>NC_136069.1:746457041-751873041 GCF_964261635.1 Lissotriton helveticus | reverse complement strand
GAAGCAATATTTTCCGGCTTGGTCCCGCCGATGGATGCACCGCCCGAGAAAGAGCGCCACAATTCTCCGTAGTGGACCGAGTTGGAAGTGGGTCGAGAGACAGCAAGGAGTATTGGTTGCCGCCTCGAACCATCGAGGTAGTTTTCCTGATTAGCCTGGAAGGAGGGCTATGTTGGAACAAGCCGGAATTAAAAAACAATGAAAACACGGACAGCAAAAAAGGAAAAACGTTTCTTTAATAAATATGGACAATTGAATTTCACAGCACCCACTGGAGGGGATTAATGAGCCCGCAAAATAACTACACATTCCAGCATGCACCTGAAAGAAAATCAGGAGTGAGGCACACTGGAGGCAAATGAACTTAAAAGCATGCAGGGAACGCTGGGAGTAAATTTTGCCGTGATGTCCATTTTATGCCTATGAGGAAGGGGAAAAATACCCCGAAACACATCAGGCTGCAAACTGAAAATAAAGAAATTTAACCTCAAATCACCGGCTTGTGAGTGCGTCCTTCCTTCGAATGCGAGGGAGTTGAAGCAATATTTTCCGGCTTGGTCCCGCCGATGGATGCACCGCCCGAGAGAAAGCGCCACAATTCTCCGAAGTGGACCGAGTTGGAAGTGGGTCGACAGACAGCAAGGAGTATTGGTTGCCGCTACGAACCATCGAGGTAGTTTTCCTGATTAGCCTGGAAGGAGGGCTATGTTGGAACAAGCCGTAATTAAAAAACAATGAAAACACGGACAGCAAAAAAGGAAAAACGTTTCTTTAATAAATATGGACAATTGAATTTCACAGCACCCACTGGAGGGGATTAATCAGCCCGGAAAATAACTGCACGTTCCAGCATGCACCTGAAAGAAAATCAGGATTGAGGCACACTGGAGGCAAATGAACTTAAAAGCATGCAGGGAACGCGGGGAGTATATTTTGCCGTGATGTCCATTTTATGCCTATGAGGAAGGGGAAAGATACCCCGAAACGCGTCAGGCTGCAAACTGAAAATAAAGAAATTTAACCTCAAATCACCGGCTTGTGAGTGCGTCCTTCCTTCGAAAGCGAGGGAGTTGAAGCAATATTTTCCGGCTTGGTCCCGCCGATGGATGCACCGCCCGAGAAAGAGCGCCACAATTCTCCGAAGTGGACCGAGTTGGAAGTGGGTCAAGAGACAGCAAGGAGTATTGGTTTTTGCCTCGAACCATCGAGGTAGTTTTCCTGATTAGCCTGGTAGGAGGGCTATGTTGGAACAAGCCGGAATTAAAAAACAATGAAAACACGGACAGCAAAAAAGGAAAAAATGTCTTTAATAAATATGGACAATTGAATTTCACAGCACCCACTGGAGGGGATTAATGAGCCCGCAAAATAACTACACATTCCAGCATGCACCTGAAAGAAAATCAGGAGTGAGGCACACTGGAAGCAAATGAACTTAAAAGCATGCAGGGAACGCTGGGAGTAAATTTTGCCGTGATGTCCATTTTATGCCTATGAGGAAGGGGAAAGATACCCCGAAACGCGTCAGGCTGCAAACTGAAAATAAAGAAATTTAACCTCAAATCACCGGCTTGTGAGTGCGTCCTTCCTTCGAATGCGAGGGAGTTGAAGCAATATTTTCCGGCTTGGTCCCGCCGATGGATGCACCGCCCGAGAAAGAGCGCCACAATTCTCCGAAGTGGACCGAGTTGGAAGTGGGTCGAGAGACAGCAAGGAGTATTGGTTGCCGCCTCGAACCATCGAGGTAGTTTTCCTGATTAGCCTGGAAGGAGGGCTATGTTGGCACAAGCCGGAATTAAAAAAATATGAAAACACGGACAGCAAAAAAGGAAAAATGTTTCTTTAATAAATATGGACAATTGAATTTCACAGCACCCACTGGAGGGGATTAATGAGCCCGCAAAATAACTACACGTTCCACCATGCACCTGAAAGAAAATCAGGAGTGAGGCACACTGGAGGCAAATGAACTTAAAAGCATGCAGGAAACGCTGGAGGTAAATTTTGCCGTGATGTCCATTTTATGCCTATGAGGAAGGGGAAAGATACCCCGAAACGCGTCAGGCTGCAAACTGAAAATAAAGAAATTTAACCTTAAATCACCGGCTTGTGAGTGCGTCCTTCCTTCGAATGCGAGGGAGTTGAAGCAATATTTTCCGGCTTGGTCCTGCCGATGGATGCACCACCCGAGAAAGCGCGCCGCAATTCTCCTAAGTGGACTGAGTTGGAAGTGGGTCGAGAGACAGCAAGGAGTATTGGTTGCCGCCTCGAACCATCGAGGTAGTTTTCCTGATTAGACTGGAAGGAGGGCTATGTTGGAACAAGCCGGAATTAAAAAACAATGAAAACACGGACAGCAAAAAAGGAAAAACATTTCTTTAATAAATATGGACAATTGAATTTCACAGCACCCACTGGAGGGGATTAATGAGCCCGCAAAATAACTGCACATTCCAGCATGCACCTGAAAGAAAATCAGGAGTGAGGCACACTGGAGGCAAATGAACTTAAAAGCATGCAGGAAACGCTTGGAGTAAATTTTACCGTGATGTCCATTTTATGCCTATGAGGAAGGGGAAAAATACCCCGAAACACGTCAGGCTGCAAACTGAAAATAAAGAAATTTTACCTCAAATCACCGGCTTGTGAGTGCGTCCTTCCTTCGAATGCGAGGGAGTTGTAGCAATATTTTCCGGCTTGGTCCCGCTAATGGATGCACCGCCCGAGAAAGAGCGCCACAATTCTCCGAAGTGGACCGAGTTGGAAGTGGGTCGAGAGACAGCAAGGAGTATTGGTTGCCGCCTCGAACCATCGAGGTAGTTTTCCTGATTAGCCTGGTAGGAGGGCTATGTTGGAACAAGCCGGAATTAAAAAACAATGAAAACACGGACAGCAAAAAAGGAAAAACATTTCTTTAATAAATATGGACAATTGAATTTCACAGCACCCACTGGAGGGGATTAATGAGCCCGCAAAATAACTACACGTTCCAGCATGCACCTGAAAGAAAAACAGGAGTGAGGCACACTGCAGGCAAATGAACTTAAAAGCATGCAGGAAACGCTGGGAGTAAATTTTGCCGTGATGTCCATTTTATGCCTATGAGGAAGGGGAAAAATACCCCGAAACGCTTAAGGCTGCAAACTGAAAATGAAGAAATTTTACCTCAAATCACCGGCTTGTGAGTGCGTCCTTCCTTCGAATGCGAGGGAGTTGAAGCAATATTTTCCGGGTTGGTCCCGCTGATGGATGCACCGCCCGAGAAAGAGCGCCACAATTCTCCGAAATGGACCGAGTTGGAAGTGGGTCGATAGACAGCAAGGAGTATTGGTTGCCGCCTCGAACCATCGAGGTAGTTTTCCTGATTAGCCTGGAAGGAGGGCTATGTTGGAACAAGCCGGAATTAAAAAACAATGAAAACACAGACAGCAAAAAAGGAAAAACGTTTCTTTAATAAATATGGACAATTGAATTTCACAGCACCCACTGGAGGGGATTAATGAGCCCGCAAAATAACTACACATTCCAGCATGCACCTGAAAGAAAATCAGGAGTGAGGCACACTGGAGGCAAATGAACTTAAAAGCATGCAGGGAACGCTGGGAGTAAATTTTGCAGTGATGTCCATTTTATGCCTATGAGGAAGGGGAAAGATACCCCGAAACGCGTCAGGCTGCAAACTGAAAATAAAGAAATTTAACCTCAAATCACCGGCTTGTGAGTGCGTCCTTCCTTCGAAAGCGAAGGAGTTGAAGCAATATTTTCCGGCTTCGTCCCGCCGATGGATGCACCGCCCGAGAAAGAGCGCCACAATTCTCTGAAGTGGACCGAGTTGGAAGTGGGTCAAGAGACAGCAAGGAGTATTGGTTGCCGTCTCGAACCATCGAGGTAGTTTTCCTGATTAGCCTGGTAGGAGGGCTATGTTGGAACAAGCCGGAATTAAAAAACAATGAAAACACGGACAGCAAAAAAGGAAAAAATAAAATGTCTTTAATAAATATGGACAATTGAATTTCACAGCACCCACTGGAGGGGATTAATGAGCCCGCAAAATAACTACACGTTCCAGCATGCACCTGAAAGAAAATCAGGAGTGAGGCACACTGGAGGCAAATGAACTTAAAAGAATGCAGGAAACGCTAGGAGGAAATGTTGCCGTGACATCCATTTTATGCCTATGAGGAAGGGGAAAGATACCCCGAAACGCGTCAGGCTGCAAACTGAAAATTAAGAAATTTTACCTCAAAATCACCAGCTTGTGAGTGCGTCCTTCCTTCGAATGCGAGGGAGTTGAAGCAATATTTTCCGGTTTAGTCCCGCCGATGGATGCACCGCCCGAGAAAGAGCGACACAATTCTCCGAAGTGTACCGAGTTGGAAGTGGGTAGAGAGACAGCAAGGAGTATTGGTTGCCGCCTCGAACCATCGAGGTAGTTTTCCTGATTAGAGTGGAAGGAGGGCTATGTTGGAACAAGCCGGAATTAAAAAACAATGAAAACACGGACAGCAAAAAAGGAAGAACATTTCTTTAATAAATATGGACAATTGAATTTCACAGCACCCACTGGAGGGGATTAATGAGCCCGCAAAATAACTGCACATTCCAGCATGCACCTGAAAGAAAATCAGGAGTGAGGCACACTGGAGGCAAATGAACTTAAAAGCATGCAGGAAACGCTGGGAGTAAATTTTACCGTGATGTCCATTTTATGCCTATGAGGAAGGGGAAAAATACCCCGAAACACGTCAGGCTGCAAACTGAAAATAAAGAAATTTTACCTCAAATCACCGGCTTGTGAGTGCGTCCTTCCTTCGAATGCGAGGGAGTTGTAGCAATATTTTCCGGCTTGGTCCCGCCGATGGATGCACCGCCCGAGAAAGAGCGCCAAAATTCTCTGAAGTGGACCGAGTTGGAAGTGGGTCGAGAGACAGCAAGGAGTATAGGTTGCCGCCTCAAACCATCGAGGTAGTTTTCCTGATTAGCTTGGAATGAGGGCTATGTTGGAACAAGCCGGAATTAAAAAACAATCAAATCACGGACAGCAAAAAAGGAAAAACGTTTCTTTAATAAATATGGACAATTGAATTTCACAGCACCCACTGGAGGGGATTAATGAGCCCGCAAAATAACTACACGTTCCAGCATGCACCTGAAAGAAAATAAGGAGTGAGGCACACTGGAGGCAAATGAACTTAAAAGCATGCAGGGAACGCTGGGAGTAAATTTTGCCGTGATGTCCATTTTATGCCTATGAGGAAGGGGAAAGATACCCCGAAACGCGTCAGGCTGCAAACTGAAAATAAAGAAATTTAACCTCAAATCACCGGCTTGTGAGTGCGTCCTTCCTTCGAATGCGAGGGAGTTGAAGCAATATTTTCCGGTTTGGTCCCGCCGATGGATGCACCGCCCGAGAAAGAGCGCCACAATTCTCCGAAGTGGACCGAGTTGGAAGTGGGTCGAGAGACAGCAAGGAGTATTGGTTGCCGCCTCGAACCATCGAGGTAGTTTTCCTGATTAGACTGGAAGGAGGGCTATGTTGGAACAAGCCGGAATTAAAAAACAATGAAAACACGGACAGCAAAAAAGAAAAAACGTTTCTTTAATAAATATGGACAATTGAATTTCACAGCACCCACTGGAGGGGATTAATGAGCCTGCAAAATAACTACACATTCCAGCATGCACCTGAAAGAAAATCAGGAGTGAGGCACACTGGAGGCAAATGAACTTAAAAGCATGCAGGGAACGCTGGGAGTAAATTTTGCCGTGATGTCCATTTTATGCCTATGAGGAAGGGGAAAGATACCCCGAAACGCGTCTGGCTGCAAACTGAAAATAAAGAAATTTAACGTCAAATCACTGGCTTGTGAGTGCGTCCTTCCTTCGAATGCGAGGGAGTTGAAGCAATATTTTCCGGGTTGGTCCCGCTGATGGATGCACCGCCCGAGAAAGAGCGCCACAATTCTCCGAAGTGGACCGAGTTGGAAGTGGGTCGAGAGACAGCAAGGAGTATTGGTTGCCGCCTCGAACCATCGAGGTAGTTTTCCTGATTAGCCTGGAAGGAGGGCTATGTTGGAACAAGCCGGAATTAAAAAACAATGAAAACACAGACAGCAAAAAAGGAAAAACGTTTCTTTAATAAATATGGACAATTGAATTTCACAGCACCCACTGGAGGGGATTAATGAGCCCGCAAAATAACTACACATTCCAGCATGCACCTGAAAGAAAATCAGGAGTGAGGCACACTGGAGGCAAATGAACTTAAAAGCATGCAGGGAACGCTGGGAGTAAATTTTGCAGTGATGTCCATTTTATGCCTATGAGGAAGGGGAAAGATACCCCGAAACGCGTCAGGCTGCAAACTGAAAATAAAGAAATTTTACCTCAAATCACCGGCTTGTGAGTGCGTCCTTCCTTCGAATGCGAGGGAGTTGAAGCAATATTTTCCGGCTTGGTCCCGCCGATGGATGCACCGCCCGAGAAAGAGCGCCACAATTCTCCGAAGTGGACCGAGTTGGAAGTGGGTCGAGAGACAGCAAGGAGTATTGGTTGCCGCCTCGAACCATCGAGGTAGTTTTCCTGATTAGCCTGGAAGGAGGGCTATGTTGGAACAAGCCGGAATTAAAAAACAATGAAAACACGGACAGCAAAAAAGGAAAAATGTTTCTTTAATAAATATGGACAATTGAATTTCACAGCACCCACTGGAGGGGATTAATGAGCCCGCAAAATAACTGCACGTTCCAGCATGCACCTGAAAGAATATCAGGATTGAGGCACACTGGAGGCAAATTAACTTAAAAGCATGCAGGGAACGCGGGGAGTACATTTTGCCGTGATGTCCATTTTATGCCTATGAGGAAGGGGAAAGATACCCCGAAATGCGTCGGGCTGCAAACTGAAAATAAAGAAATTTAACCTCAAATCACCGGCTTGTGAGTGCGTCCTTCCTTCGAAAGCGAGGGAGTTGAAGCAATATTTTCCGGTTTGGTCCCGCCGATGGATGCACCGCCCGAGAAAGAGCGCCACAATTCTCCGAAGTGGACCGAGTTGGAAGTGGGTCGAGAGACAGCAAGGAGTATTGGTTGCCGCCTCGAACCATCGAGGTAGTTTTCCTGATTAGACTGGAAGGAGGGCTATGTTGGAACAAGCCGGAATTAAAAAACAATGAAAACACGGACAGCAAAAAAGGAAAAACGTTTCTTTAATAAATATGGACAATTGAATTTCACAGCACCCACTGGAGGGGATTAATGAGCCCGCAAAATAACTACACATTCCAGCATGCACCTGAAAGAAAATCAGGAGTGAGGCACACTGGAGGCAAATGAACTTAAAAGCATGCAGGGAACGCTGGGAGTAAATTTTGCCGTGATGTCCATTTTATGCCTATGAGGAAGGGGAAAGATACCCCGAAACGCGTCAGGCTGCAAACTGAAAATAAAGAAATTTAACCTCAAATCACCGGCTTGTTAGTGCGTCCTTCCTTCGAATGCGAGGGAGTTGAAGCAATATTTTCCGGCTTGGTCCCGCCGATGGATGCACCGCCCGAGAAAGAGCGCCACAATTCTCTGAAGTGGACCGAGTTGGAAGTGGGTCGAGAGACAGCAAGGAGTATTGGTTGCCGCCTCGAACCATCGAGGTAGTTTTCCTGATTAGCCTGGAAGGAGGGCTATGTTGGAACAAGCCGGAATTAAAAAACAATGAAAACACGGACAGCAAAAAAGGAAAAATGTTTCTTTAATAAATATGGACAATTGAATTTCACAGCACCCACTGGAGGGGATTAATGAGCCCGCAAAATAACTACACGTTCCAGCATGCACCTGAAAGAAAATCAGGAGTGAAGCACACTGGAGGCAAATGAACTTAAAAGCATGCAGGGAACGCTGGGAGGAAATTTTGCCGTGATATCCATTTTATGCCTATGAGGAAGGGGAAAGATACCCCGAAAAGCGTCAGGCTGCAAACTGAAAATAAAGTCACCGGCTTGTGAGTGCGTCCTTCCTTCGAATGCGAGGGAGTTGAAGCAATATTTTCCGGCTTGGTCCCGCCGATGGATGCACCGCCCGAGAAAGAGCGCCACAATTCTCCAAAGTGGACCGAGTTGGAAGTGGGTCGACAGACAGCAAGGAGTATTGGTTGCCGCTACGAACCATCGAGGTAGTTTTCCTGATTAGCCTGGAAGGAGGGCTATGTTGGAACAAGCCGTAATTAAAAAACAATGAAAACACGGACAGCAAAAAAGGAAAAACGTTTCTTTAATAAATATGGACAATTGAATTTCACAGCACCCACTGGAGGGGATTAATCAGCCCGGAAAATAACTACACGTTCCAGCATGCACCTGAAAGAAAATCAGGATTGAGGCACACTGGAGGCAAATGAACTTAAAAGCATGCAGGGAACGCGAGGAGTATATTTTGCCGTGATGTCCATTTTATGCCTATGAGGAAGGGGAAAGATACCCCGAAACGCGTCAGGCTGCAAACTGAAAATAAAGAAATTTAACCTCAAATCACCGGCTTGTGAGTGCGTCCTTCCTTCGAATGCGAGGGAGTTGAAGCAATATTTTCCGGCTTGGTCCCGCCGATGGATGCACCGCCCGAGAAAGAGCGCCACAATTCTCCGAAGTGGACCGAGTTGGAAGTGGGTCGAGAGACAGCAAGGAGTATTGGTTGCCGCCTCGAACCATCGAGGTAGTTTTCCTGATTAGCCTGGAAGGAGGGCTATGTTGGAACAAGCCGGAATTAAAAAACAATGAAAACACGGACAGCAAAAAAGGAAAAATGTTTCTTTAATAAATATGGACAATTGAATTTCACAGCACCCACTGGAGGACAATAATGAGCCTGCAAAATAACTACACGTTCCAGCATGCACCTGAAAGAAAATCAGGAGTGAGGCACACTGGAGGCAAATGAACTTAAAAGCATGAAAGGAACGCTGGGAGTAAATTTTGCCGTGATGTCCATTTTATGCTTATGAGGAAGGGGAAAGATACCCCGAAACGCGTCAGGCTGCAAACTGAAAAGAAAGCAATTTAACCTCAAATCACCGGCTTGTGAGTGCGTCCTTCCTTCGAATGCGAGGGAGTTGAAGCAATATTTTCCGGCTTGGTCCTGCCGATGGATGCACCACCCGAGAAAGAGCGCCGCAATTCTCCGAAGTGGACTGAGTTGGAAGTGGGTCGAGAGACAGCAAGGAGTATTGGTTGCCGCCTCAAACCATCGAGGTAGTTTTCCTGATTAGCCTGGAAGGAGGGCTATGTTGGAACAAGCCGGATTTAAAAAACAATGAAAACACGGACAGCAAAAAAAGGAAAAACGTTTCTTTAATAAATATGGACAATTGAATTTCACAGCACCCACTGGAGGGGATGAACGAGCCCGCAAAATAACTACACGTTCCAGCATGCACCTGAAAGAAAATCAGGAGTGAGGCACACTGGAGGCAAATGAACTTAAAAGCATGCAGGGAACGCTGGGAGTAAATTTTGCCGTGATGTCCATTTTATGCCTATGAGGAAGGGGCAAGATACCCCGAAACGCGTCAGGCTGCAAACTGAAAATAAAGAAATTTAACCTCAAATCACCGGATTGTGAGTGCGTCCTTCCTTCGAATGCGAGGGAGTTGAAGCAATATTTTCCGGCTTGGTCCCGCCGATGGATGCACCGCCCGAGAAAGAGCGGCACAATTCTCTGAAGTGGACCGAGTTGGAAGTGGGTCGAGAGACAGCAAGGAGTATAGGTTGCCGCCTCAAACCATCGAGGTAGTTTTCCTGATTAGCCTGGAAGGAGGGCTATGTTGGAACTAGCCGGAATTAAAAAACAATGAAAACACTGACAGCAAAAAAGGAAAAAATGTCTTTAATAAATATGGACAATTGAATTTCACAGCACCCACTGGAGGGGATTAATGAGCCCGCAAAATAACTACACGTTCCAGCATGCACCTGAAAGAAAATCAGGAGTGAGGCACACTGGAGGCAAATGAACTTAAAAGCATGCAGGGAACGCTGGGAGTAAATTTTGCCGTGATGTCCATTTTATGCCTATGAGGAAGGGGAAAGATACCCCGAAACGCGTCAGGCTGCAAACTGAAAATAAAGAAATTTAACCTCAAATCACCGGCTTGTGAGTGTGTCCTTCCTTCGAATGCGAGGGAGTTGAAGCAATATTTTCCGGCTTGGTCCCGCCGATGGATGCACCGCCCGAGAAAGAGCGCCACAATTCTCTGAAGTGGACCGAGTTGGAAGTGGGTCGAGAGACAGCAAGGAGTATAGGTTGCCGCCTCGAACCATCGAGGTAGTTTTCCTGATTAGCCTGGAAGGAGGGCTATGTTGGAACAAGCCAGAATTAAAAAACAATCAAAACACGGACAGCAAAAAAGGAAAAACGTTTCTTTAATAAATATGGACAATTGAATTTCACAGCACCCACTGGAGGACATTAATGAGTCCGCAAAATAACTACACGTTCCAGCATGCACCTGAAAGAAAATCAGGAGTGAGGCACACTGGAGGCAAATTAACTTAAAAGCATGCAGGGAACGCTGGGAGGAAATTTTGCCGTGATGTCCATTTTATGCCTATGAGGAAGGGGAAATAAACCCCGAAACGCGTCAGGCTGCAAACTGAAAATAAAGAAATTTAACCTCAAATCACCGGCTTGTGAGTGCGTCCTTCCTTCGAATGCGAGGGAGTTGAAGCAATATTTTCCGGCTTGGTCCCGCCGATGGATGCACCGCCCGAGAAAGAGTGCCACAATTCTCCGAAGTGGACCGAGTTGGAAGTGGGTCGAGAGACAGCAAGGAGTATTGGTTGCCGCCTCGAACCATCGAGGTAGTTTTCCTGATTAGCCTGGAAGGAGGGCTATGTTGGAACAAGCCGGAATTAAAAAACAATGAAAACACAGACAGCAAAAAAGTCAAAACGTTTCTTTAATAAATATGGACAATTGAATTTCACAGCACCCACTGGAGGGGATTAATGAGCCCGCAAAATAACTACACGTTCCAGCATGCACCTGAAAGAAAATCAGGAGTGAGGCACACTGGATGCAAATGAACTTAAAAGCATGCAGGAAACGCTGGGAGTAAATTTTGCCGTGATGTCCATTTTATGCCTATGAGGAAGGGGAAAAATACCCCGAAACGCGTCAGGCTGCAAACTGAAAATAAAGAAATTTTACCTCAAATCACCGGCTTGTGAGTGCGTCCTTCCTTCGAATGCGAGGGAGTTATAGCAATATTTTCCGGCTTGGTCCCGCCGATGGATGCACCGCCCGAGAAAGAGTGCCACAATTCTCCGAAGTGGACAGAGTTGGAAGTGGGTCGAGAGACAGCAAGGAGTATTGGTTGCCGCCTCGAACCATCGAGGTAGTTTTCCTGATTAGCCTGGAAGGAGGGCTATGTTGGAACAAGCCGGAATTAAAAAACAATGAAAACACAGACAGCAAAAAAGGAAAAACGTTTCTTTAATAAATATGGACAATTGAATTTCACAGCACCCACTGGAGGGGATTAATGAGCCCGCAAAATAACTACACATTCCAGCATGCACCTGAAAGAAAATCAGGAGTGAGGCACACTGGAGGCAAATGAACTTAAAAGCATGCAGGGAACGCTGGGAGTTAAATTTGCCGTGATGTCCATTTTATGCCTATGAGGAAGGGGAAAGATAACCCGAAACACGTCAGGCTGCAAACTGAAAATAAAGAAATTTAACCTCAAATCACCAGCTTGTGAGTGCGTCCTTCCTTCGAATGCGAGGGAGTTGAAGCAATATTTTCCAGCTTGGTCCCGCCGATGGATGCACCGCCCGAGAAAGAGCGCCACAATTTTCCGAAGTGGACCGAGTTGGAAGTGGGTCGAGAGACAGCAAGGAGTATTGGTTGCCGCCTCGAACCATCGAGGTAGTTTTCCTGATTAGCCTGGAAGGAGGGCTATGTTGGAACAAGCCGGAATTAAAAAACAATGAAAACACGGACAGCAAAAAAGGAAAAACGTTTCTTTAATAAATATGGACAATTGAATTTCACAGCACCCACTGGAGGGGATTAATGAGCCCGCAAAATAACTACACGTTCCAGCATGCACCTGAAAGAAAATCCGGAGTGAGGCACACTGGAGGCAAATGAACTTAAAAGCATGCAGGAAACGCTGGGAGTAAATTTTGCCGTGATGTCCATTTTATGCCTATGAGGAAGGGGAAAAATACCCCGAAACACATCAGGCTGCAAACTGAAAATAAAGAAATTTAACCTCAAATCACCGGCTTGTGAGTGCGTCCTTCCTTCGAATGCGAGGGAGTTGAAGCAATATTTTCCGGCTTGGTCCCGCCGATGGATGCACCGCCCGAGAAAGAGCGCCACAATTCTCCGAAGTGGACCGAGTTGGAAGTGGGTCGACAGACAGCAAGGAGTATTGGTTGCCGCTACGAACCATCGAGGGAGTTTTCCTGATTAGCCTGGAAGGAGGGCTATGTTGGAACAAGCCGTAATTAAAAAACAATGAAAACACGGACAGCAAAAAAGGAAAAACGTTTCTTTAATAAATATGGACAATTGAATTTCACAGCACCCACTGGAGGGGATTAATCAGCCCGGAAAATAACTGCACGTTCCAGCATGCACCTGAAAGAATATCAGGATTGAGGCACACTGGAGGCAAATTAACTTAAAAGCATGCAGGAAACGCTGGGAGTAAATTTTTTCCGTGATGTCCATTTTATGCCTATGAGGAAGGGGAAAAATACCCCGAAACGCGTCAGGCTGCAAACTGAAAATAAAGAAATTTTACCTCAAATCACCGGCTTGTGAGTGCGTCCTTCCTTCGAATGCGAGGGAGTTATAGCAATATTTTCCGGCTTAGTCCCGCCGATGGATGCACCGCCCGAGAAAGAGTGCCACAATTCTCCGAAGTGGACAGAGTTGGAAGTGGGTCGAGAGACAGCAAGGAGTATTGGTTGCCGCCTCGAACCATCGAGGTAGTTTTCCTGATTAGCCTGGAAGGAGGGCTATGTTGGAACAAGCCGGAATTAAAAAACAATGAAAACACGGACAGCAAAAAAGGAAAAACGTTTCTTTAATAAATATGGACAATTGAATTTCACAGCACCCACTGGAGGGGATTAATGAGCCCGCAAAATAACTACACGTTCCAGCATGCACCTGAAAGAAAATCCGGAGTGAGGCACACTGGAGGCAAATGAACTTAAAAGCATGCAGGAAACGCTGGGAGTAAATTTTGCCGTGATGTCCATTTTATGCCTATGAGGAAGGGGAAAAATACCCCGAAACACATCAGGCTGCAAACTGAAAATAAAGAAATTTAACCTCAAATCACCGGCTTGTGAGTGCGTCCTTCCTTCGAATGCGAGGGAGTTGAAGCAATATTTTCCGGCTTGGTCCCGCCGATGGATGCACCGCCCGAGAAAGAGCGCCACAATTCTCCGAAGTGGACCGAGTTGGAAGTGGGTCGACAGACAGCAAGGAGTATTGGTTGCCGCTACGAACCATCGAGGGAGTTTTCCTGATTAGCCTGGAAGGAGGGCTATGTTGGAACAAGCCGTAATTAAAAAACAATGAAAACACGGACAGCAAAAAAGGAAAAACGTTTCTTTAATAAATATGGACAATTGAATTTCACAGCACCCACTGGAGGGGATTAATCAGCCCGGAAAATAACTGCACGTTCCAGCATGCACCTGAAAGAATATCAGGATTGAGGCACACTGGAGGCAAATTAACTTAAAAGCATGCAGGGAACGCGGGGAGTACATTTTGCCGTGATGTCCATTTTATGCCTATGAGGAAGGGGAAAGATACCCCGAAACGCGTCAGGCTGCAAACTGAAAATAAAGAAATTTAACCTCAAATCACCGGCTTGTGAGTGCGTCCTTCCTTCGAAAGCGAAGGAGTTGAAGCAATATTTTCCGGCTTCGTCCCGCCGATGGATGCACCGCCCGAGAAAGAGCGCCACAATTCTCTGAAGTGGACCGAGTTGGAAGTGGGTCAAGAGACAGCAAGGAGTATTGGTTGCCGCCTCGAACCATCGAGGTAGTTTTCCTGATTAGCCTGGTAGGAGGGCTATGTTGGAACAAGCCGGAATTAAAAAACAATGAAAACACGGACAGCAAAAAAGGAAAAAATGTCTTTAATAAATATGGACAATTGAATTTCACAGCACCCACTGGAGGGGATTAATGAGCCCGCAAAATAACTACACGTTCCAGCATGCACCTGAAAGAAAATCAGGAGTGAGGCACACTGGAGGCAAATGAACTTAAAAGAATGCAGGAAACGCTAGGAGGAAATGTTGCCGTGACATCCATTTTATGCCTATGAGGAAGGGGAAAGATACCCCGAAACGCGTCAGGCTGCAAACTGAAAATTAAGAAATTTTACCTCAAAATCACCAGCTTGTGAGTGCGTCCTTCCTTCGAATGCGAGGGAGTTGAAGCAATATTTTCCGGTTTAGTCCCGCCGATGGATGCACCGCCCGAGATAGAGCGCCACAATTCTCCGAAGAGTACCGAGTTGGAAGTGGGTCGAGAGACAGCAAGGAGTATTGGTTGCCGCCTCGAACCATCGAGGTAGTTTTCCTGATTAGCCTGGTAGGAGGGCTATGTTGGAACAAGCCGGAATTAAAAAACAATGAAAACACGGACAGCAAAAAAGGAAAAACGTTTCTTTAATAAATATGGACAATTGAATTTCACAGCACCCACTGGAGGGGATTAATGAGCCCGCAAAATAACTACACGTTCCAGCATGCACCTGAAAGAAAATAAGGAGTGAGGCACACTGGAGGCAAATGAACTTAAAAGCATGCAGGAAACGCTGGGAGTAAATTTTGCCGTGATGTCCATTTTATGCCTATGAGGAAGGGGAAAGATACCCCGAAATGCGTCAGGCTGCAAACTGAAAATAAAGAAATTTAACCTCAAATCACCGGCTTGTGAGTGCGTCCTTCCTTCGAAAGCGAGGGAGTTGAAGCAATATTTTCCGGTTTGGTCCCGCCGATGGATGCACCGCCCGAGAAAGAGCGCCACAATTCTCCGAAGTGGACCGAGTTGGAAGTGGGTCGAGAGACAGCAAGGAGTATTGGTTGCCGCCTCGAACCATCGAGGTAGTTTTCCTGATTAGACTGGAAGGAGGGCTATGTTGGAACAAGCCGGAATTAAAAAACAATGAAAACACGGACAGCAAAAAAGGAAAAACGTTTCTTTAATAAATATGGACAATTGAATTTCACAGCACCCACTGGAGGGGATTAATGAGCCCGCAAAATAACTACACATTCCAGCATGCACCTGAAAGAAAATCAGGAGTGAGGCACACTGGAGGCAAATGAACTTAAAAGCATGCAGGGAACGCTGGGAGTAAATTTTGCCGTGATGTCCATTTTATGCCTATGAGGAAGGGGAAAGATACCCCGAAACGCGTCAGGCTGCAAACTGAAAATAAAGAAATTTAACCTCAAATCACCGGCTTGTTAGTGCGTCCTTCCTTCGAATGCGAGGGAGTTGAAGCAATATTTTCCGGCTTGGTCCCGCCGATGGATGCACCGCCCGAGAAAGAGCGCCACAATTCTCTGAAGTGGACCGAGTTGGAAGTGGGTCGAGAGACAGCAAGGAGTATTGGTTGCCGCCTCGAACCATCGAGGTAGTTTTCCTGATTAGCCTGGAAGGAGGGCTATGTTGGAACAAGCCGGAATTAAAAAACAATGAAAACACGGACAGCAAAAAAGGAAAAATGTTTCTTTAATAAATATGGACAATTGAATTTCACAGCACCCACTGGAGGGGATTAATGAGCCCGCAAAATAACTACACGTTCCAGCATGCACCTGAAAGAAAATCAGGAGTGAGGCACACTGCAGGCAAATGAACTTAAAAGCATGCAGGAAACGCTGGAGGTAAATTTTGCCGTGATGTCCATTTTATGCCTATGAGGAAGGGGAAAAATACCCCAAAACACGTCAGGCTGCAAACTGAAAATAAAGAAATTTTACCTCAAATCACCGGCTTGTGAGTGCGTCCTTCCTTCGAATGCGAGGGAGTTGAAGCAATATTTTCCGGCTTGGTCCCGCCGATGGATGCACCGCCCGAGAAAGAGCGCCACAATTCTCCAAAGTGGACCGAGTTGGAAGTGGGTCGACAGACAGCAAGGAGTATTGGTTGCCGCTACGAACCATCGAGGTAGTTTTCCTGATTAGCCTGGAAGGAGGGCTATGTTGGAACAAGCCGTAATTAAAAAACAATGAAAACACAGACCGCAAAAAAGGAAAAATGTTTCTTTAATAAATATGGAAAATTGAATTTCACAGCACCCACTGGAGGGGATTAATCAGCCCGCAAAATAACTACACGTTCCAGCATGCACCTGAAAGAAAATCAGGAGTGAGGCACACTGGAGGCAAATGAACTTAAAAGCATGCAGGAAACGCTGGGAGTAAATTTTGCCGTGATGTCCATTTTATGCCTATGAGGAAGGGGAAAAATACCCCGAAACGCGTAAGGCTGCAAACTGAAAATGAAGAAATTTTACCTCAAATCACCAGCTTGTGAGTGCGTCCTTCCTTCGAATGCGAGGGAGTTGAAGCAATATTTTCCGGTTTGGTCCCGCCGATGGATGCACCCCCCGAGAAAAAGCGCCACAATTCTCCGAAGTGGACCGAGTTGGAAGTGGGTCGAGAGACAGCAAGGAGTATAGGTTGCCGCCTCAAACCATCGAGGTAGTTTTCCTGATTAGCTTGGAAGGAGGGCTATGTTGGAACAAGCCGGAATTAAAAAACAATCAAATCACGGACAGCAAAAAAGGAAAAAGTTTCTTTAATAAATATGGACAATTGAATTTCACAGCACCCACTGGAGGGGATTAATGAGCCCGCAAAATAACTACACGTTCCAGCATGCACCTGAAAGAAAATCAGGAGTGAAGCACACTGGAGGCAAATGAACTTAAAAGCATGCAGGGAACGCTGGGAGGAAATTTTGCCGTGATATCCATTTTATGCCTATGAGGAAGGGGAAAGATACCCCGAAAAGCGTCAGGCTGCAAACTGAAAATAAAGTCACCGGCTTGTGAGTGCGTCCTTCCTTCGAATGCGAGGGAGTTGAAGCAATATTTTCCGGCTTGGTCCCGCCGATGGATGCACCGCCCGAGAAAGAGCGCCACAATTCTCCGAAGTGGACCGAGTTGGAAGTGGGTCGAGAGACAGCAAGGAGTATTGGTTGCCGCCTCGAACCATCGAGGTAGTTTTCCTGATTAGCCTGGAAGGAGGGCTATGTTGGAACAAGCCGGAATTAAAAAACAATGAAAACACGGACAGCAAAAAAGGAAAAATGTTTCTTTAATAAATATGGACAATTGAATTTCACAGCACCCACTGGAGGACAATAATGAGCCTGCAAAATAACTACACGTTCCAGCATGCACCTGAAAGAAAATCAGGAGTGAGGCACACTGGAGGCAAATGAACTTAAAAGCATGAAAGGAACGCTGGGAGTAAATTTTGCCGTGATGTCCATTTTATGCTTATGAGGAAGGGGAAAGATACCCCGAAACGCGTCAGGCTGCAAACTGAAAAGAAAGCAATTTAACCTCAAATCACCGGCTTGTGAGTGCGTCCTTCCTTCGAATGCGAGGGAGTTGAAGCAATATTTTCCGGCTTGGTCCTGCCGATGGATGCACCACCCGAGAAAGAGCGCCGCAATTCTCCGAAGTGGACTGAGTTGGAAGTGGGTCGAGAGACAGCAAGGAGTATTGGTTGCCGCCTCAAACCATCGAGGTAGTTTTCCTGATTAGCCTGGAAGGAGGGCTATGTTGGAACAAGCCGGATTTAAAAAACAATGAAAACACGGACAGCAAAAAAAGGAAAAACGTTTCTTTAATAAATATGGACAATTGAATTTCACAGCACCCACTGGAGGGGATGAACGAGCCCGCAAAATAACTACACGTTCCAGCATGCACCTGAAAGAAAATCAGGAGTGAAGCACACTGGAGGCAAATGAACTGAAAAGCATGCAGGGAACGCTGGGAGGAAATGTTGCCGTGATGTCCATTTTATGCCTATGAGGAAGGGGAAAGATACCCCGAAACGCGTCAGGCTGCAAACTGAAAATAAAGAAATTTAACCTCAAATCACCGGCTTGTGAGTGCGTCCTTCCTTCGACTGCGAGGGAGTTGAAGCAATATTTTCCGGCTTGGTCCCGCCGATGGATGCACCGCCCGAGAAAGAGCGCCACAATTCTCTGAAGTGGACCGAGTTGGAAGTGGGTCGAGAGACAGCAAGGAGTATAGGTTGCCGCCTCAAACCATCGAGGTAGTTTTCCTGATTAGCTTGGAAGGAGGGCTATGTTGGAACAAGCCGGAATTAAAAAACAATCAAATCACGGACAGCAAAAAAGGAAAAATGTTTCTTTAATAAATATGGACAATTGAATTTCACAGCACCCACTGGAGGGGATTAATGAGCCCGCAAAATAACTACACGTTCCAGCATGCACCTGAAAGAAAATCAGGAGTGAGGCACACTGGAGGCAAATGAACTTAAAAGCATGCAGGGAACGCTGGGAGTAAATTTTGCCGTGATGTCCATTTTATGCCTATGAGGAAGGGGCAAGATACCCCGAAACGCGTCAGGCTGCAAACTGAAAATAAAGAAATTTAACCTCAAATCACCGGATTGTGAGTGCGTCCTTCCTTCGAATGCGAGGGAGTTGAAGCAATATTTTCCGGCTTGGTCCCGCCGATGGATGCACCGCCCGAGAAAGAGCGGCACAATTCTCTGAAGTGGACCGAGTTGGAAGTGGGTCGAGAGACAGCAAGGAGTATAGGTTGCCGCCTCAAACCATCGAGGTAGTTTTCCTGATTAGCCTGGAAGGAGGGCTATGTTGGAACTAGCCGGAATTAAAAAACAATGAAAACACTGACAGCAAAAAAGGAAAAAATGTCTTTAATAAATATGGACAATTGAATTTCACAGCACCCACTGGAGGACATTAATGAGTCCGCAAAATAACTACACGTTCCAGCATGCACCTGAAAGAAAATCAGGAGTGAGGCACACTGGAGGCAAATTAACTTAAAAGCATGCAGGGAACGCTGGGAGGAAATTTTGCCGTGATGTCCATTTTATGCCTATGAGGAAGGGGAAATAAACCCCGAAACGCGTCAGGCTGCAAACTGAAAATAAAGAAATTTAACCTCAAATCACCGGCTTGTGAGTGCGTCCTTCCTTCGAATGCGAGGGAGTTGAAGCAATATTTTCCGGCTTGGTCCCGCCGATGGATGCACCGCCCGAGAAAGAGTGCCACAATTCTCCGAAGTGGACCGAGTTGGAAGTGGGTCGAGAGACAGCAAGGAGTATTGGTTGCCGCCTCGAACCATCGAGGTAGTTTTCCTGATTAGCCTGGAAGGAGGGCTATGTTGGAACAAGCCGGAATTAAAAAACAATGAAAACACAGACAGCAAAAAAGTCAAAACGTTTCTTTAATAAATATGGACAATTGAATTTCACAGCACCCACTGGAGGGGATTAATGAGCCCGCAAAATAACTACACGTTCCAGCATGCACCTGAAAGAAAATCAGGAGTGAGGCACACTGGATGCAAATGAACTTAAAAGCATGCAGGAAACGCTGGGAGTAAATTTTGCCGTGATGCCCATTTTATGCCTATGAGGAAGGGGAAAAATACCCCGAAACGCGTCAGGCTGCAAACTGAAAATAAAGAAATTTAACCTCAAATCACCAGCTTGTGAGTGCGTCCTTCCTTCGAATGCGAGGGAGTTGAAGCAATATTTTTCAGCTTGGTCCCGCCGATGGATGCACCGCCCGAGAAAGAGCGCCACAATTTTCCGAAGTGGACCGAGTTGGAAGTGGGTCGAGAGACAGCAAGGAGTATTGGTTGCCGCCTCGAACCATCGAGGTAGTTTTCCTGATTAGCCTGGAAGGAGGGCTATGTTGGAACAAGCCGGAATTAAAAAACAATGAAAACACGGACAGCAAAAAAGGAAAAACGTTTCTTTAATAAATATGGGCAATTGAATTTCACAGCACCCACTGGAGGGGATTAATGAGCCCGGAAAATAACTACACATTCCAGCATGCACCTGAAAGAAAATCAGGAGTGAGGCACACTGGAGGCAAATTAACTTAAAAGCATGCAGGAAACGCTGGGAGTAAATTTTTTCCGTGATGTCCATTTTATGCCTATGAGGAAGGGGAAAAATACCCCGAAACGCGTCAGGCTGCAAACTGAAAATAAAGAAATTTTACCTCAAATCACCGGCTTGTGAGTGCGTCCTTCCTTCGAATGCGAGGGAGTTATAGCAATATTTTCCGGCTTAGTCCCGCCGATGGATGCACCGCCCGAGAAAGAGTGCCACAATTCTCCGAAGTGGACAGAGTTGGAAGTGGGTCGAGAGACAGCAAGGAGTATTGGTTGCCGCCTCGAACCATCGAGGTAGTTTTCCTGATTAGCCTGGAAGGAGGGCTATGTTGGAACAAGCCGGAATTAAAAAACAATGAAAACACGGACAGCAAAAAAGGAAAAACGTTTCTTTAATAAATATGGACAATTGAATTTCATAGCACCCACTGGAGGGGGATTAATGAGCCCGCAAAATAACTACACGTTCCAGCATGCACCTGAAAGAAAATCAGGAGTGAGGCACACTGGAGGCAAATGAACTTAAAAGCATGCAAGGAACGCTGGGAGTAAATTTTGCCGTGATGTCCATTTTATGCTTATGAGGAAGGGGAAAGATACCCCGAAACGCGTCAGGCTGCAAACTGAAAATAAAGCAATTTAACCTCAAATCACCGGCTTGTAAGTGCATCCTTCCTTCGAATGCGAGGGAGTTGAAGCAATATTTTCCGGCTTGGTCCCGCCGATGGATGCACCGCCCGAGAGAGAGCGCCACAATTCTCCGAAGTGGACCGAGTTGGAAGTGGGTCGAGAGACAGCAAGGAGTATTGGTTGCCGCCTCGAACCATCGAGGTAGTTTTCCTGATTAGCCTGGAAGGAGGGCTATGTTGGAACAAGCCGGAATTAAAAAAAAATGAAAACACGGACAGCAAAAAAGGAAAAATGTTTCTTTAATAAATATGGACAATTGAATTTCACAGCACCCACTGGAGGGGATTAATGAGCCCGCAAAATAACTACACGTTCCAGCATGCACCTGAAAGAAAATCAGGAGTGAGGCACACTGGAGGCAAATGAACTTAAAAGCATGCAGGAAACGCTGGGAGTAAATTTTGCCGTGATGTCCATTTTATGCCTATGAGGAAGTGGAAAAATACCCTGAAACGCGTCAGGCTGCAAACTGAAAATAAAGAAATTTACCTCAAATCACCGGCTTGTGAGTGCGTCCTTCCTTCGAATGCGAGGGAGTTGAAGCAATATTTTCCGGCTTGGTCCCGCCGATGGATGCACCGCCCGAGAAAGAGCGCCACAATTCTCCGAAGTGGACCGAGTTGGAAGTGGGTCGAAAGACAGCAAGGAGTATTGGTTGCCGCCTCGAACCATCGAGGTAGTTTTCCTGATTAGCCTGGAAGGAGGTCTATGTTGGAACAAGCCGGAATTAAAAAACAATGAAAACACGGACAGCAAAAAAGGAAAAACTTTTCTTTAATAAATATGGACAATTGAATTTCACAGCACCCACTGGAGGACATTAATGAGCCCGCAAAATAACTACACGTTCCAGCATGCACCTGAAAGAAAATCAGGAGTGAGGCACACTGGAGGCAAATGAACTTAAAAGCATGCAAGGAACGCTGGGAGTAAATTTTGCCGTGATGTCCATTTTATGCTTATGAGGAAGTGGAAAGATACCCCGAAACGCGTCAGGCTGCAAACTGAAAATAAAGCAATTTAACCTCAAATCACCGGCTTGTGAGTGCGTCCTTCCTTCGAATGCGAGGGAGTTGAAGCAATATTTTCCGGCTTGGTCCCGCCGATGGATGCACCGCCCGAGAAAGAGCGCCACAATTATCCGAAGTGGACAGAGTTGGAAGTGGGTCGAGAGACAGCAAGGAGTATTGGTTGCCGCCTCGAACCATCGAGGTAGTTTTCCTGATTAGCCTGGAAGGAGGGCTATGTTGGAACAAGCCGTAATTAAAAAACACTGAAAACACGGACAGCAAAAAAGGAAAAACGTTTCATTAATAAATATGGACAATTGAATTTCACAGCACCCACTGGAGGGGATTAATGAGCCCGCAAAATAACTACATGTTCCAGCATGCACCTGAAAGAAAATCAGGAGTGAGGCACACTGGAGGCAAATGAACTTAAAAGCATGCAGGGAACGCTGGGAGTAAATTTTGCCGTGTTGTCCATTTTATGCCTATGAGGAAGGGTAAAGATACCCCGAAACGAGTCAGGCGGCAAACTGAAAATAAAAAAATTTAACCTCAAATCACCGGCTTGTGAGTGCGTCCTTCCTTCGAATGCGAGGGAGTTGAAGCAATATATATATATATATATATACACCCACACACACACTGACACCACTAGTATATAGTGTGTGTGTGTGTATATATATATATATATATATATATATATATATATATATATATATGATTATCCATTAGTAGTTGTGGTTTGCTAATAACTTTGGCCCCGTTGAATGAGCCGCTCCCGAATTTTCTCAGGGAACACGCCGTCCGGAAGCCAAGCATGGCGACGGAGGGCGAATGAGGAAGCCATGGCCCGGCCCAATACCTCCGAGATGTCCAGAGCGGAGCGAAGAATAAACGCCGCTAGCCCCAGCCTTCCAAAGCATGAGGACCTAAGTCCACCTGAACAGTCTCCTGGGAAGCGGCGAATCCCAGAGACTCAGCCGAGTCCCACAAACAAGAGGAGGCCCTCGCCAATACACACAAGGTGTTAAGGGCCCGCAGGGCAGCACTGGTCGAGGCGAACATGTTGCGTCCCCAAGAGTCCAGTCAGTGGGCCTCCCGGGACGGCAGTCAACAGTGGCGGCAGGGAGGGGAAAGCGGCCCTCAAAAGAGGACTGGCAGCAGAGGGGTGGAGGGAGAGGCACGCTGGGTCATGTGGCGCCGGAAGGTGTCGGTACAGGTGTGGAGGCACCAGATCCCCTGAGGCAGGCCGCCTCCAAGCTCCCGTCAGGGAAGAAAGGAGCAAACCCTCAAAGGGGAGTAAGATCTCCGTCCCACCAGAGCAATGGTGGAAAGCCTCCAAGAGATGGTCTGCCGGAAAATGAGCAATCTGGTCCCCCATGTGCAGAATGCCCACAGCAGTGGACACCGCGTGAGCGAAGGCCACACCCGCCTCCTTAGGGCCCTGCGGAGAAGAAATCAGTTCCTCCGTGGATGACGGCTGTAGACTAAGTCGGCCATCCACAAAGCTAAGCAGGACGGGCAAAGGCCAGACCTGAAAGCCAGAAGGTACTGAAGAATTGGGTACCTTCCACTCCTCCGACGAGC
Organism: Lissotriton helveticus; assembly: GCF_964261635.1. Classification (NCBI taxonomy): domain Eukaryota; kingdom Metazoa; phylum Chordata; class Amphibia; order Caudata; family Salamandridae; genus Lissotriton; species Lissotriton helveticus. The sequence goes on along the minus strand of NC_136069.1, from coordinate 751,849,568 downwards.
ACCTCGGCCTCAGAAAGGGCAGGGAGCCACCCTTCGACAATGCCGGTGAAAAAGACACCACGCGGCAGCCAGTCTACGGGGAAGAGGACACCAATATGCATCCAGCTTCCGGAGAAGAGGGAGCGCCCTAAGACGAATCCGCGGCATGACCTCTGTGTGGAGCTGCGTAGTCCGCAACCTGAGGTAGGACACCAGCACCATCCGGCGCTGAAGGAGAGACCGGATAGGGCTCCTCCAAGTCACACCGCACTGGGGACTGCAGCGGGGCTGGAGCCATAGTGGCCAAGGGGCGGCGCCGGGAGGCAGCCACCTGCGTGGAGGGACGAGAGGGACCGGGGGAGTGACCTGAAATCCTCCGCCAGCCTCGGCCCATAACGCTGCAGAGGCGGTCCAGCGTCCCATGTGGTGGCGCAAGGGACGAATCAACCTCCCACTCGCCCTTCGACGAGGAAGCCGCCCACGGGGAGGAACGAGAAAGGCCCGGAGGGGAACGAGGAGCCCCCTCCCCACTTCGACCTAGAGCGGGACGAGGAGAGGTCACCAACACCTGTGGCACTGCCCGAAGCAGACACCGACGCCTTGACAGCGTCAGCTCAGCCTTGGACAAGGCATTCGCCTGCCCAGAGGGCAGAGCGGGGCTAGGGGATGCGACCCGAGCCCCGGCGACCTCCCGAGACACCACATGGACTCCGGCGGGAGTTTGCGGCGAGGTAGAGGTGCCGTGGCCTACAGGAGGGACCCCAGAGGGGCCGCAACCCAAAAGCACCACATCCTCCAAGCCTGGATCCGAATCAGTCGGCGGCGGGGCCGGAGCTGCCGGCGGTGCCTCAGAGGGCCCTGCGCGAGGCAAGAGATCCATCGGTGCCCCAGGAGGGAAAGGAGGAGGAGATGCCAGCAAGGCCCGAAAAGCCTCCTCGTATGTCTCCATCTGGACTCTCAACTTCCCCCTCACTGGGAAACGGCGGATAGGAGGACGACACGCAGGGCCGCATCACCCACGCAGGTCCCACGTCCCCGGAAGGCCAAACACCAGCCCCCGGGGACAAACTGCGACACTTACCCAACCGGGGAGCGACACTCTTGTGACATCGGAGATGGGCGAGGACGACGACCATGGCCGTATCTGAAGCAGTATGCCGAAGCTGATCGAGGGGAGGAGGTCGACCTGGAGAGATGCGCCAATAGAAGTTTCATTTGGCGATCCCGCCGAGACTTCGGCTGCAACTGTTGACACGCCTCACAATCAGTGGTGCTATGATCCTCCCCCAAACACCACATACAAATTAGTTGAGGGTCCGTCACTGACGTAAGACGCCAACACGGCGTGCAAGTTTGAAGCCCGAAGGCATTTTCACACTGTTCCACCAGACAGAAGACAATTGGTGAAGAAAAAAGGGCCCTAAACAGGACCGGATCCGCGTTGCACGCGGAAAAGGAAAAAACTGACATAGGCGTGCCATGGTGGGGTTTATGTGACCTCGCTGACGTCACGTACGCAGCCGACGCCAGGGCGGTGTCGCGTGATGTCGCCCCGCCCCCAGCACGCAGGGATGCTGTGGCAAAAAGTTTCTGGATGCAGTCTCACCCCTGGGGATAATTCTACGTGAAGTAATCTGCGGCTAGCAGTCTCTATCAGATTCCTCCTTTCGGTGATAGTGCGCATGGTCATCAACTCCATCTTCAGATTATTTTCCCGCAGAGGGTGAGATAGAGGAGTGATAGTAAAGAATAGAGATGTCCATGCGTATATATGTATAGTGACAAGAGAACTACAGCAGCTTCAGGTACCTGGGGAGGCGGGTGGGCACATGAGATTATACAGCTCTACATGCCAAGAACAGATGCATACTGGGTAAGTAGAATTTTCCGTTATGGCATGTGAGATGTAGATCACATGCTATGCATAGACTATACAGCAGTCTTCCCTGAGCGGTGGCTATCCTGTAACTGATGGAGTTGTCGGAAACAGCGTTTTCAGTACTGCTTGTCCCACATTAGCTTGTTGTCTTGCTAACACATCTACACAATAGTGCTTGGTGAATGTGTGTGGTGTAGACCATGTTGCAGCTCTGCAGATATAAGTAATAGGGATGTTCCCTAAGAAAGCCATATAGCCCCTATTTTACGAGGGGAATGTGCTTTAAGGGGTACAGTTAGAGTCCTCTTGGCTTTTGCATAGCAAATTTGAATGCATTTAACAATCCACCTAGCAATACTTGATTTGGAGATAGGATTGCCTTTATGAGGTGGTGCAAAAGCGACAAAGAGTTGTTTGGTCTTACGAAAAGATTTTGTTCTTTCAGTGTAGTACAATAGTGCTTTTCTAACACCTAAGGTGTGTAGATTTCGTTCTGCTACAGAATCAGTCTGAGGGAAGAATAAAGGTAATTCTAGTGACTGATTTATGTGAAATGCAGATACTACCTTAAGTAGGAATTTGGGATTTGTACGAAGAACCACCTTATCTTTATGTAGTTGGAAAAAAGGTTCTTCTATGGTAAGTGCCTGTGGTTCACCCACTCTCCTTAAGTAATTGCAATTGGGAAAGTAGTTTTCCAAGTGAGGAACTGTAGTTCACATGTGCATGGGTTCAAATGGTGATCCCAATAAGCTTGTGAGGACTATGCTAAGATTCCATACTGCGTGGTATATCTCTTTTTTAGTCCTTCCATGAAGGCTTTGACTACAGGCACTCTAAAAAGGTATAGATGTTGCCTATTTTGAAGATACGCAGCTATGGCAGAAAGATGCAGTCTGATGGACGTATAGGCTAATGCTGACTGCTGCAAATGGAACAGATAGCAGATAATGTTTTGTATGGAAGAATCAAGAGGGTTAATGTGATTGTTATTACAATAGATAAACCGCTTCCATTTGGCTGCGTACCAGGCTCTTGTGGTAGGCCTTCTGGCCTCCCTAATGTCCTTACGGTCTGGTGGAAGATTCCGATAACCAAACTCTATGACTTCAGGAGCCGGATCGCGAGGTTCAGTTGTTTGGGATCTGGGTGTTGGATTTCTCCATGGCTCTGTGTGAGGAGATTGGGAGTTAAATGTAATTTTTGATGCAGTACCAGGGACAGTTCCAACATGGTTGTGAACCAGGGTTGACGTGCCCACGTAGGAGCTATTGGGATTAGTTTGAGAAATGTTTGCCTGAGTTTTCAAACCACTGTTGTAATTAGTGGGAGAGGCAGAAAAGCGTAAGCAAATATCCCTGACCAGTTCATGGGATGTTGCAAATAGATCTATGTGAGGGACTCCCCAAGCTTGGAAGTATGGGAGGAGATCTTGAGGGTGACGTTCCCATTTGTGTATTTGGCAACTCTGCCTGCTGAGGAGGTGCGCAATCTGGTTGTTAACTCCCAGGAGATGTTATGCTAGGAGATAGATATTGTGGTGATTAGCCCACCTCCAGATGTCTTGGGCTAAGTGGTACGCTGGAGAGAGTGCCCCCCCCCGTTTCTGTATGTAATACATAGATGTCATGCTGTAGGTTCGTACCAAGACAGCTTTGCCAGACAGATGATCTTGAAAGGCTTTGAGAGCTAGAAAGATTGCCATCAGCTCTAAATAATTGATATGGAGCATCTTTTGCTGTTGGCTCCAGAGACCTTGACTGTGGGTTGTTGAAGAGAAGTACCCCAGCCAGTAAGGGACACGTCCGCTGTTAAGGTCTGTGGAACTGGGTCTATGAAAGGCAGTCTTTTTAACACATTTTGTGTGTCGCACCATTGCAGAGAGCGATGAGTACGGCCGTTTACCAACACTAGATTGGTTAATAGACCGGGTGACTGGTTCCACTGACTGGCTAAGCACTTTTTAAAAAAAAATGTATTTATCAAACTTGTATTGACCGTACAATAATCACATAGCATAGTCATAGCATATAATCGAATATTAGCAAAGTAACGCTCAGAGAACCGAACATAACAGAGCCAAAGGTCACATCAATCAGTGAATACTTACAGGCACCTTACATATAGCAAAAAACAGTGGGTTGCCACATGTTGTAAGTACCCCCCCCCCCCTCCACAGCATGATAGGATAAGACAATGAGCGTTCAGGCATTCTAGATAATCACTGAAAGAAAAACCTGCTACCCATTGGTGTGTCTCAGTCAGAGTCCATTTCACTGCAGGCCAACAAATATTCCCGCAGGGGAGCCCAAATGTCCGTAGGCCGTGATGTAAGCGGGAATTCCTCAGCATACGCCTCCAGTTGCTCCCTGCAATACACCATATCCTTCAGCCAGGCGTCTGCCATGGGACACAGACGTCTGTCCCATGTAAACAGACTCCGTCTTTTTGCCAGGAGTAAAGCCACCTGGACAAATTTCCCCACAGCACCTTTGACCTGAGGAGCACAACCCAGTAACATAGCGTTGGGGTGTTGAGGAACTCTAGGCCTGTCATCTTAGCGAGCATAGCTATGACCCTCTCCCAGTAACTAAGGACTTGCCTGCATTGCCACACTAAATGCAAGAAATCCGCACCATCAGATCCACATCGTTTGCAACTATCAGACTCCCTGAGCCCTATCTTCCACAGTCTATGAGGGGTGTGATATGTTTGATGTATAAATTTGAGGTGAAAAATGCGAAGATTACTATTGGACGTTAACCGGCCAGTCAACGAGCATATCTTTACCCATTCCCTCTCCGTGATAGGGGGGTCTAGCCCATCATTCCATCTAGCCAGACTGGCAGCAGGGTCATGCGGAGTGTCATCCTGAATCGCCTTATATAACTTGGTGACCAGTTTCTTTCTCGTCAAGGCTGTAATCACCACTTGTAAGGCTGCCAGTGTCGCCGGCTCTTCCGGAAAGCTAGGGTAATGCCCCTTCATTGCCCTCTGTAACCTATAACAGGTTAACTGAAACAGGAGCGATGGATTAGTTATATAAGCTAAATCGGCCCCAGTAACATATGAACCCTCCGGAAACAGATCGCTCATGTGTGTAAGTCCCGCTTCGCGAAGCGCCGTTACTGAACCCCTATCCTGAGCTACGGACCAGTTATGTCCATCAATTGGCAGTGCAGGCGCATACAGGGGAAGTTTGTGTGTGCGCCACCCGATTGCCTGCCAAGCCGCCATCGTGACATCAATGGTATTGATCTCCACCCGTGGTGTATGCCTGTGGACATGTGTTATAATGCTATGTAACGGGATGGGGTGAGCGTCTCCTTCCTCCAATGCGACATGAGGGATGAACTCGTGTAGCGTATACCAGTAGTATGTATACTAGGCTTGACAACACAAATAGTACACATAAAAATCAGGGGCATTAAACCCCCCTTTCTCATGTCAAGGACAATGTACGCCAACTGATTCTTGGCTGTTTAGTACCCCACACTAAGCGCAATAGTTGAGTTTGAACAGTTTTAAAAAAATGCCTAGTCAGTGGGACCGTTATATTACAAAATAAATATAAAAATTTGGGCAGAATGACCATCTTTATAATTGATATCCGGTCTGCCAGCGACAACGGGAGGCAGAGCCACCTGTCAACCTGTGTGACTAGCACTGTGTAGGCTGCGCCATAATTCTCAATAATCACCACCCCTGGATCTCTGTGTATCCATACCCCTAGATACTTAACGGGATCTGCAGACCAAACATGTGGGTACTCAACTGTGGGGGACGTAGTGGCCTGTGTTAGCGATATAATAACAGATTTGTCCCAGTTTATATATAAACCAGAGAAAAGGCCGAGTTGAACATTCACGGAGAACCGGGAAAAGGTATTGCTGCGGCTCTCGAATATAGAGGACCATGTTGTCCGCATACATTAAAATCCCCACTGGTCTATTGTGGAAATTAAGGGCCGTCGCCCTGTGTGATTGACAAATCTTACTCGCCAGGGGTTCCAACACAATGGCGAACAGGAGGGGGGAGAGGGGACATTCTTGGCGCGTGCCCCGTCCTATTTCAAATGGCTCTTACGTGCTACCGCCCACACGGACCCTCACAGACGGATCAGTGTAAAATATTTGGATCCAGCGGATGAAGACTGGGGGGATACCCATTCTGAGCAGTATGTGCAACATGTAACGCCACTCTATAGAATCAAAAGCCTTTGCGGCGTCCAACAGTACTGCAACAGCGGGGAGGTCAGGGTTGAGTACATGCTGCATGGCAAAAATAGTGCGTAAATGAAGGGAAGTAGAGCGGCCAGGGATGAACCCCGCCTGATCGGGGAGCACCAACAGTGGCATGAGAGGTTGCAACTTGGTGGCAAGGATTTTCGCCATTATCTTGGCATCCAAGTTTATAAGAGATAGGGGGCGATACGAATCACAATACTCCGGGGATTTATCCTTTTTCAATAAAGTTATAATCAGGGCCTGTCTTAGGGAAGGGGGAAGCCGACCAGACTTGTGTGCTTCCACGTACATTGCCAAGAGATGAGGGCCCAGTATGTCAGCATGCGCTTTGTAAAATTCCGCTGTAAGCCCGTTGGCTAAGCATTCTTGAAGTGGACGCATGTGCAGCCTGTCATGGGGAACGATCATTATGCAAGAGGCCATCATTCCCAGCAGTTGCATATAAACTCAAGCTCGAAGTGATTGATTGGCTTGAAACTGGAGAACTGACGCCTGAATGTTTCGAATTCTGGCTGCATTGGGAAACAACAGCCTTTTGAGTATCTAAAGTGGCTCCTAAGTAGTTCTGAGTCTTGGCTGGCTGGAGATGTGATTTTAACACATTGACTGTAAACCCCAGTTGGTGAAGTAACTGAATGGTTATGGAGGTATGCTTGAGACACTGTTGGTACGTGCTGGCTTTGATGAGCCAGTGTAGGTATGGGAAGACATGTATGCTTTGTCTTCTTAGATGAGCAGCTACTACCGCCAGGCACTTTGTGAAGACTTTGGGGGCAGTAGTGACTCCGAATGGGAGTACCTTGAATTGGTAATGTTGACTTGCTACCGGAAACCTGAGAAATTTGCAGAGAGATTGGAATATGAAAGTAGGCGTGTTTTAAGTCTAGAGTAGTTAGAAAGTCGCCCTTTTGCAAAAGAGGTAATAACTGTTGAAGTGTTACCATGTGAAAGTGGTCTGTATGTAAAAAAGTAGTTCTCTGAGATCTAATATTGGTCTAAGAGAGCTGTCCTTGTTGGGAATTAGGAGGTAAACGGAGTACACGCCTGACCCTTGATGTAGTGTCGGTACGGGCTCAATAGCTCCTTCTAGTAGTAGAGACTGTACCTCTTGTTTGAGGAGGTATAGGTGATGCAGTGAAAGTTTGTGTGACTTTGGGGGAATGTTTGGAGGAATGTTGATGAACTCCAGGCAGTAACCAGAATGGATAATCTGCAGAACCCACTTGTCTGTTGTTATTGATTTCCAAGTTGGTAAAAAATCTGACAGTCTTCCCCGACAGGTGTTAAGTGGTCGGGGTGGGGGGTATGGGAAAGTCATGGTTTTGAATAGGAGGGGGAGGTGCGTTTGTTAGAATCTCTAGCTCTGCCCTTGCTGTTGTTTCCTCTGTACCCTCCTCTGAAGTAGTTTTTAGAGCCAGAGAGTTGGTTATTGCCCTTGTATGTGGATGCAGTTTCCGAGGAAGTATTTTAGGACCCTGCTCGGTAGAAGGAGCGCCGAAAGGAACCACGGCCTTGTGTGGACTAAAGGGCTCCAATTAACTTGGCCACTTCAGTGTCCTCCAGCTTTTCCAGTGAAACATCTCCCACTGAGTCAAAGAGGTGTTGCTTATCAAATGGTGTGTTCAATATGGAGGTGTGAACCTCAGGTTTGAACCCCGATATACGTAACCAGGCGTGTCTTCTTAAAAGGACACTAGTGTTTAACGCTCTGGCAGATTTGTCAGCAGCAACTAGGGAACATCTGATTTGATTGTTCGAAATAAGTTGTCCCTCCCGTACTAAGTCTAGTGCTTTAGATTTATGCTCTTGGGGTAGAAACTGGATGAATTGTTCCATTTCATCCCAATGCGCATGGTCATATCTGGCTAATAGCGATTGTGTGTAGATATGCGTCATAAGTTCGCTGCTTGTATGGCCACCCTTTTCCCTGAACAATCAAGAAGCTTTGAGTTTTTATCTGGGGGTGGAGCATCCCCTGTAGCTTGGGAGTTTGTCCTTTTGCATGCATTTGCAACTACCAATGAGTCCAAGGGTAATTGTCCCTTTATGTACACTGGGTCAGATGGTGCTGGCTTATACTTTTTGTCCACCCTAAGGGTATGGATACGTGCCCCGACGGGATCGTTAAATATGTCATCTACATGCCTGATCATCCCTTTCAGCATGGGTAACGTATGTGTGGACTTCTGTGTACTCGTAAGTGTTTCAAAAAGGAAACCCTCTTCGAGGGATTCTTTGTGGAGCTGCACCCCATGGTAATTGGCAGCCCTGCCTAGCAATTCAATATAGTCTACACTGTCATCTGGAGGAGAGGGCTTGGTAGGGTATAAGTCAGGATTTTTGTCTGTGGGCGAGTCAGTACTTTAGTCGTCGCATTCATCTACAGGTCCTGGCTGATCAACATCATTACCATCCCCATTCCCATCATCCTGATTGTCCGGTATATGTGGTGGCGAGTGCTCAGGTGAAGTTGGTACAGGTAGAGACTGAGGAGAATGTGGTGTTGGAAGAGGAAGAGAAGGAGGGGAAGGGTTAGTTCCAATTGTTCTCTTTTTCAAAGGAATGTGATATTCCTCTTCAGTATCAGGCCTTCTCTTTAGAGTCACTTTGGTGGAAATGTGTCCGGTTTTATGGTGAATGTATAACAGCTTCTGTTTTGGGTCAGTTTATTGATCGGATCGTTAAAACTGTGCTTTTTAGGTGACTTTGAGACATCAGTGTTTTTCGGCACCGAAGTTTTCGGTGCAGACGACTGAGGGGTTGGTGTCTTCGGATCCGAAGTGTCTTTCGGTGCTGAGTGGTGATGTTCGGAGACGGACTTGGGCTTCGATCCCGAAGGCTTTGGTTCAGTGCCCGACCTGGAGTGGGACTTTTCAGAGCCCGGAGGCTTTTTGGTAGGCTTTGGTGTCGAGCCGGAAGGCGGGGCGTCGGAAGCTTGGTCTCGGTGTCGAGCGGGACCTGAGGGTGCGGGTTGGTCTGGAGCCTTCTTTTTGGCTGACTTTGGAGTTGGGGCGAGGTAGGGACTGTACTTACAGTACGTTGCCCATGCTGGATGTCTTCATCCTGGTCGAAGCCGTCCTCATAAAGGGAGATTGGATCCTGTTCTTCCTCTGCCCAATAGCGTCGCAGACTTCTTCATCCGATTGAGATCCAAAGAGGTCTGGAATGGAGCCTGTGTGTTGGCTCTGCATGTCGCGGCGTCAAGCCGGACTGTCGCAAAGCATCTTCTTGGGCGGAAAGCGCGGCACACGTCGTAGTCGTGCTCACTGTTCTGGTGACAAACACAGGTTGCACACTTTGTGTGAGTCGGTGAGCGGGTATTTTGCGTGTCACCGAGGACAGAATTTAAAAAGAGTTCTTTCCATCGACTGCGAGTCGAACCGAGGCGGCTGGACCAGACAGCCTACCACAAGCTCTCTGATCAAAAGAGGGTTTTTTTTCCAATTAAACATGATACACGAGGAATGGAATACGCGATCAGAAACAATACCGTCTAGGGTGAGTGCTCCATGCACCGAGGATCAGTGTTGAGCCAGAGTGCAGCAAGTAACATCCAAACCCGATGGCGGGAAAAAACAATCTGAAGATGAAGTTGATGACCATGAGCACTATCACCGAAAGGAGGAGTCACCTACCTTGTGACTAGAAAGACTTCTTCGAAGAAAAACAAACTGCAAACATCCGGACCAAATACTAGATGGCGATCTATGCATAGCATGTGATCTACAGCTCACATGCCTCGAACATGTTGCTTTTGCAAGTAAAAATACATCAAAGTAATTTTACTCAGTCATGAACAAGCCTTGGCAATGCAGTCGGTTAGAAGAACCAGGCATTTTACCCGTGTTGCAATGGATTCCTATGGAGTGGTCCTGATGGAAGGGATTAAAGATCCTCCAACGATGAGGTGGATGCGTTGCAGTCAACAGGGGTCCTCCTGCAGGGGTTACTCGGTTCACGAGATGGTGAGGATTTGCTGTTTGCAGGGTCGACATCCCACAAAGTCCTCTACGGTCAGACGGAAGTCCATTCGCCTCTAGACTACTTTCACCCTTTGTCGCATTCACAGACTAATCCTTCCTGGGTTGATAACTTTCATTCAGAGAGTCACAGCAACTCTCTCAGACAACACTCCTGGGTTCAGCGAATTCAGGGGCAAATCTGTGCGTCAGGTCTTGGCCCTTTGTGCTGCACATCTGCAGTGGTAGTGGGTTGAAGACTTTGGGCTACCAACTTGCCTCAGAAGGCAACAAAGTTGCACACTGCAACAACTTGTATTCATTTCGGCTTGAGCTATTGAGATACAAGTCGAGGTTAATGTAATGAGTTGTTTGCTACCTTGTAGTGCCCACTTTGGTCACACCGTGCAGGAGTTAGTACAGCTGAGGGGGTAAGCGTGCAACCCTGTACTTGCCAATGGAGAGATGAAGTCATTCCACAGTAAAACAGTAGTTTTGTGGGTTGTACTGTTAGGACAGGCACAGTCCATTTCCTGCCTGTTTAATATGTTGCACCCTGCCTTTAGGACTCAGTAGGCCTGCTAGAAGGGTGACTTGCACACATCTACAGGTGAGGTGGTGGCTTTGCCATTGTTTTTAATGGCAAGGTTGGTCTAGCAGTGCAGGGCTGCTCACCCAGTCTGCAGTGGCAGACTGGGGGACTTGTTTGACTTGGGAGACCTACAGGCTGGCACAACCAGTGCTGCAATCCCTTGGGTACCCCTCTAACCTACGTGTCCTGGGTCCCTGGGTACCATTTACTAGGGACCTACAAGTTAGCCATTTCCAATAGGACACAGCCAAAGCAACACACATTTTAAAGTCGTGGCACTGGCACTGCGGTTTGGTTAGCAGGCCTCTGTCCACTCTCAGAGTGGAAAAACCAGCATCATCAGTCAAAAACATGGGGGTGTCTATACAAAAAGAGTAATTTCCTTACAATCTTCATGACATTCTTGGTATAAATCGGTTTAGCAGTATTTACTGTAAGGAAGAGAGAAAACTCCCATTTAATTTAAAATGGGAAATGCTATATTTGAATCAATCCTATTAATACTTCCCCCTTTGCCAAAGTTGCATGACACTTGAAACAAAGACCTAAGTTGAACAGACAAGTAGATTCAATAAACCGAACCACAGTTATAAGTGAAAACAGAGATACACAACTAATTAACCCTTTACAGTTCACTGAAACCTTTTTGTAAAACATATCTTGCAAAACAACTGAACAAGTTTACACCAAACCACAACAAGCATTGGCATAGCCAATAGGTCTCGCTTGTGGGGCCTTTCAAAATTTAAAAGTAAAGTGTTATAATGCACAACTGGTGACATTTATCTCTTTCACAAACCAGATTGGCGGCACATAGTTTTACAGATTACTTCCACGCACACACTTCCCAAGCATCTCTGAACATACACACACACACACACCTTACACACTATGCACGCAACCTTCAGCACATCCTCACATGCCAGCGCTTGTCTCCCAGGAGATGGCACCTGCTGTAATAATAACTCTTCGCCCTGTTTAAATATCCTCAGTTAACACGCTCAAATCATTGTTCACTGGCGGTTTTCGACCTGTGATTAGAAAACTAAATATAAGGAAAGCACGATATTTAATGCACGCATATCCGCATGTCTATGTCCTTTTAGTAGCCAATGTTTGTAGTATGTTGTTTCTTTTTTTATTGAGGTTGGGTTTCATATCGACTTAATTAAATGTTCTCACATTTGCATCTCTCTTCAGACCCGGTTTGTGCACAGACCTGCCACAGCACCAAAACAAATCCAGGGGGAACTTTTTACAACTTCCATCAAGTAGCACAGCCATACACCTTGTATGAATCCAATGAATTGCATTTTTCCGCATTCATCTTCTTTTTAACCATTTTTGTATCTGTTTAATTTTTGCTCCTTTTTAAACTATTAATTCAATTCGTTTTATCCATACGCTTCCTGCTACAAGACTGATCAAACAGACGTCAAGGCACAGGTAGATTCCACACGACATGATGTTTAATTTAAAAAAAGAACCCAATGCATTTCGGGATAAAACAGTCCCTTCGTCAAGGGCATCTTCTAACATAAGCTAGCCAGCCTATGAGAGGCGCATCAGCCTCGTGCAGGCAAAGAAGGCCGTCAACACCAACTCTCCCCTCCACAGAAACTCGTCTTTCAAGATGGAAAGAGGGGCTGGGCCTCAGGGCATGTTATAGGTGTCAGGAGATGACGAGTGGGCGCAATCAGCCTCGCATCCGCCCCATCATTTAACGAGGACCCTCACCTGGGGACAATATAATAATACGACAAAGACCTGAGGCTCACTCAAGGGAGAGTTCCGAGTGAGAAACCAAAGAGAGTGGAAGGTGTTTAAAGAGATTCCAGGCAGATAGGGGGCCGGCAGGAGTGGGTGAGGGGGTCCTGAATATCTGTCTCTCTGCACCTTCTGCCACACCTGACACCTTGAGCGACACCTGGTATTTTTGTTCTATGCGCTCCAATACACTCACTTCCCTCAGATTTAAAAAGAAATGTGTTTTCTTTGATTCTCAGGATGCATACACAACACAGTAGACAGAGCATCGATGCAGCCAGAGCGCAGAGATATGCTAATAACTCCTAAAGTAGTTACCTCAAGTTTGACGGACTACTGTTGTGTTTTTTATGGGGGTTGACCGTTGCTGTGGACTGTGACGTATGTTTCACGTGCACTCTGAGTAAGAAGCTCAAATCAGAATGAAAATGACTGGGAAGTGGGGACCCCCGTGGCTTGAGAGCAAATGCCAGATGACTGTTGTCGGAAGCACCTAGCGGGTTGGTGTCAGGGAGTCAGTGTTTGTTTAAGGAAACGTACCCATCAAACGGTTTGTTAGCTTAACGTGCCATTGTGTCAACTGGACTGCACTAGTCCTGGAACCAAAGAGAGAAATGAGTCAACCAAGTGTCTGATATTCACAATGTACTAACCTGTTTCTTCAAAGGGGAAAAAAACGTAACTAGAAACATCTCCCCTCCCTCTTCTGAAAAAACCGAACACAGACGTTTATTTTCGGAGGAGTGTTGCCAGCGCTCAAAGTGTGGCTACCCAAGTTTGAAAGCAGCAGTCAGTCGCTGGAACTCTACAGGCAGTTGTAGCGTCACGTGGTGATTTGTGCTGATCTCACTCAGGCTGCGTGTGTTTGTTGCACGCAGCAGTGAAGTAACATGTTGCCTTCAGCTTCGCTATTGTGTGCCACGGATGCTGAAGTTTGCTCTACGATTAAACCGTGAATTTTTAGCCAGGAGGATTAATCGCTGCTCCGGTGACGCAGATGTGAATGCGACAATTCCCAAAACAGCCCTACAGCGAGCGCGGCGGCATTAAAATGTACTTCTCCTGAATGGTATCTCAGTAGTGTCTGCTGTTTGGAAATGCCTTTATTAGCATTGTTTCGTCTAAAAGAATTAAGGGAATAAACGACATTAAAAACACAAGTCTTTGTTACACGTTCCATATGACTTCTTGTTTAATACCACTAAACATACCCTGCTTTGCAGTGACTGCCGCGGGGATTTCTCCTCTGCTGAAAGCAGCCTGTATGCCAGCATTATGTTTGCTGGAAGAAATCTCTGGGAGATATTCGCTGCGTTAAAAAAAAAAAAGACCAACAAAGCATTTCCCTTGCGGGAGAGAGCAGGGGCACCATCAGCTTGCAAGTTACTTACAAAGCCAAAGCTCGCTCCCCCAAGGGAATTGCCAAACGTGCACGCATTGCCATTGAAAGCAATGCAAAGGGTGCACGTTTTTGGCCGAAAAAGCGAATCGATTCCAAGAGGTCTCCTCCTATGCATAACATGCGAGCTCCGTAGGGAAGACCTAAAAAGGCCTTCTTTTAAGTAATGCTTCATCATCATGCCAGGTTTGGTGCAATTTAATTCAGCAACTTTTGATGTAACTCACAGCAAATAAAAAATGTCAATGAAACTTAAAATGAGAGATGCTAATTTTTGATCATCCTAAACGAAAGAGCATTTTAACCGATGTGCATTACATTTATTTGAGATTAAGGATGTACCAAGTGTCTGTCAAATATTGTGAACGCCTGTCAAACACAAAAAAAAAAATTCCTACAGAAGTTAGAACCACAGACACTCTCAATTACTCTCTAGTTTTTGTATGTAAATGTATGATGTTGAGGTTAATATATATATTGCTGAATAATTGGGGTGATTCCCTAGTTCCCAGATACGTAAAAAGTAAACAATTAGAGCAGCAGAACTCTATGAAAATGATAACAAAGAGTTTGATTAGGACCGTCTCCCCACCACAACAGCACAGACAGATTCATTAGTGTATACAAAGCCCAGAGTCCATGAGTGGTGAGGTCATCTGACTTTGGGCCAAGCAGCCCCTGAACTGAACCTGGTCTCCACTTTCAGATGGGAGTAACATGAACCTTTTACTAGACACTCAGAGGGTACACTGACGACCGATTACAAGGGCCTTCGTTGTCCAATGTTGTCAGTTTAAAGAAGCCCATCTCAGCAAACTCAACTAAACTCTCCAGTGACACATTCAAACAAATGTATAATTTTAAAGCAATTGCCAGCCTACTTATGTGGCCAGCAAGCAAATCCTGCTTAGCCGAATAGCTCACATCAAGACCAAATACAGGCTGGTTATGCCAAGTCCTCATTTTTTCAAGGCCTATGGCTTAGACACATCACTCTGTGTCACAGACTGCCATGCCAGTCTCCATTTACATTCGTCTGGCATCCTGTGAACCACCAACAATTTAAGTTTATTCCGAAGGCTTCCAAACTTTATTTTAGAGGTTTGTTTCTACTATGTTAAAATCTCAGTATCTATTGTGAATATTTTTCTTGCAATTCTGTAAGCTGCTTTATCTACTATAATGTACATTGGAATAATATATCCTTCTGAAAATCTTTAAACAAAACTAAATGAATTATACAGAACTAATAAGCAGGTGTGACCAGAAAACTGAAATCATAAATAGGATAATATTTATAGAGCACACATACCCGAAGTTGTCAAGGTACATACTAACTAACTACCCTTCTGATAAGTGTTTGACAAGTTAGATACATACCAATTTGCTTCACCTGAAGCCATTATTTAGTGGCTTCAGTGGAACAAGCCAGTAACTTACAAGACATTAAAATGGAAATCTTGAGAAACCGCAGAAAGAGTACCCGCTGTTGGAAATCACAACTTCCTTCGGAACATGCTACAGTATTCAGCAAACAAGCAAAAGAGCAAACCTAATCGGTCAGAGTTTACGTCCAAGACATTCAGATTCAGCAACAGAGCTGGCGTCTGTCACTATGCACTATGTAGCGGATACCTAACGCACTGGAAATATGGAACTGTGACGCAGGCATTACATTTTCCAACCGATACGTACCAGGAAAACAAAAATAAGCTATTGTTTAAGGAACATACAACCATATTCTGCGATATTAAATGTTTTAATCCAAGTTAAATGCATTGTTCATGATAATATCTGGATAGTACAGAAACAGTGATAAAGATATAACGTACATATTAAAGGCACATATAAAGATTAAGAAATTAAAGCTGATAAAAGTGACAGTAAGTACATAGTATTTTCAGATCAGGTATCAGAAACAAAACCAGCTCGACGGTTCCATTCAACTGCATGACAAAATACTGAAGAGCATAATTTCATCTTTACGTCTGTATTTTCCTTCAAGGAAAAAAAGACCTATAAATAAGTTACAATACAGTGAATTTGCCTGAACTCACTTTGCTTCTGCCTTCCAGCCTTTATTTAGTCACATAAAACAGCATAAAAACTGTACACACTCTTGAACAAGATAGTCGATCTTTTATAAAATAAGATGTTTTCAAAGATGTCAATGTCACAACAAGGAAAAACCAAGCCTCGTTGCAGTCACTAGTATAATAAAATATATATTTATATTTATATATATATATGCATAAGTTTTTGTTTATTTTTTTTTACAAAACATGTATATTAATTGCGTTTGCGCAAACCATTTGTCTTTTAAAAATTGACCTTGACTATTCTAATAACTTCATGAAAATACAACAGGCGGATAAATACTTCATGTTTGTAACATAGCACGTCACACATCATCAGCTGGCAGAGGAGGTATGTTGATTCTTGGTCTTGTGAAAAACGCCATCTTCTCCCTGGTGAGAGAAAAGGGAAAGAGGACTAAGCATAACCTAAACAGGACTCAGTAAATACAGAGTATGCAGTCTGATTGCTTTCAAAAATGTTAAATACAGAGTATGCATTCTGATTGCTTTAAAAAATGTTTTGGGCAAGAGGTGGTTGAAATGGGTCAGTAGTAAACCAGGATGCCGACTAGTGGTAAGGACATTCTTCACTTGATTTTTCTTGATATTTTTCCTCAAAACATGAAATTATATCTTATAAAATGTTATACGAATTCACATTAAATGCATTTTGGTTAATACAACGATCCAACATATATATATATACACGACTTACAGAGGATCCTTATTAATTTCAGGAAGCTGCTCAAGACCCAAACACTACTTCAGCCCTTCCTTGAGGTTAAGAAATCCTATATGAAATGTAGGGCAGTCAGAGCCTTTGACCAGCCGCCTGAGGGGACTCATTCTCCCAGCATCCCTCAATAAAGCCCAGAAAGTCGGAGGTGCTCCAACAGTGCGTAAGTGCTCTTAAGCGCAGGGGGAAACCCTGTGTGCGGGACGGGCCCGGGACGTCTGTGGCTGTTGGTGTCTGGGCGAGGCTGACTTGGGCCCCCCTCTTGGCTTGTGGACTAAGGGCCACCTGACAGCTGGATATTGAAGGTACTGTCCTTGTTTTTGGATTGGCCGATATAGCTGGCTTATTGCTAGTGCAGTGGTTCTTCTATATATTCTGTTTGTTAAATGAGATGGGTAAGAGAAAAGAAGAACCCTCATCGGAGAGAAAGGGAATTATTGATACCAGTCTGGGGTCTATCACTAATTATATCTGACAACTGTTATTGGGGCAATCAATTCTGGAATAAGACTAGTAGAAGATCATATCGATACCACCAGGAGGCAATTCCTGGTGTCCAGACATGATGGGTAGGTCCCACATTTAGGAGCTCCGTATTGGAGGCTACTGCCTTCCGTCATTGCTGCGGTTGATGCGGACATATAGGCCGACGCCCTCGTCCCGGATCTCTTTGATCGGTCTTACTAAACTTGACATACTGTCCCCCGCTTTGGATTACCTCGGAAGCCTTACCATAGGAATGGTACACCTTAGGAATCCACTGACCGTTTCCTTAATCAGAGAGTAGATTAGGTACCCCTTGCACCCCGGTCCTGAAGAAACACCACTCATCCGTTAGGAGAACAGAGGCGTGAAACATGTCTACCTTTTAACCACTAGTTTAAAGCCAGGTCTTTAGGTTCATTCTATAGACAGTCAACATCAACAAAAATAAATGCTAAATCTCCCAGGGCTCGTATGACTGTTAATATTGAGACAAGGAAGAGTTTGGTGAGTTTATCTACCCTGGATAGCCAGGACTGACTTGCCCCAAATACTATACCCAATTCCTGTGAGGAACAATGCCCATGGAGGGATACCACTGCATATCAAACCACATTATGGTTACCCAAAAGAGGGCCCACCTGTAACTCTTTAACCCGTTTGATGCGGAGGACGGCCGGGGGCCGTCCAAACCCCACCCACTGATTAAAAAGCCCACACCGTGGCGGAATACGCGCTGCGGTCAATGAGTTAATAGCAAATCGTTTTGTCAAGGTGAAATCTTGCAGGCATTGAACATAACTCTGTACCCCAGACTGGTTAGCAGCTATTATTGGGGATTAAGATGTAATCGATGTAGAGGAAACTTGAATTCATGATACCTTTAACATAAAGTGCTTACGCTGTATGCACAGTCCGGCTATCCCGTCACGTGCTGGTAGAGCAAAAGAGGGTCTAGCAACCTCAGTCACAGTTAAATTAAAAAGATTGTTGTGAAGGATCTATGTACCACTCCATTCTATCAAATGACACTTTTAAAGTTCCCTATTCCTTTGATATTCTGCAGATCAATTATTATTGTAACCTTTTTGATGACTATTCCGCTAAGGGTAGGAATAATTTAGAAGAGTACATAGCAACTATTCATGACGAATGCAAAAAAATAAATCCTATTTCTATGGGCAGGGTAATTTTAATCTACATCTGTGTACCACAGGTAATATCGTGTTGTGTGGTTTAACTGTTCTAGGGAGAGGAACAGGCTCATTTTAAGCATGTCCCATATGGGGAAGGGCTACATGAGATTATAACCTCCAGAAATATGGATTTTGCACCCACTTATAAAGGAAATATAAACTGTAGCGATATTCATTACTTTATTTTATCTCTTGAACTGGTGCCCTTACTGTAAGATGATAATGTTGTATCTCGCTGCATCAGTGATCATAATCTTCTCTTTGCTTCCTTGGGTTTGAATTTAAAAGATAATCCTAGTGGAGTAGAGGGTCAGGATATAACGGAATTAGAATCAAATGCGAAAATGTAGAGAAGGAACATTTCCTGAAAGATCTTGTTAGGGACCATTAGCACAAGTTACTACTTGTGTAAAAATAGATCTGTAAGAGATATTAGTTAGTGATAGATTCCTTACCTTAGAATATCCCCAGGCGTCAGACTGGATCCGGAAAGCTTTGCTAGCAGTACCGCTGCGTGGCAGTAGGTGGCATTGTGCGGCTCCGTGTCCGTCGCTGGTGTTGTATGCGCTGAGATGACATCAAGAAGATTACTTAGGCGCCACCCATGCGCGCTGATGTCAGTTCTGTACACAACATTCCGCGCCAGGAATGCAGAGCCATGCAAGAAACTGACCACTGGTGCCAAGAAACTAGGGCCCTGAAAGGGATGTCCTTAACCCTATTAATCAGTTCGCAGAATGGGGAGGATGGGTGGGGCGGTAAGGAATCTAACACTAACTAATGTCTCTTACAGATATATCATTACACAAGTAGTAACTTGTGCATCTGAAAGAGACACGTTAGTGATAGATTCCTTACCATAGAATAGATACCCCAGCAATACCAACCCCGGTGGTGGCTCTGCGAACAAGATGACACCAGAAAGTCACGGAGCACAGAACGGCCAAGGAAGCCGTTACTCTGAACTTGACTGTCAAGGCAGTAATGCTTGGTAAACGTGTGCAGCGAGGCCCACGTAGCTGCCTGACAAAGGTCCTGCAAGGTAGCGCAGCTTGCCAAGGCAGTAGTGGCTGCCGTTGCCCTGGTGGAATGGGCAAGCAGACCCACAGGAGGCTCCTTCTTAGCCAACGAGTAACAGGCTTAGATGCAAAGAACGACCCACTGAGAGATGGCCTGTTTGTGCTTGGCCAGACCTTTTTTGGCGCCCACGTAGTCAACAAAGAGCTGGTCATTCACCCGGAACTGTTGTGTGTGCTTCAGATAGAACGAGAGTGCACTTTTTGGGTACGAACAGTGGAGCCTCTCTTCCTCTTTCGAAGGATGCGGAGGCAGAAAGAAGGTGGTCAAAGTGATGGTCTGCCCGATGTGGAAGTGCGTAACAACCTTTGGCAAGAAAGAAGGACTGGTCCTTAAAACCACCTTGTCCGGATGAACGGAAAGGAGGTTTGGAAGAAAGAGCCTGGAGCTCACTCACTCATCTGGCAGAGGTGATAGCTACCAGGAAAGCCGTCTTGAGAGTAAGCAGACGCAAAGGACAGTTATGAAGGGGCTCGAAGGGAGCACACATCAGAAATGTCAAGACAAGGTTTAAGTCCCATTGAGGCATAATGAACGGCACAGGAGGAAATGTGTGCGTATTGCCTTTCGGAAAACAGGTAACAAACGGGGACTTAAAAAGAAAAGGCTGATCAGGAAGCCATAGAAAGGCGGAGATGGCAGAAAGATAACCTTTGATAGTGCCCAGAGCAGAGCCCTGCTGGGCAAAGGAAAGAATGAAAAAAGAAATTCGGACAGAGGGGCAGTAAGGGGATCCACAGACTTAGCTGTGCACCATGCCACAAACTTGTTCCACCTGCAGGCGTATATCGTATTCGTGGAGGGACGTCTGGCTGCTAGAATCACATCACAGACTTCGGGAGGAAGATGGAAAGCTGTCAACTGTCGCCACTCAATCTCCACGCATGGAGGTGGAATCTGGACAGGTTTGGGTGGAGGACCGTCCCCTTCTGCTGCGACTGAAGATCCTCCTGAAGAGGCAGTCGGATAGGAAGATCGATTGCCATGCTGAGTAGCTCGGGATACCAGAATCTTCGTGCCCAATCCGGAGCCACAAGAATGACTTGGGCCCTGTCGCGCCGAATCTTCTTCAGCACTCTGGGCAGAAATGGCATAGGCGGAAAAGCGTACAATAGACCACAACTCCACTCGTGACGAAAAGCGTTGCCGAGCGAATGCCGCCTTGGAAATTCCAACGCGCAGAACTGATTGCGCGTTCTCGTCGGTGGCGAAGAGATCTAACCAAGGTTCTCCCCACTGCTGAAATAGACCTTGCACCACGTCCTAGTTCAGACACCATGATCCATCAAGCACCGGTGGCTGAGTTCGTCCGCCCTGGCGTTCAGAGAACCTGCCAGGTGTTGAACCACCAAGGTAATGCCTTGATGTTCCAGCCATGTCCAGAGGCGCAGAGCCTCCTGACATAGGGTCTAGGACCCCACTACGCCCTGTTTGTTGCAATACCACATGGCGGTGGTGTTGTCCTTGAGCACCTGCACTACACTTCCCCGGACAGAGGGAAGGAATGCCTTCAGTGCAAGTCGGATCGCCCAAAGCTCCAAAAGATTGATGTGGAGCCGGGACTCCGCCGGAGACCAGAGGGCTCTGATCTCCGGCTCTCCCAAGTGGCCTTCCCATCCCAGGAGGGACGCATCCGTCATCACTGTGTGCCCCGATTGGGGAAGGGAGAGGGATCTGCCATGTTCCCAATCGTGATTCGTGAGTCACCACTGCAGTGGTCGTACAGTGCCCTCCGAGATCTGGACATGATCAGACAGGTTGCCCTGATGCTGTGCCCACTGGAACTTCAGGTCTCACTGCAGAGCCCGCATATGCCATCTGGCATGTTGTACTAGCAGTATGCAGGAGGCCATCAGGCCCAAGAGCCGGAGGGGCATCCTGCCCGAAACCTGCGATAGAGGCTGAAAGATCGGATTCATAGCCCGAATATCCCGGACTCGCTGCTCGGGAGGATAAACCTGAAACGGCGTTGAATCCAGAACCGCTCTGATGAAGGGGAGCTTCTGAGAGGGACTCAGGTGTGACTTCGGCACGTTGATGGAGAACCCCAGCAAATGCAGGAGATCGGCCGTAGTCTGAAGGTGGTTGACAACTGCCTGGGGCGAGCCCGCCTTCAAAAACCAGTCGACGAGGTAGGGGAAGAATGACACCCCTGACCTGCGCAGGTGAGCTGCGACCATCACCATCACTTTCGCGAACACCCGAGGGGCGCTGGTAAGGCCGAAGGGGAGCACAGCAAACTGAAAATGCTCCTTGCCTACCTTGGACCGCAGGTAACGCCAGTGGGCCGGCAAGACGGGGTGTGAAAATATGCATCCTGCAAGTCCAACACTACCATCCAGTCTCCAGGGCAGTCAAGACCTGAGCCAGTCAACATCTTGAACTTCTCCTTCCAGAGGTAGCGATTGACGTTCCTGAGGTCCAAGATGGGGCGCAGGCCCCCTTTGTCCTTCTTGGGGACCAGAAAGTAGTGGGAATAACAACCACTTCCTACTTCGGCCCAGGAAAGAGCTTGATGGCCCCCTTGGCCAAGAGGGCCATAACTTCTGTTTGGAAAAGCACGCAGTGATCCCCCGACATGCGGTGGAACTGGGATGGTATGGCTGGGGGGGGGGGGGAGGGGGTAGACTCGAAGGGGAGGGAATAACCCCTCTGGACGAGTTGCAGCACCCACTTGTTGGAAGAGTCGGAAAGCCAATGGGGGAGGTGATGTCGAATCCTGCCGCCCACTGGTGCGGGGTGCGGCCCAAAGCTCAAACTAGGAAGGCTTCGAGGCGGAGGGTGTGGGGCGGAGGTGGACAGACCCTCGCTCCAACTCCCGGAGCCTTCACGACGGCCACGGCCACGCTGAGTTTGGTTTTGCACAGGTTTTTGACAGAACAAGCAGGCAGGGACGCCCCTTCCAAGGAATGAAAAGCAGACATGGCCGGCCGCGTGGAGGAAAGGCCCAAGGACTGGGCTGTAGCACAAGAGTCCTTAAAACGCTCCAGCGCACTGTCACCTTATCACCAAACAGGCGAGTGCTATCAAAGGGCATGTCCAGGAGCTAGCTCTGGACGTCCGGGGAGAAGCCAGTAGATCTCAAACAGGCGTGGCAACAAAGTGCCACAGTCGTGGAAATTGCCCTACCGAGGTTGTCCGCGGTGCCTAAGCCACAACGAATCGCGAACCTAGCATCGTCCTTACCCTCAGCCACAGCCTGAGACAGCACAGCCTGGACCTCCTCTGGGCACTGAGGTAACACCTGAGCAACGGTATCCCATACTGCGTGAGAGTAGCGGCCCAACAGACATGCGGTGTTCACCGACCACAGCCCTAGGCTGGCCGAAGAGAACAACTGCTTGCCAAACTGCTCCAGCTTCATAGAGTCCTTATCCGGCGGAGCCGGGAGAAAGGCACTCTGGGACGTCCAAGCTTGAATGACCAGACTCTCGGGCATAGGGTGAGTGGTCAGAAGGGCAGGGTCACCCGGCGACGACGCCTGGCGACGTTCTTATTCACAGAAGCCCCTGTGGCCGGCCGCGACCAAGTGCCCAACAAGACGTCAGAGAGGGCATCATTAAAGGGCAATAGTGGCTCCGATGAAGTGGAAAACCGACTGGAGCACCTCAGTGAGGATATTAGTCTTCAGAGACACCGTGGGGAAATTAAGGTTAAGGATCTCAGCTTCCCGACGGAGCACCACCGTATACGAGGAACCTTCCTCCATAGCAGGCGGGGATAGGCAAACCCCGGATCAGAGGAGACGTCAATGCAGCCAGCCTCCTCCAAGTCGTTCGCCCAATCCTGCTTAGAGTCACACTGACGAGCAAGAGGGCCCTCAGACCCCTCCCAGTCGTGCTTTAACTCAGCCGTATGTGCCACAGGCCGCGGCTGCGGGGCAGGGACCGAAGAAGGAACAAACGGCGCCGGGAAAGGTGCCTGGAGTAGCGCCGTGTCCCAATTCGGATCCCAAGTGGGGACAGAACCGTCCGGGAACCGGGACAGAACCAATGGCATCCACTGCGGCGCTGCAGGCGGAGCCGAGGGTGGCGCTGGGGCCGAAGCCGGCTGCATGGGACCTCTTGGCGCTGTGGCCGGAGCCAACGGTGCAGGATCCTGCGGCGCCGGGGCTGGATCCGCCGGAGGAGTCGACGGACCAGCAGGATCCTGACATGGGACTGGGGGCCCGAAGGCGCACCGGCGGGAGCTCGAGGCCTAAACAGGCGGTCCATGCAGCAAGAAACTCGTGCACCTGTGCGGGAGTCGCCAACGAACCCGGGTAAGGCGGGTAGGCCGTGGGACTCCCAAGCTCTGAAGGAGCAGTAGGGGCGGAGCCCCTGACCCCCTCGCCCGCATCTGGGGGTCGACAGGGGGATGTCGGAGAGCGACAACGCTTCTTCGACTTCTTTTTGTGTCGTCTCTTACCCGAATCCAAGGGTGAAGACTTCGATCCCGAGGAGCGGTGGCGGTGGTCCCCGAGCGTTCTTGGGAACGGCCCCTGGACCTCGAACGGCGCTGGGACAAGTACCGAACTTCAAGTAACTTCTGGCGCTGCTCCCTCAAGGCCTTCGGGCCATGGCCTGACAGGACCAGGAGTCGTGGTTGCGCTCCAGGCAGTAGAGACAGACGTCGTGGGGGTCCGCCACCAACCTATTGCAACGGCAAGCCCCGCAGAACTTAAAACCAGGCATCCCGACTTGCACCAGAGAAGACCAACAAGAGACAAAAGTCCCAAAAAGATAGACAAGAAGTGACTAAGGTACGTGCTCTAAGCGAATCTGCGCTTACTGGCACGGAAAAAGAAAGAACTGACGTCAGCTCACATGGGTGGCGCCTAAGTAGTCTCCCTGACATCTCAGCGCATTCGCCGCCAGCGACGGACGCGGAGCCGCACAACGCCACCTACTGCCGCGCAGAGGTACTCGTAGCAAAGCTTTCCAGATCCAATCTGATGCCTGGGGATATGCTAAGGTAAGGAATTTATCACTAATGTGTCTCTTTCAGATGCCTGATTTTAGAGTAATGACTGGCCATGATGAGGCTCTGGAAAATATCAAAGGCCTTTAATTCGGTTTGTACTGCAATTCCCTCTAAGCTGTTCATAAATAAACCAGCAAAAGAAACGCACACAGAACTGGTTTAATCATGCTTGTGCAGCTGCACACAAACATTTAAAATTAGCACTCTAAAGAAAACCAAGTATAATGGATGAAATAAACTAAATGAATTGGTAGTAGAAGGCCATATAAGGAAATCTTGAATAAAAGGAAAGCCGAGATTAGCGCTAAAGCCAGGGAGGATTTAGAGAAGACCGGAAACTAAAGGACACAGCAGCATTTTGGAAAGTTGTTACCATTCCATTTTTTCATGCTATCAAAAACCTGCACTTGAATCCCTCATTCTAGTTTCGACAAGGGTCGATCATTCTGCCAATATTTTTGATCCTGTCAAATATAAACTCAAGTCCCCCAGTATTGTGGAATCATCATGTAATCAGGGGGCCCTATAATCACTGAGTAGGTCCATATGTGTAAAGGATACCTTACACGCAATCAAGGAAATCCCTCAGGAAAAGTCGTAGGCCCAGATGGAGGTCCTATGACATGTATAAAGAAAACAGTCCTCTTTGGGCCTCTGTGCTAACCAGTCATAGGAGCAGCTATAATAGCGTATTTAGTGCCCTGATGGGAGGCAGTGATGGTCCTGATTTTTAAAAAAGGAAACCGGAATCTGCCCAGCTGTTACCGCCCACTCTCCGTTTTAGATATCTCGTTCACGATCTTAGGGAGAATCTTAGTTTCCAAAATGGAAACTTCATGGAGGAGAAGCAGATTTTATCTAGGGTACTTTTTGGCTTCAAACACCCGGTGTAAGCACAGTAGAGCACCTAATCCTAGGAAAGTTTATGAAGGCCAGGGTCGGATCTGTTAATTTAGCTTTTATTGGAACTCTCTTGTGACTTTGACTTAGTTAATCGATCCAAACTCTGGGCCGTTTTGGAGAAGAAGTCGTTTTTTTTTTTAGCTATTATTGACTTGCTCCTCCGAATGCATCATGACACCACACCAAGAACTAGAAATGGAATAGATAGCGAACTCTCCCCTAGAATAATCTAGAATAAGGTCGACATTGAAATTTCCTCTGGGGTTTGTGCTGACCCCATTGCTTTTTCTGTTATATATAAATGGGTTAGATAAGCATCCATGTCAAGCTGGTAAAGATACATCACAACTGGGGAACATATCACAACTAGGGAACAATTAAGACCTGGTTTTGTTATATGCTTATGATGCAGTTCTAATTTAATAAACTAAAGCCTACAAAAACAAGGAACTTCCAACTGAGTGGGATTGAGCTAGTCAAGGTACAAAATTTTACATACTTGGGCATCCCCCTGGTCTCGCTTATAAACTGGGAATCTCTGCTTAAAACTAGGGCGTTTCAACTTTCAGTTTAGTTCAGTTCAAAGTTTATTTGGACCAATTAGTCCTTAAACAAATAAAACATCCATAAATACAATCCTGTATAAAACTGTTTAAAATGGATGTATATGTCTAGTAAAACCGGATGTAAAATTCAGACTCACAAAATTCATTATTTGTTCCATCTTTTTTGAGCAAAATGCCTTTTTTTATTTGCAGAGTTTTATATAGCGCAAACTTGACCCAAACTGAATCAGGTATCAGAGCGCTTTACATAGCACCAGTTACGTTACATGAGGACACACATTAATGTTTGTTAGGCACGGGGAGATTAAGTGATTTGCCCAGAATCACAGGATGTTTAGCGTCGTTACCAAGACTCGAACCCAGATCCCCAGGTCCGAGGTCGAGCGCCTTGGCCGTTAGGCCAACTCCAACATTTATCGTATAAATATCTAAAAAAGACTTCTATTTGCTTGTAAGGACTTTTTTTTTTTTTAAGTTTGAGCATAAACCTCCCAACAGTATATGCTATGTCCAAATTGCGCACTTCAATTAAAAGATCACCCTCTTGCGAACGTTTTTTGATATCTTACTTTACAAAAATTGGGTGTAGGAACATTTTCTTGCATCCACGACCTTCCAGCAGTCCAATAATATGTGCAAGATGTCGCATGTAGTACCCAGATTACAGGTACACTTCCCTTTGGAATCAATCATAGCTCTTTTTACCCCGAAGTTAACATTCCTTAGTAATTCCTTTCTAATCCCATGAATGGGGAGTACATCTATATATGGGAACTGCTCTTCATTTTGCCATGAGTTAACCATAAAACATACAGATTTTTTACTCCTGCAATATTTTTGTCATGACCTTGAGAGATTTCGCTCCCTAATGACCGGAGTTCCCTCTTATTGGCCTAAAGAACAAGTTACTTACCTTCGGTAACGATAGATCTGTAAGAAACAGTAGTTAGTATTAGATTCCTTACCTTAGAATATCCCCAGGCGTCAGACTGGATCCGGAAATGTTTGCGTAGCAGTAGCCTTGCGCGTCAGTAGGCGTTGTCTGCGGCTCCGCGTCCGTCGTCGGTGCCGTGATGACGTCATCGGAGTACTTAGACGCCACCTCCGCGTGCTGACGTTAGTTCTTAGACACAGCTTTTCCGCGCCAGAAACGCAGAGCCATGTTAAAAACCAACACTAGTGCCATTGAAACTAGGGCCCTGAAAGGGGATGACTTTAACCCTAGATATCGTTCGCAGAACGGGGAGGATGGGTGGGGCGGTAAGGAATCTAATACTAACTACTGTTTCTTACAGATATATCGTTACCGAAGGTAAGTAACTTGTTCATCTGAAAGAAACAGGTTAATATTAGACTCCTTACCTTAGAATAGATACCCCAGCAATACCAACCCCGGTGGTGGGTCTGCGAACCAATAATCACACCAGAAAGTCCTGGAGGACGGAACGGCCAAAGAAGCCATCCCTCCGGACTTGGCTGTCCAGGCAGTAGTGTCTTGCAAACGTGTGCAGGAATGCCCACGTAGCTGCCTGACAGATGTCCTGCAAGGGGACTCTCCGGCCCAGGCAGTGATAGCTGCCGTGGCCCGAGTGGAATGGACTCTCAGCCCAACAGGAGGCTCTTTCCTCGCCAAGGAGTAACATGCCTTGATACACAAGACGAACCACCGAGAGATGGTCCTCTTGTGCACCGCCCGTCCCTTCTTAGCGCCCACGTAACCAACAAAGAGTTGGTTATCCACCCGGAACTGGCATGTGCGATCTAGATAGAACGAAATCGCACTTTTCGGGTCCAGACGGTGGAGCCGCTCTTCCTCTTTAGAGGGATGCGGTGGCGGAACGAAGGTGGGCAAGGTGATAGACTGCCCGATATGGAAGGCCGTGACAACCTTGGGCAGGAAAGATGGCCTAGTCTGCAACACAACCTTGTCCGGATGGACAGAAAGGAAAGGGGGTTTGGATGAAAGAGCCTGGAGTTCACTCACTATCCTGGCAGAGGTGATGGCAACCAGGAAAGCAGTCTTCAGAGTAAGAAGGCGGAGAGGACAGTTGTGAATTGGCTCAAAAGGAGCGCACATCAGAAAGGTAAGAACAAGGTTCAAGTCCCACTGAGGCATCACAAACGGTACAGGAGGGAACATGTGTGTGATGCCCTTCAGAAAACGAGTTACAATAGGGGACTTGAACAAAGAAGGTTGATCAGGCAGCCTTAGAAAGGCTGAAAGGGCACAAAGGTAGCCCTTGATAGTGCCCAGAGCAGATCCCTCTGGACAAGAGAAAGAAGGACGAGAAGAACCTCAGAAAGAGGGGCAGAAAGTGGATCCAGAGCCTTTGCTGTGCACCATGCCACAAATGTATTCCACCTGCAGGCGTATACTGATTTTGTGGAGGGACGCCTGGCTGCCAGAATGACATTACAGACTTCAGGAGGCAAGTCAAATGGCCTCAACTGTCGCCGCTCAATCTCCAAGCATGGAGGCGGAGACTGGACAGGTTCGGGTGGAGGACCGTCCCCTGCTGCTGCGACAGAAGGTCCTCCTGAAAAGGCAGATGAACCGGGGGATCGACTGACATACTGAGTAGCTCGGGATACCACTATCTTCGTGCCCAGTCCGGAGCCACAAGGATGACTTGGGCCCGGTTGCGTTTGATCTTCTTCAGCACTCTGGGCAGAAGTGGTATAGGCGGAAAGGCGTACAACAGACCGCAACTCCACTCGCGACGAAAAGCGTCTCCGAACGAGTGCCGCCTTGGAAATTCCAACGCGCAGTACTGATGACATTGCGCGTTCTCTTCGGTGGCGAATAGATCTAACCACGGCTCTCCACACTGCTGAAAGAGGCCGTGCGCCACGTCCGCGTGCAGACGCCATTCGTGATCCATCACGCACCGACGGCTGAGCTCATCCGCCCTGGCGTTCAGAGAACCTGCCAGGTGGTTCCAGCCACTGCCAGAGGCGCAAAGCCTCCTGGCAAAGGGTCCACGACCCCACCCCGCCCTGTTTGTTGCAGTACCACATGGCGGTGGTGTTGTCCGTGAACACCTGCACTACACTCCCCGGACAGAGGGGAGGAATGCCTTCAGTGCTAGACGAATCGCCTGCAGCTCCAAAAGGTTGATATGGAGCCGGGACTCCGCCGAAGACCAGATGCCTCTGATCTCCGCCTCTCCCATGTGGCCTCCCCAGCCCCGGAGGGACGCGTCCGTCACAACTACGTGCTCCGGTTGGGGAAGGGAGAGGGATCTGCCGCTGACCCAATCGCGGTCGGTGAGCCACCACTACAGCTGTCTCGCAGTGCCCTCTGTGCCTTCATGGTCGGATAGGATGCCCTGATGCTGGGCCCACTGAAACTTCAGGTCCCACTGCAGAGCCGCATCCGCCACCGGGCGTGATGCACCAGGAGGATGCAGGAGGCCATCAGCCCCAGAAGCCGCAGCGTCAACCTGACCGAGACTCGGGATAAAGACTGAAAGAGTGGAATCAGAGCCTGAATATCCCGAACCCGCTGTTCGGGAGGATAAACCCGAAACTGCGCCGAGTCGAGAACTGCTCCGATGAATAGGAGCTTCTGAGAGGGGCACAGGTGTGACTTCGGCACATTGATGGAAAACCCCAGCTGGTGCAGGAGGTCTGCCGTCGTCTGGGGGTGGCTGACGACTGTCTGGGGCGAGCCCGCCTTCCACAACCAGTCGTCGAGGTAGGGGAAGACTGAAACCCCTAACCTGTGCAGATGAGCTGCGACAACCGCCATCACCTTTGTGAACACCCGTGGGGCGCTGGTAAGGCCGAAGGGGAGCACGGTAAACTGAAAGAGCTCGTGGCCAACCGTGAACCGCAGGTAGCGCCGGTGGGCCGGCAGGACGAGTATGTGGAAATAAGTGTCCTGCAAGTTCAACGCTACTATCCAGTCTCCTGGGTCCAGGGCAGCCAAGACCTGAGCCAGTGTCAGCATTTTGAACTTCTCCTTCCGGAGGAAGCCGTGGACGTTCCGTAGATCCAAGATAGGGCGTAGGCCCCCTATGCCCTTCTTGGGTACCAGAAAGTAGTGGGAGTAGCAACCACACCCTACTTCTGGCCCAGCAACGCGCTCGATGGCCTCCTTGGCCAAGAGGGCCGTTACTTCCTCCTGCAGAAGGCGCAAATGATCCCCCGATACGCGGTGGTTTTGCGGTGGCATGGCTGGAGGGGTCGCCTCGAAGGGGAGGGAGTAGCCCCTTCGGACGATTTGCAGCACCCACCTGTCCGATGTGACAGTGCGCCAGTGGAGGAGGTGATGGCGAACCCTGCCCCCCCATGGGGTCACATGGGCCTGAAAGCACGGACTAGGAGGGTTTCGAGGCTGGTGCTGCGGGGGAAGGTGTGGACTGTCCTCGCCGTTGTCCCCGACCGCCGCCACGGCGGTTTCCACGGCCGCCACCGAGTTGGGTATTACTCTGCGGTGCTTGGCTGGCAGCACGTGTGCGGGCGCCCCTTCCTTGGCCACGAAAGGAGCGAAAGGGACCCATTTGCTGGCGCGGGGCCGAGAGGCCCAAGGACCTGGCCTTAGCCCTGGAGTCCTTAAAGCGCTCAAGCGCATGGTCTGCCTTGTCGCCAAAAAGGCGACGGCCATCAAACGGCATGTCCATGAGGGTATTCTGGACATCAGCCGAGAAGTTGGCGGACCTCAACCAGGCGTGGCGATGAATCGCCACCGTCGTTGCAATCGCTCTGCCCAGTGAGTCGGTGGTATCCAACCCACACCATCTCGGCCTTTCACAAGGGCCTGTCCGAGTTTAGCCCGTACCTCCAACGGGCATTCTGGCAGCACGTTCGCGACCGTATCCCATAGAGAGTGGGTGTAACGGCCCAAGAGGCAGGCGGTGTTGGAAGACAGCAGTCCCAGACTCAGGGAGGAGAATACCTTTTTGCGTATTGTTCACACCTCTTGGATTCCGTGTCAGGTGGAGCCGACGGGAATGCGGTCTGGGAATTCGAAGCCTGGATAACCAGGCTCTCAGGGGTGGGGTGGGTGGACAGGAAACAAGGGTCGCCTGGGGCCGGGCGGTGGCGTCTGGTCAAGTTCCTATCTACAGGCGAACCTGTAGCGGGCCTGGACCAAGTGCCCAAAAGAACGTCGGTCAAGGCCTCATTAAACGGTAGCAGAGGCTCAGCTGAGCTTGACTGCGGTTTAAGGACCTTTAGTGAGGAAGTTAGTCCTCACGGCCGCGACGGGGAGCTCAAGGTCCAAGGCCTTGGCCGCCCGCGTCAACACCACGCTGTAGGTTGCAAAACCAGTGTCTGGCGAGGTGTCCAGACCACTGGCATCCTCAAGTCCACCTGTCCAGTCCACCTGGGACTGACACTCCCGTGTCAGAGGGTCCTCAGACCACTCCCAATTCTCCTCATCACCCATCTCCTGATACTCAGGGTTGTCAAATGATGGGGCCGGTTCTTTGAATTAAAACTCTCCAACCGGCGTAGAAAGCGGCGCCGCGCTGGCGCCGGAACCGGATCGAGGGAAGCATCGGGGACGGCGTCGCCCGAAATCGGCGCCGGAGGTGACACCTGAGGGACCGGCGCCGGTGAGGTCGTCAGATCAACCGGCGACGACCCGGATCCAGAAGCGGATCCAGCGGAGCCCTGCGGTGCCGAGCCTGAAGACGCCGGCGGCGTCGGGCCGAAGCACCCGCCGGCGTCGGGGCCTAAGCCGCCGACCCGCTAGGGCCCCCAGACTGGTCCCGCTGGGCCCGAAGGCGCCGCGGAGCCCGCCGGAGGAGTGAGAGACCTCATGGCCATGAGGAAGCGCTCGATCTCCTCCGACGTCGCGTGCGGCCCAGGGACCGGAGGGTATGGGGCCGGACGCGACGTCGCGACTCCGACGGAGCCGCGTGGGCGGCGTCACCCGAACCCCCGGCTGCGTCGCGCTAGCGTCGGGGGGAGTCGGAAGAGCGATGACGTCTCTTCGACTTCTTGTGCTTACCTGACGACTTCGAACCTGAGGAGTGATGTTGACTCCCGGAGCTACGATAGCTCCGATCCCTCGACCGGTCCCTCGACCTCCGTCCGGACCGGGACCTTTCGCGGCGCGGGCCGACTGCCGGAGCTCGAGTCGCTTGCGGCACCGCTTCCGCCTAGCTTTCGAAGTCAGGGCCCGGCAGTCGGAGCAGGTCTTGTGGTCATGGTCGACGCCGAGACAGCGGAGACACCAGCGGTGAGGGTCGGTGACCGACATCAGTCGGTCGCAGTCATCACAAGGCTTAAAACCTGGCATCCCTACCGGCACCGTTCGGAGTCAAAGACTCGAAAAATGATCAAAAGAGATCGTAAAAAGTTTAGTCAAAAAATGACTAAGGTACCACTTTTTCCGGATCTGCGCTGCTGACAGGGAAAAAAGAAGAACTGATGTCAGCACGCGGAGGCGGCGTCTAAGTACTCTGACGACGTCATCACGGCGCCCACGACGACGGACGTGGAGCCGCAGACGCCTACCGACGCTCAAGGGTACTGCTACGCAAAAAGTTCCGGATCCAGTCTGCGTCTGGGGATATTCTAAGGGAAGGAATCTAATACTAACCTGTTTCTTTCAGATTTTGTCATTTCTGTGGGCACAACTTGACCCTCATGTCTCTACATGCCTTAGTTATTGTTTCCCTCGTCCCCTTTGCCCACTTTAGTTCCCTCTGCAATATCTCATTTCTACACCACTGATATTTTATACTCCTCCCTGCAACCCAGGCACTGCCATAATCTTAATAGCGCTATATGTGCCATCATATCCCATGATACCACTCTAGTCTCCAATCTGAACGCCTGGATCATTGAGTAATTGGGTAAGGATCGTACGTTTTTCACGCATTTCCTTTCTTCAGAATCCCACCCATTTTTGCCACTTAAATAGAACAATTCTGCTTCGTATTGGAACTGAGGTGGTATCATAGCCGTGTACGTTTTTAGGCCAGGTCCATCAGACATTTCTCTATAATCTTTGTTAATTTTTTTCAAACCGCTATTGGAAGCAAGGGCCCTTACTCTCAATGCATCCAGATAAATATGCCATTTTAGGTTTTCTCAACCACACCCCTAGAAACTTCTATTCGTTTACCTTTGTCAACTTTGCGGAGCCCAGGACCCAACTAAACTGCGTCGTTTTTTTACCTAAGTTCAAAACCTTAGTTTTTTTCCATGTTTACAAAAAGTTTTTTAAGGCTGCAATATCGATTAAACATATTCAGCTTTCTTTGCAAACCTATCTCGGTTTGGTCCATTATTACGAGATTGTCTGCATAAAGTTAACTTGCAATGTGTTTTACATCCAGCTTTGGGCTAGAACTCTACGCAGCGCCCAACACTGACACATTTTCAACTTCACATAGATCCAAAGAATCTATTTCAACTTTATAAGAAAGCTGAGCCAAAAACCAGTGAAGGTGGTTATTAAAATTAATAAAAGTAAGTGTGTGGCCATACGGAGCTATGCGGCAGTGGACTGGGGGTATGAAGCAGCCAAAGGGTGGAAAATAAGGTTCTATGTAGGCTACTGGCAAAATCTACTCAGTCTTTTATGAGTCACTCTGAAACAGGGCTGGATTTTATGACAACACATTTTTAAGCCCTTTGTTACTATGGCTAAGGATCTGGGGTTTACCAGAGGCAATCTTCACCAGGGAGATTCTATCAGATTTTCTTGCATTGGATAATGTCTTGGCTATTCTCTGGTTCGCATATGTAAAATAGTTTAATAGCGTGGGTACTCCAGAGTTCTTTGGCCTTCTGCTCATCTGTCATACTGTTATTTCTTTTTTAATACTCCCTGATTCTAAGGAAGACATATGGATTCTAGTCTGAATGTATTATTTTGCTGCTTTTGATATTGTTGTATGAAAATAGAATACATTTACCCACTTTTAGCACTTTATTTGAATTTATGTTTTTCTTTTTACTTTATCTGTGCTTTTATGGATATTTAAAGCCGAATACAGAACGACGATTATGATGAACGAAAACCTTGTTAGACTAATAATCTGGTCAAGAAAAGCTGATTTCCCAGGACATAACTCAGAGGCTGATTATGAAAAGTGCCCCGGGGGCACAATTGGCATGTGCACCCACTTTCTGCGCCAGGAGAACTTTGGTATTAAAGAAGGGTCTGGAAACCCTTTCACGACCCCTTCTGCCATGCAGATAGTACTAGCGCTATCCTAAGGATGAGTTTTTCTCATCTGCATGGGGTGTGACTATGAAAATGAGGGAATCACTTTACCTCTGCGTCTGTGCTTTACTAAGGGCGCAGAGGTAAAGAGGCTGTCAGGAGGCACACTGACTGTGTGTCAGAGGAGATGGTGCACTGTCAGTGCACCCCCAGAAGTAACCCCTCGGGGTGGGTGGAGAGAGAGAAGGGGTGTCCATGGACCCCTGCAGAGGGATCTCTGTCCCTTTTTACAGTTCCGGCCAGGTGCCGCCTGCATTTAGAAAGCTGGACCAGCTGCTTCAAACAGACGGTCCACCTTTCACTAATGTGCTGTCCAAAGGGCAGCACGATTTCATGTCTGCCCCTGGAGGCAGCACCTTAACAATAGGGCACATTGTCCCTATTTACAACCAGCAAAGTTGCGCCACGAAGCAAACAAACTGTGCGCCCATATCGTTATAGAGCTCTTTGGTAAAGCAGATTTTAGACCTTTGGCTTACCAGATATAGCGGATTATTCTGCCGTAGATCTACTCCTCCAGCATCTTATCTGCCTCCAGTGTTGATTCTGCAACATGTTTGTAACGAAAACAGTCTACCAAACTGAGCAGAGCTCCAAAATACCCCAATATTCTGAATTTTTATTTTTAGTTCAAGAACATGGTGAAAGGAGATCAACTCTCTAGCTGTGTACAAAGGTTGTGCACATTTCATGTTAATAGTAGCTCGAATTCCCCTGAAGTTCCCCTTGATTTTGATATAATATCAGAGCACTTCTCTCATCAAGGCTGGGCAAGCAATGTATGATATGCTGGGGGTTCTAGGTCTAGAAAAAAAAAATCAACTCATTTAATTAAGATTCAATTTGCAGAGTACTTTCAGTATGTATAAGGAGTGTAGAATAATTCGACCTTCCTTAAATAAAAGATTATATATGATCGGTCTTATGAAAGGGCATTGCTACTCCACGCTGCTGCTGCTGACTGCCACAGTGAATGGTACCTTGCACAACAGGAGCTTTAAATGACATTTTATAATTTGTACACAAGTGGCACCATCACTCTGGATAACATCATGCTGACCTCCCAAGCTGAGAATCGTTTTCTTGAACCCTTCCACAAAGGCATGGATCTGTGGGATCTTAAATAGAAAAATAGTTCTTGCGCTCCTCCTAGTCACCGTTAGATCAGAACTATGCTCAAGGCAGTAAACGTGATAATATGTGAGATCTAGAGAGTGGAGATGAACAAGCTCCAACAATGTCAACATGAATTAACTGGACTTCAATTAACAGGGATACCCGGGTGGTTATCTTCTGGCTTCCCACCATATCTATGCACTTGTGAAATGCTAGAGTTAAAGTTGACTATCTCAGGGGCAAAGCAAGAAACTGAGTCTCATAGTGCAGAATTCTGCTCAACGGTATTCATTGCTGACTGACATCACATTTGGGCTGTTTTCTGAATGGTAGCCTTAAAAAGCTGCTAGGTCATATAGCAGAAAGGGACATGATAGAGGCATGGCTTTGTCAAACAGAGCTTGTACTAAACTCGTTCCATTTGGAATCTGGATACATTTCATCCAGGGTATAGTCATATGAATCCTAAACGTTATTAATTTCACAGACACATCTGACACCTCGTATCATGTTTGTCATGTGTGCTGCATATTATTTTGTCCCTTGTCAACCTCTGCATATGCATGAGGGACACTGGTTCTCTATGCTAAGCTGCACATGCCTCACACGGTGCATACGTTCAGCAGCTATCCGTGCTGAATGCTCTTCAAAGTTGAGATAGTTCTGGGGATAGGTTGATGTCCGCTACAGATTTGGTTTAAAACAATAAATCTGTTTTTATGGCATCAAATACATATGATTTCAGTTCAACAATCTGAAGGGCTACGTAGGACGAAGAAAGACTTCATGAGTTTTAATGGCAACAGAGTAAAATAGTTAAGACCAGTGCTTAATTTGAGTCAACTTACAGGTGTTTGGCATGGCACTTAATTCTCAACACAAACATTTATGACAGTGCACCACCTGGTGCTGATTGTTTAATTTTGAGGTGAGCACAACAAAAGAGTGTTTAATTATTTACTATACATTAAAATTTAATGACACTGGATGCCCAGCTCATTCTTATAGCTTTTGGTGACCTGGAATAGTCCTAATTGTCAGACTTGTAGGAGTGTGATGGTTTGCAGTTGTGTTGGTACTGGCAGGGGTGGTGCACGCTGCAGTGCCCTCTGAATGGCCTTGGCACTTTTTTGTGAAGTAAGCACCGATTGAGACGCGTTTCTGGACAGATATGTGCAATCTTCTGTTGTGAAGGTGACCATCTTTCTGGAGAGGAGTGGTAAGATCTGCAGTCATGTTCATCAGATCCAGTACTTTCACAATCAACTAAAACTTGAAGCAACGATAAGGTGCTAACTTCTTTTGTGGTCCTCTTTGTACGAAGCCTGGCAGACTGGGGTTAGTATCCTTCTGTTCTAGACAAAGCCAAAGATTTTCGAGATTGGACTGATCAATCAGTGAGTCTTTGGTGTCACTTGAGGCAGAACTAGAACGCAGTGTTCCATCTCAGTGGAAAGTTGACTATGTTATAAAACAAGTAGCAGGTTAATGCAGCCTGTGGCCTAAGAAGAAAAGAACGCCATAACACTGTCTCAGTCTTTGGTATGGAACCTACTTTGATGCCCAGTTTCAGGCTGCATGAAAACATATTTTCATTGGTGAATTAATGCAGGTTGGTAACAGCCATCTAAAACTTCAAGTGTAACAAAAATGGAGGACAAAGAAAAGAGAGGGCTGGCATACAACTTAAAGTAGTGTATTCAAATCAAAGGCATCCCTTTGAGAGGATCTCCCATAGTTCTTTTCCAAATGTTTTGTCATAGCCTAAACCATAGATAATCTATAAAATCTACAGTGCAAAACGTATGACACTTGAGCAGAGAGAAAGACATCTGCGAAAGTATAGTTTCTTTGGACGCCATCGGTTTGAGAAAATCATACGTTATTGATAGTTTACATTAGGACCTTATTTTGAACCGGTGTCTACAATGAGTTTAGCTAATACTGCCAGAAAATAAGCAAACCCCCAGTTCCTGCTTACACCTCAATTCAGGTGGCGACATTCCACTACCACTACTGAAGGCTACAATGGCAAATAGACTGCAACAGGAAAGGTACTGTTTCTGTTGCACATTGAGGAGGATGCGATTTCAAAAGTGTCATATCATTGATAAGCAGTTTGATGAGAACAAATCAGTGTCCAGTTTTGATTACAATGGTGTGCACGCCCACTTACCTAAAGGTCTGCACCTGAACAGGCTCCTTCTGATTCTTCCCACGCAGCTGATATACCTCTTTGGATGCTTTCTTAAGCATTTTTTCAGCTGCATGTTCTTGACATTGCTCGAGTTTGGTCTGTCTTGTCTAATGAGAAAAAGGATTACAAACATAGTTAACTGTGCACCCAATCAAAATTCTAATCATCCTGAATGTTTTCTCTTTTTACTCGCTTGTGGGACTAAAAATCCAACACTAAAATCCAAAACATATCAACAGTAGAAGAGAAGGATAAAAAACTTGAATGGCGTAGTAAACTTCTATCACAAAAAGATCGTGCACAAACAAGAAATTAATACTGTGGACATTCAAGTTAACCATAATAACCATCACATAATATAAAGCTGTGAGGGCACATATGTGTAGGAATGGCAAAAAAGGCAGAGTACAGATGCAACCGGGAGAAACATGCAGGAGGTGGCTTCAGTGGGAGAAAGGACTAAGATTATGGGGGATGGCATAGCCAGGGAAACAAAATAGAAATGGGCAAATGCAGAAGTCAACCAGTGGTAGGACAGGACAGAGGCAAGCTAGAAGGAAGACAGGGAAGGCCCTCAAGAAGAACAGTCATTGGCAAGTCTAGTTCTCGGCTAGGTGACCTATCGGTTTCCCCAATAATTTATGCCGATGCTGCTCAGCATATGGAATAAGCAAAATGCTTATACTGTGCAGCATGGTGAAAAAAAATAAAAGCTGTACTGACACAGCCATAATACTGGCGTGTATGTGTGATGGCGTATGGGTGCCCGTGTAACTACGCATACATAAAGCATTGCCAGCATCAGGACAAGGGCGCTATTTTCTTAGATTTGTTTTATCTACCCACCTAAAATTAGGGGCACAACATGAGAATATGAATTTCACCTGCTTTCAAAAACTCACATCATCTGCTATAATGGTTGAAGAAATACAAGCCCTCAATATCTAACCTAAAACACGTTTACATACATATCAACCAAGGGGAGAAAAATGACAGGAATCATCTTCAAAAGACCACTCCTTTTCCCCTTTACCGAAATGCTTCAATATAGTTACTATATGTTTTTTTCACAAAATATTTAGTTTTGTAATAATTGTTGTACAGTGATATAAGGATTTACTGTTGCTAAAAAGTGAAAGGAAGACATACCAAAAAACTTCTGAAACTATACAATAAGCAATTCTGTATCAATATTTTTTGTAACTCAGACATGACACTCTGGGAGGAGCAAGGAGGGGTGTTTTTGCTTGTTATGGAGGAGGCACTAAGGGATGTTCATTTACCTGACTGCTGGTGTAAGGAGGAAGCAAAAGGTGTTGTGAGGGCGTGGGGGCGGGGAGGTAGGGGGGATCTTTTTGCCTTATCTAGGAAACAGGAGCCGCCAAATCAGCCTAAGGACCGGTGACCATCACAAACTCAAAACAGGTACATCCTCCACCGTTGTACATAGAGAGTGTTTGAAATTGCTATAAACATTTAGTGTGAGCAGAGGCTTAATATATCGATGCCTCGTTCGTTCTAGCGTGCACTTGTCAGCTGCCGAAGCAGGAAATAGACAGACTGTAGGAGCCATTGGCAAGAGCAAGCATTTGACAAGTAACGTGCCACGAAAGGTATGTGGCACTTTGAGTCCCGTTCCCGCTCATTAAAAAAGTAACGTTTTATGAATTGTCAAGCTCCATTCCCCCTTTTATTTTGTTTTCTTTTTCCCTTCCTTGCCATTTCTTTTTTCATGATTTAGCTATAGGTGTTTATTGATTCCGTTTTATTATACCTCCTTAAATTTCATTTATATATCTCTTATGCCTCTCGTTGATTGACTGTATTACATTTTGTATTTATGCTATGTTTTTGGTTTCAATAAACTTGAACTTAAAAAAATAAAATAAAAAAAATAATGCATTTTATGTTAGCACACGGTTTCAACAGACTTTGCTATCTATCTTCACTAGAATCGGCCAGTAAGCTTGAAAAACACACGAACGAGTGGCCCCAGAACAACAGTACGATTCGAAGAGAGGTACAATTGAATCGTTTTTAAAGATGCCTTATACAAACTCCTTTCTCTCCTTCACTGTGCAAAATAATTAGTGTCCATATGTATATGTTTTTTCCTTTTCCAGGCCATCGATATGCCCTGAGTTATACTAGCAGCCGCCATCTTTTCAATAAACTTTGAAATAAGCTCATCTTGAGCCGGTCTTTAACATCATTTAAGGCCAGTACATCAAATACTGTGAGGTACTTAATTCCTTACGAAACAATAGGAGGTATAAGAGCAAGTTGCAGTCAGCTCATATATTCTTGATGTTTTCTCTGCATTCTATACAGAAATTTGATAAAGCCCTGATGACAGTCCGGGAACTGGTTTCCCTGGACTAGAAACGCGTCGGCACAACTGAGGGAGCAAACAATACCATTAAGTGTTGTAACTGGCATGAGCTGGTCACAAAGCTATCTTCACCTTAAGATTATGCTCCATTTTGACTTTGTCTTTTCTTTTATTATAGATTTTGATTAATTTCATTGAAAAAATTGCATTTTTTTGTTGTTTGTATATTGTTTTCATTGTTGAATGTATGATAATTGTAAATATATGTTTGTAAAATACGTGTAATGTAATTGTAATATAGTGAATATATAGTTTATCATTTTTTGTGAAAATTGAAAAAAATAGTGTATAAACATTTATAATTAGACAGGTATAAATAAAAATACCGGGTCAAATCAGAAAAATCTGTTTGCCCCTTTTTCTAAGAATAATTTTCTCAGACAAGTGGTTGGGTGTAGGCATAGTTTTTGTTGTTTTATCTAGGAAACAAGCACTGTTGACAAAGGGATGGGATGGTTATTTTCAAACAGCAATAACAAAAATCACCAATGCATATGTTGTACAGAAGTTACTCCTAAGACTAGACGACGATTCTGGCATATGGCCATGGTCTGAGTTTGTTTGTTCAGCACGTGTTACAGAGCGTTGTTGTCTCTGCTGTGCTTTGGAACCCATAATCTTCTCTACTTATTCAGATAGTTAGCCACTGTTTCTTGCTGTAATCGCTGGTCTTGCTCAGTTACTCGGCTTTTGTTATGCCCTCACCCTCTATCCAAGGAAATAAGAGTGTGCCATCATTACTCTATTTTCTGTCAAACTACACCTGCTGGGATGAACCCTGTAAGAGATGATATTTTGAATGGAAGCATCCAAAGGATCAATATTATTACTATTAGAATATATAACAAGTTGTTTCCATTTAGCTACATAACAAGCTCTTGTAGTAGGCCTTCTGGCCTCTTTTATGATGTTTATACAGTCTGGTGGAAGATTCAGATAACCAAACTCCATGACTTCAGAAACAAATCGCTAAGTTGAGTTCTTCAGGGTCTGGATGTCTTATTTCTCCATGGCTCTGTGTGAGGAGACTGGATGTGAGATGCAGCTTTTGACGTGGAACTATTGTTAGCTCCAACAGGGTTGTGAACCAAGGATGATGGGCCCACGTGGAACCTACTAGGATTAGTGGGAGGGATGTTTGCCTGAGCTTCCTAGCCACTAGTGGAATGAGTGGGAGAGGCGGAAAAGCGTAGACAAATATCCCTGACAAGTTCATTGTCTTTGGAGAATGGGTGTAGATACCTGGATGCAAAGCTTGGGCATTTTGCGTTTTAGTCTGTGGCGAATAGATCTATTTGGGGGAACCCCAATGTTCAAGTATGGTAGGAGAACTTGAGGATGAAGTTCACACTCGTGGATTTGTTGTTTCTGTCTGCTGGGAAGGTCGGCAATTTAATTGTTTACTCCTGGAAGGTGTTCTGCTAGGAGATGCATTTTGTGGTGTATGGCTTGTGCTAGTAGTGACAGTTGGAGTGCCCCCCCGCCCCTGTTTTTGTATATAGTACATGGCTGTCAAGTGTGTGCGGACTAGGACAGCTTTGCCTACATGGTACATTTGAAAGGCTTTAAGTGCGGCAGTCGCTCTGAACTTCCTCATCACTCTCGTGCCTAAGGACCGGTCGCTCATCTCCCCGGAACCACCCACCTTAAGATCAAAAAGGAGGATGATATTGCCGCACTCGTTGTTGACAATGGATCCGGTATGTGCAAGGCCGGCTTCGCTGGAGATGATGCTCCACGTGCTGTCTTTCCATCCATCGTGGGGAGCCCAAGACATGAGGGTGTGATGGTTGGCATGGGCCAGAAAGACAGCTACGTTGGTGATGAAGCTCAGACCAAGCGTGGTATCCCACCCTGAAGTACCCCATTGAACACGGTATTGTCACAAACTGGGATAATATGGAAAAGATCTGGCATCACACCTTCTACAACGAGCTCCGTGTTGCCCCAGAGGAACATCCTGTACTTCTAACTGAAGCTCCACTCAACCCCAAGGCCGACAGAGAAAAGATGACACAGATCATGTTTGAGACCTTCAACACTCCAGCCATGTATGTGGCTATCCAGGCTGGGCTGTCCCTGTATGCCTCTGGTCGTACCACTGGTATTGTGATGGATTATGGTGATGGTGTCACCCTCACTGTGCCCATCTATGAAGGTTATGCCCTGCCTCATGCCATTCTGCGTCTTGACTTGGCTGGTCGTGGCCTGACAGACTACCTCATGAAGATCCTGACAGAAAGAGGCTACAGCTTCACAACTACAGCCGGAAGAGAAATTGTGCGTGACATCAAGGAGAAGCTCTGCTATGTTGCCCTGGACATTGAGCAGGAAATGGTCACTGCTGCGTCTTCATCCTCCCTGGAAGAGAGTTATGAATTGCCTGACGGTCCGGTGATTACCGTTGGCAATGAGAGGTTCAGGTGCCCGGAGGCTCTCTTCCAGCTGTCCTTCCTTGGTATGGAATCATGTGGTATTCATGAAACCACACTCAACTCTATCATGAAGAGTGATGTTGATATTTGAAAAGACTTGTATGCCAACATAGTGTTGTCTGGTGGTACCACAATGTACCCCGATATTGCACACAGAATGCAGAAGGAAATCACAGCTCTAGCACCAAGCACAATGAAAATTAAGATCATTGCCCCACCTGAGCGCAAGTACTCTGTCTGGATTGGTGGCTCCATCCTTGCATCCCTGTCCACCTTCCAGCAGATGTGGATCAGCAAGCAGGAGTACGATGAATCTGGGCCTTCAATTGTCCACCATAAATGCTTCTAAATGACTGTAGCTCAATACAGCTTGAGAAATATAACTTCGCAAAAAGAACCAAGACGAGGCATGGCTTTTTTACTTTGTTTTTGGCGCTTGACTCAGGATTGAAAACTGGAACAAAGGAGGATGGCAGTATTGCTGAGTAAACATTCCCATGGACTTTATTGTCCATGGCAATGTACTTTGTCATTCCAAATTGTTCAAATGTATTGTTACAGGACATT
This sequence comes from Lissotriton helveticus, assembly GCF_964261635.1. NCBI lineage: Eukaryota > Metazoa > Chordata > Amphibia > Caudata > Salamandridae > Lissotriton > Lissotriton helveticus. Next base: position 751,806,850 of record NC_136069.1, on the reverse strand, counting down.
ACTTGCCTCTGTGAAGGCTGCCCAGTTCCATGGGGCTTGTACGGAAATCATATATTGGTGATAGTATTGCTTGTATGTGAAGTTATGTTACCCAACAAGTCTTTTGTATCTTTTGCCTTAAAACACTTGGTCCGTATCTTCAATTTTGTTCCTCTAGTCCGTATGGACAATCCCCAATCAGCTGTTTGAAGGTCTACAAACTTTCTTCTGACATCAGTAAGATGTGGTGCCATTATGTGGCGAGAGAGGTCTTACCTGTACACTTAATTGAAGACATTCAAATAAAGTGCACATGTTAAAGGGAAAAGAAAAAAAAGAAAGGCTTGGGGCGCTAGAAACACTGCTAGCAGCTCTAGGTGATTTATGTGGAGAAGTATTTGCTTTTGACTCCACAAGCCTTGAATTGTGTGATCCTGCAGATGAGCTCACCAATCAGTGAGTAACGCGTCTGCTGTTAGCACTGTCTGTGAAACACGGTCGATGAAGGGCCGCCCTTTGGACAGATTTTGTGGGTTCAACACTGCAGAGAGCGATGGGTGTGGCCGTTTACCAACACTAGATCGGTTAATTGACCCTGGTACTGGTTCCACTGACTCGCTAAGCATTGTTGAAGGGGATGCATGTGAAGCCTTGCATGAGGAACAATCATGATGCAAGAACACCATCATTCCCAGCAGTTGCATGAACACTTGAGCTGGTAGTGAGTATTTGGGCTGAAACTGAGCGATTAGAGCCTGAACATTGCGACCTCTGGCTGCATTGGGACAAGCTAGCGATTTTTGAGTATCTAAAGTGGCTCCCGGATACGTTTGTGTGTTGGAGGTTGAACATGAGAATTTAACACATTTACTGTAAATCCCAGTCAATGCAGTAACTGGAGTGTTATTTGAGTGTGCTGGAGACACTTTGGGTAAGTGCTAGCTTTGATGAGCCAGTTGTCCAAGTACGGGAAGACATGAATGTTTTGTCTTCGTGGGTGAGCAACGACCACTGCTAGGCATTTGGTGAATACTCTGGGAGCAGTGGTGACTCCAAATGGAAGCACTTTAAACTGGTAATGTTCCCCCACTATCACAAATCTGAGAAATTTGCGATGAGCGGGAAGTATAGGAATATAGAAATATGCGTCCTTTAAGTCTAGAGTAGACAAAGGCACCTCGCTGTAGAAGCGAGAGCACTTGTTGAAGTGTCACCTAGTGAAAATGATCTGATTGTATGTAATGATTTGGTTCTCTGAGGTCTAGTTTGGGTCTGAGAGAGCCGTCCTTTTTGGGTATTGAAAAGTATAGGGAGTACACGCCCGACCCTTGATATTGTAGCAGTACAGGCTCTATGGCTCCCTTTATTAGGAGAGATTGAACCTCTTTTTTGAGGAGGTGTAGATGCTATGGTGACATTTTGTGTGAACATGAAGGAATGTTTGGAGGATTGTCGGTAAGCTCCAGGCTATAACCAGAGTGGATAATTCCTAGCACCCATTTGTCTGTAGTTATTGATTGCCAGACAAGGAGGAATTGAGAAAGACGTCTCACGACAGGTGTTGAAGGATTAAGGGGAAGTGGAGGCAAGTCACTGTTTGTTGAGATGGGTGGGGGTACGTGATGTGAAACCTTTACCCCTAGCCTTCTCGTTGTCGCCTCTGTACCCTCCTCTAAAGAAACCTCTTGAAGAGGTGGACTGATTGTTGCCTTTGTATGGTGTAGAGGCAGTGTCTGATGAGATACTTTTTGACCCTCCCACGATAGAAGTAGCGAAGAAGGGAAGGCCTATTAGACTGGGACTGTAGGGCTCCCATAGACTTTGCAATGTTTGTGTCCTTTTTCAGTTCCTCTAAGGAGGTGTCTAAAAGGGGACCAAAGAGATGCTACTTGTCGAAAGGTGGGTTTAGAATGGAAGCTTGGACTTGGGTGTAAACCCGGAAATTCTTAAACAGGCAGGTTTTCTAAATAAAACACTTATTAATGGCCCTAGCTGCAGTGTTGGCGGCATCTAAAGCACACCTAATTGACGATTTAGAGATGAGCTTCCCTTCTTGTATTAAGTTTAGAGCTTTGGATTTATGTTCATCTGGTAGAAATTGGAGCAATTGCCCTATATCGTCCCAGTGCGCTCTGTCGTACCTGGCCAGAAGGGCCTGGGTGTTAGCAATACGTCAGTGATTTGCTGCTTGGGGGGCTACTCTATTCCCGGAGTCATCTATTACTTTAAAGTCTATGTCTGGAGAGGGGCATCCCCTGGTGTTTGTGAGTTTGCCCGTTTACAGGCATTAGAAACCACCAAAGAATCTAATTATAATTGGCCTTTAATGAAAGCTGGATCTGATAGTGTAGGTTTATATTTCTTATCTATTCTAGGGGTGAGAATGAGTGCATGAACCAAGTCTTTAAATATGTCATCTGCCTGTCTCAACAATGACCATGGGGAGTGTATAGCTTGATCTTTGTGAAGTACTAAGTGTCTCAAAGAGAAAGTCCTCCTCTAGGGATTCCTAATGTACTTGAACCCCATGATATTCAGCAGCCCTATTTAATAGCTATATATAGCCTACATTATCATCTGGTGGAGAAGGCTTTGTAGGATAAAGGTCAGGATCATTATCTGTGGGTGAATCAGTATTATAATCCGTCCTGGGGTCTGCCGGCATAGTATCATCTCCGCCATCACCATCATCCTGACCATCAGGTGTTTGTGGTGAATTAGTAGGTGTTATCAGTACATTTTTGTTTTGTGGGGAAGGAGGTGATCGAGGAGGAGGAGAAGGGTTAGTACCAACATGTTTCCTTTTAAGAGGAATGTGATAAGTGTCCTCTGGCTTTGGTTTGCGTTTAAGTGGCAATTTGGTGGAAAATGTCAGGATTTAGGGTTAATAAACTGTACTTTTTGTTTTGGGTCCGGTTTGGAAGGTGGGACGTCGAATTTGGCTCCTGTTGCTGTAAAGGAGCATTTTGGTGCCAAGATTTTCAGTGGCGGTGTTTTCGGTGCCGAAGCTTTCGATTTTTTAAAAGGAGCCGGCTCCAAGACTGGTTTCAGTTTCGAGGCTGAAGGTTTCGGCTCTGTGCCCGAGTGAGGCTGACTCCATCCTGAGCCGGAAGGCTTTTGTGTGTCTTTCAGTGCTGAGCCAGAAGGCGGGGCGATGGAAACATTTTCTCGGTGCCGACCTTTGCCCAATGGTGGAGGTGGGACTGTAGTCTTTTTCTTGGGTGACTTGGACTTTGGCGATACCAAATGGGATGATGGACGGAGCGTCTGAGCAAATCAAACTCTCACCCCCAGTCAACTGATCTGAGTTTAATCCATCATCATTCTTTAGCTCACTCCACCACCCCAGTTCAGACATGGCCATATGCAAATCAGTCTGACCCTGTGCCTTATGGGAACAGTCCAGCCCGAACTGCCAAGCCATGTCTTCCCTGGACCGGATACAAGCATCCTGGAACAGGTTTCTGGCTAATCAGCCGTCATCAGCCAGACTAGCTTGAATCCAGTGGCAAAGTGAGCAAGGGACCCACGTCTGGGCATACTCTGCCAACTTAGGGCAAACAAAGCAATACCAAAGGGGATGATGGACGCAGGGGGGTTTGGTACTCACGATACGCTGACCTTGCGGAAACTCTTCGTCCATATCGGACACGGATTCTGAGACGGAAACAAACTCCTCCTGTGCTTCTTTTTCCTCGGCTCCTAATGCGTCGTAAGTCTCGTTAGGAATCTTCTCTGAAGAGGTCCGGATTGGAGCAGATGTTTTGACTTTGCATTTCATGACGTCAAGCCCGACGAGCAGATGTTTTGACTTTGCATTTCATGACGTCAAGCCCGACGGTCACGGAGCATTTTCTTCGAATGGAAAGATCTACACGCGTCTCAGTCCTATCTGTTGTGCTCTGGGGATAAGCACAAGTTGCATACTTCGAGTGAGTCGGTGCCCGGAAACTTTGCATGGCACCTAGGACTGAATTTAAATGGAGTCCGATCCATGGACTGCGAGGTGGACTGGCGTGGCTAGGCCCGGCGGCCTTCCACAAATTTCCTGATCTAAAAGAGTTTTATAAACCGATACGATAAGAATGGGATATGCGATCGAAAACAATACCGTTGAGGGTAAGTGGATCGCGCACCGAGGGGAACCCGAGGAATGGTCACCGAAAGGAGTCTGGATAATCAACAAAGACCACCTGAAAAGAAAATATTCAGTACATATTCCGATGTTGTTGGAATATACTCAGTGTGTTAAAATACCCCTCACACACCAAAAGGGCCCTTGGTGTCATGCTTCCTCATCGGGGTCTTCCCGCCCCCGCTGCGGGACGGGGCAGTGCTGCGACAAGCGGCTACGCCGGAGCACCTTTTTAGTGTGAGTGCTATGTGAGTGATGATGGAGTGAGTGTCAGTGGGGTCAGGAGTGATAAACAGTGAAATTAACACGGAAGCCACTGACGAAGGAGGAAGCACTGAGGTGTGGGGGTTGATTGGACCCTCTGTACCCTTCGCCCAGCTTGGCTCATGGGGCATTGTCTCCTCATTCAAAAAGCTTATATCATCAGTATTACTGACCTAGCTTTTTCACGTGTATCTATAAAGTCTATCTATACACATTGATCAAACATAACACTCTCTATCTGTGGGAGCGCATTAGTGAGTGACAGGGGGATCTATATACCCGGTCCTGACGAAGGGGCATGTCGCCCCGAAACATGTTGACCCACACAGGAGAGCAAGACTAGTAACCCGTTCTTGCCCTCCGCCTCACCCCTTTTAACGATACCAGCCAGTGCCTATTAAATAATTTTTTCTAAACACCAGGCCAGGTATCTTTTAATTTCACTGTTTATCACTCCTGACCCCACTGACACTCACTCCATCATCACTCACATAGCACTCACACTAAAAAGGTGCTCCGGCGTAGCCGCTTGTCGCAGCACTGCCCCGTCCCGCAGCGGGGGCGGGAAGACCCCGATGATGAAGCATGACACCAAGGGCCCTTTTGGTGTGTGAGGGGTATTTTAACACACTGAGTATATTCCAACAACATCGGAATATGTACTGAATATTTTCTTTTCAGGTGGTCTTTGTTGATTATTCAAGCTTTCATAAGAGGAGGATTAGCCCACCGCGGTGCCGAGTTGCACCACCTCTTCACTCCCTTTTTTGATATTCCTCTTTCACCGAAAGGAGTCACCTTACCACATGACTGGAAAGACTTCTTTGAAGAAAAATAGCTTGCAAACATCCAGACCCAACACTAGATGGCAGGAGTATGCAAAGCATGTGACCACAGCTCACATGTCTCGAACAGGGGTATTACTTTAATAATCCTTCCATTTATCACTGAGTTTTTTGCTGCCAACACCCCTCTGTCTCCACTTGGCTTGCCAATGGCTACTGCAACCTTTCATGCTTCTACCACTGTTCTCCCCATCACTGTGTTCTGCCACCTCTCCATATTCAAGCCTCATTTAAATATCATAGGCAAAGCCAATAGGTCTGCACTTGCAAAGCCTAAAGGTGAGACTGACAGGCTTTCCCAATGCTTGTTTTGTTAACTGTCTGTTGCTCTGCCTTTAATGCTCCTTCCTTCTATACTCACCTTAGTGTAGCTTACCGCCTCCTTCTATAATGACCCATGTATTCGTTATTCCATATTTATTTTGCAAATCATTTCATCTTTTGTGTGTCACAATCTGTAATGCTCTAACCCTCTGTGAGAAGTTGGCCTGATATGCAGTGCTCACTATTCTAGTGATCACTATGTATCAGTCCAGACAACCCTTATTGATGATTGGTTGTAAGTCAACCTTATAGACCAGCTATCCTAGTAGCATGGATACGAGCAGTCTAAGGTCAAGACTCTAGAGGGCGTGTTAAGCCAGCTGTTTTACCATCACATTACCCCTTGAACACCAAGTGAAAGGACACCACACAAGTTGTTATGAAAATAAACGTATATTTATTTCTAACAAGACTACCCTGGCTCTTTATGAGACCGGGAGCTAAGCACACAACAAAACTCTTAAGAAAATACTTTAAGTCGCACAATTTACACAAATGCCCGAGGGGCACGAAAAACCATATATTACAAAAGTGGAATGCGAACTACTAGCAGGTAAGTAACTATTCTCATAGACTTTAGAAACGCTAGTCCTACAATGCTAAACACTTCGATTAGTTGCAGGAGGCCTGTGGACGTCGTGTGCAGAGTGGGAACTCTCACGCGTAAGGCGGGAAAAAGTCTATGGAGGCTAGTAGTCACAAAGTTACTGTTCTCGGACGAACCCGACTAGGTGGGTCGAAAACGGGAGTGGATCCGAACACTTAGGGTGTTGGACTATGCTGAAGCACCGGAGTACTTGGTTTACCTAGCCCAGGGGCTGCGGCTGCATAGGGTTGAAGTTGCGTCGGAAACCCACGTTGAAGAACCAGGAGCCTGAAGAAAGAGTTGCTGGCAGGCGGCCAGTGAAGAGAGTTCGTGGAGATCCAAGCCTGGATCAGGGAAGAAGAAAACCTGAAAGCAGAGGGGACCAAGTTCTGAATCACTAGCCAGTGATTTAGGTGGGCACCAGAGTGGCACCGGACGAAGTCACCTCGACCAGGTGAGTGGGCGCTGCTGGGCTCTGCAGTCTCTCGGACCAGGAGGCGTTGTCGGCGACCAGGATGGAGGTGCGAGCTGTCCCACGAAGGTATCTGCTGCTGACGTCGCTGGACCCAGGATTGGGCAACAAGTCTTGGCAAATGCAAGGCCCACGCGGTGGACCTAAGATGGCGTCTTGAGTGGACCAGGAGGGTCCAGGGTGCTCCTCTGTTGGAGGGGAGCAAGGGCTAGTCTGGAGCAACCAGACCAGCAGTGTTTGTCGTCGTGGAGCGTCGTGAGAGGGCCACTAGCCAACGGGCAAGCGACCTGGACAACGCGGTGAGCAGCAAAGAGCAGAAGGGCCCCACGCAGATCTCGTGGATGCAGGGGGGCTGAACTTCGGTGCTGGAGCTGCTCAGGGTCGGGGCTTCTCTTACCCCAAAGCACTCAGTCGAGGGTCACTCGGGAGTCGTGCTGGACAAGCGTCGTGCAGTTCTGAAGATGGCCGGTCCCTCGAGGTCTCGTCACACCCACGAATCTCAGCGTAGCGGACGATGTAGGTTGAGGTCAGAGGTGCCAGGGAAGCCGGTTCTCGTCGTGCTGGAGCAGTCTTGATCCGAAGGAGAGACTGGCAACAAACCGCGATACTTGGTTGGCGCCTGCTGCTGCAGGGTGACTACTCCTTAGTCACAAGGGAGAAATCTTGAGAAGAGTCTTGAGTTCCTTCTTGTAGAAAGTAGTTTCAGGATTCAAAGATGATCTGCTTTGGAAGGGGGCCAGTTCCTACCTTTATCCTGAAAAAGGGGGCTGGCACGCGACTAGGTCCTGCCCTATGGGTGGGACCAGGAGGGGGGTGGTTACACCCCTCTCCTTTGGCGGGCTTTCCCCAGGTCAGGGGCTGGAGTGCCCCTGGAACTGGTTCCAGCCGGCCTATGCATAGTGAGCACCGGGGTGCCACTTGCAGTCACCTTCCTCTAAAGCCCTGCCTACCTAGGATACACAAAATCCTGTCTGGGACGGTGCTGGCACCGCCCCTGGCAGGAAACCCTTTGTCCTTGCCTCCTGTGCTGGGAGGACTCCCAGCAGCAGGAGGGCAGACTTGTGTCTCGGTGGCAAAATCCATCTTGTGGAGCTGAGGCTATGTCTGACTTTAACCGGGGTTACAGGTTACATACATGTCGTGTCCCTCTAGAAGGATGGAATGCTAACCCCGTCGCCAGAATTGGCGAGGGGTTAGTATTCCAATTCGTATGACACCTTACTCGACATGTTTTGATAAAGCGATACCAGAGTTGGCATATAACCGCGAGGATTATAATGCACTTAAGAGTATATGGTATGCGTTATCATGGAACAGCTATTAGGACTTGGTTCCGCAAGCTGCAAAGGGGCTCAGCTCATGCCAGAGCACCATTTCACATTATTCCAAGCACTCTGCCTTCAGGATTGTTAAGGCCTGCCATAGGAGTGACTGATAGGAATATATGTGTCCATTTTAGGGTTAGATATAGGAATACTATATCTAAAGCAAAGGGTGATTACACCACCTTGCCCCAGCTGTCGTGCAGCCAGTTGTGTCAGATTTGGATGGCCAGCCAGGGGTGGCATAATACATGCTGCAGCCCCTGGTAGGCCCTGGGCACACCTATGCCCTGGGTACCTAAGGTACACTGTACAGGGACTGATAAGGTGACTCAGTATCCAATTAGATATGTACCTAAGGTACATGGAATCCATTTTACAGAGAGAGCAGAAGGCCTGGGGTCCTGAATAGCAGGTCCCCAGGTCAACTAAGTCAGAAAACCAGCAAAACACCAGGCAAAAAGTTGGGGGCAACCATAGTCAGGGATCTACCTTCCTACACCCTCATTCCATCTCTGCATTTAATCCTCTTTTGCTTGCTATCATCCCTGATGACTGAAAGACCTATGAGCTAGCCTACTAACTGGTCCGCAAAAAGTAGATGAACGGAAATGCTTTCACCAATCACAACCACTGCAAGTTACATAAGTTATATCTCATTCCATTGCATTGGGGGCCTTGTGTGACAAAAAAAAAAAAAAGGCCCACTGTGTGAGAAAGTGCCATCTTTCTTGTACTGGTATGCCCCGCACTTTTTTCTGAACTGCTGATGTGCTTTGACTGAGTGTGCCCTGGGTCCCTGCCAACCAGGTACCCAGGGCCTGTGTTCCTTCCCTAAAAGCTGTATTGAAACTAAAACCCAATTGGCATCTCTGGCCACCTGTCAGCCCCTAGTAAATGGTACCATAGGTACCCAGGGCATGGTGACCAGAGAAGACCCCTGAGGACTGCAGAACTTACTGTGCCACCCTCCAGGTCCCTGTACCCTGGCACCCACACACTGCCTTTGCAGGCTGAGTGTCTAGGTACAGAGCTAAACAAAGAGTCAACATGGCACACAACCCTGTGTGCCATGCCCACAGAACCCACTGCCCTGGCATACTTCAGTTACCCCTCTAGCTGGGTGCCCTATGCCAGATGTGTGGGCACAGGTGCATGAGCCCTGTGCCCCTACAGTACCCAGGGCCATTCCTGGGCACTGTAAGTGCAGTGATGCCATTAAGAGTATATGGTGCTGGGAGGTTGTCATTACGTACTCCACAGCACCATAATGGCTACACTGAAGACTGACAAGTTTGGTACCAAACTTCTCAGCTCATTAAACCTGCACTGATGCCAGTATGAGATTTAATGTAAAATGCACCAGAGAGCATCTTAGAGATGCCCTCTGAAAACATAACCTACAATCCACGTCTGGGCTGAGTAGCTGCAGAGGCTGCCACACAGCAGATATGTTGCTGGACCCCTGGGTGGAGAGCCCCCCGCTCTCCTGGGTCTGCAACAATGCACATCCTGGGCGAGGTGCTAGGTCTCCTCCCCCAGGATGGGCAGGGTGAATCTTCAAAGGCATGCTGCTTCTGTGAGCTTCTCCAGACCATTTGCCATACCCAGTAACTGGCCCCCACCAGTTCTGACCACCACTCTGGCGGGAAGACTGGCGGGAAAAACTACGTCAGGAAGGGGGGTGCGCAGCCTGTGCCAACCCCACCACTCAGGTGGGGGAGACGAGGTGAAGCACAACCCCGGGCTCCGGCTAGCTTGAAGATGTGGAGCCCTACCCAATCCAGCTAGGCTCCTGCCCCCCTCCCACATGAGAGGAGCAGGTTACGGGTGTACCCACCCCAGGACAGGGACCTATTGGTCCCTGCCCTTACCCTACCTATTAACGCCCCTAAATTCAGTTTTAGAGGCTTCCTGAACCTTCCTTCCTCAGATCCAGATACCAAAAGAAGAAAGAAGATCAAGAAGAAGAAGACCCACCGCGCAGCTGCTACCAACAGGACGACAACAACTGACTTGGCCCCAGCCCTACCGGCCTGTTGATCCTGGAACCTGCTCCTGCCTAAATCCCAGCGACTCCTGCGGACAGCAACCTTGGGACACCCAGAGAACCTGCCTGCCTTGACCCTCTTAAAGACTGACTCCCATCAGCAGAGGCTCTTCTGCAACAACCCCCCTGGTGCCAGCCAGGAAGCTCTGGACCAGCCCACACTGCACTCGCCGAGCCTGGCCCGTGCCCGAGTGATCCAAGACCACGAAGACTTCCCCCCGGCGACTGGGACCCTAAGTCCAGTGCCCAAAGACCCTCCTCGACGAACCAGACGACACCTGCAGACTCAAAACCAGGGCCCCCCCCCAACCGCGACGAGCTGAGTGTAAGATTTCCCGACACCCCTGCACCCGGCGCCCTGCAACCCCCTGTGCCTCCCTTTGGGGTACCTACCTGTGCTCCAAGATCCCAACTTACCTCTCGACGTGCTGATCCCCCCTGGAGAGTCTCCGCCCCTGAGCCTGCAGCCTTTGTTCCCTTTTTCATTGGATAACATTGAGCGCCCGATGGCCCAAAAGCACCCTGCATCCAGCCGCCTGAGTACCGCTGGCTGTGCCACCTTTGTCCTATCCTGCTTCCCCCTTTGCCCTGAGCAAGTGACAAAGAGCCCAGCTCCCACAGCTGCGTGGCCTGCTAGCCAGAAGCCACCAACCGGAGGCCCCCGTACCCCTTTGGATAAAATTAGGCCTAACTTCCTCTGCACTCGGCAGCCCCTGCGCCGCTGAGGGTGAACCAACTGTACCTACCCGACCCTGGGGGACCCCCGAGTCTATGCCCAAAACCACATCTTCACCAGTTGAGTACTCACCAGGAAACCGGTAACTCACTTACCTGCCATTGAATAACATTGACTGGTTTGACTCAAAAAATCTTCAAAGTGTCTACTTTTGAAACTTGAAATATTCATATAAAATCATCTGAATTCCGAAATACTCACCTGTGATCAGGAGAGGAGCCAGTACTGTACCTTGTAGCCCTGTGCTAAAACGCAAAAGTAATCTGTAGCGGGTTTACTAGTAACTTGTATTTTTTCCAATGGAATCCATTGTCTGCTTTTCTATGAAATTTCTTCTAAGTGTCTACTTTTGAAAACCAGAAATATTCTTTAAAAATCATACGAAATACTGAAACGTAATTACTTACCTGTTTTCAGTTGAGACCCCAGTGCTGGCCCCAAGAGCACAGTACTGTATTACAAAAGTAACACGATTGTACTTTTCCTGCAATCTGAATTTTCTCCCATTGGATAACATTGCCAGATTTCTGTTGAAAAGTTTCGAAGTGTGAACTTTTAAAATAGCTTTTTATTTCTGAAAAATCACTGCAATACCTAAAACGTTTTTGCTAAACTGTTTCCAGCTTAGAACCCAGGACTGAACTTAGGAGCCAGTCCTGGAATTACCAAAGTAATCTACAAAGTAATCAGCTCTGTTTATACAGGAAAACCCATTGTGCTCAATGCTAAATTGTGTGTAGAATTGTGTTGCCTACTGCAACCCCTGTACCTATTGTGGTTACCAAACTTATTGCCTTTCTGCAAAGTACTCACCTGAGACCTCTCATATTGAGAACAATATATTTTGATGCCTGTTGGTTCTATAAATAAAACAACTATATCTTTGATATAAAAACAATTGACCGGGAGTTCAGTCTTTGAGTGTGTGAAACCTTCTGCTGACTGAGTGGGTACACCAAATGCTTTACAGTGTCCTCTGGTACTGCCTTACTGCTCGACCAAGCTACCATTTTAGAGAGTAAGGTCACACCTGGCTTTAACCTCTGTTATACCTCTGGGGTTTGTGGACTCTATACACACACTCTACCTTATTCTGGTCCAGTGTATATAGAGCCACTTTCTCACACACCCAATATATGAAGAATCAGTCTTGCCCCACCAGACGTCCATCCAATGCCTCAAAAGGGACAGGAGCAACTGAACCTGGCAAGATGGGGCTGGAGAGTTGTACAGCACAGCAAGCTCAGACCTCACCTCAGAGTATACCTCTCCCACTTAGAGGACTCACTTACCAATAAAGTGACAGACACATTGAGGTCGCCTTTGGCTTTGTCAGCGGAATGATTTTTAACCATCTAAGAAATATTGCCCCTTTGGAGACTAGCCAATAGTAATTTACAAAAGGTTGGTGTCTGTCTGCAGCAACAGAGGAGCTATGAACAATTGAATGGAATGCACCCAGACTGATTATCAACAGTTGTGGTGGATTTTAGCATTTTATTTATCACGTGGCGCTGTGCACTTACTGGAGGCATCCCTATACTGCATTGTAAAGCAGAGTTGACTCAAGGAGAAGCAGCACAGGGGAGAAGAGGGTGTAAGATGTGAAGGATCGGTGATAATATCAGAAGCGAACTGCTTTCTGCTTTCACAGCAGATTTCCAGTGACCAATCAATAAGCAGTTGCACAACTGTTTTTTAGGATACCATACATATGAAGGCCAGCAATCATGTAATGCCCGCTAAGATGAAGTGAGGTTCAGAGGTGAGAGGTGACACAGCAGGAAAATCAAATGATGCTTTGACGAGGAGCATAATGAATGACTAACACCACAAAGAACAAATGTACAACTTTAACTATGCGTGTCTTCTATTGGGGCATTAAATACTTTTTCGTTTTTTGTACTCTAAATGCTCTGATACAATCTTCAAGCTGGCTTGAAGCCGTTATTTTACAAAATAACTTACTGCTTTCCAAAACGAGCACAAAGCTTGCAGAGACCAAGTAAAACTAACTTAAAACCATAAAACTCAACACCCAGTATAAGCCATACACTTCTATTGTGGCAATCCTGCTTAAGAGAGACCACATAACACTAAGCTGTGGATCCAATGTTATTTATTGTGTAGCTCTTATAATGCTGTCATAGATCAATAGCAGTAGGTGCTAGCACTTTGTATTGGGGTTATCCAGTTTCAGAATGGTTTAACAAACCTAACAATAAAATCATTCTTATAACTTAAAGCACAAACTGAACATTGTGCACTTTGAGATGCTTATTCTGAGTTTCAAACCCCATAAAAACCTACTAGAGTGAGTCATGATTACTCACCTTTACTACAAGGAAAACACTGCCCCCCTACTCGCCAAAAGGCGAAAGACTATTTAATATACTCGAGTCTTTTCCCAATCATCTCCCCTCATTCCTCTTCGTATAGTAATATTTCAAAGCTTCTTTTCTATGCATAAATGTACTCGTGAGTCTTGGTCTGGCATTACTTGTTGAATGGAAAGCGCACCAACAGCCTTGTGAAAAAAAAGCTATAGCATAAACACAAGATAAGACCACTGGAAGAGGAGGTGATCAAGAGGAGTATCCAACTGTGGTTTAAATATCTACACAGCACCCTGCCGAGTAACCACAGGACCCGTGAAAAGGGCCCACACAACCAACTTTACTGAGAATGTGTCCTAGAGCCACAACCAAGACTGATGATTTTGGAAGGAAGCGGTTTGGCAAGTAGAGAATCGGGGTGGTTGCAAGATCAGTCTTGTTCGTCCGTCATGCAAGCAACCTGGTGTAAAACCCATAGCTTGCTCACTTTGATGGCACACTTTTGAAGGGCCGAATCATCTGCAGTTTCTTTAACTGCGACAAGCACCATTAAGATAATGGATGGAGGAAGGATCAATGAGACAGAAGCAAAAGGGCACAAATAGCCCGAACCTGTGAACGAAATGGTAACAGATCTTGGTCAATGGCTATGCAGGCTGGCGTAAGCAGGGAATTTGCCCCAACCTGTGAAACATGATCCTAAGGTAAAGTCAGAGCAATCCATTATGCAAATTGTACAAGGTAGCGCGATAGACGTTTGTGGGGAAGTTCTGCTACACCCACCTCTGGACAGTGATAGATCAGCCATGATAGGTTCTACAGTTGTTAAAGACATAGAACAATTGCAATGAGTGAGAACTGACTTTGGATAAAAGGTACAGGTCTAATGTGTGATACAAAATAGGCTAAAACTTTGGTTGACTGCTGACAATCATAGCTTGTTCATGAACATTCAGAAGCTAAGGCTTCAAGGCAAGCTCAAAGTCACAGCTAATGAATGTCCTTGGTTTGTACTGCTCGCTTCAAAGCTGCCTCTGCAAAGGGTTCATTCCCATCAGTAGGGGCTTTGTTCCCTCAGAGAGGAAGAAGAACTTCAGTCACAAATTCCCCAAGATGCCCATCAAAGCGTCATATCCCAGGCGGCAGAGATAAAATGCCCCAGAAAAGAACTTAACAAAAGACATGCTGATCTAAATAATTCAGGGACCTCAGAAAAATCTTCCCTGCTGTTGCAATCCTCCAGAGAAGGATCTGCATTGACTTGGCACAGATAGCAACCCTGACAAAACGCTTTGCTGATAGTTTCAAGGAACTTCATATCCTTTAGTGAAAGCGTAAAAGCACAGCACAAAGCACTTTTGCTTTGGATAGGAGCTGCATCAGCTGCCTACTCAACCTGCAAATTACAAAAAAGTGGGCCCTAAGAGAACCACTTTAAAGACATTTAAAAAGAACTGGCCAATAGGCTAATTTCTAGAAAAAGCATCTCCAGCATTTAGTGGAAATATTTCAGGGATTGCCAAAAAGACTTAGTCCAAGTATGAAACAAATATTTCAAAAATGGTAAGTTCATAACACCACAGAGGGAAAGGTAAGTAAAAGAGCTTCATAAATTTGTTTTTAAAAAATGAGATGACTATAAACAATATATTGATGACCTAGTGTTCTCCTGATGATACAGCACATTGTAAAAGGAGACAAGGGCCTAGACTGGCAGAAAAAGTGGGGTAGTTGGTTTATTTCTCTATATTTGTGGACGCTTTAAAAAAGTTTTTATCAGATTTAAACCATGGAGGAAACCACTGGGGTTAAACCAATGGACAATCCACATGAGCCTTTTCTAAACTAATGGTATTAGGAACTTAAGCCCTCCCTTCCTCCTCAGAGAAATACATTGAGCCCCTTTATATACGAGTATGGCCCTGTACTGCAAAAAGAAATAGTGTCTTAAACAAACATTACACAGACATCTACGGGGAACGCTAATCTGCAAAAAAAAAAGTATTAGGCGGATTATTTTATTTCTTTTTGCAACAAAGAATGTATTGGTGGAAGATCTCTTGAGGTACTTTTTCAGGAAACCTCAGTTGCCATGACTGAGCTACAGACTTATATGGTGGTGAAGTGAGAAAGGGAGATAAGAGAAAACAATAGCTGAAGTTGATGGACGCAACACAGGTTTTTACTGGCATGTCATAGGAAAAAATTACAAATGTAAATGTTTTTGAAAAAAAAATCCTTATGTAGCTAAATGAAGATATATTTTTGTAGATAATATGCATTCATGATGTTTAAATGTGCATCACCCATAATGTTGTAAGTTCATGGATCGGACAAGGGTACACCAGGGAACTAAAATTTCAAATAACCAAGGCAGGTTTACGCATTGCAAGTGAATATTACATACCTGCCTCTCTGCTTCCTTAAGCAGATTCCGGAAGCGTTCATCCCGAAGGACCCACTGGGGTAACTCAACCTGCCCTCTAAGTTGAACATCCTCCAGGCGTTGCTTTAGCTCCCTCAGAGCATTTATCTCCTCGTTCAGCTGAGTCTGTTTTGTTCTGGATGCCTGGAGATCCAGCTCCAGGTCGAGAGATGTCCGCGTCATCAACTCTGCTAAGGAAGGTCTGCAGCAGGATGGCTGAATTCACGAAAAACAAACAGACCACATATTACATAACACAAGAATACATGAAATTGAAGAGGTATGTGAAAAACATCTCTTGAGTAATAGTCACAGGTGTCGGTACTGGATTGAAAAGCAAGATGTGGACGTTCAGTAACCCAAAAAAACCAAGCCATCAAGATGAACAAACTTCTTTATTGGTTAATAAATTGTATCAAACCAAGTAATCTTAAATGAACATGTTTGCATCCAGAGACAACATTTTCAATTGGATGCATCCTCTATGAAAATAATAATTAGCGATGGACAGAAGGCAAATTAAAACTTTTAAAACAATTCAAGTATGTTTTCTCTGCATCAGTTTCCTTTCACTCCCAAGTCCATCTTACCCATTGCGAGGGACAAAACTCCAGAGAACACATTGTGCAACAGTGGACACTGAAGAGAGAAGTAGCTTAGACCTTCACAATACCTTTGAATATCTAGCCAGTCTTCATTATTCTTGGAAACTAAATTCCATCGAGATTGTTGACAAAGTCAAACTTGATAAGCCGAGCTTAGCATCAGCAATAAAGTGAGTAATCTAGTGTTTTCAACAAGGTCCACTTGGGATGTGTTATCTATCAGTTTTCCAAAAGGTACGACTGTTTCTCAAAAGGAGGCGACAGTATGGCATCAATATCCACTTCATAAGCACTTAAGTTCAGACTGGTAATGTGTACAGGTAAGTAACATGAAGCAATAGGAAGAAAGCAACTATGGCATGTACATATCACCAGGGTTTAATCATTGAAATGAAAACAAGTTACTTACCTGTAACTTTGGTTCCCCAGTATTGGTAACTTTCATAGATTCCCATGCTTTGGATCATTCCCCGTCGTCGGAATGGGAGCCTCGGTAGTATAAAAACCATAGAAACAAAAGAGAAACCTAGGCCTAGGCCTCATCTCATTTTTTATCCTATCACCCTCTTTTTGTAAAAAGAGACCAAACTTTTGCCAGGACCAATCAGAGCAGCCTCACCCTCTGGAACCTTCCTGAGAGAGCTCAGAGCCTCAGATTTTCGTAGCCGTTGTGCAAACCGCCACTAACTCTGTAACCAGGCTGAGCTTTCCCCGGGGAGGCGGGCGGGCGCATGGGAATCTATGAAAGTTACCAATACTGGGGAACCAAAGTTACAGGTAAGTAACTTGTTTTCTTGCCCCAGTATTGGAACTTTCATGGATTCCCATGCTTTGTATCAGAGTAGCTAGCAGTAAATTACGAAGAACACATTTTGTACGTACATGGCATCACATAACCATATAAGCAATACATAAAGCATAGCAAAACAAACAAAATGTGCTCACCAGGCTGGAGGGATCGTAGGGAAAGCTCACCTCTCAATGAAAAAGATTCCGCAGGACTGCTTGACCAACAGCCGCGTCGTCTCGTCCTGCAGACTCCAGGCAGTAGTGTTTCGTGAAGGTATGAGTACTGCTCCACGTTGCTGCCCTGCATATGTCCTTAATGGCCACTCCTGAAAAGAGAGCCACTGATGATGCCACTGATCTCGTGGAATGTGCCCTGACTCTTCCATCCAGTGGCTTGCCAGCTTCCTGATGACAGAACTGAATCGCACTGGAGATCCAGTGGGAAATGCCACTCTTTGCCAAAGGCAATCCCTTTCGTGGTGCACTGTAGGACACAAACAACTGAGTTGTCTTCCCAAAAGGACGTGTGCGCTCCAAGTAAAACTTTAAGCATCTCTGAACGTCCAAAGAATGGAGCGTGCGTTCCGCAGGAGTAGAAGGGCGCGGAAAGAAAGATTTCAGAATCAAGGGTTCATTCAAGTGAAACTCCGATGGTACCTTCGGTATAAATTTTGGATTGGTCCGAAGGATAAGAACCTCCCTTTTAAATTGCAAAAATGGATGCAGTATGGAGAGTGCTTGAAGCTCACTCACCCGTCTCGCTGATGTGAGAGCCACCAGGAGGGCCAGCTTCCAAGACAAGAACTTTAAGTCTGCTTTGTGCACAGGCTCAAACGGAGCCTTCATGAGTTGCGCCAAGACCAGGTTGAGCTGCCACACTGGTGGAGAAGGACGAACTGGAGGATATATCCGGAATAATCCCTTCAAGAATTGTTTGACAACCCTAGAGGACCATAAGGACGGACCCGAAGAATTGCGTCGATACCTCGATATGGCCGCCAGATGTACCTTTACAGATGAATGTGCCAACCCCGACTTAGCCAGAGATAGTAAATATGGCAACAATTGATGGGGTTGGGAAGTGTAAGGATGGAGACCTTGACGTTGACACCACAGGCAGAATCTTTTCCATTTCGCCTTGTAAGTCTTATTGGTACTTGGTGCTCGGGCATGAGCTAAGACCTCCCGGCATTCCTGAGAGAGCATTAGATGACTGAACTCTCTGTGTTCAGGAGCCACGCTGTCAAGTGGAGTGATGTCGGATCCGGATGGTAAACCTGCCCCTGATTCCTGGACAACAGGGACGGAATCGGTTGGAAGTGAATTGGAGGAGCTCGGGAGAGCCTCAGAAGCTCGGTGTACCAGAATTGTCTGGGCCATGTTGGAGTAATTAGAATCATCTTGCAGGGCTCCGCCTTCAATTTCCTGAGGACTCGAGGAATGAGGGGAATTGGAGGAAAAGCGTAAAAGAATGCGCTGTACCAAGCCATCGAAAGAGCGTTCCCCAGGGACCCCTGATGGTGAACTTTGCTTGCGTAGAACCCGCATTTGGCGTTCTCCGGTGAAGCAAAGAGGTCGATGGTTGGTGTCCCCCAGACTGAGAACACCCTGTCCAGAATGGATTGATTCAACTCCCACTCGTGAGTCACCTCCGTCTGTCGACTCAAGGCATCCGCCTTGACATTGAGAGTTCCCGCCAGGTGTTCGGCTTTCAGAGTGATGTTGTTCAGAATCGCAAAATCCCAAATCCGTTGAGCTTCTGCGGACAGAGTCTGCGATTTGGTACCTCCTTGTTTGTTGACGTAGTGCATGGCCGTCGTATTGTCCGTCCGGACCAGCACTGAATGGTTGCGAACTCTGGGCAGAAAAGCTTGCAAGGCCAACCGAATGGCCGTCAGTTCCAGGAAATTGATATGGCACTGGCGCTGTCCTGGACTCCAGTGGCCACTGACTTGAAGCTCTCGGAGAACTGCACCCCAGCCCTCCAGTGAAGCGTCTGTGGTCAGTACCATGGGTGAAGGTGAACTCCTGAATGTTAGACCCTGGGCGATATTGCTTTTTAGAAGCCACCATTCGCTCGCCTGTCTCATCGCTGCTGTCACCACCACCTTGTCGTTGAATGACCCCTCTGCCTGGCGCCATTGCTTGTCTAGCTCCTCCTGTAGAGGACGCATTCGCAGCCTGCAATGTGGTACCAATGGTATGCAGGATGACATCGACCCGAGAAGGGATTTGTATTGGCGGACCGACAGGAATTGTTTGCGGCAGAGTAGTCGAGCCGAAATCATCAACTTTTGTTGTTGTTCCTCCGAGGGACGAGCTGTACATTGCGTGGTGTCCAACACGGATCCCAGGAATCTGGCCGTTCTGGAGGGCAGCAGGACTGACTTGCGTTCGTTCAGCTGAAGGCCCAGGCAACGGAACAAATGGATGCAAGTTGCCACTGCTTGAGAAGTTTCCTCGAAAGATGGTGCCTTGATGAGCCAGTCGTCTAAGTAAGGAAAAACTTCTAGAGATTGTTTCCGAAGAAAGGCTGCAACCGGCGCCAACACCTTGGTGAACACTCTTGTGCCGGCCGAAGGCCGAACGGAAGCACCTTGAATTGAAAATGGCTCTTTCCCACTGTGAAGCGTAGGTATTGTCTGTGAGCTGGATGTATCGGAATATGGAAATACGCGTCTTCTAAATCCAGCGACGCCAAGTAGTCGCCTTGATTCAAGAGAGGAAGAATTTCCTGGAGAGTGACCATCCTGAAGGAGAGCTTGACGAGATAGGTGTTGAGCTCCCGCAGGTCTAGAATGGGGCGCCAAGTGTCTATCGTCTTCCGCACGAGGAAGAACCTTGAATAGAAACCCCGGCCCCGCTGAGACAGAGGCACCGGTTCTATCGCTCCCTTGAGGAACAGTTGATGGGCTTCGAGGTGGAGTTGTCCCAAATGTCCCGTGCGGATGGTGCCCGGAGCTCTTGTCGGAGGAAGGTCTTGGAACTCCAACACGTGGCCACTCTCTACAATTTTGAGGACCCATTGGTCCGATGTTATTGATCTCCAGCTCTCCAGACACAGAGAAATCCTGCCCCCCACTGATGTGACTGGGAGGGAAGGAACAGTAGGTAGAGCCGGAAAGCCGCTATTGACGCTTGGTGTTGTCACGTCCCTGCCGGGTCTGACGGCCCCGCGGCTGATGGCGAGAGAAAGACGCCGATTGTCCCTGGCGCTGATTGGAGTACTGGGGCTTATAGGACTGAGAAGGCTGAGAGGAATATCTCTGTTGGTTCCCTCTGTATGATGTAAATCCTCTGCCTCGTGCGCCCCTAAAGGGGACTTTCCGGTAGGTGAGGGACCCTAAGGCCTTTGCAGTGTCCGTGTCCTTTTTGATATTTTGCAGAGCATCGTCCACATGCTTGCCAAACAGCATCTCCCCATCGAATGGTAGATCCAGGATTCTATTCTGGACCTCCTGGCGAAACCAGGTGGCCCTCAACCAGCCCTGGCGCCGTAGTACTGCCGAGCCAGCTAAGGCTCGAAATGCTGTGGAAGCAATGTCCATTGCACAGTCTATAACCTCAGCAGAAGACTTTTCCCCCTCTATAAGCACCTTCTTGGCTTCCTCCTTTGTAGGTTCTGTTAACTGCTCCACGAAGGGTTCCATGTTGCACCACATCTGTCGGTCGTATCGGCCGAGGATGGCAAGAGCATTTGACGCTCTAACAAGCAAGCTGGCCATTGAGGTAAACCGCTTCCCCACGTTATCTAGGCGTCGACCGTCCTTATCCGGAGGTGTGGTCAAAGGTGTGGACGGATTCTTGGACTTGCTTTGAGCCGCCTGAGAGATGACTGAATCAGGCTTCGGCTGACCAAGAAGGCAAGCAGGACTGCCGTCCGGAGCCTTATACTTCTTTTCCAGCCGCGGGAGGACTGGAATCACCGTGGCCGGATTTTGCATAATTTTCATCCCTTTCTCCCATACATGCTCAATGATGGGAATAGACTTGACCGATCTCCTGTGTTGTTCCTTAAAGTCATAAAGGAAACATTCCGATTCTTCTCTCGAAATCGGCAATCCAAATCTTTTAGCTGCCCTTTCCATCAGGTGATGAAAACCCCCTATAGCCACTGGAGGGGAGATGGACGTGTCACGACCAGCAGCGTCCGGATCTTGTGGCCCACTGTCTCCTTGATCCAAATCTGGGTCTTGCAACGGATCAACCAAGGGATCCCCCTGTATCACCTCCTCATCCGAAGAGGTATCCTGTTGGACGTCATGAATGGGTGCGGGATCCGGAGTGCGGACCCGGACCGCAGGTGCAACCGGTAGTGGCGAGGGGGGTGCCACTGGAAGACTAATAGCCTGCTGCACTTGTGACTGTGTAGGAACTGTAGACTGTCCAGAAGGTTCCGACGGAAACCTCTTCCGATAATCCTGCAGCATCATCTGCAGATCAGATATGAGTGAAGAAGGCATGGCCACCATGCCCTGGCCCAAACTCGGAGTGTGTCGCTCCTCCAGAACAAATGGATACGACTGCTGGCCACCAGCATGTTCGTAACACTCCTCCGTGTCTGTCTCCTGCATCTTGACGTTCAAGTCAGAGGGACTATAGGCAGGACCATAATCATCATCCTCAACTTCAACTTCATCCTCGTCAGATTCATCGTCCAGAAGCATAGTTGGTGGATGTGAAGGGACCCGTCACGGAGAAGTCATCTCCGGTGTAATCTTCATCTTCTGCGTCGAAAAAGGCATCTTTTGCCCCGTCGACGGTCCCGTCGACGATGCCGTCGTCGACGAAGATGTCAACGGAATGGTCGACGGCACCATCGCTTTCGTCGACGCCGGTCTCGTCGTCGACGGAACCATCGTCGACGGCTTCGTAGACGAACTCGTCGTCATCAACATCGTCGTCGTCGAGATTGTTGTCGTCGTCGACGTAGTTCTCGTCGTCACCGCTGCCGTCGACAGTACCTTGCTTGCCGTCGTCGACGTGGAAGATGTCAGCGCCGACGAACTCGGGACCTTGAATGACGACGAAGTCATCGTGGAGGGCGCTACCGTCGACGAGCCCGTCGACGGAGCCACAGAAACGGCGGGAATCTTAACTGAAGAAACGGTCGACGACGTACCTGGTGTTTTCGTCGTCGACGGGCGCTGTTTCTTCTCCGGCCCAGATCCTGAAGTGACTGAAGAGTGTTTGTCACTAGATTTGGTCTTTTTGGACGGAGGGGGAGACAGAGGAACCTCCTTCATGTCCTTTAAAGCTGCACCCACTCCAGCAGCCTGTCCCTGCCTCTCCTTTTCACTTCCGTGAGGAGATTGAAGGGGACCAGCCCTCTCAGACCTATCAGAGATCTTGTGAGGGGCCTGAAGAGAGGGCTGAGATGTAGAAGCTCCTGGAGGAGACCTACCCCTCTTCCTAGATCTGTGAGAGGAAGCACAAGACGTGGAATCTTCCTCCTCCGAAGAGAGCACCTCCTTGCGAGTCTTCATTTTTTGAAGCCAGGTTAACAGACGACCTTCCCTGTCCCGAAGAGTCTTGTTGGAGAAGGTTCTGCAGATCTTGCACTCTGTGGCCTTGTGGTCAGGATATAAGCAGTAAATACAATTGTCATGCTTATCCTCCACAAAAAGACGTTTTTTCCCCACAAGAGGCACAGGCCCTGAACAAGGCCTTCTCCTTGTCAGACATGTTGATTTTCCAGTAGAAACTTGAAGAAATCCAGAAGTAGAATGAAAAGCTGAGCAGAGCTCAGTGGAGACTCCCTAGCACAACGTGCGGTAGAAAAATCTGAGGCTCTGAGCTCTCTCAGGAAGGTTCCAGAGGGTGAGGCTGCTCTGATTGGTCCTGGCAAAAGTTTGGTCTCTTTTTACAAAAAGAGGGTGATAGGATACAAAATGAGATGAGGCCTAGGCTTCTCTTTTGTTTCTATGGTTTTTATACTACCGAGGCTCCCATTCCGACGACGGGGAATGATACAAAGCATGGGAATCTATGAAAGTTCCAATACTGGGGCAAATAATCATCTAGTATTTGATAGCCTCTGCATTTACTATACTTGCCAATAAAGAGAGAATCTGCTGCTTAATTCCCAGGACAAACAATGAGACTCCCAAGGTGCAAAACACTATTTCCAGGCTTAAAATATCACTTTGAGTGTAAAAGACATGAACAATCCGTTACTTATTATTTTACATAGATCAAAAACTGAGGCTCTGTCTGCAGTGGCTCTCGCATGCGATTAAGAAATTCCAAAACTTAAAAGAAGTCCAAAAGATCGGGAAAGATGGTATCAAGTAGCAACGTGTCTTCTGTAAAAAAATATCTTTTTTTTGTTTTACTTACAAAATTAAAGACATTAAAAACCTGTTAGATATTTGTTGCAAACAGAAACAGTTCAATATAAGCTAAATTATGTTAAAATTATTGGTAAAGCGCACGTATACCCTGAGGTGTCTTGGCATTCCTTCAAATTGCTGACATGTGACAACTAATTAGAGTTCGATTGTAATGTCCTTAGTTGTTAAAAAGCCATTTTTCCAGAGCTTTCCTAAACGACCAGAGGTCAGAGATAGATTTCATGTGTGCTTGAAGGGTATTACAGCCTAAAGGCATTTCATATAAAGCATCTTCCGCCCCAAGAGGCGAGCCTGAGGTTGGGAACAAAGATGTTATTGGCGCTGAGAGCGCGCAGTTGTCTAGTTGGGCAGTACCAATTGAAACAGGTATTCCGGCCTATGCCATGGAGTGCCTTATGGGTAATACATAAGGCCTTGAAATTAATTCTCTGACGGACAGGAAGCCAGTGAAGCTTGCATATTGCTGGTCTAGCAGATTGATATTTAGGAATTCCCAGTAGCAAACGTTCTGCCGTATTCTGGAAGACCTGGAGTTTACTGAGGAATTGCTGTTAAATGTTCAGGTACATGCCATTACAGTAGTCTAGTTTGGACAAGACTAAGGCTGTCATACCTGATTCCGTAATATCTCTGAAAGGTAGGGGAGAATTTTCTTCACTAGTTTCATAATAAAGAGATGACAACCTTTACTTGGTTGCCGTGCGTCAATTTACTGTCCATTTGAAATCCCAGGTTCTTTACTTTCTTTGCCGGTATGGGGAAGATTACCTAGTTCTTGAGGCCACCAGCTAGGGGCCCAAGGAGGTGTCCTTGCCAAAGAGGCTGACCTCTGTCTTTCCTGAGTTCAGTGTGAGCGCTTACATTCACAGACTGCCACCATACAGTTACTAAATCTAATATTGGTGTTCTCAATGTTACTGGCTAAGGAAAAGAAAATCTGGGTGTTGTCAGCATATGATGTAAGAGAGAAGCCAAAGGATTTGATCGGACTAGCCAAAGATAAAACGTACACGTTAACTAATGTAGGGCTCAGTTAAGAGACCCCTGTGGGAATCCACAAGGCAAGGAGAAAGGGTCCGATTCAAATTCTCTGTATGACACTGTTTGTTCTCTCACTAAGAAAGGAGCTTAGGAGGACTAATGCTTCCCTTTGATTCCTATCTCAGAGAGGGGGCAAACAACACTTTATGGTTGACCGTATCAAATGCTGCCGAGAGATCGAGCAGGATAAGTGCTGCTTTCCCCCTTTAACGGGGGTAGCTCTAATCTCTTCAATGGCTACTATCAAAGCAGTTTGTGGTGTTCCCGCTTTTAAAAATCCAAATTGTCGGGTCAAGGAGTTGGTTATGTATAAATGTGGACAGTTATTGATAGCTTTTCTGCTATTTTAGCAGGGAGCAGAATTCTGGAGATGGAACGGTAACTATTAGGGTCCTACATGTTCATGTTTTTTTTTATTGAAGGGAGGATTGATACTTTTTTACTTTTTTTTATTCTTTAGGGAAGTAACAAGTATTGCACATAGTATTAAAAATTAGCTGATCTGTAATAATATTAGTGACCATTTTAACAGACGGCGACCAAATACTGTTGGTGTACCTGATTTAGCGGAATTTAGTAGCTCATTATTAAAAATAACTTCCCCTTTGTGAAGAAAACAGTTAGCTAATGTATTGCAGAAGGACTGACTGTGTTCAGTCAAATTAGTACAGGGTATGGCGGAGAGTTGATCTGTCAAGAACAAGTCTTTTGTAGAATTTTAGGCTAGTAAGATTTTTTGAGTGAAGTAATGTTTCTTCCTCCATTAGTGCCTTGTATTCAGCAAGATATTATTTATATTTTTTCTTCTCAATGTTGCTATAGTTCGTTCCCCATTTGTGTTGTCTTCTAAATTTTTGTTTCTGAATTCTAAGTCTGTTTGAGAACCATGGTGCGGACAATTTCCCTCTAAGATGCTTGGCAAACTTCGCTGGTGCCAGTACAGATACCGTTAAGCTAAGCCAATTGGAAAACCTGCAATTAGCTGCTCTAAGTTACCAGTTTCAGGTGGCTGAGATTCTGCTAGAAGCTGGTTGGATTGATCAGTCTGACTTGTATGCCATGCCCTGCATGCATGAAGCGTGAGGGGCTGTCTAGTACGGTTGCTTTTTGGGCCAATTATAATTAAAAAAACTATTGCGCTGTGGTCTGACTGTTCAAGGTAGAATGAGGGGTTATTTATGAAGATACCATCAAGTGTGTGGCCTGCCAAATGGGTGGGGGTATTGACACTTTGGGTGAGGGCAAAGCAGGACATCATTACTGTTGGGGACTTGGTGTCTTTCACTGTTGAAGTCTTCAAATGGTAATTAAAATCACCTAAAATGGTGTATTGTGGGTGGTGCAGGCAAGGTTTTAGAAGGGCAGTGGCCTCCTGTACAAACTTGTTTCTAGGACCCGATGGGTGGTAATTTAACATTTCCTTACTGGTCTGGGTGATCGTTATTTCAAAATTAAATGCAAGCAGGTTGGAAAGTGGTTTGCCTGTGGTCACGGTAAACAATGGCTAAGCAACCACCACTTTTCCGTAGTCTATCTAGTTTATAGAGAGTATTCAGCAGGGGTAGCACAGACCAGGTCAGGACCTGAGGCTTGGTCTACCAGTGTTTCAGTTACAAAGATAATGTCTAGATTCTGGGATTCAAGGAAATCAGAAAATTCTAATTTATGATTCACAAGAGATTTCATATTCATCAGCACACAGATAATTTAATCGGTCGTACTAAGTGGTAGTAAGGTGTACATATTGCTGGCAGAGAAATGGATATTGCTAATTGGGGGATTTTCTATCCGGGAGTTGCAACTGTGGCAGGCTAAATTAATGATATTGGTGAGAGCATTAAGGTTAATTTTGGTACAGCCATTGTCCTTCCCTGTAGGATTCAATGCTTGAAGCGCCTCGTAGGAGTAATGTATCCTATGTGAATGTTGGGTTTTAGACAGCTCGGAGGTCTGGTGCTAGGTGCGATCCGTGAGCGGACGGGCGCAGACTGGTTTGCCTTTGGGGCGCCTTTGGCGCGGGAGCGCTGCCATAGTTGTTTAAATAGCCCACTGAGTGGAGGGGCATGGATACAGTTAACGCCTATCAGCAAGCATAATAGCCAACAGCTGGCTAACTAAAAACACGAAACTGGGGTCCAACAACTCCTTCAGTTGGCTACTCTAATGAGGACTGATACTGGTAAAATAAATGTAACTAAAGGAAAAGTGTGAAACTAAAACCATAAAAAAAAATAATATAGGGTAAACTCTCCAAGATGGCACCCGTACTTACAGGAGCATGGTTAACTCCAAAAAGTGCCTAGAAGGAAACAAAATAGGGCAGTGTCACATCTCGAAATCAAAGCTGCGCAGACAGATAGCTCACTGAGGGCAGGGACGTGGCTACAGTTACGCCTATCAGCAAGCGTATAGTAGCGAACAGCTGGGTAACTAAAAACACAAAACTGGGGTCCAGTATCCCCTTTGGCAGGCTCCCCTGATGAGGGCTGATGCTGATAAATGAAATGCAACTTAAGGAAAAGTGTGACACTAAATTTAATAAAATCAATAAAATAAGGTATAAGCCTTCTCCAAGATGTCGCCTGTACTAACAGGAGTCTGTTTAATACATTTTAAAAAACTGCAGTAGCTCAGAATGTCTAGAAAGATGCAGAAAGAATCTAGCTTTTCTCTAAGGAGTTCAAAAAATATACATGTTCTCTATGCTCGTCATTGTAAGTTACGAATATAAAGCAGAAGAAAGAAAAGCAACGTTCCATTTTCATTTCTTTAAACAGCTACTTCAATTTTACTCCATGACTTGACCTGAGCTTCACCTAGGCTGCTGGCTCTGGCAGCAGGCATTGTGATGCCCAAACTCAACCCCTTGCATGCGGTGCGAATTTTCGCGCTGTGGGGGCGATTTGAATAGTGGGCGGGATAGGGACACCCTGGTCGGCCTCTTCACACACCCTCCATGACGCATGATGGCCGGGGGCCGTACTGAGCATGCACGGGGTTAAATGTAATAACATAACAGTCGAGGTTGGATGTCTTTTCTTTATAATCGGTGCCTGGGTTTGTCACAAGTCACTGATAATATTTATTTTTATTCAAAGTTTTATATAGCGCGAACAAGATCTTTGCAGATATCAGAGCGCTTTACAGAGACCGGGGTAGGGGCAACAGGAGAGTGATTAAAACACTATTGGGTACAATATAGTAGCATAATAGGATAGCAATCATGTGCAAATATGATATCAGTCCACGAACCAGTGACTAATAATACAAGACGGTGCAGAGTCTTTGATCCAACAACAATAAAGATCAGGTGAGCTTGGCCATTAGGATGGCTTTTACCTCGTACTTAAAACTTACGGGAAACAAGGTGTAGGGGCCACCATAAAGTGGTTAGACTAACTATTGGGTACAAAATAGTAAACGGTAGTAAGTGAGATTACATAATCGGATATCAGTCCTGTACAAATATAAAACCACCAGACAATCAGGTAACCAGTACTACAGTAAACGGTGCAAAAGTCTCTGTTCCATCAGCAATAGAGTTTAGGTAAATTTGGCCTTAAGGATGGCTTTGACCTCTTTTTTAAAAAGTGCTGTGGAGGAGATAAGCCTGGTTTCAGGAGGGAGTGCATCCCAGATCCTGGGAGCCATTCCGGAGAAGGAGCGTTTGCATGTTTTTTCCTTCCGGAATCTACGAGGTTTCAGGAGTAGATTTTTTGTACTTATATTGGATCTCGAGCCTCCAGATATAGTCAGCTTTTGGGTGAGGTAGCTGGGTGACTTGTGGTGTACAGCCGAGTGTGTCATAACGGCTATTTTCAGCTGTATTCTGGCTTCAACAGGCAGCCAGTTCAGGGATTTTAAGTCAGGAGATATATGCGAATGCTTCCTAGAACCAGTGATGAGTCTCGCGGCAGCGTTCAAAGAGGCTCTTAGGGGTGCTGTTGTTGAAAGGGGGAGTCCGCTAAGGGACACAATTCCGTAGTCTATGCGAGGGATGACTAGGGCTTGTACAGCATTTTGGAAGTCCTTAGCTGGGAAGAAGGGTTTAAGTTTCCTCAGAGTGTTGATTTGGAAGTTTGCTCCTTTAATTGCTTTGCTAATGTGCTGCTGCATGTTGAGCTTGTCGTCAAGTGTAATACCTAGGGATTTCGCAGATTCCACGATGGTGGGTTGGACATTGAGCGCAGTTAGGTGATTGAGCCAGGTTTGGGTGATGGCCATTTTCGCGGGAGGTGAGATCAGAAGGAATTCAGTTTTCAGAGCATTTAGCTTGAGGTGATTGATGGCCAACCATGATTGGGTGTTTCTGAGTGTGGAGTTCAGAAGCTTGATGTCTTCCGGGGATTGTAGCTTGAGATTGAGTGTCATCGGCGTACATATGGAAGTGTACATTAGATGCTTCAAGCAAGGTGGTGAGTGGTTCCATGACAAGGTTGAACAATGTGGGGGATAGGGAGGATCCTTGTGGGACGCCTAAAGTTACAGGCAGAGGTGAGGACAGCACGTTGTTGATCTTGAACTTCTGAGACCGGTTGTGTAGGAAGGAGGTGAACCATTTGAGGACAGTCCCGGATAGACCCATTCTGGTATTTAGCAGCACCAATAGATTCTCATGTTTGACCGTATCAAAAGCTGAGGAGAGGTCAAGAAGGATGAGGAGACAGGAGTCATTGCAATCAAGGATTTGAAGGGCGTCATCAATTATGTGCGTCATAGCCGTTTCCATGCTGTGTTTCGCTCTGAAGCCTGATTGATGAGGGTTGAGGAGGTCAAACTGATCAATGTGTTTTGTCAATTGGAGTTGTACACATTTTTCCAGTAGTTTGGCCAAGGTGGGGATATTGGTGATAGGGCGATAATTATTTAGGTCAGCCGGGTCCGCTGTAGGTTTCTTGAGTATGGGTGTGACTTGCCCCACCTTGAGGGAGTCTTGGATGAGACCTTGTTGAAGGGAGCTGTTAATTATTTCGGTCCAGAGTGGGAGGAGCAAGGGTGTGAAGTCTTTCACAGCATTTGCCGGTAGGGGGTCAATGAAGTGATTAGAGGGCTTCAAGGTGCCGAGCAGTTTGTGAATTGCCTCTTCAGTGTAGGTGTCTAATGACGACCATGATGCGTTGTTTTTAGGGTGAGTGGTAGCCATGCAGATGGGGCTGGAGTATCGATTTACATCAATGAGGAGATCGCTTCTTATGTTGTCTGTCTTTAGCTTAAAGAAAGCAGAAAAGTCTTCACAGTGTGGAGTATCGCTTGTTGTGCTGTTTGATTGTAGAGGTTGCGTCTTGGTTTGACTTTTGACTAGTTCGAACAGTTTTCTTGGTCGGTTCGGTCCAGCTGGAGGCTAAAGAAGTCGGATTTCGAACGCTTGATCTTCCTAAAGTAGGCATTTCTCTTGTTCTTGAGAGTTTTAAGGTGCAGTGCGGAGGGGTCAGATCTCCAGGTGCGCTCTGCCATTCGCATAGCACGTCTGTCTTCATTGAGTCTACCATCATACCAAGGGTTCGAATTCTTGGTGGAGACTCTCTTCAGTTGCAGGGGGGCAGCTTCGTTGATTATTGTGTTCATAGAATCGAGGTAAAGGTCAGTCAGTGATTGAACATCAGGGGCGCCCGCAGGGGGGAGGAGGAGACTGCATGTGTGAGGAGGCAGGGCGTTAGGGTTGAGATTCTTCAAGTCCCTTTTCCAGATCTTGGATTTGGTGGGTTGAGCCGTGTTAGGTTTAACTTTTTCGTTGATGAAGAAAGTGATAATGTGGTGGTCTGACCAGTCACAGGGTTGGATCGAACCCAACTGGGTAGAGTCCTCTTTGGCAATGATAAGGTCGAGGATCGAGCCTTTGTCATGTGTCGGGCTGTTACAGATTTGGGTGAGGTCAAGCGCGTTGAGGAAGGATTTGAGACTATTCCCCACCGCGTCTTTCTGATCGTTCCAGTGGAGATTGAAGTCACCCAGGTAGATTTGAGTGGTCTGCCGGCCGGCATTGGAAGAGATCGTGTCCATGAGTTGTTGGGTGAAGGTGAGGTTGTCCCCTGGTGGGTGGTAGATGACATGTAAAGAGCATACAGGTTTACTCTCGCTGGAGATATCAAGGCAGAAGAGTTCACAGGAAGTGAGGGAGGGGGAGGTGACTTTGGTGACAGCGAGGTTGCTCTTAAAAATGCATGCGATTCCACCGCCCAACTTGCCGGTCCTGTCGAGTCTAATGATGTGGTAGTTGAGGGGGGACTAGTATGTCCATTATAGGCGTAGAAGATTCAGTTAGCCACGTTTCAGTCAGAATGGCTAGGTCAAGATCCATTGTTAAGATGAGATCCGCGATATCGGAGGAGTGTCTCGGGCCGATCTACAGTTGAGCAGGATGCATTTGAGTCTGGGGGAGAGAAGGGTGGTCGAGTATTCTAGGGAGAGGGGGACTATTCTGAGATTATTGGGGACGGAACTTCTGTTGCTTAGCGTGGGGGGGCCTAAGGGGATTTGTGAGAATTGTAGGAATGGGGAGGTGTGTAGTGGTTGTGTGTTTTAAGGGACCAGGGCCAAAAGAGCGAAGGAGGGTGTATAGGTCGTGGTCCGAAAGGGAGTTGAGGGCGCGACGGGGGCGGTGTGTGGGATTGCGAGCAGGGATAGAAGGCCAGCGCGAGGAGTCTGGCTTGAGAGGATATGTGGGGCGGATGGGGTATTTGTTCCGTGAGGAGCCCGTGGTAGGTACGGGTTGTCTGGTGTGTGTGATAAGAAGATCTTTGATGGTGTGGAGCTCTTCTTTGACTTGTATGAGGGTGGATATAATCATGTCCAGAGGTGGATTGGGGATGGTGTAGGCGATGGGAGACGAGGGCGAGTGGTTGATGGGGGAGCTGGAGAGGCGACTTGTTAGGGGGGGGGATGTGCTAGCGTTGATGCAGGGCTCTGCGGTAACAGTGAGTGTGGTGCCTTCCGACGGGTGAGAGAGATAGTGGGTGGGGGTGTGGATGGGGAAGGGGGAGGTTGGAGGCATAGGTGAGAGCGCTGGTGGGGGGCGGCGCAGGTGCGTTGAGGAATGGGGGGAGTCTGTAGAGAGGAGGGTAGTGGGGGCTGAGAATGGGGGCGGAGCGGGGAGGAGGCGATGAGGTAGGGGAGGTGGTGTGTTCTGTGAGACCGATTGGGGGGGTGGGGTAGTGGGGAGTGGGAGGGGGCCTGGACCTGCCGCGGGGCGGGGGAGATAAGTTCCGGTCGATGGAGTCTTCTGCGATATTCATAGTAGGTGAGAGGTGGGGGGTAGGGAGGGTGGGGGTATGGGGGTTGTATGAGGGGGAATAATCTCCGCCATTGGAAGGGGGGTGTGGAGAGGTTATAACAGGTGGGTGACTGACTACAGCACTGGGGCTGTATGAGGGGGAGAAGTTTTCGCACGTGGGTGAGAGGTGTGAAGAGGTTACATCGGGTGAGTGAATGACTAAGTCGTTGGGGGATGGGAGAGGAGTGTATCGTTCAGCTGTTGTGATAGGTTGGGCAAGGTAGGTTGAAAATTGGAAGTGGAAGTGGGGGGGTTGTGTAGCTTGCAAAGGTAGGGAAGGAGGTCCGCTGGTTGGAGATGTGTTCTAAGAAGATGGGGAACAGGTTGTCAAGCAAGTCCAGATTCCTATCAGTGGATTGGAATAGGATGGTCCCGTTGTTGTAGATGGTGATGGTGGCACTGCCTGGAAAAACTTGGGATGGTGTGATAGTAAGGCGAATTTTCTGGTGGTGGCGATAGTGAGAGTGGAAAGGAACGCTTTCCTCCACTGTGCTCTTCGAAGAGAGTAGAGAATGATATCGGTGCTCGTGGCACCATTGATTAGTGAGAAATAGGTGTCCACAAATGGGATTTCAGGGTGGGCCTTCAGGAAGTTGCGCTTGAAGCGTTTGGCTTTTTTTGGGATAATTCGGGTGGGTAGTTGATTTTGTATGTGTGTTTGCCCATGCGATCCATGATAGGAGAGGAGTAGGTAGAGGAGGGGGGGGGTGTGAGTGGTTGAGGTTACAGGGGTGTACACCTAAAAAGAAAAAGGAAAGTTGAGGATAGTCTTAGGTGTAGGCAGTTGATGAGGATAACTAGTCTAAGATGGCCACCAAAGTGGAGGATTAGTCAAAGATGGCCGCCAGAGTAGTATAAGGATAGACAGGAGTAGTAGTCCTTTGTCTGTTGTAGTTGTGGATTAGAGAGTTTAGTTTCCCTTTCTACTCAGGGGCAAGTCAGATTAGTCCGTCTTCTATGTTGCTTGGTGTGGAGGAGAGTTGCTTGGTGGGGAGGGGAGATTACAGCTTCTGTGATGCTTGGTGGTGAGGAGAGAGAATTATCTCTGTTTGGTGACCCCTGAACGCAATGGTATGTAGCCTCATGGTCATCAAGTGGGCAGCGGAGGAGATTTATGACTCCTGTTTATGGCCCCCGCCATTTTAGATAGTGGAAAGTGCAGGGACCGCTTTGTCCGCAAAAATGATTATGCATGCAGCTACCACTATAGGAATCCGACCTCATTGTTTAACATAATGAATTTGCGTGCAGATACCTTCAGGAACATCGTGTTCATCATGTTTGTCAGGTTGCCATGCTATTTGCTCAAATCATGCGCTTTAAGGCAGTGTTGCGTTGTGGTTGTATAATGGTTGTATAATGGCTAAAGTACCCCCTGCCATACATAAAGATATCACAAGTCATAGAGGAGTTCCATAACCTTGTAGATAAAAGAGGCCAAAGTCTGAGTTCCTTTATAAGGTTCTGGTACTCCAAGGTGATTTCCAATAACTTATTATAGTCGAGTTCTAGCACCTTTTCTTTATAAGCAGAGACTGGGAGCGTCACAAGTTCCCGATTTAAAAAATCACAGACTCACATTTACACAGGGATTACAGAATCCCATGTATTATGATGAAATTAGAGAATGATGTTTATATAAGGATTACAGAATATCATATTATATAATTTATTAATTCTGTGCAGTTTATTTGTACAGTTGGAGTTTTGACAAATTACCTCTTTCTCTGTATGGTAGTAACGGTGTTGGAGAAACCGGCTTGTCTCTTTTCATACTTTTATACTGTGGAAAAATTAAACCATTTGCAAATGTCCCACCAGAAGTCCCTAATCTAGGTAACCAAGGTTCTTACTTCATGGGGCAGCCAAACCATATTTTGGCACAGCAGGTTTAATAAGTGACCTATGAACTGCACCCTCTATTTTTTATCCATATTTTCTTGTAAATCTTGCCTGGTCCTATAGAGGTAGATATCCTTATTCTGTATTAGGAGTATATGCAATGTATTAGAGTTTGATTTGTTTTAGAGCTAATACAGGGCTGGTTTTGCTCCACTTTCTTTTCATCTGTAAAATATTTGCTCTTATTCACACCGTTTTTATAAAAACAATTCAAACTAGTTACCAGAAACTCAACCATTAACAGGACACTTTGCACAGAACTAACAGAACACAGTGTAAAGACTGTACTCTTCAATGAAATGCCCTGCAATTAGGATAGGGCGAGGAGACAGATGCAGAATGAGTAAAAATGTGGGAAGAAGGCAAAAAGGATGAGCGAAGAATGCATGGTGATCAATGGTATTCAGGAAGCTAAAGTAGGCTAAAGCTTTCAGTTCTCTCAGATTAGTGCTTCATTTGTTAACCCCTCCCATGCTGGTGACGAACCCCAGCCGTCACGCCCCGCGGTGAGCGTGTGCTGATGACGGCTGGGGTTCGTCACGGCCCTGCCCTGTTCGTTTGTTTACCGCACAGCGGAAAAATCGCGGCCGCAGCGAAGGGGTTAAAGAATAAGTGCCGGGTCCTAAGTTTTGCACATAAGACCACAGCCAGTACTATTGTATGTCGGTGTGCCAATTACAAAGACTGCATAGTCTTGATTCCACCTCATGCCTCTTTAATTAATCACCAGACACTCCATGCCCCTTTAATTTACTCTTGCCGGTTCATTCCTACTCCCTTTAGCACATTTTTTTTACAGATTTTTCTTCCTCCTTTTCTCCTCGAGTGTTTTTCACTCTCTTGCTCTGGTTTGAAATCTTATGGGGAAAAATAAGTGCTGGAACCAAACAATGAGTCAATAATAAGAGAGGCCCCACGTACCAAAGGGACAGGGCATAACAAGACAAAAGAATTGTAAAAATGTTGTTTTCTGGAACTATAAAAGTCAAGCATTAGGCTTGTTCAGTAGACTGGCCTTCTTCAAGAGCTTGGATTTTGAATTTGAGGATGTTATGCAAACTCCGCACACTAGTTCCACAGATTTACTATAAATGAACGCACTATTAAATGAAACAGAAGTACGGCTGCTACTGATGCCTTATGGAGAAGTCAACTTCTGTTTTAACCAACTAAATCTCAACCTTTAGTCTCCGTCCTAATGGTATCTGCTTGATTTTGAAAGCTCATCTTGGAGACCATTGCAAACCCAATACACTTAAGGTTTCATTTTGAGTTCAAAGGTCCTGCTTGCCATTAGGACATGAGGGAACAGTTCATTTACTCTCAGGAAGCATCAGAGATCATCTAAAATTACATATTTAGAAAAGCAGATAATTGTGTGGGGGTATAGTTTCACAAGCCTCACCTGCTTATAACGCAGTGTTCGCCTTTCCAGTGTATTTCGAATAAAAGGAGCTTTTCGAGGCAGGGTTGAACTGTCACTGTCACTGCGGTAGAGCTGTGTTTAAGCAAAGCAAGAATTATAAACATTTTATAGCATGTTTGTTATATCTCACAGTTGGAGAAATTCTCTGAGATATGATACGTTAATAAAATAATATATACATTAAAATATATACACACATTTGTGTGTATATATATATATATATTTTACATTTCGAAGATACCAATAGCATAAGTAAACTTGATTTGCTGCTTTAGACCACAAGGTTATAGTTCACTGTGGAAGGCGAATGGATGGTGATCAATGGACGCCAACAACATGAAGATCTGCTTCAAAGTAAGTTTATTTACGCGCACCATGCTGGTAGCACACAATTAAATAGCAACTGACCACTCCTTTGAACCTTACCATTCCTACAGAGAACCTGGAACATGATGCTCTACTAACGTTCCAGCCCTAACCTGTAACTTTCTAAAATTGATTTCAATCTATGTTCTAGTAGATCTATAAAATACACACAACTACTACAAAATGCAACCATAGGTTTTCAGCATACAGAGTAGAATCAACTGCTGAAACAAGAATAGTGCACACTTTTTAAGGCTGTGTTGTTTCCTTCCAAAAAAAAAAAAAGATTACTACACATTTACAAAAATCAAACAGTGCTTCAATTTTCCATAGTCTTTAATTGGGACTGAGTGGTAAACGAAAATACAAGTCTACAGCGACAAATTACTATGGGTTTCTATATAGAAAGAGGATTCAATTGGGCCCGATGCTGTAACAGTTGCAGAGTAAGAATGTGTGTTCATATTAGGACCAGTTTGCACTTCATTTGTGTAGTTATTCATAACAGTAAAAAAACATCTACAATGCAGCAGGGTCGACTGAGAAGATATGTCTACCAGCTATTATAAGTCTAACTAAGCCCTTGTGTGTCTCATCGACCTAATGCTAAGCAGAGGCAATAAATATCTTAGAAGAATAGGACCATTTTTCAGCAATTTGGAGAAAGTGAGTGTAAGAAATTGGGTTTTCAGCTGAGAGGGGTGAAATCTCCAAGTAATTATCACCATCTTTGTCAGGTTGAACAAGTCACTCGCTAAACCTGCGCTTAACCCTCTGGTAGCTTGGCACATAAGCAACTTAGAGGCAACGTGTGAAGTATGTATGCAGCACTCAAACAGTAATAACCTGACAACACAAAACAAGAAAAATCCCACACCAATTTGAATAATAGTGAACATTGTATTGGACACAATTAACCCAAAACCACAAACATCTAATAAGTAGAACCAGATATATGAATTTTTAAAGTTTCAGTAGAAATAGCACCAATCGCGGTTATCTGGCTGTGCTGGATCGGGTCAAAGTCAAATGTTAAGGCAGGCCGCGATGGAGTGCGGGTTGGATACAGGGACCAGGCTTGTCCTGGTGGAATTGTTACCTTCTAGCCAAGTCCTGTTTCACATGAGAAACATGTTGACCAGATTGACGGAGGCAGACTGGCGCCAGACGGAGGCCTGTCAATGGCAGGTTGCTGAAGTTCTAGGCCTTGGATGCCACATTGAATTGGCAGTGGACCATGTGGAGGCTGCTGTCAGCAAAAGGAGCTAGTTGGCTATTGAAAATTCACTGTGGTGGGAAAAAAGGGCCGGTCATTGTTGAGGCGAAGAGCTCCATGCTCGTTGAGTTTGGGGTGTATATCTTAGAAGTTCTCGTCGGCAGTTGGCTGCAGCTTCAGTTTTGGCCTGTGAAGTCTGTTCATGATGACACCGGGGCCAGTTCATTTTGAGACAAACAGCTTAGAGACCCTGTGTTTTAACCTGGAGTCCAGTTCTGTCAGTTTTAAGGTTGGAGGAATACAGTTATGTTATGTTATGCAGTCTATAAAGCGCATGGCTGTCCCAGCAAAGA
Organism: Lissotriton helveticus; assembly: GCF_964261635.1. NCBI lineage: Eukaryota > Metazoa > Chordata > Amphibia > Caudata > Salamandridae > Lissotriton > Lissotriton helveticus. Next base: position 751,770,055 of record NC_136069.1, on the reverse strand, counting down.
GACGTCCCGGCGCTAGAGAGCGGGAAAGGATGAAAGCGAGATGAAAATCTACAGGAACAGTCACGTCTTTACTGCCTTTCTAAACATCAAATGATCAAAAATCCTCCTAATAACAAGAGGTAGTGAGTTCCATAAAGTAGGAACCAGTACCCTAAAAGAGCAGCCTCCAGTTCTGGCTTTACGGAAGCGAGGCATATGCTTCAAATTAAGGTCGGCGGAGCGCAGAGCATGGGAAGGAACATAGTGGCGGCCCAAGTCATTGAGGATCGCAGGGCAGGAGCCGATCAGAACTTTATGCATAACACGGAGCGCTTTGAACCTAATTCTCTGCTCCACGGGAAGCCAGTGGAGTGGACGCAGTATCCCTGAAACTGAACTGTACTTAGGCAAAGCAAATAAAGTGCGAGCTGCCACATTAATAACAATTTGAAGCCTATTAATAACAGTCCCTAACAGGAGGCTGCTGCAATAATCTCACCTGGATATGATGGTCGCTTGAACAACTAGCTGGCGCGTTTGAGGGTCAAATAAACCCAGAATGGGTTTAAGTCCGCGCAGAATACCGAAGCAGGTCCCTGCCACAGACTTAGCATGTTCCTCAAACGAGAGTGCAGAATCCATTCTTACGCCAAGTTTTTTACCCTTGTTTTGGGCGTGGGTAGATTGCCCAATTTTGGCACCCACCAGTTATTGCCCCACTGATGTGAATCTTTGCCAGGGATTAGAATTTCAGTTTTGGATGAGTTTAATTGGAGACAATTTGCCCCCATACCCTGAAATTTAATCATGTCTTGACTGGAGTCTTTGGTACAAGCAAAAATTAATTGTGTATCGTCCACGTAAGAAACCATCTGTATGTTACGGGTGTTGGCCAACAAGGCCAGCGGACGAACATAAATGTTAAATAAAGTAGGGCTCAAAGCCGTCCCCTGTGGGACTCCATAGCTCACAGTGTGTGTCACAGAATCAAATGGAGGGGCAATGACCTGAAATGACCAGTCACTCAAAAAAGAGACTAGCCAGTCAAGGGCACCGCCACTGATACCAATCTCACACAGCCGATGTAACAAAATACTGTGAGAGACCATATCGAAGAGTGCGCTGAGGTCAAGCAGAATGCGTGCGGTCAAGTTGCCCTCATCCATAGAGGCATAAGTTCTTCTGAGACAGTTAGCAGAGCAGACTCCATACTATGTTTAGGACAGAAGCCATTCTGGGAGGGATCCAAAACAGAATTAGATTCCAGATATTGCATCAGAATGCTGTTCACGTATGATTCAGTAATTTTGTAGGAAAATAGCAGAAGTGAGATTGGGCGATAGTTCTCTGGTCTGGAAGCATCAAATGAGGGTTTCTTCAAGAGAGGGATAACCTTTGCATGCTTCCAGGTTTTAGGGACCTTGGCAGTGGAAAGACAGAGATTAATAATATCCAGGCAATCCGGAACAGGCAGTCCGAGTGCTTTACTAAAAAATCAGGCTTAATAGGGTCAGCTGGAGACCAGCCAAAGGTCCAGGACCTGGGGGGCACCTTCTGGAGGTTAGGACTCACTCCAGCAAAGGCCAGCAGCAGTGTTTAGCAGGTCCAGTTAGTGGTGGTTAGCTGAGCAGTTGCAGGGAAGGCCTCTGGAAGCTTGTAGTATCCATGTAGCTTGTCAGTTAATTGACAATTGGAGTCACTCTGAGATCCTGTGTTCAAGACAAGCAGGTTCAATCTTCCTTCAGGCACGAAAAGCCTTCTCCTTAGTCTACACAAGTCCAGGAGTGTTCTTATGACAGTTTCAGGGGTCGCCACATGTATACCCATTCTAGCCTGTGAGTGCGGGACACCCCAGTTTTCTAACCCCAAGTTGGTTCTGGTCAGTTATTCCTTTTGCCCAGAGTCTGGCTCTAATCTGGCTAGTGAAGCAAAGGGCAGGCAGGCTTAAGTGTTAGCTGCATTTGCCTGTGGTAACAGGGATGGCATCTTCTGAAGTCAGGAAGGGGCTTGGTACAACCCTTAGGCTACCCTTTGAAGCTAATGAAGGGCTGGGTTAATGCCCTCAGGCCATCCATCCTGCTGAGGAGAAACACACCCTTCCCACACCCAAAGCCCTTTTGTCCACTGTCTGGAAGGAATCCATATTATATCCCAGGATTCCCATTAACAGTCATGTGACCCTGGACTCTGGCATAAAATATTTGTTTTTGGCAGGAAATGGAAACTTTATAAAAGTGTCATTTGCATAAAAGTAATTTAAAATCCAGCTTTACCAATAGAAGATTTGAAATTCAAATTAAAATGAGTGACAGAAGGATTTCTCTAGCTATTCAGAAACAGAAGTTATCACTTATTAAATGTAATGAGGTATCCCAGTGTCTATGGAGGCTAACCTTGTCACAGTGAAAAACAGCTTTGGTAGTCTTTTCACTACCAGAACATGGAAAACGTAAGTACACATGTCCTACTTCTTAAATACTAGGTACCCTGCACTATGAGCCTTTAGAACCTACCTTAGGGGTGACTGTGACTTATAAAGTCTTAAAAAGGAAGGTTTAGGCATAACAAAAGATGTATATTGCCAGGTCGAAATGGCAGTTTAAAACTGCACTACAGGCTGCAGTGGCAGGCCTGACATGTTTCACAGTGCTAATTTAGTGAGTGGCACAAAGAGTGCTGCAGCCCACTAGTAGCATTCACTTTATAGGTCCTGGGTACTTGTAGTACCACATACAATGGAATTAAAAGTAAATTAAATATGCCAATTAGGGGTACACCAATTTTACCATGCTTGGAAGGGTGAGCACACACTTTACCACTGGATAGCAGGAGTAAAGTGTGCAGAGTTCTAAAGCCAACACAATTGGTTTAAGCAAAGGAAGGCAACAATGTGGGGTAACCCTGCAGAAAGGGCCAGGTCCAACAGTGAGGGAGCACTAATTGTCAAAAATTTCCTGGACACTGCATTTAAATCAAAGGCACTTGGCCTCCTTTCTCTTCCCAGTGGAATTTAATTTAAATTGGGTGCTTAAAGCCACTTAAGATCCTGTGACTGCAGCGACTAGTATTCATGCAGTGACACAATTTCCCCGGAAGAAATGTTTTAGTGCTCTCCAAAAGGTGGCCACCTGACAAGCTGCCAAGACAGAAAACAAAACTCACTACTGTGTTCAGGGAGCCAATGTCTGGGGAAGATCAGACAATTTACTAACAGCATAGCCTTTCCTTGTTCAAGCCTCCCAACACTATCGCTCCATACTTGCAGGTGCATGGAGGGGTGTACAGTCTTGGAGTTAACAATTCAGAAGATAGTGTGATTGAACTTTATATTATTAGAATCTAAGTTGAAGACATGGTTTAAAACGGACTAGTTCAATTGTTTCTGAAGAGTGGCACAATAATTTTTTGTTTAGAAAGTAACTTGCTCTTATCCAACTTTGTGCGTAGGATTAAGGACTGGTCTAGAGACTATCAATTCACATCTCTATTATTCTGTACCACAAGGTGTCATCGGCACAGAGGTGATGGCATGACCAGAACATACAAAGAACTTGTAGGTGAAATATATGTAGTGTTTGCTCACTTACAAAAGGGATTACGATTTGGGCATTTATAGAGCCAAGTTCCTTTATCAGTCAAGGTGTCATTGCCACAGTTTTGTGTTTCATCTTGGAAAACCCTATTTCCTCCCCCCAGCACCCAGACACACCTGCACCAGGGAGTGCCCCAACCATTTTAGATGCAAGAGAGGTGGGTGCAACACCACTATTTCCCAAATAGTAAGAGTAAGCTGGCAGGTCACACCTGTCCTGGTGGAGTCATGGCATGGCTCCTGTACAGTACTGAGATAGAGAATGAGTTGGTTTCTGCTTCCTATGGCACTATGTGACAGTGACAAGGGAATCCCAGCCAAACTACCAGCCGGCGCCTACCAACACAGACCCACTAACCCATAACAGGGCCTCCGCACAGTGACAAAGCCAGGTAGGACAGATTTATAAGGATCGGTAGGATGAGGGGCTCTTGTTCAAAGGGTATTCTGTTTGCACTAGGTAATTAAAAACTAGTCCCCTCAAAGGAGAATAGTAACTAGGGGCATGTCACATGAAGCTTTACAGTACAGCTGTAAGGCAGACTCCCTTGTCTAATGTGCAACTGTGAGCCAGTCAGAAGAGGAAAATGAAGGTCAAGCTCATAGGTATAATTAGAGGCAACTTCACAGTTACTAAAACAAAGGACTCGTGATAAGTTCCTTTGAGCTTCAAAGGTCAGCAACAATGCAGGCTGCCGAAGAAATTCAGAATAAAGGCCCAACTCACAGCTTAATCCAGGGGTAGAGGTCAAGAAAACCTGGTAACATAACACATGAAAATTAATGGCCTGTGAAATATACCAGGTGATGGGATGAAAATGTGCAAATACTTCAGAAAGCTGAATTCATCAGTTTAGGAGAACACAACATCTACTGGTTTTATCCTTTTCAAAAAATACCTAGGCAGACTACAACATCATTGTAAATGGGAATGGATACAAATCAAAGTTTTTCTGTGGGAATCTGCAAGGAGAAAGGACTTGCTTCCGGAGTTTTCCTTTTTAGATTTCTGTTCTGCCCAGCCTCCTGCAAAAACACAGAAAGGAAGGACAAGACCAGCTCAGGCTCCAGTAAGAGACCAGTCACTACACCATCTTTCAGTTTGGAGGCCACCACCAAGTCGGTAGGTACTGCCTATGTGCAGTACCTACCAACCCAGGGATCATCTCAACACACTTCATTTCCAGATAAATCATGTTGGATCCAAATTTTCCATTCAGAGTTGGGATTTTCAGTGCAGTAGGGAGAACTTTCAGGTTTAGGTTAACCAGTCACACTTTGTGATCACACAAAAAATACATACGTCATTTTGGACTGTTTTGGTGTTAATTTGCAATCAGACTATTTGTTTTATTCAGGGATCATAACAGCGTATATGCCAGTTTCTCTACGTGCTCTGGAAACTACATTTAGGTTTTCTGAAGGCACTGAAATGTTATTGCTAATTTTGGCCCACCTACTTGAATTTAAGTAAACCTCATGCTCCGCTATGTATAACTGCATCCATAATTCACCTAGACACTTTTTGCTGCAGTTTGAAGTGTTACGTCAATCAACCCATCTGCAAGCTGTGTCTCAGCATCACTCAGGCGGATTACTCAAAATCTGACATTGCAGATTCCTTCTATCTGCACCTCATCAAAGGAGGCCATATTTTGTGCTCCTCGTTGGGGTGGCCAAAACCAACAAGCCTCACCTTGGGGTAAGTTTCAGGGTTCCCTTTGCTTACAAATTTTTCTAACCTGAATGCTGCCCTAGCAAGTGTAGACGTAAGAAGTGACATCATACATTTTACTACTATGGCCGTGCTGTGCAGGTACTGCATTGAATTATTTTACCATGCATTTTATTTAAGTGCCTTCTTTCTGAATGCGATGTTTCACAGTTCCCACTACCATTCAGCCAATCCATTTTAGCTTTGGTAGTAGCCTGTATACTTCGCAATGGACCATGACATAAGCACATCTCTCCCTTCATAAAACAACTCCACTGGCTACCTGTGAGAAACACAATTATTTTCAAAGCCATGGTGATTGTTAATAAAGCCATGCACACATTGCCTGCTGAATTTATGGCATCCAAATTTAGCTGCCAAAAATCTTCTTGCACCTTTATTTGTATTTATTTATTTTGAAAGTTTTATATAGCGCGAACAAGATCTTTGCAGATATCAGAGCGCTTTACATAGAAAGGGGGAACATGAGGGAGCATAGTCAAACAGATACGTCAGTAAAGCTAATAGTACAAATACGTGGAAACATAGAAAATCACGTAAGTCGATAATACAAGTAAAAAAATGAACAAAGGGGTCGACCAAATAGTAAAGATCGGTGCAGAGACTTAAGAGTCCAAAATAATGGTTCAAGTGTATTTAGCCATGAGGCTAGCTTTTACTTCTTTCTTAAACAGTGTAGTGGAGAAGATGAGCCTCGTATCAGGAGGGAGTGAGTTCCAGATCCTGGGTGCCATTCCTGAGAAGGAGCGCTTATAGGTTTTTTCCTTCCGGAATCTTCGAGGCTTCAGCAGAAGATTGTTTGTGCCTCTGGTGTTTCTAGAGCCTCCAGAAATTGTCAGCTTCTGAGTGAGATAGCTGGGTGATCTCAGGTGGACAGCCTTGTGCGTCATGCAGGCGATTTTCAGATGTATTCTGGCTTCAAAAGGTAGCCAGTTCAAGTATTTCAAGTCAGGTGAGATATGTGAGTGTTTTTTTGACCCAGTGATGAGTCTCGCTGCAGCGTTTAGAGAAGCTCTTAGGGGTGCGGTAGTAGTTAGGGGGAGTCCGCAGAGGGCGATGCTGCCATATTCTATTCGAGGGATGACTAGTGCTTGTACTGCAGTTTGGAAGTCTTTGGCAGGGAGGAAGGGTTTAAGTTTCCTCAGGGTATTGATTTGGTAGTTCGCTCCCTTAGTTGCCTTGCTGATATGTTGCTGCATGTTGAGATTGGTGTCAAGTGTTATGCCTAAAGATTTTGCTGAGTCCACGATGGTGGGTTGGACATTGAGTGCAGTTAGGTGTTTAAGCCAAGTTTGAGTGGTAGAGATCTTCGCGGGAGGAGAGATAAGAAGGAACTCTGTTTTCAGAGCATTGAGTTTGAGATGATTATCGGCAAGCCAGGATTGGGTGCTTCTGATCATTGAGTTCAGGAGCAGAATGTCATTGGGGGTTTGTAATTTGAGATATAGTTGGGTATCATCGGCGTACATGTGAAAGTGTACATTGGATGCTTGTAACAAGGTGGTGAGAGGTTCCATAACTAGGTTGAACAAAGTTGGGGATAGGGAGGAACCTTGGGGGACGCCTAGCGAAACAGGTATTGGCGAGGACATCAGGTTGTTGCTCTTGAATTTCTGCGACCTGTTGTGTAGAAAGGAAGTGAACCACTTGAGAACAGTCCCAGATAGACCCATTCTTGTGTTTAATAGTTCGAGTAAATTCTCATGTTTGACGGTGTCGAATGCTGAAGAGAGAGCAAGAAGGATGAGGAGGCAGGTATCGTTTTGGTCTAGGATTTGAAGGGCGTCGTCAATTATGTGGGTCATAGCAGTTTCTGTACTGTGTCCTGCTCGGAAGCCTGATTGATGCGGGTTGAGGAGATGAAACTGAACAATGTGTTTAGTCAGTTGTAGTTATGAGCATTTTTCCAACAATTTGGCGAGAGTGAGGATATTGGTAATGGGACGGTAGTTGTTTAAATCAGAGGGGTCGGCTGTAGGTTTCTTTAGTAAAGGTGCGACTTGTCCCACTTTGAGGGAGTCAGGGATGGTTCCTTGTTGAAGTGAGCTGTTGATAATTTTAGTCCAGAGTGGGAGGAGCAAAGGGGTAAAGTCTTTTACAGCGTTAGCAGGAAGGGGGTCCGTGAGGTGATTTGATGGTTTCAAGGTGCTGAGCAGTTTGCCAATTTCTTCTTCAGAGTAGGTGACAAAGGAGGACCATGTAGCATTGTTTTTTGGTTCAGTGGGTGCTATGTATTGAGGTTTGGAGTAGAGGCTTGCGTCACTGAGGAGATCGCTCTTTATGTTGTCAGTTTTTTGGATAAAGAAAGCGGAGAAGTCTTCACAGGAGGGAGCCTCGCGCATGGTGCTGAGTGGCCGGGGTTGCTCTTTGGATTGTGTTCTGATTAGCTCAAACAGTATTCTCGGACGGTTTTTTGCTTGGTCGAGCTGGAGGCTGAAGAAGTCTGTTTTTGAGCGTTTAATTTTCCTGAAACAGGCGTTTCTCTTTTTCTTCAGTGTTTTTAGGTGCAGTGCAGATGGAGCTGATCTCCAGGTGCGCTCTGCCATTCGCATGGCTCGTCTATCCTCATTGAGACTCCCGTCGTACCATGGATTGGATATTTTAGTGGAGACTCTTTTTAGTTGCATAGGTGCAGCCTCGTTAATTATTGAGGTCATCGCGTTGAGATAGTGGTCAGTCAAGGATTGAACGTCCGTAGTGCCGGTAGGGGGAAGTAGGAGATTGCAGCTGTTAGGGGGTAAAGAGTTTGGGTTGAGTTTTTTTCAGGTCTCTTCTCCAGATTTTGGGCTTGGAGGATTGAGCCGTATTAAATTTGACTTTTTCATTGATGAAGAATGTGACAATATGATGATCTGACCAGTCACAGGGTTGGATAGATTCGAGTTGGATGGAGTCTTCTTTGGAGATGATAAGGTCGAGGATAGAGCCTTTCTCGTGGGTCGGGCTGTTGCATATTTGGGTGAGGTCAAGGGCATTGAGGAAATTTTTAAGCCTATTTACCACCGCGTCATTGTGATCGTTCCAGTGGAGGTTGCAGTCACCGAGGTATATTTGGGTGAGCTGCTTTCCGGAATTGGTTGAGATCATATCCATGATTTGTTGGGCGAAGGTGGGGTTGTCACCGGGTGGGTGGTAAATGCCGTGAAGAGAGCATATCGGTTTGCCATCACTGATAATATCGAGGCAGATGTATTCACAGGAAGTTGGGGAGGGTAGGGAGGGGGAGGTGACTTTCAGAACAGAGAGGTTGTTCCTGTAAATGCATGCGATTCCACCACCTATTTTGCCGGACCTGTCAAGTCTAATGATGTGGTAGTTTGGAGGAACCAGAATGTCAATTATAGGTGTAGAAGATTCGGTTAGCCAGGTTTCAGTCATGATGATTAGGTCAAGGTCCAGTGTTAAGATGAGATCAGCGATGGCGGAGGAGTGTCTAGAGGCCGATCTGCAGTTGAGGAGAGTGCATTTGAGACGGGGTGTGTCGAGGGAGGTAGCGGGTTCTAGAGAGAGGGGGACTTTTCTAAGGTTATTAGGGATTGAGATTCTGTTTAGTGTGGGGGGTCTAAGGGGATTTGAGTGTATCGTGGGAATGGCGAGGTGTGTGGTGGATGTGTGGTGTAGGGGAGCTGGGTCGAGGAGGGTGAGAGTGTCGGGGTCCGAAAGAGTGTTGCGTGGGCGACGGGGGCGGTTGTTGCGATTGCGGACAGGGATTGAAGTCCAGTGAGGGGAGTGTTGAGTGCGAGAGTCATCCGGAAGGGTGGGGGTCATGTTGGGGCGGTTGTTGCGATTGCGAACAGGGATTGAAGTCCGGTTTGTGGAGAGTTGAATGTGGGAAACATCCTTAAGGGTGGGGGGCCTGTTGGGAGGGGAGGTGGTGGTGGGCGAGGGGTGTTTGTTGTGATTGCGAACAGGGATTGAAGACCAGTTTGGGGAGTGTAGAGTGGGAGAGTCATCCGGAAGGGAGGGGGACATGTTGGGGCGGTGATTGCGAATCGGGATTGAAGTCCGTTGAGTGGAGTGTTGAATGTGGGACTTGTCCGGAAGGGTGGGGGACCTGTTGGGAGGGGAGGTGGTGGTGGGTGAGGGGTGTTTGGGGTGTGGGAGGAGTAGTTCTTTGATGATGTGAATGTCTTCTTTGACCTGGAGGAGGGTGGCCATAATCATGCCCAGCGTGGGATGGGTGTTGGTGGTGGGGAGTGGGTGAGTCAGGGGTGAGTGACTGACCAGGGAATTGGCGTGCGGGTGGGGGGGTGGACTTGTGTTCGTGCGGGGCTCCGTGGAGGGGGCCCCGAGGAGAGAGGGTTTGGGAGGGAGGGGTGTGTTTGAAGTAGGGGGGAGGATGCTGGTATAGGTGAGGACTTTGGTGGTAGGCGGAGAGAGCAGGGTGGAGGATGAGTGTATGTTGGTGGTGGTGGGGGTGCAGGTAGTGTAATGGGGGATGAGAATGGGGGGGAAATGGGGTTGGAGATGGTCCTGTTGTGGGGAGGAGGTGTTAAATTTAGAAAGGTGGCGTGTTCTGCGTGGTTAGTTAGAGGGTGGTAGTGTGGACTAAGAGTGGGGGGCGATAAAGGGTGGGATTTGTCGTTGTGCGGGTCCGATTGTTGCTGAACTAGGTTAGACGGGTTGTGCGTGGGAGCTGTGATGGCACCTTAAGGCATAACCCTATTAACTAGCCTGGAACAGGGTTAAATAGGGAATCTTCATAGGAGGAAGCGTTGCACTTTTATAAATCTGTGAAAATCAGCAAAATACTTTCCGTTCGTAAAACTCTTTCTGGTGGATACTCTAACCACAGAATCCTCACCTTGTGAATTCCTCTGTTGCACGGCTGGATTCAGAGATTTTTCTCAGCATTGCTCCCGCACACCAGAAAGTGATGTCCTGCGGCTATGCCTCAACATCAACCTATCCAGAAGTGACGCCGAAGCCGCACATATGGGCCACAGCTGCAAGGTGACGTCAGTTTCTTTCTTGACTCTGTCTGCACCATCAGACAGGAAGCTCAGTAACTGACCATATGTAACAGTGTGCAGATCTCAAAAATTGGATTTTTTTATAGACAGAATAAGATACAATGTCACAGAACAGGGAGGTGGGAGGGTGGTAAGGAATCTGCACTTAGCTATTCAGAAGACCTTTCTGGTGGCACTCTATCAAAGCTGTAGCTCCCAAGGTGGTGGGTCTGTGAAATTGCTCAAACCAAAAGGTCCTGCAGGACAGAGTGGGCAAAGTGCCTTCCTGCCAGATCTAGCCAGAGGCAGTAGTGATCGTGAACATGTGGAGTGACGCCCACATCACGATCTGACAGATGTCCAGAACAGGCACTCATTGTTCAAATGTAGTGGTAGCAGTCTTGGCTCTGGCCCAATGAGCCCTCAGACCCTCTGGATGCTGTTTTTTGGGCAATGCATAGCAGATCAGAACATAGAGGACTATCCACCTCAATGTTTTCCTTTTCTGCACTGCCTTACCCTTCTTTGCCCCAGAGAACCCAACAAAGAGCGGGTGGTCCACCCCATGGTCCTTGGTACGACAGATGCAAAAACTCAAGGCTCTTTTGGGGTTCAAGTGGTGGAATCTCTCCTCCACTTTCGAGGCGAGAGGTCCAGCAAAGAATGACGCAAGAGTGAATGATTGGCGAGACGAAAGCAGGTCACAACCCTCGGCAGAAATGCCACTCTGGGACTCAACACCACTAGTTTGCTTTGGTAAAAAGGTGGTGTGAGAAGGCTGAATTGAAAAAACACTTGCAGTTCTCTCATGTTATGCACTGAGGTTCTCCCAATGAGAAAGACTATATTAAGAGTCAGGAGGCTCAGAGGACAGCTATGCATTGGGGTAAATGGGTACACAAATGGTTTGGGTGGGAACACATGTAGTAAACCTTTATGAAAACACATGACAACAGGTGATTTAAATAAGAACTGTTGGGCCAGTAAACACAAAAAGGACGAAAGCACAGACAACCGTTTACAGTTCCCATGGCAAGTTCTTATTGGGATAAAGACAGCACAAAAAGCAAATAATTCAACAACTTTGCTTGCAAAGCATAAATAGAGGGGGAGGGGCGGGGGCTACACCAGGCAACAAACTTATCACAGCATAGGGTGCAAACCCATTTTGTAGATGGATGCCTAGCCACTAGAATGATAGCCACAAGTTTGGGAGGGATGTATAAAGCAGTCAAATGTCACTGCTCAAACTTCACATGTGGATGTGCATATTGCGCGCACACAGATGCAGGCTCCTGCCATTCTGCTGCAACAGAAAAACCTCCTAAAGCAACAAATTGTTCGGAGGCTAGATTCTCAAGCCCATAATTTCTGGGTATCACACTCTCCTGACACAATCTGGAGTCACTAAGAAGACTCCTCGTATTTCCATCTCTAACTGGTGGCCTACCCATCCCAGCAGGGACGCATTTGTCACTAACATCAGCGCTGGGTGGCATAGGGAAAGTGTTCTGCTGCATCTCCACCTCTGGTCAAGTAGCCACCACTGTAGTTGTATTGCATTCTCTTCTGAAACCTAGATGGAATCCAACTGGTTCCTTGGTGCCAAGCTCAGTGAGACTTCAGTATCCACTGCAGAGCCCACATGTGCCATCTGGCATAGTCCGCAAGCAGAATGCAGGAGGCCAAAAGTATAAGTCTCAGAGCCACTCTTACTAAGACCCAGGGCTGAAGCACCGGGTTCATAGCCCAAATGTCAAGGACTCGTTGAACCGGAGGGAAGGCTTGAAATTGCACCTGATCAAGAATGGCTCTGATGAACAGGAGTCTGTCCCAAAGGACTCTGGTGTGATTTTGGGCCACCTGATCAAAGACCCTAACAATGTCAAGAGGACTGCCGCCGTCTGGAGGTGGCTCAACTGATTGAGACAAGCCCTCCTTCAAAAGCCTGTCATCAAGGTAGGGGACAACCGGTATACCTAACCTCTGAAGGTGTGCTGTGACCACTGCCATTACTTTCATGAACACCTGAGAGACACTGTACTGACAGAAGGAAAGCACGGGAAAATGAAAATAGTCTTGGCTGACCATGAACTGCAAATAATGACTCAAGGACAGTAGGATGAGGATATGAAAATAGGCATGCTGCATGTCCAGTGCTACCATCCAGTCTCCTGGATCCAGAGAAGATATAACCTGGGCCAATGTGAGTATCCTGAAATTTTACTTTTTCAGGAAGAGGTTGAGAGGATGAAGGCTTCCATCCTTCAGCACCAGGAAATAACAATAGTAATAGCCAGTCCTCATTTCCGAGGTCAGAACCCTCTTAATGGCGCCTTTGTCCAAAAGAGCCTGGGCTTCATGCTGCAAAATGGATAAATGGTCCTTTAAAATCCGCTCTGTTGTGTGTGAGATATGCAGTGGTTCGGGCAGGAGTGGAAAGGTGTATCCTGTTGGACTATATGGAGCACCCCATTTGCAAGATGATATCCTCTGCCACCCATTGAGGGAATAACTTCTCCTGCCTCCAACAGTGTGGCCATGTGTCTGGGGCAAGCAAAAGTGGCTTGAGTGCAGAAGTAGGGGACTGGATCCCCAGCATCGTGAGGAGTCTGTTGCTGGGGTGATGGGCGTAGGTGAGGTCATGGAGTTAAACAACTTTTGAAGTACCAACAGGAGTGAAATGTCAGTGGATACTGCCTCACGAGTGCAAACAGGCAGAGGGAGAGGCTATGGCCAACTACCTTTGAAGCGCTTTATCTCCAAAGAAATGGGTACTGTCAAATGGATGCTTCGATGTCACCAGAGAAACCCATGATCTATCTCATCCACAAATGGCGTTGAAGCACCAGCTGTCCTGCTGTAAAAGCCAGTAGTATAAGACGCCTAAGGGTATAAGCAGCGCTTTATAAGTGTCAAAAATAAATAAATAAATAAATAAATAAATAAAGTAGTGTCCAGACCAAAGCGGATGACAGACTTTTCTGCATCTTGAATTATTTGAGCTAAAGTGGCGTAATATTCATCAATGAGTGTCAGCAATAGCTCATCAGCCAGGTCCCACAACACATGTGAGTATCTTGCCTAAAAGGCAGCATTGAATGAAAGGTGAGAGTAGCTGAGGAAAACGCCCTCTTCTCCTAAATGCCTCCATATATTTTGATTCTCTATCAGGAGGTGTGGTAGGAAATGAGTTTGAGTTCAGTGTAGTTGTGGACACCTGAACCACCAAACTCAGGCGTAGGGTGTTGAGTGAGAAAGCGTGGGTTCCCTGGATCAGGTCTGAGTCCTCTAGCCACTTCCCTATTTACCAGCTAGCAAGTACAAGTTGTAGAACTTCAGTGAGGACATCAGTTTAGACCTCAAAAGACCAGAGCTGTACGTCCAGAACTTTGGCTGCAAGCAGGACAATCACAGCAAAGGAGGTAGATTCTACTGCGGAAGAACCGGTGGGGAGTCGGCATATGGGGGACTCCACCCAGTGTCCACAGGCCTCTTGACGGTCCATGTATAAACTGATACATTGTTATAACCGTAATAATGGGATTCAGCATCACAGTTATCTCCATTATAGTCCTCTAAGACCATGTTGACTATGTTCCGAGTCTGAACCAAAGAGGTTTGGAGTGTCTATGGGCAACTCCTAGGTAAAGGCAGCATTCTGTTGGAATCCGAGTGAGGCTGGAATCAGAGTGAGGTTGGACTGGCTAAGGTAAAAGCTTGTGGGGGACGCAACTTCAGTCAAGGTAGTGTCGGAATAATCTCGGGGTCGGGCAAAACAATTGAGGTCGTGGGGTCAATGTGACACGGACCGGCGTGGTTTAGAGTCAGGTTGGGTGTCAGCCCTGGAGTCAGAACAGACCACACAGTGGGGTCATGAGGCACAGACAGCATCAAAGATTAATCAGTCAGCGGTATTCCGACTAGAGGCCTCCTCAGATCCTTCGAGCCTTAAGGGATGCCATAGGGAGCTGGAAGAGTGCCAAACATTTGCAACAAGGTTTCTTTAAAAACCTCTATCTCTTGAAACACTGCTGATGGATCCTGAAATCATTAAACGCTTTGGAATCTACTCCTCAGAAAGGGACCAAGACAGAGACCGAAAGAACCTTAATGTCAGGAGTGCTTTGTCTGTTAAAAGCAGCGTGACAAAGAATCCTGCTTCAATATTCTTGAGCTTTTTCCTTCAATTAAGCCTTCCTTGAAGACTTGAAGTGCGCAGAAAATCTTTTGTAGGATGGCTGTGAGAACAGGAGTCTATCCGCACCCTTGACTACAACCGGGAACAGGTTTACAAACCTTCCGATACTGTCCTGTGACAAAGTTTGGCTTCTCGGACCTGGATTGCCTTGAGATTCATTCAGGCTCTATCTTCACAAGCCTTGGAGCCGTGGGAGGCCCGAGACCCCAGAGACCTACCTCATGAGGGTCACATACACCTGCTTGTGATAGTCCCAATAAGGCTCAAACTATCTAGTTTTTTGGAGGGGACATGTTCCATTGCACACTGTGAAAACAATTTCGAGAAATTAATTGTCAAAAGCCAAGAAAGTTTGGGAGCGAGCTCCGAATCCAAGTCCAAATACATGGAAAGAAAGAAACTCATCAGTGCACAGGGTTGGTTCACATGGATGGTTCCAGCATCACTTATAGGAGAGACGAGGTAGACATGGAGCCACACAACACCACCTACTGTTGAACAGGAGCAATGTTGAGAAAAATCTCCATATCCGGTATTGGAGTACTCACAAGGTGAGGAATATGCAGTTAGAAGTATACATCCTACACAAAAGGTATAAATGTTTAGTACTTGAATATTAGACAAGATGCTCCCAATATCACCTCTTCTTTTATGGTGGGATCCTCACTTCCTTTCCCTATCATTTTCGGCTCCAATGTCCATTTCCATACTTTCTATAAATGCACACTGTTACTCTGACCTGATTGTCTCTCCATTTGCTTTTGGAACCTTTTTCTTACATCACATCAGTACTCCATGAGTGACCGAACAGCTGTATCAGGGATACTGGTCAAAGTAATCACTTCTGCCTCTTCTGAAAGGGAGGTGGCTCTTTTTCTGCTGCTACACTGCGGAAAAGACTGCCAGTCCTGCCCTTTACTTCATGGAAGCCATCCCTTTCAGACGGGTCAGAAGACATTTCCATTTGAAAGTGTTATTTAAATACGAGTTTATACTTACTCTGCAAACATACTGACTTCGTGCTCCAGGCGTGAAAGTCTGCGAACGGGCAATAGTACTACTGCGAACAAAAGGAGAACCACGTGACCTGCGGCTAGTTCTCTCTTTGGGAAGAAAACCAACATCTTCAGGAAATAAGTCATCTGTGTTGGTCTCCTTATCCACCTACAGGAAATATTCAAAGAAAAGATACAGATTATCTACATAGATTTAAAAGGGATCAAAAATCGATAACTATGCTTATTTTACAGTATCATTCTGGTAACTTTCCACCACTCACTTTTGGCCAAAATCTACAACTAATAAAACAATTTGGTTTTGGATTAATTAAATTGTTTGAGCTTTGTTATAAGAAGCTTTATGACCTGCCTTATCTCGGGTCTGATCCCTCACCTTCACTGGTAGTTTCAGGCAAGGTGCTATCCCAAGTTTAATACTCATTAATTGTTGACCTTTAGACTTTGATCTCTACTGTTTGTCAGCTCGAAATCTAAGACTCTACAGGTATGTTCACTGTAAAGAGAACCTACATCTCTGGGAAAATATGAAATTAAGAAATAGGAATTCTAGTAGTTCCGAAAAAACCAAGGAATCAGAATGGAGTGCCCAAGGGAGAGTAAACATAAGCTTCATCCAAAACCTTGAGAAAGGCAGGAGGGAGACACTAAGGTTAAGCTGTGAACCCACTAATCCCTTCACTTTTGGGGTGTGCGCATGCTCTTTGACCAGGCCATTATGTTTTTTAACCTTGCATCGAGGTCTCTGAAACCTGGGGATCTTATCATGCAGGCCAATATTATTCTGCTTTAGGGTAATTGAGAGTTTAAGCAGGGAGTGACTACCCCAGTCTTAAAGCGGGAGTGGACAATGGGGAAGAAGGTGCCATGAATGAAAAGGTTGGAAAGATGGGTACGTAATGTGTGGGTTACAAGCAACTACAAACAAAAGTTTGATGATACAGAAGGTTGCAGGGATTGTAAGACCACATATTTTGCAGAGACAATGGGTTTAAACTTTGAGAAAAGAGGTGGGAAAGAGGAGTGCTGAAGAGTAAAAGAAGACTGCGGGGAATAAGGGAAAGTAACAGCATGAGGATAAACCAATCTTGGATATTTACAAGGAAAGTCTGAAGAAAACATACTGTATGTGGATTTAGAAGTGGTCAGGAATGGGGAGGAGTGGGAAGGAGAAACCTAAGGATCTTGCCACCTAACAAGGAAAGGGTACAAAGACTAACTGAGCAGAGACTTTGCCAAAAAGATTTAAGTCAATCATCTGGCTGCAGGCCGTCAGAACGTATTTTACTTCTACCAAGACATGTTTTGAGAGAACCCTCTTTCTTACGGGGTCCACCATGGTGTCAAGCACGGTTCCAGAAAACCTCAATATATGTAACTAAACACTGGAACTTAATCATTGAACTTGATTCTGTTTTTGACTTTGGAACTCCTGCCATGTTTATTTCACATGGTACAGCTCGGAAGTAAGGCTGAAGACAAATTACCAGAATAAGGCTTTTTTTACATTATATTTCATTTGTGGAAACTGATTTGATGACAAACTTATTTAGATACAGTTACCATACAATAAGGCCGGCCTCTAATTTCAAGATCAGAACTACATAAATTAACCTCGTTATACCTTAGTTGCTGAAAGTGGATTCCTTGATTTGATGGGGCACATTTGTCTCTATATTGACCCACGTATAAAAACATGTGTAATCACGTGGAAGAGTCCTGGTTTTAAAGCCACAGCATTTAGAACTTGCAAGGAAGCATTCGTCTCCGTTCTTACCTTACAAGCATTCACGGTTTGTTGTATCTAATCAAACATGCTCCCCAGATTAAAGAGAAGAGGGGGAGAAAGAGTTCGAATTTTCATAGCAAAAGGCCGTTTTCAAGTACCTGTAATTCTAGAATTCAGACTCCTTAGATAAGCATTACATCAAGATGCAGTGCGTTTTTGGTAGAAGTAAGGGGTGGGGTGAAAGACAATACACAGACAGCTGTGGGGTTTGTAAAAACCCAATGTAATTTAAGTGTGCTTGCATTGATATCCAACAAGTGCTTTTAGTGGGGAGGCAAGCTACAATAGTCAAGGAATGGATGATCAATATGCTGCTTATAGACGGCTGTGCTTAGAAAAGAGTAAGGCAAGGGCCTAGTCTAGAAGGAGGATACTATATAGAAAAACTTTGGAAAAGAGTTAAAAGCAGGATTCTTTGTTTCCTGGTTAGGGATTTTTAGCTTTTGCTACAAGCAGCCCGGAAAGGTTGATGTCCCAGTTTTTTTTTTTTTTTTTAAACAGACTTTGTCAGACTGCACATATGTTGCAGGGCTCTGACCACCAGAGGCATCTGCAGGTTTGAAACAGTACATCAGCTGGAAGGCAATCAACTTTTCTTTACGAGCAAGAATAAGCAAATATATAACATAGCAGTACTTAACAATCTGCCGCTCCCCCTCCCAACAGCCCCATCCCCTCCAACTACCCCCCACCCTGACTTCCTCCCCCCTGAGTCGCAAAACGCCCACCAAGTTCTACCCACACAAAATGTATAGTGCACAGAAAAAAATAGTTGTATATGCACACCTGCCTCCCAGGCCCTCCCACGCCCCCTTCCCCAGTACCACCCCACCCCTTCATCACTCCCCCGGGAGATCTTCCAACACCACGGGGGGCTCAAGCCACAGGCCCCTATATTCTGCCCAGCGTTTCCAAATTTTATAATGTTTTCGAGGACACCCCCTGGCCACGAAGATCGTCTGCTCCAACCCCAAACAAAAATCCAACAATTTTTTCCATACGGCCACCGACGGGCCCGTGGATCTTTCCACGCTTTAGCAATGTCTCTTGGCCAATGTGAGGCCAAGTTGCATCAAGTGCCTTTTGTACACGTTGCCACCCACCCCATCCATTACATGCAACAGGGCAAACTGTGGCGTACATGAGAGCTCCCACCCCAATACTTCGGATAAACAGGCCAAGACACCCCTCCAGAACCGGTCCAGGGATCCACAACTCCAAACTGTATGCAAGAACGTCCATTCCTCCCTGCCACAGCGGAGGCATTCCGGTGAGGCAATCAGTCCCTCCCGCCAAAGCCGAACCCTGGTGAAATAGCTTCTATGTACGTACTTAAATTGGATGACACGGAGGCGCATCGCTATGGCTGCACCCCTGGTGGCAGCCAGAGCCTCCTTCCAATCCTCCTCCTTTAGCTCGCCCACATCCTCCTCCCATGTCTTCTGCAGCTTGGGTGAGCAGTGCGTGACTAGTGACTGATATATGCGGGATATCTTCTTCGTCTCCAAGTCTCCCATGAACACTTTCGCTTCCAGGGGGCTAAACTCAGGGAGGGACCCCAAACCCTCCAGGCTGGGGGACAATGCATGACGGAATTGGAGGTGTCTAAAGAACTGGGAGCGAGGCATGCCAAATTCCTGACAAAGATCCTGAAAGGACTTAAGTGTTGTACCCCTCAATACATCCCCCAGGGTCGAGATGCCAATGTTTTCCTATCCCCGAAAGCCCTGTAATGTTGCAAGGCTGGGCAATCGCCCATTATTCCACAAGGGGGTTTCTCCAGTCAGGGTATTCCACCATCCCATACGGCACAGAGCCTGTCTCCAAATTCGAAACACTACCTGTGTGGCCGATGGCAGTGCGCTCCGTAGCAGCGCCATGTACAGAATAGTGTGCAGCATATGAGGCCCCATGAGATAGCATTCCAAGGCGTATGCCGGGTCCCCCCGTCACCATACCACCACTCATTCAGGACCAGAAGGTGAGAGGCCTGGTAGTAGGAGAGGATGGCAGAGGTCGCCAACCCTCCACAATAAGTGGAGAGGAAGCATGTGCGCAGAGCCACACACACAGCACCCCCTTCCCACAGAAACTGCCCTAGCGTAGAGTTCACGAGCCGGAACCATTTGGGCGGGATTGGATATGGGTGATTTTGCAGTTGGTATAATAGCTGGGGGAGTGCCACCGTTTTAAAAATTGCCAATCTGCCATAGATCGTAAGCGGCATACGGGACCAGGTCTTTAGATCTGCCCGAACTCGCTCCCACACTGGCGCCAGATTCCGCTCCCAGGAGACGGTCAGCACCTCCGATAAAAACACCCCCAGATATGTAAGGCCCCCCACAGCCAACTGAAGTGTAGATGCCCAATCACCCACTCTTGACCGCTCCCCCAGCACCCATAGTGTAGACTTGCGAGTGTTCATGTAGAGCCCCGACGATTCGCCAAAAATCTGCATGATCCGCAGGAGGCTTGGCCGGACCTATTGAGGTCTATAAGAAAGAAAAGGACGTCATCTGTATATAATGCAATCCTATCGGATAATCTCTGCGCCCACTTAAAGCCACTCAACTGCACATCGATGCCCACCCACGCTGCAAACGGCTCCTTAGCCAGGGCGAATAAATATGGCGAGAGGGGGCAATCCTGCCGGGTGCCAAGCCTAATGGAAAAACTGGAAGAGATTGCTCCCGTCACTCGAACTGATGCCGTCAAATCAGTGTAGAGAAGTTGCAGGTAGGACAAGAAGCGAGGCCCGGGGTTAAGTCTGGGCAGTAGTGTGGACAGATAGACCCTGCTCAGCGAGTCAAACGCCCTATCCATGTCGGCGAGAAGAAGTGCGGCCTGTTTCCCAGTGCGTCGGACCGCCGCCACCTCCACATGCGCCCGCCGAATATTGTGGCTGGTCGCCCTTTGGGGCATAAAGCTGGCCTGATCTGGGTGTACAAGCGCTGAGATATGAGGTAGAAGCCGGTTGGCTAACGCTTTGGCCAGGACTTTGGCCTCCACGTTCAGAAGAGAAATTGGGCGGTAGGAGGCATGATGTTCCAGGGGTCAGCCCGGCTTGTGAAATACCACTATTTCCGCATGCCTCCAGTCTGGGGGGAGTCTTCCTTGCTCCCTGGCCTCCTCCAACGCCGCCGGTAATGGGGGGCTAGCTGCAAGTGATATTTCTTGAAGAATTCACTGGGGAACCCATTCGGTCCGGGAGCTTTTCCCGAGTTGAGCTTGCCCAGGACCGTGCCCAGCTCCTTGTTCGTCAGTAGGAGCTCCAACTGGTCATGCACCTCATCAGACACAGCTTTAGGCGGCAAGTCTGCTATAAACTTGTCCACCACATATTCCGACAGGCACTCCTTCGGGCATATAGATCCGCATAGTATGCAGCAAAGCTCTCCGCCAACTCCCTCGGGTCCGTAATCGGGGGCACCCGCTTCGTCAAGTATCCCTGGTAAGGTATGCGCATGAAAGGCATCTTGACAGAGCCGATGTACCGTTTTGCCAGACTTGTCCCCCCACTGACATTTTCTGCTGCGCGTTGCAAGCCAGATCTGCCGCGCCTCATCCATCAGGAGAGCTGCATAGGACTGTTGTGCTAGGAGCAGCTGCCCCACCACCTGACCCTCAGCCGCAGCGCGGCCCTGGCGTTCCAGTGTCTCAATCTCCGTCTCGGCCCGCACCAATTCTGCCCTGTGCCTCTTTCGGGCTGCTGCACACCAAGCAATATCCACCCCCGTAGTGTGGGTTTCAGTGCTTCCTACAGCGTCCCGGCACTAGAGACGGATCCCACATTCCCAACCAAGTAATCAGCAATGACCTCACTCATGTGCCGCCCGCAGTACTCCTGTTGCAGGTGCCACACCGAGAGGCGCCAACTAAATGGCTGCCGCCCCCTGCCCAACCGGAGATAAGCGGATTTAGGGGAGTGATCCGAGAGTCCGCACTGAAGGATTTCCGCCGACTCCACTCTTCCAGCCATTTCCCTAGGGACAAAAATGTAATCCAGTCTAGAAAAGGATTTGTGAACTGCTGAGAGAAATGTGTATTCCTGTTCATCGCCGTGCAGGCGCCGCCATGTCTCCACCCAATCCAAGCCCACGACCATATCATGTAGTTTTGTGGAATGGCCTACACGCGGGCCTCCCCCAGGCCCGTATCTGTCCCTGATCACATCCAGGACATCATTCCAGTCTCCTCCCACCACCGATAGCGTGTTGGAGATGTCCGCCCAAATCGCAAACAGCTTCTCAACTAGCGACCACTGTAGGTGGGGCAGGGAGTACACTCAGCCCAACACTAGAGGGTCCACCCCAACTATACCCCTGATAAACAAGTATTACCCCTGTTTGTCAGCCCACTGCTTTGAATGAATGTAAGGAATTCTACGATGCACTAAGATGGCCACCCCCCTTGAGCCCCTTGAAAAGTCCGCGTGGAATACTTGTTGATACCCATAGCGCTGGGAGAACAGGGCCTTAGTACCCAGCAGGTGGGTTTCTTGTAACAAAAGTACATCAGCCCTAGCCCTCTTTGCTTGGCGTAACTCTGCCCCTCTCTTGATTTTATCCAGGACTCCATGCACATTCCAGCTGAGAATACGGAGGGTACCCTAGGGCCTTGAAGCATTGTCAGTGCGACCCGCGATCAGAGAACGACCAGGTCCACAGCACGGGCACAGGGCCGTGCACAAAGCAAGTGTAGGGAACCCCTCATGCCCAAGAACAAACCCCCCCCCCCAAACAGACCCTCACCCCATACCTCAAAACCGTTGAAGTACCTGTCCCGGCAAGGTTGGCACTCGACCCCCAACGAGGGACGAGAGGCCTCCCACGCCAATGGATCCCCAACCTACAGCCCATAACTCCTAGGCCCACCCCCCACAAGTACCAGACTAAGGGGGAAGCCGCCCAAATTACAACTCCCTCCATCCAACTACAGCAGACAGACATACGCCTACTAGGGGGAGCACCCCGACACCCTCTTGGCAGCAGGAAACAAAAGTCAAGAGTCCACTGTCTGTTGCCCAGGAGCCGGGGCCCCCCGGGCGGAGGCCCGGCAAGACGCAGAGCGCCGCAGGGATCGAGACCGCCTGTTGCCCCTCTGGCGCGCTCCTCGGGAGGTTTTCGACTGTGCCTTGCTCAGAGAAGAGTCCGATTCCAGTCTCGGCAGTGTGTGCACCCGTACCATCACTGTTTCATCAGTCCATTTGAACATCTCCTCCGGAGTATTAAAGAAGTGGGTGCGCGACGGGAACACCAACCGCAGGCGGGCCGGGAACAGCAAGGCATAGGGGAGCTTGAGGTCTCTGAGACGGGCTTTCGCGGCCATAAACTACTGACGCTGCTGCTGTACTAAGCGTGTATAATCCAGAAAAATCAAAGATGCGCTAATTCTCAGAGCAAGGGTTCCTTGGCACTGGCCTGTTTCAATATGCCATCGCGGTCATGATAATTCAAAAGTTTTGCGATCACCGGCCGCGGGCGAGCCCCTACCGGAGGTTTCTGAATTAGAGCTCTGTGGGCCCACTCTATCATGAAACACCGGGATATAATGTCAGGGGGGAGCTAGCTTTCCAGCCACTGAGTTAAGAACCTCTCCATTGCCTTTCGAGCAGCCCTACGGAAAACCGCCGAGCCCGCCCCTCCGCATCCTCAGCTCGCAGCACTAGGCCCTTCTGTGTACTTCCCAAACTGGCCACCTGAAGCTTCAGGGCTGTGACATTGTCCTCCACCCCTGATATCCGGGTCTCAGCCTCCGTAATGCAGGACATGGCGTTCCGCAGGTCCTGACGCAGTAGCATGACATCTGAACTCACTGCGCCAATTTTGGCTTCCAGCATGTCCCAGGACTGAGTAATTGCCGCCATCAACGCCGCATTGTCCGGCCCGGGCTCCTGCTGATCTCCGGCCACTCCCACCCCCCCCCCGCTAGGACCAGTAAATTTGTCAATGGGCCCATGCTTAGTGGCTCCGCCAGTGTTCTTGTCCCTCGTCATGTCCGCCTGCAGCAGGTACCCCACTGACGCAGCCCAGGCCCGGCTCGCTGTCCTCAACGGTTCTCACTCAGCGTAAGCACCCCCAAGTCCAACCCTGGCCGCTCTCCAGTGGAAGGCACCCTCGATCTAGGGTCCGCAATCCACCCAGAGCGTCTCCTGTAGCGTCCGAGCAGGGGGCATCCTCACTCCCCCTGCCCCGGTCCACCCGCAGGGCACAGCCACGAGCTCTGTCACCAGAGCCCCTCCACAGCCCGATCGACCGTCGATCCAGGCACTGACCGAGGACGAGGGAGGGGGGGGGGACCCCAACAGTCGTATGCCAGTACACCTGGTAGCCCTGACAGACACACCCGGCTTCATGCGCTGGGCTCTCAGCTAGTATTTCGCTGTCGTCAGTATGGGGCCGCGGGACACCGCACAAGCCCCTCCGCCACTCTCCTCACCTGCGTGGCCCGGTCTGACAGCCTCAGGACTTCTTCCAAGCCAGCGCCACCCACAAGTCCACCTCGTGGCCACCACCAGACCCCACTGTCTCCTTCCTGAAGTCGCCGAACCCCGAGGGCACCCCCCAGGCCCAGCCAACGGGAGAGGCCTCTATCTCCAACACTACTGATAATGCTGGGCTCCGCCACCCAACCTCCGCTGCCCCCTGCAGCGGTAGGCGCTAGGCCCAACAACCAGCAGCTGTGCAGGTCTCCCCGTGTGGCGCGACCCCGACCACGCTCCGTGGGGAGGTCTCAGGACAAGAGGAGGGGGCCCTCCTCTCCGGAGCCTCCAACCATCTAAGCCCCCAGCAGCCATGTCTCAGAAGGATATTCCGGCTGTCTGAGCCCGCAGCCAAGGGCCCCGGTCACCACCCCGGGCGTCCTATCTCCTCCAGGCTGCGTGACCTGTCGTTGTGCCCGCCTCGGGCCGCTCTGCTCTGGCCGTGTCACAGCATTGCCAAGGTGGCCGATATGCCCCCGACCTCCACCCACTGGGTCCACCGCCCTGGGTACTCACAGGACGGAGTGCCGGTCTCAGAAGAGTCAGTCCACCACACTCACGGGGCTCGCCAAAATCTGCGCCCGGCTCCACCGCTCAGTGCTAGGCTTCACCACGCGGGGTTCTCTGCTCCGACACCCGATCCAACCAGGCAGCAAACAGTCCGGCCGATCGTCGTGGCAGACTGCAGGTGCACAGGTGTCACCCCCGGAACTGCAGACATGAAGAGGTGGTCAGGATAAGCCCCGTCCCAGGAGGATATGTTGGCTGTCTGAGTTTGTTGCATTAACTGTTGTACGGTGCCTGTTGCACCTTTTAAATGAGTATCTGGTGCACACTTTTAAATGTGCGCCGTCGCTCAAAACTGGACAGTGCATGAAGGGTACCTTGGGTGTTTTAATTCTGTAGACCTGGACCCTGCTGCCAAATATTTCTATTCTACCCGTTCGGTTTGTTTTCAATACACATCTGCACTCACTTATGACCATACACCAACAGCACAGCATTACACGCCCGCCAAACATGGATAACTGTAGCTCTACCGCAGCTCTCAGACATTCCCATCTCTAAAGCCCTGGACTTTCTCAAGGAGTAGATGGATAGAACAGGCTCAAGACCAATTTCCTCCCAATAACCCTACTGTGATCTTATTCAAACAACCACAACGTTCACATCCTCTGAGGCAGTGTTGGGACTTAGAGCAAAATTGTAAGGAGAGGCTTACTGGACTTACCAAGATCTCTCTCAAATGGCTTTATGAAACAAGGTATGTAATAGTAACAAACTATCTGCATCCTAATATGGATGACAGACCCAAATACTGTTCATCATCCTTCAAACTAGGGGCTGAGCATTGGACAGAAAGATTTGCTTCAAAAACATTTTGGCTAATGGGCAAGATTGTGCCTACGAAAGACACACATGATGTCAATGGAGATCACACAAAGCCCCTCATTTTGGGTCACTCTACAGATTGCTTTTTCCTTGCATCAGTGGTGGGAGGTTTGGTGGGGTGGAGGTCTGTGCCATGGGGAAGCTGGGTGGATCATATAACATACAGTAAAAAGCTATTCAGGGAAGTACCTGGTTTCTTTTGAAGCAAACCCCTGTTGTACAGTCATATGGTATGTATATATTTCAGCATTATCACTGTTTTATTAAATAGATATTCAATTTACCAGTACACATAGACTTCACAGTTTTACATCTCTAACCCTATGTATTATTCCCTGCAGAGAAAAAACACAGTTCAGGGTGGAGTAATTGTGAGTCACCTCCAAAACTAAACCCTCTTCTTTGTAGAACAACTTGCAACATCCACACTCAACACAAGATGGAAGGAATGTGCACAGCATGTGAATTTATAGCATTATAAACAGCAGACTCATTTTTAAAGAGCAGTAACAATTTGCAACACCTGTGCCCAACAATACCCGGCAGAAATGTGCACAGCCAGTGATCTACAGCAGCACATCCTGCATACTGGTTACAATATCACAAATTGCAGTGGGACCATATTGGGGGTTTACACCATTTTTCACACTCATGTGGGTATGTTGTGATGGAGAAGAGGGCAAGATAACTGTGCCGTCTAATAATAGCTAATATGCGGCCATAAAATCAATACGTGCAAGAGTGTGTCTCTGATCCTTCTTTCTCCATCATAGCCTTTTTAACTACACACCATTAGCCAACAACCACAATTTTCAAATTGGAATAGAGCTTTGACGATCAAGCAAAACCATTTGATCACAGGATAAACATTGGCTTTATAATCTGAAACAGATTAATGGTAAGTTTGTCATTTCTGCCTCATAATGTACAAGTATAGGCTAAATAACAAAATTACAAGACAGCAGCTGCACACCAGCCCTATAAATACTTGAAGTAAAGTTTTTAAAGATGGCAACCAAACTATTTTCTACATACCCGCATTGGTGGCATTGGAGTCTTCCTAGAAACGGACTGCTCTTCAGGCCCTGCAAAAACAGGTCTCTGGCTCAAGTCCCCACAGCAGATTTCAGAATAAGGAAGATGAGGTTGAGTGCAATTGCTGCAGCCACTATCAACAGAATCAGCTTGCCAACTCCTAGAAAGCAGGCAGAATTAAGATAAACACTACTGGTCATATGATTCCAATGCTATATAGGCACTTGCAGAGAGGAAAATGAAATGCTTGAACAAAATGGCAACTTCTTCATGCTGAAACGTTTTAGAATAAACAAAATACATTTTCATGGCACTTAATTATTAGTGAATGAAAACAAAGGTCACCATGTTTTTTGTGCTTTACTCTTGGAGTACAAAAAGTAAATGTTGGAACTCAAAGCCCTACAAGCCACACTTTCACTGCAGTACAATTCTGTCAGGTTGACAACTTTTTTACAAATGAGCAAATAAGTTTTAAACATAACTCCCATGCAGACCGCATTTTATTAATACAGTTGAATTTAATTGTATTTGTGTTTCTATAGCTTTCACGCTGCTTAGCTGCTTTAAAGCTCTTCTGAACCAATCGGTTGTGAGTCTCTGGTGATTAAAAATGTAACTGAAGACTAGGAATTGTGAGTAGTGTGGAGGAGATGATGCAAATTCTGGTATGTATGCTCGATGGTTGAGGCAGCTCTTCTAGTTTTTCCAGTATTTTTAAAAGTGACTTATTACAAGGGATCGGAGTTTCTTGGGTATGCACCTTGCTAATGTAGCGTCTGCAAAACATTTGCATCTATCAGAACCAAAAAGTTGAGATTTTGGTTACATTGTTCAGTTGTTGAACACATGGCAGCTTAAAATTTAAAACATACAATTATATCTTGTAAACCAAGCCTGATGGTGGAATAAGTGTGACAAGGAAACAGGAGGAAGGGGAAATGAATGGGGTCTTTGTCAGGTCCACAACTTCAAGTACAGTAACCGGTTTCTGATCCGTTAAGGTACAGCCTTCTGAGTTTAGCCCACTGTTGATCATGACACTGTGCAGACAGAATATTGATTTCGGTTTAAACCACTGCCCTTTCTTTTTCCAGCAGGCTTCAATTCAACAAAGGAGGTAAAAAGAGCAGTATGAATTTGGTAGAAGACAATGTATTTACCCGAATACCATTGCCAAAGGTAACTTTCTTTCAGATCCTCCTGCATATTTCTCACCACATGAAAGCGTCCCAAAGCAATACTCTCTGGGTGTTGGCACCGACTTGTGCTGATTAACCAAGGAAGTTACCACAGTCCTGGCAAAATATCCATCAGCGCATGCTTGGGCTGTGAGGCTATATGATGTTTATAAACAGGATGCAAAAAAGACCAAATGGCCTCTCAGAAGAGGTCAACCATTGGGGTGGCTATGGAGAGAGCCATGGAAGTAGCCATGACTCTAGGGGAGTGAGGACTAATGCTAGCAAGAGGGTATTTCATGCCCAAAGAATAGCAGATCCTAATGTACAGAAAAGGCAAAATGCCCATTTAGCCACTGCTTTGCCTTTCTTATTCCCAGCAAAGCCCACTTGCACCTGATCAACAAGTCTATTGTGGAGTGTGGTCGACTGGGATTTAGAATGTGCAGTTAGCTTTTGCGGGGGCACGAGAGGTAGAATGATGAAAGGCGGTTTGTCCAAATGAAAAGCATATACCACTTTTGGTAGAGAAGGGCAGATGCAATGAATCACTTTATGTGGGGAGAACACTGTGAATGGTCGTCGAACTGAGAGGGCCTGAACATCTCAGAATATAGGATTAAAGTCATTGCCACCAAGAATACAGTTTTCAGTCAGGAGTTGACCTGGGTAACTGTGCATTGGAGCGAATGGAAAGGCCACTAGGAAAAATTCAAATCCTACTGAGAACAACGAATGAAGTTGTAGGAAACAAAGTTTACCTTTCATACAATTTACCACTAGGGGCGATTAAACAGGGAAATACAAAGGTGGATGGGGCAGAAAGAAAACCTTTAACATAGCCAATTCTAGTCTCTGATGAGCAAGAGGCAGTGTGAATCATGTAAGGTGGGCCAACAACGATAAAATGCCCTGTTGCTAAGCCAACGCCCAGTTGTATTACCTTCCACGACCCACACAGCCATGTATGTTTATTAAAGATGCTATCAGACAGAAAAGTGTTGCTCTCTGAAATGAAAGGGAGGAATGCCTTCATGATAAGACAGACTGCCCACAGTCCAGCAACACTGGTTTGCAGGAGTAGCTCAGATACAGAACTTAGACCCTGCACTGTTATGTTGCCCAAGCCCTGCTTGGACGCATCCATAACTACAGTAGCATCATCCGTAGGGGGGCCAGAGGGATGACACACCATCAGAGTGGAGGGTCATGTTCAACAGTGAAAATCCAGATATTACAAATCGAAAATCTATGCCTAAGACTAGAGGCTCCCCTGGTGTTGAAACCAATATTTTATTAGAAACTTAACAAGCTCTTACCCACTGTCTGGTAGGCAGCACCAACAGGATGCTTGATAAAGGTATGTGTGGATGCCCACGTAGCGGCTGCACATAATGTTATTTTGCTATAAAGGCTAGGGTTGCACCCTATTTGTTTGTTAAATACGCTCTTGCATGTGAACTTAATGTATTTTCCGCTGAGGCGTGGTGCATTTGAATTGCCTCCACAATCCAGCGCACCATTGTTGCTTTTGTAACGGGTGAACCTTTGCTGGACTATGCGTAAGAGACAATTGATTCCACTTACGGAATAGTTTTGTCTCCTGTAGATAATATAGTAACGTTTATCTTACATCCAGGGAGTGTAGGCTTCTTTCCAGTCATGTCTTTTTTGTTTTTTTTAAATACTGCTAACTGAAAGCTTTGATTTATGCGAAATTTGCTCACCACCTTTGGTAGGAACTGGGGATTCATTATTAGAACTATCTTGTCCTTGTGGATTTGCATGTATGGTTCTTCAATAGTTAATGCTTGTAGTTCGCTTACTCTGTAGTGACGTTATTGCTATTAAGAAGGCAGTTTTTATTGTGATCTGTTGAAGTTCGGCTTTGAGCATGGGTTAAAAAGGCTCTGTCATAAGCTGTATCAGTACAATAGGAACGCCTTCGATAACGTAACAACATATGCCGAAGAGGACACACGGACCTGGCGCGAATTGATCGTGAACCGAACCCTACATATTTGGGGCATAACACAGAACTAGTAACGCGGGGTTTCTAACGTATGAGTTACTTACCTTCGGTAACGATGTATCTGGTAGAGACAATTCTAGCCGCAGATTCCTTAAAGCAGAATTATCCCCAGGCGTGAGACTGGATCCGGAATTTTAATTTGCCACAGCATCTCTGCGCGCTGGTGGAGGCACCTTATGACTCCGCCCTGGCGTCATCGGCAGACGTGACGTCAGCGAGGTCACATAAGCCCAACCCCGGTGTGCTGACGTCAGTTTTCTTCGGAGAACTTTTCCGAGCCACAACGCGGAGCCATCACTAACAAAATGGTGAGAGTATGGGAACAGTGTGCGAAAAAGCATTGAAACAGAAAGGGAGGAAACGAAAGGTGAGGAACAGCACCAGTTGCAAAAGTGCCAGGCACTGTGGTACTGAAAGTCATACAAGGGAAAGAGCAGAGCACCGCTCTGAGAAGCCACCTCGCAAGGCTAAGGCGAAATCCTCCCTGGAGGCAGAAAAACATGCAAAAAACGACACAGCAGACAGAAGTCTGCAACCCCAATCAATAACAGTGAAGGGTAACAAGTCCAGAACAGATGAGTAACGACAAATTACCCCAAGACAACATCATCAAGAAGGGTTGTATCCCCTGTAAAGAGCGAAGGGCTGAGGCACAGCCCATAAACCCCAATACAGAGGAATGCAGAGGAGTCAGAAACCTCAAGCAATGAAAAAGGGAGAAGATTATGAGTAGGCCCCACACTGCAATAACCAGGGTGTAGGGATGCAGAAGTACACATGAACCTACCGTCCAATTACCAGAAAGGAAGGAGTGGAACAAACAAACAAAACAAAACATCCCGCCAGGGAGGAAGTGAAAGAGGGCACTCGCAGAAGACGAAACCACCCGGAGGTAGGCGAGTGCAGAAGACCAAGATGAAGATCCTCGCAGAACGGGGAGGAACGGTGGGTCGTGAAGGAACCTGTGGCTAGAATCGTCCCTAACAGATACATTGTTACTGAAGGTAAGTATCTCATCCATCTGATAGAGGCTACTACCCGCAGATTCCTTAATGTAAATAGATACCTGAGCCATACCCAGAGGGGATGAGGGTCTGCGAGAGAAACTCACCAACTTGGAAGAACACAGGGCCCCAACCGGGGATGTGTCATGGGGACAGGAAGGAAGCCCAGGCCCCACCAAGCAGAAGTAAGCAAGAACAAGGCGAAGGGAAGGCCAGGATACCTGAGGTACAAAGGATCTCCGCCAGAAAATCCTGGAGGGATAGACAGCGCCAAAAGAGGACCAAGAAAGAAAAGAACCACGCCAAACTCCAAGAAGAAGAGGTGGAAACGGAGGCAGAGCCTGTCGCAGGAGAACACACACACAGTGAAGGGCACAGCTGAACGGGCATCAGTCCTGAGGCAGCAGGTAAGACAGGAACGGCCCAACAGTCAAGAAGGGCAGGCTTGATAAGAAAAACAGTCGAGCAAGCTCCAGCAGAACAAAGGGCAGGAGCACAAGGGTACACGCCAAGGCCCAAGGAGGTGGACCATAAGGATCAGGCATGCGTAGCCGGCAGCTGGCAAATACCATGGAGCAGGGCGCCGAGAACAAGTGAAGCGCAAGACGAAGGCAGAGGCAAGGGAACCCCAGAACAAGCCCCAGAGAAGGACCGTTCCAGAGACACAACTCGACCCATGAAAAGAAGTGGGACCAGCTAGACGAGAAAGAGGAAAAATACGTAGGACTGCCCTAAGCGGTCAGCCAGAACAAAGGAGGATACGAGGAGTATCCAGTCCCCCGGAACACAAGGCAAAGGGCTGGACCGAAACGCCGGACAACAAGGTGGAAACACCATGACACGACGCCGTAGGTGGCATGCCAAAGTCGGTCTGGCGAGGTAGCGGATACTGAGAGTAATAGAATCTGGAGCAGCGCAAGCAGTGCCAATACAGAAGAAAAAGGAGACCCCACCAAGCGGCATTTAGTGACGCCAGGAAAGGCGAAGAACCTGAAAAGGTGTCCACCCCCCCCCCCCCCCCCCCCCCCAGCAGAGGACAGAGCTACCCAAAACCAACATGGGAATACTGTTATAATGTACTTATTACCTTTTTCATGTCTCCCCTCTTTGGTTCTCTCTCTGCCTGCTCAGCCAGCTATGATGTCATGTGGAATGTTAAGGTGGCTTTGTATGTGGCAAGATCAGTTGGTGAGATGGGCTGAGCAGAGTGGACCTTGCTCCTGGTGGGGCTTTACCAGAGACTACCTGATTTACTAAGGATCTTCTTGTAACTGTATACCTGCTGACTTCTACCTGATTAAACCTACTTATACCACCTACAAGAGATGTCTACCCCATTACTTCGTTTTAACACTGGCGACGTTTGGAAAAGAACCTACTTATGCTACCTTGGATAGATTTGACTTTTAAAACAGAAGTAAATCAAATAGAGTTTTTAAAGAAGCTCAGCAAGAATTGGGACTTAAAGATTTAAAGACTTAAAGTAAGTGAACATTTTCATATGGATTTCATGAAACTTGGCACCCTATTGCCCCACCAGTGACCCTGCCAACGGTCGCCCTTACTACATGGTGCCAGTTTCTATTAGCCCAGTTCCTATTGACCTGCCTACTACCTGGAAAATAGTCTCAGCTTATATCTGATGAGCCTATTGAAATTCCAAATGAGCCCTTTTCGTTTATTGTAAAGGCTTGGCAACTGGGATCGATATTCCCTTACTGAACTGAATTCTCCCCTCATCAGCGTTTTGCTGCGCTGTCAATTCAAGTGTATAACATACAGCGCAGTGGATTATCACCTTGAATTTATTGGAATTATTCTCTTTGCACTTATTGCCTTAAGATTTTGAATTTCGAATTTACTTTTACATATGGGAAGTTTCCTGTTTTCCCTTGGTTTCTTTCAGCACTAAATTTCCTGTTTATTATGCCCAAAAGCAATCTCCGTGTAACTTGTGTGTCTTCAAGTTTAAACCGTCTTACCTGCCATCCTCCGCGCTCCGACCACTGCCTCGAGAGTTACCCCGTTCTCTCTGTTCGGCCATCATCGACGCTGGAGTGTTGCAGGCATTCGCGACTGCGCGTCGCCCCTCAACAAAACTCCGTCACCGAGTTCTCTGATCCCGGCTTGCATTGCGCACTGTCCAAACGCGCGTGACGTCACCGCGCATACGTGACGTGCCGCCATCTTTAATGACTTGTTGCTTAGGCTGTAGTTACCTAGCAACTAAGTAAAGGAAAATTTATGCGCTTTCACTAACGATCGACTCCTTTACCTCACTGCCTCTTTCAGCGCTGCCACCTTCAGTCTTCCAGCGACGTTTGACTTTATTTACCTTCGGATGTTTACTCTAGCCAACATCTTATTTACCTGAAAGCTAACATTATTATAGGTGGCAAACCTGGTTTTACATACGCTGATCTAAAGTTACATACACTAAAGAGGATTTCATGGTGATTCTACGCTCAACCATGAAGGGAACTCACGTATTGATGGTGCTGTTAGTGACAAAATTATCTACTTACCTGCTGCATTTGGATTTTGGATGAATGAATATTAAATTAGACTTCCATGGATTTGGCTTCCTGTTTTGCTGACTGGACTTTCGGGTGAGGCATCGCTCACCTTAGACTACGGTGACCACGTTTTTTGTTTTAGTTTATTTTGTTAATAATACCTTGTTTTATAATTGCATATTCACAACTTTCAATTGGGGACATATTACTGTCATTGAAATGTGTATGACTTTTGAGTATGTATTGTCTGAATAATATTGTTTTGCAGAAAACGTCGCGAAGCTTCCTGTATTAACAATATTCTTTACTTGAAACAGCTCCCCGGAGTTTGAGACACTTTTATCATTGCTGGTCACTTGTATTTTTGTCTCTTGCTCTCTAGGGTGGTGTTGATAAGTATGAGTATTTTTCCATGACTTTGTGTGGTGTGTCCCTTTTACGGTTGTGTGTGGGTGTTAGATGAATAGTGGTTTTCCTGGAATTTGTCATGGGCCTTGTTGATCCATGTTTTGTTTTCCATTAAGTACGATTGTTCCCTTAGTTCTGTATTCTGGAGTGTCTTGTCTGCACGTTGTCCTTGGTTTTTTCTGAATTTATAAGTTTTGGTCAATTTCGTTCAGGATTTTTGAATTAAGAATTACTTTTAGTTTTTCGAGTGTGTGACGTGGGTTAAAGCTTGCCCACAGTTGTACGAGAGTGTCTTAGGTTTTGAGTTACCCTTGGTTTTTGATTAGCGTGTACATGCTGTATGTGTTTTCTTCACACATGGGTTAGGGATTACCCTAAGTTTTTGGTTTTTCTGGTTGTGCTATTTGGCTACACAGTCTGTGTGTGACGGGTACACACTTATTACCTTCATTTTGAGATTTTGTACAATTAAAGGATTGTATTCCCTGATTTGCCCCAGTTTATCCGGATTTAGTATTGTGCAGGTTTTGTTTTATCGCAGTTTTTGTGAATGGCACATTAAGTTTTGGGCATAGTTTTGGATTTATTGGTTTTTAGAATGATTTATCTTACATTGTTTTTCGTTTGTTTTTGATCATTTTCAAGGAGAAGGAGGTATTGTATTGTGTTAATACTGTGTCTTCTTCTTTCTATTGGAAATGCGTTTTCCATCTGGGCATTTCTTTTTGTACTAATGATCACAATCCATGGGGAGAGTTAGAATTATTGCATTAGATAATGCATTTCTCTTCTTCTCCTTTTGGTTTTTATGAGATAATTATCTCTTCTTCCACTTGTTGCGTTTATTAATGCATTTTCTTATTCTCCCTTTCTTTAGGATGGATAGGAGATATTTTGGTTCTATGTTTTAATACATTTTCTGTTTCTTCTTCCTTTGTTTGTTCAGTTATTAAGGAGGGGGATGTGTTATAATGTACTTATTACCTTTTTCATGTCTCCCCTCTTTGGTTCTCTCTCTGCCTGCTCAGCCAGCTATGATGTCATGTGGAATGTTAAGGTGGCTTTGTATGTGGCAAGATCAGTTGGTGAGATGGGCTGAGCAGAGTGGACCTTGCTCCTGGTGGGGCTTTACCAGAGACTACCTGATTTACTAAGGATCTTCTTGTAACTGTATACCTGCTGACTTCTACCTGATTAAACCTACTTATACCACCTACAAGAGATGTCTACCCCATTACTTCGTTTTAACAAATACCTCTTAGGGAAAAAACCCAGCAGCAGAGAACAAGAACATAATAGACCTGTGGTTAGTACCACAGACGGCTTACCAATCAGCCGAAAAATACAAAGAAGGCCCAACCTGAGGAGCTATATGGCTTCACCAACAGCCAAAAAACACAGCACAAAGGTCAAAGGGCTGTACCAGCAGCCAACAGTACAGAGGGGCCAACTTAAGGGCCACAAAGGCATTGCACACCACATAGAACACACAGAAGGGCTAACCAAAGAAAAAGGTGGGATAAACATCTCCCGTAAAGCACCTGAGTACCGACCAGCCAAAACTTACAAGGAGCCGTTGAATGGCGGAGTCCGCGTGGGTGTTAAACAAAAGAACCTCATCAAAAGGCAGGTCAACAAGATGCTCCCTAATATTCTCTGGAAAAACGCCATCCCGCAACCAAGCATGGCGGCGGAGAGCCTAAGAACTCGCCATAGCATGGCCGAGAGAATCAAACATCCAGGGCCGAACGAAGAATAACGAATAGGTTCTTACCTGTCGGTGTTGTTTTCTATGCTATGCATTATTCCGCGGTCTAGTGGTTGGGCCCGGAATCGTAGTCTTTTTTTTCTTTCGTAGCCCAGGTAGGCGTCGACGTCCCACCTTTTGGTGTCCTTCCTGTGATGTCGGCATGCTTCATGCGGAAGCTCCCACCTTTGGGCACCATCTTCGGATTCTGTTTTTTCTCTTGTTTTTGTGTCATTGTTATTCATCCTTTTCCAATCATTTCAGGTTCTTTCTTCTTTTTCAAGGAACTCCTGATTTGTCTCTTTTAAAGAGTTTGACTGTATATTATCTTTGTATTCCCTTCTCCTCCGGTCTCATCTTTCTGGCGGAGGTGGGTGGGTTCTCCAATGAATCCAAAAAGATCTTCAAGCTGCAAAACAACATTGACAGGTAAGAAACTATTCATTTTGCAGTGTGAATCTTTCTGGATTCACTATGCTGTGCATAGACTTTTTAGTGGTTTGTTATGTTTGTGGCGGCTGTGTGGAAGATGAGCGTTGGTTGTTGAATATATGTTGAAGCACTTTGTCATACTTGTGCTTCCTTGTTCATTTGTATATCCATGCAGTAGTGCTTAGTGAACGTGTGCACTGAAGCCCATGTTATCGCCAGGCATATGTCTTGAATCGGTGTGTTAGCCAGGAAGGCTATTGTTGCTCCCTTGCCACTCCTAGGGCTTGTGCCCCTCCTAGTAGTTCTTTTCCTGCCTGCTTGTGGCAGAATTGTATAGTTTGTGCGATCCATCGTGCAATGGTGCCCTTTGTTACTGGTCTTCCCACGAAACTGCTTGCAAAGGACACAAATAACTGCTTTGTTTTCCTGTGCTCTTTAATTCTTTCAATGTAATGCATTACTGCCCTTCTAGCGTCCAGAGTGTGCAGTGCCCTCTCTGCGCTTGTGGATGGTTTCTG
Source organism: Lissotriton helveticus (assembly GCF_964261635.1). Classification (NCBI taxonomy): domain Eukaryota; kingdom Metazoa; phylum Chordata; class Amphibia; order Caudata; family Salamandridae; genus Lissotriton; species Lissotriton helveticus. The sequence goes on along the minus strand of NC_136069.1, from coordinate 751,734,045 downwards.
AAAGAAGCTTGGTATCTGTATTGTTTGGTTCATGTGAAACCTTGACACCACCTTTGGCATAAAGTGTGTGTCCGTTCTCATTACCACCCTGTCATTGTGTATTTGAATGTAGGGTTCTTGTAGTGTTAGCGCTTGCAGCTCGCTTACCCTGCGTAGTGAGGTGATAGCCACTAGAAAGGCTGTCTTCATTGTGAGCATTTGTAGTGAGGCTTTATGGACAGGTTCAAAAGGCGCCTTCATAAGCTCTGTTAGGACTAAATGAAGGTTCCATGCCGGTGGCAGCATCCTCTTTGGTGGGGCGACCCTTTTAGCCCCTTCCAGGAATCTCTTTACTACTTGGGATGTAAAGAATCTCTTTCCAGTCTCTCCTCTTGTGTAGGCAACTATCGTTGCTAGGTGTACTCTCAGCGAGGTAGAGCTTTTAGCAGGTGTGTTAAATATTTTAGCATGGTTGATTCCTTCGTCATTTTCTTGTGTAGCTTTTTCCTGATGCACCATTGTGGGAATCTATTCCATTTCGCCACATAGCACCCCGTGTGGTAGGTCTCCTTACCTCCCGTAGCACCCGCAGTGTGCTCCCTGGAAGTTTCAGGTGTGCAAACTCTACGTCTTCAGGAGCCATGCCGCTAGGCAGAGGCTCTCTGGCTCTGGGTGAAGTACCTCCCCGTTTTGCATGATGAGAAAGTCTTTTTTTTGCGAAATTCTGAGGTGGTCCCTGCGCCATCTCCACTATTTGGGAGAACCAGGACTGCCTGGCCCACTGTGGTGCCACCAGAATCCGTGTCATGTTGCTGGTTATGCATTTTCTGAGTACCCTGTGTATTAGTGGTATCGGGGGAAAAGCAAGGGCAAATGTTTTCAACCAGCTTATTCATAGGGTATTCCCCTGGAACTGTTCCCCTGGAAGCAAAGTATTGGCATTTTGGATTCTTGTGTGTTGCAAATAGGTCTATTTTTGGTGTCCCCCACTTCTTGAATAGCTTTTGCGTTTCTTGTGCATTGAGTTCCCACTCGTGGGACGCTGATGTTTGCCTGCTGAGCTTGTCTGCCTCCACGTTGTTCTTTAATGGTAGGTGTATAGCCAGGAGCTCTATTTGTAGAGGGATGATCCATCTCCATATCTCCTGCGCTAGGTTGGATAGTGCAACTGATTGTGTTCCTCCCTGTTTGTTGATGTAAAACATTGTTGTCGTGTTGTCGGTTTGTATCAACACACTCTGCTTGTACAGTTGTTTCTGGAAGGCTTTTAGGGCAAGGAACACTGTCTTTAGTTCTGGGTAGTTAATGTGCTTGATCGCATCTGTTGGGAGTCCACAGACCCCGCACCTTGAGCTGGTTCATGTGTGCTCCCCATCTCCTCTGGGATGCGTCTGTGGTGATGGTCACTGTTGGGTTTGGTGGTGTTAAAGGCTTCCCCTTTGTTATGTTCTTGTTCCACCACACTATCTCCTCTTGCACTGCGTGCGTTACAACCACTAGCTCTTCCCAACTCCCTGTAGCTTGTGACCATTGCTGTTGGAGCCATTCCTGGAATGGTCTCATGTGGAGTCGTATAATGGGGACTAGTTGTATGCAGGACGCCATCATCCCCATGATCTTGCTCGCTGTCCTCACTGTCAGAGTTCGCCCCTTCTAGTATTGACGTGTCTCCTTCAGCAGGGCAAGTGTTCTCTTGTTGCTGGGGAACACCTTGCTCTGTATGCTGTGCGCCTAGGAAGATCTTCACTTGTTCTGGTTCCATTGAGGATTTCCCCCAGTGTATTGAGAATCCTAGTTCTGTCAGCGTCTGTGTGACCCGCTGTGCATGTCTTTGGCATTGTGTGTAGGAACTTGCTTTTATTAGCCAGTCGTCGAGGTAGGGGTATACATGAATCCCTGCCCTCCGTAGGTGCGCTGCTACTGCTGCGAGGCAATTGGTGAAGACCCTTGGTGCGGATTTTAGTCCGATGGCCAGGGCTGTGAACTGGTAGTGCGCTTTGTCTATGGCAAATCTCAGTAGATGTTTGTGTTGTCTGTTCATGGGAATGTGTAGGTAGGCATCTTTGAGGTCCATGGTGGACATAAAATCTCCATCCCTTATCTGAGGGATGACTTCTTGTAGGGATGTCATTTTGAATTTTTGAGTTTTTATGTATTGGTTTAGGAACCGTAGATCCAGGATGGGTCTTAATGTTTCGTCCACTTTTGGCACGTGGTAGTTGGAGTACACTCCCTTGTTTCTGTCTTTGAATGGTACTGTTTCTATCGCCTCCTTGTAGAGAAGTTCTTGTGCTTCCTCTAGGAGTAGTGCTAGTTCTTTTGCAGAGCGCTCCTTTCTTTTTGGTTTCCTGTTTGGAGGCTTCTTTTCCAGTTCTATGCAATATCCAAACTGTATGATGTTCAGTATCCATTTGTCTGTCGTTATTTTCTGCCACTCCTGGAAGAAGTGATTTAGGCTGCCTCCTAGTGGTGTTACATGTTCGTTGATCCCTGACTTTAGTTTGTGTAAGGCCTTTTTGCTTATTTTGTTGTGCCCCCCCCCCCTCCGAGTTGCTCTGTGGGTGGGCACGTTTGGTGGAGCGGAGTCACTTTGAGGTGGGTTGCTGGCCCCCTCTTCTTGTTTGTCCTCGTCCATTTGCTCTCCCGCGAAAGGACTGGCCCCAGGGCTGGTATTGCCAGTTTTGCTGCTGCTGGCCTTGCTGCGCTTGGTTGTTGCCCTGGTAGTTCTGTTGGGTTGTCTGATGTGATGTTCCTGGCTGGTTTCACCCCCTTCCGTTTGGTCTCCGTGTCGGGGTGCCCCTTCTCATTCCTCTGAATTGGAAAGCCCCCATGGACCTTGCAGTTTCATTTTCCTTTTTGAGTGTTCAGAATGTTGTTCTGGACTTCCGGCTTGAAACCTGAGATTCTCAGCCAGGCATGTCTTCTTTCTGTGACCCCAATTATCACGAGTCTGCTGGATGTGTCTGCCGCATCCAGGGCTGATTTTAGGCATGAGTTTGCTACGTTCTTGACTTCCTTCACCAAGTGGGTTGCTCTCTGTTGGTATTGCTCAGGGAGGTGTTTGAGTAACTGTCCGACCTCCTCCCAATGCTGGTACGTATGCCTGTTGGGTAGGGCATTAGAGTTGGCAATGCGCCAGTGGACTGCTGCATTCCTCTCTATCTTCCTTCCAGTGAGGTCTATGCTGCAATGATGGAGTAAGCCGTGACGGATCCCTGTATGTATGGTGGATCCGTAGAGGAGTGCTTGTACTTCTTCTCGGTCCTAGGTGGGACAGACCTGCAGATTGGAGGGCTCCTTGAATGCTTCCCTTCCCTGGTCCAGGACACTTGGGAGCATGAGGAGGAATTGACTCCTAGTTTGGTTGGAAGCAGTGTCTCTAAGATGAAGCAGGCTTTTGTTTTTCTTCCTCCAGTTTCACCCCATATGCTGTTGCCGCGTTCCTGATGACCATATTGTAGATGCCAAGGTCATCTGGCCGCGAAGGCCTCAAAAGATACATATCTACTGCCTCATCCAGGCTTTCGGCGTCAAGGTCCTGTCAATCCAGGTCCTGCGCCACCGAGGATGCCGAGCCCAAACTTGTTTGCCGGTCTTCCTCGCCTTCTCCCTCGTAATAGTATAGGCCCTCTTCCTCTTGGTGTTCGTGGGGCTCCGGAGTTTTCGGCGGCTCTTCGGCGTCAAACTCCTCTTCGTCCTCGACCTTGACTATGGTCGTCGGCTTTAACGGGATGAACCTTTTCATCTGTTCGTCGAACTCCCTTTTCCTTTGCAGGATGTTGTCCATTCACGGTCGCTCCCACGCTCCCTGGCTCCAGTGGTATCGTTACTCCCTCCATTAACCTCTGAGCATCTGTGTGCTTGTAATTGAATTGCGCATTTGCATTAGCGCTTGTAACTGTGCATTTATTATAGCGCTTGTGATTTCCTCTTCAGTCTGCTTGCTCTGTGCCACTGATAACGCTACAGCGTTTCAGGTATTTAGCAACATAGTATCGTTTTTGCCATACAATCAGCGCGACGGAACGGAGCTGCGCTCTACCTATTAACATAGAAACTACCTGTGTTTAAAAGCGCTTGTGAACTTTCTCAGTGCCCCAGCCTCACTCGACTTTTTACCTCCTCCATCTTGTTTGTTGTTGTCTCCCTGAGCCCTTCCTCCTCGCAACGCTCCCGCCTCCCTGCTGCCCCTCCCACGCCCCTCCCCCCCTCAAGGAGCTTAAATGACAGATGTGCCCACGCGCAGCGTCCACGCGCTACGTCCGCGCCGAAGGTGCGCCAAAGGTAAGCCCGTCTACGCCCGTCCGCGCCTGGACCGCGCCCAGTGCCAGACCCCTTGCCCCTCGCGCTCCCCAGCCCTCCCGCATTACCTACGATGCCGCCACCCTCCTAGCCCTTAACCCCGGTCGCGCCCCCAACTGCGTCCAAGCCGCTCCTGGACACACTCATGGACCTTTCTCTTGCCACTCCTGCAAATTCATCGGCACCAACAACATCCCCGCTACGACCACACCACTGATTCCCGACCCCAATCACCTACAATGCATCCTTCTCAACACCCGATCGGTCCACAGACACGCCATTGACCTATGGAATCTACTAAACACCATCTCTCCAGACGTCGCCTTCCTAACAGAAACTTGGATGAACGATTCCTCCGCCCCAGACATCACCATTGCCATCCCTGAAGATTATAAGATCACACGCAAGGACCGTACCGGCCACACAGGAGGAGGAATCGCTATCGTCCATAAAAAATCAATCCGCATCTCTACCAGCTCTGACGTCAACCTCGCCAACTCTGAACACCTTCACTTCCAGATCCACATCGACCCCAAGACCACACTCAGAGGCACCCTCCTCTACAGACCACCAGGACCCCGCGCAAAATTCAGTGAAGACATCACGGACTTCATCACTCCACACGCGCTCCCCTCCAAAGATTACATCCTTCTGGGAGACCTCAACTTTCACCTTGAAAAGAACAACGACCGCAACACCACCACCCTCTTGGACAACCTAGCCAACCTTGGACTTAAACAACTGGTCACCTCCCCCACCCACATCGCGGGTCACACACTCGACCCCATCTTCACCTCCAGCAATCATGTCTCCTTCAGCCATACTACGGATCTCCTCTGGACTGACCACAGCTGCGTTCACTTCACCTACAACAAGCCGAAACCCATCAACCACCTCCAACCAACTCTACAAAGAAACTGGAATAAAATCACCATCGACCAGATCTCCTCATCGCTCCTTCTAAACACCCCAGCCCACTCCTCTAACCCAGACCAAGCCGCCGCCAACTTCACCCTATGGTTATCCAACACCGCAGACACCTTAGCACCACTGAAAAAACGTCAAAGCAAACCTGGCAGCAAGAAGGCCTCATGGTTCAACGATGATCTTAAGAATTCCAAGAAACTCTGCCGCTCCCTTGAAAAGGCCTGGAAAAAAGACCCAACCACCAGCACCAAGGACGCCTTCAAAAACGCCACCCGCATACACCACCAACTGATCCGAAAGGCCAAGAAAACAGCATTCAAGGATCGACTAGACAACAACGCCCACAACAGCAAGGAACTTTTCAACATCGTCAAGGAATTTACCAATCCCTCGGCCAACTCCAACGACATCACCCCCTCTCAAGCCCTCTGCGACTCCCTAGCCTCATTCTTCCACAACAAAATTGCAGACATCCACAACAGCTTCGACAACCTACCCGGAGACCAACCCACCCAACCATATGATGAACATTCTCCCCCCTTGAACACCCTTAACAACTGGAACCCAATCTCCACTGAGGACACCATCCGCCTGATGAACTCCATCCACTCAGGATCCCCCACTGACCCATGTCCTCACCACATCTTCAACAAAGCAGACTCCGTCATAGCACCGCACCTCGGAGACGTCATCAACTGCTCCTTCAACTCCGCTACCTTCCCAGAAAGCTGGAAACACGCTGAACTCACTGCCCTTCTGAAAAAACCCACAGCGGACCCCACCGAACTCAAAAATTACCGCCCCATATCACTCCTTCCTTTCCCGGCCAAAATCATCGAGAAAGCTGTCAACAACCAGCTCGCTGCTTTCCTCGAAGCCAACAAATCCCTCGACTCCTCACAATCTGGCTTCCGAGCAAAACACAGCACTGAGACCGCCCTCATCGCAGCAACAGACGACATTCGAACTCTGTTGGACAATGGAGACACAGTCGCCCTCATCCTCCTCGACCTCTCCGAGGCATTCGACACAGTCTGCCACAGCACCCTTTTACAACGCCTCAGAAACATCGGAATACAAGGAAAAGCACTTGAATGGATCACCTCGTTCCTCACCGGAAGAACCCAGAGTGTCCGCCTTCCACCATTCAAGTCCGAGGCCTCTGAAGTCATCTGTGGCGTACCACAAGGATCCTCACTCAGTCCCACCCTCTTCAACGTATACATGAGCCCCCTCGCGGCCATCGCACGCCAACACAACCTCAACATCATCTCTTACGCGGATGACACTCAACTGATCCTCTCTCTCACCAATGACCCCAACACCGCCAAAACTAACCTACACGAAGGAATGAAAGTAGTTGCCGAATGGATGAAACACAGCCGTCTGAAACTGAACTCAGATAAAACTGAAGTCCTCATCTTAGGTACATCCCCCTCTGCATGGGACGACTCTTGGTGGCCGAAAGCCCTTGGAAAAGCACCCATCCCGACAGACCACGCACGGAACCTAGGCATTATCCTGGACTCTTCACTTTTAATGAACAGACAAGTCAGCGCCGTATCCTCATCCTGCTTCAACATTCTTCGCATGCTCAAAAAAACATTTCGCTGGATCCCCACCGAAACCAGAAAAACAGTCACCCATGCTCTGGTCACGAGCCGACTGGACTACGGAAACACCCTTTACGCAGGCACTACCGCTAAACTCCAGAAAAAACTCCAACGAATCCAAAACGCCTCAGCCAGGATCATATTAGACATCCCGCGTAACGAACACATCTCTGGCCACCTGAAAGACCTCCACTGGCTACCCGTCAATAAGAGGATCACTTTCCGACTACTAACCCATGCACACAAATCACTCTACGACATCGGACCAGAATGCCTCAACTCACGACTGTCCTTCTACACCCCCCCCCGCCAACTACGATCTTCCAGCCAAGCCCTCGCCACTGTACCTCGCATCAACAAGACCACCATGGGAGGTAGATCCTTCTCATACCTGGCTGCTAAAACATGGAACTCACTCCCCACTTACCTTCGCCTTACCCAGAACCACCTAGCATTTAGAAAGCAACTTAAAACTTGGATATTTGACAAGTAATCCTCTTCCCCTCCCTAAGCGCCTTGAGACCCTCTGGGTATGTAGTGCGCTATATAAATTCTTTGACTTGACTTTCGGCCTCGAGCCTGCTCTTCTTTCTCGCCATCTCGGCGGCCTGTCCGGCGTCGAGGGTATCAGAAGATCTCTTCGATGTCAAAGTTGACTTCGGGTCTTTTTCCTTCGGCGTCGAGCGCGCCTTTTCGGGGACGTGCTTTGACGACCTAGGTTTGTCTTGGGATTTCGCAGACTGGGAGGCCTTTTCGATGGATCCCTGGATGCAGCTGCATCCGTCGAATGTTTTGGCACCAGTGCTCCTTTCGAGGACTCCGACTCTGTTTTTCGAGATTCTGTCGGGGTCGTAGGGGTCAATGTCTCTCTTACTTCCTTTGTTGTTTTCACATCGGTCTCTACGACCGTGTAGTCTTCTGGTCCCTCGGCGATGTTGTCTTCTTCCCCACTGGCAAGGCCCAAGTCCCGGGGCGACGGAAGTTGACCATGGCCTTTCATGTTGTAGTTGGCTCTCCTCTGTCTCTCTCTTACCCTGAGCGTCTTCGGGGTAAAAACGGAGAAGGCGTTGCAATCCTTGCTCTCGTGGTCGACCGGCAAGCAGAGGTTGCAAACCGGATGCTGGTCCTTCTGGGCGTACTTGTGGTGGCAATTGCGGCAGAATTTGAAAGGTGTTTTGTCCATTCCTGCGCTCAGTGGGCCCCCTGTGTGCGCATTCTCCGTTGGACGTCGAAGTTTTCGATGTTCTCCTTCCTCTTCGTCGTCCCGGTTTAGTGGTCTGACTTGGAGAAGTATTCTCCAAATCTTTTTCGTGTTTTTTGTGTCTTTTTCCTCTTCTTTTCTACAAAAACTCTGGAAACTCACGGTGAAGATCCAGACCCAACAGTGGAAAAAATAATCTGAAGATGGCGCCCAAAGGTGGGAGCTTCCGCAGGAAGAGTGTCGATGTCACAGGAAGGACACCAAAAGGTGGGATGTCGACGCCCACCTGGGCTACGAAAAAAAAGAAAAAAAGACTACGATTCCGGACCCAACCACTAGACCGCGGAATAATGCACAGCATAGTGAATCCAGAAAGATTCACGCTGCAAAAATGCAGCTAACTCCCGACCATCCAGTACATGGTGCCGAAGATCAGCGCAGACACCCTCCTGTGAGGAGCAAGAGATAAGGGACTTCACGGAATCCCACAGGCTGGAGGTAGCCCAGGCCAACACACAAAGTATGTTGAACGCTCTCAAAGCAGCACTAGTGGAAGTGAAGATGTTACGCCCCCAGGAATCCAACCACCGGGCCTCCCGTGATGGAGGGAGCAACACTGAAGGCAAGGAAGGAAAAGCAGTCTGCCGGAGAGGGCCCTGGGTAGAAGTGTGGAAAGAAAGGCAGACTGGATCGTGCGGAGCAGGACGGTGGAGGAGCGGCCAAGGCACCGGATCTCCCGTGGCAGGACGCCTATAGATGAGAGTTGTGGAGTGACGCTTAAAACGGAAGAGCAGCTCCCTTCCACCAGAGCCCTGGTGGAGAACATCCAACAAATGGTCCGTAGGGAATGGGGTGACCGGGTTGCCCATTTGCAAAATGTCAGCAGGCGCGGAAATGGCCTGGACAAAGGCAACGCTCGCCTCCGTAGGGCGTCGCGGGGGAGAAAGCAATTCCTCTGTGGGCGACGGCTATAAACTAAGCCGCCCATCCCCGAATTCAGCTGGAGGGAGAAACAGCCAGCCCCTTTAGGATGAAGATCCTTGGACGAGAGGGGCGCCTGAGGGGCCTCTGGATAAGGCAGAGAAGCCTGCGGGGCCACCAACAGCGAGTTGCGGAAGAGAGGGTCCGGGGGTTGTGGCCGCGGAGACGGCGAAGAGCCCTCTCTGGAAGATGCCGGGGAAAAAATGATGCGGTGTCCTGTCTCCGGTGAAGAGGAGACAAGGAGATGACAAACCTCCGGAGAGGAAGGGACCTACGGAGACGAGTCAACGACCCGACGACAGGACGGCGCTATGGAGTCGGCCATAGGAACCGGTGTGTCCTCGTTTGGCGCCGAAGCGGCCATCAGGGGCACCAAGTCGACTTCCGGTTAGGCAGCCGCCTGCCCAAAGGACCGAGGGGGACTCGGGGACAACCCCCGAGTCCCGGCAACCTCCTGCGACACCACAGCGACCCCCGCTGGGATTTGCTGCGAGGCAGGGATGTTGTGGTTAAAGAGGGGAACCACGGAGGTCTGCACCTCGACAACACCATACCCCCAGAACCTGAAGCCAAACTGGTCGGCGCTGGGGTCAAAGTCGGCAGGGACTCCGTGGAAGGCCCCGCGCATGGCAAGGGATCCGCGGACATCTCAGGAAGAGGAGGGAGGCCCAAAGAAGCCTGCAGAGCCATATCATAGGCCTTCATTTGGGCCCTAGTCATCCCGACGCCAGGAAACAGCGTATAGGGTGGCGACGGCTGAGGGCGCACGTCCCGAGGGGGAACCACACCCTCTGGAGAGCGAGGACAAGGCCTCCGTGACAAGCTGTAAGACTTACCGGCGGGAAAACGACGCCCCTGGGGCCTCGGTGAAGGACAATGTCTCATTTGGAATTGGCGATTTCTGGACCCTAAAAAGAAGGAAACTGACGTCAAGAGTGCCGGGTGCGGCCGGGATGAGGCTTATGTGACCTCGCTGATGTCACGTCCGCAGACGGCGTCAGGGCGGAGTCACAAGGTGCCGCCCCCAGCGCGCAGAGAAATCCGGATCCAGTCTCACGCCTGGGGATAATTCTACATTAAGGAATCTGCAGTTAGTAGTCTCTATCAGATACGGAATTACTGTTAGCGAATTCTCTGCATTGGGATATTCATACACGGCGCAAAGAAATGAATCAGGGTGGTCTACTGACCTTGCTCATAAAGTCTGGCTGTGCTTGTCATTGATTCACAGAGAGAAATACAGCCCTGATGAAGTTGTTAAATCGGACGAAACACGTGTTGGCTACTGGAAAGAATTTGTTGTTTTGTGCTGGAGTCCAAGATTTGGATCACTAACTCTCGTGTGGTAAATGGAATTACTCAAGAAAATATATTTGATGAATATAAAATTGTGTAAAACTCTAAATATATAACTTGGCCATAGTGTATGCTTCTGGATATTCTTTGACTTTGTCAAGGACCCTGTTTCTTTAGGGATTCTGATTGGGAGTGTAAGGTAAACACTCCTCCCTTATGTGCACAACTTTCCAAATTTTGATTTAAGACACTGTGTTAAATTGTCAGGTGAGCGTCACTGTGAGATCCCGTCAATTTGCTCCTTGATGAACAAGTTACTTACCTTCGTAACGATATATCTGTAAGAGACATTAGTTAGTGATAGATTCCTTACCTTAGACTATCCCCAGGTGTCAGACTGGATCCAGTAACTTCGCCAGCAGTACCCCTGCACGTCGATCGTCGTACAGCTCCACGTGCGTCGGTGGCATCTTATGCACCGAGATGACGTCACTGGAACTACTTAGACGCCCCCACACGTGCTGACGTCAGTTCTGTACACAACTTTCCGCTACAGGAAATCAGAGCCATGCAAGATACTGACCAATGGTGCATAGAAAATAGGGCCCGAAAGGATGACCGTAACCCTAGAAATCAGTTCGCAGAACAGGAAGGATGGGTGGGGCGGTAAGGAATCTATCACAAACTAATGTTTCTTACAGATATATTGTTACCGAAGGTAAGTAACTTGTTCATCTGAAAGAAACACAGTAGTGATAGATTCCTTACCTTAGAATAGATACCCCAGCAATACCAGTGGTGGGTCTGCAAAACTAAAATCATACCAGAAAGTCCTGGAGAACAGAACGGCAAAAGAAGCAGTCTCTCCGGATTTGACTGTCAAGGCAATAATGCTTTGTAAAAGTGTGCAGAGAAGCCCACGTGGCAGCCCGACCGATGTCTTGCAGGGGGACACCACGTCCCAATGCAGAAGTAGCTACTGTTGCCCTGGTAGAATGGGCACGTAGCCCCACCGGAAGTTCCTTTTTAGCCATAGAATAACAGGCCTTGATACACAAGACTACTCAGCGGGAGATAGTCCTCTTGCAACAGCCAGGCCTTTCTTGGCGCCTTCGTAGCCAACAAAGATCTGGTCATCCACCCGGAATGCTTGTGTGCGATTCAGGTAAAAGGATAGCGCACGTTTTGGGTCCAGACGGTGGAGCCTCTCTTCCTCTCTGGAAGGGTGCGGAGACGGAAAGAAAGTGGGCAAGGTGATAGTCAGCCCGATGTGGAAGGCAGTGACAACCTTTGACAAGAAGGAAGGACGAATGCGAAGCACAACCTTGTCCGGTTGAACCGACAAAAAAGGAGGCTTACAAGGAAGAGCCTGAAGATCACTCACTCTCCTGGCAGAGGTGATAGCCACCAGGAAGGCAGTTTTCAAAATCAGAAGATGTAAAGGACAATTGTGAAGTGGCTCAAAGGGAGCGCATATGAGACAAGTTAAAACAAGATTCAAGTTCCACTGAGGCATTAAGAAAGGAACCGGAGGGAACATATGCGTAATGCCTTTTAAGAATCTCTGTACAACAGAGGACTTGAAAAGAGAAGGCTGATCTGGAAGTCTCAGAAAGGCTGAAATGGCCGAAAGATAGCCCTTGATAGAGCCCAGGGCAGAGCCCTGCCGGGCCAGAGAAAGAAGGAACAAAAGGACCTCAGAAAGAGGGACAGAAAGGGAATCCACAACCTTGGCTGTGCACCATGCCACAAATTTGTTCCACCTGCAGGTGTATACCGATTTAGTGGAGGGACGCCTGGCTGCCAGAATGACATCACAGACTTCGGGAGGCAAGTCAAATGGAATCAACTGTCTCCGCTCAATCTTCACGCATGTAGGTGGAGGCTGGAAAGGTTCGGGTGGAGAACTGTCCCCTGCTGTTGCGAGAGGAGATCCTCCCACAGAGGCAGTCGGATCGGGGGAGCCAGGCTCATACTGAGTAGCTCGGGATACCAAACTCTTCGAGCCCAGTCCGGAGCCACAAGGAGGACTTGGGGCTCAGTCATGCCTGATTTTCTTCACCACTCTGGGTAGAAGAGGTATAGGCGGAAAGGCGTACAACAAACCGCAGCTCCACTTGCGATGAAAAGCATCGTCGAGCGTGTGCCGCCGTGGAAATTCTAACGCGCAGATTTGCGGACATTGTGCATTCTCTTCTGTGGCGAATAGATCTAACCAAGGCTCTCCTCACTGATAAGAGACCTTGCACAACCTCCGAGTGAAGATGCCATTCGTGATCCATCAGACACAGGCGGCTGAGTTCGTCCGCCCAGGCATCCAAAGAACCCGCCAGGTTTTGAACCGCCAAGGAAATGCTGTGACGTTCCAGCCATGTCCAGAGGCGCAGAGCCTCCTGACATAGGGTCCACGACCCCACCCCGCCCTGTTTGTTGCAATACCACATGGCGATGGTGTTATCCGTGAACACCTGCACCACCTTCCCCCTGACAGAGGGAAGGAATGACTTCAGTGCAAGAAGAATCGCCCGAAGCTCCAGAAGGTTGATATGGAGCCGGGACTCCGCCGGAGACCAGATGCCTTTGATCTCAGCCTCTCCCATGTGGCCACCCCATCTTCGGAGGGAAGAATCAGTCACCACTGTGTGCTCCGTTTGGGGAAGGGAGAGGGATCTGCTGCTGACCCAATGATTATTAGTGAGCCACCACTGCAATTGCTGAGCAGTGCCCTCTGAGATCTGGACGAAGTCAGACAGGTTCCCCTGGTGCTGCGCCCACTGGAACTTCAGGTCCCACTGCAGAGCCCGCATATGCCACCTGGTATGGTTGGTCAGCAGGATGCAGGAGGCCATGAGTCCCAGCAGTGTCAAGGTCGTCCTGACCGAAACCTAGGACAAGGGCTGAAAGATCGGAATCATAGCCGATTGTCCTGGACTGGCTGTTCGGGAGGATAAACCCGAAACTGCACCATGTCTAGAACCACTACAATGAAGGGGAGCTTCTGGGAGGGAATCAGGTGCGACTTCGGCACGTTGATGGAGAACTCCAGCAAATGCAGGAGGTCGGCCGTAGTCTGGAGGTGGAAGACGACTGTCTGGGTCGAGCCCGCCTTGAACAACCAGTCGTCGAGATAGGGGAAGAATGAAACCCCTGATCTGCGCAGATGAGCTGCGACCACCGCAATCACTTTTGTGAACACCCGAGGGGCGCTGGTAAGGCCAAAGGGGAGCATGGTGAACTGAAAATGCTCCTGGCCTACCGTGAATCACAGGTAACGCTGATGGGCCGGCAGGACGGGAATATGAAAATAAGTGTCCTGCAGGTCCAGTGCAACCATCCAGTCTTGTGAGTCGAGAGCAGACAAGACCTGAGCCAGAGTGAGCATCTTGAACTTCTCCTTCCGGAGGAAGCGATTTACGTTCCGAAGGTCTAAGATGGGACGTAGACCCTTGTCCTTCTACGGAACAAAGAAGTAGTGGGGGTAACAACCACAACCAACTTCTGGTGTCGGAAAGCGCTTGATGGCCCCCTTGGTCAAGGGGGCCATAACTTCCTGCTGGAGAAGATCCATATGATCCCCGACATACAGTGGAACTGCGGTGGCATGGCTGGGGGGGTAGATTCGATGGGGAGGGGGTAGCCCCTTCGAACAATTTCCAAAACCCACCTGTCTAATGTAATGGTGCGCCAGTGGGGAGGTGATGACTAATCCTGCCACCCACTGGCGTCTGGTGAGTCTGAAACACCGGTCTAGGAAAGTGCGGAGGCACTGACAGCGGGGGTGGTGGTGGACTGACCCGCAAGCTGACCCCGAGACCCGCCTCTGCGAGTCCCACATCCGCGGCTGCACTGGGACCGTTGCCGCGCAGGCCTGTTCTAAAATGAACGTGTTTGGACGCCCCTATCGGAGCTACAAAAGGAACGAAAGGTTGAAGTGGAAGAAGTACGTGTGGCCGAAAGACCTAAGGACTTGGCCGTGGCTCGAGAGTCCATGAAACACTCCAATGGGGAATCCGCCTTATCACCAAAAAGGAGAGTGCCATCGAAGGACATGTCCATCAAAGGATTTTGGACATCCACAGAAAAACCAGTCGTCCTCAACCAGGCATGACGGCGCAGAGTCACCACTGTGGAAATTGCTTTACCCAGCGAATCAGTATCAAGCCCACAACGTATCGTGAACTTAGCCGCATCTCTCCCTCCGTAATAGCACAGGAGAGAACTGTCCGGGCCCGCTCTGGACACTGAGGCAGCACCTGCGCAACGGCATCCCATACAGAATGAGAATAGCAGCCCAAGAGACAGTCAGTGTTCACAGACCGCAGTCCGGAACTTGAGGAAGAATAAATCTTCTTCCCAAACTGCTCCAGTTTCTTGGATTCCTTGTCTGGCGGAGCAGAAGAGAATGCGCTCGAGGACGTCGAGGCTTGAACCACAAAACTCTCAGGTGTAGGGTGCTGGGTGAGGAAGGCGGGGTCGCCCGGGGCCAGGCGATGACGTCTGCCCACACCCTTGTCCACAGGGGCCCCTGTGTTGGGCCTGGACCAAGTGACCAGAAGCACATCAGTGAGTGCATCATTGAATGGCAACATCGGTTCTGTAGAAGAAGAAGCTGGCAGATGCACTTCTGTCTGTAGGTTGGTCCTGACAGCCAATGTAGAGAGCACAAGGTTAAAAGCCTCGGCCGTCCTATGCAGCACCATTGCAAAGGTCCCACCCTCCATAGTAGCAGAAGGGGATGGTGAACCAGGAGCTGGAGTGTAATCCGGGCCACCAGCCTCCGCATCCTCATCCCAGTCAGAGACAGACTCGCACTGTGCCGCGAGAGGGTCTTCACACCCTTCCCAGTCTTCACCTTCCTCCACAAGTGGACGAGGGATTCTGCGAATGGAAGGGTAAAAATCCCCCATCAGGATTGGCGTCGGGAGACACTCCTCCGGCACCGTGCCGACGTCAGAAAAGAAGTCGACCCTGGAATCTTTTGCCGCTTTCGGCAAAGTCTTTGCCGCTGAGGGCCATATGGGGTCCACCAGCAAGAACGGGGATCCACGGCCGGAGCCATAGAGGCCTCTGGGCGTCGACGATGTCAGGCCGGACCTGGCGACGTCGAGGAGCACAGAACAGTGGGGCCCGAAGGCGTGCTGACGGGGCCGCACTAGCCGAAGACACGTGCCATTGCAGACACGAACTCTTGCAATTCGTCCGGAGTCGCCGATGGACCCAGGAAAGGTGGGTAAGAAATGCGTTACTTACCTGTAACTGCAGTTATCCAGTATTGGTGTCTTTCATAGATTCACATGCCTGAATCATTCCCCGTTGTCGAGACGGGAGTCTCCGGAACATAGAAAAGTAATGTCCTATAGACATACATAGAGAATAGTAGGCCTAAAGGCCTTAAGTTAGTAACATATCCATGTCCTTTTGAAAAAAGGACCAAACTCTAAACAAGAGCCAATCAGCTATCACCTCCCTCTAGAACCTTCCTGGCAGGAGCCTCAGTCCCTCAGATTTTCGTACGCACTAAGCTAAGTAGGCGTGACACAGAGAGTTAGGTGAGTCCTTCCAGGGGAGGCGGGAGGGTTGAATGTGAATCTATGAAAGACAGCAATACTGGATAACTGCAGTTACAGGTAAGTAACGCATTTCCTATCCAGTATAATGGGTGTCTTTCATAGATTCACATGCCTGAATCAGAGTAGCAAGCAATGCAGAGTGCACATTTCTGATGGAACAGCATATACAAGTCCCTAGATAATACACATCAGGCGAGCATGAACCATCATTAGACATCCACAATAAGTATTAGTAAAGAAATGTGCATACCAGAGTAGGATGGAGGGACGGAGGACGGCTCACCTTACTGAAATAGATGGCGTAACACTGCTTGTCCCACTGCTGCATCATTCATCAGCTCCGTATCCAGGCAGTAGCGCTTAGTGAAGGTATGTGGCGACTTCCATGTTGCTGCCCTGCAAATGCCAATGACTGGTGCCCCTGCAAAGAGAGCCATAGAAGGGACATAGCTCTCGTGGAGTGCGCTCTCACTTTGGAATGCAATGGCTGTCCAGCTTGGTCAGGACAGAAAGCAATGGCTGCAGAAATCCATCTGGAGATGCTCTGCTTGGTAAGTGGTAGACCTTTCCTAGGTCTGCGGTAAGCTACGAATAGCTGGTTAGATTTCCTGAATGTTTTCGTTTTGTCAATGTAAAACTTCAAGCATTGTTTGAGATCCAAAGAATGCAGCGATCTTTCAGCTGCCGTGCTTGGGTTTGGAAAGAAGGAACGCAGAACCACAGGTTCATTAAGGTGGAAGTCCGACGGGACTTTTGGGATAAACCTAGGATTGGAAGCTCAAGACCTGGTTGTTCGAGCAGTAGCAGCACCCCCCCCCCCCCCCCCCCAAGCGCCTTGAGACCCTCCGGGTAAGTAGCGCGCTATATAAATGTCCATGATTGATTGATTGATTGAGTTGTAGTCAGGGTGTGCTAGGCCCTTTCTACTACAACAGCTGGTTCAGTAGAACTCAGAGTATTTCTAAGCTTGTTATATGTACCTAGGTACCTTATGTGATCTTTGAAATGATATCTCAAGATTATATTTGGTAAAACAACAGCAAGCTCAAATCCCAACCGCTGCACACCAATGTGAGAAGTTGGCCTGATATATGATGCTCACTAATTCTAGTGATCACCTTGTATCAGTCCAAACAACCCCTTATGGTGATTGGTTGTAAGTCAACCTTATAGACCAGCTATCCTAGTAGCGTGGACAAAAGCAGTCTTAGGCTAAACTCTTTGGGCATGTGAAGCCAGCTGTTTTACCACAATATAACCCCTTGAATACCAGATGAAAAGACACCACACAGGTTGTTATGAAAATAAACAATATATTTATTATTAACAACACCTCTGAACTCTTTATGAGATCAGAGGGTTAAGCACATGACAATACTTCAAAAGAAATACGAGTTCGCACAATATCTACAAGTGCGCCTTAGGGGCACGACAAACCATATACTCAAAACAATGGAATGCGAGGAAGGAAAGTACTGTAAGGGGATCCAGAGACTGGAGGATCGCTGGGACTACGCTACGAACTAGGTAAGTAAGGAGCAGGAGGCCCACGGGACTCACGTGCAGAGTGGGAACTCTCACGCGGGATGCGTACCAACGTCTATGGATCTTACAATTTAGAAAGTTACGAATTCCGGACGAACCCGGCTGGCTGGAGGGAAAATCACAGTGGACCTTAACACTAGGATAGTGTACACAGACTTCAGCACCTAGAAGTTTTAGTTACCTAACCCACAGGCTGCGGGTGCATAGGGCTGAAGTTGTGTCGGGTTTGCTGCGTTGATCTCGGTGATGCCTGAAACAAGGAGTTGCTGGCAGACAGCCAGATGGAGGAGTCCGGTGGTTCCAAGGATGGAACTGGGAAGACACCCATAATACTGGATAAATCAACGGTAACTGCTCAGGCTCCGTTGGAGGCGCGGTGCCACCTGCCCCCTCTGCTGCGTCCCGTGACCGGCGAGGGGAGGACGAAGAGCGTCAACGCTTCTTCGTCTTTTTGTACTTCGTCTTACCTGACTCAGAGTGCGAAGACTTCGAATGATGGTGCTTGTTCTGTGACCGGGCCCTCGACCTCCCGAGGGACCGGGGCCTGGAACGAAGTAGGGCCGACTCCCGGGCCTCCAGCCACTTTCGGGACTGCTCCCGCAAAGTTTTCATGGCCATGGCCTGGCAGTGGGAGCAAGACTCCGTGTCGTGGTCTCGCCCCAGGCAGAAGAGACACTCACGAGGCGGGTCCGTCAGCGACATCGTGCACGGACAGGCCTTGCAATGCTTGAAACCGGGCATCCCTATGCACAAGGGCAACAGTGTACTCACAAATTATAACAAAAAAATACTTAGTCACCAAGTGACGGGGTACCATTCTCTCTAGATGTGCGTGTGCAGGCGCAGAAAAAGAAAGAACTGACATCAGTGCGTCTAAGTAGCTCCAGTGACGTCATCTTGGCAAACAAGACGCCAACGACGCACGCAGAGCCGTACGACGACGCCTATCGATGCGCAGGGGTACTGCTGACAAAAGCTTTCTGGATCCAGTCTGACGCCTGGGGATATTCTAAGGTAAGGAATCTATCACTAACAGGTTTCTTTCAGATAGCTTGAATCCTCCTTTGGGTCGAGTACGTCCGTACCACCTTAATTTTCAGTCTTGCCCCTAGGAATTTTTTTTTTCCTGTTACAGGTTTGGCGATGACTTCTTGAGGTTTATAGAGAAACCCAACCTTTACAGCTTTGTGATTACCTTCTGAATGTGTATGTGGCATTTCTGTTTTGAGTTTCATTTTATCAATCAGTCGTCTAGATCAGGACATACATGGATGCCCTTGCTTCGTAGGAATAATGCCACTGCAGTTGGTGTGGTATGCTTGTTAGTTCTATACAATAGCAGTGGCACGCCAAGGTTATATTGTGGTGTTATTTCCTCAATCTTCCTCCCCAACATATCCAGTCTATTCCTTTCCCTTTCGGGAGCTGGGCCGGTGGAAGAAAGAGCGTTGCTCCTTCTCATTGCTGTGGTGACAACGATGAAATCTGCCACAGTGTTTTCCTGTATATATTTGAGGTATTTTGTGGAGGGTCTGTACTTTTTTCCTACCCTTGGTGTGAATCTTTTTGTTGAGGCTGGCTCCTTAATGGCCTCTTTGCCCTGGTCCTGTATACTTGGTAACATTGGAAGGTATTGGGTATAGGTCTCTAGGAGAAAGCACAAGTCTCCTTTCTACTCCTCTGAGGAGACCCCGAAAGTGTCAGCTGCTCTTTGACCAGGCGGTTATAAAAGGCAATGTCATCTGGTGGCAAAGCTTTTGAGGGGTAAGTACAAACCTACTCTTCTGGACTCTCTGTATCAAGGTCATTTCATTCGTCCTCGAAAGTCCCTGTTGCTTCCTCTTCTGGGATGACCAGTTCTTCTTCAACTTCCTCCTCGTGAGGTCTGGGGGTTGCTGGTACCTCAAGGGCATTTTCTTCCTCTTCAGCATTCAAAGTTGTGGAAAGTCTTGTAGGAATTCTGAATTGCTTTAGTCTCGAATTCCTTTTTTAGTTGAAGTAGCTCTGCCATTTCTGCCTCTAACCGGCTTCTTTTCTTTTCCACCTAGAAGGCCCTTTCAACATCTTTCGGCAGGGATGTCCACTTCCTTGGCGCAGTGGTTTCTGCCTCCGATGGTTTGGGCTTTTCCTTCGGGGCCTCTCGACCCAAGCTCATCTTCATCGGTTTCAACGCTTTTCCCTAGTCATTATCCCTGGTATGAGATCTGTGGAATTCTTTTGGTCACGGCAGACCCTCAGTCATCGTCTTTTTTTAACGTATGGGCTGCATTCTTTGCTTTCTTTTTGAGGCCCGAGTTATCCAAGGGGTGGTGGGTTTTTGTTACCTTTTCTTGTCTCTTTTCGGCATCTTTGTTAGTCTTCTTTGTGGCACGTCTCTTCTCAACATTCACCTCGAGGATTTCAACGTCCGCGCCTCTGTGGGCTTACTCTGCAGCCGCAAATTGTTCATCTTCTTCGCTTGAGAGGGACAAGTCCTTCAGCGATACCTGTTGTTTCGGGCTGCTGTATATTGCCAAGTGATATTCCTCTCTGCTTTCATCAGGCCATGAGAGTCTTTGATACAAACACGGTGGAGGCCTCGCAGTCCTTGTCCCTGTGGTCCCGTGGTAGGCAGAGGTTACAGACCTCGGGCAGATTGCGTTGTGTGAATTTGGGCAAAGCTTAAAAGGATTTTTTTCCATGACCCCAACCATGCCACATTCTCGGTCCAAGTGCGTAGTGAGAAGTTCTGACGGGATCCCCCAACAGGTTTCATGAAATGAGGTCCCTTTTCTTCTCAGATACCCGCTCCTTCGCCATTCATTTTTTATGCCAAAAAATCTAATATTTTCAGGAATTTTCTCCCAAAATTCAAAGACTCTTCCCTTGCTTCCAGACCCAGAGGCTGAAAAAAGTATCCAAAGATGGCTATCACGCACAGGAACTTCCGAGCGCCGTCGGACGTTAAACAAAGGACAGGCCTAGCCCCAAATGGTGGTCGATGAAAGAAAAAAAGAAAACCTGACCCAACCACTAGATGGTCGAATAATGCACAGCATGTGAATCCAGAAAGGGATGCATGCTGCAAAAGCACTTTGAGTTATCAATATTCACAGTTAAGCAAAAATGTCACAAATTGAATTTTAAGCAGTAATTCTTTCCTATTGAAAAAGAAACATTTACTGCAAGTATTTGCAATCATATTTCGGGAGTCCCCTTTAGGACTTAAGGTGCTAGGGGGTCAAGGTCACAAGATCCGGCAGCAGTATGGGCTCACCTGCCTTAGAATGTCCTGGCGCAGAGGTGCTGAATGGGTTGGTAGCCTTGGGCTGCAGAGAGGGACTTGGGGACAAGTCCGGGAGCTTCCAATATTTGGGGCTCAGTTTGTGAGGGTTTAGGAACAGGGGGGCACAGTCTGTGTTCGTGTATCCGGAGCTTGGGGGCAGAGAGTTTGTCGGCTGTTCCCTTTTGTCAAAGGCGCTCACGGCTCTTGGCCAGACCTACAGAGGAGGGCAAAACAGGACAGCTGGGCAACTCCAGGTGCTGGCCTCTGCAAAGCTGTCATCCCTTGTCGGCTGTTCAGTCTTGGCGGTGTCAGTCTGGATAGGACTTTAAACAAACCTTGGTTGCTACAAGGGGTCTGGTACCCCGGGTATTAGTCCCTGGCAGGGCTTGAGGCACCAGACATCTCCAAACTTAGTGAGGAGATGAATCGGACCCCCTGGGGCACGGTTACATCATTCTGGGTGGCTAATGCATCGGTGGACCTGGTGTTCAGCAGAACGATGACCTGGACATTGCAGTAGGTGTCTGCAGGTTGCAGAAAGTGACTCCTCCACTTCAAGGGGTATGCTGGGTGGAACTGTGCCGGGAGGTGAAGCAGTGTGCTCCCATCCCCCTTCGGATATATGCTGGGTGGTTGGCAAGTGCTAGCAGCCTTCAGAGACTTTTGGAGGATGCGCAGTGCAGGACGAGTCAGGTTGCTATGATTGTCGGGGCAGGAGCTGGCAGGGTTTGGAGCCAAAAGTCCACAGCTGATCCAGTTCTTGCTTCTTTGGCTCATCTTGATCCTTCTTCTTTAGTCCGGTGAATCAAAGGGGGGGTTAAGGGGAGTGACCAATATGACCACTTCCTATGGGGAGTGGGTATAAACCTGTCCTAGAGTTCCTAATTCCACCATAATCAAAATTGTGGAATCCTTTTGTGTAGCACATCAGGCAGTTCACCTTAAAGGTGTGTCTCTCCTGGTAGTGCAACACGCCTACTTGCATGGCTAATTTCCTGACTGTCCTGGTGCCAAATGGGCCCAAGGGCAGGGGCGGCATCTCCCAGGTCTGGGGGAAGCTGATGTTGCAGATCAAAGGCAACAGAAGCTTTGAAGCCCTTGGCCTTGGTAAGCAGATTCACTAGTCATCCTGCTGGAGAAGTGTAAACACCTCCTACCAGAGCAGGCATTGATTCTGACCTCTGAGAAGAACAATTGTTACTTACCTGTAAACAGGTGGTTCTCCAGTATTGGTGTCTTTCATAGATTCACATGCTTGAATATTCCCCGTCGACGAAGTGGGAGTCCCACGGTAAATAAAATAGCAATAATGCTAAATTATATATATATATATATATATATATATATATATATATATATATATATATATATAAATAAACATATATATAAATAAACATAATACAAGAAAAAGAAAGGAAATACAACTGAAATCCTCTAAAAACGATTCCTACATAGGAATACAAGGCAAAGAGAAAAAATCCATTTGTAACACATTAGTGTCATTGTTAGTCCAAACTGCAGCCAATCAGGCGCCAGCACCCTCTAGAACCTTCTCCTCAGAAGCTCAAGCCCTCAGATTTTCGTAGCACAAAGTAACTAAGAGTGTATGAGGAGAAGAGAGCCTCTGAGGGGAGGAGGGTGGGCCGCATGTGAATCTATGAAAGACACCAATACTGGAGAACCACCTGTTTACAGGTAAGTAACAATTGTTCTTCTCCAGTATTAGGGGTGTCTTTCATAGATTCACATGCTTGAATAGAATAGAAAGCAGTAACCTCCTAGAAGAACAAGTTACTTACCTTCGGTAACGATATACTGTAAGAAACAGTAGTTAGTATTAGATTCCTTACCTTAGAATATCCCCAGGCGTCAGTCTGGATCCGGAAACTTTTGCGTAGCAGTACCCCTGCGCGTCGGTAGGCGTCGTCTGCAGGCGTCCCCTGCGGCTCCGCGTCCGTCGTCGGCGTCGTGCGCCGTGATGATGTCGCTGGAGTATATAGACGCCGCCTCCGCGCGCTGACGTCAGTTCTTTGTACACAGCTTTTCCGCGCCAGAACACGCAGAGCCATGTGAGAACCAACACTGGTGCCATTTGAAACTAGGGCCCTGAAAGGGATGTCCTTAACCCTAGGTATCAGTTCGCAGAACGGGGAGGATGGGCGGGGCGGTAAGGAATCTAATACTAACTACTGTTTCTTACAGATATATCGTTACCGAAGGTAAGTAACTTGTTCATCTGAAAGAAACAGGTTAGTATTAGATTCCTTACCTTAGAATAGATACCCCAGCAATACCAACCCCGGTGGTGGGTCTGCGAACCAATACAAGCCTACACCAGAAAGTCCTGGAGGACCGAACGGCCAAAGAAGCCATCCCTCCGGACTTGACCGTCCAGGCAGTAGTGCCTCGCAAAGGTGTGCAGCGAGGCCCACGTAGCCGCCTGACAAATGTCCTGCAAAGGGACTCCCCGGCTCAGGGCAGTAGTAGCTGCCGTGGCCCGAGTGGAATGGGCCCTCAGCCCAACAGGAGGCTCCTTCCGAGCCAAAGAGTAGCACGCTTTGATGCACAGAACGACCCACCGAGAGATGGTCCATTTATGTACCGCCCTTCCCTTCTACGCACCCACGTAGCCAACAAACAGTTGGTCATCCACCCGGAACTGGCGTGTGCGATCCATATAAAATGAAAGCGCACGTTTTGGGTCCAGACGATGGAGCCGCTCTTCATCCTTTGAAGGATGCGGAGGCGGGAAGAAGGAGGGTAAGGTGATGGACTGCCCGATGTGAAAAGCAGAGACTACTTTGGGCAGGAAAGAAGGTCTAGTTCTCAGAACCACCTTGTCTGGATGAATGGACATGAAAGGAGGTTTGACAGAAAGAGCCTGGAGCTCACTCACCCTCCTGGCAGAGGTGATGGCAACCAGGAAGGCCGTCTTTAAAGTCAGGAGACGGAGAGGACAGGAATGAAGCGGCTCAAAGGGAGCGCACATCAAGAAAGTCAGAACCAGGTTCAAGTCCCACTGAGGCATCATGAACGGAACAGGTGGATACATGTGCGTGATGCCCTTCAAGAATCTTGTTACAATAGGGGACCTGAACAAAGAAGGTTGATCAGGCAGCCTTAGAAAGGCCGAAAGGGCAGAAAGGTAGCCCTTGATAGTGCCCAGAGCAGAGCCCTGCTGGGCAAGAGAGAGAAGAAAGAGGAGAACCTCGGAAAGAGGGGCAGAAAGAGGGTCCACAGCCTTTGCTGTGCACCATGCCACAAATCTGTTCCACCGGCAGGCATATACCGACTTTGTGGAGGGACGCCTGGCTGCCAGAATCACATCACAAACCTCAGGAGGCAAGTCAAATGGCCTCAACTGTCGCCGCTCAATCTCCACGCATGGAGGTGAAGACTGGACAGGTTCGGGTGGAGGACCGTCCCCTGCTGCTGCGACAGAAGGTCCTCCTGAAGGGGCAGGCGGATCGAGGGACCGACTGACATGCTGAGTAGCTCGGGATACCAGTACCTTCGAGCCCAGTCCGGAGCCACAAGGATAACTTGGGCCCGGTCGCGCCTGATCTTCTTCAGCACTCTGGGCAGAAGTGGTATAGTGGGAAAGGCGTACAATAGACTGCAACTCCACTCGCACCGAAAGGCGTCGCCGAGCGAGTGCCGTCTTGGAAACTCCAACGCGCAGAACTGATGACATTGCGCGTTCTCTTCTGTGGCGAATAGATCTAACCAAGGCTCTCCCCATTGCAGAAAGAGGCCTTTCGCCACGTCCGAGTTCAGACGCCATTCGTGATCCACCGAGCACCGACGGCTGAGTTCGTCCGCCCTGGCGTTCAGAGAACCTGCCAGGTGTTGAACCGTCAGAGTCACGCTCTGACGTTCCAGCCATTGCCAGAGACGCAGAGCCTCCTGGCAAAGGGTCCACGACCCCACTCCGCCCTGCTTGTTGCAGTACCACATGGCGGTGGTGTTGTCCGTGAACACCTGCACTACACTCCCGTTGACAAAGGGGAGGAATGCCTTCAGTGCTAGGCGAATCGCCCGCAGCTCCAACATGTTGATATGGAGCCGGGACTCCGCCGGAGACCAGATGCCTCTGATCTCCGCCTCTCCCAAGTGGCCTCCCCAGCCCTGGAGGGACGCGTCCGTCACAACTACGTGCTCCGGTTGGGGAAGGGAGAGGGATCTGCCTCTGACCCAATCGCGGTCCGTAAGCCACCACTGCAACTGTCTCGCAGTGCCCTCCGAGATCAGGACATGGTCGGATAGGTTGCCTTGATGCTGGGCCCACTGAAACTTCAGGTCCCACTGCAGAGCCCGCATTCGCCACCGGGCGTGATGCACCAGAAGGATGCAGGAAGCCATCAGCCCCAGCAGCTGCAGCGTCAACCTGACCGAAACCCGGGATAACGGCTGAAAGATCGGAATCAGAGCCTGTATATCCCGGACCCGCCGTTCCGGAGGATAAACCCGAAACTGCGCCGAGTCGAGAACCGCTCCGATGAAAAGGAGCTTTTGAGAGGGACACAGGTGTGATTTCGGCACATTGATGGAAAACCCCAGCTCGTGCAGGAGGTCTGCCGTCATCTGAAGGTGGTGGACGACTGTCTGGGGCGAGCCCGCCTTCAGCAACCAGTCGTCGAGGTAGGGGAAGACTGAAACCCCTAACCGGCGCAGATGAGCTGCGACCACAGCCATCACTTTCGTGAACACCCGTGGGGCACTGGTAAGGCCGAATGGGAGCACGATAAACTGAAAGTGCTCGTGGCCTACCGTGAACCGCAGGTAACGTCGGTGGGCCGGCAGGACGGGGATGTGAAAATACGCGTCCTGCAAGTCCAACGCCACCATCCAGTCTTGTGGGTCCAGAGCAGCCAAGACCTGAGCCAAAGTCAACATCTTGAACTTCTCCTTCCGGAGGAAGCCGTTGACGTTCCGTAGGTCCAAGATAGGACGGAGGCCCCCTTGTCCTTCTTGGGTACCAGAAAGTAGTGGGAATAGCAACCACACCCTACTTCTGGCCCAGGAACGCGCTCGATGGCCCCCTTGGCCAAGAGGGCCGTAACTTCCTCCTGCAGAAGTGTCAAGTGGTCCCCCGACACACGGTGGTTCTGCGGTGGCATGGCTGGAGGAGTGCTCTCGAAGGGGAGGGAGTAGCCCCTTCGGACGAGCTGCAGCACCCACCTGTCCGATGTGATTGTGCGCCAGCGGGAGTGGTGATGGCGAACCCTGCCACCCACTGGCGTCACATGGGCCTGAAAGCTCGGACTAGGAGGATTTGGAGGCTGATGCTGCGGGGGGAGGTGTGGTCTGACCTCGCCGTTGTCCCCGACCGCCTCCACAGCGGAAGCCACGGCCGCCACCGCGTTGAGAAGTGTTCTGCGGTGCGTGGCTGGCAGCACGTGTGGGACCGCCCCTTCCGTGGCCGCGAAAGGAGCGAAACGAACCCGTTTGCTGGCGCTGGGTCGAGAGACCCAAGGACTTGGCCGTGACC
The DNA here is from genome assembly GCF_964261635.1 of Lissotriton helveticus. Lineage (NCBI taxonomy): Eukaryota > Metazoa > Chordata > Amphibia > Caudata > Salamandridae > Lissotriton > Lissotriton helveticus. Next base: position 751,707,875 of record NC_136069.1, on the reverse strand, counting down.
CTGGAGTCCTTGAAGTGCTCCAGCGCGTGGTCCGCTTTGTCGCCAAACAGGCGACTGCCATCGAACGGCATGTCCATCAAAGTATTTTGGACATCCGCCGAAAAATTGGCGGATCTCAGCCAGGCGTGGCGACGAATCGCCACCGTCGTGGACATCGCTCTGCCCAGCGAGTCGGTCGTATCGAGACCACACCTGATGGAATATCTTGCTGCGTCTCGGCCTTCAATCATAGCCTGGCCGAGCTTTGCCCGTACCTCCTGCGGGCATTGTGGCAGACACTCCGCGACCGTATCCCACAGAGAGTGGGTGTAGCGGCCCAAGAGGCATGCGGTGTTGCAAGACCGCAGTCCCAGACTCAGGGACGAGAAGACCTTCTTTCCATACTGGTCGTACCTCTTAGATTCCCGGTCGGGCGGGGCCGACGGGAATGCGGTTTGGGAAGTCGAGGCCTGGATCACCAAACTCTCAGGGGTGGGATGGGTGGACAGGAACTTGGGGTCATCCGGACACGGACGGTGGCGTCTGGCCACGTTCCTATCAACAAGCGAACCTGAAGCGGGCCTGGACCACGTGCCCAAAAGAACGTCTGTCAAGGCTTCGTTGAACGGCAGCAGAGGCTCCTGTGGGCATGACTGCGGTTTGAAGACCTCAGTGAGGATGTTAGGCCTCACGACCGCGACAGGGAGCTCAAGGCGTAAGGCCTTGGCAGCCCTCATCAACACCACTGAATAAGCAGCCCCAGCCTCCGAGGCCACAGTAGGAGGCGAGACAAAACCAGGGTTAGGAGAGTCGTCCAGACCACTGGCGTCACCCAAGTCACCTGTCCAGTCCACGTCGTACTGACACTCGCGTGACAGAGGGTCCTCAGACCCCTCCCAACCCTCTCCATAATCTGCATCCTCACCATATTCTGAGTCAACGATGTAGACCGGCTCCTCGGGGTCAATGGGCCCCATCGGCGCCGGACTCGGCGTCGGACGGCGCCGGTCCGACTCCGCGACCGCAGTAGGAGAGGGAATGGGAGTGGCGCCGCCCGGAGCCGGCGTCGGAGTCCCGGCGCCGCGCGGAGGCGGCACCATGGGTTGCCCCGATGGAATCGGCGCCGGAGAGGCCAGCGGACCAGCCGGCGTCGACCCTGAAGGGCCCAGCGGCGCCGGGGCCGGAGCCGCCGGCGGCGTCTGGGCCGGAGCACCCGCCGGCGTCGGGGCAGGAGCACCCGAACCGCTCGGGCCCCCGGACGGGACCACCGGGCCCGCAGGCGCCGTAGGCCCCGTCGGAGGAGACAGTGCCCTCATGGCCATGAGGAACTCCTCTATCTCCTCGCGCGACACGCCTTGCCCAGGGACCGTCCGATATTGAGCAGGCAGCGCCGGCGACCCACGCGGAGCCACGGGGATGGGGCCACCCGAACCCCCGGCCGCATCGCGCGAGCCCCGACTTCTTGTGTTTCTTACCTGAGGAACCAGAGGAATGGTGACGACTTCCGGAGCGCTCGTGGTGGCTCCGCGACCGCTCCCTCGACCGCTCCCTCGACCTCCGGCCGGACCGGGACCGCTCTCGACGCTGGTCCGACACCCGGAGCTCGAGCAGCTTGCGGGACCGCTCCCGCCTAGCCTTACTCGTCAAGGCCCGGCAGTCGACGCAGGATTCCACGTCGTGGTCCGCGCCCAGGCACCGGAGGCAGAGTCGGTGGTGGTCCGTGACCGACATCGTGCGGTCGCACCCGTCACAATTCTTAAAACCGGGCATCCTACCGGCACCTTAAGAGTTAGATAGTAATCAAAAACTTTGGTCAAAAGACCGAGTACTGCTCTTCGGATCTGCGCTAACTGGCGCGGAAAAAAGAAGAACTGACGTCAGCGCGCGGAGGCGGCGTCTATATACTCCAGCGACGTCATCACGGCGCACGACGCCGACGACGGACGCGGAGCCGCAGGGGACGCCTGCAGACGACGCCTACCGACGCGCAGGGGTACTGCTACGCAAAAGTTTCCGGATCCAGACTGACGCCTGGGGATATTCTAAGGTAAGGAATCTAATACTAACCTGTTTCTTTCAGATCTGAGATTGCTAAGCATATGAAGAAGAAACCAAGACAGTACTGTAATAATAATAATAGTACAGTCATATAACATCAAAGCAATCACAGTAAACAATAAGGAGGAGGGAACAGAGGCTCACCTTACTGAAAAAGATGGCGAAGCACTGCCTGTCCCACTGCGGTATCCGCTTCATTGATGGCATCCAAACAGTAATGTTTGGTGAAGGTGTGCCTGCTGGACCATGTCGCTGCACGGCAAATCTGATGAAGTGGCACACCAGCAAACAAGGCGGTGGATGAAGACATCGCCCTCGTAGAATGAGCCCTCACTGAAGACTGCAATGGTCTGCCCGCTTGTTGGTGGCAGAAGGCAATGGCTGAGGAAAGCAATAGTCGGCTTGGAAACTGGATGACCCCTGCGCAGTCGTCCTTATGCAATGAATAGTTCGTCGGACTTGCGGAAAGGAGCAGTTCTTGCAATGTAAAATTTAAGACATCGCTTGATGTCCAAAGAATGTAGGCGCTGCTCCACCGGAGATTTTGGGTCCGGAAAGAAAGTTTTAAGGAACACAGGCTCATTCAAATAAATCCATAGGTACTTTAGGTAGGAAAGAAGGGTTGGTACGAAGTGCCACTCCGGTAGGTTTGAACTGTAGATAAGGCGGTTTGACAGTGAAAGCGTGAAGGTCGCTCACGCGACGAGATGAGGTCAAAGCCAGAAGAAGTGCAACTTTCCAGGTGATGAATTTGATATCGGCCTTATGGATAGGCTCAAATGGTGACTTCATAAGTTGAGATAATACTACATTGAGGTGCCAAGCTGGCGGAGGGCGACGCACAGGTGGAAACTTGCGGAAGAGCCCTTTGAAAAATTGACGTATGATTCATGATGAACAGAGGGATGAAGAGCCATCATGTCGGAAACGAGATATTGCAGCTAAGAAAACTCTCAGTGTAGAATGAGAGAGTCCTGACTGAGCGAGGCTTAAAAAGAATGGAAGGAGCTGCTCAGGAGTGGAATGGATGGGATGGATATTGGCTGAAGGGCACCAATGACAGAACCGCTTCCATTTAAGTTTGTAAGTCTTGATGGTAGACGGAGCTCTGGCATGAGCCAGGATGTCTCTGCACTCCTGGGAGATGTTCAAGTCCGCGAACTCAAGGTGCTCAGGTTCCATGCCCACAATTGAAGCGTTGAGGGATCTGGATGACACACTAGGCCCTTGTCCATAGTTAGTAGGTCCGGACGAGGACGTAGAGGAATGGGCTCGCACTGGGACATTAGAAGCAGTTCCGTAAACCATGCCTGTCTGGGCAAACGAGGTGCGATCAACAGGATGTGGCAGGGTTGCCTCCGCATTTTCCACAGTACCCGCGGTATTAATGGGAGCGGCGGAAAAGCGTAAGCGAATAGATCGCACCAGTTGATCAAAAGGGCATTCCCGCAGGACCCTGGGTGGGGATGCCAACTTGCATAAGACGGGCATTTCCGATTCTCCGGCGTTGCAAAGAGAACCAGATCTGGGTGACCCCATTGGAGGAACACAAGATCCAGAGTCGGTTGGTGCAGTTCCCATTCGTGTGTTGAGGAAGTGGACCTGCTCAAAGAGTCCGCCAGGAGGTTTGACACGCCAGGAAGGTGGACAGCTGTCAAGGTGATGTGATGGTGCAGAGCCCAATCCCAGATTGACTGGGCCAAGCGGGACAGAAGTGGAGACCTGGTCCCTCCTTGTTTGTTCACGTAGTGCATACTGGTGGTGTTGTCCGTTTGGATTAGCACTGACTCCCCGTGAACAACTGGGAGGAAGGACTTGAGCGCTAGAAAGATCGCCATCAATTCTAGCCTGTTGATATGCCATGTGCGCTGTGTTTGCGACCACTTGCCCTTGATGGAGAGGCCCTGGAGATGAGCACCCCACCCCTCCAAGGAGGCGTCCGTCGTCAGCGTAAGGTCTGGAGCATATTCGAGGAAGGACACACCCATTTCCAGATTTGCGGGCTGCGCCCACCAAAACAGGCTCATCTTCATGCGGGCTGTGACGGCAACTACGTCGTTGAAGGACCCGGAGACCTGACGCCACTGTAAGTCCAGTTCTTCCTGAATAGGACGGGTGCGCAACCTGCAATTTGGGATCAGTGCGATACAAGACGAAGCCATTCCCAAGAATTACTTTAACGTCCGAACAGAAACGGACTGTTTTCGTCGAATGAGTGAGACCAGACGAAGTATCTTCAGACGCCGCTCGTTTGAGAGGAACGCTTTTGAGAGCTGCGTGTCTAGGATCGCTCCCAGGAAGGATCTGGTCTGCAGAGGTGCAAACTGTGACTTTTCGACGTTGATGGTCAACCGCAGAGACTGAAACACCTGCTGGCAAAGGTGCGTGTCCCGACCCAGCTGATGGTGGCATTGAGACTTGAGAAGGCAATCGTCTAAATAGGGAAAGATCTGAACTCCTTGTAGACGTAGGTGAGCCACCACCGGGGCCAGTACCTTTGTGAATACACGAGGAGCTGAACGCAGTCCGAAGGGTAGAACTTTGAACTGAAAATGCATTGGTCCCACTTTGAAACGCAGGTACTGGCGATGTTGTTTGATTATCGGAACGTGAAAGTACCCGTCTTGAAGATCTATGGTGGTCATAAAATCCTCGCTGGATAGAAGACGCAGGACTTTCAGTAGCGTCAGCATACGGAATGATAGAGACTTTAGGAACTGGTTGAGAGGCCTCAAATCCAGAATGGGTCGCCAATCTCCGTTCTTCTTGAGTATGAGGAAAAATCGAGAGTAAAAACCCTTCCCTCTTAGATGTTTCGGGACCACTTCGACTGCCCCTTTCAACACAAGAAGACGGACCTGATGGTAAAGCTCCTCGAGATGTGGAGGAGGTGGGGTGCAAGGAGGAATCTTTGTGAACTCCAAAGTATGACCCCGTTTGACAATGTCCAAAACCCAGCGGTCCGAGGTGATCGAGGACCACTGGGAATAAAACAGAGAGATTCGTCCTCCAACAGTGTGAGAGTGGCAAAAGTCATTGGCGTTTCAGATTTGCGCCACGATAGGACGACTTTCCTCTGTATGTTTTGGAGGGTTGTTGTCGAGACTGCTGATTGGGCGTGTAACGTTGGCCGCTCTGATTGTAGGAACGGTATTGCTGCCCACCTCGAAAGTTGGAGGAAGTGCCGCGTCCGCGCACACCTCGAAAGGACTGCTTACGAAATTGTAGCGTGCCCAAGGACTTCGCCGTATCGGTGTCCTTCTTGATGGACTCAAGGGCATCATCGATATGGGATCCGAATAATGATTCTCCATCATACGGCATATCCAGTATTCTGGCTTGGACTTCCTGCCGGAAGGAGGTGGACTTCAGCCAGCCTTGTCGTCGGAGTGCAGCCGCACTTGCCAGGAGCCGGAAACCCGTATTAGCCATATCGACTGCACAATCGATGATTTCTTCCGATGCCCTTTGACCATCGCGGAGAATCTGTTGTGCGTCAGCCTTGGAAGCATCAGGTATGAGTGCTATGTAATCTGCGATGTCTGACCACATCTGCCGGTCATAACGTCCCAAAATGGCTAAGGCATTGGCTGCTCGGACAGATGTGGAGGCCATGGTTGAGAACTTGCGGCCAATTGCATTTAAGCGTCGAACCTCTATCCGGAGGGGCTGTGATTTGGGACGCCGGATTCCGTGCTCTACGCTGTGCGGCCTGAGTCTCGACAGAGTCCGGCTTGGGATGAGAAATCAGGCAAGCTGGAGAACCAGTTGGGGCCTTGTACTTCTTCTCAAGGCGCGGAATCTGAGCAGGTAAGGAGTTTGGAGCATTCATCAGTTTAATGCCCTCTTTCCAAACAAAATCAATAATAGGGATTGTGTGTACCTGCTTAAAAGGTTTGTCCTTAAAGTCATAAAGAAAACAATCCTCCTCGCGTTGTGATCGTGGGAGTTTGAAACGCTGAGCCGCTTTATCCATTAATAGATGGAAACTGGCGATATCTACTGGTGGAGACTCACTCGAGGTACCAGGTTGAGGAGAGGGCGTCTGCGCCCGATAATCATCCCATTCGCCCATATTCTGGTCGCCTGCCTAATCATCCGTGTTGTCTGGGACTTCACCGTCCTCACGTTCTGGTTCTGCGTTCGCCTCCTCATCATCCGCATCCTGCGGGTATACAGTGGTATGGATGCTTATAGATCTATAAACCTGAGAAGGTGCAGGTGGCACGATAGGCGGCAATGCAGGTGGAGGTAGTGCCACAGGAGCGGGAGATTGCGCAGGTGTAGTCTGCGGCGTTGCAGGAAAACGGCGGTTGTAATCGTCCAGCATATGTTGGAGATTAGAAATTAAGGTCAAAGGAATGGTGGCCACAGGAGCTTGAGTGAACTGCTCCTCTTGTTGAAAGTCTGTGTCATTGCCATCATCAGAGTCTGTGTCTTGACACTTAATTATCAAATCAGAGGGACTATGTGCTGCCCCAAATGTGTCCTCTTCATGCTCCGAATCTGTGTCATGCTCCGATGTAGTTGCGAACATTGGAGAAGGTGGTTGAGGCTCTGGATCAGAAATCTGTTGGCAGGGTACTGTAGTGCGAGGATGTGAAGATTTTGCGGTCGTCAATGGCACTAACGGCATACATGCAAATGAAATCGTGCCGCCGTTGACGGAGCCGTCGCCGTTCACGTCGACGAGGCTGATTTTGGTATCGTCAACGGTAATTTGGAAGAAACCTTCGTCGACGGAGTGGTCGTCGACGGTATCACTGTCGACGGGCGATCCACTAAAGATGCAGTCGTCGACGGGGTCGTCGTCGACGGGGTCATCGTCGATGCTGGTACTGACTCCGTAGACGGAGTCTTCGTCGACGGGCCTGTCTTCGTCGACAGGATCTTGGTCGACGGTGTCTTCGTCGACGAGGCTTTAGTCGACGACGTCGACGACGACGACGTCTTCGGGTCTTTCGTCGACGAGGATTCTCTCTTCTTCGTCGACGAGATGGGAATCGTCGACGGGACAGGCAACGAAACCCTCGTCGACGTCGAAGCTGTCGACGAAACAGTCGTCGACGATGAGAATGCTGAAGTGGTAGTCGGCGTCGTCGTCGAAAATGCAGGCAAAGCTGTTCTCTCGTCGGAGCGCTCGCCGACGCTCCCGTCGACGGCGGAACTTTGAGAGGTGTGAGAACACCTCGAGAGGCAGCCAAAGACGCCTGAGAGCCAGGTCTTGTGGGCGTAGAGGTGGTAGGAGTGGCAGAATACACCACAAGAGCCACAGACAAGGCTAATTTCGGTTTCTTGAGGAAAGGAGAAGGAACCTCCTGAACACTACCAAGCTTAGAGGCTGCTGAAGAGAAACCAGAATGTAAACTTTCTGCGTCGGAGAGCACAGAGTCTTTGTCCTTAAGACGTTGCAGCCAAAGGAGAAGACGGCCTTCCTTGTCCTTCAGAGTTTTGGTAGAAAAGGTTCTACGAAACTTGCAGCTGCCAGCCTCATGATCCGGGTATAAACAATAAATACACTTCTGGTGGGGGTCCTTTTCAAAAAGGCGCAGCTTCCCACAAGAAGAGCAGGGTCTAAATAAAGACTTCTTACTTGACATGTTAAAGAAACTTCTGGAAATAGAGGAATAGAGAAGAAAACTGAGCAGAGCTCAGGGAGACTCCCTTCACACGACGTGCGGTAGAAAATCTGAGGGCTTGAGCTTCTGAGGAGAAGGTTCTAGAGGGTGCTGGCGCCTGATTGGCTGCAGTTTGGACTAACATAATGACACTAATGTGTTACAAATGGGTTTTTTCTCTTTGCCTTACATTCCTATGTAGGAATCGTTTTTAGAGGATTTCAGTTGTATTTCCTTTCTTTTTCTTGTATTATGTTTATGTTTATATATATATATATATATATATATATATATATATATATATATATATATATATATATATATATATATATATATATATTTAGCATTATTGCTATTTTATTTACCGTGGGACTCCCACTTCGACAACGGGGAATATTCAAGCATGTGAATCTATGAAAGACACCCCTAATACTGGAGAAAGTGTGCTCTCACCTGAGGGACAGAAACTAGTCTGTGGTGGCAGGCTGGATGATACCAGTCAGCCAGCATACTAAGAGGCTGGTAGATGTTTAGAGGGCTCCTCTAAGGTGCCATCTAGGTGCATGCTTTAATAAATCCACTACTGGCACCAGTATGGATTTATTAAGACCAGATATGTGATACCAAACACCATAGGCTTCAGTAAAGGCATCATGTGGCTGGGGAACTCGTAATGATGACCTGTGCCCAGTATATGTACTTAAGATGGTTTCCTTGTTCACTTGTACTATCTAGCAGTTGAACTAGGCAGCACAGAGGCATATCTGCTCATGTAGATATGTCCTCACATGTAATATAATGCACCCTGCCTTAGGGCTATAAGGCCTGCTGTAGGGCATGCAATGTCTGTGGCCATGGCACACAGGGTGTGTGCCATGTTGTTTTTTCACACTTGTTTGCACCATTTCATGCAGTGAGCAACGGTGTGCTGCATGAGTTTGGTGGTGGGTCCTCAGGCTGGCACAATACATGCTACAACCCTTTTGGACTCTCTTTAGTACCCATGTCCTATGTACCAGAGGTACCATTTACTAAACTTACAGAGATGATGATTATCTTGCCAACTGGGGAACAACTGAACAGTTACCTTGGTTTAGGGAAAGGGGACTGGCAACCTAGTTAAAAGGAACCCAATGCAGTTCTGTCAAAATTGCAAAAAAATAACAGGCAAAATGTGGGGGGGTCACCATGTCAAAAAGGTGCACTTTCCTACAAAACGGCACTAGCCAATCTAATGGTTTGAGACTTGGCTCAATTAACAAATTCAGGTGGAGAAGGGTTCAGGGATGAGTCTCAGACATCTGCTTCGGTCTTTCTTAGGGAGCAAGAAGTGAAGCGTGTAGAATCCCAGGATCCTTTTTCCCAGGTGCACCACCTCTACGGCCCCTTTGTTGAGCAGGGCAAAATCCTCCCCATCAAAGCTTTCTGTGCTCGTTTTAGTGGGCAGGTTTTGAGGGGGGTCCCAAAGGGTGGAACAGAAAGAGAAGGTCACAGCCCTTGCAAATTAGCTGAACGAATCACCGTTCCATGATGATCGCTCCCAAATGATGGAGAGATGGTAAACAATCAGACCCCCAAGAAGTTAGTGGTATAAAGGGGGTGGGGTGTGGCTGTTCAGAGTGGAGTTACAATGGTTTTGAAACAGCAGAACCAAAGGAATAGGGTGGGACCTTAACTGGAGCTGCCAATGCTGATCATGGTTTCCCTTAGATCCATGCCTGCACAGAAAGGAGAGGTGGATTTGCGGACCCATTTGGACTGGCTGTTAAGGCTAATGTTGCTGAGAATGTTGTGCCCTGGAGTAGTCTTGGAAGATCCTGTACTGTAACATTTTTTTCGGTGCAGAGGTCAGGCTTACGAAAGCACGCTGTGACACGGCAATTTTTGAAACACTTCTGGCAGAATTTTCAGTCTTTATCGAAGGACGGGTCCAGGAGTGTGGCTAGAACATCTTATGAGAAGCCAATTAAATGCAGCCAAACTTGGTGATGCAGTGTGACAGCTGTACCTATGGATCGAGCTTCGTGTCTTGTCTGCAAATGAGGATATGTTTGAAAACATCTAAACAGTCATTGAACAGATCTGAGAAGAACCTCTTCATATAACAAGATAGACTGATGACAGTCACTTTTGTCAATTCAAACAGGGCAAGGAAGCAGGGACTCACTAGGTATTTAGAATTACTCTTGCGGAAGGCAAGGCTACCAAAGGCAAAGGATTTTCTGCCCACCTTCTTACAACGTTGATCCGGGGTGGGGAAGAACGGGGGCTTAGAAAATGCATTTGGATTCAATTTAGCATAGGAGGCTTCGACCACTAGACATTTTGTTGAAGGGTGTGACAATAAAAATGTGTGCATGAATGGTCTGGCTCGAGAACAGTTCCTCCCAGGCACCCAGTAGAAGGTCCAAGAGTGCCTTGGTACAATGCTGTAGAGCTTTTGAAACTGTGGATGAAGGTTGATAGATGTTTGTTAAAATATTAACATTGCCCTCCGCAGAAGTCAGCTGTAACACTTGTATTACCAGAGTGTATGAAGAGATTTCCTCTGAACAAAGACTTTCTTACTTCCCTGTTTGGGGATTAAGACATCAACCACCAAATCTTCATGCTCTGTAAGGCAATAGTCTGCATCCGGCATAGAAGGAGCTTTGGGGTCTGACCTAAATCCCTGGGTTGTACCAAGCGCTTATCAAAACAGGCTGGAATTTTCTCTTTTGCCACCGAGAAGTCAACTGACAGAGAGCTTTAACGAGGTCACTGAAAGAGCTTCTGCAGTTAGGGCCAGTGACCGCATCATAGGCTAAGTTGGGCAGGCCGGCAATGGCTGCTTTGGGGGGCATTGACATTTTGGAGGTGTGGTGGCTGGAGCTACCAAGGCCAGCACGACCACAGGGCAGGCTCAACCTTAGGGAGTGGTAACTGAGCAGTCCTGAAAAGATCCAACAAGACTAGCTAGCAGGAAGGCTTCAAACTGCAAAAGATCGGATCCTGGTGTGAGAAATTCCAGTTTACTATTTTTTTAAGAGGTGAAATAGTTTCCTGAAGAGGAAGGGCAATGGGATTCAAAATAGTCCTGGGATTGGGACCAATTCCTCAAGGAGGAAAAGTGTTTCTCCTTCCTATGATGTTTTCTAACCTTTTTCTGAGCAGTCCTCTTGGGAGCTTCATAGGGTAAGGCCATCTACAAAAGGGCTTTAGATGGGAAATTTTAGGAGGAGATAATTGACCAAGTCGCTAAGAAATTTCATTAGTGAAGCACAGAAAAGAGGTCAAGATAGACAGGGTATGGCGTCTTATAGGCTCACTAAGCTCCAGTTAACTGTCATTTAGCCAAACTGTATGGCTGAATACTTTCAAAGACAGCTCCATATTTTTGGATCTTGTTCTCAGTAAACTATTTAACTGTATTAGTCATTTTTGTATTTGCAGGGCCTTCTTCAGGTGCACATGGTGAAAGCTCTCCTTGTACAATAATATCATGAGAAGAGCACACGAAAACTGGGCCTGTAGTGTTCAGATTAATAAGAATACAGATCCCAGATGTGTTGGTGGTATTAAACAGAGGCATGACACGTCCAACACTGCCAACCCCCACTCCCCATTACGCGAAACATGCACAACCACATGAAGAATATGAAATGCTTCAACCTCTGCCTTTTCTGTAAGGGTTGTTCACTTCTCCAAGATAGAGCATGCTTGATATCAACGGCTTTCAAGATCTGCTTTTTGACTTAAAGTCAATCTGCAAGTCAGGGGACAATTTGGGCAGAGGGTGGTGATTGATTAGTTGAAGTGCTAATAAATGTGCACTCTGGCCAGAGAGTGATGTGCATCCTAATGTTCATTTTGAAGTACATCTTCAAGTTGGGTTAGCCCGAGAGCTGGATTCATTAAAACTCACTGGCTCCTAAACAGGTAAAATACACAGAGTATTTAAACTGGTGTACTGTGCAGCCCTTAAAATTGCTAATGATATAGTAGTCAAGACAAATTCCACATTGGTAGGAGGGCTTGACGACATCCTTTTGAAGATTGGTCTATATTAGGGGCAGCTTCTCAGCAAACAATTCCCTGGAAAGGTCAGGCTTAAACATAGAACTCAGTGTGTAATAACGTAGGGAATAGTCTGTCATTCAAATGCTATGACCAAATTCCTCAAGAAACACATTGCATCCATTTCATGTGCAAGTGAATGAAAGCTGGATAAATGCATATTTTTACCTCTCAGATTCAGCCTTTATTTGATCTTCTTGTCTTTCCAATTCTAAGATCTCCTCTTCTGTGTACACAAGTTTGACTCTTTCAACTGCAAGTTCTTGCTCCACTGCCTTTAGTTGTGCTGTGGTCTTAGCTAGCAGTGCTGATACTGCATCCTAAAAGAGTACAAAATAACACATATTAAATACATGTTATCAACCCAGAAGTAATTCCAGGGGGGAATTTGTTGACAAGTTGCAAATTGTTTCTACTGGCTCCAGTTGTTGACAATACTTTTCTGTGCGTTCATTTAGTTAAGGAAAAAATACTTTTTGAAAATCACCATTTTATACTTAAATAAAGAATGGATGTTTGAAAATTGCCCTTTTGCACTAAAGTGTTTTTCATCACTTTAGGAACTCCTCACTCTACTAACATTTAAATTTTATTTGGCATATCCCACAAACTTCTCCGATGCTTTGAATTTTTATTTTTGACAGTCAAAATTGTAAGGTCACGCTGAGAGTCGGAAACATGCCTTATCTGAAAGAAGACATTTTCCACCTTTGTGGAATCACCCCCCATTCTCGGTGTACTTCAGTAATAATCACCATGTCACCCATACAGTTTAGCCTACAAAAAAGCCCTCTAACTTTAAAACAAAAAATGAAGAAAAATATGGTCATTTGGCTCGCATTATCTTAGGCATGTTTCGCTTTACTCATTCGGCACCTGGAGGAATTATTATTTACGAGTTTAGATTTAAAAGTAGTAGGCATTTATATAGTACGATACAGCGTCCCCAATTATTCATTCCGAATTTTAATAATGCTAGTAAAATAAGTAAAGTAAAATATATGGACTGAGTTGTGTAATATACATCTGTGAAGCCAAATTCAGTTCAGTCCAGGCCTTTGCTTTGCAGAATTAAGAGTGTAGTACCGTATGTCATATGAAACCATGGTTTAGCAAAACCACAATGTAACTGTATTGAGTAAGTGTCCTTCCAGAAAAAGGAAATAATCAAATATTCGCACAGCTATGAAGTGACCCTAAGCTTCCTTTTTCAGAATTGTTATATTTTTAAGTTTTTGCTAATACAAATGAATTACAGATCTGATTAAATGGTCAGTTAGTTAGTTTTAGGGATATTTCTTCTCAGTTGACCTGACAGACACGCAACAAACTCCTGCTTATCTATCAATAAAAGCCTAGCATTTCTTGGAGTCTGAAGACTACTATATATTAAATAAGTGGACTCAACCAGAAAGTGCAAGTCACAAAGTATAACAACTTGAGGAGAAGAAAAGACAGTTCAGCAAGTTCAGCGCTCTCTAGCAAGATGTACTTGCAACATGGTAGTTACAAATGAATAGCATAGGGCAAACTCAACCTTTTTACCTTTTTGAGGAATTTCAATTGGGGGACAGAAACAGGTCTTTACAGTGCTATTAAACTGTGAATCTGTAATAGCAAGCACTATATAATGATGTCTAAACAGTAGATCTCACATGAACATGACAATAAAAAATATGCTCAATCTGAAGATCTCTGCAAGATGTGTATTGTAAACAAGACTATGCAAAATCTTATTTTTCAAAATGTCTTGAAAATTATTATGTAAATTTATGCTAAATTCTATTTGTTGTATTTCACCTGGAAAAAGAATTCGAAGGTATACCTCAAGTTCGAAAGTCAAGTAAGATACCATAGTGGGTCTGATTTGTGAAGAATATGACCCCCCCCAAATAAAAATATTTTCTCCTTGTTCAGCAAAAAGTACGAAAGTTTCTACTCAAACCCTTCCACCCTTGGTAAAAAAGAAAAAACAGGCATTTTGCATCCACAAAATTTTTGAATTTCACATACCACAAGCTTCTAGGGAGTCCTTAAAATTCCCTATGAGCCTAATTCTAAACACTCAGCAACTGACTCGCAAATGTGATTATAAAATCATTCCATTACCCCACCTCAACTCAAATTATCAGGGAGTGAGCCTACAATTCAACAATTTTGATACTTTTATAAATCGCAAGAGCAGGAGTTACCGTCTTAACAGCAGCTGCGCTTTCAGCAGAAGCCATCTGTTCTTCGCATGGACTGCTTTCATTTGTCCTGTTTGGCTCCGCACCGGAAAAGATTTGCACTGGGTACCACTGAAGAGAGATCTCACTGGAACGTTCGTAATCTGCCAAATTAATCTGAGCAATTCCCTAGGAAAGATAAAAGAGGCAGCACACAAGATAATCAAATAATTCATTGTACAGCCTCATGAAAGAGCCGTATGTCTCCTTCGTGATCACAAGGATACGACCAGCTGTCCTGTGAGAAACACAAGGGACAATGCAGAGTACGTAGATTTAGAAAAGTTATGCTCTAAAGGAAAGTATCTGAAATGATTGGGTGTGCTGGGTAAAACGAACAAGCAAGAGAGGCAAATTAGACAACTAACAGTTGCCCTTGGATTGAGACAGTACTCTGGTCTAATCAGCATGTCCACAATAAACTGGCTGGCAATTGTCTGGAAAATGGTTATATGGATGCATCTCTTTAAGATTGTGCCAGTTACCACGTTCCTGTTTCACAGGTCATTGAATTCGCAAGCCTATGCAGGACTTACGTTAACAAACTATTTCTACCTGCCGGCTGACGTCATGTGTAGTGTTGCAGAATCGTCATTTAGAGGTAAAACTGAGTACAATGGTTTTATATCTGAGAAGTGTGAACATACTGTGCCATGAGGTATATTAAAATAAGCTGTTGGTGCATGTTAACTCTAAAGACTTGACCATGTACCCTCAAAAGGTCCATTTGTACGTTGAGTCTCTTTGTATTGCATCTTAACCTTCTCTTCTCCTCACGCTCCTAGATGTCACAATGTATAGAAACAAATAGTTACTTACCTGTCGGTGTAGTTTTGCAGCTTGAAGATCTTTCTGGATTCACTATGCTGTGCATATTCCGCCATCTAGTGGTTGGAGTTCGGAAAGTGCTTTGTTTTTTTTTTTTTGTTTTTTTTGCTGTGGGAGGTTGCGAAACCTGATCCCCCTGGTGAGGCTACAACCCCCAGCATGTGTGTGCAGGCTCTCAGATTATTTTTTCCCCTTCTGCCTTGCAATTTTTTCTCATCGCTTAATAAGTCTACTATATATATTGCCTAAGGGCTGAGAGTGCAGGGACACTCGTAGATCTTTAAAAAGGTGACTTCTATATAAATATTATATACATATTGACATGTACACACCTGTTTTTTATTTTTATTTATTTTATTTATTTATTTTTTAATGTTTTATTTTTAATTATTATTATTTTTTTTTTTTGCCAGTATGTGTCCACATACGTATGCAAACATCTATATCTCTATATTTCCTACTATTACCACCTGCTTCTCCAGCCTCATCTTTCTGGCGGAGGTGGGTGGGATCGCTAGTGAATCCAGAAAGATCTTCAAGCTGCAAAACTACACCGACAGGTAAGTAACTATTCGTTTTGCAGCGTGAATCTTTCTGGATTCACTATGCTGTGCATAGACTTTGTAGCGGTTTAGTTACGTTTGCGGCGGCTGGGTGGAAGATGAGCTTTGGTTGTTGAATATATGTTGAAGCACCTTCTGTCCGACTTGTGCTTCCTTGTTCATTTGTATATCCACACAGTAGTGCTTTGTGAACGTGTGCACCGAAGCCCATGTTGCCGCCAGGCATATGTCTTAAAAGGGTGTGTTAGCCAGGAAGGCTATTGTTGCACCCTTCTTCCTGGTAGAGTGGGCCTGTGCCCCTCCTGCTAGTTATTGGCCTACCTGTTTACCTAGTAGGTATCCATACGGCTTTCTTTTGAGGAAAGTACCCATATACGTACTACCTTGCCTATTAATTTGTATTTGCTTAAAAATGTTAGATGTGACCAGGAACAACCCCATTGGATATTTTATTCAAATGGTTAACATTCTAGGCCCATTCATCCCGGTGTAGGCTAACACCCGATTTGCTTGTTATATTCTGTGCGTGCTAATTTTAATATGGTCCTCACCAACCACTAGCTTCCTTTTTTTAGGTCTCGCCTGTCAATGCGCATGCGCATTGAGCAGAGCGAGACTATGGGGGCTTAAACAAAGCTTACCTACACTGGCGATTCACTGGCGATTTGATGAAGTGCATGTGCACTTTTATCTCAATGCGCAAGCGCAATTAGTTAAAATGCGCGTGCACAGCATCAAATCGTCAGCTTAGTGCCGCCAGCAGCTCTTCCCGCTCCGCCCCCTGCTGCATCAAAGGCTTGGCGCTGTGCCTCAGCCCAGCCATTCTCCTCCCCTAATTACCCCCTGCGGCATCAAAGGCTTTTTCACGACTGGCCGGCCGTGCTTTCAGTTCACGGCCGGCCGGCCGTGTCTCCTTTTCTTTTTTTTTTTTTTTTCATTAATTGAATGTCTTCCAGCAAGCTCTCCTCATCCGTAGCTTTAGGTGTGATGACAGCATTTCCTTATAAGATTACTGCTCTCTTGGGAATATATGAGGGCAGGAAGCCTTCTGAATTCGGCTGATCATTATCAGAGAGTGTTTTGGTGAAAATACGGGACTTTTCTTATGCGTGCTGCTACAAAAAGAGCTCAGCTCTCCTTAGCTACGGGAAAGCTGTTTGGCTTACTTCTGCTCGCTCAGCCAGCAATTGTGCCATGTGGTGTGTTTTTAGCTTTACTAGCTCATTGGTGTGTACTGGCTTGCCACTTTGCTGGAATAAAGTACCGGCCATAACGCTGAATACGACTTTCTTTTAATTAGTTCACCAGTTTGCTGCCAAGTGAATTTGAGAGTAATAGTGGCAATCATGTTTGAAACTGCATAACGTGAGCGGAATAAGCTTGCAAGCCGCAATCACCCCACATCCACCACATCCACCACCACATCCAACACATCCACCACCACTTCCACCACATCCACCGCATCCACCACCGCATCCACCAGCACATCCACCATCACCACCACATCCACCACCACATCCACCACCACCTCCACATCCACCATGACATCCACCGCCGCCACATCCACCACCACCACATGCACCTCCACCGCATCCACCACATGCACCTCCACCGCATCCACCACATGCACCTCCACCGCATCCACCACATGCACCACCACCGCGTCCACCACCACATCCACCACCACCTCCACATCCACCACCACCGCATCCACCGCCACATCCACCGCCACATCCACCGCCACATCCACCGCCACATCCACCGCCACATCCACCGCCACATCCACCGCCACATCCACCGCCACATCCACCGCCACATCCACCACACCCACCACCACCCCATCCACCACCACCACCCCATCCACCACCACCACCGCATCCACCACCACCATCGCATCCACCATCACCACATCCACCGCATCCACCACCACCACATCCACCGCATCCACCACCACCACATCCACCATCACCACATCCACCATCACCACCACATCCACCACCACATCCACCATCCATCCACCACCACCATATCCACCATCCCATCCACCACCACCACCACCACCGCATCCACCACCGCCACATCCACCACCACATCCACCACCACCACCACCACATCTATCATCACCTCCACATCCACCGCCACATCCACCACCACATCCACCACACCCACCACCACATCCACCACACCCACCACCACCACATCCACCACACCCACCACCACCACATCCACCACTACCCCATCCACCACCGCATCCATCACCACATCCACCGCATCCACCACCACCACATTCACCACCACATCCACCTCCACATGCACATCCACCTCCACATCCACCATCACCTCCACATCCACCATGACATCCACCGCCACATCCACCACCACCACATCCACCACCACATCCACCGCATCCACCACCACCACATCCACCACATCATCCACCACATCCACCACATCATCCACCACATCCACCACCACATCCACCACCACATCCAACACATCCACCACCACTTCCACCACCACCACATCCACCACATCCACCACCACATCCACCATCGCCCCGACATCCACCATGACATCCACCGCCACATCCACCATGACATCCACCGCCACATCCACCACCACATCCACCACCACCGCATCCACCACCACTGCATCCACCACCACATCCACCACCACATCCACCGCCACATCCACCGCCACATCCACCGCATCCACCACCACATCCACCACCACATCCAACACATCCACCACCACTTCCACCACCACCACATCCACCACCACCGCATCCACCACCACCACATCCACCACACCCACCACCATCACTTCCACCACCACATCCACCACCACCACATCCACCACCACATCCACCACCACATCCACCACCACCACCACATCCACCACCACATCCACCCCCACATCCACCCCCATCACCACCACATCCACCATCACCACCACCACCACATCCACCACCACCATATCCCCCAGATCCACCACCACCACATCTATATGTGTGTGTGTGGCTATGTGTGTGTGTAGGTGCAAATGCAATGTTCTTGGATTTTCGTCACAATAAAATACACTGAACATAATCTTCACAAAAGTTATTTACAAACGTTTAAGCTATTGCCATTATAAATTACAATAACATTTATTTAAGTAATAATTATTTACAAAATTAAAAGCCATTGTTATTTGTAATATCAATACATCTAAGTCACGTAAATACAACACACATTGCATTACAAATGCTATAGGTGTCACATTTGCGAAAGTTAAAACTATTGACATTGTAACTGACAAAGGTATTAATTTTGCTATTTTTAAAACCAACACATAAATAAAAAAAGTAAAACTTTCCTAATGCGAGACCTATTGCATTTCCAATGCTTGTTTTTTTTGGGGGGGATGCAATGGGCCGGTTTTTACTACTATAAGTAGATACGGCTTAATGGTTTTTGGGGTGCCTGGCTGATTTACGGTAGTACGTATTTGTTGTCTGATGCTCACCTTGGTAGCCCAGACCACTGCATGGGCATGCTGATGCCCTGTAGAAATTTGTTACCACCTGTCCGTGGTTATGGTATTGTAGAACCTGGGCGCTATTACCTGCTTATGCGTCCTGGTAATGTTCTTAGTAGAGAAAGGAGGGTAGAGGAAAGAAAGGCCTTACCCTATTATCTGCCTTGGCTTGTACATATAAGTGTACCTGATGCTACATCAGCCATATATCTAATATGCATATGTTGATGCAGAAGCCCACATATGTGTGCGCTTATCCTTTCTTTATGAAGAATACTCCACCCATGTGGCCTATCCAAATATTGACTTGTACAGGAGAAGTTGTTCTGGACTTAGTTTGGCCACACGGTTCAAGGAAGGTGACGGCCCTTTGAGTGTATTGCACACCGTGGGCCTGCAGGCTAACTGCTTGCGAATGGTCTCCTAATGTTTATTAGGACATTGCCTGGTGTCATTTGGTATTTAGCTGCCTTGTGATTCCGTGCAAGGGAGAAACACCGTAACTTTTCACTGTGCCGTGTGCAGACCATGTGTAGTTTCTATCATGTAGGCAGGAAGCCTAAAGAACTGCACCCTGCTTGTCTTCATTGTGCCCTTATGGAGGGTAATGGTAGTTGAAACTGGAACACGCCCTAGTTAGGTGTGTGTTGCGTTTGCCCTTATACCTTGTGATGAGTAGGAGGTTCCCTCCGGTGGGCCACATGTGGGGTATGTGTTCCTACATAATCCCAGTCAACCAACTTGCTATACGGTAGGCATATGCAATGTTTGAGGTATTGCTTTGATTGTGTTTGTGTTACTGTGTGTATGTGCAGCACGTGGTGGTAGGGTGTGCACCCCCCACTGTAGTTGGCGAATTTTATGGTCGCGACGAACCGCAGTTGGCCGGCCATATGGGATGCCTTTGGCAGTCTCTGTGAACTCCATTGAAGAACCCCCAGCTTCTTCATGGTGTTCAGAAAGGCCGCAGTGAACCTCAGTTGCCGGCTTTCTGATTGGAATCTGTGGCTAACTCCCCTTGAAGAGCTGCCGGCTCCCTTATGGTGTGAAGTGCAGTCTCTGTGGTAGGAGAAGACTTCCACCTTTTGGGCTCGCCACGCCCAGAGTGTGTGTGAGATGAGTGTGGTTGTGGCTTCTTTATGGTGTTCAGAAAGGCCGCATTGAACCTCAGTTGCCGGCTTTCTGATTGGAATCGGTGGCTAACTCCCCTTGAAGAGCTGCCAGCTCACCTATGGTGTGAAGTGCAGTCTTTGTGGTAGGAGAAGACTTCCACCTTTTGGGCTCGCCACGCCCATAGTGTGTGTGAGGTGAGTGTGGTTGTGGTAAGCCCACCCCTCTCATAGTGATCAGCCCAATTAGTGAAGCTGAATCGGCTTTGTCATCGGAGCAAAACATAATGTTGTGCTGCAAGTACATATTGCATTGGTGAAAGAAATGCTGTGTAGCGTGCGTAGATATGTACCTGCATGTTGGGGTTTGTAGTCTTGCTGAGTGAGATTCAAATGCCCCTTAGAAGTAACAGTGCGTTTAGAGTATGCATAGTGTCATATTTGCAGCACTGTCTGTTTCAGGCCTTATGTATGTTGTATATTTTACACCGGCCGCAGTGAACCACCCATAATGTGTATGAGATGGTTGTGGTATGCCCCAGCATCTCGTGGCGATCAGTCCCCTTAGTGGAGCTGATTCACCATTGGTATAAATATAGCCCACGTAATGTGTTGGAAGTACATGTTGCGATGGGGTAATGCTGTCTAGCGCTTGAAACTATGTACTTATCTTCTGGGGTTTGTAGTCCTGTTGTGTGAGACTTAATTCCCCATTATAATTATGCATGTTGTGCTTAGAGATTGTACATAGTGTTTATGTGGCACATGCCCGTTTTAGAAACCGGGTTGTGCCATCCAGTAGTGGTGAATAGAGGAGGAAGTAGGTATGTGCTTCCAACGTCTTGTGTGACGGTGTTTTAAAAGACATTGTAAGTACCCCCTATAGAAAAAACAGCCTTCCTATTTTTCATCTTTTCCCCCCAAGGCGCCATGCAGGGCACGTTACCGGTAAAAGGGGTGTATATGTATATATTAAAACACATACATGAACTATTTGCATATGTAATACCGTGTTTTGAAAATGTTGTGTGTGTATATATATATATATATATATATATATATATATATATATATATATATATATATATATATATATATATATATATATATATATATAATCCTACTCCACACCTCAACCGAAGCAAAAGTGAAGAGGCCACAACAGAGGAACAGTTTGGAAACGGCTTTATTCTTTCACATGGGTAAGTCACAGTCCTCCATCACCCACAATCTGCGAATGCATTTCGGCGTATTCTCTGCCTTCCTCAGCGCCAGGGGTGTAAATGGTTCAGGAAGGTTCGTGTTTCACAAGTATATTTTCTAGCCCTTCCTGATAGGTTGCACAGTGTCCCGCTCCTTAAAGGTGTATGCCTAAATGCTAACAGCTCTGGTAGTTCGTTATATGACTCTACGCCTACCAGTCCCAGGATGCATTATTCATGTTAGTGTCTGGAGGCTGTTGCGTGGGGCGGGTCCACAGAGTTGCTGAGGGGAACCTTCCTTGTTCCCATGCTAACAGAACACGCCGTCTCCTCGTGTCCCCAACCGCTTCACCCTGCCATCACCGGGAGCACTTTGGACGGGGGCAAGGCTGAAATCAAACCTCGCCCAGCGTGAGGCTGAATGACCCCAACACCGCCATACTTGGGAGATACACCAAGTACTAAGGTACAGGTGAAGTTATATATATATATATATATATATATATATATATATATATATATATATATATATATATATATATATATATATATATATATATATACACACACACACATATATATATATATATATATATATATATATATATATAAATAACTTCACCTGTACCTTAGTACTTGGTGTATCTCCCTCCTAATTGCATGTATATCTATATGTATGCACCCCACACAGTGGAACATGCAGTTGTGTATTATATGCACGCATATCCATACACCCATACCTACCAATGTAGCATTATGGTCATGTTGGTATGGGAAGAATTTACCTCCTTTTGGCCTCCTATTTACAACCTAAGAGTTTCAGGAAGGCCAGTAGGCAAGTTACCCAACTGTGTGTATTTATATCTTGTAGTCAGGGGTCCCTCCTTTGCCTCGCTTGTTGCAGAACTATGCAGCCGGCTGATAAACATTGCTTGGATTTGGCCCGATCTGTGATCCTGCCTCTTGCCACGTTATGCATGTAGTGTATAAACCTTGTGAAGTTACCTTAGCACCCAGTAGAGTGTAAGTAACCAGTAAAAGTTTAAATGACCAGCAATGGAGGGGCCCCACAGTATATAACTGCATAATAGTGCATTAGCTCTCAAGAAATATTTTGCGATTTAAATTAAAACTGTGCATAAATATTGTACATATATGTTGCACATGTTGTGCCGCAAAGATAGTTTTCTGCATTTGTGTACAAGTATTGCTGTGGCTTATTGGGCCCTTTGTCTATGTGCATAATATTTGCTTCCAGACAAAATGGTGTATTTGTTGGCCCATGAATTTAAAAAAAAAATGGGTATGCGATTATGCTACCCAGTGACAGAGCTAACTGCTGCAGTTGCCATGATAGTGCATTTTTGTTTTTTTTTGTTACTTTGCCCTGTTGCTATTTAAAACAACCAAGTACCTGCACTAAAAGCCCTTCATGTGGGGCTGCAAAATGTAAAAAACGTTGCACGGGGGCGTGGCCAAGATGGCGTCGGAGTAGGACGCTTTCTCGAGCCTCTCCGACGCCGGACCTGCACAGCGGCTTACAGCGGGGTCCCAAGGAGCGCTGACCGGCGCCAAATGGTCGGTGGGGGCTGCCGATCCACGGCGGTGTGCTCCGGTGCCGTCAACTGAGGGTCTCGGCACCTCCTGGGGCCGGCGGAGTGCCGGCCAGTTGCGGCCTGTGAGGCGGCGGCCTCGCGTACTTCAGGGCCCGCCGGGGGACTGGCCGGCTCCAACTCGGCCGAGAATCCGGGCGCGGGTGATCCCGCGCTGCATGGGGAGAGCGGAGGCCTAGACTGGCCAGCGGTGGGCACGCAGAGGAGGAGGCTCGGCGGGAAGAGCGGCTGTGCCTGCAGGGGGCTGGAAGCTGCCGAGGAGAGGACGTAAGGAGCCGGGCGGAGACGCGTGTGGAGGCGGCAGTCAGGATCCCGGGCCGGCCAGCTTGAGCAGCGACTGCGGGGGAGGCGCGGAGAGGCCCGGCGTCTCCGGAGGAGCGGGTCGGCCTGCTTGGCCCACGGTAGGGCAGAGTGCGAGGCGGAGTTGGCAGGGGGCCGCCTCTCCTGTAGTGGAGGCCTGATCTCGGAGTGGCAGTGGGCTAGGCCGGACGGTGAACTGCGCCACGTGGACCGGAGAGGAGCTGTGCCCACACGCGCGGAGCGCGGGCTGGACAGAGTTGGCTCGTAGACGACCTCAGTGCCCTAGGTGACATAGGGGCCTGAAGAAAGATCTGAGGGGGCCTGCCCGGCTGGGCTCAGGAGGTGGCCGAAGCGTGAGTAAGCTCGTTGATCTGCGTACTGCCTGGCAGGAGAGGCAGGGAGGTTGCAGCTAGAGAGCAAGAGGACCGGCTTGAGGGGAGCCGAGGCGATCACCCGCCCGAGTAGCGGACTCCTCTTGCGCAGACACGCGAGACGCCATTTTGGTGGGGTCTTGCATTGCTGCCCTTGGAGGACCGATCCTGCGGATCCCTGGATCTGGCTTTTGCGGGGGAGCTGATGGAGGAGTCCCGCGAGCTCTGAGACTGGGCGCCAACACCGAGGAGAGGATCTTGCCACTCGTTCCCTGCCTCCTGGATTGGAGGAGGCTCCCGGTACTTGCGGTACTGGAGGATTGGCGGACGCACTGCTATCGGGACGTCCTGAGACGGACGGTCGCCGTCCTTAGACTTGCCTCCCGGCTGCGGCTACCTGAAGCCTGGTGGTAGGAGTGCAGCGGCTACCCACGGCCATGTCCAACTCGCAGCGCAAGGGGGGGAAAACGGTGAAGGAGGGGACCTCCAAGTCGTCGCAGCAACCAGCGTCGCCGGGAGCCAGCGGGTCCACAAGACAATCAGACGACGAGGCGCCAGCGACAAAAGGGTTCATGAAGGAGCTCTTCGCGACCATTAAGGAGGACATCTCCGAACTTCGCACACAGTTGGCGTCAGACCTCAGGGAAGTGCGGAGGGACGTGGATGGGATCGGCGACAGGGTGGCGACGCTGGAGGACCATGACCTTAGCATGGCAAATGATGTGCACCAGCTCCAACAGGACATCATACGCCTTACGGAGCAGAATCTGGATTTGCAAACACACGCAGAGGACTTGGAGAACCGCTCCAGGAGAAATAACATTCGCATCAAGGCGGTGCCATGGGACGGTGAATCGGGGGACCTGCGTGGATACGTCCTGGCATTGTTTCTCCAGATCCTAGAGGATGAAGAGATGAGTGACATCCAGATGGACAGAGTTCATAGAGTGGGGCTGCCTAGAAGGGGCGGGGGCCCACCGCCGGATATCCTCGTCTGTGTCCATGACTTTCAGGTAAAGGAAAGGATATTGAGGAAGGCTAGAACCATCACCTCGTTGCAATTTAGAGGCCACCGCCCCCAGCTTTACCAAGACCTGGCAGCGACAACCTTGCAGAAGCGCAGGGACTTTCGGCCTGTGACCGCTTTACTCCGGGAGCGCGGGGTATCCTACTCCTGGGGCCATCCCTTCCGGATTATTTTTCGGTGGGAGAACAGACTGAGGCAGATCAATTCCCTGCGGGAGGCGAAGGATCTCCTGGGCATCGAGGACGTGGAACCTTCCCGAGAGACCAATGGCTCGCCGTTCCGGAGGCGGCGACGCTCTTCCTCCTGGCACAGGGTGGGCCCATCCCCGGAGCGACGACGACCGGACCCAGCTACTAGAGAGCAGGAGAGAGGGGCCGTGGTGGCATCGGTGGCCTCCGCCACCATGGCGGCTCCCCAGGAGAGCTCTGGAGCAGCATGACCCCGACTTCGAGGAATGGCGTCGGAGGGGCTCTTGGCCTGAGGTCCCCGGGGTATAATGGTACTTTTGGAGAAGACACCCCGGACCTTGGACCTGGGGGTCACCAGGTTGACACCCCTACCCCGATTCCAGTCCAGCGGGGGTCTCCCGGACTGTGACCTGCTGGAACTGAAGACTACGAGGTTCAGGTTCAGTGCCTTGAGTTGTATTTTGTTGTTTCTTGTTTGTGGTAGGGAGGGGGGGGTTTGTTGGGGGGGCAGGGGCATGGGGGGGGGTTGGGTGGCTGGTGGTGGCGGCTGTAGGTTGTGTGTGTGGGATGGTGCGTGTGGGGGTGGATGTGTGGTCAGCTTTTTGGACTCGTCCTTGCTTTGCATTTCACGGTGGAGGGCGGATTGGTGGGGGGGGGTAGGGAACACAGGGTGGATGGAGGAGGACAAGGAGAGGGTGGAGGGATGGAGGGGGGTGTCTTACTCCTCACTGACAGTGTGTAACATGGCACAGGGGCGCTTCTTGATTTACTATGACTATTAGTATAGGCACCTGGAACGTGAAGGGACTTAACTCCCCGCAGAAGCGGCAGAAGGTGTGGAAGTACCTGACGGACCACCACCTGGATGTGGTTGGGCTACAAGAAACTCATTTGGCGAGGAAGGATGAGCTCCGGCTCCGCCATCGGCAGTTCCCACTTATATACAGAGCGTCTGCATCCACTAAACACAGGGGGGTTGCCTTAATGTTTCGAGCGTCCCTCCACTTCCAACCGGAGGGGGTGTGCGGGGATAAGGAGGGAAGGTGGCTGATGGACAAGGGGTTGCTGTATGGACGTAGGTGTACTTTCGTGGTGATGTATGGGCCTAATGCCTCGCAGAATGGTTTTGTGCAAAATTTGTTGGATAGAGTGGGGGAGTTTGTGGAGGGCCAGTTGTTCCTACTGGGGGACTTCAATATGGTGTGGGATAAGGTCCTGGATAGCTCATGCTCACAGAGGTCAGGGGCGGGAGTATTTACTGCTGAAACCCAGAGGCGGGTGGAGGATCTAGGGCTGGTCGACAGTTGGCGTTTCCTTTACCCCCAATCCAGGGACTACACCTATTTTTCCCATGTACATTTGTCCTATTCCCGAATTGATCATATCTTCATGAGTCAAGCATTGAGGGGGGATGTCCAGATGTCCGGTATCTTTCCACTCTCAGTATCGGACCACAGCTTAGTGGTGCTCGGGTTGCACTGGTCGATGGGGGGAGACGGATGGAGGAAATGGTACTTCCCCGAGGCATTGACTCGGGATGATGATGCATGTAAGGAGCTGCGAAGGGCCATTCGGGATTTTCTGGAACTAAACCCGCCTTCGGATACCTCGGTGTACAATACTTGGGATGCATGCAAGGCCTCTCTGCGTGGCACCTGCTTTGGTCTCAATGCTAAGCTAAATAAGCAGAGGAGGAAGGAGCGTGAGGCTCTTGAAGCCGAATTAGCGACACTGGAACAGGCGCATAAAGCCAATCCGTCTCGGGTGACCCTACGACCGTTAACTGCGGTGCGGGGGAAACTCCGGGCTCACTATAATAACAGGGCGGAAATTACACTATTACGGCTGCGACGGACTTCCTACTCGATGGGGAACAAGGTGGGGAGGCACCTGGCGAGACAGCTTCGGGATAAACGGGAGCGGGAATATATTGGGGGAATCAAAGATGAGACGGGAAGGGACCACCACAGGGATGGGGACAAAGCTGCTATCTTTAGCCGCTTTTATGCAGCCCTATATAGGGGAGAGGATCTGGATCGGACGGCGCAGTCCGCCTTCCTGGCTGGCCTCCCTATACCCCAAGTCTCCAGGGAGTGGAATGAGCTCCTATCGGCACCTATTATGAGGGAAGAAGTGCTTGACGCTATAAAGGCTCTTAAGCTGCACAAGGCGCCTGGGCCGGACGGGTACACGGCCTCGTTTTATAAGACGTTCGCGGGAGAACTATGCGACTTTTTAGTCACCCTCTTCAACTCCATGGCTTCGGAAGGTCGCACCTCGGGCTCGATGGCGGAGGCTTTGGTCACC
Organism: Lissotriton helveticus; assembly: GCF_964261635.1. NCBI lineage: Eukaryota > Metazoa > Chordata > Amphibia > Caudata > Salamandridae > Lissotriton > Lissotriton helveticus. The sequence continues at coordinate 751,680,909 of NC_136069.1, read as the reverse complement.
ATTCTCCCCAAGCCTGGGAAAGACCCCACCCACTGCGCCTCCTACCGCCCGATAGCGCTCCTCAACTTAGACGCCAAACTGTACTCCGGGATTTTAGCAAAGCGGCTACAAGATCTGATGCCGGCTATTATCCACCCTGACCAGTCTGGATTTATCAAAGGTCGACAAACGCATGACAATCTGCGGCGAGTGGCGCATTTGATCGAAAAGGCCGACCGATTTCGCTTACCTGCAGTGTTGGTGGGACTAGACGCGGAGAAGGCGTTTGACCGTGTTGACTGAGGATTTTTGAATTTGACACTGGAAGCCTTTGGATTCTCTCCCCACTTTATAAGAATGATCCGGGCTAATTATGACCGGCCTGCGTCCAGGGTGTTGGTTAACGGGCACCGGTCTGCTGCTTCTCCCATACCCGCGGTACGCGGCAGGGGTGCCCGCTTTCCCCGCTGCTCTTCGCGCTCAGTATAGAGCCGCTGGCGCTTGCCATACGGGAAAGGGAACAGATTGCAGGCATTCCCTTCACTGGCGAACAACATAAGATCTCCCTGTTCGCAGATGACGTCCTCTTATCATTAGGAGACCCGGCTCGCTCACTGCCCCATGTACATGAGGTTCTTTCTGAGTTTGAGAGGGTGGCGGGTTTTAAAGTCAACATGGACAAATCCTACATCTTGAATTTAACATTGCCCTCTGATGTGGTGGAACAGGTGCGGACACTTACACCTCTTTCGTGGTCCTCCACTTCCTTGCTTTATTTGGGTATTAAATTAACCCCCTCCTTAAGTGGGTTGTTTGCAGCTAATTTCCCCCCAGCTTTGGCGGCGATCCGGGGGGAGCTAGAGAAATGGAAGCCAAAGTTCATTTCTTGGCTGGGTCGCATTCATGCGATCAAGATGGTGCTGCTGCCCAAATTCTTGTACCTTTTCCAGGCCCTCCCCATACCTGTGGCCTTGGACTTCTTCCGGCGCTTGAAGACCCTGGTGCTGAAATTTGTGTGGCAGGGGGGACGGGCTCGGCTTCCGTTTGCAGTACTACGTCGGCCACGGGGGGAGGGGGGAGTGGGGTTCCCTGACATGCATTTATATTACAAGGCAGCGCAACTGAGAGTGCTGGTGGAATGGTCACAACCCATGTCGGAGAAGCATTGGTTACATATGGAGCGTAGTGTGGCTGGGAGGTCCATCTGGGATTTAGCCTGGAAGCCCAAGGCAGACCGACCCGTGAATGCCTATATATGCACTCCTACTGGTACGGTCCTGAAGGTGTGGGACACGGTGACAGGGGATGACCGTTGGACCACCTTTCCGTCACCGTTCACCCCTATACACAGGAATCCGTCCTTTCCGCCGGCGGAACGCGATGGTCCGTTTACGCAGTGGAGTGAGGGTGGCTGCAGGGCGCTTACTCACCTGTTCCATGGGGCTGACCCACTTACCTTCCACAATTGCATGAGGGACTACGGGGTCCCGCCCACCGAACGGTTCCATCATACTCAACTCCTACACTGGGCTACTTCACCCGGAGTGAGGGATGCGGCCACGCGCCCATTGACGGCCTTCGAGGGGTTCATCGTCCGCACTTCCTGTATGAAGGGGACAATTTCCTTCATATACAGACTGCTCCTGGACACAGTGATAGTCCCGAAGCCCCGCTATAAGGAGCACTGGGAGAATTGTCTTGGGAGGGACGTTTCGGAAGTCGAATGGAAGGGGTTGTGGAGAGATATCAAGGCCCACAACCATTCGATTGGCCTCAGGGAAGCTCATTTGAAACTTATGTACGACTGGTACCTTTACCCATCCAAGCTGCACCGCATTTTCCCGTCGACCTCTGACAGGTGCTGGAGGGGGTGCGGCCTACTGGGTGATTTCCGCCACATATGGTGGGATTGCCCGACCATTAAGCCTTTCTGGTCAGAGATACTGGCGCATATTAAAGAGGCGATTGGATATCCGATCCCGGAGACCATGGATTATGTCCTACTGGGGCTTCGAGATCCGATGCTGACGCACCAGACTAGAGCTGACAAACGGATTATATGGCTGTGCTTGGGTGCGGCTAAATTGACACTGGCGGTGGCATGCGCGGCTGTGGCGGCTGCTGAGTTTGGAGAGGGTATCCGATATCTTTCTGGGTAATTTTAAGAATTTCATGTTTACATGGGGCCCCTTGGTCAGGTTTCTATCCCGGGGTCTTCCGTCAGCAGTTTGCCCATCGGCTTTGCGAGCGCTACACCTGTTCCACATTTGAATGCGGAGAAGTGTGCTTCCCAGTGTGAATGAGTGTTGAGCTGCCACCACGGGTGGAGGGTGGGCGGGAGGTGGGGGTTGGTTTGGGGGTGGTTGAATTTATTTGTTTCTGCGACATTCAGCAGTTAGTATTGGACTATGGAGGACTCCGGTGCTGAGATGTGCCTCGATGGAGGCTCGACTTCGCGCTTTCCGCACCTGAAGGAGAACTGATTAAACCGCTGTTGCGAGTGGACACTGACTTGGCAGTCTTTGAGCGGATTATCCTTCATGCATTCCCGAGCCTCGATGGGTGGCAGTCCACGGAGTCCCCCTAGGGGTCTTTGAGCATCGTCGCTATGTTTGATTGAGTTTCTCTGTTTTTTTTGTTGTTCTCTACTCAATAAAATAACTTTGACAAAAAAAAAAAAAACGTTGCACCTATCTTTGTTAATGGTTATAAGGCATAAGGATAGTCTATCATGTAGCCTAGCCTTGGTGTTGGAAGAGGTTGCGGGGGAGGGAGGTTTATGGCCTTCTCCTTCGCTTTGAAACCCCTTGGAATGTGGGCTGCATTTGGCGCCACGTTAGAAGTGTTGTGGCCAGCTTTTAAAACCCCTGGAAGGGAAAGGCTTTGACTCCCGCCATAACTCCTTTTCAAATGGCGTAACAATTGCATTTTGTGCAATACAAAAGGTTTTGTACGTAGAACCTACTGTAGGTTCGCATATTTTATAAAAGATTCTTAGAATCTCCTTTTTATGCCCAAAAGCGTACCTTTGTAACGTTTTTAAAAAACGTGGTGCGCTTTCTGCTTAAGCTATGTTAGCTGTATTAGCTACTAGAAGGAATAAGGAATCCCTGAATATCCCTTTTCCCTGCAGTACCGTGGTGTAAGGAAGAGGCACCTACGTCCCTCACTACACAATAATAGTAAAGCCTAAGTGAATAGTCTTAAGACATTTTTACACCATATTTAAAAGTAAAAAACAGCGCCTGGACGCCCTTGCTGTAAGCGCATTGGAGTAGACTTGCTTTTAACCTTCCAGCCTGGTAGGTTTAACCATTGACTGTGCTACACCCTTTTCAATGTTACGGTAGCACATGGGGCCATACCCTGTGCTCTTGGTCCTACGTTAAACATTGTACAAACACGTGGAGCATTCCATCCATGCTCTTGCTGCCACATGAAATAAATGAAAGAGCAAGCTCTTCTTACCTTGTTTGAGGATGAAGCATCCTTACACTGCAGAGTACTCCCCCCCCCCCCCGAATACCTGTAGGTTGTTCTGCCAGAGAACAATGTGCTCGCTTTGGTGCATGAGGAGGAAAAGGGGCGAGCAGTGGTAACCCACTGCTTTGCTGAAAATTGTTTCCCCTTCTGCAACATTCCTTGATGCCACCTCTCCCCTCGGAGTTCTGGTGGCCTCTCTCTTCTGTCCTATGTCTGCTGCTGTGCTGCAGCGCACCTCCGATCTCCATGGCGGAAAAAATAATCTGAGAGCCTGCACACACATGCTGGGGGTTGTAGCCTCACCAGGGGGATCAGGTTTCGCAACCTCCCACAGCAAAAAAAAAAATACAAAGCACTTTCCGAACTCCAACCACTAGATGGCGGAATATGCACAGCATAGTGAATCCAGAAAGATTCACGCTGCAAAAATACCTTTTCTGCTAGCTATGTTGTACTGCATGTATGGAGACTTGAGGCTTCAAAGAGAACTGTTGTACATACATTCTACCAAGTTGTACACAGGATTAGTGGAGGGGTGGAAAATAAAGACAGATGGGGTATCAATGAGTTGGGAACAATTCCATTTACATAAGGTACAACAGTGTTACAATATACACTTACAGAATGGTAGTGGAATTCAAAAACGGCTACATATACATAATATACATACTTATAGTTAAGTGGCGTGGTAAGATGTAGGAAGAGTTACATCAAAGATGAACTGTATATAGCACACGTGAAATTTTAGAATGCTAAAAAGTTTTAAAGTATAATTATTTATGAAAATCTAAAAACATAATAAACACCCACTAGCAACATAAGTGAAACACCGGAGACCTTTTCTTAAGAACAGTGACATACAAGAAGGCAAATTAATAACATTTTTTTTAAAGTAATTGGATTTAATTTTTCCATCAGCAATAGCATGCTAAAAATGAACTCTTACTCACCAGTAGCTCTTCATGCAGCTGCTGGCCCACAGAACAGATGTACAGTTGCACCGACTTGAGTTTCAGAACACTTAAATTGACAGGGATTTGAAAAACCTCATTGAACGTCAGCTGACTTTGCCAGTCTAGAGCTTTGGAACAGTAAGTGCTGGGTGCACTGGAGTCAAGTGGAGGCAAGTACAGCCTGAGGCGTCTGGAAACCAGAACAAGACCAGAATGGATATGTAGGGTGATTTGTATGGATGTTGATAAAATTCAGACCGGTCACACAACAGGTTACTTATTCTACATGCATGACGGCAAGAGAGTCCATGAACCCTGAAAGTCCACATGGTTACCAGTCCTTTTAAGTGCATTTAGATAAACTAAGGAGGAAGCACAGAACTGAGTGGGAGCACAATGCACTGTACTCGCTCTGCTACCACATACTGTATACTCAAAACACTGTAACTGCAAGTAAGGTCTCAAGCAACTATGTGCCAAAGGGTAAATTCTCCAAAACATAACTCTGAACAACCAAATGATTAGACAAGATCTTAGAGAGCTTGAATTGCCTATAACACAGATACTGTAATGTCAGAAACAGTTTTACATTACCAACATATCTAGGCTGAACCCAGAAAACACAATCGCGTAGACTTTAAATTCAACACGCAGCACAAAGGAAGGAAAAATACATGTTTTAAATGACATTGCAAACACAGTTCAATTTTGGATTCCTTCAAGTTTTATTATCATAAAACAAAAAGCAAAATCAGTTGGGACTTGGGTGCATGCAACTTTAAATAATTAGACACACAAGCAGCACAGTAGCAGGCACTAAACCTAAATCAATACGGTTGTGTGGGATACGTGCTGCATAGTGTAATACACAAGAATGAGTGCCCAGATAAAAATAAACAAGGAATTATATACTTTTTTCCTGGTTTTGCTCAAATGTCCCATTCTTGGCTTACCCTGAGTTCCTACACAATTGAGGAGTGGGCGTCCGCGAAATTGGCTGTGGCGGAAATGAGTTACTACTCCAAATAATAGTTGAGTATAGCTTATGAATGTAGTTCCCTCTAAGGCCAGACTTCAAAGCTTCTCAAAAACATTTCTTTGAAGTGGGTGCCTGTTCTATAACTGGCAGCGAGACCAAATGTCTGTAGTCACTGTAGGTAGTTTACAGAGTAATCAGGCTCAGACATGCCTCCAGAAAGTCACTAATGAGATTATAGAAGTGCTGTAGGTGGACAGACAAGTTTCCGTCCCAAACAATCTGAATTTTCACTTGACGTAAGTACAATTTAGGGATGAAAACAATCTTTTGACAGTGGGAGTCTGAGAAACTTTTATGCTAAACCAACATTTGTCTTTGACCACAACCAATATAAAAATACAGGCTGTTTTTGGTGCAATTTAAGTTAAAACACAGCATGTGCCAGCAGGTCTAAGTTCTTAACTTTGAATGATTTATTAAAGTTCAAAATTGTGCACTATGTGGAAAACGTTTAAGAAGTCTTCAGATTAATGCAGGACAGAGATAAAGTAAAGATATGGTGGAGATCACAGCCTTGAAAAGACTGTGTGAGGGTGAAGGTTTTCTGGATAATTACTAATGCAAACAACAAAATGGCAACCAGAAATGCAATTTTTTAAGTCATCAGAGAATTATTACCTTAGGTTCAATGAAGGTCCAAGTCAATAAATTCAATATTCAACTGTGGGGATGTGAATCTCTCACTTAATAAGATTAATTCTAGGTATTTAATATAGAACAGGCCTTAGCTCCAAAGAAGAGCTGAATGATTCAGGGAGGACCAGTATTTTGGCACTTCAAGCATAAAGTGATTTTTGTCGAACAGCATAGTATCAACTATTATCATGCAGGTCTTGCAATATGGATTCCACCTCAATCAAATCAGAAGAAGCCTTGGGCACTGCTCATTTCGCTTGAATTACATGATCTACTATTAAAGATTTCAGGCAAAAATGTAAGCTAATTCATAGACAATGATTCTGTTAATGAGACCGCAATCTTTTTTCAAATGCTCCATCACCACAGATAGGGTTCCATCATTTTTGTCCCTTCCGTGTGATGCGGTTTGCATACTTTGAAAATACTGAAGCTTCAAGTCTGGTCAATATGTAAGAAAACCAACCAAAACAGAGTAAACTCAATTGGTGCTGCTGAAATTACGATTTTTCTGCCGAGAGGAGACAGTCACTTCATAGGTAAGTGCCAAAATAAAGGAGATGCCCCACATGTGCATTTTTTTAATGTTAGAATTTGGTACACATAGGTCTAAGAAAAGAGCAAGATTCTGGGATTTCAACGATGGGGGTCGGTCACATGTTCTTATGTGCCATACGGCAAGGCCAGTGCACCCATCACTGTTTCAACTTGGACATCTTGCCCCGATTTCCAAAAATGTATATTTGTCTATCTGTGAAGGCCACTGTTTAATTGCTTATTTATATGTGCAGCAGGTTACTTTTTCCAGCTACATGCCACTGCCCCAGTAGGCACCCAAAAACATTTTCTTTAAATAAGACTCTGAGTTGGCCCTACAATTTGCTGGCACCATTTTTGATCAAATATAGAGTCCTATGTATCATACAACTGTAACAGACTGTTAGACCTGTCAGCTTTAGGGTAGCCCTCCCCCAAAACATTTTGCTTACTCACATCCGGTTATTGAAATTCGTTTTGCACTTTACCACTGCCAACCAGTGCTAATATTCTCGCCTTAAAACATGGTAAAATTGGCCCACGCCTAATTGGCACATTTAATTGAATGTACTTAATTGGCACAAAACGCAGTGGTGTAAAATAACATGAGGGGACCCCCATGCAAAGTACATGGAGGACACTCCCTCCTCCCCCCCCACCCCACCAATGACCGTCTCACCCCAGACCCAGTCAGGAGTTCTCAGGCCAGGGGCCCACCGCCCATGCAGTACCAACACAATCAGTGTATTGTGCTGAGGCCTGCAATTACAGCCTGTGTGCAGTTTTAAACTGCCAATTTTACTTGGCAACATAAACCTTTTGTCAGGCATAAAACTCCCTTTTTAATACAAACTAGTCACCCCTAAGGTAGACCTAAACAGTCCACAGGGCATGGTGCATAAGTTTTACATGTCCTGGTAGTAAAAAACTCCCAAATTAATTGTTCAACACTGTGAGGTCTACCTTTCTCATAGTAGAACACTGGGTTACCTTACTGCATTTAATAAGTGATAGCTTTTGTTTGGGAACAGGTAGAAATGTCATGTTTGGTCTCTAAATAAATGTAATTTAAAATTATATTTAATGGCACAGTCAGACTTTAAACCACAGTGTCACAGCCTGTGTCCTGGGTCACTTAACTGTGATTAGAGTGGCAGTTGGCCTTTGTGTATGCCTCCCAGACAGTGAGGCAGAGACGGACTAGGTGTTGGCATGATGGGAGGGGACAGAGCTGTTCCCTGCCCCAGTTACAAATCAAAGGAGCTGCCTTAGAACACTCAAAGAACTTCACATCAGTCCTTTGTAACCCTACACCCCTTGGGGCTTGGGCAGGGAGGAATAAAAGCCCAGATCCAACTGTGTTGGGGTAATTTTAGAAGTTTTTCCCACTTCAAAGCTAGAGCCAGGTATAAATACTGGACCCTCAGACAACCTCTTCAGTACACTCGTTCACCTGTGGAAGAATTCAGAAGGAATGCCTTATATTTCAGCGGACTGCCCTGCTGCTTGTGGGTTGCCTCGTTTCACAGAGGACTGCCCTGCCACTCGAGGCCTTTCTTGCTTCTCAGAGGACAGGCCTGCAGTTATAGAGGATAGCCCTGCTGCTTGAGGCCTGCCTTCTTCAGAGGACTATCATGCCGCTTGAGGCTTGACTTTTTCTTCAGAGGACCACCCTGCTGCCTGAGGCCTGCCTTGCTGCTTTAAGGAGAGAGAACTTTCTCTTTGAACTCAGGACTACCAGAGTGACTCAAGGGTCAGTTGGTTTATCTCCTGTCTGAGCTACAGGGACACAACAAGCTCCAGCGGACTCGCTACAACTGATCCTGCCCAGTTCTGCCACTGGAACTGCCTGAGCCCTGCTTGCCCCTGCGGGAGTGAGTTCCTGATCCCCAGGAAGTGCGTCCCCATGTCTGTGACTGGCATCAGTAGAGCCCGTCCTGTGAAATCCTCAAGTTTTGAACTCTGCTCACCAGACTTTGACAATGTCAGTTTTTCAGACGGACTAACCTGGTTCCTTTATCTAGTCCGCACTCCATTAAGGTCATCCTGAACTTGTGAATTTGTTGTGGTTTAGCTCGACCAGATACCCGTAGTTAGTTATTTCTGCTTCTTGGTGCTATTTTTACTTAACCGCTTCCATGCTCGTGACGGAACCGTTCCGTCACGAGCCACAGGTGGGCTGTGCTGGTGACGGAACGGTTCCGTCACGGCCCTGCCGCCGCGCCTGCGTGGCGCGAATTCCGCGCCTGCTCTAACGTTCTAAAGAACGGGTGGGGCGGTGACGGAACCGTTCCGTCACAAGCACAGCTCACCCGCGAGCCGTGACGGAGCGGTTCCGTCACAAGCACGGAACCGCCGCGCGGCCGCCCCACCCCCTTAGCGCTGCGGCAGAATAGCCGCCGCAGCGAAGGGGTTAAACCTTTATATCTCCGGTTCTGTTGACTGGACTTTTTTCGCTTTGACCTCAAATTATTTTTTACATTTTAATTTGTTTTTCTAAATTGGTGTTGGAATTTTCTTGTGTTGAGTTTTCACTTGTTTAATGATGGTGTGCTGAATACATTCTTCATACACTGCCTCTAAGTTAAGCCTGACTGCATTTGTCCCAAGTTACCAGAGGGTTAAGCACAGGATAATTTTGTTACAGTTGTGATTCATCCTAACAAAGATAGTTGTTGCTGCTTGATGAAGGTTAACACCCCCTCAAACAATAACCTGATTTCTTATACATACGATGCAAAATAGTACCTAAGGGTGCGAGAAGATGCACACATCATTCCATGGGGACCTATAGAGTTTGACCTGGCTTTTGCCAGGCCTTCAGCCCTAGCCAGTTTATTCGAGTAAAATGTCATGCAAGGTTTCTCAAGCTGATGGGCCACAGCAGAAAATGCACATGTTGCCAAGGCGGTTAGAGCCAGACAATCCACAAGTAAAATATAAAAGGATAATCCAAAACAAACGGATACCTAGGAAATTATATAATTGAGGAATACGTTGTTTACCTTCAGTAAATATGTATCTGGTAGAGACATATTCTAGTTGTAGATTCCTTACCTTGTGAATTCCCCCTAGGTGTATGTCTGGATCTGGAGATTTTTCATCAGCAGTACCCCTGCGCGTCGGTCGGCTCCGTGCCAGTCGGAGGCGTTGTGCGTGCCGGAAATGACGTTGTGTGAACAATATAGACGCCGCTCGAACTCGCTGATGTCAGATTTTAACACGACTAAGCCCATAGCCGTAAAAGACAGGGACTACAGGTGCGTCAAAAATAGGGCCCTTTAAGGGAGTCTCTATACCTAGACATCAGTCTCCAAAACGGGGAGGATGGGTGGGGTGGTAGGAAATCTACAAATAGAATATGCCTCTACCAGATACATAGTTACCAAAGGTAAGTAACTTATTCATCTGATAGAGACTCTAGTTGTAGATTCCTTACCTTCTGAATAGATGCCCCAGCAATACCAACCCCGAAGGAGGGTCTGTGAACCAAGACCACACAAGGAAGTCCTGGAGGACCAAATGGGCAAAGTACCCGTCTCTCCGGACTTGGCTGTCCTTGCAGTAGTGTCTGGTAAACATGTGCAGGGATGCCTACGTTGCTGCCTGACAAACATCCAGGACTGGGACTCTGCGTGCTAACAGTGGTTGCAGCTGTTGCTCTAGTAGAGTGAGCACGTAACCCTACAGGAGGTTTCTTCTTTACCAATTTGATGCAGAGAACAACCCATCGAGAGATGGTCCTTTTCTGTTGTGCCCAACCTTTCTTCACACCCACATAGCCAATGAAGAGTTCATCATTCCCCCGGAAGTCTTTGGTAAGGTCAAGATAAAAAGACAACACACGTTTTGGGTCTAGGCGGGGGAGTCTCTCATCCACCTTGGAAGGATGTGGGGGTGGGTAAAAGGTGGGTAAAGAAAATTATTGTCCCACATTAAAGGGCATGACCACCTTAGGAAGGAACAAAGCTTTTGTTCTAAGTGCCACTTTATCCGGATGAACAGAGAAATAGGGAGGTTTGGAAGAGAGCCTGGATCTCGCTAACTCTGCGAGCAGTGATGAAGGCTAGAAGGAAAGCAGTCCTAAGGGTGAGATGTTTGAGAGGACAATTATAAAGAGGCTTGAAGGGAGTACACATAAGGAAAGGCAAAACCACATTTCAATCCCAATGAGGCATTATGACAGGAGACGGAGGAAACAAGTGAGTAAGGCCCTTAAGGAATCTGTTCACAATTGGAGATTTGAACTAAGAAGGCTGATCTGAAAGTCTCGGAAAGGCAGAAATAGCCGAAAAATAACCGTTAAGGGTGCCCAAAGCAGAACCCAGGGGGCCAAAAAAAGTATGTACAATAGAACCTCTGAAATAGGGGCAGAAAGAGGATCAACATCCTTTGCTGTGCACCATGCCACAAATGTGTTCCATCTACAGGTGTATACTGTTCTAGTGGAGGGACCACTGACTGCCAACATGACATCGCAGACTTCAGGTGGATGGTCGAAAGCTGTCGACTGTCGCCGCTCAATCTCCACACAAGGAGGTGGAGGCTGGACAGGTTTGGGTGAAGAACTGTCCCCTGTTGCTGCAACAGAAGATCCTCCCGAAAGTCACACTGATCAGAGGATCGATGGCCAGGCTCAGAAGGTTGAAATACCAGACTCTTCGTGCCTAATCCGGAGTCACAAGAATGACTTGAGCCTAGTCGTGCTTGCTCTTGTTGAGTACTCTGGGCAGAAGTGGTATAGGAGGAAAGTCATAGAGGAGGCTGAAGCTCCACTCGTGACGAAAAGCGTCGCAGAGAGAGTGCCGTCCTGAGGCACAGGGTCAAGGCTGATTGGCATATGGCCATGTCTGAACTGGGGTGGTGTGGAGTGCAAAAAAACGATGGATTTAGGCCCAGATCTGTGTACTGGGGTGAATGTATGACATTGTTCTGCATTCTGTCCATCAATTGTTGTTTTTGCATTGGTCTTGGAAACTTCAAAACGCACAATACTGCTGACACTGTTGAAAGAGACCTTGCGCCACCTTCAGATGGATATGCCATTTGGGATCGACCAGGCACCAATGGCTGAGTTTGTTGACTGATGTTCCAGTCCTGTCCAGAGGCAGAGAGCCTCCCGACATAGGGTCCACGATCCCCGCCCCGCCCTGCCTGTTGCAGTACCACATGGCAGTGGTGTTGTCGGTAAACACCTGCACCACCTTCCCTTTGAGAGAGGGATGGAATTCCTTCAATGCCAGTCTGATCGTCTGGAGCTCCAAAAGGTTAGCCCGAACTCCGCCGGAGACCAGACGCCTCTGATCTCCGCCTCTCCCAGGTGGCCGCCCCATCCCAGGAGTCCTGCATCCGTCACCACTGTCCGATCTGGATGGGGAATGGAGAGGGATCGGTCTCTTACCCAATCTTGGTTTGTTAGCCACCACTGCAGTTGGTGTGGAGTTCCCCCCGAGATCTGGACGTAGTCGGAAAGATTTCCCTGATGCTGTGCCCACCGGAACTGCAGGTCCCACTGCAGAGCCCGCAAACGCTATCTGGCATACTTAACCTGTAGGAGGCCATGAGGTCCAGCAGCCTCAGTCATTCTCACCGAAATCCGGGATAGAGGCTGAAACTTCGGAACCATAGCCCAAATATTCCAGACTTGCTGCTTAAGAGGAAAGGCCCGAAACTGCACTGTGTCCAGAATCGCTCTGATGAAAGGAGCGTTAGAGGTAATCAGGTGTGACTTCAGCAGTTGATAGGGAACCCCAGCGAGTGCAGGAGGTCCCCCGTAGTCTGGAGGTGGGAGATGACAGCCTGGGTTTAGCCCGCCTTCAGCAGCCAGTGGTCGAGATAGGGAAAGACTGGCACCCCTGATATGAGCAGATGAGCTGCGACCACCGCTATCACTTTTGTGAACACCCGAGGAGCAGTGGTAAGGCCAAAGGTGAGCATGGTAAACTGAAAGTGCTTGTGGCCCACCATGAACCAAAAGTAATGTCTGTGGGCTGGCAGGATGGGGATATGGAAATAAGTTTCCTGCAAGTCCAGCGCTAACTTCCAGTCTCCTGGGTCGAGGGCAGACAGGACCTGGGCCAAAGTGAGAATTTTTAATTTCTCCTTCCGGAGGAAGAAGTTAAAGGTCCGGAGGTAGGACGCATGCTTTTGTCCTTACTGGGAACCATAGAGTAGCGGGAATAACAAGCACGTCCTACTTCTGTCTCAGGTACCTTCTCTATGGACCCTCTTGGCCAAGAGAGCCGTAACTTTCTATGGAGAAGTGGCAAGTGATCCTCCAATATGCGATCGTAAGAATGTGACATGGAGGGAAGAGTAGCCCCAAGCCAGAACCCACCTGTCCGACGTTATGGACTGCCAGCGGAGGAGATGATGACGATACCAGCCTCCGACTGGCTGATGATGGGCCTGAAACGCCAGACTAGGAAGGTTTGGAGGCAGTGGCGGGGGGAAAGGGTGGACTGGCCAGCCTGCATGACTCGGTGGCTGGTCTTGACAGGACGTAGTTCGGTGCCCCTTCCGTAGCCACGAAAGGCAGACTGAGGGGAATGGGTGGTAGCCGTGAGGCCCAAGATCTGGCTGCAGCTCGAGATTCCTTGAAGTGCTCTAACACCAGGTCTGCCTTGTCGACGAAAAGGAGAGTGCCATCAAAGGGCATGTCCATCAGGGTAGATTGGACATACCCTGAAAAGCCAGAAGTCCTCAACCAGGCCTACTGTCGTAATGCTACTGACGAGGCAACCGTTTGGCCCAGTGAGTCAGTGGTGTCCAGTCCACAACGGATGGGGAATTTAGCTGCGTCTCTCCTGTACGCAACTGCCTGGAAGAGAATGGCCCGGGCCTCTTCGGGGCACTGAGGAAGCACCTACTCAACCGTATCCCAGATGGTATAGGTGTATCAGCCAAAGAGGCAAGCGGTATTCGCCAACTGCAATGCTAAGATGGACGAAGAAAACATCCTCTTCCCAAGATGGTTCAGCTTCTTGCATTCCCTATTGGCGGGTGCAGAAGGGAATGTGCCTATTTAAGATGAGGCTTGGACAACCAATCTCTCAGGGGAAGGATTTTGCGCAAGGACCGCTGGTTCGCCCGGAGTGGGGCGGTGGCAAGGGGTGATTGTCCTGTCCACAGGAGCTCCTGTGCTGGGCTTGGACCAAGTGCCCAGAAGGACATCAGTGGGAGGTTCAGAAGTAGAAGCCGCAGGCTGAAGCACCTCTGTCAGGAGGTTAGTCCTGACTGCCACCGAAGGGAGCTAGAGGCCAAGGATCACGGCTGCCCTTCTCATCACCACTGTGTAGGAAGTCCCCTCCTCTGTAGCCACGGTAGGTAGAGAAAGCAAGCAAGTGTCAGGGGAAGTGTCCAAACCACCGACCTCACCCAGGTCCATCGCCAGTCCATAGGGTCATCAAGCTTGTCAGTTAAAGGGTTCCGCAGCCCCTCCCAATCATCTTCACCACCAACTGGCTCAAAATCAGCACCAGGGATGAACAAAGGAACAAAAGTCCCTTCGGGCATAGGGAACGACATCAGTCCGTTTCAGTATCCATGTTGGGGATGAGGATGGGGTCCAGGCCGACCGGGGGTACAATAGACATTGGGAGCGTTGTCACTGGGATCGGCGTCATGGGAAGGTCGAGTTGGATAAATAGATGCCAGACCAGATCCAACAACAAATCTGAAGAGGGCCCGCCGAAGACACCGGCTCCGCTGGGTCAGAAGGTGCTCCAGAGGAGCCAGGCGGCCCAAAGATGAGATGCAGGACCTCATAAAATGTTGGTAATTGGGCAGATGTTCCGGCTCCTTAAAAGGTAGGGAGGCACTGAGTCGTCTCAGAAAGAGGCTCCGAGGAAAGAGGCCTAGAGCAACAACGCTCTGTACCGTTGGCCAACGGACGGGGTGAAGTTGAAAAACACTTATGCTTCTTCTAATTTTCCTTGTGCTTACCTGAGTGCCCTGACTATTTTGAATGGATGAAGTGTGTGGGCTCCCCGGCCATCCTCAGGACCTTCCTCTCGAATGAGAACGGCAGTGAGGCGGAGCCCAGCACCAAGCCTCCAACAGCTTTCAGAACCGCTCCCGCAAAGCCTTCGGATTCATGGCCCGGAACTCGGACCACAACTTTGAGTCATGGTTGTGCTCCAAGCACCAGAGGCACACATGGTGCGGACATGTCACAGACATCATCCGATGACAGGATCCGCAGGGCTTGAAGCTGGTCCTACGTCGACACACCAGGAGTCATGAAAAAGTAAAAAAATGTTACCCAAAAATACCTCTAAGGGGTAGCTCTCTCCAGATCTGCACTTAGTCTGGCGCAGAAAAACAAAAGAACTGACATCAGCACGCCCGGGAGGCGCCTACATAGGTCCCGCGACGCCAATTCCGGCATGCACAACGCAGATGATGGACAAAGAGCCGACCGATGCAGTCTACCAACAAGCAGGGGTACTTCGGATGAAAAATCTCCAGATCCAGACTTACACCTAGGGGGAATTCACAAGGTAAGGAATTTACAACTAGAATATGTCTAGAGATACATGTTTCCTGAAGGTAAGCAACGTATTCTTCAATTATATATTTTCCTAGGTATCTGTTTGTTTTGGATTATCCTTTTATATTTTACATGTAGATTGTCTGGCTCCGGATTCAGACTGACGCCTGGGGGAAATTCACAAGGTACGGAATCTACAACTAGAATCTCTATCAGAATATGGTCCTGCTTTCTGAATGGATGTGAACAGTGATTCACTTTTTGTTAAGTGAGTAATGTAGACACTTTTTTTTTTAAACATTCACACCACACTGCACTATCCACAATTATATTATTGTTTAACAGATTAATTGGCTCAGGTTAGTGGCTCTGACTTTTGGTTTTACGATTGTTAAAAGTATCCGCTTAGACTACCCACTTTCAACACAGTACACGTTATTCTAATTACCATTCACATCCTTTTGATATACATAACGATTGGTGTCTATTATTACCAATCCACATACTGACTGATGCCACATATAGTACTTTGGCAAATGTGTTTTAGCCTTCCCAGCCAGTTTCCCAGAGTAAATGGTACATGTTTTTTGCCTAAAGGAGGAAAGATTAGATTGAGTCCATATTCCAGACTTGAGTCTTCGTGACAGCCACACTGTCAAAGAAGTGGAATCCATTGGACTTTGGAAAGGTATATGGCCCAAGATCCCTGCAGTGCTTATGCACTTATCCAGAGTGCAATACCCTCAGAATGATTTAACAAGATTTTCACTTCTTTATTCGACTTTGACTAGAGAATAAAAGCACTTACATATTTTGTCTCTACCCGCCTCTTTGTATCTAACCTTCCAATCGTGTGGCGAATCTCCTTTCCCGGAGTGGAAGACACCCCTCCCTCGCATTCCTGCGTGGATGATTCCACCTCTCCTGCCACGGTGTGGTTTGTTTCCCCAATCTGATTCCTATAAATGGCAGGTTCTTCTAATGGTCTTGTGTGGCCAAATAGTCCTGCTAATTTTCCCATTTGTAGAGTTTATGAATTTTGACTCTTTCTGTGTGACATAGCCTCTCATATCTCTTAGTTTCCCATGTTTTCAATTCAAACATTCCTTTCTTGCCCCTTGCATTGCCAGGGAGAAGGTGCCTTCCACTGAGGAGGTGGTCTTTTTGGGGATTTTCCCTCCACTACATTAAAATTTAAACTGCTGTTTATCGACTTCATACTTTAATCATGACACTTTACACCTGGATGTCTATGATTTTCATAAGCTTTAAAGATGTTTTTTATAATTTGAGGACTAACTGAAAACGAACGAACACCAGATTTTTATAATCTAGCCCGATCATCTCAAAAGGTAGACATCAACTTTCGTAGCATTATCTCGAAGCGCCCACTTCCAATTTTGAAATAATTTCCACCTTATAGGCGTACTTTTGTCTCAACCTGTACAAGAGGGGACTAACTGAAAACGAACGAACACCAGATTTTTATAATCTAGCCCGATCATCTCAAAAGGTAGACATCAACTTTCGTAGCATTATCTCGAAGCGCCCACTTCCAATTTTGAAATAATTTCCACCTTATAGGCGTACTTTTGTCTCAACCTGTACAAGAGGGGACTTGAGATTCTCGAAGAGAATGGACTGTGATGAAGGAATATAAATAGCTTCATTTAAAGATGGTTATAGTTAGAAAGGTCTAGATAGGTTAGATAATCTTGTCTGAATATCTATGCAAAACAAAATGTATTGTTCTAAAACGGACAAGCTGGGAAACTTTTTCTCTTTCAAGTTTTCAACCAAAGGAAGGTAATCTACTGCTCAGTTGAAAGTCTCGTAACACGCAATTTAATAATAAGGGAGAGCATGGTGAGAGCATAAAATGTGTGGGTGGAGACAAAACAAAAAAAACAAAGAAAATTATAAAAGAGAACTGAAGTCTTACATTTTGCAGGATTCTTTGGCAGCCACACAGGTGAAGTTCTTCAGCTGAAGCACATGAACAAACAGACATTCACTACCACTGTCATGCCTACATCAAAGAAAAGACAAATAACAGTTACTACCTAGATAAAACAGGCAGGGTGAACTATGCACGAAACACTGATTTCAAATCTAAGAGAGAAACGTGGACTATGGGTGTATCATCCTTTTTCAGGCTTAACGTGTGCTGCTTATAAAGGCAATACCTTTTAATGTCCAAATGGATAAAGAGTCACCCCTTTTCTCCTGAACCAGCTAAGCCACCTTGAATCTGCAGATCAACATCCTTCCTTTATTCCAAACCTCCTCATTCCTGTGAACTTAATCTTTTGGTTTTTTCACACTTTCTTTCAAACTATTTTTTCTTTTTATTATTCCAGTCTCCTATTCCCACTTTCATCTGACTTAGAAGGCTAGAGAATAAATATTAACTAAGATGTATGGCTCTAAAAATCCATTGATGGGGTTGTCTGGCTCAGTAAATCCATTAATGTTGGGACAAGGGGGGGGAGGAGCTTGGTGGGCATCCGTGATGGCCGCTTGAGCACAGCGCTCTCCGGACCCTCGCCGCTCCCGACATTTTATCCTGGCTGAATCCTGATTTCTTGCAAGAATTCGTGTAGGGGACGTTTGGCTGATTACCCTGGCACTTTTCAGAAATCGATTTGGATCTCGTATTCCTGAGTTATGGTGCTCTGAACTTTTGGGCTCCGCCCTTGAGGTGCGCCCGGGACGGGGTGCGGTACTGTAGCCGTCCTGCAATTGAACAACAACGGCAGGAGATCTGGCCTTGTGGGTCCCCCCTTCCTAAGTTTCGGTTTCGATTCCGTTCCGACTTGGGCCACGGCTGTGGATGTCGTGTTGCGATTGAGACTTGGAGGCAGATCGGCTGTTGGGCTTTCACGTGACCTATTTGCTGCTTTGGCGACCTCTACCCGAGTTGTGCCCCCTTTTTATGTACTTTTGATCCTGTACTTTGGGTGTCGGGCCCGTCGAACCTGGTGGCTTGTCCTGTGACGCATCTTCAAAATGGCGGGCAGAGGGGACAGAGAGACGCGCAAGACGAAAACACCTCTGCGCGGAGCTCCAGTTCAATCAAATGTCATGGACCGTTATACCCATTCTAAGGGGTCCCCCGGAGCTGCCCTGCCTGGTTCTAGTATTGCGTCCGAACGAATTTTGGAAGAATCGGCGGAGCCCTCCTTACAGGATATCATGGGCGCCATCTCGGGTGTGAGGGAATCTATCGGCCTACAGTACGAGGCCTTGGCCCCCAAACTTGACACCGTGGCTATTGAGGTGAATCTGATTCGTGCTGATCTCGGCAAGACGAATGAGAGGGTACAATCACTGGATATTAAATCCTCTAGCCTTACGAATGACGTCTCGGAGCTCCAAACAGAGATTGGAAATCTCCGTCGGGGGAACGACTTCATGACCCGTCGCCTGGAGGACTTTGAAAATAGGGCGCGTCGCTGCAATGTTCGCCTGGTTGGTGTACCGGAAAACCCTGAACCCCACTCGGTGGATCTCCTGGTTGAGGATCTGGTCTTGAACCATTTGGCCCCTTCTGGTCTCACAAAATTTTTCACGGTGGAACGTGCACATCGTGTTCCAGGGGGCAAAGTCAAGCCGGGAGCCCCGCCGAGACCCATTGTAGCGAAGCTTTTTCATTATAGAGACCGGGACGCTATCCTGCAGGCCTCGCGGGTGAAGGGCCCGGTGGCCTTTGAGAATGCTACGGTGAACTTTTACCCGGACTTTTCCCAACAGGTTCAGAGACAACGTATGGAGTTTCGTGGTGCCAAGAAACGTCTCCGGGATCGGGGCCTACGTTACGCCATGCTCTTTCCCACTAGACTCCGGGTCGAATACAATGAACGTACCCTTTTCTTTGATCGGCCTGATGCTGTTAATGACTGGCTGGACTCATTGCCTGACCGTCCTCCTGAGACAGACTCCGCTGCTCACCCTGGCGGTGCCGAAGGTGGTGTGGAGATCTAACTGTTCGGCTCTTATGTCTTATTTTGAATACATTCTCAGGAGTGTTGGCCGGCGTCCCACTACATTGTGATCATTCTGTCTTTTCGTTTGTTATTTTTGTTCTTGCTGAGGTCGGGGGGTGGATGGAACGGAGACCTTTCCTCCTCCGGGGTCTTTGTGTAGAATAGGGGTTCTTGGGCGACAGGCACACTGCAGGTTGGGGTGGCTCTTTAGCTTTTTGCAGGGGTGCAGGGTGGGGGGTGTTTCTCTTCAGTTTGGGGGAGGGGGGTTGGGAAGTTTTTTCTTTTCTGTGTGTTGTTTTCAAGGCGATTTACTCCTGTGTTTGCTGCTGTTTCTGATGTCTAGCTCATGGACGGGGGGTCTTGGCTCGGGTGGTTGGGATGGGGGGTAGAGGGTTGAAATTTCTTTCCTGGAACGTTAATGGCCTGGGAGATCGTATTAAGCGCAGTGTGGTCTTAAAATGTATACGACGTTTGTCACCGGACATTGTTTTCATGCAAGAAACCCATTTGATTGGTAATGTTTGTTATGCAATGAATAGATGGGGCTACCGCCTTGTGGCGCACTCAGGGTTTACCTCCGGATCTAGGGGTGTGGGTATTCTTGTTCGAACCTCCCTCCCCCTGGCTATTGATGAGGTGATTCATGATGACCGCGGGAGATATACTGTCCTGGTGGGTAGATATGAAGGCCGCACCCTATCTCTCTTCAATGTTTATGTTCCCCCGGGTTTGCAGGCCTCTACTTTTACTGACTTGGGCCGTGTTCTGTTGGATCTCCCTGATAGCACTCTCTTTCTTGCCGGTGATTTTAATTCGGTGCTTTCCGGCCCTCACGATCGCCATCCCCCTAGAGATACCCCGCAGGCTCAACAGTGGTTGGGTGGGTTTTTAGATACCTTTGGCCTTGTGGACTGCTGGCGACTGTTGCATCCTACTCAACTCCAATACACCTTCCATTCTGGGGCCCATGGCAGTCTGTCCCGGCTGGATTATTTCCTGATGCCCGCAGCCCAATCATCGGCGGTTCGTGAGATTTTACACTTGCCGAGGGGTATTTCTGATCACTCGCCGCTCTGGCTTCGTTTCGAGGTTGGGGTAGAGGCGGCGGGCCGAGTGGCTCCCATTAACCCTTGGTATCTTTCCTCCCCTGAGACTCGTACCCTCTTGCTCAAGTCCATGGATTCATATTTCCTGGAAAATGAGGGGTCGGTCTCTTCGGCTGTGTCCCTGTGGGAGGCTTTTAAAACTGATTCGTGGACAGGCCCTTTCCTTGATTGTTGAAGCTAAGAGGGCAGGTAGGAAGGAGGTGGTGGATCTTGAGGGGGAGATCTCTGCTTTGGAGGACGAGTTGGAATCTGGTGTCACGCCTGACAAACTCCATGCCCTGGGTCTAAAACAGTTTGCATATAAATCTCTGGTCACTGACGCTGCAAAGGTGATGTTTCGTGAGCAGCAGGGCAGATTGTACGATGTGGGTGACAAAGCGGGCAAACTCCTAGCGTGGTTGGACAAGAAAGAAAGAGTTAATCGTGTGGTGCCCGTGATTCAGTCTGCGAGTGGTGAGAATGTGATAGATCCGACCGCCATTGTTGATCGTTTTGCGGAATATTTCCGTGTGGTATATGCTCCCGTGTCTGTGAGGGATGTTGCCGACTCCCGCCTTCTTCTGCGTGATATCGCTTTGCCCTGTGTCACCGACTTGGACCGTATTGCTTTGGACTCCCCTTTTACGAATGATGAGATAGCCAATGCAGTTCGCTCGCTCCGTTCGGGCAAAGCATTGGGCCCGAACGGTTTGCCTATTGAGTTGTACAAATTATGCCCCGATAAGGTGGCGCCGTATCTCCGCGCCATGTTTCTAGAATCTCGTGAGCGGAACATGCTTCCCTATGATCAGCGTCTGGCGACAATCGTCGTCATTCCCAAAGAGGGTAAACCGCGTGACCTCTGTTCCTCCTATAGGCCCATATCCCTATTAAATGTTGAACCTAAGGTGTTGGCTAAACTTTTGGCGACCCGTCTCCTTTCGGTTCTTGGGGAGTTGGTCCATCCGGATCAGTCTGGCTTTATCCCGCATCGCAACACTGCTCTGAATTTACGTCGCCTCCACGGCGCGCTGGCGAGGGCGGGGCTTTTGACTGAACCGGCCATTTTGGCGTCCCTGGATGCCTCCATGGCCTTTGATACTGTGGAGTGGCCCTATTTATGGGCGACACTTGAGAAATTTGGATTCGGGTGCGAGTTTATTAGCTGGATTAGGCTGTTGTACGCGGAACCTCTGGCGCAAGTTGTAGTGAACGGTAGAGTGTCGGCCCCTTTCTCCTTGGGCAGGGGTACCCGTCAGGGTTGCCCCTTGTCCCCTCTGTTGTTCGCGCTCGCTCTTGAACCGTTGGCGGCCTGGCTCCGTTGGGAACCGTCCCTTAAAGGTATTCGTTGGGCCCCGGACTTCGAAGACCGCGTCTCGCTTTATGCGGACGACATCCTCTTGTATCTTACTTCCCCTCGCAAGTCTTTATCTGTTTTATTTGACGTTCTTGCGTCCTTTGGCGCTAACTCAGGCCTCGTCATCAACTGGTCTAAATCCTGTGTATACGTTTTATCTGGTATCTTGCCTCCGTTGCCGAGTAGACTTCCTCTTCAGGTGGTTCGGGATGGTTTCAAATACTTGGGGGTGTTCGTTACCTTGGATCCGTCCCTTCGTTTTGATCGTAATCTTCTTCCCCCGTTGCTTAGGCTCCGTTTGGACGTTGCCCGCTGGCGCAAACTTCCCCTGTCACCACTGGGTCGGGCGGCCCTGTTTAAGATGATGTCACTACCGCGGTTTCTCTACGCTCTCCAGAATTATTATGATCCTATCCCCAAGAACTATTTTCGGGAGATTGAGAGCCTTCAGAGGCAACTTATTTGGGATGGGCGACCGCGCATTGCTCTCGCGAAACTTTCCATCCCATGGTACGATGGGGGCATGGCGCTCCCCGATATTAAGAGATACTACTGGGCTTCCCATCTGTCCGCTATTAATCACGCTATGTTCTCTCCGGGTCGTAATCCGGCGTTTGAGATGGATAAACTTCAGCTTCCGGGAGGTGACTTTAATAGAGTACTCTATTCTCGCTCCGCTGGGCGCCACCTTGTGGGACCTACTTTGACTGCTTTGACAGTGTGGCGTGCTGCGAATGTGAGCCTGGGCTGGGAGGATCGCTTGACGTTGGCGACGCCGCTTTATGCTTCGGAACGTCTGGGCGGTCTTTGGTCTTCCAAGGGTTTTGACCGTTGGGACTTGATTGGGATCTCTAAAGTGGGGGATGTATATTCTAAGGGTTCTGTGCGCCCGTTTCAGGCCCTCCAGGCTGACTACGGCCTGAGTAGTCGGGAATTCTTTCGTTATTTACAGATCAGGCACGCTTTGGTTTCGGTGTTTGCTCCTGGTGAGATTCCGCCTGACTCTTCCCCACTTGAAGACCGTATCCTTGACGGACATCTTCCTGATAGCACTATCTCCCTGATCTATAAAAAGTTGATCAACAATCGGACTGACTTATTGGCCCGACTTCGGGAACAGTGGATGGGGGATGGGTTGGAACTTGATGATGAGGATTGGCAATCGGCCCTCTCCTCTCCGAAGGAGGTGGCTATACCGGCTCGACTCCGTCTGGTCCAATTGAAGATCCTTCATCGGGTGTACGTGACGGGACCGCGACTGATGGTGATGGGCTTTTCCTCCGATGGACTGTGTAAGCGTGGATGTGGTTTGCGTGCTACTTTCCTGCATATTCTTTGGGAGTGCCCGATGGTGGCTGCTTATTGGGTGGCCGTGCTTGATCTGATGACTGTGGTGACGGGGATATCCTTGCGACCGGAACCTCGTCGCTGTCTTTTGAATGTTTGGGAGCCCACGGACTATTCGGTGGCACAGACTAGATGGGCCACCCTGGGCTATATGATCGCGAAGTGAGATATTGCGCAACTCTGGGGGGCCTCCAGGCCCCCTGCCCTCTCGCAATGGGAGGATAATATGGATTGGTCCATGTTCCGTGAGAAAACTGTTTATGTGGCCAGGGGTAGACCCAGGGCATGGGTGAAGGTGTGGGGTCAATGGAACGAATACCGTGGCGACATTTGTACTCCTCCCCTTGTGGACACTATCGAGATTACCCTATCTCCCTAGGCTGGCGTTCCCGGAATCTTCATATAGGGACTGAGCTGGTTTCACCGGCTTTTCCCCCCTTCTTCTTCCTGATCTCTGCCCCCCTCCCCCCCCCCCCCGCTCCATACTCCTTAGTGCTTAGGATATTATTACTGCACCTCCGCTGCTGTCCCCCCCTTGCGTCCCTTGGGCTGACCTTCAGTGATACACTCTCGCCTTTTTGTATGTTTGTTCTTTCATATATATAAAACCTGTTTTGGTTCTGTATATAATGTGGAGTATTGCATTGTTGATTGACGGTTACCTCTGCGGGCTTATGTGATATGTCTCTCCTCCTTTTTAGCGGCTGGCCCGTGTGGTTGTAGGCCCATCCTTGTACATTTCTGCTTGCTCGAATAAAGGTTTATAAAAAATAAAAAAAATGTTGGGACAAGGGTCCTCTATATTCTATAAAGCTGGGGATCAGATGTGCCCTACAGCACACAATTGTTTTTCCTGGACTGCCCTAAGTTTACTTTCTAAAGTTATGCTTCTATTATGTAAGTATATTTTATAAGCTGTTCGTCTGACAGGGGCCACTAAAAATAAACCCCCACACAAAGTGAGGTCTCCTGCCTTCCTCACCTCTTCCTGTGTTGCAGGCTATCGCCTGGCATTTATGCCCTTCTGTTTGATGGCTCTAAGGGTTCCAAACCAATGAACTGGGACTAACAAACATGAAAAGGTGCATACAAGTATATAATCAATCTAGGTCAATTAGCAGCAGTACAACAAGCTCCAAACAATATGCTATCATCCAATTTTGAAGATTAAACATCCAATCTAATTCCTCAAGATTCTTGTGCCTGAGTTTCACTCCTCTTTATTGAGGTTTATTTATTGTGCACCTCAGCCCAGCCAACGCGTATCGTCCTGGCAGACTTCATCAGGGTTGTTTTTAGTAAAAACCTACTGTAGCACTGAATGCAGAGGAGTTAAATAAGCACCAAGTCCAGTAATTGCTCAAGATAATGAGTTGTTGGGTGGTGTAGTACCCCCGTGGTAGTTCAAGTCAAGGTCCCATATTGTAAGAAAGAACGGCTGTAATTATATGCTCCTTTTTATGTTTGTTAATTTTTAATTTTCTGTGACCACAGAGCAGTGGGGTCATGACAAGTTGAGCATAGGCAAGATATAATTACAACACTATTTTACACTAGTGCGAATTTCAATGACCCATACTGCAGGTGCTTCTCAACTGTAGAATTATCAACTAGGACTACCTGCTCCAGATGCCTGAAAAATTAGAGACAATTAAGCAAGATGTAATGTAATTTTGGAAAAGACAGAATTTTGGTCGGGTTAGGCTTCCAGTCTGTGCCCCATTGTTGCAATACTGAGTCTACTCGCTCATAACTGTATATCTCACCAACATCAAGGAGCGCTTTTACATCAGTTATGGCTAAAGGCAATGGCAGGAGTTTTGCTTTTGCTAGTGGTTGCTCTCAAACCAAAATTCCTGGAACAACTTGCTGATGTTACTTCTGGGAATGCCCAGTGGAAGCAGTATGCAAAGCCCAGCTGAAGGAATATCTATGAGGAAGACGGCTCGCGGAATCAAAACAATCCAGGAGCCACGGAATCCCAGCAACCCTTGTTTTGTGCTCAAATGAAGAGAACTATTTCTCTGTCTGAACAGCTAGATACTGGGGCCAAGAGCGAGCAATGGACGGCTGCCAGGAGCCTTGGCTGAGTATCATGGGGATGCCAGTATGTGGCTTTTTACTTACAGTAGTCCAACATGTATTTTGGCTTCCTCGTTTCTTGGCACACTGCTGTATGCAGATTCCTCAACATCCTCATTCCTGAAAGAGAAACACACTGGTGAAGCCAACATTAGTGCACAAAACAGGCTGTGGTTAGATTCACGGTGTAGCCAACCTTCATGCCAGCATGCATACACTTTGTGAACGTTGGCGTACTTAATGAACACATTATTATTTAAATCATGGATAACACACTTGAATAATACTATTTTGGTTTCTTAATTGTTCCCATATGCCAAAAAAGTACAAAGAAAAAAATGCTGAACCACAAAGTGTGTTGAATATAAAAACAAACAGCCAGGAAAATAATAAATTCCTCGGTTTTAAAGGGCAGAAGCCATATCTAATTGCCTGAAACCACACCAATGTACACCTATATTTAGACACCCAAACGCAGCATGCTTGTAAACATAAGTGATTAAAATGTCCTCTAAGCAAAGGACAAAAACTCTGAGGAGTAGAGAGGGCATTCCCTTACAGACAGGCAATAAAGGAGAAAGAGGTATCAAGCAAACAAGGATGACACGAGAACACAAGAGAACACAACTGCTACAGGAACAAAGTGAGGCATATCTGTAGCAAGGGGAGCAGGGGAAGCAATATATTAACCCTACATAAATTCTACGCAATCCATTCGTTCTCTGTACATAATTAATAAGTATGCAGAACAAGTCATAATCCACCAATCTTACAAAAATACATTTGCTGAGCTCAGAAGAATGCTCAGTAAAGCTAATCAATTACTTAAAGTTTACATCTAACGGCCAGTGGCTTAGTATTAACTGAACCTTTTTCACAGAAAAGCAGTTGGAATTTTCATTCACGTTTTTGCCATTTGGTTGAGTCAGTGACTGTGTGTGGATTATATGTAGTAAGTCTTAGCAAGACCAGGAATAGAAAACCACATGTTCTCTACATTGCTTACATCTTTTATATATTGATGTGAATAAAGTAATGTATAATTAATATTTTATGTTAAAGTAACAATTAATGCTATTTTTTTATGATTTTCATTACTGTAAACTTCTGTCCATTTTGTTTTACATTTCTATTATCTTTCAAAATGTAAAAGAATGCCAATAATGTGCTCTCCTTAAGCACTTCAATAGGAAACTGAAGATTTGCCTTGCACTGCTAAGCAGACTAAGAGAAACTAAATAATCAAAACTCAGGCAAAAATGATTGAGACGGTACGTATATTGCGTATATTGACCGACACTAGGTTCTCAGGATATAGTAACACAAGGCTTCCTTCAGGAGGGGCAGCGAGCAGTAATAAAATAAATAAAAAAAACATTTACTACAGTTAAATATCACTGAACCTGCGTTATTAAAGTTACATTTAAAAAAACAACACTTTATTAAATGCAGTACCTGTAGTGGTTAAAAATATCTCTAAAAAAAAAAAAACAACCATAACTATCATCAAAGCTACGTAACCGGAATTCTGAATTGCTATACAAATAAAAGGACGAATGTAAAAACCTAACAAAGGCAATGCCCATAGGTCTGGCTTTGGAGTGGTAATGTTCAGCAATGTAATAGTTTACAATGAGATAGCCGCATAGGGCAACTGGTTACACAGTTGAAGAATGGCTGGCCTTGTACAGAGTGGTCTGTGCCATTCTGATCTACATGGCTTTGTGCTGCAATACAAAACACGGAAAAACCAAAGGTGATGATGGACGGAGCGTTGACAATTCAAACACTCACCCCCAGTCAACTGATCTGGGTTTAATCCATCACTGTTCTTTAGCTCACTCCGCCACCCCAGTTCAGACATGGCCATATGCAAATCAGTCTGACCCTGTGCCTCATGGGAACAGTCCAGCCCGAACTGCCAAACCATGTCTTCCCTGGACCGAAATCAAGCTTCCCAGGACCGGTTTCTGGCATTACAGCCGTCTTCAGCCGGGCTTGCTTGACTCCAGTGGCAAAGTGAGCAAGGGACTCACGTCTGAGCATACCCTGCCAACTTAGGGCGAACCAAGAAAAACCAAAGGTGATGATGGACGGAGCGTTGACAATTCAAACACTCACCCCCAGTCAACTGATCTGGGTTTAATCCATCACCGTTCTTTAGCTCACTCCGCCACCCCAGTTCAGACATGGCCATATGCAAATCAGTCTGACCCTGTGCCTCATGGGAACAGTCCAGCCCGAACTGCCAAACTATGTCTTCCCTGGACCGAAATCAAGCTTCCCAGGACCGGTTTCTGGCATTACAGCCATCTTCAGCCGGGCTTGCTTGACTCCAGTGGCAAAGTGAGCAAGGGACTCACGTCTGAGCATACCCTGCCAACTTAGGGCGAACCAAGAAAAACCAAAGGTGATGGTGGACGGAGCGTTGACAATTCAAACACTCACCCCCAGTCAACTGATCTGGGTTTAATCCATCACCGTTCTTTAGCTCACTCCGCCACCCAGGGAGGTCTGAAAGAAACCAGACACTGCCTGGGGCGCACAAGGCTGCCCCTTGCATAATCCAGCCAAACCGGTTCTGGGGCACTCCAGCCCTCGTGCCAGGGCGGCCTGGATCAAAGGAAAGGGGTGTATCCACCCCCTTCCTGGGTCCCACCCATAGGGGGGGGCCTAGCAGGTAATCATGCCCCCCAGATTGGAATAAGAGTGGGAGCAGTGCCAATGCACATCAGATTTCCTGGAAGAAACATTAGAAACGAAACTCTGGACCCTTGGACCTCCATCTCAACGTGGAAGCCCGAAGAATCTCCCTTGTGGTCAAGGAGTGACCACCCTGCAGCAGCAGGCACCATCCAGCCCTCGACGTCTACTTAGTTGCAGTTCCCGCCGGAACTCGAGCGACTGAGATCGACGAGATCAAGCTTGCCTGCCTTCCAACAGCCCGATCCACAGTCCCTGCAGAGCTGAGACCCGTGGAGGCGACCGGAAGCGTGGGGCACGCCATCTTGAATTGACCACGAGACGCTGACCGTGCAGTCCACGAGTGACCCTCGAAGCTGTGCACCGGGGTTTGAGAAGCCCCCACCCTGAGCTACTCCTGAGCCGAAGTTCAGCCCTCCACACTCGACGAGTGCTGCGTGGGGCCCTTCTGCTCCATTTGGCTCAACGCGTTGGCCCGGTCACTTGCCCGCTGGCTAGTGGTCCCTGTGCCGACGAAACTACAAAGAAGACTCGTGAATCTGGTTGCTCCAGATCCACACCAGCTCCCCTGAAAAGGAGCCCCGACTCTGACCTTCCTGGTCCGAGTGAGAAGCAATCTTCCGATCCCGCGTGGATTGCTCTTGCCAAGTGTTGTTTGCTCCAAACTTGAAGCCGACTGCACCGACGGTGAGAGCCTGCGTGGGACAGATCGTGACCTGCTCCTGGACGTCGCAGATGCCCCAGAGCCCACGTGACAGCGGAGAGAAGCTCCTCGACGACCACCTGATTGCGCCCGACATTGCCTGGTTCCGTCCTGGTTCCACCCTGGTCACTGCTGAGTGACCCAGACTCTGTCCCCTCTGCTTTCAGGTACCCTTCGACTTGAGTCCACCCTTGGACTCCACCGGACACTTCATCTTCAACCCGCCTGCAGCCCTTTCAGCTTCAAGCACCAAGAGCCTGCGTGTCAAAACCCGACGCCACTTCGACCCTGTGCACCCACTTCCTGTGGGTGAGGTAACTTTGCTCCGCCGGTGTTCCCACACTGGTGCACATCTCTAGGGTCTGTGTGTTAAGTTTTGTTCCTCTAGGTCCAGCGGAAGTGTCCTTAAACTTTAACTTTATGACTTTTACGCACCATTGGTTAACATTGGTGCATGCGTGCGCTTTCCGCACATCTCCCGAATCCCGAGGGCCATTCCCGACTTCAGCATTGCTTGTCCTGACTGCTCCCAGCGATTCCCTAGGCCCTAGGCCTAACCACTGCTCGAGTGGCATCTCTTATACCACTTGTTTAGTATATGGTTTGAGTGGCCACCCGCCCTCATCCATAATTGTGCAACTTGTATGTTTAAACAGTGCTTTTGATTTAACGCTTGTGCCCCTTTATTCATAAAGAATACTGGGGATTGTTTTACCACATACAATCCTGTAATATCAAATGAAAGGACACCACACAAGTATATATTATAAAAATATATGTGTTTATTACTAAAAACAATCCCCAGTAATCTTTATGAACAGTAAAGGAACATGTCTTACCCCTCTAGAGGGGTGGAATGCTATCCCCGTCGCCAGAACTGGCGAGGGGATAGTATTCCAAATCGTATGACACCTTACACGACATGTTTTGATAAAGCCAAACCAAAGTTGCTATTTAACCGCGAGGATTATAAGGCACTTAAGAGTATATGGTATGGCATTATCCTGAAACAGCTTAGGGAGTTGTTCCCGACAGCTGCAGACAGGCTCAGCTCATGCTGGAGCTCCATCTCACATAAAACCACGCACTCTGCCTCCAGGATTGATGAGGCCTTCCATAGGAGTGGCTCACAGGTTTACATGTGTCCAGATATAGGTTTAGATATAGGTATACTATATCTAAGCAAGGGGTGATTACACCACCTTACCCCAGCTGAGTGATCAGCCAGTTGTGTCAATTTAAGAACCAGCCAGGGGTGGCAAAAGATATGCTGCAGCCCCTGGTAGGCCTTGGTGGCCCCTATGCCCTGGGCACCTATAGTGCATTATACAGGGGCTGACAAGGAGTCCATTTCCAATTGTGGTATGTACCTAGGGTACATGGAATCCATTTTACAGAGAGAGCAGATGGCCTGGGGCCCTGATTAGCAGGGAACCAGGTCAACTAAGTCAAAAAAACAGCTAAACACAGGCAAAAAATCTGGGGTAACCATAGTCAGGTAGCCACCTTCCTACACATGGCCATATACAAATCAGTCTGACCCTGTGCCTCATGGGAACAGTCCAGCTCGAACTGCCAAATTGCAATTTTCACCCCGAGTGGGCTGGGTATGCTCAGACGTGAGTCCCAGGCTCTCAACACCACTGGAGTCAAGCTATCCAGGCTGATGAAGGCTGATAGCCAGAAACCGGTCCTTGGATGCTTGATTCCGGTCTGGGAAAGACATCGCTTGGTAGTTCGGACTGGACTGTTCCCATGAGGCACAGGGTCAGAGCTGATTTGCATATAGCCAGTGTCTAACCCAGGGTGGTGTGGAGTGCAAAAAAACGATGAATTTAGGCCCAGATCCTTGTACTGGGGTGAATGTATGACATTGTTCTACATTCTGTCCATCAACTGTGTTTTTTGCAATTTTCACCCCGAGTGGGCTGGGTATGCTCAGACGTGAGTCCCAGGCTCTCCACACCACTGGAGTCAAGCTATCCAGGCTGATGAAGGCTGATAGCCAGAAACCGGTCCTTGGATGCTTGATTCCGGTCTGGGAAAGACATGGCTTGGTAGTTCGGACTGGACTGTTCCCATGAGGCACAGGGTCAGAGCTGATTTGCATATAGCCAGTGTCTAACCCAGGGTGGTGTGGAGTGCAAAAAAACGATGGATTTAGGCCCAGATCCTTGTACTGGGGTGAATGTATGACATTGTTCTACATTCTGTCCATCAACTGTGTTTTTTGCAATACAAAACAGCCAAGATTGAGAGGGGACTTGCAGCGAAGGACGTAAATTAAAGCCGACACCAGGGCTTAATAATAGAGTAACCGAGAATAATTTTTGACATATGGCTAGTGACAGCTGTCTGTCCATTTCATAGCATGTTTCAGGAGTCACTGTTGCTTAATTTGATGCCACTAGATGTATAAGTCCCTGAACAATGATTGGCTGAGTTGGCCAAGCTCAGTTTTGATTACGTTTCCGCTACGTCTGCAGCAATGCGCAATTCACTGCACCATGTGCTGGCAGAAAGAAGACAATCCTGGTTTTGCCAAGCGGTATCTTGTCATGGTCTGACATCCCCTAAGGAAGCATAGAGATTGATAGCTCTCCCCAAATCAACTGGCAGATGTGTTGACTAATACCTGAAACGGGGCCAGCATGAAGGAAGTGAGTTTTAAGCCCTTGGAACTGAGACTAGGATGGCCCGCCTAGACGAGAGGAAACATGCTGCCTGCCCAGAGGAAGCCACTCCCCAGAATCAGAGTTTCTTGTGTACTGCAGGTGCACAAACCTTCTGATGGAGTTGGGAGGGACTATTGCTCTAGTTTATGCCCGGTAGCTCTTCCAGTCTTAGGACTTCACAATATCTATGGCAATATGTAATACTTCAAAGCAAAATGTACTTCAACACACACAATCCAATAAATGGTAGTGCATCCATAGTCATCTCTGTCAAAGTGGCACGGGTAATGTGATAAGTAATCTTATCTCAACTTTTGTAATTGTATCTGTTTCACTAAGCATGAGGTTATGAACATGGCATTTAGTGTGCAAGTTAGGATTTGAGTGCTTGTTGGGAAAGTTAGTTAACTATGTAGCACTACTGAAATTAAAAGGGCATTTGCTGTAGTGTCATATATCACTTTTAAGATCATGCTCTTCCATTACCAATGTTGCCTACGTCTGGCAATGTATAGGATTTGTAGGTTGTCAACATGTTAGCTCACAGAACATGAGTATCCGTGTTTAATGATATGAAGGCAATATCCTTAAACGTGGAAGTACTGCAAACCTTGTTTTTTCACTCCATGTTATATATGTATTGCTATTCAGCCATTGTTATTTACCTTGAGGAAATAGAAATCTTTCTAAAACCATTGGACCTAACTTGTGAAGCATGCAAATTAGATACAGAATTACTAGAGCAGCTATAAGAAGGCAAGAAAAAGAGACTGCATACCTCTTCATCAATGCTTCAAAAACACCACTGTCACTAGCAAGCGACTCATCTGAAAGACCCGCAGAAACTCGCCTCGCCCTCCTTTCAGACCTTCTGGCACTGTCTTCACGAAGAGTCACCGCTACATGTTTATGAAAGAACAAATAGAATAATATTAAGACACTGTATAACATGTACAAAGTAATGAATGACCATGTGTAGTTTCTGCACTGAGTAAGTTAGGATTGCAAAACCCAACCCGACATTTAAATTATCACAGGTTTGTAGAGTGAATGCATATTTTTCGCTCTAAAATGAACTAAAACAAAGCTTCTACTTAGGACATTGAGATACATTTTATGCCCTTAACTAGTTTTTAGGTCGAGCCTGGGCAGCGTATGTGGTGCTGAGCGGCATGCAGTAATGGAGTATGGCTTTTAAGCCACGCCACTCTCCGCCCATATTTTTAATTGGCTTGTGTCATTGCCCTTCGCAAACGCTGGCTTCCGAGGCGTTATTAGGCTTGTTAGACCTTCCTGGGTACCGCCTGGTCTGTATTTGTTACCTCCCATAACAAATGGACCTTTTACTTGTCTTTTTACATGGTCTGCTTAATCTTGGCTGTGAGCACTATTTTGTTTAATTATTTGCCCTTATTACACCGACTAAGTCGTAGCACGCTGCCCGATTTTATTTTATTTACTAATGGCAGTCTGCTTTAATTATAGCGGCAGCATTTATTTATGTCTTTTAGCAGCGTGCTCCGCTTTAAGTATAGCAGGCACGCTTACTTATTTATTTTGTTTGTTTATATACCAGCGCCAATGCGGCGCTTTCACATTCATGGAGGCCATGCCCCATTCTTTAGACAAGCTGCATCTAAAGAAAGGTTTGCAGCCGCTATTAAAAGGAAAGAGCGGCATGGGTGCTTTTACCAAAAAAAACATCAGTTTGTCAACTTTAATGTCGGCCAAGCGCCTTTCTTTAGACGTGGCTTGTCTAAAGAAAGGGGTGCGGCCTCCATGAATGTGAAAGCGCTGCATAGGCGCTAGTGAACAAATATTTGCAAAGCTATAGGACTGGCATTTGCAAGAGTTTAAACTTTTGCATTGCTAATCGCTCAAACTCTCGTAAATGCGAGACCAATTGCATTGCAAATGTTTTTTTTTTTTTAAGTGACGGTACAAAAACAGATTAAAACTAAATTTTCCATTTAGGAGAAGGTAATTGGAAGCAGTGGGATTGAATCCTCTGGAAGGTTCAATGTATTAAGTCCTGAGTTGGCATCTTCTCACTTTCATGACCTAGCCTCCATATTCTCTTCTAAAATGGCAACACAAAACCTGGATAATGACGTGCCTAGCTGAAAGGTAAAATGGAAGCTTCTGGGGTAAGTTTAGCTGGGGTTTTGATTAAGTGGTTCACTTCATTAACACCAGTACTTGCGAATATAAAGTTGTTTTCTAGTAATTGTTATATTCTTAAATGAAGGGTTGAATGGTAGGTAAGTTTTGTCAGCTATAAACTAATTTCACACCCTAAAAACTTATGTAATATGCTTTTTATACTTTTTTCCAACCGTAATAAATTATTTACAAATATTTCAACGGGGTGCTTGATTTGAGTATATGCTTGGTTCTATTAACACGACTTACTGCATATGTGCACAGCTTCACTCAGTTATGTTTGGGTAGTAGGCTGCAATGTGAAGGGAACATTACGTGAGACAATGCCAAATTCAATGTATGACAACAAAATATACCTGATTTTTGTTAAGCTATAAAAAAAAATATATATATAAAAAAAATAATCAGCAAGTAGGGACTGCGCAAGCAGCTGTTTGCCACAACAACCTGCCTTGTAAGCATCAAAAGCACCAGCTAAACCCCTTTTCAATACAACCAGAAATATTCAGATACTAAAATATATCAAACCAACAAAACCTTTTTTGGATATCATTCTAGAGCTGGAAGTAAGGAATAACTAGCATTTCTTCATTTATTCTTTTAATTGATATTTATTTTGTTGAGATTGTACGCGTCAGTTTGCGGGTCTAAAAATGAGTATTGGGAGGAAGAATGGGATGCATGAATGCAAGGATGAGTGCCACAGTGCATGTATGACGACTTAGTGAGTGCCTAGACCCATCAATGACTGAAAAGGTACTTTTATTTATAAACTGAACCTATTGGCATTACCAATGTTTGTTATGTATAACTCTGAAAATCACTGCACGGTTTCTGGCAACAATTAGCATCTGAAGACACCCCACAATACCTGCACTGTGAAAAATCTGCACTCAAATGTGAAGCTTTTAAAAAAAAAAAAAAAAATCTTTATTAGGTGTTCCTCCAATGTACGTAAACAAACATACTTCTCTTCCGCCTCAGCCCAGGTGGTGCACGTTTTAACAATGATACATGTCATCAATCAGACCTTAGGTCGTGTCGGTGGAGGATTCTCCATCTTCAATGTTCTTCATTTTTATAAACATTACAACTAAACTGTAATTAAACTCCCCCACCCTTCCAACACCCCTGAACCCCCCCCCCCCGGTCAATACCCGACCCCGACCCCTCTTGCCAGGTCTGGATAACTCTAGGTCTGTGCATCTTATCATTTATGCTGGGTCCCTCAAATGTGAAGCCTTATATTTGTGTCTGGAACATGAAATGTCCTGGATTAAAGGAAGCCTAATGTCAGCTGGAAGAGAACTCTACTTCAAAACATCCTATGCTTCAAACATCCAATGCCTCAAATACTGCATGCACATCATCCAGGCGTGGATATCCAGCACCTACTTGAAGCTCAATTTAGCAACGACCCAACTCCTTTCATCTGTTAAGAACAACAAACAAGAAACAGTACAAACCTTGTTCAATTATATGGACCATGACTCAGTGGCGCCCACTATTTACAGGGGGTGGCAGGGCATGGGGAGGATGGGGGCTGTAAATTAAAATAAATAAACACTTGCCGTCAGGTCGGCCGCCGCCTCTCAGTCCGCTCGTCGCCACTCGCTCCTCGGAAGCAGGAACCACCCAGGCATCTGACTCCCCTAGCCAATCACAACGCTGCAAAGCAGTGTTATGATAGGTCTGAGCGCCGTAGTTCAATGCTCAGACATGGAATGGGGGCCTCGGTATGTTCTGCACCAAGGCTGTAATGCAGCTTGGGGGCAGAACATGCAATGTGCACAACTATTATGGTCGGTCCAAGAGGGCCGGCCAAACAGTTATGCTCACTTTAGAGTGGAGCAACCACTTCTCCTCCTGGTCTCTACTCTGGCAGTCCAGCCCCGCTCCGCACCAGGAAATGGAAAACTAAAATGATAATAACATTGGTTATCATCATTTTAGTTTTCATTTTTTTACACTGCATAAAACAGTGGGGTGTCACTCCTCTACCTTAGTTGAGGAGCCGCCACTGCCATGACTGCTTCAAACCCCAAATTGCACTGAATGCCAAGTCAACTCAATTCACCCAGGAAATCATCCTCACCCTCAAGGAACACATCAGCGCAAAAAATCAAAGATGGCCTAGTATCAGCTCTCCCTTCTAAAGAAAGTGAAAATATTTCTTAGAGAATGCCACTTTAGAACTGCTGTTCAAGGCCTCCTACTTTCACATCTGGATGGTGGTAACGCCCTCCTCCATGAACTCCCAGACACCACTCTGGCACCCCTTAAGGAGATTAAACAAACCCCAGCACGTCTCATCCAGGGTCTGAAGAAATAGGACATCATTCCCATCCTGATAGACCTCTATTAGCTCCTTTTGCCGGCATGCACCATCTTCAAAACCAGAGGCACCATTTACAAAGCTATCAAAACCAGTACTCCTGCTCATCTTGTAGATACACTGGCAGTCTCTGAAGGTTCTCGGCACACTTACAGCCAGAACACAATCAAACCACAGATTAAGAAGTGCCAAAAAGAAACATGGCAGCAGTCCTTTTCCATCTATTGAGCCAGCTTATGGAACAAAATCCCTGTATACATCATGGCTGCTCAAATTTAGGAAAGCGTTTTTAAAGGACACAACATCACAATGCATTAAGAGTTCAAAAACCAGGCACCTCTCCTATCACTCATTGGCTTTTTGCTTGTCTTTGGCCCTGTACAACACTCCCTGCCTTTTGGCTGGGTTTGCTCTATAGATCTACCACATAAATCCATACAGTGCCAATTCAAAGGTCGAGTAAATGGAGGATTTCATGCAGAGTAGATTAGCTGGTGGAGACCGCATAAATCTTTCCTGACGAGTATACGGTTCTTCAAAATCAATCATGAAGATCTGGAAGACCCTAAATTGGTTAAGCTACCTTTAACATTTATATTTGTCACCAAGTGCCCTTTGATGCCAGAGGAGAACTAAACCTTTTTCAGACACCCATTGGAGAAGACTGAGGGGGCCTGCACCATCTAATCATAACTGAACTCGCTGTACGGGTGTCCACAGTTTTCCATCTCTTCAAAACACATTCAAAGCACACCGATAATTAAGGACCTATATTGAGGCCTTTGCACTTTAAGGATTTTATAAGACTCCTCACTAAGTAACCTGAAATTGGTACTGTCCATTGTTTCTTAAGGGAAAAATGTTATGGCCTGGACGTGCTGTTCTGGCAAGATACTGTACTTGAGCAGAGGTTACAATTAGGGAACTGTTTCCCCCTAGTCTATCTCGTCGAAAAATGCAGGAGTTAAGTCATTGGCCGTATTATGAATGCGGCCTCACTGTCTCATGGTTTATCAGTCAAATTACCTTCACCCTGTAGGGAGTCTGTATCTGTAATTGATGAATGCATACAGGCACGCTTAGACATACGTCTGTCTCCACTGGCAGCAGGAAGCCCCTAGGCTCCCCATAGCCAATCACAACGCTGCAGTGCAGCGTTGTGATTGGTCTGAGTGCCGAAACACTGCCCTCAGACAGGGACTGGGAGGCTTTGCATGATCCTCACCAGGCTGTAAAGTGTGCAGGACTGTTTGGCTGGCTCAAGAGGACCGGCCTTTAATCATGTGCACTTAAGGAGTGTAAACCACTCCTCTCCCTGCTCTGGCCTGCCCCGCCGCACTCGAGAGCCACTGACTACAATTGGAAAAATAAAATTATAATAACACTATGTTTTCATTTTATTTTTCCTTTTGATCAGTAAGGCGATGGATACGCCTTAGCGGAGGAGCCGCCACTGGATGAAACCATGTGATACACGTCCTGCTTGCGCTATATAAAACTTTATAAATAAATAAACACATTTATATGATAAAATACCCACGGTAGATTTGCAAACCTAGGAATAACTCAAAAAGACACAAATCCACAGGTATAAAGACAAAAACAGGCAGCATGACATTAAAACTCCAAAAGGCAGCCCATTTTGTAACCTACAATCGCAATTTGAATTAAATTTGACATCGGGTTTTGGAATGAAGCAAAGAAATTAGCAGACTGAAGAGGTTTCATTTTGTTAGTTATTGAAGCTTTTTCATGAAATCCACACACACACACACACACACCCCAAGTGAGATGCACAATTAATGATGCATCGCAAATGTTTACTTTCAGAAATAGTTTGATGAAAATTCGATTGACTAACACCCCACACATGCTCATTATAAACAGCACACCCAAAAGAAGATGATGATTATTATTTATTTAGTGCTGTTAAGCTGCAAAAGGCCATTCTATGAGAACTTGGGAGTCCTGGAAATGACGATCACAAAATGTACCAGAGGTCTTTAAAAACTTTGAGAGAACAATAAACCGCTGGATGGTGCCCCCCACCCTCCCGCACCCCCAAAAAATGTTGTAGGTTTCCTACAGTTCTGGAAAATACCAAAGCAGACTCCTTCTCGAATTTGAAGCACGTCCCACTTTCTTAAACATGACTGACCTGACTGTAAATCTGTATTGGCTCTGGGTTCAACAGCACAAGCACCAGCAAACCCCCAACTTGTGGGACAATTTCAACATACATAGGTTTTTAACTTGCCACGTTACCTGAAAGGATCCAACTACGTACATTTAGTGTTTATTAACTTCTAAACAAAACGAAGGCAACCTATGGAATCTTGAAATAATCATTTCAAATGTTAAGTATCTTTGTGATTGCGCGGAGGCTACTGTAACTGTGAATAAGCAGAGAATTGCACAAAGCAACTAAAATGTATTTATGGTTCACTTACTTTGATGTTAGCTTCTGAATTGCATGAGAAGTAGAGTATAAAATAAAACAAAACAATGAAAACATTTTTGGTGTGTCCATATAAAGTAATCAGGCTTTAAAAAAAATCATTTTGATTAGCTTGCATATGGCAACGAAATCACCCTGGGTTTAGATCAGCTCTCTGTGAAACAGTGCACCAAACAACAAAGTAGTAGTGGAAATTAATTAATTAATTTTCATACATTCTTTTTGCTTCGGGTCACTTCCCATTCAGAGGGCTTCAAAACTAATCAAGTTACCTTCACTAAACATTCTAAAAACTGCATCTGTTCTACAAAAATCAACACCCAGTTATTGATTTAATGTAACAGCTACCTTTCACCCAAGAGTGGAGTATGCATCAAGAAGCAAATGAAGTGCTGACTGACCAAATAAACCTACGAAAATTATTAGGGGAAGTGAAATCAAGTTATTGTACCATTTTGGGTTGAGATGATGAGCTACTGGACGGTGATTATGGAGTTTGGTTTGTGCTCAATTTAATTAACAGTGTAAGATAGAACATAATTTATGAAAGGCCATATACATAATAATTTGTTTTGCACAAGAAGCAATTATTCGACAATGCTGCTAACACTTCATTAAAGCCTATGAACTTTGCAAACTGCACAAACAATGTAACCTCTACTTTCACGTACAGAGAATGGTGCAGAGAAAGTTGCTGAGATTGTAGAGCCAGTTGAGACTTCATGGCAGGAACCAACACTGTAGCTGAAAGAGGTTTTTCCTATCAGATGCCCAGGTCAAGAAGCCAAACAATAAGGGCCTCATTACGAGTCGGTGAAGGTCTTCCGACCGCTGTGTGGCGACCAAGGCGGTCAGGCTGCCCTGGGACCGCTGCAACAGCCAGGGATCAGAAAACCCTGGCGGTCGG
Source organism: Lissotriton helveticus (assembly GCF_964261635.1). Lineage (NCBI taxonomy): Eukaryota > Metazoa > Chordata > Amphibia > Caudata > Salamandridae > Lissotriton > Lissotriton helveticus. The sequence goes on along the minus strand of NC_136069.1, from coordinate 751,641,990 downwards.
GCCGTGGTCTTGAGGTCGCAATATGTATGACGGGACCGCCACTGTCCCGCCAAGCATATTACAAGTTTCCTCTCTGTCACGCTTTTCGTGGCCCACCATGAAAACCGTGGTAGAGAGGAAACAAAGGGGGGCCTGCCGGGCCCACTGTTGCCTCAGGGCTATGGAGTGCATGCAGGGGGGCACATGTTGTGCTCCCCTCTGGGCATTCACCCCAGTACCAGCATGGCCTGGACTGCAGCAGTCTTGAAGGAAAAATGTCCGAACTATTGGGTGTCTTAAACAGAAAAAATTAACACGAACATTGTGGCATTTTGAAGGTTTGGTGAACATCGTATCATGAAAACGACCTGCTAACGTGGCCATGTGTCATCAGTTCTGGTGGAGGGTGACCTCACTCTCCACTACTGCCTGGCTTGATAGATACTTCAGCAGAATAAGAGGGTGCATCCCAAGAGCAGCAGGGATCAACCAGTCAAAGTACATAAATTACCTCTACGGTGCCTGAAGATCAATGAGAGGAGCAGCTCCCATACATAGTATGCCTCGACCCACATTGCATTAGAGAGGATGCATTATGTACTTCACATTAACAGCCCTGTCTGAGGAGGAAATTATGGGCACAACTGAGTCACAAAACTGTGTTTAGGTTTCTAGGCCATATTATCACATTTTACAAGCATTTAGCAGGAAGACCAATTCCTAAACTATTACAGGAGAAAATGGAGGCACTGGATGCAGAGCTGCAGCCACTTACTCTGGGAAAATTGAGCATACAGTTACACATGTCAAAAAATGATCTCACGTCCTGTGGATAGTATCACCCTTGGTTTATGCTAAACTAAGATCACAAAATCCTAGCCATTGTGAAGACCACAATGTGAACATTATAGGTGCCAATAAAGCAAGAGTGTTTTTATCATGAATTGATCCGTAAACTGTAATCTAAGCAGGCAATACTCCGCTGTCTTTGCCCCCTGGAACTTGATGGTTGTAGAGACTACCTTGAAAGTCAAGAAAGGTTTGACAGCTACCAAGAAACCAGTTAATCTGGGCAATGTTTATTAATTACATTTTTCTATTAATATTCTAGGTGAGAGGATGCTGCATTAAGACCATGTGTTCATGTAAAGCACTCCAATACATTCAAGTCAAGTTTGCGCTATATAAAACTGAAAAATAAATTAATACGTTTAGTGAAATTATTGTACATGTTCTATACTGCAGCTAGGGCAGGAGGTAGGATGGCACTGTCCAGTTTCCACTTCTGTAGGGGTGGCAGGCAGAGATGTCCCTTCTGTTCAAACATTCCATGGTGCCAATGCCCCAACTTCATCATTCCCTCTGAGCGACCTGTAGCTGAGGGAAAAGGAATCAGATATCTCTATGGATCATGCACTCCTCAAATCGGGAACGCGGAGGTCAGGCTTGCAGATTGCTATGGGTCTTGTGGGTCAACTCCGTTCTCTTCATCAACTAGTCTATTTGAATTGGTTTCGGTTAGGGTGACCAGAATTTTAAAGCCAAAAACCGGGACATTTCACGAAAATAGAAGAAGGACTACAGTTTCACTTCAAGCGAGCGCACAGAATGACAGCGCTCCTCAGCACAGAATTACAGAACAGGCAGTTAGAACATATATACAATGCCCATTTTTAAACTCAGTAGCTTGCCTGTTAATTAAATTGCTTTCTTGAAACAACTGCTAACTATCCCTTCTTTGTAAAATATAAAAAAGCACCTCCCACAGTTTTCTGTCACCCCTCTCTAAAAACAGGGACAGAAGCTACATTTCCTGAAATCTGCCGGGACAGCAGGGGAAAAACCGGGACCGCAAAATCTGGGACGCCTGGTCAGCCTAGGTTGGGTAGAGCACTTGTCAGACAGCAGCAGGGCCTTTTTAGTCTGAGGTCAAGGCTGTATAAAAACCAGCACAAACCCACTTAGAGCATGAAACAGGATGTTGAACACAGCCTTTGAGATGTACTACTGAATACACTCACTCGAAGCTTGACTTACAAGTGTCTCTATTTGATTTTTTAAATATTGCACGTATATACAGTAAGGGTGAGCAAGATGTTTGTTTTGTGGAACATTCTAATTGTGCAATTTGCATATCAATCAATCACTTAAAATTGTTACATAGGCATGAGTTGAGTGCAAGTGGGAAGAGTTCTATTGCAGGTTTTTACTGGTTTGTATTGCTGTTAACTCAATTAAAACAAGCATTGGCAAAGCCAATAGGTTTCATCTATAAATTGGCAAAGCCAATAGCTCTTGCAGCCATGTTGTACACCAGCATGGCTGCTGATCAGCATAGGTAAAAGTTTCTGGGGTAAAGGAGTGCGCTGTAACGTGAAGTGCCACAGAGTGTTGTGGAGTGGTCTCGAGTGGAGTGGCGTAGAGGGTGTTGCTTTGAGTGGAGTAGTGTGTCGTAGAGCAGAGTGGCATACAGTGTAGAGGAGAGGAGTGGAGTAGTGTGTCGTAAAATAGAGTGGTCTTAAGTGGTCTAGAGGGAGTTGCACAGAGCGTAATAAAGTGAAGTTTTGTAGATTAGAGTAGTGTTGTAAAGTGGAGTAGAGTGGGTGGAGTGGCATAGAGTGCCAGAGTGGAGTAGAGCTTAATAGAGTAGAGAGTCAGAGTGGATTATTGTAGTGTGTAGTATTGTAGAGAGGAACGTCAGAGAGAGTAGAGTGGCCTAGAGTGAGATGGTGTAAAGTACAATGGTGTAGAGTAGATTGGTGTAGAATGCTATGGCGCACAGTAGATTGATTCAGAGTAAACTGAAGTGGCGTGGAGTGGTGCAGGAAGTGGCGTAGAGTGGAGTGGTGCAGGACAGAGTACACAGAGAAATGGCACAGAGTGCAGTGCACTCTACAGTGTTGCAGAGTAACGTGGCGTATTGCAGAGTAAAGTGGCGTGGAGCAGAGTGGAGAGGCCTAGACTGCAGTGGTTTAAAGTGCAGTGGTGCATAGTAGAGTGGGGTTGAGTGCACTGGAATAGAGCAGAGCGGTGCAGAGTAGACAAGTGTATAGTGTAGAGTGCATTGGCGTTGAGTAGAGTTCAATGGTGGAAAGTGCAATGTTGCAGAGTAGAAATGGCATACAGTGAAGCAGCACATAGTACTGTAGCATAGTGTAGTGGAGTAGAGTGCACTGGGTAGAGTAGTGTAGAGAAGAATGGCAGAGAGGGCAATGTTGAAGATTAGACTGTTGTAGAGTGCCAAGGTTTATAGTAGAGTGGTTTAGAGTGCACTGGCGTGGACAGAGTGGAGCACAGTAGAGTGGCACAGAGAGCAGTGGCGTAGAATACAGTAGCTTAGAGTTCAGTGGTGTTGATGCAGAGGAATATAGTGCAGTGGTATATAGACTTGTAGGGTATAGTGGTGTAGTGTGTTTTAGGTTATAGTGGTGCAAAGTAGTTGGCGTAGAGTACTGGTTTGAGTAAAGTGGCATAGAGTGCGGTGGAGCAGAGAAGAGTGCAGTGGCGCAGCGCAGAAAGGAGGGGCGCAGCAAGGAGGGGCGCAGCAAGGAGGGGCGCAGCAAGGAGGGGCGCAGCAAGGAGGGGCGCAGCAAGGAGGGGCGCAGCAAGGAGGGGCGCAGCAAGGAGGGGCGCAGCAAGGAGGGGCGCAGCAAGGAGGGGCGCAGCAAGGAGGGGCGCAGCAAGGAGGGGCGCAGCAAGGAGGGGCGCAGCAAGGAGGGGCGCAGCAAGGAAGGGCGCAGCAAGGAAGGGCGCAAGGAGGGGCGCAAGGAGGGGTGCAGCGCAGAAAGGAGGGGCCCAGCGCAGAAAGGAGGGGCCCAGCGCAGAAAGGAGGGGCCCAGCGCAGAAAGGAGGGGCCCAGCGCAGAAAGGAGGGGCCCAGCGCAGAAAGGAGGGGCCCAGCGCAGAAAGGAGGGGCGCAGCGCAGAAAGGAGGGGCGCAGCGCAGAAAGGAGGGGCGCAGCGCAGAAAGGAGGGGCGCAGCGCAGAAAGGAGGGGCGCAGCGCAGAAAAGAGGAGCGCAGCGCAGAAAGGAGGGGCGCAGTGCAGAAAGGAGCGCAGTGCAGAAAGGAGGAGCGCAGCGCAGAAAGGAGGAGCGCAGCGCAGAAAGGAGGAGCGCAGCGCAGAAAGGAGGAGCGCAGCGCAGAAAGGAGGAGCGCAGCGCAGAAAGGAGGAGCGCAGCGCAGAAAGGAGGAGCGCAGCGCAGAAAGGAGGGGCACAGCGCAGAAAGGAGGGGCGCAGCAAATAGAACACAAGCAAACGTGAGCTACAAAGCCAATGGTAGGCAATGAGCGGAACGCATTCCCAGGGAAACTTTCTGAATGTCCCTAAGATGATGTTAGCAAACCAGGCAGCTGCAGTGTCTGGTAGGCTTCTACCTAAAAAGAATGATAAACAATTTGAAAAGAAGCGATATATTAGATTGTTCTCACTTATTTTGTTGGTGCTCATAATAATTTCCACTAATAGCAATGACTAATAGAGACTTTTGTTTTTACAATGAATCTACAGTATGAACAAGCATTGGAAAAGCCAATGGGTCTCGTCCATGCGAGAGCTATTGGCTTTGCCAATATGTTTTAGCCATGTCGTACACCAGCCTGGCTGCTGTTCAGAATGACTAAAAGTTAGTGGGGTTAAGGAGAGTGGCGTGGAGTATTGTAAAATGGAGTAGAGTGGAGTAATGTGGAGTGGAGTAGAGCAGAGTGGAGTGGTGTGGTGTAGAGTGTCATGCAGGGACCAGAATTATGTCAAGTGAAAGGGCGTAGAGATAATAGAGTGGAGTGACAGAGTCGTGCAGTAGACTAGAACATAGTGGAGTGGCGTAGAGGGTGCTGGGTATGGTGGAGCAGAGTATTGTAGAGTAGAATGGCAGAGTGGACTAGATTATCGTGGAGTAGTGTATAAGAGTACAATGGCAGAGTGGAATGGAATGTTGTAGAGACAAATGGAGTAGTGGAGTGGAGCAGAGTTAATAGAGTAGAGCATCATTGCTTGAAGTGTTGTGGAGTGGCCTAGAGTAATGTGGCATAAAGTACAGCAGTGCAGAATAGATTGGCGTAAAGTACATTGGTTTTAAGTAAAGTGGTGTAGAGTGCATTGGCATAGAGTAGATTGTTCCAGAGTGGAGTGGAGCAGGGTATAGTGCAGAGGCGTAGAGTACCAAATAGTGCAGTGGCGTAGAGTACAGTGGTACAGAGTGCAGAATAGATTAGAGTGGAGTAGACTGGAGTGGAGTGATGCAGAGTGCAGTGGTATAGAGCATAGTGGCATACAGTGCATTGGTGTAGAGACTAAGAGTGCAGTACAGTGGCATAGAGTTGAGTGGTGCAGAGTAGAGTGCAGTGGCAGAGTGAAATGATGCAGAGTAGAGTGGCATTGAACTCAGTAGCGGAGTGTGCAGTCTTGCAGAGTAGAGTGTCATAGAAAGCAGTGGCAGAGTGCATTGGTGTAAAGTGGTGCTGAGGGCACTGGTGTGGAGTGCAGTAGTGCAGAATAGATTTGAGTGACGTGGTGTACAGTACAGTGGCGAGTGTAGAGGTGTAGAGTGCACTGGTATAAAGTGGAGCAGAGTGCAGTGGCACAGAGTGAAGTGATGCAGAGTAGAGTGGTGTTGAGCTCAGTGGCGGATAGTGCAGTCTTGCAGAGTGTTTTAGAGCGCACTGAAGCAGAGTGGTGCAGAGTAGAGTGGTGTACTGAGTTGCAAAGAATAGTGATGTAGAGTGCAGTAGAGCAGAGTAGTTGGTGCAGAGTGCAGTAAGTTGGCATAGAGTGCAGGGTGCATTGGTTTTGAGTAAAGTGGTGAAGAGTGCATTAGCGTAGAGCACAATGGCTTAGAATAGAGTGGTGAAGAGTAGAGTGGTGCAGTGTTGAATGTAGTGGTATAGAGTGCATTGGAGTGTAGTGGCGTAGGGTAAAGTGGTAGATTGCATAGAGCGCATTAAATTTGGGTAAAGTGGTGTAGATTGCACTGAAGGAGAGTGTATTAGTTAGAGTACAGTGCAGTGGCTTAGAGTGGCGCAGAGTACAGTTGCCCTGAATGCAGTGGAGCCCAATATATTGTTTCACAGTAAAGAGTGGTGCACAGTAGAGTACAGTGGCGTAAAGCAGCATGGCAAAGTAGAATGGCGCAAAATGCAGTGTAGATTAGTGTGGCGTGGAGGAGACTGGCTTAGAGTGCACAGTCGTAGAGCAGAGGGGTACAGGGTAGAGTGCACTGTTGTAGATTAGAGGGGTACAAAGTAGAGTGCACTGGGGTAGACTGCAGTGTTGCAGAATAGTGTGGCGCAGAGTAGTGTGCATTGGCATAGAATAGCGTGGTGTTGAGCAAAGAGGCATTGAGTGACGCGGTGAGGAGTGGAGCTGTGCAGAGTAAACTGCAGTAATACAGTGGGGAGTGGTGTAATGTGGAGTGGTGCAAAGCAGAGTGCAGAGTAGATTAGGGTAAAGTGGAGTATGCATGGTGTTGTAGCGTACTGCCATTACAGACAACACATTTTCGATTGACCGTACCATTCTATTTGCACATACAATTTTACTGATAAAAATGTACCACGTGGTGTGGTCAAGATGGCGGACATATAGGACGTAACTCCTCATCCCTCCGCCGCCTACAGGATTCTGCCTCCTGGCCTCCCAACGGTACAGCTTGGGCCCTTCGGTGCACCACGTCAGTTCGGAGAAGGTCTAGCACCGAGGGAAGAAAGCGGGTGTGATGAGACTTGACCCTTAATCACTCAGCCCAGCCTGGCCACCCAGAGACACAAAATGGCAGCGGCCACGCATGGTCAAACACCGCAACAGATTGACCGGACCAGCCCGGGTGCTCCACTCTAAGGCACCAGGTTACAATAAAGAAGCAGAGCCGCTGGATGCGGTGCGCACCCACTGAATAACCTTTGGGCTGCACCGTGCCGGATGGTACGCAACAGATGGCAGCGCTGGGACGAGGTAACCCCGCAGAGGTCTCTGGCCCAGCCGGCTACATTCCACAGCCGCCTGCGACTCCGTCCTAGGTGCCCAGGTAGATTAGGAGCAGGGGGGGCTTCCACACCTATGGCCTCAAGGAATTAGCCAGCGCTGTAGGCCTGAAGCAACGCAGCAACTGCTGCTGGGATATCTCTGTACTACCCGGAGCGTTTAGAGGGAAGCAGATTGGAATTGCCATTGAGGGTGAAGACAAGGCCTACATCCCCTGGGTTCGCAGGAGGGCCCTTCTAGCTGGGACTGGCAGCACATTCACGAGAACTGACTGGGCAAGGCAGAGGTGAGCAGGAGCCAGGGGATATGCAGTGAGGCCAGTGCCACCAGGTTGGAGTTCTCTTTTCACCCCTGGACAGGACAGAAAGAGAGCAATGGGGACCATGCGGAACACACCTGCGACGTACCCTTGGGGGCGGGGAGCCAGCTCGACAACTTCGGGGGTCTTGCTTCTCTGGGTGCCCTGTGCCTAGTAGCGAAGGAGCCGAGACAGCTCCGGCCCAGCATCATGCACCAGCAATCTCAATAGTGATTCAGAAATGCACCACTTCTTGTAACATGTGTATTCGGTATCTGTAGCAGGTCCCTCTGACTATGATGAGCATTTTTGTTTAGTTATTCTTCAAGTTGTAGATAGGTTTTCACCCTAACCAATTATTTATCTTTCCCCCGGTCACTTGTAACTATGAATATAAGATGATACAATTGCGGTGGTCTCTAAATATAGTTTGATTTACCCATATCGAACTATACTCATTACTTCGAATAGAACACCGGCCGTTGGGATCTAAGTCATGAGTAGTGTTAAGTTAAAATTTACTGAACAGACAATCTGTGCGTTACCAATAAACGTGACGTTTTATTGGTTAAATATCACTTTGTATAAAATAGGTCAAAAAATATAATAAGTTGCTTTTTACTTATACAAAAAGTATATTTCTTTGAGTAACAGAGAAGTCACGGTATTCTTGTTGTACCGCTAAGTTAAAATTTACTGAATAGACAATTTGTGCGTTACTAGTAACCGTGGCGTTCATTGGTTAAATATCACTTCATATAAAAATCGGTCTAAATATAATAAGTTGCTTTTTACTTATATAAAAATTTATATTGTCTTTATTAACAGAGTAGTTACGGTATTTGTGTTGTACCGCCAAGCGGACCACGGAGGGAACTCGGCCAAAGAAATGGAAGTTCGACACGCATCGTCACATATAGGGCTAAAACTAGTGAAATTACGTCTCGAATCACTATTCGTGATTGGCTAAGAGACGACTTGTTTTTTGAACCTATCACTGAAGAGGGGACGTACACCGGAAACACTTCTGTGATTTCCGTGTGTTTAAGGCGTGACGTACATAAATGTTTTCACATATATAAACAAGGTTTCTTTTTAACATTTTCGGTCATCAACACTAACTAATCGATGACTCGTACTTGATCACTAAAACATCATAAATTAACTGTTAATATTCTCTTGAGGTTTATCGGGATACACTGGTTCTTTTCCGTATAGACGAGTTTTGTGATTCTACTAAGACCTTTTTCCGGTCACGGGGGATAGCGGACGTATTAGGAAACTTGGATCCTAAAAAATAAAAAAATAAAAAAATAAGAGGCAGGTGTTGGCGCGTATTTTTGACACATTTTCATTGGCCCGCTGAGGATTTAAATAGAAGTAGGAATTGATTGGGAAATGTAGACTCTTTATCAAGCGAGTCGCCGAGGACGAAAGACGCGGGAGAAGTTTATCTACGCTCATAGAGGTAGGCGCTGGATAGACAGTAGTCTCGTGTAGAATAGAGACGATATTGCTTTTATAGAAAGGAGACTACTAATTACTTTTGCTTTTTTGTCTCCTTGTCTTCCTTTGCGTTTGCTTTAAATAGGAAATTGTTTAGTACTATGACAATATCGTATGGAAGATATAAATCGTTTTTTGGGCAAATTGATTGAACAGGCAGCACAAGCAGGATTAAAAGGTTAGGATTTTTTGTGGACTTAAAAAGTATTTTGTTATTAGAACAGTTACAATGCCTTACTAAGCACCAGGAATTCGTAATCCAGTACTTGACCCGGGGTCATTATACGTGTGCTCCAGGGGGCAACACAATAATAATAAGATCGATTAGGTTTTTTAATCACAGTAGGACTTAATTTATAAATTGTATACAAATCTTGTTTATTTTCTCCCTTTTTTTTGATTAGTGGAACATAAGAGTGAGTTGTTAATAGAAAATTGGAGACTTGACTATATCGAAGGAATTTCTCCCGTTGCATTACAAATTTAGGTGAGCGTACATTTACTTATTGAACTATACATAAGAGTTCAATGTCCATTATAGGGTCAATGTGGACACAAAATGATTTGGTTCAGTTCAAGTTCAAGTAAGCTTTATTCGGCTTTTGAATTTAAAACCATAAAAGCAACAGAGAAAAGATACAAACATACAAAGAACTAATCCTGCAAATCAAAGCATAGTTAAAAGAAAAACAGACTGTTTAGGACAAGCTAAAACAGTTTGACGAATCAACTATTCAAGATCCTAATCCAAAACACACAGAATCCTCCTTTATCATCAGGTATGATAGTAATTTGGTACACCGGGGCCAGGATAAAAGTCATGCAGATCCCAGATACGGATGGAGCCATCTCCAACTTTGTGTTGGGTAGAACGTAAAAAGGGGGCAATGTTTCTGTCTTTAAACTTAATTAAAATCAGATCTCCTGGAACATTTTTGGGCAGAGAACCAAGCCACCCCACCCTCCTGACGCTCAATATCCCGCCGTCTAAAACAGATGGTAAATGTCTATGGTTTTTAAGCCAGAAAATGGCTTTATTCATTAGGTCCTGCTGTAGTTCACGTTTACCCGGGGTGAGTTCAGGGACCCCAGAAAGCACGGTAACGTATGGCGCGGCTTCCGGGGGTAGGTCCATTTGATGCCTTCTTTCCAGGAGTCTGTGAGGGGTATGTTTTAGATTAAGAGGAGCGTTGCGACCACTTAGAGTGGGTGGTATAGGGGGGGGGGTCACAAATGGGAAGTATGCTGGAAGCATTGTTCATAGGCCTTTCATGGATGTTAGTAAGGGTAGAGCATGTGGATATCATGGTGTTGGCATTTGGTGGGAGGGACCTTATTACAGTGTTTTCGATCCTGGTCAGCCTCTCCCCCAGATCATTAATTTTTACGACCAGTGGTGATAGAGCACTGTTTAACATTCGTTCAATTTGGGCCAGCAGGGTCAAATGAAGGGGGGATACGGGGTCGTTTGATCGAGTCTCCGCTTTATCCGAAGTTAGTGAGACAGGGTTTGGGGCGGATAAATGGGGGCTGCAGAAAGTTGGTTCGGGGGATGCGGGAGGTGTGAAATTTACTTGTTCATTGTCTCTGACCACTATAGGGGGAGTTAATAAATCCTGGGCATAGTTTGTACCGCACATGGCATTCAATTCTTCCCAGATTGACATCGTGGTTGGGAGACAGGATACCGAGGGCAACAATGTACAGATCAAAGCAATAGAGGGGGAAAGGTTAGCATCTGACTGTACCTCCTCCTGTAGTAAAACCAAGTGTAGTGGCCCGACCCGACCTCCTCTGGCCTCTGAGGGCCACAGAGGGCCCGCCCTTTGCCCGGGCTTCGCCCGGCGCAGTCCCGCGCGCGTCCCGCGACGCGGAGGGAGCCTCGTCCTTTTTCTGCGCCTCCGGGCGCGTAGCTACCGGAAATGCCCCTCACAGGCTGCTGGGAGCTGTAGTCTGCCGGCGGCCGTGCAGGTGGAAAGCAACGGCGGCGTGCAGCACTCACAGCATGTGGGCCCCAGCAGCAGCAGCAGCGACGGAGTGTGCCCGGTGAGTCCCGGTGAGTCCCTCCTGTTCCGTGACCCGTGGCTCTGGTCCTGGACTGGACTGTGTGATTTGGTTTGTGGCAAAATGTTTTTCATCTCGCAATTTTAACAGAAGGTTAAAAGGTCACCTGTCACACTTAGGATGAGTTGTTCTTTTGAAAAGTCTCTATAACGATATAATTCGATAGAATGTGAAATAGGCAGGCTTTGTTTCACATTGTTTTTAGATTGTTATATAGGTAGGATTGGAAGTAAGCTATAGTTAAGGCACTATGAAAAGTAGCTTTGTAAATTCACGAATATTTTTTGGAATGGTTAGTTATATATCTTTGTTTTTCTTTGTCTTTACAGCCCTGATGATGTCCAAATGTGGACGAAACGCGTAGGCTGTATTATGATGTATTTGATCATCAATTGAATTGGATGTATTTGTCCATTTTTTTTGGAAACATCTTTGAACAATAACACTTGAAGGGAAAAAAGAAATAAAACACAAAAGAAGAATCAAGCCTGCTATAAAGAGTTTTTTTTTTGTTGTATGAATTATGTCTACACATGACTTTTGATTGATAGCATTGTGAATATAAGATACTCCTTAGTTGTGTCTATAATTCTTAGTTGTAGTGACCTTTGTGGTGGGTCATTCTAAGTTGAGTGTCTAAAACAGTAAAACATATGATCCAGTCAAAAATTTGAATCTCACAAAGTGCTTGAAGTAGGGCACCCCTCACCACACAGTATTGTTGTTTCATGCACCAGCATGTTCATGTGGAGTCCGGATTCTTCTCAAGATCAGCGTTGTCGGATCTCCTCTCCATCCCAGATGTGGCGCATCTGTCAATACTGTGAGATCTGGTGGGGGAAGGGAAAGGGGCCTGCCTCTGACCCAATCGCAGTTTGACAGCCACCACTGCAGGTCTCATGCAGTTCCCTGTGAGATCTGGACCATGTCAGAGAGATTCCTCTGATGCTAAAACAACTGGCACTTCAGGTCTCAGTACAGAGCCCGCAAATGCCATCTGGCATGTGTAAGTGGCAGGATGCAGGAGGCCATGAGGCCCAGCAGCCTCAAAAGTTATTCTCACCAAAACCCAGGTAAAAGGCTGAAACATCGGTATAATAGCCTGAATATCCTGGACTCGCCGTTTGAGAGGATAAGCCTGAAACGTCACTGTATCGAGAACAGCTTCAATGAAGGGGAGCGAGCGTCTGAGAGGGAGTCAGGTGTGACTTTGGCATGTTGATAGTGAAGCCCAGCGAATGTAGGAGGTTCTGAATAGCCTGGAGGTGAGAGACAATAGCATGGGGCAAGCCCAACCCCGCCTTCAGCAGCCAGTTGTCGAGACAGGGGAAGACGGGCAGTCCCTGATCTGCGCAGATGAGCTTCGACCACCACCATCACCTTGGTGAACACCAAAGGAACCAAAGAGAAGGCCAAAGGAGAGCACAGTGAAATGAAAATGCTCAAGGCCTATTGTAAACCGCAGGTAGTCCAGGTGGGAAGGCAAGAATATGAAAATAGGCGTCCCGCATGTCCAACGCTACCATCTAGTCTCCTGGATCCAGGGTAGACAGGACCTGAGCTAGATGAAGCATTTTGAGTTTTTCCTTTTTGAGGGAGTAATTCTGGGCCTCTAGCTCTAGGATAGGACAAAGGCCCTTGTCCTTTTTGGGGACCAGAAAGTTTCAGGAATAGCAACCACAACCTACTTCTGGCTCCAAAACCATCTCTATGGCTCCCTTGGCCAAGAGAGTCACAACTTCCTCCCGGAGTAAAATCAAATGATCCTCCATCAGCCAGTCATAGGATGGAGGCATGGAGGGAAGGGTAATCTCCAGCAGGACTTTGACCTCTGAGGAGTTGACCGATGTGGTGTCACCTTCCGGGCCACAAGCAGCTTTAGGAACCGCTCCCTTAAAACCTTCTGAGCCATGGTCCAGCAGTCGGAGCTCGACTACATATCATGGTTGCATTTCAGACAACAGAAACAAACCAAATGCGAGTATGTCACCAACATGGCGCAGTGATAGGCACCAGACACAGCTTGAAACCTAAAGTCTTCTTCAACAAATGCTTCACATTAAGAAAAAGGGGTTGACAAAATGTTGAAAAATCCTGTCAAAAAGTGACAGAGTGTAGCTCGCTTCACAGATCAATGCATGACTTCCGTGGAAAGAAAAGTACTAAAGTCAGCGTACAGAGGTGGTGCGGCACCTATATATGTGACGCAGATGTCACTTCCAGCATGGACCTACCGGCTTGCAGGGGTATTGCTCAAAGAAAATTCTTCTGGATCCAGTCTGACTCCTGAGAAATTCAAAGGTAAGGAATCTGCTGCTGGATATCTCTATCAGATATTGTTTTTCCTGTATCTTGTCCATCTTGGAACCTTTCGGCAGACATTACATAGGTCTTCAGACAGCAAAGTCAAAGCTTTATGTCAAAAAAGGTGCGACTCAAATGACCCTACAGGCAGATAGCTTTCAAAGAACGGGGTGGCAGCCTGCCCACAACAGAAATCCTGCCAACTGCATTAGCTATTTTGGATCCCCGGCTGCTGGAGTAGCAGGTAAGGAGCGAGAGTTCACCTTACAAATGGCGATCTGTGGAACAAGGTGCTCTATATTGGGATGAGTCAAAAAAGTATGGTCACCCGGAACTGGATTATGGTACCTAGGAATAGGGCGATTCACACCCAGAGCAGAAATAGTTTTGACCAAGGTGTCATAATCAGGTAAACCAGAGCCTCGTTAAAAGACAGAGGTTCAGAAGTAGACCGGGGCAGTTCTGGCACTTCTGCCATCCTTTCAAACCACACAATGAAAGACACTTTCTTTAGTTGGGGCCCCAAATGGGAATCATTTACATATTTTGGAAAGGTTTCCGCACCACTGGCATTCAGATTTTGGAAAGGTTTCCGTACCACTGCAATATCAACTCCCATCTATTTAACAAGACCTTGTACTGCATCAGAGTTAAAGCCTAAAATAGTCTCCATGCTTCTAAATTATTGTTGCCAATGAAGAGGAACGGAAGAGAAGAACTCCACAACAACTAGTTGCATCTTTGTGATTGTATAGCATGACAAGGAGGGGGTCAGAGCCTGGGGCCAGAACTGGATATGGCAGCATCCGCCAGAAGAACAGCTGGAGTAATGACTGGCAAGGCCTAGCACTGCAAGTGGAGAACGTACTTCTTTCTGGGTCTGTTGGGTGAGGGCCAGCCGGTGCCAATATGACTGAAGACCCCTATCAGGTCTGTGGATCCAGTGAGTGCATGCAGAGGGAGTCCCCATCAGTTTGAATATCTGATGCATGGTCTCTCTGAATACCTCAACTTGCTGCCGAGTCAACGAAGGGCCAAAAAACTCAGCTCCATGACTAGTACTGGGCGCCACGGAAAAGTGAAGTCAGCTGTATCCCCCCAGCTTTGGAATCTGCTTCCATTTTCTCTTCGGAGTACTGCCAATCTGCTCCAGTTTAGGAGGGGCCTGAAGACCTGGCTTTTTAACTCCTAGTCTGTTTTTAACTTCCCATTGTTTCTGCATTGTTTTGTTGTCTGTTTTTTAGCTGTGTTGTGTTATTTCCTATGAGTTGAGGGTGGAAAGCGTCGGGACACTCCTTGTGAGTAGCTGTACGCTATACAAAAACTGAATAACATAACATAACATAACATATCGCCGGCTGTGAGAACTCTCCAAAGATCTTTAAGTTCTGGACATCGAGAAGCCTTGTTTACTTTTCCTTTGCTACGTTTTCAACTTAGCCTTCGACACACCTGATGAGGGCGATCTGACCTGGGACCAACCATGTACCCTAGAATGTGATCAACCTAGTTTTTTTTTGTGTCTGGCACTGTAGAGTTTGGCTTCTGACTTCCGGATGGCCTTTGGGTGCATCAGGGATCATTTGTCAAATAACTTAGAATCATATTTGGCACCAAGAAATCAATGAGACAGTGCGGATCCATAACAGACATCAGCTTCCAATATGCTCAGTATGGTTTAAAACATGTCACCAAGGGCTTTAAGTGGGCCGGGTCTGAGCACCGGCAGTTATTTTCAGGGGGCCTCGAAACGGGTCTCTATTAGCCTCTATTTTCGGGCCTCGTACAGGTAGTCAGTTTTCTTTTTTTTTTCTTGGACTGCAGTGAGAGCATGCACATCGCTGTGCTCATGCTCATTTTGCTCACTTCTGAGTAGTGGAGGTTAAGGCACGACCTCCTGCCAGGTGAGCCGTGTTGTAGGAGGAAGGGAAATCCTTTAAAGAGCCATTTTCTCTCAGGATTTCCCTTCTCTTTTTGCAGTGCAGGAGCAACGTCGTCGTGGTGTCAGTCTTGACATCGTGGGATGATTAGGAGAGAGACGACCACAGGCAGCCTGCTCCAGCACGACCCTGCTCTGAATTTTCACACTGAGCGTCAAGGCTGCAGTGTAATCCAGAAACAAGTGAAGCGCGTTTTTGTCCTCGCTCTCAGGTTGAAAAAAATATAACTGCAGCAGTACCACCCTTCACTGCCTTTGATTACCTTCAAGGAGGCTCCTTTTATTTCATTCAGTCTCCTCACTTCAGAATTAGGCATTTTCAAGATTATATACAAAACCCATAGTTGTTGCTTATTTACCATATGCAACTAACAAACAATGACAAAGGCAATAATCTGGCTTGTTGTAGGTGTAATATTCCATGTTGCGTATATATATATATATATATATATATATACACATATATATACACATATATATATACATATATATATACATATATGGATGCAATGACAGAAGCAGCAAAATACCAGTGGGCGGCACACTATGCTAAGCACAGATTTTTAGCTTGCATGTTTTAAGCCATGCCCTTAATTACATTGGCCACGTTCCTTTGAGAGACCCCTCAGTATTTTCATCCCTCTTAAAGCCTTGCTGTCACCTTTGGGGGCAACATCAATAAACACTTGGCCAAGAAATGTCAGGGTTGTCTAAAAAGATTTCCGTTAAGGGCTTATCTCGACAGAAGCTGAGCTCCAGGTGAGCGCTGAATGAAACGGTAAAAGAGGACCTGAAATCAGCGCACAGAGGTGGAACACAAATGCAGCTCCAAGTCTTCATATCCGGAAGCGGGACGGAGTAAAAATGAAGGCCAATACTGCCATCTCCCGGACTACAGGTGCTATTACAAGGATTTCTGGGTCCAGTGTACTGCCTGGGCACATTGAATCGAATCACAAGGTGAGGAATCTGTGGTGAGAAGTATCCTTCAGAAAAGGGATGTACTGTGACAGTTAAAGGTGGGAGCTTCTACAGCATTCTCAACATTATTTCCTGATATTAAAACAGAAATATGCTTTGTTAGTGTTATGTAGATTAAAGAAGCTCTGAACATGACACATGAAGTGTACTTTCAAATACGTAATACGATTAGTGACTCTACTGTTATATGGAAATAAACAATTAAATATTTCGGAAAACTTTGAGATACTGGGAATTATTAACCCAAGGAGGTATACAATTAAAGGGGTGTAACAGTAGTATCCGGCTAGTTGTGGCCAAACATAAATAAATGTAAAGATTTACTCGGCCAAAGGAAGAGAAACCAGTACACTCCGAGAGCCCGTTGAGGTTCAATAATTAATTCAAACAAGGTGGGTCAGAGATATGTAATTGGCAAAAAAATGACCGTCAATTCGACCTAAAAACAGAAAGGTGATTTAGGCAAACAGGTCTCTACGAAAGTCCATGAAAGTGTGGGAGAGGTGTGGCGCCGCGGCCAGGGCGACTGACGCTGGAATCTGGGGATCAGGGTTCCACCCCCGGCTCCGGCGGCAGGTTAGCCCAGCACCATGCGACTCTGGGCAATAGCTCGCTTAATCTTCCCGACGGCCCCCAGCGCCTAGAGACCATAACGGGTGATTGTGCGCTATACAAATGTGGATTATTATTATTATTATTAAATATACCTCATCTATAGAAGGGGGTAGGATTTCTTTTAATGAACTAAAACAAATACATAGAGAGAACTTCAAAACAAGTTGTAAATAAAAGTGGAACACTGTTTCAGTCAACGTATAAAGAAAGAACACAATTAAAACGGACTTGTGTTCTGTTCAAGGGAAACATGCCGATTTTTAGACTAAGCACAGAAAAGCAAAACAATGACGTACACGTAAACTACTGGTTCTTTTTCAGTAATAAAATTAAGCTTATACAAATTACAAAGAAAAGAGGATTTAATTGCAAATGACAGATCCAACAAATATATCACAAACCAGCAGATGGCAGCAACGTATCAAGACGAAATCACCATATTCCAGCGCATCGTTGGCGTGAAGACACATCAAAAAGTATAGTGCATATATTCAATATTATTAGACACGAGTCCGTTTTATGAGCATGATAACTCCAAAATGACGAACATTCAAGTAAACATGTGGCAAGCTACATTTCGGACAATTCTACTCTTATATCCCCCACTGTACTGAGGAGGTTTACCAGCAATTACTGAGCATGCATGCCAAGCGTCAGAAGGCCGGCCGTCCGCGCTGGTTCACACATGTAAATTAAACAGGAGAAAAAAGCAGGACAACTCCTTTTGACGATGATCTGGCCTGATTTCGATTTTTTTTTAGCTTTTCATGGCACACATTATTCTCTGTCCAGGTACAATGTCTTCTTCTAGTCGAAGCATTATGCTGGCTCTATTGTGCATCCATGTCTATAAAGTGACGTGAGCACGATTGTTTTCATTGACCGTTTCGAGATGGATAAAGTGCATTTAAGGTGGACTGGCCGGCAGCAATTTCTCGCCTGGCCTTCCCCATATAAAATATATTTTAAAAGCAAAAAAGGCCGATGGATGGAGTGCTGGCAGGTGGGAGGAGAAAACAGCGCTCTAGGGAGAAGCACGTGGGAAAGAGAGCAACAGAGTGGGAGAAGCAGAAAAGTGGGAGCACAGCAGAGGGGGCGGGGAGAAGGAAAGGAGGAGAAGCATATGGGCCAGAAAAAGCAACCCGGAGCGAAGCAGAGGGGGGGGGGGGGGGGGGGGGAGAGAAAAGCACACAAGCGAGACAGTTGCAAAAACGTGCACTCACGAAGTGCTTAAGCAAAAAGAAACAAACATTTACAAAACAAATAGGCCTCGCCATTACGAGCGATACTGGCTTTGTCGATGTCTTTAAGCCATGTGGTACAACAGCGTGGCTGTGCAGCACGGCTAAAAGTTAGAAAAAATGTTATATTATGTGGCAAGCGCTGGCGCCATATCATAGCGCATTTTTTTTGGGCGGGTGCAGCAACACAAAAGGGATGGGCGGGAGGGGGAAGAAATGGAAGATTCACGGAGAAAGGGTGGCCATGAGGGGAAGAAGAAATAGTTCCTCAATCACAGAGCGAGCAGTGGAGGGACACTATTCAAAAGGAAGCAATCTGTCCTTTATCCATGCTCCGCCAAAAGAAAAGAAAGTGACACCTGGCACTTCCTAGCAGCAAAGAAAAGTGACAATGAAGCCAACAAATGCTAAGCAATGGGGGGTTGTGTCCAAGCACTTTATTGTAACCAATACCTCATGAGGCGAAAGTGCATGTGCTGCCAGCAGGCGAGACCTACAAGTAGTGCCTGAACAATAAGCAGTGGAAGGACACAAGTACAACTGTGACATCTGCCATAAGAACGTGCACCACTATTGCAGAAGCCTGATCTTAAGAGGGGGCTTTTATGTGAAAAATACACTGTTTCAGCTGTGTTGATTTCCATTTCCAAAGCAGGGCCGGACTGGCATTAGCGGGCACCGGGTATTTCCCAGGCGGGCCGCCAGGACTGGGGCCGGTTTAGGGCCCCTGGGTGGCTTTTTTTGTTACCGGGGGCTGGCAATATCGGGCCCCGGTAACTAAATCAACCGAAACCGGCCCTAGCATACTGCTCGGCTGCACCCCCCTGTCCCCCAGGGGGGTTGGCAAAGCAGTATGCCAGGGCTGGTTTCAGTTCCCGGTCCAGCCCTGTTCCAAAGAAAAACGCATTACTGAAAAAAAAAACATTTGCCATATTTTAATATATTTTGTAATTTCTTACCCTCTTAAAAACAACTAACCGCAAATGAGAACTAAATTTTTTATTCCACAAGAAATTATTGTACTCTAGATTTTTAAAAGGTTTGAGTAAAATATTGCTGTGGGTGAAACTTTATTTTCTTTGCAAAAATGACACAAAAGTATACGTAATGTAGCTTGTGTGAAAACTGAACACAACGTCCTACTTGCCACCCAAAAGTCACGTGTGTTACTGGCAGGAGACTGGCTAAAACAGCATGTCGCTGAACTGGGCTTTACTGTTAATGTGATACATTTTCTGCTCAGTCCAGCCTCGTCACAAGCAAAAATCAAGCAGATTTTCACACCGAGAAAGGACACAAATTACACTTGCGAAATGGCATAAAACATTACACCTGAAAAATTACTCAAGATTTCCTTAAATTAGTTGAAGGCGGAATTTAGGAATTTCATGAGATTTTCCCTGAAAAATAAAGAAGAAACTTACCCAGAACTCATACTTTGTTTCAAAAGCAGACTTGGTGCCCTGTCGAAACCATAAAATGCCCAACAGAATAAATGGGGCACCACTGCGTGCAGCAGCCTTTAAAAAGCTTTGACATGATGTGTCTCATTTGATCAGGACTTCATTATAGGTACTGAAGAGAAACTGCCCTGCAGGTGATAAGAGGCAGAGGGAAACCACAGTTTGGCTTCGTGTCCAATGTTGCGATTTAAAAAAAGAAGATGAGAACTAGGTTAGAAAAAGGCCAACATTGAAAGACTAGGGTTCACATGAATATTATTATGAAACTAGACCTGAATATACCACCTTGATTAAGAGGAATAATGAAGTGCATATAGCCAAAGTGGAACTACTAATATGCTTGATGGTAAATTTTAGAGCTGCAGGCCTGGATGATATGCCTGCAAATATAATAAAAACAAATAAAGACTGGTGGTCCAGAACTATTGCCCCAATCTTCAGATTAATTACAAGAGCTGACCAATTTCCCAACAGCTGGAAAGTACAATTATTAAGACCATTCTTAAGACAAATGGCACAACCGACTCCAAAATCTATCGCCTTATTGCTTTGATAGCTGTCGGGGCAAAGTTGTGTGTGGAAGCAATACTTCAAAATTTTTATCGGAATGATTGTGGCGATGGTGTTCCTACTGAGCAAGGTGGATTCAAAGGAGGGTATTTAACCACGGACCATTATTTCAGCCTGTGGTCTGTGGCTTAGAAAGGTATTGATACACAAGTTTATTTGACCTACTGAACTGGGAAAATCTATGCCAAAATTATAAGGTATGAATATTCCAGGGGCCTTCTAACAAAGTAGCAAGGACTGCACAGAAACAATTGGACAAAGTGAAGGTGGATAAAAATGGATCATTGCTATGCAAAATTCCAATACAGAATGGTCTTCGCCAGAGTTGTGTATTAGCTTCCACCCTATTGCCACTTTCCCATGCAGACCTATCGATGACCCTACAGAACATACATTTGTTTTGATAAGAATTAGGGGGGGTGGCATACTCCTTGTTCAATGTATTCTGATTACTTGGCTCTATTGAATAGGATGCAAGTAGGGCTCCAAAGAAAATTAGACACCTTTAATAAATACTGTGCAGCAACATGGAAACATCAAATTTGGTGTTTGGACAAAAACTGAACTTTTCACATGGTCAACTGGACAGCAGATTGTGCAGGAAACTTTCACTAATAGGCATCTCAGTATGTTTTTTTTAAAAATAATAAACTAAACTGGAAAATGCACCTACACATTTTTAAAATGTGTGTGTCAACCACTATAGGAGGGCTGAAGAAATGTAAAAGATTTCAGTGGCCCTTCTCTAAATCTTGTATTGATAGCATATTAAGCGATGGTCCCACAAATGCTATACAGGGCAGAGATATTATGTCTAGGTACAAAGGTAGATAGGGAGAAGACCGAAGGTTATTGCCTTAAGAACATCCTAGATCTCCCCAATTCTGCAATAACTCAAGCCAAAAGGGTGGAAACCAACTTGAAATCATGGAACAGTATTGGGATGAACTATAGCATATGCTTCTGAATAAACGGTTAATTGCTCCAAAACGAAACGTGTTGAGCTACTGCACAAATTAAGTAATTAATTAATTGGGGAGAGGAGTTGGCCTAACGGCTAGGGTGGCCGACCTCGAATCTGGGGACCTGGGTTCGTGTCTCGGCAATGACGCTGAACATCCTGTGATTCTGGGCAAATCACTTAATCTCCCCGTGCCTAACAAAAATGAATGTGTCCTCATGTAACGCAACTGGTGCTATGTAAAGTGCTCTGATACCCGATTTGTTTCAAGTTCGCGCAATATAAAACTCTGTTTAAAAAAAAAAGTAATCAATAGCAAACTAAAGTAGGCAAGGATTTTAAGGGACCACCTTCATTTAATTGGCAGATATTTTTTGCAGAAATTATTTTTAAAATGAAGTCAAACAAAGATATAAATGAAAGAGGCTCAGTGGAGTACAGATTTAGAGGCTTTTTTATGTGAAATGTGTAATAAACTTTATAGTAGAACTGATTATAGTATACGCTAGTTGAGATGGAGCAAAACCATTCTTGGATGAACTGGGAATAGCAGATGTGGTAGCCAAAAAACTCCACAAAAGGAGGAGGGTCTAAGGGACAGTTTACCGACCAACAAACCGATTCAATCCCCAATCCTATTCTAACCTGTCATAACAGAATCTGGTGGTCAAAGAACAAAAAATGAGAGCGAGAGAGTACAGTAGTAATTCCACAATTAGTCATATATAGAGGACCAAAAAGCGACACCAATAAGGAGGAGTCGGATTTCCATCAACTGCCAAGAGAGGTCAGTGTCATCATTTGGACATCCTACCAACACCTCCCTTGATGATCGGAAACAAGAAAGAGGTGTAGAAAGAAAGTTACAGAAGGTGACCCATGTGGTCGCCATATGTAACAGGCAGGATACATTTAAGGTTCATTGATGGAAAATATAATAGCAGATGTGGTCTCAGGACGTGTGGTACCAGTTTACATATACTGATGGATTGTTACTATTTTTTTTACACTAAGTTGTCTATTACTAAAACCTGTTCTTATTAAATATGGAACTATGAAAATATGGATGCAATAGTCTTTTATATGCCATGCAATTCCTTAATGTAATGTGTGGTGAGCAGATTTTTAATGCCCGTAGTATCATTTGATGTTTCTAGGTCATTTTAGTTATAATGTAAATGAAGTAAGGTGTTAGTTACTATTTAAAAGTCTGTTGCCTTCAATATAAATTATTTTAACGATAATAAATATCTTGCCCTGCATAATAAAAATGACAAGGACCACTACTCAATACTTGGGGTCTGAATTTTAGACACCATTTTACACTATGGAGAGTTCAATCAGCTCAGCACTGTGGCCAAAGCCTCATGTTCTGGCAACACAGTTGGTTTCTTCCATTACAATCTATCGCAACACTTGAACCTCAGAAAACATCTATTCTGACCCGTTTGCGGTGCTGTACCACTCATTAGCCAGAATGTTATTGTATCTATAGTAATCTTATGTCTGTGTTGATATGCGCCATGGTAGCAAACTTAGCACCTAGGCAATTGCTTATTAGCTTATTCTTCCTTATAAAACAAATGGCAAACAATCAAGAGGATCATTAAGCAGCTCCCAACGGTCACCACATGCCAAGTGGGCAGATGTAACTAAAATAAAATTATTCAAAAATTGGAGCTGTGCTTCTTGGTCTCAACAACCAGTACACACATGGAACATACTTCAGCTTACATGCATCGCTTCTACCACATCTCTTCACTTTAACCGAGAGAAAAACCTCTGATCGACAACATAAGTCTACTAAAAGATACTATCTCCAAGCTGGTGACAAAGTACTATGGTTCCAATTAATAAAATATGACCATTGTAATTGCCTTTACCTTCCCCCAACAAATCCATTCACTGGATTTAGAGAGTCCAATACAAAGTCAAGGAACTAAAATAAAAAGAAAAAAATAGCCTGGAATTTTAAATCACAAATTCATCGACTGAGTGACTACTAACCAAAGTGAGGATCAAAATCATACCTGAATATCAAAGGCAACAACATCTATAATAAGACATCACAGCTCGATTCACGCATCTTGCCTAGTATTATGTTCCCTTCTAGAGATAACACGAAATAGACTAGTTCAAAAAAACAGTCCCATGTTTTTTATGGTAGGACCTCAATAACCTCATTCAAACACAGGTTGTAAACTCCTACAATTCAGTAATTGCTAAAGATAGCCCCAGAAGTCATTAACAAGGAGAGAAAGATATACCTCACACAATTTTCTTAATTCCTTCTTTTTGACACATGCAACCTTAACTTGATTTCCGCCCGCCTTCTCACTTACTGAGAAAATACTTCTACCTCTCTACTTGCCATTATTTACAGCACATACAAGCCCCTCCTCTTTCATAGTCCCACCAAGCACTAATTGTGCTCTCTCTTCTTTTAGGCACCCATCAGCATGGATACTGCCTCTTCGTTGACTAATTTTTAGTGTCTGCGTAAACATCACTTGGAGTTTTCCCTCTTACAATTTTTCCTCAGCCGACTGTGCATGCTGTCCTCTTCCCAAAAAGGCTTCCCATCTATTTCAAGTATCCCTCTTCATCTGCAACATCTAGAAAACATCTAACTTATTACCAAGCAGTCGCATGCAAAACGTATTCCTTCATTGCTGATCCCGCTCATATTTGGAGTCTTGATGTCACTCTCAAAGCCAAAGAGATGAACATAGACTACTAAGTTGAGATAAGAAGTGGCGTGGGCATCATCTCATTTGACAATAAACAAACAGTCGATTTAGCATCTCATCTGCATGCTTTGGTGTTTTCTGTTCAATGCCAATGAAGTAGATGCATGCAAAATGTTTTAAGTAGAATGTAAAGACCTGTTGTAAGCCATTAAATGGAAAGAATAATTAAAAACAGCAAAGTAACAGCCTGAAAGTTATCACTTCGCAACACAAAATGTTACTACTGGCTTATTGTAAGCCAAAAATGCTGTCAATCACCAAGAAAGAAAATTGTATTGTCCGGCATTCCATGAGAAGCCTGTGACGTTCTCGTCACATAACTGTCTACGCACACACACAAAAACTCCACATGCGTAGTTATAAGGCATACGGTTACTATTTGATTTACTGTGCCTCAATTGGTAAGTGTGTATTGAATCCAACATCTAATGTATTCCTGAAAAGTAATTACCAGAAGTACAGTTGCCCCACCTTTATTTTGGATGTAGCACCTACAGTGTACCTTTCAAGCAGTGTTAAAGTAGAAGGCACTCTCCACCACTCCACAATGTTAACAATTTTTATCACGAATCACAAAAAACACACTTCATTACCCATCTTACCTCCGCCAGTTTGCACAGCAGCTGCTTCACGGATGCCCTTGTCCCTGTGATGGGAAGGAGTCTGACTCGAAGCTGTGCCCTGTACAACACCCATGGATGGGGACTGTTCTAGCAGCATCTCCAGAGCGCCCAGGCCTGCCATTTCCTCTAATCCCTCAGACATCTGAGCCAGCGGAGAATCCCGAGAAGCAGAGAGAAAGGGAGTGTCAAGGGGTGAGCTCGGAGGGGACAAGGAAGACAGGGAGGACCTCGAGGACAGGGATGCAAGGGACTGGGGCGTATCCAGGGACATGCGATGCTTGTTGAGGTTGGGATGCCCTCCTGAATTAGAGTGCTGAACATCCTTGCAAAGTGCATCAAATGGAATCACATCAAACCGCAAATGCTGTCCAAAGTCGGTGTGTGTCTCTTGCTTATCATACTGTGGAAGACCGTAAATGTCTGTGAAGCTGACCGAGCTCAGGGATCCTCTGCTTGATGCCAGTGATCCACGGCTTGATGCCAGGGAACCGCGACTGCTGCCAGAAGACATGGTGAGGGTGCTAGCAGACAAACTGCAAAACAAAAGGATAAAGATTGGTCAAATGTCACAATCCTGTAAATAAACAAATATGTATGGTTAGACTGTCGACCCTTCACAAGTAGGAAGGTTTTGCAATGCCTTTTTAATCCAGTATTGGTTCTTTCAAAACTTTTTTTCTTCTTGATATGTAAGTTTTTTTTAGGACGGTTTAAAGACATTTCAGGCTTGAAAGCATTTACTATAGCCTTGCCTGCCAAGCGTTGTAAAATCGGAGTGGTCTGTTAAAAATGTGTGGCAAAAATATCATACTTTCACAGCTTTTCAGGATCAGTGTTCAAAAAAACATTTGGGGATAAAGAATTCAACTGAAACCAGCAACCGTCCAAAGAAAAAAAATATATATAACTTTTGTCAGCCATGACCTGGCCAACAAAGCAGGCAGGCACACAAGAGGATGCCCTGCTAGCCCCCTTTAAGTCCCAAAGTGCTTCAAGTAGGGACTGAAACATCATTAATTCAGGGCCTCATGTATATATTAGCGGATGCCAAAGCGACTAAGTTATTCCATCGTCCTGGTGGAGGGATGGGCATCCAGATATATAAATAAAGCCTTGGCAGGAACCACAGCAACTGATCCCTGTACCAAATAGGTTACTCTTATTAATTTAAAAAAAGAAAATCTAGAAACATGATTTTCTGTTTAAAAATAAAAAAAAACAATGCTCGTCTCATCATGGGAGCCCTCCCCCATGGCGAGGGGAGCATTTAGCGCTTTTCACTGCCCCTTACCGCCAGTGTTAATCTGCCCAGCTAAATTAGGTGGGTAGATAGACATGGCCCTGTGGAGTAAGGGCCATCTGAATGGCCCTTACTCCACAGGGCTCAAGCTCGAAGGGTATTTATTAAACAGTGAGCAGACTGAGTAGTGAATCGCTCTAAGGCCTTCCTGCATTTAAATTCAGCGTGCTAACCATATTCTAAGTGGTGATACTCTGTAACCGTTGCGATGGAGTATCCCTACTGCCAATAATTAAATTGTCTCCCGAGGCATAAGCTTACCAGACATTTTGGTGTGGGGGCCACAGATATGAAACCAAACCAAAAGCCTCCAGCAAATGTAGGGGGACGTACTGTTGATTCCAGGGAGGCATCCGTTCCCTAGCCATTACATTCACTATATCAAAGTAACCATGAGTGCTATGCTGCCCCATCAGTGAATTACGATTGATTACAATGGTATCCTTCACCCCGAGAACTGTCCCTTCCAGGCCCAAGCGCTTTCTAATGTTATCCCTTGACACAAGCCACTTTCAGGGATTAGTGAAAAGGGCCAGCACCCCCAAATATTTATCCACCACTTTGAGTAATTGGTGTCGTGCAACTCCTCCAGCATGGCCACCAGAGATCAACTCCCCTATCTAAATGAAAATGTCCACTCCCATTTACCAATCAATTGATGACCTCAAACGCACTACCTAACACTGCTTTCCTTAAGACTTAGACTTAAAATACCTTATGCCCGCCACTGAAAGATCGCTTCCTTCTTCACACATTTACCCAACTGTTTCGCTGCATCTACCCATGAATAACCCCCTTAGCCAATCCCAAAAGACGAAATACGCCAATGACCATGCATGTAGAGGAAAGACACAAACCTCGATAAAAAAAACAAATCAGCACATTCCTCATTAATCCAGTTATTACAAGGAAAGTAACACTGCGGACATAACAAAAAATAACTGTCTATACCATGCAACCAATCATAGTTCCCCCTCACTCCACAATTACGCATTACAAACTTTTGATTAAAGATTTCTGTGAACATTCTATTCACAACATCAGTACCAACCTCATCACAAAACAAAGTTTCCACCTTCCCGCTGTACACATACCCCAAAAATGGTAGGGTCTCATCTTATATCCCTACACTAGTGAATCCCAAATGTTGTTCTCCCTTCTAATCTTTCACATCCAGATTTCAAACCTAAAGCATTTTCATAGCAGACAATCAACGGGGTAATCATACTCACTTCTTTCAAAACTGAAGTCTTCTATTTTCCAACCCTCTCTAATCTTATAATCATCCAGCTGAACTCCATTTATTGTGTTTCCACCTTACTTCTTTATTCCTCCATCCTCCACTATACATCTTGGAAGTGCTGTTCGATACAAGTTTATTTAAGTGTAATCTTCATGAAAGCAACAGCAACCAGATAACAGCATCTCACTTTACAACTGCACCCATGCATTCTATTACACTAACACAGCATGACGTTCTGAGTAAACCTGCAAGTAACACATTAGGCTAGGAAAATCATTTACATGCGAGTCTCACATTGTATGCCTTCAACCCCTGGCAAAGTTATTCACCTAGCAACCCGAGGAGATTCCCCACTGACTAGCAGCGCAAAGCTAATTGGGATCTTTAAAATGATTCAGAGATTACCCACAACACTCCTTCTTGGCTCTCTACACACATTCACCATCTTGACCTTCAAGAAACTTCATCTTCTCCTTGCAGCTAAATCCTGTATGCAGATGCTCCTTTTTGCTCACTCCACATATATGGCCCACCAAATTACTTTGTCTTCCCCTAAGTAGGAACAGGTCTAAAGGGTAAGTAGAGGTGATTTTTAAGGTTTTACTTAGCCATTGTGGCCGTAAATGGTTTAAGACAGATTAGCAAAGAAGCAAAACAAATTCTTCCTCCTGTATCCCTGTG
Source organism: Lissotriton helveticus (assembly GCF_964261635.1). Classification (NCBI taxonomy): domain Eukaryota; kingdom Metazoa; phylum Chordata; class Amphibia; order Caudata; family Salamandridae; genus Lissotriton; species Lissotriton helveticus. The sequence goes on along the minus strand of NC_136069.1, from coordinate 751,614,497 downwards.
AATACCTCTAACTTCCCTTGAGGCTACGGAATGAACCACTCAAATGAGTCGCCTTTGCACCAAGGGCAAGGAAACTAATAAAGGACTCTCAAGCATGTTTTCCACTAAGAGCAAAGTGGAGATGCAAGCTTGAAGCAGTGGTACATGCACATCTTGAGAACTCTGGGTAGGAAAACCTGCAGAAGACTGAGAAATAAATGAAACAGGAGCTTCAAGTTTTTGAACCACCCACAACTAATTTATCTAGTGGACTATACACAGAAAGAAACTGTTTAATCAAAAGAGCCTGACGCAAGGATTACATAGTCAACTGAAATATCTAAATTTAAAAACATACATTTAAACACATTGTTAGAAACTGCACTGTCAAACAGCAGCAACTTAGCACACACAGAAGCTATTAAAAGTCTCTCCTCATAGGTGGGAGGTACTTCTGCTGCTAGTAAAAACCTTCATCTTTCCACTGCTGACAAGTCTGACAGCACACAGAGGTCATAGGGAAATATGCAAAAGTAATGAAAGGAAAATAGGACAGCGTACCTTTTTAACTGAGAGTGTAAATATGAAGATAAGCGGGTAGCTTCTTCCAGATGCTTGAGAAGACAGTTTTGTTTTTCTTGCAGGATCAATCTATCAACAAATGAAGGACTTCCATCATGTCAAGGAAAATTAAGCCAAGTCAGGTATGTAATCTAATCTCTAAAAAAATGAGCTCTGGTGCATATTAGTATGGCAAATCAAGACCGATGCAACCGTAGCTTACTGCTACTGAAGAGACTCATTGCCCTAAAGGTGTTGCATACTCCTCCCCCTGCCCCCAATAGGCAGATGAACCAAAATCAAGAACAGTTGACTCGTCACATCCTTGACATACTGTGCCACAATGCTTTGGCAACCAAGGATATTCAATATTCTTTTGTCAGATTTCACAAGAACGTGTTTTTAGAATACAGAAAAAAGCATTCTGGAGCTACATATAAAGACAACCACTTATTGCACGCACAATGCTCATCTCACATGCACCAAAATTATCGTTTTATTATACATCATCTGGTAGACTTTTTTTTACACATATTACTAAGCTCTTACGAGGACAGGCAATCTTTCTGCGTATAAGATAGCCAAATTTGGGCACGCTTGAATGAATAAGCTGAAATACAAATTTTCTAGGTCATAAGTAATGCTACAGCAGAGATGAAAGCCTAGCACATTCTACTATACATACTTAGTCACTTGCCTTGAATGCCACAACAGTACAGTACAATGACCTGAAGCCTGCCCAGTCCCTTCTCAAGTCTAACATGCTTATATGACCTTATCTATGCCGCATTAGATAGAACTACTAACATGCGCCTTGTTCAATGGACCACTGCAACAAGCTTCTCTCAGATTTAAGCAAACAATTACACTGACACTTGGGTTTACATTTCCACAGCCTACAAAATGTCAGTGGGTGCAAGAGGACCATGAGAACAAGCGGCAACTTTGCGGACTTTCTGTAGTGAACATGAAGTGCTTTTTTTATGTACATATCATTGATTATTTAGATTCCCTTTCAGGACACAAGGTAGATATTGGCAAACCGCTCCCCCAACTTCCCAGACATAACGTTTAAATAAGATTGTTTCAAAGAATTTGCAGACTCACTTTCAGACGAGTGGATCCCAGTGGGAGAGGTGATGCAAATTTATTATGACCACTAGATACTAACCCTGGGCGTAGTACTATGCTACGCTCGCGGAGCGTGCGTAGTTTGCGCTACTACGCGAATTGCACGTAGCTACACACTACTACGCAAACTATGCCCAGGGTTACTAGATACTATAAGGACAAAGTAGTCCATTAAATGTGAAGATAGCTGGAATCATCAGTCCAAACAAGATGGAATACATCAACTTTAAGACTAGCCAGGACATGGAGGGTGGGCAAATATACCCCCTCTCTTTCTAGTATTATGTGTCAGATTTCAAATCTCAGTAAGAATAATAAATCATGAGGAGTCTAAGGCAATTCACTATACCTAGGAAGCACATGGCCTATCATTCCTGCACAAAACCTTACTAGCCAGGACATGTATAGTTTACAATTTAAATTCATTATTGAGGACTCTTGCACTAATCAAAGAGGGCTAGAATACTCCAACTTGCAGAGCAGCTAGATAGTACACAAAAAAAACTCAACTTTCATTACTACACATATGATTTGAGAATTTCAGCGAGAGTTAACTTATTGTCACAACCCTAGGCCCTTCACTGTATCATACATTCTCTACGAAGCAAAGAGCCAGGTTGTGAACCTTACCCTATACCTACTGCACAAAAGCTTACTAGCTTTTGAGGTAAAACACAAATTTACTGTGCCACGTAATGGGCAATTCCCAGTTAAGATTAAATATTTCAAGCCCTTTTGTTGGAATGTTACTGTGTGTATTTTTTTGAACACTAATTCAATTTAAGAATATATTAATTTTCCTATAGGAATGGTATCCTGGTTTTTCTATAACACCTTTTTATTCAGTTTCTTAAGTCTTCACTTAATTGAATCTTAGACCTCCAAATTCTTCTTTTACAAACTTAGGGTCCTCCCCTCTATTACTTTGTGGATTCCAGCTACAGAGGACTTCTACCCTCCCTCCTAATCTCCTCCAATCTGCCTTGTGTGCTCTTTACAGTCATCATATTTTGTGGCATTTTCTTTGTATAAATTGTTTGCTTTTTGATCAGTTGCTATGCTTCAATGAATGTAATAAAAGATAAATGTGAACTGTAAATTCAGAATGTAGACCCAGACTCTTCTTATGCAGAGCAAAGATACTTATTTTTCTCTGCTTTGGTAAGAATAATGTTAATGCTTTTTTTAGTCTTTCAAGTTTTACCACATCTGAACAGGATAATTTCTGTTCAATGTGCTGTTAGAGCACCACCAAGAGATAGGGTGGCAGCATGGCATCTACTCAAACTGTTTAGACATTGCCTCTGTGCAAACTTATCGTATCCAATCAGCACATGCAGTTCAAGTGGCCATTCATCCTGTAGCACATTACTAAGTCTGCAATGCTCCTCACGTTTCATATAACCACTGCCACAGAAAACTAGTCTGAATGAAAAACCAAAGCATGCTCTTTCACGTTCGTATTGCTTGTTTTACCACATCAGCAACTAACGGATTATGCAGCAGACGTGGATAGGAAATGAGCATTTCAAACTACAGTCATGCCCTCTGGTGGATCAAAAGACAAACAGCCATTTTTTGCCACCAATTTGTGTTCAGTGTGGCTCTCAACGTTCCAATACTCCAAGACATGTTGATCCACTGGAGACAAAACACTGCATCTCAACTGTGTTAATATGGTCTTCTAACCACAATGAGAAAGTGAAGTATATATTCACTAAAAGGATTGCATTATTTACAGATAAATACAAAGCAGGGCAAACGATCAGCCACTGAACCATCACAATGTCTTTTGCGTAGAAGACATAGATTTTTAAGACCGATAGTAAAAAAAAAATAAAGCAAAAAACAAATGTTCTTAGTTGACAGACGTATGTGCTAGGCTCTGTTGTAGAAAAGGCCACTTACCTCTCTGTGGCACCTTGAGTGGATGTGGCCCTCGCCCTCTGGATCTCTTCTTCCAAACGCCTTATTTCCTCTCCCAAGTGGGCAAGGTCATCAGGCGACCGTCTCTGTTGACTGATGAGGACCAACTCTTGGAGAAGAGCTTCTTTCTCCTTGATGAGCTGCAGACGGTCTCGGTCAGTCTCAGCCATACCAGGCCAGGACTCGTTATCAAGCAAGGCAAGTTGGTGCTGTATGCTGGAAACTCTTGGAGGGAAAAGAGCAAAAATTATTACCAAAGATTAAAGAAAGAGCAACAGCGGTCAACAGTGTCTATGCAAGTAGAGAATCGATTTCAGGGAAAGGTACACTAGCATACGTTCACCTTACTTCGTAGACACGTCTATGTATTGATCAGATCTTCTCTGCCTTTGACATTAGCATTACGATCTATCTTTTCCCAATATTATTGCATGTTGTGTTTATTGATACATTAAATATTTTAATGATTATAACAAAAGTTCAGTTAAAAAAGATCAGGAAACAAATACTTCAGAAATGGAGCTGGGTTTGAACAAAATGTTTGTGTTCCCAAATTAGAACTCCATCAAACAGTCTTCCAACAAGGCTACCTCGGATCTAGCAATTCCATCATGATCTTTTTGGAACAGGGGTAAAATGTACACATCAAAAACTTTCATCTCCTTCCCTAACACAGTAATTTGGAAGTTGTAATATGTGCCACATTTTAGGATCAATGTTGAACCTCTGATTTTATATCATATGTTGCAAGCGATTGGCTCTTGCTCTTCAATAGTAAGTCTTGGATGTCACAGAATAAAACCCAGCTTTACAAACAGCATGATGCCCACAGTAAAAGTGGTATTTTCAAATACAAAATCTTTGGCCGCATGGTGCCATTAAAAACGTTTAGGTTAACAGAATGGAACTTCTATACAGGAGCATGCCATCCTTTCTTTATATGTAGGACCATGAGTAAGATAGGCTATACAAATAACAACAAAGACATCTCTTGCCCATGCCAATGAACTAACCATTCAACAGCAGCAATCAGTGATCCCAACCTGCTTAATACCATTCGCCAGTTTGCTGTGAAAGTCAGCATAAGGGCATTGAACACCGGCACTATATGCCATTCCTTGATCAATGCTACATACCCCTGCTATTAATGAACGAACAGTCAAGCTGGTAATACTTCCCGATATTGTGACACCACTGATCTGTATGTGGTTGATATTCAATGAATAACTCATTCAGGTCTACAACCTTTTCAAAGGTGAATGGTATTCCTACTCAGTGTGTTTGGCCAAATGGATTTCAGATGAAGGGATCCACATTTTCAGAAGAACTAAGAAACACCAGAACAGTGGCGTACTAGAAATCTCATCTGCTTCCATAAATGGCCGGACACCATCTGGAGCTGGCAGTCACAAAGTAAACAGCTTCAGTTTTATCTATTTCTCTAGCAAGATGGGATAAGTCAGACATGCAGCAGACAGATACAAATACCTACCTCTTTGGGGACCTCTCTAATAACAGTAGAGTGAAATCTTTATTTCCAAGAAAACATCTTACAGAAATATGGGTCATTTACACGTTTAGAGATTATACAAATAGTGGGGTATAAAACCTAATGTCGTAAGTTGAGTGATACAATAATAAGATAGTTCCAAATTCAAGAACAGCCCAAGTCAGAACATTTGAGTAGCCACCTTACATTTCACAATAAATCAACAAGCCCTAAAAAACATTGTGTAAAGCAGGAAGTGTCTTTTTCTGTATAACACTGACATATCTTGCAATGGCTATTGCTATGTCAAAACATTTCATAGAAAATAAAGTCTCTAATGCATCAATCCAAGCTAATACTTAATGCTTTTTAAAAACTGGGTGAAGGATTTGAATTCTTTTCGCCTTAAAAAGCAAGGAGTCTAAAAAAAAGAAACTGTACAACTTTAATATCAAATACACAATAACTTATTTTGATGAATTCTCTGCTATGGCCTGGATATTCTCCAGATTGTACAGACAGTAAAATGTAATTCTGCATGCCTTTGTCAGGGATTTGGGAAAATGGAAAACCCCAGACTTTCAATTTGGTGCATTACAGATTTTCTAGTTGACAAGTATGTCCCATCGCTTCACTATATAGTTTCTCCAACTGTTACATTGAGAAAACATTTGATTTTTACCACTGAAAGCTGTTTATCGACACAAGAATGTAAATTCTTAAATCAGAATTAGGTGCAAAGTTTAGAATTTGACAAGAGAATTTAACTGAGTGATTCTGTACATCTTTCAAAATTTTGACAGACAATTTGTTGTTCTCTTCCCAATTCCCTATTGCTTGTGTCCATTGGTTTTGTAACCATTCCACCATTTCTGTATTGGTCTCATGAGAACTCTTGCATATGGGTTTAAAGGGATGCATGATGCCATCTTCCCTAAGAATTTCCCCACAGTCCTCATTGTCAGAACGTGCCTCTTCCGAAAAAGGTGAGTTTCTGTTAAATAGAGATTGTGCTCTTTCTGTTAGGAAACACCTTTCCCTGTATTGAGTTGATCCTTGCTCCCTAGAAGATCTTCTCTTGTTCCGATTCTAGAGAGGACTTCTCCATGTTCAATGAGAACCCTAGAATTCTTCTCCAGTACCTCTTCGGTGGTGTGCTTCAATTTTGGTGATCCTTCTGACATACTTCTTCCAAAACTTCTAAACCTTTTCCTTATACTAGAGATCCCACAGCATACAGACCCAACAGTGGAAAAAAAAGAATCTGAAGAAGACGACCAAAGGTGGGAGCTTATGGCGGAAGCAGTACGATGTCCCAAGGGACACCAAATGGGGCTCTGTCAACGCCAACCAAAAAAGAACAATCAAAAACAGAAGGACTGCAAGAGAGTGGAGAATTACCGACCCAACCACTAGATGGAGGAATAATGCACAGCATGAGAATCCTGAAAAGATTCATTCAGCAAAACCATCCCAACATCGTGAACCCCTTAGAAAAGATTAAAGACTTAGTCCTTTCTACACTCATTGTAAGTCTATTGGATTCACAATATGTGCAAAGAACATTAAGATTATGCTGGGTTTAGTCCATTAGGATTTGTTCATCCACGTAGACAAGACAGGGAACATGGGAACATTAGATTTTCATGGAAAAGTGTTTATCTCTAATAGCTTGCCTAAATATCTGAGTTAAAGAGGCAAAATAGGAGCGTTGCTAAGACACACACTTGCTGAAAACCATTTAGAACAGGAACTTTTCGCTGAAAGGGTTCTCTGATCAGTCAAATCTACCTGAACCCAGTTTCTCGAATGAAATTACTGAATTCTGTGTCAGGACCAGAGGCGCGGATTATGCTCAAAGCTTTCTTTATTCCTTTCCAGCAGCTTCAACTTTAATAAACAAAAAACTAACATTCCCATAAAACATGTAGCTAAGATCATCCACAATCCACCAATAGGCAGTCCACGTGGTCCACAAGGGAGTATGCTTCCTGCATGACTTTCTCTTTCTTCTCCTGCTTCCAGCAGATAAGTACTCTTTCCCTCTTGCTTGTATTGTTACAGGGAATTTACTGTTTATTCATGTACTAAACATATTTAAGTGAAGTGATACACTATTGCTTGTTTTCTTAGTGATTCTTGTTGTTAAAACCAAGTCGGGGACACAGGAGCGGTTTTCTACGCGCCGCTCGTGGCTCCTCCTTACCTCACGAATCTCGAGCAGCGGTGTGGTGTGCATATTGAATTGGCAGGGGGCGCCTGTCTGTGCGCCTTGTTGATCTGAGACCCGCTGGTGGATGAGATCAACGAGCGCCGGACACAGCACCCGCGATTCCACATGTTGCTGGAGCCGCCTGGAAGCCCTTACGCCTGTAGCTTGCGGGTTGGTATTCTTGTTCAGTGCCTCAATTGACGCCCGCTCGCCGGGCCTGTAATTTAAACGCTGCGAAAGCGCAAGTGTCTGTTTTCTCTCACGGAGGCTGATAGGGGCAGACCCTACAGGATAATTTGATTCCGACTAGACCTCAGCATGCACCAAGTTAATGACTCCAGTCACGCCAGAACTAGCCTTGAGCTAAACGCTGACAACCCCATTAGTGCATAGAGCGTTTACACCTACTAGCGCATAGAGGGCTTGGCTATACTGTTTACCTGCTAATTGGCCTAACTGCGGCAGTACTTGCATTCATCATCATGGAGGACGAATATGTATAGGAGTCCCTGCAGGTACTCCCCCTTGATCAGTTTTGCGACACAGTGGATGCTTCCATCCACCAAGCAGTGGTGGCAGCCCTTTGAACGTCGCATAATGCAAATAACTTATGCTTGCCAAGCAGGTCAACCCCAGCATGACCAGAAGCGTAAAAGCGCTGCAGGCATGGATATGGGGGCGTTTGAGCGCTTGAAGAGAGCTTTCCTAGCCAGACCAAATATAGGGGTACAAGATACCATCCCAGTGTCCCCAGAAATCTCCAGTGTACAAGAGGAGGGGGAGGATTCCTGGGGGAATACGCAGGTGAGACAGGCCCATTCAGGCATTGGTGCCCTGTGGTGTCGCCCTCCTTAGACAGATCCAGGGAATCAGAGGAAAACTCTGACATGTTAGTCCCTGAGGACCTAGTACACCCCAGGTCCTCGGAGTGGGCGCCCTCCCCCAAGGTCTCGGCGTTTGTAGAAGGGCTTGAGAGGCTTGTAGAAGGGCTTGAGAGGCTTGCAGAAGCGAAGGAGGTATGAGCTTGTCTCAGGACAGAATGTCCCCGCCCCACCCTACCCTACCGGGTAAGGTGGCGCCAACACCAGAGGTGGACCCAAAATGGCTAAGTTCCTGCAGAAGTATATACAAGACCCAAAGGAAGGGTTAGACCAAATGTGGAAATCCTGTCAAGATAAGCTAAGGGATAACTCAGGCCCCATTACAAACATCCTGGAATTGTCAGAGGAGGCTAAACAGGCAGGCACCCCCCTTTCTCCCGAAATAGTTTCTAACTGGGCACAACGCGCAGTAGTCTTCCTGGGTAACGCTAATTGCACCCTCTCTACCAAGAGGAGATTCTCGTTTCTGCTGTAAGTCGATCACAAGCTGGGAGATTTGGCTTCATCCAAAGCGGGCATGGTGGCACAGGGCGAGCTCTTTGGGGACCCGTTCATTAAGGAACTAACCAAGTGTGTCGCCACTTTTACATCCTTGGATAAGGAGCAAGCCTCTATTAAAAAAGTTTTCCAACCTAGAATTTTTGTCTGGGTCGTGGTAGAGGCGCTCTGGCGGCCACTTCCATACCCAAGGCCCTCAACGAGGAGACAAAAAAACCAAGATCCAGGCAAACAAGAGTTCTAATTGAAAATAGGTTACAGAGGTCACGTTGCCAGGGGAGCAGCAAGAGGCCAAACCCGGCCACACCAGTTGAGCCTTTCCCCCTTTTTTCCCATTTAAAGGTGGGTGGCAGGTTGTCAATTTTCGAAAGCAACTGGAGAGCGATCACCTCCGACACATGGGTGTTACAGACCAAACAGGGGTTTCAGATAGAGTTCTATGGCTCGCCTGTACAGGTTTCTTGCCCCAGACCGCTAGTTTTTGCACAAGATCAGGTCACCCTTATAGAGCAGGAAGTGGCAGAACTGCTGTAAAAAGGAGAGATTGTACCGACACGTCTCCATCCCAGAGGGTTCCTCAGCAATATTTTTCTTGTGGACAAAACAGATGGAGGTCAAAGGCCGGTGATAAACCTGAGAAAGTTCAATCAATGGTTGGTCTACCGCCACTTCAAAATGGAGGGCATTAATCTTCTGAGGGACCTACTCCAACCTGGTAATTGGATGGCACACTTGGACATGAAGGACGTGTATTTGGCGGTCTCTATTTTTTCCCTGCATGGTTGGAAGGATCAGGTGTATGAGTTTGTGACCCTCCCTTTCATTCTTTCTACGGCCCGTAGTGCTTCAAAGTTTTCAAGCCGGTGGTGGAGACACTCAGAGCGAAATGCTCCCGCCTCATCATTTACCTGGGCGACATTGTGCTCTTTGAGCAATGTCCGCTCTGCCTCTCAACTGTTGCAGGAGACTGTAGATCTTCTCCAGAACTGGGGGTGCGTGATCAACGCCAAGAAGTCGCTCCTGATACCCTCCAAGCAGGTAACTTTCATGGGGTTTGTCATAGACTCGGTGACCCGCACCTTAAGCCTCCCGGAGAGGATGACCACCAACATTTACAGGGAACTCAGGCGAATACTAGTGCGCTCCTCCACCTCGCTGAGGCAGATAGCCCGGCTGGTAGGCCTACTAGCCTGGTCAATTCAGGTGCTCTTTCCTGGGCCTCTCCATTAGAGAGCTTACAGTGCCTGAAAGCCGTGCATCTTCGCAGCAGGCTGCAGTATTCCAACCAAGTGCCCATTTCAGAGGAAGTGCGCAGGTGGTGGCTGGATCATATGGAGGCCTGGAATGGCAGAGCCATCTTTGGAAGCGATCCAGACTTATTGATAGAATCAGACGCCAGTAAATCGGGTTGGGGAGCTCATGAAGCGACTCCTTTACAAGAGGAAAGTGGCCTGCCGAGGAAAGCCAACTCATCAATTGCCTAGAGCAGATGGCGGCCTCCTTCGCCATCCAGTGTTGGACGAAGGACAAGGTATCATCTTGCAACGTCCTCTGCAGTCTGTTACAACAATCATATCGGGGGAACAAAAGTCCAAGGTCCTGGCGGACCTGGCCAAGGACCTTTGGACGTTCTGACTCTCTCAACATCTCGGTGACAGCGGAGTATCTCCCAGGCGCTTCCAATGTGATAGACTGGTGCTTCAGGAGCTGGTGGGACATGAGCCTGTGGCAGCTTCACCCACCATCCTTCCAGGGACTCTACAACGTGTGGGGGCCGTTCGCGAAAGATCTCTTTGCGCCCATCTGGATCACCAACTACCACAATTCTTCAGTTGGAAACCAGACCCTCTTGCTACGGCGACCAACGCCTTTCTCCAAGATTGGTCCAGGGAGGCGGGATATGCTTTTCCCCCTGTTTGCAATGAGACTCATGGCACAAGTACACAGACAGCAGGAAAAAGTGGTGCTGATCACGAATTATTGGAGATCTAAAGTGTGGTTTCCAGTTCTTCTGGAACTTTCCTGAGATTCGCCATTCCTACTACCCCAGGACCCATTTATTCGGAGGGATCCCAAGCGCAATCCCCATCCTCTAGTCCAGCAAGGGCGAATGCCCTTGGTGGCTTGGCGGATTTCAGGCATCGCTGGAGAGTCTCAGACCTATCGAATGATGCTCAGAGACTACTGGGAACAGCTTGAGCCGACAGCACAAGCAACCACTACAGATCGGCATGGACCAGATGTGTTGGTTGGTGTGTTCGGAATGACCAAGATCCCATAGGGTGTGAAGTGGTAGCCATTATTAATTTCTTGGCGTTATTAGCGGCCCTAGGTCCAGCGTACCGCACTATCAATTCTTATAGATTGGCAATCTTACCAGGCCACGTGCTGGTTCAAGGGACCCCAGGGGAGCATCCGCCGATTTGTAAATTGATGCAAGGAATATGCCTTACTTACCCTCTGGAGCCCAGGTACTAGTCATCATGGGACTTCAATAAGGTTCTACACCTTTTCTAGTCTTGGCAGCCCAACAAATATTTGTCTCGTAAGGAGCTGTAAGCTAAACTGGCTATGCTCTTGTGCCTGGTGTTATGTCGGAGAGTGTCTGATGTAGAGCCCTAGACATTCCGGGAAGGGTTTTCACACTTCAGGGGGTTACCTTCCATATGGTTCTTATGGCCAAGTCTGACTCCAGTATAGTGTCCTATCCAGCATTTGATAATTCCCATAAGTTGTGCATGGTCCCCTGCCTAAAGTAGTATGAAAGTATGACGGAGGAAACCTGTCCAATAGAACGCCATTTGTTGATCTCTCTAAGGAAGCCTTTTAAGGCTGTTACACCACCGACCATAGCCAGTTGGATCAGATGGATGATGCAGGAAGTGAGTATAAATGTCTTGCAGTTTGGCGCCCATTCAGTAAGGGGAGCTATGGCTTCAAAGGCTTTCTCCCTGGGTGCCAGGTTAGAGGTTATTATAAACGCTGCAGACTGGTCATCAGACTCTATGTTCAAGAGATTCTATGTTAAGCCAGTCACAGACATGGCTTCGTTGGTGGTGGATAAGCTTTGAAAGGGCATAATCCTCGCCTCCGGTCCTGACAGAATGAAAAATGTCCTAGTAATCATGACGAAAATTTTAAATTCTATTAAGGACGCGGGGCGAGGATTATTCCCGCCCGAGGTACGAGAGACCTGATCCCAACCCGGAAAAGATAGAGTATATGAACCCAAAGGTGGTAAACGGTCGTAAGTGCTTTTTGTCTATTATCTAGTTCTTTAGTTTGTGAACCGTGGGGGGGGGGGGAGCAGATGTATAATGTATGTTTCTAATATTGCTCATAATGTGATACGATTGCATCATGTCCAGGGGTTCCCCTGAAGTAGGAGGAGTTGTTTTTTTCTACATCTTCCAGGCTCAGAGGGTTCCAAGACAGACTAACAGGACTCAAGGATAAAATGGTCGCAGTCGAGAAAGTGGAAGTCACGCAGGAAGCATACGCCCTTGTGGACCAAGAGGACTGCCTATTGGTGGATTGTGGCTTACCATTGCTACATGCTTTATGGGACTGTTATTTTGTTGTTGAATAAAGTTGAAGCTGCCGGAAAGGAATAAGGAAAGTTGTGAGCATAATCCTGGCTTTCGCGTCCTTAATAGAATTGAAACTTTCAGTCATGATTACTAAGAAATTGTTCATTATAAATATTAAATCAATTGGGATTTTGAATGTATTTAGTTTATTCCACTGTATGGAATCAGATCAAATGCGGCCCAGAAATCCACAAAGCAGCAGCATAATTTGCTAACTGAAAGGATCGACTTTCTTGCCTCAGTTTAAAGGGCAAAACAGTTATCTCTGAAGACGCCCTGTTCTTTAGGGATATTTTTTATGTAAATGCCTAATCCTTAAAAAAGGATTAAAAGTGATTTTGCATTGATTTTGAGGTAGCATCAAGTAAAGAAATCCTCCTGGAGTTAGCTAGTTACGACAGTCTACCCTTCTTGTGAAACAGCTTTATAATGGTACCTCACCATGTATCTTGTATGATACTAGTAGTTAACATCCACTTTAAAAAAAAAAGGGCTAAGTAACCTCATCCACCAAAGAGGGTCCGCTTAAAAAACTGGCAGCTAGCAGACAGTACCGTCCACTTACACCGATAGATTTCATATTGCCAATTAATTCTGCAAAAATCCCTACACCCTGTGATCTTACTAGTAGCAGTTCTGACTTTACACTAGGGTCAGTTATCTCTTGATAGGAGTAGATTTTATATAAATCATTAATATATCCTACCCAATGATCTTTTCTAATTTGTGCTACTAGGTTGCTCAGAGAAAGAGTTATCTCAATATTAAACCAGCAGAGCAGCCTGAGAGGTAGTGCTTTGGTGACCTCTCCAAAAGGGGAGCAATAGTATCAAGAACCTTACCAGCCTTGGTGAGACAGGAAGGCATCGTCAAAGAAAGATTGTTTGGATAAGCCAGTACCTAGGAAAAGCTAATATATGTCCATTGATTAAGCAGCTGGGTTAATGATGATTACATTTCAAATGGGCATACTTGTGAACCTCTAGGCCCTTCACCCCTCCCTTCAATAGATGTTAGATTTAATACCTTTGTTCAATAAAGTGATTTTTAAAAAATAATATCGGTGCATCATCTTGCCTAAAAGGATTTTGTAAAAAGTTGATGCGCATGAAGTTAACTCTGGTCACTCTGGGAATCTGCCAAGAACCACAATGTATGTTGAGATGGGCATATTAATTTTGGGATGTGCTCATATGCCGATTATATGGCTTTCTAACGTGGATTTTAAACAAAAATGGGATGCCATTTTGTCCTCATTAAAATGGGCGGTAAGAAAATCTACTACATGCCCTAATATACAGCCATTTTTCTTCAAGATTTTTATTTATTTAGCTGATTTTAAGGTGATACAAGACCTATATGGTAATGGGGAAATTCTGTTATTAATGGAATGTTGTTTTTCTTCATGTTTGCAGAGGGTGATTACTTTACTTTTTTCCCATCAATTCATTATCAGCTGCACAACTACAAATAATATATCCCATTTTCTACTGTAACTGAGGTCCAATCACGTAACTTTAATTGACACGGTCAATGATTTAAATTAATCTACAAAATACATAAAATGCTACAGAAGAAATGTGAGATTTCAAATACTGGTTGTATGAGTTTCCTCCCTTGGTTTTAATGGCTATGGATAGTGACTGGATTTTTCAAGGATCGATGAGGAACAAGAGAAGGACTATGGTGGTGACTGTTCACAAGATGTGATTGGGTTTTTCTGTGTGTAGCATGGACTGATTGGTGGGACACAAAGCTTCAAAGAAACTTTGTTTACCAACTAGCACATACTGAAATGTCATACTAGTAGGACTCTAGTGTTCTGCAGGGCCATGAGACTCTAAAGTAAATATGGAGCTGACCTCCATGAAACCTTGGCAGAGAGGAAACTCGTAATATTCTTGGCGCAAGCATAGGGCAGCCTCAAAGGCGCAACACCACCTGTTGCGGTGGTGCCAATGCGGTCCGACCGCCCCAGTCATAATAAGGCAGTCAGACCGTCTGTGCCCGCACCGCCACTGTAATCATAATAAGGTCCTATGTATTTTATCAATAAATATTAGTAACAAAGATTATCCAGCTAATTGTCATAGTTCACCCAATCCACAAGAGATCTTTTTGACTCTATTGTTAACCTTCTTATCATTAATGTTATAAATCACTCATTTTCTTTTGTAAAATGTCTCTGTTCAAAAAGTTACACAATATATAACAAGCATTTACAATGCAACAGTCTCGGCATTGCAAAAGTTAGAGCTATTAGCATTGTAAATGAACGCGAGTTTAAGCTCTTGGCATTGTAAATGACAAGGTCTTATATTTATGTTTTAAAAACCAAAACATAAATAAAAGTCATTGTCATTTACAATGCCAATAGCTCAAAGTCGCGTAAATGCAAGACCTATTACATTGCAAATGCTTGTTTTCAAATGTTGGCAACTACGAATTTAATTAACTGTCGTGGACCATTGCACTCTTGCAGTGTCAGCCATTATGTCAGTTGTGGTTAATCGGTGCTAAAGTGTACATGCAGTTGGTGGCTTGATTAGGAAATTGACTTTACGATTACAAGTTTAGGTTGTACGCAGCTGGTATAAATTTCTCACATTGTGACTAAGAACCTGAAGGCGGGCATGGGTTCAGCTCTGCTCCAATGTCTGAAAAAGGCTCTCAATGCTTAGAATCACCACGGTTAACACCATGTGCTCCCAGTAGGTAGACTATCAAGCAAGACTTGTGTGTTAGATAGAGTTCTAAGTTTTGCTTTAGCGCTAACACGTAGCGCTGGCTTGATTAGGAAGGAGTAGTTTGTCCTGTAACTCCAGTTCTGTAGTAGGGGTATCTCTGTGTATAGTCATAATCTAGTGAATAGTCCCGCCCATGTGCGAGGACCCCGGCAATCAAAAATAATCTCTTAAGCTGTCAGAAAATTGCAGAACTGCAAAGACACTTAAGAGAGAATTTAAAGACAAACAATGCAACCTATATCCACAGGCCACACTGTCCAGTACTTCAACTAGAAATTCCACCAAAAATCCACAAACAGCAAAGCCTGTCCAGATTTCCCTTGCTTTAACAGCAAAAACTTCTTCCAGTATCCCAGAATGCACAGCAGGTCCCTCTTACTTTCAGTTCTTTTTTCCGGCTCCTGCTAACAGGACCCTGGTGCATTGAGCTCGCCCTTTTTCAAGGGTTTATTGGATTTTTGTGCACTTTTTGCTTTAAAAGTGTTTTCTATTGTGTACTTGGTGTTTCCCTTCATTGCTGTGTATTTGTTCAGGCTTTTTAGGGCTCTAAAATGCCTGCTCTCTTCGACAAGTGCCCAGCATGTGGAAGGAAGAAGGCCAAGTCTGATCCACACGACATCTGCATACTCTGCCTCCCTGAAGATCATGTCCCTGAGGATTGTGACATCTGCCAGACCTTTACTACAAGGACCCTGAGGGACAGGCTGAAGATTAGGCTTCAAGGCCTGGAGGAGAGGCGACTGCAGGCTGCAGATGGGTCTGGGCAGGCTGGGAAGGCTCCCTCTGCCCCTGCTGAGGCCTCTGGGGGGCTCCCCAGAGGCAGGAAGCCCAGCAAGAGATCTTACATCCACTTGTGCCTGTGGTATTTCTAGAGACCCCTCTGACTTAGTCTTGCCAACCCTGCTCAATTTGAGCCAGTGGTTTCCGGTGCTCCACGCAGCACTTAATTGTCAGCACTGGTGCTTGTAACAGTCTGCCACATGGCGGCGCTGTCTGGCCAATTTAAAGATGACCACAACAACAGTACATTATTAATTCAATATATATCAAAAATTACTTGCCGACCAAGCCATTCTTATAGCTTTGGCAGCCTGAAATAGTCCAGATTGACACACTTGTAAGGGGTTTGATGTTAGTAGTTGTGTTGTTAAAAGCATTGGCAATGCTGGCAGGGGCAATCTGTATGGCAAACTACAGTAGCCTCCTGACGAGTGTCCTTTCACTTAATTTTTTACAAATGAAAGCCCTGGCACTTTTTTTTTTACAAATTAAGCACTGCCCTAAACCCGGCCCTCCTCCCCCACCCTCTTTTGCTCGTGCTCCAGTCTGTGTTTGTTCGCCCTCTAGTCAATAAAGAAATAAACATGCTTCACCACAGAGAGGCAGTTAAATAATTTAGGCAGAGGATAAAGAGTTGATCAATAAAAGTGCAGCAGCTTGTGCCCCGGGATGAGCTCTGGATTGGAAGAAGTGGAGCAGGCGCAAGCTCAGCTCTGACAGAAAGCAGGTAAATGAAGGCAAACATATGCGGCACCTGCCTTTGTAACTCACGTCCCACAGCGCCTCGGCACCTCTCCCTAGCACGGGGAAACACGCAGCTGCTTTATTAGAACTCATGAGGGCTCCGTTCACGCAATGGTCATATTTCTATACATCTCTTTAGAATATACGATAGACAGCCCGATGATCGTCGCAATAGCAGTCACGGCAAACAAAATGCACACCATGGCCAGCAGGTTGCAATGAGGTGTTCTGTTACTGTTGTGTCACTGTTGGGAATGCCCAGGGATCTCCCATTTGAATCTCAGCAGGGTTGATTCAGCCTTTCTTCCTTCTAGGGCATTGAAAGGATTGCTGTTGGAGTGAATAATAAGCTCAATAAATGTATTGCTAATGACTTTGTGTATGTGCGAAGTAGTGATTTAGTATTCCTATCACTGTAGCTTACAAGTAGGCTCCCTCTAATGGCGAATGCATTCATACCTATGCAGAAATTAGTCTAATTGGTTATGATTTTTTCTTTTTGTATATGGTCATCTTGGTGGATACATTTAGCTGCAGTTGTCTTTAAGGCTGTGCAGTGTTTTATTCACTTCAGTTGCCAGTGGGTACGGTAGAGGATTGAACTGTACCGCATTTAGTCCTCAGGGGAACTGTTGGTGACTCATTTTCAGACTATAGAACCCCGAAGTAACAGGACATGCTTTCGCAGTCTCATTCTAGATGTGTTAAACTACTCGTCTGTCCTCAGACACACTCCGTCTCCCATTGTTTCAATTCTTCTGCAAGCTCTCATCAGTACTCCATTGTCTTTCATGAGTTACATTTCCTGAGAACAAACTCAATTTTGTGGTATTGTGCTAGTTGAAGTACAGTCATTTGTATCTTAGTGTGTGAAGTTTCCAGCAATCGAAAATGGAGGGAGCACATTTTGATGGTGTTTGGGGGCCTTTTACCACTAATGCCTCAGGGACTCACCTACTATGGCACTGCATAATGGGTGCCATGTACACCCTTTCGGCATTTGAGACTCTGGGTAATGGTGCGAGCAGTCAAAAACTTCTCATGAAGGTATTGTAGGGAGTGGAGGCTCGGAAATCAAACACTTGTGCAACAGAGACAATAAATGCGTTCCAGCTCAGGATTCATCTTCATAACAAAAGTGGATGTCTTTTATTTTACACCTTAACTGAATACTACACGATTTAAGGTCAGTCTGGCATAGCGTTTTAAGACTGGTGCTAACCGATTTTAATGACACAGAATAAAACTTTTTAGCTGTGAGATCACTATGACTTGTTCAATCATGCTTCCTGGTTCTGTAACCCGATGGTCAGTTCACTCGTGACCGGCTACTAAAGAGTTCTCTCAGTGCTTCAGTGTGTAAAGAAAACAAATAACCATTAATTATAGTGGTAGAGAGACTTGTCCGTGTTTGAGTTCACTTGGTTGGTTTACCTGATGTAATGTACGCCCGGAACTCTTGCCCGCCTGACCCACAGACTACAGCAGAGCAAGAGGTCCTGCTTGTGGTTCAGTTCGCCAGTGCAGCAGGCAGTCCGACCCCCTTTATCTGTTGTTGGACAAGGAACGCAGCGACACCAGCAAGCAGCAGCTCATGCATACCACCCCCAAAACAACAAGGAACCTCCCGCCGTTGCCAGTTATACGTCATTCGACCGTGGTGTCGGCTCCAGGCTTTGTCGGGCAAACAAAATGCACACCATGGCCAGCAGGTTGCTGATGTAGAATCCTTTCGCCATTTTCACAAGTGATTGCAGCTCAGTGCCTGCCTGTTTATCAGCGCCGCGCGCCTCTCTGCAGACTCCCCCTGCATTCCAGGGAGGCGCGCGTCGCGATCCGGTATGCAATGCCATGCTGTGGAGACAAGACCTGGCCGCGCGCACAAAGTTATCCTATGGGAAAACGCTGCGCACGGCCAGGTCTTGTCTCACTTCGTCGTCTTCAAACTGCTGAGACGCCGACTATAGTTCTCTGGCGAGAACGCGCTTTCAGCACGTTTCTAGCCGAGACCTAAAAATGGAGATTATGAATGTTTGCTTTTTTCCAGCAGTAAAAAGATTAGAATAATACTTGCTTCTGTGCCTAATATATACTACACTGTTCAAGTGAAGAGTTGTGCGCCTTCTGCTTTTTCCCTATAATCAATGGAAAAGTTACACTGATTTACAGTTTGCAACGATCCTTGTGGGTTTCTTTCTCTTTCAGACCTTCTTAAGAGCAGACGGATTTAGTGTTCCATGCCTTGTGTCTTTGTCTATTTAATACTGTTCTGTCAATGATGTATATTAGCAGACATGAGGAGCATGAATGCAATTTGCTTCTTACAAGCATTTTTTTAAACAATCTATTTTTTTTAAAGGAGTTCAGTTTTTTTCAGAGGCTAAGTCTTGGAGAAAAAAAAATGACTTTGTCCAGGGAGATTTGTGATTAAGTGCCGAGACTGATTATACTTTGGTAACTCATCAAATTTTGTTCGAAGGTGAGTAACTTCCAGGCATGGAGAATTATATTTTATTCTAGTTTGTGTTACGGTAGGCGCTGTTAAACAGTAGCAGAACCAATGAGTTACAGAATTGTAAAAGTACAAAACAAACAATTTAAATCCTTAGCAAACTAAAATGGCTCACTGAGTTATTTTTTTCCTGACACACTCCTGATGCCAGGAGACATTCTTTAAATGTTTTTTGCGTTGAAAGGTAAACTCCTCCAGAGCAAAATTACAATTTTGAAGCATCACCTTAGATGTAAAGCACTACTTCTGATGTTTAATCATATAAGTTTACTGTTCTACTCTAAAACAGCTCGTGTGTAAATCAGATTACGTTTCCACTGCCATTTTCTAAATTAGGACAGCTCTTCCTTCTATCGAGTGTCCTTCACGGTTATGAATATACATTTTCTAGGCACGTTCACACACTGTTTTATAGCATTCTTCCTCCTTTGCAGCCCCAGCAAAAATGTCCCCCAGGAAAAGTGTGAATCTTCCAATCCATGAACTCCAGATAATTATGGCAAATATAAATTGCATTGTGGTATTAGTTTCAAGGAATTACAGATACCGAAACTGAAAGGGAGACTTCTAAAATGTTGGGGACCTTCCGATGCCAATTTGTAAACAATTACATACAAATCTATTTCTGCTCTTTGCTATACTATCCTCCCCTGTAGAATTTACAGCAAAGCTACAGTCCTTCAGCAACAGGGCGGCTTATCTTACCTACATCAATTATCAATGAAAAACAGAAAATGACAGAGTACTGCAATTATTGGACCTACATCATAAAACAGTGTGATAAAAATTAAGTGCATGTGTAGGGCTGTCAAATATCATTACATATTATGCCAAGAACACACAAAAATAACTTGCAGGTCATTAAAAGAATGCTAAAAATCTTATGCAAGCATAAAAATGGTCTGCCCAACGGATATGTAACACACACCCTTTCTGTTGCTTTCAATCACAACTAGAATAATTTTTAGCTTCATGAAAACAACATTGCATACTGCCAGGAAAGGTCTCTCCCTGTTGAGGAACCAGGGACTTAGATTTGAATTATTCTAGCATCTGGAAGGAATTTTGCATTTAAGAGAGCAAGAGAAAAAACTCAGGGCTTCAACCACTTTAAAGAAAAATGATTCCAAACATCCGTCCTAAGATGACAACACTGGGGACCCACTCTCCTCAGACGTCCCTTCACCAGTCAATACCGCTGGTACCGAGGCAGGAAACAGACACTCACAATGACAAGAAGTATCAAACAAATCCGTTTTATTTGTTCATTGTAGAAAGGTTGTATGTTTTTAGGTAAGACTCAAGTGCATGGCAGATCTATGGGTTAATTCTAATGCTTGTGTTTTTATGTGTTTCACAGACAAAGTAACATTTGTTGCAGTATTTTACCAGTAAATCACAAGTTGATTTCATAAAAGGGCACTAGTCACAAGGTACTAAATGAAATGCCTCGGGCAACTCATCAGTTACAAATCCTCGCCAACTCCAAACATGAAGGCCGCACAAACCTGAGATGTGTGTAATTGCGCAAAATGAGAAAATTCACAGTACACTGTGTCCTGCCCTGTGTTACCAACCCCATTTAAAAAAAAATAATGTCAGTTTAAGTAACCTAACTTCTTTCACACACAGGACTCAAGCACATTAGGATATCTATCTGAAGCTAACAATTTAGGCAGACAGCAGCAAACCATTCTGGCTAAGACTTGAACAAATATATTTTACATTACATAAAGTACAATAAATGTAAATAGGGCAATCCAGTAAAACAATATCCGAGACTGAAAGAGCCAGCCATAGAGTACTTCAAACTGCAATGCACCATCACACACACAGAGGCACAGGGCCTCGCCTTTACTGCATTCATCATTTCGCCAATAGGGTAAGGAGCAATGCAACCATCATGGGGGCAGGTCTCGTCTTACATGACAGTAGGCTCAAATTAAATCAAGGTGAGAGATCTAAAGAATGCAAACTTAAGTACCAGGGCTCAAACAATTAACTTTGAAGCTCCCTGAAAATGGTTGGCCTTCCTAAAGGCCAGAAAGCATTCCAAAGCAAAGTACATTCCATGAGGAGTTCTCAGCTGGACAACACAGGAAAATAAATTAAAGACTGGTTTTATCTGTAGTATGTATGTATGGCTAGAACGCAAACCTAGCTAAAAGTCAGCACAGTGCTGTATATGGTTGAAGACAAGCATACATTTAATGAGTAAGAGGAGATGGTCGTGGACCGCTAATGCTTTGTGATTTAGTTTTATCTAAAGAGGTGAGTCTTCAAATCATTCCTAAACTGGAGCAGCATTAGGGTGGTCCTGATGGATATGGGGATGTTGGTTCAGGATCTGGAGGACAAGGACTGAAAAGGCCTGCTTTCTTTTTTTGTTCTCTTACTTTGCGGTCCTGGATGTAGGTAGGCTGAGATCCTCCAGAGATGGTGAGCTTGCCTGCAAGATAAGCGGGGTACTGGTCGTGACAGATTTCTAAATTATTCAGTTGGTTTGAAGAATGTGAGAGCCTGCAAGAGGGGTGCCACTGGAGTTCAATCAAGAAGTGGGTGATATGATCACATTAGGGGCCCCGGATGAGCCATTCAATGCTGTGTATAGATTGTCTCTGATGTTGTGGTTATAGTCCTTTGCTTTGGCTAATGTGTGCATATTCAGCAGATGAGATCTGTATTAAGAGGTCTTTGGGAGTTCTGTTTTTCATCTACTTCCTTTCCGGTCTGCAGAGGGATCGTTTATTGTCTGCAGACCCTTTATAGTACCTAGGTGCTGAAGGTTTGGCTTGCATTTGCAACTAGTTTTTTGGACAAGGAAGTGCACTTAGCTTTCCAAAAAAATTGCAGTGATTAATCACATACAGGAAACACCTTATTCTTAAGTCATTTCCAGTTGTGAGGCACAGTCACTTTAACAGGCCCTCAGCAGTTGACCGTGGTAGAATGGCTATAATTCCATTAGAACATCAAACCCACAAAGGGTGGAATGTAATAAATAAAACATGGACAAAAATAAACATTTAAATGTTGAAGCTGAAGGCAAGTACCAGTCATTACTCATCCGCTGCCACTAACAATGCCTTCAATGGAGTGCTCGACATTCTAATGTTCTAATAAAGAATGAAAATTGGGCGATCCTCTTAACCCCTTTGGATTCTCTCAATACAGAGACTTCTGTAGGTGTAAAGATATCATAGGTGAATAAGAGCAACTTATAAGGTGACAGACATTTGGCATTCCCCCCAGGAAGCAACAAGGCCGAAACTAGCATTCAAAGTACATAAGGGATTACTTTGTTACTGCGATAATATTTCCAATATCTGTTCCATGGTATCTAGGATGACTAAGGACACATACACTGCTTAGGCATGCTTGTTCAAGTAGTAGGGGTGTTTAGATAATAGTCATTCTCTTGTGTATTCAAAGGGAATTACTTTGTATATGCTAAATGCCCATACACCTGATGGCTTTGACTTCGAAGAGTGTCAGCCAGTGGAATAAATCATTTGTGAAGAAATTCCTGGAGGGCCGACTCTTTCTTGGTTTGATTAACATTGAGAATTTGTGCGTAGCGTAAATACATACATATGTATGTATGTGGCATTTGGGTAGTAGATGCACAGACGGACAGTGCTGCGACAATAAATCATCTTACTAGTACATTTATTTGTATTTCGTCATATATACAACGTTACCATTCTGTCTTTGTGAATATCAATGCTGATCTCGGAAAATGGCAATAATTCAGGACACTTTAACTGACGATCAGAAGGGCACACAAACCTCAACGCTAAGGACATGTCGCAGGGTGGTCCAACAGGTAAACAGAAATGCTTTGTAGTCTTCTTTGACTGGCACGGACTAGCAGGAATGCTGTGGGGCATCCCCAGAAGGGACAGCAGGGCACTGTGAGGAAACTGCATGCAGTGTGGCAGAAACCTTCACTGTCCCATGCCAGAGGTCAACACAAGAGCACATTTGCCAAATGAGGATCAAGTGATGGAGCATTCTTTTTTTATTATAAAGCCACTTTCTTACATTTTCAATGAAGATGCATCACATAGTTCCTACATAGAATGAATAGAAAAGTTCTAGAGGTTTCAGTCATTATCATAACACGAGACCTCGCATAACAAAATAGCATTATTGACTGCACAATGTCCATGGCCCTAGTTTATTGCCCCATTAATAATTACACTATCCATATATGTCGCACCATTTAATGTTGCATTTAATTCCTGGACTATGCCTCCATATGCCATCCAGTTACCCCAGACCTTAGAGTGCTTGTAAAGCTATCCTAGGCTTTATGCATGGGCATCTCTCATATTGTGGTCCATTTCTCAGACCCAACACTCAAGATCCGGAGAGTCACAGTTTTTCCCGGCCCTGGCTATGTTCCTTTTCGCTACACTCAGACACAAAGTAATTAAATCCAGTGCATATCTTTTAGTATCTAAGCTAGAGGTTATGTCTAGCAGGGCGTGTCTGGGGTCTTTGCTAAGTTTCTGGTTTGTACTCTTGCAGAGTGTGTGTAGTACCACATCCCAGAATTGCTGATATATGGGACAGGACAATATTGTGTATGAATTACGAGATATCTACAGCATCTACTCTGGGTAGTCTAGTCTGCCAAAACAACCTCTTGCTTAGTGGTCCATTCTTGGATCACATTTAAAGCTCCAAGTGATTTCACAAATGTAAGAAAAACAATAAAAATGCCAATTGTACACTAAACACGTACTAAAAGATAGCCAACATGTTCAATTTGGGTATCAAATGTTAATATAAAACAGTGTAAATGTCAGATATACCATTGGGGGTTAATGTGTAGTTCTTACTAAAAGGAGAGGTAAAAAAGGTTAGCAGTTTCAATTACCATACTACGATATCATGTACAAAAATAATGAACATATCCCAATTGTCTGAAAAATTCATATAAATAAAGTGACGTTGAACCACCATATTTTACATTCAGGGTACTTCTTCAGGTTGGCAGCCCAACGTTTGGGAAGGAAAACACAAATCACTCTTCACCCAATTACCTCTTTTTTGCCTCTTCATACTGCCAGCTTAGTCTTTCTTTGTTCAGCAATGTTCTGTCATCCAACCCAAACTAATTGGACAGAAAGAAAAAATACTATCAGTAATAATCATTCAAAAACCTGCTAGAAGCAAGAAAGAGGCTTTACAGGGATCTGAGAGTGTCCCTCTATTCTTGCAAAGAAAATGTTCACAACAAGTAATGGATTACAGCATTGTGCCAATTTCTTAATTCGATCTTGTTACATTAGCTTGAAGATAACCTTCACGTCACTCTCCTAAAGAGCCAAATCCTGCAAAGAAATGACAGTAACATATAAAGCACATATCTATGTACAGGTGTTATGCTGTGGACCCTCTGAACTACACATCGAACAAAGGATAAATGTATCTACCCTGACCACATACTATCCTTGAGACGTTTGAAGAAAAAAAGTAAAGGTTTCAAGCTGTCCTAAATTACTGCGCTCCTTCTACCACAATGGACTCGCGCATGGAGTATGAACATGTGGTCATATAAAGTATGTATCTACAATCCTCTTTGGTAGGTAATCCGAAAATAGGCTCCAACAGCAGATTAGCTCCTTCTGCTGCAAGTGGTCAAGTTTAAGCTCTGGCACTATGATTTTTAGGACTGGTAGTAGGAAGGATCTACATAATCAATGTGCCGCTCGCCGAGGAGTTAAGTGTAAACTGACTTTTTGCTGCTTGGAAGCTCCCTTGTGCCCGTGAGTCCTGCCTACGGACTGTTTGTTGGAGAAGCTGTGCCAAGGGATTTGCTGATTGCGGGACTGCGAGGCCCACCAGGCTGTGCGAGCAACACCGAGCACACCTGCCGCCTCTTCCCGTGACCCCTCCCCTCTGGGTCCACCTTCATAACTCCTCGCGGCCCCCGCTCCGCGGGAGCCGCTCGCCGAGGAGTTAAGTGTAAACAGACTTTTTGCTGCTTGGAAGCTCCCTTGTGCCCGTGAGTCCTGCCTACGGACTGTTTGTTGGAGAAGCTGTGCCAAGGGATTTGCTGATTGCGGGACTGCGAGGCCCACCAGGCTGTGCGAGCAACACCGAGCACACCTGCCGCCTCTTCCCGTAACCCCTCCCCTTTGGCTAACTTCCTGTATAACAAGTGGGGATATAGCGCGTTAGCGGGACGCGTGTGCGGGACACAGCCCGGGACAAAGCCCGGACTAAGGGCCGACCCTCTGAGACCCTCCGAGAACCGAGGAGGCCGGGCCGGGCATAACCATTTGTTTACAGGTATTGACTATTTATGTAAATTCTGTATTATCTTCGCCAATTTGCTTTACCAACTGCTCCCTGTTACTCATAGATGGCTGCCAATAACGTTGCGCAGCCTGTGCAGGACAAACAGGGTCTGTTGCTCAATGGGACCTTGGATAATTATTTTTCTAAATCATCGCCTGATATCGCTAGGGAGATTGTCCTGGCGGAGCGGCGGGCAGACCGCCGCCGTTCCGTGGAAAGCATAAAGAATGGGTCTGCCTCATTACCCTTATCTCCCGTGATTGGACCTTCTGACACTGTTACTGGGATAATAGCCAATGAGATGATTCCGATATTGGATAGTATACTCCCGGAAATTAATATGGCTGTACTTTCACCGGACACTGTATCTAGATCGGATACGATTGACCTGTCTGTAACCTCTATTGGAAGTAGCTTAATGACACTAAAGGGAGATGCTTTGTTACAATTGCATGCAGCCCGTAATAAGGCCAAAAAATTACCACCTACGGGAAACATTTATGGTCCGCCGCCGAACAAAAAACGGCGGAAAAGGAGGGATCCATTGCAACCCAAATTGAGCTGCTCTGACTTTGGCAAAAAATTGATTACGGTTGCCAAGAACCCCTGTGTTGTACAATCAGATTCAGAGGGGATCTATACCATACCTACATCCCCAGTCCTACCGAACACATCTGCAGACAAGGAGGACAGTATGGACACCAGTGTGATTGATGATGTTCATATTGAGAATAAGGATCTTGTGTCCCTTCTTGATATTGGGAATCTGATTAGATCGTACTCTGCATCTATTTTGGAGAGGTTAATGGAGGTGGAGTGTAGACTGTCAAAAATTGAGAATGCATTGGCCATTAAAGACCTTGTAGGCCATAAAGGTGTTATCAATGTAGACAGTCAGGCATCTAACTACGCACCACAAATGTTGTCATCTACTGTCCAACCTCCTCCATGTACTTCCCCTTATATTGCTCCTATCCCTTCCCCAACTATATCTGCCCCCAAACCTTTGGGGAATATAGTATCAGCTATTGTTCATCACCATGCATCCCCTAGACCATCTCAAGCAAAAACTGGTGATCAACTGCTGGGTACTGTTGCTAACAAAACTAGTGATAATACATCCAAAAGCACTGGTAATACATCTAATCTAGCTTTGACAGATTCAACAAGGGAGGTGAGGGAATCTAGACGCACCTGGGGGAAACCAAAAAGGGTCCCATTGCCCGAACTTCCACCAGAGGCATTACCCTATGTGGTAGTCCTAACAGGTGTGCCGGCCCTGGAACAAAATAAGAGGGAGGGTTTTTTTCAATTAAAAAATAAGATAACGCATTGGCTGAGAATGCATAGGCCTATTGCAAATCACATCAATGGGGAAATAGTTCATGTTCGTCGCCTTGATTGGTTGGGGGGCAGAACCAAAGACATCGAAGGTGACGTAGTGGTTGTGAACTTTAGGGACCAAAATGCGGTCCATTTTATATTGAATTGGCAGATGGGCAGCTCTAATAATACTATAATCCCAAGATCCCTAACGTATTTTTATCCAAGGTCAGTGGTGTTCCCATCTCAGTTTCCCCCTTCACACTGTATAACCCAAACTCAGCCACCTAATTATCCAATTGTACAGAATGTTGGGAGTAGACAATATGCCCAGTATCCTCCGATTCAACAGAGCATGAGAAATACGTATTATGCCCCTTGCTCTGTGACAGTTCCAGATCGAAATCAAAACTTTCAAGACAGAAGGATGGATCATCTAAAACCTTTCACACCACTTGAAACATCAAATCGATTTGACGTTTTCAGTAGTCTTGATAATTGCGATTGAAGTTTCCCGAGTGGGGGGGATGAGGGAAGAGACATAAGTAATCCCACTGTTCTGGGAGTTGCAATTGAGTGTAATTTATTGTCAACCAATGTATCCCGATCTCTGGTTAGAAATGTAATATGTTATGATAATGTTCCTGAAGAACAGGTAGAACCAACACGCACTTTAAGTTACTTACCTTCTGAGGGAATATTTTCGGTAACCCAACAGGTGACACATACTGGCGATGAGACGCCAAGGGTTGATATTGCTATGTCTTCTGCACTAGGGGCGCCGGTTAGGCTGGTTAGCTGGAATATAGCCGGGGTTACTAGCAATCTGAGGGATCCTGAGTGGGCTACTTTTATAGAATCCTTCGATTTTTGCTTACTTCAGGAAACATGGGCAGTCGATAATCCCCACAGGGTGGGCTACAAGACCTATGGTATTGGAGCAACCCCCTCTAGAAGTGGTAGGCCGTCTGGGGGTCTCTTGATCTGGGCAAAAATCAATCTAGAGGTTAATATTGAGGTGATAGACACAAATTCTGTAGATATCCTAGCATTAAAAATAACAACCTCCAATGGGAATAAATTATTCCTAATAAATATCTATAATAGGCCAACCTCCTCTTCAAAGGAATCTTCAATTGTTTTTAAGTTAGATTGTTTTTTGAGTGGGTTGGATCCTAGGGAGGATTTTGTCATCTTGGCTGGGGATCTGAATTGTAACTACGAACCTGTTTCGGGCCTAAGTGAGATTTTTGAGGAAGAAGATCAGGCAAATAAAATCCCCTTCCTCGGGAATATCAAATCGGTTAAATGTTCCACACTGGCTCTACAACTGATCAAATTATGCACAGAGCACCACCTTAGGGCTTGTAACGGTCGGTTACCATCTGACATCTTAAAAAAACCAACCTTTAGTAGGAACACCTATAATAGTAATTTGGATTTTGTAATAGTTTCCATCCCCCTCTGGTCGTATCTTATTGATCTCGAAATAATGGAGAGGGCCGAAAGTGATCATTTTCCATTAAATTTGACACTAGACGCTGTACTATTTAGTGATCCTTTTTTACCACTCTCATCTGAGGAAGGTGTTGGTGATGGTAATGAGATCCATATTAGTAACAACAGGAGATCGCTAAAATGGCCATTTATTTTGGATCGTAATGATATTCTCAGCGAAATATACTCACTTTTTGCTGGGACCTTTGCTACATACTTAAGTTTAACCCCCGAGGAAGTTAAAACTCCCTTTTTGACTATACACCAGGAGTTTTTTCTTAAATTAAAATTACTGGTAACAAAAATGCCTAAAAAAACCCAGCAGAAGACTCAGAATTTGTCTCATAGCAAGCCCTGGTATGACAGAGCCTGTAGAGATTGCAAGAGGGAATTGTTAATTGCGATTAAATCCAAATCGCAATTGGATGTACAAAAAGCTAGAAGTAACTACAAAACCGTCCAAAGGACATCAAAAATTGCGTGGGAGGAAGAGAAATGCGCGGAATTGTTGTCAGCTGCAAGATCACATGACACTGTAGCTTTTTGGAGGTTGATAGCAAATGGGAATAACGTAGGAAGGGTGGTTAAGGACACTTTTTTAGATGAGCAAACCTGGGTAACCCATTTTACCAATTTGTATAGAAAATATGACGATCCTCACATAGCATCCAACGCAGCAAGTTATGAAACTCCAGCAGATCCGCTTGTTTTTACCTTGGGGGAAACAGAGTTGGCTATAAGCCAAGTAAAAACTGGGAAAGCTCCAGGTTTGGACAAAATCCCCGGGGATCTTTACAAGCATGATTTGAAAATATGGGCACCATATATTAACTATCTGTGCAATAAACTATCATACAGCTTAGAATTTCCTGAAAGCTGGAAGGGAGCTGAAATTGTTTTAATATACAAAAAAGGAGACAGGAAGGATCCCTGTAATTATCGGCCAATAAGCTTAATGGACATCCTTCAGAAAATTTACTCACGCCATATTTTAGTACGAGTGAGTAATTGGTTGGATGAAAATTCATTTTTGACTAAATTCCAAGCCGGGTTTAGAACAAAAGTCAGCACTATTGATCAGTGCTTTAGATTTTGCTGCCTCTATTGGAAGTACGTAAAGATAAAAAAGGCCCACTTATATGTTGCCTTTGTTGATTTAAGGGCAGCATTCGATCTGGTGCCACGTGATCTTCTGTGGAAAACGCTGAGTACAGCGGGCATGCCAAACAATATAGTAGCTCAGATTATAAAATTACATGAAGGGAACTTCGCGAGAATCAGATGGGGTCAAAATGGCGAATTATCACGAAAAATTCCAATTGAACGTGGAGTTCGCCAAGGATGTGTTCTGGCCCCCACGCTTTTTTCGATCTTTGTGAATGATATTCCCTCATACCTAGAAAGATGTAAAAATGATGCACCTAAATTAAATGGCGAAAGGGTAGCATCTCTATTATTTGCTGACGATACTATCTTGATATCCCAAACAAAAAATGGCTTGCAGATTTTATTGAATACTTTTAATGATTATTGTAGTCAAAAGGGGCTAGAGATTAACGTAAAGAAAACGAAATACATGGCCCTAAACCCAACCAAACCAGACAAGGGTTGCCTAACCTTAAAAGGAATAAAGTTGGAGTCAGTGCCTCACTTTTCATATTTAGGGGTGACACTAGATTCCAACTTTACCTGGAAAGCACAATTGGAAAAAAGCAAATTGCTATTTGCTCAGAATGTCAAACCAATACTTAGAGAGCAAAGCTTAAGCACTAGTAAAGCGGTGCTTCCAGTAATGGAACTTTTTAAATTTAAAGTTCAATCATCAGTGCTTAACGGTGCCGAATTGTGGGGGTCAGGGTCCAAGGAGACCTTTAGTATCCAAGATAATAATTTCATGCGAAGCTTGGTAAGGGTTCCGAGAGGAACTCCATTAGTACCTCTGCAATTGGACCTTAATTTTAAAAACAGATCACCACGTTCTTATTAGACCGCTTATGCTCTGGGTAAGATTGTGGCATGTCCCCGAACTTCAAGCATATAGAGAAGGGCTGATAGAGATCATGGCGCTGGACAGCCAGAAAAAAATCCCATGGCTTAGGCATGTTAGCACTTGGTTTAACAATATAGGCCTGAAACATTTCTGGGAGTACCCTGAGCTGTTACCATCAAATCCCAAACTAGTCCTGAAAAAAGCTTTTTGGTCCTATGTAGCAAATGTGACTGTAAATACCATAACTAGTGGCTCATTAGTTTCAAAAATTCTAAATTTTAAGGATGAACCCTTATATGAGGCCTTTATGGACGAAATAGAGCCCCCACTTGCCAAAACACTATTTTTAAAGTTCAGATATGGCAATCTTTTAATAAAATCAACTTTGGCTCGTTGGGCAAGGAACCGTGATCCATCTTCCGAGGTACTGGACGAAGTTTGCTCACTTTGTGAAAATAACCAAAAAGAGAATGAGCAGCATATTCTTTTCTTCTGTCCTATCTACGGTCAAGAAAGGAAAAGATGGATTAAACCAATATGCCTATTATTAGGCTTGAGGTCCTGCCCTCAGGCTCTGAGAATTTTAACTACAAACACTTCGCAACAGATAACATTTAGTGTTAGTAGATTTTTACTTTCTATTTGCTACCGTAGGAAAAAAATGGGCTATCAGCTGTGAACCAAGTTTCCTCAATCTATGGTCTTGAACTATGGACTTGAATTTGTTTGCAATAGCATTCCTTAACTGAAACTGCTTTTAGAATTATTGAGGTGTCCTCCTGTCTCATATGATTTTATTGTTATGCTCCAAGTGTTCTCTAACATACGTTGCACAGTTACATAGAATGTGTTTTATATTTCAACTGAATGTTATTAATTTTTACTGAATTGCAATGTTTAATTTGTTCTTTTATGGCGTAATGCCGAAATAAAGATTTGAAAAGAAAAAAGAAAAAGACCTACACATGGAGTTGGTGAAGACATTTCAGCCCTGCAGAGAATGTCTTTTTATCTAACCTGACACTAAAATTTTTCTTTTTTTTGTAACAGATACAATTGTTTAATGGGTGAAGCCTTTGAATCTTTGAAGCAGCCAAGTAGCGCAATTTTAAGCTCACTTTTAAAGGGTGGGTGCAAACCAGTTGCAAAATTGAAAATCTATTCTAAGAAGTGTCACCATGATAACAGAGGTGCTCGATTTTGGACAGCAAAATATAAACCCTGTATAGCTCAAGCCACACATTCTATAAAGTCTAAGCATTCACTTTACTTGACACAAACAAGGGAAGTGGTGACTGCAATAAGCAAGACTTATTTGCTGAATAAAACTGTAGGAAATTCCCCTCTTCTGTGTGGTCTCCACAAATATTTTGCGTTGTGCTTTGAAACTCTGAATTTTACATCTGCTAACTAGGGGTAAAGTGATTGTGCTCCTTCTTTCAACATGATTAGCTTGGCGTATACCTAATTGGCATAAGTAACTTAACTCAATGTCCTTAGTATATGGTAGAAAGTGTATTTAGGGCCTGCGAGTTAAACGCCTCTAGTGGACTGTAGTACCTATTGATAAATCCACTACAGTGACAGTGTAAAACATGCCTTCAGGCCGACCAGTGTAGCCTGAAAGTAGCAGTGAAAAAACTGAAATTCAACCTGTGAAAATAAACTCTTGATATGACAAACCAGAAAACCAGGAGTACATATTAAAACTCCCAATATTGTATTGCAATAATGGAACTAGCCACAAAAATAAACAAACCACTATTTTTAATAGTATTTATACATTTATTTCAATGGTTAAGTTGGATTTCTAATAGATATTAAAGGAAAGTCACTTTTAGAAAGTCACCCTTTCTCTGCCTTAAGTTGCTCAAGCCTAAATTTACAATTGCTCTCCCACTTCTCCCAGTCACTGATTATTTGAATAGGTATGCAAAAAGGTGTGAAATGCCTTGCCAGGAGCAAAAGACAGACCTGAATGGGCAAGAATTACTCATTTGAACCTCCCAGAAAATGAAAGGTGGGGTCTGTAAGCATCCTTTTTGCCATTATAATGTAAAATCCTGCTTGACAAGTCTGCTGGGGTTACATGTAACCAGGGCCACTAGAATTATGTGATTGTACTGTGGTGGTTCACATGATTATAATTATAATATTTATAGATTTGCTGCATTTGACACATAATCCACCATCTGCTGCATAATCTGCGGATTTGAACAAATACAAATGTTTCAAGCTCAAACAGTTCACAAGTTACTAAAGGCACAGTGACACGTGTTGCTGCTATGTGGAAGGCCCTTTGCAAAGTTTGACTGGTCACCTTTCTGTTACTTTTTGTTATGTTCCAGTGTTAAACCGGAACAAATGAGGTGCAATCAATGCCCAGACAGTGTGAAGTGTAAAAATGAAAAAATAGTTATGTAATATAATCATACAATGTGCCTCATTACACTGCATATTTTGGCTTCTCTTACCAAATAATTTACTCAACCCTGCCACATATTTGGCCCTCCCACTGTGGAATAATTACAGTGGTCCTGTATACAACACTTGGGCACACATGAAAGGCAGAAACAGGATGTCAAAACTATTTGTGTGTCCACTATCTGGTTGCTAGAAAACCCTGCTTTTGTTCTACCAGACTTCTGTCTCTGGTGTTATTATAGGTACAGTGGCTGCCAAAACTGTATTTTAAAGTTAGATGTGGGGAGACACTTGGATTATTACAGTAAACTCCCCACCCACACACACTCTTAGACATGAGAGACAAAGTTTAGTATGGCCAAAGACTTAGGCCATCCTGAAAATGCCTAAAGTGGGTAGGGTTGGCCCCAGGAATTGTAATCCTATTAGTTAGGGCATGCCCAGGAGTCATTTCCTCCCACCAGCGCATGTCCAACATAAATGCTGCTCCTCAAGGCATCCACTTCAGAACACTCCTGGACCTGAGGAAGAAGAGACGATGACTGGACGTGCTATCTGTAAGCAGAGAGCAGCCATGAAGGACTGGACCTGCTCCCCTTTCCTGCAATTGGCCAGCTGATCAGTGGTAAGAGGGCCTGGACTGGACCCTTCTGTAGGCCTCTTCCTGAGACCCTGTGAGTTTCTAAGTGCCTGCTCTGAGGTCCTGGGGTGAATTAACCTGGTTGATTTATCTGACGCGTAATCAGTACCAAAACATGCTTCTTGGTGCGATTCCAACTTGAAACTTTAAACATTCATATCTCCGGTTCAATTTAATGGATTTTTGACATCTTGTTTATTATAGGTTACTCTATTTTTCTAATTTGGTTTGGGTCTTTTTATGGTTTTGGATTTGGACTTTATTACGGTTTTGGTACTGCATAAATACTTTACAGATTGCACTAATTTA
The DNA here is from genome assembly GCF_964261635.1 of Lissotriton helveticus. Taxonomy (NCBI): domain Eukaryota; kingdom Metazoa; phylum Chordata; class Amphibia; order Caudata; family Salamandridae; genus Lissotriton; species Lissotriton helveticus. Next base: position 751,580,952 of record NC_136069.1, on the reverse strand, counting down.
AACAGTTCTGCTCTGTGCTATACCTACCAGGGAGTTGAGCCCAGGTTAATTTAGTGGCTTTCAGGGTTCACACTGACAAACTTTGTGATTATTCCTTAATGTGGGTTGTCACCTGTTGTGTCCTCCCCAGCTCTGGAGCATGCAAATGACCATGTCACACACAGCTCTGTAACACGTATTTATTCTTCAGCAATCAGCGGTTAACCGAACGCAGTACGTCAAACTTTATTGAACACTTCCAGATACCTCACAAGTGATTAAGTAACTTTGAAAGGAGTCCACAGAGTACCACAAGGGTCCTACTGCACTTGATAACACAATACTAGAGCTCCCCCTTTGTTAAATAAGAAGTACGGACAACTTATATACATTAGAGTTCCTCAATGAGTCATTGAGGTGGTCACATCAGTATTCCAGATCGAATCGTACGAGGTGAAGGAGTTGCAGTCAACTGGCATCGTAGATGTAGGCTCAGATGCTGGACTTGGGCACTCAGGTGGACTTGTCTCACTCGTGATGTCTGTAGCCGATAAACTGAGGCAGAAGCTTGAAATGTGACAAGTCTCTCGTAATGGACTTTACAGGACATTGAGCGGTCACCATATGTCCTTTACTGGTCACAACTCTCAATAAATCCGCTTCAAATGGAGCATCGGCCTTGCACTTCGGTTTTTGTTTGACAAGGACCAGGCCTTCTTTTCCGAAAACCGTGTTCTTAGGTGTGCATCTATGCCTATCTGCATAAGTCTTCATTTTGCTTCTGCGAGAAGTGTCTGTAACAACATATTTCATCAGTGTTTATCATTCGGCTCGTGATCAATTGTGGTAGCTTTGTCCCAATGGCTCTCTCCAACAGCAAGGTGGCAGGGCTTTCACATGTTGTGGAATGGGGAGTTGGCGATAGGCACGAAGGGCTGAACCAGATATTGATTCCTTGTACCGCAGCGCTATGAACCACTTTCTTCAGAGTGGCTATAGATCATTCAACAATGCCATTTGCCTGTGTCCACAGAGGTGTGCTTTTCTTATGCTTGACGTTCAGATGAGTAAGAAAGTCCTTAAACTCTCTGCTCTTGGAGGGTGAACCGTTGTCAGATTTAATAATGGAGAGAAAAAAATCCCATGCTGAGAAAATATCATCCAGCATCTTGATGACTGGCATAGGTGGTTGATAATGAATCTTTCACTAAGGGAAAACGTGACTACTCCTCAATGACTACCATGAGATGATGTCCATTGTCTCCAACATAACCCAGAGAGTCCGCCTCCCTCCCTTCTGATCAGCGGCCACCGAGATCATCTGCGGAGTACCCCAAGGCTCCTCGCTCAGCCCTACCCTCTTCAATATCTACATGAGCCCCCTCTCCACCATCGCACGCAAACAACATCAACATCATCATCATCTCCTACGCCGACGACACCCAACTCATACTCTCCCTCACCAAAGACCCACACCGCCAAAACCAACCTCCATGAAGGAATGAAAGACGTCGCAGAATGGATGAAGCTCAGTCACCTGAAGCTGAACTCAGACAAAACGGAGGTCTTCATCCTCGGACAATCCACATCCGCCTGGGATGACTCCTGGTGGCCCACAGCACTGGGCTCAGCGCCAACACCCACGATCCACGCACGCAACCTGGGATTCATCCTGGACTCCTCCCTCACGATGACCAAACAAGTCAACGCGGTCTCGTCATCTTGCTTCAACACCCTGCGCATGCTCCGTAAAATGTTCCGTTGGATCCCCAACGAAACCAGGAAAACCATCACCCAGGCCCTCGTCACGAGCCGACTGGACTACGGAAACGCCCTATACGCAGGAACCACGGCCAAACTTCAGACACTACTTCAACGCATACAGAACGCCTCCGCACGACTCATCCTCGACATCCCTCGCCACAGCCACATATCCGCCCACCTGAAAGACCTGCACTGGCTCCCCGTATGCAAGAGGATCACATTCAGGCTCCTCACCCACGCACACAAAGCGCTACACGACAAGGGCCCCGAATACCTCAACAACCGGCTCTCGTTCTACAACCCCACCCGCCAGCTCCGCTCCGCCAGCTTCGCCCTCGCCACCGTCCCACGAATTCGCAGAACCACCACCGGAGGAAGATCCTTCTCCTACCTGGCAGCCAAAACATGGAACTCCCTCCCCGCGCACCTACGACTGACCCAGGACCATCTCACCTTCTGAAAACACCTCAAGACCTGGCTCTTTGAGCAGTAGCGACACACCCCCCCCTCCCTTCAGCGCCTTGAGACCCTCACGGGTGAGTAGCGCGCTCTATAAATGTATTGATTGATTGTTTAGGGATCCAAAGACATCAACTGCAATTTTGTCCCACGCTGGTATAGAAAGGTCCGACATATTTGGCGGTTGCTATGTTGTTTTGGGATGAGCAGTTACACCTGAGACAGGTTTTCAGTTCCTTTTCAACTCGCTCATGAAGGGGAGGAAACCACACTCTGTCTCGGAGGGCTCTCTTAGTGGCTACAATGCCACAATGTCCTTTGTGTGCCAGTTCAAAAACTTGTTGCCTCAAGTTCTAAGGTATAACAATTCTCAAACCTCTTAGTACAATACGTTCTTGAGTGATGGAAAGTTTTCCCTGACCCTTTTTAACATTTTTGATATCCAATGTCATCTGTGAGAGGTAGGGTATGTTTTTTCCATGATTGCACTGCAATTATATATTTGAATGCAAGCATGTCCCTGTCTGTGTTGGTAGCAGCAATGTGTGAAAGCCAAAAAGAGAAACATACCAAATTGAGCTTTTGGTCAAGCATTAAGCAATTGATTCCCTATTTTGAATTGTGCTTCCAGAATGTTTATTGCAACATGCTCCTGTTTATGTAGAATGATCACTTGACATAAACGCAAAGTTTCCCTTGCTAACTTGTTAATTATAAAATGCAAAGCTGCCTTATCTTAGTTGTGTATGATTTTAGCGCCTTTAGACCCTCATGGGTGAATAGTGCGCTTTACAAATCCCTGATTAATTGATGGATTGAAGGCCTTGGACCTTAATAGAACTAAGAAAAATAACTTGCCAGCAATGGATTTCCTGCCAAACGCTCTTCTGTAAAAACACTGCTTTTATGCTTGATAAAAGTGGCATGTGCTTAAAATTGTAACTTTTACATATATTTAACTGTTATGTGACCTTTGGAGGAAGCTAGGCTGCTTTGATACGGATGACTGTTGGCTTCAGCCAAAGACCTTGGGTTGGAGATAGGACACGGGCACAGGTCCCCAAATGTTCTCGCTGTAAATTTACCTTGCCGACAGACTTACCCGTCCACTGAAGTATGAATATCTCTCCTTTGAAGTATAAACATTGAAATTGAACGTAGATGATTAGTTACCATTTGTAATGCAAACCAATGAGCATTCAAACATATGTGAGACATAGTAACTCAAGAAAGACGAAACACTCGACAGATTGGACTCTGTGCATTTCCACCCAGAGCTGAAAGCAAATAAACTTTTGTTGGACAGGCCACATGAAGGGCTCGCTCCCTCCCCGCAGGACAGGGCCCGGGCCACCGTCAGCACCATTGCCCGGCCCAGCCGCCATCTTGGACACGGCACCACGCGGCCGCGCGGCCTCAGCCCGACCCCAACCCTGGGCCTGGCCCGGCCCCGACATCCCGGCACCACCCTCCACCCAGGAGGTGAACGGCCCACTTGGCAGGTCAATGGGAGTACGAAGTGTCGACGGCTCTCCCCCGCCAGGTGCCGAGCACCCCCAGCCTCCTCGGGCGCTGGCTCCACCCCCCTGCTGGGTGTCTGGACTCCCTCATCCCAGACCTCCCGACCTCCAAGAGCGAGGGTCCGGACATCAAAGGGCGCCAGACCTATAACTGAGGCAGCCCCAGGACAGGAAGACAGTTGTATCCTGGAGTCGAGAGACACCGCGACGAACTCATCCTTGACGGACTGTTGGCGCTGCCACAGCCCTGCCTTGTGAACTATTGTCCTGCCTGCTGGCGCTGCCGCGGCCCTTTGCAACCTTCATCCTCGTGGGACCTGCTGGCGCTGCCGCGGCCCTCTGCAACCTGCCTTCTCGTGGGACCTGCTGGCGCTGCCGCGGCCCGTTGTAACCTTCATCCTCGTGGGACCTGCTGGCGCTGCCGCGGCCCGTTGCAACCTGCATTCTCGTGGGACCTGCTGGCGCTGCCGCGGCCCGTTGTAACCTTCATCCTCGTTGGGACCTGCTGGCGCTGCCGCGGCCCGTGCCACCTACAACCTCTTCGGGACCTGCCGGCGCTGCCGCGGTCTGACCCATCCGAACACCGAGCTCGAGGATTGTGAGCTATCACCGTTACACACCCGTACCCGTGGGTACCAAGACTGTCCCGCTACCCCCTTCCCTTACTAGAGACTAGAATTGAGAGGATCATCGTGTCCTGATCGCCCTGTATCGTACCACTCTACTACCCGAAGTGCCTATAAAAGGTGTTACCATAAGCTTTGTGTGGTGTCCATCTGTGGGGGGGAAGTTACCTGTCTGTGCGATCACTGTGCTCGGCCGACCCTCCAGGTCCCCGTCTAACATTGGTGGCTAGCGGCGCGATCCGAACCAACGCGTACCGTACAGACAGTAACTCACCCTACGACTAAAACCACAATGACGACCAAAGAGAGCGGATCGGCGGAGAAGTTCCAGATGGAAAAGCTGGAAGAATACAACCACCGAGAGCTCAAACAATTTTGCATGGACTTAGGCATTGCTACCACCGGGCTAAGCACAAAGGAAGACTTCAAAAACGCCCTAGAGGCCTGGACAGAGACAAATACCGCAACCCCCCGGGACCCCGCAGCCCCGGAAGTCAACACCACCCGGACGGAGGAACGGAGACCAGGCCCCTCCCATGAAGAGATCCAGGAGCGGGAAAAAAATAGATTACACGAGTTAGACTTGGCACGACTCAGATTAGACGGAGAATTGAAACTGGCGGAACAAAAAATAAACTTAGAACACTTACGGCTCAGAGAAGAGCGAGAGGAAAAACAGTGACTGAGAGACCTCGAAGAAAAAAGACTGGCATACGAGCACGAGTGCAAACTAGCGGAGATAGAAATACGCAAACTGAACAAAAACCTAGGAGTGCCCGAGCAACCGCACTCCCCGGGTCCTACCGAGCAGAAGGTCCACATCCCCAAGGATGTGGTCCGAGAATATCACCGGAACGACGACATACAGCAGTGGTTCAAAGCCTATGAGATTGCCATGACCGCCCACCGGGTCGCTCGAAGTGACTGGGGAGCCGGTCTATGGGGGAGATTCGTCAACGAGGGTCGTGATGCCCTGCTGCAGCTTCCGGACCATCAAATGACGTCCTATGACCATATGAAGGCCGCCCTCCTCAGTCGATATGGACTTACACCCGAAATGTACCGCCAGAGGTTCCGCAACTGCACCCGGATCCCAGGTACGACGTGGTTGGAATACGTGAACTATTTCAGCCGAGCCTTCGAGGGGTGGATCAAGGGTAACAACGTAACCACTTACGAACAACTCTTCAATCTCATTGTGTGGGAGCACCTCTCCAACAACTGCTTTGTCGAGCTCAGGCAGCACCTCCTCGACAGTAAATTGACTGAACCCCGGCAGCTCGCCACCGAGGCTGACCGGTGGGAGAGCACCCGAGTGGCCCGGAGTGGGCCGAATGAGCAGAACAGAACCAACCAAGGTCACCATCGTCCCCGAGGAGGAGGAGGAGGCCCGGGCCGGGGCAGAGACGCCGCCCCGGCCGCACCCACTAACGCCACCCCGGCTCCAGCAGGCCGGGGAAACCCCCGATGCGCCCGGGGTTCCGAGCTAACGTGACGTGTCATCGATGCCAGCGAGTCGGCCACTATGCCAGTGACCCGACCTGCCCGAAGAACCAGGTCCCCGGGCCCCGCCAGATGGCGGCCGCCGCCCTGGGAGAAGAACAAATCTCCGAAGACACGGAGACCTATGAGTCGGAGCAGTTCGAGTGGGAACCCGCCGCCATGACCCTGGCATGCCTGGGAGGAAGAGACATGGTCCCGCGGACTCCCCTGCCCGCCAACACTCGGAAGTACAGCCAATGGGTGAGCATCAATGGGCGCAAGGCCGAGGCCCTGCGTGACACCGGGGCCAGTGTGACGGCCGTCCGCTGTCACCTGGTGACCCCAGAACAAATCCTACCAAACGTACTTTGCCCCGTCCGATCGGCAGACAACTCGGAGAGCCTGTGTCGGATGGCCTGCGTCCCCTTCGAATGGGGAGGAGTGTCCGGCATGCTGAAAGTAACTGTCCGTGACGATGCCCCCGTAGACTGCCTCCTGGGGAACGATCTCGAGAGCTCCCCGTGGGCCGCTGTGGAAAGAAGAGAGCATCTGGGGATGTTGGGTCTCCCGGACTGGGCATGCGTAACCACCCGGTCCATGGCCACCCGCACCATCCCTAGACCAGAAGAACCAGAATGGGCAGCGCCTCCGCCCTCGATCACTCCAGAAGAAGACTTCCTCCAGACCGACCACCCGGACCCCACCCCAGAGGGGTCCACACAACCCCCCGAGCTTCCCGACCTGGCTCAGTGGCGTCAAGAAGGGGGGCCCACCCAGGAACAATTCCGGCAGGAGCAAAAGACCTGCCCCTCCCTCGAGGGATTGCGACAGCAAGCGCGCGCCCAGAGCCAAGGAGACACCACCGGGGCCCACTGGGTTTATTGGGACAATGATCTCTTGTACAGCGAACAGAAAATCGCAGAACTGGGGGCCGGGCGAGTGCTGGTGGTGCCCCTCCACTTCAGAGACTTCCTGTTGAACCTAGCCCACGATGTCCCCCTGGCCGGGCACCTGGGCCAAGACAAGACCTACCACCGCCTGGTGACTCACTTTTTTTGGCCCAAAATGAGGAACGACGTATCCAACCATTGCCGGTCCTGCCCGACCTGCCAGGCCAGTGGGAAGAGCGGCCGCAAACTCAAGGCACCCCTACAACCATTCCCCGTGGTGACCACCCCGTTCGAAAGGGTGGGAATAGACATTGTGGGGCCCCTGGACCCCCGAACAGCACAGGGACATCGCTTCATCCTGGTCCTGGTGGATCACGCTACCCGCTATCCTGAGGCGGTCCCCCTTCGTACGATAACAGCCCCAGTAGTGGGTCGAGCCTTGATGGGGATCTTCTCTCGAGTGGGCTTCCCCCGAGAAGTCGTCAGCGACAGGGGTACGAACTTTATCTCAAAATACATGAAGTCCCTCTGGCAACAGTGTGGGGTCACCTACCGATTCACGACCCCCTATCACCCTCAAGGGAACGGACTGGTTGAGCGGTTCAACCGCACGCTCAAAGGGATGATTGGGGGGTTGGAAGAGCCCCTCCGTCGCCAGTGGGATGTGCTACTACCGTGCCTTCTCTTTGCCTACCGAGAAGTCCCCCAGAAGTCCCTCGGCTTCAGCCCTTTCGAACTCTTGTATGGACACCCGGTGCGAGGCCCGCTCAGCCTAGTCAAAGAAGGCTGGGAAATGCCCCCTCTAAAGAACCCTCCAGATGTTTTCAAGTACCTCCTAACCCTCCGCAACCAGACCAGAAGGTTCGGAGAGATGGCAAAAGCAAACCTGGAGGCCAGTCAGGAGGACATGAAAAGGTGGTACGATAGAAATGCATCCTCCATCGAATTTGAACCCGGTCAACAAGTGTGGGTAATGTCTCCCACCGAACCATGCGCCCTGCAAGACAAATGGACGGGGCCCTTCAAAGTAATCGAGCGCAAGAGCCCTGTCACCTATCTCATCGATATGGAATCTTCCCGAAACCCTCTCCGGGTCCTCCACGCTAATAGACTGAAACCCCACTTTGTACGCTCCGAACTCAGCCTCCTGATGGCAACCGACAATGGAACCGAGGAGGACTCCGAACCCCTCCCTGACCTCCTACGGTCACGGGAGAAGGACGGCTCCGTGGACGGGGTCCGACTCTCGGAGGCCCTCACCCTGGAACAGCGCCAAGGCTGCCGAGTCCTCCTGCTACAGTTCTCCACCCTGTTCTCCCTCACCCCAGGGGTCACCCCCTGGTGCTTACACGACGTGGACACGGGAGACAGTCCCCCTATCCGCCATCGGGCCTACCGCGTACCAGATCGGGTACGGGCCTGCATCCAAGAGGAGGTGGCCAAGATGCTCACACTCGGGATCATCGAGCCCTCAGACAGCCCCTGGGCCAGCCCAGTGGTACTGGTCCACAAAGCGGCCGCCCCCGGCGCCACGCCGGAGCTCCGGTTCTGCGTCGACTACCGGGGCTTGAATGCGGTCACCAGAACAGACGCACACCCCATCCCCCGAGCAGATGAACTAATCGACCGCATGGGAGCTGCCCGCTACCTCAGCATCTTCGACCTGACAGCGGGCTACTGGCAGATCGGTCTCACACCCCGGGCCCAAGAACGATCTGCATTCTCTACCCCGGATGGCCACTATCACTTCAAGGTCATGCCATTCGGCATGAAGAATGCCCCAGCAACCTTTCAGCGGCTAGTAAACCAGGTCCTGGCAGGACTCGAAGGATTCAGCGCCGCCTACCTGGACGATATCGCTGTGTACAGCCACCACTGGTCCGACCACCTCCACCACCTCCGAGAGGTGCTACAGGCCCTCCAACGAGCTGGCCTCACGATCAAGGCCAGCAAATGCCAAATTGGCCAGGGGTCCGTGACCTATCTCGGGCACCAGGTGGGAAGCGGTCTGGTGGCCCCTCTGCAACTCAAGATCGCGGCCATCCAGTCGTGGCAGTCCCCCATCACCCAGACCGAGGTCCGCGCCTTCTTGGGACTCACGGGCTACTACCGACGGTTCGTGAGGGACTATGGCAGCATCGTAGGGCCCCTCACGGAACTCACCTCCAAAAACCAACCAAAGAAGGTCAACTGGACCCCAGACTGTCAAGCGGCCTTCGAGAAGCTGAAGGCCGCCATGTGCTCCGCCCCGGTGCTCCAGGCCCCCGACTACAGTCGGGAATTTATCGTCCAAACAGATGCCTCCGACCATGGCGTTGGGGCAGTCCTTTCCCAGCTGAACCCCGAAGGACTTGACCAGCCAGTGGCTTTCATCAGCAGACGGCTCCTGGCCCGAGAACGACGCTGGAGCACCATCGAGAGGGAGGCCTTCGCCGTGGTGTGGGCCCTCAAAAAGCTCCGGCCTTATCTCTTCGGCACCCACTTCCGGGTCCAGACCGATCATCGACCCCTGCAATGGCTCATGCAGATGCGGGGGGAAAACCCGAAACTACTACGTTGGTCCATCTCCCTGCAGGGGATGGACTTCACTGTGGAACATCGACCCGGCCAAGACCACGCCAACGCGGATGGCCTGTCCCGCTTTTTCCGCCTCGACGAGGAAAGTCCCCAAGAAGATGGGTGACTCTCCCCGCCTTCAGCTGGGGGGGACGCATGTTGGACAGGCCACATGAAGGGCTCGCTCCCTCCCCGCAGGACAGGGCCCGGGCCACCGTCAGCACCATTGCCCGGCCCAGCCGCCATCTAGGACACGGCACCACGCGGCCTCAGCCCGACCCCAACCCTGGGCCTGGCCCGGCCCAGACATCCCGGCACCACCCTCCACCCAGGAGGTGAACGGCCCACTTGGCAGGTCAATGGGAGTACGAAGTGTCGACGGCTCTCCCCCGCCAGGTGCCGAGCACCCCCAGCCTCCTCGGGCGCTGGCTCCACCCCCCTGCTGGGTGTCTGGACTCCCTCATCCCAGACCTCCCGACCTCCAAGAGCGAGGGTCCGGACATCAAAGGGCGCCAGACCTATAACTGAGGCAGCCCCAGGACAGGAAGACAGTTGTATCCTGGAGTCGAGAGACACCGCGACGAACTCATCCTTGACGGACTGTTGGCACTGCCACAGCCCTGCCTTGTGAACTATTGTCCTGCCTGCTGGCGCTGCCGCGGCCCTTTGCAACCTTCATCCTCGTGGGACCTGCTGGCGCTGCCGCGGCCCTCTGCAACCTACCTTCTCGTGGGACCTGCTGGCGCTGCCGCGGCCCGTTGTAACCTTCATCCTCGTGGGACCTGCTGCCGCGGCCCGTTGCAACCTGCATTCTCGTGGGACCTGCTGGCGCTGCCGCGGCCCGTTGTAACCTTCATCCTCGTTGGGACCTGCTGGCGCTGCCGCGGCCCGTGCCACCTACGACCTCTTCGGGACCTGCCGGCGCTGCCGCGGTCTGACCCATCCGAACACCGAGCTCGAGGATTGTGAGCTATCACCGTTACACACCCGTACCCGTGGGTACCAAGACTGTCCCGCTACCCCCTTCCCTTACTAGAGACTAGAATTGAGAGGATCATCGTGTCCTGATCGCCCTGTATCGTACCACTCTACTACCCGAAGTGCCTATAAAAGGTGTTACCATAAGCTTTGTGTGGTGTCCATCTGTGGGGGGGAAGTTACCTGTCTGTGCGATCACTGTGCTCGGCCGACCCTCCAGGTCCCCGTCTAACAACTTTGCTTCTTTTTTAATCACCATAACTGTGTGTTGACTGTTCATTTATTTCCAGATAAATGGTGCTTTGACAAATGATCTGCTCAATAGATGGAGCTGCTGGGGTGCTATACTTTACTATGAAACTGATATACTCTTCAGTCGCTTCACACGTTGCACTGTGACGCTGTAGCTTAACTCCTGAGAAGTAATCTGCGGGGTCTTATCCTTTCTTACACAGAATAGTGTAATCCACTCTTGCAATCGGAATATTAAACTCTCGATGCGAGGGGGCATCTTGGCTTTCAAATTTCTGAAAATGGTGAGCAACGCCTGGTGTTTAGTGAAAAGGGTGAAATGCGTTGCGTACAAAAACATATGAGAAAGTTCACAAGCCCACACTACATCCAGGCTCTGTTTTTCTGGCTAAGAATAGGCGCATTTAGTCTGGGAAGGCTTCTGCCAACATAGGCCACAAGCATTTGGAAGTCGATTGTGTTGAACAAGGATTGCGCCCAACCCCACCGGGCTTGCTCCTTCTATGACCTCCGTGTGTACCTTTTGATCAAAATAAGCCACTTTAGTTGCATTTTAAATTGGGTGGTTGATTTTCTTGAAACTCCGGTCACATTCAGAGGAACAATGGAAGGGAATCACTCACCGTGGCAAAGTCACAAATTTATCTGGAGCAATAGCTGGCCATGCCCAAGAAGGATTGTATCATGGTTGTATCTTGTGGGGGACAAGAGAATTCCAATGTTTGTACTTTTTCAGGGTCAGGACTCATTCCCCCTTCCAAGAAAATATGGCCAATGAATTTGAGTTTGGTTTCGTGATGCTCACACTTCTCTGCATTTAAAGTAAGACCTGCATCAGCAAGCAGATGGCATGCTTGTGTGAGAGTTTTGTCATGCTCCTTTCGCATGGCCCCAAACAGTAGTATATTATCATCACTGTAGTTAAAATCATGTGTGGCAGGTTTAATTACTCGGTGAATTAAATTCTGAAAGATTTCTGCAGCCGATGACAAACCAAAGCGGAGTCTTTTGTATCTGAACAAACCAACAAGAGTTGAAAAAAGTAGCGATGTACCTACAGTTCTCTTCAGCTCAAGTTTATGGTATTCTTTGTTCAAATCAATACGGGAAAAGACTTTTGCGCCATCTCAGCAATGTGGGGACCAACATGACTTTCTCTCGATTGCTGTTAACCTGGCGCATAGCAACACAAATGCGCAATGCACAGCCACTGTCCTTTTTTGGTACTACCACCATGGGTGGACCCATGGCGTCAGACCAGTAGAGCGCTCAATGATGTCATGCTTTCATAATGTTTCTAGTGCTTTCTCAACAGCATCCTGCAAATGAAAAGAAATCAGATGTTGCTGAGCAACAGGACAAATGTCCTCATTAATGTGAAGTTGCACCTTCATTGTCTTGAGTTTCTCTAGTCCATGAAACAACAATGGAAATTGACTTACTATTTTTGAATGTGCATTGAGGTTGTAGTTGATGGATATCAGTCCCATGTCAGCAGCAGTGCAGAAACGGATTATGACCTGCGCAGGGAAGCTAGATCACGAGTTACAATACCAGCAAGAAGAAACAAGTGTAGATAGCAAAGGCACCCAGTCCTTATGCTCAACTAATTCAGGATATTTCAGTAGAGCACTTTTAGAGACATTGAAGATTTGTCACCACTGTGTCATATTTATGATCATGAGATGTTATGTCTGCACATGTCTGTTTAAAAGTCTGATGTGTATGATTGCTTGTTACTTATGGAGGTGATGAATGTTGAAAGATTATACAAAAGATATTGCAAAAAAGTATGAACAATAACACATCGGAAAAAGAGTATGTGTAACTAATACTAATTTACATCTCAACCATGGAATAGAAAGGCATGAAATGCAAGGGAATACCACAGCACAGATGACATCTCCAAAATCAAGCTAGGTATGTCTTACAACTCTTAAAATAATAGGATTAGGACTAGAAACATGGGATTGTAATCTACAATAAAAGCATGTTGCTAAAATATGCTTAATTGTGTGTTCCTCTGTATTGTTCAAATACAAACGTAGGGGGCGCACAGCTGTTTACAATAATTTTTAGAAGAAATTTGTATTTCAGGTGGTTATTAGTTCGGGTGCATCCAACAGGTAACGTGTCCGTCCTAGGCACGTCTTATTAGAACAATGGTCAAGTGTCACCATGTGTCCATGGTGACATCCCTGTAACTCCGGCACACCTTTAGTTCTCAAATGAGACTCCAAATATAGTTCAAAAGAATTTTAATCATTCATCTTGAATTTTATCTTGAATTTCAAATCATTCAGATTTTCATGTTTTCATATATGTGTAATTCATCCAAATGCTCCAATGCATTTCGGGCATTACCAGCCCTTCATCCGGGAGCTTCTGCAATTTAACCAGACATAGCTAGATTATAACCTCCATTCTAATGGTTAACGTGTATGTCATGCCAATAATTGGTGATGTACAGACATGCTGCCAAAACCAGTGATTTAATGCTGCAATGCGAGTGTGGTAACCAAATATATGCAACAAGTGAATAAAAAGAAGAAGTGCATCGGAAAAACCGGGTGTGTGAAAAAGTATCGCATCGGTCCATGCGGGAAAAACATAACAGAAAGGTTCAACAGTGCAGTGCTTTAAAATTACCGAAGTGTCTAATCGGGAACATGCCGAGGCATCTAACCGGGAACAAGCGGTTAATATTTTAACCGACTACAGCCATACTGTCGACTGCGTCTTCACAAAAATCCATAAATGCTCGTTAGTAGGTCAAAAAAGTGCAGGAGAGTTACTTACTCGGGGTAATGCGGTTGCCGGCTTCAAACGCCGATGTTAGTGTGAAACAGGAAGTGTAATTAGTTTTGTTAGAGCACGAAGGTGCAAAAATAAAAAATGGACTATCAGAGAAGAGCAATAGATGGCGGCCATCTTAGAAAGGTGAAAATTACGAAAAAATGGTTCAAAACAGCATCAATTGCATGAAAAATTACAATACATATCAATCAAGAATCGCAAATGGGGAAACAATGATCATATATTAAATGAAACAAGAAAATTCCAGACGATCATTAAGTCCAACTGGCTTCATGGTCTGCATACGGAAAATCCAAGCCATTTCCCTCTGAAGTAGGTGCTTGGTGTTGTCTATTCCATCAATCTTTCGCACTTGTTCTAACACCAAAAATTTCAGTTGAGAAATGTTATGTTTGTTTTCATTAAAGTGTGTTGCCACGTTAGATTTGGTGTTCTGGAGTCTGATATTGGATTTATGCTCGTTAATACGAGTTTTTATCTTCCTTTCAGTCTTACCAATATAGCCTTTTCCACAAGGACATTTGATCATATATACGACGTTGGTAGAGTCGCATGTCGCATTTACAAACAATTTGATAGGATTTCCTCTCATGGGATGGTTTATTACTGTTCCTGTGATGATGTTATTACAGTTTCCACAGTTTTTGCACGGTCTCGTTCCCCTTGCGGGTGGTTTCTCCTCATGTTTAATAGTCAAGATTTCTTTGAGGTTAGCATTCCGAGTATATGCAAACAGAGGTGGTTCTTTAAAAGTGGTACCAAAATCTGGTTCAACGCTCATAATCGGCCAATGTCTCAAGATTATCCGTTTATATGTGGAACTCATGTTTGAAAATTTAGAAACTAGTACCATCCTGTTTGTGGTCTTTAGAGGTTTTTTCTCAAACAGCTACTCTCTTGGAGTGTCCATGGCTTTTTTCTTGGCGCTGTCTATGAGAGCCAAAGGATATCCTCTATCTGAGAATCTTTTACCCATCTCATGCAATCTGATCTGTGTTTGCTCAGGATCAGAGGTGATTCTTCTGATCCTCAACATTTGTGACGTAGGCAGGTGTGATTTCAATGGTCCTTGATGGTGACTTGAAAAATGCAATGTGTTGTTACGATCAGTTTTTTTACGAAACAAATCAGTTTCGAAACCAGTATTACTAATGGTAATTCTGACATCAAGGAAGGTGATGGTCTTGTTATCAATCTCCCAGGTGAGCTGAATACGCTCATTGGCTTGGTTTAAGACTGTTAGGGCTTGTGACAAGGATTCTTGTGTATCTTTCCAAACGATGAAAACATCGTCAATGTACCTTGCGTACATTTTAATGTTGTTGGTCCAAATCTCAGATAGAGGATATCCTTTGGCTCTCATAGACAGCGCCAAGAAAAAAGCCATGGACACTCCAAGAGAGCTGCTGTTTGAGAAAAAACCTCTAAAGACCACAAACAGGATGGTACTAGTTTCTAAATTTTCAAACATGAGTTCCACATATAAACGGATAATCTTGAGACATTGGCCGATTATGAGCGTTGAACCAGATTTTGGTACCACTTTTAAAGAACCACCTCTGTTTGCATATACTCGGAATGCTAACCTCAAAGAAATCTTGACTATTAAACATGAGGAGAAACCACCCGCAAGGGGAACGAGACCGTGCAAAAACTGTGGAAACTGTAATAACATCATCACAGGAACAGTAATAAACCATCCCATGAGAGGAAATCCTATCAAATTGTTTGTAAATGCGACATGCGACTCTACCAACGTCGTATATATGATCAAATGTCCTTGTGGAAAAGGCTATATTGGTAAGACTGAAAGGAAGATAAAAACTCGTATTAACGAGCATAAATCCAATATCAGACTCCAGAACACCAAATCTAACGTGGCAACACACTTTAATGAAAACAAACATAACATTTCTCAACTGAAATTTTTGGTGTTAGAACAAGTGCGAAAGATTGATGGAATAGACAACACCAGCACCTACTTCAGAGGGAAATGGCTTGGATTTTCCGTATGCAGACCATGAAGCCAGTTGGACTTAATGATCGTCTGGAATTTTCTTGTTTCATTTAATATATGATCATTGTTTCCCCATTTGCGATTCTTGATTGATATGTATTGTAATTTTTCATGCAATTGATGCTGTTTTGAACCATTTTTTCGTAATTTTCACCTTTCTAAGATGGCCGCCATCTATTGCTCTTCTCTGATAGTCCATTTTTTATTTTTGCACCTTCGTGCTCTAACAAAACTAATTACACTTCCTGTTTCACACTAACATCGGCGTTTGAAGCCGGCAACCGCATTACCCCGAGTAAGTAACTCTCCTGCACTTTTTTGACCTACTAACGAGCATTTATGGATTTTTGTGAAGACGCAGTCGACAGTATGGCTGTAGTCGGTTAAAATATTAACCGCTTGTTCCCGGTTAGATGCCTCGGCATGTTCCCGATTAGACACTTCGGTAATTTTAAAGCACTGCACTGTTGAACCTTTCTGTTATGTTTTTCCCGCATGGACCGATGCGATACTTTTTCACACACCCGGTTTTTCCGATGCACTTCTTTTTATTCACTTGTTGCATATATTTGGTTACCACACTCGCATTGCAGCATTAAATCACTGGTTTTGGCAGCATGTCTGTACATCACCAATTATTGGCATGACATACACGTTAACCATTAGAATGGAGGTTATAATCTAGCTATGTCTGGTTAAATTGCAGAAGCTCCCGGATGAAGGGCTGGTAATGCCCGAAATGCATTGGAGCATTTGGATGAATTACACATATATGAAAATATGAAAATCTGAATGATTTGAAATTCAAGATAAAATTCAAGATGAATGATTAAAATTCTTTTGAACTATATTTGGAGTCTCATTTGAGAACTAAAGGTGTGCCGGAGTTACAGGGATGTCACCATGGACACATGGTGACACTTGACCATTGTTCCTCTGTATTGTCACACTTGAGTTGTACCAAGGAAAATAAGGGCATGATGCAATAAATACATTGGTTAGACACTATCCCGTAAAAAAATAAAACAAAAAAACTTTCCTAGTTAGTCATGAGAACATATGAGTAAAATTGGAAAATATGTTATCTCTCAGAAGGAGAAGAGATAAAGTATGAATTAGTGATGAGAAAAGAGTAGTCAGTGATGTTATTTTAAATGCCTGCTGAATGAGCAAATCTGGTACAGGAACAAGTTTACAGACTATCACCAAAGCCTGCCTCAATGTTTGCAGCACGGATAAGAACACAAGGTCTGGTTCATGAACACCAGTATTTGAACTGAAAATCAACATGTGGGTGCAATCACCAGGGCACCTGATGTGCTACTGACAATAAATCGAGCAGCAGAAGGAAGAAATGAGAACCAGTATTTCTTCAATGCTGTCCAGATGAATGAGCAATATTTTGCTAAGAAATGGAGTACTACGGAATTTCTTAATCAGGGGAGGGATTTTTCTGTGTAAAAATGAAATTAGAAAATAAAATATGGAAACCTCCATCCAACTTCAGCATTCAGCGATTATTTTTAAATCTGTTTATTATTTAAGCTTTTGGATACAATGCAACTCTAAATGTCATTTGAGACGTTAACAGTGTAATGCAACTGCTTGTCTAGCCAATTAATCCTATTACATCACACATAACTGTATCATTGCATATTGTAAAGAGAGAATTGCATCAATATTGAGTCCCAACACTGCAATTATCTTTCATATGATCACTACAACTGCTAACAACTCAAACTGAAACCTCCTTGTAATAGACTAAACATAGTAAGTCTTGCTGCTCAGCCAGAGTGGAATGAGTGGAATGTTGGTGAGTGGTTAGAATGGTGTGTTTGAGTGTCTGAGCGTGAGCTTCAGTTGTGATCGGGCTGAGCAGCAAGTGGCTGCTCCTGGTGGGGTTATTACCTGAAAACTTACCATCTAACTTAATAAAGAGATATACACTCTCTACACCTCGTCTTCTTCCAATTCATCATAGAAATCCTCTTATTACATCTAGCGACGATCCGGAAGAACCTGTCGGTGCTGCTACCTTAATGGATGGTTAAACGGAAAAAGGAATTGCTTAAAGTAAAGCTACTTTCAAGAGACGTTAATCGACTTTAAGATCCTAACACAGAGACCCCACCAGTGACCTCCATCTGTCGCCCGCCGTGTCAGGAATCAAGTCTCAGTCTATATGCAGACCTGCGCTGTCAGTTTCAGTGGCCTTCTCCTTAAACCTCGATCGGTAGGAGAACTACGAGGAGAATCAGCTGATATGGTTATCTGAGGCTCTAGGGAGGGTTCGACTACAATGTAATCTGGCAAACTTCAGAGAGATCACATTGTTTTAATTACTGAATGGATCTGACAGACTTGTGAACAATCGCATCGTTTTGACAGTTCAAAGAATCAAGTATTTAGTTGCAGATCGTGAGTGAAGAAGGATTATTTACTGCCATCTACTGGATTCTAATGGAACTTTTATTTGCCGGAAATGAATCCTAAGTACAAGTACGCTTAATACAATTGAGGAAGAAAACTACGTGATTTTGATGGCTGTGGATTTCGCAAACTATGCTTACAGTGCTCCGGCAGCCACGAGGCGTCTTTGTTTCCATGGTGACCAGAACTGCTCCTGGACGCTCTTGGGCACTGACACACGGTGAACCACCCGGGACTACGTCAAAAACCGTGCTTCCATCTTGGCTGTTCCAGGATTCTCTTCAGACGGCTGTTAGATACGCCGAGGGATGGTGTTCGGATACTAACACCAGTGGATTCGGGTGAGACATCGCTCACCAGGGTGGCCGGACTAGATTCTGGAGCTGTCCTAAGTTTTGTAATTTTTGATGTTGTTCGATATTTCGTTTTGACTCATTTGGCATTACTGTATCTGTACTTCTAATTTAAGTTACAGTACCTGACTGTTTTTGGTGAATTGTTACAGTTTTTATCTATTTAGTTCAATGAGTCAATGTTATACACACTATTTCATACTTAACTGGTATAATGCTCATGTTGCAGCCACATAACAAAATCTTTATTTACTTATTGAGGTTTCCATTATGAGGGTTCTAGACATGATTTGATTTCTTTAGGGCATTGTGTTAGAGCCGGTCTCTTCACTTTCTGGTAATCTACAGTGTGGGTAGTGCACACCCTATACACTGATTCTACCCTTCTTGCCTAGCATTAGTATCAAATCCTCTACCTTTTATGTGCGAGGACGGTGCATCTTTAGTTTATGGTTCAAAAGGCAGTGTACCTACTTTTTATTTAGGAATACATAATTTTAGTTTTATGTACAATGGACGATGTTTCCATCTTTAGTTTTAAGGTTCAAAATACAACCTACCTATTCGTTAGTTAGGGGTGCATATGTTTAGTCTTAGGACAATGGACTCAGTTCACATATTTTAGTTGGTTATGTACAATAGGTAGTGGATACTAGTTGTTTTAATGCACAATGGGCTGAGTACCCATCTTTAGCGTTG
Organism: Lissotriton helveticus; assembly: GCF_964261635.1. NCBI lineage: Eukaryota > Metazoa > Chordata > Amphibia > Caudata > Salamandridae > Lissotriton > Lissotriton helveticus. The sequence goes on along the minus strand of NC_136069.1, from coordinate 751,562,130 downwards.
GGTTGTGTACCCATATTTGTTTATGGAAATGCGCAATGGGCTGAGTACCCATCTTTTGGGACAGTTTACCCATTTTTGTTTTCAAAAATGTACAATGGGCTGTATACCCATCATTTTGGCCAGTGTAACCATATTTGTTTTAAGGAATGCACAATGGGCTGAGTACCCATCTGTAGTTTTAATGGTCAAGTACCCATATTTAGTGTAACCATGCTTTAATTGCGTATGTATATGGGGCACTTCAACCTTCATATTTTGGAACACTATTCACTAAATTCTCTTTCTTTTTCAAGTTATGGCCGAAATAGGCTTCGGCTATGGGTCTTCCACCGACAAGTGGATTTCTCATCTATTGATGTGTATGGTTCATAAAAAAGAATTTAAAACTCGTTTAGTTAAAGGGGTTGTTTTATTCACGGTATGACAATGTTCACAATTGCGTGGACAGTTATAAGCCTTCTGGCTTTGTGATATACACTAGGATGTACAGATATCACTTGTTAGATTTCTACTTCTTACTAATTTGCGTTACTGGATTTTTATTCACGATGTGTAGAATCTACAATCTGTTTCTGAAACGTTGGACTTATTTTAAAGTTCAACTAGGTGTAATTTTCACCTGTCTTAATTTTTATTACAGTGTTTCTTTATAGTATTACTTTCAGTAACAATGTTAACAATTTCCAGCCTAGCTATGATTTTCTTTTATGAATTATTACTTATCTTTTTCCTCCTTATGCAATGTTGGTTGATTCATATTTATTATACTTACATAATTCTTTTTGTTTCTGTTAAAAGGGGGAAGGTGATGTAAGACTAAACATAGTAAGTCTTGCTGCTCAGCCAGAGTGGAATGAATGGAATGTTGGTGAGTGGTTAGAATGCTGTGTTTGAGTGTCTGTGCATGAACTTCAGTTGTGATCGGGCTGAGCAGCAAGCGGCTGCTCCTGGTGGGGTTATTACCAGGAAACTTACCATCTAACTTAATAAAGAGATATACACTCTCTACACCTCGTCTTCTTCCAATTCATCATAGAAATCCTCTTATTACACTCCTCCCCAAACTTGGTGCTGTCGCTTGGTCAGTGTATGTGGGGCTAAAATGACCTTGTCTGTCACTGATGATGGAAGGGGCAGAAAGTTCGCAACCAGTGTTGTCCCAGAATTTGTAGCCATGTTATGTGTCTAGGCAGCCTACTCAGCTGATGTGACATCATCAGGATTAAACAAAATTCCATCCAATAAATGTGAAAAAATCAATTTGTAGGCCTGTTTTCTGAGATCCCCTCCCAATTCTATCATAAAGTGTCCCACATCCGGATTTGTAGAATCATGATACATGTCTGTGTCCAGTCCTTGCTGTGCATAAAAGTTGACACTTCACATGTTTATGTTTTACTATTACCAGTTTTCCTGTGTCCTAGTCGATTGTGTGAGAGACTCGTAAGCTAAAAACTGTGATGGTCCAGTTTCATCCCTCAAGGTCTCCAAAGGCAATAGTTCTCTGTTGGATTATGTAAATCTGTCTGTACAGCTGTAGCTGTCCAAACCATCCCTTAAGTTTTAGAAATTCTACTGGGGCACAGGGAGTGCATACACAAATTTGAGTTTTATTCTAAACAAACAATACTTCCAAGATTTCAGCGCTAGTGTGGTCAGGATACTGGTGAGTAGATCATCCAAGCTGTCCCAGTATTCTTGAATGCCATTCACTTTTGGATGCTTCCAGGCCCAAAGGTCCCAATTCCTGAGAAAAATTACCCTCCAGCCGCCTCCGTATTCACTGAATTTTGGCCACTATTAATGCAGCTTCATGTCTGGGAAACCTAATGCTTCCATTAGGATTGGTCTCAAGTCTTTCTGGGGCATCTAGTGGCTACTGTCATGATTCACAAGTTCTGAGTTGCGGCGTCTTCCGGGATGCAGCGCTGAGGGGATTTAACGTGCATAAGATATCCTTAAGCCGCTTCGCCTTGTTGTTCCAGGTGGGAGTGACTTTTGCCTTCCCGAACCCCGAGAGGAGACTCTCGATACAGCCTCTCGTTTGTCCTGAAGGAATCAGCTCGCCGCCAACACCTACACTGCTTGACGGTCAGGACCTTCCCTCCGAGGTAAAGATATCATACAGGCTCACTTTGCTGTGCACTTACTTTGCTGTGCACTTGGAAACACCTCACTTGTTCCATCTCTATTATGACGCCTTCAACAATCACCGTACTTGCTTATGCCACAAACACTAAACATCAGATTTACAGCACATTCCTAGTGTGTACTTGGATTGTGAGCGCTTGCTTCTATCTGGATTGAATCGTAGCATATGCAAAACGGTGATATGTATGACTCATCTGGATTACAAACACAATAATGATTGTATTTGAAGTATCAGCACATATAAGACTCTTCATAAGCCCCCAAATTCATACGTGTCCGCAAACAAACTAGTGTTCACTAGTTAGGCATATGCATGCCTTCTCTTTCAGTTGCCAGTAATCAGTGATCCCTCAACTGATCATTTATAGTTATTCGCCCTAGTATTTGGAGACAGTGTGAATTCAACAGTCTCTTCAGCAGTTGCCACTGGATTTGAGAAGAAAGTTTACTGATGTGCAACAGAGTTGCTAACAGATATATATATATATCTCCTCACCGAAGCTCCTTCTGGAGATTATGGCCCGTTGAGAGGTGGTGCGATTCCGGAGGAGAAAACCGGTAATCAAATTGCATCAAATTGCTTCAGGAATTTTCTCATATTGGGTATTCTCGATTGTAAGTTTGTCTAATAATATCTCCGGGTGTGTTTGATTTATACAGTTAGAACTCCCCATTCCTGGGTCTTTTGAAGATTTCACTGTGGGCCTATGTCTTCCCTTCCATCCACATTTAGTATGTACATCTCAGTGGCCTGCAGGTAAACGTCATGTGATATCATAGGGTGGGAGGTACATGACCGGAGGAACCCAAACCAACACAATATTCTAATAACTATTCATTTGTCTTTTAGGGTATCATTGCTGCACATAGAGAGGGATTTAAGTTTGGATATCCAGGACATCTGCCCCAGTGCCCTAGGTTTTCTTTCTTGTATGTGCTAATATGTAAGAGGGAAGGGTTTGTGGAGTCGGCCCATATCGTCTCTGTGAAGCCTTTCTGTGGATTATAAGGTAGGTTCACGGAGTTCTGACATCTACTCCCTGTCCACACAAAGTCGGCTAAAGTCTTCTCTAGTTCTCTGAAGGAGGTTCTAGGAATAAAGATAGACAACGAGCTAAAATAATACAGAAGTCTTGGAATCATCACCATCTTAATTAAAGCAATTCTGCCCCTGACATGACGTGGTAGGGTCTTCAAAATTGGATACTGCCCCTTAAAGTACATATTGCCGCACTTAGGGTTCCCCCTAATAAATCCTCTGTGGTATAGTAAATATCAACACCACAATAACAAGCAATTGCGAAGCCAATCGGTCTTGCTCATGCAAGAGCTACTGACCTTGCCAATATGGTTTAGCCATGTTATACATCAGCGTAGCGGTTGTTCAGCATGACTAAAGGTTAGTGGGGTAAATGAAAGTAGAGTGGAGTATCGTAAAGTAGAGCATTATGTAGTGGCGTGGAGTGGTACAGAGTAGGGAGGAGTGGGGTGGCGTGGCGCAGAAAGGGGCGAAGTGGCGCAGAGAGGGGCGAAGTGGCGCCAAATAAAGTAGAGTGGCACAGAGTAGAGTAGAGTGGCACAGAGTAGGAGGAGTGGGGTGGCGTGGCGCAGAGAGGGGCGAAGTGGCGCCAAATAAAGTGGAGTGGCGCAGAGTAGAGTAGAGTGGCGTAGAGTAGAGTGGCGCAGAGTAGAGTAGAGTGGCGCAGAGTAGAGTAGAGTGGCGCAGAGTAGAGTAGAGTGGCGCAGAGTAGAGTAGAGTGGCGCAGAGTAGAGTAGAGTGGCGCAGAGTAGAGTAGAGTGGCGCAGAGTAGAGTAGAGTGGCGCAGAGTAGAGTAGAGTGGCGCAGAGTAGAGTAGAGTGGCGCAGAGTAGAGTAGAGTGGCGCAGAGTAGAGTAGAGTGGCGCAGAGTAGAGTGGCGCAGAGTAGAGTGGCGCAGAGTAGAGTGGCGCAGAGTAGAGTGGCGCAGAGTAGAGTGGCGCAGAGTAGAGTGGCGCAGAGTAGAGTGGCGCAGAGTAGAGTGGCGCAGAGTAGAGTGGCGCAGAGTAGAGTGGCGCAGAGTAGAGTGGCGCAGAGTAGAGTAGAGTGGCGCAGAGTAGAGTAGAGTGGCGCAGAGTAGAGTAGAGTGGCGCAGAGTAGAGTGGCGCAGAGTAGAGTAGAGTGGCGCAGAGTAGAGTAGAGTGGCGCAGAGTAGAGTAGAGTGGCGCAGAGTAGAGTAGAGTGGCGCAGAGTAGAGTAGAGTGGCGCAGAGTAGAGTAGAGTGGCGCAGAGTAGAGTAGAGTGGCGCAGAGTAGAGTAGAGTGGCGCAGAGTAGAGTAGAGTGGCGCAGAGTAGAGTGGCGCAGAGTAGAGTAGAGTGGCGCAGAGTAGAGTAGAGTGGCGCAGAGTAGAGTAGAGTGGCGCAGAGTAGAGTAGAGTGGCGCAGAGTAGAGTAGAGTGGCGCAGAGTAGAGTAGAGTGGCGCAGAGTAGAGTAGAGTGGCGCAGAGTAGAGTAGAGTGGCGCAGAGTAGAGTAGAGTGGCGCAGAGTAGAGTAGAGTGGCGCAGAGTAGAGTAGAGTGGCGCAGAGTAGAGTAGAGTGGCGTAGAGTAGAGTGGCGCAGAGTAGAGTAGAGTGGCGCAGAGTAGAGTGGCGCAGAGTAGAGTGGCGCAGAGTAGAGTGGCGCAGAGTAGAGTGGCGCAGAGTAGAGTGGCGCAGAGTAGAGTGGCGCAGAGTAGAGTGGCGCAGAGTAGAGTGGCGCAGAGTAGAGTGGCGCAGAGTAGAGTAGAGTGGCGCAGAGTAGAGTAGAGTGGCGCAGAGTAGAGTAGAGTGGCGCAGAGTAGAGTAGAGTGGCGCAGAGTAGAGTAGAGTGGCGCAGAGCGTAGAGTAGAGTGGCGCAGAGTAGAGTAGAGTGGCGCGGCGTAGAGTGGCGCGGCGTAGAGTGGCGCGGCGTAGAGTGGCGCGGCGTAGAGTGGCGCGGCGTAGAGTGGCGCGGCGTAGAGTGGCGCGGCGTAGAGTGGCGCGGCGTAGAGTGGCGCGGCGTAGAGTGGCGCGGCGTAGAGTGGCGCGGCGTAGAGTGGCGCGGCGTAGAGTGGCGCGGCGTAGAGTGGCGCGGCGTAGAGTGGCGCGGCGTAGAGTGGCGCGGCGTAGAGTGGCGCGGCGTAGAGTGGCGCGGCGTAGAGTGGCGCGGCGTAGAGTGGCGCGGCGTAGAGTGGCGCGGCGTAGAGTGGCGCGGCGTAGAGTGGCGCGGCGTAGAGTGGCGCGGCGTAGAGTGGCGCGGCGTAGAGTGGCGCGGCGTAGAGTGGGGCGGCGTAGAGTGGGGCGGCGTAGAGTGGGGCGGCGTAGAGTGGGGCGGCGTAGAGTGGCGCGGCGTAGAGTGGCGCGGCGTAGAGTGGCGCGGCGTAGAGTGGCGCGGCGTAGAGTGGCGCGGCGTAGAGTGGCGCGGCGTAGAGTGGCGCGGCGTAGAGTGGCGCGGCGTAGAGTGGCGCGGCGTAGAGTGGCGCGGCGTAGAGTGGCGCGGCGTAGAGTGGCGCGGCGTAGAGTGGCGCGGCGTAGAGTGGCGCGGCGTAGAGTGGCGCGGCGTAGAGTGGCGCGGCGTAGAGTGGCGCGGCGTAGAGTGGCATGGCGCGGCGTAGAGTGGCGTGGCGCGGCGTAGAGTGGCGTAGAGTGGCGTAGAGTGGCGTGGCGTAGAGTGGCGTGGCGTAGAGTGGCGTGGCGTAAAGTGGCGTGGCGTAGAGTGGCGTGGCGTAGAGTGGCGTGGCGTGGCGTAGAGTGGCATGGCGTAGAGTGGCATGGCGTAGAGTGGCATGGCGTAGAGTGGCGTGGCGTAGAGTGGCGTGGCACCAAGTGGCGTGGCTCCAAGTGGCGTGGCTCTAAGTGGCGTGGAGTGGAATAGTGTGGCAGAGCGCGGCACAAAGTATATTGTTCCAGAATAAAGTAAAGTGGTACAAAGTAGAGTACAGCGGGTTAGAGATCAGAGTGGCTTAGAGTGGGTTGGCACAGAGTGCAGTGGAGTTGAGTTGAGTGCCTTGAGTGAAGTGGCTTGGAGTGTTGCAGAGTACAGTGACGCAGTGTGGATAGGCATAAAGTGGAATAGTGCGAAGTGGTGCATAGTAGACTACAGTGGTTTGGAGTGGTGCAAACTAGAGTGGAGCAGGGTAAAGTGAAGTATGCATGGTGTGGTAGCATACTGCCAATACAGACAACACATCTTTAAGAAAATTACCATTACATTTGCACAGACATACAGTTTACTGATAAAAATTAAACAGAACCCAAACGATGAGTGGAAAGGTCATCACCTAGTGCATTGATTTGTTTTGAACGTATAAAATGATTTGTTTCCACCACACTTCAGAATGACTAAAAATGCGCTTCATTTGTGTTTTTCTCATGCCGATATATTCTGAAATATCTGTACAGTTCATTTACATACATTTTAATGTTGCTGTGTGCCAGAAAAAAAATAACATTGTACAGCCTTTTTTAAGCACAATCCCAGTAACATGCCTGGTTGTTGCATCCTCTCAGTATGAAGTCAGAAAAAGAAAAGTAAACACCAAGCTCCCTAGAAGGTAGAGCCTGACATTTAACCTTTGTCTTTGAATGCACAGCAAATGTGACAAGGTAAGACCAAGATTTAAAGCCCAGTTTACAGAAATTGAGTAATGGTGGAAGAATACAGTAAATACAGCTAGGGCAACGGAAGTAACAAACTCAAGCTGGATAGCCTAAAACAAAAAGCCACCAAATAGAAAGCAAGCAAATGTAAGTTACAAACCACAAAGTCAATGGTGAGCAATGAACGAAATGCATTCCCAGGTAAGCTTTCCAAATGTCCCCAAGATGTCGTTAGCAAACCAAACAGCTGTGTTGTCCGGTAGGCTTCAACCTAAAACTCGATGTGGTTTCCATCTATTTTCTCAAGGGGCAAGGAACTCCGGTTCTAGTATTCTGAAATATCAAGACAACACTGGTTTTAACCAGTTAGTCCAAAATCAAGATAACTTCCCATATTACTCTATGTAGCCTATTGTGGGCTCAAGTTCCTCTTGCCAATTTTTCAAGAACATTAGTAAATCATTCGTGTTGGACTTGGCCCTTTGTGGCGAAAGTTCCTTAAACTTTTTGCAGCAATAGGCTGACCTGCATCTGGAGTGTAGGGGGTAGGAGTAGCCCCTGGAGATGAAGAGGCCTGGGCGGCTGCCATAAAAGAATGGCTCCACCCCATGCTGAGTGGAGTAGCCCCTGGAGGTGAAGAGGCCTGGGCGGCTGTCATAAAAGAATGGCTCCACCCCATGCTGAGTGATTGAGGAACCAGACCCCACTAATCAAAGGAAGAAGGTGTCACTGGCAGGGAGGCACCGAGAACTGGTTTGGACAGGGGTCAGTGCCCCCCTGAACACAAAGACTTCAAAGACATTTAGGGGTAAAACGATGACAGCTGAAACCCCTGAACGTTGGACTGATCAAGACTGAAAAGGATTGAAACTGCTTCGTGGTCAAGAGGAACATCTGTCAAGGAAGAACAGCTGAAGAGAAAGACTAACCCTTGCTGTATGTTCTGGGGCTGGCCTGCAGTTTGCTGATTTATTTAACTAAGGAGAGGCTAAGGGACTTTGCTGTGTGCTGAGTTCCCCTGCTTGAAAGGACTTTGTTGTGTCCCGAAGTAACTTGTCTCCAAGGGCCAGAGGAGAGCTGGCTCCCTGTTGTGGAAACTCAGGAGCAGCAAAGTTTCCAAGTGTGTCTCAGTGGTGCTGTGTGAGTGTACTTTTTGCAGCCTGAGACCGTCGTAAGCATTGCCCCGGGACTGTGTGGCCCGAAACCCAACCGAGTCTCAGCGACGCTTTGTGCATGTGCAGCCTGAGACTGCGTGGGGTCCGTGGTGCTGTTCGGAAAGTGCCCTGTGACTGCAGTGCCCCCGCAGCTGTGAAGTTGTTGTGGCTCGAACCGTCATCTGAACGGAGGCTAGGGATCAAAATCGCCGCCACCGGCCTGAGCCGCAATGTGCTGAATGATTTCGTAAAGCTAAGGAAGTCGGGAGGTAATCTGTTCGCAAGAGGAATCTGCCCAAGATCGTCAGCAACGGAGAAGGCAGCGCCATAACCTGTCCGGCTACAGCGTCGCCTTGTATTGGAGCTGCGTTGTCATCTGGAGCACCCAGCAGGACATCCGACGAGCGGGGTGAGAGAGAGAGTAAAGCAGCGCATCCCACAGGTAAGGCTTGGACTCTGGTCGGGAGCCGCGAGCGTGTGTGGCCTTGGGAGGCGTACAGGAGTGCTCCCGTCTCTCTCTCGCTGCATCGCGTTAGACGCACTGAGTCCTCTAGCGGCCCGGACCTGCCCGGAAGCACCGGGGCCGCCCTCGGAAGTTCAGGACTGTTGTCTTTGGTTGGAGCATAGTGGTGCCCGTGCTAATCGCGTCGAATTGGCCTGGTATTATTTCTGAATTACGAACAGCCTTATTACTTGCATTAGGGATTGTATTATTCCTGCATTATGAACTGCTATATTACTTGCATTAAGGAGTGCGTTATACTTGCATTACGAACTTCCTTATTATGTGCATTGAGGATTGAATTATTCTCGCATTACGAACTGCCTTATTATGTGCATTGAGGATTGAAATATTCTCACATTACCAACTGCCCGATTACATGCATTGAGGATTGCATTAATCTTGCATTACAAACTGCCTGATTACTTGCATTGAGGATTGCATTATTCTTGCATTACGAACTACATTAGTCTGACAATACAAACTGCATTACGAACTGCATAGCATTGCACTAGGACTGCATTTGAATATCGTGAACTGCTCATTAATACTGCAAGAACCTACAAGAGTTTGCTGGCCTAATAACCAGCAAAGTGAAATATTACGAATACGCATATGTTGGATTTTTATCGTTTGATCTTGCCGTATTTTTCTTCTTGATAAAGATACCGCTATTTTCATATATCACTGTGGTGTCCATTTGGGGTGTTATCACTGTGTCACTGGGAGTGTGGTTGCAAATACACATTGCCTTGAAGATAAGCCTGGCTGCTCGTGCCAAGCTACCAGGTGGTGAGGAGGGGTTATCCTTTCCCTGACTAGAAGCAAGGGTCCCTATTTGGACTAAGGCAACTGCCTCAGCCAACTAGAGACCCCCAGTTCTAAAGATATGAGTATAATCATAACAAATGCAGGCCATCTACCAGTAAGATTCCTCTTGCTCAATTTTCTCTGTGTAGTTTGTCTGCAAAAAAGTTAAATGGCCAAGGCAAATAGCATAGGAGACAATGAGGTACCATGCCATTTTCTACAATGTATTGTGTATGACTATGAAATCACCTCCCTGTCATATCACTGGCCATCGAGTTAGAATATGAGTTTGATCCCCCCTAATCCAGTCCTCTCCCATTCCCTTGTGCTGAAGAACCCCAGTCAACAATTTCTACCTTAAGGAATCAAATGCCTTCTCTAAATCCATTGCGAGAAATGTAGCCTTTGGGCATGTTTTCGACAGATGCATCATCTACTATTCGTAAGGTAAATTGCTGTAGTACTCACCTGTATAAAGCCAGATTTCTCCACAGCAAGGTCATATGGGGGCTCAACCCGAACACAAGAACCTTGCTTAAAATCCTACAGTCAAGGTTCAGCGTAGACTATGTTCACGATTGGCTCCGCGGCCGGTTCAATTAAATTGAAGAATCTGCTACATCACTACTACACTAAGTGGTAAGCCTGCTTGCACCTGTTTAAAATTGTTGTGGTCAATTATTCAAATATCTATTGCTCAATACTCATACACACCATGCTAACTGTTATAGGGGGTCATGTACTTCTGCCATCTACCACGATTGAGCAACCTATGATTAAGACAGTTTGTCAGCCCACCAGTTTCTCTCTCATACGGGGGTAAGACAACCATTTTCTCGATAACCCACAGTTCATTAATACCTCAAACGTCAATCTTCAGCTTACTGATCAGTACCACTTTTGTATTCTCACATGTGCAGCACCCGACCGGGTCCCCGTGTGAGTATTCCCATTTCCCCTCCCAATTTACAGGTGTCTCACTGTCTCACGAGGCTCAACAATCGCCATCAGGTACTCATTATTCCATCCAAGTCCTTTTTTAAGGATCCTAGTTGAATATAGCATTCAAAGCGTATGCCTTCTTTTCTTATCATTAGATTGTCCCCATATCCCTTGGTCCTGAAGAGACCCTGCACTGTAAAAGGGTCGAAACGCCATCGACTATTTGAAAGTGAACCAGTTTAACAGCTATAACTATTGTACACAGAAGCTGGAGTCATTACTAAGTTAATCTTTGGTCGCCTTTTTAAAAAATTGTGGAAACCAAGCTGTACAGGTTACATGTTTTTTACTGTTTGTTTTATGGTTCCATTTCATTTGGGGACACAAAAGCACTATTATTTTTTCTTGGTCTGTGTATATATCAATTTGAATTTTACAAATCTGATCAAAAGAATTAATGTGAACATAAGGTCTGCAAGGCCCTCTTTCTTTCTGACCTCACCTTAACCCTTTTTTGTGATTACGATTGTGCATTTGAATATTATTATAGATTAGCCTAACTTTCCGCTAGAACCATTGGTTCGTAAGGAGTAGGGTGCCTATTGTTCTTGTTTTCGCCATATAAATGAAATAAAGCACCCTCTGCTGTACAGTACACCACCACCGGACGTCACTGATGAGGTGTGTGGCCATATAGAGGAACAAGACCAAAGACAAAGCTGGAACATAGGGGAACCCAATATAATGTGTTCAGGCGGTACTTTGTTCCTTATAATACCACACCGTAACCATTCCCACAAACTGCTTAAATTCATGGTGTGTTACTCTATCATATAAAAGAGATAGGATGTTAGCAGACATGAAGAATAAAATCAGAGTCTGTAGTATAAATTAAACAGACCAAAAGCAGTTACATCTTTGTTGCAAAATATATTAGAATCTGTTTCATATCCATTCGACTAAAAATAACTGTAGCTCACAATGTGTAAAAGCACCCAGAGATTTTATTGTTTCTATAATCGCCGAAAGCATGCAAAAAATAAATATGTTGCCATAAATATCTCCTTTCTGCAGATCAGTGCCCATCTACAGCAAGCATTAGCCAATAGGTCTCGCCTTTGGGACCTTATAAGTGTTTAGCCATGCAACAGTTGATGTCGTTGCACCAAGGTTACTGTACTGGATAACTAAACACTTTTAAGGTCCCAAAGGATAAACCTATTGGCTAAGCCAATGCTTGTTTTTTAGGTCTCGCCTAGACGAAAGCAAAAAGCGAAGCTTTTTGCTGTCTAGGGAGACTACTTATGTCGCCACTTTCCAGGGATTCCGGGGAATGTGGACAGCAGAGTGTTACGAGCGTCTCCTGCTGGAGATTCTACCTCGTGAGCGCGCACGTCGTCACTCACGCATGCGCACAAACAAAGGCATCCACACACTGCATATACACACACGCACCCCCCCTTAAACATACACACGCGCACACAGAGACAGACGCACGCACAAACACACTCAAACAGACACACACACACGCGTACACCCCACCCCCACTCACCCCTCCTCTCACTCAACTTACCTGTTCTGGCGGTGCACGGCGGCGGCTCCTTCTCCCGGGTGGCGGTAGCGCTTTGCGGGGCTCTCTCACCACATGAGAGCCCCGCCTTCCCCATGCGCCCGGCCGCTCTTCACCCGGTCCCCCCATCTCGGGACCGGGACTCAATGCGGAGCCTTCGTGGCTCCTCGGGCAGCTCTCTCTGTCTCTCGGCGCGATGGGGCGGGACTTCCGGTTGGGGCCGCGCTGGCATTGGCCGGCTTCCCAACCGCTTCCGGGTCGTCGCGGGCAGCGCGGCGGCCCGGCACAGCCATGATGCGTATTGTTTTCGAGGCGTGCTCACCAGAGAGTCATTGTGTGGGTGATCAGGTGACCATTCCTTATTCTGGCAGTCCGAAACCACGGGTTCAAACTTCAGTTCATCAACCAATAGTTCTGCTGTTGTTAGCAACAAGAGCGAGATTGCTGCTAAATGTGCTGTTTTTATTTTTCGAATTAATTCAGAACTGAAAATCGGGACTTTATGGTTTGTACTTAATTTCATCCATATAACGGAAACCTAGTGGTGTTTCGTTACATGTTGCATCTTAAGCGCAAAAGCATTTTTTTTTGTACTTTTACTACTGAGGAGCAAGAAAGACTTTCACAAGCAAACCACTTGGCTGTAAATACTGCACCAGGAAGGCATGTGTACAGCAGGTTATATAGTACAATCTGGAAATCCCTGGCGCCTGCATAAGGGGCCTGAGGGGGCGAGTCCACCAAGAAAGGGCAGGCAATGAATGGCTAGAGATGCCCAAAGTGGAGTCAATTATTTTGAGGCCAGATTATCAGTGTATTAGGTTTATAGCGGGCAAACCTAGTCACAGAGTACTGACCTTGCAGTTTTAAGTGGAACTAAAGAGTCCTTATTCTTTCCGCTGATGACTGAGCATTCCTGAGACTCATTATGCGGCAGCCATTTTGGCAAACTGTTAAGTACTGCATAAAAATAACACCCCCCTCTTGCACCGTATTGTTTAACATATATATTTTGTATTACTCGTCAAAGCAAATGTTCATTCAATCCTGCATTACTATCCCGATTTCCCCCGGCATTTAGCCATAATCCGTAAATGCATCAAACAAGTATTGGGTCCGATAGCCAGTTCCATATTGGCATTGTAAATTGCAATGCCTTTTATTTTTGTGTTAATTATCAAAACAGATAAATAAAAGGCATTGTCATTTACAATGGCATTAGCTTAAACTCGCAAATGCGAGACCTATTGCATTGCAAATGCTTGTTAAATAATGGAATCATAGTTTAGTGTATGACAAGAACAGCCTGATGTAAGACAATCTCCATGTGAAAAGACAACATGATTTTCACTGTCATGTAGAAATATTAAACGGCACACGCAGGGGCTAATTTGGATGTTTAAAGCTCAACCGAGTTTTCGTCTCTAAGATCGGAAAAAGTTAAATATTTTTTTTGTGGCTATTATTCTTGTGTTCTAAGAGTAACCATTCAAAGTTTCTCACAGTTTTATGATCGCTTTGTAAGCATGTGTTCCTTTTGTTACTTTCCATTTTGGAGCTGCTCTCAGTACTTACAACAGCAGCATGTATGAGGGGGAGGGGGGGCGGGTTGGTGTTTAGACTTGTTACAACAATTAAGGTGAAATGAAAATACTAACATTTTATTTCAATTCACTTCTGAACAAAAATAACATGGCAAGATTTTATGTTGTATCTTTCTACTTTAGTAGACTAACAAACATCACGGCCTGCCTATCTCAGACATCACTTTCTGCCACGTCACAGAATATATGGCAGTCAAAATAAGTAGAAAGCTGTTCCATAATGCCACAAATAATACTGATGGAAGGATGTTGTGTTTGGGAAATCAAGGACTGAGAAATTAAACCGTAAACGTAGGGTCAATAATATTGTATTTATGTGAAAACTGTGCGCCCCTTTAAACGGAATCATAAATTAAGACTACACTACTATAAACGGTCCAGAGGAGAATGTCCAAAATTGAGACTGTGCAATTATTTGTGTAACATATTCCCAGTAGGCAAGACTTGATATGCCACTCTTAATATACCCGAGAAGGAATACTGGGTAATTCGAAAACAGCTCATGGCAGGCAGGATCATGGGAAGTAGGCACAGCTAAGAAGGTTTTACTTGATTCATAACAAGTGATGAGAGATCGTTTGTGTGCAAGCTGTTTCCAATGAGGTTGTCATGCATACTACTATGTGTTAGTGGATTTAAGTTCTAGCCTCGTCCTCTACACAACCTGGGGCAAGATCAGATGTATAGTGTATGGAATAAATAATCGTTGACAATAATCAAATTTGCTACATTTTCAACAGTGAGCAAAAACGTAGTCGCTAGTTCGGAGATAGTTTTACTTAGGCATTGGCCCAGAATCACTTCCATATGTCAGTCTATCTGCCGTTTTACCCACCTGGAGTAGAGACTCAACAGTCCATATTCCTCCCAGTGAGATCTCACCCACAGTCCAAAATATACATAGTAGTGTTCTAAACAGATGCCAAAAGCATGTCAACTCCTCGTCAGCCATAAGAATAAAATGTGAAAAGAATGCAATGCAATTGCAAACTATACATAAAAGTAACTCTAAAACTGCCAATCTGTCGACACCCTTGAACAGTGATGAGACATGGTATGCAGTCTCTACCCCTCTACTCTAGTTCAGATACCCCTTGTACCAGCACCCCACCTGCTGGTACGCCCCAAACATCAGAATGGAAAATCCATTCCTCCCATTGTCTTCCAATTAAACTCATATACACTTCTAATTCTTTCAAATACATTCGTTAAACGGCTAACTAGCCAATAACAACTGGTATTGCCTTCAGTATTCTGTAAACAGAGAATGTCACTTACAGCACGGTGTCTGGTAGGAAAGTTGACAAATGTGAGTGACTGAGGGCTGGCCCTTTGCTGCGGACACTGCCCAAAGAAGTTGGCACCACCAGACAAAAAAGGTAAGCCAACTCAGGGAGGAAAAGGACTGGCCGCATTAATTGCATGGTCGTCACCAACTGTAGGTACCGTCATCGTCCCGGTGAAGTGGCAGAAAGTATGAGAGGAAGCTGCTTGCATGGTGTGACAGGCACAATACAATTTGACGAAGGGTGCAGGTGGGCTTGATGGCACCCAGCCACAAATGGTTCATGGCTGTTAAGTCAGGTTTTTAAGCATCGGCAAAATCTGCAGAGATCAGGCAGGAGGAGCCTGGCGTCCAGCGGCAGGTCATACCTCCAGTCCTGCTCCCAGGAAACTGTGACCATCCACCAGGAGAGAGAGGTTTAGCTTTGGGTAACGAGGGATGAGGAACAGCGTGTCCTTTGATTAAAGGCTGAAGACAGCCGGGCTGCATTTCAACAAGACGATTCATACACCTGAAGGGCCCTGAATAGGCGGCAGGTTGATATTGAGAGGAGGGCGGACTGCTGCATAGTGCATTAGGCCCTCTGGACACTTGCAGTGTGGTGTCTCTATCTAAGTGACTTGGGCAAAGAAAACTTAGAACGTGTTTTTATGAAGAGCTCCAGGTTTGGAAATTTCACGGAGGAAGAAAGTTTAGCAGAAACGTTTGATATGCGCTTCAGGCCTCACGCAGTGTAGAAAGCGCTACGTAAACCGCATATGTGAGGGATTATACCTTGAAACTGAAAATCTAGGAGCTTTGTAACTGTGAGGATGATCAAAGTGGCAAACGGTCACACACACACTCGTACTTGTGCTGGCCTCCACCTTGCGGGAGCGAGCAGCAGCGGCGCAAGAGCCGTATGTTTTGAATTGGCACGCCCACCGCTGATCGCTCCCGCAAGGTGGATGCCAGCACAAGCACGAGTGTGCTTGAAAAGGAGCAGACCAATTTCTAAAGGTCATCTCCTAGAGCAGTGCATGCGCGCTGCCTAGGCGAGACCGAAAAAAGAGCAAAAGCAGAAAAAAAATCTATAAGTAGAACGGGAATCCAGTACAATGACACTGTGAGTCAAATGCTAGCATATGAGGTTGCTTCGGGTCACAGTTCCAAATCTTCAAAGGGTCTGACTCAGACTTTCAGCATTCCGAAATCAAGAAGATGAAAGCTGGTTTTAACAGTGTGTACTTATAAACCAAAATGTCAGCTGTAGAGCACCATGGAAGGGAACAGTTAGTAATTAACAGACTCCTTTGCCTGGATATGTTGAAAAATGCATGACAATTCATTTTAGATTTATTTGCCAACTCTTGCAATGGTATTTTGTCCAATTGATTAACTGCCAGGAAGACTATTTTTGCACAGCAATGTTTTGAAGTGTGCCACATGGTATAGAAAAGAAATAAACAAATGAATGAGAACTAAAAACAATTTACCAGCGCACAGCGGCAGCACTTGAAACACTTCAGCCAGCCACATACCTCTCCAATGACATCCGTCTGACAGAAGGCATCGCAGTACTGCTGAGGTAAGGTGGAATTGCTGAGCGTGCTGAAATTCTGTTGGAGATCCTGCAGAGATTCCGTGAGGGAGCAACTATTCCTGAATCCATCTGTTATCTTAGCAAGGCTCTGAAACAAAAACCACCCATATGTTGAGTACATTTATAGCATAAGAGTGCTATTTTTATTTATGAGATTAGTATATATTGTCTCAGAAATGCAGACCATAGCGGAGCAAAGTATTATGACAAACACGAGCAAGCATGTGCATACTCTGCATTAGGGACTTCCACCAGACTGCCAGACACCTACGCTCTGCATCACTTTCACACCCCAACCCTGCATGAACAAAAGCGCAGCAGGAGGTCGCTCATACTCCTACATCGCACCCAATTCATGAAACCACCTCCCTCAACATATCAGATCCTTCTCCTCACTTCTGGAGTTCTGAAAGAATCTAAACGCTTGGCTCTTTGAATAGTGCTGGGGGGATCACACGCCTACCCAATCGCCTGGTTACCCTCATGGGAACATAGCATATAACACATCAGATAACATAACGAGTGGGATGGAAAGTTGTGGGGGGACTGCAGGGAAGAGGGAACTCAACATTCAGGAGCAGAGGATTGTGTTGCGCTCGAGCCGACTACTCTGTCGGTGAGCAAAAGTTAAAAGATGCTGGCAGGGGGCAGGCATAGTTGAGAGATGGTGCTAGAAGGGGGTAGGCACAGTGCAAAGGTGATGGCATTTTCCAGGAATTAAGCCAAGTAGTATGGATCGGTGCCGAAAACTGGACCTTACAAGGGAATGGAGCTGGGGCAAAGGGGTGAAGAACTTTGGGCGGGCAATGGGGTCTCACAGCACGGCGCAAGGGACAGTTGTAAAGCAGTACAAGCAAACCTGCGGCCCCAAGCACGATGAACAGTGTCCTGCTGTCATGTAGGGCCACAAAACCAGGTCTTTTTAGGTCACAGATTTTGAAAAGTTTAGAATTAGGTCTGAACTCTTACTAGTTCTGAAAATTAGAGAAGCACGTTGAATCCATCCAAAATATGCTCAAGAAATGGAGAACATTTTATATGAAGAAAGGAGAATTACAGAGCAGCAGTGGGTGTTGGTGCATGAATCGCTTTCACATCCCTGTTAATTTGAAGACTGCTCATATCAAA
The DNA here is from genome assembly GCF_964261635.1 of Lissotriton helveticus. NCBI lineage: Eukaryota > Metazoa > Chordata > Amphibia > Caudata > Salamandridae > Lissotriton > Lissotriton helveticus. The sequence goes on along the minus strand of NC_136069.1, from coordinate 751,544,809 downwards.
GTATGGGAGATCAGATTCCTAGAGGTCAGTTGACGTGGAGTCCATGCATCAAGTTTGTAGATTGCTTTTTCCATATGCTATCCCCATCACTGGGCAGGTATTGTCGACAGCCAAGTGAACAGAACAGCTACTGGTTACTGTGTATGTTTTGCAGACGGGAAAGAGGCAGGGAGCATCCAGGGGATGAGATGTGCTTTCTGAACAATACAAAGAGTGTGGACTGTGAGCAAGGCAAACCTACTTCAGGAAGGAGCAGGAAAGTACAAGAAGATGGTGAACAATGGTGCAGATAGGGAAGGGGGCCAAGCATCAGCAACTATCAGAAAGTGGTAAACTGAGTACCATGCAATTGAGTGACAAGACTGCTAAATTATGGCGCTTACCCATGACGGAGGCGCACTATCACGTGGTTTGTAAAAATATTATCATTTTGTGTGCAGTTGGGAATAGTTTTAATATAGAAACGAGATGACTTTTAAAAGGCTGTTTTGTAGGCAACCCCTGTGTTCTAGGAGGCTGAATGAAACATTCATAGAGAGAAACTGATGTGTGCATGAGCAGTCAATCCTGTCAAAAAGTGTTGGGAATGACATTCGAGCTACGAACACAAGACATCTTTGAATGTTGTCTGCCGGGTATCAAACTAAGAAAAAATTGAGACGGTGGCTTGCTTGAATTTATACCAGGCACTAGTACTTACTTTGGGACGCTATCCATAAATTTGTTTGCTCACAATGCCACCCCACAAGCCATGTGCAAATCCACCCTTGTCCTGCTCCAAAAGAAGCAACCCACTCAACTTCTTGCCCAGGATCCCTCTGAACAGAAGACAAGCAAACCTTGCCTGGTTTCAGTCTACTCGGGCCTCATCAGTAAGGCGCAGCTTGAGTCTTATGGCAGAGTGAGCAAAGGACCCATGCCGAAGCATACCCGTCACACTTAGGGCAAGGGATAGGACTGCTTGAATTCATTTCAGCCACTAGCAATTAGTCGAGCCACAATCCAATCCATTGCTTTTTTGTCCACCAAGCCAACTTTGAGAGGAACCAGTCATATGTAAATCAGCCTCTCCTGCAGTTCCAATAGGGAGAGTCATGCTGGACGGGTCTAGAGAAGGCATGTGTAAGACATTAACCAGGCTAGCAGGGACAGCAGCTAACCTTTAGTGGTATAATTGTGGACTGACACTATTAATGTAACTGCTTGGCGGTATACATTAAAAAGATATCAGAGAGCCATAGGGGAAGTGCTGAGCAGGCATGGATAATCAGCCAAGGAAAGAGGTTTTAAGTTTATAATGGGAAGCTATGGTGAAATTATATGCAAGAATATTTGGTAATTGAAGGAGACAAGTTAGTAAAGCTTTAACACAGCACATAATGAAGGGAGGGCACATAGGGGATATTTGAGGGAACATTTGACTACACAGAACTTTCAGATCTACCCTGGAGATTATATATGGGCATGACATTTACGGGTTAATAAAGAGGAGGAACCACATCACATGGGCAGGATGCTAGCAAAAGGTGTCACGGAGATGAGCAGAGTCAAATGTATATGTTGCATGAGTAAAGGTGGGACTGATTTTGTTGATCCACTAATTGTTACTGCTGGACAACACTATGTAGTAGTAACTACTAAATATCTGAATAAAAGACAATAGAAAAGATTTATAGAGGAGCCCACATAACGAAACAGTAATTTAATTTTCCAGAAAGTGTTTCACAAAGGAAGGTCACTTAAATATGGTTAAAAATATTGTCTTTGCACATGAAAGAATATGTCCATACAAAAAGGATGTCAAGTACATACCACATTGTGGTTTTATTAGGAAACAACGAGGACATGCGCCTCCTGCTTAATGGCAAAACAAGGTTTCCAGTTTTAGACGTAAAAGAGAAGAATTGAGGGCAGTGCTTAGAATACGGGGGCTAATGTGAGTATTCAATCAGAAGGAAAGCTGTTAATGAATGTTTTGAAAAGAAGGTTTACGCGATACAAAAGGGATGATGGACGGAGCGTTTGAGCCAGAAACCGGTCCTTGGATGCTTGATTGTGGTCCAGGAAAGACATGGCTTGGCAGTTCGGGCTGGACTGTTCCCATGAGGCACAGGGTCAAGGCTGATTTGCATATGGCCATGTCTGACCTGGGGTGGTGTGGAGTGCAAAAAAACGATGGGTTTAGGCCCAGATCTCTGTACTGGGGTGAATGTATGACATTGTTCGGCATTCTGTCCATCAATTGTTGTTTTGCATTTGAAAAGAAGGTTTAAGCACCAAGATTAGGGAGAAAGATATGAAGTGACAAGAGAGAGTGAGAGTTCTGTATAGCATTTAAAATATTCCATTCCAGTTCAAAGTTGACATCTATTTCTTTTGATAACTGTTATAGTACGTTTGCAGGCTGAAAGACTAGAGGGACCATGTCCTCAAGGGAGGCACGACCCTGTAATGAACAAACATTAATCTTGAAAAAAAGAAAAAAACTAAACAAAAAAACTCTTGTGTCCTTGAGCGAGAGTGTTTGGCCGAGCCATGTGTGGATGTTCTCTAATGTTAACGGTAGGAATTTACTCATTAAGCTCTTGGTTTCTTTCCTGAAGCTTGCGTGGTTGGGTAGCCTTCTGATGTCTGGAGGTAGTGAGTTCCATATTCTCGGTGCGGCACCTGAGAACGCTTGGTTGTAAGTTTTTTTTTGCAGAAAATCGGTGGGTTCAGCACTAGGTCTCTGGCGCTCCTTGATTATCTGTTTCCCCCAGAAATCACCAATTTCTGTTCTAGGTATCTTGGTGACTTGAAGTGTAGAGCTTTGTGTGTTATGCACACCAGTTTGAGCTGAATTCTGGCTTCATAAGGTAGCCAGCTCAGTGCTTTGAGGTGAGGAGAGATGTGGTAGAATGTTTGTGACCCTGTTATGAGCCTTGCTGCTGCGTTGAGGCAGGCTTCTAGAGGTGCTGTTGCAAGTTTGGGGAGTCCAGAAAGTGTTGTGCGTATTCGATCCTCGAGATTACTAATGCTTGAACTGCCATTTTGAGGTCCGCCGTTTTGATGAAAGGTTTCAATTTCTTAATGTAGCTCAGGTGAAATCTTGCACTTTTAGCCAGCGTGTTAATGTGTGACTGCATATTTAGGCTTTGGTCAAGCGTTATTCCTAGAGATTTGGTTGAATCTACAGTGTTCGGGGTGCAGTTGAGTGTGGTGATCAAATTGGTCCATTCTTTTATAATGGGCGGGCTTTTGGTGGGGGAAATTAGGAGGAATTCTGCATTTTTTGCGTTTAGTTTAAGTTGATTGCTTGTTAGCCATTGCATCGTCGCCCGTAGAGTATTGTTCATTGTTCTGATCTCCTCTAAGGAGGAGATCTTAATGTAAATCTGAGTGTCATCGGCGTACATGTGGAAAAGGATGTTGGCACGGTGGAGCATGTCCGTCAGTGGTTCCACATATAAGTTGAATAGTGACGGGGAGAGGGTTGATCCTTGTGGAACCCCTCTCTGGATGGGGGATGATGTTGACAGGTTCTTATTCACCAGAAATCTTTGTGATCTGTTCCTCAAGTAGGACTTGAATCATTCAAGAACGTTCCCGGAACAACCCATCCTGTTCTCCAGATGTTCTAGCAACATTTAGTGGTTAACGTGGATGATAAATCAAGCAAGATTAACAGACATGCTTTGTTTTGGTCTAGAGCAAGTAATGCGTTGTCTATTATGTGCAGAATTGCCGTTTCTGTACAATGATTTGGTCTAAAGCCTGATTGGCAATCGTATAATAGTTGGAATTAAATTTCGTGCTGACTTAGCTGGGCACATTTTTCAATCAATTTAACTAATAAGGGAATGTTGGATACTGGCCAAAAGTTGTTAGGTTCAGCGGGATTCTCGGTCAGTTTTTTATGATGAGAATGACTTTTCCCATTTTTAGACAGTCTGGGAAGGATCCTTGAGTCAGGGAAGCATTGACTATCTATGTCCAGATGGGGATGATCTCTTGGTCTATGTATGGCATAAATTTTGCAGGGAGTGGGTCATTAAAGTGATTGTTAGTCTTAATGGCCGATAAGGTTTTTAGGATTTCGTTTTGGTCATATAGCTCAAAAGTGGAACAATGAGCTTAGTTTTTGGGTAATGAATTGTTGGGCATGATGGAATATTTGGTTGAGAGGCCTCCCATGTAGATGCTGCTGACTTAAGCTCTCATTCCAGGGACGTGGCCTTGGATGTAAAGAAATTTGCGAATTCCTCACAGCTAATTTGAGATTTTGTTGTTTCTAGTGCAGATTTGTACATTATGTTTGATTGTTGTTTAACCAATTCAAATAGTTTCCGAGGTCTGTTTTTCGTATTTTCCAATTCCGTTCTGAAGAATAATTTTTTTTACTTCAGAATATTTTTATTGTAGGCGCTTCTGGTTTTTCTTAGCAGGTTTAGCTGTGGAGATGATGGTAGCGGTCTCCATTTCCCTTCTGCTAGTCTCAGTTCACGTCTTTCTTCTTTTAGAGTGTCGCTGAACCAGGGTTTTTTGTTATCTTTGTCCGATGTTCGTTTTATTTAACGGTGCAATAGTGTCCATTATCTGTGACATCTTCGCATTGTAGTGTCCGTGAGTTTGTTGGCGTTTGTCATATTTCTGGGAGGGGGAAGATCTCTCCTGCATAACGACGCCAGCTTCTCCTTGTCCATGTTCTTTGTGGTCCTCACCCATTGTTTGGGTTTGATTGGTTGAGTGGTTCTTTTCTTTAATACTCTGGGAATTTGGAAGGTTATTATGTGATGATCTGACCAGTCACAAGACATTAAGGTTAAGCTCACAGCTTTATTTTTGGATATGATCCAGTCTAGCAAGGAGCTTTTCAATGTATTCAATGTACACATGTATTCATTTAGATGAATGGTGATTAGGAAAAGGCATAGTGGCTTAGGTTTTAGCATGAATATTTCTCTCACCTGACATCATGGGTCAAATGGTTTATTTTTCTAAGACAAAAAAATGGTTTGGATGGTATAAATGGATGGTGTTCACAGCCCTCTCAGAGATTTGCAGCTCCTTGCAGAGCAGCATTAAGACCATTTTCTCACAACCATCTGTACAGAGACGGGCCAGTCTGTGAACTGGAAAGAAAGATGAAGTTCAGGTACACATATGTCATGACAAAAATGAAATACTGAACCCTCAAGACGCAAATCCTTGGTGCTAAAAGGATCCTTAATAAATGCACCATGTAGTATTTGATCTAATATTTTTTAATGCACTCTGTGCTTCTTTGACATTTGCTATATTAGTGGTTTTTACAATTATTTTGTTTAATTTATTTTCCACAAGATTTTTCTTAAAATGAACACTTATAAATAGCTGTGGATTTCTTGTGTGGGCACATGTTAGAAATGGGGTCTGTAGTTAGCAGAGTTATGCAGCTTGTCCAAGCAGGGACTCTTTCTTTTAGTCAGGGTAAGGGGATTGATTACACATCTAAAATAACCACTGCTCACCCCGGAGTAGCTTGGCATGAGCGGTCAGGCTTATCTCTGAAGCAATGTGTAAAGCATTTGCACAAAACACACAGTAATATAGTGAAAACTCTACAAAAGGACACCACGTTCGTTAAAAAAACATTCTATATTTCTCTTTGTAAAACAAAACCAAAGCGATACATAATCAACATACAGTAATCAAAATATGAATATTGCAAAAAATAAAAACTCAAAATACAGTTCATCTACGTTGATAGTTCACAAGGATGGGTTTATTTATTTATTTATTTATTTGACGGAGGTAACAAATCCAACAGTACAGGCTGACCGCAGCATCGTAGGCCTGCTACAGTGTCAGAAGAACCACAAACAGTACCTTGGCAATGCAGGGCATCGCAGACCTTGCGATGAGCTCCGAAGATGCGCTGGCTCCGGAGTTCGGTGCAGGAGTAGTCGGGCCCTTGAAGTCACACGCATTGCAGATCGAACTCCGTGAGGTTGAAGTCAGGAGAGTCGGCGGGCAACGGGCTGCTGTGCTACGTGGAGCAGTGAAGCGTGCGGTGCCCTCAGGTGGCGATGCAGGCAGCGGCATAGTGACTGAATCCAGCGGCGTCGGTGAGATCAGGGCTGCAGTATGAAGTGAGCAGTGCGCATTGCGGTGCTGGAAGGTCGCAGTGCAAGCAGGGGCGGCGTCATAGCTGAAGCGCTGCAGTTGGTAGACTATCTAGAGTCGATGGCACTGGTGTCGGTAGGCAAAGTCTGTGGTGTGGGACAGTGTAGTGTGTTGCACAAGTTACAACTTGTGTAACGATATATCTGTAAGAGACATTAATTAGTGATAGATTCCTTACCTTAGAATATCCCCAGGCGTCAGACTGGATCCGGAAACTTTTTGCGTAGCAGTACCCTTGCGCGTCGGTAGGCGTCGTGGGCGCTGTGATGACGTCGGAGTACTTAGACGCCGCCTCCGCGTGCTGACGTCAGTTCTCAGACACAGCTTTTCCGCGCCAGAAGCGCCGAGCCATGTTAAAAACCAACACTGGTGCCATTGAAACTAGGGCCCTGAAAGGAGCTGACCTTAACCCTAGATATCGGTTCGCAGAACGGGGAGGATGGGTGAGTCGGTAAGGAATCTATCACTAACTAATGTCTCTTACAGATATATCGTTACACAAGTAGTAACTTGTGCATCTGAAAGAGACACGTTAGTGATAGATTCCTTACCTTAGAATAGATACCCCAGCAATACCAACCCCGGTGGTGGGTCTGCGAACCAATAATCACACCAGAAAGTCCTGGAGGACGGAACGGCCAAAGAAGCCATCCCTCCGGACCTGACTGTCCAGCAGTAGTGTCTTGCAAACGTGTGCAGCGAGGCCCACGTAGCTGCCTGGCATATGTCCTGCAAGGGCACTCCCCGGCCCAAGGCAGTTGTAGTAGCCGTGGCCCGGGTGGAATGAGCCTGCAATCCAACAGGGGGCTACCTTTTAGCCAAGGAGTAACATGCCTGGATACACAAGATGATCCACAGCGAGATGGTCCGCTTGTGCACCGCTTTTCCCTTCTTAGCGCCCACGTAACCAACAAAGAGTTAGTCATCCACCCGGAACTTGCGTGTGCGATCCAAATAGAATGAAAGCACAAGTTTTGGGTCCAGACGGTGGAGCCGCTCTTCCTCTTTAGAGGGATGCGGTGGCGGAAAGAAGGTGGGCAAGGTGATAGACTGCCCGATATGGAAGGCCGTGACAACCTTGGGCAGGAAAGATGGCTTAGTACGCAACACAACCTTGTCCGGATGGACAGAAAGGAAAGGGGTGTACAGGAAAGAGCCTGGAGCTCACTCACTCTCCTGGCAGAGGTGATGGCAACCAGGAAAGCAGTCTTCAAAGTAAGAAGACGGAGAGGACAGTTGTGAAGTGGCTCAAAGGGAGCGCACATAAGAAACGTAAGAACAAGGTTCAAGTCTCATTGAGGCATCACACACGGAAGAGGAGGGAACGTGTGTGTGATGCCCATCAGAAAGTGATTTACAATAGGGGACTTGAACAAAGAAGGTTGATCAGACAGCCTTAGAAAGGCTGAAAGGGCATAAAGGTAGCCCTTGATAGTGCCCAGAGCAGAGCCCTGCTGGGCAAGAGAAAGAAGGAAGAGAAGAACCTCAGAAAGAGGGGCAGCAAGAGGATCCACAGCCTTTGCTGTGCACAATGCCACAAATCTGTTCCACCTGCAGGCGTATACTGACTTTGTGGCTGCCAGAATGACATTACAGACTTCAGGAGGCAAGTCAAATGGCCTCAACTGTCGTCGCTCAATCTCCACGCATGGAGGTGGAGACTGGACAGGTTCAGGTGGAGGACCGTCCCCTGTTGCTGCGACAGAAGGTCCCCCTGAAGAGGCAGACGAACCGGGGGATCGACTGACATACTGAGGTTGATATGGAACTGGGACTCCGCCGGAGACCAGAGGCCTCTGATCTCCGCCTCTCCCATGCAGCCTCCCCAGCCCTGGAGGGACGCGTCCGTCACAACTACGTGCTCCGGTTGGGGAAGGGAGAGGGATCTGCCGCTGACCCAATCGCGGTCCGTGAGTCACCACTGCAGCTGTCTGGCAGTGCCCTCCGAGAACAGGACATAGTCGGAAAGGTTGCCCTGATGCTGGGCCCACTGAAACTTCAGGTCCCACTGCAGAGCCCGCATCCGCCACCGAGCGTAATGCACCAGAAGGATGCAGGAGGCCATCAGCCCTAGAAGCCGCAGCGTCAACCTGACCGAGACTCGGGATAAAGGCCGAAAGAGTGGAATCAGAGCCTGAATATCCCGGACCCGCTGTTCGGGAGGATAAACCCGAAACTGCGCCGAGTCGAGAACCGCTCCGATGAAGAGGAGCTTCTGAGAGGGGCACCGGTGTGACTTCGGCACATTGATGGAGAACCCCAGCTTGTGCAGGAGGTCCGCCGTCGTCTGGAGGTGGCTGACAACTGTCTGGGGCGAGCCCGCCTTCAACAACCAGTCGTCGAGGTAGGGGAAGACGAAACCCCTAACCTGCGCAGATGAGCTGCGACCACCGCCATCACCTTTGTGAACACCCGTGGGGCGCTGGTAAGGCGCTGGTAAGGCCGAAGGGGAGCACGGTAAACTGAAAGTGCTCGTGGCCAACCGTGAACCGCAGGTAGCGACGGTGGGCCGGCAGGACAGGGATGTGGAAATAAGCGTCCTGCAAGTCAACGCTACCATCCAGTCTCCTGGGTCCAGGGCAGCTAGGACCTGAGCCAGTGTCAGCATTTTGAACTTCTCCTTCCGGAGGACGCCGTTGACGTTCCGGAGGTCCAAGATAGGGTGTAGGCCCCCTTTGCCCTTCTTGGGTACCAGAAAGTAGTGGGAGTAACAACCACACCCTACTTCTGGCCCAGGAACGCGCTCGATGGCCCTCTTGGCCAAGAGGGCCGTAACTTCCTCCTGCAGAAGTCTCAAATGATCCCCCGATACTCGGTGGTATTGCGGTGGCATGGCTGGAGGGGTTGTCTCGAAGGGGAGGGAGTAGCCCCTTTGGACGATTTGCAGCACCCACCTGTCCGAAGTGACAGTGTGGCAGTGGAGGAGGTGATGGCGAACCCTGCCCCCCACTGGCGACACATGGGCCTGAAAGCACGGACTAGGAGGGCTTTGAGGCGGATGCCGCGGGGGAAGGTGTGGACTGACCTCGCCGTTGTTTCCAACCGCCGCCACGGCGGTTTCCACTGCCGCCACCGCGTTGCGTATTACCCTGCGGCGCATGGCTGGCAGCACGTGTGGGAACACCCCTTCCGTGGCCACCAAAGGAGTGAAAGGCAGCCGATTGCTGGCGCGGGGCCGAGAGGCCCAAGGACGTGGCCATAGCCCTGGAGTCCTTAAAGCGCTCAAGCGCATGGTCTGCCTTGTCGCCAAAAAGGCGACGGCCATCAAACGGCATGTCCATCAGTGTATTCTGGACATCAGCCGAGAAGTTGGCGGATCTCAACCAGGCGTGGCGAAGAATTGCCACCGTCGTTGCCATCGCTCTGCCCAGGGAATCGGTGGTATCCAGTTCACACCGAATAGAATAACGTGCCGCATCTCGGCCCTCCACAAGGGCTTGGCCAAGTTTAGCCCGTACCTCCAACGGGAATTCTGGCAGCACGTCCGCGACCGTATCCCACAGGGAGTGGGTGTAGAGGCCCAAGAGGCATGCGGTGTTGGAAGACCGCAGTCCAAAACTTAGGGAGAAGAATACCTTCTTGCTGTATTGCTCATACCGCTTGGATTCCCTGTCAGGCGGAGCCGACGGGAATGCGGCCGGGGAATTGCAGCCCTGGATCACCAGGCTCTCAGGGGTGGGGTGGGTGGACAGGAAACAAGGGTCGCCCGGGGACGGGCGGTGGCGTCTGGCCACGTTCCTATCTACAGGCGAACCTGTAGCGGGCCTGGACCAAGTGCCCAAAAGAACGTCGGTCAAGGCCTCATTAAACGGCAGCAGAGGCTCAGCCGAGCTTGCCTGCGGTTTAAGGACCTCAGTGAGGAGGTTAGTCCTTACGGCCGCGACGGGGAGTTCAAGGCCCAAGGCCTTGGCCGCCCGCGTCAGCACCACACTATAGGCAGCTCCCTCCTCCCTAGCCACGGTAGGGAGGGCGACAAAGCCAGTGTCTGGTGATGTGTCCAGACCACTGGCATCCCCAAGTTCACCTGTCCAGTCCTCCTGGGACTGACACTCCCGTGTCAGAGGGTCCTCAGACCCCTCCCAATCCTCCTCATCACCCATCTCCTGGTACCCAGGGGTGTCAAATGATGGGGCCTGCTCATGAAAGATAAACTCTCCCAACGGCGTCTGAAGCGGCGCCCAGCGGCGCCGCTCCGGCGCCGGAGCTGGGTCGAGGGAAGCCTCGGGGACGGCACAGGGGGTGACACCTGAGGGGTCGGCGCCGGGGAGGTCGTGAGGTCCACCGGCGACGACCCGGAATCTGATCCAGTGGGGCCCTGCGGCGCCGAGGCCGAAGCACTCGGCGGCGTCGGGGCCGGAGCCCCCGACCTGCTAGGGCCTCCAGACGGGTCCGCTGGGCCCGAAGGCGCCACGGAGCCCGCCGGGGGAGTGGGGGACCTCATGGCCATGAGGAACCGCGTGATCTCCTCCTGCGTCGCGCGCGGCCCTGGGGCCGGACGCGGCGCAACTCTGACGGAGCCGCGTGGGCGGTGTCACCTGAACCCCCGGCCGCGTCGCGCGAGCGTCGGGGGGAGTCGGAAGAGCGATGACGTCTCTTCGACTTCTTGTGCTTACTTGACGACTTCGACCCAGAGGAGTGATGTCGACTCCCGGAGCTATGGCGGCTCCGCTCCCGCGACCGGTCCCTCGACCTCCGTTCGGACCGGGACCTCTCTTGGCACAGGGCCGACTGCTGGAGTTCGAGTCGCTTGCGGGACCGCTCCCGCCTAGCTTTCGAAGTCAGGGCCCGGCAGTCGGAACAGGTCTTATCGTCGTGGTCGACGTCGAGACAGTGGAGACAGACGGTGAGGATCCATGTCCGACATCAGTCGGTCGCAATCCTCACAGTGCTTGAAACCTGGCATCCCTACCGGCACCTTACGGAGTCGAAAACTCGAAAAAGAACGATCAAAAGAGATCAAAAAAGTTTAGTGAAAAAAGACTAAGGTACCACTTTTTCAGGATCTGCGCTGCTGGCGCGAAAAAAAGAAGAACTGACGTCAGCACGCGGAGGCAGCGTCTAAGTGCTCCGACGACGTCATCACGGCGCCGACGACGGACACAGCGCCGACGACGACGCCTACCGACGCGCAAGGGTACTGCTACGCAAAAGTTTCCGGATCCAGTCTGACGCCTGGGGATATTCTAAGGTAAGGAATCTATCACTAACGTGTCTATTTCAGATGAGTAACTTACGAGCGGTGCCCCCAGGCCACAGTGCAGGCAGCAGCGTCAATGTTGGTGTGAAGCGGCGGCATAGTGAATTCCAGGGCGGCAATGTGAAGCAAGGCGGTGCAAAGTGCAGTGCCCTCAGGTCACAGTGCAAGCAACAGCTCATTGGTGGAGTTGGTGAGACCAGGGTTGAGGCGTGCAGCCGGGGGGTACTCTCTGCGGTGCCAAAAGGTCACGGAACCGGCTTCGTTGATGGTGTTGGGTTGCTTTTTCTTCTGTTGCAGAACAAAACACATAGTTCCCAGTGCTGGTAGCAGATCTTGAAGATTTAGCTGTTCCTGAGAGTTCTTGGGCAGGGGGCAAGCTGTACCTACAGCCCCTGGAGAAACTCAGGAAAATAAGTTGCTGAAAGTCCAGTCCTTTCACTGCCCAAGACAGAAGCAGCCACTGCAGGCCAACACAGCAAAGCACACAGCAAAGTGGCAGTTCCTACTGACAGCTTCTCCAGCTCTTCTTCTGGGCAGGTTCCTTGGTCCAAAAGAGTTCTAGAGTTCTGGGGTCAGGGCCCCAATATTTATACTACTGTTCCCTTTGAAGTTTTAAGAAGCAAGTCTCCAGTGAAAACCAGTTCAGTGAAAGCCAGTTCTGTCCTCCCTAGTCCAGCTTCACTACAGGAGTCCGAGACAGGATTGTGCAGAGCAGACACAGCCTATTCAGGTGCTAGTGAAAACTCCTCCCACCACTCTAAATGGAGAAAAGGTCTATTCAGCCTAGCTATAAGTCACCCAAGAAAGATAGGACACACCTCAACCACCCCTTGCGACTGTCTAGTGTGAATGCACATCCCCAGCTCCTGTCACTCCAAAACCAAACAGTGAATACACACACAGGCAGAGGCACACAGGAGGGCCTACCTTTGGGATGCCTTACATTTAGTAAGAGGGAAGGTTAGGGCGTGGAAAGTGGGTGCACTTGCCAGGTCGACATGGCAGTAAAAACTGTGCAACGAAAATGCAGTGGCAGGTCTGAGACACCTTTGAGCAGCTACTTGTGTGGGTGACACAACCAGTGCTGCAAGCCCACTAGTAGCATAGGATTCATAGGCCTGGGCGTACACAGTGCACTGTACTACAGACTTATTAGTAAATCAAGTATACCAATCATGGAAAACCAATCAGAACACAATTTACAGTAAGAGCACTGGGACTTTAGCACTGAATCGCACTGAAAAAGTTCACAGATACACTAAACAAGTAAAATTAAAATCCAGAATACTGTCAAAAACAGGAGGTCAGAAGGCAAAAAGACAAGGGAAACACGGCAAAAGATGACAGGGTTAACAGCACACTTGTGGTGAAAAGTTGCAAAGACTTGCAGCAATAAATAAAAATGCCTGACAAGTTTGTTATGCAGCCAATACACACTGTCTGCAGGTAGGTCTGAGAAAAATGTATGGGTCACAACATGTCTGTTCCTTCCGATCAAGCTGGTAAATTGGTACATGGCTGTGCTTGCCAGCCAGATGCCATGAAGGATTTATAAGGGTAATAGTTAAAGAACACTTTGAAAACTTAATAGACAAATATGTGGTAACATGGCCCTGTTTAAATGGTGTGCCAACGTGTTCAGCTCTTTAAGGGTACACGATGTTGCTATGAAAAGAACGGTTGGATGCAGGCAGGCTTAGGCAAATGTTGCAGTTTACAAGATTGGTGTGTATTTTGACGGAGCACATGCAATGGGGAACCATTATTAGGATATGAAGTAGTGTGTGAAAAGCAGTTATTTATAAGTAGGTAGAGCATGCACCATCACTCAATTTGTGGGAACAAGAACAGGCATAGAAGGTGAGACAACCGTGCATAAGAGGGGGACTAAGAAGGTGACAACAGGCATCACAATAATGTGTGTTCTATATAAAAAACAGATGGGAGGGTGGGGTGTGTGTTAGAGCAACTGCCCCTACAGCTTAGCCCAATTCACCACCTCACCGCGGATCTTGGAAGGGGACTACAACTGCACACTAGATCTCAATCTAGACAGATCCCACCCACCCGGCCCGACCTCACACTCACAAACAGCCCGCTTTCGAACATGGACGAATCACTGTGTTGTATAGCATTTTAGGACCCTACTGTAATTTTCCCGATTCATGCCCTTATATAGGTATAAATCACCATATCCTTATACAGGCATAGAAATCATAACCATATTTAGACATAGCTCATGCAGTCCAAATACGGCAGGGCTACTTCCACTAGTTCCGAAAATCCACAACGATTTCTTGGAAAACTCTGCTTCCGTAGCTAGGGACTTCCCCTTGCTTGAATACTGACTTGTCCAAGAACTCATGGAGTTTTCAAAGAACTGAGACTCTTTGAAAATGTTATTATGTCCACCTTTACGTCAAACTCGGCACCTTCAAGGTATAAATATGCCCACACTTGCCATAGCAAACACACAGTGGTTTGGAGCAGTTCGACTATCTACTTGCCCGACGAATCCCGCTACAGCAAGTGCCGAAGGAAGCAGACCCTCCAGCAGACACACAGAGAGACGCTGTCTTTTCTCTTGACGAGAAATCCAGCTCCAGTGTTTCCAAGCTACCCTTGCGGGTTGTTGGGAAATCGAGTCCTGAGCCTGACTTTCTGCATTCTAAACCAAAGTACGGAGCTGATTAGACCCGTAGAGAAATCTTGAATAGATTCTTGGCAAAGAATACTACATTTATGCTTCACCTCACTTACACCTTCCCTCGTATTAGGCTTAGGTTAGGTACATTGGGGTAGGCGTATTTTAGAAGCACCAGTTGAGTACTTTTTAGCCTTTGTTATTTATGTATGTATTTATCTATTGTCTAGGAGCCATACTATGCTCTTAAAGTTTATTTTATCCTACTCTTTTTACTGTACGCATTATACTTTGCAACCAGTATTACGATTGTAGCAGTTAATTTCTTCTGCATGAGAAAGAAGACTGATCAATAAATACCTTTTATTGAAAACGCCCGTCTATCTACTTCTCTGCAAACTCTGGTGAAACAAAGCATGCACGAATGATGAATAAAATATCTGTCTATTGTTACCACGACTCTGAAGATCAGGTTTATCTTGGGGAAACAAAGTTGTCATGTTTATGCGGTTGTCAGAAACTAAATCCCTTCTTGTGAATTCGAGAAAGTTTCTAGTGACCTCTGAGCTAGCTGGCACTCACAATTAAGTCTAATATATTCAATAGAGACCTAGTAGACATAAGTCCTACGTCACATCTATAGGATATATTATTCCAATGCGCAGAGCCTATTGGGAATATAGGAACTACACTACATGGCGCCCAACGTTTGGTAAGACACTAATTTAACGCTAGATACTAGAGTTACTCAGTCGTGCTTTTCACAGAGACCCCTTTTTTCCCGTAAAATACTCCAATAAACGTCTGGAGTGGGTTAAAGGATAAAATATCCGCCATAAATGAGTAGGACGAAAATCCTATTTATTAGTTTTTGGTTTGTTCAACGTTGAAGGATACAGTGTTCCAAAATATTGTGCACCTTATCTTTATTTCCTTGAAACTTGCTCTGCAAGACTTTCAACAAAATGTCGAATAGTGACGAAGAAAACAGTAGAAATGCAGTAAATGTAAACCGACCAGGTCTTGACGTTACAGGTTTCCGACATGACGATGCGGATGCTATAAACATCCCGGAAAATGTGCGGAAAACAATAGCTATAAAGTTCATAGACAATGGCCTATCAGCAAGAGGTGGTAGGGTAATTTTTGTCACAGAGGCACATGAATATCGGCAGACAGAGGTACTCTATTCATGGATTATCTTTCCACAAGCAAATCCAACAACCGATGCGTTCCACTTCTATAAAATAGAGAAACATCCAGCAGAATAAGTTCCTTTGGAGGACATTGAAATTCCACTAACTTACCAAGAGCATCAGCTCTGGTTTAAAGGCTCCCTACAACATCAAAATCACATTATCAGGCTCGGTCCACTAGGTAGACCAGGAGCAACATGGCCGGTACTAGCTAGCTATACACCACATCCTGCCATTGGACAAATGACAGGTCCAGAACTATTAGCTCAGCTAAAACAATTAATTAAAATCCATAGACAATTGGTACAATGTGTCATGCGGACTCTAACGTCCAACCTGCTATAAGAATTTCACAGCACACCCCTCATCAGGGGAACACAAACAAAATTACACCACAGACTATACAATGAGTCATCTGTAAATTACCCACAAAAAAGGAACAAATTCCATTCTGGTTAGCTCAAAAAATTACTGAGATGGAGGCAGTATTTCCTGATAGTACACCTCATGAGAAACACAGGATTCTTACTATCTGTTTACCAATGGGGATTGCACCACACCTGGAGGACTGTGACACTTGGGGTACAGTCTTTGCTGCAATCTACACAAAAATACATGGTATTCCGTCCATGGCGGTAATACCAGACGTCCTGAAACAAATTCACAATGAATAGGGGGCAGAGCTTGCTTTAAATCTGGGTATGAAATTACTGAAAGATTTCAAACAGGTCTCATCTATAATATTAGCTAATATTAAAGGTGAAGCAGCATACGTGGCAATCCACCAAAAACTAAAAGAACTTGATGTAACTGAGCAACCATATGAACTGGCCAGAATAATAGAAAAATCTTATGAAGAGCTAGGAAGAGATATGTAAATGTAAATGTATTGCGACTTATACAGCGCACGTATCACCTGAAGGCATCAAGGCGCTTGCCTTGGGAACCCGTCCTGGCTTTTCCCTGTGAGATAACCCCTACTGGGTATCCCCAGGGTGAAAGCCAGGCATCCCGCAGCGGGTGGGCCGCCGTAGTGGAGATTAAGCAACTATTGCCCAGAGTTGCAGCTTGGGACCCCATGATTAGAATAGGCACCGAGGCGAGAATTATCGAGTCCGTGGACATTTTGGGCTCAGAACCCTGCCGCGTCGGGAATTGAACCCTGGTCCCGGGCCGGACCTCTGCATCAGGGTCTGCCGCTCTAATCAGTGAGCCACACTCCTCCACTGTTTGGGAGGGAAACCTGTAAACCCCGAACTAACAGATAATCCTGAAAAAGTTTTTATCAAAAACACACTCCCTACTCCTAAAAAGAAGTGGGAAAATACTAGACAAACACTTCCTAAAGAGAAGCGTTCTCAATCCAGAGGAAGGTCTCATCAAAAGGAGCCCTCTGAAAAAAGATATAACATAAGAAACAGGGAAAATTTGAGAAAACCTGATAGATATCAAGATACTGATACACGTTCCTTTCGTACCTTTTAGACTTCCTCGCAGAAATCCGAAAAAAGACGACGACCAGAACACAAGGAAGAACGCGTGAAGTCCAAAGACGATCAACACGTTTCGAAAAATAAGAAAACTCAATTCACCAAAAAGAAGGTAGCAGGTCTAAAAATCAAACATGCCGAGGATCTTGAGGACACAACTCAAGAACGGGGAGTGGGCCCAGACAATGCTGGATAGCGCAGCAGAGGTTACCATAGCTCGCAAGATCCTGAAGGATCATCTGGAGACAGTGGACCTGAATGAATGCATTCAGGTTGAAACTGCAGATACCTGGGTTAGTGTACCACATAAGTTATATGAAGTAACACTCGGATAGAGGGGGACATAACTAGAAAAATAAAAGCACTCTTTTGGGAAAAACTATCTAAGGGTTATTACATTCTTCTGGCTGAAAAAGACTGGCCACCTGAATTTGTCAGGGAGTGCCCATATGGCGAAGAGATCATTATGCCAGCCTTCTCCAATCATATTCCTATTCATAAAAAAAACACCTATGCCAGAAAATGGGCTGTAGCCCAAGCTCCAGCATTATATAAAAATCATGTGGGATGGGATGAGGATTCCCCTCACCATAAGATCTAGTTAAAAAATCAACCAACTGCTCAGAAGCAGTATCCGGTTAAGCAAGAATCTAAAAAACAGGTCAGGGAGATCATAGATCAACTTGAATACCATGGGGTGATTGAAACATGCACCTAGTCCATGAACAATCCTTGGTTTCCTGTCTCCGAACCAGACAATACATATCGTCTAGTTTTGGACTACAGACATTTAAATTCCTGTTGCAAAACCTTTGCAGTACAAAATGCACACAGTGCAGCACTGATGAATAACATTGTGTGCAAAATATACAAAACGACATTAGATATTTCAAATGGTTTCTTCTGTCAAAACATTGCCCACTGAGATTCTGCCTCTAGAACATTACGGCTGTATAATATATACAGACGATCAGCACAGCCCGCAATTGGGGGAAAACAAGCTTACAGTGCTGCATGCGCGATTGTTAAAGGTCGCTGGCGCGATGGTAAATTCAGACCTATGGTCACAAAAACTCAATCCCTAGGAGACTGTACAGCTCAGCGAGCTGAACTACAGGCTTTCAAGATGGCAATTGAAAATACTGATCGCGAATTCCCCACACTCAGTGTGCGATTCGTATTACTGCGTCCAATATTACAATGAGTATCTGCAGAACTGGGTTCAAAATGGTTTTAAAGACACAAAAGGTGGCACAATCAAGCATAAAATGCTTTGGGAACAAGTAGTTCTTTTCCAGAAAGAACTACAAAAGACTCACGTGACCCATACACTGAGTCATCAGCGTGATGGTGTTCACGTTGAAGGGAATTCATTGGCTGATGAAGCCGCGAAGGCAGCTGTGCAAACGGCTTCAGTAGCTGCAATCACTCGTTCAAAAACGAAAACAGACAGCGAAATAATGCAAGCTGTCACTGCTTCAATAAAAGACAGTAGTAAAACATTACCAAAAGGCTTTCCACTCAAGTACTCATATATAACTGATGCAAAAAATGTTCAGTTTGCTCGAATCCCTGGAGTGGGGGTTAGAGTAATCCCAAATATGGAACAAAGGTTAGGACTAATCCTAGCAGCACATGAAGGGCTTGCCTCTGCACACGGGGGTGTCTCCGCCACCGTTCCATTATTAAAACAGCGATACTGGTGGCCACGAATGAGGAAACAAACGAGAAATTATGTTTTGGAATGTGAAATCTGCCAGAAAATGAAAGTTTCAACCGTAAAACGCCTGGCACAGACACCCCTTCTAATTTCAGATAAACCATTAGCATGTGTTTACCTGGACCACTGTGGTCCCCTACAAAGGGATGGTAACTATAAATATATCATGGTCGCAGTGGATTCATGCACAAGATTAATTTGGATGTGGCTTCAGCGCTCGCCCGAACTGTTATAAAAGATTTGCGAGTCTTTATCGGCACATACGCAATCGGCACGCTACATTCTGACCAGGGTCCTGCGTTTAGCTCTCGAGCTTACAAGGAGGCCATGGTCAGCTTGGGCGGTGCATTGCGGTACTCAAGTCCATTCCATCGGGAGGGAAATTTGCTTGTGGAAAGAAAAAACGTGACATAAAGCAATTAATAACAGCCAGGGTATTGGGTTCGGGTGACGGGTGGGTCAAACATCTAATAAGTGTCCAAAGTAGTCTTAAAAACCTGCCAAGAAATTCTCTTGGTGGAATCACTCCATATGAAATCCTTTTTGGTACTAGAATGCTGGTCGAAGACCTCGATCGTCATACTTCAGTGGTAGAACAAAAACCCTTTGATATCAAAGACCGTTTGGCTGTTTTACAGGACTTAAACGAAACAAGAAGAAGAAGTCTAAGCAACACCATACAAAAGCCAACGATCACTGAAGAAAACCCTCCTGACCCAGAAAGACATGTCTCGATTCCAAAGACTGGGGATCTGGTCAGAGAAAAAATAGCGGATAAGAAGGAATTTGGGCCTTCTTACAGAAAACCAGTACCTGTCGTAGCAGTCCACGGATCAAGAACAGTGTTACTGCAGCCACTTGCTGGAAGAAAGGAGAACCGGTCCGTATTAATTGATCTGGTAAAACCCCACCATGTGGCCGATAAGTAGTAGGCCCAGTGGTCTCCAAAGATGTAGTAGACTACCAAATCTTGCTACCATCCAAGAGGTTCAAATTGAAAGACTCATCACTTTTGAAGAATCTGCAGTAAGAAAAGAAGGACTATGCAATAAAGCCAAGGAACTAGTGCCTCTTGAAACCCAAATAACAGTTCGTCAAGAACTCCCGTCTACAATGATGTAGCATCTGACTATACTAACACGTCAAGGGAACAAGCAGCTCCAGCGATTTCAAATAATCCGGCTGCAATACCAACAATTGATAGAACTGCCTCTGGCTATTTAATCAACTTTGATACCTTTTCTGAGGATCCCAGTGAGCCTGAAACAACGCAAACAAACAAAACTTTCAAGGAACAAGTAACATACATTTTTCACCAGCTTACAAATACATACCTGGTATCACCATGGGCTGAACTTTGGATTGTGTTAGGTGTACTTTTTCTCCTACTATTGCTCATTCTTGTTTTGAGTTTGGGAAAGCTGATAGATGGAAAATATAGTAAAATGGACACAGCAAGTAAGAACATCAACTTGCTCCTGAAGCCACACAAATCATCTCATCGTGAACAAAGAGACCTGTCATCAGTGAACATCACAGCCGTTCCTCTGCCTGGTGGAATTGCATGGGATAGAACTGATTATGACATTTATGGCCCGGTAGAGCTGCTGAAGATTCCACGCCAATTTAAGGTTTCCTTGAGTGATTTTGTTTCACCAAGTACATTTTCTGATGATTGGGACTTTGAAACTGTTAATAACATGATGGCAGACTTAGAAATATCAGCACAATTTGCAAAACATGAATACTTAGAAGGATCATCAAATTATGAAGAAATGTATTGTTTTAATCATTTTGGTCACCATTATTTGCACAAATCTGCAAATCCTAGACATGTGTTAACATATAATCAATGGAAACATTGTCCAATGCCACCAAAAGGTAGCTCTAAAACATTCTATGGAAAATGTCCATACATCTCAGGTTTTAATGTCACAAATCCAGAAACCTTTTACTTTAAAAATGTTAATAAGACAGGCATGAAAAATATGTTAACTAATACTAAGCAAATTTATTCTGCGGCCTTTTATGCTCAATTGTCCACATTAGGCTTTGACTTTTGGAAAGACACCATTGAGACAAAAACTGTCTGGGGGCACAAAAGACTTTCAGGTACAAGGCTTAGAAGCATTGTTTAGAACCTGCATCATACCAGAACAAATAATGTTCTTAAATGAAACTGTTCAACAGACGTCTTGGCCTGGCCTGGCTAAGATAAAAGATTTAAACAAACTGTCCATACCTAAGCCCACACCTGATAGTAATAGAACTACAGATGAGGAGGTAGACGTAAATTATATTTTACATCAAAACAGAACTAATCCTAAATGGAAACAATGGTTAATCTGGCCCACAGACACGAATAACTGTCAAGATAGATTCCTGAATAAGACACAAGGGTTTACAGTAACTAGGCCAGATCCAAGATATGTCCAGAGACAACATCCAGGAATAACAACAACTTACAGTGTAGGAAAACTGTGCCTTGAGTGGCTGCAAAAAACCACACTCGCAGAAATAAAACACTTAACTTTACTTAAAGATGACATTGACTTACGAGAATTCTTACTTGGACCTTACAAACAACGTCAAACGTTTCATATACGCCCGTATATACGCTGCTTGTAATGAAGCATGGAAAGTCACGCAAATGGAAACTGCAGAACGAATATGAGAAATTGATCGTATTGATTTAGAGAAAGCTCTCTCCGTAGTTGACAATGGGTTAACAACTCTTGTCATCCAGAATTTATTCTTTGGACCGCATTGTATCCTCTGCCATAGACATAATGGAACAGGACTTGCTCATGTTACAACATGGACAGTCTTAATTACGTTCTATAATGCTGCTAGGCTGGACATTACAAAACCTTCGTTCTGGCTATGTGCCTTGGTGTCTAATCAACACCACGTCATTGTTTACTGTATTTAACCTTACAGATAAACAAATCTCTTTGGCACAGAGGAGAGGAGACTATACGGTGCTGAGCATAGAAAAACTGGAGAGATTACCATTGACCGTTTCTGAGAAGCCAGCCGTTGAATGGATAATACATGGCGCCATCACGATACCAGTGACGATTTTCCAGTCTCAGTATTGCTTAAAACACATACCAGCAGGCCTGTATGAAAGGTTGGGTAAAGAGTACATAAAGTCGACCTGGGAATTACCATACACACACACAAATGTTGGAGTGGGGAAAAGGAGGTATTTCTTAGTGGTAAAAATAGCAAAACGAAATTAAGCGGTACACTTCTATGTCAAGGCATTCATTTACATGGAGCCTGTGAGGGTTCTTTAAACAACTTATCATGCCACCTGCAGGGTTCCCCGGCAGCAGTGATAGATCCAATTTTTAGGCAGCTTTCCAATGGAAGGCACATAATGCTGAATGATCACAGCTGTTGTGGAATGATGCCAGGGACAGCCTATCTCCTTAGTGTGTCAGCGAGGGTCACTTGTTGTATGCAAGTATTGTTTCCAAAAACTAAGACAGACGGGGAGTCGCCACTATGGCCTTCACTGAACATCTCTTCTATATGAATTGATACTTTAAGCAGAATGAAAGCTATTCTTTTACAAAAAACTGTGCCACTGACCTCGTCCAGAGAGATGCATGATCTGCAAGTCGCAAGGACTTCTGCGGAGATACATGCCCTATTATCAAAAACTGTCCAATACATTTCGCAGAAATGTTAGGTCATATCTTAAACATGTCTGATACGAGTGGTATTGTACATGTATTTAAGACGGTTTTTTCGGGACTGTTAGCACCCTTTAAAGCAGTCCTAGGCATTTTTCCTAACTTCGTGCACTCTGTGTTCGGCGGCCTGCCTCTAATCTGGGGACTCGTAGCAGGGATACTATTTTTATTCCTCCTGCTCCGTTATGGCAAGTCCAGTCACCAGCGATAGCCAAATTACCATGGAGAATGCTCTTCTGGCAATGCAGTATCGTGAACGCATAACACAGATCCTTGGCTTGGCTCGTTTGAGAGATCTGAATACCACGTGGTTCCTGTCATTCAGACCAATCTGGCAAGATTGCATCTTACCTGTTCTACGATTCCTGCTTTGTGGAGAGGAATGCGTGTTGGATATCTGTCTAACACTTCCATCAGCACTGCCAATGGATGTTGACGTATTACTGGATCCGGTAACGGCCCATGTTTTGTGTTGCCCACAACGGCTACCAATCCTGATGACGGCATTCATTGAGATCTCAACAGCAATTCCTGCTGAGGGTGAGATACGCCGACCAACAGGCACACAGGTACCATCAACTGCGAACATTGCTAATGCGACTGACGCGGACGGCGATGATCCTTATCTGTGTACGATTGATCTTAATGAAGTGGTTCAACTTTCATCTACTGTGGTAGACGATTTCTTTGCCAGCCTAGACGAATTCATGTTTTCTCCTGACACCGAGAAAAACTTTTGAATTTAGCACACAGCGTTCTTTCAACTCTGAAATTCGACCTTAGCTTTTTTCCATAACAAAAGCTTCTAACTTTGGAACTCTATTTTTCAATGATTTGATTTGACTTTTTTCAAAAAACAATGAACTTTGGCACAAAGCAATCTGCTTAAAGTAGAACTATTCTTAGAGAACAAAACTTCCTAGAAACAATATTGACCCAGTCCACAAACCAAAAACAGTTTGTATATTCTGCTATAGGATGGTCTCGACTTTTCTTCTGTAACTAAGAGCCATTTCATAAATGTAATTTTGTGATTCATTCGGTTAGCATTTCCAAAATGATATTATGTGCTTACGATGAAATCATTGCTTTTAAATGCGTTTAGTACAAATGCTCATTTTTTCGTGTACAACCATTTCAAAATGCATTTTGTATGTAACTTGGGGTGGGGTTGTAAACACATGCTCTAGAATGTTTTAGTGCTTGAATTTAGTTGAACATGATAAATGTGGAGTGGGTGTTGTATAGCATTTTAGGACCCTACAGTAATTTTCCCGATTCATGCCCTTATATAGGTATAAATCATCGTATCCTTATATAGGCATAGAAATCATAACCATATTTAGACCTAGCTCATGCAGTCCAAACACAGCAGGGCTACTTCCACTAGTTCCGAAAATCCACAACGATTTCTTGGAAAACTCTTCTTCAGTAGCTAGGGACTTCCCCTTGCTTGAATACTGACTTGTCCAAGAACTCATGGAGTTTTCAAAGAACTGAGACTCTTTGATGACGTTATTATGTCCAACTTTACGTCAAACTCGGCACCTTCAAGGTATAAATATGCCCACACTTGCCATAGCAAACACACGGTGGTTTGGAGCAGTTAGGCTATCTACTTGCCCGGCGCATCCTGCTACAGCAAGTGCCAAGGGAAACAGACCCTCCAGCAGACACACTGAGAGAGACGCTGTCTTTTCTCTTGCCGAGAAATCCAGCTCCAGTGTTTCCAAGCTACCCTCGCGGGTTGTTGGGAAATCGAGTCCTGAGCCTGACCTTCTGCATTCTAAACCAAAGTACGGAGCTGATTAGACCCTTAGAGAAATCTTGGATAGATTCTTGGCAAAGAATACTACATTTATGCTTCACCTCTTTTACTCCTTCCCTCGTATTAGGCTTAGGTTAGGTACATCGGGGTAGGCGTATTTTAGAAGCACCAGTTGAGTACTTTTTAGCCTTTGTTATTTATGTATGTATTTATCTATTGTCTAGGAGCCATACTATGCTCTTATAGTATTTTATCCTACTCTTTTTACAGTACACATTATACTTTGCAACCAGTATTACGATTGTAGCAGTTAATTTCTTCTGCATGAGAAAGAAGACTGTTCAATAAAGACCTTTTATTAAAAATGTCCGTCTATCTACTTCTCTGCAAACTCTGGTGAAACGAAGCATGCACGAATGACTGAGTAAAATATCTGTCTATTGTTTCCACGACTCTAAAGATCAGGTTTATCTTGGGGAAACAAAGTTGTCATGTTTATGCGGTTGCCAGGAACTAAATCCCTTCTGGTGAATTCGAGAAAGTTTCTAGTGACCTTTGAGCTAGCTGGCACTCACAATTAAGTCTAATATATTTGATAGAGACCTAGTAGACATAAGTCCTATGTCACATCTATAGGATATATTATTCCAATGCGCAGAGCCTATTGGGAATATAGGAACTATACTACAACTGGTCGCTGATGGACGCATTGCAGCACGCACACCCGACAACTAAACTCTATTTTCCCACTCTATCTCTCATGATCTGCGCGTACAGCTAAACCGGTTCTTGTGCACACACACAATCACGATGCACATGTCATAACGCTCAAATGGCGCCTGCCTTCACCACCGATCCCCACCTGGCTGCTCCCACAAAACTGTATTGAGGACCCGGTGTTGCAACACAAACAAAGGGAAAACATATAGAACTATTTCTCTGAGAACACAATTACCGCAGGCTCCAGGGCCCTGGAGTGGGACGGCTTCAAGGTGGTTATGAAGGGAGCCTGCATTAGACAAATCACTGAGTGCGTAAAACACTTGAGCAGATGATACAAACAACTGAGCAGCGTTTAGCACATCTATCCAAAGATGCAGACCAACACGCAGTCCCCCTGCATAATTAGCAGAAGCCAAGACCAAATATGCAGAAGCCTGCGCAGATCTGAGTTGATACAATTTCCACGCCCATGCCGCTAGAGCCCACAGAGAGGGGAACCTTGCTGGAACCCTGTTTGCCTGGCGTATCCGGCAGAACCTAGACACACAACCCATCACCAGCATAAGAAATGCGACAGGGGACATCACGTACGCGCAGGCGGATATTATGGTAACCTTCCACAAGTACTACAAAGATCTGTATAGAGAACCGATTCTGGACAGGGAGGAACACATGTATTTATTTATTTGAAGAGCTTTATATAGCGCTGGCTAGACCCATAGGTATCAGAGTGCCCACAAGTGCCAACACCTAGCCAAAAACAAAGCCCCGGCAACGACTGCTTCCCACTAGAATACTACAATACATTCTCCCCCCAACTAGCCCCGCAGTTAGACAGTCTATAAAGCCGCCTTAAAAACGGGAACACTTGCTAAATCCATGCGGGACTCTATATTAGTGACTTTCCCCAAGCCAAATCAGGATCCCTTGCTCAGGTCATCGTACCGGCCGATCACTCTGCTCACAGCAGACTGCAAAATATTGAGTAGGATCTTAGCAGATAGACTCACGAGGGTGCTTCCCCACCTAGTACACCCCAACCAATGTGGGGTTGTTCCCGGGAGGAACACCTCCCACAACATTCACCAGCTATTCCACGTCCAGGACGGTGTGCGGGGCGCGTGCCTAGTTCTGGACCTCGAGAAGGTCTTCGGCACCTTGGCGTGGCAGTAATTATTCACAGTATTGCGGCGGGTGGGGATAGGGCCTCACCTAATGGCGCACATCAAAATGCTATACACCAACCTCACAACCCGGGTTCGCATAGTTCGACACATTTTGCCCCCTCTACGGGTGACCCACGGATCACGTCAGGGGTGCCCTCTATCACGCTACTGTTTGCCCTTCCAATGGAGCCGATGGCGATTTAGGCTCAGGGAGGGAAGCAAACTTTGGGGAATTCCACTAGAGGGATTTACCCATGGCGAATACTTATATGCAGATGATCTCCAGGTATATATCAGGGATGTCACCACGGACCTCGCACCACTCTGGGCCACACTTGATGATTTTGGGAGGGCGGCCTTACTGAAAGTGAATTGGGCTAAATCCACTATCTATCTCCTTCACCCCGACGCACCCCCTAGGGGAAATAAACGCAGGGGAGGCGAGGCTGGCGTGGAACGGGGATGCCCCAAGATACCTGGGAATTAGACTATACCGCACCCCGAGAGAATTCCTTGCGGGCAATCACGACAGAGCCCTAAGAGGTATTAAAACCCAGATTAACTTCTGGCGAAAGTTACCCTAAGCCCCCATAGGGATGGTGGCCTTATCGAAGATGGTGGTAGTAACTCGTCTCCTCTACTACTTAGCAAATGTCCCAGTGATCCCCCAACACGCCTTCTTCTGAGAGTTAAATTCCTTACTCATATCGCTGATATGGGGAAGACGTCGCCGCAGAGTGGCTCTGGCGACACTGCAGCTACCGCAAGACCGGGTTGGTCTTGGCGCCCCGTCCTTAGAGGCCTACTTCCTCGCTGTGCAGCTGCAATGGCTCTCATGCTGGACTGCCAAGCATCACCTGGAGGAAACAGATACACAAACAGGGTCTCTCAAAATCCCAGCGATACATTGAATCCTCCTCCCGGGTACTAAACTGAACCCAACCCATTCCATTCTGATGAAGGTGGCTAGATCCTGTGCTGCACCGCTATACTCTCCACTGCTTCCACTGGCGGATCTTCCCAAGGGGCGCGAACACTATACATCCAGGGACCTGCAAACCTGGACAGAATATGCACTTACGGAAGTGGGAGCGCTGTTCACGGAAGCACAGCTGTCATCCTTTGAAAGCCTGACAGAGGGGAGCGGGCTCCCCGCTGGTCAGCTCCTCCTTCACAAACAGCTCATATCCGACTGTAGGAAAACATGGGACTTGACGGACGGCGAACCCAAAACGTACCCTACACTGCACGTGATACTTAACATGGGCACAAGGTGCCACCTCATCACATGGATCAACAGATCTATCATAGACCGCACAAATGCGCCGCTAACATGGCTCCGATCAAAGTAGGAGGAGGAATTTGGTCTGGCACTGTACGACAATGAATGGCTCACAGCCCTAGAGCACCTTAAATAAGTCTCATGCAACCAATGTTTTAAAAACATTCAGTTCCACATACTACAGTGATTGTATCTTACACCGGTGCGGCTCAAGCGTTTCTATCCTGTGGCCCAATTCGAATGCCCACGCTGCCAGATTCCCGACGCCAAATTTGTCCATATGCTATGGACAGCCCCCTCATTGCAGATCTACTGGGCAGAAGTACACACCACGATACAAACGCAGGCCTTGACACATGGGAAGCCAGAGCCTTGGGGCTATTTAAACCTCACAAAAAGAAAAAGATAGAGACCCGTTTTTCTGTACTGGCCTTGCTCCTAGCAAAACAAGGCATTACATTACATTGGCGTTCACCTACAGGCCCTCCGATAGAAGCATTGAGGGGGGTAGTCACAAAATGGGGAGCCGCAGAAAAGACGCAATCAGACTAGAGGAGGCATGCGGAACGCTGCGCCACCCCATTTCCATGGAGTGGGCGAGCCCTAGAACCACTCAAATGGTGGTAGTAATCTACCACGTAACATAAGATTACAAGTGTACCCAATGCACTCAAAGATAAAACAACGTTCAATGACATCCAAACAAATAAATGATGCACAAAGCGACAGAAGGATGTGGAATCTCCAATGGGTGAGTAGTCCGGTGGAGTCCTTTATTGAGTAAAACAGACAGCCGGCACGTGTTTCATCGCTATTGCGAATCCTCAGGGCTATATGTGGCTGTATTGTACCAGTAGGTCGCTCTGCTGGTGATACTTCCGACCCAGCCGGGCCCTCGACCGTTGATAAAAGGTATCAGTGAAGCTGCTGTCAACCCCTGTTGTCTGTCAATATTCCTTAGTCTCGTTATAGTAGATTTTAATCCAATCGATATTCTGCTTTAATTATACTCGGGCGTGAAAGATATCAATGTCTCTCGGGGAATGGCGCTAGTATTGCGCGCTCCGGGTCGGGTACGACCCAATTCTGTATATCACACCCGAATCCGGTGTGTATATTCTGTGCCGCCGCGTATTCCTCAGGGTGGTGATCCCGGTGTGACCACCACACTTCACTGATACCTTTTATCAACAGTCGAGGGCCCGGCTGGGTCGGAAGTATCACCAGCAGAGCGACCTACTGATACAATACAGCCACATATAGCCCTGAGGATTCGCAATAGCGATGAAACACGTGTCGGCTGGCTGTTTTACTCAATAAATGACTCCACCGGACTACTCACCCATTGGAGATTCCACATCCTTCTGTCGCTTTGTGCATCATTTATTTGTTTGGATGTCATTGAACATTGTTTTATCTTTGAGTGCATTGGGTACACTTGTAATCTTATGCCCTTAAACACATGTTGTGTGCACTGGACAATGCACACCCAGAGAAACAGCCAACTTAATGATATTTTACAATAGCAATGTAACGCACAAATAGTTAAACAACTACAAATGATGTTGTAAGATGTCTACTCTGTCTGAATATGAAAAATCTAATAAAAAGGTTTACAAAAAAGAAAAATCAGAATCCCTCAACGCTTTTAAATGGGTTGCTTGTCATCTCACAGACAGAAAGTGTAGTCTACCTACACCGTTTCACATCACCTCACACACAACTCTGGAGTTCCTCTGGGGTCCATCACATACCGTTATCCAATATCTACCTAACTCCACCCCTTACCAAATTTAATTAAATTATACAACCTCACCTGTTACAACTACGCAGTTGACACCCAAATTATTTAGCCACTTTCCCATGTACATTTTAATGTAGGCCTCTGCAATTCACAACTTGATGACTGCCTTTGTGTTATAAACACATGGATGATGACTAAACCATCTAAAGATCAATACTGCAAAGACAGATTATGACCTGTAGAGAATGAAAAAAGTACCAGCTTAACGCCATATGGCCTAAGAACCTTCAAGCCTTTCCAAAAACATCAAAAGAAGCTAGAAACCTAGGAGTAACCATGGACTCAGACCTATCTTTGATACCCCATGCTAACAACATCACAGATTGCCTTCTACACAATTAAAATACTATGCCACATCTTCCCATAACTTGCATACCAACATAAACTGCAAGCCATCCTCACTCGTAATGCCCAAGCTTGACTATGCCAACAGCCTATAACTTGGCACACCTGCATTCATTATACGCAAAATATTACTCTTTGAAAATGCTGCTTCAAGGTTTCTTCTCCACTTACACCCAAGAGAACGCACAACTCCAGTCCTGCAATAGTTCCGCTGGCTAGCTATAGCTAGAAGGGCAATGTTTAAGGCACTCTGAATTGTCCACAGAGCCTCCCAAGGAAAATGCTCACTATTAATACAAGTTAAATTCAAGCAATACAAACCAAGGAGAACACTGCACTCCTTGCTTGCACCACTTATCATACCACCTTACCATGAGATATCTGTAGAGGGCACTGCTTTCTCAATACAAGCCACCAAGCTCTGGAACTCATTACCAGCCAGAATGTGCACTTCCAAAGACAGTTGAAAAATGGCTAATTTCTAGATAACTGCACCACCCACATCCTGGCAATGGAAGCCAGAAAACAGACGCACCCTCAAGTGTAATCCTCAGCTTACAACCCATGAACTTGCAAACAACTCAACCAGCAAACAGTTTTTGATAAGCAGGTTAGCTAAGGAGGGCTGACCTATGGTTTGCCATGGTATTATATAGTTATGTACTTGCATATATAACAGTTATAGCCCACAATAATAATAAAACAATAATATGCTGCAGTCGGCAACACATTGTAACTTATATCTATTAAATTCACATAAGACATCTGCTATGAGGGTTGTCCATCACCAGTACTGTGCCCCAAAGAAAAGGCCATCACCAAATGCACAGGTATGGAATAACTGAAGAGATCTGCACACACACCGGTGGACAATTTGGAGGATTTAATATAATAAACCACGGTGTGTCTCAAATATCTATAAAATCTGACCGCTTCTTTACATCTCACTCTCACATTGACACTGAGGTATGGGATGATAATAATAATACCCATCCAAACCGATCTCCCCTCTTCTCTCCTCCTCCTCCACCTCCAAACACAACAGCTCAAGACGACAACTATGCACAAAATCTCAGATTGGACAACCCAGTGCTGTAACCCGCTAAACAGACTATAACAAATGAAATACTATTAAGGGACCTGCAGAGCTATGCAAGGCTTCCGGCACACCGAAAATCATCAAGCTGCACATCTGTCTCTCACACTTCATTCTCCAGCACACTGGTATGCGCTGCGTCCCATAACACAATAACCACAACTCTGTGGTTATGCATGACATTGATACACTTCCCACATAGTATCTAAACAGACAACATCCTTACAACCACACACCATGCATGGTATAGCATGCTACTCATGGAGGCGAGCACTCCAGCACCCCGCATAGTGGAAGTACGCGCTATATAAATGCTACAACACAATACAATGCAATTCAGAGGCAGAAATATGAAAGGGGTGGGAACAGTGCTTATTTTGAGCCGGTGGTTTCCTGTGCTCGGCACCGGCACCCAATTGCCAGCACCAGGGCTTTTGACAGTGCCTCATGGTGGCACTGTCTGGCTAATGTAGGTATGAGCACAACAGCAGCTGTTTATTAGTTCAATGTACATGTACAATTGCTAATACCTGCCTCCCTTATAGTTTTGGGGGCCTGGAATAGTCTGAATTGTCGCACCTGTATGATTAGTAGCTGTGCTTGTACTGGCATTGGCAGCTGGCAGGGGCAATGTGTGAAGCAAGCGGCAGTGGCCTCCCGACGAGCGCCCCGGCACTTATTCTTTAACAAATTAAGCAGTGGGTAAGAATGTTAGTTTTGCCTGCCTATTAACAGAGGTGTACTACAAAT
The DNA here is from genome assembly GCF_964261635.1 of Lissotriton helveticus. Lineage (NCBI taxonomy): Eukaryota > Metazoa > Chordata > Amphibia > Caudata > Salamandridae > Lissotriton > Lissotriton helveticus. The sequence goes on along the minus strand of NC_136069.1, from coordinate 751,513,780 downwards.
CTGATCACTTAAACTCTAAAATTACCTGATAGAGAAGCCAAACCACAGCATGACCGTCACACACTGAAAGTATATACTACAGTTAAGGCCTTTGAAAAACTTTTGTTTTTTTGCATTTACAGGAAACTACAATTCCAATCTATGTTCCCGGCACATGATATATGCAGCAGGGTAATGCTGGGTAAAAGGCAGAGCATGGAACATGTCTAAGTTTGGCAGAACGAGGGTAGGTAGGCGTTTTACTGACACAAAGCCATAAAAGGGCTGACTTTGAGCCGCTACTTGCTCTCCGAAAGAAAAGTGTTAGCCATTTTGAAATCTTTTCACTAACCAGACCAAATAGCTTAAACTTAGCAAGCTGCACGTGACTATAATGACTTCTTTGTTACGTGAATAAAGCATATTTTTATGCAAGAGCTCAGAGGATTATGCAAGTCGTCGAAAGACAAAATTATTCACAAGTGAAAACAAAGCAAACCGAAAACGAAGAAACGCAAATAAGAAGACGATTGTATTATACGTTGCTTAGCTTCATAAAGCTCTTGTATGCGACAATGGTTGCTTTGTAGCGCTATCTCAGCTGTAGGTATTAAAGACAAGCTATAACTGGCTTTAGTGACTTAAAAACAGAGGTGGTTTTCCGTGACCTGACATTTTCAGGCAGTGAACGTCAAAACAAGGCAGAACAAGTTCTGATCAGCATTTTTAAAATCTCTTTATGAATCTGTATTCATATTAGTATTTGAGACGTTTGAATCCGTACAGTGCCGGAGATCCAACAGGCAAAGGCAGTAATAATCCTCTTGGGTCAACAGATCGAATAATACAAAGCTTGTCACTGCTTCCCATGTCAATGGCGTGGATCAGGATTGTGATCCTGACTGGCTGGAGCAGCACAACCCACCGCAGGGAGTCCCTGGCAGACTGCCACCTGCTCATTTTGGGACACTTCCATTCCTGACATGGGGACGGGGGCTCCTGCCTACACTATGTAGGGAGATCTTCACCAACCGCCTGTATCAAGAACTTTAAATCACAGCAAAATGACTAACCCACACCGTCCAACAGTGAATCGAACCTACTGACTTATATCAATGCATGGGTGTCTGGCAACCCGCAGGGTCACCTTTCCCACCTAAAGTACCCGCAGAGGACTCAACACTGTTGTGCTGCATAAAATTTAGCAAATTGTCCCCGATGGTGTCCCCAGGTGTAAATCGGAGGGGCAGACTTTATACACATACCCTGGTCGAGTAGGAACCTGGTGGGTTCTGTACAGTGGCGATCCTCTCCGTGCAAAAGGTGATGGGCCTTTTGGTTCAACTGGACTAAAGCACTGCTATTGTCTATCCCCTTAACCAAAGGTGAAACAAATGCATCATCTTGCACCGCTCTGGGGCGGATACTGGCCAAACGTGTCTAGTCACATAGTAGAAACAGGCTACAGGCCCCGAATTTGCTTTGTGGCAGAAACTGAACAACAAGATGATAGCGGAGAAATTCCATGTGAAGGTAGAGCACACTGACCACAAGCTGGGGGATGATCTAGAGCTGTGGAGACAATGTTAGGCAGTTTCAAGCCACAACCTAACCAGAATGACTGAGTCCAGGTTTGTAGATTGTTAATGAAAGTAAAAAGAGATATATGCCTAATTTGCCCAATACAAAATGAGATAATATGCTAAGAGCAATGTATATGTAATTTAATGTCATAATTTGTACCCAAGAAGGGATTATGTTAAAAACTAGGGAATATTCTATGCATTTAAAAAAAAAAGTGTTAATATCAACCATATGGCCACAGTATAGACTGCAATGACCCTGGTGGTCTATTGCCTACAGGAATACCTCAACTCCATTAGGTCTTCTCCAAACTCAGCACTTCCCAAACTTTTTAGAACTATGACCCAATTTTTATAACAAAGTTTTGCCCCAGGGGCATTTTTTAAAATAATAACTTATTGTCTCATTTTACTCTTATGGACTGTTTCACCCTCCGACAACTTTAACTATTCTTTCAATCACATTTTAACTGAGGGGTGTAGTGGTTAAACTAAAACACAGCTATACATCATTTAGCAAATACTTGTTACAAAGCACCAAACAAATCAGAAAAATTAAGTCACTCATGAGTAGCAACACCAAGATCTTTGGCTAATCCGATCTTTACAGCTGCCAGCTCCAGAGAGCGTTGCACCACTATATAGCAAGAGCGTTGCAACACTGTATAGCAAGACCAGAAACTGCCTTTGCTTGGGGAACAGCATTTTAAACGCGGGTTTTACCACTCGTTGCTTTTACATCACATGCGTTATAACATATGCGATGTTACAACGCGTGGTAAAACCACGCATAGCATTACATCGCATGCGATGTAATGTGTAATGGCGGCGGCGACGGCTATCCAAGTCGTTGTGAGGAAACTTAGGCTGTTTCCTCACAACAACATGAACTAAGCAGGAAGGAGGAAGCAGGATCAGACAACGCTGAAGAGGAGAGAGGTAAGGGGGTTTGCGCATGGGGTGGGGGTTACTTTTGTAGTGTTTAGGGTAGTGTAAAAGTAGTGTGGTAATGTTTGTGTTGTGTGTGTTTTTATAAAAAACGTTTTAGTGTGTTTTGCAGTGTAGTCGCGTTTGTTTAGTGTAGTGTATTAGGTAGGCTAGTGTAGTAGTGTTTATGTAGTGTAGTGATTTAGGTTTTAGGGTTGTGAAGTGTTGTAGTGTGTGTTTAGTGTAGTGTATTGTATTAGGGTTTAGGGTAGTGTAGTAGTGTTTATGTAGTGTAGTGATTTAGGGTAGTGTAGTCTTTTAGTGTTTGTTTAGTGTAGTGTATTAGGGTTTAGGGTAGTGTAGTGTTGTAGTTTTTGTTTAGTGTAGTATATTAGGGTTTAGGGTAGTGTAGTGTAGTAGTGTTTATATAGTGTAGTGATTTAGGTTTTAGGGTAGTGTAGTAGTGTTTGTGTAGCGCGTTAGGTTTTAGGGTAGTGTAGTAGTGTTTGTGCAGTGTAGTGTTTTAGGGTTTAGGGTAGTGTAGTGTTTTAGGGTAATGTAGTGTTTTAGGGTTTAGGGTAGTGTAGTGTTTTAGGGTTTAGTGTAGTAGGCTTTATGTAGTGATTTAGGTTTTAGGGTAGGTGTTGGGGTAGTGTGGTAGTGTTTTTGGGTTGAGGTAGTATAGGGGTGGGAGTAGTGTGTTGTGTAGGTGTAGAGGTAGTGTTGTACTGTGGTAGTGTTTTTGAGTTAGAGGTAGTGTAGGTAAGGGAGTAGTGTGTGGTGTAGGGGTAGGGATTTTACTTACCTTGCAAACTTTTACTGCGAGTATGGCTTTACCACGCATGCCTCTGCGTTGTAATGGCATGCGTGGTAAAGGCATACTCGTAAAAGTATGCGATGTAATGGTATACTCGTAAAAGTATGCGATGTAATGGTATGCAAGGTCATTGACATCGCGTAGTAGTACCCGCGTTGTAATGGCACGCATGGTATTAGTATGCGATGTATTGACATACATCCCTTTGGTTGCTTCATTTTTTTCTGAAGATGGGGATAAGATTGCATTCCTATTGTGTATCCCCGGCCCTAACCTGTATATGGACGATACACTGTGTCCTCCATTTCAAATATATAAACATAACCAGGAGTACAACTGCAAGACACAGAATAGGAAAAGGTTGGTAGGAATACATATGGTTTCTGGTACAAATACGTAAAACTTGAAGTACTTTCTTTTTACATGATGAAAACTACACTTCCCATCTAGGGCCCATTGAGATGGAGAACCCAAGTGCCTCAAAGTTCAACTAATTCACAGTTTTGAATTTCTTCTCTAAAAAACTTGGTTCCACGACACCAGATTACACACATTAGGTACTACAGCTACTACATTTGACTGGGAAGAAACATTACTGCAAAACTGGGGACACTAGTCAGTCTCATCAGCCATAACAATGCCCTTTACACTGATTTACTGCAAGCATCTTTGTAGAAACTATGGGGCCCGCGGGCTGACAGGCCACCAATATGGCCCTTAAAATAAAGACCAATTACAACTTAAATCCAAATCATGGTTGTCTTCACAACACACAAATCAATTTGGATATGGTGCCACAAAATCTTCAAAGTTCAGCTTAATATGCATCTCAGTCAGATCATCGGGCTCAAACAATGGCAACCTACTGCGCGAGCCAAAATTCAGAAGCCAGCAGTACCACAGACTAAGGACTGCGGTTTAAGGGCAGCCAGGTGGAACTCTCTCCAACAAAATCTCTGATGAGATCTATACATTTCCACTAGAACCTGAAGACCACCGCTTTTACTTCTTCTAGTGTTCCTTTACCGAAGGATATTGTGACTCACCAATACTCGATCCCCATTTCACCAATCATCCTTTTACAAACATTTGTTTTAAAATGGACTTAAGGCAGCCAGCGCAAACTTCAATTAGGAAATCACGTTACATACATATGAAGGAGATGTGAATATTTAGCAAAACCTGCAATGGCGTTGAAAAAAAAAAACGAGGACAATGGTATACTGTACCTTTACTAAGATGAATGAGACTGAAGATGCCCATGCATTGTTCCAGAGGTATAGCTATATCCTGTGCAAACATACATAAGTGTTGGCTGGTTGTGTTTCTCACCAGAATAAAGAATATACAGCATCACTCAAGAACTCTGTACTTATTGCTTACGTCTACTCTTGTATCTACTTGTTTTATTATGTATGTGTGCATAGGATATAGCTATACTGTTTTGCTGTAGGGTCTCCCTTACACACATTGAGGGGTTACAGGGGTCTCCCCTTCCTTGTCGGCACCGTACTCACTCATTCACCCAAACACACTAAACGTAAATTTGCTGAGCGCCATAACGTCCTATACACTAAAACCCTTAATTTAGCTATTGCTCCGGAGATAACCAATCAAGCAGCTGGACAATTGAGGTTCATCCTGAAACCTCAAGATCATGTAAAGGCCACATTCTGGGCATGAGTACCATGCTTTTATCTAAATTTTCCCTCCCCGGACCTTGATCAGAGAATCTTGCTTAATAGTTTCATTTTTCAAAGCATAAGGATGCAATATCCTAGCTGTCCAATCCTTGGCCACTCTGACCCTAGTCACGCTTATACACTTTCATCATGTTGCGGATACATTAAGAGCTTAAGTTCCAAAGGCACCCAAGGGCTGGCTCTATGGTTGAAAACAAGTGGGTATTATTGCCTTTCAGAATGGCGGAGTAAAGACTTCACTTTGCTGGGAGGGCGCTGCACAGGATGGCTTTCCCACTTGAGACATTTCTCCCTCACTCCCAAAAATCCTCCAACATCCGTGCTCTCACAATTTCTTCGATTTGCGTACATTTTGCCCCTTGAACGAAGTTGTCTCCGATGATGTGAATTTAAAGCCTCCTTTTCAGGTGACTAGGTGCCGTTCCATGTACTACTTTGTGAACCGGCTTCTTGAAATTAAGTTAAAATATTTTCTTCCGTGGGCAACCAATACATCTTTAGCAAAGTGGGGGAGCGAAGATTTAGCTGCGAAAAGTCGGCCAATGTCCAGGCTTCGTTTTCAAATATTGGAATGGTAAAAGTATTGCAGGCATTGCAGTAATCCAGCTTCTAGCTCACTAGTGCTCTAGTAATAGTAGTCATGTGCTTGCATTGCAGCCTGAATGTCTTCAGACGGTTACAGGGTAATGACAGCCCAGTTAACTCGGTTGTCTAAAAATATCCAGATAATAAATAACAGCGAGAAGTCTCACTTTACGCATTTTTATTTTTATTTCGCTCTTCAAAACTAGGGTATATATACTTTTGCTATTTCCACGAAATTCTTGACTATTTAAAGACTCCGTCGTGTCCTAGTTTAGCTCAGAGAGGCTTAACTCGTCCAGACTTGAATTGTGCCAATTTTAAGTAGTGGCTTTCTACAGGAGAACTGGGAAGAGCTGTGGCAGTGCTGAGTGTACCAGTAATGCACCAAAAAGCTTTTTTTAGTAGTAGGAGCCGGCTCTTGGCAGCAGCAAAGGCCTTAATCAGGCACAGTCTGTGGCCGCATTGTACACAGGAAGCCAGTGGCTGGTATGTTGAGATGTGTAACCTTGGGGACTCTCTACAATGCTGAGTGAGGGAAACACCCATTACAACAAATTCAGTAGAACGCATGCCATTAGAATGCATGCCATCACAACGCAACTACCATCGCGTCGCAATGCCATTACAACGCATTCAGACCATGCAAGTTAGGACCAAAGTGATCAACAAAGTGAACAAAGCAGTTCAATGTCTAGTCCCTTCAGATGATGGTTACCCTAAAAGAGACAATCCAAAAGAGATCATGTTTAAGGGGAAAGCAACCGCCATTTCCAGATCTCAGCCTCGTGACCTTGCCAGAAAGAGGGCCCTTGAGGCAGTGAAGAACATGTTGCTTACCTTCCGTAATACTCCTTCAGGTGGATACTCTATACCCTGTTCGGCTTCAAACCTGGTGCCTCGATCTTCACTGGTTCCCCACACGTCAACACTAGCGCAGCACCACAGGAAGAACCCATTGTCTTACTGCACTCTGAAGCAAACCAGATATGACCTCAACCCAGGGCAGCCGGTCCAACCTCATTCTGACTAGGATATAACTCTACCTTTACCCTTTACCTAGAAAGCTCAACATTCCTTTTTGGTTCAGATTCAATACACCATCAACATAGTGATGGAGATGACGGGAATGATGCATCCCATTATTAAGATGAGAACAATCATTTTATGGACCTTCTGGGTGCCAGTGGTTATACACTTCCCAGAATAATGAGGTGACCTCTACACTGACACCTCCATAGAGGAATCAGCTTTGTTTGCTGTGGTAATTAGGAGGGCTAAGGACGTTTTCGGCCACCAACTTACGTCTGTTGGAGTGAAGACTAATGTCCAGACGAACTACTACAACCTGGATGGATAGCCACAGAACCACTTCTTTTTAATGAACCTTTGTCAGACACACTAATGGGTTATTATGTTTTTCGGCAGGGGATTTTCGTTTACTTAGGGGCAGGCTCCGTGGAATAAATGTGTGCAGGAAGTACGTTTGGGTGCTTAAGACTATGCCATTGAAGAAGGGAACACAGTTCCTGAAACGCGTCTGGCGTGGCTACATTGCCTGATGAAATCTGGGTTGTTCTTGCCTGAATGTTGCTGCCATCAATAAAAATCGAAGATCTACACGCAACTGCTGGCGTCTCTCTTTGGGGGCTAACCTTGTGTTTTGGATTTGAGCGGCTGAGCCCAGCTGCGAGAGACGCTCACCGCGAGGAAGCGGGCCTGTGCTGGAGCTTAAGTGGTTTCTGCAGTACAACGGGAGTCTGCGTTCGAGGTGACAGCTGTTAAGTACGGCAGACAAAGCAACAAGATTGTCATCCACCCACTGGGGTAATAATCCTTTTAAAAGACTTTTTCACCGAACGCCCTCACTGTAGGTTTATCCAATTTACCTGCACTACCTGGACCAGAAGGCCATGCGAATGGCCCCGCCCACTGGGGCAGGCTCCGTGGAATAAATGTGTGCAGGAAGTACGTTTGGGTGCTTAAGACTATGCCATTGAAGAAGGGAACACAGTTCCTGAAACGCGTCTGGCGTGGCTACATTGCCTGATGAAATCTGGGTTGTTCGTGCCTGAATGTTGCTGCCATCAATAAAAATCGAAGATCTACACGCAACTGCTGGCGTCTCTCTTTGGGGGCTAACCTTGTGTTTTGGATTTGAGCGGCTGAGCCCAGCCGCGAGAGACGCTCACCGCGAGGAAGCGGGCCTGTGCTGGAGCTTAAGTGGTTTCTGCAGTACAACGGGAGTCTGCGTTCGAGGTGACAGCTGTTAAGTACGGCAGACAAAGCAACGAGATTGTCATCCACCCACTGGGGTAATAATCCTTTTAAAAGACTTTTTCACCGAACGCCCTCACTGTAGGTTTATCCAATTTACCTGCACTACCTGGACCAGAAGGCCATGCGAATGGCCCCGCCCACTGGGGCAGGCTCCGTGGAATAAATGTGTGCAGGAAGTACGTTTGGGTGCTTAAGACTATGCCATTGAAGAAGGGAACACAGTTCCTGAAACGCGTCTGGCGTGGCTACATTGCCTGATGAAATCTGGGTTGTTCTTGCCTGAATGTTGCTGCCATCAATAAAAATCGAAGATCTACACGCAACTGCTGGCGTCTCTCTTTGGGGGCTAACCTTGTGTTTTGGATTTGAGCGGCTGAGCCCAGCCGCGAGAGACGCTCACCGCGAGGAAGCGGGCCTGTGCTGGAGCTTAAGTGGTTTCTGCAGTACAACGGGAGTCTGCGTTCGAGGTGACAGCTGTTAAGTACGACAGACAAAGCAACAAGATTGTCATCCACCCACTGGGGTAATAATCCTTTTAAAAGACTTTTTCACCGAACGCCCTCACTGTAGGTTTATCCAATTTACCTGCACTACCTGGACCAGAAGGCCATGCGAATGGCCCCGCCCACTGGGGCAGGCTCCGTGGAATAAATGTGTGCAGGAAGTACGTTTGGGTGCTTAAGACTATGCCATTGAAGAAGGGAACACAGTTCCTGAAACGCGTCTGGCGTGGCTACATTGCCTGATGAAATCTGGGTTGTTCTTGCCTGAATGTTGCTGCCATCAATAAAAATCGAAGATCTACACGCAACTGCTGGCGTCTCTCTTTGGGGGCTAACCTTGTGTTTTGGATTTGAGCGGCTGAGCCCAGCCGCGAGAGACGCTCACCGCGAGGAAGCGGGCCTGTGCTGGAGCTTAAGTGGTTTCTGCAGTGCAACGGGAGTCTGCGTTCGAGGTGACAGCTGTTAAGTACGGCAGACAAAGCAACGAGATTGTCATCCACCCACTGGGGTAATAATCCTTTTAAAAGACTTTTTCACCGAACGCCCTCACTGTAGGTTTATCCAATTTACCTGCACTACCTGGACCAGAAGGCCATGCGAATGGCCCCGCCCACTGGGGCAGGCTCCGTGGAATAAATGTGTGCAGGAAGTATGTTTGGGTGCTTAAGACTATGCCATTGAAGAAGGGAACACAGTTCCTGAAACGCGTCTGGCGTGGCTACATTGCCTGATGAAATCTGGGTTGTTCTTGCCTGAATGTTGCTGCCATCAATAAAAATCGAAGATCTACACGCAACTGCTGGCGTCTCTCTTTGGGGGCTAACCTTGTGTTTTGGATTTGAGCGGCTGAGCCCAGCCGCAAGAGACGCTCACCGCGAGGAAGCGGGCCTGTGCTGGAGCTTAAGTGGTTTCTGCAGTACAACGGGAGTCTGCGTTCGAGGTGACAGCTGTTAAGTACGGCAGACAAAGCAACGAGATTGTCATCCACCCACTGGGGTAATAATCCTTTTAAAAGACTTTTTCACCGAACGCCCTCACTGTAGGTTTATCCAATTTACCTGCACTACCTGGACCAGAAGGCCATGCGAATGGCCCCGCCCACTGGGGCAGGCTCCGTGGAATAAATGTGTGCAGGAAGTACGTTTGGGTGCTTAAGACTATGCCATTGAAGAAGGGAACACAGTTCCTGAAACGCGTCTGGCGTGGCTACATTGCCTGATGAAATCTGGGTTGTTCTTGCCTGAATGTTGCTGCCATCAATAAAAATCGAAGATCTACACGCAACTGCTGGCGTCTCTCTTTGGGGGCTAACCTTGTGTTTTGGATTTGAGCGGCTGAGCCCAGCCGCGAGAGACGCTCACCGCGAGGAAGCGGGCCTGTGCTGGAGCTTAAGTGGTTTCTGCAGTACAACGGGAGTCTGCGTTCGAGGTGACAGCTGTTAAGTACGGCAGACAAAGCAACAAGATTGTCATCCACCCACTGGGGTAATAATCCTTTTAAAAGACTTTTTCACCGAACGCCCTCACTGTAGGTTTATCCAATTTACCTGCACTACCTGGACCAGAAGGCCATGCGAATGGCCCCGCCCACTGGGGCAGGCTCCGTGGAATAAATGTGTGCAGGAAGTACGTTTGGGTGCTTAAGACTATGCCATTGAAGAAGGGAACACAGTTCCTGAAACGCGTCTGGCGTGGCTACATTGCCTGATGAAATCTGGGTTATTCTTGCCTGAATGTTGCTGCCATCAATAAAAATCGAAGATCTACACGCAACTGCTGGCATCTCTCTTTGGGGGCTAACCTTGTGTTTTGGATTTGAGCGGCTGAGCCCAGCCGCGAGAGACGCTCACCGCGAGGAAGCGGGCCTGTGCTGGAGCTTAAGTGGTTTCTGCAGTACAACGGGAGTCTGCGTTCGAGGTGACAGCTGTTAAGTACGGCAGACAAAGCAACGAGATTGTCATCCACCCACTGGGGTAATAATCCTTTTAAAAGACTTTTTCACCGAACGCCCTCACTGTAGGTTTATCCAATTTACCTGCACTACCTGGACCAGAAGGCCATGCGAAAGGCCCCGCCCACTGGGGCAGGCTCCGTGGAATAAATGTGTGCAGGAAGTACGTTTGGGTGCTTAAGACTATGCCATTGAAGAAGGGAACACAGTTCCTGAAACGCGTCTGGCGTGGTTACATTGCCTGATGAAATCTGGGTTGTTCTTGCCTGAATGTTGCTGCCATCAATAAAAATCGAAGATCTACACGCAACTGCTGGCGTCTCTCTTTGGGGGCTAACCTTGTGTTTTGGATTTGAGCGGCTGAGCCCAGCCGCGAGAGACGCTCACCGCGAGGAAGCGGGCCTGTGCTGGAGCTTAAGTGGTTTCTGCAGTACAACGGGAGTCTGCGTTCGAGGTGACAGCTGTTAAGTACGGCAGACAAAGCAACGAGATTGTCATCCACCCACTGGGGTAATAATCCTTTTAAAAGACTTTTTCACCGAACGCCCTCACTGTAGGTTTATCCAATTTACCTGCACTACCTGGACCAGAAGGCCATGCGAATGGCCCCGCCCACTGGGGCAGGCTCCGTGGAATAAATGTGTGCAGGAAGTACGTTTGGGTGCTTAAGACTATGCCATTGAAGAAGGGAACACAGTTCCTGAAACGCGTCTGGCGTGGCTACATTGCCTGATGAAATCTGGGTTGTTCTTGCCTGAATGTTGCTGCCATCAATAAAAATCGAAGATCTACACGCAACTGCTGGCGTCTCTCTTTGGGGGCTAACCTTGTGTTTTGGATTTGAGCGGCTGAGCCCAGCCGCGAGAGACGCTCACCGCGAGGAAGCGGGCCTGTGCTGGAGCTTAAGTGGTTTCTGCAGTACAACGGGAGTCTGCGTTCGAGGTGACAGCTGTTAAGTACGCAGACAAAGCAACGAGATTGTCATCCACCCACTGGGGTAATAATCCTTTTAAAAGACTTTTTCACCGAATGCCCTCACTGTAGGTTTATCCAATTTACCTGCACTACCTGGACCAGAAGGCCATGCCAATGGCCCCGCCCACTGGGGCAGGCTCCGTGGAATAAATGTGTGCAGGAAGTACGTTTGGGTGCTTAAGACTATGCCATTGAAGAAGGGAACACAGTTCCTGAAACGCGTCTGGCGTGGCTACATTGCCTGATGAAATCTGGGTTGTTCTTGCCTGAATGTTGCTGCCATCAATAAAAATCTAAGATCTACACGCAACTGCTGGTGTCTCTCTTTGGGGGCTAACCTTGTGTTTTGGATGTTTAAATTATCCTAAATATACTTAACAGATTGTAAAGGCATAGGTGGTAAAGATATATTTGTGTTAAATGCATGAGTGTTAAAGGCTTTGCGTTGTAAAGGCACTGCGTGGTAAAGGATGCATGGTAAAGTCACAGGTTTTAACATCATACAATCGTGTGGATGTATGCATGGGGGCAGAGAAAATGGTGTACACAGCCAGAGAGTAGCCTAGAAAATTTGAGACGGTGGAGGGCTGGTGGAGGGCATACTATGGTATGGGAAAAGAGGAGTCACCATTGTCTCAGAGACAAGCTAAGGGCACTGATTTAACTGGCCAGGTGGGACTGGTCCAATGGCTGTGGTGGTGCCCCCCCCCAACTTACCTCCGGTCCGGGGTCGCTTTCGGTGGCACTCCCACATATTTAAGATGCACACTTTGGGCCAAGTTCTATCCGCCCTGAATCCAGAAATGGGATGATGGTGTTGGACCTGCAGGACGCCTAGTTTCACATTGATGTCCTGCAGTCTCCCAGGCTCTACTTGCAGTTCAAGTTGAGCCAGGAGCACTTTCTGTTTTCTGTGCACCCCATCAGCCCTACCAGTGCCCCTCGGGTGTTTACCTATGTGATGGCTGTGGATACAGCACCATTTCTGAGGTTGAGGATACCAGTCTTATTCTATCTTCATAACTGACCGTTGAAGGTGGGCTCGCCACGGTCAGTTGTATACCACCTCCAGACAGCAGCGAGCCTCCTAAAACTTTGGGATTCCCGATCAATGTGCTGAAGTGATACCAGATTCCTTCATTGATGCTCCAGCTCATTACAACAGTTCTGAATACAGTGCAATGTTGAGACTTCCCTCTGGATCAACTAGTCCAGGACATTTGGGCTATGATGAAGCAGATGTTTCACTTTGGTCCTGGGTCTCACCAAGAGTGGATATGAAACTTCTTGTCATTCTGCATCAGCTGATGGACGATGTGTAGCAAGTCAAGAGGTGAAGATACAGTCTAGGGTAGATCGGCTGACAGTAATTTGACTGGAGGCCTTCTCGGATCCTTGGGGCCTGAAGGCACACAAGATGGAGCTGGAAGTGTGTCAAAGATGTACAACATGGCTTCCTAATAGGCGTCATCTTGTTGCGGCATCATCAATGGACATGGGTATTCGGGTTGCATCTGTATACTATAAGCTGTGGAATTGGTACCTCCGAAGGGAACTGAAACAGACTGAGAGGCACCTTGACCTCCATGCGACTTCTGGCAAAAGTGGCAGTTTAACGTCATGTGTTTTTTCCCCGATTTGGACTTCCCCTACGATTTTGAAATGTGCAAAGGCGCTTTCATTGAAACAGCCTAGAAAACAGTAATGAGTCCTCAACATTTACTGGAGCCAGCCCTTGTACACCTTCTGATGAGGTTAAGCGCTTGTACACCTTCTGATGAGGTTAAGCGACAAAGCTTAGATTTGCAGTCCCAGATCACCTTGGGATTTATCATGGCGCAGTCCCCACAATACTTAACATCCCGCAAAAACCCTAGGCACCAGAGACAGACGTGATGAGGAGTCAGTCACAGACGTCTTTTTGTGACAGTTCCAACAAGGTTTAACCTCAGAGTCTTCAAAAGAGACATGGTCTCTTGCAAACAGATGAAAACTTTGAGAAAAAGAAAATACTCTTTAATCAAATGAGGAAATGTTGAGGTGGGCAAACTCCAGGTCAATGTCTGATGGCGCAGAAACAAAGGCGCTGACTTCAGGAAGTGAAGGGGAGGTGATCTTATGTGTGACTCCAGTGTCACTTCAGTGGGAGAATAAATCCAGCGCAAAGCCTCACAATGTTACTTACCCACACACAGGAGCTATGCTAAGTAAAAGGATTTTGCAGTTAGAAGTATCTATCAGGAACAGGAATTTGAGGCTTGAAGAATCAGTCTACAATCAGCTACACAGTAAAACTCAGAGCAAACTGCTTTCCCAAAGAAGCTACCCAAGACTTCCTTGGACAAAGCTGAAGATGGAAATGTCTGGCAGATTAACTTAGCTCAGATTCTTCTGACTGCAGCGTCAGCATCACAACTTGGTGCTACCAGGTCTGAAAATATTATATTGAGAGCCAACGGGGAAAAGGTCAAACCTTGTGCAGTTATGAAGAGATGAACAGATATTTTTACTTGCCTATGCAAAACAAGATAGTTATTCAATAAGCATAAGAATGGTAGGAAGTGAACTCCTATTAGATAAAAGAATGTCAACCCAGATGCAAGAGTTAACTATCAATCCAATTCATGATGGGAGTCTGTGCATTAACTTTACTGTCCTTTCCGCCTTACAGCTCCTTCGCTGCCAAAAACTGACCTGCGAAAGTGTACCACATATACAACAATGTAAAAGTGTTATATGCCAGTGGTGGCTAACCCGGCAACAGTAATTGTGATTGTCTACAAAATTATAAAAATAAATAATAATAAAATAAGATCGAATCAGCATTTCTTTTTAGGAACTTGGGACTTTTCGTGTGTTTTTAACAATAAACCATACATAAAGTCTTAGACAGTAAAATGTGGCCATTTGATGATATGCTTGATTTCACTAACATTAGCCAAGCTACAAGTACAGTGTACTTCCATGAATCCGAAGAAGCAGGTCAACAGTAGCCAAAGATAATTGCTGTATTAGTTGGCTAGGGGAGACCCAGCCTAGCAAGCCACCACATTGCCATCTAGACAAAAGGAGGCCCACCAAAACCTCAGTTTTAGCCAAATATAGCCTAACCGTGTTTACGAATATCTAGTCTGCCAATGCCACAGACAAGACTGAAAAGTATTTGTAGTTAGTCAGAGTCTGATCGTCAGCTGTGTAGCATCAATCATACCCATAGAGTCAAGCCAAAGAATCTTCAGAAGGAAATTACATTAACCATCTTAAGGCGCTGTTGCCTATTCAAAACTGCTCTAATATCCTGGAAAGAAGAGAAAAACATTGTTCTTGAAAGCACTGAGATCTGCATTGGCCTGTTCAATGAAGAGAGAAAAAAGGACTGTTTAAAAGCTGAAGGTACTTATACGGTACCAAGAGAACAATATAGAGTAGGACAAATTGCCTGTGCCACCAACTGGAAATATGTTTCAGATGCCAAGGAGGACGGAGATTATGAGGGGAGCCGATTCAACAAAAATCAAACTGGAAAGCACTTCTTCTGAAGCAACTGGTTATAATTGAACGATTTTACCAGCAACTTGTGGCCAAGAACATGAAAATCTTCTGAACCCCATAGGTGTATTTCATTGTTAATTGCCATATTAGAATTCCTAATAATTAGACAGAGACACTTCTTATGACTTTTTAGACAGAGAAATAGCAATGGCATGAGAGGCAGGACCGAAGCACCTCAGAAGGTAGTTTTGATGGGCTTAGTGGATCTGAAGTTCCTATCGTGAAAGTATAGGCACCTGGAAAGAAAAATACCTTTTTGTAAGGTTCAAGCGCTAACTGGTATTTTGATTTAAGTTGCGATCGCAGTTATAAAACTAATGGCAAGCAGTCTTTTTAGAAGTTAATAATTTGAAGGTTGGTTCTAAACTAGGACACACATTGAGGTGATGATCTCAAACATTTAGACATTTTTGCAATAACAGCATCAATTGTATATTGAATCCAAGTATTAACAGAAGAGACCACAGGCTAATGCTCTTCTCCAAGGAATGAACAGACTCCATTCTGCATAATCCAAATTTCTCAAAATCACAGTGGACAAAAAGCAGAATTGAAAATACTCCAAAGTGATCAGTTGAAAATAAAGGCCATTGTTCTGCTATGATAAGAAGATTAGAGGGAAATGAACGGACCATAAAGAGCATTTTCAGTTTAATATGTAGAGCCTGGAGAGTGATGCACTAACTGAAGAATAGTGAAATAATGTATAACCTTGAAATATCCATTCAATTTAGATCCAAATTTTAAAAATTTGGTTCTACTAGTGCAGTACTTAAGATACCTAAATTTTAAGACGCATGCATGAGATTTGCAACATTAAAGGACCCACAAACAAATCCCATGACTGAAATCAACTATGGTAAATGCTAGTTGCCATTAACACAGGTGATATGTGCTTTTCCACGATCCATTTACCATTAAAATAAGGTGTCTCCCCGTGCATTGAAAAATGATCATTTAATTTTTGTTCAAATGTAGATACTAAATAACAAAATCAACAGCTTAATACCTCTCTGCTTAACAAATAGAATTTTTTCAAAACAAACGCATTTCAGGGAACTCGATAAACCAATCCCCACAGCAAGACAGGAGAGGAGAACCCAACAACATCTACATCCATAAATTAAGAAAATTCAAAAATTATGTCCTCCCCCTTGGTTTGGTGAGTGAAAAAAGTCAAATATTAAAACAGCCTATAAGCTCAGATTTTATACATTACTCAGATGGTAAAAAAAGAAAATGCATTGATAAGCTTGTGGCAAGAAACGTGCAACTTAACGGAAGACATTTTTTAAGACCAGGTAAGCAGAATTGGGCTGAGTTTACCTCCGGTGGGTGACTTTGCCTACTATAATCTGTGTAACAGCAAAGTAGGGTGAAATTCTTACCTGCATAAGGTCCCGCCTTTCCTTCTCGCCCATTGAAATGGCTTGTCTTATGTTCCGGAGTTCATTCATTATAGCCTGAGCTTCATCCAACTTATAGTTTGTGTGAGCAGTAGACATCTTCCGGTCGATTCTGTAGAAAAGAAAACAAATTATAGCACCAGAAAGATTACATTTTAAATTACAGAATCCTATGTTTTACAGAATTCCATGTCCGCCTCCGTCAAGTAACTACACTATAACCTGTCCCTCCATGACTGCATGAAAAAGGCAACACCTACAATACAACACGCAGAAAGATGGTATAAAAATCCAGTAATTTTATTACATTAGAAAATCTGCATTTTTACTGGATACAATTGTTTAGAGAAGCACGACAACCAACATTAGGCTAGATTATTGATTCTAACTCAATTTTAAACTAATTTAGACAAATGCTGATTATGTGGAAGACCAAATTTAGCTTAAGAAAACCAAGCTATTGAATGCTAAACACCCTCAATTGATGGAACGTCATCAGCCCTGTTTTCATATCTAGAGTTGCCTTTACTCAGGCTTTTATTAGTTCTTAGAGTTGGTTTAATCAACTGAAATTTGTAGAGAAACGGAGATAACGGGCTGAAATCGTTCCATGTTTAGAAGGTTAACAATAGCAGCAGATTTAATGAGCATCACTGGGAGAAATAAAATAAAACTGACGATCGAATTTGAAAATATTCACATCTAAGTAGGCAAAAGTTAACATATAGGTTGCATGCACAACAAGCAGTGAATATAGGATCTAGATACAGCTAAACGGCCTCGCTTATAAAGTATTAAAAAGTGACAATTTTAGACGGGCTGTGCAGTCAAAATATCTTAATCAGCATTACGTTGGATTAGAGAACTGGATTAATTCTCGGGTAAGCAGACATTCACAAGGAGGAGTCTGCCACCAAGGTCTTTTAATTTTTAAGAGAACGGTAAAGAAATTAAATAAGATTTAAGCACACAAAATATAGGTAGCAGCAAGATTAGCCTTGGGAATTTGACAGTGATCTTAGTCATGATAGTTCTAAGATGACAGAGGTAAATTTCTCATGCTGTATCAATTCTTAGGGTATTGATGTAGAACAGCAGCCTGCACCGTCAACCGAGATCAGCATTCTGAAATGTAAAAGACGGCAGCTAATCCAACAATTTAATATATCGGGAATTAAGGAGTGGATCAACAGAGTTGATTTCTATGATCCTAAACACCTTCAGCCATGTTGAAGAGATATTTTCACAATTTTTCCTTCTTTTTGCAAAACAGGCGCAATCGCATTTGTTCCAAAATACACCAAACAACGAACAGTCTGATTGCATCAGACACAAAATCACAAGTATTGGGATTTTTTTGTTCCACAAGTGTTACATTATATAAATAAGTTACACAAGTCTTACTTTATATAAATAAGTACTGATAAACATAACAAACCAATCGGACACTGCACCTTATTGCCATTATTGCCATCTAATATATATAAAGGTCTAAAATGTCAAGACTGGTATGAAAGCAATACACAAATGGTTTGATTTAAAATGGAGTAAGCAATTTCCATGACTGCTGATTGATGACTGATATATTCCTGAGATGACCTATCTAATTGACTCACAACAATGGTAAGATCATACTCTGAAGGACACACTGTATCCCCAAAAAACAAAAGAACAAGAAGAGGACAGAGGAGTAGAACAACAAATTGAAGGTAAGGAGAAGAAGGGGATAAATGAAAAAGTGAAGGATGAATGCATAATGAAGTAGACCAGCTGATGCACTAGGGAGATGACAGCATCAATTAGGTCGTGGGGATGACTCAGTGTGGATAACTTAATAAACTATATACAAGAAGCCTCCAATAAGTCAATCTGTCTTATGAACATCAAACATTGCTTGATGAACTATTTGTCAGCTCGCATAGGGCATTGTTAATTATGTGCACTACAGACAGAATTTACCCAAGGCGACCATGTGTGGAAAGAGGTGAGGTTGGCAGATTTCCAGTCCATTAGGATCCGTTTGACCGCAATGGTTAATTAAAGATCAAAATCGGATCTTGATTAAACTCTACAAGGTTTATTAAGCATGGATCGAGCCTCCAGAATCTTTCAATGTTCAGTCGCCTAGGAGGAGAAACTGGGATTTAAGGAGTAGGGCAGTGAGGAGAAGGAAATATGTACCACACTGCCCCTGTGGTAAGGGAGAGGCTGCAGCAGAGAAACATGTCAAATGTGGATGGACAGCCACATCAGAATCAACTCGTCCTGGCCCAAGGAATTAATTGAATGACCATCTCCCTATAGGCCTTATGTTTTTGGAGAATATTTTTTTTAACTACCCTGGAGACTCTGCCTATTTCTTTTATATATATGCATACACCAGCCCATGCCTCTCCTCCACTGCTCATTCGCAGGGAATTTAGGGTGACCCCACCCCTAGGTAACGTTCCTGCCTGGACTCCAACACCAACGGATAGAATGTGGCTATGTGTCTAGGCAGACAAGAGAACATAGATACACAACTATGGTCAATGTCATCTACGTCCCCAAACAAAAGACTGTTCAGTTTCCCCCTTCCCATGAGTCCCCAATAACCCACATCTACCATGTAAGGAAAAAGTATCCTTGCTTTTTCTGCACCTAATACAAGTCATTTACGCCATCAGAGCCACGGAAAAAATGCCAGGACCTGCCGAAGTACACCCTTTGTAAGATTTTAAGCTGTGTGCGTCTCAGGATGGACTGTATTGCCTCTAGGTTAGTCTCTCATACTGTATATCTTGCACATCACTATGTCATAGTGGCTATTCAAGGCATGAGAACAGTCCGACTAGTATGCATCAATGCCCCATTTTCTTAACTCCCACAGAGGAAATACAAATTAGTTTCCTCACACAAAGCCCCCCCCCCCCACCCTCACTTTTCTTTTAACCGCTCAGCCCTCCACAGGGCTTGGTCGCCCCACTCACTGCTGCCGCTCCTGCCTGCCTTTGCCGCCTCCTGCCTGCAGATTCCTTCGCTCGCTGCCCGCTGCTCCTGGGAATTTCCCGCTGCTCCTGGGAATTTCCCGCTGCCCGCTGCTTCTTGGAATTTCCCGCCGCTGCCTCCCTGCGGCCCCGCCCCCCTGTGATTCCATTCGCCGCCCCGCTCCCGCCACCCAGCTGCTCCTCCCTCCCGGCTCCTTACTTAAGGGGACCGTAGGGGACCACAGAGTGTGACCGCTCAGCCCTCCACAGGGCTTGGTCGCCCCACTCACTGCTGCCGCTCCTGCCTGCCTTTGCCGCCTCCTGCCTGCAGATTCCTTCGCTCGCTGCCCGCTGCTCCTGGGAATTTCCCGCTGCTCCTGGGAATTTCCAGCTGCTCCTGGGAATTTCCCGCTGCTTCTTGGAATTTCCCGCCGCTGCCTCCCTGCGGCCCCGCCCCCTGTGATTCCATTCGCCGCCCCGCTCCCGCCACCCAGCTGCTCCTCCCTCCCGGCTCCTTACTTAAGGGGACCACAGAGTATGACCGCTCAGCCCTCCACAGGGCTTGGTCGCCCCACTCACTGCTGCCGCTCCTGCCTGCCTTTGCCGCCTCCTGCCTGCAGATTCCTTCGCTCGCTGCCCGCTGCTCCTGGGAATTTCCCGCTGCTCCTGGGAATTTCCCGCTGCTCCTGGGAATTTCCCGCTGCCCGCTTCTTCTTGGAATTTCCCGCCGCTGCCTCCCTGCGGCCCCACCCCCCTGTGATTCCATTCGCCGCCCCGCTCCCGCCACCCAGCTGCTCCTCCCTCCCGGCTCCTTACTTATGACGCCCCCAGAGCGACCGCGCAGCAGACGCGCGCAGCGGGAGCGCCTATTGAGCGCCAAAGGTAAGCCCGACTGCGCCCGTCCGCGCCTGGCCCGCGCCCAGCGCCAGGACCCCTGGCCCTCCCCGCCGAGGCAAGACGACCCGACTGACCTACGACGCCGCCGCTCTCAACGCACTCAATGCCGGCCGGACCCACGCCTGCTGCCGAGCCACCCCGATACGCACCCACGGACCCTTCAGCTGCTGCACCTGCAAGTTCACCTGCCTCCGAACTTGCCCCGCACCCGCCAAGACAAACACCAGCAGCAACCACCTCAAGTGCATCCTGATCAACACCCGCTCCGTCCACAGACACGCCGTGGAACTCTGGAACCTCCTCGACGCTACATCACCGGACGTCGCCTTCCTCACGGAAACCTGGATGAACGCCTCCTCTGCACCCGACATCGCCATCGCCATCCCGGACGGGTACAAGATCATCAGGAGGGACCGCATCAACCAGACCGGAGGTGGCATTGCCATCGTCCACAGGAACACCATCCGCATCACGACCGACGCCAACGACTCCTTCGCCGCAGCCGAACATCTCCACTTCCAGATTCACACCGACCCTAAGACGACCCTCAGAGGCACCCTCGTCTACAGACCCCCGGGACCACGCACACAATTCAGCGAAGACATCACAGACTTCATCAGCCCGCACGCCCTCCCCAACACTGACTACATCCTCCTCGGGGACCTCAACTTCCACCTGGAGAACAACAAGGACCGCAACACCACCGCCCTGCTGGAAAACCTCGCCAACCTCGGACTCAAGCAACTGGTCAACACCCCCACCCACTACGCCGGCCACACGCTTGATCCAGTCTTCTCTTCCAGCAAGTACATCACGCCACCGGACTCCACTGGACCGACCACAGCTGCGTCCACTTCAGCTTCAAAAGATCCACGACCCACCACCACCCGCAACAGGTACCTCACAGGAATTGGAGCAAGATCACCGCAGACCAGCTCACCACCTCCCTCAGCCAGAGCCCACCCGCCAACACAATGGACCCCAACGAAGCAGCCCGCAACTTCACACAGTGGCTGACCGCCTGCGCCGACGACCTTGCGCCACAAAAGAACCCTCCCAGCAGACCCAGAAGCAAGAAGGCATCCTGGTTCACCGACGACCTCAAGGACTCCAAGAAGACCTGCCGCACCCTCGAGAAAGCCTGGCTCCTCGACCGGACCACCGACAACATGACCGCCCTCAAACACGCTACCCGCAAGCACCACCAGCTCATCCGCACCACCAAGAAGAAATCCCTGAAGGAACGACTGGACAACAACGCCCACGACAGCAAAGAGCTCTTCACTATCGTCAAGGAGTTCTCCAAGCCCAGCACCGGCACCAACGACATCACTCTGTCACAAGACCTCTGCGACTCCCTCGCCTCGTTCTTCCACCGCAAGATCGCCGACAGCCACAACAGCTTCGGCGCCCCACCCACGCACCCAACCGTTGAACCAACGCCCCCCACCGCCACCCTTCGCACCTGGACCACGGTGACCACCGAAGACACAGCCCGCACGATGAACACCATCCACTCCGGATCACCGACCGACCCCTGCCCACACCACGTCTTCAACAAGGCCGACTCCACCATCGCACCCCAACTCCGGAACATCATCAACGCCTCCTTCAACACCGCCACCTTCCCGGAGAGCTGGAAGCACGCCGAGATCAGCGCCTTCCTGAAGAAACCTACAGCGGACCCCACCGATCTCAAAAACTTCCGCCCCATCTCGCTCCTCCCTTTTCCTGCTAAAGTCATCGAAAAGATCGTCAACAGACAGCTGACCGCCTTCCTCGAGACGAACGGATCCCTCGACCCCTCGCATTCCGGCTTCAGAGCCAACCACAGCACCGAGACCGCCCTCATCGCAGCCACCGAAGACATCCGGACCCGGCTCGACAAGGGGGAAACAGTGGCCCTCATCCTCCTGGACCTCTCTGCTGCGTTCGACACGGTCTGCCACCGCACCCTAGTCCAGCGCCTCAGCAACATCGGTATCCAAGAGAAGGCACTGGAGTGGATCATCTCGTTCCTCGCCGGAAGAACACAAAGAGTCCACCTCCCCCCGTTTCGCTCCGAGGCCACCGAAGTCATCTGCGGCGTCCCGCAAGGATCTTCACTCAGCCCCACCCTCTTCAACATCTACATGAAACCTCTCGCAGCCATCGCACGCCAGCACAACCTCAACATCATCTCTTACGCCGACGACACCCAGCTGATCCTCTCCCTCACCAGAGACCCCGACACCGCCAGAACCTGCCTACACGAAGGGATGAAAGACGTAGCCGAGTGGATGAAGGACAGCCGCCTGAAACTGAACTCGGACAAGACGGAAGTCCTCATCCTGGGATCTTCGCCCTCCGCCTGGGACGACTCCTGGTGGCCCCCAGCCCTGGGCACCGCACCCAAGCCAACCGACCATGCACGCAACCTGGGCTTCATCCTGGACCCCTCCCTCTCGATGACCAGACAAGTCAACGCCGTCTCCTCATCGTGCTTCAACACCCTGCGTATGCTTCGCAAGATCTTCCGCTGGATCCCGACCGAGACCAGGAAGACTGTCACCCAGGCACTCGTCACCAGCCGACTAGACTACGGAAACGCCCTCTACGCTGGAACCACAGCCAAGCTACAGAAAAGACTCCAGCGCATCCAGAACGCCTCCGCCCGACTCATCCTGGATGTCCCCCGACGCAGCCACATCTCCAGCCACCTGAGGAACCTGCACTGGCTCCCCGTCGACAAGAGGATCACATTCCGGCTCCTCACCCACGCACACAAGTCTCTCCACAACCTGGGCCCCAAGTACCTCAACGACCGCCTGACCTTCTACACGCCCACCCGCCAGCTACGGTCCACCAGCCTCGCCCTCGCAGCCGTACCACGCATCCGAAGAGCCACCGCCGGAGGAAGATCCTTCTCTTACCTGGCTGCCAAGACTTGGAACTCCCTCCCCATCCACCTTCGGCTGACCCAGGACCATCTCGCCTTCAGGAAACAACTCAAGACCTGGCTGTTCGAGCAGTAGCATACCCCTCCCCCCAAGCGCCTTGAGACCCTCCCGGGTGAGTAGTGCGCTATACAAATGGCATGATTGATTGATTGATTAATATAAATCAAGTGATCCTGTGATGGAGCATATGATTAAGCATTAGCTGTCCCAAAACGAGATGGCAGCTTTGCATTATATGCTTAAGTATGCATCAATCACAAAGTGACCGATAAAATGAAGGCAAAAAGATCTATGGTGAGGCCGCCCCAATGCAAAGATTTTGAGTTTAGAGTTACACATCTCAAAAATACTCTGAGGGGTTCAAAAATTGGGTGTGCTTAAAGATCCAAGTGAATCTTGGAGTGAAACTATTTCGAACAGGGCTTTGCTGCCCAGTTGGGAGAGAAGCAACGTACTCCAGTGCTGAATAACTATGTTGAATTCGTTATGAAATGGGACCAAGTTGCGTTCACTGAATTGTTTTAAAGACCAGTAGGTTTCATACCCGGTTATCTAAAGCTGTTCTCACATTTAGGCATAGGTCCACAGGTAAAGCAAGAGAATATATTCGGAACAGATAAAGAGAGGACTTGGACCAGCTCATAAGAAAATTGTACCCAAATTCCCTTATTACATAAAGTAATCTGAGGATTGCGTCCACATAGATCCACAATATGCAACAAAAAGGTCTCCACATACAGAGATATCTAGTCGTCACTGCCACAACAGCTGCTGTTTCACGTATACCCTTTAACCAGACTTCACACCGTAGAAACAAGATGTGGCGATGGAATAAGTCCTCCTGCTCTGGTGAAACGGTTGAGAGAGCACTCTGTTCACTGTAATTACAGATACGGTAGACCTATGTAGAACAGCAACACAAAAACATGTTCAAGCCAGAAACCCATCTTCTCAAAAATACTCAAACAGAAGCTGCATTCAACGGCGTCAAGCGTCTTTTCAGCATATACAGACGAAACCATAAGGGGACCTGCAAAACTGTAAACCCTATCTCAGCAGTTAATAAGTCAAAGCTTATCCTTTCGTGTTAATCTGTGGCACAAAAATTCTGGGACTAGTACATTAAAGAAACCATGATCGCAAGAAGCTGATGAGCAAAGACTTAAACCAATATCTTCCTCTGCACAATCGATAGAGAAACGGGGGATTTAGCAGTGTAATTGTGGCGTGTCTGGCAGCAGAATCTCCCCAAAGCTCTAGCATCCAAGAGGAGACTGGCAAGTCTGGGACCAACTGAGTCATTCAAGTGCTTGATCATCGACACTGTTAGGCTAGGGTGGCTAAGAACGTTGACATATTGGAGGTAGTATATGGTTGTCTTCACTTCATCCAATAGTAAATGCTCCTACAGAGGGAGCCTGAGGTACTGAAGAATTGTCTCCTTGGTGGGGCCATCATCTAACAAGCATGGGCGGTAGAATTGCTGGTACTAGTTAGTGAATGCCCAATGCAAATGCCACATCAGTCCTTACAATCCCACATTTCATGTCCACTATTTCACATAGCCACAAGAATTCCTCCTTCTGCCATATGGGTTTGCCATGCAGATTACCAGCCTTGTTGCCCACGTCATACAGCGTCCTTTGCAGCCCAATCTCTGTTATTCCATGTGCGCAGAACCAAGCCTAACTTGGAGACACCCCGCTGCGAGAGTGCTGAGCTGAATGCAGCATTGAGAGGTTATTCACAGGCTACAGTGCGGGCGAAGCGCAGCTGAAGAGCGTTTTAGAACAGATACACAAGAACCGTGTCCACCAGGGACCTGGAAAGTGAAAGCTCGCCATGCGCGCGTTCTGCTAAAACGCTGGCGAGCGGTGCATGCACGCCATGCGCTGACGTCATCCCGAGCGGAGCATGCGGGTTGGCAACCTTGCCTGAGACATGGGTGGGGCATGCAGCGCGCGGCAAGAAGTGTCCGGGTCTCCCGTGAGCTGAGGGAGCCCCGCGTGTTGCAGCCGGCGTGAAGGAGCCTACTCCGCAGAAAGAAGTCTGGCAGGAGACATGAAAAGCCAGCCGCAGAGCAGCGCAGTCACCCGGTGAGTGAGGTTGAACGGGAGGCATGCAGCACATTGCATGGCTTGCTAGGACGGAAGGGGGACAGGAGATGGGCACATCGCGGGACTGTACGCGCACGTTCACATTTCCAGTCCGTCCTGCGCGTGCCCATCTCCTGTCTTCCTTGGAAGGCAAGTCAGCGACAATAGATCTCGCTGGCGACTTCGCTTTCGCGCTGCGTCGCCGGGCGAGACCTAAAAAGCTTCCGGATATATGAGCCATGTTCAGAGTTTTGGTCAGTAATACATGATAATGTCCAAGTGGTGCCATTCACCTGACACTAACAGACCAACCACTTGCGCATTTTCTGCGCAGCTCAAATTAGAGCGATATGTAGCTACTCCTTTGGCTATAATCTGAAAAAAATCAGAAGTGGGTACCGCCATTTCTCACAAAGGCATCCAGTAAACAGCAGGTGGTGCTCCTGAAACCTTACTTAGTCAGGGTCTTGTTTATTAAGAATTTGAGAGAAAACACCTCTTTATCTGGTCTCTAAACCCACCCACATTCAAATTTAAAACATTACAAGGGTATCTGCAACACCCCGGAATCCTCAATGCTCTTCATACTAAGAATCATCTGTCAGATGAGCCTTTAGACTTAGTACCCACCTCTTCCTTGTGATACAAAACCTCTAATGCCTGTTCCAAAAACCAAGTCCTCCTCAGCAACCTTCACCGTACACTTCCATACAGTGAGTTCAAAAATATCCATCAGCTCAATGTGCAACATGCCTGCAACCTCAAAATGTTTAAATGGCTACACAATTCAGAGCCCGTTATTCACTCTGCATCCTAGTTAAGCTTCATAACCACGCCAGCACATGGTCCCTCTTCAGCATTCAAGCTTATGCAAAATCTCTGGTGCAACTCAGGCCGTCCTGTGCCTCAGGTAAGGAGTCACACCTGCATTTGCCACTCATTCTTGCTTCACTTGTGCATGCCTGATGCTATTTGTTTGAGTGTTTATGGGAGGATCTCACCAATCAATCCCTTGATTTTCCTAACACAGCACTCCTCCTGCCCGAATGTTCTCAGCAACAATGGTTACACAATGCTCAAAGGCAAGCGCTAGAGTGTAGATTTCAGAGAAAGACAAGCAGGGAGGGAACCATCTCAAGCCAGAGCCAGCTACTGTCCTGAGTTTTATGTTTACCATTCGTGTGTACTTTCATTCTCTTCCTAATTCAACTTCAAAATCCTTTATCTGTATTCTCGTCTTTAATAGGTCCCTAACAGTTTTGTAAATCCTCTATTTGTTCAACGACTTCTCTGCTTTTTCATACATTCTTTTATCAAGCGAATAACAAAATGCAGTGATGTGCTATTGTTTTTGACACCAGTGAAAAAATAGCATTTTGTCTTTCTACTATTGTTTACATTTTGAGAGTTAAGTGTGGCCTTTGAGAAATCAATAAAATCATCTTTTCTGTTACCCATACATTTTGCCTAGACAATTTGCATCCCGGAAGAAATACCCAATCTTCTAAAAACTGACTTACAACGTGTAGGGCACTTGTCTTAAATGGGTGAATGACACATATAGGCTACTTCTAACCTCTCGCATTTACAAGAATTAGTGGTTCACCGTCAGTGGTATCTGGAACAAGTAGCTTTCGGAGAAACTAAGCACAGGACATCACTGCTCCCAGTGCTACAAGTATCTGTCAGCACCAAAATTAAAGCAATATACAGCACATTTGTTTGCGAGAACATGTATAGCATTTAAAACAAAAGGGTAAATGAAATTACCTCAATCTAGATTTTCAAACCATATCGAAAATCAAATATTTTAAGTCCCATCTGAAACTAGTGAAAATTATTAGATTCTCGGAGAAGGCTAAGTTTTCATTTGGATGAGAACCCATTTTTAAGCCTGCATGAATACAGCTTCTCTTTTCCAAGGAAGCACAGGAAGGAAAGGGAGTGACTATATTTCCACCCTGCCCCTTTTGTTTGAGGGCGATGACGGAGTCCGCAAGTTCAAGTCATCTAACTACTTTACTACGATATAAATCTTTACACACACTGAAATCGTAGGAGCATTTTTCTACTTCAGCCTAACCAGCGTTGAATCACAGAATGGTCTGCACTGATTATCAGGAAAGGACGTTTGACTGCATAAAGGGGTTAAGCTGGAGTCGCTTTTGCCTGCAGTTTATATACATTTCCACTTACCTTTGTCAACATGCAATAATGTAGAACGCCCAATACTGCTCGCGCATTAATGCAAAAATGTGACCAAACCCTAAAAATGCCATGCTGCTCGTTACTTTAGTAGATGGGCCTGCTTGAGTCGAGAACAAAGCCATTTTTGGGGGGGCAAGGCAAGCAATTAAATTGCAGTGCTGGCTCAAATAGTAACACTGAAGAACATACAGATGTTTTATTTAATTGTCCATCAGAGAATATCTTCATATATAGTGCTGATCAATAAAGAGGGGAGAGGCTGAGGAAGAAGAGAATGAGTTAAGAGACCTCTATGGAGAACTTCGCACCTAAGGAATTCAGGTTATACAGAGATTTGGCAGAACGAATCTTGGAGGAGGGACTGTGCAACTCAATAACAGGAATTCTTATCAAAGTAACCTGGATGACAACTAATCCTTCCTTAGTAAAAAGTCTGAAAGCGAATCAAGATATGGGAGGGAGGACATTGGTACATGACCACCGAATAACTGACATACTCTAAGAGGAGTTAAGTAACCATAAGTTTACAATGGGAAATCACAGTAAGATAAAGAACCTTGGAGGAGTCACTTAACATTCTCCCCAAAACAAAGACAAAGTTTGAACACCACTATCAGAAGTCACAAAAGATGAAAATGTGCGCTACATGGTTTTTGATGAGAAAAAGAAGTAAAAAACAAATAAGTAGCCCTGGAAGGAACTATGGATGCTATTTGTGAAGCTCAGTGTCCAAAGCTCTTTACTGCCACACACAGCAGGTGGTTTGAAGACAGACAACTTGAGAGGCTGTAAAATTGACAGCTAGTTATTACTGGTATTACGATTCCTACTTCAACCCCAAATCACAAGTAAAGACACGCTGCAATGCAATTCCTGACCAAAACATAACATTTCAATTTGTACCCTGTGAGGGTAAGAAAGATGTGTTCACTCCCTAGCAGAAGACACAAGGACAGAGACAAAAGCTGGGACTGCATTGGCGATGCTTGATAACTAGGCATAAAAACATGGGATGGCAAGAAAAGGGGGTGTTAAAAAATAATAATCCAGTTTTCATAGAAATCTTAAATCGATCTACTGGGTGTAAAAATTGGAACTGCAACAAGAATGATGCGATCATTCATAGGAGAACTAATGGATATTAAAATACAGAAATCTGCATGGCATCCTGTAATATTTAGTAACACCAAGATGATTCACTCAAAGACTAAGACATCTGTAGTGTGCCATTAACTGATATTGTCTCCGGGTTTAAGCTGTTTATTTTTTTGTAGGGAAAATCAGAATGTTTTATGCAAACTGAATAACTACTTGCGGTTTTATCTGCCAGTTTCTGGGTAGCGAATGCGCCTTGAACACAATCTCCTTGAAATACACACAAAGCCATGTAAGCGTGTGTTAAATTGAGAAGAATGGACAGTAAAGAGATATAAATTTCTCAACTAAATATTGAAGATTGAGTAACTGACGAATGACAAAACAGATGTTCAACTATTCAACTAAAGCAGAATGTTTACACAGAGTACTGTTTTTTACCTCAACAAAAGTACAGAAACGGATTTCACTCGCTGTGCCTTATCATAT
The DNA here is from genome assembly GCF_964261635.1 of Lissotriton helveticus. NCBI lineage: Eukaryota > Metazoa > Chordata > Amphibia > Caudata > Salamandridae > Lissotriton > Lissotriton helveticus. The sequence goes on along the minus strand of NC_136069.1, from coordinate 751,484,833 downwards.
TGCCTAAACTGAGTACTGCTTCAGTGTTCTCCACGTTTGTCCATTAAGTAATATGTATGTATATGCGTGAGGTATACTGATTGGGGTAGGGGTGAATGTTTTCAACTCTTTTGCGGGGCTCATGTCACAAGCATATTTTGAGGCTCGGCAAGATGGCAACGGGTGGCAGTGAAAAGCGAGCAAAGGAGTCACTGTTACACTTTTCGGATTGGTCTGATGTTAAATAAAAAATATATATATATATATATTCTACTTATTGCTCCAATATAAACGTTTCTTGATATTTTAAAGTCGACCTAACTGTAACTTAACAGAACTGGACAAGTGGCTCACCAAGGTTAAGGTATGCTTAGGACTAACGCAGTGATTCACACTGTGCCCAGTCTCATCTATAATTTTTCAAGTTATTATGAAACAAAAATATGATGTTGCATGTAAAACCTGTCCATGGCAGCGCCAGCCGGGATACACGTGTGCACTCCGGTGAACTATTTTTACTCCGCATTTTGAAAGGAAAAAAAATCACTGCCGGCCGTCCACAAAAACTCCCCTTAAAATGCCACATATTGCCTCCACGAAGAATGGAAAGTTTTGTTGAAGCCCCTGCCTTTTGCATCATCAGCCTTGGCAGCGCGCCTTCCGCAACCACAGCCTGCTTCCTGCATGGCCTCCATCAACAGCAGGTACTGTTAAAGGAGCCAGGTTTTTTCTACCCTTAATCAGGCCTTGTCCCAATCACAGCAACAATACCCCTTTTGTTTTAACGCGATCTCTGCCGGTTTCTCTGAAAACAAATCTTAAGTATGTATCTTGCTATATCTAGTGTGCGCTCTTAGGGCAAAGGCTTGTATCAGCAGTTACCACTTCGCACATTTGGAGTTTTAGGGTGCACAAACACTAGGTTCAGAACAGCTTTTAAACCAGTACCTTTAGTTGAACTTGTACTGTCCCGGTTACAGGAGTGTACGGCTGATGGCAGCTTGTGCAGTTGAACATGCTCAGGCAAAGCAAAGCTGCACCAAAAATACCTTACAGTCCTAGATGCAACAAGAAAGAGGTGTGTGTGTGTGCATATATATATATATATATATATATATATATATATATATATATATATATATATATACACACACACACACAAAGTTAAGTCAGAGTTCCCATTAGAAAGGCATTTATAGATTACTTAACGTTGCCAACGTTTAATGAATCTGCAACAAACTTTCCAATAAAGTATTTCATCCGATTTGTATTCAATATGGAAAGACTTGTGCAGATCTGCCAAAAAAAGGAATGGGAGTAGAAGGTCAAAAAATTCCCAGAGGATTCTTTGCTCTCCAACACAGATAAAAACAGCTCAGCAGATCTGCATCAAACTGTTAATGTGTTAACCTTTACTCAAGCAAGAAGTGTTTATTTTGTTTAGTATAAATCAGATCAGTAGTTTGAGAAATTAAATGTAAAACAACTTTATAGATGCACTTGAGAAGTCTAAAAAAAGGCTAAAAGAAAAAGATGTCATGAATTTAGCGAGAAGGTAGGTAGGTTATTAGCTGTACGTACTAGACAAATTGCAGCGTCAGGGATGATGAGGGAAATTAGAGATACAACAGGCGGGTTACATACTGATCCGCAGAAAATTCGAGAAGTATTTAGGAATTTTTATGAGTCATTATATGATGATACACAGATTACTAATCCTACGGAAACAGCCGAGTATCTACAGGGAATCCCACTTGAAAAGCTTACAGAGGTAGAGGCGGAATTATTAGAAGAACCACTAGAAATAGAGGAGATTAAAACAGCAATAGCAGACCTCCCCTCAGGAAAAGCTGCTGGCCCTGATCAACTCCCTATAGAATTTTACAAAATGTTTTGGGAAATACTTGGTAATGATCTAGTAAAGACACTACAGACAACACAAGTAGGGGAATCTATTCCAGGCTCATGGGGAGGAGCAGATATTGTGTTAATTTTAAAAAAGGGGAAACCTGCCACTGAGCCGGGGTCTTACAGACCGATCACATTAATGAACACTGACACTAAAATCTACTCTAAGGCATTGGCTACCAGATTTGCTACAAAAATAGGAAACCTTGTAAGTAATAACCAACACGGGTTTATTCCTGGAAGGGGCACTACGCATCACACGCGTAAGGTTATCACCTTGTTTGATGCCGCAGGGGTCGCAGGAGATCCGATGGCGGTTATGCTATTGGATGCCGAAAAGGCTTTTGATCGGGTCTCCTGGGATTACCTGTGGCATGTTTTAACGAGGGCAGGGGTTAAAAGGGGGTATATTAGAGCACTACAGACACTATACACAGATCCGGTGGCTTCTTTTAGAGTAAATGCAGGCACCACCCGACAATTCAGGATTAAACGGGGCACGAGGCAGGGATGCCCATGCTCCCCGCTTTTATTCGCAATGTATATGGATCCCTTAATCCGCAGGATAGAGCTTTGCGAGAGGATTACTCCCTTATATACACACTTGGGACAATGCAAGGTTCTTGCATATGCTGATGATGTGGCAGTGATTACATCAAACCCCACGGAGGCGATTGGGCAGATAGAGATTGAGGCAAGGAGATTTGGCCAAATTTCGGGGTACTCCTTAAATACCTTAAAGACACAAATAATTAAAAATGCTTACACACAATGTGATGATGCTCGGGTGGTTACAACAGGGGTGTATCTTGGTGTAAATATTACGGCTGAGTTGGATATCTTAGTGGAAAAAAATATAGTCCCAATAATTGTTAAAGTAGGGAAGCAATTAGACAGATTAGATAAACTACATCTCACAATTGTTGGGCGAACAAATATTGTTAAAATGATGGTATTGCCTAAATTTTTATACATATTTAGAGCTATTCCTCTGTTTTTCGAGAATAAGTGGTTCAAGACCTGTGAGCATATCATTAACAGGTTCATCTGGGCAAAGGGGAAAACAAGGAGAGCATACAGATTTATGACATTAACTCGTGAACGGGGAGGGTGGGCGCTCCCAGATATGAAGTTATATTATTGGGCAGCGGCACTCCAATATATGATGGGTTTACTGGGAGGAGCAGAAGTAGAAGCCCGGGATGAATTTGGTACACTAGCCATATATGGATTAGTAATGGGAGCAGAGGCAGAAAATGTATTGTTGAAATTCACAGATGCAAGTTATTACAAAAGGACAAGATTTAAGACTATCCTAGCAGCCTATAAAATATGGAAATCGTTTACTAAACGGTTTGGAATTGGGAAATACAATGTCTATAATACTAGGCTAGAAGGCAATCCCACCCTTCCTAGAGAGGTATTCTCTGACATAGCTTTTAGTGAGTGGGGTAGGAAAGGAATTCGGAAAGTGGGGGATATTATAGATCTACATGGTATGATGCAATTCTCAGAACTACAGATACGTTATGGTATAGATACGAGACAATTTTTCAAATATCTTCAAGTAAGAAGTTTTATAAAAAAAAAAAGGTGGACCAGTGGGATTTGTAAAAAACTCAATACTGGAGGTTATACAAGTAGGCATAGATTGCACGATTAAGAGATTCTATTCAGAATTATCAAATTTAAAGAAAGATGATTTGGAATAGTGGGCGGATAAATGGGCGAATGGTTTAGATATAGACCGAAATTATTTTTATCAATCATTAGATATGGGACAGAAATTATTGTGCTCTGCTTCGCTACAATCCCAACATTATAAAGTTTTGTATCATTTATACTATACGCCTGCGAAAATTGCCCAATGGGGAGCGGTGTCGGGCACCAGTTGTTTTAGATGCGGTAGCTCAGATGCTGATTTATTTCATATTTTTGCAATCTGCCCTCATTTGGAAACAACTAAGAAGGATATTCAAAGTTTTTTTAATAATGCATTGGGGATTGAAATTGAATTAACTCCATCAATAATATTACTAGGAGTGGAGGTGGAGGGTCAGACGCAGAGTGGAAGCTTTATTTTTGTAGCGATGGCAATTCTGAGATTATTGATTGATTGATTGATTGCTTTATTTCGATATGCATATATCATAAAAGCAGTACAAAAGATAAAAACAGCATGTCGAAAAAAAGTATGACTGTACATTTGGTAAAAGAATAAAACACATTAGATCAGCATAAATTAATTAAAAAAGAGGATTAAATTGATATGGACAGTCTTCTATATCTAATCAACCAAGCCCATTTTAAAAACTTAGCAACAGCACAAACAATGGGAGGGGCTGTGTTGGTTAAAAGAATACGAAGGGCAACAGAGTGCTGGCGGGTACCCAGTTCTCTGCAGATAGGACCAAGCCAGCGTGATCTGGGGCGACCATAGTCCGGGCATTCAAAAAGAAAGTGTGGCACCGTCTCTGGTTTATCGGGACAAAGAGCACAGAAGCATGATGGGGGCTGGGATTTATTCCACCTAGAGCAGAAGTCGGCCAAGGGTAGGGTTCCTAACCGGAATTTGATGTACAAGGACCGATCCATGGCAATTGTTATTATGTCCATGTACGGCTCATAGGTGACAACATCTTTTAACAACAGAAAAGCTGCGGTGGTTTTGCAGTGCTGCTGGCTACTGATGCGCTTCACACAAACCCACTCCCCAAAAAGTTTTTTTAAGGTCTCCTTCGGGGGAGCGGAGTGGCCATGCCAGCAGGAATCCAGGCCTAAGTCCCCTAAAAGATGTTTAATGTCCTTCAGCCATTTAATGCTATGCCAACCGTCGGAGTGCATCACCTCAGCTAGTCCATTGGCATAAGATTTTAGCTCAGGAACCCTCCACAGACGGGCCCAGAGCAAGAGGGGTCGAAGACGGGCCTGATCCCTTATAGCTTTGCAGCCAGTATCCATGAGCACTGGGATAGTCGGGCTACTCGATGGAATGGCAAGGAGATCTTTGATGAATTTGTTTTCGGCCTTGCTCATTAAGTCCACTTTGCCCAAGCCCCACAGTTCGGCTCCATAGAGTGACGCAGGGACCGCACGTGCTTTGTATATGTCTAGTAGAGGGGCAACACAGTGTTTTGTTGAGTTGTTGAACTCCTTGAGGAGGGCCCCCCCCACCCTTTTGTGAGATTATGCATAGCCACGGCATGGCTGGACCCCATCCCGCCAACGCATCATCAATGGTTAGCTAAGTTACTTTCAGTCTATCAGTTAGAAACTGCTATTTACGCTAACAAGGGGAAGAAGGGAAGGAAGCTGGGTATAAAAATCTGGGAACCGATTATTCGGTGGAAAGAAGGAAGTGTTAGTTAATAGACATTGTGCTGATCTGTTTGTTTAATATAAGTTTGATGACTATGTTTACTAGTAATTTGGTTCTGCTTCAAAAATGTAACAGCATTAAGACTGATGTAATTATGTATTGAATGGACTCATATGTATACGTACTCTGTATGTTTGTATAGTTTTTACTTTTTGTTTTATTGTGAACTGTACATCTTATAAAAAAAAAGGGGGGAAAAAAATCAATAAAAATATATTTTTTTTAAATACAGTCCTAGATGCAACAAGAAAGAGGTGTGTGTGTGTGTATGTATATATATATATATATATATATATATATATATATATATATATATATATATATATATATATATATATATTACCTACTGGCGGTCGCCAGTAGGTATATATAGTTAGGATTTTTTCTCTATGGGTTTTTTGAAAATTCTATGTCTAATAACTTTAGCGTTTGTGGACGGAATTGGCTGAAATTTTCAGGAAAATGGCACATTTTGTTTCTGAGCAGCCCTTGAAAATTTGGGGGGGGTTCGTCAAGGGGGGGCTGAGAAAAAAGGTGGGTCCCAAAACGTGTTTTTAACATTGAGTTTTCCATAGGGCGGTTGGCCTCACTTTTAGCCCGAACGGCTGAATGGATTTGCACGAAACTTGGCAAAATTGTAGGGACTGGTAGCCCGATGTGCCTTTTGTAGGTCTCAATATATGTGCTCCAGTGGATTTTGAGAAATTAACGTTTAAAAAAAAGATATATATCTGTAACAGCGGACCTGGCAGCGTCCCAGGACGCGTACTTTTCGCGCAACGGAGCTTTGTGAAGCGAAGCTGATTGGTTCTCCGGCGTCTGTCAACATTCCAAAAAGTCCGTAGCTGCCGCCATCTTGTCTCTCGGTAGGATCGAGAGACAAGAGGAGGTCAAAACAAAGGGGGAAATAACTATAAGGGGGCATAGTAGATCCTCGCTGACCCCCTAGGTTTGATGTGGAGGTTTTAAAAGGGCCCCGCGGGGCAAAAAAAAAAAATAATAATAATAATTGAACGGCTGAATGGATTTGCACGAAACTTGGCAAAATATTAGGGACTGGTAGCCCGATGTGCCTTTGCTAGGTCTCAATATATGTGCTCCAGTGGATTTTGAGAAATTAACGTTCAAAAAAAGATATATATCTGTAACAGCGCTCCGCTTCGCGTAACGGAGGTTTGCGAAGCTGATTGGTCATTCTGTCACTGGGCTATAGTTGGGCTACATCTGGCTGATATTTGGGCTACATTTGTTTTTTTGTGTGTCTGGCGGCCATCTTTGGGCTACATTGGGCTACATTGGGCTTCATTGGGCTACATTGGGCTACATTTGGGCTCCAACATATATATAGGCCAATGTAGCCCAATATATATTTTTCAAAGTTAATTTTCGTAAAAACCACTGGAGCATATATCTTGAGACATAGCAAAGGCACATCGGGCTACCAGTCCCTACAATTTTGCCAAGTTTCGTGGAAATCCATTCAGCCGTTCGAGCTAAAAGTGAGTCCAACCGCCCTATGGAAATGAAGGAAATGAATGGGTAATTTGTAATTAGCAAATAGCTAATCGCAAACTAGGAATGGTAAAGAATCGCTATTTATTCCTTAAAGTTCGCTATTTAGGAAATGCAAAAAACTTTGATGATACATATGGCGGTTCATCTCTAACAAGATAAGAAGCATAGGGATACATTTATGATGACTGGCGCATCACCAGGGATGTGTTAGTCATTCTGTGCCGCTGTTCCGTCACCTATGGTGTGCTGCATTTACAATGCGGCGCATCATGGGGCAAAAACAGCACAGATGCGTGATGTATCTGTGCCGTAAAGGTGGCGCATTGCTGGAGTTGTATCGCAAGTTTTGATGAAGCTCCAGCAAGGGTTGGGGGTGCCCCTGTCGCAGGGTTTCTGTTCTCACACAGAACTGTGGACAGAGGATTGGAACCTCGGCGAATTAGGGTGTCCCAAAACTCACGTTAGTAATCAAAAACTCCTTAGTAAGCTAGGTACAGTGTCACATTGGATATAACAAACTCTCAATGTTTAGACAATCCAGAATATGAACTTATAGTACCTCAGGATACGTGGAACTCATGAACAGTCGGTCGTTATATATTTCTTAGAAACCAGAACATGGAGTTAAGAAGAACACATGTGTATTTGAAATGTTTATTTACTAATGCCGTCTTCTCAGGCGTAGTATCTTAGATAATACAAGTACACATATTATCAGTAGCAAAATTACCAGCATAGTTACTAGTACATAAAAAGCGAATGGTGATAGTATGTTAACATGCTGTAAATGAATAAGAGTTAGCAACACTTATAAGCAGCCGCGGGCCGTGGAGGGAGTTACGGTGAGGCAGGGAGGCGGGGAGGGGGAGAAGCAGGGTGGAGAATACAAGTACACATATTATCAGTAGCAAAATTACCAGCATAGTTACTAGTACATAAAAAGCGAATGGTGACAGTATGTTAACATGCTGTAAATGAATAAGAGTTAGCAACACTTATAAGCAGCCGCGGGCCGTGGAGGGAGTTACGGTGGGGCAGGGAGGCGGGGAGGGGGAGGGGCAAGGTAGAGAGGGCTCCACCCTGCTTCTCCCCCTCCCCGCCTCCCTGCCTCACCGTAACTCCCTCCACGGCCCGCGGCTGCTTATATCTCACCCTCCCTAATACACATATTATATTATTTGCTAAGAAGGTCTCTTTGTGTTGGTTTAGGGCGTGCCCATACTTTAGTGTCTTAGATTTGAAGGAATCACATCAGCATACACCAGCTCTCTCTTCATGTGAACCGCATCAACTGTTGTGTATGTGTGTTCGGCAAAGCAATATAAAACCCGCCTCATGCCCAGAATTGGCAGAAGTTGCACTTATGTTATGAGTATGAAGTCGTGGAGATCAGACCTCATAACAATTCTGTATCGTGTTGTTCTTGAAACTTTAGCACTCGCTGTACAGATATAGTTTAACAAGCAAAGCAGATAGTAGAGCAATAACATATTATTCTCATGTAAACCACGATGAACTACTAGGTGGAAAGCTAAAGCAACAACTAAGTGTCGTGTGCAGAAGTTGCAAAAAAGGAAAAATGGCGTTTAAACCGGTAATGAGCCCATGCTAACTTAACACGGTGTAAAGATATCCAGGACCTAGATGACACCTCCCCATGATCCGGAAACGAACTGAATAAGATAATAGAAGTGCCATCTCATGAGAGCAGATTGCAAGTTTATATGTGGACGGTCCGCAAGGTAAAGCATTAAAAACTAGGAAAATTTAATGCTAAAGAAAAATAAAACAGCCAAGTACTTTATCGAGTCTTAAGCCAATAGGCAAGGTAAATAATAAAAACTTGACAAATAAGTCAATGAATTGTCAATGAAATGCTAGTACTCAGCATATCAAACATGAAAAAGGCCTATGACATAACTGTGTATGCAAAATAAGCTGCAACAGCCTCCAATAGGAAGTCACCGTCTTCATCCGAAAACAGTTCAGCCATCCAATTTAAAAGCGGAAAAGAACATACGTGCTCTCCCAGCACCGGATCCTCTATCACCATCAGAGGACAGCTCGGTGGGTTTTCAAGAAAGCTCTGTTCCAAGAAAGACTGTGCTGCCGCCAGTAAATTCCAGGGACCAAGTAGTCCATGCATCAATGCCACAGCAATAATCCTTTCGCCAGGACAAACCAACTCGTGAGTAATGATAGGAGTCATCAGCTGATTAAAGTCGACGTCAGGAGAAACCGGTCCGCAGAGACACAAATCAATGGCCCAATCGAAATCACAGGTCAGGCAGTGAAATACAGGCTGGACACAGGTGAAGTAGGAGAATCGAAAAGATAATCCGTATGCCGTGCTTAATATCGCCAACGGCATTGTGCCATAATATTCTAGCATGCGATTGCGGAACAGTGTCAGCAGCTGCAGGGTGGGAGGTTGCATAGGAGGGACATCCATATTTAAAAATGTAAAAAAGCACAAGAGCGTCCGCTGGTAATGCAAGTAAAAATGCCAATCCACGAACCAGAGTGGAGAAAATAGAATGAAAGGAAGCAGGGATGACTCCAAAGATTTTCTCAAATGAAGTCACGAGACCACTGGTAACAACTTTAAAAAAGTGCGCCAGGGCCTTTGTGGAGGATGCGTTAAAGATAGTCGGAACCATCTTGCTGAAATTGAAAGGCAAATCTGAATTGAAAAGGGTCTGCACCTCTGTACGGGTGTTCGCTATGTGAAGCACGAAAGTTTCACGGGCCGAACTCAAGGCCACCTCTCTCTGAGACAAAAGAGCTCTTATTCTTGCCATGCCGTTGAAATCTGTCCCAAGGTTGGTATTTGTGGCCAGATTGAAAACTCCCTATGTTCATGTGTGGGAGGAAATAGAACATTTCTGCAGCAAATAACCCGTTCACTTACTGTTACGATAAAAGGAATACTTTTAATTAACTCAGAACAATCTTCATTATTGAGCATCAAATAACTACCATTTTCCAACAACTTGAACGTGGGGATGATAGCAGGAACTGGCGTGCCTTGCAACACGCAAGCCATATTTGGTCGGTGTTTGTTGCATGAACCGTGTAACTGTATGTGCCTACACATTAGTGAATGATCTGGCGTCTCAGTGCATTCCTCTCCATTCAGATAAACTTCTTGATCATCTTTGAAACATCTGTATGTGTATGGAAGCGACCAGACCTCATGAAGAAAAGCACTACCTAAAGGTTCATAACGACCTATTGGTATATATTTCATACAATTTGAAAACTTATATAAAGCAAAAGGCAGCGTTATTAAACCGTGGATAAGGCACGTTGCCAAAAAACCCGCAATCCTCTGCTGATGATGTCACTGAGCATGTCATGAATGATGTAATATGTGACATCATCAGCAGTGGATTACGGGTAATAGTATCTCTAGTTTACTCCCCTATAGCTGTCTTTCTTTTAACATAAGTGTCTGTTTCCTTCCCTTATACTTACTGTTTTTGGTTCGCTTCCGGTTCGCGTACCGGCGAGCGAACTGGGAAGCGAACTAAGAGAAATAGAGGTTGGCACAGTTCCAAATATTGTACCAATTTTTTAATAACGGGGAGGTAGTTCTGAAAAGAACTTTTTTTTAATTGTTTTTGTTGTTTTATATTTTTTTTATTATTTTTCGGAACATTTTTTTACTTTTTTTGAATTTTTCTGAACAGTTTTATATTTTTTTGGGTTTTTCTTGGAGGGGGCAATGAAAACGATTCATTGTAAAGGGCTCAACAGGAGCAACAAAACAAAAAAAGAAGTATTTATTATTTTGGGCGTTTCGTACAAACTTGCATATGATAGTCAATAGCTCTGTTGATCAGAGTGATGCTTCTTTCTCCGTAGGAAATGAATCCATCGCAAAATACGCAGATGTGTTTTACTTCACCAAATTTCATTTGTATATTTGGCACCATCTCCCTGCCCTCTGGTCCCGTTACTTCCGGTACAACAGATCTTCTGGCCATAATAGGGAGATTATCTAGGTCGTTCCGAAACTGTGCAGCACTGTAGTTGTTAGGATGCCACCTAGTCATATGGCGATGCATTGTGTAGTTTCCGAAACTGTATTTTTTCTCGGTTCCTCTGGACAGTCTATCTTGACATATAAGGCAAGTTACGTATCTTGCATTTACTTTTTTCTGACCTTTGGGAATTTTAAAAAATTGCCAAATGAAGTTTTCTTTCCGGTGAGACGTCCTGGGCTGCTCAGGCAAAAACTGCCTCTCTTCGTGCTCGTCGTCCTGTTCCTCTTCTTCCTCTTCTTGTTGAATTATAACTTGAGCAGGTGGTCCACTCTTCCTTGGATGTGGTGGAGGTGGTGGGGAAGCACCAGCTGAAGCTACTAAAGAAGCCATTGCTCAGTGATCACAAAGGGTCTTTCTCTCACAATGATGAAAGTCAGAGTGAGGAAAGAAGGAGGGATTTTCATCATTTGGGAAAAACAAGAGTTCTCAACCAATCAAAAGTGTTCATTTTAGATTATATGACCTAGTCTTACATCATTAGGAAACCAAAAGTGAAATGAACCAATGAAAAGTGTTAATACCAAGTCACATGACTTGCTGTGTTTACGTTAAGCGCTTTGCAGGGCCTCCCGGTTTGCTTCCAGAAACCTGCGCTTTGCGACTCGCTTCGCGTACCAGTTCGCTAACGTAGCACGTCATATGACGTATCACGCGACAACGTGAAACGTCATGCGGACGGGAGGCGTCACGATGTTGTTTTCTAACGCGGCACTTGCGGTAAAGAAACGTTTACCGGCTCGCGGTCTATTTCGCGGCATCAAGGTCAGCTAACGGGAAGCTTCCCGATTCGCGAAGCGGGAACGAAGAAAAAAAAATATTTAAAAAAAAAATTATTCATAAACATAAAATATATTTTTGGATTTAAAGAAGAATACATTTTACAGCTACAGATATTAGCTGTTAAAAAACCAATGAAATTCACAGAAAAAACCATAGGTTATAGACCTTATATAGTTAGGAATTAGCATTTACAAAACCTTGAAAATTCACTGAAAAAACCATAGGTTATAGACCATATATAGTTAGGAATTAGCATTTAGAAAACCTTATTTTACTCACACAAAACCATTGAAATTCCATATATAGTTAGTTGCACTAACTATATATCGCGCACCCGCAATCCACTGCTGATGATGTCACATATTACATCATTCATGACATGGTCAGTGACATCACTGATGACATCACTGATGACATCTCAAATGACATCACTGATGACATCATCTAGTGTCTGTGTTTTTGTAAAGTTTAAATACGTTTTACATATTGAAGAATGAGTGGATGTATGGAAGACTGAGTGTGTGTGTGGCTGGCTGGGAGGTGTGTGACTGTGCATATCAATGTGTACTTGTATCAGTGATTGTATAAGAGAGTAAGTATGTGTTAGTATATGTGTGAAAAGTATGGTGTTCTGTGTTTAACTATAGATGAGGAAATCGAAGTGTGATTGATTCTTCACAGGACTGACTAGGTGTATGAGTGCATATGATAGTGTTCTAATAATAACTGACTGTATGTATGAGTAATTGTATGGGTGAATGAGTGAATGTGTGTGTAGACGTACGAATCAGTGAGTGCGTATGTAGTAACTGGTATTGGTGTGTCATGATGTCATCAGTGATGTCATTTGAGATGTCATCAGTGATGTCATTTCAGATGTCATTAGTGATGTCATCAGTGATGTCACTGAAGTATGGTGTTCTGTGTTTAACTGTATAGATGAAGAAATGGAAGTGTGATTGATTCTTTACAGGACTGACTTGGTGTGTGAGTAACTCCATGGATGAGTGGCAGTGTGTGACTGTCTGCATAGGTGTATGAGTGCATATGATAGTGTTGTAATAATGAGTGACTGTATGTATGAGTGATTGTATGGGTGAATGAGTGAATGTGTGTGTAGACGTAGGAATCAGTGAGTGCGTATGTAGTAACTGGTATTGGTGTGTCATGATGTCATCAGTGATGTCATTTGAGATGTCATCAGTGATGTCATCAGTGATGTCATTTGAGATGTCATCAGTGATGTCATCAGTGATGTCACTGACCATGTCATGAATGATGTAATATGTGACATCATCAGCAGTGGATTGCGGGTGCGCGATATATAGTTAGTGCAACTAACTATATATGGAATTTCAATGGTTTTGTGTGAGTAAAATAAGGTTTTCTAAATGCTAATTTCTAACTATATATGGTCTATAACCTATGGTTTTTTCAGTGAATATATATATATATATATATATATACACACACACACACAAAGTTAAGTCAGAGTTCCCATTAGAAAGGCATTTATAGATTACTTAACGTTGCCAACGTTTAATGAATCTGCACAAAACTTTCCAATAAAGTATTTCATCCGATTTGTATTCAATATGGAAAGACTTGTGTAGATCTGCCAAAAAAGGAATGGGAGTAGAAGGTCAAAAAATTCCCAGAGGATTCTTTGCTCTCCAACACAGAAAAAAACAGCTCAGCAGATTTGCATCAAACTTTTAATGAGTGTTAACCTTTACTCAAGCAAGAAGTGTTTATTTTGTTTAGTATAAATCAGATCAGCAGTTTGAGAAATTAAATGTAAAACAACTTTATAGATGCACTTGAGAAGTCTAAAAAAAAGAGCCATCTTGATAGTTGGAAAGGTAAATAGTTGTTTACCTACAAATTTGCACACAATTTGGCAGATACTTAGTACGTTTAGCCTACTCTTGGTATCCTTACATTTGTGCAGATTGGTCAACGCGTGGGCACAGTCAAAATGGGAGAGGGGGAAACAGGCATCATTTAACAAATCCAGATGAAATATGACATATTTCGCATGTTCAGTCTTCTGTGGGTATGACAAGTTTCATGCAGATCCACTGGGGGTCAACAAGGGGTGTGGGGGCAAAAACATTCTGGTGTGCTAATAACTTTGGTGTTATATAACAAAGTTGCATGAAGCTTTCAGTATATTAAACTCAATGCTGCAATCTCGGATCTGAAAAACAGGGGAGGGGGCACCAAAGTTCAATGGAGTGGTCAAGTTTTACTGATTAGCACAACATTGATAGACACTAAGGTTCCAGCGGCAAAGAACGGGGCCAACCGAGGTAGTACCGAGTGGCAAACCTTTTGACAAAGGTGGGAAGACAAAGGACATCCCCCCCTCTGTGACCAAGATGCCAGTTCCCCCAAAAACCTAGGGTATCAAGCCCTTACTCATCAATCGGTTGGGTAGGACCCAACTTGAGGGATCAGATAATTTTTCCCACTGAAGTACATTTAGTTTGTAGTTAGGAACAATCAATTTCACTAACAGTAAGGATCCACATGCCCTGACCAATGCCCCGATAGTTTAGGCTAATTTAGTTGGGTGGAAACATGTTGGCAGACAGATATATGGGTGTGAGTCTCCACGACCCATTCACATTAGTTTTTAATCATACCTAGTGTCCAGTTGATTAAAGTTGTTGTCCATGGCACACTAAGGTATTGTTACTTTTTCATCTGGATCCCCTTTTATGTCTATGTTGTCCAGTAAGATTTATTCAAGAACTCCCTCCTTTTGTTACAGTCTTCGAGGAGGTTGAGTCCGCCTCAGTGGCACTGTCCTACCGAGGTGTTGAGATGACTACTATGATGAAGCATGACACCATTACGTGTGTGAGGTTTCCTCTTCCATTAAGGATAACCTTTCTTGGGTAATTAGCCCAGGCTCAGCCTGTGCCTCTCAGGTTAATCTGAAGACGAATTTTCAGGATCTACTTGTAGTGCAAATTACACTACACAGTTTCTCCAATTGTCAGCCACCGTACCTATTTTGTGTTAATCTCTAGACACCATGTTGACCTTACTGCTATCCATTTTAGCTACCATTGGAACCTTTGATCTACTTTACTGAAAAAGGTGACGAGAATAACATCAAACTTGGCAAGAAATTCTAATGTTAAGCAGGGAAGTGCAGTTGTTTAGTTGGATGTAAATTGGTTCAGTAGCTTATGAAATTCGTATTACAAAAATGTGTCTAGGAGCTTGAAAGTTTTAACCCCTTGTTCGCGGCACGAATTCCACCCCGGCGCTGGGCGAGTGGGTGGTGAGCACGGCGCTTTCACGTTTGTGACGGAACCACTCTGTCATGAGCCACGGGCGGCGTGTGCTCAAGACAGCGTGGCTCCATCACGTCCCCGCCTGTTCACTAATTCGCCCGTACAGGTGGGGAATCAGTGCCGCGTGGGCGGAGCGGCCGCAGCATGACGGAACCACGCCGTCATGAGCACATGGCTCATGGCGGCGTGGTTCCGTCATTCGTGTTATTGGTGTTGCATTATTATTAGCAATGCCAATAGCTCAAACTTTAATGATGCGAGACCTATTGCATTGCAAATGCTTGTTTCATAAAAGTCGGCATTTGGCTGGACAATAATGTATTGCCCCTGCAGGGAACATTTTGAGTTGTCAGTCAGTGTTTACTATCCGGTATCCACACCTTGGGCCTTGGACTGCTTGGACCATGCATACCATCAGAGTCCAGTGCAGAACGGATACGGCTCAGTTACTCAGAATCCATAGTAACGCCCCGCTTGCTCTGTGGCCCTCTGAAAGGGTTTTTGACAAAACCTTTTTAAGCCATTAGCAAATTCTTGATGCAATGGGATAATCAGGCCTCAATTTGATTTGCTTTCACATCTAACAACTGGCATTTTACAGAGAATTCAGGGTTCTGGAGTGGTAGATGTTTCAAGTACCCTAGTAGCTATCATGATTTTTCTTGGCTATTATTATTCTAAGAAAACTCACAGTTTTCCTTGAAATAAAAAGGTCACTGGGAAGATAGCCAACTCTTACACAGTGGGACTCCTCTTAGAAGTTCGCTTTATTTCAGCCGCCCACATTTAACAGCAGAATTATTACAAGTAGCACAAATTGAAGTTTCTTTATTCCCTTTTCTCATGTCACCCACCTGATGATTCCAAAATGGTTAAAATAAGCCCTTCTGGGCTACGAATTTCTCACCTGTTTGCTTTCCCTTGTTGGGGAACTGCAAAGCCTAAACTCATGTTTGTTGCTTACTCAGCCTGTCTGGGGGCAAAGGTGTGCAACCATATCATCTCTTTAAGAAGAAACATACCCATTACATGTTAAAACAAAAGGCTGTTTCTGAGGAAGTTCCAAAGGGCCACACCTACACTTAGAGGGTTTTTTTAAGACAGTGATTCACATACGCATATAGTACAGTGAATTGAAAAAAGCCAAATTGGAACTAAACTCTTTTAGAAATAGTTATCAAAAATGCCACTTTAGAAAAATTAGTTGTCACTTAGTCTCTCTGTGTTCCATGTTGAGCCCAAACTGTCATGAAAAGACTATTGTATATGTGGAGATGGGGATGGTGTTCATATGTTCGAAAGGCCTCAAGCTAAGTTTGAGTTGTAGACATACTGCACAGTGAGTGACATTTTGAAATATCAGACACATTTAAGACCAACTTTTACTGACGATTAAACGCTACACAGTGGACTAGAAGGCATGGACTACAGCGTCTGCTTCAGTCTATCAATAAAAACCTATTTCGCATGCAAAGCGAGCAAACAGTACTGTCATGAGCGGCACTTGGCAGACCGGTCTCATTCGTGTGAGCAGTGTGACAGCACCGGGGTTGTCCTGAAAAATTGAAGCGCAAAGAGGCTAGGTAACAAGTCGAAGCACCTTAGCCGAATCACCTACAATACTTTACCTCATACCTCCTTTACCGCTACGCCAAGTATGGCAGCAATAAAATCTCACAATGTATTGGGAGGCAAAAAGCTCCAGTGTCTCCGGGTAGGATGCGTAAATTAGGACTGTCGGCTCTCTCAGAAATACTTTTTTTCGAACGTAGAAAGTAGCTCATGAGAACTCTGCTAACGCCGATTCAAATACTCTCTTAAAGGGAAATGTACGTTGATTCCCAAGTAAGAGAAAGCTAGCATACTCTAGATTAAACGAGCGAGCCGTGCCTCAGTTTACTCTGGTTAAGTGATAAAAGTACTCACGAGTAGACTTCTCGGGACAGGTGATGCTCGCACTGCAGCAGGGGAGGGGAGAGAGGAGGGGGCCTGCGCGATTCCCTCGCGGGAGGGAGCAGCAAAGCGATAATTGAATACATATGGCGCCAGCTGCTGGCTCCCTAGTGAATCGCCAGACGTGCACGTGTTGCCATTGGAAGCAATGCAACGCGCGCACGTTTTTGCAGGGAAAGCTGTGCCAATGGCTAAAGGTCTCTCTCCTATGCAGCACATGCGCGCTGCATAGGCGAGACCTAAAAAACTAACAACACCCCATTGGTTAAAAGCTTTTTGCACCAGCTGTCTATTTTAGATCCACAGTATCAATACTGGGACCAAAAATCCAAAACAGGGTTCAAAAACCACTAAAAAGTTCAAATAAATATAGGGACAGGCTAAGCCATACTGTCCCCCCCCCCTGCTGTGCACGGACAAAAGATATCTGCTTTAGGGTGGGGCACCCATCTAGAGTTGGAAAAAGAACCTGGAAGAAGAACCTGGCAGAAGGCAGGCTCTGTATCCAAACCCCGTTCTGCAGGCCTTCAACTCCACAGAGTTTGGCCAACTCCGAATTCAAATGTCCAAACCTCAAAGCTGCAGTAGGGCAAACCAGGCGGGTTTGTCACTGGGCTTATCATAAGACGTCCCTGCAGAAAACCCTGGCTCTGTACAGCCAAAGTCTGCCCACAGAGGGGGTTGGGTGAATACCAAGTTGGTTGAAAGGAGTGGCTCTACAGCAAACCCACACTTAGCACAGCCAGCAGGGGTTTGGTGTCCAAGGTGGGCTGGTCACAGGGCCTGCGCCCAACTATGTGGAACATACTCCATGACCAACTGTTGAGACACACACAGTGTTTCAATGTACCTCAGGATCATCCCTTTCACATCTTCTGTTCAGCATTTAAGTATGGCCCTTGGCTGAGCTCCTCCAGTGGTACTCGCAGAACCTACAAATGCACACTGACAAAAGAAATCCGTTTCCGTTTGGAAAATGGACTAGAGTGCCTTATCAACATCACTTTGTGCCGGGCCCAAATACTCCCACAGGAAAACTGTGAACTTCCTGTGCAAGGAGGGTGCCAAGTGAACAATGTGGTAGAGTGTGCACATACTGCTACCACACCTATAAAACAACTTCCCATTCTTCCAGCTCAATCACAGAATTCCTTTTACTTGAGCTCTAAAACAAAGATTAATGTAATAGCCTCACCAAAACAACTTATTGCCAGGCTTCAAAGACTTTAAAACAAGGCAGCGGATTTTGCCTCAACCTTTGATAGTGGCCACAACACACCCTCCTTTAAGGCACTGCACTGCTCCCAGTCTACCCAAGGTCAAATATAGTATCTTGTCCACCATTCATAAGCCGTTGATATCATACAAGTACTTACTTGCACCGATTGAGGTGAAATACTTTGGAAATTTGAACTTTGAACTGTTCTTGAAAATACTTGAACTGCACAGACCATGATGCAGTGGGGCGATACGGCGGAAGAGGTCAGCGGTGTGCTCCCAACTCCGGAATCCCCTTTTTCTTGGCTCCCGGTAGCCATGTAAGCTGACGAGCTTGTTGGAGATGCACCTGCGCGCCAGAGGGGCAACGAGGCCCGTGACGGATGTTTGGCGACCTGTTCTGCAACCCCGAAACTATCTCTACTGATGAGGGAATCAATCCCGAAACACGAGCTAGGCTCGTGTCTAGAGATGATCATAATACAAGTACTTACTTGCACCGATTGAGGTGAAATACTTTGGAAATTTGAACTTTGAACTGTTCTTGAAAATACTTGAACTGCACAGACCATGATGCAGTGGGGCGATTCGGCGGAAGAGGTCAGCGGTGTGCTCCCAACTCCGGAATCCCCAAATATAGTATCTTGTCCACCATTCATAAGCCGTTCTGGAACTGAGGCACACGATAAACGGAGAAATAAGCACATAACTGTGACCCACTCAGAATCCTTCGCTCAATATCAGCCCATCAGATTAATCATCAAAGAGGTTAAAACATGGAGACAGACTCCTGGGCATTAAAGGACACACTATGTAAAATATTACACATGAACAATGTAGTCATTATATGGTTGGCTTGTCTTGAAATGTATGTACATTAAAAACAAGCATTTGCAATGCAATAGGTCTCGCATTAGGAAAGTTTGAGCTATTGGTATTGTAAATGACAATTTTTTTATTTATGTGTTGGTTTTGAAAATAGCGAAATTAATAGCTTTGTCATTTACAATGCCAATTGTTATAACTTTCGCAAATGTGACACCTATAGCATTTGTAATGCAATATGTGTTGTATTTACGTGACTTAGATGTATTGATATTACAAATAACAATGGCTGTTAATTTTTTAAAATAATTAATACTTAAATAAGTTATTGTAATTTAGAATGGCAATAGCTTAAACTTTTGTAAATAACTTTTGTGAAGATTTTGTTCAGTGTATTTTATTGTGGAGAAAATCCAAGAACAGAAGTGAAATATTAACATCTTTTTGTGACACTTGTAATAAAGCTTGAAACATTCAGTGAACATATTTGAACTCGTTATTGTTGAATGGTTGCACAGATTGATGCTGTGGTGGCGCGGAGTGATGTTGTGGTGGCGACGAGTGATGCTGTGGCATTCAGTGATGCTGTGGTAGCGTATAGTGATGTTGTGGTGCCCCTGAGTGATGCTGTGGTGGTGCTGAGTGAAGCTGTGGTGATGCAATAGATAGAGTGAGGTCAAGAGATAGATAGAGTGAGTCCGATAGATAGGAGGGCGATAGATAGAGGGAGGGCGATAGATAGATAGAGGGAGGGCGATAGATAGATAGAGGGAGGGCGATAGATAGATAGAGGGCGATAGATAGACAGATAGAGCGAGGGCGATAGATAGTGTGAGGGCGATAGATAGATAGAGTGCGATAGATAGAGAGAGGGCGATAGATAGAGAGAGGGTGATAGATAGAGAGAGGGTGATAGATAGAGAGAGGGTGATAGATAGATAGAGTGAGTGCGATAGATAGATAAGAGGGCCATAGATAGATAGAGTGAAGGCGATAGACCGATAGAGTGAAGGCGATAGACCGATAGAGTGAGGGCGATAGACCGATAGAGTGAGTGCGATAGATCGATAGAGTGAGGGCGATAGATCGATAGAGTGAGGGCGATAGATAGAGAGAGGGTGATAGATAGATAGAGTGAGTGCGATAGATAGATAAGAGGGCCATAGATAGATAGAGTGAGGGCGATAGACCGATAGAGTGAGGGCGATAGACCGATAGAGTGAGGGCGATAGACCGATAGAGTGAGGGCGATAGACCGATAGAGTGAGGGCGATAGACCGATAGAGTGAGGGCGATAGACCGATAGAGTGAGGGCGATAGACCGATAGAGTGAGGGCGATAGATCGATAGAGTGAGGGCGATAGATAGAGAGAGGGTGATAGATAGATAGAGTGCGATAGATAGAGAGAGGGCGATAGATAGAGAGAGGGTGATAGATAGAGAGAGGGTGATAGATAGATAGAGGGTGATAGATAGATAGAGTGAGTGCGATAGATAGATAAGAGGGCCATAGATAGATAGAGTGAAGGCGATAGACCGATAGAGTGAAGGCGATAGACCGATAGAGTGAGGGCGATAGACCGATAGAGTGAGTGCGATAGATCGATAGAGTGAGGGCGATAGATCGATAGAGTGAGGGCGATAGATAGAGAGAGGGTGATAGATAGATAGAGTGAGTGCGATAGATAGATAAGAGGGCCATAGATAGATAGAGTGAGGGCGATAGACCGATAGAGTGAGGGCGATAGACCGATAGAGTGAGGGCGATAGACCGATAGAGTGAGGGCGATAGACCGATAGAGTGAGGGCGATAGACCGATAGAGTGAGGGCGATAGACCGATAGAGTGAGGGCGATAGACCGATAGAGTGAGGGCGATAGACCGATAGAGTGAGGGCGATAGATCGATAGAGTGAGGGCGATAGATCGATAGAGTGAGGGCGATAGATCGATAGAGTGAGGGCGATAGATCGATAGAGTGAGGGCGATAGATCGATAGAGTGAGGGCGATAGATCGATAGAGTGAGGGCGATAGATCGATAGAGTGAGGGCGATAGATCGATAGAGTGAGGGCGATAGATAGATAGAGGGAGGGCGATAGATAGATAGAGGGCGATAGATCGATAGAGTGAGGGCGATAGATCGATAGAGTGAGGGCGATAGATAGATAGAGGGAGGGCGATAGATAGATAGAGGGCGATAGATAGACAGATAGAGCGAGGGCGATAGATAGTGTGAGGGCGATAGATAGATAGAGTGCGATAGATAGAGAGAGGGCGATAGATAGAGAGAGGGTGATAGATAGAGAGAGGGTGATAGATAGAGAGAGGGTGATAGATAGAGAGAGGGTGATAGATAGATAGAGGGTGATAGATAGAGTGAGTGCGATAGATAGAGAGAGTGAGGGCGATAGATCGATAGAGTGAGGGCGATAGATCGATAGAGTGAGGGCGATAGATCGATAGAGTGAGGGCGATAGATCGATAGAGTGAGGGCGATAGATCGATAGAGTGAGGGCGATAGATCGATAGAGTGAGGGCGATAGATCGATAGAGTGAGGGCGATAGATCGATAGAGTAAGGGCGATAGATCGATAGATAGAGGGTGATAGATAGATAGAGTGAGTGCGATAGATAGATAGAGTGAGTGCGATAGATAGAGAGAGGGTGATAGATAGATAGAGTGAGTGCGATAGATAGATAAGAGGGCCATAGATAGATAGAGTGAAGGCGATAGACCGATAGAGTGAGGGCGATAGACCGATAGAGTGAGGGCGATAGACCGATAGAGTGAGGGCGATAGACCGATAGAGTGAGGGCGATAGACCGATAGAGTGAGGGCGATAGATCGATAGAGTGAGGGCGATAGATCGATAGAGTGAGGGCGATAGATCGAGTGAGGGCGATAGATCGAGTGAGGGCGATAGATAGAGTGAGGGCGATAGATAGAGTGAGGGCGATAGATAGAGTGAGGGCGATAGATAGAGTGAGGGCGATAGATAGAGTGAGGGCGATAGATAGAGTGAGGGCGATAGATAGAGTGAGGGCGATAGATAGAGTGAGGGCGATAGATAGAGTGAGGGCGATAGATAGAGTGAGGGCGATAGATAGAGTGAGGGCGATAGATAGAGTGAGGGCGATAGAGTGAGGGCGATAGATAGAGTGAGGGCGATAGATAGAGTGAGGGCGATCGATAGATAGTGTAATTATGTGGCGTGTAATTATGTGGCACTGAGTGGTATTTTGTGGAGTGTGTGTTGCATTCAGTAGAGTGTAAATATGTGGTGTGTAATTGTGTGGCACTGAGTGGTATTTGGAGTGTATGTGCATTGAGAGCTGAGTAATTATGTGGCACTGAGTTGGATTTGGAGTGTATGTTGCAATGAGTGCAGTGTAATTATTTGGCGTGTAATTGTGTGGCACTCAGTGGTATTTGGAGTGTATGTTGCATTGAGTGCAGTGTAATTATGTGGTGTGTAATTATGTGGCACTGAGTGGTATTTGGAATGTATGTTGCATTGAGTGCACTGTAATTATGTGGTGTGTAATTATGTGGCACTGAGTGGTATTGTTTGGAGTGAATGTTGGATTCAGTAGAGTGTAATTGTGTGGTGTGTAATTATGTGGCACTGAGTGGTATTGTTTGGAGTGTATGTTGCATTGAGTGCAGTGTTCATTGCGCACTCATAGCGCCACTGTTTGGTAAAGTGAAAGCCCCAAGGAGATGTAAAAAGTCACGTACCAGGCGCACACAAACACACAATGGCGAGATGGCAAGTGTAAAGGATATATATGTGTGTTGAGCACTGGAAGATTAAGTGCTGTGTCCGATTAATTACAAATGATTTATCAACATTGGGAAGCTGATAAACCAAGCGGACTAGCACAAATTTGAGACTGTGACTATTGGGTGCGGCACATATTCCTGCAGTTCGTAGGCACACTAGTACGCTCAGCTATCAAGCCAGAATATAAAGCACCGCAATGTACATCATTGCACACCCATAGCGCCGCGGTTTGGTAAAGTGAAACCGCCAAGGAGATGTAAAAAGTCGCGTACCAGACGCACACAAACACACACCTCTTTACATTGCTGCCTCTAAAATATTGCAGAAGTGTCCGGGAACGATCGGGCAGATGTGGCCTCTGGCTGTTCACCCCCTGCGTGGTATGGTAATT
Source organism: Lissotriton helveticus (assembly GCF_964261635.1). Lineage (NCBI taxonomy): Eukaryota > Metazoa > Chordata > Amphibia > Caudata > Salamandridae > Lissotriton > Lissotriton helveticus. The sequence goes on along the minus strand of NC_136069.1, from coordinate 751,461,742 downwards.
ATTGTATATATCTATACTATAGCGCTAACATCATTGTGCACACATAGCGCTGCGGTTTAAGGAAGTGACCAGTGGCTTGCTCGTATTCCGTACATCTGTACCCCGTGTGCTTGTCAGAACTTGCATTCCATTTGCCTTTTTGTAGCACCTCCTAGTAAAGAGCTATAATATTTACTGGCTAGCCTATAAAACAAGCAGCGGGTGTTCTCGTGCTGTCGCTCCAGGCAGCCAGCGTCCAGTCCCAGGCTGTAAGGGCTTCCAGTTCACAATGCTCAGTCGCTGGGACTCGAGCGAGCACTAAAGTGACATGTTTCGGATAGGTGCGCAATAGCATTGAGCTGTGGGGCGCGATAACGAGACAGGGCGACAGTTTCAGCATCCGTGTGACAGACAAGGTTAAAGCAGGACAAGAGCTGCATGTAGCGCCGCATACCGTACAAAGAGCCGTTGCAGGGCATCCAATGCGTGCAGGTTGGCAGCCTGGAAGTGCTAACAGGGTCCCTAGCACAACTCCCGGAGGCTGCCGTGGTCTGGAGCGCCACACACATACCATCCCAAGGGTGACGGCAAAGAGAGGGGCGGGTCCGCATCCTTCACTGAGCACTAAGAGTGAGAGGCATGGGATGTGGGTAGAGGGCACGCCGCGGGAGCTGGCGGGCACATGGTGGAGGAGATGCCCACCAGGAGGGATGCCCACCAGGAGGGATGCCCAGCTGAGGTTGCTGGCAACTGCATTTTCAAGGGGTGTGGAAGGTGCTCCCCAGGGAGTTTAATACAAGTTATGCTCTGACACTAATCGTCCCCGCACTCACCTCTCAGCGCCGCCTCTTCTCCCCAGTGATGTATTGCTGAAAGGGGCGCCTTGCTGCCCAAGAAGGTGGATGGAGGTGGCCCCCAATCATTCCTGCACTTCCGGTTTGCCCTCGGTGGCTGATAGGAGGGGGCATGCAGCACCAACGCAATTAAAATCGATGTAAGGTTACCGTGGCACAGAGCACAAAGGGGGCATGCCGCAACAACGTGATTAAAAGCGTTTAAAGCTCCCCGGGCATAAACTTGCCTACTGCTGGGGCGGGACTACGTCCCCCGGCATTCCTACACTTCCTGTTTACCCTCAGTGGTGGCGAGGAGGGGCCACATCGCAAAAACGTGCTTGAAAGCTCTTTAAGCTTTCCGTGGCAGGGGCGCTCCTGGGACAAAGGCGGGTCGGTCTTTCGCCTGACGAAGAGATGGCAATAAAAATAAACCAGGAGTCTGGGGAGAGAAGCGGAGGGGGCTCGAGGCACATTGCCGGTGCCTGCCCCCGCTGCCTACCAATCCGTGCAGCCGCCACCACCGCGGAGCGGAGCCCAAGAGACCCGGTGAGTGGGGTCGGGGGGGCTGTGTGTGTGCGCGTGAGCCCGTGAGTGGGGTGGGAGGGGGGGTGCGTGTGTGTGTGTGCATATGTGTGTGTGTGCATGTGTGTGTGTGCGTGTGCTGTGTCTGTGTGCTGACTTGCTGGGAATCTGAGGCAGGAGATGTGCACGGCGCCGCCTGGACGTGCGCGTCCACAGAAACCAATCGCCGCGCGTGCCCGACAACTGTCTCAGATTCCCAGGAGACGGGCGACATAAGTTGTCGAGCTGGACGCAATGCTTCACATTGCTTTTCTCCAGCTTGACCTAAAAAGTAATGGTCTGATAAAGAGAGCGAGGCATAGTCTGAAATACAGATGCCACTTGGTCGAAAGCATGGAAGCGCTTGCATGAGTTTCTGAACAACCTATGTCAAGGCTAGCCCTCCCTGTCTGCAAAGATCCTTTAAAGTTAAACAGTGGAGTGATTATTTACAGAGGGGCTTAGGACTCGAACATGCATGAGTGTCTTGATCAGCAAACTTAAAAGATCAAACTGCTCTGATCTTGTTGGAGTAATGAGTGGGGTGGCACAATTAACCTATGTTCTTACAAACATCCCAACTGCTTCACTGATGTGATGCCCTTGCATGTGAAGGCATTTTAGAAGCTCAGTGCTATTCCACTGCCCCAAATATTCCATCTGACTCTCAATAGGATGGTGTCATTAGGCAGCATCTTTAACTGACAGAAGACTTCAACAGAGGGGATTGGCGCCCCATAGCCAGATCTCAGTGATGTTACATGGTGGAGTGGGATAGATGTTGGTATGCATAGCCTGTAATTAGGTGGGGTGAATATAAATGGGGTGAGTTGTGGCGCTCACAATTCTCGTGATAGTAAGATGGGCCTATGTATATGTTGCAGCGCTCTAAAGGAAGGAGGATTCACCTCCCCCATTAGATGGGATCCCAAGGATCATTGCAGTCATACAACCCTTGAGTACACGCTAAATAATATCACAAATTGCATGGGCAGTTAGTACACAATGATTCTTCTTCTTTATCTTTATTTTCTTTCTTCTATGCCAGCACGTGTTTCATCGCATAGGGATTCCCCCCACAACTTCTTCAGGGCTGTCATCTGATGTAGTATATGTCAAATCTGTCCTTGATACCAGTTTGTCCCAGAAATAAATTATATATCTTTACTGTCCCTGTTTCTGTATCGTGTGATTGAAAAAAATCCTGTGCCTCCTGTCCCATCACTCACTTTAATGGGTCAATTACCCCTCCCTAGTTCCTCTGCACAGCCTTTATACCTAAAAGCGAGTATGCTTACAGAGTTTTACAGCAAACAGTAACCGTATCGTCCATATTCAACCCAGTAGATTGAATACAGATGGCGCAGTTACCATTTGCTGTAAGACTATGGGTGATTTGTTAAAAATGGACCATGTGACAGCAATGATGATTATCAACAACTTAGGAGGAAACAGTTCGAAAAGATTAGCAAACTTGGCAAAAGAAATGTGGATTTTCTGTTTAGAACACAAGATTGGTTTGAAAGGAGAGTATTTACCTTTGGTGCACAATGTGGTAGCACACTGGAAATCGAAGAATCAAACAGATTTTAGCGATTATAGAACAGTTATTTCAAGAAAATTCTGAATTTATTGGGTCCTTTGGAGGTGGGTCTTTGTGCTTCCAGGTTGACCTTACATTTAAGAAACTGTCAGTTGGAGATCCGATCTAGGCGCAGTGGATGCATTCATGCAGGATTAGACCGGGATAAAAGTGTAAGCGTTCCCTCCACTTTCCACGATTCAGAGAGTATTGCTATAGTGCTGGATACAGAATTGTCGGATGTGTTTACATCTTTTTGGAAAACTCAGGCTTGGTTTCTAACGGCTTTGGAAATGGCTATGGAGAGGACTTATTTGATCAGGTCCAAGAGCAGAAGAGAGAGAGCATCCCTTAATTCAACCGGTTTTTCCTCAATCTTCTAGTTTGGAGAATTTCAGGGAATCATGAGGTTTCACAAAATGTTGGGAGTCAGCTTCAGGGTTGCTTAATGAGTTACAGACCCCTGGAGATAAAAAAAGATATAGGAGTGCATGGGGAGTATGGTTACGTTGGTGCGTGGCAAGGGATGGATCCCGTAGAGGCTGATCAAATAGAAATAGCTAATTATTTTGCAGAGTTTTTTGACAAAGGACTGTCTTGCACTACAGTTAATTGTTATAGATCAGCTGTGGCAGCATTAATTCAGGGAATTTCAACTGGAAAAGAGTCTTTTAATTTATAGGGTGATGAAAGGAATAAGGTTGAAAAGTTAACCAAAACCAAAGTATCAGTTGCTTTGGGATGTAGATTTCGTTTAGAAGCGGTTTCAAGACAGGTCTAGCAATAAGTATTGCAAGTGAGGGAATTGTACTGGAAATTAGCAACTTAGTTGTGTTTAATCTTTTTTAGAAGAGTTTCAGATGTGGGATCATTGAAAGTATTGAACACATTTTTCCAACCAACAGGAGTGCTGTTCAGAATTTGGAAAAGAACAAAGACTAGGTCAACTTCTATATTTTATCCAAGTTTAAATAATTCATAAAAATTATGTGTGGTTAAATGTATAAAATAATATGAGTGCGGAGTATTGGAAAAAGGAGTTCTGGTGTGAATCAATTATTAATACATGTTAAACCATTTCACGTGGTTAAGAATACAACTGTTCCAAGGTGGGCTCAGTCTGCAATGAAAGAGGCAGGTATTGATTTGACTAGGTATTAGGCACATTTAGTAAGGGGGGACATGGCAAGTAAAACATTTATGTTTGAGAGACGGTCGGATGAAATTATGAAAGCAGCAGATTGGTCAAATGCAGATATATTTAGGAACTTTTATTTTAGACCAACAGAACATTTCATGCTGTGTGTTGTTTTGGACTTGTAAAGCGTGCTTTGATAAACTTTGAACATGTATAATGCTAGCCTCTTGTCTTGCTATAAAATGCAGATTATTACAGGTTTACTTTATAAACAATCACAATTTTATTAAAGACAAAGAGGCTAGCATTATCCCACCACACCCTTCTAGATTATTTGGAGGAAGTGGTTGATTTACAAATGATGTAAATATATATTGAAGAAATAAATAAGGTACTAGAGTATTAAGTTGATGTACGGGTTAAGGTTGAGAAGAAAGATACACGTGTTTATATTTTTTCAGACCAGTAAAGGATTTGATAGTTTATATTTTTTCAGACAAGTAAAGGATTGATAGTATGAGAACAAGGAAAATACGGAGAAGAGTAACAAAATAGGAAGAACATGGCGGACAGGGAGATTTATGTGGACTTTAAAGTTTTTTTTTGTGATGTAGTTTGCGTTCGGATTCTTGGATCTATTAATGGTTGCTGCTCAAAAGGAGACAAATAAAACTTAAAGCATAATGCTAGATGCCTTGTCTTTAATAAAATCGTGATTTATACAGTAAGCCTTTAGGAATCAACATTTTCCTACTACTACTGCTGCTACTACTACTACTACTACTTCTAATAATAATAATAATGTTACAGGGATATGCATTCATCTTGTGCCTTTTAATGTCCGGAGGCCAACAAAGGGAACGCTTAAGTTGGTTTTTGTGATTTTTTTTTTAATCACCAATTGCAGATCATCTGTGTGTTGTGTGTGCTCATGCCAACTCTGTCTCAAATTCCAACCAGACAGTCAACTTACTCTTGTAATGTCTCCACTCCCTTCTCCTTGTACTGCAGCTCCTGCTTCATGAGTGCCAGCTCCCTCTTCAGCCTAGAAAGCTGAAAAAATACATCATTCAAACGCGAAAAAGCAAATAAATTTGTATATTATTAATACATAATGTTAACATGGAGAATCTAAACAATGACCCACTGCTCAGAACTATTTTGTTTATAACAGGAAGTTTGCATCTGCAATACAACCTGAATTTTGAGATTACACTCACAATTTTATTTCACGTAGTACTACAAAGCAAAGTGCGAGTCACATCTAGACTGAAAAAATTAAAACTACATGCTAGAATATTGCTGAAGTTGTTCTTGTACATAGAATAGGTGGAGTGTATGTAATATATGATGGGGACCAGACCCTCTACTCTGGAAATGATCACATACGTTCACTTTTAACTCTCAGTTCGAATAATATGTTAGAATGGCAATATAAGTCATAAATGAGACAATCACAAGAAGATTTGTGAAAATAAAACTCTAAGGTTCTATATCCAAAATGATTAGGAAGTATTGTCACAAATGCAATACATGCTTTGTTGCTAGATTGTAACCTGAAATGATGGATGTTATCACCATAAGAAATAAAGAAGTATTAAATATATTTACCCAAAAAAAGTAGTTGGTGTATCTTTATGAAATTGAGTCCAACACTAAAAAAGTTTTTGTTAAAATACCTGTCTTTACTAACCGTTTAGTACTCAATACTACAAGAAATATTTTTGTGTAACAAACATTCATACATTCTTAATCACATACTAAGAAGTAAGGACATATACATAGCTCTTTTATGACAAAACTATGTAAAAAGGGTAGCAAAGTGCAATGTTTTGAAAAAATTGCTCTCACCCACAAAAGTTTGTGGCATGCTTCATCATAGGGCTGTTGCGAACACTTCTGCGCAGATCAACGCTAGAGGTGGAGCAATAGGGTGGGGAAGGCAACACAAAAATGCATATAATAAGTATAAAGCTAACTAAGGGATATCCAATAACTATTTTATTCCTGGATTCCCCTTTTAGGGCTAAAAGGTATCTCCCTACCAAAGGCTGGTAGTGAAGTAAGTGAATTAAGCACCATTCACCCCACCGTTCTGCAAAGAAGTCGACATGTTTCTGCCAGATATCGTCTCTCTCCCTGTTACTTATAAGTATAAGACGGGCCTGTAATCACACTCCAATTTGGATCTCCAAGTGAAGAAATAAAATGTACAAGTGAAAAGAAAACTGGTATTCATAACAAATGAGAATACCTCGTGTCTATTTGTGTGATAAAACATTCCTACCGTTACCCCTTTCTCAACCCATTAGGTGCGATGCGGCCGCGAATTTCACGATCTTTTATTAAAAACTCCAACGTTAAAAAATCTTATGAACACACCTATCAATATCTAGTAACAAGCATTGGCATAGCCAGTAGGTCTCGCTTTTGGGACCTTATAAGTATTTAGTTATGCAGCACAATATCCTTGTTGCAACAACAGCAACTGTTGCATGGCTAAACGCTTATAAGGTCCCAAAGGCGAGACCTCTTGGCTATGCCAATACTTGTTCATATGGTATTCAGCCGCAGAGCCAATCGGTGTCAAAGTATAAATGTCCCAGCTTCTGGTCTTCACAATTACGAACTTCAGGAGTCCCAAACTTCACCATCAGATCCTAGTAAATCATTTTTCTGGTACTTCTGCCATGCATTACGACTAGAAGTACCAGATAGCCACCTAGGACTGGATGAGTTACTTGTATCCAACATGATCACTATCATTCTTTTGATATTAAAATAACAAATGTGATCACTTCCATCTTTACATCATAACACTGCAGAATATTGTGTCTACAGTAATGCTGAAAGCATTTCAAGCGGGGATCTTTAAAACCAGCCTTGTTAGCAGACCCCAGGTGTACCAAGTGGGAACAATGCAGAGATAGCTCTATCTGTATTGCCATCAGAATGTCTACAACAGCAGCTACTTTCACACAGTCTGTCTTGTTACTAGGCGCGTAGGGCAAGTGATTGTGGGATTGAAGAATATACCCACAGGTCTGTTCTTTTGTAGGATAAAGTCATTAACATGAAAGTAGCTATAGGATAACGGCCTTACTATCTGCACACACAACAGGAATACTAAGTTTACTCCAAATTATGCCAATTATAAATAGTGGAAAAGATGAATTGAGTTTGTCACTAAATATCTGCTTCCTGTCGAGAAGTAATGATCACCCACTTTTAAAATATGTCAGCCCTGCAAACAGCTTAACTGACAAATTAAACGTACTGTAGTATTGTAGGTCCAATTAAAGCTGTGGCAGTTCTTATGGAACTATTTGCTCTGTTTGACTCAGCAAAAATATAGTTGGCATTTGTGGGTACACCCAATACAAGTACTGCATCCATGATAAGAAATGCCAATAATTCCCATTACTAGCATGGCAGCCCTCAGGTAGGACAGTTCTGCTAAGAAATGCAGTTTTCTATAACTAACAGTATAACTGTACTGCTCTAATTAGGACAGACATGACACGAAGTGCTGCTCCTCAAAGTGATTAACATCTCTTCTGAGGAGCCATGCTACTCTCTCACAAAATACAAGGCAGCCCATCTGAGATTTGTTATCCGTGTGGCAACTTTGCTACTTAAGGCTAGCCTTTTCCATTACGAGACCAGAACCTGGATATTAAATGTTACAAAAGCAACATTAAATGCGTGGCAGCTCGAGGCACATTACTCTAGAGCTCACTTGGTAAAAACTGTGAATCGAGGAAAAAATAGGCATCAATCCAAAATGACTTGTAAATGAGTAGAAAGAAAAGCCTAAATTGTATTTGCAAAAAAATAAAAACTTAAACAAGGACCAACCAGGCAGTGTCATCGGATCAAGTCAGGAAACGGGCAAAGTGAGCTTAATGTCATGAGTGTGAATGTGAGCCATGCTGGCTGAGTAATCCACATTCATTTATTTGACCAAATCAAGTCAACATCCAAGCACTTTACATTGGAGAGCAGAAATAAGGAAAACCCCTTGCTAGAACATATATAAAGTAATACGCAAATTGAGGTGTACATTTTTTAAATCCAATTGTTAAAAAACTACGTCACTTAAATCCGGCTTAAACAGTAAATTACCAAACAAATTGAGTTACACACATCTGCACAGATTCAAAGTAGATATTGATGTCTCATTCAGAATGTAAGGGTATGTTACACTGTAAGGATATGTTACAATGTTAGAGAGATACATATTGAAAACCTGTCATGCCCTAAGAATAGCTTGTAAGTAGGTGGTACTTTAGTGTTGAGACAGGAGCTCTTTCATTCCTCATTCCTTTATCAGCAGTGGAATTAGAATGCGTCACGCGTTTGGAGGACGCAGATTGCCCGTTCTTCCGAGACTGCTTCAGAGAGATAGTTGCGTTTTGCTTTATTTCAATGTGCGTGGAATGGCGCGAAGCAAGCTGCAGGGAGGCTTTGCGTAAAACGCGGGTGCCGCGATTGCACAAAAGTAAAGAAATATATATATTTTTTCTATTTCTCTACTTTTGCTACAATCGCGGCACCAGTGTTTTACTTTTAACATGGTTAATGTAAAGTGCGGGTGCCGCGATTGTAGCAAAAGTAAAGAAATAGATATTTTTTTCTATTTCTTTACTTTGCCGCAAACCATGTTAAAGTAAAGCGTGGGTGCCGTGATTGAACACGATTGAGCAAAAGTAAACAAAAAGTGAAAAAAAGCCCATTTACATGAAAGCTGGCGACCGGGAAAAAAACCACGCAGGCTGGCGAGTGGTGTGCGCACAGCATGACGAGAGAGGAAAGCCATATGGTGCCTCTGCTCGTCATTGTGCGTGTAACCGCATGCTCTATGCCAGCCAAAAGCGTGTGGTAGGACTTTTAAAAGCCCACACACTAAATGTCTTGCGAAGCAGAGCATGCGCTGGCTCAGCGAGACCTAAAAGGTCACTTGTGTGAAAATGACATGCACATATCCTTGCTGGAAAGGCCTATGTCATGAGTCATAAAACTCGGTACATCTTACCGAGTTCTACTTCGGAACCTGCTAGAATTGGCACAGTAGATGAGGGTGACCCCCTGTAGTTACACCCTAGTCAGGAGAATAGGAGTAATGTATGGATAGTTAGATCATGATACACACAAAGATACTGATGGTACTGTTCGCAGTCCCACACGTAACCTGCAACTTACACAGAGGGAATGTGGTAATATCATAACTTTGCAGTTGGTGTAACCATGTAAAATTAGTTAGCATTCAAGTCTGTAATGGACTAGATCTACAGATGCCCATTCACGACACGGAGCGTAAGCTCACACCAAAATGATGCTCCGCTCAAACACCCTTCACAAACTGCCAAGCCCCCTCCTTACTTTGTAAAGGGTGTTGTGCCACTGGTCCAGTGTCCCTCCTGGCACCGTGTAAGTACTGGGAGGCAGTGATCGGGGTTTGTGCAGATGAAGCCCCTCTTCCTGACACGTGACTGCATGGGCACGTCACGTACTGACACTGGTGTGTCACAACTCATGAGTCAGCTAGAGAGCTAACTCCCTTGGTCCTAGCATGCTATTGCACATGCATGGTGGTGCCTCAGCGTTGCCGAGGCATCGGAACTGCTCAGACGCTCCCCTATATTATTATTATTCAAGCATGTGATTGCGCATGCCTTACAACGCCCCTTCTACAGGGCAAACTAGTTTAAAACCAGGCTTGTATCACACACAAAGAATGATAGTTTGTGTAAAAAAAAATATTATTAATTCTTTCTGTTATCTTGAACAGCCACATCAAATGAGTATGTTGGAGAAATTACAGGGTGCACTCTGCAGATGGTAGGATAATAATCCTTAGTGCATGGTACCCTTCTAAGCAGCCACCTGACTATTCAGATCAGATATAAATAGTCAGTGGGAGGAAACTGAACTTATGGTGAGTACCCTCTACCCCAAAGTGTACTGAGCACCTGTCTTATGGTGTAATTGAACAGTGTTACTGGTGCACGTTAGCCCTCTGAGCAGTCACCTGACTTATCAGTAAATATATAAAAAGTCATTGGGAGAAAACGTTACTCATGGCAATGTCAGGCCATCTTTAATGACAGTAACCTGTGCAGGACCAAGTAGGAAAGGCGCATCCTCAGCCCATGTCCGGCATATCACCATCATGTAATGAAGTGTTAACCTCCTCATGTCCTACCCAGGGTGGTCCATGGAATGTCATCATTTAGGCAATCTTATCGCTCCATTGTCTGTACACCTGTTTCTGTTCCCTCAGAAACAAAATTCTATTAGGGTCTCTGGTGGTAGTAGAGATATAGTGCTTGTCTAGTACGGTCCAGTACAGGTCTTCAACTGTGTGTTTCCTCTGTGATTACAGGATCGTCTTATACTTATAAGTAACAGGTGTAGCAATCAGATATACAGACTAAGGTATATTAGGAAGGGAGTAAGACTAGGGATCTAATAGTCCTGAGAAAAACAGGGAGAGACACGATTCCCGGCAGAAACATGTTGACTACTTTGCAGAACGGAGGGGTGAATGGTGCTGAATTCACTTACTTCACCATCAGCCTTTGGTAGGGAGATACCTTTTAGCCCTAACAGACCCAATGTTCAGACCCTGGTGAACATTAACCCTGGGCGAAGTACTAGGCTACGCTCGCGTAGTTTGCAAAGTTTGCGCTACTTCGCACTACGCAAATTGCACATAGCACAGTGCGAACACGTGTAGCGGTAATCTTTTTCCTGCTCGCGATCCTCAACGTCAAGTTGGCAGCCGCGAGCGAGCAAAATGACATCCCAGCGAGACTTTTTCCTCGTTCGCGATCAGCAACATCAAGTTGCTGATCGGGAGCGAGGAAAATAAACCTCCCGGCGAGATTCTCAACGTGGGGAGGTCAGGTTTCTCATTGCGAGCGGTCACGTAGGCTCACGACCGCTCGCGATGGGAAACTACCAATCTACTCGAGCGGCAGAAAACTACTGCTTGCACTGTGCAAGATGCGGTTTGCACTGATTGCACAGTGCGGACGAGCATCTGGCACTGTGCAATCAGTGCAAACAGCATTTTGCACAGTGCACTACGCAGTTCGTGTAGCTACACGTAGCGCGAAGTGCACTTCGTGTAGCTAGCGTAGCGCTACTACGCCCAGGGTTAATCAATCAATCAATAATAATTTCAATAGCGCGCTACTCACCCAGTAGGGTCTCAATGCGCTGGGGGGAGGGTGAACATATAGAACATACTTGGTCGTGGAGATGTTATCTCTAGTCTCCCTCTTTTTCAGATGTGTTTCAATATGAATGTTGTATGAGTCTGTATGAGTTGTGTATTGTGTGATCTTGGTATATGTAAAGATTTGTTTCCCGGGGCTATTAGTTTAGTTGTATTTTGTATGTAAGTTTGCACCTATTGTGGCAATACTGCTGATTTTCTCACAAGTTAAAAAAAGTAATTAGAAAAAAGAGAAAAGAAATGAATCTATATTTGATATTTACAGAAAAATGCACAAAAAAGTAAATAAATAACAATGATAACGTTTACTCTGAGTTTTGTTTATATGATTGTACCTCTGTCAAGACTTATTGTATATAGGTTTGCCCAGATAGAAAAGAAATATAAGTCCTGAGTGAGTTTTTCATGATATGCCTTACTTCACCACCATCCTTTGGTAGGGAGATACCTTTTAGTCCTAACAGGGGAATCCAGGAATAAAATAGTTATTGAGATCTCCCTTAGTTAGTTTTATACTTATTATCTGCACTTATTTTTCTTTAGATCCTGTCCTTTTCTTTGAATTTGTATAGTCTTCCCCACCCTATTGCTCCACCTCTAGCGTTGGTCTGCGCAGAGGTGTTCGCAGAAGCCCCATGATGAAGCACGCCACAAACTTTTGTGGGCGAGGGCAGGTTTTTCAAAAAATTGCACTTTGCTACCCTTTGTACATAGTTTTCTCATAAAAGAGCGATCTATATGTCCTTACTTCTGAGTGTGTGATTGGGTTTACCCAGAGGAGGGCGAAGTAAGGTCCTTTCCTCCTTCCCCCTTTGCTTGTGCGAAGATTCATACATTCTTCACACACACCTTTTATTATGCCAACCTTTCCTACTAAGAGAAAAATAGTGTTCAAAATAAAAGACCACAAAAAATGTTCCATTCCTTTTTTGATAGGGCTGCACAAGGAATCTATTTTCCTTCGAATGACTATTACATTGTGTAAATCATTGCTCCAAAAGCACAATATCTGAATATGCATCTGTTACTTTGAGCAGGTCCACGTTATTCTGTGGACCTAGCAAGTCACCATATCAGATGTCACTGTCTATGGAAACTAAATCCAGATCTACAAATTGGAGAGTAACTCAAGAAATCCTATCACGCAGCAAACAGTCTGAAGGTAGGCCAACATTTTATTCAATTTCATTAGCTCTACCTCTGTGGCCAAAATATGGTATTGGGCTCACAGACCCAGTGGACCATACAAACTTGCCTTTCATCTTAGCTGATTCGCTAGGGTCAACTTTGACACCCATTAAGGTGTACAACCTGGACTAGCTGGCTTAAACTGCAAAAATAAATGCAAATGTAAAGACCATGCCGTTCTGTGAAAGAAGAAGAATTTCCTACTCCCTATATCTCACAAAAAGATTACCTTAGTTTATGTCATTGCTCAACTGTTGACAGGAATGCTGAAGTTTCCCATCTACACTTGGAACTTGGAGAAATTTCATTTTGGCAGCCGAGGAGCATAGATCTAAACTGTCCAGTTTGCATCTAGCTCTAGAAGCCACAATTGTATCAAGCCCACTCTGAATACCTTTCACAGCCTCCCCAGTAAACTAGAATCACCATACAAAAGAAATGCACGCCAGATCACTATTTTACAAGGACTTCCAGGTCTATAAGTCATTCAGATGTTAGAGCCTAGCCACCTGGATGCTAGATGCCACAAACTGCATCCAATATAAAAGGATTCAGTGGTACAGTTCTTTCCACTTGAAGGGACCCTTTAAATGATCACATTAATTTTTATCTTCAGAGCAGGCTTCGACTAGAAGGGTGACCAACTCGGAGTGGTTCCAATGCCTAGTTCTACCTGGGTATCTTTCCTTCGCATCTACATCCCTTAACTCCTCTCCCACCGCCCCCAAGCAAAGATTTATAAACAAGTTACAACACTAAGCTGTACTAAAAAAGTAAATGCCAAGATTGCCCGTAAGCGGGTATATCTGTTGTAGCTTACCTATAGCTATCAGAATAAAATGTTTAATCTTTATTAATTGAATCTATAAAGAACAGGGAAGTTCCTTTTTCCACCTAACAGTATAAACGTGACTGCAGCTGTGGATACTTACTTGCCTGAAAATGGAACAAACGCCACCACATCTGTTCAAACAAACCGATAAAAAAGAAATCAGGACACAAGACGTAAACCATATTTTAGACTAGCTAATGCTACATTTGAGTCAAGTCAAGTCATTTAGCTTTATTCGATTTTGTTGTACAAATCATAAAAGCGTACAATAATAAAAACATACGATTAAAACAACCTTAACAAGGGCCACAAAATATTGACAAAGTTAAAAGTGAAAATTTGAAAGATTGTTCAAAAGGAAAGGATCCCGGTCCTAAAATGTGCATACCTAATTATAGTAAAAACAACTTTACACAATATTTAGGCATTTAAATATTCTAACAGTCCTGCCTTTACATAGATATCGCCCTCCCCATGGGCTACTAATAAAAGCCTCTGTAGTGTTGCATATCGCGACGGTTAGGTGCAGGGAGGTTGCTATTGATCGTTCTCCAAACAGATTTACCGATAGCATGGGTGTAGCCTGCCCCTGGTCTAAGTGCGGGGAAATGAGGGTAAAAGTCATAAAGGTCCCCAGTATGTATCGGTCCATCTTCTCCTTGCCGGTACCAAGATTGGAGGAATGAAACAATGTTTCTGTTGCAAAATTTCACTAAGACCAGATCCCCCACGATATCCTTTCGCAGGGGACCTAACCAGCCCACCCTTCTAACAGCTAGTATTTTGGCCATTAAGTTCAGCAGGCAGGGGTCTATTCCTAGATATCCAGTGGGTAACTTTGTTTTGTAGTTCGTGTTGGGTTTCAGTTTTTCCCCGTGTGATTGGTGGTACTCCTGATAGAACATAAACAAAGGGAGCAGCCTCTGGTGGTAAGTGAATATGAGGTGCTATGTTTGACCCCGAACTGGCGATGTTGCGCTGTGGAAATACACGATTTGGCAGAGGATAAGGAACCTTTGGATCTAGTATATTAGGCGCTGAGGCCTGAGTCTGAGCATTGGTGCTTAGTGCAGTTGGTTTCGGGGTTCCAGAAATAGCAGATGAAGGGGATTGCCTGATATATACCTGATTTTTTAAGGGGGCCAAGTTTGTGTTGATCGTCGTCTCTAATTCTGTAAGTCTATCCCCCAGAAGGTCTATTTTTGCCATCAATGGTGAAATGGCGGAGTTAATTAGCCGTTCAATGAGAGTCAGTAAGGACAACTGTGAGGGCGATGCTGAAAAATCTATTCCTCCCACAGTTTCTCCCGGTTCTGGAGTTGGAGGGGAAGTAGTCGCAGACAGCAAGGAGTTTGAAGACAATTTGGGATGTTTAGGTTGATTCCCATTTTGTTTGTCTGTTTCGCACTTCCTTTTACCAGGTGGAGGCCGTACAGTTGCTGTACTCTGGGCGTCTGCTGGATTGATTTGGAGTTGTTCGTACAGACTGTTATTCAAGTTTTGTGAGCCAGTTGGGGTGCTAATGTATTCAGGACTGCTTACAACTTTAGTGTACTTAGTTCCACACAGTCTGTTTAGTTCGTCTAGCCCTGTTAAGCTATTCCCATAGCCAAAGACAGATACGCGAGGATGATTAGTAGTTATACACTCAGGTGACTGTGTAGAATCGTTTACCCCTGGGTTTAAGGGAGATTGCTGAGTGGGCTTATTTCCTTGTAAGTCTTGTGTCCCTTTTGGCAAGCCCCTATGTGAGATAGCTTTATTAATTGCCCCCTTTCGTGTCATCGTGATAACAGGAGTATGATCAATCAATTAATAGGAATACTCAAACGGATGATAAAAAGTACCTTATTGGTGAGTTCAATAGGAGGTAGACGTTTGTACCCTCTTTCTGATGGAGGCAAGGGGGGTGGCCCGACCCGTCCTTCTCGGTCCTCTGAGTGCCACAGAAGGCCCGCCCTTTGCCCGGGCTTAGCCCCGGGCGCTCCCGCGCGGGGCGAGAGGCGTTCCTCTCTTTCCGGGCGCAGAGGTGGAGTCAGGGACGCGACTCAGCCGCCGGGGCACCTGGAGGTGTAGTGTTTGACCCCCCCGGTGGCTGCAGGCGAAGTGGCGGTGTAGGCGCGACAGCCGTTCCCCTCACGGCGTCTCCCTCGCGCTGGTGGGGCAAGAAGAAGCAGCAGCCGTTCCCCTCGCGGCAGGTAAGGAAAAGATTCCAGCGTCCACATTTGAGTCAGCCAAGCCAGTCTTCCTGTGGATAAAGCGATTTAACTTTCCCAAAGATACCCGTGCCTCCAAGTGAGCCACTGATCCATCGGTTAGTGGAAATTTAAAATCGAGAGAAATGAGCAGGTAATACCAATGTCTTGGTGCCACGACTGAGATATTGTCTCAGGCTAGAACATCACCGTTATTTTCTCTGGAGAATGATCATCAATTTGGAAACTAGGTACCTCCTCTGGAGACTCATGTGTCCGCTCTGAACAGCAAGGCTGAATAAGTCACATTATGGCCTTAGCCAGCATGGAAGCATATTAGGTGGAATTATTTTCATTAAAATTTGGTTCAACACAGTTTAATCGAGTGTCTGCCTCAAAGGGTGTTTGGGTACAAGCAGCATACACCCATGCAGAGGCTCTATCCATACAACAAAATGCAGCATGGGCAGATGGTGAGGCTCCATTAATCTAACAATTAGCAAGTTGTCTATCTGGAGTCTAAACTCTTGTGTATACTAATCTATTTCAAAACTAGTGTTGAAACTGTCAATATGAGCCCAAATAAGCAGACTCCAGAGAATGTCATGGCTTGCTAAAGGTCTTCTGTATTATGTGCGGGCCAATCCACAGCCTCCACAACCCAAGACTGTCTATATTACTATATAAAAAATGGCAACTTTCAGCTCCTACAAACTCATCAGCCTCATCAACAAACAAATATGAGTCAATGATAACTAAATCCCGAAAACAAAATCCAGAGCGGCTTCAGGGAAGGCCTCTTTACCGTAGACCATATTTTCAATGTTTACCATCTTCTATGAGCCTAGGCGTTCTTATTCAAGAAACAGGCTCTTTGTTGCAATCGTGGACTTTAACCAAGAACTAAACCAGAATATGCAGGCAATTTCTATGGACGAAACTGGAGAATATGGGTTTGTGCCCAGAATAATGAACAGCCTTTACTCAGATTCAAACATACAAGCACCAACGATGTAAGAAGCAAACCATTTTCCACCAACTTATAAAACAAGGTTACATCAAGTCATCTTAGCTATTTAACCTACACACAAATGACATATACACCAAGATATAAAAATCCTCACAAGTCATACCTAGAATTAATAAAGCAATGATTACTTGGCTCCTCTATACCGATGATTCCATTTCGGCATAGATGCAAAACCCCTTGTAGGCCCAACTCAATGTAATACAAAGCTACTCTGTGAAAAAGCGATCTTAAAATCAATCCAACAAAATCAAAGGTTATGGTTTGTGGTTTTCGGGCAAAAAGGGTGTTAGGCAAAGCATTAACCTTGGGAAACCATTCAATCTCAGTGGCAAGTAACTTCAAGTATCCAGGAGTGGCAATGGCCTTCTCTCATACCTTGAACTATATTGTGGATGCACTGGAGCAGACCACAAGGGCTGTAAAGGACATGTACAATTCACCCAAAAACAAATGCAGCAACAAAGCTAAGACCCTGTAATACATGTGGTAGTGGGAGGAATTGTACGCTAGAGAGGAAATATCTAGTGCAGACACAGGTCAATAGGTTGCTTGGAGTGGAACTGTGGAGAAAAGTCTGGACTTCCATTACACTTCAATGCCTACACCACTGAAATCAGATTTAGGGTACATGCTCGTTGAAGACTAAGCAGAAAATGCCATACCGCACTATGTTGTCAAAAGAATTCAGCAAAGCATTGAAAGAGGCCTTAGAAATTTAAATACCTGCTTATATTTTATCTACGCTAATTGCTTGCTTACTTGAACAAAGTAGAACTTCAAGATACTCAGTCCTCCTTGAAGGTCAGCAAAAAAAGGCTTCAGTACTACAAAAACAAGGACTACAGGAAAGGAATGCAGAGAAAAATTGCACAATTATTGAAAAAAGGAAAGGCTTCCTCAGACCAGAATATTTTCAGATGTTTGAAAAGAAATAGACTATCATTTCAGAGCTAAGATCACACTGTCTAAAATACTATTATTCATGGCCTGCAGCAACACTCATCTGCTTCATGGCGTTCTGGCCAAAAAATCTCAAGCTAAGTTGCTAGCATGCCCATACTTCGACTACCTACTGTAAACCTTAGTTCATTTCCTCTAACTTGCAATCAAATTCATAAAATAAAATATGGTCCCCAGGGAGGAGGTCTGACTAAAACCATGATGGTTCACTTTCCAGCCGGGTCAATGGATAAAACACTGAACAAACAGACCACTTCTTAGGAGAAGCTTGCCGCTTCATTAGCCTCAAACTGAAAGCAATTGACATTTCCTACAAGACGTACATACAGTTACCAAAATCGCCTGTACCGATAATCTTCTACTTAGTCAATTTCTAAACTTTTACATCTAGCTCATTCCTACAACTATGATGAAATGAAATGATGAAATGAAATGATGAAATGAAATGATGAAATGAAATGATTACGCACTTGTATAGCGCACGACTACCCGTAGGCATCTCGGCGCTTGTACGAATACCGCCGAGGAACCCTTCCTGGCCTTTCCCTGTGAGGAGCCCACTCCTGGGCACCCCCAAGGTGAAGTCAGGCATCCTCAGCGTTGTTGGGGCCGTTGTAGAGATTAAGCAAGCTATTGCCCAGAGGTGCAGAGTGGGACTCATGATTAGAATAGGCACCGAGACGAGAATTATCAGGTCCGAGGAAATTGAGCCCGAGACCCGCCAAGGTGGGAATTGAACCCTGGTCCCGGCCAGACTACTGCATCAGGGTCTGCCGCTCTAACCATTGAGCCACACTTGTCTATCTCACTCTTCCCTTTTCTCTTTATGGCTATTTTTATCATTACTCTACGTGTACCCATTGCCAAACTGTTTCCTTTAGAGTAGACAAATCCATCTTTCTTTCCAATCTTTTCACCTTCTTTGCCATAACAATTTGTTTTCATGCTCACTCTCCCTTCTCTGCATCACTGAAAAATGTCATTCTTATCCACTCCCTTGGCACAACTCTAACTTTTTACCTGTTCACAGATCTTTTATACATAATGCATTACTGTTTTAATTTATCGTTCAACAAAAGGTTTATCAATTTAAGTGTGAATAGCCACAAACTAAAACAGTCCACAGCCTCAATTTGACAGCTATGGTGTCAGTGCTACAGAGAACCATGTCTGGAGAAGTGATTGGGAATGCACTGAACAGGCACCATGTCTGGTTTGCATTCTAAAACAGTGGTGTTTGGGTAAGGGGCTGAGTGAATCTGACTAAGTGGTCCTCCCCTGCAGTTCTCTTAAGCCCTATGCTATATACTGTATGACAGTCTTGTCTCAATTGACTCAATTTTCTTTGACAGTTTGGCACATGCAGTGCCCGCGTGTCTAGCTAAAAAATCTGAGCATCATTGTAGCCTGTGATCTTATCAGACATGTTTCTCAAGGGTGGAGTACATGATTTTCAAGCCGGCTTTTAAGTGGCAGAAACTTCAAGTAGATTGAAGTGTGTCGCCCCTAAGAAAAGGCTTCTCATTCTTCCCAAGTAATGTGTAAATTGAATGCTTAAGCCTCTTCTGGATGTGCATACTGAGCTTGGTGCGCGAATACAGATCCACACTAAATAAAAGAATGAATCATAAAACTTAGATGATGTTCCCTAAGGCACAATATTGTGATTCATGGGTCCAAATTCCTCTCGAATAGTCAATTCCACTTCGAGCATATTTTATCAATCAAATATTCATAGTATAAAATCAATCCTATTTATATCTCAAATCCATTAAGTATTTCTGCGTTTCAGTTTGCTTTGCAGAATCAATGTAAAACCTTCATACAAGTATTTTTGCTTTTTGACTGTATTTTGCTCATCCTCAGTGCATTTCAGGCTGCATACGCCATTCATTGGACAAAGTTATCAGTCTAAAGTTAGAAGCACATCTGATAGAACTAGCTTGTGTTGATGGTATCGTTGTGCTCCTGCTCCATACTGTGCATATCCTGACACCCGCATCATAGTCTTTGGGTATGTTTTTTTTTTTTTAAATAAAAGTATTCATTGGCAATTTTCAAATATAAAACCATCTATAGTTAAAGCAATACATGGTCAAACAGGCATATACTATGTGTGGTGCGTCATTTCCTAACAATCTGAAAACGACAACTTGAATTTTAATGTTATTTGAGAAATTAACAGTTTGGAATGTGGACTGAGCCAATATATCACTTGGAAGCAAATTCTGATGGTGCTGCCCGATCCACAGCGAGGGTCTCCAGACGAGGAAACAGATTTCCAATTATAGAGTAGTTATGTGCGATGCCTTCATTCTGCTTTACTCCGTAAAATTCCAGCCCTGTGGCTCATTATTTGTTTTTTCCAGGCCAACAATTTCCCCTTGATGATACACACTGGTTCGGGAGCCACTACATTGTGCAGCTGAGATCCAAGGGACAGTACACACTCCTGTCTCAGTCAAGAGGACCCCCCCTCCCCCTACCCATGTATGCCGGTCCTCTTCTGACATTTTCCTTCAAATTTGAAAGTATCTAGAGAACGCCTGGTGGTACTTTTAGCCTTGGAGAAGACGACCAAGATAATCTGATTATCTGGTCATGGCCTCACATGATCCTTAAAGGGTTGAGTCAGCCATATTCAGCAGCTAGGATATCATGGATTTATTTAAGAGCCAAGATTCCACACAAGCAAACTTTTTGAGTTACTGAGTCCTCGATCAAGAATTTATGGTGGGTCCCAGTGATGCCCTTACCTTATCTGCCTCTACACAGAGGGGCAGTAGAATGCCTATAATGGTGCTTGTTTGGTCTCGCCCGCAAAAGCGCATGTGCTGCATGCACTCTCGCTTGCGTGGGGCATTGTTTAAAAAGAAAATAGCTTGGAACTCACCCACTTCTTACCATTCGTTGACTTCACTGTCAGTCTTCTTTGCTGGTTCCTAAATGGTTACTTAATTTTCTTTCAGTGGAGCATGAGCTAAGTTTGATTCAACTTAGTGTCCATCCGCTGATCGCACTGTGATTAAGTTATGCGCTCAAGGACACTTCCTCTCCGTTTCGAGTTCTGAAGCTGCTGTCTCTATTCATTCCTATGTTAAACCCATTTTTGGACATGGTTTATCTACCCTGCACCTTTTGACTTTCTCGTACGAGGATACAATTACATTTTACGTGGGTCAGATCAAACAGTTATTATGTATAAATGACACATTAACACATTGACACTTTCGTGATGCCTGCCGTTGCACGCCTAGTTGTATTACCTTTCAGCCATCCAACTCCTTTATGCCTCATACTTTTCTGCTGATCTTAAGTCGGATTGCTTGGTTAATAACTTGCATCCACTACTTTACAATTCTACCCCACTCCACTCTACCCAAATCCACTGTACACCAATCCACTTACCTTTAGCCATGTCAAACAGCCACACTGCTGTACAACATGGCTAACAAGGTTTGGTAAAGTTACTAGCTCTCACATAGCCAATGCCAATTAGATTGGCCAATGCTTGTTCATTCAATCAGAAGTAGGAATTATACAGATTCTTACATGAACGAGTATACACTAGGATCTATCTTCTGTTTAGAAACTTTGCTGTAACAGGTTAACTTCTGACAATCATTGAAACATTTAATACATTTTAAAAAGATAATTTAATAAGTTTAGATATTTCCCTCTGCTGTAAAAGCAAACCTTAGTGGTACACTAAAAGGTTAGAACCAAAAATTAAGAGATAGGTTTCTTTACATTGATATTTTACAATTTTCACAAAATACAACAGTGTCCTCATCTTCATTTTGGATAGGGTTCTGATACGGAATGCTTTTTGAACTTCAAAATAATAACATTTTAAAAATGGGACAATTTACAATGTCCTATTCATAAAGAAAGAAATCAACTACCAATATAGTAAATCAATATAAAAGATGTGCTTCATGTGAAGCTGCTATTGGCATATACAATCAAGGGATGGGAAATATAGCATAAACAGATGAGAGCAAATGAACCTCTAGTCTAAATCTGTAAGAAATGTTGGCCTACAAATTCCTGTAGAAGAACAATCCTTCAATGGTCTTCCGCAGAGGATATGTATATATAATGGAGGCATATTGACTACCCTACTCAAAAGCAAACTACAGAGGGGGAATTGTGGAATTTGCACTCTGTCTCTTTTAAGTCAACCCAGCCAATGGAATGCTAACAAGTCAGTCAAAGAAATCAGATATTTGTGTGCACTGAAAAGGTTTGTTTTTTTGTAAGAAAAAGAAAAACACTGGGAAAACACTCAGGGACCTGATCAAGTGAATGCTAAACCGACAAAAAGCAGGATGAAGGGGTCACCATGCTTAGTATAAGCATAAAATGCTTTATTCAGAAACAGAAAGCAACCTACACCTCGGGCAAACCAGGATCTGGCGATTACACCTTCACTAAAACTAACAGGACAGCAAGCCCTTCGGTTAACTGCACAAAGCATGGCCACACCCATTGACAAAGCCAATAGGTCTAGCCTACGAGACTTATTGGGTTTGACAATGATTTTAGCC
The DNA here is from genome assembly GCF_964261635.1 of Lissotriton helveticus. Lineage (NCBI taxonomy): Eukaryota > Metazoa > Chordata > Amphibia > Caudata > Salamandridae > Lissotriton > Lissotriton helveticus. The sequence goes on along the minus strand of NC_136069.1, from coordinate 751,439,648 downwards.
ATGTTGTACAGCAGATTGGCTGCTGTGCAGCATGGCTGAAAAGAATGTAAATAAAGGTGATAAGACGTTGCATCATTTTGTAGGCGTGCACCAACATGATGCGCTTGCCTATAAGTTTACCAATCTGAGATGGATCAATAAATAACAATTTGTGCAAATTGTTCTTGATCAACTGTGAATTCGCTTTTTGGATGTAGCGCTAATGCACCTTTTGGTTATAGCACTAATGTACTTTTTTTAAATGGGGTGTTTGGGAAAAGAACAGGCAGGGTACGAGGCAACTAGGAGGACTGGAGAGAAGGATGTCAGAGGGTAATTAAGAACTGGCGTGAGACAACACTGGGAAAGCAGGAGTACAATGGGCAGAGGGTAGGCAGGGATATGGAAGCAAAAGGACAAAGGAGGGGGAGTGAGGATGGGGAAGCAAAAACAGCAACAAAAAGAAGGCGCTGGGCAAAAAGAAAGAGCTGCGAGGGAGGGAGGGAGGGCAAGGGGAGAAACACAGGCGAGACAGAGGAACATGGAGACAGCTCATAAATACATGCACTCTTGTAGAGTGCATGCCAAAAACAGAAAAAGTAGCACCTGGAAAGGGAGCAGTGGAAGAACACAAGTAATGAGTCCATGATCCAGGGGAAGGACAATATGCAAAAGAGGAAGGAAAGCCCACGGAAGCGTGGAATAAGTAGCAAGCAAATGAGTGACAATAAAGCCAACCAATGTTAAGCAATGGGAAGGCTCTAAGCCCACTAAGTTAATATACCTTGCAAAAGCTGGCACAAGCGCAGTCTTGCGCAAGATATACAAAAACGGCCTAAAGTGGCGTTATAATACAATCACAACCACATATTGACAAGAACAGATGCACAACCTACATTACCAGCAAAGTCATTCACAAACAAACCACATGCATCAAAGTGTAGCCTTTGTTCAGGGCAAGAGAACTATAATAAGTGAATACCACAAACAGGGTAGACACAAAATGAGGGGCGCTACATGCCTGCAAAATAGAAACACCGAAGGCATTACAATTAGGGCTCCCGGTTTTATGGTATTTTTTTTTAGCATTTCCGTCTGTATTTATCCATATTTATTTTTTTGTCATTTTATCTGTATATATCTGCATTTATTTTTGGCGCAACAAGATAAGACTCTGGAGCTATTATGTTTCCACATTTATTTAAATAGACAGTGCACCCGGTTGTTATAGGTTTAGCTACATTTATATATACATGCCAAATTAAGTGAATACAATACATTCTTGAGCTGCTGCTGTTACAATATTGGAAACACTGCGCCACTAGTCATGATTATTAGACGCAAACATGTTTAGAATTTAGATGAGTGCACCAGTGCACTGTCAGTGACCTGGCCAAAGAGGGCATGAAAGAGCTGACAGCTTTCATGATAATTTAGATATATTGGGTGCCTCATTGCTCTTATTGCTAGTTCCATGCTCCTCTCCGCAGCATACTCTGTGGTGCAAGTTGCTGCCCACAGCTGAGCGAGCAAACAACCTCCTTTGAGGCAGAGGGCTCTTATTTCTGAAGACCAAGTATCTTTAAAGCATCATGCCCACACCTTCGTCCCATCTCCGCCTTTCGCCATAGTCTCCCATGTGGCTAGGGCCGTCTTGAGTATAAATCGTCCACCGAATGTGGGAATAAAGTTGCACTCCTCAGAAATTAAGGCCCTGTATTAGTCCTTCCAGGCTCTATTTTCCTCACACTTCTGAAGCCTGAAATAATGAACACCCACATGAGCTGGCATCTTTTGAATCACTTTTTTTCAACTAATTCCTTCACTAGTGCAAAATACATTTTGCAGAAGAGAGAGACAATCTCTGCATTGAAGAGTCTGGGCCTAAGACGTGTTTCATTTGCCTTATTTTACTTTTTACTGTCTAGTAGCCTTGAACCTTTTACTGAATTTAGAAGACAAAGTTCTGTTTGTTGAAGACGTTTTTGGTGCATTAGTGCGCTATATCACACAGTGTAACTGTGACCACAGTGGAAAAAAACGATTTAACTTTCAATAGCGTTTACAGATATGCCTTGGCTGTCTCTGGCAAGATGCACCTCACAGGAATGTTTACATTCTGCTATTGTTTTCTTGTTGTGTTTCTTCATGCCAACCAAAGTCAGGGTGGAAACTTTTGTTTTATGGCCTGCAAGGATATGAATGTTAATCGAACCGAATTTCCCCGTGTTTATGCTGCGGGTCTTTTAGCCCTTTTCAGGTCACATTCAAAAGATTCATTTTTGTTTCTCACAGTGACTCAGTGACCATTTGGTTAATTGCTTATTGGAAGCGTGTGGCAATAATAATTAGTTTTAAAAAAAAGAAAATAACTGAAGCCACACGTAAAAGAAAGGAGTAAAAGAGTTTTTGAATGCTTTTTCACCCTGCCGATCCTCACAATCTATCCTGCATTCAACCCACTTCTACTGTTCTTTCATCAGCTACTTAACTCGTCCCCAGCCTCCATAACGAGCAAACAGTAAAACAAAAGGGCTATGGAGGGCAGGCCAGAGGTCAATACAAGAACCTCATAGGAAGGAATTTCCCCGCGCATATCCAAAGATTAATGGCCCAGCAGGTGTTAAAGTGGGCAGGCAGACACTGAAATCAGGAAGAGCGGCGTGCGGGCAACTACTTGGCTGGAGCACTGGTTTGGTCGTAGTTTTCCATTTCTATTTATAAATACAGACGGAAAAAAAATATTTTTCCGTCTGTATTTATGTGTAAAAATCCGTTTAAACGGAAAACCGGGAGCCTTAATTACAATCAATGCACAATAGGCCACTGGGCGACATGTAGTTAGGGACAAACTTACATATACCATACATGGACATGGCACCGTTAACTCATTCAACTCCCAGAGAATAAAAAACAGCAATCCATGGCCTATGGCAATGTAGCCAGCCTGCATGACAATACCAAACTTAGACAGTTGTGTTGCCTTGCATACCTACTCGTGATGAACAGTACAGAATATAGGAAAATGAGATTCCGGCAAAGTACAAAACTCTAAACCTATACCAAACCAACTGTGAACGCATGCAAAGATTCAGCTTAAAAAAAACAGCATTTGCAATTCAATAGGTCTCGCATTAGGAAAGTTTGAGCTATTGGTATTGTAAATGACAATTTTTTTTATTTATGTGTTGGTTTTGAAAATAGCTAAATTAATAGCTTTGTCATTTACAATGCCAATAGTTATAACTTTCGCAAATACGGACACCTATAGAATTTCAAATACAATACGTGTTGTATTTACGTGACTTACATGTCTTGCTATTACAAATAACAATGGATTTTTTTTTTAATAATACTTAAATACAAGTTATTGTAATTTATAATGGCAATAGCTTAAACTTTTGTAAATAACTTTTGTGAAGATTATGTTCAGTGTATTTTATTGTGACGAAAATACAAGAACAGAAGTGAAATAGTAACATCTTTTTGTGACATTTGTAATAAAGCTTGAAACATTGAGAGAACATATTTGTACCAGTGATGCTGTTGTGGTGCTGAGTGATGCTGTGGTGGTGCTGAGTGATGCAGTGGTGGCGCTGAGTGATGCAGTGGTGGCGCTGAGTGATGCTGTGGTGGCGCTGAGTGATGCTGTGGTGGCGCTGAGTGATGCTGTGGTGGCGCTGAGTGATGCTGTGGTGGCGCTGAGTGATGCTGTGGTGGCGCTGAGTGATGCTGTGGTGGCGCTGAGTGATGCTGTGGTGGCGCTGAGTGATGCTGTGGTGGCGCTGAGTGATGCTGTGGTGGCGCTGAGTGGTGCTGTGGTGGCGCTGAGTGGTGCTGTGGTGGCGCTGAGTGGTGCTGGGGTGGCGCTGAGTGATGCTGGGGTGGCGCTGAGTGATAATGGGGTGGCGCTGAGTGATGCTGGGGTGGCGCTGAGTGATGCTGGGGTGGCGCTGAGTGATGCTGGGGTGGCGCTGAGTGATGCTGGGGTGGCGCTGAGTGATGCTGGGGTGGCGCTGAGTGATGCTGGGGTGGCGCTGAGTGATGCTGGGGTGGCGCTGAGTGATGCTGGGGTGGCGCTGAGTGATGCTGGGGTGGCGCTGAGTGATGCTGGGGTGGCGCTGAGTGATGCTGGGGTGGCGCTGAGTGATGCTGGGGTGGTGCTGAGTGATGCTGGGGTGGTGCTGAGTGATGCTGTGGTGGTGCTGGGTGATGCCGTGGTGGTGCTGAGTGATGCCGTGGTGGTGCTGAGTGATGCCGTGGTGGTGCGGAGTGATCCTGTGGTGGTGCGGAGTGATCCTGTGGTGGTGCGGAGTGATCCTGTGGTGGTGCGGAGTGATCCTGTGGTGGTGGTGAGTGATGCATTCTTGGCCCCGAGTGATGATGTGGTGTTGCTGAGTGTTTCATATCCTATGCCGCTCCTGTGTGTCTAATTCACAGTAAAGGCACATTGCACGTGCCTAACATCCGGGTCGCAGATTCATAAACAATCCTCCATTTTCCGAGCACTGCGTCGCATGATACCTGCTGCGAACAGCTAGCGTTTTATGGGGCTCGCAATGGACTAATTGAGCACACGAACATGCAGGCGTTTGAAAAGTAAGAAAGGTCTGCATTCCTCGGCCGAGATCCCATTCCCCAAACATCTGCAGATTTCACAAGGCAGTGCAGTTAAACGCAAAAGATGCTGGTGTGAGCAAACTGTATTTCAAATGCAGATCTGTGACTTCACCCGCACTCCCTCAAAGGCCCTTTATCAATGGAGGTCTATGCTGCAATGTGTAGGCTTCCAGGTGTGAACACACCAGAGACGCCGAGGGTATGTGCGAGAAATAATGCACTATATGCCGAAGGAAGCAAGAGTGTTTTCATTCAAGGTGTTAACAATATAACTCAAATAGCAATAAAAGCTGAAAGCAAAACAATTCAAACCATCCAAAGAGCGAGCACAAGGTAATAAAACGCGATGTTAAAACTGTCGCAGTAAATCCTAAACACAAATGAAATCATATCCGTGTCGATGTTACAAAATAAATCCCTTTACATTTTTTGTTAAATTTTGAATGATTGTTACATTTTGAATGGCTCAATCTTTGTGTCGTTCATTTAACAGGCGTTTACCCAAACGCTAGACAAAATAACGGCACTTTTAACAACACAGTGGTAAAGATCTAACCGAAGAAAGGACAGACTTATGGGGGATGGAAGTGTTGAGAAGTAACAAACAAATGCTCCGCGGAGGGGAAACTGGAACCAAGGAGGATGGCTCTGTCGGCCTTGTGCCACAGTGGCGCCTCTTGTCTGTTTCCTTCTAACACTTCATCATACTACCATTCGAATGTAATTGCTACCAAGCCGCGCTGTCTGCATTTTTTGCACATCAAACACTAAATAATGGGTTGTCGACCTTGCTGCAGGAACACCGGGACCATGCAGTGAACCATTCATTTAACAAACATAGTGCGAATAAGGAGGGAACTGCAACTCTTAGTTAAAGTGAAAGTACAATATGCGAGGCACAGACTGGGGGGAGCGGGAGGCGGGGTTGCAGGGAGCAAGCGAGTGGGAGGGAAGGAGCAAGGTGGTGTGCGAGGCGGATGGGGGTGGGGGAGCAGGGACTGCAACTCTTAGTTAAAGTGAAAGTACAATATGCGAGGCACAGACTGGGGGGAGCGGGAGGCGGGGTTGCGGGGGAGCAAGCGAGTGGGAGGGAAGGAGCATGGTGGTGTGCGAGGCGGATGGGGTGGGGGGCGGGGGAGCAGGGACTGCAACTCTTAGTTAAAGTGAAAGTACAATATGCGAGGCACAGACTAGGGGAGCGGGAGGCAGGGGTGCGGGGGAGCAAGCAAGTGGGAGAGAAGGAGCTCTGCTGGTGTGCGAGGCGGATGGGGGTGGGGGGGCAGGGGAGCGAGCGTGGGAGGGAACCAGCATATGGGGTGTGAGTGAGGGTAAGCGCGTGCTGGCGAAGCGTCACGCTTCAATAGATCACATGCATTGGGAGGAATCCGCTTGGATTCCGCTTGGTCAAAGAGTTTGTTTCAACCACTATACTCTCGTCTATTTATCCCTGCGGGATAGAATAGTCGAGAACTTAAAAACCCATCAATTACTTTCTTGTCGCACCTTGAAAAAATGTCACTAATGCAGCCTCACAGTCAAGGCTGCCATGCACAGACTATGTTATGATAATTTAATATAGCGCAGCGACTCGCCCTCAAAAGAGCACTTTGATGCTTGGATGGCAGATTAGTTAGCCATATGTCATTAAAAGAGCCAGGTCTTCAGATGTCTTTTAAAGCTTAAAAAATCGTTACATGCCCTAATGTGGAAGGCGAGCTGATTCCAATGGTAGGGGGCAAGATATAAAAAAGAGCAACCACCGTATTTTAAGTTTGAATACGTCGTGATACTATGATACTTTCTTACTAGTCTTCTGCTCAAAGTAACTGGACACAAGAAGTATCTTACAAAATTCCATATGCAAGTCTATATGCCAACTCAAAATGCACTCAAACCATACAAGTCACAGCAAAGAAAGCAGAGGGACCGTTACATCTGTGGTTTCCACTCAGAAAGAAAACCACATCTAGGGGTGATGGAGGTGGAGATGGGTGCGTGGTTGCGCCCACGGAGGATGGTGGCATTCATGTGGAGCTCCACAGGGCGAGTGAAGATTTCTTCAAACAGCGGTGGCTCCTCTTTTCGTTGCTTGCTGTCACATACAAAGAGGAGACGCCTCGGAAAGACCCCACATCGTTTAACTAGCTCGCTGAGGTCACGTCTCACTGCCTTTCCTTACGACGCCCTCTTCTCTTTTGAGGGCCCACCATCTTGATTTACAGCCGCAATGACAGAGATGCTCGGCAGGTCCTAAACGCTTCAAGTGTCACTCAAAATGCCCAATATTGCCATTTCATGTTCAGCAACGCTCCTTCCTGCTATTTTTTTTACCCAAAGTACTTTTTTTTTTTAATGACTGCATTAACATTTATTTCCACTTATGACTCCCTGAGGTTTTTTGGCTTCCAAGACCTTTGCCTTTTCTCCTCATAAGTGCTACCTCCCATTTATGACTTTTCTTCATGTGTTATTGTATTTCTTCTAAGTATATGGATTCACCCTGTGTTGTATTACTTTCCCTGAATTAATATTATAGAGTCAAGTCCCATTGCCATGCGGTTTTCATGACTGGAAACATACAATAATCTTACATATACTTGGTTTTATGGGCAGACTGAGAAAGCTACGCATATCTCAGAGAAAGGTCTTGAAATCATGACATGTATTGCATTAGCCATTTTCCCCATATTCCACCATACCAGGGATGGAGGATTCCGCTCTTCGCATATCTCACAATTTACATCTTTCTTCAGCTGCTATGGCTGCAGTCACCATTCCTCCATCTGCAGTAGGGAAAGACTCCACCAAACATCTTTAAAAAGATCCTCCCTCGCCTTCTAAAACCATTCCCAGACTTCAATGGACCTTTTATTAGAGGAAATAAGAGCCTTGTGCCCGTATATGTAGGAGACCAATGCAAGATTACACAGCCTCAATGACAAATGATCATGGATGAATTGTCTCAGTTGAGCATCAAATGTCCTTCTTCACTCCACTTTTCTTACAGTTACTCACCTTCAAACCAAAGTTTCCATGCATCAAAAACAGGTAAAAGACTTGGAAATGGAAAACAGAAACTGCAGTAAGAACTCCCACATTTATGGTCTTTCAGAATCTTCTGAAGGTCCTGACCCAAATCTGTTCGAATAATTTTTGCATACTGTTCTAAACATGTCGGAATCACCTCTTGTTCATCTCCCCAATGTTGCTTCCAATTCTAAGAGACCTAGAGGTGTTATTCTTCATTATCTTCAATAGACTGACTTGCTTAGGGTTCTCTCCGCAACCAGGACAATGAAGAGGATCTCTCGGTCCAGCAATAATATTTACTTCTTGCACGACTATGGTAAAAGTACAAGGCATTTCTTTCCATGAGACAAGCACTTCGCACTCTTGGAGCTCGATATGGACTTTTTATACCTGCTTTTTGAAGGTCACATACATGAACTATCTTCGAGGAGCCTTCACGTCTCAAAGCATTTCTTCAAAGTTAAGTTGAAGACATTGATGTATCCAGATCTACAAAACCTTGCCATTTTTCTTTTTTCACTTAAGTCTTGTTTCTCTATTGCAGGCGTTTCTTTTTTTAAAATGACATGGTTCGTCATAGGTTGTTATTCACGGTATTAGCTGTTTGTATTTGCCTTTCTTAATATGGTATTTCAGTTAACTTTATCTTTCCAATTACAGGTTTTTTCTATTTGTTTGCATCTATCCAGTCTCCCTTGTGCCCGCTTTCCAGAGCTTAGATGTGTCATTCTTCAATGAAGTTTCACCAACCCCCAGATATTTTGAAAATATGTTTTGGTATGTCCTTTTTCCTTTTGTTTTTTGTTTTGAAGTCCTCGTTTCTCATGTATCACCCCTTTTGATTTGCCATTTGTTTCTATTCCTCACCATTTCTTTTCCCCCTTCTGTAGTTCATTTTCACTACTTTCAAATTTTCTCCAATTTGGTCCTTTTTACTTATTCTTTTTCTATTATCTGATATAGCACCTCATTTTTCTTTATGTCATAAAAATGGTGTCTTGGTTCCTGCCCTTGTTAACATTGTTGGGACACTTGAACTGTATACCCGGACTTTTGTTCTCTTGCTTATGGATTGACCTCCCTGGCCTACGTCTTCATCGGACTACTTTTCGTTCGTGTGATTGCCCCGCACCGAGTTGCTCACTTCTCGCTGTCATATGGTGGGAGTTAATTGTGGCTAAGAAAGGCCTGGGGTGAGATACACTGCTCCCGGTGGATTGCTGGTGTACATATCCGTGGCGAGCTTTCCCGTATGCATAGTGCGGTGGGTGACCCCCTTGTAAGTTTTATGACGCTCTAGATTGTGTCGTTTTCGTTTACACGTATTACGATTGACTGGTTGGACGGAGGGCTGAGGCCGACCGTTTTGTCTTTGCTCCTTCACTCCTCCCTCCTACTTCTTTTGTCTTCATGCCCTTCTTTTTATCTCCTTATTCCTCTTCTCTTTCGTGTCTCTACTACATTTCGGGTTCGGGATTAGGGCGACAGGCACGCTGCTGGGGGGGTAGGCCGTAGCCTTCTGCAGGGGTGCTGGGTGGGATGGGTCTTCTTTGCTGGTTTATTTTCCTTAGTTCTATGGCCCTTTTGTGTCTCTTTATAGGAGCGCCGCGACTGTCCCTGCCTCCCGTGGTATGATTGGGATGGGGTCTGTATCGTCGCTTCTCTCCTTCTTGTGGCTATGCTGCATTTCAATGACGACTCCCATCCCCTCCTTGTTGCTAATACTCCTGCTCTTTTCTGTGTCCTTGCTACGGGATGCTTGTTTCGGCGCGGCGCTCTTCTCTTTCAGTCTGTATTTTTCTTTTTCCCCTTTTCCTTCCCCTCCCCTTCTCCCTCTTTCTCTCCCTAAGGTTAGTATGACGGGTTAGCTCTAGTGATGTTAGTATTCCGGTTCCTTCGTTCTATCGCGATGTACTACTGGGTGGTAGATGTGCATAAGATGAGTCTACTTGTATGTTGATTTGAGTTAACCGCCTCTGCTTTCGTACTGATGTATACTGTAGTGACAATTCTCCGCATTGCTGCCCTTTAGTTTTCTTATGGCCAAAGGTTTGCTCTGGGAACCTGGATTCATTTATGCTGTATCCGAGCCTGTTATACTCCTTATTGTAATATTATAAAATTAACCTTCATTATTCCTGTTTGTGGGCCGTCCAGATTCTCCCCCCCCCTCTCCTTTTTTGAACTGTATTGATTGCACATCATCCTGATTGTTTCTGTATATTTTTCTTCTGTGTTTTTTGACTGCTCTATTGTGTCGTGGCCGGCCAGTCTGGTTGTAGGCCCAGATTTGTATATACTTTTTGTACAAATAAAGGTTTACAAAAAAAAAAAAAAATGGTGTCTTGGAATGTCAAGTGTCTAGCTAGGTTCACCTATTAAAAGGCAACAGGTTTTAACACACGTATACAATCGTAAGGCAGACATTGCTCTCATCCAGGAATCTCTTCTTACAGACTCATAGTCCTTGAATTTAAAGAGGAGGTGGGTTGGTAATATTTAATTTTCCCCAGGTAACTGCCCAAAAGAACAAGGTTGTCACCTTATGTCACACATCTCTAAATGTTTGTCTGAACTCACAAAAAAACGATACTGAAGGACGATGGTCACTTACCAATCTTATCATTGACCATGTCTCTATTTTAAATGTATATGGTCTCACCACTACAGATTGCCAATTTTGGTCAAATGTAAATCAAAAACTTACACTTTGACCGGAAGACCATTTTATTTTTGAAGGACTGTAAACAGCTTGTCAAACCATTTATTGACTGAAATTCATCATCTTTGTTTTTACTTATCAACTCTCAAAAATTATTTGTTTAGACACTTAAACAATGTGCACTTATGGATGCTTGGAGACTCTCAAACCCAACTCTCTGTGAATTCATTATTCCCCAACTCACCATACAAAGTCACGAATCAACTATATCTTCATCTCCCATACTCTCGCTCAAACACTTCACTCAGCCGAAATAGGATCCATTTTAATTTCTGATCATGCCCCGGTTTCCATTCAACTAGGCATCCTACCAAACATCACCAAGCCTAACAGATGGAGATTTGTCAGGGTCAAAAAATCTTTATTCAGTTGCTTCATAAAAAACAATCATAAAAGCACAGAAGAGATAAGACACATCAAGAGTAAAAATACTTCAATACATGATCTAAGTAATAAAATGTCATCTTAGTATCTTAATATAAACAAAGTGGTACAGATGGAGATTTAATAATTCACTACTGTCTGGTTCTTTTGTTCCGCTTTTTCTATATTTTTTCACTATTTCTTCCATGACAATCATAATGATGAGATTTCTTTTACTATTATTTGGGATGCTTTGAAAGCTATGGCTAGAGACTTCATAATTAGATGTGTCTCCAAGAAAAAGAAAACCTTCACAGCAAAAAACAACAAGGTTTTTGCCAAAATAAATCTCTTGGAACCCACATATTATTCTTCCAAATACAAAGATTGTTTACAAGAACTCCTCAATGCCAAACTCCAATTTAACAAGTAGACTACTGATAATGCCTCCTCCTTCTTACTCCAATCCAGTGCCAAATATTATGGGGGTCAAAAGAAATCAGGCAAATTAATTGCAAACTAAACAAAAAGGCATAAGTGGTGGAAATGTATACATTTGCATTGCCCCCTGCAGTGGGCATACTGCCTAATAAACAGAATGTAAAAAAAACACTTGTAAACTATCTTAAGAATAAAAACAGAAACACAATTGGCTCTACAAATCTATTACATGAAGTGCCTGACATATTACATGAATTTGCACATTTTTATAGAACCCTCTATACTCCTGAACATTCTCCGGGTGACTGACATCATTGATTATATTTCAAATACAAAAAAATCTTTTGATCCTCATTTAGTCCTATAAGACCTACAAGCAGACATCTCTATGGAAGAAGTCCACATTGCACTATGCTCCCTACAATCCGGCATAGCTCCAGGTCCTGACGGCTTTACTGCAGATTTTGCTTCTTTCCCACTTACACTCTCATTTCTTTACAAGGGTCAATCGTCTGGCTCCTTCCTAGACACCCTCACTCCTTCCTAGACACCCTCATTTGTCTAATTCCAAGGGATAGCAAAGATCCACAGGCATGTTGCACTTATATTTCTAATCAACATTGGTTACAAATTCTTTTCTAAAGCATTTGTCCTTTGTTTAGAATCTTTTTTACCCAAACGTCTTTGAAAAGAACAATCTGGCTTCATCAACACAAGATACTTATCCGATAATATACATTTAATGTTTGACGTCCTGTCCAAATCTACCTGCTTAGCTACTTCATTAGTTGCAATTGCCGTAGATGCTTAAAAAGCTTTTGAATTTGGCACTTTCCGACTGCCCCACGACTGAGACCCAACTGATCCCGCCACTGAGCGCGGGTCGAGTGCTGCTTGTGGCCCGGTCTCTTCTGCTTCCGGACCGGGCCGTGCAGATCCCCGGCTGCGGTGGGTAGCGGCTGTGACACAACGGTGCAGCGAGAACAAAGGCGGAGTTGCGGTGCCGGAAGGAGAGCTCGGCTATACCTTGGCCCCTCGACCATCCATTCCTCTATCAGTCTCTGGAGCAACAGTTGGCAGCGGCTCCCTGGACAAAACTGAGGCCTACTCTCAGGTGTGGCCCGACTGAGCTCACCACTAGACGAGGGCTAAACGCTACCTGAGGCCCGGTCTCCTTTGCCAGCGGTCCGGGCCGCATGGAACCCCGGCCCACAGCAGACAGCGAGCCCGGCTCCGCAGCGCCCGAGGCGGCGGTGCGCAGGTGAGGCCGAGGCGCCCGGGAGTGGGCCCGTGGGTGACGCTGCTTCCCCGCGCCGGGCCCACAGGCTGCCGCAACCCTACCCGGCACACTACGCCCCCTCTGCCCATTGGGGACTCTAGGCCAGCGCGAGCACAGCCTCATAAAGGGCAGTTTACCAGTAACCTTAGGGGAGACACACTAGGAACCCAGAGAGAGCGGTGGGAACGTGGACAAGAGGCCTAGCCACCTGGGCCGGCTACCAAAACCCCAACAGGGCGCAAGAGACTGCTGGTACTCTCGTACTGGCCTTGGTGTTGCCGTCGTGGCCCTGCACCTGGTGGACCAGATGCGGCCCTTTGCTGACGCTTGCCATACCCCCGTGGCCTTGTGGGGGGTGAGAATCGGTGGAGGCTCTCGGGAAGGAAGCTGGATGCAGGGTGAAACTACGTGTCGAAGCCAGTGACAACGTTGCTGGGGGCCTGGACGTCTTGAAGAAGCACCGAGCCTTCCGCGTCCCTGACCTGAGGTGACGGAGGACAGCCGCCACGGTGGTGCGGCTGGGTCCGGGGCGAACCTGCGACGCTAAATCTCACGCTGGTTTCTAAAACACTTAAAGCAAGAGTCAGGGTGAACTCCCAGCAGCCTCGGGACACTTGCCTTACATCTCCTTGGCCCTTTGCTGGCGGATCGGCGCGTGCCTGGGTCTCCACTGGCGTTTCAACTTGCTTTACGAGCACTTGAGGGGTACAGAAGAGCATGTCCAGGGCTAGGACCAACAAGGTGAAACCCCTGAAGGGCATCTTTGGCCGTTCACAGTCTATCCCTACCATGGCTACCACAACGCCGGAGGCCGAGACGTCAAAACAACATGCGTCCTCTGGGGAAGAACCTATCACGAAGGCCTTCTTGGAGTCGTTGTTCCTCACCCTCCGGGAAGATATTCAATCAATGAAGGCCGAATTCACCACGGAACTTAAGGAAATACGCCGGGATGTCGACAGTGTTGGGGAGCGGGTGGCCACACTTGAAGAGAAAAGTGACGCTACAGTTACAGACTTGACGATGCTTCAGCAAGAAGTCTTCAGGCTGCAGGACCAAAACATGGATATGCAAATGCACCTAGAAGATATCGAGAACCGCTCCCGCAGACAAAACATCCGGATCAGGGGGGTGAGGGCCTCTGACGACCAGACTCTTCTGGCATATACTTGGTAACTCCCATGGGACCGATATCATCCTGGACAGGGCACACAGAGTGGGACAGCCTCGCGGCCCAAACGCGCCACCGGCGGATATATTGGTGTGTGTGCAGGATTTCAAGACCAAAGAGGCCCTCCTCTCCAAGGCAAGGACACTCCACCCTATCGCTTTCCAGGGTCATTCCCCGGTACTGTATCAAGACGTGGCCCTGATCACTACAGAGACGCCGACAGTTACGCCCTGTGACCGATCACCTACGGCAACAAGGAATCTCGTATTCCTGGAGGCACCCATTCCGCCTCATCTTTCGATACAACAGTAAACTTCACCAGCTTCGCTCACTGATGGATGCCTGCCGCCTGCTAGGCCTGACACCACCGAAAGACGAGAGCGATGCTGGAGAACCGGGGGCGGGGCCGGAGGTCTCTCCATCAGGCTGGCAACGACAAGGCAGGAGACGGCGCCCTCGGAAACCGCCCGCATCGGAGATTGCTCAAAGCCAACAAGACGCGCTGGCTCTCGCTGGGGAGGGCTCGGAAGACAAGTGAAGGCCCTGCAGCAGATCCACCCCTTTTTTTTTAAACCTCCTAATGCATCTTTGCTGATTTTGGGTGGGCGGCGGGGGAAGGATATCTTTCCTCATTGACCACACTATGGACCCCAATTGGTTGTCACACCAGTCGTCTCCGGACGACGGACCTCTTTCAGGGACTGTTCTGGTTCAACCTGTTTCTGGGTTAGGGAGGGTTGGGTTTTTTCTTGGTATTGGATGTTTGGGGTTTTCTTTGGGTATTCCCCTCGTCCGCCTTCCGCCCCCCCCCCCTTCCAGGCGCCAGACCCCATCTCCTGCGTAACATGCCCCTCCTCTTCTAGCCTCGGGCACGAGAGGGGCCCCCAGAGGCATGCTCCAGCTGGTTCCCCCTTTCACATGACACATGCCTGAAACCACTTAAGATACTTACTCTCACTGTTCGTGGCCTTAACAACCCAATTAGACGTAGGGCAGTTCTCCACTATTTAGAACAATCAACCGCTGATATCTGTCTTCTACAGGAGCCCCACCTTATCCCCAAGGATCACCACAGAATGAAGTCCCGTGCATTCCCCACACAATTGTTCTCCTCTAACTCCACTAAGACTGCCGGGGTTGCTATCGTGGTCTCCCGCTCCTTTCAGGGTAAAGTCATCCAAAAGCAAGGAGAGATTAAGGGCCGCTTACACACATACCAGTTTCTTGTGGCAGGGACCTCCCTCATAGTGGGTTCAGTTTATGCTCCTAACGAAGGACAGGGGAAATGTTTCCATACTGTACTCACCAAAGCGACAGCTAATCCTGAACGATGTCTGTTGCTTGGGGAAGATTTAAATATGGTATTCAATAATGTCATTGATCGATTTGCCCAGCCCACAACACAAATCGGGGCTCTCTCCCAGACCGACTTAGAGTGTCTCAAAGAGTTAGGACTCACAGATATGTGGCGACACTTTCACCCACACAGCCGGGCCTATACCTACTACTCTGGGGCGCATAAAACATATGCCAGATTAGATTGCTTTCTTAGCTCCATTCCATTACAAACATTAGCGACAGGCACCGAGATTCTCACCGCATCTCTATCAGATCACTCCCCAGTCATGGCTACTTTCCAAATCCCACACACGCGACAGCCACTGCGACATTGGCGCTTACGCGACACGCTGCTACATCAGGCGTCCACGATCATTCAAATTAAAGCGGCCATCGGGAACTTCCTGGCTCTGAATGCCAACCCTGACACGTCCCTGGCGACACAATGGTCTGCCCTCGAAGTAGTCCTACGGGGGGAATTCATCACCATATCTGCGGCCAATAATATAGAACGCAGTCGTAAGCGGGCTGATCTAACTAAACGGGTGGCACAGCTACAACAGATGCATCAGCGCACAGGTGCTGCTAGGGGCTGGCGCCAGCTCTGCATAGAAAGGAAGCAACACGCGGCGTTGGATCAGGACAAGGCCGAATAATCAGCCCTCCATCTTCGCCACTCTTATTATACTGGGGGAGATAGATGCAGTCGCCTGTTAGCTGCGGGAAACGTGAGAGCGTCAGGGAGTTCAAGGCCATTCGAGGACCAGGGGGTGAGCTCACATCACAAGACGCAGACATAGCCGAAGCTTTTCGGCATTTGTATGCAGACCTGTACTTGAGCCACTCCCTTGACACTCTACACAGCCTTGATTACCTGGAGGCCGACAACTACCTGCGCTCTCTCCAGAGCAGGCAGACTATCTCGATAGGGAGATAGGGATGGAGGAGGTAATCGCAGAAATCTCACGCCTCCGGCTTGGGAAGTCTCCGGGACCTGATGGCTACTCCGCAGCCTTCTATAAAACCTTTTGCGGCCAAATTGCCCCCTGCTCAGAAACCTCTAACACCTTTGCACAAACTGGGGCTATCCCCGGAGAGATGTTGGAGGCATCTATAGTGGTCATCCATAAACCTGGAAAGTACGAGACACTCTGCAGCGCTTACAGACCGATCTCCCTCCTAAAAATTGTACATAAAGCTTTACACAAGTATCCTAGCGTCCAGCCTAGCGCCTTACCTGCCCAAACTAGTGGAACCGGATCAAGCGGGGTTCATACCCCAAAGACAGACCAGCGATAACACTAAAAGGGTTCTGCACCTCATCGAAAAGGCCTCCCGCACCACTGGGGAATATATGCTACTGGCTATTGACGCAGAGAAGGCTTTTGATAGGGTGTACTGGCCTTATCTAGAGCAAGTTTAGTTGAAATTTGGCTTTGGGTACAAACTGTGCACGCGCGTATTGAACTGTTATCGCTCACCTAATGCAAGAGTCCGAGTCAATAGCCAAACATCGTCCCGTTTCCCCATAAGTGGAGGCACAAAGCAGGGGTGTCCCCTTCTCCCCCCCCCCTTTTCGCGCTCTACATGGAGCCCCTGGCGAGGCGCATTAGACAACACCCCCTCATCACCGGGATTAAATTCGTCAGGGACACTCATACCATCAGCCTATACGCCGATGACATTCTACTCTTCCTTTCTAACCCAATCCAGGCCCTTAGAGCTCTTTTCATTGAACTATATGGCTTTGCGCAGGCCTCAGGGTTTAAAATTAATATGGATAAATCAGACCCTTGATCTCTCCCTTACACCGCACACATTAGCCGACATTCAGGAAGAACATCTGATACATACTTGGGAGTGCAACTGGGCGCCACTATCTCCGCCACTGTCACCGCTAACTATGAAAGACTTCGCACCCACATCCGCAAAGAGCTTTGTTAATCAATGGCACCCACTCTACCTCTGTGGGTGGGGTCGACTCAATACCATAAACATGATGTTAGTACCCATTGGTTTATTCACTATCTCTAACATTCCAATATCCATCCCCTCAATTTTTTTACCCCAACAAATTAACTACTTACTCTCCTCTTTTTTAAGGAACAAGAACATATCATTATTAAAAGTGAAATGCCCTAAATTGGATGGTGGTGTTAACTCCCCTTACTTCTATAATTACTACTCAGCTTTCATTTTGAAACAATCTATATATTGGATTTTGGATCTTTCTGATTACCATGCTTTACAGACCGAGCAGGAGAAATGCTTTCTCGCCCCCTTTATTTTTTGTGAATATTTGACTTAAAAAAAAAAAAACTCTAAATTTCTCAACCCCTATTTTCAAACATCTTTGTTCACCGTTAGAACCGCTTTTATCAAAAACTCCCACTGATAATGTTTCTTTCCTGAATTCTACAATATGGCTAAAACACTTTACCATTATTTAAGAATAAGCCCTTTTACTGGAAAGCTTGGTGGAAAACTGGTTTAATATGAATCAATAAACTACTTTTTGCCATTTTCCCAGGTCCAAAACCTTTATAATCTTCCACCCTTCTTTGGACTCAAATTTTAACAATTACAAACAATCATTATTGAGGCTCACAAATACTTTCAAACATTAACCCCACATCCTGTGCAACCCCCTTCTAATGTGCTTCTTTGCACATCTCCCAAAGCTTCAACTATTTATCATTTCTTACAACACCCATCTGATGATAGATTCAAGTCTGAAGCTGAGTTAGCAGGGGACGAGATTTAGGAATAAACTGGCCCATATCCACTTGGACACAGAGTTTGATAAAAAATATGTGCCCCCAACACAACACAAACTTTATTTTCAATATACAACAGACTTTTCTTTTCTCCTCCAACCTTTCAATTATTCCCAGACTTCCCCAATAGTTGTTGGTCCTGTCACTCATCACATCTCTTCTATTTATTATTTACCTGTCCCTTAGTACACGCTTTTTGGATACAAGTTTGGAACCAGTTACATTTTGTTTTCAATTCCTCAGTACCCCTTTCCTTTAGCAATATTTTTGTAAGTAGTTTGTATAGTAATTGGACAGATGTTTCACATTACACACGTATCGTAGATCGGATGTTAGCAGTGGCCTTCAACAAATAATGAAGAAGGAGTAGCTTCTTACCTGTACCTCCAGTTCTCTTGTAGGGGTATTTCCGTGATAGTCATAATCATGCGAATAGTTTCTCTCCCCCCCCCCCCCCCCATCTGCGTGGTTTCCGGAGCACTACATTAGATATATCTTCTTAAGTGGTCATCTTCTGCCTTTCTTCAGGAAAGCCTGTATAGACACTTAAGAGATAAAAAGTCAATTATCCAGCCTAACCAACTAGGCTACACCGGTCAATATTTCATCTTGAAGTGAAAAAAGGTAGCCAGTTTAACTTTTTTAATTTAGCAATTTGCTGAGTTTTACGCAAAGAAAACTTTCCTTCACAAAACTCCTTTTTCATGATAGAGATGAAAAGGAATGGATATCGTGCCTTTAAGAGTCTCCAGAGACCCCCGGTATCCCATGATGCACAGCCAGAGGCAGTTACTTTCAGTAATTTTTTAAGGCGTAAAGAAGCAGAGCCTGCTGAGTCTTGGGGACATCTGTGACTGCCACCGGGGAGGCGGGCGGGTTGCTTATGACTATCACAGAAATACCCCTACAAGAGAACTGGAGTTACAGGTAAGAAACTCCTCCTTCTCTTGTATGGGATTTCTGTGTACATTCATAATCATGTGAATAGACTAGCAAGCCCAACCCAAAACAACTCTCCAGCGGTGGCAGAAACAGAGAACAACCGCACTATTGTGCAAATAGATTTCAAAGTGAAGCCTGCCCAACCTGAGCATCTGCTCTAGCATCAGTGTCTAGGCAGTGGTGCTTAGTAAATGTATGGACTGACTTCCAAGTGGCAGCCTTACAGATTTCCGAAATAGTACATTACGAAGTAAAGCCGCAGTAGCTACTTTACCTCTGGTAGAGTGAGCCGTAGGCTTATTAACCAAAGTCTTGTTGGCTCTCTGATAACACAGCTTAATACAGGAAACAATCTACCTAGAAATGGATTGTTTGGAGGTAGCTAGACCAGTTCGGACCAAGTAATAGTTTACAATTAACTGGTCCGATCTACGGATATCCTTAGTCTTGTCCAAATATAACTTCAATACCCTTCTAATATCAAGGGAATGAAGCGACCTCTCAGCAGGAGAGAAGGGATTCTGAAAAAGTGTAAGCAGTGTAATAGTTTGGTTCACATGAAACTCTGAAACAACTTTAGGGAGGAACTTAGGTTGAATCCTCATAACTACCTTAGAGGAATGAAAGACTGTATAAGGCTCTTTACAACATGAAGTTCGCTAACCCTGCGGGCAGAAGTTATGGCCACAAGGAAAGCTGTCTTCCAAGACAGATGCTGAAGAGAAGCCTTATGAATGGGTTCAAACGGTTCCCTCCTCAGTCGTGAAAGGACCACATTGAGCTCCCATGGAGGCGAAGGACCCCCAATGGGAGGAAACACGGTCTCTGATCCTTTAAGAAAATCTATGGTTACTGGGATTTTAAAAAAGAAAGTTTGCGGAGGACATTTCCTATAAGCAGTTGAACTTTGATCGAATGAAACTAAAGGCCAGATTGAGCCAAGTATAGCAAGTAGGGAAGGATGGCATCTTCCTTACAGGAGGTAGGATCCATGTTCTTAGAGGCACACCAGATGCAAAATCTCTTCCATGTATATACATACGACGTGCGTGTAGATGGCCGTTTGGCCTCCTTCAATATCTCTATACAGTCCTAAGAGAGATTCAAAGGTCCATACTGTATTAACTCAGGAGCCATGCCGCCAAATTCAACGACGAGAAGTTGGGGTGCACTATCTGACCGCCGAACTTCGTCAGAAGGTCCGGCCTGCATGGATGTGGCAGGAGAGACCGGTGGAGTATGTCTGTGAACTACTACTGACGGGGCCACTCCGGAGCAATGAAGATCATCTTGGCCGTGATTTCAAGAGCTTGATCAGTATGGTCAAGATCAGGGGAATTGGCGGAAAAGCGCAGAGAAAGCCGCTTAACCAGTTGATCCATAGGGCATTCCCCAGAGTCCCTGGTTGGTAAAACCTGGAGGCGAAGTCGCTGCATTTGCGGTTTTCTGCGGTAGAGAACAGATCGACTTCTGGAGTACCCCATCTTTCTAGATGTCTTGCACCACTTCGTCGTTTAAGACCTATTCGTGAATTTCTTGAATGAGTCCGCTGAGCACGTTTGCCTGAGCATTCTGAACACTTGGAAGGTGAGTTGCTGTGATGGTCAGGTTCCTGGCTAACAGCCAGTTCCAGATGGCCTGGGCTTGCCGAGATAAGGCTCGAGATCTGGAGCCCACCTGCTTGTTGAGGTAGAAAATTATGGTCATATTGTCAGTCTGAACAAGGAGAGACTGGTGTGAAATGACGGCTGGAAGGCTTTCAGCAGCAAATGAACTGCTCAAAAGCTCCAGGAAGTTGGTGCAACACTTGGTCTCTTTTGGGGACCATGTGCCCTGTATCTGAAGGTGTTCGGAATGTGCACTCCAGCTGTGGAGAGAAGCATCCATCACTATGCTTTGCGTCGGTATCTCCTTGTGGAAAGGAATCCCCCGGAGGCGATTGCGTGGAGAACACCACCATCGGATGGATTGAAGAGCCGGTCGTCACAGTTGAATCCTGTCTTCCCAATCCCCCAGTTTCTTATCCCACTGATCCTCCAGACATTCTTGCAGGGGTCTCATATGGAGGCGTGCATTCGGAGTGAGGAAGATACAGGAGGCCATGGAGCCCAGGAGAGACAATACCTTCCTCACCGTCTGGGAGGGCATGATCATGAGAGCTTGAGCCTTCCGAAGGATCGATAAGCATCTCTCCTCCGAAGGACACACGTTTGCTGTGCGTGTATCGATGGTGGCTTCCTCCAAGTACTGTAGACACTGTACAGGAGTCGAAACGGACTTTGTGAGGTTGATGTGGAGGTCAAAACGAAGAAGGAGATTGGAATTCCGATTGAAATGCAGTTGCGCTTCCTGAAATGTAGCTGCCTTGATCTACCAGTCGGCCAGATACGGGTAGACTAACACCTTGTTCCTCCTTAGATGCGCAGCCACCACGGCCATGCAATTGGAAAATGTAAGAGGGACCGACTTCAGGCCGAAAGGCAGCACGGAGTACTGATAATTGTTGTTGCCCACGGTGAAACGCAGGAACTTGCGATGTTTCCTCGCTATGGGCACTTGAAAATATGTGTCTTCAGATCTATTGCGCATAGCCAGTCTCCATGATGAAGTTGAGGGTAGATTTCATGCAAGGACAACATCCGAAACTTTTCTCTGCAAACCCATTTGTTGGCTTGTCGCAAGTCGATGCTGGGTCTGAACTCGTTCTGGTCTTTCTTGCAGACTAGAAAGAACTGAGAATACAGTCTTGTTTCTTTTTTGCCCGAGGAACCGGTCCTATCGCCCTTTTCTTTAAGAGGGTGTTGGCCTCCTTCTTTGACTCGCGTAGCACGTAGCGAGATCGAGTTGGAGGAATCGATGGAGGAGGACTTGTAAAACGTAGCGAGTATCCACTGTGAACAATATTCAGAACCTAATTATCTTGAGATATTTTCTGCCACTCTGCCAGATGGTTTTAAATGCTTCCCTTTACCGGAGTGGATAACGGACAAGGAGGAAGAAACCCTTCAGGGCTTGGAACCAGCAGGAGCCTTGTTCCCTTATCCAGACTGCTGGTTCAATCGTCCTCGCTGTTGGCGTTTCGGAAACTGCTGAAAAGAAATCTGAAACTGCTGTTGTTGGTTGGACTGACGGCCCTGAGACCTCTAAAACCGCTGACAGGAATTACGCCGCTGGAAAGGGCGGAAGGTTTTTCGCTTTTCTTTAGGTTTTTCCAAACCTACAGCCTTCAAAGTCTCCATCTCATCATCCGCAGGCGAGCCAAAGAGAGTCGTGCCAGGGAACGGAAGATTGGAAATGCGCTGTTGCGCCTCCGGCTTCAGAGAAGTACGACAAAGCCAAGCATCTCTACGTACAGCAATTCCGTGGCAATACCCGTAGGCTGCCAGGAGCGAAGTATCTGCTGCAGCGCGGATGACGCGATTCGAGACCATCAGGCCCTCGTTCACTATCTCCTGAAAATCTTCCCGCTTGTCTCTGGGTAGAAGATCCACAAATTGTTGAAGGGACTCCCATAGGGATCTGTCGTACGGCCCAGCAAGGCGGTAGAGCTGGCCGCATTCATGGATGTAGCCGCGGTGTTGCAAGCTTTTCTCCCCACCGAATCCAGTCCGGGGTGGGGTCCAGTCGGAGGAAGGCAGGATCCGACTTCGGTGGGCATACTTCTTCTGTAACCTGGAAGGCGTAGATTTTATAGAAGATGTTGTCAAGAACAGCTCCATTGCCGGTTCCTCCAAACCTGGCACCAACTGGAGCAATGAACGCGATGTTTGTCTCTGCTGGAGAGTCTCAAATATCACCGATGACGACTGCACAGGAGTAGACAGGGGAATGTTCAGCTTTGAAACCCCTCTGACCAAAACCTCCTGGAAGGTGGAGATATTGTCAACAGGAAACACCCTCTGAGGGGGAGAGTCCGTTAGGATTGTGTGGCAGACCAGTAGCGTCTATGGGAACAATGTCTTGATCGAAGACCGTGTTCTTGGTCTTCGAGGTTCCACAAGACGCGTGGGCTAGGGAGCCGTGGGAGCAGACTGAGGAGGAAGCAGCGGCAGCGGAGGAGGAGGAGAAGGAAGAACAGGAGTAGCCGGCAGAAGAGGAGATTGAGGACTTAGCGGTGGCGAAGGGATGACTGGGAGGACTACCGGTTAACGAGGAGTGGGAGGCGTCCTGGATGGTGAATAGGTACGAGAGTACTCCCAACCTGAAGAAGAGACCAACCTCCACAGTTTTCAAGCAGGCCGCGAAGAATGGGCCGTGGACTCATCAGACCTCCCCCTCGACGTCGATCTACTGCTAGACGGCGAGCGTCGAATTTGAATTTGAATTTTGAGGAATTTGTAAAGCGCACGTACACTATGCAGTTTCTTGGCGCTGGGGGTTATTTTACAGGACAGGAAGGGCACAGCGGGTTTAGGGGCTAAAAGCTTGCTGAAACAGAAGAGTTTTAAGGGACTTGCGAAACTCCATATAGGAGGAGGAAAGTCTAACAGGGGGCGGGAGTGCATTCCAGAAAGTAGGAGCAAGGACTGAAAGTTTCTGACCTCCTGATCTTTGTTTCTTAAAACGGGGAATTACCAAAAGAGATTTGGTGGACGAACGCAGGTCTCTATAAGGGCGGTAGTTAGTGATGGCCGAGTTTATGAAGGCAGGAGCCGTGCCCGCCCGGGCCTGAAATGTAAGGCATCCGAGTTTGAAAAGGGCCCGTTGTTTAATAGGGAGCCAGTGTAAAGCAATAAGCAAGGGGGAGGAATGGTGAGATTTAGATAGACCATATACCAGGCGTGCTGCCTGGTTCTGCACCAGTTGAAGGCGTTGAAGTGCGTAGGCGGGGACACCATTGTAGATGATGTTTCCATAGTCGATCTTGGATAGGACCATGGCCATAAGGATAAGTTTATGTGCAGGGGGGGAGAAAAACCGAGATATTTTCTTAATGATACGCAGAGTAAAGAAGCAAGAGGAAACAACAGAACTAATATGGGAGTGAAGTGTCAGATGATGATTAAGTGTGATGCTAAGGGTTTTAACTGAGTGTGAAGGAGTGGGGGGTAAACCTAGAGAAGGGGGCCAGAAAGAGGGGGACCAAGGGTTACCACTGCCACCAGTCAGAACAAGCTCTGTTTTATCCGGGTTGAGCTTAAGATGGTTCGCATTCATCCAATCCCGGATAAACAGCATAACGGACTGGAAGCTAGTGATACCTGATGTGGGGGAAGAGAAATTAAAAAGGAGTTGGAGGTCATCAGCGTAGTTGTACACTGTGACCTTCATTTGTTGGAGTGCGAAAATAAGAGGAAAAATGTAAAGGTTAAACAGAAGAGGGGAGAGGGAGGAACCCTGAGGGACACCGCATTGCACCCTGCGGGGCGGGGCAGAGAACTCGGCCAGGTGGACTGCTTGCTTACGGTCAGAACGGAAGGAGTCGAGCCAGGCCAGTTTCGGTCCCCCTACGCCCGCCGCCTCGACACGGGACAGAAGAATAGAATGGTCCACCGTGTCGAAAGCGGCGGACAAATCCAGGAGGACAAGGGCCTGGGGAGTGTTGGTATCGAGCCCCTCCCTGAGTTGATCCATGACCGAGATAATCACCTTCTCGGTGGAATGCCGTGGACGAAAACCCGCCTGGCAGGGTGAAAGGTAGTTGCTATCCTCTATAAAAGAGCTGGGCACCTGAGTGACATGGGACCTCAACGACGTCGTCTGGAACGCGAAATTCCTATCAACGATGATAGGCTCACAACGGAGCAAGGCCCAGAACAGGACCTAGACATCGAACGTCGGTATTAACCCCTCGAAGTCTACCTTCTCATCGTCTTCGAATTTTCCCTCGAAGTCGACCTTCTTGTAAACGTCGATCTTCTCCTCAACGTCAATCTTCTTGTTGATGTCGGATGGTGATCGGCAGTGACGCATCGACGGCGACCGCCGTTGCCTGTGAGACTCCGATCGACAACGATGATGTCTCGACGGCAATCTTGGTTGAGTCGGTGGCGATCGCGACCTCGCCATTCTTCTCTTCTATGTCGACGTCGCTTCGACCCAGATCATATGGTCGTCATACCTGCTCTCAACGCCGTTGTCGCCGTCTTCTACGCTGATCGGGACCGGCGTAGTTTTCCAACTGGGGAGCCTCCCTGAGGTAGAAGCATCGGTCTTGGTATAGGACTTACCTTCTTCTTGCCCAGAGGCTGAAGAAGCTGCCTTCTGTGCTCCAACCCTGGAGCCAAATCTTCTCCCTGTCACGCAGGGTGCGCCTGGAAAAGGTCTGACAAATAGAGCAGGTGTCAGGCACATGAGACACAGGCAAACACAGAATACAGACTCTGAGTCTCAGACTTGGCCTTCTTCCTACCACAGTCAGGACAGCAGAAGGTAGATAAAGGCCAAAGACGTTACGAAAACTGCAAAAATCCAATTATATAACTAAGATTTGATGTAATACCAAAAGAACGTAGAGCTCAATGCTCCAGGGTTCTGCTAGCAGGACCAGGAAAAAAAGAGCTGAACGTAACTGCCTCTGGCTGTGCATCATGAGACACCGGGAGTCTCTGGAGACTCTTAAACGCAAGGTATCCATTTGTAGACACATAATGGCAGCCTAAAGGGGGCTTCTATATCCATTCCTTTTCATCCCTACCATGAAACAAGCATTGGCATAGTCAATTGGTCTTGCTTTTGGGACATTATAAGTGTTTAGCCATGCAACAGTTTATGTGGCACCAAGGATATTGTGCTGCAGAATTAAATACTTATAAGGTCCCAAAGGCGTCTCGCTATGACAATGTTTTCTTTGTTGTTTTTTTTAAATACACTTTCAACAGGTGAAGAGCGGGAAGAAAACGATGTAGATTTATTTGTTTATGTTGGTAATTTGGAACTAAAATGACCCACATTTAGGTTGTTGTCATTTAGATTTATGGTACTTACTTCTGATGAAGTAATCGGAGATACCATGGTGTGCTGGGCACAATAAATCACGGCCCTCTGGAGTGTTCTGCGTGTGACCAGCAGTCATATCAGTTTACATTGCAGGGAGCTGCCCTTTTGCCATTCATTACACAACGGTTGCTTTGCAGCCCCCTGCTCTGTAATCATGCAGGCGTCACGCAGCATGGTCTGGCCTTCTTAAATTGAAGGGCTTCGGGCGGAATAAAGTGAAGGCTGTAAAGCTAGTTACACGTCTCCCAGCTTGTCCGAGATTGACCAGTGGCGCAGGCGATCAAAAGGAGGTAAATATACAGCTCTTGAGTATAGGCGACAACGCATGCACTTTAAATATGGCACAGCAGAACTTCAAACACAAACAAATTACTACAACGTTTGAATGCGGTTACCAGAAAGGAGAAAGCAACCGCGCTAGGGTGGCATTGTTTCAGAATTTTGAGGCAGAGAAAATTAAACGTGCTGCACAGATCATAGCATCAAATCTGCCTTCTAGAGAAAGCATACCATACGAATGTCTTTTTAGAATTAATTTTTATGTGCCCTTATTGTGCAGTCCTGATTTAACAAGCATTGGCCGCGCGAGCGGCCGCGAGACGAGATATGTGGTGGGGGAGGGGTAGAAGCAGGAGTTGTAAGCACGTGCGGCCAACGCTTGGGAAAGACAGGATGCGAGTGGTGCGCGCGACGCCCCCTCCGCTCGTGCAAGGGCGCGTAACCGTGCGCCTCATGCCAGCAAAAAGCTTGTGGAACGACTTTTCAAAGCCCACTACTAAATGTTTTGCAGCGCATGTGCTGGCTCAGGCGAGACCTAAAAAGGAGTTTTGTGAAGAAAAGTTTTTTATGTGTAAAGCTCAGCGAATTGCTAAATTTAAAAAGTTAAACTGGCTATCTTTTTTCACTTCAAGATGAAGTAATGGCCAGTGTAGCCTAGTTGGTTAGGCTGCATTATTGTCTTTTGATCTCTTAACTGTCTACACAGGCCTTCCTGAAGAAAGGCAGAAGATGACAACTTAAGAAGATATATCTAATGAAGTGCTCCGGGGGCCACGCACATGGGCGGGACTATTCACATGATTATGACTATACACGAAAATCCCCTACAAGAGAATTGGAAGGATTTTACTCAACTACTCATTTGAGGCATGGTGGTATGCTATTTGTTACAATCACAGATTTAACCTCGCTTATGTTCAACCTCTTTTTAAACGTACTGCCTTAAGGTCTCCTGTTACTATATTTTTGGATCAACAAGCCAGATCCTCTTTTCACTGCCAGCCCTTCACTGAAGAAGTATGTCAAACCCCCTTGATTTTCTTATTCTGTTTTGATAAGAAACAGGTCTCTTCTAGTTATGCTTTACTCATTTACATATAGAAGTTTAACCTCATAATATTATCAGATTAGACTTATTTTGGACCTTGTATATTACTCTGCCCCTATTATTCCCAATTTATGTTCCCCTTGCCTCCTCCCTCCATCAATTACATTTTGCATCTTTTTTAATTTGATTGTATTATTTTGTTATAACTTATTTACACCTAATAAACTTCTTCAAACAAAGAAAAACAGGCACAGGGGCCCTGTTGCTACCTCAATGACAAACAACAAAGTACCAGCCTCAACATTCGGTTGGAATGGATAAGATTACAAACTTGAGCAGCCTAGCTGGGTCACCCACACAACACTACGAAGGTGCAAGCTACAAGTCACTACTCCAACCCAAACATGTGACAGAAACATAAAAACAACAGCAAACCACAAGATAAATGTGAGATGGAACTCTTCATGTCAGGGCCCCTTGAAAACATACTAGGGGATTGGTCAAATACTGAACAAACCATTGCAAGTCTTTGGAGAATCTTAGCAGGGTTCGAAAAATCCACTCACTACATTTCCAAGCCAGATTCAATTAGGGCAAGCTATTTTTGGGCCCTTTCTGGAGTAGGAAAATAAACCGAATTTTGACCTCTGTCTCTGAAAGCAGAGGAAATGTGACAAGAGAGCAAGATTTAAAGGCATCTTTATTGCTCACAAAGTAAATGAGCAATAAAGATGCTTTTAAATCTAGTTAACTTGTCACATTTGCTTGCTTTCACAGACCGAGGTCAAGTGCATTTCAGTTAGGTGGAGTAGAATTTGTAGGTTACTAGACCTGCAGGTATAGTAAAAATTAAATGAGTTTTCGAGCCCTGCTCAGTCAAATCATAATGAGGGTAGCTTGTTCATCTTTCATTCTGTTATCAGTGGAGCATGTGCCCCCCTCCTTATCTAGTCAGTGGATCTTTCTAAAGTGCAAACATTGTGCTGGTCTGAGCACATAAGAGCAAGGAGTAAGGGATACAATTAGGAGCACCCAAGAATCAAGGCACTGCTAACTATTCTATTTCAGCAGCCCTACACACCCCTAAAGATTTATACTGCTCTTTAAAGGCAATATTACTTTTTTACTAGCACAGTTCACTAAAATAGATGCTGATCTGAATATCTAATCAACCAGAAGTATGGGGCTCTTCTGGTCAGCACTTACATACTGTGCTTAGTCTTTCTTGGTAACGAGCCGGCACACCAGGCTGGAACTGTCTCTTAATAAGCAGGATTATGTTAAAAGCATAAGAGACTCAATCCGCTGGGCGTACCCCTTCATCTCCCTGCCCAAGCAGAATCCTTAAGACACTGTGTGGGTGTAAAAAGCCACTGATTGGAGGTATGAAGTTGTAAGGGAAAATGGAAACAAAGATGTAAAAGCAGTTTTGATTACCCAAAAGACCAAAACTACAGCTCAATATCAAATATTCCTTTCCTAGTCAAAATGTTTAATCAAGTACAATCAAGTGCAGAAATTCTTGGAATAACTTATTCTACAAATGCTTAGTAGAAAGACTGCTGGATGTTGCAAAAGTACATAAACTAAATCCAGATTGAAAGTAACTTTAATTTCAATTTCACTCCCATGTCACTTTTCTTTTAACGGCAGTCTGCCTCTTTCCCAGCCAGAAAATAATTTGTGAGTCTTCACAGTTGTTAACTTCTATTTATTTTAGTCTTTCGCGCATTTCCCTCAAAGAATTACTGCCATATCAACAACAGTAATACATGACCTGGATAAAACAGACTCCAAGTCTTCCTCACTTCCTACTTTTACGTCTTAAAATAATTTGAAAAATGGCAGCTTGATTACTTTTTACATGGATCAAAGAAACCACATTTCCATGCAATACTAGCTCTCCAGTCAAGAGCAATCATTGTACTGACATTTTTCTTCAGACTTCTTTTTACTATCTCTTACCTTTATCAGAGCACAATTAATTAATGTTCTCTAGAGAGGTTCCCATGGGATGCTCTTCTGAAAAACACACTGCACCCCCCCTGGTCACTAAGCCTTTCAGGAAGATGGTAAACACTTTTTCAACTCACGAACTCCCAAGCAACTATATCCAGAACAGACATTTATTGAAAGCTCAATCTCTATTCCATCAAATTACATTGTAGAAGAAGCAATCAGCTAATATTAAAATCTAAAGAGACTGACACTTCTAACATATAGATACATAAAGTTTGTATAGTAAAAACAGCACTTAAGCAGCTAACTTAACGAAAAAATTACAACCCTGCAATCACACCTATGCCAAAATATGTTGCAAAATGAAAAGTTGAATACTAACCCAGAAAGAAGACTGCATCAAGATACTAATGTCCGAGGACAGTATTTTGCTAACCTTCTGCTCTACCCTTATATTCTGAAGGCTGAACAAGCTTTAGTCGCCCATCTATGCACTTAAAAGAAATAAACGGAGAGCAACCACTCTTTCGCACCCCCAGTGCATCACAATACAATGCACCTTTACGCACATTCTTATTAGCTAGTATTCAACACATCCATGCACAATCACGAACATTCTTATTAGCTTACATATTCCAGCAAAAGCACACATTGGGCAAGCTATGCTCTCCAAAGAACATTTAAACAATCCATACTGTAGAACAAGTTTACAAAGCTTTTTATGAAGATCTTGAATTGTTCCCTGAAATAAAAGGCTTAACTTTATTACGGATACACCCTGGACCTATATCAGGGGTTAAAGTAGGTCCAAAAGGGCTGGATTCATGTCAGATTATCACAAAAACACTATCTAAAGGAGTTATATTTAGATTCACTGTAGGTGAATACATTTTATTTTGATAGCTTGGAAATCTGAGGTGTGTCCAGCCCTCATGAAATATTGAAATATGACTCAAGGGACTTCTCGGTATACACCTTGCTTATGATACTAATCAGCCTTTCCCCTTTTTTGTCACTTGTCCTCTCCTTAATTCAGTACTTCATTTTGCTTCATCCCCGAGCCTTTGGCTCGCATGAGAAAGCCCAGGAATTTAGAGGGGATTCCACATCTTCACCTGAACTTGCTGCTTCAAAAATTAACCACCCCTTGGCTGTAAAGGCTAGCAGCCCTTCTCTCTCCTGAAACTGCAGCTGAGGAAGAGCTTCAGATGCAGGCACCATGTGGCTTGTCATCTGCCCTTTCCTCATGTGGGGAGTTAATAATGGACTTGCTGAATAAGTTAATCACGCTACTGGCAAATGAATTGTGTAAAAGTGAGTTCACATTGTCTTGCAGGGTAACGTCATAATTTCTGCAAAGGTCAATACATTAACTAAAAACCTTCAGTGAGCTATGCATTTTCTAAATGTCAATTAAAACATATTGTTCCCATTGATTTCAGTGACATTTCTGAAAACAAAAAAAAACAATCAAAATGAATGGAATGTGCAAGTCATTCCTTTAGACATTTCACTGAAGGTTGAAAACCTGTAAAAATGTAAATAAAATTCCGTACTGACTCCCTCCACCAACCCCATTTACATCAATAGCATTCTAGCATTCAACCAGGACAGGCGAAAAGCGATAAGATTCACGCCAGAATATCATTAACTATGCAAATATGTTGCTACATTTCATAAGACTGAAGCAAAAGTCTGGTCACAAATTCTGGCATCGCCAAAGATCAGAATCAAGACCATTGCAGAACCTACCGCCAAGCTAAATGTTTTTGGATGCCTAACAACTAAAAACCATTCAAATGACTAATTGTGCCTGCAAGGAACCATACGTTGTCTTCCGGCAAAATGTTGGTCTTTATTTTTTTTAACAGCAAAAAACCTTACAGACTGCATTACAACAGAAATGCTTTTTACCTATGACTTTCAGAAGTCCTCATGATGGATAGCAGGCTCTGGCCAGAATACATATGTTTTCTTTGTTACAAGAGGACCATAAACACAATACTTTGCCCAACCACCAAAGCAAAGTGCGGGTCCATTCTAAGACACTCAAATTCACTGGTAAGAAACTCATTGCTTGTGATCTTGCCTGAATTGCTCCACAAAAATTCAGAAGCATGCCTGTAGGACACCCCATATTGTCCAACAAAGGTGACCTCATCAGACACAAAAAAGTTTGTTAGAAAAGGCATTAAGGCTCTCCCCTGTTAGACCTGGCATATGGAACCCAGCGCCAATTTGTGAACAAAACACAACTGCCAACGTTTTTATTTTACATGCATTAATTAAAAGCTCACTGAATCAGTTAATTTCTTCATGAGCTTACCGGGTAACAGCTGGCAACATTCTCGAATTTAAGATCACCACACTTCTAGCTGCATTGTCCAGTGGAAGGTACCACATAGTCTTAAAGACAGGTGTAAGTATCACACACCATAATAGCACATACACTGAATTACAATATTAAATTCTAGTGTGATCTAAACGACCAGATCCGATAGGTTTGAAGCAGGAATCAAATATTTAATGATTTGTAGAGATGCATACTAAAGTTCGACATGCAGAGGTCCTTGTCCATCCAGATTTAAGTTTTAACAGTCAAGTCATAAGAATATGTTCTCGAATTAGCGTGTGGTTAATACCAATCTCAAGGTGATGGGACTTCATGGTTCAGCAAGAAAAATGCTCTCTTGCTGCTTTTCCATGACACAAGGGGCCAGGGTTTCAAGCAGAAGCATGCCAGAATAAAGCACAGCATAAGGCTGAGGGGAGATTCCGGAGTGTAACTGGGGCATCTAGCAGACAAAAATGGACGCCTGCCAACACAAGCTCTTGAAACAGCAACATTACTAAAGAGATGATATTTGGCACAGTCGGTACTCAGGGGGGAAGCCACATCTGTTACATGAGCTCAGATGTACATTTAACTGGCATATACAGCACATTTGTGGTTGGTGATGTAACAGCGGTTACTCACATACGTATTACAGACAGATGGGTGAAAAAGGACAATTCACCCAGAATCACAGACAAACTACAAACAGAAAAGTTTTGGAAATATCCGATACATACAGGGAACTTTTCTATGAATAAATGCAAGACTGCACGTATAAAATATCGTTGAACATGGGTACCTAAAGTGCACCCCAACATACTATACCATCTTAGGGCACCAAATAGAAAGTTTAATAGAAACAAATAGTTTTATAGAAGCAAACTGTACTCACTCGGTCTCGCCGGCTTGCAATTTCTGCCTTTATTTGATATGGATCATACTTTGTGTTGGTTGAAAATCCAGAGAAAGCTGAAAATGAAACAAGAAAAAAAAAAAATCACTAAATTAATAATCAGCCACTAGGGCTACCACTTCAACGTGGCTCCTAGATTACACTCAGCTTTTCAAAGTCTCAAACCGACATCAAGTCAGGATGACCCCAAATCCTCATCTCCATTCTGATCCCCCGAGTTCTCTGCTTTTCTCAGGTTTGGATAATATACGAAAGACGGCCTCTGCTTTGCAATGTATGCACTGACATTTAACAAAATAAACGTTACACTTATTAAGCAGAACTCAAAATTAATAAATAACTGCTGCAGATAATAGCCATTGAAAGATAGGAAAATAATCGTTACTTTTGCTGCGCTGTTTTTAAACAAAGGTGCGTAAGACAAGTTCACATTCTCACAAAAAATACGGATGTTCGTTTTTAAAAATGTATTGCTTTATAATAAGCAAACTACAACAAAAATGGTTTGAGCAGAGGCATGCCATACAGTATGCATTACTGGTACACAATATAACTTATGTCTAAGTATAATTAACATTTCCCTATACAAATGGAAGGAGGTTTTGAATTTTTTCACAAAGCATGAATGGCTTAAACAGTGTACAGGAGGGATTTTAACACCTTTTACTATAGCCTTATAACCTGCCGTAGCAGGCTATACCGGCTATTAAAGTCCAGCTTCTGCGTTCAAGGCCCGAGCCGAAGGCGAGGGTCTTTAACAAGGGAGCGGAACTTTAATAACCGGTAGAGCCCTGCTTCGAAGGGCTATACGGCTATTAGAACATTCTGACACTAGAGGGCAGAATGTTCTAACAAATAAAACAAAGGCCTCTCAAAGCGCGAGGGGATTTAAATCCCAAAACACGGCAGATGGCGGAACCTTCATAGAAATGCACCGGATCTAAATAACCTCTATAGTAATTTTTAGCTTTTTTTGGGATATTTAAACGGGGATTTAAATCCCCTCGAGCTCCGAGAGGCCTTTGTAAAACATTGGAATGTTGGAGAGGTGCAACAGCGCCAAACTCACTATATTTACTGCCCCCCCCCCCCTCCGGCACTTCTCTCCCCATTTCAGCGTCCTCGAGCAGGAAAAGGAAGGACTTCCTTCCTGCTGCGGGGAACACCAACAACCAATCCTGGAGCAGCTTTCAGCACTAGAGCAGCTCCATGATTGGTGGGAGCAGGCTAACCCAGCACTCATTTTGAAGCTGGAGGCCTGGTGCCAGAAATGGTATGCAACGGTTACCACGCATTTTTTACAACGCGGTACCGTTACCACGCTACTTTTACCACGCAAGTCGTTACCACGATTTGCGCTGGGGGGCACTCCAGGATAGTAAATTGTTTAATTTACTATCCAACTCCTTCCCTAGAGTCCACGGGGACTGGAGTTGGAATAGTAAATTAAAAAATTTACTATCCAGCGCCCCTCCACGCAAGTCGTGGTAACGACTTGCGTGGTAAAAGTAGCGTTGTAACGGTACGCGTTGTAAAAGAACGCGTGGTACCGTCATACATCCGCCAGAAATCCCCCAGCTGTTTCACAGCTATGGGGTGGCTGGGTGCGCACTGCGCATACCTGGCTGGTCATAGAAAACCAGCTGGCCAACCCTGCATGTCCGCCCTGCAGGGGCAGCTGTAATCCTGCAATTGGAGGACTTGGACCTGCCCCCTGCACTCACACTGCACTTATACATAAAATGTCCATTTTACTTATTTGTGTGTGCCTGCTGCACTTGCAGCAAAGGGAACAACGCTCCTCCACTCTCGAGGAGGAGCACCCCCTGCCAATGTGTAATAGCACTGCTGCAGCAGCGCACTTTTATACTTCACCAGAACTACAAAAATGGAGCAATGTTTGATCTACACTTAGTAAGAAAAACAGTTGCTTTCTCAGACATAAAAGCTGCTGTAACCCAATGGGATTAACGTGATAACTGCTCGTTGGCAGTTTTCAAGATTACTGTTTTATGCCCGACTTGCAGCCCAAATCAAAAGTATATAATCAGAAAGTGGGCAGAGCAGTTCCAAGAACACTGCTGTATCATCTGTTACAAGGCTTGGTAACACCTTCTACACTCCACACGGAGAAAGGTTGGGTCACGAGGAGATGCACCAAGCAGCCTAAGAAGGGACTTCCCCAGCCGCGTGGTAGGGACAGAGAAACAATTTCCTGTAGTTGCTGCACTTTTAGGCACAAGAGTACTCAAAATGGAAGTGGAGGAGGAGCAGGCAGTGGAGTGAAACCAGACACTTAAGCACGATCCTGCAGTAGCAGATAGGCAGCGGCACAAAAGAGATGGCGAGGGTTGTGGCAAGCAGTGCAGCAGCCACTGTGGCAACAACCAGAAACAGGGTGGGATGAATAGACATGATCCACTGGCGATACCTCCACCAGCAGTCGGATAAGATCTCCAGGACGTGAACTCCCAGAATAGCAAGGAATCTCTGGTGCCTCATATTGTAGTGAAAGGCAGACCATTGGGTCAGCTGCAGGTTGGTGAGCTTGTGGCTCATTTAGAGGGGCAGGTGATCTGTAACAGCGCAAAAGGGAAAGCAACTGCTCACATGCGAATCTAGAACTTAGAAATGTTCAGGCGTTTTCAGGAGGTGAATTCTTCACTTGGATGCAGAGGTGAGACTTAGGCAAACACTAACACAGGGTCCAGATGTATTTAAACTACAGACTAAAAGAAAAGTGATTAGGATAATGCGGGAGGGAATACATTATAGGAGATTGTAGGAGGGCTACATGTTGATCTATTGTAAAAATGGACACTAGCACGGTACGATTCATTCCGTCCTAAAAGAGAGGAGAGGAGTGAAAGAATACAGGCTAGAACCACTCAAAAGGATCGAGTTACTGACAATAGCTTCAGGGAACTCTTCCCAGTCTAGGACAATGTCACTTCTTACTATGTGAGTAGCCAAAAGGAATGGACGGCTCCTGACTCCTTAACATCTTCTACTTAGACGACTGACACTTAGCTGAAAGACAAATTAAATTTCAAAAAACTTAATTGAGATAGATGGTGAATTTGTAACGTATTTATAACAAGATTCAGGGTCTTGCATGAAGGCAAAATTTTTTTTTTACTATGCCTTAAAAGAAACTTGTACCTTGCTCTCAAAAAAGAAGCTTGAGGGAGGAATTTGTGAAATGGGACTTGCTAGCCAAATAGCCAGGCAGCTCATTTATCGTATCAATAACAGCTAGAAGAAAAGCTTCACTATGTTTGAGAACTGGTCGAGCTGAATAACATGAGAAATTTAGGAGTAACTGCGCAAAGGGGAATTTCATAAGTATTTGTGGCTCTTTCGTTTAACCCTGCTGTTTAATCCCTTACTGATGCGTAAGGGATTAAACAGCCAACAAAATGATAAGGCTGTTAGTACAATATCGCTGGGCATATGCACCACCTCCACCATAAATTAAGATTTGAATATTTTTCTACCCCAATGAAAGATGCTAAGTGCTTATAGTTTTTCAGTACGGAGATACAGATACTACAGTGACTTTGGTTTCCAAAAGTTATGAATTTTAAATGCATGTTAACTCTGCCACAGTTAAAGGTATGTCAGCGATGAAAAAATCTAAACGTTGAGAAAGTCAGCACCACAATCTCCGGCTTCACTTTGACGTACAGGAACCCTTTATTAAGAATGAATCCACGGACATGTCTGACGACACCGAAGAAAACCTGCTACGGGATCAGATAGGTTACCATCACTGACAAAGAAACAGTGGCATTTAATAACCCCTTCAATTAAGTTGACATATTCCAAGCATCAGAGGAGGGTTGTACTAAGGTTACAAAAATCAGGAGCGAGTTTTGTCTGCATGTTCACTTGGAACCACTTTCTCAGGTGCACAAAAGGCCTCATGTGCAGGTGAGCCACTGGACTTAAACAATACAGTGCAGAAGCCATGGTTCACAGTATAGTGGCTCGTGTTGACTGAAAAATGCTCCATTGCGCCATTACCTTACCTCGCATTGCCAGGAATCGGGAGCCCGGTCACGACAGGAGCCCAGAGACGCCATCCCAGCCGTGAGGTGAACGGCGCGGCGTGTTTGCTTGTTGGTGGGGCAGCTAAGGACCACAAGCCCCAGAAGTCCCTGTGAGGCACAGGGGAAGTGACGCTGTTGGAGGGCGCCTGAGGCCCTCATAACCGGCCCAGCCCTCCCGCAGCAAGGGACGTGCGCGGGCCAAGGGCGGGCCCATCTGCGCCTGTCGAAGCCAGGAGGAGGCTGGGCCAGCCCCTTTACATTGACATCTTGGCTCCCCCTGTGAAGTGGTTAAGTGACTTAATTGTTCCGGTGGGGTATTCATATTGAATCTTTTGTCCTTTTTTCTGTTGCACAAACTGTCAGCTACTTGAGGTCATGAGTAAAGGCAGTGATAAGGGGGCAGGGGGCTCACGGGTAGTGGGAACCCCAGATGCATTCCTAATAAGAGCAGAATTGGTACTGTGCCGGGAGATTGAATTAACCCAAAGGCGCCTTTCACTGGATCATCGTCGTTCTTCTATTGGTGTTCCCGCAACTGTCTCATTGTTGTTGTTAGAGCCAGCTGGATCTGTCGACAATAGAGATGGCCAGGTGGATATACCGCTCCTTCAGGGACCATTAATGTCTTTATCAGAGCCGTCCGAAATCGACTCTCATAAAGAGGGGGACAAATCCCCTATCCACCCTTCCCCCCCAAAATACGGACTCGCCAGCAACCTTTGAATAAAGCTACCAGGGGGGGAGCACTTGGCTAGTGTAACCTCAATAAAAAGGAAAGCGGGTAGTATTCCGGCCACCTTACAACAGGCCAGTAAAGTGTCGAAAAATGGGGGTGGCACACGGGGAAAGAAGGGGTGTGCGCGTGAGGCTGCTAGTTCACGTACCCTTAGTTTGTTGGACATTAGCACACAGGTACGGTCTGAGCAGGTGCCCTGTGATTTGGAAAACCAAATTGTATCTAAGCTTGAGGAGAAGGTATTGGAACTATTGAAACCGATTTCCTCTAAACTTTTCGAAATAGATTCTAGGTTGGATAGAATTGAAAATCAGCTACTCCCTCTTGTACGTAACTCGCTGATTGGAGGTTCTAGTGAATCTATTGCCCCGACTGCGATTATGGGGGCCGTGTCTAATCAGACCCCTACTGTGGCCGATGTGGGGGCTATTGTAACCACCCCCCCCTCGTGGTGAATACAGGTGGTAAGCATGTTCCGATCTCTAAAAAAGACCAAGGAATGATCCCAGTAGTAATATAAATGAGGTCCCGGGGCGGGGTGACCGTGTATGTCAGCACAGTACAGACAGGCTAAATCTTCCCCCTGAGGCGACCCCACATACTGTCATCTTGACAAATGTTCGCCCCCTGCAGAGTGGTGTGGATGAACACTGGATGTCTCTGCGAAACAAGGCGCTACACCACGTAAATAATTTGACAGGTTTGGGGAGTCACTTATTTAAAGAATTCAAAATATTCAAAATGACACGTAGGATCCCCTAGGTAGGGAACTCTGTCAAAACCAGCAGAGGGGACTGTGTGATTTTGAATTTTGCCTCACCGCAGATCGTTAAATTGATCTTGGATAGGGCTGGAATTAGGCATTATTTAGAGGATGGTATTGTTATTGTACCTTTAGGGTTTTTCTATAGAGACTCCCTAGCAGTCATAAACGAAAGGTCAGAACGCAGGCAACTACCACAGGCCCGGGGTCCTCGCGACTTCCTTGTACCCATTCAAAATAGATTTGAGATATTTTCAGATCTGGAAGAGATTGATTGACTAGCAACCCCAGGAACGTCAAACATTGCTGTTCAGTTGAATGGGGTTCAAATGAAGGAAACATTAGCAGCAAGTATCTCTTCCAAAGAGAGGGTGGCTCTTAATGAAATTAATGAGGGCACCAAGATATTAACTTGGAATATTGCAGGCCTAAAGAACAAACTAGATGATGTCCTATGGAGAAACTCTTTATGTGGAGCTGACATCATTGGGTTGCAGGAAACATGGGACACTGAGAACTTGCTATGCTTAGATGGTTATACAACTTAATTTGCCCCAGCAATTGCCTCTAAAAAGGGGAGGGCGAAGGGCGGGTTAGTGACTGATTTCCGCAAGTATTTCATGTACCCACACTAAATTGGACACAGACTCACCACACTGTTTGGTAGTGCAAATTGCTTCTACCCATGTGGGCACTATTCTGATTATTAACTTTTATAAATCATTTGATAGAGTTACTGCCACAGAACACCTTGCTAGTCTGAATTATTTTCTTGACACATACAGAGAAGATTACACAGACCCTTATTCGGTTATTGTTTTAGGAGACTTCAATGTGCATGGCTGCCCTGAGAACTGTCATGTCATGGACAGTTTAGGTCCTCCAGATCAGGAGGCCATCCACTTTGAGCATTCCCAGCAGGGAGAATTTCTGGAGGCGCTAATGGCTGAAAATGGATTAATACATCCTTGTATACCGAAAGAGGCCGTACCTACTTTTAAAGAGAATGGTACATCAATCATCGATTACATTTTCATTAGTTCCGTGTTGGGCACCAGGGTCTGTGGATATACAGTAATCTTGTCTACATTTAGCGACCATAATCCGGTGGTCTTGACCATGGTGGATGTGGACAAGAAATTTGAAATATGCAATAGGAAGATAGATAAACTAGATATCCGGCCCATAGATCAGGCCCGCAGAATTAGGTGGTGTCGACTAGTACCTGAGGATTTTCATAACAACCTATTAACTAAGGTTGGAGCCGAGATGCGTATCTGCACAAATGAACATGCAGGAGACAAGGAGGTTTTAGAGGCCTATATCAAAATCTATTCACAGGTCGCTGATGATCTTAAGCGGCCTGGTAGGGCGCAAGCTATAGCCGGGCCGGGGTGGTTCGATCATAACTGTTCGTTAGCACATCGGAATTTGTTGGTGGCTATGAAACAAAATCCGGTGGATAAGTCCATCGTGCCAGCCCTAAGAAAAGCTTATAAAGTAGCCCTGGAGAATAGAAGACGAGAAATCAGAGGCAAGGCATGGGATCTATTGATGTCCTTAAAAATAGCTCTAAATTTTGGGCAGTGGTCAATAAACCTTTTTTCAAGATTCCTGCAATAGCCAATTAGATTGTGGCATCCAGGAACAAGTTTGGTGTTCCCATTTTAAGTCAGTATACGAAGGAGCAGACCCGGGAGGGGTGGTTAAATCTTTACCCATGCATGACTCTTATACTTTATTGGTCATTGAGTTAGAGGTGGCAGAGGCCATCAGCCAGATGACATGTAATAAGGCTCCCGGACCAGATGGCGTCCCAGCTGACCTTTTTAAATCGGATGTCAAGACATGGTCAAAGGTTTTGTGTAATGTTTTTAATAAGGTGTGCAAATCAGGATTGCCAGGTACCTGGTTTGAATCTGTAATAGTACCTATTTTTAAAAAGGGAAATAGAGGGGACCCCAGTTGTTACCGACCCATTTCCCTTATTGATTCCGCTGTTAAGGTGCTTGGTCGGGTGGTTTTAAGCAAGCTCACAGGGTGGTTGGCAGAAACTAATAGCCTCTCAGGTCTGCAATTTGGTTTTAGGAAAGGTCGGGCACAATCGATCAAAGCCTCAACTTACAACTACTAATTGGAAAGTACACAATCGCCAAAAAGGGCACCCTATACTTAGCTTTCATGGACCTTTTCTCGGCCTTCGACCGTGTGAATAGGTCCAAATTATGGGGGATGCTCCTTCATTTGGGCGTGGAAAAAAACATTGTGTACTTCCTCGCTGAACTGCACAGGGACCTATCTGCCACAGTGAGATACGACCGCAGGGGTAATTGTACAGGGAAGAATTGTATTGTTAATGGTGTCAGGCAGGGGTGCATTTTGGCCCCCCTGCTCTTCACCCTGTACATTAATGATCTAGGTTCTATTTTATCCGAGGCATGCAAGGACATACCGAGGGAAGCAATCGATCAATACCGGCATTGTTGTATGCGGACGATGCCGCCCTTTTAGCACGCACAGCGGTAGGGCTGCAAAGCCTTTTAAACTCGTTTTCTGCTTTTATGTAATCTATAGACCTTAGTGTCAACTTCTCAAAATTACACATCATGATGGTTGGCACTAAAGTGAAAGGGGTAAAAACCTTGCATTGTGAAGGGAATGTGCTGTCTAGGGTATCCACTTTTCCATACCTAGGCGTTATCTTTGATGATAAGGGCACATGGTCTCCCCAAATAATAGCTAAATGAAATGTATTGGCTAGATCCATCGTAGCTGTTTTGGGCTTTGCCCGCAAATTGGGAGTTAAACCATTTCAAGCACTGCTAAAGATATATGATGCTAAATGTATTTCCCTTGCAATTTACGGGACAGACCTCTGGGGTTTTAAGAATGTAAAGGCCATTCAAGTGGCTGAGGATAAGTTCCTGAAAACTATTTTATCTGTTCCTCAATCCACATCTGGTTATATTGTCCACCAGGAGTGTGGAGTCGGTTTTTTGGAGGATCGAATAGCCATCGTCCCACTTATAAAATGGATCTCTATCTGGCTAAACCCTGAGCTAGAATTGAATCAGGAAATCCTTAGAGATTGTCTAGCACTTGATTTTGGCTGCCGTATCCCCTGGCTGAGTTATGTCCATAAGTTGTCTGTCAAATTGGGTCGACCAGAACTGTTTAAATCGCCTGATAAGTTGGTGAAAGGGAACATCAAGTGGGTTAAGGACACGTACAAGTTAGTGGCCTGCTTGGCCAGAGAGGATAGAGAGCTGGTTAAACCGACTGTAAGGGCTCACCAATTGTCAAAAACTTCATGTGCTACTGAGCCATACCTAAATATTGTAAATAATTCTAACCATCGTTTCTTATTAACTAGATTCAGGTTGAATCAATTTCATCTCCTCCTTGCTGGATCTTCGGGGTGGAAAAGGGAGGAAGATTTGGGGATTTGCTCTAGTGATGGCTTCTCCACTAAAGACGCAATGCACTTTATCTTCTTTTGTGAGCACTTTCTTCCTATTCGTAAGCGTTTCATCATCCCTCTTTTAAAAGATAAAGGTTTTATGCAAGTTAAACCAGCCCTCCATTATTTGCAGCTACTTTCTAATGTATGGGAGATTTTTAATATTGTTAATTTCCTCATTGTGGCTGTAAGATTGAAGAAGAAAATTAGATGGGATTAGTTAATGCGATGATTCGGACGAAATTAATTGTGGTTGAGGACATTCTTTTTTAATGTTTACGTGGTTTTAAAGGATGTTTTTAAATGAAATGATAATAGGTACTGTATAAACTTGTAAACTTGGGGATTTATAGAGCGCAATTGTTGCCCGAAGGCGTCCAAGCGCTATACATTGTATACATTTTTAGCTTGCACTTTTTTATTGTATGTTTATGGTTTTCTGTTAATAACTCTGGTCTTGACAAAATGTTTAGTATACTCTTATGGTTTTTGTTATGAACCGAATAAAGTATTTTTGACTGACTGAAAAATGTATTTTAAATGAAAAACAAGTTGAGCCCATCTTACGCTCTTACAAAGAAATGATTTAAGCGGGTGGTTGAGATAGCCCACCAGCACAAGGATCACCGGAAATATTTCATCCGGAAATAGTCAAAAGAAAATGGTCATCAGATGCCATTCTTAGGAAAAGTTCTTGTTCACAAGAGATCCTGGACACAGGCTGCACCTTGAAAGTGCTCAGTGATAAAATCCAGGAACAGTCTTTGCTTGTATAAATACAATTTGAGCATAGGTACAGCGGTAGACAGTGTGAAATCTCGATGCAACCAAACTTTAGGGTAAGGATGTCAGCCGTTGACCGGAAACTTATTCTTAGGGGACAGAGACAAGTTTTGCCTTCATCCAAGATTGATGGTTCATTGCCTCATCACATACACATGGAGCTGGTCCTGGCACATCCCAGCCTCTCCAAATGGTATCATAGTTGGAAAAGGGGTCCACCATCTAGCAAAGGGATCAACAGGGGATCCCTTTGGAGGGGATGGAAGTGGAAGCGTCCCATTCATTTCAGGGTATGTTCAGAGTAATTAGGTTATGCACACAGTTACACAACAATTATTTGCAAGAAACACTTTTTAGCCTGGTAGAGGTGAAAGATGGGTGCAACTTCAAAGCACTTCAGTTCTTCGCCTATTACAGAATCAGATAGCCCATATCAGCAATGATAACTTGCTTTCCAGCTTAACTCAAAACATTTATCATTGTAGACGTGGTTCTGCACATGAAAAAACTGCGCAGCCTCGTCTCAACTCTACATAAGATTACTCTTGAGAGTAGTATCAAGAAGGATGACAGTAGTTGATCTAAATGAGAAGCACTGTTGTAACTTGTTTGTCTGATAATGGCAGTCGTCATTTATGTGGCTTTACCAAGCTATTCCTTACAGACAAACAAATCAATTTCAAATTTCTTTAACAAGTGTACCCTCGCAATGGCCGAGGATATTGTAACCAAATAGTTCGGGAAATGTCAGGCATGTTCAGGACACCGACATCATACACTGTGCAGGGAATTACGTCAGATGTATTGACACTAGCACAATTTGGGATCGGATTGAAATAGCAGCAGGAATAAAGAAACATGGTGCCAACACTCATAGGGATTTTATACGAATAGCATGGTTGATAATCAAGCACCATATTTGTCTGAACTGGTTAAAGGCCTCCACAGCATCGAAACCTTGACTAAGGACTGTCTATTGGACTTCTTTAACTTCAAACCACCTTAAAAGTGTCCCTCGTTCCTGTGAGGACTTATATGGGGGGTATTGTGGTATAAGTATTTATCTAAACAGTATGTTGTTAAAGCCTCATAGATCGATAGGGAGGGGGTTATTTAATGTAACCTGCTACGATTAGTCATTATGTCACTTAATTGGAGAATGCAGGAAATATTTTCCGTATAGATATTCACCATCAAGATGAAGCAAATCTTAGAACTGTTAAACCCAGTGTTCAGACTGGATCGATTGTGAGAGGTGAACTGTTCTCAGGAAAAAAATAATGTTTCTTCCCCAATAAATTCAGCTGCAAAAATGATATATACAAAAACATTCTCCAAGCATGCCAGTAGTTACAAAAGGCTAAAATAATGTGTTGAAGTTCGAGTAAACTTACAACTCGCATGAGAGCGGGTATCCTCCTCACAGAGTTCGTGGAGCTGTTGGAACTCTTCCTGCGCCAGCTGGAAACGCTGCTGCTTAATTTGGTAAATTTCTTTCTTTGCGTTAAGAGCCTCCTGGGCTACAATTAAATACTCCTTCAGCATACGTTCCTGCTCTCTCCTCCACTGCTCGCGGGGATCCTCAATTTGAGTGATTTCTGAAGAGGAAAAAAAGTAAGGTTCTAAGAAAAATTAACAGCAAAATTGAACAAGCAAGTTAAAGCCAATCAAACTGCCTCTTTGGATGAAATAGCGGAGTACAACATTTGCAGTCATAGCATTTTCAAAATTCCCACTTAATTGAATTAACAAAGTACAGCCAGAAATCTATACAAGTCTTTAAAAGACTTAAGGAACCTCATTAAAAAAAAAAAAAGAAAAAGAAAAAACTTGGACCAACGCTGGCTTCCCAATGAAAAGGAGTGTTTTTGGGTGCCACCCTGTCCGTTTTTCGGACAGCCCCTCCGAACAACATGGCCCGTTTCAGGTTCTGTAGTCCGCAGGAATACGCATCTGCTTCCAGTTAGTTCAAGACCCATGGAGGAGGAGGCTTCCTACATGTCCAGCAACAACTGTTTTTCTGTCCTATAAGATTCGCCAGTGAGTGGGTGGCGTGAAGTGGGGCTAGCTCAGCGTTTGCTTTTTCCAGTGAGCTGGTAAAACTTTTCTTTTCTTTTTAGTAACGGGTGATGTGAGATGCATTTTAGGCCTTTCTTTGAGGTCAGAATTAAGTATGCGTTTAAAAACTCTATTTTAGAAGCGCCCCGTTACAGCGCTCGAAATGCTTCCCTGCAAAGAACACCCCTCCCACCTCCCAAACAGCATCAAGCAGCAATCGCCAATGGCATTTATTTCTTTTTTTCTGAGCAATTTCCCCCCATAACTGTCCCTATTGGCTGGCTGGTCAGTGCAACCCCACTCTCCTCATCTCTCTCTGGCCTGTATGGCGCGTGCCGATGAGACATTCACTGCCCGCCTCCATTCTTTGCTCCATCTGTCACTGTGCCCTGCTGCCTGGCATCTGGCAGAGCCGTGTCCCGGAACAAGGGACCTAGCCTTTCACCCATTGAGGCTGCTGCCGAATTCGGAGATACTTCTTTCCGGTGGTGCCTCGCTCAAATCCGGGTTTTCCTCCATTATTGACCGGAGCTTCATTTTTTCATCCAATTCTCCGTCCGTTGCCCGTGAACCTATATTTATACACATTTTTATTATTTATTTATTGT
The DNA here is from genome assembly GCF_964261635.1 of Lissotriton helveticus. Classification (NCBI taxonomy): domain Eukaryota; kingdom Metazoa; phylum Chordata; class Amphibia; order Caudata; family Salamandridae; genus Lissotriton; species Lissotriton helveticus. Next base: position 751,395,053 of record NC_136069.1, on the reverse strand, counting down.
TAAAGAGGATAGGTCTCATTTTTTAAATAGTTATTTATACTTTGGGGGATGCCGTGCCAGGAGTCTGGCCCGAGGCAGCAGGAAGCGCCCTGCCGAGGGGCCCGGCAGGCGCTGGACATTGGCCGGGACCCCGCACTGCTGGCCACCCTCCTGGGGAGTCAAGCCAGGTCAGGTGCCCTTTGGCAGCTACTGAAGCTGCTGGCCTGCGTCGAGCTGCACCCTCTGCTGCGTAAACCCAGGTGTTGCGAGGAGCAAAATGAGTGTCCGGTGAACCACAAGGCGCATCATTTTCTAGTAGGTGCGATGCATGTTGTCCCAACTGTCCTTATGGGCCATTGATTGCATTGCACCACCCCGTGCCCCGGACAGTTGCCCTGAACCGACAAGTGTGAGAAGTGGAGAAGTGTGGCTCAATGGTTAGAGTGGCAGACCCTGATGCAGAGGTCTGGCCCGGACCAGGGTTCAATTCCCGCCTCGGCGGGTCTTGAGCTCAATTTCCCCGGACCTGATAATTCTTGCCTCGTGCCTATTCTAATCATGGGTCCCACTCTGCAACTCTGGGCAATAGCTTGCTTAATCTCCACAACGGCCCCAACAGCGCTAGGATGCCTGACTTCACCTTGGGGGTGTCCAGGAGTGGGCACTTCACAGGGAAAGGCCAGGAAGGGTTCCACAGCGGTATGTGTACAGCGCCTTGTGACCCCTTCGGGGGTGATTTGTGCGCTATATAAGCACTACATTTACATTTTTTACATTTTTTTACCGGCGCAGTTATCCCAGGTGCGGGGTATGTCATAACAGAAACGGGAGTCCTTTCAAATGACAGGGAGTCCTTTAGCTGCGTTCCATATGCACTATACATATTTAGAGAAAAAAGTACACTTCGTGTGTAATGTCGGCAGACACAGGAAGTGGTCTTTTGAAGTAACACCGAGCCATTCAGCTGATTTTCGTTTGTCACTTCACACGTACGGTAAGCAGTTTCACGGAAGTGCACGTCGTGTTTCAGCTGCATTCTATTTTCAATACGAAGACAAAAAAAGAGCATCTTATGTAATATGTGCAACTACAAAAGGAACAGCCGGCGGATTGCAGAGGGAGGAGATCGGCGCACTCTTATGTGACGAGCATATTTGTGATGCTCATTCCGGGTCACAGAGGCCTCCATGCTTGAAACACGGGCACGCAAAAAAACTTAAGGTTTGCAATAGCGAACTGCAGCTGGTATTCATGTGACCAAACCCAGTAGAGCTCTGATGTTTCTGCTGTCATGAAAGATCAAAATCCAGGATGCAGTTTGATAGTTAGGAATACATTCGCCCATGCAGTCTCCTCAATTTTATAGCAGGATAGCCTTTTATTTGGTGAAATAGCAAACCAGCTGGTATGGTGGACTATGAATTGGAGTGGACATCAGTGTTCTTGTGCCAGAGAAAGGAATGGGCTTCCGAGACTCGTGGGTGGTGGTGATGTTGACTTGGATTGTGAATTGATCTGTGAGCTAGATGGGTAGCAGACAGTTGTGAAGAGAGCAAGAGATCATTTTCAGGGAGGCTATGAAGCATGAGGGGCTGTGAATGTGTGTCCCTTTCATGTCATCTCCTGGAATCACTCGAGTGAATCACAAGGGTCATCACTCACTGCATCTCGGTCTTGCCTTTCACGGTGGGAATGGCTCATGCAGTGTGGATTTCTGTTTCTCCTGCGGTGATTTGGTTTAGTCTAGATATATGCATTTTAAACCTTTGAGGGTCGGAGACTGCACGCCCTCATCCACCATGGTGCCCGCCCCATGCGACCTCCTGTTGGCATCATGGGTTCCAAGCGCAGCGAGTGATACATTAGTGACGCATTTTTAAAGATGAATGGTCTCCGCGTGGCTCCCAGACTCTTAGTTTTCGTTAGCGCTATCAGCTTGGCCCATATGGATGTCGATTCAGTGATGCTAGTGGAACAACATAATTTGTCTCATTGTTCATTTGCCATTTGCAAAATGCCAGGACCACCTTCTTAACCCCTTCCACGCTCATGACGAGCTCAGCTCGTCATGAGGTACGCCTGCCGTACGCTCATGACGAGCTGAGCTCGTCATGTAACGCGGTATTTGCGAATCTTTAGCGCACAGCGGGAAAACGCTTAGCGCGGATGGGGTTAAAAATGTTAACTAAGATTTTATATGCTACTGTGGCTGCATCACATTTGTCTGTCTTTGCAACTCCAACAGTGTCTGTTAGGGGTAGTAAGCGGTATATAAATGCAATTACAATACAATACAATAAAATCTTACGTGTGCCACAGTATGTGCTATTGTGCAATACGTGGAATGCAGGCAGCAAAACAGAACAAACATTACAAATGCAATAGGTCTCGCCTTTCATTAAGTTAAAGCCATTTGCTTTGCTATACAATACCATTAGCAAAGCAAATGGCTTTAACTTAATCAAAGGCGAGACCTATTGCATTTTCAATGCGTGTTTTAATACAATGTCAGGGGCCATAACGTCAACAGACAACATGGATCAGGACCTGGACCACAACATCAGGATAGAAAGGGGCAATTGCATAACCAATGGACTGTAGGAGATGGGGACCTGGGAGGGGCCAGACGAGAGGGTTAAAACTAACAGGCCAATATGGAAACAGCTAAACAGGTCAATAAGGTAGAGGAATGATTAGCAACCCATTATCAGGAGGGGATTGCAAGGATCTGGACACCAATTATGTTGAGAAGTAGGCTAAAAAAGAAAGTCCTGTACAGGAGAGGGACAGTTGCTAACTGTCTAAAGTAGAATGCTCAGACATATGCATGAAGTATTGAACTCAGATAACATTCAGAATCCACATTACTGCATACTAAAAGCATGTCAGAATCCACATTACTGCATACTAAAAGCATGTCAGCAGATTTAGACTGTCGGTAAAACAAGGAGAGGGCAAATATAATGAACAGGAAAACACTGCTCATCACCCCCCCCCGAATATCAGGAACACCTTTAAAGGAGTTTGCTTGTTGAAATAATTGGAGCATTATAATAAATCAAAAGGTAAACTCATCAAAGAAACACTCCTTGATAAAAATCCTTTACATAAAAAGAAATGGAGCACACAACCCTTTCACTGGCACGTGCAAAATCCATTTCACCAATAGTGAGGCCACTAGAAGAAACCAAGAAATTCAGCTCTCCAACCAGCAGCCTTGAAATGACAGATGCACGTAATTTTGTATTAGCATTTTCATTCTTCAAATAAATCCACTAATTCCTTAATTGATGTCAAACTATATAGATGTTTAACTTTTCCCAAGCCCACAAAAGTGTGCGAAATTGGGGTGTCATACTGCACACCTAACAAATCACCAAAAAAGTAGCTTGATTTAAGTCTTGTGATAGTACCATAACAAGGGACTATTAAAACGTTATAACATGTCTATACCTCTTCTGCTAAATGTATGTCTCCAGACCTCCTTCGTGCCAAAATTTCCTTTAATAAACTCTATAGACAATACATCTTCCTTCCTTCTTCGAAGTACTGCGCGTTACTACGGAGGTCGTAACAAGTCTGGGAAGCTTTTGGCTAATTATCTTAAATCCCGTAAGGAGCGCACTTGTATTGAATCTATTCTCTCATCTGATAATACTTCCCTTCATACGACTGATAAGATTCTCGAACAGTTCCAACGCTTCTACCAACAACTCTATACTCCGGAATCTCCTCCTTCTCCCTCTATGCTTTCTTCTTACTTTGGAAATCTCCCTAAGCCATCTATGTCTCATCTTAATTTTGCTTCCCTTGATCTTGATCTTGATCTTACTCTTGACGAACTTTCTGTTGCTCTTTCTTCCCTTACTAACGGTAAAACTCCTGGCCCTGATGGTTTTCCAGTGGAATTTTATTTACACTTCTCAGATCTTCTTTTGCCCAAGCTTTTATTGCTTTTTCAATCCTTTGCTTCGTCGGGTTCCGGCGCGGGTACTTTTCAAGATGCTATCATCTGTCTAATTCCGAAAGATGGCAGAGACCCGAGATATTGCAAAAATTATCGCCCCATCTCATTGGTAAATGTAGATTATAAACTTTTCGCCAAATTACTTGCTTTACGATTAGATTCCTTTATGCCTCATCTTATTGGTAAGGAGCAATGTGGTTTTATCAAGGGTAGACTTACCTCTGACAATTCTCGCCTTTTTCTTAATGTCCTAAATAAAGCCCCCTCTTTGTCGTCCCCTTTGGCTGCTATCTCAGTTGATGCTGAGAAAGCTTTTGATAGAGTGGATTGGTCCTTCTTGTTTGCCTCTCTTCAATGGCATGGTTTAAGTCCTAAATGCATATCTCTTGTTTCTTTATTGTATTCCTCCCCCAAGGCTTCTATTCTTGTTAACGGTCATCTCTCCTCTTCTTAGAGGCGTTCGTCAAGGATGTCCTTTGTCTGCGCTTCTTTTTGTATTGGCTCTTGAACCCTTTTTTTCCTCCATTCGCCAGAATCCTTCTATATCTGGTTTTCCCTATGGAGAACACCAGTTAAAGCTTTCTGCATATGCTGATATCCTCTTGTTTATTTCAGACCCGGAAACCTCTATTCCCCCCTTATTGGCCGAATTTGATGCATTTCCCCTGGTTTCTGGTTATAAAATTAATTCAGATAAGACAGAAATTCTCCCTTTAACAAAGTTCTGTCTTCCCCACCTCTTTTCATCTACAGGCTTTGCTTGGAATAGTTCCAAAATCAAATACCTTGGGGTTTGGTTCTCTAATTCAATCACTTCCTCTGTCAAATCGAATATGTCCGCTGTCCTTTCTCGTATTGATCATCTATTCTCTTCAGTGGAATCCACTCTTTCTTTCGTGGTGGGGTAGACTAGATTCCGTTAGGATGATGATTGCACCTATCCTTATCTATATGCTCTCCATGTTACCTGTTCACATCCCTGCTCTATACATCAAACGTATTGATTCCTCCATCTCCAAATTTCTTTGGCAAGGTAAAAAAGCTAGAATTTCTCTCTTCTCTTCGTAGATCCAAATCCAATGGTGGTGTTAACTTTCCAAATTTTCGCTTATATCATAAATCTTTCTCTCTTCGTCAAGCGTCGCGCTGGCTCTCACGCGAAGTTTCTCCTCTTTGGCTAGCTATTGAACATACCTTTTTATCCCCCTTTTCCTTTGATGAATTGATCAGTTTTTCTTCAAAATCCCCCTATGAATCTTTTCCATTATTTAAGTATACCTCCTCCCTTCTTCGACCTTTATTTTCTCTTCCAACTATTTCTCGTGAATCCTTTTTACAGCAACCCATTTGGTATAATTTGCTTCTTCTTAACAATAATAGACCTATTTGTTGGGCTTCTTGGAGACAAAGGGGTATCATATGGATCCATCAGATCTTTGATGGCACCGCCCCTTGCTCATTTCCTCTTTTTCAACTTCGTTTTTCTTGCCCCCGCTCTTTTGTGCATAAATATACCCTTCTTATGGGAATTATTCTTGACCGTTATTTTCTACCTCCTGCACTCTCCCTTATTACTCCTTCCCCTCTCTTGACCTTACTTTCTACACTCCCTAAGGCGTCTCTAATATATAAATTTTTCTCTTCTCCTAATCCGGATCGTTCTAAATCTAAACTTGAACTTTCCTGGGAGGCGGATCTGGGTTGTACTTGGCCCGTTTCCCTTTGGGATAACCTCTGGCTCAAATCCTTGAAGGTCTCTCGCTCTGCTTCTCTCACTCAATCTCTCTTCTTTTTGTATCACAGACTCTTTCTCCTTTGTCCCTTTCTCGCTTTTCTTCCTCTTCTGATTCCGCCTGTTGGACTTGTAAATTGCCTAATGCTGATCTTTTACACATGTTCTTCTATTGTCCTGTGGTTTCTACTCTATGGAAACAGGTTTGGCATTGCATCTCTCAGATTTTCTTACTTTCTATTCCACATTCACCTCCTCTTCTTTTTCTAGGTAGTCTTTCGGACACCATTTCTTTACCTCCACATTCTTGTGGTCTTTTTGATCTTATGCTTGCACTCGTCTTTCAACATATCTCTTCTAACTGGAAATCTCTTGCGAATGTCTCCATGCAACATTGGTGGAACTCCCTGTCATTTCATAGACTCGATGTTTCCTTCGCTTCATCCTGTAAACCTCCTTGTGATGTTGAGCTCTATTGGCTCACCCTCACTGTTTATTTAGACCGCTACAAAAATGAAGCCATTGATTGTCCACTCAGAGAATTTTAAGCCTCCTTAAATGACTTATTCTTTTCTGTGTTTATATCTTATTCTTTTACTTCTCTTTTACTTTTCTTGATATGGTTTATTGCCTATTTTTACTTCTTCCATAATTCCTTGTAATAATACTCAATACTCAGTCTTCTGCAAATTGCCTTTATTGATTGCATTGTACCCATTTCATCTTCTCTTTCATCTTTCCTTTTCTTTCTCTTTGCTTTCCCCCTCTTTTCTCCTCCCCCCTATCCTTTCCCCTTAAAATTCATAAAATGCTTTTGTTATTATCCATTTTGACATTAGGATTTTTAAGCTTTGTACTTCTCCATTTATCTTGTACCTTTCCTTTTGTCAATTGTTATCTTTTTATTATTCTAATAAAGCTTTTCAAACATTAAAAAAAAAACTTTATAACATGTAACAAACTCTTCTGGGGTGATGTCAAATTCACTGGGGCTTTGCAATTGCTCTTCTAGCACTTTTTTCTAGCAAAGTTATAATCTGGAACTTTTCAAAGCACAATTGAGCGTACAGTTATTAATAGAGTGGATGCTTTATATAAACATTTCCATTTATAACATCTACAAAAAGAAAATATATGACAGGTGAGGAAAGAATGTCAAAACTGTAAATACAGTTCATTCTGATTTACAATATTTTTCTTTTTTGAGTGTATGATGGTTGGTAATCTTATTTTCCTTGTTTTAAACTTGCATTGGTTAGACAATCAATGCTTTGTAATTACAGTGAAAGATATACTGCGATAAAATGCAGTTTTGTATATTTTTAAAATATTTGGGCAAGAACCCCTGCCCCCCCTTCAACATTCCAAATGCACTTTCCTACAAATCAATAGACATAGCATTTTGTCCATATATCGAATACAACACCTGGTCATACCCTAAGGATTCCATGTCCCTGCTTTTCTGACAACTTGTGCAGTTATTCTCATCAATGTTGAGCAATTATATACAGCATAAGTATTTTTTTCACTGCAACATTAATATTATTTTCGATGAAGTTTTTGGGTACAGAACTGATCAATACATGCAAAGAGGTTAATTCTCTTATGGTTATCTTACACATTCTTGTAATAAACCTGCATCATTTTGCAATCAAGTAAATAAACTATTATTCGTTCCAAACCTCCTCATAAGCGATTTTTACTTTAGAGACAATAGTGTACTTATCGAGTGTAAATTGTCTGTGTGAATTTACAACTAAATGTTTGTATTTACGCAAATTAATTAAATATTAAATACTTGTATTTCACTCCTCTTGATATAATGATCAAGACTGCAAGATGGATTTCTGGAAGAGCCTGATTTTTTCCATTTACAGTTTTATAATCCGTCTTACACTTCCCACTGGCAAGCGTTCAATTTTGTTTTGCAATTTTTTTTGCAAACAGCAACAATTTATTATTTTTATTTTTTTTAAGAGTTTTATATATCGCGAACTAGACCCGAAGATATCAGGTATCAGAATGCTTTACAGGAGCACCAGTTGCGTTACAGACAGACACATTCATTTTTTGTTGGGCACGGTGAGATTAAGTGATTTGCCCAGAATCACAGGATGTTGAGAGCCCTTGCCGAGACTCGAACCCAGTTCCTCAGCTTTCAAATCGACCGATCTAGCCGTAAGGCTACAAATGAAAAGTTTAAAAGTAAAAACAAAATACATAAACAGTAAAAAGAAAAAAAGAAAAGAATGGTCTAAAGCCCTGGCAATGAAGTGCATTACTTTACACGCAGAAGCACACATGTACAAGAAAATATGACACCACTCAAACTGCAAAAGAGATAATGGATGAAGTAGGCTTCCCCATGCGGAATTGAGAAATGGGCAGTAGTATATTAAAATAACAATGGATGAAAAAGCCAAACTCAACACCACTATCTGATGTCATTTTATTTATTTTTTTCTACCATAAGAAGCCACTTAAATGTGCTCTCAATTTCACTATGCAAATAATATTTACTGTAAATTTAAATGATGCATTAAAAAAATGCTGGGTGCTAAAATGTACATAGACCCTCTTGGCATAAAATGTTAAATAATGCTATTATCCTCAAAGTAATTACCTGTATTAGTGTTTGTAAGGTTAAGAAATATTTTATCAGTACCTTGCAGTTGAAAAGTTCCACAGGCCACTCTCCCGTGTAAATCTGTCCACTTTTTTTTTTAGATTTCAACACATTTTTTATTATCTTTTTTCCAAACGACATTACAAACACAAAACATACAGTCCTCGTTTTTCCCCATTACAGGGTTTCTGCCAAAAACTTGCTAGTTTTGTGGCGTCAGATTACAGATTATAACTGCTAGGCTGTCCCCCCTACCCATGGGGAGGTGTGAAAAGGGGAAGGGGTGAGAATGTGGGAGGAGAGAAAAGGAGAAGACGAGAAGAGGAGAAACGAAGAAAAAGAAGAACACAAGAAGTTTGCGATCCCTCGGTACTGTCTTGGCCCGGAAGGCGGGGGGGGGTGAGGGCAGCATGGTTACTCTGTGTTCGTATTGCTTAAGGCGGGTCGTATGTGTCAAGGTATTTGTCCAGTGCCTCCCATATGCCCCAGTTGGGTTGTTTTCACGGCGAATTTTTGACGGCGATTTTGTCAGCCCCCCTCAGGTACATCACCCAGTTAAGCCAGCCCTTGAAGGTTGCCTTAGAGGTGTCTTTCCATTTGGTAAGGACTTTTTTCACCGCCGCTGTTAATAGAAGATCCAGTAGGTCTCTGTCCTGTTGAGAGTCTAGCTCTGTAGACAGAAATGCGGTTGTAAGAGTGGCACATACTGGTTTGAGTGTACATCCTAGTGTTCTGTTTATGAAGGTAAAGATCTTCTCCCAAAATGTTATGTTCTTGGGGGAGTGGTATATAAGATGTGCAAGGTCTCCCTTCTCCCTGTCGCAGTTCAAGCAGAGGTCATTTTCTCTCAGACCTAAAGTCGCCAGGCAGGCTGGCGTCCAGTAGGTTTTGTGTAGTAGCCAGAATTTTGTCTGTGCTAACACTGGGGAGATTTTATTTTGTGTGGGGGAAGACCAGAGAAGGTGGAGTTATTTCTCGCTGAGCATGGCTCCTAGTTCATTCTCCCAATATGTGGTTGTTTTATCATTTACTTTTGTGGAGTCTGGTCGTAGTAGACGGTATAAATGTGACACCTGATATCCTACTCTGTTAATGTTAGTCATGTATTGGATGATTGAGGGTTTGTGTCTGTTGAGTTTCACTTTTGTCAGGGCGGTTCTGATTTTAAGGAAGTTATATAGTTCTGGATTGCGCCAGATTGCCGCAGCTCCTCGTGGGAGACCCAGCCTCCGCTGTGCCACCCACCTCCGCTTTTCCCGCCGATTCCGGCCGATTTCTTTTTTCCGCCGCTGACCCCTGCGGCCCGCCTCCCCCTCCTGCCCATTCGCCGCCCCGCTGACCCTCCCTCCCGGCTCCCTACTTAAGGGGTCCACACCAGAAGCAGGCAGCGACCTCTGAGCCTCCCCCTTAGGCGAGGTCGCCCCACGCTACACTGCCTCCTTCCTCCCAACCTGCTTCCTGGATTGCGCCAGATTGCCGCAGCTCCTCGTGGGAGACCCAGCCTCCGCTGTGCCACCCACCTCCGCTTTTCCCGCCGATTCCGGACGATTTATTTTTTCCGCCGCTGACCCCTGCGGCCCCGCCCCCCCCTCCTGTACATTCGCCGCCCCGCTGACCCTCACTCCTGGCTCCCTACTTAAGGGGTCCACACCAGAAGCAGGCAGCGACCGCTGAGCCTCCCCTTAGGCGAGGTCGCCCCATGCTACACTGCCACCTGCCTCCCGACCTGCTTCCTGGATTGCGCCAGATTGCCGCAGCTCCTCGTGGGAGACCCAGCCTCCGCTGTGCCACCCACCTCCGCTTTTCCCGCCGATTCTGGCCGATTTCTTTTTTCCGCCACTGACCCCTGCGGCCCCCCCCCCCTCCTGCCCATTCGCCGCCTCGCTGACCCTCCCTCCAGGCTCCCTACTTATGACGCCCCCTGAACGAGCGCGCAGCGGACACGCGCAGCGGGAGCACCGCATGTGCGCCGAAGGTGCGCCAAAGGTAAGCCCGTCTGCGCCTGGACCGCGCCCAGTGCCAGGACCCCTGTCCTCCACCGACGCAAGACGACCCGACATACCTACGACGCCGCTGCCCTCAACGCACTCAATGCCAGCCGGAACCCCATCTGCTGCCGGGCCGCCCCGAAACACATTCACGGACCCTTCAACTGCAGAACCTGCAAGTTCACCTGCCTCCGAACCTGCACCGCGCCCGCCAAGCCAAGCACCAGCAGCAACCTCAAGTGCATCCTGCTCAACACACGCTCCGTCCACAGACACGCCGTGGAACTCTGGAACCTCCTCGACACAACATCACCAGACATCGCCTTCCTCACGGAAACCTGGATGAACGTTTCCTCAGCCCCCCGACATCGCCATCGCCATCCCGGACGGGTACAAGATCATCAGGAGGGACCGCGTCAACCAGACCGGAGGAGGCATCGCCATCGTCCACAAGAACACCATCCGCATCACGACCGACTCCAACGACACCTTCGCCGAGCACCTCCACTTCCAGATTCACACCAACCCAAAGACGACCCTCAGAGGCACCCTCATCTACAGACCCCCGGGACCACGCACACAATCCAGCGAAGACATCACAGACTTCATCAGCCCACACGCCCTCACCTCCGCCGACTACATCCTCCTAGGGGACCTCAACTTCCACCTGGAGAACAACAAGGACCGCAACACCGCCGCCCTGCTGGACAACCTCGCCAACCTCGGACTCAAGCAACTGGTCAACACCCCCACCCACTACGCCGGCCACACGCTTGATCCCGTCTTCTCATCCAGCAAGCACATCACCTTCAGCCACTCCACAGGATTCCACTGGACCGACCACAGCTGCGTCCACTTCAGCTTCAGAAAAACCACAACCCACCACCACCCGCAACAGGTTCCTCACAGGAACTGGAGCAAGATCACCGCCGACCAGCTCACCACCTCCCTCAGCCAGAACCCACCTGACAGCACAACGGACCCCAACGAAGCAGCCCGCAACTTCACGCAGTGGCTGACCGCCTGCGCCGACGACCTCGCACCACTGAAGAACCCTCCCAGCAGACCCAGAAGCAAGAAGGCCCCCTGGTTCACTGACGAACTCAAGGACTCCAAGAAGACCTGCCGCTCCCTCGAGAAAGCCTGGCTCCTCGACCAGACCACCGACAACATGACCGCCCTCAAACACGCCACCCGCAAGCACCACCAGCTCATCCGCACCACCAAGAAAAAAATCACTGAAGGAGCGACTGGATAACAACGCCCACGACAGCAAGGATCTCTTCAGCATCGTCAAGGAGTTCTCCAACCCCAGCACCGGCAACAACGACATCACTCCTTCACAAGATCTCTGCGACTCTCTCGCCTTGTTCTTCCACTGCAAGATAGCCGACATCCACAACAGTTTCGGCGATCCACCCACGCACCCAACCGTCGAACCAACGCACCCCACCGCCACCCTCCGCACCTGGACCCTGGTGACCACCGAAGACACAGCCCGCACGATGAACAGCACCCACTCCGGATCTCCAACCGACCCCTGCCCCCACCACGTCTTCAACAAGGCCGACTCCACCATCGCACCCCAACTCCGGGACGTCATCAACACCTCCTTCAACACCGCCACCTTCCCGGAGAGCTGGAAGCATGCCGAGCTCAGCGCCCTACTGAAGAAACCAACAGCGGACCCCACCGACCTCAAAAACTTCCGCCCCATCTCGCTCCTCCCTTTTCCTGCCAAAGTCATCGAGAAGATAGTCAACAGACAGCTTGCCGCCTTCCTCGAGACAAACGGATCCCTCGACCCGTCGCAGTCCGGTTTCAGAGCCAACCACAGCACCGAGACCACCCTCATCGCAGCCACCGACGACATCCGAGCCCTGCTCGACAACGGGGAAACAGCGGCACTCATCCTCCTGGACCTCTCTGCAGCGTTCGACACTGTCTGCCACCGCACCCTAGTCCAACGCCTCAGCAACATCGGCATCCAAGAGAAGGCACTGGAGTGGATCATCTCGTTCCTCGCCGTTAGAACACAGAGAGTCCGCCTCCCCCTGTTTCGATCAAAGGCCACCGAAGTCATCTGCGGCGTCCCGCAAGGATCATCACTCAGCCCCACCCTCTTCAACGTCTACACGAGGCCTCTCGCTGCCATCGCACGCCAACACAACCTCAACATCATCTCCTACGCCAACGACACCCAGCTGATCCTCTCCCTCACCAGAGACCCCGACACCGCCAGAACCAACCTACACGAAGGGATGAAAGACGTCGCCGAATGGATGAAGAACAGCCGCCTGAAACTGAACTCTGATAAGACGGAAGTCCTCATCCTGGGATGACTCCTGGTGGCCCCCAGCCCTGGGCACCGCTCCCAAGCCAACAGACCACGCACGCAACCTGGGCTTCATCCTGGATTCCTCCCTCTCGATGACCAGACAAGTCAACGCCGTCTCTTCATCGTGCTTTCACACCCTTCGCATGCTTCGCAAGATCTTCCGATGGATCCCGACCGAAACCAAGAAGACGGTCACACAGGCCCTCGTCACCAGCCGACTGGACTACGGAAACACCCTCTACGCCGGAACCACAGCCAAGCTACAGAATAGACTCCAACGCATCCAGAACGCCTCCGCCCGACTCATCCTGGACATCCCCCGACGCAGCCACATCTCCGGCCACCTGAAGGACCTGCACTGGCTCCCCGTCAACAAGAGGATCACATTCAGGCTCCTCACCCACGCACACAAGTCTCTCCACGACCTTGGCCCCAAGTACCTCAACGACCGCCTGACCTTCTACACGCCCACCCGCCAGCTACGGTCTACTAGCCTCGCCCTCGCCGCACCACGCATCTGAAGAGCCACCGCCGGAGGCAGATCCTTCTCCTACCTGGCGGCCAAGACATGGAACTCCCTCCCCATCCACCTTCGGCTGACCCAGGACCACCTCGCCTTCAGGAGACAACTCAAGACCTGGCTGTTCGAGCAGTAGCAGACCCCTTCCCCCAGCGCCTTGAGACCCTTCTGGGTGAGTAGTGCGCTATACAAGTGTTATGATTGATTGATTGATTGAGTTCTAGATCAGGGAAGTTGTGCTTTGCTCTTAGCATGTTGAAGGTGGATGGGCTTTCTCCCTCTTCTCGCTGGGCTTGGTAGGAGATGCCCAGTCTTTTCCATGTCTCTATGGATAATGGTTTTCACCTGTATTTTATTTTCCTGTCCTCGCATAGTGATTCCCATCTCTGGTTTTTTATGCTATGTTCCATTTTTGGGTCTATTTTGAGCCGGGCATTACGTGTGTTTTTGAGTATTGGGTTTGTCGCTTGGGTGTGTTTGTTGGCTTGAGGAGGGCTATCGGCTCAAGATTGTCTAGTACGCTCTTCTCAATCATGAGCCAGACCAGCGTGTAGTCTTGTTCGGGGAGGATCCAAAAAGCCTCTTGTTTTGCTAAAAAGGCGGTATGGAACGTTTTGAAGTCTGCCACATTTAGCCCTCCCAGTTTCTTGTCTAGCCTTAATTTTTTCAGGCTAATCCTCGCTCTTTTATCCCATCATAGAAATTTGTTAATCAGCGTATCTATTTTTTGATGGAAATCGTCAGTCAATGTGAGGGGGAGCATGTTAGACAGATAGTGGACCATTGGCGTGATCATCATCTTAATTGTCTCTATCCTCCCGGACCATGTTATGTATTTGGGTGACCAGGTTTCTAAGAGCGCCTTCGTCTTTGCTATTATTTGTCGCTCGTTTTGGTCAAGCGTGCTCCTGAGGTCCCTGCCAAATTGTATTCCTAGGTATTTGATAAATCTGGTCTGTGAGGCAAGACCCGAGTTTCCCAGTGTTTCCTTGGTGGTATGGATGTTAAGGGGCTTGCATTCTGATTTGTCTTTGTTTAGCTTGTATCCGAGTGAGTGGAGTACTTTCCTATGGACTCCATGAGGGCATTGATAGAGGGTTGGGGACTTTGTGATTATGAGGATGTCGTCCGCGTAGGCGGCTAGTTTAACCGTCACCTCTTGATGGCAAATCCCCTCATCTCCTCATTGGCCCCGATTTCTCTGATCAGTGGTTCTAAGGCCAGCAGAAACAGTGAGGGGGACAGCGGACAGACCGGTCTTGTCCCTCGGTGGAGGTTGAAGGGCTCCGAGATCGCCCCATTGATTACTATCCTTGCACTGGGGTTTTTGTATAGAGCCATTACTTTCTTTGTGAATGCCTCTCCCAAGTTGAATGTCCTCATGCACTGCTCTAGGAAGTGCCAGGATACCCTGTCAAACGCTTTCTAGGCGTCTAGTGTTATTGCCACCGCTGGCTCGACTGTCGCAGCGGCTCGCTCCAGTAAGCGACACAGGAGTCTAGTATTATCATATGATAGGTGTGTCTTTAGGAACCCTACCTGTGCATTGCTTATTAGCTTTGGCAATAGAGTATTCAGTCTAGAGGCCAGTATCTTGGCAGAAATCTTGCAGTCAACATTGAATAGTGAGATGGGCCTGTAGTTTTGGGGTAGTTGTGTGTTTTTGCCTTCTTTCCGGATAACTACTAGGTTTGCTTCCGTCATGGATTGTGTTACTGCTCCTGCCTTCTCATGATGGTTAAACACTTTCCTCATGGTTGGGGTAAGGTGGCTTAGGAACGTTTTATAGAATGAGGCGGTGTATCCATCAGACCCCGGTACCTTGTTGTCCTTAAGAGACTTCACTGCCCCCTCAATTTCTGCTGTCCTTATCGCCCGTCCTAGGGCGCATGCTTCTTCGTCTGATAGACTAGCAGGTCCTGATAGTCCTGATAGAACCCACTGAACGTACTTAATATCTTCTTATTTCTTGTGTGTGTGTTGTTATTTGGATCAGTGATCGAGGATATGGTGTGTTGCTTTTGTTTGTGTTTTAAGTATGAGGCAAGATTCTTCCCTGCTTTGTTCGCCTTGCAGAGGTTGATTGCCTTATACTTGTTTACCCACAGACCCCCCCTCTAGCTCAAGATTGTTATATTCGTATTTCTTCTTTGCGAGTTCTGCTAAGGTGGAGCTATTATTTGAGTCTGTGATATGGGCTGTTTCTAGTCTTTTAATGTCCCCTTCTACATGGTCTAGCTGTGCCTTCGCCTTTTTGTTCATTTTTCCCTTAATTTCTATTATTGTGCCCCTGATTGTTGCCTTGAGGGCGTCCCAAACTGACCTAGGGTCCATGTCCGGTGTATCATTAATTCTTATGCATTCTTTAGTGGCTTCTTCTATCTTATTTTTGTTAATCTGATCTGTCAAGACATCACTGTTGAACCTCCATCTACGTGGCAAGTCCTCGTTGTGGCGCCGACTCAGCATTAGGCTGATGCACGAATTGTCTGAGATAGTTCTCGCTGCAATGTCTGTGTGGTCTATTAAATGAGTGTGCGTGCCTGAGATTAGTATGTAGTCTATTCTACTGTAGGAGTTGTGTGGGTTGGAATAGAAGGTGTAGTCTCTAGTGACTGGGTGCTGTAGTCGCCAGGGGTCTTTGAGGTTGAGTTTGATGCATATGTTCTTAAGGGTGCTGTGTGCTTTGGCCAGGAGTGATTGGCATTGTGATTGTCTGTCAAGTGTATGGTCTAGCGTTATGTTAAAGTCGCCTGCCATCCCTAGTAAATCATTTTGCGGGATTGCCTTCAGTCTCTTTGAGACTCCCTCCCAAAATTCGGGGTCATCCTTGTTCAGGCCTATATGTAAGCAATGTGTATGTTCTCTTCCCCTCTTTTCAGTTGCGTTATCAATATCCTCCCGTGCCATCGTGTTGTTGGTCCACTATCGTTAGGTTGGAGTTCCTAGACACCAGCGTGTTCACCCTGCTTCTTTCCAGTTGCTGGTGAGCAGGCCATCTGGCCGATCTACCTCGCTCTTACCCTGTCTGCGTCTTCTAGTGACAGCCTAGTTTCATGCAGTAGGAGCACATCGCCTTGGTCTTAGCCAGATAGTCTAGGATTTTTTTTTTTTACTGGGTGGTTGAGGCTCTTAACATTTAGAGACACTATCTTTAGATTAGTACCCAGGAAGATGTTGTTTCTTTGTGCCATTGGCCACTGTGAGTGTTCACCTTTCCCCTTTGTTTCTACTTGTGTTTAGTTTGTGTCTCTCCTGTTTGTTCAGTGTGTGGGGCCTACACCTTCTTGTGTTGATTCCGCACCACCCCCCTCCCTGATCGGGATCCATGTTCCTTCTTGTGTTAAGAGTATAGTGAGTAGAGAGATGATAGAATAGGAGACAGTGGATAGCATTTGTAAATCTAGGAGAGACAGACAATACAGACAACCTGGACACCCCTCCTCTCCCCACCCCCCTCTTTATAAACCATCGTAAAATGGATGTGGGATGGCAATATCCCCACTCCGCCCCCCCGGGAGACTTATTCTTATGTTAGTGGATATTACTGCTGTTCCTCCTCCCTTCCTGCTTCGCTGTGGTTCCATCAAGTGGTGCAGTGCAATGTGTTCTTTTTCTTACTGTAGAGCGGGACCCCTTGTGCTTTAGCCCCTTCTCCCCCCTCCCCCAGTTGGCTCCCCTTAACCCCATACAGTCAGTAGGAAAAGGATATACTGTCCGATATAGTCTGTCCGGTTGAACGACTCGGGGTGAGTCTGCCTTCCTGGACGACTCGGAGTGGGCAACATGTTCCAGTCACGATCGGCGTCTTGGATGGTCCAAGGTCTCCAGGGAGAGGGCAGTCTCTCAAAACAATGACATACAAGTCGAGTATACAAACATGGAGATAGGGCAGGTAAGTTAATCGCCTGGTTAGAACAATGGAGAGCAGGCCTCTCGTTTGGTGCCCGAGTTAGAAGGGTTGGGACCTGATAGAATTACGGATCCGCAGGGAGTGGCAGATACCTTTTCTGAGTATTATAAAGACGTATATACCTCAGCGAATGGCTTTACCGAGACCGAAAATGGCGAAATGATCAGAGATATAGTCATGCCGAACCTCTGAGGACCATAGAAAATATTTAGACTCCCCCATTACGGATGATGAAATTGCGTGAGCAATTAGAAACATAAAATCTGGGAAGGCAACAGGCCCTAATGGGGTGCCTATAGAGCTATATAAATTGAACGCCCATAAAATTGCTCCGCATATCTGAGCCATGTTTCTCGAAAGTAGGGAGCTGGGACAACTTCCATACGACCAGCGGGTGGCGAATATTGTAGTTATTCATAAGACAGGCAAGACTAAGACATCCCCTTCCTCTTATCAACCCATATCGTTTCGCAATGCTGAACCCAAGATATTGGCGAAACTACTCGCTACTAGATTGGTCAAGGTCATTACGACCCGGATACACCCCGATCAATCTGGCTTCATGCCGCGTCGCAATACAGCCCTGAACTCGTGGAGACTCCACGGGGTCCTGGGTGGATCCCGGAAGATACTGGAACCAACAGTTTTGGTGTCCCTGGATGCCACTATGGCATTTGATAGAGTTGAATGGGCTTATTTATTTGCGGTTTTGACCGAGATGGGCTTTGGCTCAGAGTTTGTTGGGTGGGTTCGACTATTGTATGCCGCTCCTTTGGCCAGAGTGATAGTGAATAATTGTACGTCAGCTGATTTTAACCTCGAGAGGGGCACGAGACAGGAATGTCCATTGTCCCCACTTCTCTTCGCACTGGCGTTGGAGCCTTTGGCGGCTTGGGTCCGGTGGGACCGGTCAATATGTGGCTTGCGGTGGACGCCAGAATGGGAGGATAAAATTTCGCTTTACACGGATGATATCCTGCTATATCTCACTAACCCCAGGGTGTCCCTGATTACTTTTTTAGATGTCCTGGCCATATTTGGTAGATACTCCGGGTTTGCTATAAACTGACTGACAATGGCCACCCCCCTGTTTAGCTCAGAGAGACTCGGAAGCTTGTGGAAGTCTAAGAGGTTCGATAAGTGGGACCTCATCGGAATCAGTCAGATTAAGGATGTGTGGGGGAAGGGCGGTATGCAGACTTTCGAGTCTCTAAATAAACAATACAGTTTGCATGATGAGGAACACTTTTGGTATCGACAGATTAGACACGCCCTTTTTGCCCGCATACCTAGAGGCACGGAGCTTCCGGATGCTTCTCCCCTTGAGGACCGAGTGCTTGATGGTCACATCCCAGAAAAAACAATCTCCCTAATATATAGGAAGCTTGTAAATAATATGGAAGACCCACTGGGGAGTATTAGAACAGCGTGGGGAGCGGACGGATTAGAGTTAGATGATTAAGATTGGGTAGAGGCTGTTTCCTCTCCCAAAGTGGTTGCGATTCAGATGAGGCTTAGGTTAGTGCAACTTCCGATCCTACATAGATCATACATCACAGGGCCGAGATTAGTGCACATGGTAAGTGCAGTAAGTGGAGACTGTAGGAGAGGTTGTGGAGAACAGGGCACTTTCATGCACATGCTATGGCACTGTGAGGAGATACATACCTATTGGATGAATATACATGATGTGATCAAAGAAGTGCTGGGGGAGGAGATGCGACCAGTGGCCCGGAGATGTATATTGAATGTGTGGGAACCCACGGATTTGAATGGATATCAGAAACAGTGGGTGACGGCGTGCACGGTGGCGAAGCGCAACATCGCTCAATTGTGGGGAGCTAGCCGGTCGCCCCAGCATACCAAGTGGGCCCAGGATCTAGACTGGTGGATGTTTAGGGAAAGGGCGGTGTATGTGGCAAGGGGCTGCACGGAGACGTGGGGGAAGATCTGGGGGGCCTGGAATAGTTATCGTGGCGACTTGTGTACACCCCCGACGAGACAGAGAAGTTGAAACACAAGACTCCCTGTGATCCCAATAATTTCAATATTTTGTAATTTTTGATTCTGTACGAATGACAATTTAAACCCTGTAATGCTGCTATATGTTGATCACCTGATGCCAATGTTTTGTTTGTTCCTTTTTCATAATAAAAAGAATTGAGAATGCATGTGTGGTTTATTGCCACAGGTCATCATCTGCTAATTTGGTTTTAAGAATGTGTATAACAATACGAATGCAAACCAAGCAGGATGCCATAAATATCTCTATGTTTTTTATCCCATTTTTAGCTCTTTCAGGTCTCGAAACAACACAAGGTGATACTTAACCTTGTGCTACATAGCACGTCTGGTGACTCAATTTGCCAATTATATACACCAGCCTTGCAGTAGTGTACGATTATTAGGAAACTATCCTCTGTATGGTCCTGATGAATTGCCAATAGACCCTTTAGGATCATCGTATCCAATATGAGCTACACTGTTTTTACTTGGGTTAGCAAGCTGCATTAATAACAATTATTTAATAAGAGTCTCCCTAAACCTATTTTAAACTTTCACTCACTACACTACACACTCCAGCTCACATGCCCTCACTCACCAAACGGCTTTATAAAAAAAACTCTGCCAAAGAGCCCCTTTGCGGGTGCCCGTCAGGAATTGCAGCACCGGCCCGACGAGGAGCACGCCCAATGATGAAGCATAACACCTCTCAGGGTGTGTGAAGGCACTTCCTCCATTTGGAAGTTATTCAAGAGACCTGACCACCACTTATATCCTTAGGAACTGCACATCCACGTATTTGAACTATTATTACTAGGGATTGTGTGTGCTGGGCCTGGCCAAAAAACTCCCGGTTTCTCTTTTTCAAGTGCTATTTCAAGGCTGCAATGAATGCATTACATCATGTTAGGCTGTAAATATGCTATCAAATCAAATCAAAAACAAGCTTTATTCGATTTTCAAGTTAAAAATCATAAAAGCATGATACAATCATCCGATACATTTTTAAAATATGTTCCATAGTATTCAAAATAAGCTTGATCAGACAATTATTATAAAAAGCGTCCTAATTTTACGCATACAATCTTATAAGATAAAAAATCATTAGTACTTCATCGAACATGGGTGCATTACAAAGACATTACATGGTATTCCTGAATTTAATAACAAGTTTTAAAAAACTAGAAACTACAAAAATAACATCATCGTTTTCTAACTGTTGTAGTTTCACGTAAGCTGATCTACAAGTGCGAATCCCGCATGCCTTAAGGACAGGTAACAAGAAAGCCCTTCGTGGTCCCTGATAGAATTTGCAGAACAACATGCAGTGTATATTTGACTGCGATGAGGTGTCACAGGGGCATAATAGATTTTCTATAGACCAAATATTACAAACAGGGAAGGTGATCAGGCGAAAAAAGGTGCCTAATCTAAGGCGAGTCAACAGCATACGGGCGTAGGGACTTAAGGGCAAGGTAAGATAATATTGTAACCCCTCATAATGAGTGATATCCTGGTATCTGAGGACTGTGTTTTTCTTCTTTTCAAGATTCCATCTAACGCTTGCTAAATGGTCAGAAACCATCTTTTTCAGTAAGCCTCTCGATATCCCTTCCCATGCTAGTTGGCTTGTCGAAGAATTCTGGATGGCCTATCTCGATGAACATGTTTCTAACATAGGATAACCATCTAATATTGACTACACCATCGAGTGCAAGGCAATCAATTATTAAGTCTCTATTTAATGTAGTCTCCTTGGTGACCCAGACCTTGTGCCACAGCAATATAGGGGAATTCCTTATGGTGTCAGAGATATATGGGATTCCTGCTTCAATGTGTGTCATGTAAGTTGATGCAGATTTAGAGACACCCAATAGATGGCAAATAAACTGATTCTCACAACATTGAATCATCTGAGCATTCTCTACCCCCCCCATAACCCGGCACCATATGTAGCTGTAGATACACATTTAGCTTTATAAATGTGTATCAATTCCTTTACCGGTTTCCCACCTAATTTTGCGGAGAAATTACTCAGGGCACCAATGGTCCGTGTGAAGGCTAATTTCCTGGCAATCACTGCAGGATACCAACTTCCCCTCCTATCAAAGGTTACGCCTAAATAGCAAAACCTATCTATTGTTTCAATTTTCTTGCCTTCTAAGAAAATTGGGCAAGGCACCCTCTTAGTCCCTGACCCACAGGCCATTGAGTAGGTTTTAGAAATATTCACTTTTAGGCCTCTGTCCCTCATGAAGCTTGTAAATTTAACCACAGCCCTCTGTAATCCTAGCCTAGTCTGTGACATTATCGCCGCATCGTCGGCGTATAATAGTATTGGTACAGGTGTCCCATTTATAGAGGGGTAGTCTTATTGTGAATCTCTGAGGTGATGTCCGATGGAATTGACATATAGGGTAAATAACAGGGGTGCTAATATGCACCCCTGTCTGACCCCCCACAGAATGGGAAATTTATCCAAACACTCCCCCCGCCGACCAAACCTCACCCTAGCTCCTGCATTCCTATATAATTCTTTGATGAAGATTAAAATTTGACCGTCAATGCCCATATCAAAGTGTTTCCCATAATAACTCATGATCTACACAGTCAAATGCGGAGCTTAAATCAACAAAGGTGATATAAAGTTTTCGGCTCTTGGCCTGGGTATATTTGGAAATGAGTAGGGCCAAATTCAAGCACTGTTCCTCAGTCCCTTTGCCTGATCTAAAACCTTACTGCAGGTTGGAAATAACCTGATTTTCCTCCCCCCAAATTTGAATCCTATTTAAAATTATTCTGCCGGCCACTTTCATCAACGCGTCTAAAAGCGAGATTGACCTGTAACAGGTAGGGTCATTTCTATTGCCTTTTTTAAAAATTGGCACAAAAATGGCGTCAGACCAGGAGGATATGAACCCATGTTGATTGGCTTTATTTAACACGTTCGTAAGCAAGGGGGCCCAAAGATCTATCTCTGTTTTATAAACGTCGATCGGGACGCCATCGGGGCCAGGTGCCTTGCCAGATGAGCTATCTTTACTGGCGTTGCTGACCTCATGACAGCTAAAAGTTATATCTAGAGGAAATGGGTTAGAATGGATAAGATCACTAGAACTAGGCATACTGTCATTAGGGGCGTTCGTACTATTACCAAGGCTGGCTCTATCATAAAGATGTTTAAAATGGGTCACCAGGTATCCCATGTTATCGCTATATCTATAAAATCCTCATCATTGCTTTGCAGATATGAAGCGTTTACCGCTTTCCAGAAAGCCATGTTATCTCTTTTGTGGGAGGCCTCGCATAAGGCCGCCCAAGCCTCCTTCTTTAAAGTAGCTTTCCTAATCTTAATAGTCATTTTATATGTCTTTCTGGCTTGCCCGATTAAGTCGGAATTTTTAGGTATGCTCTGCAGAGCCTTTTATAAGCATGTTAATGCTTTGGTGCACTTGCTATCGAACCACCCATGTACTTTATTTACCTCATACCTGTGTTCTCTAAACAATAGATTCTTTGCAGCTAATTGTATTTTCGAAAAAGTGGCCATTACTTTATCAGGTTCTTCATCATGTGCCAGGCATACCAATATGTCTTCAAAAGAAGACGATATTAATTGTTTCAAAAACCCAATAGGCTCAATCTTATCCCATTTAACAACATAGCCATTTTTAGTGGCCAGTTTAATCTTTGGAGTATAAGGAAGACTACCCTTTGTTGTTCCTGCTTCCCCCACAGTTTTTACAGTAATAAATTTGGGGTAATGATCGCTAAATAGAGCCGGCCCTGTTTCCCAAGTTCCCACGAAACCCACGTGGGCTGAGGACATTAATGTGAAATCAATTACAGAATTGCTCCCTCGCCCATTAAAGGTCGGTTGGAAAGGGAAATTCGGTTTGCATAGCTCATTCACGAAGGACAGATTAAAGTGGAAGATGATATCATTAAAAATATTGCCAAGTTTTGTATGGATGAAGTGAGTGGGGCTGTTTCCTTGTGATCAGCAAGGCCGCAAATGCCTGCTGAACGATAGGGGCAGACGGTACAATTAAAATCGCCAACCCAAATTATAACCTTCTCTCCTGTTGTCCGATCTCTTAAAGATGTTAAACTAAGCATAAGGTTATGAATTGTAGTCTCTATCATGTTAGGTGGCACATTGTTGTAAAAATTTACTAGAATTATATTATGTAATTGGCCCCATCTAAACACCAATAACTGATAGAACTCAGTGGTCAGGAACTTAAGAACTTTAATGTCCCCTGTCGTGGATACATAAGTACAGAGGCCTCCTTTATTTCGGCCCTGTTTAGTAGCCAAAGCTGGTGTATGGAAAGTTTGGAAACCTATAATATGAAGTTCCTTAATCGTCCAGGTTTCTTGTAGACAAATTATGCAGTGCTCCATAACAACATCTAGCCATGGTTGCTGGGATACCTTACTTAACAAACCAGCTATGTTCCAAGAAAGGACACTATAGAGAGGGTCACTCCGCTTGGCGCATGTGTTCTCTGTGATCGAACTTTCTGTAATTTCCCTTAATGGAAGGTCCGTATGAGTCTCGGAGACAGCAAAAAGATGAGTATCAACCCCTGGGGGCGCTCTAAGTTGGTGTGTATTTGCTACTTCTTCTACATCTTCCATCCCCGCGTCACTACTTAAGATATTTGGACCATACGATTCCCCTACCAGGCCATGGGGAGCTTCCCTCGTTTTCTGATTTGACATTGTGGTTGGCGGGGTTATTGGTATCACAAAATGTTCCGGCAGGGTGTTCCTCACCTGTCAATCTAGATCGTCCAATCCCGAAAAGACATTGTAGCGATTCATTAAGGGGATTGACCAATATGGGGTATGTGTGGCGAGTTGTGATCTTCCACCCCAGTGACTATCTGGTCTTTCTGTGAACCTAAGACTCTGGTGTATAGGTCTCCGTTGATTTATATTTATGTTCGTCGAAAGAGGGGGATGAGCAATATGATTAAAGTTGTTACAAAGTTCGCGGGGACCCCAGGGTGTCATCAATGGCTGTGGGTAAAAGTAGCTCAGATCCCTGGTCGAAATACCGCTACCTCCTCGCTCCAGGTACCAGCCGGTGATGTGAGTTACCACCCTCCGGTCTCTAAAGTTAACAGTAATTACGTCCCCAGGTATATCTTTGGGTCTCTGTCCCACCCAGGCTAATCTTCTCACATACGTTCTCTCTCCATCCATATTAGGGGGCAATGGCCTGTTGTTCCTCAGCCAATGGACAACTTTGTTCTTTAATTCGAGGTAACCTTCCCTCTTCCCTTCTATAAGTTCAGGAACCCCTGTGAGTATGATGACATATGGGGCTGCCTCTGGTGGCAAATCTATGTGACAGTTTATTCTTTTTGTGGCTTTCTCTGGCAGATGGGCCTTTTCTATGTTTACGTCTTTATGGGATTGATGTAGTTTGGAAGCATGGTCTACTATCCCTCTGCCCTTTATCTCCTTGCCTCCTGATGCCTCAGTTCTTATTTTCTCTACTACCAGCGGTGCTTTCACACCCCCTATCTTTGCTTTCTTGGCCGCTGTGGCAACTATCATGCCCCCAGTTGTCTCTTTCTCAACTACCTTACTGAACAGCTTGGGGCAGGAGGACATGTCCCCGGTAGGAGAAGTGTTATTAATACTGGGATTTTGCCCATTATTCGTATTATCCGTTTTATGTGCTACTAAATCTTTTAGGAGTTTAGTGTTTAAGGATGTTGCTTCCGCTAAGTTGCTCAGTTCACTACCCATCCTTTTTACCCTTTATGTTAACGGGAGGAGTAGGGACCTAACTAGGTGTTCCATGTTTTCCAGAGTACACTGCTTTTGGGCAGTCTCAGGGGGGTAAGGTTTGGGCAGGTTTTTATTTCCCTGCAGTTTTAACTCCCTCCGTGATTGACTTATTTTATCTACTGTATTCTGATCAACAGATGGATTTGAGGAAATTCTAGGTACTTTGGTTCTCCTCCCCCGCTGAAAAAGTCCCCCTCTCTTCCTCTTTAATGGTGCTCCTTGAGCCGATATTGTAACGGAGTCTTTGCTCTTGTTAATCTTTGGAGTGGGTTTAGGCAACTGTAACAATGAGGGCTTTTCCGAGGAAAAGTATAGGGAGGGGTCCAAGTCAACAACTTCATCAGGTGTCCTGTTCGACTCCTGCAATGGCGATTGATCTTGGAGTAAGAGGGGGATACTAATGTCTGCAGTGGGAGTGTTCTCATTACTTTGCATACTATGTGTGTGGGGGGGTCATTGTCAGTCTTATTGAGCCCATGGAGGATTGTTTGTTTTGTTGGAATTCTAGGGACAGGCGGCTTTCGGCAACAGAAATTTCATGCTCCAGTGTCGAGACCGCCTTTATCAGGAAGGCATCCAAGGTCCCTCTGACACTTCCCCCCCCCCCCCCCCCGCCTGGAATTTCATTCCTTTGTTCGCTTTAGTGGGCATTTCCTGTACAGTATTCGGAGGATGTTCCAGTTAATTCCGTTCAAAGACTGGTGCACAAGATAACAGTGTTGAGTTGAGTAGTATTAGTTTAGCGCAGGGGCCCCCAAAAACTATGTTAACATTAAGTATTCACATAAACAATGCGCTTACTGTCCTTAGATCCTTGGGAGGTGAGACCAAGTGGGGTGGCCCAGCCCGGCCATGACCGGTCCTTGGCGGGCCCGCAGTTGGCCCGGGCTTAGCCCGGCTGGTCCCACGCGCGGTCCCGCGACTCGGAGTATGTCCGGTAATTTATGCGCCTCCTGGCGCTGACCCCTGGTAGGCGGCTTCCGGCCGCAGCGACTCCCGGAACTTGTGGTCCCCTCCCTGACTGCGGCCGCGCTCTGGTCTAGAGGAGCTGCGGCGGCAGGGGGAGACCGGCTGGAAAGATGCAGGCACCGGGAGCTTACAATGAGGGTACTCCCAAATTTAATTTATAGGTCTAGAGGGGGAGAAATAAACAACAGATACATATGCAAAACCTCTAATCTGACCTGTTAATCCTTCAAAGTAGAGTTAATCTAAACATTTCACAGAAATGCAACCATGATAAAAAATATTCACATGGACATATTAATCTTTAGTTTTTCATTTATTTTCATTTTCATACTTTAGAATTGAAAAGACATTTTGACATTTTTTGTTATTTTTAAACATATAGCAAAGATTTTTGATTCAGTGCTAGATACTCAATATTAACAGTGATAAATTTATTTTGAACCCCACAAAAACTCCACAGTGCTGTCAATCTCTCTATCACTCAATATACCTCATTCATTCCAATTCCACACATACTCATACCAGTAACACAGTACAATAAAAAACAACAAAAAAAGACATCAATACATCTGAGAATCCCATATAATCATTTATGGATAAGTTATCGCATATTTCCCTTGATAGGTTCTATATTGTGTATAACTCCTTCTTTTAGTTCTCGTTCCTTCTTTGTTTCTTAGTAAGGGGGTCCCAGATGCATAGGGCCTACGTACGTTTCGGTGTACTATTTAATTAACATCACCTTCATCAGGGCCAAACATATACATAAACATACAAATATTAAAATGAGGGGGTTCTTCACATTTATAGAGACAAAGAATCGCTTGGCAAGGTGCAATTTCCTATTTTGCTTTCAGATTTTAGATTATGATGCTGAAACTTATAGCCGTTATCTGACACAATCACAGTGTTAATTTGAAGAATTGCTAAGGTCTGTTCGAGTGTAGACGGAAGCGCTGAGTAGATCTATTATGCAATTTATCTTTAAAAAGCGGAGCCCTTAAAAGGTCTAGTCACCAGTTATTAATAATAATTATCTTTCTTCTTGAGAAATCCATACTGCTCCCTCGTACAAAAACGCGTTTTTGTACGAGGGAGCAGTACGGATTTCTCAAGCTGCAACTGCAATATAGCACAGGATATTGCAAGTTAAATAGAGCTGACTCCAGATACACAACGAATAAAAGAAGAAAGATAATTATTATTAATAACTGGTGACTAGACCTTTAAGGACTCAGCTTTTTAAAGATAAATGGCATAATAGATCTACTCAGCGCTTCCGTCTATACTCGAACAGACCTTAGCAATTCTTCAAATTAACACTGTGATTGTGTCAGATAACGGCTATAAGTTTCAGCATCATAATCTAAAATCTGAAAGCAAAATA
This sequence comes from Lissotriton helveticus, assembly GCF_964261635.1. NCBI lineage: Eukaryota > Metazoa > Chordata > Amphibia > Caudata > Salamandridae > Lissotriton > Lissotriton helveticus. The sequence continues at coordinate 751,367,822 of NC_136069.1, read as the reverse complement.
GGAAATTGCACCTTGCCAAGCGGTTCTTTGTCTCTATAAATGTGAAGAACCCCCTAATTTTAATATTTGTATGTTTATGTATATGTTTGGCCCTGATGAAGGTGATGTTAATTAAATAGTACACCGAAACGTACGTAGGCCCTATCATCTGGGACCCCCTTACTAAGAAACAAAGAAGGAACGAGAACTAAAAGAAGGAATTATACACAATATAGAGCCTATCAAGGTAAATACGCGATAACTCATCCATAAATGATTATATGGGATTCTCAGATGTATTGAGGTCTTTTTTTTGTTGTTTTTTATTGTACTGTGTTACTGGTATGAGTATGTGTGGAATTGGAATGAATGAGGTATATTGAGTGATAGAGAGATTGACAGCACTGTGGAGTTTTTATGTGGGGTTCAAAATAAATGTATCACTGTTAATATTGAGTATCTAGCACTGAATATAAATTCTTTGCTTTATGTTTAAAAATACCAAAAAATGTGAAAAAATGTCTTTTCAAGTTTAAAGTATGAAAATGAAAATAAATGAAAAACTAAAGAATAATATGTCCATGTGAATATTTTTTATCATGGTTGCATTTCTGTGAAATGTTTAGATTAACTCTACTTTGAAGGATTAACAGGTCAGATTAGAGGTTTTGCATATGTATCTGCAGGCACCGGGAGCAACAGGCAAAGATAGCTGTCCCACAAAAATGCCCCCAACAGCTACGGGCTTAGTCAGATGAGCAGCACAGGGTTTAGGAGCGTCCCCCGCTCCACCGAAGATGTCGGTAATTTATGCGCCTCCTGGCGCTGACCCCTGGTAGGCGGCTTCCGGCCGCAGCGACTCCCGGAACTTGTGGTCCCCTCCCTGACTGCGGCCACGCTCTGGTCTAGAGGAGCTGCGGTGGCAGAGGTAGACCGGCTGGAAAGATGCAGGCACCGGGAGCAACAGGCAAAGATAGCTGTCCCACAGAAATGCCCCGAACAGCTACGGGCTTAGTCAGGTGAGCAGCACAGGGTTTAGGAGCGTCCCCCCTATGCTATCAATACGTAAAGTTTTGTTTCATGTGATCAATCCAGAATACAAAAACATAGTTAGATTTCCAAGTGGCCGAGTGAACAACCAACTAAAACCAAAAAAAAGCTGAGCTATCTTTAAAAATGAATTGTTACAATCCCATGCACAAAACAAAGTTTAGATTAGGAAAGATAAATATAAAACGGCAGATGCTGCCTGTGACATTACATTCTAAAGTATTCAATTCACAGTTGCTTGAACAAAAACGTGCTGTCTTAAAAAAAAGCATTAACTGTTGGTGTACTGCTTAGCAAGAAATTTCTACTCACGTTTTATATGATCCATGTAATAAACCCCTATTTGCTGATCATAGACTATTTCCCATCCCAAAGGAAGCTCGTCGCCAATACAGTCGGCAAACGTCAAAGGTTTGGTTATCCTGCAAATCGGAAAATAGCACCAGCATTAAAATTCAAAACATTGCAAACAAGCAAGGATTATGCGCATCTACAAAAATGGCACATGCAATGCATTTGCAAGCAAGAACCAAACAGTAGTGTCTCTTTGGAGAAAACTCTCTCAGATTGGCAACCGGTTACCGCAGCTCACAGTTGAAACCTTTTAGTTGTTTCACCTGTGATTAGAAGCCCTTGCGCAAAAGACACATTTACCCTGAACCTCTGAGATAGAGAAGGATCTGGTCAAAGTGATCACCTAACACATCTACAGGGTATGTGGGTGCAAAGTGAGTAACTTACACATCATGACAGTACTTATGCCTCAGAACGAGCTACTGCAGAGAAACCTTTCTGGTTTTAAATCTGTGGTTCCACACTTTCTGCATCAGAAAAAGTTGTTGCTCATTTTTTTTTTCTTTCAGTTACATGAATGTTCGCTGATAATCTCAAAAATCTTTGGTATTTCCCAGCTCTCCCCATCACACCAATCTTCCTGCGTGTATTTGCTAACTCTTCTGTTTTCAGGTGTAGCCTTCAAACAGCTGTAGCGGTCTCGCCAGATCATGCTGCACCAAAACCATATAAAACAAGCATTGACATAGCCAATAGGTCTCGCTTGTGGGACCTTATAAGTATTTTGTTTTGCAGCACAATATCCTTGTAACTAAATACTTATAAGGTCCCACAAGCGAGACCTATTGGCTATGCCAATGCTTGTTTTTATCTGTTAAAATTCATGGCGACTGCAGCACGGAAAGCGTTAACTGGAATGGCTGGGAGGGTGGAGGTGGAGTCAAAAGGAGTGAAATGGAAAGTTAATGAGGGCGCAGACCCAGGCCAGGCACGATAGGCCCCACTAATGAGCCTCAAGTACCCTGCAGCGGCTTTCAAACCGCAGGGCTTCAAAGGATGCCACCTTATGACAATGCGGCTGGCCAGACGAGGGCGGCGATTATAATAAATGACTGCGGTAATTAACTCGGATTTGAAACCCCCTGACTGGAAAGGGAAACGAGCGCTTGTTTCGCTGCTGCTGGCCCCGTGTTAGCAAAGGAGGAAGCTTTGGGTTCTGGCTGTGTGTTTTTTACGTTTCAAAATGGTACTTGTGTGGGGAGGGAGGGAGGAAGGGGTAATTAGCAGCAGCTTTCATTCGAAACCCTCGCGAGGCACTTTGAAACCTAAATAAAGCGAGGAGATCAAAAGCGCCAAGGCGAGTTTTTATTTGACACTAACAGTTATTAGTAAGCCTTTATATTAGAAGCGAATACGTTTAACATCCACGCCCCATTCCCAAACAATGCAGAAGGGATTTACAGAAAAAAACAATCGCACTACGGTGTTAAAGATCTGATTAGCAAAAAATATTTTCTTAAAATGCATTTGTGTAAATTAGTAAAAAAATTGGCAATTAAAAAAATATGAACTACAGTATTATGGAATGACGCACAACGTTGACACTTGAATACGTTTAACATTACATTTTGCTGTAGTCCACATTCGGGGGAAAACGACTACATATGCCAGGAAAAAGTATGCAGAGCGGGAAACTGAAAGTACGGCCGGCCTGCGGCCGGCCATGATTCAATTAGGGGAGGAGAAGCCAAATGCAGAGCGGGAAACTGAAAGTACGGCCGGCCTGCGGCCGGCCATGATTCAATTAGGGGAGGAGAAGCCGCAGAGCGCACGCTGGGCGAAGCCCTTTGATGTGCTGTGCGGCAAATGGAGGGAGGCTGATGCGCGTTCATGTTTGAACACGTGGTTCACATGAACTGCATGAAAACGCCAGCAAAAAGCTGGTGGTTTCATGATGTTTTCGCCACTTGAATTCTCGCTCCGCTCGATGCGCATCGATAGGTCGCGAGACCTAAAAACAAGCATTGTAAATGCATTAGGTCTCGCATTTGTTGGAACTGGAGCTATTGGCATTGTAAATGTCAATGTTTTGTACTTTGCAATAGGTCTTGTATCTGTTAGAGCTATTCACGTTAAAGCAATGTTTTTATTCATCCTTGGGGTTTTACACAGCGCAAACTTAACGGCCTCAGTTGTGAATTTCGATTCATCAAAGTTTTGTGAGCCCTGAAATTTGCATAAGTAAAGTGCTAACAGTGCAAATATGAGCACTGTTTAACAAACTAAGCCACTGCAAAACAAGAGCAAAGGTGGCCGAGTGACTGCTACTGGATTGACGAAGTTGCTTACAGTCACTGCCCGTTAAAGCTAGCTAGCCCGCTACTATGAGTTTATCAAACGTAATGCTATGTTTTCTTATGTTATGCTATGCTATGCTTTGTTGTGTTATGCTATGCTATGTTTTGTTTTGTTGTGATATGCTGTGTTTTGTTGTGTTTTGCTATGCTATGCTTTGTTTTGTTATGCTATGTTTAGTGATGCGATGCTATGTTTTCTTGTGTTTGGTTATGCTATGCTTTGTTTTGTCATTCTATGCTATGTTTTGTTGTTTTGTTATGCTTTGTTTTATGCTACGCTATGGTTTTTATGGTATGCTATGCTTTGTTTTGGTATGCTATGCTATGTTTTGGTATGCTATGCTATGTTTTGGTATGCTATGCTATGTTTTGTTGCGTTTTCTTATGCTATGTTTTGTTATGCTAGGTTTTGTTTTGCTATGCTATGTTTTGTTTTGCTATGCTATGCTATGTTTTGGTATGCTATGCTTTGTTTTGGTATGCTATGCTTTGTTTTGGTATGCTATGCTAGGTTTCGTTTTGCTATGCTAGGTTTTGTTTTGCTATGCTATGTTTTGCTATGCTATGCTATGTTTTGCTATGCTATGCTTTGTTTTGCTATGCTTTGTTTTGCCATGCTATGCTTTGTTTTGCCATGCTATGCTTTGCCATGCTAGGTTTCGTTTTGTTATGCTATGCTATGTTTTGTTATGCTAAACTTTGTTGTGCTTTGTTGTGTTTTGCTATGCTATGCTTTGTTTTGTTATGCTATGTTTAGTGATGCGATGCTATGTTTTCTTGTGTTTGGTTATGCTATGCTTTGTTTTGTCATTCTATGCTATGTTTTGTTGTTTTGTTATGCTATGCTTTGTTTTATGCTACGCTATGGTTTTTATGGTATGCTATGCTTTGTTTTGGTATGCTATGCTATGTTTTGGTATGCTATGCTATGTTTTGTTGCGTTTTCTTATGCTATGTTTTGTTATGCTATGCTATGCTAGGTTTTGTTTTGCTATGCTATGTTTTGTTTTGCTATGCTATGTTTTGGTATGCTATGCTTTGTTTTGGTATGCTATGCTTTGATTTGGTATGCTATGCTAGGTTTTGGTATGCTATGCTAGGTTTTGGTATGCTATGCTAGGTTTTGGTATGCTATGCTATGTTTTGCTATGCTATGTTTTGTTTTGCTATGCTATGCTATGTTTTGCTATGCTATGCTTTGTTTTGCTATGCTTTGTTTTGCCATGCTATGCTTTGTTTTGCCATGCTATGCTTTGCCATGCTAGGTTTCGTTTTGTTATGCTCTGCTATGTTTTGTTATGCCATGCTATGCTATGTTTTGTTATGCCATGCTATGCTATGTTTTGTTATGCTACGCTATGCTTTGTTTTGATATGCTATGCTATGTTTTGTGATGCTATGCTATGTTTTGTGATGCTATGCTATGTTTTGTGATGATATGCTATGTTTTGTTGGGTTTTGCTATTCTATGCATTGGTTGGTTATGCTATGTTCTGTGATGCTATGCTTTGTTGTGTTTTGCTATGCTATGCTATGTTTTGCTATGCTTTCTTTTGCCATGCTTTGTTTTGCCATGCTATGCTATGTTGTTTTGTTATGCTTTGCTACGTTTTGTAATGCGATGTTTTGTTTTGCTATGCTATGCTTTGTTTTGCCATGAAATGCTTTGTTTTGCTAGGCTATGTTTCGTGATACTAAGCTTTGTTGTGTTTTGTTATGCTATGTTTTGCATTGTTATGCCATGCTATGCTTTGTTACGCTATGCTGTGTTTTGTTTTGTTATACTAGGTTATGTTTTGTTGTGTTATGCTATGTTTTGTATGCTATGCCATGCTTTGCTATGCTATGTTTTGTGATGCTATGCTATGTTTTGTTGTGTTATGCTAGGTTTTGTTGTGTTATGCTATGTTTTGTATGCTATGCTTTATTTTGTTATGCTATGTTTTGTTATGCTATGCTAGGTTTTGTTGTGTTATGCTATGCTTTGTTTTGTTATGCTATGCTATGCTTTGTTATGCTGTTTTGTTTTGCTATGCTAGTTTTCTGATGCTATGCTATGTTTTGTTGTGTTTTGCTATGTTTTGTTTTGCTATGCTATGCTTTATGCTATGCTATGTTTTGTTATGCTATGCTTTGTTATGCTATGCTATGCTATGATTTGTTATGCTATGTGTGTGTTAGGCTAGGCTATGTTATGTTGTATTAGGTTAGGCTGTGTTATGTTGTGTTAGGCTAGGTTGTGTTGTGTTGTGCATTGTTTTTCTTTGTTTTGTTATGTGTGTTATGTTTTGTTATACTATGTTATGTTATACTATGTTACACTATGCTATACTATTTTATGTTATGCTATGCTATACTATGTTATGTTGTACTATGTTATGTTGTGTTGTTAGGCTAGGCTATGTTTTGTTATGTTTTAAGTTTTGTTAAGTTATGTTATGCAATGGTATGCAATGCTAGGCTATGTTTTGTTATGTTATGGTATGTTATGTTAGGCTATGTTTTGTTATGTTATGCTGTTATGTTTTGTTATGCTATGTTATGTTGTATCAGGCTAGGGTAGGTTATGTGAAATGTGTTCACGTGTTTATGCCACAGAGCAGAAAGGTAAGACATGTTACGTCCCCAAACAATGGCTGCCTGCAACCCGAGCCTATTGTCGAGTTGAGCTACGCGTGCAGTCTGCATTCGGGTTAATCCGAGCCATCATTAATGCAAGGAGACATTTGATACTTTTGGAACGCACGCGCTACAACTTGAAAGCTCGGTTCATTTGCTCCATTGGTTGCAACTAATACTTGCGAGTATTTAACATGCTGATGAGTACTTTTGTGATCTGGAATCCAAGCCAATACGTCATCAGTGCACACTGCATTTAGGTATGATGGGAAATGTAATTGCTGCCGCAGGAAAACAGAGTCTGCCATGATTCCCCTGTCCTCCACGTGACCCTGTGCGTCTCTGAGCTCTGTGCCTGCTTCACAGCTGCCTGAAGACTTCTTATCTGCTTGTTAAATAAACAAGCAGATAAGAAAAGTCTTCAGGACAGCCGTGAAGCAGGCGAGCCAGTCCGGGTGGGCCGAAACAAAAAGCAAAAGGGAGGCAACCCAGAAAGGTCATTTCCAATGGCAGGCCACAGTTTACCATAAACGGTGACTATGGAAATGAGGGGTGGGGCCTAAAGCCCTTTTTGAAAATCCTCTCCTACAAAATCTCTTGCGGAGGCCGGAGCAGCGCTTTGTGCTGCAACGCACGTGAGACCTAAAAATGCATGTATACACCCATAGAGATTTTTGGGGGCAGGCCATTTTAGCCATTGGTTGTCTTGCACTGCAAATGACGGCATTTTCCCTGCTTGTGTGTGCCTATGTGGCTGAAAAAAGTGCTTTCCAAGGTTACTGAGCCACATTTCACTTCGCCAATGTTTTTTCCTATTCGTTGCATTTATTTAAACGTTATGTCTTCTGAGTTTAAATTATTTTTTCAGTATATAGTAGTTAATAGCTGATACTGTGCATCAGACCTAAAAAATGTTTCTACACATGTTCCAAGTACACCTGCCTTACAGAAAGTATTCATACTATTCTATTAAAATTATGTGGGGAGTTATGTTTTTTTTATTTACATATTGTGTACTGCAAGCCTATGGCCACTACATTAAGGCATGTTCTCTTCTTTTTTCTACTTTTTCTTTGTGTAGCATATCCTTGCAATGAATAAACTGCAACCATCAGACCAGCTTGCCAAGTCCAGACCTTCCGGCTATGCTAAAGGTTCCGGAGGGCAAGGCGGAGAGAAGGCCCAGGGGCGCATGGAGAATTACACCCCACCTTGGTTTATAATTGTATGTTTTTATAAGGTAAAATAGAGAACGGATGTACAATTTCTGCTATATGTATTCATACATCCCAAGTGGCTTGCTTTAGGAAGACCATCAAAATTTTCCGACCTATATTTGGCAAATACATTTTTTATTTACATTATTTTCTTTTCATACCTAAATGCTTTAAGGTCATTTGTTTGTATTGATGGAGCTAAGCGAATAAACAGTGGCTTGTTACTTTGCCACAGAAGCCTACCTTCCATTTAAAAAAACAGATATTATTACCATATTAAAATGTAAGTGCATCTTCGAACCTGTAGAGTGCGGTTCTAAACCTGGCTTCGAAATATGATCAAAAGCTTATTAAGAGCCAATCACAGTAAATGTATAATATACAGCATAAAAACGTAAGTAGGCAATCCAGTAGCGTTCCAGCCATCTGTTTCGCCTTCATCTGCATCACATTATGGTTTTGTAATCTGGCTTTAAACACTGGACCCTAATAGTGTTCTATGTTCAGCAACTTTAGTTCAGAAGATATTTTTCTATAGAGCTCTTGGTTAACCCTTTGAGTTGAGATCACGAAGTATACATACCCCTTATACGCACACATTACATACATTGGAATCCCATATGTGATCACACATCACTGCATCGCTACGAATTTAACAAATGTAATTTGCAAAGTTATATCTGGAGATCTAGTGAAACTATGCAAAATACCAACTGCAATTTCACAAAACTGTTTTCTTTTAAAGTACACAAAAATAAAAATGTTTGCTCAAGGTGCACGGTACTTGGGATGCCAATAGAAAACGGTCACAATATCTGGACTGTTGAAGGGAACAGCCAATCATAATTCCTGAAATGCGCGCTGAAGCCATCAGTAAAACCATCAGCTGCCATCCCCCAACAGACAACGGACTACTTAAAGGGGCAGGGGATCAAGAGTGGGGAAAGTGCAGGATAAATCAGGTACTGATAACATTACGAACCTTGGAGTCAGTCATTGTTGCTCTTGACATCTACCCTGATTAATGGGCATCTATCTACATACTTAGCTCATACATTAAGCGAGAGCTATTAAAAAGATGAGTACTGAGTGGCTAAGGGTGTTAATAGTTCTTCAATCTTGAAGAGTCCAACATTTAAATCTATGATGGTTCTATGGAATTTATTTTATTTTATTTGTATAGTCTTCGCTACTCATTAGTACCAATAATGTCTACCTTGCAGGCCTTTGTCCTTCCTTCAAACAGGATTCCTGCTCTACAAATTCCCCTCCTTTCCTCTGCCCCCTCCCAGGGTCGCACCGCGGTGATAGTCGGGAAATCCCCTCCTCGGTCTCTCCCAAGATATGGCCCTAGTGCAAAAACACAACATTTCACAAAAAGCGTACATGTGTTTACGCAATAGGTTGCAAGCAGGCTACGTCTCAAATTTAAGCTACACGGGAAGGCATGCCGCCATAGTTCCAGCTATGTGCGGAATTAAAATAGAAACTTCAGGCATTGCCAAGGCCTGCCGTTTCTGGGCTAAACTGGTAAAACAAGACTTTCTCTCGCGTGCCCTTCGCTCCCCCCCCCCCTCCCTTTTCCAAACCCGCTCCACAGCTGTGTATTCCATGATTTAATTATGATGGTATGCAGTCCTGTCAGGTTTTTCGGTATCCAGATTAACAAAAGCAACATAGAAAAGCCAAATTCCATAGCTGCAGACTGTGCAATTAGAACCCGAAGTTTTCCAATTTCCAAGAATGTCGATGCCTGGCAACGCTTCAGCGCCCGGACGAACTCCGCCCACGGCACCCCCGTCCCACTGCCACGGCTAAATGCGCCATCGCCCACGGATAATTACAGATGGAAGGTTTACGTTTTATGCCACACCGGCTTACAGAAAACATGCCACATGGGTTTGACTCAATGTTTCCAATATCGGAACGGCGCTGCAGTGCCAGCCAGACCTGTGGTACTCTGAAACCATGAAAGACGAACATTCAGCCTGCGACAGGGTAAAGAGTAGGCCTCGCCGAGTGGACACGAGAAACATCTGAATGGCGCTTGCAAAGTGAAGGTGTATTAAGGGGCAATGGCTATGAACTTACACAGATTTATGGTAATAGCCCGCCCATAAAACGCATACAGGGCCTGCGTTTGTTTCCCAAAAGTTGCTTCGCCAGTTTCTCTCTGATGCGATTCTTTACTGTAGACTAGACGCTAAACATGGTTTGTGGATTGTAAGAGACCGTAAAAAAAACATTCAGAAATGTTAGAAATTATTAAAAAAATACATTTCACATAATCATCTCCCAATAGCAGACCACAATAAAATCTGACAATTTGGCAAATGCAGTAGTGCTCACTTGGTTAGCGAGAAAACGGGTAGAACACAGTAGCCATTTCAGTCTGCATTATTACTCGTCCATATGGCTTTTATAAAATGCATTACAAGAAGTCAAGTCAAGGTAAGTGTGGAATAAGCCGGCCCACTGAAATTATGAGATTTTCGCGGCAGCAGCATTTCCCACATAAATGTATATTTGCCGCACTTGCCACATTAACCATTATCCACTGCATAATCTGCAGAGTTTGACAAAAAGAAAAAATGTTTCTAGCGCAAAATGATCATAAATTGCAGAAAACGCAAAAACGCGCATTTCAGCACAGTGGAAAGGCCTTAGTAAAGGTTGATTGGTCACATATGTTGCTTTGTTTTTTTTTTTATTCTTTTTATTAACTCACACAAATAAAAACAAAAACACAAACATAAAAATTACACTGGGTGGCATCCAAATATACAATAAATGTTTTCACATCCTCAAAGTACAAAATATAATGCAGATAATACCAAACGGGTTCAGGGATCCTCCGACACAACATGATCTTCCGGTATGGCAGGGGGAACACATATCACCTCTGTACTCATTCCAGGCCCCCCCAAATTCTCCCCCATTTCCTGTGTCTACCCCTGGCCACATACACAGATCACTCTCTAAACATGCACCAATCCAGGTCTTCCATCCATTTCCCAATCTGTGGGGGCTGATTAGCCCCCCGCAGTTGAGCGATATTACGCTTGGCAATAGCACATGCCAGCGTTACCCATACCTTTCCGTGAGACGTAAGGTCAGTTGGTTCCCAGACATTCAAAAGACAACGGCGCGCTTCCAACTCAAGGCCAACTTCCCACACCTCGCGTATCTTATCATGAACTGTGGTCCAATACCCCCGGATGACAATACAGTCCCATAACATATGCATAAACGTTCCAGCTTCACCACATCCCCTTCTACACTCACCACTCGCAGCCAAACCCATTCGCACCAAACGTGGGCCGGTAACATAGCAAGGATGGAGGACCTTCAATTGGACCAATCGGAGTCTCATTTGGATCGCGATTACCCTTGGGGAAGCTACTGCCTCCCTCCAGTCTTCATCGTCTAGGATCAGCCCATCCGCAGTCCATTGATCCCTAAGAGCCACAAGTGGATCGTCCACGTGATTAACTAGCTTTCTATAGATCAAGGAGATCGTTTTCGTCGGAAGATGACCGTCCAACACCCGATCCTCCAGCGGGGAAGCCTCCGGGGGCGTGACTCCCCAGGGAATACCAGCCAATAGCGCATGCCTAATCTGCATATAACGAAACCGCTCACTCTCCTGCAACTGATGACATTCCCAAAGAGCCTCAAACGAGAGGTTCCCGTCCTTGCCCCACATATCACCCACCTGGGAAATCCCATTGAGGTCCCACTTGTCAAAACATTTAGTCTTCCATAAACTACCCAGGCATTCAGCATTCCATAGTGGCGTGGCCAAAGTCATCTTCCCATCCCATTTAAGGGAACAATTAGCCTCATGCCACACCTGAACAGCTACCGCCGCGGGCCCTACCAAGGGAAAGCGCCCCCATCTGGCATACAGTGCCCTAGAGTACTCTCCAACGGGCATCTGGTCGCGATCCATAGCATATCCGGGGTCAAGCGGCGATCCATAAATAGCATGATTAATTGCCGCCAGCTGAGACGCTCAATAATACTTCTGGATATTTGGTAAGCCAATCCCCCCCGTCGTACCACGGCAGTGTTAATTTAGAAAACGCGATTCGCGGCCTACCATCCCAAAGGAGCCGTCTCTGAAGAGACTCAATCTCCTTAAAGTAAGACGGGGGAACCGGGTCCATGGAGTTATCTGTTGCTTTTTTGATGTAATTGGGCATTTCATCGGTGCTAATGTGGTGCCACCTTTGTGTAGTCAGTGCTAACACATGGATATGGAGAAGACGTGGGGCCTCCAGAAATAGTGGCCGTATGATATGCCTTCTATTGGGATATTGTTTTGTAGTGTGTGCATTTAGTATCTCCTAGTGGGGATGGCTCCCTCCCACAGGTTCATTGGTAATAGTTTTGCTTGAGATTGGGGATGCTAGCACTCCTTCGTGTTCATGTTACGTCCGTATTAGTGGCCCAGGGATAAAGGCATTTAGGAGTATGGAGATATTGAGAAGTAGCCAACTACAGACGAAGAGCAGACTGGCTTTCCTTCTTAGGTTTGCTTTGCTGTCAATTTTCTACCTTTTATAGTTACTGGTCCTACTAATGACCGAATCGTCACCCTAAAGCATGCACTGCACACAATCCTTCCGAATTTTACATAAGGACTGAGAAAGCTAATAAGTTGGGCTTTTGCAATCTAATTGAGGTTATATTTAAAAAAATATTTTAGAAATTTAAGTGTATGCCTGAAAATAATATGGCAAAAAAAAACAAGCATTGGCATACCCAATGGTCTCGCATTTGGGACCTTATAAGTGTTTAGCCATGCAACAGTTGGTGTTGTTGCACCAAGGATATTCTGTTGCGTAACCAAATAATTATAGGGCCCAAAAAGCAAGACCTATTGGCTATGCCAATGCGGGTTTGGTTTTTGTTGCAGTTTTGTTTAAGTTGCCAGATCTACAATAGCTGGACATGGTTTTTGTTAACAGTTCTTTGCATCAAATGAACTGGTTTTCATTGCTCTGAATGTTGTTTCCATTCTGGTTGTAGGAAGCAGTCATTCCCGGGGGTGTGGGGCTGCCTAGCTGTGTGTATGTGCCGAACTTTGCAAATGAGAAAAAGTCTGGTGAAGCGCAATTTACAAGTGTGGATTGAGTGAGCCCCAGGCAGCATGACTCCTTCACACAGGAGTTTGTGCACTGTACCTGCATACTCAGCATGGTTTAAGGAAACTCTACCCTCTCCCTCCCAGGCATCAAACACATATTTACCAAGAAACTCTGAGCAGAGCCTGCCTGCTGCACTGACAGCTGGTGGTGTGTGTGCCCGGTGAAAGCGTGCACAGACGGCTGGTGGTGTGTGTGTGTGTGCCTGGTAGAAGCGTACACAGACGGCTGGTGGTGTGTGTGTGTGCCTGGTGAAAGCTTGCACTGACGGCTGGTGATGTGTGTACCTGGTGGAAGCGTGCACAGACGGCTGGTGGTTGCGTGTATGGTGAAAGCATGCACAGACGGCTGGTGGTGTGTGTGTGCCTGGTGAAAGCATGCACCGACGGCTGGTGGTGTGTGTGCCTGGTGAAAGCATGCACCGACGGCTGGTGGTGTGTGTGCCTGGTGAAAGCATGCACCGACGGCTGGTGGTGTGTGTGCCCGGTGAAAGCGTGCACCGACGGCTGGTGCTGTGTGTGTGCCTGGTGAAAGTGTGCACTAACAGCTGGTGGTGTGTGCTGGTGGAAGCATGCACGGACAGCTGGTAGTGTGTGACGGCTGGTAGTGTGTGTGCCAGGTGAAAGCGTGCACTGACGGCTGGTGGTGTGTGTGTGTGCCCGGTGGAAGCGTGCACGGACGGCTGGTGCTGTGTGTGCCTGGTGAAAGTGTGCACTGACGGCTGCTGGTGTGTGTGTCCGGTGAAAGCGTGCACCGACGGCTGGTAGTGTGTGACGGCTGGTAGTGTGCATGCCTGGTGAAAGTGTGCACTGACGCCTGGTGGAAGCGTGCACTGACGGCTGGCGGTGTGTGTGCCCAGTGGAAGCGTGCACTGACGGCTAGTGGTGTGTGTGCCTGGTGGGAGAGTGCACTGACGGCTGGTGGTGCGTGTGCCTGGTGGAAGCACGAAAGATGACCAGGAGGGACGGGGAAAAGGGAGGGTGGTCGTGCAACCAGAGGAGCCTGATTACCGCAATAAAAATACAGATGGCAGCTGTGTACATGCAGAAGCTCGTGAACACAAGCTGTAGGCAAGCAAAAGCCTCTGGTGGCAATTTTAAAAGCCACTTACTAAATGTTTCGAAGAGACTGCGAATGCGCTGCCTCAAGCGAGACCTAAAAAATATGCTACTTGGCTACCATAAGCTCACACACAAAAAATTTCAATTGAAGAATTATCATCCATGTAGTAATTTTTCTAGGTTTTTAAAATTAACAAGCCTTGCAATGCATTTTATAATTATTTTTGAAGGAGAATAGAATAAACCACCATCAAACCAAGCACTGAAAGTGTCAGCATTTAAAATGATAGTGTCACTTTCAAAACTCTAAATCAACTTTATAAACGAGACACCAAAGAATCACTATCTAGCTGGGGACCCAGATTTGAGGGAAAATAATAACCGGTATTTAACTAAATATATATAAAAAATAAAGCATACTTTGAACCACCATTGTCACAGAAGAGCGAGGAACTATTTTTATATGGATGTTAATGTGCACAGGCTTTGTGCAGTCACTCAAAGTGGAGACAGACTATGGGTAAAGTGTGCTGACCCACTGCCCCATCTAGTATGCTCTAATAGGTAGAAGGAAAATGTGAATGACATTTTAACAGAACAATGGATGAATCACTGACTAAAAGCCCCTCTATGGATGTATATTATGTAGGATTTCTTTTAAAAAACAACAGACTCATGAAAAATCTAAAGCAGTCTCAAAGAAAAGACCTTAATTCCAGTATTATCCCACCCCACAATCACTATTCCACAGCTTTATAACTGGACTTCTGTAGAATTAATTGTATTCAAAACATCTACACTCCAGTTTTAGAAACTGAATCTCTCTGCTGGTAGCCCAACAGGCTTGCAGCATCTGTATTTTCCTTTCTACAATTTAAAAGGGCAGAACTCTTAAACCAGAGATAGTGAAAATGATAGAGTCAATGATATTAAGATTTGAGTGTCTTAAAAATGTAGCCTTCGGTTAATTGTATGCGCTTGTAATACAATGTATGAGATCTCATGAGCCTGTTTAAAAAAAATATATATTTTTTTAAAAATAAAAAAAATTGGTCTTCTCCTTACCGGGCAACATTTGGTGCATCCACACAATCAAGTTATTAATGTGCCATAACTATAATTAATCTATAAATGCAAGTATTTATTTATTTAGCAATTATTGGTTTGGCCTAGTAGAATAATATGTGCACATTCAATAATTGGTGAACTCCGTAAAAATCAGAACTAAACTGAGTTCGAGTGACAGGCTTTGCTGTTAAGTTCTGGTGAAGATCTGTAACTCCAAACATCATTGGAGCTCTGAACAAGATTAATGCAACACAGTCTGAATAAAATACAAGCTCTCTATCCAAATTAAAAACAAAAGGGCAGCAAAACCACAACAGAGGCAGCTGGAGCAGTTCAAATAGCGGTACTCAACATCTTTCCCACAAAGCCAGTGTAAACAAAGTCCTTAGTGACGCCTTAGAAAGCAATCACCTCATCTAAACATGTACATTTTGCTGCCTAGTTCCATTGCTCTGGTCAGATTATTTTCAAATCCCCATTATCTAGTCAATAAAAATGTTTCTTCATGGTCAGACCGCTTCCACCACCAATAGGTGATGGAGCACATTGAATGGGTCAGATTGATAAGTTTCGCCTTCAGGCACCTGCCCAGGGGATGTGGCGTTTGCAAGTCCTGTACGACTCTAGTCAGTTGCACTTCCTGGCTAAGGTAACTAAATTCCCAAGTTCCTTACTTTATGATGCAAAGGTGCAGAGGAAAACATTGAATCATAATGACAGGATTCCCACTAGAGCTCCCTTCTGGGAAAAAAGCCCACCAAACATTTAGAATACATATTTTAGCCAGAGTAATTCATCAATTCCAGTATTCAATGCCTACTATATCTAAAACCAGTACTGCACATTCATTCTTTCACATCTCAGAGATGTGAAACCCTATGAGATCATCATAAATGCCTCTCCATATGAACGTTGCCTCTTCTCATGGTATGTGGGTCCTGGGCTCACTGTGCCACTGGAATCAAGCTATCCTGGCTGAAGAGGGATGAAACCCCGAAACCGGTCCAAAGATGCTTGTTTCCGGTCCAGGGAGGGCCTGGCTTGGCAGTTCGGGCTGGACTGTTCACATGAGGCACAGGGTCAAGACTGATTTGCATATGGCCAGGTCTAAACTGGGGTGGCATGGTGAGCAAAAGAATGATTGATTTAACCCAAATCTCTTGACTGGGGTGAATGTTTTGATTTCTTCAGCATTCCGTCCATCAATTGTGTGTCTTTTGCCTCTTCTCATGGTATCCATTTTTTAGCTGGGAGGAATTTAAACAGTTGATCTGTCAGCCTACGGGTCTTCCTTTGGTTAAGTCTCCCTGTTCGATAAACCCCTGAAGTCACTTGATTAACAGTGTCCGGTGCAGTATTCAATTAGACTCTAATGGCTTTTGACACCAAGAATCATAACATTGTGATCCATCAAATGACTGATTTGGGAGATGGAGGCACAAACAAAGCTACATTAATATTCCTAGTCTTCAGAAAAAGTCAAAGCCAATAAAGAAACTTAAAAAAAATTTGGAAAACCTTAAAATACGCTCTTTGCTCACTCACCTGGACTAATGTGAACGAGTATAGTACATTGAAACCATTCTCAAGACTGCTGGATCATATAGAGCATCAAGCATAAAATGAAAACACAGTGATATTTTACCAGGTACTCGATTTCAAAAGGTAACTTTTTCGTGGAGTTTTATCTCAAATACTTTTGGATTTCAATGTAAGTGACAGTGAATTGAATTTGGAAAGGACGATATAATTGAAGAGTTAGTTGTGTCTAAGGCATTATTGGAGTAAGTACTCTTCAACTGTATTGGTTGTTATCAAAATGTATCCCTTGATGGAGCAATATTGAAAAAAATAAATCAACATTGCACACATTAACAGTAGTGAACAGTCTTTGAAGGGTTTGGGGAGGAATGGGGTTGTGAAGCTGGAAAAGAAAAAAGGATATTTTGAATCGACAACACAATGCATCCAATACCTTATCTGCTTAAAGCACATCTTATAATAATAACTACTGGGATGGACCACCAATACAAGAAAAGCCCTATGTCTCCCTATTTGAGGTAGTAGAAAAGTAGCATAACATTCAGGTATTTATCATATTAACTCTGAGAAAAAGGATAATAAACTTAAAGTGACAGGGGCGTGGCTTGGACGCCGATCGGGATGGCGGCGTGAGCCTGCAGCTCCGTGCCTGATCCCGCCGAACATCCTGAAATCGACCCGCCCGGGCTGCTTGCAGCACGGGGGCCCTGCACAGAGCACCAGGGGAACTAAAGGTCGTTGTCACGGGCCGGCGGGGGTCTACCGATGGTGCCCAGACCCGATCTTGAACTTTGAGAGAGCTGCGTCTCGGGCTCAAGATGGCAGCAGCCTGGGCCTGAGAGAACTGCCCTCCGAGGCGAGCGGCGCCGTAGCTGGGACACGCCACCGGGAGCGGTGAGGTGGGGTGAGCAGAAGGTGGCCCCTACCGCTGATGGCTCGCTGATCATAGGAGCGACTGGGAGTAGCCCCCACCATATCGGAGATCTTGGACTGGGGCGCCCCGCCCCCGGCACCTAGCGTGTAGGCCTGGAGTAGAGGACATCGCGGCCTAGGGGAGCTGAACGGAGGTGGCCCACCGAGGACAACCACGAAGGAGCTGCTGCTGGCGGACGGGGCGTCGGGTGCTGTGATCGACCTCTCGGAGGATTGCTGACCCCGCACCGGGGCGTCTGGGACCTACTGCGAGACGGAGAGGCGAGTGAGCCCGGGGAGAGGCGGCGGAGCCGGGCACCCGTCGGCTGGCGATAGGGCTCGGTGACCACGCGGTTGCGGTGAGTCGGGGCCCAGAGCCGACTGGAGATCGATGAGACGGCCTGCTGCGGGACGACTCCCCAGAACTCGTGTCCGGTTCGGCGCAGAACGGCTCTGGGTGGCCGAGTGAGGGCCGCTGAACACTTCGTGCCCCTGAAAGGGACTCTGCTCATCCCTAACCTGGCCTAGGATTGAGAAGGCCTCCCGGCATAAGGAGTGCCAGACAGTGGGCGGCCATCTTTGCTAGCCAGTAAGGCCCGGAAGTCACGGAGGACCTGACCCTTGGAGGTGGCTGCCTCTGAGGGGGATACTGAACAACCGTGTGGCCGGAGAGCACGAGGGACCTTCTCCGCTGATCGGACGACCGTTGGGGCTGGAGTAGCCCCCGGAGACGGCCCTGGGACGATTTCCGTGGAGCACAAGATGGCCGCCGAAGGCAACGGACTGATGCTGCACCAGGGACAGGAACGGGCGAAGACGCCGGACGCGGGTGGTGGGGCCCATGATGACCCGGAGAGCTCGGCACAGGAACGGAGGCTGACTGCGCGGCTGGATGGGATATTGGAGGCGATTACTGCAACCAAGGAGGCCCTACATCAGGATATAGCGCAAGTGGCCACGGGGCTTGGCCTCTTGAAGGCAGACCATGCTAAACTTAAGGACAGGGTGAGGGAAAGTGAACTACCGCTGCAAGAGCTGAAGCCGGCGGTGGTAACTGCAGAACATAAACTATCTGACATCCTCAGCCGCTTGGCGACGCTTGAGAAGCGAGCAGAGGACTCCGAAGGCCGCAATAGGAGGAATAACGTGCGTGTGGTAGGCCTTCCGGAGAAAGTTGAGGGGGATGACGCAGTAGCGTACATGGAGAACTGGTTTAAAACTGTCGTGGCTCCGGAAGGGCTCTCCCCCTTCTTCTCTCTTGAACGAGCACATAGGGTCCCGGCCCGTCCACCTATGCATGGCCGCCCTCCCAGACCGATGGTGGTCCGCCTGTTGCACTTTAAGGATCGTGACCTATTGATACAAAGGGCACGCTCTGTGGGCCCCTTCCAAGTGGACAACAATCCGGTCACGGTTTTCCCCGATTATACGCAGGAGATCCAAAGAAGCAGGGCCTCGTATCTGGCCGTGAAGAAGGAACTGAGAGATGAGGGTATACAGTATTCTTTGCTCTTTCCGGCGAAGCTGCGGGTGATCATAGATGGCACGACCCAGTTCTTTCAAACCCCTGATGAGGTGTGGTCATGGCTCGAGTTGTATCGTGCTGGTACGGACCGTAAAGGTAAAGGGGGTAAGGAGAGGCAGCCACTGGTCAAGGTGCGGAAATCACAGCGCCTCCGCAAAAAGGATAAACTCAAGAGAGCGCAGCAGGCGGAACAGATGGCGGCGGACAAGAGGGGTGCGCTTGCTGCGACGGCGATCATCACGGGCTCGCAACAGGAGAGGATCTCGCTGGAATCGGACTCTGGCGAGGACGATGGCAAGTCTAAAGGGGACACTTCGGATGTGGATAGCTCCGGGGGGCCGGCGGTCACCCCACAGACGGCGGATGGTCTATTTAATGAATGACGTACTATGTCTAGACGATATAAGGTGCACGCCCATTTGGTGAGGAGAGGTGTCCAAATTGCATTGTTGCAGGAGACTCACCTAACCAAGCAGGAATGTGCTGCATTGCAGAGGAGGTGGCATGGCCAGGTATTCGGCACCACGTATTCGGCGTTCGCCAGAGGGGTACTGATATGGGTGAGGGCGGGGATCCCATTTCAGGCTACGAACCAGTTGGTCGACCCTGAGGGTCGTTTTGTAGTGGTAGAGGGAAGATTGTATGGTCGTGATGTGGTGTTGTGTAGTATGTACGCCCCTAATTCTGACCAGGCCCGGTTTTTTGACAGCTTGTCCGGCTCGCTAGCGCACTTTCTGGCGGGCCCCGTCATCCTTGGAGGTGACTTCAATTCAATTACTGATGTTGCACTAGATAGATCACATCCCCCACTATCTGACTCTCCAGTACGTAGGCTCGCCGCCCATAGAAAAGATTGGCAAGAGAGGTGGGGCCTTGTAGATGTCTGGAGAGAACAGCATCCTGAAGTCAGGGATTATTCCTTCTTCTCAGCGCTACATGCATTACACGTTAGGATAGACTCCATCTTGTGTAGCGGCCCTTTGGCGACCATGGCAGCACATACTGAATACCTGACTAGAACCCTTTCGGACCATAACCCCCTCCTGATGACGATGCAGTGGCAGCAGGCGAGATCGGCGGTTCCATCATGGAGGCTGCAGCCTGTGGCTTTGGAGGATCCAGTGTTTAGTGACATGGTCCTCCAGGGAATCGAGCATTACTTTGTTGAGAATGAAGGTACTGCTGCCACGAGGTCGGTTGAATGGGATGCACTGAAAGTGGTGGTGAGGGGGGTATGCATGGGTAGGTTTCCGAATGAAAGGGCGACGGTTGTGGCTGGTTTGGAGAAGGCGGAGGGAGTGCTGAGGGATCTAGAGCAGCGTAGACCGGAGCGACCGGAATTACAGGGCCAACTGCTAGAGGCGAAAGAATTGGTTGCAACGGATACGGGGCGCTTGCGATGTTTTGACTATAAGTTGTACGCCACCAAAATACATGCAGAAGGGGATAAGGTGGGTGCCCTCCTTGCTAAACTAGCCAATCCAGACCCTAGGGGCGCCCCGATCATGAATATTAAAACAGAGACGGGGAGGTGGTATACTCACAGACTGCAGTTGTGCTGCGCTTCCAATCATATTACATGAATCTCTATAAGAGTCGGCTGGAAGTGGAAGCCCCTGAGATAGGGGAATACCTAGCGGCAGTTTGTCTACCGGTACTGCAGGCCGAGATCGCGAAAGAGCTGGGGGGCCCTATCACACTATCGGAAATCCGGGTAGCCATCAAACAGATGGCCAGGAATAAGACGCCGGGGGTGGACGGCCTACCGATTGAATTTTATGCGAAATATATTGATGTCCTGGCGCCCAGGCTGTTGACGGTGTATTCTGAGGCGATGACGCTGGGACACTTGCCCCGATCGATGAGGGAGGCTTTGGTGGGGCCGCTGCTAAAAACCAGGCAAGGAGGCTTCTAATGTGACGTCTTATAGACCTCTGTCTATGCTGACAGTGGATTATAAAATTTTGAGTCGCATCCTCGCCACTAGGTTACTGCCGCACATGACAACGCTGGTACACCGGGATCAAGCCGGGTTTATTCCGACTAGAAGCGCCTCTATAAACACTCGCCGTTTGGTCAGGATATTGGACGGCGCTTCGGAATCAGACCAGTTGCCAGCAGTTTTGTCGGTAGACATAGAAAAAGCTTTTGATAGCCATGAATGGAGGTACCTGGATGGGGTGCTGGAGAAGTTCGGCCTGGGAGATGGTTTTGGGCGGTGGACGAGGGTTCTTTACTCGTCCGCTACGGCCAGGGTGCGATTGGGATCCATCGTATCCTCGGATTACCCGGTGTGTAGAGGAACGAGGCAGGGGTGCTCGCTTTCCCCCCTGCTGTTCGCACTGGCAATGGAGCCGCTGGCAGCACGGGCGAGGTCGGGAATATGGTATGAGGGGATTGTCTGCGGACTGGAGTCTCACTACATCTCGTTATACGCGGACGATTTGCTGCTATACCTGGAGGACACAGAGAGGGCGTTGGAGGGAGCTGTAGGGATGCTGTCTGATTTTGGCAAACACTCAGGCCTTAGGGTCAACTGGAATAAGACATGCGTTTTCCCATTGCGGGCGAATGCGCGGTATCCCCCCCCTTTCCGTTGATGTGGTTTGGGAAGATACATGCTTTACATACTTGGGTGTCCGCATTTACCACGAGGCCGCTAATCTGCTAGAGGGGAATGTTGGCCGTTGTAGAAGGGCTCTGAGAGGATGCATGGCCTTTTGGGCCTCCCTCCCTTTGTCGGTACAGGGCCGGGTAGCACTGCTAAAGATGGTGGCTCTCCCGATATTACTATATTACTTCCGTACCCAACCGATTTGGATACCTCAGCGGATATTCAAAGATCTTCGGTCAATGACTATTGACTTTATCTGGGGGCGCGGACGGCGTAGGGTGGCATTGGGCACCCTGATGAGGCCCAAACTTGAGGGAGGGTTAGCGGTTCCTGATTTCGAATTGTATTACCTGGCTTCCCAGTTACAGGTGTTGACGTAAAATGTAGCTAAAGAATTTAGAGGCCCGGAACAGGAACGAGGGTCCGGCATACAGCGTCATGTCCTCTCATACATAATTATGCAGCAGCAATTAGACTTGAAAGGTTTGTCTGTAGAAGAGAAGACTCTCCGGCTGAGCTGGAACAGGAGCCTAGGGAGGGCGAAAGCAACTCGCCCGTACGCGCCAGAGATCCCGTTGGGGATGTTGACTGCGCTTCCACATGGGGGCGACTGGTCCCCGCTGCAGGAGTGGGAAGAGCTGGGTTTGCAGATGGTGGGGGACTTATTCATCGACGGGTTGTTGGTCCCCTTCCAGGTGCTGCGGGACCAATACGGCCTCCACGAGGGACACTACCTAATGCATGCGGCGGTGGTGGCAGCGATGCGAAAGTATTGGAAGGGGGGTCTGACGGAGCCGAACACAACTTTGGCCTGCCAGTATGTGGTGATGGCGGCAGGAACGATTAAGGCGGTGACCTGCCTTCACTCTAGAATGCAGCGTGAAGGATTGGAGCCGCTGACTACCCTCAAAGAAAAGTGGGAAGAAAGTGTGGGCAAACCGATACCGGACACGGTCTGGAGCCATATAGTGGAAAGGACATGGAAGAGTAGCAGGAACGCCCGCTTCCAGCAGGTGCATTTTTTTATACTCCACAGGGCTTATCTAACCCCAGGGAAGATTAGTCGATATTTTCGGGTACTGGACGCAGCGTGCCCAAGGTGCTCAGCGCTGGAGGTGGAGCTGGATCACCTATTATGGGATTGCCCGAAATTAGGAACATACTGGCCCGAGGTGGGAGAGCTTCTGAACACGGTGACTGACAGGGAGGTGGAATTCGACAAGGCGCCGTGCCTGCTGCTTTGGTTCCCTCATACAAAGCGGTCAAAAATTACGAGTAAATTTATAGACCTGGGACTCGTATTAGCCCAAAGAGAAATTACCTGGCATTGAAATCCAAGGAGGGCCTATCCTTCAGGAGATGGTCGAATGAGTTGGGAAACGCGCAAACAAGCTGCCACTTACCGGAGAGACGCCGCCACCGCCAGGAGTCACACAGGGGGCAGCCAGGCACTCGTGAGCACGCCGCCACCGCCAGGAGTCACACAGGGGGCAGCCAGGCACTCGTGAGCACGCCGCCACCGCCAGGAGTCATTTCAGGGCTGAGAACTCGCGCCGCCGCTCCGGGACTACAATTCCCGGCGGCCTACGCGGCGGCGCGCTCTGTGACGCCGAGAGAGCGCCAGGAGGCGCACAAAAACAGCGCAGCACCCCGCTTCGCGGGACGCCCGGGGCGAAGCCCGGGCAAAGAGCGGGCCCTCTACGGCCCTCACCGGCAAGAATCGACAGGGACAGGGCCAGAAACGCTGTCGGACGCTCGAGGCACTCCCTATTAACCAAGTAAGACATTGTCATATTTAATTTATCACCTACACCTAAGGCTGAGGAGATAGTCTTCCGGCTCTAGTGGCAGGATGCCGAAAAAAGGCGCTGTCACTATTACAAACACTATGGAAAATTACTTGGTCCAAACTGTGCAAAAAATAAACATACAGAGGAGAGAATCTTTGGGGTTGAGTCAATCACCAGACCTACGACGCTTGAGCCCCACCATACTTCCTCCCACCGATGACATTATATCTTTAGAGACTGATCTCGAGGATTGCCCTATCCCTCTTACTAACCAGGGCAGGAGTAATCCATTTGAGAATATAGTGCCAGCCCCTGATGGACTTATTGTGGATCCTGTGAACGATATAGACAGTGAATCTGAACAGGAGATACATGTTTGTCCCTCAGATGAAGATCAGTCTACCTCTGATCATGCCCTTCGGTTGGAACGTTCTAGTGCAAAAAAGCAGCCAAAACGGGGAGGGCTAAGGTCGGGGGCAAGGAGGAAAAGGGTAAATACTCCAAAGGCTAAATTAAAGGAAAATGTAGAGGGGAAAGCAGAATTTACTGTTGATGATGACTTGTTTGTAAAAATTGCTGAGCTTATTGAAAGTAAAATATAGCCATCATTAAACCTCTAGTAGCTAAAATAGACAAACTACAAACTGAGGTTAAAAAGCTAGGAGGGCAGCAGAACAAGCTAGTGGAGGGAGTTGAAAATATCACTACATTGGTTGTTAATCTGGGCAATAATACTGGAGGGAATGCTGATGGTGAAGGAATAGATGATCTGTTGCACAATAAACCCCCAATGCAGTTACCGGTATTAAATGCTAATGAATCAGTTGGTAAAGGGGATGGTCCTCTAATAGTTGATATCCCCTCAGCACAAGCTCAGATAACGGACCCCTTACAATTTATAGTTGAAGCTTCACCTGTGGTACTAGTACTAGCCAATGTTCCCCACCTAGAAGCCGGTATAGTAGAATCTCCCACTTCTCTGTCAAACAAGGCATTGCAATGGTTCACAAATCACATGAGGCTGGCCGGGGGGGGGGGAGGGGGGGGCAGCAATTGGCCCAGGAGATTAAGACCGCAAAAAGGGTTCCTTGGTTAGGAAATCGTCCCAAAAAATTTAAAGGGGATTGTGTGGCAGTGAGTTTTTCACATACAGGCGTTTTGCCAAACATCCTCACTAATTTACTCCCGCCCCAACGTAGACAGGGTACTGTTGTCCCATTAACCTTAAAAAATTTCTATGGAGAACAACAGAATGTCACCTACCCTAGGATCCCTGCATTCGGGTGGGACAACAATCGGGATATGAATAACAGATGGGGCCAAGATCAAAACCTTAATATTGTAAACCATCCAGCTCATTTAGTCAACCAAAATCTTTTTGCACAACTCCTTTCGTTGTCTAACCGTTATGCTCCTCTATCTTTTTTGGACCAAAATGATTGACTTTTGTCTGAACAACAAAGTCATGAAGAGAAATATGTAACTGTATTTAGTATGCTTACTTGGAATATTGCAGGAATCAAGGCAAAAGTAGGAAATGTGGCATGGACAGATTTTTTGACTAAGTTCGACATTATTGCATTACAAGAAACGGGACACAAAAAATAGTTTTTCATTAGATGGCTATAGTCATTTTTGTATTCCAGCAGTGTCTAGCGTTGCAGGAAGAGCCAAGGGAGGCCTGTTAAGCCTTTTTAAAGTAGATATTAAAGGTCTCCTAAAGAAATGTGATTCGGGCTCCGAGCAATGTTTAATTGTTGAACTTTCTTCAGTAGAATTTCCCAATATTTTATTTATAAATTTTTATAATGCCAATGCATCTGACTGTACCCTATATAGTCTAGATAGATTGGATCAGTTCTTGTCAGTCTATAGTGAAAGTGTAAATTCTTTTGAAATCATTTTCTTGGGTGACTTTAATATACACCCGTGTTTATTAAGGTGTGTTTGCGATGAAGTAGAATCCCCTCCCAATTGTTCGCCTATCCATCTTGAACATAATAAACAGGGGGAATGTTTAGAATTTTTTTTAGCAAGATGGAACTTATATGAGTCTGGGTGCGGGGAGGGGGGGGTTAGGGCCCCTACATTTAAGGGAACAGACAATAGCTCTATTATTGATTATATATTTATTTCATTGTGTTTTTTAGGTAAGGTTTTAATGTACAAAACTGTGGTTTCTGTTTTCAGCGATCATAATCCTGTCTCCTTGGATTTAGTAACTACTGATCTCATAGGGCGAAAAGATGGTCCTTGTATTAATAAGCAAGCACTCAAAGTTAAAGACCAGGGACGCAGATTGAAATGGGATAGTATAACCCCTGAATCCTTTGTACAAGAGGTACTCTCTGATGCTGAGGACGAGGTTGGTGTGTGCCTATCTAGCGAGGCTGAAAATAGGGCAGTGATACTTGCCTTTGGTAGCATCTGCAGTAAGATTAATCGCAGACTGGTTGCTGGCTCTAAACCTAAGACACTGCCCATCAAAAGATGGTTTGACCACAGATGTTCAAAAGCACATTCTGCACTGCTAAATGCTTTAAAGGCTGTTCCGAAAGACCATGAACTTATCACCAACTGTAGAGCCCAATATAAAAAAGCCATAGCAGGTAGGAAAAAAGAGATTAAAGATGAAGCCTGGACCCAGCTCCTAGATCCAGCAATATTGAAAAATAGTGGAGAATTCTGGAAGATTGTCAATCAACCTTTATTTACAGGGGAGGAGAATTCCCCCCTTGAAACTAATATACCTGATGAAGGTTGGATAAAACACTTTAGTGATATTTATTCTGATCATACCAGCGGAGATCCTGGGGCTCAGGATGACAGTATAGCCATTGGGAAGCAATTGCACTTCGAGGCAACGGAAGTTTTACATGCCATAGTCTGTACTCTGAAGAAAAAGGCGCCAGGACCCGATGGTGTTCCTGCAGACGCCTTTAAATGCTTCCCTAATTTTTGGTCTATATTACTCTGCAGGGTCTTTAATGCATTAAGCCATGATAATATTCCAGAGTCATGGAAAACCTCTATAATTATCCCTGTGTTTAAAAAGGGAAATAGGCAGGATCCTGCATGTTACAGACCAATCTCATTGATTGACTCATCAGTTAAGATCTTAGAAAGAGTTATATTAGTAAAATTAAATGAGTGGGCTACTGAGAATAGAATTCTGACAAACGTGCAATATGGATTTAGACCGAAAAGAAGTACCCAGGACCAATGTCTTAATCTCCACCTGTTAATAGAGAAATAAACCAGGGCTAAAGAGGGGTCCATGTACCTTGGTTTCATGGACCTCTCTTCTGCCTTTGATCTGGTCAACAGATCAAAGCTATGGTCGAAATTGCTGGAAATGGGTTTGGATAGGACAATAGTCAATTTATTGGCTGACCTGCACTCGGGCCTTACAGCAAAAATTAGAGTTACCTCGAGTGGAAGGTGTACTGATGTCTTCGCCTCAGAAAAAGGGGTCAGACAGGGGTGCATTTTAGCACCCCTATTGTTCACACTATATGTGAATGCCTTGTAACCTGCTCTTAGGGACGTGACTCCCGATATTCCGCGTGCAGGGGAACAGGGGATCCCTGTTTCTCCTTTACGCGGATGATGCGGTTCTTCTTGCGCGTACCGGGGTGGGTCTCCAACGCCTTCTGGACGCCTTTGAAACCTTTATGGGTTCATTAGATCTGAAAATAAATGCGAAGAAATCCCAAATTATGCTTATGGGCAGCGTGGCAAGAAAAAATTGCCACAAAACTTTTCTCTGCGGACAGGAGAAGCTTGCTCGAGTATCCTCCTTCCCCTACTTAGGGATTACATTTGATGAGAAGGGAAACTGGGGACCCCAGGTAAAGAATAGAGTAACTTCGTTAGCAAGAACATCTGCAGCTCTTCAGGGGTTCTCTAGGAAACTCGGGGCCAGGCCAATCGCAGCCATAATGAAAATCTATAAGGCTAAATGCATCTCAGTAGCATCCTATGGTAGTTCAATTTGGGGATATAGGGGACTGGATCCCCTACAGATCATGGAAAATACATTTTTTAGATCTGTCCTTGGTGTCCCACAATCGACCCCGTCCTACACTGTTCATATGGAATTAGGGGAAGGCTACATCACAGATTTGATAAAAACAGCACCTTTAGCAGCATGGCTGAGGTTGTGGCTTAACAAAGAAACCCCTTTAAACCATATCATCCTGAGAGATTGTCTGTGTTTGGACAAAGTTAACAACATTAAGTGGTTGACATACATCAAGGAAAATTTTTCCAGGTTGGGGAGGCCAGAGCTATATTCTGTAATAGAATCTATAACACCCAAAGATATTGCGCTCACAAAGTGTGCAATGAGAGAGCTTCTATCTTTGGAGAGAGAAGAGTGTGAGCTGAAAAAACCTAGTGTTAGGGCCAGTCTAATATTATCTATACCTGACGGCCCAGAAAATTACTTGAATAAGGTGACTTACCCTTACCACAGGTTTATTTTAACTCGTTTCCGTTTTAATTTGATACATCTTAATCTTGGTTTTTATCCCGTATGGAGTACCCCAGAAAAGGCGTTACCATGCTCTTGCGATCATTTCTCCGAACAAAATACTATGCACCTAGTGATGTTTTGTAGTCATTACATTGATGCTAGGAGAAAGTTCCTTGTGCCTATCCTTAAGGAGGCTGGATTTATTCAAGTTAAACCTGCTCTTATTTATTTACAGCTTCTACAGACTCCCAAGATTATGTTTTATGTGGCTAGTTTTCTGGTGAGTGCTATTAGGAGCAGGAACATTAGATTAAAAAAAAGCGGCTACTCCTTCAAGTAGTATAGACTGTGTATCTTAAAAAGCACATTGTAATTATAACAGTACTTGTAATACGGACTTATCTGGTCCCAGTTATGTCTGTCATTCTGGGTTTTTTTAGCATCCTTTTAGTATTTTAGCACTTTGTACTTTTTACTTTATATTGACATGAATTGTAATATGCTGCATGATCTTTATTTTTTACTGTATTTTAACTGTTTTTAAATTATGTACTGTTTGTATATGTATTTTAAATAATCTGTATTTTGCCATTGTCTTTATATGATATTAAGTTATCGCAATAAAGTATTTTGACTGACTGAGTTGCTGAAATGGTCGAGATGTGAGAGTGTGGTGAGATTGCGGCAGGCCACCAAGGTGGGTAATGAGAAGGGTTTGGAAACAGCGAGAGCTTGGGAGACAATTGTGCAGGCGCTGCGTGATCACCTAACATCGAGTGATGGGCGAGAACATTCAGAGAGTGAGGTGGAGTGAAGCCTGGTAGTACGATAGGCTGACTTTGGTAGGTAGAGAGCCCTAGAGCCAAATCCCATGAATATTACCCACATCAACAGCAGTTGGAGGGGGCGGGGGGGAGGTGGGTAGGTTTTAGAGTACCGCTGTAGCACTAGGTAGGGAGCCTGTAGTGGGGATCCATCACGCATATCAGATTGGGCAAGACTAGTGGGTGTAGAGTATTGGACACGGGGGTAATGGTCCTCGCTAGGCTTCACGTACAGCCACATTGGGAGGATACTGCTAAGGATCAATGACAGCGGGCACAGTTGATACTGATGCAGCCCATATAGGCTAACTAGCTACACTAGGCGGGCTTCGTCGGGGGGGGGGGGTTTGTTGGTTGGAAAATGCGGATACCATGTTTTGTTGTTGACCAGGCATCTCTGTGAGATGGTCACCATGACACTGTGCCGGAATAATGATACGCCACCCAGCCTCCGGGATGTGGGCGAACTGGCTGTGTGCAATTGTGTGGACACTACTGGGCATTATGGGGTCAAGGGTGTACTGGTTTACTTGATTGAATGCTTTGTTTCTGACTCTGCAATAAAAACATATTTAAAAAAAAAAAAAAAAAAAAAAACCATAAAGTGATTTTCTTCTAGAGGAGTAAAGGAGTCAACCTCTGCCCTGAATGGACACAAGCACTTCTGTCTGGTGCTTGGTCTTGATAGTACACCCTGGTCTTTGGCCAAACAAGCTATCAATATTAACTAATGGAGGATTTATTTCTGCACTTTTAATGCGTCACATAGCCAAAGACCTCTCAGGATTTCAGACATACTGCTAACACGGAAACTACAGTATTAAAGGCCACTAGTGAGCGTACTGCTGGAAAAGCCAGGTTTTCACTGGTTCTTGGTAGACCAGATCGGCCAAACCACAAATCTCCAGCGAAAGGAAATTCTATAGGGGTACTAAGAGAAAAAGGCTACACTCCTAGAGTAGCTTTACTACATAACTAGACCACAAAACGTTGGCTAGAACTAGATCCTAAAATGCAGCATAGTGTGACTTTCAAAATCACATCCATTTGCCTAAAAATTTTGATGAGCAAGTCCCATTTCTATAAACACGGCTGGTACATCTTAACCTAATCACAAAAGTTCCCATTTTTGGCAGATATGAGTATTAAAAAAAGAAAAAGAAAAAAAAAAAAAAGGATACCCATGTACACTCCACGTTTTCATCTTAACTAATGGTAAACACATGACTGGATCAGCTGATACTGATGGTATTACAGTGAACATTTAATGCACATTTCTTTTGCCTCAAAGCTCCCAATATATCAGAATGCATGCAACAGAATTGCAGTAATGCTAATCGTTACTTCAATTTTATTCGCGTTTTTTAGTGAGGAAAAATGGATTCTGCAAACTTCGTATGCCACTTTTGCACATTCCTAGACAATAGTTGGCCAGGTGCTGAAAAGGTCAACACCTACCCCTTACCATACAACTTTAGCGGGGCTCATTTTCTTGTCTCATCTCATCAAAGATAACACTTTTTGGCTTTTGTACTGTGCTTGCCACCATTATTAAGGTTTCTTCACACATACTTCATCTGCCCCCTCTTTGTACATAACTGCAAAAATCAATATTTGGCAGGAATGCAGTAAGATTTATAAATTCATAAGACAACGTTCATTAGCTGAAAATACACATTGCACATGCTAGACAGTGACATGAAAATTAGACAAGCGTAATAGAAGCACCATAAAAGCATGCTTTAAAACATGAGATGAAGAAAACAAATACACAAGATAATATTAATACATATAAACGAGTTGCACTAATTTCTAATGCCGATGTTGTTTATTAAAGTATATTGAGGACATTTTGATGCTAAGTTAAGTGGCCTAGTGTTTCAAATGCTTTTTTCCTGAGAATGCACCAGTGAGAAACATTTATGCACAAACGTGTAGAAATGAAGTACAGGCTTGAAACCTAGCGTAGAAATTACTAGAGCTTCTATAGTTTATGAAAATTTAAAAACAATTTTTGTAATATGGCTTTAGAAAACTCTGCACATATGAATATTGAGAAAATTTGTAGTAGTTTGGTATTTCTAACATTAGCTTTTGTTTTAGGAAATATTGACTGGCGAACATTCTACATATTCTTTTATAAATTGGTTTCATTTTATTATAAGCGATATTCGTTTAGAGCTGGTTTCATTTAAACATGTGATGCTAACTTAAAGGCCTCTTCGAAAAAGCTTTTTCTAATTCTGAACTTTCCCCTGACTTAGTACAATGGTTTAT
This sequence comes from Lissotriton helveticus, assembly GCF_964261635.1. Lineage (NCBI taxonomy): Eukaryota > Metazoa > Chordata > Amphibia > Caudata > Salamandridae > Lissotriton > Lissotriton helveticus. The sequence continues at coordinate 751,337,066 of NC_136069.1, read as the reverse complement.
TTTCTATTCATGGAATGTTGCATTATTTGTCCTGTACATGTGTATATACCCTGACATTCCGGAATGATTTTTTTTTTAAGTTCACAATGTAATATTCCTGTGGGAACAGGATTGCAGCTGTTACTGCAGAATGCAACTTTGTATTTCCTTTCCATCAATGTTAGGCCTATGTGGAATTTGAAATTTCTTGTTTTGCATGAATACCATGGTGAAGCTTCTCAATGTTTCAAGTATCTGAGGTAACATTACATGATTTTGACCATACGATGGTCTTTCAATGGTGGAGTGATGCCACCTCATTAGCATGATCTTAAAAACATTATAAAAAGAAGAAAATCCAAAGGAGGGGCAACGTCATACTTTTTCTTTTCCCCATGTGAGAGGATGCTATGCTAATTGATTTTTGAGAACCTTTTGCGGCTACCTTGCTGATGCTACAATTGGTGGGCCATTTCCTTTTCTTCATTTCTTTGTTCATGCTAATGGACTCGCCTTTAATGTACTTTAATTTTGAACCCTTTTCCCATCTTCGTAGGACTTTAGACAACAATTTATCCTTCTGCCTTAATGGTGGTAGGACTGTGATATTGGTTTTAAATAATAACCATCCAATAGAGCCTGCTTAAATGTTTGGCGTTTTTATACGAGCTGTGATATTCGTAACTGAAGTTTTCAAACAACTGCTTATTGCAAAGAACTCTGAAACTTTAATACAATAACTAAATGCATCAATCATCTGTCGGAGTCTATTATTGAGTCAATCAATCAATCAATTTAATCTCTCTTCAGATACAAAAATATCCATAAAAGCATTATTGAGTCTTGTGGATTCTTCCGTTCAAACTGTGCTGTTTCCTATTGACTTAATGTGTTGTAGGGAGAATCATCGAGCTCTGACCGAACATCAGGTGTTACTTATGTTTTGCGTTGCAGAGCTTTTAGTCTGCATTATCCTAACTCACCTTAACTTCTTAGGAGGTTGGGTCTTCCTGTTGCGATTCTTTATTTCTACAGCAGGGTTTTGAGAGTGGTGAATCTAAATCTGATTTCAAATGAGTGAGCTGGCTGTCAGTTAAGGGTCCTCATTGCAAAGCTAACGTGCAGTTTGGTAGCCCTAATTTCCACCCCTCCTATTGGCGGGGAAAGATTCATCAGATGAACACTCCCTCTGTGTTAAATGGAAGTGCAGTAAACGGTCTAATCGTAAAGGGCCCGGTACGGTTACAGGAGTAAGGGGAGTAGGTGTATAATACAATTTTTACCAATCTTTATGCTACAACAGCACTGAATGACGTTTGTTGGCATTTGCTTTTGGGATTATTGGCGAGTGTGTTCAGTCTTTAGATGATTTTGTTTCTTGTGATAGAACCGTGTTACAATAAGCAAATGTGTCTTTTACATATTATTTTGTGTTTTATCTGAATGCAAACAACCAATAGGACTGCAAGGTTTAGCCTATCTACAATATACGCGATCACATGGTTTCGTTTAAAAACAATTATCTAACTACACTGGATTTGTATCATCTTTGGTGACTATAAAACACTTTTTTATTGCTGGGAAAGCTACAACAGTCAAATGGTTAGTTATTTCCTTGGTAGTTTAGTAACATTGATCTAAATATTTTGAAGGTCATGGTACACATTTTACTGCTATAAACATTCTGTTTCCCTAGCTGAAATAGAAGAGTTGTAAGAGTGGGAAGCTGACCGTAAGCAGTAGAGCAACTTAGTAGGTCTAGCAGTAAATGTTTAATTGAGTACGTTAATTACCTTGAGTAACAATTTTTTATGGTGGATAATCTAACTGCAGATACGCAAGTTGTTAATCTCCTGAGACACCAGAGTGGATCTGGAAAAAATAGCCCCTGTGCACAAGTAGGTTGCATCATCGGCCTTCATCAGGACTACATCCTTCTCTGGATAAGACAACATGGAGCCGCATAGGGTGCCACTCATGGGCACAGACACCAGTTCAGTCAGTGGCTTTTCCATTCCCTCAAACATAGAACATCACCAGCATGTTGTTAAAACAAGGCAACTTGGGAACTTATAACACCTAAAATTCACCTCTACGGATTGAAGATTTCAAGCAGTGAGAAATCTGCAGTTAGAGTATCCTTCAGAAAGAGCATATCAAAGGTAAGTTACTAGTTTATGGATATTTCTAACCACAGGCATAGAAGTCAATTCATTCAAATGTTGGGAATAGCAGAAGTGACGGGACTCCTCATTTGACCTCAATAACACCACAGAAGTGACAATGTTTGACCATGGAATATTCCCAGGAAGTCCTCTCATGACCTTGACGACTGCAGAATAGTGGAGTTAAAACACCCATAAAAAGTGCAAGAATAGAGTAACAGCAGTTACTAACACATTGGTTTCTTGGATTCCAGCTAGTTTAATAACGATGCTGATATAATATATCAAGGAAAGATTTCACAATTTACTTTTTATGCAATAAAAAAATGTTTGTTTGTTTTTAAACTAAAGTACAAAGTGACACAAAACACTGGGATCCGTAATTATTTATACCACAAACTATGATTGAATGATTTCCCTACTGTATACTAAGAAAAATGTATTGATAAATGACTGGGAGACGGACAAAAACGTTTTAAAAACAATATTTTTTATGGCCACCCATTTTATTGGTTTACATTATTCCTTATTGTAAAAACATATTGATTCATGGTCCCTTGGAAAGCACTGTCACGTGCTGAGCACAGTGGCAAACGTTTTGTTCAACCACATACTTTTTCATGGAGTCCCAATAATGACGCAGAACAGTAAGCTTCACTTTATGTATTCAGTAGAATGAAAAAGGTACTATTTTAGAGAAATGAAAGCTTCTCAGTGGGGCTGCAGAAAATAAACAGTTCTCATCAAGGGACTTTTTACCTGATATTTGTGGGGCAGTTTTTCCCACTTTGAGGCCAGGTGTCTCGAGCAGTGGCAAGGGTTGGTAAGGGCTCCCTTTGGTGACCCCTCAACGTTGTCTATGCCTACATATTACTCGCCTTATAAATCAAAGCAATATCTATTAAAGAAAATGGGCAAGATGGCGGACTGCAAGTCCGAGTGAGGAGACGCTAGTGCAGGCTCTCGTGTGGCTCGTTCAGAGTTATTGGTGTTCCTTACTGAAAGTGGCCGAAAAGGAAGGCGATGTTGATGCTGAAGCAGCGGGAGCTTAATTACGGAATTAACTATCCACTTTCACGGAAAGATTGTGCTCTCTAGGTGGTGTTGGAGAAGAGAGTGTTTCGTTTCCTTCTCTCCGATTACGGGAGGGAAAAAAAAGCCGTCTGAAGGGGTGACGGTGCTCTGCGTCGGCAACAGTAAGGACGTTTTTGTCAAACTTGGGTATGCGCCTGGACCCGTGGAGAAAATACATTCGATCCCTTCGTTCGGCGTGTGGGCGCTCGACTCCCATTTCATCAGTGTCAGCTGCTAACTGGAATAACACAAGAGAAGGAGTAGGGAGCGAGTCAAAATCCTTCTCAGCACGTCGATACCGGGAATCAAAGGAACAACACGGGCTTGACAGCAACATTGTTTCTGTGTCTCGGCTTCCCTCGGCTACAATGGCGCCAAAAAATCCGGCAGGAACCTTACGGCAGCAGAAACCGAAGACAAGAGCTGACACAGCAACAGCAGCAGCAAGTCAAGATACAATTCATACGGCGGCAGTGATAGTTGGTAACACTCAGCCTGCTACAAATGTGAGTACAACCCCAAACTCAAGTGCAAGTAATGAAACTTTTTTAGCTGTTTTAAATGCGGCCAAGGGGTTACATCAAGCTACTCCACAATTAAATAACGCTAACGCAATTAATGCAACTACAATAAGTAGTACAGCTGAAAACGCCGAAAACGCCGAAAACGCAATGACTTCTGGTAGTTGTAGGACAGGAGCAATACCGAAAATTCCTGGCATGTTTAGGAGAAAATCTGTTAATCCTGACGTAACCCAGAAGTCTCTAGATAAACAAGTAGACGCAGAAGGTCCTGCTAAGGGTGAGTCTAGTGGCGGCGAAAAAAATAAAGATCTAAGTCAAAAGCTAGTAATTCCAGCTGATACTCGAGGAGACGATACAGAGTCCTTGGATTCAGCAGGTAACTTCTACTCTATGACTGATTTATCCCAAGCACTGGACTCTGATAACATAGATGAGATGTTACCGAATACTGAGTTACTGCAGGAGGGTGTGGGTCAAGATGATCTTAGCATTTCTGAAGGTTCAGATTCAGATCCAGAGGAGTCCCCGAATAGACAGGAGTGGGGGCGAGAGGAGGAGATCGAGAACTCGGATGCTAACTTTGACCCACAAAGAGTAAACAGACCTAACTCACCCCAAACACCTGTAATCTCTGGACCCCATAATTCTTCCGATGACTTGCCTGAAATAACATTGGAAGTCTTATATAGAGTAATGCTGCACCACAGAGAGGAGACTAAAACTGAAAATCTTCGAACCCAGGGAGCTGTAAAAAAGTTACAAAATAATCTCAGGAAAGTAATGAAAATCTCTAACGACACAGTTATAAGAGTTACGGAGACGGAGAGCAGGATATCACAAATGGAAGACTCTATGGTGCAACAGAAGGCACAGCTAGAATCAATGGTGGGCTTGAAAGAGGAGATTAATTGGAAACTGGTGGATTTGGAAAATAGAGCTCGCCGTAATAATCTCCGAGTCTTGGGCATACCGGAAGGGAAAGAAAAGACAAATCCACGACAATTCATGATAGATCTTTTCTCTGCTGCTTTCCCTGAGCTAAGTCAATGGAAATGGGAGACTGAAATTCAAAGGGCGCATAGATTTCCATTCCAAGTAAGGCGAGACACAGCCTCAGCTTTTAAACCAAGAGTGATCCTTATTTCACTGAATAATTTTCTTGCAAGAGAAGCTCTTTATGACTTAGCAAGACCTAATAAGAAGCGCAAGGTTCGAGATATTGAATTTTTTGTTCGACCGGACTATTGTCACACTACGGTACAGCTAAGATGGCAATTAAGACAATTGATTACAGCATTCCAGGCAAAAGGCGCCCAAGCATTTCTTCTAAACCCTGCCAAACTCAAAGTCATATACAAAGAACGAGCTAGCTTTTTCACCACCGAGGCAGCGGCCAAAGAATTCCTGATGACTCTCTGATAAGTTGTTGCTTATTCTGTTTTTTTTTTTTTTTCGTTTGAGCAACGACTAAAAGTGTAAGGAAAAAGTAAATGATTATAGCAATGTACTAAGACAAAACTTGTTCAGAAATATTCAGATATATTTGAGCTAACTGTGGCTTTAATGATTATGAGTGAAGTATAAGTAATCATGAGCCGAGCCGCACGATGAGATTCACTTAGTGCTCATCACATCATCAATACGAGGGACACTATGTCCCTTTGCCCTGATAGCACTGAGGGGTGGGGGGGGTGGGGGAGGCTCAGTGTGAGCCCAGAGAGGGGTGTGGGGTGGGTGAGGGAAAAAAATGAAGTTGCAAGTAAAAACAGATTGTATATTATTACTTTGATATTTGTAGGTACACTGTTGGATAGGTGGCTTGTGACAGAGAAGGAAATGAAATCTTTTTTTTCACTTAAGATGATGTTATCGCTGTATAAAAAATCTTATAAATGGGAAAGTTACGAGTGTGTTCTTGGAACATTTGTGGTTTAAATAATAAGAAGAAGAGGGAAATAGCGGCACAAATTTTACAATCTATGAAAAACGACATAGTATGCATTCAAGAATCACATATAACATGGAATGACAGACATTTATATAAAGACCTAGGTATGCAGGTAGCGGTATGTACATCTCAAGGATCAACGACAAAAGGTGTTGCTATCCTATTTAAGAGGGGGTTAGGCATATTAACTTGACATAAAGCGGACAAATATGGCAGATGGGCAATAGCAGAGTTTAAAATCAATGATGCATTATGGACCATATGTGCTGTGTATGCTCCAAACGTGGATGATCCAGGTATTCTGGACAGTCTAAATCTCGAACTCTCTAACTGGTCCTCATCATTAATAGTGTGTGGCGACTTAAATATTCATTTAGATGTGAGTAAAGAGATATCTGATATATCTTGTTACCAGGGCGTTAAGAAAAAATTATTCATGTCACTACGGTCAATGGTATTAGAGCATGGTTTGGTTGATGTAGCTTATGAAAAAAAATCTATACTTCCCATGTATACATTCTTCTCCCATCCTCATAAAAAATCGGTCCGCTTGGACTATTTTTTCCTTAAAAAATCATTTATTCATGATACAAGCTTTGAATTATTTCCACGCATAATATCTGACCATAATCCAATAGTGATCGAAATTAAAATTGATGAAATAACCACTCAACTGAGATCCTGGACTTTTGATCGTAAACTTCTACATGATTCTGAATATATAAATACATTGGCTTTATGGATGAAAGAATTTTTTGATATTAATAAAGGTACTGCGTCAATACAGATTGTCTGGGATACGTTCAAATCAGGGATAAGGGGAGAGACTCTGTCATATACAATAAAAAAACAGAAAATTATGCGTGAAAAGAATGAGAAGGTTCTTCAAAGAATATTATTTTGGGAGAAGGAATTAGTTACAGCAATAATACATCAACGACCAATTGTAGACATAGAAACAAGGCTGGCAATTAGTAAATCTATTGCTTACGAACTCTTTGCAGAAAAATCAGCAAAACTGATGGCAAGCTATAGAACTCAGATATATGAGATAGGAGAAAACACTGGGAAAATCTTGGCAAAAAGAATCAGGCAAAAAGAAGTATTTAATGCCATCAATACAATTCAGGATGAAACAGGGCAAGTGTATAATAAACAAGAGGAAATCCTAGAAGTTTTTCGTAAGTTTTATCGTAAATTATATACACAAGAGGATGATAATTATTCATCTGATATATGTCTGAACTTTGCCATGGGAAATCTTCTCCCGATCCTTACTCACGATCAAAAATTAGTCTTAGATGCCGTTATCACATGGGAGGAAATCGAGAACGCCATAAACTCATTAGCAATGGGCAAAGCTACTGGTCCGGATCTTATTCCGTTAGAATTTTATAGGTCCTTTAGAAAACATATAAAAAATGAGATGTTGGCTATGTTCTTAGAGGCACAGAAAGGCTTATCTCCAGCATCTTGGGCTGAATCAATAATCATGACATTTTTAAAAAAAGATAAAGATCCATGCAATCCAGCCTCCTATAGGCCAATATCGTTGATCAATTCCGACAGCAAAGTCTATTTAAAAATACTGGCCACAAGACTGTCAAGAATTATTCCAACAATTGTATCTCGGTGGCAACATGGTTTTATACCCAATAGAGATACGGCGGATCACGTACGTAGGATTATAGCAATGATGGATTGGGCAGAAGCTTCTAATACAACAATAGGAATTACTCTGCTTGATGCTGAAAAAGCATTTGATAGAGTAGCATGGCCCTATCTCTGGGATGTCTTATCTATGAAAGGGTTTGGCCCAGGAATAATAAATGCATTTAAGGCATTATATAAAAACCCAGTATCAGCAATAAAAATAGGACTTAATAAATCTGCATTATTTTCTATCCAAAGAGGAACACGCCAAGGGTGTCCATCCTCTCCTCTTCTCTTTGCTATATATATAGATATCTTTCTTAATCAGCTTAATAGGGATGAAAGCATAGTTCCATTACAGTTAGGAGGTACGACATATAGAGCCCTTGCCTATGCTGACGATTTGGTAGTAGTCACTAAAGACATTGAAAGAACGTTTCGGAGGATTGAAGAACTAGCAGGTATATTTGGATCTTTCTCTGGGTATAAATTAAATCTGTCTAAAACGCAAATTGTGTTTATAGGATCAAATCCACCTCCTATTATAAATATAGTTTCGGAAGCAGTCTACTTAGGGATTAGATTAACTACACCTATCTCACAGATACCTAGTATTAACTATACTCCAATTCTAAAAAAGGTTAACACGACTCTGGAAAGAATAAATCATTTACATTTATCCCTTCATGGTAGAAACAACGTTTTAAAGATGCTTATATTGCCTAAATTTCTTTACCTATTTAGAACAATACCCCTGGAATTTCGTTTAAACTTTTTCCAAAAAATTGAAAGAACTGCAATAAGATTTTTATGGGGCTATAAAGGTATTAGAAGAGCATATAAGAAGCTGATTATACCGAAAGATAGGGGGGGTGGGCCGCACCACACTTTTTATTTTATTATTTAGCAGCCGCACTCCAATATATGTTTCCCTTAATCGTAGGTAAAAAGATCCTCATTAATTGGACACATTATCCAAATATTTATGAAATGGTAATAGGTACTGATGCAAATTATCATTTGTTAAAATTCATAGAGCCAAGCTACTATAAAAAAACAAAATTTAAGATAGTGGCTGCAGCATATAAAGCCTGGAGAATTATTAAAAAACTGGTGGGAATTAGGAAAATCACTAGATATACGCCTCTAAACTCAAGCCAATCCTTTCCCACAATATTTAGGGACCAGGTGATGAAAAATTGGAATGATAAGGGGATTACCTTTCTCTCTGATTTGTATATTAATAATTCGGAAATATTACTTTCTTTTGATGAATTACAAAGTAACTTTAATATTCCTTCAAAGGATTATTTCAAATTTCTACAGATTAACAGCTACCTACATTCATCCTCCAACATAGAAAGACTGGATTTAAGCCCAATTCTACTTCTAGATAATTTAAATAATAAAAGAAGGATTGGGTTCTATTATAACACCTTAATGACTTATCTTGTGGATGACTTTAATAATCTGAGGGATAAATGGGAAGAGAAATTAGGTACAAAGGATGTATTTCTGGAAGAATCAATTAAAATGGCTTCCTCTATTTTATTTTCTGGGCGTAATCGTACTCAACATTATATGATTTTGTGTGATTTATACTATACACCGGCAAAAGTTTTGAAATGGGGGAGTATTACTGGAATTAAATGTAATCGGTGTAATTTAAGAGGGGCCGATACGTTACATATGTTTTATTCGTGTGTAAAATTAGACGGATTAATCTGTGATGTTAAGAAATTTATTGAATACATTCTTGGTAAAAATATAGCCATATCGCCTGAACTTATATTGTTCGGTGTTTCCAAAGATTCAAAAGATATTGATCAAAATAATCTATTATTTATTATGATGGCTGAATTTCGCGCATGTATATCTCAGGATTGGATCAGTCCAGAATCACCATCTTTTTCCGCATGGAGGGGTCGTCTCTTAGCTAGATATAAGCTTGAATCAGCAATATATGCCACCAAGGGGAAAAAAAAGAAACAACTTGGGTTAAAAATCTGGTCACCAATTCAGAAATGGACTGAGGAAGTAATGATATAGCGAATTTTATATATTGTGTACTTATGTATGTTCCAGTTCTTCTTTATTTTGTATTGGATTGTATTATGTTCCTTTTCTCTATACATTGTATAATTTCTAGTCGAATCTCTTTTCAAGAAGGAATTATGTCATAATCTGTGTAAACTTGCAACGCAAATATCAATAAAAAAAAAGGAAAGATTTCACAATTTACTTTTTATGCAATAAAAAAATGTTTGTTTTTAAACTAAAGTACAAAGTGACACAAAACACTGGGATCCGTAATTATTTATACCACAAACTATGATTGAATGATTTCCCTACTGTATACTAAGAAAAATGTATTGATAAATGACTGGGAGACGGACAAAAACGTTTTAAAAACAATATTTTTTATGGCCACCCATTTTATTGGTTTACATTATTCCTTATTGTAAAAACATATTGATTCATGGTCCCTTGGAAAGCACTGTCACGTGCTGAGCACAGTGGCAAACGTTTTGTTCAACCACATACTTTTTCATGGAGTCCCAATAATGACGCAGAACAGTAAGCTTCACTTTATGTATTCAGTAGAATGAAAAAGGTACTATTTTAGAGAAATGAAAGCTTCTCAGTGGGGCTGCAGAAAATAAACAGTTCTCATCAAGGGACTTTTTACCTGATATTTGTGGGGCAGTTTTTCCCACTTTGAGGCCAGGTGTCTCGAGCAGTGGCAAGGGTTGGTAAGGGCTCCCTTTGGTGACCCCTCAACGTTGTCTATGCCTACATATTACTCGCCTTATAAATCAAAGCAATATCTATTAAAGAAAATGGATCAGAGAGTGGTCTTTACAACAGTACATCCTGCAGAAATGAGTAGGAAAAGCATCCCTCTCTGCAAGCTAGAGAATCAATGCCTGGCAGATGTTCAAAACCAGTAAAATCCAAGTTAAAGCAGTTGTTACTGCCTTTTTCTAGTGGAATGAGCCCTAAGATCCACATGAGCGTTCACTTTAGCCAAGGTATAACACATTTTGATGCTGCGAATAATCAACTGGCATAGGTTCCCCACTGGACCACTTTTCCCTTCTTCACAAAGGAGTACCAAACAAATAGTTCATCTTCAACACTGTACTCCTTAGTTCAATCAATGCAAGAACTAACAGAACATTTAGGATCAAAACATACATTTTTACTCATTGTATTGGGGCAGAGAAAAAAAGAAAGCTGAGAGTGTGATTAAATTCCCCACAAGGCATGGTGACAGCACCTTAAGAAAGGATGCACAAGTTCTAAGTATCAGCTGGTCGGGTAAAAAGGTCATATACTTAGGCTTAAGGTACAAAGCCTACAGCTCACTGATATAATAGGCAAAAGTGATTGCGATAAGAAAAAGTTTTTCAGGATCAGAAGCCTCAGCATACGACGTGAAGCTCAAATGGCGAACACATTAAGAAGGTCAAGACCAAGTTAAAGTCCCACTGTATCATAATAAAGGCATCAGAAAAACATGCCCAAGCCCTTTTAAGAAACCCATCACAGAGGATGGATTCAATATAGAGTGCTGACCCAGTAAACACAGGAAAGCTGAAAGAGCCGACACTGTGCTCACAGCAAAGCCTTGAAGCATTTATCACAATACAACCCACAACCCAGCTGGCAACCTTACCTGGGCAGGTTCAACTTGCTTTTTCTCATGGCACACAACAAACTTCATCCAATGCACAGACTTGGTGGATGACATTTTGGCTACTCGACATCCTTCCACCAGATTCAGTGGAAACTCAAAGGCTCCCTCAAGTTAGTTTAGGTCAATATCACGCATTTGAGGAGTAAATTGGGGAGGTATGGGTGCAACACCCTGCCCGTTATTGAGACAGTAAATTCCACCCAAAGTGGCAATGAAAGTAGAGAGCAAATGCTCAAATTTAGGAGTTCAGGGAACCACTTCCTCCAAGCCTCATCCAGGGCAATCAGAATGTACTGTGATAGGTCCCGTCCAACTCTCTTAAGATTTGCTGGTTTAATGACAGTGGTGGGAAGGAGGAGTACGCTGAAGTCCCACCTAATACAATCTCCCAGGGAACCAAAAAGAAAAAACTCCAGGGTGCCAAGGCTGGACAGAGTATTTTCGGCGGTAGTGAACAGATCTACAAAAGGGTCATTCCACCAGGCAAAGATATCCTTAACAACCAAGTGTTGGGAAGAAGACACCTGAATTACAAAACTCCTCGGCAGAGCTGACAAAACCTTGCTAGCCATGTCCCTGAGCAAGTGAGGAAAGCAGATGAAGATACAAACTACATTCAATGAGTGGAGAAGCCAGACTCCTTGAAAACTAAACTCCTAATACCCACAGCATCTATCCCTTTGACTCCCGGTCTGGTGGAGCAGTGGGGAAACTATTTGGACGGACTTCCTCATATTGGCCTGTGCAACCAGATTCTATGGGGGAAGGTGGTGTGTTAGGAAGATTGGATCATCTGGTGCGGGCCTGTGCCAACACAATCAGGATACCATTAGGGACTCAGTAAAAGTTTCATTAAACTGTTGCAAAGCCTTTGAAATAGAAGGCCCAGGTTGTAAAATCTTAATCAACTGATTAGTTTTAGTCTTAGTATGTATCCTAGGTGACTGCAAATACGGTGCTTTTCCCGCTCCAAGTACGAACACTGCAAAGAAAGGACTTTCTGGGAGCACATAGACTAACGTCATAAATGCAGCTTTGTTAAACATACAGCTAACAAAGCATGGCCTGCCAGAACTGCATTTTGCAACGTGTGATAAGACAAGAAACTCCATTAAATGCTGTTAAAACGCATGACTGAGAGGCAGTCGAGAGCTGCAAGATATGTGCGAAGAAATGGTGTTGCAGTTAGGGGCAAATCTAGTGGAAAATTCCAGGGCAGTAGTCAGTGTGAATGGTAAGGCAATAAAGATGAAGTTCAATTCGTGTTCCTGATAAACACTGCATTGGATGAAAGATTGATATCAGAACAGGATTCAATTGGCTCAAGCTGTCAGAATCAACACGTTTTTCCAAGCACCAATGGAGTTTCAAGGAAGATATAACATATTGTTTAAGGACATAACATAATATGCAAAACTAGAGCATTTTTAGACCCTAAGGATAGAGACCAAGTACAGGTACACCAAATAAAAGAGTGGTACAGGAACTCTGAAAAGCCATTTCTCAGTCATCAACAAAGATTTGAGTTGTCTGAAATCACACATCCATTACATTATAAAATGAGGCAAATCCAATGGCTTCTAAAGTAAGACTACCAGTTAGCAAGCCTTGTGATGTTAAAGAAGCTCTGTTAAGATGGGTGGTTATTCTTGCAGAGGTCACCAACTGGTTGGCGCTAACAGAGGTGGATAGGAAAGCTTCAGGAAAGATGTGTGTGGCTCCGTGCTCTTTGAATAAAGACATAAAAGTAAACAAACACCTTTTGTCAAACATAACTTAAATGATGTTTTTACTCGCAGGAGCAAGATTTTAACTCGTCACAAAGAGTTTCAAGACTTAACAGCATTTATCATGCCAATCTGTGCATACAAAGTCCTAAAAATGCATTTTGGGGAAATTTCAGACACTTCAATATCCCAAAAAGTGGCATCATCAAACTTGGGTGAACTTGATTGTGTAAAGTTTCATCAAAATTATGAGTTAAATCACCATATTTGGGAACAGCGCCATAAAGGGGTAAGAAGGTCCCGAGTCAATATGAAGAACTTGGTTGGACTTCTAAGTCTGAAAAAATGTTGCTGTGGATGCAAGGAGATCAATTTCATGTGGCACTGAAACATGTCTACTGGATGTAAGCCAAACAGTTGGTGGAGACCGTTCATAGTTTGGGGGTTCCACTTAACAAGGAGGAGTTGCGGTCATTTTTAGGCATGGTTGAATATACCACCAGATTTGAGAAGAGGCTAGAAAACTAACTTGATGAGAGAGCGGTTCAGAAAAATATGGAATTCAAACTGGCTGATAGGTCCGAAGAGGAGTTCTAAAGAAATATTTAAAAATGGCACCTAGTGACCTCCGCTCCCGGACCCCTGCACGTCAAGCTGCCTCTCCCGCGCTCCCCGCCGGCCACCGGTGTTGGTTAGTAATCGCTTCCCTTTAATTACTCCACTTCCCCAGCTCGCTGCACAGGCTATTCCCACAGCCGCGCCCACGCCCCCTTTGAGGGAGGGACAGTATAGGTACTTGTGATGTCATAAGTAAGATTGCACAAAACTTGTTTTTTGCAGATTGAAATGTCATTTTCAACTAGGATGCTTGAACTGGAACTTACTGTGTATGCCGATCTGATCCGATGCAAACTGTAATTTGTTTGTTTTGCACTTCTCAATAAAGGTTTTGAAAAATTAAAAATGGCACCTGAGTTGTAAACTGGTGAGGTTCAAGTTTGTATACACACAGTAAAACTTCCAATGCCTAACCAATCAATTTATTTATATTAAGCCACACCTAGCCAAGAATTGTTTGAAGACAATAGATCTAATACACAAGCACGAAAGCTAAATATTAAAAAAAAAATCGTTCGCAATCAAGTACAATTCACTAATGCAAAATCACCACCTCTGCAGGACAGAAATCTATGCTCATTTTCTATTGCAGTTTTACGAGCTGCGTAGTCAATTTTAAGATATTAAAAATGAATTTAAGTCACAGGCAGAAAAGAAAGGATCGTGTTTCAAATCGAGGAGCCGAGGGAATCGGGTTTTCATTTCCTGAACACTTCTAAAAGTGTGAAATCATGTTCTCTTGTAGAAATGGAATTCGAAAGTGTCAGAAGAAATTACAGTTTTACGCAAAACACAACAATTTTAAATTAGGATGTCAATTCTTTTTTTGAGTGCATATACTAGTAATAAGAATAGCCTTTAAACAACTCCACTAAGGTCGCCACACAAGGCATACATTAAATGCTACAGAGGTCCTGAAACAAAATGCCCACGCAGAGTTCTGTTTTGCAAAAAGCAGAGCAGGATGTTGTTGGAATTCTTTGTATTCCAAGATCACCACACCCCTTTCCTGCTTTTCTGATTAGCTGAAGCAAAACGGAGCTTGGTGGCATTTCCTGTTACCGTTTCATGTAGGACTGCAGGGAGAATCTGATATTAACAAAATGTGGAGGTAACTAGTCAGTGCACACACAAGTACGCCCACGACTGGAAACCCCAATATATTTCTCACCCATGTTATTTCATGAAAAACACAGTCTGCACTTCTGTTGTATTTGTCCGTGGTAGTGATGCACCATCGGCAAACTTGTTCTTTCCTCTGGCATGCGCACTAACTCAACAAGCATTTACAATGCAATGGTTTTGCCTTTGACAATGTTAGAGCTATTGGCATTGTAAATGTTAAAATTTCCATCTATGTTTTTTTTGAGTAAACATTCCCAAGGTCATGAAATACAGGGAATCTCAATTACCCAGGAAAGCTGCACATAAAGGAGCAGGAAAACATCGCTTCAAAGCAACGCATTTCCAGCATTCACTTGTAAGAGGCTGGGGAGGGGGTGGGGCTGGAGGGGGATTTTCACTCCCTGTATTTTCTTGTCTGGTCAGCCGCTTATTTCACTCTGTGTGGCCCTGTGTTCCGAGATCGGCCCCCTCAGCACCCTCAACAGGGTGCTGAGGAAAAAATGTGAAAAAAGGAGTTAGGTCGAGTTTAGACCAATTATTACAAAAAACAGGTATGTGCAGTATAAAGTGCCCTGGCTTTGTAATGAGGGTCAAGAAGAGGGACCTGCCGGGGCCTCAGGAGAGGGGCATGACAACGCCTCTGAGGAGGAACACTCCAGAGCCTTAGGGCTTCACCGTTCCCCGGATGAGGAACATACCCCAACCTCAGAACTCCAGCAGCCTTCCCCCGAGGAACACCATGTACCCCCACGCGGTGAAGAGACAGCGTCAGGAGAGAGAGGCGCAGCGGTGGGAGAAAAAAAACAGAGAACCGGTGGAGCCACTTACCTAACCAATGAAGAGAGATCAAGAGCAAATGGAGGAACTCTCGGTAGCCGGACAGCTCACGGTACCGAGACTGGATTTAGTACTAGGGCAGCTCACAGTACCAGGGCAGGAAGCAGAACCAGGGCTGCTCACAGTACCAGGGCAGGACACAGTACCTGGGCAGGATGCAGTTACAGGGCAGCACGCAGTGGCTTAGCAGGATAGAGCACCGGAACAGTTCACAGTGCACGAACAGGACACAGTACCAGGGCAGTTCAGAGTACTGGGACAGGACACATCACTGAGGCAGAACACAGTACCAGTGCAGGATGCAGCACCAGGGAAAGAGATAGAACTGGGGCATCTCACATTACTGGGACAGGACGTAACCCCGATACTGGGTACTGCACTGGGTGAGAACAGGGCACTGGAAGAGGGCAAAGCACTGGGACAGGTCACAGGTCTGGGCCAGGTTACAGCTGCTGTAGGTTACGAAACAGTACCAGGGAAGAGTACAGAAGGCCAGGACCTAGTAGTAGGGCATGAAAAAGGTCTGGGTCAAGACACAATACCACGGAAGAGCACAGTACTGGAAAAGGAGAGAGACCCACGAGAGGGCGCGTTGACGAGGCTTGATACAGTACCAGAGCAAGGGAGCACAGTAATGGGGGAGGGGGACACAGGCTCACGTGGTTCTCAGTTCCCTGGTGCAGGCTTTATTCAGGAAGCAGGAGGCTCTCAAGAAAGTACAACACCGTCCACTCTGGTTCCTCTGCAGATGTCAGAGTCCACACCATCACAGGATCTTATACCGGAGGAAGCCAGCAGGTTGTCAGTTCTAGAAGTCCCTCGGGGACCCACGTGCATCCGGGACCTGTTGCTGCTGGCTTCCCGTGATGCCGCATCAGAGGGGGATTGGCTGGGCGCAAGCAGCTCACAGACCGGCCAACCTGGAGAGCCAACATTAGGCAGCCCACAAGAGGACCCGTTGAGGCCTGAGGTGCCTCTTCCTCCGGGCGACGGAGCACCATGTGCTGAGACCCACCAACCAGACCTGGAAAGAGCCGGAGAACCGCTCGACACTCACGAGGCCTTCGCCCCCAGAGGTAACAAGGGACTGCCGGTCTGTGAGGGGGGAGGGAACGGCAGCACTCACCTCGACGGAGCCCTGCCGGTGGGTGCATCTGCTTCTCCTTGTCCGCGCTGGGGGGGGGCGGGGGGGGGGGGGGGGGACTTCGCTGCAGCTCTTCCTCACCCGGTCCCGCTTCTTGGGGCCGGATGCTCTCACGGGCGGCGGCGGGGCTCCTCTTCGACCATGGAGTCCTGCCGGTGGGCGCAGTTCCTTCTCCTTGTCCGCGCTGGGGGGGCGGGACCTACGCAACACAGGGCGGCCAGGGGCTGGAGGACTCCCGCTCCTCCCTCGAGACTGGCCAGAACTCCGGGGCTCCCCCTTCACTTGGGAGCCCCGGGAAGGACACGGCAGGCGGCTTCTTCTCCTTGCGCTGGAGCTCTTCTTCTCCGGCACTTCCGCTTGTCCCGCCCCCGGCCTGCCTGACTTCCGGGTCGCGGCCAATCGCAGCGCGGCCCTGGGGTCGGGAGGCCGGACAGCGGCGGTGTAAACACGGGGCAATGCCGGGTGGGCACCGGCTTCAATTAAAATATAAAGCGAGGTGGCACTCGCTCAAAGGCGGCACTGTCCCTGGCAGGGTGGGCACCTGCCAGGGGGCTCCAAAAAATCGGCAAGGGACGGTATTGAGGGCGGGTGCCGTCAATGCCGGAACAGATTCGGGGGCGTTCCCGAGACTGACGTCACCAAAAGGGAAAAATTCTCGGGAAAGCCCCCAAATCTGGTCCGGGATTGACGGACAGAGCCCTCTACCAATGGCTAGCCTCCATTTATGGAGCTAGCCAATGGGAGGAGGGGGCGGATACCCGACCCGACATAGAGATATCATTAGATTTTGCTAGCGCATGCGTACTTCGTACGCATTGCGTAGGCAAAACCTAAAAACGTACTCGAGGATGTCGATAAAAACCAAAGTACTGCAGTAATATTTAATGTGAAATAATAAAGTGTGATTGAGTGAGCCTGCCAGTATATTACCAGACATTTCAATTTAAAAGTTCACTTATTTGCCAGTTTTTCGTCTACAAAGGAAATTACCTTTATGGCATAGCAGTCTTTATTTGCATGATTAATTAAAACATTTGTAATTTCGTTTATAAATAAAAAGATAAAATACGTAGAGAGAAAAAAGGACATTATTTATATTTCCCTTGTGTGCCAATGTTAAAGTGGCCGCGTTTGTGCAATAAAATCAGTAATCTGAGAATTCGGCATTTGGCAGTTTACTGTCTAAAAAGGGACATTTTCTTTACCCATGTTTACCAATGTAGAGCACATGGTGTCTTCTTGATAGTCCCCACTGATTGATATACTGGTACAACTTTAAGAAGGAAAAAAAACATTAAACAAAAAAAAGTGTTGTTCCTTGTGAGTAGGCTGTTTTTTTGGTGCAAGGTTTGTTTTGGAGATCCTGTTGATTTTCCTGCGTTTTCTGTAGTTAAGCACATCCTCAAATGGGCAACATTTCCTCACAGTAGTCCGGGACAAAAGCCTGCCCAGGAAGTAGCATCTACTTATTTTAAATAGGGTCCCATGATGCATAGTGCACTCTTCAAGGTTTCCCTTCCACAAAACTAAACCTGCTTCTCCTAAGACATCCCCCGCCCGCCCAGCCCTGCACAATAGCCATCCTTCAAACTTCTGTCTCGCAAGCATCTTGTCTACATGCTCTGCTTCATCAAAGCTAATACTTAAGAAGAGGAGTTCTTACCCTGCTGCCTTAAAGCCCTCTCTGGAGACGCTACCTCACCCCTACTCACCACACTCAAGGTCTTCTACAATCAAGCCATCTTCCCTGAAGCTCTCAATACTGCCAGATCGTCACACATGATGAAACCCACAATAAACCCAGAAAACCTTGCCACGTATTCACCCATCACTCATCACTCATCATCTATTCAATGGACAGATCATCAAAAAACACAGCCTATGTACAATGTCATGTTCCTATCAATATAAAATATCGAGTACACAACTATTAATCTGATTTCAATCATGCTGCAGAAAGAAGACCGCTACCTTGCAAATCTTATAGGATTTACTTCTTGTTAAAGAAAAAGAGGACCTCCATCGTCTCCTAATTTTGTTTGGATCTATTAGATGCCTTTGACACTGTTGACCATCTCACTCTCAGCCACATCTTGAAGTCTCGATTGAGATTCATAGGAAACGTCCGTCACTCGTTCGCCATCTATCTATCCATCCGATGGCAGTTGCACATAATGGAACCTCCAGGTCCCAGAATATCAGATCATCTGTGGAGTTCCCCAGCATTCATCATGTGCCCCATCTTTAAAGTCGACAAGAAGCCCCATGGGCTTCTGTTCGCAGACTGCAAAATTGACCAATATGCCAACACACATTATTCATCTACCTGAAGGTTAGCCCAACAAGAACAGAATTCCTGATGTTCGCAAGAACAATAAGTAACATTTAGTCCAAACCGTGCTCAACGACAAGACTCTGGATGGTTTCCAACCCAATTTCCATCCTATGTCAACTACCTCATTCATGTGAACACTGATCCCACCCTCAAAGAACATATCTCCAAGAAAACTCCACCGGCTACCCTTGCCAGCCCACTCCAATAGTAGCTGCATCATTTACAAAGCAATCACAACTAGTACATCTGCCTTGTGGCTCAAACACACCCACTTGGGTGACTCCCTGCAAACACACAGCCAGTATACTGTCAGAATGGGGACGAAGAAGCGTAAAAAAAACAAAAAAACAAGGTCTTCTATGCATTTATAGGTGTCTTTGGAAAGGAATCCACATATTTCATGCCTCAACTATGTTCCAATTTAGGAAAGAGCTGAAGACGCACCTCTTTAAGGTGCACTACATCATTATGCCGTAGCAATCTATGCTCACTTCGAAACCAGCAACCCCGTCCAATCACACAGTGACTGTCTTGGCCATGGATACCGAACAAAGCTCCTATGCCTTTTCATTAGGCTCACACTACATAAAACAGAACATATACATATACAAACTCTAGTACTAATTGACAGTCTAACCAGGTTCTGTATATTTTCTTGTATAAAAAAAGATGCTTGCCTGTGTGCTTCATTTGTAAAAATGAAGCAAGTGCAGGAGTCCCAAGTTTTTCTTAAATGCATGATGCAAGTATTCCCAAATGCAGGGTTGCCAACTAACAAGCCGGTATAGTATTGATTGCACCGCATACCTCTTTCATCCACCACCCTACATCTCTTATCACTAACTCACTAATGCATGTTCTCCTTGGCTCCCCTTGCACTGTTTTGGGCCAAAGTCTAATGATGAATTAATCCAAGCTCCCCAAAAATAGGTGCAGTGCCCATCAGCATCAAGCACTGATGCAAATTAAATACTAGATGTGAGTTATGATGGAAAGTGGTTGAACGTCCTCGCACCTTCAAGGTTCCTTCCAGGGTGACTAGTTTTGTTTTATTTTTTCAATTATGCTAGACAACAGCTTATTTTAGGAAGATTCACATCTTTCTACATGCTAAGCTGACGCTCTGTTCATTTTATTAACATTGCAAGAAATATATTTCAGAAAACGGATCACTAGCACACCTTGCAATGGAGAAAGGTTAAAATGCAGATCTTCCTGTAGTCTTAACTCCTTGTTCACTCCCACTATTGGTCAATGTATTCTCCTCCATCACACTAATTTGAAGCCTACCTCATCATAATGTCTTTTGCCCAATTTAACAAATCCTCTCAAGGTTAACCATTGTTCCCACTTGTGGTCCATTCTAGTCCTTTTCCACAATTAGTTGCCTGTCCCTATTTTGGTGATTGCCATCCTCCTTCGCTTGCTTGCGGTCTTCAATAAATCTCTCTAAGGTAGATGTCCTTTATCCACCACAGTGGCCAGCTCATTACTATTTCTACTCTCACCGCCCCCTCAGATCTATAACAAGTATTCTGGTTTCTTACTTGAAGTCACTGATGCAGCTTTTACAAGGCTGCCAAGTAGTCAACATATCTGACGTTTCAGAGTTGATCCTGTGGTGCTATATGGTACGGGGACTAGACAGCTTCTTAGCTAAACAAAGGACGCATAGAGTGAGTGACTAATGTCACTGTTTAAAATTATTCTAGACTTTTCTGGGCTATGAACAGGCAATAACAGGTTTTGATAAGGCAGAAGTAGAGATGTCCCCTTTGTCCTTGGCTGCTGGGACTAATGCTTTAACGTTAGTCTCCCAAATGCTACTTGGAGTGCGGCTCCGCCAGATCTACAGAGGGCTCAGTGGTTGCAATTCGATATGGTTACACAATGTAATCCTTATGCACAATAAAGTAGCAGTTAAAATCCATATCCCACGTCCTGAAAAAAACGTGCAGGCACGACTGCAAGCGGTCTATACTGAGTAAAAATAAGTCAAAGAGATGGGCGACGTTGAGAATAGGTGACAACTATGCTTTCATAAGACTGTCCCATAGGCATAGATCATCTTGAAGGTGAGTTATAGGAGACAGCACAATGAGAGAGGGTATCAAGGCGTGAGCGATTAAGGGTAGTAAATTCAGTTCCACTAGATAAGAACAATGTTGTTAAAGCCTCTTGGCAGTAAGAGGTCAGAGGATCTGCTGCATGGTAATGTAACCTACCGACAATACTTGGCACCACATTAGAATCTGGAGACTGTTACAGACTGTGCTGTGGCACATGCTTCATTTACTGAGCACCAGTACTTCTCTCCCATAGGCATTCTCGGGGCAAGGGTGGGCGTACCGGCAGTGTGCCACCACATATTTGATTAATCAGTGAGCCTGCCAACAGATTCTTTAGCCCTTCACTTACATCTGTAACAGGTCAAAGGTTCTCTCTCTCCATCTCTCCCTCCCTCTCTCCCTCCCCCTCTCCCTCCCCCTCTCCCCCTCTCCCCCTCTCCCCCTCTCCCCCTCTCCCCCTCTCTCTCTCTCTCTCTCCTCCCTCGTATTTGTGGGTCATTGAAGCAGAACTCACCCAGGAAATGATACTCATGACCAATAGTCACTGCACATTTGCACATCTCCTAGAGAGAGCGCCTGGGAAAGGGCTCTTCTGCCTGCTAATTTTACTTTGATTCGCCGCATTTTTAACTTGCTGTGCTTTTAAGTTTCCTCACCTTCGCTTACCTGACGGTTGGGCTCGGCGTCCCTTCCAGTCTAGCGCGGATTCTTCCATTTGTATGAGGGAGGTGCCACCCACCAGAAGCCAAGTTTTACACTTCCGCCCATCCTTCCACTTTGAGGTTAGCATTTCAGCCTTCCTCACTACAAAAGGACATGCTCAGTATGACGCGCAGCGGACGCGACCAGCGGGCGCGAAAGGAAAGCCACTCTGCGCCCGTCCGTGCCTGTTCTGTGGCCAGTGCCAGCCACGTTGCCAGCCGGCCCCCCTACGCCCCGATCCGCTGGTCTAACCCCTAATTACTTGCTAACAGGGGAAAAAAGTGTGACTGCACTTCCCCTTCCCTCTACAATTTTTCCGATTCTTCGCCACATTTTCTATGTGTCAACTGCTCCACTAAAATGTGTCTGGAACCCTACCTCCCCCACCCTCCTGCCCCCACCAGTGTATTCCCCACTCCCTCCAGTGCTCCCACTAATCCTCTTCCCCTGTTAAAGCCTGTATACTCAACTGTCGTTCACTTCCCTGTCACTCCAGGGACATTTGGCTCTCCCTCACTACCCATGCGTGGGACATAATGTTCCTGACCGAAACGTGGATCAGGGACTCCTCCAACCCTGATCTTAGCCTGGCTTTACCACCAGACTATTGTTTTACAGGTATCAACAGAGCAAACAACAAGCTGGGGGGCGGTGATTGCTGTGATCCTTAGACAAGGGTGGGAGATATACTCCAACATTAACCCATTGCAACCTATGTACTTCCGTATCTCTTCAGCTTCCAATCTGGTGCTGGCAGGCATTCTCATCTACAGACCCCCCTGCTCCCCACCCCAACCCCTTGTAGACTTCTATGACATTGTGGCTGACCTCTCACTGAAGCACGCACACTTCACTGTCCTTGGCGATTATAACCTTCACGTCGATGACACTGGCTGTCCAAAAGCCATCCAACTCACTGATGCCCTAAAAGGCCTTAATCTCACTCAGAGGGTGAAGGGTGCCACCCATCGGGGGAGGGGAGGGGGACACCTTAGATCTAGTGTCCTCTGCCGCTGCCCTGGTCAAACTATTCCCTGAGCCCCTTCAGCCTAATCTCCACCCATCGTCCTACGCTGCCTAGCCCTTCTCGGGAGCACGGCAGGAAATGGTGCAGTGTCTCTGGCCCCTCCCTAGCTTCCGCCCTTGACAGCGCCCAGTGATGATCTGGATCAAGACGTTACCAGCTTCAATGAAAAATTGTCCAGGAACAACTCGCCTCCTATCTTGAATCCGGCCACCTTCTTCACGACTCCCAATCCGGCTTCAGACCCGGTTTCAGCACCGAGACCGCTCTGCTGGAGGTGTCGGAAAATATCCGCGTATGTGTCGACACAGGCGAGGCAGCCATGCTAGTGCTCCTCGAATTGTCAGCGGCTTTCGATACGGTCTCGCAGGACATCTTGGTAGAGAGACTCTCCAGCCTCGGAATTCAGGTCCCTCCTTTATCGTGGATTAGATCTTTTCTAACTAACCGCTCTCAAACTGTCTACCTGCAGCCTTTTGTCTCCAGCAAGAAGACCCTTAACTGCGGCATCCCCCAGGGCTCTGCACTCAGCCCTTTACTTTTCAATGTTTAACCATCCCCCCTGGCTAAAGTAGTTGAATCCTGTGGAGTTCGAGTAATCTCCTATACTAACGACACGAAACTAGTGTTCTCCTTCCGAGACCACTCCGAAGCCACCTTCTCCAACTTCAGGCGCTGCTTACTTAACATCTCTTCCTGGATGGCCCTAAATACCCTTAAACTAAATTCTGATAAAACGGAAGTCATGTTTTTCAACCAACCCAGCCCGCCCCCTCCTTCCATTTGGTGGCCAGCAGAACTCTACCCCCCTTCCCACCCCCACCCCCAACTCGACCAAGTTTCTGCAGCCTGCTTCGGGAAAC
Source organism: Lissotriton helveticus (assembly GCF_964261635.1). Lineage (NCBI taxonomy): Eukaryota > Metazoa > Chordata > Amphibia > Caudata > Salamandridae > Lissotriton > Lissotriton helveticus. The sequence goes on along the minus strand of NC_136069.1, from coordinate 751,313,579 downwards.
TTCACATGATCTGTAAAAGTTTCCCCTTCCTCCCTCAAGACTCTCGCCGGCCGGTTGTCCACGCACTCATCACCTCTCACCTAGACTATGCTAATAGGCTGTTCGCAGGGGCTCCCGCGTACCTCATCAGACGTCTGCAGAGGGTCCAGATTGCGGCGGCTAGGCGGATATACAACATCCCTTACCGCCACTCGATCTCCCCCTACCTTATGAAGCTTCATTGGCTTCCAGTGGCCAAACGCATCAAGTATAAATCAATGTTTCTGGTCTTCAGATCACTACGGAATCCGGGCCCTACCTACCTGAGAGCCCGGCTCAAACTTGTCCAGTCTAGCCACAATCTTAGATCTAACCGCCTGCACCTTCTCTCACCCCCCCCCGTTTCCATCGCTCCAGAATGGGAGGTAGAGCCTTTGCGGTTATCGCCGCTAAACTTGGAACAGCATGTCTCTGCCATTGCGACTGTCTAATTCAGAATCGATTTTCCGCCGTGACCTTAAGACTTGGCTCTTCTCCTGTGCCTAAATACCTCTGAGCTCTCTTACCTCCTTCGCCTGTCCAAGCGCCGGGACACCCCCGTTGGGGGTAGCTGCACGCTACACAAGCTTCGAAATAAAATAAAAATAAATAAATAGCCAGAGAACAAGTATTAATAGCAAACTGTTTACTGTCTCAGTAATAAGTGTATCTTGTGAGGAATGTGCAGGGGCCAGCACTCCAAGGGGTCCTCAGTCGTTCTGAGTGGATTAAAGAGCATTAAACTAATTAATTCACTGTATGATATTTTGAAAGAATAAACACCTGCAGATGAAATTTGTTGAAAAGAATGGGTTGGGTCTGTCACCAGAACAGCAAATGGGCTTGGATTGTACATAGGACAGATGAGAAAGAATGACGTTTTCATGAGGCATCCCTTGAGAAGACAACTCATTGAAACGTAGGACTTGCAGGGGCCATTCGTGCTTGTTGGGTAGCAGTTTACTGCATCTGGATATGGAGAGTTTAACTGCCAGGTACCTTAGTGGAAGCAAGGCGGAAAGCTCTGAAGGTCAGGCAACAAGTTTTGAATAAACAACAGGCTTCTTTTGGAATTCTAACCAAGAACAAGATCATAGTGAAGAAGCTGTAAAAATAAGTTGCCTGATAACCAAATACCACCATCCTGTACAGCAGTGTAAATGCAACAAGTCCCTCTACCACGATTTGTAGCTTGTTTTGCCACATTGAACTTGTATGTTCCACTGAGGGACTTATGTTGAGCTCCTTTAACAGAACTGTTCATACAAAGGGTGCAGGCATTGCTAACTGTAGAGCATGTCCATTAAATTGCACTTGGCATTATCAATGGGGGCATGGTTTCTACATGGTAAAAAGGAAATTCTGCATGGGTAGCTAGCTGCAAGGGGGATGGATCTGGGTAGCTTTGGACTAGAGGTTCTAATCTAAGCAGGTCTGGTTGAAATGATTAGGCCGATAAACTCAAACAGAACGCAATGAATAAAAATACTTGAGCCAGCGCTCCTTAGCCACTTGAAATTCCTCTTTTGCATTACTTCCTTTTTATGGTCTGGATGAATAGCTCAGCTGTCGCCAGACAATTTTGTGAGCATCACTAGAGAGGAGCTTTGGCCCTGCCCACATGTTGTGAGTCAGGAGTACATGTTTTGACTGGGGAGAAGTTGTGTGCTTACACAAAAAAGTGCTTGCCCTCCTCGAAGTTGTGATCATTTTATTTATTCAGTCTCAAAAACTTGAACTTTCAAGGGCACACACGACTTTGGAATGTGAATAAAGTAATAGTTCATGTTTTTCCTCTGACAGCAGCACAGATGGGAGGACAGCAGTCATTAAACTACAGGAATTTTTAGGTGTGAATTGACAGTGGAACTGTTATCCCTTCTTTTTAACCTACATCAATATAATTCAATAGTCCTTTGCTTCCACGCAAATACCTATCTATCCCCATGCTATTTACTTGTAATGCTTCACTGTACCATGCAACATTCTTTTAAAGCCAGAACTATTGGCATTGCCAATGCTCGTTTAAAATCCCTGCATCTTTACAGAATGGGACAAAGTGCATACCAATCAGTCTTCGTCCAGTCCCAATGGAGGACAAGAGAAGGGGAAGCTAAAGACATGTACACAACTGCGGATTCTATCCCTATTTATTTACATACCGAAAGGTAAAAGTGTTCCACTTTAAAAATCCATTGTCTTTCATTCCCGTATGGTAATTGTATATAAAATGGCGCAATTTGTAGGGGTCTTAACAGTTTCACTAATCAGCCAAGAATGCACGTTTACGAATCCCAGAATTTAAAGCACTCCAGCACACTGCAGCAACTCCCTCCCTTTGGTCACTGGTCCCAGGAATGAAATGCATAACTAAGGGAAAGAACTGTGACCAAGTTCATGTCCCGATTCTGGCAGTGCCACAGGGTGATCTTAGTTAGTCATCACATCCACAATATTCCACTGCCTAAAAGCCTTACTAACTGGGTCAGATTCATGTATGGTCAGCTCGCAAAAAATAAGCCTGTAAGCAGGACGAATCCGTGCATGGGTGTCATCCACTTTGACAGGCCTTGAGCAGTGAACAAACTAACAAGTGCTCATGTTCCTGTTGCGGAAAAATGTCTGCACTGCTCTCCAAAGCTAGTGCCAACTTCATATTGAAGGTTACATACTATGTTATGTTAACTAGATTTGTATAGTGCGCAGCTGCCCCAGTGAAGAAGCGTCTCGGCGCTGCCAGAATCAGAACGGAACTAAAAACCAAGACAGTAAGGCGCCAGAAACAGGAGAGAGGACAGAAAATTACTAGGCAGAGGGAAAGAGAAACGTTTTGATTGCTTTCCTAAAGTCCATCAGGCGTTCCATCCTACGGATCTGAAGAGGCAAAGAATTCCATAAATTTGCAAATGTTCAGTTTTCTATGGATGTCCAGTTCTTCCTGGATTGCACATCCATGCTGGTGAGACTGGGCTTTCAGCCTGGAGCATAGCTAGACATCATGATGCACCTCATTAACAGGTACCAGATTCATTGCTATTGTTTCTTGCTGCACAATTACAGCACGCCGCCATTTGCAGGACCAATAATGGGGCGATGACATATGCTTGCAGATAGCGACAAAAATACAACACTTCTGACAAGCAGATTTGAGGCATTTTTTAACACATGAAAAGGTGAGTGGATATGGTCTTTCAACATCATCAGACTGCACTATGGAGAAGTGTGTGAACGCACTGTGGTTGCAGTCGTCTAGTAAAACCACTCTGAAAGATCCTCAGTGGCGAACAGACTGGGCACAAGGAGATCTTAGACCAGAAGTATGATGCAGGCATCTGCACAATGGTGGACATAGTCCCTGAAGTATGGTTTAGCTAACTGCAAGAGTTTACGGAAAAAGTACGCCAGAAGTGAAATTTTTCTTAAATCCCCACTAGTTGATGCAACCTTAGGTGTGTGGTTGTGCTCAGGCTGGTAAGAGCGATTAAATAATATTGTGCTTCACTTTTGAAAAGGGGAAGAGGGGCACACTTTTTTTTTTTTTGTAGTGAGCTATTTAGCAAATATAATAGTAAGAGGTAGCCCCTCCGTTTCTACCCAAAGATGAAAATGACCTTGTTTCCCCAAAACTATCTGTGGGGCTTTTCTTAAGTGAATCATAGTTGACCTCTTTAGGTAAGGCCCAGAATCCCTAATATCCCCATATCTAATCTATTTGAATATCCCATTTACCTTAATAAAGTCAGCTGCAGCATCCCCTGGTTCATTCGTGGCTCGATGAAAGAGCGGGAGAAAGGCGTCCCCCTCCGTCAAGTTCCTGCAGAGAATTGCCATTTTCTACTGGGTTTAAATACTGGAGTCAAATGCCTCTAATTCCCTACACCTGGTTTCAATGAAACCAGGTAAGATCGGCGGAACAGCGGCGGCCATGTTACGTCGGTGTTCGATTAGGACGTAAATCGCCAAAGGAAGCTACACGGCCGCCATGTTGTGTAAGGACGGAACCCTGTATGTGATGAAGCATGAAGTCCATCATCCTACCTTGGGTCAAGGGTATCACTTACGGGAGCCCAGATAATTGAATCAAACCGTAAATTATTATTGGAGTTAGAGATTGAGTGAAGTGCATTCACTCTTACTATTATATTTGCTAAGTAGCTCACTACAAATAAAAATAATGGATATTAATTAGTTTCCTTCTCTCCCTGAACCCACTTAGATAATAAAATATTCTTTAATAGAGGCTATACAAAAAACAGGAAGCTTCTTAAGGATTTTCTTTATCCTTTTTTCTTTAGAGTTTCTTGACAATAGAACTTCTACACACTCTTCCACTAAAAAGAGGAAACAATCAAAAAAATCCCTAGAAGGTAAGCTTCTTAATGTTGCTCTTTAATCTAAACTGGGATGTAGTAATACACTACAGTTGGATTGCCATATAACGGCATGTCAAATAAGGGTGGCCAAGGGGTGTAATTATTTCCTTAAGCTTCATGGCTCAGTATATTATATGTTTTTTATTCTTACACGTAAGATCAAGTAATGCTTATATTTCCCAAATCTTTGCCTATCACAGACGACAAGCGGAGATTCCCACTACCCTTCTACCCTGGTTCTACTATTATTGGATTATTATCCTTATTGAGATGTAAGTGTTATGATCCTTTTCTTTTTAGGTTTTGCCTACGCAATGCGTACGAAGTACGCAGGCGCTAGCAAAATCTAATGATATCTCTGATATCTCTATGTGGGGTCGGGTATCCGCCCCCTCCTCCCATTGGCTAGCTCCATAAATGGAGGCTAGCCATTGGGAGACTGCTCTGTCCGTCAATCCCGGACCAGATTTGGGGGCGTTCCCGAGAATTTTTCCACTTTGGCTACGTCACGCTACGTCAGCCAAAAGCCGGGAACGCCCCCGAATCTGGTCCGGCATTGAGCCGGCACCCGCCTTCCTGCTCCGGCCGTCTTCTGCGTCTCTCCTCCCCTTTCCCGCCCACCTTTTACCACCGAGCAACAATCACAAAGCAAAGCAGCATGACGACAAGATGCCCACAAGTGTGTCTCATATATATGACACGTGTATGGTGCAGGTAAAAGTAGGGTGGCGTAATATACATATGGATGTATACGATAGGTCGTAAAGCCTTAACATTTATAACAAAATATCGACACAACGTGTTTTATTTGACATCTTACAGCTCTTCTCAGAATTGGGATATTTTGGAAGGTTAATTGTAAAGCAGTCAATAGAATAACATGTAGCTGTACTCCACTTTCTCTGGCAGGATTCAGCAGCTGTAGTCAAATGCATTAAATACACGTGTTTTGAAGTGGGCTGGCGAGAGCAGCTCGCATGGCAGTCTGGCTGTTGAATTTAAAGCCCCGGAAATGCGTCTATGTGCCGCGCAAGGTGACGCAAAATCATGATTACAACTGTGACCTTTCCTTCTCTTCACGCATTTCTAAATGAGACATTAATTAGGCTGTGGGGCAATAGAGTGCATTCGACATCGAGATGAAATAGTTTAGTAAACAAAAAAAATACAGTAATGTTCTCATTAAATATTGTCCCCTTATGGCCCGATTTTATATTTTAAACATTATTACATGTGTGGGGGCCTGCAAATAGCACACAGCTTAAAACTAACCGCGCAGATAGCAATGGCTCCCACTTACTACCCCTGAAGTGTTTTTCCGAATCAGATGCACGCATCGGTATCCTTGTAAGATCATTTAATTTAGTGCACAAGAAACGAAAAGTGATTCCGTAGTTACCGAAGCTAACGCATTCCACACTGCAGCGTATGTGTGCTCGCCTCAGTAGTAGCGCCTAGCAGCGCGCGAGGGAGGCGCGGGAGGCGCGGGCTGCTTTGTTAATGTCAATAGGTTGCCTTTACAGTGCTTCTGCCATTTCTAAGCGCTATACCGAGCAGCTGTAGTGTTACCGAGCAGCCGTAGTGTTACCGTTACCCAGTTTATTTGACATCGTACATTCAGCGAAGGCAACGATCCAAGTCGGTGCGCGTTGCAAACCTATTCTGTGCTCCTTCCGGCAGCACAGCTAACGCTGTGGGTTACAAAGAGAAGAGGCGGGCAGCATGTACATTGTCACAGATCCATTTATAAACCGAGGGCTTTTCTGGGCAGACCCCCTTCATACCTCACTCCCAGCCACCCCCTTCTGAGCGAAATACTGCAATATGGGCTTACAGGCCCATTCAAACGATGGAGCGCCTGGAAGAGGGCGCCAAGGCGCTAGTCGCAGCTGCGCAATTTCTAGCCAGCCGGTGTGGTGCTTGCACACAAAGGCCAGCACCCTGCCTGGCACACCTCCCTGCTGCTGCAGGGTGGTACAAGACAGGGGCTAGTGTCCCATGGCATAATTCGTGCCAGCACGCCTTGGCACGGTTTACCACTCGGTTTATAGGTTAAAAACAATGCTTCCTCACTTTAATGGGAATTAGCGCATCCCGTGGGCATGAACACTCGAGAGACACAGTTCATAAGCACCGTTTTTTGCAATATGCCATCTGACTGTGTAATTATGCAAACTAGTGCATCACGCACTGAATAGCAGCAGACCACGCGCCCACCTGCAGGGGTAGTTCTGCCCCAAACAGGACTCCAGTTTGAGTGGCACGCTTCTGCTGCCCACGCTGATGGCACACCACCAAAGCCAGCGTTTCTCATGAAAGCAGACGGAGTGGTTTTCACTTTTTATCAGCTGGGGCACATCGAGGCACTGAAGTCAGGCTCGTGCTCCGGCGCCTCAGCCCGTGAACGCTGTGGTCGTTTAATGATGAGCTGTGGAAAATCCTCTCAACCTTTTACCCACTGACTCTCCAGGCCCCTGCTCACGTCACGGGCTTTAGGCTTCTCATGTGGCCGGTGGATGACTTGAGGCTTCACCAGAACACAGTGCAAGGAACCCTCAGAACAAATACCGCCTGTTCTGGTGTCACCCACTACACTGTTTACAATGTCGTTAACAAAATCGAGGGTTATTTGCGCCATTTTTGTCCGCGTCTTTTCCACATTTTTCTGCGTTGCACTTGTGGCTGTCACGAGCTTACGGTGCCAGAGCCTCACGCGGACACAGCTTGCACCACAGCGGCACTGGTGTTAAACTAGGCCCTAAAAGGGCTTCAATCTAGACTAGAATATTCACCAGGCCGCACTGAGGCCCTGGGTGGGCCCCACCACCCACCGGTGTGGCTGGGTCTGCCCAGGGGCCAACCCTTGTGGCCTCAGCCTCAGGGCTGTAGTTGGCGTGCCACTGAGCTGAAGTGGTTCTTGTGCCCGACTTTGCACTTGGCGCCTTTGATGGGTTCCGTGTAAATGGTGCTAAGTCCTAGTTTTTCACAAGTTGTTACCTAGGCTCTAACAGAAATGCGCAGGCAAAACAGTGTGGTAATGAGTCATATCATGCGCAAAACATGCGCAAACACAGTTTTGTACGTTATCCCCAGGGCAGAGGCAAAAGCTGCTGTCAGGTGAAACAACCGACCCCCGTACTTTGCACAAGCAGTATCTTCGGATCTGAAGCCCGGGATGTTTCTCTACTTTTTGTGAGTGCTTGCTGTCTTCCGCTGTCTGTGTGCCCGTTCCAGCACCCCCCCTCCGCTGTCCGTGTACCCTGTTTTCGTGCCTCTGTTGCCTGCTTGTGACTTTGTTGCCTGCTTGTGACCCTGTTTTCGTGCCTCTGTTGGGGGCTTTGTGTGGCTGCGTTTGTGGGGGGCTCTGTGTGGGTGAGTGTGTGGGGGGAGCTCTGTGTGTGTGGGGGGGCTCTCTGTGGGTGTTTGTGTGTCATTTGCGAGAGATAAAGCTAGTGGCATTGTAAATGACAATACCATTTATTTATGTTAAAAAAAAAACATAAATAAAAATAATGTCAAGAGCAATGCCAATAGCTCTAACTTTAACAAAGGCAAAACCATTGCATTGTAAATGCTTGTTATAGCTTGGCACCTAGCAACTTCCCAATAAAATAAAGAGTGAACTAGCCCATATCAGCTCTTATTAGGAGACCTTACAAACTTTTGTCTATCCTACAGGTGGCTTGAATGCACAATATTGAAACACCTCATATTACTGGTGTAAATCGGTTTTAGTCAAATCCGAATAGACCCACACTGCCAATCAGAAAAATTGATCTGCCGGAACAGAACCAAAACGGATAGGTGTCTATAATACGTGGTATGTCACAAGTTCTCAACTTTATTCCAGTCAATGGAATCAATAGTGCCGTTTTTTGTGGTTTTACATGTGGCTTTTCTCCTTCCTTCCAGCCAGCCTTTATTAATGATCTCTTGTTGACCATTCTTAGAGGACTCGAGTACCATAATACAACGTCGCGGATAAAACATACATACCCCTCGACAACGGGAGAAGATCCAAGGACACCACCATTAGCTACCGTCTTGGTATGATTCTTCTCTTGTCCCTAACAGACATCTCTAGTTTCCTTTACTCGCTAACCCCCCCCCCCCCCTCACCCCCCCCCTTTTTTCTTTGATATCTGAGGCTCCCAATCTTCAACTCTTATGGTGGCCAAAAAGCCTAGGTTGGGTATGCCACGAATAATAGAGGGGCATGCTGATATGGAGAATGATGTGCAAAATTTAGAAATATGGGTTTTTTTGATACCGTATTATCTTTTCCTATGCAATATGGTGAAGACATTAATGATATAATGAGGATTACAAATGAGATGTTGTGATTTCTTCAAATCAGACAGAAAATCTCGACAAAGGACTCAAATTTATTACTCTCAATCACAATAGTTAAAAAGCTGTGTTAAAAAAAAATTCTGATACAATCAGTTAGTTTTTTTCATATATCTTAATTTGTGGCATTGTGACTATAGGGCCTGTATTAGACTTAAACTTGTCATAGAACTGTTAATGAAGCCTGGCATTTTTTTGTACTAGCTTAATTGCTTTTTAAACATTTATTTAATCTAAGTTTTAATTGTATGTTTTGTATATTGTCTTTTTGTAACAGCCCTGAAGAAGTCCCTTGAGGACGAAACGCGTCGGCTGTAGACCCTGTGTATAGCTTTTCAACTGAATTGAATAAAGAAACTTCAAGAATACAAGGAATAGTTGATGTGATCATTACTGTTTACCCTATCAGAGATAACAGTCTCTAAAAACGCTTAAGTGGTGCACCTTGACCTTTTTTTCAAATCCTTTCACAGTTCATGTTTTGAACCTACACTGTAACAGTGGGTGTTGTGGAGTGTGCACACAGACTGCCCCGGGAACTAGGGGGTGGGCCCGAAAGAAAAATCTTTCTGGAGAATTTTTGGCTAGGTGCTGTTCTCTTGGGAACCTTCCACTGTTGTCTTTCCCTTCAAGACAAACACTTGATACTAAGCTAGGCTGGCTGTGGTTACTTCACTCACTAGAACATCTCACATTTATATGAAACCGTCTATAGATTTTCCTTCATCAGCTCCACACAGAGTACAACCTAATCCGAAATTCATGTAATCATGCTTTTGTCACATTTCAAAGCTGCTAATTGTATATATTGACATAGCTATTTGAATGTACTCCTAGTACGGTCTTGCATGCAATGCATTATGGGTAGGGTGGATTTATCATATCTTCTGCAACGTGCAATATCATACGTAACCAAAAGAGGTCCGCAGTGCTGGTGCCTTGCTCACTGGGGACCTCTAGGAGCAGTTTGCAGTACTGCATCTAGACATGCAGTGCTGGTGCCTTGCTCACTAGGGACCTCTAGGAGCAGCTTGTGGTAAGGCACCGAGACATGCAGATCTGGTGCCTTGCTCACTATGGATCTCTAGGAACAGCTTGCGGTACTCCACCTAGACATGCTGTGATGGTGCCTTCTTCACTAGGGACTCCTAGGAGCAGCTTGCGGTACTGAACCGAGACATGAAGTGCTGGTGCTTTGCTTACTAGGGACCTCTAAGAGCAGCTTGCGGTACTGCACCGATTCATATAATGCTGGTACCTTGCTTACTAGGGACCTCCAGGTGCAGCTTACAGTACTGTACTGAGACATGCAATGCTGGTTCCTGGCTCACTACGCAAGCGTTTGCAATGCACAAAGTCTCACATTACTGAAAGTATGAGCCACTGGCTTTGCATTATTATTTGCAACACCAATCCCTCATACTATCAGTAATGCAAGACCTATTGCATTGCAAATACTTGTTTTAGATGCAGCACATGCACTGAGTTGTGAGTGAACAGCATCAGGAACAACCCCACCTTAAACTTGAAGATGAGAGAAAATAGTTTGTGGCACGCAAGCTTCAATGCAGTGCGCAACCGGAAGCAATTGCTCAGCGCTGGATGGCTACTAGCATAGTAGCTTAGCAACCGAGCCACTATGAAGCAACTACAATTATAGCAAGCAAATCGAGCTATTTTCGTATTACCACACACTTTTGTTCACAAAGAAAATATATGAAAGGATATTTTAGGACAATCCACTCATACACTAAAAGTTTTTACAATACTGTAAAAATAAAAAAAATAACATTTTGAAAAGGAATCCAAGTTTGTTTTCAGTAAGGGGACTAAAAAAACGGGTGTGAAGAATTACATTACATATAATAAAGCAGGATAAAGGTAACAAATATATATGGAGACTGAACAGGAAATCTCGCCCCAAAGCAAAAATAGCTACTCCAAAGTGAATTGCAATTACGAAATATGTTCCTCCATGTTCTACCTCTACATAAAATTTAATATACCAAATAACTCATTTTTCCCCCCTAAGTGGGAAATCGCAGGGAAGCAGAACATAAAAATCTGCAATGGATTGCAGACACTGAGGTCACACTGGGAAGCCGATCTGGGGGACATAGATAATTTGGACTGGGAAATGGCTCTGATGCATCCTCGGGAGGTAGCTATTAGGTCCAGACTTCGACTAATTCAATTCAAATATCTACACAGAATGTACTATTATACAGCCCGATTGCATAGGAATGGAAGAGCAGAATCTCCCAATTGCCTGAAATGTAAAACCAGGGTAGGTACCTTCTTCCACACTGTTTGGGGGTGCCCACAAGTGCAGGTATATTGGGGACAACTACTGAAGGAACTGGAGCATATATTGCAGGACTCAATAACCCCAGATCCTCTGTTTATTTTACTGGGCATACCCACAGACATCGATCTCCCCAAGGCGAAATTAATATTGCTCCAGCTGGGACTGGTGGTGGCCAAAAGGGACTTGGCAAAAGCATGGGGTGCTGTATCTAATCCAACTCTAGAAGAATGGTGGAGGAGTATGGACTTGCATATGTTGGGGGGAAAAAACAACCTATTAAGCAAGGGGGTGTCCGAAAAAATTTAGAAAAATATGGAAGCCTTGGTGGACTTATCACGTACTTACACTCACGGACTCACAGTGAGTTGAGGAGGGAGGGTGTGGGGTGGGGGAGGGAAACAAGGGATCCACGTTGACACACAATATTCTGGCAATGTTGATTGATTGTGTAATAGTATTGCCGAACTCCGCTCTGCATGTGATGAACAGGAAAAAGAGTTGCTCTGATTATTTGAAGTGTTTTTGTGATGTAATTGGAAAAATGCAAATAAATACATTCCCCCCCAAAAAAAAATTCTGCCTTGGAGTAAGTAAAGTAATAGATTAAAACAAGAGCCAAATATTTACGGAGTAGAAGCATTTCACTGCCTCCTTACTTTGACCATAAAGAAAGCATGCAACCCTTAAACTGTTTATATGAAGCAAGGGATGATGAGAAGCTATAAAAGGTGAAAAAAATCCGCAATTTTTCTAAATTAACACGGGCAGGAACAAGAGAAAAAGTGGTAAAGCACCAACAGGAAATTCAATATATATAAATAAATGTACAGTAATGTCCTTGTAGCCAAGACAGCTAGTACGGTTTTCTTGAAGAACCACTATTTTTTGGCCAATTGCTAACATTCGACAATGCATTAAAGAGGGACAAAGAAACAATTTAATCTTTTATGCGCGCCACATCACACCCATCGGTTTATACACATGTGCATGGAAGATATGAGCCAGCTCTTTACGGAATTCAATGTTAGGGTCAATATAAAAAACAAAAAGCTGATTAGGCCATTGTCCATGCTAATGCCCTTCAGCTCCCACAGCACTATACCAATGCTAGAGTATAATTTTAAGAAACCTTTTCTTCAGTCCACAACCAAGACAAAACAGCACCTTGAAACAGGTCAGTCTCGGTTTATTTTTTAAGACTTTTATTAAAGTTATCCAGTGTCATTCACAAGGTTTTAAAATTGAAGCGACATCAACACTGACTTTTTAACACGTGTAAGAGGAAAGCCTCAAATACATTAGATTCTATTAAACGTCTCCAGGTAATATTACAAACATCTATCAGAACATCAAATCTTTCATAACAATAAACAGTACAAAAATAACCCAAGTTATACATATTGAATCCTCCATCATTATTGATCTACAAACTATGTTGGTCTATCTACTATATAATCCTAAAACAAATACTTGTATATATATACTAAGGGCAGCTGGAGTCTAAAGTAAGACAAAACCCTGTTACAATGACATATAAGGTTCGTTGAGCAATTAGCTTTATAGTTGACCGTTCTACAACCTTAGGTGGTAACCTCCTCCACAGAAGATAGATTATGCATTTCACTGACTAGATTACCAATTTAAGCTGCGTTGGGGACTTCCATTTTCTTAGGATAAGTATTTTTAGCGATCATTGGTTTTCAGATGCAAAGTTTGGGGTAACTGAACAAAATCAAAAACCTGTCTTTCGACACTGGCAAATTTAGTCCTATGGATTTTCCAAAGTATCTCATCCTACAATTCCTTTATGTTCTTTATGTTGGACATGTCCCAAATAAATTATAGCTCCTGCACCGGTTGCCTGCTGACAACTCGAGGCTGTACAATCTGGGTTGTGTACCCAATATAAAACTTTATTGAAAACGCCAAGCTCTAATGTGAGTCAACATTTTAGTCAAAGCACTAGAGTATTAAAAAAAACGATACAGGACTTACGAGGCATCTGTCTATCTGGAGTGGGTGGTTCGAATTGGCAATTAAATCCTGAAAAGAAGGTCAATGGAATAAAGAATGGGAGAGTTTAAATGTAACAAAAAAGAAAGTTTAGTAACTCTGTAAGAAGTGCAAAATTGATGTAGAAAACATAATACTCCCCCCTATGGAATAACAAGCAACTAGGTCTACCAAGAGATGAAAATAAGCAATTTATTTTGCTAAAATGTGAGATATTAAGTCTAGAGTATGTAGCCCAAAAGAATAAAGTGGTAAAATTCAATATACTAGTAACAAATTTCGAGATTCCTTCAACCAAACAATTGGACAATTATAGATTGTAAAATAGTAGTAGTAAAATACTTAATAATAACAGAGGAGGGTTGAGGCAGTGGTGTAGCTAGACCTACTGCCACTCAGTGAAGGTAAGATTGGGGGGGTACCAACCCCCTAGCTACGCAACTGGTGGACAATCATCTATAATCAATAGTTTCCAATAGGATAAACTTCATATATTTGAGAAATGTTGACAGAACGGAGATGTAAAATTATATGCATAAGTTACTTCTTCCTTACGGAGTAAAACACTTACATACACTGCAAAGGTCAGTGGAACATGGTAAATTGTTCAGGGGTGGAATTCGACTACCAGGACATATTGTTTGGGGTCAAGGCAACAAGAGGTCATGTTTATTTTGTCCATTGGACAGGTAGGCATTACCCCCTGCAGCACAAACCCATTGACTGCCACTTTACAGTACCACATTATGGATCAAGGAAGGGCACTGGCTGCAGTTAAGGAAATATTTGTGTCCAAGTGATAATGCTGTTGGAACTTGTATTTATGGTTCATTAATACAAGCCTTTCTCATTAGAGTGAGCACTCTAAGGAAATGTTGTAAGCTCGAACTACACTACCGACAGTGGCTCCAGTGTAAAAATGTGTACAGACGTTTGCAAAGTTTAATAATATAGGTCTACATACAATGCTACCAGAATGCTCTAATTAGATGAAAATATCTGCAGAAGCTTGGAAGCAAGATTGATAAGCCGTTGCTTTCAAAATAACATGTTCACACAAAAAAATGCAACTAGGAAAAAAAGGTTTGCTAAACTACTGTGAACTTGTAGGTAACATTTCTTTGAAGCATCATTTAGGAAAATGTGGTAATGCATGCTAGTATTTAAAAAAAATATTCATAATGCGAAATCAGTAGAACATATTACGAAACATAAAAATAAACAGGCATTGGCAAAGCCAATAAGTCTGATATTGGTGGTCAGCCTTTTGATTTTGTCAATCCATGTTATGTTTTGATATGGATTTTGTAAAAGTTTGTGGGAGCTGCCAGGCCCTTACCATTGTAACAAACATTGGCTTTAAGCAATAATATTTTTTGGTTTCAAAAAGCACACATTACCACAGTAGTCATTGAACAAAACTACTTTGTGTGACGATATGCTCCTTGTGAAAGAGCAGAAGCCAGTCTATTGATGGAGAGATTTTTTTTTTTTTTTTTTTTTTTAAAGGTCCCCATTAACTCCAGAGCTAATTAAGTGCTCCATTCTTAAAGAAAATCACAAAATTGCACCTGTGGTATATGTCTTTGCATTAGTTCAGATTTATGGCTTTCATGAATTCGCAAAACTTTACAGAAGTAGGCCAGAAAATCGTACTCCCATGCACATAGAAAATATTTGTGAACATCTTTTTAGAAGGAGCAATTATGAAGGTGTAGAATTGCTCATGCAAAAACCTGTTGAGCGCTTACAAGTTCACTTTCCCTCTAACCAATTATTTCCAACCCTGAAAGAAATGTTACTTCTGCCTTTGTCAGCAGTAAGTTTCCAACCTTTCTCAGTATAGGAAAATAATTATAGAAGAGCTGGCGAAAACCCCTAAAAAACACAATAATTAAGTCTGATTGCACAGACTCAAAAGGGCATTCCAACCATGGAACTGTTGCTTAACAGTACCTCCAGCTCCAGTATGTAGATCTGCGGAAAGGTGGCAAAATAAGGAAAATGCTAGAATTGAAACTCTACTATAGTATGAGCCCTGGCATAATCATAAAGGCTAATGTCGGAGCTTTTATATAATGAGTAATGAGGTTGCTGCCATAATTTGTCACTGCACTATGTGGCACCATTCATAGGAGGACAAGTGGATTTGTTTTACAGGACAAGTAGATTTATGAGGCAGTCTATCCAACGGACAAGTAGATATTTTATAAAATTCCACACCTATCAATGTTACATGTAGCAAAGTTTTTGTCTGCAGACATATTAGCCATAGTCACTTCAGATTTCTTAATTGTGAAAAAGCAAAATGAACAGAGTCCTCATTAAAAGAAAAAAACAATTACTGCACTAGAAAGTGTCAATTTGCCAATAGAAATTTAATCCCAAGGCTTCTATGGGTCTTGAACTTTTACATCTACAACCGAAGGATACTAGTTCATCCCCTGTTCATGCAGAAGATATTTCACAGACAGCAATGTACCTTTTAAATAGCTTCTGATGAGCTAGTATGGACTTTGGTATATTATGAGCATGTGCATAGCACAGTCTACCGTGATTATGACTGTGTGAATGGCAAAGGATTTTGGGGTTTTCTGTTCAAGTGACCAGTCACGTGTTCCTCAGCCAGGTCTTCACAAGTTTGTATCCAGATAAAAAATCGTTGGCAGTGCAATACTGTGCGTGCAATGTTTTGTTCTCTTTAAGCTTATTTTACCCCAATAGTTTTAAGAAGAATGGTTGTGTGGAATGGAGAGGGCTGTTCTGTTGTCCTCGCTTTGACAACTATCTGGCTGTGGTGCAGGTTAGTATATGTAAGGACATTCTGTTTGAGACAGGCAAATTTAGGTTTTCGAAAATGTGCTGTGCAGCAAGTACTGTATGCAGGATCTGGCAAGTGTTGTTGGTCGGGTACCACAAAAGGCAAACTGCTTGGTGTTTTTGAGCCTCTTGTATGCTTTTTAAGAGTTCATTCAAATGTGTCCTTCTTGGTGGTAGTGTGTGTACTGCCATAGCAGTGCTACTGTAAGCAAGGTAAAACCCAAACATATAGCATACCAATGTGGTCTCTGATATGCCCGGTTGGAAGCATGAGTCTATTAGACAAAGGAAAACAGACCTCTCCCTTTAGAAATGCAGTGATAAAAATAGATTTAAGGAGGGGAGGAGGAAAAAATATTGGTCTGAAAATCAAAAAAAGGACAAACATTAATTGAACAAATATGAAAGAGGGAAAAAATCAACACCAGAGTTATCAGCAATGCAACCATAACCATCCGCAATGCACTGCTCTTCACTGGACATCATATTGCATGTAATATAGGTTTTAAATTGTAATCCCAAAATGATATATTTATCAGAGGCTCGGCAATAGCAACTCTGTAATTATGCTAAAGTCAAAGCTTCCATAGAAATGCAATTGTATGCGTTGCTTATTGCTTTGGTGCAGTTTGAGGAATCTGCTAGAATCTTAAAAAATATTAAACCGGGGTTAGTTTCGACATAAGTTTCAAGCAGAACTGTCCAAGGTAATAGAATAAAGGTGAGGAGATCAAAAAAATTATGATTTTAAAAAGGTACTGGATGGGCTTCAAGGGTTAAATTACCAGAATAGCTTGACAGTTGGAAAGGTATTTTCGTGGGGAAGGGGGCAGTGGGATGGCAAAATGGGGATCAAAAAAGTCTGTTTCCTAATAACTGCGGCACTCTTTGACAAATTTACATTCGATTTGCCAAACATTTAGAATGGTTTTTTTCGTGGATATAGTAATATTTGTGCTGGACAATGAATAGGGGTAAAATTAGAG
This sequence comes from Lissotriton helveticus, assembly GCF_964261635.1. Lineage (NCBI taxonomy): Eukaryota > Metazoa > Chordata > Amphibia > Caudata > Salamandridae > Lissotriton > Lissotriton helveticus. The sequence goes on along the minus strand of NC_136069.1, from coordinate 751,296,711 downwards.
GAGACCAAACGTTTTCAAGTACTGATATCTTTGGTGCTGTTTAATGAAACCGCATGATATTTGGCAGACTGTCAAATTAAGCCCAGAGCAGTGCAGAAACAATACTGATTTCCTAATAACTGGCAGTTACATTGGTATGAACAACACTTGACAGATACTTAGCATGGTTAGCTCACTCCCAATATTTTGAGTTTCCTGTAAATCTATCAACTGGTGGCACATTTAAAAGGGGTGGTGCGGTCTCTTCATTAGATGATAATTTTGTAACGGGTAGATAAATGTGTAAAAATGTTGCACACTGTTTGTTAGCTAGTTACGTCCAGGGTAGCTATTTCTGGTTTCAATGACATTCAATGCGAAGGGAGCAAAGTTATGATGAAAGGCATGCCCTATCCCCACTCTTATATTTAATATTCACTCCAGAAAGAACAAGCAGATCCCTTGGATATTGAGAGGTGCCAATGCACCAGGTTCCAGTTATTTTTCTTTCACTGTATTATTGTATAGTGCTATTTCTGAGATATCAGTAATAGCAGATCTAATGTTCTGCGAGGAATATTATAACTCTCTAACTGGAAAGTCATTTGCAAATGTTAACTTCGAGGTTCTAATGTCGAACAGTAATTTTTACTGGTTTGTCTCAATGGCATGTGATCACCTTAATTACAAGTTTAATACATCGTGCACTAAGACATTTAGAATCACTTCTGGTCGGTTTATCGTGGAACCCATATCAAGGCAGAGTTGCCTTCAGAGCCTCTTTATTCATCTATTGACAAATGCGATGATATTCATTCACATTTCTTCCAGCATTTGGCTCCAAAGATCGAGATCTGAGCTCCAGTAAGTTGGATTCCCATAGTTTATTTTTTCAAAGTTCTGAGCAACACTCTAGGACGCTGTCTCAGTTTCTTGTGGCTCTGGGATTCTATGTCAGGACCCAGAGGCGAGGATTAGGCTTTTATCACTCTTCACTTTATTTTCCATGTAAAACACCAGCTGCCATTTTAGTAAAAACACAGAGTCCATAAACAACTACATTTCCCATGAGCACTAGGGAAATTACCAACTAAATTCATCCAATCAAGTTCAAGTCCAATCTATAATCTTCTGTGCAGCCCTTCTAGCCTCCTCTTTCTTCACTGCTCCAGCAGCAAAGCAGATAAGTGTTTATCGATTCCTCTGTGTGATAATCATTGTGGGCACCGCATGAGTTTAACCGCTTCTCCGTGGTTGCCCTTGTTGCTTCCGTTTAATTTTTAGGTTAACAACGTGGGAGCCCTCGGACCTACGCCGCGACTTGTGTTGAGCTCGCTCTGATGCGGTGCGGTCTTCCGACTGATAGAGGGCCCGCATCCACATCATTACGCGCCCTGCGTGTCCCCAACCCCTCCCCCGGCAGCCGGAACACATCACTTTTTCGGACTGACAAACAAAGTGTTCCGGTTGCTGCAAAGTACCAGGGGGAAGGTTCTTTGATTACTGTTCGAATGAGTGGGTCTATTTTATCCCTTTCTGCATGTGAGTGGGCAGTTTTAGGAAAATGTAAAGCCGCTTGTGAATCAGCAGTGTCAGGGGTCATGGTTTCCTCAGCGAGCCAGTGCCTGAAGTTATAACACCCTATGGGGTAAAATTTAGGTAGCAAGGGACACCCCAGGCACTTGAATACCCCACAGAACCCAAGGGGGGCAGTCCCATTCTGGTGTATTGACGCCTTGTCAAGTAATATTCCTCATTTATAGTGGGAGGTCTGATCCCCTCAACTAGATGGATTCCATGGAATATGCGGAAACTGGTGACTACATGGAGGAGGAGGTTACCTACCACCCCCCCATTGATGACCAGTTTTAAGAGGTAATGGACGTATCCATCCTCAGGGCTGTGACTCAAGTGGTGTCCCCCCTGGAAAAGAGACTAGCGGCACTCTAGGCGCAGTGCCAGCAACCCCTCAAAGTGAGTTAAGATTCCAATGGGACCCCGGCCGCCCACCTTCAGGTCAGTCGGCTACTCCACCGGTGATTCCATCCCAAAGTTTGGAAAAGCAAAAACGCACAGACAACCCCGAAGTCAATCTAGACGCTTTTCCGCATCTCAAGAAAGCTTTTCTGCACACCCAACCTATCCTAGAGTCCCAGACACCAGTTCCCTCGGGGTTAGACCCGCTCACACCGCCACAGGCAGACCAAGGGGTGGGGGATGATTCACCCAACACTTCAGACGGGGATGGTTCTAGACCATGGCATCCGATGACCAACTCCCAAGGAGGGTCGGACCTTCCCGCAGACGCCAGTCTTGCCTCCCAAGGGGATTTGCTGAATCCAGACGATCTCCTACACAAGAGATCCTCTGAATGGTGCCCGGCCTCCAAGGTAGCGGCCTACATGGCTAGTCGCTTAACGAAAGCCCTGGACAAAGAGGTGAGGGGCTGTCTTAAGGCAGAATGCCCCCGGCCCGCCTTGGATGGGAAAGTGGCTACCACGCCAGAGATAGATCCCAAGATGGCCACTTACCTCGCCAGGTTTGTAAGTGACCCCAAATAAGGCATTGACCGCTCCTGGTGTTTGTGCCAGAATAAGCTCCTGGACGTCGCCGGTCGAAGATTATGGATATAGCAGAGAATGCGAAGACCTGCGGTTCCCTCATATCCTCACACATGCTCTCAAACTGGGCTCAGAGAGTCATCATTTTTCTGGGGAACGCGAACTGCGCGATCTCTACAGAGGCGAAGGCCGCTTCTCATAAAAATGTACCCCAAGTTGGGGGAACTCTACATCGGAGGCAGGGACGATAGCCATGGGGAACTTATTTGGGAACCCATTTATCAAAGAATTAGGAAAAACCCTAAACACGTTAAATTCTTCAGATAAAGCACAATCCTCAATCAAAAGAATGTTTACCACCCGCACTTTTGCTGCAGCCGGTCGAGGTAGGGGACACTCGTCCGGCCGTCCTTTTCAAGCAGCCTCCAAAGGTGGCGAATCAAGGCGTGGCCAATGGCAAGATTTCAAGTTTGGCAATTTCTACCAGACAAAATCCTACCATCGTCGTCATGGAGGTAGGGCCGGCCAGAGAGGCAACTTCAACCACAACCAAGGTAAGAGTACATACAAGACTCAGCAGGCATTTCCATTGGGGGACGATTGGGGAAAGCTGTCCTCGGATGCATGGGTGCTGCAAACAGTGGGGGGTTTCCACATCAAGTTTTATGGTACCCCGATCCAGCTCTGTATGCCCAACCCTTTAACCTTTCCACCAGAGCAGAGAGCAATGGTGAGGCAGGAGGTACACAATCGGTTACAGAAAGGGTCAATAGTACGGGCAAAGTTGCACCTCTTCCTAGTGGAAAAGAGATGACGGGCAACGACCAGTAATCAACCTCAAGGAGTTCAATTCTTGGCTACTCTACCATCATTTCAAGATGGAGGGTACCCACCTCCTGCGGGACCTGCTCCAGAGGTCAGATTGGATGGTCCACCTGGACCTAAAGGATGCTTACTTGGCGATACCAATTTTTGCCCTACACTGATGCTTCCTCCAGTTCTTGTGGGATTCCCAGGTGTTCGAGTTCCCGGCCCTTCCATTCGGTCTCTCATCGGCTCCATGGTCTTTTCACCAAGCTGATGAGACCGGTCATTGAACATTTATGGGCGCGAGGAATAAGACTTGATAATTTACCTCAACGATGTCCTGATTATGGATCAGTGCCCAGTACAAGTTTCCACACATTTGCAAACAGCAGTAGATACGCTAGAATCTTTAGGGTTTGTGATGGAACGAAAAAAAATCAGCCCTGGTCCCATCCCAGTTAATAGAATTCATTGGATTTGTGGTAAATTCTCCCGAAGTGACTCTCCGTTTGCCCGGTCAGAAACTGACCAAAATCTGACACGAATTGCGGAGAACCATCTCCAAATCACAGGTGTCGCTCCGTCACTTGGCACGGATAGAGGGACTCCGGTCATCCTCAATCCAGGAGATTTTCCCAGGTCTTCTTCATTACAAGACTTTGCAGTGTATATGGATCAACCATCTCAGGAAGGGCCTTTCATACTCACAAATGAATCCACTTGCGATCGAAGCGAAGGAGATGAGGAGGTGGCTAGCCCACATGGAGGCCTGGAATTGCAGAGCGATTTTCGGATCCCGACCTCTTAGTCGAGTAGGACGCCAGCGGTTCCGGCTGGGGCACGTTGTGGAGATTTCTCCACCGGCAGAAAATGGTCCTCCACCGAACGTTCTCTGCTAATCAATTATCTGGAACTGATAGCGGGGTCTTTCGCTATCAGCTGTTGGACAAGGAAAAGGTGAAAAGTCCCATCCTTCTCAAGATGGACAACGTGGCAGCGGTATGCTACATCAATCACCTAGAGGGACGAGGTCAAAGAGGTTGTCGACCTCGTCCGGACCCTTTAGGAATACTGTCTATCCAACCAGACTTCCCTGTCAGCAGAACACCTCCCAGGGAGCTCCAACCAAGTGTCCGATTGGCACTCTCGCCATTGGAGGGATGGCAGCTTATGGAAACTGAATCCACGGATCTTTCGTCGGATCCAAATCAGGTGGGGACTCTTTCCCCATGTACCTCTTCGCATCCTGACTGGATTTCCAACTAGACAGATATTGCAGTTGGAGACCGGACCTGCATGCGACAGCCCTGGACGCCTTCTTCCAGGATTGGAGCAAGGAGCAACCTTATGCCTTTCCCCCCTTCGCCATGATCACCAGATTCATGGCACAGGTACGCAGGCAAAGGGTGGTGTTGGTAGTGATAACCCTGATTTGGAGATCTCAAGCCTGGTTTCCAAGGATGATGGAACTTTCTTGGGATTTTCCAATCCCTCTACAGCTAGTCCCAGATCTTCTCCTGGATCCCCAGAACAATCCTCACCTGCTGGTCCTAGCAGGGTCACTCCATCTCATGGCCTGGAGGGTTACAGGCGACATTGGAAAGTCCCAGCCCTTTCAGCAGAAGCTTCCTCCTTGCTCGCCAAGGGATGGGCAGACAATACGAACAAACGCTATAGTTCTGCATGGTCCAAATGGTTGGGTTGGTACCATCAATGCCAAATTGATCCCTTGAGGGCGGACATTGTCCACGCGGTAAATCTTCTAGCGAACTTGGCTCTTCAGGGTTTTGCGTATCGGTCTATTATTACACACAGATCAGCGATCTCGGCAGAGCAGCTGCCCGTGGATGGTCACCCGGCCGGGGAGCATTTGTTGGTCAGAAAACTGTTGAGGGGTATCAGGCTCTTAGTCCCTCCTAAACCCAAGTACACATCTCTATTGGACATCAACAAAGTCCTACTCTTATTTCAATCATGGCCTCACAATAAGTACCTTTCCAGTAAACAGCTGCCTGCAAAGTTGGCAAAGCCAATGCGTTTGTTATGTCGCCAGGTCTCAGATGTCCAGGCCCTGAATATAACAGGTAGAGTTTTTACCCCGGATGGGGTGTTTCATATTTCTCGCAGAACTAGGTGTAATTACAGGATTGGGTCTTATCCATCCTTACAATACCCGAAGTTATGTATAGTTCGCACCCTTAAAGCATACGAGGTTATACCTGAAAAGCTCCGCCCACATGGGGAGAAACAATTGCTAATCGCACTCACAAAGCCTCACAAAGCGGTTTCGTCCCCTACGATTACAAGATGTAGGATAATGTTTAGATACAAAGCTTTTAATTCAGACAAATGGGTGACAGAATGTGTCTTGGAGTGGATAGGAGGACCTGCAGTGATTAAGTGCGCAAGCAGAATCTGGGGCCTCGGGCTTGATGTGTGCTGGAAAGGAAGTGATACCACTATGAGCAAGTCAAGGTCAGCTAGCTACAGCAGACGTTAAGCCCACTGATGACCACGTAATGGACAATGGCGTCGGGGTGGACTACGGAAATCAACTGAGTAAATTTTTTTTTTTTTAAGGACGAGAAAGGTTTTGTTTTAATGCTTAGAGGGTAGAGTACAAAGAGGTTGACACTTCAGAAGATGGTGCGTTGTGCGGTATTACAGTGCAACAGTGCTATCTTTTCAGTAAACGCCATTGGAGTCTGGGACTTGTAGTTTCACTTCTATCTTTGTAAACTATACACTCAAAAAACAAATGAGACATATCATGAAGCCCACCGGCAGCAACGGGGAGTGGGAGTTCAATCTCATGCAAGGACTAGTCGAACCGGCGACCGCTTTGTCAGGTTTGCAGTGTGGTAAATGTTACAGCTCCCGCTGTATAGTAGTGTTTTTACCTGTACGGTGTACACCCAACCTACGTCCATGTGGCTATGCGGAAGTACGAACACTCTGATGGGTTCTGCTTTACGGGAGCTCGTCAGACTCAGCATACACAGGGACACTATTGCAAATAGAAACATGATCAACTCCTTCCGACCCGGCAGACACAACACCGCTTGAAAATTCTTTGCTTTACTAAGAAGCGGCAATGTGCAGAATACTTCCTAAGTAGAGGCAGCTCTAGACCTAGAAGAAGGACTAGCGGGGAACGTGCTTCCAGGACGAATGAAAATGCGCCGTCCATCATAGAAAAGGTTTAGTCAACGTTAGCCCTAAGGACAACCGGTTCCAGGGGCAGCCACAGCATGAAATGCAAAATTATTACTAGAGGAATGGAGTACTTTATGTCTTGATTCATATTGTATTGTGAGTTTATTCAAAGTACTTTAATTTTACTTCTGTATTACGTATATTTTAAATTACATTGTTTTTGCACAATTTATCCACTTTACATGCGCCCCTTGAAAGATGTTTTTTTCCAAGAGTAATGATAAAAGGTTTTAAGGTTGTTTAATGTTTATAGGAGGGAGGTGAACTGGCTGGTCTCAGGAAATGCTGCTTGACTTATTTTAGCAAAACTAATAAGAGAAAACTTAATAAAGCTGCATTTTGCGGAGTCCCTAGCCATCAGGAGTAGTAATGGAAGTGTTTTCCTTATGTAAATATCAGGTTTTGGAATTTTTTCAAAGATGTTGCACTCTTCCAAATGATAAGAACACTATGTGACCACAAGCATATCCTCAACTAAAATTAATAAGGAAGACAAATACATTCTTTGTCAGGACCAGGGGCTCCATTATACCTGACTTTCTTTACCGTTTACCAGTGGCAGAACTACATTAGAAAAATTATGAGAACCGTATTTCTGAGTGCAATGGGACATGGGGTCAGTGAATGTGTGGGCCAGGGTTAGGCATGGCTAACAAGCATTGGTAAAGCCAATAGGTCTCAGCAATCCGAGAGCTATTGTCGTGGTCAATGTTAATGTCTTATAGCCATGATGAATAACAGCATGTCTGCTGTTCAGCGAGGCTGAAAGCGAAGTGAACAAGCATTGGCATAGCCAATAGGTCTCGCCTTTGGGACCTTATAAGTGTTTAGGCATGCAACTGTTGATGTTGATGCACCAAGGATATTGTGCTGCATAACTAAATACTTAAAAAGGTCCCAAAAGCGAGACCTATTGGCTATGCCAATGCTTGTTAGATGTTTGAACCTTGCGCTGAAATCTGTGTTCCGAGTTTAATCCTTGGGAGTGTCCCAAACTCCAGTCTGTGAGTTTGGTTATTATGTCCCATGTTGTGCTGCTGATGAAATTGCAAGTGTATGTCACTGAGGTCAATGAGTGGTCACTGTATATAGAGACCTGTTAGTGACTGCCTCCACCTGTTATTTCTAAAGCATTGCATCATCGCCAAACCTGAGGTTCTGGTCCAGTGCACATCTACTCGCATATGTTGAAGGTCTAAGAAGTGACAGATTCTATTATGCAGTGTTGCACTGCCACAGAGCAGATCCAATACCGCAAGTCCCTCTTTTCTTATTTTATTCCAAATTTCTTCCCCCTGGTGGACAGTGTATGTTCTAAGGTTTTGGTTACTTGGCATTTGCTGTCCTCTAGAGTGATAGGAGGTTGCACATCTGCTCCAGCATCGTTGCCACAGTTAGGACCAGGTAAGTGCATGACACAGTAGCTTCTGCTTGCCCCGTGAACCTCTGGTTCTGATAGGCTTCCCTAGAAGAGATAATATGTTGATTTGCCAAGTGCAATTTTGTACTTTTATGACTATGTCAGATGTTTGCCTTGTGGAACACTTATGTTCAGTACAGTAGGCCTTAGCTGGTTATGGTGACAAACCAATGATCAGGATTATATGGTTGACTGGTGTGCAGGGAAATATTATGCCAGAGGTTGGGCCTGTTTATTATGAAAAGGTTTTAAAAAGGCGTACTAGGCCTGGCGTATTTACTGTGAAAGGCACCAGTTAAAGCAAATAGGCCTCTAACATTTCACTGTTATTACATTATGTAAAAGGCTTTGGAAAGGTATTGGGTTACAAGGAATCTCACAAATTATCATAGTAAACCAGAGTTTAGGTGCTGTTCATCCACTCAGACAAATCCAGGGAACAGAATTTCTCCGTGATAATTCTTATTACACCCTGTTGAGTAGGGTTGTGTTATATATAGTGTCAAGACACTTACAAAGGCTAGAGCGTTATCGATTCAGTAAGAAAAGTTATGTAAGATTCCTTAAGTATACCGCAATAAAATTACAAATATGTTATAAAATACCATTGTCAAAACAATATAAAATCCCTACTAGTAGAAACTAATAAGGATTGTCATGGTGCAAATTATCTTAACGCCATTGTTTGTGTAGGTCACCAACACCAAAACCCTTGCCTAATATGGTCATGTGTGAGATTTCATGGGACAAAAGACCTGCCATTGGGCTTTAACACAGAGTAATAACAATCCACTCTTAAAAGCCTATTGCCTTTAACTCATGTTCTTCACCTTAAGGGAGGTCTGCTTGCTTTGTCATAACTTTTCAATATAAACAGATGACAACTGATGGTTATGATAGAGCAAGCTTCGCATCGCGACTTGCTCGAGTCATGAAGCTCGCCCGTGTGTAATCAATTAATAAAATTTGTACGTCTTACTAATCTTTTATTTTATATTCGAACGAAGTAGAGGAAGCTTGCGTATGTGTATTTCTAATACAACTAATCCGTGTTCCTAAACATGGCCGCCGCTTGGAAAATTGCTTCTGTGCATGCGTCAGTCACACTCACGTGACCTGACGTAGTTATAAGTTTGGTGGGAAAGGGTGCGCATGCGTAATACACAGCTCTCGTGAATAACGTGGTGATGCTTTTGTGAATGTGTATATGTTGCTAACATTTAAACTGCATAGTATATTTTTATAATGATAAGTTTAAAGTACACAACCCATGATGTGTTTTTCATACCGTCACTTCTATGTCTTAATTTGTTTTCGCTTACTTTTCATGTATCCTCGACTCGGAGGGGTGCTGGGCTGGGGAGTCCATCTTGGAGGGTATTTCTGCGCAGAATCACTAGAGGCTGCCACGGCATTGAACTCAGGCCAAAGAAGGTTGATGCCAAAGCCACCCTGGGAAAGGGCACCTTCACCCAGCAGAAGCATCATGATTATGTTCTATTGTATCGAAATGTATTCTTTTTCATTGTATTCTGTGCGACTTTCTCATGGGAACCCCAATCTTGCTAGGCGGTACCCAGAGATGCAAAGTAGGCCTCCAAATAGTCTGTCCTGATTGGTGTGTTACCCAAACCCTACCTTAGGACCAATCCAAATTGAGGGATTCTGACACTTTGCAACATTGGGGGGTGGTACACCGTCCCAAAACAGTATATCTACCCTGGGTTCACCTAGGGAAATTGTCCGACTTGTCTGGTTTAGCTGACCTGTCACTGACCCAACGCACTCAATAGGTGACTTGATACAGAGGAGCTGCGGAGCTCTCTGTCCGAAATTTGACCATAGACTCTGAAGGTTTTACTGAACCTTAAGTGCTGGCGAAGCACTTTGCTGGGGAATTCGCTGACCCAATCGGGGTCCTGATCGATAGCTGCAGAGAGGGTGGAGCGCAGGCGTTGCTTCCGAACTGCGGGTGCTGGTCCTGTCCTGAGGGTCCTGTCCGAGAGGTCCTGTCTTGATCCTAATCTGAGGGTTCCTGTCTGTCCTGGGTGTCCATTCTGCACCTGCTGTCCATTGAGGGGTATCCTTCCTTGAGGGTTTCCTGTCCTTAACTGACCCGTGGCCAGGGTTTGGTTTTCCACACCAGTCTAGGTAAATATTGCTCTGAATCTCCTGAAACTGCACCTTTCTATTTTTCTGTCTTTGCTTCAATAAAGACATACCTTTGCACGTGAAATAATTTTCCATGCTTTCTCCCGCAACCATTGAATCATAAAGTTATTTGCATTTATTTCATAACGTGTTCCTATGTTACCCTACCTGTTAGAAATTATATTTTGCATTGCAGTTTGTCATTTCCTGATATGGTCTAGAACCTCCTTACTTAAACTATCTAAAGAACTTTTGCCTTAAAGCATAGCGTGTCTCTCTACATAGACTCTCCTATAGTTATATAAATGTCCCGAACTCCTGTCTCATTTTTGAGATAATTCTAGAATACTAGTCCTAATCCTTCATTTTAAATGTGTCCTGGTTCCATTAGTTTATAAATGGTTGCACTGACTTATTTGCTATTCAGCTATGTACTTTCTGTTATTCTGATTATCGATTGCTTAATTACTGTGAATTTGATGATTTCTGAATTTTACTAAATTAGATAAAGACTTTAAAACTTCCAGTTGTCCGTGGTCATTTTACAAAAGTATTGAATGATATTTGTTGGGTTTGTATTTTGCTGCCTTTCCTTTTACAGCTAGCTCCCTGATCCATTGTGGTCATAGGTACCCGCATCGGTGGATGGTAAGTCGGGTACTCTGAGGAATAACGAAAGGAACTCACAAATATCTGATAGCAGACCGTGAGGTCATCCGATCAATGTATATGGTGATTTGAAATATATGGGCCCGAAGCCGGAAGTGGCGAAATTATTGGTCAGGTGACCCGCGCGCTCTATCAGTATTTTCTGGTAGCAGAGTTATGGTTAGGGAATAGTTAAAGGTTAGGCAGGACTAGTTGGTCTAGCTAAGTCGGTAGCTGCTAGTATATTGATGCTGCTACAAGAGCGGCCGTTTCGAGGAATTGATCACTCTCTTGAAATGTGTTGCTTTTAAATTTATGAATTGTTTGAAAATTGTTATTCTTGTTCTTATATTATTATATGTATTAATCCATGCGTATGTAAAACGTTTTGTTAAATGTTGTCGGAAATCCCCGGGGAATTGAAAAGCGAGTGGTGAATAGAATCCATTTGCTTGAGGTCGCAGGCTCAAGGAAAGTTAGGTGCAGGTTAGGTAGAACCGGAAGCACTAACTAGGGCTTTTTCTATACATGTGTGAATAAATGTTAGTAACGAGGTTCATTGGCAAAATTCCCATAGTGGCGTAACCTAATAAGGGTCACATCGGAAGAGTAGCAGGTTCATCGGAGCTTGGGTGAAAGCAAAGGGGTCCGCTGGGAAACCTTAGACTCGGATATATCCCGGAATGAGTGGATGGGTCTAGGGAAGTAACAGGTTCACTGATGCTAGAGTGAAGGGTAGGCGGAAGAGATCTACCCGTAGTGTGTGAAAAGTAAATGGAAGTAGTTTACTTGCAGTAAAACAACTCTTTCCTGTCTAGACACTTGAGCACTGTGGCGAATGTGTATTCGTCGTCAAATAACCAAGTACTAAGCACTTTAGAAAGAAAGAAAGTTTCCGTTACCTTGTGAAGGGAGGGAGTCAGTCGCGAAGCGTCTCTGACGTCACTCCGTGCCGCGCTGGGATTGGTAGAAACAGCGGGCGGGTAGCGGGGCTGGAATTGTGAAGGAGGGGTGAGCGCCGAAGCGTGAGAACTGTCTCACGAAAAGGCCGCGCACCCATTGGCCGAAAATATTTGAACTCGTGCACCCCATTGGTCGCACGGAATTGCAAGACGCATTCTGGTTGGAGGTAAATTTGTAAACAAAGTTAAACGTAGAAATCGTATGTGGCACTCGTATACTCCAGAGACTAGACCTGATCCAAGAAACCTAGGGTTTGAAAGGGATCAGTGGAAGGCTAATAGATACGACATTATGTACGGAAGTAAGCGAAAATTGTCCCTTGTAAATAAGGTAAAGAATTACTTCAAAAAGGACAAGCCGATTAAAACTAGAGAGGGCATTGTTATTCCACCACCAAATACGCCCGCCTCTTTCATGATGTTCGACAGAGGGTACAATACATGTGTGTGGTTAGAAAATTGGGCGAAATACACACAAGATGACGGAATAATGGCCTTTCCGTTAGAAGGTACCTTTAATGGTAGGATCCTATTCAATTTAAGAACCCGAATGAATGAATTACATCCCAGACCGAGACTAACGCAGTATGAGGCATTAGAGGAATGGGAGATCGAGGCTTTCCAAAGAGAGAAGCCCCGAATGGACAAAGGGCTGACAAAGTATTACCCAAAACAGAAACAAGAATCCCGAGACAAAAAGATGAAACAATGGAGACAGAGCATGATTGTTGAGGGACTGTTTCCCATGATGCCAGCAGAAGATCCTCCAACGGGGTGGAAAAGGACAGAAATCCAAACACTGGGGGCCCCTCGGAGAATCAGATGACGAATTGTTAGATGACATATGCATGAGAAGTCCGCCTCCTTATAATGAAGGACACCGACCTGCGAGTGCAGGAGATATTCCCCGGAGACCCCTACAAAGAGAAGAGGTCAGGTCCGCAAGTGTAGGAGGGGATTATCTAATTCCTCCTTATACTGAGAATCTAGGACCCGTAGAAACAAGAAGTATTTACCCTAGGAGACCTGTAGGTGGGGAAATGGGATATTCACGGGAAGGAGATTTTTGCCCTCGTCCCCCCTACGGAGGTGAGGTCCTTAGGTTCAGGAATGCCGTTATTACAGCCCCGGGATGAGGAAGATCCGAGAATTCTAGGCACAGGAAGTTTGTTTCAGAAACCTAATTATGGTGGAGGGCCGAGTGAGACACATCCCACTGCCCCGAGTTATGCTCCTATTCTGACCCCGCAGGTGTTACATGACAAATCTTTGGACAGGTTATTAGAAGAGAAAGAGCGAGAAGCGCTAGGAAATCAGAGAGCTGAAATAATACGGAAAATGTCACAACTAAATGCAAGTCCTGAAGCCTTGACGATCCCAGTAACTATCGGACCAGTGGTTCCGTTGTACGGGGACCGTCAAGGGAGTCCGAAAACTCCAGTAATTACTCCTGTCATTGCACCGACCAGACCAGAACCCTTAATCATAGATGACCAGACAAGTGAGTGTGAGTCGGAGGTCTCGCTGCTAGATCTGCCCGTTAGAAATACAGGAAAAAAGATACAGAAAAGACATAATCCTTTTAACGCGAGGGAAATTCAGATGGAATCGACCTCAGGTACGAAGAGTGTCACATTGGTGACTCCTGAAGAAATCGAAAGATGGAGTCAAGAATTTGAAAAACAAGCGTCCCCAACGAAACCTTTAGATCTCTACAAGCTGAGAATAGAAATAGAGGAATTGATGGCAGGAAACGTAGGATTAGACAGATTAAATACCTACTCCGAAGACGAAATGCTGTTTATCTGCAAGAGTCTCACCCGAAATACCCGAGTACTTCATGAAAAACTGACAGACACTGCTGCTAGCATGGGAATAGATATTTCGAGATCGAAACCGCTGCAAAAACCATATAGGGCAGATTTCTCAGACAAGGATTTGGAAAACTTGAATGTTTCAGGGAAGAAAGCACAGGTCAAGGAACTATTTACCGTATTGCAAAAATGAGGAGATGTGGAAAGGTGGAAAGCCCGATGGGTCAAGAAAAAGGATGAGGCCAGGTCTAGGCAGGCAACTCCCGAATTCGCTCTAAGAGAAGCTGACAAGCCAGAACAGTTATGCCCTATGCGCGAAGTACCAGGTGGAAAGTATGTGCACGTTCCATGGTCCAGACAGGATATTGTGTCCTTTACTAACGATTTCCCGAAATTGCGCGAAAAGCCAGTCGACTGGTACAGGCAGGTGGAAAGGTTCGTAAAGGTGCAAAAATGCCTGTGGAAAGACCTGGATGGGTTCTTCGACATAGTGGTCCCTGTAGATCTATGGACCGAGTGTAAAATAGCCATAGCTTGGCCTAGTGAGGAATACCCGAGAGATGACAAAACAGGGGAACCATCGAAAGAAGTGATGAGAAAATATGAACAAGTAATTCAGCATCTGAAACTAAAGGTGCCAGCAAAGGAAACTGATTGGACCAAGATAGATAGAACAACGCAGGAAAGAGACGAGAGTGCACTCCTTTTATGAAAGGCTGTTGCAGGTGTTCAAAACATACAGTGGTATAGATAACATCGAGATGAAGGATATGACACATTTTATTTACAGGTTTGTAAATGGTTTAAGACCCGAAATTTGTCAATGGATAAAAGATAACAAGATCTGTTGGCACACAAAAAAGATGGATGAGGTCCTACGGTACGCAAAGTACTGTGAGGACGAGATGGCAGAAAAGAAAAAGGCTCTCAAGGAGAAGGTTATGTGGGCTCAAGTGAAGCTCGCAGAACAGCAGGAAAAACAATTGAATAAAATGGCCAAAACTACTCAGAATCCAAGTCCTGGGGGTGGGGGTGGAGGAAAGCCCCGGCCCAAAATGAGCAGGGAGGAGGCGAAGAAGAAATTTCCCTGCCACCAGTGCGGAGAAATTGGACACTGGCGAGATGAGTGTCCCTATTTGCAGGATGATAACTCCCAAACACCTGATTTAACTCCACAGACGCAGAATGATAGACCAAGAAAGACCCAACAACAGGTAAAAACGATTCAGTTGCCCCGAGCACCAAAGCAAGTATTTAAGGGAAAATCCACGCAGGGTGATGACGTAGAAGTCTGGGGGAGCAATGAGAACAGAAATGCAGCAACTTCGCAGTATTTACTAAATGATACCTTCCTTTGTGATGACCAGTACTGACGGGGCCTGAGAGGGGAGGACGAGGAGTGCGTACTTGGCGCCTCCTTGCCGGTAGACCAGTCAGGGCCATACATTGAAGGAAAGGTTGACGGAAATGATGTCACTTTTCTGTTGGACACTGGCGCTACCCGTTCTACTGTGAGAACAGTGGACGTTCCAAACCTACCCCTCTCGGGAGAAGCAATCCAAGTAGTGGGGGTATCTAATCAACTGATTAGTACTCCTGTTACCGAGCCCATGGAGATCTCAATTGGAAACTTTAAAGAAATGCATAGATTTGTCGTTTGTGACACCAGTCCAGTGAACTTACTGGGACGTGATTTGCTGTGCAAAATGAACTGTACCATCTTTTGCACACCAAAGGGTGTTGAAATTCAGACCCCAGATGAAGATGGCATTTATAAATTAATGTTAATAAGACCTGACTCAGAAATTAAACGAATGACTATGCAGGATTTGCCCAAAGAGCTTCAAGAAACAGTGAAGCCAGAGGTATGGGACTTTACCGGGAAAGATGTAGGATTAATGAAAAACGTAGACCCCATACAGATAGCAATAAAGGACAATGCAGTATACCCTAATACTAAACCCTACAGAATGAATGCAGAAGTGAGAGCAGGTGTTGCCCTGGAAATACAGAAATTGCTAGAAGGAAACATCATACAGGAAGTAATGAGTAGCCCATGCAACTCACCGATTATGGGCATCAAAAAGCCTAGTGGCAAGTACAGAGTAGTTCAGGACCTAAGAAAGGTAAACAAAATAGTGGTTCCTTGTTGTCCTATTGTGCCGAACCCAGCAGTGATTCTGTACCAGATTCCCTGGGATGCTGAGTGGTTCACTGTGATAGACCTATGTCATGCATTCTTTTCCATTCCCTTGCATCCAGACAGCAAATTTCTTTTCTCATTTGCTTTCAACAGTCACGTGTATGTCTGGAACAGGGTCCCCCAGGGGTACACAGAGAGCCCCTCTATCTTTAATCAGATCTTGAAAAAATGTTTGGAAACTTTGGTCTTACCTGGAAATTCTGTCCTGGTGCAATACATTGACGACCTCTTGGTGGCGTCCAAAAGTCATAAGGACTGTGTGATTGACACCATTGCCCTACTGAATCACCTGAGTGAGAAGGGACATAAAGTGGCCCCTGAAAAATTACAGTTCTGTGCAAAATCAGTAAAATATCTGGGGCACCAGATAGAGAAAGGCATCAGGAAAGTAACGTCAGAAAGAGTCAGAATAATTCAAAAGATGCAGTTACCCCGTACTCAGAAAGAAATCAGAATGTTCTTTGGAGTGATAGGATACTGCAGGCAATGGATTGTGGGATTTGCAGTCCTAGCTAGGCCTTTGATAAAAATGACCAAGAGAGGAACACCGGATATTGTAGAATGGGATGATGAAAGCTTAACAGCCTTCACAAAATTGCGAGATTGTCTGTGTACAGCCGCTGCATTGGGAATGCCAGACTATTCCAAGGAATTTGCCCTGTTCTGTGACACTCGCGATAATTGTGCATTGTCAGTCCTAACCCAAGAACATGGCACAACGAGAAGGCCTGTGGCATATTTCTCTGCCACCCTGGATCCAGTGGCTGCTGGATTACCAGGATGTCTGAAAGCAGTAGCTGCTACTTGCACAAGTTTAGAGCAGAGTGAATCCATTGTCATGGGACATCCTGTAACTGTGTATGTTCCACATGGAGTGGTAATTTTGCTAACAAGAACGAAAACTCAGTATCTCACCCCTAGTCGGCTGACTAAATACGAGAGGATTCTCGTGGGTGCTGCAAATATAACGATTGTCCGGTGCAACATTCTGAATCCCGCCACTCTGCTTCCCAACTCAATGGATATGGAAGATGGGGAGGAGGATGAGCATAACTGCATTGATTTAACAGAATTTTGCACAAAGCCACGCCCAGACATTAAAGAAACACCTTTGCCTAAACATGACATGGAATTGTTTGTGGATGGTTCATGCCTAAGACATGAACAAGGAGGCCTGAGAGCTGCCTATGCGGTAGTCTCCTTAACCAAAATTGTAGAAGCAGGTTATTTATTTGAAGTAAAGTCTGCACAAGTAGCCGAATTGATCGCTATGATAAAAGCTTGCAAATTGGGGAAAAACGTACGCCTAACAGTGTATACTGACAGTCAGTACTGTTTTGGAGTTGTGCATGACTTTGGCCAACTATGGCTACAGAGGGAGTTCCTGACTTCATCAGGTACCCCTATTCGAAATGGAAAAGTTGTTCAAGACCTTTTAGAGGCAATCCAATTACCAAAAGAATTGGCAGTGGTCAAGTGTGTTGCTCATAAGAAGGAATTTGACCCTGTATCATTGGGAAATGATTTCGCTGATCGAGTGGCACAATTATGCGCCAGGGATCGATTGATCATAAATCCAAAACGGGGGGGGGCCGGAAACAGCTGCCAACTTCGAGTGTTTGAAGAAGTGCCAACATGGGATGAAGTGAGAGAATGGCAGCAGGCGGCACCCTGGCAAGAGAGAGAGAAGTGGAAGGAAGAAGGGTGTAGACCAAGACGTGAGGATGGTGTCATCTTGGGCCCAAATGGTATGCCTGTGTTACCCAGACACTTGCTTGGCACAATGGCTAGACTGATACATGAGGGATCACACATTGGTAGGGATGCCATGATTCTGGTATTCCAACAGACTTGGTACAGCAAAATGTTCAGGAAAGTAGCAGAGTCCCTCTGCCAGAGGTGCCTGTCATGTCAACAGATGAATCCAGGCAAGAGAACAATGGTGGAACTAGGGAAAATTGGGAGGTCAGGGGGTCCCTTTGTGAGAATACAGGTTGATTTCATCACCATGCCACGTTGTGAGGGGAAGCGTTATGTCCTTGTCATTGTCTGCCTATTTTCAAAGTGGGTGGAAGCTTACCCTACTCCCCAAAGTGACGCACTGACAGTAGCAAAGTGTTTACTAAAAGAACTGATACCTAGATTCGGGGTTCCAGTCACTATTGAATCAGATAGAGGCCGACATTTTCAGAATGATGTGATCGACCAACTCTGTAAGGCATTTGGGATCTCGCAAAAACACCACTGTGCATATCATCCAGAGGCTTCTGGAGTGGTGGAACAAATAAAAGGGACTATCAAAACAAGACTAGCGAAATTGTGTGATGCATCTGGCATGACCTGGGTAAAGGCCCTGCCTCTGGTTCTGATGGGACTCCGAAGTATTCCAGACCGGAAGACAGGCAAGAGCCCACATGAAATCCTGATGGGAAGAGTGAGGAGACAAGCGTGGGTACCAGGAAGCAAACTGTTGAGTATTACTGATGATTTGGTGCTTGAATACTGCAAGAGATTAGGTGACCAAGTACGTTATATCTCTCGCCAGATCGGAGAAGACGCCGTCGCCAATCCAACGACTCCTCTCCACAAACTGGTTCCAGGGGACTGGGTCAAAATAAAGAAGCATACTCGGTCGAGCTGCCTGGAACCAAGGTGGGGACAGAAGTGCCAAGTAATCCTGGTAACGACCACAGCAGTAAAGTGTGCAGGTGTTCCCCATTGGATCCACGCCAGCCACACCCAGAAGGTACTACCCGACAAAGAGCCTGGAGAAGAAGGCCATCAAGCAGAGGGGCCTGCAGAAGCAAGACCAGAAGTAACTGACGACGTACAGCCCAGTACCAGTCAAGCTGAGGGGTCCGCAGACGTTGGTCCAGGGGTAGCTGATGACGAGCTACCAAGAGTCAAGCCTGCTGAAGGGTTCCCAGAAGTTGGTCCAGAAGTAGCTGATGACGAGCTGCCAAGCATATGGCCAGATGAGTGGATACCTTTGATTGACCTCACAGAAGACCCAATCAGAACAAGAGCGAATTTGGGAAGGTAGAGAGTGGAATAGAGAGGAAAAGCAAGGCATAGGCGAAGAACCTCAGACTATTGAGATTCATATCAAAACTGAGGAAGGAGAAGGTCAGACAGGGACTGAGCAAATAATTGATACACCGCCCCAAACTCCAGAAGTCGAAAACAAACAGATTAGACATAGTGAAGAGATTCGAGCGGAAGAAAGTCAAGAGAACGAAGTGCTCGAACAGGAACAGATAGGATTAGAAGAACGTGTTCAGGAAACAGAACCAGAGACATTTGAAACACAAACACAAAACTCTCCTGAACAAGGCCAGTTTAGTAACCAGGCAGAAGAAATAGATACGAGCCCTGGAACTAGTCAGATAGGAAGGGAAGAAAAGGAAGCAGAATTGCCACAAGCAAATGAAAATAAAAGGGCAATAAAAGAAAACGAAATCCCAGTGCCAACTAAAAGACTTAAGAAAAGAAAGCACATTGAGCCTGGATTCATAAAGAAATTGAGACTGAGGATAAAAACGGTAGAAGAAAAACGTGCAGAAGAAAGGAGAAGTTCTCGCATAGCAGAACAACCAGAAGACACTTCCAAAAGAAGGAGCGATCGAATAAAAAGACAAAACAAAAAGTACAAGTCTCCTGAATGGACGCTCGTTTTGGAAGAATTTGAAGATCTTGATATAACTGATGAAAGCGACGGAGAACCAGTCGCCGAGTACTCTGCCGAAGAAGAAGACGAGCCACCGTGAATTTGCACAAAGTAGGCTACTGGTGCAAAGAAACAAAAGAGGGGTTGAGAAACTTCTTCTGAGCCAAAATGTCTGATTCAAACGTGAATGGTAGACCTAGTCGCAGTTGTTGCAAAACATGCTGCAAGGTATGTGTATGTAGTATAATTATAGTGATATTAGTTTGGATAGGACTAACCGTTTTCATTCCTTTTGCGGTGAGCAAAAATATTAATGTTGACCCTACTGAGATTGTAAATACTGACAATGAAGAGCTGACAACACAGAGTGTAGCAAGACATGAGAGAGCACTCAAACAAACAAAACGAGACCTAGAAGCATCAGATGAGGGAGGACTACATTATCATGAAGTTAAGAATAAGACACATTTAAATGTTTTCGCAAACTTGTTAATACACTATGTAGAGACTATGGAAATTGAAGATTGCTATGTCTGCATGAAGCTACCTACTTCTGTGGCGGAAGGCGTGACATACCATCACTTGCCGTTGACATATTGAATTTCCTGTAGCATTTTAGCTAGTTTATTTTACAAAAGAGGACCGTTACAGTACTATTACTCTAACAATGACGAGATCTTTTCTGAACTTCCTATACGTGGGAGCTGCTTTGGATCATTTCCTTAGCCAAAGAGCAGCTGAATTGTACGATCACACCCAAATGATTTTGAGAATGACTGAGTTGGTATTGAAGAACAATGTTTTTTTATTTGATGGACACTGGTTCAGGCAGCGCCTTGGTACAGCTATGGGTTCACGATTCGCTCCGTCTTTCGCCAACCTGTTTATGGGTTGGTTCGAGGCGGAGCGAATCTGGGGCCAAGATGGGAGTCAGTGGATACAGTATATCCACTATTGGGGTCGATTTATAGACGACTGCCTGTTAATCTGGACAGGCTCAGTGGAGAGACTGAAGGGTTTCTTTGATTATTTGAACGACAATGCATATAATTTGAGATTTACTACGGCTCATGACAGACATAGTATTACTTTTTTGGATGTGGAGCTGTTTATAGAAGGAGACAAGATCAAGAGTAGGATGTACAGGAAGCCAACCAGTTGTAATGCGATTCTGCATGCTGGGAGTTGCCACCCCAGCAGCCAGAAGAATGCCATACCTTATGGTGAACTGGTCAGGGCTCGACGAAATTGTGCTCTTGATTTGGATTTTGAGAGGAATTTATCAGATATGACAGATAGATTTTTGAATCGTGGGTACAAACAGGATGTAGTTAAGACTGCAGTATCCAGAGTAAAGAAAGTCAAAAGGAGATCCACACTAATTAGACAGAGCAAAGAATCAAGAGCAAAGGATCAGAAGGTCAGACTAATAACTAACTATGGTCTAGGTAGCTCTAGACTTTTTTCTATTCTTAATAAACATTGGCACCTTCTATTTATGGATCAGGACCTGAGACCATATATTTATGAAAGACCAAGCCTGACCTTTAAGAGGGGAAATACTCTGAGGAATATGTTAAGTCCCAGCTACCCTGACAAAACAAACAAAACTGATTGGCTAAACAGCTTCAAAGGTTTTTATAAATGTGGGAGATGTGTTTCATGCAGATGGGCAAAAAAGAAAGTTCAGAAATTTAACTATAATGACTCAGGTGATTACACGATTGGTATGTTTATCAACTGTGATACTACATTCGTGGTTTATGTCATTACTTGTACTTGCGGGAAGATATATGTGGGGAGCACGATCAGGAGGCTGAGAGATCGAATGGCTGAGCACTTTAGAGCCCTAAAAAACGGAGATACACGTTATCCGATCGCATCACACATAGTACAGAATTATGACAATCGAGATCAACACAACTTTTCATACCATGGAATTGATCACATCAAGCCTGATCCCCGTGGGGGTAACAGACTTCTAATACTGAGAAGAAGGGAGGTTCTATGGCTGATTAAATTGAAAGCTGTGGAATGGGGGCTCAATGTCGATCATGAATTTGAGTTTTATCTGGGACAGTAGGTATATGTATATGTCAGACAGGACTGAAATAACAACTAGTTATCAATTTGTATATACTTTTGATAATACTGATGTATGAGTACCATGATCCCCACCTATAACACTTACCGCAATCATCTCAGTCATTAACAGAATGATGTAGTAACACTTTAACTATCTTGTCTCACTACAATAACAGCTCGTGTTAAGAAATGATTTACATTTGATTACTTGTAAAGCTTTATTATATGCCGTGAAAATATGATGATGTACATAGCTTTTATCAATTACTACTCTAAACTACCTCTCCGAGCCTTTTTCTTTGTTGTGCAAATTGTTTGCTCAACAACTGCATAAGAAATGGGGGGCTGAGGGTACTGCGGATGCCCGGGATACACGAACAATGAGCACTGACATCTTGTTACTATGGGAAGATGAGATAAGGATAATATACAATTTGAACATTATAATTCTATGTAGACTCTCTACGAGTATATATTACACATTTGTGATAAGAACGAGAATTAATATAGTAGGTGACATACTATGCCTGACCTAAGATGGCGTCTGTTTGCGACATAGCAGTATAACTGTATACCTGGTGTTTAATCGAATATTAATACAATACTAAATCAATATGGCATAACCAACTAATGGGGTGTATTACGATGCGGACTTTAAACACTCTAAAGGCATTAGACGTATGACTTTGAAATTACGAGTGCGGAGTTGATTTTTGTATTACGAGTATAGTAACACGGCTCAGTTACTAAGATTCACTTTGAACTGAACTTACTAGTATTTGTGTTCAAATACGGTCTAAATAAACACGGATAGTAATTACAGGAATAATAAGTGTGAACAGCGAGATAGGACGTGAGGAGCAACGTAGTATAAAAAGCCATTACAAGATGGCGCTGGCGCAGAACGCCATTTGACACGCGAGAGAACTAATACAAACGGTAAGCCAAAGAAAGGGGTTGCTCTCACGTTATTAAGGACAGAAGAGTATATATCTCATTATGGTGTATTTCACTTACAGACACGTACACGTGTGGTGATTAAAGATAGGATTGGAATACAAGGAGTATATTGAATCGAGACTAGGAGGTAAGAATTAAAGTTTCTGTAAGGTCATGTGGTCTAACAGAGACCAATGAAGTCATAATCAACTTTGCATATAAATATAATATTGTGTTATGTGAGAGTATTACAGTACGTACATTTGAGACATATACATATATATTTTTGGAAATACTTGCAGGATGTTACGTGAATAGATATCGGAAACACAGTTTGGAATACGGTGCTGGATACTAAAGTTTGGAGGTGAGAGTCCTCAAATTCATGGTTCTAGATGAAGTTCGGATTGCCATGTTGTTGCGCTAAGTTAGGGCGAGGACTTATTATTTGTAATATTCAGTCTCATTGGGCGTGGACCTAGCATCTGTGGCATCACCAGGGACCCTTATTTAGGATACTTTGATCATGACATAACGTTAGTTGTCTAAATTAATTTTACTTTATGTCTGAACTCAAGGCATTACTGATGAAAACACGACTTTGGTTTACATGTCCTCTCTTTCCGCACATACTATAAAGTATCTTACGGCTTGTGGATGTATCTCTTTTTCTCTCTCTAGGAAATCTATTAGAGAGTAGGAAATTCTTTGGTTAAATAATGTATATAGAGAATGTTACTTATTGTGGATATTTTGGGCTGCAGCCCTGAGGAAGTCAATGGTCTTACTGACCAGACGAAACACGTGTTGGCTGCATCGTTTCATATGTTGGATTTATGATTTGGAATACGACTGGGACTTATGATTTGTGATACAACTGAAGAAATTGGATATTAAATGGACTGGTGAAAACCGTAAAAGACTTTTGTGATACTGAACGAGTGCTCGGATGGACAATTTACAGCTTGTACCCTTGTGGTTATCTTTGGGGTTGTGGTAACCAGCCCCCTCATTCTTTGAGCACCACATTTACTTTGATTCTAGATTTCACTTGCACCTTTACTGTGCTGAGCGCTCATACTAACTGTTACCACTGAGAACTGTTACCACGTCCTATACGTGGGAACCTGAATCCTGTACATACCAAAAGTGACGTTACTCGCTATATGGGCGAATACTTTCTGACTATAGGCAATATAGACATAGGTGACGCACACAGAGATAACTTGACCTGTTCTTTGCGTGAGCAGGAAAAGATGTTCCTGAACATGGCAGAGAAGAGGAGAATAAAAATAAAAAGAAAGGCAGATGACGAAAAACAGAAAACGCCAAAATGGGCTGAGAACATGGAAGGCACCTCAAATGGCGGGGCGGGACCTGCTCTGTTGCTGGATTTTGAAAGGAAAGGAAAGGAAAGCTATGTCTTCACCGCGAGAAGACTAGCTATTATAATAACATTTTCATTGGTTCCAGTGAATGTGAACATAATTACAAGGTAATTGGAGGATGGGGTTTCAAAAATGGGTCAGAGCCTGTGTTTCCTGGAATTTATTATATATGTGGAGACAAGGCTTATTTCAAATTGCCGGATCACTGGTATGGAAGCTGCTATTTTGGCATTGTCTTTCCGAAAATATACCATGTGAATGAAGTTGCTGGAAGCAGTGAAAATACTAATGGCTTAGTGCGTAGTAAAAGAGAAAGCGTAGGTGAAATAATGGGTAGTATTTTCAGTGCACTGATACCGGGAGTGGGAGTGGTTCTGAACACTCACAGAATTTGCAAATTGTCCACTATAGTGGATGTGTTGTCTACGGACACAGCTCATGGATTTCTGCTGGTCAATACCGAAATGGTTGCGATCAGATCAATGGTTTTGCAGAACAGACTTGCTCTTGACACCTTATTAGCAAAAGAGGGCGGAGTCTGCCGGATGTTGAAGGCCCAACATTGTTGCACTTATATTCCGGACAAAAGTGTGCAGCTCAAAAGATATGTGAAAAACATTACTAATTTGGAAAGAGAACTCGAACCACTCGAGGTTGACAGTGCCTGGAAGAGACTGGTAGATGGTCTCTCAAATGTAGGTCATTGGTTTGCTAGCTTAGGTAAAAGCTTATTGTTTAAGGTACTGATGCCAATTGGAATTATAGGTCTTATCCTATTTTTCATATTTGTCTGTTGCAAATGCCGTAAGCACACCAGAAAGCATCAAGTGAATGCCAGAGGAGTGAAACGAAGTGTGGATGAGCTTGAATTAGAAGAAATGAATAATCAGATATACAAAAAGGTGAAAAATTCTCACCCTACCAAAAATGAGAAAGAGAAGCTGAATCGCTTGCTGGAAGAGATAGAGATGTATAAAGTGTGAAGAAGTTGGCATCTGGTTCCATTATTTTTGTGACGATAGTAAATATCATCAAAGAGGGGATTGATAGAGCAAGCTTCGCATCGCGACTTGCTCGAGTCATGAACCTCGCCCGTGTGTAATCAATTAATAAAATTTGTACGTCTTACTAATCTTTTATTTTATATTCTAACGAAGTAGAGCAAGCTTGCGTATGTGTATTTCTAATACAACTAATCCGTGTTCCTAAACATGGCCGCCGCTTGGAAAATTGCTTCTGCGCATGCGTCAGTCACACTCACGTGACCTGACGTAGTTATAAGTTTGGTGGGAAAGGGTGCGCATGCGTAATACACAGCTCTCGTGAATAACGTGGTGATGCTTTTGTGAATGTGTATATGTTGCTAACATTTAAACTGCATAGTATATTTTTATAATGATAAGTTTAAAGTACACAACCCATGATGTGTTTTTCATACCGTCACTTCTATGTCTTAATTTGTTTTCGCTTACTTTTCATGTATCCTCGACTCGGAGGGGTGCTGGGCTGGGGAGTCCATCTTGGAGGGTATTTCTGCGCAGAATCACTAGAGGCTGCCACGGCATTGAACTCAGGCCAAAGAAGGTTGATGCCAAAGCCACCCTGGGAAAGGGCACCTTCACCCAGCAGAAGCATCATGATTATGTTCTATTGTATCGAAATGTATTCTTTTTCATTGTATTCTGTGCGACTTTCTCATGGGAACCCCAATCTTGCTAGGCGGTACCCAGAGATGCAAAGTAGGCCTCCAAATAGTCTGTCCTGATTGGTGTGTTACCCAAACCCTACCTTAGGACCAATCCAAATTGAGGGATTCTGACACTTTGCAACATTGGGGGGTGGTACACCGTCCCAAAACAGTATATCTACCCTGGGTTCACCTAGGGAAATTGTCCGACTTGTCTGGTTTAGCTGACCTGTCACTGACCCAACGCACTCAATAGGTGACTTGATACAGAGGAGCTGCGGAGCTCTCTGTCCGAAATTTGACCATAGACTCTGAAGGTTTTACTGAACCTTAAGTGCTGGCGAAGCACTTTGCTGGGGAATTCGCTGACCCAATCGGGGTCCTGATCGATAGCTGCAGAGAGGGTGGAGCGCAGGCGTTGCTTCCGAACTGCGGGTGCTGGTCCTGTCCTGAGGGTCCTGTCCGAGAGGTCCTGTCTTGATCCTAATCTGAGGGTTCCTGTCTGTCCTGGGTGTCCATTCTGCACCTGCTGTTCATTTTAAATGTGTCCTGGTTCCATTAGTTTATAAATGGTTGCACTGACTTATTTGCTATTCAGCTATGTACTTTCTGTTATTCTGATTATCGATTGCTTAATTACTGTGAATTTGATGATTTCTGAATTTTACTAAATTAGATAAAGACTTTAAAACTTCCAGTTGTCCGTGGTCATTTTACAAAAGTATTGAATGATATTTGTTGGGTTTGTATTTTGCTGCCTTTCCTTTTACAGCTAGCTCCCTGATCCATTGTGGTCATAGGTACCCGCATCGGTGGATGGTAAGTCGGGTACTCTGAGGAATAACGAAAGGAACTCACAAATATCTGATAGCAGACCGTGAGGTCATCCGATCAATGTATATGGTGATTTGAAATATATGGGCCCGGAGCCGGAAGTGGCGAAATTATTGGTCGGGTGACCCGCGCGCTCTATCAGTTACATTGTTAGACAGCTTAAAATCAACACAGTAGGTCTGAGTTGGTTATGGTGACAAATCAACGAATACAAGTTATAGGCCTGATTGTTTACAATGAAAGGTTACAACAAAGGCAGTAGGTCTGTCATTTATTGTGAAAAGCATATGTAAAAGTCATAGGAATTTAACAGTAGATTTAAGGGCAGATTGCTATTACTCTGTACTAAAGCCTACATGGAAGTATTTTGTTACATGACATTTCACAAATTATCTTTGTAGGAAAAGATGTTGGTGTTGGTACTGCCTCTGAGAAACCATTGGGGGGCGGGGAGATTTGCACTGCTATAATACTTAGCAGAAACCTAGAACCTCCTCTTAGCTGTCTGCCAGAATCTTGCAATACAAACATCTTTATATAGATATGATACCATCATGGAATTCTACTATCTTTAGTGCATCATTGTTCTATCATTACAAAATGGCCAACATGTTGGTTCTGAACGTGGTCTCCATTCTGGAACTTTAAAACAATGATATGCTATTTACAATATCTCTGCAAGACGGACACCCATTGCTATGTTTAGTTTCGTATATGCCCGCTGTGTCTGAAGGACAGCAGGTATTTCCTACTTATATTCTTGTAATTATCTTCTAGATCCTGTTGAGTTTGTATGAGTTTTATTGTGATTGCACCAGAGGGTGAATGCAGGGGCGAATCAGTGCATTAATGAATGACTGCATTAATACAAAGATGAGTGATAGAGTACATGTATGATGACTTCTTTTTGGACCCGACAGCCTTAGGGTGGTCTTCCCCCAAACTTGTTGCATTCCTATTCCATTTATGCTAATCTCCTTTTTGTTGGGCTTCGGACACTGAACTTTACCACTGTTAACCAATCCTAAAGTGCTTGTGCTCTCCCCTTTAAACCTGGCAACATTGGCTTACACACAATTAGCACATTTAAATTACATGTCCCTGATAAAAATGGTACTACGCGTACCCAGGGCCTGTAAATTTAATTCTACTATGGAGCCAGAAGTACTGAATGTGACACACTTAAGCAGCCTTTTTAACATGTCTCAGGTCTGCAATTGCAGCCATTGTGTGCAGTATAAACTGCCATTGCGACCTGCCAAAATAAACATTTTGCCAGGCCTTAACCTTCCTTTTTAGATCTCGCGCCTAGCGGAGCAGTGCGAGACATTTAGTAGCTAAAAATGGGGTTTTACGAGCTGACCTAGGAATCACACACGCTCGTGCGGGTGCGTTTCTTTTGTGTCCTGCTATTGGCCTTTGCGTGCATCTTTTTATAAAAGACAGCACGCAATTGCCCAAAGACGGGCGCTTTGCTCCGCCCATGGCCAACTGGTGTCTATTACACACACCCAGGCCATGTGGTTTCAATTATCGTGCCCAGACACGGGCGCGATAACTGAAACCACGTCTCGCTGTGGCGCGCACACCACTCGCAAGCTTCTTTTTATTATTTAAAAGTAAACCCAGATCGCTGTTTTATAGTGAAAAAACGTTTCAACCCTTAAGCATTAGTCCACCCTGTGTATTCGGAAGAACATATAACATTTCTTTGGGAACTTTACATTGTGGAATCTCTAGGTCAACATTTTTAACTATTACAGAACAAATAGCCGTTTTAACAGGCAACGGAACCTAGACATGTTTCGTATTCCTAATGCGTGCCCCTTTCCTGCAACACTTGCGAGCGTCTAGTGTACATAGATTACTTTGTCTTGAGCAGCTTATGTGCTCGTTTTATACACAGCTCTGGCGCACCATGTGAATGCGTCGTTAGAAAGCAGTGACGCCGCCCATCTGATAAATGACCATGCTTGTTAACAGCAGCTTCGCGCGACGGGAAGTTTCACCAGCTTATTGTTGTATTCTTATCTGAACGCTACCTTGGATTGGCTCTAGTCTCCACGGTCCGGTTTCCACTGAAACTGTCCTGGCAGCGAGTGGTACAGGAGAAGCGTTATTCATCACACTAAAAGAAATGGAGCAGACAGGCAAAGGACTCTGGCCCCTGACACTTCCGCTTTACCCTGAACAGGCTTCCCACAACTCGCTCTCTGCTCAAGCAGCAGTGGTTCCGTGTCAAGCGCATTCCCATTGGTCCTCTCTCCCACCAGCTCACCGCTAGGGCCCCCAGTCAGAATCGGCTCAGTCTGGTTCTGTGCCCCCAATTAGAATCAGCTCCACCTGGTTCCGTGCCCCCAGTTAGAATCTAGGTATTCGTACCTGCAGTGTGCAGATTAGCAGTATGTGGTTCGGTCATCCTTTATTACAAGGATGACAGACCTAAGCATCTCCGCTTAAAGCTTGGCCATGCAACGACCAACCAGGCACCTTCGTTCAGAATAGAAGCCAAAGAATGACCTTATGGAGATTTGGCACGGGGTGGCTGTCCACACATATTTAAACTTTCAAACTATGCAAACCTATTCATAATCTTATATCACCTAATCCAGTCAATCACCTGATCCAGTCAATGAGAACACAGCTGGCGAAAGAAACTAGATGGGCGATAGAATTTATTTTTGGCACAACTGATAGCATTTTCTCTCTTTGTACACATCAGTTAACTGAACGCTTCTGACTATGATAGGAATGCCTCCCTCTTAAGATAGTTCTATACTTGCATCCTCCGGGCTTTCAAAAATATGAGCAAAAGGGACTCCTACATTTCTTCTTCCAGTACATTAAAATAACTTCCCCAGCCACTTTTACGCTGTTTTAAGCATTGCCATTTTCTTCTTCTGAATGTACCACAAACAGGAGGTTCCACTACAGATGCTAATCGGACTCCCATTCCCTATCGATGCAGTAAACACGGTATTGTATGACTTTCCAGTTTCATACACCTTGCCTTTTGTTCTTCTCCCTCGAAAACCCATCCCCACTCTAAAACCTCTTATATGTATCTTCAATCCTGGGTATACACCCATCTGTCAAAAGTAGTGTGTGTTTTTCTACTTTCCCAAGGTTTATTAGCCAGACTCTTCCGTTAAAATGGTATACAATGCACAGGTATCTACTGTTATGTTAACTAGTCTCACATCCATATTTACATTGTGTCACATGTAACACAGCATTTGGCTCCTTTCCTACTACACTTAAGCATACATTGCTGTTCAGGTCTGAGCGTCATTGCTATAGTCTTCTTACTACTCTTCTTCACCATCCTTAAAAGGAGGCAAAAACAGTGCATTTCACTTGTTTTTCGACCTGGAGAGGTCTTGATCTGGCAGTTCCAGAACAAGTATTATCTGCTGGAGTCTGTTCTCTGCCTAACGATGCATACTATACAAACAAATTTGGTCTGGAATGCAGCCCGAGTAATTACCAATAGCTGAACAACATTCACGAATTTCATCCATTTCTTTTTGTTTTCCAAATAGCCTTCCTCTGTAAATAAGCTCATTTTTCTCTCCACAATATTCCTGCACAAAAAAGCATTTCCTTCTTTTACAGTACTGCATGTACTATGGACAGCTGGACAAAACTTTTGCTTTGCGATTAGGACTTCAGCACCTATAGCAATTATGTCCTTTCCTCTTTCTGAACTAATCTGTCCACACTTTTCCTATTCTTGGCCTAACCATTTACCTTCAATACTACATTTACTTCAGATGTGAGATGACTCCTTTCTCAAACACACTCTTATAACTGCCCCATATTCTTTACTGTTACTTTCGCTTCTAGAGTATCAGTGCCCACCCACAACCTTTAATGTACTTTTGATGTCTCGAGCCTAGCGTTGCAGTGCGCAGCACGACACATTTAGTAGGTTAAAATTGGATTTCAGAAGCTGACCTAGGAATGGCACATGCACGAGTGTGTGCTTTTCCTTTAGGGGCACGCTCTTGGGCTTTGCGTGCATGTTTTTTACCAAGAGAGCACGCAATAGGCTAAAGGCGGGCGCATTGCTCCGCCCATGGCCTATTGGTGTCTATTACGCGCACCGGCCGTCATGTGGTTTCAATTATCGTGCCCAGACCCGGTCGCGATAATTGAAACCACATGTCTCCCTGTGGTGCATGCGCACCACTCGCTGGCTTCTTCTGTTTTTGGATCCATTTCACAGGGAAGCAACTAAATGAAAGAATAATAATAATAATAATCCACATTTGTAAAGCGTGAACAATCACCCGTAAGGGTCTCTAGGCACTGGGGGCCGTCGGGAAGATTAGGCAAGCTATTGCCCAGAGTCACATGGTGCTGGGCCAATCTGCCGCCAGCACCGGGGATCGAACCGTGATCCCTAGATTCCGGAGTCAGTCACCCTGGCCGCGGCGCCACACCTCTTCCCTGAAGAGGGAAAGAGGTGGGCTGCTCGCGCGCACCACTCGTTTTTACTGTGGGCACTTTAATGACAGTCTTTATGTGTTCGATGTATGGTGCAGAGGATATATTCTAAATAAAGTTGTGCTTTTACCTGTCTATTGGGCTTTTGCATGGTGAAATTCCACAACTCCAATGGTCAGTGTATTTCGCCAAGAACTCCAGTGATTCGCCCTGCACCGTGCTCTGCTGTTGCTGCGGTCTCTGGGGGTAATTGTGCACCACCCAGGACGTCGCTGGTGCCGCTGTGAAGCCTGTTAGGCTCACACGCCTTCCCGCTCTACAAAAGCGCCGAGAGCGATGCGTGCCTCATCGCCGCCGGCTTAGGTCAGGAGTAAAGTACAGAGGGCCGGTATTCTCTCACCACCGGCCCCCGATCTCCAGGATTGCTGTGTGTCCTCTTTGAATCACCAACGCCAGACCAGGAGCCGAGAGAGCATTTCACCTGCATTTACCGGCGACTGCCTGGGGCCGAGTTTGTGGTACAGAGAAGCCAAGTTGCAGTGCGAGCGAAGCCAGAGGGTTGCCTGGTAACCAGGACGCCTGCACCGACATCACCGCTACAGAGAGCAGGAAAGCCGCCGGAATGAAGTCCCGTCCCGACCAGAGCGTCACCGCCGGATGAGAAGGGCTCCCACCGGAGGATCGACTGGAGAGAATCCTCCACGCGAGAGCAGCCTCAGGTAATACACTCCCGGCCGCGCTGTTGTCTGTGCGAGGCCAGGGGCGGGTGAAGAACCGGAAGGCCTTTGTGACTGAGCACCCTCTCGCACCCCCCTGTATTTTTAGGTCTCGCGACCTATCAATGCGCATGCGCATTGAGCGGAGCGAGATATAAAGGGGCTTAAACAGAGCTTACCGAGATAGGGCGATTCCATGCAGTGCCCGTGAAAGCTTGCTCAATGCGCATGTGCATTGCCATAAAAAGCGCGTGCACAGACACCAGCCTCCCTCCCAGAGGCATTCCCCAGCGTGCGCTGTGCCAACAAGCCTTTGAAGTGAAGCTTAGCTTCACTTCAAAGGTATCCGCTACCCCCGCCCCCTGCTTCACACGTTTCTCGCATTTCTCAATCTCCTCCCTCCCTCGCCTCCCTCGCCCTTCAGCATGCCTAAAGCGCTTTAGCGAAAGCGCAAATTCCAGCCACGCTTCTTGCAGTGAAATGGAAAGCTCTTGGCAAATATTGACTGTTCACTGTTAAATTGCTTATTCTTGTGTTTGGGTGTTAATCTGTATTTTCCCCGAGGTACTTTCACTTTCACGGCCGGAAGGCCGTGTCTAGTTTTTTTTTTTTACTTTAAAGACAACTCCGGGCATAATTACTGACCAGCAACCAACAGTGTACAGTACAATGATGTGTAATGAATAGTGATGCATCTTTAATTGTCCAGTGGGCATCAAATATAATACCTAGTTCGCTCCCCCAAAGTTAAGTTTTATAAAGTCCATTTCTGAAATGCGAGAAATTCTTGCTAACGCAGCTTTTATTAAGTTAAGGAAAATGTTTTTTCAAAATTATTGATTTCACCTAGGCTCAAATCTGGTATTGACCCAAAGCAATGAAATACGAGCACATTCCAAAGAAAAGTCTTGCTTGTTTAATCATCTGCCCATATCTCCTGAAACAGCAAGATTGTATTTCCAGGCACAGGGTGTTTGGGGGGAAAATGGGTATTCAAAGAAGAAGAGTGTGTAAACCTCCAGGGTGCTTAAAGGATTTTGATTGTGATGTTCTCATTCTACAAATATTCTCTTTTTTGGCAGGCATATAGATAATAAAAATAAACAAATCCGGCTCAAACTATGTATATATCAGCAGTGCCCCATATCAGGCCTTCCCACGTGCACATTCGCATATCTCGTATCTTGCTACTACAGGCCTTCTTTCTTGCCATACCTTATGATTTTAGGTTTATTGTCTCTATAATTTTCTGCATGGCTAAACGTATGCAGTCCCAAAGGCGAGACCTATTGGCTATGCCAATGCTTGTTCATTTAGAGATCCCCACTCCCCTTCCACTCAATATACGTGCTTTCACTTTAGCAGTGACACAGTACAACAACAAAGGCAGGAAGTTGTGGAGACCTACTCCTGGGCACAGCCATAGCAAGTAAACTGCCCCAGAAACAGGGAGCAGTACACTTTACCCAAAGCTGTAACCCAAATAACCGTATCTGCACAATCAGAGAACTGGACTTTCAAAGAGCGCAGCGGTGTGATGTGTGCTTACACAGCATGATGCTGAGCTGCCCATTGTTCGCTTCTGTACTGCACCAGCAGCTGTTAATTCCCCTTACTCTTATCTGTGCATCTATGTTTATATTTAAGTTTTTTTATTGCACACAAGTCCCAGAGAGTATTTACAACATGGGCTTTATGTTGCAGCATGGCCGCTTTTGTATTTACAAAGACAATAGGTGAAAGTCTCGCTAATACCCATTGCATTGTCAAATGCTTGTTTTGGGTGCTGCAAGGAGATGAAATTTACAGTTCATTTATTGCTGCAATCATATGGTTAAAATCTACTTGGGCACATAGTAGTAGCACTGATTGGTTCAAACATTAGTCTACTCAATGTCATTTTACACCAAAGCCTGTAGAAATTAATTTGTTTCCTCAGTTGGGCATATCGACTGCATCTAGAGGCTTTTCGGATGTGTTCATTCTTATAGCATGACAGCTATACCTGTGGAAACTGCCTCATATGTTGGTTTCCCACAAGGACCGCAACTCGAGTGTTTCATGAGTGCAGTAGTTACTAGCACCTCTGGTCCGTCTTTTTGCAGCACGGTTCGTTGTCGGAACCCATCACAACACATTTGCATCCTACCACTGCTGTAATAGTTGTGCTTTGTCAGTGTTTGTTCCAGACGTTCGGCCTCAAACGATCCAAGCACTAACATCAACGGCCACTCAGGAATTGCATAAAGTTGAAAGTGTTTACCATGTGAATGTGCTTCTTTTGAAGGCAGCCGTGAGGGCACAAACTGAGGGTGATTCAGAGGGTCCCACCATTTCTTAACCTAGGCACATTGTCCTGTTAGGTTTCAGTTTAGGCTGCGCGCATATCAAAAGCAACACCGGACGCCCGTCAGCCATCTGTTTTCCTTATCCTGATGGCCTAAGCTCACCTTGCCTTCCCGCCTGTTGTCACCTAATGACAGGAATTGCCATGTTAATGGTAATTAAAATGGATTGACACCCTCCAGCTGAAGCCGGCAGACTCCCTGTTCCAAGGCTGTTGGTGTGCATGTTCAGATATGTACAGACACACGTTCATTATTGAGGTATGGGTTTACACGATTGCATCCGTACTGCTGACTGTGCAAGATTCTATGATTGATGGAGGTGTGATTCTGGTACTGTTAATGTACTTGGGGTTGGACCGTTAGACTGCCTATAGGGCAATCTGTCAGCGCCCGTATGGCTGGACAAATAGGTCGTCAGTGTGTGAGTCGGGTATTTGAGGTGTGTGGCCTGTTTTCTGATCAAGTGGGTGGATTTATATATTTTTTTAAATTTCCCTGCTATTACCACACACATAGCCTGTAGCAAGCACGAATGCATGCAGGCTCTCGGGCGTTGTAAAGCCCCTGGGAGGCGCATGCGCGGCTCTGCAAGGCATGCTGTATTCGGGTATGGACTTGAAGCTCCGTCCATATTTTTAATTGTCAATAGGCTTAGTCGTCCCTCCTTAGTACAACTGTCTCGTTTTGTTAACCTCCCATGGCGAAAACCCCTGCTAGATGTATTGTTACTAGATAGGCTTTAATAACAGCCTCCGAGCACTATTTCCTTAAATTGTTGGACACGCTCTCTCCTAACGCTTTATTATTATTATTTTTTTTAATAGTGCGTCACGCCACAGTTGCGGCTGCGCTCTAGGTTTATTTGCAGGAACGAACACGGGCGCATATTTTTTCTATTTCATTGCTTTTTTATTTTTGTAAAAGCGTCTGTGCCACGCTTTCACTTGAATAGCGTACACGCCCCTTTTGTTAGACTATCTGCGTCTAAAGAAAGGTCTATGGCCGCTATTAAAGTAAAAGTGTGGCACGGGGCACTTTTCTAAGAAAACGTATTTACAATGCAATGGATTGCTCATTTGCAGGAGTTTAAGCTATTGTCATTTACAGCGCCAATAGCTCAAGCTTGCATAAATGCGAGACCTATTGCACTGCAAATGCTTGTTAATACATTCAAGTCACCCCTAGGGTAGGGCCTAAACAGCCCAGAGAGTGCTTTTAACAGTTACATGTTCTGGCAGTGTAAAACTCTTACATTTGTTTTTCACTACTACAAAGCCTACTGCTCCCATAGGAAAACATTGGGCTAACCTATTACATTTGATAAGTGATGACTTTCAATTGGGAGCAGGGAGAATGTCAAGTTTGGTACTTAAGAATTGCAATTCAATGCTCACTTTAATGGTTAAGTTTGATTTTAAGTCACTAATGTGAAAATGCTACTTTTAAAAAGTAGATATTTTCTTGTCCCAACCATTTGGTGTCTACAGTCTGGATCATGGGTCACGTGACTAGAAGTGGCTGGGAGTTGGTATTTGTGCACTGTTTCAAGACAGTGAAACAAAAGACCACAGGTGATGGCAAGATGGGCAAATTCTGAGTTGATGAGGGTGAGGAGCGGTCACTTACCAGCTTTGAAATCACAAAGGCTCTGTCTGAGCACACTCAGCTAGGGTTTGACACTACTCTAATGTGACCTCAGACAATCTGCGGCCAGTGTAGGGAGGCAGAAAATTCCAAGCACCCCCGGAGATGAAAACCTCCAGAACCTTCTCCTACTTCAACTACTTCAAAGTGGGCTTCAGGTACAAACATTGCACCTTCAGTCCAAACTCTTCAGTACATCTCTGGACCTGTGTAAGACTCAGAAGGATTGCTGTACTGCTCTGCAAAAAGAACTGCTGCTCTGCTGCGCGAGTTAAAGTACTGGACCTGCATCTTGAACCCAGGGTCACAACAGTGACTCCAAGGGGCAGTTGGCTGGCCTCCTGATCAGACATCTCAGGGACAGAACAGGCATCAACCCAGCACCAGGAATCGGTCTGCTATGAATCTTGTCTCCCAAGTTGTGCCGCCCCAGTCCTGGACCCTTGGAAGTGGACCTGAAGGTTCTCTGCCAGCCTAGCTGTGGTCCTGTGGCCAGAACCGACGCAGCACGAAGCATCTCCTCCCAGCTCCACTTCAGAACCACCATTGCGTGACACATCCACAATGGAAGACTTCACACCACAGCCCGCAGTCTCCTCGGAGCCGCTTCTGCGTGATGCTTCATTGACGAAGACCTTTGCGTCACAAGACAGCAGAACCTCACATCGCAGCTTCACAGCTCCTCGGAAGGGCCGCAGTGAGACGCATCCTAGACGAGGGATCTCACAATGAT
Source organism: Lissotriton helveticus (assembly GCF_964261635.1). NCBI lineage: Eukaryota > Metazoa > Chordata > Amphibia > Caudata > Salamandridae > Lissotriton > Lissotriton helveticus. The sequence goes on along the minus strand of NC_136069.1, from coordinate 751,260,460 downwards.
CAGCAACCAGGATTTAAGGTACTTTTGTTTAGCGGGCCTGACTTGGTCCTTGTATCCAGCCTGCGTTCCATCGCAGTCATCCTAAACTTATGACTTTGTTACGGTCCGGCACCACCAGGTAACCACAGCTGGTGCTTTGTGCTTCTAGGCATTATTTTCACTTACATCTTTGAAATAGCATATGTTCAGGTCTAATGGTTGGATTTTTGTCGTTTTGGTGCCATAAAATGTATTACATTTTACCTTCTTTTTCTAAATTGTGTGAGATTTTTCTTGTGTTGTGTTTTCACTTTATTACTGTTTGAAGTGCTGCATAAGTACTTTATACATTACCTCCAAGTTAAGCCTGACTGCTTTGTGCCAAGCTACCAGAGAGTTAAGCACGGTTTAATTTGGGGGTTGCTTGCGTTTCACACAGACGGAGATTGTGGTTGTTGCTGGAGTCGGGTTTCACTCCCCTCAGCCAATAACTACATTTCCAACACTTATTGAAAACATAAACCCACCACTGACACAAAAGGGACTCATTCATAAACCAGACGCTTTTCCCATGCATGTTAAGGCAGAGCGGCGCTGCTGGCACCTCTGCCACTTTCTTTAACTTCCCCAGGTAATTACAGCAGCCACGAGAGGGCTAATGTGTGTGTGAGTGGGGAGAAGGAGGGGTAAAAAGAGAGGAGGAAAGGAGTAGGGCTGGTTTCAACATTTTTACCAGGACTGATTTTGGTTCCGGCCCTGCAGTACACTTTTGGAAAGGTCTCACAGATGGAATAAGTCTAGCTTGAGTTGGTTCGGAAATTTAAAGAAATGAACGAGTAAACTTGTACCAGCATGCCAAACTCCAAATAAACTTTCTGCAACATATGGATGCAATTTAATGGCGCGGGTTTTAAGCCTCCAACATGTGGCAAGGGGGTTTCCACTGCTTGACGACATTTTATTCTAGTAATCCATCAACATCACAACACTGTGGCAAGTAACCAAGAAAACTTTCAGATCCTTTTGTTAAGTGGAATCATTAAATGATTTGTATGGGGAGCCCGTCAGATACAACTTAAAATGCAGCAGCTTCACACTTACCAACCTGCAGCTCCCATTTCTTGTCCATTTGTTGCTTGAAAATTCCACTTCAGTTTTACTTCAACATAGTAAGGGGAAAAGAAACAAAGGAAGATGTGTGGCAAATTACTCACAAACTCTCCCTTTATTGTTAGATCATCATGCTTCTGCCCAGCCCCCATCGGAAATTAGTTCATGGCGCATTAATTAGACTCAAACAAGGAATAAATTGTCATTCGTGCATAACTTGGTGCTGTTTGTGCTTTTTTATGTTTAATAAAATCACATGAGACGGTCACGGCCCTTGTTAAAGTTTACAAGGGAAATGCAGATTTCTTCTCTGGGAGTGGGAGTGGGTTTATTTTTGGCCTCTTCTGCAGTTCCACATAAACTTGATTTGAAAGAAAAAAAAGCATTAAAATCCTTCTGTTTATATTAATAGGGTGATGTGGAGGAAAGCCAGGGATAAAATCTCCGAGAGGCACAAAGCAGACTTCCAAGAACCAAACCTTCCACCAAACGCCGATGAACCGAGTCCGAAGCTCTAGAAAAACCACATGCCGCAAGATGTGCGCATGCCGCTCATTTCACCATAAAGCAAACCTCTCGGACGCTGCTCCAGAGGGCAGCCGCCTTCTGGCTCCCAGGAGGCACGCGCCGTTCAGGAACGACGGACTGTTGGAAAATGATGGTTTCTGATAAAAGCATACACTTTCTAAACCCCTTGAGAACTTTAAATGGCCCAGCTGCAGCGGCGTTCGTGTGCTGCCCTGATTTCGACTAGACGGTACAGGCGTCCGCTTGAGGGGATGCTATGGACGTTGACACAAAAGGGTAGCACCTGTCCATTGTTCTGTGGCAATCACTGCCGACAAAGCCGCGTTGTAAAGCGGCTTTTCAGGTTTGGGGGGAAACAAACCCAAAATAAGCTTGTCAAGGTACCGAGGATCGAATACGTGCAATATGCAGAATACCTTGAAATCCGAAAAGCATGGTTAACGTTTCTTTTATCGCCCACAGATCAAGTTACGCGTTCACGCCCTATAAAACTAATCCTTTATCAGTCCACCTATATGCATCTAGATTCGGATAATAAAAGGGCATGGTGGTGTACAGGTCTTAAAGTAAAGAGAAACCAAAAACGGAAATGCGTGCAATAATAGCATACCCGTCAACCGCGTTAACTGTGAAAACAAGCATTTGCAATGCAATTGGACTATCATTTACGTGAGAACTTTTGCATTGGAAACGGGAGTGCAGGCGGGTAACAAGGCACGAACAATGGGGGGAGGACGTGTGGGGGTCCGGGAAGTCACGGACTGTGGGGGAGAGACAGGGAAGAAAATAGTGTTTGGAGTAAAGGGGCCAGTAGCCATGGAAAGATACTAATGACGACTTAGCGGTCATGAGGAGGGACTAACAAGCCTAAAACCAATCGGAAGACACCATTTAGGACCTAAGCCAATGAAAAAGATGGGCGGAGAGTGGGCAGAGCTTCCACGCTATACTTAATATTACATGCATCGCAAAGTGAGCAGCGCATGCGCTGCAACGCTAGGCTCGCCCTAAAAAGAGGGTGCATTCAGACAGTTAACAGGGTAAATCCTTTAAGATGAATGGAAAGTGAGTTGTTTTTTGGAGGGAGATACAGGTTTTAAAAAAAAAAAGGATGAATCCCACTGAAGTATATCGAGAAATTATGTTTGGAAGGAGTGGGACTAGTGTGTGAGAGGTAGGAGATGGGGGCTCGAAAAATGACGGTCACAACAATGGAAGGTAACATTCTCATCCCATTAATCTACGATTTAATGAGCCAAAGCTCCAATACCTACCTCAGAGCACATAAATCATGAACAACCTTTGCCATTTTAAATACGGACACTGTTTTTCTATAGCAAAAATGAAAATTGCACACTTTAACAGCTTTAAGCAGTGGGAGGCAGTCCAATAGGGTGTCACGAATGCTAAATGTGGGGCCTCGTGAATGCACCCAGTCTTATCTAGCTAGTTCCAGTACGTATTTGTAGGTAGATATGTTCTCAACCAAATGAGCATGCTGGGTATTTCAAAGTTAATTGAGGTGCATACAGGCTCTACACAACACAGCTGAGGTTTTCTGTCCGGGACAGTTCGAGTAGGAGACGGGGACTACAGTTGCTGTTGACTTGAAAATGGCTTCTCAAAGAATTGATTTGGTAGCGTGCAAGAAATACAGAGATGTTTTGGCGCTGTAAGTGACAATGATCAGGCGACCAAGCAGACCCTCAAATGTCTACATAAACCAAATTTGACAGATTTCCTAAAAACTGATAGAGAGGTGGCAGCTTTCAGATCCTGGGGAAGGTGGTTCCAATTTTGGGCGTGACAATAACAAAACTTGTGGCTCCCCAAGGAGAACGTTTGCAGGAAGGAACTACCATATTACTAGCGGAGCTGGAACGAAAAGTCCTGCATGGCAAATACCATCAGAACCTTTCTTTCAGATAGGCTGGACCTAGTCCATGAAGTGTGAGAAGGTAGCCTGGCATATGATGTCCACTAGTTCTAGTGGGCACCTTGCACCAGTCTAATCGACCCTTATTGATGGTGGTTGTAAAGTCAACCTTATAGAAAGATGTCCTAGTGGTAGCATGAACCAGCAGTCTTCAGGCTAAGACTTCAGTAGGTGAGTTAAGCAAGTTGTTTTACCATATATAATCCCTTGAATACCAAATGAAAGGTCACCACACAAGGTATATATTAAATATATATGTATTTAATCTAAACACAACCCCTCTGCACTCTTTATGAGGTCAGAGGTAAAAATACAATACAAGTCACACAGTTAATACACAATAAGTTGCACAGTATACTTTATACCCTAGGGGCCTCAATTACCATATACTAAGAAAGTGGTATAAGTACCACGTGAGAGTTAGAAAGCAGGCCCAGGGCCTGTAGAATCGCTGGGGCTACACTAAGCAACCAAAGGTTAAGAAGTAGGAGACCCACGGGAGTCACGTGCAGTGTCTAAACACAGGCGCAGGCTCCCATTGACTTTCTATGGAGTTCGTAAAAGGTACAAAGTTACAAGTTAGGGACACTTCCGGATGGACTAGGATGGAACCCTTTTGGACTTAGACACTAGGAGCGCCAATGCCCCCGATACTACCAGAGTACTCGTGTTACCTCACCCACGGAAGCTGGGTGCATAGGTGTCTTTTGATGTCGGGTTTCGTCGTCATTTTCTATGGAGAGCTGCAAAGAAGTGCTGCAGGCGACCAGAGGAAAAGTGTCCGGGTGGATCCAAGGGCGGATCGGGGATGTGAAGAACCTGAAAGCAGAGGGGACAGAGTCTGGGTCACTAGCCAGTGACCAGGAAGGAACCAGGCGATGTTGCGTGCTTGAAGGTGTAGAAGGTGACTTTGTCTCTTCAGCCACGAGGTCCAGGAGGCATCGACGTTGACCAGGAGCTGGATTCGAGCTGTCCCACGATGGATCTATTTGAATGCAGCGTCGGTATCCGGATTGGACCCAACAAGCCTTGGCAACCGCAACCCAAGCAGGATGTCGAGATTGGCTCTGTTGCAGACAAGCAAGGTCTGTGGCACTTCTCCTTTGCAGGGAAGCTGGGGCAGGCCTGGAGCAACCAGGATCGCAAGTTACATTCAAGATGGCGGCTTCAGGGGGCTCACTAGCCAACGGGCAAGGAACCGGGAAGACGCCTCGAGCACAAATGTGAAGGCGGGGCCCACGGGACACGTGTGGAGGCCTGGGCTTCGGGTCAAATGATGCTCGGGGCTTCGGCTTCTCGTACCCCAATGCACAACTTACTGAGGCTTCAGAAAAGGAGTGCAGGTAGCAAAATGCAGTATTTCCAAGATGTCCGGTCCCACGTCTCTCGTGTCCGCCACGGGTCTCAGCTTTACTGTGGATGTGGGTCGGGGTCAGAGAAGTCTAGAAGTCTAGAAGTCCAGTTCTTGAGTCGCAGAGTCTTCAGGTTCCGACGGGAGCCTTGAAACTGCAGACTGGCAAGTTGCTGTTGGTGCCTGTTTGAACAGGGTGGTCACTCCTAGTCAGAATAGAATGTCGAAGGTCCAAGAGTTCTGTATCAAAGTTTTGTTCCAGGATAATCTAAAGTCCTGGGGACACAGCTCCTATACTTATACTAAGGATGGGGGCTGGATTTCCTGCCTAGGTCCCTCCTATGGGTGGACCTGAGAAGGGGGTGGTTACACCCCTTTCCCTTTGTCCAGCCCCCAGCTCTGGCACGAAACTGGAGTGCCCCAGCAACTGGTTTGAACCGGGCTATGCATGGAGCACCTTGTGTGCCCCAGGCAGTGTCTAGATGCATTCAATGAATGCAGCCCTCCCTGCCCCAATACACAAAATCCCTGTCTGGGGAGGTGCTGGCACCTCCCTGGACGGGAAACCTATCGTCCAGGCCGACCTTGCTGGAGTTTCCCCCAGCAACAGGAGGTCAGACTTGTGTCTGTGGCAGCAGCATCCATTTTGTGATGCTGAGGCTCTGTTTAACTTTAACCTGGTAAAGCAGTAACATACATGTCTTTTCCCTCTAGAAGGGTGGAATGCTACCCTCGCCGCCTGAATTGGCAGGGGGGGGGTAGTATTGCAAAGTGTTTGACACCTTATACGACATGTTTTGATAAAGCCAAACCAAAGTTAGCATTAACCGCGAGGATTATAATGCACTTAAGAGTATATGGTATGGCTATATCATAGAACAGCTATAAGGAGATGGTTCCGAAAGCTGCAGAGGGGCTCAGCTCATGCTAGGGCACCCTCTCACATAAAACCAAGCACTCTGCCTCCAGGATTGTCGAGGCCTACCATAGGAGTGACTTATAGGTGCATATGTGTCTATATATAAGGTAGATATAGGTATACTATATCTAAGTAAGGGGTGATTACACCACCTTACCCAGGCTGTGTGAACAGACCTATGGTGTCAGTTTGGAAGGCAAACCAGGGGTGGCACAATACATGCTGCAGCCCCTGGTAGGCCTAGGGTACACCTATGCCCTGGGTACCTATGGTACACTATACAGGGGCTCACAAGAGTGACCCAGTAACCAATCTGGTATGTACCTAAAGTACATGGTGTTAATTTAGAGAGAGAACAGCTGGGCTCTGGGTCTGATTAGCAGGCCCACAGCCACACTAAAGTCGAAAAACCAGAGAATCACAGCAAAAAGTGGGGGTGACCATAGCAAGCATACCCTACTCTCCTACATGAAGTGCCTTAAATGCAATGCATAATGTCTTAGTGACTATACGTTGCTTCGCAGGAAGCCAATGTGGCCTGCTGATGGCTTGAGAGGCCAAATGGAATCTAGGGATCTTCAGGAGCATTCGACCTGCAGAATTAGGAAGAATTTAAAGTTTGTTCAAATACCTTTTGGGTAGGTTTTAATAAAGGCCAAAGCAAAAGTCTATCTTGATAGTTCTTAGGTGATAACTGTCTTTAAAAAGTCAAAAACTGAGCAATTTGTTTGACGATTTGTACGGCGTAGAAAGATGTGGCAATAATCTAGATTACCTGCTCTTTGATGGTTAGTCTATACTCCACCAGGACGCCACGGATTTTAGGTCTTGCTGAGCTAGCGCATGCGCTGCACTGCGAGACATTTAGTAAGTGGCTTTTGAAAGTGCCACCACAGGGTTTTGGTGGCCTCAAGCTTGCATGCACGCGTGTGTGCACACGCGCAGCCGCCATCTGTCTTTCCTTTATGTTTTTCGTTTATGGCTTTCCTATGCCGCGTGCCCCACTCGCAGGCACCCTACCCCTCCCTCTTCGTCAGCTTCCTTTTCACAGCACGCGATATTACTTTCACAGCAACGTCAGTTTCACGGCTGCGCGGCCAATGCTGGTTTACTCTAAAGGACCCTTCTCCTTGATCATTAAACACAGCGCGGTCAGCCCTCACCGGTAGCTCCTCTCAGGACTGGTGGCCTCACTCACGCGCCCTGACTTGCCCCCACTCATCACCAGTGAGAAACCCCCTCCCCTTGAAGCATGAGTCGAACCCTTCCGGAATCAAGGAAGGAAGCAATTGATTTCAGTCCGTGGACCAATTTGGGGAGAAAACGTTGTCACCTGAATAACATGCCGGTGGTCACGCATCAAGAAAAGACCAACCGCATTGGCTACACGCAGGTAAAAAAGCACACACAGAGCACCAAACCACAGCGTGGAATACGGAACTGCACGCAGGGATGTGGAATTCCCATAGCCCGACGCCCAGGACATATTGTTTGGGGTCAAGGGCAACAAGTTTTAATGTGCATTTTGTCCTTGGGACTAGTAGGCCCAACCCCCTGCAGCACAAACCCTTTGGCTGCCAGTTTGCAGTAGAACATTAAGGGCCAGGGAAGGGCACAGCCTGAAGTCAAGTTATTATTTGTGTGCCTATCTTAATGCTGTTCAAACTTGTATTTATGGTTCACCAATTGAAAGCCTTTATTATTAGGGTGAGCGCTCTAAGTAAATGTAAGTTCTGACTGCACTACTGACAGTGGTTACAGTATAACAATGTGTAATCACGGTTTCAAAGTTTAGCAATTTGAGGCTATGCATAATGCTCCCAGAATGCTCTCTGATTAGATGCAAATATTTGCAGAAGCTTGAGAGCAAGATTAATGACTCTTTGCTTTCAATATAAAATGTTCCTAAAAAAATGAAAGTAGGAAAAAAATACATTTTGCTAAACTACTGTGAAATTTCAGGTACCCTTTCTTTGCAGCATCATTTAGTAAAATGTGTTGGTGCATGCCAGTATTTTGCAAAAATATTCATATTGGAAAATCAGTGTAACCAGTTTCAATAAGATTATGAAAAGCATACAAATAAACAAGCATTGGCAAAGCCAGTAGGTCAGAAATTAGTGTCAGCTTTTTAATTTTGCCAATACGTGACTTGTTTTGGCATGGTTTTTGTAAAGCCTTCTTGATGTGAGAGCTGCCGGGCCCTCACCATTATAACAAACATTGGCAAAAGCAAAAAAAATTGGTCTAAAAAAGCACACACTGCCACATTAGTTACTGCCACTGAACAAAGCTACTTTGTGTGCCAATATACTCCGTGTGAAAGAGCTTAATGCCGTCACTCACAGTGAAGCCAGCCGATACAGAGAGAGGGAGAGAGAATTTTAATAAACACAAAAGGTTGTGGTTAACGCCAGACCAAATTAGGGGCCCTATTATTAAAGAAAGTCTCAAAGTGCAGCCTTGGTATATGTCCATGCATTAAGTGCAGCTATGTGGCTTTCGTGAATTTAAAGAAGTAGTGCAAGAAATATACTCCTGGAAAATATTTGTGAACTCCAGTTTATCATGAGCAAATATGAATGTGTAGATTTGCTCATGCGAAAACCCGAGTGTTTGCAAGGTCATTTTCCCATCAACCACTTTTTTCCCAACTCTGGAAGAAGGTTTACGTCTGCCATTGTCAGGAGTAAAATTCCAACATTTCTCAGTATTGGAAAAGATTAGAGAAGAGTTGTTGAAAACCCTTAAAACAAGCAAGTTAGTAGATTTGCACAGACTTAAAGGGCATTCCAACCCTGGAACCATTGCTTCCCACTACCTTCAGTCCCAGTATGTAGATCTGTAAAAACGTGGCAACATAAAGGGATTGCCAGCATTCAAGAACTACTATGGTATGAGCACTGGCATAATCAGAGAGGCTATATAAGCTCTTATATAATGAGATTGCTGCCATAATTTGTCGCCGAACCACATGGTACCAAAGGGACAAGTGGATTTTGTTAAAGGACAAGTAGATTTATGAAGCAACTTGCCCCATGGACAAGTAGATATTTTAATAAATTCCACACCCCTGCGCACGTCATTTTTTTTTTCAGGGGCTTTTGTTGGTTCGTGTAATTTGCGTTACTTTGTGCTCGGTTATTATTATTATTTAGCGATTTATAAAGCGCCTGGTGACCCGAAGGCATCCCCGCGCTATGAAAGACTTGTAATGACCAGGGGGGGAGAGGAAGTCCTATTTGGGAAAAAGGAAAGTTTTCAGTTCTGTGGTTTTGTTTTCGTACTTTTCTGCATTACCATGTCTATTTAGCGCTTGCTACCATGATGTTGGGCTCTAAGCATTTTAAATTAAGTGGTAGGCCTTATAGTCACCCAGTGGTATTGGCAGCCCAGTCCTGGGGCAGTGGTGTAACCCAAAATGAGGGGTATTGTTAAAAATGCGACGGCGGGGCGATTAGTCCATCTCGGATATTCACTGACCTGGTGTTGATTGGGGCACCTTTGAATGGTTGTGGCCCCCTGAGCCTACATGTGACTTGCGTTATTTCCCTGTTCTGGGGCAAGGCTTTTTAGGCGCTGCTTTTCCTTAAGTCAGATTGGGCCATTCTGCCCCATTCCCTCCTCTAACGAGTGCTCAGGGGCGGGATCAGGGACAGTTTTACCTTGCCCCAGCCCTTCCGGCTTTTTATCAGTGTACCATGTGCGCTACTGTTTACCGATGCCTCAGTCAGTGTACAACTGCTTCCATAATTTTAATCACCTCTCAACATTTTGGGTCCCAAGTCCTGTTAATGGATTCGGGAAGCAGGGTCTTTTAAACCCCCAGAAAAGTATGTTGAAAGTAACACACTGTAACTGACGGTGAACTGAAGTGTCTTTTGGGTACAGAATGTTTTGAAAAAACGGGCTGTAAAATATAAAACGACAAATATGAACATTGCCGGCGCCATCGTGCTTAGCGAAGGCCTCAGCGAGCGCGTTCGTAGCAACCATTTTAGATATCACAGCCATTTCATTCACTGCTAGTCACCTATGATTCACGCTGACCTCGCAATCATCCCCAGCACCCTGACTAAGCATGACCAAACATACTGGGGTTATAAAACCTTGTCCTCGTGACAAAGCCCCGGAGCCACTTCCCGCCCTAAACCCATTTGTCCTTTCATCCTCTGCACATGAGCAAGGCCTCTTGATAGCCTCCCTGACCACACCTGGCTGCTCAATCCGGTCTCAGGCACTAACCGACCCCTGCAGACATAGTTTATTGCCCCCACACAACAGGACTTGTAGCACTAACAAAGAAGTCTGATTTAATCAGTAGCACGAACCCTCAGATCTGACCGACCCCACACACTTTTAGATCCTGTCGGAATGTCCAGCTGCAAGATAGCATTCATGTGTTAGATTTGGGGGGGTGGGGGGGACAACAGCTGCTGGGTCTGTGTGGGAACCTGCTGGAGGCAGGAATTCCAAGGATGTTTGACCACCAATAAACTAACTGAAATGTGTATAAAAGACTGAGCAGCGGAGAAGTTGTTAGAGCACCCCCCGACGATAGCCCCGGTGTCCGAAGCTATGTGTTCTCCTCTAGAGAAATAAACCTGTTCCTCGCCTTCCAATTCCCAGCGCCTGCCTCGTTATTTGATCGCTAAATCTTAAGGTGAATTAGAGGTGGTTTGCACCAAGCGGCATCGAAAGTCTTGGAAGTCTCGCTGCTTTTCATCAGGGCAGGCTAAACGTGTGCTCAATGGTCATGCTAGAGATAAACCCGAAAGTCGTTGGGTCTTCTCTGCGCTCGAATTCAGCTAAGCAGCCGCTCTACCGTATCGCGATCTCTTGCAGACATGAGAGCTAAAAGTTTATTTGTGCTCAACATCGTGGCCTTTTGTACTTTTGGGCCGAGCATCTTAAACCTAACTCTGGCAGTATGCATTTAGTGCACATCTTGGGCATTGCGCGGAGCTGTAACATACGCATCCATAAAACCGTTTTCACTTTTTAAAATTAATTTTGGGGGGAAAACTGTCTCTGCAAAACAATTAGCTCACATGATTTGGTCTACTTAAGGTGCACAAAACAGCAATTTCTTCGTTGTGGAGCTGTTCGGCAGCTGGTTGCTGCTTGTGTAAAATGAATTTAGAAACAGTTGTTTTAAGCGCCGTAATAATAGTATGTGTGCGTCTATCTTTTAAGTAAGCATTTGCGCAATTCTAGCATGCATCGAGGGGTAAAATCACAGATCAGTTTCCGTGAGAAAATATGTTAATCTTTTTTTTTTCACAATGGAAGCGCCTTGCCCTCGATGTCAGGCTGTGCCACTGGTGACACATTTTCTTTAGGCGACACTTCTATGCTGTAGAATTCAGCAATCTTTTGCAAACTCATCTATGTATTTTTCTGCAGTGGGACCCCCTTCCTCCCCAAAACCCCCCACATACTTTGCAGCCTTCCCTGTACATATAATATACAAAGCACACCGCTGAAGTGCATTACTTGCCAAATGTGTTTTTACTCGTACATATGTTGCTGTCTCCAATCGATTCTTTTCGCCTGGAAACTAGTGCTTGAACGCCTTTAAAATCTCTGGTACGTTCCCTGTTGGACTGCCCTGGCACGTGTGTGGTGATTACCGTGAGCTGGGGATGTCATTTGTGCCGTAGAAATACTATTTGTGCATTAATGCACAAGGAACACGCTCGCATGCATGTGATCAAGGCTACGTTGCAGTTTATGCAATCCGAGTCCAGAGTTTTAAAATATGGTTTACAGCGCCATCAAAACGTTTTCTGTCTTGATTCTACGACCTTCCAATAGGGAGCAGGTATTGGATGCGGAGTATCGGCGCTAAAATTGCAAGGACTCAATTCCATAGTTCAGTTTCAGATGGATACATTGACTTTATTGAAGCATATTTTTTTTTCATTGCTCTCCAACATACCTTGAAAACATTCCCAATATCTCTGGCTAAACACGTATAAGGTCTCAAAGGCGAGACTTATTGGCTATGCCAATGCTTGTTAACCTTCCTGACAGGCGTGGGAAAAGAGCCTAACTCGTCTGGCCACCATTAAGGGGTCCAGAAAGAGGTCTTACTGCCAAAAAGGATTACTTCTGTCTTAGAATAATTAAGTTTAAGACAGTTATTGATCATCCATTGACTGACTGCGCTCATGCAGTTCGGAAATGTATCGCCCATGTCTGAACCCCTGTTAGAGAGAGACCACATTCTGGGTGTCATCAGCATATGATACTAGTGACAACCCAAAGAACTTCATCAAAGTTGCCAGAAGTGTGATGTAGAGATTGAACAAAGTTGGGCTTAATGAAGAGCCCTGTGGGACCCCGCACAGCAAGAAAAAGCATTCAGATGTGAAATCCTCAAAGTTGACAGAATGGACACGATCAGTAAACAAGCATTTACAATGCAATGGTTTCGCCTTTGGAAAAGTTAGAGCAGCGCAGCTATGCAGTTTAAATTCCCTTTATTGGTATGTCCGTGTGCTACATACAGCACCTGGTTACACTAGTGTGCTAGGTCCTTTAACGGTAAAATACACTCAATCTAATCACCCTACAAATGGGGTGCCAAATAGCACAGCTGAACGCCTTGCGCCAATATACTGTGTGATTCTTGACAAAAAAAAATCACATAATCTCCCTGGGCCTAAAAAACATGCCTCCTCCCCTCTATTATATAATCCAAGGGCTCCAACTGCCGTGGCCAAGTTTGTGCTTCTTAAAACTGCACAAAAGTGCCTTTAGGGTTCAGAGAGGGGCAGTGCGCAGGGGCAGTGGGCAGATTGTAGGCCTCATGCGTGGGCAGTGTGCGGGGAGTGGGGAGTTTTAAGGGTCACTCATAGGAAGTGTTTAGGGGCAGTAAGGCGTTTTTAGGGTCGGCTCAGGGTGGCAGCTAGCTACAGTAAGGTGTTATTAGGGCCCAGGGATGGATAGGGTATGGCTTACCAATGTGTATTTTAGTGTAATTAAACCACAATCATTAAATAACATTTTATGAAGCAGCCGGGCTCGTAGTAGTAAACACCACATAGAATCACACCGTCCATAGTGCAAACCTACAACGAAGCGCCAAGAGGCGCTAGGACACGCGCTGGGCGCATTGAGGACTCCTGGTCGCTGAATACCATTCCTAGATTAGCGTAATCTAGCGCCTAGACGCCCAATCCGTCTGGATTGTGTCATTGTAAGGATCTCATTACATAATCCAGAGCACCTCACTGACTAACCACCTCGATGATATTCAATGTATCGACATTGGAAGGATGAACAGCTAAGCCACGGCTCGGCTGGGTGCTTTATCTGACATAACCTCAAGGCACTGGAATTATGCATCGGAGGGGGGCACATTATGCAGCAGGGTTGACTGAAATATGAGGCAAGAAAAGGCAAATGGTGCAGCGTCATGCAACGCATTTGCTGATAGCATGACATCATTTTGTCATTTTTACCCTCGTTAAAACTGTCTGGGAACAATAGTCTGCAGCTCGTCTTAACACACAAACACAGCAACAAGCCTCAGAAAGGAGAGAAGACAACCTTACGAGGGGCTTCCACTGCCCGCCATCAGTTGTCACTGCGACTTTAGTAACGTTTGAAGTGTGTGAAATAGAAACGGATTTGTTTTTTGTTCGAATCATGCCATGGTGGAGCAGAGGACGAATTATGCAGCAAATGCAGCGCTTCCATAATGTGCGGAAAACGTCGCAGCCGCACAATGGCACAGCTCCAGTGCGCTGCAGGACGTGTGTTTGTGTGACTGTTTGCCTATTGGTGCAGATGTGTAGGCATCCTGCAATCTTCGCCCGTGTGCACCTGTGTGGGGTGTCGGTGTGTCTGTGTGTTTCTGTCCTCTGTGACTCTGTGTGCACCTGTCTGTCTCTGAGTAGTCGGACGCATCTGCCCCCCTGTGTCTGTCTGTCTGCGTGTGTGACTGTCGTTTGGGGAGTTGTGCATGGCTATCTGTTGTCTGTGTGCCTCTTTGTATGTTTGTGTTTGAGTGTGTCGTACTTCAGTAGTTGAACGTGGGTATTGTATGTGTGAGTTTGTGTGTGTGCCTATTTGTGCATTTGTGTTTGTGTGTCTGTCTTTGTGCACAGTTGTGTGTCTCTTTGTGTGTCTGCCTTTGCATAGATGAATGTGTGTGCTCGTGTTTGTGTCTCCTTGCCGTCTGTGTGTGTGTACTCTGTGTCTATGTGTGTGCTTGTGTGTGACTGTTTGTCTGTCCGTCCGCGGCTCTCGCAGTGAAGTGCGGCAGGGTCGGGGCAGTGCCTACAGGGCAGAGTCCTGGTATCCCCCTCCCCCCGGGGTCTCCCGATCTAAATACTCTATCTGTACTACCCTGAGTGACCGCCACACTTTTCTGAACCCGCTGCCCGTTTCACGGAGGCGGATGGCAACCGATTTCCTAATCCAGGCCCTCAGCTCCGTACTCTTACCCCGGCGGCCAACTTGGTGAAGCGTAGAAAGGGAGGAGGGAAGGAGCCCCGGCCACGAACAGAGCTATACAGCAAGCCGTAAAGCGAGAGGAAGTGCTGTAAGGCCGTGAAATACGCTTGACATAGAAATAAAACTACAATTTGGTGGCGGCTACTGGACAAAGACAAGCATTTACACACGGGCTCAGGGAGGGGGGACGGGCTCACGTGGGTGGTGAGATCTGCACGGTTCTAACGTCTTCCGCTGATCCTTACCTGATCGCTGCTGCCCTCCTCCTTGCTGCCGGTACGGATTTGCGGTGGGGGCGGGCACCACAATGTGCCCCGCGCCCCCTCCGCTCCACCCTCGTTAGGCTCCTCTCCGGTCTCCCTCCAGGCATGGGAGACCGGCAACACCGGCAAAGGCTTCCCCCAGGCAGGGGGAAGCGGCAAACAGCAAGGCTTCCCTTTCCCTCCCCCGGGCTGCGGGTGCGGGACTTCCGGCCGGCCGCGAAGGGATTGGCCGGCCGGCCAGGTACTTCCGGGTCGCCGCGGGCAGCGCGGCGGCCCTCGCTAGGCAGGCGGGCAGAAATCGCGAGGTGGGCACTCGCTGGGGGCGTGAGAGGACACGGACGGCGGGAGGGGGCGGGAGGGGGCGGGAGGGGGCGGGAGAGGACACGAACGGCGGGAGGGGGGCGGGAGAGGACACGGACGGCGGGAGGGGTCGGGAGAGGACACGGACGGCGGGAAACGTGCACAGGACAGCAAGGGGGGCGGAAAGGCACACGGAGGGGGCGGGAATGGACAGCGCATCTGAATTCACTTTCAGTGAAAGGGGAGGGAACGGGAAAAAACGTAACTCCGCCCTGGGGAAAAAATCTCCGGAACGCCCCCGAATCTGGTCCAGCCTTGATGGACAGATCCGGCACTCAATGGCTAGCCTCCATTTATGGAGCTAACCAATGAGAGCCGGGGGACGTTCCAGGAGTCCTTATTGACGACATAGGATTTCACCTGCGCTGAAGAGCTGCGCAGAGCGCAGCCTTCGGCAGGCGAAACCCAAAAAGGACACAACAGGAATAAAGTTGCACCTTCAATCCCTAAGCTCTGTAACCGGTAAATCAAAAGGTCACGATTAACAGTGTCAAAAGCTGCCGACAAATGAAGTAAGATTAGGGCTGCATTGACATCCTTATCTAATATGGCTCTAATTTCTTCAGTGGCCACGGTTAGCGCAGATTATTAGGTTATTGGTAAACTGCCTCTACTTTCAGCATCACATGGGCCACATGTGGAGGCAGTACTTAATTTTTATTTTCAGTGGTTGCTGGTACTCAGCACCAGCACTCATTTCTAAACACGGGAACATACTCATGACACCCCACCAAACAATAACTTCTGCTAAAAAATAAAGAAACACCATGCTATCAGTGGAGCATTTAACTATTTAATATACTATCTAAAAACTGAAAACTAGCACAAAGATACTGCTGTCACTGGTATTTGGCAGCAGTGGCATGAACTGTGAGTGGTGCCAGCTGCAGTGGACTCCTGAGCAATACCTTTGGCCCTGGCACTTAATATTTGATCAAATATGGACTGCGTGGATATGAACAGGAGAGGAGAGACCTAGCAACTTGAAGAACAATCTCATCGTTTGAGGAGGGGGGCGAGGCCTCATGCCAACAAGTACCTACAAGGCACTTTTGAACCTCACCCAGAGTCCAAGCACCCTCTACCCCAGTCCCCCCAAAAAGCCTGCTGAGGCTGGTGTCGATGTCCTGGGGTGTTTTCACACCCCTTAACCACTTCGCTGCGGCCAGAATTCCCCCGCAGTGCTTAAAAAAATTGACGTGTGCGCATTTTGGACGGCCGTCCACCGCACACTCCCACCGTGACGTCAGACAGCCGGGGACCGTCCGGCGCACGGAAGCGGTTAATGGACGTTGGCAGTTCAAAGCCTTGGAAAAAGAGTTAGAAAACTACTATTTACAGTGGTTTTCAGCTCGTTTTCCCTGCCACTGTGTGATATCGGCTCTTCAATCGGAGGCTGTGTGATGGGAGCAGATATTGTGTGTCATACAGTGATACTGTGCGAAATGGCAGGTATGGAGACCAGCTCATGGGTATGCAAGAAACTGCAAGGAAGGAGAACATGCACGTGCCTGTGTTTGAAGGAGCATGTCTCTACATGCCTGTGCACATAAGTCCGGTGGTAGTTCCTGATCATGATGACGCTGACTTACATGATGTAAACCTGAGCACAGGGACATGGACCAGTAAACAGCAGAGCAGAAATCTTGGAGGGCATCACTGAATTAATTACCTAAAGTGTATACCTGGATGAGCCACCGTAAGCACCAACATATAGGAATGCGTGTGGCACATCATTGCATTGACTAACATGATGGAGGTAGGGTGCTCGGTACAGGATGATAATGACTGGCAATGAGGGTGCATTAAAGCACAGCATGGCAACCTTTGCAATTGGATAGCCATATCTAAGAACATAGCGGGAATAGCAGACATACATTTAATAACAAGCATTTACAATGCAACGGTCTCGGCATTGCAAAAGTTAGAGCTATTAGCATTGTAAATGAACGCGAGTTTAAGGTCTTGACATTGTAAATGACAAGGTCTTTTTATTTATTTTTTAAAAACGAAAACATCAATAAAAATCATTGTCATTTACAATGCCAATAGCTCAAAGTCGCGTAATGTGTATGCCAAAGTACAGTAGCCTCCTGACGAGTGCCCTTGCACTTAATTTTTTACAAATGAAAGCCCTGGCATTTCTTTTTTTTACAAATTAAGCACGGGTGGTGTCCGTGTCTGCATGGCAGTGGTGGTGTCCGTGTCTGCATGGCAGTGGTGGTGTCCGTGTGTGCATGGGAGTGGTGGTGTCCGTGTGTGCATGGGAGTGGTGGTGTCCGTGTGTGCATGGGAGTGGTGGTGTCCGTGTGTGCACGGCAGTGGTGGTGTGCGTGTGTGCACGGCAGTGGTGGTGTGCGTGTGTGCACGGCAGTGGTGGTGTGCGTGTGTGCACGGCAGTGGTGGTGTCCGTGTGTGCACGGCAGTGGTGGTGTCCGTGTGTGCACGGCAGTGGTGGTGTCCGTGTGTGCACGGCAGTGGTGGTGTCCGTGTGTGCACGGCAGTGGTGGTGTCCGTGTGTGCACGGCAGTGGTGGTGTCCGTGTGTGCACGGCAGTGGTGGTGTCCGTGTGTGCACGGCAGTGGTGGTGTCAGTGTGTGCACGGCAGTGGTGGTGTCCGTGGTGGTGTCCGTGTGTGCATGCAAGTGGTGGTGTCCGTGTGTGCATGCAAGTGGTGGTGTCCGTGTGTGCATGCAAGTGGTGGTGTCCGTGTGTGCATGCAAGTGGTGGTGTCCGTGTGTGCATGCAAGTGGTGGTGTCCGTGTGTGCATGGCAGTGGTGGTGTCCGTGTGTGCATGGCAGTGGTGGTGTCCGTGTGTGCATGGCAGTGGTGGTGTCCGTGTGTGCATGGCAGTGGTGGTGTCCGTGTGTGCACGGCAGTGGTGGTGTGCGTGTGTGCACGGCAGTGGTGGTGTGCGTGTGTGCACGGCAGAGGTGGTGTCTGCAGATCAAGCCTATCATTCAGGTTCAGGGCCTTTAATTACTGTTATGGCCCTCAGCAGCAGATTGGCATGCTATTAGATAGCCTGGAATTGTGGGCTTTCCAAAACAATAGGTATTGAAGGGAATACAGAGGTGTTCACTTGTAGGTCTTATTTTTCCAGTAAAGTCTTGAAATGTACTGCATATTAGCATATGTGTTAATGACCGACGCTGCAAACCGCACTAGAACATGGCTACTGCATACCCACAATCCATTGCCCGCGTCATAGTATGCACACGGTAGACAATTCATTCACGTGTTTAACGTGACGCAGGAGCAGAGTCCCGGGATGGCCTGTTTTGCAACACATCGCAGTTTTTCAGACTCATTGCTGAGGCGTTATATACACTATGCGGGGAGTGACGCCGAGTAGGATGTTTGTGTACCGTGAGAGTGGGAGAACCGGCTATAGATTCAGATCCATTCTGAAGTTATGTGAAAGGACAGTGGGGAGTGTAGCGCGCGTGTACCTGCATCACCGCGATGAGGCTGCCGTGCGCCTCGTGAAGAGCGCCGCGTGCCCCTCTGCAGACTCCTCCTGCATTCCAGAGAGGCGAGCGACGCGATCCGGTCTGGAATGCAATTCTGTGGAGACAAGACCTGGCCGCGCGCACAACGTTATCCTATGGGGAAACGCTGCGCGCGGCCAGGTCTTGTCTCCCTTCGGCGTCTCAGACTGCTGAGACGCCGACAATAGTTCTCTGGGGAATACGCGCTTTCAGCGCGTTATAGCCGAGCCCTAAAAAGGAAGAATGCATGGTCTTGTCTCCCTTCGGCGTCTCAGACTGCTGAGACGCCGACAATAGTTCTCTGGGGAGAACGCGCTTTCAGCGCGTTATAGCCGAGCCCTAGAAAGGAAGAATGCATTTCTGAACAAAATGGGCTTGTTTACTGAAAACAAAAAGCTGACATCGGAGGACAAAACTACTGCATTTTAAAAATATTTGAAGATGATATGGGAGCAACACTTTTAGCCGTTGAGGAGGCAAATATTGCTGATGCTCTGGCATCAACATTTACTTGGTTGCAGATCAATGTACTTGCTGCTCTGGCAGGAGTTCAAATTCAAATTCAAAATTAGCTTTATTCGATTTGTTTGGTAAAAATCATAAAAGCATACAAAACATTTTATACAACAATTTTTCCCCAACGTTTAAAAAGTCGAAAAAGCCATTTTCACATGATAAGAACATAAAGTCAGTGATGTCATTTCAGAAGATCAACCTTAGGTCGAAACATGTACGAAGATTTAAATATATAAAAGTTACATCATAGAATTTCTAAATTTCATAACTGACTTTAAAAAACGAGAAACGACATAGATGACATACACATCATCTAGCAAAAGTAACTTAAAATAAGCGTTTTTGCATGTTCTTATGCCCCAGCATTTAAGGAGGGGTAATAAGTACAATTTCCTTGGGGCAGAATACAGTTTACAAAAGAACATAACATGAATGTTACTTTGTGATGAGTGATCATCACACGGACAGATTAGATTCGGGGTAGACCAATCATTTTGTTTTGGTAAAGTAACCATACGAAAGAAAGTGCCTAGGCGGAGTCTGGTAAGTAACATACGGGGATAAGGTGCAGTTTCGGTCCTGAGATACAGTTGCAAGCCTTCAGTGGGAGTTATTCTTTGGTAGCTCAAAGTAGTATTTTTGAGTTTCTCAGCCTCCCATCTAATACCCTCCAGATGTGTGATTAGAAGTTTTCTGAGAGATGACCTAGAGAGGTTTTCTAAGGACTCTGGATCGTCAAAGTATTCAGGACAGCCAATCTTGGAAAACATCAACCGGACCTGTCGCAGCCATTTTATTTTGGATGCAGCGTCCAAATTCATACAATCACTGATCAGGTCTCTGTTAAGTTGGCATTCCTTGGTAGTCCAGATTTTGTGCCAGAGCAAGCACGGGGCCAGCTTTAAGGAGTCGCTAAGATATTTGAGGCCAGTCTCAATGTGAGTGAGATAAGTAGAAGTAGTTTTACCCACACCCAATAAATAACGGATAAAAAGGTTCTCACAGGTTTGGAGTGAGGACACATCTTCAAACCCCCATAGGCCTGCTCCATACGTAACTGTCGCTACACACTTTGCTTTGTAAACCTGTATCATCTCAGCAGTCGGCTTGCCCCCAATTTTCGCTGCAAAAGTTCTCAGGGCCCCAATGGCACGCGTAAAGGCAAGCCTCCTAGCCGATACTGCATGCTTCCAGTCTCCTTTTCTCCCAAAGACAACACCCAAATAACAAAAAGTATCCATGCTCTCAATTCTTTGCTCGTCAAGGTAGATCGAGCATTGTGACTTTTTACTCTTTTGGGTGCACGGCATAGAGAAGGTTTTGGAAATATTCACTTTTAAGTTTCTTTTTCCCATATAGGATGAAAATTCTCTAACCGCTCGCTGCAACCCCATCATGGTCCTAGACATAATAGCCGCATCGTCGGCATATAGTAAGATGGGTACAGGCCTATCATTAACAACTGGATAATCATTTTGAAACATTGTCAGGTGGTCTACAACAGAATTGATATAAAAACTAAATAGAAGGGGCGCAAGGATACATCCTTGCCTGACCCCTCTGTTTATGGGAAATTTCTGTGTGCATTGTCCCTGGGTCCCGAACCTTACTCTGGCACCAGCCTCTCTATACAGTTCTTTAATAAATACAATGATGGTGGGATCCACCCCAATAAGCTCCAATGTTGACCAAAGCTGCAGATGATCCACACAATCAAATGCTGAGCTAAGGTCAACAAAGGTAACAAACAGATCCCCTTTTTTGGCCTCAGTATATTTTGCCATCAGTAGGGACAGATTTAAACATTGTTCTTGAGTGCCTAGCCCTTTTCGGAAACCATATTGGAATTCCGTGATGATCTTGTTTTCTGTCTCCCAGTACTGGATTCTCTTGAGGATAATCCTTCCCGCAATTTTCATAAGGCCATCTAATAGGGATATAGGGCGATAGCACGCCGGATCGTCCCTATTTCCCTTTTTAAAAATGGGGACAACAATGGCTTCTGACCAGGTTTTAATTAAGCCACATTTATTTCCCATGTTCAAAACATTAGTTAGGAGTGGAGTCCAAAGTTCCAAATTTGCTTTATAGACATCAACTGGTGTGTAGTCCGGACCAGGGGCTTTCCCTGAAGGGCTTTCCCTAATTGCATTTTCCACTTCTAAGGTGCTGAAGACCAAATCAATTGGATAGGGGGAAGCTGGGGGGTCACTTGACTGATGAACCTGTGTAGATTTGTTCAGGGGTGAAAGAGCCCTTTGTTTATTCGTGTTGTCCCCCTGACTATTGGTATAAAGTTTACCATAGTGTTCAACCCAGCGCTCTGCTGTGATTGCTACATCTATACAGTTCTCAGTATCCTTAGTATTATAAGCTGATCTAATCACTTTCCAGAAAAGGTTAGTATCCTTATTCCTGGCCGCTTCTCCCAAAGCTTCCCAGGCCTCTCGTTTCCTAGTTGCTTTCCTGAGGTTAATCTCTCTCTTATACTCGCGTCTGGCCTCAGAGATTAGGACCCTGTTTTTCGGGATGGCCTTTAGAACTTTCTTCAAGTTCTTTAAGGCAGCTGTACACCTAGGGTCAAACCACCCGGTAGCGCGTTTCCCCTTCTTTTTATGGCTCTTGGTAAGAAGGCTTTTTATGTGCTCCTGAATATTAACAAAAGCTGCCATAATCGCCTTAGGCTCAGTGTCTTCCTCTAAACAGACAGATATGTCTGCAAAGCAAGAGGTTGTTAGGTTGTGGAGAAAGATTGTAGGGTTTAGGGTCTCCCACTTGAGCACATAGCCATTTAACTTCGTTAAAGTAACCTCCAATGGATAGAGTGGGCCGCTAATTTCCTTTGCTTTCTCCTGTGGGAGCCTGACCCCAAAGGTAATAGGGTAATGATCACTCATTGGTTCATCCCCTATCTCCCAAGAGGTTATAAAATTAGGTATAGTGGGGGATATGAGTGCAAAGTCGATTATACTTTCACAACCTCTTCCATTGTATGTTGGGGCAAAGGGAACTGGTGGAGAGCATACCTGATTAATGAAGGTGAGGTCGAAAGTAAACACAATGCTGTTAAGGAGAGACCCCAGCTTGGTGTGTGAGAAATGGAAAGGACCGTCCTCCTCTCGATCTGCAAGGCCGCACAAACCTAACTCAGAGAGTGGACAGACGGTACAGTTAAAGTCTCCCACCCACAAAACTGTACTGTCTCCCAGGTTTTGATCTCTCTCCTTGTGAATATAGCTCAACATTTTATTCAGGATGCATTCCATTTCATTTACAGGCATATTATTATAAAAGTTCACCAGTATAAACTTTTGTGTGGTGCCCCATTTAAACGAAAGGATTTGAAAGTATTGATCCAAGTGGAAATTGTACACCTTTATATCCCCTATATTTGAAATGTATATACACAGGCCCCCTTTGTTACGCCCCTGGATGGCGGGAGCCGCGGGTGAATGGAATGTACGATACCCCATGATATGCCTTTCCTCTGCGAGCCAAGTTTCTTGCAGGCAAAGTATATCATGCTTCCGGACGGTCTCCAGCCATGATGTCTGCCTGATCTTATTACCCAAGCCTGCTACATTCCAGGATAATAGTGAGTGTTTCGGTTCCCTAGCCACCTGGTGTGTGTGACCCACATACTCCATAGCATCAACCTGGTCTTGGGGATGTGCCCTGTCTAGATGTTGTATGACTTGCGCAAAAGGCGGGTGACGGGCAAGGGAGGTTTGGGTCGCCATCGCATGGGTCAAGTTATTAGGGATATGTGGCGATGTGATACTATTACTGGCAATTATTGCTTGCATTTGGTCACTTGATCGTGGGGGTTGATCGTCGGTTTCCAGTCAATCCACCTGATCTAAGCAAGCAAACCTATTCATGGTAGGTACACCTTCCCACCACTTGTTAGTGGGCTGCCAACCCTGTCCTTGACCCTTCCATCTATGATTATGGACCATAGTCCAAGCCCCAGGATACTCAACTACCTGTTTAGGGGGATAAAAGAAGGTAAGGGGTTTGGTGACAATTGTTTGCTCCGCCATATATGGATCCCATGTGGTGATAAGGTGGGCAGTGTGAGGGTCAGCAAAGGACACCACGATACAATCTCCTGGTATCGATTTATAAGTACGGCCCACCCAGGGGACTCTCCTGGCCATAAGGACCCTGCTCCTGTTGGTTTGTGGGATCTGCCTATTGGTGTTCAACCAGTGGATCACTTTATTTTTTAGGGACCACTGGGTTTCAACAATATCAGGGGCGAGCGGAGGTACCCCGGCCAAAATAACAACATAAGCCCCAGCCTCAGGGGGGAGGTCAATATAGCCCCCACGAAAGTTCTGACGATTCAGGTGTGAGTTTGGTAAGGGCTCTAGGAGAGGAGTGGCAGAATTACTCGCCTTCTGGTCAAATCTAGAGGAAGGTTTAGGCTGGACATGTTTTTTAGTGGATTCTTCCTTGCCTTTTGGAAGATTGGCAGGGACATTAACAAATTTCCTCGGTTTGGGGATTGGTGTCGGCTTAGATGATGGGGTGGGTAAGGGTGCAGGCAAAATCAGAGGGACAGGAGGGTCCTCCTTTAACACTGTGGCTACTTTAGTGTTAGTCTTAGGGTCTGAGACAGATTGAATACCAACATTACTAGCCAGGGGTAAACCCTCGTTAATATGGGGATGTATTGCTTCCAGCTGTTTTAGACTAAGTGTGGCCAGGGATACTAATGTTTTATCCATTTCAAGTAGGTGATTCTCAATACGAGACAGTCTGAGTTCAAATGGTGTCAATAGTTGTTTTAACGTGACCCAGACAGTTTGAAGAAAGTCTTCATCATCACCTGGATTATCCGTATCCCTCTCTATCTCTTTTAGCCCTCCCGGTGTTAGGTTATCTACAGGAATAGTAGGATTCTCGACCACAAGGGCATTAAGGGGGGTGAGAAGATTGGAATTATTATCACCCCCTATTGGCTGTGTAACTAACGGTGGTATTTGTTTGCAATCCCCTACGTTGGGTAGAGTTCTTCTACGATTGAAAAACTGCTGCCTAGCCACTTTGGCTTTTTTGCGAGCATAGGCAGATTTTACATTATTTTTTTTCTTCTTCAGAGCATAGGAACCTGAATTTGTGCTTTTTGCTACAGAGAAGGAAGGGGCAGTTATAACCGGCAAGATGGTAAGATTTTCCTGTTCGGTAGGTAGTGCACCCTCATTAGGTTGGACGGTCATGGGTGAAAAGATGAGGGAAGAATCTAGTGATGGTGAAGAAAAAGAAGGGGAATGATGAACATCCGCAAGGATCAACAGAGGAGGGGGGCGTTCAGCCGGCTGGGGGGAAACAGCGGACGCGATATTTCCCAGAGAGGATTTTTTGGAATTAGCAAAAGTTTGGGAGAGTCTACGTGCCGCATCTAACTCAATTGAAACCCTTTTCTGCATTTTTGTGATTTCTACATCTATAGCCAGATTTGTTTTTGCTAGAAAATTGTCCAAGGTGCCTTTTGACTTAGTTAATCCCAGTGCAGTCTTACTGCGAGTCCCCCGAGTACACATGATGTGTGACGATTATGTTTTATATGTAGTACTCACAAAGCTCAAGGTCCAGGCACAATGGCGATGAGGGGAACCAAGGGGGGTGGGCCAGGCCAGACCTCTTAGACCTCGAACGGCCTCAAACGGCCCGCTCTTAGCCCGGTCTTCGCCCCGGGCTGCGTCCCGCGCTGCGGGAGAACTGGGTCAGTAAATAGGTGATCGGGTAGACAAGGGGGCGTGGCAGCGGGGAGAGCGGACCGGAAGTTGGTGAGTGGTCTTGCAGGGACTCCTGGGCAATGGAGTCCCCTGCACGCTCGCAGCCCCGCTGACCGCACTCACCCGGTAACTCTGCAGTCCTTCCCCTGTGTCCCGGTTGTAAAATGCACGCAGCGGCACCCGCGGAGCGGGTGCGGCAAGAAGTGACAGGAATCCTTTGAAGAGGCGCTGAGGGCAGTTCAATCAGCCAAAAAGTGCGTCCGTGCTCTGGAGGGCGTCCCGCCGGAGAAAAAGAGGTGAGGGTTTTTAAACACACACAGCTGCAAAGGGCGGGGGGCGGCAGCGGGGAGAGCGGACCGGATTGGTGAGTGGTCTTGCAGGGACTCCTGGGCAATGGAGTCCCCTGCACGCTCGCAGCCCCGCTGACCGCACTCACCCGGTAACTCTGCAGTCCTTCCCCTGTGTCCCGGTTGTAAAATGCACGCAGCGGCACCCGCGGAGCGGGTGCGGCAAGAAGTGACAGGAATCCTTTGAAGAGGCGCTGAGGGCAGTTCAATCAGCCAAAAAGTGCGTCCGTGCTCTGGAGGGCGTCCCGCCGGAGAAAAAGAGGTGAGGGTTTTTAAACACACACAGCTGCAAAGGGCGGGGGGCGGCAGCGGGGAGAGCGGACCGGAAGTTGGTGAGTGGTCTTGCAGGGACTCCTGGGCAATGGAGTCCCCTGCACGCTCGCAGCCCCGCTGACCGCACTCACCCGGTAACTCTGCAGTCCTTCCCCTGTGTCCCGGTTGTAAAATGCACGCAGCGGCACCCGCGGAGCGGGTGCGGCAAGAAGTGACAGGAATCCTTTGAAGAGGCGCTGAGGGCAGTTCAATCAGCCAAAAAGTGCGTCCGTGCTCTGGAGGGCGTCCCGCCGGAGAAAAAGAGGTGAGGGTTTTTAAACACACACAGCTGCAAAGGGCGGGGGGCGGCAGCGGGGAGAGCGGACCGGATTGGTGAGTGGTCTTGCAGGGACTCCTGGGCAATGGAGTCCCCTGCACGCTCGCAGCCCCGCTGACCGCACTCACCCGGTAACTCTGCAGTCCTTCCCCTGTGTCCCGGTTGTAAAATGCACGCAGCGGCAAGAAGTGACAGGAATCCTTTGAAGAGGCGCTGAGGGCAGTTCAATCAGCCAAAAAGTGCGTCCGTGCTCTGCAGGAGTTTCATATGTAGCTCAGAGCTTGTTATAACTTGTTCATTATACAGAACTGGCATTGAGACCCTAGTTCGCGTCACCGGTGTAATCTCAGCCTGTACTTTTTGTTTAACTTGAGGGACTTCTCTGAGGTCAAAGGCCTGCGAGAGTGTGAGATCTGTTTATCTATTCACTTACACATACTTCCCTTCGAAGGAGAGCCATAGAGTGCCATGACAGATAAGTAAAATCTAAAGGCATGAATGGGAAATATAAGAAATGGTAAGGTAGAAATAAATTAAACTGTTTTTTCTGTTAATTGGTCATTGTGGAATTTTGCTACAAAAACTGGTCGATCTAATAATTAAACCAACTTTCTTTGTCGAGAGGCGCGTTTAGAAGTGTAGGTGGAGATACATCTTCTTCCAAGTCTAACTCCTACCATCACTGGTGTGGAGCAGATGTGCTTTGCAGACCTTAAAGTATTGACCTATTAAACGTCCACACCTACAGAAGAGTACATTATTGTAAAACCTATGGTTTTAATCCAATGTATTTACTTTTTTTCTGTGAAATTAATAATTTGGTTCCACGTTCTTAAATGTTTAACAGGAGGAAGAACACGAGCCCCCACGTCTGTCCAACTTTCATTGCTCCCTCAGTGAAACTTGGCAAGGTTATTTAAACATGGTTGAAGGTTGGCATCCTTCACTTACCATGGGATATGAAATACACTTCATGTTATATTACTACTAGAAGTACAGTTTCGTGATAAAATGAGAAAACTACTTAAGGTGATTTTAACCTTTGACCTATGGTGATTTAATCCTTTGACCTTGGGGAAAACTTAATGTAAAACATACAAATACATTAACACGTTGACAATTTGTACCTTATTAATGCATTTTATTAAGAGTCTAGAATGAACGGAAAGTTTAAAATTCCATTAACATTGCTTCTAACCAGAAATCACTCTAGCCGGCAGCGAAATGTTAAACTGATGGGAGTGAAATTTGCATTGTAAATATCGTAACAATTTGTTTAATCCTTTATTGAAACTAATTAGAGCACATGCAACACATAAGTAGTTAAAATATATTTCTTTTTCAAATTCCTTCTTTTAACCGCACCCAATAAAGAAGTGGAACCTAGATACTTTGGTGGCAAGGGGCTGTACAAGGAATAGGAGTCATGTCAGCGGTGCCATGGGTGGGTTTAGTGCAGCTGGGGTAGAGGATGAGAGTTTGTGCAACAGGTCGAAGCTGGGCAAGTGTTGGAGTGTATGAGAAAGTTGAGTTAGAGCAGGAGGCAAGGTTTCGAGGAGTGGAAGAGGAGAATATGTTAGCTGAGAAAGACAAAAGGTAACAAGGGGGACGTCAGCTAACTCAAAAGTCCCTGGGGAGGTTGGTGCTCAAGGATAGAGAGAGTGTGAATGAGGGAGCTTTGAGAAGTAGGCAGACTGGTTTTGTGGTTTGTTAAAGTTCTATCTTATTAATCTTTCTTTATGTTGGGTCGCATAACTGTGTCAAGATTGCAGTCATTTTTAATTATATGGGAAAATTCCTCTAATGAATTACTTCTTGTAGGTGGCACAGTCAAGGGTGAACGTGTGGCTTATTTATGTCATCAAGATTGAAGTGTTGGGTTTATGCAATGTAGTATATCTGTAGGGGTTGGAGTAGAAATTGCTGTTGCTGCTGAACACTGTTGCTGCTTTTAAACGTATTTCCTATTCACTGATTTGAAGGACAATGGCTGGAGCAGGACAGGGAATATACAAGTATTATTCGAAGGGTGTTCGATAATTCTGAAGTAGTTGTTGCACTCAAACCTCTTGTGATTACTCACTCACTTAGAAAATAACCTGGCAGACCTGAAACGAGGCCCTTCGGTTGTGGTAGAAAAGCTTACACTGAACAACCATGCACATTAACAACTCCACACATAAGAAAATAGGAAATAGACAATGCTTAGATATACGAACAAGATGGCCGAGTAGACGTCTCTACCGGCACTCCCGTTGATGGCGAAGTAATCAGTTATCAGCCTACACATATCCTGCCCAATCTACTCACACCCGTGAAAGGGCAATAATGGCTGCTTCCCCCTGGAGAAATTAGAGCATCGAATGATGGCCGCTTTGACTGTGAAATAGAACACAGAGGGGATGCTCCGCGGGCCCTGCGGCTCCATGCGGTGAGACACAAGTGCAGTGCAGGGGGAGTCGCAAGGACTACAACCTGGGCCTGCCACAAGGAAAACAGCAGCAGGAGCAGTGGGAAACGCAGGTCGTTCACTGGAAGGGAGTCAGACAAAGCTGTAAGGTACACAGATGGGCCCACAGACTACAAAAGAACCCAGCGAAAACTAAGGCGGCACAGAAGGAACGGAGGCATCCCCGTCTTACCCAGAAGAGGAGAGACGAAATGGAGGACTCCTACGATCCCATAGTGAGAGCGGGACAGGTGACCCGTGAGCTGGGCGGCTTGGGCCCCAAGGACTCCTCCCTGGTGCTGCCCGAAGTCCCCTGGGGAGAAAGGCTAAACAGCGGGGATACAAGGTGTGGGCATGCCAGAGGATGTGGATCAGCACGCTCAGACCATTGGGCTGAACCCGTCCTAAACAAGCATTTACAATGCAACGGTTTCGCCTTTGGAAAAGTTTGAGCTATTGGCATTGTAAATGACAACATTTGTATTTGTGTTGGTTTTGAAAACAGATAAATAAATGGCATTGTCCTTTACATTGCCAATCGCTCTAACTTTTCCAAAGGCGAAACCGTTGCATTGTAAATGCTTGTTTTTCTCTTTCCTTCTAATTCACTCTCGGGGTGAGCGAGTTCTGCTGTGGAAGCGGAGGCAGGGATGGCTCATAATAACACCCATCCTCTTTCATCCACTCCAGCCACAAGCTGAAATCGCGGCCTACTTGCAGATCTCGCGGGACTGCCGCGACGGGAGCCGTGAATACTAATAATCCGTCTGGGACGTGCCTACCTCCTCCTGGCCATCCATCCATCCCTCTGCGTGCAGAGTGAGCGCGCAGAGGACTGAGCTCTGAGCAGGGACAACGCGTGGGGGCAGACAGAGGCAGGAGCAAAACAAACCCGACCCGGCTTATACACAAACTCAAAAACGGAAAAATAACCGACCCATGCGCGTCGCTGCACTGCCTTAAAAATCATTCTCATTGTATTGTATTGTATTGTAATTGCATGTATATAGCGCTTACTAGCCCTGACCACTGACGAGGCGCATTCAGAGCAATGCAGAGAATTACTCGATTTGCTCACTTGAAATGTGCGCATTTTTTCAATTTCCAAAGTACAGCCTATTACAGCTATCATAATCCCCCACAATAACACAGAAGCAGCGGGGACATAAGAGCCACCAGAGACCCGCAGCCCCTCCCGTCCTCACACATTGAAGAGCACGCGCGCCCAGAGAAACACAATTCATCACAGTTATTAATCACACGGCGGCTCCCGGTCCCCGCAGCAGTGTAAGGCGTGTGGGACATATCTGGGGCAGGAGCGCGGGTGAACAGCGAAACAGAGAAGAGACATTGTGCTGGGTAATAAAAAATGCAGCCTGAAACCAAAAGCTAGCTTTAAACAATTCATGACGTTAGAAAGAAGTTCGAAGATGCCAGGCGACCGCCGTTGTTCAAAACCTCTCCACGCCCCCAGTGCAGCAATGCAGTGATGCCTTGCCGACCATAATCTCCAGGACTGATTTAAATAAACAGCAGGTGCCGCGTTTCTTTACTCCCCCCCCCCCCCCCCTACCTCCATTCACCCCTGCCCCCCTTCCTCCACCGCTCCCTGCCAGGGCTTTGTTCCTGGGTGTCATTACAGTACAGACAGGCTGACCCATTCCTCACCTGCGTGCATGCGCGAGGGGTGCAGGGTTTTGGATACAGACTAAGAGGGACCAGGCAGGGTGCGATGTGAGGGCTGAGGAGCCTGTCAGGGTGAGAGTGTGTGGGTTGAGAAAATGATGGGGGGGGGGGTGCGCGTGTGCGAGGCTCAGGTACGAGAGAAGGGTTTGTTGAGGGGGTTTCTGCGGATATGCGGGGGTCTCAGTTGACGAATGGAGCTGCGCAGTGCTGGGTAGCACCAAAAGACAGGGGCTCAGGGTAGGTGTGCGGAAGAGGGGGCGTGCAGCGATGCAGCATGGTGCACGCAGGACTGTGAGGTGGTGAGCAGTGCTGAGGAGCAGCAGGGTGGCGTGTGCAGAGGGGTGCATGGAAGCTATGGGGGGGAGGTGGATTTAGAGGCTGTACACAGTGAAGAATGGGTGTCTGCCTCTGGACTGTGATGGGCACACACGCCATCGAGTGTCAATCTGTCCTACTTGCTGCTTCTGTTACCCCCCGACGGTGCCCAGAGAATACCCCCATCATGTATCCACTGCCAGGAGGCGCCAATGTTCTGCACCTGCCCCGATGGCACACAGACTCTAGGAGGCGCCTGCAGCCTCGGGCGCAGACCCAGATAGGATCTGTCGTGGCTCAGAGCTCAGACCCCCGGCAGCTGGTTCCATCACCCATGACAGCGCCAGGGTTCACTGGCGGGTGGCGGGGACTGGTGAGCCACAATCACCCTCCCCGGCGCTGCCCCATCCTCTCACCGTGTTTTGTTATGCTGGGGGATCACGGTCCCATGGAGACAGGCTTCCCGCTGCCGCTCTCCGCCCCTCTCATCAGCCAGAGCCTCGTGCCTGCTGCCTGCATCCAGGCTTAGGTGTCTGCTCACCTGCCGCCTTCTCGCTGCTCGCTCTCTCCCCGACACCGACAATGTGTCCCGACGCCCCTCTCCCCTTGCAGGCACTCACCGGGTCCGGCGGCTGCTGGAGGAGAGCTCCCGCTCCTCGGGACTCTCCGGGGCCGCAGAGGGACGTTCTCTTTCCCCGGGGCTCCTCCTGTGCTCGGGAGCCTCGGGACGGTCGATGCAGGCTGCTTCCTCCTTCCGGCTCTCTCCTCCTCCTCCTGCGATGACGCGGAAGGGGGCTCGACCGGCTGGGCCAATCCCAGCGCGGCCCGGGCTTGAAGGCGGGCGCTGCTTCCTCCTCTCACTCGGGGCCGCGGCGGTGAATACACGGAGCAATGCCGGGTGGGCACCGGCCTTAAATCTAAATATTAAGCGAGGTGGGCACTCGCTCGGGGTACCACAACAGCGGCAAGGTCCCTGGCAGGGTGGGCACCTGCCAGCGGATAAAATACTCGAAAATCAGGTGCCGGCAATGCCGGACCAGATTCGGGGGCGTTCCCGGCTGACGTCGCGTGACGTCGGCAAAAGCCAAAGAATCTCGGGAACGCCTCCGAATCTGGTCCGGCATTGACGGACAGGCCCCTCGTCCAATGGCTAGGCTCCATTTATGGAGCCAGCCAATGAATGACGAGGGCCGACCCAAAGCCACACTACAGTTCTCATAAGATTTCTCCTGCGCAAAAGCTGCTTGCGCAGCTTTTTGCAGTCGAAACCTAAAAACCGACGCATACAAGACCGCAAAGAGCAGATTAGGTGGGGCCGCGATGCTGTAGTTAGCGGCAGCCGAAGCAGAAACTAGAGTCTATTACCGCACGGCCCAGACGAGTGGGCCAGCTGGCTCCACGGATGGCCCCAGTGAGACGACTAAGGGACCACTAAGTGGAGGGCATGCCCCGGTCGATTAAAAGGCTCCTGAATGGTGACCATTAACATGTGGGAAAGAATTGAGGTGCGATAGGGGACAAGCTTAAGTGATAGGCATCGCAGGAACCAGAGCACCGCAGGTCAGTGCATTTTGCCTCTAATATCTACACATTTTTTATCAGAACTGCACTCAACACAACCATCCATATTATATACGAAATGGGCTAAACATTTCAAGGCTAACGTTTTTAACCACATTACTGATGATCAATGGCAAGCACTGGTCAATTTGCACTATGTAACAAAACGAACCCCTCTCTTATACAATTCAAATGTTTTTTTACAATGAATCTGTTTCAGTGGACCCCAGCTAGGCTTGACAAACTAAATTTGAGTGAGAGACAAATGCTGGAACTACAACCAAGAAGCTGGTTCACAACTGCACATGTTCTTTGAATTTCCACTCCTGGAACCATATTGGCGCTCGATACAGGGTAAACCATCATATATCTTCGGCTTTCCCATAACCCTAGGATTATCAAGGCACCCCCCCTAAAAAATAACTTGGCAGGTCAGGGAACAGGGGGAAAAAGAAAGAACCAAACAGAACTGCCAAAGTAGTGTTCCCTCAGGACCTCAATTTCTTTAAATAACGGCTTCTCAGAGCTCAAACAAGGGGCATAATGGACATAGTTCTCCACACAGAATAGTTACTTGTTATCACAGGTCTTTATTTCATTTTTTTCCTTTATTACTTTTTTTAGGTCTCGCGACCTATCGATGCGCGCAAGCGCATCGAGCGGAGCGAGAATTCAAGTACGCAAACTGCTCGTGAAACCACCAGCTTTTTGCTGGCGTTTTCATGAAGTTCACGTGAAAAACGTGAACGCGCATCAGCCTCCCTCCCTCCTAATTGCATTTGCCGCACAGCACATCAAAGGGCTTCGCCCAGCGTGCGCTCTGCGGCTTCTCGGCTTCTCCTCCCCTAATTCTTGGATGGCCGGCTTGCATTTGCCGCACAGCACATCAAAGGGCTTCGCCCAGCGTGCGCTCTGCGTCTTCTCGGCTTCTCCTCCCCTAATTCTTGGATGGCCGGCCGGCACACAACCTTCTTTGGATTTCTCCTCCCCCTCCCCAGCCAGCTTCCCCCAGGCAGTGTTCCCTCCCCTGCTACCCCATCCTCACTCATCCCTCGCACCCCCTCCTCCTTCTACTTTTAAACTAATCCGGTTCTATATTTTTGACGCTTTTCTTCATAACGAAATTCTTTTCGATTCCTAGTTATATCTTTATTACGCTTTCCCCATTTTCACCTCTTGCCTACTTGAACTGCATTACTAACAACAGAAACCATACAAAACGGCAACAATAGGTAATAATTGGAAACCGGTTGACGTTTTCACTGACGAGGTAAACCACACCAAGGTTCGTTCCTTTTTAAGGTGCTGATTATTTTTATTTATTTATAAACTACAGAGACTTGTCAAAGCTTTCCCTTCCTTTGAATCATCGCATGTAATGCATCTCTGAACGATCTGTGTGAGTCATCCCGGCTTTGCAACGCTCGAGCGCCTCTGACCGAGTTTGTGGCAGCGATGAGTCAGAACTGCTTTGGCAACTCCGCATCAATATGTCACTATGCAGCCTGCATTAAAAACAAGCATTGGCATAGCCAATAGGTCTCGCTTGTGGGACCTTATAAGTATTTAGTTTTGCAGCACAATATCCTTGTTTGCGAAGGGGGTCCCCTAAGGACCCCTTCCCATTTGCAACTGCATTACCACCCTCTTGAAGAGGGTGGTAAATTGAGAGTGTTTTGCAACCAGAAATTACAGTTGTAAAACATTGATACATAGGGCAGCGAGTCGCAATTAGGAAGGGTCGCCCTAGGAACGCCCCTTCCTAGTTGCTAGACACTATTCACTATTTTGCGACTCGCAAGTTTTTGCGACTCGCAAAATAGTGTTAGTACATGGTCCTATCAGATTTAGCATTTGCAAATGGGCCGCAAACCCGTTTGCCCATGCACAATCTTGTTGTACGTCTGGCCCAAGGTCAAAGTACGGTGTTGTCATTTCTGGGCATCGAGTTAGACTCAAAGGCGATGGGGGCACGCCTACCGATGGAGAAAAAGTTACATATGATGATGCTGCTGATAGACTACATACTGGCCAGAGGAAAAGTGACAGTTAGGGAGGTACAAGTGCTGCTAGGACATCTTAACTTTGCATGTAGAGTAGTATGGATAGGAAGAACTTTTTGTAGGAGATTGGGCAGGTCATTGGCTGGCCTTACGATGCCACACCATCGTGTGTGCTTGTCCGAGGGGACGAAGGATGATTTACGCATGTGGCGCATATTTTTTGAAGAATTAAATGACATTCCAATGGTGACAACCAAAGAGTGGGAATGGGATGTGCACACATACTCAGATGCCGCAGGAGCTAGTGGTTTGGGGTTGTACCGACAGTGCGGGCACAGAACTTGGCACGAAATAAGTTTATCTTTAGGGTGGTCAACATGGCAGTAGTACAAGTGGTGAATAAGCAATCTGCTAGGGATGCACAAGTACTCAAGATGATGAGTGTGTATTCAGTTGTTTGAAACATGATATTTTGTTTGAAGTCAGACATGTGCCAGGGCTGGACAATGACATTGCGGACGCTTTGTCTCATTTACAGTGGGAGAGGTTCCATGGTCTGGCCTCAGAGGCGGACAACTGCAAGACACCAGTGCCGGCAGAGATGTGGTCCATAGGAGACAAAAGGTGCTGCAATTGGTGGTAGAGTCGTTGGCTGTCTTCACTAGGAGGGTGTATAAAGAGGCTTGGCTGGAGTTCATAGACGTGGGGGCTCAAAAGAGGACGGACATGTGGGCAAGAGAAGAGGATGTTGTTCAGTTTATTTAATCAATGATTGACAGAGGCCTGTTGAAGGCAGGGCCGAACTGGGAACCAAATCCGGCCCTGAGAAAGTGCTCGTCCGTGCCCCCCGGGGCGGTTTCGGACGATTTTGTTGTAGGGCCGATTTTGCACGGGCCCAAAACTGTCCCCTACCCGTGCGGCGCACCGGGGGATTGCCCAGTGATCGCTACAGCCAGTCTGGCCCTGGTTGAAGGTCACAACTGCAGGCAGGATGGCAGGTGAGCTAGGCAGGCATATTCTAGAAGGCTGGGTTAGAGAGAAGGGGGCTAGGCCTTGAGTTATGAGACCGGTGTCTAAAGCTTTGTTGTTATGCGTGTTAGAGGTCATCCCAAGGATTTGCAGGAATATGGAGACAACAACATTGTGCTCTACCTTAATGTATTCGGTGTATTTTGGTGCTTTTCGGGCTTTGGAGCTGCTGGGAAGGAAAGGCATGCCAGGTATACAATGGGGCAAAGTGGACATACGGGATGGGGTGGTGGCAGTGACGCTCAAACAATCGAAGACAGACCAAACGGGAGCAGGGCAGTGGATAGTGAAGTGCTACAGGAGACATTAAGGCATGTCAGGTGTGATGGGGGTGTACATTGAGAGGGTTGGCTGCGCCTGGCTCTTGGAGGGAGTTTGCAGGGTTTCAGGCCACATGGTTACTACAGCGCAGTTGCTGTGGGTGATGCGGAGAGCTGTGTTGTTTTTAGGGGAAGCCCCGAGCAAATATAATACTCACTCCTTTTGAATCGGAGTAGCGACGGATGCAGCAAAACAGGGCTGGGAGAAGGACAGGATCATGTGCTTGAGGTGTTGGACTTCTGATTGTTTTAAAGCATACATTAAGTTGGGGGAGACGGAGTTCTGTGATGTATAATTTTCCATATACTTACGCATGTGTGTTTTCAGGTGCAGTGACGGGGCCAGCTATGGCGGAGCTGTCCATCTAGATAGTAGGTCATTCTTTTGTTAAATGGGCTGAACGCCATGAAATGAGAAAGGGGAAAGGTTTGAACATTGGTTTGGACATGTTTTTATTTAATGTTTCTTGGCATGGGAAGGGTGGCATGCGATGGCATGAGCTGATTTCCCTTTTGAACAATTTAATTTGAAGTAATATTTGCTCTGATGTTTTGATTGTACACCTTGGGAAAAATGACCTTGTGGTTTGTGTTAAGGGTTGTCATTACTGAAACAGATGAAAAAGGACCTACTAGAGATTAAGCGGCAGTGGTCAGGATATTATAACATCTGGATGGAGTTCATTCCTGGGAGACATTCGATATGGGGGGGGGGAGCGGAAAGACCCGCTGCAATAGACAAAGGCAGGAGAAAAATCAATAGGGGTATGAGGCTATTTTGTGATACGGAAGGTTTTGGGAGTGTTGAGCATCCCGAGCTGAGGTATGCTGCGGTTTATTTTTTCAGGGATCATAAGTTGCACTTGTCACGCTTCGGGATGGAGCTATACTTCATACTGATAAAGGAGGTCCTAGATAAGGTCCTTTGATATAAGTAAGTATCCTAAACCTTCCTAGATTGGGGGTCAGAAAAGTAAGAGTCAGGCGGGGACTTTTCGGAGTGGCGTTTGGTAACTAAGCGTTTTGTGGTCTGTGCTGCGCCCCCTTTGACCCAAACTATCTTTGTGGAGTGTGTACTTTCCCACAAAGTGCCATACTAAAAGTCACATTATGGAGCAAGCATGAAACGCATGAAAGGATTGGCATTAAACTCAAAGATTTAGGTAAGCTTTGCTTTTGGATGATGTGTGCTAGCAATTTAAAATTTTCAAAATTTTGCCCATAAAAACAGGTTTCACCGAAAATACGTTCGGTAATCAGATGCTAGGCAGATAGCTAGCTGGTCTACATCAAATTGGGGAAAAAGCAAAAACCAATCACTGAAATTAGGACTGGGTTACACAAAAGCAACCGGTATAACCGATTCTGGAATGGAGAAAAAGAGCTTTAAAAAGTGATTGATCCTCAAGACTGAAACAAGTTTTACGATGATGGGGTGGTATTTTTATTCACTTAATTAAAAGAAAAACTACTTTGCTGATGGACTATTTTAAGACAAGCCGAGCAATGAAAATGCCATATAGGAAACGCAAATAAACCGGATAAATTTCAATCATGTTGACCGGATGGGCGTTACGCAATCGCATTATAACTACGCAGGCAATTTTGGCCTCTTTGCATATAAAAATGTACATACATTTTCTTCTTTGCAACATTAAATCGGTTTTGTTTTTCAGAATGAAGATGTGGCGTCCAGTGTGCGTGAAAAATCAAAACACTATCTGAATGGCTTCTTTGCAGTATTCACCCATAATGCAGTCCTTAATATGGCCCCACCAAGGAAAAAACGTATTATAAAAGTCAAAGCACGCCCCTTCAATTAAAGAGAAGTGTGCACCGCTTAGGAAAACATCCCTGAAACAATATATTTGCATTCCAGTCATGAACCATATTTGTTTAACAAGACTACCTAGCAGTCATTCAGCCATTTTCATAACATGTTTGTCGTGACAGAAGTCATAAAAAATATGCTGCGTGCCGATTCGCAAGGGTGCTCATAAACAGGAATTGCTAAGCTTGTTGTTGTAGGCAAACACGGACTGCACTTCAGCATTTCTGAGGCCTGCTCCGCATTCCAGGCATTCCTTTGCCGCGGTATTATGGGAGCTGGCGAGCAGGCCGCCCTTGCTGCAGTGAAGTCGCGAACAAACGGGCAATTATACACAGAAAATACAAAAAGAACTAAAACGAAATGATTTATCCAAAGAAAGGCTCTTTGGCTTTTAATAAAAGAAGCTAGTGGTGCAAGGAAAAAAATAAGAGCAGACAAGTATATAATGGTTTGCAGTTTCAAATATCCATAGCTAGCACAGATGTATGAGCTTAATTATTTATAATAAGTGTTATAAAGTTCCACATGTCGCCTAGGGCCCTCCAGATCATTAGTCAAAAGATAATACTGAAATGGTGGAATGAGAGGAGTTGAAACAGGGGGACTTGGAGCACAGCAGGGGGCATAAGGTGGGCCCACATCAACCAAGCATTCGTTAATCCTTCTGCTGAGTTTGTGAATTTGCTTCAGAATTCGTCTGAAAAGTTCGGGTTTCAGGACTTCCTTAATTGAAGATCATGAATTACGTTTTGATACAACCAGGACGAGTGATTGTAAGATTGCTTCCACATTGTCCCATTAACCACCACTCTTTCCGTAGTCAGCAAGATGCCACATTTCAAATTTCGAAATTTTAAATCTAAATGTAGTCCATAGTCCATCAAATACCATAAAATTAACATGCATACACATCCATGCCTCCCCACCACCATCTCAAAATCCCTCCCCTCACGATGGTCCCAAAACTCTGTTCTCAATGACCACTGTGTATTAATAGCCACGTTCATGGAGTGTGTGCCATTTACAAATTAAGAAAAAAATACATTATCTTGAAGCAGCGAGAAAAGCTATCCCTCTTTAAGCAGTGGGACCAGACACACCACCATAAGAACGTAAAGCCTCTCCGGGAACTGCTATGGTGAGATGAAGCAGCTCTGAAACACGAGAGTAATGTCCCCAAATAACTATCCACAACTTCGTGACAACTGTCCTCGTGAAGACTTTACAGAGACATTTCAATACTCAACGGCTATATCACACTAAAAGGTTTTCTCCTTTTAAGACCCTGAAATCTTTAAAATTTACACTGGTCTCATACTGCTTTCTCACATATTCATAGCTGCAACAATGACTTCCATGCTCAAATTCTTTTTTATGCGGTTGCATGCACAGCTAAAATGGCAGTCCATGATTTAGCTATCTCTTCCCTGGATTTTGGAAACTCAGTTGTGGAATGGATCACAGCTCCCATAAAACCTGCACCCATCTCCCATTCCTTTCCCTGGCATTTTCAATGGTAACTTTGAAGTCACATCCCATGTGAGTGGTTGAAAGTATAAACCAACCCATTCACACCTATACACATATGAAATGGGGTACAATGAAAAAAGAAATGAGATACGCAATGGGGTACAATGAGAAAAGAGATGAGAGCTAGAGGTTTCCATTGGAAAGGTTCACGTCATAAAGTTAAAGTTTACTCATTCTGACGGGTCTAAAGATGGTGGATCTATCAGATGAAAGACTTACAAACAGCACCCAAAATGCACAGTGACATTTTCTATCCTTTCCATCTCCATTAGTGTATTGCAGCATCCCAAAAACGGATCAACCAAGCATAGAATCTGTATTTGCAGATCACGGAAATGAACGATTAACTTTTATAGTGGCAGTAATAAATCATTTTACACAGCCTTTCCTGTGACTAAACACGACTGGTAAGGTGGGGAAAGATCCATGTTAAACGGTTTTCATAGACTTCTCATGGGGAGAAATATTTTAATGCCTACAATTCATACGTCAAATATATGCAATTATTTAATATGGTAATCGCTGTAGTAAACTCCTGGACACCAGCCCTAATAAAGATACGAGATTTGCAATAGATTGCCGCGTGTAGCAACATGCACGTATTATGTCCAGCACTAACCAGTCTCATCAAATCGCCAGCACTAATTTCGCCATTTCAGGCGCTCGGCATCCGTGTTTGTATCCCAACTAGATGCCAACCATTTCAAAATACCCACCCAATGGCTGTGACGGGAGTATTTTGGTTGGTGTAAAAATACAACGGCTAAATACAGTGCTATGCAATTACATGCTGTAATCTCCTCGCGCGCTACCGAAATACAACCCATCATGTGATTCTGAAATTACTAAAATGCTGGTCATGTTGCAAAAATCAAACCTCTTTCAGCATGTCATCGGTTTGTCAACTCCCCCTGCACTCCAAGTATATAAATTACTGAGATTCTCTGTACGCCAAAGGTTTGAACAATTATGCTTTCTTTGCATGGTTCACACCCCCAAGCTTGTTACATAATTTGATAATGTATCCATTATCCTAAACTACAAACCTGCATCCGATTTTACAAGATTTACATTGTATGCGCTGCTTGCCCCGGATTCATGGCACCCTCTGACTTTTGCCCTCTCGGTCCTACCCCTGTGCAGGACTGAGCTGTATGGGCGTCCGCAGAAATTTTTGCAGGGGGGAGGCTAACCCCACAAATGAAGGGGCGTGGCTAATGTTAATCAATAGGGGCAGGGCTAAAATGGCAGACAATCAGGATCGGGTAATGCTCAGGCCAAGCTGAGAAAAACAAGCATTGGCATAGCAATAGGTCGCCTTTGGGATCTTATAAGTATTTAGGTATGCAGAAGGTCCCAAAGGCGAGACCTAGGGGGGGCAAGGAAGGGTGCTCCGGGGGGGGGGGGGCAAGCGCCCCTCCTTGCCCCCCACTGCGGACGCCCATGCTGAGCTGGTCTGTATTTTCAGTGGTCACCTAATGATTATTGCATTTCACTAGTGAGAAGTGCCTTCTTTAGAAGTGCCTTCTTTATAAACGCCATCTTGATTTGGTGGTCTCTTCATTGTGTGCCAGGATTAGGTTTTGATTCAAATCAATAGAAGCAACATTTTCAATGTTAGTCTCTATGGCTTGGCTTGGCGACAACCACCAAAAGAGGGGCTTTGGCTCCGCCCACATGCTGGGGAGTATGGAGTACATCATCTGATTGGGCAGAAGTTGTGTGCTTCCACAAAAAGGGGCCTGCCCTCCATACAATTGTGATAATTTTCCTTATTTATCCAGCTGTGTTAGTTTAAACTTTCAGGGGCACATTCATGCCATTGTAATGCTAATCAAGTGTCTTAGATAACTAGAGAATTTATGGTGTTTTCCTCTGGCAGCAGCACAGATGGGAGGAAGGCAGTCATTAACATACATGGGTTTTTAGGTCTGGGTTGACAGTGCATTCATAAGTCATATCTCTTGCCTTTGCCAATGCTTGTTTGAATGACATTGGACTGTACAATTTCATACAAACTCCTAGGGAGAGGTTAACATTTATTTTTGCCCACAAAGGGAAGGAAAGAAAAAAATACATAATTTAAGTTGAAGGAGCTTAAACTTCAAATCGCCACCATCTCCTTAACGAGGCTCTCTGTCAAGGAACTACAGCAGGACCTTCCCACGACACACTTTAGATCTAAATTCTGAGAATTTGAAGCTTGAGTCTCTTTGTCCTAGGATCTATTAAAAAAAAAAATAGTGTAACTATATAACGAGGCTGCCACATGAGTCTGAGGGTGAAGGGAGGCGAGGGGGCAACGGAGTCTCTTCCTTACCAAGTGGTAAATGTTTTCAGTTCTAGGGCAAGGAAGTACACCTTATTCTCATAATGTTTCCATCCCCCTTCCTGCGGTAATCAGTGGTAAATGTCAGTCACAGCAAGATGTAAGTTGCAGAAAGTTTCAGATCATCACAGATCAGTAGGTATATATGTTCTAGGGGCGGTTTGGTGTGGGTTTATAAGTAGAGAAACCCACTGATCATCTGGCAGCCTTTCACTATAAACTCTGCAATTTTCAAGTTTTCACAAGACGTAGTAACATCCATCCTGGTAAGGCCTTATTTGGTGAGCCAGTTTGTATGTATAGACTCCCGGAATTCACGGTGTGTCATGACCAACAGTGGCTCAAGATCCATTACTATCTGTATCGAAGGATTAGACCCATGAAGTTACATCAGCTCCTTGCTGTTTGCAGTCTTCCAACTCAAGCAACATTCACTTTCATTGAAAACATCTAAAGAAAGGGGTGTGTAAGGTCAGTGTTGGGTCCAGGCATGAAACCCTAAAAGATCCTCTTCTGGAGCAAAGGATACCCTTCCTCCAGAGTTTTTATTCCTGAAAAGCTGTTCGCAAGTCTATATATCTGTCCACCATTTCAAAACCATAGAGTAGTACCCCAATTATATTTTACGACAACCATAGTTTAGCAGAGCATTTTCCAAATTTTAACAGAGGAGTTAAAAAATGGGAGGAAATATCCAGGTAAGTATGTGGCAGTTTGTGTCTGGAGGACATGGCCAACAAAACAGAGGGAGGGGACAACAGACAGTTCAAGTATGGGTGTCTCCTCCTTTTAAAATACATAAATTGTGCCAGTGGCTGTTGGGCTATCCAGAGAGCGAGACAGCAAAAACTCAACAATGATGTTACAAGGAAGGTTTCAGACGGGCATACCAAAGTCCAAGAGAGAGAAGGTAGGCAAAATAAGTGAAGTCACCCGCAGAGCACCTGAAGGGGGCGAGAACAAAGAGAAACACAATATTAAAGCCATACAAGCAGTGAGAATGGCCCGGCCTTTAAATGTTGGCCCATTTCTAAGTTAATGGTGTCACTGGTGGGTTGGTGCCCAAAAAGACTACAGGTTAATACCTCTGTACTCGTCCCTTATTATGGACAGAGAGGAGTTCTGTCGAGGATTTCATTCTGCCTGATGATACACTGGTGTATTACTACAATGAAAATAATAATATAGGTTTATTTAAGGATTGTGGAGAGGGGCAAGTGCAAGACGAAGTCAGCTTTTTGGCTGCATCTGTTCCACCGTTGAGACTTTTGCCAGTTTGAAGGGGATGTATATGTGCTGCCCTTATGGTGTTCTACCTTATGTTCAATGTTTAAATTGTATAGCTTCTTTCAGCAACTGTTTTTCCTGCGGATTGTATACTTGACACCTCAAGCACACGCTTACAGCTGCGAGTCAAGGTATACATACCCACTTGTTAATTGTGATACTCATTAGCATCTAAGCACAACCTCTCATCGTGACAACTTTGACTATACTTCCCGGAGAGCTTTATTGCCTCTACTTCACAGAACCCAAAGGAATACAATTTTTATATGAATCTCATTTCCGTAAATAGCAGTAGTGCAAGTGTATTACTTTTCTACTTCTACTAAAACTTTAAAATTAACAGCAGCATTTCCACCATCATTGGTTTAGGATATGGATTAAAGTGGATACGTGTTTGGGGGCAGAATTTACCAGGATAAACGCAGTGATGCCCCACACATGTTTATGGGCATTTCAAAATATTTTGTACATCCTAGCTCACCCTATAATCACCTACACCCAGGATGCTGGTTTCCAGTCCAGGGAAGACCTGGCTTGGCACGTCAGGCTGGACTGTTCCCATGAGGCACAGGGTCAAGACTGATTTGCCTTTAGCTATGTCTGAACTGGGGTGGCAAAGTGAGCTAAAGAACGATGATGGATTCAACCCAGATCTGTGACTTGGGGAAGAGTGTCTGAAAAGTCTC
The DNA here is from genome assembly GCF_964261635.1 of Lissotriton helveticus. Taxonomy (NCBI): domain Eukaryota; kingdom Metazoa; phylum Chordata; class Amphibia; order Caudata; family Salamandridae; genus Lissotriton; species Lissotriton helveticus. The sequence continues at coordinate 751,217,835 of NC_136069.1, read as the reverse complement.
AGCGCTCCGTCCATCATCTCCTTGTGTTTGCTTTATTTGCCTAAGTTGGCAGGGTAAGTCCGGACATGGGTCCCTTGCTCACTTTGCCACTGGATTCATGCTAGCTTGGCTGTTGAGTGCTGTTAGCCCGAAACCGGTCCAAGGATGTTTGCTTCCGGTCCAGGGAAGACATGACTTAGCAGTTCGGGCTGGACTGTTCCCATTTATGTCAAGGGTCAAGACTGATTTGCATATAGTTGTGTCTGAACTGGGGTGGCGAAGTGAGCTAAAGGCCAATGATGGATTCAACCCAGATCTGTGACTGGGGGTGAGTGTCTGAAACGTTTCAGCGCTCCATCCATGTCCTTGTGTTTGCCTACACACCTACTCCATTAAAAGGAAAACTTGTTGCCAGTGTGGAAACACCATATCTTTTAAAAGATTTGGAAGGGGTCTCCACAGGCATAACCATAAGTATATTAGATCACTGAAAAAAACAAAAAGGTTAAAGTAATAGTATACTTAGATGTTGTACTTAAGGTAAAAACAAGATTAAAAAAAATTAAAAACTATGTAATTGTCCAGTTACCGACTTAATAGAACATGCACCGCCATGCACTGCAAATGACCTCACATAGTACATCACACATAACATCTCAAATTACATCACTTACGATATCCTACAGTCATTGTGGGACTGTCCTAGAAGGTTTGTGGACTTGAAGTAATTCCTCATGCTACACTTGAGGTCAATACTCCATTCACCTAAATGGGATTACCTTCTTAAAGACTGCACAATACCTGTAACTTTAAATTAAAAGGTTGACAGGTAAACATCTGCCACTGTAAAAACACCTTCAGTCAGACCCTATGGGCAACGTTCTGTAGTTTAGTAAAAATACACCACACATTCTTGAGTTTGGCATTATGGCATACAACCGTAGAGCCACGTTTGTGATAAGTCACCTCTATTGGGAACCCCAACATAATTCAATAAACTTCAATATCTCAATATCTATCTTTCTTGAAGTCCTTTAAATACAAGCATTGAAAATGCAATAGGTCTCGCCTTTGATTAAGTTAAAGCCATTTGCTTTGCTAATGGTATTGTATAGCAAAGCAAATGGCTTTAACTTAATGAAAGGCGAGACCTATTGCATTTTTAATGCTTGTTGTTTAAATCTCACCATTTTCGGTTCCCAAATGCTAACACATGGTTTAGACAGACTCCAACATGTGAAAGGTGACTGTGGTGGCTTACCACTTAATAAAATAATCTTTTGGTTGCAATGATGCTAAATCACAGAACTTAGTGGCGTCTGGTGCGTAGATTACAAGGCTGTGCGTGCTAAGTCTTGAAAGGTAGTTACAACATGAAATAACTGACCACAATGTTTTCACTTTCTGCTTTGCTAAAGAGCATCACAGACAAGCACATCACAGGAGATGTGAAAAGTTAGGCATGAGCGCCGAATATTCGTTACAATGCTGCACAAACGCTCCTGCAGAAACATTGTTCCTTCTCAAATTTCATCTCGAGCGCAAACCATTTGCGTAGGTGCCCCACGCTCCGTCCTCCAGCTCACAAATCCCTTTGCAAGGCTGTCTAGGCAGCCGCATGATTGGCTGAGGTGAGGGTTGTCGCGTGATCGCAGCCCTCGAGCAGGTCGGCCCGCCTTGTGGTTGAAAGAGTGCGTTAAAGGTATATCACGGATTGAAAGTCCTTCTTTAAAATTGGCAGAAGTGTAAAATAAAACGGAGTAGGACTTATGCGCGCAAGCTTGTATGTGTAAGAGAGGGAGGATGACTAAAACAGAGAGGAAATGGAGGTGAGGAGGAGAGAGATATGGAGATTGAAAAAAATGAAGGGGGAGAGGAACGAGGTTGAGAAGGGAGTTAGAAGGGAGGGAGAGGACAATGAAAGAAATGAAGGGGGAGAGGAACGAGGTTGAGAAGGGAGTCAGAGAAGGGAGGGAGAGGACAATGAGACCAAAAGGAGACGCTGGAAACTAGAAAGAAAACAATGAAAGAAAGGAGGAAATGGAGATAGAAAGAAAGATGACGATGACAGAAAAGAAGAGAAATAGGAGGCAGAGAGCGAGAAAGACAGTGAAAAACAAGACGGAGGGCATTGCTGTGGGGAGGGGGGGGGGAGGAGAAATGCGACACGGCCGCAGCAGGGGGCGGAGAGGGGAGAGCGGCGATGAGGGAGAGTGAATAGTGTGAAGCAGCAGGGGCCTTTGAAGTGAGCTTCACTTCAAAGGTGTGGGAGGAGTGCGGCTCAGGCAGAGCGCACGCTGGGGGAAGCTTGTGGGGCGGAGCGGGAAGAGCTGCTGGGGAACAGATGGCTGGCGATTTGATGCTGTGCACGCGCATTTTAGGTCAATGCGCTTGCGCATTGACCTAAAAGCGCACGGGCACAGCATCAAATCGCCAGTTAGTTAAAGTCTGTTTAAGCCCCTATAGTCTCGCTCCGCTCAATGCGCATGGACAGGTCGCGAGACCTAAAAAATGGACAGCTTAAATAATTTATCTACACCACTGTATTACAACTATTTAACATGAGTGGTGCCTAGATATCCACTGATGGTTAAAGTATTGTCAACAGCAGATATGGCTTTTCAGACAGATTCTTAAGAACAGGCTTTGGCTTTAGGCCAAAACCTACTTTAAAACATACCTCTGCAACCCACATCAGGTGGACTCAGCCTTTTCACTAGTTTAACACAGAGTACTTCTTCCACCCCAAACTTTAGTGGTTTGTAAATGGTGTACCCTATAAAACTTTTCAACTGCATAATTACACTTGTCCCAAAGGCTTAGGATATTTGCATACAATTCACCCACATATGTACACGCAGTAACTATGACGTATGCGACAATAGCATTATTACTGATGTCAACAGTGACTTCATTTGAGGTGTCATCAGTGAAAGGCATTAAACAAGTCATGAGTTACGTACTATCTAAGGTCATAAGCACTGAATGGCGGGGGCGAAAGATATAGTTTTTCCAATAAATAATAACAAGTGAATAGCAGGAAGTTTTTAGGGTCCAAGCTGTAGTCTGCAAAAAGCACAGGATAAAAGGGTGGATGTGGTGTTCAGCATCAGTTTTGGACTAGGTTAATGATGTGTAGGCTAAAAGAGGATAGCTAACGTAGAAGGACATTGTGGTGCATTACAAATGCCAGAGTCAAAGAGGATAGCACAAAACAAGAATGGGGAATCAATGGAAAAGGATGGGACAGACTGCTGATGGAGCAAAACCAGCAGTACAGTTGCAACTCAGAAATTAAAAAAAATGCTTGGTGGTCTGGTTTGTCAGAATAGGGCTCAATAGGAGGTTAAGTGAGGTGGTGGGCAAATGTGCAGAAGTCTGAAAAGGTTTGATATGGAAGGGAAGAAAAAGAAGGATTGAGGTAAGCTGCTCGACAAAAAAAGTAGCTCCACCAAGAAGCCAAAAGCGAGAGTGGATGGTAAGATGGTGGCTGTAGGGATAGGGACCGAAGCAAATGAGGTTAAAAGGTGGTAAGAAAAAGAAGGAGATGGGTAAAGAAGAAGTGAAGCAGGATGAATCTACGCAGGACAGTAAGGGGAATAAAGCAAAGTAAGTTAACAAGCATTTGCAATGCAATAGGTCTCGCATTTATGCGAGTTTGAGCTATTGACACTGCAAATAACAATGCTTTTAATTTTGTTTTTGTTTTAAAAACATAAATAAAAGGCATTGTCATTTCCAATGCCTCTAGCTTAAACTCGGGTAAATGCAAGACCTATTGCATTGCAAATGCTTGTTAGAAGTGTGTGCAGTTGATTCAATTCAACTGTAGCAAATCGGTCACTTCCAGAACGCAGTAACTTGTTCACTGAAAGTCCGGTTTCCAAATCAACGTGTCACGTGACAAGGACATTCCATAGCCTGTGCTTCAAACCCTGTGTCCCTGCAACTAACCCTTTCAAGTGTACCAGTGATACGGTACGTTGCTGTGTAGAAAATATTTTTCAGTCGCCTGCCTTATTCAGTGCTGGTTCCGCATCTATCCCACTCTTTAAAGGTTCGACAGGTACAATTTTTTTTTTGCTCCCAGCAAACTGTCTTCTTGGGGGATTGAGTGAGGGGGTGTAATGCATAGCAGCCCCCTCACTCCCAACCTCACACTCCACTAAAACCTATTTTGTCCGTTTCGGGCCAAGAAGAGTATATAAACTTCAAAGGTGACTGTCTATTAAATGTAATTAACCTCCAGTAAGTGAAATTACTGAGGTGCCTTATGGCATCTCAAAAATTGATTGTCAGTAGAGCTGTCTGTAGCACAAAAAAAAGCACAGAAGCAGCTTCATTGGTAGGAATTTTAGGGCCTTGTAAATATTAGGCGATGTAACACATTATCACACATTCCTGCGACGTAGCTTCGCTCACACGTATTTTTAGCACAATAAAATCCCCAGATGACTGTAATCACCACAATACATTAAATCATTTTGAACTTGTCAGTGACTCCTGTGAATACTGTTTCTGATTAACAAAAAGCACCTGCATTTATTACCATCAGAGAAGGAAGACATGCAAGCAAATTTGGTTACAGTTACACTACATGATTTCAGCGAGAAAACCAATATTTTATGTAGGGAGAAAAACAACATGGCTACATTTCGTAACAAAGCATAACCACAGCAACGCATTTCTGGCCCTTTGCAACGTTAAAATTGGAACTACAGATTGCAACCTGATTTAGGTATGGAAAAACCAGTGTGGCTGATAGCGCCGTCACACATGCAATACGACAACTGCTACGTGTACATTAACACCTGAGACCTTCCCAAGAAACACTGACAGTGCTAAATACGTACTTGGGAGGTCTTCCGGCGCAGTGCAACTTTGTAAAGCCCCTAGGGTGGTGCTTACTGCTCACGCTCCCTCTCCCCTTGAACGGAAAAAAAGGCCGTCAAGAAATGCACTCACGTAGGGAATTATGACATAGCATACCTAAAATAAGTGTTTTGAACGAAAGAAAAGCGTGTCCGTGCGCAATGACATGTTAGGTAGTAAACTCGAGCCCCGATGTAAACAAATACACTCACGTGCAAAATTAATCACAGCTGGACTCTCATACCGATACTTGCAAATGTACCCTGACCACGTTAAAGTTGAAAGCGCGTTAAGTTTAAGGCGTGTTAAACATCCAGGGATGAAATAAATAACTGTTGAAAAATAAAAAAAGATGAATGCACTACAGTGCAGATGACAGCGAGAGCGAGGCCTGACACGCAAATCGGATTTCCGGGCGGGAGAAAGGAGAGGCGTGACACGCACGAACTGTCCGGAAGGGGCGGAGAAACAACGGAGCGGAGTCTGGACACAGGGAGGAACAGGACGAGGAGTATAACAGACCCGGTGAGGGGGGGCGTCGGGGCACATTGACGGTGCCCGCCCCCCAGTGATGGAAGCCCTGCGTGTGCCCGGTGAGTGGGGTTGGGAGGGTGTGTGTGTGTGCGTTTGTGTGTGTGTGTAAGCCCTGCGTGTTCGGGGGGGAGGGGGTGAGTGTGTGCGCGTGGGAATGTGTGTGCGCATGCGTGAGTGTGGCTGTGTGTGCGCGCGGGCGAGAGCCTGTCTTGCTGTGAATCTGAGGCAGGGGCTGGGCGTGCGCGCCCACGAGGTTAAGTCGACGCTCGTGCCCGGCCCCTGTCTCAGATTCCCAGGAGACGGATGACTATAGTTGTCAAGCTGGACTCAGCAAGCTTCGCTTGCTTTCTCCAAGGCTCGACCTAAAAAGCAGGAAGACAGTAGAACATATGTTTAAAAAGATTATCTTATATGGGCTTAGTTGGGTAAGTGGAGAGCATGCAACAGTGAGTGCAATAGACAAAATAAAGAAAAGATAAATCTATGGATGTGTTTAAATTGTAGAAATCCTGGCATAGGCCGGTCAAAAGAGGGAGAATGGGAGCTGGTAAGAAGGCCAAATGTGCCTGCAATGGTTGATAACTGGACATCTGTATTTCTGATTTACACTAGCATCTACTGCAAACGCAACCAAAAGCAGTGTTTGGCCATTTTCAACTATATGGATGCCATTGAGAAAGCACAATTGGATTTTGGGGGTATGGCATGGCTAAAATATGAGGAGTCTAGGGCGAGTGTGGCTGTTAATCCAGGACATATGGCGATTGGTTTGCATATACCATACCAGTCCTTTCAAAAGTACCCCATCCAGGACAGCTATCTGAACGAGGGTGTGTGAGCCATGTTGGCAATTTAAGAAATGGCAACGCAGCAGAGCATTTTCCAAATTTTAACAGATGAGTGCAAAAATGGGAGGAAATATCCAGTAATGTAATGTTGTGGCAGCTTGGGTCTGGAGGACATGGCCAACAAAACAGAGGGAGGGGACAACAGACAGTTCAGGTATGGGGGTCTACTCCTGTTAAAATACATAAATTGTGTCAGTGGCTGTTGAGCTATCCAGAGAGCGAGGCAGCAGAAACACAACAATGTGACAAGGAAGGTTTCAGACTGGGATACCAAAGTCTAAGGGAGAGAAGGTAGGCAGAAAACGTGAAGTCACCAGCAGAGTACCTGAAGGGGGCGAGAACAAAGAGAACCAAAATACTTAAAGTCGCACAAGCAGTGAGAATGGCCCGGCCTTTCATTGCGGGCCAATTTCTAACTTAATGGTGTCACTGATAGGTTGGTGCCCAAAAAGACTACAGGTACTAATACCTCAGTACTCGTCCCTTACTATGGACAGAGAGGAGTTCTGTCGAGGATTTCATTCTGCCTGATGATACACTGGTGTATCAATACAATGAAAATAATAATATAGGTTTATTTAGGGATTGTGGAGCGGGGCAATAAAGGCCAAGTGCAAGATGAAGTCAGCTTCTTGGCTGCTTCTGGTCCACCTTTGAGACTTTTGCCAGTTTGAGGGGGATGTATATGTGTTGCCCTTATGGTGTTCTACCATCTGTTCAATGTCTAAATTGTATAGCTCCTTTCAGCAACTGGTTTAGGAATAAAACAGGTGGTACATCAGTAAGATACTACTTGGATGATTTTCTATTTGTAGGTGAAGTAGTTCCTGAGGATTGTAAGGATACCATTATGCAGTGTGAAGTCATATCTCAATTGGGGGTCCCTTAAGCATTTGAACAATGGAGGGTCCTACTCCAGCTTTGACTAATTAGACACACTAAAAATGGAAGAAAGGTTGCCAAAGGAGAAGGTTGGGGGTATGGTTTTAATTGCTAGAAAGGCATTAGTAAAGAAGAGGTTGAAGCAGGGAAGTGCAGAGGTTGTTGGGTCATCTGAATTTTGCATGTAGAGATCCAACAGCAGGGAGAACATTTTGCAGAAGATTGGGGGTGTCCAGAGCAGGTGCAAGGTTGCAATACTACATGATACACTTAGGTGCAGGACCGAGAGTGCATTGGAAGATACCCATATACTTCTTGAAACATTTCAGTGCAATAAGAACGCTGTACTGGAAGAAGAAATGTGTTGGCATGTACAAATATATTCCGAAGTAGCAGGAGCATATAGATTTAGTTTCTTTTTTTTTTTTTTTTTTTAATTTTCTCATCTGTTCCGCCATGCCACAAGGAGTTCCCAGATCTTAGACTCTGAGGAATTATCACATGCTATATCAGATTCACTGATATAAATAATATACCTTAAACACTCAGAAAAGGTGGGAGCATCTTCAGATTTCCATACTTTACATATTTCTCGTCTAGCCAGTAACATCACATAGAAAATAAATTTAGTCTGCTGGTTCGCAAGCTGGTAATCCGTCCCCAGACCGAACAGAATCATTGCTGGTGAAAGCACAATCCGAGTTCCTAGTACGTCCATCAAAAAACCCTCAATTTTTTTCCAAAACAAGTTAAGGCTAGGGCATTCTACAAACATATGTAAATCATCTGCCTCTAATGATTTACACCTTGGGCAGCTATATTGTATGTTTGTGATCCTTGTCAGTCTTTTTGGGGAGAAATATACCCTGTACAGTGTGAACAGATGGTTTCGTTTAAGAGGAGCGGATTTTACTATTCCGTTCACCAGACTAAAAGAGTCCCCCCACAAGTCTACCAGTTTGTTGCTATCCAGCCCCACAACATCTCCCCAGAGACTCTGAAGTTCCAAATCAGTAACTCCCTCTTTTTCCATCAAAGTCTCATACCAAAAAGCGAGTTCTTTATCCCAACGCCCCTTTCTATTTACAAAATCAAATTTCGGGTTAGATGTACAATCCCATATTTCCGTAGACCACCAGCTTGACAACTGATAATATTTAAATCTTGTGAGGGTTCCTCCCGTCAACAGAGAGAGGGAGTCCCACCCCAATAGCTGTTGATCATTTTGTAAATCTCTCCACTGCATTAACCCTGCTAATTTGAGAGGGGTTGACAGTTGGTCTCTAAGGCATTCTGGGGTCCCTGGAGAGTCCCATATTGGGGCCTGAGAGGCGTAGTATGGAATTTGTAGTTTCCTCCTGAAGAAAACCCAATTCTTCAGAGCCGTGACTAAAACCTTTAGCCTGACCTTTTTGTAGAATCTGGGGTCTCCAAACTTAAATAAAAAGTATTCGTGACCTTGGGGGATACCATGCAATATTGCTTGAAACAAACGTCCCAAAAAAGATGTATCTGCCTTACCTGCCATAACTCTAAAATTTTTAAAGTGGAAGGAATGAGCATAATGCAAGATGTCAGGTAGCGCCAAACCTCCCATTTTTAATTGTCTCCTTAACTTTTTAGCAGAAATTCTGGGCATTTTGGAATTCCAGATGAATGAGCCTATTTTTCCTTGTAGTTTTCCCACCGCCTTTGTATCGAAAGATAAGGGTATTGAATTAAACAGGAAAGTTACTTTTGGTAGTATAATCATCTTTATAAGATTCACCCTCCCGAAGATGTTTAATGGGAGCCCGGACCAACGCTGTAATTGTCCACAGATTTCCTTATACACCTTATCCAGATTAACTTTCGATATCTGAGTAATGTCCTGGACTAATTGAATCCCAAGGTACCTCATCCTTATTTTTGTTTCAGGCAACACTGCCTCCTGGTTCCATTGCATAATTTCCGTTTTATCCTTATTTATTCTATAACCAGAGGTCTTTCCAAAAGCTTCTGCATGTTCAAAAAGTCTAGGTATTGCTACCTCAGGATTGGAAGTGAACATTAAGAGGTCATCTGCATATAGGGCGAATTTTAGATCCAGATCGTTTATTGAAAAGGGTTTTATTAAATGATCTGCCCTTAGTTTATTCACTAATGGCTCGATATATAAATTAAACAATAGGGGGGAAAGGGGGCACCCCTGCCTAGTGCCCCTTGATATTTGCACCCAATCTGAGAGCGTCCCATTTACAAAAATCCTTGCCTTTGGGTTCAAGTACAGTGCTTTTATAGAGGTGATAAAGTTAGTAGGTAAACCGAATGCGAACAATACATCCCAGAGGTAGTCCCAATTTACCTGGTCGAATGCCTTTGCGGCATCTATTGCTACAATAGTCAGCGGAAGTCTCTTATCAGTAGCATAGTCTATTGCTGTGATGGCCTGAAAAGTCAGCTCATTGATCTGCCTACCTGGCATGAAACCCCTCTGATCCTCATGTATAATAGTTTTAATCACTTTGGCTAGCCTCGCCGCCAATACTCCTGCAAAAATTTTGTAATCAGTGTTCAGCAGGGAGATCGGCCTATATGATTCAATAGTCAGGGGGTCCTTATTCGGCTTCAAGATTAAAGCAACTGAGGCCTCCAACCAGGTCTTTGGAATCGGTTCACCAGCCAAATATATTTTATTAAACAAAGAAGTGAGAACTGGGACGATTATCTCCGCACCAATTTGATATACCTCCACAGGGAGTCCATCCGGGCCCGCAGCTTTCCCTTTTGCCATCTTCTTCATCTGATTATGAACTTCCCCCTCTTTTATCTCAGATTTTACAAAATCAAAGTCGTCCTCCTGACACTGCGGAAGTCTGACCCCCTCCAACCATCCATCACCAACCAGATTAGATTTGTCCCTGGTTTCAGAATATAAGGTCTGCATGTATCTTCTTGCCTCTTCCGATATTACTTCATTGGCATAGGAGACATCACCAGAGCTTTGCACTTTAAGGCCGTTGATTTGATTTCTTGCTCTATCAGACCTAGCCTTCCATGCAAGGAGGCGGCCACATTTTTCCCCATATGCGAAGTTGCTAAGTTTACTTGAATCCCATTTCTCTTTAATGATCTTATCAAGATTCGCCTGATATTTCGATTTCAGATTTTCTAATTCTTGTTGTAAGGTGTGTATATTGGCATGTTGTTCGAGTGAAGCCTTCTGCAATTGTTGCTCCTTTTGCTTAATCTCCTGTAGTGAATTCCTCTCTGTTTCCTTCCTATTCTTACTTCTCTTAATCATTATGGTTGTGAAGAAACCCCTTAGGTAGGTCTTGAAAGCTTCCCACACTATTTGTTCTGAAGCAGTTGCCTTGTTAAACATAAAATATTCCTCCATTTGTCTCCTCAGATCTCCCCTTATTTCCTCCTGTTGTAATAACGATCTGTCTAATGTCCACCTTCTGGCCTGCCCTCCCTGTGGAATCTTTATAGACAGGGTTACTACTGAGTGGTCAGATAATATAGCTGGAACATAAGAAGTGGTCATGACTTTGGATACAAGCTCTTGATCGATTAAGAAGAAATCTATACGTGAATGATGTTTATGCCTGTGGCTGTAAAATGAGTAATCTCTATTTTTCTGGTTTTTGATTCTCCATACATCTAACAGACTAAATTCTTTCATAATAGTTTTAAGCTCTCTCTTCGATTTAGGTAGAGAAGAAGAAGCGGCCCTAGAAGTACGATCAAGTTTTGAATCAAAAACTAAATTGAAATCCCCTCCTAAAATAATAGGTGTATCTTGCTCCAACAGACTGGTTTTTAAGCTAATTAATGCATCTGGACAGTCCTGGTTCGGACCATAGTAGACTCCACAAGTCAGCCTTATGTTATTTATAGTTATGAAGGCAGTCAACCATCTTCCCGTGTCATCAGTATCGTACTTTTCCACCCTTACCCCACTATTCACTCTAACAATGATTGCCACACCCCTTATTTTGCTGCTTTGATTAGAGCAGAGGAGATCTTGTATCCATCTTTGATTTTTGAAGGCAATTTTACATTCCTTCTGGTCTAAATGTGTTTCTTCTAGCATGATAATATGAGCATCTGATTTTCTCAGAAACTCACAGATTCTTTTCAGCTTTTTATCCTCTCTAAGCCCGTTCACATTCCAGCTTATGAACTTTAAATTATCCCCCGCCATTGATCATATGGCCGTCGCTGTCGTCATTATTTGATATAACTATAATTTCCAAAGCTATTTTAGATACCATTGATATATGAGGAAAATTTTCTTTTGTATTTTTTAACCCTTCCCCCCCCTCCCTTCCCTTGAGGAACCCCCCCTCTTGAACCTTGGCGATCTTATCGCCGTTGAGAGCCTTGTCCCTGGCCTAGTCTCTGCCTCACCTTAGTGTGTTTACATATTCTGTGCCAGTGCCTCTATCTCCACCTCATATCTGTGTATTTTTAGTGCAAAAGAAAGAGAAAATTGTGAAAAAGTTTTTTTTTTTTTTTTTTTTTGGGGATTTCTTCTTTTTGTTCTATTTTTTATTAATTTCACTCCCAGACCCTTCTTCAAGTATTCTTTTTCTTTGTTATATTATTTTACAATGTGTTTTTTTTTTTATTTTTTTTTTTTACATATATTACATTTATTTAGTTACGGGCCTCCCTTTGTGCTTGATGATCCTTCATTGCTTCCAGAAAGCGGTCTACTTCCTGTGGGGAGATAAAGTTATAAGTCTTGTTGTTCCAGACAACTCGCAATGATGCTGGGAATTTCATCATGACTTGAGCACCGAAACTTCTTAGTTCCTGCATGCGTGATCCTAACTCCCACTGTCGCTGAGCGGTTACCTTGCCTACATCTGAGCGGATTGAATATTTTACTGAGTTGATCTGCAATGATGTATCTGTGAGCGCCCTGCTCAGAATCAGCTCCTTCACCGAGAATGTTAGGAAGTTTACTAGGATTTTCCTTGGTGCATTCCGCTCAGGGTGTTTCCGAAATGGATCTCTGTGTGCTCTTTGGATTTCCTTTTCCAATTCAATGTCTGGTCTATCCTTCAATACACCTTCTCGCAGTAGTTTGCATACTAGAGTCTTCACGTCCCCATTCTCTATTCCCTCCGGAACCTTTAGAAACTTCAAATTATTTCTCCTGGAATGAATTTCCAATCGCTCCAAATCTAGTTGCAGAGACCTGTTCTGCTCTCTCAATTCCGTTATGGCCTTAGAGTGCGCCTCATACACTTTTGTGAGAGTAGCGACCTCTCCCTCTAAAGCCTCCGTTCTAGTACCTATCTCGTCCATTTTATTCTCCAAACTTGTGCATTTTCGAGTGATCTCACTCTGGTTAGCTTCCGATGTTGCAAATTTAGGGAGCAAGCTTGCCAGGAGGTCTTCCCTCAGAGTAAGTAAAAGGCTCTCTAGGCTTTGATTTTCCTTTCGTGGCTCATCTGATGATGATGCTGCAGATGCCGATGCTGATGCTGACAAGGACATGGACATGGATGGCGATATAGGTATAGATATAGAAGAAGAAGATATAGCTATAGGTGTTGTCTCAAGCTCTTCTGGAGTCTCCCCTAGATCTCCCCGGTCAGTCTCGGGGTCCAACATCAAAGGGGCATATTTGTTCTGGAGCGTGACATTTAGTTGTGAAGGGTCTCCCAATGCATTAGCCGGGGGGGCCAGAGGGGCCTGTCCTGTACCTGTATCAGTACTTGCTTGCACTACTTGCTTTGTTTGCCCACCGCTTCCTTTTGAACTGGGTCCAGTGTTTAACATAGGGCTGGAGACTGTCTTCTCCATTATCTTGAAATAGGATACCAAAGAGGGTGGAGGTTTAGTTGATTTAGCAATAATACAGCCTTTCTTCAGCTTTCTGCAATCGCCTAGTTTACTTTTTTCTTTTTTCTTCTGTTTTGGGGTTAAAGGGGTTAATGTAGCTGGGCAGCCTGGTCTATTACCTCCTAGGAGTAGCAGCTCTTTGTCGTGTAGAGAGCGCAGGAGGTATCTATTTCTAGCTGCTGCTGGGGGGACAACAACCCCTGGAGTCTGCTTCAATATTAAGCCTGCCCCTCCGTTTTTTTGGCTCTCCTGGCCCTTTTGATCCTGACTCCCCAGCAATAAACACACCCTCTCCTCAATACTCGTTGTGGTTTTGGTTGATGCTGCCCCAATGTCCATTCCTTCGGGGCTCCTATACTCTGCTGAAGCCTGACCCTTGGTCCCCACCACTGACGCTGCACTAATCCGCTCCCAGTGCTCCACACTCTCCTTAAATACCAAGGTGTCATTCAGTATCCCCCCTCTTTGCCTTTCATACAGGGGACCGATCACGCTCACCGTGCTCACCGCTTGCCTTCCTCTACAGCTGCCATTCACGTAAATCCTCGCCGCCGCCGCTCGTGTCCTGCACCAGACTTTTGCCAAACTCCAGGCGCCGCGCTGCTCTGCAGCCGCCCGTAGCGTCGTGTCTTCCGGGTAACTCTCCCGGGGACGTCCCATGCGTGCGCAGGTCCTAGCGCCCCTGGGTTCCCACTCGGCGAAGAAAAAAAATCAAATAACTCCGTCAGAAACCCGAGGCATTATTCTCACAACAAAAATCCCCGCATATTCTCACCGCTTAGTTTCCTGCATCTCGCTGCTACCGGCACTGACACTGACACCACTGTCTCACTCGGCAGTCTCTCCTAGGTCCAGGACGTGCTCTCGCAGCCGGCGTTAGCCTGCCGCCATCTTCCTCTAGATTTAGTTTCTTAAAATGGATGTGGTGTGCGGACACATATCCACTTTTGTGGAAGTAATGAAAGGCAAGACCTGTCCTGATCTGGTGCTGCACATTGGTGAAAATTACCTGGTTGTTTTATCGAAGGTAAGTTTATTAAAGGACACACAAATGAACACAGGGAGTATTAAGAGTCTTGGTCTGGGATGTATATCGTGTTGACTGTGTTGCTGCAGAGAAGGAAGGGGAGAGGGAAGAGAAAGCAGAAGGCAAGGGAAAGAGCAAGGAAGATAGCGAGTCTGGAAATGAGGGGGTTTTCTGCCTTGTTCAGGTATTGTTGGGTAACAGCACGTGGAGATTAAGCAAGAATACCATAACCAGTATGGGACAGACAGGGCTTATCATACGTTAGCTACGAACTGTATTTCATGGAGCAGTGGGCCAAGATGGTAGTAGTATTATGAGAGATGCTATGATGTGCATAGTGATACTAATTTATTACAAAGACAGAGTTGCAAGACTATTGGTTGTTTGAAAAATGGGATTGATTCAGGAAAACATATGTAGATAGATTTAAAGGATGGGAGGAGTGGAAACATTTGTAAACACAGAAGAGGGTTGGCGCATCACAGGTCGCCCTATTACAGCTCAGAGAGGGGCGAAGGGGGGAGGGTCATAGATGGAGTATGATGCTAAGTAAGAACGGCGAGTTATGGGCTAAGCGTGTCAGAGAAGAGGGGACTGTGACATAACGGCAAGGCAGTTTACAGGACCTCAAGAATCGGAATGGGTTGCGCGCTATGGAGAAAGCTTTTGAAGGGCTCAAATGAAGGTTGAAGAGGTGGGGGATGCTAGGAGTTTCATGCATTAGAGAGGCAGGGAAATGTATTGAACGTGAATACCAATTGTTGTGTATATATGTAAACCTGTTCTATTTAAGCGGTCTTTTTCACTTCACTAATTTGGTCTGTGGTTTCAGTGCGGTCCTGTATGGAGAGTGTACGGGAACTGTGCAGCTGGGAGTGAGGGGCAAGATGACAAACACTGCAGGCAACATCATCACAGACGTCAACAACTTCAATCAGACAAACAGGGCTTAAATATGGGGAAGTGTCTGCTGGAGCTCAGGCCAGCACCTCGTTTTAGAACAGAGATGCTTAAAATGATGCAAAGAAGAGATCTGGTTTTCCTGAAAGAACTTCAACACCATAAATTAACTTTTAGACACACATATTTTTATTTGGAGACTCCCACTGCTATCACTGCACGTGGCTAGTGGCACACACACAGCCTCTCCTAGGCCCTGTTACACCTTTCTCTTGGTAGAACCACTGGATCACCCACTCTTGGCAGATTAGAGCCAAGGTGGGCCAGGCTAAGGCAGCACGATCTGCTTTGCAACATTCAATACAGTGGGATACCTGGCTGGTGGATCCAGCATTAGATTTAGAATAGATATAAATAAAATGCTACTCTCTAGTCAGAAACGGTACTACCTTTCCTATCCTTAATTTACGCTAGCAGGGTGTGCAGAGTTCTTTTATAAATCCCCACTCCACCCAATTCAATTTTTTTAAATTTAGATTCATTATCAAAGGCCAAACAAAATCAAACAGTTCTCAGTACCACAGCAGCAAAGTAACCAATTTAGTCATTATTTTTCCATAAAGTACAGTACTTGAAGTTTGTTTTCGATTATAATTGCTGGGTTACAAATAGCATAATATTGTGGAAAGTCAGCAATGGAAATGCTACTCAAGACACATTGAGAAAGAAGATCAATCCATTTTTGCCTGATTTTTTAAAGACTGCTTATTTAACACAGTGGGCATTGTGGACACTGGCTAGAAGAGCTGGCTTAAATGTATTATACTTTCAGGCCATGTCTCTGACCCATAACCCTTTGCTGCTGCCCAAGCTTGAGCCAGTAGTCATGGCCTCGCTTCCCAAAAGGGAGATCACCCAAACTGGACTTTTTTATGAAGTGACCATTCTTGACAAGGAATAGTACTAATACCTTACATATGGACGCCTTTTTATGTTGTGAGCGCTGTTCCTGGCGCTACTCCTGGGATCCTTGCTGCCTGTTGTTGCCTGCGTGGTCAGCTCGCCCCATTTGGCTGGGGGCAGGTTCGTGACTGCTGTGCTTGGCGCTGTGTTGGTGCAGGGCTTGGGTGCGAGGCAGCGGGGCTGCGAGCGTGTGCAGGGACTCCATTGGGTGCGAGGCAGCGGGGCTGCGAGCGTGTGCAGGGACTCCATTGCCCAGGAGTCTCTGCGTGACCCTGCAAGACCTTCCGGTCCGCTCTCCCCGTGGCCCGCCCACCGCCCACAGGAGGGTACTTTACCTCCTCGTGAACACCAGCTCCCTGGGACGCCTTTTTATGTTGTGAGCGCTGTTCCTGGCGCTACTCCTGGGATCCTTGCTGCCTGTTGTTGCCTGCGTGGTCAGCTCGCCCCATTTGGCTGGGGGCAGGTTCGTGACTGCTGTGCTTGGCGCTGTGTTGGTGCAGGGCTTGGGTGCGAGGCAGCGGGGCTGCGAGCGTGTGCAGGGACTCCATTGCCCAGGAGTCCCTGCGTGACCCTGCAAGGCCTTCCGGTCCGCTCTCCCCGTGGCCCGCCCACCGCCCACAGGAGGGTACTTTACCTCCTCGTGAACACCAGCTCCCTGGGACGCCTTTTTATGTTGTGAGCGCTGTTCCTGGCGCTACTCCTGGGATCCTTGCTGCCTGTTGTTGCCTGCGTGGTCAGCTCGCCCCATTTGGCTGGGGGCAGGTTCGTGACTGCTGTGCTTGGCGCTGTGTTGGTGCAGGGCTTGGGTGCGAGGCAGCGGGGCTGCGAGCGTGTGCAGGGACTCCATTGCCCAGGAGTCCCTGCGTGACCCTGCAAGACCTTCCGGTCCGCTCTCCCCGTGGCCCACCCACCGCCCACAGGAGGGTACTTTACCTCCTCGTGAACACCAGCTCCCTGGGACGCCTTTTTATGTTGTGAGCGCTGTTCCTGGCGCTACTCCTGGGATCCTTGCTGCCTGTTGTTGCCTGCGTGGTCAGCTCGCCCCATTTGGCTGGGGGCAGGTTCGCGACTGCTGTGCTTGGCGCTGTGTTGGTGCAGGGCTTGGGTGCGAGGCAGCGGGGCTGCGAGCGTGTGCAGGGACTCCATTGCCCAGGAGTCCCTGCGTGACCCTGCAAGACCTTCCGGTCCGCTCTCCCCGTGGCCCGCCCACCGCCCACAGGAGGGTACTTTACCTCCTCGTGAACACCAGCTCCCTGGGACGCCTTTTTATGTTGTGAGCGCTGTTCCTGGCGCTACTCCTGGGATCCTTGCTGCCTGTTGTTGCCTGCGTGGTCAGCTCGCCCCATTTGGCTGGGGGCAGGTTCGTGACTGCTGTGCTTGGCGCTGTGTTAGTGCAGGGCTTGGGTGCGAGGCAGCGGGGCTGCGAGCGTGTGCAGGGACTCCATTGCCCAGGAGTCCCTGCGTGACCCTGCAAGACCTTCCGGTCCGCTCTCCCCGTGGCCCGCCCACCGCCCACAGGAGGGTACTTTACCTCCTCGTGAACACCAGCTCCCTGGGACGCCTTTTTATGTTGTGAGCGCTGTTCCTGGCGCTACTCCTGGGATCCTTGCTGCCTGTTGTTGCCTGCGTGGTCAGCTCGCCGCACTCGCTCCGCGGGTGCCACTTCGTCCCATTTGGCTGGGGGCAGGTTCGTGACTGCTGTGCTTGGCGCTGTGTTGGTGCAGGGCTTGGGTGCGAGGCAGCGGGGCTGCGAGCGTGTGCAGGGACTCCATTGCCCAGGAGTCCCTGCGTGACCCTGCAAGACCTTCCGGTCCGCTCTCCCCGTGGCCCGCCCACCGCCCATAAATCTAGGTACGGGACTCCCGCAGCGCGGGACGCAGCTCGGGGCGAAGACCGGGCTAAGAGCGGGCCGTTTGAGGCCGTTCGAGGTCTGAGCGGTCTGGTCTGGGCCCCTTCTCTTTCGCCCTAGCTTTGCCCTTTTCTTACACTGACATTGGTTATTATTACTGCCCAGGCCGGTAGTTTCTTTATGCCCTCATGTGTACTCGTGTAACTCGCAATAGGGCGGCCAAGGGGGGGCTGGTTCACAATGGTCCTATGGACGATTTTATCACACGCACAAATATCGCCATAGACCATGAAATCACCAAACTCCAAACTAGAGTGTCCCTTGATTTGGAAGCTGCTAGGAAGTTGTCACTCGAATTTGCTAATTCCAAGAAATCTTCCCTAGGGCACATAGCATCTGCCATCACCCCAAATCGCGCACACAATCCACAGTGCGTATTAACGATGGCTAATGTTCACGACACTCCTGTTTTGCCTATCCCCTCGCCACCTCCGTGTTCACTACCTCTGCATGAAGGTTTGCCCATCCCTGTGGGTAGCCCTCCCCATCCCCTCACTTCTATTTCCTATTCCTCAGATATTTCTGTTGCATCCACTTCTTATGGTAGACTCGATAGCATCCCGGCCAATCCGCACAAAAGAAAACGTTCTCCCAGCACAACTTCTTTACAGAAAAAGACCAAAAACCAGGGGGCTAATTTTTCTAATGCTGGTAACACCCCAGCCGACGGTAGTCTGGAAATGCTCTACACTCCCCCGCAGGCTCCTTGGTGCAACGTTAACGTGGGGTTAGCTCCTGCTGCCTCCAAAAGTATTCCATCAATTGAGAGAGCAGATCTTGTCACAAATGACCAGGAGGGGAGGGAAAGGGAATTTATAGGAGTGGTTTGGGACACCCTGAAAAGTCTCTTATCTCCCCTGGATTTAAGACTCTCTCGAATTGAGAACAACCTCCTAGAGATGGGGAAAAGCATCATAGCCTTGGCCACACTTGGCTGAGAGGTCTTGAACACCAGGGATTGATAGAGAATAATACGGCTCCCCAGGTTCCTACCCCTTCCCCCACAGCTTTGCTTGGCCCGTCTTCCAACCCTATTGCGCCTTGTCCCACTCAGCCCATCCCTAAACCACGCACTAAGAGAGTTGTCACCACAAACCCGGCACCCCAGCCCAGGGTTAACACCCCAAACGCTTCCATCTTACAACCACACACCCGTACTAAGATGGCTGCCCCGAGGACACAGAATCCTAATAGTGCTAGCCTCCGTCCCACCCAGGTCTACCAGAAAAAAACCTCTACTCGCTCTACTGGGGGTCCTCATACCAAGAGCAATTTTCGAGGGGGATATATTGATCTCCCTCCTGAAGCCAATGATTATGTGGTGGTTCTGACGGGTGTGCCGGAGGTAGAGAATGGCCATCACGAATATCAGCGTTCCTTACATAACAAGGTCATGCACTGGCTCAACACCTACAGACCGATTCCCAATGGCAGGAGGAGCAGAGTCACTATGGTACGCAGAGTACCGTGGGTGGGATCAACAAGGAAATCCATTCCCGGTGACTGCATAGTCGTGACGTTTGACGATCTCTTCACGGCTAATCACATCTGCACCTGGGTGAGTCAAGATGGGGGCTCCTCGAGGGGCGTGGCTTGGACGCCGGGGAGAATGGCGGCGTAGTTCTGACCTCCTCCAGGCGACTGCTCCTTTAACGACCATAGAGGGCTGCTATCTGACCCCCAGCTCCTGAAGGGCGAGGGATTCGACTGTCGTGGTCTTTCTGCAACATGTCCTGAATTTTGGGCTGATTCCGAGCGCGGAATACTAAAGAAATGGAACCGTCTGCTCTGACCACTGTAGACTGAAGAGCGGGACGGAGACTGATGCCGGGTACAACAGCGCGGCTATCCGGAGCACCAGGTCCGCTCACCATAGTCAGCGACAGGAGCCTAAAGAGTCCAGAAATGGGCCCCCTACCCAGCGGTGTGACCAGCGATATTATCAGCCCCCGGAACCGTGAGTAAAAAGAATGCTTTTTGCCGCATTTTAACCGATCAACACGGAAGGGTGATTAAGGCGCGAAACACCGGCAGCTTAATGGCGGTCTGATCAAGCTCCCGACTGCGACTCCCGACTGCGATCTGGAAAAAACCAGCGACCTCCAATGTTATAATCTGCGCAGTCTGTGGGCAACAATACTAACTGCTGGGGTAAACTGCACTATTTGTGTTATCGGCTCGATCATAACTGCTCAATGTCTCTGAAGGTCCGTGAGCAACAGCGCGGCATCTGTAAACACAAGACGCGCTTTAACAAAATGGCGGCGGACAGAGTATTGTGACTGGCTTAATGTGCAGCGACACAGGAGAATGCCCTCATAGTGTCCATTTTCATTCATAAACACAGCGCACGTGTGCATTCTGTGAATCTACACGGTCTCCTCTACACGCTAAGGGACACTGACGAACTGTCTGAAAAACGGAAGTACAGAATTTATAACTTTATGTAAGCAGCCTGAAATGGTGGCTCCCTGGCACGTCTGCCGTCGCGCTGATATCGCAGCTAGGTCATCCTGCTACTGGCTTCATTCATTGCTCTGCTCAGTGTTTTGAGACTGTGTATATGGTTTGGTCATATGTAGTGGTGTAAAACGCCTGAAAATTCTACATGCATGCAAATAAGTGCAGTGAAAGTGAAGTGTAAAACGCCTGAAAAACTCTACATGCATGCAAATAAGTGCAGTGAAAAGTGCAGTGAAAGTGAAATGAAAGCTCCATGCAGCATTGGATAGAGAACAACACCATATGACAAACTAGAGGGGGGGGAGTTTGCTAATGCTGTAATTACCTTCACGAATTGATATTTACAAGGAGTGATATTTCAAATTATACAAAATAGCAACGCAAACCGAGTGCTTTAAAGGGAATGCAACACATAAGCTGGTAATGCATACATAGCTCTCTGATGTAAAATCAACTTCAAAACGGGAGAAGTGTATAATCTGCTGCACGATCAAACAGAGATTGCTTCTCAGCTTTCCGGCGCTACGTGTCTACATGCCTGGGAAACATCAAGGCGTCTACACAACCCATCGCCTCACACATCTAAAGTATGGGAGACAAGGAGAATGGTACAGCTTCTAAACGCCTGAAATCTAACCCACCGACACCGATCAAAGGGAACAAAGGGAGCAAAAAAAATGGAGGAAGCTATGGAAATAATCTTGAGCAGGCTAGAAGAAGTTAGAGACTTGGCCAAGTCCACCAAAGATGAGGTTGTTGCTGTCCGCCAAGATATTAAAGACATTAACTCAAGATTAGCGGAGACTGAAACCAGGATAAGCAAACTGGAAGACTTTGAAAATAAGACATGTGGAGCTATCAAGAACCTTTCCTTATGCTCTGACCATCTAGTGAGGAAGGTTGCGGAGTTGGAGGACAGAAACAGGAGGGGGAATCTAAGAATTTTTGGTATGCCGGAGAAATCGGAAGAAAAACATGACTCATGCATACCCTTCCTTGAGGAGTGGTTCACTCAGGCAACAAATCTAACCTTCACTCAACCTCTGGAGTTTGACAGAGCACAGAGTGCCAGGACGAATCTCAAAGGACCAAAAGGGCCCAAGAGCAATTGTGTGCAAACCACTGAGGTACCAACACACAGAACAGATACTCACCTTCGCTCGCAAAAACAACCACGTGCTATGGAAAGGCCAGAAGATCTTCATCTCACAGGACTTCAGTAAGGAAACAATGGAGATCAGGAAAGCCTTCCTTGCATTGAGACCCCAACTAAAATCACTAGGTCACCTGTATGGCTTTATTGGTCCAACAAAGTTTAGAGTTACTATACAAGGCGTGTCTCATGTGTTCTCGGACCCGCGAAAACTGCGACAGCTCCTGTTCGACCATGGAGATGGCAATATGGAAGTCTCCCCTCCAGCTCAACAAGGAGCCTCTGCTTCTGGCCTAGGATAAACTATGGGTTGGAGATTTTGTACTGCCACTCTCAGACTCCAGGATCCTTGTAACAGTGCCTACCCGGTCTGGATCTGCTAGGAGGGTCTCCTTCTTGGACTTGTCACCTAGTTGGTGAGCGCAACTGGGTTTTGGCCGATAATGACATGGTAGTGTACTCTGTACCCATGGGACGGTGAATCAACTGATTCCGGACCTATCTTAGAACGATCCCTTGAACAATCGCATGAATCCTTAACTTGAATGCTCTATCATTAAAACCTACATCATTATGGTGCTATCCATGCTACCATATCCACGTTAAGATACATACATCACTATGATATCATGCTGCCATGATATTGCCATGATATTGCTTGTGTCCCTTATAGACCTCGAATAGGCGCTATGCTGTAATGTTGACATGTAGTACTCCTCCCTGTTGTCGAATGCGCTTACGATGATTCTGTTGCAAGTACTGATATATTTGATCATGACACTGAAGCCAATGCAGTGATTTTCCAGTGTTTAACGTTCTGAAACCGTAGTTGTTTATTGCTTATTGTTGCCTACACAATTGGGCTGTTTTTTTTTTTCTCTCAGAATTGGGTTGCAGCCCATATAACTGCTAGTTAAGAGTAAGTTGCTTGGAGGCGGCCGCTTGGTCGTCATTCCCGAGTCGCCATGGTCTGTTGTTTCTACTATTGGGGAGGGAGGGGTGGGCTGTGGGTGAGGGAGGAGGGAGGTTGACAGGGATGGTGGGGGGGGTTGTTTTGACATTTTGCTTATGATTTTGTTTAGTTATGTCCATCTTGCATACTAGCTTGCATCCAATGTACCACATTACGTTCCGAAGCTTATACTCTGTCCTTCTGTTTCCTGCATACTGTGCTGGCCGCACATTGTACGTGTTAAAAGATGCTGCTGACTTCTTAAGGGTTATGAGACTGCTCCCACGACCTAATACTTATGCATACACATGTACTGTGACACGATATTACTGGCTGCATAATTGATGGCTCCTGTTATAGATACTCCTATAGGGACGACAATTATAGCTAACCTTAGAATACTATCACTGAATGTGAAAGGGCTTAACCAGCCGGTTAAACGCCAAAAGACACTTGACTATCTACGAAGGCAGCGTGGAGATATAGCTTTATTGCAGGAAACAAAATTAGAAGCAAAGCAATTTCACACACTATGTAATAAGTACTATACTGAAGTGGTAGGCTCTGAGGCAGTCTCAAAGAAGAATGGTGTGGTGATACTAGTGGCCAAGTATGCAAATGTGGAAATAGTCTAGTGCAACAGATACGAAAGGTAGATGGGTTTCAGCGAGACTACTCAAGGATGACACTGAATTCTTTGTCACGAATATCTATGCCCCAAATACACATGATCCGTCCTTCTGGGTAGGCCTAACGAAGCAGATAAACTCCATCCCCGACACGGCAGTCCATATTCTGGCGGGCGACTTCAATCTCCCATACGACCCAATACTAGATAGAGACTCTAAATGCGTCTTTCGCCCGGGAAGAGCCCATAAGGCGTTCATGAAACTATGCAATAGATTTCATATGGTGGACACGTGGCGTTTGATGCACCCTGATGACAGAGACTACTCATTCTATTCCCCACCACATGACTCGTTTTCGAGAATCGACTACATACTCATATCCAACAACGCGGTGGCAAGAGTTGAGGACGCGGACATTGCTCCCAGATTAGTCTCTGATCATTCCTGCATCTCTCTTACGTTGTTTAATATTAGACCGACCACCCGTCAATCTATGTGGCGATTCAATGACACCATTATTAATGACACAAAACACAAAGAAACCCTTGACACTGCCATTAAAGACTTCTTATTATTAAATAAGAGGGGGGACACTTCAGACACCACCCGTTGGGAGGCACTGAAATCCACCATAAGGGGACTTATCATAAAAATATCGTCTGCAATTAATAAGAACCGCACTGCAGCCCTATTGAAACTGGAGGAGGACATTTCAAAACTCCAGCACACATACTTGAGGAGTAGAAACCCTGAGGTCCTAACTGAACTGTCCAATCAGAAATACACCTATAATAAACTTATTAGTGAAAAGGCGGGAGTTTGGCTAGACAGGAGGAAGCGTTTCAAAATTTGCGACTCGAACAAAGCGGGGAAAGGGCTAGCGGCTTATCTTAAATTTAAAATTCAAAAGAATACCATAGCATCCTTGCTCGATGAAAAGGGGACTCCTAACTCTGATCCCACTAAGATTGCGAATATCTTCAAGGACTTTTACGAGAAACTTTATGCTAAGAACATGCACGTAGACAGCGAAAAAATGAAGAAATACCTCTCCAATTGCACACTCCCTACGCCTACGGCCGCAGAAAGAGACTCCTTGAATGAGCCGATCTCTGAGTCGGAGGTTATTAGCGCGATCAAATCCCTCAAAAAGGGGAAAGCCCCAGGCCCTGACGGCTATACAGCCCAATTTTATAAAACCTTTGCCCATATTCTTTCAACTCCTCTCCTAGAGGTCTTCCACGAAATTGGCAATACAGGTAAAGTTACGGGGACTATGGCAGAGGCTGTAATTGCGGTAATACCCAAAGAAGGCAAAGACCACAAACTCCCCAAAAACTACAGGCCTATCTCACTGATAAATTTAGATTGTAAGCTCCTAGCATCAATTTTAGCAAATCGCATTCAAAAAGTCCTGCCGTCTCTAATACATCCCTCGCAAGCGGGGTTTCTGAAGAACAGGCTCTCGAGCGATAACACGAGAATCCTGGCTCATGTCATTGAAAAAGCGAAACTCTTATCCACACCTACCGTCGCCATTACACTAGACGCTGAAAAAGCGTTTGACAAAGTAGACTGGGCTTACTTAAATGCTGTACTACATAAATTTGACCTGGGCCCCGTATTTTCTAAATTAGTCATGTCCCTCTATGCCTGTCCCTCTGCTAGAGTACGAGCTGGCGGCGCTTTTTCCTCCCCATTTGGTCTAGAACAGGGTACTAGACAGGGATGTCCATTATCCCCGTCCTTATTCCTCCTGGCTATTGAGCCTTTTCTATACTACATAAGGGAAAACCCTGACATCGCTGGAATCCGGTTCGCTGATTGTACCATCAAACTCACGGCTTATGCAGACGACGTGTTGGTTATGAGTGAACAAGCTGACAAGGCTATCCCAGCGCTAATGTCCACAATAGAAGAATTCTCAGTCATCTCTGGATACTCCTTGAACAAGGATAAAACTGAGGTGAAGTCATTGAATAACCTATGTGATAAAACAATCCTGGGCGACTCCGGGCTTACCTGGCAGTCGAAGAGTTTTAAATATTTAGGACTGGAATTTGAAAAGGACTTGATATCCACCTTAAAGATTAATGAAGAACTGCTCTACAAAAAAATACAAAAGCTATTAGACGGCTGGTCTCCTAAATTCCTTTCGTGGTGGGGTAGGGCTGAAACACTAAAGATGATGATCAGTCCTATGGTAAATTACATGGCGTGTATGCTCCCCATGACCTTCACGGAAGACTTTTTACATAAAATTGAGAAATTGATCTCGAGTTTCTTGTGGAAAGGAAAGAAACCGAGAATTGCCATGAAAAAACTGCAACTCCCAAAGCTTAAAGGGGGATTAGGATTACCAAATTTCAGAAACTACCAGTCCGCCTTTCTCTGCAAGCAGGGAGCCTCCTGGTTTATCGAAGACCCTGTTTACACGCCCTTATGGGTCAATATTGAAAAATCCATTATAGGCAAAGCCCCGCTCTATGCTGTCCTAACAATGGACCTCTCACACCTCACGAACTCTAAATACATCATGCTCAATACCAAGAGGGCACTTCTGCGGATAGATCGCGTTCACGCCTTTGGTCAACAAATCCACAATTCCTCCTCTGCGTCTTTATGGCGTAACCCGTCTATTAAAATTGGCGGATCACCCATCATATGGGACCATTGGTCTGATAAAGGTATTAACGTGGTCTCTGACCTCTATGAAAATAATATGCCACTGCCATTCTCGACTCTACAGGCTAGACACTCCCTGCTACCAATCGACTTTTATGCTTTCTTAAAGCTAAAGTCAGCCTTATCCACTAGAGCATTCAAGCTAGTGACGCCTTGGCTAAAAGCTATGCTACCACACTTTCAATCCTCTGGACATTTTGTCTCAAAAATATATAAACTACTCGCGCCAACGGCCAACAAGTCGATGAGGCGCAATGAGGTAAAATGGGAATCAGAAACAAACAACACTGGAATAAGTATAGACTGGGTCAGGATACATGCATCAGCACTCACACACAAGGTATCACCGATACTATCACAGACCAAATATATGATTATTAACAGGGCGTTCTGGACCCCACAGAGACTATTGAAGGTTGGCCTGCGGGACACACCGACGTGCTGGAACTGCTCCTCTGATATTGGTGACCTCCCACACATGTTGTTCGATTGCCCCATGCTTCACACCTTTTGGACAAAAATCTTTGACTACATTGGACACACGTTTGACATACATCCCACAAGGGAATTCATCTACATTCTCCTATAGGAGCCTTAGATCCATCACTAAAGGGGGACCATGACCGCCAGCTCTTGGACCTTCTACTTACATTAGCATGTAAGGTGATCCTATGCAATTGGAAATCAACAGGTGAGGTCTCCTTCAATGCATGGAAGGAGTGGCTGTCCTGCATTAGGGGCACTGACAATCCCGCTTTACACTCATCACCATGGCAGGTCACCAACAAAAAATTATGGTCTTCATTGGACCAGGCCTCCTTCACCTTTGACCCACCCTGAAGGTCTAAATGTTGAGGTCTTTACTCAGTGAACTGTAGGGTGCATGCGGCATGAACTGTAATGGCTATATCTTGTGCTCACAGATTTGACAATCCTATAACCACAAAGCAGGAACGATGAAGTGTAAAAGGTAGTATTTGACTTGATTTAGACGGAGGGCTCTATGGAACTATGTACAAATGTGAGTATGCAATGTTGGTACTTTATTTTCCTTTAATGTATACGTATTGTTTTATGTATAATCCATGTCTGATTGCGGTATCTTTGTAACATGACTGTAACTCTTATGATGCCTTCTTGCCGCTATCACTTCTGCTACCATTTATGTTATTTTTCAATAAAAATATGATTTGAAATAAAAAAAAGATGGGGGCTCCTCCATTGCCCCGAGGCCTTTGTCATTCTTTTATCCACCACGCGTTGCATTCCCACAGGGGGGCAATTGGTCTATGGTTCCCCAACAGCCCAGCTGGGGGTACTCCTCCAGGGAGCATAATCCAACTAGAGGCTGGCTTGGGATTACAACTTCAAATAGGTTCGGCAGCCTTGAGGATGTTGACTGACTCCCAATGTCTCCTGCTTTGGTACCAGCAACCCAACCTAAGGCCTCTTCGTTGGAAGCTGATATCTGCCCCCTGTTGACTACCCTGGTTGTGACTAGTGCTGCCCTTCCGATTCAAACCAGGACCCAGGTTTCCCCTGTACAGGGCCTGCTGTACTTTTCCAACTCTGACGGTAATACCAGTACTTCCGCAATTGCGAG
The DNA here is from genome assembly GCF_964261635.1 of Lissotriton helveticus. Classification (NCBI taxonomy): domain Eukaryota; kingdom Metazoa; phylum Chordata; class Amphibia; order Caudata; family Salamandridae; genus Lissotriton; species Lissotriton helveticus. Next base: position 751,190,595 of record NC_136069.1, on the reverse strand, counting down.
TGAGATAGCACTTGACTCGTCGCCACCTATAGCTCCTCTCCAGTCCTCCTGGCTTGTCGGTTCCGACGCTGCTCCCCCAGTCCCTGCCCCCCCGACCTGCAAAAGACCTGCAGGCAACTCCCAGCTTAAGATCTTAAGCTGGAATGTGGCAGGGCTTGCCGAAATTTCGATAAGCCAGACTGGAACTCCTTTGTGGAGCCTTTCGGGATTTGCCTCCTCCAAGAAACCTGGTGCTTGGAGCCCTTGTACAGGGTGGGCTTCACGACGTACTCTGTACCAGCACTCAAACCCAAGGGCAGTAAAGGCCGCCCTTCCGGTGGCCTTCTTATCTGGGTCAGTATCAAACTGGGGCTTTCCATAAGACACATAAATACTCAATCTCCGGATCTCATGAGACTTACCATACAGTGTCCGGGGGGCAGGACCTTAGAAGTGTTTAATCTGTATCTTAGGGGGGCCAGGGGGGGGAACTCTCTTTTATCTTCAACCGGAGTCGAAGAGGAGCTTAGTGGTTGCAACATTGACTCCCTCATCGTCCTGGCTGGGGATTTTAATTGCTGTTTTGAACCGCTGGCCAGCGAAGACATTTTGGACACCTGGGAAGACGATGCTAAGAGAGGCATCCCTTTGCTCGTTCTTGACCCAATCAAAAAATGGACACAGAATGTCATTGATATTAATTCTCTCTGTTTAGAATATGACCTCAGGGCCACAAATGGCCGTTCTAAATCAGATACCAGGGGTGCGCACACCTTCAACAGGGTGGGCTACACCTCGAGAATAGATTATATACTGTTAAATCACAACTTATGGCAGTATTTCCAAGACATGGAAGTCCAACAAACAATGGATAGTGATCATAATCCTCTGGTCCTATCACTTGCCCTCCCGTGGGAAATAGGGAATTCATTATCGCCCAGTTCTAACTGGAAATCGTCCAACGTAGTTGTCCCTTCCAATTGTGGTAGGCGATTAAAATGGGCAAAAGTCGCCGCGGACGAAACGAGAATGGCCCAAGCTGGGACCATAATGACGAAAGCTAAGCGCCTTTTGGGTGCGCTGGATTCCGATAATGCCGTCCTTACGACATTTACGGAGACCATCGCATCGCTTAGTAACCTGTTTTTAGTTCCCCAGGGTAGGGCCAGGGCTAGTCGGAGAGCTGTAATCAGGGGTAGAGACCAATGGTACTCCCCCGCCTGTCGTGTAGCCAAAAGCGAACTTATCCGGGCAGTTGGTAAGAAAGACCCCGCTCTGATTTCACTCGCTAGGAAAAACTATAAAAAAGCCCAAGCAGTGGCAAAGGATACCCATGAAACAAACTTCTGGAGAGATCTAATGGACGCTTGCTCCAGCAAGGACTCAAGGGGTTTCTGGGCCTTGCTTAGAGGAAGGGACAGGCCGGTCGATTCACTGTTGACATGTAACATCACAGGGGAGGCCTGGTTGGCTCATTTTTCCAAACTTTATTCTAACCCATCAGGGGTTTTGGGCCAGATTAGGGGTCCCAGATATAGCGTACCTGACGCTAGTATAGATTTAGACTCCATTTTTACACCTAAGGAGGTTGAAGTAGCGATCAGGTGCCTTGTGCCCAATAAGGCGGCAGGCCCAGATGGCGTCCCTGGCGACTTGCTCCTGACTAACTTGGAGGTGTGGAGCTTATTCATTGCCCAACTTCTGAATGAGGTCATGAAGGGCGGAGGCTTCCCAGATTCATGGAGGGGTGCGGAAGTCGTCCCTATTTTTAAAAAAGGCTGTAGGGACGACCCTGCCAACTACCGACCTATAAGTCTGCTTGATTCCACCCAGAAGGTAGCAGGGAAGGTAGTTTTAGGGAGGATTTTGCAGTGGGCCGATGAAAAGCATGTCTTGTCTGACTTTCAGGCCGGTTTTAGAACAGGTACTGGCACGATTGAGCAGACATTTCGTTTCCTAATGCTTTATTGGAAAGTGGTAAAACTAGGCAAAGGCAGTCTGTATCTCGCCTTCATAGATCTGCGGACTGCCTTTGACCTAGTCCCACGTAACCAATTGTGGGCTGTCCTTGAGGGCTTGGGCATGCCCTCGTACCTGCTCGCATTGATCATTAAATTCCATGAAAGCAATTTTGCTCAAGTCAGATGGGGCGAGCAGGGCCAAAAAACACCTCGCATCTCTGTAGACAGGGGTGTCCGCCAGGGGTGTGTGCTAGCCCCCACTCTGTTTTCACTATATCTAAACGGAGTGGTGGAGCATCTTTTTAAACTACCAGCAGATGCACCCTCCCTGGCGGGCAGGAAGATACCAACTCTCCTGTTTGCAGATGATACCCTGTTGATCTCGAAATCCCCGCTAGGCCTCCAAACGCTGTTATCAAGGTTCCAGGGCTTTTGTGACTCCAGGGGCTTGGCTATCAACATCAGTAAAACCAAGTTCCTGGTGCTGAATCCCCCTAGGAAGACAGTACACCCCCCAACCCTTGACTCAGTTCCACTAGAAAGGGTAAGGGAATTCGATTATTTAGGCATCCGAATCTGTGACTCTATGAGTTGGAAGGCACATCACCAAAAAATTATTCTGTCTCATAGGAGGGTTACGGGTGCGTTACTAAAAGAACATCGTGCCTCTCCCCTTAAACCTATCGGGGTGATACTAGATATTTATAGGGAAAAAGCTGTGAGTGCGGCGTTGTATGGGGCAGAGCTGTGGGGTACGCAGAAATTTGACACTCTGTCCCAACTTGAGAATAAATTTCACAAAGACCTAATGAGGCTCCCTCATAGCTCTCCCACTCTTCCCCTCCTACTTGACACAGGCACACGCTCCATAGCCGAGCAGGCTAAGCTACGCCCTCTTCTATTATGGGCCCGCATATGGAATGTCCCTGAACTCTTAAGCTACGCCGATGCACTACGTGAACTCCTCTCAACCCCGGGTTGGTATAAGATCGGCTGGCTCTTGGAAGTAAAGCGCCTCCTTTGCGTATTGGGCCTGGGAGACGCATGGGCCAATAGATCTTCACCACCTAAACAGCTGCTAAAGAAAATATTCTGGTCGTGGGTAGAAAACGAGAGAGTGAGCCACTCCAATCTATGTAGATCTGCTGCTGAGTTTTTGGTCATTAAAGATCTCCCTTTTAGAGAACCTTACCTGGATGTGATCTCCAACCCAATAGATAGGGCACTGTATTTTAAATTTAGGGTTAGAGTTTTGCCCCTTGGTACATGGACAGCGAATTGGAAACCACCTTGGCAAACTATAGCGACCTGCCCATTCTGTGCTAATAGGGATGAATCCATTGCCCACTTAATGTTTGAGTGTTCAGCGTATGCTGCTCCTCGCCGCAGATGGCTGAAACCGCTTTGTTTGAGGCTGGGCACCCGGTCACACGCGGAGGCCTTACAGATGTTAAGATCAGACACGCACCCCTTTATTGCTTGTGGCCTGGCAAAATTTTTGGGATGGGCTTGGAGGATAAGATCTGCAAGGAAAATGATCCTCCAGTAAAGGCCACCTATCCTGATTCCTCTGGTGTTAGCTATTCATTGCTGTGTTTTCTTTTTCTTTTTTCTCCTTTTAAGGATGATATATTGTATATGTGTATAAATGTATTTTAGATGGCTGATTTGCACAATTGTTGTACATATTATACTGTCTTTTATTGATCTGCCTGTTTGTATTGATGGTCGAACTGCATAACTGTTTATATTTTATAACTGTTTTTATACTGTAACGCTTTTAAGAAATGATAAATATTTCGAAATAAAGCTATACATATGTTAACATACTTCAACTTAGGACAGGTGGCTAGGGTAGCAGTCCCAACATTCCCCCTTGCGCCTCCCGAGTTCACCTCTCTTACACAACTCAAACTTAAGTTCTGTCAGTAGATGGGTTTCTAAATTTTATAAGCTGTGCTCAGATATAATTGAAACCTCCAATTTGCTTATGGAAGGTGGGCTTTGGGCATGTTTTAGATTACAACAAAAAAATGGGATAATTGTTCCTCTTAAGTGAAGCTGATTTCATCTAACTGCAGACAAAATCCTTCATTTTAAAAGTGTTAACCAACTGTACTGCTCTACAGCTATAGAGTGCAAATATGATGCTTCAATAAGTGCAGACTACCATCACTGTGCCGTCCACACGGAGGGAGTTTTTGCACTTCGCCTGGCAGTGCTCAGCCATTTCTCCATACTGGCACAAAGTGAGGGAATTACTGGAAGATTTCCCCCGGTGCCACCTGCCCCTGACCCCCATGATTGCACTACTGGGCTATATAGAGGACTTCCCAAAGACAATTTGATGACTTGCAGCACTACTGTTATTGTTGCAAACTTGCTACTGCTTAGCTAAGGGGTATCCCACTTCCCACTAAGGTCTGGATATGCAAGACTGCTTATTGCAATGGTTCGGCAGAATGCGTGGCACTGTTGCAACTTGTGTTAAGTAGGCCCCAGAATATATGTGGTCTTCCTGGAGCTATTTGGAAAGACCGGATCAGCCAGTAGGTGATGGAACTTGTGAGGTCCAAGATGGACGTATGCAGGCCTTTGGTTATGCTATGGCTTCACAGATGCCTGTGGATGAAGGGGGGTAAAACTGGTCGATATGTTGTATTTAGAGAGATTACCGGGGCCATGTATATTACTGTACTCAAATTAGAATGAGTGTAACCGATGTCCAAATCTACTTTCGTAGACCTGCATACTAAGTGATGTGATAACTGAATAGATAAAATGGTGATGTATTGTATTGTAATTGCATTTATATAGCTCTTACTACCCCTGACAAGGCGTTGAAGCGCTTTTTCTGCGAGTAGCACGCTACTCCGGGACACATAGAGGATTAGTGTTGAATTAGTATAATGAAAAATGCAAGTACATTTTAAGTGGTGGATAGGTTAGTCAGTTAATTGGATTTAGAATGATAGCAGAAGGATAGAGGAGGACAAAGGTTTGTATTTATATAGCGCTTGTTGACGCACGTTATTCAGGAAGCCTACAAAGGATTAGTGGTGAATTAATATGGTGAAATATGAAGTAATTTCAGTGGTGGATATTAGTCAGTGACTTGGAGTGAGAAGGATAGCGGAGGGATAAAAGGAGAAGAAAGATTTGCATTCATATAGTCACTTGTTACCCCTGATGGGTGTTTAAGCGCTTTTCTGGCGAGTAGCATGCCACTCCGGAACCCATAAAGGAAAATTAGTATAGTAAAAAAAATATGAAGTAATTTGAGTAGTGGATACGTTATTCAGTTATTTGGGTAGTATATTAGTATAGTTTAATATGGAATTTGAGAAGTGAACACGTTAGTCTGTTAATTTCGATTGAAAAGGATAGTGGAGGGATAAAAGAGTGAAAGATTTTTTTTTTGGTCTTAGCAGTAGGAGGAAGCTTTTGGATGAGTAAAAAGGAGTTTTGGAGGGGATCTTGAATAAAGCCACAAAAAAATGCTTATTTTAACCAAATGTTAAAATGCAATACATTTACTGTTTTTCTGTAGTGCTGTGCAGGTCTAGATAGAGGAATCAATCAAGTGATATGCAAAACAATAGGCTTGACATAGAAACTGTTTAGCAGAGTGGCACAGAGGGACAGGGGTGGTACCTGCAGTTACAGTGAGCCACCTTGGTACTGTCATAAGAAGGTATTTGGGCCAAGGAGAAGATTTTAATTTTAATTTTCAGAAATTAAGCACTGAAGACAAGATGGGCATGGTACAAAACACCACAACACCATCAATCACCATGAAAAAAAAAAACACGATTAGCAACTTTGGATCACAGACACCCACCAGTAGCGAAAGTTGTGCTACCAAGCCCACATGGCAACTTCCACCCTCATTATCGTCTTCTACATGTTCTCACTTTTGCGTCCCACTTCATCCGCTAGAAAATAAAGTAGCCAATGCATGCCCAAGCAGACCCGGGAGGAAATTAATTGAGGCTTCTCTCCTAAGGAACATTGCTTTTTTGCAGAACAACTTGCTGCATTTTTGCATTTACACCGAGTCAAAATTCAAATCTTGCTTCTCTAACAACTAGCTTGTGAGCTAGTGGTATATCTCCAGTAACCTGTAAGAAGTTACTTCGGGTACAGACCAGCTTACTAAATTAGATTTTGCTTGGATAAATTAATATATGGTGTCACGGGGTTCCAATCGTTGCTGGTGATTTAAAAAAAACAGGATGAGTGGTGGCGTGTGCCTGACAGCTCGGTTCCCCTCCTTTCTCCGCAGTCGGTGGAATCCCTGGACTGGCCGCACGTCATCAGCCCCAATCCAATTGAAGACAGGGAAACCGATAACGAGACGCAGGAACCAGGAAGATGCTGGACGAAGGAGAACCGGGATTGTGAGGACGAAGACGGGATAAAAGACGCAGCGTTTCCACTTCCTGCAGCCAGAAGAGAGGTGCCCAAAACATCAGGAGAGCCTGGAGGCCAACGTCCCCATTCTTCGCTGAGCCACACTCCTAGAGGAGCGTAGCTTTCACAGGTGCGTGCACGGGTTGCTGGGTGGATTGGAAGGTGGGAGAAGCACAGCGGTTAAAGTGCCCAGTGAGTCCCCGTATCCCTGAATCGTCCTGACCGTCGTACCCTCTCACTTACAGGTGTGCCTTCACTCCCTTCCCCTCAGTGGAGGCATAGAAACAAAACAGCCGTAAAACAAAAGTATCTTTGTTTTCTGTTTTCCGAGGCGAATCCGAAACTAAAGACGCCCCGCAGAAACGCCAGGAAACCCCGAAGTGCCACTGAAAGAAAGAAGGCAGGCCGGATAAGAATTATTATCCCCCATATTAACCCTGGTAAAACAGTACCGACGTGTGTACAAAAAAAAAGCTTCACAAAACCCTATAGTTGTGGACCTTGATTCTGCTGCCCGTTCACATATGGATACCAAAATGTAAAAGTATACAGTTGAGTCGAAAATGTGTGCATTTTCAGAACTCCTAAGCCGATGTTTGGAGGGCAAAAAACAGCTGAATTTCGTAAATATATTTAAATGTGATATTTAATTGATAAATGATTTGGCATTGTTACTATTACTATTACCTTGGTGGTAGGGGTGTTCCAGCTATGACTAATATTTAATACTCATGGAAAGGCATTCCAAATTGACAAATCCTTTTTAGGTCTTGCCTGGCGAAAGCAGCGCATGTGCTACTCTCGCTTTTGCGAGTACCTTTTGTAATCAATTCTGCCGAGGGCTTTCGTGCACGCGTCTGCATGGACAAACATGGCTGCTCTTGCCATTTGTCCATAGCAGACAAATTGCGCATGTCCGTAGGCACTGTGGACAGTCCCACGCCATTTGGTTGCCTTAGCAATGAAAATGCCGCTTTTAATTAGCGTTGCTTTCGCGATCGCTTTCACTGCAGCTTGTTTTTATTGGCCTCTTTTCTGTTTCTTGTTTCATAAAGCAGCAACCTCTGGTTTGTTTGCCACCCCCGCCCCCTTAAATCACCAGCCACTCATTTGCATTATGTCTACAAGTAAATGAATTGAAGTGCTCTTTCAAACAAAGCTCCGGATAGGTCATGATGCTGGAAGCCTTGTGCATTATTTACAATCCGGTGAATTTAAAGGCATTTTAATGAAATACACAAGCACTGGATTTATCTCAGTATGTCATATACACCACGGGCTTTCTCCATTCTTTGGAAAACGGAGCGCGGCTGTTGCTGGTACTAAGACTGCCAGGTAGTAAGCTCCAAATTGCGGAAGATACGCCTGTCTGGCACAAATATCAAAGCTAAACGCTCAATCCGCGCGGGAGGCTCGTTCACACGGACTCCGGCACACACAGGTCACCTCCCAGATATCAACTTCAATTGAAAGGGTTTCTGAAATAACCAAATAAAGACATACAGGCACTTTCGGTTTACCTGGGAATAACTTCTGGTTCCCTCGCGATAACGACCAGCAGGTATTACTGCTGTTGTTTTCCATCTGTGTCTGCATTGTGGGTGGACATGGTAGGTGCATCCGTTAATGCATCAACTCAAATGTGCGTCCAACAAGGGCATAACATCGGATTCAAATCCTTGCACCCCAGCCTTAAATGAGACTTAGTTAATATTGACACTTGTTTTAACAATAAATTAAAACAAATTTGAAAAAACTACATCGCGATTAATTTGAGAGCACCGTCTTTATAACAAGAATGTTTATCTTCCAACACACTTCACACTGAACCCCAGTTTTGTATCCTTGTACTTAGCAGGGAGTTTCATTTTGTAATTTGCAGTTTTCTTATCCAAATGTGGATTTATAAGTCACAACATGCAAAGTGGCTAATGACCAACAACTTGTCGGGATGAAGAGATATTGTCACAAATGAGACAATGCCCGCCCTTGGCAAGTTTGCTGCCCAACTATTCCCTTTTGCGATAAACGGTAGTGGTAGTCTACAAATACCTGTATAAAACCACACCCATAGAACTAAGTTAAGACAACATGCCATAGTTCAAACAAAAGTCACAATGTTAAAGAGTCTGCTCGCTTAGTAAAAGGGACCTATGATCGGCAGATATTTTTTGATTTGGAGGGAGTACGGATAGACAACTAAGCGTGCTGTGGATTGAAATGCAGGGTGGATCATGGCACTTAAGTACTAAAGTTTCAAAATTCGGGGACAACCATATCTGGGTTTGGAGCCTTGAAGGTTTGACAACATGCTCTCAGCCTCTGCTTCCCTTCAACAAGGGACTGCTTTCATGATAGTGGACTAATTCTTAATTGAAGACTACAACTCCCAGAATGCCCCAATGTTAAACTCAAGAGTAGAAAGGCTATTAAGTTGTGTCCTGCCAATATGGGAACATGTAGCAGCTCTCGTTCTATACCATATATGCGGATATATCTGCAGGGCTGCTAGTACGTTTTTTGCTAAATCAGTGCCATATAGGCATCTGTTAAGTGCTGGAGTTAATGAGTGGTCCAGCGGGGCAGAGAGCAGCAGGCAGCGCCAGTCGGCCGATCCCTGCTCCAGCCACCAGCAGCAGATTGCAACTTGATTCCTGCCAATAAGAATGCTCAGAATAATGATGAGCCTCCTGCGCGAGCTGGAATTTGAAAGTGAGAACCACTAATAAAAGTGCAATGTTGCTGATTTATTACTGATCGAGCAGGAACAGATGAAGAGGGGATTGAAAAAAGTTGTGTTGTGCCGGCGGTTCACACATAGCAACACAAGCCCCTGGGACCGACAGGGCGCTGCTGGAGTAAAGTGGAGCTCACACTTAAAACAGGAAGGGGAGGGGACCTATGAGGGGCCAGAAGGGTTGGGGCAGAGTCAGTGACGCAGCAGGGTTCTGAAATGGCAGGTCACCAGCACTTCTGTGCTTGCTTCTGGCAGCCAACGAGAGCCAGAGTAGTCGGTGTCAACTGGCTCTTGCCCCAACCCTTCGGGGCTTTCCGAGCCCTTGACCTCTGGGTAAAGACCTCCAAGGCCAGTCTACCAGATTTGCTTTGCTGTTGTCTTCGTGCTCGTGCAGTTGGTTGTCTCGCAAAGCTCACTGATCCCACATCCCTGAACCGAGGCGCTGTTGATCCATCTGGTTGTTCTGAAATATTCCGATCAAATTCTGCACAATTATATTTTCGAATGACGTATAATTTGCAGGCCATGTCCATATTAATTAGCCCTCTGTAAAAAAAAACAAGCATTTGCAATGCAATAGGCCTCGCATTTACGCGACATTAAGCTATTAGCATTGTAAATGACAATCCTTTTGTTTATGTTTTAAAAACGAAAACATAAATAAAAGGCTTTGTCATTTAAAATGCTGATAGCTCACGCTCGCGTAAATGCGAGACCTATTGCATTGCAAATGCTTGTTCACATTACTGTTGGCAACCCTGTCTGATGCACTGAGGTGATCACTGGTGGTAATTTTAAATAGAGTAGCCACAATGTAATGTCTCCTCTGGTCACTATTACAACAATATTAGCAACTGGGGATGATTTTCATCTAACATAAGTAGCTCTTAACGAAGAAAATTTGAAGACCCCCGGTTTAAATACTACAGGTCTCATTAGTTGTTCACAAGCTATAAGGTTTACTCCTGATTATGATCAGCATTTCCTATGGTGGTGTTTCCAATTTATAAAGTACGCTAAATTAAACCTAGTCACTTGTACGTTTTGCTTAATACTCCTTTTCAGGTCTCGCCTAGGCAGCGCTTGCGCTGTCTATTGGAGACATGCTGTGTTCTGGACATAGGCTTGAAGCCCCTCCAGTCTTTTCTAAGCCCCTCACAATCTTTTTTATTGGCTGCTCTTACTGTCCTTTGGCCTTTCATTGGTGAAAATGCTTACTAGTCCCCACTTTTAAAATGTTGTAACCTCTGTTACTTGGGCTCCTACGCTGCATGTTCTTTTAACACTTGGAAGCACTATTTCTTTAGCAGTCCTCGAGCAGCGCTGGCGTTCAGCTGTCCTCAAGCACTGCTCGCCCTGCACCTTTATTTATTTATTGACAGTGCCCATATGCTTCAAAATTGCTTCCGCTCACTCATCTCCTCAGCTGCCTCCTCCTCCCCTTGCTTCTTATTTGAAGAAACGCGCCGTTCACCAGTCCGCTGCATGTCATTTATTGTCATATGGCCAGGTTTGAGTGTGTTATGGTCACCTTGTTGTTCCTCCTTACATTTCATGTGCTTTACTAAATCTCGTTTTTAAGCAGCAGTCCAGGCGGCTCCGGAGGGGCTCCAGACATGCTGCAATGCTGGGCTCGTTATCACCCCACCCCGTCCTTGCATGTTTGCCAGTGACTAAAATATGATTAGAAAGTTATTGTTCCTCGGTAGTTGTGAAAGCCAAGTACGCACCATCATTCATCAATTTTAACAGCCCAATTTTGTACTATTTCCCTACTCCAAAATGGAGTGTGCAGGTAAATCAGCATGCCGCTTTGCTTTAATGTAATTACTTCTCAGCTTTGTTCTCACGGTTTGTTATGTTAGCGTGTGTTTGTTTATGTGCTTAAATATGAGTGTTACTCCTATATGCACATGTCATATCTTGTGCCTTTATGTTTGCTTGCATGATTATTTAGGCGCACCTTTATATGCCAGCATGTGTATTAATGATTGTCTCGTTATGTTATTTAATTATTCCTCTATGAACGTGCACATATTTATGTATGCTTCCTACCCTCTTTAGGGTGAGCAGGAAGTGCACCAAGGCACTCAGTGATTTACATCTCAGAGCCCTAGTCTCCTCTTCCCTTATCTGTTTTGTGTGATATGCTTTAAATTGCAGATATTTCCTGCCCAGGGGGGAGGTGTGAACCTAGGGCCTTTGCACATGGACTCAACACCCAGGATCACAACAACACTGATTCGTTCACAGACTCCTGGCATCCTCCTTTTAAATGGAAAACTCACATTCACATCTACAATTACACCACCAATGGTTTTTTTCATTCACTTTTCAGGATTCACGTTCTAGACGTTTGTGGGAAAGGTGGTGGTTTGACCATGTATTATAAGAAATAAAGTACCCCCTGTACATCATAAGGATATTGCATGTTGGAGTTGCAAGATCTTATATGGGAACTCCACCTTCGGTTTGTTCGTCTATATGGTCGGAGAACTCAGTGGTGACTTCAATATTCTTATAATGGACAGAAGGGGTACTTTATCATATGTAATGCTGCGGAGCTCTCGATGAAAATTGGGTCTGTGGTGATGATTTTATGAAAAAACCTCAACTATTTGTACTATCTGAATAAACTATGAGTTCCCTAATAACCCTTTCTAGACTCTTCCCTCCTTAACTCATCCCTAACCTCATCTAACTAATATGATGTCCCACCTTTTCCTCCTCTGTCCATCGTTTATCCTATTCAATTAAATAAACTAACAGGTTCACACTTTATTCAATAGTTGAATAAATACACCCAAAACTAAAACCAGCCAGCATTTTAAACACCAAACCTTGCCCTTTCAGGAGATTAGCAGTAATAATTGTGCATAAAAATAGCAAATGGCACATGATAGAAAAACAATAATTGGCACAACGTAGAGCACCATCAAGAGCCTGAACATTAGCGAACACAATATGATGAAGTTGGATACAATTCTTTCTATGCAACAAACCCGGCAAAGTCAACGGAATCTGAAACTAAGCCATAGGAAAGGTGCCAAAAGGCTAGAAGTCTTCCGGTGGACATACAAAACTAATTTAACATGCTTCACCAATCAGCTCCATGTTGGTGAAATTTCCGACTTGAGCCATGGCACCTCAGTAAACAATTTCCTGAGCGTTTTGGTAGATCTTAAATTAGAAAGTTTTTGCTTGGTTGAAGGAATATGCATACAAAAAATATTAAGTTATACATAACTAATAATATTAGTAGCTGTCAATGCCTTTCATTGAACATAAGTAGCTCTCCGTACAGAAAAGGTTGGAGATCCAAGACCTAAATAATAAGAATCCAAGTGCTGTACACTTCCTCGAAAAAAACTCTCTAGTTTTTCCCTTAATCAGAAAGTTGGGCTTTGAGCATCAGACTTAAAACCAATGGTCATGAATACCCCAGGTTTCATGGCCCTTGTTTTTTCCCCAAAGAGTAAGGAAAATTAGAAATTTCCCAGCGCTAGCATTGGTTCCTTTCTCAAAACAGTACTTGCACTATATAGAAAACCTCGTGGATCGAGAAGGGGTGTTACCCACACACAAAACTGTCACGGTGGGCGAGTGGCATTTTAGTCAAGGACACTGATCTTTGTCAGGAATTACAGCGAAAAGGCGTCAGCTGGGTTAAGTGGTTATGACCTAGCTTATTACTGAAGCAGTCCGTTATAACCATTTGCTTATTTCAATCTCATGTAAACTGGACAGTTTTAGTTAGGCAAGGAGAAATGATGAGCACAGACAATAGTCTTAGTGCTATTCAAAAGTAATGGCTCAAAGAGGACCTGCAGTTCTTTTAAAGACACAAATTGGGTATAACATTTCAAGTCAGTCTTACCCATCACAATGCTGATACCATAAGCGCCGTAAAGCCCATTGAGGTGGGCACGATTCAAAGAGGCCACTATCTAAAATCCCATAATTTAGATGACCGCATAAAAACACATGAGCCATAACTACAGACATACGAAAGCTGTGGCGAGGAACATATTGGGTCAAAAGTGACAGGTATCGCACAAAGGAAAACAGACGAGATTCTCATTTAACACAATGGCTTAAAACTCCAAGTTTGTTTCTTTGTAATTGTCTCTCCTGAAGCTCAACGGGGTTCGAGTCTTACAGACACACTGGAAGCAGGTAGAATAACCCTATCTCAAAACAAACACAATGATGCACAGGTGGAACAGAAGAGATCGTGCAAATATGTATTGGCACACAGTTCCAATCATTGCAACTGCTCTCTGATGTAACCACGCACACTGGAAAGCTGCTCATCACTTGCTTCTCCAACACAGCTTTGGACGAACGAAGGAAGCATTTTCGGCGAGTGTTGCTCTAACTGGGGGTGCTGTAGCCTGACATTGTTACTCTACGCACGTTTAAACAACTTTTCTTGAAAAAGGGCAGTTGGGAAGTGTGCATGATGAGAAGTAATGTGGAACTCTGGAAAACTTTTGTAAAGAAACTAGGAAGTAAGCCTAACAAAAAGACAATCCCCATGTAGGAGGAGAAAAGTACTTGAACTTTCGGACAGTTAGAAGGGGACATCCTGGCTTGTATTCGGCGTGCACACTGCTCGCAGCCCCTCCCGCGGCCATGCCTCCCTCCTGTGTATGGCTGTGGAGTCTCACCTGTCCCGGGGGTCTATCCAGGAGGTCTGTCGGGTGTTGTGGTCGATGAAGAACACGCGGCCATCGTAGTCGCGGGCCTCCTCCCATCCCGGGGGCAGGGGTAGACCCGCGCTCTCCCTCCGGGCCCCACTGCCCGCCGGGGCCGCTTGCTGCTGGGGGCTCGGCACCGGCTCCCCGCCTGCCCTGGGGGAGGGGGGGACCGGCTGCGGTTGCCCCCGCCGCCCGCTCAGCCAAGGTACAGCCCCGCCGCTCCCACTCGGTTTCTTCCGACGCCGCCACCAGGTTGGGGGGCCCCCGGACAGATGCTGCGGCGCCTCCTGAGTCTGGCTGCCGGGGGGCCAGCGCTGGGGCCCCGCGGAGTGCGTGCCCTCTTCCTCCAGCCTGCCCCCCTGCAGCACCCGTGGCCGCTCCAGGCTCTCAGCGGCCGGAAGGCAGGGGGGAGCCGCGGCGCCCCCGATCCCTGCCCGCCGCTGGGGGCATCCTTCGCCCGTCGGCCGGGGTTCCCGCGCGCCCTGCCCGGGCACCGCCTCCCGCTCGCGCCCGGTCTCCTCAGCGTCCGCCGGTGCACGCGCCGCTGTGCCCAGAGCCCCGCAGAGCGCTCATCGCTGGAGCCGCGGCTCCCCCGCGCCGCCCGGCCCGGCCATCTTTCATTCCACAGATTGGAGCCAGGCCGCCGCCACCGCCTCCCCAAACCCGGCCCCTGCCCCGCCTCTGGGATATCCAGGGCTCACAGACTGCTGCCGAGAGCCAGCCTCTGAGGAGGCGAAGGAATGTGCTCCGGAGCCCGGCCCTCGGGCCGCCCCTGTCCCAGCCCCGGTCCTGCCCACTTAACAACTAGGCTCTTTCTTTGGTGCTCACAACTGCACTCAGTCGATTCGTTCGAGTTCACTCTTCGCCTATCACTATCCCTACTCCTCTTGTCTCGGGCACTCTTCACGTTCCTTGTCCCATTCGACCAGAACCCCATGTACATTCCACAAATGACACTATTTTATTCATTCGAAAATAATGACTATTTTTATTCATTCGAAAGATATCACCGTGCGCGCCACCTGTCCCATACTGTTCTCCCTAGTTTGGCTCATGGATCGAGCCCCTTATCTGCATATTAAATAAACTGGGAAACTACACATACCAGCTGGACAAAATGCGTTTCATTATGTCTATGGGCTCAACTACATTGCTTCAGAAAGAACATTTATAAATGTGCTTATCTCCCACGTGGCTCGTTAGCATATTCTTAACCGGAGGAGATGTAGTATTTTACGAGTGGGGATTACAACGGCTATTGTGATTTTTAACCTGCCACGAACTGTCAGATCCCATTTATTTATGTATTGTCCTCTTGTATCTCCTGGGTGGGTTCAAGGGAGGACCTGGCCTGGCAGTTCGGGCTGGACTGTTTCGATTGAGGGTAGGGTCAAGACTGTTTTGCATATGGCTGGGTCCAAACTGGAATGGCATGGTGAGCAAAAAAACGACGGATTTAGGCCCAGATCTCTGTACTGGGGTGAATGTATGACATTGTTCTGCATTCTGTCCATCAATTGTTTTTTTGCATTTGTCACCCCGAGTGGGACGTGTATGCTCAGACCTGAGTTGCGTGCTCTCCATGCCACTGGAGTCAAGCTATTCTAGCTGATGAGGGCTGAAAGCCCAAAACCGGTCCTAAGTTGCTTGTTTCCAGTTGTATATGGCTGTGTCCAAAGTGGAATGGCATTGTGAGCAAAAGGTGAGCAAAAAAACGCAATGGATTTAGGCCCAGATCTCTGTACTGGGGTGACTGTATGACATTGTTATGAATTCTGTCCATCAATTGTTCTTTTTGGGTTAAAAAAAGGCCACCACCACATGTTCTCGAGTCAGTGGTTGGGCCTGGTATACGGCCTGGAGCTCTATCCCCGGCTACCACTTGATGCTTTACCTGCCTCTGTTACTTCCTTCTCCTAGGCTGCTGCTTGTTCTGGAGATGTGCTTTACACTAGAGGTGTTTGCCGGGCCTCTGGTGAAAATGCCGGGATATTCCACTCACACCCTTCATCCTCTTGCACTTTCTCGCAGGCTAACTTTGCCATGTGTGTCTGAAATAATGGATTCTCCGAAGTTTCCACACCGTTTCGAACTCTTTCATGGCTGTGACTATGGTGCCTTCACCGATATAATTGTCCAAAAAACTCTCTCTTATGAGGTAGAAACCTCCACCTGAGGTAACGCTCTCAAATTAAGACAATGTCCTCATTCGTAGACGGGGTCATGGCTCTTTGCCTCCTGCTGGTGCAATAGTTAGTGTCCTCCCTCCTTCTCTAATTATTTAACACAAGGGAAACACAGTAATCACCAGGGAGCTGGGGCAGTTGGTAGAACAAGGAACAGAGGTCCTTAGTTGTAGGAATATGCAAAAATGATGAGCAGCCAAATGACATTTTTAATCAATTAAACAATTAAAGCCTCAAAAACAGCGCAGTAAGTGCCATTGCAGAACAATGTGCTCAGTGGCCCTTCATAAGTGACACATGCTCACTTTTCCACTGGATTCAAGCTAGCCTGGTTGATCAGGGGTGTTACCCCGAAACCAGCCCCAGGATGCTTGTTTCCGGTCCAGGGAAGACCTGGCTTGGCAGTTCGGGCTGGACTGTTCCCCTGAGGCACAGGGTCAAGACTGATTTGCATATGGCTGGGTCTGAACTAGAGTGGCAAATTCAGCTAAAGAACGATGATGGATTCAACCCTGATCTGTGACTGGGGGTGGGTGTCCAAAAAGTTTCAGCGCTTCGTCCATCATCTCCTTGTGTTTACATGCATGTGATAAGCATGATCATCTGGTGTGTCAAAATAACAAGAACAACACATCCGTCATAACAAAAAATATATTTAAAAGTGGGTCTGTGATATAATCAGCCAACCGTGTTTCCTTCCTCAACGAATACCAGGACTGTAACATCTATCATGAGCCCAAGACCATTTTAACAGGAACTGAGAAGCGTAAAAACTCCCTAGCAGGCATCCATGGAGAAAGAACTCGTCAGACCAGCCTTAAATTCCGAAATGGGTGGCCAGGGCTGACTGAAACAGGCTAAAGGAGCCAGAGTAATGAAGTACCATTAGTCCAAGCAGGAGCAGTCTCTGATGACTACACCACCTTGTTGCAGCCTGTTTCAGTCCACCCTGACCTTAGCCTTCCTCATGGTGATTCCACACACAGACTCTCATAAACAGTCCCACACGACTATCCCTGGCTTCACGCGCCCATTTTGGAATTTAAGACTATTCTGACTAAATTTTTCTCCATGGATGTCTGCTGAGGAGTTATACTTTTCAGGGTCCTGATGATGAACGTGGTGAGGACCGGCCTGGGAGGGCTGGCTAAACCTTCATGTGCAGTGAAGGCAGTGCAAAACACTCCCCCTCCAGCCTGTCACCACCATGGCCCCACCCCCAAGTCTCAGCACAAGCTACATAAAACGAGAATAAAATGGGGTTTAAACTTGTTTTATTATTGTTTTATTTCTCAAAATTTTTAAAGTGCTGGCTGGGGGCAATGCTCTTCTGCCATAGTGGAAGAGCCGCCCGCTGCGTTTAGCTCCCACTCATGAGCTGGTACACTTGATATCTTAGAACGGCGTCATCCTCTACTTTTATCCATTATGGGAAACCATAGCCTTTCTTTCAGCCAGACTTTAGTTTTGGGGTTTGGCCATACCATGATGTTCCTGCTGTGCTAAAATAACTTTTTTTTCCATCTACACTCTTTTTTGGTGTTTTTTTCACATTTATTCTTCTCTCTTTGCGCAGTGCCCCTCCCACTGCTTGACACCAGCGGCCCATCACCTTCATTGGGCTGCGTTTCCCACTTCCTGCTCCTGCCTCCCAGCTGCCCAGCCTTCCTCCTCTCACTACTTGATGGCGGCCGCTGGTCCCAGAAAGGAGTAACTTCACTGACCTTGTCAGTGATCTTCTCCCCTTCCTGCGCAGCTCTGCAGTTTTGTTCAAGGTCTCCATGAATTGCTTCACCTCCCCATTTGCTTCTGGTCAGCTGGAATTGATTTTCCAGTGCAAGGCTTTGGAGATAGCTTTGGAGCCCTCCGCCTTGGGACAGTGGTCTTGATATCTCCAGGTATCCTAAATGTTGCTATGGTCTTCTCTAGCTTTGGCTGTATGTGCTCAAATGTTGTTGATGTTACGATCTCTGCCATTGCATATTTTGTGTAATGTTGGAAAGTGGGTTTTTGGTAGGGACAAATGTAGGTCTGCCACTGGCAATAAGGCCACTAACACATGATAAGACTCAGCATATGTCTTAGAAAATTATTCCTATGCTCAACCCTTGGTAACGTGGCTGCGAGCAGACAGGCTTAACTTCAAAGACAGTTATGTAAAGCATTTAAAAACACAATTTCAGTAAATAATTAAGACACAACACAAAGTAAAAATCCAACACCAATTTATAAAAATAGGTAATATTTTTATCTTTTAAATGACACCAAAACGAAAAAAATCCACTGTACGGAACCAGAGATATGAATTTTTAAAGATTAGTCACTTTCTGGTGCTTAGAAAGCAACAGTGCCCCTTTGAGTCATTTCGTTTTCTCTGTCAGGGACACACCTTTATAAATTGTTCTGAAGAATTTTCTCACCACTGTGGTGGGCCGCCTTCTTCAGCAAGCGGGGTCCAGTTAGAACACCTTCCTGGAGTTCTGCTTGCGGGTCCCAAAGTATCCAACACACAATCCAAGGTTCTGGAATCTCCAAGAGGGTCCTTGAAAGTGTGGAACTTCAATTCCGCAATCCACTTGAACAAAACCCTTACAAATCCACTGGTATTCCAGGCTTTGAATTCTTTGTGGGGCTGCCCAGGTGAGCTCTGTTAACCTGTAGCTTGCAGGGAGTCCACTGAGTACTGTTGTAGCAAGGTAATCCACCGGGCTGCAGTTTCACTTGGTGCAGTCTTCAGAGATCAGGCCTTAGAGTTCCTTGAACAGCAAAATCTTTTCAGCAGGGCATTTCTTGCGTCAGTAAATTTCAAGCAGCAGATCTGGAGGGCTCTGCCCCTCTCAGATACTTATTCAAAATTCTCTGGGTCAAGCACCAGGTCACTTCTGACCAATGAGAGCAGGGCAACTCCTCATAGTTATGACCACAACTTGTAGAGTGTTGCATTAGTTTGTCCCAGAGTGCATCATTCTTCCAAATCCATAATGGCTGATTTTCCAGTAAGGAGGTAAGAGCTGGCTAAACACACCCCATGGGATGGCTTATTTCCGTGGACTCTCCCCCTACCATCTGCACATACCTTCCTTAAGCCTAGCCCTGACTCTGGGTCAAAATTGTCAGAGTGAAACTGGAACCCAGGCCTCCCCTCTGCCTTTGAAGAGGATGGTTTACGACTCCACCCCCTGGCCTGGCATTCCTATAGACCAGCACACTGCCTTCCCAGCAGAGTGATTAACCAGAGGGGTTCCTTATCAACTCTTCAAAGCAGCCTGGCTAATCCACTTAACTCTGACCAATTAGGGCAGACCACTGGAAGGCTGAATTTGGACTTACAAACAAGAAAGTCTTATAACTTTTTGTATGTATACTTTAGGAGAAATTCAACAATATAATATTGTTGGGTTTACTACTACCATTTGGGAAGTCTTTGAATGGTCCGGCTAGTCCTCTCCTATCACAATCTATTAATCAATAACTTCCTACCATGTTAACCTACAAAACCCTTACAAATCCACTGGTATTCCAGGCTTTGAATTCTTTGTGGGGCTGTCCAGGTGAGCTCTGTTAACCTGTAGCTTGCAGGGAGTCCACTGAGTACTGTTGCAGCAAGGCAATCCACCGGGCTGCAGTTTCACTTGGTACAGTCTTCAGAGATCAGGCCTTAGAGTTCCTTGCACAGAAAAATCTTTTCAGCAGGGCACTTCTTGCTTCAGTAAGTTTCAAGCAGCAGATCTGGAGGGCTCTGCCCCTCTCAGATACTTATTCAATATTCTCTGGGTCAAGCACCAGGTCACTGCTGACCAATGAGAGCAGGGCAACTCCTCATAGTTATGACCACATCTTGTAGAGTGTGGCGTTAGTTTGTCCCAGAGTGCATCATTCTTCCAAATCCATAATGGCTGATTTTCCAGCAAGGAGTTAAGAGCTGGCTAAACACACCCCCTGGGATGGGTTATTTCCTTGGGCTCTCCCCCTACCATCTGCACATACCTTCCTTAAGCCTAGCCCTGAGTCTGGGTCAAAATTGTCAGAGTGAAACTGGAACCCAGGCCTCCTCTCTGCCTTTGAAGAGGATGGTTTACGACTCCACCCCCTGGCCTGGCATTCCTATAGACCAGCACACTGCCCTCCCAGCAGAGTGATTAACCCGAGGGGTTCCTTATCAACTCTTCAAAGCAAACTGGCTAATCCACTTAACTCTGACCAATCAGGGCAGACCACTGGAAGGCTGAATTTGGACTTACAAACAAGAACGTCTTATAACTTCTTATATGTATATTTTAGGAGAAATTCAACAATATAATATTGTTGGGTTTACTACTACCATTCTGGGAAGTCTTTGAATGGTCCGGCTAGTCCTCTCCTATCACAATTTATTAATCAATAACTTCCTACCATGTTAACCTATGGGGTTTGCAATGGGGAAAATTACTTGGGCCAGTTTTCTAGCACCAGGGCTTATAAAAACATATTTTATAAGTATTTCCCTAATTTCTACAGGACCCCCACTGCCTGTGCAACTAGGGAAGACTTCAGGGGTTCTGAATCTGCAGAAATATTGCAGATCATCCTTTCCCAATTATAGTAGCATCAAAGTCGAATTTGAGCAGCTCTTTAACAAAATGTGGGGAGTGAAATGTAAAATTTCACTTCACCAAGGCATATAAAAACTCATTTTATAAGGGCGCTCCTTATAGATAACTGACCCCCCACCCCTGGGATACCTAGGGGTCCCTAATATGCAAAAACATGGTAGGTTTTTCATTTTTAAGTGCCCCTAACCCCAAAGTCGAGTGTGGGCCCAATTTAAGGAATAAAAGCTGTCCTGGCAACCAGTGCTGCTTTTAAACTGACCTCAGGCTTCAGCACTGCACACATGCTAGTGCAGAAAATCTGCTGGCCTCTAAACTGCCATGCCCCAGGATACTGGAGACTTCTAGGTAGTTTTAATTCCCTGCCCTATTAGATACTAGGGGCTTATGGGGTAGGTCATGCCAATTACAGGGGTACCCCACCATACCATAGTGTACCCTAGTGTATATTGGGTGTTTTAACTATATTCTAATGTGTTCCTTCTAGCTTGGCACTGGCCCTGGGCCTGGTTAAACAGAGCCCAGGGTCAGTCAGAGTCAGTTACCACCAGTTGAAGTCAGCAAAAAGTTGGGGGGTGCCCAGGGCACAGGATGACTTTGCAACATGTAGGCATCTAGCATGACCAGTAATTGTCTAGTCATTCGGAAGCGCACCAAAGACTGTGCTAAATCGACACCATGGCTGCTCGCATTGGACTTTCGACTGCTTAACCCCCACTCATGAGCTGGCAAACTTGATATCTTAGAACTGTGTATGGGAAACCATAACCTGTCTTTCTGCCAAACTTTAGTTTTGGGGTTTGGCCATGCCATGGTGTCCCTGGTGTGCTAAACTAACTACTCGGTTCTTGCCAGTGATCTGCTCCCCTTCTTGCGCAGCTCTTCCTGGTAGCTGCTACCCCTTGCAGGCTCTCTGACACTCACTGGTTGCTGGTTCAAGGCCTTCCTCCACCCTCAGGCTTCTGCCTGATCCCTGGTGGTGGTTGACAGGGAGCATCTTTGTTCTGCTGCTGGTCTGCACTCTGTCCTTTTGTTTTCTGCCTCTTTGCACTCTTTTTTGCTTTTTTCTCTCTTCACCCTTTTTTGCTGTTTTTTAATTTTTCACTTTTTTCCTCTCTCTTTTTGCGCAGTGTCCCTGCCGCTGCTTGAACCCCGTGGTCCGCCCCCCTTCCTAGCGCTGCGTTTTCCGCTGCCCGGTCCTGCCTCCCAGTTGCCCAGCCCTCTCCCTCTCACTGTCTAATGGCAGCCGCTGCGCCAAGAGAGGAGCAACTTCACTGACCTTGTTAGTGATCTGCTCCCCTTCCTGTGCAGCTCTGCCTGGTAGCTGCTGCCCCTTGCAGGCTCTCTTACCCTTGCTGGTTGCTGGTTCGAGGCCCTGCTCCACCAGCAGGCTCCCGTCTGTGCCTCATCCCTGGTGGTCTAGTGGGGAGCATCTTTGCTCTGCTGCTGGACTGCCTTCTGTCCTTTTGCTTTCTGCCTCTTTGCACTCTTCTGCTTTTTTTCTCTGTTCACCTTTTTTTGTTTATTCGCTTTCCTCTTTTTCTCCTTGCTCTTTGCACCGTGCCTCTGCCGCTGCTCGATCCCCATCGGCCCGCCCCCTTCCTAGCACGACGTTTGCCACTTCCCGCCCCTAAGCTGTCCAGCCCTCCCCTTCTCACTACTTAATGGCGGCCGCACACAGCGGGCGTGCCAAAGGCGCACCAAAGACAAGCCCGTCCGCGCCTGGACCGGACCCAGTGCCACGGACCCTGGTTCTCGGACCTTCCATGATACAACACCAACACCCACCTCACCCTCAACACCGGCCGCCATGCCGCCTGCCACCTCGCGCCACCAAAGGACACCCAAGGACCTTTCTCTTGCTGCAACTGCACCCACCACCGCACTCCAGCTTCGCCCGCTGCCCAGCCTTTTCACAGCACACCTGACCAGTTCAGCTGCATCCTCCTGAACATGTGCTCCCTTCACAGACACGCCACAGAAATCTGGGACCTCCTAGACTCCATCTCCCCGACATCTCATTCCTCACGGACACCTGGATGAACCCTGGCTCAGGCCCTGGACATCGTCATCGGCCGGATACAAGATCACCCGCAAGGAAAGCACCAACAGGCCCAGAAGAGGCATCACCCACAAGAACTCCCTCCGCCTGACCACCCAATCGAACGACCCCTCGGCAACCATGGAACATCTCTACTTATCGGTCCAGGTCCAGACCAACACCACCCTCCGCGGGACCCTCGTCTACAGACCTCCTGGCCCCTGTCTGCCTTTCACCGACTTCATCATCGACTTCATCGCACCCCAGGCTCCTGCATCTACTGATTACATCCTACTCGGCGACCTCAACTTCCACTTGGACAACCCCAACAACCAGAACACGGCATTCCTTCTGGAGAACCTTACCAACATCAGACTCAAGCAGCTAATCACTTCTTCACCCACGCAGCAGGACACACGCTCAACCCCGTCTTCTCCGCCAGTGAAAACATCACCTACAGCCATACCTCCAAACTCCTCTGACTGACTACCACTGCGTCCACTTTGCCTTCACCAAACCCACTGCACACCAAAGCACTCACCGCCACCCGCCGCAACTGGAGCAAAGTCACCAAAGGACATCTCACCGCCTCCTTCAGCACTGCCATACCGCTGACTTCCACAGACGCCAATACTTCAGCATGCAACCTCCACCGATGGATCTTCAACTGCTCTGATTGGCTGGCGCCCCTCAAGATAGCACAAAGCAAGCAACAATCCAAGAAAGCCAACTGGGTCACTCCCACCCCCCTTGAGTCCAGACACACCTGTAGATGGCTCGAGAAGAGATGGAGGAACAACAAAACCTCAGAAACCCACGCAGCCATCAAATCTGCCGCCTCCGCACACCACACTCTCCTCAAAAACGCAAATAAAATGGCCCTTCAGGTGAGAATCAAGGCCAACGCACACAACAGCAAAGAACTCTTCGCCATCGTCAAGGAGTTCGCCAAACCTCAGAGTGAGACCACAGAAGTTCCACCCTCCCAAGACCTCTGCAACAAACTTCGGCACCTACATCCACCACAAGATCAAGCAGATCTACGACAGCTTCGACACCCAAGACCCGGCCATCACTCCCGACAATACCTCACGGGAAGACTCCAACCCCGACAGACTCTGCTTAACTGGACCCCCTCACCACAGTTAACATTCTCAAGACAATGAAGAGCATCCACTCCGGAGCCCCCTAAGACCCTTGCCCGCACCACGTCTTCCACAGAGCCTCCACCACCATCGCCCCCGAACTACGCCACACTATCAACTGCTCCATTGAGACCGCCACCATCCCCAGTGACTGGAAACACACCAAGATCAACCCCCTGCTAAAGAAACCATCAGCCGACCCAACAGGACCTCAAGAACTTCAGACCCATCTCCCCGATACCCTTCTCAGCCAAAGTCATCGAAAAGGCCATCAACGCTCAACTATCAGAGGTCATCAATGCCAACCACATCCTGGACTCCTCTCAGTCCGGATTCCAAAGCAACTATACAACGAGACCGTTCTCCTCTCCACCACCAATGACAATGCCTCCCTTCTCGACCAGAGAGAAACAGCAGCCCTTATCCTCCTTCACCTCTTGGCTGCCTTCAACACTGTCTCTCACAGCATCGTAATCACAAGACTCCACAACACCGGCATCCATGTCAAAGACCTGGACTGGATCCGTTTCTTCCTCACCGGTAGAACACAGTGAGTCAGGCTTCCCCCATTCCTATCGGAACCCACAGATATCAGCTGCGGAGTGCCTCAGGGCTCCCCCCTGAGCCCCACACTTTTCAACATCTACATTGTCCCGCTCGCAGCCATCGTCCCGAGCCACTGACTCAACATCAATTCCTACTCTGATGACACCCAACTGATTCTCTCCCTCACCAATGAGCCCACCACTGCCAGAAACAACTTTCACAACAGGATGAAGGCCTTCACCACTTGGATGAGAGACAGCTGCCTTATGCTCAACTTGGACCAGACTGAAGTCCTTATCCGGGGGCCCAACACTTTAGCTTGGGGTGGCCTCCCAAGCTAGGAACCACGCACAAAACCCCAGCATCATGCTGAACTCCTTGCTCACCATGAACCACCAAATCAACGCATTCACCTCATCATGCTTCCACACTCTTCGCCTGCTTTGAAAAACCTTCAGATGGATCCCCACGGAGGCCAGGAAGATGGTCATCCACACACTCATCATCAGCAGCTTCGACTACGGCAACACACTCTACGCAGATACCACCCAGAAACTCCTCACAAAAATTCAGAACATGTGAAATGCCACAGCCAGATTGATCCTCAACTTCCCCCACCACAACCACATCTCTGAACAACTACAAGAACTCCACTGGCTCCCAGAAACAAAAGAATCAGCTTCACGCTCCTCACACAAGCCTACAAAGCCCTCCACGATGCCGTACCTGTATACCTGAGCCACTGCCTCTCATTTCATGCACCCACCAGACACCCCCACTCTGCCCAACTGGTCCTTGCCACCGACCCTCGGATCCGCAAGACCAGGACCGGAGGAAGATCCTTCTCCTACTTTGCAGCCATATTTCAGGCTCTTCCCGTCTCTGACGCAATTCAGGAAGGATCTCAAGACCTGGCTCTCTGAATGAATCACAGGGCCCAGTCGGACCTGCAAACCGCCTCCCCCAAGTGTCTTGAGATCCTCACGGGTGAGTAGCTGTGCTTAACAAGCACTGGTTGATTGATTGAGGACTTTCGGTAAGACAATATTGTTCCCTCTCAAAACTAGCCCATCTCATGTGGCACTTAATTCTGATCTCACACTCCACAATGTTTCCTGGGCGTTTCTGCTTTGGCTGTCTCAGCGTCGCACATTTGTCAGTAACATATTCCATTATTCCTTTTGCAGTGCTGGTAGAGGTAGCTGAAAGCACTCATCATTCTGAGTGGTGAGTTTGAGGTCTTTCAGTTAGAGTGTCTGGGATCATGACAACTTTGTGAGAAGTTGCTCATATTTTTCGGTATCGCTGGAATGACATCTCACCTGACTATCTTGGCCTGTCGCATGTGGGGACAGGTTGTCAGAAGCTTTTTCAACTCTTGGCTCGTAGGCAACTGTGAGTCTAAACTTCTGCAATTGCATCACCCACTTTTTGATCCATGGGGGCTAGGCTAGGTGTTGTGAGGATCCTCAAAACAGGTGGACAAAGCACTTGTGGCCACTGTTTCAGTGAGGTCAGTCAACATATAACCTATTATGGGTGTTAGGTGCCTCTCCCTCCGATGGCTTTGCTCAGGAGCCTTAAGTTAATGCAGAGTCTTTGGGCTTCCAGCTATTTAGTTTGATCGTAGCTACCATCAGTGACACCTAGGAGGTGGATACTGACACCTTTTGTAAGAATAACGTTTCTTTCAGCTTCTCCATATCCTATTCTACCAGTTGTCGTAGGTGGAAGGGGACTCTTCTCTGCTAGAGGGTGACAGGTCGAACAATCTTGTCAATGTGTTCCTTGATGGTTTTTTCTTAGTCTTCCAAGGCTAGTAATGAGGTGTTGAGCTCGATTAGGATGTTGCTGGTCTTGCCATTTGACATGCTTTTACAAAGAAAAAGATCAGTTCCAGATCTTTAGATATGTTGCAACTTGTCAGTGTCGCAGATCCGTCTTCTGACCAGGGGAGTCTCCTCCTCTGAAATGGAGGAGCATTGCCCCACCTGCTGTGAGTGGTGCAGGCAAACACAAATAAATAAAATGGCATGTCAGTCAAGCCACGTCTACAGAAAGGGGCGTGGCCGCGATTAAAGTGAAACTACGGCATGGGGCGCTTTGACAAAAAAAAGCATTTTTTTGTCAAGTTGACAAACGGATTTTCTTTTTGTAAAAGCGCTCATGCCATGCTTTCACTTTAATAGCGGCTGCGCACCTTTCTTTAGATGCGGCTTATCTAAAGAAAGGGGCGCGGCCTCCATGAATGTGAAAGTGCCACATGGATGCTACTAAACAAATAAATAAATAAGTAAGCACGCCCGCTATACTTAAAGCAGACCACGCTGCTAAAATAAATAAATTAAGAAACGCGGCCGGTACAGTTAAAGCAGACTGCCATTAGTAAATAAAAGAGTGGGGCGAGCTGGGACGTAGTGGCTGGAATAGGGGCTAATCATTAAACAAAATAGTGCTCACAGCCTAGATAAAGCAGACCGTGTAACAAGGCAAGTAAAAGGTCCAGTTGTTATAGGAGGTAACAAATGCAGACAATGCGGTACCACGGAGGGACTAACAAGCCTGATAACAAATTGTAAGCCAGCCTTTACGTAGGACAGTGACACAAGCCAATAAAAAATATGAGCGGAGAGTAGACGGGGCTTCAAGTCCATACTCCAATACAACATGCCTCGGAGCAGCGCATGCGCTGCCCATGCTCGACCTAAAAAACGACTCACGCAGTGGAACTTAGTGAGTATTGCTCCGCTCAGGGTGAGAGCGTCAAACTGTGACTGGTACCAAAGAAAGACTACAGTAGGGCATCCGCATCATGCAAACGACGGCCCTTGCGCCTAGCACAAGGACAGCATATCCCAAGATCAGCCCACGGCATACACCACATAGCAAGCATCAGGCCACACAACGCAAAAATCCTGGGCAGTTGTTCATCATATGACTGAACAAATTGGGATAATAGCAGGTAACCTTGAGGAGGCAGAAAGGCGCATTATGTAAAACTGGCGTAACAACGACCATGACAGATTCAAAAAGAAAGGAGAAGGGGGAAAACTGTTTTCCCACATGTGCTAGTGATGCAAACAGCGCAATGCTGTTGTGTAACGTGGTGGAGCAGGGGCTGCCCACTAACGGCGTTTTCTTATCAATAGAACAATGCAGATGATGCTTGCATTGTGTACGAGGATAATATCTGAAATATTTAGGGAACTGCCAGTGAAGTCCTGTATCTGCCAAATCAATTAACCTTTGTCAGTGGTCTTGATATCCTCTGTCGGCATTTTCTATTTTCTGTCTGCAGCCACACGCCTCCTAAAGTTGGTGCGGCGGACCATTATCCACCTTTTTTTAACAAATATTTGCTACCAACGAACAACAGGTGAGCTGTTGTGACAGAGGACGACAATGGCAAATGTAAACAAGTATGGTAATCGTCTGTCAAAATTTGACTGACAGTTCGCCAAGGCACACCTGCAGAACATTACCTAAATGTGAACCCCTGATGCCTCCCCCTAAAAAGCAGATCAAATCATCAAACCAAACCATTTACCGCTCGCATTACAGATACTTGCATTATACCATATCAGCCTGAGCCATGTCATCCAGGAAAGCCCACCACCGCTCAGAGAACGAGCTGCATGTAAAGAAGGAAATTACATGGATACAGCCACAGTTGTTTGGATCACAGCTGCAGACAACTGCCATGAGTCAGCGTAGGGAATTGTGGTCCAGAATTGTAGAAATAGTTAATGCAGTTTCCTATTTGCGGTGCTCATAGAATGACATCTGCAAGAGGTGGAACAACTTGCAGGAGAGAGTCCATTCCATCACTATCCGGTCCCTTAAACATGCAGCGGGACAAGTGGTGGGTCTTCCAGGCCCCTCAACCTTATACCTTAGGAAGAGAAGGTGTTGAAGATCCTGCACATTGAAGAAATTGTGGGAATCCAAGGCTGAGTGGACAGTGGTAAGCACTGTACAAATATGTCTCAGAAATGATGCCATGTTCCTGCCTAAGTGGGCACCCCCCATATTGCCCAAACACTTGTCAAGTACGCAGACATGTCCTTCACATACAGTCACATTGATTGAAAGTGGATAGTAGTCCACAAGTAATGTTCTGTCCCATCTCTGGCACCCTTGTCCAAAATATCATACTAATAAATCAGGTAATATTTTCACAGACAGCACTGCATTGCTTCCACTCAACCAAGTAGCACAGAATGACTTTTAGATGAGTAAAATACATGCTTTAAGAACAGCAGCCATGGCCAATGATAAACAACATGCCTCCTGGAAAAGCAGACCATGGTGGTGGTAGGTTATGCTTGTATAAATATTTGCAGTGATGTAAGCTTACTTCAGGAACATGTACATTTCTATAAGGCACTGAAAATGGTCCATGCGCTCTGCCTTGCAAGTGACACATATATAGTGCAGTAAAATAAATGTAAAGATGATGCCAAGTACTCCTCATCAACACCTCCACAGTTGTAAATGTATGAAAGTCTACTATCCAAACAAAGGAAATTAAACAAGCCAGCACTCATCGCTCATACCTTGAAAACTTTTTCAATCATAGATCAATATGACATTGACACTGAATTTGCACAGAACTTTTAATTTTAGATTGAGGGTAGCATGCGCAATCCATTTACAAAATACTCATAGCTATTGTTGTCAAGTAATATTTTCATACATTAAAAACAACATGTAATATAAAATGGAAACTCTACAATTCAGAGCATTAATTATACATAAAGTGACTCTTTCCCTATAATAAGGTGCAAAAGTTAAACTGACAGTATAAAATCCTTTACAGAAATACAATTTAAGAAAGGGAGAAAAACACAAGACAGTACACATAAATCAGTTCAAGTGTTGCTGGCCCGCTGTAAATTCAAAAAAGTAATATGTTGTGTTTCGCTATACAAACCATCTACCATACTACATTATCTAGCAGATCCCGCTTAATATAAAAATACATCGACACGTTCCGGTGGTTATTGAGATATACCACCACCTTCTTCAGGATAAAAAACTAAAATGCATCATTCCCACAAAGATTCACTGCTAGACGAATGAAAACTTGCAGAAAAAAGAAATAACTATTACTCCACTGTACATTTCCAGCAGTTTAAAAGTCACAATGCAGACAATATCTCAGTGGTATCCAAAGCATACTCTCAGTGCATTTCTCATTCATGCATCATTACTCAAGGAAACTTGCCTGCAGACATCTCTCATCATTCCAATATTTTCTTACGACAATATCTCCCACCATTTAACCACCACCATGGGGGGCGTTAGAGGGCGCACTGCGGAATGGCTGGCTAATTCAACAGCTCTGCCGGACGGCTCATGAGTTAATTAATTTAACGGCGATGCAGCTGCAGATCCATAGCCTGAATTAGAAATTGGATCGACGGAAAGACATCGGCGCGCAATGGTGTAGGTCTGCATTCCGATCTCATAGCGGAATGTGTGCAATTTGACAAAAAAGGATCGCGGATGTCCGAGATCGATGCAGACAAGATGGCGGCCACCTGGGACCCAACATTACATCCAGCGTCCGGAACCCCGGTGTAACCTAATGTGGTGATGTGCTGATGCCGGTGGACCGACTTGCGTGGAGATGCGGAGTATGGGCGTGTGGAAGAAGTGCACCCTCTGAGAAACCGACCAAGCACCAACGTATCAGGTACTTCTATGTGCGCTCACTCGTAGTGGCGGCGCCAGATCGGCTTATCATCCCCGAGCTGTCTCCGCGCGCACACCTCAACAACAAGGCGACAAACATCACGTGGCTGTAATGAGAGGTGCAACGAGTACTGGTGCACGCGGACTGAAGGCAACAATACCGCAGGAAAGGTACGACCGTACATAATTCAATAACGGCAAAGGCGCGAAAAGCACTAACAAAGATGGCGGCGCTTGGGACTCGTTAATTGTTTATCAGCTCCGTACTTGCAGCTGCGGCTACGGACAAATTATTGTCAGGACAGCGCGACAATAGATTATCTAATACTTCTGTCTGGATCGGTGCATGCGATCACTGTGCCCCTATTAATCATCGCCTGGCTGCAGTAAAAGTACAAGTTGACGCTGGATGTGTGTTGGTGCTGCAAAAGGCAAAGGGACATAAAATATTTGCACTGCAGGGTTTTTGACAAGAGACGCTGCCGACTGCGACCGTCTCTGGCCGGGCTTGGAGCACGATCTGATGCGCGACCACTACCTACTCCATTATGACGGTCAGCTCAGCATTGTAGCGCTAGACGTGTGCGGTGCACCAGCGCGGGTGTATAACGGCAATGTTTACTTGGCAACAATAACGTATATTGCACCATCACGCAGCCCAAACGCATTCTAAACCTATCAAAAAACTGCTATATCGCATAATAATCTGTGGTGACAGGGTTGCGACTAACGTACAAGCATTGTAAAGAAACCAGACTGGTCGAAAGTGCGCTGTGGAGTGGTAGCGACATATGTGGATACCAGCACATGCTGGACGCACGCATTGGTTAATATAGCAGCCTATATTGCAGTGACGGTTCGTGTGATGATAACCCAATCAACACAGCCACACACTCAACACCTCAGTGGCGCAAATTAACGGTCCAAATTTAAAGGGGACGTCGGGAAAGCGGCCAAGCGGGCTGCCCGTAGCTGCGGGTGCTGGAATAGCTGAAATTGACGCTACGCCAGTGCTACTCCACATCTCCTTGCTGCTCCGCGAGACGCAACCTCTATACCACACGTGAAGCGTGGAAATATATAAAAGCACCACTGCAGCATGTCACGAAGTGGTAACGCATCATCAAAAATGGGGAATCCTGACAGGCAACAACCCAAACTAAACTTTGAACAACGTCATCCTACCAGAGGTTTGCACCCGCACTCTGATACTGAAGCCGAAGCAGAACACTCGCCATCCAAGGGCATGGAGGCTATGCTGAAACCAATACAAAACAGCCTACAAGATATGCACGGAAAACTAGATCACTTGACGACACGCATGGACACTATGGTAGCAAAAGTAGATCAACATGGCGAACGGCTGGATGAAGCAGAGAACCGCATATCGGCGGTTGAGGATGAATCGCGTGCCAGTACCTCTAAAAGCATGGGCTTCGAGAAAATTCTAGAGGTTGATACGATCCAAGTCCGACGATTTGGAAGCAAGATCGCGCCGCAACAATGTGCGCATAGCGGGCGTACCGGAATCGACAAACATAGGTAACATGGAGACGTATGTGGAGGAAATGTGCCCAACTCTCTTTGGCAAGGAAAAATTCTCACACGTTTTCATTGTAGAAAGAGCACATAGAACATTGGCACCGCATCCGCCACCAGGTACGTCACCAAGACCAATAGTGGCTCGCATACTAAACTACCGTGACAGAGACGCAATTTTGCGGATGGCACGAGAACAGAAAGACCTTCAATTCCAGAACAACAAACTCGAATTCTACCCTGACTACACGCAAGCAGTACAGCAAGCTCGAAGGGAATTCAACGGAGCCAAGGCGAAACTACGCGAACTACAAGTGGAATATGCCATGCTCTATCCGGCGAGACTGAAAGTATCATGGGAAGGCAAATCCACGCTACTCACCACTCCCAAAGCGGCGAACGATTTCATAAAGAAAATTGCGAATCATCGTAAAGAAAGTCAGCGACAACAACAGGTCCCAGATGACGACTAACTGCGAACAGAATTGATGCACTACCCCTGGTACCATCTGCGGTAAGAGAGACTTAACTGGGGGGGCGTTGACACCCCCTCCTAAAAGTACGTTGAAAACGGTATGTATCTAACGGAATCTTTATGGGTAAGTCCTGGCTGAACTTAACTATTGACTATCAGGAACTGAGTACACCCTACTGTTGTGCCACATGGAGTGCTTGAACTAATTAATGTCCACACCATGGTATGGGCACAGCGCCAATTGAGATATGACCGCATTGACCGCCTTTTCACGCTGTGGGGTACTGTCTGCTCAGATGCCTCAATCAGAGCGGATATATGTCGAAATGCCAATGTAACATGTCAAGGACAATGAGAATCGACTGCCACATGTTTAGACACTGCTA
This sequence comes from Lissotriton helveticus, assembly GCF_964261635.1. Taxonomy (NCBI): domain Eukaryota; kingdom Metazoa; phylum Chordata; class Amphibia; order Caudata; family Salamandridae; genus Lissotriton; species Lissotriton helveticus. The sequence goes on along the minus strand of NC_136069.1, from coordinate 751,158,201 downwards.
CGCATTGTAACTCTTTCTTTGATAATGGGGAAGTAGGTTGTACAGTTGATTTAATATAATGTGTGTCGACCAGACATTACATGTGGTCCAACGCGCTTGCCCATATAATTAACCCTATCGGCAGCACCTCGTATTATCTTTGCAGACGAGGCTTTGAGTAATAGACTCTACGGATATATGTCAGTCAGAGACCACATCCATGTAGCAATCGCGTAATGGGACCGCAATAGGATTGCTATACTTATCGAGAAGGTCAAATTTAGATGCGATCCGCCACACTGTTATATCAATATAATTGTCTGCATAGATACATATATACTGTATTGATAAAGAGGTATAGACACAGCCGCCTTTAAGGGCAGATAAGGACATTTGGATGTACGACACAACTGGGCATAGTGGGATACACCGCTGTCGAGTGTTGGTGCAGCCAGCGCAGCAAAGGATTTAGTAGCTGTATCAGTAAATATGTCCGTCCACATCCGCTAGTTCGGATGTTGATGTGTAGTCCAGGCGGACCCCCAAATGGGTGTTCCCCGACACAGTTAAATGCAATTGGGGTGTTCATCGAGGGTATGGCATCAGCGGGATTGGGCTGCTGTTGTGGGGTGGGGGGGAAGGGTGGATTGTTACTGTTATTTATGGATCAGACTACTTGAGATGCATTGCCTACATCCAGCCAAAGTACGACTGTTATTGTATAAGTAAAAGCCTACTGCTACGTCACTATAATGCACTGTGGGATCTTCCCCTGTCTAGGAATGGGGAGGAACGTGACTGTCTATGGCAAATTCCATGGCCAGACCTGTGATACCTAATACAGCGTTAAATTTCCTATCATGGAATATCAGAGGGTACACAAATCCCAAAAAGATTTGTCATATTTTTGCATGTTTAGATAGATGGAGAATTGCCATTGTAATGTTTCAAGAAACGCATGAGGCTCCGCATTCACATGCACAAGTGGGGAGACGCCGGGCTGAGTCAATACACTGCTCCAAATATTCATCTTATGCCAGAGGTGTCTCTATATTAGTTAAAAAAGGCACAAATTTCAAAGTAGACACGACTACCCTAGATGCCCATGGGCGCTATGTGATAGTGAGAGGCAGACTAAGAGGCAGGCAAATAACACTGATAAACACATACGGTCCAAACACTGATGCACCGGAATTTTTCCAGGAAGTCTGGCAACACCTAAGAGTACTGGTACTGATCAATTAATACTATGGGGAGGCGACATAAACATTGCGCTAGATGACGAATTAGATAGATCAGGAAATACGACAGAACACCACACACGCGCCAGAACCAAACTGCTAGATATTATGTGCGATCTATCCATGAAAGACATCTGGAGAGAACGTTACCCAGGAGTTCGTGAAGCGACACACACGTCAGTGGTACATGGCAGCTGGTTGAGATTGGACTACTGGTTGGGGTCGACCGAAATATTATTATGGACACGTGCAATCACACACATGCCCAAGATTTTGTCGGACCATAACCCCGTAAAATTGTCTCTGAACATCCCAGATTATGTACTTCCACCATACCATTGGCGATTTAATACCGGGGCACTTACTGACCCACTATATGTAGACACCATCGGTAAAGCGATTAAAGAATACTTCCAAATAAATGTACTAACCACTGAAGACGCTGGCCTCCTATGGGAAGCGTTCAAGGCAACGATACGGGGAATATGTATAAGCACAACGGCTGGGATATTAAAAGACATCAGAACAGAATTATCACGCTGCGAATCCTCACTGCGTGCATTAGAACGTCAATATGAACTAACGCCAACTCCCACCATACTGAGCGACATCAGAAACACACTTACTGAACATCAAAAATTTGTAGCAGACGAAATCAAGTATTTAAGTAAACGGCATGTGGCCAGATCATATGGTGAGGGTGGTCGACCTGGAAGAGCACTAGCTTCTAAAATATGCACGGGTCACAAACAACAAGTAATTAAACAAACTATCGGGCCAGACGGCGTAACACATACTGATCAAGCGGGCATTTTACAAAGCTTCGTGCACACCTACCAGGATTTATACACATCACGACCGGTTGCCACACAACAAGAGACGCTCCACTACCTGGAAGATATTGCTATCGCTTGGCTATCTGACACTCAGAGACAATATCTAGCCCAGCCATTAACCGTAGAAGAAATTACAGAAGTAATACAATCACTACCAAACGGAAAAGCGCCAGGACCAGATGGGTTCACGTGTGAATTCTATAAGACATTCTGCGACTCACTGGCCCCACATTTAGTAGACATGTTTGGCGAGGCCCTCGAGGCTCAGATACTACCGGCCACGCTGCGCGAAGCAATGATAATAGCATTATTGAAACCGGGTAAAGATCCCACCGCCAGTACGTCCTATCGGCCCTTATCACTAATAAATGTAGATTCAAAAATATTGGCTAAAGTCCTGGCCACGCGCCTACAACCACTTATGCCCGCACTAGTCCTCCCAGACCAATCAGGCTTTATACCCTCTAGAAACACTACACACAACACGAGAACGCTTTTTGCTACGGCACATTACCTTACACCAAACACGAAAGCAGCAGCAATTATGCTGGATGCTGCAAAAGCCTTTGATTCTATTGAATGGTCTTATTTAATCACGATTCTTCATAGAATGGGCTTTCCTCGTATATTTACTCAATGGGTGCAATTACTCTACACCAGACCCACAGCTAGAATTAAGATCAACGGATATGTGTCGGAAGCTATTGACATAGAGAGTGGTACGAGACAAGGCTGTCCTCTGTCCCCTCTTCTGTTCGCCCTGGCACTGGAACCCCTAGCCTGCATAGTGAGACAGAAACATCATCATTTGGCAATTCAGTTTCCGAACAGACCTTTGCACATCTCCTTATATGCGGACGAGATGCTACTGTACGTCAAAGACCCAGCCATTAACTTAGACCCACTCTTAACCCCTTCGACGCTCATGACGAGCTGGGCTCGTCATGTGGTAGCCTCCTCGCACGCTCATGACGAGCCCAGCTCGTCATGTAAAGTGCGTTTTTAAAAATCTCAGCGTGCGAGCGGAATTCCGCCCGCACGCATGCGGTTAAGAGCGTACATCAAATTTGGGGGTTACTCGGGACTACAAATTAATTGGGATAAATCTTCTGTGTTTCCGCTGACAGACTCCACACGACAACACACGACTGAATACCCGCTAGAATGGCAGACGGACCCTATAAGATATCTAGGCATATGGTTTCACCGCGACCCTGAGGTGGTTATCAGAACTAACTATGGAAGGACGATAGATGCACTCGAAGACAGGGTCAAAAGATGGATCCAGCTCCCGCTGTCACTAGCTGACAGGATGGCAATCGTGAAGATGGTTATACTCCCTAAGCTCCTCTATCTTTTTAATAACATTCCAATCCAGCCTCCAAGAGAGGTCTTCAAACGCATAACCACGATGGTGCTACACTTGATATGGGCAGGCAAACAAGCGCACATAAAATTAGACACACTGACATTGCCCATTCACAAAGGAGGCTGGGGAGTACCAGACTTCTGGCTATATTACCTGTGTGCTCAGGCCCAATATGCCACTCACTGGTACCACAAAACACCATACCTGACTCATGTAGCGGTGGAAGAGGGAGACGCTGCACCAATCCCACTAGATGCCATCATTACGCATATTAGACCTCCGCTTCATAAAAACGACATAAACACGATAGACGCTACGAACGCAGCTTGGAGACGTCTAGGCCAAATGATGCACAAACTACCACTCTATGCTCCGGCGTTGCCCCTTCACCACCACCCGAATTTATCTGTCACAGGGGAGGAGGTTGGCATGAGCATTCTAAAACAGGTGGGACTGTGTACCATGGGAGACATTTATAAGGAGGGTTCCATCATCACAGAGCAGGACCTGGCCTTTATACAGAACCCAACACTACTTTGCCGCTTCACGTTCCATAGACTTAAGGGGGCATTACGACAACATTATCCGACCTTCCCAAACGAACCACCAACGATGGATACCCTACAATTGGTGATTACCTCCCAAAACACCCCACATCTAGTATCACGGCTGTATAGTCAGGCACAGACTGAACTAGATTATAAGGCGACTAAAGCACAAGACAGGTGGAACAAAGTACTAGAAGTCCCTCTTACAGAAAAAGAATGGGAAACAACTTGCACACTCACGAAACTACTCACGCCAAATGGCAATTTGCGCATAATCCACTTCAAATACCTACATCAGGCATATTACACACCGACTCAACTGCATAGCTACGGACTACGTGATGAGGCGCGATGCAAAAGATGTGGACACGGACAAGCAGATTTTATACACCTAGCCTGGTACTGTACTAGGATACAGGCCTGCTGGATGGAGGTAGTGAATAGATTAACCAAAATGGTGGGGGTACCCATTGCATGCCCGATTCAATGTTGCCTTTTGGGAATACTAGGTAATGTGAAGGCGGCGAAACGTAAATTCTGTGCTATAGCACTACTATTAGCAAAATGTAGAGTATCTATGTGCTGGGACGGCCCAAACGCACCCCTGATAAAGCAATGGCTGACGGATATATCATACTGCCAGGACACGCTCAGGACATATGAGGAATCACTTCCCCCTAGATCTAGACCCAGGGATTACTGGTCATATTTCACAAATTATTTAAATGCACAAGTAGAAGATTGAGAAACACATTACATGGGCGACCTACAAGACACTCGCATGATTATTGTTATGCAGAGGTACTATCTACACCAGCGCACTACTCTGATGGTATGGGTGTGGAATGCGGTAGTGGACTGATCCGGTTATGTTACATAGTGGTTATTTAAATAAAATAGTAAAAACTGAGACCTACTGATATTGTAAACGCGGCCGGCCCACAGTGGTTGTAGGCGACTTGCTGTGTAACTCATTAGCTATTGTTTGAAATGATTATACGTTGTTTAATGGTCATGCCACCACGCTGCCAGCCGAAGCAAGGCTGTGGGCACCAAGCTGTATTTTCTTTGCTATATGACTACAATAAAGGTCTTGGAACAAAAAACAAAAAAACACCACCATACTGTTATATCTATGGGTCTATCCTCAACACACCCTCAAGTTATCCACACGAGTGTCGGGTTCACCATTATGAATGGACAGTCCCCTAGTGAAGAAAGACTCCATTCAATGTTCATCAAATGCATGATGCTTTCATACGCAAACATTCCTTGGATGCTCACAAAAAAAAATTCTACAATCACCAACATGAGAGAGAAGACTGTTTTATGTGGCCTTTTATGTTTAAACAAAGTGCCCAGAATTCTTCTTCTCCATTTGTTATTCCCGAGTTCCAAACGTTATATGTTCACTCTAGAGGGGCAAGAAAAACATTAACATTTATTGTTTCTCCTTTTATTCACTATCCCACCACTATTTTCCTTGCAGGTGAATTTTCATACTTTTCCGATTCTTACCATTCAGATTGAATGGTAGCGGGCCAGGACCAACCTGTGCATGCATGTGTTTTTCCCCCCTTTTTTAAATCAAGGTGTACCCTAATATCAATGGTAAGGTACTTAATCCTCCTCGCTTAGTATGTCCAATAGGGCACAAGTTGCCCTCTGCCTGGATCTGATAAATAAAAGAATAAATTCTATGAGGGTCAATGAAATTCTCGTTCATTAGAGGTTCTATTATTCAACTTCCAATTGTTCAGTGCCTTACCATCGAAATGAAAAGTGCCTTATTTAATTTCCAGGCGTCACTCAATTCACTTCTGAAGTCAGCTGGGGCTTCTGATCTGTAGATCAAAGAAGTAGGTAAGTGTAGCTGCCATTAAATCTTTATCTGCTGACAACAGTTTCTTTGACATAAATCCAATTTTTTCATACTTCAGTTTACAGTCACCCTCATTTCCATATCTCCTAATAAGTGATTTGTAGCTTTACGTGAGATAAGCAACATAGAGTCATTTCGGCACTTTGGGGCTGAAGGTGTTGCCTCCGAATAGGAGTAATGTGGGCCTTCATATATCTATTATTTAGAATAACACAGAGGGTCTACCACTTTATCCTATTCCCACCTCAGTAATCTACAATGGAGTCCGTTAAATGCACCTTTGGTTACAGGCTGCACAAGCATTATTTTTCTTCCGTCAGAACAGCATTAAGTCGCTCACAAGTCACACCGCAGTGACCATACCAGAATGAGAGGGAAATTGATAACAACTCGGGTCTGAGAGCTAAATCCACGTTTACCCCCAAACTAGCAGAGGTAGACAAACATATTGACACTTAAAAGAGTGGTTTCTGTTACATGTATCTTGTAAATACCAATAAAAACATTTATAAAAAAAAAAGAAGAAATAAATATCAAAAAGATCATGGATGAACTTTGTTTTCAAATGAATAATTTAGCCAAACCACAGGGAGAAGCAATCAAATCTCTGAGGCTGGATTCAAACATCACGATCAAATCAGCAGATAAAAGGGTAAATGGTGATATTCGATACAACAGATTATAAGGCACTGTCATTACGGCTATTATCAGTCAGAGAACACTATCAAAAGATCCCAAAACTAGATTACGGGGACTAAAAAGAGATGTTTTTGATTTAATAGAAGAAGCTAAAAACAAAGACTGGATATGCAAGGAAGAGTACAGATTCCTCAGAAATATAGACCCAATCACGCCAGCATTCTATAAATTGTCAAAAATCCATAACAGGGGCCCACCTCTGAGACCGATTGTTTCCTGTTTGGGCTCATTACTAGGACCTCTCAGCAAATACGTTGATTGTTACCTGAAGCCTCAAGTTAGCAAACAGATTTCGTACATTAAAGACTCAGACTTTGTTGTTTAAAGAAAGATTGCATTTGACATATATGAGGATTATTTTAATTACAGTTTCAAGTCATTATGTGTTATACATCATAGCACACGTTTAGGAAAGTCAGGGTTCTTCTTCAGGGCAAGTACATTATCTGTTAAATGAGAATGGTTTTACTTTCGTTAAAACTTCATTAAAATATCTTAAAAGCATGACTGAACACACTTGTGAGTAAGTGCACTCTTTATTAATAATGTAAAGTGAAAAATTTTCAGTAATCATTGAATCATAGAGAAACATGTACTAGGTGCACATTCATGTCACATATCTGTTAACATTTTGTGTCATATATGTGACGTGTAAGGAGTGGGCAACTTTGTGCTGTACCAGTCTTCTGGGTGCATATGCAACTTAAAGGGATTTCTTACTTAAACACTGCTTCCAACAGACCTGAGATACCCTGAGCAGTCATGGTAACCCTCTGTGTTAATTTAGGAGTCAACAACAAATTCATCACTGTTTTCAAGGGGAGCTCAGCCTCCACAAATCTCTCCTCCTCTGTGGACGACTGCAAACCACTTAGCCACCCACTGAGTGTCCTTTTTCCCCAACATGTAGTGACTCCTAAAGGTCCCCAGGGTTTGATGATTCCCTTGGAGGAGACTGAAAAAATGGCCAAAATATAGTCACATCTTGTCTTTTTGGGGGAAAATAGGAAAAAGGTGCACTGCAAATAAATGTCTGTTTCTTTTCCTGAAAATGGCACCAATAAAAGTTTTTCTGTGCTAAAGTCACAAATGTCCTGGCTTTCTGGAACATTCAGTCAAAAACCTATTTTTTCCCCACCATTTTGGCATTTTTCAAAGATATTTCTCCTAATTTTTCGGCTTTCAACCTACTTCCAGTCTGTGGTAGAAATCAGAGTGAAACCCAGGGTGATCCTAAAAAGCTTTAGATTTCTGTAAAGTAGACAGAATTCCGAGTTAATTTATGTAGATTCCTCAATATTTTCCCGAAGAAAATAACTGTTGAAATAATAGGGAAAAAACAGTAATTGATGACAATTTTTTCATTTGTAACTTTTTGTCACAATTACAAATAGAGCAATAAAACATTATGTTTGCGAGACCCTTTTAATTGCAGGGATATATAGGGTTTTTAGGTTTTCCAAAAACACGGGTTACCAAGAGTCAACAATATAACTGCACCTTTCAATGGGTTTTCATTGTGTACCCGGTTTAGAGCTATTTATAAGGTAAAATATAAAGACTAAAAAATGAATAGCAAGGAAACCTATGTAATTCTAAAATACACTCTAGATACAGAGTTTAGGATCAGTAGCAATTTGTACAGCTCCGAAATTTTGGGTACCCATACTCACATGTGATTTAGAGGGAATTTTTCAAAATGTTTTCTTTCTTTCACACTGGTTTGAATTTGGATGACACAAATGCAGAGACATATAATTGGTAATAGCAAATGTTCAACCATTCTCACGTCTCCCAATACAAATGGTACCTCACCCGTTTAGGTAGGCCCAGTGCCTGCAACAGGAAAAATCCCAAAACAAAACATGGAAACATATATTAGTTTTCACTGAAAACATACCTTTTTTTTCAATAACGGTAGCTGTGGATTTTGGACCCTAGGTCAGCCGGCACTTAGGGAAACCGAGCAATCCTGTACATTTTCTAGAGCTAGGCATCTATGTAAACCATGGTGGGTTAACTTCTGTGGTTCCCACCAGGTTTCCTACCCAGAAGCCCTTACAAACCTTAAACTTTGACTAAAAACACACATTTCCCTCACATTTCTGTGATGAACAGATCTGGAATCTGTAGGGAGCAACAACATTTACTCCCACCTATCATTCCCCCAAATCTCTTGATAACAAATGGCACCTCACTTGTGTGGGTAGGGCTAGGGCCCGCAATAGGAAAGGGCCCATACACTATATGAACACATACCATTTTTCCAATGAAATCTGACCCTTTTTTTGAAATGTAGCAAGCTGTGGATTTTGGACCATAGATCAGCTGCCATCAAGGGAAACCTATAAAACCTGAACATTTTCAAAAACGAGACCCTAGGAAAATCAAGGGTGGGGTTACTTGTGGGGCTCCTACCAGGTTTTCCTACCCTGAAGCCCTTACAAACCTTAAACTTTGACTAAAAACACACATTTCCCTCACATTTCTGTGATGAACAGATCTGGAATATGTAGGGAGCAACAACATTTACTCCCACCTATCATTCCCCCAAATCTCCTGATAACAAATGGTACCTCACTTGTGTGGGTAGGGCTAGGGCCCGCAATAGGAAAGGGCCCATACACTATATGAACACATACCATTTTTCCAATTAAATCTGACCCTTTTTTTTTTAATGTAGCCATCTGTGGATTTTGGACCCTAGATCAGCTGCCATCAAGGGAAACCTATAAAACCTGAACATTTAAAAAAACGAGACACCTAGGAAAATCAAGGGTGGGGTTACTTGTGGGGCTCCTACCAGGTTTTCCTACCCTGAAGCCCTGGCAAACCTCAAACATTGACTAAAACACATTTTCCTTCACAGTTCTGGGATGGAAAGTTCCAGAATCGGCAGGGAAAATTAATTTCCCATCATGCCCCACGTCTTCCAGTAAAATGGTACCTCACTTGTGCATGTAGGGCTAGTGCCTGTAACAGGAAAGGGCCTAATAGCCAACATAGACACATCACATTTTTCCACTGAAACCTGTCTCTTTTCTGCAATTTGCCTAGCTGTGGATTTTAGGCCCTAGCTCAGTCAGCACATAGGGAAACATAGCAAACCAGCACATTTGTAAAAACTATACACCTAGGGGAATCCAGGGTGGAGTGACTTGCATGGCCCGACAAGGTTTCCTTACCTAGAACCCCTTGCGAGCCTCAAACTATGACTGAAAAACACATGTCCTCACATTTTTGTGATGGAAAGTTCTGGAATCTAATTTTCTACCACTTACCATCCTCCCGATAAAATTGGTACCACACTTGTGTGGGTAGGGCTAGTACTCATGACAGGAATGCCCCAAAGCACAATATGGACACATCATATTTTTCCACTGAAAACTGACCCTTTTTTGCAGCATACCTAACTGTGTATTTTGTTCCCTAGCTTAACCAGCACCTAAGGAAACCTAGCAAACCAGACCATTTTGAAAACTAGACACTTAAGAGAATCTAGGGTGGAGTCTTGTGTGGTTCTCACCAAGTTTTCCAACCCAAAAGCCCTTGCAAACCTCACACTTTGACTAATAAAGCACATGCTCCTCCCATTTCTGTGATAAAACGTTCTGGCATCTGCAGGGAGCACCTAATTTCCTATCACTTACCATTTCCCAAGTCTCTTGATAAAAATGGTACTTCACTTGTGTGGGTAGACCTAATGCCCACAATAAGAATACCCAAAATACAATACGGGACATCAATATGTCCCATCACAAAAACGGTCTAATTTGGCCATGGGGCCGGGGATAGCAGCAGTTTTTTACCCAGGGCTCAACAGTCACCTAGGGAAACCTTCCAAACCTAGACATATCTGAAAAGTAGACACCCAGGAGAGTCCAGGGTTGTGTGCCTTGCGTGGGTTCTACAAGGTTATTTACCTCAAATGCCCTGCAAACCTCAAACTTTGCCTAATATTGCACTTTTTCATTGCAATCCTGTGATGTAAACTTTTGGAATAAACAGGAATCCACAACATTCCTACCATCCAGAATTCTCTCACTCATCCCATTAAAAGCTCTGCCCCACTTGTGTGGCTAAGCCTAGTACCCCCAAAAGTAACAGATCAAACCAAGGTCAATGAATTGTCCCTTTATGAGGACTCCCATTGATATCAGTTTGATTTGTTCCTGCTGCTGACACTAGGCCCAGCCACTCATTGGGAGCATGGTCAAGACTGATTTGCATATGGCTGGGTCTAAACTGGAATGAAGTGGTGAACAAAACACTTTAGATTTAGCCCAGATATGTGACTGAGATGAATGTTTGATTTGTTCAGCATTCCGTCCATAATCTGTTCTTTTTACACAAGTAGGGCAGTATTTTTATCGAGACAAATGGGGGAATGCTGGGTGGTAGAAATGTTGTCGATTCCATCTGATTCTGGCAAAATACGTCATGGAAATGCAACAGAAACATGCGATATTAGGCACATTTTGAGGTTTACAGGGCATTGTGGGTTACAGCCGGTTTATGGCTGTAACACGAGCTCCCATAGGGGAATGGGAGTATGCGACCAAACAAAGTTTGTTGCATCGCGATTAGGTGGTTTCCGCATTGACATTGTAATCACCCCCAAAGTTTTTTTTTAGCCCTATTATACAAATATACTTTACTCGCCCACTTACATGCATTTGAAAATCAACAAGTACTCATTTTAACTCTGACCCTTTTATGTCTAAAATCATTGAAAAACATAAAAATCTTTCCCTTTTCATAATAAAACGACAGACCTTAATCCCCTATCACGAGAACATTTCTTCCATATTATTTCCATACTGGGTTAAAACTATTTGAGTGCAAAAATACAGGCCAGATTCACAGAACTAACTTAAGACAAAATCCTAAACTAACTACTTTTGGTATTCACAGAAGGCATTTAGTAGTAGTAAAGTTAGGATTTTGTCTTACGTCTGTCTTAAATCTGTCCTAAGTTTGTCTTAAGTCTGTCTTAAGTCTGTCTTAAGTCTGTCTTAAGTCTGTCTTAATTTTGTCCTAAGTTTGTCTTAAATTTGTCTTAAGTCAAACTTAAGACAAAATACTAACTTTACTACTACTAAATGCCTTCTGTGAATACCAAAAGTAGTAGGACAGACTTAAGACAGACTTAAAACAAACTTAAGACAAATTTAAGACAGACTTAAGACAGACTTAAGACACACTTAAGACAAACTTAAGACAAACTTAGGACAGACTTAGGACAGACTTAAGACAGACTTAAGACAAAATCCTAACTTTACTACTGCTAAATGCCTTCTGTGAATACCAAAAGTAGTACGTTTAGGATTTTGTCTTAAGTTAGTTCTGTGAATCGGGCCCACAATCCATTTCGGTGCAAACGAATGCAATAATTTCATAGATGCAAGTATTTTTATCTCTTAGGCATGTAATCAATAACATTAAGTAAAAGAATCGGCAAGTACAAAAAACTGTTTCTTATAATAAAAAATAACTACATGATGATAGGAGAGAAATTATGATTCAATAGTCCTCTATAAAAAGATATAGGGCTCGATTCACAAAAGTAATCTGAGACAAAATCCTAACTTTACGACTTTTGGTAATCACAGAAGGCATTTAGGAGTACTAAAGTTAGGATTTTGTCTTAGTTAAATTTAAAATCCTAACTTAAGTACTCCTAAATGCCTTCTGTGAATACCAAAAGTCGTAAAGTGGGATTTTGTCTCAGATTACTTTTGTGAATCGGGCGCTACGCCTTTAATAAAACAGACATTAACATTTTTTATACTAAAAATAATTAATCATGAATGTATACAAAGAGCCTTTTCTTTTGTGCATGATTAGATAACAAAGTGCAAAATGTTTGTTCTATTACTATTAAGAAAAATTACCTTTCCTCACAATACCCTTTCTTATATTGAGAAAATAATTAAAACATAACATCCTCTGTAGACACTGACAAGAAAAACATAAGACACCCAACTAAGAAAATCATTTCTTTTAAGATAGAAAGAACTAACCTATTGGAAGAAGATGAAATTCCAACTGACTACATACACAACAGGTGTAACTAAGTACATCAAACAGCTTCCAACCAGGTATCTATACAGATATACAGAAAATATATAGCAATACAGACCACAGTCAGTTCACTTTTACTGTCATGGTTGCTCCAAATACTTGAGTTGTGTATGGTAAAATTTAAAACGTGGCATAGGAAGCTGGCTCCTTCCTTACATAGTGTACTAAAATGAAGTACACTGTGCAGGGAGTCCAGTGAGACCCAGATTGGTATACAAAAGTGAAAGTACTTGAGTTGTATATGGTAAAATTTAAAACGTGGCGTAGGAAGCTGGCTCCTTCCTTACATAGTGTACTAAAATGAAGGACACTGCAGGGAGTCCAGTGACACCCAGATTGGTATGCAAAAGCGAAAGTAGATAATACTAATGCTCTATTTATGGTAGTGTGTGTGAGCAGTTAGGCTTATCAGAGGGTTGTGCTAAGCATTTGTTGTAGTCACTAAGGTCATAAATGAGACACACACTTAGGAGTAAATCAGAGACCAATTTGCAAAAAGAATACTTATTTTTATATAATTTTTCCAACCAAGAACTTTGTTCACAGGCAAGTACTTAATTTTTTTATATTTATCAAAGTTCGAAAAATAATTTACTATTGCGTACAATAATTTCCTAAGGGAGAAAAAGATGCATATAAAATCGTTTAGTCGGTTCTAGGGGTTCAGCTTTGAGGTTTAAGGTAGCTGCAGGCCAAGGCCAAATGTTCCACCAGCAGATCATCTGGAGCACCCTGGATTCTGCCAGGAGCAGGGTGCTGAGAGCGTTGGTAGTTAGTGCACTACGAAGACGAGGGGTCACCTAGAACAGGCTGCATAGATGGACCTGTAGGGAGGTCCGAGGGACCCCAACCAAGGGATCAGGTTGCAAGGGCCTCAGGAGGATGGGAGCACAGCAGGTTCGTTGGTACCCAGACAGGGTGAGCTGGATGCAGAGCAGGTTGGTCAGCCAGGCTCTGTGTGTCAAGATAGTCGTCACGGTCAGGGGCAAGTAGATTGCAGGGTCACTCATGAAGTGGGTCTCAGGGGTACCTCAACGGATGCTTACTTCCTGGGCATTTGGAGTCCAGCATGGACTCTTTCGGTGAGTGTTGGTAACAGGTGGTCCGGTACGCTGGGGATTGGTTTGACATGGCTCCGGTAGGTCCTGATGTCTTCACACTGGGTGAGGACACAGAGTTGACCTCCCAGAGCTAGAATACCTCTTCCTGGGCAGCCACAGCGCTGGTCGGGCTGGGGAGCTGCAAATCAATAGGCTGGACTTTGCAGGTTTAATGCCTGTAGTCTGCAGGGGAGTAGCTCTTCTACTCTAAGGGAGTTCTTGGGAATTTTGCAAAGAGCATTTGGTCCTCCATGGTTCTTAGAGTCCTCACAGAAGCAGGGCGAGACAGTACACCTCGATGGTTGAGTCTTTGCTGTGGCAGGCAAGGTTACATGCCCAAAGTCCACAGCAGGCGCTCGGTTCTAGGGTGCAGCAGCTCCTCTTTGTCCGTTTTATTCTTAGGTCCATCAAATCTAGAGTTCAGGGTTTAGGGGTGCCACATAAAGACTACATTGAGAGGTGTTAAAGAGGGTGACAGGTAGTAGCCAATGGGCTACCTTCCTTTAGGGTGAGTACACCCTCATATGGCTACTTCCTTTGGGAAGTGGGCATAACCCTGACCCTGGTTCAAGATGGAGGATTGGAAAAGTGGGAAGCACATCACCTGCCCTACCTTAGGGGTGGTGCTGACTGAATATGGGCACACCTCCTGGTCTAACAAATATTCTTGCCTGTCCTCCCACCAAAAGTGGAGCAGGATGGGGGGTTGTCATCCTCCACTAACTGGAGATGCCTGGGTGGCATTTCAAAGGCACCATCGCCTTTAAAGCTTCCTGCCTTGGAATGCCATTCCTGCCTGGTGGAGGTGTGAAACACCTCCGCCCAGAGCAGGCATTATTCCAAGGCTTCTGAGAGTGAATTCCCTCACCCCATGAGGCCAGAACCCTGTACGGTGGTGGCAGGCTGGCTAAGACTAGTTAGAGTCCACACCAGTGTTTGATAGGTTTTCAAGGGGCATTTGATGTGCCCTCTGTGTGCATTTAATAATAAATCCAATACTGGCATCAGTGTGGATTTCTTAAGACAAGATGTTTGGTACCAAACATCCCTGGGTACAGTGAAGCCGTCATGGTGCTGGGGAACCCGTAATGACGGGTGTCCAGCCCATCAGGATTGGCTCCTCCGTGAGAGTGGAGGAGCATTGCCTCTAAAAAAATGACACAGAGCAGCAAAAAAGTAAAATGGTAATAAAGTTTATTTATTACCATTTTTTTAAGCATTTCGTTCTGAACCAAGTGTTAGGGCAGGACCAGTGCTTTCTAGTGGCAGCAGGGAGCTGTGCACTTATGTTTAAAGTTGCCATTTCCATTTATCCAGACGTCTTGCGACGGCCAGCCAGATTTGCACATTTAAAACTTTTCTAACCTATCTGTCTTAGACAGCTAGGTTAGAGAAAGCACAGGTCTCCAGTGCTCTTTGGGGAGCTACGAGAGGCCACCAATCCTGCGTATCTCTCATGCTGCACGAAGTGCCAGGATTGGAGAGTGCAGTTTGCTGGCCCGGAGCTTCCAGGAGCGAAGACATTTGAGCAAAGAGAACATCATTTGGCAAGTCTGCATAGTAAGTGCCTTTTTTTAAATTTTCTTAATGCCACCTGTTTGGTATCCGCACCATCACCTTAAATATATTGCAGTTGCCACTGAAGCCCTTGTACTCTATATGGCTTCCCTGTGCTTTTATAATATCCAAGAATGAACTTATGACCCTGGAGGGTCATATCTGCTGAGGCAGATATGACCACATGTGATATAGTGCACCCTGCCTTACAGCAGTAAGGCCTGAAGTAGGAGTGAATAACCTATACCTCATACAGTGTCTGTGGGCATGGAACCCATGCATGTGTGCCATGTTGACTCTTTAGTTTTCTTGGCACCAAGATGTACGGGATTGGGAACAGGAGAGGTAGAAGGGAGCGAGTCTGACACCTGAAGTAGAGATTTTAAAGAAGGTTTTATTTTCAAGTATGCTTTTCGTCGTCTACTCGAGAGTCTCAATCGGGCAAACTCGTACGGCTTCGTCCTTACGCCTCTGGGGAATGCTGGTAGTTCCAGGGTGCTTCTTCCACGCAGAGCCCGCCAGACCGGTACTTCAGCGGTGGTCGTCGGGCCAGGGTGCTCCTCACAGGTCAGGAAGGCAAAAGAAAGGAGAAAGAGAGGAGTCACTTTGATGTTCCTCGTGGGACGCTTTGGGGGCCGGGGACGTGAGGGACACCAAGTGCTGAAGTGATTTACAAACGGTGGATCCTGTGCCTTTCGTGCTTGTCAGGGAAAGGGTTGAGGAGACTGTGCACTATTTACACTGGCTGTCTACTCGTTCGAATGGCCACTACGTGCAACCCAGCCCGCCACTCTGCCCCGTACCTTTGTAAGCCACGCTCCTCCCGTGGGAACGTGGCGGGGCAAATCGCCGGTACGTTGGCCTCCTGGCTTGCAGTCCACGGCTGGGCTCATCAGGTTCTCTTCCCCGCCGTACTCCGGTTCCGCCTCCGCTCTCCAAACACTCACGCCTTCTTCTCCTCGGGAAACGCCGTCCGCAGACTTCCGGGTCCTGCCTCCTTTTGGCTCCGTGACGAACCAGGGAGGCGGAGTCTCGTCTCCCTCGACATCTGATTTAAAGGGCCCGTGTTCCTCCTGGTCTTCGTCTCCCCAACGGGTTTCAGTGTCCGTCCGAGGCCACTCCTCCGGCCAGGGAGAGGAAATAGAAAGGGGCGTAAAGGGAACAGCCGACCACCAGTCTATAGCAACATCAAGGTCATCACTGTGGACATCACTGTGGCGCCCTGCCCCGTCACACAAGACATGCAGCCTGCAATGGCAGTTTAAATGGTCTTGGTGAGGGGTCCCTAGGGTGGCAACATTTGTGATGCAACCCTAGTGGTCCCAATGCCCTAGGTACCAGGCATACCTTTTACTAGGGACTTACAGGGGTTGCTGAAGTTGTGCCAATCATGGTATCGTTTTGGGAAAGAGCTCTGGCACTGGGAACCTGGTTAGCAGGGACCCAGTGCATTTTCATTCAAAATCACATCATGTTCCAGGCGAAAAGTGAGGGGTAACCATTTCAAAAGAGGTACTTTCCTGCACCAGGAGTAGAGGGATACTCAGGACAGTACATGCAACTCTCCTTTTGTACTCCTCTTCGAACACAGACTCTATGGGGTTGATTAGGATGGTGGAAGGACCGCCACCCCCAGCCTTTGGCCAGCCAGTTTGGCGGACCTTCCGTCCGCGATTTTCCCCCTCCAAATTAGGATGGTGGGGGATTCGTTTCCTGACCGCGTCGGACGGAAAGACGTCCGCCACTTGTCTGCCATAAGCAATCATTCAGAATGCCTGGCGGACTGTCCAGCGACCATAAAATGGTGGCATACGGGGATGGCATACGGGGATTACTTAGGGGGACCCGTTGCGGGCCCCCATGTGTTGGGGGAGGAGAGGGTGCACTTGGGGGATACCCATGGTACCCCCCTACATTTCACAACACTACGTGGCAGGCACTGTGTGGTGCCTGTCACATAATGCAGGGAAATGCACAACATGGTTTTTCACTACGCGGCAGGTGCTGCTGTGAGCAGCATCCACCGCAATGGTAAAAAATAAAATGCGACTGCCATGGTGACGGTCGCATCCTGATTTGGTATGCGGGACCGCCGCATTTATTGCGGACGGTCCCGGTTTACCACAGGATGGCGGACGGACTCAAGTCCGTCTGCCATCCTAATGAGCCCCTTTATCTCTTAAAAGGAATGCCTTTTTTGAGTGTTTGAGGAATGTATTCAGGAAAGTGGCGATCTTTCAATCTAGTCACATTCTCTACCACTGCGACTCTAGGAACACTTGCCTGCTCAGTTGCAACAAGGTTGCCTATTACAGACTGCTGAAACCGTACAAAACTCATCTTGGAATCTGGAGAGCGATCTTTGAAAACAACGTAAGCATTGAAGGATGCCAAATGAAACAAATAAACAACCAATTTCTTATATCAGATGTATGACTTTTGAGCAGCATTGTAAGGCTCCAACCATTGATCTACTCTAACTACACCTCCCATGTGCTTGTTATAGTCTAAAATGCACACAGGTTGGCACACTTCTGCTACCTGACCCCAAACAGTCACAGGTGAAATGCTTTCATTGTGAATAGTTGTGAGCTTGTGGGCCTCTTTTCTATCTGAAAATTTCAAAGCAAGTAGTTCATTACTAAACAAGGCACTGCTCTGTCCCCTTTGAAGTGTTTTACACATAAACTCTATTGAGTACGTTTTATGATTAGAGCAGATTGTGCAGCATGTCACAGTGTCCACCTTGAACAATTCCTTAAATATTTGCACACCTTTCTAGAAACCGTCCATGTATAAAGGGTTGACCTTTATTAAAAAGTCCTAAGGCAAGTGGGGGGGTCAATTGAAAAATCCCTAACAGTGGATGCCATGAAATTATGCACATATACAGTGGCACTTTCACACAGCATATACATCTTAATGCCCTAATGTGCTCTCTTGCTGGGAATGCATTGTCTGAAAACCAAAGGACCTTGTAACAGGACCAGAGACTCATCCACAGATATATCTTTCCCTGGAACATAGATAATGATCAAGAGCAGGCTGAATCTTGAAAAGATCGTCATAATCAGGATGATCTGATGGCCATGCAGTAGCATTACCCACAAAATACAGCATCTGCCGGAGAAGCAAATACCCGTCACGACTCATGGTTTCTGGATAAGTAGCAGTTGTCATCAAGGGACTGGTAGACCAATATAAAGACAGTGATGGCATTCTTAGCAACTCCATCAACAAAGTTAAACCCCTGTACTGTTTAATCTCATGGAGAATTGTGGGAGTCCACTGGATAGCTCTAGAGTCGGTCTTAAGTGTGGCTCTGTTGTCCCTCAAAAACTGTTCTATATAGAAATTAGTCTGCTTAACAATATCATCCAAGGCACATCATCCATAACAGTTTGAAAAATTGATGGGCAAAAAAGTTCTCTGCCCCCTGCAGCACTACTAAAGGCAGGCAAAACAGGCTGCACCATATTAGAGGTAACCCAGGATTCAGCACTTCCACTGCTCTTGCTGCACTACTGTCATATAAGTGTCCACATAAAGAAATGGCACATAATCAGCACTAATAGTGGATTCATCCTCAGATGAGTCCTCTCGGACAGACAATTCACTGCCAGAAGCTTCAACTTGATCCTCTGCCTCAGATGCAGTCAGGTCCCAGAACCATGTTCAGAGGCAGATTCAAAAAGCAAACCAACAACCTGCTGAGCAGTCAGCTGATGGGCAGCCATAATGTTTACTAATGAAACACCACAACAATGAACAACACTGTGTCAAATTCGAACTCAACAAACTGTGGGTGTGCCAATTCCAAACAGTAAATATAACTACTGGCATATAATGATCTAGAAACAAAATAGCGTTACAAACCACACAATGAACTTTATACTGCAAAAATGCCTCTCACTTACAAAAGACAACTAGTCAGAGGATCAACTGCACCTATTCTGCACAGACATAGCAAGCATCAACAATATCCCACTAGAACTACACACAAATCCAAAGTGAATTTGACACACAATAAAACAGAAGCTAACTATGTTGCAATTATTTCACCTTTTAAAAAAAACCTTCATGCAGGTAAATGATACTCATTTGTAGTAAACAGTACAAAAAAGTTTTCTTACCAATCACATGCAACTACACAAACTGCAGATATATCAATGCCCAAACTGCAAGTAGGATTCACCACCAAGGAAATCAAAAGTTGTGAACTACAAAAAAAAGAAATAAAACATTAAGTTGACAAACGATGACAACAAATAAAACATTTAACATCATAAAACACAATGAAGCCGGCCCCTGGGGGAAGATCTGCTTCACAACTGTCCCATCTGCCCTTGATGAGGGCACAAAATAAAGGCAAAAAATTGGCACCCCATTGCCAAGTGACCCTCACTCCAGCCAAACACAAAGCAAACACTAGTTCACATGCACTACCAGTGCTAACTCTAGCCAAACACCTAGGCACATGCCAGTGCACAAATACTACGAGCCAAACACCAGTTAACCACATAAAAACATGTTCCTGGTGTTTAGTGATTGTCCCTCACCCCCATCAGCAGATAGGGCCAGAAACAAAATCTAAGATGCTGAAAACCCGGGAAATGAAAAAAAGGTGTGGGCAATGCTGGGAAGTGCCCCTTGACGGAGGGGCCGATTCTCCAACATCGAGAAGTACAAATCCTCTGGTGTTTAGTAGTTTTTCACATCTCTTGGGGGCAGATCAACCTAAAAAATGGCCACACTGCCCTCAGATAGTGGGGGGAAATGGCCTAAAAATGTCCAGGTATTTTTGGAAAGCGACCCTTTCCCAAAGGGCCATTCCCAAAAATGCACAGATAGATTGTCCAAAAAAGTGGCTGATCTGCCCCCAGGGGGTGGCAAACTGTCTGAAGATATTTTATTAATTTTTGGGAAATGGCCCTTGCCCAAAGGGCCACTACCTGAATGGCTATATAGAATTCCCAGGTGTATAGTGGGCCCCCCCGCCCAGGAGCAGATCAGCTTTTAAAAAACCTGATTTGGGGAGCGACTCTTACCCAAGGGATCGCTACATATACCTACCCCCAAAAATGATTTATTTCCCTGGTGTCAAGATGAAACAAAGGAAAAGTGAGCCCATCAAAGGTCAGTGACCCCTGCTCAAGGGGCCACTCCCCATACACATAAATAAAGACATCCCTGGCGTCTAGTGGCTTCCCCCTGAGGGTCAGATAGGCCTAAAAATGGCCAGTCTGCCACCGGGGGGGGGGGACAGTAAAAAATTGGTCTCTTATAAGCAGGGAGTGATCCTTGCTCAAGGTGTCTAGCAGAAACAAAGGAAAATTGAGCTCTTTAAGGGGAGCAACCCTTGCCCAAGGCGTCACTCCCCATACACATAAATAACAAATCCCTGGTGTCTAGAGGCTTTCCACCTCCCAGGAGGCACTTTGGCCTAAAAAATGGCCTATCTGCTCCGATGAGGGACAGAAAATGGGGCCACTCGCACCCCCAAAAAACAACTTCCCCTGCTGTCTAGTGGTGCATTCCTGCTGCATAATCGCAGTCCAACCCACTACCCCGCAGCAAGAATACACTTTAGAGAGACAAAGTGGTAAAGGAAAAACTCTTTCCTTTCCCCCAGTGTCTCTCCGGCTGCCGATAACCCCCAGGTGAGAGGACTTACCTGAACGTCCACTTACCTGAACGTCCTCCTTCCCCAACATGCTTGTTGAAAACCTCGGCAGACCATATGCGTGCTGAAATTTTGGAGCAGGTGACAAGGGGGCTCACAGGAGGAATGCCAGCGCTTCCCCGCAGGTGGGTGTTAGGATGTGCTGAACACATCCTCAATACCTGAGCGCCGGCGCTGATAACGTGTCCAGCACATCCTTAGCATCCAAGGGGTTAAACCTGCAAATCCTACCTGTCAAAATCATCCTTTTGACAGGAAAAAAAACCCACTTTCAAATATTAATTCACCCCTTAATAGGTCCTGTAGCCCACAAGGTGATTAGTATTTATAAGTGGGATATGTAGAAATATAATGTTACCATGTTTCTACAATGACATGCCACCAAAAGCTATTTTTGCTTTAGAAGGCTCTGCCTATCCTACAAAGAAAACTAGAGTGCAGATTAAAATACTAATTCTGCTATCTCAGGTTCGGGACGAGCTAGAGAAATGCTTTAATATATATTTTAAATATATAAAGGCAATCAAATGTTGAAGTTAGATTATTAACAAATATTTAGGAAAGGTAACCTTTAGAAAGATACATTTTCCCTACCTGAAGTTCCTGGATGTTAATTTACATTAACCTGACAGCATCTAGCCTGCCAGTGTGTGGCATTAGTGAGGTGTGAAGACTGGTCCCAGAGCAGAGACAATAATTGGGCCTGGTGACAGGATGGGCTGAGTGAATAGAGGGTGATACATATCAACTCAAGAAAGGCAATTGGGGAGGTTCCATGAACCTTCCTAACTTGAAAGAGACACGGGTGAAACCTCCCCGTTCCTGTTTAGTGTGAGGGGAGACCTAAGGAAGAATGAGTCTGTTCTTTCACTTTGAGGTAGCCAGTTGGGCACTAGCCCAGTTGAATTGGAAGCTGGTCACAAAACCAATTAGGTATAGCTTAGGAGGAGACAGATGCTCATTTCCCTAAACACACCCCTGCCTCTCACACATGCTTCCTGCAAATAAAGAAGGCCTGTGCCATCTTAAATTCTCCACAGACTAGTGCATGCTGAGCAAATTTGCAGTGGTAGACTAATGATGCGCTGCACAAATGAGTAGGGTTGTCCCTGGGAATATTCTCCATAGTGGTTAGGCAGTGTCTAGGACTCATCCCCACCTTCTGAGCCGCACACAAATGGACCTCACTCTCTCGTCTTCAGAGCAATGTCTCTAAAAGTGGAGGAACAGAAGAAGGACAACAGCTGTTGTTTGAGTCCCATGAAGCCTGAAGAGCTGGGCCTGCTCCCACGTGCACCCAGCACAAAGAAGTTGACTCAAAGAATCGGTTGGCTGACCACTTGTGAGGCTACAGACACAACAAGCTGCAAGAGCACTTTTTTCTGAAGTGCTAGCCTGACCAGTTGCAACTTAAACTGGATTGGACCCTGCTGGTGCCCTCTGCTGGAGTAAGTTCTGCCTCGTAAGTGCTGCCTCTGAGGTCCTGAGACACTTGGATGTGTCTAGCCAAACTTCTCCAACAACCACTGAAACATTGGGACTTTGAAAAAATTTGGACTTCCAGACCTTTGGAAGATTAGAAACAACCACCCAAGGCAATTTGCCCAAAGGAGTGGGGCTTGGGGTCAAGTAAATCAATTTGGCCCTTCTTGGAGATTTTTGCCACTTAAAAACCTGTTTAGCAGACGCTTGCAGCAAGCCCATCTAACGTCACTCTAACCTAATCAGACACAGCCTGCAACCTTCCCCTGCTAGAGGATTCTGAGCGCCAAAAAAAGAGATTTCGTCTAAATGAAAAGATCTTGCCTGGAGAAGACGTGAAATGTATCTGATCGATGAGAGGATTTCTCTGGGTGCAAAATGTGAACATTTCCTGCCAGAACCAACAGCTGCAGCTGAACCTCATCCAACAGCTATCCAGCTTCGAGAAGACTTCTTCAGATACAATCTGCAGTCTTGTCTTGCTGGAGGATTTCAATTTCAGAGACTAATTCAGAAGGTAAAACCTTTGACCAGGACAAAACCTGCTTGGTGTATCCAACACATGCTCTGTCGTCGTTGGCCTGAAATAGCACCATGGTCCCAGTATTGGAGCTTTAATTTATGTTTTCCTGGATATTTTTCTCTTAATTCTCTTATAATTCATATCTCTGGTTCCCAGCCCTGCCAAGTACCACGAATCAGGCGTTAGTCTATTGCATTTCGGTATAGTGGTCTGCATCACCGCACTGAAATGCATTAATTATGTATTTTGGCCCTGCTCAGCTGTCAAGCAGGGAGATGCTATAATGCATGATCGTGACTGTGAGCTGCCATAGTGCGGTGCGCGCTGCTCCAAGGAGGCTAAGGGGGATGGCTCAAGATCTGCCTAGCTCACAGCTCTGTGAGTACTGCTCTCTTTGCTAAAATATATGTAAGTTGTAGACCCTTCCCAGGGATGAATACATAAGCATAGCTAGCGTCACAGTCAGTGCCCAATCACGGCTTGACTAGTAAATCTGACTCAGTGAGTGCGATACAGTTATACGCTAAGGTCAGGTTGGAGGTGAGTCACAGGTCCATCCTGCTTAGCTATCAGCCCTGTTGCGAACATGCAGCAATGTTTTGGCTGTTCTATGAAGGGGCAAAATCAGAATGCAAGCAGCAGCACCTCCAACCTCTCCGCTTGCACCACGGCGGTGTCAGTGTGGATAAGGGGGATCAGGGGCGGCATTAGGCATGTGCAAGCTGTGCACCTGCACACGGCCGTCAAACCCCAGGGGCCGCCACGGCAATGTATATCCTTAATATAATAATCCTCTGAGGATGGATACATATTTGCGTGGCGGCCCCTGTCAGGGATTTGGCGGCCTCTGGCTCTGTTCCACTTCCAAACACCCTGACCCCCCCCCTCTTCACTGGCCTCCGCGCCTGCGTTACTCCAGAGGCCCCCGACCTACGCTCTCTGCCCAGGGCCGCCATGAGCCTAGAGCCGTCCCTGGGGGGATCGATCATCATCTGGTGACCTGCAGGGCAGAGCAAGGCAGAGTCAGCAGCTGCCGACCTCCGCCACGGCCCGTGGTAATCAATAATATGCAGGATTCAATCCTGCCAGCGTGACTTGACCCCAGACCCACCAACACCAGCTGACTCGAGTCAGTGTGAGGCAGGCCAGTGTCCCTACAGTGGAGTCAGTGCAATATAGCAGCTCAGCTGCCGGGTTGCACAGCAGTGGACCGTGGCGGTGGTATCAGTGACAGCACATCCCATGAGCAGGAGAGACCCGACCTGGCCTCAGCCCACTGGGCCACGGCGCTGGCAGCTGGGCTCAGCTGCCATCATGAGTCTGCATGATGCATGGTAAGTAACTGCCTGAGACGGTGAACATTGGTATTTGTCTTAACTAAAGTAAACATTGTGCCGTAATGTTAATTGCTTAGACTACACAACGCATTTGTTTAGAAAAGGGGGTCCTAGGGAAGCAATATTTAGTGACCAGGCAGTATCCTATCCCCAAATCACAACTAAAACAACAACAAGGGAACTACCGGTCTATAAGCGTCAAGACAAAGAAAGACAAAAGCACATGGCATCAGAGATAATGCAAACCCATACTCACTGAGACAAAATAAATCCCATCAGCCCACCACAGTGGCGGAGCATCGTCCTCTGGGAGTGGTTGTAAACTATGTGACTGGTGTGGCCCACACCTATCCAGGGGGGAACAGCTACACTTCAGTCATTACTAGTTACTACTCCAACCACAGTTATATTGTATTCAGTGGTGCTGATGATTTGCAGTGCAGAAAAAGTGTAAAGGAAAAAGTGCAAAACCAATTAAAATTGACTACTAAGACACAAATAACTTTAATGAGCGCTATCTTAGTGTCAAGATTAAAAACCAACTACTGATAGTTTGAAAAAATAACTCTCTCAAGCAATAGGGAAAAGAGGTCTACATGTTTCAGCCATCAAGGTGTCACTAACCAGGCTTTCTTCAGGACCAGATAGAAACTACGCTACTGCAAATACTTCGATAATCTGTGCAAAACATTATATTAAACACTGAAATGACTGGTACGAGACATCCTACCAGTGTATGTAACTCAGAGATAGCGTGTGGTACCGACGGACAGAGCGGGGCCTCAACCACTGAGCAGATGCCAGGTGAGGTGAGGCGTACTCCCACATAAAGCTGGGAAAGAAATTACACCTCAGGTGACAGATCATATGACTACTCATCTCTGAGTTACATACACTGGTAGGATGTTTCGTACCAATCATTTCAGTGTTTAATATAATTATTTGCACAGATTATCGAAGTATTTGCAGTAGCGTAGTTTCTATCTGGTCCTGAAGGTCCTGTATCAATATACATTTTTTAAAGTTTAAACTTTTTTTTTTTTTTTAAATATTTTTATTGAATTCAAATAACAAAAAAACAGAAATAAAACAAAGACAAGGCAATATAATACAAACGTGTCACTTCGCTGCCGGGGGGGGGGGGTACATATGCAAATCAAATGTCAGAAATATACGATGAGATTGGGGGTGGGGGGAGGAGACAAGAAGCAAACAAAATATCTACACTCCTGCGGAGGAAACATCAGGGTGGGAGTAGAACAGGTCAGCATCTAGTTCCGGACGGGGGGAGTACATATGTCACCACGGTATGTGTTCCATTGAGTCCAAATTTTCCCCCATTTACGGGGCGTGCCACCGGAAACATAAACAGTCTTTTCTCTAAACATGCACCAGTCCATGTTTTGTTGCCACACCTGAACTGTAGGTGGCTTCTGGGCTCCCCATAACTGGGCAATGTCTCTCTTGGCATTCATATTACCCAAGGTCACCCATCGAAGCTGCGCCTGGTCATAATCATTCGGCTCCCAGACATTCAACAGACATCTCCGCGCTTCAGGCAGTGATTGCACACCCGTGACCTCACTCATAACTTCATGCACGCGAGTCCAGTAGCGTAGCACAGCAGGACATTCCCAAATAATATGGAGAAACGTGCCCACCATACCACAGCCACGCCTGCACAACCCATCTGCCGAGAATCCCATGCGTACCAGACGAGGACCAGTCACATATACCCTATGAAGAATTTTGAGCTGGACAAACCGGAGGCGCGCCGGGATAGCCACCTCCTTCGGGGAAGAGATCGCAGCCTGCCAGTCTTCATCATCGAGTTCTAGGCCATCATTAGTCCATGACTCTCGAAGGCTATCCAGTAGGTCAATTCTGGTATTAATTAACTTTTTATATATGAGCGAGATCGTGCTATCAGGGACGTGTCCATCTAGTATCCGATATTCAAGCGGGGACGCCTCCGGAATATCCGAACCCAGGGGAAATACGGTCAGGACCGCATGTCGGATTTGTGCATACCGAAAGAATTCCCTATCATTCAGGTCGTACTCAACTTTCAGCTCCTCAAACGTCTTGACTCTACCCTTGATCCATACATCATTAACTCTGCTGATACCGATCACATCCCACCTATCAAAACCCTTCGACTTCCAGAGGGAGCCAAGTTTTTCCGACGCAAAAAGCGGAGTAGCACGGGTTGGCTTGTCCGCCCATCCCATAGCTGCTGTAGCACGATACCACACCTGCACCGCTGACTTAGTGGGGCCCGTGAGAGATCTGCCGGCAGATTTCGCGTACAGAGCCCTGTTATAATCTCCACCGGGCAGTAGCCATTTATCCATCTCAAAAGCCGGGTTCGGCAAAGGAGCGTAAGTGCCGTGGTTGATGGCCCCCAGCTGAGAGGCCCAATAGTAGCGACGAATGTCCGGGAGCGCAATGCCCCCATCGTACCAAGGGAGCGTCAACTTTGAAAGGGCAATACGAGAACGGCCCCCCCATATCAATTGTCTTTGTAGACTTTCAATCTCCCGAAAGTAACTGGCTGGTACAATGTCAAGTGTGTTCTGAAGCGCGTAAAGAAACCGTGGGAGCGACATCATCTTAAAGGGTGCCACTCGTCCCAGAGGAGAAAGAGGGAGCCTACCCCATGCAGTCACATCAGCACGGAGGCGCTGAAGAGGGGGCAGCAAATTGCGTTCATAACGAAGCACAGGGTCCAAGGTGATAAAGATACCCAGGTACTTGAATCCCTCCAGCTCCACCGAGATAGGACAGCCACGAGGCAGGAGAGGGGCCTCGCCGGAGAGGACATAGACGCAAGACTTCGACCAGTTGATGACAAGACTGGAGTTTTTACGGAAAGAAGTCAAAACGTCGAAAAGGACGATCAACGACTTCCGGGGCGATGTAAGATACAAGAGTATGTCGTCTGCATATAGGGATATACGATCCTCAAACTCCGGAGTCCATCTAATGCCCTTCAGAGACGGCTCCCATCTCAGCCAGGCCGCCAGCGGCTCCAAAGCTAGGGCAAACAAAAGAGGGGACAAGGGGCAGCCCTGCCGCGTTCCCCTACCGAGAGCAAAGGAGGTCGAGACACGTCCGTTCACCACCACTTGGGCTAAGGGGTCAGAGTAAAGCAATTTCACCCAGTTAATAAATGTGGGGCCGAAACCGAATTTAGAGAGAACCGCCCAAAGATATGGCCACTCCAGCGTATCAAACGCCATGGTGGCGTCCAAAGACGCCAAGATGGCCGGTTCACGTTGGGTCTCCGCCCGCGCAAGGACGCCATGCAGGCGCCGGAGGTTCAATGCCGTGTTGCGGTGCGGTATAAATCCGGATTGATCCGGGTGAACCAGGTCGCCTATGACTGAAACCAAACGATTGGCAAGCACTTTGGCCAGGATCTTCGGTTCGGCGTTAATCAGGGATATGGGCCTGAAAGAGTCGCAGCGGTCACGTGGCTTACCAGCCTTATGAATAACCACAATGGAAGCCAATCTTTGGTCAGAAGGAAGAGAGCCCGTCTCTAGTGATTCTAAAAACATCGACCTTAAATACGGTGCTATCACATCCGGACGGAGCTTGTAGAGCTCAATGGGGAGCCCATTAGGGCCCGAGGCCTTCCCCGAGCGAACCGAACGTATGGCAGTCGCGATCTCCTCAACCGCAGGCGGAGCCTCCAGGAGATCCCTATCAGGGTCGGACAAGCATGGCAGCGAGATATCGCGCAGAAGCAAGTGGGAGTCTTGTTCAGGTCTATCGGACACAGGGGACAGGGACATCTTAAGGATTTTGGGGGCCCTGGGCCAAACATGTTTTGGTGGCCCCTTTTCAGAACAGCTTTGAATTTATGATCCAATTTGAGCACCTGTTTCCCACTCAGTTTTTGCTACCTCAGCTGCGTTAGCGAGCCAGTTTGCAACATAGGCATTAGCCTATATATTCCCGATGTAAACGGACGCGTGCAGCTGACAGCGGTAGGATTTAGTGTTTCCTGCCCTGCTACTAGGTTTTTAATACTATTAAAAATGTATATGTGTGGCTGAATTACTCTGTGCTTTTTAACAATTTCTCCTACCTACTCGCACTTTCACTTTACTTGATTCTGCTTGCCTACCTCTCCTTAGCTGCTCCGATTCACATCTTGCTTTTTCTACAGTCCTGGTCCACTGCGGCTGATAGGCCGATTGTGCGGAGGGCTCGGCTACTATCGGGCCCCTCACTTCCACCCACGCAGTTTCTTCTTCCTCAGCTGCATTAGCGATCCAGTTTGCATCATAGGCATAAGACTATATATTCCCGAAGCAAAAGGACGCGTGCAGCTGACAGCAGTAGGATTTAGTGTTTCCTGCCCTGCTACTAGGTTTTAATACTATTTAATTTGTATAAATGTGGCTGAATTACTCTGTGCTTTTTAACAACTTCTCCTATCTACGCACACTTACACTTTACTTGATTCTGCTCGCCTACACCTCCTTAGCTGCTCCTATTCGCATCTCGCTTTTCCTCCAGTCACAGTGGCTGATACGCCGATTGTGCGGAGGGCTGGGACTACTATCGGACTCCTCACTACCACCCACTCAGTTTTCGCTTCCTCAGCTGCGTTAGCGATCCAGTTTACATCATAGGCATTAGCCTATATATTCTCGATGCAAACGGACGCGCGGAGTGGAGGCAAGCCCGTCTGCGCCCGTCAGCAACCGGTGCCAGCCATGCTGCCCAGTTTCCCTCCGGTGAGTTTCTTCCACTTTATTACAATAGGGAAAAACTGCTAAGCCTTAGGCGGCTACCATTATGTCAGTGTACAGCGGCTGATCCGAGCTTGGAGGTAGATTTTCGATGCAATAAGTGCAACTGGTCTCTCCTCCAGCCCAGGAAACTCGCACCCAAGATCCTCCCACAGAACAATAAGTGTAAAAACAATAATAAAACAGAGGACTTAATGGCCACCCTTTTAAATTGAAGCTCTATGCAAAAGCCTGAACCCCACATTTATGACCTACTGTTAAACAAACAGCCTGATCTTTTTTTTCTCACTGAGGCCTGGCTGTCTGAAACTTCCAACCTTACTATCACCTCGGCCATCCCTATAGGTTATAAAATCCTTAGGAGGGACCGACAGAGTGGGCAGGGGGGCGGTGTTGCCATAATTTACTATAAAGAACTAGACTGCTCTCCCATCCTGATGGAAAACATTGAGGGCATAGAACCCTTAGGCTTCCGCTGTACCTTATCCCTCATCATAGCATAGCTGTTTTTCTGATTTACAGACCTCCGGTGCAAATGGAAATGTTATTACTACGTTTAATAAAAACTACCCACTTCTCCTCACGCATTCCCAACTCCAACAAAAATTTCAAAGAAATCTTTGCTATCGTGAACGAACTGTCCAACCCAGACAGGGTTCTTACAAAGGTCATACCCTCCCAAGCCTTATGTAATTCCTTAAATGACTATTTCATTGAGAAAATCATTACCATCAAAGCCAGTATTCCCCTGCACCCCCCATGTCACTCACCACGTCACCCACCACCCTCACACATAGTAATGATTGCACCCTTAGTTGTTTCCCCCCTATCAGCACAGAGACTTTTCAGGAGCTCCTTGTCAAAGTCAAGTCAGGGGCCCCTTCTGACTGCTGCCCTCCCCACATACTCAAGGACTGCTTATCAGTGCATCCTGGTCCAGCACTAACACTCTTGAATGAGTCACTTACCACCGGTCAAGTTCCTAAAGCTTTTAAAAAAGCCATTGTTGTACCTCTCCTGAAAAAAATGGGTGCAGACCCCACATTGTTACCTAACTACCGTCCCATATCCCTGCTCCCGTTCCTATCAAAAATGCTAGAGGCCCACGTAGCAAAATGCCTATCAGCCTTCCTGGAAAAATCTAACTATCTCAATGCCTACCAAGCAGGGTTCCGGCCAGCCCATTCCAGGAAACAGTCATCTTGGCAGTGCTGGACACACTCCGTGAGGGATCTGATAAACGCTCCCCTCAAGCACTCGTCCTTTTAGACCTTTCAGCTGCCTTTGACATGGTCGACCATGCTACCTTGGTCAACCGTGTCAAACAAGCTGGTTTTTTGGGTACTGCGGCTCGTTGGCTTTTCTCCTTTCTGGAGGATCGCCATCAGGCCGTTCGCCTAGGCCACTTTATGGCCCCACCACGCAAAACTAACTGTGGTGTTCCACAAGGTTCCGCTCTCTCCCCCCATTTGTTCAACCATTACATTTTCCCCTTAATCCAGTCCCTCGAAGACAGGAACGTGACAGTCTACAACTACGCAGATGATCTCCAATTAGTCTTCCCGATTGATAACTCCTATAGCTCTATCACCGAGTTTCAGGCCACTATGTTACACATCCAACTGTGGATGGATCAGAACCACCTTAAGTTAAATCCTGGGAAGACAGAACTTGTGCTTATTGGGGACAGCCTTAAATCATGGGCCCCCCATTACTGGCCTCCAGAACTAGGGCCTCCTCCCTCCCCTTCTCCCTCGGCTAAAACACTAGGAGTTACCCTCAACCATGAACTGTCACTAAAAACTCAGGTTGGCATGGTCGTCTCCAAATGCTTCTTCCAAATAAGGAAGATTAAAAAGATACGTTGTTTTTTCACACAGGAAGCCTTGATACAAGTGGTGGTCGCCACTGTGTTATCTCTCCTGGACAATTCAAACTCTGCATTCCTGGGCATGCCCACCTATCTGTTTAACCGGTTACAGATGGCACAAAACCAGGCAGCCAGACTGATCCTGCATCAACCCAGGTGGCAGTCTGCTACCCCTCTGTTGAGGTCACTTCACTGGCTCCCAATTCCTCAACGCTGTGCCTTTATGGTGGGCTGCCTCATTTTCAAATCGCTGCATGGTAACAATCCTAAATTCATCAACACCTTAATATCCAGACACACCCCGGCCCGTAACCTCCGCTCTGCCCACCTCTCACTTCTTACCATCCCTGTCTTCAGACGCGTCCGCCAAGGCGGCTGCAGATTTGCCACTCTTGCTCCTAGACTGTGGAACACTTTTCCGTTGGAAATCCGCTCCTGTACCGAGGTAATGCATTTTAGGAAATCTCTCAAGACTTGGCTATTTGCACAAGCCTATAACTAGTGCTAGTCCTCTAACAATCTCTGAGCCTTCATAGAGCCATGAAACCTCCGGTGTACGTGCGCTTTATAAATTATTTTTAACATTAACATTAACCACCTCCCTGGCCTTAAAATACAACAACTGCCTTATTCTGGGAGATTTCAATATGCATATGGACAATGGAAAAGACCCTCAAACAATTTCCTTGTAAGAGACATTGCAGGCCTGCAATATGTTTCCATCTATTTCTTCGGCCACCCATGAGAAGGGCCATACCCTAGACCAAATCTTTCACAACTTTGACATATCAGTAAGCCTCCCTCTTCCCATTACCTGGTCTGACCACTTCCTTTTAAAATGTGTCATTCCCAACTCTGCCTCAGCCCCTCAGGCTAACGCAGGTCAGAGGGTCCCTAATTACAGGAAATTCCATAAAATATCCATCCCGATGTTAGCAGACGCCCTTGTCGTTCCTCACTGGAGCTGTCTGGCTGCCCCGACTTGGACGCCCTCTCGATAGATTCATGGCCCTGAACCAACATTGGTGCAGCGGTACCGGTTGTTTCCCGCTCCTCAAAGAGGTCACCCCACCAGCTCCATGGTTTAAGGATTCCCTCAGATCTAGCAAAAGAAATTGTAGAAAAATGGTACGGAAATGGCCTAAATCCTATCTACCTGAGGACAGGGAGGTGTACAAAAAAAACCTTAAAAGCTCATTACATTCTTGTGAAGGGAGCCAAGGCAAACTTCTTTCAATCCAAGATAGAAAATCCCCAAAATAAAAGTATGGAAATCTTTAGCATATTTAAATCCTTTACCGCCCCGAAAGCCGGCACAAAGGAAGGGCCATGCACGGAAGAATGGTCTAAGCAAATAGCTCAATTCTTCCACAAAAAGGTCTCAATGATCCAACAAGCCTTAACTAACATCTCAGAGGAAGAACTGACATTCTACCTTAGTTCTAATAGCACATTTAAACTCTTGGATCCTCCATCTTTACTAGCTTTTCCTGAGTTTCAGCTTGAAGAGTGACTGACCCTCCTCCAAAGCATTAAGTCTCGCTCTCCTACCGACCCAGGTCCAGCCAATATCCTGAACCTATTAGCTCCCACCATAAACCCAACGGTAAACCAGCTCTTTAAAGCTTCCCTCTCCTCAGGCAACATGCCGAAATTATGGAAGAATGCTAAGATTCTTCCACTGATAAAAAAGGCTAACGCCAAACGGACGGACCCTGCCAACTACAGGCCAATCTCCATTCTTTCGGCCCTCTCCAAAAGTATTAGAGAAGCATGTAAACAAGGCCCTCCAAAAACACATTGAAGATGGGCAGCTCCTTCATGAGTCCCAATCCGGTTTTAGGGCTAACTACAGTATGGAGTCCGCTCTTCTGGAAGTGGCTGAATTTCTCAAGGGTAAGCTGGGCCAGGGAGGCAAGGCTGTTCCGATTCTGCTCCATCTGTCGGCAGCCTTTGATAAGGTCCCACATGAGAGGCTCCTGGAGAGACTTTCTAACATCGGCCTGGTGGGGACCGCCTTAACATGGGTGTCATCCTTCTTGGCAGATAGATCTCAGGACATCTTGCTCCCCACTTTCTTATAACCGTTCAGGCCATAAATGTAGGTGTCCCTCAGGTCTCCATTCTCAGTCCTACCCTTTTTAATATATATCTATCCCCCCTTGCATTTCTGGTAGAGCAAGAGGGCGCCAAAATTGTTTCCTATGCTGATGACACTCAGCTGATTTTTACATGTCAAAAAGAAACTGACTTTGACGGGGCAATGATTAGGTCTTGCCTCACAAAGGTTTTTAACTGGCTTAAGATCGATCACCTGAAGTGCAATCCAGCAAAACTGAAGTTGTTTTCTTTGTTAATCCAGAAACGCCTGACTGGAGCTCTTGGTGGCCAAAAGTTCTGTCGCCCCTACCCACGGAAAAGGAGAAAGTCAAAATCTTAGGAATTGTCATAGACAAGACACTCTCCATGCGCTTTCAAATCCAAAATCTAACTGGCGCTTGCTTTGGCATACTCTGGATGCTAAATAAATTCCTGCCACTGTTACCGCTTGAGAGCAGAAAGATCACGGGGTAGGCTCTGGTGACATCAAAGCTTGACTATGTTAGCAGCTTGTACCCTTGGTCTTCCCAAATCCCTTATCCAGCTCATACAAGTGGTAAAAAGCGCAGCAGCCAGAGCCATGCTGAGACCTAAACCCAGATCTAGTATGACCCCTATTCTCAAGTTTCTACACTGGCTCCGCATAAAAGAACGGATAGACTTCAAAGCGATGACCATCTTCTATAAAGCTTTCCATGGTTAAGGAGCCGGATACCTAAAAAAGCGTGTTAATTGCTACACAACATCTAAACCCCTAAGATTTTCCAATGCCAACCCGGCCATCATGCCTAAAATATGCCGTGCCCGTAGTGGAGGCAGATCCCTCGGCTTTCTAGGCGCAAAATTGTGGAATAGACCCCCTGAGTCTCTGAGACTATCCACATACCTACTCTCTTTCAGGGAGAACTTAAAAATCTGGGTTTTTAATAACTGAATGGTCTTTTACGCACGTTTTCCTCCCGCTGTTATACGCCAGGACACTCTAGTCTGAGTAGCTGTGCGCTTTATTAAATACACTGTGTCATTTAATTTCATTTCATTAGGTCCCTGACAGTGCAAAGGAACACTCGTTCAAATTCTAAGGGCCTCATTTATGAGGCCTTGCTTCACTTTTATGCCGCCAGTGCGTCACTATTTGTGACACTCCAGCAGCATAACATTTTTTCCATGTTGCGCCCTATTTACAAAGTGACGCATCTAGGAGATGGGTCACTTTGTAAACCTCTGCACCACATTATACCTGGCACAGGTATAATGTATGCAGGGTGGGTGTTCCCCCGCAAAAAGCCTCGTAGAAGTGGCGCATTGAAATCTATGTGAACTTAATGCGCCAATTCTAGGATGCCATTTCGTCGATATCTTACACCTGCCTCACATGGAGCTTGCCCCATTTGAAAAGACACATTGCTGGAGCTGTGTCTATTTTCAGACACACCCCAGCAATGCATCACTTTTGCAACAACAGATACGTCAGAAATACTGACGTATCTGTAACTCCTTGTGACATGATGCATCCCTGTTTTCACACAGTGACGCAACACTTCTCATAAATAAGGCCCTAAATGTGTTTACATCTATTATTCAGGGATAGTTATTTGTGTTTTCAATATTGTAACACAGCAGCAGCTCACCAATATTACTGCAAATAATCTCTATGACACCCTCCCATTTCTTATATGTTAGGCCTTGTTTTGATCTAAAAGAAACTTTTTTTATGTACATTGCATGAAATATAAATGCAACATTTCTCCTGCAAAATGGCTGTACTAGACCCCTCACACATTAAATACATAAAAAATAAATTAAAGGAAAACAGTATTTAAAACAATCTGTTTAAGAAATATTCAAGGTCATTAGGGCAAAACTCTGGAGAAAGGAGCTGACTCTGTCAGGGGGCCCCCTGAAAGGCTGGGGCCCTGGGCCAGAGCCCACTTTGCCCATGCATTAAAACGTCTCTGACAGGGGAGTACACTTCCCGAAAGTAATCAGCGAAACATTCAACAATATCAGCAGGGTCAGTGATACTCACGTCATTCAAATCAACAATCACAGGGACAACCCGACTCGCACATTCCCTCCTATCCAGCCAAGCAATCAGTTTACCTGCCTTCTATCCCACATCATACAAACGCCCCTGCTGTTCCCTGCTCATCTCTTTCGCCGCGTCAGTCACCAATGCTCTATAGTCAAGTTGTTTCAGACCCAAAAGGTGCAGC
This sequence comes from Lissotriton helveticus, assembly GCF_964261635.1. Taxonomy (NCBI): domain Eukaryota; kingdom Metazoa; phylum Chordata; class Amphibia; order Caudata; family Salamandridae; genus Lissotriton; species Lissotriton helveticus. Next base: position 751,122,929 of record NC_136069.1, on the reverse strand, counting down.
CTCTCCGGGGTGACCTCGGACTCCAACTCCCCCTCAAGAACAGTGATTTCGTGCTCAAGACGGACAACCTCCTCCCGCCTACATCTCTTAACATTGCCAATCAAGGAAAGGGCCTGGCCCCGAATAACAGTTTTGTATGCTTCCCACAACGATACAGAGGAGGACACAGAACCCACATTTTCAGCAAAGTATTGGTCAATCGTTTTAATTAGGTCCGCTCTGACCTTGGGATCACGGAGATACCACGGGTTTATCGGGGCCACTCTACCCTCCGATCCCACTTGCGCGTCCACAACCAACCATAGTGGGGAATGATCCGAGATACCCCTAGCAAGATGTTTCACCTCCCTTATGGAGGAGGCCTGGGAGGAGGGCATCAACACGTAATCCAGTCTCGAAAGACTGCCGTGGGCCCCAGAGTGGAAGGTATATTGCAATTGCCCAGGGTGAAGCAGGCGCCAGCAGTCAGTAAGGCCCAGAGCCTCCAGGAAGTCCCCCAACCAGGAATGAGACTTCGCGATTTCACGGGGAGGGTAACGATCACACATCCCAGACAACACAGAGTTGAAATCCCCACCCACTACAAGCAAACCCTCGGGGAAACCCAAGATCACCCTTCCCAGGTCGGCATAGGTAGTAGTCTGTAGACCAGGCGGCACGTAGACGGAGAGCAGGGTGATAACCCTACCCTCCCAGCGCCCCACAATGGCGGCGTATCGTCCCCTATCATCCAGGATAATATCGTCAACAGCAAGAGGGAGGGAGTTTCGAACCAGGATGCCCACCCCCCTGGAGCCAGAAGTGAAACCTGAGTGCGCAATGAGACGATAGCCACGCCTATTCATTGCATGGCACGTATTGCCAAGCAAGTGCGTCTCCTGGAGCAAAGCCACATCAGGGGACAAACGTCGCAGCAGCTGCAAAACTATACCCCGCTTGATCCCATCTCCCAACCCATTAACGTTCCAACACAGTAACCTTAGTCCCCTACCCCCCATCCCAGAGGTCACCCCCATCCCCCCCCACACCAGACGCGACACTGTAAAACAGAAGATCATCGATACTATGCCTTGATGAAAACAAAGAAACGTAAACTGCCCCCCCAACCCCCCAAGAAACCTCATACATCACACCCCCCACCCCGCACCCCTGCGTAAGACTCAAGAGCCACCCCAACTTGCAGTGTGCCTGTCGCCCCAGCATACAACTATTCTACGAAAAGAACCCCAGAGGAGGAAGACTCACCCAACCCCCACCCACACCCCAATCAGACAACATATTAGCAAATAATAGTGGCATATCCTCAAGCCACTGCTGAAAGTCAATACGTTGGTCCGGGAGCCGATTTCGCTCCCTATTCCTGCTCCACCGGGTCGCCCTCTGCTCCACCGGAGTGTCCCGAAAGATCGGATAGATCTCGTCCCGGGGGAAGCGTGTCCAGCCAGTCACTCGCCGCTCCAGGATGATCAAAGAAAAATGTTCGGTCATTGTGAACCACACGTAGCCGGGCCGGGAAAAGCATAGCATATTTCATGTCTCTGTTCCTCAGTCTCTTTTTCACCCCCTGGAATCCAAGTCTCTGTTTCTGAACCTGCTGGGTGAAGTCCGGGTAGAAACTAATTGCGGTGTTTTCATAAGCCGTAGGACCAGATAGGCCGGAAGCTTGCAGGATCGCATCCCTGTCCCGAAAGTTAAAAATCCGGGCAATGATGGGACGCGGAGCGGCTCCCAGCTTAGGCGGGCCACCCGGGATCCTATGTGCACGTTCTACTGCGAAAAACTTGCTGAGGCCCTTGGGCGCTAGATGATTCAAGACTAAGTCCTCCACCAGCAGGTCAACCGGCGATGCTTCCAACGTCTCCAGGACACCAACCAGATGGACGTTGTTCCGTCGTGCATGGCCCTCAAAATCGGCCAAGCGGCGAGAGAAGTAGTCACGGGCGGATCGCAGGTTACCGACCTCTGCCTGTAAGTCGGAGACGTCAGTAACAAGACTAGATGTCTTTAGATCAAGGGATTTGACCTTCTCATTAGTCTTCGCAAGATCAGCCCTGATCAGGGTAACATCGATTGCGACCGTGTCCAACTTGTGGGTCAGGGCTTCATACTGTTGACCCAGTGTGGCCTTCATCCCGGCAATGGCGCCCATGACGTCTCTCAACGATAGATCTTCACCCATCGGGAATTCATCGGGAATTCATCTCCAATATTGGCCTGGATCCGCCCGGAGAGCCCTTAGCGAGGGTATATCTGTCCATAACATTAGACTGCACGGGACCCCCTCGTAGTGCCGGTCTGGTCTTGCGTTTTTCTCCCTCAGGTTTGGTGGCCATTTCAGGTCGTGCGCCCCGGAGGGTATTTTGAGACCTAGTGAAAATGGCTACACTCGATGCGCCCGCAGCAATATGGAGAATAAGATGAGGATCCACCACCAAGCAATGAATAGTGAGCGGCCGGAACGCCAGATGGTGTGTCTTGGTTAGGCGGAGAGCAATAAACCAGGGCAATCGAGGCAAAGTCAAAGGGGTCTAAAGACGAGAAACGAAACTGAAAGTAGAAGACCGGGCGGGGGAGAATCGCAGGATCCGTTGTTGTTCAATTACTGTCCGCTGGCAGGGAAACCAAGCCCGGGGCAGTACCATGGAGCAGGCCGAAAATGTTCAAAAGTCCATATCTCCGGCTCCCGGGGTCCAAATCGAAGTCCGAGAACAGAGAAACGATCAGCAGGGCCGCACCAATAAGAACCCGTCCTCTAAGTCAGGATAGGGTACAGGATAATCGATGGAGGTGGCGAAGGTCCGGGAGCTCTAAGCTCACGCGACCATCTTGGGTGCGCGCTAAGCTCCTCGTTTAAACTTTTTTTGATGTACCACTGTACTTTCTTGAAGGTATCTAAAAAGTATAGCAGTACTTATTAATATTTGTAAAAAAAATTATATATGACAAATTAATCTGTGCCCAACAAACCAAACCCAAATGTCTTGCACATACACTGACATACAGACATCAGGAACAATGATGCAGATAAGCAACAAAATAATTAATTAATTGGCCATTAGGAAACTAAATCATACCAACAACTTAACTGTGAAAAGACGAAAATTATTGGCCAATATCAAGGAACCTACATTGAAAGCAAAAGGATCACACAAATAATGTTGATGTTCATAATGAACTGTAACCTATTGCAAAAGTACTGTGGTACAAAGAAAAATATATTACTACCACAATAAACAGAAATTTTATTATTAGAAACTAATTAAAAAAGAATATAAATTCAATGAAAATTCCAAAGGTTTAAGATTTAGGATTAGTTATAGTTAGGAAAATTGTATTTATTATTTCTTTACAAAACCAATTTAAACTACACAAACCATGTAGACTCAAAAGTTGTAGTTATAACTTTATAGTTATAACTCAAAGTTATAATTTATGCCCCGCCCAAAACTAACTATAGTCACGCACCTCCTTACCAACTGTTGTCAACTTGCTAGCCACACTAAGAGCCTGATTACAAACATGATGGATTACAAGTTCCAAAGGATATAATGGAATTGTAATTGGGCAGACAGGATTTCAGTCCCATTTGTGATAGAGTACCCCTCTATGCCAAAATCGTAACCAGGCCCAAAATCTGCAACTTGCAAGCCAGACCATGCCCTCATTCTGCAATGCTTATACAGTATCACATTACATCACGTATAGCATGTTAAATCATATCATTCATAACAACACTCATGACATTTCAAATGACATAATTTATGAGAAGAGAGTGCATGGGAGAGGGCTGAGCTATAGTAAATTTAGTCTGACTAGCGAGTTGACAACACTCTGTATGGAGGTGCATGAGTTATAATAAGTTTTGGGCAGGGCGTAAATTATAACTGTATACTTAACATTTAAAGTTATAATTATAACTTTTTTATTGAAATGGTTTGATTAGTTTTCATTGGTTTTGTATATAAATAATAAATGAAGTTTTCCTAACTATAACTAATACTAATGTTAAACCGTTGTTTTTTCTATTTAATAGATATATATATATATATATATATATATATATATATATATATATATCTATATTTATATATAAAAATGAAACGTAAAATATTTATTTAAATTAACTATGTCATTTTATATATATGTATATATAAAATGACATAGTTAATCAAAATAAATATTTTACGTTTAATTATTTAAAAAAATACTAGTATAAAAAGCATGTCTACTAATATATAGGTAAATATAAGCTACATACACAAATGTAAAACATGTAAATAATTCAATTGCAAAATATATGAAATAATGTAACAAATAAATCAAATATTTAAAACATTAAAACCCCTAAAAAACATTAACTAAAACAATTATTAATAAAATACCTGGATAATGTAAAATAAATAAAATATATAATACAATACAATTTATTTAACAAATATTAGGAAAAGTATTAGAGAATGAGAACATTATATTTATTATTTCCACTCCAGTTTATGGAATATTAGGGAAAGTGTTTCACTTCGGAGGGGTTAGCTTTACTATTCCTACTCCTGTTAGCACAACTATAGGGAAAGTGATGGACTTTGGAGGGGTTAAATGTACTATTCCCATTCTAGTTAGTGCAAAAGTTGACAAAGTTTTAGACTTATTAGGGTTTAGATTTACTATTCCCTCCAGTCAGAGCAACAGTAGGGAAAGTGTTGGACTTCAGAGTGGTTATATTTACTATTGCCACTGCAGTCTAAGCGACAGGAGGGAAAGTGTTGTACTTTGGAGCGAATAATAGATTTACTGTTCCCACACCAGTCACATAAACAGTAGGGAAAGTGTTGGAGTTCAGAGGGGTTAAATTTACTATGCCTTCTCCAGTTTAAGCAACAGTGGGGAAAGCGTTGAACTTTCACAGGTTAATTTTACTCATCCTATTACAGTCCATGCAACAGTAGGGAAAGTGTTGGAGTTCAGAGGGGTTACATTTTGTATTCTTACTCCAGTCTAAGCAACAGTAGGTCACTCACTGGAATTCGGCCGGCTTAGATTTACTATTCCCACTCCAGTCTAAGCAACAGTAGGGAAAGTGTTGGACTTTGAAGAGAACAGATTTACTATTCCCACTAACTTCAGTCTAAGGAACAGTAGAGAAAGTGTTGGACTTTGTAGGAGGGAATAGATTTACTATCCCCACTCCATCCTAACCAACAGCAGGGAAAGTGTTTCATGTAAACAGAATTACATACATAAATACATATCCTATTAAATTAGTAAAAACTTGTAAACACATACTACATAACATTATTAAATGTATTAAATCACAGTATGCCAAAATAAATAAATAAATAAAAAAATAAAAAATATATATATATATTAAAAGTTAACGTATAACTTAAAAAAGAAAGAAAAAATACAATTACATACAATAATGACAACTTGACTAACTAAAAAAACACAATAATTTAATCATCTCTTATTTATTTAATTTCAATTAAGAGATGAAAAACAAATTAATTTTAAGTAACAAATATCAGCTCAGAAACACATTCTCACAAACACTTACCATCCAATTACTTTTTTTTAAAGAAATATAAAAACATTATACATAATTATTTTCCAATTAATAAATTAAATAGAAATTGCAAAGCATGCAAAATAGCAATCCCAAAAAAAGAAGTGGAAATCAAAAAGGGTGTTAAGTGAAAGATAAAGCAACACTTCACTTGTAAAAGTAAATATGTTGTATGCGTAGTGGAGTGTCCATGTAAACTAAAATACATAGGGAGTACTATTTGTGAGATTAAAAAACATATCCTTGAACATATAAGAGCTACTGTTAACAAAGACCGCTCAAATGCTATCGAAAAGCACATGGAGAAAATGCATGAGAGTAACTGGGAATTGCTGAGATTCTAAGCAATAGAACAAATACCAAATCCAGAACGAGGAGGAAATCGACAAAAACAACTAAGACAAAAGGAATCAAAGCATATTGTGTCATGCAGGACTTCGACTCCTTTAGGATTAAATCAGGATGAAGAACTTTTTGAACATCTTTAAATTTAAAATTTTAATGAACAATTGGCTTGGACTCCAACATGTAAAATACTGCCTTTTAGAAAATGTATCTTTAGACATTTTTTTATGATCTAATATAGGTTTTTGCTGTAATACTGACAGTATAGGAAGTGCCCTAAATTGTGGTATAACTCCCACGCTCCTCAGTACATAGCAAATAATCACAAGATCAAGTATATATACCCACTTGAGGGAAGGTAAATGATGTCAATAGCATGATCTGTGATTGCATATTCTTAAACTTAGAATAATAGTAAGTGTATTCCTGACTAGACAGGATGCAACAATCTGGAACAATGATCATTAATTTTGATTTATTGTACTTGGGAGTCCACAATTGATGGCAAATGCCAAAACACCCACTAGGGGGATGAAACTACTGGAAATGTCAGACAAATATTAGAAGCATTCCTTGGGCTTCTCAACAAATATGTAATGTTATAATTTCATCACCAGCACATGTTTTGTAAATAGCACTTTTATATTGAGCACAACTTTATAAATATTATGGTTTTAGTAAAATGACATGTAAAAATATGTGGTGCACTACAATTACCAGAATGCTTTGCAACTACACAAACAGGAAGTAATTGTGTTAGTGGAAATAAATAAGGTCTGGTTTGCCTGGTGGTTATACACTACCCGTGATCAAGGTTCGAGTGAAGAACCGAAACACGTTGGGGATAGCGATGTGGATTCACAAGCAATAAAAGCAACTTGAAAAAGAAGCAGATTCCGTCTGAGTGCGTTTCCAAACGATCACTGGGCTCAGGGATCACTTGTGTGTATGGTTACCGGCTGCCCTGCTGGAGGAAACTTGCACCGCGCCGCAAGAGGAGCGCCGACGTTCAAACTAAGGGCGCCACAGGGTATATATATATATATATATATATATATACACAACGTAAAGTTAGCCCAAAAAGAAGACGCCACTTAGCGGGAAGTTGCACACCTTTAATTGAGGGATACAGCACGGCAACATCCCAGTCTCCCCCTCTTTTCAATTGTAGGCCCAACGCGTTTCGAACATCGCTGTGTTCTTGTTCACGGGCAAAATCAACTGAGCAATGCGGCAGTTCAAAGGAACTTCTGATAAATGGTCCAAGTCCCGCCCTATTGGGCGTATGCCTTACTGCATGCTGGTACTTGCAGTTCCTTGAAAATGAACAAACCCAAGTGGGTGCCGCAATGCCCCTCGTATTTATCGTAGTGTTTCCCCAGTGGGTCAGGAAGAAAATGAACATCTCGCCGAGCTGGTCATAATTCGTCCTTCAACACAGCCCCCCGTTCCAATGTGTTTGCGCTTCAAACACAGGATCCCCATGGTTAACGGCAGGGTGTCTCCGCGGCCGAGCAAAGCCACTACATATCCAACGTAAAGTTAGCCCATAAAGGAGACGCCACTTAGCGGGGAGTTGCACACCTTTAATTGAGGGATACAGCACGGCAACATCACAGTCTCCCCCTCTTTTCAATTGTAGGCCCAACGCGTTTCGAACATTGCTGTGTTCTTGTTCACGGGCAAAATCAACTGAGCAATGCGGCAGTTCAAAGGAACTTCTGATAAATGGTCCAAGACCCGCCCTATTGGGCGTATGCCTTACTGCATGCTGGTACTTGCAGTTCCTTGAAAATTAACAAACCCAAGTGGGTGCCGCAATGCCCCTCGTATTTATCGTAGTGTTCCCCCAGTGGGTCAGGAAGAAACTGAACATCTCGCCGAGCTGGTCATAATTCGTCCTTCAACGCGGCCCCCGTTCCAATGTGTTTGCGCTTCAAACACAGGATCCGCATGGTTAACAGCAGGGTGTCTCCGCAGGCCGAGCAAAGCCGCTACATGTCCAACGTAAAGTTAGCCCAAAAAGGAGACGCCACTTAGCGGGGACTTGCCCACCTATAATTGAGGGATACAGCACGGCAACATCACAGTCTCGATCGAGTGAGTCGGGCGGATATTGACGCCGGGTGTTGCTGAATCTAAGTGATTAATACGCCTGAGAAGATTCTTACTATTTATAGAGGAAATTGGTTGAATTATGCAATGTAATTGAGAACAGCGTTTCAGCATAACTATCTTAGGACATTGGTGTCCTTTGCAGTATATCAACTTCCGTCTGGAAGTAAATGATATTGATGTGCAATGTTTTCGTCCTGAAGATGGTCCTGTGGAATGTATAAACCGATAGTGGACCGAAATGTCGACGCCTAACATCGTTTTGCTTACATATGAATCTTTGTATGAACTCAAAATCTTTGTATTATGTTTTGAAAGCTTTGTTGTGTATGGTATTTTGATTGTCCATACAAAAAGCAAAAGGTGTTATATACTACTTGTAACTAGGTCTAGAATTTTAGTAGTATTATTGTTGCCATGTTGCATTCTGAAATGACCATAATAAATAATGGTACATGATGATAATTCCATGCATTGGTTAACGTGTGTTCACTTTTTGTGACTAATTGGAAACTAGAAATAATTGTAAAATAATTCCTAAGGGGACACTTTTGTATTTCTGTTATTAATCATACCCAGTCCTCATGGGATAATCGGGTGGCTCTATTGTGTTAAACTTTTTCACATGCTAGGCACCACATGCACAGTCTTCTCTTTGCTAGCCCAGAGATTAGCAGGTGCAGTTCAGTTTTGGTACACCCTCTTTTTTGCTAGGTCCAGGTATCAGCAGGGCAGCCCTTCTTCAGTCCTTTCTACAGTCATGATGTGATTTGAGGCCTGGGTGTCAGAGAACGATGCTATAGTTATGCCCAGAAAGTGCCATCAGGGGAAGTAGTAGTTACTAGCCAAATAGGCTACCAAGTCCCTCCCTGGCCTGGTGACAACGTCTTGCGATGTGTGGCATCTGACTATCCCAGAGTGCACTATTTTGCCCAATGCCAAGATCACAGTACCCCTATCTCAGTGTATGGAGCTTGGTAGCCCACCCTAGGGGTGTCCCTACCTGAGGGCTACATGCTAATGGAAAAACCTTTTTGGCAGCTGTCCCCAATGCCAACACGTCCATTTCAACTAAAGGCCAGCCACTCTTGTGTGTGTTCATCATTTGCCCTTCTACGGCAGCTTCTTCTTTGACGCTCCACTTTTGGGCTCATACCCTGTATGGCATCCTGCGGGGGAGAAGTGACACCTTTTCCAATAGCAGGCCTCTATTGTTTGTACTCCTGGGAGTCATTCACACTTTTCTCCAGTAGGGCAGTCTTGTGGCAAGCATCGGCTAGTGGCAACAGAGTAATAACTTTCTAAAAGTAGCATTTCTTCAAAAGTTACATTAAATTAATCTTGGGCATCAAGCCGGGTTTAATGCAACAATCATTTTGATACCTTGAAGTATCAACTTTAGCGGTCTCATTCAGAAGTTATCACAGCTGAGTTGTCAGTGACTACCCTGTACTCACTAATGTGGCTACTAACATTTCCACAGTAAAAATAACATTTTGGGGGCTTTACTGTTCAGACTTATTAAAATACATGTCCTGCTCTTTAATTTACAGCACCCTAACTTAGGGCCCGATGTAGGTAATCCCAGATTACCGATTCTTAAATACCGAATCATACCGATTCGGTATTTAAGAACTGGCAATCGGGATTTAGCTAATTTTACCGAATTCATTACAGAATCGGTAAAATTCGGTAATTACCATTTACCTGTAGGCCCATAGGAATGAATGTCAATTACCGAATCGGTAAATACCGATTCGGTAATTGGGGGAAACATTGAAGGGTGGCAGGGTGTCACTTTGACACCCTGTTGCATCCCTCAATTGTGCATGGGTGCACATGTTGCTGACATACATGCCCTTAGGGCATGTATGTCTGCAACATGGCACCGTTTTAAAAGCAAAAAAAATGCTTTTGAAAGGGTTTTCATTATTTACCACCAACTTCTAGTTGGTGGTAAATAACGACTTCTTAAACCCCTGTAGCACTTATTTAAGTGCTACCTACATGTCAAAATACAGAATCAGTAATTTTACCGATTCGGTATTTTACAGAATCGGTAAAATTACGATTCTGTATTTTAACATGCCCCTACATCTCCATTTTCAAATACCGGTCGGTAACGGACGAAATCGGCCGTTACCGACCGGTATTTGGCTACCTACATCTTGGGCTTTGCCTTTAGTTTAAATGGCAAAGGCGAGTTCACAGTTTCAAACTGCTCTGACATTCTGCAGAGGTAGACTGGGAGACATGTTTTCACGTTGCCACATCCAAGGTGGCACAATAGGTGCTGCAGTCTTGGTGGGGCACTGTAACTTACAGGCACTGGGTGCCACTGGTACCATATACTATGTATTTATAAGTAAGTCAAGTTGTACCTATTGGGTGCAAGCCAATCCAACATATACTTTGTCGGTTCAGAACACTGGCACTGATGTCTTGTTAGTGGGCTTCAGTGCACTCTCAACGTTGAAAAAACAGCAGCATAAGACCCAAAAAATGGAAGTGATCATGCAAAAGAGGCATTTCCTTACAGTTAGGAACCTGTTTCTGTGATTTGGCCTTCTGACCCCACTTACACCTGGTACTTCTCTCTTGCTTGCTCTGCTTAGTTGGGAAAGTATTGGGAATGGAGAGAGCCATGATGCCTGCACCTCATCCATTCAGTAGCGGAGACTGTTTGTTGTCCCTTTTTTATTCCCTCTCTTTACTACTCCCCATGAGGCCTTAGGCTGTGACCAGGTTTCCCCAACTAAATCATCCTTCAAGTCCATCAGTCCTTGGGTTGATCCTGACACTGCTCCACTGGCCCAGTTCTCCCTGGTAGTCTGGGGAACCCCTCAACTGCACTTCAGTGCTTTTCCTTTCCTCCTCCAAAAGAATTGGTTCTCGCCTTCTCAGGCTTCTCTCCTCTCCACCGTTTGTCTGCATCACTCAACTGGGGTGCGGTGCAATTCCTTCTTTCTGTGTTGCTTGGTTGCAATACGTAGCCCCCTTTCCAGTTGTCTCAAAATTGCTTTCCACATCCACTCTGATTGGCAAGTCATCAGTCAGTGGATGAGATTAAGCATCCCAGCTCTCCTGACTCTCTGATGCCATTTTGCTGCGAATGACACACATCAGTCAAGCAGTTTGTATGGGTTCTCTGCCCTTTGCAGCCACAATATTTACCCAGATCAGTCCTCGCCATTGAGTGTATCTTATTGTGAAAAGATGTAGCGTTTAGAACCATTTACAAGGCAGAACGCCATTGATACAGGATGGCTGGCATTGAACTCCCTAGGAACACACCTCATGCCATATGGGTCTGCCACCAGCACTGAAGTAGTATCCCATGCAGAAATATAGATCATATGTAAATTCCTGCATTATCCAATCATTGTTTGTCACTTAAATTCCTCTGTCTGTCCGTTGATGACACCTGACCACAAAATAACATTAGAGTGCATAGTGAGAGGATTTCCATGCCAGTGATTAATTTGTGCTGGTGCTTGCAGTGCTCGGCACCTGCACTTAAATGTTTAAAACTGCACTTTCTTATGACAGTCCACCACATGGTGGTGCTGTCTGTCTGTTTCTGAACTGAGCATATTAGTTTGACAATTAAATACACATTTAAAAAATCACTCTAGAGCGTCCAGGCGCCTCTTACTGCTTTGGGTGGCCTAGAATTTTACAAACTATAATGTTTGTGATGAGTGTGAGTTCAGTAGAGAGCGTTTAAACAGGTATGTAACAGCAATGATACTAGTCGGTAGTGCACCCTACAGTGGTCTCCTGAGCAATCTACAGTGGCCTCCTGAGCAATACCTTGGGTCAAGGCACTTGTTTATTTACAAATTAGGCACGGTTTCATGACCTGTTACTCTCAAATTGATGCAACCGTAAACTGCCTTCAGAGCACATCAAACACATCCTGTGGTAGCAGTGAATGCCTTGTTAATAAGCAGCTGGCCTCTCAAGAAATCACTCAGCGCCTTAGCACAAGCCACGGGCTAATATAAATAACACCTATCCAGAAGAGTAGCACACATTCCCACAAAATAACACCATCCCTCACATTTGTCACAAAGGTACGCCACCTCCTTTGGTGCACTGCAAAACAATGGGCTTGCCTCATTTCCACAAACCCCCATATCTATTTCCTCCACTCTTGACACACACATACCCTGAAGACTCATGAACCATTTGGCTGCCATCTAAAATGATGTTTGCCTAATCATATGAAATGTGAATGCTATTCTCTAAAATACCCCCCTCTCCCCATCAAAATATTGCAAGGAAATCAAAAGTGATGAAGTCTATCTGCCACACTCTGCAACACCAACCTGTGGTGTTCATAAGTGCAACTCCTCCACAATCTGCATGCTGTAAAAAACTTAAGAACAGTAGCACAATTGCCTTCAAGTATATGTGTTTTAATTATCCCCAGCAAAACCCTAAGGCAAAACAAATCATCCATGCAGGAATGTATCAGAATAAACTGACAAACTCCCTGTACAAGTAGTAATCACTATATGCCAAGCCATGTGAAACATGACCAGTGTGTGAACATAATTGGCATTGTGCCATAATGTAAAAGAACAGTGACTAAAGTAATCATCTCCTTATAAGACAACGCACACACAACTTTTCACTCCTCCTTTGTAGACGCCAGACCAAGGCAACAAGGGAACACCACCTTACTGCTGTCCACCCAGTGTGAAGACTGAACATCCCGTACCTCCAGTAAGAAATTCCTACTAGAACAGAAAGAGAAGAAGAAACACCTGGCTCATCAGGTTGCTTATGCCTCAGTCTAGGTTGTATGACACACCTAAGTATGCCTAAAACACGCATACCATAACAATGCGGTTGGAACAACGATTGTGTCTTAACCACGCAGGTCTTTACAATGACTTCCTTTAGGGATAGCCTGGACTTTGGAACAGGATAATTTACTATTCCAACTCCAGTCCGCGCAACAGTAGGGAACGCGATGGATTTTAAAGTCCAACGTCGCTTTACCTAAAGCATGTCGTTGTAACGGCATGCGTGGTAAAGGAACATGCGTGGTTAAGGAAGGCGTGGTTAAGATGCATTCGTTGTCCCGACTTTTTGCATAGTCAACATGTAATTGCTGTTTCCCCTCCGTCCACTCCCTCCCTGAGATGACAAGAGCTAAGGACACTGATTTTACCCTATCTACCTATTACCGCCCTGGCATTTGAGTCGGACCGGCCCCACAGGGGGGTGGTGGTGGGGGAGGGGTGCACATGGAAAACACTGCAGCTGCTTTTGTTACAGGGGGCCGATGTTACAGTGATGCTGCAAAACTGGCCCGGTAACAAAAACGACCCCCATGGGTATAAAAACATCCTCCAACATGGTGGCCCACAAGGGAAACACCCGGTGCCCGCTACAGCCAGTCCGGCCCTGTCCTCAATGCATTTGCCGCGCCGTATGCTGCGGGGCGGCAAACGCAAGGACAGCCACGGGCGGCCAGAGGGCTAGCTACGCTATCTCAGAGAAGTTTTACATGCCCAGCTCCATGCTTGAATGTAAAGTACCACTACATCACACATTGTAAAAGAATACGCCATGGGAAACAAAAATCCTGGGTGTGGTGTTCCTAGTTCTTTGTCTCACATTGATAAATACATAGCTAGCTAGATTTACCTTACTATTAACTAAAAGACACCAGCAAAATTAGTGTTCCCTGTGAAGCTTCGACCATGCCCGTGAAGCATTTTTGTCACAAAAATCAGGCTACATGCTCAAGCATGTAATATGATAGCGTTATGTGATGACACACCAGGGAATTTAATATCCTGGAATTTACATAATTGTAGGATAGCGAAATGGCTACTGTAACATAATTGACACAGTTACTTGTTACGTTCATATCATTTTCAGAATAGAAGCTGTGTCGGGGAGGCATCGTAAATAAACTGACTGTGAGGCAGAGAATCTCTCTATTGAAATTATTTTACAGTTTAGTTACACTTTACTGCATGGTGCGCGGACCATAGGTTAAAGATGGCACCACCTGATTAATTTCAGAAATAAATATAGAACAAAAGCACTGGTCTCTTCATATCATTGTGACAATGAAGGATAAGGCAAACAGAGGAGGGGGTACTTAATTTGAGCCGGTGGGTTCCAGTGCTCACCCCTGAACTTCATTGTCAACACCAGGGCTTGTGACAGTCTGCCACAAGGTGGCGCTGTCTGAGATGACCACAACAATAGTCAATTATGTTATGTTATATTAAAAGGGTTTTGTAAAGCGCAGCTGTCACTCCGAGGAGCATCGTGGCGCTGAGCGGATCGCTTGCCAGACGGGGTGGCTGGGGCTGAAAGAACAGATATGGTTTAGATGAGTGCTCTACATCTACAATATGCATCAAGGGCCATAAAAATCCAGGCTTTCAGGGCTTTCCTGAAAACAGTTTCAGATTGGATGAAACAAATGTTATTGGGGAGTTGGTTCCTGGCCCTGGACCCAATCACTGCAACTGATTTTCCCCCTTTTGAGACGTGTATGAAGGCTGGGAGTTTTAGTAGATTTGCATTGGATGATCTGAGTACGGCAAGATGTATAGTGCGCAAACCTAGGCTGAAGGTAGTGGGAGCCTGAGGAGTGAAAGATTCTAAAGGTAATTATCAAGATTTTGAACAGTATTCTTTTGTGGATTGGAAGCCAATGTAGGGCTTCCAGTGCAGCGGATGCTGATGACCTCCTGGGCCATTTTAGTACTAATCGGGCTGCAGCATGTTGTACCATCTGCAGTTTGTGCAGGATGGACTTGTTAGCTCCTCCATAGAGGCTGTTGCAGTAGTCCAGTCTAGATGTGAATAAGGCCTCTGCGACTGCATGTCTTGCTGTCCTGGGGAGTAAGTCAAAGTACTTTTTAAGTGACTTTATCAGGTGGAAGCAGGTGCCAGCCACTGCTCTGGATTGATGGTGGAAGGACAGTGCTGACTCAAATTTGACCCCCAAATTTTTGGCTACCGTTACTGTATTAGGGGGTGAGGGGGTGTCAGAGGGCCACCATAGACTATGGAAAAAAGTATTCCCTTTCCCCAATGACATGATTTCTGTTTTTTCT
This sequence comes from Lissotriton helveticus, assembly GCF_964261635.1. NCBI lineage: Eukaryota > Metazoa > Chordata > Amphibia > Caudata > Salamandridae > Lissotriton > Lissotriton helveticus. The sequence continues at coordinate 751,107,812 of NC_136069.1, read as the reverse complement.
GCATTACATTTTAAGTCATTAGCCTTCATCCAATGAAAAACCGCTGTGAGACAATGACAGAGAGTTTCCTCAGCCAGTTTAGTGTTTTTGTCTAGGACCAGGACTAGCTGCGTGTCATCCGCATATGAGATGGTCTCGATGTTAAAGGATGATATCAGAATAATCAGTGGAGCCAAATAGACATTAAAAAGCACTGGGCTGAGGATGGGCCCTTGGGGAACCCCGGAGAGCAGAGGCTTTTCAGTCGACTGGTATTGTCCAAGGGTGATGATTTGTCTTCGGTTTTGTAGAAACGATTTTAGCCAGGCCAGGGCAAGGTGAGAGATACCGTTGGATTCGAGGCGGTCCAAAAGGATGACATGTGAGACCATATCAAAGGCAGCTGATAGGTCGAATAAGACCAACAACGCATTCCTTCCCTGGTCGGGGGCAGCTTTAAGGGATTCAGCCATGTACAGAAGGGCAGATATCATAGAGTGCTGAGGCCTGAAACCTGATTGATTTGGGTGTAGGATGTTTGCTCCTTCCAGATAGGTAATGATTTTAGAATTAACTAGTTTTTCAATGATCTTACTTAGACATGGGAGTAGGGAGATGGGTCGGAGATTGGTAAGGGTGGTGAGATCAACAAGTTGTTTCTTTTAGAGGGGTTTGACTGCCACAAGTTTCCATTCATTGGGAACTTCCGCTATTGACAGGGAAGCATTTTTTATATTGTTTATGACTGGATTAACAGTATCTATTATAGTATGTAAAATTAAAGGGGGACAGGGGTCAAAGGGAGAACTGGATTTAACAGCAGGAGTAGTCTGACAAGTTTTATCTAGGCTGACGGTTTGAAAAGGTTTGAAAGGAAGGTCCATTTGTTCCTAAATCGACATTAGAGTTAGCGGAGGTGACGGGGTGCTGAGAAATCTTGTTGTAGTGACTGGACCGACTGTTCAAAGGAGTCAGCTATGTGGTCACAAAGAAAATGTAATGGAGGAATCTCTTGCTTAAGGGATATGGTATTGGTAAAGGAGTTGACTATCTTGAAGGTCGTTTTGAGGTCTCGGCCTTCGCAACGCGCATGCGTTGCAAAGGAAAAAGACCTTTTCTGATCGCTAAGGCTTTTCAGCCAAGCAGGTGCACGCGTTCCATTGCATTCAATGGCAACGCGTGCATGTCAGGAGTTTCACTCGTGGGAGCGCACGGCCCATCTGGTCGCAATTATCGCTCCCGCGAGTGAATTGCACCCGCTCCCCTCCTCTCCAACACCCCCCCTCCGCGCGAGGCCTGCGTGTTTGTGCTAGTTTTTTTTTCATTTCGCGGTCGCGCGGCTTTACTTTTATGTCCGCGCGGCCCATGCTTGTTGGATTACTGTGGGGTTTTGTTATTCTACACTGTCGCCTTAGACGCCATATCGGCTGTACCAATTGAGTGCTCGTTGTTTTGAGGTGCGCCTCAAAGCTGCCTGGTGCCCCTCACACCTTTTGTGGCGTGCTCTAATCCTTCATTCATGCACAGTCTGCTCCTTCTGAGTGAGCATCTGAAAATCCTCCTGATGACCGTTTTCTTGTCCCTCGCCTGCCTATGCTAGGACATTGTTAGTAGTCATTGATGGCTGTGGTCAACTGTGTGCAAGAGTTCCACATTCGGAATTTGGTCCGTTGTAGAGAGGTGCATTTCCACATTAAGGGTTTCGCTAACTGTTAGGGTTTTCTGTAAGAGTTAAAACATTCTTAAGTCCCACGGCTCAGTCATAGGGGCTTGTGAACTGCTAGCTAGTACAGTGGAATAAATCAATACAATTCCATAAAGTTAGAAATGTGCGCTTTACCCGTGCAGTCAGCATGGTGTGGGTGGATACAGGTCGTGTGGGCCCTTGGCAAATGCCTGCTCTTTGTGGCTGAACAGGGGAGCTAGGCTGTCCGCGTTTAAGAGTTAACGAGTAAATTGTGCTATTCCTGCAGTTTCCTATTCTCAGCCCAGGCAAAAATAAATGTATGATTAACGCCATTTTAATTACTGGGAAAAACCTTGAAAGTACCTCAGTGTTGCTTTTGACCCTGCCACTGGTTTAAGAGCACTCAAAATAATATGAATATTCTTCAGTGGCATTGCCCGCCCTCGCCAAATATGGATTTTTCTATACTGCCGTAAACATTGTTTACATTCAAGCTATATAGTACTATTTTTAAGGGTCCCAGAAACGCTATAGTCTGGGCCCGAGTTTGTGACCTCTTTGACCTGTACAGATATCGCTAAAGACAGCGATTAACCTAATCGATTTCGATTTAAATGCTTTATTCAGTTTGTAATACACAACCATATAAGCAATCATTAAACGTTGTTTGGATATATCATCACATGGACATGCAGAATTAGTGTTTTTTTCCATAAACGGAAAAGCCACGAGGTAATGAACAATTCCTAGCCTAAGGCACGTCAGGACAAAGCGATGGGAGTTTCTTGTCACTTCAGTTAAATAGGATTGAAAGCCAATTCTAAGATTTAGTTCTTGATAAAATATAAAAGTACTTTGCTTCTCAATCAGTCCCTCCCTAACCTCCCTATTACATGCTAGAACAGTTACTTTAAGCTCCTTTTGTGATATGGAGGCTGCATAATCTGGCTCCACAAAGATATTACAGTTAAACAGGAGATTATAACAATGATGAATATATCTGAGCCAGGGTATGTGGGAACAATGATCCAGCTTCATACAATCTCTTATAATAGATTGTGTAAATAGGGTTTCATTTTTAGACCAAATTGATCGCCATAATAACAGGGGACGTAGGGCAGCTAGGTCTGTGATAAAATTAATTCCCACTTCCCACTTGTATTAGTTCTGTGGAAGCCGATGTTGGTACACACAGCAAGCGTTTGAGGAACGTATTTTCGTCTTGCTGGAGTGACTTTCCACTATGATGGCCCCACACTCCTGCCCCATATAATGCAGAGGATACACACCTGGCATTATAAATGCCCACCATATCTTTTATTCTTCGGTCCCCCAACTTAGTAGAGAATCTGAATATGCTATTGGCATTCCTGGTCATTTTATATCGCACATTTTCATGTTCCTGAATCCATTTCCCATCCCCAGCAAATGTTATACCAAGATAGCAAAACATTTTAACCGATTGGACTTTAGTATTATCTATGTAAAAAGTCCTGGTTGACTTAACTTTCTTCCCACATGTCATGACGAAGGTCTTTGTTTTATTAATTAAAAGTTTTCTCCCGTTAATAAATATTACAAAACTATCAATAAGACGCTGAAGGCCAATCTGGGTGCGTGATAATAAAACAGCATCGTCTGCATATAACAAAATTGGAACAACATTCCCATCGATTAACCTAATCATTTACTGCTGTTTGATTAAAGATATTTATATAGTGTGCACGAAGTCGTGCAGAATAGAAAACCTATTTGTCCACTAATTGAGTTGGTGAAATGTGCAAAATGTGAATGGGGAAAAGCCAGGCATTGCCTACAGCTATGTCCTTTGTAGAAGCCAGTATTGCACTTGATTTTCTTACCCTCCATCCTCACAGGATCCTAAAGGCATACAATATCCTTCCTGGCTATCCTTCGCTGGGTAATGCCCCAGAGGCAATTTGTGCCTTGGTCAGGAGCTCTTTGTCCAGCGGGTGGTTGGTATCTCTGCTCTCCAACACAGTAAATCGCGCCAGCCGGATCTCTGCTACTTGCAGTTGTGATGCTTGGGTACTGGGTGCCTTTCGCTTACTGAGAGTAAAAGATGGCATTTTATTTTTGCTACAAGGGAACTAGTTTGTAACAGATTCCTATCGCTCTGCCCTGTGTGCTTTGAAAGTCAGTGACATTACTTTGCCACATTTGGTGTAGAGGACATCCCAAGAAGCAGAAGAGAGCAATCCTATTCTGATGATCATGTGTAAGACATCTGGAAACATTTAGTGTGTTTGTTACCACAATAGAAACACATTTAATTGTGCTTCGTGTTCCTCAAGCCATAGCATGTCACTCTATTGTGAACAATGCAGTTATGTTACCACGTGGGTTACAAGTAGATATCTCGTTGTGTTAATGAGCCTGCTGCAAGGATCTTTGGTAGCCTACTTTTTATTTATTTGGTAAGGTCTAATGTGATATAAAAGGACTGCAATCATTTGCTTTTTCTGAATATCCGTCTCTATTTCTTGTCAAGCTGGTGAAATGCATTCTGACCTCCCTCCCTTCTTCTGAAGCTTCTTGTTTGGCTCCACCTTTAGTAATCCTTTACTTTGGGCAAAGATGTTTAGTATTGGCGCTGTAGGCTGTCCAGTCAACCATTAAAGGGTTCTAATCCTGGTTAACTGACATGCTCACTTAGTTTAATCATGGGAAACGAATTTGATCTTGTGCCTTGTTTTCACAATCTACTGATATGAGATCTTCTTAATTTCTTTGGTGACCTATTTATATTCATTTGCAGCTTCAATCATTGTCCCCCCCCACCCCAATAGTTTGAGACATTCTTAAAGATGCTATTATTTCTTTTTTTGTGCGGCAATCAGTATTTTAGATGGCTATTGATTGGAATGGGGCACATGCCTCTGGAACTGGTGTGTCGAGCAATTCAAGGCATGCCATCGTTTTAGGAATCACTAACCAGTAGCAAACATGTTATATTGTGGTTCCCTATTGACTAGGATTAGTGGGTATTGGGTCTGATTTGGAAAGTTCATCATACTTGACTCTCCTGGGTAGCTTTGACAAGAAGTCCAGGCGGAGCTCCTGAGAGGTGGTCTAAAAGTTGAGCCAGGTGCTTAAAACAAAATCATTATAGAAATTTATGAACGGACAGTCAACATGATTTACTTTCCAAAAGGGCCGGCTTCAGCACTGGTGGCGTCCGGTGCAACAATGTTTGTTGACACCCCCCAATTAACCTCCTTAACTGTGGTTCCCTCACCACCACCCTTTTACAGTGCCCCTTAAGTCTCCATAACCACTCTATCTCAAATTAATTTATTTTGTTTTACAGAGCCCGTATACCTGTGTTGGGTTTCAGAGCATTTTACATCACACACATTACACAGAGGCACATGAATCATAGGTGTAAGTAAGTGTGTAGGTAATGTTACACAAGACAGAGGACTACAAGGTGTAGGAATCGCATGTCATCCATACTGGTAGGCAGTATAGTTTGAGTGCTGATCTGTAGAAACAATAACTCCGAATTTAAAATAAAACACCATTGTTGAGGGTAGTCTTTAGTTAGAATTGATTTCTACCCAATTGACCCTTTTATCCTTTTTACAACATTTAAATAATGAAAGACTAGGGGGAAAAACTCATAACTCTAATCTATACCTTGCAGTTTGCATGGAGCGCCTTGATGACAGTTGGTAGCTAACGGCTCTATATTAGGATCTTAATCTATAAACTGCAAGTAACAAAAGGATCTCTCTGACAAAAACAACCCACTGAACTAGCTACATTATATGCACTTTGTGATTTGCATGGTACACGTGCATTGCAGCAGGCATGCTAATCCTGCCTGGGCTACTATAGATGAGTGAAAACTGCCACTAGACAAAACCCCATCCCTCTCCAGCAGGCCCGTAAATCACCAGAGTTATCTTGGCATATTTATTGTTGCCTGAAAAGAGCTAGAGGCAAGGAACTCGGCAGCAAGTGCATTTAAAGTCACAATATATTTGAAAACACAGCACCTCCTAAAGTCCGCACCAGGTGCGATGCGGTCCCCTGCTTTCCAGGAAATAAAAACAAGCATTGGCATAGCCAATAGGTCTCGCCATTGGGACCTTATAAGTGTTTAGCCATGCAACAGTTAAAGTTGTTGCACCAAGGATATTGTGCTGGATAACTAAGCACTTATAAGGTCCCAAAGGCGAGACCTATTGGCTATGCCAATGCTTGTTGGTTTGAGTAACCAGTTTAAGCATTTCGATAAAGTAGGATTTCTTGGCAACTTTGATTTGTTGAATGGTATTTTTTGAGAGCTGCCTTGAACTCGGTTAGTTCAGTTTGTTCATATTTTTGATGCCATCTATGTTCCAGGTTCCTGCAGCGTCTATGCAATAAATAATTCAATATACATTACAAATGACTATTACCTGCCACCCAAGCCATTCTTATAGCTTTGGGGGCCCAGAATAGTCTGAAGTGTCACACATGTAGGAGTGTGATGGTTAGTAGTTGTGATTGTACTGTCACTGGCAGCACTGTCAATGGCAATGTATGGTGCAACCTGCAGTGTCCTCCCGACAAGAGCCCTGGCACTTATTATTTAAGCAAATATAGCACGGGGTTGCCTGTAGCGCCACCTGAGAATTTAGTAAGTTATTGCACCTGCAGGACAAAGGGCGCCTACCAGGATGTTCTAAATAGGTGTGTGCTTATTCCTGCCCCTAATGGGTGTCAACATTGAAATTGTGTATAAAGGAGTCATACACACCATGGAGACGTTGCCAGATTTCACCTGTCCGCACCTAATCTGTTTTGGAATCAGGAGCACTAGCTGCAGCACGGTTGGTGCAATACTGGTATGACGTCATCTAGTGTAAGCAGATAGGCATTTTTACATAGCATGCTGACTAGCAGAGCTGGAAAAAGTTTAGGAGTGGGGGTCCTGCCATCAATGTTACGTCACTGAAAAGTGTAGCTGATTGAGCCATGTCCATTCAGGAGAGTGGGAAGGTTGGGATAATTAGCTAGTGGTGTATTTTGCAGCACATTTCAAATATATAACTAAAGCATGATGTGGTAGCACACTGTCAGTTACAGACACCATATTTTCCATGTAAATGACCAGTACATTTGCGCAGACGAGAAGTTTTACTGATAATAATATACAACGCACAAACAATAATGTGTGCGGCAATCCGGATTCAATGAATTTTTATTATTTGCGTATCACCAAGAAACAGTGTCTTTATTTGTTTTAAGCCTATTAATATGTTTGTTTCCAAAACACTTCAGAATTACAAAAGAAAGTGCTTATTAATTTGTGCACTCCTAACTGCTCGTATATTTTGGAATATTTGTACAGTCAAATTGTTGTTTTGTGTTAGAAAAAAAATAACATTTAACAGCCTTTATGTTCACACTCAGCAAGATTTTCACACAGGTAGCATTGCAAAATCTTTTCATTGTGCAGTCAGAAAAGGCAGGGAAACCCCAATCTCCACATTTAAAGAATAAGTAACCATTTGTCAGAAGGCAGAGCCTGACATGTAACCTACATGACAAGATAAAATGGAAAGGCATCTATAGTACTCATTCTCCTTCTAAACTCCAGCATGGTTATTATATGTGTGGTGCAGCACCGCCGCCCCCCACCCCCGGCACCCCTACTTCCAACACCTATGATGCTGCAGACAAAACATATTAAATGTGCAGTATAGGCGTATGGTGATATTCTTCGCTTCTGTGACCCGTAGGAATGTGCTCATTGCTAGCCCTAATGGGTGTCAGCGGTTACATGTTGTTTAAGAGTGACAGTATTGAGGGAGATGCTGCCTGAAGTGGTCAGTGGGTACCCTATTGGCTTTGGAATGTATTATTTTTTAAATCTTGACACCATATAGGCATTATTACAGTTACGTTTCCAGTCACCCAAAAGGGGCAATTTACGATGCTAGTGTAGTGTCCTCCTCAGCCCAGGTATATGCAAATGATCACACTACACAGAGAGCTTGGTATTACGCATCTTTATTCCTCAGCATGTAATCATCAACTGAACATTCTACTTCAGGAATTCTATCACTCACACCAACGCACTTATGTCACTGTTCTTCGGAGTCCATCTGGAACCAAAAGGGTCAAGTCATCTCTAACTCAAAAGACACTACACGTAGAACGTGTGCTGACTAAAACAGTGTTGATTACATTGATGGGGATTCTACACGAGCGCTACTATTGTTTTTAGGTTTCGCCTAGACAGTTTCTGTGTGACATTGTGTTTACATACAGTGAGCTTCCAGCCCGCTCATAGCTTACCCTTGGTTAGCTTCAGCATCACTCTTTGCTTCTCTACCATTTGTCATGGTATGCACGAGTAATGTACTCTTCTCTACTTTGCACCACTCCACTCTATGCCTCTGCACTCTAGGCAACTGCACTCTAGGCCACTAAACTCTAAGCCAATCTACATAACTCTGCATTACTCTAAGCCACTGCACTCTACACCACTGCAATCTATGCTACTCTACTCTGCACCACTGTACTCTACACCAGTCTACTCTGCACCACTTCACTGTACACCACTGCACTCTACTCCGCTGCAGTCTAAGCCACTCTACTCTACTTTACACTCCTCTATTCTATGCCACTGAACTCTACACCACTGTACACTGTCACTGCACTCTACACAACTGCACTTTATCCCACTATACGCTGCACTACTCCATGCCACTGCACTCTATGCTACTGCATTCTACATCACTGCACTCTACACCACTACACTTTAGGCCACTCTGCTCTACGCTACTCCACTGTGTGACACTGCTCTCTACTCCATTTCACTGTACACCACTCTGGTCCACTCTTCATCACTCTACTCTGTGCCACTGCACTTTATGCCACTCTACTCTATTCTCCTCTTCGCCACTGCACTCTACTTTGCACTACCCTGGTCTACTCCACTGCATTCTGTGCAACTGCATTATATGCCACTGCACTCTACACCACTCTACTCTGCTCGACTCCGCTCTATGTCACTGCTCTATACGCCACTGCACTCTATTCTGCATCACTCTACTCTATGCCACTGCACTCTATGCCACTCCACTCCACTCTATGCCACTCTAAGCCACTCTACTGTACTCCACTCTATGCCACTGCACTATTCCACACTCTACTTCACTCCACACCACTCTACGGCACTCTACACTACTCTATGCCATGCCATCTCACTCCACTCCACTCTACCCTGTTCCACTCTACTGAACAACATGGCTAAAATACATTGCCAAAATAACAGTTCTTGCATGGGTGAAAGCTATAAACCTATTGACTTTGCCAATGCTTGTTTTAACTGGAGGGAACTGTATGTCAGTTTCACTTGTAGCATCTTAATAGGGCACATTCACTCCACTAAAGTGTCATTTCCTCTAAACAACTCTTGCATTGTTTTCTCACATATCTGGATGAGGGAAGGGGAACCCACTATGTTGTCAAATTGTGTGTGGGTTGGTTCATTCGGCATTTGGTTCGATTAATTTGCAGTAATTTCATGAACTAATGAACTTATCATCAAGAGGACCACCTGTTGTCTTTGTTTGTAATTTTTTACAGGAATGAATACTACTTAGTAGGCTCACGAATCCGCACTAGCAACCCTGATATTTTTAAAGTCAGATTTTAAGTCACAATTCTGAAAATGCCACTTTTATAAAGTTAAATGAACAATTGATGGATGGAATGCTCAACAATGCAAGCATTCACCCCCAGTCACAAAGATCTGGGTTTATTCCATAATTATTTTGCTCTCCACACCACCCCAGTTTGAACCTAGACATTTACAAATCAGTCTTGATCCGGTTCCTCATGGGAACAGTCCAGCCCTAACTCCCAAGCCAGGTCCTCCCTGGACAGGAAACAAGCATCCTGGGACCGATTTCGGGGCATCACCCCTAATCAGCCAGACTAGCTTGAATCCAGTGGCACAGTGAGCACAGTACCCATGTCCTGCATATCCTTCCCACTTAGGGCAACAAAAGCAAAAGGAAAAATTGATGGATGGAAGGCTGAACAATGCAAACATTCACCCCCAGATCTGGGTTTAATCCATCATTCTTTTGCTCACCACACCACCCCAGCTTGGACCATGCCATATGCAAATCATTCTTGACCCTGTTCATCATGGGAACAGCCCAGCCCGACCTGCCAAGCAAAGGTCCTCCCTGAACAGGAAAGAGGGACCGGTTTTCGGGCATCACCCTCATCAGCCAAGTTAGCTTGAATCCAGTGGTGTAGCGAGCATGGGACCCACGTTTGGGCATACCCTTCCCACTCAGGGCGACAAAAGCAAAAGGCACAATTGATGGACGGTATGCTGAGCAATGCAAACATTCACCCCCAGTCACAAAGATCTGGGTTTAATTCATCATTCTTTTTCTCACCACGCCACCCTAGTCTTGACCCAGCCAAAGGCAAATCCGTCTTGACCCTGTGCCTCATGGGAACAGTCCAGCCTGAACTGCCAAGTCAGGTCCTCCCTGGACCAGAAACAAGCATCCTGGGACCGGTTTCGGGGCATAACCCCACATTAGACAGGATAGCTTGAATCCAGTGGTGCAGCGAGCATGGGACACTGTGCTGCAGTGAGAGAGTTGGGCAAGGTGTGGACATACTCTGCAAAAAACTACTGAACACCATAGAATAGAAGTTGGCACGGAAACTGGAAAATGCAAAAGACAAGTTTATTAGGATCCCATGGGGTGGTGGTACATTCCTACAGCACCCTTCGGTAATGCAAGAAGTATCACACCGAACATCGGTGCGCGACCTCTTTTATACAGGTTTAACAGTAATAAAAGGTAGGCGGTATACTCTTTTCACAGTTTAGGTACATATAAGGGCATTTTTTGGAACACGGCCAACATGTGGGAGGAGTTTAGTACCACTGGTCAGTTTTGGAGGACATTCCTACTAGGTGACCGCTCATTAGTCCAAACGTTTGAGTACGCATGCGTGAGCTTGACCAGTGCTAAAAATAGCCTGTTGCCGGGCAAGGTAAATGGTCATTGGTACAGAGAAAGGACAAAAGGGCATGCTGACCACGAGGCCGCATGTTCATACAAAATGGAAGCCAGGAAATACAAAATGGCCCCCGCAAGTTTGGACAAGTTAAACACTAAAGTTCGTGTAGCTGGGCTAAATGCTAACCTATTCACTGCCAAATTACGACAGACGACCCTTTTAGCATTTAGCTGAAGCTACCTCATAATGGAAGTAATCAGGATACTCGTCATCAATATTCATCATCATTATTTTCATCATTTCTTTGTTAATCATTGGCTCGTTTTTGGCAATAGCTCGTTTGGATGGAATACAGGCTGTAATACATACAGAACATAAGGTAGGGCCACATTAAATACACAAACAAAGGGAAAAGAGTATTCCAATAATCATACACAAGACAGTCAGTAATTTCCAACCCCAGGTACTAAACAAAGTCCAGACCCAATTAGAGAATGTCTATGTACCATTTTCAGGATGAATTTCAGCAGCAATTTTGTGCAATTTAGAAATGGCATCATACACAGAAGGTGAATTATCTGGGACGTACACACAACAACTACTACCGATAATGCGGCATGCACCCCCACGATCAACTAGTACTACGTCCAGAACCATTCGGTTCTGAAGCGTTACAATTCTAGTAATTTGGAGTTCCTCAGTTAAGTTCCCTAAAGCAGAGGCAGTTTCATTAGCAACGGCTTCCACAACACGTGTTAGCCGTCTTATTTTCCTGCTATTTAGGGCAGCACCAACAAAGGAAATCAGGCCTAAATTAAAATCTCCATATTGCTGTAAAGAGGTGTCAGTTTGGTCTACATCCTCAATCTCTAATGTTCTCTTAACCCTATTTAATATAAAATCATGATATAATACAAAATCATTATGATACATAGGCAGGGCAATAAATACAGGGGATAGTACAAAAGATATATAGCAAGTTCCTAACCACCCAATGGGAAGACGATGATATCCTTTATTCCCACAAATAAAGTAAGTATTTCGTGAGGCTACAAAGGCAGTACCAGTTGGTGTGTCAAATGCTAGGGTAATAGTGCATTCACTCTTCCCCACCGGAATGGTACCTTTATTTCGTACGCACAGGTCCGCTTTAGTATCAATAACAGTAATTACATGTAAACTGGACATATTTGTAATTCTTTGATTAGTAAAAATACGAGGTGTAGATACATTGTCTGGTCGATATTCTTCCCACTCAAATTTAGTTCCTTCTGCCTGTGGGTAACCATCTCTATCATTATAACAAACTTTATTTAGTCGGAAGAGTAGTCCACCTTTTGTTGGCCATCTCAAAGTAAAAAGAAGAGTATACCAGGCAATCCACGAACCATTATGAGAGAATGGAAGAGGAATAAGTGGAGTTCCTCCTTTCTTCTGATGTCCAGGCAACATTCCACATACCCAACAGTTCGAAGTGTTCGTCATATTATGGGTATGATGTAGAATTTGAATGAAGTTGTTATTTAGGTAAGTCTGTCTATGTCTCTCTTCATGATATGGCAGAGTAAAATGGAAATGTTCAGATGGGATTGGAGTGGTAGGCAGTAAATATTCTCTCGCCGGAATCAATCGTTCTACGATCCAAGCTATTACTGCTATTACCACTATAGTCGTAACAAAAAGTACTGCACCAAGAATTCTCCTGTTTCTCGTCATAGTAGGTGCCATAGTCCAAAGAACAAAAGTTCAAAACAAAACTAAAAAATAAAAAATATGAGTGCTGAGATCCGAGGTAGCCACTGGTTTCTTCTCCGAGAGTCAAGTCGGGTGTCGCTACACTGGACAGAACTGACCCCCCCCCCTTGATATTCTCGGCTTCCGTTTTCGCAAACCTCAGAACGGAAACTCAAACAATCTCGCACAAAACAACTGCTTTTCTTGGACGTAGGTTGTATTTTGCTCCACCAGAAACAGTGTGGTCCGGGAAGGCTCCCTCCGATTCATGAGGCGTAACAAGATGTCTCGATAATCAGACAGCACCGCAGGATTCACCAGGTCCGGAGAGACACGACGGCAGTGAGTGGAATGTACCCACCGCTTCTTCTTCGTGACTCGCACAGCTGTCCGAGTTGCCAACAATACTTATTCAGGGCCACGCCACCCCGGCTCAAAACTGCTGGTTCTCTCGAATGCACGGATCATAACATGATCCCCAGGACGGAGATCGTCAGCCTCTCCAATGGAATTGTCGGGGAGCGCTTCTCGAACCTGTTGATGAATAGAAAGTAAATCATTTGTTAATCGTGCCAAATAATCGTTCATCATTATACAAGGCACATCATGTATTAAGCGAGGCTTAGGGACTCCCCATATATTCATAGGCCTTCCAAACACCACTTCATAGGGTGTGAGGCCAGATCGGGAATGTGGCACTGATCTAATAGACAGTAATGCCAAAGGCAAAGCGTCCGGCCATTTCAAAGACGTGGATGCCACGATCTTTGCTAGCTTCAGCTTCAGAGTTGCATTATATCTCTCTACTAGACCTGCTGACTGCGGGTGGACTACAGCGTGGAATTTTTGTTTAATTCCCAATCCTTTCAGGACATGCTCCACTATTTTCCCAACAAAATGAGGACCATTGTCATTCCACAAAAATTTACAAACACCATAGCGTGGGAAGTACTCCTTGAGTAACACCTTAGCTGTTGTCAATGCTGTATTATCCTTCGTGGGGTAGGCCTCAATCCATTTACTGAAGGCACACACCACCACTAGGACATACTTCAAGGTATTACAACGCTCAAGCTGGATGTAATCCATTTGTAGTACTTCGAATGGTGCAGTAGGTGGAACGAGCCCTCCTTTAGGAGTATAAGTCCCTTTGGCAGGATTGTACTGTAAGCATATCAGAAAGGTCTGCACTACTCTTTTAGCCGTGCTAGCAATCTCAGGATGCTCCCAAACTCGTGTAAGCAATTTAGTAATTGCGAGAGCTCCAACATGTGCCAGCCCATGTGTCATTTGAACCATTGCTTGCAAATAAGCGGCAGGCAATTTCCACCTCTCCATATCTTTGCTGCGCCAACAACCCTCATCATTCAACACTCCCTCTGTTGCCCAGGTTGCAAGTTCCGCTTCAGATGCTGATTTTTGTATGTCTAATATTTCCTCTCTGGCATCATGCCATCGCACAGCCTGTGATTTTACCACATACATGGGAGAGACTTTTTGTAGCATAGCAGTCTCTCTCGCTATGCGATCTGCAAAAGCGTTTCCTTGTCCTATTTTGTCTGTCACCTTTTTATGAGCACTACATTTGACTATCGCCACTTTCTTTGGACATAACAGTGCATTCAGGAGATCACGTACTAATTCTCCATGCATGATATGTACTCCATGCGAGGTCATGAACCCTCGTTCCTTCCAGAGTAGGCCGAAATCGTGCACTACTCCAAAAGCGTAACGGCTATCAGTATAGATATTCACACATAATCCAGCACTTAACTCACATGCTTTCGTTAAGGCCATCAATTCAGCTGCTTGGGCCGATTTTTGCGGTATTCGTGCTGTTTCTACCACTGTCTTAAGTGTCGTGATCGCATAGGCTGCGGAAGTTGTACCATCTGGCAGCTTTAAACACGATCCATCAACCCACAGTTCCCCTTCTACATCTGGAAGTGGCGTATCCTGTAAATCGATACGACCCTTTGTTTGTTCTTCGGTCAGAAAAACACAATCATGATGTTCTTCCTTCTGGGTCTCGGCAACAGGATATGGCAATAAAGTAGCAGGGTTCAAAGTGGCGCACCTCTTCAGTGTAATATGTGGCGCCAACAGCGTTAGCTCGTATCCTGTTAAACGAGCGCTAGTTAGATGCTGTGTTTTCGTTTGGTTCAATAAAGCATCTACCACATGGGGAACTAACACCAACAATTTGTGTGACAAAACTATTCCCTCACTCTGTCGTATAGCCACAGCTGTTGCTGCAACTGCTCGAAAACATCCAGGCAATCCTCGAGCCACAGGGTCGAGTACTGCTGAGAAGTACGCACAAGGTCTCTGTTTATCTCCGTGTGTCTGCACTAAGACTGACAATGCGCACCCATCCTTCTCGTGTACATATAGTGTAAAGATCTTTGTATAATCTGGTGTACCTAACACTGGTGCAAAACAAAGGGCTTGTCTCAATTGGTCAAAAGCATTCTGACATTCATCTGTCCATTCAAGGGGAATTGGTGTAGTTTTGGACAACAACGCTAACAAAGGTTTTATAATATGCGAAAATCCTAGTATCCACTGTCTACAAAAGGACGTCAAACCTATGAAAGCACGAACATCTTTCTGAGTGCAAGGGACTGGAGTATTTAAAATTGCTTGAATTCGGTCTGATGTCAATGCACGCCCCTCCTTAGACAAAAGATGACCGAGGTAGGTCACCTTTGTTCTACAATATTGCAACTTTTTCCTCGAGACCTTGTGATTATTTTTGGCAAGAAAAGAAAGTAGGGAGAGAGTACTCTCCTCACATTGTTCCTGCGTGTCTGCTGCAAGTAAAATGTCATCAACATATTGAATAAGACCCACCCCAGACTGTAAGTCAAAAGAATCAAGCTGTCTTTTTAAAGCCTGGCTATAAATGCTAGGGCTTTCTGTGTAGCCTTGTGGAACTCGACAAAATCTCTATGATTTATTATTCAATGTGAAGCCGAACAAATATCGGCTATCGGGATGAATGGGAATTGAGAAAAAAGCATTCTTTAAATCAATAACAGTAAATGTAGTGGATGTAGGTGGAATCAAGGTAAGTAAGGTGGTAATGTCAGACACCACCGGATACTGGGGTACTACTATCTTATTAATTTCCCTCAAATCAATAATGAAACGATAGATCTTAGTGTCCGTGTCTTTCTTTAGGATCGGAAGAATCGGACTGTTACAAACATTATAGGGGACTTCCTCCACCACCCCTGCCATAATCAAGTCATTTACAATATGTGTCAAGGCCACTTCACCTTCTCTAAAAATCTTATACTGTGGTACGCGAGGCAAAGACACTCCCTCCTTTACAGTAATACGTATGGGACGAATAATCATTTGAGCCACATCAGTATCAGAAGTGGCCCATAAAGTGCTTGGAAGAGAAGCTAACGCATCGGCCTCCTGCATGAGGCACGATCTCTCAACCTCTGGGTAGTTCTCATTTAAAATAACCCATACCCCTTCAGGGGCACAGCGTATAGTTGCTCGAAAATGTTTAAGCATATCAAGTCCCACAATATTATCTGGTGTGTTTGGAGATAACAAAAACGGGCATGGGGTAGTAAATTTATCAATGTGAAATGTAAGGGGTTGAGACAATGGGCTAAGAGAAGGTGTTCCATCGAACCCTATTGATGTAATCGTTTCGCCAGACAGGGGAGCCCTTGGAACCAAGTGTTTGGACAGAGCGCTACGAGTAGCTCCTGTATCGACCAGAAACTGATCAGTAGAACCCAAAACATGTGCTGATATATATGGACCCCTTTGATCGACTGGTACTTCAACCGATTCCACACCCCATCCTACGCAATCCTATGCATAAGTATTATCCTGAGACTCAATAGACTCTCCTTCAGCTATCTGATACTGATTCCGTCGATCAAAAGTATTTTGATCCGCCTGACCACGACCCCTCGCTTCAAACCTACCACGATCATTCGCTCCACCCCTCAGTCCTGAGTAACTGTTCCGTGACCTTCCACTTCCTCGACCACGCTGATTACGCAGTTCTCGAAGCACTGGACAGTCCGAAGCCCAATTTCCAAACTGTTTACAGTATGCACACTGATCCTCTGAAATATCAGTACGAGCAGAAGACGTACCATACGATCCTCGTCTACCCCTATCGTTCCCTCTCGACTGCGTAGCATAAACCTGAGCCAACATCACCTTCGTTTTTAAATCCTTCGCTTTCTTATCACTGCTTTCTTTAGCCTCCAATTCCTGCCGTTCATAATACTGAGCCATAGTCAATAAAGAAGCAGGGGTTGCCGTGGTCCATGAACTTTCACTAGTTTTTAAACGTTTTGCAATCTCCGGTAGGAGATTAGCCACATACTTATCAACAAACAAATGCCTGCCCGTGTCCTCTGTTAATAATTGGCCACTGTAATCATGAAATGCTTCTTCGAAACGTGAAAAAAAGTCAGAGACCGATTCATCCGGCTTCTGCTTACAAGAAGCCAACATCGTCCAATCAATTTTCTTAGGGGGGGGACAAGCGTTTTTAGTTTATTCAAAATAGCCGTTGGGAGGTCTAGAATCACTTGACACGGCTTACATGCGGGTTCCCTATCCAAATCAGCTTGAACTAACTCCTTCCAATCAGCACCCAAAATTGCTCGATCATCAAACTTACGAATAGCTCTCCACATATCAGGGGGCAATATTAACCCAAAGAAAAGATAAATGTCAACTAATGTCATAACACACGAAGAAATAGCTCCTTCCACTCCTTCATAGAAAGCTGCTGGGTTTTTGCGAGGGTCAGGCAAAGAATTCTTAAGTGTCATAACATCTGTTCTATTCCAGGGCGTATAAACCCAATTATATATAAAATAACCCCTCGCATTCACAGATGTCTTATCGTCATCTGTGCCTAGCCCTTTAGGAGGGACATACAAAGGCGCAGCTTCTCGCATAGGCATAACATGTACTGCGGCGTTCTTATCTGTTCCAAAGATAGGGCACTCTTTGGATACTTCCGTCGATCCAGGCGCAGGCGAACCCGATGCCTTTTTCGCCGCCCGTAGTCGTAACCCCTCATCCCGTAGCTGAACCAAACGCTGGAAAAACTCATCCGCATCTGTAAGAACAAAAAGACCTTTACGTAAATTATCACAACCAACTGATATATCCTTAGGTTCCAACTCAGATGAATAACGCCTAAACCGTCCAACAACTTCTTCTCCTAAATGATCCAAAAAATACAATCGTTCTCGATCGGACCACTTACGGATATGGCCCTCAATCTCTGAAACATTTATAGAATCAATATTAAGTTTACGAGCAAACCCGCGTAGTTCCGCGGCTCGATCAGCAGTTAGCCTGGTACGATCACCCATCTGATCATCCTCACCCAAGTCCTCATCCGGAGCCGTAGGCAGAACATACGGAGGCGGACAACGATCTAATAATGAAAAATCATCTGATTCATTAGTAAGGACAGGATAAAGAGGACGTCGAATAGGAAATTGACCATTAACTTGTAAATTACGTTCTCGAGTCTCCCTCTCTTTCTGTTCCTGCAATTCTTTCTCCTGCAACTGTAAAGCTTTGTCACGAGCAGCCTTTCGCTGCTCCTTGTCCGCCAAGGCTTGTTCACGCTTCATTCGTTCACGCACCGCTTTCTCCCACATACGCACACAATCAAACATATCCTGTCTAGACCTGCGCTGAAACAAACACTGCTCCACATATTGAACCTTTCGCAAATCTAACGACCTATGTAGTGGCCATTGCAATTCACGATCAGTTTTTGTATATTTGTGCCATAATGTACTATACATAATGGGGGGGAGGCCAAATTTTATGTACATTTCACGATTAGGTGTCCCCTCTGGGGGAGCCGGCTGAGATTCATTTAATCGATAACTGGTACCATTTCCAAAACAGCACATTCCTCGAAGTGTGCTTAGAACAGGCATGTCAAAATATCACGAAAACGCGATATTACAAAAATGGCACTTAATATGGTTTACACACGATGTGCCGTTCAAACAATTACAAAGTCAGAGAAATATCTCTACATGCCTGTCTATGTGAGGTGCACTCCACATATAACTCAAATCATAGGTCCAAATGTTAGCTAACTCAAATCCAAATAGCCACAGTAAGTGTCAGTAGACTACCTTACCAATCACAAGCTTACCAAATATTCTCAAACGTCCAGGTTCCAACTGCCAAGTTCCTTAATCGAATCAGCCAAACGGGCACTGCACAACCCAACCGATCAGGATCTCAGTCGAGGACCGGCGCCACCTGGAAGGTCGAGTTGGAAGGAAAGGAAGAAAACACCGTGGATGCCAAGACTCGGGTCACTCAGTGGCAGCGTACGCGTCCATGGCGAGTTTCCAATCCTTCGTCACGACCTCTCCTTCGGGCATCCGAGTCACCGATGAGTCCCTTCGTGGTCGCCAATTTGTGGTATTGGGTTTCGTCAGGTCTACATACTCTGCAAAAAACTCCTGAACACCATAGAATAGAAGTTGGCACGGAAATTGGAAAATGCAAAAGACAAGTTTATTAGGACCCCATGGGGTGGTGGTACATTCCTACAGCACCCTTCGGTAATGCAAGAAGTATCACACCGAACATCGGTGCGTGACCTCTTTTATACAAGTTTAACAGTAATAAAAGGTAGGCGGTATATTCTTTTCCGAGTTTAGGTACATATAAGGGCATTTTTTGGAACACAGCCAACATGTGGGAGGAGTTTAGTACCACTGGTCAGTTTTGGAGGACATTCCTAAGAGGTGACCGCTCATTAGTCTAAACGTTTGAGTACGCATGCGTGAGCTTGACCAGTGCTAAAAATAGCCTGTTGCCGGGCAAGGTAAATGGTCATTGGTACAGAGAAAGGGCATGCTGACCACAAGGCCGCATGTTCATACAAAATGGAAGCCAGGAAATACAAAATGGCCCCCGCAAGTTTGGTCAAGTTAAACACTAAAGTTCGTGTAGCTGGGCTAAATGCTAACCTATTCACTGCCAAATTACGACATAACCCACAGCAGAGCTCCTCCTGGGATACGAGGAGTAAAATGTGTGGAACGCCTGGTCTAACCCACAGCAGAGTTCCTCCTGGGATACGAGGAGTAAAATGTGTGGAACGCCTGGTCTAGCCCACAGCAGAGCTCCTCCTGGGACAAGAGGAGTAAAATGTGTGGAACGCCTGGTCTAGCCCACAGCAGAGCTCCTCCTGGGATACGAGGAGTAAAATGTGTGGAACGCCTGGTCTAACTGTGGTATTGGGTTTCGTCAGGTCTACATACTCTGCAAAAAACTACTGAACACCATAGAATAGAAGTTGGCACGGAAACTGGAAAATGCAAAAGACAAGTTTATTAGGATCCCATGGGGTGGTGGTACATTCCTACAGCACCCTTCGGTAATGCAAGAAGTATCACACCGAACATCGGTGCGCGACCTCTTTTATACAGGTTTAACAGTAATAAAAGGTAGGCGGTATACTCTTTTCACAGTTTAGGTACATATAAGGGCATTTTTTGGAACACAGCCAACATGTGGGAGGAGTTTAGTACCACTGGTCAGTTTTGGAGGACATTCCTACTAGGTGACCGCTCATTAGTCTAAACGTTTGAGTACGCATGCGTGAGCTTGACCAGTGCTAAAAATAGCCTGTTGCCGGGCAAGGTAAATGGTCATTGGTACAGAGAAAGGACAAAAGGGCATGCTGACCACGAGGCCGCATGTTCATACAAAATGGAAGCCAGGAAATACAAAATGGCCCCCGCAAGTTTGGTCAAGTTAAACACTAAAGTTCGTGTAGCTGGGCTAAATGCTAACCTATTCACTGCCAAATTACGACAGACGACCCTTTTAGCATTTAGCTGAAGCTACCTCATAATGGAAGTAATCAGGATACTCGTCATCAATATTAATCATCATTATTTTCATCATTTCTTTGTTAATCATTGGCTCGTTTTTGGCAATAGCTCGTTTGGATGGAATACAGGCTGTAATACATACAGAACATAAGGTAGGGCCACATTGAATACACAAACAAAGGGAAAAGAGTATTCCAATAATCATACACAAGCCAGTCAGTAATTTCCAACCCCAGGTACTAAACAAAGTCCAGAACCAATTAGAGAATGTCCATGTACCATTTTCAGGATGAATTTCAGTAGCAATTTTGTGCAATTTAGAAATGGCATCATACACAGAAGGTGAATTATCTGGGACGTACACACAACAACTATTACCGATAATGCGGCATGCACCCCCACGATCAGCTAGTACTACGTCCAGAACCATTCGGTTCTGAAGCGTTACAATTCTAGTAATTTGGAGTTCCTCAGTTAAGTTCCTGTAACGGGGTGGGTATCACGGGGGAAGGAAGTGAGTCGTAAGGCTGAAAGAGTGCTTTTAACGAGGGCTTTATTTTCAAATAAGCTTTCTTTCTCCTATTGGAAAGTCTTAATCGGGCAAATTCGTCTGTCTCCGTCCTGACGCCTTTCGGGAATACAGGTAAGTCCAGGTTGGCTCTGCGACGTGCAGGTGGAGTTGCCGCCAGAATGACGGGTCGCCGTCGACCTCCAGCCGGAGTCCGGGAGAGCACCACCGAGAAAGGAAGATGAAGAAAGAAAAGTATCAGGGGAGTGTTTCTCTCACACTCGCAAAGGGATCGGGAGTGAGGGAGTTGGTGTCACAGTGTATATACAAGGCGAGGTGATGAAGTGCCAGTGAGGAAGGGGTGCAGGGAAACGTGCGGCGGAAAACAGTGAGCGGATCATCCACTCCAACCCGCCCAGCCCGCAACCTTGCCCCGTACCTTTGTTAGCCACGCCCCTCCCGCGGGAGCGTGGCAGGGCGCTTCGCGGAACCGTTGGCCTCCTGACTTGACGTCTTCCGTTTGGCTGGTTTCTCTCCGAACCGTCCTCTGCTTCCTCTCTTCTCCGTTGTCGTCCTCCGGGGAAACGTTCTCCGGCGTCTTCCGGGTTCCTCCTCCTTTTGACGTGTCGAGCAGTGTAGTGGGCGGAGTCTCGGCTACGTCGCTGTCTGTGTTAAAGGTGCAGAGTCCCGAATCCGCCTCGCCACCCCACGGGTACGCATAATCAGGGCTAGACCACTCCTCTTCAGGAAAAGACGTTGTTTGCTGGAGAGGAAGAGAAAGGGGTAAAAAAGGCACAGCTGACCACCAGTCTTGTGTAACAGTTCCACTCTTCTCGTAGTCCTCGCAGGGGCGGCCCGCCCCGTCACAGTTCCCTAAAGCAGAGACAGTTTCATTAGCAACGGCTTCCACAACACGTGTTAGCCGTCTTATTTTCCTGCTATTTAGGGCAGCACCAACAAAGGAAATCAGGCCTAAATTAAAATCTACATATTGCTGTAAAGAGGTGTCAGTTTGGTCTACATCCTCAATCTCTAATGTTCTCTTAACCCTATTTAATATAAAATCATGATATAATACAAAATCATTATGATACATAGGCGGGGCAATAAATACAGGGGATAGTACAAAAGATATATAGCAAGTTCCTAACCACCCAATGGGAAGACGATGATATCCTTTATTCCCACAAATAAAGTAAGTATTTCGTGAGGCTACAAAGGCAGTACCAGTTGGTGTGTCAAATGCTAGGGTAATAGTGCATTCACTCTTCCCCACCGGAATGGTACCTTTATTTCGTACGCACAGGTCCGCTTTAGTATCAATAACAGTAATTACATGTAAACTGGACATATTTGTAATTCTTTGATTAGTAAAAATACGAGGTGTAGATACATTGTCTGGTCGATATTCTTCCCACTCAAATTTAGTTCCTTCTGCCTGTGGGTAACCATCTCTATCATTATAACAAACTTTATTTAGTCGGAAGAGTAGTCCACCTTTTGTTGGCCATCTCAAAGTAAAAAGAAGAGTATACCAGGCAATCCACGAACCATTATGAGAGAATGGAAGAGGAATAAGTGGAATTCCTCCTTTCTTCTGACGTCCAGGCAACATTCCACATACCCAACAGTTCGAAGTGTTCGTCATATTATGGGTATGATGTAGAATTTGAATGAAGTTGTTATTTAGGTAAGTCTGTCTATGTCTCTCTTCATGATATGGCAGAGTAAAATGGAAATGTTCAGATGGGATTGGAGTGGTAGGCAGTAAATATTCTCTCGCCGGAATCAATCGTTCTACGATCCAAGCTATTACTGCTATTACCACTATAGTCGTAACAAAAAGTACTGCACCAAGAATTCTCCTGTTTCTCGTCATAGTAGGTGCCATAGTCCAAAGAACAAAAGTTCAAAACAAAACTAAAAACTAAAAAATATGAGTGCTGAGATCCGAGGTAGCCACTGGTTTCTTCTCCGAGAGTCAAGACGGGTGTCGCTACACTGGACAGAACTGACCCCCCCCCCCCCTTGATATTCTCGGCTTCCGTTTTCGCAAACCTCAGAACGGAAACTCAAACAATCTCGCACAAAACAACTGCTTTTCTTGGACGTAGGTTGTATTTTGCTCCACCAGAAACAGTGTGGTCCGGGAAGGCTCCCTCCGATTCATGAGGCGTAACAAGATGTCTCGATAATCAGACAGCACCGCAGGATTCACCAGGTCCGGAAAGACACGACGGCAGTGAGTGGAATGTACCCACCGCTTCTTATTCGTGACTCGCACAGCTGTCCGAGTTGCCAACAATACTTGTTCAGGGCCACGCCACCTCGGCTCCAAACTGCTGGTTCTCTCGAATGCACGGATCATAACATGATCCCCAGGACGGAGATCGTCAGCCTCTCCAATGGAATTGTCGGAGAGCGCTTCTCGAACCTGTTGATGAATAGAAAGTAAATCATTTGTTAATCGTGCCAAATAATCGTTCATCATTATACAAGGCACATCATGTATTTATTTATTTTTATTTATTTATTTTCAAAGTTTTATATAGCGCGAACAAGATCTTCACAGATATCAGAGCGCTTTACATAGAGGGGTACATGAGGGAACATAGTCAAACAATAAATCAATAGATCATATAGTACAGATAGGTGGCTGCAAAGCCCATCACATGAGTAATAAGACAACTCATACAAATAAGTAAATGGGTCAAGCAAGTAGTACACATCGGTGCAGGGTGTTAACAGAGTTCGAGATAATAGATCAAGTGTATTTAGCCATGAGGATAGCTTTTACTTCTTTTTTAAAGAGTGTAGTGGAAGAGATAAGCCTGATTTCGGGAGGGAGTGAGTTCCAGATCCTAGGCGCCAATCCTGAGAAGGAGCGCTTGTATGTTTTTTCCTTCCTGAATCTTCGAGGTTTCAGCAGAAGATTGTTTGTGCCTCTCGTGTTTCTAATTCCCCCAGAGATTGTCAGTTTCTGAGCGAGGTAGCCGGGTGAGTTTAGGTGTACCGCCTTGTGTGTCATGCAGGCGATTTTCAGCTGTATTCTGGCTTCAAAAGGCAGCCAGTTCAGGGATTTCAAGTCAGGGGTAATATGGGAGTGCTTTTTTGACCCAGTGATGAGTCTCGCTGCAGCATTCAGAGAAGCTCTTAGTGGTGCGGTAGTAGTTAGGGGGAGTCCGCAGAGGGCGGTACTGCCGTATTCAATACGTGGGATGACTAGTGCTTGTACTGCTGTTTGGAAGTCTTTGGCTGGGAGGTAGGGTTTAAGTTTCCTCAGAGTATTGATCTGGAAGTTCGCTCCCTTTGTTGCCTTGCTGATATGTTGCTGCATGTTGAGGTTGGTGTCAAGTGTTATGCCTAAGGATTTTGCTGAATCCACTATGGTCGGTTGGACATTGAGTGCTGTTAGGTGCTTAAGCCATGTTTGTGTGGTAGATGTTTTAGTGGGAGGTGAGATCAGAAGGAACTCAGTCTTCATAGCGTTGAGTTTGAGGTGGTTATCAGCCAGCCAAGATTGGGTGCTTCTGATCGTTGAGTTCAGACGCAAGATGTCTTTGGGGGATTGTAGCTTGAGATATAGCTGAGTGTCATCGGCGTACATGTGAAAGTTTACGTTGGATGCATGTAGCAAGGAGGTGAGAGGTTCCATGACTAGGTTGAACAGAGTTGGTGATAGAGAGGATCCTTGGGGGACGCCTAGCGTTACAGGTATTGGCGAGGACATCAGGTTGTTGCTCTTGAATTTCTGCGACCTGTTGTGAAGAAAGGAAGTGAACCACTTGAGCACAGTTCCAGATAGACCCATTCTTGTGTTTAGTAGTTCTAGTAGATTCTCATGTTTAACGGTGTCGAATGCTGAAGAGAGATCAAGAAGGATGAGGAGGCAGGTGTCGTTTTGGTCTAGCATTTGAAGTGCGTCGTCAATTATGTGAGTCATAGCAGTTTCTGTGCTGTGTCCCGCTCGGAAGCCTGACTGGTGGCTGTTGAGGAGATCAAATTGCTCAATGTGTTTAGTCAATTGTAGTTGTGCGCATTTTTCCAACAGTTTGGCGAGAGTAGGAATATTGGTGATGGGACGGTAATTGTTGAGATCAGAGGGGTCGGCTGTAGGTTTCTTTAGTAGAGGTGTGACCTGACCAACTTTGAGGGAGTCAGGTATGCTTCCTTGTTGTAGAGAGCTGTTGATAATTTTAGTCCAGAGGGGGAGAAGCAAAGGGGTAAAGTCTTTTACTGCGGAGGCAGGGAGGGGGTCCGTGAGGTGATTGGATGGTTTCAAGGTGCTGAGTAGTTTGCCAATTTCTTCTTCCGAGTATGTGTCGAAGGTAGACCATGTAGCATTGTTTTTTGGTTCGGTGGGTGCTAGGCATTGGGGTTTGGAGTAGAGGCTTGCGTCAATGAGGAGATCGCTTTTTATTTTGTCAGTTTTTTGGATAAAGAAAGCAGCAAAGTCTTCACAGGAGGGTGCCTCATGCCTAGTGTTGACCGGTTGGGGTTGTTCCTTGGATTGTGTTTTGATTAGCTCAAACAGTTTTCTCGGGCGGTTTTTTGCTTGGTCGAGTTGGAGGCTGAAGAAGTCTGATTTTGAGCGTTTTATTTTCCTGAAGTAGGCGTTTCTCTTTTTCTTCAGCTCTTTTAGGTGCATTGCAGAGGGAGCTGATCTCCAGGTACGCTCTGCCATTCGCATGTCTTGTCTATCCTCATTGAGACTCCCGTCGTACCATGGTTTGGAGATTTTAGTAGAGACTCTTTTCAGCTCCATAGGTGCAGCCTCATTAATTATAGAGGACATAGTGTTGAGATAGTGGTCAGTCAGAGTTTGGACGTCTGTAGCGCCTGTCGGTGGCAGTAGGAGGTTGCAACTATTAGGGGGCAAAGAGCCTGGGTTGAGCTTTTTCGAGTCTCTTTTCCAGACTTTGGGCTTGGAGAGTTGAGCCGGGTTAACTTTGACTTTTTCATTGATAAAAAATGTGACAATATGATGATCTGACCAGTCACAGGGTTGGATGGACTCGAGTTGGATAGAATCCTCTTTGGAGATGATCAGGTCGAGGGTAGATCCTTTCTCGTGGGTCGGGCTGTTGCATATTTGGGTGAGGTTAAGTGCATCGAGGAAATTTTTAAGACTATTTACCACTGCGTCGTTGCGATCGTTCCAGTGGAGGTTGAAGTCACCAAGGTATATTTGGGTGAGTTGCCGTCCGGAATTAGTTGAGATCAACTCCATAATTTCTTGGGAAAAGGTGAAGTTGTCCCTGGGTGGATGGTAAATGCTGTGAAGCGAGCATATCGGTTTGCCCTCACTAATAATGTCAAGGCATATGTATTCCCAGGATGTTGGGGATGGTAGGGAGGTGGAATTGACTTTCTGAACAGAGAGGTTGTTCTTGTAGATGCATGCGATTCCACCACCTATTTTGCCTGTTCTGTCGAGCCTGATAATGTGGTAGTCGGGAGGAACCAAGATGTCCATTATAGGTGTCGAAGATTCAGTTAGCCAGGTTTCAGTCAAGATGATTAGGTCAAGGTCCCGCGATAAGAGGAGGTCAGCAATGGCGGCGGAATGTTTCTTGGCTGATCTGCAGTTGAGAAGAGTGCATTTGAGACGGGGTGTGTTGAGGGTGGTAGATGGTTCTAGAGAGAGAGGGACTTTTCTAAGGTTATTGGGGATGGAGAATCTGCTGTTTAGTGTGGGCGGTCTAAGGGGATTTGAGTGTATCGTGGGAATGTTGAGGTGTGGGGTGGTTGTGTTATTTTGGAGGGCTGGGTCATAGGAGCGGAGAAGGGTGAGTGTGTCGAGGTCAGAAGAAGAGTTGTGGGTGCGACGCGGGCGATTGTTGCGATTACGACCTGGGATTGAGGTCAGCTTGGGGGATAGCTGAGTGAGAGAGTTTGTCGGATGGGTGGGGGGCAGGTTGGGCGGGGGGGGGGTGTAGTTGCGTGAGACGTTGCAGGGGTGTTGCGGGGGCCGAGGGCAGTTGCTGCGCCTATGAGCAGGGATTGATGCCCGGTGTGGGGCGTGTTGAGTGCGGGAGTCAGCCGGCGGAGTAGGGGGCAAGTTGGGAGGGAAGGTTGAGGAGGGTGAGAGGTGTATAGGGTGTGTAGAGAGTAGTTCTTTGATGGTGTGTATGTCTTCTTTGATCTGAGTGAGGGTGGCCATGATGTATTCCATCGTGGGGGAGGTGGAGGGGGTGGAGGTGGCAGTCAGGAGTGATTGGCTGACAAGGGAATTCGTGTGCAGGTGGGAGAGAGGGCTGGTGTACGAGCAGGTCTGCGTTGTGTTGGTGTGCGGGATGGAGTTAGGCAGGCAAGAAGTTTTGGGCGGGAGGGGTGTGGATGAGGTAGGGAGGACGTTGGTGATCTGACTGAGGGCATTGGTGGTAGGCGGGGGGGTCAGGGTGTAGTCTGTGAGACTGATAGCCGTGGTGGGGGTGTAGGGAGGATAGTGGGGGCTGAGAGTAGGAGGAGAAGCGGCATTGGAGATGATCCTGTTGAGGGGAGGGGGAGTTAAATTAAGAGAGGAGGTATGTTCTGCGTAGATGGTTAGAGGGTAATGGGGACTGAGAATGGGGGGTGATAAAGGGGGGCATTTGTCGGGGTGCGTGTTATTCTGGTGCTGGACTAATTTTGGTGTGTTAAAGGTGGGAGCTGTGCTGTCAGCGGTGAGCGGTGTGTTAATGCTCGCTGTAGGTGTGATAGGAGTGTTGAAGGTATGTGTGGAGGTCCGCGAGTTGGTAGAAGGGGCGGTGGTGTGAGTCTGTGCTTGTCTGTGTGTGTCTGTGCTTGAGAGCTGAATTGGGATAGTGGGGTTGTGGGTGGGGGATGGGAGGTCAAGGGTGGTAGGTGTGCCCCCGATTGAGGGGTGTGTGGCTGTGAGGTCATGGTTGGTGGGACTGGAGGAGATATGAGTGTTGGTCCGTGAATTGGAGAGGTGTTCTTTGAAGGTGGGGAACAAGCTGTCTAGCAGTTCCAGGTTCCTGTCTGTAGCTTGTGCTAGGACAATCCCGTTATTGTAAATAGTGATGGTGGCTCTGCCTGGAAAGACTAGGGATGGTGTGATGGAGAGAGTTAGGCTATGAGGGGATTTTCTGGTGGAGGAGACGGTGAGTAGGATGAGGAACGCTTTTCTCCATTGAGCTCTGCGTGTGGTGTGGAAGAGGATATCAGTGTTCAGGGATCCATTGACCGGTGAGAAGTGGGTGTCAACAAAGGGAGTTTCAGGGTGTGACCTCAGGAAGTTGTGTTTAAAGCGTTTGGCGGCCTTTTTGGTGAGTGATGGTGGGTAGTTGATTTTGTATGTGTGTTTGCCGATAGGATCCATGTTGCGGTGATGGATTAGGTGGGTATGGGGGGAATGCGCTAATGCACTATAGTGGTACACATGTGCAGAAAAACAAATGCATACAGTAGGTTACACAGTAGTAAGTTATAAATTACAAAAGTGACATTAGTGATCAACCAGCATCACCACGATATAAGGGTGTGCAATAGAGCAAATACATACGGTACGGTAAATTACAAGGCACACGGTATAGGCGTAGGTATAATACTGACAGTATATAAGGGCAGGATATAAATGTAAACAGCAGTTTACACGAGTCAAAAATCACAAATCAATGTGTCATTAATTAGCAGCCAAAGTACAAGGTGTAAGTGTAGGTATAATACTGATAGTATATAAGGGCAGGATACAAATGCAAACAGCAATATACATGAGTCAAAAATCACAAATCAGAGTGACATTAATTCGCAACCAGGAAATATGAGGTAGCAATCTGTGCAATACCAATGTTCAAAATACAGGTAGGAGTCAAAGTGACATTAATTAGCAACCAAGAAATATGAGGTAGCAATCTGTGTAATACCAATGTTCAAAATACAGGTAGGAGTGACCCTAGAGAGCAATCAAAATATATGAGGTAGCAATCTGTATGTTACAAATGTTCAAACTAGAGGTAGACGTGGCCCTAGAGAGCAGCCAGATATATATGAGGTAGCAGTCGGTGCATTACAGGAGAGAAGAGTGAGAATGGATGCGGGTTGCAGAACTGTGTAGAATATTGCGGAATACAGAAGAAGTATGCGAGATATGAGATGGCAATCGGTGCATAACAGGAGAGGAAAGCGGGGATAGGTGCAGGATGCGGAAATGTACAGAATATGGACGACTAAAGGAGCAAGACACAGATGAAGACAGAGTACATGAATCAAGAATCAAAAATCAGGAGTGGCATTAGTTAGAAACCAAAGTATCTGAGGTAGTAGTCCGTGCATTACCAGTGTTCAAAATACAATATAATAAAAATACAATATAATACTGCAATCATAGGTAGACGTTCTTTCATATATGAGGTAGCAATCTGTGCATTACAAATGTTCAGACTACAGGTAGAAGTATAACACTGCAATAAGCGGCAGACATTATTTCACAAGAAGGTGTAGATTACATAACTGAGCAACGTACTCAGTAGCTGGGATAAGTGTAAAATGAAAGATTCTTAGTGCATGTTCAGGTAATGATGAAAATGAAAATGAAAAAACTGACTAGTCCAGGATGGCCCCCAAGAGAGAGCCTAGTCACACAAAAATGGCCGCCAAATAGGTGAGATAGAGACAGTAGTCCTCTGTTTGTTGCTGTTGCTTGTATAGCAGGGAGGAGTAACTTCCCTTCCCACTCATGCAAGGGGGTACAGGGATGACAGTCCTCTGTCTGCTGCTATTACTTTGAGCAATAAGGGAAGGAATTTCACTTTCTATTTGAGCAAGCAGTGCTCAAGGCTAGCTGGGAGGAATTCTTATCTCTGTGTGGGGGAGTTAGTCTGAGGAGCCTCGTGGACAGAGGTACCGGAGGAGATTTATTGGTACAGTTTTATGGCCCCAGCCATTTTGAACAAAGGAGGCAGTTTAAAAAGTTTAAGAAGTTTAAAAAGTGAGCAGGCGGGTGGGAGAAATAAGTACCTTAAGAATCTGTGTGCATGTTGAGTTTGCCGTCAAAATTTTGCAGAGCAGAGTTTCCATCCAGGAGTTTCTCGGTCTCTTCCGATTCGCAGATGTATGTGTGTGTGCTCCCAAATGATTAGGTCAAGGCTCCAAATCTCACAATTACCGATATTTTAGGTCAGGGCTCCAAGCCTGTATTACCCTGGGAAGCGGCCGGTGGGGGCAGGCTCCGGATTTCTGTCACCCCCACAGCTCTTGTAGGACTCAGGGCTCACCTCAGTCGCTCCTCTGGGCACCGGCGCCACAACCTCTGGTCCCCACCAATCTCCGGTGCAGCCGGGGGCATTCTCCACAGACTCCTCGCTGCCCCTCGATGCCTCTGGGACTCCTTTGCTGCTGAAGGCTGACCGAGCTCCTTAAACTCCCCTTGCCTGGAACCCAGCACACCAGCCCGCGTCTCTGCCGTGGAGCGGGCGGAGGGGGGGGCCTCTCAGCCCTCCGAAACCTTCGAGCGTCTCCGCCGTGTCTCTGCTGTTGAGCGGGTGGGGGGGGGCCTCTCTCAGCCTTCCGTTACCCTCGAGCAGGCAGGCGGTAACTGCTCAGCGGTTCCCGGAGCTTCAGCCGCGCTGTAGGTGCCTTCTCGCCTTGAATTGCATCCCCAAGCAGGCGGTAACTGCTCAGCGGTTCCCGGAGCTTCAGCCGCGCTGTAGGTGCCTTCTCGCCTTGAATTGCACCCCCAGGCAGGCGGTAACTGCTCAGCGGCTCCCGGAGCTTCAGCCGCGCTGTAGGTGCCTTCCCGCCTTGAATTGCATCCCCAGGCAGGCGGTAACTGCTCAACGGCTCCCGGAGCTTCAGCCGCGATGTGTGTGCCCTCCCGCCGTGAATCCAATGCTGGGCTGTTGGCAGGACGATCTGCGGTGCAGGCTCAGCTGTGCAGGCTCAGTGGTGCAGCTTCAGAGATGCGGGTGTCCGAGGTGGGTGTCCGATCGCGGGGCTTTTCAGGCTCCAGTCTGCATAAATCGGGTCAGCGGGCAATCCAGTTACTTTTGTAATTATTTCTGCTTTTCGGTCCGTCGTGCTGATGGGAGCTGGTGAGTGCTAACAGGGATAAAGCCCGAAAAGGGATCCCAAGCACTGGGAGCTCTTCACAGGAGCTCCTGCACGGCGGCCATCTTTGTTGAAAAAAAAATAAAAAAATATATATATATATAAAAAAAAAAAAGAAATTAAAAAAAAAAAAAAAGCGAGGCTTAGGGACTCCCCATATATTCATAGGCCTTCCAAACACCACTTCATAGGGTGTGAGGCCAGATCGGGAATGTGGCACTGATCTAATAGACAGTAATGCCAAAGGCAAAGCGTCCGGCCATTTCAAAGACGTGGATGCCACGATCTTTGCTAGCTTCAGCTTCAGAGTTGCATTACATCTCTCTACTAGACCTGCTGACTGCGGGTGGAATACAGCGTGGAATTTTTGTTTAATTCCCAATCCTTTCAGGACATGCTCCACTATTTTCCCAACAAAATGAGGACCATTGTCATTCCACAAAAATTTACAAACACCATAGCGTGGGAAGTACTCCTTGAGTAACACCTTAGCTGTTGTCAATGCTGTATTATCCTTCGTGGGGTAGGCCTCAATCCATTTACTGAAGGCACACACCACCACTAGGACATACTTCAAGTTATTACAACGCTCAAGCTGGATGTAATCCATTTGTAGTACTTCGAATGGTGCAGTAGGTGGAACGAACCCTCCTTTAGGAGTATAAGTCCCTTTGGCAGGATTGTACTGTAAGCATATCAGAAAGGTCTGCACTACTCTTTTAGCCGTGCTAGCAATCTCAGGATGCTCCCAAACTCGTGTAAGCAATTTAGTAATTGCGAGAGCTCCAACATGTGCCAGCCCATGTGTCATTTGAACCATTGCTTGCAAATAAGCGGCAGGCAATTTCCACCTCTCCATATCTTTGCTGCGCCAACAACCCTCATCATCCAACACTCCCTCTGTTGCCCAGGTTGCAAGTTCCGCTTCAGATGCTGATTTTTGTATGTCTAATATTTCCTCTCTGGCATCATGCCATCGCTCAGCCTGTGATTTTACCACATACATGGGAGAGACTTTTTGTAGCATAGCAGTCTCTCTCGCTATGCGATCTGCAAAAGCGTTTCCTTGTCCTATTTTGTCTGTCACCTTTTTATGAGCACTACATTTGACTATCGCCACTTTCTTTGGACATAATAGTGCATTCAGGAGATCACGTACTAATTCTCCATGCATGAAATGTACTCCATGCGAGGTCATGAACCCTCGTTCCTTCCAGAGTAGGCCGAAATCGTGCACTACTCCAAAAGCGTAACGGCTATCAGTATAGATATTCACACATAATCCAGCACTTAACTCACATGCTTTCGTTAAGGCTATCAATTCAGCTGCTTGGGCCGATTTTTGCGGTATTCGTGCTGTTTCTACCACTGTCTTAATTGTCGTGATCGCATAGGCTGCGGAAGTCGTACCATCTGGCAGCTTTAAACACGATCCATCAACCCACAGTTCCCCATCTACATCTGGAAGTGGCGTACCCTGTAAATCGATACGACCCTTTGTTTGTTCTTCGGTCAGAAAAACACAATCATGATGTTCTTCCTTCTGGGTCTCGGCAACAGGATATGGCAATAAAGTAGCAGGCGCACCTCTTCAGTGTAATATGTGGCGCCAACAGCGTTAGCTCGTATCCTGTTAAACGAGCGCTAGTTAGATGCTGTGTTTTCGTTTGGTTCAATAAAGCATCTACCGCATGGGGAACTAACACCAACAATTTGTGTGACAAAACTATTCCCTCACTCTGTCGTATAGCCACAGCTGTTGCTGCAACTGCTCGAAAACATCCAGGCAATCCTCGAGCCACAGGGTCGAGTACTGCTGAGAAGTACGCACAAGGTCTCTGTTTATCTCCGTGTGTCTGCACTAAGACTGACAATGCGCACCCATCCTTCTCGTGTACATATAGTGTAAAGATCTTTGTATAATCTGGTGTACCTAACACTGGTGCAGAACAAAGGGCTTGTCTCAATTGGTCAAAAGCATTCTGACATTCATCTGTCCATTCAAGGGGAATTGGTGTAGTTTTGGACAACAACGCTAAGAAAGGTTTTATAATATGCGAAAATCCTAGTATCCACTGTCTACAAAAGGACGTCAAACCTATGAAAGCACGAACATCTTTCTGAGTGCAAGGGACTGGAGTATTTAAAATTGCTTGAATTCGGTCTGATGTCAATGCACGCCCCTCCTTAGACAAAAGATGACCAAGGTAGGTCACCTTTGGTCTACAATATTGCAACTTTTTCCTCGAGACCTTGTGATTATTTTTGGCAAGAAAAGAAAGTAGGGAGAGAGTACTCTCCTCACATTGTTCCTGCGTGTCTGCTGCAAGTAAAATGTCATCAACATATTGAATAAGACCCACCCCAGACTGTAAGTCAAAAGAATCAAGCTGTCTTTTTAAAGCCTGGCTATAAATGCTAGGGCTTTCTGTGTAGCCTTGTGGAACTAGACAAAATCTCTATGATTTATTATTCAATGTGAAGCCGAACAAATATCGGCTATCGGGATGAATGGGAATTGAGAAAAAAGCATTCTTTAAATCAATAACAGTAAATGTAGTGGATGTAGGTGGAATCAAGGTAAGTAAGGTGGTAATGTCAGACACCACCGGATACTGGGGTACTACTATCTTATTAATTTCCCTCAAATCAATAATGAAACGATAGATCTTAGTGTCCGTGTCTTTCTTTAGGATCGGAAGAATCGGACTGTTACAAACATTATAGGGGACTTCCTCCACCACCCCTGCCATAATCAAGTCATTTACAATATGTGTCAAGGCCACTTCACCTTCTCTAGAAATCTTATACTGTGGTACGCGAGGCAAAGACACTCCCTCCTTTACAGTAATACGTACGGGAGGAATAATCATTTGACCCACATCAGTATCAGAAGTGGCCCATAAAGTGCTTGGAAGAGAAGCTAACGCATCGGCCTCCTGCATGAGGCACGATCTCTCAACCTCTGGGTAGTTCTCATTTAAAATAACCCGTACCCCTTCAGGGGCACAGCGTATACTTGCTCGAAAATGTTTAAGCGTATCAAGTCCCACAATATTATCTGGTGTGTTTGGAGATAACAAAAACGGGCATGGGGTAGTAAATTTATCAATGTGAAATGTAAGGGGTTGAGACAATGGGCTAAGAGAAGGTGTTCCATCGAACCCTATTGATGTAATCGTTTCGCCAGACAGGGGAGCCCTTGGAACCAAGTGTTTGGACAGAGCGCTACGAGTAGCTCCTGTATCGACCAGAAACTGATCAGTAGAACCCAAAACATGTGCTGATATATATGGACCCCTTTGATCGACTGGTACTTCAACCGATTCCACCCCCTATCCTAGGCAATCCTATGCATAAGTATTATCCTGAGACTCAATAGACTCTCCTTCAGCTATCTGATACTGATTGCGTCGATCAAAAGTATTTTGATCCGCCTGACCACGACCCCTCGCTTCAAACCTACCACGATCATTCGCTCCACCCCTCGGTCCTGAGTAACTGTTCTGTGACCTTCCACTTCCTCGACCACGCTGATTATGCAGTTCTCAAAGTACTGGACAGTCCGAAGCCCAATTTCCAAACTGTTTACAGTATGCACACTGATCCTCTGAAATATCAGTACGAGCAGAAGACGTACCATACGATCCTCGTCTACCCCTATCGTTCCCTCTCGACTGCGTAGCATAAACCTGAGCCAACATCACATTCGTTTTTAAATCCTTCGCTTTCTTATCACTACTTTCTTTAGCCTCCAATTCCTGCCGTTCATAATACAGAGCCATAGTCAATAAAGAAGCAGGGGTTGCCGTGGTCCATGAACTTTCACTAGTTTTTAAACGTTTTGCAATCTCCGGTAGGAGATTAGCCACATACTTATCAACAAACAAATGCCTGCCCGTGTCCTCTGTTAATAATTGGCCACTGTAATCATGAAATGCTTCTTCGAAACGTGAAAAAAGTCAGAGACCGATTCATCCGGCTTCTGCTTACAAGAAGCCAACATCGTCCAATCAATTTTCTTAGGGGGGGACAAGCGTTTTTAGTTTATTCAAAATAGCCGTTGGGAGGTCTAGAATCACTTGACACGGCTTACATGCGGGTTCCCTATCCAAATCAGCTTGAACTAACTCCTTCCAATCAGCACTCAAAATTGCTCGATCATCAAACTTACGAATAGCTCTCCACATATCAGGGGGCAATATTAACCCAAAGAAAAGATCAATGTCAACTAATGTCATAACACACGAAGAAATAGCTCCTTCCACTCCTTCATAGAAAGCTGCTGGGTTTTTGCGAGGGTCAGGCAAAGTATTCTTAAGTGTCATAACATCTGTTCTATTCCAGGGCGTATAAACCCAATTATATATAAAATAACCCTTCGCATTCACAGATGTCTTATCGTCATCTGTGCCTAGCCCTTTAGGAGGGACATACAAAGGTGCAGCTTCTCGCATAGGCATAACATGTTACTGCGGCGTTCTTATCTGTTCCAAAGATAGGGCACTCTTTGGATACTTCCGTCGATCCAGGCGCAGGCGAACCCGATGCCTTTTTCGCCGCCCGTAGTCGTAACGCCTCATCCCGTAGCTGAACCAAACGCTGGAAAAACTCATCCGCATCTGTAAGAACAAAAAGACCTTTACGTAAATTATCACGACCAACTGATATATCCTTAGGTTCCAACTCAGATGAATAACGCCTAAACCGTCCAACAACTTCTTCTCCTAAATGATCCAAAAAATACAATCGTTCTCGATCAGACCACTTACACATATGGCCCTCAATCTCTGAAACATTTATAGAATCAATGTTAAGTTTACGAGCAAACCCGCGTAGTTCCGCGGCTCGATCAGCAGTTAGCCTGGTACGATCACCCATCTGATCATCCTCACCCGAGTCCTCATCCGGAGCCGTAGGCAGAATATACGGAGGCGGACAACGATCTAATAATGAAAAATCATCTGATTCATTAGTAAGGACAGGATAAAGAGGACGTCGAATAGGAAATTGACCATTAACTTGTAAATTACGTTCTCGAGTCTCCCTCTCTTTCTGTTCCTGCAATTCTTTCTCCTGCAACTGTAAAGCTTTGTCACGAGCAGCCTTTCGCTGCTCCTTGTCCGCCAAGGCTTGTTCACGCTTCATTCGTTCACGCACCGCTTTCTCCCACATACGCACACAATCAAACATATCCTGTCTAGACCTGCGCTGAAACAAACACTGCTCCACATATTGAACCTTTCGCAAATCAAACGACCCATGTAGTGGCCATTGCAATTCACGATCA
The DNA here is from genome assembly GCF_964261635.1 of Lissotriton helveticus. Taxonomy (NCBI): domain Eukaryota; kingdom Metazoa; phylum Chordata; class Amphibia; order Caudata; family Salamandridae; genus Lissotriton; species Lissotriton helveticus. The sequence goes on along the minus strand of NC_136069.1, from coordinate 751,071,672 downwards.
GTTTTTGTATATTTGTGCCATAATGTACTATACATAATGGGGGGGAGGCCAAATTTTATGTACATTTCACGATTAGGTGTCCCCTCTGGGGGAGCCGGCTGAGATTCATTTAATCGATAACTGGTACCATTTCCAAAACAGCACATTCCTCGAAGTGTGCTTAGAACAGGCATGTCAAAATATCACGAAAACGCAATATTACAAAAATGGCACTTAATATGGTTTACACACGATGTGCCGTTCAAACAATTACAAAGTCAGAGAAATATCTCTACATGCCTGTCTATGTAAGGTGCACTCCACATATAACTCAAATCATAGGTCCAAATGTTAGCTAACTCAAACAAATCCAAATAGCCACAGTAAGTGTCAGTAGACTACCTTACCAATCACAAGCTTACCAAATATTCTCAAACGTCCAGGTTCCAACTGCCAAGTTCCTTAATCGAATAAGCCAAACGGGCACTGCACAACCCAACCGATCAGGATCTCAGTCGAGGACCGGCGCCACCTGGAAGGTCGAGTTGGAAGGAAAGGAAGAAAACACAGTGGATGCCAAGACTCGGGTCACTCAGTGGCAGCGTACGCGTCCATGGCGAGTTTCCAATCCTTCGTCACGACCTCTCCTTCGGGCATCCGAGTCACCGATGAGTCCCTTCGTGGTCGCCAATTTGTGGTATTGGGTTTCGTCAGGTCTACATACTCTGCAAAAAACTCCTGAACACCATAGAATAGAAGTTGGCACGGAAACTGGAAAATGCAAAAGACAAGTTTATTAGGACCCCATGGGGTGGTGGTACATTCCTACAGCACCCTTCGGTAATGCAAGAAGTATCACACCGAACATCGGTGCGTGACCTCTTTTATACAAGTTTAACAGTAATAAAAGGTAGGCGGTATACTCTTTTCCGAGTTTAGGTACATATAAGGGCATTTTTTGGAACACAGCCAACATGTGGGAGGAGTTTAGTACCACTGGTCAGTTTTGGAGGACATTCCTAAGAGGTGACCGCTCATTAGTCTAAACGTTTGAGTACGCATGCGTGAGCTTGACCAGTGCTAAAAATAGCCTGTTGCCGGGCAAGGTAAATGGTCATTGGTACAGAGAAAGGGCATGCTGACCATGAAGCTGCATGTTCATACAAAATGGAAGCCAGGAAATACAAAATGGCCCCCGCAAGTTTGGTCAAGTTAAACACTAAAGTTCGTGTAGCTGGGCTAAATGCTAACCTATTCACTGCCAAATTACGACATAACCCACAGCAGAGCTCCTCCTGGGATACGAGGAGTAAAATGTGTGGAACGCCTGGTCTAACCCACAGCTGAGTTCCTCCTGGGATACGAGGACTAAAATGTGTGGAACGCCTGGTCTAGCCCACAGCAGAGCTCCTCCTGGGATATGAGGAATAAAATGTGTGGAACGCCTGGTCTAACCCACAGCAGAGCTCCTCCTGGGATACGAGGAGTAAAATGTGTGGAACGCCTGGTCTAACCCACAGCAGAGCTCCTCCTGGGATACGAGGAGTAAAATGTGTTACATAGCTGTGGATTGTCATCCATACAGTTTACAATTGACCTTCACATGTCGGCCGATTGCTTTCAGCGATTGTAATAATGATAATATTGTCCAGGGCAGACATTTGGACATAAACGCCTTGCATGTGTCAATGCTTTTGTCCATACACTTAAGGCATAGGTATTTTGACAAGAATGTATTAAATGAATAAGCAGTACATCAGTTTGTTGGACAGAATAAGTGGCACTAGAATGTTGTTTGGCAAATCTAATACTAATTCAATTATCTTGCTACAGATTGAAGGAATTATGTAATAAAACATTTTTATAATCCTTTTTTCACAGAAATATGATGGTTAGAGTCCTGATGAAGGCATAGTGTGTATGTCGAAACGCGTCGACAGGAAACCATCAATTCTTCTAATAATAATTTTTTACTGTGACAACATATGTATTAGTACAATGTTATTTTATCAATTTGGATCAATGTATTGATTTTTACTATATGTCTCTATCATATTAAACATGTATTTTTTCATATTGAATTAGTTGTATGTTTGCCTTAATCTAGTGTGCCACTTCTTTATATTGTATGCCTGGGATTGTTATCTCACATATAATGCTTTTGTCCATACACTTGTGTTAGAAAGACCATTATCATCATTCATATTCGACTGAGATTACATTAATCTTGTAGGTATTTGGGCAACTGATATCTTCATTTTTAAGCTGCAGAATTAAGTTTGTTCATTGAGAATTATTTTTATGAATACATGGAGAGCAGAGTGCCAGCACCAGATGTTAGAATCACTGTTACCTGTCCAGCCTCTCTGGGATGTTTCCAAATAACCAGGAATTGGTTGAAGGGAAAATCTGCCAGGATCAAGGCCCAGAAGGGAGAGAGAGTAGGTGGCAAGTCCAGAGCAAAGCGAAAAGGCAAAAGATAGAAAACATGCAGGTTTTATTAATTTACGAAGAGCTAAACTAGCTCTAAAGGGAAGCATAGTATCCTTAGCAACTGGATGTGTTGCTAAGATGTAGGAGGCAGAGACATGCATTTACCTTTACAATGTGAACTGAGAAAGATAAGTGTGTGGTAATAGAGAAGCATAGCATCACAGTGAGATGAGACAGGGAGAGAAGGGACTCAGAATGGGATAACATGAAGATCGAGAAGAGGGAGATCTTCCTGGTAAATGGATTTTTATTGTGAATAAACTAAAAAACAATGACATCATGTCAAATGTCAAATACCCATATTATAGCATTATAGAGTGACAATTACTTCCTGTCAAACATCAATGAATCACGTTGTAAAACGTAAGTGTCTGCAACCTAATCCTCCTAGTAAATGTAACAAATTAATATCATCTTGTATAGTTAAATGAAATTAACAGCAGGCAGAAGAGGAGGAGAGATTGAAAATGTGAGGTATCAAAACATCAAGTAATTACCAGTGGAAAACATTGACTCATAATGGCTTAATATCTTGAAAATAACTCTGCACCAATCACATTCCCTTCTGGTATTGGGCCAGACCCAATCACAGAGCTCCAATGTTCATACATGGTGTGACCGGGTTGTATCGGCGTGCCCTAGCCAGCTTGGTGACTGTGCCCCTTCTTTGCAACAAGATATTCCTGAGCAGCATCAGTGCTTGATAATGTGCATCATCTCTTCACATCACAGTCTCTAAAGCTGTCTGAGAACCTCAAATAAGCTTTAAGACTAGGGGCCATATGTATCATAGTTACGTTTTGCGAATTCTAAATAGCGATTTTTAAGGAATCGCTATTTAGAATTCGCAAAACGGTATGTATGTACAAAATCGCTTTTTTATAGCGATTCCTTACCATTCCTAATTTGCGATTAGCAAATTGCTAATCGCAAATTACCCATTCATTTCTATGGGCCAGGAGGCCCATAGGAATGAAGGGGGAATTTGCGATTAGCAATTTGCTAATCGCAAATTAGGAATTTTTTCAAGGGTGCAGGGGTGTCTCAAGAACACCCTGCTGCACCCCTGAAAATGACATGTGGGGGCATATGGCGCACATACATGCCCTAAGGGCATGTATGAGCGTCATATGGCACCTTTGTTTTTTTTGTAAAAAGCATTTTTAAAAGAATTTGCAACTTACCACCAACTAGAAGTTGGTGGTAATTTGCGAATCCTTATGGGCATTTTTTGAATATTTTTTGTTTGATACATTGCATTTAGGGAATCGCAAAATTTGCGATTCCTTAAGTGCAATCGCAAAATAAGGAATAGCAAATTTTGCGATTCCTTATTTTGCATCAAACATGTTACACACATACCATTTTCGGCCTTTGCGAATGCTAATTAGCTTGATACATATGGCCCAAAGTGAGAGAAGTTCTTTCTTAATGAGATGTAGGGCTTCTGACCACCTCAGTGGTACCATGCTCAGATCAGGAATATGTGCACCTTGAAACCCATTCTTATAATCTCTGTTTCTGGTCTCGCTAAAGACGACTCCATACCATACTCCACAGAGCCAATCCTTGCTCAAGATTGGATGACTTTCATGTCAATTTTCGTTATCTTGCTCCTAATTGTTGTTTTCCTCCCTTTCTTTGTTTCACCCACCCACAGGAGCTTAAACGGTTACGCCATTGGTAGGTTTGTCATTTTTCTCACTCTGAATGCAGCATTGAAAAAAGAGCTTCATTTAAACACGACCAGTTTGCTGCTCATAAGTGGCATCTAGTCTTCACTACAAAAAACTGCGGCTGAAATGTGGAAGATGAAACATCAATCTTGAAAGACTACTATAAACAAGCATTGGCAATTCCTATCAACATCACTTGCCTGTAAAGGTAAGTGCGATCGACTGGCATTGCCAGTGCTTGTTTGTCTTAGCTGCAGTCCATATTATCATTTCTTGCAGCTCACTGTCCTCTCCAATCCACAAATACAGCACCTATATCCCCTTCTTGCCTGCTTAGTTTAAGAGGGGTGGTGGACAAAGGTGCTGGTGAGTGATGGATGAGTGGGTAGATATCTGAGGTTAGGAAAGATAGGAGCGTCCAGAAGAAGACTTTAGGCTGCAAGAGTAAGGAGAGGCGAGGGAGGGTGAGGTGAAAGGTTGGATTGATATAGAAATGGTATGGTTGGTGAGCAAGCAGTGAGGGGAATCATACAAGTTCTGCAGGTTGCATGGGAAACAGCCTTTACAACTTAGGGCCATATGTATCAAAAAGTAATTTAGCGATTCTCAAATAGCGATTTTTTGCGAATCGCTATTTGAGAATCGCAAAATGCTATGTATGTAGGATTTGCAATAAATTTTGCGAATCCTACATATTCCTTAATTGCGAATCGCAAATTGCAATTCGCAATTGAGGAATACCTCCCCATTCATTCCTATGGGCCTAGAGGCCCATAGGAATGACTGGGAAGACATTCTCAATTTGCGATTAGCAATTGGCGAATCGCAAATTGAGAATGCAATTTCAAGGGTGCAGGGGTGTCAAAAGGACACCCTGTTGCACCCATTAAATAAGCATGGGTGCACATGTGGCACACATACATGCCCTAAGGACATGTATGTGCTTCACATTGCACTTTGAAAAATGCAAAAAAATGAATTTTTTCAAAGAAATCGCAAATTACCACCAACTTGAAGTTGGTGGTAATTTGCGATTCCTTAAGGCCAAATTGCACTTTTTTGGTGCTTCTAACATTGCATTTAAGGAATCCCAAAATTTGCGATTCCTTAAATGCAATCGCAAAATAAGGAATCCCAAATTTTGCGATTCCTCATTTTGCCTTAATACATACCATTTGGCAAAATTGCATTCGCAAACGCCGATATTCTGCGAATGTCGGCGTTTGCGAATGCAATTTTGCTTGATACATATGGCCCTAGGTTTTTATCATCTTGTACCTTTACCATGCATTTTTTGCCCCGCATGTTATTAGTACGCATATGCTTTTACAACATATGCCTTTACTGTCCATTTAAAGGTAAGTTCGGGGGCGTAGAGGGTCCCCTCACTAATACATTGTTCGCACATATATAAACATATATGTAAAACAATGCATGGTAAAGGCATACGTTGTAAAAGCTTATGCGTTCTAAAAAAAAGTGCATGGTAAAGGCATGCAGGGTATTTCCCTGCGTTGTTCCGTCATTAAACCGGTTGCATGGGTGTCGTAAGAAGTGAGGGAGGGAGTTATAGACGGGGAAATAGGATTTACCTGTCAGAATAGAGCTAATGCCAGAGGGCTGCCTACAAGCAGTACTTTTGGGAAAAGGGGAGTAGGGAGGTCGGTGGAATAAGTGGGATGAGAAGAATGACTGTATGAAGCATACAGTTAGAAGAGGAAAGGTTAGGAATTAGAGGAGGGCAAGGAAGGGCATGAGGAAACGGGAAGTGGGGATGAAGATGATGTTGCAGTTCTAAAAGCTCTAGATAAAAGTGAGGTGGGAAGGGGAGGTCTGGGTGTGTTGGGAGGAAAAGGAATGGGATGAAGAAGAGATGCAAATGAAGAGGAAGAGGGGGAAGAAGTAGGTAGGTGGAATAAGAGGGAATGGAAGGAGATAATAAATCAGTTAAGTTGAGATAAAAATGATGTAAAAGTTGAGGTAGCTAGGAGAGAAATGGCTAGTTGTTAGGAGCAAGGAGGAGGAGAAAGTTGGAAAAGTGAATTTGAAGATCAAGTGGTAAAAAGAGATGAGGTAGGTTGATGGGAAGTGTAGGCAGTAAGGCATCACCAGGATCAAGGTAGAGGAGAAAGGGAGCCAGATATGTGAGAGGTGGGATAGGTGTGGTTAAATGATTGATATCAGGAATATGCATGGGAGGGTGGTATGGTGAATTAAGACTACTAGAATATTTCAGGAGTGCTTTTCGGTGTCTATGGTTGTTTGAAAAATGTATCTAAAAATATGAATTAAGATGCAAAATGTGACACTTTTATCTCAAGCTTTTCTTGGAGGGTGAACCCTCCAGGTCTCCGACTGAGACTGTCTGTCACACATTGCAACTTGCGGCAGGTATTTCATCCCATCACTGTAAAAAAATATTAGGCCCAGAGGAAACTTGTTTATGATTTAAAAAAAAATCTTTTTTATTAATTTTCCAAACAAAGAAAACTTCTGGCAATTGTTACATCATTCACATTACTCAGCGCCAATCATAGCAGTAGCCCCTTGAAGCCCATACCCTCCGGTCTTCAGTGTCACAAGTGTATGGACCACATTCACAAAAGCATTGGGCAGGTTCCAGTTTCCCGCATTATGGTGTAGCATTGAACTATAATTCAGGGAGCTACATTAAGCTCATAGTCAAAAGTGAGCCACTGCTATTGCAACTGAGCAACGTATGTCCCTCTAATCGAGCCAGCCCACTCCTTCCCCGCTCCCCGCCCACCCCCGGCCACCGGTGTGTCCAAACTGCTTTCAACTATAAGAGTGGATGCCACAAAGTCCTCAACATGATGCGTCCCTATACCGTCGGGGCTGTGGAACCCCGCTCCTCAACATTCCCTTCAGCAAATGCTTCATATGATTATGCCAGGGGTTCCCCAACTGGTCCATCTACCAATGGCGTCCGCTTCTACATCTCCAGCACTGAGCCCCCATCTGAATCTGCCTTAGGCTCCTGTAATGACGCGTCTAGGCCCTCCCATGCCCTTGCCATCTCCAATGCCTTATCGTTGTTAGATCGCTTGGCCTGCCGCATCCAAACTAAACCCTCACTCGACGCCCATTTGATTACCCCCCCCCCCCCGCCCCTTCCACCTCACAATGCTGGGCCCTTGCTTGGATTTCCAGTGCGCTGTAATCTCTCTCTTAGCCAGTAACAAACCCAAGTCCAAGAATTTACTCGTAACCTTCGTTTTAGATGTATGTGGAAACAAGTGTAATAAGCACACGCCCACCTCTGGTAGTCCGTCGCCCCGTAATTACACAGAGCCGGTCGACTACCTCCTCCCAGTATGTCTCCAGCTGCGGGCATCCCCACATCATATGATGAAAATCCGCCCCCTCAAAATTACAACGCGGACATTGAGCCGTATTCACGCTAAAGTACCTGTTAATCTTAGCTGGGGTTAAATACGCCCTGTGTAATACAAAGAAATGGACCAGTTGGAACCTGGCATTTCACGTACTCTTCCTCGATCTCCAGACCAATTGAGCCCATGTTGTCTCAGGGATCTCCTTACCTAGGTCCACCTCCCATTTCTCTTGCAATTGGCTCAACGGTTTCATACCTTTACCCACCATACGCCAATATAAGCACGTAATAGCTTTAAAGGTTCCTGCTGCCATCACAACTTACTGCCATGCCATGGCAGTCTGTGGTTCCAGTAATCCTTCCCTCCAATGACACTGTATCGATGCTACCAGGGCAGAGTGCAACAGGAAGTCCCCTCGAGGCAGGCCATACCTATCTTGCAGGGTCTGGTAAGGCAATAGAGCGCCATCTTCGTACAAATTTCCCACAACCTGTACTCCCAATTCCTCCCACTCAGCCAACTCAGTCCAGTCCAGTCCCCTCCCGGAAGGGCAGTACATATCCCGAGCAGATTCTCTGGAGCGTACGCTGGAGCGTACGGACGGACAATTCCAGCTCTATGCTGGCATCTATTCCAACACAACTTCAACGTCCGCTCCTCCTGAGAGTGCGCCCCTAGGTGCAATCGTTGCTGGAGTAAGGTGAAGGACAGTATATGACGCGAGATCCACCGTCCCTCTGGACCATAGGAAAATTGTTTATGATGCCGTATTTTCTACATTTTGCATTACTCTTTTTATGCGAAATGCCCAAGATTATGCCATAATACCAGTGGCTTATTTAAAACGTCACTTGGGTGAAAATCCTATTGCGGTAGTACAGGACCAACCAGGACGAACGGAACGTGAGTGGCTGATGTTTGCACCACCTGCAGTTTTGACCTATTTTTTAGTGCTAAATGCATCATTGCGTCAAAATGGATGCGAGGATAGATTTCACTGTAAAAAAAAAAAAATTTGTACATTTTTGGGAAGTTATATGAAGGATATTATGTGAATTTCAAATAAGTCTAAAAATGACCAGCTGTTAATGTGTGTGAATATATCATACACATATTAATAGCAAGCATTTGCAATTCAATAGGTCTCACATTCACTCGAGTTTGAGCTATTGGCATTGTAAATGACAATGCCTTTTATTTATGTTTTGGGTTTTTTAAACATAAATAAAAGGCATTGTCATTTACAACACTAATTGCTTAAACTCGAGATCTGTTGCATTGCAATAAAGGGCCTTCCCAGCCGCTTAGTAGATTGTAAATGTCAGAGGAAGAGACCGGCCTGCGACATCTTCAAAGTAGTGATAAATAGTGCAGTGAAAAAGATGTGTAAATGTTGTAAATTACACAGGCCACAAAGTGTGAAGTGAGAGTTGCTTATGATCCGAGCTACAAAAGCTAACAACGCGCTCCAACACTTTTCACTCTGCGATTACACTGTCATGGCTTGGGAAGAAGAGCGGGGGGGCTATTTCCTGCCCCCTACGTGATTTAAGTGTGCAGTGTGACATTGCGTAATGTCATTTCTATCTTTGGCCTAATAAAAAACACTCCAGCTGTAGTAGGGCCCTGGCTTCACCTCCTTGTGCAGGGTGGGCTATGCTTTATGGTGGGAGGGATGGTCTCAGCTGCAGCTCCGACCTCGTACAGTGCCCCTGCTATTACTAGTGAGCGAGAGGCGCTGAGGTGGTGGTATTGGTGGTGGTGGTATTGGTATTGGTATTAGTGGTGTTGGTGGTATTGGTGGTGGTGGTGGTTCTGGTGGTGGTGGTGGTGGTATTGGTGGTGGTGGTATTGGTACTGGTGGTGGTATTGGTATTGGTGGTGGTACTGGTATTGGTGGTATTGATGGTGGGGTATTGGTGGTGGTATTGGTATTGATGGTATTGATGGTGCTATTGGTGGGGGTGGTGGTATTGGTGGTGAGATATTGGTGGTGGTGGTGGTATTGGTATTGATGGTGGTGGTATTGGTGGTGGTATTGGTATTGTGGTGGTGCTATGGGTATTGATGGTATTGGTGGTGGTATTGGTGGTGGTCGTATTGGTGGCGGTATTGGTTATGTCAATTATATTTCTAATGTGCAACGGTTACCTGAGGGTGTCCTGGCGCTAGCTACTACCATCTGAACACAGGTTGACATGGAAATCCGACTTGCTGAAAAAACAGATTTATAGTCCTTTCCTAAACGCCATTAAGTCAGTGGCGGTTCTGATATGGAAAGGGAGTTCATTCGCCGGTGACAAAGCTTCTCCCTCCCCAGTTGACTTTTTTAATGGGAGGTACAATCACCATCTTAGCTCCTGAGGAGCGGAGGGCTCTTTTAGGAACATATCATTGAAATCATTTTTTAAGATATTTTGGCCGTATTCCTTGAAGGGCTTGAAAGATTTAAAAAGCACCCGTTGTGTAACTGGTAGCCAATGAAGCCTTTTCATTTCCTTGGTGACTGACATATTTTGGCATGCCAGTAAGCAGTCTAACTGCCACGGTTTGCAAAAGTTGGAGTTTGTTTAAATGTCGCTGTTGAATGTTCAGGTAGAGGCCATTACAATAATCCAACCTTGATAGAATGAGAGATGTTATAACTATGCGTTGACTGTCCTCCGGCAGATAAGGCATTATTTTCTTAATCGTTCTTAGAGAGTGAAATGTAGCTGATGTAAGAGCATTTATCTGGTCCCCAAAAGTGAGTTTATCGTCAACTATAATTCCCAGATTTTTTGCTTTCCTGCTAGGTTTTGGAAGGGTGGCTAATTCTTCCGCCCACCATTCGGGAGTCCAGAAGCTGGCATTATTTCCAAATATGATGACTTCAGTTTTGCTCGAGTTTAACTTCAAGCAATTCTGTGTCATCCACCTCTTGCCCTTATCGGATTCCTGACCTGGCAGCAGAGACACCACAATTTGCATGTCATACACATATGAAGTGAGATGAAAGCCAAAGGATCTGATCAGGGTGGCCAAGGGAGACACGTGAACATTAAAAAGAGTAGGACTAAGGGATGACCCCTGTGGCACTCCACAAGGCAAGGAAAGAGGATCCTTAGTGTCTAAGTTTTGTTTTTCTACAATGGAAGGATGGATGCTATCTTCCAAGTTTTGGGGAAATGCCCTGACTCAAATGTATGACATTTTTCTGCATTCTGTCCATCACCTGTTGTTTTTGCATCTGACTCAAACATGGCATTAAATAAGGAAGTACGCAAGATGGCAATAGGTTCAGAGGCAAATTGGATCACAGAGATCGGACAAGAATCATAAGGAGAGTCTGACCTGATATAGGTGAGTAGATTTAAAGTGTCTTTAATGAACTGTGGAGCAAACTTATCAAGGATAGGCACTAAGTCAGTTGCTATTTTGGCACACGCATTTAGAACATTTGTCCCTCCCATCGGGGAGAAACTAAATGATGAAAAGATAAGCTCCACCTTCTGCAAGAAGAAAATGGCAATTTCCTCACATAACTCTTGACTACTAGGAATTTTACGAGGCGAGGGGGAAGCCAATCTAGATACGGTCCTGAAGAGTTCTTTGGTTGAACATTTGGCCAGTTTAATTTGATTTGCAAAGAATGCTCTTTTTGTATTAAATAAAAGCCTTTTGTAGACCGTAAGACTTTGTTAATATAATTCTTTCTCTGCTTCGTTGTATTCTCTTCTCCAGTTGCGTACTAAACGCTTGCAAATGAGTTTTTGTTCCCCTAGTTCCACAAAGTACAAGGGAGCTGTTTGTTGGGATCGTTTGGGGTGCAACATTTTCAAAGGGGCTAGTTTTTTGCAGGCTGCCTCCACCCACTTTGTATGACAAATAGTGCCCTCCTCAACCTCTGTAGGCAGAGAGCAGGTGGTCATGGTGAGAAGGTATTTTAACTCTGTGCCCTTAATTTTATTCCATGCTCTTAGTTCTATCTGCCTCTTAGGGGCCCCAGTGCTATTGTGTAGGTCGGGAGGAACCAACTCGTACTGAATTGCTACGGGGTCTGTCCAGGCAAGTGGCAACAACCCAGTACAGGTTAGCTGTGGATGATTGCAAAAAATCCCATTCAACGTATGGCCTGCAACATGAATGGGACCTTCTACATGTTGCCTTATTTTTTATTTTACAGAGTTTTATATAGCGCAAACTTGACCCGAATCGGGTATCAGAGCGCTTTACATAGCACCAATTGCATTACATGAGGACACATTCATTTTTTTTGTTAGGCACGGGGAGATTAAGTTATTTGTCCAGAATCACAGGATGTTCAGCTTCTTTGCCGAGACTCAAACCCAGTTCCCCAGATTCGTGGTCGACCGTCATAGTCGTTAGGCCATAAATCTCCCCTAAATCTGCCTTAAATCAACGCTACTCATCACATTGACAAGAGTGGTTGTTTTGGGTTCAGTAAGTGCTTTGAGATAAAAGTTAAAATCCCCAAGAATGGTAAATGAATCAGAGGAGAGTCCATCCTCTAGCAGGATTCCAACTGACGCTAGAAACATGTTCCTAGGTCCTGTTGATCTGTACAATAAAATGCCCTTACAAGAATGATGATGGGAAAGGCGGAAACTGAAGGAAAGTGCTTCGCAAGTTGAATTAGATGTTGTATGAAAGGCAGCATTTAAGGAGCTGTGATATATTACTGCCCCCCTCTCCTGATGGATCAATTCTATGTGTGACAGAGGAACCCCGGTGGAGTAGCTTTGACTAATTTAGGTCCTGAGGCATTGTCTGTCCAGGATTCAGTGATAAATGCAAGTTTTATATTATGATCCTCCATAAGTTTGGCACACTCTCTGCTGTGTTTTACCAATGATCTGGCGTTTAGCAATAAACATCGTAATGGGTTTGCATTACGCCGCTCTTTGCTTGCCCATTTCTGTGGCCTGTTGGGCTTGGTTGCCTGAAATAGAAAGTGAGGGAGAGAGTTTTTACAGCTGGGACAAGTGAGGGGGATTGATCCAGGGATTGCTTTGAATGTTAGGCACATACAGGCAGTATCCTTCCTTACAGTATTCAAAGCGAGTAGCTCAGCCCTAGAGTACTTTAAAATGGTAGAAAGGTCTGACTTAAAAGGTGCAGGGGGGCTGGCGCTGAGCGCGATCCGAGCGCAGATGGGCGCAGACGGGCTTGCCTTTGTCCCACCTTCGGCGGGTGAGTGGCACAACTATTGCGTGTGTCCGCTGCACGGTCGTATCAGCGCGTCCATTTATATTATTGATAAACAAGTTGTTGTTCCCGAGCACAGCACAAAATATATTAAGTTCAAGAGAAAAGAGAATAAATCAACAGTTTATCTGTTTTTAAAGTTCAATCAATAAATTCCTTTATTTTTCTTTCTTTTCTCTTCACAATCATGGAGTTTTCACCAAATAGTAATTCTCCTTGTTATGTTGATTGGAATCATACAAAATGTAGCCAGTAAGCCAAGCCGACACGTGTTTCGTCACAGGAAACAATCACCCAATGACTTCATCAGGGTATAAGTAATCCTCGCGAAAAGATACACCACATTCCAGGTATGACCTGTCTATGGCCCAATACAGCATAAAACCAGGTAAAATCGATTTTCCTCATGAAAGTCACGTTTCAATCAATCATCTATTCAGATATAAGATCAGTATCTCCAAAAATTCATTTGATGCAATCCAAAGGAAAAATAAATTGGTTTCTAGGAGAGTACTCCCGTTGTCATCTTCGGCTACAAGATCACCTGCAGGGACCGCACCAACGGAGCAAGAAGCACCATCATCCACAAGAACACTCTCAGAGTCTCGACCAACACCGAAGACACCCTCAGCACCGCCGAACACCTGTACTTCCAGTTCCACACCGATCCCAACACCACCCTCAGAGGAACCTCATCTAAAGACCCCGACCACAGTTGAGCGACTCTGTCGCTGACTTTGTCAGTACACATGCCCTCACCTCCACCGACCACATTCTTCTCGGGGACCTGAACTTCCACCTCGAGAACAACAACGACCGCAACTCCACCACCCTGATCGACAACCTCGGACTCCGACAACTCATCACAACACCCACCCACTCCGCCGGCCACACCCTTGACCCCCATCTTCTCCGCAAGCGCCCACGTCACCTTCAACCACACCACCAAACTCCACTGGACCGACCATCACTGCATCTACTTCACCTTCTGGAAACCCACCACGCACCACCGCACCCATCGGATCCCCCGTCGCTGCTGGAGCAAAGTCACCGAAACCAGCTAACCACCACCCTCGCCCAGAGCCCACCCGCCGACCCCACCGACCCCGACACCGCCGCCTGCAACCTCAGAGAATGGATCGGCGACTGCTACAACCCCCTGCCCTGATCAAGAAACCCTCCAATAGACACGCCCACAAGAAAGCCAGCTGGTTCACTGAAGACCTCCAGGCCTCCAAGCATACCTGCCGAAAGCTATAGAAGAAATGGCACCGTGAACAGACACCAGACAGCTACGCAGCCCACAAGAACGCCACCAGCAGACACCATCACCTCATCAGATCCGCCAAAAGGGCCTCCTTCAAAGAACGCCTAGACAACAATGCACACAACAGCAAAGAGCTCTTCAACATCGTGCAGGAACTCTCCAACCCCAGCTCTAACACCAACGACATCCCACCTTCGCAAGACCTGTGCGACTCCCTTGCCACCTTCTGCCATCACAAGATCGCAGACATCCATGACAGCTCCAATGTCCAGACCGCCCCGACAACCACTGAGACCTCCGTCCCCATGACCACCATCCGCACCGACCCCCTGCTCTCCTGGACCAACATAAACGACGACGACGACATCAACAATATCATGAACACCATCCATTCCGGATCTCCGTCAGACCCATGCCCACACCACTTCTTCAACAAAGCCAGCACCACCATCGCATCCCACCTCTGGAAAGCCATCAACATCTCCTTCAAGACAGCAACCTTCCTGGAGAGCTGGAAGCACACCGAGATCAACGCCTTACTCAAAAAATCCAAAGCTGACCCCAAGGACCTCAAGAACTTCTGGCCCATCTCCCTGCTCCTGTTCCTGACGAAGGTCATCGAGAAGACCGTCAACAGACAACTGACCCGCTACCTCGAGGAGAACAACATTCTGGGCCCATCCCAGTTGAGTTCCGCAGCAACCACAGCACCGAAACTGCCCTCATCGCAGCCACCAATTACATCGGAGCCCTGCTGGACATTGGAGAAACCGCAGCCCTCATCCTCTTGGACCTATCAGCCGCCTTCGACACTGTCTGCCACCGCATCTTACACACACGCCTCCACGACGCTGGGATCCAAGACAAGGGCCTGGACTGGAGCACCTCCTTCCTATCCAGCAGAACCCAGAGCGTCCGCCTCCCCCCTTTCCGCTCCGAAGCCACCAGATCTTCTGCGGCGTACCCCAGGGCTCATCCTTCAGCCAAACATTGTTCAACATCTACATAGCACCGCTCGCTCACGTCGCCCGACTGCACGGCCTCAACATCATCTCCTACGCCGACGACACCCAGCTGATCATCTCCCTCACCAAGGACCCCATCACCGCCAAAACCAACCTCCACGAAGGAATGAAAGCCGTCGCCGAGTGGATGAAAAAGAGCAGACTGAAGCCAAACTCGGAAAAGACGGAAGTCCTCATCCTCGGCTCTACCCCCTCGGCCTGGAACGATTCCTGGTGGCCGACCGCACTGGAAAATTTAGTACAAATTATACCTAGGCAACCACTAACCTGTCAAAAGTCAGGTTAAACATGAACCATTGATAAGCAGAAGCCTCAATTTACTGACAGACAAGAAATGTATATATAAAAAAAAATATATATATATATTTATTGGGAGATTCGACAATAAACAGCGTACAATAAAAAGCATAAATTAAAAGAAGGTAGCAGCAGAAAACTTGTAATGTGACTACCTTAGTAACTTAAAAACATTTCATACAAATTATTAAAATAGAAGAGCACAGTGGTAATCAAGGTATTCAAACAATGAAATAGATATTGTTGACCATCTCTACACGCGTATTGGAGATGGATCGCCTTCTTCAGGAGAAACACTTGATGTTCCGTACAGAACGTGGCGTCTGTACCCCCAGCGATGAAGTAACAGGCTAAAAACTGATAAACTGATCAGACGCTACAAAGCTGTCATTATAGATGAAGGACATCGTGATAAAAAGATGAAATAGGCTGAACTGCACACAGCAGGTCTGGAATGTATAACAGGCCAGTGCGAAGATGTAGAGCGAAGGTTATAAATATAAAGACTTGCCAAACCAATCGAGCGTAAAGATAAATCTCTATTTCGTTTAATGTATGGACACCAGGAGGAAGAAAATAGTTCAAACTCTTGATGTCTACTTTATGATGATGACACAGGCATAAAAAGGACCTGAGTTTTATAGAGTGGAGGGTATTCAAGGATATTTGAAAACCTCTGCGGCTCACACGATATTCGGGCCACTGGCAATGGAGGTACTTAATTTTGATAATTAGAGATGTATACAACTAAAGTCCTCCAATGGGTTACTCCGGCTTGAAGCCAACCGCACAGGGAACAGCTCCAACTCCCACCGACCACGCATGCAACTTAGGGTTCACCCTCGACTCTACTCTCTCCATGACAAAACAGGTCAACGCCGTGTCGTCCTCCGCATGACACATAACACCCTCATAACACCCTCCGCATGCTCCCCAAGATCTACAGGTGGATCCCCACACAAACAAGAAGAACGGTCACCCAGGCCCTCGTCAGCAGCAGATTGGACTACGGAAACGCCCTCTATGCAGGAGCCACGGCCAAACTCCGGAAACGACTCCAATGCATTCAAAACGCCTCCGCACTCCTGATCCTTGACATCCCTCGCCGCAGCCACATCACACCCCACCTGAGAGACCTGCACTGGCTCCCCATCGACAAGAGGATCACCTTCAAGCTCCTCACCCACGCACACAAGGCACTCCACAACACCGGATCAGCATACCTCAACAGACAACTCCGCTTCCACACCCCCAACCACCAGCTCCGCTCCGCCGATCTCGCCCTGCCATAGTCCCCCGCATCTGAAGAGCAACCTCCGGCAGCAGATCGTTCTCCCACCTCGCCGCCAAGACCTGGAACACCCTCCCCATCCCCCTACGGCAGACCCAGGACCTCCTAACCTTCAGAAGACTCCTGAAGACCAGGCTATTCCCCCCCAGCGCCTTGAGACTCTCACGGGTAAGTAGTGCGCTTTACAAATGTTCTGATTGATTGATTGATTAATCATTTCTAAATCCATTTTACTTGAGGGGAGGCGGGGTTTGAAACAGACATGAGATAATGCGGGGCTAAAGTGATTGAATGCGGGCAACCATGTTAGGGGGCGGCCCTGCTGCTTAAAAAAATACAATCGGTTTCAGCCGACGCAGAGCATGTCAGGTCAGTAGTAAGAGAAACTCAATAAAGTAAATAGAGCTTACAGACTAAATAACAGGTCCAGTGTAACAACCGAAGTAAATGGGCCTGTAGCCGTGGGAGGTTACAAATGAAGACAAGGCTGTACTAAGGAGGGACTAATAAGCCTATTAACGAATCTGAAGGCAGCGTTTACGAAAGACAATGACACAAGCCAATGAAAAATATGGGAGGAGAGTGGGCATGGCTTCTCTCCCATACTCTACTACAGCAGTCTCGCAGAGCATGCAGCGCATGCGTACTGCCGCTAGGCTTGACCTAAAAATACATTTGTTGGGGCTGCTTATATTTTTTCGGCATGATATCATATGATACTTCAGAAGCCAGAGTGTGTCCTTCAACTCCTACAAAATTACTTACTATCCAACAAATCCTAAGAGGCAAAACATAAAAAATTTCCCAGCCAGGAGCAGAACATAAAATTAAATGGAAAGGTGGGTCCATAGCTGCCAAGGTTTCAGATTGCTATGTGTGAGATTTTCGTAATTACAGTGTAATTATCAGTGACATTTCAATGACTATGAGTGAGATTTTCTTGCAAGCAAAATGAAGAAATGAAGACGAGAGAAACATATAAATATCAACCCTAATAAAAATCATTAACCCGAGCGGTCTGCCCCAGTTAGCGCTGCGCACTGCTACCTGCAGCCAGCGGCACAGATAAGCTGCCTCAGTAATTAAGAGTCAACACATTCAACTGACTCGTGGACTCGACAGCCACCACAGACAGCAGTGAGCACTGGCATTTATTGGGCAAGCCTCAGTTGAGGCACACATATGTCACAGCCGGCTAGGGTGCTAAATATATTTAAAAAACTACTCCAGACTCAAGTCTCAAAACTAATAAAAATCATTACCAGAGCGGTCCGCCCTGGTCGGCACACTGCTACCTGCCCAGCCCCACACCCAGTGGCACAGATCACACCAGCAGGCTGTCACAGCGCTACACCAGGCTCTGTTGACTTTAGTGACGCCCCTGGCACTGAAAGTAATTGGACCAGCACCACCACCACAGAGTCAGTCTGACAGTGGCTCACCCTGACTGGCCCAGGGCAGGCAGCTGAAGATGACCTTGCGCTAAGCTCTAGTAAGTACTATTATAATTCTAAAGGAGCACATTTTTATTAGAAGCAGAGTGAGAGATACCACACTCCAGGCACTGACTCTCACTTACTTCTAGAGGCGAGTGGCAATTTGTTTTGTTGCATTGCAAACACCTCCTGGGAATGATTCTGGCTCAGTATCAGAACTGTACAGTGGTGTGCTCTGGGCTCGACCGGCCGCCGCGGTCCGTGGGGTTGAGTCAAGTCCAGTCATGGGCACCACTTTAAAAAAAATAATTTACCGCTGTGTGCACTGCCTCCCACAAACTTCATGAACTGCAGCCACCCGATCGCTCAGCCGTGGATGGCATCTGGACATCCTGCGGGCCGCCTATTAAAGTTTGTGTCACAAAATTCATGTCTTGACCAGTCACCTGGCTGATATCTGTCTAAGTTGTAGTCATTGGGACTGCCTCTCCTGACGGCAGTCATGTGTAATCAATCTGTAATGCTGTGCCTTGTCGGGAATCGGTCGTTACATTGTAGGAGCTAGAGCTGAAGAGCAGCTCAGCCAGCCCCTAAGCCTACCATTAGCAGCACACATATCCCTATCTCCAAGAGGGATACTATGTAAGAGATCAAAGAGGTGGTCTATCAAGTAGAGGTAGAGGGGGCTATAAGAAGTACAACACTTTTTCGGGCTCTTCAGCTGGCAGTAGTTCTGACAGCGAACCGGAACGCCCTAGCACCAGCACGGGTGGGCCCCCCAATAACTTTGCTCAGAACTATTCCGATTACCAACCTTTTTTAGGTCAGGACCAATGGTGGAGGCCCCGTGGCAGAGGGCGCCCCTGGGTCAGGCCCAGGGGGGCACGCAACGTCACATGGAATCAAGGAACAGGGAGAGGGAATCAACAGCCCCAGAACCAACAAGAATACCAGGGGGATATACGCACCAGACAGAAGCATTACAGATGGTAGTCCATTCACAAGACAACCCTGTAATCAATCTGTCTGAACACGTACTCACACCATTGGAACACGATGTCCTATCCAAGGGACTATCTTTTGTCCCTACATCCATGCCCAACAATTTCAATCTCAAAATCGAGTTACACCAGTTTTTTAGAAAAGTGCGACTCAAACATTACTTTAAAAAAATCCCCTACAATCCTGTCTTTTCAGGTAGTGGTTTGAGACCTCCCTCAAGGTTCAACCCACCGGTCCACATGTTGGACCATAAAGTACTAGCATATGAACAAGTAGTCCTACGGGACATTGACACCATATTGGCGAGACGACAATACGTCCCCTACAACATAAAGAAAGAAGAAAAGGAAGCCTTGTACGCCTTGAAGAACAATGGCAATATAGTAATAAAACCTGCGGATAAGGGGGGAGCTATAGTGGTCCAAAGCACCGACAAATATAAAGATGAGATACTTTCTCAACTCACAGTAGAGGGAAATTATGCACTGTTAAAGAAAGACCCCACCAAGGAAATTAGTCTTCTCATCAAAACCATCACGAATTCCGCTTTGGAGGATGGTTTGATAAATAAGCTGGAACATGAGTTTCTGAACAACAAACACCCCCGGATGCCGACCATATACACGCTTCCAAAAGTTCATAAACGGTTAACCGATCCACCAGGTCGACCTATCATCTCAGGGTGCGGTTCCCTTTTGGAACCCCTATGTAAGTATGTGGACGTCTTTTTAAAACCTATAGCTACATCCACGCCGACATACTTACGAGACACTACTCAAACTATTCAAATGGTAGATGGACGGGTGTACGATCCTACTACTTCTATGTTAGCCACTATGGACATTACGTCCCTTTATACCAACATCCCCCAGCAGGCCGCTTTAGCCTGCATGGAAAGGGTCTTGAATCAGAGAACGGCTCCCCACAGAGTTTCCACTGAGTTTATTATAAATCTTCTCACTATAGCGATGACTAAAAATTATTTTTGTTTTCAAAATAAATATTACGTCCAAACTAGTGGAGTAGCGATGGGGGCTAGCTTTGCACCTAACTTGGCGATAATCTTCATGAACGAATTTGAACACAAATTCGTTCTCAATCAAATCAATCCATATCGGACCCACATTTCCTTGTGGACCCGATATATTGATGATGTTCTGTTGATATGGGAGGGTAACAAGGAAACTTTGTCCGGGTTCCATGGCTGGCTCAATGACTGTTCCACAAATATTCAGTTTACCTTGGAATCAGACAACATGTGTGTCAATTTCCTAGACATTCAGATCAAGGCTGAAGCGGGAACACTATATACAAGCTTGTATAGAAAATCCAGTGAAAGGAACACCCTTTTAAGGTACACGAGTCATCATCCCCGCAACCTCAGAGACAATTTGCCTTTTGGCCAATTTCTGAGGTTGCGGCGGAACTGCACTAAAAAGGAGGATTATTTCGAGGAATCATCCCTGTTGTTGGGGAGACTGATTGAACGCGGTTATCCACTACGTCTTCTAAAAAAAGCATGAAAACGTGCGTGGCATAACCATCGGGAACAACTTTTGAATGTACAACAGAAAGAAAAAAGTGTAGAACGCCTAGTTTGTGTAACCACCTTCAACACAAAGAGTAGCATGATAAAGAAGGTTATAAACCGTCATTGGCACTTGGTAGAACAGGAACTAGGAGGAATACCCCCTCCTCTGCATGCCTTCAGGAAAGGGAGAAATATCAGGGATCACTTGGTAAAATCCCTTCTACCGGTCCCGCAACAAAATAGCCAAACGACTTTGTGGGGCTTACCACCGGTGCTAGGACACACCAAGTGCGGTGTGTGTAAAGCTTGCTCACTCGCCTTGGAGTGCACTAGCTTCACACACAACGACCTCACTTATACCCTGAAAAGCCACAGTAATTGTAATAGCGCTGGGGTAATTTATGCTATCATGTGCCCCTGCGGATTCTTATATGTTGGGCAGACTATCCAAAAAGTCAAATGCCGCATTCTCCAACATGCGAGCAGAATACGCTGTAAGACACAGGGAGCGCCCTTAGTCGAGCACTTTATCCGATTCCAACATGACCCTGAGAATTTTCAATGGTGGGTCATTGAAAAAGTGAGACCAAACCCCAGAGGTGGGGACTTGAGTGTGATTCTGAACAAACGGGAATGTATGTGGATACATCTTCTTAACACCGTGCAAACAGGACTGAATGAATTGGAGGAGATTAGTAGACAAGTCTCTCTCTTAGTGGTCTGAGTTCCATTGCTATTGAAGGATTAGTCAATCGTTATGTTTCACAGTGTGATACATAGTAAAATGTTGAGGATTTATGTTTGGACTTATTCCTTACATGCTGAGTATTACCTTACAACTGTGAATATTACATCTGACTGAGTGATTAATACTGTGAATATTGCATCTGACTGAGTGACTAATACTGTTCTGAGTTCCATCGATATTGTAGGATCAGTTCATCAATGCTTTACACATTGTGGAAATTGTTGTGTATTATTGTTTGTTTTTACATGTTTAGTAACTCTTGTATTAAATTGTAGACCTTATATATGTAAAAACTTTATCCGATTTACGTTGTGGACCATCAGTAACAACTTTAGCACCACCGATATTTATAAATCAGCGTACACTATTGAACGTTGCATCTTTTAAAGTATGGATTCCACGTAATCCGGAGAATGACTTGGGAAGTTACGTGTTCTGGCTATTCACCATTCCAAGATGGCGACACCCAGTTAGTCGGTCTATCGCTTAGGGGGTAGTCCGTCCTTGATGTCCTTAAACCACTATTAGGCATCCGTTCGCGGTTCCATTCAACCACGCGGATTAGCTGGTAACAGAGGACGCGACACGCCGATATGCTGGAATTAACAGTCCACGCAGGTAGGCATCCGTTGTTGTTGCTCTGCTCGAAGGAAGTTTGTTTCTCTGTTCGAATAAGGTTGTGAAGGGACGAGTAACTTAATGTATTCCCTTTCCACTCACAGCGGTTTTTGAATAGACGGGACTGTCTACACTTGGTGTAAATATATTCTACACCCAAGTTCTTCGCTGTGACAGTTCTGAAAAATTAGGTAAGCGAGGCACCTTTAATTTCATCGTTGGTGGCATACGTTATTTACGTTGTTTGCATACGTTATTTGCTTTGAGAGTGGTTATCCTAATTGGAGACACCCTTGCTCCTCTCTTGCAGTCATTTAAGACACCATCGTGGCCGAAAATATTTGGATCATTTGCATCGGTCGGTTGGACAAATTACACTGTTTAACAATAAACCTACAAATACAGGTAATTGTCTTTCTAGGCAGCCACGGGGGTGGTCTCTCTGGTCCATTGTGTAGGGACATTGGATAATCTAGTTCACCGGTTTCTTTTCTCAGGAAACTTCAGTGTGAACCAAGAATTGACCAACTAATCGGATAAACACATGATAAGGTAATTACTGTTCTCCAGAAGGTTTATGAGGTATTGGGTTTTTGGTTTTCACAATCCTCATGAAACTATTATATTCTAGGAGGACACTTCATTCATTGATCCCCAAAGACAAAGTCTAACCAAATCATTCGTGTGACTAGGGTAAGCAATTGATCCCTTTTGGTTGCAATTAATTGATTTACACATTTAGTTTGGCAACAGCGTTTTTAGACATGAATTTGTTGTCTTATAGGGTCATCCACTGATAATTGGTTGCCCGTCACAGTCCTGATGAAGACTCGCAAGGCCCAGGTTTAATTCACCGGGAGGCCACAAGCCGAGTCGAAACGTCGACGCCCATTACATATCAGCCTGGACCCATTCATTTATTATTCCTTCGTGCAATACAGTTTATCAATATAGGTTTCGGATCAACTTATAAATGATGGTTTGACTTTTGGAAGACGAATGAATACAGGTGATGGCGCTAAAATAATAGCGGCTTTGAGAACGTGGGTGGGGTAGTAAATATGAGGGAACTGTTTATGGGAGGGGAAAGGGTGATCGTAAACTAATGTGTACACGGGTGCAAGGGCTATACTATTGAATTGATGCCCGCTGAGGGATGTAGAAAGGTTGTAGGAGAAACCCATGGGTATAGAGCATGATGAAGGGGTTGGGTTCAACTGTTTATTAAAAATTCTTTTTAAAAACTGGAAAGTGAACAACAGATAAAAAACAGAAAGGATTGCAGGAGGTAGATTTTATATCATGTTTGCAACATATTCATTTATTGCGCAGAGGTAGATAACGCGGTAAAAATGTTTTAAATATTTCATGACACATTGAAGATTATTATGAGCTGGGGCAATGAGTGAGAATAGTTATTGTGGTTATTTTGTATTCACAGTGACCCCCGAAGAAGGGCATTGAGCCCGAAATGCATTGGGTACCTTTTAAAGAATAAACACTGCCTGATATGAATTAATGCTTCAGTTCTGGTCATTCTTAAAGTCCGGATAGACGCAGAGTGAACGGTAAAAAATCGGAAATTGCATCTACACATAGCGAGTGGACTCGCATGAATAAGTTGAAAATAAGAAAAACAAGTTCTTGATACGAAGGATTATATTTGATGAAGTTTGATTAAGGTGAAAAAACTAATGAACATTTGCGAAATTCGCACATTTAGCAGTGCGGTTGTTTGGGGCGAGATGAAGCCCCCAGACAGAGCTGTTGACTTTTGGAAGGCCAGGCACGAGTTTGGGGATAACTTATGTATCCTAATGTATAATAATATCATTGTAATTATATGTCACTTATCTTTGCAATTCCTTTCTTTTCTTATCACTGAACTTTATCACTTCTTTCTATTTTTGCACGCTCCAATCGGGGCAACCAGTATGACCCTTATGTATTTTTAGAATTGTATGCATCATTGATAGTGCATTTGAGAGTGGGAAAATAATTAAACCACCATTGAAAGTTTTGTCTCTGCTGTTGCATCTTTAAGAGTTTACAATTTATTTGATTAGAGTAGATGATTATACTCAGATCACAAATTTATAAATTGTTGACTAACTGCGACATCTTAAATAATAGTCTCTGGACCATTGTTTTGTAATAACATACCATTAGCAGCATGCATGGCGTGCTGACACTCCAGCTGTAGTTTAGCATTCCATTGGTGCATAATTAGCAGCGCTAGTACGGCTTAACAGCCGAGGAGGTGCTATGTCTATTATGCATGATTTTTCATTTCAGTGCGGTGATGTGGACCACCACACTGAAATGCGTTAGTCTAACGCCTGATGCGTGGTACTTGGCAGAGCAGAACGAGTCCCGTGGCAAACTCCGCCCGGGAATGATTCTGGCTCAGCTGCATACCTGTACTTTGGTGTGCTCTGGGCTCGACCGGCTGCCGCAGTCCGTGGGGTTGAGTCGGGTTGGTTCAATGGGGACCCCATTTTGAAATATAATTTACCACAGCTTGCACAGCCTCCCACAAACTTCATGAACTGCAGCCACCTGCTCACGCAGCCATGGATGGCATCTGGACGTTCTACGGGCCACCTATTAAAGTTTGTGTCACAAAACTCACTTCCTGACTAGTCACCTGGCTGATGTCTGTCTAAGTTGTAGTCATTGGTCACTGCCTCTCCTGACGTCAATCATGCGTAATCAATCTGTAATGCTGTGTGGTGTTGGGAATCGAATGATTGTTACATTGTAGCGGCTAGAACTGCAGAGCAGCTTAGCCAACCCCCAAGCCTGTCATTAGCAGCACGCAGGACACACTGACATTCCAGCTTTAGTTTTATATTCTATTGGTGCATGATTAGCAGCACTAGTACGGCTTGCCAGCTGAGTAGTTGCTATGTCTATTATGCATGACTTTGCATTTCAGTGCAGTGATGTGGACAACCAAACTGAAATGGTTAGTCTAACGCCTGATGCGTGGTACTTGGCAGGGCTGATGTTCACAATCCTAATACCCGCTGGAGAGAAGTGAAGTGAGACTGCATTTACTTCTTATTTAAATAGTGGCCTGGCAAAGTGCTCGCCCCCCCCCCACCCCCCCCACCACTGGGGGGGTGGGGGGGGGGGGTGGGCGGGGGGTGGAGTTGGGGGTGCCGCCGAGCTCTTTTGCCGAGGCAGGTTTTTGGCCGATTTTGGTACAGGGCCGATTTTGCTATGCTGCAAAAACGGCCCTGTAACAAACACGGCCCCCAGGGGCCCAAAACCGGCCCCCACCCGTGCGGCGCACCGGGGGATTGCCCGATGCCCGCTATAGCCAGTCCGGCCCTGGTTAGGATAAGTGGTAGGCATGTAATACTCTTCTGGGGAAATAAAATAAACTTGCGCGACTTGCATGAAATGAAAGTGGCATGTTCAGACAAGTAAATAGCTGTTGAGATTATCGTAGTTGTGTAAATGTATTTGCTATAAATGTTGTCTCATGTGCCATCTAGTGGCAGAAGATGAGCACAGCAGTACACCGATCTTGAATGTGTATCCAAAGGATGTTTGTAATTTAAAATATATTCACAATCTACACTTTTTAGTACGTGTTGTAGTTCTACAAACTATACTACAAAATACTGTACACAAACCTAAATGCAGAGTTTCTGCCTCCGTCTCTCTTATCTTTTCAAGTGCAGAGTTTTCCGCCCTGAATGTGGAGTCTCCGCATGTGATAGTATAAATACGTTTTAGTAGTAAATGTGGGAGGTGTGTGGAAAAAGGGGCCTACTTACTACTTATGGGGAGGGGAATGCAAGGGGTTAAATATATGTTGAAAATTAAGGTAAAATGAACTGACTTTTAAATTAATGCATTTTTATATTAATTTCATTAACACTTATTTATATTATAACTTAATAAGTTAAATAGAACTTAAAAAAAACAATGAAGGAAATTAGGCTCATTAAAATGAATACATCACTACAAAAAGTTATTAATGCCTAATTAAATTATATTTTACTTTAAACAATTTTTTTCTTTTTAAAATGTAGCTTCCAGAAACGTATAGACGTAAATGCTGGAGATGAATAGGAAGATTTTCAGCACATGTTACATACCTGGTGATGAAAGTAGTGATCGCTTTAACTCCACTCATCCCCAACGGAAGCTCATTACAACACCAACCAATCAGAGTCAGACTGACCACATAAAAAATTAGCGCAAACACCAAAACTATTTTCGCGCCTTCAATATGTCATTGAACAGGTTTGTGGGTTTGCCCCTTATTTTGAGGAGGAATCATTTGAGGAGAAGGCTAGTGAGGGTTGACAGGCACATGATCAACATCTTTGGCATATCCAGAGAAACTGTTATTTCCAGACGCTGTTTTCCACCTGATGTGATCATGGCCATGGTTGCTGTATGAGAGCAGAAGCTGAATTCACCTGCCAGCCTCCTCCAGGGTTTCACAGCCAAAGTCAAAATAGGAGCTGCACTCCAATTTAAGGCCATTGGATCTTTCCAGAGAGTCTCCAATGACAATGTTGGTATATCACAGGCAAGCCAGTCCCAATTTCTTGCATCAGATGCATCAAAAGAAGAGTCCACCCGTTTATTGCCATGACACAGTCACTGGTAGAAAGGCAAAAGGTGGCAAGTGAGGTTTATGCTTTTGTCCACTTTCCTCATGTGCTTGGTATATTGACTGCACACATGCAACACTCCAGTCACCTTACCACACAGCACATCTTTTCAGCAACAGACACCGCTGGCACTCCATCAGTGTGCAGGCTGTCTGCGATGCCAGCGGCTGCTTCACAGATGTTTTGTGGAAGCACAAATGGCAGCTTCATTTTCCAGCAGTCACCTCAACCACTCTGGTGGGGATTTCGGTGATGTAGCTATTTGGTAAGAAATAGCACCTCATACTAACCTTGCATTTGTATGGGGGAGGGCATCTCAACACTAATCAAGACTGACTACAACACAAACATCACACATGACCCTGACACACACTGCAGGAAGGTATGCATGCATAATGTACTTCAATTAGATTAGAGGGCCCTTGTTAAAACAGTTTTTTCTTCTGATGATGACCTATATGCTCCCTCTTCCCATTGGCTCACAACCTACAGATTTCCAACTATCGCATCTCAGCTGGGGTTTAATAGTGCACATATATGTACACAAGACATTATTTAGTGCACTTAAGGCTTGCTCAAGCCATGATTCAGATATCTTGACCATGCTGCTTGGGGGTGCAAGCCTGTTGTAACTTGTGTGTTGCACAACATCGCCATCTGATGGGGCTTGCATATAGATCTTGACCCTGATCGACCCTCCCCCAGAAGAACAAGGGGGTGGGGCATAGTACAGAGGCCAGGGTTTGCAGGTGCAAGATCAGTTTGACAACTCATTTTGTTCTTGAGTTGCTAGTTTGGTAACTGCATTTATAATGTTGGACAGTGTGTTGTCAATGAAGGAATGTTGGACTACTAACACACTTTCCATAAACTTTGCTACACTAATCCATAGCAAAACATAACCGCTTTATTTCACATACATTTTTCAATTCTAAAATAAAAAAAACGCATACCGTTACACAAATATAACCTTCCTTGGAGTGAATTTGTCACCGTGTAACTTTAGGATGTACTTTAGTATATGTTGGTTATCTCTCTGCCGAAAAAGGACTGATATAGAACTTACCGGTGTCTACGATCTGTCTGCTGTGGGGTACTAGTCCTGGTGTGAAAGCACTGGTAGGAGCAGAAGTCACTCTTGTGGCAGATAGTGGACGGGACAACAACACAGGGCCTAATAAATACAAAATATAATCATTAGCATGTATTAGTGTACCAGTATACATGCCAAGGTTAGTTTGTACTCTACTTTAAAGACATGGCTAACATATGTTGGCATATCTATGTAGGTTTAGGTAAAACATACACTTCTTGTTAGCATAATTGCATACTGGTCCTTGTTGGTATTTTGCATTGCAAGACCTGCCCTGTGTGTTTCACTGCTGAGGTTACATGGACTTCTGCCCCAGCTGAAGCATTCAGTCTGGTGTATGAGGAATAGTAAAAATAACATTAACACAACATATAGAACATTATTAAAACTTGTGTTACAGGATGTTTTTGAGGGGCATGTATATGGTGTGCAACAAGCATTGCAGGTATGAGTGAAGTAAAGAGATGGATGAGTGCTTCTAGGTTTAGTTTTTAAAAGATTGGGTCATAGTAGGCACATCCTCAAGCTCCATGCATGAATAACTAAGCTATTCGACTTTTTTGGGAATTCTAGGACTTGTAGTGTTCTTAAACATATTTAAAATCAAGGCTACAAGTCACATTCTACAAAATGGAAAACATGGACTGGCTGACCTAAGTAGACATGAAACTAGAGTTACAGTTAATGAGTTGAAGGTAGGGAGAGTATACGGTGCAGGGGATAAAAGTTTACATGGACCACATCAGTGTTGTTTGAAAGAGGCAGCCCATATAGCAGGTGAGTATGCATGGTGAAGAAGACGTCCTTCTCAAGGAGGGGGAGATGGAGCCAGCCAGGCTCAAGTTGGTCCTCCAGGGAGAACCTTATCAAGCTCAATCCTGAGAACTTCCCCATCACCTGTCTTTTCTCATCCTGCCATTTCTTTATGTCCACCACTGTTAGGATCTCCTCTCCCAATGTGTTGTCCACATTAGTCTCCTCCTGCCATACAACTGACTTCTGGCCTTCACTGAGGGAGAATGGAGGCAGCCCACGTAGTTGTTTGTAGTTTTCCACCACAAATGAAACTTCAAGGGCTGTCTTCTCCTCAAAGTTCTTTTCCTGCTCAGCATAGGCTGGGGCTGTTTGAGTAAGTTTCTCTAACCACGCAGTTCACCAAGGAGTTGGAGACAAATGCTGAAGAGGACAGAAACATATCCTAGGTAATGAGCAGTATACATGTGGCTGTAGGTGAATGTTGTGCCCTACTGGTTTAAGGTGTATATCATTTTCTTATTCATTGCTATGCGTTGGTCTCCTATTCTCTACCATTCGATTCTGCCACGTGTGCAGAGGTCTCTTATTCACGACCATGTGAACTCTCTGCCCCAAGTGTGGAGGCTTCACCAGACATAAAATTTGGTCGGAAATTACAGTTATTCAGACTCCACCCCCTCAACTGAGGTGTTGAAACATGTAAGTTACACTTTTGTAGTAAATTTATGCTTGGATTTTGTGAACAGCTAAAAGTAGTAAACTTACTAAAAAGTGTAAGTTATCTTTGTGAATCAAGTCCATAGAACTCATGTGGGCTTCAACAAAGGTGTTACTAAGTGACAATATTTGCATGCTACATTTTTTAATAATAAAATGGAGAAGCACACAAATGCAAACGATCTGTGGAATGTAGTGGAGTAGCAGTCCCTGAACAGGACACTATAATAAAAAAATTCGAAACCTCTTTTAATTTGCAGGAGCCTTCCATCACCGTTGTAAGCGGGCCGCTATCTAAAACACTTTCCACCATGTGGATTGTACCACCAGTGGCAGACTGTAGCTATGGCATCTATTCTATTCCTAAAACTGCATTATTTGTGCATCTGAGTGCAAGGCAGAAGATTTGGCTTAAAGGCTAGAACGGCAGACTTTGAAGTTGGGGAGCCAGGTTTGAGTTTGGCAAGGGAGCCTCAAACAACTTCTGATTTTAGGCAGATCACTTAATATCCCCAGGCCTAAACAAATGAATGTGTCCTTCTGTAACGCAACAGGTGCTCACGTAAAGCTAAAGTGCTCTCATGCCTTCGGGTCGAATTCACGCTGTCTAAAACTACAAAAAATAATATATATATATACATACACATACACACACACATATATATATATATCAATCCTCAGA
Source organism: Lissotriton helveticus (assembly GCF_964261635.1). Lineage (NCBI taxonomy): Eukaryota > Metazoa > Chordata > Amphibia > Caudata > Salamandridae > Lissotriton > Lissotriton helveticus. The sequence goes on along the minus strand of NC_136069.1, from coordinate 751,041,860 downwards.
GAAAGCTCCTTCCAAGGTACTGGGACCCAGGAGGGGTGGCACACACTCCGGCGGAGCGTGCCGGTGAATCACAATCCAAAGTCTCTTTCCACAATAAGTTAGTGCGCTCTCAGGAAATTAGTCAAATACCAGAAGTAAGTTGAACACAGGTTTAATCCACACAACGCGTTTCGCCTTGCAGCTTGTTCACGTGTAGACGTGTCAGAAATCAAACCACATTGATAAAGTTATGTATGAACATCAAAGAAGGACCAAGTGATACAATACAATGGCAGCCATCTTAGAGTGGTACATATGTGTAACTGAGAAGTACTCAAAAGTTGAAAATCAAGGAGTAGCACGTAATAAACAAAGTATATACACATGTTAACTCTCAGATAAACGGAAAAGTATCTACAATATATTATTCACATTGTGACTGTTAATAACTGGGAGAGAAGGTTGTGTATAAACCACTTGTACGTGAATAATATCGGTTGTAAACATATATAACCAGTGGATGCAATGACTCCTCAGATTAATCCGTGGCAAGTGCCCCAGTATTTAAAACAATGTTCCAGCAGTGAAAATATTACTCTCATTGTTGATGATTGAAAGAGAGGGTTATAGATACACCACTTGGACATATATAGTACCGGTAGTACAAATAGCAATCAATGAATACAACGACTCCTCAAGTAAATCAATGGCAAGTGCCCTCATGTGTAAGACAATATTCCACCTGATAGGTTTTGCCATGCTAAGAGCAAGTGCTCAGGACCAAAATCAAGGATGTTCAAAACAGTGAAAGCAATCGTGACATACGTGATCTCTGAATAGGAGTGCAAAGGTTAGGTACGCCCGTGAAAGTGAATGTTCGTGAATGGGCCCCTTCCTTTCCTCCTGTGGAGAAAGAAGAAAAGATAAGAATTAGAAAAGATCCTAAAGAAAAAATAAAATTACAGTTAAAAACGATAGTACATTTTCTATCTGTTCTTGCTATAGAAAACCAATGAAAGATATCAAGCAAAGCGAATAATTATTACAATCATTCTTTCAGGTGTATTGCCAGTTCTTCGTCCATATTCAGACCACCAGGGAATTTAGTTTGGAAATCAATTATGTAACGTGACTCTTTTTTTCTAAGAGAGAGAACTCTGTCCCCCCTCTCGATTTTGTCGGGATATGTTCCAAAATCATATAACTGCAGTCTGCTGTGTTAGAAAAATTATGCTGTTCAAAATGTCTAGCAACAGGGTACTTCGGATCATGATTAGTTATAGCTCTTAGATGTTCCAAGAAACGTTTTTTGGCAGCACAAGTGGTGCTGCCTATGTACCACAGTCCACACGTACACTCAATTACATAAATGACAAAATTCATACCACATGTAAGAAATTGTGTAAGTTTTTTCGTCACCCCATTGTAGGCCACCGTGTCTTTGTATTTGCTGTTTTTGCAAGCCTTGCAGTGGCCACAAGGATAGAAGCCAACTAGCCCATGTTGTGTGTTGGGGGGATAGACAGTCACGTCATATCTGACCACTAGGTCACGTATGTTCTTATTACGTCTGTACGTGATGTTGGGTCTATGGGGTATGGAATTCCCTAGGGTGCCAACAGATTTGAGGATGTCCCAGTTCTTAGTGATGATTTTCTTCACTTTCTGTGAGTCAGAATTGTAGGTGAGAATCATACGTGTGACATACCCAATAGACCCAACATCACGTACAGACGTAATAAGAACATACATGACCTAGTGGTCAGAAATTACGTGACTGTCTATCCCCCCAACACACAACATGGGCTAGTTGGCTTCTATCCTTGTGGCCACTGCAAGGCTTGCAAAAACAGCAAATACAAAGACACGGTGGCCTACAATGGGGTGATGAAAAAACGTACACAATTTCTTACATGTGGTATGAATTTAGTCATTTATGTAATTGAGTGTACGTGTGGACTGTGGTACATAGACAGCACCACTTGTGCTGCCAAAAAACGTATCTTGGAACATCTAAGAGCTATAACTAATCATGATCCGAAGTACCCTTTGCTAGACATTTTGAACAGCATCATTTTTCTAACACAGCAGACTGCAGTTATATGATTTTGGAACATATCCCGACAAAATCGAGAGGGGGGGACAGAGTTCTCTGTCTTAGAAAAAAAGAGTCACGTTACATAATTGATTTCCAAACTAAAATCCCTGGTGGTCTGACTATGAACGAAGAACTGGCAATACACCTGAAAGAATGATTGTAATAATTATTCGCTTTGCTTGATATCTTTCATTGGTTTTCTATAGCAAGAACAGATAGAAAATGTAATGTACTATCGGTTTTAACTGTAATTTTATTTTTTCTTTAGGATCTTTTCTAATTCTTATCTTTTCTTCTTTCTCCACAGAGGAAAGGAAGGGGCCTATTCACGAACATTCACTTTCACGGGCTTACCTAACCTTTGCACTCCTATTCAGAGATCACGTATGTTACGATTGTTTTCACTGTTTTGAACATCCTTGATTTTGGTCCTGAGCACTTGCCCTTAGCATGGCAAAACCTATCAGGTGGAATATTGTCTTACACATGAGGGCACTTGCCATTGATTCACTTGAGGAGTCATTGTAATCATTGTTTGCTATGTGTACAACCGATACTATATATGTCCAAGTGGTGTATCTATAACCCTCTCTTTCAATCATCAACAATGAGAGTAATATTTTCACTGCTGGAACATTGTTTTAAATACTGGGGCACTTGCCACAGATTAATCTGAGGAGTCATTGCATCCACTGGTTATATATGTTTACAACCGATATTATACACGTACAAGTGGTTTATACACAACCTTCTCTCCCAGTTATTAACAGTCACAATGTGAATAATATATTGTAGATACTTTTCCGTTTATCTGAGAGTTAACATGTGTATATACTTTGTTTATTACGTGCTACTCCTTGATTTTCAACTTTTGAATACTTCTCAGTTACACATATGTTCCACTCTAAGATGGCTGCCATTGTATTGTATCACTTGGTCCTTCTTTGATGTTCATACATAACTTTATCAATGTGGTTTGATTTCTGACACGTCTACACGTGAACAAGCTGCAAGGCGAAACGCGTTGTGTGGATTAAACCTGTGTTCAACTTACTTGTGGTATTTGACTCATTTCCTGAGAGCGCACTAACTTATTGTGGAAAGAGACTTTGGATATATATATATATATATATATATATTCACTGAAAAAACCATAGGTTTCAGCCACGTTATAGTTAGGAATTAGCATTTAAAAAACCTTGCAAATTCACTGAAAGAAACATAGGTTTCACACATGTTAAAGTTAGCTGGAGATTTCACTCATACAAAACCATTGAAATTCCCCCGTGATGTCATGAGTGATGTCACTGACCATGTCATGAGTGATGTAATATGTGACGTCATCAACAGTGCATTGCGGGTGCGCGAGTTATAGTTAGCTGAACTATCTATAACGGGAGAATTTCAATGGTTTTGTATGAGTGAAATCTCCAGCTAACTATAACATGTGTGAAACCTATGGTTTTTTCAGTGAATTTGCAAGGTTTTTTAAATACTAATTCCTAACTATAACGTGGCTGAAACCTGTGGTTTTTTCAGTGAATTTCAAAGGTTTAGTAAATGATAATTTTTTTAATGTATAAATTATTACATTTCTTTCTTTTTATACTAATTTCTTACATTTGTATGAAGAATATTTATATTAATTTTATTTTTTTAATTATATTTCATATTCTTAATGTAAAATATTACCTAAACTAAATCTCAATTTTTTTTCTCAATTTTTTACAATTAGAATCTCTATAATTCCTTTTTCATATTTTTTGGGGTAATCGCACCATACACGTACATTGATCGCACCACACTTTGTACGGCAAATGGTCCTCTGCGCATAGCCACACACTCATTACAGATACACTTTGACCTTGCGCATCGCATCAACGCTTCTGCGTGACGTCATATACGGCGCCCCGTAAGCATACGGTGCAAAAGTTTCTAATTGTTTAAAAACATTTATTTATGTATTTAATGTACATATTAAGGGAAGACAGTATCTAGGACAAACATGAAAATACTTTTTAAAAACTTTTAATAAGCAATTATTACTTTTAAAAGCAATTACGCAAATCGCAAAGGTACGTCGTACATACTCGCATCTTAAGAGCACTGTAAGAGCACTGTAAGCGTACGCAAAGTCATCTGACCATAAAAGGAGAGTTTTGATTAGTTCATAACACTTCTTATTCCAACTGTTGAAGGACCCCTCTCATTTTGATTATCCTACTTCGACTTTCCCAGGAAAAACATCTATTCTGTGGAGCTGTAGTCTTTTACAACCAAACTCTACAATGGCTGCTCTTTTAGAGACTTCCTCAGTACATTCCTCTAAGAAACATTTTGTTACTAAGCCACCTCAGAAAAAGAGAAAAGAAGCTTTCATTTGGAAGTTTTCTTCATTTCCGGAGGGACAGAAAAAGGTGAATGTACCGAAAGTAACATGCAAGATCTGTGAGGTTACACTTTCCAGGGTTGACCCCACTAAAAACTACTCTTTCGGGACATCTTCAGTGGTTCACCATGTCAAAAATTTGCATCCAAATAATTATGGAAGGATGACAACACAAAGGTTCCTGGAAAACCCTCAACCTGCAGTTCCTTCTACCTCAAAAGCACCACCACCTCCTCCGAACATTCCGCATCCTATTATTGTGCCTCAGTTTGCAAATCTTACAATTCATTGTAAATTTTGCAGAGAACTCCTTTGTTACGGTGAGCAATCTATTCACCTCATTGTGAAGAGTAAAGAAGAGCACCGTTGCCCAAAACAATAATATTTCTTTTTCTTTTTTCTTCCTGTTCCACAGTTTTTTTGTTTCCAGTTTCTTTTTTTTGGTTTAAAAAAAAAACCAACTAAAAACTTCCTGAAAAAATACCAAAAAAATAGAAAACTAAAAAGAAAAAACCCCACTTCTTTTCAGAACTACCTCCACTGGCTTAAAAAAGAACTATATTTCTATATTAGTGTGTAAAACTTTGTCAGAATGAATGTGTAGTGCATAAATGAACGAATGAATTAGTAGTGTATGGTGAATGTGAAAGTGCAAAAAGTATAAGAGAGTGCTACAGCATAAATGTATAAGGTGTTTACCTATACTATACTGTAGTACCTCCGAAGCACTTCAATGTAACACATCCATATAAATATGTTAGAAGTCTATACTTCAATTTGCACTGCTAGTGAAACTTCCGGGGTGAATTTGTATGTGTTAGGAGCGAATTTACAACCCCATAGTACCTCTTTTACACATCTTTTCCGTCACTTTTGTGATGCAGTGGTGTTGCAAAAGATGTACCATAATACCTGATATTTACAATGTGATGCATATGGAAGGTGCATCATATTCTAAAGCCCTGCGCCAGAAAGAGACTTTCCTACGCAGAGAGGGGGGGGAGGGAGTGCAAGTGTTCTAGCATAGGAACACCTCCTAAAAGTGACTGAGTGAAATCTATAATATTTAATTCAGTCACTTTTAGTGCTATGCTACATCAAAACCCTGCTCCTGCTTGAAACAGGTGTAAGGATTGACACAGCTTTGTGAGCATAGAACCCCAAGAGCATTGCTGGAGCTGCGTTGCACTTGGAACGCAAGTCAAGTAATGCACCACCTTCACAACACAAATACATTACATAACATATCTGTGCCGTTTTTGCTCCATAATACACTACATTGTAAATACGGTGCATCCATTGTGCTGATATCACAGTGCACAATAACTGCCATATCTCTGGGAATGTACCACTTATTGTACATCTCCTGATTACTGTTTCAATGTAGAGAATGGATTACTACACACTGATCAGTGTGTCACTACAAAACTATAAGAGGAATGACAGAGTGTTTGCTGGAAGTGTAAGGATAGAGACTGGGGAATTCAAAATATAAAAGGTAAATTTGCAGGTGCATAGAACAGTACATGCATAGTAAATAGGAGTTTGAAGCAGTCCATATACTAAGGCCTACTTTGCTCCATAATTACTTGGATACTGACTGCATGATTACAGTTCTGCAAAGAGAGTGCATGGCTGAATTTATAAGAGCTTCAGTTTTACCACAGTACATATATAAGGAAATACTGCTGAATGGCTCACTACAATATTGAAACAGTAGAGTGAGAGTGATTGTGAAAGTCTAATGATACAGACTGGACAATTGAATGTATAAAAAACAAATGTACACCTACATAGAAGAGTGCAAGAATACTCTATACAGGTTTAAAGCAGTACATGGCCTAAGGCCTACTTTGCACCATGATTACTTGAGTACTGACTGGATAATTACAGTTCTGCAACGAGAGTGTCTGTCTGAATTTGGAAGAGCTTCATTTTTAGCACAGTGCATACATAAGGGCATTCTGCTGAATACCTCACTACAATACTGAATCAGCAATCACAAAGAGTTTGCTGGAAGTGTAAGAACATAGACTGGATAATAAAAGCTATAAAAGACAAGTTTGCCCGTGCATAGAAGAGTGCATGCATAGTGTATAGGACTTTGAAGCAGTCCATGCCCTAAGGCCCACTTTGCACCATGACTACTTGGGTACTGGCTGAATTATTACAATTCTGCAAGGAGAGTGTCTGGCAAAATGTACAGCAGCTTCACTTTTAGAACAGTGTATACATAAACACATACTGCTGAATGGCTCACTGCAATACTAAAATAGCAGTACCAAAATGTTTGAAGGAAGTGTAAATATACAGACTAGGCAATTGAAAGTTTAAAAGCCAAGTCTACAGGTGCATAGAAAAGGGAATTTATTATATAATAACCTTCCCAAAGCCCCACGCGCCAACACACCTTTCCGAGGGTAGGATTACGATCTACAAATGCTACCATTTTTTAAATTAAGAACCATAAAAATAACAAATATTAAACCTTTTTTTTCTTCTAATGATAACGATATTTTTTTATACGTTTTCTATTTAGATGCTTTTAATCATGAAAATGCAAAGAACACAGTTTACCGAGTAACACTTTTGAAACTCTCCAACGTATGTAGATAATAATACCTTATACGTGTTACTATCAAAATCGAAACCTTTACAGCTTCACAGTTTGAAACTTTTCTGACAGTTAAACAGTTAAAACGTGAGCACCTGTAAACTGCAAAACGTGCCATCTACATAGGCGGAGCCACATCTTCCTTCCATAGACTACTAAACAACACAAAACTATATAAACCACACCTACTGTGCAATTAGTTTCGTTTTCCCGAGTTATTTCTGAATCATCAATCTCTGTTGCAGGTTCCGTTCTCCAGCATCGGATTCTCTTTTTGCGTCAACAAACATATTCCGGAGTTGTAAGTTGTTTCAAGATGGCATAGGCATAGTACTTAGTTATAAATTGTGACTATTTGTCAATATTTAAACATTTATATGTGGAAAAAAATGTTATTACGTGTTTTTCCCTTTTTCTCTGTAACGTCAGCAGCTTGCTCTTAGAAACAGATATATTATAACAAATATTACTCCTTTTCTGGCTCCTTTTACCTTATATATAGTGACTTTTTATATTATAATATTGATACTGTACTTCGCTCGAGAGGTGTTGCTAACCCGTCAACGCAAACCCTAAACATTTACAATCAATGTGAAAATGATACACTTGTTATTATGTTTTCCCCTAGAGATCACATACTGTTAATATGTATATTATAACATTAACAGTCTCAGTGATCCTAGCGGAATTCACAATCCGTCGTCACAAACAGTAACGATAAGTAAGCAACATTACCGGCTTGGGGCTTTCAGTCTATTTTCCCCTTGTGATCATATGCTGTGAGAATATATACATATTATTATTCTCACCGTCATGATCTCAGAGGAGTTTATGAGCCGTCGCCACGAAGATCTAATTTTTTCACCTCCCGGAGAAAAGAAGTTCAGTAAATAATTACAGCTCAAAACTATTTCATTATGGATGTTCTGTTAAATACATAACTTTATTTTCCTTTTCTTTTTACTGTAACAATGGTATCAATCGTTATATTATAATAGATTGTCCTATTGCTACAGAAGAGGAATGGGAGATTTTTCAGCCCCATCTGTAATATAATTATCAAATATTTATAAAAACTTGATCAGATATTTTTATATATATATTAATATATAGCTATCATGCATACTTTGTTACTTTAAATATTTAAGAAACCCTACATTTCTGAATGTTATTTTCTAATTTCTTTTCTTATTTGCGATTCCTATTCACCTTCTCCCTGAAGAATATATAGTACCTGTACTATATATTATAAGAGTAACATTCTATATAGTCTTTGGTGAGTATGTGATTTATTAGCGGAACAGTCTGCAACTTGTAAACACTACGACAGCATGTTTCTGAATTGTACAGAATACAAAATTTAAAAATAATAATGCATGCATTTCTATGTAATATGAAACAATTTAGATTTTATTGTTTTACTTGTTCTCTTGATCTGAGATAATGTAGTGCGGGAGTGTTTGTTGTAGCACTTCTATTCTACTTTATCTAAAAGTAACTGATGCCCTCTTACATCAACAAGAATGTGGGACAACACTTTTACAAACTGTAGCACAAAAATGAACTATATAGCCACGCTTAACTGATATTTTATGAAATTCCATGTTTAATTGTCACCCCTTTCATATATACTGCAACAGTTTCTGAAGAAAGTTTATTTGTATTTGCTTAATAAAAACTGTTTCAAACCTAGACTGAATTTTTTGCTGCGCAACCACACCTCCCCATTATGAAAGCAAACACCACTTTATAAGTAAATAGTAGTACTAAGAAGTATGTCACCTACAAACTTGATAAAAGAAAACAGCGCAAAACACTGTCATTTTTCCGCCATGATTTAAACACCACACAGCAATTATATAAATGGCCCTTGAAACATATATAAAAAAATTGTTTACCTCATAATTCCTCTCCACCACCTTATGGGCACTGTACACAGTTAATAGTTTTCCTAACCTACCCTCTACTACTTTCTTTCCCCATACTCCTTTGGAAAATGCATCACAATATCACTGACAACAGCGAACCGTTCCCACCCAATAAGGAGCAAACTTGTGTTCGGGACACTTACTAATAAAATGTCCATGTTCTCCAAAGACGTGCAAGGAATGACTGCTAAGCCTTCTACTTTTAATACTTTACAGCCAATGAACATTAAACTTCGTAAAGTCCAGCTTGGAGCACGTTACCCTAATACTCCCCGAACAGGAAGGAATCCGTAATAAAACTTTTCCACAAACTTCTTCTACGACTAACGGTTCCTATGAAAAAAATAAATATAAATCTCCAGCATTTCAATTACCAACATATTGTGGTAAACTTCTAACCTCTCTACTCACGCAAGTGATCCATGAACTGTTACTATGGTAACAGGCAGAAAGATAGTGACTGTACAAAAAACCGTTATATTTCCCTTGGATCCTCTACAAGACAGAAACGAAACCAAAATACCACATTTGCAACACCTTTGCACAGTTTTTTTTTATAAAAAGAGGCCCGGGAGGTGGGGGAGGGGGGAGGGAATCGAGTGGAGGAGATAGCGGTCCCCGGAACTCCGGGGGGCCATGAGTCCCCCTGCATACATATAGTTAAACATCCGGGGGTAGCGATCCCCACGCAGGGGGACCCTCTAGGCCCCCCATTATGAAAAACAATAGCCCAAGAGATTTGACCCCCCGGAGGCTAATTAACAATAAAGCGGGCTTCACGTTTTTTTTCTTTTTCACCCAAAACGCGTACCCTGTGTTTTTTTAATAAAAAAAAATAACCCGTGTGACGTCATATACGGCGCCCCGTACACGTACTCCACGTGAGATTCTAATTATTCAAGAGAAAACATTATCTGGGATAATCACAAAAATAGTTTTTTTAAACTGTACAAAAGTGTATATTACTTTTAAAATCAATTACGGAAATATCGCACGTACATCCTAAGAGTAAAGATAGTTTGAAGACTTATACATTTTATAAAACAATATAGCACTGCACACTAAAGAAGAAAAGTCAACACAATTATTGACCCCTCTCCCAACATTTAAAAGCCCCTGGGGGAGGTGGTAAATTAATCGAGACTGAATACGTTAGTACAGCCTACTGTGCTTACGCTACCAGAAAAACACAACAACAGTACAAAGCCCAGATTTCCATTGTAGTGATTTCTTAGTTGCAGGTCTAGTTGTCAGATCGACACACACTCTCTCATGGCTGGTATACACCCACACCACACCTATTCAGCACATCTGTCACTACACATGTGACCGTATGAATAAAAAAAGACGGGGCGCACGTGTTCTATGCCATTTTAGAGTTGTTCCCAAAGCACCGAACAAGGGGCCCACTACCACATGCGTGGCCTCTTTGGTCACTGAGTTAGTGGTGCCCGAAGCACTGAGCGGGTGAAGAACCTGCGATGATGATGATGGGAGCACGAATATATTGTTAGCCATAGAAATATCAAGACTCAGCACCATATATGAGACTTCTTTGTTGAAGATCGGAACTACCTCATGAAGAAGGTGCCTTTTCCACGAAAAGGTGAGCAGTGAGACTTGAGTACGCTTCGCAAGGAGTCAAAGGGTTGTAGCTGACTACATACAAAAATGCAACTTTGTATTTTAGATGAACGCACTGCTACATAATGTATTTTCCCCCAATAGCAGTAACGTTTTTATATTCGCTGAAATGTCCGGAATATATTCACAATACAAACAGTTCATAGAAATCTGACAATCAAACGTCTATAAAAGCGCGATATTATCTAACTCCAAATGAATATAGCAAGAAATACCAATCATACCATCTTGCTTTTAATATCTTTTAGATGTACAGCTTGAGGATGGATTATGTAACAGGGACAACGGCAATAGCACAAGGTAAGCAAATAAGCTTGTTTCTGAAACAACAAGTTATCTGTCAAAAGAGTGAATATGTAGTATGCAGCAGGCGCAAAAAAAACATTGGGCTAACGGGGCTTCAGCAAGGATGAGATAGATTCCTAGGCCCACACACACTCGCACCCGAGTACGTGACAGGTCTTTTAAAGACATTTTGCTTGTTAATGAGGCTTTGATAATCCCCCCCCCGCTTACAGCCCCTGCAGCTCAACTCTTCTATTTGCTTGAACTAAAGCCCCCACCCCAAATTTTTTGTAGCCCCCCCCACCCCCGTTATTTTTGACTGGTTGCGCCTCTGGCTTCACGTACCCCTCCCCTGTCGTGTGTGTCTCTCCCACGTTTTAATATCCTTTTTTCCCTTTCTCTTTCTTACTCTCTCACATCATTTCTCTTTCTTTTTTAAAGATTTGGACGCTGCTATCTCCACTCTGCTGTATACAATCTTATCTGAATTGAAATGATTAACTCTCTTGATTACAGTGTAGGCTTCTTCCGCACGTAGAGCACCATGTTTCAATCACGCCAATGGCACTAGGTGACAAACAATTTTGTTTCCGAAACAACAACAAATTATCTGTGAAAGGAGTGAGTGGGTAGTGTGCACCAGCTTCACTGTCTAAAAGGTTAAATTAGCTACGAGCAGTGACAACACTTAGGTTACAACAGTCTGACAAACAGATCTACAAGCTTATTATGCCACTTTTGTGTCACTTTTAACATTGGAAAAGTGACGCAAGGAGCTTGTAAATCTACGTCTGACTTTTCAAGACAAAATCTCAACTCCAGACTCTGCAAGACAGTTTTAATGTTGTTTTCTCTCTCTTACTTTCTCTCTCTCACTCTGTGACATCATTTCTCTTTCTCTTTTAAACTTATAGACACTGCTGTCTGCTTTGACGTCTACAACAACAGTTGAACTCAAGTTGTGAACTCCGATGGCCGCAGTGTTTATACAACGGTAAGCAAAGAGGCCTAGATATACAATGCCTTCATTACAATGCATTAGAAATAATTCGGCATATTTACAATACCGTTCTGCCACTTTTGTGTCAGTAACGCAGTAGGCACTTTTATATAGACACCACTTGATCGCAGCACTATAACAGAACTGAAATGTACTAGGCAGACTGCACACGTAAAACTGTAGTGTTACCTTCATTTGTGAAAGGAGACAGTGGTAGTGTGCACCAGCTTCACTGTGTTGAAATGTATAATTACCTCCGAGCAGTGACAACAGATAGGTTACAACAGTCTGACAAACAGATCTACAAGCTTATTACGCCACTTTTGTGTCACTTTTAACATGGGAAATCTACGTCTAACTTTTCAAGAAAAAATAACTCCAGACTCTGCAAGATAGTTTTAATGTTGTTTTCTCTCTCTTTCTCTCTCTCACTCTCTGTGACATCATTTCTCTTTCTCTTTTAAAGGTATAGAAAATGCTGTCTGCTTTCATATGTAAAAGCAAAGAAGTCTTCAAGTTTTGAATTCCACTGGCCGCAGTGTTTATACAACGGTAAGCACAGAGGCCTAGATAAACAATGCCTTCATTACAATGCATTAGAAATAAGTCGCCATATTTACAATCCCGTTGTGCAACTTTTGTGTCAGTGACGCAGTAGGCACTTCCATATAGACACCACTTGAACGCCGCACTATAACAGAAGTGAAATGTACCGGCACACTGCACACGTAAAATCGTAGTGTTACCTTGACTTGCAATGCTTCAGCTCATTTAGTCACATCTACATAATTCTAAACTCTATTTTTCTTTTCTGTTTTTCAGATTACCAATCGTACGTCTTTTGAAGTCAACTTCACAATTTGTTTATACTATTGTTTTTTTAAAGTTATTTTTCTAGTTGTTTATTATATAGTTATCATTAAGTTTCGTTTATAGTTATTCTTTTAATAAAACTTAATAAAAAAAACGACATACTACTTTTTCTTTGTGGGGGGGTGATGATCCACAATGAAAATAATATTTCAAATGTTGAAGTACTATAGGAAGATGTTCAAGACTAGGATTGAAAAGTACTGAGTTATATTTTCTCTGGATACACTACAACATGGTAAAGAAATCAAACTAATACGAAACAATGTGTACCGCATTTACAAACCTCTTGCGACATTTCCCCATGCAATGCCTACCCCCCTACAAAATTAAGTGTGTGCGCCTCAATGACGCCCCTCAAACCACGGAAACAATAACCCCACAAAGATTTCTATATTGTATGAGATGGGCTGCGGTGCCCTGGAGTCCACCACGCCCAGACCCGGTTTCTGCAGTGTCCTGGGGGGAAACAGCCATTACAACGCCTGATCGTCACCACGAAGCCATTAGCACGCATATGGCATTACCACACATGCTTTTACAACTAGTATGCATTTACCACGCATGATAAACGCATAATCTCAATAATGTCTTTGTGTTGACAAACACGCGTTGTAATGGCTGTGGCTTACGTCCTTCAAATTAGTTTCTAGGTATACGTGTAACCAAGTCTGATATGATTGGAGGCCAACGACAAACACCGTGCTGTCTGTAGCAGGAAATCTCATCGATCACAGAGAAAATATGCGGAAGGTAAAATGAAAGTAACATGTATAATAAAAATAACGGAGGAAAACGACTAAAATGGCGGTAGACGGAGTATGTAATCAACGTTTGGCGCATCGACACTACATTTCAAATAAATATAGATACAATATGTTTATTAATATATAACAAAAGTATAGCAGCGGATGATACACACGACCCGGTAAAAGAAAGCGGCACATTTAATACCTGAAATGAGGAGAGGTTTGCTTGGCGAACTTGAAGAAAAAGAAACAAAAGTGCGCTTGGAAACAAGGCTGCGCGTGCGTAGAGAGTACGTCCTTCAAATTAGTTTCTAGGTATACCTGTAACCAAGTCTGATAAGATCGGAGGCCAACGACAAACACCGTGCTGTCTGTAGCAGGAAATCTCATCGATCACAGAGAAAATATGCGGAAGGTAAAATGAAAGTAACATGTATAATAAAAATAACGGAGGAAAACGACTAAAATGGCGGTAGACGGAGTATGTAATCAACGTTTGGCGCCTCGACACTACATTTCAAATTAATATAGATACAATATGTTTATTAATATATTACAAAAGTATAGCAGCGGATGACACACACGGCCCGGGAAAAGAAAGCGGCAAATTTAATACCTGAAATGAGAAGAGATTTGCTTGGCGAACTTGCAGAAAAAGAAAAAAACGTGGGCTTGGAAACGAGGCTGCGCATGCGTAGAGAGTACAACTGGTGCACAAAAAAACCCGGAAAGTTTTACATACTATCACAGAAATATAGCACTTTTTTTGACCAGTAAAGTTAGTTCTTAAAAAAATATATATATTTTTTTTTTTACCCCAATGCCCCCACGATCGCAGACGGCTCCCCGCGTCCTTCGTGAGCCCGCATTGCTTTATCAGAGACATCACCATATATGCTGCTCTCTTTTTCGAAAAACAATCTGCTTTCTTGAAAGAGAGAACAGATTAACTTGCTCTCTTTTTCAAATAGGAAAGCGGTTTCCTGTGGTAAAGTGAAAGTGGCGACGGTACCGCCCTACCATACCAAACAGCAGTGTCCCGGAAGTACGCACGCCGAGACACTGCAAGAACCGACCCTGGGAGATGGTGGACCCCAGGGCCACCAAGGGTTCCAGGAGGGGGGCAGCGCGTCCCCCTCCCAACATTAAAAAACCCCGGGGAGTGCAGGTACCCGGGGCTGGAAGGTCATTTTACATATTACTGGCCCAGGAAGGTGGCGGTCCCCGCGACGTGTACGGGGAGAGAGAGCTGAAAACACACTTTAAAAAATATATATTTTAAAAGAAAAGCCTCGCGGGGTGACGGTCCCTGAGACTGAGGGGAAGAGGATCGAAACCCCCCCGCATACTTCAAAATAAAACCACAGAGGGGTGGCATTCCCTGGTGCTCGGGGCACCTTACAAGCCCCGCACTATGAAAAAAAGTTGCCCCCGAAATTTGGTCCTAATTAATAAAACAAACTTCCATTTTTTATTTCCCTTTTCCACCGCGTACGTACACCATACGCGTACCCCCGATTTTTTATTTAAAAAAAAAAGAATAATTGAGCCTAAAGATCCATGTACGGCCCTCTGAGAGGCAAGCCTAGAGGGTCAGGATGTTTCTACCCTGCCCCCTTTCCTTATTTCTCAACTTTTTTTTACTGTTTTCTTGTGAGTCACTTCTAGCGACGAACAAGATGGCTGCCAACCCTTCCTGGTTTAGAGTGTTCACGCACAATTGACAGCCAATCAGCATGCAGCTCGTGATCGTAATTGTACGGATTTCCGTACGCGTGCTGTTCTCCGTCTCTAGATATTGCTATGATTTTACTTGTAATTTTCTAAGGAACTACTGAACGGATTTACACCATTTAACAAAAATCCCAATCTGCGAACCAAAATCTACCTCTCTGCCAAATTTGGTGTAATTCCGTTCAGCCGTTCGGGCTGTAGCCCTGGCTAAAGGTCCCTATGGAAAATTGCATGGGGAAAACACGTTTTGGGACCCCACTTTTTTCTCGGCCCCCACTTGACAAATCACCCCCAAACTTTGAGGGAAAGAGCGGAACCGAGTAGGCCATTTCCTTGGAGAAATTCGCGAAGATTCGTCCACCGACGCCCAAGTTAATCCAAATAGAATGTTGTGGATTTCCTATGGAAAGTAGGTCCTAACTATAACTACCTACTGGTGGCCGCCAGTAGGTAATATATATATATATATATATATATATATATATATATATATATATATATATTCTCCACAAATCGCCCTTTAGCTTTAGAGGATCACACTTGATGCTCTGCCATCCAGCCTAAGAAATGCAGCCAGCCTCTGAAAATGCGTGTTTATTTTTATTCCATCGCCAACGCGTTTCGGGGCCTCACGCCCCTTCTTCCTGGGCGAGCAAACAGCACACCTGTAGCCTGCACATTCATTTCCGGTGTCTTTAGGCATACCCTCCCTCCGTGGGCGTGTTGCTCTCACTCTCTCCCCGGATGCATTGTGGGGCATGCTGTCCTTTGTGCAGGTGAGTTATTCATTAAAAATTATTTCAGGCAAGCGTTTGCAGAATTATTTCAGTCATTAATATCTCTGAGTGAGAAATTTCAAAAGTCAGCTCTGTTTGCATGTTGAGCATCGAACCTTCTAATCCTGAAAGGTTCAGAATTGTGGCCTCAGACGGCTGGGGAAAACATTGGGTCCCAGCCGGTGATGGTGCTTCCTCCCACGGCGCAGGCAGCCGTGTATAAGTTCTCCACAAATCGCCCTTTAGCTTTAGAGGATCACACTCGATGCTCTGCCATCCAGCCTAAGAAATGCAGCCAGCCTCTGAAAATGCGTGTTTATTTTTATTCCATCGCCAACGCGTTTCGGGGCCTCACGCCCCTTCTTCCTGGGCGAGCAAACAGCACACCTGTAGCCTGCACATTCATTTCCGGTGTCTTTAGGCATACCCTCCCTCCGTGGGCGTGTTGCTCTCACTCTCTCCCCGGATGCATTGTGGGGCATGCTGTCCTTTGTGCAGGTGAGTTATTCATTAAAAATTATTTCAGGCAAGCGTTTGCAGAATTATTTCAGTCATTAATATCTCTGAGTGAGAAATTTCAAAAGTCAGCTCTGTTTGCATGTTGAGCATCGAACCTTCTAATCCTGAAAGGTTCAGAATTGTGGCCTCAGACGGCTGGGGAAAACATTGGGTCCCAGCCGGTGATGGTGCTTCCTCCCACGGCGCAGGCAGCCGTGTATAAGTTCTCCACAAATCGCCCTTTAGCTTTAGAGGATCACACTCGATGCTCTGCCATCCAGCCTAAGAAATGCAGCCAGCCTCTGAAAATGCGTGTTTATTTTTATTCCATCGCCAACGCGTTTCGGGGCCTCACGCCCCTTCTTCCTGGGCGAGCAAACAGCACACCTGTAGCCTGCACATTCATTTCCGGTGTCTTTAGGCATACCCTCCCTCCGTGGGCGTGTTGCTCTCACTCTCTCCCCGGATGCATTGTGGGGCATGCTGTCCTTTGTGCAGGTGAGTTATTCATTAAAAATTATTTCAGGCAAGCGTTTGCAGAATTATTTCAGTCATTAATATCTCTGAGTGAGAAATTTCAAAAGTCAGCTCTGTTTGCATGTTGAGCATCGAACCTTCTAATCCTGAAAGGTTCAGAATTGTGGCCTCAGACGGCTGGGGAAAACATTGGGTCCCAGCCGGTGATGGTGCTTCCTCCCACGGCGCAGGCAGCCGTGTATAAGTTCTCCACAAATCGCCCTTTAGCTTTAGAGGATCACACTCGATGCTCTGCCATCCAGCCTAAGAAATGCAGCCAGCCTCTGAAAATGCGTGTTTATTTTTATTCCATCGCCAACGCGTTTCGGGGCCTCACGCCCCTTCTTCCTGGGCGAGCAAACAGCACACCTGTAGCCTGCACATTCATTTCCGGTGTCTTTAGGCATACCCTCCCTCCGTGGGCGTGTTGCTCTCACTCTCTTCCCGGATGCATTGTGGGGCATGCTGTCCTTTGTGCAGGTGAGTTATTCATTAAAAATTATTTCAGGCAAGCGTTTGCAGAATTATTTCAGTCATTAATATCTCTGAGTGAGAAATTTCAAAAGTCAGCTCTGTTTGCATGTTGAGCATCGAACCTTCTAATCCTGAAAGGTTCAGAATTGTGGCCTCAGACGGCTGGGGAAAACATTGGGTCCCAGCCGGTGATGGTGCTTCCTCCCACGGCGCAGGCAGCCGTGTATAAGTTCTCCACAAATCGCCCTTTAGCTTTAGAGGATCACACTCGATGCTCTGCCATCCAGCCTAAGAAATGCAGCCAGCCTCTGAAAATGCGTGTTTATTTTTATTCCATCGCCAACGCGTTTCGGGGCCTCACGCCCCTTCTTCCTGGGCGAGCAAACAGCACACCTGTAGCCTGCACATTCATTTCCGGTGTCTTTAGGCATACCCTCCCTCCGTGGGCGTGTTGCTCTCACTCTCTCCCCGGATGCATTGTGGGGCATGCTGTCCTTTGTGCAGGTGAGTTATTCATTAAAAATTATTTCAGGCAAGCGTTTGCAGAATTATTTCAGTCATTAATATCTCTGAGTGAGAAATTTCAAAAGTCAGCTCTGTTTGCATGTTGAGCATCGAACCTTCTAATCCTGAAAGGTTCAGAATTGTGGCCTCAGACGGCTGGGGAAAACATTGGGTCCCAGCCGGTGATGGTGCTTCCTCCCACGGCGCAGGCAGCCGTGTATAAGTTCTCCACAAATCGCCCTTTAGCTTTAGAGGATCACACTCGATGCTCTGCCATCCAGCCTAAGAAATGCAGCCAGCCTCTGAAAATGCGTGTTTATTTTTATTCCATCGCCAACGCGTTTCGGGGCCTGACGCCCCTTCTTCCTGGGCGAGCAAACAGCACACCTGTAGCCTGCACATTCATTTCCGGTGTCTTTAGGCATACCCTCCCTCCGTGGGCGTGTTGCTCTCACTCTCTCCCCGGATGCATTGTGGGGCATGCTGTCCTTTGTGCAGGTGAGTTATTCATTAAAAATTATTTCAGGCAAGCGTTTGCAGAATTATTTCAGTCATTAATATCTCTGAGTGAGAAATTTCAAAAGTCAGCTCTGTTTGCATGTTGAGCATCGAACCTTCTAATCCTGAAAGGTTCAGAATTGTGGCCTCAGACGGCTGGGGAAAACATTGGGTCCCAGCCGGTGATGGTGCTTCCTCCCACGGCGCAGGCAGCCGTGTATAAGTTCTCCACAAATCGCCCTTTAGCTTTAGAGGATCACACTCGATGCTCTGCCATCCAGCCTAAGAAATGCAGCCAGCCTCTGAAAATGCGTGTTTATTTTTATTCCATCGCCAACGCGTTTCGGGGCCTCACGCCCCTTCTTCCTGGGCGAGCAAACAGCACACCTGTAGCCTGCACATTCATTTCCGGTGTCTTTAGGCATACCCTCCCTCCGTGGGCGTGTTGCTCTCACTCTCTCCCCGGATGCATTGTGGGGCATGCTGTCCTTTGTGCAGGTGAGTTATTCATTAAAAATTATTTCAGGCAAGCGTTTGCAGAATTATTTCAGTCATTAATATCTCTGAGTGAGAAATTTCAAAAGTCAGCTCTGTTTGCATGTTGAGCATCGAACCTTCTAATCCTGAAAGGTTCAGAATTGTGGCCTCAGACGGCTGGGGAAAACATTGGGTCCCAGCCGGTGATGGTGCTTCCTCCCACGGCGCAGGCAGCCGTGTATAAGTTCTCCACAAATCGCCCTTTAGCTTTAGAGGATCACACTCGATGCTCTGCCATCCAGCCTAAGAAATGCAGCCAGCCTCTGAAAATGCGTGTTTATTTTTATTCCATCGCCAACGCGTTTCGGGGCCTCACGCCCCTTCTTCCTGGGCGAGCAAACAGCACACCTGTAGCCTGCACATTCATTTCCGGTGTCTTTAGGCATACCCTCCCTCCGTGGGCGTGTTGCTCTCACTCTCTCCCCGGATGCATTGTGGGGCATGCTGTCCTTTGTGCAGGTGAGTTATTCATTAAAAATTATTTCAGGCAAGCGTTTGCAGAATTATTTCAGTCATTAATATCTCTGAGTGAGAAATTTCAAAAGTCAGCTCTGTTTGCATGTTGAGCATCGAACCTTCTAATCCTGAAAGGTTCAGAATTGTGGCCTCAGACGGCTGGGGAAAACATTGGGTCCCAGCCGGTGATGGTGCTTCCTCCCACGGCGCAGGCAGCCGTGTATAAGTTCTCCACAAATCGCCCTTTAGCTTTAGAGGATCACACTCGATGCTCTGCCATCCAGCCTAAGAAATGCAGCCAGCCTCTGAAAATGCGTGTTTATTTTTATTCCATCGCCAACGCGTTTCGGGGCCTCACGCCCCTTCTTCCTGGGCGAGCAAACAGCACACCTGTAGCCTGCACATTCATTTCCGGTGTCTTTAGGCATACCCTCCCTCCGTGGGCGTGTTGCTCTCACTCTCTCCCCGGATGCATTGTGGGGCATGCTGTCCTTTGTGCAGGTGAGTTATTCATTAAAAATTATTTCAGGCAAGCGTTTGCAGAATTATTTCAGTCATTAATATCTCTGAGTGAGAAATTTCAAAAGTCAGCTCTGTTTGCATGTTGAGCATCGAACCTTCTAATCCTGAAAGGTTCAGAATTGTGGCCTCAGACGGCTGGGGAAAACATTGGGTCCCAGCCGGTGATGGTGCTTCCTCCCACGGCGCAGGCAGCCGTGTAAAAGTTCTCCACAAATCGCCCTTTAGCTTTAGAGGATCACACTCGATGCTCTGCCATCCAGCCTAAGAAATGCAGCCAGCCTCTGAAAATGCTTGTTTATTTTTATTCCATCGCCAACGCGTTTCGGGGCCTCACGCCCCTTCTTCCTGGGCGAGCAAACAGCACACCTGTAGCCTGCACATTCATTTCCGGTGTCTTTAGGCATACCCTCCCTCCGTGGGCGTGTTGCTCTCACTCTCTCGCCGGATGCATTGTGGGGCATGCTGTCCTTTGTGCAGGTGAGTTATTCATTAAAAATTATTTCAGGCAAGCGTTTGCAGAATTATTTCAGTCATTAATATCTCTGAGTGAGAAATTTCAAAAGTCAGCTCTGTTTGCATGTTGAGCATCGAACCTTCTAATCCTGAAAGGTTCAGAATTGTGGCCTCAGACGGCTGGGGAAAACATTGGGTCCCAGCCGGTGATGGTGCTTCCTCCCACGGCGCAGGCAGCCGTGTATAAGTTCTCCACAAATCGCCCTTTAGCTTTAGAGGATCACACTCGATGCTCTGCCATCCAGCCTAAGAAATGCAGCCAGCCTCTGAAAATGCGTGTTTATTTTTATTCCATTGCCAACGCATTTCGGGGCCTCACGCCCCTTCTTCCTGGGTGAGCAAACAGCACACCTGTAGCCTGCACATTCATTTCCGGTGTCTTTAGGCATACCCTCCCTCCGTGGGCGTGTTGCTCTCACTCTCTCCCCGGATGCATTGTGGGGCATGCTGTCCTTTGTGCAGGTGAGTTATTCATTAAAAATTATTTCAGGCAAGCGTTTGCAGAATTATTTCAGTCATTAATATCTCTGAGTGAGAAATTTCAAAAGTCAGCTCTGTTTGCATGTTGAGCATCGAACCTTCTAATCCTGAAAGGTTCAGAATTGTGGCCTCATATATATATATTTCTCGAACGTACTCGTTGTATAAAACGAAGACAGAAAAAAATAATAATAATAATTATATAAATATATATATATATATATATATATATATATATATATATATATATATATATATATATATATATATATATATTCCAGCCAACAAGTTCGCTTAGGACCCCTGCCGCTTCCAGTGGCGGGCCTCGGACGGGATAGCGAATCCCCACAAATACCACCATTCACTCCTCTTTAAGAAAAGGACAATAATGTGCTCATGGACAATAAGCGCTAAGACTGGCTGCTCCCCTCGAAATTTCAAGTTGGAGTACACTTATGGCTCTTGATCGAGTTATTGATTGGCTTTAATGTGCCCACTGGGGCTTAAACCGACAAGATTAAGACCTTGGACTTAATAATACATTGTTTGCCCACTTGGGCGGTATTTTCTGACCTGAACTTTGGGTTTGATATTGGGCTTAATTATGTCCATTTCGTCCACAGGGACGGCACATATAATTTTGAAATTATCACAGATGGGCTCTTTATTGTTCTTAGTGCTCTGTTTATTTTCTTTTTACTTCCTTTTACTGAACGTATGCACATGGTACTGTTCAGTTGAATTTGAATGCGCTTAGGAAGTTCGTATATTTTGTCATTATCGATAAAACTTTATTAGTCCTGTAACATGAACAGTATTGAGCAGCTGATACCACATGAAAATGTAATTAATTCAATTACAATTCTTGCCCGATATTTAAGCATTGTAAAGATGTCGCAAATTACGTTACACATTTTCAAGCGAACTTAGCTCACAGCATTTTCAGCGTGTCTGTTGTTTGTTTTCATTGGTATGACGCTGAATACCATGTGATCATTATATAATGCACTGGAAACAGTTTACTCGGTCTCGTGAGAAAGCGGTTTTTAACTGCGAAACGCGTCGAGCTAAGCCTCCCTAAATAAACACGCTTTGCAACTTGAAGTGGCCCGGATAATCTTTTCTTAAAGCGGAGTGAATGGTGGTATATATATATATATATATATATATATATATATATATATATATATATATACACACACACACACCCCATTGGTAAAGTCGGTGCAATGGCATGGGGTAAGGGTGACTTAGCAGCCCACTTTACTCCACTTATGTCTGGCTACTACCCAACAGCCAGTTGTCCGTGGGACCTCGCTCTCAATTCCTACTCCACTGTTTGAGACCAAGGTCACAAGGCTGCTCCAGCGGCAAAACCACCATGTGTGACATGCAATATGTTTTTGACGAAGACATTGTTCATAAAGAACACAGTCGCTAAGTGCCCCACACCACATAGTACAAAAGGGGATAATAAAAGTCCCAAGTGTGTTTTTATTTTGTTACAATTAGTTTCAAAGGTATCAAACTTTACAACACAACTATAAAACTTCAAAAGCAAGAACTCACTCTGAGAACCACGTTTAAATAAACATTAAGGAGCACCTAAGGCTCTACCTTTATCAATATTTCAGACGTCTTGACCAGGCTGGCTGTATGAGGGAAACAAAAGTAAGATAGGGCAGAAACACTCCATCCTTTACTGAAACTATAAAATGTGGACACAGAGACACTATACGTTTTAAGGCACGGGAAAGTGGGCCCTAACCCAGGACCCCAGCCTTTAAACCTCCCCCCATACAGCCAGCTTTGTTCTGCAGTGAGTCTTAAACAGATCTTTTTTTATTACCGTTTTCCTTTCATTTTAATGTGTGGGAGTCTATTACAGACATTTTGCAAAGAAATGTTTATGTTTTTCAGCACTATGCAACATCCATAAGAAAGCTTCTTTTAGGCTAAAACAAGACCTCACATATGAGAAATGTGTGGAGGTTACAAAGATGACTTGCTATTGTTATTAGTGAGTTGCTGCACTATATTCCAGTATTTAAAACATGGCTTTATCCTTGAATATTATATGTAAACACTTTTATAATTTGGACCAGTGAAGCTGTGCACTTTCACTGACATGGCCAAAGGGCATGAAAGAGATGAAATTGAATCAAGCATCCAAAGCTTTTACGAACAGGGGATCTCATATTACATTTGGCCCAGCGCCCTGAAATCCTTGAGATGTCCCTGTGGACACATTAAAAGCAATCTATTCAAAACTTTAAATCCCTTTTAAAATATAAAGAACATCGTGTATCTATTAACTGTCACATCATCTCATCACTCCTAGGCTGAGAGAAAATATGCAATCAAAGAATTTCTTGGCAACACACAGGGAATCAAACAAGTTCACACAATCCGTGCATGCGGGCCAAGCAGCAGACGTCCTGAGGGAAGTGTCGGCAACTCAAGGCTGATCAATTTCCAGAGGTGGTCCACCACTCCCCAGCATTCTTGCATAAAGTATGGGGCCCATTAGGATGTCGGGCGGATCGCCACCGCCATGAGGGCGGTGGCGATCCGCCCGACATCCTTGCCCGCCCGCCACCCATTTCCCCCCGCTATATTACTATGGCGGGGGGGACCGCGGCGGACGGAAACACTGTCCGCTGCTTTTTCGCCCCGGTCGCCTTGCGGCCGGGGCGGAAAAGGGTTTATATGGTAGCGGTGTCTATCAGACACCGCCAGCCATATTGGGATGGGCTTTGGGAGATGCCTGGAAATGCAGCCGGTCTTTACTTTGGGGGCCCGCAGGCGAGGTAGGGGGTGCACATGGGGGGTACCTGTGGTACCCCCCTGCATTTGCATACACAATGCGGCAGGCACCGCGCGGTGCCTGCCGCTTTGTGTATGCAAATGCATAACATGCATTTTTAACATTGCGGCAGGAGGTGCTTTTAGCCACTGTGGTGGGCGCATCCTAATTCCCCCCACGGGACCCCTGCCATCCTAATGACCCACGTAGTGTGCAATAAAGTGTTGTTGATTGCAAATTTCTGATTTTCCACAGCCTCAACTTGATTTGGATCGGCTTTCCACTGTCATCACTGGGTATTTCTTTGTGAGGGGTGAGTTCTTCCACAGAAGGGAGACAGTCAATGACTTGACACAGACCAAAATAGAAGATCCTAGGAGTCCTACACTGCTATGACTCATGGCAGCGTTTTCTGACAAGGATCTCTATTCATGGGACCTGCTGACCCTTGATTTTTTTAAAATATGTTTTTATTGAGTTTTCAACTTAGTTTCCATACACGTCATAGCATGAAACAGTGATATACATTTCGAAACGAAACAATCAGCATGACAACATTGATGCAGCATCAATTAACAGAGGACATTTTGAGGCACAGCAGAAGGCAGTGCCTGCTTGCATCCTATGGCTAGAGTTTGTGTGCATCAGTATGTCCGCTCCAGCTCTGTGACTAAGGATATGTGCCAGTGCTATGACATACTACTGTCTTATGACCTCATGTTGTAGGGTGGTGTGCAATAACGATACTGGGGCAACTAAAGATATCACAGGGCTGGTGAAACAAGTTCAGAGTTCCCCGGCTGCTCCCCCTCCTAAGTTAATTCATGTGTAATTATCATTGCCCATTGAGCCGCAAACAAAAACTCTCACTCCAGAGTATCAAATGCCTTCTCTAGGTCCAGAATTAGAAAGCCGGTACATGGCCAGTTGGGCACGGAGTCTGTTGCGATTCTGAAGAAACATCGCAGGTTGAGCAAGGTGTTTCGGGAAGGCATGAACCTGTTCTGGTCAGCATGAATCAGGTTAGTGACCACCTGTGTGAGCCTGTATGCTAGGACTTTTGCCAAAATGTTATGATCTACATTGAGCAGGGCTAGTGGCCTGTACGAGCCTAACTCAGTGGGCTCCTTGTCGGGCCTAAGTAATGTCACCAATTTCGCCTCGCGTAATGACGGAGGAAGAAGTCCCTCGTCTAGGGTCAGTGGTGTTTGGTATGCTTTGTAATACTCTGCAGGGAGCCCGTCCGGACCCAGTGTTTTCCCCATGGCTAGGGATGCAACTGCCTCCCTAAGCATGCTGAACCATGATGTGAACTCACTGTGCCTCGCCTTCTTTTGAGTCCTCCTGTCCTAATCGAAGTGCTCAGTAGAGCCTGGCTGTCTCCTTGGCTGGTTGCGTAGGTGGTGCTGCTGTTGACACTATGAGCCTTTGGGGCAGCTGCCATTCTTGTTAATGTCTGGACAGAGCCAGGTATTTTCTTTTTACACTTTTAAGCCATGGGACACTGTCCCTTCAGCAAATCCTGACAAATTTCAACCCTCTAGACACGCAGACATGGCTGTAGGTGCAGTGGTTATTATTACAGATGCCTTTTAGGAAGAATGGGCAAACAGGCATATTGTCTTTGGAAAACGTGTGGGAAAAGCAACATGTTCCATCAGTCTTCTTATAGTAATAAACCTGGTCACACTGCCACTTTTTCAGGGTCATCGATGTAAGACAGCTCTATACTCAGTTAAACTTTCCAGAGTAGTTCTCCTTTGACTGCTTGGCTTAGAAGATAATTGCCAGGCTACATTGAAAAGCTTGGCTTGCAAAGTAGTGACTAGGTGTTGCCAAAAATTCCCAACTTTGGGGGAAAGATTGTAATTTACTCAGAGGGTTGTAGTCTCTCTTTCCAGGGGTGTGGATATGGTAATACCCCTTATTATAAATCAGCTGCCATTTTTCGTAGTTTCCTTCCGTGATGGAAGGACCACTGAATTATTCGGCTCAAAAGGACTAAATTGAGAAGCAGGGTTGGCTCAATTATACTGAAACTAATTTGGGGTTTCTGGTGTTTCTCATTTAGAAGAGGCCTCATTTGGCAGTTCAGGATGGAATGTTCCCGTGAGGGGCAGGCTCAGTGCTGATTTTAATAAGGCGGGCCTCTATCTAGAGCAGGGTTCTCCAAACCGGTCCTGGAGGGCCGGATCCATGCCAGATTTTTAAAATAACTACATTTATCTAATTGGGATATGCAAAAAATCTGGCATGGATCTGGCCCTCCAGGACCGGTTTGGAGAACCCTGATCTAGAGTGACACAGTAAATAACAAGCATTTACAATGCAATGGTCTCGGCATTATTAAAGGTAGAGCTATTGGCATTGCTCATGACATTTTTTTTGTGTGTTTTTTTTGTTTTTTTAAAATCATAAATAAATGGCATTGTCATTTACATTGCCAATAGCGTAATCGTTAAATAAATGGCATTGTCATTTACAATGCCAATAGCTTAATCGCTCGCAAATGCATGACCTATTGCATTTACACCCACACAGAGCCACACACACATAGCCACCCACACACACACACACAGAGCCACCCACACAATCTGCACTCTGCACTCTGAATCTGCACTCTGAATCTGCACTCTGAATGTGCACTCTGCACTCACAATCTGCACTCTGCACTCTGAATCTGCACTCTGAATCTGCACTGCACTCACAATCTGCACTCTGCACTCACAATCTGCACTCTGAATCTGCACTCTGAATCTGCACTCTGCACTCACAATCTGCACTCTGCACTCTGAATCGGCACTCTGCACTCACAATCTGCACTCTGCACTCTGAATCGGCACTCTGCACTCACAATATGCACTCTGCACTCTGAATCTGCACTCTGCACTCTGAATCTGCACTCTGAATCTGCACTCTGCACTCTGAATCTGCACTCTGAATCTGCACTCTGCACTCACAATCTGCACTCTGCACTCTGAATCGGCACTCTGCACTCACAATATGCACTCTGCACTCTGAATCTGCACTCTGCACTCTGAATCTGCACTCTGAATCTGCACTCTGCACTCTGAATCTGCACTCTGAATCTGCACTCTGAATCTGAACTCTGCACTCTGCACCTGCACTCTGAATCTGCACTCTGCACTCTGAATCTGCACTCTGCACTCTGAATCTGCACTCTGCACTCTGAATCTGCACTCTGAATCTGCACTCTGAATCTGCACTCACACTCTGCACTCACACTCTGCACTCTGAATCTGCACTCTGAATCTGCACTCTGCACTCTGAATCTGCACTCTGAATCTGCACTCTGCACTCTGAATCTGCACTCTGAATCTGCACTCTGCACCTGCACTCTGCACTCTGAATCTGCACTCTGCACTCTGAATCTGCTTTGAATCTGCACTCTGAATCTGCACTCTGCACTTTGCACCTGCACTCTGAATCTGCACCCTGCACTCTGAATCTGCACTCTGCACTCTGAATCTGCACTCTGAATCTGCACTCTGCACTCTGAATCTGCACTCTGAATCTGCACTCTGAATCTGCACTCACACTCTGCACTCACACTCTGCACTCTGAATCTGCACTCTGCACCCTGCACTCTGAATCTGCACTCTGAATCTGCACTCTGAATCTGCACTCTGCACTCTGAATCTGCACTCTGAATCTGTACTCTGAATCTGCACTCTGAATCTGCACTCTGCACTCTGAATCTGCACCTCTGCACTCTGAATCTGCACTCTGAATCTGCACTCTGCACTCTGAATCTGCACTCTGAATCTGCACTCTGCACTCTGAATCTGCACTCTGCACTCTGAATCTGCACTCTGCACCCGCACTCTGCACCTGCACTCTGAATCTGCACTCTGAATCTGCACTCTGCACCCTGCACTCTGCACCTGCACTCTGAATCTGCACTCCGAATCTGCACTCTGCAATCTGAGTCTGCAGCCACACTCTGCACTCTGAATCTGCACTCTGCACTCTGAATCTGCACTCTGAATCTTCACTCTGAATCTGCACTCTGCACCTGCACTCTGAATCTGCATTCTGCACTCTGAATCGGCACTCTGCACTCTGAATCTGCACTCTGAATCTGCACTCTGAATCTGCACTCTGCACCTGCACTCTGCACTCTGCACCTGCACTCTGCACTCTGAATCTGCACTCTGCACCTGCACTCTGCACCTGCACTCTGAATCTGCACTCTGAATCTGCACCTGCACTCTGAATCTGCACTCTGCACTCTGAATCTGCACATGCACTCTGCACCTGCACTCTGAATCTGCACTCTTAATCTGCACTCTGCACTCACACTCTGCACTCTGCACTCACACTCTGCACTCTGAATCTGCACTCTGAATCTGCACTCTGAATCTGCACTCTGAGTCTGCACTCTGAGTCTGCACTTTGAATCTGCACTCTGCACTCCGCACTCTGAATCTGCACCTGCACTCTGCACCTGCACTCTGAATCTGCACTCTGCACTCTGAATCTGCACTCTGCACTCTGAATCTGCACTCTGAATCTGCACTCTGCACCTGCACTCTGCACCTGCACTCTGTACCTGCACTCTGCACCCTGCACTCTGCACCTGCACTCTGAATCTGCACTCCGAATCTGCACTCTGCACTCTGAGTCTGCAGCCACACTCTGCACCCTGAATCTGCACTCTGCACTCTGAATCTGCACTCTGAATCTTCACTCTGAATCTGCACTCTGCACTCTGCACCTGCACTCTGCACCTGCACTCTGAATCTGCATTCTGCACTCTGAATCTGCACTCTGCACTCTGAATCTGCACTCTGAATCTGCACTCTGCACCTGCACTCTGCACTCTGCACCTGCACTCTGCACTCTGAATCTGCACTCTGCACCTGCACTCTGCACCTGCACTCTGAATCTGCACACTGAATCTGCACTCTGAATCTGCACTCACACTCTGCACTCTGAATCTGCACTCTGAATCTGCACCTGCACTCTGAATCTGCACACTGAATCTGCACTCTGAATCTGCACTCACACTCTGCACTCTGAATCTGCACTCTGAATCTGCACTCTGCACTCTGAATCTGCACATGCACTCTGCACCTGCACTCTGAATCTGCACTCTGCACTCACACTCTGCACTCTGCACTCACACTCTGCACTCTGAATCTGCACTCTGAATCTGCACTCTGAGTCTGAACTCTGAGTATGCACTTTGAATCTGCACTCTGCACTCCGCACTCTGAATCTGCACCTGCACTCTGCACCTGCACTCTGAATCTGCACTCTGCACTCTGAATCTGCACTCTGAATCTGCACTCTGAATCTGCACTCTGCACCTGCACTCTGCACCTGCACTCTGCACCTGCACCTGTACTCTGCACTCTGAATCTGCACTCTGCACCTGCACCTGCACTCTGAATCTGCACTCTGAATCTGCACTCTCCACTCACACTCTGCACTCTGAATCTGCACTCTGAATCTGCACCTGCACTCTGAATCTGCACTCTGCACTCTGAATCTGCACTCTGAGTCTGCACTCTGAATCTGCACTCTGAATCTGCACTCTGCACTCTGCACATGCAATCTGCACCTGCACTCTGAATCTGCACTCCGCCCTCTGAATCTGCACTCTGCACTCTGAATCTGCACTCTGAATCTGCACTCTGCA
The DNA here is from genome assembly GCF_964261635.1 of Lissotriton helveticus. Classification (NCBI taxonomy): domain Eukaryota; kingdom Metazoa; phylum Chordata; class Amphibia; order Caudata; family Salamandridae; genus Lissotriton; species Lissotriton helveticus. The sequence continues at coordinate 751,012,325 of NC_136069.1, read as the reverse complement.
CCTGCACTCTGCACTCTGAATCTGCACTCTGCACCTGCACTCTGAATCTGCACTCTGAATCTGCACTCTGCACTCACACTCTGCACTCTGAATCTGCACCTGCACTCTGAATCTGCACCTACACTCTGAATCTGCACTCTGCACCTGCACTCTGAATCTGCACTCTGAACCTGCACTCTGAATCTGCACTCTGCACTCTGAATCTGCACTCTGCACCTGCACTCTGCACCTGCACTCTGCACTCACACTCTTCACTCTGAATCTGCACTCTGAATCTGCACCTGCACTCTGAATCTGCACTCTGCACTCTGAATCTGCACTCTGAATCTGCACATGCACTCTGCACTCTGATTCTGCACTCTGAATCTGCACTCTGCACTCACACTCTGCACTCTGCACTCACACTCTGCACTCTGAATCTGCACTCTGAATCTGCACTCTGAGTCTGCACTCTGAGTCTGCACTCTGAATCTGCACTCTGCACATGCAATCTGCACCTGCACTCTGAATCTGCCCCCGCACTCTGAATCTGCACCTGCACTCTGCACCTGCACTCTGAATCTGCACTCTGAATCTGTACTCTGCACTCTGAATCTGCACTCTGCACCTGCACTCTGCACCTGCACTCTGCACCTGCACTCTGCACTCACACTCTGCACTCTGAATCTGCACTCTGAATCTGCACCTGCACTCTGAATCTGCACTCTGCACTCTGAATCTGCACATGCGCTCTGCACCTGCACTCTGAATCTGCACTCTGAATCTGTACTCTGAATCTGCACTCTGAATCTGCACTCTGCACTCTGAATCTGCACCTCTGCACTCTGAATCTGCACTCTGAATCTGCACTCTGCACTCTGAATCTGCACTCTGAATCTGCACTCTGCACTCTGAATCTGCACTCTGCACTCTGAATCTGCACTCTGCACCTGCACTCTGCACCTGCACTCTGAATCTGCACTCTGAATCTGCACTCTGCACCCTGCACTCTGCACCTGCACTCTGAATCTGCACTCCGAATCTGCACTCTGCAATCTGAGTCTGCAGCCACACTCTGCACTCTGAATCTGCACTCTGCACTCTGAATCTGCACTCTGAATCTTCACTCTGAATCTGCACTCTGCACCTGCACTCTGAATCTGCATTCTGCACTCTGAATCTGCACTCTGCACTCTGAATCTGCACTCTGAATCTGCACTCTGCACCTGCACTCTGCACTCTGCACCTGCACTCTGCACTCTGAATCTGCACTCTGCACCTGCACTCTGCACCTGCACTCTGAATCTGCACTCTGAATCTGCACCTGCACTCTGAATCTGCACTCTGCACTCTGAATCTGCACATGCACTCTGCACCTGCACTCTGAATCTGCACTCTTAATCTGCACTCTGCACTCACACTCTGCACTCTGCACTCACACTCTGCACTCTGAATCTGCACTCTGAATCTGCACTCTGAATCTGCACTCTGAGTCTGCACTCTGAGTCTGCACTTTGAATCTGCACTCTGCACTCCGCACTCTGAATCTGCACCTGCACTCTGCACCTGCACTCTGAATCTGCACTCTGCACTCTGAATCTGCACTCTGCACTCTGAATCTGCACTCTGAATCTGCACTCTGCACCTGCACTCTGCACCTGCACTCTGTGCCTGCACTCTGCACCCTGCACTCTGCACCTGCACTCTGAATCTGCACTCCGAATCTGCACTCTGCACTCTGAGTCTGCAGCCACACTCTGCACCCTGAATCTGCACTCTGCACTCTGAATCTGCACTCTGAATCTTCACTCTGAATCTGCACTCTGCACTCTGCACCTGCACTCTGCACCTGCACTCTGAATCTGCATTCTGCACTCTGAATCTGCACTCTGCACTCTGAATCTGCACTCTGAATCTGCACTCTGCACCTGCACTCTGCACTCTGCACCTGCACTCTGCACTCTGAATCTGCACTCTGCACCTGCACTCTGCACCTGCACTCTGAATCTGCACACTGAATCTGCACTCTGAATCTGCACTCACACTCTGCACTCTGAATCTGCACTCTGAATCTGCACCTGCACTCTGAATCTGCACACTGAATCTGCACTCTGAATCTGCACTCACACTCTGCACTCTGAATCTGCACTCTGAATCTGCACTCTGCACTCTGAATCTGCACATGCACTCTGCACCTGTACTCTGAATCTGCACTCTGCACTCACACTCTGCACTCTGCACTCACACTCTGCACTCTGAATCTGCACTCTGAATCTGCACTCTGAGTCTGAACTCTGAGTATGCACTTTGAATCTGCACTCTGCACTCCGCACTCTGAATCTGCACCTGCACTCTGCACCTGCACTCTGAATCTGCACTCTGCACTCAGAATCTGCACTCTGAATCTGCACTCTGAATCTGCACTCTGCACCTGCACTCTGCACCTGCACTCTGCACCTGCACCTGTACTCTGCACTCTGAATCTGCACTCTGCACCTGCACCTGCACTCTGAATCTGCACTCTGAATCTGCACTCTCCACTCACACTCTGCACTCTGAATCTGCACTCTGAATCTGCACCTGCACTCTGAATCTGCACTCTGCACTCTGAATCTGCACTCTGAGTCTGCACTCTGAATCTGCACTCTGAATCTGCACTCTGCACTCTGCACATGCAATCTGCACCTGCACTCTGAATCTGCACTCCGCCCTCTGAATCTGCACTCTGCACTCTGAATCTGCACTCTGAATCTGCACTCTGCACCTGCACTCTGCACTCTGAATCTGCACTCTGCACCTGCACTCTGAATCTGCACTCTGAATCTGCACTCTGCACTCACACTCTGCACTCTGAATCTGCACCTGCACTCTGAATCTGCACCTACACTCTGAATCTGCACTCTGCACCTGCACTCTGAATCTTCACTCTGAACCTGCACTCTGAATCTGCACTCTGCACTCTGAATCTGCACTCTGCAACTGCACTCTGCACCTGCACTCTGCACTCACACTCTTCACTCTGAATCTGCACTCTGAATCTGCACCTGCACTCTGAATCTGCACTCTGCACTCTGAATCTGCACATGCACTCTGCACTCTGATTCTGCACTCTGAATCTGCACTCTGCACTCACACTCTGCACTCTGCACTCACACTCTGCACTCTGAATCTGCACTCTGAATCTGCACTCTGAGTCTGCACTCTGAGTCTGCCCTCTGAATCTGCACTCTGCACATGCAATCTGCACCTGCACTCTGAATCTGCCCCCGCACTCTGAATCTGCACCTGCACTCTGCACCTGCACTCTGAATCTGCACTCTGAATCTGTACTCTGCACTCTGAATCTGCACTCTGCACCTGCACTCTGCACCTGCACTCTGCACCTGCACTCTGCACTCACACTCTGCACTCTGAATCTGCACTCTGAATCTGCACCTGCACTCTGAATCTGCACTCTGCACTCTGAATCTGCACATGCGCTCTGCACCTGCACTCTGAATCTGCACTCTGCACTCACACTCTGCACTCTGCACTCACACTCTGCACTCTGAATCTGCACTCTGAGTCTGCACTCTGAATCTGCACTCTGAATCTGCACTCTGAATCTGCACTCTGCACTCTGCACATGCAATCTGCACCTGCACTCTGAATCTGCACTCCGCACTCTGAATCTGCACTCTGCACTCTGAACCTGCACTCTGAATCTGCACTCTGCACCTGCACTCTGCACTCTGCATCTGCACTCTGCACTCTGAACCTGCACTCTGAATCTGCACTCTGCACCTGCACTCTGCACTCTGCACTTGCACTCTGCACTCTGAATCTGCACTCTGCACCTGCACTCTGAATCTGCACTCTGAATCTGCACTCTGCACTCACACTCTGCACTCTGAATCTGCACCTGCACTCTGAATCTGCACTCTGAATCTGCACTCTGCACTCTGAATCTGCACTCTGAATCTGCACTCTGAATCTGCACCTGCACTCTGAATCTGTCCTCTGCACTCTGAATATGCACCTGCACTCTGAATCTGCACTCTGAATCTGCACTCTGCACTCTGAATCTGCACTCTGCACTCTGAATCTGCACTCTGCACTCTGAATCTGCACTCTGCACCTGCACCTGCACTCTGAATCTGCACTCTGAATCTGCACTCTGCACTCACACTCTGCACTCTGAATCTGCACTCTGAATCTGCACTCTGAATCTGCACCTGCACTCTGAATCTGCACTCTGCACTCTGAATCTGCACATGCACTCTGCACCTGCACTCTGAATCTGCACTCTGAATCTGCACTCTGCACTCACACTCTGCACTCACACTCTGCACTCTGAATCTGCACTCTGAATCTGCACTCGGAGTCTGCACTCTGAATATGCACTCTGAATCTGCACTCTGAATCTGCACTCTGCACTCTGAATCTGCACCTGCACTCTGAATCTGCACTCCACAATCTGCACCTGCACTCTGAATCTGCACTCCACACTCTGAATCTGCACTCTGCACTCTGAATCTGCACTCTGCACCTGCACTCTGAATCTGCACTCTGAATCCGCACTCTGCATTCACACTCTGCACTCTGAATCTGCACCTGCACTCTGAATCTGCACCTGCACTCTGCACCTGCACTCTGAATCTGCACTCCGAATCTGCACTCTGAATCTGCACTCTGAATCTGCACTCTGCACCTGCACTCTGCACTCTGCACCTGCACTCTGAATCTGCACTCTGCACTCACACTGCACTCACACTCTGCACTCACACTCTGCACTCTGAATCTGCACTCTGAATCTGCACTCTGAATCTGCACCTGCACTCTGAATCTGTACTCTGCACTCTGAATCTGCACCTGCACTCTGAATCTGCACTCTGAATCTGCACTCTGCACTCTGAATCTGCACTCTGCACTTTGAATCTGCACTCTGCACCTGCACTCTGCACCTGCACTCTGCACCTGCACTCTGAATCTGCACTCTGAATCTGCACTCACAATCTGCACTCACAATCTGCACCCTGCACTCTGCACCTGCACTCTGCATCTGCACTCTGCATCTGCACTCTGCATCTGCACTCTGCACTCTGCATCTGCAATCACAATCTGCACTCTGCACCACTTTTCGACGTATATAAAAACGCATAAATAAAATAAATAAGGATGGGGCTGCTGGGCCGCTGGACTTGGCGTGGCCTGGGGGCCGAGGCTCGTCTACCTTTGCTTGCTGAGTCAGTCAGTGCATCACGCCGTCACCGTGTCTTGTGCTGCTCTTCAAGGGCTAGGGCTGGGGCTGGGGCTGGGCCTGGGCTGCCGCAAGTTGGCTGTGGTGATAAAATCAGTGTTTGTTTGCCAAAATGTAAATTAGCAGCAGACTACATAGGAGACTGTGTCCCAGTGGCATAACAAAACTTGAGGGGGCCCCCTGCAAAGTACATGCTGGGGGCCCCAACGATCTGGACCCAGTCAGGAGCTCTCAGGTCATGGACCTCGGGCCACGCAGCCCCCCACACCGCGTGGGCTTTTGTTACGCCACTGTGCACAACTCATCATCAGTTATTCTTCTCTGTAAGGAGGACTTTTTTTTATCGTTTTCAGTATATGCAGAGGTCACACCTTCAGTAAGTTTTGTCTTTTTAGCGAGTGTAAGTGCTGAACCTACACCTATTGGGAACAGTGAGACTTCATATCCCAGAATTCTAAGTGGTGTTACCTATGAAGGTGTTGCAGAAGATATGGAAAACCTAGCCACTATATCAAATTTAGCAAGAGTTAGCCACTTGGACTAGCGACCTTGTGCTGATAACGGAAAGAGAGAAAAAGGGCAAACAAGGATGGTAAAATAATAATTCCTAATAGAACATAGAGCCAGATTATAGGTTTCACTGGTGGGCTGCATCCTCAGATTCTGATCAGAGGAGAAGGATGTCTCACTCCCTTTGAAAAATGTACTGCATTCTAAGAGAAGAAAAGTCAAGGATACAAATGTCTACATTAAGTGAAAAGGCATCCTCAAAAATATCTCAGTATCCAAGTTAGTCATGTACATTGGCCTCAATTAGAGTATCTGTTTTTAATTAACCCAACAAAATGTACATATGCTATACTAGCTAAAATACACTAGATCTGAACCAGAGTATATTCAAATGAGCCAAAGTAGGGAATTGTTATCTTGTGTGTCATTTCTTTAAGTTATTTTGTGTCTCATATTGTGCAGGTTCCAGTGCACAAATTAAACACAACTTGAGTTCACTTTTCATTACAATGAGCATTGTGGGCTGTCACAAGTCTATCGCTCTACACTGCAAAGCCAATAAAAGTCAGGTCTGAGCAATATTCCATCAAGGTGTCCAATATAGGACCAGATGGGCTTGAGACATGTCACACTGAATAAATGTACATATGATTAATTTAGATGGAAATCATTCACAAAGTCATTGTTCAGCCAGATAATATGACACACACCCACTCTTCTGGACCCAGGGTGGACTAGTTGTATGGCCAAAACTATGGGTATTGTCTCAGTTCATCAGGCATACAAATATCATATGTATTAGTACATTTAATACCTTTGCATTATTTATATGAAGCAGGAACGCTACATCAAGGATCAAACACACTTTATGACAGAATCAGAGTGCCAAAAAAATACTCCCATGTCCCACCACAATTAACAATCGATGTGGCTTCATTTCACACAAAATTGCTTCTCCCAGTTTGATGTTACCCTTGATTTCTTAACAGTCTCTCTCAACACAGTCTAGGAAAAAAATAGATCGGACTGGGTTAGACAGGGCCCTACATAGCTGTGTGCCATGGGAGGTGTTTGATGTTGTTTTTTTTTAGCAAACATCTGCGTCATTTCATTCTGGGGCCTGTAGTTTCTTGTTTTAACGTTCCAAGTAAGTAGTTAAAACCTCGGCCCGCAAAGTGCTGTTGGTTAAAGAGAGCAATTTACGGGAGCGCACTTGACATTGGGCTACTCGGCAGCTATGGAGTTGTAATTATACACCTCTGTGGCGGTCCGAACATGGGTCATCTCGTTTACTGTAAGCTGATGTTTGTAAGCTTCAGACCACTGCTTGCAAACAAATCACTAACATCTTCCATTAAAACATACTCCCCTGCTCACTTTTACAAACAAGTAAAATAATGCGCATGTAAACCGTAGCAGAAAGTGAGCACTGAGCAGGAAGCGTGTTCCCCTTTTCATTGTGGGGGTACCTCATGGTGCACATGTGCGGTGGCACGCTAGAAGAGAGGCCTGCATGATCGGGATCTGACTCTACCTGCCGCGCTCCCTGGAAGAGAGCAGTTTCTGCTTGGGAAAGGTGAAGAAGGAGGCCGTAGTACCCCGGTCCCACATCATGAGAGGTGCAGCACCGAGGTGTGAATGTCGCTACGGCCGTGACCCACTAGCAGTAACGCATGTGGCCACCCACCTTCAATTATGAAGCCCGTATCACTGACCGGCCAAAGCACTTTGCAGTGGCCGGCTTCGGCCCTCCCTCCCTTAGAGAGATGGGTTTGCAGGAAGGAGAGCCGACTTGAAGGGAGAAGAGACACCGGATGCAGGGCTCTCATAGCAGGTCTATGCGCACCGCAGCTGCTGCGCCACGGAGAAGTGCGTCAAAGGAGACAAATTACAACCACTTACAGTCACCCGCAGCTTCGATGACAGGCACAGGCGGGCGGCAGAAGGCCATGGCTAGCAATATTATGGCCTCTCAGTCTTAGTTTTCCGCATGCACCGGAAACCTCACATGCTTACACTGCGCATGACCATTCCATACCAGCCCTATCCCACGTTAGCTGAAGACCACTTAGATGTGCACGGCACACCACGCACCTTTTATTTATTATATTATAATGGGAGTAGGGACTAGAACATAACTAAAACTATGACGCAGTGGACCCTGCTGTCTGTCAATTACTTCACTGTGCGCTTAGGGGGCCTATGTTACGCCCCTGCTGTGTCCCGACTTCAAATTCCAGCGGTGGGGGCTGAAAGGACGAGCAGGTGGGGAGAGGCGATGTCAGAGGCTTCTGTGAGCTCCCAGACTGTCATTTCCAGTGGTGGGGGCTGCAGTGAGGAGCAGGCTGGGAGAGGCGATGTCAGAGGCCTCTGTGCGAGCGCAGCCTGTCTTTTCCAGTGGTGGGGGCTGCAAATGGAGTGGTGCGGTCAGAGGCCCCTCTGAGATCTCCACAGGGGATTCCTGCGGTGGTGGCTGCAAAGGGAGCGGCGCTCCGAAGCAGAGTGCGGGGCGGTCCGGCCGAGCGGGGGGGCTCAAGCGATTGGGATGAGAAGAAGAGCGCTAGGGAGTCGCGTCCACCATCAGGGCGAGCTTCGGGCAGAAATGACTGCCTCAAAGCTCAGAAATTTTCGGAATCGGGGGCTTGTTTTTTGCGTTCACGAGTGACGATGACGTTGATGGAGCAGAGTTCATCTGCAGTCAGGCATTGTTTTATTTTTGTGCTACAGACAGACTGCATTTAAATTGCCACACACATTTTGGTGCAAGTTAAAAACATGGCACATGAAAAACATGAAAGTGAGGCCTATTCAGTCTGAAAATGCTTTTGCTGAATTAACATGTGTTTTTGCAGTGTAGAGAAAATTGGCCTTTTTACCTTTGAAGATTAATAGATTGTGTTTCTCTCTTCCCAGCTCATCCTTGCAAACTAAATTCACTATTTCTGTCTTAAAAGACTTTGACTTGTTGCTTATTTTGATAAATATTTTCAGTTAATAACACCTCTTTTTATAATGTGTGTGAATTAATAATGCACCAAACACTACACAGGGGACTAAATGCTTTTTGCATGAAAAGCTATCTAAAACATTAAAGCATGTTGCTGTGTGTGCTGTATTAACTGTGTGTGCTATATTAACTGTGTGTGCTTTTAAAATTTACACTAAAGCATGAAAATGCTATGTTGCACATTGCACATTTATTTTGCATCTTGTCATAAATAATAGAAAAGCTGCTTTACACTAATAGCTTGCCTAGGTAAACATTTATAAGGGGTATTAGTATGGAGTTGGGAAACATAATGGGCTGATTTACATGAAATTAATATTCTGTTTGTATCTGTTTTATTTTTTGGGCCTAAGAAAACATGGCTGCTTGTAAATCCAGCAAGGCTATGGCTTGCAATTTAATGAGAAGGGAGCATGCGCAGACTGTGGCAGCTTTCCTCATGACAAGAAGTCAAGGACATCTTGAACTGTACATTCTTGTGATTGTGCCAATGTACCAGCTAACTAAAGTATCCGTCCTACTGCCCTGAGAAAGGAAGGAAGAGAATTAGAATGAAACATTTTTCCTAGTAAATGTTGCAAACGTTTATAAATGTATTAAATCATTTGCGCTTCTTTTGTTAAAACTGGTAAAGTCAGGTTTTTAGAATGAGTCAGGGTAGTGAGAACTCATGCCATCATGACTGACCAATCACGTACAGGTTTTCCTGAAGATGCAACATTTTTGTGTAGTCTGCCAAGAGTTAGAGTATAAAATAATGATCTCTTTGGAGGGGGTTTGGCTTCTAGGCTCATTAGGGGGGTGTGTGAGCTCTTGAGAGAAGGAACAGATTAGGCCAGACATCCTAAGGGTTAGGTACGAGAAACGTCCCGGGAGATTGCTGAAGGGCGGAGTTTGCGTCCGAGGAGAGTCAGGGGGAGTTTTCTTGTTTCCACGTCATATTTTGGCACTGAAGGCCACATTCCTTTGAGGCCTGTGAAGGGCGGGCTGTTTTCCTCTTTAGACACAGACAGATGCAGAAGAACAGCAACAGATAGAAAGGCTTTTTAGATGTAGATGCTAAACTTTAAGTTTATGCTTTGACTAATTAATTAGGTCTGAAAAGATTTATTTGTCTTATGCATTTATTTCTCTTTATGGGAGATTTTTGCCAACTATTTAATTATTGATTAGCCTTGCAAGACTATTTTTCTTAGAAACTCTTTAAGAATTTTGACTGATATTTTGCGCCACATTTTCTTTCCTACATGTAATGCTTATATGCAGACTGTAATGTGTTCTGTATTAATGCTATTTGTCCTGTTTTCCAAATTCTGTAACCTGATTGATATGTTACTAATGAATAAAGGGTCAGTGAAAAAATCACTTTTGACTAGTAAATAAAACCCTTTAAAATACTCAACAACTCTCTTTATTGGCTTACAATAATAATTGTATTTTGACTGTTCATCTTTATTTAAAATCTCCTGAAGGTAATAAATGGTGTGAAGGGCCCAACACCTTTTGAGCGGTAAATTAGAGGTAGAATGAAGGTTTTACATTGAGAAATTACCAAAAGAAATTACCGCTCCATCAGTTTTTGGTAAGCAGAGGATGGTCATTATTGATTAGTTTGGTGATTAATGATTATTGATTTCACCATCAACTATTCAACTAATGGATCATTGACCTTAGAAGGGAAGTAAAATAATTGCCCAAGCTAGATAAATGCCCAAGTCCTGATTCCTGACTCCAATGCTCAGAACCTGAAGACTGGCAAAGCAGTACTGGAAGGTGATGCAAGAAGTGGTGTGAGTATCAATAGGGCTGTGAAATATTGTTAATGTGCTAGGATGTATTTTTTGAAGTGTTGAAAATATGAAGGTTTTTTTATTGTTGTAGAAATTTTGCTCATTTTGAATTGATGGTGTTATTGATTATATTGGTAATTTCATAGGATATCATTTTTTGTTTATTGATTACATGTTTTAACTCTTCATGTTAAGTACGTGTCTTGTTCTATGTTGTCTGAACACGCAGGTATGCACACCTGTGGAATCCCGGGAAGGAATAGCGGGTGGTAAATGGAAGCCACACTGCACTGAGGTTACTTGTCTGTTGGAATAACACTGAGAAGCTAGGTAGGGCTGGCAGTGTTAAATTAGGGACTATTTTCTGTGTGAGTGATTGATAGCAAAGAGTTCGCTGGTGAAACTTTGGTCTGATATCACCTAAAAAGGGTCACACTGAAGGAGTAGCAGGTTCTTCTGAGCTTGATTGACAGCAAAAGGGTTCGCTGGTGAAACTTTGGCCTAAAATATATCCTGAAGGATAAGTCCAAAGGAGTAGCAGGTTCTTCTGAGGTTGAGTGAAAGGTAAGCGGAAGAGATTTACCTGAGGTGTTTGAAGAGTAAACGGAAGGTCTTACTTTGTGAAGGGTAAGCGGAATGTGTTACTCGCAGTGAATATAAATCTATCCTTTATTTAGTACAACAGACAGAGTAGCGAATGTATTTATGTTGTTACTAACAGAGTTATTGATTAAGAGAAATATTGCAGTAAGATTTTGTGGAGGGTCAGTGGTAGGAGTAAAACTGACTAAAATTGAGACTGACAGCTTTGGAGAAAAGAAATTGCATTGAACTATTGCAAAAATGAAAATGTTTGAAGGTTTAAAGAAGCTGTTAGGAGGTAAAGTGAAAAATGTGTTTTTTATTGGTGATGCTCCTGAAGGAACACCTGTGCATTTTGTGTCTACCAATTTAGGACAAAATGCATGTATGTGGGTTCACCAATGGTGCAGGAGTACTGAAAAAGAAGGTGCTTTGAGTTTCCAAAAGATGGTACTTTTGAACTGCAAATTATTGACAAATTAAGGGAAGTGTTATGTGAAATAAAGACACAATCTAAAGCTGCACATTTTGAGGCCTTAAGCCTGTGGGAAAAGACATCAAGAGAGGAAGCAAGTGAGGATAAAAAGGTAAAGCACCAGATGCAGGAGAAGAAAATTAGTGATGAAAAAGAGCTTCAAATAAATAATGATTCAGGGGATGAAAAAATGGATGCATTGTTAACTGAGTGTCCACCACTTTATGTGGTTCCAATGAAAAATACTGAAAATAGTGTACCAGTAAATACTACAGGGGCTACTGCTTCTGTTGAACAGAGAGAAATACAGACTAAGAGAACTGTGCAGATATTTTATATTAACCCATTACCTGTTGATTCAGCACTGACAGTGATACCTCCAGGTGTTACTGCTTCAAATGTGGCTGATTCAGTCAAAGAATTACAAACTGCAGATGCACAGATAATGCCTAGAAAAATTATGACTGTCCCAATTAATATGGTCCCTACTGAAAAGGCTCAAAGAGCTGCAGAATCAGTGATTTTGCAAGGGTTTATTTCAGAAACTCAGAATACACAGATTATTGAACAGAAATTACCCCAAGCACTGAAAGGTGAGGGAAAAATGGTATTTGCAACATCTACAGCTCCGGATAAAATAAATGTATTTGAATATGGGATTTTTCAAACCTGCTTTGAGGAAGCAGCAGTGATTAAAAAGATAGAAAACATGGGAGAACATATTAACACAGGACCTGAAAAAGAGAAACAGCTTAATGTTTTAAATTCAACATTTGAACATGAAGAAATTAACAGTCTCTGCTGTTTGAATAATGAAAATGTAAACCAGTGTCAGGAAAAAGAATTAATTTCCCTGAATAAGGAAACAGCTGCATGTGCATTAACTACACATAATGGACTGACAGATATGGCTCAAAAATATGAAACTGATGTTTCAGGAAGTTTTCCATTTCAGAAAAGTTTCAGGGTACACATGGATGATGAAGCAAATGAGAAAATGTGTTCTTCAGGAATGCAATTGCACATGGCAGAAATAATAAAAGATAGTTTTAAATGCAATGGGATTGAGAAATTTGGAGACAAGTGGGCAAGAAAACATGATAAGAAAAAGAAACCACCAGACCTAGCAAGGCAAATGGATAAGGAAAAGAAGCCACCAGATTTAGTTGAGAAAAATAATAAGCAGAATGAGGGAGAAGCTTTTGCTTACTCATTGAGAGAAAAGGTGGGAGAAATGTATGTGCATTTGCCACAGAATAAAAATGAACTTGCAGTATTTCTGAACATAATCCCACAATTGAGAGACAAAATGATGCTGTTGTACCTACAAGTTGATGGATTTATTGAAATTTTAAAGGAGTCGTGCATTAATTCGAAAATGTTCTTTTACATTGCCATGCAAACTGAATTGTGGTTTGAATCTAATGTTGTTAAAAAGCCAGGTGAAGAGACAATAGAAAGGGTTTGCATGAATGCACCATCATTTTCTGTTGTAATAGAGAAAAACACAGCAGTGATTACTTTCCTGAAGGGCAGAGTGCCAGCAAAGGATGTTGATTGGGTACAGATTAAAAGAACACAGGATGGAAGTAAAGGTATTTTGGTTTGTGCAAATTCAGGTATGGATGTTGTACTGCTGGAAAATGTGTCCTTTTGCCATATTTATAAAAGATTTGAGCATTGGAAGAAGAAAAATAAATATAAACATGATACACAAAAACATGGAGAAATGCAGATGCAAAATATGCCAGTTAGGCAAATGCAAATGTCAGATCAGAAACAGGTACCTATGGCAGGAATTTTGCAAGCACAGATGGTACCACAAAATATGGAAAATGCTAAAATTAATTTAAATACGTTGCCCAGAGCAAATGTGAATTATTTCCAGAGGCAAAATCAGAACCCAGTCCAACAGGTTGCTGTGTTTGAAAATGAGAGTTTTAACCCTCACAATTCTGAATTTACCAAGTCCATTGTGAAGGCAGTGGAAAGTCCAGATTCAGTTGCAGGAGTTTTAAACAAAGAAATTACAAACCCAGTTTTAGAAGAATTTGCACCAAAATTAGGCCCATTTGAGGAACATTGCCAAGTTGTTGTCTGTGACTCAGGCCTAGCAGGAAAACAATTATTTTGCATATTAAGCAGCACAGATTACTGTACACCAGATAATGTTATTTTTCAGATTCCTGATGAGGATGTAAATTTCAAAATGGCCCAACAAGAGACAGTTGTAGCATTGTTGTCAGAAAAGACAGTTGAAAAATTACCTTCTGCTTTGGAAAAAATAATAAACACAGAAATAAGAGAGTTCACAGAGAAGGATGTCAGATTAATAAAATGTGCAGAACATGTCTTATTAAAATTTGAACCAGATGACATGTATTCAGGAACCCAACAATCAGTTGCAGGAATTTTACCAATAAAATGATTTTTGATGGAATTGATTAGAAGTTTGTGTAACTTTCTGATCATAGGTTCACAGAAAATAAATGAAAAGAACAGAATAGTGCAGCAGATTAAAACCATATTTTTTCCATGTTGTCCTGTGGTACCGAATCCAGCCAATATATTTTTTCACATTCCATGTGGTGAAGAATGGCTTATTTTTATTGATTTTTGCCAAGTTCATGTCACAGTGCCATTGGATGAGAATAGTCAGGAGTACTGTCAAAAAGAAGATGAATACCTGGGACACAAAATTGGAAAGGGAGGTAGAAAGGTGTCACCAGAGAAGGTGGAAATAATTTACAAGATGAATACACCTCAAATTCAGAAAGAAGTCAGGACATTTTTGGGAATGGTTAGCTGCTGTAGAGAGTGGTTACTAAGCCTTTCCCTAGTGGCTAAGCCTTTACTGAGGCTGACACACTCAGGTGTGTCTGATCCGCTTCCATTGGACAACAACTGCACAAAAGCATTCCTAGAGTTGAAAGAGAAAAAATGTCGCGCCCCAGCACTAGGAATGAAAGTTTATTTGAAAGAAAATACACTAATTTGCAGTGAGGGGGAGGGCTGCGCTCTCTCATTGCCTATTGAAAAAGATGACTGTGTTCAAAGGTCTGTGATGTATTGCCCAATGACCTTTGACCATAACTTCACAGAAATGTCAGCAAATGAATTGGATTATGATGAAACTGAATATGAGTGTCTAAATATCATGAAAATATGCATAAAGCCAAATTCAGACTTTAAGGATGAACGTCTGAGTCAGCCCAACAATGTCCATTTTGTAGATGGCCAATGTTTGAAAGGTGACACATTAAAAGCAGCACATGCTGTGCTCCTTATACATTATGTTGTCAAAGCTTCATGGCTTTTAGTAATTACCCCAGCCCAAAATTCAAAATTGATTGCCCTTACCATAACATGCAGTATATCTGCTCAATTGGGAGTCACTGTTGTTATGGGAGAGAGAAATGCTAATTCAGTTGCACAAATTTGTGTTCTGTTAGCACATACATTCAATGGAATCTTCACAGTTGAATTAAAAGAGGCTCAAGAAAATGTTTTTGAAGCAGCACAACAGGGTTGTATCAGAACTGTTTTTGAGACAAATGACAACTGCAAAGTGGCAAATGTGTTATTGCAAAGACTGATGCCCAGGTATAGATTGCCAGTTTCTCTGAAATCAGATCATAATGAAGTCTTAAAGATAATGAGTGCAGAACAACAGATTGGACAAGGAATGGATTGTAGCTATCTGCCTGAAGTGTGAAGCATAATAAAGCAACACAATGGCAGCACAGAGTTACCTTTAGCAAAAGACTGTTTTTCAGCATCACCAAAGTGGCTTGAAAATGCATATGCAAATGCACTTGTGGAAAACACTGATGAGAACACTAGCCATTGCTGTGTAGGTCTGGTTGATGCACAGTGTGCAGTTTCTCACCAGATTGCAGCTGCTACACAGGATCTGCATAATGGATGGTGCAACGGTTTTGATCTGAGAGATGCTGTGGTGAAACATCTGAATCTGATCAAAGTGAAAATAAGAGTGAAAGGCCTTGGTTGAAAAAGTGCAAAAGGATTGATGGTGCTCTGTCAGAGTTTCTCAGCACCTAAGTAGTCTAATTTGCATGGAAAAAGTACAGAATGCCACACTGTATGAACCATTCTGATGGCAAGCTGATGACAATGAGCAAAGAAATGCTGAAACTGTCCTGTTTAATTCCTTTTTTAGTATTTTAGTTCCTTATTTTAAAGAAGACTAACTGTTCAAGAAGCTACTTACAGATCTCTGCACTAAAACATTTGATCTTGGCTATATATGATCTGATTACAGACCAAACTTGTGTTTGCCTTAGAAATAGAAGTAACATTGTTATATGCTCAGCTTTTGCAATTTAAAACAAAAAAAAGATATTTTCACTTGTGAAATGAAAATTGTGTGATGAATTATAAATCATTTTATTACGATTTGAATCATCAGAAGGGTGGATTGATGGAGCGGAGTTCATCTGCAGTCAGGCATTGTTTTATTTTTGTGCTACAGACAGACTGCATTTAAATTGCCACACACATTTTGGTGCAAGTTAAAAACATGGCACATGAAAAACATGAAAGTGAGGCCTATTCAGTCTGAAAATGCTTTTGCTGAATTAACATGTGTTTTTGCAGTGTAGAGAAAAGTGGCCTTTTTACCTTTGAAGATTAATAGAATGTGTTTCTCTCTTCCCAGCTCATCCTTGCAATCTAAATTCACTATTTCTGTCTTAAAAGACTTTGACTTGTTGCATATTTTGATAAATATTTTCAGTTAATAACACCTCTTTTCATAATGTGTGTGAATTAATAATGCACCAAACACTACATGGGGACTAAATGCTTTTTGCATGAAAAGCTATCTAAAACATTAAAGCATGTTGCTGTGTGTGCTGTATTAACTGTGTGCGCTATATTAACTGTGTGTGCTTTTCAAATTTACACTAAAGCATGAAAATGCTATGTTGCACATTGCACATTTATTTTGCATCTTGTCATAAATAATAGAAAAGCTGCTTTACACTAATAGCTTGGCTAGGTAAACATTTATAAGGGGTATTAGTATGGAGTTGGGAAACATAATGGGCTGATTTACATGAAATTAATATTCTGTTTGTATCTGTTTTATTTTTTGGGCCTAAGAAAACATGGCTGCTTGTAAATCCAGCAAGGCTATGGCTTGCAATTTAATGAGAAGGAAGCATGCGCAGACGGTGGCAGCTTTCCTCATGACAAGAAGTCAAGGACATCTTGAACTGTACATTCTTGTGATTGTGCCAATGTACCAGCTAACTAAAGTATCCGTCCTACTGCGCTGAGAAAGGAAGGAAGAGAATTAGAATGAAACATTTTTCCTAGTAAATGTTGCAAACGTTTATAAATGTATTAAATCATTTGAGCTTCTTTTGTTAAAACTGGTAAAGTCAGGTTTTTAGAATGAGTCAGGGTAGTGAGAACTCATGCCATCATGACTGACCAATCACGTACAGGTTTTCCTGAAGATGCAACATTTTTGTGTAGTCTGCCAAGAGTTAGAGTATAAAATAATGATCTCTCTGGAGGGGGTTTGGCTTCTAGGCTCATTAGGGGTGAGTGTGAGCTCTTGAGAGAAGGAACAGATTAGGCCAGACATCCTATGGGTTAGGTACGAGAAACAACCTGGGAGATTGCTGAAGGGCGGAGTTTGCGTCCGAGGAGAGTCAGGGGGGGGTTTCTTGCTTCCACGTCATATTCTGGCACTGCAGGCCACATTCCTTTGAGGCCTGTGAAAGGCGGGCTGTTTTCCTCTTAGGCACAGACAGATGCAGAAGAACAGCAACAGATAGAAAGGCTTTTTAGATTTAGAGATGCTAAACTTTAAGTTTATGCTTTGACTAATTAATTAGGTCAGGAAAGATTTATTTGTCTTATGCATTTATTTCTCTTTATGGGAGATTTTTGCCAACTATTTAATTATTGATTGGCCTTGCAAGACTATTTTTCTTAGAAACTCTTTAAGAATTTTGACTGATATTTTGCGCCACATTTTCTTTCCTACATGTAATGCTAATATGCAGACTGTAATGTGTTCTGTATTTATGCTATTTTTCCTGTTTTCCAAATTCTGTAACCTGATTGATATTTTACTAATGAATAAAGGGTCAGTGAAAAAAACACTTTTGACTAGAAAATAAAACCCTTTAAAATACTCAACAACTCTCTTTATTGGCTTACAATAATAATTGTATTTTGACTGTTCATCTTTATTTAAAATCTCCTGAAGGTAATACACGGTGTGAAGGGCCCAACACCTTTTGAGCGGTAAATTAGAGGTAGCATGAAGGTTTTACATTGAGAAATTACCAGAAGAAATTACCTCTCCATCAACTTCACAGGACGGAAGAACGCAAAAAACACGCCCCCGAATCCGAAAGAGACGGGGCGTCAATGGAGTGACGCCCCTCTCCTCCAATGGCTGGCCAGCATTTACGAGGCCAGCCAATGGAGAAGAGGGGCGGGTTCAAGCCCCCATACTACACAACATAAAATCTTCGGCTCCGCCTACTGCTTACGCAGTGCGACGGTAGCCTCGACCTAAAAAACTATGGCTTGGAGTGCTAGCCAGAGTGATTGCCAGTAGTCTATACTATCTGCATGCATTCATCCCATCGCCTTTTGTGTTTCACCGAATTAGGAGCTAAGAAAAAGCAAATTATGTGCATGATTCAGCATTATTTTGAGCCAGTATTCGTTGCCTGTTTTGCATTTTAACATACAATACTGACTGGAAAATGGTTCACCTCATTAATACCAGTTTAACGCCTGAGTAAGGTAATAAAATAATCAGGACGCCAAAATTGACCAATTAACTTTTGCAAGTGGTCTGCTACAGGCCATTTTTTCCACTAAATCTAAACTATAAAGCAGGTGGTACATTAAGTGGGAAGCTAGGTAAATCCACAATTCTGCAAAAGATACAACCAGTCACGGCTGCTAGCAATATTCAATGGTGGGTTGGCATGGTAGCTGCTGCAGCGGCGGTGGAGGAAGGGGGAGGGTTGAATAAAAAAAAACTACTTGATCCAGCGGCCGCCTCGTGCTCCACTGCTTCTCTGTTCTTTTGCTGCTCCCGGGAGTCCCCACGACTCATACTATGAGAGCAGCACCGGTATAGTCCTGAGCAGGCTGCTTTGGCGCTCCGCTTAGGCACAGGGATTCTGTGTCATTTTTCCACACGGCTGTAGAATACAGCTGGGTTAGAGAAACCTAAGTGTGCATGTCTGTATGGCAACCGACCAAACAGACATGCTCACTTAGAAGCGCACATAGCACTCCAATCCTTCTCCCTCCCATGGCTCGTCCCTGCCCCTCCCTACCCACGCGGGCTCAGACCGTAGCTGAAAAATAAACAATAATAAAATATAATTTTATTTTTGAGCTGCTAGCTCTAAGCCAGTGGACAATGCTGCCGCTGGCCACGACACTTGAATCTCATAATTTCAGAAGTTCAGAGCTAGGGGTAGGATGAGTACAATCCTAGTCCAATAGAATACCCTTCATGGCACGTTTATTAAATGTTTATGATCCTAGAGAAACTTAGGGTGTTCCCCATTCAGTGAAGACTGCTGGGCAGGGGACTGGTTGCACTGAACATGGAAATGAACTGTTGGCAATATCGTCTGATGACCTTTCCCTAATTATCATGGTGAAAAGAAAATGAGGGACTGCCTAATCTTAACTTTGGGTGTCCTTTTATTCACAGCGGGTGCAAACAGACAAATGGTTCCTGTGCCACACCACCGGAATCAAGATACACAGTTATAACTTTAACCTCAATGACTAGAGACACTGAACAGGTCGTCTTCCAGCCAGCAGCCCACTTACCACTTTAGTTGAGAGGCCAGTTCACTTCTTGGTGGCTTGATTTATTGAATTTGACACAGAGGCTGCAGTAGTAGTTCAGGCTCAGTGACACAGCCCCCTAGATCCCACTAGTGTAGAAAATCTAAGGCAGATATCAGAACAACTATAGCTTTTGAAGATATTTTGTAACACCCTCTCTGGCACCGATACTTTACTCTCTAGAGTATGAAACCTTAAACACTGAATCTCTCGTTTTCTAATTTAGCTGTGCTTTATCCATGCTCCCCTTTGACATGTTTTCAGCCTGAATCTATCCTTGACACCACACCTGCATAAATATTAGGTCACAAATCTAAGTTGAGATATTGTAGGCTGCATAAACATGCAAAGTCAGTGCAAAAGAACAGCTGATGTCTGCACTGTGGGTTTCGTGTGTATTTTAAATAATAGTAAAGCCTTAGATAAAGTTTGTTCAGATAAGCCTATCTTGTTATGCAGCCTCAAGACGCGACAGTTACACAAGGCACCAAGGTTGTTGATTCTTACCGATTGTCTCATTTGTGTGTTCTTCCCAGAGCTCTATTTACCTCTGAGCGTTCCTTGTCTGTGGTTTTCCCTATATAGACACATGTAACCATCAGTCAAGAGGTGGCGCTAGAGGGCGCTACGCAAGATGGCCGCACTCATGTGAGGCTCCTGCTGCTCGGGAGACCATCTGGTGAATATCCTACCCATCGCTCGCTCACCACAAATGTCTGACAAAATGTCGATATACAAAATATCGACCTACAAAAATATCGCAATTAAAATATCGATGTCAACAATATCGACATCCTATCTCCAACAAGGTAAGTACAAAAATATGGAGAAAAGAAAATCGATATCAAAAATATCGTAATTAAAAAATATCGTTAAAAAAACAAAAAGTAAAATAAATTAAATAATATGTTATAATATTTAAAATTAATAATTAATATACATAATTTAATAAAAAAATGTATGAAACATATACATATAATATATACTTCCTTAATAATAAGAAATGTTTTTCACACGCCACTTTGCACTAATGCACAATTCACACTCAAAAGCATTGTGGAGGACCATGACCTCATAGACACCTGGAGAACTCTCCACCCGCAAGCTCAAGAGGGCTCTTGTTATTCCTCTGCCCACTCCTCCTGGTGGCGCATAGTCAATTGGTTAGTCGATAAAGGATTAGCGACCTGGATGACACTTGCGTGCTATCTCCCTCGCACATATTCAGACCACTCCCCTGTGCTCCTCAATCTTACACCACCACATGAAGACCCCCTTCCTCTCCTGGCGCCTCAACCCACAGACACTGTTATACCCCGTTTTCAAGGACGAGCTTGAACAGGAAATATCTGACTTCTTCCCCCGCAATAATAGCTCAGTTCCCCAATACTCCACGATATGGGAGGCCTTCAAGGTCACCATACGGGGTGTCTGCATTGCCAAAAGCGGGGGAGTGTTAAAATATATCCGTAATACGCTTCGTAAGCTGGAAATAGACATTAAACAAACTGAGCTGTCTATACAGTCCACACCCTCCCCCACACTGCAAACGCACCTATGTACCTTGCTCACAGAATACCAGGAAACGGCTAAACGAGAATGTAAATTTAGAGGGAAATACCATCAGGCCTGTCAATATGGAGAGGGGCAGAGACCGGGAAGGCTACTGGCTTCCTCTGTCTGCCCCTCTCGCTTTGCTAACACTGTCCTCGAGATTGAAGATGAGGACGGACAAACGCATAGAAACACTTCGGCTTTACTCGATGTCTTTAAAAAGTTCTATAAAAAACTATATGCTACCCACCGGTAAGCTCCAGTGGACTTCACCTCATTTTTTTAAGACACTGCCATTGCTTGGTTGGCAAATGGCCAGAGAGACTTTCTCCTTGCGCATCACGAAGACGAGGAGATTATCTCCGCTTGATCTGATGCAACCCATTTTGGACTTCCATGATCTAGAAATTCAGAAATAAATAGCAAGGAAAATTAAAAGACAAGTTTAAAAAAAAAAAAAAAAAACAACAACATTTCTACTTTGTATCTGAAGTAGAGGCTGAAAACGTGTAACGAGCATTTAAATGAGAAATGGGTTTCAGAAAGAAACGTCTATAAGCTTATCACAATGCAGATTTATACTTTATAAACATATTTATAGAAGCAAGAAAAATGATAACTCATACATTGTTCAATTTTAAATCACATATTTGGGCAATAAAATCAGGAGGACATGCTTTTTTACGTTTGGTTGATTTCTACGAATTCTAGTAAAACATGACAATAACACGCTTATCCGTCTGCAAACACATGGAATACACAAATGCTTATCTCAGAATGGTTTTAGATCATGAAATGTTGAAGACAAACCTGATAACTCCATTAGGTCCATTGCAATTTTCGGATGATAACATATGGAGGGCAGTCAGTGGATCTGGTGTGTCGAGTTGTTCACCACCACGTGGTATAGTGTATGGGCAGGACAGCTTGTAGCGACCAGTACGTCTCATGGTTGAGATATCTGTATAATGAGATAGAAAAAGGGGCAAATGAGTTTTAAGGTTATTAAAAAACATGGAGAGTGTGCTAAAATACAACATTGACCAATTAGTTACATGTGCAGTGCATGGGGAGGAAGCAGCACGTGACGCAATTATATGCGGCAGGATTAAGTGATTTGCCCAGAAACATCGCCTACCAAGGCAAAATATTTAAGTTATAAGAGCTGGAAACCGTGCTAAAATACACTTTTGCCGAAAACATTACTTTTGCAATGCGTGGGGCACGTGACACACTACTTACACGAGAAAAAGTACATCGCATTCACTTGAACAGCACGTAGCACACTGCTGTAGGAGTGGCCATGTGGCGCTTGGCAAATTAAACAAACGCACCAGGATTAAGTGATTTGCACAGAAACAAAAGTTACGAAGTCAACTTTAACAATATAAAAAAGCAGGAAAGCGTGCTTAAAAACAGCATTGCCAAATCGAACATAAATTTGCATTTACGTGGTATTTAAAGATTGTTCAGATTAATTAATTTAATTACTCTTAAAAAAAGTGCTCACCTACGAAGAAGTGGATACTAACACTCTCAATGGCTGTGATTGGCGAATAGGAAAAGTTCAAGAAGGTTGGCAGCTTATAAATGCTTTGCAGAAGGATGATTGGTTGAGCATGATGTCACTGGGTGTGAGAGCTGTGATTGGGCATGTTGTAATTGAGCATGCGCAAATAAAAAGAAATACGTTAGGGGTACATAGCCAGACGGTGGGACGTATTGTGCGCATGCGTAACATTAACACGCATGCGCTACCGCAAACATGCATGCGCAAAGTGAAGGTAACTCCTACGGGGTGCATACATAGATGGAGTTCGGATGTCCCTGTGGTCTTGAAGTGGCTTCAGGAGGGGGGCTTTGCAGCCCTCCTCCATAAAATAATAATATATAATTAGCCATGCCCCGGGGGCTGGGGGCCCCGGTGCCCGGAATTGGGCAAGGGAGGGGGGCCACGCGGCCCACTTCCCATAAAAAAATTGAATACGGATATTCCGCTTATTGTCATCGTACCATAAGCGCACCCTTCCGATCACGCGCTGAAGGCTAATTGGCTGTCAAGTGGCTGTCAACATTCGAAACCAGAAACTGTTGGCAGTCATTTTATGTCTCGGTTCAAGGGAGGCTGAAGAAGCGTGTGAAATGTGTGTTTAAAACTTGAAAAGGGGGAGGATAGACACACCCTGATCCTCTAGGTCTCCTCAGGGGGACCTTGTGGGAGACCTTGTCTCCCACAAGGTCTCCCAGGGCCCCTATTTATTGGGATAAAATCACAGGGTGCGCGTATGATCTGCGCATTCTAGCGATATTTAAAAAAAAAAAAAGACGTGGGCTTCCGCGCGTCTTTGGTAACTTGCATTCTTTCAACTGTTTAGAGGAGATGCAGCAGTGCTGTATCCAGGATCCACCACTGAGTAAGAAAAGGTAACGATAACACTATTTACCTTCTAAGTGAATTTCTACCCATAGGATAACAGTGATGTACTCTTTGAGAAAGTTGGCAGCTTATTAATGCTTTGCAGAAGGATGATTAGTTGAGCATGATGTCACTGGGTGTGAGAGCTGTGATTGGGTATGTTGTAATTGAGCATGCGCAAATAAAAAAAAATACGTTAGGGGTACATAGCCAGACGGTGGGACGTATTGTGCGCATGTGCAACATTAACACGCATGCGCTACTGCAAAAATGCATGCGCAAAGTGAAGGCAACTCCTACGGGGTGCATACATAGATGGAGTTCGGATGTCCCTGTGGTCTTGAAGTGGCTTCAGGAGAGGGGCTTTGCAGCCCTCCTCCATAAAATAATAATATATAATTAGCCATACCCCGGGGCCTGGGGACCCCGGTGCCCGGAATTGGGCACGGGAGGGGGGGCCACGCGGCCCACTTCCCATAAAAAAATTGAATACGGATATTCCGCTTATTGTCATCGTACCATAAGCGCACCCTTCCGATCACGTGCTGAAGGCTAATTGGCTGTCAAGTGGTTGTCAACATTCAAAACCAGAAACTGTTGGCAGTCATTTTATGTCTCGGTACAAGGGAGGCTGAAGAAGCGTGTGAAATGTGTGTTTAAAACGTGAAAAGGGGGTAGACACACCCTGAGCCTCTAGGTCTCCTCAGGGGGTCCCACAAGGTCTCCCAGGGCCCCTATTTTTTGGGAAAAAATCGGAAAAAATCGCGGGGTGCGCGTATGATCCGCGCATTCTAGTGATATTTTAAAAAAAAAAGACGTGGGCTTCCCCGCGTCTTTGATAACTTGCATTCTTTCAAATGTTTAGAGGAGATGCAGCAGTGCTGTATCCGGGATCCACCACTGAGTAAGAAAAGGTAACGATAACACTATTTACCTTCTAAGTGAATTTCTACCCATAGGATAACAGTGATGTACTTTTTAAGAAAGTTAAAGAAAATTATTAAAATAATAACCTCAGATAATCTCTTGTCTTAATATTTATATTAAATATATATAATTTAGTTTTTCAACATTGAAAAAATCGCGGAAGTCGCGCACACACCGCGTCTGATATGTATATGACGTCCCGCGCTACCGCGTGTCCATCACGTCGCCTTATACGTACATCTCGCGTATGAGCAAGGCGTCGCACACAAGTCGCATAGCAACCGCGTGGGAAAAGTTGTACCCGTCACACACCCTTTGCGGATCCTAGACAGCGACCCTAAAATGACGTTTCGCGCAGTAAATGAGTAGGGTGTTCGTAGGGTGCGCAACTGCAAAAAAAAAAGAAAAAAATAATAAAAATAATTTAAGTATATTATAAACAATATAAGTAGGGAAAACATATTTTTATGTAAAAAAATAATTAAAAAAATGTGTAATGCAATTTAAAAATAACATCTAAAAATAAAAAGATGAAATAAATGTAGTTAGAAAATATTTAAAAAACCAATTAAAATATTTACAAATTAGCTTTTAAAAAATCTTTGAAATTCACTGAAAAAACCATAGGTTTTAGACATGTTATAGTTAGGAATTAGCATTTAAAAAACATTTGAAATTCACTAAAATAAACATAGGTTTCAGATAAGGTATAGTTAGGAATTAGCATTTAAAAAACCTTAGAAATTCACTGAAAAAACTATAGGTTTTAGGGGTGTTATAGTTAGCTGCACATTTCACTCGTATAAAACCATTGAAATTCCCCTGTTATAGTTAGTTGTACTAACTATAACTTGCGCACCCGCAATCCACTGCTGATGATGTCACATATTGCATCATTCATGACATGGTCAGTGACATCACTGATGACATCACGGATGACATCTCAAATGACATCACTGATCACATCACTGATGACATCATCCATGTGACAAGCTGATACACCTGATCTTACAGTAGCATAATCGTTTAATACACATTTTAAACCATATTTGAAACATTGACACACCAGTACAAGTTACTAAAAACCCACTCAGTGATTCCTGCATCTACACACACATCTAAACACTTACCTATAGATTCACTCACACATGCTAACAAAGATCAATGGAACACTAATAAATATACTTATATACCTACATCAACATTACACACAAGCACATATCCTATTCCTTTATGCAGACATCCTACTCGCTCATGCAAACAATTGATCATACTTATATTTACTCAGCTACTCACTTACACAAACACCACTTTATTTATTCATATAGATAGTAACTCCTACTTAGTGTGTTATAAAATCAGTATTACAAGTATACAGTTATCCATACATCAATCATACAATCACTGAGTATTATGTATACTTATTTATATACATTAACTGTCACATACACTGCCTTTTATATTTTTTGTTTGTTGGACATATATCATTGAGAAATATATTTACTCATCACCACACCCATAAAGAGATTCACTCACCCAAACAACTGTTTCCACATACAGTCTTAACCTCATATACTTACTAAATCAACTATCTACACATCTTTCCACAGTCACACACGTCCCACCCAACCACACACACATTCATTCACTATCCCATACAAATACTCATTTAACTAATTTATAGCTAATTTAGACTTTCACATAGGTAGTAACCAACTTACGTAGTAGTTTATACAACAAGAGATAGAGTGATACAGGTATTCATACAGTTTAATCACTATCCCATATATTTAGTGAGACACTTAAAATTCCTCACTTAGACAGTCAATCACATTGGTACTAAATCCTCATTCACACACTTATACACCCACTCAGTCTTCAAGGCAGATTGCCTATATAGCAATCATATAGCAATCTAATATAATACATATTTAAATAACAAACCAAATCACTTTCACTGGATGATGGCATCAGTGATGTCATCAGTGATGTCATTTGAGATGTCATCAGTGATGTCATCAGTGATGTCACTGACCAAGTCATGAATGATGTAATATGTGACATCATCAGCAGTGGATTGCGGGCGCGCGAGTTATAGTTAGTACAACTAACTATAACGGGGGAATTTCAAATGGTTTTATACGAGTGAAATGTGTAGCTAACTATAACACCCCTAAAACCTATTGCTTTTTCAGTGAATATGTATATAGGTATGAAAAAAATGATATTATTGATAAAAATACAAGTAACTAGTTTGCCTTAAATTGTTTTTTTTTTTTATTTTTTTTTTTTTTTTTTTTTTTTTATCCTCATTTGCGTGCATGGCTCCAATCTATCAAAACTATAAATTGCCTCAGAGCAGGAAATTAGGCTGTGCTTCTGTACTGTCTCAGCGTTAGCTGGCAGGGATATCGTAGGAGAGAGGGGAGGCCAGTTCCCAGCAGCACATTCACACAGGCCTTCAAAGATCCAACTTAGGGCTATTCATTGGTAGATAGTGCCCGAGATACCAAGGCCCCATAAGCACCATGGCTCCTTGCCATAGATACAAGGGTAGGCAATGCCCGCATTAATCATAGGACCTGGGGAAAAAAAAAAAAAAAAAAACCCAGGCCCAACACTACTGCTCTAACTGTGTCCAAAAAGCTCTCCTGCTAGGATTCCCTCCCCTGGCTAGGTCAAGTTTAGAAATCTGGAGAACCGATGACCGCCATTCGTGTATGGTAGGCGGCTGGGCATCTTTCCAGTGTCTGCAGATCTCCCTACGCGCCGCCAGAATAGAATAAAACAACAAATTAGAAGCAGCATTACGGGCTTTGCCTCTCAGGCCGAAGATAACAAGGGCAAGGTCAATGGAAATGTGATAACCCAGTGACAGGGATAGTTTGTTTCCAATAGAGTCTCAGAATGAAGTTATTTTTGGGCATTCGTAAAACATATGAATGTCGGATGCAGCAGCTAGTCCACACCTTGGGCATGAGACCGGGCCTGTCGAAGAAAACTTTGTCAGCCTCTGC
Organism: Lissotriton helveticus; assembly: GCF_964261635.1. Taxonomy (NCBI): domain Eukaryota; kingdom Metazoa; phylum Chordata; class Amphibia; order Caudata; family Salamandridae; genus Lissotriton; species Lissotriton helveticus. Next base: position 750,984,966 of record NC_136069.1, on the reverse strand, counting down.
GGGGAATAGTATGCCCTGTGTATTGTGAAAAGATGGTTCCTGCGGAGCCAAGCAGGTTTAACCAGGTCCCACAACACTACACAAGAAGCGGACCAAAGCTCCTCCACGTCTATACCTGGCATTGAATCAGCCCATAATGATGTCGGAAGGCAAAATTTACCGTCTGTTTCCTCTATGATCTTGTTGTAGCAGAGTAATATTTCCTTCTTTGCAGGGGGACTGTCCAGCAGGCACATCACTAGTTCACTGTTGCCACCTATAGGTAAGCTACTGACCCGGGTTGGCTGTGCATTATATGTCTGAGACCAGCTTGAAATTTGTATGTATTTGAATCTCGACAGGCTTGGCCCGACTTTGTTGGTTAAGTAGTCCCAAGGAAGTAGAGATCCATCCATGAACAGGTCTCCCCAAGTGTTGATTCGGCCTCTCTTAGTGGATGTATTAGTGCATCTTCTGCCCAAGCTGGGGGAGCGGGTAGGTCCCATATAGCAGCAGTCTCTGAGTAATACCCCAATTTGATCGCGTGCCTCACTCTATACCACGTGGATGCTATCCCCTGTAATACCTTTAATTTTATTTTAGTTTTAAATTTGGGGTCTCCGAATTTAAACAGAAAGCTGACCTGTCCTACTCCCTCACAATTCAATAAAGTAGAGAACATGCGGCCTACCCCTGTTGCTGCTGGTGTTTTTAATAGCATGCGTGAATGCGAGAGCTGAAACGCCCATGCGTAAACCTGAAGATCTGGTCCCGCCAGCCCTCCCTTCTCTCTGCGGCGTCTTACTTTCTTCCAAGAGATTCTTGGGCTCTTGTTATTCCAAATGAAAGTAGAAATCGCGCTCTGTAGCTTTGAAATTAACTTAGGATAAAAAAAAGTGGAATTGAATTAAATAGAAAAGAGATCTTTGGCAGAATACACATCTTTACCAGATTAACCTTACCTAAAATAGTAAGCGGAAGGTGCGACCAGTCTCTCATGTGTTTTCGGCATTGCGCTGCTATTTTGGCAAAATTTAAAGAAGCAATCAAGTCAATGTCTTTAACTATAATTACCCCCAGATATCGTAGTTGAGGTCTTGAGGTTTCATTGCCTGTAATTAAGTTGATATTCCAAGACATTGACTCTGTTTTAGAGACATTCACTTCGTATCCTGAGATTTTTCCAAATTTGAGAGCTAGGTCAATGGCCTCTGGATATGCTGCATTAATGTTTGTTGTAAAAATCATTATATCATCAGCATAAAGTGCCACTTTTTTTTCCCAGTCTCCGAAGACAAAAGGTTTGATAAGTGTACTGTCTCTTAATGTTTGCGCGAAGGGCTCGATATATAAATCGAAAAGAAGGGGAGACAGGGGACAGCCCTGTCGGGTTCCTCTAGTTACCCTAAATGGTGCCGTAAGGCCCCCATTAATCAAGATTGAAGCTGAAGGGCTACGATATAGCAAATCGATTGCTCTACAGAATTTATCTCCGACGTTGAATTTTTTCAAGGCCTCCGACAGGTACAGCCAGTTCACCCTGTCGAAGGCCTTGGTGGCATCCAACGTAAGAATAGATAAGGGAAGAACTTCTTTTCTGGCCACATCTATGGAACCTACTAGTTCATAAGTGAGCTCATATAGCTGTCTCCCTCTTATAAAGCCTTTTGGTTGGAGTGTATTATATCAGGCGCAACCTGGCCAAGCCGTTTGGCCAATATAGTGGCAAAAATTTTATAGTCGGCGTTTAGAATAGAAATAGGCCGATATGAGCCACAATCCGAGGGAGGCTTCCCTGGCTTCAAAATGAGGGTTATAGAGGCGTTGTCCCAAGAAGCAGGTGGTACTTCTCCATCCCTCACTATTTGATTAAATAAAGCCGCTAAAATTGGGGACACCTCTGATATCAAGTTTTTGTATATTTCGCTCGGTAAACCATCGGTACCTGCCGCCTTGCCCCCTTTTGCTCCCCTTATAGCCATCTCTACTTCAACAATGCTTATTTCCTCTTCCAGAAATCTACTCTGTTCAAGTGACAAGGATGGTAGGGAGATACCCTCTAACCAGCTCGTGATATCATTATGTGTGATGTTAAGATCTTCGTGATAGATTGATTGAAATTGTTGTGTAAATGCTTTATGTTTTTACATATCAGCACTTGCGGACTTTCAAACACATTTTTCATCTTAATATGCCTAAAGGTAGCAGAAAGCTAGAGACATTATTATACACCTGAAAAAGGTAAGTGAAATGTATTGATTAATACTTAAAAGGTAAAAAAAGATTAATCATACTGCCTTCTGTTTATAGGCTTAGTAAGCAGAAGGGGAATCCAATTTAGTGGAAAACTACATGTTGGGAGACTGTTTTCTACATCCATATGCAGGGTCCTAGAAAAGGAGAGCTAAATATGATCCTCCTGTGCATAAATTCAATCCTCATCATAATCATATCCCCAACAAACTCAACGTATTGCTTGTAGGAAGAAAGAAGTCTCAAGACCGCTGTAAACATATTACAAAGACCACTACTTCCAAAAGCTATATATGTATAATTCACTGCATAGGTGTAATAACCACTAGGATTCTCACCTAAGAAAAACAAGCATTTGCAATGCAATAGGTCTTGCATTTGCGAGAGTTTAAGCTATTGGCATTGTAAATGACAATGCCTTTTATTTATCTGTTTTGATAGTCAACACATAAATAAAAGGCATTGTAATTGTCATTTACAATGCCAATACCTCTGATACGTGAACTATCTTTTGTCTAGGTGTCATTGGGGTGTCGGCTCTGTGAGTTTAACGTCTACTGTGGGTATTGGTGAGTAGTAGTATGTTAGTCATAGGATCGAATCATAGCAGGGGAGACTCAACACTTCATCCTTCTAAGGTCAACAAAATGAGTAACATTCAGTCACATAATTAGATCTACGATTTGGGTCCTAAGGGATAGATTATGTTGAGTTTTGTAAAAGCCAAGTATTTGCAGTGCACAGTGTGTGCTGCCGGCAGCAGTAGCCAGCACAGCTGGCAAGTAAATGCACCGCCGCCCATGTGTTCTTTGCTCTGTGTGTTGACAAAAGCAGCACTGGGCCATGCTGCAGATGAGTGCACCGCTGATTCTATGAAACAAAGCCCCCATCCACCCCTGAAACTATTTCCACAGACCTGCACAGCTAGCCTGGCAGAGACTGCCAGCGTTCAGAGACTAGGAAAGATGGGGTGCAATAGGTAGATGGTAAAATGTCTTGTAACCTACCCCAATAGGTAACATGAAGGCCACAGAGCTACATCCTGGTGGGGCTGACCCAGTCTCTTATCCTTATGAAGTTAATAATAGGTGCATCCTCCTTTTGTGGTATAGGAACCAGTGTCAACTGGTAATCGGTAGCTCTGGCATTCAGTAGCTCCAAGGATTGGCTACTATGAAAAACCTTGGCTCCTGCAGTACATTTTTTATAAATTAAGCTCTGAGCAGCCAAAGTCTGTTAGAAGGCCTTGGTAAAAGAACCCTGTTTGGGGGAAGTATCTAGCACCTCCACGATGTACTGGGCCAGGGTGACCACACGTGTTCACAAGGAATGACTGGGCAAGTGTCAATCGGTAAGTTGGATGTGCTGTGTTTTTACTTAGGCTTGAATAATATGTGGATGTGTAAGGGGTTTGAAAGATTGTTGTGAGGCTTTTAACCATGGCCCTGGAAGTACGTGATTCTGCAGCATCAGTGTTTTCCACATAATTATAAATCTACCACACAATCAAGCATCTGCTCCATAATTTGCAGATTTTAGCAAAAAAAGTTTGTAGCTCGAACAGATTAAGCCGTACTGAAAATGCACCGACATGTATTGCCACACAGTGATAGGCCATACGCAAAGATTGCCTGGTCACCTTTAGTAGCTTATTGTCCTCTTTGGGTATTAAACCGGTACTAGTGAGGCGATGAGATACTCAAACCCCACGAACCCACACTACTACATTTCTTGGATTTTGGTGTTTATTGCTATTTTCCCCCCTTATCTTGGACATGAAATAAGTGCTTCTGGCATGCGCCCTAAGTCTGAGCTTGTTGAAGCCATAAAGAAAGCTCCCATTCCACAAAATAAGGAGGAAGTCAGGTCATTCCTTGGCCTGGCAGAATTTTATTCTAAGTATGTTTGCAACTTTGCAGGGAAAATGTACTGTGCTAGACAACTCCTAAAAAAGGGTAGTACCTTCAGCTGGTCCAATGAGTGTCAAGTGTGTATGGAAAGTGTAAAAAAATAAGTTTGCTTAGCTCCTGCACTCCAAGGCTTCGACCCCAAACTTAAAAGTATTATTACAACCGACGCTAGTGGTAGAGGCCTTGGTGCAGCTTTATCTCAACTACAGAGAGATGGAACGGAGTGTGTGGTGGCGTTTGCATCCAGGGCATTCACTCCCACGGAAGAAAAATATTCCGTTATTGAAAGGGAGGCCCTTGGTTGTTTATGGGGACTTAAGCATTTTAGACAATTTGTGTGGCCAACTTGTGCCACGCTGAGAACAGATCATAAACCACTTACAAAAGTCCTCACTTCACAAGGTTTAAATAATGTCTCACCCAGAATTTCCCGTTTCTCTGTCCAACTTTTAGATTTTGTGTATGAAGTAGTGTATGTCCCTGGAATTCGCAATAGAATTGCTGATTTTTTTAGCAGGTGTCCCCTACAACTGTGTGAAGACACAAGCAGTGACTGGGACCATTGGTTCGTAGCAAGCATTTTTAGCAGTGAACTTGCAAGCATTCCTTATGATGACTGGGTGAAGAACATTTCCCTTGATGAAGATTTACAGCAAGTAAGTGAATACATTCACAAAGGTTGGCCGGAAAAGTCTAGTTTACTCAAAATGCTAATTCCATTTTGGGAAGTAAGGAATTGTAGACCATTTTTCCAAATGGCCTGAATAAAAAATTGTAGATAAGTCCGATTCAGAAAATGTATTACATTTCCTAGGTGATGTGTTTGCTAGTGAAGGTATTCCTAAGGACTTAGTTACCGGCAATGGTGGAAAGTTTGTGGGAAAGAGTTTTAAAAACTTTGTTAAAACACTGCAGTGTACATAGAACAACCTCTCTTAACTACGCAGAGGGTATTGGAAGAAGCGTTGAGCACTTCAATAGAGTTAACAAAGGCATTATTGAACTTGCGAACAGTAATGGCAAAGACTGGGAGGATGAATTGAGGAATATGGTTTGTGCTTACAGAATTGAAGAACTGTAATCTTCATTCTCAGGGAATACTTACTAATAGAAAAAAGAACTTGGCACAGAAGCTGAAAATATGAAAAGACATCTTTATTAAATTTAATAAGTGAGGCCACGTCACACAGAAGCCGTAGCAACTGAATGAGGTAGTCTGAGGAGTACAGAGAACAGAGGCCTTATATATGCTCAGGGTTACAAAACTCAGCATAAAAGTAAGGGGCAGTCCTTGCTTTTGCAAGCATGCAAAAAATGCCTAACATGGACATGCAAGGTCTGCCAAACGACAAACCCATTTTACAGTTGTCCGGCCCATAATCAATCATTGAACAAACCCAACATTCTTCTTTAGACAAGCCAGACAAACCCATAATAAAAAGGACCACAACCCATATCGTAAATAGACCATAAAAGAAGAAACAGAAACAGATAGAAGTAGGATAAGGCATGTTTGTGTGCAGTAAAACTTTATGATGTCCTGTGCTCTGATCCTTAATCTTGATCAGCTAAAGGGCAGGAACTGGTTTAACAAGGTCAGCTTCAGGCAACAGGGTCAGTTCACTCAGGTCAAACAGAAGTCAGCATGAATTCGAGCTAAGGTGTACATGTCCTTAAAAGACTAGTTCAGCCACAATCATCGGCCTATGTGAGGGCAACCACAAAATGGCTGCCATACACAAAATGGAACCCACGGGTTCAGAATTCACAGAACCTCAGACCCTCCTTTTGCCCTTACATAGGCAATCACTCAGTCTGTATCTGAATCGATGTCAATATTATCCGTTATTCCCTTCACTATGGCATTATTACTCGAGTTATCTTTCATGGAACGCAAGGGATAGACTTCGTTGGCATAAATAAACATCATCTGATATGCCCATACAGACCCATTGTAACTAAATGACAGAACCAAATAGGGAATACCTCTATCTGTAGTATGTGGCATAAGACCACACACCCAACAATTAGTGGTGTTCATTACTAACTGGTGTTGATGCAGAAGCTGTACAAAGGAATTATTAGTAAACTCTGACCTCCTAACCAGTTCATGTTCAGGTAAAGTATGGAAAGAATGCGAAGAAGTAGTAGTAGGAAGAGACATAGGTTGGGAGGAGGGTACAGATGTCATTTGGGTAGCAAAAACAATCCAACCCACAAAAGACAACGTCATGCTTAAAAATACTAGAAAACATGTTATTAAGAACATATGGACAACAGGAGAAAGTAATGACCACTATTACAAACAAAATTATCATTTTTCACAACTCTAAGCAGAAAGCAAATCCTAAAATTATCTAGTAACATGTTTTTTTATGGCTCCTATGCATTTCAGTAACTTATTATATGTTCAGGTGAAACAGTGGTGATCCTCATCAATGCTCTGAGGTGAAAAAGGATACTCTTCCACAGGTAATGGACTTTATTCTGCTTTTACTAAACAGAATACTACTTCAAAACAATGCCAGCAAAACAGCAAAAATCAGTCTCCTAACACCCATTTTATGCAATCGCACGGGAAATACCCAGAGTCTGACCAAGCCTCTCCGGCAGGCTTCTATTGTTCATCAAATCCTCTTCTGATGTTTTCTTCCGCATGGGCCTCTTCATTCAGGCCTTTCATGAAAATGGTCCTTCTCAGTATCCGTTGGAGTGCCCTCCTGGCAAACACTCGCAGCTTATTTGAAAGTCTTAATGTCTCAAGGCAGTGCACCAATATCTCTCCTCTGCGGCAGGCACTACAGATAGTGTGCTCTCCATTGATCATGGTCACAGATCATCTCATGCAGACCCAAGTACTATTAATCAGGAAAGAGCAACAGGCTTTCATACTCAGCAACACTTTCAGACTCCAACACTCGCTTTTCAGTGTCAGAGGATGCTCGGGCTGCTCTCTCATTTAATCATAGGTAACACAATGTAGTGCCTTTTGCCGGTCTTGGATCCTCCGGTGCACTGCCTTTCCGTTGGAGCAAAGAAAAGGGGTGTGTGGCCAAAACTCAGGCCAAGGGGCTCAATGGACTGCCTACTGTCAGAGGTTACCAGCACATGACAGGTGAAAAACTAAAACCTCAAAATAACTGGAATCCTTCTCTTTTGCTCTTTTGCACTGAAACTGGTTCTGTGATGTCCAATGTCGTCTGATGGAGCAAGTACGATTCTTTGGAGATACCATGGATTGCACTCTGGCGATCGCTGTCCAGCCTTGCTGCTTTTCTGGGTGCTGGGATTGTCACTGATGGGAATTAGCTTTTCATTAAAGGTCCGCAGGTTATTATGACTTAATCCCGCAGAACCTAGTGACGTAGGAAATGGGACACATTTATTAGTTACCTTCAATTTAGTACAAAAAACAGTTTGTCTTTAACAAGAGGATTGCAAGCAGGTGGTCTGCAATCTGCGAGGGAGTGGCCATACGCCATGAGACAATTCTGGTCTAGAACACACTGTCATTCTCAAAAGCAATACAAAGACAAAGGCAGTAGGCAAAACAGTGCCTCTAGCCTCTTCAATTAATTTCCATGTGAGAGCATATCCTCTACCATCTAAAGGTAGATAGCAACATAGGGATTCTATCTGAATGGATGTCCTCACGCATGATGACATCGTCTAATGGGGTAAACATGTTTTTCTCTCTCAATGATTAAGTCTAGGTGTTCCTAAATTTCTTATCTAGAACATCTCAAAAGAGAAATTGCATGATACAGATTATCAGGGACATGTAAATACCTCCCTTTTAATAACTGTGCATCATGTGCACTGTGCAATACACAGACTAATGATCAAAATGTGGAAACTCGTCTTATAATAGCATTGAGTCAGTTAACCAGTCCATCACTACCATGACGGTCAGACTGGAAAACATCGAGGTAGGCCCAAAGAAAATTCTTAAAAACCAGTCTTGTTATACAAAAGGGATTTATACATAATATGGGGGTCTCTGGTACATTACTGCAATCTGGAAGTGTGAACCTAATACAATAATAATAATAAAAGAAGGCTAACTGGTGAAAGGAATATGGAAAAGGGAAAATGGGACTAGGACACAGCTAACATCCCCAATTACTAGGGACGATGCAACATCAATCAGGGGAGAAGTGACAAAAGAAAAATCTATAGGAAGAACAAGAAATTACTTGGGTGATAGTCAGGCATGTGACACAACACCAAGAGTGGGGGTGATACATAAAAATCAAAATAGTTCACGAACGTTAGCTCTACCGCTGGCCTCTACACCATATACGGTAATCTCAGCTAATGTTCCAGTTTCCTTTTTCAGGGAAAAAAATTAAACCTTGTTTCCTTTATGGTACAAGGCCATACACTATTTAGGAAGCAGAACAAAACCGACTAATGTAATATAAAAATTAGGTCACCATGTACAAGAGTCACAAATCTATAATTTATCCTTACGTCCAATCAGGATACATAAATTTAGGGCTGCCTGTTCCTTAAGAGAAGGGGGGCAGTAACGTGACTAACTGTAGGTGAAACCGTGTTTCCTGTATATCTTTTTTTTATTTTTGTTCAAATACCATTATAGCCAAATTTGACATGCACTGGTGAAGTGTTGTCTGTCTTGCTCACAGGATGAAAAAATATCATATCTGTGAAATTTAGCGCAAATTCACCCAGCTGTTGTACAGGATACACATCGTCATGTATATCCCTTCACAACACAGGTAAACTTGTAATAGTATCATAAGCAGCAACATAAAACAAAAAACATGCAAAAAAAACGCACACAACGGACATGTCAAGCCATCAGATATACTTGCTGTATATCAAGCACAAAAAAAACCCATAAACAAACAATAGCATATGTGAATGAGCGATGACGCACACACTTCAAGTCCTGTACTTTATGCACTGTGAACCTGCACCCCAAAAACCACTATTCAGGCCTTCTTATTTTGTCAGGTTTAAAATCAAAATTACACTTTCTTTTACACACTTTCCCTTACTTTCCTCACACTTACTTTTACTTTCCTTTCCCTCCTTTTGACAGTTGATCACTAGTCAGTCGTGATCGGCTGGCAAGACAATCTACTGTTTTGCTTGAAAACCACTTGAACATTCCTTTCCAAAGGAGTTACGCAAAAACACATCTCTTTTCAACCAACCAAACTTACGTGTCTTGTCAGCCTTAAAATCACCCAGAACAATCCATGAATGATCTGCGGGCAGAAGCCAAAAAAAAATACAACACACAAAAGAGAGACATTTCTCATAACAAACAAATATCCTTTATAACTTGTAATCAGAAGACAAAGCATGATACACATTAACAGACACAAAAATAAATTTCCATTACTTAACTGTTACCATCTTGTCGGTCAGCTTGCAACATTAAACTAAAACTACAATTCTTTCGCTGACACTCCATGTTAGCTTTGTGCCACAATTTCCACTTTGAAAAATAATTCTTAATTGGCAAATCGTTCTCACTTAGGCATGTAGCTTTCAAAATTTGAATAAAGAGCTTCCTCTTATTTTCTGTGTAAAACTTAATGCAATACCTCATTTTCTGTCAAATAAAAGCAACTGTTCTTATGGAGAAACCAGAAAACCCTCCCTTTAGAGGCCTGTTTAGCAAGGTCATTCTGCATTTCACAGAGACAAGGCCCTAATTTTAAAGGTCACAAATGTCAACATGACAGCCTCCTTGCATTATTTACAGGGAAACTAAAGACACTAAAGTAACTAAAGATAACACCTCAGCGCGACTTGAGCAAGCCTCTGCAGCTCTACTAGCCCCCACTCTGAGGCTGACAAAGGCAAAAGGCCTTCCTAATTCCTCCTAACCTGCAATAATTCACTCTATTTTGAAAAATAATGTCTCCTTTTTAGGCGCTAAAAAATGATCTCTGTTTCCAGATTATTAAACAACATTGACTGTGAATAATTCACAGAACCTAATAACACACATACCAGTTTTAGAACAAGTGCTTGTTGCAATGGTACTTATTTCATCAACCTTAAATGAATCTCACTGGGCCATTTAAAAGCAAACCCCAAATGAGGACAGCCTGCAAATTTGTATTATACCTAAATGTATGCATTCACTGAAGCCTAAAAGCACTTTAAAGCTAATATAAATGGCAAAAATACCCAAATTCGACTTTGATATTTGGGGCACTTAAAAATAAATATCCTATAAGTATATTACATATTAATCATCCTCAGAATGTTCTTTACACATTACAGATATTAGACATTAGACATATCTCATGCAAATCCTTAGAAAAATGAGTTTTTTACGCCTGTGCTAAGTGAGATTTCATATGCTAATGTCCTCATTATGCAGTGCAACACAACTCAAATTAAATTATAATGCTAGGAGGTCACAGTATGAGCATTAAGCTTCATGAATAGTAAAAAACGAATTTTGTAGCAATTATTTTTAATAATTATTTTTCATAATTTAATAATTATTTTTAATAAACCCAATCATTTTTGATAATACCACATATAAAATCAAGCTGCATCCCTTGCCTATCATTTTTAGACGCATTTATTTATAAGCCTAAGCACAGAAGCCTAACTTAAAACATAACAAAATTTGGCGCCACATTTTTCTTTCTAAAAAGGACAATTTTTATTTAGCAACAGAGCCCAGAATATGCGTACAAAATGCTTAAAGAGAGGAAACCCTTAATTGAAATGTCTTCCTGTAATACAAAATAATGAAGAAATGCTATAAGTGGTTTTTTCTACAAAAACACACCATTCGTTTTTGGGGGCCTTTTTATTCCTAGTGAATGTGAATTTTAATTTTATTTTTTTAAGCATTTAGACATTTTGCTTAATAGACAAAAAACATACAAAACCACAAACACACATTTAAGCTCATTTCAGACATAAACAGAAAGGGGTGAAACACTCAGGACACACAATACGGCGCGCTTTAGCCATGCATTTCATAAATAGCGCCATCGCTATGTACTTACCAAAGTTGCACTAATGGGAAAACCACATAGACATTTAAACACACATTTAACCCACAAATCAATACTCAGAACAAAAATAAAGGACAGCCCACAGACTGTACTTAAACCAAACTATTTGCAAATACTAGTTGTAAGTCATATTTACAAGAAACACTTCTCAATAGTGTTCCAAAAGACTGCAAAAACAGACTGCTGCATATCCAAGAAGCCAAAACACACTTAATTCACTAGCTTTGGCTGGCAGAACACCAAAAAATCGCTCTGCATATCTTCATTTATAAAATTGCGCAGAACAAAGGATCCTTGTTTTGTATCATGTCATATTTTAATTCCCTGGGGATTACAGAATCACCAAGGAAGAAATATGTTTGTATACTTAAACCTATTTAAGTATTCCTTCTAGAAGAGCCGGCTAATTAATTTCACATCACACTATGGTACCTTCCAAATAAAGCCACACATTCTTCTTATGTGAGCTTTTAAACAGGCATGCCAAAAATATTGCATAATATACAATATTATAATCAATGTAGTGCTTAATGTACTTTTCGTACGTGCACCGTTCAACTAAACCAAATAGAGAAAATTCTCCTCATTACCTGTTCTACACAAATTGCAATTCGCATATACAAACCTATACAAATCCAAAGTTGGCCAACACAAATTCCAAAGTTCCAAAGTTACAGTCCTAAATTTGCTAAGACCAGGCATCTTATAGCTCACTAATCTAGCTTCAAACTTCAAGGGGTTATCAAAAAAACGATATACTCGCAAATATACGAGCCCCTCGGCTTTGGTAATTGCAATAACCAAATCAAAACCAAGAAACCAACCCCTCGGCTTTGGTAATTGCAATAACCAAATCAAAACCAAGAAACCAAACAAAGTCATGGGAGCGACCCACTTGTACTTCTTATTCTTACTAATCAAAAGGTTATCCAAATTCTAACTGTCAAGTTCTACATGACCTAACGGTCTTTTTTTAGAATACTCATGCCAAAAAGGTTCTCAGTCAGGAGTGACATCATGTGGAGGATCAAAATCAGGAAGATCAGAAATATACTGGGCTGCAGAAACAAAGAATCTCCAGAATCCCTGTGCACAGAGTACCTCCTTAGTAGAATCCTGTTCTGTCCTCCTCAGTAGATTTCAGTCCTCTGACAAGATCACTCCCACAGATAGTCACTTCTCTGATGAAGCCCACGTTGGCCGCGCCATTTGAAGAACTGTAATCTTCATTCTCAGGGAATATTTACTAATAGAAAAAAGAACTTGGCACAGAAGCTGAAAATATGAAAAGACATGTTTATTAAATTTAATAAGTGAGGCCACGTCACACAGAAGCCGTAGCAACTGAATGAGGTAGTCTGAGGAGTACAGAGAACAGAGGCCTTATATATGCTCAGGGTTACAACACTCAGAATAAAAGTAAGGGTCAGTCCTTGCTTTTGCAAGCATGCAAAAAATGCCTAACATGGACATGCAAGGTCTGCCACACGACAAACCCATTTTACAGTTGTCCGGCCCATAATCAATCATTGAACAAACCCAACATTCTTCTTTAGACAAGCTGGACAAACCCATAATAAAAAGGACCACAACCCATATCGTAAATAGACCATAAAAGAAGAAACAGAAACATATATAAGTAGGATAAGGCATGTTTGTGTGCAGTAAAACTTTATGATGTCCTGTGCTCTGATCCTTAATCTTGATCAGCTAAAGGGCAGAAACTGGTTTAACAAGGTCAGCTTCAGGCAACAGGGTCAGTTCACTCAGGTCAAACAGAAGTCAGCATGAACTCGAGCTAAGGTGTACATGTCCTTAAAAGACTAGTTCAGCCACAATCATCGGCCTATGTGAGGGCAACCACAAAATGGCTGCCATACACAAAATGGAACCCATGGGTTCAGAATTCACAGAACCTCAGAATCACCAAATGTCAATCCACCGGACACTCTCCATTCGAACTCATGAGAGGATGTTCTCCTCATTCTAAAGATAACAAGGGATGCCTCGGTTGCACTAAAAGTGTCTCCTGGTCTATTAAAGGAGTCAAGCAATCCCTAGAAGCCAATCAGAAGCCAATCAGAACCACTTAGTGGAGAAGCGTTCTGTAACCAACAAAGGAAGGAGAGTCAAAGTTGGCCGCGCCATTTGAAGAACTGTAATCTTCATTCTCAGGGAATACTTACTAATAGAAAAAAGAACTTGGCACAGAAGCTGAAAATATGAAAAGACATCTTTTTTTTTTTTTTTTAAACTTTATTGTCAGGAATACAGGATACATAGTTTCAATAACATAGGCATTTCACGTTCTAGTATCAGTTTTTGCATATTGAGGAATAAACGATAAGATAGACCGTACTACAACATATGCCTTTTGTTACCTTGAGTATGGCATGAGGTTGTCAGAATCAATTACTATATAGAAAGCATTCAGTTCCATACCTCGATGGTAACGGAGAAGCAGAGTATTAATAGGCACATGTACCCGTCCCTAACAATTTCAACGTGTAGCAAACATCAAAAAACTATAAAACCCAACTAAAGTCATCACTCGACAATGAAGCACATATTCTCACAGTCAATGGTAGGCCTCGTCATACATTCTTCACTGTATCCCAGGTACAGTGGCAACCCGGTCCCTCCCCGCACATCTCATTGTACGGTGTACGTATCCATACTGTTTAGTCATCGTCCTCTTCGGACTCCGAATCCTCACCTTCCGGCAAGGGTGCACACGGCTCTCCCCTATATTTGTTCCACGGTAACCAAACCTTATTCCATTTACGGGGGCAAGCCCGTAGCACATAAACTGCCCTTTCCTTCACCATTAGGAGGTCCATATATCTGATCCAGCCAGCCACCGTAGGCAGTTCCGGGGCACCCCACTTTTGTGCGATATCACGTTTCGCCACAGTCACAGCTAAAGTAACCCACAGCTGTCCATACCTGTTCAGGTCAGTAGGGTCCCAGATGTTCAACAGGCATTTACGTGGTTCAGGTAGGACCGACACTTCAATGGCCTGAGAGACTGTGCGCATGATCTGTCTCCACACTTCTTGGATTTGAGGGCATTCCCACAATGTGTGAAACAGAGTACCTTCTTCCCCGCATCCCCTGAGGCAGTAAGGGTGTGGTGCCCTTTGTATTTTGTGGAGAAGTGTTCTGGTGTAGTAGGTGCGATGTAAGATCTTGAGTTGCACTAAACGGAACCGTGCCGATATGCCTACCTCTCGCGGTGATGCAAGGGCTTCGTTCCACTCTGTGTCATCCATCTCACCCAATTCCTCAACCCACCTCTCCTTAAGCTTCCGAGTGGGCTCTGGCAGGTTGTTAATCAATTTTTTATAAGTGAGAGAGGTCGCTTTTTGCTCCATAAATTCCGTCAGCAACCTGTCCTCTAGGGGTGACGATTCAGGGAGTGTGGTTTCGGGTGGAATTGCCTGCATTAGAGCGTGCCTGATCTGCCCATATCGGAATGCCTCAGTGGAGCCCATGCCATATTGTTGTTGGATTTGTGTAAATGCAATCACCGCGCCTTTGTCCCAGAGGTCCCCAACCACTGAGATCCCGATGTGGTCCCATTGCGTGAAGCCCCTACATGACCGCAAGTTACCCAGCGCTCTAGTGTCCCACAGTGGCGTCATCCTGGTTATCTTCCCCTTCCAGCTTAGTCGGGATTGTGCTGTGTGCCATAGTGTCGCTGTATGAAATGTTGGGCCGAGTAGGTCCCTCACACGCGACGGATTGTATAACACTGCAAGCATGCCGTCTGTTCCCAGTTGTGCCCAGTCAGCCTTGTATGCGGGGTCCCCCCGCGGGGTGTGTATCCAGTGATTAATTATTTTAAGTTGGGATGCCCAATAATATAATTGGAGATTGGGTAACGCAATCCCTCCCTCGTACCAGCTTTTCACCAGTTTTTCCTGCGCTATCCTTGCTGGGCCATTGCTCCACAGCAAGCTGGAGATCAGTGCAGCAACCTGCTTAAAATATCGCTGGTGCACTATATATGGAGAGTTTTCCAGCACATATAGGAACCTCGGGAGAGCCATCATTTTGTACAGTGCTGCTCGCCCAAGGAGGGTTAACGGTAGAGTAGCCCAGTATTTAACGTCTGCACGTAAGCGCGCAAGAGGTGGCAGTAGGTTTTTGGTATAAAATTCCGCGGCATCAGTGGTAATGAAAATTCCCAAATACTTAAAGGAGGTGGTTGTTACCGTTAGGGGGCATTCGTCATGTAGAAGTGGGTTCGGGCCCTTAAGTACGTATATTATGGATTTGGACCAATTCAGGGTATACCCTGACGCCCGGCCGTGCCATCGCACAGCGCCAGTAGGGCTGGGATTCCCTCGGTTGGATTGACCATGTATATTAGCATATCGTCCGCATATAAGGAGACTTTGTCTTCCCAGCCGCTCTCCCAGGTAATGCCTCGGAATAGTGGCGTTGCCCTAAGCAGAATTGCCAACGGCTCTAGCACCAATGCAAAGAGAAGGGGTGACAGTGGGCACCCCTGCCTAGTTCCGCGCCCCAGTGGGAATGGAGGCGAAATGTGACCATTCGCAGCCACCTGCGCGACCGGTGACGTGTAGAGCAACCGCACCCACGCAAGATATTTTGGGCCGAAGCCCATGCGGGTCAAGACCGCGAATAAGTACTCCCACTCCACCATGTTGAACGCCATTTTGGCGTCCAGCGATAGAATCACAGCTGGGTCCGAGAGTCGATGTGCCCGAGCCAGCACCCCATGCACCCTCTGTAGGTTCAGAGCCGTACTCCTGTGTGGCATGAAGCCCGATTGATCGGGGTGTATCAGAGTACTCAGGTGCTGGGTTAGGCGACTGGCTAGGAGCTTCGCCAAAATCTTCGCTTCAATGTTCAGTAAGGAAATGGGCCGATAGGAGGTGCATTCAGTAGGTGGTTTGTCTGGTTTCGGGATGGCTACTATCGTGGCCGTGCGCTGATCGAGTGGGAGCAACGCGTTCTCTACGCTGTCAGTGTACATATCCAACAGTGGGCCGGCCAATGCCGAGGCATTCGCTTTATACCACTCTACAGGGATCCCGTTGGGCCCCAGCGCTTTGCCGGACTGTAATGCCTGTATCGCCAACTGGATCTCATCCTTCGTCAAGTCCGTGTCTAGTTCTTGTTGTGCAGTTTGTGGAAGCTCAGGGATATTGATGTGTCCAAGCGAGGCCAGTGCCTCCTGTTCCGTGACGGACCGAACCGGGGTGTATATTTCTTGAAAGTAGCCTGCTAGGGTGCGAACTATGTGGTCCGGGTGTGTCTGCAGCCGGCCCTCACGATCGTATAGTCTCTGTATCCCTCTGTTAGTGCCGCCCCTTTTGTCCAACCACGCCAGCATCTTCCCGGCCTTATCTCCAACGTCATAGATTCGGTGTGCGGTGTTTGCTAAATGACCCTGAATGATCGTCTTGAGGTGCGCCCGGTGTTGCTCCTGTCGTAGGTGTAACGTGTGTGTGTTGTCAGGGGTGGGGTCCAACATGTGGGCAGTGTTCGCTGCATGGAGTGCCAATTCCAAGTTAGCAAGTTCAGCATTGGAGTCCCTCTTATGGCCAGTGATTGCCGCTATGGCTGCGCCGCGCAGAACCGTTTTGTACGCCTCCCAGAGCACCGTGGGTGAGGAGACTGTTCCCGCATTTTCGCTAAAGTAGTGTTTTGTGGCCAATTTAAGTTTTTTCCTGATTCCAGGGACCAGTAAATAATTAGGGTAGATCGGATATGTTCTAGCGCGCTTCTTTTCTCTGGTAGTAAGATGGATGGATATTGGGGAGTGGTCTGAGATGCCCCTGGGTAAAATTTCTAGCTTGTCTATGGACCCCAGTCCCACCCCCAAAAAGAAGAAGTAATCCATACGTGAGAGGCTGTCGTGTGTGGATGAGTAATGCGTATATTGAGTCGCCGCAGGGTTCAATTGTCGCCATACATCTGTGAGACCCAGCGCGCTCAGGAAGCCAGGAAGCGTGGCTGCTCCCCTCGGGCGTGCCCTTATGGGAAAGGTGTCCAGTAAGGGGTCTGCTATAGCATTGAAGTCTCCGCCAATAATTATATCACCCTCCGGGAGGCCAACGAGAAAGTGCCCAAGCGCTGGCAGCGCTGTAGAGTGTAGTGCTGGGGGGATGTATACGGACACCACATTGAGGGTTTTCCCCTCCCACTGTCCAGAGAGCGCAGCAAAACGCCCCTGATCGTCCGTCTTGTGACTATTAACCATAAATGATGAGGTTTTTTTTAGGAGTATCCCAGTGCCTCTGGAGTCCGCGGTGAACTCAGCATGTACCGCCATGGTATACCCGCGCCTATCAAGTGCCTTGCATGTATTCCCTACCAGGTGTGTTTCTTGAAGCAGGACCAGTTCAGGCCCCTGGCGTTTGATGGTCTGCAATACCAAACCTCTTTTAATTTTATCCCCCAGTCCTCTGACATTCCACGTAAGCAGTTTTAGCGGTGGCACCAGTGTCATCGCAGGGGCGCCCTCAGTGCGCGCAACTTGTGTATGTTGTGCCATGTAGAGGCAAGACCAGTGATACTAATGTGCAGCAGTATGGTGTTACCTGCATGTAGTGACACGTTCCGGAGTGCCGGGTATGGACGGCCTGTAGTGTGACTGTGTGTCTAACATAAGTAATGTACGTAGTGATGACCAATAACCATAACAATAACCATAACCGTAACAGTACTACAACCCTCCCCAACCCCCTCCCTGCTCCCCTGCACCACGGACGAAAACCCGCCCGCATCCCCAACTTGGCAGAGTGCTTAAGTCCCTCCCCGGTCATCTTACTTGCTCGTGGGGTTGGTGAGACCCCTACAGGCACCGGCCAATGCCCGCCCTACTCAGCTCCATCAGCGGCAAGTCCCCAAGGGCTGCAAACCTGCAGTGTCTCGGACATCCCAGTGCGATCAGCCCCTAACAGGTTGTCCAGAGTCAAATGGGTCCTTCTCAAGATCAGAATCCAGCACTGTCACATCTTCTCCATTCGGGGGGTCTCTTGATGGTTGACTCGTCGATTTTCCGCTGCGTTGACGCTGTCGGTCTCTGTGCGGCCGCTGGGGTTGGCCCACCTGCCTCCAGCCATCCAGCCATTCTCTGGCAACCTCAGGCGTGTCAAAGAACCAAGTTTTCCCTTCGGCCACAATGCGCAGCTTGGCGGGGAATAGCATGGAGTATGGCAGGTCTCTGTCTCGCAGGGCCTTTTTCACTTCCGTGAACGATTTTCTACGCCTGGCCACATCCGCCGTGTAGTCAGGAAAGAATGCTAGGGTTGAGTTCTGGATCCGGACAGGTGGGGAGACTCTCGCCGCCTGAAGGATCGTGTCCCTGTCTCTAAAGTGGAAAAGCCTGGCCAGTACAGGCCGCGGAGTGGCACCCGGTTTGGCCGTACCTCCAGGAACTCGGTGCACCCTTTCAACAGAAAAGAAGTGCGAGAGGCCTTTAGGTTTTAGCTGATTTTTGATTAGGTCCTCGACGTATAAGTCCATCGCAGCTTTACCTTCCGTCTCTGGTAGGCCAAGGATTCGGACGTTGTTTCTCCTGGAACGCCCTTCCTGGTCGTCGAGCTTCTCTCGCAACTGCTTAGTGATTCTCTCCATGCGCTCCATAGCCACTTGTAGATCCGAGGTATCCTCCACGAGCGATTTGGTGACTACCTCCACTTGCGACACTCTCTCCGTCATTTTCTGGAAGTCCGCCCGCAGCAGGGTAACCTCGGTGGAGATGGAACCCACAGTCGTTCGGACCTCGTTGAGAGTTTTCATAATGTCCTCTAAGGTCACCTTCGGAGCGCCACTCGGTTCCGGAGTCGCGCCAGCCGAATGGCGGCCATTATTCTGTGAATGGGCATGCTGGCCGCAAGGGGGTTCGCTGGGGTCCACCCAGGGCCGAGATGCAGCGTATCAAGTGGTCGTGGCGGCCAGGACGTCGGTCTCCGAGGACCGCAGGTGTGGTCTGTGGCGGGACTACTCCGGTAATCAGCGTGTAATATAGCGCTGCCAACTGTTGCTTTGTTGCGCCGCTGTAGTGGGTCTTATCATGGGGGGGGTCCCCTGTGCAGTGTCTCTGTCCCCTAAGGTAGATGCGCCAACGCAGGAGCGTGTAGACCAACAGGTCCCTGTGCAGGTCGCCTCCGCTTCTCACACTGAAAGCCGCCTCTGCGCCAGGATGGTGAGGCCGGGACTCGCCTCTCCGTGCAATTGGGGTGAGTCTCGTGTGGTCAGCAGTGCTGGGAGGTGGCGGGGGCTCCGGCTTTCATCTCCTTACCCCGGCGGAAGAGCGGCGGGTTCAGTCGCTCGGCGCCTCCAAAATGGCGCCTGTCGGTGTCCAGTGAAGGATTTTGCCCTTGCCGATGTGTGATGTGCCCCCAGACAGCGCTTGTGTTAGTCCTGGCCTGTAACGCTCCCCTGGGCCACACAGGGGTAAGAGCCGGAGGCGCGGCGTCGTCCCGCACCTCTCGCGGCAAGAAGGCAGCAGCGACCGGTCAGTGTCTCAGTGCCCGGGCCGGGGATGGTCGACTTCCGCCCGGGCTCCACGGCCACTACAGGCCGGTGCTGGCAGACAGATGCAGGCCTCGGATCGCCGTCTCAGGACGGAGCAGTTCCCGGCGTCAGAGAACCACCGGGGTCGGGGCAATCAGCGCCGCTCGGGTCCCCGAGCCGATGTCGCTCCTTCGAGCGGGCAGAAGTCGGATGGATGTCCGGATAGTTAACGCGGGCCGTTGTGCCTGTAGGAGCTCCCTCTTCAAGCTACCGCCATGCTCGGCAGTTGGCCACGCCCCCCATGAAAAGACATCTTTATTAAATTTAATAAGTGAGGCCACGTCACACAGAAGCCGTAGCAACTGAATGAGGTAGTCTGAGGAGTACAGAGAACAGAGGCCTTATATATGCTCAGGGTTACAAAACTCAGCATAAAAGTAAGGGGCAGTCCTTGCTTTTGCAAGCATGCAAAAAATGCCTAACATGGACATGCAAGCTCTGCCATATGACAAACCCATTTTACAGTTGTCCGGCCCATAATCAATCATTGAACAAACCCAACATTCTTCTTTAGACAAGCCGGACAAACCCATAATAAAAAGGACCACAACCCATATCGTAAATAGACCATAAAAGAAGAAACAGAAACAGATAGAAGTAGGATAAGGCATGTTTGTGTGCAGTAAAACTTTATGATGTCCTGTGCTCTGATCCTTAATCTTGATCAGCTAAAGGGCAGGAACTGGTTTAACAAGGTCAGCTTCAGGCAACAGGGTCAGTTCACTCAGGTCAAACAGAAGTCAGCATGAACTCAAGCTAAGGTGTACATGTCCTTAAAAGACTAGTTCAGCCACAATCATCGGCCTATGTGAGGGCAACCACAAAATGGCTGCCATACACAAAATGGAACCCACGGGTTCAGAATTCACAGAACCTCAGAATCACCAAATGTCAATCCACCGGACACTCTCCATTCGAACTCATGAGAGGACGTTCTCCTCGTTCTAAAGATAACATGGGATGCCTCGGTTGCACTGATAGTGTCTCCTGGTCTATTAAAGGAGTCAAGCAATCCCTAGAAGCCAATCAGAACCACTTAGTGGAGAAGCGTTCTGTAACCAACAAAGGAAGGAGAGTCAATTTACAAGTTGGTGACATAGTCAAGGTAAAAAAAGGTAGACTTGTACGCAAAGGGGAGAGTAAGTATTCGACTCCTTTAAAAATTGTTTAAATTCTTTGCAATGCTGCACTTTTGAGTGATGGTAAAGTGTGGAACGCCAACAGAATTGCTTTGTTTAAAGGGCGTATTGAAGTGAAATAAGATGCGTATAAATACATGCAGATATGATTGGGTTGATGATTTTAGTGATACCAAAGAATTTTGCTCACCTGAATATACCATCAATATTCCCATTGAGCCTGTGGTAAGTCCAAGAAGTAAGCAAAGTACTGTTACGCCTAGAGTTCGAGTTTCTAATCCTTCCAATATTGATGGGGTGGTAGTTTATCATACAAAACATGTGTGCATCAAACCTAGAAAATACGATGACTTTGTCACGCATATCAACTGTTAAAATAATTTTGTTCAGTTTTCATCCATTTATGGATATACTATGTATCCTTATGCAGTTATGCTCTGTTGTTCAATGTTTTTATTATTATTATAATTTTTTGTTGGTGGGAGGGGAAAGTGTTATGTTTGTACTCGAGCTAGTGCTCGAGTCACTATAGAGTGTTATCTCTCAAGTCTGTGCCAAGATTCCACGGTGATGGTTGGTCAGAGAGCTGATTGCTGGTGGCTGCGTCCGCACGTCCCTGCTGTCTGAAGGGGGTTTGAGTTGGAATAAAGCTAGTTAACTTACTACTGCTTCGAGTATCCTTCTTCGCAACAGAGGGCAGGCTAAAAGGCACCTATTCGTAAACATACTATAAATATTTTTTGGGGTTAAATCAAAAGTTCTCGGCTAATGCCATAACTACAAAATATTGTGGCTCCATTCACAGAAAAGGTTTAAAAAATGTACACATAGATTTCCAACACTGCGTTAATACAGTTTTCTGGATTTTTGGGATTCACCAAGATTTCCATGGTTATGCCTGCCAGACTGTGACAGTCCCAGGTTTTCAGCTGAGCTCTGGGGAAAGTTGTAAATGTTTTTCTGCTCATGTGACAAGTCATTTCTGACTGCACAATTGTTTGCAATGTACAGTTGTGCATGGAGGTAGAGGATGCTTTCTTCTCTGTGCACATGCTTTCCTTCCCCTTTTCCCCTCTCTGTAGAGCACATTTTTTCTGTATGGAGAAAACTGCTCCCCTACACCGCCACCAATTTTGCAGTTGCTCTGTCCTTCCTACACTGGAAAGGGATTTCCTCATGCCTTTAACACGAGTAAATCTCTAACCTTTCCAACATTTCTGGCCTGTCCCATGGATAGGAAGGGAACGCAGGGAGCTTGAAGCATATGAGAATGCCCACCAAAGTATGTGGCCTAACGGCCAGTGCTGCCGATTTTGGAGTTTGGGAACCAGGTACGAGCAAACACAACAATGATGGACAGAATGTGGATCAATGTCACACATTCACCCCAGTCCAAAGATCTGGGCCCAAATCCATCGTTTTTCCACTCCACACCACCCTGGGTTGGACAATGGCGATATGCAAATCAGCGCTGACCCTGTGCCCCATGGGAACAGTCCAGTCCGAACTACAAAAGCCATATCCTTCCCAGAACGGAAACAAGCATCCGAGGACCGGCCCGGTTTCGAGGTAACACCTCTCATCAGCCCGGCTAGCTTGATTCCAGTGGTGTGGAGTGTCTGGGACTCACATCTGAGCATCCCCAGTACACTTAGAGCGGTAACTGCAAACACAACAATGATGGACAGAATGTGGATCAATGTCACACATTCACCCCAGTCCAAAGATCTGGGCCCAAATCCATCGTTTTTCCACTCTACACCACCCTGGGTTGGACAATGGCGATATGCAAATCAGCGCTGACCCTGTGCCCCATGGGAACAGTCCAGTCCGAACTACAAAAGCCATATCCTTCCCAGAACGGAAACAAGCATCCGAGGACCGGCCCGGTTTCGAGGTAACACCTCTCATCAGCCCGGCTAGCTTGATTCCAGTGGTGTGGAGTGTCTGGGACTCACGTATGAGCATCCCCAGTACACTTAGAGCGGTAACTGCAAACACAACAATGATGGACAGAATGTGGATCAATGTCACACATTCACCCCAGTCCAAAGATCTGGGCCCAAATCCATTGTTTTTCCACTCCATACCACCCTGGGTTGGACAATGGTGATATGCAAATCAGCGCTGACCCTGTGCCCCATGGGAACAGTCCAGTCCAAACTACAAAAGCCATATCCTTCCCAGAACGGAAACAAGCATCCGAGGACCGGCCCGGTTTCGAGGTAACACCTCTCATCAGCCCGGCTAGCTTGATTCCAGTGGTGTGGAGTGTCTGGGACTCACGTCTGAGCATCCCCAGTACACTTAGAGCGGTAACTGCAAACACAACAATGATGGACAGAATGTGGATCAATGTCACACATTCACCCCAGTCCAAAGATCTGGGCCCAAATCCATCGTTTTTCCACTCCACACCACCCTGGGTTGGACAATGGCGATATGCAAATCAGCACTGACCCTGTGCCCCATGGGAACAGTCCAGTCCGAACTACAAAAGCCATATCCTTCCCAGAACGGAAACAAGCATCCGAGGACCGGCCCGGTTTCGAGGTAACACCTCTCATCAGCCCGGCTAGCTTGATTCCAGTGGTGTGGAGTGTCTGGGACTCACGTCTGAGCATCCCCAGTACACTTAGAGCGGTAACTGCAAACACAACAATGATGGACAGAATGTGGATCAATGTCACACATTCACCCCAGTCCAAAGATCTGGGCCCAAATCCATCGTTTTTCCACTCCACACCACCCTGGGTTGGACAATGGCGATATGCAAATCAGCGCTGACCCTGTGCCCCATGGGAACAGTCCAGTCCGAACTACAAAAGCCATATCCTTCCCAGAACGGAAACAAGCATCCGAGGACCGGCCCGGTTTCGAGGTAACACCTCTCATCAGCCCGGCTAGCTTGATTCCAGTGGTGTGGAGTGTCTGGGACTCACGTCTGAGCATCCCCAGTACACTTAGAGCGGTAACTGCAAACACAACAATGATGGACAGAATGTGGATCAATGTCACACATTCACCCCAGTCCAAAGATCTGGGCCCAAATCCATCGTTTTTCCACTCCACACCACCCTGGGTTGGACAATGGCGATATGCAAATCAGCGCTGACCCTGTGCCCCATGGGAACAGTCCAGTCCGAACTACAAAAGCCATATCCTTCCCAGAACGGAAACAAGCATCCGAGGACCGGCCCGGTTTCGAGGTAACACCTCTCATCAGCCCGGCTAGCTTGATTCCGGTGGTGTGGAGTGTCTGGGACTCACGTCTGAGCATCCCCAGTACACTTAGAGCGGTAACTGCAAACACAACAATGATGGACAGAATGTGAATCAATGTCACACATTCACCCCAGTCCAAAGATCTGGGCCCAAATCCATCGTTTTTCCACTCCACACCACCCTGGGTTGGACAATGGCGATATGCAAATCAGCGCTGACCCTGTGCCCCATGGGAACAGTCCAGTCCGAACTACAAAAGCCATATCCTTCCCAGAACGGAAACAAGCATCCGAGGACCGGCCCGGTTTCGAGGTAACACCTCTCATCAGCCCGGCTTGCTTGATTCCAGTGGTGTGGAGTGTCTGGGACTCACGTCTGAGCATCCCCGGTACACTTAGAGCGGTAACTGCAAACACAACAATGATGGACAGAATGTGGATCAATGTCACACATTCACCCCAGTCCAAAGATCTGGGCCCAAATCCATCGTTTTTCCACTCCACACCACCCTGGGTTGGACAATGGCGATATGCAAATCAGCCTGACCCTGTGCCCCATGGGAACAGTCCAGTCCGAACTACAAAAGCCATATCCTTCCCAGAACGGAAACAAGCATCCGAGGACCGGCCCGGTTTCGAGGTAACACCTCTCATCAGCCCGGCTAGCTTGATTCCAGTGGTGTGGAGTGTCTGGGACTCACGTCTGAGCATCCCCAGTACACTTAGAGCGGTAACTGCAAACACAACAATGATGGACAGAATGTGGATCAATGGCACACATTCACCCCAGTCCAAAGATCTGGGCCCAAATCCATCGTTTTTCCACTCCACACCACCCTGGGTTGGACAATGGCGATATGCAAATCAGCGCTGACCCTGTGCCCCATGGGAACAGTCCAGTCCGAACTACAAAAGCCATATCCTTCCCAGAACGGAAACAAGCATCCGAGGACCGGCCCGGTTTCGAGGTAACAACTCTCATCAGCCCGGCTAGCTTGATTCCAGTGGTCTCGAGTCTCGGCGTTGGCTCAACATTTTGTGATCCTGGGAAAATCACTAAATCCCCTCTCCGTGCCTACTGAAAAATGAATGTGCCTTTGTGTAATGTGGTGCTCATGGAAGGCGCTCCAATAACTTTGAGACTTGGTTATATAAAACAGCATAAGAAAAAATATTTATTTGTGTGTGTACCCAAATGCCAGGACATTACCACCCGTGGCTCCTCCCACTCATTGCAACTAGGAGCAGCACGTTTACTCGAGCATAAATCTTTGTATGTGTATTTCTTTTTATGAGTGTACATCAATCCATTGTGAAGTGCAAAAAGCAATTCTAGTTTTGAAAAACACGTCTACTTGAGCGTGAAAGCTAAATAACTCTGCCACTCCGGACTCGGATATTTAAATGCCTCACGTGGAAGCTGCATAATACCCCCCTAGGAAGAAAGCGTGTGTGCAAGGAAAGGGGGGCCCGCTCGGCCCCCCCCCGCACGTATGGGGGGGTGCCGGCCTCCTCCTTCCCCTGACCTCATTAAGTGACGGGGCGTGCCCCCGCCACGTCTTGATGACGCGGTGGGCGCGCTTCACCACCGATTGGTGCTGGCTCCGTGGTTGATCTGGAGGCAATTTAATTGCTTCCAGGTCAAAGGAGGGGAGCCAAGGGGGGCGGACCAGTTGCAACTGGTCTGCCCCAGAGGGGTTAAAAGGCCGGGGGAACGTGGGAGATGCCCTCTTGTTCCCGCGCTCCCCAGGCTTGCCCCTTGCCTCAGCCGCGAGGCGCCCGATAATTTTCTTTTTTGTATTTCAGGCAGTGTATTTCGTCGAGGGACCCGGGAGCCTCTTTATACGCCGGAGGAGCGGGCAGGAGCGTCCAGCGCTTTTCGTCGAGGTGTGAGTGGCGTTAGTGGCAGCAGGCATCGAGCACACATCGGGTGCAGCAGGAGAGCATGAACCGGCTGGCAGCACTGCTTCGCACTGCACAGCCCGAGTCTCCAGGTGCGCTGGTGTGAGGTTTGGGCACCACGCGGACCAGAGGAAGAGATCTTGCCTCAGAATCGGTAAGGCAGCGGGCACGCAACGCACGGGGGCTCGGGCCAAGCGAGGCACCATGGGGCAATTTCTCCCAGAATTTGTCACAGGAACAACTGGCAGCAGTAGCGCCTGAACTTGAAGGCGAACCAGGGTCGGGCCTGGTTAGTACGTGGATGGGAAACCACATGGAAAGATAAGGTGCTGTAAGCATTTAAAAACCATACAGCTACACAGGCCAGCGAGGTTACATTTTTATAAAACTGTTCATGGGAATGTTTTAATAAACACAGTTTTGGTATAAGTTGGTGTTTGTTAACGCTGGCTTTGGGGGAACTGTTTTAATGAGCACAGTTTTGATTAAAATTGAGGGTGCTTGACGGAACTGTTCATGGGAATCTTGTAATAAGCACAGTCTTTTGGATAATTTTGTGTTTATACGCTGGCATTGTTTCACTGATGCTCATGTAAAGGGGCTTGGATACAGCTATAAGATTAGCAATTTTCTTTTTAGGTGTGGCAGTGCTATATGCTAATTTTCTTTTCAAAGTAGGACCTCATTGAGTGGGGCACTGCGGGCTGAGCCAACAGGGAGTGGCGTGGTGGACACCGCTATCCGGGGACACAGGCAGGCCTGCACTTCACTGCTTCTGTTGGGCCGCCGGGCTAGAGTGCGCTCGCCCAACACCCAGGCTAGCTGGTGTGTCGCGGTCACAGTTGTGTGGTGCTTATAGCCAGTCTGTGTACCTCCAACTTGGTACAGGTAAAAGCCAGGCAGGTCCTGGTGGGTGCAGGAATACATCGTGTTCATAGGGTTGGCATAAGTGTAGGTGGTTTTACATGTTGCAAGGCAAAGAAAAGAGGATGGGTAGTAGACGTGGCGCTAAGCGTTCCCGCATGGAAAATATGCTGCAGGGCATGATGCGTAGTATGGCAGCAATGAACAGGAGATGGGGGAAAGTGGACCGGCTAGGTAAAAGCATGACGGAGCTTAGACAGAGGTTTGATGATCAGGCTGGCCCATCTGGGAGACCCAAGTGAATAATAGTGCCCCCGCAGCCCAGGGGGGACTTGGATGCTTTGCCCAAGCGGGTCAGGGCCAAGAAGGGTAGAGGTCGGGTCCACAAGCAGCAGGGGGAGAGGGATCCTCCTGGAGGGGGGTCCCTGATGGGGGGCTTGCGCCGCCAGTGATTCCTATGCCCACTCCCCTAATCCCGGCAGGTGTACTGGTAACACCGGCTCCTGCCACACCGGCACCAGCACCAAGCATAGTGCCTCTGGTGGTACCAGCGGTAGTCCCGGTGGTACCCGTGTGTAACCCGGCACCTATCCCGGTACCCGGCACGGCATCACTATCCCAGTTTCAGCACCTCCAGTGGTTGGTCAGGTACCTCCAGAGCTGGCAGCGCAGATAGCGGCAGTACTCCCTTGGCTAGGGATAGGGGGATGATACCTTCGTCAGTGGGTGCAAAGGAGGTGGGAGAGGATCCCTTAGCGGAGGCGCAAAAAATGGTAGCAAGGATCATGACTGCCCCTGGCGGCGGGGGGGGGGGGGGCAGTGCGCCTATTACTCCACAAGCAACATGTCCGGGCAGCGACTCCGAAAAAGACAAGATTGTTGAACCAACGCGGGCCGCAGAAAGTGGTAAGGAGGTGGCATTACCAGTACTAGGTGTAGGCACAATACCCTCCAGGAGGGAAAATCTGGTTCAACATGTAACTCAGGAAGTGAAGGATTTGATCTGGGCGGGCAACTATATCAATATGTTTTCTTTGCTAGTGGATAACAGGGAAATGGAGTATGCTAGGAAGCAGAAAGACTGGATGTCGCCTAGCGAATGGCGGGGAGAAATGGCAATATTCAGGGTGGAGGAGACATTGATCAACTGGATTAGAGCCTTTTCTGTATTTATGGCGATTACAGCTGAGCATTCCCCGAGTTTGCAGGCAGAGATGACATGTTACCAGAGTAGGATCACAACTTTCAGTGATAACTATGGAGGGGAAGGGTGGAAGGAGTATGACATGAGTTTCAGGAAGGCTAAAGAGTTTAACCCCTCAATGTCCTGGGATCGAGTGGATTCCATTTCATGGTATGGCCAGTTTACAGCAGGGCAACCAGGGAGTGCGGGGCCAAGTTGGAACAGAAGCTACCCCTCCAAATCCCAGCAGCCCTTTCGGCCGGCACAGGGGGGTGGCACTGCCCCTAAGACAGGGAGAAGTGGGGGGCGAAAAGGGGTGTGCTGGGATTTTAACAAGCATTCATGTACCAGGGCACAAGGCACTTGCAAGTTCAGGCACGCATGTTCCATTTGTAACCAACCTTCCCACCCAGAAACAACTTGCCGCAATAAAGGTAACGCCTCTGGAAACAGGGAAAGAAAGAAACAGGATTAGGGAGAGAGGACGGCTGGTGTCTCATTCACCCATTGACTTTCTGGCTATGACTCCTTGGCTGAACAGGTACCCAGACCATGCCTCTGAGAGGATGTTGCAAGAAGGTTTTTTGCAGGGCTTTAGCATCCCAGCGTTGGGATATACCGGAACAACAGAATGTAGGAACCAACTATCTGTTAGGGACAACCCAGATGTGGCAGCGACACCAATTGCTAAAGAGCTGCGTCTAGGCAGGATAGCAGGTCCTTTTAATAACATCCCTGTGCCTAATTTTGTTTGCTCGCCTCTCGGCGTGGTGCCAAAGAAGGAGGAGGGCGAGTTCAGGTTCATTCATAACCTGTCAGCACCTAGGGGTTCATCTTTAAATGATGCCATCAATGAAGACATTTGTAGCGTTAGGCATGCGTCCTTTGACCAGGCAGTGGATATGTTGAGGACTCTGGGACCTGGAGCCTTGCTGGCAAAGTCAGACATTGAATCTGCTTTTCGGCTACTGCCGGTTCATCCCCTAGATCAGCATCTGCTAGGCTCCTCTTTTCAAGGAAAATTCTATATGGCTAAGTGTATGCCCATGGGTTGTTCTGTTTCATGCGCCTACTTTGAGAAATTTAGTTATTTTCTGGAATGGGTTTTTAGGCAAAATACAGGACACTACCATGTCATGCATTACCTGGATGGCTTTCTCTTTCTCGGGTCGGCGGGCTCACAGGAGTGTGCGTGGGCATTGCAGGAATTTTGCATGCTCATGCGGGCTTTTGGGGTCCCGCTGGCGCCTGGGAAGACTGTGGGTCCAGCAACCACATTGGAATTTTTAGGCATAGAATTGGACTCAGTGGATGGTTGTTTCAGGTTACCCAAAGAAAAAATCATGAAATTTAGAGCAGCTCTCCAGCAATGTCTGGCCAAAGACAAAGTGACGCTACAGCAGCTACAGCAGACTGTGGGACAGTTGAATTTCGCACTAAGAGTGATACCAATGATGAACCTAGCAATGGTGGCAGAAAGATCAGTGTATATATATATAGAGGCTGCCCAAGAAAATGGGAGAAGGTATGGGGAAAGTGGAACACGTACAGAGGAGATATATGTGAACCCCCGCAGCCTGAAGACTCTGATTCAGATGAAAGTACGTGATTGTATTATGATATGTGACTCCCTGAACATGTCCATGTAGGGTGGTGTGGGGTGGGAGGGAAGAGAATGGGCGTGATGGTCCATATAACTGTAGCAAAATATGTGATTCAAGTAATTATGATTTTAAAAGCGATGAATGTCATGCTGTCATTGAAATGTTCTACAATAAGTCTTAATAAAAATTGTTTAAAAAAAAAAAAGAATGATACCAATGACACGCCCATTCTCCCGCTCAATCTCGCAGACCATGACGGACTTGCGGGAGAAACACCATCGCACTAGGTTGCCGGCTGAGTCCGCCAGGACATGCGTATTTGGATCGCATTTCTGGAGGGCTTCAACAGCAGAGTAGTGTGGTGCGGTCCCCCCACTACATCTGCAGAGTTAGGTCTATGGACTGATGCTGCGGGCAGTGTGGGGTTTGGCGCCATACTTGGAAACAAGTGGGTGGCTCAACGGTGGCCGGTTTGGTGGGAGGAGAGCGGCCTGACAGCTAACATCGGTTTCTTGGAGCTATTTCCAATCTGGGTTGCATTAACAGTCTGGCCTGATCAGTTATGTAATCAATCTGTAATCTTCTGGTCAGATAACATGACGGTAGTGGAATGTATCAACCAGCAGGCAGCACGGTGTAAACCTATACTTTGCCTACTGAAAGAAATTGTGCTGGTTTGCATGAAACTCAATGTACAGTTTAGGGCCAAACATGTCTCAGGGGTTTTGAATAATGCAGCTGACGCACTCTCTCGCTTTAAGATGCAGGTATTCAGGGAACATCTACCATCTGCAGAGGCGACGCCTACACACTTCCCAGCAACACTCTGGCAAATTGGTGCCCCCAGCTACAGAACCTCGTGGCAGCTAACCTAGCGGCCAGGACTAGAACCGCTTACGAAGGGGCGTTTTTGTCTTATTGCTCCTTTTTGGGACAGGAATGGGCGGAGAAATGAGATCAGGCAGAGAATTTCAATCAGTACCTAGATGCTTTACATAAAAGAGGGCGCTCCACAGCGACTGCTAGCAGGCACATGGCAGCTCTTTCTTTCTTTGCGCAGATCAGGGGGGCCAAAGATCCCACTAATAGTTTCATCATGCGGAAGGCACTAGAGGGGTGGTGGCACCTGCAAGCATCCACCACGGACGCCAGACAACCGATAGGTTTAGAACTGCTGGCATCATTATTGAATGCCGTGTCTTACATCTGCAGTTCACCAGGGGAGGTACTCCTGTTCAGAGCCGCCTTTACATTGGCCTTTTATGGGGCATTCCTAGTAGGTGAACTGGTGGCTAGCAATAAGCAGGACATGCTAGGTGGACTCCGGCAGGAACACACAAAGATACTGGGTGATACGCTGTTGATTACCATACGTAAATCAAAAACTGATCAGGAAGCCCGGGGGGATGGGCTGGTACTCAATCGGGCGCAGACTAATCCTTGCTGCCCAGTGTTCCACGTAGAGGCCTTCATCAAACAGAGAGCAGGCGCAACGGGGGGAGCATTGTTAATGCATGCAGACGGTACCCCACTGACCAGGTTTCAATTCCAAAGAGTATTGACAATGACAATGGACAGGGCTAGTTTAAATCCGAAAGATTTTGGGACGCATTCATTTGGGCTAGGGGCTGCCACTGAAGCAACTGCTAGAGGTTTACATGCAAGCAGTGTGAACAGGATTGGGAGATGGTCTTCCAACTGTTACAAGTGTTATGTGCGGCTGCACATGTTGTGAGGTGGCAGGATAATTTACGCTGATGCCTGTCTTGTTTGTTTGCTTGTATTTCAGTTTCTCGAGCCTGTCACGCAGGGCAGAAACTGTCGTCGGATCACCAACAGCAAGTATCTTCATCACGGCGGACCCAGGCACATAGGAAGGAGGCACAAGTTGTATGGGTTGTTGGTCACTCATTTGTGGAACGTGTTAAATCTGTTTTCTTTGCAGGTAACTATAGACAGAGGGCGGAACAGGGAGGTTTCAAGGTGTCCTTTCATGGTAGGGAGGTCTCTGCCTCAGTCAGTTTAGGGGGTTCTTTAAGGAGTTGCTCGATAGACATACCACGCTGCCCACAGTTGTTATCTTACATTTGGGTGGCAACGACCTTGTGAAATTGGGCAGGAGGGTCCTGATGGAAGAGATAATCTCAGAAGTCAACTGGTTAGCTAAAACACACCACGGCTGCACCATAGTTTGGTCTCAGATTATTCCTCGACTCAGATGGAGGGGGGGTCTCTGTCAAAGTGTTGAATCACTCCGTAAAGAGGACCAACAACAAGATAGAGAAAATATTTCGGTCACCTAAACTGCAGAACATTCCACTTGGGTGTGTCAGGGGAGAACAGTTCTTCTTACAAGACGGGGTCCACCTGACTAGGGCAGGCAACAAACTATTTCTGGAGAACATTTTGGCATGGCTGGGGGGGTTCTAAGTAGGCATGACCTTTCAGAGAAGGAGCATAGGGGGGCCCAGATAGTCGGGCAACTATGCTGGCCTGTGGCGGTAAGGTCATGATCGGTGAGCAGTTAATTTAAGATCCTTAGGGGGCGGCGCCATTCTTGAATGGGGTCACCCAGGGGGAGGGACAAGTGGTCTCTCCCAGAACTCCAGGGGCGGTACATCCGCTTGGTTGGATGGGTGCGGGGGAGGGGGGAGTCACGCTTTCTTTGGGCTGGTTAGCCACCCCACAGTGCACTATGACGTCATTAAACGGCACAGAGTGCAAGGACACCCCTTTGGTTAATAGAGTTCATGGAGCGTACGGGGATAACCGGGAGTGGGGGAAGTACCCTCTCGGTAAACGGGCCCTCTGCGCATGCACACTCATACGTGAGGGCGTAGCTGGCTGATAAGGATTTGACACCGGTTAGCGACCTTGCCGTAGGCCCAAAAATTAGGATATGCAGAAAAATCCATAAGTGTGAACATGATCCAACATGTTAGATTCGGTTAGGAAACATGCTGTATTAGACATTTGTTAAGGTTAGCCCTTTGATACCTGTCTACAATGATTGTAATCTAATGTCAATAGATTGTTTTGCATAAATGCTTGTGTAAATATGTTTATTTCAAATTTTTATTTGTTTTCATGTTTTAATAAATACGGCCGGAGGGTCGTGAGACCCCCCGCCTTCCAAAGAAACTCCTCTCAGTCCAATTTCTATATAATTGTGGGGGTGCACAAGACGGGGAAGGGGATGGTCGGTAGTCTCTGACCATATGACTTGCAGTCCCCCCTCCACAAAGGGCCTGTTTGTCTACAGCAGCTGCCTGTATCCGGGTGCCAAAAATGCGGGAAGAGCCGGTTTATCTGCAGAGACAGAGCTATTAGCTGAAGAAGCGGACAGAAGTTTGTGCTTCCCGGCTCAAAGTCGTCAACGGGAGCCTTTGTATTGGAAATGTTCTGGGTATTATTTTATCCTAAATTATCCTCTACTTTTGATAAAAGTCTCTCGAGTGATAACCTCTGACCCTCCCTTGATAGAGAGCAAAGAGAGGTCCACGGGCTGCGATGCACATTATTAAAGTAAAAAAGAAAAAAAATATTTAACCGAGCGTGTTGTCCTTTAGGCGGGCGCCGTGCTCAGTAGTAAATTAAAACAAATAAATAAATAAACAGAGCGCGGTGTCCGTAAATTGGGCATCTCGCTCTACATTAAAGTTTTTAAAAAAAACATTTAAACTGAGCGCGTGTCCCTAAAGCGGGAGCCGTGCTCAGCATGCATATACAAAAAAAAAAACATAACAAAACAAAATGGTGCTCACCCACTAGATAAAGTCGAACATTTGGCAAGCCAAGTAAAAGGTCCAGTCCTTATGGGCGGTAAAAAATGGAGACAAGGCGGTACCAATGAGGGACTAACAAGCCTCATAATAAGTCAGAAGCCAGCCTTTATGAAAGACAATGACACAAAGCCAATGACAAGTATAGGCGGAGAGTGGGTGGAGCTGTTAGTGCATACCCTAATACAGCATGCCTCGCAGAGCTAGCAGTGCATGCACGCTGCCACTAAGCTCGACCTAAAAATGGGAGAAAAAAGATGACAGAACTGCAAGTGATAGGAGGGTATCAAAAGTGAATGGTAGGAAAGGAACGAGAAGTGAAGGAAAGGGAGAGGTGAATGGAAAGAAATGGTTGATAGGGAAGAGGAAGAAGTGAATGGTAGAGGACAATAGGAAAGGAGTCGGGCTGGAGAGGGAAGGGACGAAGAGAGGGTGGATTTGGAGGGAAGGGGAAAAAGAGGACGGTAGCAGAAGAAAGGCCATTAATGTGGGAAAATATTAAGTTGTGAAATTAAAGATTGGGTGTCTAGTGCTGCGAGTTGAAAGAAGGGCGAAGAACTTAAGGATGAGTGTAAATGGGAATTTCAAGTCAGTTTTCGGTGTGGTTTCGAGTTTAGTTTGGTTTTTAGTTCAGTTTTCGTTTGGTTAATTCACCCACCTTGTTCTCTTGCCCCCATCCTTTTTGGTGCCTGCTCAGCCCCGTGCAGCTTCCTGCAGAACATTGCTCTCAGGTCCAATCACTGGCAGTGGCCCTCCCCATCTGGTGTCCTTGTGCACACTGCTATTGGTCCCTGGATACCAACCTTTTATACCAGGAACACGTCACAATGGAGTCCTTTCAGCGTGTCATCATGCATCACCATTGTGAGTGATACCACGTTTCTCAAGTTAATAGGGGGATCCTGCATGTTCACGATCCGGTTTCTTGATAAGATCCAGCTCCTGTAGCTAAGAATTACCCAGCAGTGAACCTGAAACTATACCCTGTGCTACCAGACCCAACTACTCAACAGATGTCTCTTTTTCTCTCGGCCGCAGTGGAGGCACCCCCTCTGCATATAGCCAGGTCCCGGTCTCGTGACACCACATTGCAGCGCCTGTGATCTCAGAAGTGTTCTGTTCCCAGGGTTCTGCTTCTGTTGCTGATGTGAAGGGACGGACGCTTTCCAATGAATTTTAAATTTGACATCTTTTTATTGAGATTATATGAAGAGAACAGGTTGACATAATTTCAAATGAATTTTAGAATGTACTTATTTCTCAATTAAAAATAAATTACTTATTCAATATAATTCTCCTTTGTAACCTGTCTGCACAGAGCGGGTTCGATCGATGTATATATTAATGGATTCGCACTGGACCCCATCCTCATCTCTGTATCTGCCCTGCCCCTCTCCGCTAGCATCTTCCAGTAATCCCCTGGTTTCAAATAGAGCCTACCTCTTACGAACCACATATATATTCTCAAATTTTATTTTATCCAGGTGACAGAATAAAGTCTATGAGTCTCCTCTCTGGACCCCCGTAGTTCGAACCCTGCGTCATCTTGGAAGCTGTCTCAACCCTCCTGCTTCTCTTCTTCTGATAAAAGTCTCTTGAGTGATAACCTCTGACCCTCCCTTGATGGAGTGGAAAGAGAGGTCCAATAGGAGCGACTCTCATTATTAAAGTAAAAAAGAAAGAAAATTGGCAGGGCGTGGCTTGGACGCCAGAGGAATGGCGGCATAACTTCGGTCTTCCTCCAGGCGGCAAACGAATCCTGAACGAAAAGAGCGGCTGGACTGGCTTGATTGAGCCCAAAACGCATGACTGGGCGTCGGAAGCCGTAATCAAGTAGCGATGTAAGTTTGAGGCGATTCCGCTCGGAAGGAGCTGCGGAAATCGCCTTTCCTTTTCACCGCCGGCGGACGCGCTTGCCGACGGAGCCTTCACCCGCCTGCAGCCACGAGGCTCCCCGGTCCGCCTACGGAGCTCTGATGGGAAGGCTTTGCACACATGGCCAAACGCCACACCGTGAGTAAGAGCGAAGCGAGTGACGCCTACTCGGAACGCTCGAAATTACATGCTCCATAAAATGACATTACAGTGCAAACACATAAAAACGGGATGAGAAGGTAGCGATCAACTAAAATGGCGGACTTTGACGATATGCATCTCCCTAGCTGCACGGTCTGTACCCACAGTGTCGCCTGACCTGACTCTTGGGAATATCAACTGTTTTTGAATATACACCGCCACTGCACTGTGTTCAGAAGGTGAACTTCAGCCAATACTAAAGGGGTATACAGAGATGTTTGATCTCACGTGCTAATATCTATAATGAATAGTGTGTCCAGATCCATTAAGTCTTGCCAAATATGTGATTGAAGCATTGAACTTTACCCAAGCCATGTGATTGGGATACACGCGTGTCTGCTCTAAATCTAAGTGATCTAACAGCAAATATAACAAATGCAAATGAATACAGGCATAAACAAGCAGCAGCAAAGGCAAATATCAATAGGCGTCACAACTATGTGCTTGTCTGCTGTGTGCATTGGAGATTCACTTGCTTGACGGTTGGCGCACAGCAAACTCCTGTGCTGGATTACAAAATAAGGGTGCTGCGGATTACAAAATAGGGGTCCTGCACCAGTGCGTGCATTCATTGAACTGCTATCGAACTGCCATTCACCCATACTGTCCTACCACATTACCACTATTAACCACATAGTGGTGATACAAGGCTAGCATCTGAGTTATTGGTGCCGTTGCTCTATCTCCCTCCAATACAAATACTGAAGTAGACTAAAATAAGTGACGAAAAGACTGTCAAAACCCCTAAACGCCTGAAATCTGATCCGCCGACGCCGATCAAAGGTAGGAAAGATATGGCAGACGCTATGGACACTATCCTGAATAGGCTAGATGAAGTCAGAGATCTGGCTAGGTCCACCAAGAGGAGGTTGCTGCTATAAGACAAGACATTAAAGATATTAATTCAAGAATGACAGAATCTGAAAGTAGAATAAGTAAACTAGAAGATACGGAGAATAAAACCTGTGGAGCTATTAAAAATCTCACCTTATGCTCGGACCATCTGGTAAAGAAGATTGCGGAGTTAGAGGACAGAAATAGGAGAGGGAACCTGAGAATTTTCGGAATTCCAGAAAAATCAGAAGGAAGCTATGGATCGTGCGTCCCATTCCTTGAGAACTGGTTTACACAAGCAACAAACTTAACCTTTACTCAACCATTAGAATTTGACAGAGCACATCGAGTCCCGGGACGAATGACCAAAGATCAGAAGGGGCCGAGAGCGATAGTGTGCAAACCACTGAGATACTTTGGCCACCATGAGTGTGGAAGGGTATGCTCAGACATGAGTCCCTTGCTCATTGCACCATCAGGATTCAAGCAAGCCGGGCCGAAGACGGCTGTAATGCCAGAAACCGGTCCCCGGAAGCTTATTTTCTTTCCAATGAAGAATTGGCTTGGTAGTTTGGTCTGCCCTGTTCCCATGAATGCACTGGGCCAGGGACAGACTAATTTGCATATAGCCAGGTTCTGAACTGGGATGGTGCAGTGAGCTAAAAAACGGTGATGGATCAAGCCCTGATCTGTTGACTGGGTAGGAGTGTTCTGATTAACTCAGATACTCTGTCCATCACCACCCCCTTTTTGTCATTATTTTGGCCACCACAAGTGTGGAAGGGTATGCTCAGATGTGAGTCCCTTGCTCACTGCACCATCAGGATTCAAGCAAGCCGGGCCGAAGACGGCTGTAATGCCAGAAACCGGTCCCCGGAAGCTTGTTTCCTTTCCAGTAAAGAATTGGCTTGGTAGTTTGGTCTGCCCTGTTCCCATGATGCACTGGGCCAGGGTCAGACTAATGTGCATGTAGCCAGGTTCTGAACTGGGATGGTGCAGTGAGCTAAAAAACGGTGATGGATCAAGCCCTGATCTTTTGACTGGGTAGGAGTGTTCTGCTTAATTCAGATACTCTGTCCATCACCACCCCCTTTTGAATCGTTTTGGCCACCACAAGTGTGGAAGGGTATGCTCAGATGTGAGTCCCTTGCTCACTGCACCATCAGGATACAAGCAAGCCGGGCCGAAGACGGCTGTAATGCCAGAAACCGGTCCCCGGAAGGTTGTTTCCTTTCCAGTAAAGAATTGGCTTGGTAGTTTGGTCTGCCCTGTTCCCATGATGCACTGGGCCAGGGTCAGACTAATTTGCATGTAGCCAGGTTCTGAACTGGGATGGTGCAGTGAGCTAAAAATCGGTGATGGATAAAGCCCTGATCTTTTGACTGGGTAGGAGTGTTCTGCTTAATTCAGATACTCTGTCCATCACGACCCCCTTTTGACTCGTTTTGGCCACCACAAGTGTGGAAGGGTATATGCTCAGATGTGAGTCCCTTGCTCACTGCACCATCAGGATTCAAGCAAGCCAGGCCGAAGACGGCTGTAATGCCAGAAACCGGTCCCCGGAAGCTTGTTTCCTTTCCAGTAAAGAATTGGCTTGGTAGTTTGGTCTGCCCTGTTCCCATGATGCACTGGGCCAGGGTCAGACTAATTTGCATGTAGCCAGGTTCTGAACTGGGATGGTGCAGTGAGCTAAAAAACGGTGATGGATCAAGCCCTGATCTTTTGACTGGGTAGGAGTGTTCTGCTTAATTCAGATACTCTGTCCATCACGACCCCCTTTTGAATAGTTTTGGCCACCACAAGTGTGGAAGGGTATGCTCAGATGTGAGTCCCTTGCTCA
This sequence comes from Lissotriton helveticus, assembly GCF_964261635.1. Lineage (NCBI taxonomy): Eukaryota > Metazoa > Chordata > Amphibia > Caudata > Salamandridae > Lissotriton > Lissotriton helveticus. Next base: position 750,946,801 of record NC_136069.1, on the reverse strand, counting down.
CTGCACCATCAGGATTCAAGCAAGCCGGGCCGAAGACGGCTGTAATGCCAGAAACCGGTACCCGGAAGCTTGTTTCCTTTCCAGTAAAGAATTGGCTTGGTAGTTTGGTCTGCCCTGTTCCCATGATGCACTGGGCCAGGGTCAGACTAATTTGCATGTAGCCAGGTTCTGAACTGGGATGGTGCAGTGAGCTAAAAAACGGTGATGGATCAAGCCCTGATCTTTTGACTGGGTAGCAGTGTTCTGCTTAATTCACATACTCTGTCCATCACCACCCCCTTTTGAATCGTTTTGGCCACCACAAGTGTGGAAGGGTATGCTCAGATGTGAGTCCCTTGCTCACTGCACCATCAGGCTTCAAGCAAGCCGGGCCGAAGACGGCTGTAATGCCAGAAACCGGTCCCCGGAAGCTTGTTTCCTTTCCAGTAAAGAATTGGCTTGGTAGTTTGGTCTGCCCTGTTCCCATGATGCACTGGGCCAGGGTCAGACTAATTTGCATGTAGCCAGGTTCTGAACTGGGATGGTGCAGTGAGCTAAAAAACGGTGATGGATCAAGCCCTGATCTTTTGACTGGGTAGGAGTGTTCTGCTTAATTCAGATACTCTGTCCATCACCACCCCCTTTTGAATCGTTTTGGCCACCACAAGTGTGGAAGGGTATGCTCAGATGTGAGTCCCTTGCTCACTGCACCATCAGGATTCAAGCAAGCCGGGCCGAAGACGGCTGTAATGCCAGAAACCGGTACCCGGAAGCTTGTTTCCTTTCCAGTAAAGAATTGGCTTGGTAGTTTGGTCTGCCCTGTTCCCATGATGCACTGGGCCAGGGTCAGACTAATTTGCATGTAGCCAGGTTCTGAACTGGGATGGTGCAGTGAGCTAAAAAACGGTGATGGATCAAGCCCTGATCTTTTGACTGGGTAGGAGTGTTCTGCTTAATTCAGATACTCTGTCCATCACCACCCCCTTTTGAATCGTTTTGGCCACCACAAGTGTGGAAGGGTATGCTCAGATGTGAGTCCCTTGCTCACTGCACCATCAGGATTCAAGCAAGCCGGGCCGAAGACGGCTGTAATGCCAGAAACCGGTCCCCGGAAGCTTGTTTCCTTTCCAGTAAAGAATTGGCTTGGTAGTTTGGTCTGCCCTGTTCCCATGATGCACTGGGCCAGGGTCAGACTAATGTGCATGTAGCCAGGTTCTGAACTGGGATGGTGCAGTGAGCTAAAAAACGGTGATGGATCAAGCCCTGATCTTTTGACTGGGTAGGAGTGTTCTGCTTAATTCAGATACTCTGTCCATCACCACCCCCTTTTGAATCGTTTTGGCCACCACAAGTGTGGAAGGGTATGCTCAGATGTGAGTCCCTTGCTCACTGCACCATCAGGATACAAGCAAGCCGGGCCGAAGACGGCTGTAATGCCAGAAACCGGTCCCCGGAAGGTTGTTTTCTTTCCAGTAAAGAATTGGCTTGGTAGTTTGGTCTGCCCTGTTCCCATGATGCACTGGGCCAGGGTCAGACTAATTTGCATGTAGCCAGGTTCTGAACTGGGATGGTGCAGTGAGCTAAAAATCGGTGATGGATAAAGCCCTGATCTTTTGACTGGGTAGGAGTGTTCTGCTTAATTCAGATACTCTGTCCATCACGACCCCCTTTTGACTCGTTTTGGCCACCACAAGTGTGGAAGGGTATGCTCAGATGTGAGTCCCTTGCTCACTGCACCATCAGGATTCAAGCAAGCCGGGCCGAAGACGGCTGTAATGCCAGAAACCGGTCCCCGGAAGCTTGTTTCCTTTCCAGTAAAGAATTGGCTTGGTAGTTTGGTCTGCCCTGTTCCCATGATGCACTGGGCCAGGGTCAGACTAATTTGCATGTAGCCAGGTTCTGAACTGGGATGGTGCAGTGAGCTAAAAAACGGTGATGGATCAAGCCCTGATCTTTTGACTGGGTAGGAGTGTTCTGCTTAATTCAGATACTCTGTCCATCACAACCCCCTTTTGAATAGTTTTGGCCACCACAAGTGTGGAAGGGTATGCTCAGATGTGAGTCCCTTGCTCACTGCACCATCAGGATTCAAGCAAGCCGGGCCGAAGACGGCTGTAATGCCAGAAACCGGTCCCCGGAAGCTTGTTTCCTTTCCAGTAAAGAATTGGCTTGGTAGTTTGGTCTGCCCTGTTCCCATGATGCACTGGGCCAGGGTCAGACTAATTTGCATGTAGCCAGGTTCTGAACTGGGATGGTGCAGTGAGCTAAAAAACGGTGATGGATCAAGCCCTGATCTTATGACTGGGTAGGAATGTTCTGCTTAATTCAGATACTCTGTCCATCACCACCCCCTTTTGAATCTTTTTGGCCACACAAGTGAGGAAGGGTATGCTCAGATGTAAGTCCCTTGCTCACTGCACCATCAGGATTCAAGCAAGCCGGGCCGAAGACGGCTGTAATGCCAGAAACCGGTCCCCGGCAGCTTGTTTCCTTTCCAGTAAAGAATTGGCTTGGTAGTTTGGTCTGCCCTGTTCCCATGATGCACTGGGCCAGGGTCAGACTAATTTGCATGTAGCCAGGTTCTGAACTGGGATGGTGCAGTGAGCTGAAAAACGGTGATGGATCAAGCCCTGATCTTTTGACTGGGTAGGAGTGTTCTGCTTAATTCAGATACTCTGTCCATCACCACCCCCTTTTGAATCGTTTTGGCCACCACAAGTGTGGAAGGGTATGCTCAGATGTGAGTCCCTTGCTCACTGCACCATCAGGATTCAAGCAAGCCGGGCCGAAGACGGCTGTAATGCCAGAAACCGGTCCCCGGAAGCTTGTTTCCTTTCCAGTAAAGAATTGGCTTGGTAGTTTGGTCTGCCCTGTTCCCATGATGCACTGGGCCAGGGTCAGACTAATGTGCATGTAGCCAGGTTCTGAACTGGGATGGTGCAGTGAGCTAAAAAACGGTGATGGATCAAGCCCTGATCTTTTGACTGGGTAGGAGTGTTCTGCTTAATTCAGATACTCTGTCCATCACCACCCCCTTTTGAATCGTTTTGGCCACCACAAGTGTGGAAGGGTATGCTCAGATGTGAGTCCCTTGCTCACTGCACCATCAGGATACAAGCAAGCCGGGCCGAAGACGGCTGTAATGCCAGAAACCGGTCCCCGGAAGGTTGTTTCCTTTCCAGTAAAGAATTGGCTTGGTAGTTTGGTCTGCCCTGTTCCCATGATGCACTGGGCCAGGGTCAGACTAATTTGCATGTAGCCAGGTTCTGAACTGGGATGGTGCAGTGAGCTAAAAAATGGTGATGGATCAAGCCCTGATCTTTTGACTGGGTAGGAGTGTTCTGCTTAATTCACATACTCTGTCCATCACCACCCCCTTTTGAATCGTTTTGGCCACCACAAGTGTGGAAGGGTATGCTCAGATGTGAGTCCCTTGCTCACTGCACCATCAGGATTCAAGCAAGCCGGGCCGAAGACGGCTGTAATGCCAGAAACCGGTCCCCGGAAGCTTGTTTCCTTTCCAGTAAAGAATTGGCTTGGTAGTTTGGTCTGCCCTGTTCCCATGATGCACTGGGCCAGGGTCAGACTAATTTGCATGTAGCCAGGTTCTGAACTGGGATGGTGCAGTGAGCTAAAAAACGGTGATGGATCAAGCCCTGATCTTTTGACTGGGTAGGAGTGTTCTGCTTAATTCAGATACTCTGTCCATCACCACCCCCTTTTGAATCGTTTTGGCCACCACAAGTGTGGAAGGGTATGCTCAGATGTGAGTCCCTTGCTCACTGCACCATCAGGATTCAAGCAAGCCGGGCCGAAGACGGCTGTAATGCCAGAAACCGGTCCCCGGAAGCTTGTTTCCTTTCCAGTAAAGAATTGGCTTGGTAGTTTGGTCTGCCCTGTTCCCATGATGCACTGGGCCAGGGTCAGACTAATTTGCATGTAGCCAGGTTCTGAACTGGGATGGTGCAGTGAGCTAAAAAACGGTGATGGATCAAGCCCTGATCTTTTGACTGGGTAGGAGTGTTCTGCTTAATTCACATACTCTGTCCATCACCACCCCCTTTTGAATCGTTTTGGCCACCACAAGTGTGGAAGGGTATGCTCAGATGTGAGTCCCTTGCTCACTGCACCATCAGGATTCAAGCAAGCCGGGCCGAAGACGGCTGTAATGCCAGAAACCGGTCCCCGGAAGCTTGTTTCCTTTCCAGTAAAGAATTGGCTTGGTAGTTTGGTCTGCCCTGTTCCCATGATGCACTGGGCCAGAGTCAGACTAATTTGCATGTAGCCAGGTTCTGAACTGGGATGGTGCAGTGAGCTAAAAAACGGTGATGGATCAAGCCCTGATCTTTTGACTGGGTAGGAGTGTTCTGCTTAATTCAGATACTCTGTCCATCACCACCCCCTTTTGAATCGTTTTGGCCACCACAAGTGTGGAAGGGTATGCTCAGATGTGAGTCCCTTGCTCACTGCACCATCAGGATTCAAGCAAGCCGGGCCGAAGACGGCTGTAATGCCAGAAAACGGTCCCCGGAAGCTTGTTTCCTTTCCAGTAAAGAATTGGCTTGGTAGTTTGGTCTGCCCTGTTCCCATGATGCACTGGGCCAGGGTCAGACTAATTTGCATGTAGCCAGGTTCTGAACTGGGATGGTGCAGTGAGCTAAAAAACGGTGATGGATCAAGCCCTGATCTTTTGACTGGGTAGGAGTGTTCTGCTTAATTCAGATACTCTGTCCATCACCACCCCCTTTTGAATCGTGCGGGCTCACCAAAGGCACGCCACAGGCAACCCCTTCTGCTCCCGTTCACACCCAAACGGGCCCAGGGCCAGGAACCCTGGTCCTCGTAACCCAGGTGCATATAAATATTCCTGTAATCAGCTACTATTACTTAGATCTCTGGCACACTCCGCTTGTGCCCCACAATTAGGAACTGATAACATGCCCACTCCTAGAAGAACCTGCCCCCATTGTGGTCATGAGCCACACACGAACAAGAAGGGGGAATCTATAACAAGCGACTCTCAGGGCCCACATGGAATTTGGGATTGACCAATGCCCGCTCAATGCCAAGGCACATCTCAGACATAAGAGCCATGGTAGAGGAAGACTCCCTAGATATACTATTTGTGATGGAAACATGTCTCAATGATAGCTCAGGTCTGGACATCCTTCTCGCCCCCTTAGGTTACCAGATACATAGATCAGATTGGGTAGATAACATTGGGGGCAGTTTAGCTATTATCTTTAAAGGTGATTTTAGATGCACCACATCCCGGTTTCTTCTCCCGGAATGTGAAAGCTTCCAGTTTCACACCGTGCTCTTCCCCACTTACACTTTTTCAGGTGTACTCATTTATAGGTCCCCGGGTACGAGTAGCAGATTCATGGGGGCACTACCTGATTCTCCAACCAGTCTTGAGACAGAGAAATCTCATATGGCAATTTTGTGTGACTTCAACCTTCATTTTTACGCACAAGACACCCCAACCATAAGAAGGCTGCAGAGCGACCTGGAAGCACTACAATTAACTCAACATGTGACATCACCTACTCATGAGAAAGGGCATATATTGGATCTTATCTTTTCCAACTATCCCCAGATCATAGCACCGAAAACTTTCCCAGTCCCCTGGTCAGACCACTTTCTCATTATTTCCAGCCTACCTAAACCAGTTCAGGAGATTAAGGTTAGAGCCTAAACAATTGCAACTATAAGCTGGGCTAAGCTGGTCCCAGAAACCTGGCAAACGGTCCTAAGGGACAATATCCCCAACCTTGCTGATAAATTAGAAGGGCAATATGGGCAATGGGAGAATTGGATTACCCAGTTGGTAGATGTGGGTGCCCCTAAGAAAACTATCAACAGTAAAACACATCCCAGAATAGCTCAATGGTACTATGAACAGCTCATTTTATTGAAAAAACAATGTAAAAAAACTTGAAAGACTCAGGAGAAAGGAGTATGACACCGCCCTTGAACTAAATCTAAATTGTTAATCAGGTCCTCCCACAATGAAATGAAGAGTGTGCTAGCTAAATCACATGAGAACAAAATCTACCAGTCAGCAAACTCCCCAAAGGAACTATTTAGAGTGGTCAAAACCCTGACTAGCCCCCATGAAAGCAATATTTCCTTTCACACATCTAAAGAGAGATGCAATGACATAGCATCTTTTTTTCACAAAAAAGTGACAGAAATATTTGATAAATTCCTGAGTAATAGGGAATCTGATCCAGGTAAAGGAAACAAGACAAGAGTACCATCATCCTTTCCAATTTTAGCTTGGTTCCCTAGACTTGAGGAAGAGAATGTTCTAAATGTAATTAAAGCAACTAAATCTGGCTCACCTTTTGACCCAGCACCCCCACGTATCCTAGCTAAAGCACTGGATATTATTCTGCCATCTGTAATGAAATTGCTTAACTTGTCATTAGACACAGCTATGGTCCCCAAATCCTGAAAGCATGTGGTCATCAGGCGATTTGAAAGAAAAAAAAAACCTCGACCCATCTATATTCAATAATTGTTCCCTATCTCCCTCATGCCGAATTTTGGTAAACTCTTGGAGAAACATGTAAATCACACATTGGCCAATTTTCTGGAGATTAATGACATCCTTCACCCCACTCAGATGGTTTTTCGCGCATTCCATATTACAGAGTCAGAAGTATTGGTGTTCACAGAGGAGCTGAAGGTGCTATTAGATGATGGTGGGTCAGCCACTATTCTCATATTATATCTTAGCTCGCCATTTGACACCGTGGATCACACCATCTGAAAAGACAGACTAAGGGAAGTTAGAATTCAGGGCAAAGTCATGGACTGGCACACTTCTTTCTTAGAGAACAGATCCTTTCAAGTGATGGAAAGGGACTGTTTCTCAGATTGTCTCCCTATCACCTGTGGTTTTCCACAGGGTTCATCTCTTAGCCCTACACCATTCAATATTTACGTACAACAGCTTGCCAATATAGAGCAGTAGTTTGATACATCAGCTGTGTCATATGCAGATGACACCTAGCTGGTAGTGTCTTTGACATATGGCCCGAATCCAAGTAACCATCAGCTCATTCACTGTCTTGAGAGGGTAGTAAACTGGATGTCAAACAGTTGTTTGAAACTAAATGGTGAAACGATAGAGCTTATTATTTGGGAAACCTTGCCATTCCCGCACCCGCAATACAATGCCCCTATAGCATGGGTGATCCACCTGTCCCCAAGCCAGTCATAATAATACCTGGGAATCTGGCAGGAGGACACACTCACAATGGACTGTCAATCCAAGAAACTATCAGGAATTTGCTTCTTGCTACTTAAAATGATCAGGAAGATTATTGAACTGATCCCTGTTAATTTGAAAAAAATGGTCACTCAGTCTCTCATAATTTCACGCCTGGACTACGGCAACTCGCTTCATATGGGCTCGCTGTAATATGTAACAAAGAGACCCCAGGTGGTGCAACATGCGGCAGCCAGAATTTTATTAGAAATTCCCAATTGCGTATCAATTAAAGAATCGTTCAAACAGCTTCACTGGTTGCCTATCGAAGCCAGAATCAAGTTCAAATATCTCTGTATGGCACATAGGGCCATTAACAAAAAAAGGCCCACTTAAGCGCAGACAGCTGATATCCAGGTACACCCTGACTAGACATCTAAGATCCTCTCATCTACAGCTCCTCAGGACAACCAGAGCCAAAAGGGCAAGATGGGGAGATAGGTCATTGCCCATCTGGTACCAAGGCTGTGGAACGCCCTTCCACTTGACCTCAGTTCTCTACTGAATGAAACCTCCTTTTATGATCATAGCTTTACAACAGCACTCACCAGCGCTGGGAAGCCCTTGGGCATGCGCTTTACAAATCATAAACATAAACATCAGGCCCAATATGTCTGGTGCAGAGAGTTTTAACCTAATTCTCATAGCCACCTGATGCCAGTGGTGCACCTTACGAGCTGTTTTATACAGTCCCACTTTGGCAATGTAACGCACGTTCAGGCATATAACTAGGGCTGTAAGTTGGCCAGGTCCTGCCAGTGTTGAGGTCTAAAAACCAGGTGCTGAAGCAGGTCCCTGTCGGGCTCTCCATTTTTGTCCTCACACTCAGGGTAAAAAAAAAATCTTAACTTTGCAGTAGTTACCACCCTTCACTGCCTTTGATGAAACTTTGAAGAGACTCATTTGAGGTCTTCCATAGCCTCATCATTCCAGATCTGAAGCATTTTCAATATTATATACAACAAGCCATAGTTTGTTACTTATCTATCTTATACAACTAACAACCATTGACAAATCCAATTGTCTCTGCTTGTTGTAGTATGATGTTACTTGTTGTATCATATATCTGGAAGCAATGACAGACACAGCAAAATACCAGTCAGTGGCAACTATGCTAAGCACAGGTTTTTAGCTTATGTATTTTTAAGCCACGCCCTTAGTTACATAGGCCATGCCCCTTTGAGAGACCCCCCCCCAGTTTTTTCATCCCACTTAAAGCGCTGCATATGACTTTATAACCTATGATTTTTGTGGCTGAGTTTCTATGTAAGTCCTGAGTAAATGATGTTCTAACAGTCTAGACGTGTCACTATCAAGTGTATGGTTTGGAGAATTGGAAGGATTTTACGGAGCATGAAAGTTGCAGGTTGTTACTCTTCACCACAGTATTGACTTGGGAAACAAAGACAAGCTTAGAATTGAATAGGATGCTAAGGTCATTCCTGGCTGGTGAGGGTGGAGGGGAAGGGAGGTGGCTACTTCAGGTTGGGTTAGGGTCATCAAAAGCAAATGAGTTCAATTCCACTCCTTCCAGCACTGGGTTCTCTGTCTTGGCTCTGTTTCTGCACAGGAGATTAATTTTTATGCCACTGAAAATATTTAATGAAAGTTAATTTTGAAAAAAGGATTGCTTTAAAACATGCTTTGTTTGAAGAAAACAAGTAACATGAGATAATTGTGGCAATATGTAAATCAATATTTTTATTCTCACAGTAGTTATAGGCAAACATTGGCAATTTAATAGTGCTTGCCTTTACAATGCGAGTGCCTAGCTATTGACTTTGCCACTGCTTAAAATCTTTTTATTGAGTTTGAACAATAACAAATCACGTGTATAATCAAGAGATAATTGGCATATTTCATCATACATAACAGTCCTCCATTTGATAAATGCAGCGCAATCAGGGTGTATCTTGCCATCTTTGTTTTGTACGTTGCAATTCCAATTCTGTTGTTGAGGACACACACAAATCACCTTGATAGGTATTCCATTTGCCCCACTTTTTGTCCCATTTTTTGGGGCACCCACTTACTTTGAACACCTCTTTTTCCGCAAAAGTACACTGGTCAAATTCCCTGGACCACATCCGAAGCGAGGGTCTTTCTGCCACTCCCCTATTTCCTCGCTATCTCCCTCTTGACCAATGTGTACCCCAGTGTCATAAATTGTTGTTCAATTTCCGCTAGGTCAGTCGGCTCCCCTATATTTAGGAGACCCAGCCGAGGTGTAAGGGTGTGTTCTTTCCCCAAGGCTTCAAGGATGCTCTCCGTGGACCCCTCCCAAAGAGGTCTCACTTCTGGGCAGTCCCATATCGTGTGGTAAAAATATGCTTCTTGTTGACACCCTCTAAGGCATATTGCGTTAGTCCTGAAGCCTATCTTTGCCAGGGTTGTTCCCGTGAGGTAAGATCTGTGTAAGATTTTTTGTTGGATAAGTCTATGCCGCATTGTTATGGCTGCCTCATGAGGGAACATCAATGCCGTCTGCCAGTCATCGTCATCTATTGGTCCTAAGTCCTAAGTCCAACTGCCATCTCTCCTGAAGTCTGTGAAAAGTGTCTGGTAGTTTATTACAGAGTTTTTTGTATGTGAGTGATATTGTGATGTATTCCTATAGGTTCTGTATCGATCCCCCTATTCCTGACCCTATTCTGGTTAACAAACTAACAAGTTAACTAGCAGCCATCCCATGAGGCAGAAAACCCCCATGATGCAGGAACCGTTATCTGATAAAGCCACACTACGGCACAGGAGCGTGTTATCTGATTAGGTCATAACGCTTGCCCTCTAATTAGACAAGCGATATTCCTCCAGCCCCTGATAAGGCATACGGAGTTCTCAAAACAAATCAAACCTATGACACCTTGGGAAAAACCCTGCGGCCATTGTTTTGATTTCACCGAGAACTTCAGCAAAAGAATGTGCTAACGACCTGGTCGTATGACATCCTTATTGACGTATCTATGTCCATCCTTACGTCAATCTCGGCACCTTAAAGGTATAAATATTACCGATATTGCCCTATGCAAACACACGCGGTGGTGACGAGGACGGAGCAGCCAGACTTGCCGAAGCCCAGAGCAGAGCAGACCCCGCTGGCGCAGCCCCGCCTTCCTGACGCGCTGAGAACGAGAAGCCGTTTTTCTCCTGCCGAGAAATCCAGCTCCGGCGCTTCCGGGTAGCCCTCGCAGGCAGCCTGGAATATCGAGACCAGAGACGAGAGATACCATCCCTCATCCATCCTAGATTCCAGGTACAGAACTGAATAACTCCTCGCAGAGAATTCTTTAGTCAGTCACTTGGCAAAACAAACTTAACTTAAACTGTAACTTTCTATTCCCGCCCACGCATTAGACTTAGGTCAGGTACACGGGGTAGGCGTAGTTAGAAACACCAGTTGAGTACGATTAGTCAAATGTATATGTGATTGTAATATATCTTATTCATTTTAAACCTTCATATGGCTTAGAAACCATATCAATGTTTTTACAGTATTATTTTATACTTCTGCTTTTAATGTATGCACTTTACTTAACCATAAGTATTGCAATAATATCGATCCATTTCTCTTGTCCGAGAAAAGAGACTGATCAATAAATAACATCTTTTATTGAACACGCCCGTCTCTTCCTTTTCTCTACAATCTGATGAGACTAAGAATGCACGTACTGACTGAGTAAAATAAATTGCCTTTTGTTTTCACACGACTCTCGAGATACACGCTTGATTAGGGGAGAGCAAAGTTGTCATGTTCTATGGTTGTCAGAAACTAAATCCCTTCTTGTCTATCCAGGGAGGTTCAACTCCTCCTTGCCTATTCGAGAAAGTTTCTAGTGAACTCTGAGCTAGCTGGCAAACCCAAAACTTTAAGTCTAATATCGACAGTAGTAGACCTAGTTAACGTCTGGTCTAGGCCTATACTATTGAAGGTATTATTCCAATGCGCAGAGCCTTTTGGGATAATAGGAACTACACTACATGGCGCCCAACGCGTTTGGAAGGGCGATAACATTAACGTAAGACATTTAGAGTAACTCAGTCGTGCTTTCTCACTCAGACCCCTTTTTCCCATAATACTCCAAAGACGTCTGGAGTGGGCGAAAGGTAATATCCGCCAAACCTCGCAGGAGGAAACTCCTATGTATGGTACTTGGTTTAGTCAACGTTGAAGGATAAACCGTTCCAAAATATTGTGCATCTAATCTTTGTTTCCACAAGAAACCTGATCTGCAAACAAACAAAATAACCTTCTGGACAGTACAATGTCAGACAGTGAAGGAGAAAGAGAGGCAGTTAGATTAGCAACTGAACTCGCAGCAGCTGATGCTGCACTGCTAGACGCAGACCAGGATATAATACTCATCCCGGTCATTAAGAGGAAATCTATAACTTTAAAACTTATAGAAAATGGACTGACACCTAGAGGTGGTACAGTCATATTCGTAATTGAGGCACACGAATATCGGCAGACAGAGGTATACTATTCATGGATAAATTTTCCAGCAGCAAATGCTGTATCTAAGTACTTCCACTATTACAAAACAGAGGAACCTCCTGGAGAGTACACTCCTTTCGAGGAGGTGGAAGTACCACTTAAATTTCAAGAGCATTTGCTCTTATTTAATGGCGCCCTAAAACACAATAATCACATCACAAGGCTCGGTCCTTTAGGTAGACCAGGAGCAACGTGGCCGGTCCTAGCCGGATACACACCACATCCAGACATCAATGGGATGTCTGCAGCAGAGCTGTTAACACAGTTGAAACAATTAATAAAATTACATAGACAATTAGTCCAATATGTGATGCGGACTTCAACAATTCAACCAGCAATTAAAATTCCACAACTGACCCCTCACCAGGGGAACACAAATAAAATTACACCACAGAACATACAATCCTGCCTAGGTAAAGTACCAGCTAAACGGGAACAAATACCATTCTGGTTAGCACAAAAAATCACCCAAATCGAGGCTGTGTTTCCAGACACCACCCCGTTAGAAAAACACAGGATTCTGACTATCTGTCTTCCAATGGGAATCGCAGCACACATTGAGGACTGTGACACTTGGGGTACAGTCTTTGCTTCTATCTACACAAAAACGCACGGTGTTCCATCCATTTCGGTAATACCAGATGTGCTAAAACAAATTCAAGACGAATATGGTCCAGAGCCCGCTTTAACTCTTGGTATGAAATTACTAAAAGACTTCAAGCAGGTCTCGGCTATATTATTAGCCAACATAAAGGGAGAAGCAGCAAACGTGGCGATCCGCCAGAGGTTAAAGGAGACAGATATAGCAGACCAACCAGCTGAAATTGCCAGAATCATAGAAAAATCCTATGAGGAACTAGGTAGAGATAGTTTAGGTGGAATACCAGTAAAACCACAACTGATTGAAAGTCCTGAAAAAATATTTTTTAATAATAATTCAACATCACAAAAAAAGAGCTGGGATGGAAACAAACAATCCAATCCTAAAGAAAAGAAATTCCAGTCCAGAGGAAGGTCTCCTCGGCGGAGAGAAAAATCTCAGAACCAAAGACACAGGTCACCCCAAAGTGACCCCTCTGGGAAAAGATATAACCTTAGAAATAGGGATAATATAAAGAAGCCTGATAGATATCAAGACATTGATACACGTCCCTCTCAATCTTTTCAGACTTCCTCGCAGAAATCGGAAAGAAGAGGACGATCAGAACAAAGAGAAGAGCACGCCAAGTCCAAAGACAAGGAACCTGCTCAGCTAAAAAAGAAATTACAATTTCCAAAAAAGAAGGTAGCTAGTATCAAGGTAGTCAACAATGCCGAGAATACTGAGGACACAACTGAAAAACGGAGAATGGGCTCAGACAATGCTAGACAGCGCAGCAGAAGTGAGCATAGCTCGCAAAGTCCTTATGAATCATCTGGAGACAGTGGACACGAATGAATATCTTCAAGTGGAAACTGCAGACACCAGAGTTAGCAAACCTCACAAAATATATGAAATAACTTTACGTATAGAAGGGGATAAGACTAGAAAAATAAGGGGACTATTTTGGGATAATCTCTCCAAGGGCTATGACATCCTTCTAGCTGAAAAAGACTGGCCACCAGAGTTTGTCAGGGAGTGCCCTCATGGCGAAGAAATAATTATGCCTGCCTTCTCAAATCACATCCCAATTCATAAAAAATACACACTTGCTAGAAAGTGGGCAGTAGCCCTAGCTCCTGCGTTATATAAAAACCACGTAGGATGGGATGAGGACTCTCCTCCTCACAAAATCCAGTTAAAATCACAACCTACTGCACAGAGGCAGTACCCAATTAAGCAAGAAGCTAAGAAACAGGTAAAAGAAATCCTAGATCAGCTAGAATACCAGGGGGTGATTGAAACTTGCACCTCACAAATGAACAACCCTTTGTTTCCGGTCTCCAAACCAGACAATTCATATCGTCTAGTTTTGGATTACCGACACCTTAACTCATGTTGCAAAACTTTTGCAGTGCAAAACTCGCATAGTGCTGCACTAATGAATAACATAGTGCGCAAAAAATACAAAACAACATTAGACATCTCTAATGGATTCTTTTGTCAAAACATAGCACCAGAGAGCAGATATTTGTCTGCATTCTCAATAAATGGCACTCAAAAACAATTCTGTCGGTTAGCCCAGGGGTACAAGAACAGCCCGGGAGTATTCTCAGCGAGAGTAACAGAATTACTACAAACATATGACGACGAAGCATTATCATATGTCGACGACATATACTTAACAGATGATGACTTGGAGACTCACTTGAAGAGAGTGAACACCATAATACTTGGGTTCGCAGCAGAGGGTTACAAATTCAATTTTAAAAAATCCAGAATTGCCCATCTGACAGTCCTGTTCTTAGGATATGAATTATCAAGTGAAGGCAAAAGCCTGGCTGACAATTTCCTAGAGAAATGTGCCGTACTCCAAGCACCTAGAACACTAAAAAACCTATAGTCAATTCTAGGCTTCCTAAATTTCGGAAGAACATACATTGCAAATTACGCAGAAAGGGTCAAACCCCTTTATGATCTAATAAAACCGGATTTTAAAAGAACCAATTGGACTCAAATACACACAGAAATTCTGAAATCCTTACAAACAGACATGTTAATTAAAACAAAATTAGAAACACGTGATAACACACGCAATCTTGTGATTCGAGTCATCCCAGGAAGATGCGGATTCACATACCTGACCTCTAATGAGGGAGAAAAGGTACCAATTGCATTCAAATCACACTTGTACACTAAGGCTGAAATGAAATTCAGCCCAACGGAAAAAATTCTAACTGCAACACAGACAGCTATAGCAAAAGAACGAGCCCTGGCACAAGGTAAACGAATAATAATCGTGACACCGATACCAGCCCTAGAGGCGGTAACAAAGGCAAGCATTCCAAATGCTAAAGCGCTCCATCCGAGATGGATACAATGGGCTAATTCTCTTGCTGCAACAGACGTGGCATACGAATTTGATCCTAACTTAAAAACACAAGAATTTCTCCAATATGAATTTGAATGTCCTCCGCCGACCGAAATTCTGCCTCTAGAACATTACGGCTGTATAATATACACAGACGGATCAGCACAACCCGCAGTAGGGGGTAAACAAGCCTACAGTGCTGCGTGCGCGATCGTTAAAGGTCACTCTCATGAAGGGAAATTTAAACCAGCTATCACTAAAACACAATCTCTAGGAGATTGTACAGCTCAGCGAGCTGAATTACTGGCGTTCAAGATGGCGCTTGAAAATACCGATCGAGAATTCCTCACACTCATAGTGTGCGATTCGTATTATTGCGTTCAATCTTACAATGAATACTTGCAGATCTGGCTTCAGAATGGTTTCAAGGATGCGAAAGGTGGCACAATCAAGCATAAAATGCTCTGGGAACAAGTAGTTCTTTTACAGAAAGAACTACCAAAGACTCACGTGATACATACGCTGAGTAATCAACGTGATGGCGTTCACGTTGCAGGGAATTCATTGGCTGATGAGGCAGCGAAGGCAGCTGTGCAAACGGCTTCCGTAGCTGCCATCACACGGTCAAAAACAAAAATAGACAGCGAAATATTACAGGCTGTCAGCGCTACAGAAAAGGATTCGATAGAAACACTCCCGAAAGGCTTCCCAGTAAAATACTCATACATAACTGATGCAAACAATGTTCCTTTTGCTCGAATCCCTGGAGTGGGGGATAGGGCAATTCCAAACATGGAACATAGGTTAGGACTGATAATAGCGGCACACGAAGGGCTTGCTTCTATACATGCTGGCGTCTCAGCCACAGTATCATTATTAAAACAGAGATACTGGTGGCCACAAATGAGAAGACAAACAAGGAACTATGTTTTAGAATGTGAAATATGTCAACGAATGAAAGTATCAACGGTAAGACGCCCAGCGCAGACGCCCCTTCTAATCTCGGATAAACCATTAGCCTGTGTTTACCTAGACCACTGTGGTCCCTTACAAAGGGATGGTAACTATAAATATATCTTGGTTGCAGTGGACTCATGTACGAGATTCATATGGATGTGGCCCCAGCGAACGGCTGACGCGAGAACTGTTATAAAAGATTTGCGAGTCTTTATCGGCACATACGCAATTGGCATGCTGCATTCGGACCATGGTCCTGCTTTTAGCTCTAGAGCTTATAAGAAGGCCATGGTCAGCATGGGCGTGACATTGCGGTACTCTTGTCCATTTCACCCTGAGGGGAACGGAATTGTTGAAAGAAAAAACCGTGACATAAAGCAATCTATAACGGCAAAGGTATTAGGTTCGGGAGCTGGGTGGGTCAAACATCTAATAAGTGTCCAACGTAGTCTAAATAACCTGCCAAGAAATTCTCTGAAGGGATTCAGTCCGTACAAATTATTATTTGGAACTAGGATGTTAATCTCTGACCTTGACAGTCAGACTTCAGTGGTAAAGGAAAAAAGCTTTGATATCAAAGATCGTTTGGCTATTTTACAGGACTTAAACGAAACAAGAAAAGACCTGAGCAACATAAAGTTGAAACAACAGCCAACAACCACTGAAGAACCACCACCTGTCCCAGCAAGACCTGTCTGGATTCCAAAAGTCGGGGATCTAGTCAGAGAAAAGATCGCGGTAAAGAAGGAATTTGGGCCTTCTTACAGAAAAGCAGTTCCTGTCTTGTCTATCAACGGGACAAGATCAGTTGTACTACCGCCGCTTGCTGGTAAAAAGGAGAACCGAGTTGTATCCATCGACCTGGTAAAACCACAATCATGTGGCCGATAACAAACAGTAGGCCAAGTGGACTCCCCATGAGTAGCAGAACACCAAGGTTTGCTACCAGTACAGAGGTCCTAACAAAGAGGCTAATCACATTCGAAACACCTACAGAAGAACAGCAAGGACTATGCAACAATGCAATGGAACTTAGACCTCTGAACACCCAAATAAAAACATTTAGCAGAGACACACCAACCTATAATGAAGTAACAAACGACTATGCAAGAAACAGTAATCCTGAAACAATTGGAACAATAGACAGAACTGCATCCGGCTACTTCATAAACTTCGATGATTCCTCTGAAGGCTTCACTGAATCAAAGACACAGCCATCAACAAAAACCTTTAAAGATAAAGTTAAAGTACTTTTGAAACAACTGAAAGAAACATATCTAATTTCTCCATGGATTGAATTTTGGGTGGGTTTTGGTGCATTTATCCTCATACTTTGGCTCATCATGATACTAACATTGGGACGCTTCATTGAGGGAAAATATGCTAAAATGGACACAGCAAGTCAGAAAATCAACTTGATCCTCAAACCACACACATCTTCACACGTCGAGAAAAGAGAACTTTCTTCAGTCAACTTCACAGCCAATCCTATACCGGGTGGGGTAGCATGGGACAACACTGACTACGAAATCTATGGTCCGGTTGAAATCCTGAAATATCCACACCAAATTAAAATCTCATTAAGTGACTTCGTAAAACCAAGCACATTTGCTGATGATTGGGACTTTGAAAGTATAAACAATATGATGTCTGACTTAGTGATGTCTGCTAAATTTACCAAACATGATTATTTGCAGGGTTCGACAAATTATGATAGTATGTACTGTTATAACCACTATGGTAACCATTTTCTACATAGATCTGCACAACCTAGAAATGTTTTAAATTATAATCAATGGGAACATTGTGCAACCCCTCCAAAAGGAAGCTCAAGAACCGTTTACGACAAATATTCATACTTTTTAGGTTTTAACATAAGTAATGCTGAAACATTTTATTACAAATTGTCAAATAAGACAGGGACAAAGACCATGATAACCAACACAAAATTGATATATTCAGACTCATTCTTTGAACAAATGAATACTTTTAGTTTTGATTATTGGGACAAAAATGTTGAATTGAAAAGTGTTTGGGGCACAAAAGAATGGCAAGTACAGGGTATAGAATCTTTGTTTAGAGCCTGCATGATCCCAGAACAAATTATATTTTTAAATGACACTGTTCAACAAACTACCTGTCTTGGCTTAGCCAAAATCAAAGATTTAAACAAACCGTCTATTCCAAAACCAACATTGAACAGCAATAGCTCCACAGACGAAGAGATAGACGTAAATTATGTATTAAACCAAAACAGAACACATCCTGATTGGAAACAGTGGTTGATCTGGCCCACAGATACTAATAACTGTCAAGACAGATTCCTGAACAAAACACAGGGGTTCAAAATGACCAGGCCAGACCCTAGATATTCCCAAAGACAACACCCAGGAATAATTACCACCTACAGTGTGGGCAAATTATGCCTTCAATGGCTACAGACTTCCACACTGGCAGAAATTAAGCAACACCTAACTTTACTTACTGATGGTGCTGACTTGCGTGATTTCATTATGGGACCGCGCAAACAGCGTCAGAAACGTTTCATAGCAGCCTCTGTATATGCAGCATACAACGAGGCCTGGAAGGTTACTCAAATTGAGGCAGCAGAAAGAATACGGGAAATTGACCGTATTAATTTGGAAAAATCACTTTCTGTAGTGGACAATGGGTTAATGACTCTGTCCTCCAGAATTTTTTCTCTGGACAGCATTGTGTCTTCAGCAATCGACATAATATCGCAAGACTTACTGTTGTTACAACACGGTCAGTCTCAATTGCGTTCTATTGTACAGCTTGGCTGGACGTTACAAAATCTGCGTTCAGGGTATGTGCCTTGGCGTTTAATCAACACAACGTCACTTTTCAATATCTTTAACCTTACTGATAAACAAATCAGTATGGCCCAGAAGGGTGCTGATTATACAATCCTGAGCATTGAAAAACTCGAAAGATTACCAGTGACAATGTCAGAACGACCTGTCAGTGAATGGATAATACATGGGATAATTAATATTCCTATCTCAACCTTCAGGTTTCAATACTGCCAAAAATATATACAGGCTGGCATGTACGAAAAATTGGGAAAGGGGTACATTAAAACAACATGGAACCTGCCCTATTCACATGCATGTGTCAGTAATAAAGGACAGAAAGTGTTTCTTAGTGGCGATAATTGTGCGACGTCACTAAGCGGTACACTTCTGTGTAACGGAATTAGTTTGCATGGAGCCTGTGAAGGGAACTCAAATAACCTTTCATGTCACCAGCTAGGCACACCTGCTACAGAGATAGAACCATTCTTTCAAAGACTCTATAATGGGAGTTACATTCTAATTGTAGACCGCAGATGCTGTAGTCTTATGCCCGGGACTCCTTATCTCGTAACTACGACTGCGAAGGTCAAGTGCTGTGGACGCTTATTGTTCCCCAGCTCCTTTCCAGACAGGGAGGCAAGGGCATGGCCCAACTTGAAAATTACTTCTATTCGAATAGATACTTTAAGCAGAATGAAAACAGTGCTTCTTCAGACGCCGACAAGGCTCACGTCATCAAAAGAAACGTATGATCTCCTAGTCGCAAGGACGACTGCAGAGATACATTCATTGTTATCGACTAATTCCCCCATACATTTCGCAGAAATCCTGAATGAAATCTTAAATATTTCTGATACCAGTGGAGTCTCAAAAGTATTTAAGACAGTATTTTCGATGGCATTAACACCATTCAAAGCCATACTGGGTATTTTTCCAGATTTCGTCCATTCGATTTTTGGCGGACTTCCCCTCATTTTGGGACTAATAGCAGGAATCCTATTCCTAGTCCTTATATTTCGTTATGGCAAACCATGTCACAGACAAAACACCTGCGACAAGGGAAGAAACAATCCTAGCCATTGGATACCGGGACCGGATATCAAAAATCCTGGGACTATCCCGGCTTAGAGACCTGAACATGACTTGGTTTCTATCATTTCGACCCATGTGGCATCGATGTGTTTTACCTGTATTAAGGTGCCTGCTATGCGGAGAAGAATGCGTGTTAGACACCTGTCTGACGCTACAATCGGATGCGCCAATGGATGCAGAAACATTGTTGAGTCCAACAAAGGCTCATGCTTTGTGCTGCCCTCAACGGCTACCAATCCTGATGACGGCATTCGTGGAAGCTTCACCACTACGATTAAGGGGTAGTGAGGTTCAAGATGAAAGCAGCATCGATCAGGTACGACCTTCTGTCAGCAATCCAAATCGGAATGTCAATGGAGACAATCATGCGCACGAATGCATGGTTACACCTATTTCCGAGTTAGTGGAACTCTCCCAGGAAGCTGTTGACAACTTTTTCGAGAGTCTAAATGATATGACGTTCTCACCAGAGCAGAAATAGAGACTTTTGAGCAAGCTCGTACACGGCGTTCCCTGAATTTGACCTTCAACTAGAAAAGCAAAATACCATGAACAATTTTCCCTCCAGTTCACGGACAGCAATTTTTTTTCAGCAGCCCCAAAATATTTCTGCATTTTTCGGGACACTATCTTCTGCTTAAAGTAAGAACTATTCTTAGAGAACTAAGATTTCTACTTTTAGATAGCTTATAGACATTAGCTGCCCGCTGGTATGTTCGTAATTATTTTATTCTGTGATGGAATGGTCTCGAAACTTTTTTCTGTATTAAGAGCCATTTCATGTGTAAATTCTCATATACCATTTAGCAATAATGTATACAAATGCGTGATTACTTTAGCGTTATTTCACAGCTTGAGTGCATACAATACATGTAAATGCTTTTTCTCCCGTATATTTGATAATTTCAAAATGCGTTTATGTATTTTGGGGTGGTAAGGTATACACGATACTCTACAGTATGTTTTACTATGCATAGATTAGTAAATATGTCCATAGTTAGCGTGGAGTGGGTGTGATGTATTCCTATAGGTTCTGTATCGATCCCCCTATTCCTGACCCTATTCTGGTTAACAAACTAACAAGTTAACTAGCAGCCATCCCATGAGGCAGAAAACCCCCATGATGCAGGAACCGTTATCTGATAAAGCCACACTACGGCACAGGAGCGTGTTATCTGATTAGGTCATAACGCTTGCCATCTAATTAGACAAGCGATATTTCTCCAGCCCCTGATAAGGCATACGGAGTTCTCAAAACAAATCAAACCTATGACACCTTGGGAAAAACCCTGCGGCCATTGTTTTGATTTCACCGAGAACTTCAGCAAAAGAATGTGCTAACGACCTGGTCGTATGACATCCTTATTGACGTATCTATGTCCATCCTTACGTCAATCTCGGCACCTTAAAGGTATAAATATTACCGATATTGCCCTATGCAAACACACGCGTTGGTGACGAGGACGGAGCAGCCAGACTTGCCGAAGCCCAGAGCAGAGCAGACCCCGCTGGCGCAGCCCCGCCTTCCTGACGCGCTGAGAACGAGAAGCCGTTTTTCTCCTGCCGAGAAATCCAGCTCCGGCGCTTCCGGGTAGCCCTCGCAGGCAGCCTGGAATATCGAGACCAGAGACGAGAGATACCATCCCTCATCCATCCTAGATTCCAGGTACAGAACTGAATAACCCCTCGCAGAGAATTCTTTAGTCAGTCACTTGGCAAAACAAACTTAACTTAAACTGTAACTTTCTATTCCCGCCCACGCATTAGACTTAGGTCAGGTACACGGGGTAGGCGTAGTTAGAAACACCAGTTGAGTACGATTAGTCAAATGTATATGTGTATGTAATATATCTTATTCATTTTAAACCTTCATATGGCTTAGAAACCATATCAATGTTTTTACAGTATTATTTTATACTTCTGCTTTTAATGTATGCACTTTACTTAACCATAAGTATTGCAATAATATCGATCCATTTCTCTTGTACGAGAAAAGAGACTGATCAATAAATAACATCTTTTATTGAACACGCCCGTCTCTTCCTTTTCTCTACAATCTGATGAGACTAAGAATGCACGTACTGACTGAGTAAAATAAATTGCCTTTTGTTTTCACACGACTCTCGAGATACACTCTTGATTAGGGGAGAGCAAAGTTGTCATGTTCTATGGTTGTCAGAAACTAAATCCCTTCTTGTCTATCCAGGGAGGTTCAACTCCTCCTTGCCTATTCGAGAAAGTTTCTAGTGAACTCTGAGCTAGCTGGCAAACCCAAAACTTTAAGTCTAATATCGACAGTAGTAGACCTAGTTAACGTCTGGTCTAGGCCTATACTATTGAAGGTATTATTCCAATGCGCAGAGCCTATTGGGATAATAGGAACTACACTACAATATGGCCTTTGTAAGCAGTGGACCGTCAAGAAACCTGTCTTCCAGAGGGGACGAGTCTGGGATATCCGCCCTATCAGGGATAGCTGTGGTATGGGCGTGTCTAATTTGCAGATATCTGGACACCTCCCCATGGGCCATATCATACGTCCTCTGTAGGTCCTCGAATTTGAGAAGTGCCCCCCTTATTTACAAAGTCTCCTATTGTTGAGATTACGATTATGTTCCACTTATCGAACCTGGGGTGACTGCCAAGAAGCCCCAGTCTCTGGTTACACCACAGGGCGTGGCCTTGGTGAGGGTCTGTGCCCATCCTAGATGGGAGTTTGCCAGGTGCCATATCATCACCGTGTGAGCTGTGGGTCACACGTAATGCCCCTTTCGAGTCTTAGAGTATAGTGCCTCCAGAAATCCCGCCCCTCCCATCTGATATCTATCTAGCATGCATGCAGGATCCACCGGGGATCTGTAGATCCAGTGATTCACCACCACCAGCTGCGTTGCCCAATAGTAAAGATGGAGATCGGGGAAGGCAACGCCCCCGTCGTACCACCCTTTAGTCAGCTTGTGCATGGCTATTCGAGGGGATCCACCATCCCATAGCAATGTTCGTATTTTGCTCTCCACCCCGGCAAAATATGAGTCTGGGACCCTGTGGGGGCAGTTTTGAATAATGTACAAGAACCGGGGAAGGGCCAGCATCTTAAAAAGGGCTGGTCGCCCCACCAGGGATAAAGGCAGGGAGCCCCAGTGTTTAACGTCTGCCCGCAGCCAGGTTAGAGGGGCTGCAAGATTATGGTTGTGGAAAAGTTGGGGGTCTGGAGTTATAAAGATCCCCAAATATCAGAAGCCTTCCGTGGTGATCTCCACCATGCAGCCCGATGGCAATCGTGGAGTCTGACCCTTCAGGATGAACAACACTGATTTGCTCCAGTTGATGGTATATCCTGAGTATTTTCAGAAGTTTGCGAATATATTCAAAACCCCATGAAGGGATTTATAGGGGGACGCCAGGTAGAGCAATATATCATCTGCATATAATGATATGCTATGCTTGTGCCCCTCCGCCCATTTCAAACCCCTCACCATAACATCTTGCCTAACCCATGCCACGAGTGATTCCAGCATCAGAGTGAATAGCAGGGGGGAGAGAGGGCAACCTTGCCTGGTGCCCCTATTTAGTGGGAAGGTTCTAGATGTATAGTTATTGACTCGGACCTGTCCCCAAATATCTGTATACAGTAATCTCACCCGACCCATAAATTTAGGACCGAAGCCCATTCGCCTCAAGACTTCAAATAAGTATGGCCATTCAATGGAATCAAACGCCATCGAAGCATCCAGGGAGAGTATTACAGCGTCTTCTTCATGAAACTCATTACATGCTATTACGTTATGGAGGCGTCTGATGATTAATGCTGTGTTCCTCCCGGGCATGAAGCCCGACTGGTCCTGGTGGACCAGTGATAAAATGACCGCTATTAGGCATCGGGCTAGTATTTTAGCTAAGATCTTTGCTTCCGCATTGATTAGGGAAACTGGGCGGTAAGAGCCACATGCATCAGCAGGCTTACCCAGCTTTCAAAGTACTACAATGGATACTAGTTGTTAGTCTTCCGGTAGGAGACCCTTCTCATAGCTTTCTTCAAACATAGCCCGCAAATGAGGCGTCACCTGCGTAGCCACTTCTTAAAAAAATTCTATGGGGATCCCGTTGGGGCCCAATGCTTTGCTTGATTGTATTTTTGTCATTGCTTGCTGAATCTCCACATCCGTCAAATCTCCCTCCAATGCATCTCTGTCTTCGTCCAACAATACCGGTATGTCACTGTCCTCAAGGAGTTGTCGGGAGGCCTCTGAAGTGTATGAAGTGGATGGGGTGTTAACCTGTTCTAAGTGATTCGTAAAGGCATTGGCTATATCCCATGGGTGCGTGACGTGCGACTCATCCCCGAACGTCAACTGAGGCACCCATCTCTCCCCCTGCTCCCTCCTCTCCAGCCACGCCAATAATTTCCCGGCTCTGTCCCCTAGTTCGTATAGTCTATGTGTGGTGTGAAGAAGTTTGGCCTGTATCTTTTCTCTAGCCAAGATCTTATATTTCCCCTGCTTGACCGTCAGGCGGTGTCTAGTGTCTTCTGTGGGGGCCATATTGTGTTCATCTTCCAGTCTCTGGAGATCGCTTTCAACCCTGATAATATGTTGTTGCCGTTGTTTAGTGTACTCTACCCAGAGAGCTGGGGCTTGCCCTTTTTTTTTTTTTAAAACACATTTTTATTGACAGATCGCACACATAGCACAGCACCCCGCACTCCGGAGTTAACTGCCAATCAAATACACAGCATCAAAGAATTGGCAATCCATGCATTGTTTTGGGATTCAAAAGTGCATCAAACTGAACAATTTCCCCCCCCCCCCTCCAACCCCCCTGTCCCCCAACTCCCCCCACCCGGATCCCACCCCTCCCAGTCGCACGGCATCATGTCACATTTCTTACGAACCAAGCTGTGTTCCAATAATGTGTACACACCTTCCATTTTGGCCCCTTTATACCGCTTCCCGATCAACCTCCCGTTCCACTGGAGGCTCCAATCACAGGCCCCGATAGTCTGCGCATCGCTTCCATATCTTATAATGTTTTCGTGCGCACCCTCGAGCCACAAAGATTGGCTGTTCCAGTCCCATACAAAAGTCAAGCCCTTTCTTCCACACCAGAACCGAGGGAGCTCGGGGATCTTTCCACGCTTTGGCTATATCTCTTTTGGCGAAGGTGAGGCCCAGTAGCAGTAAATGCCTCCTATACATGTTACCCCCCACCCCTCCAAGACATGCAGCAGACCTAATTGTGGTGTGCGAGGAAGCTTCCATCCCAGAACCTCGGACATACAATCCCACACCCCTTTCTAGAACCTAGCCAGTGAGCCACAGCTCCACACCGTATGAATCAATGTCCCAACCTCCGTGCCACACCGGAGACAGTCTGGGGATGCGATGAGGCCGGCCCGCCACAACCTCTCCCTTGTATAGTAGACCCTGTGCAGGTATTTAAATTGGATGAGCCGCAAGCGTATCGCTATAGCCGCACCTCTCGGGGCCTTCAGCGCCTCCCGCCAGTCCTCCTACTCCAGTGCCCCTACATCCCTCTCCCAGGACTCCCGGAGCTTCAGCAGTGTAGTGGAGCAATGTGTGACCAGTGTTTGATATATGCAAGAAATCTTTTTGTCCCCTAGGTCCCCCATAAAGATCTTAGACTCCAGTGGACTAAACTCTGGGAGGGAATCTAGACCTTCCAGGCTTGGTGTAATGGCATGGCGGAATTGCAGATATTTAAAGAATTGGGACCGGGGCATGTCATAATCTTCGCGCAGGTCCTGGAAGGATTTCAGCGTCGTTCCTGACATTACATTCCCTAGGGACGAGATTCCAATATCATCCCAGCCCCTGAAGCCCTGGAGAGACGCCAAAGCAGGCAAACGTCCATTATGCCACAACGGGGTCTCCTCGGTCAGCGTGCCCCACCATCCCATGCGATGCAGTGCCTGTCTCCAGATCCGAAACACTACCTGGGTGGCCGGCGGCAACCTCTTCCGCAGCTGTGCCGCGTACAATACCGTATGTAGGGTGTTAAAGCCCATATGTTGTCGCTCCAGGGCGTATGCCGGGTCCCCCCTATCCCCATACCACCACTCATTCAGGACCAGGAGACGGGAGGCTTGGTAGTATGAAAGGACGTCGAGGTCGCCAAACCATCACAGTATGTTGACAAAAAACAGGTGCGCAGCGCCACCCGCACTGCTCCACCAGCCCAAAGGAACTGCCCCAGCGCCGAATCAACTTGCTGGAACCAATGGGGTGAGATCGGGTATGGGTGATTCTGTAATTGATAGAGCAATCGGGGAAGGGCCACCATTTTAAAAATGGCCGACCTGCCATAGATAGTAAGGGGCATTCGGGACCACGTCTTCATCTCCGTCCGGACCTGATCCCAAACTGGCACCAGTTTGCGCTCCCAGGATATCGCAGGAATCTCGGAGCTGAATACTCCCAAGTATTTAAGGCCCCCCACCGCTACCTGTAGTGTGGACGCCCAGTCCCCCACCCTGGAACTCTCCCCCAACACCCACAGGGTCGACTTACAAGGATTCCGATATAACCCGGAGGTTTCGCCAAATATCTGCATAATCTCCAGGAAATGCGGCCCGACCTGCTAAGGTTTGTGAGAAAAAACAGGACATGATCAGCATTGAGGGCAATTTTATCTGAAGGGCCCCGCTCCCATTCAAAACCTCTAAGCTGCGCATCTATGCGCACCCAAGCCGCCAACGGCTTCATGGCCAGGGCGAACAGGTACGGGGAAAGGGGGCAGCCCTGCCTAGTGCCACGCCCAATGGAGAATTTAGAGGAAATGGCCCCTACCACCCTAACCGAGGCTGTCAGGTCTGTATACAAGAGTCTTAAATATAACAGGAACCGAGGCCCCAAATTAAACGGAGGCAGAAGCGCAAAGAGGTAGACCCAGCTCAGGGAATTGAAGGCCCTGTCCATATCCGCTAGGAGAAGCGCCGCTTGCTCCCCGGTATCTCGAATTGCCACCACCGCTACGTGGGCCCAGCGAATATTATGTCTAGTTGCCCTATTGGGCATGAACCCAGCCTGGTCCAGGTGAACGAGCCCCGCAATGTGGGGCAGGAGACGGTTAGCCAGCGCCTTAGCTAAAATCTTAGCCTCTACGTTTAGGAGAGATATGGGTCGGTATGACGCGTGCCGCTCCGGGGGCCTGCCTGGCTTATGAAACACTACTACCTCAGCATGTCGCCAATCAGCGGGGAGGCTGCCTCGCTCCCTGGCCTCTTCTAGTGCCGCTCTATAATGCGCACCTAACTGTAGGTGGTATTTCTTGTAGAACTCGCTTGGAAACCCATTGGGCCCTGGAGCCTTCCCTGTGTTAAGCTCCCCCAGGGCCCCTCCCAACTCTTTCTCCGTCAATGGGAGCTCAAGGCGCTCACGCACTTCATCCGTCACCGCACGCGGTGGTAAATCCACGATAAATTTGTCTACCATGTCTGCCAGAAGGCACTCATTCGTGGCATACTGTGCAGCGTAATACGTCGCAAAGCTGTCAGCCAATTCCCACGGGTCTGTAATCGGGTCCCCCACAGCATCCAGGAGCCCAGGTATGGTCTGCCCCTGGAACGTACTTTGGCAGAGCCTCTGCAACATCGTCCCCGACTTATCCCCCCACTGATAGATCCTGCTGCGCGTCGCCAGCCATACCTGCCGCGCCTCATCCATTAGCAGAGACGCATAGGGTTGCTGTGCCAATAGAAGTTGTCCCGCCGCCTGGCTGTCCCCATCTACACTGCAGCGGCGCTCCAGGGCCTCAATGTCCACTGCGGCCTGGAGTAAGTGTGCCTTATGATGTCGGCGCGCAGCCACACACCAGGGGCTTGCCCTTTTATCACTGTTTTGAATGCCTCCCATACAGTTTGCGCTGAATCTACAGAGTCTACATTTTCTTTTTTTTTTTAAATATGTTTTTATTGCGAAAATATAGAATATGCACATCTTACAATGACACCTCAAGCATATACGCAGGAGGAATAACATCACGCCAACTCCAAAATAATACACAGCCAATCACGGCCCACATCCCGGAGGCTGGGCGGCGCAGGGACTAGGCATGTAGTGAGGATATAAGAAGCGCCTTTGTGTGCTAAGGATACCAAACCATCAATACATTCGCTGTTTTTTACGCTACAAATTCTGAGTACATATAATATTACAACAATACCAGAAAACCCCCTAAAAACAAACATAGGCATCAGTAGTACAACTTCTAAGGAGGTAAATTACTAGTGTGAGGACAAGCTAAGGCATGGATCATAGGAAGCGGCTGGACCTATGGGGATCCCCGCTGTGTTCAAGCAGACATTACAAGGGAACTTGGCGTGGGTACTATGGGCTCCTACACCCGATCAAGCCCCCCTAACTCTGACCCCTCCCCAGGACTGTCGGACTCTGGATCAGCAGGAGAAAACAGTTCATCACTGGTGGCATCCGATTCATCCTCCGTTAGCCCCTCCATGCATAGCACCCTCCAGGCAAGTAGGTCCTCTTGCAATTTCTCGTTCCTGCGAGTACGCTGCATGTGCGTCTCCTCAGCTAGAGCCCATTCTTTCGCATCTCTCAGCCAAACAGAAAGGTCAGGTGCCCTCTGACCCATCCATGTAATGGCCACTCGTCTCCTCGCTAGGACCAATAGAAGTTGCAGGAACTTATAGGACAACTTTTTCTTCCTGGGCCTGGGTATCAGTGCCAGGAGACAATGGAGCGGGTCAAAGAGGAGCTCGATATGCGTGGCCCGGGTAATGTGTGGCACCACTTTCCTCCAAAAGTCCTGTACTGGAGGGCAGGCCCATGCTAAGTGCAGAAAGCCCGCTCTCTGCGCTCCACATCGCGGGCAGGTGTGAGGTCTATCAGCCGAGATACGATGCAAGGACACAGGGGTCATATAGGTTCGGTGGAGGAAGTTAAAGTGTATCAGTTTAAAACGCGCATTGCAGGAGACCTTGCGGGTTAAAAGCCCTATTCGCTTCCGCTGATCTGGTGCCAGCGACACCTCTAAGTCCACCTC
The DNA here is from genome assembly GCF_964261635.1 of Lissotriton helveticus. NCBI lineage: Eukaryota > Metazoa > Chordata > Amphibia > Caudata > Salamandridae > Lissotriton > Lissotriton helveticus. The sequence continues at coordinate 750,918,208 of NC_136069.1, read as the reverse complement.
CCAGGCCGCCCAGGCCGGCGCCGTCGGGGGGGGTGGAATCCCGGCACATGGCCGAGTAGAGAAGGGAGATCAACCGTCTGCCTCGCCCACAGGACAAGATGACGTCCAGGGTATGCGTAACTGGCGGAGCCTCCGGGTACTGGGGCCATGTCATCTTGGCCACATCTTGGAGGCTTCGATAGTGAAGGTATTGCCCCCTACCCAGCTCAATGGACTCTCTGGCTCGTTCAAAGGATAGGAAAGAGTCGTCTGGATAGAGGTCCGCCAGTGTCTCACATCCACCAGAGCGCCACTCTCGGTAGGACATAGTCTCTTCCAACCGGAGTACCGGGGCTAAAATCCATAACGGGAGCTCCCTATGAAAAGGAGCTCGCCTCAACACCTTCTCAACAAACCGCTGCCAGATTTCGGCTGTGTGGCGTACCACATACGGCAAGGTGTCGTCGGTGCCTCGGCCCTGCATCAACGCCTCTCTCAGGACTCTGTCATTGGCCGTGCCAGCTAGTAGAGCCAATTCCCAGTTCTGTTCTTCCGCAAACCACCTCGCCGCCGGGAGGAGCTGCGCCGCAAAGTAATATAGTTCGAATCTCGGGGCTTCGAGGCCTCCCTCCTCCCATGATCGCACCACCGTGCGCAAAGCTACTCTGCTGCGCCCCCGCCCAAAGCAGGGAAGTGAGGAGCGAGTCCAAGGTGCAAAACACTCGGGAAGGCAACGGACATAAGGTATTCTGCAGGATATATAGGATTCTAGGGAGCATCACCATTTTGGCCACCGCCAACCGTCCCATGAGAGAGAGAGGAAGTGTATTCCAAAAGGTGATAGACTTGCAGAGGGCTATAAGCACCCTGTCCACATTGCGAGTCAGCAGGGCATCATCGGATGCGGCCACCTGAATGCCAAGGTAGCGAAACGCCTCCCATTCCCAACGGAGGCCCTGGTAGGGTCTATCCACGTCGGGGTCCGGGGCGCAGCCCGACAGCGGGAACACTAGGGACTTATTAAGATTAATACGCAACCCAGAAGCCGCACCAAAGCGGTCCAGGACCCTCATCAAGGCAGGAAGGGCCTCAGAGGGGGAGGCAAGATAAAAGAGTGCATCATCCGCGTATAGGGATATCACATTAGCAGTGCCACCCACGGCTATTGCCCAGCGCTGTAGTGCAGCGCGGGCGGATACGGCAAGGGGCTCAATCGCAAGTGCGAAAAGGAGGGGGGACAGAGGACAGCCCTGTCGGGTGCCCCTCCCCAACAACCACTCCTCCGAACGGGCCGACCCCAGCCGCACCCTGGCCCGAGGCGCTCCGTATAGCACCCGGATTCAAGCGCGAAATTCAGGTCCGAACCCCGTCTTCCGGAGCACCTGCATCAGATATCTCCAGTGCACCGTGTCAAAGGCCTTGGCCAGGTCGATTGACACCAAGACATGAGGGCCCTCTCGACCCCTCACCTCATGCAGGATATGGTTCAGGCGGCACAAGTTCATCGCCGTATTACGACCCGGAATGAATCCGCACTGGTCGGGATGTATCAGCCGAGTCATAAGTGGGGCGAGTCGAGTGGCCAACAGCTTGGTGAGAATTTTTGCGTCCGTATTAATCAAGGTGATAGGACGGTATGCCGTGGGGTCAGCACCGTCTCCACCCGGCTTTAAAATAATGCACACTTCTCCTTGGTTCATAGTGGTCGGAAGGGCGCCCGTCTGTAAAGCCTCAGTATAGACTTGCAACAGGAGGGGGGCCAGGACATGACCGAAGGAGTGATAGAACTCTGCCGGATAGCCGTCGCCACCAGGGGCCTTGGCCCGAGGGAGGGCGGCCATTGCCGCAGTTATCTCACTCAGTGTCAGTTTCGCATCTAGTTCCTTCGCCGTTGCTTCCGGCAAGGCTTGAAGGTCCAGTTCCTCAAGATACGATTGATAGGTACCTTCCGTAACCGTTGGGTCCGCCTCATATACAGACTGCAGGTGGCTTCGAAGTACCTCGAGGATATCGGATTCAGAGTGGACCATAACCCCATGCGGGTCGCGCAAGGCAACTATCCTTTCAGGTGCGAACTCACGGCGAAGTATCCAGGCCAACAGGCGGCCAGATTTATCGCCCTCACGGTGGAGTCTCTGCCTGTACTGGCCCAGAGTAAATTTATCAAGCCGGGAAAGGATGTCGTGGATCGAGACCAGAGCGTCCTCCTCAGCCTGCCGATCTAGGGCATCCGGGTCAGGGCGGGACTGGGCGCGCCGAAGCGCAGCCTCCGCATCCTGCAACTCAGATAGCAGTTGTTTTCTGACTCCATACGTGAGGCCCATACACGCCCCCCGCACTACCGCTTTCAACGCATCCCATTTAGCAGAATAGGGCAGCTCGTCCCCTCCCCAATTAAGGTTCACATAGTCCAACAGTGAAGTCTCTACATGATCCTTACCCACTGGATCCTGAAGGAGGTCAGCGGGCATTCGCCATGTGCGGGGCCGTGTAACCCGATCAGGCCACTGCGCCACACACGTCACAGGGGCATGATCCGACAAATACCGGGCCTGATGGGTAACCGTCAAGGTAAGAGACGGGGTAAGGTTAGCCGCCAATACGCGGTCCAATCTGCTATGGGTACCGTGCGTCGGGGTGTAACAGGTATAGAGCTTCTGCGTAGGGTGACAGGCCCTCCACACGTCCAACGCTCCAAGGTTGTGCATCACGTCCCGCAACCGTGCCGTCATACGGGGCTTAGTGCCCGACCGGGGCGGATGGCGGTCCAACTCTGGGTGCAAGATACAAATAAAGTCTCCAAACCAAAGGAGGGGTGCATCCATACCAGAGGCCACCAGGTCCTGGATCCGAGAGAAGAAAGCCGGGTCATCGGTGTTTGGGGCATAGGTGTTAAGCAGCAAGAGTTCCTTATCATCTAATCTGATTCGCACCAACAAGTATCTACCCTCCACATCCGCATCGACATACTGGACAGCGCAGGGGATCCCCGGAGCCACCCAAATAAGGACACCCCTAGCATATGGAGAGAAGGAGGAATGAAACATCTGGCCCCTCCATTTCTTGGACAGGCGCTGCGCACCATCGTCATCCAAGTGGGTCTCTTGCAGGCAAGCCACTGAGACTCCATGTCTCTTCAGAAAGGTGAGCACTCTGTGTCTCTTGGTGCAAGTACCCAACCCGCGCACATTCCACGTTAAAAATTTAAATCCCATGTCCAGCTATTACGCCCAATCGGGGCACAGTGAAAATACAACACGCCCCGCTCCCACTCGGTCCCCACAATAGGTAAGCGGAAAGGAGGAGCACCACGAGGTGACCCTCCACAACTCGAACTCAATATACACCTGATGCCAGCAACCATGTCCGCGTAAAACAGAACCCATCCCTCAGGAATCCCAACATCTGGAACATTCGCACATGATGTCAGCAAAACCCTCTCCAAGAACCCCATCCCACCCTCCAAAAACTCCCCAAGACATGTAACTTGTGCAAAAACAACTTCCCCACCCCCACCCACGAGCAAAAGGACAGCAACAAAGAAAAACGCCACCCTGCCCTTCCCCTGCCAGTGCCAGGACGTACACAGCCACCCCATACAACACACACAGCCACCACTCACTCCCAACAAGTCCACCCCCTCCCACCCTCCCTCCCAGCTCCCCAAGAGACCCAATACTTCCAACACATTACCCGGGCATGTCTTCCCACCTCCATTAGCAGAGTGGCCACAAAGGTGCTCCTATCAATAGGTGCCCCCCCCCCCCCTCCCCACACATCACAGGCCACATGTGCACAAGCCTTCCGGCTCGGTCCAATATCCAGGAGCCCCACCAACAAGGAGAAAGCGTGGCTGCCCACCAAGGTGGCAGGACGAGGACGCCCAATCGGAGGAGATCGGCCCAGAGAAGCATATTCAGCGGATACCAAACAGTTGTTCCAACCTTGTTTCAGAGAGGGCCGTCTCCGGGACCTCCGGGGCCGTGGAGTTTATATCCGGCAGCGTTTCCTGCAAGGTGTCCGGCACCAAAGTATCACCAGGGGCAGGATCCCCAGTCGAGCTTGAACCCGCTCCCAGCAGTGAGGCTTCCATACAAATAGCTCCATCGGCCCCCACCACAGGCCGCGGCTCAGGGGATCCGCGGGAGCCAGACTGGCGACCTCTTCTCACCGTCGTCTCTTCCGTGGTCTGGTCCCCCAAATCTCACATGGGCCACCTCGCTCACCCGGTGGCAAGTCATCCCCCCTGATCTCAAGCCATTCCCAGACCTCCGCTGGCGTCTCAAAGAAGTGTGCACGGCCTTGGGAGAGTACCTTGAGCTTGGCCGGATACAAAAGCATATATTGGAGCTTCATTTCCCGGAGTTTTTGTTTAACTCCCAAGTAGGATTTTCTCTGTTCCTGTACTTGCTGAGTGTAGTCCGGGTAGATTGATACGCGACTGTTCTCGATCATAAGGGATTCCGCCTCCCTCGCAGCCCTCAGGATACAGTCACGATCCTTATAGTTCAGGATCTTTGCTATGAGGGCCCTAGGAGCCTCGCCAGGACGTGGAGGGGGCACAAGGGCTCTATGCGCCCGTTCCACGATGAAGACGCTGGACAGGCCAGTTGGGCACAGCTGCGTACGGATCCAAGTTTCCAGGAAACGTTCAGGATTTCTCTCCTCCAATCGTTCCGGCACTCCAAGGACCCGTATGTTGCTCCTACGGGCCCTCCCCTCCGCATCTTCTGCACGTCTCTCCAAAGCGCGGGTGGTAGATGTGAGCTGGGCGACTGACTTCTGTAAGGAAGCGACTTCTCCCTGTAATTGTGTGATATTGCCCTCCGCGTCCGATACCTTATCTGCCACCTTGCGGAGGTCGGTCCGCAATAAGTTAACATCAATGGAGACCGTCTCTATCTGATGCTCCAGGGCAGAGTGGGAGCCCTGAATGGCCTTAAGGATGTCCGCTCTAGAAGGTTCCGCAGGATTCTCCCCACCGTCGTCAGGCCCCGTCTGCCGTGTAATCCTCTGCGGCTGCAGGCGTGGAGTAGTATACTGCACAATTGTATTGGGCTGGGTGGCCTTCGAGGAACGGTCTTTACGTGTCGTCATGATTATATGTTCCGCTCCTACCAAGTGCGTTCTACTGTAGCCTCACCGGTCATCACTGGTCACGCAGGAGTTAGACCATCAGGCCCAGGCCAAGGTCAGCAGGCGCAGCGAGGCCACAGCAATGTCCACGGTCAACCCAGTGTAGTCAGCATTCAGGGCAGACCAGGCGATCCAGTAGCCATAACCGAATGGAGGCCACGTGCAGGCGTCACCCCCTCAAATCCCAAAGTGCAGAGAGGGGCAATGTCCAGGGCCAAGTAGTAGGACAGCTGGATCAGGAGGCACGCTCACCCGTGTCCCACCTAGGTCATTCCAGTCCCAGACAACAGTAACTCAGTGCAGGGGCCTCAGCGGGCCCCCCCCCCCCTCAGGAGGTCGCAGGGCCGCTGCGTGGGTAGCGGCAGCGGCGCGCTCCACCACGCGTCTCCTCTATCCTCAGTGCAATCCGCCAGGCGAGAGTCAAAATGGCGGCCGGGGGAGGGGCGCAATGGAGCCCCAAAGCGCCTCTCTGCAGGACCCCCCAGCGCTCAAATTATCAATCAGGAGATGCCGTCCACTGTCTGGGGGGAGGGGGGGGGAGGCAAAGCCCCAGCTCTCACGGGGGGTAACGGCGGGACCGGGGCGGTCGGCCGCCCAGCAGTTCGGGAGCCGCTCCACAGTCAGCGCGCCCATGGGGGCCCGGGGCAATGGTACTCACGCACTCCGCCGGTGAGGAAAGAGCCTCCGGAGATCCAGCAAGCCACCCCCGGTAGCGCCAGTAGCTGGGGCGGTGCACCGCCGTCAAATCAGAGCGCGAGATGAGCGGCCCTCGGATCTTGTCTCCACGATCCCCACGGAGCCTCGGGGCCCCCCAGCCGCCCCTCACGCCACCACACGGCCACAGCGGCAGCCGCAGATCAAGCGCCGGGGTCCACCAATTATTCGCTCCGGCCAGAGCTCGCAGCACTGCAGTCTCAGGCGATCCGCCAGCAGCTCAGTCCCGCGACCTAGGCCCAGGCCGCGGTGTCGCGTGAATCAGCGCGTCCTCGCCGCCACCGGCAGTGTCGTCTCCCCCTCACACGGACGTGCGAGGGACCGCTCCTACAAAACCGGAGGTACCGGCTGGGTCAGTAAGACTTCGGACCCCAAAATCGGGCAAGTGAACAGCCCGGGCAGGAGATTAAACAGGATTCAGTGGGTCTTCGGGACGGAGCTGGAGGAGCTCACGTCCTGTCGGCCATGGTGCTTGGCCACGCCCCCCGAGTCTACATTTTCTTTAAAGTAATTCTGGGTGTGTTCCACTCGATCTTCTTTAATGTCTGGGCTCTTAAGCTTCCAGGTACTGAGAGTCAGCGTAGTGCGTGGTTGGCACTCGAAAAGTGTAAATTCCACTGTCAATGGGGAGTGATCTGAAATGCCCCTTGGAAATGCCCGGGGATTTTGAAACTGGCTGAGGGAACCCGATTGTGTAAGGAAATAATCAATTCGGGAGGAGCTTCTGTGGGCATTGAAATAGTAGGTAAACTGGACTCCATCTGGCTGGAGTGCATGCCAAATGTCAACTAGGCCTAAGGCCTCACGAATTCTTCCACGTGTGTGTGCGGTCGTGTCGATTTTCTGGGTGGAAGTCTATCTCTGCTGTCATCCATCGTCATGTTGAAGTCCCCCCACCACTTGTGTGCCTATAGGAAGGTCTGCTAGTATCCTCCCCAGACCAGCAAGTGCTCCTCTTCCCATTGCCGAAGGGAGGTACACTGAGACCACATTTAGTATCCTTCCCTCCCATTGCACCTCTGCTAAGGCAAACTTGCCCCGCTGATCTGCCCATGTTCGCCTCACTATGAGTGCCACAAGTCCGCATGCACCAACAGTTTATATTCCCATCTCGTTAGGGCCTTGCATTTTTTACCCACCACATGCATCTCCTGGAGTAACACCAGGTCAGGGGCTTGTCTTTTAAGGTATTGCTGCACTATCCCCCTCTTGATTTTGTCCCCCATGCCATTCACATTCCATGACATCACTAACGGAGACACGTCCATATTAGCCCCTGCCATCCACTGTCCATGGGTGCAAACTTACATATACCATTGTCCCCAGCTGTAGAATTGCAATTGATCAGAAGAAAATCTCCTAATGCTCCTCTTTGTCTACCCTGATGCGCACATGATGTTCAGTCCCAGTGACAACCTTCTTTACTGTATTGTGACTGTCTCGGTTAATCGTGAAATATGCTCTCAATTTACCTTTGGCTCGTGAACTCAAACAACACAAACATCCCAGCCCCCTCCCCTTAACTGTTCCTCCCCCACTCCATGCACCCCTGCCAGTGGATTTAAAACTACCCACTCCCAAACTAGGCAGAGTGCCTCTTACCCCCCCAATGTGCTTGTGGGTGTTGGCTGGCCAACCTATCACCCTAGCCTTACCATAGTGAGTAATTGTGTTGTACAATGTAATGTTCAATGCCTGCTTTCTACCCCTGCTCTGTTTCAACTTATGTGCCGCTCAATGTCCCTGTCTCTTTCCACCATTAGTCTCTGCTCAGTACCAGTTCTTCCCACGTTGAGGCTCAGTCTATTCCACCGCATGTCTTCTCTCCCTTCTCGGCCGAGGATGTGTCATCTTCCCGGTCCTGTCCTTGTGCATGGCTGGGTGGACGGGGTCCTCCGTTACGACCCCTTCGTGGGACCTCGACTCTTATCGACCCTTCCATCCAATCCCAGGCTTCCTCTGGTGTGGAGAAGAACCATGTCCTCCCCTCCGATTCTACTCGTAATTTTGCAGGAAATAACATTGCGTATTTCACTTCACGCTGCCTCAGGTCTTTTTTGACCTCCCTAAAACTATGTCTTTGAGCCTGGACCTTCGCAATATAGCCTGAGAAGAAGGTGACCACGCTGTTTTCAATCTTCAGTGGGGGAGTTGTTCTGGCCATTTGCAGGATTGTGTCCCTGTCTCTGAAATTGAAGACCTGTGCAATAAGTGGGCGTGGAGGGGCACCCTAAGGATGACCCGGGCACCCGATTTCCCCTTTCAATGGAGAAGTAGCTAGACAGTCTCTTGGGTTGGAGATGTTTGGTGATCAGCTCTGCAACGTAAAGGTCGGCTGCAGGCCCTTCTGCGCGTTCCGCTTCTTCATAGTCATCCAGCTGTTTAGCCATCAAGGCTTGTTGACTTTGCATTGCACTGACTTGCTGTTGAAGTTGAGATGTGTCCACCTGCAGCGCAGCCGTCATGTCCCCCATATGTTTGACTTTGTGGTCTATTTTGCGAAAGTCCGCCCGTAGCGAGGATACTTCCACATTCACTGAGTCCAGGGATGTGCGCACTCCCATCCATGATGTCGTGGAATGTGAGGTCCGCCTGCGGGAAAGGGCTGCATTTTCCGTCCATTGATTCCGGCTGCACTGTGTCCCCTTCCTCTCCCGCCTTGCTCCAGGCATATTTGGTAAGTTTATTTTGGGCCGAGGCTTTGGGTCCTCTTTCACTCGCCATTTCCGCTGGGGATCTTGTCCACTGTCTGTGGCCTACACTGGTAGTCCCCGCCCCCTGCCCAGTGGAAACTGTTCCCTCAGCGGCCTGTCAGTTTTCCCAGGGGGCGGCCCCTTATGAGCTTCTGGAACTTGACTGTTAATAGAGACTGCTGGTGTAGCTCCGGTATCTATGGATCTGTGGTCCCCAGTTGTGCCGGTCTGGGCCTTAACTTTCGCGGTGGTCCCTGTTTCGGCAGTAGGATATCTATGTGGCCCCCACCTTTACCAGGGTTCCCAGAGTATCTCCCTCCTTCTCCTCCACTCCGCCGGCCGCTGTGGTCCCAATAAGACCTCCCACTCCACGTTGTAGCTGTAAGTTTAGCGTCTCTTTGGGGGTGGGACTGCTTCTCTCGTACAGGGCCCCCCTGCTGATTCCTCACCTGTGCCTGCTTTATAATGCCCATAGTGCCCATTTTATGCCCCGTTGTTCCGTTGAGAGCGCGTAGAGGGGGGTGGGTGAGGGGGGCCAATGCCGGGCCCCGGGGGAAGCACAGTCGCAGACTAGTCTTCCCCCGGGGGTCTTTCGCGCAGGATAGGACAGGCAGGGGAAGGGGAGGAGTTAGGGGGTGGGTATATGGGCGCAGGGGAGGAAGGGAACTTCCTCTTCCTGCGCCTGGCACCATCGGGAGGGGAGAAAGAAAGGGAGTTTTAGTTTAGGGCCTGTGTTGCGCATTTTTGCGAGTTAGTGTACTTTCTGGGTTAGTGTCTCTTCGTCGGGGGCTGTTTGCACGGCAGCCGTTTATTGTTATGTTCAGATTACGCAGCCTGGTCTAATAAAATGGCCTTTTACGCTTACACACTGCGTGGTCTGTTTATTGCGCGATTCCTCGGTGAGTTCTCACTCTAGGCTCCGGCCGAGTCCTCGATTTTGAACTGGCCGGCCAGGTCCCCTCTCGCCGCATTCCCGCCCCGCACTCACCGTGCCTCCTATTGCCGATGCGATCTCCGCTGGGTCCGATGCACTCTCCGCTTCCATCATCCTCCCTTTTGAGTGGGAGTAGGCGGTCACTTCGTGCTGGCGTTCTGGGTCTTTTGGACACTGCCGTCCGCGCTGCGGCTCTGGGGCTCAATCAGTCGAGCACGGCGCCACCGCCATCTTATTTTCTCCGTCGACCGCACGTCTGGATGCTATGTTGTTTTCCGAGCACCTCAGGTCTCCGTTATGCCGCTAATGAAGCCTCAGAGGTGCAGGCATACTTCCAACCTAGATTCCGGGTTGATCACTCGATTTTTGCAGGATGAATGTCCGATTTTGCGGCGAGGACTGAGGAACCTCACTAAGGGGGAGCCATTCGCCTCGGCTGCTGGCCACACCAGTGCTTGTTTTTAAAGCATTGTTAGAACATGTAGATAAAAAATCATGTCAAAATACCAGAGGAAAACCAATAATGGCATCTCACAATGAACTTTGAATTCAATATTTTCAATCTTTATAATAGGTATGGTTCATTTTTGAGGTTTTACACAGGAAACTGAATGGAAATAAAAGATTATTGCACATCATGCTGCTTAAATATTATAAAGAGGTCTTTTGCAAGTAATTCGAGGAACATAACAGTTTTCTGAAGAAGTCTTGGAATTCAATGGAAAATGATTTCCATTTACTTTCCACATGACTAGAATCTGCTCCGGCCATTTGGCTATCTGCAGCAGCCCGGAGACCAGATGTATGGGCCTCTGGGAGATGATACATATTTCCAGCTACTCAAAGTACAAATTCTGTCTCAAACGCAGGCAGAGTGAATTCACCAGTCTGCCCCTTCTCCAGTGCCACAAATGCTGGCTTTGGGCACCAAGGCCTTGGCTTTCAGGCCACATGTGGCAGGGAGGAGATAAAAGAACTTCCCTTTCATGCCATGAAGGAATTAGAGAAACTCTATTGATCTTCATGTCCTCTCCCCAAGAAAATCAAATGTGCACCACAAGAAGTGTGAAGGCCGAAAATTGGCCAGTTCTCTACATAAGGCCTAACATAACTTTATAGTGGAATAGCTGTTAGATATTAGAGGAGACACCTCACCCGTCATACTGCGGTATGCTTCATCATACGTGCCTCCTCTCACTCAGGTAAATACCATCTCAGTGGGCTCAACTAAACTGGAAATGTCGGGAGCTCGAGATAAGATATTTATCTAGACAAGTGCAGGGTTCGAGTTAAAAATGGCTATGAGTAAACCCCAGATATCTCTTTATTTAATGGGTACCCATATTATTATTAAAGATTACGGATGTGCCTTGAAACATATTCGTCCATGTTTCAGCTGAAAACTGAACGCCCATGTGGATTACTCGTCTTTCTTCAGGGCTAAAGACTCCCTGCCTACTTACCCCTTATGCTAAAGTAGTGTCACTAGCAAGGAGGGTATAAGGCTCTCCTACCTGTCACTACAGCTTAACAGATCCCGGATCATCCTGCACGGCAGAGGAGAGCAGTGCTTAATTTGAGCCAGTGGTTTCCGGTGCTCGGCACCGGCACTTAATTGACAACACCGGCACTTATGATCGTCTGCCACATGTTTAAGCTTTTGTCAAATTTAGAGATTAGCACAACAACAGTTGTTTATTAATTCAATATGCATTAAAAATGACTGCTTCGCACAGTCCGAGCCATTCTTTTTTTTTTGTTAAAGATATTTTTATTGGTTTGAAAGCATATTGGTTTATAAATATTTTCATTCGTCATACTTTACCACAGTTGCAGCACTTGTAGAAATAAGTCAAAATCAACATTGAATCAGCCATTTATGCCTATGGTGTCCCCACAATTCCTCCCCATCTCCATTTCTTTCATCTGTGAAATGCACAATTCCCCTCTGTACATGTTCCATTTGCCACATTTTTTATCCCAATTCTTTGGGCAACCTCTGGACTTGAACACTTCCTTTTCTGCTATCATACATTTGTCCAATTCCATAGCCCAGCTTTTCGTAGAAGGCCTTTCTGCCACCCCCCATTTCAGTGCAGTTGCTTGTTTCACTGATATGTATGCCATGTGCTCCACTTTCTTTAGGTCTGTTGCCTCCAATACATTAAGAAGCCCTAGTTGTGGTGTTAAGTTAATCTCTTTTCCTACTGCTCTCTGCATATGGCTTGTCATTGTCTCCCATAAAGTTTGTATAGTAGGACATTCCCATATAGTGTGATAATATGTTGCCTCTTGCTGATACAGACAGAGACATCTAGTATCTTGTCTCCTTCCATTGTTGCTAATGTAACCCCAGTAAGATAGGTTCTATGTAGGATTTTTTGTTGAATAAGACGGAGCCAATGGGGATGGCTGCCCCTCTTGTGGACATCAGTGCTGTCTGTCAATCATCGTCTTCCAGTTTCCCTCTATCGGCTTGCCACCGTTCTCGGAGAGCGTGAAATGAATCTGATAGGTTATTGCATAGTTTCCGATATGTTAATGATACAGTTTTCGTTAACAGAGGCTCAGACAGTAGTCGGTCCTCCAGAGGGGATGTTACCGTTATGTTCTCCATATCGGAGAGTGCTGCTTTAAGGGTATGACAGATCTGCGAATAGCCAAAATCCTCCCTCGGGGCTAGTTCACATTTCTCCTTTAACTCCTCAAAAGTTAATATTTTCCCATTCTTCACTAAGTGGCTTATCGTGGAAATTCCTATAATGTCCCACTTATCAATGCCAGGCTGGTTACATAATAGCCCTAGTTTTTGGGTAGACCATAACAGAGTGGCTTGTGTCAGTACATCCAACCAGCCAAGACGGTTATTAGCTTGTCCCCATATCTCCACCGTATGGGCTGTGGGGCCCAGGTGAGAGCCTTTGTGAACTTTCAAACACATCCAAGCCATTCTTATAGCTGCAGTGACCTGGAATAATCTCAGTTGTCACACTTTTAGGTGTGTGACAGCAGTAGTTGTGTTAGTAGTATAATTGGCATCACTGGCAGGGGCAGTGGATGGTGCAAGCTGCCCCAGCACTTATATTTGTTTACAAATTAAGTACTGGAGAAGAGTGAATATAGGTGTGTAGAGGAGGCTTTGCAACCTTGACGAAAGAGAGATTACTGGAAATTGCCTACTCCTTCTTAGCCGATAAGGTTGGATCACGAACCCAGTGTGGTTCGGTTAAACTGTGTCAGGCTCTGCTTTCTGGCCTCTTCGGGGCTGTGCTGATATACCTATAACCTCCCCTATGAACTGGCTCAGAGTCTGAAAATAGAAGCACAGACTACCAAGTGAGTCCAACCGGGGAGGGAAAGGAAGGGGACAGCGGGGAGGGAGATCTGCAATGACAAATAACAGGCGTTTAGAAACACTCCCCCTGTAGCGTTCACTACTAACCCACCCGGTTGAGCCCCTTATAACTAGACTGAAACAGACCCCCCCTTTGTAACTGAAAAGGAAAATACATGTGACCACTTCATAGGAGACCAGGAGTGAGGAGGCACCAAAGATGCTACCCGCCTGCAAGGGAGGAACAGAAAGGCAAATCTTGAAATAATACAAACTAACAGAAGCCGTGTTATAATCACTGAGGTCTCCCACACATACCAAAGCTAAACATGAATGCACTTCAATGGGTTAGTTTCAATCCTTCTGAATGGGTACCCCTCATGAGTCTCCTATTTAGGATATAAAAGATAAACAACGTTGTTTTGAGGGCGGAGCTAGCCGGCGTCTATGGCGGACGCGTAAGAGCGAAGCTCCGAGCCAGCGCCAACGACTATCCGGAAAAAATCCTTTTACAGCGGTGTTCACCGAGCGATACCGACAGGGGCTGTCTCCCCTGCCCCTGCCAGACCTCCGACTGCAATTTGGGCGAAGAGCGTGCACGGGAAACCTCTCTTTGCACATCTGCTCGGGGAGAGCCGGACCAGGCCGGGATCCCCGACCTTTCCTAAACCACGAGGCCGAGTTGCGTCACTCGACGTGCGGCCGAGCGGAACGGACGAACCGGAGCTGGCCGGGACCCAGTGGAGGCAGTTCCCACGGCACCCCCACACGCCTGCACCACGACCGAGGGGGCCCAATTGAGAAGTTGAGGGCGCCAGGAACAGTGAAGGAGCGGCGAAAGAGACGCCGCCTAGACTACGGAGCCTGTGGAGCCGACGTGGCGCCGGCGAGACCCCGTGAAGGTACACGCACCCCTGGCTTCTGGCTAACGGGCCCCCCCAGTGATTCGGGGGCGCAAAGTACCAATTGGGGAGGGGAAGGCGGATTGAGTACTGAAGACCCCCTCCATTAGAGCACTGCACTGAAGCGGCCCTTGGTAGTGTTGATGAGACGGGGGAGTGCAGTGTCGGCGGCCAGAACCCTACACCTGCGGCCCACCAGAACACTCGCACTACGCAGCCGGATCAACGGCCCCCCTGTACTGGCCTGCGAACAGCAAGGGGACACTCGCAGATCACGGACAGCAACTCCTGCCCTCAGATCCCGGGTCCTCAGCCCCCACAGCAATCGCTACGATGGGCAAGGGGGACAGAACGCAGACGAAACTCACGTTCGAACAACGAAGACAGAAGGGGCCAGAACAACCGGTTGCCCAGTCTCCGGGAGCTACAGGTGATCCGGGTGCCTCACTGTGCGCGGAAATAAAGGGGATGCTTACGACCATGGAGAAGGGCCTGCAAGAGGGCATGTCGGCCATTGGCAACAAGATTGACGCGCTGGCTTATCGGATGGACCGAATGACGGAAATAGTGGACAAGCATGCGGAGCGGCTGGATATGGCGGAGCGCAGACTGACAGAGGCGGAGGAGGCGCAAACAGAATGGGACGCCGATCGCAAACAATTTGGGAGGCTGCTTCAGGTAATACAGGAGAAGTCGGAGGACTTGGAGGCGCGCTCCAGGCGTTCCAACATCCGCGTCACGGGAGTGGCGGAGTCCACCCAAACGGGCAAGATGGAACTCTTCATTGAAAAGCTATTAAAGACATTATTGGGAGACGACACATTTTCCCCAATGTTTATTGTAGAGCGCGCCCACCGAACCCTCGGCCCAAGGCCTCCTCCGGGCGCGAACCCGAGGCCGATTATAGCGAAGCTGTTAAATTACAGGGACAGGGACGCTGCACTCCGAGCTGCCCGGGAGAAGGGGAAGCTACAGTATGAGGGAATGGACATATCACTATACCCTGATTTCACCCTGAAAGTGCAGGAGGAGAGGCGCCGCTTCGCCCCGTACAAGCAGCAACTTAGAGACCTGGGATTGGACTATGCCATGTTATACCCAGCGAGGCTGCGCATTAACAGACAAGGACACTCGCACTTCTTCACAGATCCCAAAGAACTGCAGAAATCGTTGAAGCAGTGGATCAGGGAGAACCGGGGGAGCCCGGAGGAGCCGGCGGCGGAGCGACATGGAGAAGGCGAAGGAGATCTTGAGGAACAGGACTAACGAGTGGAGGGGTGCTGTGATGCACATCGGAGACCGAGCTGCTTCTGCGGCCAAGACACCCCCTACGTGATTGAGTAGGTGGCGCCCACTCGGAGCACATCACTGCAGTTGCTGGACTACTGAATGCTATACTGTGGGTGAGATCTGCAGGTTTTGAAATGGTTCTACTGTGGGGAAGCGCTGTCACTACTATAGTTATACTAAACAGAAGAGGGCTTGCGGGGGCCCGACGCACGAAGAGAGCAGGGGGTTGGGGTTGGGGGGGGAGGCACAAAAATGTTGGTAGAATACTGTGCTTACAACTTACTGCTGCGATAGAATATGGGGGCGCTGGCGAGGGGCAAATTATAGACATTGCACGGTAGTCCTGATAGGACGGTGGACTACAAAAGGACTGAGTAGGCTACCTCTGCCCTAGCGCTTACAGCGGTTACGGCTCGCACTGAGCCAGTTTGGGAAGGTGTTGAATGGGATTGAAGATGGGTGGGGGGGAGGGACGCTGGGGATCCGGTCACACCAGGTTGGGGTTGGTTGACTGTGGGAGGTGGGAGGAGTTGGATGTTCGGGGATCAGGGAAGTTCGGGGGGGGACCCAAAATGTGCTCTGAAATGTTATATTCCACAGGGGTGAATGGCAGATGCTGCATACGGAGGGTGGTGGGACTTGTACTTGACATGAATATGAGGTGTTCTTTCATTGTTGATGGCTGATACACCCCACGAAGATTTACTGAATAATACAGACACCCTGAAGGCGCTGACTTGGAACGTGAGGGGATTAAATGACTATCGCAAACTCCGCAAGGTGCTACACTATCTTCAAAGACATCACATAGACTTGGCACTACTACAAGAAACTCACTTGCCCAACACCAGTAAGATGCTCACACATAGAGGGCTTCAGGGAAACTCCACTTACGCAGGCTTCACCTCGCACGCACGGGGGGTCCTCACATGGATCAACCCGAAGTCCAAATTATCACTTACGCTATTGAAGGCAGACCCGGAGGGAAGATTTGTACTGAGCAAATGTACAGGCAAGGGGCATAACCTACTGGTCATGAATGTTTATGGCCCAAATTACGACTCCCCTGACTTCTACGCGGCAGTAGCGGGACACTGCACCGAGTGGCCCTCAGATAGAATGCTTTGCGGGGGAGACTTTAACTTCACTTTTAGCCCGGAGCTGGATAGGTCGGCAGGCCCCCCTCGACGCCCGGCGGCAGCCGCGCAGCAAATGCAAGCAGAAATGGTGAGACTGGGGCTGGTGGACGTCTGGAGGGAGAGACACAGTGCTAGAGGGGGATTCACACACTACTCTGCGTACCACAACATCCACACCAGGATAGACTATTGGCTGTCCTCACTTGCACTACTCTCTACAGTGAGGGGATGTAGGGTGCTTCCCCGTACACTTTCAGACCACTCCCCTGTGTTGCTAGAACTGAACACCCCCAAGCAGAGAATACCCCCGTTCACCTGGCGGTTCCCACCATATTCATTGTTGGATGAGGCGTTCAGGGCTGACCTGGGGGAGGACATAGACACATTCTTCGCCACAAATTTGGGCACGGTGAGTAGCTTCGGGACGATATGGGAGACATTTAAGGTGTACATCAGAGGGATAGTCATGGCTAAACATTCTAGTGTCCTGAAAGACATTCGAAACAGACTGACGCACCTAGAGGGGCAAATAGCAGAACTCGAGCGACAACGGCTGGCAGACCCCACCCCAACAGGGGAAGGGACCTTACAGGGGCTGCTGAAAGAATTCCATGAGGAGGCAGACAGGGAAGTTAGGCACCTAGGAAAATATGCGACAGCTCGCACGTATGGAGAGGGTGACCGACCAGGTGCGCTATTAGCCAGAATAATGAAGGGCCCCAGGCGCAGGCAGGTTATCACAGAGATGCAGTCTTCAGGGGGGGCAGTGCTGACAGCAGAGGAAGACATCCTGGCGGAGTTTAAGGGGTTCTACAAGGAACTATACACCAACAAGATTTCAGGAGTAGAGGATCAAATTGACGACTACCTAAGCTATATCAAGATGCCATTCCTTGAGAACTGGCAGAGGGAATTCCTGATGGCCCCTATCCTCCGAGAGGAGATATCAGATGCGCTAAACGGCATGAGATCGGAAAGCGCACCCGGGATTGATGGTTTAACGGTGACCTTTTACAAAACGTATCAAGATAAGCTGTTACCTTACCTCTCCACCCTCTTTGACGAAATATGTGAACATGGCGCTATGCCGCCCTCTATGAGAGAGGCACTCATTGTAACAATATTGAAACCAGGTAAGCCGCATGACCTTCCTGGCTCATACCGCCCATTGTCACTTCTAAACGTGGACGCTAAGCTGTATGCGAAGGTGCTGGCGGCCAGGCTGGCACTGGTGGCCCCGGAGTTAGTGGCCCCGGAGCAGGCAGGCTTTATCCCGGCTAGGAACCTCACTTACAACATCCGCACGGTCATGGGAGCCATGCAACACACCAAGCAGGACACCAGGGCCGTTGCAGTTTTCCTAGATATGGAGAAGGCTTTTGACTCCGTGGAGTGGCCTTTTATGCGCAGAGTACTTAGGAAGTTAGGGCTGGGAGAGCTATTCCTCCAACTCCTGGGCGCGCTTTACCATCAGCCCACGGCGAGAGTTAGACTGGGAGATGCGGTCTCGGAACCGTTCGCCATAAGCAGAGGCACGCGGCAGGGGTGCCCCCTCTCCCCACTACTCTACGCTCTGGTGGCGGAGCCACTGGCAAGTGCGATTCGGGAATACCACTCTTATGAAGCCATCAACTACCCCACCTACAGGTTGGTATATCCACGTACGCAGATGATACCCTGCTCTACGTCAGAGACCCGGTCAATAACCTCTCCTCGGTCCTGAGGGAAGTTGTGAGATTTGGAGCACTCTCGGGACTAAAAGTCAACTGGTCAAAGTCAGTAGCTTTTCCCCTGACCCCAATTACTGAACCTTTCGAAATGGAATATCCGCTCCAGTGGTCCACAGAGCCGATAAGGTATCTGGGCATAATGCTCCACACGGATCCTGACGTTATGCTGAGGGAAAATTACGGGGTTGCCTATAGCAAGCTCGCAGATGACGTGGAGCTTTGGATTAAGCTCCCACTTTCGCTGATGGGAAGAATCGCTATGATGAAAATGGTGATTCTCCCGAGGTTTCTTTTTCTTTTTAATAACCTTCCGATTGTCCTCTCTAAAGCCTTCTTCACAACCATTACTAAACTCCTAGTGAGACTGGCATGGGCTGGAAAACACCCTAGAGTGCAATGGAAGGTACTTCAGTTGCCATACGAGCAGGGGGGACTGGCTGCACCGGACCTGGAACGCTATTATAGGATAGCACAGGCATCCCACCTCCACACTTGGATTCATGGTAATCAGGACATCCCGCATGTGATACTGGAAAGACTGTTTGCTGATCCTACCCCGCTCCCAGCGACTATCTGTGGCCCTAGGGACCGCAGGGTGGGAACGCTGGACTCACTCTTATCCACAAACCACGCCTGGCACTCCATATTGCAGAGGCAGAATAAGGAACTGCTGTACGCACCCAATATGCCGATGCACTGGGCACTTTGGCTCCCAACGCTCGCGGAAACAGGGGTACACAGAGCCCTCAGCGACTTGGGTGCACGCACTTTGGGAGACCTATTCGAGCAAGGGAAGGTAAAGACGTGGGACCAGCTGTCAGGAGGGAGGGATCGTCCCTCACTACTTCAGCGATTCCAGTACCATAGAGTGCGTAGTGCCCTACTAGACCTGCTAGGTCCCGACTTGGAAGAACCTCCTGAAGTCCCAGAACTAGTCCATGTCATTGATACTGAGACACCGAAGAAGCTGATTTCCACGCTCTATAAGATAGGGCATGCACACACGGCACTGCACTACACGAGAGCGCGCTTAGCCTGGCAGACCGACTTGGGCGCTCAAATAGACAACCAAATGTGGGCATTTTGTTGTGCGGCCTCCAGGCGGATCTCGCTGAACGGGAGACATCGCTTGATCCACTTTAAATTTTTACAACGGGTGTATCACACACCGGAGAGGCTACACAGGTATGGGCTCAGGGACACGCCAAGCTGTGAGAGGTGTCACGCCCAAGTCGCGGACTTTCTACATTTAGCCTGGATGTGCCCGGGGGTGCAGAGGTTCTGGACCAGAGTCTTTGCCGAACTTAGCACTATAGTGGAAACGGCCTTAGAATTAGACCCTGCCATTGCTTTACTGGGCTACACAAGGATGGTACCTGCCTCCGTCAGGAAACTGGTTAGCATGGGTCTGCTACTCGCAAAACGAGTAGTCGCATTATGCTGGATGAGGGGCCCTCTACCTACGCTGAAACGATGGGCTGGCGACATGACGTACTGTAATACACAAGCGGAGACGTACAGTGAGTTACTTCCGCCCCGTAGTCGACCCAAGAATTTCTGGGGGTTGTATCAGACATACCTCACCTCCAGGATGGTCGAGAATGACTTAGTTGAGGGGGAGGGGGAGGAACTTGGGTGTGACCCGCACTTGGATCCTGGGTGACTCAGATAGATCTGCCCCTTACACGACAGCGCGACATTGGACGGTAGGGGTTGTAGCATCCCTGGAAGAGCAAGAACTTAGGTATGGTCCCACGAACCAATGGTAGGCAGCATGCAGCAAAATACACTACACACCAACGGGCCACTCGCTAATTTACATGAAGAGCACAGTCTGGGGTCCAGTTGAGGGGGGGCGGGGTTCTTGGGGTGGGAAACAGGTTGAGGGAAAATGTTAAAAATGAATAGATTCATCCATATACACACAGTGCACATCACACCGTCGATGATATTGACATGCCAAAGGTGTCCTGCCTCGGCCGGACTATTGATCAGCCTTGAAGTTGGCGTTGTTGTTCTCCATCTGTTAAGCTTCTATGTCATGTATAAAATCCGACAACCCACTGACGGCCCGAGAAGGGATGTAGGCGAATGGCTGCTTGATCTCTGTATTGTGCTGTTTCACGAGAAATAAATAAAAAAAATAAAAATAAATAAATAAATAAATAAACAACGTTGTTTACTGTAATCCAAAGAATAAACCAGCAGGCTGGATAACAGTAATCTCTTCACTGTTGGCGTGTGCGGCTGTGCGTTAATATGTGAATGTTCTGAACACACTCGTAACCATTAGCACAGTTAACCGCTGCCCAAGCAATGCCCCAGTGTGTAAATCCAAAAATAAATGCAAATGCGGCAAATCCCCGGTAATACCAAAGTTGAAGACACTTTGGAAATCGGGGTACAGTTTAGCAACAAGAAATCACCAAATCCACTGTTGTTGTAAGGACTCGAGTCCACTCTCAGCCGAGAGGGAAGGAAACAAATCAGAGTGCCACACCGGATATGTGGCTTGCAGTTCCGACAACAAGAAAGAGACAAAAACGATACCAAACGGGTATCGAGGTTCTGTAGAGTCAAGACCCTCTACTCTTACCGCATCTCCAGCGATACAAACCGACAGGCACCAGAACTGGAACGAATAATCGGCACCGCCGATTCCGGGAAGGGTTCTTTATTTCCGGAAATGGGTGCATAACGCCCGTCACCTGCGTGACGCGCCGCAAGGCATGACGGATGTTGTAGTTACTTTGCCATTCTGATGCGATCGAATGAGTGCTGGCCGGATCAACGCACGATACCTGTGCGAGTTTTGACAAACTACTACCCCCTCGCCAATTCTGGCAACGGGGGTAGCATTCCACCCTTTTAGAGGGACACGACATGTACAGAACCTGAACCCCGGTTAAAGTTAAACGGAGCCTCAGCATCACAAAATGGATGCTGCCACCACAGACACAAGTCTGACCGCCTGCTGCTGGGAATCCTTCCAGCGAGGGAGGCTTGGACAAAGGGTTTCCTGCCTTGGGAGGTGCTAGCACCACCCCAGACAGGATTTTGTGTATCTGGTTAGGTAGGGCTGAATAGAATCATCCATAGGAGGGACCTAGTAGGTAGTCCAGCCTCTAGAATTGGTTTAAAAGTAGGAGCTGAGTCCCAAGACTGCAGAGTACCCTGAAATTCGACTAAACAAGAAGAAACTCTGGACCTTCGACGTTCTGCTGCTCAGAAGACTGGAGAATCTCCCTTGTGGCCAAGGAGTGGCCACCCTGCGAACACAGGTACCATCCAGCGATCAATGACTTGCTTTGCCGCCGCCTCCCGCCGGAGCCCGAGCCCAGAGCCTGACAAGAACCAGACTCCCAGACATCTAACAGCCCGATCCACAGTCCCTGCACAGCTGAGACGAGTGGAGGTGACCTGAGACGTGGGACCGGACCTCTTGAAAAGTCCACGAGAAGCTGACTGCGCAGCACCTGAGGCACCCTCATCGCTGTGCTTGGGGTTTTGAGAAGCCCCACCACCGAGCTACATTTGCACCAAGGACCAGCCCTCCAGCTCTCACAAGATCTGCGTGGGGCCCTTTTGCTTTGTTCCACTCGACGCGCCTATCCGGTTACTAGTCCGTTGGCTAGTGGCCATCTTGGCGACCAAACGACATCTTTACACCGCTGGTCTGGTTGCTCCAGACTGGCTCTTACTGCTCCCAAAAGCAGTAACCCCTCTGACCTTGCTGGTTAGAGTGAGAAGCCTTCTTTGTTTCCTGCGTGGCTTGCTTTAGCCAAGGCTTTTTGCTCCGATCAAGAAGCCGACTCCGCCATCAACTAGAGCCTACGTGGGACAGCTCGCGAGTGACTCCTGGTCATCGTCATCGTCGCCTAGTCCACGCTGCTGAAGAAGACAAGCTTCACGACTTCACCTGTTGGCACCCGACAACGCCTGGTTCCTTCCTGGTTCCACGCCGGTCACTGGCTAGTGACTTTGAACATTGTCCCCTCTGCTTTCAGGTCTTCATCACTTCAGATCCTCCCTTGGATCCACCGGAACTCTTCACATCAGGTCGCCTGCAGCATCAACACTCCAAGGCTCCATCTGAACTCCTGCTGAATCCCGACACATTTTGGCACCACTGCACCCGCTTCCTATGGGTGAGGTAACGCTGGCACTCCGGTGCCCCCGAGTAGTTTAACACTCCTAGTGTCCAGATTCCAAAGGGTTAAGTTCTAGACTGACCGGAAGACTTCCTACCTTTATCTTTTTAACTTTTACGCATCCATTGACTCCAATGTAAATTGCGTCTAACTTTGCGCACTGCAAACCAGATCCCGTGGGCCTCCTAGTTCCTAACTGGCATTAGTGCAGCACAGCCCCAGCGATTCCCCAGGCCCTAGGCCTTACTTCCTTTCGACTCGTGGTACTTATACCCCTTCTTTAGTATATGGTTTTAGGGGCCACCAGGGCCTATCCATAATTGTGCAACTTTTGCTCTTGTGCTCATAAAGAGTTCAGGGGACTATTTGTAGTAATAAATACATATATATTTTGAATATATATCCTGTGTGGCGTTCTTTCACTTGGTGTTAAAGGGGTTACATATGGTAATACAGCCGGCTTCACATGCCAAAAGAGTTTAGCCTAAGACTGCTTTGTCCACGCTACCATTAGGATAGCTGGTCTATAGGGTTGACTTACAACCAAATCACCATAAGGGTTGCTTGGACTGATATAAGGTGGTCACTAGAACCAGTGAACATCATATATCAGGCCAACTTCTCACAATATATATAATGCTTGATATTAGACCCTGATTGATTTTATCATTAAACTACTGATGCAGAGTGACTAATCACATTTCCGGTCTTGATGAATGCCCATTGAACCGCGTTGGGGGTCGAATAGAGGGTAGAAACATGTTGACCCATTAATAGGGGTATATTTGTTGTTAACCCCTAGTCCTCTGAGTTTTTAATCCTGTCCCAGAACACCGCAAAATAAAGTTATTTGGTTTCCTGGAGACAGTTTTAACATTTTTCACACAGCTATTTTGTCATTTTTGCACTCTGCCCCTTACTCACTGTGTCTTTTTGGTCCCCTCTAAAAACAAACAAACAAAACACCTCAGCTCCTCTTTCATTTTGTTTGGAGAGTTGAAGTCCACACTGGGGATCTTGCGGCCCCAGTGTGAGGAGGGAACCCTATGATGAGGATGTACGACGTTACGACGCGTTCCATTACAACGCGTGCTTTCACAACGCGTCCCTTACAACGCACGTCATTACCATGACTTGCGTTGGGGGCGCGGATTGCGAATAGTATAATTTACTATTCTAACACCAGTCCCCGTGGACACTAGGGAAGGTGTTGGAATAGTAAATATACTATTCTTAATCCTTTTGCGCCCTCCAGCGCAAGTCGTGGTTACGACTTGTGTTGTAACGGACGCGTTGTGAAAGCCTTGCGGAGTAAAATCCGCGTTGTGAAGGATGTTTCCCCTATGATGAAGCATGTCACCTTCGGGTGAGTGAGGGTTCTTGTCCTTAAAAAGGGATTCCCCCTATTCTGCACAATACTCTTGATTTTTCCCTTGACATGATTTAATTCAACTGTATCTGTTGTAGTTGGGTAGAGTATATATAGCCTGATAACTCTGGTATGTAGCATATAGCTCAATATAGCTCTCCGAGTGAGTGGCGGTGTGATTATTTAAAAACATGCAAGACTGTGCTACCACACTACCGCAATCCTATGCCCTGATTAAACGGGTGCCCTCAACCCCCACTTCATTGAAAAGGAGAGATAGGAGATATGCAATGGGAGAGGTCATTATGAGCCAATACCATACACGCTGGTTACTTATCTTCCAACAGACACGGAGCCTATCGATAAATAAGATTTGAGCCAACCAGTCTCGGGCTTTTTCCAAAAATTCATAAGGAGGAAACAGACGGTACCTCGACAGAAGGAGGCCCATCGCTTTCTTATTCTAAGGTATATGCTAGCTAATAAATGTGTGCTTTAATATATGTAGAGTAACTATGCTGCGTGACACCTAGTGTGTCTGGATAGTGGATTAATAGCAAGTTATATATTGTATATCATTATAGGTGAAGTTGCCTAAATTATAACAAACGGAAAGAAGTTAATAACAGTGGAGCTAATAATCACCATCAGTGAACAGAGGTGAGATTCATGTGAATTAGGAAGTGGTATGGCTTAACAAATAAGAGAATTGTTCCTAATGATTCCGTTATATCATCTTTCTAGCTCCCCCCACAATAAGGGCTCCTACATTACTCCAGGCTCAGAGCCATATGGCATTGGGTAATAGAAGCCGGGGTGTCAACATAATAGCTAACCTTACAAATAGAAGGTGAGTTGACACATAAAAATACGACAAATATAACTAAGGCGTATATGCACAGTGTCCTTTGAGTTTTGAATGTCATGTATGGAGTGAATAGTTATTTTAACCATTTGTTCTCATGTATTAAATGACCATATGTGAGTAAGGATATGTGAGTACGTATGCAGGAGAACAAGGGCCTTGTAACAATAGACAGAACCAACACAAAACAATGTGGGAAGAGGAAGCCTCAGTTAACTAACAGCGATCTTGAATTTGCTATAACAGTCAGGAGATAAGAAAAACACTTGTGTAATGAATATAATTGTTAACCACAAATATGAGCTCATGTTTAGAAAATGTATGTCTCCCTCTTAAAGACCATTTGAATTCTATGATGTGTGTAAATATAAATGATAGTTTCTGAATTTAATTTATGTTTTTATAAGTGCATTATTAATCACAACCGTATCTTGTTAAATGAGAGTGATCGTTTGGTCTTGATAAAGATGGAATAAATTGAGAACCCATCGAAACGCGTCGAAGCACATTAACTTATACACAACCCTCTTGCCGTGCATTGCTTGATCTGCAAAAAGTATACAAATGTTGTCAAGTAATGTTTTTAGCATATAGCAAAACAGGGGATGTGTAGCTCTCCAAGACCAAGTGTATAGGTCTGGTGTAACACTCTCTTTTTTTAAAACTTTTTAAAAAAATTGTATTTACCTGTGATTATTGACATTGTGTATTGTTTTTATGAATTTGCTGGTATTTACAGCTGTATTGTAGCTTTTAATGTGAGATTTTAAAGGAACTTGTAATCAAATAAATTTCACAACAATTCAATTCATGGTCTTTGAGGTACATATAGAAATAGAGTGTGTAATATGGTCAAGGTGAATGAGTGGAGCGGATGACAATTTGAGATCCATTGAGTGCATGTGAATTATTGATGAGTTATTTACCCACTGGGAGTTTTGCAATTTTTACACGTAGTTGGGTAGAGACCATACATATTGTGAGTAATTATTTAGATAATGAGTGGTACGCTCTGTTGTGCTCCTTTTCGAGGGGCTCTCTCCTTTACGATCTTCAGTGTGGATAAATCATTAAACTACCACCATAATGTGAGCTAGGGTCACACTTATTAGTGAAATTGGAATAGCTATGGAGAATACAAAACCTGTTTTGTGTTTTGCATTTATAATTAGTTTTGTTGTGCCTGGTTTTTATTATTATCGCAGCTGTTTTTCCCCACTGGTATTGTAATTATAATTATTTATATGCGCCAAGACAATTCAAGTTAATAGTGAGGAGGAATGAAACAAATACACGCTTCTCATACAGTAAATGTTCAGGCAGTTGTTCGTCTAGCTTCTTTACAATTCAAATTATTATTATTATTTTTTTTTAAAAGAATTGGCTTTCTTCATTGGCCAGGGATAATGGCAGTACACCCGCCTGACATCAGTGTTATTATATATAAGTAACTCTTACCACCAGCTGGCTCATTCTAGACATCATAAAGACAATATTTACTTTAGATTTAAGTTTGCCCAATGGTACACCAATGACACTATAAAATGTCTTAGGCAGGTCTGCCATCTAGTGGAATAGTAAGGAACAAAAGTGAATGTTTGAAGTATGTGAGACATAATGAGAGATAATACAACGATATCCCCAGTCTTCCTACTGTAATTGCGTGAGGTGACGACGATGTGAATTTAATGTTGTGTTTTTGCTGCATATTAGAAATCGGAAGTAGGTCTTGGCGATTAGAAGCGCTACGGAGTCGACAAGTAAGGTGACCGACCGTCCGTAAATTTTCCGGACCGTCCATAAATTAGACCTCACGTCCGTTGTCCGTGAGGATCCCTTTTATGGACGCCTTTTGTCTGTAATTTTGAGCTTTTGCGGGAACAGTGCTGTTCCTCTGTGAGAGGCTTCAGCTCCCTGGTGGGGCAGGCTCACACTACTCTGAGCACAAGAGCCGTCCCACCTCGCCCATTGTCATTCAGTATGCAGGCTGATTGCCGCATACAGAATGACAACGATTCAGTCTGGGCTGGTACAGCATGTGGTGGCCTCCTCCAACCTCGGTGCAGGGTAGGGCATTCGGTCACATGGAAGTGCAAACAAACAAACCCATGCTGCTGCTAGGTGAGAATCCAGTTTGAAGGTGGTGAAAGAAGTTAAAAGGAAAGGATTATAGTTCTTTCAGTCTCATCATTTTAGAACTGATGTATTTTCAATATTATATTCAAGGAAGCCATGGTTGCTGCTTTTTCATTTTATGCAACTAACAACCATTGACAAAGCCAATAGTTCTGGCTTGCTGTAGGTGTGACTTTACTTGTTCTAGGTGTAACGCTACATATTGTATTACATATCTTGGTGCAATGACAGAAGCAACAAAAATACCAGTCGGGCGGCACATTATATTAAGCACAGAATTTTAGCTTAGGTGTTTTAAGCCACGCCCTTAATTACATCGAACACCCTTTTGGAGAGACCCCCTAGTTTTTTCATCCCAGTTAAAGCTCTGGAAACAACACCATGTCACAGTCGCCTCACGTTGAGGCACTGTGCATCATGCATGACTCATGCCTTCCACTTTTTCGGATTGCCTATGTGCAGGGGCATAGTGAACCCTGCCCCACCCCATCCCATTCCACCCCTTGATGAGGGGCACCATTGGAGGGTGGCAGCAAGGCCAGACTGGCCGGACCGGGCATCAGGTGTTTTCTCTGGGAGCTTGAAAGGTGGGGTGGGGCGTCAGTTTTGTTACCACAAAAAGAACTGCACATTTACTTAAAGCTGTGCACATACTGAAAAAACATTAAGTGCACAATTGTCTCAACCTAATATAAACTTATTTTCACTTGTACTTAAGTGGTTGTGTATTTTCTTACTTATATACTATTACTCAACCTCCTCTGATGTGTCTGTAAAACTTACATTTTGTCCTGAATTTTGACCTCCTGTCCTGCATTTTTGTCCTGAATTTTGACCCTTTGTCCTGAATTTTCACACTCACTGTCCTGAATTTGCACCCATGCCAGTTGGTCACCCTATCGACAAGACAGGTTTTGTTCTCAATTATATGTAAAACGATCCTCAGAGAAACAAGGCGTATGAGCTACGGAAAATTCTGGAAAACAAGTTGCAGGTAATCATTATAATTGTCAAGAAAACTGTAAAACAATTTGTAACTTGCAGCTGCATTCATATTTTTGTGTCACTTTATGCCTACCTGAAGCTAAAGTACTTACCAATAAAAAGAAAAACGGAGCTTACACAACAGAAAAATATAGAATCCGTGAATATGCCAGAGACATAAGATTTCTGTACATACATTGGAGCCCTGAAGAAGTCTGTGTAGGACGAATCTTGTTGGCTACTATAATCACTACACAATGGCGTTTTTTTAAATGAAGAAAATGAATAAAGATGAATTGAACTGAGATACTTACGTCAGACGTAGTGCTTACGTCTTGTATCATACTCTTGGATATGCTTCAGTACAAATCATTGATGAATATATGCCGAATTCTCACTAACTGGACATATTGTTTATAATACTGTGGGCGCTGGACCACTAGGGAAAAATGTTGTTTTGAAAATTGATTTCAAATTGGAGTAGAGAGGGGTTGCACTCCTGGTTCGATGCACCACATATAGACTAATAACTTGCCCAACTCGTTTGGCTGTTAAGTGCGGCATTACATTTCCTCGATCCTTCTGGATATAGTTGTTTTACAGAAAAATATAGAAGATGGAGAGCCAGATGTACGACTCGTTTTTGCATGCGCAAATGGGTTTGTGACCCGTTTGCGCATGCAAAAACCTACAGGGAAATGTACAAGCCCTTTTTAGCGCGTCACAATTTATTTGCGACTCATTAAATAGGGTTTGTGACTCACAATTAGGAAGGGGCGTTCTAAGAGTGTCCCTTCCTAATTGCGATTTGCTGCCCTATGTGAGAATGTTTTGCGACAGCAATTGCGGTAGAAAAACACTCGCAATTTACTGCTCTCTTCAAGAGGGTGGTAATGCATTTGCAAATGGGAAAGTGTCCCCAGGGGACGCCTTCCCCTTTGCAAATGCAGGGTAAAATATTTTTTAGGGGCAGGTAGTGGTCCCAGGGACCACTACCTGCCCCTAAAAAATAAAGCGAAAATGTTTCATTTTTTTTCTAAATGTATCCCGTTTTCCTTTAACCCATTGACAGCTGCGCGAATTCCGCCGCGGTGCGGGAGTTTTAATCAGTGGGCGGGGTTTGGACAGCCCCCGGCCATCCTCCGCACACGCCCAGCGTCACGTGAGACGGCCAGGGCCGTCCTCAGCACCGAACAGGTTAAGGAAAACAGGCTGCATTTAAAAAATAAACTGCTTTATTGAAAAGCAGTCCCAGACATGGAGGTCTGCTGAGCCCATCAGGCCACCATACCTGGGAGGGCCAGCCATTCTCAAAGAGGTCACAAATTGCGAGTGCCTCATAAATATTGATGAGGCATGCAATTTGCGACCCCATTGAGAATTGCTAACAGTGTCTCTGACACTGTTGTACATGTCATTTTGCGAGTCGCAAATTGCGACTTGCAATTGAGCGCAATTTGCGACTCGCAAAATGACTCGATGGTACATCTGGCCCTTAATGTTAGACTGTTATTTGCTGCCATAGTATAAAATGTTGCCAAAGAAAGTTCAAAATTGCACCATTTCAGAATTGCTGTGTTTTGCAGAACTTTAATATCTATAAGGAAGCACATAAATAGAATCTCAGCAGTGAGAGGTTCACGAAGAAGCATTTTGTCAGTAGTATGAGCTTCATCCACGAGTCACTTATACTGAAGTTAATGGAAGAAGAAAAGAAGTCAGGACATTGAATGTCTAGCACCCGAAAGACATGGCATAGGGAACAAAGGTCTAGTACCAGAAAGGTACAGGGGCAGGAAACAAAGGGGGTGATTTGCAGACATGGAACTCCATTGCGAATGCGGTGGAGTACCTTGTCCATCAAACTGATGGTTTACCCACCCTAGTTAGGGTCAGGAGGACTGTCAGATTTCTAATGATTGACCCCATGTTGGATCAATTGACAGAAAGCTTCCTCCGATGGCCAGAAGGGGTAGGGGCTCATCAGAGGAATGGCATCAATCTGTAACGCCGTATTTAGGTGAGATGCCATTTTTTATGTCTGCGACTAGCAGAGGGCAGAAACAAAACCAATAACCCCCACAACAAGGGAAAAACACTCTCTCTTTGGGAGTTTGTTCCAGAAAAAAACAAAAGTAGGTAAAGGTTTGGTAGACAGCTGTCAAAACAGACTGTGGCTGTCCACCAAAGTGTTTGCACCTCTACAGAACGTGCCACAACGGTAGTTCCAGTCATGGCACAGAGATCATTGCTGGACCAGCGGTGATCTCTACATTTGGTGACCGGTTATCTGTCAGGGTGGGGGATGTCATGTCCTCCGCCACCCTTTTGGACAGGGTACAGCCACCAAACTCTAGATCAGACCCAAAGTCTCACTCCAAGGAAGGAACAGGGTCAGGAAGCCCAGCTTTGCACCAAGAAAGGACAGAAGACAAATCAATGCTGAACGTGGCGATTGTCTGACAGTAATTCAAGCAGCGTTTGAAAGGAAATCCTAACAAGTCCAGAGGCAGAAATTTGTCAATATGCCGAAGGGTATTCAAAGAATGGCAGTGAGTGAATATCAATTGTCCTAGGACTGAAGTCATATGAGGTGCTTTATTGGGAATACAGTGTGTCATGTTCCTCAACAACATACAGCATAGGGCTAAACATACATAGGCACTCATTTAGTTATAGATGACCACCAACAGCCTGGTTGTAGTGGTTTCAGGGTTTTAGTAGAGCCCTAATGACTAGCTAAATATGTTTATGATATATAGTAAACACACTTGACTGCAGCTCATGTGTTGGTATTATAAGCTGATTGTGTTTATCCATCAGACCCTCACAAATGATCTCTCTGTGTTCGGATGTATGTCATTACCACGCATGCTTTTACAACGCATGCCTTTACCACGCAACTTTTACAACGCAAGTCGTTACAACGGCTTGCGTTGGGGGGTGCTGGATAGAGAATAGTTTAATTTACTATTCCAACTCCAGTCCCCGTGGATAGTAGGGAAGGTTTTGGATAGTAAATTAACTATTCCCTATCCTAGAGCGCCCCCCAGCGCAAGTCGTTGTAATGACTTTCATTGTAAAAGTTGCGTGGTAAAGGTACTGCGTTGTAAAGTTGCGTTGTAAACGCTGTTTACCCTGTGTTCGGATTCTCAACCCACTGTTCAAGACCTAATGTTGACCTGGTCAGACACATTAGGGGTATTTGTATGTGGTTATGGTAAAACAGGACAAGGAAGAGCCTGGTTTAGAGATCACTATCACTAATATATCATACCGATGAGGGATAAAGTATACGCCTTTCTGTCTAACTTCCTTGGTCAGTATGTGGTATGTAAATCAAAATCGGAGAAGAAAATAGACCATCTTATTTCACATGGGGTAAATCTCAAAGCTTATTTCAGAGACTGCAGGTTCCTGTAATCAGTACGAACCATCATGGGATGTCTAATGCCTGTCAGATAATGTCACCACTCCTGAAAAGCAGCTTTTACTGTGAGGAACTCCTTATTGGCGATGGTGTAGAGTCTCTCCGTGGAGCAAAACAAATGAGAGCAAACACCCAGCCTCAAGATGTTCTGTTACAGAATTGCACCTAGAGCAGAATCTGGCACATCATTTTCCATTCAGTAGGCTGGGATCACATAGAACTGGTACCTCTGTAAAGGGCTTATTTATCTGTTGAAAAGCACTCTGTGCTTAGCTGACCATTCAAAAACACCTCCCTTGGGGATGAGTTCCATAAGTGGTCCACCAGAAGTTGAAAAACAATCTACAAAAGGGCGGAAAAAAGGTGCAAACCCAAGGAATTAATGTGCATCCAACTGTATATGACAGAATGTGGACTAAAATTGGGCCATCTGGCTAAAAAGTGTAGTTTTGCTGGTCTCTGTTATTCACTGCAAGGGTCACAAGCACCCATGGCCTACCTGTGAATAACAAATATCCACGAAACTACAGCTCTTAGCCAAATGGCCCTATTTTAAGCCATATTCGGTCATAATGACCAATTTTGGGTGCCCCGATAGAGGCAAGGTGTAGTCTTTCCCCCTTTCATGACTGATGAACAGACGTATGACTCTATACAGTCCAGATAGAGCAACATTAGTTGTTTAAGGGAACAGTTGCCCTGATGAATGCCTCCAGACTCATTAGGCCTGAAATAGCGGGCAGAAACATGTTGAAATAATAAGAAAGCATTGTACCTTCTCCAATCCAAAATGGCAGCCTATGCATGGACCACTGCACATGTGCTGTTACTTTCCTCTCCCCCACTTTTAAACTGGAGTTCATGCGGGTGGGGAACAAATGGTAATAAAGAGGTCCATATGGTGGATAGTCCAAGCCGATGGACATCGCAAGCTCAAGGACGCAAGGCTCTCATCTCCTAGCACTGGCACTCTGGCATCAGAACATTTAGTGCTGCCACGACATGCCGCCCCCATGGTAAGTCACAGCCTGCAGCCCTTTAATTCTTACAATATCGTGCAGGTTTGTTGGAGGGGATAGTGGCAAGAAATAAATAAATGGAAGCAGCCTGGCAGTAGTATCATTTGGCTATTACTATTCTGCCTCATAATGACAATGGAAAACTCAACCAGGATCTAATTGATTTGTGAACGTTCGCTGTTACTTTTTCAAAGTTGAGAATATGCCATTTCTAGGCTGTATGTCCAATACTTTATCCAAATAATGAGAGGAATCACTCTGCCATATCAATGTCATTCTAGCAAAGTGGCACCCAGTACCGGTCTCAGAGAGTCCACTGGAAACAGAAGTATTCCTTCTGATACATTTTCAGTCCAGGCGGTGTTCCAAAGTGTTTAATAATAATCTGTTTGTCCACTGTGCCTGCTGGGTCTCTCAGATACACTAACATGTCATCCGTGTACAACAATATTACACTTCTTCGGTCATATGTGTTTGTATTATCCTTTCTATCTAGTTTTGTTGTGATTTTGAAAGCTAGTGCTTCTATTGCCAGTGCAAACCATAATAAGGACAAAGAACAGCCCTCTCTCATGCATCGCTATAATTTCCATTACCCTTCATTTTCTCTCACATTATATGTTCCAATGTTCTGATGATTTAAGTCATTTTTCTATCTAGCGCAAATCCACTCTGATCTTCATGCACCAAATGAGTCATCACCCTATTTAAACTCACGGACAGCACTTTGCATTGCATAATATTGTATTGTCTATGTGGAGCATGTGTTGCAGTTTAAATGCTACAAAGTCTTGCAGGTTTTTATTCGGGCTTAGCAGCATCATCATCAGGGCCTCCAACATGGATTTATCTAGTATTCCATGCTCTAATGCCACTGTCAAAGATGTGCCGCAAGCAATGTTTGTATGATGTTTGTATGTCTTGTACAGTCCCAGCCAGGAGTGTTGCATGTGTTTTTTTCTATGCTCTCAAATGTCAAAATTTAATTTTTAATTTTTATTGTACATAAAATGCATTTTCTTACATAATGATATGTAGAGAAAAACATGTAATTTATTTATTTTTTTTTTTTTTTTCAAAAACCTTTATTTGAGCAAGCATAGAAAAATACAAAAATGGGCCCACAACCTCACGGGCTGGCCGCTAATAATAAGGTACAAAGAAATAAATAAAAATGTACTCCCGTGGTCAGGCACAAATCAAGTATCAAGCATTACTCCAAACATATCACAGAGCATATTGATTTTCTGTTTTATACATAAACACAACAAACACTAAAAAGGCGAATGCATAGTAATCTAGGTCGGCCCAAAGAACGGAGGGGATGGTCAGCAATCAGGAGAACATAACAAGAGCCCTGAGACTCTAATAAGGTTGGGGGGGGGGGGGGAAGCAGCGGGGAGAACCGGAAATGCACAAGACAGTATGAAAAGGTTCCGGGAACGCTCGCCTAGGGAGATAGAGTAACATCAGTAGTGCCAACAAGGGGAGGGGTACAGATATCCCCAAGATATTCATTCCACTGGCCCCAAATCTTCGTCCACGCCCTGGGTCTGCCCCTGGCCACGTAAACTGTTTTCTCACGAAACATGGACCAGTCCATGTTGTCTTCCCATTTCGAGACCTCAGGGGGTCTGGATGCGCCCCAGAGTTGCGCAATATCCCGTTTGGCAATCATGTAACCCAAGGTAGCCCATCTGGTCTGGGCTACAGAGTAGTCAGTGGGTTCCCACACATTCAACAGACACCGTCGTGTCTCCGGCCGCAGGACAACACCAGTCACAGCAGTCATCACTTCAAGCACAGCAGTCCAGTAGGCCGCCACCACTGGGCACTCCCAAAGAATATGTAAAAAAGTAGCACTCGACCCACAACCACGCTTACATAACCCATCAGGGGAAAAGCCCATTGTCACCAGACGCGGACCAGTGACATACACTCGATGAAGGATTTTAAGTTGAACCAAACGGAGACGGGCAGGGATGGCTACTTCTTTCGGAGAAGAGAGTGCCGATTGCCAATCTTCGTCGTCCAGTTCCAACCCATCGCCGACCCAAACCTCCCAAAGTCGGACCAGTAAGTCTGCCCGATTATTGATCAGCTTCTTATAGATCAGGGAAATAGTGCTATCGGGCAGGTGGCCATCAAGGACACGATCTTCGAGGGGGGAAGACTCGGGCAGGGTCTCATCAGGAGTCAGGACTGAGGCGAGGGCGTGTCGGACCTGCAGATAACGAAAAAATTCTCTACCATTCAAACCGTGTTCCGCCTGGAGGGCCTGGAATGACTTCACACTACCTTTCGAACAGACATCACCCACCTTACATATCCCAATCATATCCCAGCGGTCGAAGCCCTTAGTGGACCAGAGGCACCCCAAACGTTCAGAGGCATAAAGCGGCGTCGCCAATGTCACTCGATCCTCCCATCCCAAACTCACATTCGCGGCTCGCCACACAGTGACTGCAATCCTGGCCGGACCCACCAGATGGCGCCCGGCTGATCGAGAATAAAGCGCTCTATTAAAGTCCCCACCCGGCAGCTGGAGTTTATCCATCTCAAATGCAGGATTTCGACCCGGTGAAAACATCACGTGATTAATAGCAGACAACTGGGAAGCCCAATAATATCTCTTGATGTCGGGGAGCGCCATGCCCCCGTCGTACCAAGGGATGGTGAGTTTCGCGAGGGCAATACGTGGACGCCCGTCCCAAATCAATTGCCTTTGAAGACTCTCGATCTCTCGGAAGTAGGTCTTGGGGATGTCGTCATAGGAATTCTGGAGCGCATAGAGGAACCGCGGCAAGGACATCATTTTAAACAGAGCCGCCCTGCCCAGAGGAGACAAAGGGAGCTTACGCCAACGGGCCACGTCCAGTCGCAATCTAAGCAACGGGGGGAGGAGATTACGCTCAAATCGGAGCGAGGAGTCCAACGTAATGAAGATCCCTAAATATTTGAAGCCAGACTGGACCACCTGTATAGGAAGTCTGCTCGGCAATGGGGGTAAAACACCCGAAAGAACATACACGCAGGACTTGGCCCAGTTAATAACAAGGCCTGAGTTGGCTCCAAATGAAGTAAGAACATCAAATAAAACAGTCAGAGATTTACGCGGGGAGGTGAGATATAAAAGAATGTCGTCCGCGTAAAGCGAGACGCGGTCCTCAAAGTCCGGTGACCAGCGAATCCCTTTAAGCGAAGGCTCCCACCGAAGCCATGCAGCTAATGGTTCCAAGGAAAGTGCAAAAAGCAACGGAGACAAGGGGCAACCCTGACGGGTTCCCCTGCCAAGGGTGAAAGGGGTCGAAACTCTTCCGTTTACCACTACCTGTGCTAGGGGTTCAGCATACAATAACTTGACCCAACCAATAAACTCAGGCCCGAAACCAAATTTCTCAAGAGCCGCCCAAAGATAATGCCATTCCACAGTGTCAAAAGCCATCGAGGCATCCAACGACGCCAAAATGGCCGGCTCCGTCAGAAGCCCCGCCCTCGCAATCGCACCGTGGAGACGACGTAGGTTAAGAGCCGTGTTGCGATGCGGGATAAATCCGGATTGATCCGGATGGACCAAGTCACTAATGACCGTCAGGAGGCGGGTCGCCAGGAGTTTCGCCAATACCTTGGGCTCAACATTCAGCAGGGATATGGGTCTATAGGATGAACAAAGGTCCCGCGGTTTACCATCCTTGGGGATGACAACTATCGTGGCCAGACGCTGATCATATGGGAGAATACCCCGTTCCCGGGATTCCAGAAACATGGCGCGAAGATATGGCGCCACTCTGTCGGGACGTAGCTTGTACAGTTCAATTGGCAACCCCTTCGGGCCCAATGCTTTGCCCGAACGGAGGGAACGGATGGCAGTAGCTATCTCATCAACAGTAAAGGGGGAATCCAACGCTACACGATCCAAATCGGAAACACAGGGCAGAGCTATATCACGCAACAGAAGGCGAGAGTCAGCCACATCCCTCACAGACACAGGGGTATAAACCACGCGAAAATACTCAGCAAAACAGTCAACTATTCCAATCGGGTCCGTCACACTCTCACCACTCGATGACTGAATCACAGGCACCACACGATTAGCCCTCTCCTTCTTATCCAACCATGCCAGCAATTTACCCGCTTTGTCCCCCACATCATACAAACGACCCTGTTGCTCCCGAAACATCAATTTAGCAGCATCCGTAACCATAGATTTATAGGCAAATTGTTTCAGACCCAGGTCGTGGAGTTTCGCAGACGTGACCCCCGATTCCAAGGCAGCCTCCAAAGCAGAAACCTCCCCCTCAAGGTCCACCACCTCCCGATTCCTCGCCTTCTTAGTTTCCACAATAAGGGAGAGGGCCTGCCCACGAATCACCGTCTTAAAAGCCTCCCACAGGGACACCGCAGAGGAAACCGACCCCTCGTTATCCAGAAAATATGCGTCCAAAGACTTAAGCAAAAGGCTGCGGGTCTCGGGGGAGGTAAGGTACCACGGGTTGATAGGAGCCACCCGGCCCACCGCCTCCACTCCGACCTCAAAATGGAGCCAGAGTGGAGAGTGGTCGGAAATGCCCCTGGGTAGGTGTACAATCTCACGCACCGCTGGCGACTGAGCCGCAGGCATCAGGAAATAATCCAGTCTAGACAGACTCCCATGGGCCCCAGAGTGAAAGGTGTATTGAAGCTGAGTAGGATGCAAAAGCCTCCAGCAATCCACCAAGCCAAATGTATCCAAAAACCCACCCAACCACTGTTGGGCCGCAGGAGTATCCCTAGGAGGGTGGCGATCGTGTAGACCGGAGAACACCGAATTAAAATCACCAGCCATAAATAGAGTACTATTAGGGAGGTCCAACAACACACGGCCCAAATCGGAAAAGGTAGAAGTCTGCAGGCCGGGGGGCACGTAAACCGTAAATAAGGAGAGGGCACGACCCTCATAGCGACCCACAAGGACAGCATATCGCCCCCGATCATCCAGAATCACATCATCAATAGCTAGGGGGAGGGAAGCCCGAACAAGGATACCCACACCCCTAGAACCCGAGGTAAACCCCGAATGTGCTACGAGGCGATAGCCCCACCTATTCATCGCATGACAGACATTGCCCACCAAATGAGTCTCCTGCAGGAAAACAATATCTGGAGATAAACGTCGTAT
This sequence comes from Lissotriton helveticus, assembly GCF_964261635.1. NCBI lineage: Eukaryota > Metazoa > Chordata > Amphibia > Caudata > Salamandridae > Lissotriton > Lissotriton helveticus. Next base: position 750,881,245 of record NC_136069.1, on the reverse strand, counting down.
GCATTTCAACACCACACTCCGTTTGACACGGTCCCCCAGACCGTTAACGTTCCACGAAACGAATCTCAACCCGCTACCCCCCATCCCACCCAACAACGCCAAAACCCCCCACCAATGAGCGTGACACAAGAAACATCATCAAATACAGGATAAAGTCGCCTTGAGAACAGAACACACAAACAACGAACTTCCCAACCGCCCACCCCCAACTAACAAAAGAACACCCCCCACCCTGCACCCCTGCAAAAAGCTAAAAAGCCACCCCAACCTGCAGTGTGCCTGTCGCCCAAGAACCCCCATTCTACACAAAGACCCCGGAGGAGGAAAGGCTCCGTCCCACCCGCCACCCCGATCAAGACCAATAACGAGAAAAACCATACATCAAATCACATAAGCAATAGAGGAACGTGGGCATACACTCCTGGAAAAAGTTATTCAAGACAAGGCACCAGGCGAAGACGAAATGCTCAGCTCTCTACACCACCTTCAGCACCGCCCGGGTGGGCATCGGACTCAGTCTCAGGAGGTCGGTCAGGCAAGGAGTCCAGCCAGTCATTCACAGCATCCGGCCGATCAAAGAAAAAAGTTCGGTCATTGTACTCAACCCGCAGCCTGGTCGGAAAAAGCATAGCGTAGCGCATCCCCATGTCCCTAAGACGCTTCTTGGCACCACGAAATCCCATTCGCTGCTTCTGAACCTGTTGGGAAAAGTCCGGATAAAAGTTCACCGTGGCATTCTCAAAGGCCACCGGGCCCTTCACTCGTGATGCTTGCAGGATAGCGTCCCGATCCCTATAGTGGAAAAGTTTTGCAACAATAGGTCTCGGCGGGGCACCTGGCTTACCCTGGCCCCCCGGAACACGATGTGCGCGCTCCACTGTGAAAAATTTACTCAGGCCAGACGGAGAGAGGTGGTTTTGGATCAGGTCTTCAACCAGGAGATCAACCGAGTGGGGTTCTGGATTCTCCGGAACACCAACCACGCGAACATTACAGCGACGTGCCCTGTTCTCAAAGTCTTCCAAGCGCCGGGTCATGAAATCGTTCACCCTACGGAGATTGCCAATCTCCGTCTGTATCTCAGAGACGTCTGTCGTGAGGCTGGAGGATTTGATGTCCAACGATTTCACCTTTTCATTGGTTTTTGAAAGATCGGCTCGAATTAAGTTCACATCAATGGCCACGGTGTCAATTTTGTGGGCCAAGGTTTCATATTGTTGGCCTATCGACTCCCTCATGCCAGAAATGGCGCCCATGATGTCCTGCAAGGAAGGCTCCGTCGACGCATCCACGATGTGATCAGACGCGCTGGAACCGGGCAGGGCAGCTCCGGGGGACCCCTTAGAGTGGGTATAACGATCCATGACGTTAGATTGGACCGGACCCCCGCGCAGAGGTGTCTTCGTCTTCCGAGTCTCCCGGTCCCCTCTGCCCGCCATCTCGGAGATGCGTCACAAGGAGATTCACCAGGGTCAACGGACCGGGCACCAGAAAGGGAGGCCTCAGGACCAAAGGACCGCCACAAAGGTACCGCTAGGATAGGGACAGCCAAATAGGAGAACAGTCCAGCCAAAGGCCCGACAGCCGACTCGTGCCCTGGACCCAGCTCCGGCCCGACCCTCTAGCCGATGTCTCAGTCTGAAGCAGAATCGAAACCGAAACTTAAGAGGGGGACCCACAAGTCCAATCCCCCTGCCGTTGTTGTTCAACTCCAAGACGGCCACTGAACCTCACCCAGTCCCGGGCGCACCTCAAGGGCGGAGCCCAAAAGTTCGAATCACCGTAACTCCGGCACCCGGTGTCAAAATAAATTTCTGAAAGGTCCAGGTAGATCAGCCCAACGTCCTCTATACAAATCCTCGTGGAAAATCAGGATTTGTTCAGGATATTACGCCGGGAGTGGCGGGGGTCCGGGGAGCGCTGTGCTCACGCGGCCATCTCGGATGCCCGCCAAGCTCCTCCTCCGAAAAACATGTAATTAATTCTCTCGTAGCAAACTTTGATGTATATATTGAAATTCTCAAAATGTCTTCTTTTATGAAAAAGTACGTTTATTGTTAATTCGTTTTTTTGTACTTTTCATCCATAAAATGTATATGGTTCTTATCAACTATAAGTTAGCTTAATATAAACAATTGAAGATCTCCTCCGGGGTTCACTGACTAAATATCGACGGACAGAATATCGTCTACCCAAAATATCGATGCCAAAATATCGAGGGACAAAATATCGAATTCCTATCTACAAACAGATAAGTACCAACATTTATATATATATACATTGTAAAAATATCAAATTTGTTAAAAATATTTGTAAAATAATAACATTATTAAAAATACATAGCTAAAATATGCTTAAAAATACTTAAATTACCTTACATTTAATAAATAATTAAGTTAACTTCTAAACAAAAAAATATATAATCATATCTGTTAAAACATTTATATATATAAACATAATATTAATAAAAAATACACAATATTATTACCGTAGGATAGCGTAGGGGTAAAAATTACTATTCCCACTCCTGGAAGTGCAACAGTAGGGAAAGCGTTGGATATCGTAGGGCCAAAAATTACTATTCCAACTCCAGAGAGTGCAACAGTAGGGAAAGCGTTGGATAGCGTACGGGTAAAGATTACTATTCCCACTCCAGAGAGTGCAACAGTAGGGAAAGCGTTGGATGGCGTAGGGGTAAAAATTACTATCCCAACTCCAGTGAGTGCAACAGTAGGGAAAGCGTTGGATAGTGTAGGGGTAAAAATTACTATTCCCACTCCAGTGAGTGCAACAGTAGGGAAAGCGTTGGATAGCGTAGGGGTAAAAATTACTATTCCCACTCCAGAGAGTGTAACAGTAGGGAAAGCGTTGGATAGCGTAGGGGTAAAAATTACTATTCCCACTCCATAGAGAGCAACAGTAGGGAAAGCGTTGGATAGTGTAGGGGTAAAAATTACTATTCCCACTCCAGAGAGTGCAACAGTAGGGAAAGCGTTGGCTAGCATAGGGGTACATTTTTATATCCCCGCTCTCGTGAAAGTAAATTAATATAAATCACATATTTTTAAATTAATCAATTAAAAAAAATTACCAATTAAGAATTAATTAATTACCAATTAAAAATTAATTAACATTTTTTTTAAATAAATACCAATTAATTATTTTACATGTTTAATTAATTATATTAAATTACTTCCCAACCTATTCCCCTATAAACCCACAACCCGCTACTAAAAATAAAATAATATTATTCACATAATTATCAATTAATCAATTAATAAAACATATTTAGCAATTAACAATTAATTAATTAACAATTAAAAATTAATTGACAATTTATTCAAAATAAATACCAATTAATTAACATTTTTAATTAATTATAATTAAATTACTTACCACCCTATTCCCCTATAAACCCACAACCCGCTACAGAAAATAAAATAATATTATTCACATAATTGTCAATTAAACAATTAATAAAAATTAATTAACAATTAATTAATTATCAATTAAAAATTAATTAACAATTAATTCTAAATAAATACCAATTAATTAATTAACATATTTAATTAATTATTATTACATTACTTCCCACCCTTTTCCCCTATAAACCCACAACCCGCTACAGAATTAAATTACGCAAAAATTAAATAACATAAAATTAATTACTTACAATAAATTACAAATAAATATACACTTTTCACACATAAACTAACATATAAAACACTTTAAAAAATTAGATATTATTAAAAAGTCGATATTTTTAATTAACTATATTATGTACTTCGATATTTTGACTGTCTATATTTTTAAATTTGATATTAAAGTACTTACCTTCAAAACGATATTTTGGATGTCTATATTCTGTCCAGTCGATATTTTGTCCATTCTATATTTTAGACTCGATATTTAGGTGACTCGATATTTTGGATTCGATATTTAGACCGTTTACCCTCCTCCGGCTTTGTTTGTTAAACCGAGTGGATCCCGAAGGGAATACCAAACATTTAGTCACTCATGTTCTAATGCTACATTACACTTCTATCACCAAATACATTAAAATAATCATTTCAGTAAATACTCCACTGTAAAGTTAGTGTTTTTCAGATTAACAATGCACAATATCTTTCGCCAGGTATGTCAACCTTTTGGGACAGGTATCACCTAGCTTGCTTGTATGTCTTTCTCCATGATCTATAAGACATAATAGTCCACCTTTTCCATTGCTAGGCTATTTGGCAAATCTAAAAGGTTTATGTGCAAAAAGATCCTGTTTTTGGAACCACTTTTCGCCTGTGACTAGTTCGCTTAATCTATTCCCAGTCCCTCTCTGTCATTGTATTTTATCTCTATACCTTGATTTTTAAGAATAAAAAATACATTTCTTTTTCATTTCTCAATGTGTCTCAGTCTCTGGGAAACGTCTCTCTGACCTCCATGAATAAGCTTATGTGAGCAAACATTAAAGAGGTCCTTTCCTAATTGTAGATCTATAAATCTTTGAAGTATACTGTAACAGAGGGAGAGCTGTAGAAGTTCATTACTTTCAGTATGACATCACCACACAATTGAGTTCCAAGAAGATGTAAATATGCTCAGAGAAATTTGAACCCATACTACATTTTAGTTATAGCTGCAAGAAAATCACAAAAGTTCAGTTTGCAGTTGTAAATTGTTGGGACGGAAAAGTCCTATGCATGGTTATGGACGTTTACCCCTGCTCTGTGTGCCCAATTGTACTGTTGCCTGGATCCATAATGCTGATTTTTGTTGTCATTGGCAAACACTGATAATCTGTGTGTGCCATGCCAGGTGGATTGTGGTCTTGTTGGACTGGGAGGGGCACACAAAGTGTTACCCTCTTAGTGGTGGAAGGCTCCTGCCTTCACCAAGAGTTAAATAGCATGAGTGCAGTGGTGGCAACATACCCTGTAGTTATCAGTAAAAGTGGAAGGCCCTTTTCAACCTGTGACACTGGAGTGAGGGCTACAGGTTCACTCATCTTTTTCAAAGTTCCGCTACTGTGTACTTAACTCACCCTTGTCGTACATCAATTAGATGTAGAGTGCTGCGCAGGGCAGGAGGGGTGAATCTGTGCTGGATTTATGTGTTCAGAGTGCAGTGCATGCATGGTGAGCGCGTGTACTGGGTGTATGTGTACCGTAGAGGAATACATTACTTGAGTAATGTAGTGCTGTGCAGTGCGTGCACAGTGAAAGAGTGCTGGGTATATGTGCTTGCAAGAAGTACAGTACATGAAGGGTGAGATGTTGCGCAGTGTGCATATGGCAAACATGTGTACTAGCAGTAGGTAGGGTTTTTTGGTGGCAAGGGTGTTTTTAGGGTTTAGGCTGGGTAAGGGTATTTGGGTGGCAAGTGAATTTTAGAGTTTAGGGTGGGTATAGGATTTTGGCTGGCAAGGGAATTTTTAGAGTTTAGGATTGGTGTTGGTTTTTGGCTGGCAATGGGATTTTTTAGGGTTTAGGATCGGTATGGGGTTTTGGGTGCAAGCCGATTTTTAGGGTTTAGAGTGGGTATGGGATTTTTGGTGGAAGGGAATTTTTAGGTTATAGAGTGGGTATGGAATTGTGGGTGGATATATGTATGTATTTGTATATATATATATATATATATATATATATATATATATATATATATATATATATATTAAACGCAGAAACCTGACCACCAAAGTTAGCGGTTACACCAGGCGTAGACCTCCACTCCGGTACCAGGTGTTTAGTCGAGTAACAAACACCAATGAAGCCACATCACGAATTCCGCTGCCAGCAATCCATATTTATTTTCGTTAAAGTGCAAGAGCGAGTGCCCTCCCTGACGCATTTCACTCCGCAGGCGGAGCTTGATCACATGACGCGTCAGGAGTAGGCGGGGCAATAAATTCAATTTAAAAGCCCAAGCGCCTAAAGAAACAGGACGCAAGGGTTGCAACACAGCAAATAGGCCAACAATTCATAATTAAAGCAATAGTGCCAGTCAATTATGTTTCTAATCGATGTACAAAAGGACACTGTTAAGAGCATAGTGCTCAAATGACATGTAAGAATAGCGTCACATGATTTGATCTGACAGCCACTCAAAGGGAGTAAAATGGATATTGTAAATTCATTTTGTCAAAATTAACCAGAATGTAAAGCACTCTTAAATCTTCACAAATGAAAATAAAAAGTGTGCTCAAAATATATATATATATACACAACGAAAAACTATGATAATATAAGTATTTTACAGGTAAGTATGAACCACTTTATATATGTACATAAATATAAAGGGTTTACACTTACCAGTAAAACACTTACATTTTCATTGTAAAGGCATGCGTGGCTAAGGCACAGTCACAGTAAAGACTTGCGTGGAAAGGCATACATGGTAAAGATGCATGCGCTGTAAAAATCGGGTTGTAAAGGCAAGGAAGGTAGTGGCATGTGTAGTTCCATCAGACAACCTCGCTGCATGCATACTTCAATGCAATGGGACACCTATAAAATGCTCATCTCTGGCCTTTGCAGTCTCCTAAACTGCAAATTGTTTTCTGAGTCACTAGAACACCTTCCCCCGGATCAATGGCTGATTGGACTACAAATTGATTACTCACTGGTCACAGCTCCTTACCTCTCATAGCAGGAGTATGAGAGAAGCTCGAATGAAGTTCTGTTACTTAAAGGTTTAACAAAACCGGCACAGTTCTCCAGCTAAATTATACAGGGCCCAATTGATTCCCACATTGGATTGTTGCTGATGCCGTGGCCCAGACTGCGAAATACTACACATTCTCTGTTTCTGCACAGAATTTCTGGGACAGGGTTGATCACCTTATAAGAGACACTCTTGGCCACACCACTCCCTTCCAAGATTTGACACCTGGGGCTTGCCAACTCTTACCTCACACAAATTCTGCTGGATTGCCTCCATTTTGTCGGTGGCCAAACTATTCATAGTCCATTGGTGGCCTACGCCCAATGTCCCTACTCTGGAGGACTAGCTGGAAAGTGTGGCACTCACAGCTGCCCATGAAAGTTTGATCTATTGGTTGAATGACCTGGGATACATATTTATTGACATATGGGTCCCTCTTATTCATGAAAGAGTTAATCTTATATCCAGACTTCCAACTTTTTCCTGATTGCAGGCCGACACACCTTCTTTTGGCATGTCACACACTTTTTTAGACCTGTGAACAAGGTGATTACTGGTTTAATTTTGTATGGGAGAAGGGACGCCACTGACTTGCCTTTTACCCATTTGAATGACAACAGCCTAGGACTCTTCTACACATATTTACACGCCAGCCGTAGACCTGCGGTTTAGCATTTTGTCACACATGCTCTAGATTCTAGTGACCTTATATAACTTGGTTCTTCTGCAACCCTTCCCTTTGATATTACTCACTGTAGACCTCTCATTTTCTTTCTCATAGATCACTTCTACCATTAATAGACAACATTTACTATAATCCTCTATACCCTCTGTATATGCATTGGTTGTCTTAATGATGTACCTATATATGATCTGTGTGTTGCTTTCCTTTAAGCTGTCACCTCTGCGTTTATGCTGTGCACTTTGTGCATAATCCATAGTATAATTCAATAAAAAGATGTAAACTTTTCCAATTTCACCATTCTTTTGAGGTGTTTTCTAGTGCTATGAACATTCCATTAAAGAGTCTTTCTGTAGGACGGTAGCATCCTTCTGCATGGTTACCCCCACTTTTTGCCTGGTGATAAGCTGTTTTTGACTAATCTGACTGGGATCCTGCTAATCAGGACCCCAGTCTATCTGCTTTCACCCTTAAATTGTTGTGGTTAGTACTTAGGTACAGCCCAGATTGGATATTGGGGTACCCTTATCAGTCCCTAGTAAATGGTACTAAGGTACCCAGGGCAACGGTACCCCAGAGGTCCCCCATGGGCTGAAGCATGCATTATGACACCCATGGGAGATCATTCAAAATTAAACTACAGGCCTGCCAATGCAGCCTGTGTAAGCTGGTGCTAGTACCACTTACTAAACGTATAGGTTTCCTATATCTAGGGTCACTGCACTTAAAACATGTCACCCCTATAGCAGGCCTTTACAATCCTGAAGGCAGGGTGCTTGGTTCTAAGTAAGAGGGTGCCCCTGCATGAGCAAGACACCCCTACAGCCTATGGAGTCTTGGATTCTTCCAGGTTGTCAGTGAAGCAGCCATATACTTTATAGAGGGGCACCGCGTAATTACGTGATGACCATCTCAAAACTGGCTGCAACAAATCCTATCATGTTTGGTAGCAAACATGTTGGAATCATACATCCCACACCATAAACGGTGTGGGAGTATGATTCCAAGCACTGGAAGAGCCCTCCGTAAGGCTCTCAGTGTTCCCAGTACCAGCCTACTTGACATGGACAGCACAAAATGGTTGCTGTCGACCAGAGATTCCGCCCTCCTGCTGCTGAGCCAAGCTCCAGCAGGGGAAAGCAGAATAATAGGCATCCTGTCACAGGGAGGTGTGACCACCTACCAGATAGGAGATAGTGTATTGGGGTAGGGTGGGTGCGCTTGTCAGCACTTTGTCTGCATGAGGGGCATAATTGGTGTCCCTGTGCATAGTCCAGTTCAAACCAGCCCTGGGAGCCGCTTGCTCCCGCTCTGGCGTGATACTAGACAAAGGACATGGGAGTAACCTCCCTCCTGTCCAGACCCTCTGTAAAACCTGCGGTCGGGTCGGGGACAATCGATATTTGCCCGGCGGTATTGCCTCTGTGACCCACGAATTATTTAATCAATGAAGAGGCAGGCGCTGGAGACTGGAAAGCAGGAAACAAGGTTTTATTCTCTCCGGAGGAGAACACAGCAAAACAGACAGCAGGTATCGTTCTGAGGTGCTCTAACTTATGTCTGAGGCCTGGCCCCTTATATACAGGGTTCTGCGGTTTTTATTACAGTTTACATACTCATGGTAAAGCTTTGATGTACGGAAAGACATTCCCGGAATCCCCCCCTCCGGGCCCGTTCCCACACACATTTACAGTAGAAGTCCCCACCCTGGTCGTAACAGGTGATGAGTATCGCGCAGCTGGATATTCCGCCAATTCATGGAATGCGGGGGTTCGATCGGATCTCATGGGGTGGGGGCTTTGATCAACCCGGGGGCCCTTTGATGAGGGAAGCTTTCTATTGTACGGGGAGGGGCAAGGAATAGTATCGGCAGAGCTGGGTGTCGGCCTGGGAACGAGGAAGACAAACGGGCACACGGGGAAAAAGGGGTTTGCATCAAAGGGCCGGGGATCATGAAAGGGAAGAAGGGAGGTGTTGCGCTGGGAACAGGATGAGGGTCTGAGGTAGAGCAGCGCTGAAGAGGGGTTTATGATTAAGGCAGGTGCAAGCAGGGGGTTGGTCAGCGTGCAGGCTTGGTGAGGGCGAAGGGCTATGTCGGGGGCCAGTGGCATGCAAAAGGGTTTGTTCTGATCAGGGCATCTTAAAATGGCGGGTGCGCACGACAAAAGTGTGGCATCAGGGGAAGAGGCAAGATGGCGCAGATAATGTTCACCAAACCGTACTAATTTTCAACAGTCCTCCCTTTAACATATTCAAGACATCTTGCTGGTTCATTTTCTACTCGGTTCTATTATGGTGGGCATAAGGAAAAAAAGCAGTAGGAACCCTAGATGAAAGAGTTGTAAACATTACATTTTAAGATCTCTAGTTTTAGGAGGCGGACCTATTGATAAACTTTGATAAACTTGTTTAGCAGGAAAGTCATAGTAATGCAATGCAAAAGTGATTCGAAGTGAGAGCAGTGTGCACATTTCATAATGTGAACTGATGGATTGTTACATAATCAATACAATGTTGGCTGGGAGAGAAACGAGACGTGGCAGAAATGATCAGGAATGTTCGAGGTTTAGTAAGTTTTCAGCAATTCTTCGTCTTCCGTTGGCACTGTGGAGCACCGGCGGTGGAGCTACGAGTCCAGCTCTATTCTAAGTTCCGTGTTGCAGGGCACGACCTTTTCCTCGCGTTTCTGGTCAAAAAGGTCTTTTTCGCCCGGTGTCCTTTGGGATCAATAGTCAAAAGTTCAGGTGGAAGAAGAGTGTACAAAATAGTCCATAGGGTAGGTCGGAGGAAAAGGGGGATGGAGCAAGGCCAGATCGGGGACAAACTAGGGGAACGAGAGATTTCAGATGGGCGGGCTCATGACCGAGTCTAGAGAGCGGGGACCTTTCGGCACACATTCGAACATGGAGCAGGGGCCTCAGATTAGCCCTTTCTTCTCATTTTGTTGGAGATAGTGCCTCGTCCTGTAGCTCTGTTCTGTCGCGGTCTCGCCTTGGCCCATGTCGCAGACGTTCCATAGTCCGTAGTCAGGCCACGTGCTCCCACATCCGGTCCTTCTTTCCTCCGACAGCCGTACCCTTGAAGGAGTTTGAAAAGACAATTTTTAGAGAATTGGTAGAGGAGAGTAACCACATAAGTCTATTTCTCTCCCAGCTCCAGGTAAGTGAGGATAGAAACGTTCGTTATATTAGGGTTCACAACTGACATATAAATGATCGATGGTGGACCTGCTGGATTTACTATGACTTTCCTTCACAACTGTTTAATATAGTCACGACAGTTCATCTAATGGGGATCCACCTCTGTAATGCAAGCCTGACGATGCTAAACCGTTCTCTAGGGGTCTATATTTACAAAAAGGTGGTGTGAGCTATCAACATGGTACTAAAAAGGCCTCGCGCTGCGGGACGAACACAGGCTAAACATTTTTCATATTATCAATGCATCCTGCCCTTTAACTAAACATTTTCACTTTTGGCAAGGTTCATTGTAATGGTTTTCTTTGCCCCGGTCTAATCTTTAACTTTGTAAAACATCATTCTGGTCCCTATGCAGCCTCTCGTGGCCTGATTACTAAATTAGAGAAGACAGGGGTCTCATCGGAAGACAACTAGGGACATAGAAAACCGTGATGGGGGGGGCATCATCTCATTTTGGGTTATAGGGGTACTGTCGGCAGAAGGCCACAGTTCAGTTGGTGAGCATTCAGTGGCATTTCTCGAATTTTCAAACTCTGAAATTTGCCTATATATAGAAAATCATTTCTAGGAGCCACAGCTGGCCTGTGTGAGTCGCGAGTCGACCCACCCCTTACAATCGGGGGATGAAGGATAGTTATCGGGGGGGGGCAACTGAACGCAATACTGGGTGCGGAACGCAATACTGGGTGCGTCCTGAGAAGATGGGGGGGTTTCGGTTACCTTTATGGTTTGGGTATCGCGACAATTTGGGACGGGGAGGGGCGCGTTATCTGAGGCACTTTTATCGCATAGTAGTAGCCGCTGACATGTAGTTCCCTCATTTCGGGTCAGATTTAGGGAACCTCAGTCAGCTTACCTGTCCTTTCCTTTATGACCAATTCTCGGTTTCATCAAAATATTTCCGGAAAGGAGAGGTGGTGACACAGCATTAGGGCGATTTTATTAAAGACAAGTTTTGAGCAAATACCGGCGGTATTTGAAGCCAATTGGGGGGTGTGCTAGGGGTGGCAGTCTGCCAATTTCGGGGCTAATCGCTCGGAAGAGTGGGAGTGTGAAAAAGAGAGAGAGAGAGAGAGAGAGAGAGAGAGAGAGAGAGAGAGAGAGAGAGAGAGAGAGAGAGAGAGAGAGAGAGTGCAACGGCAGGCTAAATAGTACACGTGCGACAGAGAGAGTGGCAGTGTATTTAAGAAAGGCTATTTCGTGCATTACACAGCAACGGACATTCACGGTCTGCGTTAGAATCTTGAAATTATGCAGTTTGAGGCGGACGAGCATTAGACAGGGTAGAGGGGACATGCTTCGAGAAAAAGGAAAAAGAAAAGGGAGGTACCATTGTGTCGCACTTTCCTGCATTCTCGGTCCTTCGACCAGTTGAGTCAACGCTTCAGTCACACACGCACATTCTCTCATAGTTTCGATTCATCCGTGACATAGGTTCATTCGCGCAGCCTGGGTTAAGGGTGATCACTTTCCATCAGATCATACTAGTTTTGCGGGTTCGTTTGCTACGTGAGTAGTTTGCAGGTGTGCTTAGGTGCCACCTTGCAGCGCTAGTCTGTTTCGTGTATTAGACATGGCAAGGCTTCAGATCTTCACCATACCTCGGTTGCGGCCCCTGATGTAACCTGTAGAGGGAGGAAAAAGAGGGGAAGGGAGGGGGACAACAGTCGCGCATATCAAATACATGGATTCGAAAGTCCTCTACTTACCTCATACTCGCCTTTCCTCCTCGGGGTAGAGTCCCCGGGGATATAGTTTCCGGAGTCGGGGGGGGGGGGCAGTGTGTCCTTATAGGTCGTATGCGGGGAAACGTGAAAAGGGAACCAGAGGTGCCTAGTGCGAGGTATCTAGTTAGCAGATGTATCTCACTATCGGGGTCCTTAAATCTCCTTCAACGCAGTGACGTTCTAGGGTTCTTCGGTTCTCGGGTCAGCTCTGTTCCCCAATACCTTTGAACATCGTACTTTATAACATTTACATCGTGTTATTTTACCCTTCTTTTACATTCCCTCATTTATACCGTTCGTTTTACCCATCCTTGGAAGTCGAGGTCTTCCTCCATGCGGGAGTTCATGAGTCAGTCGCGTACCTTGAAGGCAGAGTGTCGTGTCGTAGATCCGATCCGTCCTCCAGGGCTGGGCAGCCATCTTCTTAATAACCTTAAAGAGAGAGCATAGTAGGGTGCACAGAAAAGAACGTTCCCGCCCGTCCCATATTTTCAAAATAAGCATGCAACACCCGTTCATTATTTCGAAGACCTTTATTTTTGCAAAATCATGGCACGTGGATTTATGAGGGTACAATCGCATTTGGCCGGACACGGCAATGGCTAAAGTGCGTACAGTGGGGGTGTCGTTTTGCAGCGATAAAAACGTTAGAAAGTTTTAGCAATTCATTTGTAGCAAACCAGAACGTCTATCAGTTGGCCGGGGGCTCGGGGGCGTTTATTTCATAATTTAGAAGCATAGTCATACTAGTTGCAATCAGATTTCCTATATGCATACCGCGTGCGTGCGTCATAAGCGAGGTTATACATCAGCTATATATAAAAATATAATACATTGTACATTTATAATCATCATTTTTAACGGGATTCTTTTACATGTTCATCGAGTGAGCTCTCCTTTCTTCTTGTCAAGTGTACAAAAGGGTCCTATATGTCTCAGAACATTAAGTTTGTATAGTAAAAAGGGACACCACAAGGTGTTCGTAAGTTCCTATTGATACCTGCGCCATTTTGGGCGGGGCCGGGTTAGTCCGGAAGTAGCATCAGGGAAAAATGTTTCCTACAACCGGCAGTTGGACCAGAGTCCTTTTCGGCAGTTCTAGAATTCATGCTAACAGAAGGAGTGGCAATGTCATGTTTATTTCGTTGGTGATCAAGACAGTTGTCCCTTACCGGAGGCCTGCAGTGGCCGAGGGTTCCTCCGAGGACCTTTGTAGAATCTTCAAGGCTGTGGAGATGTGGTTGGAGGTGGGGGGCTCGTGCTCCGGTGGGCGAGCGACCGAGTTACATTGCTGTTCAAAGTTACTCTAGCGGCCGAGGCCCGCCTTTCAGCGGACCCAGACGCCATTTTGAGGCCCTGCAGCAGTCCCCTCTCATCGAGTCTGCAAGAGTGGAAGAGACCTTTTTGGGGACAACAATAGAGAGTGGAACTTCGTGTTGTGGAAGCGGGACATTCGGCTGGGGTGCGGCTGTGATGCCCCCACCTAGGGGGGCGAGGGAGACTCGTTCGCGCCGTCTCCTTCTTCCGGTGCACCCCATGCTGCTCTTTTTCATCGGCCCGCACGAAGGTCTCTCCCCATCCGGTGCTCCCCAAGTCGTGTCCTCAGTGCTGTGGGAGTATGGCCACCTGTGGCGCACATTCGGTGCTATACAAGTATCAGTGCAGTCATTGCAGGTTCGGTGTTCCGAAAATATGGGCACCGTTGCACGTTCTGTGCTGCGCAAATAGGGGGCACCATCGCCTGGCTGGGGGTGTTCGGTGTTGGGCCGGGGGCTGGGAGACCTCCTATCCGTGGAGGTGGGAGAGGCTCGTCCGCGTCGCCTCTCCCTCCCAGCCCAACTTGGACAAATTGTTGTGGAGGTACGTGTAGGACATCCCGCCGCCCAGAGCTGCTGCGGCTGTTACGGAAGGGAAAAGAAAGAGGTGTCTCGCTCTTCTCTGGACATGTGGCGGGACTACCTAAGACTATCCAGGCCCGTTGCGGTTGGGCCGAGGAGACATGTGGCGGGACTACCTGTAACTGCCCAGGCCGCTGGCCCCTGCCTCTCCTCCGGCTCCCCCATACGTTAAGATTTCCTGACCAAGTGTTGGCGGCAGGGCCCGCCTTATATGGGTTGCCGCCGGTTGGGCGTAGCCGTAACCCTGCCCTATTTTGGAAGGTTCCAGAAGGTGGGGGGGCGAATGTTCTGTTGATTTTCAAGTTTTACAGTTTACCGTTCTTGTTTTTCTAGTGTTATTGTGTTTTCCTTTGCCTGTTATGTTAAAATAAAAGTTCGCGTTTATCAGTGGCTTACTGATTTCGTTTCCCATTTCTTTCTTTCCAGGTTGTTTCATGCTAAAATTTCTATTAACATAGTTTATGTAACATGGAAGCACGTGCAGGGGGATGACGCAGATTCATATATTACGTACACACAAACTCAGACGGGGGGTAGTAGAAAAGTATGACACACAACATCCAAAGACAAACATAAAACAGTGATTATTTGGCCAAAATTATCTTTTTCCGTCTGTTAATTTAGAGCTAGGCTGGGTTCCCGTTCTTATATTGTCCGACCTAGGAAAACTCGAACATGCCGCTGAAATCGTTCTGGCGAAACCTGTGCCATCGGGCATAATCAAACGTGGTAGTTCTATCTGGTCTGTCCGTGCGAGTCGGATTTTTCTTTGTCTCGCGCTTTTTCTCATTCTGTCGGCCTGTCATTCCTGTCGGCCCTCTGCCCTTACTCACGCTCAGTAGAGTCGGGCATTGGGCTTTCCAGTGTCCGACATATCTACAAAAAGCGCATTGGTCTTGCCCTAAGTCTGGCCGTCTTTTGCGTAGTGTCGGGGGATAACTTTTGGGTCGTGGTGCCCCGGGGTTGTCCTGTCGGTATATTTCTCTACCTGGTTTGTCCTCGTCTTTTCTCTGTCGTTGCATAGCCTCTCTGCGCCACATACCGAGACTGTCGAGCATAATAGGCGTTGTCTTATTATTGCGAAGGGCTATTTCCAACGTTTCTATTTTATCAAGGTCAAAGGATCCTGCCAGTGGCCACTGTTTGTCTTGACTTTCTTTGGTATACCTGTGCCACAATTTATTATAGGCTATGGTAACTAATCCATAGTTTATGAACATGTCCTTATTAGGGGTGCCTTCCAGTGGAGCTATATGATCCACCTCTAATACACGGTCCGGGCTGAACCAATTATCAATCAGTGGGGAGAAGACAGACATGACGGCTCGTAACGAGGGACAAAAGTCAGCACTGCCTATCTTATCACTGGGCGCAAAGACTAGACAGAATATTCCTATTCTACGTTGTTTGCAGGCAGTGAATACCTCATGAACAAAAAATAAAAAGTAACTAATAACGAGGAACAATCAATAATAAATAAGATAGAGTAGGATCAATGGGGAGAGTAAGTAGGGCGCAAAAGTCTGCGTCCTCTACCCTTTCACTATCCGCAAAGAGGAATCTGTTATTTCTGGTTTGCAGACAGAGAATCTCCAGAAGACAATCTGCGAACAGTAGTTCGGGGTCAAAGAACCCAGTTAATCAGTGAGGGAGAGGGAGTCTCCCAAAAACCGTTAAGAAATAATAGAGTCAGCGGTGGGAGGAAAATAGGCGCGACGGTTGCGTTACCTATCCTTCACTGTTTGCAGAAGGGAAAGAGCCTACTGTTTCTCCGCGTGCAGACAGTGAATCTCCAAATAAGTTAACAAAGAGTAATACTAGTATTTTTTTAAACAATCAAGCAATCAATTATTTTGCAATCCGTCGTGTTTACACGACCTTACCCGGACCGTATGGACAGTTTCTTGTCTTCCGAATCCAGCGCCCGTTCGTCCTCTTTTTCTCGTATTTCTCACGGCACTCCTAATGGTCCCCAGTCAGGACCGTAGATCACTCGAGAGAGGTCTGTTCGGAACTAGTGAAGTTCGGATGATCGGCTGCCAGACGAGGGTCTATTGGGCAAGAGCTCTCCCGATCGTTGCAGTCGTTCACTCTGTCGTCGGGACCTCTCCCACTGGATCCACGAGTCGCTGATGGGCCCCACGCTTGGGACGCCAATTGTAAAACCTGCGGTCGGGTCGGGGACAATCGATATTTGCCCGGCGGTATTGCCTCTGTGACCCACGAATTATTTAATCAATGAAGAGGCAGGCGCTGGAGACTGGAAAGCAGGAAACAAGGTTTTATTCTCTCCGGAGGAGAACACAGCAAAACAGACAGCAGGTATCGTTCTGAGGTGCTCTAACTTATGTCTGAGGCCTGGCCCCTTATATACAGGGTTCTGCGGTTTTTATTACAGTTTACATACTCATGGTAAAGCTTTGATGTACGGAAAGACATTCCCGGAATCCCCCCCTCCGGGCCCGTTCCCACACACATTTACAGTAGAAGTCCCCACCCTGGTCGTAACAGGTGATGAGTATCGCGCAGCTGGATATTCCGCCAATTCATGGAATGCGGGGGTTCGATCGGATCTCATGGGGTGGGGGCTTTGATCAACCCGGGGGCCCTTTGATGAGGGAAGCTTTCTATTGTACGGGGAGGGGCAAGGAATAGTATCGGCAGAGCTGGGTGTCGGCCTGGGAACGAGGAAGACAAACGGGCACACGGGGAAAAAGGGGTTTGCATCAAAGGGCCGGGGATCATGAAAGGGAAGAAGGGAGGTGTTGCGCTGGGAACAGGATGAGGGTCTGAGGTAGAGCAGCGCTGAAGAGGGGTTTATGATTAAGGCAGGTGCAAGCAGGGGGTTGGTCAGCGTGCAGGCTTGGTGAGGGCGAAGGGCTATGTCGGGGGCCAGTGGCATGCAAAAGGGTTTGTTCTGATCAGGGCATCTTAAAATGGCGGGTGCGCACGACAAAAGTGTGGCATCAGGGGAAGAGGCAAGATGGCGCAGATAATGTTCACCAAACCGTACTAATTTTCAACACCTCCCCTGGGATCGTCCCAACCCTTTCCTTAGTGTACTTAAGGGCTTACCTGGGTGTAGGTCCCTTGATTGGTCGTGGGACAAGATTCAGATCAGACACCACTTCTTCTTCTACCATCTGGACACTCTGGACTTCGTTTGGGCTTGACTTCGTCTCCCTTCCAGTCTGCTGCATCGTCTGTGCCTGTGCACCATACAAGAACCTTCCAAGGCCTGTGGGCATCAAAGACACCTAAAGTAATCTCCCTTGGAGTGAAGGAGTCACCCCCCTGCATTTCCAAGCACCGCAACTAAGTCGACCGGTCTGCTGATCCTGAGCTCCTCCAGACTCCATAAGGTTCCGCAACACAGGTGGTAGTTTTGCACAGCTCCTGAGGCCTGCCCTACCCTCTCACCAAGTTTAAGGCCAGTGTCCCTCGTGGGAGTTGCAATAACCGCACCCCTGTGCACCGCGTCAACTTGCAGTTGCAAAGGCTTGTTGGCTTCCTTCCAAGAAGATCTTTGGGCGCCAAGTAGCCCTAACCTCAAGCACCTCCAATGACCAGATCCTTCAGCCACACTGCATCATGTGCACCGTGGCCTGCATCTTTTGGTGAGCTGCTCTAGGTCCTCCCGCGACTCCAGTGCCTCCGGCCTGTGGGTCCATTTGAGGGTCACCGTGGTTCTTTTGGGCCCCCCTGATTGCTCGGGCCTGCCTCGATTCCCCTGCTTGTGATGAGTCCCCTAGACCTTGCTGGTCCCGACGTTCCTCTTTCTTCAATTCCTGCTTTGGTTGCATTTGCCAAGGCTTATTGGTGCTCCCGACCCCTCAGCACTCAACATGCTTTGTGGGACAGCTCAGTGTTGCCTGGTCCTCAGAGCTGCAGAGTCAAGGTCATTGTCACCAATCCTGCAATACCCGACTGCGGAGGATATTCGTCTTACAAGTCTCCTGGCCACTCCTGAGTGACATAGACTCTGTCCCCTGTACTTGCAGGTACCTTTCATCTAGAATCGACCTTCGGATTCCACCGGACACTTTCTCCTTCTTCAGCAGCGGCACTTTCCTGAAGTCCTCCATTGGGTCCGACTTCGGTTTCCGACACCACTTCCCACGTATGCTCCTGACTTCCTGGTGTAGGTAACGTGGGTACTAGGGTATCCACTGGTGGGGTGGCTTACCAATCATCTGTGTTCCACAGGATTTTGTCAGGGTCGACTGTCAAGGGTCCTTAAACTTTAAAAATTAATCTGCGACTTACACGTAGAGTTGTACGGAGCACGCAGTTGTGTTCCTACACTGCACACTCTCTCCGTGTGGTCCCTATCTACGCACCTTGAGTGGGTACTTAGGTCCCCAGCACTTCTACAACCTCTCGACCTTGTCTTGAACCGAGTGGAGCCAGAGTGGAGAGTGGTCGGAAATGCCCCAGGGTAGGTGTACAATCTCACGCACCGCTGGCGACTGAGCCGCAGGCATCAGGAAATAATCCAGTCTAGACAGACTCCCATGGGCCCCAGAGTGAAAGGTGTATTGAAGCTGAGTAGGATGCAAAAGCCTCCAGCAATCCACCAAGCCAAATGTATCCAAAAACCCACCCAACCACTGTTGGGCCGCAGGAGTATCCCTAGGAGGGTGGCGATCGTGTAGACCGGAGAACACCGAATTAAAATCACCAGCCATAAATAGAGTACTATTAGGGAGGTCCAACAACACACGGCCCAAATCGGAAAAGGTAGAAGTCTGCAGGCCGGGGGGGCACGTAAACCGTAAATAAGGAGAGGGCACGACCCTCATAGCGACCCACAAGGACAGCATATCGCCCCCGATCATCCAGAATCACATCATCAATAGCTAGGGGGAGGGAAGCCCGAACAAGGATACCCACACCCCTAGAACCCGAGGTAAACCCCGAATGTGCTACGAGGCGATAGCCCCACCTATTCATCGCATGACAGACATTGCCCACCAAATGAGTCTCCTGCAGGAAAACAATATCTGGAGATAAACGTCGTATGCATTTCAACACCACACTCCGTTTGACACGGTCCCCCAGACCGTTAACGTTCCACGAAACGAATCTCAACCCGCTACCCCCCATCCCACCCAACAACGCCAAAACCCCCCACCAATGAGCGTGACACAAGAAACATCATCAAATACAGGATAAAGTCGCCTTGAGAACAGAACACACAAACAACGAACTTCCCAACCGCCCACCCCCAACTAACAAAAGAACACCCCCCACCCTGCACCCCTGCAAAAAGCTAAAAAGCCACCCCAACCTGCAGTGTGCCTGTCGCCCAAGAACCCCCATTCTACACAAAGACCCCGGAGGAGGAAAGGCTCCGTCCCACCCGCCACCCCGATCAAGACCAATAACGAGAAAAACCATACATCAAATCACATAAGCAATAGAGGAACGTGGGCATACACTCCTGGAAAAAGTTATTCAAGACAAGGCACCAGGCGAAGACGAAATGCTCAGCTCTCTACACCACCTTCAGCACCGCCCGGGTGGGCATCGGACTCAGTCTCAGGAGGTCGGTCAGGCAAGGAGTCCAGCCAGTCATTCACAGCATCCGGCCGATCAAAGAAAAAAGTTTGGTCATTGTACTCAACCCGCAGCCTGGTCGGAAAAAGCATAGCGTAGCGCATCCCCATGTCCCTAAGACGCTTCTTGGCACCACGAAATCCCATTCGCTGCTTCTGGACCTGTTGGGAAAAGTCCGGATAAAAGTTCACCGTGGCATTCTCAAAGGCCACCGGGCCCTTCACTCGTGATGCTTGCAGGATAGCGTCCCGATCCCTATAGTGGAAAAGTTTTGCAACAATAGGTCTCGGCGGGGCACCTGGCTTACCCTGGCCCCCCGGAACACGATGTGCGCGCTCCACTGTGAAAAATTTACTCAGGCCAGACGGAGAGAGGTGGTTTTGGATCAGGTCTTCAACCAGGAGATCAACCGAGTGGGGTTTTGGATTCTCCGGAACAACAACCACGCGAACATTACAGCGACGTGCACTGTTCTCAAAGTCTTCCAAGCGCCGGGTCATGAAATCGTTCAACCTACGGAGATTGCCAATCTCCGTCGGTATCTCAGAGACGTCTGTCGTGAGGCTGGAGGATTTGATGTCCAACGATTTCACCTTTTCATTGGTTTTTGAAAGATCGGCTCGAATTAAGTTCACATCAATGGCCACGGTGTCAATTTTGTGGGCCAAGGTTTCATATTGTTGGCCTATCGACTCCCTCATGCCAGAAATGGCGCCCATGATGTCCTGCAAGGAAGGCTCCGTCGACGCATCCACGATGTGATCAGACGCGCTGGAACCGGGCAGGGCAGCTCCGGGGGACCCCTTAGAGTGGGTATAACGATCCATGACGTTAGATTGGACCGGACCCCCGCGCAGAGGTGTCTTCGTCTTCCGAGTCTCCCGGTCCCCTCTGCCCGCCATCTCGGAGATGCGTCACAAGGAGATTCACCAGGGTCAACGGACCGGGCACCAGAAAGGGAGGCCTCAGGACCAAAGGACCGCCACAAAGGTACCGCTAGGATAGGGACAGCCAAATAGGAGAACAGTCCAGCCAAAGGCCCGACAGCCGACTCGTGCCCTGGACCCAGCTCCGGCCCGACCCTCTAGCCGATGTCTCAGTCTGAAGCAGAATCGAAACCGAAACTTAAGAGGGGGACCCACAAGTCCAATCCCCCTGCCGTTGTTGTTCAACTCCAAGACGGCCACTGAACCTCACCCAGTCCCGGGCGCACCTCAAGGGCGGAGCCCAAAAGTTCGAATCACCGTAACTCCGGCACCCGGTGTCAAAATAAATTTCTGAAAGGTCCAGGTAGATCAGCCCAACGTCCTCTATACAAATCCTCGTGGAAAATCAGGATTTGTTCAGGATATTACGCCGGGAGTGGCGGGGGTCCGGGGAGCGCTGTGCTCACGCGGCCATCTCGGATGCCCGCCAAGCTCCTCCTCCGAAAAACATGTAATTAATTCTCTCGTAGCAAACTTTGATGTATATATTGAAATTCTCAAAATGTCTTCTTTTATGAAAAAGTACGTTTATTGTTAATTCGTTTTTTTGTACTTTTCATCCATAAAATGTATATGGTTCTTATCAACTATAAGTTAGCTTAATATAAACAATTGAAGATCTCCTCCGGGGTTCACTGACTAAATATCGACGGACAGAATATCGTCTACCCAAAATATCGATGCCAAAATATCGAGGGACAAAATATCGAATTCCTATCTACAAACAGATAAGTACCAACATTTATATATATATACATTGTAAAAATATCAAATTTGTTAAAAATATTTGTAAAATAATAACATTATTAAAAATACATAGCTAAAATATGCTTAAAAATACTTAAATTACCTTACATTTAATAAATAATTAAGTTAACTTCTAAACAAAAAAATATATAATCATATCTGTTAAAACATTTATATATATAAACATAATATTAATAAAAAATACACAATATTATTACCGTAGGATAGCGTAGGGGTAAAAATTACTATTCCCACTCCTGGAAGTGCAACAGTAGGGAAAGCGTTGGATATCGTAGGGCCAAAAATTACTATTCCAACTCCAGAGAGTGCAACAGTAGGGAAAGCGTTGGATAGCGTACGGGTAAAGATTACTATTCCCACTCCAGAGAGTGCAACAGTAGGGAAAGCGTTGGATGGCGTAGGGGTAAAAATTACTATCCCAACTCCAGTGAGTGCAACAGTAGGGAAAGCGTTGGATAGTGTAGGGGTAAAAATTACTATTCCCACTCCAGTGAGTGCAACAGTAGGGAAAGCGTTGGATAGCGTAGGGGTAAAAATTACTATTCCCACTCCAGAGAGTGTAACAGTAGGGAAAGCGTTGGATAGCGTAGGGGTAAAAATTACTATTCCCACCCCAGAGAGTGCAACAGTAGGGAAAGCGTTGGATAGTGTAGGGGTAAAAATTACTATTCCCACTCCAGAGAGTGCAACAGTAGGGAAAGCGTTGGCTAGCATAGGGGTACATTTTTATATCCCCGCTCTCGTGAAAGTAAATTAATATAAATCACATATTTTTAAATTAATCAATTAAAAAAATTACCAATTAAGAATTAATTAATTACCAATTAAAAATTAATTAACATTTTTTTTAAATAAATACCAATTAATTATTTTACATGTTTAATTAATTATATTAAATTACTTCCCAACCTATTCCCCTATAAACCCACAACCCGCTACTAAAAATAAAATAATATTATTCACATAATTATCAATTAATCAATTAATAAAACATATTTAGCAATTAACAATTAATTAATTAACAATTAAAAATTAATTGACAATTTATTCAAAATAAATACCAATTAATTAACATTTTTAATTAATTATAATTAAATTACTTCCCACCCTATTCCCCTATAAACCCACAACCCGCTACAGAAAATAAAATAATATTATTCACATAATTGTCAATTAAACAATTAATAAAAATTAATTAACAATTAATTAATTATCAATTAAAAATTAATTAACAATTAATTCTAAATAAATACCAATTAATTAATTAACATATTTAATTAATTATTATTACATTACTTCCCACCCTTTTCCCCTATAAACCCACAACCCGCTACAGAATTAAATTACGCAAAAATTAAATAACATAAAATTAATTACTTACAATAAATTACAAATAAATATACACTTTTCACACATAAACTAACATATAAAACACTTAAAAAAATTAGATATTATTAAAAAGTCGATATTTTTAATTAACTATATTATGTACTTCGATATTTTGACTGTCTATATTTTTAAATTTGATATTAAAGTACTTACCTTCAAAACGATATTTTGGATGTCTATATTCTGTCCAGTCGATATTTTGTCCATTCTATATTTTAGACTCGATATTTAGGTGACTCGATATTTTGGATTCGATATTTAGACCGTTTACCCTCCTCCGGCTTTGTTTGTTAAACCGAGTGGATCCCGAAGGGAATACCAAACATTTAGTCACTCATGTTCTAATGCTACATTACACTTCTATCACCAAATACATTAAAATAATCATTTCAGTAAATACTCCACTGTAAAGTTAGTGTTTTTCAGATTAACAATGCACAATATCTTTCGCCAGGTATGTCAACCTTTTGGGACAGGTATCACCTAGCTTGCTTGTATGTCTTTCTCCATGATCTATAAGACATAATAGTCCACCTTTTCCATTGCTAGGCTATTTGGCAAATCTAAAAGGTTTATGTGCAAAAAGATCCTGTTTTTGGAACCACTTTTCGCCTGTGACTAGTTCGCTTAATCTATTCCCAGTCCCTCTCTGTCATTGTATTTTATCTCTATACCTTGATTTTTAAGAATAAAAAATACATTTCTTTTTCATTTCTCAATGTGTCTCAGTCTCTGGGAAACGTCTCTCTGACCTCCATGAATAAGCTTATGTGAGCAAACATTAAAGAGGTCCTTTCCTAATTGTAGATCTATAAATCTTTGAAGTATACTGTAACAGAGGGAGAGCTGTAGAAGTTCATTACTTTCAGTATGACATCACCACACAATTGAGTTCCAAGAAGATGTAAATATGCTCAGAGAAATTTGAACCCATACTACATTTTAGTTATAGCTGCAAGAAAATCACAAAAGTTCAGTTTGCAGTTGTAAATTGTTGGGACGGAAAAGTCCTATGCATGGTTATGGACGTTTACCCCTGCTCTGTGTGCCCAATTGTACTGTTGCCTGGATCCATAATGCTGATTTTTGTTGTCATTGGCAAACACTGATAATCTGTGTGTGCCATGCCAGATGGATTGTGGTCTTGTTGGACTGGGAGGGGCACACAAAGTGTTACCCTCTTAGTGGTGGAAGGCTCCTGCCTTCACCAAGAGTTAAATAGCATGAGTGCAGTGGTGGCAACATACCCTGTAGTTATCAGTAAAAGTGGAAGGCCCTTTTCAACCTGTGACACTGGAGTGAGGGCTACAGGTTCACTCATCTTTTTCAAAGTTCCGCTACTGTGTACTTAACTCACCCTTGTCGTACATCAATTAGATGTAGAGTGCTGCGCAGGGCAGGAGGGGTGAATCTGTGCTGGATTTATGTGTTCAGAGTGCAGTGCATGCATGGTGAGCGCGTGTACTGGGTGTATGTGTACCGTAGAGGAATACATTACTTGAGTAATGTAGTGCTGTGCAGTGCGTGCACAGTGAAAGAGTGCTGGGTATATGTGCTTGCAAGAAGTACAGTACATGAAGGGGGAGATGTTGCGCAGTGTGCATATGGCAAACGTGTACTAGCAGTAGGTAGGGTTTTTTGGTGGCAAGGGTGTTTTTAGGGTTTAGGCTGGGTAAGGGTATTTGGGTGGCAAGTGAATTTTAGAGTTTAGGGTGGGTATAGGATTTTGGCTGGCAAGGGAATTTTTAGAGTTTAGGATTGGTGTTGGTTTTTGGCTGGCAATGGGATTTTTTAGGGTTTAGGATCGGTATGGGGTTTTGGGTGCAAGCCGATTTTTAGGGTTTAGAGTGGGTATGGGATTTTTGGTGGAAGGGAATTTTTAGGTTATAGAGTGGGTATGGAATTGTGGGTGGATATATGTATGTATGTATGTATTTGTATATATATATATATATATATATATATATAATATATATATATATATATATATATATATATATATATATATATATATATATATATATTAAACGCAGAAACCTGACCGCCAAAGTTAGCGGTTACACCAGGCGTAGACCTCCACTCCGGTACCAGGTGTTTAGTCGAGTAACAAACACCAATGAAGCCACATCACGAATTCCGCTGCCAGCAATCCATATTTATTTTCGTTAAAGTGCAAGAGCGAGTGCCCTCCCTGACGCGTTTCACTCCGCAGGCGGAGCTTGATCACATGACGCGTCAGGAGTAGGCGGGGCAATAAATTCAATTTAAAAGCCCAAGCGCCTAAAGACACAGGACGCAAGGGTTGCAACACAGCAAATAGGCCAACAATTCATAATTAAAGCAATAGTGCCAGTCAATTATGTTTCTAATCGATGTACAAAAGGACACTGTTAAGAGCATAGTGCTCAAATGACATGTAAGAATAGCGTCACATGATTTGATCTGACAGCCACTCAAAGGGAGTAAAATGGATATTGTAAATTCATTTTGTCAAAATTAACCAGAATGTAAAGCACTCTTAAATCTTCACAAATGAAAATAAAAAGTGTGCTCAAAATATATATATATACACAACGAAAAACTATGATAATATAAGTATTTTACAGGTAAGTATGAACCACTTTATATATGTACATAAATATAAAGGGTTTACACTTACCAGTAAAACACTTACATTTTCATTGTAAAGGCATGCGTGGCTAAGGCACAGTCACAGTAAAGACTTGCGTGGAAAGGCATACATGGTAAAGATGCATGCGCTGTAAAAATCGGGTTGTGAAGGCAAGGAAGGTAGTGGCATGTGTAGTTCCATCAGACAACCTCGCTGCATGCATACTTCAATGCAATGGGACACCTATAAAATGCTCATCTCTGGCCTTTGCAGTCTCCTAAACTGCAAATTGTTTTCTGAGTCACTAGAACACCTTCCCCCGGATCAATGGCTGATTGGACTACAAATTGATTACTCACTGGTCACAGCTCCTTACCTCTCATAGCAGGAGTATGAGAGAAGCTCGAATGAAGTTCTGTTACTTAAAGGTTTAACAAAACCGGCACAGTTCTCCAGCTAAATTATACAGGGCCCAATTGATTCCCACATTGGATTGTTGCTGATGCCGTGGCCCAGACTGCGAAATACTACACATTCTCTGTTTCTGCACAGAATTTCTGGGACAGGGTTGATCACCTTATAAGAGACACTCTTGGCCACACCACTCCCTTCCAAGATTTGACACCTGGGGCTTGCCGACTCTTACCTCACACAAATTCTGCTGGATTGCCTCCATTTTGTCGGTGGCCAAACTATTCATAGTCCATTGGTGGCCTACGCCCAATGTCCCTACTCTGGAGGACTAGCTGGAAAGTGTGGCACTCACAGCTGCCCATGAAAGTTTGATCTATTGGTTGAATGACCTGGGATACATATTTATTGACATATGGGTCCCTCTTATTCATGAAAGAGTTAATCTTATATCCAGACTTCCAACTTTTTCCTGATTGCAGGCCGACACACCTTCTTTTGGCATGTCACACACTTTTTTAGGAATGTCTGACAAAATATCGAAATCAAAAATATCGAAATACAAAAATATCGGGACAAAAATATCGAAGTCAAAAATATAGGAATCCTATCCCTAACAAGGTAAGTACAAAAATATCGAAAAAATAATATCGTAGTACAAAAATATCGTATTTAAAAATATCGTTTTTTTAAATGTATTAATAATAATGTAAAAATAATTATAAAATACATATAATGTTACAAATATTAAATAAAAATATTAAAACATAATTAAAAATTTAAAACTAATACATATACATTTAAAATAAATTAAAAACTTAATAATGTAATGTAATTTTATATTTTTTAATTTCATTTAATTGATTTAATTTAAATTAATTTTATTTTTACCCTGTACGACTGTACCCCAAAAACCCAAAACTGACCCTGAACCCTAAAAATACCCCTTTACCCAAAAACCCAAAACTGACCCTGAACCCTAAAAATACCCCTTCACCCATGAACTGAAAACTGACCCTGAACCCTAAAAATACCCCTTTACCCATGAACTGAAAACTGACCCAGAACCCTAAAAATACCCCTTTACCCAAAAACTGAAAACTGACCCTGAACCCTAAAAATACCCCTTTACCCATGAACTGAAAACTGACCCATAACCCTAAAAATACCCCTTTACCCAAAAACTGAAAACTGACCCTGAACCCTAAAAATACCCCTTTACCCAAAAACTGAAAACTGACCCTAAACCCTAAAAATACACCTTTACCCAAAAACTGAAAACTGACCCTGAACCCTAAAAATACCCCTTTACCCATGAACTGAAAACTGACCCTGAACCCTAAAAATACCCCTTTACCCAAAAACTGAAAACTGACCCTAAACCCTAAAAATACACCTTTACCCAAAAACTGAAAACTGACCCTGAACCCTAAAAATACCCCTTTACCCATGAACTGAAAACTGACCCAGAACCCTAAAAATACCCCTTTACCCAAAAACTGAAAACTGACCCTGAACCCTAAAAATACCCCTTTACCCAAAAACTGAAAACTGACCCTGAACCCTAAAAATACCCCTTTACCCATGAACTGAAAACTGACCCTGAACCCTAAAAATACCCCTGTACCCATGAACTGAAAACTGACCCTGAACCCTAAAAATACCCCTGTACCCAAAATTAATTAATATTATTTAATTACCAATTAATTATTAATTAACAATAACAATAAAGTAAATATATTAGCACATTTGCTGTAATTAATTTAATTTAATAATTAATATTATTTTGCACAATTAATTAATTAAGAATAACAATAAATTATATATAAAAAAATTACTATAATTAATGTAATTAAATAATTAATAATAATTAATTACCAACTAATTAATAATTATAAATATGTAAAAATTATAATAATTAATTAACTAATTAATAGAAATTAATGACCAATTAATTAATAATTAAAATATGTACAAACATATATCAATTAATTAATTATTATTAAATTACTTCCCACCCTATTCCCCTATAAACCCATAACCCGCTACAGAACATATTTATCTATTAATAAATTAATTAAAAATAATTAAAAATTAATTCTCAATTAATTAATTAATAATTCCTACTAATTAATAATTAATTTAACATAATTAAATTACTTCCCACCCTATTCCCCTATAAACCCACAACCCGCTACAGTAGTAAAAGACAATATTTAATAAAATAACATTAAAAATAAATAATAAAACATAATAAATACAATATAATATACACTAAATTTATTTAAAACTTGATATTAGTAACATCAAAGTTATTAATTTCGATATTATTAACATCGATATTTACAACTTCGATATTACTGATATCATGCCAATATCGATATTTAGACTGTCGATATTACTTACCTTCGATATTTTTGTATCTCGATATTTAAACTTCGATATTTTGTCTTTCCTATATTTTATTTTCGATATTTTGTCTGTGTACCCTTTTTTAGACCTGTGAACAAGGTGATTACTGGTTTAATTTTGTATGGGAGAAGGGACGCCACTGACTTGCCTTTTACCCATTTGAATGACAACAGCCTAGGACTCTTCTACACATATTTACACGCCAGCCGTAGACCTGCGGTTTAGCATTTTGTCACACATGCTCTAGATTCTAGTGACCTTATATAACTTGGTTCTTCTGCAACCCTTCCCTTTGATATTACTCACTGTAGACCTCTCATTTTCTTTCTCATAGATCACTTCTACCATTAATAGACGACATTTACTATAATCCTCTATACCCTCTGTATATGCATTGGTTGTCTTAATGATGTACCTATATATGATCTGTGTGTTGCTTTCCTTTAAGCTGTCACCTCTGCGTTTATGCTGTGCACTTTGTGCATAATCCATAGTATAATTCAATAAAAAGATGTAAACTTTTCCAATTTCACCATTCTTTTGAGGTGTTTTCTAGTGCTATGAACATTCCATTAAAGAGTCTTTCTGTAGGACGGTAGCATCCTTCTGCATGGTTACCCCCACTTTTTGCCTGGTGATAAGCTGTTTTTGACTAATCTGACTGGGATCCTGCTAATCAGGACCCCAGTCTATCTGCTTTCACCCTTAAATTGTTGTGGTTAGTACTTAGGTACAGCCCAGATTGGATATTGGGGTACCCTTATCAGTCCCTAGTAAATGGTACTAAGGTACCCAGGGCAACGGTACCCCAGAGGTCCCCCATGGGCTGAAGCATGCATTATGACACCCATGGGAGATCATTCAAAATTAAACTACAGGCCTGCCAATGCAGCCTGTGTAAGCTGGTGCTAGTACCACTTACTAAACGTATAGGTTTCCTATATCTAGGGTCACTGCACTTAAAACATGTCACCCCTATAGCAGGCCTTTACAATCCTGAAGGCAGGGTGCTTGGTTCTAAGTAAGAGGGTGCCCCTGCATGAGCAAGACACCCCTACAGCCTATGGAGTCTTGGATTCTTCCAGGTTGTCAGTGAAGCAGCCATATACTTTATAGAGGGGCACCGCGTAATTACGTGATGACCATCTCAAAACTGGCTGCAACAAATCCTATCATGTTTGGTAGCAAACATGTTGGAATCATACATCCCACACCATAAACGGTGTGGGAGTATGATTCCAAGCACTGGAAGAGCCCTCCGTAAGGCTCTCAGTGTTCCCAGTACCAGCCTACTTGACATGGACAGCACAAAATGGTTGCTGTCGACCAGAGATTCCGCCCTCCTGCTGCTGAGCCAAGCTCCAGCAGGGGAAAGCAGAATAATAGGCATCCTGTCACAGGGAGGTGTGACCACCTACCAGATAGGAGATAGTGTATTGGGGTAGGGTGGGTGCGCTTGTCAGCACTTTGTCTGCATGAGGGGCATAATTGGTGTCCCTGTGCATAGTCCAGTTCAAACCAGCCCTGGGAGCCGCTTGCTCCCGCTCTGGCGTGATACTAGACAAAGGACATGGGAGTAACCTCCCTCCTGTCCAGACCCTCTGTAAAACCTGCGGTCGGGTCGGGGACAATCGATATTTGCCCGGCGGTATTGCCTCTGTGACCCACGAATTATTTAATCAATGAAGAGGCAGGCGCTGGAGACTGGAAAGCAGGAAACAAGGTTTTATTCTCTCCGGAGGAGAACACAGCAAAACAGACAGCAGGTATCGTTCTGAGGTGCTCTAACTTATGTCTGAGGCCTGGCCCCTTATATACAGGGTTCTGCGGTTTTTATTACAGTTTACATACTCATGGTAAAGCTTTGATGTACGGAAAGACATTCCCGGAATCCCCCCCTCCGGGCCCGTTCCCACACACATTTACAGTAGAAGTCCCCACCTTGGTCGTAACAGGTGATGAGTATCGCGCAGCTGGATATTCCGCCAATTCATGGAATGCGGGGGTTCGATCGGATCTCATGGGGTGGGGGCTTTGATCAACCCGGGGGCCCTTTGATGAGGGAAGCTTTCTATTGTACGGGGAGGGGCAAGGAATAGTATCGGCAGAGCTGGGTGTCGGCCTGGGAACGAGGAAGACAAACGGGCACACGGGGAAAAAGGGGTTTGCATCAAAGGGCCGGGGATCATGAAAGGGAAGAAGGGAGGTGTTGCGCTGGGAACAGGATGAGGGTCTGAGGTAGAGCAGCGCTGAAGAGGGGTTTATGATTAAGGCAGGTGCAAGCAGGGGGTTGGTCAGCGTGCAGGCTTGGTGAGGGCGAAGGGCTATGTCGGGGGCCAGTGGCATGCAAAAGGGTTTGTTCTGATCAGGGCATCTTAAAATGGCGGGTGTGCACGACAAAAGTGTGGCATCAGGGGAAGAGGCAAGATGGCGCAGATAATGTTCACCAAACCGTACTAATTTTCAACAGTCCTCCCTTTAACATATTCAAGACATCTTGCTGGTTCATTTTCTACTCGGTTCTATTATGGTGGGCATAAGGAAAAAAAGCAGTAGGAACCCTAGATGAAAGAGTTGTAAACATTACATTTTAAGATCTCTAGTTTTAGGAGGCGGACCTATTGATAAACTTTGATAAACTTGTTTAGCAGGAAAGTCATAGTAATGCAATGCAAAAGTGATTCGAAGTGAGAGCAGTGTGCACATTTCATAATGTGAACTGATGGATTGTTACATAATCAATACAATGTTGGCTGGGAGAGAAACGAGACGTGGCAGAAATGATCAGGAATGTTCGAGGTTTAGTAAGTTTTCAGCAATTCTTCGTCTTCCGTTGGCACTGTGGAGCACCGGCGGTGGAGCTACGAGTCCAGCTCTATTCTAAGTTCCGTGTTGCAGGGCACGACCTTTTCCTCGCGTTTCTGGTCAAAAAGGTCTTTTTCGCCCGGTGTCCTTTGGGATCAATAGTCAAAAGTTCAGGTGGAAGAAGAGTGTACAAAATAGTCCATAGGGTAGGTCGGAGGAAAAGGGGGATGGAGCAAGGCCAGATCGGGGACAAACTAGGGGAACGAGAGATTTCAGATGGGCGGGCTCATGACCGAGTCTAGAGAGCGGGGACCTTTCGGCACACATTCGAACATGGAGCAGGGGCCTCAGATTAGCCCTTTCTTCTCATTTTGTTGGAGATAGTGCCTCGTCCTGTAGCTCTGTTCTGTCGCGGTCTCGCCTTGGCCCATGTCGCAGACGTTCCATAGTCCGTAGTCAGGCCACATGCTCCCACATCCGGTCCTTCTTTCCTCCGACAGCCGTACCCTTGAAGGAGTTTGAAAAGACAATTTTTAGAGAATTGGTAGAGGAGAGTAACCACATAAGTCTATTTCTCTCCCAGCTCCAGGTAAGTGAGGATAGAAACGTTCGTTATATTAGGGTTCACAACTGACATATAAATGATCGATGGTGGACCTGCTGGATTTACTATGACTTTCCTTCACAACTGTTTAATATAGTCACGACAGTTCATCTAATGGGGATCCACCTCTGTAATGCAAGCCTGACGATGCTAAACCGTTCTCTAGGGGTCTATATTTACAAAAAGGTGGTGTGAGCTATCAACATGGTACTAAAAAGGCCTCGCGCTGCGGGACGAACACAGGCTAAACATTTTTCATATTATCAATGCATCCTGCCCTTTAACTAAACATTTTCACTTTCGGCAAGGTTCATTGTAATGGTTTTCTTTGCCCCGGTCTAATCTTTAACTTTGTAAAACATCATTCTGGTCCCTATGCAGCCTCTCGTGGCCTGATTACTAAATTAGAGAAGACAGGGGTCTCATCGGAAGACAACTAGGGACATAGAAAACCGTGATGGGGGGGGCATCATCTCATTTTGGGTTATAGGGGTACTGTCGGCAGAAGGCCACAGTTCAGTTGGTGAGCATTCAGTGGCATTTCTCGAATTTTCAAACTCTGAAATTTGCCTATATATAGAAAATCATTTCTAGGAGCCACAGCTGGCCTGTGTGAGTCGCGAGTCGACCCACCCCTTACAATCGGGGGATGAAGGATAGTTATCGGGGGGGGGGCAACTGAACGCAATACTGGGTGCGGAACGCAATACTGGGTGCGTCCTGAGAAGATGGGGGGGTTTCGGTTACCTTTATGGTTTGGGTATCGCGACAATTTGGGACGGGGAGGGGCGCGTTATCTGAGGCACTTTTATCTCATAGTAGTAGCCGCTGACATGTAGTTCCCTCATTTCGGGTCAGATTTAGGGAACCTCAGTCAGCTTACCTGTCCTTTCCTTTATGACCAATTCTCGGTTTCATCAAAATATTTCCGGAAAGGAGAGGTGGTGACACAGCATTAGGGCGATTTTATTAAAGACAAGTTTTGAGCAAATACCGGCGGTATTTGAAGCCAATTGGGTGGTGTGCTAGGGGTGGCAGTCTGCCAATTTCGGGGCTAATCGCTCGGAAGAGTGGGAGTGTGAAAAAGAGAGAGAGAGAGAGAGAGAGAGAGAGAGAGAGAGAGAGAGAGAGAGAGAGAGAGAGAGAGAGAGAGAGAGTGCAACGGCAGGCTAAATAGTACACGTGCGACAGAGAGAGTGGCAGTGTATTTAAGAAAGGCTATTTCGTGCATTACACAGCAAAGGACATTCACGGGTCTGCGTTAGAATCTTGAAATTATGCAGTTTGAGGCGGACGAGCATTAGACAGGGTAGAGGGGACATGCTTCGAGAAAAAGGAAAAAGAAAAGGGAGGTACCATTGTGTCGCACTTTCCTGCATTCTCGGTCCTTCGACCAGTTGAGTCAACGCTTCAGTCACACACGCACATTCTCTCATAGTTTCGATTCATCCGTGACATAGGTTCATTCGCGCAGCCTGGGTTAAGGGTGATCACTTTCCATCAGATCATACTAGTTTTGCGGGTTCGTTTGCTACGTGAGTAGTTTGCAGGTGTGCTTAGGTGCCACCTTGCAGCGCTAGTCTGTTTCGTGTATTAGACATGGCAAGGCTTCAGATCTTCACCATACCTCGGTTGCGGCCCCTGATGTAACCGGTAGAGGGAGGAAAAAGAGGGGAAGGGAGGGGGACAACAGTCGCGCATATCAAATACATGGATTCGAAAGTCCTCTACTTACCTCATACTCGCCTTTCCTCCTCGGGGTAGAGTCCCCGGGGATATAGTTTCCGGAGTCGGGGGGGGGGGGCAGTGTGTCCTTATAGGTCGTATGCGGGGAAACGTGAAAAGGGAACCAGAGGTGCCTAGTGCGAGGTATCTAGTTAGCAGATGTATCTCACTATCGGGGTCCTTAAATCTCCTTCAACGCAGTGACGTTCTAGGGTTCTTCGGTTCTCGGGTCAGCTCTGTTCCCCAATACCTTTGAACATCGTACTTTATAACATTTACATCGTGTTATTTTACCCTTCTTTTACATTCCCTCATTTATACCGTTCGTTTTACCCATCCTTGGAAGTCGAGGTCTTCCTCCATGCGGGAGTTCATGAGTCAGTCGCGTACCTTGAAGGCAGAGTGTCGTGTCGTAGATCCGATCCGTCCTCCAGGGCTGGGCAGCCATCTTCTTAATAACCTTAAAGAGAGAGCATAGTAGGGTGCACAGAAAAGAACGTTCCCGCCCGTCCCATATTTTCAAAATAAGCATGCAACACCCGATCTTTATTTTTGCAAAATCATGGCACGTGGATTTATGAGGGTACAATCGCATTTGGCCGGACACGGCAATGGCTAAAGTGCGTACAGTGGGGGTGTCGTTTTGCAGCGATAAAAACGTTAGAAAGTTTTAGCAATTCATTTGTAGCAAACCAGAACGTCTATCAGTTGGCCGGGGGCTCGGGGGCGTTTATTTCATAATTTAGAAGCATAGTCATACTAGTTGCAATCAGATTTCCTATATGCATACCGCGTGCGTGCGTCATAAGCGAGGTTATACATCAGCTATATATAAAAATATAATACATTGTACATTTATAATCATCATTTTTAACGGGATTCTTTTACATGTTCCTCGAGTGAGCTCTCCTTTCTTCTTGTCAAGTGTACAAAAGGGTCATATATGTCTCAGAACATTAAGTTTGTATAGTAAAAAGGGACACCATGAGGTGTTCGTAAGTTCCTATTGATACCTGCGCCATTTTGGGCGGGGCCGGGTTAGTCCGGAAGTAGCATCAGGGAAAAATGTTTCCTACAACCGGCAGTTGGACCAGAGTCCTTTTCGGCAGTTCTAGAATTCATGCTAACAGAAGGAGTGGCAATGTCATGTTTATTTCGTTGGCGATCAAGACAGTTGTCCCTTACCGGAGGCCTGCAGTGGCCGAGGGTTCCTCCGAGGACCTTTGTAGAATCTTCAAGGCTGTGGAGATGTGGTTGGAGGTGGGGGGCTCGTGCTCCGGTGGGCGAGCGACCGAGTTACATTGCTGTTCAAAGTTACTCTAGCGGCCGAGGCCCGCCTTTCAGCGGACCCAGACGCCATTTTGAGGCCCTGCAGCAGTCCCCTCTCATCGAGTCTGCAAGAGTGGAAGAGACCTTTTTGGGGACAACAATAGAGAGTGGAACTTCGTGTTGTGGAAGCGGGAGATTCGGCTGGGGTGCGGCTGTGATGCCCCTACCTAGGGGGGCGAGGGAGACTCGTTCGCGCCGTCTCCTTCTTCCGGTGCACCCCATGCTGCTCTTTTTCATCGGCCCGCACGAAGGTCTCTCCCCATCCGGTGCTCCCCAAGTCGTGTGCTCAGTGCTGTGGGAGTATGGCCACCTGTGGCGCACATTCGGTGCTGTACAAGTATCAGTGCAGTCATTGCAGGTTCGGTGTTCCGAAAATATGGGCACCGTTGCACGTTCTGTGCTGCGCAAATAGGGGGCACCATCGCCTGGCTGGGGGTGTTCGGTGTTGGGCCGGGGGCTGGGAGACCTCCTATCCGTGGAGGTGGGAGAGGCTCGTCCGCGTCGCCTCTCCCTCCCAGCCCAACTTGGACAAATTGTTGTGGAGGTACGTGTAGGACATCCCGCCGCCCAGAGCTGCTGCGGCTGTTACGGAAGGGAAAAGAAAGAGGTGTCTCGCTCTTCTCTGGACATGTGGCGGGACTACCTAAGACTATCCAGGCCCGTTGCGGTTGGGCCGAGGAGACATGTGGCGGGACTACCTGTAACTGCCCAGGCCGCTGGCCCCTGCCTCTCCTCCGGCTCCCCCATACGTTAAGATTTCCTGACCAAGTGTTGGCGGCAGGGCCCGCCTTATATGGGTTGCCGCCGGTTGGGCGTAGCCGTAACCCTGCCCTATTTTGGAAGGTTCCAGAAGGTGGGGGGGCGAATGTTCTGTTGATTTTCAAGTTTTACAGTTTACCGTTCTTGTTTTTCTAGTGTTATTGTGTTTTCCTTTGCCTGTTATGTTAAAATAAAAGTTCGCGTTTATCAGTGGCTTACTGATTTCGTTTCCCATTTCTTTCTTTCCAGGTTGTTTCATGCTAAAATTTCTATTAACATAGTTTATGTAATATGGAAGCACGTGCAGGGGGATGACGCAGATTCATATATTACGTACACACAAACTCAGACGGGGGGTAGTAGAAAAGTATGACACACAACATCCAAAGACAAACATAAAACAGTGATTATTTGGCCAAAATTATCTTTTTCCGTCTGTTAATTTAGAGCTAGGCTGGGTTCCCGTTCTTATATTGTCCGACCTAGGAAAACTCGAACATGCCGCTGAAATCGTTCTGGCGAAACCTGTGCCATCGGGCATAATCAAACGTGGTAGTTCTATCTGGTCTGTCCGTGCGAGTCGGATTTTTCTTTGTCTCGCGCTTTTTCTCATTCTGTCGGCCTGTCATTCCTGTCGGCCCTCTGCCCTTACTCACGCTCAGTAGAGTCGGGCATTGGGCTTTCCAGTGTCCGACATATCTACAAAAAGCGCATTGGTCTTGCCCTAAGTCTGGCCGTCTTTTGCGTAGTGTCGGGGGATAACTTTTGGGTCGTGGTGCCCCGGGGTAGTCCTGTCGGTATATTTCTCTACCTGGTTTGTCCTCGTCTTTTCTCTGTCGTTGCATAGCCTCTCTGCGCCACATACCGAGACTGTCGAGCATAATAGGCGTTGTCTTATTATTGCGAAGGGCTATTTCCAACGTTTCTATTTTATCAAGGTCAAAGGATCCTGCCAGTGGCCACTGTTTGTCTTGACTTTCTTTGGTATACCTGTGCCACAATTTATTATAGGCTATGGTAACTAATCCATAGTTTATGAACATGTCCTTATTAGGGGTGCCTTCCAGTGGAGCTATATGATCCACCTCTAATACACGGTCCGGGCTGAACCAATTATCAATCAGTGGGGAGAAGACAGACATGACGGCTCGTAACGAGGGACAAAAGTCAGCACTGCCTATCTTATCACTGGGCGCAAAGACTAGACAGAATATTCCTATTCTACGTTGTTTGCAGGCAGTGAATACCTCATGAACAAAAAATAAAAAGTAACTAATAACGAGGAACAATCAATAATAAATAAGATAGAGTAGGATCAATGGGGAGAGTAAGTAGGGCGCAAAAGTCTGCGTCCTCTACCCTTTCACTATCCGCAAAGAGGAATCTGTTATTTCTGGTTTGCAGACAGAGAATCTCCAGAAGACAATCTGCGAACAGTAGTTCGGGGTCAAAGAACCCAGTTAATCAGTGAGGGAGAGGGAGTCTCCCAAAAACCGTTAAGAAATAATAGAGTCAGTGGGGGAGAAAAATAGGCGCGACGGTTGCGTTACCTATCCTTCACTGTTTGCAGAAGGGAAAGAGCCTACTGTTTCTCCGCGTGCAGACAGTGAATCTCCAAATAAGTTAACAAAGAGTAATACTAGTATTTTTTTAAACAATCAAGCAATCAATTATTTCGCAATCCGTCGTGTTTACACGACCTTACCCGGACCGTATGGACAGTTTCTTGTCTTCCGAATCCAGCGCCCGTTCGTCCTCTTTTTCTCGTATTTCTCACGGCACTCCTAATGGTCCCCAGTCAGGACCGTAGATCACTCGAGAGAGGTCTGTTCGGAACTAGTGAAGTTCGGATGATCGGCTGCCAGACGAGGGTCTATTGGGCAAGAGCTCTCCCGATCGTTGCAGTCGTTCACTCTGTCGTCGGGACCTCTCCCACTGGATCCACGAGTCGCTGATGGGCCCCACGCTTGGGACGCCAATTGTAAAACCTGCGGTCGGGTCGGGGACAATCGATATTTGCCCGGCGGTATTGCCTCTG
Source organism: Lissotriton helveticus (assembly GCF_964261635.1). NCBI lineage: Eukaryota > Metazoa > Chordata > Amphibia > Caudata > Salamandridae > Lissotriton > Lissotriton helveticus. Next base: position 750,843,685 of record NC_136069.1, on the reverse strand, counting down.
TGACCCACGAATTATTTAATCAATGAAGAGGCAGGCGCTGGAGACTGGAAAGCAGGAAACAAGGTTTTATTCTCTCCGGAGGAGAACACAGCAAAACAGACAGCAGGTATCGTTCTGAGGTGCTCTAACTTATGTCTGAGGCCTGGCCCCTTATATACAGGGTTCTGCGGTTTTTATTACAGTTTACATACTCATGGTAAAGCTTTGATGTACGGAAAGACATTCCCGGAATCCCCCCCTCCGGGCCCGTTCCCACACACATTTACAGTAGAAGTCCCCACCCTGGTCGTAACAGGTGATGAGTATCGCGCAGCTGGATATTCCGCCAATTCATGGAATGCGGGGGTTCGATCGGATCTCATGGGGTGGGGGCTTTGATCAACCCGGGGGCCCTTTGATGAGGGAAGCTTTCTATTGTACGGGGAGGGGCAAGGAATAGTATCGGCAGAGCTGGGTGTCGGCCTGGGAACGAGGAAGACAAACGGGCACACGGGGAAAAAGGGGTTTGCATCAAAGGGCCGGGGATCATGAAAGGGAAGAAGGGAGGTGTTGCGCTGGGAACAGGATGAGGGTCTGAGGTAGAGCAGCGCTGAAGAGGGGTTTATGATTAAGGCAGGTGCAAGCAGGGGGTTGGTCAGCGTGCAGGCTTGGTGAGGGCGAAGGGCTATGTCGGGGGCCAGTGGCATGCAAAAGGGTTTGTTCTGATCAGGGCATCTTAAAATGGCGGGTGCGCACGACAAAAGTGTGGCATCAGGGGAAGAGGCAAGATGGCGCAGATAATGTTCACCAAACCGTACTAATTTTCAACACCTCCCCTGGGATCGTCCCAACCCTTTCCTTAGTGTACTTAAGGGCTTACATGGGTGTAGGTCCCTTGATTGGTCGTGGGACAAGATTCAGATCAGACACCACTTCTTCTTCTACCATCTGGACACTCTGGACTTCGTTTGGGCTTGACTTCGTCTCCCTTCCAGTCTGCTGCATCGTCTGTGCCTGTGCACCATACAAGAACCTTCCAAGGCCTGTGGGCATCAAAGACATCTAAAGTAATCTCCCTTGGAGTGAAGGAGTCACCCCCCTGCATTTCCAAGCACCGCAACTAAGTCGACCGGTCTGCTGATCCTGAGCTCCTCCAGACTCCATAAGGTTCCGCAACACAGGTGGTAGTTTTGCACAGCTCCTGAGGCCTGCCCTACCCTCTCACCAAGTTTAAGGCCAGTGTCCCTCGTGGGAGTTGCAATAACCGCACCCCTGTGCAACGCGTCAACTTGCAGTTGCAAAGGCTTGTTGGCTTCCTTCCAAGAAGATCTTTGGGCGCCAAGTAGCCCTAACCTCAAGCACCTCCAATGACCAGATCCTTCAGCCACACTGCATCATGTGCACCGTGGCCTGCATCTTTTGGTGAGCTGCTCTAGGTCCTCCCGCGACTCCAGTGCCTCCGGCCTGTGGGTCCATTTGAGGGTCACCGTGGTTCTTTTGGGCCCCCCTGATTGCTCGGGCCTGCCTCGATTCCCCTGCTTGTGATGAGTCCCCTAGACCTTGCTGGTCCCGACGTTCCTCTTTCTTCAATTCCTGCTTTGGTTGCATTTGCCAAGGCTTATTGGTGCTCCCGACCCCTCAGCACTCAACATGCTTTGTGGGACAGCTCAGTGTTGCCTGGTCCTCAGAGCTGCAGAGTCAAGGTCATTGTCACCAATCCTGCAATACCCGACTGCGGAGGATATTCGTCTTACAAGTCTCCTGGCCACTCCTGAGTGACATAGACTCTGTCCCCTGTACTTGCAGGTACCTTTCATCTAGAATCCACCTTCGGATTCCACCGGACACTTTCTCCTTCTTCAGCAGCGGCACTTTCCTGAAGTCCTCCATTGGGTCCGACTTCGGTTTCCGACACCACTTCCCACGTATGCTCCTGACTTCCTGGTGTAGGTAACGTGGGTACTAGGGTATCCACTGGTGGGGTGGCTTACCAATCATCTGTGTTCCACAGGATTTTGTCAGGGTCGACTGTCAAGGGTCCTTAAACTTTAAAAATTAATCTGCGACTTACACGTAGAGTTGTACGGAGCACGCAGTTGTGTTCCTACACTGCACACTCTCTCCGTGTGGTCCCTATCTACGCACCTTGAGTGGGTACTTAGGTCCCCAGCACTTCTACAACCTCTCGACCTTGTCTTGAACCGAGTCATGGTTCTTATACCGCTTTCTTAGTATATGGTTTGGTCCCCTCCTGGGCTCCACTCTGTATTTCGTGCTATTTACTGTATTTCTATGCAAAGTATTGTGTGCATTGTGTTTATCTCTGTGTAGGAGATATCAAAACATGTTAGAGAGTATTCTGTAATAAATACATATTTTTATAAATACATTGTGTGATTCTTTATCACTTAATCTATACTATAAGATTGCCTTCTGGTAAAAACAAGCTGCTTTACACTCCTTCTGGACGAAGCCTGAAGGGTGCTCTCCAAAGCTACCACTTACAGAGCTTTCTAAGGTTGCCTAAGACCTCTTAAAGCACCACAGGGGTTGTCTGGACTGGTGCAAGGTGCGCACTTACATTAGTGGACATTATATACCAGGCCAGCATCTCACACTTTCTATCTTGCCCGTTCTGATAAGGTGTTTTATCGAACATATCTAAGTAATCCTCAACTAGTGCCAAATTACGTTCCGCAGATTTCTCTTTGCTCTCTGGGGCATCTTGTTCTTTATGCTCAAGTCTTTCATATTCCAGTTTAAATCGACTGTTATGATCCTAGTGCCTCATGGCTCCAGTGTTTCTAGTACCAGCAGGAGTAACTACAGACTTGCAAGCTTCTGCTCCTGAGCTTCATGCCTGTATTTTAGAAGCCTGAAAGACCACCTTCTATACTGCAGTTTTAGACCAGTAACAACAAGCCTGATGGTTTTCCTATAAGCAATGATCCCATCAACAGTCGTTGCATCCAGACAGTTTTTCATATTTTTGTGGACACTTCCCTTTTGGGTTTATTTAGCACTAATTTTCAGGTGGCCTTCTTTCTAGAGCCCCTGTTGCTTTCGGGTCAGATGGCTATCACTCAAATGTGCTGTTTCCATGCAAATTATCAGCATCCCTATCATCACCACACACAGACATAATAAGAGCACAGGGCACCTCATGTTGAGCACTTCCACTATTAAAGTACTCTGCTGGCTCCTTCTGCAAGCCTGTTTCATCTTCAAAGTTTGCTACTTCACCTTCAAGTCAGTTAATATAAGTGGATCACTGTACCTGGCAAGAAAGTTCAATCTTACCAGAGATGCATGTAGCACCTCTGGCATAAATGGAACCATGCTGAGAACAAGAAAATGGACGATGGAAAAGACATGTCCACCCTTCTACTGCTACTTCCAATGCTCTGGAAATTGATCCCTAAGCAAATTCGACCACATCTTTCCCTCATTCACTTCTGTAAGGAAATTGATACACATTGCTTCACGCAATACCTTATTCTTGTGCCAGGACCAGCCTTTAGCATATGTGAGTTGAGCTCATGCCTGGGACACCAACATTTAGAGGGATGCACAGAGCTCCCTGCACAAATCAGTGCTCTTCCGACATGGCTTTAAAGAAAAGTATGTTTCATCATTTGAGAATCTCAATCTCCCTCCCACTACCCTTTATCACAGCACACTTCACTAGAATAGAAGAGAACTCAACCAAAATGAAATGACTCGCATCCTAAAATAATTAAATGGATCACAACATAATTATTAGCAAATAGTTTCTCGTCAAAATGACATATGTTAAGTTGCTACTGTTGACTTACATTTGAATAGTACAATGCATAACATCCTAAATTGTCTTAATATAGCACTTACTACCCCATACGAGGTGTTGAGCACTTTGCGCCGAGCAGCAAGCTACTTTGGAACCCAAGATTAGAGGTTAATAGTTACTAGAATATTAATAAGTATTTTTTTTTCTTGGGCTTTTGTTGTGTTGGTTTTGTTCTCTATATTTCTTGTGTGTTTCATACTGTTTAGAGGAGGGATAGAATGATGGGAATGGATTTGAAAGGGGGAGCAATATGAGTTTGCTCTTAGGTATATGATGCCTCTGGCCTTACCATAAATCTGGCTACAGGGATAGCAACCTTCATGACACCTGTGATCCCTGGAGACAGGAGGAGATGGAATGAAAGTGTGTCTTTAAAAGTCATTGAATGTCACCTATGCGTTCCAGGTCCACGACCTATTAGAGGCACCAACCCCTTTCCAGAGTTTATAAATATTCGATATTAACAAGAAAAGGAGTGTAGAGGTTCAATAGGTAGTGGACTTACCCTCCTCTGTAAATTATGAAAAAACAAACAAAGTCCACCCTTAACTACAGGAATATTACTACCCTTCTTTGTTCAGTATTTGAGCGGACTGGTCAGTTTTACTGAGTTTGTACAAGAAAAACACACTATTTTGTTAAAATACCCTCACCTACCAAACGGTCCCTTGGTGGCATGTTTCATCATCGGGTTCTTCCCGCCTCGCTGGGGGATGGGGCGTGCCCGACCGACGACGACATGGGAACACTTATTAGTGAAGTGATAGTATATGTGATGTAAGAGTGGAAGGGTCTGAGTGGATAGAGTGGGAGAGCTAGTCAAATCAGATGTAGAAAAATAGTTATACAACTAAAAGTCTTAATTAAATGCAAAATTATCTGCTTATTGAGAGATGTCTCTGGTAAAAATGGAACCCTTTTTGCATGATTCATAAACTCGCTCAAGGTGTAATTATCGACATATATCACCTGTTTCTGAGGAAACAAAAATATTTCTGATACAGTAAACCAGGGGTGTCAACATGATGTGGAATTTCACACTGAGTAAAAAATGTATGGGTACCACCTTGGGGGAATCAAATGAATAGTTTCTGTATAATCAACTAATGCTGGTAAAAAATACTGGTATTTTATGGCTGTGAGAATCACTTGCAAAGCCAGATAACTTGCAATGCCTCCTGGCTCAGTTCTCTATGTGTACTTTATTGTAGCTATCACTTTACTGAACCACGCCCTCGAACGTGAAACAAACTGTGCTCTGACCTACCTTGAAAACATTAAGCACCCACCCAGTAGCTGGCGCTAACAAAATCGTAGAGACGTGCAAACCAAGCTCTTGGTACTCTTATAATAGGAGGAGGCGTTGGTCACGTGACTGTCAGTGCTTCCTCCCCCTCCATGACATCACCACTGCCGCAGCCATGACAGCAGCAGCAAGGGGAGAATGCTATCCCGATCTGTTTCACTGAGATAAACGGCCCCGCGCTGCAGGTAAGGCGGCGCACGTACAATTCTTTCCTCCTCGGTGGCCTTCCGCCGCTCTCCCGGCTCTGGCATGCTGCAGCTCGGTAGTGCAAGGGGGACTCGGGCGCGGTAAACAGGCCGAAGGGAAGCGTATGTGTGCATGCGGCAGAACAGGTGCGGGAGCTGTTCGCCCGCACTTTGGTGATGTGCGGTGCCGGCTGGGCTGTCATGTCTCTGACAGGGATGCTGTGCAGCCGAAGAAGGTGTCATGGTTTTTCTGGGTTTTCCTGTGTGTAGATAAGCGCCCTCAACCGCCCTCATTATGCAGGGTAACAGCTGACAGCTTGCTGCAGAAATATTACAGTGCTGCGTGTTCTATGGTCTCCTCACTTCTCTTATGCGTGACACAAACAGAAACTAGGCCACTGCTAAAAACAAATCGTCATGCAGCGTTGAAAGGGGCGAGAATCCATAGATATTAGATTAGTTCGTTCTCTTCTGTGCATTGCTTCTAAATAATCTTAGGTCTAGGATGCGGTTCTCGTTTTCATGGGTGATGCTAGGCCAAGCAAAATCACAGGGACCTCAAGCCGCATGCCTTGTAGATATAAAGTCTAATTTGACAAAATGGAGAAAAAGATGCAAGATCCAGAGTATCACTTTCAAATACTGCAAAACTCTAATGCACTTACCATACGAAATGTTCTGGTGCTTACGTTCGCGTGCTACTAGTACTACAGGGAGATATATACATATATATATTTGCGTTATTGTTCAGTTTAAAACTATTTTAACATTTGCGAGGGTTTTCTGAAAAATAATAAGCAAAGCACAGCAGACGAAATGAATCGAATGAGATGCACTGTTAAGTCACTGCACCCTGTAGATAAATTTAACAGTGCAAATTGTAACCAGGGTGTCAGTTAAGGAAAAAAATAACTCCACGATGCTGTCATCGCTTAGTGCTGCTGAATGGTCAATGAATCCTGGCATCTGCGCAGAAAGGGTTAACGTTGTACAGTGAAGTAAACCTGAGCACATTAAGGTGCCTGTGGGCTTGTTAAAAGACATCATGGGACTTTAGTTCTGCAGTGTAGATGCAGGCTGGTGTTTGAATGTCCTTTCTAGCTCCATGATTGTTTGAGGGCTAGGATATGTAAGGAAGTGGTGAATGACTCAGCCGCACTAGTGCTGCGTTGAAGGTGGGGTCATGTTTCTAATTCTGGTAGGTGTGCTAACACGTTATTTAGTAACTATCCCCTCAACATTTGCCCTTTGCATAATAGGGCATTTTTAATGTAGCTCAGGCTGGTTTCTCTCTCCTATTAGCTCCCATCCTTTCTAGTTTCTAAGAACACATTTCAACGCAAAATACTGTGTATAATGAGATTATATTTACATGGAAAAGAAAAGGTATACAGAATGCATTTTCCACACCTTGGCTAGACCAATTGTTATTATAGGAGTAAATCTCGGTACTGATAACAGAGAACAAGATACATTTACAACTACGTACGTTTTAGGGAACTGATAGGACATGTTTATATATTACTGAAGGGAAGAGATGCGACCTAATATGACATTTGCAAAAACACTGACTGATGTGGTTTAAATTAAACAGTTTCATTTCTTTTAATTCTGAAATTATCAAGACCTGCAAAAGAACCATATTAGTCTATTCTGTACTATACCATATATCTTGCAGACAGGTGTTCTAAAGCTGTCCCCTATTTTATACCTTTTTGCATTGCATTTTCTGACAGAAATCTAGTCCATCCATGTTCCTTTTCTTCCACTGTGTGGAAAGCACAGTTCATTCTGCATTTTAAGACTTACCTTACGGGTGATTGTTCGCGCTTTACAAATATGGATTATTATTGTTATTATTCTTATTTCGGACTTTTTATTCGTCTTTCTTTCTGCGGCATGATAACTTTATTTTAACGATGATAAACAGTATCTGTAAAAAATAAACATATATAAGTATTTATTAAAAACGTAAAAAAATTCTACATTTTTATTACTATACAAACACAGTTCATATAAATTCTAACTGAAAAATTGTAGGCCTGAAGCAGAACTGTGAAAGTTGAAAGAGCACTACATACATAGTGCATACCAATTTGAAGCACTCCATAACAATAAAACCTGAAGCACTCTGAGTACATAAATATTTTCTGAATGATCACAATACTATAAGGAAAGCCACTGAGTGTATTCATAATTGGTTCACTTTTACTTTAGTAAATAGATTACTACATGGTACATAAACAGTCACTATGGTTTTGCAACTCCACAGATTTAGAATTTAGAGTAGTGCAGTGTTGTTTGTCTATTGTAAGGACTCGTGCTGGGGTAGTGTTCTAGGGTAGCGCTGTGGTGTTTGGGTAGTATAGGAGGTCGTGCTGGGGTAATGTGTTAGAATTTAAGGTACTGCACTGGTGATTGCATAGTATAGGTGATCGTACTGGGGTAGATTTAGACTTAGGGTAGTGTAGGGGGGTCCTGCTGGAGTAGTGTTCTAGGATAGTGCAGTCGTGATTGGGTAGTGTAGGAGGTCATGCTGAGATTGATTTAATGTGCAATGGTTTTTGGGTAGTGTAGGGGGTTGTACTGGGGGTAGATTTAGGGTTTACGGTAGTGCAGTTGACTTTGTGTACTGTAGAGGGTCCTGCTGGGACAGTGTTCCAGGATAGTGCAGTCGTGTTTATATAATGTACGGGGTCATGCTAGGGCTAGTGTGTTAGGATTTAAGACCAGTGGTGTTTGTATACTTTAGGTGGTCATGCTGAGTACTGCAATGATGTTTGACTAGTGTAGAAGATCGTGCTGAGATACTGTTCTAATGTAGTGCAGTGGTGTTTATGTAGTGTATGGGGTCATAATAGGGATAGTGTTTTAGAGTTTAAGGTACTGTAGTTGTGTTTGTGTAGTCTATGGAGTCGTACTGCAGTAGTATTTTACGTTAGTACAGTAGTGTTTCGGTAGGGTACGGGGTTATACTGGAGTAGTGTTCTATGATAGTACAGTCGTGATTGGATAGTGTAGGAGGTGGTAGTGACATAGATTAAATGTTTAGGGTAATACAATGTAATTTCAGTAGTGTCCAGGGTCGTGCTGCGTAGTGTTTTATTATTCAGGGTAGTACAGCGCTGTTTATACAGTGTAGGGGGTCATATTAGTGGTAGATTTAGAGTTTAGAGTACTGCACTGGTCTTTCTGTAGTATAGAGGGTCATGTTGTGGTAGTGTTCTAGAAAATAAACTGGTGTTTGGGTAGTGTCGAAAGTTCTGCTGAACTATATTTAAGATTTCGGGTAGGAAAACCGCAACATTCTATTGCCAATAACCTTGGCGTCGATTGATGAATCTTCTGAAAACTTTCCATACTTTTGGCCATCTCAGTTCCGCTCCTTCCCTGAAAGTTTGGGGTGATTGGTGAAGCGGGGGCTAAGAAAAAAAGGGGTCCCAAACCGTGTTTTCCCCATGCAATTTCCCATAGGACCTTTAGCCACGGGTACAGCCCGAACGGAATTACACCAAATTTGGCAGACAGGTAGTCCTCAGTTCCGACTTGTGCGTTTCGCTTATCTGGTGTCAATCTGTTGAGTAGTTTCAGAAAAAACTACGGTTAAAGTCATTTTCATATATCTATGGGCGCGGTGGATCCGCGGATTGTACGAGGATTGGCCTCGTAGAATAAGCGCACCGTCTCGATGACGCGTTGAATTCTAATTGGCTGTCAAGTAGTTGTAAACACCCTGACCCCCTAGGCCTGCACAGGGGGTCACATAAAGACACATGAACTACCAAAATACTTCTCTAAGACTGAATAAAAAAAAAAAAAAAATACTGTCTTACTTTTTTGGCCCAACGGGTCCTTATGTGGCCCCCGAGGAGGCCTAGGGGGTCAGGGTGTGTCTACCCTGCCTCCTTTTCACATTTTGCACCCATATTTCACTGACTTCCTAAGCCTCGCTTCTACCGAGGCACAAAATGGCTGCCAACAGTTCCTGATGTCGAATGTTTACAACCGCTTGACAGCCAATTAGAATTCACGCGTCATCGGGACGGTGCGCTTATTCTGCGAGGCCAATTCTCGCACAATCCGCGGATCCACCGCGCCCATAGATATATAAATGACTTTAACCGTAGTTTTAAAAACAACTACTGAACAGATTGACACCGGATAAGCGAAAGACACAAGTCGGAACTGAGGTCTACCTGTAGTGTAGTTCCTATATTCCCAATAGGCTCTGCGCATTGGAATAATATATTCAGCAGTGTAGACGTAGGACTGAGGTTAACTAGGTCTCTACTGACTATATTAGACTTAAGGTTTGCCAGCTAGCTCAGAGGTCACTAGAAACTTTCTCGAATAAGCGAGGAGGAGTTTAACCTCCCTGGATAGACAAGAAGGGATTTAGCTTCTGACAACCATAAAACATGACAACTTTGCTCTCCCTGATTAAGAGTATATCTCTAGAGTCGTGTGAAAACAAAAGACAGCTATTTCACTCAGCCAAATGTGCGTACTTAGTTTCACCAGATTGCAGAGAAAAGAGAGACGGGCGTTTTCAATAAAAGGTATTATTTATTGAGCAGTCTCCTTCCTCATACAAGAGAAATGAATTGCTACAATTGCAATACTTATAGTAAAGTAAAGTGCGTACAGTGAAAGCAGGATTATAAAATAATACTGTAAAAGCATTGATATGGTTTCTTAGCCATATGATACTTTAAAATAGATAAAATATATACATACATATATACATTGACTAATCGTACTCAACTGGTGCTTCTAAATACACCTACCCCGGTGTACCTGACCTAAGCCTAATACGTGGGAAGGAGTAAGTAAGTAGCAGTTTAAGTTAAGTTTGTTTTGCCAAGAATCTGACTCAAGAATTCTCTGTAACGGTTTAGTCGGTTCAGTACCTGGGTAATAGAAATCAGGAGGGCTGGTATCTCTCTCTCAGGACTCGATATCCCAGTCACCCGCAAGGGTAGGCTGGAAACGCCGGAGCTGGATTTTCTCGGCAGGAGAAAAGACAGCGTCTTTCTCAGCGCGTCAAAAGGGAGGGGCAGCGTCCGTGGGCTCTCGCATCAGCTGGGCTCCCGGGCAAGTAGATAGCTGCTCCAGATTCACCACCACCGTGTCTTTGCTTAAGGCAGCGTTGGTATATTTATACCTGAAAGGTGCCGGGTTTGACGTAAGGCTGGACATAAGACTTCAATAAAGATGTCACTAAGAACTGGTCGTTCTTACAGTGCTTTACAGGAGTTCTCGGACGAAATCAAAACAAAGGCAATGGGGATTTCCCAGGTTGCTGGAGGCTTGGTTTGTTTAGAGAACTCGGTGTGCTTTCTAGGATGCTGGAGGAGTAGGCTTGCTTAATGTGACAGCATGTGCTACGACTGAATTATGAATAGGGTTTTTATGCCGTTGTATGGATCTTATTGATTTATAACCGGACAAGGGCACAAAATAGAAATATCGATACAGGTTCCTAGATAAACACACTACACCCACTCCACGAATTAATGTCCATCATTACTAAAATTTAAGCAATAGTAAACATATCTAAAGGTGCATGTGTATACCGATCCACCCCAAAATACATATTTTGCATTTGAAATGGTGGATGCGAAATACATGAAAATGAGTATAGGTACTGTACGTTTTTTAAGCAGAGTAACCATTCATAAAAATAGGATGCATATATATATCAGCAGAATGATTTTGCGAAAATTACACATGAAATGGCTCTAAATACAGAAAAGAAGTGCGAGACCATTCCATCACATATAAATACAATTATTTGTAAATATGCTAGAGGCTGAGGTAATATATTGTCTCTAGAGTTCCTAAAAATAGAAGCTTGTTCTCTAAGAATAGTTCTACTTTAAGCATAGTACAAGTGCCCAAAAAAAAGGTAAATATTTTGGAATCGGGGGGAAAAAAATGATTTCGTTTTTATGGGGAAGAAGAAAAAATAGTTCCAAATATTTTCAGTATCTTTTGTTTATCAAAGCCGAAGGCCGAATTCAGAGTTCAGGGAACGCTGTCTGCTCGTTTGCTTTAAAGTTATTCTTTCTGTTCAGGGGAGAACATCATTTCAGACAGACTTTCAAAAAAGCAGTTTACCGCTTCAGGTGAAAGTTCGACCAAGTTGGAAAACGTCGCTATCATGCAGTCTTGAGCATGATTGCTTTCATTGATGTATTGATCAGCATTGCTCACAGAAGGTCGTACCTGGTTGATGCTGCTCTCATCTTGCACTTCACTACCCTTTAATCGCAGTGGTGAAGTTTCCACGAATGCCGTCATCAGGATAGGTAACCGCTGGGGACAACACGATGCATGAGCCGTTACAGGACTTAGCAAGGTATCTGTATCCAATGGTACTTCTGATTGTAGTGTGAGACAGACGTCTAACACGCATTCCTCTCGGCACAGCATACATCTTAACACAGGTAAGATACAATTCTGCCAGATGGGTCTGAATGAAAGAAACCAGATCATATTCAGATCTCTGAGCCGGGCTAATCCAAGGACTTTAGTTATGCGGTCCCGATAGCGTATAGCTAGGATCGTTTCTTCCATTGTTGCTGGAGTCTTGTCTGTGACATGGCTTGCCATAACGAAGCAGGAGAATCAAAAATAAAATGCCTGCTACGAGTCCCAACAGGAGTGGTAGGCCGCCAAAGACCGAATGGACAAAATTAGGAAAGATGCCCAGGACTGCTTTGAAGGGTGTTAACAGTCCCGAAAAAATTGTCTTAAATACATGTGGGATACCATTCGTATCGGACATGTTTAAGATTTGGCTTAGCATTTCCGCGAAATGTAAGGGGCAATTTGTTGATAAAAGTGTATGTATCTCTGCCGTTGTCCTTGCAACTTGAAGATCATACGTTTCTTTTGATGACGCCAAGGGCACAGTCGTCTGTAGAAGAACAGACTTCATTCTGCTTAAAGTATCAATTCGAATAGAAGAGATATTCAAAATGGGCCACATTTTTCCCTCTCTGTCTGGAGTGCTGTTCGGATACAATACTTGCATACAGCAAGTGACCATGGAAGAAACGCTTACTAGATAAGCTTTTCCTGGCACCAAGCCACAACATCTGTGGTCCGCTATTACAATGTAGCTCCCGTTAGAAAGCCGTCTAAAGAATGGCTCTATTCGAGTTGCAGGTGTGCCATGCTGGTGGCATGAAAGGTTATTTGAAGTCCCCTCACCGGCCCCATGTACGTTTATACCCTGACACAGAAGTATACCACTTAGTGATCGTTTACAATTATTACCACTAAGAAATACATTCTGTCCTTTTTCACTATAACGTGTGTGTGTAAGGTAATTTCCATGATGACTTAATGTATCCTTTACCCAACCTTTCATACTGGCCTGCTCATATATACTCTTGGCAGTATTTAAATTGGAAAGTTGTTATCGGAATAGTTATGATTCCGTGTATTATCCATTCAATGACAGGTTGTTCTGACATTGTCAATGGTAATCTCTCAAGTTTTTCAATGCTCAGAATTGTATATTCCGCTCCTTTTTGTGCCAAGCTGATTTGTGTATCAGTAAGGTTAAAGATAGAGAATAATGACGTTGTGTTGATTAAACGCCAGGGCACGTAGCCTGAACGCATATTCTGTAACGTCCAGCCAAGCTGTACAAAAGAACGTAATTGGGACTGACCGTGTTGTAACATTAGTAAGTCCTGTTCTATTATATCAACTGCAGATGATACAATACTGTCCAGTGAATATATTCTGGAAGACAGAGTCATTAACCCATTGTCTACAACAGAAAGTGATTTTTCCAAATTAATACGGTCAATTTCCCGTATTTTTTCTGCTGTTTCAATTTGTGTTTCTTTCCAAGCTTCGTTGTAAGCCGCGTATATACTGGCCGCTATGAAACGTTTCTGACGCTGTTTGCGTGGTCCCATTATGAATTCACGCAAGTCAGCACCGTCTTTAAGTAAAGTCAAGTGTTGCTTAATTTCTGCCAGTGTGGATTTCTGTAGCCATTCGAGGCAGAGTTTCCCTACACTGTATGTTGTAACTATCCCTGGATGTTGTCTCTGGGAGTATCTAGGGTCTGGTCTGGTCAATTTCAACCCCTGTATTTTGTTCAGGAATCTATCTTGACAGTTATTTGTGTCTGTGGGCCAGATCAACCATTTTTTCCAATCAGGATGTGTTCTGTTTTGGTTAAAAATATGGGATACGTCTATCTCAACATCTGTAGTGCTATTACGGTCATGTGTTGGCTTTGGAATAGACGGTTTGTTTAAGTCTTTAATTTTGGCTAGGCCAAGACAGGTTGTCTGTTGAATTGTCATTCAAGAAAATAATTTGTTCTGGGATCATGCAGGCTCTTAATAATGATTCTATACCTTGGACCTGCCAATCTCTGGTACCCCAGATGGTTTTTGTTTCAATGTTATTTTTCCAAAAATCAAAACCAAATGTATTCATTTTTTCAAAAAATGTTTCTGAATAGATTAATTTAGTGTTGGTCAGCATGGTTTTCATTCCGGTCTTATTTAACAGTTTGAAATAAAATGTTTCTGCATCACTTGTGTTAAACCCTGAGAAGTATGGGAATTTATCATAAAATGTTTTTGAACTGCCTTTTGGTGGAGTTGCACAATGTTCCCATTGATTATAATTAAAAACATTTCTAGGTTGAACAGATTTGTGCAAATAATGGTGAGCATAGTGATTGTAGCAGTACATCTGTTCATAATTTGATGAACCCTGAAAATAATCATGTTCTGTAAATTTTGCTGACATAACCAAATCTGACATCATATCATTAATACTTTCAAAGTCCCAATCATCGGAGAATGTGCTCGGTTTTACAAAGTCACTTAATGAAACCTTGAATTGATGTGGATACTTCAAGAGCTCGACCGGCCCATACATTTCGTAATCTGTTTTGTCCCAAGCTACCCCACCGGGTATTGGATTGGCTGTGAAATTTACTGATGATAGTTCTCTTTTCTCGATGTGGGATGACTTGTGTGGCTTTAGGACCAAGTTGATGTTCTGACTTGCTGTGTCCATTGTACTATATTTTCCCTCAATGAAATGTCCCAAGCACAGTACCATGATGAGCCAAAGCAGGAGGAAAAGTACACCTAGCACAAACCAAAATTCAATCCATGGAGGAATCAGATAGGTTTCTTTGAGTTGATGAAAGAGTTATTTTGCTTTGTCTTTAAAAGTCTTTGTTGTTGTTTGCTGTTCCTCAAGTTCGCTTGGATCCTCAGAAAAGTCATCGAAATTGATGAAGTAGCCTGATGCAGTTCTGTCAATTGTTGGAATTGCTTCCGGATTTTCATTTGCTTTTGGAATTTTCTTTGTTTCATTAGCATAGTCTGATGCTACATCATTGTAGACAGGTGTTTCTTGACGAACTGTTGCAATTTGGGTTTTAAGAGGCATAAGTTCCATGGCTTTGTTGCATAGTCCTTGTTGATTCACTGTAGGTTTATCAAATGTGATTAGTCTCTCAGTTTGAACCTCTTGTTTTGTAGCAAACTTTGGAGTTCTGCTATTTCTTGGGATTCCACTTGGCCTACTACTTATTATTGGCCACATGATTGTGGTTTAACCAGGTCGATGGATACAACTCGGTTCTCCTTTTTACCAGCAAGGGGCGGTAGTACAACTGATCTTGTTCCGTTGACAGCTAAGACAGGTACTCCTTTTCTGTAAGAAGGCCCAAATTCCTTCTTCACCGCGATTTTCTCTCTGACCAGATCTCCAATCTTTGGAATCCAGACAGGCCTTGCTGGGACAGGTGGTTTCTCTTCAGTGGCTGTTGGCTGCTGTTTCAACTTTATGTTGCTCAGGTCTTTTCTCGTTTCATTTAAGTCCTGTAAAATAGCCAAACGATCTTTGATATCAAAGCATTTTTCTTCTACCACTGAAGTCTGACTATCAAGGTCCTGGATATGCATTCTAGTCCCGAACAATAGTTCATACGGACTGAAACCTTTTAGAGAATTTCTTGGCAGAGACTACGTTGGACACTTGTTAAATGTTTGACCCACCCATCACCCGAACCTAATACCTTTGCCGTTATAGATTGCTTTATGTCTCGGTTTTTTCTTTCCACAATCCCGTTTCCCTCAGGATGGAAGGGACAAGAATACCGCAATGCAATGCCCATGCTCGTCATGGCCTCCTTATAAGCTCTAGAGCTAAAAGCAGGACCCTGGTCAGAATGTAGCATGCCAATTGCGTATGTGCCGATATAGACTCGCAAATCTTTTATAACAGTTCTGGCGTCAGCCAAGCGCTGGGGCCACATCCAAATGAATCTCGTGCATGAATCCACTGCGACCATGATATATTTATAGTTACCATCCCTTTGTAAGGGACCACAGTGGTCCAGGTAAACGCACGCTAATGGTTTATCCGAGATTAGAAGGGGTGTTTGCGCCGGTCGTTTTACTGTTGAAACTTTCATCCTTTGGCATATTGCGCATTCTAGAACATAGTTCCTAGTTTGTTTTCTCATGCGCGGCCACCAGTATCTCTGTTTTAATAACGATACTGTTGCGGAAACACCAGCATGTGCAGAAGCGAGCCCTTGGTGTGCCGCTGTAATTAGTCCTAACCTATGTTCCATGTTTGGAATTGCCCTATCCCCCACTCCAGGGATTCGAGCAAATGGAACGTTATTCGCATCAGTTATGTATGAGTACTTTACTGGAAAGCCTTTCGGGAGTGATTTTATCTCATTTTTCACTGTAGCACTGACAGCTTGCAGTATCTCGCTGTCTATTTTTGTTTTTGACCGGGTGATATCAGCTACGGAAGCCGTTTGCACAGCTGCCTTCGCGGCTTCATCAGCCAATGAATTCCCCGCAACGTGAACGCCATCACGTTGATGACTCCGTGTATGTATCACGTGAGTCTTTTGTAGTTCTTTCTGTAAAAGAACTACTTGTTCCCAAAGCAATTTTTGCTTTATTGTGGCACCTGTGTCTTCTTTGTAACCGTTTTTAACCCATTTCTGCAAGTCATTATTGTATGATTTGACGCAGTAATGCGAATCGCACACTATTAGTGTCGGGAATTCGCGATCGGCAATATCTAGCTCCATTTTTAAAGCTATTAGTTCAGTTTGTTGACCTGAATTGTCTTTTACAGATTGTGACATTGTTACCAGAGGTCTCAATTTACCTCCGCGCCACCGGCATTTAACAATCGCGCACGCAGCATTATAGGCTTGTTTTCCCCAAACTGAGGGTTGTGCATATCCGTCTGTATATATTACACAGGAGTAAAGTTGTAGGGGCAGAATGTCGATTGACAGAGGATATTCTTTTTCATATTCTAGATTTTTTAATCTTTTCATGTTTGGGTCAAAATAGTATTTCACTTTGTCTGTAGCAAGAGAATTTTCCCATTGTATCCATTTTGGATCTAATGCCACGGTAGTTAAATTGCGTGGGCTTGTTAATGCCTCAAAGGCTGATTCTGCTGTTAAAACAGTAATCCGTCTGCCTTGGGCTTGGGCTCTTTCTTTTGCTACAGCTGTTTGAACCGCATGTACAATGTTTTCCGCAATACTGAATGTTTTTTCAGCTTCTGTGTACAAATGTGATTTGTATGCTATTGGTACCGTTTCTCCCTCATTCGAGGTTAGGTACATGAATCCGCATCTTCCTGGGATGACTCTGATTACATGGTTGCGTGTGTTATCGCGAGTTTGCAATTTTGTTTTTGTTAACTTATCTGTTTGCAATAATCTCAAAAATTCTGTGTGTTTTTGAGTCCAATTGATTGGTTTACAATCTGGTTTTATTAGTTCGTCTCTGCATAATTTAGAATGTAGGTTCTTCCGAAATTCAGGAAACCTAGAATTGATTGTAAGTTTTTCAGCGTCTTTGGTGCTTGGATTACAGCGCATTTCTCTAAGAAATTGTCTGCCAGGCTTTTGCCTTCACTTGATAATTCATATCCTAAAAACAGGACAGTTAGATGAGCAATTCGCGATTTTTTTAAGTTGAATTTGTAACCCTCTGCTGCGATCCCAAGTATTATGGTGTTTACTCTTTTCAAGTGAGTATCCAAGTCATCATCTGTTAGATAGATGTCATCGACATAAGATAATGCCTCATCATCATACATTTGTAGTAACTCTGTTACTCCTGCTGAGAATAATCCTGGGCTGTTCTTGAACCCCTGTGGGAGTCGACAGAATTTTCCTGCGAGCCCATTATTGAGAAAACGGTCAAATACCTGCTTTCAGGTGCTATGTTTTTTCAAAAGAATCCATTAGAGATGTCTAATGTTGATTTGTATTTTTTGCGCACGATGTTATTCATTAGTGCTGCACTATGTGAGTTTTGTACTGCAAAAGTTTTGCAACATGAGTTTAGATGTCTGTAGTCCAAAACTAGACGATATGAATCGTCTGGCTTGGAGACAGGAAACAAAGGATTGTTCATTTGTGAGGTGCATGTTTCAATCACCCCCTGGTATTCAAGTTGATCTAAGATCTCCCTGACCTGTTTTTTAGCTTCTTGCTTAATTGGGTACTGCCTCTGTGCAGTTGGTTGACATTTTAACTGGATTTTGTGAGGAGGAGAGTCCTCATCCCCTCCAACATGGTTTTTATATAGTGCAGGAGCTTGGGCTACTGCCCACTTTCTTGCAAGTGTTTATTTTTTATGAATTGGAATGTGATTTGAGAAGGCAGGCATAATCATTTCTTCGCCATGAGGGCACTCCCTGACAAACTCTGGTGGCCAGTCCTTTTCAGCTAAAAGGATGTCATAGCCTTTGGAAAGGTTATCCCAAAATAGACCCCTTATTTTCCTACTCTTATCTCCCTCTATACGTAATGTTATTTCGTATATTTTATGAGGTTTGCTAACTCTGGTATCTGCAGTTTCCACCTGAATGTATTCATTCGTGTCCACTGTCTCCAGATGATTCATCAGGATCTTGCGAGCTATGCTCACTTCTGCTGCGCTGTCTAGCATTGTCTGAGCCCACTCTCCGTTTTTCAGCTGTGTCCTCAGGATCCTCGGCATGTTTGATTACTTTAATACTGGCTACCTTCTTTTTTGGAAATTGTAATTTTTTACTTTGATGAGCAGGTTCCTTGTCTTGGGACTTGCGTGCTCTTCCCTGTGTTCTGACCGTCCTCTTCTTTCCGATTTCTGCGAGGAAGTCTGAAAAGATCGAGAGGGACGTGTATCAATATCTTGATATCTATCAGGTTTCTTCAAATTACCCCTATTTCTAAGGTTCTATCTTTTCTCAGAGGGCTCCCTCTGGGGAGACTTGTGTCCTTGGTCCGAGATCTTTCTCTCCGCCGAGGAGACCTTCCTCCGAACTGGAATCTTTTTTCTTTGGGAGTGGATTGTTTATTTCCATCCCAGCTCTTTTTTGGAGTGTTTAGATTATTTTTAATAAAGGTTTTTTTCAGGATTTTCAGTTAGTTGGGGTTTTACTGGTTTCCCACCCAAACTATCTCTTCCTAGCTCTTCATAGGATTTTTCTATGATTCTGGCAAGTTCAAATGGTTATTCTGCTATATCTGTTTCTTTCAATTTCTGGAGGAAAGTTATATCCTCAGTTGCCAATTGAACTAACTCTCTATATGCCTGTGTTAACTCTTTTATTTTAACTAAGAGTTTTTTGCTTGACATTTTATTAATGTCAGGATGTGGTGTACGGCTGGCTAGAACCGGCCATGTTGCTCCTGGTCTTCCTAGTGGACCGAGCCTGGTGATGTGATTATTATGTTTTAGGGCGCTTTTAAACCAGAGCAGGTGCTCTTGGTATTTTAATGGGATTTCCACCTCCTCGAAAGGAGTGTACTCATCCGGAGGTTCCTCTATTTTGTAATAGTGGAATTCATGTGTGACAGCGTTTGCTGCTGGAAAGTTTATCCATGAATAGAATACCTCTGTCTGCCGATATTCATGTGCCTCAATTACGAATATGACTGTACCACCTCTCGATGTTAGTCCATTTTCTATAAGTTTAAGAGTTATAGTTTTTCTTATGTTGACCGGAATGAGTATAGCATTCGGGTCGGTCTGCAGGAGACTATTGTCATCCTCTAGGAGTTGAGCTGCTATTCTAGCTGCCTCCCTTTCGTCTTCACCGTCTGACATTTTTACTGACAGAAGGGTTTTTGTTGCAGATCAAGTTTCAAGGAAACAAAGATTAGGTGCACAATATTTTGGAACACTGTATCCTTCAACGTTGAATAAACCAAAAACCATACATAGGAATCTCTTCCTACTAAGTTCCGGCGGATTTTAACCTTTTACCCACTCCAGACATCTTTTGGAGTATTTACGGGAGAAAGGGTCTGTGTGAAAAAGCACGACTGAGTTACTCGAACGTCTTGCGTTAGATTTATCGCCTTACCAAACGTTGGGCGCCATGTAGTGTAGTTCCTATATTCCCAATAGGCTCTGCGCATTGGAATAATATATTCAGCAGTGTAGACGTAGGACTGAGGTTAACTAGGTCTCTACTGACTATATTAGACTTAAGGTTTGCCAGCTAGCTCAGAGGTCACTAGAAACTTTCTCGAATAAGCGAGGAGGAGTTTAACCTCCCTGGATAGACAAGAAGGGATTTAGCTTCTGACAACCATAAAACATGACAACTTTGCTCTCCCTGATTAAGAGTATATCTCTAGAGTCGTGTGAAAACAAAAGACAGCTATTTCACTCAGCCAAATGTGCATACTTAGTTTCACCAGATTGCAGAGAAAAGAGAGACGGGCGTTTTCAATAAAAGGTATTATTTATTGAGCAGTCTCCTTCCTCATACAATAGAAATGAATTGCTACAATTGCAATACTTATAGTAAAGTGCGTACAGTGAAAGCAGGATTATAAAATAATACTGTAAAAGCATTGATATGGTTTCTTAGCCATATGATACTTTAAAATAGATAAAATATATACATACATATATACATTGACTAATTGTACTCAACTAGTGCTTCTAAATACGCCTACCCCGGTGTACCTGACCTAAGCCTAATACGTGGGAAGGAGTAAGTAAGTAGCAGTTTAAGTTAAGTTTGTTTTGCCAAGAATCTGACTCAAGAATTCTCTGTAAGGGTTTAGTCAGTTCAGTATCTGGGTAATAGAAAGCAGGAGGGCTGGTATCTCTCTCTCAGGACTCGACATCCCAGTCACCCGCAAGGGTAGGCTGGAAACGCCGGAGCTGGATTTTCTCGGCAGGAGAAAAGACAGCGTCTTTCTCAGCGCGTCAAAAGGGAGGGGCAGCCTCCGTGGGCTCTCGCATCAGCTGGGCTCCCGGGCAAGTAGATAGCTGCTCCAGATTCACCACCACCGTGTCTTTGCTTAAGGCAGCGTTGGTATATTTATACCTGAATTGTGCCGGGTTTGACGTAAGGCTGGACATAAGACGTCAATAAAGATGTCACTAAGAACCGGTCGTTCTTACAGTGCTTTACAGGAGTTCTCGGATGAAATCAAAACAAAGGCAATGGGGATTTCCCAGGTTGCTGGAGGCTTGGTTTGTTTAGAGAACTCGGTGTGCTTTCTAGGGGGCTGGAGGAGTAGGCTTGCTTAATGTGACAGCATGTGCTACGACTGAATTATGAATAGGGTTTTTATGCCGTTGTATGGATATTATTGATTTATAACCGTACAAGGGCACAAAATAGAAATATCGATTCAGGTTCCTAGATAAACACACTACATACCTCTCTGCCAAATTTGGTGTAATTCCATTCAGCCGTTCAGGCTGTAGCCGTGGCTAAAGGTCCTATGGGAAATTGCATGGGGAAAACACTTTTGGGAACCCCCTTTTTTCTCGGTCCTGCTTCACCAATCCCTCCCCAACTTTCAGGGAAGGAGCGGAACTTAGCTGGCCAAAAGTTTGGAAAATTTCAAGAAGATTTATCAATCGACGCCAAAGTTATTGGCAACAGAATATTGCGGTTTTCCTATGCACAATAGGTCCTAACTACAAGTACTAAAATCTCTCAATAAACAAAAGGGCTCTTTTTACAGCCACCCAAGATCTAAACACATAAACTTGATGTATATCTAAAAAATACCTGCTTCTTTTTTTTCGGCGGCGAAATGCGCGGAATCTACGCGTATCCCGCGACTTTAAAAAAAAAAGAAAAATACTATCTTACTTTTTTTGGTCCTACGGGTCCATATGTGACCCCCTGAGCAGGCCTAGGGGGTCAGGGTGTGTCTACCATGCCCCCTTTTCACATTTTGCACACTTCCTCAGCCTCGCTTCTACCGAGGCACAAAATGGCTGCCAACAGTTCCTGATTCCGAATGTTTACAACCGCTTGTCAGACAATTAGAACTGAGCGCGTGATCGGGACGGTGTGCTTATCCTACGAGGCCAATCCTCACACAATCCGCGGATCCTCCGCGCCCATAGATATATATATGACTTTAACCGTAATTTTCAAAGAAACTACTGAACAGATTGACACCAGATATGCGAAAGGCACAAGTCGGAACTGAGGACTACCTCTCTGCCAAATTTGGTGTAATTCCCTTCAGCCGTTCGACGGCAAAGTTATTGGCAATAGAATGTTGCGGTTTTCCTATGCATAATAGGTCCTAACTATAACTACCTACTGGCAACCGCCAGTAGGTAATATATATATATATATCTATATATATATATATATATATCTATATATAATGTAATATATTGCCTGTCCAGGGAGGGGCAGTCTAAATGCCCACTAATCGAATAAACAGAACTTGACTGGTTTATGTTAGCCCAGGGTGTAGCTGCATATCTTTTTTCAAATTGAATACTCCCTCTCCCTTTATATGCATGTTTCTTTTAATTTCTTGCAAGAGGATTAGTTAATAGCGAGCTGCCCTCTATGTCTAAGACCCCCTGGCATACTGTGTCTCTTTTATTATAAGTATACCAAACGTACTAATCAGAGTCTCTAAATGTTTTAGCAGGCTATTGTTTTTCTTTGTATCCGGTACTCCTCTTGCGAGCTTCATTAAGAAACGTGAGAAGTGTTTGAACACAGACAGAGCACACCGTGTGTCAGTCCTGCATTAAGCCATAATAAAGAATGGGTCTGCCTTTTCAAAATTTGTGTTGAAAAACCACATGCAGAGATGCTTAGTCCTCTCCTAGTGAAACGTGTTATTTCTGCATTATTTATTTTCTGTCGTTTGTAGCGAATTTTCAAATGTATGTCATGGCTCAGGTGTGCTGTTTTGTTAGGTCTACATAAGAGTGTTCAAATTGAGTGTTATGTGTGTCATTCATTCTTTGTTACTATTCAAACATTATTTTGTAGTTCCAATTTGGTCTGCTAGCACCTTCAGGATACACTCTTTCATTTCAGAAATCATGGAGGTGAAGTCGGAACGAGTGACTGGGGAGGTGTCAGAATGCGATCCGGACGCTCTCTTCGATTCATTGAGATCAGGTAAAACTGGGAAAGATAATGGTTGGAAACGCCAACATGACAAGCGGCCATATTAATGTTTAACTTGCAGGTAACCGCTGGCTGTTTTCCTGTGACCTCGTTTATTTGTTGCAGTGAATTTCAGGGGTTCTACATCAACACAGGAACAGGGGATAGGAGCACTGAGTGCATCCAGTGATTTTGCAGTGCTTCTGAAGGAGTATAAGAAGCCACTCATGCACAGGCCTTTGAGTGCCTGCTTTTTTGCCTCTGACCCAGAGTCTACCATTTCTAAATCTGAGGGGGTCCTAGACAGAGATACCATGTTTTCTATGTGTGTTCACCTACATTCAGGTCTTAGCCAAAAAATGCAAATAACAAACCTTTTCAAATAAACTTCTAAATCTGTTAAAGTCAGGCAGTAATTTGTACAGTGTATGCCCTCATATAATTTTCAAGAAATAATCAAGCACACAAATCAACATTGATTTATTTTACACACCTATAGAAAACTGCACATAGTAGGCTGAATTTTTAACCTCAAAGTGCAGTTGAGAACTGATGTTATTTCACAAGAATACGAGAGCGGGGTGTGGGGGGAGCCACTGGAGGTGACATGATTAGACCTTCAACGCTAATGATAATACGTTTACATGTTTTCTTACATCTCTTGAGAACCTAAAACTCTGCCTTAAGTCGAGCCTTCTCGGCAGAGAGACTTATTTATGGCCTTGCGGCACTAACAACATTTTCCTAATGTTTTGGGAAATGTGGAGTTGTTTGTGTGTGGTCCCTTTCAGTAGTAAACATGTTCGGAAAATAATATTTGCTTCTCAGTCCTGATTGGAATTTTTTATTTTTCTTCGGAATTTCAAGGATATGCAGCATCATAATTTTAAGTGCAGAGGGATTTTGTGGTGGTATGTGGGGACTACGCGTAACATCATTTCTCTCTGTGGAATCAATGACCGCTTCTTTTTGTGTCAGTGTTTTGCTGTGTGCCACCACACAATGGGTCGTGGTTTATTATGAAAATTTTTGGCAGGTGCAGGCCATGCCTGTTGAAATGTGATTGTTCTTTTGTAAACATGGTGGTAATAAATAGGTAGGAAGAAGTACACATTCTGCTCTCCAGAAACAAAAGGGTACTGTAAATTGGCTACTACTTGCAGTCATACCAGAGGTTAAGCCAATGCAGATATCACTTTCCCTTGAATGCATGCTTTTTAGGCATGTACGTTTTGTTTGTGGTGTGGGCTACACAGACGCGTAAGCTGGTGGAATGCATAAAAGAGCTTTTAGAAATACTTCTTTGTGAAAGGCTAGTTTCGTACACTAATAGTTCACAAAATACCCGCTGTATTGTAACCAAATGTTTGGCTGGTCTAGAAGGCTTTAAATGTGCCTGATGTTGTTTTTTCAGTACAATTTCTTCATATGCCTTTCCTATTCTGCCATCGTTTTTATGACACACACCAGAATCCCATGCAATGCATTTTCCTGTCTCAGAGAGTATCGATGCCCCTCGTCTCTAAGTCCCAAATAAAAGATTTTATCCTGACCACCAAGTCAGGTTCTCTGGACGATCCCTGTCTGCTCTCAGTTATCTTAGCTGGTCCACGACATTATTGCCGTCCATCTCGCAAACCTGCTCAATAACATGTTCAGAACAGTTATCTTTCCATCCAAGTGGAAGCGAGCCTCCATTCTGCTGTTATTGGAAAAAAAACTAATCTAGACCCCGAAGACCCAGCCAATTGTCGGCCTATTGCTAGACTCCTCTTCCCAGCGAAAATAGTCGAGAAAGTGATGAACACTCAACTAAATTAGTTCATTAAGGACTCTAACTGCCTTGATCCCACTCAATTCGGATTCAGATCCGAACACAGTACAGAGACTGCCTTGATCAAAGCCACTGATGAGCTTAAATTCATCCTAGATGAGGAGGGGTCTGCCGCCCCTATTCTGTTGGACTTCTCTGCGGCATTTGATATGGTGGATCATTCCACATTGATCCACTGTTTGGTAGCAAAAGGCATAACAAATCTTGCCTTGAAACTAGTCATCTTTCCTGTCGAACAGGGAAAACATAATCAACATTGATGCTTTCTCTTCAAGCTCATACCCCCTGCCCTGCGGAGATCCGCAGAGATCCTCTCTCAGCCCTACTCTTTTTAATATAAACATCACTGATCTGGCTCCTCTGGTCAAATCCTTCCGGTTCTCCCTCACATGTTATACGGATGATACGCAAATTGTGTTATCAGCCTCCAACATTGCCAGCCACATGTGTCTTCGCATCCACAATTGCATAAAATCTATTTATGGCTGGATGAACAAACACTGCCTTAAGCTCAATGCTGGAAAAACGAGGTGATTTTACTCGCCAGTAAGCCCAACTTCTGGACTGTTCCTTGCTGGCCAGCTGACAAGGGCCCCATTCCTGCTTCCACCAGGAAAGTCAAGCGTTTAGGTGTCACGATTGACAATCGTTTGCTCCTAGGCAATCAAATCAATGCAATGGTCTCCTCTTCGTATAATACCTTGAGAATACTTAAAAAAATACGAATCATTCTGCTCATCTCAGTCAAGAAATCAGTTATATCCACTACTGCAACAGCCTCAACATTGGCCTACAAGCTCATAACCTTAGCAAATCCAAATTCTTCAAAATTCGGTAGCCAGACTCCTATTGGATTTGCCTAGGCACCACTCTGTTTCTTCTGCTCTTAAGGATCTTCATTGGCTTAGTCAAAAAACAGAATCAAGTTTAAGGGCCTCTGTCTGACATATAAAGCCATCCACGATTCAGGACCTTCCTTTCTGAAGAAAGCCTTATCATTGTACATTCCAACAAGAAACCTAAGATCAGCTGGCTCCTTCAGAATAAATCCTACCAGATTTAAAAAATCTAAATGGCGTGGTAGCAGCTTTGCGGTTAGAGCAGCCACATCCTGGAATCTCCTTCCTTTGAGTCTTAGTTCAGCTCCTTCCCTGCCCCAGTTCAGGAAACGTTTGAAAACTTGGCTTTTCAATCCGTAGGTCCTCTCTTCTGCCCATCGTTGCTTATAAAATCAGCGCCAAGACCCCTCCGAAATACACTGCTCTTTACAAATAGCTTAATATAACATACATGTATGTATGGATAAGTGTGCATAACGATTGGCACTTTCACTAACCCTAAAGCGACAAACACTAACTGGGACGATGCACTCCTCTATTAATGGTTGCTGACTGGCCTGCCTGAAAGCCTGATTAGACTTGCTTGTTACATGACATTTTGCTGAAGATATAGGCATTTGTGTCAGGTATCATAAAATCCCTTTTATTCAAAGTTTTGGACCACTTGATTGTGTATTCTGCTGAACAACCTTCGACCGCTCTGTCTTCGGCTTAAAAGACATAACTTATGGTTATCGTCAACAAAACTAAATACATTGGCCCACCCTGTACTCTACAGGTCTACCATTGCCATTAATTAGAACATTCAGCAGTTATTACACGCTGAAGCATTTCACAGGAAAAATTAAAGCAAAGACCCATTGTTTTTAACTGCGAATTCAGATTCTCCTAGAAATAAAATACACATTACATGAAACAAGATTGCTCCAAAATGTTTGACATACTAAAGACATCCCTACTTTAACTATGGTCAGTTTAAACATGAATAATTCAAGGTAATCCCTTTGCACATTTCCATGTTAATGTTGATATAATGCAAACACATTTAATATGGAAAATAGCCCTATCCCCATGCTGAAACAGAATGGTGTATCATATATAAAACCCTCTTCCAACTTGAAAGAGACTTTGTTCCTTTGTCCTCTTTAAAATTTCCATTACCCCTTTGTTCCTCTTGCAGTGATGACTTATATTGTGAGCAAAAGACACACAAATGATAGACGGAATGCGGAACAAATCAAATATTCACCACTAGTTGAGAAATCAGGGTTAAATCCATCGTTCTTTTGCTCACCATGCCATCCCAGTTTGAACACAGCCATATGCAGATCAGTGTTGACCCTGTTCCTCATGGGAACAGTCCATCCCTAACTGCCAAGCCAGATCCTCCCTGGACCAGAAACAAGCATCATGGGACCGGTTTCGGGGTGACACCCCTGATAGCCAGGCTAGCTTGAATCCAGTGGTACTGTGAGCCCGTGAGCCACATCTGGGCATACCAGGTGCACTTAGGCTGAGAAATCGAAAGACACACAAATGATGGACGCAATGCAGAACAAATCAAACATTCACCCCCAGACATGGGTCCTGGGCTCCCTGTGCCACTGGATTCAAGCAAGCCTGGCTGATGAGGGGCGATACCCCGAAACCGGGCATAGGAGAAGAGGTGTCTCAAGAGTGGTTGTGCACCTGCAGGGGACACTGTTGTAAGCGCCATTGACGGACCATGCGTGATTTTGGCGGTATTGTGGAATTTCTGATGCTGTACACGTGTGTGAAATGGGAAGGCCAACAAGCAGCCATGAGCTATGGCTCAATGGTTCCAGTGCTTGACTATGGTTTCGGCATCCCCTTCCTGATAGGGGTTTGAGTCCTTCCGAGGAGATTCAGGCAGATTTAACAAGGGTGAAGTTTGTCGCCATTTGTATTCTGATTTCTTAATTTGTATTCAAGCAACTCCTTGCATCTATGACCTCTGGTTTTTACAACCGATATGCGGGACATGTGTGCCAATGCTGATCGTGTTCAAGGATTCACTAACCTTTCATATTCCGTCATGTGTCTTCGTTTCTGTGTCGTTCGGTTTCTATTTCCCTGAATTATCACTCAGAGTTGGGTTTGCGGTTTTGTAACACATGTCAACCTGCATTCTCTTCTATTGCTGCTTGATGTATGTCCTGGGAAGGGGGACCATTGCAGCTTCTGTGGATTTTCTCCCAGGAGGGGTGTGAGCTGTTTGGGTCCACAGACACATTCAGATAGTGGTCATTGGTCATGCCTGTGAGAATCGGGTCAGCTAACATCCTTCTCTGTGATTAATGTGTTGGGTGTTGAAATAATTGGAGCCTAGTGCTTTTTTTTTTTTTACAACTTTTTAATGCAATGAAAAACCACATTATAGCAATGACAGCAACCATCAGCACACACAGCATTACAATACAGCAATGACAAAGGGAGATTACAAGTATTGTCTAATGTACCAGGTATTAACCCCCATCGTCTATCCTTCTCGTGCGAGGCTATCTGCCTCGCTCCAATTACACCATGTCATGCAGTTCCAGTCTCCCCACAGGTGTACAAAGCATCCCCCTAGTCTTGTTCCATCGTCCCCACACCCTCGTACATTTATGTGGACATCCCCTCCCCTCAAAGACCACCTTTTCTGCTTGCATGCACCAATTAATGTCAGATTTCCACTCCCACGGTGTCGGGCAGAGGCTGCTCTCCACAATCTTGCTATGTTTTGCTTGGCTACAGCTAAGCCAAGGGTGACCCACAGTTTATCAGCAGCTCAGAGATCAGTTCCCTCTCATACATTTAATAAACACCATAATGGCGAAGTCTCCATGTCTCCTCAACATATATGCATCATACATGTTACCGCTTCCCTCCAATCGGGCTGAAGTAGTTGGCACGGAGCCTAGTGCTTTTGATCTTGCACTCTCTTTCTCAGGATTAAGTTGGTTGAAGGTTAGTGCCTACTTGCGCTGATGGCTAATTGTGACCCTTCTTATTGTTAATGGCTTCAATTATGCCCTCCTATTGTGCGGTGTCTATTTACTTCATGTATATTGCTCTTCATGGCCTTTTAATGTGCAGATTGACACTGAGCACTGTTGGCCGGTGTTGAATCTCCAGCACCTCAACTAATCAGGGGCGTCCATGCCTTTCAGGATGCTTGCCTTGCGGCTCCATCAGCTTGAGCCGCCAGGATGCATTGAATGAGGATTCTGGTGGCCTGCTGTGCTGCTCCCCGTCCTCCCAGGATGAGGGCTCCAGTGTCCAGCTCTGCTGTCCACCCTAACATTCTCCGCTGCCTTCCTCCCCGGAAGACCAATGTACAGGTAAAGTAGTCTCTACTGGCTCACTCTGCTGGTGTCGCCAGGAGACTTTGTGGCAACCTTTGATCTTCAGGATGCGTGTCTCCTCTTTCCTGTCCGTTTTGGTCACCAGGAATTTTTGAGGTTTGCTGTGAGCTCATTCCAGGTTCTTCCATTCGGTCTGAGGCCTGCTCCCCGAGTGTTTGTCTATGTCTTGGCACCCCAATGGCTGTTCTTCCTCTGCAGGAGATTTCCACCTTCCTTTCTCTTGTCGTCTGTTTAATCCGGAGGCATCTCTTCCCCTGACCTGTTTTCTGGTGGAGACAGAGCTCCAGTTAATCTGGTTGCTCCGGCTCCCTCTCTTGATGGAGGTGGTGGTGGGACGGGATGGCGACTTCCTTTGCTTCCATCCCCTTGTTGTTTTCGTATGTCCAGATTCGTCGTTGATGTAACTCAAGCTGTAGTGTTAGAGATTTGACGGGGGTGGTTTAATGTTACAGGGTCTCTTAGCTTCTGTGTCTTCTTCTGTGCTGCATCCAGACGGTTGTCGACTAGATCTTCCCATAATTGGCATTGGAAGTTGTGTCAGGGCTGGTGTGATCGGGCGAGTTTGGTTTCTCACTTCATTTGAATTCCTCTGGTATTGGAGTGTTTTCTGGAGGTTTGCAGTTGCGTTTTGGCCCTTCCACTCTTCAGGGTTGGTGGGAAGCTGTGACGGCGTTCCGATCTCCTTGAGGGGAGGGCTGGTGGACCACTAGGATTTTGTCTCCGGGTTTTTTGTGGAATTGTCTAATTTACATCCGGTCCTGCAGGTGTTGTGTCCTTCCTGGGATCTGCAGCTGATGTTGCAGACTCTCCAATATCCTCCGTTTGAGCACTTGTTTCTGTGGGTCACATCTTTGACTATGGCTGTGTCTTTTCTGGGGGGCGGACCTTTGGTCCGCCACCTTGGATAACTGGGCTCTCTGTCTGGTTGTCTCCTTTCCGTCAGGTGTTTGTACCCTGGATTGTGTTTTGGTCGAGTTCCGACTTTGTGCTCAAAGTGGAGTCTATGTTTCTTCTTCCGCAGATCTGTGGAGTTACGTATTCTGCCCTTGAAGGTGTTCTGTCTGGTGGCTGTTGCGTTTGCTTGCCGGCTGGGTGAGCAAAGTTCGTTGTATTGTTGGGGATGTATGACGTTATAACGCATACTATTACAACGCATGCTTTTACAACGCAATTTTTACAACGCAGGATCCATTACAACGAATACCATTACAACGCATTTTTTTACAACGCATATACCTTTACAACGCATACCATTACAACGTAAGTATAGGTAAGTATATAATTTATTTAAAAAATTTAAGTTATTAAATTTAATATAATTTAATTTTATTTCATTTTAATTTAATTTAAATATTTTTAATTTAATTTTTAAAAATACCCCTTTACCCAAAAACCCAAACCTAGCCCTGAACCCTAAAAATACCCCTTTACCCAAAAACCCAAACCTAGCCCTGAACCCTAAAAATACCCCTTTACCCAAAACCCCAAACCTAGCCCTGAACCCTAAAAATAACCCTTTACCCAAAAACCCAAACCTAGCCCTGAACCCTAAAAATACCCCTTTACCCAAAAACCCATACCTAGCCCTGAACCATAAAAATACCCCTTTACCCAAAAACCCAAACCCAAACCTAGCCCTGAACCCTAAAAATAACCCTTTACCCAAAAACCCAAACCTATAACATTTTTACTATAATTATATACTTACCTATACTTACGTTGTAATGGTATGCGTTGTAAAGGTATATGCGTTGTAAAAAAATGCGTTGTAATGGATCCTGCGTTGTAAAAGCTGCGTTGTAAAAGTAGTCCGTTGTGAAAGTTTCGTTGTAATGGTTGCATACCATTGTTGGCCTCATTTTTTCGGGAGCTTGAGGACAAGAGTGTTCTTTGGTTGGGCACTGGCTCTGTGCCCATGGTGACTTCTTTGTCATTGTGCTATAGTTAAATGTAGGCCTATGAAAGAACTGCAAGGCTTGTATAGGGTTGCTTTAAATTTAATTTTATATTGTGTGGGTCTCCAAAGTCACCCAGGCACTGTCTATCAAGCACTTCCAATCCTCTTAGACCCAACCCATACGCCTTCTATTTTCCCACTTCCTTCAGTGAGACAATACATTAAGTGAACTGTATGCCTCTAAGTGCTTTGCAAGACGTCTGTTAACACACTCTTGACTTTTCTCTATCATACATAGCTCCCCTTTGGACCCTGTCTATGCACATATGTATTTGCACTCACTGTACTTGAACTCCTGGCTTAACTCAGCCTGTCTGTCATTTTCCTAGTTGACAACAGGCTTGGCTTAGCCTGTGTGGTCTTCACACTCCGCACACTCTTTACTCCTTACGGCCTCTGCCTGTACTGGGCTCTGCACTCTTGTCATTCTGCACCTCTTTATGCCTCATTAGCCCTGCATAGTCTCCTGATAAACTGCCTGAAATCTTCTACCGTGCGCATCTCTCTGCATGACTTATGCATCTCATCTCTGTAATACGCAAAAAAGCGATACTGGAAGGAACGGCCAGGGGCAACAACAACAAGCCTAACTACACCATTGTGTGTTGCTGATAGTGTTCATAGGCACAGGCTACATGTGCGACTTTTTGGTTGCATTCCCTTGAAGTCTATATACAGCTGTTTTCTCTCTAACACTAAGAGGTTTCTTCTTTCCCAGCTATCAACTCTGGGCCTGATAAACAAAGGTAAAGTTACACTTCATGTAGGTTTACAATGGTTTGCTATTCACAAAGGGATTTGCGAGTAGTATCTTCAGAGGTGCTAAGTCTCAACACATAAAAAGATAAGGCTACAAAAAAAAAAGACAATATTGGAAAAGAAGGAAGCACTTATTGCTGTCAAAAACATGAGATACATCTAGTCCATGTTTTTATAGCCTGGATCTTGAAACTGGTTGCCAGGTTTCTGCTTTGTCCTGTGATTCTCTTTATGTCAAGACAGCATATTTATGTTGAGTTTCTACATTATCCTGGATTGCTCTGTGCAGAGGAATAACGTTCTTACAGAGATTTATTGTTGCTGGAATTTCGAGTATTTTCTCAGATGCAAACCAGTTTGTTTCATCCTGTGGCTCGAAGACATTTGTTTATCTGGTTGGGCAAGATTTTCTCTGCGCAGAATATTATTTAACCTTATGAAATTATACATATTGCAGTTCAGCATGAAGTGTTTCATATCCTCTCTGGCTCTACACAGGCATTTGTTGAAGACCACTGGATTTTTTCTGCTGCAAAGTATTCCGCAGCAGACATCCTCCTCTTGCTAGAGCAAAGAGCCTCCTCTCTCTGTGATTACATAACAAGATAAGATATTTTTGAGCACTCTGGCAGGGGTCATACGTGCCAGCATGACTCCTGAGGGAAGTTTTTTCCAGAGCTCCCAATTTCAGTGCCATCTCTAAAGTTGAAAATTGATTATTGACAATAAAATGTATTTTCCTTTTTGAAAATAGCTCAAGGGAAGGAGTGGGTAATACCAGGTTAAGTCTATTGGCCTTTTGTGCCCAATACATTGCAAAAGGTGACTTACTATTCATGGAAAGGGTTTTTTCCAGCCACAGCCAACCAAATAATTCTGAGATGCTGGTAGTCCTTTTTAGCCCATATTGTATGGGTCAATTTGGCAGCTAGCTTCAATTGAGAGGTACCCCTTGTCTGATTCTGGGGCAACTGTTTGGTGAACGCTTGAACAATGATTTCCAAAAGTTCCTCTTGAAGCAGACTAAGCGGCTTGCAGTCTTGTTAAAGCCTCATTTCTAGTGCTCCATATGAAATTTGGCTTCCCACGTTTGCTTGGAAAACATTTTTGGATGTGGGTGGAAAAAGGCTGTCCATGTTTCGTACCATCCTCAAGATGGCTTTGGATGCAGTCTCAGATTTTTCTAGTGTTGATTGAATGTGAGTTGTCCATTTAGGGTTTCTGTTTATTGTTATTCCCAGGTATTTAAAATAGTCAACTTCTTCCACTTATGTTTTTTCCATTTTTTGTCTTGAAGGTAATGATTTTTGTTTTACCTGTGGGGATTTTTAACTTGTTCGCTTTGCAGTATTCTTCTATTGTTCCAAGTTGTTTCTGAATGGGCCTGGGGAACTTGAAACTCATGATTGAGTCATTGGCATATAAAGAGCTAGCATCTTGCAGCTGTTCATTACAGGGATGTCATTGTTTGCTTTTCGGACATCTGGGTACAAATCAGTGGTGTAAAGGGAAAAGAAGAGTGGTGCAAAAAGTCAACTTTGCTTTACTCCATTTCTGATATAGTTGTTCTTACCAATGACCCGTTATTGATTTATTCTTACCTCGGATGTTGTTCCAAAATACAGTAGTTTGTTATAGAAAGGAGAGCTGGGTAGATGCTGATTTTTGACAGTTTTCCCAGAGGTGGTGCCTTGAGACCAAATCAAGAGCTGAAGAGAAGTCTAAGAATGGCACAAATAGAGACATTTTTATTGCGTTGCGGAATTTTTGGATGACTTGTATGAATGTGATGATCAGGGCGATCTTTGAGAGTCCTTTTTTAAAACCTCCATGTATAGAGGAGAAGATACTCGGATTTGTGGTCAACTCACCTAAGGCCTTAAATATCAGTTTTGAGACGATCTTGCAATTGATAGCTATTAAGCAAATTAGCCTGTAGAACTTTGGGGCATTTTTTTGCCTTATTGGAGTGATGATACTATTTTGCCAGGAAGTAGGGCACTGATTTAGGATGATGATCTCTGTAAAAATTGTTGTCCTTATTTCAGCCTACCAATCTGGGTCAGAAAGGAAATCCTCCGGTGGTATCATATTATGACCTGGGGCTTTTCTCTTTTGCAGGTCGCTTGTTGCTTTCTTCACTTCGTCTTTGGTGACGATCTTGATCTATGATTTGTCACCATCTGTGCTAATTATTTTTGTGGTATATGACCTGAAGGCTTGTGTGTTCAGCTGTGATAGTGACAATTTTAGAGAAGTGGGCTATCCAGACTTTTTCAGTGATGTTTGACTCCAGAAGGAGTTAGCCAGAAGTCCTGTGAATCATTTCCCAAAGCTGCAATTTCATGTTTTTACAACTTGGCATTCAAAGCAGTTCTTCTTGTTCTGAATTGGGGATTCATAGCTAGATCATGCATAATTTAATTTTTTGTTGAGTCACTGTGAACTGTTGTTTGTAATTCAATTTTTTTGTCATCGCCTCCTCGTCCAACCATCTGTCATGGTGTGTTTTTGAAGTTACCGATTGCTTGTTGAAGGTGCATCTTCTTGAAGCTTTCCGGTTAATGTTTTCAATTGTGCATCATAGAAGAATAGTTTATTGCGCTCTGCAGGACCTTTCAGGAAGCACTTTTAGAGATCCACAGTAGTTGATTCTGTTTTTCATCCCTCTGCATTGGACTGGAGATTGGGGGTTTCATCTCATTCTCACTTGCCTTCCGATGTCCCATGTGCAATTCAATTTTTTTTAACTTCTCTCGGCTCTGTCACTATATTGTGTTTTATGTCCAGGGCTAGTACATTATGTTAGCTTTCTAACTTCCATTGAATCCTCAGAATTGCAAATCTGGGCCAGTCTGTTACCCTTATCAGAATGTAGTCAATGATAAATTTGGCTCCGTAGGCATCGTATGTCGAAGACTTAGAGGCAGCGTTGTCATACGAGTGTCGTGCTGGAATGAGATACTCGTTTGCACTTGCTCTGTGGATTTATTCTGTGAGACATTAGAGGAAAAATCTCAGAAATACTAATTTACTTTGTTTCCCAAACAGCTTAAGTTAAATATGTATGTATAGTGGTGGGGGAAGTACATAAGGGGCCAGATGTGTGACAGATTGTTACGGTTGCAAACGGAAAATCGGCCCGTTTGCGACTGCAAAATAGGTCTGCCCCATGTGCAAACCCTATTCTGCAAGTCGGTAACCTATTACGGACTCACAAAATAGGGTTTGCGACTCGCTATTAGGAAGAGGCGTCCCTTCCTAATAGCGAGTCGCACTTCAGTGAATGCTTGTTTTGTAATTGCGGTTGCAAAACACTTACAGTTTACCACCTTCTTCAAGTAGGTGGTAAGCCCCTCGCAAATAGGAAGGGGTCTCCAGGGGACCTCTTCCCCTGTGATGTATTCCTATAGGTTCTGTATCGATCCCCCTATTCCTGACCCTATTCTGGTTAACAAGTTAACTAGCAGCCATCCCATGATGCAGAAAACCCCCATGATGCAGAAACCGTTATCTGATTAAGCCACACTACGGCACAGGAACGTGTTATCTGATTAGGTCATAACGCTTGCCATCTAATTAGACAAGCGATATTCCTCCAGCCCCTGATAAGGCATACGGAGTTCTCAAAACAAATCAAACCTATGACAACCTGGGAAAAACCCTGCGGCCATTGTTTTGATTTCTCCGAGAACTTCAGCAAAAGAATGTGCTAACGACCAAGTCGTATGACATCCTTATTGACGTATCTATGTCCATCCTTACGTCAATCTCGGCACCTTAAAGGTATAAATATTACCGGTATTGCCTTAAGCAAACACACGCGGTGGTGACGAGATCGGAGCAGCCAGACTTGCCGAAGCCCAGGGCAGAGCAGACCCCGCTGGCGCAGCCCCGCCTTCCTGACGCGCTGAGAACGAGACGCTGCTTTCTCCTGCCGAGAAATCCAGCTCCGGCGCTTCCGGGTAGCCCTCGCAGGCAGCCTGGAATATCGAGATCAGAGACGAGAGATACCATCCCTCATTCTTCCTAAATTCCAGGTACAGAACTGAATAACCCCTCGCAGAGAATTCTTGAGTCAGTCACTTGGCAAAACAAACTTAACTTAAACTGCTACTTTCTATTCCCGCCCACGTATTAGGCTTAGGTCAGGTACACCGGGGTAGGCGTAGTTAGAAACACCAGTTGAGTACGATTAGTCAAATGTATATGTGTATGTATCTATTTTATCCATTTTAAACCACCTTATGGCTTAGAAACCATATAAATGTTTTTACAGTATTATTTTATACTTCTGCTTTTTTTGTATGCACTTTACTTAACCATAAGTATTGCGATAATATCGATCCATTTCTCTTGTATGAGAAAAGAGACTGATCAATAAATACCATCTTTTATTGAACACGCCCGTCTCTTCCTTTTCTCTACAATCTGGTGAGACTAAGAATGCACGTACTGACTGAGTAAAATAAGTCGTCTTTTGTTTTCACACGACTCTAGAGATACACTCTTGATTAGGGGAGAGCAAAGTTGTCATGTTCTATGGTTGTCAGAAACTAAATCCCTTCTTTTCTATCCAGGGAGGTTCAACTCCTCCTTGCCTATTCGAGAAAGTTTCTAGTGAACTCTGAGCTAGCTGGCAAACCCAAAACTTTAAGTCTAATATCGACAGTAGTAGACCTAGTTAATGTCTGGTCTAGGCCTATACTATTGAAGGTATTATTCCAATGCGCAGAGCCTATTGGGATAATAGGAACTACACTACATGGCGCCCAACGCGTTTGGATAGGCGATAAAACTAACGTAAGACATTTAGAGTAACTCAGTCGTGCTTTTTCACTAAGACCCCTTTTTTCCCATAATACTCCAAAGACGTCTGGAGTGGGTGAAAGGTAATATCCGCCAGATCTCGCAGGAGGAAACTCCTATGTATGGTTCTTGGTTTAGTCAACGTTGAAGGATACACTGTTCCAAAATATTGTGCATCTAATCTTTGTTTCCATAAGAAACCTGATCTGCAAACAAACGGAATAACCTTCCTGTCGGTAAAATGGTAGACCGTGATGAAGAAAGAGAGACAGCTAGATTAGCAGCTGAACTAGTAGCAGCTGATAATACTATGCAAGACGCAGACCCGGATATAATACTCATCCCGGTCAACAAAAGGAAATCTATAACTTTAAAACTTATAGAAAATGGACTGACACCTAGAGGTGGCACAGTCATATTCGTAATTGAGGCACACGAATATCGGCAGACAGAGGTATTCTATACATGGATAAACTTTCCAGCAGCTAACGCTGTAACAAAGGTCTTCCACTATTACAAAACAGAGGAACCTCCTGAGGAGTACACTCCTTTCGAGGAGGTGGAAGCACCACTTAAATTTCAAGAGCACCTGCTCTTGTTTAATGGCGCCCTAAAACATAATAATCACATCACCAGGCTCGGTCCCTTAGGTAGACCAGGAGCAACGTGGCCGGTCCTAGCCGGATACACACCACATCCAGACATCGATGGGATGTCTGCAGCAGAGCTTTTAACACAGCTAAAACAATTAATAAAATTACATAGACAATTAGTCCAATATGTGATGCGGACTTCAACAATCCAACCAGCAATTAAAATTCCACAACTGACCCCTCATCAGGGGAACACAAATAAAATTACACCACAGAACATACAATCCTGCCTAGGTAAAGGACCAGCTAAACGGGAACAAATACCATTCTGGTTAGCACAAAAAATCACCCAAATAGAGGCGGTGTTTCCAGACACCACCCCGTTGGAAAAACACAGGATTCTGACTATCTGTCTTCCAATGGGAATCGCACCACACGTGGAGGACTGTGACACTTGGGGT
Source organism: Lissotriton helveticus (assembly GCF_964261635.1). NCBI lineage: Eukaryota > Metazoa > Chordata > Amphibia > Caudata > Salamandridae > Lissotriton > Lissotriton helveticus. The sequence goes on along the minus strand of NC_136069.1, from coordinate 750,806,336 downwards.
ACAGTCTTTGCTTCCATCTACACAAAAACGCACGGTGTTCCATCCATTTCGGTAATACCAGATGTGCTAAAACAAATTCAAGACGAATACGGTCCAGAACCCGCTTTAACTCTTGGTATGAAATTACTAAAAGACTTCAAGCAGGTCTCGGCTATATTATTAGCCAACATAAAGGGAGAAGCAGCAAACGTGGCGATCCGCCAGAGGTTAAAAGAGACAGATATAGCAGACCAACCAGCTGAAATTGCCAGAATTATAGAAAAGTCCTATGAGGAACTAGGTAGAGATAGTTTAGGTGGAATACCAGTAAAACCACAACTGATTGAAAGTCCTGAAAAAATATTTTTTAATAATAACTTAACATCACAAAAAAAGAGCTGGGATGGAAACAAACAATCCAATCCTAAAGAAAAGAAATTCCAGTCCAGAGGAAGGTCTCCTCGGCGGAGAGAAAAATCTCCGAACCAAAGACACAGGTCACCCCAAAGTGACCCCTCTGGGAAAAGATATAACCTTAGAAATAGGGATAAATTTAAAGAAGCCTGATAGATATCAAGACATTGATACACGTCCCTCTCAATCTTTTCAGACTTCCTCGCAGAAATCGGAAAGAAGAGGACGATCAGAACAAAGAGAAGAGCACGCCAAGTCCAAATACAAGGAACCTGCTCATCTAAAAAAGAAATTACAATTTCCAAAAAAGAAGGTAGCCAGTATTAAATAAGTTAACAATGCCGAGAATACTGAGGACACAACTGAAAAACGGAGAATGGGCTCAGACAATGCTAGACAGCGCAGCAGAAGTGAGCATAGCTCGCAAAGTCACGAATGAATATCTTCAAGTGGAAACTGCAGACACCAGAGTTAGCAAACCTCACAAAATATATGAAATAACTTTACGTATAGAGGGGGGATAAGACTAGAAAAATAAGGGGACTATTTTGGGATAATCTCTCCAAGGGCTATGACATCCTTCTAGCTGAAAAAAGACTGGCCACCAGAGTTTGTCAGGGACTGCCCTCATGGCGAAGAAATAATTATGCCTGCCTTCTCAAATCATATCCCAATTCATAAAAAATACACACTTGCCAGAAAGTGGGCAGTAGCTCAAGCTCCTGCTTTATATAAAAATCATGTAGGATGGGATGAGGACTCTCCTCCTCACAAAATCCAGTTAAAATCACAACCTACTGCACAAAGACCGTACCCAATTAAGCAAGAAGCTAAAAAAACAGGTAAAAGAAATCCTAGATCAATTAGAATACCAGGGGGTGATTGAAACTTGCACCTCACAAATGAACAACCCTTTGTTTCCGGTCTCCAAACCAGACAATTCATATCGTCTAGTTTTGGATTACAGACACCTTAACTCATGTTGCAAAACTTTTGCAGTACAAAACTCGCATAGTGCTGCACTAATGAATAACATAGTGCGCAAAAAATACAAAACAACATTAGACATCTCTAATGGATTCTTTTGTCAAAACATAGCACCAGAGAGCAGATATTTGTCTGCGTTCTCAATAAATGGCACTCAAAAAGAATTCTGTCGGTTAGCCCAGGGGTACAAGAATAGCCCAGGGGTATTCTCAGCGAGAGTAACAGAATTACTACAAACATATGATGACGAAGCATTATCGTATGTCGACGACATATACCTAACAGATGATGACTTGGATACTCACTTGAAGAGAGTGAACACCATAATACTTGGGTTCGCAGCAGAGGGTTACAAATTCAACTTTAAAAAATCTAGAATTGCCCATCTAACAGTCCTGTTCTTAGGATATGAATTATCAAGTGAAGGCAAAAGCCTGGCTGACAATTTCCTAGAGAAATGTGCCGTACTCCAAGCACCTAGAACACTAAAAAACCTACAGTCAATTCTAGGCTTCCTAAATTTCGGAAGAACATACATTGCAAATTACGCAGAAAGGGTCAAACCCCTTTATGATCTAATAAAACCAGATTTTAAAAGAACCAATTGGACTCAAATACACACAGAAATTCTGAGATCCTTACAAACAGACATGTTAATTAAAACAAAATTAGAAACACGTGATAACACACGCAATCTTGTGATTCGAGTCATCCCAGGAAGATGCGGATTCACATACCTGACCTCTAATGAGGGAGAAAAGGTACCAATTGCATTCAAATCACACTTGTACACAGAAACTGAAAAGAAGTTCAGCATTAAAGAAAACATTGTTCATGCAGTTCAAACCGCAATAGCTAGAGAAAAAGATAAAGCTGACGGTAGACGTATCACAGTCAGAACAGCAGAATCAGCCTTTGAGGCATTAACAACACCGTGTAATTTACCAACAACAACATTGAATCCGGAATGGATACAATGGGTGAATTCAATTACAACGGACAAAGTATACTACTACTTTGATCCAGAACTAGAGGAACTAAAAAATCGCGAATATGAAAGAACATTCCCTCTGCCAATCGACATTCTGCCCTTACGACAATACGCTTGTGTAATCTATACAGACGGACATGCTCAACCCTCCGTTTGGGGAGAACAAGCATACAACCCGACATGTGGGATTACAAAAGAAGTGTGGCACGGAGGTAAACTAAGACCTCTATTAACAAAAACACACTCAGTAGAAACTAATTCAGAACAACAGACTGAAATAATAGCATTGAAAATGGCGCTAGATAATGCGGATCGCGAATTCCCGACACTTATAGTGTCCGATTCATATTACTGCGTCAAATCATATAACAAGGATTTGCAGACATGGATTCAAAACGGTTACAAAGATGACACAGGTGCAACAATAAAGCAAAAACTGCTTTGGGAACAAATAGTTCTGTTACAAAAAGAACTACCAAAGACTCACGTGACACACTCACTGAGTCATCAGCGTGATGGCGTTCACGTTGCAGGGAATTCATTGGCTGAGACAGCCACAGCGGTAGCAACTAAATCGGCTTCCGTAGCTAGAAAAAAGCGTACAATGAAGTACATTGACGGTGAAACCGTGCTGGCGGTGAAAACGTCATCAAAAGGCGACTGCTCAGCGCTACCGATCAACTATCCACTCAATTATACATACATAATCGATGCAAACTCCGTCCCTTTTGCTCGAATCCCTGGAGTGGGGGATAGAGTAATTCCAAACATGGACAGGAGAACTTTGTTAATTGCAGATGCACATATGGGTGAGGGTCTCGGACACCTCAAACTAAAAGATTCTCTGGAAGAATTACAATCAAGTGGAGTAGTGTGGCTCACTGGTTAGAGGCGGCAGACCCGAGAGCAGAGGACGGCCCGGGACCAGGGTTCGATTCCCGACGCGGCAGGTTTCTGGAGCAGGGTCAGCGGACTCGATAATTCTCTCGCCTCGGTGCCCACTCTGATCAGCGATCACACTCGGCAACTCTGGGCACTAGCTTGCCTCATCTTCACTAACGGCCCCACCAGACCGCCGGGGATGCCTGGTCTCACCCTGGAGATACCCATTAAGGGACCATCTCTCAGGGAAGCCAGGAAGGGTTTCGCAGCGGTCGAAGCGCGGAGGTACCCCTTCGGGAGTGATTCCAGCGCTATATAAGCACATAATTAATTAATTTTAATTAAAGGTACTGGTGGCCAGGCATGAGCCTGCAGCATCACATCTTTGTAAAAAAATGCCCAGACTGCAACAGAGATCGCAGTGGCGAGAGAAACGGTATACTACCGTGGCGTTTCACTCCAGAAAAGATCAACAGTAAAAAGCAAAGCGTCCGATTAACATATACAGGCTAGTTTCCACTTATAATGTAGATCACCAGCACTCGGCTGACGTCTGGACTGTTATACAAAGATTTGCGAGTCTAAATGGCATATACGCTAGGAGCATGCTACGTTTGACCATTGTTTTCACTCTAGCCCTCCAGCCTGAGGGGAAACATGGCCAAATGAGCATAGCACAGCGGGACTCTTCTCACTTCCTTCCTGAGGGATACGGGATGGTGTAAAGAAAAAACCAAGGCATAAAGCTATCTATAACGGAAAGGATATTAGGTTCAGGAGCTGGGTGGGTCAAACATCTAATAAGTGTCCAACGTAGTCTAAATAACCTGCCAAGAAATTCTCTGAAGGGATTCAGTCCGTACGAATTATTGTTTGGAACTAGGATGTTAGTCTTAGATCTCGACAGTCAGACTTCAGTGGTGAAGGAAAAAAGCTTTGATATCAAAGATCGTTTGGCTATTTTGCAGGACTTAAACGAAACAAGAAAAGACCTGAGCAACATAAAGTTGAAACAGCAGCCAACAACCACTGAAGAACCACCACCTGTCCCAGCAAGACCTGTCTGGATTCCAAAAGTCGGGGATCTAGTCAGAGAAAAGATCGCGGTAAAGAAGGAATTTGGGCCTTCTTACAGAAAAGCAGTTCCTGTCTTGTCCATCAACGGGACAAGATCAGTTGTACTACCGCCGCTTGCTGGTAAAAAGGAGAACCGAGTTGTATCCATTGACCTGGTAAAACCACAATCATGTGGCCGATAACAAATAGTAGGCCAAGTGGACTCCCGATAAGTAGTAGAACACCAAGGTTTGCTACCAATACAGAGGTCCTAACTAAGAGGCTAATCACATTCGAAACGCCTACAGAAGAACAACAAGGACTATGCAACAATGCAATGGAACTTAAACCTCTGAAAACCCAAATAAAAACATTTAGCAGAGACACACCAACCTACAATGAAGTAACAAACGAATATGCAAGAAACAGTAATCCTGAAGCAATTGGAACAATGGACAGAACTGCATCCGGCTACTTCATAAACTTCGATGATTCCTCTGAAGGCTTCAGTGAATCAAAAACACAGCCATCAACAAAAACCTTTAAAGATAAAGTTAAAGAACTTTTGAAACAACTGAAAGAAACATATCTGATTTCTCCATGGATTGAATTTTGGGTGGGTTGTGGTGCATTTATCCTCATACTTTGGCTCATCATGGTACTAACTTTGGGACGCTTCATTGAGGGAAAATATGCTAAAATGGACACAGCAAGTCAGAAAATCAACTTGATCCTCAAACCGCACACATCTTCACACGTCGAGAAAAGAGAACTTTCTTCAGTCAACTTCACAGCCAATCCTATACCGGGTGGGGTAGCATGGGACAACACTGACTAAGAAATGTATGGTCCGGTCGAAATCCTGAAATATCCACACCAAATCAAGATCTCGTTGAGTGACTTTGTAAAACCAAGCTCATTTGCTGATGATTGGGACTTTGAAAGTATAAATAATATGATGTCTGACCTAGTGTTGTCTGCTAAATTTACCAAACATGATTATTTGCAGGGTTCGACAAATTATGATAGTATGTACTGTTACAACCACTATGGTAACCATTTTTTACATAAATCAGCACAACCTAGAAATGTTTTAAATTATAATCAATGGGAACATTGTGCAACCCCTCCAAAAGGAAGCTCAAGAACCTTTTATGACAAATATTCATACTTCTCAGGTTTTAACACAAGTAATGCTGAAACATTTTATTTCAAATTGTCAAATAAGACAGGGACAAAGACCATGATAACAAACACGAAATTGATATATTCAGACTCATTTTTTGAACAAATGAATACTTTTGGTTTTGATTATTGGGACAAAAATGTTGAAGTAAAAAGTGTTTGGGGTACAAAAGAATGGCAAGTACAAGGTATAGAATCTTTGTTTAGAGCCTGCATGATCCCAGAACAAATTATATTTTTAAATGACACTGTTCAACAAACTACCTGTCTTGGCCTAGCCAAAATCAAAGACTTAAATAAACCGTCTATTCCAAAACCAACAATGAACAGCAATAGCTCTACAGATGAAGAGATAGACGTAAATTATGTATTAAACCAAAACAGAACACATCCAGATTGGAAACAGTGGTTGATCTGGCCCACAGATACTAATAACTGTCAAGACAGATTCCTGAACAAAACACAGGGGTTCAAATTGACCAGGCCAGACCCTAGATATTCCCAAAGACAACACCCAGGGATAATAACCACCTACAGTGTGGGCAAACTCTGCCTTCAATGGCTACAAACTTCCACACTGGCAGAAATTAAGCAACACCTAACTTTACTTACTGACGGTGCTGACTTGCGTGATTTCATTATGGGACCGCGCAAACAGCGTCAAAAACGTTTCATAGCATCCTCTGTATATGCAGCATACAACGAGGCCTGGAAGGTAACTCAAATTGAGACAGCAGAAAGAATACGGGAATTTGACCGTATTAATTTGGAAAAATCACTTTCTGTAGTGGACAATGGGTTAATGACTCTGTCCTCCAGAATTTTTTCTTTGGACAGCATTGTGTCTTCAGCAATCGACATATTATCGCAAGACTTACTGTTGTTACAACACGGTCAGTCTCAATTGCGTTCTATTGTACAACTTGGCTGGACGTTACAAAATCTGCGTTCAGGCTATGTGCCTTGGCGTTTAATCAACACAACGTCACTATTCAATATCTTTAACCTTACTGATAAACAAATCAGTATGGCACAAAAGGGTGCTGATTATACAATCCTGAGCATTGAGAAACTCGAGAGATTACCAGTGACAATGTCAGAACGACCTGTCAGTGAATGGATAATACATGGGATAATTAATATTCCAATATCAACCTTTAGGTTTCAATACTGCCAAAAATATATACAGACTGGCATGTACGAAAAATTGGGAAAAGGGTACATTAAGACAACATGGAACTTGCCCTATTCACATGCATGTGTCAGTAATAAAGTACAGAAAGTGTTTCTTAGTGGCAATAGTTGTGCGATGTCACTAAGCGGTACACTTCTGTGTAACGGAATTAGTTTGCATGGAGCCTGTGAAGGGAACTCAAATAACCTTTCATGTCACCAGCTAGGCGCACCTGCAACAGAGAGAGAACCATTCTTTCAAAGACTCTATAATGGGAGTTACATTCTAATTGTGGATCGCAGATGTTGTAGTCTTATGCCCGGGACTCCTTATCTCGTAACTACGACTGCGAAGGTCATGTGCTGTGGACACTCATTGTTCCCCAGCTCCTTTCCAGACAGGGAGGCAAGGGCATGGCCCAACTTGAAAATTACTTCTATTCGAATAGATACTTTAAGCAGAATGAAAACAGTGCTTCTTCAGACGCCGACAAGGCTCACGTCATCAAAAGAAACGTATGATCTCCTAGTCGCAAGGACGACTGCAGAGATTCAGTCATTGTTATCAACTAATTCCCCCATACATTTCGCAGAAATCCTGAATGAAATCTTAAATATTTCTGATACCAGTGGAGTCTCAAAAGTATTTAAGACAGTATTTTTGATGGCATTAACACCATTCAAAGCCATACTGGGTATTTTTCCAGATTTCGTCCATTCGATTTTTGGCGGATTTCCCCTCATTTTGGGACTAATTGCAGGAATCCTATTCTTGGTCCTAATATTTCGTTATGGCAAACCGTGTCACAGACAAAACACCTGCGACAAGGGAAGAAACAATCCGAGCCATTGGATACCGGGACCGGATATCAAAAATCCTGGGACTATCCCGGCTTAGAGACCTGAACATGACTTGGTTTCTTTCATTTCGACCAATGTGGCATCGATGTGTTTTACCTGTATTAAGGTGCTTGCTGTGCGGAGAAGAATGCGTGTTGGACACCTGTCTGACGCTACAATCGGATGCGCCTGTGGATGCAGAAACATTGTTGAGTCCAATAAAGGCTCATGCTTTGTGCTGCCCTCAACGGCTACCAATCCTGATGACGGCATTCGTGGAAACTTCACCACTACGATTAAGGGGTAGTGAAGTTCAAGATGAAAGCAGCATTGATCAGGTACGACCTTCTGTCAGCAATACTAATCAAAACGTCAATGGAGACAATCATGCGCACGAATGCATGGTTACACCTTTTTCCGAGTTAGTGGAACTCTGCCAGGAAGCTGTTGACAGCTTTTTCGACAGTCTAAATGATATGATGTTCTCACCAGAGCAGAAATAGAGACTTTTGAGCAAGCTCGCACACGGCGTTCCCTGAATTTGGCCTTCAACTAGAATAATAAATACCATGAACAATTTTCCCTCCAGTTCACGGACAGCAATTTTTTTCAGCAGCCCCAAAATATTTTTACGAATTTTTCGGGACACTTATCTTCTGCTTAAAGTAAGAACTATTCTTAGAGAACTAAAATTTCTATTTTTAGATACTTTATAGACATTAGCTGCCCGCTGGTATGTTCATAATTATTTTATTCTGTGATGGAATGGTCTCGAACCTTTTTAGGTCTCGGCAACGAGAACTATTGTCGCCGAGTAAGCTCGCAAGGGAGTACAGAGCGGTGCACGAGCCGACCAGGGTCTGTGGACGCGCACACACAAAGGCAGGCAGGCAGGCACACACCAGACACACACAGACAGACACACGCACGCACACAGACAGACACACGCACGCACACACACACACACACCCTCCCTCTCTGCCGCCCCCCCCCCTACCCCCACTCACCGGGCTCTTTCCCTCTGCAGCGTCAGTCACGGCAGCAGGCAGGCTCGGTGTCTTCTCCGCGATCTTCAGCTGATGTGCACGCTCACGCTGCGTCTCCTGCGCGCCCACCAAGCTGTTTCGTGCCCGTTGATCCTCAGCTTGTGATTACTACTCCTTCTAACCCGGATTCTAAATTACTATTTCTTGGTTCTCTAACTCCACTCTGTTGATTCGTAACAAACTGATATTCAGCACATTTCACAGTCTCGCCTTTGCTTCTCATAAATACAATAAGATTATTTTAAGCAATGTCTACCCTTCTTTTGGTTCTGTGCCTATTATGCTTCCGACTATAGAGTTTTAGAAAGTGTGGTGGAAGATTCCATGATATCAGTGGTGTGCACAGTGCAGAGTGAGTGTGCAGAGAGTGCAGAGTAGTGAGTGCAGAGTAGTGAGTGCAGAGTGAGTGAGTGCAGAGTGAGTGTGTGCAGAGTGAGTGTGTGCAGAGTAGTGTGTGCAGAGTAGTGTGTGCAGAGTAGTGTGTGCAGAGTAGTGTGTGCAGAGTAGTGTGTGCAGAGTAGTGAGTGCAGAGTAGTGAGTGCAGAGTAGTGAGTGCAGAGTAGTGAGTGCAGAGTAGTGAGTGCAGAGTAGTGAGTGCAGAGTAGTGAGTGCAGAGTAGTGAGTGCAGAGTAGTGAGTGCAGAGTAGTGAGTGCAGAGTAGTGAGTGCAGAGTAGTGAGTGCAGAGTAGTGAGTGCAGAGTAGTGAGTGCAGAGTAGTGAGTGCAGAGTAGTGAGTGCAGAGTAGTGAGTGCAGAGTAGTGAGTGCAGAGTAGTGAGTGCAGAGTAGTGAGTGCAGAGTTGTGAGTGCAGAGAGAGTGTGCAGAGAGAGTGTGCAGAGAGTGCAGAGTAGTGAGTGTGCAGAGTAGTGAGTGTGCAGAGTAGTGAGTGCCGAGTAGTGAGTGCCGAGTAGTGAGTGCCGAGTAGTGAGTGCCGAGTAGTGAGTGCCGAGTAGTGAGTGCAGAGTAGTGAGTGCAGAGTAGTGAGTGCAGAGTAGTGAGTGCAGAGTAGTGAGTGCAGAGTAGTGAGTGCAGAGTAGTGAGTGCAGAGGAGTGAGTGCAGAGGAGTGAGTAGTGAGTGCAGAGTAGTGAGTAGTGAGTGCAGAGTAGTGAGTAGTGAGTGCAGAGTAGTGAGTAGTGAGTGCCGAGTAGTGAGTAGTGAATGCCGAGTAGTGAGTGCCGAGTTGTGAGTAGTGAGTGCCGAGTAGTGAGTAGTGAGTGCCGAGTAGTGAGTGCCGAGTAGTGAGTGCAGAGTAGTGAGTGCAGAGTAGTGAGTGCAGAGTAGTGAGTGCAGAGTAGTGAGTGCAGAGTAGTGAGTGCAGAGTAGTGAGTGCAGAGTAGTGAGTGCAGAGTAGTGAGTGCAGAGTAGTGAGTGCAGAGTAGTGAGTGCAGAGTAGTGAGTGCAGAGTAGTGAGTGCAGAGTAGTGAGTGCAGAGTAGTGAGTGCAGAGTAGTGAGTGCCGAGTAGTGAGTAGTGAGTGCCGAGTAGTGAGTAGTGAGTGCCGAGTAGTGAGTAGTGAGTGCCGAGTAGTGAGTAGTGAGTGCCGAGTAGTGAGTAGTGAGTGCCGAGTAGTGAGTGCCGAGTAGTGAGTGCAGAGTAGTGAGTGCAGAGTAGTGAGTGCAGAGTAGTGAGTGCAGAGTAGTGAGTGCAGAGTAGTGAGTGCAGAGGAGTGAGTGCAGAGGAGTGAGTGCAGAGGAGTGAGTGCGCAGAGTAGTGAGTGCGCAGAGTAGTGAGTGCGCAGAGTAGTGAGTGCGCAGAGTAGTGAGTGCGCAGAGTAGTGAGTGCAGAGTAGTGAGTGCAGAGTAGTGAGTGCAGAGTAGTGAGTGCAGAGTAGTGAGTAGTGAGTGCAGAGTAGTGAGTAGTGAGTGCAGAGTAGTGAGTAGTGAGTGCAGAGTAGTGAGTAGTGAGTGCAGAGTAGTGAGTAGTGAGTGCAGAGTAGTGAGTGCAGAGTAGTGAGTAGTGAGTGCAGAGTAGTGAGTAGAGAGTGCAGAGTAGTGAGTAGAGAGTGCAGAGTAGTGAGTGCAGAGTAGTGAGTAGTGAGTGCAGAGTAGTGAGTAGAGAGTGCAGAGTAGTGAGTAGAGAGTGCAGAGTAGTGAGTAGAGAGTGCAGAGTAGTGAGTGCAGAGTGCAGAGTAGTGAGTGCAGAGTAGTGAGTGCAGAGTAGTGCAGGTGAGTGCAGTGCAGGTGAGTGCAGTGCAGGTGAGTGCAGTGCAGGTGAGTGCAGTGCAGGTGAGTGCAGTGCAGGTGAGTGCAGTGCAGGTGAGTGCAGTGCAGGTGAGTGCAGTGCAGTGCAGTGCAGGTGAGTGCAGTGCAGTGCAGGTGAGTGCAGTGCAGTGCAGGTGAGTGCAGTGCAGTGCAGGTGAGTGCAGTGCAGGTGAGTGCAGGTGAGTGCAGTGCAGGTGAGTGCAGTGCAGGTGAGTGCAGTGCAGGTGAGTGCAGTGCAGGTGAGTGCAGTGCAGGTGAGTGCAGTGCAGTGCAGGTGAGTGCAGTGCAGGTGAGTGCAGGTGAGTGCAGTGCAGGTGAGTGCAGTGCAGTGCAGGTGAGTGCAGTGCAGTGGAGTGCAGGTGAGTGCAGTGCAGGTGAGTGCAGTGCAGGTGAGTGCAGTGCAGGTGAGTGCAGTGCAGGTGAGTGCAGTGCAGGTGAGTGCAGTGCAGGTGAGTGCAGTGCAGGTGAGTGCAGTGCAGGTGAGTGCAGTGCAGGTGAGTGCAGTGCAGGGGAGTGCAGGTGAGTGCAGTGCAGGTGAGTGCAGTGCAGGTGAGTGCAGTGCAGGTGAGTGCAGTGCAGGTGAGTGCAGTGCAGGTGAGTGCAGTGCAGGTGAGTGCAGTGCAGGTGAGTGCAGTGCAGGTGAGTGCAGTGCAGGTGAGTGCAGTGCAGGTGAGTGCAGTGCAGTGCAGGTGAGTGCAGTGCAGGTGAGTGCAGTGCAGGTGAGTGCAGTGCAGGTGAGTGCAGTGCAGGTGAGTGCAGTGCAGGTGAGTGCAGTGCAGGTGAGTGCAGTGCAGGTGAGTGCAGTGCAGGTGAGTGCAGTGCAGGTGAGTGCAGTGCAGGTGAGTGCAGTGCAGTGCAGGTGAGTGCAGTGCAGGTGAGTGCAGTGCAGGTGAGTGCAGTGCAGGTGAGTGCAGTGCAGGTGAGTGCAGTGCAGGTGAGTGCAGTGCAGGTGAGTGCAGTGCAGGTGAGTGCAGTGCAGGTGAGTGCAGTGCAGGTGAGTGCAGTGCAGGTGAGTGCAGTGCAGGGGAGTGCAGGTGAGTGCAGTGCAGGTGAGTGCAGTGCAGGTGAGTGCAGTGCAGGTGAGTGCAGTGCAGGTGAGTGCAGTGCAGGTGAGTGCAGTGCAGGTGAGTGCAGTGCAGGTGAGTGCAGTGCAGGTGAGTGCAGTGCAGGTGAGTGCAGTGCAGGTGAGTGCAGTGCAGTGCAGGTGAGTGCAGTGCAGGTGAGTGCAGTGCAGGTGAGTGCAGTGCAGGTGAGTGCAGTGCAGGTGAGTGCAGGTGAGTGCAGTGCAGTGCAGTGCAGGTGAGTGCAGTGCAGGTGAGTGCAGTGCAGGTGAGTGCAGTGCAGTGCAGGTGAGTGCAGTGCAGGTGAGTGCAGTGCAGGTGAGTGCAGTGCAGTGCATGTGAGTGCAGTGCAGGTGAGTGCAGTGCAGTGCTGGTGAGTGCAGTGCAGGTGAGTGCAGTGCAGGTGAGTGCAGTGCAGGTGTGTGCAGTGCAGGTGTGTGCAGTGCAGGTGAGTGCAGTGCAGGTGAGTGCAATGCAGGTGAGTGCAGTGCAGGTGAGTGCAGTGCAGGTGAGTGCAGTGCAGGTGAGTGCAGTGCAGTGCAGGTGAGTGCAGTGCAGGTGAGTGCAGTGCAGTGCAGGTGAGTGCAGTGCAGTGGAGTGCAGTGCAGTGGAGTGCAGGTGAGTGCAGTGCAGGTGAGTGCAGTGCAGGGGAGTGCAGGTGAGTGCAGTGCAGGTGAGTGCAGTGCAGGTGAGTGCAGTGCAGGTGAGTGCAGTGCAGGTGAGTGCAGTGCAGGTGAGTGCAGTGCAGGTGAGTGCAGTGCAGGTGAGTGCAGGTGAGTGCAGTGCAGGTGAGTGCAGTGCAGGTGAGTGCAGTGCAGGTGAGTGCAGTGCAGGTGAGTGCAGTGCAGGTGAGTGCAGTGCAGGTGAGTGCAGTGCAGGTGAGTGCAGTGCAGGTGAGTGCAGCGCAGGTGAGTGCAGCGCAGGTGAGTGCAGCGCAGGTGAGTGCAGCGCAGGTGAGTGCAGTGCAGGTGAGTGCAGTGCAGGTGAGTGCAGTGCAGGTGAGTGCAGTGCAGGTGAGTGCAGGTGAGTGCAGTGCAGTGCAGGGCAGTGCAGTGCAGGTGAGTGCAGTGCAGGTGAGTGCAGTGCAGGTGAGTGCAGTGCAGTGCAGGTGAGTGCAGTGCAGGTGAGTGCAGTGCAGGTGAGTGCAGGTGAGTGCAGTGCAGGTGAGTGCAGTGCAGTGCAGGGCAGTGCAGTGCAGGTGAGTGCAGTGCAGGTGAGTGCAGTGCAGGTGAGTGCAGTGCAGTGCAGGTGAGTGCAGTGCAGGTGAGTGCAGCAGGTGAGTGCAGTGCATGAGGTGCAGTGCAGGTGAGTGCAGTGCAGGTGAGTGCAGGTGAGTGCAGTGCAGTGCAGGAGCAGTGCAGTGGAGTGCAGTGCAGGTGAGTGCAGTGCAGGTGAGTGCAGTGCAGTGCAGGTGAGTGCAGTGCAGGTGAGTGCAGTGCAGGTGAGTGCAGTGCAGTGCAGTTGTGTGCAGTGCAGTGGAGAGGTGAGTGCAGTGCAGGTGAGTGCAGGTGAGTGCAGTGCAGGTGAGTGCAGTGCAGGTGAGTGCAGTGCAGGTGAGTGCAGTGCAGGTGAGTGCAGTGCAGGTGAGTGCAGTGCAGGTGAGTGCAGTGCAGGTGAGTGCAGTGCAGGTGAGTGCAGTGCAGGTGAGTGCAGTGCAGGTGAGTGCAGTGCAGGTGAATGCAGTGCAGTGCAGGTGAATGCAGTGCAGTGCAGGTGAGTGCAGTGCAGGTGAGTGCAGTGCAGGTGAGTGCAGTGCAGGTGAGTGCAGTGCAGGTGAGTGCAGTGCAGGTGAGTGCAGTGCAGTGCAGGTGAGTGCAGTGCAGGTGAGTGCAGTGCAGGTGAGTGCAGGTGAGTGCAGTGCAGTGCAGTGCAGGTGAGTGCAGTGCAGGTGAGTGCAGTGCAGTGCAGGTGAGTGCAGTGCAGTGCAGGTGAGTGCAGTTCAGTGCAGGTGAGTGCAGTGCAGGTGAGTGCAGTGCAGTGCAGGTGAGTGCAGTGCAGGTGAGTGCAGTGCAGGTGAGTGCAGTGCAGTGCAGTGCAGTGCAGGTGAGTGCAGTGCAGGTGAGTGCAGTGCAGGTGAGTGCAGTGCAGGTGTGTGCAGTGCAATGCAGGCGAGTGCAGTGCAGGTGAGTGCAGTGCAGTGCAGGTGAGTGTAGTGCAGGTGAGTGCAGTGCAGGTGAGTGCAGTGCAGGTGAGTGCAGTGCAGTGCAGTGCAGGTGAGTGCAGTGTAGGTGAGTGCAGTGCAGTGCAGTGCAGGTGAGTGCAGTGCAGTGCAGGTGAGTGCAGTGCAGGTGAGTGCAGTGCAGGTGAGTGCAGTGGAGTGGAGTGCAGTGCAGTGCAGGCGAGTGCAGTGCAGGCGAGTGCAGTGCAGGCCAGTGCAGTGCAGGTGAGTGCAGTGCAGGTCAGTGCAGGTGAGTGCAGTGCAGTGCAGGTGAGTGCAGTGCAGGTGAGTGCAGTGCAGTGCAGGTGAGTGCAGTGCAGGTGAGTGCAGTGCAGGTGAGTGCAGTGCAGGTGAGTGCAGTGGAGTGCAGGCGAGTGCAGTGCAGGCGAGTGCAGTGCAGGCGAGTGCAGTGCAGGTGAGTGCAGTGCAGGTCAGTGCAGGTGAGTGCAGTGCAGTGCAGGTGAGTGCAGTGCAGGTGAGTGCAGTGCAGTGCAGGTGAGTGCAGTGCAGGTGAGTGCAGTGCAGGTGAGTGCAGTGCAGGTGAGTGCAGTGCAGGTGAGTGCAGTGCAGGTGAGTGCAGTGCAGGTGAGTGCAGTGCAGGTGTGTGCAGTGCAGGTGAGTGCAGTGCAATGCAGGTGAATGCAGTGCAGTGCAGTGCAGGTGAGTGTAGTGCAGTGCAGGTGAGTGCAGTGCAGGTGAGTGCAGTGCAGTGCAGGTGAGTGCAGTGCAGGTGAGTGCAGTGCAGGTGAGTGCAGTGCAGGCGAGTGCAGTGCAGGCGAGTGCAGTGCAGGCGAGTGCAGTGCAGGCGAGTGCAGTGCAGGCGAGTGCAGTGCAGGTGAGTGCAGTGCAGTGCAGGTGTGTGCAGTGCAGGTGTGTGCAGTGCAGGTGAGTGCAGTGCAGGTGAGTGCAGTGCAGTGCAGGTGAGTGCAGTGCAGGTGAGTGCAGTGCAGTGCAGGTGAGTGCAGTGCAGTGCAGGTGAGTGCAGTGCAGTGCAGTGCAGGTGAGTGCAGTGCAGGTGAGTGCAGTGTAGGTGAGTGCAGTGCAGGTGAGTGCAGTGGAGTGCAGGTGAGTGCAGTGCAGGTGAGTGCAGTGCAGTGCAGGTGAGTGCAGTGCAGTGGAGTGCAGGCGAGTGCAGTGCAGGCGAGTGCAGTGCAGGTGAGTGCAGTGCAGGTGAGTGCAGGTGAGTGCAGTGCAGTGCAGGTGAGTGCAGTGCAGGTGTGTGCAGTGCAGGTGTGTGCAGTGCAGGTGTGTGCAGTGCAGTGCAGGTGAGTGCAGTGCAGTGCAGGTGAGTGCAGTGCAGGTGAGTGCAGTGCAGGTGAGTGCAGTGCAGGTGAGTGCAGTGCAGGTGAGTGCAGTGCAGGTGAGTGCAGTGCAGGTGTGTGCAGTGCAATGCAGGTGAATGCAGTGCAGTGCAGTGCAGGTGAGTGTAGTGCAGTGCAGGTGAGTGCAGTGCAGGTGAGTGCAGTGCAGTGCAGTGCAGGTGAGTGCAGTGCAGGTGAGTGCAGTGCAGTGCAGGTGAGTGCAGTGCAGGTGAGTGCAGTGGAGTGGAGTGCAGTGCAGTGCAGGCGAGTGCAGTGCAGGCGAGTGCAGTGCAGGCGAGTGCAGTGCAGGCGAGTGCAGTGCAGGTGAGTGCAGTGCAGGTGAGTGCAGTGCAGGTCAGTGCAGGTGAGTGCAGTGCAGGTGAGTGCAGTGCAGTGCAGGTGAGTGCAGTGCAGGTGTGTGCAGTGCAGGTGAGTGCAGTGCAGGTGAGTGCAGTGCAGGTGAGTGCAGTGCAGTGCAGGTGAGTGCAGTGCAGGTGAGTGCAGTGCAGGTGAGTGCAGTGCAGGTGAGTGCAGTGCAGGTGTGTGCAGTGCAGGTGTGTACAGTGCAGGTGAGTGCAGTGCAATGCAGGTGAATGCAGTGCAGTGCAGTGCAGGTGAGTGTAGTGCAGTGCAGGTGAGTGCAGTGCAGGTGAGTGCAGTGCAGGTGAGTGCAGTGCAGTGCAGGTGAGTGCAGTGCAGTGCAGGTGAGTGCAGTGCAGTGCAGGTGAGTGCAGTGCAGTGCAGGTGAGCGCAGTGCAGGTGAGCGCAGTGCAGGTGAGCGCAGTGCAGGTGAGTGCAGTGCAGTGCAGGTGAGTGCAGTGCAGGTGAGTGCAGTGCAGGTGAGTGCAGTGCAGGCGAGTGCAGTGCAGGCGAGTGCAGTGCAGGCGAGTGCAGTGCAGGCGAGTGCAGTGCAGGTGAGTGCAGTGCGTGCAGTGCAGGGCAGTGCAGTGCAGTGCAGGTGAGTGCAGTGCAGGTGAGTGCAGTGCAGGTCAGTGCAGGTGAGTGCATTGCAGGTGAGTGCAGTGCAGTGCAGGTGAGTGCAGTGCAGGTGAGTGCAGTGCAGGTGAGTGCAGTGCAGGTGAGTGCAGTGCAGGTGAGTGCAGTGCAGGTGAGTGCGGGCGAGTGCAGTGCGTGCAGGTGAGTGCAGTGCAGGTGAGTGCAGTGCAGTGCAGGTGAGTGCAGTGCAGTGCAGGTGAGTGCAGTGCAGTGCAGGTGAGTGCAGTGCAGGTGAGTGCAGTGCAGTGCAGGTGAGTGCAGTGCAGGTGAGTGCAGTGCAGTGCAGGTGAGTGCAGTGCAGGTGAGTGCAGTGCAGGTGAGTGCAGTGCAGGTGAGCGCAGGTGAGTGCAGTGTAGGTGAGTGCAGTGTAGGTGAGTGCAGTGCAGGTGAGTGCAGTGCAGTGCAGTGCAGGTGAGTGCAGTGCAGGTGAGTGCAGTTGAGTGCAGTGCAGTGCAGGTGAGTGCAGTTGAGTGCAGGTGAGTGCAGTTGAGTGCAGTGCAGGTGAGTGCAGTGCAGTGCTGGTGAGTGCAGTTGAGTGCAGTGCAGGTGAAAGCAGTTGAGTGCAGAGTGGTGTGTATTGACAATGTAAATGACAATGCCATTTATTTATGATTTAAAGAAAAAAAAATGTCATGAGGAATGCCAATAGCTCTACCTTTAATGATGCCGAGACCGTTGCATTGTAAATGCTTGTTTCTGTATTAAGAGCCATTTCATGTGTAAATTCTCATATACAAATTAGTGATAATGTATAGGTATGCGTGATTACTTTAGCATTATTCTACAGCTTGAGTGCACATAATACATGTGACAGTTTTTTCCGTATATTTGATAATTTCAAAATGCATTTTATGTATTTTGGGGTGGTAAGGTATACACAATACTCTACAGTATGTTTTACTATGCCTAGATTCGTAAATATGTCCATAGTTAGCGTGGAGTGGGTGTGATGTATTCCTATAGGTTCTGTATCGATCCCCCTATTCCTGACCCTATTCTGGTTAACAAGTTAACTAGCTGCCATCCCATGATGCAGAAAACCCCCATGATGCAGAAACCGTTATCTGATTAAGCCACACTACGGCACAGGAACGTGTTATCTGATTAGGTCATAACGCTTGCCATCTAATTAGACAAGCGATATTCCTCCAGCCCCTGATAAGGCATACGGAGTTCTCAAAACAAATCAAACCTATGACAACCTGGGAAAAACCCTGCGGCCATTGTTTTGATTTCACCGAGAACTTCAGCAAAAGAATGTGCTAACGACCAAGTCGTATGACATCCTTATTGACGTATCTATGTCCATCCTTACGTCAATCTCGGCACCTTAAAGGTATAAATATTACCGGTATTGCCTTAAGCAAACACACGTGGTGGTGACGAGATCGGAGCAGCCAGACTTGCCGAAGCCCAGAGCAGAGCAGACCCCGCTGGCGCAGCCCCGCCTTCCTGACGCGCTGAGAACGAGACGCTGCTTTCTCCTGCCGAGAAATCCAGCTCCGGCGCTTCCGGGTAGCCCTCGCAGGCAGCCTGGAATATCGAGACCAGAGACGAGAGATACCATCCCTCATTCATCCTAAATTCCAGGTACAGAACTGAATAACCCCTCGCAGAGAATTTTTGAGTCAGCCACTTGGCAAAACAAACTTAACTTAAACTGCTACTTTCTATTCCCGCCCACGTATTAGGCTTAGGTCAGGTACACCGGGGTAGGCGTAGTTAGAAACACCAGTTGAGTACGATTAGTCAAATGTATATGTGTATGTATCTATTTTATCCATTTTAAACCACCTTATGGCTTAGAAACCATATAAATGTTTTTACAGTATTATTTTATACTTCTGCTTTTATTGTATGCACTTTACTTAACCATAAGTATTGCGATAATATCGATCCATTTCTCTTGTATGAGAAAAGAGACTGATCAATAAATACCATCTTTTATTGAACACGCCCGTCTCTTCCTTTTCTCTACAATCTGGTGAGACTAAGAATGCACGTACTGACTGAGTAAAATAAGTCGTCTTTTGTTTTCACACGACTCTAGAGATACACTCTTGATTAGGGGAGAGCAAAGTTGTCATGTTCTATGGTTGTCAGAAACTAAATCCCTTCTTTTCTATCCAGGGAGGTTCAACTCCTCCTTGCCTATTCGAGAAAGTTTCTAGTGAACTCTGAGCTAGCTGGCAAACCCAAAACTTTAAGTCTAATATCGACAGTAGTAGACCTAGTTAACGTCTGGTCTAGGCCTATACTATTGAAGGTATTATTCCAATGCGCAGAGCCTATTGGGATAATAGGAACTACACTACTACTACTACTACTACTACTACTACCCTCTGCATTGGACTGGAGATTGGGGGTTCCATCTCATTCTCACTTGCCTTCCGATGTCCCATGTGCAATTCAAATTTTTTTAACTTCTCTCGGCTCTGTCACTATATTGTGTTTTATGTCCAGGGCTAGTACATTATGTTAGCTTTCTAACTTCCATTGAATCCTCAGAATTGCAAATCTGGGCCAGTCTGTTACCCTTATCAGAATGTAGTCAATGATAAATTTGGCTCCGTAGGCATCGTATGTCGAAGACTTAGAGGCAGCGTTGTCATACGAGTGTCGTGCTGGAATGAGATACTCGTTTGCACTTGCTCTGTGGATTTATTCTGTGAGACATTAGAGGAAAAATCTCAGAAATACTAATTTACTTTGTTTCCCAAACAGCTTAAGTTAAATATGTATGTATAGTGGTGGGGGAAGTACATAAGGGGCCAGATGTGTGACAGATTGTTACGGTTGCAAACGGAAAATCGGCCCGTTTGCGACTGCAAAATAGGTCTGCCCCATGTGCAAACCCTATTCTGCAAGTCGGTAACCTATTACGGACTCACAAAATAGGGTTTGCGACTCGCTATTAGGAAGAGGCGTCCCTTCCTAATAGCGAGTCGCACTTCAGTGAATGCTTGTTTTGTAATTGCAGTTGCAAAACACTTACAGTTTACCACCTTCTTCAAGTAGGTGGTAAGCCCCTCGCAAATAGGAAGGGGTCTCCAGGGGACCTCTTCCCCTTTGTGAGTGGTTGTGAAAATATTTTTTAGGAGCAGGCAGTGGTCCTACAGGCCACTGCCTACTCTTAAAAAGTGAAACAGAAACTTTTAATTGTTCTTTTTTAAATGCATCCCTTTTTCCTTTAAGGAAAACGGGCTGCATTTAAAAAAAAGAATGTGCTTTATTTAAAAAGCAGACCCAGACATGGTAGTCTGCTGACCCAGCTGGCCACCATCCCGGGGAATGCTAGCCATTCCCAATGGGGTCGCAAATTGCCCCTGCCTCATGAATATTAATGAGGCATGCAATTTGTGACCTACATTTTGCGAGTCGTAGAACGGTGCAATTTGCGACTCCCAAATTGTAAGGGTCGTACATCTGGCCCAAGATGTGGGGCTGTTGGATGAGTCTTCAATGGTTGAACAGGGCTGACGCTGAATTAGTGTTTGTTGTGTTAAGGTGTCATAAGCAAACGCATATTTTTAGCTGTTTCTGAGAGCCAGGTGATCATGTTTGCTTCAGATCTGCAGAAAAGAAAGTTCTAGGGGAGGGGTTGGCAAATTGGTATTAGCTGTCTCAACAGCAGAATAGTTTTCACTCTCTACAAGGACATTTTCTTTTAGTGGGCATGGTCAGTGTGTTAGCTTGCTGAATTATTTTTATTACTATGTATTTTTGTGCGTGAAAGAAGTTGTTGTGTAAAATTAATTTAGATGGTTATTATCTTTCTCAAATAAAACTGTATTTTACATAAAAAATTTTTTTTTTGATTTTCTGTCTTAAAGATACCAACTTGAGTAATGCAGGGGAAATGAATGGCTCGAGCAATTTAATGGATTTCCTGGATGAGCCATTACCTGATGTTGGAACATATGAGGATTTCCACACCATTGATTGGTTAAGAGAAAAATCGCGTGACACAGACAGACATAGAAAGGTATAAGCTATTTTTTATTTCAATATTCTGTGATGTAGTCTAGAATACACCCTCATACTTGCATACAACTGAATTGACAAGCACTCAAAATATTTTCTTTGCCAACTAGCAATTATCTACTTGTTAAATCTTTCATCAGTCAATATTTGACCATGACACAGTACTATGTCTGATGTAAATGAATACTTTCACATATCATTTGTGTTATTAGATTCATGAACTCATTATTTGCTTTTTTATGTGAAAAGGATTCCCCACGGGATCCATGCATAAGGGCCCTTTTTAGAACCTGTTGTCTCGTTACCAGCTCCCCCTTACAAGGAGAGTGGAGGGAAAGTGTAAATACTCTTACATTGATAATTGAGGTTGCTTTTCATTACTGATTGCACCCTTGGGTTATCGAAACAGAAATATGATGAAACCTCATGGGAGTGAGGAGGCTTAACTGCTAAATATCTCATACCTTAAAGAAAAAAAATATCTTGTTCTGTTATTTGAGTGCTACCAGGGCAAGATGTCATAATAAAAAGGTTGTGCAACATGTTGGCATGCTCCATGACATCTACCGCCACATTTAGCACATAAACACTCATCTGACCTTTTCTTCAAAATGTAAAAATATTGGAACCCTGTACCTATACATTATGAGAGAATCTCCCTGCTCATTATCTGTACCATAAAGAAAGTGCGGAGGCCCCACAGTTTCCAACCTACGTTTGGTTTAGAATTCAGACACACTAGGACTGATTTAACTGGTACTTTGCATGGATTTTTACATTGGTTGGTCGCGAAAGAGAGAATAGGTTTTAAAATCTTCAAAACTCAAAAGCCCATTTGATGGCCGTGGGCTATCTCAAAGACAGTATCGTTTTTGTGTGCCAACGATAAGCCTTCAATCTGCTGATCTCCGTTTGTTTAAGTATACTTCATCTAGGTGTTTGACTTTGGTTTCCTTGCAACATGTTGCTTCTCCATTCTTTCCCTACATCTAAGCTACCTATTTTTAGAGAACTGGAAAGATATTTTTTTCATTGGAAATTGTCTTCTGCTCTTCTTTCTTTCTTTAACATTGGATACCTCGCCAATCTAGACGTGACTGAGTTTTCAGTGTTTTTTCTTTAGAAATATTTCACTCAGCCAGACATTCTTGGGTATGTGGATGTCAGAAACCAGTTGCATAGCATAGATGTTTTTAGACCCAAACGGAGGCGAGGAAAATTAGCTCCCTTCTCTTCAGCTGCCTATTAGAGGAAAGTCATGATTGGATGAGAGAAGGCCCCTCCTACTGCTGGGCCCCACTGACACTGCACATGCTACATGAATGATACCTGTGCACTAGACGTAACATACAGTTGCTTTGCTGCCCCAGTCAGACTACGGCTAAATTCAGCTAAAATAGTTTAGATCTAGATGTTTCTTTCAAGTAAAAGTGGCTTAGATTTATACTTTTTTTAGGATTCAACAAAATCATTTGAACCAGTGGTGTAGCTAGAGCTTTTGTCGCCCAGGGCGGTCCCTGAGCTTGCCACCCAGTGACGGTCTGTGCAGGTAAGAGCGGAGAGACGCGCACACAGACAGAGACACACATAGAAACAAAGATGCACACACAGAGAAGAGACGTACTTACAGAGACAAATGCAGATATAGAGACGCACACACAGAGATAGTGACGCACACACAGAAAAATACACACAGATAGAGACACGCACACCGAGACAGAGATGTGCACCGAGAGACAGAAACACGCACATAGAGATGCACAGACAGATACAGAAACGCGCACACAGTAAAAAACACACACAGACAGACATATGCACACGAGAGGGGATGTCTCTGTTAGGGGATGCCATGACAGAGAGGCATAGGAGGTGGGCTGGTACGTACAGGGAAGAAAGCATACATTACAATTTGTTTTAAATTACAAGAGAACAATGGGAAAACACAGAGGGGGTGAACAAAAACAAACTAGTGGTGTGTGTGCCTGTAGAAATTGAGCACTGATGGCTGGTGGTGTGTGCGCCTGGTGGAAGTGTGCACTGCCGGCTGGTGTTGTGTGTGCCTGGTGGAAGTGTGCACTGATGGCTGGTGGTGTGTGTGCCTGGTGGAAGCGTACACTGACGGCTGGAGTTGTCTGTGCCTGGTGAAAGTGTGCACTGACGGTGTGGTTGTGTGTGTGGTT
The DNA here is from genome assembly GCF_964261635.1 of Lissotriton helveticus. Lineage (NCBI taxonomy): Eukaryota > Metazoa > Chordata > Amphibia > Caudata > Salamandridae > Lissotriton > Lissotriton helveticus. The sequence goes on along the minus strand of NC_136069.1, from coordinate 750,783,903 downwards.
GTATGTGTGGTTTTGTGTGTAGTTGTGGTTGCGTGTGTAGTTGTGTGATTGTGTGTGTGGTTGTGTGTGGTTGTATGTGTGTGGCTGTGTGTGTGGTTGTGTGGTTGTGGTTGTGGTTGTGGTTGTGTGTGGTTGTGGTTGTGTGTGTGGCTGTGGTTGTGTGTGTGGCTGTGGTTGTGTGTGTGGCTGTGGTTGTGTGTGTGGCTGTGGTTGTGTGTGTGGCTGTGTGTGGCTGTATGTGTGTGGCTGTGTGTGTGTGTGTGTGGCTGTGTATGTGTGGCTGTGTGTGGCTGTGTGTGTGGCTGTGTGTGTGGTGTTGTGCGTGATTGTGTGTGTGGGTGGTTGTGTGTGTGGTTGTGTGTGGTTGTGCGCCTCGAGCTGGGAATACTTTTAAATAAAAGGAGAGGTGCGTGCACTGGTGCAGTGTGCGCCTCTGGTTATGCACACAGACACATACTCTCTCGTGCTCTCTCACACACCCATACACACACCCATACGAACACACTCTCACATCACATACACACAAACACACACTCGGACTGTGCTGGGGCAGGGCACAGGACATGCCGCTCTCGCCTTGAGACTCCATAGTGTTAGAGTCGCATGTACCCCGGGAGGCACTCACAACACAGGCGTGCATGTGTTTGTGCAAGTATCAATAAGGAATCAAGTTCCAAGAGCTGACGGCAATAAGGGACCTGGCAACACAGGACCAGACTGCCAGAAATAGGGCTTGAAAGACTCGCAGTTCGGCGGGGGTGGGGGGCTGCAGGGGAGGGTGAAATATGGGGGGGGGGGTGGAATCCAACTTTTAGCTTTTTTTTAATTTTATTTTTTATTGCTTTACTTTTTTGTATTTTATTTTATTTTTACTGTAATGATTTTAAATAATTGAACGGTCAACAATAAAAACAAAAAAATAAATAAATAAGGAATGTGCTACCCACATACAATGCCTGCTGGCAGAGAAAGGCGGATACAGGAACCTTTATTATTGCACTAAAACTCAAGATTCAAGGAGGACTGCTCTGTGTGCACCACACATTGCCACCCAAATCCGTGCCAGTCCTGGAAAAAAAATACAACCTGCCTCCGGATCCACAGGAGTCGGTGAATAATCCAGGGGCGATCTACCAATGTGACGCTGCACCACAGAATACAGGGGCCGCACACAGCGCACGCAAACTTCCCGATGCTTGGATGCCACACACGGAGGGTACGCACATTATCTAAGTTCAGATGCCATATACAGAACACACAAACTGCTCTGGTTCGCATGTCACACACACACGGTTCCTACTATCGTTCCTGCAGATCACCCAAACTGTCCAGGGTAGGAAATCACCCACAGAAGACACTCAGTGTCCCTGGTTCGAAAGCCACACACAGTACATGAACAGTGTGTGCACAAACTGTCCGTGTACAGAGGCCACACTGAAAATGCACACGAGTTTTGGCGTGCCATTGCCACAAGCAAGTGTATGGCACATAAACTGTCCTGGTACTGAGTCAGAATGCTATACACAGAGGGCAGACACACTGTCCGGATGCGGACGCCACACGCAACTGCACACCTAGATATTCGTTTTGTGGGCAGTAACCAAAAGCTTGCAAACTGTCCGGCCGGAAACAGAGGCCATACGAACTTCCCAGTGTTGAGGGGGTGGGGCATGCCCCCCGAAGAGCACAGGAAACGTCCAGTGTTCGGACGGCGGACCAGAACCCGCGCGCCCACGTCTCCATTGTACATAGCTTCGTTCTCAGAGGTGCATTGCGCACACTGCGGTGCTTTTTAGATGCTTTACTAAAAGAACCAAAATTGATAAATTGACCTAAATATTTGTAAAATCTCACTGTCAGCCTTAAAATAAACGTATTTAATCAGAATGAATCTTGTGTTTTCAAAGCGTTTGTCCTTTTTCATCTCTGAGAATTGTTCCACTTGAGAGAGCGCTGGTTGTTGTTTTACCCGACTCACTAGTAACCCCACATCCACAGACCTCCCGAGCACAGGGCACTCACAGACCGCCACGAGAGCGTCTTTCCTGCTCTTCAAATGCACGGGTTAGAAGTCACGTTATCGAGAATCCACGATCGTTTTTTTCACCATTCCCAGTCTTATTAAATATCCTATTAATCACGCGCCTGACGCCTCGCCGAGCCGTGTTTAATTTTAGAAAACGCGCGTGTATTAAATCGGGTCTTTAGCGAATATGAAGTGGCTCGGCTTTTACGTTATACTTTTAGCTAAGCTCGCATTCCTTACCTTTGTGTTCTCTCGTGGTCAGACAGACACGTTCGAATGCCTGAAGCTCAGTTTTTCACCTTTCCAAGGTCAATAAATAGAGTTCTTTTAAACTGGGTAATAACACCTATCGTGTAGAGGGTTTCGAAACAGCAAAAGTGTAGTATGAAGCCCTGAATAAAAACATTATCATGTACAACCCACGAATAAGCACGCACTAGTTTAATTTAAGTTGAATATTAAGTGTAAACAAAAGAGTAAAGAAGGGCACTATTTATAGACCAGGAACTTCAAGCGGACAAGAAAAACATACAGCAGCCATTTCCTGGAATTTGTCTTTCCTGTGTCAATTCTGTTGCCAAAGCAATGATATGAATATTACTGCGACACGGGACGGCACTGCAGCGACAACTGATGACGAAGGAGGCGCGCTGCTGTCAGTCAGGGGATGCTTTTCAAGGGATTACCAGCTTTGAAATGAAAGACTTCCACCCTGAAAACGGAGTGCTGCCCAGGATGCAAGTTGTACGTGACATGCTAAAGGTCACCAGAGGTTGGCAGTTAACATGAAAGAGAGCACCCTGCGGGCACCATTCATGGGCCTACAATGTTATTTATTTTTAAAATACCACGGAGCTTGGTAACTCAGATGGCAGAAATCCAATTCCTGAACCCTGGAATTTTCCATAACAACTTGATGCTGGTGCAAGCCGCCGTTCTTCTCTCGCGCAGCTGGGCTGTGGAACAACTTGGTGATCATCACTCGCGGTCCAGCTCAGTTTCCACTTTCCATCAGTGGGGAGATATAGGATTAAGCACAATTGGTAAATACAGACTGCATCTCACTCTCTCGGAGCACCTGTCAATCATCGCTTCCCAATATGCAGCTCCGTGCTCACCAAGGCCAATCTATCAACCGGGAGAGGTTCTGTGGCCGTAGGCACGGGGCCAGTTCCCTCACCACATACATCCTCCCCTTGTCCTTCATGAAACAAAAACACGAGGTTCGGATTCTCACGGACACAGAGGAAACAAAGTGGCCATTAGAGATGAATATTGGCGACTGTGGCTACGGGGAAGCTGTAGCATGGATCCATATGGATTCCTCAGAAAACTGGTGTTGGCCACTTACAGAATAAGTGAAACGCCTCACATTTTGGCCACCAGATGGCAGTGTAAGATAGCCTGTGGAGAATGCCAGCATAGTTCAGGCCCAATTCACAAAACAAGCATATGTCTTCAATTACCACAGCCCTGACGGCCGCGATAATTGAAGATATATGGGCTTTGGTGCGCGTAACAGACACCAATAGGCCATAGGCGGAGCTAAGCGACCGCCTATGGCCTATTGCGTGTTCTGTTAAAAAACACCTCGCACCCAAAGCCCAATTAAATTGGACCTTGGAAATAACACGCACGAGCTGTGTGGAATTTCCAGGTCCATTTTGAAACCCTCCTCAAAAGGGCTTTTCGCTTCGCTCGCCCTAAAAATAGATTGAGAACAATAAATTGAGCAGAACAACAAGAGCAGGAAAAGAAGGAGTACTGCAACAAATAAGTAAGAAGATGTGGATGGTTCAGGGAGATAGATATTAGCAATGTTTGAACAAGAAAGATAGCAGAGGGCAGTTTACTGGCAGGAGGAAAAGAGTTCCTTATGCAAAGTGAGAAACAAGGGAAAACCTGGCTAGAGGGTTTTACACTGCACAAGTAAGATCTGGATAGGCGCAGTGGAGAGACGAAAACCTATGATCTCGGTGGCCCAACAGAGACGGGAAATTTGCTCACCAAATCTGATGGTTGTGTAAGGACAACGATGTAAATCATGCAGGGAATTTTTAAAGAAAATTAGGTTAGTGTAGTGACAGCCAGTGAAGTGAGAAGCGAAGCAGTGACATCATATTTGTGACTGATGAAAATCAGTTGGGCTTCAGAATGAATGAAGCAAAACTTTTGAGAGAGAGGAAGGGGTGATGCGGGAAGTCCGAAGGAGTTGTTTAACACCCGCAGTAGACACTGTCACAACTTAAAGGCTGAGATGAAAGATTTTATACAGTTTTAACCTAGCACCGGCTATTAACACCAAATTCTCTTATCGTTTTTTCAAGGTCTTGGCTCCACTACTATCATCAAAATGGAATCAGCCCAGAGGGGAATTTGATCGCTATTTGTAATGGACGTGCTCTTTATAATAAAACATGCAGTTTCATCTTTTCCATCCGTGAGCTCCTTTTCATGCTGTTAAATACAAATACATGTATTAATCGTTGTTAGCCAATCTCAGTGCTGTCATTCATAACTGCCTGGCCAATAGATTTGAAGATTGGTTAGCAGGTAAGTTTAAAAAGAGATGATGTTTCCCAGTGAAGAGTTAAGAGCTGCAGTTGTGGATGTGTTTGTACTACAATGCTGTTTCTTTGGTGTTAGTATATTGCATATAAGTGATGCACTATGTATCGATACTTCTGCTTCTTCTAGCACTAGAACCCATTAGGCAGCCATGCGATAATGTATTTTTATCGGTTTGATAAAATGTGGAAAAATAGTAGGTGCAATTTTGTCTCGCTGAAAGCATTGCTTTAGCAATGCTTGTTTGGCGAGATTATAGTAAGGCTTTCAAAAGTCTACCCAAACTGCTGCGGATCGGGTACAGTTCATGTGAGCCAGGCGCGTGCACATCGCCAGCCACATCGCACACCACACCATTTGTCTGAGCCTCGGCATCAGACTTCAAAGGAATCCGCTCCCCCGCATCAGACTTCAAAGGAATTCGTTTCCCCGCCCCCGCCACAGCAATGCCGAGAGCTTGTTTGGGGGGGGGGGGCTCTCAGATACAAGCACTGCAGCTCAGGGGCGCTAGCAAACCCCGACGTGCACCTCCAGAGGCTCACACAAACACTGCAAAAGCACAGCCCCATGCCACCAGCCTGCTGGGCCTCTGTAATGACGTGAACATCGCAATGAACGTCGCAGTAGCAACAGGGCAGCCCAGCACTGAATTCAATGGCTGGGGCTGCCGCAGTAACACAGGCCCGCCCCTCAATAGTGGGACTATTCAGGGGTGTCTCTCCTTGATGTTCCCTATGATATTGCAGTGACGTGGCCCCACACTGCGCCGCTATCAGTCCGCGGGCGAAGGGCAGGCCTCTGACACTGTCCTCTTCACCTGCTCCCGCCAGCTCACATTCTGGTATCCACAGGGTGTAATTGACACAATTGTTGGCCTCTCGTTGTGGGAGCACTTCCACTGCTTGTTATTTTTCAAAACAGTGTGAAAAAGGACCTCGTTCACTAATAAACACGTGTCAACGTTCGGTTGCGAAGTGATTCATAATAGTTACTACAAACGGGGCAAATCCTATCTTTGCTTAAAACGCCCTCAAAGACAGGCTCGCCATTTAAAGGTCTGTTTGAGTGGGGGGGTATAGCGGGACGCACGCACACCTATTCGTTACTATAGCTCTTACCTACCGTTTGCCAAGGCCTCAAAGCGCGTTAATGTGCTGATGGTGTTTGTCGCACGTTGCCATACACACCGTAGAAAGAATCCCACTGTTAAAGAGCCGGGCTTTAACATTTCCAAGGTTCATGCGTGAGTAAACTCATCAAGGTCAGTTTCTTGCTCGTCGGGGTCAGTTCTTTCTTCACATGCTGAGATGTGCAGGCCTATTTAGTCTATGTAATGTCAAAACTTACCAGATACCAGAATGCCGAAAAAAATATACAAACTTTTTGCGCGGATCTGTGACACTTGAGAGGTCTTAATGCGCCTGTAATCTACCAGTAACCCCGCCCAGGATCAGCGTAGAAGCACTTTATGGCTAATGCAAGTAGACTGGTGCGGGGAGTCCTACCCTGCCTTCCTAATTACATACATGTCAACATGTTAGAAGGAGGTTTTGGTGAAAAACATGGGGGGGGTCGTATTTTCCCAATTGACTTCTATTAAAGCAGCTGCAATTTCTCGGCTGCTCTAACTTTGCCTTTTACTGCCCCCTAGCCACTTCCTGTTTCCTCCCCTTCCTGGAAGTTCCTTGTCCAGACTAGAACTAGACTGCTAAACTCCCCAGGGCACACAGTGTCGTTCATGGCTGACATTTCAACAAGTGCCACACGCATCTTGTGCCAGACTAACGCATTTGCTGATTTTTGTTGTATCAATGTAATGCCCCAAGATTGTCACGCAATAAAAATTTATTAAAGGTTGACTGTCTCTCAGCGCCTCACATTAATGCCTGTACCCGCTTCGTTAGTGTTATTTGGCAGCTCACTGCTGCCTGCGCCAACTATATAGTTGCTGATGATACCATGAGTAGTCTATCAGTACTATTATCCCATCGTCATGCAGTATGTGCTGCCTATGCTGAATCGATTGGCTCTGTAATTGGCTGGCTTGCCCGCTTAACCCAGCCAAGCAATTACCGAGCTGCTTTATAAGTGATCCTTGCGCGTGATAAACACTAGTCAGTTCTGGGCCAACACAGCATCAGATAAAGAGCAGTGATGTAACAGTACACACACACACAACCACACACACACACACATAACCACACACATAACCACACACATAACCACACACATAACCACACACACAATCACACACACAACCACACCCAACACCACACACACAACCACACACACGCAACCTCACCCACACAACCACACAACCACACACACACACACAACCACACAACCACACACACACACACAACCACACACAATCACACACACACTACACAAAACCACACACCCACAACCACATACACACACACACACAACCACACACATACAACCACACACACACACAACCACACACACACAACCACACACACAACCACACACACACAACCACACACACACAACCACACACACACAACCACACACACACAACCATACACACACAACCACAAACACACACAACCACAAACACACACAACCACACACACACACAACCACACACACACACAACCACACACACACACACACACACAACCACACACACACACAACCACATACACACACACAACCTCAACCACACACACAACCACAAACTCACATATAACCACACATACAACCATACACACAACCACAAACAACCACACACACACACACAACCACACACACAACCACACACACAACCACAAACTCACATATAACCACACATACAACCATACACACAACCACACACAACCACACACACACACACACAACCACACTGTCAGTGCACACTTTCAACAGACACCATCCGTCACCGGGCACAAATACCACCAGCTGTCGCTGCATGCTTTCACTGGGCACAAACACCACCAGCCGTCAGTGCACGCTTCCACCAGGCACACACCACTAGACGTCAGTGCATGCTTCCACCAGGCACACACCACTAGACGTCAGTGCACGCTTCCACCAGGCACACACCACTAGACGTCAGTGCACGCTTTCACCAGGCACACACATCACCAGCCGTCAGTGCACGCTTCCACCAGGCACACACACACACCACCAGCCGTCAGTGCATGCTTTCACCAGGCACACACCACCAGCCGTCAGTGCATGCTTTCACCAGGCACACACCACCAGCCGTCAGTGCATGCTTTCACCAGGCACACGTACACCACCAGCCATCAGTGCACGCTTTTATCAGTGCACACATCAATTGTTAACGCATTCACAATTAACTATTGTAGCAATTGCAGTATGGCGCACTTTACTTTTAAACATATTCATCTAAAGCTGTTACTACTAAGGAAGGGGACAGGGAACTGTGTTGTGTGATGTGTTCCCCCACCTGCTTGAAGGAAGGACTTTGCTGTGTGCTGTGTCCAGGAATAAGTGTCTCCAAGGGCCTGAGAAGAGCTGGCCTCCTGTTAAAACTCAGGAACACAAAAGTTTACCCAAGACGACTTCTACAATCAAGAGGAACCTCTGCCCAAGGAGATCAACGGAAGAAACCGAGGAGAAGCACTGCCCTTGCTGTGTGTTCTGGGGCTGGCCTGCAGTTTGCTGATTATGCTGAGGGTAAGGCTGAAGGACTTTTCTGTGAGCTGTGCCCCCCCTGCTTGAAAATTAAGGACTTTGCTGTGTGCTGTGTCCCAGTTGAAGGACCAGTCTCCAAGCACCTGAGAAGAGCTAGCCTCCTGTTGGAAACTCAGGACTACAAAAGTTTCCAGGAAATCTCTTTCACCATTGCTGTGTGCGTGTTCCTATGCACAACCACACTCACAGAACCACACACACAACCACACACACACACACACAACCACACACATAACCACACATACACACACACAACTACACACAACCACACACACAACCACCCACACACTCACACACCCACATACACAACCACCCACACACACACCCACACACACACAACCACCCACACACACAACCACACACATACAACCGCACACATACGACCACACACATACAACCACACATACACACAACCACACATACACACAACCACACACACACAACCACACACACACACAACCACACACACACAACCCCACACACACAACCACACACACAACCACACACACACAACCACACACAACCACACACAACCACACAACCACACAACCACACATACAACCATACACACAACCACACACAACCATACACACACAACCACACACACACACACACACACAACCACACACACACAACCACACACACACAACCACATACCCACACACAACCACACACACAACCACACACACACACAACCACATACACACACACAACCACATACACACACACACACAACCACACACACCACACACACAACCACACACACAACCACCCTCACACACAACCACATACACACAGCCACAACCACACACACAACCACACACACACAACCACACACACACAACCACACACACACAACCACACACACACACAACCACAACCACACACACAACCACAACCACACACACAACCACAACCACACACACAACCACACACACAACCACACACACAACCACACACACAAGCACACTGTCAGTGCACACTTTCAACAGACACCATCAGTCAGTGCACGCTTTCACTGGGCACAAACACTACCCGCCATCAGTGCACGCTTCCACCAGGCACACACCACCAGACATCAGTGCACGCTTCCACCAGGCACACACCACCAGACGTCCGTGCACGCTTTCACCAGGCACACACACACCACCAGCCGTCCGTGCACGCTTTCACCAGGCACACACACCACCAGCCGTCAGTGCACGCTTCCACCAGGCACACACACACCACCAGCCATCAGTGCACGCTTTCACCGGGCACACACCACCAGCCGTCAGTGCATGCTTTCACCAGGCACACACCACCAGCCGTCAGTGCATGCTTTCACCAGGCACATACACCCCTAGCCGTCAGTGCACGCTTCCACCAGGCACACACACCACCAGCCGTCAGTGCACACTTCTACCAGGCACACACACCACCAGCCGTCAGTGCACAATTTCTACAGGCAAACACACCACCAGCCATCTGTGCACACATCAATTGTTAACGCATCCACAATTAACTATTGTAGCAATCGCAGTATGGCGCACTTTACTTTTAAACATATTCATCTAAAGCGCAGCATGCCACCATTGCTACAAAAATAAATACACTTTTTTTGGTCTACAATTTATAGACTTTTGTTGCAATTGGTGTTGCAATATTTAGCAATGCCAATGTTATGTTATGTTAAAATATTTATTTAGCGCAACGTTCACCGGATAGGTTTCTTGGCGCTTCGGAGGCGACACTCTAGGTGACTTAGCAGGAATCAGATGGAGAAGGCTTGTCGGAACAGCCATGTTTTTAGCTCTTTTCTAAACTGGAGATAAGAATGATTGCTCGAATAGCCCAATAGCTCAAACTTAATTAATGCGAGACCTATTGCATTGCAAATGCTTGTTTTCCCTTTTTAAAGTGACAATTGCATGGCCACTAAGGTGAATTGGCAGTAAAAACATACTAAGTTGATTCTGTGGTATGTGAACAACAGACTCTGTTAGTTTCCGACATTCAAAATTTAAAATTAAGATTGAAATTGGATAACTACAATGACTACTATTTACACTGTGTTTTTGGGATATAAATATCACAATAAAAACAATAAATAACTGGTATGGATTTGTTGGAATTTATAAATTTCGTAAATTACTTCATAATGCATTTCTCATTCTTCAACTCCACCTGTCTAATAGTAGCATGTGTGTAAATACAATTAATTTGTTGTTTTATCTGAGCTGTCATTATTGTGCCTGTCTATGTGTGTAAATACAATTAATTTGTTGTTTTATCTGAGCTGTCATTATTGTGCCTGTCTATGTTACAATAAACGTAACAATGTGTAAGTGCAAATTGGTTAGTACAGACACTGTAAATTACTGTTTTTTTACCCGTATTACTAACAGAGTGCACAAGTGCTAACCTTTAAAAAACACTGGGGCATATTCTCAAGGATCTATCGCCGAGTTATCGGCACTTCATTGCAGCCAAAGTCGTGATAAATTTATCGCCCCATTCACAAGCTGGTGCTAACAGCCCATATCACCAGTTTACCTGCGATAGAAGCCTCAAAAACATCACCACAGATGACCGCGGCAACTATCACTAATGAGACGCAGAGTAGGCGTTCCTGTGCAAAAAGCAGCAACAACAACACTCCGAAAAATTCCCAACGACCAGCCAGATCTGCGATAAGATCTCAAAACAGGCGATAAGGCGTGTTAGCAGCAGGAATCTAACATCTGCTCTGACCTGGTGTAAAGTCGGACGACAACCTGCCCCAGAAAAGGGAGCCCAGCTCACAGCCACACCTGAAGAACAACAGATGCCATGGAGACACTGACCATGCATCCTGGAGCCCCAAGAAGACAACAACACCCACCACCACCACCCCCAGCACCCCCCTCCCCCCCACCCCGGGGCCCCTCATCCAGGCACCATCACCCCCTCCAACAAAGATATGTCACATCAATGTTACGAAATCATGAAAAAAACAAATAGCCAGACGTCGAACAATTACAACACCTAACATACATGTGTGGTCAGAAAAAGGAGAATCATACATTCATCTTAGAATTCCCAAATAATTAGTTTAATCAGAATAAACACAAAACAACTATTCTGAAGAGTCATGGCGGGTCTTCTCAAGACAATCTGTAAGTCACAGCTGCAAGAAAAGATCCTGCATAAGAAGGTGTGTTATGCGCTCATCAAAGGACAGAGCGAGAGAGCGGAAGAAAGACAGAGATAAAGAGAAAGAGAAAGAGAGAAGGAGAGAGAGAATAAGAAAGAGAGAGAGAGAGATTGTACAAGGAGCGCAAGGCCAATCGGGCTCTTGGCTCATACATGTCAAATGTCACATGTGTATTGCTATTGGTGCTCACTAAGTCTAATGCCTGACACCAAATTGCAACTCAGAGGGCACATCACGTTTTAAAAATGTAAGCAGTAGTCAAACTAATATTAGGTATGAAAGCTCCTTTGTCTCAATACACAAGGCGAAAGGACATCTGAAAACTCCAACCTTGGTCTTGAATGTGGCTGGCCCTCCCTGCGAGGGATACCATACCAGATCTTGACGACTCCCACACCACGAACTGCGCTAATGAAAGGCCAACTTGTCCACAACCCACACACACTTGTTCCTGCTTGAGGTACACCTGCATGGGATGCCCTTGTCACATAAGTGAAAAAAAACATATGTCCAAACATTGCACACGAATATCACTCATTGCTCAGAGCTGTGTCATATCATCCACATAACTGCCGCTGGTCAGACGTGTGCCGGTGCTATGAGACCAACAAACACAATGGCAGGCAATCCCGGGCACATGCACAACCCCTGTCACGTGGAACTGTACCATGCACAAATGCTGTATCTGTTGGGATCACTGCCACTGGCAGTGTTGCACATCAGTTACCGTCTGAGTTTCTGTCTTGCATACTTCACCTGCGTCCAGCCCTGGTTTCACAGTCAATCATGCAAATTCAAGTGGCCCATGGAGGTCTGCCTATCCAACACAACGGAAGCTGAACTGGATTATGACTTGTGTGTCCGCCCCCTGTTGGTCCACAAACAGGAGTGTAACCGGGATACCCATGCATGGGATGCCTTGATCTCTGGCGTTATGTGCTGTATGGTAGTTCCTATATCCCTAATAGGCTCTGCACATTGGAATAATATACACTATAGTTTTGACATAGGACTGAGGTCAGTATGTCTCCATCCAGTACATTAAACTTAATTACTTGTGTGTGCCAGCTATCTCAGAGGTCGCTAGAAACTTTCTCGAATGAACAAGAAGGGGTTAGTTTCAGACAACCTCATAAACATGACAACTTTGTTTCCCTTCGAGTCGGAACAATATCTTCAGAGTCGTGGAAACAATAGATAACCGTTTCACTCAGTCAATCGTGCATGCTTCGTTTCTACAGAGTTGTTGCACAGAAATAGGGAGATGGGCGTTTCAATAAAAGGGTTTATTGAACAGTCTTCTTTCTCATGAAAGAGATATGAACTGCCACAATCGTAAGACAGAATGCGAAGTATAATGTGTACAGCGTTAACAGTAATATAAAATAATACTGTAATAGCATGGTCTGTAGCTATGACATATATAAAAATACACACATAAATAACACAGGCTAAAATACTCAACTGGTGCTTCTAAAATAATCCTACCCCAGTGTACCAAACCTAAGTCTAGTAAGAGGGAAGAAGTAGGTGCTGTTTAAGCTATAGTTTACTTTAGTTTAGTTGTCCCAAGAATTGCCAAGGTTTCTCTAGGTTCTAATCAGCTCCATACCTTAGAATGAGAGAGGTTGGTAGCTCTTTCCCGGGACTCGATCTCCAGCACCCGACAAGGGGAGTCAGAAACACTGGAGCTGGATTCTCGGCGAGGAGGATGACAGCGTCTGGTCAGTGCGTCAGTTGGGGACTTGACTTCCTTCTGGACTTGCTGTGGCGAGCCGCGTCATGCAAGTAGGTAGCCGAACCGCACCGTGCCTTGCCATAGCAAGTGAAGGTATATTTATACCATGAAGGTGTTTAGGAATGTCAGTATTGACGTAAAAGTCTGGCATAAGAACGTCATGAATGAACCCCTACGGAATAGATGTTTATGCATAATAAATGAGTTCTTGAAGAAATCAATATTCAAGCAAGGGTAAGTCCCAAAGGCTTAAGAGTCTGGTTTTCCAGGAACTCGTTGTGACGTAGATGAACGGATGTAAGTAGCCATGCCTGTATTTGGGTAGCATGGACTATGCTAAATAAGGGCTGGATTTCCATGCATAAATAAGGGCAATGTGAATTGTACCTATGTAATGGCATCAATCGGGAAATTCATACAGAATCTAAATCGATACACAACACCCACTAAACTTTTGTATGTATGACGTTACTAAATTCTAAACATGTTAAACATATCTAAAATATATCTACACATGAAGTGTTAAAAACATGTCCAAAATACATTGAAAAATGCATTAGAACTGGTTGTAAGCATAAAAATACATTGGTGCTGTATACATTAAAGCAATGTTTCATTCTAAGCAAATGCTGACATTTGAAATGCAAATTGAATGAATCATAAAAATATACATTTGTGAAATGGCTCGTAAATACAGAAGAAAAAGGACCGAAACGATTTCATGTCAGATTACGTAAAACTGTTTGTTTGTGGACAAGGTCACATACAAATTTGGAGAAAAAAAATTAATCATAGGAAAAGTTCCAAAGTTAGTACCTTGTTTTTGAAAAATGAAGGTCAAATTCAAAGTCTCTCAGAACACTGTGTGCCAAAATCAAAAGTCAGTGTTAGGGCTGGAAGAAATCATGAAATCTTCTGTCTGTAGTCAAAAAGTCATCTACCATTGTAGGTGGAAGTTGGATTACCTCGTTTAGAAGATTAACCGCACATAGATGAGAAGCATCGCCTTCAGCATTGGTCGCATCAGCAATGTTCGTACCGAATGTTACCTGCGCGCCTGTCATTTCCTCTCGTACCTCCGCATCAGCATTTTGCGTCTGCGAGATCTCAACAAATGCCATCATCAGAATTGGTAGCCGCTGGAGACAACACAGAGCATGGGCCGTTACTGGGTCCAGCAGAGTATCGATATCCTTAGGCATGAGTGGTGGCAGTGTTAGACAAATGTCTAGCACGCATTCTTCACCACAAAGCAGGCAGCGTAGATCAGGTAAGATGCAATCTTGCCAGATTGGTCTGAGTGACAGAAACCATGAGGTATTTAATTCTCGTAGATGAGGTAAACCCGGAATTTGAACGATGCGCTCACGACACTTCATCTCCAATAGCGCTCTCTCTGTGGTACTTGGAGTGGCGTTGGTGATTTGGCTTGCCATATCGTAGCAGTAGGAGCTAAAAAAGTATTCCTGCAATGAGTCCCAAAAGGAGGGGCAGTCCGCCAAACACAGAGTGCACGAAGTTTGGAATTATTCTGAGGACTTTTTGAAAAGGTGCTAACAGTCCTGAACATACGTTCTTAAATAGACGTACAATACCGCTCGTATCAGACATGTTTCAGATACAACCTAACATTTCTGAGAAATGTATAGGGCAGTTTGTATTCAAAAGGGCATGTGTCTCGGCAGAAGTCCTCCGACTTGTATATTACAGGTTTCTTTGGCCAAGGTCAGTGGCACCGTTTTTTGCAAAAGAATGGCTTTCATTCTGCTTAGTGTATCAATTCATATAGAAGAGATGTTCAATGAAGGCCATAAAGGCGACTCCCTGGCTGTCTTGGTTTGTGGAAACAATACTTGCATACAGCAAGTGACCCTGGATGACACAGTTACTAGATATGGAATACCTGGCAACATGCCACAGCAGCTGTGATTGTTCAACATGAGGTAACTTCCATTTGAAAGTTGTCCGAAAAGTGGATCAAACACTGCAGCTGGTGAACCTTGCAGGTGACAGGATAAGTTGTTAGAGGAACCATCGCAGGCCCTGTGTAAATTAATACCATGGCAAAGGAGAGAACCGCTTAGTGCATTTACACAGTTTAAACCGCTAAGAAATATTTCACGCCCCCCACTCCAACATCTGTGTGTGTGTATGGTAAATCCCAGGATGTCTTGATGTATTCTTTACTCAACCTTACATATATCTGCCTGCTGGTATGTGTTTTAGGCAATACTGAACATGGAAAATTGTAACCAGCAGAGTGTTTGTTCCATGTATTATCCATTCAGTAGCTGGTTTATCTGCCATTGAAAATGGTTTTCTTTCCAGTTTTTCAATGCTCTGCACCATATAGTCTGCTCCCCTTGTGCCAGTTTGATCTGTTTATCAGAGAGATTGAATTCTGGAAACAGTGACGTAGTATTGATTAAAGGCCAAGGCACATAGCCTGAACACAAGTTTTGGAGCATCCAACCCAATAGCATGATAGAACATAGCTGAGACTGACCATGTTGCAACATGACCAAGTATTGTTCTATGATGTCTATGGCAGAAGACCATGCTGTCCAATGAATATATCCTGGATGACGGAGTCGTTAACCCATTGTCTATTAGAGAGAGAGATTTCTCTAAATTAATACGATCAATTTCTCGTATTCGTTCTGCAGTCTCTGCTTGCGTAATCTTCCATATTTCGTTATATGCAGCATATATACCGGCATATATGAATCGTTTTTGATGCAGTTTTCTTGGTACTAGCAAGAATTCCATAAGATCTGCGCCATCTTTAAGTAAAGACAAGTGTTGTTTTACATCCTGTAGTGTATCTTTCTGTAGTCAATTTAGGCATAGCTTCCCTACACTGTATGTTGGTATTACCCCAGGATGCTGTCTTTGAACATATCTTGGGTCCAGCCTATTGACTTTGAAACCTTGAGTTTTGTTCAGGAATCAGTCTTGACAGTTATTTGTGTCAATGGGACAGAACAACCATTTGTTCCAATCTGGATCTGATCTGTTGTGATGCAAAATATTATATACTTCTACCTCCCCCTGTGTAGAGCTATTACTCGCAGGTATTGGTATGGTCGATGTGCTCATGTCCTTGATCTTGGCTAACCCAAGGCAAGACGTTTGTTGGACAGTGTTATTCAAAAACATTATTTGCTCAGGAAAGATACAAGCTCTTAACATAGCTTCTACCCCTTGCACTTGCCAATCTTTTGAACCCCAGACAGTTTTTGTCTCAATGTTGTCTTTCCAAAAGTTGAAACCTTGTCTAGACAGTTGGGCATAAAAGGCTACAGAATAAATCTGTTTTGTATTGGTTAACATAGTTTTCATTCCTGTTCTGTTTACATTTCTAAAGTAAAATGTTTCTGCATTGGATACATTGAACCCTGAAAAATATGGAAACTTATTCGCAAAAGTTTTTGAGCTACCCTTTGGAGGTGTAGGACAATGTTCCCATTGGTTATTCGTATATACATTTCTAGGCATTGTAGATTTGTGCAAGAAATGATGACCATAATGGTTATAACAATACATTTGTTCATAGTCTGATGAACCTTCTAAATATTCATGATTTGTGAATACTGCAGACATCATATTATTAGACTTAGACTTAGAAAATGCTTTATTCGATTTTACAAAGTGATAAAATAATAAAAGCAAAATACATAAAGAAAAAACAGTTCATTAAATATGTACAATTAATAATGCGTTAAAATCTACGAAAGAAGCTAACAAGTTATACATTTCTTTTCCTCAATATGTTTTTTTTTAAAACAGTCATGATTCCTACACAATACACATTATTCAGTAATTGTAATTGCCGCCATGTACCCTGCTTTAGAAAGGGTATAATCCATCTGGCCCGTTCAGTTACATAAAATTTACAAAAGAGAGTCACGTGTAAGGTAGATTGATTTGATAAGTTATTGCACGGACAACTACAAAGCTGTCTGGAACAGTCGTTAGTAGTTGGAAACGAAACCAGGTGATGAAAACAATCAAACCTACACCTGGTCAAGATGTATCTATCATATCCCCCTAAACACCACACTAAGTAGGGTTGAATGGAGGTAGAGACCAGGGTAAGTTGATGCTGGATCCCGTTTATTTTTTTATTAAACTCCAACCCCATTCTTAAAGACTCAAAGTGATTCAGACATAATGCTTTGAGCTCTTTTCTAGATATTGAGTGCAAGGAATCAGGGTTACCATAAAATTCAGGCCTACCCAAATCTTTGGATAGTTTACTGATATAATTCAACCATGGAATTTTCTAGCCTGTTCCAAACCCATAGAATCTTTAATTATATAGTAGCATGGGTTGCATTTTAATCACGTCAGTGATGTAGCGAATCCCTAGTTCGCTGTGACAATTAAAAACAGATGCGCTTTGAGGAATAGCTAATATAAATCTTAAAAAAGCATTTTCTACCACTTGTATGGGTGAAACGTCATAAACCCCCCAGACCCCTGCCCCATATGTGGCTATACTTGTACACTTTGCCTGGTACATTTTCAATAAAATCTCCGGCGGCCTCCTGCCCATATTTTTTGAGAAAATCATCACTGCCGCCGTCGACCTCTTAAATAAGAGGGCCCTATTCTTTATAGCAGAACCCCAAGAACCTTAATCCTCCAATAAGATGCCACGGTAGGAGAAAGTTTTTGTTGGTTCAATTTTATCTTTCGCAGCTACAAGGGTACAACATTTATTCCTTCCCTTTCCACAGGACATAACAAATGTTTTCTCAACCTTGAGCCTCAGTCCCCTATTGTCCATAAAGTCAATGTAAGTGGTTAGGGCCCTCTGAAGACCAAGCTGGGTTCTGGCCATTAAAACCGCATCATCTGCATATAGAAGGGAGACAATCTGGTTATTGTTGACTTGCAGGGAATCGCTCACACTGGCCACCAGTACCTCCTCCAATGCGTTAGTGTATAATGTGAAGAGGTACGGGGCCAGTACGCAGCCTTGTCTCATACCCCTCCTCATGTGAAAAGGCTTGGTACATTCTCCCTTTAATCCATACCTCACCTTCGCAGCGCCTCCCACATATAATTGTCTCAAAAATAACAGTGACTGCTCAACCTTAAGTCCCTCTAGGATAAGACCTACAAATACCGCGAATAAATTGCCTTGCTTAGCCTGGGTATATTTCCCATGTAAGATGGAAAAGTTTAAGACCTGCTCAACGGTACCCCTCCCTAAACCCATATTGAACCGGACTTAGGACACTGTTATCTTCAGCCCACTGTTGCAGTCTATTCAATATGACCCTTCCTGCAATTTTCATAAAAGAATCTAGTAGGGATATGGGTCGGTAACAAGCAGGATTTTCCCGGTCCCCCTCTTTAAAGATAGGTATTATTATGGACTCCGACCAGGATTTAATAAAACCCTTTGCACAACTGGCCTCGAGGATTGCTACTAGTACTTCCTCATGCGTGAAGTGGATATTAATCGGCGAAAAATGAATTTACTCGCCCAATAATGCTGGTTCACTTGCTATTTCGGTGTTATTACTCCCATTACCATAAACCGAGGAAAAAAGTCAACCCTGGAGTCTTCACTTATTGCCACCTCAATCCTTGCTCCCTTATTATTTGAGAAAAACAGAGCCTATACTGATTCCCAGAAAAAAGAACAATCCCGACGAAGAGATGCCTCGTACAGGTTAGTCCGGGCCTGGTCTTTGATTTCCTTCTTTGGCTTATTCCTAGCAAGATTGTAGGCCTTCCTAAACCCTCTAATGTCCTCATAATCCCTCACTGATTTATGTAAGGCGGCCTTTAACAGGGAGTATGCTATTTTTCAGAGTTTTTTGCTCCCTGCACGGACGAGTCAGGATTTTTTGAATCACCGTTGTAATTTGAGAAAAGGCAGTCAATATCTCAGAGTGGGAGATCTCTTCTTGCAAACACTCAGTGATTGGAATTATGGCATTTAGCGTTATTTTTGAATTCGTTACCTCAGGGTCATTCTTAGCCCAACGCAATGAATAACCATTCTGGCGTTCCAGCACACAACCTTGAGTCCAGGCCAAGCTCTCTACTACAGAGGGAGTACTCCTTTGAGGAAGTAAAATATTAATACTTAGCGGAAGGTGATCACTAAGCCCATTTGGGTGGGTGATAAATTCCTCAACCCACGTTACATAACGATTTGGGAGAATAATGAAGTCTATAAAAGTACTAAAGCCCCGACCGATGAACGTGGGGGTGAAATCTACTGGTGACGAACACAGCTTATTGGCAAATCCAAGATAATGCATCGCCATGACTTCATTAAACGGTTCACCCCTATTTGAGTGTGCAAAATGGGCCACGTGACCAAAGTCCTCTTCCTCGAGTTCCCCAAACCAACATGAGGGCTGGGTACAGACACTAGTATTAAAGTCCCCTCCCCAGATTATAATAGTATCCTTCCCCGGTGTTGTACTTAATTTATTTATATCGTCGTTGAGACTTTTCAGCATGTCAGTGAAGTTGCCCCTATCTGTGCTGTTGTAGAGGTTAATGACGGCTAACTCAACTTGCATTGAAAAATTAATAACGACAATTTGATAATAGGTAGATGACTTTAGGGTTTTTATCTTCAAACACTCCAATAAGTTCTAGATGCACACACAGATCCCCCCTTTATACCTCCCATTTATTGAACGAAGTGCAGGTATATGGAACGTTTTAAAACCATCAAAATGTAGTTCATCCAGCAGCCAAGTCTCCTGCAGGCACAAAATGTCAAAGTTGTTGGTGAAATCTATCCAAGCTGGATTGTTGACCTTAGATTGAAGCCCAGAGATATTCCAAAAGGCTATTCTCACCTGCCTCTGGGCATACTTAGATTGAAACCCTGACACCGAGTCCTTCTCCTCCCAATTTTGACACCTCTCTGACTCTGCCGTAACACACATACTGCTATCAGTGATTCCAGCTACTACAAGTTCGTTCAATGCCTTCTCGCTCAGATGGGCGTTTTGACCCTGCTCCTCCGTTCTTGTTACGGGGAGATATCCCACTTTTTGTGTACCTATATGGATATTTGATTCGTACAATTGTGGGTTAACGAAAATGGGACTGCTACTAAAAAACCCTCAGTCATTATGATAGAATCATTTTCGGGTAGTTCCTCCATGGGTCCCAGATAACATGCTCTCTGGGGAACTTTAGGCCACCCGCTAGTTACCAACTTTTGATAAAATTTGTTACCATATGTCAATCCACATCCTCCAGTGAGTATAAGGGTCCAAACCTGTTTGACACTTCTAGATTGTATCTCCAGTGGTTATTAGAAAAAGTACCCACAGAGGCTGTAGTGTCACTGTCAAACATGTTAGGCCGATAGAAGAAACCCAGGGGTAACACTTTTATTCCCTCAAATATAAATCTACTTGAACCTATCCGAGTCAAAACTTCTTGTACTAAGGCAGGGGAGCCTAATGATAGGACTACGCAATCCCCTTTAAAAGTCTTTTAACTGGGGCCCACCCATGTGACGCGTCTCACCATTTTAAAAGAAGTGAACAGGTCTTGAATCATACCTGTTTTAGCTCCTAGAAAGTGTATAGATTTATTCTTCAGCATCACCCAATTTTCTCTATCTCCCTCAGTGGATGGTGGTACATTTGCCAAGTCCAATGTATACGGGACTGCTGCAGGTGGAAGGTTCAAGCTAATATGATTAGATGTGGGGACCTCATTGTGAGTCATTCTGCTTCCTGGTCTAGGGCGGTTATCTACGAGAAGGGAATCGTTACATCTTTTCCTACTGAGATCGTTACTACCCCCTCTCTTTTACCATCCTTGTTGGTTGCACACTAGGGGAATTTACCTTCATGGACCTCAATCCCACAGAGCAACTAACTCCCTCCCCATTGCCACGAATAGGGGCACAATCTGCTGAGGACTGGCTACGGTTTTTGTCTGGCCCCCCGCCCCTACCTGGCTCAAGTTGTTGAACGTTTATGTCCTTTAGGTGCCCTGAGATAAATGCCAGGCTTAACTCGATTGAATCTAGTCTTTTCACCAAGGTACCAATGGTATCTTTGATGAAAATAGTTAAATCCTAAATAGAATTGTTGCTTACTTGGCCTTTCTTTTTACCTTTATTATTAGTAGATTACACGTTTTTTTTACTATACTATTGGCTGGGCAATCCTTTCCCTGTATTGTCTTGAGCTTAAGTTTTAGGTTTATTGGGGTAGGAGGAGCCTCATGAATCTGTGGAGATAATGCTATAGGGGCCTCTGATTTCTTAGACACACACACTCTTTTATAAGGAGGTAATGGTGCAGTATCAGGGTCAATTACAGATATCTCATCCCTCCCTGACTGAACACAACAATTCTGTAAATCAGTGGTTGCCTCGTGTGATGTCAATTTTAGTGCCCCATCAAGCAATCCCAGGGAAGGAGAGTTGATTTTACTAGTATCAGTCGAGCCAAATGACTCTTTGTTCAACTCCTCCTCTACATTATAGATTTACTTTTCTAGGGCACCCACCGCCCCTGTCAAGTATTTCATTAAGAAAGCACTAGAATCAAATAGCATGCCGGCTGACAAGGCCCCAGGGGCGGACGGCCTAACGGCTGCATTTTACAAAGAATATGCTGAGATCGTCGCCCCATGTCTGTTGCAGGTATTCCTTGCGGCGATGGAAGAGGGTACACTTCCCCCAACGCTTCGCGAGGCCACAATCATCACTATATTAAAGCCAGGCAAGGATCCAACTAACCCGTATTCATATCGTCAATTGTCACTGATAAATTTAGACGCCAAAATCTATGCCAAATTAATAGCAAATAGACTGCAACCCATACTGCCCCAGATAGCGCTGCCAGACCAATCAGGCTTTATTCCGGGGTGCTCCAATGCGCTTAATTTGAGGACACTTTTTGGTACACTACATTACCTAGCCCCTCATGTGCATGCCATCGCAGCACTTTTGGACGCCACAAAGGTGTTTGATTCGCTAGAATGGAAATTCCTCTTTACTTTATTGACCCGTATGGGCCTCAGCCCAATATTTATCAGGCAAATTCAAATATTATATACAAACCCAGCAGCGAGAGTCAGGGTTAATGGACAGATATCTGAACCCTTTGTTATCACCAGTGGGACAAGACAGGGCTGCCCACTGTCGCCGTTGCAGTTCGCCATAGCTACAGAACCGTTAGCTGCCAAGCTTATGCAACATCAAACGCAGAGGAGCATAGGCTTCACGACAAGGGGCCTCCTAATCTCCATGTATGCAGACGATATGACGATTTACTTGACTAATACTAATGATAACTTCGATACGGTAATGAGGGAATTGATAAGATATGGGGGTCTAACCGGAATCCAGATCAACTGGTCAAAATCTGTGATGATGCCGCTGACTGATGGTACGGTCCCTTTCGATACAGAATTCCCGATACAATGGGCAGTTGAAGAGACAAGATATTTAGGCATTTGGATGAGTAGGTCGATGCAGGAATTATGGATGGCGAACTATGGCCGACTGATAGATTGGCTGGAAGGTAAATTCAAAGGTGGACAAGGTTGCCGCTGTCCCTGATGGGGCGAATAGCCATTGCCAAAATGGTTATACTGCCTAAGCTACTCTATTTATTTGTCAATATCCACATGCCACTAAACGCACAATTTTTTAAACGACTACGATCTAGTGTGCTAGAATTAATCTGGGCGGCAAAGCAGCCCAGGGTCTCATGGAAGGTACTGGCGCTACCATTTGCACAAGGAGGATTAGGCGCTCCAGATTTTGAACTATATGCTTACAGTGCATGGTCAATACATGATCAAAGCACAGTATCTATGATGTGATCTTGGATTCAAAAGCGAATCTGTTGTTTAGGAGAATAGACAACCCAAGTCCACTACAAATCAGTTCACACAGAATAACCCTGGGGCCAAATCATCCAATAGAAAGAAGCAGGGGACTAACAGTATCTTCAAAGATTCCAGAGTGAGCAAAGGTTTCAAGACATTATCATAAACAAATCTGAATCGCTCGTACTGCGCTGCTCACATTCACCTACTTTTTCTTGATCTTTTTGTTCACTTCTTGAAACTGGTAAAGGAATTTGGCCCAGCCTGAAGCTTGCTCTGCCCACTCCTTCCAGGTTGTCCTGCTCCAAGAAATTGCCACCACCCAAACAAAAGCTCCCTAGCCTATGACCTAAACTCTCTAGCCTATGACCCCTACGCCTTTGAACTTACGAAGAATAAACTTGACTGACCAGGCCTAGCCAACTCTCAACCAATCTCCAATTTCCCAAAACAGTCTGAAAATGCTGCCTTCTGTCTAATCTGCAGCTTTATAACTGAAAAAGTTTACATTCAGACTATCAAATAGGGTTCCACCTGAAGGGAAGCATCCAATATTCCTCCATTTCCATCTCTGCAGTGTTCGGAAGTGGAGTTTTCACACTTGTACTACTGGTCCAGTCAACTTCCACACACTCTTAGACTAGAGGAACTGTTGTCAAAAGACATCTCTTATACTGCATCTCCTAGCTATCTTACAGATCAAACCTAATTCTGCTACTACTGTTTACATTCATTACCTCCTTTCAGCACAACTTCAATTGTGGTTTACCATCAAAAGTTAATCTTTTGACCCCCTCCGCTTCAGAATTTATCTCAGTTCACTACCATGCCTCATCAAGTCCTTCAACCTAACCTCCTACAACTACAGTGATGACATTCAGGTCATCTAGTATCTGTAAAACATGAAGACCTAGATACTTCAGGACTGTACTACTGTCTCTGGGCCATAGAACAGTGGATGCTAAGGAATCACCTCAAATGTATATACTAAAAAACTGGACAGCTCACAAGTCTGGATCATACACCTATAGAAATCAATCTACAGCTGGTGGGTTTTAACACACATGTAGCTTTCTATAATTCCCCATTTCTCATCTCCACTCGACTCTTCTTTACTCCATGCATAATCCCAGCTAAATGTTAGCACAAATACGATGACAGCACCCTCTACCAATCACCAGTTACATGAAAACACTTCCCACATAGGTCACACTGCATTCGCACCTCCTTTGAGCCAAAAATATGAAGGCCTTTAAGATTAAGCTTCTTATTTGCAACTAGTTTTTGGTGCAATAAAAAATAACATGATAAAAACACAACTGTCTATCATGTACACCACTGTATCACCTCCTGTGTAGGCTACACAAGCACTCCCTAGAGAGTAGTATGCTAAAGCGCAACAGGGATATGAAGGGCTATATGGATGTGACTACAATACAATACATATATTACAATTATTGCTTGATTAGCTCACGGTATTTTTGTAAAGAGGCATCTAATTAATTAAATTATCACAGGGAGGGGATATGAGTTGCAAGCTTTAGAAACACGTAATCTGTTGTCCTGGGAAAAATTGTGTAAATTGGATTAAAACAGGTGGTAAACACATTTATAAGATTGGTAGGTGTATTAATATGGCCGCATTCCAAAACTTCCATGGCTGGTATACTGTGTGTATGGAAATGAGAGTGGATGGGAAGAAGTATGACCCTTCAGAGAAAACAATAAGCTAATTGTGAGGAAAATCCCGCATGATATGCCACATCTCACTGATCCTCAGTGCAAAAGTCATAAAATGAATACATTGAAGGTGTTCAGATCTTGTTTTCTTTCTACATAGCCAATCAGCGCATTGTTCTCTTTTTCAGATCACCAACAAAAGTAAAGAATCCCTATGGGAGTTTATCAAGGGTTTGCTGGATGCATGGTCAGGATGGGTTGTAATGCTTCTCATTGGACTCCTGGCAGGTATAGTATGAACACCATTGGAGGAAAGGGGTTGTAATTGTGTATTATAAATGATCCCCTGTTGTACAAAGAGCTACAAATACTTGTGTACAATGAGATACAAATACTATTAGTTTATGAGTTGGTGTAACTACGAAAATACTTTGACAGAATATATTCTAAAGTTATGTTTTCAATCTGGATTCTCTGTGACATCATAGCTTGTGTTAGCAAAGCTCAATGTGCGTGTCCCCATTTTGTTCTTTAAGATGAAAAGCACAATTACCAGTTCAGTTGATTAAATTGTCTCCATAAAACTAATAGGTTTGTGCGCTGTTCATCTTTAGTTTAGGTGATCGGCACGATACAACTATTGGTCCTGCTGCAAATCATGAGCATTCAAAGACAATTATTTTATCAAAACGGTTTATGAAGCTGATTAGCCTAGATATCTGTCTGTAGGATTTTACCTCTTTTATTATTGCTCTTTCTTCTCTGTCCTTGTCTGGGTTAGATTTATGTTCAGTTTTCTAAGCAAAGACTTACCTTTCTAGAGGTATGCAAGGTTAGAGTTATTAAACTAGAACCTATGGTGTTATCTGGTTTCTATCCATATCCCTTGGTAGTACCTTTCATATACTTTTTTCGTAAGGCAGGCCCGCGCTTTGGAAGTACCTAAACTTTCTTTTCCTTGGGTGAGAAACTCAACTTGGAAAAATGAACAGTAAACAAAAGGAACTCAAACAATAGAATACATAAAAATAAAAACTTCCTATGGACCCAAAATACTTTAAAATAAGGTGTACATACGCATTATTGAATCTTACATCTAATGGATCAAAACAGAAAGAACATAAAACATGTTCACGGTTGTGCAATACTTCTTTGGTTGCAAGGCACATGCTTCTCCCTAGTTTATGCGAACTAGGCCCAGTATCACATTTGCTGTTTCCTACTAGGAAAGATTTCAGAGGTCACTGGCCTTTGGCCAAGAGGATATTGTGAAGAATAGAGACTTATGGGGCATTCGGCTCAATATTTGTCGCTACAACTAAACCAAGAGAAGTACTGGAAAGTAGTTTACTCCTTCTCATACCATCCATGCCTTGCAATGAGGACATGCCGGGAGTTTAGGAATGAAGCAGGGTATAGTTGGTTAGCGGTTGTCTTAGGTGAGATATTACACCTGTCTTGGTTTCAGTGTTCATGCCTGGAGCATGTCCCACAATTGTTTGTGGTATTATAAATGTAACAACAAATAATGTATTGCTCTTTTATTAAAAATGTTTTCATTGGGTTTATAACTAAATGCAAGCAAGCGTTTGACATAAAGAACTCTGAAAATAGAAGGACACATTAACCTACATCGTTGTGATAACAGAAAACGTCAAGATTAGTCTCCTGCTTGGTATAAAGATGCACCAATGAACAAAGAAGTAGAATAGAATTAAATAAACAGAGTAACAATTAACAGTTACATCTTAGTGTTAGCTCCAGAATATGTGAACAATAAACATCTGTTCACACATCCTGTATTGTGATGTTCCCATGTCTCCCGCCCATCCTGCCAAATATTTCCTAGCCGCTACAAACATAGTACACCACTCCTGCCTGCCTTCCCTCTGCCTCGGATGGGCACAATGGCACCATTAATTTGAATCACTGATATTGACCATAGACGATCCTGTGGGTGAGCTTGAGTCAAACAGGACCGAAACAGCCATTCCTATTTTAAACTGATGTTTTATGTAGGTGCGAAACGGAAGTGAGATCCTTTCAAACTTTGTGACTCTATCCCTAGGAAGTGCAGTGAATTGTTCCATTGCATAAAAGTACCAAACCTTATTCTACCTTGTTTGTGTTGAGGGTGAGGGTGAGGGTGAATACTCAGAGAGCCATTATTGGGCTACTTAACATAGCAGCTACAAGCAAATGTGTAATAAGCTTCCTCCCACAAATAGTTAATGTAGTGAATTTCCCCTGTATCCCCCAAGAGCTGAGTCAATTGGTCAAATTTGAATTCCTGGCCTTCCCATCTTCTTAATTTGTGTAAGTATTGTTTTCCAGAACATCTGAACCATTTCACAGTGCCCCACATATGGGTCATGTTGCCCCTTTCTTTCTCACATCGCCAACATTCTGGCGGCGAGCTAAACAATATATGAACACGAACTAGGGTCAAATGCCATCTCATTAATATTTTAGAACTATTTTCTGTATATATCGGAGATTGCATTATTTAAAGCCATAGACGAGTAAAGAATCGTCCTAGATAGACAGACCCCCCAGGATATAGCGGCATGGATTAGCAAATTTAGCGGCACAAAAATGGAAATTTAGCGGCACAAATATGGAAATTTAGCGGCAATTTAGCGGCATTTTATTTGGCGGTTTTTCTTACAACAAACACAGATATCTTAGTTTTTTATGTTTGTGGTCTGTGTATGTTGGTTCCTGGTGTGTTTGTGGTCTGTGTGTGTTGGTCCCTGGTGTTTCTGTGGTCTGTGTGTGTTGGTCCCTGGTGTGTTTGTGGTCTGTGTGTGTTGGTCCCTGCTGTGTTTGTGGTCTGTGTGTGTTTGTGTTGGTTCCTGGTGTGTCTGTGGTCTGTGTGTGTTGGTCCCTGGTGTGTCTGTGGTCTGTGTGTGTTGGTCCCTGGTGTGTTTGTGGTCTGTGTGTGTTGTCCCTGGTGTGTTTGTGGTCTGTGTGTGTTTGTGGTCTGTGTGTTTGATGCCTGTGTGTGTTGGTCTGTACTGCGACTGACGCCTGTGCCGCCGGGTCACTGATGCCCTTGAACTCTCTAAAGCTACTGCTGTCTGCGGACACTGAGCCCTCCTAGCGCCCCTCGGGGCCCCGGGCAGTGCATGTCTGCAGACAAGGGCCCATCCGGGAACAGAAACCATGCCTGATGCCTCCTTTCGGCAGCCAAAATTCACCCAACACACACACGTCTGTCAGGCAAATACTTTTTGCCATATAGTTACAAAATAGTAGTTTACAAATTCCCCTGGAAGTTTGATTTCCATAAATACAGTTTTCAAGCTACAACTAGGAGAGTACAGTGTTGTGAAACTTCAAAGTTCCTTTAACAATTTCTCCAAACTTGTGAAGTTCAGGAACTAGGAAGACTTATTTACAACACCTATTAAAATAAGTTTAAAATAAATAAATAACACGACAAACATACTTTAGCAGGTGAATTTTCACAAAATGTTATTGCCAAAGTTATAATCGTGTGCACCCCCGATTAAAACTATGTGACCACATTATTATATTTCTGTCTCTGGACACAAGTTCTATTTTATAAACGTATAACATTGCTTTGTAAAACAGTTAAACATAAAGACACGTGATTAAGATTAGTGTTTGGACGGCACTGACCGATTTCCATAGGTCCAGAGCGCTCTGTGGGAAGCAGTTGACTGTTACAACTCCCTTCACACTATGAGCCAATTAACTGCGTATGAAAAACGCAAAATTTGAAGTGATACCAGGAAGTGCATGAAGGCGCCTCGCGTCTCTTGATTGCACCTGTGATGAGTGTGATTGCCTCATGACACAAAAACTGTATTCACCCTGCTGACGAATTCCACGTCAGGCTGCTCAATCGAGTTCAGTCGGTCAAAGTGCAAAAGTATATTCTTTAGATTAGAACCTGTATTCGCAGGATGAGCTAATCTTTCACTGATAAATGCGTGACAAGGAACAGTGAAGGTAGGTTGAGTTAAGGAATTCTTTAGAGGTTGTCCGTCATGGCACTCCGTCGCAGAAGTGGCAGATGCCCCATACGTCGTATTACTAATGCATTATCGGCGTTCGCCTACCTTACTTGTACTGCGGCAGACCGTGGCAGGGAGGGATGACTGCATGTGAGAGGCTGGAGGGCGAGAGTGTGACCTCGTCCTCGGAGTCGTACCTGGCTTGAATAAAACAAAACCGAGTCAGACAATATACAATTTTTGGTCGGCACACGGGGCAGTGAGCACTTCTTCCTTTGAGGCTGCTGCACTGCGTGTGGTGTCTCCCTTGTCTTCCAGCCCGATCCTCGTCCCGAGGCTAGTGGGGCAACGCCCCATTCACCCCTATGCACTTTTAATCCTCCTGAAAGGGGTCTGGATGTTTAGGTTTCACGGGCACTTCTGTAAAAATCCCGCCATTTTTACAAAAGTGCCGATTTCGCGGGCACCTTAGTAAAAATCGCGGCATTTTTACAAAAGTGCCGATTTCGCGGCAAATCACGAAATCGCGAAATCCTGGAGGGTCTGGATAGAGAAGGTGCGGCAGCCCTTATTCTTCTTGACTTTCGATACGGTGGACCCTTCCACTTTGATCCTCTGCCTTAAACATCTCGGCTTTAATAACGAAGCCCTTGATCTGCTACGGTCCTTCCTCATGGGCAGAGAACATTCAGTGATCCTGGACAACCATATGTCCAAGCCATTTTCACTTCCTTGTGCGGCCCAGCAGAGGGCCTCACTCAGCCCCTTACTTTTCAACATCTATGTAACATGATTAGCATCCCTTATTAGATCTTTTTGCCTCTCACCCACATCGTATGCCGACGATACGCAAATCATTTTGTCTTCTTCCAACAATGTCAATGACACTCATCTCCAGCTTCACAACTGTATCAGAGGTATAGATACCTGGATGGGCGAACACTGCCTTAAATTGAACTCTGATAAAATCAATGTCATTCTTTTTGGTAATACACCACAATTCTGGAGCCCTACCTGTTGTCCCACTGAACTAGGAGCCCCTCCTTCACCCGTCCAAAAAGTGAAAAATCGAGGAGTCCTACTAGACGATAACTTAAGTTTTAGCAAGCGCATCAACTCATTCATTTCCTCAAGCTTCAGCATCCTCAGAATAATCAGATAATCCTTCTGTTTATTCCCCCTCATTCGAAGAAAAAAGGTAATTACACTGTTAATACCTGAACATACTGTGTTCACAATGCAGCTGCTAGCCATCAAAGGACTCCAATGGTTTTCAGTAGGTTATCAAATTAAGTTCAAGGCACTTTGTCTTACCTACAAAACTCTCCATGACTCTGGCCTCGAACATCTCAGACAATGCCTAGCATTGTATGTGCCCAGCAGAGATTTGCGATCTAAAAGCTCCATGATGGTCACCCGCCCCAGATTTAAAAGACTCAAATGGGGATGGGGTTGGGGGGATAGCTGCTTTGCTTCAGAAGCCTCTAAATGCTGGAATAGCTTACCTATAAACATTAGAGTGGCTCCTACCCTGCTGATTTTTAGAAAACTGCTGAAAACATGGCTTTTAAACAACTAGTCTCATTTTAAGCTCCCTGGTCATTATTCTGATTCAGCGCCAAGACAACCCTGGGTATATGTGCGCTTTGAAAATGTATTAACATCACATGGTGGTCGCATCGGACACGTTTTAACTTAGCTCCATGGGAGGCCTGTCATGTCCCCTGGAATATAGTGACATTGGCCCTTTGCTGGCACAATCCCATGCTCTCACCCCGAGGCGGTCTCCTGTGGGGTCGGGCGAGGCTACTGTCCGTCAGGAAGGGCCGAGGCCGCCATTGGTATATTGGTATCAACCGCAAGCGACCTGGGAGGCCTCCCCTTGCAAGGGATGGCAGCCCAGAATAGGGCTGCTCCTGAAGACGACGGAGCAATGAGGCCCACCGTGTGACTGCAATCCTTGGGTAATCGCCGGGGGAAACTTGAGGGAGAGAGGAGCCCCTGAAGGAGGCCGAAGGTGACCTGAATGCTGGTGACCTGCGCTCTGAAGAGCAGCAACGCCCTGAGGGGCCTGGCGGTGAGATCCTGGGGAGGACTATGGAGGGCTAATGTGTGACAGCTGAGGCCCAGGGGCCCAAGAGACAGCACTGCTGAGTGGTGCACGGAACGGTGCATAAAGACCGCTTCCTGCAATACCCCCTGTAGCGGATGTGGCTACTGGAAGGAATGATGTAGACGCCTGCAACTGCGGAGGAGGCTTGCCATTAGAGGAGGGTGAAATATTAGAGGAGTTTTGCTGGCACCCGGGTGTGACCCCTTAGAGGACTGGAGAGAACTAACCTGTGGCATCTGGAGGGCGCCGCCTGCTACGACACAAGAAGCATGTCGAATGACAACCGAGGGTGCACCACTGCAGATACAAGGCATCAGAAGTGTTGTACTCCACTAGAGAAACACCTGGAGCGGCGGTGAGTCTATGGGGTTAAACCATTGACGTATTGCTCCCTGGGGGGCGCGCAGGAATGAAGACTTGTACAGTGCCCCTCTCGGGTATGTAGGGCACAGAACTTTAAGATCACCCTGCAGCGGCACCCCCGCCAAACCTTGGTCTCAATAAGCAACTGTTGAGGACTGTGCACCTGCCCACATTACGCTCCAAACCTGACACCTCCTTGTGAAGTTGAGGCCAGTTGGGAGGATATCGAAAGTGCTTAGATCTGCAAATAGTAGGTGGCTGTTAGCTACCACCCCCGCTTTGGTCTAGAGCTACACAACCCTATACTCACTCTGTGCTTAACGGGTGTGGATTCCCTGCACAACT
Source organism: Lissotriton helveticus (assembly GCF_964261635.1). NCBI lineage: Eukaryota > Metazoa > Chordata > Amphibia > Caudata > Salamandridae > Lissotriton > Lissotriton helveticus. Next base: position 750,752,385 of record NC_136069.1, on the reverse strand, counting down.
CCTTGTGGGGCACGATGAAGGGGCAGTAGGTCTAAGGCGTTGTTGAATCTGCTCAGCGAGGTCTGCTGCACATTACCGTGACTTACAGAGTTCATAGCCTTGTCGCTGAAGGTGTGCTCCCCTCACTGAGTACCTTGTACTGGCCAGCATACACCAGATGCTACAGCCCTGATGGGGAAAGACACGACTTAAATCAACAGTGGTCTTGCCGGATGCAGGTGGTCCCCCCAAGATGCAGAGACTGAAAGTGATGAGGTGGCTCAGGTGGTTGACCCTATAAGTCTCCAACTGGACAAGATCCTAGCGGCCATTTAGGATGCGAAAAACACCCTGCAACAAGACATTGGCACAGTCTTGATGGGCTTAGGCCTCCTTTGTACAGAACACCATAATCTGGCGGACCGAGTCAAAGAAGTAGAGACTTCCATTATCGATCTTAAACCCAAATGCACCACACTCACTAGCCAAATGACCGAACTGCAAAACAGAGTACAGGTACAGTGTGCACGTTGGGTACTGCGGGGGAGCCTCAAGGCCCTTGTGGTCCCAGCTGGCTCCCCACCTCCTGTATGAGACGTCATTGCTCTCGCACACATGGAGCTGCTGGAAATGCAGCTTTCTGCATGCAAGAGCAATATTTTCATCTCTTTTCCTACCTGCATGTCTGTGGGCAGGGAAAGAGATGAAAACTCCACTTCCAACAAGCAGGAGCACTTTGACATCTCCTGCTGGAAGCGGAGTGTTTGCTTTCGCTTGACAGCAGCTGTCAAAGCACACCCCAAGCAAAAGCCAACAGCTAGCCCATGAGGGTGGACATCCCCGGGGCATTATTAAGCCCTTGGAGGGGGGCCTTGTATGTACCCCTCCATTTTTATAATGAAAATCTGCTTGACTCTGAGACATGGCCCACCCAGGGACTACAATTATAACAAGTTTGGGAGACCACGCTTGTTTTTTTTAAAATTCACTGCGATATTTGCAAATATTAACGAATATTGCCGTTAAAAAAAAATGATTGTTTGACCTGCTGGTTGCTCTGTGGGACCCCAGGACCAAGGCTTGGGGGCTAGGGTATTCGTAACCTGCCCCCTTTTCATTTTTTGTGTTTTTTTGGGGGGGGGACTCTGCTGAAGCCTAGTCCCAAGATGGCTGCCAAGATTTCCCTGTCGAAGTGTTGGCAGCCAATAAGAGCTCTGCAGATCTCTGCTCGAGCTTGTCATTATTCGCGGAGGATCAACGTCTCTAGATATCCAAATTTGATTTTCTGTTAATAACTCTAATACTACTGAACAGACTTACACCAAATATCAAAAAGTGAGCTTTCTGGACCAAATACTACCTTTCTGCCAAATTTGGTTTAATTCTGTTCAGCAGTTTGGGCTGTAGTCGTGTTGAAAATCCCTGTGGGAATTTACATGGAAAATGCACTTTTTTTGTCACCCCCCTTTTATCTCTGCTGCCGCTTTACGGATCACCCCTAAACTTTCCCTGCACAACTAGAATCACTTTTTGTTTTTTAAAGTATGTGAAGATTAGATTAATCAAACGGTGCCAAAGATATAGGCAAGTCAAAAAACGCTTCTCCTGTGGAAACAAGGTTCTACCTATAACTACCTATTGGCGACTGCCAGGAGGTAATTTATATATCTATATGAGATATATATAATATATATAATATATATATATATATATATCACTCCAACCGGTTGTAGTGCATCGGTGGTTTATTGACCACACGGGTAAATATCACTTGTGACATTATTATTGAAATTGAAAATCGAGCCAAAGGGAAATATTCAAAATTGAAGATAGAAAGTCTACACATATCAAAAAGGTTAATACCTGCTACGTTATGAGACACACAGGCTTTCCTAATGGATATTGATATAGAAAAATGGATTAAAAATAGCCAGGAAATCATTACTCAGGAGGATTTCGGATTAGTATCACCTTGCGTCTATGAAATAATTTAGCCCTGAAGAAGTTCCGGTCACGGAACGAAACGCGTTGGCTGGTGTTTGTATGGACTAATAAAGGAACATTGAATTCCACATATCTATCCAACAGCATTTGTGATTCAGCGTCTGTATGAATGTGGCCTAACGAGTTATTACTCTCCAACGAATCATTGGACATTTAATTTTCTAGCGGTGCTTTTTCATTTACGAAAAATATAGACTACTTCCAATTCTTTTGGATATGCCCTTGGGGACAGGGGGCATTTGAAAATTGCACGCCAGCACTTTTGTATGCATATATTATTATATTGGAGATATTGGGGTTGGTGCTTGGAACTAGAGCGGTCCACTGTCTGCAGTTTTGCCTATTAACATATATAGTTAGGAATTAGCATTTATAAAACCTTATTTTACTCGCACAAAACCATTGAAATTCCATATATAGTTAGTTGCACTAACTATATATCGCGCACCCGTAATCCACTGCTGATGATGTCACATATTACATCATTCATGACATGGTCAGTGACATCACTGATGACATCACTGATGACATCTCAAATGACATCACTGATGACATCACTGGAATTTCAATGGTTTTGTGTGAGTAAAATAAGGTTTTATAAATGCTAATTCCTAACTATATATGGTCTATAACCTATGGTTTTTTCAGTGAATTTCAATGTTTTTTTATTAGCAAATATCAAAAGCTTTAAAATGTCAAGTACGTGGTAGGTAAAAACATTTTCGTGTTTATGCACGCTGATGTGCTTTGAACGCTGCCCCCCCCTCTTTTCTTTTAGGAGTATTCTCTCTTTGCAGATAGTGAAGGGTAGGTAACGCAGGCCTTTGTCCCCGTTGTAATCCGTCGTGCCTGCTTCCCTCTCCATTTGATTGATTGTTATCCAAGCATTTACTGTTTTGGAATTGGTTCTCTTTGGTTCATTCTCTATTTACAAACAAGCACAGAGTCGCAATACTCTGTTTAGTCTTTGCAGATAGTGAAAAATCGTTAGAAAAAACAAAAGGAATCAAGCAAAATCATTAGGCCACTAATGGGATCTCTTTTTGACCTCGCTAAAATAGAAACATTAGGAACAACCCCTCATGAGAAATATGAAACTAGTGAGAGGAACCGAGCTCGACGCAATGATGACTGCAAGACAGCTCAGCTCCGCCGCCCACCCCGCCCAAAATAACGACAAACCCTATGCAAATATTATAAATATATACAACACACCAGCAAAGTAACAGGGTAAAACGTTTTATTAAATAACTATTTACATGGCAGCCTGCTGCAACATCGATCCAAATACATGCCGCCGTTCCCGGGATTTCTCCCCGACTACTCTGCGGCCTACGAGATGGAGAGGCCGGGGCGTTGACTATGCGGGGCCTCCGGCCGCAACCACAGCGCCAACGATCGCTGCTGACGGAGGGGAGCCTCGCCGGTGAGACCACTGATCTGAAGAACCGCTGCCTGCGGTGCCTCCCTGAGCCGCTTGACGGAGGCCCCCGAGGGGCGGTGTGGTGGCGCGGACTCAGAAGGGGCGCTTGGGTCCTGCCCCCTCCCCAAGTCTTGTTGCCCTGGTGTGGCTTGAGATCGCCCCCGACATAGGCAGCCGGCTCCCGGGGTCCGGCGGAACTTTTTGCCTTTTGGTGACTCTTCCATTCTGGACCTTGTCCCACAATCCGTTTGACCTGAAGACACGTCCTGCGGTGCCCTGGTCCGACCATCACATATACCTGCGCCAGGAGACGGCGTGGGGTGCACTGGAAGGAAGAGGCGGCGCGAACGAGCCTCCCCCACCTCCCCAGGTGGAGGTTTCTCAGCTGCACCCCAGCGCTTAACTCGGCAGCTGAGCTACGCCCATTCTTGCGGCACAGTGCCTACCTGCGCCAGGAGGCGGCGTGGGGTGCACTGGAAGGAAGAGGCGGCGCAAACGAGCCTCCCCCCACCTCCCCAGGTGGAGGTTTCTTAGCTGCACCCCAGCGCTTAACTCGGCAGCTGAGTTACGCCCACTCTTGCGGCACAGTGCCTCTCTCGGCCAGCTGAGTTGAGCCTGCTCTTGCTATTACAACGTCTCACCCGCCATCAGGCTGAATTGCACCCACTCTTGCGGTACAGCGACAGGCGGCTGCCACGGAGCTCACGAAATGGCGGTCGGCTCCACAGACTTGGGCCTGGCCTGCAAGAATGGCTCTGGGCAACCCTGGAACTCGGATGCTTGACTGCTAGGGCATGGGCCCCATTCCCAAAAGCGTCCCCTCAGCCTTGAAGATTCTACAAGAGTCACCGGGGCCCCCGACTCCCGCAGACTTCCGGTGGGGAGCGACTGCCATGATTGCTCACGGAACGGTCACGACGTAGCCACCGGGTGCTCTCATGCTGACGCCAGCTTCAGTATGTAACATCCAGAATTATTGTAGTATCGCGTTGTCGCGTAATGCGTCATATGACGCGCCGCGTTAGCGCACCCGATGTGCGAAGCGCAGCTTCCCGGAAGCGATCCGGGGCGCGGCGCGGAGCGGAACGCGTCACGTAAGCATAACAGGTCATGTGACTTGTTAATAAAAATTTTCATTGGTTCATTTCACTTTTGGTTTCCTAATGATGTAAGGCTAGGTCATGTGACCTAAAAATGACACTTTTCATTGGTTTAGAACTTTTTTTTTTTGTCCCAAATGATGAAAACCCCTCCTTGTTTCCTCACTCTGACTTTCATCTTTGTGAGAGGAAGACCTACAGTGCCTCGCTCGGCCACCTGAGTTATGCCCGCTCTTGCGGCACAGTGCCTCGCTCGGCCAGCTGAGTTGCGCCCACTGTTGCGGCACAGTGCCTCGCTCGGCCAGCTGAGTTGCGCCCACTGTTGCGGCACAGTGCCTCGCTCGGCCAGCTGACTTCCGCCCACTCTTGCGGCACAGTGCCTCGCTCGGCCAGCTGAGTTCCGCCCGCTCTTGCGGCACAGTGCCTCACTCGGCCAGCTGAGTTCCGCCCGCTCTTGCGGCACAGTGCCTCGCTCGGCCAGCTGAGTTACGCCCGCTCTTGCGGCACAGTGCCTCGCTCGGCCACCTGAGTTACGCCCGCTCTTGCGGCACAGTGCCTCGCTTGGCCACCTGAGTTACGCCCGCTCTTGCGGCTACAGCGTCTCACCCGCCATCCGGCTGAATTGCACCCACTCTTGAGGAACAGCGACAGGCGGCTGCCACGAAGCTCACGAAATGGCGGTCGCCTCCACAGACTTGGGCCTGGCCTGCAAGCATGGCTCTGGGCAACCCTGGAACTCGGACGCTTGACTGCTAGGGCATGGGCCCCATTCCCGAAAGCGTCCCCTCAGCCTTGAAGATTCTACAAGAGTCACCGGGGCCCCCGACTCCCGCAGGCTTCCGGTGAGGAGTGACTGCCATGATTGCTCGCGGAATAGCCACGACGTAGCCACGGAATGGTGGTGCTCTCATGCTGACGCCAGCTTCAGTCTCAAACATCCAGAAACACTGTAGACTACCAATTCAATCAGTTCCGGTGGAGCCCCAACGTGACCCGGTAGGGAAGAACTTGCCCTCCCCTCTTTGACTGATGGTTCTTGTTGCCTGTCCCTTCTATTGTCATTTAACTGAACTTTTTGGACTACTCAAAGGGGTTCTGGTCCGACCGCTGCTTGGTGGAGACATTTTGACTATATTCTGGACCTGCCCGGCCTCCCCAAAATGACCAGACATCCCTCACTTCCAATTACAGCATACACTCCTTTATCAATATCTTCTTTGATGTTCCTCTTGAATATGTAATTTTGTAGAACCTCATACAGACAAACATTCTCGAGGTAACTGCTTCTATTTGGATAATATGTATCCCACATGTTGGCAACTCCTTGATGTGTACTGGTTGCTCAGCCTTGATATCACGAGATATGTATGCAGTTTTGGAGCACATGGCGGGCGGGGACGGGTACTGATTGAACATTTGGACATCCATATTGATATTAAGTTCTGATGTATTATTGATTACTGTACTATTAAAAATTCGAATTAACGTTACTCATGGTACTTGCCCGGAAATGTATATCTAGATAATTTCATTGTAACTGGTCCTGTCGTACTTTGATTATAAAATTAACGTCCACCGATTCCGCAACTGTTAGACACCTTAATTCCTGCAACCTAATGGCCCGCCCGTTACGTTTTTCTACAGTGTAAATGTCCCCTCATCATATACGATTCCAGTTTGCTCCGTGGCCGTCCCACGTGGTTGTAGGCCCGTATTTGTATACTGACATTTTTGCAATAAACAATTTTCGAAGGAAGTATGGAATCAGCGTCATAACAATCGTCTAGGTTGTTGGGTTTTTGAATAGTGGCTGTTATTCCCAAACAATAGAAAACAGATAATGCAGACCCTTTGCCTGAATTTTGGATTGATTGAAATTTGTATCCGTCACACCTGCCCTTTTTCCAGAATTATTAGAAAATGGTCGACCGTAGCTTAAGGTATCTGCCGAATGTAAGGTGTGGTATTTTGTCCCATAAAATAAGACTAATTGAGAAACAAATACACGAAGAGGGAACTCGAATTTAGAGACAAACAAAATGAAACATTTTTTTGCATCATAAAAAGGGGAGGATATGTTACACAGAAAAATAATGCGAAAGGGATAGCCAAGATCTGTTGTATCACACGTTCCTGCAGCTAGTCTGATACATAAGTAGAACCTTTTTCGTGTTTGCGCGCGCTGACATGCTCTGAATGCTGTATCCCCCCCCCCCCCCTTTCTTTTCTCCTCTGTAGGTTACATCGGAGTTCCGACTGAAGAATGGAGTGGACATGGACCGCACCGTGCTCCATGTAGGGAAAGACATAGACAAGCGCTATGAGATATTGCATGGAGTGCAGACCGTCACTGGGAGCGTGAAAGATTGTATGGTATGAATGTGCGCATGGGCCCTGATTTGTACGGTTTGAATGAGTATGTGTGGCGCACGACTGGGTCAATAAAAAAATGCTTTTTGTATGACTGAGGCGGTGATCGAACGGTTAATGGAATGAGAAAAATAAGCCCGAACATGGTACCCGCATGTGAAGGACGAAAAAAAATATAGCACTTTCCTTACTTAGGAACGACTCTCTCTGGAGCTAGTGAATGGGAGAGTAGCCTACACCAGAAACTTGAAGTGTTATTTCAGTACGACGAACCCGACCCCAACCGATATCCCAAATGTACACCCAAAATAATGCGCACCAGTAAGTAAATTTATGTGCTGACTAAATAGGAGAAGTTATCTCGGCTCCGCCGCCCACCCCACCCAAAATAACGACAAACCCTATGCAAATATTATAAATATATACAACACACCAGCAAAGTAACACAGTAAAACTTTTTATTAAATAACTATTTACATAGCAGCCTGCTGCAACATCGAACCAAATGCATGAAGCTGTTCCTGTCGAAGTAGCATAGGTGGCGGCCTAGGGGTGGAGGACCGTTGTGCAAATAGTCCGGGGGCGACACCACGCTCAAAGGCCTGTCCCCGCGGTCAGCTGCAGCAGGGCGAGCCTTAGCGTTGCACTCCCCGGTCAGCTGCACCATGACTGCCATTGGCGTTCCACTCGGTTGGATGGCCGGGGACCCGCTCCGGTGTCCGGGGTGAAGAGCGGCTGTTGCTGCGGAACGCTCAAAATGGCGGCCGACTCCCCGGATTTGGGCCTGGTCCACTAGAACGACTCTGGTCTACCCTGGAACTCGAATGGACTGTGGCAGAGCGTCCAAAATCCACAAAAAACACCACTGCCAACTCTTCAATAACTTCCATCACCCAGCACCGCATTTCCAAAGGAACAGCATAGCAAGCTTTCGTGGCCTTTAGAGTTTTCGGAAGCAGTTTCCCAAGACCATCACTGCAGCCATTGCAATCCAACTGATGAACTTTTCCCAAGATCGTCATATTAACAGGGCTGCTGGTGTAATCGGGGCTCTTGCAGCCATTCAACTTAATTGAAGCTTTTTTGGGGGGGGGGGGTGAATGCCTTCCTGATGACCCCCCCCCCCCTCTTATTGCCTGGTCCGACCATCACATATACCTGCGCCAGGAGACGGCGTAGGATGCACTGGGAGGGAGAGGCGGCACGAACGAGCCACCCCCCACCTCCCCAGGTGGAGGTTCCTCAGCTGCACCCCAGCGCTTCACTCGGCCAGTTCAGTTGCGCCCCCTCTTGCGGCACAGTGCCTCGCTCGGCCAGCTGAGTCTCACCCGCTCCTATGGGGGCTTCCGATGGGGGCAACCGCCACTGTTGCTCGATTATCCCCCATGGATATACCGCTGCCACGGGTGTCCGCCACCTTATCCACATCTGGTGCCGTGAGGGAGGCTGATTCAGTGCATCGGCGGAGGGATACGCCTGCTGTCCCGCTCTCCGGAAGTGGCCACAACATTGTCACAGGATGGTAGTGCTCTCATGCTGACGCCAGTTTTTGTCCGATTTACTAAGAGACACTGTAGACTGTCAACTTGATCAGCTCCGGTGGGACCTCAGCGTGACCCGGTAGGGAAGAATTTGCCTCCCTCGCCTTTGAGTCATGGTTCATGCTGCCTGTTCTTTCTGTTGGCGCTAACGAACTTTTTGAACTGCCGAAAGGGATTCTGGTCCTGCTGCTACTTATTGGAGACATTGAACTATACTCTGGACCTGCCTGGCCTTGACCAAAATGGCGCCAGTATGGGAGCGACTTGCAACTCCTTATGATGTTCTAGTTACTTAGCCTTGACGTTATGGGGATATATGCGGTCTTTGTGCACATGACGTGCGGGGAAAGGTACTTACTGGGCATACGGACAACCCTATTGATGTCGATTTTTCATTATTGATTATTGTATTATTAAAGCTTCGAAGTAATGTTACCCATGATACTCGCCCATGGTGTGCGTATGGACGATTTTATTGTAACTGATCCTGTTATACTTTCAATTATAAAATCAACCTTCACTGATCCTGCAACCGTTTGTCACGTTTAGTTTTTTCAATTAAATGGCTCGCTTGTAACATACTCCTATACCCCTGGCTTTTTACCCTTTCCTACGCGCGGTCTTTACTACCGCCCTCGAGCGATCTATGTAATGAACAGACTACCATTGCCGAGAAACAAGGGAATGCATCTCAGAGAGATAAGTCAAGTACGTGGTAGATAAAAACATTTTCGTGTTTATGCACGCTGATGTGCTTTTGAACGCTCCCCCCCCCCCCCCATATCATTTAGATTACCACCGCCCATTGCACAAAAGCGTACCGGGCGCTCCCCACGTAAAAAAACATTTTTTTTTTTTTTTTGCCCCGCGGGGCCCTTTTAAAGCCTCCACATCAAACCTAGGGGGTCAGGGAAGATCTACTATGCCCCCTTATGGTCATTTCCCCCTTTGTTTTGGCCTCCTCTCGTCTCTCGATCCTACCGAGAGACAAGATGGCGTCCGGAAAATATATATATATATATATTTTTTTTTTGCCCCGCGGGGCCCTTTTAAAGCCTCCACATCAAACCTAGGGGGTCAGGGAGGATCTACTATGCCCCCTTATGGTCATTTCCCCCTTTGTTTTGGCCTCCTCTTGTCTCTCGATCCTACCGAGAGACAAGATGGCGGCCTCTCCGGACTGTTTAGAATGTTGACAGACACCGGAGAGCCAATCAGCTTCGCTTCGCGAAGTTCCGTTACGCGTCAAGTACGCGAACCGGAGCGCTACCCGGAGCGCTGTTACAGATATAAATATTTTTTTGAACGTTAATTTCTCAAAATCCACTGGAGCACATATATTGAGACCTAGCAAAGGCACATCGGGCTACCAGTCCCTACAATTTTGCCAAGTTTCATGCAAATCCATTCAGCCGTTCGAGCTAAAAGTGAGGCCAACCGCCCTATGGAAATTAACATGGGAAAAACGCGTTTTTGGGACCCCCCTTTTTTCTCGGCCCCCCCTTGACGAAACCCCCCCAAATTTTCAGGGGCTGCTCAGAAACAAATGTTCCATTTTCCTGAAAATTTCAGCCAATTCCGTCCACAAACGCCAAAGTTATTAGACATAGAATTTTCAAAAATCCCATAGATGAAAAATCCTAACTATATATACCTACTGGCGACTGCCAGTAGGTAATATATATATATATATATATATATATATATATATATATATATATATATATATATATATATATATATATATATATATATATATATATTGTCGCTCCACGGTTGTCCACCTTTGAGTAGCACACGAGCAGCAGCTTGATTTATGTGTAGGTGAGGACGGGGATCCGCTTGTAGATGCCGCTCCGTAAGGATCTGCCAGACGCGTCTCGAAGCTCCATATGCTTCTCTTCAGGGGCTTTAACGGAAGCGGTGTGCGCAACCGCTAACCCACTTCTCCATTTTCCATATGACACACCCACCAATGGGAGGCTCAAATGAGACTATGTATTCTGGAAAGTGTGGTGCGGAAAGCACACAATCAAGTCCTGTATGGACCCCGCAAGTGGGTTAGTCCTCGATCCCGTGTACGGCTGCTGTTTCACTTCCGTGACCCCCAAGGATAACAGGGTGGTGCATACTCCGCGGCTGAACGGCCGCATATAAATTGTCGCTCCAAGGTTGTCCACCTTTGAGTAGCACACGAGCAGCAGCTTGATTTATGTGTAGGTGAGGACGGGGATCCGCTTGTAGATGCCGCTCCGTAATGGATCTGCCCGACGCGTTTCAAAGCTCCATATGCTTCTCTTCAGGGGCTTTAACAGAAGCGGTGTGCGCAACCGCTAACCCACTTCTCCATTTTCCATATGACACACCCACCAATGGGAGGCTCAAATGAGACTGTGTATTCTGGGAAGTGTGGTGCGGAAAGCACACAATCAAGTCCTGTATGGACCCCGCAAGGCCACATTCAAGCGATTGTGTACAAACATTAGTGAAATACTCTACGAATTCATTAATCAAACTTAAATATCATTATAAGACATCTAGCACAGAGTTAAATTATCCATTGTGATTGAAGACATTATTTTAATAGACTATGGGTTTTGGGGCTATTTTTGAAAATACGAGCTGCTTCTATGTAGAGAGCACTCATACACAAAGTTCCATGAGCCAAAATAACTACATAGCTCTGTCAAAGGTTAAGTGTAACTCAGTTAATCGTATAGATTGAGCCCAAATATGAAACAGTCCACATCTCCAAGTGGAGTAAGGGGAATTATCTTGGGTAAAGACAATATCAGGCTAAATGCCTCGCTGACAACCCATTTGTATGTCTATTTGTATCCATAGCTGGTCTTAATTGTATCTTTCTGTGCTTCTAGATGATGTAATCTGTACTATCTCTTAAAGTGATTATGTGTTAGATAACGTGTGCATAAAGGAAATACATATATATATATATATATATATATATATCCTGCTCTGTCTCGAAACAATCAGCTTCTCTGGAACAGACGAACGTGGAACCGGTTTTTAGTGCACGGCCGCAATAACGCGTTTCGGCCTCCCCAAATGCCTTGATGACATGACGCGTTGCGTAGTGCCTTAGCCAAATTTAAAGTGCAAGTGCTTCACTCGTGATCACACAAATTTCTACATCATAGACATTGAAAAAATGCTGAAACCACCGCAACAGGATTCACAGGTAAATTTACAAATATGTTGGTTTAAAATTGCTAAATAGGAGGAGCTACGCTAGCAACCAAGATGGCCGCGTAATCTCCCGGCTCCGCCGACCTCCGCCAGCAGCTCGAATATCCTGCCTTCAATCCTGACTTCACACCTGATCCCCTTGTTTATGAAGTTTTGCTGCTTCTACCGGTGCAATCCCGAGTTTTCTACCTCATCGGTCGACGAAGATATGCCATGTCTCCATTTTCGGCCTAACATCGTGTGGAAGCCGGGACCTCGATTTCTAACCTAGCCGGTCTGGAAGTGATCAACAACGGCCGTGATGACCTGGACTGAGCCCGGTCTCCCGAAGTGTGCCGTGAATTGCTGCTTTTTTGAGACGGTCCTGTGATCGATCTACACCGAGGACACACCAACGTGTTCCACCGGATGCCGTGGTGGGGGTCTGGTGCCCGAAGACCTTGCTGACCTCCCGGGGCCGAAGGGACGGGGCCCTCGCTGACGGCAAAGGTGTGTTCTGCTATACGAGGAGCGCCCACTGTTTGACATTTGACTTGCGTGGCCTGTTACCCCGGAGTAGCCGGCCTCCGGGCTTCAAATCCGGCTCTGCCGCCTACTGAGAGGGGACGGAGCGGATGGAAGGCACGCCATCGCTGCGGGCCGTCATGGCCGCCATTGAGGCGCTCCATTTCCGTACTAGCGCTGTGTTCCGGACACTGATCGTGAAAGTGGACGGTATCCTGGAACCGGAGGTCGACCCTCTGCTGAGTTCTCCGCGGGCTGTAGTGCCAGCGGGGCATCGAATGTCTGGACTCGAGGTCCCTGTGCCGATACCGGCTTTCCTGAGCCCTGGCGGTTCCGAATCACCGACCCTCAAGCCTGTGTTTAATGCCAGCGTCTCCTGTTCGATTCTGTTTCCTCATGCTACATCTATGGACACTCTCCAGTGTGATAACAAGTTCCTCAGTGACGTTTTGGGACATGTGCTGTTCCTGGAGGCATTTCATTGTCTTATTCGTGAACATTTATCCTGTACTCGACTCTACTGCATTGCCGAGAACTCTCATGGACGCTTTGCCTTTTTTCTCAAGATGGCGGCTCGAGGGAAGGAGACTCTTAAGGAAGATCGTACTGGCCAGGGCTGAATTTTACTGCTTCGATCCGATATTATAGTTTTCAGCAATGCCGGGGTTGTGCCTATAGTGTAACGGGAGTTGGGTGGCCATTGACTATACTCCCCCGACTGGTTTGAATATTTTGCTGAAATGTTGGCTTTATTGCGTCTGGGGTGGTCGCTGTTGGCGGGGGGCACGGGAGACCGGGAGTGTGTTTGGTTTCTCCTCCTCCTCCACTTTTTCTCTCTTTCCCTTCTTTTAGGGTAGCTCTTGGGCGACAGACACGCTGCTAGTGGGTTAGGCCGTAGCCATTACAGGGGTGTAGGGTGGGGGGTTAGGGGAGGGGTTTTTTGTTTTTCCTTTGTTTTGTTCTATGGCCCTTTTGTCTTTCCTTTTTTCCTTTTACGAGAAGTGGGCTGTTTATTCTTCACGTATCCTTTCTTGCCCGGGTGTCTATACTACCCTTAATTATCCTGTATCGTTGCGTATGGGGAAGGATGTGGCGGGGTTGTTTTCGATCGTATCTTAGACTGTTTATTTCTCCTAATTGTTGTGTATAGTCGTGATTCAACGTGGGTTCCTTGTGATAATTCCTGTATGCATAATCCCCCGCCTGTCTCTTTCCCGCATTGTATTGTTTGACGCCTGATGTTTGTAATGCCTACTCTTGTCTTACTGTTAAAATAAAAAAATATATATAATAAAAAAAAATTGCTAAATATTTCATAATTATAAAAAATATTAGGATAATTAATACCATTAAATTTAACAACTGAATTTGAGTCTAATAAAAGGCAACAATACGCTAGATCCTGCAAGTATAATACACAGTGTAAAAATAGCAAAGCTATAAAGTGATAAAACTATCCATATGGTAAAAATTCACAACTCCATGTCAATGCATAGCTTTGTTTACCATGAGGGTCGATTAATTTCACTCTTTCACTGGTTTTGATTAAAGTAGCATCCGCTGTATTTAATCTACTTTAATACACAGAATTGTGCCCACAGTGGACTTAGGCCTAGATGTATCAAGCCTTTTCCGAATCGCAAAGGCCGAAATTCACCTTTGCGAATCGCAAACGGTCTATTTGCATGTTTTGGCATGCATCAAAAATTTGCAAATTAAGGAATAGCAAAAATTTGCGATTCCTCATTTTGCCATAGCATTTAAGGAATCGCAATTTTGCGATTCCTTAAATGCTATGTATGTAGCATTTTTGAATTGCGAATTTTGGTTAAGAAATCGCAAATTACCACCAACTTGTAGTTGATGGTAATTTGCGAATTCTTTAAAAAATGCACAATTTGGTAATTTTTTAAGGTGGCATGTGACGCACACACATGCCAATAGGGCATGTATGTGCGCCATATGCACACACATGTACATTTCAGGGGTGCAGCAGGGTGTCCTTGAGACACCCTTGAAATTATTCTCAATTTGCGATTAGCAAATTGTGAATCGCAAATTGAGATTAATTTCACAATCATTCCTATGGGCCTCCTGGCCCATAGGAATGAATGGGAAATTATTCCTTAATTGCGAATTCGCAAATTGCGAATTCGCAAATAAGGAAGATTAAGAAATCGCAAAAAAATAGCGTTTTTTTTTACATACATCCCATTTTGCGATTTCTAAATAGCGATTCCTTAAAAATCGCTATTTAGAAATCGCAAAGGGGTATGTTGATACATCTACCCCTTAGATTCTCTACTATGTCTTATTAGTGTAATGAGTGTCAGTGCATATCATTTCACCCTGTTGAACCCCTAAGAGTTCAAAAAGTGCTAAGTCCTGTAGATATAAGGACTAAAAAATCTATGTACCTAAGGGGCTGAATAGTTGAAAAGAGACGGAATATTAAAACAGCTATGTGCAAGTAAGTCAAAGGAGAACTGATTACAAGCAAGTGAAGAAGTCTTCACTTGCATTGAGCCCAAACAGAGTTTTTGTATCCAGTTCTAAATTGTACCTGGTTTCCAGTAAGCGTAACTGGGCCTCAGGGTTACCTCCCCTCCTCAGTGGCAAAACTGTGTCAATGGCAAAATATTTGAGGTTTTCCGGGCTTCCGCAATGAGTCTCCCCAAAGTGTCTAGCCACTGGATAGGTTGGATCGCTGTTAGTGATGGTTCTTATTTTCTGGAGTGTCCGCTTGTGTACCAGCAGTTTGGTACTCCCTATGTAGGGTAGGCCACAGGGACACTCCAGCACATAAACAGCGAATTCGGTCTTACAAGTAAGCCTTTTCCTAATAGGTACCGGATGTGGTTTGAATGGGCTGGTGTAACGTGTTTTGTTGATGGTAAATGGACACACTTTGCATGTGGGACATCTGAAAAACCCATTGCACGCGGTAAGCCCAATTGTCTGAGGTTCTCAATTCTGGGCTACTTTTTACGAGGCTATTGCTCATAGATCTGGCTTTTCTATATGTTCGCTCTGGTTTCTTAAGAGACCTGATCTCCCAAGATTGGGTCATTCCTTACAAGCCCCCAGTTCCTATTTAGTATTTTACATAGTGCCTGATGTTGTCGGTTAAAAGTGAGGATCGTTCTAGTTGGTTGTGATGATAAATCCAGTGCCTCGTTGGTTTACTAGATTTATATGAAAGGACTTCCTCTCTAACCATAACTTTGGTTTTGTTAATGGCTTTGTCAAAAACATTAGCGGCAATACCCCTATCAAGGAACCTGTTCCTACTTGCTGCTTGTGCGATGTTACAATCTTCGTCAGTGCTGCAGATGCGTTTAATACGCAGCATTTCCCCGTAAGGAATGCTTTGTATTAAATGTATATATATATATATATATATATATATATATATATATCCAAAATACTTGCCACAAAATTTGAAGGAGCCCACACAGGAGAAATATTGCACGAAATTTAATGAAAGCTTGCTGCTGGAAGAGACAGGCAGTACAGCAAAAAGTCTTTAAGAATCCAGCCTGACGCGTTTCATGACATGGTCACTTCTTCAGAGGCTTAGGAAATGCTGGCGTTCACAAACATTTTGCGGGGCACTCATTTATCAGTTCAAATACCTGCACAAGTGGGTGTGGCCGTTCGCACGGCATTCTGGTATTAGTAGTGTCTCCGCTCATGCTCAAGTGAGCTGTTGTGTCGCGCTGCACCAAATAAACAATAATGTTCCCAAGTGGGGGGCTGTGCAAACCTGCTTCATGCAGCAGACTCGTTCTCGCTTTCATTGGCGCTCCTGTCCCATAAATCGGCAGCGCTGGTATGCGATGCCGTGGGTCCGTGCTCGCAGTGGGGCTCCTTACACGACCTTTGGCTGGCCGTTAAAACATCCAAAATACTTGCCACAAAATTTGAAGGAGCCCACACAGGAGAAATATTGCACGAAATTTAATGAAAGCTTGCTGCTGGAAGAGACAGGCAGTACAGCAAAAAGTCTTTAAGAATCCAGCCTGACGCGTTTCATGACATGGTCACTTCTTCAGAGGCTTAGGAAATGCTGGCGTTCACAAACATTTTGCGGGGCACTCATTTATCAGTTCAAATACCTGCACAAGTGGGTGTGGCCGTTCGCACGGCATTCTGGTATTAGTAGTGTCTCCGCTCATGCTCAAGTGAGCTGTTGTGTCGCGCTGCACCAAATAAACAATAATGTTCCCAAGTGGGGGGCTGTGCAAACCTGCTTCATGCAGCAGACTCGTTCTCGCTTTCATTGGCGCTCCTGTCCCATAAATCGGCAGCGCTGGTATGCGATGCCGTGGGTCTGTGCTCGCAGTGGGGCTCCTTACACGACCTTTGGCTGGCCGTTAAAACATCCAAAATACTTGCCACAAAATTTGAAGGAGCCCACACAGGAGAAATATTGCACGAAATTTAATGAAAGCTTGCTGCTGGAAGAGACAGGCAGTACAGCAAAAAGTCTTTAAGAATCCAGCCTGACGCGTTTCATGACATGGTCACTTCTTCAGAGGCTTAGGAAATGCTGGCGTTCACAAACATTTTGCGGGGCACTCATTTATCAGTTCAAATACCTGCACAAGTGGGTGTGGCCGTTCGCACGGCATTCTGGTATTAGTAGTGTCTCCGCTCATGCTCAAGTGAGCTGTTGTGTCGCGCTCCACCAAATAAACAATAATGTTCCCAAGTGGGGGGCTGTGCAAACCTGCTTCATGCAGCAGACTCGTTCTCGCTTTCATTGGCGCTCCTGTCCCATAAATCGGCAGCGCTGGTATGCGATGCCGTGGGTCTGTGCTCGCAGTGGGGCTCCTTACACGACCTTTGGCTGGCCGTTAAAACATCCAAAATACTTGCCACAAAATTTGAAGGAGCCCACACAGGAGAAATATTGCACGAAATTTAATGAAAGCTTGCTGCTGGAAGAGACAGGCAGTACAGCAAAAAGTCTTTAAGAATCCAGCCTGACGCGTTTCATGACATGGTCACTTCTTCAGAGGCTTAGGAAATGCTGGCGTTCACAAACATTTTGCGGGGCACTCATTTATCAGTTCAAATACCTGCACAAGTGGGTGTGGCCGTTCGCACGGCATTCTGGTATTAGTAGTGTCTCCGCTCATGCTCAAGTGAGCTGTTGTGTCGTGCTGCACCAAATAAACAATAATGTTCCCAAGTGGGGGGCTGTTTTGTGGCAAGTATTTTGGATATATATATATATATATATATATATATATATATATATATATATAACACTGGCGGTCATCACTGTGTAGTTGTAGCTAGGACCTAGTTACCATAGGAAGAGTGTTTTTTTCTTTGCTCATAACTTTGGCAACATTTGACGAATTTCAAAAAGTTTATCCACCACTGCTCCTACCTGGAAAGTTTTGGGGTGATCCATCAACTGGGGGTTGAGAAAAAAGGGGTGTTATAAAATGCAGTTTAGCCATACAATTTCAATAGGAAATTTTAGACCGCACTGCAGCCACAATGGCTGAATGTAATTACTCTAAATTTGACAGAAAGCTAGATCTTTACACAGAAAATGTGCCCTTTGTGATTTGATGTGACTGCGTTAAATGTTTTTTGAGAAATTAAAAAGGTTAAAAATGTATAGATAAATGGCCTGTTGGGCAGAAATTCGAACCTTCAAGCCTTCTTAGTGGGTGAGAGGGCTTTTTCAGAATGAGCTAAACTCTGATTACCTTATCACAATATGAAAAGAAATGTTGCAGCAGCCATTACAGAACTTAGAGACTTGCCCCTTGTCCTGAAAAGTTTATTGAAAAAGGACATTTGGGGGCAGGGTAGGGATACCCTTGACCCCTAACCTAACTCTTGTGGGACTCAGAGGGCCCTGGATTCCTGAGGGAAAATGAATTACAACACAAAAGTGGGGCAGGTGTCAGTGGTGGGGTTTGCCTGCCCATTGTGATTGCAGGGCCTGGCACACCCCCGTGGCTGTCTCCTGGATGTTGTTGCCATATCTCCGTTCTTCGAATTTTTCGAGATTTGCTGCCCAATAATTTGTTAATAATTTGGATTCCACTCAGCCGGGGTTACAGCATCTGTCATTACTATTCCGCATAATTTAATTACGAAGATAATAATAGAGACTCTGCTTGACATCTCCATGACCACTCTGAAGACTTTGACACTGTTTATCACCTGTGCATCTTTTAGATCTTACATGCCACATGGGTCAAAGGTCCGCAAGTGTACTGGATTAGCTCTATCTCCTTAGTTTGTCATATTTAATTTAATTTATTTTTTGGCTCTTTGTACAGCAGTTATTTAAGAATTAGAATTTTGTCTTCAGTAAATAAGTCAAATATATAAGCGAGTTAATGTTTGGGAAGCTTGAGGCACGTTCCCTGTTATGTTTTCTTCTCTTCTCACTTTGTGTTATGTGAAATACTGCTTAAGTGGCTGTTCAAATATTTTTATCACAATTTGGCAGGTGCCTTGGCCGGAGTGATAGACCTTGCTGTTGATTGGATGACAGACCTGAAGGAAGGATTCTGCCTCTCTGCCTTTTGGTATAGTCATGAACAGTGCTGCTGGAGATCAAATGAAACCACCTTTGAGAATAGAGGCAAATGTCCAGGGTGGCAGAAATGGTCAGAGCTTATGGTGGGCCGAGCTGAGGTATGAATGTATATTTGTTTATGCATCCGGTCAAAGGTTGAGAAAGAATATATACATTTGTACCATCTGTAAAAAAGTTGTGCTTGCTCAATAAAAAAGTATTGCCTCCACTCAATCTATGTAGTTATATGTATTTATATGTCCTGCAATTCAGTGTTATCAACCTTCCTTATATAGTTTGATCAGATTATACAGTCACCATTAGAGATAGGCTAAATAAGGGAATGTCAAACTGATGATTACCCGACGACAAAGAAGGAAAAATTATGACTCAGCTTAAGTATCGGAAGACTTTAAATTACTCATTGTGAAAAGTTGCTTAATTGACGTTAGTTGGCAAAATTTAGAGATGGGTCCGGTGAGAGCGATGGATGCATGTCGGGTGTAGAAACCTGAGTAATTGTTAGGTGACTTTGAATAATTTCTTGCTCTTATAGGTAGTCTGTGTAGGAGACTTTTTTTATTGCCAATTTGCATATTCTTTTATTTAATATTTTGTTAAGTTATAATGAGAGGTATATGAATTAGACAACAATGAATAATTTAGGAATAGCAAAACTGGGAAAATCAGTGCAGTGCTGTGTTGAACTTAAAATCACATTTAATAATATGGCTGATTAAACTTTTAGGGCTATGCTATTGAAAGCTTAAACTGGGTAACTCGCTAGTGATACAAAATTCATATACATAAGCTAAAGCAGTAATGTTGAAGTTATGAGTTGTTGATGGATAGGAAGACTTCAAGAAGAATGAGAAAATTGCTGACACCCTTTCTCTACCTTTTAGAGGTATGCATGTGTAAGTAAGGCTCCATTTGACCGAGCCATCAATCACTTTTTGCTCATGTAAACAGCTCACTGCAGTTAGTTTCTGTCCATGTCCTACTGTCATGCACATCTTAATACTTGAAAAGGAAAGTCTCAGGTTCCAGTAGGATATTTTCTCACTAACGTTTTACATCTGATTAACTCTTAATTGCTGGAACAATATGAGCCACCCTCTATATGATGTCTAGGGGCCAAACCTATTTCTTCTCCCTACTTCATATATGGAACCATGATCGGAAAATACCAGTAGCTTATTTTCCTAGTCGTATAGCATTTCCTTCCTCTTATGGCCATGAACTGTAAAAGGTATGTCTGTCAGTTCATCAGACTTGACCAGGCAGGGTTGTTCAAGTCATTTACCTTTCAACCAGCTGGTTTTATGGCATGCTAAGTTTAGCTGAAATATTGACAGACCAGTAGATTGTGATATTGATTAATACAAAAAAAGTGTTAAAATGCAATGGGTATTCCTGTTACATGTTCTTTAATGTTATGGCGTTAGTGGCAATTTCATCTCTCTAGCTATCTATGTTTAAATTGGGTAACAATCCACAATCACAGAACATCTATATTCCTCTATATTCGTGAATGATCAGATTGCCCCGTAATTCCCACTAAAAAGAGCCACAATAAAAGTCTGCTTTATTTATTGCTTTATGAATTATACTGTCCTTAAAACCTTTACTAAAAGCAATTTGCACCAGTCTACAATTAAGTGCATACTCACAATTAGATCTGAGATAATTTTTTCAGCCTCTATAGAGAATTACCTTTTTTGGTCTCGCCTACAGACAGTTTTAGCTGTCTGTTGGGAAACCCTTTTGTCTCTTAACACATTACGCATACTCAGGGTGGGCTTTGGCTCAGTGCCTTGGTCATGATTGGATCGCTTTGCTATCTGTCTCACTTCCTTTCTGGTCTAGTGGCTTTCCTCAATGTTCTTGTGTTAGTCCCACCCAGCAGCATTTCAGTCTCAGTGCTCTGATTAGATTATGCATCCTTTCACTCCTTGGTCTCCTATCCTCCATTTCTCTCTCTACTTTCTCCCCCACCCGTTCACCTCTTGCCCGCCGTCCTCGTTGTTTTTTGGTTGTCTTTCTTAACATGTTTTTTGACCATTTCAAGATGGCCACTCATGAGTGTGCATGTGGGTGGTAATGTTAGCTAAATCATTGTGGGGCTCAACCCTTGAGCCCATACAAAAAAATGAGTGCTAAGCTGCTTCCAACTCTTACATTTGTTACTAAGATACTGCGAGGTACTGAGGCTTAGCTCCTTCACAGTCTCATTGCTAATATATATGAAAAAATATTGTGGATGCCAAAACTAACATCTCAAGCACAACTTTATTTTGGCCTCCCCAAATAAGCAAGACAGGGGACATTTCGGAGTATGTGCCACAGACTCTGGAAAAAGCAGCAGAGTCACTCCATAGTCTGTTTTTGTCAGCAATCCATAATTCCAATTTGAATGCGTCTTACAGATGATACTTGGAGGAATCATTAAATAACTTACATGCTAGAGCTTTGACCCGCATCAGCCAGTCTGAGAGAATATAAAAATGCCTCAAATAAGAACATTCAAAAGTTGTCAACACTTGGCAAGGCGTTCTCATGCCTGTCTTATGATAAGTAATTATATCCAGCTTAAAACATAACGTACCCTGAAACATGCTATTCCAAATTCTCAAATTCTCAAAAAATAAATGCATGGTTTATCGTTTTGGACGCCTGTCAACATTGGATTTCATTTCATAATGGTCAAAAACCTCTGAAATGAAAGAATCTATTACATACATAGTCTGCATTGGCCCCTTATTTTAGATGAACGACGAACTTTGTTGCATAGGGCTCATAACCTCTGTCTACTTGCAGATAAGTGGTTATTGAAGCGTTGATTCAGAAAACGTGGTCTTGATATTTGATTTGTTAAATTTATGGGCTTAATTAAAAAATGATGAGGCTACTGATGCCTGGAACTTGAAAAGTGTCATCATGAACATTTGTTTTTTTACAAAACTACAGGTTTAGTATAAATTAATTATAGGAGCTATTCAGGAAACAGCTGTGCTTATAGAATATCTGACTTTTTATTTTTTATTTTGCTGTGTATTACCTAATGAGATAGTAATGCACGATTTTACCTGCTGTATATGCATACATGCAATTATTTTAAGTAATTATGCATGTTTAATAAATTTGAGTTGATTTGGAATTGCACATATATGCACGGTGGGCACCAACAAATGGATTTCTTTTATTTTAGCAAATCCCATTCCAAGATGGCTGCTGTGGATGTAATTATATCGACCGTATCCATCTTTGAATGAGGTTTATTACCCAAAATGGCAGTGTGCAGCCCCGCTGGCCGTCCTTTAATGCATTGGTAAAGTTTTACAGCCCATTCCAAGATTGCCTTCTGCAAATGCACGTGCATTAGTGGTGACTAATCCAAAAGAAAACATTGGCAAACTCAGAAGGTTTCAATGCTGAGGCATATTGGCTCTTGGGCCCACACTTCTGTCTATCTTGGGTTACATTCTTGGTATTTTTCCACATTTTATTGTAATCTATTTGGATGGGTGTTTTTAACCATATTCTGTTAAAGTGATGTATATATTAAGTTGTTAAAGATTAAAAGGGAAGTAACACAGGCCAACATTCTTAAACCTTCACATAGCTCTCCATATATAACGGAACTACTTGATAGAGAGGATAATCCAATTAGAGGACCGCTGGAGATACATGATCATTTTACTAGCTTTTACTTCGTGCTACACACCTCTAATACAGTTCATATAGACAGTGAACTTACTATTTATCTAGACTCACTTGAATTACTCTGGCTCAGCAGAGCTCACAGGGAAGCCCCCAAACCGGTGTGACTCATATATACCCCTATCCCTCATCAATATTGACAACAACATTTATGCATAGCTCCTGGCAAACAGACTGCAATCGCTCCTCCCTCTCTTCGCCAGACCCGATCAATCCGGTTTTATACCGGGGCGTTCAACATCACACAACCTAAGGACCTTCTTTTCGGTATAACGTAATCTGGACCCTCAAACTCCTGCCTTGGCGTTGTTCCTGGACTGGCCATACTTGTTCTCAATTCTGGCCAGGCTGGGCCTAATCCCCCTCTATATTAAACAAATTAGATTATTATAATCACAGCCTTCTAGCTAGACTTTGCACAAACGGCTTGATTTTGGCTCCGGTTGATATCACACGCGGCACTAGGCAGGGGTGCCCTCTATCACCACTCCTCTTTGCCATAGCCATAGAGCCAGTAGGCCCCCGAATCAGACAACATCATAAAACATGAGACTTGGACTTCTCGGCTAGAGACCTCATCATCTCTCTTTATGCAGATGACATTACACTATATTTAAGAGACCCGAAGGAGATCCTAAATCCCGTACTTCGCAAACTTACCAACTTACATAACCTCTGGGACATGAACTAGGGGCGGATAATCACTTGGCTAGAGGGAAAAATTGTTATCTGGTCTAAGCTTCCAGTCTCACTGGCCGGTCGGATTGCAATTGCCAAAATGATTGTCCTGCCCAAATTATTATACATATTTGCTAATCTGCTGCTACAACTAACCCAAGTCTTCTTGAAAACACTGAGATCTCTGATGGTGTCCCTGGTGTGGGCGAGTAGGCAGCCACGTATAGCGTGGGAAATACTAACACTTCCATTGGCTCTGGGTGGGTTGGGCACACCATATCTAGCTCTATATGCCTTCTGCGCACAGGCACAGTATCTACCCCACAGGATCTTCCCGACTCGTTTCCAGCCTCAAGTGGCGGTTGAAGCTGACAGCGTGGCCTGACATCATTAGATGTGGCTCTTTACCAACCCTATACACAACAAATTTACTACACTAAACACAGCTGAAACATACGCTGGGCATGGGATAAGCTCCGCAAAAGGGCGGTATGTAAGATTCTATATGACCCATCGATTTCACTTGCCCAAAATCCACAGCTGCCAGTTCTCTGTGACAAGGGGAATATTGTGCGGGCGCATAGACTGGGTTTAGTCACATTTGCAGACTTATAGCCTAATGATACCTTTATTACCACGCCTACAATAGAGCCGGGGGTGACTTCCAATCTCTCAGATTTGCTGTTATATTATAGTATCAGGGGAACTTGTTGCAAACTACATGACACTTTTCCTACCCCTCCAGACACACTTCTGACCCTGGAACTTATACCTTCCAACTCATCCCCCAGTAAGCTCATTACTCGATTGTACAATACCATGCAACGCACAACCCCGGTGGTGCACCAAGGGCCCTGGAGGGTTGGAATTCCGAATTGGAGGAAACTCTATCAGATGTCCAGTGGCAGTTCTGCTGCAGCCAATTAGAGATGCTTTCACCTAACTACAAACTACGTCTTATACATTTAAGTACCCACATCGCATTTATAGGACGCCCATCCAACTTAAACACATGGGGCTACGCCCTGAAGCAGACTGTTGGAGATGTAGGGCCCCTTAGGCTTCGATCCTCCACATGGCCTGGAGCTGCCCATTGGTGGCGAAATTTTGGAGTGAGGTCTTCCAAAAGATTAGTGAAATGCTGGGAGTCAATATACCCCTCTCACCCAAGGTAGGACTCCTGGGTTATGTTCAAGAGACCCCAGCTGGTGGCTGCAGGTTATTGACCATGACTTTACTATTGGCGAAATGCAGTCGCTATACATTGGGCAAGCAAAATACTCCCACCATCACAGCATGGATCTCTGACATCACATTTTGCCAGGAACAGCTAAATATATTTTGGGAACTGTTACCGCTGACATCTAGGCCCAGGGATATATGGGGATCCTTCCTGAATTGGCTGTCTGCCTATGAGGCAGCTCACAATTGCACTGTACCACTAACCAAGGACCCAGAACCAGACACCCACCAGGCTGGAACCCTGGCTACCCTTTCGACGTAAATATTGTGGCTGCACTAATGTTGTATTTACTGAGTCATATTGCACCCCTCTATTTCGGGAGTTAACAGGCTCTGAATAATAATACTATGATGCAGCAGAGTGTGCCCTAATTTGTAATGTCAAATTTGCAACTAGACTGTATTGCTTCCCTTTGGTTTGTTGTTAAGTTTGATGTGATTTAACCAAATGGCAATAATATGATTCATGTTGTCACATATATGACTGTTAGAACTATGTAATTTGTTAAAATGCCAATAAACAAATAATTAAAAAAAAAAAATTAAAAGGGAAGCAGAGAGTAGTATCTTTAAAGGACGTCCCACAGATTCAGCAGGAGCTATTTGTTTCTCTCTACTGGCTTATTTTTCCCTTTTCTGCACTGTCCTCTGGTTTGACAGCAGATTTGAAATCAGAAAGCTGCATTGCTGAAATGTGTTGTATGTATTAAAATACAGAATTGGTATTTAATGGCTAGTGGAATAACTTTACGAAAATTACAAGGTGGGTTTTGTGAACAAAATGTGTGCATAATTCAAAATAATCTAGAGTAAGTGTTTTAGTAATAAAGAATGCTTAGGTGAGCGCACCTATTTATGATTTTGTTGGATAATATGGCGTTAATGATGTACCTACATGCTGCTTTGGCATGAATTTCATGGAAGCGTTCAGTCATCTATATCGTTAAGCTTTGCATGACGTGATCATCACTATAAATAATGTTGTGTTAGTTCTAAGACTTTAATCCCTGCAACCTAACAACAAGCATGTTTTGTGAATCTCCAAAATCCCCGTGATCTCGATAGCTCTGTAGTTTAAGCCTGGAAAGGCTGTACAATCTAAGCGCTAAATCTGGTGCCTAAGTTGTGTGGTGATGAAATCTGTGTAGCATTTAGTTGTCCTATCCAGTCAGGCAGATTGGCAAAATGAAAGCAAGTAGAAGGAAGCAGTGCGGTTAGATGCTTTTTCACATTCGGAAAAATGTTAGAAGTCTGTGCCTCATTGACATTTTTTTAATCAGGTCTAAAAGCTTTTAGTAAAATTTAAAAATAGTGCTGTTAAGTGCGCAATGTGGCTGCATTTTTTACAGATTTCTTTTGACTAGTACTCCTTCATGAATCACTGGAAGTGGTAGGGCTTGTATGGCACCCCACAAAAGATTGCCATATCTGATGAATTTGTCTTTCTGCCTGCCTGTAAAAACCTAATTCTATGGGAATCTGGCAAACACATGCAGCCGAAATACACATAGGATGTCAGTGCAAGGTTGTGAGCATTCACATAAAAGCAGCACTTTACACAAGAGGTGTTATGTAGGCCACACTCTCAGTGAGAAAGATAAAAACAAAAGTCTGGTCGTGCTGTTAATCTCAAAACAGTAAAGTTCAACCACCACTTTATGTGCTCTACTCAAGACAAGGAATGAAGTCCTCTGCCTATTATGAGGGCAAAGATGGTGCGGCCCTCAAGGTCACGGTGCAGGTCCAGGTCCTTGCATAATCAGGGACACTACCTCTCTGTGCTCATGCGTAGATTAGCATCAAGCTAGTTTCAAAGTAAGTCAGGACACCAGGCGCACATGCAATTGGGCACTCATGGCAGGGGAATGCACCTGTATATCATGCAGAGAACAATCCCATCCCAACAATGTTATTTCCAAATTCTTTTTATTAATTGCTTATTGGTGTTTTCTCCAGAGCCGCTCTCAGTCATACCTTTTAATCCCTCTCTTTTCCTCACCTGTGCCACACCCCTCGAACCTTTCATTTTTCCCCAACACAGAGCTGCTGTGCTTTTGCCTTCAGATTCCAAAGCTGGCATTCCTAATTACGGCACAGGGCTGTGCAACATAAGACCCATTTGTGTTTACACTTTCGCTATAGAAACAATAGAAAGTGAATGTCAATATCCTGTGACACTATGAGACGCTGGATATTTGCACTTACGCTTGTCACCAGTGCAAACCTTTCTACTTACAGAACGAGCCTGTGATCCACAGTCCAGTATTTTTCTTTAAATAAGAGGTGGTCTTGTGCTGTCCTGATAACTATTTTAAATGGTATCACCAAACCCTTGAATGCATAACTATTTATTATTAAATCATATTCTCCAGGTTTCTATCTTTGGTCAACCTGGGCATCTCATTGTACTTACAGCTTTCTAAGCATCCACTAAAGGTACTGTTCCATGTTTTTTTGTAGCTAAGGATGAAAAGCTTTGCTGATTTTATTGATCGCCATTGACCCCTTCCACTAAGGATGTTTAGTCATTGTACTTTCCATGTAATCCACTTCCTCATTAACACATAACCTCAGAAACCTACAACTTTTGGCCAGATTCCCTGAAAACTGTGCTGTAAAATATACAGATTGTTCTCATTACTCCCTTGCTGTTTAGGCAAGGAATTTCGCTTTATCATTGTGTAGGTTCACTGACCACTGCTGGAGTTTACTACCCAGGAATAAGTCACCAAGAAGTTGCAGAGCATCATTATCCACTATTAACATGCCTTTCTTCTAACTGATTTACACTCAGTTTAGTTGTCCTTTGCTTTTTAGAGTACGCTACAGATGAAGCCATAGCATAGCCAGACTTAAAATCAAGAGGTTAAATAAAAGGTCAAAAGACATGCGCCAAGGATCCAGAATATAGCCCAAGACTCGCCCCTTCTCCTCTCCATTTTAGAAAGCAGCTTATAATGCAT
Organism: Lissotriton helveticus; assembly: GCF_964261635.1. Taxonomy (NCBI): domain Eukaryota; kingdom Metazoa; phylum Chordata; class Amphibia; order Caudata; family Salamandridae; genus Lissotriton; species Lissotriton helveticus. The sequence continues at coordinate 750,725,098 of NC_136069.1, read as the reverse complement.
CTCATTATGCCATGGACCTAAACATCCTGATTCTTCATGCCTCGTGGTGGTACACGAAGAACCTACATGATTAGCCTCTTTTTTACTCGCCTTTCTGCATAATGCTAAATTGTGCCCACCTGCCATCCGCCCTCTTCCATGAACAGTGCAATTTTGCTCCTCAACCAGGATATAGCTATAGAAGTACATATAATGTACATATTAATACTGACTTTAATGAATTCAACATACATCCTCTCCATAGTACCCTTGAGGCAGTCTCTTATGGAATTTTATTGTGGCTCCTTGCTAGAGGTGGAGATGGACTTTTGGATGGCTTTTGGCATTCTGATATTTTGCTGCAGATTAAATGGTAACCCGTGTAGTCTCTTGTTACCAAGTGGTTTTACCGAAATTAATTGCAGTGGTAGCCCAGATCAATTTCAAATAAAAAACACAATTTCTTTATTTACTAAAAGAATATATTATTCAAATTGTATACATCATTGGGTATACCTCCAGGTTCAATTATTTAAACAAGATCCGTTTCAATGTCAGCTATATTTGAATGATATTTTCGATTGACTCTAAAGTAAGTTGAGACCTTGTTTTTGGTTTGAATACATTTTTATTGACATTTAAGTTTATCAATACAACTACAAATAAGAGAATAAAACAAGACTTCAACTAGTGTGTCCCTACTTCCATCTGTACCATCGTCCCTCCCTTTTCTGCTGCTAATACTCTGTCACGTCCTTCATGGGCTTCTTTGTCCACTTGCCGGAGTTATTCCAGTATTGGGGATAGTAGCTGGTTTTGCTTTTGTAAAACTGTTGCGTAATAATCATCAAGTTTTTAATTGTCTAAAATCTTTAGCATTCTGAGTCTCTTGGGGCAAAGAGTTCTTTATAGTTTTTGCTCAAGTAGTCGGCTTCATATTTTTGTAAAGTCTTTTTCTTCCCTTCTTGCAGTTTTGAATTGTTTTCCCATTCTTAAAATCCACCACAGTCTTTCAGTTCATTTGTGTTCTGCTTGAATTCCCCAGAGTGAGAGGGTCGTTTGCTTGGCAGCCGCTAATAGGCGAGAGAGGAGCTGACTTTGTGTCCTGTGCAGCGGTTAAGTGTCTGTGGCTGGGCGACCGAGTAGAAAATTCTCAGGCCATTTGCCAAGGTCTCTACCAGTGATCTGTTCTATGGTTGCCAACAAAGAGTTCCAAAATGGTTTTAGTTTGAGACAAGACTAATGGATCTGTGGTAGGTTCTTATCCTCCCCACATCCCCTCTAGCTTCACAGACTTCTTCCCCTCCCCATTCGTGCCAAACTTGTTGAAGTGTCACACCACAAGAACCATAGTTTCCCTACTCACAACACAGGATGAGACATTGTTTGTGTGCAGCAAAATGTTAGATTCTAGGGTTAAGCAACCAACGACACAAATGCATATATCGAAAGCACGTACCCTTCCTTTAGCTGATCAAATGATTTAATGGAGTCATGGTCGAAGATGTATGTCCCTAAATGTCTACACCACCCTCTATCCATTTTTAGGTCGACCCTGGGCAGCGCATGCGCTGCTCTGCGAGGCATGCTGTATTCGGGTAGGAACTTGAGGCTACACCCACTCTCCGCCCATACTTTTAATTGGCTTGTGTCATTGTTCACTGTAAATTGTTGCTGTTAATTGGTCAATAGGTTTGGTAGTCCCTCCTTAGTACTGCTTTGTCTCATTTTGTAACCTCCCATGGCGACACCCCCTGTTACGTGTGTTGTTACTCAGTAGGCTTTACAATTACAGCCTCTGAGCACTATTTTCTCAAATAGCTCTCTCCTAACGCTTTAAAAAAAAATTGTACAGCACAGGCGCAAAATGCATTTGTAATGCAATAGGTCTTGCATTTGCAAGAGTTTAACCCCTTAAGTGCTGCCGTCGGCCAACGGTCGTCACGGGCACTACCTCCCCAGTGCTGCGTGCGACCGCTGGACGTCCAGTTCAGCACCGGATAATGGACAGCGCAGCACTGGGGAGGTTTGTTTACTAGCTCCCAAGTGGCTAAGCTATTGGCATTGTAAATGACAATCTCTTTTATTTATCTGTTTTAAACACAACACATACATAAAAGACATTGTCATTTACAATGCCAATAGCTCAAACTCTCGTAAATTGGAGACCTATTGCATTGCAAATGCTTGTTTATATCAGGCTCTGTTCAGACCAGTGACCTTGTCTTGGAAACAGGAAATCGCCATGCTAAGAAGGTTTCTTGGTTATCTTGTAAATTGCAGATTTCCTCTCCATTGAACATGCACGCCTTTGCTTGCAGTCGCATATTTTAAGATACAGAGCATGTGAAATGATAGATAAACTGCCACTGATAAATTGTTAAATATTGTAATTTCCTTTTCTTGTAGTTTTGCAAAGCCAGTCTTTAACAGATGAAAAGCATGTAATCCCTCTGAGAGATGACCCAGGTTATTTTAAAGGGGTTTTCCATCCCATTTTAAAGTCTGTCTGTCCTTTTCCTTTTTGGTGGAATCCATTCTGACAGGCCTCTGTCATACTCGATCATACTGCCTCGAAATCTGTCATTTCAAAGAGGAGAACCAAAGCGGTGTATGCACTTTGTTTAACCCGCTTTGTGCATTAAAATAGAAACAAAAGCCCGAGGCAGTTGTTTTGTAGGTCGAAGTGACACTACAGTATTTGTCAGAAATCCTTTGACCAGGCTTCTGACATGTCCCCAAAGACAATAGCTTACTGCACATGACTGAAGAAGACGTAAAAGAAATGGAAATGTTTTACGCAGACCCTTTCAAATTGTGAGTAGTATGGGCAAAATGTGGAATTTGAAGTCACTATTTCGCAGATCTACATTCTACTTCCAGACTCTGCGTTATTTAGCTTAATGCTCTTCTTCAATTATCATTATCCTTAAAGGATGTCAAAAGTGATGTCAGTGGGCTGTAAAGACTAAGCCAGAACAACCAGTGCATTTTGATTAGACCGTTTTAATGAACCAATTAGTATTAAATATGGGGATGCTAGGTCAGTGTTCAAGTGTCTTAGAAAAGTGTCATGGAAATGCCCTGTGTTTTGAAATCACAAGCATGGTGGAAGAGAGAAGCAAATATTTTTTGGGTACCCATGTCTTCAGTGCTGTGAGTAGTTCAGAAAGGTTGTTTCCGACTAGTCGATAAATTGGATGTAAAAAGCTTCTGGCGCACGCAAACGGAACACTCCATCAAAATATCTGTTTCCCTATTTAAATAGTTTAGGGCGTTTCCCAAACATTAACTGCCTATGGTGAAAGTCCACCAACCAGACGTAGTACAGACTTTTCTTCCTTTCTTTATTTCTTGCCACTGTGCTTTAATGTTAAATTCTTTTCTTGCATGGTATCAGCAGCTCTTCTCCCAGGATCAATCTCTATGGCTGGTAACAACAGTGGACAACATTTACCTTTTCTGAAAGCACAGTAGTGTGAGAGAAGGGAGACTTAGAGGTTCACTGCGGAAGCTGGGTGTGTGATTTGACCGTGCTACTTTAGCAACCTGTCCCCTTGAGGGTGCACCATTGAACTTCATCCAAGTGACATTTTTGTCATTGTTCAGGTTTTACTTTCAGGCAAAGTATTTCTTTCTCATCAGCCCTTGGTTCTTTCCGTGGTCTTTTTTCCAATCCAATCCATCATATCCTGTGCAGAGTTTGTCAGTTTCACTCTGTGGCAGGTCTACTGTTTCCTTCATGTACCATATCTTCTTTCACCAAAAAGACATCACTATGTGGGCCCAGCTGTGTCATCAGTATCTGACTGGCAAAGAAAATAAAAAGACAAACTACTAGTGAGACCAGAAAGAGAATGACTTATACGATCCACAATATTTTAGTGGTTTCAAGAGAGATTGGAGGGTGAGGGGGGGGGGGGGGTAGAACACCTATTGGGCATTCAACCCATAATTCAATGTGGGTCGCCTTTTTCATATCATTCCATTTGAAATTGGGTCACAAGCACTATCCTTAATGCACATGTGCATGTGCTAATAGTAGTCCACACACATGTGCGCTGTGCTCCTTTACAGTTGCTGTCTTGGTTCCACAGCAGCCATTGAGGATGTCAGAGGATGCCCTTTCTCTAGACATTCTTAGGTTAGTCATAACAGAACAGTAGAGGACATTTGGAAGAGAGATAAATAAGGGAGACAATAGGGACATTTGAATCCGCTAATGAAAGGAGGAGACTCACACTTGCTTGTCAAGCAGAGTGGTATAGACTGTGAGGTTTTTTTGCTCTCTAGGGCTCTAGCACAGTCACATTCTAGATCTTCACCAGGCTTATTGGTCCTAAAATGCCCTTTATATGAATGAAAGTTGGTCTTCACCAAAATATATCATCAATGTATGCACTGAGTGTCTGCATTGTCATGTTATGTTTATTTTTTTAAGAAATGTGTAAAGCATCACATTCACCACTGTGGTGGTTTCACGTTGTGAGTTACAGGAGGACAAAGGTATTTTTGTTATAGCTGGGAAGTAATGGCCTGGAGGGATAGATCGTTGTCATCTTCCTAAAAGCAGGTTGCAAACCATTGTTCTGGGTTGTGGAGGGAGGATTGTTAGATGGGTTGTCAGGGGTCGGAGAGAAGGAAACAATGCAATCTTTGGCCTTATGGTAGTGCTGCACTTTAAATAGCCTGTCAGGTTTTTGGCAACTCCAGGCTGGCCAGTGCAGAGATGGTACATCTGGGATTATTATGAGACCAAGAAACATTTCTTTTCTGTCAACTTCTCTGCCAGGCCTACTAAAGTAGGGCTTCTTTTTAAGATGTATTGGTGGTAAAAGTATTTAGCTGACAGCTCCATTGGTCTATGGAGCTATGTGTAAATCCGAGTAAAGTAGGAAACATAGTTTTTGTCATTTGGGAGCGTGAGGAAGGTGAATTAAGAGATGATCACCACATGAATGGCTATAATTGCTTTGTTCCAGGTTCAGGTGGATCAATGTAGTCTTGCCACAACTGATTTTTAACCACTTAGATGCGATTCATGAGTGAAAGGCAGTCAAGCTATAATTGAGGTGATTGGGCAAGTCTTATGTGACATAGTCATGCTTCTCAAGGATTTGGGAGCCTTCAACCTTGTTGCAGAAATTGATACTAAGGAGTCAATGAGAGATGCTAGAATGCAAAGGTAGTTTTTGAAAAGGAAAGATGTGAGTAGGAGCCCTGAGACACATAAGACAAGCTGTTTTGCAAATAGGAAAAGAAGAAAGCAGAAAGGAAGTAAGATGTGTTAAGTTTACTCTGAGAGGAAAGATGTGATCCAGGCCTAGTTGGGGTCAAAATCTCGAGCTCCATTCAAAGGGATAGGAGACGGAATAGTTAAGTTTCAAACGAAGTGGACAATGCTTGGAGATTTAGAGCACAGGTACGTTTGTCATAAGTAAACATTCTCATGCCAGCAAGGATGGTTATTAGAATTGATTCGGTGAGCTGAGTTGGGTGAAAGCCTAGTTGAATGTCATCAAGAATGTCTCTGAAGCAACCAAATTGTGAATTTGAAGGCTGGGAGGAGAGGTCTTCTGTGCCATGCAGGCCATTGTCCCAGCATTTGCAAGTGTTTTCAATAAAGTGCAAGCCATATCCTGTATTATTAACATTCACAAGGGATGTGCTTTGCATGTTTTTTGCAAACAGTGCCTTTGCTCTGTGAAGGATTTGAGAATGCCTCACACCGCCTAATGTGAGGCTGGTAACAGTGACCACCTTTTCATGTATTTGGCCTGTTTTGTAGTGTATACAAAGTGTCATGGGACACAATGGATATTTTTTCGTTTAAATTGGGTTATGTGATCACAATATTCTTGAGTGGTAAATTAGTCAGAGTCCAAAGTGGTGTTGCGTGTTCCGTTCACTCTGGACTTTGAAAAGTGTTCTGAGAAATTAGGAGCTTCTAGTAGAGTTGTTGTAAAATGAAACATTGTGGTGTGGCTGGTACCATTTTTAAGGTAAGCAATGGAGGTATAGGGTTGTGAGTCATGATTTAGGACTGGAGGCTGTGTTTTTTGTTTATGTTCCTGGGATATAGGAAAGACTTTTAAGATTGTGCTAGTTTGGGTAATGAACCAGCTGGCAATTATTTTCAGTAACCAGAATGTTTCGACTCGTGCTACTGAGTCAATAGTATTGCTGAGTAGGGAATTAAGGCAAGTTATACCCAATGTGGTGTTCAGAGTACTTGGTAGGTTGTGAAGTTAAGACAAGGAGGATTAAAAAAAAAAAGGTGCTTTTTCAAAGTCTCGGCGAAGGTCTGAGTGTGCAGACAGTTGAAAGGTTGGGAGTATCAGGGGTGTGAACTAGAAAAGGGAGAGTTGAGTTTTCCTGCTACAAAGTATTTGTTGGACTTGTGCCATTGGAGTACCTTTGTATTCGATTAACAAGTTGATCATGTGTGCTTTGAAGTGAGCGAGACCCTACACAAGTTATTGAGAATCAAGTAAAGGAAAGGGTGAAGGGGAATGAAGATTTACCCAAATGAAAATGAGTTTGGTCAACTCAGGTGTTGAAGTCTCCAACAAGCATAAAGTTGAAGTAGTTAATTAGGAGGTGGTTAATCTTGTCACTGAAGGAAATGTGGAACGTGGGAGATTGCCCAACAGTAGCTCGAATTATGGATGGTGAAGGAATCACACAATTTAATCCAATTAGAATATTAATGAAAAACAGGAACACACCAAGTGGAGTAATTGTATTGGTTACAGTTTTATATTGTTCGCTACTGTCAGTTACATACTCCGTAGATACTGTAAACACCCCATTCCCTCCAGGTGTGACGGGTGGAGAGGGAAGTGGTGAAGTATTGAATGAACCCTTCCCTTGCATTCATTGTTTGTTTTCCTGTCATGGTGCCAGATTACCCTGTTTCTCAGACTCATTCAATCAATCAGGGATTTGTGAAGCGCACTACTCACCCGCAAGGGGCTCAAGGCTCGGGGGGGGGGGTCGCACGCAGCTTTGTCTCATCCCAAGAGCCAGGTCTTGAGGCTCTTCCTGAAGGCCTGCAGAGTGGGGGGTTTGTCTGATGCTGAGTGGGAGTTCGTTCCAGGTCTTGGCTGCGATGTAGGAGAAGGATCATCCCCCCTGCTCTGAGGATGCGTAGTATTTTGGCTAGGGCAACCCCAGCAGATCGGAGGCTTCTCTTTGGTGCGTAGAAGGTGATTCTTTCCTGGAGGTATTGGGGTCCGATGTTGTGGAGTGGTTTGGAGGCGTGAGTAAGGAGCATGAAGACCACTCTCTTTTTGACGGGAGCCAGTGGAGTTCTCCTAGGTGTTGGGTGATGTGGTGTTGTCGTGGGATGCCGAGGACCAGTCTAGTTAGTGCGTTTTGGATTGTCTGGAGTTTGAGGTGTAGAGATTTGTTAATTCCGGCATAGATGACATTCCTGTAGTCTAGTCTGCTGGTTATGAGTGTGTGGGTGACGATCCTTATGGATTCGGGGGGATCCATTTGAAGGTCTTGCGGAGGACGTGGAGGGTGAAGCATGTGGAGGATACGGCGTTGATCTGTCGGTGCATGGTGAGGGAGGAGTCGAGTATGATGCCGAGTTTGTGAGCGTGGTCTGTTGGTGTGGGAGGTTCGCCGAGGGTGGTGGGCCATCAGGTGTTGTCCCATCAGGTGTTGTCCCATGCTGTGGGGGTGGATCCGAGGACAAGGATTTCAATTTTCTCTGAGTTGTGCTTTAGTCAGCTGTTGCTCTTCCAGGAGGCGACGTCTTTCATACCTTCCTGGAATCTGTGTCTGGTGGTGTTGGGTTTGTTGGTGAGGGAGAGCATGAGCTGGGTGTCGTTGGCATAGGATACCAAGCTGAGTTTGTGTTTGCTGACGATGGTGGCGAGAGGGGCCATGTAAATGTTGAAGAGCTTGGGGCTGAGTGAGGATCCTGGGGTACTCTGCAGCTGATCTCTGTGGGCTCGGAGAGGAAGGGTGGGAGTCTGATTCTTTGGGTTAGGCCGGTGAGGAAAGAGCGAATCCAGTCAAGGGCGGTTCCACGGATGCCAGCGTTGTGGAGTCTCACGGTTAGTGTGCGGTGGGAGACGGTGTCGAAGGCTGCTGAGAGGTCCAGAAGGATGAGGGCTGCAATGTGGCCCTAGGCTAGGAGGGTGCGGATGTCATCCGTGGTGGCTAGGAGGGCAGTCTCAGTTCTGTGGTTGCTGCAGAATCCGGATTGGGAAGAACCAGTAATCTGTGAGGCGCGTCCGCGGTCTCTAGTGACAAGGAATGGGGTCAAGGCCAATCTGTGAACCCTTCATATCCCCGATTCCGACAGGCAAGACATGCTGTAACAGATGTTCTTCACAGATTGGCCTCAACCCCATTCCTTGTCACTAGAGACCGTGGACGCGGCTCACAGGTTACTGGCTTGCCGTCCCTGATGTACAGCAGCCCACTGCAATATGCCACTCTGAATTCGAGAACGCTCTGTGGCGCGAACATTTCAAACGTCTGCTTTAAGCTGTTACAGCCTTTATTAGGTTGACTCTGACCCAGCATCCAACTGCACAGACCGCGGCCGTCTGCATCCTTTACTCTTCTTGTACTCGGCCTGGACTTTTACTCAGTCTTCGCCTGAAACAAACCTCCTCTAAGACACTCTGATCTGGATCTAGGCAAAATGTATACAGGCATACCATTGTTAATGTCCTGATGATGATCCTATAGCTTTTGTAAGGATCGAAAGGCGGTTGACTTGTTGTACGCCATATACACCTCTTTATTTAATACTTATTATGTGTAATGGTGTCTCCACTATAATTTGCTTGTCCTACCAAAATGTGTCTCATACCAACTTTTACTGTGCCTGAGCCTTTTTGTTTCATGTTGTACGTCCTTCCCACTAAGTTGGATACATGCTTGTGTCTCACTAGTGGGCCTGCAGCACTGATTGTGCCACCCACACGAGCAGCCTTTCAAAGGGTTCTCAGACCTGCCCCTGCAGTGTCTGCACGCAGTTTTTACTGCCTTGTCAACTTTCCAAGTGCACTCACTTGCCAAGCTCTAACCTTCCCTTTTATTACATGTAAGTCACCCCTAAGGTAGGCCCAAGGTCCTTTTCTGAGCATGGTGCAGTGTATGTGAAAGGTGGGGCATGTACTGATATGGGTGACATGTCCTGATGGTGAAATACAGTATATTTCGTTTTTCACTATTGACAGGCTATCTCACCCATAGGATAAGCACAACAGACAATCGGCATCTTTGTTCTCTGCCCCTGGGATGTACTCTACTTTGAAATCATAGTCCTTCAAAGCTACCACCCATTTGCACACATGGCCTGGTATAGCATCCAATTGTTTTTTAAAGAACACATCCTTAAGAGTTTTATAATCCGTCCTCAATACAAAATTAATTCCCCAAAGAAACGTATTGAGCTTTTGAATGGCCCAGTAGATGCATAGAGCTTCAGATTCATAAACTGAATATCTGTATTCCGTTCCCACCAAACTTCTTGAAATGAAAATGATGGCCTTTTCCACCTCATCTTTCACTCAGTAACCAATATAGAACAAGAAAATAAACATTCTGTAAAGATGAAGCATTTTTCAAAGCTCCCTCAACATCTTGAAACACAAAATCACATTTTGGAGACCATATAAACTTCACACCTTTTTTTAAAAGGGACCTCAAATTACATGTACGACTGGCAAAAGATGCTTCAAACTTATTTGTAATACTCAGCCACATCCTAATCCCTACGGGGATGCCTGAGTAGACACCACTTCCATTGTAGGGATAGGATTCCGACTGCTTCCCCAATGGGATCCTGATCCTGTCGGAGGAGGCGGTCTTACCTCCCGACCGCTGGGGCCCGACCGTCTGCATAGTAATGTGGCGGTCGTACCAATGGCTTGGATGTCAGTGGGACTGCCACTGACGGCCTGTTTGTGGTGGTCCCACCAACATCCTAATGAGGCCGTATATCTTTGAGGGTGAAAGCATACCAGGGGCCATAATCTTATCTGGACAATCACAGAGTCTTGTGGCTCCAGAAAACTATAAGGTTGGAATTTTTTTTTTTTTTTAGGTACTGTTCAGTTCGGGTGTCTCCTCCAACACTAGTGTTTTGTGGGAACACATTGGTCGAATGTCTTGTTGGTCACCGGTGGTCACTGTAAATTATTCTTGGTGCAGAGGGACAACATAGGCTAGTGGTACAGTTAGACCATATTTAGTATTCCTAGCACTGTAATGTGTGTTCTTCTTGAAAGTTTTGGCTTTATTAGTCCAGTATCGCTTATGTGAGAAAATAGGACATTTTGCGAACAATTACAGGTCCCAAAACAAGAGTAAGAGAGTGAATGAAACTTCTTTAGATAATGAAGAGGATTACGAGTAAGATGAGTTACACTGTGGAGAAGTGATACTTGAAATAGAGTAACAAGGTAGTAAAAGGCACATTGACAGTGTCAATGTGAATGGTTGCCCTATTGACATGCTGTTTGATTCTAAGGCTAAAATATAATTAGTCCAGATGTTCTTCAATACAAAAAAATTGTTGGGTAGTATCAGGCTTTTTAAACCTGACCTATGGGGATCAACTCATAAAATTTCGTAGATATTTCATAGGAGACTTGGAATACATGGGTTGCATCACAGCCGGGAAGATCTATGTCTCATTGTAAAGGACACAGTATCATCAGCTGGTTCCACCAAAAAACCTTGACGTTATGCTAGATCCCAAAAATGAAACTTATATCATCATAAAACAAATACATTCTGCTGAAGGGTCAGTTCAGGATAGTATCTTATCCACTCTTGCAGTAGAGTCAGTTCAGGATAATATCTCATCCACATATGACAACCCCGGTGGTGAGGGACAAGTGTGAGCAGGGGTGTCCTCAAGACCTGTGTCAATGGTTTAACACGACGCAGTTTAAATGACAGCACCTTAACTTCGCAGATGAACACACATACTGTAAACGAGAAAGGGTGTGGACATTTCCTTAAAACTACAGCATGAGCAGTTTGCTGTCTTGATGTGTCAGAAGCATTACAACGCGTAGTAGTTCCAGGTCGTCTTGAATGAAATGATGATAACCGCATTCACTTGAAGAAGTTCAACAGGAAACTTTATTAAAAGTATAGCTGTTCATAGAAACGTCCCAGCCACGACATCAGCAGGGTACTAACTGAAATAGTTCACTTTCAAACACATTCCACATTCTACATTCCAATTTCCTACAGTACCATAACAATATTCTGCTAAACAGGATAAAGATACCACACATAACAGGAGAAAGATATCCCAGTATCCTCTTCCATCTTTATTCAACTCTACAGTTTGCCTCTTTTTAAGGTTTCTTCTGCCTTGCTTGCCTGTGTTTCTATTTGTTAGATGCATTACCCTGTTTGAGCCAGCGCTCTTGGCTTTGTAAATGCTTGTTTTAAGCTTCCTCCTATTCATCGTATTTGTCCTACTCTTACATCTCCACAATGGCTCTCCCTTCCCCAGTGTTGTTTTTTGTCTTTTTTTAAGCAAAGAAAGACATTACTCCAACTGGCGTATGCCTATGCTTTATTAACTTTCTCGTTAGAACCTTCTCTTAAAATCAATGAAATGCAAATACATACTGTGCTATGGTGCTTGCTGCTGATTCCAGCAACAACTTGGATGTGGTTTCAAAGTGCTCATTACAAATGTATCAGAGCTAAGTTCTCATGATGATGTATTAAAATGACCAAAAAGGGCAACAAAGAAAGATGCGAGACAAGTAAAACTGTGAACTTCATCATGTTTCTTTTCTGTTAGCGATGAGTGAGATTACAGTGTAAAATGCCCAGCAACATGACTGAGTTTTGCTTTGGAAAAGGAATACTTAGTTTGTCCACTTGTACTGACACAATATAGTACAATGCCTCTAATTATGATTATTTGCTTGTTTATTCAGGGTGCCAGTGCATATATTCTGAACTATTTCATCTACATTCTCTGGGCACTCTTATTCTCATTCTTGGCGGTTTCTCTGGTCAGAGTGTTTGCTCCTTACGCCTGTGGATCTGGAATACCTGAGGTGAGGAGTGTTTCTATTAAATTTCAAATACATTTTGTTAGTTCCCTTTCCCATGTACATTTTAGTGAATTAAGGAGCAGGTTTACCACCCTACTTTATCACAATAGACTTCTCGCCCTGATCACAGTATCTGAAGGCCATTTCTTAAATAGTTCATACATTTTTACTTGTACTGCTCAGAAAAACAGGAAAACATAGAATTTAGTGCCACATAAGAACGGACAGCCCCACCCACAGTGCTTATTTTCTGTCCACCATTTATCGAAACACCATCCAGGGTCCTAAACTTTACCCTATATCAGCCGTGTGTTAGGGCTCCTGCCACACATCTGTGGATGGAGCATTATACACACCCATTTTGCAAGGTATAAGGCACTTTTGAATAATACAAAATTAGCTCTAGTGATGTAGACATCGTCTACTCAACGGGTTCTCAGAAAAGCATGGCTTTTTTCTGTTGCACTCTATATAATATTGTATGCCCCCATAAGAAGATGACTATGCTCTTTTTTTCTCATGAGTAGACTGTCTAGCAGATGTATTGCTTATTTCATCTTTGTTTTTTTCTAGTTGCCTAAAGCTCGCTTATGTCCACATTTTGCCTCTTGGAATAAGTACACTAAACTATATGAAACTGTGAAAATTGATAGCACATAATTTATAGATTAAAGAGCTAAATGGATTAAAGCGCTAAATGCTCCTTGAGTAGGTTTGTAGCTGCTCAGCGTTTGAATTTTTCAGTTGGACAGTTTTGTTTTGCAGCTGTGAAATTTCGTTTTGCCTGTGATCTCTCTGCAGTTTATTTAACTACTCATCATTTGTTAATTTTTTGTTGTTATTAATTGTATGAAAATGGTTTATTTGCGGAGGAGGTGGGTTATTCTCAAATAGTAAGTCCCAAAATCCTGTAGGATCAAACACACAGGTTCAATAATTTATATTAGACGCAATCCCAGGTAGCTGTGGTATATAGCAGACAAGCTTAACTTCGGCCAATGTGCAGGGCATTTTGCAACACTAAAAAAGTCAAGACCAAACTTAATGGAAAATCCTAACATCAATTAAAAAAAATTAAAATATAATTAATAAGTAAGATTCTAACAAAATGACAAAAATGTAATAAGGGGAACCAGAGATATGACTTTTTAGAATTTTAAGGCAAAAAGTGCCAAGAAAAAGTAAAGCATCAATCAGAAGTCCCAGTCTGTGGTTGACTCCAAATATGGCACAATTTCAGGCTGACCGTGATGAAGCGCAGGTCGCCCATGCCAAGAGGGTCATCCGGATAAAGGTTTTTACCTTCTGACTTACTCTTTTTTATGGAAGGTGAAATCCTCCAGCGAGGCCTGGTTGCAGGCTGTATCCATTGACGTCCTCTTGAAGCTGGATAGCCACTGGATGAGTTCCTGTTAAAGTTGTTGGTTTTGGCAAGGAAAGTTCAGAGTGAGCAAATGTCCGATTTCACAGTCGCAGAAGTCCTCTGGTTGAGGGGATACTATTTGTGTTTTTTCCTGGTCAAGATTTCTACCTTCAGGCTCAGTCTTTTTATGGAGCTCAAAATCCTTTAGCAGGGCAAGCCAGATGCTGAATCCAATGAAGTTATATAAAAATCGGACACCTTTACCGCGAGGTGCCACAGATGCTCCGGAGATGTTGAAAGTCAAAAAAGGTTTTTAGGTCCAAACTTTTCAGACTTTCTGGGGTAGTTCCTCTTACCCACTTTTAAGACTACCAAGACCTCAGAGACCGCTTTTAGGGGCCAGGACACTTCAGCAGAAGCTACCAGCAAGGCCCAGTCCAGTTCCAGATGAAAATGTTTCTCTGGTCACTCCAGGGAAAATGCCTCTTGCAGCTTGTATGTCCCTTTAGCCATACAGAATGTCATCCAACTGACCCTTGGAGTCCTCTTCTTAGTCCCGGCTAAAAGGGAGAGCAGGTCCAGCCCTTCAGATCTCCTCCCTGGTTACAGATAGCAAGTTAAGTCCTCTTCTGTTTTGCCACAGGTCCAGAAAGTGTTCTTTGGCCCTTCAGTTCAAGGTTGCCCAAGAGTATTTTCAGTTTGCTGTATTCCACTTATCAGCGCCCATCTTCGAATATTTGGGATACCTATTTTCCCCTACCTCAGTTACTGATTATTTAAGCCAGCCAGCTGTAGAACACCTCTAGGCGACGGCTGAGTAGACGTCATCGAGGTTCTCGATCACCGAGCCAAAGTCATATATGACTCCTTAACAGAAGCTTCCTTTTTTAGTATCCGTCTTGATTTGGTGCAGTTCAGGGTCTTTTCTCTGTTGCAACAAGTCTAGGACATTCCTGCCATGAGCCTGATGTTTCAGCCTCAGTCTTGTATCTTAGTAGGAGCAGCTCTGAGGTTACTTGACATTTTGGCCTCATGCATCCAAGTGTCCACTTCAGCAGATGGCATATGGAGGCTCTACTGTGGGATCTAAAGACTCAGTGGGCCCAGTCTCAAGGAAATCTGTTGGATTTTATCCTGTACAAGATCTGCAGTGGTTGCTGCTTGACAGCAATCTGACCAATGAAAGACATATCTCTCTTCCCCAACCAGAGCTTATTGTGGGGATGAATGTATCACTGCTGGGCTGGGGAGGTCATCTGGGGCAGATGGAATCCGAGGACTCTGGTCTCTGGTGGAGATCTGCCTCCATTAATGTGTTGGAGTTGCAGGCGATTCACCTGCTGTTAAAGGCCTTCCTGCAGTTCATAAACGGTAGGGCAATACAGGTTGTCACATAGAACACCACTGCCATGTGGTACTGCAACAAACAGGGCAGAGTGGGTCCTGGACCCCGTACCGGTAAGCTCTGTGCCTGTGAAGGTGGCTAGAACATCAAGGCATCTCTCTGATTGTAAACCACTTGGGGGGGATCATTGAATGCTATGGAAGACAAGCACAGCTGCCAGCACTTGGCAGATCTCAAATCGTGGTTACATCTCATGGTGGCTCAGGGTGTCTTCTGACAATGAGGAGAATATTGTATACATCTTTTTGCCACTGCTGAGAATGTGCATTGTCCAAACTTGTGCGCCTTGAATTTTCTGCGAAGGTCCTCCCTAGGAGATTAATTTCGACTGGGTTGGAACACTGGGCTCCTTTATACCTCTTCCTCGCCTGCCCAGATGTATAAAGACAGGCCCGGATGGTGCCAGGAGAGTGTTGTACTTGTAACTTCTGAGGATGTGTGTCTGCCTTTTGATCAGGCTACTACTTTGGGAAAATCTTTGTCGCAACAGCAAGGCAGGGTTCTTCACCCGAACCTTCACAATTTATACCTCCATGTCTGGAGTCGTGACTCTTTTTCACGTTGTAAATCCAACATCCTCACAACATTCTTTTCACTTCCTCAACCCTGAACACATTGGTTTGACCACACAAGAACTTTAGGATTTTGCAGAGATTTCACTAAAGACCATCGGGCAGACAATCAGCTTTTTTGTGACATTCTCTGTGGCAAAGAAAGGTAAGGCGGTAATGAACTTTGTCAATGGGGATGGTCCTTTGCATTAGGACCTGCTACATATTGGCCAAAAAGCAGACTCCGGAAGACACAAATCCCCTCTCCACCAGAGTCAAGACTGCCGCAACTGCATTGGCATACAGAGGACCTGTCAATCCCATTTGTTAGGCTGTGACATGGGTGTCAGTACCCACATTGATGAACCTGTTTACCTGTTTTACTCATTTGGTCCTGTAGGATATTTTGGTCTGAGCACACTCCACACACCCTCCAACTTTGGAGCTCCTGCTTTTGCATCTATCCTAACGGTCAGCAATCTGCGGTTACAAGTATCCATAAGAAGAACAAGTTATTTGCGTTCTGTAATGTTCTTTATGGTAGATATTCTAGCAAAATGCAGATCCTCTCTGCCTCTCCTCCCCATTCTCTGGAACGGTTTCTTTTTCCCATCTCAAAAGTTCCCAAATTAAAGATCTACACACTGAGGCCTCTAATTGTTTTGTGCTCTGCGTCTGATTCCGTGGAAAGACTTGGAGCAAGAAATTCATGTTGGTGCTTAAAGGCGACTCTTCTCAGGCACTAACTGAGTGCAACAAGGTCAGTGTGGAGTCGCACTACACCACCTTGCGACATATGGAAACACAGCTATGAAATCTTCTGGATCCAGTCTAGCACTTGGGGAATATTCTAAAGGTTACGGAACCTGTTGTTTGACAGAGCATCCCCCAGGAAGAGATTTCCCAAAAGTAAGTAACTTGTTAGTTTGAGTGGTAGTAATTTTTAGGAACATTAGCTCACATAACCATGTATTCTGGGAGATTGAAATTATTCAAAAGATATTTAACAATGTGGACGGTAATACTGGCGAAGTTAAATAGTGCCATTTTGCTATCTGGTTTTTCTTAGCCTAAGAAAAGTAGCTAGACTGCTCCAGTGCAGTGGCGTCACTAGGGTTGGTGTCACCCGGTGCGGGTAACTCATGGTGTCACCCCCTCATGACTTACCGCATGGAACTCCTCCGCTCTGAGTCCGCCAGTGGACACAGTCGGCAAATAACAGGGCCATACCACCCTATCAAAAATTATGCCACATTACACCAGGTGATTTCCCTTTTCTTTCTGCATAATTTAGTCAACCCTCCCACATAATGTGGCCCACCTCTGCTGCATAATTCCAGTGGCCCTAGCTACGAGTGGCATTAGGATACTAAATGGCCCCGGCCGAGGTGAAGGGCAGTCAAGGTACTGGGGAGTTGCTTGGTAATGACTAGCAGCCGCAGCTGCTGTGTAACTAATTTCTAGTTCTATTAATTTTAAGGATGTTTACCTTGTGTGGATAGCCTGGAAATCTCCTAGACCCTAGTATGAAATCCTCTGAAATATAGGCATTTCATCTATTCCATCTTCTAGTCTGTATGAATCCCTAAAATTGGAGGAGTTGGCATAAGCATTTCACGTTGAGCATTGCATAGCCCTCTACAAATACATTTTGCATTAGATGTCATAATCTGTGGGGGACATGAAAGCTGAAGCCAGGTTCTCACTCATCAATAACAAGCAAATATACATTTCTTTATAAAGCTGGTTGGTTTATCATAGCTCAGATCGCAACGTGTCGGAATATTGTCTCAAGCCTACAAAACAGAATGTGAAAACTATTGGTAAAGAAATTAATAATGAAACTCTCAAAATAGTTTGAGCCAACAGAGTTGAATTGTTCTGGAAAAGAATGCACGTTACTCAACCCGGAGTGCTTCTAACGACTCCCTCAACTTCCTACTACCTTCTGACTAGTAGAGATGTTCCTAACACATAAGCAAATTAAAGGCTATTTCCTCTTGCATCCATCTTTCTTGTTTTGGCCTTCTCTTCCCAACTTTTCTTGCTCCTTTCCCAATCCTGCTCCTTAACTTCCTGTTGCTCCTTCCCTCTTGCAAGCTCCCATCTCTACCTTTCCTCACCTCCCCTTACTCTCACGGCTCCTAATGTTGACATCATGTCTACACATTCACCTCCTGTCTACCTATGTCCCCCGTCAGCCACTTGCAATAAATTACTCCAAAATCGAAATGACAACTTTTAGAACATTCCTGTGCCTGCAGATTTAAAAAGGAAATTCATTTCTATTGGTCTTTAACATGTTTCATGCTATGGTTCCATTTTTGCGTGCTCCAGCAGCTAAATTACAAGATATGGGAACAGGATACTTTAGGGCAGATTTACAATAACTGGCGCATCCCTGCATATCAGCAGGGATGCGCCAGTAATTGTGCGTCACGGCTCCGCCACCATGGATGCACCACATTTACAATGTGGTGCACCATGGGGCCAATATGGACAGATGCGTGACGCATCTGCTTCCGTAAAGGCGGTGCATTGCTGGAGTTGCGTCGCAAGCGCGATGCAGTTCCAGCAAGGCTCGGGGGTGCCCTATCCTGAAAATGCTGCGTCAATCCTTATGCCTGCTTCAAGCAGGCACAGGGTTTTGACGCAGCATGGCCTTAAAAGTGGCTTAGTGAAATCTTGTAGATTTCACTCAGCCACTTTTAGGAGGCGTTCCTGCGTTGGAACGCCCCCCCTTGCGATGGAACGCCTCCCTCTGGCACAGGGCTTTACAACGTGACTCATCTCGGAGATGCGTGACGTTGTAAATACCCCGCACCATGGCGCATCTTTTGCGCCGCCGCTGCATCACAAAAGTGACGCAACAGCGGCGTAAAAGAGGCACAAGGGGCTTGTAAATCTGCCCCTTAGATCCTAATCCGGATTTCACCAAATTGGGTGATTCTGGGAAAACTGCATAATTCCCTTATCTTCCCAAAGTTCGATCCCTGTTTCCATTTATTTGTAAACGCTGAAAAATACTGGACTATGTTATTGTTGAGATATGCTTGACGGATGGCCAGCCGATAGCTGCGCATAAGGGAGATTAAAAAAAGATTTCCAAATGAAGTTTACATAGCTGCACGTGTGGGGATCTGTTAGTACTGTTATGCTAATATTTTCAGGCGAATATATACTTTATTGTATGCGTCTCCTTAACACACTAAGACACCACGGTGCGAGTACTGTGCACGTTTATCACTTTAATAAAAGTGAAAATATACTACTTCCAACTTAATTTCTTCATCACTGATAAATCTGGATAAGTGCCAATAGGAGAAAAATAAATGTGACCGAATCCAGTCTGAATTGTGAAACAGACATACTTTAGAAGCAGGATCCCTACTTATAACGAGAAAAGGAAAACTGGCAGAGGCACAATTTAAATGAAACCATTAAAGCTGGGGGGGGGGGTGGAGGGGGCTGTGCGTGTACCGTGTGTGTCTGACTGTGTGTGCCCGTGTGTTCTGACCTCTGCATCCTCTGTCTGTTTCCAAACTGTGCGGGTGGGGGCTCTGGCAGTGCACGGGCCGACTGTCAGGAAAGCCGAGCTCAGGGCACCCTGCAGTATTTTGTAAGCAGGTGCCTTGCAGAGCAGAGGCGAGGCTGCAGAGCTGTGTTACACAGCGTAACCAGTCAGATTGGTGTCACCCCATGTATGTATGGTGTCACCCGGTGCGGTCCGCACCCCCCGAACCCCCCTAGTGACGCCGCTGCTCCAGTGCAACCAAGAGGAAGGGAGATTTCTCTTGCGAAACACATTGGTATGGAGCTGTCGCATAACGGAACACTTTGTATACTCAGATTGATTTTAAGCTGTTCATCATGCTTCATTTGCATTCACTAGGACAGAGGAAAGGGCAGGATGTTTAGTTAGATAAAGTGGTGCTGATTGTGGATAGTAAGCAAGGTGCCTTAAAAATACACATTTAGAGGAGACAGAGGAAAAGAATTAGAGTAGAGCATGGCACATTCAAATGTTTGTTGTACAAAACAAGCCTCTCACATCAGTAGTGCTGCTATAAACTTCAAGAGGTAATATTATTAAATTGCAGAAAACCAAAGGAGTTAAGAATGCAAAATCGGGCATTGCCTTCTTAAAATTAGAAGACCAAGAGTTTCCAATAGTGTTAGCATGTGGCCGATTGTTGATGATGCCCATTGTCCAGATAATCGGACATTAGCGCTGGAAGACTTTTAACCATATTTTGGAAGGAGATCTTAATTTTACTTTGGTCTTGGACAATAAGCAATACATCAAGCAAAGTTTACAACACAATGTTTAAAACAAGGAAATATTGTAGGCGCTTGATGCTAGAATTAAAAATATCTCATCTGATGGGCATGTCAACCAGTGGAAAAATTACCCTTGCTGTTCATACAAACTCTGAAGCAGTAAATGATAAACCATAAATTAATTTACTTGGGGCCAAATTCACAAACGTAAACTTACACCTTTGTGTAAATTAACGATTGCTATTCAAAAGGTATTTTACGAGTAGCATCTTTACGACTGCAGAGTCAACGCACATAAAAACATCAGACTGTCCCAGTCGCAGCCGGCATGACCCCCTTGGTCGCGTGGGGAATGTTTAATTTAAAATAAAAATTAACTTACCTTTGCTGGCCCTGTCCCACGTCGTGTTCTCTGCAACAGGAAGCAGCAGCAGGCAGCCTCCCTCCCCTCCCCTTAGCCAATCACAACTCTGCAATGGCAGAGTTGTGATTGGTCGGAACGGCACCCAGCCAGGTGCCTATAGGGAGGCCATTTTTTCCAAGTAGGCTGCATGCAGTGCGAGAAGCAGAAACATAATATGGTATTTGTAATACCATTTTATGTTTCTGCTTCTCGCACTGCGAGAAAGCAGTTGGCGAAGTTCCTCCGCCCACATGGAGGAGCCGCTCCTGGACTGTTCTATCTTTTTGACTGGAAAAAGCTACAGTAACATTGACCCTTAAACCAAGGATGCAATTGTAGGGTCATCTCGTGTTTAAGATACAATTCAAGTTTGTATTATTATATCGGATGATCCAGACCCCCAATAAAATGCATAGGACAGAGTGACTCCCACCAATACTTCATGGCATTTAAACTCTGAAGAAGAGGTTTTGCTGCAAATTATGTATGCAAACAATATTATATTGGTCCTCGGGTTAAAACTCAATAAATTAAAAATAAATATGCTACATGGTTTGGTAAAAATGAAATGTTATCTTTGAAGTATTCTCTTACTATATCAATTACCACGAACAAGAAAGAGTTTTCAGATGAGTGGCTCTTTCTTTGCCCTTCTCTTTTTGTACATGTCAGACATGCAATTCCTCTGGTCTGAGCCCTCGATTGCGAGAGCGTTGTTACACTGCAGTCCCTCCTCTAACACCTGTTTGTGCAGAGACCTCAAATAATACACGTTGTATGATATTTATTTCCCCTGGGTGTTATAAAGTCTGCAGTTCGGATATCCACCTCTCGTCATTTGACACACCTACCGAAATGTAGCGGGGAAAAGTACCTGTAAATACCAAAACATGTACAGTTTGGCCTGTATAGCATGAAAATCCTCATGGAATGCCCAATTTGAGAGGATATTATTTGTAATATGGACATTTAGTTTGAATGATCTCTCATTCCGCAAGGCCCTGAAAACGTGGCTTTATAGTAATTAATTCTGTCTAAGAACTAATTAATATGCTGACTGCTCCAGCGCTGGGAGGCCTCAGGTACCCATGTGCTATATAAGACTCGCAGAATAGAATAGAGCAGTTTATCACACCAGATGAATTCCGAGCCCAAAGGTACTGGATTTTATCAGGAGCAATAAATAACATGTACCCCTCCGGAGCTCCTGCAATCGAGGATTTATTGGATTATGTTAGTGGGTTTTCTGTTATTGTGCTTCCTTTCTCCTTATCATAATGACCATGTTCCCTCTTTGCTGTTTAGATAAAAACCATCTTAAGTGGCTTCATTATCCGAGGTTACTTGGGGAAGTGGACACTGCTCATCAAGACGGTCACTCTGGTACTGGTCGTGTCTTCAGGATTGAGCCTTGGGAAGGAAGGTCCCCTGGTCCACGTCGCGTGCTGCTGTGGAAACTTCTTCAGCAGCCTCTTTTCCAAGTACAGCAAGAACGAGGCAAAGAGGAGAGAGGTGACTAATGGCCCAACTTTGTGCTCTGTGTGTGATTTGTTTTGGGGAAAAAAACTGGCTTTATCAGTCCCCGAAGTTTATTTCTCTTACTTCAATTTTGTTTTTCAGGTGCTCTCAGCGGCAGCAGCTGTTGGAGTCTCAGTTGCCTTTGGGGCTCCAATCGGCGGTGTACTGTTTAGTTTGGAAGAGGTAAAACATGTGCATAACCTAATGAATAGTACTTGTTCAACTTTTCTTTTCTATGACTTCTGCTGTGTGTAGGAGTAGGTAAACATGGTAATTCGTAACAATGAATGAACAGAATGAAAATCCAATTCGATTAGGAAGCGGTGACTATGCAGAACATGTATGCAAATAGTTTGAATAACGAGTGAGCTTACTAATAAGAAATACTTTTATAGAGACATAAAAAATTGATCAACTCGTACAATTATTTCAAATTTGACACAAAAAATTATTAGCATAGGAATAACTTTCTCACCCAATACTCAGTGCATGTTACATTTCCATGCACTTAAAACTATAAAATCATAAGATTTATAATAACACCCATCTGCTGTATTTGTCCTAAGATTATTTACAATAGTTTCACTATATTTAATTGTAGACATACTCAATAACGTGGCTTACGATCTCTGGATTTTCTAAATATATATGTTCTTCACCTACGATTTTATGTTATTTAGTGAAAGAAAGATTGTCCCTTGTATAATCAATTTAGAATTGAATATGCATTACTAAAAATTGCATTTACAATTTTTGACTAACATGCCCATTCTCCCTCCTGGGATCTTCCACCTGCGTAGACAATCTGCAGTTTTTAAGACACCGTAAACAGGGTTAGGGCACCACCAATGGTAGGGACCCAGTACCTCTTTAGATGGTGGATAACTATAAACCTCTAATATGCTTGTAAGACAGACAGAAGAAGAAAAAACAACAGAGTCCATGTACAGAAGCGTCATCACATGGACAATAGTCCAAAGAAAAATGGGTCTGCCTTAAATTTGTTGTTTACTTGCCTGGAGAAGTTACTCAGAAAAAAATGTATATAAAGACATCTTAACAATTGAGGGTACATCATGTCAAGGTACTGTTCAGGATCTAAAAATAGCATGATCTAAAAATAGCATGGACTCCTAATACAAAGCCTGCCTGCTGCTGGTGCTCATGCTGACAGTATTCCTCTCTCTGAGCTATTGTCAATCACTACGCTTGACTATTGCAAGTCTTTCCCTGTGGCATTGGAATGCTTCCAGAGCTATTCAAGACCATTTGAAGCACTTTCCTGATATGTGCAACCTAAGGTAAGATCCAGACACCATCAATGGACAACAGTTCTTTATGAATGCTCAATTGATTAGATCCTGATCCGTTACAGTGAGGGATGACGTACAGCAAACTTGAAGATACCAAGTACGTCCATCTCAACTCATAATAATAAATTTGGGGTAGACGTAGGGAGCTGAAGAAGTATCAGTTTTTAACTGCTATCAAAGTTGGCAAATTACAGCATTTACAAATCTTGGTACAGCTCAATAAACTGGAAACATCTTTCTCTTTATATACTTCCACCAGCCATTAGCCACCTAATCAAGTAGCTAAGGTATGTTTTACACTTATATGGTTGAGGAACCTGCAACTTGACTCTGCAAAGCTTTGATAATATTCCCAAGGATGATCTGCATGTATATGAGACTGTATTGTGTAGTTGAATAGGGAAATGTGTTTTTCTGATATGCTAGTCTGAATTGCGTATTCAAATCAGTCCACTGATAATGTTGACTAGTGCTCCCTTAGTCAGTCATAGCAGCTTGCCTGCACATGGGCATCCTTGTCATTGTTACCCTAGGGCACTGCCCATGCATCTGGTGATGTATTTCACAACAGAACCTATGGTCATAACTCATTTTGCCTTTCTGTGTGTTTTTGTTTAGGTCAGTTACTACTTTCCTTTGAAGACTCTGTGGAGATCGTTTTTTGCTGCCTTGGTAGCTGCTTTCACTTTGAGGTCTATCAATCCTTTTGGAAACAGCCGCCTGGTTCTTTTCTATGTCGAGTACCACACACCGTGGTACATGGCAGAATTGGTCCCTTTCATCCTTCTTGGTGTTTTTGGAGGACTTTGGGGAACTCTTTTCATTCGATGCAACATTGCCTGGTGTTGGAGGCGTAAAAACACCCGACTTGGCAAGTATCCTGTCTTGGAAGTCATTGCTGTCACTGCTATCACAGCCATTATTGCCTACCCAAATCCATACACCCGCAGGAGCACCAGCGAGCTCATATCTGAGCTCTTCAATGACTGCAGTGCCTTGGAGTCATCCCAACTATGTGATTACATCAATGATCCCAACATGACTAGGCCTGTAGACGACATCCCTGACAGGCCAGCCGGGTCTGGAGTTTACACTGCGATGTGGCAGCTGGCCCTGGCCCTCATTTTCAAAATTATTATCACAATTTTCACTTTCGGCATGAAGGTAAGGATTCAGCATTGTAGAATGAATTGCTTTCATGTAAGATTAATACATGCAAGATTAATACCAGTCATGTGGTAAATATGGTGGAACTGATGTGCGTACATACAGTGGAACCAGACACAATCTGTAATATGGAAGATTCTTGATCCAGATTCTCCTTGTGTACTGATCAAGAAAAATGACAAACTGTTAGGAAATCCGTAGAATGAAAATGCACCGCCCACTCTTCAGCAAAAAAGTTTAAAAATCACAGGTGTGGTTTTTGGCACTAATCATTTCAGCATTACCGCTACAGCTCCCTTTCTTAGGGAGGTGGCTATATTCGATGAAGGTAAATGAGGATATGGGAGCAGTGTTTTCCCATGTTTTGAGTTTGCTCTTGGTGTTTGATTCATATGAAATCTGGGGTCACTCATATTTTGTGGGGCCATTTTAACTTGTGGGTCCTGTGTCATAGAGACTTGAGAGTGATTTGGCATCTGTATTTGCTGAAACAGGACCTGAACTGGAACATTTTGCATCTGTGCTAGATTCACACCTTGCATTTGCCTATCACCAATTACTCAATTTGGATTCTGCCTACACTCCCTCTTCCGGAGCTTGTTACTATAGTGACAAGGAGTCACCTTTTTCAATAGTTTCTGAGACTTGTCTTTAGTGTGCACTACTAGATTGTGTTCCATTTCCTTCCTCAGAAGTGGCATATCCTTTTAAGTGTTTAATTATTGTGTAGTTCTTGTTTGCCCTACCTGCTTTTGGCAAAGAGTTTTAATACATTTTAATCAGTGCCATTATATTTAATGCTTTTTAACATTATGAAAAGGGGGGGCCCTCGGCCCCCCCGCACGCATGGCGGCGCGGCGACCGCCTCACCCCCTCTCCCCGCGGGTCCTTCGACGGTGGGGGCGTGCCCTGGGGGCGCGACCCACCGCCGATTGGCCGGCGCCTCTCCTGACCCGGAATCAATGGACTGGTTCCGGGTCGGGGGGGGCGGGCGTGAGGAGGGGCCACCCGGCCCCTCGGGAATAAGAAGTAGGGAGCGCCCAGGAGACTCCCTTGTCCCTGGACGCTCCCTCGCTGAACGTTGTGCCCCGCGTTCGGGGCTTCTTTGTTTAATAATCCTTTTGGTTTTATTTTTCAGGTTTTTGTCTGGGAGCAGGCGCGGGAACCATCGGAGCCCCGCGAAGGATCAGCAGCGTCGGAAGGCAGGGAGCGGCCTCGTGAAGGCGGAGAGCGTCTGTGGCCGTTTTCTTGATCGACTTCGTCAATCGGCCTCGTGGGAGTCAGGCGCGGAGCATTTCTTCGCCGGTTTACAGTTACCGGGTTACCAAGGAGTTTTGGTGCGGCGGTCCGTTTCCCAGGGCCCGCGAGGTATTGTGTGGGGGCGGCAATATCCGGTACCAAAGCAAAGGCGGAGGTTGCCCGGGAGAAAACGCGGGAAGGACCGGCAGTGATAGACTGTTGTCCCCTAGATGCCAGAGGAGCATCGGTTTATGGCTTCGTGAGGGGGTGAATTTTGGCGCGAAGGTTAAGACGGCAAAACAGGGACGTTAGGCGGATCTAGCTCGGGCGAAGCGAAGCAGGGTCGACCAGGGCAGCACCTGGATGGGAGACCCTTAGTGAGAGGCTATAATTGTAGGAAAGGAATTGTTTTCACGGCTTTTACAACGTTAGTGATCGTGTAAATATTGTGCATGAAGTGACACAAAGTATATAATAGTATGCTAAAACAAAGGGACATTTTCCTACAAGGTTTTTGGTTTAATCTTTAAGTGATTGTTTGTGAATGACATTTCCTACAAGGTTTTTGGTTTAATCTTTAAGTGATTGTTTGTGAATGACATTGCAGAAAGGAGCATCCAGCTAACTGTGTTTCACGCTACACTGCTGTGTTTTCTTTATAGTTCATTGTACTGGGGGTGGCACAAAGTGTGCTATCATATGAAAGCAAGGTGACAATTTTGAATTGTTTTTACCAATGTATTGTTGTTATTCTACTTAGTAGACAGTCCTTGTGAATAAGGGCAGGGACGGGTGCAGAATTCTCCTGGCATTGGAAGGAGTGTTATTTATATGTCACGTGTACACGGTGATAACATTATTGTATAATTTCAGGCAAATTAACGACATTATTGGGGCCATTCGCTAACGGACAGGACGTGAGAGCATCCAGCACGCAAAGGGTGTGGACCGGAGCCGCGGACCGTTATCGCAGGCGGGGACAAAGGACTGGTCGGTAAGAGGGGTACGGGGGGCTAGCATTCATAGCTCCTGGTGGCCGCCGGGTGTGTCTACATTAGGTTTACTCACCCCCTTACATAAGCGGACAAGCCGCTAGTGTTGCGGTCGCCGTTGCATGGTGCTGAAAGCCCCCTGGTGACCCTCCATCTGAAAGGTACACACAGCTGACCTGTTGGGAATTAAGTAGGCAGCGGGTGTTTTTTGGGGGGTTAGCATCATGCCAGGTCCAAGGGGTGGAAAAAGGGGGTCCAACATGGAGGCTATGATGCGGGCTATGATGCGGGAGATGAGTGACATTAAACAACAGCTAGGACAAATTAAGGAGCGGGAAGCCCGGTTGGAGGATAGAGATGGCGAGGCACCGGGCCCGTCCGGGAGACCGGTCCGCAAGAGGGTGGCACCAGTGCCAAGAGGGGAATTTGTCACCCCGCAAGGGAAACCTAGGTCCAAAAGACCCAAGGAGGCGGTACCCACCCCAGGCCCAGGGGATACGTTACCCGCCGCACCGCCCGCGGTGGTCCCACCCCCGCATGTGCCTACACCCATTGCCCCTGTGGTGCCGGTGCCGGCAGGTCAACCAGTAGACGCTGGGGCTGCTTCCGCACCGGTGCCCACAATCCCGGGTACAGGCGGGCCGCACCCGACGCCCGCTCTGCCAGCTGTGCCAGGACCACTGGGCATAACCCCAGTGGTACCTGTTGTCCCGGGGGGTAACGTAGATTCAATGCCACCCGAATTGTTATCTCAGTTAACGGCCATGATGCCATGGCTCCAGAAAGGAGGAGCCTTCCCGAATTCTGCAGACCATGCGGCAGAGGCGGCAAGGTTCGTAGAAAAAATCAGATCGGCACCGATCGCCGACAGTGTTGCATTGCCAATTTCTTCTCCCCTTGCAGGTCCAAGTGTTCCCCAGCTGGACGGAGTACAAGGGCAGCCGCCCCCGGTGCCCGCGCTTGGTAAGGAAGTGGCATTGCCGCTCTTGGGGGACGGTGTAGTACCTTTCAGGAGCGAAAATCTAGCTCAACATGTGTCTTTAGCTGTTAAAGAAATGATTTGGGCTGATAAATACGTGTACATTTATTCTTTATTATTGGATAATAGGGAAATGGAGCAGGCGAAAGCACTGAAAGAGTGGATGCTCCCAGGTGAATGGAGGGCGCAGTGTACTAGATTCAGGGTTGAGGAAAATCTCAATAATTGGATGCAAGCATGGGCCGTTTTCACTGCAGTTAAGGCGGAGCGTCCTCCAGATCTGCAGGCTGCATTGGCTTGCTACTCGAGCAGGATTGTGGGGTGGAGTCAGCAGTATTCTGGGGAAGCATGGAAGGGTTATGATGTAAATTTTAGGAAGGCATTGGAATTCAATAGAGCATTACCATGGGACTCGGTAGATTCCATGGCCTGGCACAAACAGTTCTCTGACACTGCACCTCCCCCTCAGTTCGGTGCGGGCAGGGTGTTCACTAGACCGCAGCAGCCCTTTCGGCCCCCCCAAACGAGTGAAGTACCTGGGAAATTTAGGGCAGGTGGGCCAGAGAAGAAAGGAGTGTGCTGGGATTTTAATAAGCGTACCTGCACAAGGGCCGCGTGTAAGTTTAGGCATGCATGTGCCTCCTGTGGGCACCCCTCTCATCCAGAATCTACCTGTAGGTCCAAGCAAGGTAACACGGGACAGAGGGGTAGGGGAAAGCCACTATAAGTCAGACACGTCACGCCCCCCCACTCCAGTGGATGTGGTGGCAATGATTCCATTCTTGAACAGATACCCTGACCACAAAGCGGCCACCCTACTCCAGGAAGGTTTTTCTAAAGGTTTTAGGATCCCGGCCGGGGGATACACAGGCAGCGCGCATTGTAGAAATCAATTATCAGTCACACACAATCCGGCTGTTGTGGCCGCCAAAATTGACAAGGAGCTTTCCTTAGGCAGGATATCTGGCCCTTTTTCTGCAGTGCCAGTACACAACTTTGTGTGTTCCCCACTGGGAGTTGTCCCCAAGAAAGAGAAGGGGCAATTCAGATTGATTCATAACCTATCAGCGCCAAAGGGGGCCTCACTGAATGATGCCATCGACGAAGGTATCTGTAGTGTTAAGTACGCCTCTTTTGATCAGGCTGTGACCTTATTACAGGCCACTGGACCCGGGGCACTGATGGCGAAATCAGACATAGAGTCCGCCTTCCGCCTCCTCCCAGTCCACCCGGCAGACCAACATCTTTTAGGTTTCACCTTTAGGGATAGGTTCTACATGGACAAATGCATGCCTATGGGTTGTTCTATTTCTTGCGCCTACTTTGAGATGTTTAGTTCATTTCTTGAATGGGCCATGAGACAGGTGACAGGCCATCAAAGGGTTATGCATTACTTAGATGATTTCCTCTTCCTCGGTACAGCGGGTTCTCAGGAGTGCGCACTGGCATTGCAGGAATTTTGCGTGCTCATGCGGGCTTTTGGGGTCCCGCTTGCGCCTGGGAAGACGGTGGGCCCGACCACCTGCTTGGAATTTCTGGGCATCGAGATTGACTCGATGGAGGAATGTTTTAGACTACCTAAGGACAAGGTGCGCAAATTCAAGACGTCGCTACAGTTATGCCTCCGGAAGGAGAAGGTCACTTTGCAGCAATTACAGGAGGTGGTAGGGCAACTGAATTTCGCACTAAGAATCATCCCAATGGCTCGCCCCTTCTCTCGCTCCATCGCGCACGCGATGCAGGGGCTGAGGGAAAAGCACCACCGCACGCGCCTATCGTCTGAAATTCGCCAGGATATGCTTATTTGGATGGCATTCCTGGAGGATTTTAACGGTAGGGTGGTCTGGCCCGGCCCGCTCACTACATCAGCGGAGTTAGGACTATGGACCGATGCGGCCGGTAGCGTGGGCTTTGGTGCCATCCTAGGGAATAGGTGGGTCGCTCAACAATGGCCAGAAGAATGGAACACATGGGGTTTGCTCGGCAACATTGGCTTCCTGGAACTTTTTCCAATATGGGTGGCACTGATGGTTTGGCCCGAACACCTATGTAACCAATCAGTGGTGTTTTGGTCAGATAACATGACAGTGGTGGAATGTATCAATCAGCAGGGGGCACGGTGTCCTTTCATACTTCGTTTGATCAAAGAAATTGTTCTGCGTTGCCTTAAACTGAATGCTAATTTTAGAGCCAAACATGTCCCTGGTGTTTTAAACAATGCTGCTGACGCCCTTTCTCGCTTCAAAATGCAGGTTTTCAGGGAACATCTCCCCACAGCAGACCCCTCGCCAGCACACTTCCCAGCAGTACTTTGGCAGATTGGTGCCCCAGATTACAAGACCTCGTGGTCGCTAGCCTAGCCCCCAGGACCAAGACGGCTTACGAAGGGGCGTTTCTGTCTTATTGTTCCTTTTTGGGGCCACAGTGGGAAGTGCTTTGGGCGAAGGAGGATGGGTTTGCAGCCTATTTAGAATGGTTGCACAAAGAGGGGCGCTCAGTAGCAGCGGCAACCAGACATAGGGCAGCAGTGTCATTCTTCGCTCAAGCTAGGGGCTTCCGGGATCCCACCAATACCTTTATGATACGCAAGGCTTTAAGGGGATGGCGCCGTATTCAGGGACACCAGAAGGATAAGAGGAAGCCCATGGGGTTGGCCCGGCTAACAGCCTTACTGGGCACGCTGGAGTTTGTTTGTAACTCAGAGTGGGAAGTGCTTCTTTTTAGGGCGGCATTCTCCCTGGCATTTTATGGGGCACTGAGAATTAGTGAACTTGTGGCAGGATCTAAGGCTGACATACTAGGTGGCTTGCAGAAGGCTGGGGTGACGATAAGGGGTGACACCATGTGGGTGATTATCCAGAAATCAAAGACCGATCAAGAAGCTAGGGGTCACACCATAGTTCTGCAACGGGCCCCCGCCAACCCGTGCTGCCCGGTGAGGCACGTGGAATCACTCATGGGGTTATTGGTCGGTTCAGCAGGCAGGGCGTTGCTCTGTCACGCCGACGGGAGCCCCTTAACCAGGTATCAATTCAGGAGAGTGTTCGAATTAGGGGTTACAAAAGCGGGTCTTGATCCTAGAGATTTTGGATCTCATTCCTTCAGGATTGGGGCAGCAACTGAGGCGGTGGCGGGGGGCCTCCCAGTGGAAAGAGTGAAGACAATTGGGAGGTGGTCGTCAGACTGCTATAAACGTTATGTTCGGATTGACATGCTATGATTACCTGTCACTCACGCTTGGTCTCTTTCCGCTCTCTTACAGTTTCTCAGACCTGTTACGCAGGGGAGGAATTTGTCGTCGGGCACCGCCAATATTCATCGGCACGGAGCGGCGACCAGGAAACAACAAAGAACAATGTCTGGATTGTTGGTCATTCATATGTGAAGCGAGCGGAATGTGTCTTCCTGTCAGGTGTCAAGAAGGAAAGGGCGGCACAACTAGGGTTGAATATCACGTTCTTTGGCAGAGGAGGGTTGTGTCTTCACGAGTTTAGGGGATTCTTCCAAGGGCTGTTAGCACGCCAGCGGGCTCCACCGTCAGTGGTGATACTTCACCTTGGGGAGAACGATTTGGCAACACTGGGCAGGCGCACCTTGATTGAGGAGATTATCTCAACAGCGGGTTGGATAGCTAGGACCTGCCCCGGGTGCACGCTAGTATGGTCTCAACTAATACCTCGACTTCAGTGGCGGGGGGGCGATTCAGTCAGGGCGTTGAACCACTCGGTAAAGAGGATCAACACACGGCTGGATAGGTTGTTCCGAACTCCCGTGTTACAGTCAATACCTCATGGGTGCATCTGGGGTCAAAAGTATTACTTGAAAGACGGGGTTCATCTGACAGAAGAGGGTAATGTCCTATGGGCTGACAATATCTGGGCTTGGCTGGAGGGCTGGGGTAGGAGGATGTGTCCTTAGATAGGGGCTAGAGGGGGAGGCCAGATCGTCGGTTAACAATACTGGCCTGTGGCGGTAAGGTCATTATCGGTGAGCACATATTTGAGGTCTGAGGGGGCGGGCATCATCCTATGGAGGTTCCCGCCCAGGGGGAGGAGCCTGCGGGCCACTCCCAGTACTCCAGGGGCAAGGTAATATGCAAAGGAGCGCGGGTAGGAGTAGTTCACGCTTTCCTTAGGCTGGTAGCCACCCCGCGCGCGTGGACTCATGACGCCACCGGCGCAGAGTAAGGGCCCTCCTTTAGTGGGTAAATGGAGTTTGGGGCGTAGACCGGGCAATTCCCGGGGTAACACTGCGCATGCGCACTTCTAAGGGGAAGGCGCAGCTTGTAGGACCTGACACCGGTAGTGACCCTGCCATATGGCCAGAAATGTACAAAAATCAAGATAGGATGTTTAGTTAAGCTAGGAACAACTTGTATTAGAGTTTTGTTAAGGTCAGGCTCTCAAACTTGTTGATAACGATTGTATAACTGAATGTCCTGCTGATTTTTGTATTTCATCGTTGATTATGCAATTAAAACCCTTTTTTAATTTCATACTTTAATAAATACGGCCGGGCGACTAGCGCCCGCCTTCCAAAGAGTAAACACGTCTCGTGTCCACGTTCCTTGGTGTTGGGTGCCGGATTGGGGGGGAGGCGGCAGCTAGTCGCTGACCATGTGAAAAGGGGGGGCCCTCGGCCCCCCCGCACGCATGGCGGCGCGGCGACCGCCTCACCCCCTCTCCCCGCGGGTCCTTCGACGGTGGGGGCGTGCCCTGGGGGCGCGACCCACCGCCGATTGGCCGGCGCCTCTCCTGACCCGGAATCAATGGACTGGTTCCGGGTCGGGGGGGGCGGGCGTGAGGAGGGGCCACCCGGCCCCTCGGGAATAAGAAGTAGGGAGCGCCCAGGAGACTCCCTTGTCCCTGGACGCTCCCTCGCTGAACGTTGTGCCCCGCGTTCGGGGCTTCTTTGTTTCCCACCCACCATCCCTTGGTACAAAGCTTAAGCAGCGTTATGTCCGGTCTAATGGTAAGTTTCATAGGTATAGACCGCGGGAGAGAGTAGGTTGTTGTGGTATTTTGTGATCTGTTGTCAGGACCTTTTTCCCTTTGTAGAAAAATGATGTTTGAAGTGAACTATATTTGAAGATATGTGTCGTTAGGCCTTTTTTCCCTTTGTAGATATACGTAGATATTGTGATTATGAGCAACATGCGTGAACTGAATTGTAATTTTATGCCATGTGTCGTTAGGGCTTTTTTCCCCTTTAGCTATGCGTGGATACTGTTATTTATTAGCCAGTGTAGTTGTCCTTTAGACTTTTTTCCATAGGTCGTCGTATTTATTAGGTATGGGGCATGCGGTAAGGTCATTATCGGTGAGCACATATTTGAGGTCTGAGGGGGCGGGCATCATCCTATGGAGGTTCCCGCCCAGGGGGAGGAGCCTGCGGGCCACTCCCAGTACTCCAGGGGCAAGGTAATATGCAAAGGAGCGCGGGTAGGAGTAGTTCACGCTTTCCTTAGGCTGGTAGCCACCCCGCGCGCGTGGACTCATGACGCCACCGGCGCAGAGTAAGGGCCCTCCTTTAGTGGGTAAATGGAGTTTGGGGCGTAGACCGGGCAATTCCCGGGGTAACACTGCGCATGCGCACTTCTAAGGGGAAGGCGCAGCTTGTAGGACCTGACACCGGTAGTGACCCTGCCATATGGCCAGAAATGTACAAAAATCAAGATAGGATGTTTAGTTAAGCTAGGAACAACTTGTATTAGAGTTTTGTTAAGGTCAGGCTCTCAAACTTGTTGATAACGATTGTATAACTGAATGTCCTGCTGATTTTTGTATTTCATCGTTGATTATGCAATTAAAACCCTTTTTTAATTTCATACTTTAATAAATACGGCCGGGCGACTAGCGCCCGCCTTCCAAAGAGTAAACACGTCTCGTGTCCACGTTCCTTGGTGTTGGGTGCCGGATTGGGGGGGAGGCGGCAGCTAGTCGCTGACCATGTGCGTTTGCAGAAAGTAATTGACCGTAGTTCTCATTAAGTAGATCTTGGCTGAGATGCCTGACTGAAGTTTGAAAGGGCTCTGATTGTTTCTGAGCAAGCAAGCAAAATATGGGTTTCTGTGTTTTTTGTGAGTGTTGGCATGATTTAGATCATGATTTAGATCATATTCATCATCTAGATCCTGCTACACAGCATCTAACTCTAGTGAATCAGGTACGGTGTTAACCCCAAAGTCTATGAGGTAATGTGTCCCTGGAGACTATATTCAAAACAGCGTTTCAAAATACACTCAATGAGAAAGGACTGTCTCAATAAGAGAGTTCAATATGAAAAATGTAGGAAAACATGTAGGTTCATTAAAGATTCAAATGCAATACAGTAATTGAAAAATGCAGTAGTCATCTCATGAAAAGACAGAAATAATTTGCCATAAAAACTCTTAGTAATAAGAATAGTATCAAATACAGGCACAATCAGAAATAGACAAAGTCTCAAAATGTGCAGCAAAATTGGGCCGCATCCCAAGAGGCTTAGAAAATGCCTCATGGCTCACTCCCAAAGTTAAGGTTTATATACAGTTTCTTGCATAGAGAATTATTAAAACTTCAGTCAGCATGGTAACGTGCATTATTATAACAAATCAGAATTCTTGTTTTAATAACGTCACACAAGTCTACCATCTTAGCGCTAATCAACTACGTGAATATTGACCCTTCTGATCTAATGTCATCCAGAGTTGTTAGAACAAACTGGTTACATAATCAACAGAAAACCACTGTGAATCAATGCGTTAACAGGAAGAACCTTGGGATTGTAGCAAGAGGCTTCCTCTAGTAAGTTCTTCGAGAACATTAAATAAACACTTTTTTCTGCATGTAGTGGTAAATGAGAAACCTGCATTTCAATTCACCAAGGTGCCAGGGGGAGCGTAAGTGACCTCATTCCTTGTCTCCCCCCCCCCCCTCATGACATCACAGGAAGTTTATGTCATGTGACATTTGAACTCCGTGACATTACAGGACGGCACATATTTAAAATCCTACAATAAAAGAATACTTATATAATAGAAAATATACCAAAGTAAATAAAGCAGGTTATCACCCATATTATAAGTGGGGTAAAGCTATAATAAGTCAACTGTGCAATCATCATATACAAATAGCAAAACCAGGATAGGCTAGGGCACCTCTCTCTCTCTGGCCAGAATTACAGATATTATGCAGCCAGGCAAGTCCACCGTATTCTCAAGGGCATATTCAAATTCCATTGGAACAGCTGCCATATGCTTAGGCACAATCTTATACGAGTACCTCATTACTTCGAGACTAGCCTGTGTGGCACCTGTGTGGGGATTTCCTGTTCAGATATTATCTGTTCACAGACTACAAAAATGTGTCTGTGTTGCATCCCTAACAACAGAGTGAGTGTTCAGAACAGTGTCTTTTCTGCAGACATAATTAATTTAATCACTGATTTTATGTAGATTTTTCACAGGGTTGGAATATTATGATAAATATAATTGTCTGGTTCTACATATAATAGATAAGTTAGCTATATCGGTAGCATTTTCTATACTTTGAATAGACAGGTGCTCCAATTCCACCAACTCACTAGAACTTATTTAATGGAAATCAGAAGAGTGAGGTTGAGTCTAGGAATTTTACTTGTAACGTCTTATTTTATACAGGTTTCTGCAGCCAGCATTTACTCTGCTGACCCATTACACAGGCTACACATTTCTAGAAATATAAATTGAATACAAGATACAATGGAGTCATTGCTTGTCTGATATATCGGAAGGGAATTTTCTGACTCATTTTCTTCAGTTTCTGAAACATATACAGAGTTGATGCAATGGTGTTGCATATATACATTTACACTTGTGTTTAAGAGATAAATGTGCTTCATTGCCCGTAGATAGATATGTTTGCCCAAGGAAATCTGAAACACATTAAAACACTTTGGGATTAAAAAAAATGTAAAGACGAGTTTCTTTGAATAGTATAAGGTAGATTTGTTCTTCTCTGCATATGTCCCCCTGCATGTCGGGTTGGCCGTAGCAAGGTGGCAAAACCAACATGCGCAATGCAACTTAAGTGGCAACTCCTCACTGCTGCCAATCATTGGCAGTAGTGACGCACTGGCCCAGCTATGCCCTTGAACTCCAAGTAGCTTAATGAAAAATTATGAACACTCCTTCGAACCATATTGAGAAGGTCCTAAACCTTCACTGAAACATAGCGCCAAGCAGGAGACCAAGTATGGCCCAATTTACAAGCCTTGACTGAAAGACAAAAGACGGAAATGGCCCAATTATCAGTGTCTGGGGAAATGATTTTCTCATTGCCACCAAAGCAGGCAGACAGGTTCAGGAAGTTACTGTTCTGCACTGCAAACCTACATTCCCCAACATTTAAGTATCCCCCACCAACCAGTGTCATGCTTTGTACTCAATACATGGAAACACTGCTTTCAACATTGGGGCCCATCGGGGAAAGGGAGGGGGGGAAGAAAAGCACCGACCCGAGACTCAATGTAGGTGTGAAAAAGGGCGCTTTATTGGAAGCAGGTGCATCCTACACAATAACATCCTTGGCCTGCGCCGCACAATCTAAACCTCATAAATATGTAATTTACTGACTCACCCCCACCCCCTCCCCTAACTGATTCCCACAATCCACAAACAGTAACAATTAGCATAACGTAAATTTGCCTCTCCACCTGGCTAAATACTTTATTGTGCTTGACCTACCCCCCGATAATCCAAACAGATTTCCTACTCTTCCCCCATATATTAGGAAGAACCGCCCCTACATGCAAAATGCACCCCACACCTGCTCCAGCGACATGCGAAACCCCCACCCAATCATAAAACCCCCTTGCACCAGCCTCCAACAAAACGTCGCCCAAAATCCCCCGGCACCCCAAAACTCCCCCGAAAAAGAAACTCCCCCGAACAAGAAACTCCCCCGAAAAAGGGAAATACCTGCCCTTGGGGGCCCCCCCCCTTATAACATGACCCAGGGAGGGAGGGAGGGGAAAAAATGTCCATCCGCCACCCCCCGCCCGGCGGCCGAGACACCACACTTAAAATGGTGTCTGCCGCGTGGCCGGCCGGATACCAAAACCCCAGCCCAAAAGAAGCCCAACAAAGCCCCGCCCCCAGCCCAAAAACTACCAGAACACCCAAACCCGTCCCCGGGCGGCGCCAGCTCCACCCCCCCCCCTTTCCCCGGCCCCCAAATTCCCCCGGGCGGGGCAGGCCTCCCTTTGGTCGGTCGCCCCCCCAGGACCCCCATTGGGGCCCATTGGGGAAAGGGAGGGGGGGAAGAAAAGCACCGACCCGAGACTCAATGTAGGTGTGAAAAAGGCCGCTTTATTGGAAGCAGGTGCATCCTACACAATAACATCCTTGGCCTGCGCCGCACAATCTAAACCTCATAAATATGTAATTTCCTGACTCACCCCCACCCCCTCCCCTAACTGATTCCCACAATCCACAAACAGTAACAATTAGCATAACGTCAATTTGCCTCTCCACTTGGCTAAATACTTTATTGTGCTTGACCTACCCCCCGATAATCCAAACAGATTTCCTACTCTTCCCCCATATATTAGGAAGAACCGCCACTCGAGGGACGTGCTAACGGTCCTCGACCCCCCCCTAGGACTCCCCATCGCTGAAACCCGGGACGTGCCGCATGACCCAGCCGGCAGGACCACACCCCTAACCATATGGCGTCCTCCCCCCTAACCATAGGGCCATGCCCTCCGTCCCCATGTATAGGGCCATGCCCTCCGTCACCACGTATAGGGCCATGCCCTCCGTCACCACGTATAGGGCCTTGCCCTCCGTCACCAATGTATAGGGCCATGCCCTCCGTCACCAATGTATAGGGCCATGCCCTCCGTCCCCAGCGTATAGGGCCATGCCCTCCGTCACCAACGTATAGGGCCATGCCCTCTGTCACCAATGTATAGGGCCATGCCCTCCGTCACCAATGCTTAGGGCCATGCCCTCCGTCACCAATGCTTAGGGCCATGCCCTCCGTCACCAATGCATAGGGCCATGCCCTCCGTCACCGATGCACAGGGCCATGCCCTCCGTCACCATTGCATAGGGCCATGCCCTCTGTCACCATTGCATAGGGCCATGCCCTCCGTCCCCAATGTATAGGGCCATGCCCTCCATTACCAATGCATAGGGCCATGCCCTCGTCACCAATGCATAGGGCCATGCCCTCGTCACCAATGCATAGGGCCATGCCCTCGTCACCAATGCCTAAGGCCATGCCCCGTCACCAAAGCCTAGGGCCATGCCCTCTTCACCTATGCATCGGGTCATGCCCTCCGTCACCAATGCATAGGGCCATGCCCTCCGTCACCAATGCATAGGGCCATGCCCTCCATCCCTAAATGTATAGGGCCATGCCCTCAGTCAACGTCACCCCCGGGGCGTGCTTCCAGGCCGCGGAATCGAGCTCCCTACGAAGTATGACCGCACCGAAACGGGGCCGTGCCCTCTCTCTGGTGCCCAGGCCCCCCCCCCTGTCAACACAAGGCCTGGGAAGCCGCCCAGCACCTGCAGGTAGTCCGCCGAAACCGGCCGTCCCACCAGAGAGAAGCCCTCCGTATGGTGCGTCCCACACCGGAGCCCGTCCGCCAGGAAAAAACCCCTGCCGCAGTGCCCCCAAAACCCCCGTCACCCACCATACCCCGCCGCCCCCGACATGGCTGCGTCACCGTTCCTCGTCAGACCCCACCGCGCGTTGCGACCCCCCTGTCCTCCGGCGGGCGTGCTCCCTGAACATGGAGTCGAGCTCACTACGGAGAATGACCACACCGACATGGGACCGTGCGTCCTCTCTGGCGCCCAGGGAGAAGTCCTCCACACAGTGCCTCACCCCCCAGAGCCTGTCCGCCAGGAAAAAGCCCACTACAAAGAACGTACCTCTCACCCACGCATGACCCCCAAATGCCCTTGAAATGCCCGCGGCCTAACCGAGACGCTTTCCCTGTTCCCGCCTATACGCCCGCACCGTCCGCTCGAGCCCCCCAAACCTGCATCTAGGCCGACACCCCAAAAAGTAGTCAGCACCTAAAAACGCCCCATGTGCACCATAACGGCAAGAAAAGGATCCCGTACGCTCTGCCAAAACCCCCGACCCTGCGAGACGGGTAGACTCCACCCCTTTCAGAACCCCAGGTTACCGACAAAGCTGCACCGGAGCCCGAATGAGGCCCGAACGACTCCCCTATCAATGCCCCCCGTGTCCCTACATTCAACTCCAGCCCCCCCCCAGACCTTCACCCAGGCCGCCCCAAGCAACGTGTAGTCCTCCAAGACGCCATAGCCCTCCCAGACACTCTGGACAATCTACCCCTGCACTTGGCTCCCCCTTATAAGTGCCAATATGTGCTCAGCTTAACTGGTATTGTGCTGCTTCCGTTATTGCCTCCGCTTATATTATACAAGTAACCTTACACCTACAACCAGCCATGACTATTGGCTCTGACAAAAGTTGTCAGTTGGATAAGATAAATATACTACATGCATACATAACACCATGGCTTCGTTGTACATACTATTGAAAATGCTTTGGTTCTTGTGCGAGTGGTTGTGGCGTAATGGCTAGAGAGCTACTAACTTTGGAGCTCAGGAAGCAGGTTTGAGTCTCAGCATCAGCTCAAGGTACAGTGTTTCTGAGCAAATCAATTAATCGCCAGTGCCTACCAAATGTAAATGAATATGTCGTTGTTGATGCTCAGGGAAAGCCCTTCGAGTTTTACCATATATAACTGCAAACAAATAAAAATTACGTCAAAAACAGTGTACTGCTGCAGAGGTAAGATTTCTTTCCATTCAGAGAGCTAGGAGACATCTCAACCCCTCCCTGGGCCAAGACCTCAAACCCAGCCTCCCCCATTCTATCCTATAGGCAGAATGGCCTTTCAGCAGTGAAAACCAAATGGAGTGTTTTTCACTGTCAGGACATTACACACACCTTAGCACATGTCCTTCCTTTTACCTACACCCCACCCCGCACAGGGATTACCCGGGACCTACCATAGGGGTGCCCAATGTGTATGGAAAAGTGAAAGTCCGGCCCGACAAGTGGTTGCACTTGTCAGGAACACATGCTAAATTAGCAAACTGTGCGCAGGTCCTACACTGCAGCCTTGAGTTCCCTTCTCCACGCACCCTTGAATTACTAGCCCTGGCACACACAGTGCACATCACAAGGGACTTTACTAGTAAGGCAAACATACCAATCATGGCCATCCAATTACCATTACACTTTACATAGGGAACACTTGTACTTTGACACTGATCAGCAGCGGCAAAGTCCCCAAGCATCTAGATTGGCAACTCTATGTCAGGAAAATGGTCTACGGGGAAAGCAAAACATTTAGAGAACTTTCACTAAAAAGGGGCAAGTCCTACAGGGCCCCTAGGGGTCGAATAATCCTGAATCACCTCAAATTTATTTCTGTCTAAAGTTGCCTTTGCATGATTATTTCCCAGGTTTTACCACCAAAAGGACTAGCTAAACCCATGAACTCTCATAAATCTTCCCCAGAGATTTGATGATTCCTTGTTGGAAACTACCAATGTGTGTGTGGTATCCCCCCAGATTTTTGCCGCCCTTTACTGAACCTGTTTTTGTTAGCCAGTGAC
Organism: Lissotriton helveticus; assembly: GCF_964261635.1. Taxonomy (NCBI): domain Eukaryota; kingdom Metazoa; phylum Chordata; class Amphibia; order Caudata; family Salamandridae; genus Lissotriton; species Lissotriton helveticus. The sequence goes on along the minus strand of NC_136069.1, from coordinate 750,685,218 downwards.
AAAATGCTTGTGCTTTCCAGTTAAACAATGAAACCCGGAATTCACCTAATTGGCACATTTAATTCCCTTTTAAGATCCCTAGTATATAGACCTTCCTGTAACTAGGGCCTGCCAATTAATGCTACTAGTGGACTGCAGCACTCATTGTGCCACCCACTAAAATAGTAGGTTTAAAACATGTCTCCAGGGTGGCCAATGCAGCCTGAGCGTGCAGGTATAAAATGGCTTTCTGACCTGGCAAAATAACCCTTGTTCCAGGCCTAAACCTTCCCTTTAAAATACTTTAAAGTCACCCTTTAGGTAGTCTTTAAAAGCCGTAGTAGACCATAGTGCAAAGTGCATGGTATTTAAAAGCAAGTACATCTAATAGCTACAGGTTCTGGCAACGAAAACCTCCGAAGTCATTTTTCACTGTATCCTGACTGGCTCTCCCCTAGAGTAACACTGGTTTACACTACTGCCTTTTCTAAGTGCAAAATGCAGTCTGTGTACCGCTATAAAAATATTCCAAGGGCTCATTTTAATAGCAATTTAAAATTCAACGTAACATTCTTATAAAATAAACTTTGCTGACACTGGGCGAGGTGGTTTGTTCCTGTACCAGCATCTTATCATTGAATTTCTTCCAGTACAGAGCTGATTTATCATGCCAAAATATAGCTAAATATGGGCTTGCACTATCAAATGAGGAAGACTAAAAGCATACCTAGGGAAGTTGCTTTATACCAGCTGAAGCCAAGGTCTGTGCATTGTGCTTGAAAAACCAATTTCCATAGTGTAACGCTGGTAGGAGTTTTAATTTGATAATTTCCAGCATTGTTAACAGAGAGGGGCATGAGAATTCACTGGCCACGCGTAGTAATGAGAGAGAGCACAAAAAAGTGAGGAATGGAATACTCAAATTAACCTCAGCCACTGGCGATTACGCCGGACACATACGCATCGTAACTGATAATGTCACAGGTACCCCCCCATCCCCCTACACCACCCAGAAGTCCATACCCCCAGCGTACACTCCTAACATTACCACCCCCCAAGAAGTCCAGCAGTCTTTACTCCCCTGCCCCGAAACAAAAACCCCGGCGGCCGTAGGGACCCTTCGGGTAGGGGCAGCTGGGACTCACCTAGTCCCACGTGGGAGCCCGACCGCCCGCACCAGGCAGAGCCGGCCCATCCGCTCGGCCGCGTGGAGCTGCATGCTGCTCTCCCGAGCTCCACCAACATCCAACGACGTGTCCAGCATGCCTCCTGCCGCGGCCCGTCCCTGCACCAGCGAAATGTCCAGCCTGCCGGGAAATTCTCGTTTCACCCAAGCCTGAAATGTCCCACTGTATCTACACACACTCAGCAAGTCCATACTTCCGCAGGCAATCCACTCGTGCCTTTTGCGACAATGGATGAAGTTCCCGTGTGATTTCAGTCTGGATTGAGCTCCAACCAAACACGGAAGAATGCTTCAACTCAGCTGCCAAATTGTCCCGTTGACTCAATACACAAAACAACAGTGACGAGCACAGGCATGTGATGACTTGGACGACGATTTAACAGGCCAGCAGCGTGAAGCGTTCTCTGAAGAAAATGTCCATCCGCCACACCCCGCCCGGCGGCCGAGACACCACACTTAAAATGGTGTCTCTGCCGCGTGGCCGGCCGGATACCAAAACCCCAGCCCAAAAGGAGCCCAACAAAGCCCCGCCCCCCAGCCCAAAAACTACCAGAACACCCAAACCCGTCCCCGGGCGGCGCCAGCTCCACCCCCCCCCCCCTTTCCCCGGCCCCCAAATTCCCCCGGGTGGGGCAGGCCTCCCTTTGGTCGGCCGCCCCCCCCAGGACCCCCATTAGACAGTAAAAAAAGGATGTGTTGCATCAGAAACAATCCGAACGAGCAGCAGAAATCAGTTAAGTAAAAACAAAGAACACAAAGCCAACCCTGTAGGCCTACTCAGTTCTCTTCTTGCTAGGGGTTCTTTTAGAGTCGTCCGGTGCAGGACAGACTATGAAGATCAGACATAATATCACAAATGGCTTTGTAGTTAACTGATTGTGGTGCAGTGGTCCCTCAAAGTAATGAAATACTGTCTCTTCATACATTTCAAACTCTGTGTGTGTGTTTGTGCACAGTTTGAAACATTTTACAGCAGATAGGTGCTGTTTAATGTAGTAGGTTGGCAAAGTAATCCACGTGTGTTTAAGATAAGATGTCACACTAAAAACATAATGGTGAATGGTTGTTTAAACATTGTGACTCAGATAATTGTAAAGATTTACATTAAGACATATGAGAAAAGAAACATCCCTGCCCACCAAAAAAACCAAATTATACTGCAAGGAATGTACTAGCTACATGTTTTAAAAATTGATATGCGCAAGCTGATCCAGAAACCATTTATAACCGGTCACCTGATAATACCACTATAACTCTGATTTGTGGAAACGTTCTACTACTGTTACACTTTAGGATTTCTCGTGTTAGTTCACACTTTCGTATTTTATTATACGGTGTTGGATACCTTTTTAAAATCATATTTGGACTCTTTATTTCAGTCCTAAATGAAGAGCATATAAAAGCATCCGAACCTTGCCATGCTATTTAATCATCTCAAAATTGAATGACAAGAGAAGCTCCTCAATTTGCATTGCTTTCCATTATAAGAAATAATGGCATAAATAAGTGACGACTGATCTGCTGGAGATGTGATTGTCTTCTGTAGACACTGTTTCAGGCTGGTAGAGGGCAAAGGAAATAACTACGATGCCGCCAACCTTACTCGGCTGGCAGTGGCACATCTTTTCCATATCATTGGCGCTGCTGGCAAGTTCTCTGGCATGGCATTGCAGTCATCTACTGCATAAAAACCCTCCCGTGTGTAGCACACTCACCCGAAGGAGGAGCTCTCTCGGTCATCAGAGAGCCATAGCTCAAGCACCAGCCTGCTGATGAATTGCTTCCTGTATGATCCTTTGATGTGTTTCTTTTCAGTGCTATTGTAATGTGGCTGAAATGTAACAGAATGCCAGCTATGCCTCGTTTGGAGCAAATTAAGTTGTTTCTAACTTCTTGTTAATAGTGCTGTACAACAGTGTAAAAAAAGTATGAACCCAACATACAACCTAGTGTAAAGTCTTTATTTATGACCTATTCACTGCTTTTCCAAAATTTACTTTTCGTCCTTTGGAAAGCTTATATCAAATCCGACCGTAGGGGTTACAAGAACTCTGCTAAGGGTCGCAGTGGGATAGCTAGGGGTCCCACCTGCTACCCCTGGCAACCCCTAATTGACGTCCATGGTGAGAAATATAAACACATAATGAACATTGTGATTCAGTTGCCAGTTTAAACAAGATGGCTCAGAGGCCTAATTGGTGTCTATAAGCATTAAAAACATATTTTAGCACGGCGTGATAATGTTGTTTATATTGCGAAAGCTTAATATCAGTGTGCACGAATAAAAATAAAGTGCAGTGCAGCTAATGCTAATGCATATTTTAATTTAAATGCACAAAGGTTTCCTGAGTGCTTAACATAGTAATGTAAGTGTGTAAGCTAGTGTCACTGTTAAGTTCTGTGTCTTTTTAACATTAATAAATAATTGTAAAATAACATATTAATAGCAACTCAAGGTTTTTAAGGATGAATATCATAACAAACCCCATATTCAGTAATAACTCGTGCATAGGTTTTTCAAAAAGTATTGTACGTTGTAAGCTAGTAAGTGCCACACTGAAGTGACAGAATATCACATTTCACTCTACAGCTTTTTGGTGGTTCTTGTAATGTTTAGCCTAAGAAAGTTCTTAGACAATGGCCACATTTTGGTGCTAGCACTTAACCAGGGTGCAAAACACAGGGGGCCAGAGGCACGACGATTGTATGTTCTTTCAACAAACTCCGTAGTAACGCATGCCTTTACCACGCATGCGTTACTACGGAATGCTATTTTCACGCTTATCTTTCTCCACGTATTTTTCCGTGGTGACGTCATACGTAGGCAAAAAGAAACAGCCGTTTCCTTCCTCTGCGACGCCGATTGCCTGCACATCTCGTCTAAAGGTTAGTGTTTTTTTGGGGGGGGGAAGCCCCCCCAACCCCCCTTTTTTATTTGTACCCTTTACCACACATGCCTTTACTACGTACCTTGTAGTAAACTTATGTGTGGTAAAGGCTGTCGTTGTAACTACGCATGCGTTGTAATGCATGCGTGGTTAAGGTTTTCGTTGAAACGGCCTCGTTGTAGTGGCCGTTTCCCAGGCACGACCATTCAGTTTTGCGGGTCGCAAATTGAGATTTTTTTTTTTGTGACTCGCAAAATGGAATGTATTAATGTGTCTCAGACACATTTAGCGATTCCCAAGGGGGTCGTAAATGACTTGCCTCATCAATATTCAAGAGGCAGGTTGCACTTTGCAACCCATTGTGAATGGCTGCACTCACAAGGATGGTGGCCTGCTGGGGTCAGCAGACCACCATGTCTGTGACTGCTTTTTAAATAAAGACTTTTTTTTTTTAAATGCTTCCTGTTTTCCTTAAAGAAAAACGTTTCTGTTTCATTTTTTAAGAGTAGGCAGTGGTCTGAGTGCTCTTAAAAAATATTTTTACTGCCCAACACAAAGGGGAAGGGGTCCGCTGGGGACCCCTTTTTGGTAACTCCAATTGTTTTGAGACTATATTTGCAGTCACAAAACAGTCACAAATACCAGTACGACTCGCTGCTAGGAAGGGAACGCCCCTTCCTAATAGCGACTCACAAACGCTATTTTGCGAGTCGGTAATAGGTTACAGACTCTCAAAATAGGGTTTGTACACACCACAACCCTTTTTAGCAATCGCAAATGGTCTGATTTTTCGTTTGTGACCTCTAAAAAGGGTCGTACATCTGGCCCAAGGTGATGAAAAATAAAGTTAATATGCTAACTCTCAAATTTCTGTTAGTCTTATTCTATGTTACGCATATTTGGTTGTGTGGCTCTGAATGTTGTTGGAGTTATTTGCTGATTCCTATATTTTCTGCAGATTCCATCTGGACTTTTTATTCCAAGCTTTGCTGTTGGTGCCATTGCTGGGCGCATGGTGGGAATTGGAGTGGAACAGCTAGCTTACCACCATCATGACTGGATCATCTTCAGGAGCTGGTGTCGGCCTGGGGCCGACTGTGTCACTCCGGGACTGTATGCAATGGTGGGAGCTGCCGCATGCTTAGGTAACATGCATAATCCTCTATTTCATTTCTTTTGTTGACATACTTATGAACTAACGATGCCAAACAAGAAATCTAAAACGTGGCTGTAATCTGAGACGTGGCTGTAATCTGAGCCGTGATGTACCAATCACCTTGTGGCCGTTTGAGCCAGGTGGAAACAAACGAGGCTTGCAGGAGTCGCTCAGGACAAGGCCCTGGAGTAATGCAAGCTCCAAGCGAAAAACAGGGTAGTTCCTGTAGATTCACTATTCTTAACTCCCATGTCTACTTAACTAATTGATATGTTGGTCGTACATATTATGGAGTTAAAGTAAATATGCTGGTCAATATTAACATTTCCATATTGTTGTGGTAGAATATCGACGCACAGCTCTTGTAGGATGCTTCACATGCTGCCACATGAGTGCAGTAAATGACTGATTGTCTTGCTTTATGTTACTTTACTTAGGCTTTTACAATGAATTGCTGCATTTCTTTACCCATAGGCATGCAAAATCAAAATGAGCGCATGGACAATATTGCATTGTGTAAACTAACAATTACGCCACTTACAGGGTGGGCTGGTCTCGCCCCTGTACTGATTTTGTATGTGAGATATCTGCTTGGGTAAGAAATGGAAACTACACACAGCAAACATCACATAATTTTAGTCACTTCAGATTAATGCGCCTTGTTGGCTGTAAGTAAAATGTGATGGAGTCATGTGCATATTTTTGTCATAAAAAGGTCTTGGGTATTACAACGAATCATTAAGGCTTTTGCAATAAAGTCATTTGTAAGCTTTCACACATCTCTTGTTCCAACTATTGTAACAATTGTAAACAAAACATGTAAAAAAACAAACATGTCTTACATCAAGGAAGAATAATAGACTTCGACCCATGTGCTTCACACTGAGGCTGTCTCGAAGGGAAACAGCCATTACATTGCATGCGTAACAACGCATGCAATTACAACGCAGTCATTACAACGACCGCGTTGTTACAACGCAGTACATTACAACGCAAGTCGTTACATCGACTTGCTCTAGGGGACGCACTAACCTAAGGAATAGTATAATTTACTATTCCAACACCTACTGTTGCGCACACTGGAGTTGGAGTAGTAAACCATACTATTCCTAAGTCCGGCGCGCCCCTAGAGCAAGTCAATGTAAGGACTTGCGTTTTAATGTACTGCGATGTAACAACACAGTAGTTGTAACAACAGCGTTGTAATCACATGCGTTGTAAACGCATGCGATGTAAGATGCTATATTCGTCTCGCAGCCCTTTAAGAGCATGTCCCGGTGGGACCCTTGCAGTCAACAAGACAGTGCCTTGGTCAGTCCCTCCACTCCGCATGCCCCTCGTTGGAAAACGTTTTGCCCTTTTTTACAATGATGGATTAGAGAGTCACTGTTCAGTCCTGTTTCTCTCTCTGCAGAAAATGGTCTCCTCTACGCCTTCAATCGTTAGTTATGTGCTCTTCAGTCTGCCTTCGATTGTTGTAATTTGAAATTCCCTCAGATTTCTTACTAGGGTTGCCTAGTAAAGCCATCTTTTTTCCTTCTGGTTAGATCAGACATTTCAGTGGCACATTCTCAACTGGGTGTCTCGCTTCCAGAATAATGTCCAGCATCAAAATACTTCTCATTGAGCACCAGAGCCTTTGTTTTCTTTGCCAACGTACACTTGTTCCTTAGGAGATAATTCTTGTGTGACTTATCTAAAATGGTAGCTTTGAGCCACGAAAGGCGCAGTACCCCTTCATCAACTTGCTCCTGAGTGATGGTACTTATATGTTTCTTGGATTTTTACTGTCCAGAACTACTCACTATGGATAGGGGTGAGTGGGATTGCTTATCCTCTGTGAGCTCTGGGACAAAGCTAACTCCATTCGTGACAGACCCTCATCCTTTAGAGGTCTTACTCGTCACGCTAGTGTTGCACCATTTTTCTCCAGTGCAGGCTTGCGATACTGTCTGTAGTCCTCCTCCACTCCTCATAGTAACACACCTGCTGCACTATATCCTGTTTCACTCTGGAACCAAAGGTAGCGAAAGTTAACTAGAACAAGCATTGGCAAAGCCAATAGGTCTCGCCTATGGGTGAGCAATTGTCTTTGACAATCAATTGGGGGTGGTGAACGGGGAGGCGGATTAATTAATGATAAGTGTGCGCATGCTTAATGGACCATTTAGGCAAGCGCACATTTGACCAGTTGGTACACTTTCAAAACATTTAACATCTTTAACATTAAAAACAAGCAAAGCAGCAAGATACTGCACTGATGTTAAAATCATTTCCAGAAGCCATGTATGAAACCTATAACCTGTACAGTACGCACAGGCGTGCCTTTCGGCAAGCGCACAGGTGACTAGTTGGTACACTTTCAAAACATGTAACATCTTTAACATTAAAACAAGAAAAGCAGCAAGATACTCCGCTGATGTTAAAATCGTTTCCAGAAGCCATGTATACAACCTATAACCTGTTAACAGTACGCACAGGCGTGCATTTCAACAAGGGCACATGTGACTAGTTGGTACACTCTCAAAACATCTTTAACATTAAAAAAAGCAAAGGAACAAGGGAAAATTGCAAATCTCAATGCAGGTCAACACCAAATGAGAGATGATGCTAAACCTTTTTTAACAACTTATGTTATTGTCCAAACGTTCGGTGCTATGGAAACCCCTCGCATCACAAGCTGCAAGTATACCAGGCTGATGGTCCAAAGGCAGTCAAAAAGAAACAGGCAACCTCGGGAAACAGCATCTGACATTTGATCTCGGTCTTTAAATGAACAGCAAAGGTCACGAGATAAGAAAAAGAATTACAGCCCTGTTTACAGAGAAGCTCACAGCGAGTAAAAACACAGAGCGCTGGTGTCAACTGTTCTCATGAAACTGGGCCGAACTGTTAGAGAAAAAGTTAATCTTGGGTTCAACAGAGCATTCATCTAATAAGTCATGTAAGCAAATCCTACTTTGACTTGTACTGTCCCCTCTCCCTTCTTTGAAAGCAGAAAGCAGTGTGTGTACCTACGTGTGCTCACGGGGTGGCTGCTTGTGAGCGAGTGTGTTTGCGTGTCTGTTTTCTCGTTCCTTTCGTTGGTGCTGTGTGATGTTGAATTGGATGCAAGTCTTTATATAGCCTTTTTTTGAAATTATTTGTTATAGATACAACTGCAAATAAAAAACTCAAGTATACCATATTTCTTATTTAAAAAAAGAAAATAAGTGATGGAACTGTGATTAATTAAGAAGCAAATCAGCAAGACACTGCGAGAATGTTAAAATAATTTTCAGAAGTGACACAAACAACTTATAACTTGCTAACAGTACACACAGGCGTGCACTGAGGCAAGCACACACATGACCACTTGGCGCACTTTCTAAACATTTAACATCTTTGACATTAAAAAATAGGAAAAGGAACAATGGAAATATTGCCAATGCTAATGCATTACAAAACCATATGAGAGATGATCCTAAACCTTTTTTTACAACTTACATTATATTTAAAACGTTTGGTTTTAAATATAGCATGACATGCTGTAATTACACTGGGGCAGATGGTCAAAAGATAGTCAAAGGAAAGAGACGCATTCGTGGAAACAGCCTCTGACATTTGATATTGGTCTTTAAATGAACTACAAATGTGACAAGGTAAGACCAATATTAACAGCCATGTAAACAGAAAAGCTTGTAGCTAATCCAACCACAAACGCTTGTGTGATGTGCTTTTCCGAAGTATTTTTTTCCTTAAGGTAGTATCTAAAATAAAACAAGTGGAAGGCTACAAGTAATGAACCGCTGCGCTGTGTGAGTGAACAACCAACAAAAAGGAGGGACAAATAGGAAAGATTAACATCTTGGAAGCAAGAGTTTTTAAAGGACACTGAAAGAAACAAATTAAAAAAGCAATGGGCAGGCTGTAAGCCCACAAAGTTTATACAACATGTCTTGATGAGACAGCACAAGAACTATCTAGGCTCGACCTAAATATGTAAAATGTCTGATGGTTGGTAGTTTATGTATTACCTTGCTGAAACAACTTGAATATCAGTAACACCTTCCAATATATGAATGGTTAATTGAAAAGTGGCAACTCAGAGAAAATGTTTCAGAACTTGTCAGAGTATCTTAATGTGATGTGTTATTTCCAGGTGGAGTCACAAGAATGACGGTCTCCTTGGTGGTCATCATGTTTGAATTGACTGGAGGATTAGAGTATATTGTGCCACTAATGGCTGCGGCAGTGACAAGCAAATGGGTGGCAGATGCATTTGGCAAAGAAGGAATTTATGAGGCTCATATCCACCTGAATGGATACCCCTTCCTGGATGTTAAGGACGAATTTACTCACAAAACTCTAGCAACTGATGTGATGAGGCCCAGAAGAGGGGAGCCGCCTCTTTCTGTCTTGACCCAGGACAACATGACCGTAGAAGACGTGGAAACACTGATCAAAGAGACGGATTACAATGGCTTCCCAGTGGTGGTCTCTAGAGATTCAGAACGACTCATTGGCTTTGCTCAGAGAAGAGAACTCATCCTTGCAATAAGTAAGTATATGCTTATTACTTTGTGTTGTCCATACGTAATGCTGTTCTGTTTGGTTATAGTATTTAAATTCCCAAAGTAATGCTGCTTACAGGACTTGAATCTGGATAGTGCACAGCAATCTTATTCGTGATGCTAACCTGGTTTTTGTAAGTCTCATCAAATATAGCTGCAACTTGTTTATGTATACTGTGCGTACAGGTTAAGCTTTGAACTGTAGCTTAGTTAAGATGTTTATTTTGCTGGCCATAGAGATAAATAGAAATTAGAGTTGTATTTATAATTACTTTATATGTAACAGTGAATCAACTCAAACTTTAAAAAACAAAAATACTCCAGTATCTATTAGACAAGATTAACTAACAGGTTGCAAAATATACTAACTTGACAGGATCTAGTTAGTATTACATTTATATCATATGAATTATCTATCCTAAATTCTGCCTCTTCCAGTAGAACAAGTAAACAATCTTTTTACCAGTCATTTTGATGAAGTTGCACTATAAATTTTTTTTGTTATTCCAGTTTTGAGGTAAAGTAATGAACTCCAATCGAAAACACAAATATAGAATGTGAGGTCCCAGTTGACTGCAGTACACATAGCCCAAGCATATCAATTCACTAGGCATGTCATTTTGAAAGTCAGTACAGGAAGGCTTATTTTTGAAAGTAGTATTATCGGGAGAAGAGATTCATCTAGCCATAGTGGAAAATAGGGTCCCATATCACTCTATAAATGGTCTGCAGTTTCACACCCTGTCCCTCCTCCATAGTCGTTTCCATAGTTCATCCAATGATCCAAGACCTTCATATGTTTCCAGGGGTATCCCCATCTCTCATTCTCAGCAAGCATACATCAGCCCATGTTAGACTGCCATTGCGCCAGAATCCGGCTCTCCCGCTGCCCCAGAGTCTGCTGCATCCTGGCAGGCAATCTGTAGTCACAAATTATACGGCACTTCATTGTATGTTGGAAGATTTCCATTGTTCCATATTCTAGTAATAACACAAGATTTGGGTTCAGTGCTGGCATAGACTCTAGTCCCACGTTCGAACTTGTAATGATTCCCTCCTAGATCTCACTTAGCTAGGGCTGGAGCTTTATAGTGTGAACTAAACCACTAGTTTACCCCCTTAGGCCTATATCTGATTCTGTTTTTCTCATCTTCTTTTACCTTTTTTGTGAGAAATACACTCAGTGCCAGCTTGACTCCTACACACATTAGTACTTCTTGCGGGTGTTGGAGTGCATGCTCCCATTCTGGTTCTTAGTTTCTCCAGTTTCCGAAGGACATTATAGCCCAGTGTAATGTAGGTCTTACACACCACCTCACAAATAGCCTCTCATACAACACTATGCTACAAAGGAACACGATCTGGGAGCCCTATAGGATATGAATTCATAGGGTATCATAAAGATGTGTTATATACCATTCAATCAATCAATCAATCGGAACATTTGGAAAGTGCACTACTTACCCGTGAGGGTCTCAAGGCGCTGGAGGGGGGGGTGCGGCTACTGCTCGAATAGCCAGGTCTTGAGGAGTCTTCTGAAGGTTAGGAGGTCCTGGGTCAGCCGTAGGGGGATGGGGAGGGCGGTCCAGGTCTTGGCGGCGTGGCGGGAGAACTATCTGCCGCCGGAGGTTGCTCTTCAGATGCGGGGGACTGTGGCGAGGGCGAAGTCGGCGGAGCGGAGCTGGCGGTTGGGGGTGTAGAAGCTGAGTCGTCTGAGGTATTCTGGTCAGGTGTGGTGGAGTGCCTTCTGTGCGTGGGTGAGGATCTTGAAGGTGATCCTCTTGTTGACGGGGAGCCAGTGCAGGTCTCTCAGGTGGGGTGTGACGTGGCTGCAGCTGGTATGTCGAGGATCAGGCGTGCGGAGGCGTTTTGAATTCGTTGGAGTTCTTTCAGGAGTTTGGCCGAGGCTCCTGCATAGAGGGCGTTTCCGTAGTCCAACCTGCTGCTGACGATGATTTTGCTTCTTGTTTCTGTGGGGATCCACCTGTGGATCTTGCGGAACATGCGGAGGGTGTTGAAGCAGGAGGACGAGACGGCGTTGACCTCTTTTGTCATGGAGAGAGTAGAGTCGAGGTTGTGTGCATGGTTGTGGGTGTTGGAGCTGTTCCCAGTGCGGTCGGCCCCCAGGAGTTGTCCCAGGCCAAGGGGGTGGAGCCGAGGATTAGGACTTCCGTCTTGTCCGAGTTTAGCTTAGGTCAGCTGTTCTTCATCCACTCGGCGACGGCTTTCATTCCTTCATGGAGGTTGGTTTTGGCGGTGAGGGGGTCCTTAGTGAGGGAGAGGATCAGCTGGGTGTCGTCGGCGTAGGAGATGATGTTGAGGCTGTGCAGTCGGGCGAAGTAGGCGAGCGGTGCCATGTAGATGTTCAACAATGTTGGGCTGAAGGATGAGCCCTGGGGTAAGCCGCAGATGATCTCTGTGGCTTCGGAGCGGAAAGGGGGAGGCGGACGCTCTGGGTTCTGCCGGAGAGGAAGGAGGTGGTCCAGCCCAGAGCCTTGTCTTGGATCCCAGCGTGGTGGAGGCGTGTACTTAGGGTGCGGTGGCAGACAGTGTCGAAGGCGGCTGACAGGTCCAGGAGGAGGAAGGCCACAGTTTCTCCGTTGTCCAGCAGGGCTCTGATGTAATCTATGGCTGCGATGAGGGCAGTTTCGGTGCTGTGGTTGCTGCGGAACCCGGACTGGGAGGGGTCCAGGATGCTGTTCTCCTCGAGGTTGTGGGTCAGTTGTCTGTTGACGGTCTTCTCGATGACCTTTGCCAGGAACGGCAAAGGGAGATGGGCCGGAAGTTCTTGAGGTCCTTGTTTTTTTTGAGTAAGGCGTTGATCTCTGTGTGCTTCCAGCTCTCCGGGAAGGTTGCTGTCTTGAAGGAGATGTTGATGGCTTTCCGGAGATGGGGTGCGATGGTGGTGCTGGCTTTGTTGAAGATTTGGTGTGTTAAACAATAGAAAGCCACTACTGATAGAAACTTCAACCTTATTTTCAAAAAAGCCACATTGACCTAAACAAACGTGACCGCTTCACTATTTCAACTCTTAGTTTTTTATTTTTCAAAATTCATTGATCCATAGTCATAATTTAATGGACAATTCAACACAATTTATCACAATTTATACAATACAAAATGCATTACACAATAAATCCCCCATCCTTACATTTGGTATCTCGCATAAAATCCCAAAAACACTCTAATCATTAAAAAACACACTCTACTCAGCAAACACACACATTCATCCTAACACACTAACAAGGACAGTGCAATTTTTTTTACATATTCAACATAAACATATTAGTTAAAAAATAACTGGACCTACGGTGCATAAATTACAAAATTATTGTGAACATCAAAAACACTTTAAATGGTTCAAAATCACTCTACAGGTCACAACAAGCAGGTCGGCGCGTTTCGAACACCCCAAGTGAATGGTGTTCTCCTCTGGACCAACAAGCTGCAATGACATAAACAACATACAATTCTGAGTTATTCTGTTTAACTAAACAGCCGCTACTACCCCTCTCTCGCCCCCTCCTGGGGTCTCAGGCTTACCTTTCTCTCTTTATTGTAGATCAGCTGATCTATATGACTGCTGGCAAACGATCTCAGATCTGAAATCACAAGATAATTTTGGACACACTTAAACTACCATTCTACATTGTTACTCCCTTTAAGGAAACTTACAATTGGCCAACCGAGATATCCAAGCAACACCAGAGTCCCTTGATGTTAGTAATTGATTCTGAGCTAAAAAAACAGAAAAGAGCTACTTTAGAGCCTACTCCACTAGTTGTAACTACAGCTTGTACATTTTCTTTCATTCGCTGGGCTTAGATGTCAACTTACATTTGGATGCTCTTTGTAGGGGAATCACGAGGACGCCATGGCCCCTTTAACTCTGTGGAGTTAATCTCTTCGCGCTGGAACATAAAACGGAGGACATATATCAATTACCGTCCCAGGAGGGCAGCCCGTATTCAGCGTATAAAATGATCAATTAACTGCCTACCTTCGTGTCAAGGGACAATGGTCTTTACTTTAATTCACTTGAGTCGCAACGAGGAATGCGGGCAGCTGCTTCTGGGTCTAAGTACCAACGGGGCTCTTTTTCATGCCGTTTGTTCGGACCCACGTGATCGCGTTCACTATCCGGGCTGGATAGTGGGTATTCTGGGAGATGTAGTTCAGTTTGGTGTCCTCTGCAGTCGGGTGAGCACTATGATCGATGCACTTTGTAATTTGCCAACCGCGCTAAGTTTTAGAGTTGAAATCCTTCTTTAGGCTGCTCTGAGCGAGTTATTTACATTTATGAGCAAGGCTAATTTTCACCATGTAGTACCGTCCTTCAGTCCTACGCGATCTGTCCAGATTAGAATATGGGCATTCTAGATGTTGTAGTAGAACTTTGGTGTGTTAGGATTGTAATTTATAATGCACCTGATGTGCATTGTTTGAAGAACTTTGGTTAAACCGCAAGTTAGCAATTTGGTATGTTGACTCTATAGAACGTTGCTTCAGCTACCCCAAAATATTTTCATAACTTGTAGATCTCAGAGAGTTTGTTTAATCCATTGACTGCTGAATTAAATTTAACAATCAATAGAGCTTCTCTGCGGGTCAATCTCAACTCCAAATCACTTCCTCTGGTTCCCAGTTCCACTCTTGAAATCACGGTCCATTTCAGATCTTTTTCGGCGTGATTGTTTAACCTCCAATGGTTGACCAGGGGGGCTGTTTGTACATTTTTCCGGATCCGTGATTTATGTTGTGAGATCCTGAATCTTATCTCCTGGTTTGTTTTACCAATGTATAATTTCTTACATAGACACGTAATCCCATACACAACATTTATCGACTTGCAGTTGGTGAAAGCGTCGTGTTTCCAATAAATGGAGTTATGTGTGAACAACGTTCCTTCTTGAGTCGAGTCACAGCATGAGCATGTGCCACATCAATGGTGGCCTGTTATGGGGGGGGGGGGGGTACGCCTACATAATCACGCAGTGTATTTGGCTTTGGTTGAGACACTGCAGCCCATACAATCTGATTGGCAATACTCTTGTCTTTCTTAAAAGCAAAAAGTGGTCTTGAAGCCAGAGATTTGTCCACATGTTTAATCAAGTGCCAATTCTGATAGATAATTTTCTTTAGATGGTTTGAATTTGGACAAAAAGTTCATACAGCCAAATACACTGCGTGATTATGTAGGCTTACCCCCCCATAACAGGCCACCATAGATGTGGCACATGCTCATGCTGTGACTCGACTCAAGAAGGAACGTTGTTCACACATAACTCCATTTATTGGAAACACGATGCTTTCACCAACTGTAAGTCGAAAAATGTTGTGTATGGGATCACTTTGATTTAATGACTGTAATGAGGAACGGTCATATTTCAGTATTGAATGTTACTACTATGTAATCAAGGTATTACACCTGTGTCCTGCTTCCCAGTTCTAGTGTTTATTAACATAAGGAATATCGAAGCAGACCCACCGGATGCTACTACTGAAGCTCAAATGGCACAACAAGAACACCACATGACACGTAGACTTCTGTAGATTTAAGTGCTCACTCATATGTTATACTTAAATACTGAAGAACATGCACAGTTCTTTGCAGAGAATCCTCAGGCTTTAGATTGTAGTGGTGGATGAATGTAAACTTGGGAGTTGTCAGTTCTACCATGGGAAATGTACTCCAGTGGTGCTTCTTGAACCTTTTCCCATGAAGTGCCGGTGCACCTAGGTAAAATATCATGAAACTTGTGATTATGTGTAGGCAGCTGGAATCACTAGTGTTACTCAACACCTCAAGGGTTCTGTGAAAGCTTCAGTGCCTTTCGCCATAAATTTAAAAAAAGACTCTCACAATTTTAAGTACACTATTTAAGAATTACATACGGCCTGTCTTCCTGATCTCCATGGAGTACAAACCCACCTCCATCGGACACAAAGAATCGGGAGGTAATTCAGGTATTACAAACCAATGCACTTGCTTAAACTGGGAGCCCACATTTCGGACAAATAGAAGCCCATGCACACCAGATTACTAATAAGAATTTGAAGCATTATTAATAAGGTAGCATGATATTCCTCCGAGAGCGGATTTACCTGTCAGACACCCATTCAACATATTGGCTGCTACGCAGTTGTGACAATGCACCGGGGGAAGGTGTCTGAATACTACTAATTTATGGCTATGAAACTGCTTAGTTTCCAGATTCATGTGCTTTACAATTGGGACTATAATGTTGTGTGGCAGACGAGAATTGTTATTGCAATGTTTTCTAGAAGCAACCTTGATTTTTCCGTTAAGTAGTATTTATATTAAATATGTATTGTAAATTTGGTTGCTTTATTGTATAATCCTCTACTTATGAAGGCTTATATACCTTAATCTGGACTTAAAAATCATTATTTTGTTTTGGTATCTCCAAGGCATTTGTTTTTATCTCAACCAGATTGTAGACCACAAAGTGTCCCACTTGTTCAGCCCTTCCATTTTCATGTTCTCTGTGTAAATTCAGTTTTTAACACCCTTCATATTTGAGTTCTGCTGGAGCGTGAGTAATTTAAAACAGTTCATCCCTTTGACTTACAACAGCGGTCCCCAACTCCGCGCCATGATCTTCTTCAGGTCGAATGAATCTTTGCCACCATTTTAAAATGGAGCATAACTCTATATAAAATTCCAACACTACTTATTATGTTCAGTCAATAATGAGAGTTTAGATGAATTTTTAACGGCTTTATTAATCTCATTAGATTTAGTGGTTTGAGATTTAGTCTCTTTATTAAAGGTTTAAATTATTTACATCAGTTATAAACAGAAAATATTACAGCATGTTCCATAAAGGAAAATTACCTAAGTCCTTACTCTACTCTAATAGACCCTAACCTATCAAAACCAATGAAGGGTCCTTTCATGAAAGGGCGACAATTTTAAGGGGCATTTAGAAAATGCATTTAGATTTTAGTGAATAGTAGTTCTGGAAAACTCGTCCAAGTCTTCACCCAATCGGGAATTAGTCATAGCAGTTGCTGTACACGTAAGGAAAGTTTTGAAAACACCATCAACAGTAGTTTACAGTGTAAAGCTAAAAGGATAGTCACAGAGCAATTAGCCTGGACCAGTCTGAGCAACATAAAGCTCTCAGCATGGCTGTAAGGAAAGGGTGGTGGAAGAGCGCCTAAACCCCTCTAATTATGAACACGTATCTTAAACAGAAACTTGTATGTATCCATCTTCGTTGTTATGTCATCACCAACCAATGATGAAAGGATCATCAGATGGTCTGTCGAATCTTTCTTCATTCCCACGGTAACAACCGAGAACAGCTTACATAATCTTCAAGAGGCATACTAAGTGGCAAGTGCCTATGTACACTGGTTTCACGTTGGGTTCCCATGAGAACCCTGTAACTCACTCTTTTAGCTATTCAGAACTCCACTGCGTGGCAATGAATTAGTCTAAAGCAGAAACATTCTGTTACAACTTTTACGGATCTACATCATAAGCTTCACATATCTTTGCATGCACTTATTGTTTTAATATACTGTTGGCTATTCATTATTAAGTGACAGATAGAAATCTATCCAAATACGATGAGAACAAATAGCTTAGGAAGGATGGAAAACATTTGTTTAAGTCAGAACATTCTGCGAGGAAGACATATTTTCTAAAGCTAACGTGTATTTATTTAATATTGTACTGTGCCACAGTCTGCTAAAACATGTTGAAAGGCAAAAATAAAAACAATGCAGAGAAGTAAAGAACGAATGAGGCTTAGCTTAACTTGACAATGAAAATACGATAGAAATGGATACTTACTACAAAAAAAAAATCAGGATAAACATGATACTCGTCAATTTGCACATTTAACGAAAGGCACGTTTTCATTTTTCTGTTTATTTAAGCAATACTTGTGTTCATGTTTTACAAGTTAACCGAATTATTTTTAAGCATATCTTTATTCCGTTATCAGTTCTAAAGTGTGTCATTCTAATAGGTCAGAACTGTTTAGTGATCTCTCATTTGTTGGTGTCTTCCCTTTTTGCAATCATGTGCCTCCTGCGATTGCGGTGGAGAGATGTGGTGACCGTTGGTCGAGATATAGTGGAAGTAGTGGTATTTTCCTGTGCAAAGTCACCCCGATCATCTTGCATTCAGAGGTTTACAGGAGAGAGATGGACTTTTCCGTGCTCTTTGATTGAAGCATGATAATTGTGTAAAAGGCATGAACCTGACCAGCCTTGTCAGGTGTGAAGCACGGAACCCAGGTTGTGTGAATTATGCACATTTGAAATGATATACACTTTCAATCTTTATTGACAATTTAACAACGAACAGGCAATGCAGCATTGTAACTCGTTTATGTTTATGTATCACGTACACCTCATGAAATGTCTGTATCTTTAAAAAAGAATGGCCGCAAAGTAAACCTCACCCGTGAGAAAGAAGTGAGGAAACTTCGAAACGCTTAGGGTGTTTCCCTTTTGTGCCAATAAATCACACTGAGCACTTTTTGAGGCCTCGGCTCTGGTTTTTCCAAATTTAAGGATTCATCATCAGGATCTTTGTGAATGTTTAGGGGTTGGCGACCCCGCCGAGTGCCCGCCGTCACGAGAGGCTCGGACACGCCAAAGTTTGGTGTTTTGGAGGACTGTTAGACTGTAAAGTGATTTTGCTAGAGGAAATCTAGATGCTTAATTGGGACTTTTATAAAACCACAGTCTGTTCATAATGAACAGTGTACATTAAAATAGGAATCAAATACATTATTTCTGAAGGTTGATAATCCATTGTTATACAGTGGAAATGATCAAGAATAATACACTCACTTTTCAGGGTCTGATGCATTTTTCGTGTTGAATTCAGTGCTTAGTAGCCTTATCTAAAACTCTTCAAATTGATAATGAAAAAAGGAATGAAAATTAAATGATTAGTGAGCAAGAGGATACGCTATCGTGGTTGGAGACAATGCATTATGTCACAAATGTTCCCTAGGTGCTTTTGATTTTAAATTGCCATTCAGCATTCAAGACCATTTGCACAGCTTGTTCAAAGATGGTTATCTTGGCATAAAACGGATGGGGGGCGTGGCCCAACAGCCACGATGGCGGACGGCGATTGTTAGAGCTCCGGTCCCGGCCGAGAGGTAGCTCCTGCTGAAGCGGAGCTGCGGGCACTATACAAAGTGCAAACGGACTGGTAACGGCAGACGGAGCTGGGTTACAGCTTTGGGCCTAGGCACGACATTAGCTGACCTTCATTCCGCCCGAGAGAGGACGGGGCCTCCTTGGCGGCGTGAGCCGTTGGAGCCGGGGAGTGGCGCAGAGGCGGCGCCCGGCCGGCTTGGTACGTGGGCTGTGCGAGAAGTTCTGGGGTCTGCCCGGGGACCGCTGTGGTGGGCCCCGGGGCCTCAGTCGGCGGTGAGAAATAACACCGGAGCTTCCTCCCCTGCATGGGAATTGGATAGACCCCGTGTGGGGGGAAAGGGTTGCCGAGGGAGGGTGCGCCGCGCTGATCGCGGCTGCCCTGGAGGGCGCTCAAGTGACCCTATCGGCACCATTTCTGCTGCGCGGCGGCCGGCCGCGGATTAAGACCCGGAAACTGCGGCGGTGAACACTGGTGTCGGCGCTTACCCCCTGCACGGGGATCCGACCTGACCGAGGGTGTGGAGACCGATTTCGCAGTGGGGACAAACCGCGTTGGTCGAGGCCGCACTGGAGGGCGCTCGGGGAACCCCATTGGCGCCATTTGGAACGGTCAGAAGACAGCCGGGGGCTGAGACCCGGACGCCCAGAGGTGAGGCGGTGTGCTCAGGGGGGCGCGGTGCGAGCCTGAGGCGACGGAGCCTTTTTCACCCGCCCCCCCTCCCACCTCGTTCCTGCTGACGGCCCGAGCGGCAACCGGAGTGTTGTCCCTCACTCCGCACTGTATGTGCAGGGCCGGTGAGGTATCCAGAAGATGCAAGACAGGATCCACAGGACACGGTGAGGAGAGGGGCACGACTGAGACTGTAGGATACTTGGGATCAGTGTGGAGATTGGGGTCCCTGGTGCCACGGGACGTGTGGAGGGACGGTGCCCGGGGGTCACTGCTGCTCTAGCTACTAGCCTTGAGAGATCGAGGGGTGTGTGGTTTCCAGAGGGGGCGCCTGTAGATTGAGGGGACCCCTGGAGAAACGGGTGCGGGACCCAGGCGCTCTACTCCCGGGTCGACCCGGTGCAGACCATACCGGTCTCCCCCCGCCCATGCACTGCCGCGCGATTGTTCGCTCCGGGGGACGGCCACCTACATCTTACGGGAAGAGGCACCTGTTCCGCGGGAGTGAGACCGGAGCTGCGACCGCATTCTGGGGTGAGTAAGACCCTGGTACAGAACGACATGGTGCGTAGAGGCCCGAAAACCACTTGTTGTTTGCTGCTTGTTGCTGCTTTTTAGCGGACTCTGTTGGACCCCTGTCAGCCCTTCACGACTTGCGGAACCCGCTTCGCGGGTCCCGCTGCGCCCCAGAGACCGAGGGTAATTGATTTACATCTGCGTGGGAGGACCAGGGCTGCGAGCGTGCGGGGCAGGACTTCCAATCCCAGAAGCCCCTGCATACCGCGCCTCTGACCATCTGGCCGCTCTCCCTGGCCACCCCCACGCCCCGCCTTCATCCTTTAAAGGGCGGTAATTGACCTTCCGACGTGGGAGACCCTTGTTGTTTGCTGCTTGTTGCTGTTTTTTAGCGGACTCTGTTGGACCCCTGTCAGCCCTTCACGACTTGCGGAACCCGCTTCGCGGGTCCCGCTGCGCCCCAGAGACCGAGGGTAATTGATTTACATCTGCGTGGGAGGACCAGGGCTGCGAGCGTGCGGGGCAGGACTTCCAATCCCAGAAGCCCCTGCACACCGCGCCTCTGACCATCTGGCCGCTCTCCCTGGCCACCCCCACGCCCCGCCTTCATCCTTTAAAGGGCGGTAATTGACCTTCCGACGTGGGAGACCCTTGTTGTTTGCTGCTTGTTGCTGCTTTTTAGCGGACTCTGTTGGACCCCTGTCAGCCCTTCACGACTTGCGAACCCGCTTCGCGGGTCCCGCTGCGCCCCAGAGACCGAGGGTAATTGATTTACATCTGCGTGGGAGGACCAGGGCTGCGAGCGTGCGGGGCAGGACTTCCAATCCCAGAAGCCCCTGCACAACGCGCCTCTGACCATCTGGCCGCTCTCCCTGGCCACCCCCACGCCCCGCCTTTAATCCAATGGACTTCCTATTTAAGTGAAGGTTAATATCCGCTACGCGGGAGCGCGCGGGAGCGCGCCGGGAGAAGCCCGGGACAAGGGCGGGACCGTCTGTGGCTGTCCGGGGCAGACCGAGGCTGGGCTGGGCCTACTCTCTTGGATTGTGAACACAGCTTTTGAGCTCAACTACTGGTTGAGATCCCCCGGCAGAGCTTAACTCACCACGAACATCATGCCGTCCCCGGTAAGAGAGAGCACTCCATCTAAACCGGGCGTGGTCAAAAACAGGACTCTTGAAAACTATTTTTCCCGGGCAGTAGGGGAGGGGGATAAAGAGTGTTACCTGTCCAGGTTAAGGGCAGAACGGAGACGCTCAATTGACAACATGAAAAATACCCTCCTTGGAGATCAAGTTATTACACCCAGGGAAGAGTTGTCTAGAATTGATGATGTCCCATTACTGCTGAGGGATTGCACTAATATTTCACCAGGGGCAGTTATGAGTATAGCACCAGCCAATAGTCCTAGCCCAACTAGGGCGACAATTAATTTAGTGTCCCAACTCCCCCCAGCGCCCAAACCTAGGAAAGCCACATCCAAGCCATCTAACACTCAAGTAGTTTTCGGACCCCCTCCCAACAAACGTAGGAGGAAATCTAAGGGTAATCAAGGAAAGAGTCAACCCAAGGTTCTACATTCGGACTTTGGTAAGTCCCTAAAAACCCCAACGTTAGTAGAAAAACCACCGGAGGATTCATGCCCAAAACCCATTGCTTACAAGGATCCAGCTCCTGGTACGATAAAAGATACAGGAGCTGTTATTGCTAATATCCCCTTGTCTGTTGTCTCGCTTGGAAATGTAGAATTCCTGCTAAGGTCCCTGCTATTGCCGATCAGCAAGAGTATTAAAAAGATAGAGATCAGACTAACTATTTTGGAGGCCACATTAGGCAGTTTGAAAACTCAAGCTGGCCGACAGGGAGGGCAATCAGATCCCATTCTCCCTACCGTAGTGCCCCAACCGACGGCAAATAGTGTTGTCAATCCAGTCCCTTCACAAGTCGCGAATGTGGCACCCTCACAACAACCCTTAAGGCCAAAGCCTGTCACATTTAAACCCCTCACTGCCAATATGCCCAACCAACCGCCAGGACCTGTACCCCCGGCACAGCTGGTAGATAATACCATCCCGACCCCTTTAATGAAGCTCACCCTGAGACCACGCAGGCCTAACTTACCCCCAGAGACAAACGCTTTTACGGTAGTCATGGCGGGTGTCCCCCCACTCGAGGCAGGCGAAATGGAGGACTTTTGTGCCCTGAAAAGTAGGGTAATTAAGTGGTTAAATATAAATAGACCCCTTCCGACACATCTCAATAATGAAATTATAATGGTAAGAAGGGTACCATGGGTGGGGAGAACACAAAAATCCATAAAAGGGGACTGTATACTAGTGAGTTTCAGGGACACAGGTACGGTGGAGTTTATATGTCAGGGTAAAAATAGCTCTAGGGAATCCACCATCCAAACCCTCCATGTGTCGTTCTTTTTTCCAATTAGCCCGGTTCCATTCCAGCAACCCCAAACTCATGATACTTGGGAGAGGGTTGGGAGGAGGGGGAGACACCAGGCCTTACACCCCAGACCGATAGCTGGTCGACTGGAACAACCCTTTTATACCCACAACCAGTTCAATTGCCTGTATGGACTAGAGGGGGTCGATTGACAAACAGATAACACCCCCCAGGGCTGCATTGAAAAGGGCGACCTGGCAGAAATATTGGAGGAGCAAAGTTTTAAGGCTCCTCAAACCTCGGCGATTGGTGTGGGGGATTCAATGTGCGCTGAACTTGAGGCAATAGTTAAAAACAATATAGGAGGGGTACATGAACAGGCAACGCAAAGGCCAATGTTGGAAATAAGATCAAGGGACCAGGGGGGTGCAGAATGGAGTGGAGAGGGGGTGAGAC
The DNA here is from genome assembly GCF_964261635.1 of Lissotriton helveticus. Lineage (NCBI taxonomy): Eukaryota > Metazoa > Chordata > Amphibia > Caudata > Salamandridae > Lissotriton > Lissotriton helveticus. The sequence goes on along the minus strand of NC_136069.1, from coordinate 750,662,264 downwards.
TTATCTCATGGAACATAGCTGGTATAGCGGGCAAATTTCATAATAAGGAATGGGTTGACTACATTAGAAAATTTAATATCATATGTGTACAGGAGACATGGGCTGTGGAGAATAATTACCATCTGCAGGGGTACAAGTGCTTTTTTGTTCCCGCCCGAAAATCTAGTTCTGGGAGAGCAATGGGTGGTTTGTCCCTCTATGTAGATTTAGTTCTCCCAGGCACCTGGTCCCTCCCAGACTGGTCCTCACATGGGATCCAGGCAGTGCGGTTCCATGGAAAGGGGCTACGATTTTCTGCTTTTAACTTGTATAACACCGAGTCAGCAAATAACCTTACCCCGGTATTGACTGAACTCGACCAAAGGCTGGGACAAGAAGTCGTTTCTCAGAATAAGGGCCCATCCCATGGGTTGCTTGTGGTGGGGGATTTTAATTGTCATCTCTGTCCGGCATTAATTAAAGCAAATACAGATTGGGCGCAATGCCCAATTGAGAAGGGGCCTCATTTTTCTCACTCACCTACCGGGGTGGCTCTTAGGTTGCTTCGGCTTAAGTACGACCTAGAGCATACCATCAATATGATAGGCCCACAGTCGGACGGCACACTCCCACCAACTTTTAAAGGCAGGGGTTGTTCATCTATTATAGATTACATTTTGGTCTCGAGATCCCTGGTTAGCAAAGTAACTAGTGTTGGGATAGACTGGAACAGCTTCAGTGACCATAACCCGCTTGTTTTAATGCTTATATATAGGGCGGGCTCAGGACCCAATGTCCACCGCTTAATAGGGGAGAGGGTCACCGATCAAGGCAGAAGACTGAAGTGGTCTAGAATAGATGGGGAAAAATTTTATAAAAATTTGAGCAACAACGGTCTGCGGGCCATAAACGACTGCTTGGATTTGGAAGTACAGGGCACAAGATTACTAGAAACGTTTGACCATATTGTAAATCTGATAGATGGACTATTAAGGACCAATGCGCCCACACGCAACCTGGTCAATCCCCGGTGGTTTGATCAGAATTGTTCTAAAGCACTGAGGGAACTGAAATGCTCTCTTAAGTCAAAACCACGGGATCGACAAAAAATTAGGGCAAGCAGAGAGAAATACAGAAAAGAGACCAAAAGGAGGAAACTCGCCTTGCAGGCAGAAGCTTGGGCAGATCTGAGAGAGGCAGGGGAAAGAAGGGACCTAGCGGGGTTCTGGAGAATCATTAATAAACCGACCTTTTTAGAAAATGATTCTCCGGAAATAGGGGCCAATATCCTACCGGAGCAGTGGGTTACCCATTTTAGGAGTCTGTATAACCACGAACCGGGTATCCTTGTAGAGCCACCAGCAAATCAAAGCCAGGCTCCCCCGGTAGCATTCACTCTTAAGGAGATCATTGTAGGGATGGAAAGCCTAACTAAGAACAAAGCCCCGGGTCCGGACGGAATTCCCCCTGACCTCTTTCTTAGTAATATAGACCTATGGGCCCCCCTGATGACTAGGGTCTTAAACACCGCTATCTCCTGTGGTCTCCCCCCATCATGGTCTAAAGCGATTATTGTGCCAATTTTTAAAAAGGGCAACAAGGACGATCCCAGGTGTTATCGGCCTATTTCCCTGATTGACGTTTCGGCTAAACTTCTGGGAAGGGCAATTCTAAATAGATTGTCAGAGTGGACCGAAGAGCATAACATCTTCTCGGATACCCAATATGGGTTCAGGGCAGGGAGGTCCACTAGCGATCAATGCCTGAACCTATATATGCTGACTGCCAAATACACTCTGGCCAGTGATGAACCCATTTATATGGGATTCATGGACCTGGCAGCAGCATTCGACCACGTCAATAGAGGGAAGTTGTGGGACATGATGGCAGGCTTGGGGATCGAGAGTGGTCTAATCACCATATTAAGAGAGCTGCATAGTGACACCACGGCTAAAGTAAGATTTAACAGGGAGGGGGGATTGTCCGACTCCTTTTCATGTAAAAGTGGAGTCAGACAGGGTTGTATCCTCGCCCCTTTTTTGTTCTCCCTTTACATTAATAATCTAGAACAGTCTCTCTTGGGTTTAAAAACAGATTCCCCAAGGGTTGGGTCGCGGCATATCCCTGTCCTGCTCTATGCAGACGACGCGGTCTTGCTTGCGCGTACACCCCGAAGCTTGCAAATTTTGATAGATGGGTTCGTCAAGTTTATGAGTGATCTGGACCTATCTGTCAACTTAAGTAAGTCTTATGTGCTCCTGGCAGGCAAAAAACCTTCTTCTAAATCCTTTTACACAATAGGTACCCATCGTTTAGAGGAGGTTAAAACGTTCTCCTATCTCGGAGTAACCTTTGATGGTGCTCTCCAATTTAACCCCTTGGTGGCAGAACGCTGCCATAAAATGATCGCCTCCAATGGGGCTATAGCTGGTTATGGTAGGAGGCTGGGTAGGTGGAGCCCGGAACAGGTGATGATCCTGTACGGCTCCATAACATGTTCTAAAGTAAGCTACGGGGCAGAAGTTTGGGGCTTTGTGAATACTGCTAGAATTGAACAGGAAGAAAATAGACACATGAAATCTATCCTGAGGGTACCACCTAGTACTGCTGGATATATAGCTCATAGGGAGCTAGGGAGGCCACACCTGGTTGACTTATTGAAACTCAGGCCAATTGTGGCGTGGCTAAAAATTTGGGCAAACCCAGATGCATATTTAAGCAGAGAAATTCTATTGGACTGCTTGGGTAGGACTCACTGTATGCGCATCCCTTGGCTCAAATATGTGAGAAACACTCTTGAAGAGTTAGGGTTCGGAAATCTCTTCAGGAACCCCACAACCATCTTAGCACAGCACAAGAAACAAGTAGGGGAAATTTTCCTAGAGCGGAAAACCCAATGGCGTGCGGAGGTTGAAGGAGGGAAAAAGTCCGTGAGGGCTTATAACTTGGTGAAGAATGTGGAGGGTATGGAGCCCTATCTGTATCTTGTGCATAACGCACAGGACAGATTTCTTATGTGTCGTTTTAGATTGAACTTACTTCCTTTTATGTTGGCTTCTCCAGCAGGTTTTACCATGTCAATCGAGCAGAAGGGACCCTGCGGCTGCGACAATCGGTCTCCGCAGGATTCCCTTCATTTTATTTTGCTTTGCCCCTATTTTTCTATGCCCAGGCGGAGATTTCTAGTAGACATATTAAAAAAAGCCCAATTGGAACATGCCAGGGATGCTTTAGTCTATTTGCAACAAGCTACCGACCCGCTAACCTTATGTTGTGTCATGAATTTTATCAAGGTGGCGGTTCGATTAAGGATGACGAGGGGAGAGGAATGAACGACCTGGGTTTTTATGTTTTAAATTTATGGCCCTGTATGTTGGGATTTTTATTGTATTATTCATGTACAAGGATCTTGACTAAGATTTAATGTTTTTCTTATCTATGTATATATATGTGTGCTTTTATGGTGTTTTTTAATCACCGAATAAAGATTCTTGACTATGACTATGACACTGAGGGACAAGGAGAGCCGGAGGTGCCCCACCAGCAGACTGGGGCGGGAGAGGGCGGAGGCCGTCCGGGGACTGCTGAAATGGCCCAACCAGGTGCACAACAAGTGGACAAACTTGACCTTATCCTTCAAGAAATCAGAGACTCTAGGATAGCGATGGAACAACAATTGCGGACCCTCACCACCAATTTTTCCCTTCTGAAGGCAGACCACGCCAAACTGGCGGAGACAGTCAGGGACCAGGGACTCGCTGTTTTAGACCTTACACCAACAGTGGCGGAACACACTACCTCCATACAGGAGCTGCAGAACCAGGTCACTTCCCTGATGGATAGGGTGGAGGATGCAGAAGGGCGAAATCGCCGCAATAATAGAAGGGTGATTGGCCTGCCGGAAAGATGCGAGGGGACGAAGGCTGCGGACTTTATGGAACATTGGTTCCGCGACCAGATCGCAACTGAAGGGCTATCTCCACACTTCTGTGTGGAACGTGCGCACAGGATCCCGTCCGGTCAGCCTAGACTGGGACGCCCACCGCGCCCCTTGATAGTCCGTATCCTGAATTACCGAGATAGGGATGTCCTTCTACAGAAAGCCAGGGAGAAGTCCACCATCCACTTCGAGAACCAGAGGGTGTCCCTCTACCCAGACTATACAAACGTGGTGCAAAAACGGCGAGCGTCGTACTTGGAGGTAAAGAAGAAACTTAGGAAGGCGCAGCTGAAATATGCGCTACTCTTCCCTGCCCGCCTGAAAGTCATACACGGGCGGAAAACTCACTTCTTCGAGAGCCCCTCTGACGCTGACGAATGGCTGGAAGTGATGGGCATTGATGGCAGCCAAGACCGCTCCCAAACGGCTGCTACTGGCAATTCGAAAGAAGGTTCGGACCAAGACGGCCGACGGTCCCCGGGAGCCGTGAAGGAGAGGAACCGACAGGGCCCGTCCCGGGCACAACAGAAGAAGGACCAGCTCGGGGCACTGTTGATGGCTGGTAACTTTAGAGAAGATGCAGCGAAAATAACTATGGACTCAGAGGACAGCACACTACAATCGGACTCGGAGAACAGTGTGATCCTATTCCCCACGGTCACTCCTCGAGCTGCGGACGAGCTAATGGATAATTGGCTGGATGGCTGAGGCATCCTAGCAGTGTCTCCCTCGAATGCCCTTTATTGTATCCTTTTATTATATTGTACAGTGTAGACCCTGTAATATTTTTGAGTGGTTATATGTTTGTGGGGTGGGATACAGTCAGAGGACCTGGTGACACTTAGGTAGCTTTACCAAGAACCCACTTTGTTTATAGAGGATGCCTACAGGGGTCACTTCTATAAGGTGCTGAGAGGGACCCACTGATTGCCCCGCGGCAACCGTTTCGAAAATGCTTTTGTATTCCTTGTAAGCTATACTCTCTGGCTGGGTTACCGTCGAGCCGACAACGCCTGATGACAACAACACCATGAACGTGTGTGTGCTTAGCCGCCCCCCCAATGGCGAATGCACAAGACTTCGGACTTTTATGTTACATTGGTTTTTGTTTGGCCCAGCTGGGTTGCACCGCTGTGCCTAGTTGGTTCTGTTTTTGTTAGTATTTCCGGGGTATGTATTCTCCTGGGCGCTTATCTTTTGGGATCCTTGTACACGACTGCTGACACTGATAGATCTGACAACGGATGACTGGGGGCCACTTAGTGCGGTGGTTATATACCGGGATCAGAACACATGCAGCAATATCCTGTCACTACATTACGGGACACTTGTGCACAGGAGACCGGGCAGGAACTAGCGGATAATATATGGCAGACGGTACTCGAACACCCTAAAAGAGTCTCACGGAATGTAAAATTTAAATTTATTCAGACCATGGTTCTTCATAGAGCGTACCTAACCCCGGAGAAGATCCACCGGATGTTCCCAGACTCTCCCCATTGTTGCCCTCGGTGCCGAGCGGATGAGGCGGGCCTCCTCCATATGCTTTGGGCATGCCCACAACTGAGGAGATACTGGGGGGAGGTATGTCAGACACTTAGAGAGGTTACACACGTGCGGGTACAGGAGACCACCTTGCATTGCTTAGTGGGAGCTCGCCACTGCCCTAAAACAATGAAAGCCAAACTGAGATTTATAGACCAAGCTCTCCTCTTGGCGATCAGAGTGATTACAATGAGATGGAAATCCCCTAGAGCGCCTAGGGTGGAGACATGGAGGAGGGATGTAGTAAAGTGGGGCCAGGTACAGAGTATCACCCTTAAGAAAGAGGAGGAAACTGGGAGGCGGAAAAACCCCATGGCAATGGATTGGGAGTTCATGCTACTGGACTTAGATAGACTGGACCCGGCACTATCCCAGGGGGAAGGACCGCATGATACACACTGAGGAAAAAACATCTGGGGATTGATCATACCGAGGCCAGATTAGGTGTATATGTTTATGTATTAATACTGTATTAGAGTGGTCAGAACAGTAGACCGGAGAATTGTACCAACGAGAGACCCTTGCGCTCAGGAGAAGGAAGGGCTAGGGGCGGGATAGTTGGGGTGGGAGTGGGAGGGTGCGGGTCTTCTTCTTCAGTCATTTGTGTGTATATAGATGTTCTATATCAAACTGCCCGTAGATAGATGTGTAATGTCACACGCCGAGCGGCCATACTGAAGTTATAGAGGCTACATAGTTCCGAAACGATGGAGGGAGATTACCACTGTTTTACCTGTTGTTGGGGCGAAAATAGAAAACCGTGATTTATTAAACGTATGATGATTATAGGTGTGTTTTGCCTTGTATGTCCAATCACGAATAAAGAATTTAAGAAAAAATAAAAAATCTTGGAATAAAACGGATCCCTAACAAGAGGAGGCTTTATTTTGATGGACTGCTAGAAAAATAGAGGTTTAATTTCCAAATTAGTGATTGATGAACTTGGCTGGGATAATGGAGAAGTATGATACATTATAGTCATTTTTCAGTTCCTTTCTGTGAGCCTGATTTGAGCCTAAATTGTAAAACGGATGCCATATTGGAAGTTGTCACTTTGCCATGGAGATCGTACTGGGCAGTGGCATTGGAAGTCCTGATTGAATTTCATTTGATCTATCATTGATGATGACTGGTTTCTCAAAGATTGTTATGTATCAAAAAAGTAGGAGAAACTGCTGACAGTCCAATTGGTGTAATCAACATTTTACTCCCGCTTTTCTCATTGGGTGCATGTTCTGCTAAAGATTGTAACCCAGAAGGGGAAAAGTCATAAGCCAATTCCCTGCTTATAAAAGCTCCTCCTCACCTACATTCTCCTCCACATTTCGACAGGTCAAGTCTGAGAGACCTGAGACTGTTCAGCGGTCAGGCTGTGTTTCAGGATTAGAGATGACATATTACAGATCAGCAGGTGTTGGGCCCAGTGTTTTAGCTGTCAGTATTGGAGCAGGTTGCTGTGTAAATGCTAAACTACCTTGCATTGTTCAAGGGGAATGACGTGGTCCTTTCCAAAAGTATCCTGTATATTTCTGCATTCGCCTCTTGAATTTGGCATTTAAATTAATAGTTAGAGAATATATTAATAACCTTTCCTCTATCCCCTAAGCAGCCATATAGGCAAGGATAGAAAATGAAATTCATTTGAGAAAAAAAAGCAATATCAAGTTGAACGGACTAGGATCTTCCTGACAGGAAACTGTACCCTTCTTAAGACCGTGCAGCATACTTAACAACTTGGGTTATTAATCTCAAGCCACATAGACATTATGAGGGAAATATAAATGTTTCTTTCATAGAAAAATGGATCTGCTTCTGGGGAAAATCAGGAACAGAAATTCAAAAGATTTATATTTGATTGTATGCGAGGCTTCATTCAGAGTGAACCCAGCCTGTGAGATTCGTTGACTTGGGCAAGATAATCAGATTTACAGATTGTAAGGTACGCCAACCTCTTCATTGGCAATAGGGCCAGATGAGTGCAAGGCATCTGGCTGAAACAAAAAGTCTCTTTTGTCACATTGGATTCTTAGCTGCTGGGAACACAAATGGTTTCAAGCTCTAACCAAGAGGGAACTGCGCACAGTGGCGATAAAACGGCATTACTGAAAACGATGGGAGACAGACAAGGGAAGCCAGATCTCAGAAGTGCAGTGGGAGGCCATATTTTCAGGCATAGCCAATAGCTATTGTAGCATTCACCACAGGGAATCAGCTTACTATCTAGTCTGTCTGTGCCTGTGGTACGTGACACCTATATGTTTATGCCGGATATTCCTGATTGCAGCTGAGGAGTGCAGGAAGTGTGGCAAGGAGAGAGGGACATTCCCCCATGTGTTGGTCATGTGTGGTCATACAGACATTTTGGAAAGAGGTCGTGGGGAATATGAAGCCGATCCTGGGTTTCACTTTCCCAGGTGACCCAGGACTAGTACTACTTGCTTGGTATCTGACCTGATGGACTAGATGCCGTGATATCCCAGATTGAGCATGAGGAATGCACATATTAGGGCAAGCACCTTGGTCCTTCGCTCTTTGGTTCATAGAATGTGGCATCTCTTAGCAATGAAGCAGTTTATTCATAATCTGGCATAGGCAGAGCCCAAATTCACAGGGAGGTCTTGCTCTAATGCTTCCCAAATATAGAGCTTCTCTGTCTTTCGCCTGCGTCTGAGCCCTTCGAATACTTAGCTGTGAAAATCGACCCAACCGCATAGGGCCCATGTATTCCTGGAAATGTATATACCACCAATAAGCATAACTCAACACCCACGCATAGACACAATGGAGGCGGTGACCCCTTGCACACATTCGAATATCCCAGCATCTATCTCTAGGCGCTCAACAATTATACCTCTACACACCCATTACTACACACTCCACTGGCTAATTATCCACACCAGAACTCCTAGCATCTTGTCAGGTTAATGTTAATGAATGGGGAGGAAGGGGGAAAGGTGTGAAAAGTGGGCAACTGTTAGTTCCTGAACAGTTGTGTTTTAAATTATGGAATGAAAGTGCTTTACAGAATCAACAGGGTGCAAAGCCCACTCCGTTGGATGAAATAAATAGAGGTTGACGTAATATTCCGAATTCCTCATGATCGTCACTAATCTATACTTTTACCAATGGTTTAAACCACTGAAATAAAGGTGTTGGCATTAGTGGTGGGTATGATGCACCCACTTATAGTCAGAATGAGTCATTGCAAAACTTCAGAAAAAGGCCAAAGAGAAGCAACACTCAAATAAATTAAAAAATAAAGCCATGCTAACCGTATCCGGAGCTCATTACTATAAATGCTGATGACCGTCTTTAACACTGATGATGGTGGATGAGTGTTTGTCTAATGATTTTTATCTAAAGGCAGTATAAAAATGGGGCAAACATCCATCGCTTATATGCAATAGGTGTTATACTTTACCACAGGGCATTACTTATTACTAAAAATCACAAAGTAATCCGGACCATCATATTGTTGAAGCTTCTAATAGTTTTATTGGCCCTGTTTAGAGAACGCAAGGCAGAGGCAAGATGGGGTGGTGAGCAACTCCATCTTGTACTTCACGGAAGACGCGCCAGAGCTCCCAGCCAACAGCCCTCATCCTTTGAAGCTGCGGCGGATATTGAACCTGAGCCCCTTCACTGTGACTGACCATACACCAATGGAGACTGTCATTGACATATTCCGCAAACTAGGACTGCGGCAATGCCTTGTCACTCGAAGCGGGTGAGTGTTAGAGAGATCGAATGATTTGAATGTGGTGACCTAATACATTAAGTTTTGTTTTTCAGGTTTTTTAGCTGGTTCACCTTGAATACATGCTTTGCTTTAATTGTTTAATTCGATATTGCTTTTTTTCCTGTGTGAACTGCACTTAAGGTTCACTCAGTTTTGCCCTAAATAGTGCAGTTTGTTTATGTTGGTGGTAATTGATCAACATTCTTTCTGGACTTGATGCCATATTCCCCTGACCATGAGGAAAGGCAGACAGAATTGAGCTTTCTCACTGTTATTCTTGTCCCAGTGATACGCTTGCTGGAGAGGAGGTGCTGATGGACTTTCTTAAGTGTTCTTCACTCTTCCACCATCCTTTTTGCAGTGCTTAATAAATGTTAACTCTTTACAGCCAGAGGACCTTTTGTGTTACTGTTTACAAACATATCTCATCATGTACACATTTGTCAACTAACATGTTATGATGAACTCACTTTGTAAAGCCCAGTGTTACTGTATACATAATCATGCTATTGTACATTTTATTATTTTACTAAGAACTTGTTAATCTATACAGAATGGTATCACTGCTGTTGTGTGTTTAATGCTAAAGATATGTTCTTATTATGGCACACAAAATTCAGACATCGCACACACTTTAATATACTGAAGAGGTACACTACACACATTTGATTTAATGTATACACAGGCCTTTAAGTCGGCCAGGTCCTGCCGGTACTCAGCACTGGCAGTTCTAAAAAGCAGGTGCTGATTGGGTCCCTATCGGGCTCTCCATTTTTACCCTCAGGGTGAGAAAACATCTTAACTCTGCAGCAATACCACCATTCACTGCCTTCAAAGAGACTCGTAATCGTTCTTTCACCATCTCATCATTTCAGAAGGGAAGCATTTTTAATATTCTATACAACGAAGCCATAGTTGTTGCTTATTTATCTTACACAACTAGCAACCATTGGCAAAGCCAATAGCCCTGACTTGTTGCAGGTGTAATGTTACTTGTTGTATTATATATCTATATGCAATGACAGAAACAGCAAAATACCAGTCGAGCGACACACTATGTATGCTAGGCTCAGATCTTTAGCGTGCATATTTTTAACCACATCGACGCTGATGACGAGCTCAGCTCGTCATGAGGTACACCTCTCGTACGCTCATGACGAGCTCGCGGGATTTTCAAATCTTCAGCGCACAGCGGGAAAATGCGCCGCAGCGATGCGGTTAAACCACGCCCTTAATTGCATCGGCCACGCCCCTTTGAGATACGCCCTAGTGTTTTCATTCCACTTAAAGCCCTGTTTATACACATTTATAATATAGTAATCATACTGATGTCAATATTTACATCTGTGGTATAGTACACGTTTATCTAGTTGTATATGTCATTCAGATACCTTGAAGTGGGTTCAGCACAGCGAGCTACAGGACATTTAGTATCTTGAGGGATCTAGGGGAATGCTGGTGGAACAGGACACAGTGTGGAATAGTGTGTCTATGAACAGTGAATTGAAGAATTTACAGGACTTCGACACATATTTCTGTGGAATATTTAGTAAAGGTTTTACAACCCATAGACGCGAATGTATAATGCAGATCTAGCTGGCCTGCAAATATGTATTTGCATATTTCCACATAATTTTCAGTGGACATTTCCAAGAATTGTTTTATTACAATTTCAGGAAAAAAAGGTTGTGCATTATATATAAATGTCAGCAGAGTTCATTTTTTCAATTGAAACCTGCTTTGAATTTATGAGAAAAACAAATGTTTTTATTTCAAGGAAAACAATTTCCACTCTAAGGACTATGACGTTTTGACAGATTGTTGCATTGACCATAAACAGTTGCCCAATCTATAGACGTTTCGGAGATTATTGCTGAAGTTTCCACATGAATGCTCACTAAACTCTCATTTATTTTGCTTTGTGCCCAAAGTACTATTCTTTTATTAAAATGCTCTTCGTTGGGATGCCTTACTTTAACAATTAGTGTATTGATGGTACTGCCCAATTTTTTGTATCCCACTGGCACAGCCCTCCTTTGATGGCTCTGCTAGGTCCCACAGATAAATGAAAGTCTTTAAGGGGAGTGGGGGCGGTCTGCATAGGAAATGTCTCATCAGACCTTTCTCATAAGACGCAGTAAGAGGTGCCTGCATGGGTTTTCTAAGGAGAGGTGTTACAGGCATCAGACCTTTGTTAAACTTTGTTCCTTTGTCAGATAATATCTGAGGCGTGAGGGTTGGTGGTATTTCATTTGTCTGCTATGCTGTTTATAAAAAAATATTGTAACTTTTGCATACAAAACAAAGTGGCTTATACTTCTCCCAAATCAAGGGGAACCCCCGCCTCACATGGCATGTGTTCCTATTAATCATTCTGAGATCAAAGTAGGAGGCAAAATTATAGCGTATTACATGCATGTCGCTCCAGATAGCAATTCCCACATCTAAAACAATATTTCCTCGTGTTGAGCAAATGCTATCTGATACGAGATGGCATACCTCAATTGTAATTGCCAGATAACAATAAAAGAATATACACAGAACTTAATGACCATCGATCAGATTAACTGCATCAATCTCAAGATCTTCCTCTTCCCAGAAATGAGATACAAGTTAGTATAAAATGATGGTTAACATACTTGCTCATATTGGTAGCAACCATGGCACCACTTGTAGGTGAGCTGCAACATTATAGGCCTAAGTACTGGAAAAGCCATTGGCCCTTTTAACACTGTTATACTCAGGAACGACAGTGATATTCCCAGACTCCCCATCCTTTGAAAGTTCATATAAAAGGCTTTTCATGCTATACAAATGCTTAGTAATAATCATTGGTATTGTCTGGAAACAAAATAATAAAAATTAGATTAATTATGTATGAACCAGTCCTTTAATGATCAGGAGAACATAATTAAAAAAATCTTTAAACATTCTGAGAATTTTCCAGCATCGTGAACAAAGACCTTTTTCAGCTCCGCATAAACCAAAGTGCAACTTTCTTTAAAACATTAGTAGAACTCTGAAGAGATAGCATTTGTTAGGGTTGACATAATAACTACTGATGGACAACAACTTTACTCAATCAATCAATCAAATCTCTTTATTCGGCATTATACAAAACACCATAAAGTACAATTTTAAATAATAATGATACATTTATTGCTTGTTATCTATACAGAAAAAAGATACAAAGCTATTCAATACAGTTCATTAATCCCCCGTCTGACCCCCACGTGTTACTCTGTTTTCGGGGGCACTCCTTTCAACAGATCCTCTTGTCTATCTTAATTTAACTGCTAGCCTTAAAAAGCTTGTAATAGAGAGTAGGGTCAAGGGGTCTTGGGCCTTTTGTAAGTATAAGAGTGCCACCTTAGCATGCCTACATTTGTTTTTCTTTAGCAGACTAACTAAAAAAAGGCACCTAATAAATAGTGTAAAAGGTTGATCCTAAAACGTGTCATTAAAAATCTGTCCTGGGCGTTATGTATGAGGGCAAGGTACGGTTTCATTCCTTCACTGGAACTCACTAGGCCGTAAACTCTGACTGACTGTTTGCCCCATTCCCTCTCTTCTCTAGAGGCGGTTTTGTGGGTAATAAACCTCTTCTTCACACTGTCCTTGTCTCGACCTGCGATTCCGGTCGGGTTTGGGAAGAGGTCTTTACAGCCAATCTTTTCAAAAGCGGCCTTAAGATACTGCAGCCAGGGAATGTCCATTCCCTTGTCCCTGCCAAGGCAATCCATGATTATTTGCCTGGTCAACGTTGCCTCTGAGTTATCCCAGATCTTTAACCATGCTAGCAGGGGTCTGACCTGGATCCTATCCTCTATAAAGGCCCCACCCAGTTCTTCGTGAACAATATAAGAGGGGACACCCTGTGGGACCTTGAGGAGCCTTCTCATGTATTTATTCTCCCCTACCTGCAGTTTGTCAGAATTGGCGAACCCCCAGAGTTCCGCACCAAACGCCACTTTAGAGTAGCAAATTGAATTGTATAAATTCATCATTTGCTCCGGGGACCAGCGTTCAAATCTGCAGCCAAAATTCATAATTGCCCCTGTACTAGACACTAACCGGTTACAACGTTCCTCAATTAGTGCTTTAAAATTTAGATGACCATCAAATAAAATGCCCAAATACGTGAAGGACTGCACCTTCTCTAATTTATGTTCGCCTATTCTATAGTTAAAACATTTCCTTGATTTTGTCCCTGTTTCCATTACATACGACTTGGTCAGGTTGGCAGACAAATCTTAATTGTTTATAAAATCCACAAAACCGTCTATCAGTCGATGTAGTCCCCGTGGAGTGCGTGTCAACAGGACGCGTCATCTGCATAGAGCAGGACAGGGATTACTTTTCTGCCTACTCTAAGTGAGTCCACATTTAGTCTTTGTAAGGCTTGTTCTAGGCCATTTATGTACAGGGAAAACAGGAATGGCGCCAAAATACACCCCTGTCGCACACCACTAGTGCAGATAAAAGGCTCAGTGCATCCGCCATCTAAATTGTACCTTACTTTAGCCGAGGTGTTCCAGTATAGGGCTTTTATGATCTTTATAAGGTCCTGATCTACCCCTAAATTACTCATTTGATCCCTCAGCTTCTCCCTATTGACACAGTCAAATGCTGCGGTAAGATCCATAAAAGCTAGATAAACCACTTCATTACTGGCAATGGTATATTCGGCCACCAGTAAATATAAATTTAAGCATTGATCTGTTGTTGATCTTTTAGCCCTAAATCCATACTGGACGTCAGTAATGATATGTTGTTCCTCAGCCCAGTTCATCAGGCGGTTTAGAACAACACGTCCCAGGACTTTGGCAGTAACATCTATAAGGGAGATTGGTCGGTAGCAGGGGGGATTATCTCTGTTCCCCTTTTTGAAAATAGGCACTATTGTGGCAGATGACCAAGAACGCGGGAGCCCCGTGGCTTAAGCAGCATTTAGTATTCTTGTTACGATTGGGGCCCACAGGTCCACCTCGCTTAGGAAGAGGTCCGGCGGGATCCCATCTGGTCCCGGTGCCTTATTTCTGCTGAGACCCAGGATACCAGCAGTAATCTCCTCTAGGGTGAATTCAAGTGTTACATTCCACCTCCCCGTCCCCTCGCCATTATACGGTGGCTCACTATTCCTCCGGTTATAAAGCCCTCTGAAGTGCTCCACCCACTGTTCCGGGAGAACATTGGATCCTATCTGTGGACTATTTACATCTTGGAAACAGGGATTATTAATTATCTTCCAAAAGGTGGTTATGTCTTTCCTTTCGGCAGCTCCTCTCAAGTCCTCCCAGGTTTGGATTTGGAGAACCCTCTTCCGTCGCTTTAATGTCTGCTTATAATTTAGCCTGCATTGCGTCACCCTTTGTTTGTCCCTTGGGTTAAGTCTTAGTGCGGCTCTTAAGTTTCTCTGTGCAAGAGAGCATGCTCTGTCGAACCACCTAGGATCCTTATCTGAAAGAAACAGGTTAGTATTAGATTCCTTACCTTAGAATATCCCCAGGCGTCAGTCTGGATCCGGAAACTTTTGCGTAGCAGTACCCCTGCGCGTCGGTAGGCGTCGTCTGCAGGCGTCCCCTGCGGCTCCGCGTCGTCGGCGTCGTGCGCCGTGATGACGTCGCTGGAGTATATAGACGCCGCCTCCGCGCGCTGACGTCAGTTCTTCTTTTTTCCGCGCCAGTTAGCGCAGATCCGAAGAGCAGTACTCCGGTCTTTTGACCAAGTTTTTTGTTAACTAATTAATCTTCTACGGTGCCGGTAGGATGCCCGGTTTCAAGAGTTGCGACGAGTGCGACCGCCTGATGTCGGTCACCGACCACCATCGACTCTGCCTCCGGTGTCTGGGCGCGGACCACGACGTGGAGTCCTGCGTCGACTGTCGGGCCTTGACTGGTAAAGCTAGGCGGGAGCGGTCCCGCAAGCTTCTCGAGCTCCGAGTGTCGGCCCCGCGTCGAGAGCGGTCCCGGTCCGGTCGGAGGTCGAGGGAGCGGTCGAGGGAACGATCGCGGAGCCGCCATGAGCGCTCTGGGAGTCGCCACCATTCCTCCGGTTCGTCAGGTAAGCGTAAGAAGTCGGGGCGTCGTCATCGCACCCCCGACTCCCCCCGACGCCCGCGTGATGCGGCCGGGGGCTCGGGTGGCCCCACCCCCGCGGCCCCGCGTGGGTCGCCGGCGCCGTCTGCCCCATACCCGTCGGTCCCTGGGGAAGGCGCGTCGCGTGAGGAGATTGAGGCCTTCCTCATGGCTATGAGGGCGAGGTCTCCTCCGGCGGGGCCTACGGCGCCTGCGGGCCCGTCGGTCCCGTCTGGGGGCCCGAGCGGTTCGGGTGCTCCTGCCCCGACGCCGCCGGTGGCTCCGGCCCCGGCGCCGCTGGGCCCCTCAGGTCCGTCGCCGGCTGGTCTACCGGCCTCTCCGGCGTCGGTTCCTTTGGGCCAACCCGTGGTACCGCCTCCGCGCGGTGCAGCGACTCCGCCGTCGGTTCCGGCCGGCGTCGGGTCCCCGGCGCCGACGCCACGCGGCGCCACCCCCATTCCTCCTCTGACTCCTGACGCGGAGTCGGACCGGCGTCGTCCGACGCCGGATCCGGCACCGATGGGGCCCGTTGACCCCGAAGTCTATATCGTCGATCCAGAATACGACGATGAGGACGAGTATGGAGAGGGTTGGGAGGGGTCTGAGGACCCTTTATCCCGTGCCTGCCAGTATGATGTGGACTGGGTAGGTGATCTGGGTGATGCCAGTGGTCTGGACGAGTCGCCCAACCCTGGGTTTGTCTCCCCGACACCTGTGGCGTCTGAGGCAGGGGCTGCCTATTCGGTGGTCCTGATGAGGGCTGCCAAGGCCTTGAGCCTTGAGCTCCCCGTCGCGAAGGTCAAACCGAACATTCTGACCGAAGTGTTTAAACCGCAGTCATGCCCTCAGGAGCCTCTGCTGCCGTTTAATGAGGCCCTGACGGATGTCCTTTTGGGCACCTGGTCCAGGCCCGCTTCCGGTGCACCGGTTGACCGGAATGTTGCCAGGCGTCACCGTCCGTGCTCGGACGACCCTGCCTTCCTATCCACCCATCCCTCCCCGGAGAGTCTGGTGATCCAGGCCTCCACTTCACAGTCCGCATTCCCGTCGGCTCCGCCCGATCGGGAATCAAAGCGGTATGACCAGTTTGGTAAAAAGGTCTTTTCCTCTTTGAGCGCTGGACTGCGGTCTTGTAATACCGCGTGCCTCTTGGGCCGCTACACCCACTCCCTGTGGGATACGGTCGAGGAGTGTTTGCCGCAATGCCCCCAGGAAGTGCGGGACAAGCTCACCCGGGCCTTGGTTGAAGGCCGGGATGCGGCGCGGTACTCGATCCGATGTGGTCTTGACACGACCGACTCGCTGGGGCGGGCTATGTCCACGACGGTGGCGATTCGTCGCCATGCTTGGCTGAGATCTGCCAACTTCTCGCCAGACGTCCAAAATACCCTCATGGACATGCCATTTGATGGCAGTCGCCTGTTTGGTGACAAGGCGGACCACGCGCTGGAGCGCTTCAAGGACTCCAGGGTCACGGCCAAGTCCTTGGGTCTTTCGACCCAGCGCCAGCAGACGGGTTCGTTTCGCCCCTTTCGTGGCCAAGGGAGGGGCGGTCCCACACGTGCTGCCAGCCACGCGCCGCAGAACGCTCCCCAGCGCGGTGGCGGCCGTGGTTTCCGCCGTGGTGGCGGTAGAGGGCAGCGGCGAGGTCAGTCCACACCTCCCCCCGCTGCTGCATCCAAGCCTTCCTAGTCCGAGCTTTCGGGCTCACGTGACGCCAGTGGGTGGCAGGGTTCGCCATCACCACTCCCGCTGGCGCGCGATAACATCGGACAGGTGGGTGCTGCAGCTCGTCCGAAGGGGCTACGCCCTCCCCTTCGAGTCCACTCCTCCAGCCATGCCACCGCAGAACCACCGTGTGTCGGGGGACCACTTGACACTTCTGCAGGAGGAAGTTACGGCCCTCTTGGCCAAGGGGGCCATCGAGCGCGTTCCTGGGCCAGAAGTAGGGTGTGGTTGCTACTCCCACTACTTTCTGGTGCCCAAGAAGGACAAAGGAGGCCTGCGTCCTATCTTGGATCTACGGAACGTCAACGGCTTCCTCCGGAAGGAGAAGTTCAAGATGTTGACTTTGGCTCAGGTCTTGGCTGCTCTAGACCCACAAGACTGGATGGTAGCGTTGGACTTGCAGGATGCGTATTTTCACATCCCCGTCCTGCCGGCCCACCGGCGTTACCTGCGGTTCACGGTAGGCCAGGAGCACTTTCAGTTTATCGTGCTCCCATTCGGCCTTACCAGCGCCCCACGGGTGTTCACGAAAGTGATGGCGGTGGTCGCAGCTCATCTGCGCCGGTTAGGGGTTTCAGTCTTCCCCTACCTCGACGACTGGTTGTTGAAGGCGGGCTCGCCCCAGACAGTCGTCCACCACCTTCAGATGACGGCAGACCTCCTGCACGAGCTGGGGTTTTCCATCAATGTGCCGAAATCACACCTGTGTCCCTCTCAAAAGCTCCTTTTCATCGGAGCGGTTCTCGACTCGGCGCAGTTTCGGGTTTATCCCCCGGAACGGCGGGTCCGGGATATTCAGGCTCTGATTCCCATCTTTCAGCCGTTATCCCGGGTTTCGGTCAGGTTGACGCTGCGGCTTCTGGGGCTGATGGCCTCCTGCATCCTTCTGGTGCATCACGCCAGGTGGCAGATGCGGGCTCTGCAGTGGGACCTGAAGTTTCAGTGGGCCCAGCATCAGGGCAACCTATCCGACCATGTCCTGATCTCGGAGGGCACTGCGAGACAGTTGCAGTGGTGGCTTACGGACCGCGATTGGGTCAGAGGCAGATCCCTCTCCCTTCCCCAACCGGAGCACGTGGTTGTGACGGACGCGTCCCTCCAGGGCTGGGGTGGCCACTTGGGAGAGGCGGAGATCAGAGGCATCTGGTCTCCGGCGGAGTCCCGGCTCCATATCAACCTGTTGGAGCTGCGGGCGATTCGCCTAGCACTGAAGGCATTCCTCCCCTTTGTCAACGGGAGTGTAGTGCAGGTGTTCACGGACAACACCACCGCCATGTGGTACTGCAACAAACAGGGCGGTGTGGGGTCGTGGACCCTTTGCCAGGAG
The DNA here is from genome assembly GCF_964261635.1 of Lissotriton helveticus. NCBI lineage: Eukaryota > Metazoa > Chordata > Amphibia > Caudata > Salamandridae > Lissotriton > Lissotriton helveticus. The sequence continues at coordinate 750,643,929 of NC_136069.1, read as the reverse complement.
GCTCTGCGTCTCTGGCAATGGCTGGAACGTCAGGGCGTGACTCTGACGGTTCAACACCTGGCAGGTTCTCTGAACGCCAGGGCGGACGAACTCAGCCGTCGGTGCTCGGTGGATCACGAATGGCGTCTGAACTCGGACGTGGCGAGAGGCCTCTTTCAGCAATGGGGAGAGCCTTGGTTAGATCTATTCGCCACAGAAGAGAACGCGCAATGTCATCAGTTCTGCGCGTTGGAGTTTCCAAGACGGCACTCGCTCGGCGACGCCTTTCGGCGCGAGTGGAGTTGCGGTCTGTTGTACGCCTTTCCGCCTATACCACTTCTGCCCAGAGTGCTGAAGAAGATCAGGCGCGACCGGGCCCAAGTTATCCTTGTGGCTCCGGACTGGGCTCGAAGATACTGGTATCCCGAGCTACTCAGCATGACAGTCGGTCCCTCGATCCGCCTGCCCCTTCAGGAGGACCTTCTGTCGCAGCAGCAGGGGACGGTCCTCCACCCGAACCTGTCCAGTCTCCACCTCCATGCTTGGAGATTGAGCGGCGGCAGTTGAGGCCATTTGACTTGCCTCCTGAAGTCTGTGATGTAATTCTGGCAGCCAGGCGTCCCTCCACAAAGTCGGTATACGCCTGCCGGTGGAACAGATTTGTGGCATGGTGCACAGCAAAGGCTGTGGATCCCCTTTCTGCCCCTCTGTCTGAGGTTCTCTTCTTCCTCCTTTCCCTTGCCCAGCAGGGCTCTGCTCTGGGCACTGTCAAGGGCTATCTTTCTGCCCTTTCCGCCTTCTTGAGGCTACCTGATCAGCCATCTTTATTCAAGTCCCCTATTGTGTTAAGATTCTTGAAGGGCATCACGCACATGTATCCTCCAACTCCGTTCGTGATGCCTCAGTGGGACTTGAACCTGGTTCTGACTTTCCTGATGTGCGCTCCCTTTGAGCCCCTTCATTCCTGTCCTCTCCGTCTTCTCACTTTAAAGACGGCCTTCCTGGTGGCCATCACCTCTGCCAGGAGAGTGAGTGAGCTCCAGGTTTTTTCTGTTAAACCTCCTTTCTTGTCTGTTCATCCTGATAAGGTGGTCCTTCGGACTAGACCTTCTTTCCTGCCCAAGGTAGTCTCTGCTTTTCACATTGGGCAGTCCATCACCTTGCCCTCCTTCTTCCCGCCTCCGCATCCTTCAAAGGATGAAGAGCGGCTCCATCGTCTGGACCCAAAACGTGCGCTTTCATTTTACATGGATCGCACACGCCAGTTCCGGGTGGATGACCAACTGTTTGTTGGCTACGTGGGTGAGAAGAAGGGAAGGGCGGTACAGAAACGAACCATCTCTCGGTGGGTCGTCCTGTGCATCAAAGCATGCTACTCTTTGGCTCGGAAGGTGCCTCCTGTTGGGCTGAGGGCCCATTCCACTCGGGCCACGGCGGCTACTACTGCCCTGGGCCGGGGAGTCCCTTTGCAGGACATTTGCCAGGCGGCCACGTGGGCCTCGCTGCACACCTTTGCGAGGCACTACTGCCTGGACAGTCAAGTCCGGAGGGATGGCTTCTTTGGCCGTTCGGTCCTCCAGGACTTTCTGGTGTAGGTTGTATTGGTTCGCAGACCCACCACCGGGGTTGGTATTGCTGGGGTATCTATTCTAAGGTAAGGAATCTAATACTAACCTGTTTCTTTCAGATGAACAAGTTACTTACCTTCGGTAACGATATATCTGTAAGAAACAGTAGTTAGTATTAGATTCCTTACCGCCCCACCCATCCTCCCCGTTCTGCGAACTGATACCTAGGGTTAAGGACATCCCTTTCAGGGCCCTAGTTTCATATGGCACCAGTGTTAGTTCTCACATGGCTCTGCGTGTTCTGGCGCGGAAAAGCTGTGTGCAAAGAACTGACGTCAGCGCGCGGAGGCGGCGTCTATATACTCCAGCGACGTCATCACGGCGCACGACGCCGACGACGCGGAGCCGCAGGGGACGCCTGCAGACGACGCCTACCGACGCGCAGGGGTACTGCTATGCAAAAGTTTCCGGGTCCAGACTGACGCCTGGGGATATTCTAAGGTAAGGAATCTAATACTAACTACTGTTTCTTACAGATATATCGTTACCGAAGGTAAGTAACTTGTTCTTTAGGCTTACCCTGTCCTGTCGTTTTTAAAAGGCCATCTATTAGGCGACCCATTTCCTCAAATAGATCCACTAGATATGACCCTTCCACTGATAAGTAAATGTAAATGTGTAAATGTAGTATACTTGTAAAGCGCACAGCTGCCCCAGCAACGGGGCGTCCCGGCGCTGTATAACTCTGGGGAACCCGTCCTGGCTTTCCCTGTGGGATGGTCCCTTGCTGGGAGTCCCCAAGGGGAGACAGGCATCCCCGGAATTGGTGGGGCCGTTGTGGAGATTAGGCAAGCTAATACCCAGAGTTGCCGAGTGGAACCCCTGAATATAGTAAGCACCGAAGCGAGAATTATCGAGTCCGCTGACCAAGGTCCACGACCCTGCCGCGTCGGGAATTGAACCCTGGTCCCGGGCTGACTTCTGCTCTCAGGCCTGCCGCCTCTAACCAGTGAGCCACACTACTCCAAGTCTAAACATTTCTCTAAAAGCTGTCTACCCTATTTTGCTAGGGACCTATAAAAGCTTTCCCCATTAATTCTTGACCATTTCAAGCGCCTGCCCTGATCAGTGATCTTCTCTAAATTTGACCCAGCCCCCCTCTTTATGACCCTACTTACATTTGGCGCTGATAGCGACAATACTAGGGGGTTGTGGTCACTAAAACCACTCAATTCTATTGAAAATCCCCGTAACCATTTTTTTAAGCAATTGAGATACTAAAATAAAATCAATGAAGGAGCTGCAGCCCCTTCCTTTAAAAGTGGGGATAACCAGCTTGTTAGAATCAGCAACCAGTAGATCCATTGTGTCTTCAAGCATATGGTTATTCCACACCCTACTGGACTCCCTGCCCTCCAGTGTGTGCTCAAAGTGTGGTCCCTCCTCTAACCTACAGGAGGACCAGTCTTCTTTAATGGGTAACAGGTTTGGGCACAAGTGGCAGTTGAAGATCCCCCCGATTAAAAGCATGGGTGCAATTTTCTCTGCTTCTGCTCCATCAAGGGACTTAGTCTTTCGTCGAGCTCTCTCACTCTGGAACCTCCAGGGCTATAAAAATTCACCAGGGTTATGTTAAGGCCCCTATTTTTAAACCCGAGGCCTATCATGTTTTCTGAGTTCCATTTTAGATCAACCCAGCCCCCTTCCAGGCACACATCTACAAATATTAGGAGGCCTCCCCTCGCTCTTCCGGTCGTAGACTTACTTGCCGGGATCCCAAACGATTTATACTCGGCTAAATGAAAGTTAGAATGGTCTACCTCCCAGGTTTCCTGGACACAGATTATTGTAAATTTGTTAATGTATTCCAGCCACTCCTGATTCCGAAATTTAGCTGACAAACCTGCTACATTCCAGGATACTAATTCAATGGTGCTCCCTAATGTGTCTACATCAGGGCAAATACCTGTACTGGACCTATCGGTACGTTGGGGTGCTTCAATTCTGGGAGCCCTTATTTCACAGGGGGCAAGCTGAGACATATTCGATGTAAATCCCCTTTCCTGCTCCTCCACCTGTGGTTTAGGGTATAGAGAGGCCCCAATCAAGACATTGTCTTGACCTGATTTCTCTCTCAGTAGTCAGTCCACTTCACTAAGGTGTCTTCCCCAATGGAGTGGTGCATATCTATCGTACAATGGGAGTACCATCCCTCCCCCTCCCTCGTTGATGCTACCTGCTGGTCATATGTGTTTCCTCCCATTAGGGCTCCCAACCGAGGCTCACTCCCTGCAGCCCCCCCTCTTTGCCTACCTGGCTGGCCTAACCTGTCCCTATGCCCATCAAAATGCTCAGCATTGGATGTGTAGTCTGGTGGCATATAAAAATAACTTAGATTCCGGGCCTGGATAGAAGATCGTGAGTGTATCCAGGGGCCCCAGCAAACATGGTCCACCACCCTAGAGTCATTAAAATTAATGACAACACAATCTCCTGCTAATTTTTTTGTCCTGCCTCCTACCCAGCTCACTCTCCTTACAAAGAGAATTTTACATTTTACATCTCGGGGCAGTGGTCTATTGTTGTTTAGCCAGTGTGTTGTCTTATTTTTTAGTTGGTCATAGGATTTGGCTTTGCCATCTTCTAATTCCGGAACACCGGTCAAAACAACAGCATAAGGTGTACATTCTGGGGATAGGTCTAAGTGGGGGCGCTGATTCATTGCCTCATTCTTGTCCCCATCCCTGTCCTTACTGTGGCTTACTCCATCTGTGTCTAATGGGACTGCATTACCTCCGCTCACTATTCCTCCCCCTAGATTATCTGAGCCTGTAGGGTGACCAACCGGGCCCATAGTTGATGCCACTGTGAGACTAGAGCAAGCAGCAGGATCCCTTCCTCCCTCCCTCACTGGCTCCTTTATATAGCCGCAATTTGCTACTTTGTTCTCAATGCCTCCCAAAGTGGACATTATCAGTCCTTCCATTTTCACAAGTCTATTTTCAATTACTGAGAGTCTTTCCATTAGTGGTTCCAGGGAAGATGATATAAGGGCAACTATTTTCTGCCAGTGCACTTCCTCCGGCTCCAATAAGCCAGTTACAATATCGTCCGTACTAGTGGCGTTTGCTGCGGACACAGTTTCTTTTGAGACTTAGATAACTGGTAAGTTTGTGTGTGGCAACTCTGTCTGTTTGCTTGGTTTGGAAGTCTTAGGTTTCTTTCCCTTTTGCTGTGTGCCTCCTTGTGTGCCTCCTCTTTTTCTCTTACCCCCCTCCCCTGCATAGAGTCGGTGGATTGAGAAAGCTCTTTATGGACTTCTGCCACGCACGTGATCATGCTCTTTGTTGAATCCGGCAGTATCCTTCCTGGCAATAAAGGGGGATTCAAAGGATCTCCATCATTGTTAAGTGATATCAGGGTTTGCTGTGAGCTTACAGTCTCAGACTGGGAACCCATTGCGGTGACAGGCTGACGATGTCTTTCCGGCGAGCACACATTGATAATGCCCCCCAGAGATGATCGTTTTGAGAACACCGGGTCAGTGGAAAGACGTCGTTCCGTGATAACAATCTCATGTGCTAGCACCGATGTGGCCCTGGTTATGAACTGATCAAGGGTTCCTGCAACGTACCCGATTCCCACACCTTTCCTCCCTCTTCCCTTGCGTGCTGTCATATTAAATCAATTTAGTTACAGCTATTGGGGGAAGAGGTAATTACAGTTGACTCCAATATTAATCTTTGGGTCCACTTACTGAAAAAGCGCATCCACTGTTGGAATACAAGCCCTTAGAGAGGAGGCCCAGCCCAGCCTCTCCCTGTCTCGAACGGGCTCAAACGGGCCCGCCCTTGGCCCGGGCTTTGCCCGGCTTGCGTCCGCGCATCCCGCGTCGCGGGGGCCGCGTGCCGTTAAGTAGCGCTGTGGGCGGGTTCCAATACAGGTGTGGTAGGTAACAGGGTTCCTGGGCGTTATAGTCCCCTAATCCAGCAGCAATAGCCCTGTGTCCCGGCTACGAGCGGCTTCCTCGAAGCGGGGGCCGCGAGCCGTTAAGTAGCGCTGTGGACGGGTTCCGGCACAGGTGTGGTAGGTAACAGGGCTACTGGGCGTTATAGTCCCCTTAATCCAGCAGCAACATCACTGTGTCCCGGCTACGAGCGGCTCCCGCGAAGCGGGGGCCACGAGCCGTTAAGTAGCGCTGTGGGCGGGTTCCGGCACAGGTGTGGTAGGTAACAGGGCTCCTGGGCGTTATAGTCCCCTTAATCCATCAGCAACAGCACTGTGTCCCAGCTACGAGCGGCACAGGTTCCGGCACAGGTGTGGTAGGTAACAGGGCTCCTGGGCGTTATAGTCCCCTTAATCCAGCAGCAACAGCACTGTGTCCCGGCTACGAGCGGCACCCCTCACTTAATTGATAGTCCACCAACTATATCAAACCTAAATATTTTGTTTGTATTTGTATTTTTAAATTATTATAGTGCTTTTATCGAAAGTGCTGAACAGACCAATGAAATGATACAGTAGAACTGACAATAATCAGCTTACAGTCACAGTATTAATGTTGATTGGCTATTACCAGGCCATTCCTCTCATTCCCTTCATAATTATACATACCATATAGAAAATCCATCAGTATCCCTCTTGTCTGCTGTCTAAGACACTATTATTATGCAGCTATCGGGACAAGTCTCTCTCATGAGAATTTTGAGAGCAAGCTTAAAACCTACGTTTCCAGCCTCATCTCCAGTTATGATTTTGGCAATCCAATCTCAAAATAAACACTTGATCTAGATAGACGTGAAGAAACTTTTAACTGGGACACATATTGTTATCTTATAGATATTATACTGTAGGTGGTGAAGTCTATGTATTACTTTAACTTCTTCTCCCTGTACCGCAAAAGAGACAACTCTACCGCAATGACTTTTTCTTATCCATATGTCAATATGCATACCTAGTATTTCATATTGTCCTGCTTTTTTGGACTGTCATTGTACTTTTACTCTGATTGCTGGTGTGGGTCACTCGATATTCTAGTCACGATATTGTAATCCTTTGATATTCTACCTTTGATGTTCCTTCCCACAATCCTTATTGTTTTGTAAAGAGCTCTCCTGTCCTGGTGGGTCTGGTTTGCAGTATATAAAACCGTAAATAAAAAAACAAGTAAATAAGTACTTGAATGCCTGGGTGCATGTAATCTGCATAGTTTTCCCAATAAATCAGACCAATTTGTAAAGCGCTACTCACCCATTAGGGTCTCAAGGCGCTGGGAGGAGGGGGAGCCGCTACTGCTCGAACAGCCAGGTCTTGAGATGTTTCCTGAAGGAGACATGGTCCTGTGTCAGCCGTTGGTGGGTGGGGAGGGAGTTCCATGTCTTGGCCGCCGGGTAGGAGAAGGATCTTCCTCTGGCGGTGGCTCTGCGAATTCGTGGGACGGTGGCGAGGGCGAGGCTGGCGGATCAGAGCTGGCGTGTGGGTGTGTAGAATGTGAGACGGCTGTTGAGGTATTTGGGGCCCATGTCGTGGAGAGCCTTGTGTGCGTGGGTGAGGAGTCTGACCGTGATCCTCTTACTGACGGGTAGCCAGTGCAGGTCTCTCAGATAGACAGAGATGTGGCTGTGACGGGGGATGTCCAGGATAAGTCGTGCAGAAGCGTTCTGGATGCCCTGGAGTCTTTTCTGGAGTTTGGCTGTGGTTCCCGCGTAGAGGGTGTTCCCGTAGTCCAGTCGGCTGGTGACGAGGGCCTGGGTGACCGTCTTCCTGGTTTTGGTGGGGATGCACCAGAAGATCTTTCGGAGCATGCGCAGGGTGTTGAAACAGGATGACGCGATGGCGTTGACTTGCTTGGTCATCATGAGGGAGGAGTCCAGGATGAAGCCCAGGTTGCGTGCATGGTCCGTGGGCTTGGGGGCGGTAGTGCAGGGGGCCACCAGGAGTCGTCCTAGGCAGAGGGGGATGGGCCCAGGATGAGGACTTCCGTCTTGTCTGAGTTCAGTTTCAGACGGCTGAGCTTCATCCATTCCGCGACGTCTTTCATTCCTTCCTTGAGGCTGGCTCTGGCGGTGGCGGGGTCGTTGGTGAGGGAGAGGATCAGCTGGGTGTCGTCAGCGTAGGAGATTATATTAAGGTTGTGTTGGCCTGCGATGGCTGCGAGGGGGCTCATGTAGACGTTGAAGAGGGTGGGGCTGAGCGAGGATCCTTGAGGAACGCCGCAGATGACTTCGGTGGCCGCGGATCGGAAGGGGGGGAGGCGGACTCTCTGGGTTCTTCCGGCGAGGAACGAGATGATACACTCCAAGGCCGTCCCTTGGATTCCGGTGTTGCTGAGGCGCTGTATTAGTGTGCGGTGGCATACGGTGGCGAAGGCTGCTGAGAGGTCCAGGAGGATGAGGGCAGCTGTTTCCCCGTTGTCGAGCAGGGACCTGATGTCGTCGGTAGCTGCGATGAGGGCGGTCTCGGTGCTGTGGTTTGCTCGGAAACCGGACTGCGAGGGGTCGAGGGATCCGTTTGTCTCGAGGAAGGCGGAGAGTTGTTTGTTGACGGTCTTCTCGATGACTTTGGCAGGGAAAGGGAGGAGCGAGATGGGGCAGAAGTTCTGGAGATCCGTGGGGTCCGCGGTGGGTTTCTTCAAGAGGGCGCTGAGCTCTGCATATTTCCAGCTCTCCGGGAAGGTGGCAGATGCGAAGGAGCTGTTAATGATGTCCCGGAGTTGGGGTGCGATGATGGAGTTGGCTTTGTTAAAGATGTGGTGTGGACAGGGGTTGATTGGAGAGCCGGAGTGGATGGTGTTCATCATGCGGGTGGTGTCTTCAGTGCTGACCGAGGTCCAGGTGCAGAGGGTGGTGGTGGGGGGCGCTGGTTCGGTGGTTGGGTGCGTGGTCTGCGCGCTGAAGCTGTTGTGTATATCGGCGATCTTACGGTGGAAGAACATGGGGAGTGAGTCGCAGAGGTCTTGCGAGGGTGTGATGTCGTTGCTGGGGTTGGAGAGCTCTTTAACGATGCTGAAGAGTTCCTTGCTGTTGTTGTCTAGTCGTTCTCTGAATGTTGTCCTTTTGGTGGTTCGGATCAGCTGGTGGTGTTCGCGGATGGCGTTCTTGAGGGCTGTCATGTTTTCTGTTGACTGGTCGTGGCGCCAGGCTCTCTCGTGGGTGCGGCAGTTTTTCTTGGAGTCTTTGAGGTCGTTGGTGAACTACGAGGCTTTCTTGCTGCCGGGTCTGCTGGGAGGATTCTTCAGCGGTGCAAGGTTGTTGGCGCAGTTGGTGAGCCACTGTGTGAGGTTCCGGGCTGCTTCGTTGGGGTCCGTCGTGTTGGTGGGAGGGTTCTGGCTAAAGGAGGTGTTGAGCTGGTCGGCGGTGATCTTGCTCCAGCTTCTCCGGGGAACCTGTTGCGGGTGGTGGTGGGTCGTGGTTCTCCTGAAGTTGAAGTGGATGCAGCTGTGATCTGTCCAGTGTAGTCTGGTGGAGAAGCTGAAGGAGATGTGCTTGCTGGAGGAGAAGACGAGGTCAAGCGTGTGGCCGGCGTAGTGGGTGGGGGTGTTCACCAGTTGCTTGAGTCCGAAGTTTGCGAGGTTGTCCAGCAGGGTGGTGGTGTTGTTGTCATTGTTGTTCTCCAGGTGAAAGTTGAGGTCCCCAAGGAGGATGTAGTCTGAGGAGGTGAGGGCGTGCGGGCTGACGAAGTCTGAGATGGCTTCGCTGAATTGTGTGCGTGGCCCTCTGACCTACATCTTCATATTTTTGTATTATCCCACACCCCATGCTGAGACTATGACCCCAGGTCAGAGACCTAATTCTAAATTAATATATTCCATACACCTTGTGGGTCATTTCTCCTAACCTTTTGCGTTTCCTTGAATCCCAAAGCCTACTCTCTTATTTGTGCCTGTCCGTAGTCCTAGATACATAATGTTTTTTTTTTTCATGCCTCCTGTTAACAGGTATTCCTTTACTCCTGTCTCTTTATATGCGCTCTTGATCTTGGTCAACATAGTTTAACTAGTGCCTTTTTCGTCACTGGTCTGCTTTGTTCTTCCTTATGCGTATTTGCATTTCATCTACTGCCATTACCAGGTCACTTAGGAGGAAGCTTACCTATGCCTTTTGCATCTCCCACTTCTGAAACTCTATAAGCTGAGAAAAATGTAATTGTGAAAAATGACAAAAAGAGGTTTTGGTCCTTATTCGATGTATGAGATAATTATATTTTATATATATTTTGTTTTTTCTCTCATCTTTACACTACCCTGTCTCTTTTGACCAACCTCCCAGAAATTGGAGTCCAAACTGTTGCAGTTTGGTGGAACAACACCCACTCTCCCACGATCACATTGACAGTGCCACTGGAAACACCCTAGGAACAGTTTATTTGAGGAAAACGGTTTATTTTATGCTGTGGTTGTGCAGCCTCAGTTTTAGACCTGTGAGTGTTGGGGTGGTCTTCCCCTAAACGTTATGCCTTAATCCTCCATTGCTTTCTGACCTTGTTTTTGCAGGTTTTTGATCTCTGTGCACGTTACCACTGCTAACCAGTGTTAGAGTGCTTATGCTGTCTCCTCTAAATGTGGTAGAATTGGATTATACCCATTGGCATATTTTGTTTTACTTGTAAGTCCCTAGTAAAGTGAAACTACATGTGCCCAGGGCCTGTAAATTAAATGCTGGTAGATGGTCTGTAGCACTGATTGTGCCACCCACCTAAGAAGCTCTTTAAACATGTCTCAGACCTGCCGTACCAGCCTGCGTGTTTGCTGTTTAAACTACCATTTTAACCTTGCAAAATAACCCTTTTTCTAGGCCCAAACCTTACTTTTTTAATACATGTTAGTCACCCCTGGGGTAGCCACTGGACAGCCCAGAGGGCAGGGTGCAATGTATTTTCAAAAAATGGACTTGTACTTTAAGGTTCTACTCGTCATGGTAGTGAAAAACTCTTAAATGTGTTTTTTACTACTGCAGGGTTTATCTCTCCTGTAGGATAACATTAGAGTTGCCTTATTACATTTTTTTAAGTGTAATTTCCAAATGGAAAGAGATAACTATCTCATGTTTGGTGTCTCAGGAATCGCAATTTAAAATCCCAACTAAGGGTGAAGTTGGCTCTTAAATTAAAATTCTGAAAATGGCACATTTAGAAAGTTGGCATATTCCTTTCTTACCAACCTATCTCGAGTGAAATTACACCCGACCACTGTGCACTGTTGCAAAACTCTGCTGAGTTTATTTTTCAAAATTTAAACCATATCAAAATGAAATTTCAATGATGTCAACATGACTTTTCAATTCAGTACATTGAACAAAACTGACATAATTTTTAACATTACAATTCTTTTAAAGCTCAGAAGTATACAGCGTGTGTAACACAGTGTATCAACATGACATTATGCAATGACATTATGCATTTAAGAAGCCCGATGCATTTCGAGCCCTATGAGGCTCTTCCTCCGGGGCCTGAAATCTAAACAAATGTAAAAAACACAGCGTTACATTTTGGGACCACTACTGAATTGGAGTGAAAAAATAAAATGAACGTGCTCAGTGTAGTACACCACCACCTTCTCACCCTGTGGGATCGAGTAAAGCTTACCCTTTCCTTGAACCACTAGATAAAACGACCTATACGATGAAAAAAACGTTGCATGAACACTCACATTCCTGTGTTTAAAGCTCCACTCTGATAACAAAAACCACAACAACGTGGCAACTGGACTTACCCACTGGAAAACGCATAATCGCTCACGGTTCTACAAAGCAAAAAAAGACCAAAATCAGAATTACCGGACTCCTTTCCAGTGAATTCAAGAAGAAACCAACATGACCCGAGTACTCCTAGCTGCATACCTAGACATTAACGCTGCTCCTCGCAAACGTCTCTCGTGGCCATTGCCGAAAGTTCAAATGCTCCGTCGATTCCTACCACATTAAACTCCGCGTTGTTTGTGTACTAGCCAATCAAAATCGCTCTACACCCTCTAACGTCACAACAACAACTAGAGCGGTCTGCTCTCACTGAGCACGGCACCACTTCCTGATTTGACTCATTACTAGTGACCACGTGGGGCTGTCTCTGCCAATCCGCTACTCCTAATCTCGAGGCTACAATATACACGCGATCGTGAGAGTGCAGCGCATGCAAAATAAAGTGTGTGTAAATAAAAATCTATGGAAAATGAAATGGTGTCTCATGCTGTGCAAAATATATAAAAAATATATATATATAGAAAAAGCATGTAAATGAAAAAAACATATATATAAAGAACAGTACATGTTTTATTTCAGAACAACCATCACTGCATAGCAAAGAACACATGGTACCTGGTATAGCGGTAATTTCTCTACAGAAAACATGAAAAATCTATTTTATCATTTAACCCTTTGGGCTCTTGAGTCCCCAGTTTTTTTATCCAAAAAGTTTCTCTCTGAAGCAGAGATCTGGTTAAATCTGTGCCCTCAAAATGCTCAACTCTCTCTAGGACTGAAAACTGCAGTTGGGCTATGCTGTGCTTAGCCTCCTGCCAGTGTGCTGCCAAAGGGCTCTTGATGGTTTGGTTTCTGATGGTAATTTTATGTTCAGAAATTCTGATTTTTATTTTACGCTCAGTTTTGCCCACATAAAGTTTCCCACATGGGCACTTTATGTAATAAATGAGGACACTAGAGTTACAGTCAGCATTGAAAAATAGAGGGATTGTTTTGCCTGTCTGTGGATGATGTATAGACATGCCTGTAATCACATTATTACAATGGACGCAGTTGCCGCATCTCTTCATGCCCTTGTAGGACGACATTTGTTTTTGTTCAAATTTGGGCGTCAAAAGTTCCTTGAGGTTTTTAGACCTAGTATAGGCGAACATTGGCTTTTGGTCAAAAATGCCATTAAAGTCTGCTTCATTTTGTAGGAGTGCCCAATGTTTGTTTACTATGTTCTTGATTTTTTGAGAACTAGTAGAGTATTTCAAAACGAATACATGTCTTTCCATTTTTTGTTTCATCCTTTGGTGCAACAGATTCGTTCTATCATACATTTTTACTCGTTGTCTTGTTTTTTCCAGCAGTTCTTTTGGATAACCTCTCTGTTCATATTTATCCTGTTGTATATCTAGATGTTTCTCCAGATCTAACTCTTTGGAACAAATCCTTTTAATCCTCATGAATTGAGAGAGAGGTAAATTGTCTTTCAAATTCTGCGGATGAAAACTTTGATACGCCAATGCATTATTCACATCAGTCTCTTTTCGGAACACTTCTGTGTGTATTTCTGTATTCTCCAAAGTGATTGCCACATCTAAGAAAGAAATTTTCTGTTCATTGATATTGGAAGTGAACTGTATATATTCATTGTATTGATCTAGTTGTAGCAATTTCTTTTCCAATAGGGATCTCTCAGCGTTCCAGATGACAAAAATGTCATCGATAAATCTACAGTATAAAACTGCATGCTTCTGCCAATCTTCATCAGTATATATATGGTCTGCTTCGAATTTGGCCATAAAGGTATTCGCATACGCCGGAGCACCGGCAAATCCCATAGAGGTCCCTTGTAATTGTAGAAAGAATCGTTCATTCCATTGAAAATAGCTGTGGTACAAACAGTAATGTAAGATTTCCATGATGAACACTTTTTCAGCCCTGATTGAAGGTTGACTCAGCAAGGCCCATTCTACTGCTTCTAGTCCACCCTGATGGGGGATAGACGTGTATAGCGATTTTACATCGATGGTACACATTAACATTCGGTTGTCTGGTTTTATAGTTTGCAATTTTAGGAGGAAGTCCGTGGTGTCTTTGACATATGAGGGCCATTTTTGGACAAAAGGTTGAAGAAATTTGTCGATATAGATTCCGAGTGGTTCAAAGATGGTGCCGCACCCCGTTACTATTGGTCTCATGGGGGGGTTTTTTAGACTCTTATGTATTTTGGGAAGCATATACAATCGTGGTCTTCTTGGATGATCTGCTGTCAAAAATTGTCTCGTTGTTGCTGTGATATGTCCTAATTCCAATGATTGTTCCAGAATGGTATTTAAAGTTGTTTTTAAATCATTGATGGGATCTTTATCCAGTAATAGATACGTTGATCTGTCTGCAACATGTTCTTCAACTTTATCGATATAGAATGTTTTGTTCATCACAACAATTGCTCCCCCTTTGTCTGCTTTCTGAATCATGATAGCTGGATTTTCTTGCAATAATTTCAGAGTATTCCTATCCTGTGTAGATAAATTTTTCTTTTTGCCCCTTGACAAATTAATGTTCTGGATATCATTGCGTACTGATCGTTCAAACGCTTCTATGATTTTATGAGAAACTGGCGCCTGAAACTTTGATTTGGGACGGAACTCAAGAAATTCTGTTTCTTCTTTTTGAGGAGTAGCAGGAACAACATTGGTGAAGAAATGCCTTAATTTCAAAACTCTCATAAATTTAAAGAGAGAAACTTCACACTCTAGTTGGTTTGTGGTGTGAGTGGGAACAAACCCTAAGCCTTTGTTTAAAATCCTAATTTGGTGAGGTGACAGAATAGTGTCTGAAATATTGACAACCAAATTTACCTCTGGCTTCTTGTTGAGGGTTTTTTTAAGACTTCGCCTTGTTTTCCTGTTGATTTTGAAGGTCCGGGTGGTTGACTTGAATCCGCGGCGTCGGATAAAAAAGATTGTTTAGCTCCGGCAGCTTGTGCTCCTCTTTCCTCTGATGTTTTAGAAACTTCTGGTAGCTGAGATTGAACTGGTGGTCTACTCGCTGTAAGGTCTGAATCTGACACCGAGCTTTCTTCAGAAGATACATTGGTCTTCCTTTTTGGAAAAACTCTTCGCTGGGCATACACCTCGGCCCAGGTATATACTTCTTGCAATTTGTAGTCCAGTGTATCCCTTTTGAATTTCCTCAGCTTGCCTTCTTGTATTTCCTTTGTGTGTTTATCCAATCTTGCATTAATTTCCTCCAATGATTTATCCAAATCAGCTTTATCCATTCTCTCTTCCAAGTCTGCTTTAATTGTTTCAATTTCTTTTGAAAGGTCGTTGATTGCTTTGGCTAATTCTTCTACTAGAAGCAAAATTAGATCCAAACTACATTTATTCAAGATTGAATACCAGCGCTCCATAAAGTCTTTATTCAAATGAAACCTAAATAACATGGGTTTGATAGACAGCCTCAAACCTCTGGGAATGCGTTTCACTCGATGATATTGTACCAGTGTCGATGCATGTAATTTCTGGTTGATCTCTCTTCTAGCTAAAAATTCAAAATGCTTGAGCTGTTGTATGATCGTGGTCCCTTGTGTATCGGCTGTTTTGATTTCCTGGATCATTGCATAAATATTTGATGCTTCTTCTGGTGTATAAGCTAATGTGCTAGCTCTATGTTCAGTCGTGTTAGAAATTGCTTCGAATTGCATGATGGGTGCTTTCTCGCAAAAGGACAAAGTTAATGGAATGAATTTGAGTAGGAGAAGCACACCTGTTTTTCACAATATTCGAGGATTTTTAGGATTTTTTAAAGATACTAATCTATGCGTGCAACAATGGTGGCACGTTTGCCCTCACGTGCCCACTTGAACCAACCTATCTCGAGTGAAATTACACCCGACCACTGTGCACTGTTGCAAAACTCTGCTGAGTTTATTTTTCAAAATTTAAACCATATCAAAATGAAATTTCAATGATGTCAACATGACTTTTCAATTCAGTACATTGAACAAAACTGACATAATTTTTAACATTACAATTCTTTTAAAGCTCAGAAGTATACAGCGTGTGTAACACAGTATATCAACATGACATTATGCAATGACATTATGCATTTAAGAAGCCCAATGCATTTCGAGCCCTATGAGGCTCTTCCTCCGGGGCCTGAAATCTAAACAAATGTAAAAAACACAGCGTTACATTTTGGGACCACTACTGAATTGGAGTGAAAAAATAAAATGAACGTGCTCAGTGTAGTACACCACCACCTTCTCACCCTGTGGGATCGAGTAAAGCTTACCCTTTCCTTGAACCACTAGATAAAACGACCTATACGATGAAAAAAACGTTGCATGAACACTCACATTCCTGTGTTTAAAGCTCCACTCTGATAACAAAAACCACAACAACGTGGCAACTGGACTTACCCACTGGAAAACGCATAATCGCTCACGGTTCTACAAAGCAAAAAAAGACCAAAATCAGAATTACCGGACTCCTTTCCAGTGAATTCAAGAAGAAACCAACATGACCCGAGTACTCCTAGCTGCATACCTAGACATTAAGGCTGCTCCTCGCAAACGTCTCTCGTGGCCATTGCCGAAAGTTCAAATGCTCCGTCGATTCCTACCACATTAAACTCCGCGTTGTTTGTGTACTAGCCAATCAAAATCGCTCTACACCCTCTAACGTCACAACAACAACTAGAGCGGTCTGCTCTCACTGAGCAAGGCACCACTTCCTGATTTGACTCATTACTAGTGACCACGTGGGGCTGTCTCTGCCAATCCGCTACTCCTAATCTCGAGGCTACAATATACACGCGATCGTGAGAGTGCAGCGCATGCAAAATAAAGTGTGTGTAAATAAAAATCTATGGAAAATGAAATGGTGTCTCATGCTGTGCAAAATATATAAAAAATATATATATAGAAAAAGCATGTAAATGAAAAAAACATATATATAAAGAACAGTACATGTTTTATTTCAGAACAACCATCACTGCATAGCAAAGAACACATGGTACCTGGTATAGCGGTAATTTCTCTACAGAAAACATGAAAAATCTATTTTATCATTTAACCCTTTGGGCTCTTGAGTCCCCAGTTTTTTTATCCAAAAAGTTTCTCTCTGAAGCAGAGATCTGGTTAAATCTGTGCCCTCAAAATTCTCAACTCTCTCTAGGACTGAAAACTGCAGTTGGGCTATGCTGTGCTTAGCCTCCTGCCAGTGTGCTGCCAAAGGGCTCTTGATGGTTTGGTTTCTGATGGTACTTTTATGTTCAGAAATTCTGATTTTTATTTTACGCTCAGTTTTGCCCACATAAAGTTTCCCACATGGGCACTTTATGTAATAAATGAGGACACTAGAGTTACAGTCAGCATTGAAAAATAGAGGGATTGTTTTGCCTGTCTGTGGATGATGTATAGACATGCCTGTAATCACATTATTACAATGGACGCAGTTGCCGCATCTCTTCATGCCCTTGTAGGACGACATTTGTTTTTGTTCAAATTTGGGCGTCAAAAGTTCCTTGAGGTTTTTAGACCTAGTATAGGCGAACATTGGCTTTTGGTCAAAAATGCCATTAAAGTCTGCTTCATTTTGTAGGAGTGCCCAATGTTTGTTTACTATGTTCTTGATTTTTTGAGAACTAGTAGAGTATTTCAAAACGAATACATGTCTTTCCATTTTTTGTTTCATCCTTTGGTGCAACAGATTCGTTCTATCATACATTTTTACTCGTTGTCTTGTTTTTTCCAGTAGTTCTTTTGGATAACCTCTCTGTTCATATTTATCCTGTTGTATATCTAGATGTTTCTCCAGATCTAACTCTTTGGAACAAATCCTTTTAATCCTCATGAATTGAGAGAGAGGTAAATTGTCTTTCAAATTCTGCGGATGAAAACTTTGATACGCCAATGCATTATTCACATCAGTCTCTTTTCGGAACACTTCTGTGTGTATTTCTGTATTCTCCAAAGTGATTGCCACATCTAAGAAAGAAATTTTCTGTTCATTGATATTGGAAGTGAACTGTATATATTCATTGTATTGATCTAGTTGTAGCAATTTCTTTTCCAATAGGGATCTCTCAGCGTTCCAGATGACAAAAATGTCATCGATAAATCTACAGTATAAAACTGCATGCTTCTGCCAATCTTCATCAGTATATATATGGTCTGCTTCGAATTTGGCCATAAAGGTATTCGCATACGCCGGAGCACCGGCAAATCCCATAGAGGTCCCTTGTAATTGTAGAAAGAATCGTTCATTCCATTGAAAATAGCTGTGGTACAAACAGTAATGTAAGATTTCCATGATGAACACTTTTTCAGCCCTGATTGAAGGTTGACTCAGCAAGGCCCATGTGATGCCTGTACCTGAGTCACATGAATTGGGTGTAGCTGACAGTTGAGCTTTGTGTATTCCTCCTAGACAGCCACCACAATAGGGAGCTCAGGTGTGCCTGGATGGACCATCTTTGGCAGTATGGGAGGGAGGAGCTGGGTGACATTCCCACTTATACTTGAATAGGCTGTGTCCTGCCTCCACACAAAGGGCTGTAATACCCTCTGTAGTTCGTCTGGAGCCAGCACAGGGAAGGCAGAATGCCTGGGGACATCAAATGATAACCTCTATAAGCTTCTCCCCCACTTCAAAGGCAGAACTGGACCTCAGACACAACCTCTTTAGTACACGTCTGGACCTGCGGATACTTTGCCATCAAGAACTACTGTGCTGCTGAATGACTTCCACTCTGCTGGACTGCTGCCTTGCTGTACTGCTGCTTTGTTGTGGTGACCTGCTGCCCTCTAGCTTGGGTGAGAAGGACTGGACCTGCATACCTGGAACCCAGAACCCCAGAGTGACTCTGAGAGCTAGTAGGCTGGCATCCTGACAACAACCTCAGGGACAGAAGGCTCCAACAACCTTGCACCTGGTCTCTGCCATCTGTGAGTCTACCTTTGCAAGTGGTGCCCACCTTGTTTTGGGCACTTGGAAGTGGGCTTAAGGTGCTTTGCCAGCCACTGTGGATCCAGTGGGACCAACATAGCTCCTTTGCTCTGTGGCGCAACCCTGAGCAGAACTGACTCCTCTTCACTGCTGCGTGGATTGGACTCATTGCAAAAATCTGCATCGCCGGTGCAGCTCACATTGCCTTCGGAACCTCCGCTGTGTGGCACATTGTTGGCACAGGCTGTCGCATACCTCGATGGCAGCCTCGATGATGTACTCTACAACACAGTCTCACAGCTCCTTGAACCCGCCACATCACTCTAACTGAGTGATACATCCCGACTCCGGACTTTGCATCACAAGCCCTCATCGATGGGATCTATGATGACAAGGCAACAGGACCTCGCACCACAGCCTTGCTGCATCTCAGAACTGATACATCGCTTCGGGTTCGCAACCCACCTTCGATGCGGATCCTCACAATGCTTCACAAACCAGGATTGAAGGTACTTTGTTCAGCAGACCTAACTGGGTCCCTTGAGCCGACCTGTGTTCCATTACTGTCAGCCTGAATTTGTGACTTTGTCCCAGTCCGGGTGAGCAGTAATCCACAGTTTGCACTTTGTGGCGCTATTTTCCCAAAAAATGTTTTCACTTGCTAATGTCCGGTTCTACTGATTTGATTTTTGTTATTTTGCTCTTGTTTGATTTACTAAAAATGACTCTATTGTCCTAATCTGGTGTGGACACTTTGTGTGTGGTGTTTTCACATTATTACTGTTTGAAGTGTTGCACAAATACTTTACACATTCCCTCTACGTTAAGCCTGACTGCTCTGTGACAAGCTACCAGAGAACTCAGCATAGGTTAATATAGAATTGGCTTGTCCCCCACCCTGACAAGGATTGTGGTGAGTGCTTGACCAGGGTTCTCCCTTCAGTAAGCCAACAATGAAATGACGTACACTTACCCATTACAGAAGCATGCTAATTGTCTCAATGATTGATCATGCAATTTCACAACCCACACAGGCTTGACTATTAAATTGTATACCATCAGATAAAAAACATCTGAATGTATCCGAAGCTGAGATGCCGACTTAGTCCCTTGTCACCATTTTGGCTCTCTCCCGTCATTTCTCACCATGTTCACAACTTTGGCCAAATTGGAGTATGTGACTCCACTTACCTTTTCATCTATATAATCACTCACTGATTATCTATTTGACCATGCTAATCTTTATAAAAGACTAACCTCACCTGTCACTATCCCTGGTACTGTACCCAAAGTGAAGTAATGAAGTCAGCAAACAATGGCTCCTGAAATGGACAGCCATCACCTCTTCCTGCTCCTCCGTGTCCATTTTGAGTTTTACCACTTACCCTTAATCTTTAACCAAGCTGGATTTTCTGCCCATCTACCTTTCATAACCCCCTGTTAAGGAAGCCCCCTGGAAGCTCACATCACTCTAGTGGCCATTCTTCTTCCAGCCCCTCCCACGTCACAAGTGGGAATTCTTTACTTTGGAATTTGTTTCCTTGCTGCAGCACCGCACCGAGGTGCTCATTCTCAGTGTTCCTGGGCTTGGAGGAATACCTGGGGTCATGAGTCAGAAAACACGTGACACACCGTTCCTCTCATGCAACCTTTTAGCAGTTTTCCAAAGCAACCCAAAATGGAAGAGAAGAAACCCTTGCAAAAAAGGAAAAACATCTGAAAGCAATACAGTAAGCAAATGACGTTATACTGCGCTCATCTAATAATATACAATGAAAATTATTAAAACTGTGGTCCAAGTCTTGAGGTCTGTGAGAACCCTGATTCTCCTTGCCAGGTCTCTTTCTTTATTCTTGGACTCTGCTTTGGACCGTGTCATGTGAGCAACAAATTAAAAATGTCCACAGACACACCGCTCATATTTTCTGCTTGGTATCATACTTCAGACAGTTCCAAACAGCTATGTGGTGTCCATATAAGGTACTGTGTGTCATTATTTTCTACATTCTCTTCCATTTTTAACTCCTCTCATTCTGCGTTCTTTACTTTATCTGTTACTTGCTCTTTCGCATGCTTCTCCTTTGCCACATAGCTGTCTTATTTTTCTTTGTTGCCACCTAGTTGATCTTTCTGTCTTTGTTTGTTCCACTCTGCTATCCCTTTGACATTCTTCTCAACGTACTTATCCTCATGTGTCCCAGTAAATTGTCTGACAACTTCCAATGGATCAAACACCTTTACTTGATCTCCCAGGCGTCCTACCCTGACTCTCCGTACTTCCACTAGGCTGTATTTCTTCTCTGTGTGGCATCTTCTTGCCCAAGTAGTGACCTTATCTCTCGTAGTTGCCCTGCCTTTTTTTACACCTTATTCCTCGATCCCTTCTCCTTGGTTTATGCTAGCTACATTCCGTCTGCTAATTTCTGCCATGACTTCTCTCATCTCTCTTACTCTTTCTTTGTCCGTGCTGGCCATTGTCACCTCTCTCCCTCACTAATTGCTGTTTGCCCCTGTCTTCTTTTTCTCCATTTCCTGTGACATTTCCAGTTCCCATGCCTTGAGTCTTTCAACCCTCTGGTCAGTCTCTCTTTTCTTATGGCATTATCACTGTACATCACTTAACCTCTTCGTAGGGATTTTTCCTTTCTCAGCCTACTCTTAGTGACCCTTGCTGGTATCCTGGTCCAGGTCTCCACCCCGTTTGTCTCCCTTTCAATTTGCATGCTCCGGTTCCTCAAGCATCACATTCTTCCCCGGTCCTGGAAAGGTGGTGCTACAGCAACCTGTGTCCCCTCCTTTCCTGCAAACTGCTTCTGCTTATTACCTGCCTTTCTCCTGACTGTTTGTACTCATGATGCCTCTCCCATTCCCTAATGTCATTGTCACATCCAATGCCCCTGTCCTTGGGGAGAGGGTGTCTTGGATCTGTCATCCTCTTTCCATACTGCAAGGGGGCTTCATTCCTACCCCTCTTCTTCCTAAATTCCTACTCTACTTTTTCTTCCCTTCCACATGCTGTCTAGTCTCTTTTCATTGACCTTCCTTCTTCACTCCCTTTCCTAATGCTCACCTCCTTCTTCCTCACGACTAGTACCACTTCCCTTTCTTATTCCGTTCCCATGTTCTCTGGCAGCAGCTTTTCCTCTCCGGCATTGTATTTTTTGAATAATTGTTCCACCCCCCTGCCAGAAAGATTTTGCCCTCGGCACCTTTATACCTGTGTGTACTCTTCACTCACCAGCCAACCTGTTTCTGCTACTGCTGCACATTCCATTTCCATCTCATTTTCCCTCTTATTCTCAGGAAACCCATTAGGGCCCCTCCCGAGGCCCCTACCCACCTTCCCTTTCTGGGAAGGCACAGACGTGGCATGCCTATTAATACTGCCTTCTTTGGCCTGTCTGTCCTGTCCTAAATCTAGGTGGTGCCCTCTTCATGCTCCGCGAGCCTCCAAGTGGCTTGCAGCGCTCTGATGGCCATCAGAGCTCTGCCACTGTTCTCACTCCACATCCCAGACTGGGAACCAACAGCAGCCCAAGCAATATGTTCAAACCTGCCCTGCCAAGTGCCTCTAAAGTCTCCAGCCCACCAGAGAAATGCCCAGTGGACAAACACGGGCTATCTGGCCCTGGCCTCCTATGGGAGTGCCTGTACCATGGAATGAAGGTCCACATGGCAGACCTGTGCTGACCATCAGCCGCTTCTCCTCCGTGCTCTGCTCCCCATCCCCCAACTTCCCTGGTTGGAAATCAACGTCCTTGTCACTTCCTCCATGGCCCTGGCTTGCAAAAACTCCAGACATGCTTATCCTCAGATGCACGCCAACAGCCCTGTTCCAAAGGGAACCAGAACGGAGCAAACTTTTTTTTGTTTTTTTATTTTTTATAAAGCAAAAGATAACAAATCTGTTACTTTTTCAAAGCAAAAACTCTCTTAAATGAATCGCGTCTGTCTGATGGGTCCCAACTGTCAAATACACTCGTAAAATATCTAAGCAGGCATTTTCATAATCAGTCACTAAACTGCAAGCATAGCCTGAATGTGTTTGGCTCACCCGCAGGCAGCTGATGCAAGAGAATGCAATGCTGTTCTGGCAGCGAACCACACAATTCTTTTCAATGGCGTCTGACTGAGACTGGATTATTCTAAAAATCTTGGTCTATCTGCCTAAAAAACATAATTAGCATTGGTCTACTCGAACAGCAGTATGCGTTGTGAAAGTGATTATTTAGAGCAGATCTAAAACACAATCCCAGCACCCTGCAAACCTCGTGCAAGTAATCAGTATCCAGTGTCATCTTAAAAATTGTGGGTGCCCTGGGCAAGACATATTTTGTGGGGGCCGGTATGGAACTAATTAGATTTTTTTAACCCATCTTTGCGAATTGAAGCCCACATGATGCCACACAATTCTAAATAACTTGTTGAACTTTAATAGGGCCACACAAAATAGTTGTAATATGTCTTGCCCTGAGCCCTAAAAATCCTTAAAATGACATTGGATAGACAGACGGAGTCAGGCGTAGAGCAAGACAGAGAGGGAGAGAAATGCAGACAGAGAAATGGAATAGTAATTGGTCAAATAGAGAGAAAGTTCATTTTCCCAGGGTGTCCCTTGGAAGGTGCAGGACCTGGGCAGTTGCCAACTATTCCCATGCCTTACAGGGTCTCTGTGTGCTGGGCCGGACTGGGCACAGCCGGCATCAAGCGTTTCCCCGGTAGGCTGAAAGGGTGGGGGCTGGTTTTCCAGCGGTGCTGCAATATTGCCCCCAGTAAGAAAAGGTGTAGTGCTTCATACTTGCACTACAAAACCTATGTTTGTTGGACTTTCAAACTGCTATTTTTCTTTAGTAAATTCCCCAACTGTACAAAGGTGTTCAAAGCTATCTTTGCACGCGCTTAACAAAAATATGTAGCAGTGATCTTTGAGAAGAAAAATAAATCGCGAGTTGTACTAGACCTGTGAACAGGTCGTGTTGCAATTCAGAGGTCTGGGATATCCTGAAGGTATGGAATTCAACTGAAGACATGTGTGCATCTACAGTATATGAAACCAACAAACTATCAGTGATATTATATTACTCTTTCATCTTCTGTGTACTGAAAGAAAAATATATATTGTGAAATTATGATGTTACCATGAGGCAAATAAATTATAACTCTCATTTCTTTAAAGCAGTGCTTACAGGCTTTAGCGAAATTGAGTCATTTGGGCAGTTAGAGCATATATCTATCCCTGGGACTCTTTTTTTACCATTTGTGTAATTTATTAATCTCCCTGAGCTTGTAAGTACTGTTGTTTCGCTTGTATTATGGTTCTTGCGCATGTGTGGGTCGTTACTGTGTTCTGGTGATTTGGCCGAAGCAAATTTGGGTCATCTTTACTTTCTTCTAGGTGGGCATGAATAGTATATCTACATACATATTAGACCTTACTTCAGAGATAGAAAATGATACACACATTATAAGACTCGGAGGTCAGGTTTTTCTACTAGGTAAGAGAAGTACTGAACCGACCTTATAGCCAGATTATGTCCTGCTGGTTTCTCATACTCCTAAAGATTTAATAAAATGGCCGTCATTAGCGCTGGCAGTGGTTAAGAAATACATACTGCCAGTGAGAGCAGTGTCCTCAGTGCAGAAGAGTGACATATTACTGCACATAATTCAGCCTACACTCTTTGATGGGTGATTGTAAAGAACCGGCAGAAATCATCCCTAGGGGGAGTGCTACACAACCAACAATACAAAACAAGGAGTGAGGGGTCCAGGGGAAAATTTAGAGACCAGCACGGATATCTACTGATTATACTTGTGCCAATCCAAACATGGACTGATCGGCCAGTCCAAAATGCTTTTGCGCTGGTCATCTAGTACAAATGTGATTTAGATCTTATCAGGAGGTGAAAATGTTGTTGCAAAATGCGCACCAGTGAATTCAACTAAATATAACAATAGGTTATCCGCGGGTCTAATAAGCATCACCAAAGCCTTAGAGACCTAGAAGGATTAGTTACTTACCTGTAATCCTAGTTCTCTTCCAGGGGTATCCTCATCGCCTTGAGACCCTCTGGGTGAGTAGTGCGCTTTATAAATACACAAACTTGAACTTGAACTTAAAGTCATAAGCATTAGAATATTCCCGCCCATGCGCGGGACCCCGGAAACAATATATTATATGTGCCCCACATATATATACTCATATATATATATATATTCACTGAAAAAACCATAGGTTATAGACCATATATAGTTAGGAATTAGCATTTACAAAACCTTGAAAATTCACTGAAAAAACCATAGGTTATAGACCATATATAGTTAGGAATTAGCATTTAAAAAACCTTATTTTACTCACACAAAACCATTGAAATTCCATATATAGTTAGTTGCACTAACTATATATCGCGCACCCGCAATCCACTGCTGATGATGTCACATATTACATCATTCATGACATGGTCAGTGACATCACTGATGACATCACTGATGACATCTCAAATGACATCACTGATGACATCATCTAGTGTCTGTGTGTTTTTGTAAAGTTTAAATACGTTTTACATATTGAAGAATGACTGGATGTATGGAAGACTGAGTGTGTGTGTGGCTGGCTGGGAGGTGTGTGACTCTGTGCATATCAATGTGTACTTGTATCAGTGATTGTATAAGAGAGTAAGTATGTGTTAGTATATGTGTGAAAAGTATGGTGTTCTGTGTTTAACTATAGATGAGGAAATCGAAGTGTGATTGATTCTTCACAGGACTGACTAGGTGTATGAGTGCATATGATAGTGTTCTAATAATAACTGACTGTATGTATGAGTAATTGTATGGGTGAATGAGTGAATGTGTGTGTAGACGTACGAATCAGTGAGTGTGTATGTAGTAACTGGTATTGGTGTGTCATGATGTCATCAGTGATGTCATTTGAGATGTCATCAGTGATGTCATTTCAGATGTCATTAGTGATGTCATCAGTGATGTCACTGAAGTATGGTGTTCTGTGTTTAACTGTATAGATGAAGAAATGGAAGTGTGATTGATTCTTTACAGGACTGACTTGGTGTGTGAGTAACTCCATGGATGAGTGGCAGTGTGTGACTGTCTGCATAGGTGTATGAGTGCATATGATAGTGTTGTAATAATAAGTGACTGTATGTATGAGTTATTGTATGGGTGAATGAGTGAATGTGTGTGTAGACGTAGGAATCAGTGAGTGCGTATGTAGTAACTGGTATTGGTGTGTCAGGATGTCATCAGTGATGTCATTTGAGATGTCATCAGTGATGTCATCAGTGATGTCATTTGAGATGTCATCAGTGATGTCATCAGTGATGTCACTGACCATGT
Source organism: Lissotriton helveticus (assembly GCF_964261635.1). Lineage (NCBI taxonomy): Eukaryota > Metazoa > Chordata > Amphibia > Caudata > Salamandridae > Lissotriton > Lissotriton helveticus. Next base: position 750,618,387 of record NC_136069.1, on the reverse strand, counting down.
CATGAATGATGTAATATGTGACATCATCAGCAGTGGATTGCGGGTGCGCGATATATAGTTAGTGCAACTAACTATATATGGAATTTCAATGGTTTTGTGTGAGTAAAATAAGGTTTTTTAAATGCTAATTCCTAACTATATATGGTCTATAACCTATGGTTTTTTCAGTGAATTTTCAAGGTTTTGTAAATGCTAATTCCTAACTATATATGGTCTATAACCTATGGTTTTTTCAGTGAATTTCAATGGTTTTTTAATAGCAAATATCATAAGCTGTCGAATGTCAAGTACGTGGTAAGTAAAAACATTTTCGTGTTTATGCACACTGATCTGCTTTGAATGCTGCCCCCCACCCCTCATTTCTATTAGGAGTACTCTCTCTTTGCAGATAGTGAAGGGTAGTTAACGCAGCCCTTTGCCCCCTTTGTAATCCGTCGTGCCTGCTTCTCTCTCCATTTGATTGATTGTTCTCTTTGGTTCATTCTCTATTTACAAACAAGCACAGAGTCGCAATACTCTGTTTAGTCTTTGCAGATAGCGAAAAATCGTGTAAAAAAACAAAAGGAATCGAGCAAAATCAGTAGGCCACTAATGGGATCTCTTTTTGACCTCGCTAAAATAGAAACATTAGGAACAACCTGTTGAAAATAGCAATGCGTATGTACATAAGCGGCGTTCATTTGTGTTCACAGTACCCCTTGTTGATTGTTTCAATCGAGCATTGAATTGTTCGAAGTTAATTCTCTTAAGGATCTTCTCTACCTGCAAACGAGGAAGAATAGGAATATTCTCTCTCCCTTTGCAGATAGTGAAGGGTAGGTAACGCAAGCCTTTAACACGTCGTACCTATTTCATTCCTCATTGATTGATTGATTGTCCGAACATTGACTGTTTGGGAATTAGTTCTTTTTGGAGGTATTCCCTGTTTGCAAATAAACGTAGGAAAATCTTTGCAAGTAGTGAAAGGGTACGTAATGCGGACCTTTCTCCCCCGTTGTAATCTGTCATGCCTATCTACTCCCCACTGATTGATGCACCTTTTTCACCCGGACCATTTACTAGAGATACGTCATCTGGCCCGACCAGAGAGCACCCCTAGTGAAAAGGACATATGCAATAATAACGAAGTGATCACTGTATCCTGTTAACAGAAACTTTACCATGAAACAACCTGGAAAGAAAAAAATAGGAAAACGAAAATCAGTAGGCCACTGATGAACATGAACTTTTATTAAACAACGAACAAAGAAACGATAACATAACGTAATGATAAAACCTATTAATGTCCTAGAAACAAGAAAACGTTAAAATATGCCAGTGGTGAGAGACCAGAAAAACAGTAAGAGAAACCAAATCACCCCTCGCTGTCCCACCGCCTGCCACGCCAAAAAAATCGATAGACTAGGGAAAATGCAAGTCAGTAGAACATCCGCCCCCACTCTGGAAACTTCCAAGGTGGGGCAGGGTTCCGGCTACGCCCAGCCGGGAGCAACCCATATAAGGCAGGTCCTGCTGCCACGCCTCGGCCAGGAGATCCTAACGTAGGGTGTAGCCGGAGGAGAGGCCGAGGCCAGCGGGACCCGGCCAGGGGATTGCCTTTACAACGCTGAACAGTTGCAGGGGGGGGGAATGTCTCCTCGACCCTCCCCTCTCTCTCCCAGTCCGGCCGCGGTGGCCCTTGAGAGTTGCAGGTAGTCCCGCCACATGCTCTTCCGGTCCGGCCACCAACGGTCGGGGGGCCGAGGCCGACGGGATCCGGCTGCAGCCGATAAACCAAGAAACCCGTTCATGGGGCCAGAGCCAGGGGCGTCCGGCCGACATCCACCGGAAGCCCGGCCCGAAGACGGACGGGACACTTCTTTCTTTTATAATGGCTGCGACAACACTGGGGGGGGATGTCTTGCACATGCCTCCGACCCCCCCCCCCCCTCGTCCTCATCGCCTGGTCCGGCCATAACAAATCTCAAGCGAGACGCCGTGGGGTGCACTGGGAGGGAGAGACGGTGCGAACAGGCCTCTCCCGCCTCCCCAGGTGGAGGCTTCCCAGCTGCACCCTCAGCGCTCCAGGCGCCCGGAAAAGGGTTCTTCCACTGTGGCCATGCTGCAACGTCTCGCCCGGCAGGGTGGAGCCCGTCCGCTCATGTGACCCCGCGATCGCCGGTAGCTGCCGAACTCTCAAAATGGCGGTCGACCTGGCAAGAGCGGGCCCAGCATAAAGAAATGGCCCGGTCACTGGTTGACTCCACCACCGTAGTCCTCCACGACCTTGAAGATTCTAGAGGAGCCGCGGGAGTCTCCGACCCCCGATGGGGAATGACTGCCATGATCGCCCGTGGAGTGACAAAACTGTATCCGCGGGACGTCGGCGCTCCCATGCTGGCGCCAGCCTCACTTTGAATTACTAGAATCCTGCAGACCTCACTTCCGGTGAAAGCACAGTGTGACCCGGTAGGAAAAATTATTGCACCCCCTCCCCTTTTTGACTGATAGTTCAAACCACCGATCCTTTCCTTTGCCCTTTTAACGGAACTTTGGACTGCCTCCCCCTCTTTTACATTTTCTAGAGAAAACAAAACATTAACCACTACATTAGCATAGCAGTTGACACCAGAACTGTTTTCAAATTGAAAACCAACAACATCTTCAACAGAATCCTTTTTGTTTCTGCTGTGACCCTGCCACAGCACAGGCATTGTCCCCAGCAGTAATTCTGCAATGCCGGTAAGAATAGCTGTGGTGCCTACTGGACTCACTCACCCCCGCGGCGCCCCACGCCGTTTTTCCTGGGCGGCAACTTACTAGACATCACTTTCGTGCCATCTAGATTTCAGCGCGTTCTGCTGCCTTGGAACTATTCGCACAACAGACCGCTACTGACAAGAATATTTCATTATTGGTGCTGTCAATTTCAATAAATCTATTGGATAATTCAAAAGAAATTGCCACGGTCTCTTCGTTGTTTAAATGTTTTTACTGTTTTTGTTTTCTTGTATATATTTATATGTTATTAAAGTTTTATATTCCTACTACTTTGTTGGAGTGCTATATATTTTTAATGTGACACATAATTGTAAAAACTTCGATGTACAAAGAGTCATTCCTGGAATCTTCCGCTTCAGGCTCGGTCCCCTCCCCAATCACAATACAGGATGGTTTTCAGATAGTAGGAACACGTGTGGTGTGACGGATCTCATCGGGTGTGGGCCTTGATCTACTATAACTCCTTTGAAGAGGGGTGATTCTTTACAGCTGGGGCCATAAACTACATCTGCAGGGCTAGCTGATAGCCTGGACAATCGGACACAGAGAAAGAGGAGTGTCAGAGGGTGCGGTAGTGAATAGGGCGAAAGGGAGGTGTCGGGCGGGCACAGAGTGTGATTCTCAGGGAAGAGCAGCGCAGATGGGGGGAGGTTTATTGCCCATGCATAAGACAGAGAGCGGTGGTGACCAGTGCCTAGGGAAGATGCTTGCGTGGGTGAGGAGCCATGCTACGAATCGACAGCGTGCAGAGAGTGGGTCTGGTCAAGACATCTAAAATGGCTGCCGTGCACGACAAAAGTGTGGCATTTCAAAAAAGGCAAGATGGCGCAGACAATGTTTTTCAACACTTCCTCATTTCCTTCGAATCGAACGTTAACAGACGTTGGGGCATATTACCAAAGTTAAGCGATATTTATCGCTAACGATGCTTACCAACCAATTTTTTACCACTAAGCATCGTCAGAAATTATCGAAGATAAACCTTGCTATTATCAAGGTTTATCGCAAATGCGATAATAAACGGCCGCAATGCATGAATATCGCTAAAAACTCAGCGATATTCATGCATTACCGAGCTAATGCTCTTAGCCATGTTATCCACCTCCCATTGGATAACATGGCTAAGAACTGCTCAGGGCAGGTGTTACTTTTTGGAGATATTCGCGCTTAGCGCGAATATCTCCAAAAGTTGGTAATAGGAGATAGATATCTTGCATGTTGTAATGCAAGTTATTGTGGTATATGGAACTCATACCATAATCTCTCAGGAAAGCAGAAACTGATCCTTTTGGGACCGCCTAAAAAGGCCTAGGGGGTGAGGAGTACTCTACTTTGCCCCCTTTTCACGTTCCGAACTATTTTATTTTACTCTCTTCTGTAATTACACAAAATAGCAGCGATAAGATGCATCGGAGACACACAGTGAGAGAAAGGAGGCCGGAGATGAAGAAGAGATGTCAAATACACATTGGAGATAATATAGTGGCAGAAGGGAAGTAAATATGAGTAAACTTACCATGTAACATAAAAATGTTGCACTCTATACTATAAGTCTCATTTTATACTACAATCACTTCGCTACAACCTCATAAATTAAAAATAAAAATGAATAATGTCTCAAACAATTTTTGATTTCTAAATATAAATTTATTCTTCAGAATTTTCTAAATTTGAAAGAACTAGTAACATGTCCTCATCAGCAATGTCCTCATTAAAAGTCTCCAATGATGATTCTTGTAACTCTATGGTCTCCAAACACTCCTCCTTGTGACAATATTTCATTATTGGTGCTGTCAATTTCAATCAATGTAGTGGAATCATTCAAGTCATCTCCTCGTGACAATATTTCATTATTGGTGCTCTCAATTTCAATCAATGTAGTGGAATCATTCAAGTCATCTCCTCCTTGTGACAATATTTCATTATTGGTGCTGTCCATTTCAATCAATCTAATGGAATCATACAAGTCATCTCCTCCTTGTGACAATATTTCATTATTGGTGCTCTCAATTTCAATCAATGTAGTGGAATCATTCAAGTCATCTCCTTGTGACAATATTTCATTCTTGGTGCTGTCCATTTCAATCAATCTAATGGAATCATACAAGTCATGTCCTCCTTGTGACAATATTTCATTATTGGTGCTCTCAATTTCAATCAATGTAGTGGACAATTCAAAAGAAATTGCCACGGTCTCTTCATTGTGAGCCATTTTATTTTGAAATTGCTTGCTGTAAATTGCAGAAAAAAATAATCACTTTCATTTATCGTTTTTAGTAATACATAATATAAAACTAACTTTATCAAGTATTTAGTATAACAGAAGGACTGCAAATAAATAACAGAAAACATTTTTCAAATTATCTTCAAGTGTACAACATAGTTCCCCTTACAAATTAACAACTCACCTTTTTAAAAGTAGCAGAAGTGTTAGTACTGTGTAAATCAAACACCAGAAATTCACCACCAAAAATTCCTCACAAATGTACCTCAGACAGTAGTATCACAAAATGGCTGTGGTTTCCTCTCATTTGACATATATACATAACCAATTAACTTTCATCACACACAAATACAAAACCAAAGTAACATTTTAATTGGTTCTAAATTTCAACACTTTCAAATGTGTTTTCCCCATGCAATTTTCCATAGGACATTTACAAACGTCTACAGCCTGAATGGCTGAACGGAATTACACCAAACTTGACAAAATGGTACATCAAACCTAAGAGGTCAGGAAGGATCTACTATGCCCCCTTATGGTCATTTGCCCCTTCGCTTCGGCCTCCTCTTGTCTCTCGATCCTACTGAGAGACAAGATGGCGGCCGCTACGGACTGTTTGGAATGTTGACAGACGCCGGAGAACCAATCAGCTTCGCTTCACAAAGCTCCGTTGCGCGAAAAGTCCGCGAACCAGAGCGCTGCCCGGTCCGCTGTTACAGATATATATATTTTTTTAAACGTTAATTTCTCAAAATCCACTGGAGCACATATATTGAGACCTACAAAAGGCACATCGGGCTACCAGTCCCTACAATTTTGCCAAGTTTCGTGCAAATCCATTCAGCCGTTCGGGCTAAAAGTGAGGCCAACCGCCCTATGGAAAACTCAATGTTAAAAACACGTTTGGGACCCCCCTTTTTTCTCGGCCCCCCCTTGACGAACCCCCCCAAAATTTTCAGGGGCTGCTCAGAAACAAAATGTGCCATTTTCCTGAAAATTTCAGCCAATTCCGTCCACAAACGCCAAAGTTATTAGACATAGAATTTTCAAAAAACCCATAGAGAAAAAATCCTAACTATATATACCTACTGGCGACCGCCAGTAGGTTATATATATATATATATATATATATATATATATATATATATATATATATATATATATATATATAAAAAAATAAGCAATTGCAGCCAAATAAACAGTAGAGCTGAATTATGCTGTAAAGAATTTCCACCATACATGAACATTTGCATTAGAAACATGAGAAACAACACCAAAGATTGTTTAGAAACAGTTTTAATGCTTAGAAAGCAGTAGAAATTCTTATAACTCACTGAAAGCATAGAAAGCTCCCAGGCTGCATTGCAAACACACAGTCTAAAAAGACTGAAAAGCTAACCTGTAGCTGCATGCAACAAAAAACTGACACCGTGCCTTTAAGGCACTCATGACCCCCAGTATCCCATCATGCCTCAGGGGTGACAGTTTGGTCAGTTGTTCTTTTCGGAGACTGAAAAACCAAGTAATAAATAGGTTAACAATATCTCCTCATTAACGAATGTCCTTTGCCCCGGGAGGCGGGAGGGTTGCTTATGACTTTGATGAGGATACCCCTGGAAGAGAACTAGGATTACAGGTAAGTAACTAATCCTTCTCTTCCAGGGAAACCTCATCAATAGTCATAAGCATTAGAATAGAGTAGCGAGCCTCACCTCATCCCTGCGGGCAAAGGAATAACAAGACAGTAATCTCATCAACAAGCCTGAGCAGGCCATAGGCTACCCAAACAGATTCCTCAAGGAGGCTTGTCTTACTTGAGTATCGGCCCTGGAATCAGATTCTAGGCAGTAATGCCTTGTAAAGGTATGAACTGGTTTCCAGGTTGCAGCCTTGCACATCTCTGAAATTGGACCGTCATGTAAGAAAGCTACTGTGGCTGCTTTCCCTCTAGTAGAATGCGCTTTGGGTAACACCAATAAAGGCCTGCCTGCAAGCTGATAGGCCAATTTAATGCAAGAGACAATCCATCTGGAGATGGATCTCTTGGCCGTTGGAAAGCCTGTTCTCATTGAACCATAGTTCACAAACAGCTGATCCGTCTTCCTGATACCCTTGGTCTTTTCCAAATAAAACTTGAGCACTCTCTTAAGATCCAAAGAGTGCAGTGACCGCTCGGCTGGGGTCGTAGGATTTGGAAAAAACAAAGGGAGGGATATGGACTGATTTATATGAAAATCTGAAACCACCTTAGGCAAGAAGGATGGATGAGCCCCAGGACTACTCTATTGCGGTGGAAAATAGTATATGGTTCCTTTGTACAGAGCGCTTGTATCTCACTTACTCTGCGCGCTGACGTAATCGCCACTAAAAAGGCTGCTTTCCAAGAGAGATGTTGCAAAGAGGCCTTGTGGATGGGTTCGAAAAGAGGTGACATTAACCTGGATAAAACCAGGTTCAATTCCCAAGGAGGAGAAGGATTTCGCACAGGGGGATAGACTTTTTTCAACCCCTGGAGGAAGTCCTTGACCACCGGAACCTGAAAGAAAGAGATCTGGTTAGGTGATTTTCTGTACGCTACTATGGCTGACAGATGCACTCTAATGGAAGCATATTTCAACCCAGAAGTAGCCAAGGAAAGGAGATATGGAAGGATGATTACTTCCTGCCCTATAATAGGATCTAGGTGACGATCCCTACACCATATGAAAAACCTCTTCCACTTGAACGCATATGACGGTCTCGTGGAAGGCCTCTTAGCTTCTTTTAAAATGTGCATACATTCAGGAGGCAGGTTCAGATGCCCATATTGCAGGACTTCAGGAGCCATGCTGTCAGGTCCAGTGATGGAAGGTTGGGATGTAGTATCCTCCCGTTCATCTTGCTCAACAGGTCCGGTCTGCAAGGAAGTAGTCTGTGTGGACACACAGACAGATGCAGAAGGTCCGGGTACCACCACTGCCGTGGCCAATCCGGAGCTATCAAGATCATCTCCATGTCCGACCTGAGGAGCTTGGACACCACCTTCGGAATCAGAGCCAGGGGAGGAAATGCGTAAGCAAATGCTTCTGACCAATCCATCAGGAGAGCATTCCCCTGCGTCCCTGGCCGATGGAATCTGGACGCTAAGGCGTGGCATTTTGCGTTTTCGTCGTCTGCAAACAAGTCTATGGTTGGACGACCCCAACAACGAAAAAGTTTTTCTACCACTTCATCGTTTAGCACCCAGTCTGGCTGATCTTCGAAGTGCCTGCTGAGTGCGTCTGCCTTGGTGTTTAATTCGCCTGGAAGGTGTACTGCCACTACTGATAGGCCCCGAGCCAGAAGCCAGTGCCAGATCGCCTGAGCCTCCAGGGAGAGAGGGCGAGATCGTGTGCCTCCTTGTTTGTTCAGATAGAACATGGTGGTGGTATTGTCCGTCTGAACTAGGACTGAGTCGGTGTTTATAGCTGGTAGAAAAGCTTTAAGAGCTAGATGAACTGCCCGAAGCTCCAGCATGTTGATGTGGTAGGTTTGTTGCTGAGTTGACCACCGACCTTGAATTTGAAGGCACCCCATGTGTGCCCCCCCAGCCCTCTAGAGAAGTGTCCGTGACCACGGACAGTGTTGTTAGAGGTTGGTGAAACGGTACTCCCAGCAACACATTCTGCCGGCGAGTCCACCATAGGATGGAAGTCTTCGCTGTCTGGGACAAATTGATTAGATCCTCCCAATTCCTTGTCGCTTGGTCCCACTGGTCCTCTAGAGCCTGCTGCAGAGGCCGCATTCTCAGTCTGGCGTTTGGAATCAGAAAAATACAGGATGGCATGGAGCCCAGCAGGGAAGCTACCTGTCTGACTGTTGGATGTCGAGACTGGAGGAGAGTCCTGCACTTCTGTTTCATAGATGATAGTCTCTCCTCCGAAGGAAACGCTTTTCCCAAACTTGTGTCCAGAACTGCGCCCAGGTAGTGAATGCTCTGGGTCGGTCGTTGGACAGACTTTTCCATGTTCACATGGAGGCCTAGCTTGTGTAACTGTGGCAGGCACAGTTTAAAGTCGCTGAGTACCTGCCGGGGAGATGGGCCTTTCAGGAGCCAGTCGTCCAGGTATGGATAGACGAAGAGCCCCTTCTTGTGAAGATAAGCCGCAACCACTGCCATGCATTTGGTGAAGACTCGTGGTGCTGACTTGAGCCCGAAGGGCAGCACTTTGTACTGGTAGTGCTTGCTTCCTACCACAAACCTCAGGTATTTCCGATGGCGAAGGGCGATTGGAATATGAAAGTATGCATCTTGCAAATCCACCGAACACATCTAATACCCGACTTGAAGATGTGGACATATTTGGTGAAGAGCCAACATGCGGAACTTTTCTTTGACCACCACCTTGTTTAGAAGGCGAAGGTCCAAGATGGGTCTGAACTTGTCCTCCTGATCTTTTTTGGGAACAAGAAAGTATCTGGAGTAGACTCCTTTTCCCCTTTGAGAGGGAGGCACTTCCTCGATGGCTCTTTTTTGAAGAAGAGTCTTGACCTCTCTTCGGAGAAGATTCAGTTGGTGCGGACGAGCCTTTTTTGGAGGTATGGGCTTTGGGATCGCACGGAAACGTAGTGCATATCCATTGCGCAGTATATTCAGCACCCAATGGTCTTTTGTGATGCTGACCCACTCTGCCAGATGTTGCGAAGCACTTCCTCCCACTGGAGTGGGCAACGGCGCCAGAGGAAGCCACTGCTCAGGCTTTTCCTCCTCTCGGTGTAGAAGAGGACTGCTGATGACCTCCTCTACCCCTGTTGGATTTGCCTCCTCGAAATTGGGTTTTTCCCTGATTTTTGTTCTGGGACCACTGAGGGGTTTGAACCCTCTGTTGAGCCCCTCTGCCCCTGTTGGATTTGAAGCGTCGTTTGAATTCCTTCTTCTTCTCCAAACCGACCGCTTTCACCGTGTCCAGCTCGGTCTTCATCCGGGTCATTTCCTCATCCGCGTGTTCTCAGAAGAGAGAGGACCCAGAGAAAGGAAGATTTAAGATGCGTTGTTGAGCATCAGGTTTCAGGCCTGTTAAGTGTAACCATGAAGACCTTCTGGCACATACTCCATGGGAATAAGAGTGTGCCGCCAACACTGCACTGTCCGCCGCGGTGCTTATCATTTGATTAGCCACCAGACAGCCTTCCGTTAGTGTCTCTTCAAAGTCCTTTTGGTCCTCCTTCGGGAGCTTGGCTTTGAAGCGCTCCATCGAGTCCCATAAGGCTCTGTCATATCTTCCCAGCAGTGCGGACGCACTGGATACCTTCAGGGCAGAAACGGCAGCATTACAAACTTTGCGACCCCATGAGTCCTGTGTCTTACTGTCCTTATCTGGTGGGACAGAAGATGAAGGAGCGACTGCATGGGTCTCCCGAGCTGCTGCCACAATCACAGAATCTGCCGGTGGATCAGATTTGACAAAGATTGGGTCTGAGTCAGCAGGCCTGTATTTCTTTTGTATACGAGCCGGCACTGCTCTGATGGTCGCAGGGGTGAGGAAAACGTTCTTGACTGGTTCCATGAGCCCCGGGACTAAAGGAAGTAACGGACAGGAAGAAGATTTTAGGTGTAATGTCTCACAAATAACTGTGGTAGTCACTTGTGGGACAGCCATCGCAATATTTAATTTCTGAGCCCCTCTCTGCAGAACATCTAAATAAGTATTGATGTCGTCCACTGGAGAGACTCTGGAGATAGGGCTATCTGTGAGAGTAGGAGAGTAATTTCTTCTGGAAGATCGGGTAGAGGCGGTAGAAGAAGTGGAAGGAGTTCTTCTACTCCTGCGATGAGAACTGCGTCGCCTCTCGCGCGATCTTCTGGAACGTTCTTCTTTTCTTGGAGAACGAGATCTTCTCGAACGTTCCTCTCTTCTTGGAGAACGAGATCTATCTGGTCTCCTTTCAGGTGAACGTGCTGCCTGTTGCCTGGGAGGACTGACTCTGTCTACCTCTGCAACCAGCCTTTGCAGCGGAGATCTATGTTCCGGGCTGACGTACCGCCGAAGGTGTTCCGTAGCCCCTGATTCCTTCCAATTCTGTAGTGGTGCATACCATCTAGGGGACAGCCTCACCCCATGAGCCGAAACCTCTGACCGACGTGGAGGAGATTTACGGACAGGACTTCTGGTGTTTGAAGGTGATCTGGAGGAACCTGAAGACTGAGAAGATGAGTGACGGGAAGCTGATTCTGTAACAATAATCGCCGAGTGTCTCGATGTCGATCTCTCCCTCATCGTCGATGAGTGATGCAAAGAACAACGGTCCCTCGACGTCGAACGGCGCTGACTTGCCGACGACGGAGCTTTGTCTCTCGACGTCGAGCGTCTACGTGACGACGGCGGAGTAACTCTGGACATCCTCGACACCGAACGTCGACGAGACCTCGACGGAGATCGCCTCCTCGACACCGATCGGCGCCTGGTTGTCGACGGTGGAGGGGTCTTGGTCCTCGACGCCGGACGTCGCTCTGACGTCGGCGGGGGGGGGGTCACACTTCTCGACACCGATCGACGTCGAGATGGCGACGGTGGAGGCGTGCCGCCACTCTACACCGATCGTCGCCTGGTTGACGACGGCGGAGGGGTCTTGGTCCTCGACACCGATCGTCGCCGAGTTGACGACGGCAGAGGGGTCTTGGTCCTCGACGCTGATCGTCGCTGAGTTGGCGACGGCGGAGAGGTTTTGGTCCTCGACGCCGATCGTCACCGAATTGACGATGGCGGAGGGGTCTTGGTCCTCGACGCCGATCGTCGCCTGGTTGACGATGGCGGAGGGGTCTTGGTCCTCGACGCCGATCGCCGCCCGGTTGACGATGGCGGAGGAGTCACTGGCCTCGACGCCACTCACCGCCCTGTTGGCGACGGCGGAGGCGTGACCTCCCTCGACGCCGATCGTCGCCTGGTTGACGACGGCGGAGAAGATTTCGTCAACGGAGCTGGCATTCTCGACGTCGGTGACGAACCTGATCTTCTTTTCGAAGGCGAGCCCGCCGTCGACGGTCGTTTTTCAGTTGGAAAACTTCCAGAGAGATGTTTCTTCAGCGCCGAGCCCGACGTTGAAGTTGAAGGACGTGAAGACTTGCCTTTAGAAGGACTTCTGGCCCTCTTGGTGCCCTTCTTCACTGGAGATCTTCCTCTGGAGGACCTTTGGGCCAGTCCATAAATGTGGTTTCTTTCTCTGTCCTTGAGAGTTCTCTCAGACAGGCGTTCGCAATGTGGACAGTCCTTAGGATCATGAAGATCAGGCAAGCAAAGTATACAGACATCATGACTGTCTTATTTTGCCTTCTTGTTGCCACAAGAAGGCTGTCAAAAAGAGAAGGCATTTTAAAATAAAAATGCCACACAAAAAATGTCTAAAAAGACAGAAACCTTACCTGACAAGATGTCAAAAGTCAAAGTAAGTCCAAAAGATAGAATAGAATCAAATTTCTGTCAGAAAAGCCAGAAATGAGTGGAGCTGTGTTACCAGGGTCCTTCCTGAAGGAGCCGGAAAGAACAACTGACCCAACTGTCACCCCTGAGGCATGATGGGATACTGGGGGTCATGAGTGCCTTAAAGGCACGGTGTCAGTTTTTTGTTGCATGCAGCTACAGGTTAGCCTTTCAGTCTTTTTAGACTGTGTGTTTGCAATGCAGCCTGGGAGCTTTCTATGCTTTCAGTGAGTTATAAGAATTTCTACTGCTTTCTAAGCATTAAAACAGTTTCTAAACAATGTTTGGTGTTGTTTCTCATGTTTCTAATGCAAATGTTCATGCATGGTGGAAATTCTTTACAGCATAATTCAGCTCTACTGTTTATTTTGCTGCAATTGCTTATTTTTATATATATATATATATATATATATATATATATATATATATATATTACAGCTCCCCCTGACAAAGTCAGAAATCCAGCACTCCCAGTGAGTTTAAACCTTTGGGTTTATTTGCACAATAAGAGAAAAACGCGTGTCGGCTTTTGCCTTCGTCAGTTTCACACTGGCGTCCGTGAGGTGAACATAAATAATGGCGAAATTAAGTAAACATAAAAATAGGACTACACGTCCGAAATCATAAGCGCCATCTTAAAGCAGTGAAATACAAATTAAATCTACAAGATTAAGTCATTAAATTAAATCATTAATGAATTCATTTCGCCCTGAATGGGCATTGATGATGGTTCAAATAATTAAATCATTGAACAGTAATCATAACACTTACGTCCACATTAGATAATTTCATCGGTTGGCGGAAGGACTGAATGTCTCTTGTCCTCGTATTACGAACTACTAGACACCTCTAATAGGTGATTCTTGTAGAATTGATCAATTAAACAATAATTGTAAATTTAATTCATTTCGGTTCGTGTATTTACAAATTCTAGGACGACATTCTTCCAACTACGACCCTATACACATATATACATCGATTTACAGACTTGATGAACACAGGTTTACACACAGCTAGATAGTTCAGTCAGTTAATGTCATTGCCCTCAAATACTACAGATGTGACAGCAGTTCCTCCCCTGAATTCATACCCCCTGGGGACTTCGTTTGGAGCTCTATGATGTATCTAGACTCCAAACGTCTCAACTGACATTTATAGTTTCCTCCTCTCAGATCTTGTGTGATGCAGTCTAAACTGAAAAAACTCAAAAGGTTTCTATCACTCCCATGATGTGTTGCGAAATGCCGTGCCATCGGAAGGCTATCATCTCCATTCATGATGGCACGTTGATGTTCTAGTATCCTCAGCTTGACTGCCTTCGTAGTGCTCCCTACATAGCGATGTCCGCAGGGACATTGCAAACAGTAGACAACAAAAGGTGTTGAACATGTGATAAATTTAGGGATTCTGATTTTCTCTGTTTTGTGGGGAACGCTATATGACAACACTCTCTTGCTTGAACTGCAGGCTTTGCATTTCCCACACGGGAAAGATCCATGCATGGACTGCAAAGCTTTCTTGGATTTCATATTGGGCAAGTGGCTTCGTACTAACCTGTCCTTTAAGGACTTGGTTTTCCTAAAGGTTATCATCGGATGGTCTGACAATTCTTTGCCAATAACTGTATCTGATTTGAGGATGTTCCAGTTCCTAAGCATAATGGCTCTGATCTTATTCGCTGCCACCGAATAGTTGGTAATTAATCGGATTATGCCCTTTCCACTTTTGATATTCTTACTCTGCTTCTCTTTCAGGAGTGGTCCCCTCTCAATTTGTGCTACTCTCCCTTTTGCTTTTGCAAGGATCTTCTTCGAGTAGCCACGTGATTCAAAACGTCTGATGCTGCCCTCAGCTGCAGTTGTGTAATCCTTCTCAAGGGAGCTGTTACGCTTAATCCTTAACAGCTCGCCATAGGGAATACTATTGATGAGGGGTCAAGGATGGTTACTACGTCCATGGAGGACAGAATTCCCTGCCGTCTCTTTTCTGTAGAGAGCTGTTTGAATCATGCCTGACTCTACGAAGACTTTCAGATCTAGAAAGCTGACCTCTTCTTTACTTATTTCATAAGTAAATCTTAGATTCAAGTCATTTGTATTGAGAGACCTAATGTATTCCTCAGCTGAGGATTTCGGTCCCTTCCAAATGAGGAAGAGGTCATCTATATACCTCCTCCAGCAAATCAGATGATCCACCCACACTGCCTTCTCATCGGCCCAGGCTACCTGCTTCTCCCACCAGCCCACGAATAAATTCGCGTAGCTGGGGGCGAAGCAGGTACCCATCGCCGTCCCCCTTGTCTGTCTATACCTCTGATCCTGGAAGACAAAGATGTTGTTATTTAAACAAAATGATATGAACTCTAGTATCATCTTGCTATGTTCCAAATATCTTGCCGAGCGTAAGTTCAAAAATGTTTTTACTGCTCTTATTCCATCCACGTGTCCAATGCTGGTGTACAAGCTGGAGATGTCCATGGTTATCATAATCATGTCATCTTCCCATTCAATGTCTTGTATCTGCCGCAAAAAGTCTTTAGTGTCCCTAGTATAGGAACTTAATTGCATGACCCATGGTGCTAGGAAAAGATCGATGAACTTGGACATCTTCTCAGTTAAACCTCCAACAGAGGAGACAATGGGTCTCCCAGGTGGTCTAATGGGATTTTTGTGTATTTTAGGCAGATGATAGAAACAGGGGAGGCTGGGTTGTTGATTTTGCATATATATATATATATATATATATGTATCTATATATGAGTATATATATATGTGGGGCACATATAATATATTGTTTCCGCGGTCCCGCGCATGGGCGGGAATATTCTAATGCTTATGACTATTGATGAGGATCCCCTGGAAGAGAACCCAGGCATACGAATTCTCAATCATGCATCTAGGGGATCCTTAAATAAGGATGGAATCCCATCACCCATCGTGGTGGCATGCATCATCATCTGGGATTTCTCCTCTGGGCTGCAAACCCTAGTGCAGCCAAGGGCTACAACCCCCTCACCGTGAGGGAGGAGCTCAGGGATGTTTTATGATACAATTCTTGCAAAGAATCTTCTAAAATACAGGAAGATGTAAAGCACTGAAAATTTCTTTAGTCAAGTTATAAATTCCCAGTATTGTCTCTGAGAGCTAATATCTGAATGTTAGGTATGATTTTATCTGTCTGTGTCAACAGAAGTGTTGTATCTTCTGCTGTTTTAGAATGAAAATCATTAAAGTTCTTTGAAAAAAATAGTAGTCCTCACATTTGCAGACTCAAGATGTTGTTGGAGGATTAATCTTTTACTGGAAGTGCTGCCTACACTCCAGTCCCCAGAGCTTTTAATGTTGTGCACTTTGATGTATGTCTTTAGCATTTATAGTAGATTGGACTTGCCAATATACGAACTTCAAAATGCAAATTTGATGGGTTAATTTATGTTTTATGAGCTTCCGAGGACCCCTTTAGTTATTCATTACAATAATGTAGGCACCACACAGAAGGATTGATGCTGCATGTAAAGTAGACTAATCAATGTGACTGTTTTCTTTTTTTTATTCTCTAGACGGCTCCTGGGCATCATAACCAAGAAAGATGTGCTAAGACACATGGCGCAAATGGCAAATCAGGACCCAGAGTCCATCATGTTTAACTGAGTTGGCGGCCATGCCTTCTGGAGGGAAGACTTTCGGAGCCTCCTTCTTTTAGAAGAAAAGAGCTATGGTTGTTCGAAGGACTAACGCAACGTTGTGGCGATGGACAGGCTCCTGACTCACACAACGCTAAAAATGACTGGAAGAAGAATGGCACCATGGGAGCTTTCATCTTGAAGCTCTGATCCCCTGGCCAGACCATGCTGTTGTGGTAAAGAGATGGCTGTTTGTTCTGTCTTGGGGCAAAGACTTGTATATAATTTGTCAGGCCATCCTGGGCCACACACCGATACAGAGAAACAAATCTCAAGACAATGATAAAACATCGGTAGAAATCAGAATTTCCAAGATCAATGTAAGACCTTGCATTCGGAGACAGAGAAGTGTGTTTGTGCGCGCGTCTGTCTGTAAAGATTTATTTATTTACTTATTGTCAGCGGACATATTGTTCGAAAGTGCACAGCTGTATCAGGAATTTTGTGAAATCTGCCAATATGCAGTATGTCCATGGAAGTCAATGTGAGTGAGTAAGCTTGGTAGAGCTCCACCTTTATCTCTGTAGTGAATGTTGTTCCTCATGAACATCAGCTATTCAACTGTTCTTATACAAATTGGTCTGACAGGGACCAGTGTTTCATCTTAGAAGGCTGAAGGCAACTATGCCTGTGCTAAGAAAACGAATGGAACATACATGAAAGGACACCAATTTCTAAAAACAAGATTTGCACTTTAAATGGAAGAGATTTTTTTTCTCGGACAGACTCAGTATTTAGGGTCGTAGATGCTGCTGAAATATTGAAAGGTCAACGGATGAGTTACATGCGTTTTGTCATTTCAGACATACATCATGCTTGTCACCACAGGTCAGACTGGATTGGACCAGTGGCCGGGCATTTTGGGGTCAAAGTCTTTTGTTTCTACTGATTATACTTGTGCCAATGCAAACATGGACTGATCGGCCTGTCCAAAATGCTTTTGCGCTGGTCATTTAGTACAAATGTGATTTAGATCTTATCAGGAGGTGAAAATGTTGCTGCAAAATGCGCACCAGTGCAATTTATGTAATTCTGAATTGTTACTGCAAAACTGTAATCAGGCTAGTCTCTTGCTTTGATTTCAGCTGAACACAATTTCCTAACCAAAGGCAAATTCTTCCTTAAATTTGCAAGAGTGCCAGGGATTCTGCACAGGCAGGATGGGCGACCATTCACATACCTGTATGCTGCTGAACTTCAGCACACGATCAAACTTTTCATATGTTCAACCAACACATTTATATATAATGAGGACTGAGACAAATTGGTGACACTTCACCCCAAAAAACATTGTTTGGAATTTACAGTGGATATTGTAAATTTTGTAGAAACAGTAGTATTTCTGGCAAACTGGTTTAGGGCAACTCCCCAGACATTGGCACAGATTTGTGCATTTTAATATCTAAGCAGCACAATAAAAAAGCACAGTCATAGCTGGATGTGAAAACCTGCCATCTTGTATATGTCCCCACTCTACAAGCTACAGTTGTAGTTTATCATATTATGCTTTAGGTGCGCAATGACCCAGAATGCTGTACACGACAGCGCCAATGACTGAATGGAAGTGCTGATGGCAGCAACTCTACACATCGGGCAGGAATATAGCTCAACCTCTTTGAGTACAGGCTACAAATGTACTGACTATATTCCACATTCTCACATATTGCTGTTAATGGGGATACCATAAATCAATGATGTTGACAGTCCATGCTCTCTAGGAATCGGTTTCAAATCCCAATTACATTTTGGGAAAAGAGAGACTAACAAACAATGAGTATTTTCAGACTAGCCCTGATTGCGCCCAAAATTGTATACATTTTCAATGGCAGTTGACAAAATAGCCCCAAAAAGAGAGAATGGAAATTTATTCACAGCGGTGAATTCCTTACTCTGCTTCCTCCTAATAATATGAGTTTGATGAGCAGTGCTTGTTTTCAGTGTTTACTATGTGGATCCCTAACAGTGTTGATTATAGGAAGGATGAAGCATAAGTGATAAAAAATGGAAGTTTGTGTGTTAGCTTTTAAATCGCCTGTTCGTCACTTCCCTTTCTTGGCTCTGTCACTTTGTCGCTTAGAGCTTAAAGCAGAGTTGCTCCTTAAGGGGAATTATCCTGATTGCATCTGAAGCTGATATGGTGTCCTCGGAACTGGTCCCATTTGCACATACACTCCTTGTTTAATATAGATTGCCTGTTTTTGATTGTCTGTAACCTTTAATGTTCCCTATCACATAGGAATTTCACAGTAGGAAACTAGGTGGCCCACTACATAGAGTAATGAAACGAAGCTTCAGTTCTTTTACGTTTTAGAGGGGAAAAAATATATATTTTTATGGTCTTATGCGTTTGAGACAGAAATAATATATCTTGCACAAGTAGTGTTCTGTGTCAGGAACAGTAAATTCCTCAGCTCCTTGGATGCTCACCTTCAAACTTGCCAATCGGGTGAGGTGAGCCAGTTTGAAGCCGACTGTAAGTAGGGGAGGAGGGCATTACTTAACCCTTACGTTTCAGGAAAATTAAGCATGCGATATATAGATATAGTTCATTCTGTATAGTGCCCATTGCAAGATTATGTTCAGGGGCCTTTTCGGGCCTTTAAAACAGCTGGAATTGATGGCTGAATACTATAAATAATGTTTCAACTTTTAGAAAATGGCAGATTTATGTATATCTTATGTTTTTAGCTGCTCTACGGTGCTTTCACATCTTTTTTTTACCCTTTGGCTCTGACTGAATCACAACCGTACAGTGTTACTAGGTGGAGGCACTTACCTGGACAGAGCAGTATTATGAAATATTTTCGGAAAATAAAAAGATGATCCCTCTGTTTCAGGAAACTCACATGTTATGTGGGTATTTCGGCCAACCACAATGGCATCTGTCTCAAACCTTTATTATAAGGTAGTGGTGGCTGCTCCCGGGAAGCAGCAGTGGGGCGGGGTGGGAGGAAGAAGGTGAGGGGGCTTTACAAAAAAAATATATATTAACTTACCTGCCAGCCGCCTCTCCTCCGTCTTCTATCTGGCTTCGGTGCAAGCAGGAAGCACCCGGGCTTCCAATCACCCCATAGCCAGTCACAACGCTGCAATGCTGTGGTTCAGCGCTCAGACAGCGAATGGGGGCCTGGGCATGTTCTCCATCCAGACTGTAATGCAGCCTTGGTGGAGAACATGCACAGTGCGCAAGACTGTCATTGTGGACCTTACAGAGTGCCCACCTCTCCCCCCCCCCCCTGCTCTGAGTGCCGAGCGGCCCCACCCCGCAATGCCAGCAAAGCTGCCAAGCAGCAGGAACTAATAAAATGATAATAATATCAAGTTATTATCATTTTGTCTGTCCTTCTTTGCACTGCTAAAAGCAGTGGGGCAATGCTCCTCCCACTTAGTGGAGGAGCCGTCACTGTAATAGGGCATTGCAGGCCTTTACTGCTTGAACCGGTAGACCACTGCTCTATATTCTACAGTTCCTTATTCTATTAACTCTGAAATATAGTTCCAGCAGGGAATGGAGAACATTCAAAAGTTTATAGCGCGCACAAAGTTCATTGCTAAAGGCAGGCCTTAGTTCTATAATCCCTTATTGATATACACATGGGTTCAAATGTAATTCTTCTCTTGTAGTTTCAACAGTTATTGTCAGCATTGTTTCACCAAAATGCAAAACAACTGCCTATTTAAGGAGCTGGTAACTCCAGGTCAGAGCAGTTTGGCCGAATATTTTTCAAAGATATTGGCTAGTAATGTAGATTCTGGCCACCTAGTATCTCCAAATCAAAGTCTGCCCATCTCACAAACAGGGTCTAAAATCTCGTTACCATGCAAGATTTCAAACGTGATCTGCAATTAACAAAAAAATCCCTGTAGCAGAAATAAAACATTAATCACTTGTTTACAGGCTTACTTTTCCCGCACATGAGGGATTATGTTATTCTGGAGCAGTTTGGAAATAAAAGCAAGGTATTTTCTCCGGGTCCTGTGACAGTCTTTGACCAGGCAGTATCTGTTATTGGTTCTGTAGTCTGTCACTGGTGTCCCAGGGCCCCACATACTATTGCACTCTTTTCAGATATATATGTAATTATAGATGGATAACAGTGAAAACATACCCATAGTTCACTTTTTACCCATCTGTAATTTTATGTTATGTACGTCCCTCAAAATCATCTGCCCTTGCTTTCAACTGCTAGGCAGTGACTTAGGAGTAATGAGAGAGCCATGCATGACTTGGCCTCTCCTCTCTGTACTGTGTAATAAAAATACACAATCAACTGCCACCCACTCCCACTACCCTCTGTGGTCTTCCATCCCACCACCCTCAGTGTACTTCCACCCGCTCCTCTCCCAAAGCTGTGCTTGAGCCAGTGTTGTCTTGACAGGCTCCCCGAGAGCCCTGTCAGAGTTTCCGGGAAGTCCTTTCTGATGTAGCAACAGTGGGAAACAAATTCTGTTTCCCACTGTTGCTATGTCAGTGCAGTGAA
The DNA here is from genome assembly GCF_964261635.1 of Lissotriton helveticus. Lineage (NCBI taxonomy): Eukaryota > Metazoa > Chordata > Amphibia > Caudata > Salamandridae > Lissotriton > Lissotriton helveticus. The sequence continues at coordinate 750,597,804 of NC_136069.1, read as the reverse complement.
TTACCAGATTTAGGATTTGGTATTTGTGAACATGGCACTCAATGAGAGTAATACACAATATAGAGATAACAAGCTTTGTATCCTTGATCTCGAAGAATAGCTGTATTGAGCAGTCAAGAATTATTCCCGGATGTGGTAGTAAATTTAATTCTTCAGCACAGTGTGACATAGAGCACAGATAGAGATATTGCTTTTAAACCTCATTAATCTTTATTTACATAGAGAAAATACAGGGCAGTGAAAATGATGTCCAACACAAAAACAGAATGTCCTTGCCATTCTGGGGACCCAAATACAACACTAATAGAACTAATAGTGTTATATCACACACTCAGTAAAGCACTGTCATCATATAACATTTGTGTCTGTGGGCAGTGTGATACTATGGGCAAGAGATTGTTAGTCATCTGTAATCTATATAACTCTTTTGGTCTCAGTGTTTTGCTATGGACATTGTATTTTAAGCTGGCAGACTGAATGCTACACATCTGTCACGTGTGCTATGACATGTCCGCGTTTTGCCTTAGTTTAAACACAAACAGCCACCACCGAAAAGTGACTCTGTTTCACAACCTACAAAAAAGAAATTCATAAATTCAAATTGAGTGGTCAAGAGTCGAACTTCAAATGCTCCGTTATTGTTGGCTACTTAGGATCTTCTAGTCCTTGAAGAGAGATTGGTATCATTATACACACTTCAAGTGGAGGCAAGTTACAGGTCCAGCTGGTCTCCTAAGCCCAACAGGGGAGATGCTGGTGCTGGGAATGAACTTGGCACCTAGAGTAGACTCTTCAAAGGTATCAAACTTTAAGAATTTTTTTTCACACATTTATGATTTTGTGACAGTTTTTACTCTAGTGGAGCACCTATAGGACATGGGGCACCTGTTTGACCTACTGGTTGACATCGACATTTCAAGTAATGCTCACATTTAGGGTCAAGTCCCTACTCCACCCTCAAGCGATAGTATTTCCAAATATGTCATAGATAGATGGTTCCAATGACTCTGCCATTGCTGTCTGAAAATCCTGTCGGCTGGTTGTTAGATGTGGTGATGTAGGAGTGTTTTCATAAAAGATAGAATTGCACAGGATAATCTAGGTACTTGAGTTATACCGCCTTTAAATTCAGGGATCGGTGGTGCTCCTTTGCCAGTCAATTCTCTATTGTGGTTCATAAACTTGAGCTGGAATGATTATGACTTGCTTGCAAGTTTTATCTCTCATTTCTGTCCAGATACTTGTGGGCTTCAAGACATACATATTGTTATGTTATGTTAGGACATCTTGTAATGTGCATCGCAACCTAAAAGATAACCTGGCACTGAGGTAAATAGCTACCACACTGAAAAAACACCAATTATTGAATATAAAGCCAGCCCTTTAATAGCTGTTGCGGTTCCGTCAGAGAGAGAGGCAGAGAATTTCAAAGCTGAGCAGCTTTAACTGAGAAAGCCTTACCACCCAGTCTTGTGTGGTGGTACATAGGTACAGGAAATCAAACAGAATCAAAAAGCATCAAAAGATCACAGTTTACGAGTAGGCATATCCATTCAAAACTTTCTTTAAATTAACAGGGCCCTTGATCATGTAGCTCGATGGACCAGGAAAAGAGATGTTAAAATAACACGTTTGGAAATCAGGATCGAGGGAAGAGTATTTAGTGTAGCAGAGGCGGAAGACAGCCAGGCTGATGTAAAGTCAATATCCCAGCAGCATTTGGAATGCACCGGAGACACTTGAGCAGTCCTAAAGGGGAAACCAACCAAGAGATGACTTCTGACAGACAGTGTTGAAACACCACAGCAGGAGTCCGACACCGATTTATCAACTGAAATCAAGACGTGTGTGTTGTCAACTTAATCCGTAAAATAGGCACCAAAAGAATGAATGAACTGGGCCAGTGAATGCAAGTATATGCTGAAAAGCATGGGATTGAGCAAGGAGCTCCCCAAAACAAGGCTTTGCTCAAAGCAAAAAGGGGGCATATGAAACACCCGACATTTGGAACCAAAATAAGACTCAATCTATTCTAAAGCCATCCCCTGAACACCAGTCTTGGCCAGCCTGAAAAGTATTGTCTCCAGGGAATTTTAACAAATGCATCAGACAGACAAAGCAATACCAAAGACCTTGGTCTATCTGCATTCAAAGTTCATCCAAAACAGACACTAAGTCAGTTTCAGTCCCCTAACCAGGACGAAACCCCCGACTGCCATATACAAAACGTGTAGCGCTGAAAAGCAAGATTGATGTTTTTTTTCTAAAATCATAACCCTATGTGGTAAAAAAAGGATATAGGGTTAAAGTTACTCATATTAGTAGGGTGCATGGTAGGCTTCTTTAATTAAAGGAACAACTATCACTTTCTTCCATACATGAGTTACCTGACCTTTCAAAAATTGATTTATTTCACATTTCTAAAAGGAACTGTCCAAACAAAATGCAGCTGACTTCCAGATAGCTGGAGGAACTGGATTTAAATGAGAACCTGGGTGGAGATCCTCATGAAATAGCATTGGTAATCTCTGCATAAACTCAACTGCTTAAATTAACGATGATGAACCCCAAAATCCAATGCTAGCTGTGTACTAGCTGAGCTAATTGACAAAGTTCCAGTGCCCTCACAGATTTTATTTCTTTCCACAAAAATTAATTAGCTAGAGCATCACATAACTCTTGTGTGTTTTGTCTGACAAAATAAGAAATGTTTAGTGGGTTTTTGTTGTTGTAGTTTTATATAGCACTAACTAGATTTGACGGTATCAGAGCGCATTACACGAGCACCAGGTGCATTACAAGTGGACAAATTGATTTTTTGTTAGGCATGGGGAGATTAAGTGATATGCAGGATATTGAGCATCCCTGCCGAGACTTGAACCCGGTTCCCCAGCTCCGAGGTTGATGGATCTAGCCGTTAGGCCACATCCTCTACCATGAATCCATCACTATTGCTTTTAGAAAAAAACGCGAACGACTAGGATGGAGGTAGAGAGATTATCCTGTTTATTTTTAACCCACTCAACCAAATCATTTAGACTATTTGTGATGAAAGAAGTTGTGCTGATCAAATCTGACTTTTCTGCCATTGTGGTAACAATTCACAGTGTATCAAAACTATTACTGAGGATATTGTTGGCGACTTTGTGTCAACACTTGATTTGGTTGACACCTGACGGTGTGACTGTCCCACTTCTCGCCAGTTCTGTTTTTTCACTGCCTCAGGATCCATACCAGGATTGTTGTTTGCCTTGCATCTCACTTTTTTTTCCTGTTTGACTACGTTGCCACTTTTTCTTTCTCATAAGGCTTGTGTTTAATTTGAATTATGTCTCCTCAGCTGTTAAGTCTAACACTAAGATTTCTGATGGAAAAGGGAGTAGCCAGAAAAATAAAATATCCCTTACTTTAAACCATAGGAGAAATGCCATCAGGAAAACAAGCGCAATGAGCAAGCCCACCATGCATTCAGGGGCTTGCCCTTTCCAAGAAAATTATTAAATCTCCGTCTTTCCCTTTATCTTGATTTTATTTTCTTCTTTTTTTCTCCTACCTTTCATCCTTCTCATCTTTTTGTCACTTTCTAACTTTCAATCCATCCTTCATTCTCACCACTTTTCTTTTACCCATCCTTCCTTCTGTCTGGCCATCTTCCTATCTTTTTCCTATCTCCATCAATCCATACATACACCCATCCTTTAGTTCTTCCTCCTCTCAGCCATCTTTCACCTATCCAAACATCATCCATTCATCTTTCCTTCTGTCTTAAATCTATTATCCTTCACTTCACCTATTCATCCTTCTCTGTCTGTTCACTCTTCTATCAGCCCATCCACTGTTCTATCCATCCATACTCTCCATCCACCCGTTATCCATCCAGTCCTCTCAATCCATCCAGCATCCCATATGTGCATCCATCCATCTTGCCTTCTGTGACACATCCATCCATTTCCCAATCCGTCCATTCTGCTACCCATCTTTATTCTATTCCACCCTCCTTTCCATAGTTTCTTGGTTTTTTTCCATTCCCCACACCTCCATCATACAATGCACTTTAGTATTAATGAGCTTTTTTTAAAGCCTGTGCTCTGGTCAAAGAAAATGAGCTATAAACAAAAAATTTAATATTGTGTTGATCAGAATTGCCCTGTAGCACCCACCTCCCACTGAAGCTGCTGAAGTGAAGGGGTTAATTATGCCCTCGCTGAGGGATGAGGCTTATATTATTTTAATTATGTGTGTAGTCCATAGATTTTGTAACAAAGATTTTGGCTCTAAACACTCTGCCATTGCCTACAATAGCAGTAAGCATTAATGGACTCACAGTATCGTGCATCATTTCTTTATCTTGCCTTAATAGGAGAAGGTTAAACATTCAAACCGTTGCATGTCAATGTATTGTTTACAAAAAATATACAGTTGGTGTAGATTTACTGTTATTAACTACTTCGGGGTTATATGTTTGATTTAGAACACAATAATGCTGCAAAACTATGTTTTGGTTGTAATATTCTGGCTGCACTGACCAGTACAGGTATGTAATAGGCAGCTACATGATCAAACACACAAATCATCCAATAGACGCCAGACCTTTGGTTGTGGCCTTATTTAACACCGAAAATACATTGGATAGGTTTACTTGGGATGACCTGTGGTTCATTATATCAAATTGCAGACTGTGGTTTGTGCCAGTGTTGCCCTGTGAACGACATTCCAAATTTCAAGAGGGTGGCACAGAGCTACCCCTACTGTTCTTCTCAATTTCCTCAAATATAAACTCTTAATGCTGCTTTTCAAAGTTAAAATAAGCCAGTCATGCATTCCATTGCAGCAATCACATGACTAAACTATCTGTGTTTGACAATGAGGTGGCAAGATTTATTGGTGATACTACTTTTGCCCTTGAGCCATTAACATAATAGTGGTCAATATGGGTATAAGATAAACATTTATATAACTCTAATATCTGTATGTAACGTTTGGTACTTACATTCAAGTTGCCACTCAATATAACAAAATCAGTAGCTTAAATGTCCAACCACTGTTTCAACATGCATTGAATGTCATCAGTAAATGACCCAGGCCCTTGATGGCCAGATTAACTTAGTTTAAATATGTCTTCTCACTAAGTTACTTTGCCTTTTTGAGCATTTCCATTTATGTTTCTAACCGGTATGTCAAATTGCTTTATACTCCTATTTCATGATTCCTAAGGCATTATCGAGGTACACGTCATGCCTTTTATATTCTTGTTGTGCCCATTAAACTAGAGTCTTCCCAATTTTCCTTACAATTATGGAAATGCTATTGGTTCTCTTCTTACTGGACCACCGGTCCCTCAAGCTTCTAAAATTAAATTTCCCCATTATCTTCAAGAAAGTTGGGGTGAAGAATACAGACATTCCTTACGATTTGGATGGTTGTTCTTCGTAAAATTAGGTACCTCTAGTCAACAATATACCCCACATTAGGATACTCCATTCCTTCCCACTGTCTTCCTTGCAGAGATTAGGGAATGGTTCAAAAAGTAGTTAAATTTCTCACACCGTTTTAGTTTATGGCTAGCACCCTTTGTTCAGTCTTTGAGATGTAGGATGACTATGGTATCTTCAACAAGACATGCTTTCAATTGTTTGCAAATCCATCATACTTTAAAATGTTAATTAAACAGTGAAATTTAAATGTTCTTGGTGATTACCCCCCTGAACGTTTCTCCAATTTTCAGCCTTCCTTCCCTATTCCAGTCTTTGCTCACGTTAAACTATTTTTTGGCTTTATTCTACTAAACCTCATGAACAAATGAGGCCTTCGTTTTGTGACTTGACGACAATAGTGTGTTGATTTGATATGGATGGTAATCTTACACATGGCTGCCATTTGATCCTGCTTATTATCATTTTGGGAACAAATTATCATTTTTTTAAAAACATTTCAAAATGGATATCATAATTTCGAATTCGCTAAAATTGTAGGGTTTGGATTTTCATCTCCCATGCAGGATCCCGGGCAGCCTCCTAGTTTCAGTGTTCATTGTGAAATCCCTACTATCTAGAACATGGTGGGGACTCTCTTTTTTTGCAGTAATCATTGTGAAACTACTACTATCTTAAACATGGCGTGCCTGTGATTCATCTATATTTCTATGTTGTTTTTAAACTGGGTAAAGGATGTTTGGGGCTATCAAACGGGGCCTGTCTTTGATTTAAATCATTATTAGTATTGCTTCTGTTATGCTTTTTCCAGCTACATTTGAGAGCAATGCAAGCTAACCAATAAATTATTTAAAAAACATGAAATTTTGGAGGATGCTTACAGTCCATAGCCCAATCCTACTAAATGACAATGCACTGGAGATCAAGGCGCCGCATTGATTGATCCTTGTTACAGGGTCACACTGTGTTACTAAATCACTTTGCATCCCAGAGACGATGTTACATTGATACTCACAAACAGCTGGGCAGAATAAAAAATTAGGGAAATAATGGGAAGCTTTCTAATGCTGTACTAGATACATTACATTTTTTCAGTTTGTTAACATTGATAAACATCAAATTCTGCTGGATATGTTAAGCAAATCACATAAGGGAAAGCTTTGCGTAAAGTTTTTTAGTATGTACTAACTGGATTAATGAGCTTTATTAGGGTTGGATCATTCTTGAAGATGGTCAAGTTAAGTGTATGGAAATCTTGAAGATGGACCATGCATTGTAATTTGAGACTTTTGTATTAGATTGTGATTGTTGGAATATTGTGATTTTATTGCTCAAAGATTATGGTTAAATGCAGTACTAAAGAACAACTTATCTCGCAGGAATCATGTAACATCCAATAAACAAGGAAACAGTGATTTATTTTATGATGTCATACTTTGTAAAGGCTCACTCGTATTTCCCTCATTACATTGTTTTTCAGTTCATTGTGTGTTTTTCTAAAGAACCTGAACAGAAATCCTAAGGTGACATTGACATTTGCAATATTGAATTGTATTGTAATTGCGTTCATTTAATGCTTATTACACCCTACGAGGTGTTGATGCACTTTACAGTAAGTAGCACGCTACTCCAAACCCATGGTTTGTCGTTAATCCGGCGGTTATTGGTGGTTATTACGCATTACTCTGCGTGAAAAGGACGTTCCTTGGGAGATGTTGTGGGTGTTCCCAAGGAACATTCATAGAATCTGACACATTCCAAGATTGACAACATTTTGTAAAGCTGGGAATGCATCAGATTTCTACACCTCGACTGAGGCGTAGGAGTGGCGCAGTGAGGAAAAATACTTTTATTTCTCCTCCTTTTTTCAGTGATTGTTTTTTTGCAGTAAGGTGTTACTTCTTGCACAAAAACAATCATCCCTGCAATGCAGGCACCCATGCAATATGATGCAAGGGTATCAGCTTTGACGCACGGCTCAGAGTAGAAGGACAGGAATACATCATATCTTGCAGTTACGGCGCACTCCTGCCCTTTTATTGTGATGCACAGCAGCGCAGCGGGAGGGCTTGCTGCACTGCTGGTTGTCAAAATATAGTAAATGAGGCCCTGAGGTGTGTTGGATTGGAATAAGAACAGTAGGAACGATGTTCGAAACTCGAGAGATTATGTAATTCCTAAAATAAGTATTGACTCACTTTATTCTGATGGGACAATTCTTGATCCAAGGGAAACTGATTAAAACACCGACACTGAAATGGAAAGAAGGCAGATTACCACCTCCTACATGAAATATTTCACGAGTTGCTTTCTCTGCATGACAGAGGAAGCTTAGTGACACTAGTGTACCAAGCATTGGTTGGAAAGACTAAATGTGAACCCACAGATCTTCAAGAAAAACGATCTGATGAAATGAGTAGGGAACAGCAGATTTAGATGTGTCTTTTCATTTCTGTTTGCCTTGATCCAGAATTGCAGGAAACTGGCTCAGTCCATATGAGCCTTCATATGATGGATTGTTTTTAAAGAGCTGTAGGGCACAGAGAACAATGCTGCGGAAAATAGGCCATATATCTAAGACAATTTTCTGTTTGTCAAAAATCAAAGATAAATGTGTTCTCCTATTTCACAGTATCTTATTGTGAACACATGTAAATCTTCACTTTCAAGCACCAGGATTTTCTCTGGGAATTTTTAATCAAGTGTTACATAACTCCACTAAAAATAAGTAGTATTCACTTGCGTTCTTCCTCCGAGAGTATCGACAAATGGATTTCTATCTACTCTCACACCATGTACACTATTATTGTGGGGATTGTGTAGATAGAATACACATGATTTAGAGTTTGGCGGAGAGGGTACTCAGTCATAATGGTGATGGAGTACCCTCTCCACCAAACTGAACGTCCGCCCCCACATTTAGTGTCCAACGGACCTTCAGTATGTCGATGGCGGAGACTACTACATCTCCGCTGTCAACATATACCTCCAACGGCCCAACAGAGTACGGGCTGTTGGAGGTTTTGCCATGTGTTCAACTACCCTATTTAGAGTGGGAAAACAAATAGCAAGATTTCACTGTACACCACTGCAAGGTAAAATGGTGGTAAGGGTCAGTGAAGATTGCAAAATGACAGCCACGCCATGGAGTAAAATGTAAAAGGAAATTACAAATCATCTCCATGAATTTGCAAAGGAACTCAATCCTAGGCCTCGTTCTCTTGTTCCTCTACATGGTCATAGAAATCCTTGGTGACTTGCAATATCCTTATAATGGATGGCAGGGGATACTTTATGGAAGACACACAATATGATAAGAATGCACACCTTCCCTTCTTTTATGCTTCTTGATGCAAAAAAGCTGTCATCTACAAATGCGTGCGTACAGTTGCTGTGAACTGCCCCTGGTCACAGTGTCATACAAAAGCCATACCTCCGGGCACAAAACTGTGCACCCGTCTGTCGCACTGCTAAGCGGAAAATCATCCCTCATAGTTAATCACTCACTGTAGAACTATCCTCTTTTCATCATTTTCTACCAGTAATTATACATTTCCTTGTTCCATTTTCATCCAAGTTTTATTGAAACACTACTGAAACAGCGTGGTTCCAACATGCTCCTTTATTTAATTTTTTCATAGATCTCCTGAGTGCCTGAGGAATTTCACAGTGACACGTTAAAATAAAGGTGATGGTGAAACATATATCAGAGTAGGCTCATTGCTTCTTCCCAATGCATTTCTAGCCTAAGTGGCTCTTCATCAGGGGTCTCTGCAACATATAAAAGAAACAACTCAGCTGTCCATACGCTGTTGAATTTCACTGCACAAAACAATACTGACAAACCCAATAATGCCACCCTCATTACACCATAGCTCTTGTGCATAACTCAATAAAAAACCCAAGTACTCAAAAACCAAGCAAATCCCTATCCCTCCCGTGGCTTAACCATTATATGTGAACAACACATCTGATTTATCTGATTGTTCTTTTACCAGCATCTCTTCAGTTAACAGTAATGGATAGCTAAGAACATATCATTTCTAGAATTGTGTACAATTATTGTAGCACTGACAATATGGAGAGCAAGGCTGTGTCACGTGAACTGACCCTATGGTCGGATAACCAAGCAATGGTACATGCCATTAACATGGGGCGGCCAAATGCCCGCTAGTGCTGAGGCTACTAAGAATATTGGTTAAGCTGCAGTTGACAGGCAATCAGGAGGTGAGGGCAAAACACGTCCAGGGGATCATTAATGCTCAAGCGGATGCACTCTCTCATTTCCAGATAGGGAAATTCAGGGTGCTCGCTCCCACAGCATACCGTGTCATTCCCCCCCCTTCCCAGAGGAGCTGTGGTTCCTGGGGGACGCGACTTGGCCCAGCTGGTAGAGCAAGCATTGGCACCCAAAACAGCGCAGAGGTAACAGTAATGAACATTACAGGACCGCAATCTTTCAGGAAAACAGCGAGCACTGCCCGAGCCGCAGTGCTCTTCGTGAAGCGAGCATTTGATCACAGCAAAACCGAATCTTGGGCACAGGAGCATTTGGCAGCAATAGCCCATATTTCCAAACCGGCCACCGGGGAAGATCGCACCACAGCTTCCTACCTCAAAGCAGTGATGAAGGGTTGGCAGTGCCTAGAAGTGGTGAAGGTGGACAGGCGGAGACCCCTCGCGACTTTTCCCTCGACTAAACGTAAGTACCGGCTACCGGTTTACACGGACGCCATGTGTCACAAACTACTGACATTCGGTAAGGATTACTCTTTGATGTTCCTGCCCGCCCATGGCCGATATTTTCCCTCCCCTGAGTCAGGAGGGTTAGCAGACCATGATCGAGTCCATGAGGCAAAACTAACCTAGAGTCAGAGTTAGCCAACTATTGTCATTCTTCAATGTTGTCCGTCATAAATTTGTCGAAATTTATGTTAAATGTGTTTCCGTAAGAAACTTCACGCGCATGTACTTGAAAGTAGTGATAAATATCCACATCAATGTGCCAATAAGCGACGAGTTTTATAACACATGTAAACTCAAGATATAATTATAAAGCAGTCTAACACGACCAAACAAGCACTTGCTAGACCCATTATAAGTCTTAAAATCACCAGGGCACATTGTAGCCGCGCTTGGTTATCTAGTAGGTAACAGACATGCATGCCCCCATTTGTGTCATGTGCATGATGTTAATACCTACACATTAGAGAGCGTGCATAGCTTTCACAAATGTTTGAATTTACAAACGTTCGGCAACTGCAACTTTTTCCACCTCAGGTACTCCATGCCGAGGATTTGTGAGTAAAACAATCCACTACACTCACAGCACACTTTAGGGTGTGTGCTGATACAATCACCCCTGTGACCCTTTGTTTTTGAACACACACTTTTTCTGGTCCTGACGAAAGCCTTATGATTGAACTAAAAGGCTGAAACTAGTAGACCTAAACCATTTCATAAAGGGATACCGAGGTATAATGTAAAACCTCGTGCCGATCCCCTCACCTTTTTTACCCATGTCCTAGGGCCCTTTCATTAAAACTTTTACTAGGGTTATTCCTAGAGACATTTTTAATACATAACTGCACTTCACATATCACTTCACTTTGCCCACACAAACAACCTGCTCCGCTGTAACTCAGGTGTTGAAGCACAGCTGGATTGCGCTAGGTAATCCAGCTGGGCCCCGATGATGAAGCATGCCTCCTACCAGGTAGGTGGGTGAGGGGTTTCCTAAAACATCTTGCAGTTGTTTGCACTTTCCATCCCCCCCCCCTTTTTTTCTAAAGGATTTTGTCTGGAGCATTGACTACAAAACCCAAAGAAGGACGTGTCCATTTTGTTTATAATACAATAAAACAATCAGACATCACAGGATAGTCAGAGTTTCAGCATATGACCCGTTCTCAACACAACCTTAACCCCTTGGCCGCGGCGGTAATTCTGCCGCGGCGCCAGGGGGAGGGGGGCTGCGCGGCGCCGCCATGCTCATGAACGAACCGCGATTGTGCTGTGCTTGTGACGGAATGGTTCCGTCACGGCCCCGCCCACCTAATAGAATGCTCAGCGCAGGCGCGAAATCAGCGCTGCGCAGGCGCGGCAGTCGGGCCGTGACGGAACCATTCCGTCACCAGCACAGCACCACCGTGGCTCGTGACGGAATGGTTCCGTCACAAGCATGCAAGGGGTTAAAGGGGTGGCCAATGTATACATCAAATCGTCACTTTATAATAATATAAATCAACAATGGCTGATCATAGTTATTATTTTTTAACTACAAAGTGGTATTCTTAAAAGTTTGCCAAATATTTAAGATTATGCATGCTTCTCTCCCGCATAACCTACTTGCATGGTCTGATCCTGGCAAACTTATGTGATGTAGATTAGAATCCATTTTGTCAGAGCCTGTTTTATACTGTATTAAAAAAAATCATTCCTTCACAATTTGCGTCACAGTACGTGATGCATTTCTTTCCATGAGTAATTCTTAGTAAACTTGACCATATGTGACAGCGAGAAGAATGCCTGCTCAGACTGTTGGAAAGAATTCTTAGGAGCTGGCCTCCTTTTTGTTTAGAAGAAAGCTGTCTAAATATATAATAAAAATAATGTTTGGGTTCTATTTTTAAATAGTATAAATGTAGTAACACCACTTGGAGGTTTTGCGAGATACTCGCTTCGTTTGTATTTCCTTTGTTGTCATCGCTCTGTGCTATAAACCACTTCCCTTGCAAGGAGCTCTCAACGCTTGTCACATTTTGCATTATCCCTTAATGGACAACTCAACAGTGGGCCATTTTCACAGCCTGGTTCCTTGTTTTAAAAGCCTGCCAAAGTGTGAAAGCTAAGCAGCAAGATTCATTAGACTTCAGCCCCTCGTGAGGCTTGACGCTTTTCCAACACCCTGTCTCATCCAGCAGCCATCGCATCTGTTTTGTTTTAGCTTCCTCAGCGCCATTTTGTCAGGATTCATGATGACGCTGGTCGACAAATCAGTGGCCCCTCTTGTTATTGGGCATTGGAAGGCAAAAAGTTGAGAGTTGGTTAAATCATGCGGCAAGAAGAGGACATTGTTGCTGCACAATGCAGCTTATCAAGTGGAAGTAGTAATTCAATATATTTACATTTTAATACATATTGGGCTAGAGGTACAAAGCATTTTTGCCGTCATACTTGCTCCTGGGAGTTTGCAACAACAAAAAATGCTTTTAGCCTTCTCTGAACCCATTTCAGAAGTCTGTAACTTGTTTCCAACTCCTAACATGGGTTTGGAAATGGAAAAGGAATATCTATTTGGAAGGGGCATATTGTAGGCATCCCTTCCCAAATGCAATTCCTATTCATATGTATGAATGGTTTATGTGTAAATAGCAGTTGTAAACTATGAAATTTTTACTGACTCCCAAATTAGGGTGGTAACCCATTTGCAAAAGGGAAGGGGTTCTGTTTGAGCGTCTTCCTCTTTACGAATGTTAAAAAAAAGTTCGTTGGTGAGTAGTCAGTGGTGCATTCATTCAGTCTGAATTTTCTGAACTGACCTGTTTATCCATAGGCTGATTTGGAAATATATTTACTGGTTGCAAAATACTGCCTGCAAATTATGGCACCATTATGGCACCTCTCACCCATTGTTGGTATATAAGCAAATGTCTCACTTGATTAGTACGGGTTTAGCACCTAAATACAGCAAAAAGTTACAAGTTGACCTTTGTAAAAGGTCTGTCACTGCTTGGTATGTGTGAAGCTTCTTTTAATACTTTTTGGCTGAGGTAGAAGCTTTTTTTTGTTTAAATGTGGGTGGTGCTGCAAGAATGCTTCATTTAATACCACTAAAGTTTGCGCTTTATACACTACCTGGTTTATGAACTTCTGCTGTGAGTGAGCCTCACTATCTAGGTCTCACTCACTGACTGTAAGCCCTGTTGAAATGGACTGAAATTGCTGACCACCAGCCTGCCTTTTAAGATGAGGTCTGTTGATGTGCAGCTAGGGTGAGAGACTCTGGGCTGTTGCACATGAACATGTTGCACACATATATGTGCACACATCTGCACATTAATATCCACATGTATTCACTCACTGTGGCACTTGAAGATTTATAATTTTTCTCTGACGGCTCCTAAATAGGTTTGGACCTTTAAATCACCCTGCTGGGCCAAGTTCATTAACCTCCAGGCCAGCTGGAGGATCAAAGGCCTCTCAATATAACAGAGTCATTAGCCAGTAGTTAGGCCTGTTCCTGGGAGAGGAAAGAGTGGAATGGAATCTGTATGTGCTAATTACTTTTCACACTGCACCTGACCTGGAAGGAAGACTCAACCCCTCAGAATTAACGGAGGGTACCTCTCAGAGAAGGAATTTCAACAGAATACTTGATGCCACTATCTTGGAAATTTCCCAACTACTGTGCAGGAGGGTTGTAAAAGTCTAGGGTTGGGCATATGTTCTTAGTTTCCGGAACTCTGTATTCCCACTGAGACTTTCAAAAACAGCCTGGACCTGGGGGGAAGGCATGACAGACGAATGCCCAGCTGGAAGAGAGAAGACTGGAGGAAGAGGATGTGGCCAACTGCTAGGGCAGTCGGCCTCAACACCCTGTGATTCTGGGCAAATGACTTAATCTCCCCGTGCCTTACAAAAATGAACGTGTCCTTGTGTAATACAACTGGTGCTTATGTAAAGCGCTCTGATACCCAATATCTTCGGGTCAAGATCACGCTATATAAAACTTTGAAAGAAAAAAAAGACATCTGCAAGCATGGATTCAAGGACTTCTGACTTCAGTTGACACCAAGAAAATAGGATTTGTTTCCCCATGGCCAGAAGCGCTGGTCCCACTACACCCATACACCCTCTGTGGCACAATAGAGAGAGAGAGCTGCTGAAGGGAATCTTGGAGGGTTCCCATTATCTTCTGTTGACCAGTCCTGCAAGTATGTGACCGCTGAAAGAAGGATGCCTCTGCTTCCTGTTGATGCACAGGTGCCTTGCAAGTGGCTAAGAAGCTGTAGGACCTGGGGAGTGCCAGTACGGAGGACACTTGGTAGTGGGTCATGGGGGTACTGCTGAGAAAGACCCTGGGTCCAGGAGAAGTTCCAGGTGCCCAGACAGGAGACAGGTTCTGCTTGAGAAAAGTAGCAATAGAAATCATGCTTCACAAGTATTGTAAAATTCTAGAGGCCAGAACGCCTGACATACGTGCTTCCAGCGGCTAGAGTTGGCCATCAGGAGAAAAATGACAAAAAGCTTGTCAGATTTGTAATACATAACCAGAGAAAAAAGAGGAGTTAGTGCAGTCTCCCTGCAGGGGACTCAGGAAGCATCACCACTGAAGCCAGTGTTTTGAAAGCTCCATGGGAAAGGGCAAGGCCCCACAGAGAGAAGGAAATTGCCACAGGGAAGGAAGGGGGCGTTGTGGGCCTCCCTTATAACTCTGTGGTGCCCAGGTGAATGGCCAAAAAGGACCCCCCCCCCCCACAGCTTGAGTGTAACGGTACAGTGTCCTTTGGACCCCCATTCCCCAAGGGACAGAAGAGGACGAGTACAGGAAATTCAAACTAGGAGGGCTGGAGATTTTAAAAGGATTAAATATTATGTATCTGGTTTTTCCTCTGGATTTGCACTCAAACTGGAACTTTTTACTCAACTCCAGGGCAACCCAATGTCAGAATCTCATTTTAGTTTGCATGCGACTGGGACACAAACCTGTAAAGGAGATTGTGAATATATACAGCAGTAAGTGTGTTGCTACTGCGACATATGGAGCTGGCATCTGGGATCTGGGGGTATAAGGGCGCTGAGCAAATACAAAAAGTGGAAAATAAATGTTTACGCAGACTGCTGGCTGTCGCCCAAGCCTTGCTATGTGTGTCTGAGGCTGGGTGGATCCTCTGGAAGTATCTGGGGCACTAGAGAAGCAGGTTTTACAAGAGAGATTCTGAAAGATTGCCTTTCCTTCGAAAACATTTTGGCCACCCCATGGGTAAATTATGTAAAAAAACATTCTTTGACTTGGGACTGCTGGGGCTTTTTTTCAATCCGGAATGTATAGATGCACATTTTAAGAGTCGGATTAGAAATCTATTCCTTCAGAGACAAGCTAGAATTAATTTGGAGGATTTTCAAAGGCTATATTCCAGCTTTCTTCCCTCAGCCATGTTGCTTTTGGCCCACGTCCCTAGGTTCCACCTAAAAAGAGTGGGCAGCAGCTCCTTTGCCTATAGAGCGGCTGTGGCATGGAACCAACTCTTGCTTGAACTACGCAGCATTCAGGATTCTAAGTATTTTAGGAAGAGGCTTAAGACCTTCCTTTTTATCTAGTTTGCTTATTTTCTCCTCTGCTCCACTCTCCACTGGCTTGCGCCAGGACACTCTTTTGAGTAGCTGTGCAAGTTACAAATCCCATAAACATAAACATAAACATTAGCTATGGCTCAATTAAACAGCCATTAGGGTGTGAGATATATCCAGTTACAGTTTTAGACACTGAGCACAGATTTTATTTGACTAGGCTAGGTTTGAATATTGTAATTTTTGTAGCTGCATGTCTGCGACAGGGTTCATGGTTTCCAACCCTTCCTAATTGTCCCTGCGACAATGTCTCTTATGAATGACCATAGCACTTAATTCTTTTTTGCCAGTTGTATTCCTGGCTGCTACTGGGAGCGTTTCCTGGCATCAATTTTGTGTGCTTCTGATGGCGCGCGGAACTACCAGCTTAATTTATCATACTCACCTGGGCCCATAAACATTCACACTTTGAACTAGTAGTCCTACTTTCTACCTACAGCCAATCGGTACTTTGAATCCTTTTAGGACTTATACCTGTAAAGCATGACTTACCAATCCTTGTCACCTATGCTATAACTCCTAGGGATCGAAAAGGTGTTAGCATAATGAGCAGTTAGTCTAATAATTTACTGTAATAACCACAGACTCGGGAGAAGTTTGAAAAACTTTATCTATGCAAGTTTCGGTGAGTCTTTGTCCAAATTACTGTCATCATAAATTTCACTAGTAAGAATATAATTAATAAGACATAACGTTTGTAAGAAATCACAGTAACACCTTTAGACACTGGTACCTGGGAGGGTGAGAAAGGGAAATAGCACAATGGCATACTACATGGATTATATTTACCTAGAATGGTGCAAGGACCAATCCTATCCACGGGCTGGGGCAAAGACAGGGCTCCTGACTAATCAGGTGCCCACGGGACAGGCAGGTGCAGATCAGGACTGGTAACCTCCGCTAAGTGCAACGCCAGTGCCACACCCCTCTCTAAGCCAATTTAAGTATCCCGACTGGGTATTCGATAAATCTCCCTCAGCAACACCTCGATTCTTCTGAAAGAGTGCTCTGCCAGCACCTCTGCTCTCGATCTCCTATAGCATGTGTTGGGTCAGTGACAGGTCAGCTACTCGGACAATTTCTCTCGCTAAGCCTACCTTAGTTATACCATTTCCAGGGCAATGTACCACCCCTAAATTTTGCAAATCTATGTGTTCCCCTTCAGTAATTGGTCAGAAAGACGAGGAGAGGTCATCACACCATACTAAGATGAGGTCATTTCAATTCAATACAGTTGATCAAAGTTTCCGCCCACAATTTATTTTCCCATGTCTTTATTCCGCCCACCAATATTATTTCATTTTAATATACAGAGTATAATAAAGTTGCAATCTTCTTCCTTTCCCAGGTTAGGGTTGAGGTTTTTCCCAGGCGCATCAGCGGAAAGACAGTCACTGGCACCAGTTCAATGCCACTGCTCGAGGTCTCTCAGAGTTCTGTACACATGCGCAGAGCGGATTTTCAATATGGCAGTTTATGTCACCCTCGGGCCCAAATACGAGCTATTAATAAAGGAAAAAGAGAGACAGATTAGAATACACAAATAACTGAATGCACTGTATACCACTTATCTCTACTTTAGCCCCATTACTTTATTTGTACTATAGCATTAATAGTTATGCAGAATCAACAAAGTTTAGTACAAGCAGCAGCATGTGCGTTAGTATGAGTAATGCATGAATCGGCCATCTTAGCACTAGTGCGCAGAAGCAAGAAATTCCCACCAAAGCAGAGATACGTCACACCACATAGATGTGTGGACGCATGCACAGCAAAGTTTCCGCATTCTCGGCGGCCATTTTAAGACACTCAAGTTACTGTTATTAAAAACACATATGTAAGCTTCCCCAGCTTACTAGAAATGTCACGAAATGCAAATTTTAGTGGGCAAAACATGTTGATTAATACATTATAGGTTATTTCGAGAGGGCTGAGTCCAAGCAAGTTTCTGTACGTATAAAACCTTGCTCCATCACTTCTAATATTAGACAACACGAGACAGCATTAGTTTTTCTGCAAGAACTAAGCAACCGGAGCACCTGCATAGCAATAGTAAATTATATTGGATGGTTAAAAGGAAAAGATGTGGAACATCAGAATGCTATTTTTTATTGTTTTATGATATGTATTTTTATGTATTTTTCCTTGTATGTGGATTTTTATTAATGTTTTTCTCTGTATGTGGATTTTATCTAAGCAAATTAGATCTTCACATGTTTTCAATGTATTTTTGCTATTGACTTGTTTTTAATTTGTATGTAATATGATATGTGGTTTTATTGCTTCAAATAAAGAATAAAGAAAAAAAGACTGATCACCACCATGCTTGAGGAAGAACTTTCCCAGCAAGGCCAGAGCCCAGGTGGGCACTGCTGTGCCATCCTGCTCCCTGTGCCCTTGTGTGGGTGGAGTGAGCAATAGTGGTGCAAAAGAAACCCACCCGCAGCCGTGGGCAGGAAAGAAGTGAAGCTGCCCCTGGGCCAGCTGCACACAGCTGAGCCGACAGCAGGGAGTGGCCGGGACCACAAGGATTCTGGGGATCCCAAATGTCTCCAAACAAAAGTAAAGGATGTGGGTACTCCAATTAGGACCAGATCACCCTTAAAACCACCAAATAGATAAAAGGCGATTTTCCATTAGCTAGTCGCATCATAGGGCCGCTGCAGGTGTAGATCAGCTATGCTGATAGAGTGTCCCATGAGCACTTGAAGAGGGTGAAATAATTTGCATATTTCTTTTGTTGGTGCCTGAAGAAGGGCAGGGACACCACTCATTAGCTGGAAGGTGTTCTGGGGCCTGTCAGGAGCCTCCAAACGAGTGACTGTCAAGAATTAGCAGGGTATTTGAAGTTCTAGAAAGATTACAAGCACAATATTGAGACATTTTCTGTTAAGGCTGTGGCGTACTGGCCTATGGTGGCTGGAGCGCAGGGAATAGCTAACTTACCTGGGTCACTGCAGGCAACAACTTTATTTAAACTTAAGGAAGACACTAGGAAGCTGCTAGAGAACTTTCGTTGTATTTGCTCTTCACTGTACCTAGTTTGTCCACGCTCCCGTCCCTAATCTTTGTTTTTGTCTCCTCAGCTATTTAGTGCCCTTGCCTTTTTATCCTGACTGTGACTCTCAAAAGTTTTTTTAAAGTTACCCTAATTCTCCCAGGCAGTCAAATTAGTGAACCTCAGGAGAAGTGTGGCTTGGTGCCAAGAACATCTGAGCTAGGGGTTTTAATCCAATCGCTTTGGAGTTGCAGGTACTCCTGTTGGGAGGTCCTAAAGCAGCATGTTTAGAACTAGAAGAAAGAATCATGCTTTGCTCACAGTTTATTAACAATTGAAATGTTTTTTTGCAGTGGCAAAGTTTCAGTAAATCATGTCTTGTTGAAAGTCATGGAAATGCTTTATTCATAATGACAATTTTACATTGTTTTTTAATTGAGATTTCAAAACACAAATATTTCATATCAATACATTTGGCAACCAAAACTGCATCATAAAATTAATCAGTCCTCTCCAACAATATCTGTCTAACCCAGACATCAGCCTCCCACAGTAGGTCTGGCCTTCCAGTCCCCAGATCGTGACAAACATAACAGTGACTGATTACATGTCTTAATGAAGGTTATTAAGATTCTTAGAAATGCTTTATTGACAATCACAAAGTGTACAGTAGGTAGTTACTGGCTCTAATGAATGTAATTGAAATTGGTATCTTTGCTAGTATTAATGTGGTGACATCTTGAGAAAGCCAGTAGTTCTAGTTTTGGATAACGACACCGTACTACATTGTGTCTGGTATATGTGGGGATATTGTGCCTAAAGGGTTCAGGGCTCTCTAGGAGTGCGAACTGTTAGGAGGGTGTCTACGTAGATTTTTCAACCTGTCACCATGCAGATATTTGTAATATATATATATATATATATATATACACATATTTCCAACAACAACTCTCCAATAGGAACATTCAGTAGCACACAGTGGATTCTCTCACGATGATGCAAGTTCCACAATGCATCTTACAGTTATTAGTTCATGAGCAGTTTTGTCTTAACCCCTTCGACGCTGATGACGAGCTGGGCTCGTCATGGCGTAGCCTCCTCGCACGCTCATGACGAGCCCAGCTCGTCACGTAAAGTGCGATATAAAAAATCTCAGCGTGCGAGCGGAATTCCGCCCACACGCATGCGGTTAAAATGGTATAGTATTCTCTGACTCCCTCGATCAGCCGCAATTATCACATCCAAGGTATCACACCCTTAAACGTTCTTACAGTTATTAGTTCATGAGAACTTGAGATGCATTGTGGAACTTGCAACCATCGTGAGAGACATTTCCTCCTAAAGGTATATTTTTCAATCCACTGACAATGCAATTGGATGGTTATAAGACTTGTCAACCAATGTGAGCAGGTTTTGTTATATTTATGAGAGAACTGATAATATCAGACCCTCGGTGGAGAAAAGCATTGAGAAAGGCAAATTCTCACCGAAACCCGTCTGCTTGGCACAATAAAATGTCTTTGGAATCCACTGTGTGCTCCTGAATGTTCCTATTGGAGCGTTGTTGTTGGCAATGTTAATTGCGTGCAGCCACTTGCACGCCAAAGGAGGCACCCGACATATATATATAAATATATATTCTACAAATGCCTATCCCACGGATAAGAGCAGGCTATGGCATGCTCAGTGTCACAATACGTTGTTTTATTGATGCAACAGTAAACTAACAGGTAACACGTTTCTACAGCAAACCGCCTTTCTCCAACACCGAACAAAAGCCATCTTGTCTTGTATTCATAAAACTTTTTTCTCAAAAGTTTTAAAGTGACATGTACATCAGTAATCTTTTAAAGCGACAAACAAATTGCAACACTGTGAAAACCCACAACGGTTATACATACATTTCTGTTGACCCACTATGCATATTGTTACAATCCAATAGCACTCTTGGAATGTTATCGTCCTTTGTAAGCTCAATGAACTTTTAACTCACCACCATACGCCAAGATTTAGAGCAGCATGTGACTCATCATAAGGGCATCAATGTGCTATCACTAAAAGGTCACTAAATATACACTCTGGGCCTTATTTATGAGGCCCTTATGTTCCTTTTTGTGATGCTGCAGCGGCATTAAACAATACGCCAATGTGCCCTATTTAAAAAGTGATGCATCCAGGCAGATGCGTCACTTTGTAAACCCTTGCGCTACATTATACCTGCAACAGGTATAATGTATGCAGGGTGGACGTTCAGGCACGGAAAAGGCTTGTAGAAGTGTCGCAGTGAAATCTATGAGATTTCACTGCAACACTTCTAAGGCCACACTGCATCAAATCCTTACGCCTGCTTGAAGCAGGCATAAGGGGTGACGCAGCCCTTTTCACATGGGGCTTGCCCCATGTGAAATTACTCAATGCTGGTGTTGCGTCTTTTTTCAGGCACACTCCAGCAATGTGCCATTTTTGTGCTGCCAGATACATCAGGATTCCTGATGTATCTGTCAATCCTTGTGACATCGAGCGCCGTACAGTAAATAAGGCGTATCCATGGTGTCGCAAAGAGGGTGCAATGAAAAGTATTGCATCACTGTTTTACAGCAGCGATGCAACACTTTTCATAAATGAGGCCCTCTGTATTTCTGTCAGGTAGTGTATGATAATTCTCATGCACATCATATGTTCAAATCTTACACTCCTCTCTCTTTTGTGGCACAGCCTGTAATCCAGCCCCAATGGGCTATTATCCCAACAGGCTTTGCCAACATTCAATTCATACAGAGTTAATAATATTCATAAGCCTACGCTGCACAGTCAAAATCACATGACATTAAAACATTGACATGATTTGATATGGAATTACAGTACTTTCAACCTTGCTTTGGTATTCTGCCCAAGTGGGGTATTAGTGGCCTTTGGTTAAGACAAAACAAAACAAAATCTGGAGTTTCAATTCAGAGTCCTAAATTAATCATCACAATAATGAAGGCCCATGCATAAGACCTACTTATATACTAACTAAACACCTAGTGGACCAAAATATGTATTACTAAATTCACATGATACACTAAAATATTATCTCCATTCTAAAACATGACATAACTATACAGAATGTCTACATGCCCAAATCTAGGTCCAGGCTACAGGATATATTTCTCTCTAATAAAATGATAATCAATCTATGAGTGCACAAACAAATCCTCCTCCATATTCAACCCTGATGGAGTTTTGTGTTCAACTTGAGGATATATAAAGGCTCAAATTGTCTCAGGGGATGCCTTCTGTTTCCACCCCTAATGTCACAAGGAACCGTATCCAGGACAAAGTAACTTAAATCCTCCCCGCTCCCCCACTACTTCAAAATGCCTCGCTATGGGGTATGTAGGATCTTTGTTTCTGATTGCCCTTATGTGTTGCAGTATATGCATATGCACTTTGAGAATTGTACTGCTTGTGTACATTAGTGGGCATGTGCACCTCACCACGTACACAGCATACTCACTTTTGCGTGCAGGGGTTTATCATTATGCCAAGAGGTGTACGTGACAGGTAGGAGTACTTGAGTGGTGTTGACCCCATTTTTACAAGCTTTGCACTTATGGCATTTTTTAAAGCCCGTCCTGCCACTGAGCCAGCTGACACTCCTGTGTTGCTCTGGACTGCTTACTACCAAATGTTCTCTCATTGACCTGGCTCTATGAAAAGCAATATAGGATATGTCTTGAATGGAAGATCCTATAACTTGATCACTCTGTAGTAGATGCTAGCGGGTTTTCAAGATCCGTTTCATCTTCTGATATTGCACGCTATAGCCTGTGGTGAGACGTAACGTCTGGTCTCCACCCACATGTTTTTCTTTTCTTTTGAACAGAACTCCCACAGCGATCGGCTGAATTGGGACACGGACATCAGTTAAGTGCTTCTTTTTCTTCTTTATTCAATCACGCTATACATGACAAGATTATATATATATCAAAGTTTTGAAGTTGCAATAAAGCAATCAGTCAGAGAATTGCTTTCTCCTAATGATGGTTTTTAATCCAGTAACACATTTCACTTGTCCAGCAAGCTTGTTGACACACTGTATTATGGGTAATGACTGCATTACATACAGAGTATCGAAAGTGAAAAAGGAGAAAGTAGTGTATAAACCACTTACACCATAGTGGCACCTATTTTGTAACAAGTAAATGGGGTATACATTTAAGGTTACAACAAGCATTGGACCCCCTCGGATCATTTCGTGAAATGCATATCATTGAAGCAGATTAAATACAAGTGTACTTCTATGTTAGCCAATGTGTAACATCCTATTAAGGATTTGTCAGAGAACCAAATGGTCGTAGATCCCTGTACCAACAAACGCTGCAATACGCGTGTGTATGTGTGCCACTAGAAACCCCGGGTTCTGCAGTGGGCTCGTGAGGCACGCAAATGGACCGGGGGCGCTTGGGTGTGGCGGTGTAGACCGCAGAGCCGCAAATGCTGGTTTCTAAATTGATTCAGGTACTGGCAAGTGCTGGCTGATAATGTGAGACAGGTACTGGCAAGTGCCCAGCACAAGGTATGCAAAATAGTCCATCCCTGTCCAGTACGTGGGAACTCTCTAAAAGAAAAAACTGCAAGTGCTAGTGTTATAAAAGGTAAAGGTAAAGTACACTACGAATTCCAGGCATAGTGCCCTTGAATAGAGTTGATAACCTCTAACGGAGGAGGGAGAAGTATAGAATCTGTGGCATTTCATAGGACAGGGGGGACCACCACTGGATGACAGCTGGAAGCATGGTTACAGAAGTGATAACTTCAGAACCTTATGCATGCCAACATAATGTAAGATAGGTGGGGCGTTAACAACGAGCTACTCTGTATGGAGTCAAACCCTATAAAAAAAACGGGTAGTCCACAAAGGACACTTAGTGAATAAATAACAATAAGAAAGTGCAGTGATCTTCATTCTAATTATCCACCCCAGATCTATAAAGATAAAGTGTAGATAATGGTAGACAGATCTCTTATCTGTAGGGTGTTGCCCACCACCGTGGTGATATCGAAGAAAAGGTTAGGGGAAGTCCGTTGAAGCTGTTCCTCTAAGTCGGCCCCTTCCTTTTCTCCTGTGATAGAAGAGAAAAGGTCAATTTAATTAAATTAAATTAAAAATAAACCAATGTTTTTTTTCTGCAAACAGAAAACAAATCACCTTCTCTGCATTAGAACACTCCCAATGGAAAAGCTGCAAAGCAGTGTGAAACATCTAAAAAGAACGTACATGTAAGTACAAAAAAAATTGGAACTTCTTGAATAATTTGATAAATAATTAATAAACATATACACTTTTCAAAATGTTATTCATTTATACTATTACACTACTTTCAGATGCAATGACAAAGAGAGCCAAATACATAACATCCCATAAAGGAAATCAACTACTACGGTTCTGATTACGAATTTGGTGGTCCATCGGACTTCCGAATCCATGGTAGAGGAGCGGTGGCAGTCAGGGACTGCTGCATCAGTGGTCTGACCACCATGTTACAACTACGGAGGTTGGACCTCTAGGGGACCGCTGCAACTGCCCGGAAATCACGTTCTCTGGCGGTGGCGCGGCAGTCAGAGGTGCTCAATATGCTGGCAGTGCCACTGCGGCACCGCCAAGCATATTATGCGTTTTCCTCACTGCCAGGATTTCATGGCGGTGTTCATGCCATGAAATTCTGATGGTGAGTAAACAAAGGTGCCTCTGGGCCATGGGATACGTGCGGGGGGCCCCCATATGTGCATCCATCCCCTTTCCTGCATGGCATGAAAAGGGCTTTGGCTTTCCCACTGTGGTGCCTTTTTCAAAGGCACCGCTGTGGGAAAGCCAAAGGACCGCCTCCTAGACAACGAGAAAACTTATAATCTGGTGGGTGGCCAGTGGTGGAGTTTTGCAGTGCAGGTGGTGGTGTGCCACACCGTTCCCGCACCACCAATCTCGAAATCAAGCCCTAAGTCACTGGTGTTACAGCTACAACCAAGAAAGTGCATTGACAGAAAATGTGAATTGGAAATGCACCAAATATTATTCTAATTCATGCTATTGGAGGGCCACTTCAAAAGACGATGTTGTAATTCATGTGAGAGAACACAACCAAGCCCCAAATGTCACATAAATAAATAGAAGTAAGAAAGATATTGCAGGATATAAGAGAAGCAAGCACTAGTTCCCAGGAGCCTACAACCGGTATCCTATAATATATACTCCTTAAAGACCCCAAACAGATCACATGCCAACTACCATCAAAACCCATTTTAAACCATTTAATTGCACAAACTAAAAAAGCCGGCAGAAGTACTCCTCCTGCCATAGAAGATACAAAGACATAGAAATAGCTCAATATATAACAATGACACATAATGAGGAACCTTTCCTTTTATATGTCAACCTAAACAATGATAAATGAATCCTAGTATTGTCTACAGCAGATAGATTACTAAAACTAAGCAAATGTCAAACTTCTATGATGGATGGGACCATCCAAACCGCTTTACCAACAGAGGTTATGATTCACAGAGTATCAATAAGGCCAAAGATAAGATCTTCAAAATCAAAAGACAGCGTACACTTGGGACAAAGCAGGCAGTAGGGCTAGATCTGAAAAATACGCCTTATTACTGATTATACACAAACATCTGAGCTGATATTAAAGGGCATTGAAAAACATTGGCACATACTGCAAGCAGACAAAACCCTCTCGGACTCTATATCTATAGTTCCAAACATTTATTTTCGTAGGGTCTGCACATTGCGGACCCGTTTGAGCGCGTGTTTCCCTACCACTACACCCAGCGATCACTGGACGAATTACACCAGACGGGGTTTCTTTAAGTGTTGACACAGCGGTCTGCGCAATTGGGCCAATGATAAAATTAAAAACTTCTGCACCAAGTATGGTAAGATCTTTGATATTTGCTCCAACATAACATGTAACACTACATATATAGTATATATTATCAAATGTGAATGGATATATATAGGCAGCACTATCAGGATGCTGAGGGAAAGAGTGAGTAAACACATGAGGGCCATAAAACCAATGATGAAAGATATCCCATATTGGTACACAGTACAGAGTGTGATGCAAAGAGACCGCACAAAAGATTCAAATTTTTGGAAATTGACGATATACACAGAGATCCTAGAGGTGACAATAGGGAACTCGCACTGAGGAGAAAGGAAGCCATGTGGATCATGTGCTTACAGGCTGTTGAACTGGGATTGAACACAGATCACAAACTGCAATATTTTCTGGGGGACTGAATCAGGCATTTAAGCATGATTTTTTGTGTATCAATTGGTCACTGTTTGTGCATATAATCCAGACATGTACTTGGAAATAATCGGGATGGCATAATATTATGGTTATATTTGAATTGTTGTGCAACAAGATATGGTTCACCCGAAGGTCAAATATGTATTGCACTAGAAGGTTTTTCATCATACTAGTTGTACCTATGTCATTGAAATACCATCAAGCATATTAATCATATAGCTTTACAAGAGGTGGGAAAGGGATAGACACCACTCTCTGTTGCTATAGATAATCCATTTGCCAAACAAATTCTGTTGTCCCATGCTAGAATATGAATTAGATCTTTATGTGGACATACATGTAGGCCTTTTGGCACGATTGGTGGAGGGGCAACTATTGAAAAGAATAGTGGTACTGTTTAGTTTTTCTGAGTCACCTTTTGATTTATTTATAATTCTCATATGGTATTTGTTGGTTCCTCTTTTACTCTTGGTGGTGAGCCTGGGATTTTATTAGCTACACCATGCCAAAATGGCACATATTTTCCACACAACTATGGCCCGTGACTTTGGAGTTGATGGACCGTGTTTTGTTTTGGGTTCTGTCCTGCAAGGAGTTGTGACCGGGTTGAAATTGATTATCGGCTTCACGAAAAGCCGCAGGCAGCTGAAGTGTACTTGTTCTGCCGAAAGATACTGTTTTGGAGATTTCTCTAAGTAAGCTGGCGACGGGCCATCTGTGTTCACCTCCTCTGTGATGGGTAAGTGGCTTCATGTCTTTACAATAATTTTCATATATGCTCTTTATAGATTAAAAAGCTATGGGCACTCTCCAATAACGAGATTAACAATAGAAAACTAGTGAGCGGGTATTTGATTGCACAGATTTGTATGCTTCTGGTTTGATACTCCACATATGCACATGACCTGTTATTTAAGTTATGCGTGTTTGATTTACTAAGTCGCTCATTACTATATAATCTAGGGCAGTGTTTCCCAAACTGTGGTCCGCGGACCCCCAGGGGTCCGTGACACATTCCCAGGGGGTCCGCAAGCAGCAGTTTTAAAAGCACTTAAAAGTTCCTTGAATAATCTGTTGTTTTTGGGCAACAATTAAAGTGTCAAGATAACTCCAGTGATTAATGTACCTGCTGGGGAGAGATGCCGGTTTTGTTCAGTAGCGGGTTTAACTCATCTAAGATAGCTCAGAGGGTTAATATGCCTGCTGCAAAGAACGTGTACCATGCATGTAAAAAAAAAACAGTTGTATATGTGCATAGCTCAGTGGGTTAATGCTTTTGTCACAGAGATTCGTATGTTATTGTGCAGTCTATCAGTTACAATCATAATTCAGCACCTTCAGCTATGACCTGCCATCAAACAGCAGCATGCAGACTGCATGGTACATGTTGGTATGCTATCTTTTTCCCCCAGCATTTCACAATTCTCTCATTGCCAAAAAGGTTTGTTTGGGTAGAATTACATTGTTATAATTAAAGTAAAAACTAACCACTATGTTACATTCTGAATCAAGATTTTGTGCTTTTCCAGACCAAGCACTCTGAAAAAATGCTCACCTGTATGGATGACATGTGAATGTCTCCTTTGCATTATGTAACAAAACATTTTCTATACACTGATTTACACACGTACGATTTATTGTCACTGTATGTGTGTGATATAAAGTGCTCTGACACCTACACTTGTATGAGAGATGCTATAAAACAAATGAAATACATGTGACAGTGGGGCTATTGAGAGAAGAGAGGCACTGTTGGAGGGTGATAGTGAGGATTCATAGAAGAGCCCCAAAAAGATTGTTCTATTGGTGCATAGTGAGGTCATCATTTACTATGCTTTAAAAGCAAATACAATTCAATATATAATGACAAATGTGTTGCAGAATGCACCATTTCCCCCCAAATTTTCTTGGTGGGGGCGCCCCTCAAAGTTTGCTTTGCAGTAGCAAGGCTCACTCACTGCACTCAGGGGCTGATTAGGATGGCGGATGGATCGCCACCGCCATGCAGGCGGTGGCGATCCGCCCGACATCCGTGACCGTCCGCCACCTATTTCCCCCCCGCCATATGGCGGGGGGACCACGGCAGACAGAAACACCGTCCGCCGCTTTTCCGCCCCAGGGTTCATACGGCTGGCGGTGTCTTCCAGACACCGTCAGCCATATTAGGATGGCCTCATGCAGATGCCTTTCCCGCCACGGAAAGGCATGCGGTCTTTACTTTGGGGGCCCCCTGCGGGCCCCCATAGTGAAAGCGAGAGGGGGGGTGGACATGGGGGGTACCTGTGGTACCCCCCTGCATTTGCATACACAAAGCGGCAGGCACCGCGCGGTGCCTGCCACTTTGTGTATGCAAATGCATGCCTGCATTTTTAACGTTGCGGCGGGCGGTGTTTTCAGCACCGCCCGCTGCAATGTTAAAAATGCATGATGCGCCCGCCAGTGTGGCGGGCGCATCATAATTGGCATGGCGGGACCGCCGCTCACGTGGCAGACGGTCCTGTTTTCCACAGAGATGGCGGGCGGGCAAAGTCCGTCCGCCATCCTAATCAGCCCCTTAGTACTGGGACTGGCCTGACAACATTTGCCAGGGCTGCATTGGATTTCCAGTCTAGCCCTGGCAGGAGCCTCATTCTATGAATTAGAACCAAATATTGAAAAGATAGTCGCCGAGGTGCAGCACTAATCATTCCATTAAATGTTTTTGATTTTGCTAATTCTTCCTATATACAATATTAAGATCTTTAGAGATTCGAGTATTTGTTTGGTGTGCACAAGTGTGTTTTCTTTTTTCAAACTACTGTTTTAATGTTTGAAATTTAAATCGTACAAATTGTTTGGGGGTCCTCGGCTTCCAGTAGGACTCAATAGGGGTCCTCAGGAGTAAAAAGTTTGGGAACCACTGATCTAGGGGATACGGCTTATTGATTGTATTCTATTCAATTATCAGCTGGTCATGAAAGTTATTCTTGTGTGATAATTCTGAATAGGAATTATAAAGGGGCTAATATACATCGAAACATTATGAAATGACCAACTGAGCTTTCTGTGGTTTGATGGCGAGTTTCGATTTTAGGGTCTAATGATATGAAAAATAATAATAAATTGGTAATGACTATTCAAGGGAAACATTGGAGATGTTAAATCTAATAGAAAACTGTTCTTTGTCTGTTTCTCCTTATGTGTTTAGCCACAACACTTTAGGATATCCGCTTTTCACAGCATAAATTACACCGGTCGTAGGAATTAAAACCAGCATATAGGTAGAATGATCTCTTAAGATATGAAGTACTGATTATTTTGGCTTGATACTAAATTGATTAACACAACTAATGGAGAGTCTTTGGTTGCTAAACAGGTTTCAAAATTTGCAAGGACAACAGGATTACAGGTATTTGGTACTGGTGAATAGTTTCTTGTAAAACACCTTTTCACGGTTTTGGCACACGGGATACCAGTTTTTGGTGATGTTTTTGGATAATTCACAATTACACAATGGTATGCCACATTGCCTATAATCTCACTGGATCGGCATCTTTAATCTGGAAACAGTATGAATAATTCCAAGACTGGTTCTGCACGGGTTTAAACTACCTGTGGATAGTGATATCACATGACCACCATTTCATGTAACTATCCACGGGACTATTGTAAAATGTATATAATCAGACAAGGAGCGTCTAGCTATTGCAATTGTATAGCTTTATGTTGATTAGAA
The DNA here is from genome assembly GCF_964261635.1 of Lissotriton helveticus. NCBI lineage: Eukaryota > Metazoa > Chordata > Amphibia > Caudata > Salamandridae > Lissotriton > Lissotriton helveticus. Next base: position 750,567,999 of record NC_136069.1, on the reverse strand, counting down.
CAAACCATAATTGTTTTGTAGCTCTGAAGAAGTCTTGTGGAACTCGCTCTACAATGAAACACATGTTGTCTACAGATACAAGAAAAGAATCTAAATGTGATGAAAAGAATAAAAAAAGGAAACGCCACCTGAAAAACGGGAACCAACTTTGTCCAATGTGTATTACTTGACTGTTGATCTAACTTGTATACTCGAGATAGCGCGTGCTAGAGATTTGTATGTCCATTGTTCGATGTTTCTAATCGGGTCTGGGGAAGTAAGGTGAATTGTTTTCTGCTCTTTAAATACTGCTTGCAATTAGTAAGGAAATTCTAGTTTTAATACACTATTAGGCCGATTATGATGTTGGTTAGTAAGCCTCCGATCGCTTGTTGGAGGCCCACCGACCGACATGGTAGGTTTAATGTCCAACTGCCCAATTATGATGTAGGCGGTCGGAGTGTAAACCAGCCGGTCTTTCAGACTGGTTTCCGACGGGCTCAAGGCCTCATAAACCTTTCTTAATGCCCGTCGGGATTATGATGTCCATTTTCGACAGGCTTTAAATGTCGGGCTCGATGACATGAAAAGCATGTCGTAAAGCAGGCCCCCATCCCTCAGTGGCCTCCAGTTGGGGGCCGGAGGAGGACCTATGGTGCCCTTCTGTTAATTCCTGCACCACATTGCAGGTAGCTCATGAGGACCTGCTAGATGTGCCTGCCATGCGGTGCAGGGATTAACAGACGGTCCAATTTCTCCATGGGAGCTTGTGCTGGGGATGGTTTGCGACCATCCCACAAGCTCCCATAGAGAAATGGGAGCTTGAGATTGCACCATGTGCGGTCGTATTATAATTGCGGTGTTGGGACCAGCAACCAGAGGTCAGTCGATACCGAGACACCCACATCGTAATGAGGCCCTTAGTGAAAAAGTCCCCTAGCGCCAACACCCGTTAAATCACCCATTCTTATTGTTAAGAGATTGAGCTGTCAGGGACTTAGAGTAGTTTCATGTTGTCTGAACAGGTGGTAACTGCGTGAGGAGGCCACGGGAAGTGGACTATGTTGAATGCAAGGGGGACCATTACGTGCTTGGCCTCGCCATAGCAGAAGATCGTGCTTGGGCCTGAGCACATCCCCAACTTAATTTTACTGGCCTGATTTTCCAGTGGGCGATATCAGGTCTTATGCTTGGTCCGGGAACACCAGGCTACATAATATTGGGCAGAATGGAATTCTACCCATGAATTCCGCTCTCCTCAACTCATAATCGAGACCTTATTGTATTATTAATCCAGATATGACTTCCGTGTAGTTTGACCTTCACTCCGATATGGAAATGAAATCCTTGCCATCATGAAATATCCAAACAGTTCTAAACTAGAAGATGAACCAATAGAATTCATGAATTGTAAATGTAACCGGAAGTCAACATGCAAACATGTTTTCATGATGATCCATCACCCATTTTTGCTTTTTGTGAGAAAATTAAAGTCTTTGAGGTCGAGGATCAACCGCTCCAAAGAAAACAAATATACTAAAGAGTTAGCATGGGGCGTGGCCAAGAGAGCTAAGATGGCACACGCACCTCTCTAACGCTCCGCCGTCAATCCCCCAAAATCTGCAAATTACGGCAAAAGAGCGAGCCGGGCACGCCCGAAATATGCCTACAGACGCCTAATGTGCTGCTGAGCAGAGATAGGTGCCGGGAGTCGAGCTAACTCAGTGGAGGTGACAAGAACGCCCCTTGTAGTGACCAGTGCTGGGGCTGGACCAGGCCTGGGACATGCCGTGTGAGCCAGTGGGTAACCATGAACGACAAAACGCGTGCTGACGCTTACCTGGGACCAGTCATATGCCCCTAAAGTAAGTGATTGGCGAGGCCGTGCTGGGCATCACAACACACATTCCATGAGGAATTGTCAAGCTCCTGTGAGAGAGGGCGAGGGGGCACCACATTCCCGGACTGGGAAACCAGGAACTGCTGGGCGCCGGAGAGCGACTGCTGCAGTGTGTGGTCCTGGAGGGGTGTGCTCAGTGTTAAGTCTGCCGCTACTGAGCATCATTGCAGACGAGGCCCTGTGGAGAGTAGTTGCGCTGGTCGGCCAACTCCTGTTGGCGATAAATAAGCGAGGAGACCGCTCCTGGTTTTGAAGGATTGGGAACCGGCGAGGCCAACACAGCGGTAGTGGGAAGAAGGGAGTGGACCTAAAGTGGCAAAAGACAACAACACATGCCAGTAACTGAGCATTCTTAACACACTGATGATGTAAGCAGAAAGAGGTGATCCAAGGCATAAACGCATGCACTGGGTGGAATAAGGAGACAAGGCCCTGTCTCCAAGAAGCCCAGTGACGCGAGGAGGAAACAAATTACCTCAAAACTGTGCTCCCACCTCTAATCACAACCTAGAACCCACCTATGATATTACATCTGGAAAGCCTAAGACACACTGAATTTGTACCATAAGACACAGTGCATAAAAACTCAAATGCAAAAGGGCGAGGCATGCTACAACACAACACTCAGCACTTCACCACAGCTACGAATTACGCCATCGCAAGCCACCACTGTCACCATCGATCCGCCACTGCTTGAAGGACGTCTATAAAGCGAATCTCCCAACACTGAGGTGGCCAATTGATTCTGCTGTCCCTCCCCCTTGATACCTCTTGGTGTAAGCACCCTTGGAAACAGAGCCTTCCCCACACACCTGAGCCACTGTAATATCTGATGGGGGAAAACAGGACTGGCCCAATTGAGGCTAGCAGTGTAGAAGACAAAGGAGGTACTCCTAATTAAAGACAACGCAGGTGCCCATGTCTGTCACGATGGGCCATATACGCTCTGGCACTGGTGGGGCATCTAGTCAGGTACAGCCCACTCGAATTCCACAAGACAAACCAACAGACATACCACCCAATGACTCAATGAGCAACAACCTGCATGCAGTACTTGAGGCAGTGGAAAAACTGGGGGGATCGCTTGATTAGACGCAGTCCTCACTGGAGGATTAAATAGACGCTGTAGTAATAGATCTCAATCTACTGCATGCGGACCATAGTAAATTAGTGGATAAAACTTGCTCAATGGAGGACACACTAAAGACCCTTGAAGCAGATACTTTGCTGCAAGAATTAATGACTCAGGTTCACACACTCGAAAGCAGGGTTGAAGACGTGGAGGGACGCTCTAGACGAAATACTGTGGTAAATAAATAATTAATTACCGGTACTATTTTTCTATACATTAACTAAAACAGATAGCTCAATAAATAAGAGGCAGGATCCGGGGTATCTGAGTTGAACAGGCTTTAATTTGACACAAGGGAAGGGACAGGATCGGAACAGCCTGTAACAGAATGGAATGGCAGCTGCAACGTCTCATTAACAGTACATAGTATATATAGTAAAACGTTACAATTGTATTGAATACAGTAGGCGTAACAAGTGACAAACGTAAGATAAGAACACATGGGCGTTAAAAGAAGGCGTGCACAGGGCGTGCACGAAGACATGTGATGTAGACGTCACAGGAGTGTCACAAATGGGTGGATACATGGAGGGGGCTGCCTGGGCAGCTGGAACCTTTAACCTACTGGTACGCGCAAACGGACCATGACGTGTAACTGGGGAGAGCTGGGGGCTCTGACTTCTAGCACTAGAAGGGGAGACTAAAGTCTGGGATGTCAGGACGACATGTACCTATAGCATATCTGGTATCTTGTGTTTGGAGTACATGTTGATAGAATCTAAAAGTCATCAGAGCAAAGGCTACTTGACACTAAGGCTGGTGCATGCATATATTCTTCATGTATTGCGTGTGCTAGGAATCTTCTATGGATATTAATACAGTAATTCACTTGCATGGAGACAGAAAGACTAGACTATAGCTGAAGATGTTTATGCGGTTCGTTAGCTTAGGAATGTGAAGACGGAGAGCTGAACTGATAACTAGAGGCATAACATATTCTTGGCAGACAGGCAGGCAGGGCCAGGCCGGGCACCGCGTTGCTTGGCAGAAAGTAAGCGAAGGGTCAGGGATGCGGGAGGGGCTGCATCGCTCCTCGGAGTGGTTTCAGGAGACTGGAGCTTAAATCTGGTGTTCAGGCCCTTTGAGGCCTAGAAACGGGGACAATTCGATGAATTAACGTGCATAATGTAAAACGTTGGCAACAAAGGCCTAGAAGCCTAATTCACGTTGCTTTCACGGGGACTGGATAACTGACATACTAACGTTGGACACAACTATAATGGCGTCTTTATTCGGTCATAGGGGGATATATGCATATTAATCATGCACATATTACATAGGATGGGGAACACGTAGGGACACATGACAAGGCAAAATTCAATTTTCCTCATTCCCTCCTTGTGCCCTACGTTTCCATCAGGAAACATCAATATTCATGATACCATCTATCATTTCATACAGCATCATTTGCTCGTCTCGAATCTTCTTGGAACGGGACTTTGGACTTGGAATACAAGATGTAGCGCACAAGCCGCAAATCGCAGGGCCACATTGTAAACAGAGACAGCAACTGAATATGATCATTACTGCTATACCCAGGAATGACAATACTTTCCATCCCCAGGCAGATATTATACTCCAGGGCCAACCGGACCATGTCCAGGTGCCTGGATTCTGGTGTAACTGATGGGCTATTTTATGAAGTCTGGTTATAGCTGAATAAACAGACGGTGCATTATTAGGAATGAAAATGCAGCAACTAGATCCGATGACTCTACAAGCTCCGCCCCTATCGGCCAGTATGACGTCAAGAACAAGGCGGTTTTGAAGGACAACAAATCTCATAGCAGATTGTTCTTCGGTTAAGTTACCTAGAGCGGAAGTAGTCTCATTCACTACTGCTTCAAGGGTTCTAGTTAGTCTACGTATTAACTTACTATTCTGGACAGGACCTATGAAGAAAAAGAAACCTTTATTGAAGTCTTGATACTGTTCCAATGCAGTTTCAGTCTGATCGACAATTGGGGACTCGATCTCCCTTCTATGTCTAACGTGTACTAGATGTGTGTTTCTGTGATAATCGGATGGGGCTAGGAAAACTGGTGGCAGTAGGAAGGCAATGTAACATGTTCCATCCCAATCTTGGGGCAGACGTACATATGCGGTCTGACCACATACAAAATAAGAATGACGTGAGGCTTTGAAAGTAGATTTCCCACTGTCACTATACTCGACCACAGTAGTACAATCACTGTGTCCTAGATGTACTGAACCATTCTTTCGGACACATAATTCGCCTTTCACTGGTAGAACTGTAATAGCAGGCAAATCTGGAGTAGTCTCGGACTGAACATTCAAAGCCATGAAATTCGAGGAATAATTACCTAGATCATATACTTAATTTTCTAGATCTAACCCTGTTCTATGGGAAAGACCTTCCTTGTCTGGGAAACATGTTCTATTCAGAAGGGACATATCGTTTGAGGATGACGTTAACGTGGACCATGCTCCACACGAACCATTGTGTGAAAACGGATAGGGAAAGAGTGGCAGAACTCCCTTCGGTGTCTGGAAAGGGGGGAGTCGACCACACACCCAACAATTAGTGGTATTGCTGGTCTGGTGTGAATAGTGTAACATTCGGATAAAAGTATTATTGCGCATGGCAAGACGATAGGATAACTCGTGAGGAGGCAGTTCACTAAATGTGTGCTCTACTGTAATATTAGAGGAAAAATGTACATGTGAAACGATAGGAGGAAAATATACATGTAAAACATAACTTATGCATGTAACCGTAAGACTCAGAAATAACATAAACAGTAAAGTAATTACGCATCGACTGCGCAAATTCTTACAATAACGTATTTTCTTAGAGTTTTGACTAACTCTCTCACTATGGGGGTCTATCTCATACATGTCAGGAACCTAGTCTAACCGCTTCACCCGAGAGGGACTTAGACAATTAAACTGGCTGACTTACTAGACCTTAATTTTTCTTTATATTCCTGCTGTGGAGTTTTCTCTAACAGGGGAAGTTTAGAGTCAGTATCTGGGCAGTCCTTGAAAACGGGGCAGTCCTTGAAAAAAGTCTTTGGACGGAGTCCATGGAATCGTTTAACGTGGCTGGAGTGCAACCACCCCTTGCGGCCCTCCACTTTAATCGCAGTCCTTGTTGTCATCAGAACGAGCTTTGGTTCTTTCCAGCGGGGCTCCAGCGGACTTGAACGATCGAAATTTCTAATCAAAACGAGGTCGCCTGGTATGACCTCGTGCGGTTTCACTTGAGTGTTGTCTGGAAAGGCAGCGGCGACCTGTGAACGACAAGAGAGTAGTGCAGACATCAAGGAAGCCAGGTAATCTGTCAGCATATTACTGTCAACATCGGTAATTGTACGTGGCCTAGGTGTACCCCACATGTTTGGGGGACGACCGAAAACTACCTCGTAAGGGGACAGACCTGAACGGGAGTGAGCGACCATTCTCATGTAAAAAAGGGCGACTGGCAGTGCTACCATCCAATCTACGCCTTTCTCTGCGCATACCTTTGCAATGCGGATTTTCAGGGTCTGATTATGTCTCTCGACGAGACCAGCTGCTTCGGGATGTCGTACACAGTGGAACTTCCACTGGTACCCTAACAGAAGGGATACTTGTTTCATGAGTTCGGAGGAGAATGGCTGGCCGTTGTCTGAATACACGACCCTCGGTAATCCATAGCGGGGGAAATACTCACGAACCAACTGCCTGGCAGTGGTCGCGGCAGTGTAATCTGGGACTGGATATGCTTCTGTCCATCTGGACAAAGCGCATACAACTACGAGGACATACTTGAAACCTCGACATCGATCCATCTGAATATAATCCATCTGGAGGACTTCAAAAGGGTGGTCAGGAGGATGGAATCCACCTTGTTCCACCGGGACACCTTTACCTGGATTGAACTGGCAACAGATCATGCAGGTACGCACTTTCTGCTTGGCTGCTGCTCGTAAATGTTTGTTAAACCAGAGGTTCTGAATACTGTCTAACATGGCTTTTTCTCCTAAGTGTGCTGGACTATGTGCGGTATTAATAATGACTTGAACCATAGAGTCGGGGAGAAACCATGTGGCTTTTTCCTTCGTCAGCCATCCCTGATCTGTCTGGACCCCTCCTTGTTCAGACCATTTCTTGATTTCATCGGGAGTAGCATGTGACTGTATATCTAGTACGTCTTGTGTAGGGTCCTTAACTGTCATACAAGTCGTCTGAACTGGGACGTCTGTCTGTGTCGTGTTAACTGGAATGTCTGGAGTCTGAGCTGTAAGCTTGGCTGTTCGATCTGCCAGGTCGTTACCCTGGGAAATGATGTCAGTGACTCTCGTATGTGCTTTGCACTTCATGATAGCGATAGCTGTCGGTAAATGTATTGCATCTAACAGAGCTTGAATGAGGGGGCCATGCTGAATCTTGGTTCCATGAGAAGTCATGAAACCTCTCTCTTGCCAGAGCACTCCAAAGTCGTGTACGACTCCGAATGCATAACGTGAATCTGTGTATATGTTTACTTTCAGGTTCTTGGCTCGTATGCAGGCTTGGGTCAGAGCGATAAGCTCTGCTGCTTGAGCAGACAGGGTGTCAATACGATGTGTTTCTATAACTTCAGTTTCAGTAGTCACTGCATACGCGGCTACTAACTCTCCTGTACTTGTTCTCATACATGAACCATCCACATAAAGCGTCAGGTCGGGATCAGGCAATGCAATGTCTGTCAAGTCTTGTCTTGGCTTTGTCATGGTGTTAACAACTTCCACACAGTCATGTGTGGCAGGATTTGAAGTAACTGAGGGTAACAGTGTAGCGGGATTTAAAACGTTGCAGCGTCTGATTTCTATGTGTGGCTGAAACAATGTCAGTTCATATCCTGTTAAACGTGCAATTGTCAAGTGCTGAGTCTGTGTTCGGTTTAAAAGAACTTCCACGGAGTGTGGAACTTGTACTGTCAGGGAGTGTCCTAACACTATGGAATCACTCTGTCTGATAGCTAGTGCTGTGGCTGCAACTGATTTGAGGCACGCAGGCAGAGCCTGGGCCACCGGATCTAATGTGCTAGAGAAATAAGCACAGGGCTTGTATTGTCCCGCTTGATCTTGTGTGAGAACAGATAATGCAGTACCATCACATTCAGTGACAAAAAGTGTAAAAGGCTTACTGTAGTTTGGTGTTGCTAGAACAGGTGCTTGGCATAAAGCTTTCTTTAACTCATTGAAAACAAGTGTATGTTCTTGGGTCCAAGGGAGGACAGTCAATGTGGCTGCCTCCTGTGTCGTTAACTGTATCAGTGGCTTGGCTAGATATGCGTACTGAGGGATCCATTGTCTGCAGTAAGAAGTGAGGCCGATAAAAGCTCGTACCTCCTTCTGAGTCTTGGGCTGTGGAAGATGTGCTATTAACTGGATACGGTCTGGTGTCAACTGCCTACCCCTCTTGGACAGTAAGTGTCCAAGGTACACCACTTGCTGGACACAAAATTGCAGTTTCGAAGGGGACACCTTGTGCCCCATCTCGGCCAGGAAATACAAGACTGTAAGTGACGCACGTTCGCAGTCACGTTCAGAACGGGCTGTGATCAATAGATCATCGACATACTGGAGCAGGGCAGTGTCAGTTGGCATATGAATATTGTCTAGTTGTCTTTTAAGTGCTTGACTGTATATGCTAGGACTTTCTGTGAAGCCTTGAGGAGCTCGTGTGAATTTATAGCTTCTTCCATTTAAACAGAATCCGAAAAGAAACTGGCTGTCTGGATGAATGGGGACACTAAAGAATGCGTTCTTGAGATCAATAACAGTAAAGAACGTAGCTTTGGAATCAATGGCAGTCAATAGGGAAGAAATATCTGGAACCACTGGGTACTGGGGTATGATACATTTATTAAGTTCTCGAAGGTCAATCACTAATCGATAAACTGGAGGTACATTGGGATCAGTACGTTTAAGAATCGGAATGATAGGAGAATTACATACATTGGAGTCAGTTTCTACAACTACTCCTTGAGCAATGAGCTCGTCAATAATTTTTGATAAGGCTGCTACAGCCTCAGGTGGCAATTTGTACTGTCGGATTCGTGGTAATACAACACCTTGCTTCAGAGTGACACGATATGGTGTAATGTGCATACAACCTACATCAGTTGGACCTTGCGCCCATAAATGCTGTGGTACATTCAATAATCTTGGATCAAAATCACGTAATACATAATGACCTTTAAAATCACGTAAAAACAATCTCACTCCTTCTGGGGAGCAACATATGACTGCTCCTAATTCTTTCAGTGTTTTGATACCTAGTAAGTTTTCTGGACATGATTTCGTAAGTAACAAGTCAGTAGTTCGGGACAATGGACCAACTTCTAGGGAAACTGGTTTCGATATTTCATTAACAATAGGCTTTCCTGAAAATCCAAGGGAAACATTTCTAGAGCCTGAGAGCGGAGCCCCTGGAACCTCGTCATGACTGATGGTAGTCCTACTTGCCCCTGTATCAATCAGAAACTTTCTGTCTTTCCCTAATACTTGACTGTGTACATAGGGACCCTCTTGATCTACAGGAATCTCGATGAGAGGCAAGCCAACCTCCCTCTCTAGGCTGTTTCATGAATACTGCTGATATTCTGGATAATCTGACTGTGCGTACTGGTACATCTGCTGTGTAACGTGTTGTGTGGCAGCTATAGGCTGCGGTACGGTAACTGTCTGTTGTGCGTTCTGCGGTGGCTGGGAATTCTGCGGAACATGTTCTTGTCTAGGAGGACGTGGTCTCTCTTTCGTTTTACCAGTAGCTATGTTGTGCTTCAGAACTGCACATTCGTTTATATAATGACCTGGCTGTTTACAGTAATTGCAGGTCCCTTTAACAGGAACTGCAGAATGACTAGTCTGATTCGGACCCCTCTTCTGACTATCTTGTGGAACAGACTGTGCAACCAGTACTTTCATTTTCGTGTCTTTCATACGTCTCCTTTCATGTTCCTGCTCCTCCCTGATTCTGTTCTGGTGATACTGTAGCATCTGGAGCATTTGTGACGGAGTATTAGCTTGCCAGGTACTTTCGACTTTCAGTACTCGATTTTTAACTTGTGGTAAAGAATTCTCAACTAGTTTGGTAACAAAAAGATGTGGATACGATTCACTACTTGTTTTCAGACCGCTATTAATAATGAAACATTTCTCAAGTCTAGAATAAAAATCACTAGTGTCTTCGTCCTGTTTCTGTTTACAGGCTGAGATGGCATCCCAGTCTTCCTTTTTCGTGGCTAGTAATCTTGGCAAGACTTGTATTAACAACTCGGGCAATGCTTTAGCTTTTTCCCCAAGACCGGTACCTGGAACTCGTGTGTTATCTTCAGTCTCTAATGCGGTCCAATCAATCTTTTTCTCTCCCACCTCCCATTCTTTTTCTTTGAGTTTTTCATATATGCCCGCAGGCAACAGGACCTTTAACATTTTAATGATATCGGGATACGTGTATTCTCCCATACGGAGCATGTCTTTTAATTCACGGTGGAACCCTGCTGGATCTTTATCGTGACAGGGTATTAACTTTTTCATTTCTAGAAGTTCTATTTTCGTGATAGGGGTGTAAACAAATACTCGTTCGAGCTCACCCCCCTCTCCCTTAACTGGATGTACTTCTCGCAACGGATTCTGTCTGTCTATGTAGAATGATTTTCTTACTGGGGGTGGAACAGGAACAAAATGTGGATTCAGGAACGTTCTGTATTTGTGGCGCTGTTCTAAAATGACACTAATTAAATCGGTACCTAGACCTTTCCATCTGTTTAGGAGTAACTCGTTCAGTACATCATACAAAGGACCTGGATCAGACTGCTGATCCTCATACAGTGTAATGAGGTGCTGGATCATATACATACCCACCAGACGCTGCTCGGCTGGGGGCAGCTTCAGAAACGTTTGGGCCACTATTTCATCTGAAAACGTGGTAGAATCACTAGTCCATCGGACTGCTGATCGGGCTAGTTCTTGTTCATGCATGGTACTAAGCTCACTATAACCTATTCGTAGTTTCAGAATTTTATCAGTAGCCTGGAATACATGTTCAAGAGAACACTGTTCTGGTACGGGAGGAGGAAAAACTTTCTTGTAATCTAGACGTGAATGTCTGTCGGAACATCTAGTTCTACCTACATACGCTATTCTGGCGGGATTCTCGCTGTCTATGTCTTCACTTGAAGAGTCATTCTCTTTCTCGGTTGCTCTTATTGCTTTCTCCTTCTCGTGTATACTTAAAATTTCTTTACGAATTTTCCTGTACATACTTTCTATACTGTTTTGTGTCTTATGTTTTCCCTCGGCTATATTGTCACTCCACCTTGTCAGGGCTTTCATCTCGTCTTTGTCTTTATCAGGATAAGCCTGCTCTCTTATTAAACAGTTAATCAAGAACTGTAAAATCATACTTTGAATCTCGACCTTTCTGTGTGTCATAGCTTCGTGAATACTCTCTGGATTCTCCCCTGTTCGGATAAAATGATATATTCTGTCTAGATGTTCCTTCATCTCGGGCAGGGTGGCCAAAAAGTTGGCAACCCGTCTTAAACGTACGGAATATAATATCATGTGATCTTCGCCTGGCACTGAATCATATATGCAGTCTGTAAGGTATTGCTTGAGGGCTGCGTGTGTAGACACCTTTGGCGTGCGCTGTAACGCTGCGTCTCTCAGCGTCAGTCGTTTTACTTGAGGCGGGGTGGTAGGAGCACCTCCCCCCGCTCCTCCTGAACTAGAATCGTCAGTTAATACTGAACGTGCTGGTAAAGTGACTGGCAAAACGGGCACACGTAATGTGGGCTGGTCCGGGGGTACTGGCACATTAACGGGGTTCCCGGGACCAGTGGCTGGAGGAACAGGAATTACATTATTAACAGGGTGCTGAGGTTGAGCAGGCGGAATAGGATTTGCATATTCTGGGACTGTATCGTCCAAATAGGATGAAAGGAAAATTTCAGCTGCAGTCGGTTTATGACGTAGCTTAGTCGGGACCAATGGAGGCGGTAAATTACAGGGTACTTCCGGGGTTGCCTTCGGCAAGCCCTCGGCAAGAAGAGGATACATACCTTTAATAAGGGCATTTCTCTGTCTGTCTGACTGTTCTGCTCTAACTCGTTCACCTTCTTCTAGAAGTTCCCTTTCTTGGGCTTTTTCTGAGGATTCCCTACTTAATTCTGCTTTTCTGAAATCTTTTTCGGATCTTTTATGGGATTCTTTACGCCATAATTCTATGGCATCTTTCTGGGATTGTCTGGCTTTCTTTTTCCATAATGCTTCTTCTACTCGCATGATGCACTCGGCATCCCATGTACCTGATACAGGCCATCTATATTTCTCTTCAAGATTCTTTGTATAATCCACCCATAAGTCTAGATATAATATGGCATCTAAGCCATGCTTGTGATACATAAAGTGTCCAGGACTGTCCCTAGGAGGGACAGGAACTGCTTCTTCGAGTAACCCTTTTCTAGTTTTTATCTGACGTAACTTTGAAAACAGAGGCATATTTGAGTCGTACTTGAACTTAAACAAAATACACAATAATCACAGTAATGAAATGGCAAACAAATCACTCATACCACGACATAGAAATACATTAATAACAGTTCGAACAGAATACTACCTGATACACTGAAAACATAACGCTTGAATTTCTCGAGAACGGACTTACTAGAATTACTGGATGCACTGCTAAAACAGTACAGAACATACCGGTCTCATAAAGAGACACGTCATACCGTATCCACCTAGATGGACACGTCGGACTGGATCTGCGTACCCAAACCCATCGGACCGGAGACAAACTAATGACCCCGTCTAGATACTCCCCCAGCAACGGTACTCACCGGGAAGCAGAACTGAAGGCCTCGGACTGGACTGGACTGCTACGACGTCTGGTCACTACGCATGCGCTTCGAACTTCGGGCTTCGGAAACAGGTGGGCCTCCGGATACCTCGGACCTTGCTCTCTCGGCTTGGGCTCTGGTCGGGACGAACCGCATTCCTCACCGCCTCGTCTGGATGCCGGACCGCAGTCTCCGTCTCCTCCGTGGGCCTGAGGGAGACTTGATGAAGCAGAAATATCTGCACGTGCACGGTAGAGTTCCGTCACGGCTGTAGAAGGGTCAGGGGGCCTGCGTTACATCTCCGGCGCGTGGGGAAGGGGCTCGTCCCTATTCGGGCGCCATTATGTGGTAAATAAATAATTAATTACCGGTACTATTTTTCTATACATTAACTAAAACAGATAGCTCAATAAATAAGAGGCAGGATCCGGGGTATCTGAGTTGAACAGGCTTTAATTTGACACAAGGGAAGGGACAGGATCGGAACAGCCTGTAACAGAATGGAATGGCAGCTGCAACGTCTCATTAACAGTACATAGTATATATAGTAAAATGTTACAATTGTATTGAATACAGTAGGCGTAACAAGTGACAAACGTAAGATAAGAACACATGGGCGTTAAAAGAAGGCGTGCACAGGGCGTGCACGAAGACATGTGATGTAGACGTCACAGGAGTGTCACAAATGGGTGGATACATGGAGGGGGCTGCCTGGGCAGCTGGAACCTTTAACCTACTGGTGCGCGCAAACGGACCATGACGTGTAACTGGGGAGAGCTGGGGGCTCTGACTTCTAGCACTAGAAGGGGAGACTAAAGTCTGGGATGTCAGGACGACATGTACCTATAGCATATCTGGTATCTTGTGTTTGGAGTACATGTTGATAGAATCTAAAAGTCATCAGAGCAAAGGCTACTTGACACTAAGGCTGGTGCATGCATATATTCTTCATGTATTGCGTGTGCTAGGAATCTTCTATGGATATTAATACTAACCCTGCGCGTAGTGGGCGGAGTGGGGCTCCGTGGAGCTACGTGAAGTGGGCGCACAACTACGCCCACCCACGCACTCCGCGTAGCCCCACTCCGCGCCGCCCGCCTCCCTCCCGCCCTCCCTAAGTACATAAATAAAGGCATAAAAAGCTTTTAAAAACACTTACCTTGTCTGCCGCGTCCCCGGGGCTCCCTCTCGCCGTCCCGCGATTCGCGCCGCCACCGCATCGGATCCTAGTGCGCATGCGCGGGCAGCCGCGCATGCGCATTCCTCACGAGAAATGCGCATGCGCGGCCGCCCGCGCATGCGCATTAGGATCCGAAATGGCGGCGCGCATCGCGGGACGGCGAGAGGGAGCCCCGGGGACGCGGCAGACAAGGTAAGTGTTTTTAAAAGCTTTTTATGCCTTCATTTATGTATTTAGGGAGGGCGGGAGGGAGGCGGGTGGCGGCCGGCTACGCCCCGTGTGCGGAGCGCCCGTAGTGCCGCCTGGCTACGCCGGCTACGCAAAATGCGTAGGAGACGGCACTCCGTGCACTCCGTGCACGGAGCGTATCTGGCCGCCCAGGGTTAATTAATACAGTAATTCACTTGCATGGAGACAGAAAGACTAGACTATAGCTGAAGATGTTTATGCGGTTCGTTAGCTTAGGAATGTGAAGACGGAGAGCTGAACTGATAACTAGAGGCATAACATATTCTTGGCAGACAGGCAGGCAGGGCCAGGCCGGGCACCGCGTTGCTTGGCAGAAAGTAAGCGAAGGGTCAGGGATGCGGGAGGGGCTGCATCGCTCCTCGGAGTGGTTTCAGGAGACTGGAGCTTGAATCTGGTGTTCAGGCCCTTTGAGGCCTAGAAACGGGGACAATTCGATGAATTAACGTGCATAATGTAAAACGTTGGCAACATAGGCCTAGAAGCCTAATTCACGTTGCTTTCACGGGGACTGGATAACTGACATACTAACGTTGGACACAACTATAATGGCGTCTTTATTCGGTCATAGGGGGATATATGCATATTAATCATGCACATATTACATAGGATGGGGAACACGTAGGGACACATGACAAGGCAAAATTCAATTTTCCTCACTTCAACCTGCATGCAGTACTTGAGGCAGTGGAAAAACTGGGGGGATCGCTTGATTAGACGCAGTCCTCACTGGAGGATTAAATAGACACTGTAGTAATAGATCTCAATCTACTGCATGCGGACCATAGTAAATTAGTGGATAAAACTTGCTCAATGGAGGACACACTAAAGACCCTTGAAGCAGATACTTTGCTGCAAGAAATTAATGACTCAGGTTCACACACTCGAAAGCAGGGTTGAAGACGTGGAGGGACGCTCTAGACGAAATACCATAAAAGTGGTCGGACTGCTGGAGGGGATGGAAGGGAAGGATGCCACTGATTACGCATAGAAATCAATCTGAGAAATGATACCAACAGAGAAACTGTTGCAACATTTCGCAGTGGAGAGGGCACATAGGGTCCCAGGGAGGGTCCCACCAATGGGATCAAGCACAAAGCCTTTTTTATTTTGCGTCTTGCACTATAAAGACGTAGACGCAATACTACGGGAAGCCTGAAAGCTCCAGTCTATACAAGTGGACAATGCACATGTTATGCTCTTCCCAGATTATACTATTGCAGTGCAAACACAGAGATACTCATTTCTCGAGGTGAAGCACCGCTTATGCAGTCTGGACCTCAAATACTCCTTAATGTTTCCAGCACGTCTAAGAATTGTAGCAGAGGGAAAAATACACTTCTTTAGCACCCCCCACAACTGTTTGGGAATGGTTGGACTCAGCAAACTTGAACCAAATACCTGCATCCGCAGGAGCTCAAGGAGTTAGACAGTTCATGACATCCTGAGGGAGCCACTGCGTAAAAAGACACAGAAGCCATGAAGGGAATGAGGGCACACACCTGATATTGAGCAAATGATACAGGATCAAAGCAGAGAGCTAATAACGGATGCTGCACTGGGGGAAGCTCGGAAGGAGATGGAGTCCAGTGACAGCCCATCAGAACGAGGCAGTGACAAGAAATCTGTTGATGCTGCATCCTCCTCCCCAAGGTCCCCCGTGCCGCCTGATGTCACCCCGCAAACAGCAGATGACATCATATGACTTAAGAGGGACCATGCGACCTGCTGCCTACCTTTAGGCAGACTCTGAGAGCATGCAAGTAGCTGCATTAGTGCATTATAGCAAACATTTAGTTACAATGCTGTTAGAATTGGGGGTCTCTAGTTGGCACAGGTAGGTACTTGTGACAAATAGGGACCCTCTCCTCTAGTCAGAGTAAGGGGGATTACGCTCCTAAAATAACCCCTGCTCACCCACTAGGTAGCATGGCGCAAGCAATGAAGGCTTATTTCAGAGGCAGTGTAAGTTAAGCATTATGACCACATACAGTAACCCAGTGACAACACTACAAATGGACACCACACAGGTTTTATATCAAAATAAGTTATACTTCATATAGAGTTACCACAAGACCAATAAACGACAAAAAGAATCCACAATACTATTAGCTTTCAAGAGTTCTTGTTTAAAAGGCTTAAATCAAAGTTCTGTGCGAGTCGGTAGCCTGGACGGGCTACAGCGTTGTTAAAAATAACAGAGTCTAGCAAATCCAGCAGACCGTGTCGGTACGGGCCCGGTCGACAGACTCAGTCACAGTACCTTTTTACTTGGGGCGGCCGGCACGGATGTGCAAGCCAGTTCCGGTGATCGTCGCGGTGCAGAAAGGAAGCGTTGCAGGACGCGTTGTCCCTCGATGCGGTACAGGCAGCGGCCCGTTGACAGAGTCGGTGGATCCAAGGTTTGCGTTGCAGGGCGAGACGGTGCTTCGAAGCGGTGCTTGCAGCTTGCTGTGCGGCGACAGGCCGGAGTTCGGGAGCTGGCGTCGATCAGTCCAGACAGCGGTGCGAGTCAGGCGGTGCGTCGCAAAGCATGCGAGGCGGTGCCCAACTCCGGTTCGGTCACTGGACTCGAAGTCAGCAGCAGTGACCGCGTTGATCAGACCAGTTCGATTCGGTGTAGCGAGGCGTTGCGTGTCGCGGTGTCCTTCCAGTCGCGGTGCAGGCTACGGCTCGGTGACGGCATCAGGACGGGGTCGGTAAACGCAGAGCTTGCGTTGTTCGAGGCAGACGTTGCTTAATGCGGTGCCTACAGGATACCAGGCCGGTCATGAGAGTTGGTCACAGCTCCCTGCCTCTGTAGCCACTTGTTTCTAGCAGCAATTCACAAAGACTGGTGAAGTCCACTGATCCTGGGACTTCAGTCAGGGGGCAAGCTCTCTTCCAAGCCCATGGAGATATTTGCACAAGTTGAAAGAAAAGTCCACAAAGTTCTTTCTCCTCTCTTTGGCAGTCAGGCAACCACTGCAGGCCAATCCCCCAAGCAGCACTTCAACTTGGGAATAGTCTCTCCTCAGTTTCTTCAGGTTCCTTCTCCTCAGCAGAGGTTTACCATACTTCTTCTTTCCTTTCACAGTGCAGGGCAGGCACATCAGACGCCCCACAGGAGGTGGAGCCAGCATTGTAGAGGGAAGGCCCAGCCCTAGTCAGGTCCTAGGTGCAACTCCTCCCTCCCATCTAGATGCAGATCTCCCTATTCTCCACCTGGCAGCCCCAGCCTGTCTCCTGGAATTCCCCAGTCCTGTCACACACAAACCCAGACAAGGAATACACAACCTCGCAGAGGCGGGCTCAAATGGTTAGGCAAGCAAATACCTTCTTTCTAAAAGTGGTATTTGCAAACACAGAATATTAAAATAAACTTTACTAAAAGATGTATTTAGTCCAGGCATACTAAACTCGAATTTCTACCATGTTCTCTGAGTCTGCTAGGGTTATAAAGTGTAATAATTCTAACAGCCCATTCTTGCCTATGGAGAACAGGTAGCCTTGTAATAGTGAAAAACAAAAATGGATGTAATTCACTATTAGGACATGACACACACATCAGGGCTTGTCCTACCTTGTACTTACAATGTACCCTGCCCGTGGGCCTACCATAGGGGTGACTAATATGAAGTCAAGGGAAGGTTTAGGGACTGGCAAGTGGGTGCACTTGCCCAGTCAGCATGACAGTACCAGACTGCCGCAGGCTCTGCAATGGAGACCTTAGACACGTTTTACAAGGCCGCTTCTGTGGGTGGCACAACCAGTACTGCAAGCCCACTAGCAGCATTTGGATTTACACTCCCTGGGCACACTCAGTACACTGAACTAGGGTCTGACAAGTAAACCAAACATCCAATCAAGGAACCACTAATCAATACATCAATTTACAGTAGGGAGCACTCACACTGTGGCACTGGACAGCAGTGGCACAGTGCCCAAAGCATCTAACACCAGCAAAAACACATAAGGCAACAGCAAACAAATGGAAGGGAGACCCACGCCAATGGTGCCAGGTCTAACACGTGTCCCCTCCAGCTGAAAAGTGGGGAGAACTACCCTACCTCCTGGGAGTTCTCATCACTAAGGCGGTAAAATCTGGACAGACCATCTGCGTTGGCGTGTTCTGTACCAGGGAGGTGTTCCCCCGTAAAGTCCATACCCTGTAGGGAAATGGACCACCCCAACAGCTTTGGATTCTCACCCCTCATCTGCATCAACCATCTGAGGGGCCTGTGGTCTGTCTGAACCTGGAAGTGAGTCCCAAACAGGTATGGTCTCAGCTTCTTCAGTGCCTAGACCACAACAAATGCCTCACGCTCAATAGCACTCCACCTCTGTTCCTGTGTAAGTAACCTCCTACTGATGAAGGCTACAGGTTGATCTACGCCCTCTTCATTCATCTGTGACAAAACAGCCCCCACACCATGCTCTGAAGCGTCTGTTTGAACAATGAACTCTTTGGAGAAGTTAGGTGCCAGGAGCACGGGCTCCGTACACATGGCAGCTTTCAGGGCCTCAAAAGCTTTCTGACAGGTGTCAGTCCAAATCACTTTCTTGGGCTGCTTCTTGGAAGTCAGCTCTGTCAAGGGTGCAACCATGTTGCCATACCCCTTGGCAAACCTCCTGTAGTACCCTGTGAGTCCTAAAAAGGCCCTCACCTCTGTCTGCGTTTTGGTGGGTTCCCAAGCCAGGATGGTTTCAATCTTGGGTTGTAGGGATGCCACCTGTCCGCTCCCAACTTGGCGTCCCAAGTACACCACAGAACCCTGCCCGATCTGGCACTCACTTGCCTTGATCGTGAGGCCTGCCTTCCGCAGTGCCAACAACACTTCCCAGAGGTGGCGCAGATGTTCCTCCCAAGTGATACTGAACACTGCGATGTCATCCAGGTAGGCGGCACTGAACTCATCCAATCCACCCAGCACCTGGTTGACCAACCTCTGAAAGGTGGCAGGGGCATTCTTCATCCCAAAGGGCATAGCACAGAACTGGGAAATGCCCATCTGGTGTGGAGAATGCTGACCTCTCCTTTGCCCCATCAGTCAAAGCGATCTGCCAATACCCAGACGTCAAGTCAAACGTGCTGAGGTACCGTGCAGCCCCTAACCGATTAATGAGCTCATCAGCTCTGGGGATGGGGTGCGCCTCTGTCTTCGTGACCGAATTGAGACCTCGGTAGTCCACACAGAACCGGAGTTCGGGTGTGGCACCCGGTGTGGAAAATTAGTACATTTTGGTGAACATTATCTGCGCCATCTTGCCTCTTCCCCTGATGCCACACTTTTGTCGTGCGCGCCCGCCATTTTGTTAGATGCCCCGATCAGAACGGACCCTTTTGCATGCCGCTGGCCCCTGACATAGCCCTTCGCCTTCACTAAGCCTGCACGCTATCCACCCCCTGCTTGCACCTGCCTTGAGTCATAAACCCCTCTTCGGCGCTGCTCTGCCCCAGGCCCTCATCCTGTTCCCAGCGCGACACCTCCCTGCTTTCCTTTCATGATCTCCGGCCCTTAGATGCAAAACCCTTTTTTCCCCGTGTACCCGTTTTGTCTTCCCCGTTCCCAAGCCGACACCCAGCTCTGCCGATACCATCCTTGCCCCTCCCCGTACAATAGAAAGCTTCCCCCATCAAAGAATCCCCGGGTTGATCAAAGCCCCCACCCCATGAGATCCGATCAAACCCCCCACATTCCGTGAATCGGCGGATTATCCAGCTGCGCGATGCTCATCACCTGTTGTGACTAGGGTGGGGACTTCAACTGTAAATGTGTGTGGGAACGGGCCCAAAGGGGAGTTCCGAGAATGTCTTTTCCGTACATCAAAGCTTTCACATGTATGTGTAATCTACAATAAAGTCATAAATGCGTGTATAAGAGGCCAGGCCTCAGGAATACAGTTAGAGCACCTCAGAACGATACCTTCTGTCCGTTTCGTTGTGTTCTCCTCCGGAGAGAATAAAAAACCTTGTTTCCTGCTTTCCAGTCTCCAGCGCCTGCCTCTTCATTGATTTAAATAACTAGAGGGTCACAGAGGCAATACTGCCGGGCAAATATCGATTGTCCCCGACCCGATTGAACTTTTTACACCGGCACTGCAGCCTTCGGGACCAGGACCACTGGGCTGGCCCAAGGACTGCTGGAGGACTCAATCCCCCCTAGCGCAAGCATCTTTGAGACCTCCTCTTTGATGCAAGCCCTTACCCTGTCAGTTACCTTGTAAGACTTGTGCTTCACAGGTAAGCTGTCTCCTGTATCCACATCATGGACGCACCAATCTGTGATACTAGAAACCAGGGAGAACAGATCAGAAAATTGTCCCAGCAACTGGCGGCAGTCATTCTGTTGCTCAAGGGTCAGGGTGGAAGAGAGGTTAACACCATCCACTGACCCATCTTGCTCTGAGGTTGACAGGAGGTCAGGAAGAGGCTCAGTCTCCTCTTCCATTCCAGCATCTGTCGCCAAGAGCATGTCCACTTCAGACCTCTCTAAGTGGGGCTTAAGGCGGTTGACATGCAGGACCCTCAAGGGGTTCCTGGGAGGACCGCAAGTCCACCAAGAAGGTAACTGGACTCTTGCGCTCCACAACCTCAAATGGTCTGGTCCACTTATCTTAGAGCGCACAGGGCTCCACTGGGGCCATGACCCACACTTTCTGACCAGGTTTAAGCTCTACCAGAGTGGCAATCTGGTCGTACCACTGCCTCATCTCCTCCTGGCTGGGTTCCAGATTCGCCTCAGCGAGTTGCCTGAAACGCCTAGTCTGGTTCCTGAAGGCCAGCATGTAGCTATATACATCTTGGGGAGGTTTCCTGGGAGATTGCTCCCAGTCTTCCTTGACCAGACTCAGAGGTCCTCTGACCGGGTGTCCATAGAGAAGCTCAAAGGGACTGAACCCTAGAGATTTCTGTGGCACCCCCCGGTATGTAAACAACAGGCATGGTAAGAGGACGTCCCACGTACGCCTCATGGGTTCCTCAAGACCCATAATCATGCCCTTCAGGGTTCGGTTGAAACTTTCAACCAACCCATTTCCTTGGGGGTGGGAAGGAGTGGTGAACTTGTAAGTTACCCCACACTCCTGCCACAGGGACTTCTTGTACTTAGAAATGAAGTTGGTGCCCCGGTAGGACACAACCTCTCGAGGGAATCCCACTCGTGAGAAAATTCCCATCTGTGCTCGTCACACCACGGGGGCCGTCACTGTCCTCAGAGGTATGGCTTCCGTGTACCGGGTGGCATGGTCCACCAAGACCAGGATGTACCTGTTGCCCATGGCTGTCTTGGGGTCCAGTGGCCCCACAATGTCAATCCACACCCGCTCAAAGGGGGTACTTGACCACAGGGAATGGCTGGAGAGGAGCCTTCTGCTTCCTCCCACTCTTTCCACTTGCCTGGCAAGTCCGACAGGTCCTGCAATGAGTGTGTGAACTCTTTCGCATTTGGGGTCAAGGAAAGTGGGTGACAAGTCTCTCAAAGGTCTTGTCCTGCCCCAAATGTCTTGCCAATGGCACATCATGAGCCAGCCCCAGTAGGAAGGCTCTGAAGCTCTGGGGTACCACCAGCACACGGGCTGACCCAGACTCAGCAACCTTAGGCTCACTATACAGGAGACCATTCTCCCAGTAGATCCAATGCGACGCAGACTGATCACCTGCTGCCTGGCTTGCAGCCTGTTGCCGCAAGCCCTCAAGAGAAGGGCATTTTCTCTGCTCCCTGCAGAATTCTTCCCTGAAGGGGCCTCCTTGTTGCTGCCAATGGGTCAGCTCAGGCAGGTCTCCCAGTTCAGCTACCTGTTCCCCTGTAGGCTCCAGGTCATCCCCCTCAGGGTCTACCTCCTCCTGGGCCGTGGGATCTTCGGGGGCCGGTTTCCCGCACCCCCTGCCTCTTCTCTCTAAGGCAGGTTCCTGAGCCTCCCTCTCAGGCTCCAGGTCCTCTTGAGCACCCCTACCGGCTGCCATTAACCGGGTGGTCACGCACGCCCAGTCAGGCAGACCCACCATCCTCAGGTGAGTACTCTTCTCCACCTTTTCACAAGGTGAGCTTTCCAAATCGTTCCCCACCAAACAGTCAACAGGCATGGCGGGCCTCACAGCTGCCTGAAGAGTACCAGAGACCCCCCCCCCACACTCAAAGGGAACCTGAGCCATTGGACAATGACTCTCTGTGTTGTCGGCGTTAACAACTCGGCAGAATGCATGTGCGACAACCTGCTCTTGAGACACCAGGTGACACCTGACAGCTGTCACATTGGCTCCTGTGTCTCTAAGAGCCTCCATCTTTTGGCCATTGATGGTCACCCACTGCCCATATTTCTTGGTGTTACTGGGCAGTTGGTTCTCTGGGACCACCTCAAAGTCTCCTAAAGAGACAAGGGACATTTCTGCAGAAACCCCACCCACCTTGGACTTCCACCTCCTCCCCAAAGGCGACACTAGCCATCTGCCGGGGCGGAGCACCAGTGGGTGCTGGTTTACCAAACAGGCGGCACCTGGTGTAATTCATCTTATGACTCAGGTCCCCACATCTATAACATTTCAGCGGTCCCTGTGGAACAGGACTACCTGTCGGGACCACTGGCTTTTTCTCACGGGGAGGCTGGGAACCTTTCCCTTGGGAATTACTTTGGGGCCCTCTGCGGAACTCCCTCTGTTTACCCTTGTCCCCCCCCCCACTCTTCTGCTGGGGACCCTGCCCACCTTTGGCTGAGTCTCCCACGTGACCCTTGTGGACCCTGGTACTGACCCAGCGGTCCGCCTCCTCAGCAAGCTTCCTAGGGTTAGTCAGCTTGCTATGAATCAGGTGCTGGAACAGCTCTGGAAAACAATTATCAGACAAGTGCTCCCATGCAATCAAATACAAGAGACCTTGAAAATCATTAACTTTGCTGCCCTTCACCCAACCATCCAATGCTCTGCAAAAGAAAGTGACATACTCTACCCAGGTACTATTGTCTATCTTCTTGCACTTCCTGAACCTCTGCCTATAGAGTTCAGGGGTCAAACCATACCTAGTCATTGGTGCCTCTTTCATGTGGCTATAGGAATTATGGACTTCAGAAGGCAAGTCCAACAATGTGTCCCGCCCCTCACTAAGGAACCTTCCCCACAACTCCACTCCCCAATATCTCTCATGGACCCGGTGGGAAGACATGGCTCCCTCATAGGCTCTGAACCACTGCCCATTATCATCATTCTTGAAAAACTCCTTTACCACATCTTTGGGGATGTACACTCTACCTTCCCCAGGTGCTGGCGGTGTGCTGCTTCCAGAGGGAGTAATCTCCAGGCTCCTGGCTTTCAGATCCAACTCCCTCAAAACTTTGTCAGGCTCCAATTGCAATCTTTTTTCCTCTAGAGCCATCTTCTTGCTTTCTAGCTCCAGTTGCACATTCAATTTGAGCTTGGCCATCTCCATTTCATCCATCCTGTTTTCTTTCCTGTCTGCCAACTCTTCTGGGGACAGACCTTGGGCAGAAACACTGCTACCCACTGGGGAGGGCGCACCCCTCCTCTCAGGACCTAGTGGCCCTCCAAGCTTCTCCTCTGCCTCCCCATAATTCACTAAGTCACCAGGGGCATTCCTTGCCTCCACCCAGGCCCTCAGCGCCTTGTGGTATTGCTCCTTTTTGGTGATTCCAGCCGTGGAAATTTTAAACTTCCTGCAGAAGCTCTTGAGCTGCTTGTTGGTGTAGCTTTCTATTTTCTCTTCCTCCCAATCACAGTCAACAGATGTGACTGAGGCTGTCTCCTCCATGATGACTGAATCAGGCATGATTTAAAAAAATGGAGATCTCTGGAAAAAACAAGTATCAGAAGTATGTGGCTGCGTTATGGTCTGCACTCACTAATTAGTGTTCACTAATCACTGTACATGAGTCACAAATGCAAATTCGGAATCCTTTCCGCTGACTACCAATGTTAGAATTGGGGGTCTCTAGTTGGCACAGGTAGGTACTTGTGACAAATAGGAACCCTGTCCTCTAGTCAGAGTAAGGGGGATTACCCTCCTAAAATAACCCCTGCTCACCCTCTAGGTAGCGTGGCGCAAGCAGTCAAGGTATTTCAGAGGCGGTGTGACCGGTGTTACTGTATGACCACATACAGTAACCCAGTGACAACACCACAAATGCACACCACACAGGTTTTATATCAAAAATAAGTTATACTTCATATAGAGTTACCACAAGACCAATAAACGACAAAAAGATTCCACAGTACTATCAGCTGTCAAGAGTTCTTGTTAAAAAGGCTTAAATCAAAGTTCTGTGCGAGTCGGTAGCCCGGACGGGCTACAGCGTGGTTAAAAATAACAGATTCTACCAAATCCAGCAGTACCTTTTAACTTGGGGCGGCCGGCACGGATGTGCGAGCCGGTTCCGGTGATCTTTGCGGTGCAGAAAGGAAGCGTTGCAGGACGCATTGTCCCTCGATGCGGTGCAGGCAGCGGCCCATTGACAGAGTCGGTGGATTTAAGGCTTGCGTTGCAGGGCGAGATGGTGCTCCGATGCGGTGCTTGCAGCTTGCGGTGCGGCGAACGAGCCGGAGTTCGGGAGCTGGCGTCGATCAGTCCGGACAGCGGTGCGAGTCAGGCGGTGCGTCGCAAAGCATGTGCGGCAGTGCCAAACTCCGGTGCAGTCACAGGACTTGAAGTCAGCAGCAGTGACCGCGTCGGTCAGACCAGTTCTATTTGGTGTACCGAGGCGTTTCACGTTTCGGTGTTCTTCCAGTCGCGTTGCAGGCTATGGCTCAGTGACGGCGTCAGGACGGAGTCGGTGAGCGCAGAGCTTGCATTGTTCGAGGCAGACGTTGCTTGTTGCGGTGCCTACAGGATACCGGGCCGGTCGTAAGAGTTGGTCACAGCTCCCTGCCTCCAGCAGCACTTCACAAATGCTGGTGAAGTCCACTGGTCCTGGGACTTCAGTCAGGGGGCAAGCTCTCTTCCAAGCCCTTGGAGATCTTTGCACAAGTTGAAAGAAAAGTCCACAAAGTTCTTTCTCCTCTCTTTGGCAGTCAGGCAACCACTGCAGGCCAATTCCCAAAGCAGCACTTCAGCTTCGGAATAGTCTCTCCTCAGTTTCTTTAGGTTCCTGCTCCTCAGCAGAGGTTTCGTCTTGTAAGTCCAGAGGTGATCTAATTTCTTGGGATCAGGGTCCCAATACTTATACCCCAAAATCATTTGTTCTCTGAGGGGAGAGGGGCCTGTGCCTAGTCCTAACCAGTTCTGAAGCACTCTGTTGACCAAACTTCTCCTTTCCTTTCACAGCGCAGGGCAGGCACATCAGACACCCCACAGGAGGTGGAGCCAGCATTGTGGAAGGCAAATACAGTCCTGGAGCACTTTGTTGACAGTCTTCCTTCTCTTCTTTCAGTGTGCAGGGCAGAGACATCAGACACACCACAGAAGGTAGAGCCAGCATTGTAGAGGGAAGGCCCAGCCCTATTCAGGTCCTAGGTGCAACTCCTCCCTCCCATCTTGGTGCAGATCTCCCTATTCTCCACCGGGCAGCCCCAGCCTGTCTCCTGGAATTCCCCAGTCCTGTCACACACAAACCCAGACAAGGAATACACAACCTCGCAGAGGCAGGCTCAAATGGTTAGGCAAGCAAATACCTACTTTCTAAAAGTGGTATTTGCAAATACAGAATATTAAAATAAACTTTATTAAAAGATGTATTTTATTATTCTGAGTCCAGGCATACTAAACTCGAATTTCTACCATGTTCTCTGAGTCTGCTAGGATTATAAAGTGTAATAATTTCAACAGCCCATTCTGGCCTATGGAGAACAGGTAGCCTTGCAATAGTGAAAAACAAAAATGGCTGTAATTCACTATTAGGACATGCCACACACATCAGGGCTTGTCCTAACTTGTACTTACACTGCACCCTGCCCGTGGGCCTACCATAGGGGTGACTAATATGAAGTCAAGGGAAGGTTTAGGGACTGGCAAGTGGGTGCACTTGCCCAGTCAGCATGACAGTACCAGACTGCCGCAGGCTCTGCAATGGCAGACCTTAGACACGTTTTACAAGGCCGCTTCTGTGGGTGGCACAACCAGTGCTGCAAGCCCACTAGCAGCATTTGGATTTACACTCCCTGGGCACACTCAGTACACTGAACTAGGGTCTGACAAGTAAACCAAACATCCAATCAAGGAACCACTAAGCAATACATCAATTTACAGTAGGGAGCACTCACACTGTGGCACTGGACAGCAGTGGCACAGTGCCCAAAGCATCTAACACCTGCAAAAACACATGAGGCAGCAGCAAAAAAATGGAAGGGAGACAAACGCCAATGGTGCAAGGTCCAACAAATGCGTATACATTTCATGTTCTGTTCCACCTGTTATGAGTATCCCATGCTTCACTTCACGTAGTCCCTCACCTCAAGAGTCGGTATTTGCTTTCAAACAGGCATGGACACAGGGCAGGAGTGGGGTATATGTGACATACGGTCCCGCTCAATGCAACGTAATAAGGGGATTGCACTACCTGGCCCACAACCCCCCTGCTATACACAAAGGCGCGCCCCTACTTGCCAGCAGGGGAGAAATTGATTGGGAACCTTTTACTCGCGGAAACTAACCTGAGTGCTTGTTTGCTGCCAGAACGCCAATCCCGTTTCCACCCAGCCTCCCTGTATCCCTGGAGGGATTGACCGCCCTGCCGCACTTTAACAGCTTGCAGCACCCGCTTCGCGGGTGCCGCTGCGCGGTGAGTGGCGTGGGGTTGAGGCTGGTGGAGTGCTTGTGCTGCTGGCCCGAGGTAGGAGGAGGGAGCAACGTGAGACCATTGAGGGAGCGCGCCGCAGGGACTCGTAAGACCAGGAGTCCCTGCGCTGCACAGGTGTGCACGGCCGCGCCCCCAGGAAGACACGTCCCACGACTGTCCAAGCCACAAAAGCGGGAAACCTTCCGGCTTGCAGATGGACCTTTTACTCGCGGAAACTAACCTGAGTGCTTGTTTGCTGCCAGAACGCCAATCCCGTTTCCACCCACCCTCCCTGTATCCCTGGAGGGATTGACCGCCCTGCCGTACTTTAACAGCTTGCAGCGCCCGCTTCGCGGGTGCCGCTGCGCGGTGAGTGGCGTGGGGTTGAGGCTGGTGGAGTGCTTGTGCTGCTGGCCCGAGGTAGGAGGAGGGAGCAACGCGAGACCATCGAGGGAGCGCGCCGCAGGGACTCGTAAGACCAGGAGTCCCTGCGCTGCACAGGTGTGCACGGCCGCGCCCCCAGGAAGACACGCCCCACGACTGCAACGCCCCCTTATCTTCAACGGTTTGCCGCTCAGCGGGACGCGAGCGGGACGCCGAGCGAAGCCCGGGCAAAGGGCGGGCCGTCTGTGGCCCTCCGGGGACCGAGGAGCCGGGCCGGGGCCATACCCTTTTCCATCACCGTTCCTTGTCAGATACCAGTAAAATAAACATGTGAGTGAGAAACTACTGTTCATAACTTACTTTTGTTCCCTACTTGAGTCTGGAACTATCCCCCATTATGCCCTCCAAACTGGTAACTATGGACAATTTTTTAATTAAAAAAGTTGCGCAAATCACCAGCAACAGAAGGGCGTCCTTGGGGTTGGAGCATTCTCCTACAATTACACCGGAGCTTCCATTTACTGTCACAGACACACCTTTGTCAGAGGAGCCCCCTGCCCCTGCAGGCAAAGTAACTACCGTAGTTGCCATGGTCCATGCGGGTCAGCATGATGAGGATTCCCACGTTCAAGCCCTCATGGGGACAGGTATAGGTTCTTCTGAAATATATGAGCCTGCAGCAAAGGAATCCCCCAGAAGATTTAAGAAAGCCCGAGTGAGACACAGGGGGAAGCAAAGGAAAATCAGCCATAAAATTACACAAGGAGGGGGGGTGAGATTGGAACTTTACCACTATTTACAGAAACGAGATCAGTTAAATTAGGAGAAATAGGGGATGTCATCGCGCCCAAACGCCCTAGAGATTCTTTGCTGCTTATCGATTTATCACACTCAGGGGTCACAGATAACATTGAAAGCCCTTCTGCTGACCCCACCATGATAAGCAAGCATCTCTTGTCTAGTACACCTGCTAGTTTATCCTTATTGGACTTACCTACTGGGAATGATAGTGTTAGGCTATCGGGCTCCCCAAAACTCCCTATTGAGCCATCGCCCAAGTCTCCTACATCCCTCCTCATTACGAGTAACAGCAAAAAAAGGGGGGGCGAGCCATTGGGTAATCGAGCACATAAAATAAGGAAAGGGGTTGTTCACTCTCCTCAGTCACAAACTGGCCAAACCCTAGTATGTGAGGCGGCCATGATGGCCAAAATTGTAGAACTTATCAGGGGTGTGACGCAACCACTTCTAGATAAGACTATTATGATGTGTGCACATCTAGATCAAATAGAGAAGAAGGTCGAACAGAATTCCCTCCTCTTATTTGACCTGGTAAAGGGGCTAGAAAAAGCTAAGACAAACTCTTTATTAAGAGCCAACCCACCTGTAAAATCCATACTAACAGCTCCCCCTCCAATACTAGTACCTATAACACCAGCATCTATAACACCGGCACCTGTGCAAAAACAGAATTCTGTGTAAGAGGGGGTAAGATCGGGTAGCCCTGCGATTACGTTATTAACTCCAACTCCACAATTGGCCACACCTCAACTGGCGGCTCCAATAACTAAGGAGCAAACATCTAAACCAGGGGGAATTCAAAATCAAGGTGGTAGTAAGGACTTATTAACGACTAAGTAAAGTAAAGGGAATGTTTTGGCCATCGCTCCCGAAAAAACTAGTCGTGTCATAGACTTAACCCCTGATTCTGCCCCTTATGTTATTGTAATGGCAGGGGTCCCAGAACTGCCTGCAGGTAAATGGGAAGATCATGGAGCACTACGGAACAAGGTTGTCTTTTGGCTCCGTGATAATAGACCGTTACCTGCATCAATAAATGGTGAAATTATAAGTGTAAGGCGTGCCAACTGGGTGGGAGCCAGGCCAAAGGATAGAAATGGTGATGTTATAATCATCAATTTTAAGGATCATAGGGCCGTGAGGCATATTGGGGATTGGTTCGATGCTAGAAGCAGCGATTCCATCTCTACACATCTTCTATCCTATTTCTATCCCTACGCAACCCCAAAAAGCTTTAATAACTGGGGCAGGGACAGGCAGTCTATTAAGAAGCCAGTCCACCAACGTCGGGGGTTTGGAAATGTAAGACCATGGGATAGGGTTGGACCTGGGGGGGTACCGCCTGTGCTGGGTAGTTCTGTTTATGCAAGTGGTCAAGGCCCCTCTCTTTACACTCAGAGGCCGGAGGACTTTTATCCCAGAAATCAGCATCAGGTCTATCAATACCCCCCTTTCAGTAATCATTACCCACCATACTTGGGACCCAACCTTACTCAAGGTAGACCATGGAACAATAGAGGATTGCTTCCACATATGTATAACCTACCGATCCATAACCGCTTCCAGATCTTCTCCGGTCTGGATGGGGTAGATTGACAGCAAGCCCAGATTACCATAGAAACTGTGGCTGGGAAAAACCCCTCTCCCCCAGTTTTTCAAGTTCTTACTAGGGGTGGGGTTCTCTCTAATAGCACTGAGGCCCCCATTGAGTCATCTCAAGAATCTCCCACTTTAAATAAGACCCTCACTCTCGATAGGTTGACACCTTGTGACAGTGATATTCTGGAGCAGATGCAATCTATCGCAGGTGATAACAATGGGAGCAGGGAAAAGACAGGAAATGGCTCGATACAGGTGAAGAGTGACCTTTGTGCACTGCTTTTCTGGAACGTAGCAGGGTTGAGGCAAAAAATTATTAACCCAGCCTGGGAGTCTGTAATAAGCGGCCAGGATATATTGGCCCTGCAAGAAACATGGATTCAGGACCCAATCCACGTAAATGGTTATAGAACCTTCTTTACCCCAGCAGTTGGAGGCCATTTTGGAAGGGCAAAGGGTGGTTTGACTACGTTTGTTTCAAATCAACTCAAAATTAAACTGGTTCATTGTCATTTATATTCTAATTACTTTCAGCTCATAATTCTAAGAGATTTTAAAGGAGCGAAGGTGATCATTATTAATTTCTACAATAATGTCCCGAGGGAAGAAATTGTGGTTGCGATGAAGCAGCTCAAGGAGGAAGTTCAGTTAGAGGTAGATAAAAATGACAGAGAACTAGTAATTTTATGGGGGGGGGATTTTAACTGTTCACTCTGTACCAAAGGGAGCCAGGGCCTATGTGGCCTAATGACAGAGAGAGATACGTATCTGACTCACTTTGATCACACTTTGATGGGGGACTTGTTGAACAAATTACTATTCATGTTTGACTTGGGGTTTGCTAATGAAACCGCGCTAAAACCCACACCCTTTGCCCCGACCTTTGTTGGTAGAGGTTTGGTGTCAACCATTGACTTTATTATCTCCTCCAGTAATCTTAATCATAGAGTGGTGGGGGTTACAAATATCCAATTGCCCATAAGTGACCATCTCCCCCAATGCCTTAAGGTAGCAGATTTGTTCCCAGACCCATCTTCGGCCGCGCCTCTCGTTGAGGCAGCGGTTGATGTGGTTCTCGGGAGACAAAATGGGTACACACTCAATTGGAGCAAAGTAATCCCCGCAACATTCTTCAAGGAACTCTGGGAGGTGTGCTCTACTAGCTTTATGACCTGTTTGGGAGATAATTCTAGTAATGATCAAATAATTGAGCACTTTGGTATAATAGCTACAAACATAAAAAGTAGCTTAAGGGTGGAGTCAAAACGTAGAGGTAAGGGATCCAAGAGTTGGTTCGACAACGCATGTACCAGGGCGCTGAAAAATCTAAAACATGCAGTACACAGAAGCCCCAGGGATACAGGTGAAATAAGAGCATGCAGGTCCGCATATAACCAGGCCCTTAAAGTAAGGAAAACTGTGCTAAATAAGGAGGCAATAGATTCACTCTGCGAGGCTTCAAAAACTAAAAATTCCGCCGCATTTTGGAAAGTAATTAACACCCCTTTCCCTTACGAAACCCATACGGCGCGAATTGAGATCGCAATAAATGAGGATAATTGGGTGGATCATTTTTCCAATCTTTACAAGGCACAGGATGATACCCGTAGCGGAGGTCCTCAGATTAGCTTGGACTTACAACCAGGCCCTAATTTGGTTGTAACACTTGATGAGGTATTGCTCGCCCTAAGAGCTACCAAAGGAGGCAAGGCAGCTGGGCCTGACGGGATCCCTGCGGACCTATTTAAAGTAAACACTGAAATCTGGGGCCCAATGTTGGTACAACTTTTTAATGCGGCTTCATCGAGGGGTTTGAAAGATTCCTGGTTTACCTCTGTCATCGTCCCTATTTATAAGAAGGGGGATAGAAACAGCTGTGCCTGTTACAGGCCAATCTCCCTTCTCGATTCTTCAATAAAAATCCTGGGACGAATAGTGTTGGCAAGACTCCAAAGCTGGGCGGACGAAAATGAAGTCATGAGCGACTTGCAATTTTGTTTCCAAAAAGGGATTGGCACAATCGAGCAAGGCCTAAATTTAATGTTATTGCAACATAAATATATAAGGATAAAGTCGGAACGCTTGTATTTTACCTTTGTGGACCTTTCGTCAGCGTTCGACTGCGTGTCACACACCAAATTGTGGGCAATAATGAAAAGTTTGGGAGTGAACAACACCATCATCTGTTTCCGGAGGGAACTTTATAGTGGAGCCACAGCTTCTGTTCGCTACGGTAGGGGGGGCGAATGCTCCAGACAATTCAGTGTGGGTCGTGGAGTGCGTCAAGGCTGTGTATTAGCACCTTTTCTTTTCCTCCTCTACATTAATGGGCTTGAGCATCACCTGCTGCAGGAGTGCAGAGATATGCCCAGGGTGGGGAGGAGGGCAATCCCTGCGCTCATGTATGCGGATGATGCCGTGCTTATGGCACGTACTCCTCAGGCTCTGCAAAAACTAGTAGTAAGTTTTGAGAACTTCATGCTGAATCTAGACCTGCTAGTAAATTGTAGTAAAACTTTCACAATGAACTGTGGTCCAAAATCAGGTAAACCGATGAAACGGATGTTTTTGAATAATGTTCCATTAGATAACACCCCACCCTTTTCTTATTTGGGCATTTTATTCCATGAGTCAGGTTCTTGGACAAGCGCAATTAAGGCCAGAACTCTTTTATTTATGAAAACGATCATGGCCCTAAAGAATTTTGTTAGAAAATTGGGTAGGAAGCCGATAAAAGAAATGTTAACTATATTTATTTATTTATTTATTTACAGACTTGTAACGCGCTAGGAACTCGACTCCCTAAGGAGTATCTCCGCGCCTTTGCCATCATCTGTGAACAAAACTCAGCCGAATGTGTAACAAATGCCCCAAAAAGCTAATAGTTAAACAGGAACGTTTTTAATTTTTTCCTAAAAGGAAGATGTTCCTTACACACTCTGATGTCATAGGGAAGATCATTCCACAGCTTTGGTCCAGCTACTGACAGAGCCCTTCCCCCTTGTCTAGATTTCCAGAACCTGGGGACACATAACAATTGTTGCTCTCCGGATCTGAGGGACCTCAAGGGGGTATAGGGAAGGAACTTCTTGGTCAGATAGTCGGGACCTTTGCCAGTGAGGCATTTGTGAATGGTGCAGCATGTTTTAAACAACACCCTCTGTTTTACAGTAAGCCAGTGGAGTTTGTTTAGAAGTGGCATAGAAGGAGTACGGGCTGGGGCATTGAAGACAAGTCGCGCAGCAGTATTTTGCACGACCTGTAATCTGGTCATGACATCCTCATTGGCGGCCAGCAGCAGACCGTTACAATAATCCAGTCTGCTTAACACTAGCGACTGTACTAGTGTTTTCCTTGTTGTATCAGGTAACATGGGAAATACCCGTCGGAGAAGACCAATAACATGGAAACATGAGCTTACAATCTGGTTGGTATGATGTTTAAGAGTAAGCTCCTGATCCAGTTTCACTCCAAGATCTTTCACAACGACTCTAGGTACGGGGACTGGGCCTAGATCTTGAGGCCACCAGTCAGGAGTCCACAGTCGTTTGGCTTCCCCAAAGAGCATCACCTCAGTCTTTGAGACGTTACACTGAAGGAAATTTGCTGCCATCCAATGCGCCACCTCATCCATTCCCTGTACAAAGGAGTTACGCACCTCAGGGGTCAAGGTTTTAAAAGGAAAGAGGAGTTGGGTATCGTCTGCATACGATACAGGGATGAATCCATGAGATCTCATGATGTTAGCTAGGGGGGCCACATAGATGTTAAAAAGCGTTGGGCTCAAACAGGAGCCCTGTGGCACCCCCTTTGAGATCTCAACCTCCTCTGACTGGTAAGGACCCAGTGTGACTCTCTGAGTGCGGTTGGTAAAAAAACTCTTTAACCAGGCCAGCGCCTTACCTCCCAGACCGATGTCAATTAGTCTGGAGGTCATGATCTCATGAGAGACAGTGTCAAACGCCGCTGACAGATCTAAGAGCACCAGGATAACGGAAAACCCTTTATCCTGTAGCATACGAAGATCGTCAGCGACGGACAGTAAGGCAGTCTCTGTACTGTGCCTGGGTCTAAACCCCGACTGGGAAGGATCAAGCACCCCTGCACTCTCGATGTATCTAGACAAATGCCCGTTCACAGACTTCTCCGTAAGCTTCCCTAAAAAAGGGAGGAGAGAGATGGGTCTAAGGTTTGTCAGGTCTGTCCACGGAATGGAGTTATTTTTCCGTAGTGGTCTTACCAGAGCCTGCTTCCAACCAAGGGGGACTTCCCCTGTGCTCAAAGAAAGATTGACGACTTGTTGGATTCCAACCCCCAGCTCGTCACTCAAAAGTGCCATGACACGTGCTGGAATGATATCTGAAGGGCACCCACTCTTAGTCTGAGTGATTAAGGTGATCATCTCCTCCATAGATACCGGTGGGAATTCATTAAATTCACTGATCTTATTACCTACTAAGCTAGGTGTATTATCGACAGAGTCAAGGCTACTAGCAGTCGATTTTGAAGCTAAGATCTTAGCATAGATACCATCAATTTTTCTGACAAAGAACTGCGATATATTATTGCACAGTTCTTGAGACTCAGTCCCATCTGTTTCACAGGCCAAGGGCTTAGTAAAGGTTTGTAATATTTGGTAGAGAACTTTAGAGTTCTTACCGGCTGCTGACAATTGCGCTGCGATATGATGTTTTCGCGCAGCCCGGAAAGCTTTATGGTAGCTTTTTTGGGAGGCCCTGTAAATATCTTTGTCCTCAACTTTCCAAGTGGCTCTCCATCGTTTCTCTAGCTTCCTTGTAGTGAGCTTTAACTGTCTCAGGTCCTCTGTGAACCAAACCTCTTGCCTAGAGGCAGGCCGAGGTTTATATGTCCTCAAAGGAATAACACAATCAATGGTTGTAGTTATAGCTTCATTAAATTTATTTAAAGCTAAGGTCACATTATCCCCAACTCCAGCCCAGTTAGGTTCTAGATAATTCTCCCTGAAACCCTCAGGAGTAAGTTTGTGCCAGGGTCTTCTGACATCTGCCATGCTCCTCCGAATACCTTTTGTCTTATAGTTGGAGCGAGTGTGGAATTCGATAATAGCATGGTCAGTCCAGTCTACCTGGTACGGAGGGAGACAATTTATGTAGGGGGAGTTGTGTAGCACAAGATCAAGAGTATGACCCGCTACATGTGTAGGTCCCTGATTTGCCAACTTAAAGCCAAGTGTGGACAGGTCAGCCAGGAGGGTCTGAGCCTCAAGACATGTCGCAATATCACAATGGACATTAAAGTCCCCTACCAGAATGAAATCTGTGTTCATTTGCATATGGGGGGCAAGTGCTTCCACAAGTCGAATAGAGAAGTTCCCAGCAGGGCCCGGAGGCCGATAAACTAGTGCTCCTTTCCTAGATTCCTTAGCGCAGGGATTAATGGAAAAAATCATAAGCTCCATTTGTGGGTTGCATACAGTCTCAATAACCACCACCTCCATTTCCTGTTTAAAAACGATGGCTAGCCCCCCACCAGTTTTAATAGGACGATCCATCCTCACTATCTTGTATCCCACCGGCACACCCATAGTTATGGCTGGAACAGTGTGGGGCTTCAGCCAAGTCTCCGTTAAGAAACAGAAATGTGGGCTCACAGATGTAATAAGGTCCCAAACCTGAATGGCGTGAGACACCAATGATCGTGCATTGCACAGGACGTTCTTACAGTTTAGAGGGGGGTTATTAGGAGGGCTAGCAATAGTATAGATCGGGTGTTCATTGAATTCAGAAGCGATCAGTTGTTTATAACAGGGGTTTAAGACTGTACTACTGGTGAACTGAGTACAGCAAGCCCTGCAGGAAAAAGGTCCCTCATAACAGCAATCAGCCCTATAATGGCACAGTGTAGAAACATACCTGCCCAGATCCAATAAAGACTGACTAGAGTACGTATGTACAGGACGAGGGGTCGGTACAGGGGGAACACCGATGGACGCCATGACCTCCTGCCCCTAGCCCCGTCCTGTCGCGGACGGGCGCAGACGGGCTGGTCTTCGGCTCGTCTTAGGCGCAGGAATAGGCGCCACACTGCGCGTCAACACTGCGCGTTGAGCCGACGAGGTGCTTTATACCCTCGAGAACGGGAGAGCTAGAGCGCTAACCGCTCGCCTCCCAGGTTGTTTCTGGCTCAGCCCCGCCTTCCGCGCCTGTGATTGGCTGGAGGGTCGGGCTGAGCGAGCAGGCACAGGACTGTGTGCAGCGGATCGAATCCCTCAATGCGTGTGAGTAAGTGTAATTTCAATATGTGCTCTCATTCAAAATAAAACAATACAAACAGTATTTCTCAGTACTACTCCTTTTAAAACAGTGTTAAAATCAGTAACGGTCCCAAATGATGCACGAGCTCCTGGAGCGTCAGTTACAGCATAGAAAGAGCAGAATGCTCACAAATGTCGCCAAGCGGGGTCGGGGAGAGCTGCCACCGTCCCCCCTACCGCAAAGTTGGCCGCCTCCTCGCTGTCTTTATACCCTCGAGAACGGGAGAGCTAGAGCGCTAACCGCTCGCCTCCCAGGTTGTTTCTGGCTCAGCCCCGCCTTCCGCGCCTGTGATTGGCTGGAGGGTCGGGCTGAGCGAGCAGGCACAGGACTGTGTGCAGCGGATCGAATCCCTCAATGCGTGTGAGTAAGTGTAATTTCAATATGTGCTCTCATTCAAAATAAAACAATACAAACAGTATTTCTCAGTACTACTCCTTTTAAAACAGTGTTAAAATCAGTAACGGTCCCAAATGATCCACGAGCTCCTGGAGCGTCAGTTACAGCATAGAAAGAGCAGAATGCTCACAAATGTCGCCAAGCGGGGTCGGGGAGAGCTGCCACCGTCCCCCCTACCGCAAAGTTGGCCGCCTCCTCGCTGTCTTTATACCCTCGAGAACGGGAGAGCTAGAGCGCTAACCGCTCGCCTCCCAGGTTGTTTCTGGCTCAGCCCCGCCATCCGCGCCTGTGATTGGCTGGAGGGTCGGGCTGAGCGAGCAGGCACAGGACTGTGTGCAGCGGATCGAATCCCTCAATGCGTGTGAGTAAGTGTAATTTCAATATGTGCTCTCATTCAAAATAAAACAATACAAACAGTATTTCTCAGTACTACTCCTTTTAAAACAGTGTTAAAATCAGTAACGGTCCCAAATGATGCACGAGCTCCTGGAGCGTCAGTTACAGCATAGAAAGAGCAGAATGCTCACAAATGTCGCCAAGCGGGGTCGGGGAGAGCTGCCACCGTCCCCCCTACCGCAAAGTTGGCCGCCTCCTCGCTGTCTTTATACCCTCGAGAACGGGAGAGCTAGAGCGCTAACCGCTCGCCTCCCAGGTTGTTTCTGGCTCAGCCCCGCCTTCCGCGCCTGTGAT
The DNA here is from genome assembly GCF_964261635.1 of Lissotriton helveticus. Classification (NCBI taxonomy): domain Eukaryota; kingdom Metazoa; phylum Chordata; class Amphibia; order Caudata; family Salamandridae; genus Lissotriton; species Lissotriton helveticus. Next base: position 750,530,859 of record NC_136069.1, on the reverse strand, counting down.
TGGCTGGAGGGTCGGGCTGAGCGAGCAGGCACAGGACTGTGTGCAGCGGATCGAATCCCTCAATGCGTGTGAGTAAGTGTAATTTCAATATGTGCTCTCATTCAAAATAAAACAATACAAACAGTATTTCTCAGTACTACTCCTTTTAAAACAGTGTTAAAATCAGTAACGGTCCCAAATGATGCACGAGCTCCTGGAGCGTCAGTTACAGCATAGAAAGAGCAGAATGCTCACAAATGTCGCCAAGCGGGGTCGGGGAGAGCTGCCACCGTCCCCCCTACCGCAAAGTTGGCCGCCTCCTCGCTGTCTTTATACCCTCGAGAACGGGAGAGCTAGAGCGCTAACCGCTCGCCTCCCAGGTTGTTTCTGGCTCAGCCCCGCCTTCCGCGCCTGTGATTGGCTGGAGGGTCGGGCTGAGCGAGCAGGCACAGGACTGTGTGCAGCGGATCGAATCCCTCAATGCGTGTGAGTAAGTGTAATTTCAATATGTGCTCTCATTCAAAATAAAACAATACAAACAGTATTTCTCAGTACTACTCCTTTTAAAACCGTGTTAAAATCAGTAACGGTCCCAAATGATGCACGAGCTCCTGGAGCGTCAGTTACAGCATAGAAAGAGCAGAATGCTCACAAATGTCGCCAAGCGGGGTCGGGGAGAGCTGCCACCGTCCCCCTATATATAAAGCAACATGCTTATCTGTGGCTATGTATGGCTCAGGCTTGTGGGGGTACGCAAACGTTGATCCAATCCAGGTGGTGGAAAACAAATTTATGAGGGAAGTCCTTGCAGTTCCACAGTGTGTTGCCACATTCAATTGTCACGTTGAACTTGCTCAACCCTACATAACAGACATTATTAAAATTCAACCTATCCTTTTGTGGCATAGGGTATGGACCACAAATGAATGCGTTATGAATCGGCTCTATTACAGGATACCCTCAGCCTGAATCACGTGGATAGAGCAGAATGGCTGGGATACGTTAAGTGCTTCCTGACTGAGATTGGGTGCTATTCTTATTACTCTGATCCATCTTCAATGGATAGCATCTCAAGGAGTACACTGAAAACCCTCTGCCTGGACCATCTTGAGGATAAGAGGAGGAGAGCTGAAACTCTGAAACATTCAGTACATTCCCACCTCCTTACTCTATGTGAGACTAAGTCTGTACAGCCATACCTATCCCTGCCCATGACAAACTATGATCGCTTTCTTTTAACTCGTTTTAGATTTTGTATATTTTTTAGATTGGTGTCCTTTCCTAGTATGAATTCATGGATACGTATATTGCCCACTTGCTCGTGTGATGGCATGTCACATCAATCGGATATCCATATCCTTTTCTTCTGCAGACTTTATAGTGCCTCTCGTAGAAAAATTATCGTCCCTTTTTTAAAAGAATTGAATTTAACCAGATACCGCCCAGCTTTTTTAGAAGTCCAGAGAATGGATACGGTTTTAACTGTAACTGTGGTTTTAAATTTTTTTAAAAGTGTTTTTAAATTACGGAAACAAATGGTAACGGAAATGGTTTACATTTTTTCCTACTGAATAACTGTCTATTGATCCCCCTCACTGAACTCACATTAAGAGCTGTAATCATTGTAATCTGTTTTTATGTCTGTTACTTTTATGGTTACTTGTTTTTAACCGAATAAAGCTCTTTGAATTGAATTGAATTGATTGGTTAATGGTTTGGATGGCTGCAGGTTACACACCGGCCTCATGGAATTAGTAGAGTCAATTGACTATTGTTCTTTTTTTGATTGTTTAAACAAGTTCTTTTTCTATGTAATGTACATGAGCATGGTCTTAGATGGGTCCCCCTGCCCACCCCAGGAACAGACTGGCAAACACACCATTCACTCGCAACCAGTTGACATGCACTTCAAGATTGAAAACAAACACACTAATGGCATCCACTATTATACACACTTGGAACGTTCGGGGCACACACAAACCCATGTGCAGGAACTCCATTTATTCATATCTGAAGTGACACTTTGCCCATGTTGCTTTCCTGCAAGAAACACCCTTGACACCCCCTGAAGTGACGAAACTGCAAAGACGGTGGTGTGGGCAGCTGTTCGCCACTGGTTATTCTGCATCTGCAAGGGAGGTGCTAATTTGGATTAAACAGGGATGCCCTTCACAGCAGATGAAACTGCCTTAGATGCAGAGGGGCAATACATCCTAGTAAAAGGCTGATGGGATTGCTGACACATAGTCTTAGGCTCCATATATGCACCGAACACTGACCAGGCCACATTTTGTGATACCCTAACTACCAAACTATCTTGCTGGCATGGGTTACTGTGGTTACTAGGCGGTGATTTTGACTGTGCGGTTGACCCAGCCCTGGATTGCTCCTTTCTACCTCTTCCAGGAGCACCCCATGTACTGGTTGCGAGGGCAATGTGCCTATGGCGAGAGCTCTGGCAACTAGTAGACACCTGGTGACATCGCCACCCCATAGACAGACTATATTCCTACTACTTGGGTTCACACTAACTTCATGACTCGACAAACTGGTATGTACAACTTTGATCGCCTTATCAGTAGCTAGAACTGAATATATGGGCAGGACCCATTCTGATCATAATCTGCAATTTTAGCAGCTATCATGAGATGCAGCCCTGCCTGCTATTCCCATGTGGAGCTTACAACCAGAGAAATTGGAAGACCCTCCATTTCGCGAAGCTGTAAACACTGCCATAACCACCTACTTTAGAGACAAAGATCTCACAGCGTCCTCGCGTCTTATAGAGTGGGATGCCTTTAAAGCATTAATTGGGGAACATTGCTCATAACTCGGACTGCGCAGATCTAGAGAAAAATACCTCAAACTGGCAGAAAAGGCACTTATCCGTCAAAGAAACAAAAAGCAATAGAATTTCCAATAGTAAAGAGGCGCTGGCGAAAAAAAGGGCAGAACTTAACTCACTATTAGAGAGATTAAGATGCTTAAATAACAAGGCACATTCTGCCCGCACGTACCCCAGATCTGACCAAGCCAGGCGACTGCTGGCCTGGCTCATACGTCAGGAAGAGTCCCGGGCACCCATAGCGGCAATCTGCTCCACCAGCTTTGCCCTACAAACAGAAAGAGATACATGCAGAACTCATGTGACACTATTCAGAACTATACAAATCGTCAGCAGAGGTCACACTAGAGGAGACACAGTTGTTCCTATCCGCAATAGAACTACCTCACGTCACCACTGAGCAACGGTCGGAACTAGACGAACTGAGCACTCCAGAGGAAATACTGTCTAGTATTCAGGCCCTGGGCACAGGGAAGACTCCTGCCCCTGATGGACTACCGACTGAATTTTATAAAACCTATACCACCATGCTCGTGCCACAGTTAAAACTGTTGTTTGAAGAAGTGCTATTGTCTTGCACCCTTTCAGCATCACAGAGTGAGGCCGTACTTGTTTCCCTCCCTAAGTTTGACAAGGACCAGACAAAGCTAGGGTCTTACAGACCGCTTGCACTGCTTAATACTGATTACAAAATCCTGGCGAGGATCATGGCAGCACAGCTGGCCCCACTGGTGCTGGCACCGGTACACCTGGATCAAAATGGATTTGTGCCTGCATGTAACACCTTCTTAAATATACTGCAATACTTTTGAATTCAGGAATACGCACCACAGTCCTGGGCTCAATCCATATGTCTGATGATGGATCTTGAGCAGGCTTTCGATTAGTTGGAATGGCCATTCTTATTTACGACAATCCACCAATATGGTTTTGGGACACTCTTCATGCAACTAGTGTGACTATCATACACCCAACACCTCATTAGGGTACGCACTGATCAGCTAATATATACAGATTGGTTGAGGTACCAAACAGGGACACCCCCTTTTGCCCCTGCTATTCTCATTGGCAATCAAATCAGCAGTAGGGGATAGTGGAAGGAGGGCTGTGGAGCGTGGAGTGGGGCGGGGCGGGGAAGGGGTAGGGTGGGTGGTTGTAAACTACGGCATACGGCCGATCAGAGTTAGGTAAATAAATAAAACGATTTAAATTGCACGTGATGCAACGCCAAATGCGTTGTAGTGTGCGCAATTTAATTTGTTTTATTTATTTATTACTTTACCTAACTTCGATCGGCCATATGCCGGAGTTTACTACCCCCCACCCTGCCCCTCCAATGCCTCACCGCCCCACAGCACTACCTCCAGGAGCCACTACTGCGAATCAGTAGCTTTGGAACTTCGCAAAAGAGTAATGCAGTGGGGCATACTGTTGGGAAATAGCCTACATGTCATATCTCTGTATGCAGATGATCTACTAATGTATCTCAGGGACATCCACAATGTGCCGTGTGCCATCACTGAAACACTACACCAGTTCGCGAGGTTATCAGGACTGAGGGTGAACTGGAGGAATTTCTCTCTATTTCCCTTCACTCCAGATGTCCAGAATCCTGGCCTGGTCTTCAACAGAGTGGCAGTACCCTGGCAACTGACTTCGTTTCGCTACCTAGGCCTCCGCATATATCACTCAACAAATAATTTACTTGATGGTAATCTCATGCGTGCAAAATCCTCCATCCGTCTCAAATGAGATTCTGGAAGACGTTAACGATAGGGGTAATAGGCCAGATTGCCCTATTAAAGATGGTGGTCCTACCTAGTCTACTGTGCTATTTTTCAAATTTGCCCACTTATGTCCCAGCTAATATTTTCTGTGACTTTGAACAAACAATGCATGACTTTATTTGGAACAAGGGACGGTGCAGAGTAGCCTTGAGAAATTATATGCACCTATGGAACAGGGAGGGTTGGCAGCACCAAACATGGAATTGTACTACCTGGTAGCACAAGTGCAGTGAGTTGTCAAATGGCTGTCGGTTCTACAACTGTCTGATACAGCCACTAAGCTGCTGGCCTGGACAGTAACCAATATTCACCACGGGTTCCATCAGATAACTAAAGCTACTAAGCCAAGACCCATGTTACTAGCTCTTGCGTATCATTGCTACAGGTGAAGCCTACACCTCACACGATCGCTGACCCCATACGCGTCTGTATTGCCCCTACTAGGTACACCTAGACATAGAACCACCATGACCGGATCAGAGCTTGCATCTTGGCATGCGGCTTTGCTGCACACACTGGGTGCCTGGTATGGAGATGGTATCTTGTTAACCTATGAAAAACTAACAAGCAGCACAGACATATCCCCGGGGCAATTTTTACTGTACAACTCACTGTTGGCCACACTGACATAAGCGTGGGGCGCCCTGACAAGTGAACCGCAATCCCATCTAGTAGTACAATATTTAGAACTCATGGGGACAGGTAGCCATATAATACACTGGCTAACAGCATCACTACTGACACACAAGACAAGCCCACTCATGTCACTGCGTGCCGAGTGGAAGGAAGACCGCGGTCATCCCTGGACAGATAAGAAATAGTCATCAATATTAGCAGGACCCACATGCATCCCACCGAATGTGAAATGTCAACTCATACAGTTCTACATCACACTCAGAGCATACTTAACACCTGACAAAAAAAACCTATATTTTCACCAGACAGACGCAGCTTGCCCTCGGTGTGCCGAGGTTGGAGTGGATCTCATCCACATGCAGTGGCACTGTCCTGCAATACATGCAACGTACGTTACATCTCGCTTATCCGCCTGCACAGACCGCCCGGAGCTACACTCATGGGAGGTGTGCATGCTGGGACTATTTCCTAGGCCTAAAAAACATAAAGTTACCTCCAGATTCTTCAATCTGGGTCTTATAACTGCCAAATGACATTACTCGCAGGGTGAAGAACCCAAATCCTCCTTTAACTAAGGCCTGGAGGCAAGCACTCCTAGTCTGGGCACAGGCTGAGTACAGCATTGCATAGGGAGGACGCATTAGGGCTACAGCGACACCCGCTACGGCGACACCCGGTGACGCAAAGCTGGGATTCCATCCTTGTGGATTTTCAACTCACATCACAAACCCCTGAGGAGGTCACACATCTGAGATGAGAGTCACAGTTACAGGGGCACATACATAACCTGTCATATACATATGGGCTTGTTATATGGATGACAGTCTAGTAGTTGGGTGGGTGGAGCTAGGTGGTCAGGGGAGGAAGAGGAGGAGCAGGGACAGGATGAGGGCAGATAGTGTAGGGACAGGGACGAGATAAGAAGCACCTAATAAAGTTCGTAGATAACCACCATAGTGTCTGTCCTTATTAGCCCACAACACTACAACTGGCGACGAGGGTGGGATGCGACATTTCCCACCGGTAGCGGAACCCTGACGAGGTGCCCTGTCCCGAGTAGCGCCCAGGAAGAGGAGCGCTGCCGCCGAAGCTAGAGCTGCCGCCTGAAGTGAGAGGCCAGCAGCCGGTGACCCTACCCCAGTCTGGCCACTGAGCGGGAGTCGAGAGGGGCCGAAGAAGCAAGCGCCGACACGCTTGTGGAGCAAGGAACCCATTTGTCCATTTGCGCCGAAACCGCGCCTCACGCCTGATGCGTGAGAGTTGGCCTGGCGGCGCCGAGTGAGCGCGCGAAATTGCGGGAAGCGAGGCGGGGGCCCGCCCGACCTCACCAGAGCCCAGCAGCCGAAGCCCCGAGTGTGGACACCAAGAGGAGTGCTGATCCCCTCCTGAAGTCAGCGGCCGGTGAGTCCCCAATGAGCTGACTGAAGCTGAATGGGCCGAGAAGAGAACCTCGTGTGCAGCCAGTGACGGCGACCATCTTGGAGTCGGGCAGCTGCGGGGACAGACCCCATAGTCATTGTGGGGCGGCCATCTTAAGGTCAGGCAGAGTAAGAAACAGCAGAGTAACAAGCAGTAATAAGCAACAGAAAAGCACAGGGAGTGTGAGACGCAAGCAAACAAGCACGAGCCAAGCCAAACGAATGGTGACAAGGGACGTTCAGAACCAAACTGAGCAGACACCTGAAAACAAGCAGTGCCAAGTTAACCAGAGGCCACATAGGCAGGATTTTGCGGTGCCAAGATGGCGACATCGCCGCAACGAGACGAAGTCAAGCCTTTAATCGCAGGAGGGTCACACTTGAGGGCTCCAGAGCCAGTCACCCTAACGACAGGGGGGAGCATGGGCCCCAAGTGGCAGGAGTGGCTTGAAGACTTCGAAGATTACATCGAAGGGTCCAAAGTGACTGTTGATAAGGAAAAATTAATCGCACTCCGCAATCTGGCAGGGCGAGAAATAAGCAAAATAATCATGGATCTCCCACCTGCAGATACCGGAACATATGACAAAGTACGTGAAGCACTGAACAAGAAATTTCTCCATAAAAGAAACGTGGACTATGAGCGTCACGCATTTCATCAGGCACGTCAAGGGAAAGACGAGGCAATGAGCGTGTTCATCACCCGCCTGCGGCGACTGTCGAGACACTGTGAGTTTGACAACTTTTCAACAGATGCCGCCATCAAATCACAGATCATAGATGGGTGCCACTCAGAATCACTCAGAAGCGGGTACTAAGAAAGCCTCACGAATTAGATGACATTGAAGAAATGACTTGTGTATATGATCAGGCCGAAGAGCATGCCACCATCATTGAATCTGGGCGCAAGGTGAGTCACGAGCAGGCACATCGATTTCAAGACCACGGTGGCGGTCGAAGAAGCTCGAGAGACAAGCAATGGAACACACGACCGTCGTCTCGTTCGAGACACTCAGAGCACAGAAGGCGAGAACCCGGTCGGAGAGAAAGAAGACCAGAGAGAGCGAAAAGATGCTACAGGTGTGGATATGATTATCCTCATGCGGACGCCTGCCCAGCCATGGGCCAGAGATGTAGAAAATGTGGTAGGACAAACCACTTCGAAGCAATGTGCGGAGACTACCACAAGGAGAGGCGAAGTGGAACCGGGAGATCATCTCGTTCGGACACCAGAAAACACCACATAAGAGCCGTCCATGGAAAGAACACAGGGTCCTCCAGCTCGTCACACTCCAGCAGAGAGTCGCGCAGATCTCGATGGGAGCGCCGATCCCCGTCCCGGGACTCCAGGTCATCATCTAGAGACTCTGAACATACAATTCACTATGCGAACATGATCGCAGACCCGGACCAACTCAAGAAGTATCCTCGCTTGCACATAAAAGTAGGGAATCATGACACCAGATTTGTGATGGACAGCGGAGCCTCGCTGAACTACATCCCCGTCACTGAATATAAGAGGATGCGGCCCAAGCCTCCGCTTACGTATGCACCCGTCCGAGTCTTCACTTGGATGTCCAAGAAGCCGCTTCAATGTCTGGGCAAATTCCCGACAACGCTCGAACACGACAACGTCACCATAGAGGCAGTCATTCATGTCATCAAGGGCCCCGAAGCTGACTGCCTGCTCAGCCTGCCGACTGCAGAACGTCTCCGTCTCGTTGAAATCCTCTTCAAAGTCTGTGATGACCAGGACATCGTCAACCGTTTTCCCCGCCTTTTCCTGGGGCATGGGAAGTTGAAGGGATGCCAGATACATCTGCACATCAACGACCAGATCAGGCCCGTCGCTCAGCACCCTCGGCGTGTACCCTTCCACCTTCAAAAAGCCATCGAGGACGAGATCCATGACCTTCTGTCGGCTGACATCATTGAACGTACGGATGGCCCGACCCCGTGGGTATCGCCAGTGGTCATCGTACCAAAGAAGGGCACCACCGGCAAAGTAAGACTATGTGTTGACATGCGAGTACCCAACACTGCGATAGATCGTGAGCGCCATCCAGGGCCGCTTCTATGTGACATGATCTCTACTTTAAACTGAGCCAAGGTATTTTCAAAGCTGGACTTAAACAAGGGCTATCACCAGCTGGAGCTGGACGTCCAGTCCCGCCCCATCACAACCTTCGCCACCCATCTAGGACTCTTCCGGTATAAGAGGTTGAGCTTCGGTGTATCATCAGCCGCCGAAATCTTTCAAGAAGCCATTCGGCAAATCATCCAAATCACATCCCCAACACGCTCAATTACAGCGACGACATCCTTGTGTATGGCTCCGACACCCGTGAGCACGACATTGCACTCAATCGTGTCTGCCATGCCCTGCTAGATGCGAACCTGACACTAAACAAGGACAAGTGCGAGTTTCACCAGTCCACGTTAAAATTCTTTGGCCAAATTTTCTCGGGAGCGGGAATGAAACCTGATCCGGACAAGGTGGCAACCTTGAACAACGCCAAGTGCCCTCAGGATGTCAGCGAATTAAGATCTTTCCTGGGGATGGCCAGCTACTGTGCCTGTTACATCCGAGACTACGCGACCATCAGCCACCCGCTCCGCACCTTAACCAAACAAGGCCAGCCTTTTGAATGGACTCCCCAGTGTGAGCAAGCATTCACAGAGATCAAGCGGGCAGTGGAATCTGCCGACAACCTTTCTTACTTCAACCCCAGACGAAAGACTGAAGTCACCGTAGATGCTAGCCCCGTAGGGTTGGGGGCCATTCTGGCACAATACGACAATGACTCAGACCAGAGACGTATAGTTGCTTATGCTAGCCGCAGTCTGTCCGATCCTGAGAGGGCGTACTCGCAGCCCGAAAAGGAGAGTCTTGCAGTGGTCTGGGCATGTGAACACTTTCATGTCTTCCTCTACGGCAAGCACTTTACCCTGATCACTGATCACCAGGCGCTAGTCACCATCTACGGCAACCCCCGATCCAAAATGCCCCCCAGGATTGAGAGGTGGGGCCTGAGGCTTCAGGAGTATACTTTTACGATCATACACAAGCCGGGAAAGTCTGAAAACCCGGCAGACTACATGTCTCGGCATCCGCCCGCATCAACCAGTTCCAGTCCTTCAATTGCTGAGGAATATATCCACTTTGCGGCTGATCAGGCACTGCCACCTGCTATTATGGATGCCATCCGAGACACCACTGCGCAGGACGCCGTCTTGCAGAAGGTACTCCGCAAGATCCAAACCAACAGGTGGAGGCATGATCCTCAAGACAAAGACAATGATCTGGACACCAAGCAAGAGCTGCAAGCGTTCTGGCACGTTCACGAGGAGCTATCGGTGACCACAGATGGAATCATACTGCGTGGACAGCGGATTGTGATCCCTGGTCGACTACGGCAAGGAGTTATCGACCTTGCTCATGAAGGCCACAGGGGAGTTGTGTTGACAAAGCGAGCACTCAGGGAACGCGTGTGGTTTCCCCTCCTCGACCAAATGGTAGAGTCCACCCTGAAAGACTGCCACCCGTGTCAGCTGACAAGCAAAGGCGACCCCCCGGCCCCATTACAAATGACCACCTTACCAGATGGAGTATGGCAAGAAATTGCCGTGGATTTCTACGGACCACTACCTTCCGGCAAGTATGTGATAGCTATAATCGACGAATATTCTCGTTTTCCCTTCGCACAGTTTGTGCCTTCCACAGGTGCCTCCAGTACCCTCAAAGTGCTGGATGAACTATTTGCAACCTGGGGTGTCCCCAGAGAGGTGAAAACAGACAATGGACCTCCCTTCAATGGGCATGAGTTTGGCGCGTTCGCAAAGCACCTGGACTTCCATCACAGTAAAATTACACCTCTCTGGCCACAAGCAAATGGCACCGTCGAAAGCTTAATGGCCACGATCAAAAAGACATTCCAGCAGGCCACTGCCAAAAAGAAGGACCTACAGATAGCTCTCAATGAGGTTCTCAGAGCTTACAGGACGACTCCCCATTCAACCACCGGCAAGTGTCCAGCCACGCTGATGTTGGGTCGCCCCATGAGAAACCGCATCCCGACCTGGGATGGAGCCCTGCGAGCTGTGTCGCCCACTCACAACCATCTAGAAATGACGGAAACGGACAAGCACAACAAAGGCAAGATGAAGTCATACGCCGATGCCAAGAGAAGAGCGAGATAACCCTCCTTGCATGAAGGGGATTACGTACTGGTCAAACAAGACCAACAGAAGACAACTGACTGTCGTTTCCGTGATGAACCCTTGCTTGTCACCCAACAGAAAGGCACCATGCTGACTGCGGAGTCTGACCAACGGCGAATTACGAGAAATGTGTCCCACTTTAAGAAATGCCCCAAAAGACACAACAGGATCTTTACTGGACCCAACTGCGTCACTCAATCTTGAAACACCGGAACAGGGTGCTCCGGAGGGTCTGGCTCAACTGGGTGTACCCCAGACTGATGTGAACACTGGAGAAATGGACGCAAGGCCGCGTCGAAACATCCAGCGACCAAAGAGACTCATTGAAGAAATATGAGTTCACACATCGTTTTGTATTTTGTTAAAGAAGGGGGGAGATGTTATATGGATGACAGTCTAGTAGTTGGGTGGGTGGAGCTAGGTGGTCAGGGGAGGAAGAGGAGGAGCAGGGACAGGATGAGGGCAGATAGTGTAGGGACAGGGACGAGATAAGAAGCACCTAATAAAGTTCGTAGATAACCACCATAGTGTCTGTCCTTATTAGCCCACGACACTACAGGGCTGGTAACTGGCACTGAGGTAACACAAGCTGAGTGGTTGTGGCTGCGCGGTGTCACATGCGCAGTCATGATCTAAAAGTAAATATAAGGGTCCCAGGTGGTGGAGGGGGGGACGTGGCGAGTCTGGAGCTTGTCACCATTATAGACTCAAACTTAGCACATTAGCAACTTTGAAGATGTGTTCCTTTTATTAATTGTTAAGAATCTAGCACTATGCATTGTACCAAGCTGTTGTAATAGACATCTGTGCGACCGGAAACTGACATGCAGAAATGACCTGGGTACCAGATGGGCAACAGCCTCCAGCGATTTTGCTCTATGCTGTATAGGTCATGGGTTACTTCTCATAAAGAAAATGTATATGCTGGTACAATGAAACAGATGGCTGCTAATTATCTGTATTGATGTGAGAGCTGTTAATATACCAGATAAATATACAAATACAATAAAGAGATTTACAAAACCAAAAACTGAAGAGTGAGCATAAAAGGAGTGTAGAGAGGGTACTGTACAACTAAGATGAAGTAAAGTGATCACTACAACTAAGGCTGATAAATATTTTACAACAAACACAAATTAAATAAAAATAAGTGCAGAGGGCAACATTTTCTTTAGGATCCTACGTCTGGCACTGCTGAATGCTGGGTTTGATGAATACTAAAGCTGAATCATTGTCATTCCACTACATGCCTCTTTGTTTCCCCGCCCCACACTTCCTGGTTCTCAATTTCTTTTCTTTTGCAGGTTCTTTTCGAGAAATAAATATGAAAAACATGCCACTAAATGATCTATTATGCTTCATTCCTGTGGTTCCCGCGCTCATCAAGGACTATGGCATAGTTTCCAGAAACTGAGTTGATGGAGTCACTGGTAACTCTCTTAAAGACTTCAAGTGAAGGGTATCAAATACCTGACTATTTGGGTTTTTAATCACTTGTGACAATGCTTACAGTCAGGACTATATACTAGTAATCTCACAAAGCAAGAACAATTCGTTACACTAGGACATTTTACCGATGACTTTAAAGCGAAATATTGCATTGCTTAAAATAAATTCTGGATCAAAACAATTTATATATGTCTTCCAAGTGATTGCAGCTGCTATCCTGCCAAGGTTAATGCTGAACTTATTTTACCATTCATCTGGAATAAAAAAAGCAATAGCCAATCTTCCAATTTTGAATGCTGCAGAACTTTCAGGGAGGAGGAGCTATCTTGTAGCAGCTCAGCTATCCTATGCCAATCACTGGGTGCCAACCAGAGATGGCTGAGCATGAAAAGGACTAGAGACTAAATTGATGACCCACATTCATTAGTTCAGTAACACTTATATTCATGTCACAGTCACATAGTTATGGAATACACTCTCTATTTCTAGTATAAGGTGAAATATGTATTAAGGAGATAACTAGACAAAGCTTCCTAGCTTATGCCGGTACATTATAACCACTACTACATAATACAGGTCTCCTGCGACTCCTACACACTCTAAGGCAAAAGAGAATTAGAATAATAGAATAAGAGTCGAATTACATGAATCAAGAATGTGTTTGAATAGGAGAACTCAAAAAATCGAACTCAACTAATAAGTGCAAATAAAATATCTAGTAATGTTTGCTTGACCTATGAACAAGTAACACTCATACCCTTCTACTCGTACACCAAGATAACAGCATTTTATAGATTTCTTATTCGTAAAAGCTCATCCTGCATTCCGGCCCTTGGGACAGTGTGGAATGAAGTTCCGAGGAATCCTCACAGACGTAGAACATCTGCCCTTATATCGGTATAAAGACATTTATGTCCATTACATCATCAGAATTAGTGAAAAACATTTTGTTTCAAATGATTTACATCACTCTTCGAAAGTTTTAACAGGTGGACTCTTCCGTTTCTCCACATTGCGGGAGAAGAGCATCTTAATATGCTTCTATAGCCCACACTACTTGGGTTTGCCTCATCCCTCAAAAACTCTGGAAGTCAAAGGAAATAAAACTAAACATTGTGAAAAGCTGTCCTGTAACAAGAATCCAAAAGATCTTGCTTTTGAAGAAGAGCTCCATGGTTTAATCTTCATACCCAGAGATGTAACTATTTCTTTGCTAGATAGGAAGCGTTTTCAATCCAGGCACCAAATGTACATACTGGAAAGGCCACAAGAATTATGTGACCCGTGGGTAGATTTGCGTGAAACGTTTGAAGAATGTGATCCAGAGCGACGAACACAAAAAAATCTGTAAAAATGGGCACCCAAATAATCCTCAACACTGAAGCCATTGAAATAGAGAGGAGCTGGAGTTTAAAGTTTCAGCATTGACTCTAAAGGAACATTGTATCCTCTTCCTGGTCGTGATGAAGATGTGGCCTGCCTCAGCCATACAGCATTGCATTCCAACCTCCTTAGGACCATAAAATCCTAATGTTCTACCCTTATATTTCACGCAAGCAATGCTTCGTAGGTTGAGAAGATTGTATACAATGTTTTGTGAAGATCAAGTTCCTTTTTAAGGTTGCAGCCTATCAGACAGCACAGCTATCTGGTTTGCTAAATTCATCTTGGGGACATCAGAAAGTTGATCTAGGAATGCATTCTGCCCACTGCTTGCCGTTGCCTTTGTCTTGGAACTCACGTTTTCGTGCTTTACATTTGCTGGCTTTATTTGTTACAGGCTGTCCTGCTTGAGTTCATACCTTCCCTTACCCAAATCTTTTTTACAGTATCTTTCCGAGTGCTCCGTTTTTGTAAACAGGCCTGTAAATATTGTTCTTATCTCATCACATTTGCTTTGCATTCAGAGACTGAGGTAAAATGTTAGGCACTTTCTTCCAAGAGCACATTTTTACTTTTCTTTCTCTGACTTCACAGTGAGAGGATTTATGTGACAATCTTGCTGAATATCGGGGGTAGGAAAGAGGTTTTTCGAGCACACAACAACGTTTAAATGAACTGTGTAATTATTTCAGAATATATCAGAATTAGGAACGCAAATGAAGCACGTTTTGTTATTTCTGAAGTGTGATGGAAACAAATATTTTAACATGAACAAAACAAATCATTACACTAGGTAATGCAATTTCCACACATTTTAGTTTATGAAAATGCAACGGTCATTTCAATTGAAAATGCCTTGTCTGTGATGGCTGTTTGCTACCACAACATTAATACTCCACTGTACGCCACTCCACTCAGCTCGATACCACTCCACACCATGCAACACTCTACTTGGCACCACTCCACTTTACACCACTCCATGCCACTGCCCTCTACACCACTCCAATCTAGGCCACAACAATATACTCTGCACAATGCCACTCTATGCCACTCTGCAACACTGCACTCTATGCCAATACACTCTACACCAATGCACTTTACTCAGTAACCCTCAACTCTATGCTACTGCAATCTGCACCAATCCACTGTACGCCACTCTAATCTAATCTGCACCACTGCACTCTGCACCACTTTACGCCATTACACTACATTCCACTCTATGTAACTTCACTCTACCCTGCACCATACCTCTCTAGGCAACTGCACTGTATGCCACTCTACTCTTAACCACTGCACTCTAAACCAAGGCACTCTACACAACTGCACTCTACGCCACTGCTCTCCACACAACTCTACACTGCTGCATTCTGACCCTCTACTCTGCAACACTGCACTCTCCACCCCTGAACTCTCTGCCACTCTATTCTACTCTACTCAACTCTATGCCACTGCACTCTATGGCACAATACTCTACTCTGCGCCACTCTATGCTACTCTGCATCGCTCCACACCACTGCACTCTACACCACTCAACTCCCCTCTGTGCCACTGCCTTCTGCATCACTCAACTCTATGCCACTTCACTCTTCATCCCTCTTGACGCCACTGCACTCTGCACCACTGCACTCTGTCACTGCACTTTACACTACTCTACTCTGCGCCACTGCCCTCTACACCAATCCACTCTGCACCACTCCACTATGGTTGAAGTACGGAGAAAGGGGGCACTCAACCAAGGGACTATCTGAAGAGGAGCTAGAGGTTCCCTTAGGAACTCAATTTTTCACAGTCATAACCACATAGGATCATTCAAACAATCACCCCGAATGCATTTATCCAACACTCTATCACACCCCTAATGTAAACAATATTACTATTTGAGTTGTGGAAAAATAAGTGCCATGCCCTTGTCAGGAGGCCTCTGCAGCTTGAACCACCCATTGCTCCAAGCCATTGCTGCCAATGACAGTGCCAACACAACCTCTAAGTATCACACTCCTCTAAATATGACAATTCAAACTATTCCAGGTATACAAAGGTTTAAGAATGGCTTAGGAGGCAGGTATTGGTCATTTTAATGTATATTGAAATAACAAACAACTGTTGTTGTCCAGTCTCTACATTTGACAAAGAGTGCCACCCTGTGGCAGACTATAATAATTGCTGGTATTGATAATTAAGTACTGTTGCTGAGCACCGGAAACTACTGGCTCAAATTAAGCCCTGGTCCGCATCCAGTCAGCCTATGATCTACTGTACACAGAAACATAGACATTCCAGCAATTATCCATTTGCCACCTTGAGAATCGGCGCCCTTGGCTAAAAGAAACCGGTTTCAAGTTTCAAGTTTATTTTTTATTAGCGTAGTTACTTAAAACCATTGCTACAAAATGTGTCAATAAAAAGTTTCATTATAAATTACTTTATAAGAAAAAATTAATAAAGGAAATTGGTCAAAACAAATATTCGTTTGTTTTCAATGCAGCTTATAGTAGACAGTTTGTTTGCTGAATAACTATTAGATGACATACGTTTGTGTGGAGATGTCGTCCTGCCGAGTTTAATATTGGTGCTGGAACATTCCTCTCACAGTTATGGCATTCTAAAAGAAACAGAACAATCAGAAATTGGAGAAGGGTGCCAGAAGTTTGACATCAAGAGGACAGCTCAGCCAATAGGAAAGGTAAACAGAATAATGACGCAAATGCTGCTGGTGTGGCTAGATGATGGTGTGCTAGCCATTCCCTGAGAGGGTTTTGATGAACTTGGGCAGGGAGAGAGATGCGTCAGGCTCGTGACGTGCAGTTAAAAGGCGCAGTTGACACGAATGAAATGTAAAATACTTTCTTCAAACAGGGACAGTTGGCATGCAGGCCCTTTATTTTTGTTTATCTTTGCACTGGGCAGGTAGGAAGTAATTTGCACTTAGATTGATTCACTTAGATTGAGCAATAACTGGTATTTTAACATGATTCAATGTGGTGATAAGGAATGCAAGGTGAGGAAAGCAAAAACACGAGGGGTGGACTACTTTAATTAATCTCAGGCACTGGTAATTATTCTTCAATCCAGTGAATTCTTTCTTTGCAGACTATGCCACTCTCGACAGAAACCAGCCGAATGCCATTCTGATTTTCCCATGGTCCAATAGAAACAGTCAATCCCAATCCGTACAGAAATACAAGCACCCAGGCCAGTTTTGCCCTATTTGTACCTCATCAGTGAGGTGGACTGAAATTAATTCAACTATACGTTTCAATTACATTGTCGTTTGTTTCAGGAATATAAGCTTTCATGATTCACAGCTGATGCTTGGAAGGCATTGTCTTTGACCCTCATTGCTGAGGAAGAAACAGGTTGTTAAGTTTGTCCCTGTCTTCAGGGCTAGAAGGGGTAAATTAGTTTTTTTAAATATATATATTAGTAAGTGCAAAAGGAAGCTCTGAGCCTATCTGTCCCATGAAATTGTGATTGCAATGACAGACTTTGTAAATTGTTCCTTTATAATGTTAGATCTGTGATATTGTTTATGTGTAAATGCTTATTCAAATGTTTGTTAAGAAATGGCGTAAAAGTAGGTGACATACTTAGGAAATGAGAATAAAAGAAACACATGTCACTTGCTCTGATATTATGCATATATACAAAGATATGTAGAGGGTGGTTGGATCAGGCATTCTAGACTAATGTGCCCGTAGACTATTCTACCCACTGTCGGAGGGGATTGCCATGACTACCCTTAAAGCAATACATAACAATCGGATGACTTATTTGTGGCGAAGGAAAAAAACTATGGCATCCACCAATAGCAGCCTAAGCAGAAAGCAAGACTGGAGTTCTTGGCTACAGTGCAACATTATATGGGGGACCAAGAATTCATTATAGATTAACCCTTACTTGGAAACCTCTGCTACCGAGTACTGGCAATTAGTTGCAGGCGAAGCTGTGTGGGGCACCGCGAAGTCAGAAAAATATTAAAATGAAATACCCAGTTTTAAAATGCACCGAATGAGGCAAAACACGTCAAAGATTGTTATATGCGATTTATCAAAATTCCACAAACAAAGCTGAATGAAAGCCTGCAATTTAAATTAAAAAGTTATGCAAAATAACAAGAAGGTCGAGTAAAATGTACTATGTTAGTAAAGGGGACGACTATTCCATTTTCTTACTTTACTTTCAGATAAAATTCGAAAGAAGCTAATTACAATAATGCTAAATACAAATTTAACATATATCAGGTGTTCTATCAGAAGAATACGTCTGATTATTATGTGGAAACAGCGCTTAGCCAGTACATAGCCACTAGATGGCATTGTCTGCCTATTAACATTGCCTCTCGGAAAATACACCGTTCAGTTCGTATTCGCATGGTCATAGTATTATATAGAAGTAAAGTAATGTGAAAAGTGCAAATCTGTGATGCGATTAGACCAACACAACCCATCCCTCCCCAATCCCACTACCACCATCTGCAACACACCAGCATATCACAATTCACAAACGCAACAACACACAGCAAAACATTAGTAAAACAGAGCCACCAATGTGTTCATGTGTGTTTCTCACTCAGCAGTAATGATCAGTCCAGCTCCCTACCTGGGTACTTCAATCTCATACCAGCCTCCTTGGCATTATTTTAATGCTATCAAATTATTAATTGCACCAACAACACCTTGAGAGGATGTGGCGTAACGGCCAAAGCTGCTAAATTTGGATCTGGGTAACCACGTTTGAGTCTTGGCCTCAGCGAAACATCCTGTGATTTTGGGTAAATCACCTCGGGCCAAATTTATCATATTATTTCATTGCCCTTGATTCACGCATGAGATTGTAAGGACAACGCAATACCATACGTGTCAACATTTTAGAAGATGGAGAATGCATGTGTTTGCTTGACTTCCATTGAGGCCTGGATCGGGTCCATTCTCTTGTCTGGGACTAGGAGTAAATATACTTTTTTTTCTTTACCTCTCAGGAGCACAGAGAGATAAATTGCTATGGCAGGCAGAGAGAGCGTGACAAAAATGTTACGCCCTGGCCTGCAGGGGCAGGTTACTGGCAATGCATATTTCGAGTCTTTAACCCCTTGTGTGCTGGTGACCGAACCACTCCGTTACCAGCCACGGGCGCGCTGTGCTAATGACGGAGTGGTTCCGTCACGGAGCGCCGCCCCGCCCACGCTGCCGCGATTCCGCACCTGCGCGGCGCGTTCTATTGAGTGGGCGGGGCCGTGACGGAACCACTCCGTCACAAGCACAGCACGCCCGTGGCTGGTGACGGAGTGGTTCCGTCACCAGCATGGCAGTGCCGCGCTGCCCCCCTCCCCCCCAGCGCCGCAGCGGAATTACCGCCGCAGCCAAGGGGTTAAATAAAGACCAGAAGCCCGATGAGCAATCAGGTTTTTTGCATGCAGGAATCGGGAAGCCGGAGACTAGCCTTGAAATTGGTAGTCTCCCACCTGAATTGGGAGGGTTGGCATGTACGCAATACTATAGTCAGATTGACCAAGCAACACAAGGCTACCGTACATGGCCCTGTGTTGCTTGGCAAATCTGTGGAAATGTAAGTTGCTACCTCAGGAAGATGGCGCGTGAGTGCTCCCATGCATCTACTCATGGATTTTGGTGCTTTCCCATATTTTTCAAGGCTGGTAAATCGAGGAATACGCCTTCCCAGGTGAGGAGCAGCGAGGGGTAATATCTTTATTTCTCTCCGTTGTTTCCTCTTTCTAAGTGTGGAGTACCAGCGGAAAAAGGCTCAGAGGATTGTTTTTGTGCAGGACTCTGTCCCTTCCTGCCCAAAAACAATCCTGTCTGCAACACAGGCACTCTTGCACCATGGCACAGGGGTGCTTGAGTCGGCTAAGCAGCAGAATGTGTGCCAGTGCAGAAAGAGAACAAGAATGCGCCATATATTGGTAAATATGTTGCATTCCTGAGCACTCCTTTTCACTCATGCAGCAAGTTGTCTTGTTACATTGTGAGAAATATTGATAAATTCGACCCTTAATCTCCCCATGCCTAAAAAAGCAAAAATTAACGTGTCCTTGTGTAATATAACTGGTGCTCGTGTAAAGCGATTCAGTGCCATTAGGTTGAGTTTGAGCTATATAAATCTGAAAAAAAAATCACGAGGATCTTGATACCAAACATAGGGGTATATTATCAAGGGGTTTATCTCCGCTTTTTTGGCTTTAAAAGCCAAGAAAGCGGAGATAAAATTATCTCCCTATTACCAAGCTGTCGCTAACACCAGTTAGTGACAGCTAATAGG
Organism: Lissotriton helveticus; assembly: GCF_964261635.1. Lineage (NCBI taxonomy): Eukaryota > Metazoa > Chordata > Amphibia > Caudata > Salamandridae > Lissotriton > Lissotriton helveticus. Next base: position 750,510,865 of record NC_136069.1, on the reverse strand, counting down.
AGATAGCGACCATCTTGGGCCCCGCTTTGCATGTCAGTGATATTTATCACTAATGACATGCAAAGTGGGCGTGCCAAGATGTTAGCGACTGGAAACAGTCGCTAACATCGCTATCTCCTATTACCAACTTTTGGAGATATTCGCGCTAAGCGCGAATATCTCCAAAAGCTAACACCTGCCCTGAGCAGTTCTTCACCATGTTATCCAATGGGAGGTGGATAACATGGCTAAGAGCATTTGCTCGATAATGCATGAATATCGCTGACTTTTCAGCGATATTCATGCATTGCGGCCGTTTTTTATCGCATTTGCGATAAACCTTGCTAATAGCAAGGTTTATCTGTGATAAAAATCGCCGATGTGCGGCGATAATTTTTGTCTCTAAACAAGTTAGAGACAAAAATTATCGCTAGTTGTTGGTAATATACCCCATAATTCTAGCCCCGTAGGTAGATAACATTCCGAAAGCATTACCCCTGCCTAAATACATCTCTAGGCTCCTTTCTACCAATGGACTACCGTAGGGCCCAATATCCTACTCTATCAGGCACTGCTCCTGCCAGAAGTCTCACACTACTAAACCTCAAATTTATACCCTTCACGACCACTGCCCCTCTTGTAAATGTCTGCAAATAGTGAGCTCATATCAGAGCATAAATTGTAACAAAATGACTGCAAGTGCCGAAAGTCGTGCTCAGAAATCCACGGTCACACTGTTAAACGTCGGCATGCCGAATATGTAGTCTTGAATCCACTTCATGCCTCTTTAACTCACTACCAGACATTTCATGCCCCTTTGTCTCTCTCTTGCAGGTTCCTGCTTTCTTGCTTGTGACATTTTTCTGTTTTTCTCTTCCTCTTTCTTTCCCCTGTGCTTGTTTTCCCCTCTCTTGCTCTTGGTCAATGTCTGATGAGATAAACTAAGTGTCGGTTCCCAAAAATGAGTGCCGATAGCCATTACCGACAACCACTGGCTCAAATTAAGCACTGGCTCATATGATGTATAATACAACAATCCTGGGAGTCTGATGCCCAAAGAAGGTCACCTGTTTTTCCTGTTCTGTTTTTGGGTAAGTGTAGTCTGTTTGGGTTTACCTCATCACTCTACATGCGGTACTTGCCTTTCTGGTGCTTTTTGACCAGGCACGTATAACGGGTGCTAACCTGAGAGCACCTCACCTGTGCACATAATTTCTTTGGCCATGACACTCCATCTCTCAACGCATACCCTGCTCCTGCAACCTCATCTGACCTAAACCTCATTTTGAATGCTCCGCCCTGCTGCGCCGCTTTGAAATGTCCTCTGTTTAACACCTGGGCTCCCCCTTTGGGCTGTAGGTCTCTGTTTGAATAACAGTGGTCTCTCTACTACCTTTTGCATCTTAGCTGGCATTGGCCCTTCTAGAGTCCTCTGTGTTTATGTTTGTGGGTTTTATAGCATATCTAAGCCATCAGCCAATGCTGGACCATACTTCCCCCTTGAACCACTATGGGATCAGTACCTCACAGTGATCCAGGTTTGGGCTGATCATTATGTCCTTCTGAAGATCTCCAGATAGGCCTAACTGCATTAAAGCTTAAGGGCCATTCTGCTTGTTGGGTGCTGCTTCACTGTAGATGTTCACATTCCTCTCTCTTAGTGTCTCTGAAGTTAACCAGTTAGTAAAGTTTTGTTTAGTATCACACTGTCTGTGTTGCAGCTCCCCCCCTTGTAAATAAAGGATATCCCCTCACAGAGGTCTGTGCACAGCTCATGCGCACAGTGTACAGGGACAGAGAGAGTCACATCCAGCCCAGGTCACTTAAACAGCCCTGCAGCCCCTGCAGATAGAGGCTTCTCAGCCTTTTCCTGCAGTGATAACAAATGAAACAAGTAAATGGCTCACCTCGCCCCGTGGCATGCCTTCTGGTTATCAAAGGTAGAATATCGAGGTATACAAATATCGAGGACAAAATATCGAATCCAAAATATTGAAAGTTCTATCCCTGACTCCACATATATGTACCTCGAAGATATGTTTATTTTCAAGATACGAAGGTATGGAGTAAATCTATGCTTCCTCTTGTCCACAATACATTGCCCATGATATTCTTGTATATCAATATTAGTAGGCTCGATATTCAGTAGCAAAATCTCTATCGTTCCAAATTCTCCTCTCTTCCAGGACTGCTCTTCTCCAGGGATAGATCAATGCCCCAGACCTCCTTCCTCCAGAAGGAGCACCCGGAGCTCACTGGGAATCATGGTGGTTACAGAGACAGACGTATGAGCACTATGCCTGGAGACTGGCCTGGTTTGACCTCTGGACCACCTGTAGTCTGCTCCCTAGCAGGCAGTTTCAGGAAGGAAATGTTGCAGAAATCTTACTTTGTGTTTAGGGTGAGGGCTGGAGCATTCAGTTCCCTCACTTCATCCTTTTCTGCAGGACTAGGCAGGGTAGCTGGTGGCTGGGCCCAGTGGAAAAGGCCAGTGAGGCAGGAGGTAATGTAGTCCATGGAAGTTCCCAGACGAGACATGAAATGGGGATTCCAAGACTGGTGCAGGGCCACTGTGCTAGCCCTTCTGTTAAAACTGGAGCAGGAAAGCCCCACCTGCATCACTAGGACACAGGCACAACATTGAGGTGTTTCTCTCCTACTGACCCCAAACCAACCAACAGAAGAATACCTCTCCAGCCCAGGGGCATGAAGGGCTCTTCAATTTCCCATTAACGTGCCCAGAAATGCACAGGCACATTGGCGCTCCCCAGTAATTTTGCCAAAATAAGCTTTTCAAATAAGGTTAGAAAGTGTATAAGATAATGCTTTAGTAAAGCAGTGAAACAAATCAAGCCCATGACCTGGTAATACAATCATGGAGCTAAGAACTGGCGAATGCTAGTTCAAATTAAGCACTGCAACAAGCGCATGATTACTAATATTGGGATCAATTGATTTAAAAAAGTTGTTGATAACAAGAAGTGATATGAATAAGTGGAAATCATTTTTTTAGTTTACAAGTGATAGGAAGTACTTGAGAAACCTAAAATGTGTTGCTGGGCAGGCTTCATCTCATACTTTTGCGGTGAACAGCCATCACAACGCGGGCATTACCACGCTCTGCCATTACGACGCTGCTTTTACAGCGCAAGTCGTTTCAACGACTTGCGCTGGAGGGCGCTGTTGGAAAAGGAATAGTTTAATTTTCTATTCCAACACCTTCCCTACTGTAACGTGGGCTGGAGTTGGAATAGAAAATTAAACTATTCCACTATCCAGCGCTTACAGCGCAAGTCGTTGTAACGACTTGCGTTGTAAAAACAGCGTCGTAATGGCACGCGGGGTAAAAGCCTGCGTTGTAATGTCATACAACCTACTTTTGCTATTGTTTGAATGATGAAGCAATATTTTGGGACCACGGAAACTGCAAGGCATGCTCTTTGGATGTAATCACATGATAATATTTATTTAACCTAAATAATTGAACACTATTGTTAGACCTGACAGCCTTAGGGTGGTCTTCCCCCCAACCTTTTGCCTACCTCCTCCAGTTTTCTGACCTCGTTTTTGCTGATATTAGGACTCAGTACAATTTACCATTGCTAACCAGTGCTAAAGTGTTTGTGTTTTCTCCTCTAAACATGGTAATATCGGTTCATACCAAATTGGCATATTTCATTTACTTATAAGGCCCCAGTAAATCGCACTACATCTTCCCATGGTCTGTAAATTCATGTTACTTGTGGGCTTCAGCACTGCTTGTGCCACCCACTTAAGTAGCCATCTAACCATGTCTCAGGTCTGTGATTACAAAGCCTGTGTGGGCAGTTTACAGTGCCATTTCGACCTGGCAAAATAAACCTTTTGCCAGGCCCAAACCTTCAGTTTTAGGGAGGACATCTTAGAGGTGGCATTTGCAATTTATTTTTTTGTTTTATTAATGCAACGATGATAAGGTTGCACTTGATATTTATGTTTACACTTTAGGTTATGGGGAACTGCGCAATAGGTTGGGGTCGTGAAGTGGAGTATGGGGGATGATTGGTACTGGGCACATAAATGGATGATTATATTTGTTTTGGTAACACTGAAATGTTTCATTTGAAGGGTAGGGGTTACAATAGGAAAGTATTGTTAATTTATTGCTGCTGTATATGAACGATTTTGGTTGGCTGATACATATTCATTAACTATTGCAGATACCCCTGACGAAGATCAATTATGATCGAAATGCATTGGGTGAAATTAAATGTCAATGGAGGATTCAAGTTTCTTGAAACGTGCCTGTGATTAGGCCTGATGGGCAATTCTAGAGCATACAAAATACATGAAATTATGGAACCTCGTACCTTTGATGTGATAGACAAAAACTGAAATAAGAGCATAAATAAACGGACTGAACTTTCTGATCACTTTTGATTACTTTTGAGTACGTGTATAATGTGAATCACAAATGTGTACAAGGCTGTGCAACTCTTAAATGATGCGCACAGCGCGCATCACATCTTTTTTCAGCATTCACACAGTTGCACTCGGGACGGTGCACATCAGAGTGCATGCACGCCAAACTTGATAAATAACAATGGTGAAAAATAATGGTGAAAAATAATCGTAAAACAAAAGGGTGTGCTTCAGGACATTTATAGAGATGTGCAGAAAGCAGCCTTTGCATTACCCAAGCCCCTCCTTTTCCCCACAAAAGAACACAGACTCAAACTGTTTTGTGACTGAGCAGCAAGTGTAATTTGCTTCCAACTGCTTGTTCTTTCATCCTCTTCTGTCTGTGCCAAAGGTGTTGATACGATGCCCCTTTCAACCGGAGATGTGCAATTTTAAAGATTTCAGGTAAGTAAAGCTCCTAAAAGCACAAAGCACCGCTTGTGGCGATCTGTTAGTGCAGCACCAGCTGAAAGTCATAAGTTCAGGCTAACCGCGATGGTGTAAGGGCCGGTTCCAGGGACCAGGTTACCTTCAAAAGTCTAGAGCGAAGAGATCGGTTGATGGTGAAAGAAGCTGTGAGGAACAGCGAGAGCATCTCGGGTAGTCAACAATGTAGTGCGACGAGCAAGCCGGGCATTGCCGATGGTCGTTGCTGTAGCATGCAGATCCTTTCTGGCTTTGCAGATGGTCCTTGCTGGAGCTTTGCATTGGTGGTCTCCACAGTAGTCAATGCTGTAGCATAAAGAGCAGATCTTGTGCTTCTGAGCTATGTAGGTGGTCTCTGTGGCATGGAGAAACAGGTTCACTGGAGCTTTGCGTTGGCGGGCAGCATAGGCAGCAAAATCCTGGCTTGTACAGGCCTGTTTGCAGTTGCGAAGACCCCAAACTTCAGAACTTCTCTTTTCTGTGAGTGGGAAGCTCCTCTGAGGCCGTACCAAGGGCCTAGGACCTGAGGGACACTTCTTGGGGGTCCGGAACTCACTCCAGCAGAGGCCAGCAGGGTTCAGGAAGGTCCAGTTGCAGTACTAGGAAGCAGGCCAGCTGGGCAGTTGCAGGGAGGACTTAGGAGCTTGCTATGTCCCTAAAGCTCAGAACAGTAGATCAGTCCACTGACCCATGAGTCCCTATAGACTGGGATAAAGAGTGCAGGTCCAGTCTTTCTTCGCAGCAAGCAGGGCAGCAGACAGTAGTAGTTCTTCGGACTGCAAATCAGCACAACAGTTCTTCCTGTGTAGTGTCTACAGGTCCAGAGGTGTACTGAAGAGTTGACTCTGAGGTTCCTATGTTTATATCTGGTGTCCACTTTGAAATAAGAGAAGTTTCTAGAGAACACCCTTTGAAGTCCTTAAAGCTTACTGCCTCCCCTGTCCTAGTTCCAAGCTGGCTACATGAACAAAGCAGTGGTTACAAGTCCTTTGTGTGAGGGCAGAGCACAGTCTTTTCAGTTGCAAGTGGGGCTGTGCCCGCTCTGCCCCGCCCCCCCCCAATCCTGCAGTTGATTGCCTATCCTGGTGCACCTAATCTGTCTATTGTGTGACTCTCTAGTAGGATTACACAAAGTCCAACTGTTAGCTGCACCCAGTCATCTGACCCAGGAACAGGCTGCAGGCACCAAATAGCTAGGGCATGAAAATGCTAACTTTCTACAAGTGGCATTTTCAGAATTGTAACTTAAAATCCAACTTTACCATTAAAGAGAATTTTTTATTACAGTTTCTCAGATGCCATACATGATATTGCAATCTACTCCCAATTAAACATTATCACTTATTGAATGTAATAAGGTAACCCAATGTTATCTTATGAGAGTGATAGGTCTCACAGTATGCAAAACAAATTTAGGAATTTTTCAATACCAGAAAATATAAAACTTCAAAGTACATGTCCAACTTTTTAGATATACTGCACCCTACCCTCTGGGCTGTGTTGGGTGTGATGTATTAAAAAAGGTAGGTTTGAGCGTAGCAAAAGGTTTATTTGACCAGGTTGAAATGGCAGTTTAAAACTGCACATACAGGCTGCAATGGAAGGCTGAGACATATTTATAGAGCTGCTTAAGTGGTTGGCAAATTTAGTGCAGCAGGCCCACTAGTAGCATTTAATTTACATGCCATGGGTACATGTAGCTCTCATTTTAGTAGGGTCATGAAAGTAAATAAATGTGCTAATTGGGTATACGCTAGCTTCACCATGTTTAAAGGAGAGAGCACAAGCACTTTAGCAGTGGTTAACAGAGGTAAAGTGCACAGAGTCCTAAGGCCAACAAAAACTAGATCAGCAAAAATTGGAGGAGGAAGGCAAACTGTTTAGGGGAAGACCACTGTAAGGCTGGCGGGCCAACATCCATTCACTGGTGGTCGCATTCCAGAAAATGCAAATATTAGGCCATACTCAAGAGTTGTCCCTTTTGTAGAAAAACTGTGTTCCTCTTGTAAATACCAAAGCTGCCCAGCACAAGACGCCTCTAATTCGCTTATATATTAGTTACCAAAATAAAGAGGCAGGTGCGGTAAAACTGGAAGGCAAGAACAGGTTTATTGCTCCAGAGGAGAACACATCAACTCGGACACGCAGAATTTCTTTGGGAGGTGTTCTAACAACTTCTCCGCTGCTTTCTCTTTTATACAGTATTACAGACATTTTATTGGTGGTCAAACATCCTTGGAATTCCTGCCTCCAGCCGGTTCCCACACAGACCCACCAGCTGTCGTCCCCTCTCCCAAATCTAACAGATGATTGCTATCTTGCAGCCGGACATTCCGACAGGATCTAGAAGTGTGTGGGATCGGTCAGATCTGAGGGTTCGTGTTATTGATTAAATCAGACTTCTTTGTTAGTGCTACAAGTCCTGCCATGTGGGGTGTAGGAAGGTGGATATCTGACTATGGTTACCCCCAAACTTTTTGCCTGGTGTTTAGCTGGTTTTTGACTTTAGTTGGCCTGGGATCCTGCTATTCAGGGCCCCAGGCTAATTGCTCTCTCCTTAAAATGGACTCCATGTACCTTAGGTACATACACAATTGGAACTGGTTCACCTTATTGGCCCCTGTAACAGTGTACCCAGGTACCCAGGGCATAGGTGCTTCCAAGGCCTACCAGGGGCTGCAGCACGTATTGTGCCACCCCTGGCCTCCATATTTGACACAACTGGCTGATCACTCAGCTGGGGTAAGTCGGTGTAACCACCCCTTACTTAGGTGTAGTATGCCTATACCTAATCCAAAATGGACACATATGTTCCTATCAGCCACTCCTATGGAAGGTCTCATCAATCCTGGAGGCAGAGTGCTTGGAAATATGTGAGATGGTGCTCTGGCATGAGCTGAGCCTGTCTGCAGCTTTCGGAACCATGTCCTTTAGCTGTTTCATGATAATACCATACCATATACTCTTAAGTGCATTATAATCCTCGCGGTTAAATGCTATCTTTGGTTTGGCTTTATCAAAACATGTCGAGTAAGAAGTCATACGAATTGGAATACTACCCCCTCGCCAGTTCTGGCGACGGGGGTAGCATTCCACCCTTCTAGAGGGACACGACATGTACCTAACCTGAACCCTGGTTAAAGTTAAACAGAGCCTCAGCATCGGAAAATGGATGCTGCCACCACAGACACAAGTCTGAACTCCTGTTGCTGGGAGTCCTTTCAGCGAGGGCAGCTTGGACAAAGGGTTTCCTGCCTTGGGAGGTGCTAGCACCACCCCAGACAGGATTTTGTGTATTGGGTAGGACAGGGCTGAATCGAATCAGACATGCCTGGGGCACACAAGGGGTCCCCGTGAATTTGCCAGTTCAAACCGGTGCTGGGGCTTTCCTGTGGAATTTTAGTTTGTGTACTGAACATCATCTATGCCATCTTGTAGACTCACGTACGAGCATACACGACAGCCATTTTAGGTACCATGGTCTCCCTGTTCACGATCGCCCGTCAGCACACTTCCCCGAACCTTGCAAGCCTTCCCCGCGCACCCTGGCTGCCCCCGCACTCACATGCACAAGTCATGAACCCTCCCCTCCCATGACTCTGTCTCAGGGAATCACACCCCGCGCCTGACCAACACCTCCTTTTCGTCCATGAATACCCCTCCTTTGATGACCCCTTCCTCTGAGCCCGACTGCCTGTACGAACCGCTGGTCATCCTTTAGCCCGAGGATACAGTTTATTGCCCACTACTGTATGCACTCGCCTCTCCTGAAAGGAGCCACTATTGATCATGACCCCCCACCCCCCGAGATTCGATCAGGCGCACACATTCCAAAGGAATCGGCAGAACACTCAGCTGCATGATAGCCCCCTCCCAATCATATGAGGGGAAAGTGCCTCTACTGTTGTCATGTGTTGGAATGGGCCGGAACTGGGGGGGTGCCGGGGATGTCGTTCTCATACTTCACAATGCCCTTGTTGTAATAAAGAACGTTCACATGTCTTAAACCAGTGTATAAAAGACCAGGTCTCAAAGAGGCTGAGAGAGCACCTCGAGACGATACCTTGTTGTCTGATCTGATGTGTTCTACTCCGTCGGAATAAACTTGTTCCCTGTCTTCCTGTCTCCAGCGCCTGCCTCTTTATTGAATAACTTCGTACGGTATTAGAGGCGTTTTACGCCGGGCAAATCTAATTTAGGAAACATTAACTGAAATCGCCTGACCATTTTGAATTGATCTTTATCAATTGGCGCCCAACGCGGGGCCCATCAGCGACACGTGGATCCAGTGGGAGAGGTCCCGACGACAGAGTGAACGACTGCAACGATCGGGAGAGCTCCTGTCCGATAGACCCTCGTCTGACAGCCGATCATCTGAACTTCACTGATTCCGAGCAGACCTCTCCCGAGTGATCTACGGTCCTGACTGGGAACCACCAGGAGTGCCGCGACAGCAACAGAGAGTAGAGGACGATCGGGCGCTGGAAGCGGAAGACGAGAAACTGTCCATGCGGTCCGGGTAAGGTCGTGACACACGACAAATTGCGAAATTGATTGATTGATTGTTTGAAAATACTAGTATTACTTATTGATTGTTTCTGAGAGATTCTCTATTTGCAAACAAGCACAGAATCGCCATACTCTGTTTAGTCTTTGCAGATAGTGAAGGATAGGTAACGCGGACTTTTGTCCCCCATTGTAATCTGCCGTGCCTATTTTTCTCCCCATTGATTGATTGATTGAATCGAGCATTGAATTGTTCGAAGTTGGTTCTCTTAAGGATCTTCTCTGCCTGCAAACGGGGAAGAATAGGAATATTCTCTCTCCCTTTGCCGATAGTGAAGGGTAGGTAACGCAAACCTTTAACACGTCGTGCCTATTTCGTTCCTCATTGATTGATTGTTTGTCCAAACATTGACTGTTTGGAATTGGTTCTTTCTGGAGGTATTCTCTATTTGCAAATAGCGTAGAATAGAATATTCTGTCCAGTCTTTGCAAGCAGTGAAAAGATAGGTAGTGCAGGCTTTTGCCCCCCATTGTAATCCGTCATGCCTATCTTCTCCCCATTGGTTAATAGTTGGGTCAACCCGGACCGCTTATTAGAGATGAACCATCCAGCTCCACTGGAAGGCACCCTTAATAAGGACATGTTTACTAAACAAGGACTAGTCGCTATAGCTTATAGTAAGTTATGGCATACATATACAAAAAAGGATCCTAAAAGTCAGTGGCCACTGATAGGTTCTTTTGATGAAAATAAAATAAAAACACTAGAAGCAGCTGTAAAAATAAATAAGGCAACGCCCACTATGCTCGATAGCATTGGCATGTGGCGCAAAGAAGCAGAACATCGCAGGAAAAGAGAAGAAGCAAAAATAGTTAAAGAGTTACGAAAAGCAGCCCATCTGGCCGCAAAAGAACTAGATGAAGAAATAAGAAGAAAAAAAGAAGTTAAACAAACGCAAGAATCAGGACTGGCAGGCCAATGCCCTGTCAGGACCCCCTCTACGCTCTACCCGGAGATGCCCTCCAAACAGCGGGCAAATGACGAGTTACTGCTCGGTCCTCCAATTATCTACATGCCTCCTCCTTATGCTCCTTGCCAGCCTCTAGCACAACACTCACCAGTTCAAAATGTAGGCGAGGGTGACCATAGCGCTAGTGCCCCGGCTCTTACGGCCTTCGCACCGGCCGCATTGGTAACAACACCAGAAGAACTCGAGACTGGCAAACACCTAACAGCCAGGCCAAATAGGTTGAGCAAAGATGAGCGGGATGGAATCGATCAGATAGCAAAGACCCTGGTAGAACGGAAGGAGAGCGAAGAATATACGATGAATATGCATAATTCGCATGCCGGTAGTTACAGACGGCATTTCATTTTACGGTTCAGCTACCACACCCTGAACGCATATGAGGATAGGTACCAGAATAAGGGTCCTGCAAAACTGACGACTCTATATAGAAGGGTCGATGTTGGAGATGGGACTGAGAGCGATGTGACGGACCTCTTCATGCAAACGCTTGAGGTCTTCCGTCACCTCGCGGAACAGAAACCAGAGTTCAAGATCACAGTCCCTGGGACGATTGAGCCCTCATTAGAAGCAGCCAACGCTATGATGCCTATCAGAGAAGCCGCCCCCTACTGGGTTCCCCCAAGAGGTATGGGAACAAACGATGATATCAACCACGCAGATGCAAAAGGGAGGGTTGTGTACAACTGGGTTTACCAACCATGGGATCGGCAAGATATTTTAACTTTTAGGCAAACCCTGCCCGATTTAAGAAAGAACCCTACAGCATTTTATACCGAACTAGGCACAGCCTTGGGCTCAACTATAATGACTCTATCGGACATGGATTTGTTTTTCGGGTTGTGTCTGCCAGCTGATGTGTGGAAGCAAATCCGGAAAGCCGACCACACAGATCTGTTCGGACACACCTGGAAACAACTCGATGAACTAGATAGGCAGCGAGAGCCCGGAAAGAAACCTGTAAACGACATACTGGAACTCCCCGACAAAATAGTGCAGAAGCTAAAGACATTGATCCCAGAAAAGAAGGTAGACTGGTCGGTAGTCACGGCTTGCCGCCAGAAACCTCAGGAGGACGTATCAGAATACTTCTCCCGATTTGAGACGGTTTTCTCCGACTACAGTGGCCAAGACATGACCACCGCAACCGGACAACACCTATTCGTGCAAAACTACGTAAAGGGGCTATCGCAAGAGGTCTCCCAAAAGTTACAGACGAGTGAGAGTAGTTGGGGAGCCTCCAAACCTGCAGCTATCCTTCAGATGGCTCAGTATTATGAACACCAAAAGAACGAGAACGAGAGGGCGAATGAGAAAAAGAAAAAGGACTTAAAGGAACGAGTGATGATTGCTCAATTACATGAAGTGACTACAGGAAGGGAATGGTATAGGGGAAACTACCAGTCGAATGCCCCTAGGAATTCGGCCCCTAGAGACCGCAACCCCACACCTGGCGCTCCACGAACTGACCTCGATGAGAACCAGTGTGCATTTTGCAAAGAATTTGGACATTGGAAGTCTCAATGCCTGGCCCTTCGGGAAATGATTAAAAATAAAGAGACAAGGGGCATGACAACTGGCCCAAAAACTGGAGGGCAGGGACGAGGGCAGACCCACGACACCACCAATGACCGATCTGGCAGACCAAACACATTTGACCGCCCCCGACAGAATCAGTGCTAACAGTCCGACTGCAACAATGCTCACGACTCTGCATAGGACTGCCAGGGGCAAGGGAGGGATCCAGTCGAGCTCTGTGTTGACCAGCAAGGTCCTTACGTCACTGCTAAGGTCCTGGGTACAAAGTCTCAATTTTTGGTAGACACTGGAGCGACACTTAGTGTATTATCAAAACGACTGACTCCAAGGGCACCCTTGTCTGGCTCACACATTACCTCGATAGGTTTCGATGGAACGCCCTCCACTAATCCCCTGTCTGTACCTATCTCCTTTGACCTAGGAAACAATCCCACTGACACCACGTTTCTGGTCTCCTCCAACTCCCCTGACGCCATTATGGGTATTGATTTACTGAAACATTTCCGCGCTACTATTAGGTGTTCCCCGGATGGAGTCCGAGTCATCCTGTACGACAACCCGAGCATGTCCAGACCCTACCCCGCATGACATATGTACATCATAGCAGATGCTGACCTATCCTTGCTCGATGCCCTACCCCAGTACCTATGGGCCAGAAACGACTCGGATGTAGGACGAATGATGATCGATCCTGTACACATAACTGTTCGACCAGATGCAATACTCCCGAAACTCCCACAGTACCGGATATCGCCCGAAGGCGAGAAGGCATTGGTAGCGATTATTCAGTCCTTGGTAGATGCAGGAGTGGTAGAGGAAGTGGTTAGTAATGTCTGCAATAGCCCTATCCTACCCATTGTTAAGAAGCAAGGTGAGGGAGATGAGAAAGCGTACCGCTTCATCATCGACCTGCGAGAAGTCAACAAAGTGGTGGTGCCACAGTACCCCGTAGTCTCAGACATCGCCACCATTCTGACTCTCATTCCCGTCCACTGCCACCACCTTCACCGTTATTGATCTTAAAAATGCATTTTTCTCTATCCCCATCCATCCAGACAGCCGTTATCTCTTCGGCTTCACTTTAAAAAACCGTTCATACAGATTTTGTAGAGCTCCCCAGGGCTACACTGAAAGTCCCAGCATTTACAGCCAGGCCCTCAAAAGACAGCTGGACGCCGTCCAGCTACCAGATGGAGTGGTGTTGATCCAATATGTCAATGATATCCTTTTGGCGGCCGACACCACTCCACTTGCAATAACAGCCACTATCCAACTCTTGCACTTTCTTGCGGAGAATGGCCACAAAGTCTCCAAAAAGAAACTGCAGTTCTGCCAGCCCCAAGTAACATACCTAGGCCATCTCCTGTCCAAAGAAGGGAGGAAACTTACGCCCGACCAAATCCAAACCATCCTAGACACCCCCATTCCAAAAACACAGAAGCAAGTCCGTTCATTAGTGGGCCTTACTTCCTTCTGCCGACAATGGTTACCAAATTTCAGTCTCATTATAAAACCCCTACTTTCCCTGTTGGCCAAAGATGTTCCATTCCCACTCCCTTGGACTCCCGAATGCCAAGCATCCTTTAAGGAGTTACGGGATGCCCTTTGCTCGGCACCCGTTCTAGGAACACCAGATTACTCCAAGCCCTTCTCCCTCTTCACTCACGAAAGGGAGGGATGCGCATTGTCTGTTCTGACTCAGCCCATCGGCACCAAACAACGCCCTTGTGCCTACTTCTCTGCCACTCTTGATCCAGTCGCCACAGCTCTACCTGCCTGCCTTCGAGCAGTAGCCGCTGCTGCTGTCTCTATTCGCCAGAGTGAGGGAATTGTGCTTTCGAACTCTCTCACGGTATTAGTGCCCCATGCAGTTGACACCCTTTTGAACCAGACCAAGACTCAACACCTGACTAGTGCACGACTGACAGGGTACGAATTGACTTTACTTGCGCCCCACATCACCCTGAAGAGATGCACGACATTGAATCCTGCTACACTGTTACCCTTGCCTGAAAATGACCCCGATGTGCCCCCTATACACGACTGTGTGACCCTCACGGACGAACAGACTAGGAGTAGAATTGACCTCCGAGACATTGCTTTTTCAGATCCTGATGGAGAACTATGGGTAGATGGCTCTTGTATCAAACTTCCAGATGGCACCACTTCTGCTGCCTATGCGGTGACGACAGCTCGAACAGTAGTTGAAACCGCTCGCATCACACAACGATCCGCACAGGCAGCAGAACTAATTGCCCTCACACGAGCATGTATCATAGCAGCAGGAACCACGGCAAACATTTACACGGACAGCCAGTACGCCTTCGGGGTGGTTCATCATTTTGGGCTCCTGTGGAGGGAAAGGGGATTCCTGACGTCCCACGGTACGCCCATCCTTCACGGAGATTTAGTCTCCGCCCTGATTGAAGCACTTCTTCTCCCCAAACAAGTAGCAGTGATCAAATGCCAGGCACACAAGAAGGTGACAGATTTAGTTGGACAGGGAAACGCACTAGCCGACATCACTGCCCGAACCACAGCTGAGAATAGGACAACGACACGCATGTATGTGACCAGGTCACAAGCAGAAAAATGGACCGACGCTAGGGAAACGATCAGGGACATCCAATCGGCCAGCACACCACACGAACTGACTGAGTGGGAGCGGGTGGGTCTAAGGGACGATGAAGGCTGCTGGCGGACAAAAGACACAAACAAATGGTTGCTGCCTGATGCATATTTGATCCCCATACTGACAATGGCACACTCCCCTGCACACATAGGCTCTGCCCCCATGATCGAACTCATTTCCAAAGTCTGGCACAACAACAAGATCCCCGACTCGGCCAAACGCCTAGTCCAGCAGTGCCTTATCTGCCTACAACACAACCCCGGGAAAGGAACTGTGGTACCCCGGGGAGGGTTTGGGATCCCCGACCACCCCTTTGAGGTCCTCCAGATGGATTACATCCAATTAGAAAGGTGCCAATGTTTGAAGTACGTATTAGTCATCGTATGTGCCTTCAGCAAATGGGTGGAAGCCTATCCGACCCGTGATAACACTGCCATGACTACTGCCAAAGTACTACTGAAAGAGTTTTTCCCCCGCTACGGCCTTTGTCGAATTTTATGGAGCGACAATGGCCCCCACTTCATAGCTGAAGTTATCCAACTAATCCTGAAGAGGTTGGGGGTGAAACAGAGGTTCCACGCAGTCTTCCACCCCCAATCTGCTGGCCTAGTTGAACGCCACAACGCCACACTGAAACTGAAACTGTCAAAAATAGTGGCCACCACAGGACTTAAGTGGCCAGATGCCCTTCCACTGGCGTTACTATCGATGCGCTCCACTCCCACTAAGCACCACTTGACCCCCTACGAAGTTGTGTTTGGGCGGCCTATGAACCTCTGGACTGCCCCCAAACCGACCTCCATTCACGACGTCCCCGACGTCCTGCTGTCAGATTATTTATACAAATTAACTAAAACGTTGTCTGTCATTCATCAACAGGTGCAGCAGGCCATCCCCGATGCTTCCAGGGGTCCCGGTCACGATATCCAACCGGGAGACTACGTCCTAGTCCGGAACTTTCAACGAGCGAAGAGTCTGGAACCCCGGAGGACGGGCCCCTGGCAAGTACTGATCACCACTCGGACGGCTCTTCGAGTTGTGGAAAATTGAATTTTGCCTTGTCATGTGTGCCTACGTGTTCCCCATTCTATATTATATGTGCATGATCGATATGCATGTATCCCCCTATGATCGATTAAAGACGCAATTATAGTTGTGTCCAGCTCTAGTATGCCAGTTCCCAGTTCTCGTGAAAAGCAACGAGTATTAGGCCTATGTTGCCACGTTTTACAGTTTGCACGTTAATTCATTGAATTGTCCCCGTTTCTAGGCCTCAAAAGGGCCCGGACACCAGATTCAAGTTCCTGTCTCCTGAACCTGCTCCGAGGAGCGATACAGCCCCCACCTGCATCCCTGACCCTTCACTTATTTCCTGCAGCGCAGTGCCCGGCCCGGCTCTGCCTGACAGTCTGCCAAGAGTATGTTATGCTTCTAGTTATCAGTTCAGCTCCTCGTCTTTGCATTCCTAAGCTACTGAACCGCATAAACAGCTTCAGCTATGGTCTAGTCTTTCTGTCTCCATGCAAGAGAAATACTGTATTAATATTCATAGAATATTCCTAGCACACGCAATACATGTAGAATAAATGCATGCACCAGCCTTAGTGTCAAGTAGCCTTTGCCCTGATAACTTTTGGATTCTATCAACATGTACTCCAAACACCAGATACCAGATACGCTATAGGTACATGTCGTCCTGACATCGCAGACTTTAGTCTCCTCTTCTAGTGCAGAAGTCATAGCCCCCAGTTCTCCCTAGTAACACGTCATTGCCCGTTTGCGCGCACCACTAGGTTAAAGGTCCCAGCTGCTCAGGTAGCCCCCTCCATGTTTCCGCCCATTCATGACACTTCTGTGACGTTCACATCACATGTCTCAGTGCACGCCTTCTTTTCACGCCTACTCCGTTCTTATCTTACGCTTGTCACTAGTTACGCCTACTGTATGTAATATAATTATGATGTTATAGTATATATATGATGTACTGTTAATGTTAAGGCGCGAGCGTTCATGCCATTTGGCGTTCCTGCCATTTTCCCTGCCCCCGGCAGCTGCCTTCCTTCTATGCCCTTTTATTTCAGGCTGTCCCGTTCCAGTCCCTTCCTTTTTGCCTGAATAAATCCTTTTTGACTCAGATACATCGGATCCTGCCTCTTATTTATTGAGCTATCTGTTATTGTTAAATATAGTCAAAAATAGTACCGGTAATTAATTATTTATTTACCACATAATGGCGCCCGAATAGGGACGAGCCCCTTCCCCACGCGCTGGCGATGCAACGCCGGTCCCCTGACCCTCTGCAGCCGTGACGGAACTATACCGTGCACGTGCAGATATTTCTGCTTCAAGTCTCCCTCAGGCCCACGGAGGAAACGGAGACTGCGGTCCGACATCCAGACGAAGCGGTGTGGAATGCGGTTCGTCCCGACCAGAGCCCAAGCCGAGAGAGCAAGGTCCGAGGTATCCGGAGGCCCACCTGTAACCGAAGTTTCCGAAGTTCGTAGTCCGACGTCGTAGCGGTCCAGTCCAGTCCGAGGCCTTCCAGTTTCTGCTTCCCGGTGAGTACCGTCGCGGGGGAAGTATCTAGACAGGATCATTAGTTTGTTCCTGGTCCGTGGGGTTTGTTGGTACACAGATCCATTACGAAGTGTCCGCCTAGGTGGATACGGGTCCAGACGTATCTCTTTATGGGACCGGTATGTTCTGTACTGTTTTAGCAGTGCATCCAGTAAGTCTAGTAAGTTCAGTTCTCGAGAAATTCATGTGTTCTGTTTTCAGTGTATGAGGTAGTATTTCTGTTCGAACTGTTATTCATGTATTTTTATGTCGTGGTATGAGAGTTTTGTTTGCTGTATTATTACTGTGATCATTGTGTATTGTATATTTCCGAAGATGCCTCTATTCTCGAAATTACGTCAGATCAAAACCAGAAAAGGTTTACTCGAAGAAGCAGTTCCTGTCCCTCCTAGGGACAGTCCAGGACATTTTATGTATCACAAGCATGGCTTAGATGCCATAATATATCTAGACTTATGGTCAGACTACACGAAAGATCTTGAAGAGAAATATAGATGGCCTGTATCAGGCACATGGGATGCCGAGTGCATCATGCGAGTAGAAAAAGCATTATGGAAAAAGAAAGCCAGACAGTCCCAGAAAGATGCCATCGAGTTATGGCGCAAAGAATCTCATAAAAGAACCGAAAAAGAATTCAGAAAAACAGAATTAAGTAGGGAATCATCAGAGAAAGCTCAAGAAAGGGAATTAATCGAAGAAGGTGAACGAGTTAGAACAGAACAGTCAGACAGACAGAGAAATGCCCTTATTAAAGGTATGTATCCTCTTCTTGCCGAGGGCTTGCCGAAGGCAAGCCCGGAAGCACCCTGTAATTTACCGCCACCATTGGTCCCGACTAAGCTACGTCACAAACCGACTGCAGCTGAAATATTTCTCTCGTCCTATTTGGACGATACTGTCCCAGAATATGCAAATCCTATTCCGCCTGCTCAACCTCAGCATCCTGTTAATAATGTAGTTCCTGTTCCTCCAGTCGCTGGTCCCGGGAGCCCTGTCCATGTGCCAGTACTCCCGGACCAGTCCACGTCACGAGTTTTGCCAGTCACTTTACCAGCACATTCAGCATTAATAGACGATTCTAGTTCAGGAGGAGCGGTGGGAGGTGCTCCTACCACCCCGCCTCAAGTAAGACGAATGACGCTGAGAGAAGCAGCGTTACAACGTACGCCAAAACTGACTACATACGCAGATCTCAAGCGATACCTTATTGACTGTAGATATGATTCAGTTCCAGGCGAAGATCACATGATCTTGTATTCAGTACGTTTAAGACGAGTTGCCAACTTTTTGGCCACCCTGCCCGATATGAAGGAACATCTAGACAGAATATATCATTTTATCCGTACAGGGGAGCATCCAGAAAGTATTCACGAAGCTATGGTACACAGAAAGGTCGAGATTCAAAGTATGATTCTGCAATTTATGATTAACTGTTTAATAAGAGAACAAGATTATCCTGATAAAGACAAAGAAGAAATGAAAGCTCTGACTAGGTGGAGTGACAATATAGCCGAGGGAAAACACAAGACACAAGGTTGTATAGAAAATATGTACAGGAAAATCCGTAAAGAAATTGTACGTATACACGAGAAAGAGAAAGAAATAAGAGGAACAGAGAAAGAGAATGACTCTTCCAGTGAAGAGGTAGATAGCGAGAATCCCGACAGAATAGCGTATGTAGGTAGAACTAGACTTTCCGACAGACATTCACGCCTAGACTGCAAGAAAGTTTTCCCTCCTCCCGTCCCAGAGCAGTATTCTCTGGAACAAGTATTCCAGGCTACAGATAAAATCCTGAAATCACGAATAGGTTATAGCGAGCTTAGTACCATGCATGAACAAGAACTAGCCCGATCAGCAGTCCGATGGACTACTGATTCTACCACTTTTCCAGATGAAATAGTGGCCCAAACGTTTCTGAAACTGCCCCCAGCCGAGCAACGACTGGTGGGTATGTATATGATCCAGCACCTCATTACACAGTATGAGGAACAGCATTCTGATCCAGGTCCTCTACATGATGTATTAAACGAGTTACTCCTAAACAGATGGAAAGGCCTAGGTACCGATTTAATTAATGTCATTCTAGAACAGCGCCACAAATACAGAACGTTCCTGAACCCGCACTTTGTTCCCGTTCCACCCCCAGTAAGAAAATCATTCTACATAGATAGACAGAATCCGTTACGAGAAGTACATCCAGTTAAAGGAGTAGGGGGTGATCTAGAACGAGTATTTGTTTACACCCCTATCACGAAAATAGAACTCTTGGAAATGAAAAAGTTAATACCCTGTCACGATAAAGATCCAGCAGGATTCCACCGTGAATTAAAGGACATGCTCCGTATGGGAGAATACACGTATCCTGATATCATTAAAATGTTAAAGGTCCTGTTGCCTGCGGGCATATATGAAAAACTCAAAGAAAAAGAATGGGAGGTGGGAGAGAAAAAGATAGATTGGACAGCATTAGAGACTGAAGATAACACACGAGTTCCAGGTACCGGTCTTGGGGAAAAAGCTAAAGCTTTGCCCGAATTGTTAATTCAAGTCTTGCCAAGATTACTAGTCACGAAAAAGGAAGACTGGGATGCTATCTCAGCCTGTAAACAGAAACCAGATGAAGACACTAGTGATTTTTATTCTAGATTTGAGAAATGTTTCATTATAAATAGTGGTCTGAAAACGAGTAGTGAGTCATATCCACATCTTTTCGTTACCAAACTAGTTGAGAATTCAAGTCCACAAGTTAAAAATCGAGTACTGAAAGTCGAGAGTACTTGGCAAGCTAATACTCCGTCACAAATGCTTCAGATGCTCCAGTACCACCAGAACAGAATCAGGGAAGAGCAAGAACACAAAAGGAGACGTATGAAAGACACGAAAATGAAAGTATTAGTTGCACAGTCTGTTCCCCAAGACAGTCAGAAGAGGGGTACGAATCAAGCCAGTCATCCTGCAGTTCCCGTTAAAGGGACATGCAATTACTGTAAACAGCCAGGTCATTTTATAAATGAATGTGCAGTTCTGAAACACAACATAGCTACTGGTAAGACTAAAGAAAGACCACGTCCGCCTAGACAAGAACAAGTTTCACAGACTTCCCAGCCACCACAGAATGCACAACAGACAGTTACAGTACCGCAGCCTATCGCTGCCACACAGCACGTTACACAGCAGATGTACCAGTATGCACAGTCCGAGTATCCAGAATATCAGCAGTATTCATGAAACAGCCTAGAGAGGGAGGTAGGCTTGCCTCTTATCGAGATTCCTGTAGATCAAGAGGGTCCCTATGTACACAGTCAAGTATTAGGAAAAGACAGAAAGTTTCTGATTGATACAGGGGCAAGTAGGACTACCATCAGTCATGACGAGGTTCCAGGGGCTCCGCTCTCAGGCTCAAGAAATGTTTCCCTTGGATTTTCAGGAAAGCCTATTGTTAATGAAATATCGAAACCAGTTTCCCTAGAAGTTGGTCCCTTGTCCCGAACTACAGACTTGTTACTTACGAAATCTTGTCCAGAAAATTTATTGGGTATCAGGACATTGAAAGAATTAGGTGCAATTATTTGTTGCTCCCCAGAAGGAGTACGACTGTTCCTACGTGATTTTAAAGGTCATTATGTATTACGTGATTTTGATCCAAGATTATTGAATGTACCACAGCATTTATGGGCGCAAGGTCCAACTGATGTAGGTTGTATGCACATTACACCCTATCGTGTCACTCTGAAACAAGGTGTTGTATTACCACGGATCCGACAGTATAAATTGCCACCTGAGGCTGTAGCAGCCTTATCCAAAATTATTGACGAGCTCATTGCTCAAGGAGTGGTCGGCGAAACTGACTCCAATGTATGTAATTCTCCTATCATTCCAATTCTGAAACGCACTGACCCAAATGCACCTCCAGTTTATCGATTAGTGATTGATCTCCGAGAGCTTAATAAATGTATCATTCCTCAGTACCCAGTGGTCCCAGATATTTCTTCCCTATTGACAGCCATTGATTGCGAAGCCACGTTCTTTACTGTTATTGATCTCAAGAATGCATTTTTTAGTGCTCCCATTCATCCAGACAGCCAATTCCTTTTCGGTTTCTGTTTAAATGGAAAAAGCTATAAATTTACACGAGCTCCTCAAGGTTTCACAGAAAGTCCTAGTATTTACAGTCAAGCACTTAAGAGACAACTAGACAGTATTCACATGCCAACTGACACTGCCCTGCTCCAGTATGTTGATGATCTACTGATCACAGCCCGTTCTGAACGTGACTGCGAACGTGCGTCACTTACAGTCTTGTATTTCCTGGCCGAGATGGGACACAAGGTGTCCCCTTCCAAATTGCAATTCTGTGTCCAGCAAGTGGTCTACTTGGGACACTTACTGTCCAAGAGGGGTAGGCAGGTGACACCTGATCGTATTCAGTTAATAGCACGTCTTCCACAGCCCAAGACTCAGAAGGAGGTACGAGCTTTTATCGGCCTCACTTCTTACTGCAGACAATGGATTCCTCAGTATGCATTTCTAGCCAAGCCACTGATACAGTTAACGACACAGGAGGCAGCCGTATCGACTGTCCTCCTTTGGACCCAGGAACATACACTTGTTTTTAATGAGTTAAAGAAAGCTTTATGCCAAGCACCTGTTCTAGCAACACCGAACTATAGTAAGCCTTTTACACTTTTTGTTACTGAACGTGATGGTACTGCATTATCTGTTCTCACACAAGATCAAGCAGGACAATACAAGCCCTGTGCTTATTTTTCTAGCACATTAGATCCAGTGGCCCAGGCTCTGCCTGCGTGCCTCAAGTCAGTTGCAGCCACAGCTCTAGCTATCAGACAAAGTGATTCCATAGTGTTAGGACACTCCCTGACAGTACAAGTTCCACACTCCGTGGAAGTTCTTTTAAACCGAACACAGACTCAGCACTTAACAATTGCACGTTTAACAGGTTATGAACTGACACTGTTCCAGCCACACATAGAAATCAGACGCTGCAACATTTTAAATCCTGCTACACTGTTACCCTCGACTATTCCAGATCCTGCCACACATGACTGTGTGGAAGTTGTTAACACCATGACGAAGCCAAGACAAGACTTGACAGACATTGCATTACCTGATCCAGACCTGACACTTTACGTGGATGGTTCATGTATGAGAACAAGTACAGGAGAACTAGTAGCCGCGTATGCAGTGACTACTGAAACCGAAGTTATAGAAACACATCGTATTGACACCCTGTCTGCTCAAGCAGCAGAGCTCGTCGCTCTGACCCAAGCCTGCATACGAGCCAAGAACCTGAAAGTAAACATATACACAGATTCACGTTATGCATTCGGAGTCGTACACAACTTTGGAGTGCTCTGGAAAGAGAGAGGTTTCATGACTTCTCATGGAACCAAGATTCAGCATGGTCTCCTCATTCAGGCTCTGTTAGATGCAATACATTTACCGACAGCTATTGCTATCATGAAGTGCAAGGCACATACGAAAGTTACTGACATCATTTCCCAAGGTAATGATCTAGCAGATCGAACAGCCAAGCTCACAGCTCAGACTCCAGACATTCCAGTTAACACGACACTGACACACATTCCAGAACAGACTACTTGTATGACAGTTAAGGACCCTACACAAGATGTCATAGATATACAGTTACATGCTACTCCTGGGGAAATCAAGAAATGGTCCGAACAAGGAGGGGTCCAGACAGATCAAGGATGGTTGACGAAGGGAAAAGCCACATGGTTTCTCCCCGACTCTATGGTTCAAGTCATTATTAACACGGCACATAGTCCTGCACATTTAGGAGAAAAAGCCATGCTAGACAGTATTCAGAACCTCTGGTTCAACAAGCACTTACGAGCAGCCGCCAAGCAGAAAGTACGTACCTGCATGATATGTTGTCAGTTCAATCCAGGTAAAGGTGTCCCGGTGGAACGAGTTGGTTTCCATCCTCCTGACCACCCTTTTGAAGTCCTCCAGATGGATTATATTCAGATGGAGCGATGTCGAGGTTTCAAGTATGTCCTTGTAGTTGTATGTGCTTTGTCCAGATGGACAGAAGAATATCCAGTCCCAGATTACACAGCTGCGACCACTGCTAGGCAGTTGGTTCGTGAGTTCTTTCCCCGCTATGGATTACCTAGAGTCGTGTATTCAGATAACGGCCAGCCATTCTCATCCGAGCTCATGAAACAAGTATCCCTTCTGTTAGGGTACCAGTGGAAGTTCCATTGTGTACGCCATCCTGAAGCAGCCGGTCTCGTAGAGAGACATAACCAGACTTTGAAAATCCGAATTGCCAAAGTGTGTGCAGAGAAAGGCGTAGATTGGATAGTAGCCCTGCCAGTCGCTCTTTTCTATATGAGAATGGTTGCCCATTCCCGTTCAGGACTATCCCCATACGAGATAGTGTTTGGTCGTCCCCCCAACATGTGGGGTACACCTAGACCCCGCAAGATCACTGATGTTGACAGTAATATGCTGACAGATTACCTTGCTTCCTTGATGTCTGCACTACAATCTTGTCGTTCACAGGTTGCCGCTACATTTCCAGACAACACCGACGTGAAACCGCATGAAGTCGTTCCAGGGGACATGGTACTTATAAGGAACTTTGATCGTTCAAGTCCGCTGGAGCCCCGTTGGAAGGAACCCCGTCTAGTTCTCCTCACCACCCGGACGGCTGTGAAGGTGGAAAACCGCAAAGGCTGGCTACACGTGAGCCACATCAAGAAATTTCATGGATTTAAGCCAAAGACATTTATCAAGGACTGCCCTGTTCTCAAGGACTGCCAAGACTATGAAACTAAAATTCCCCTGTTAGAGAAAACTCCGCAGCAGGAGTATAAAGCCAAACTGAGGTCTAGTAAGTCAGCCAGTTTAATTGTCTAAGTCCCTCTCGGGTGAAACGGTTAGACAGGTTCCTGACATGTATGAGACAGACCCACATAGTGAGAGAGTTAGTCAAAACTCTAAGAGATGTATTATCGTTTTATTCTTTTTATTGTTCCTGAGTCTTATGGTTACATGCATAAGTTATGATTTACATTTATGTTTTCCGATTTCACATGTACATATGTTTTCTAATGTTACAGTAGAGCACACATTTAGTGACCTGCCTCCTCACGAGTTATCCTATCGTCTTGCCATGCGCAACAATTCTTTTATCCGAATGCTGCATTATTCACACCAGACCAGCAATGCCACTAATTGTTGGGTATGTGGTCGACTCCCCCCTTTCCAGACACCGAAGGGAGTTCTGCCACTCTTTCCTTATCCGTTTTCACACAATGGTTCGTGTGGAGCATGGTCCACATTAACGTCATCCTCAACTGATATGTCCCTTCTGAATAGAACATGTTTCTCAGACAAGGAAGGTCTTTCCCATAGAACAGGGTTAGATCTAGAAAATGAAGTATATGATTTAGGTAATTATTCCTCGAATTTCATGGTTCTGAATGTTCAGTCCGAGACTACTCCAGATTTGCCTGCTATTTCGGTTCTACCAGTCAAAGGCGAATTATGTGTCAGAAAGAATGGTTCTGTACACCTAGGACACAGTGATTGTACTACTGTGGTCGAGTATAGTGACAGTGGGAAATCTATTTTCAAAGCCTCACGTCATTCGTATTTTGTGTGTGGTCAGACCGCATATGTACGTCTGCCCCTCGATTGGGATGGAACATGTTATATTGCCTTCCTACTGCCACCAGTTTTTCTAGCCCCATCTGATTATCACAGAAACACGCATCTAGTACACTTCAGACATAGAAGGGAGATCGAGTCCCCAATTGTCGATCAAACTGAAACTACCCTAGAACAGTATCAAGATTTCAATAAAGGTTTCTTCTTCTTTATAGGCCCTGTCCAGAATAGTAAGCTAATACGTAGGTTAACCAGAACCCTTGAAGCAGTAGTGAATGAAACTACTTCCGCTCTAGGTAATTTAACAGAAGAACAATCTGCTATGAGATTTGTCGTGCTCCAAAATCGTCTCGTTCTTGACGTCATACTGGCCGATAGAGGAGGAGCTTGTAGAGTCATCGGATCTAGTTGCTGCGTTTTCATTCCTAATAACGCGCCGTCTGTTTATTCAGCTATAACCAGACTTCATAAAATTGCCCATCAGTTACACCAGAATCCAGGCACCTGGACATGGTCCGGTTGGCTCTGGAGTATAATATCTGCCTGGGGATGGAAAGTATTGTCATTCCTGGGTATAGCAGTAATGATTATATTCAGTTGCTGCCTCTGTTTACAATGTGGCCCTGCGATTTGCGGCTTGTGCGCTACATCCTGTATTCCTAGTCCAAAGTCCCGCTCCCAGAAGATTCGAGACGAGCAAATGATGCTATATGAAATGATAGATGGTATCATGAATATTGATGTTTCCTGATGGAAACGTAGGGCACAAGGAGGGAATGTGGAAAATTGAATTTTGCCTTGTCATGTGTGCCTACGTGTTCCCCATTCTATATTATATGTGCATGATCGATATGCATGTATCCCCCTATGATCGATTAAAGACGCAATTATAGTTGTGTCCAGCTCTAGTATGCCAGTTCCCAGTTCTCGTGAAAAGCAACGAGTATTAGGCCTATGTTGCCACGTTTTACAGTTTGCACGTTAATTCATTGAATTGTCCCCGTTTCTAGGCCTCAAAAGGGCCCGGACACCAGATTCAAGTTCCTGTCTCCTGAACCTGCTCCGAGGAGCGATACAGCCCCCACCTGCATCCCTGACCCTTCACTTATTTCCTGCCGCGCAGCGCAGTGCCCGGCCCGGCTCTGCCTGACAGTCTGCCAAGAGTATGTTATGCTTCTAGTTATCAGTTCAGCTCCTCGTCTTTGCATTCCTAAGCTACTGAACCGCATAAACAGCTTCAGCTATGGTCTAGTCTTTCTGTCTCCATGCAAGAGAAATACTGTATTAATATTCATAGAATATTCCTAGCACACGCAATACATGTAGAATAAATGCATGCACCAGCCTTAGTGTCAAGTAGCCTTTGCCCTGATAACTTTTGGATTCTATCAACATGTACTCCAAACACCAGATACCAGATACGCTATAGGTACATGTCGTCCTGACATCGCAGACTTTAGTCTCCTCTTCTAGTGCAGAAGTCATAGCCCCCAGTTCTCCCTAGTAACACGTCATTGCCCGTTTGCGCGCACCACTAGGTTAAAGGTCCCAGCTGCTCAGGTAGCCCCCTCCATGTTTCCGCCCATTCATGACACTTCTGTGACGTTCACATCACATGTCTCAGTGCACGCCTTCTTTTCACGCCTACTCCGTTCTTATCTTACGCTTGTCACTAGTTACGCCTACTGTATGTAATATAATTATGATGTTATAGTATATATATGATGTACTGTTAATGTTAAGGCGCGAGCGTTCATGCCATTTGGCGTTCCTGCCATTTTCCCTGCCCCCGGCAGCTGCCTTCCTTCTATGCCCTTTTATTTCAGGCTGTCCCGTTCCAGTCCCTTCCTTTTTGCCTGAATAAATCCTTTTTGACTCAGATACATCGGATCCTGCCTCTTATTTATTGAGCTATCTGTTATTGTTAAATATAGTCAAAAATAGTACCGGTAATTAATTATTTATTTACCACAGAGTGGAGGGGAAAAAGAACTGGCTGCATGCACACCACTGCAAGAAGGTTTCCTCGGGCCTGGCCACGACAGACAACGTCAGCACCCAAGAAGAGCTCCTGAACAAAGACCGACCATCACTGAACTGCTATCCTGATACCGAGGCACTTGAACTTGCAAAACACTCTGATCCCACTGTGCCTTCCCGAGAAGGGTATTTCCTGCGTCGAAAGGAGGGAGCTTCCGCTAAGTAGGCCACTGACTAAGTTAAAAATCTCAGAACGGTGACCCAAAGCAACCAAGGGTTACCCGGAGAGAAGCTAAACAAAGTCTGTGGTTCTGCCCACTACCGAGCACCTTGAAGATGAAGATGATGGAAGCGCCAGATAAGAAGATGATGGAAGCGCCAGATAAGAAGACGTCGGAAGCAACAGGAAATACCCACTACAGGAACCCAAAGACTGATAATTTGCACAAATCAAAGACAATCGCTTTCTTCATTGTCTTCCTCGTTTGCCTCCTCCTCATGACTTCCTTCTGGATCTTGGAGGAAAGCACACCCGCTCACCAGATGTTGCCAACCACTGTCCAGCCAACCACCATGAAAGAGCACCACCTGATCACCCTTTCGCCTCAGCTCCGAGAAAGGCGTAAGGAGTTCTGGAACAATTCCTTCGTACAACTGTTGCATCAGCACAACCTTGCTGCAAATGCCACGAACTGCTGGATCTGTGGGTTCCTCCCACATGCTACCGGACACTCCATCCCCTTCATCCCTTCTCCTTTCTCAGTTCACGGCTCCTGCCTCGCCTGGTTGATCCTCATGCAGGAAAGCCACAAGGACAACGCCACTTCTGGTCAAACAGAGTCACACTTCTACTATGGGTTCTGGCTGAACAAAACAAGAAAGACGTCTGCTCCCTTTTGTCCTGCAATTTCAGGTTCAACCTTCTTTACGAACATCCTTGCCAAAGAAAGGGTCGATATGCAGGTGCTCCACAATCCAGCCAGACCCACCTTCTCCCACCTGCGGAAACAAACGGCTGCCACCCTGACCGTGGCCCTGTCTGTCATCAATGTCGCGGGACTTGTATGCCTCGAAGGACAAGGAACGCAGCTGGTGGGTCATAGTTCTTGTCGCATCACCAAAACATTGGTCTCAGCTGACCCCCCCTCCTTTGTTGCTTCTCCGAATATGTACTTTGTTTGTGGCACCAAAGCTTACACCTGGCTCCCAAAAGGCTGGAGGGGCACGTGCTACATCGCCTTCATTCTTCCTCCCACGTATGTGGCTTCAGCCTACCACCACCGGCAAAAGCGCGCCGGAGATGTTGAACAAGCCGACTCCACCGGAGCACAGTTCCTGGATGCAGCAAAGGGACTAGTTCCTCTGTGGGGACCAATGGCAAAAGCCGCGCTATCCGACACCTGACTCAGGCAGTAGAAACAGCCATTAACATCACCGCTGGCATCCTTGCTAACAACACGGCTGAGCTTCAGGCAGTCCGCCTGGTGGCTCTTCAAAACCGCCTTGTTCTAGATGTGGTTCTGGCCGACCGTGGAGGTGCATGCCGCATCATCAGCTCCAGCTGTTGCACCTACGTGCCAGATAACTCACCTTCAGTCTACAAAGCAATCGAACACCTCCACAGACTGTCCTCGGAGGTTCACCAGGAACAGGAAGGATGGTCGCTTGGAGGCTGGTTCTGGGACACTTTGAAGAACTGGGGATGGAGATTGTTCACGTTTTTATTGATACCAATCATGATACTGTGTGGGTGTTGCTTAGGTATTCAATGTTTACCACCTTTATGTGCACTCATTTCCAACTGTATGTGCCCAAAGACTTTGAACTTTAAAACTGAGCACATGAGTCCCCTATACGAGATAGAGGTGCGTGGTCTCATGGGGATTGATCCGAACTGACAAGCTGGCGAGACATGTTAAAGGGAGGACTGTGGAATTTTAGTTCGTGTACTGAACATCATCTACGCCATCTTGTAGACTCACGTACGAGCATACACGACAGCCATTTTAGGTACCATGGTCTCCCTGTTCACGATCGCCCGTCAGCACACTTCCCTGAACCTTGCAAGCCTTCCCCGCGCACCCTGGCTGCCCCCGCACTCACATGCACAAGTCATGAACCCTCCCCTCCCATGACTCTGTCTCAGGGAATCACACCCCGCGCCTGACCAACACCTCCTTTTCGTCCATGAATACCCCTCCTTTGATGACCCCTTCCTCTGAGCCCGACTGCCTGTACGAACCGCTGGTCATCCTTTAGCCCGAGGATACAGTTTATTGCCCACTACTGTATGCACTCGCCTCTCCTGAAAGGAGCCACTATTGATCATGACCCCCCACCCCCCGAGATTCGATCAGGCGCACACATTCCAGAGGAATCGGCAGAACACTCAGCTGCATGATAGCCCCCTCCCAATCATATGAGGGGAAAGTGCCTCTACTGTTGTCATGTGTTGGAATGGGCCGGAACTGGGGGGGTGCCGGGGATGTCGTTCTCATACTTCACAATACCCTTGTTGTAATAAAGAACGTTCACATGTCTTAAACCAGTGTATAAAAGACCAGGTCTCAAAGAGGCTGAGAGAGCACCTCGAGACGATACCTTGTTGTCTGATCTGATGTGTTCTACTCCGTCGGAATAAACTTGTTTCCTGTCTTCCTGTCTCCAGCGCCTGCCTCTTTATTGAATAACTTCGTAAGGTATTAGAGGCGTTTTACGCCGGGCAAATCTAATTTAGGAAACATTAACTGAAATCGCCTGACCATTTTGAATTGATCTTTATCATTCCAGCCCCAGTCCTGGCGCGAAACTGGACAAAGGAAAGGGGATGTAACCACTCCCCTTCCTGGTCCCACCCAGAGGAGGGACCTAGTAGGTGATCCGGCCCCTAGAATTGGAATAAGAGTAGGAGCTGTGTCCTGAGACTTCAGATCATCCTGAACTCGACTTGAAATAAGAAGAAAACTGGACTTCGACATTCTGCTGCACAGAAGACTGAAGAGATTCTCCCTTGTGGCCAAGGAGTGACCACCCTGTGAATACAGGCACCAACCAGCAACTCAACGTCTGCTTTGCCGCCGCCTCCCACTGGAGCCAGAGCCCAGAGCCTGACAAGACCCAGGCTCCCAGACATCTCACAGCCCGATCCACAGTCCCTGCAAAGAAGGGACCTGTGGAGGCACCGAGAGACGTGGGACCAGACCTCTTGAAAGACCCCTGAGAAGCTGACTGCACAGCACCCAAGGCACCCTCGATGCTGTGCTTTAGGGTTTGAGAAGCCTCAACACCGAGCAGCATTTGCACCGAAGATCAGCCCCCCAGCATCTCCACGATCTGCGTGGGCCCGTTTTGCACTTTGCCACTCAATGCACCATCCCGGCCACTTGCCACGTGGCTAGCGGCCATCTTGGCGACGAAAACTACAACTTACACCACTGGTCTGGTTGCTCCAGACTGGCCCTTGCTCCCCTGAAAAGGAGCACCCGCTCTGACCTTGCTGGTCCGAGTGAGAAGCTTGAATCGATTCCTGCGTGGCTTGCTTTAGCCAAGGCCTGTTTGCTCCAATCAAGTTTCCGACACCGCCATCAGCGAGAGCCTTTGTGGGACAGCTCGTGACCAACGCCTGGATGTCCTTGACCTCTTCGTGCCCACGTGGCTGCAGAGACAATCTTCACCTCATCTCCTGTTTGCACCCGACATTGCCTGGTTCCTTCCTGGTTCCACTGTAGTCACTGGCTAGTGACTTTGAACATTGTCCCCTCTGCTTTCAGGTCTTCACCTCTTCAGATCCACCCTTGGATCCACCGGAACTCTTCTCGACGACCCGCCTGCAGCATCTTCAGCTCCAAGCAGCATCGACCTGCGTGACTAAACCCGACACTACTTCGCACCTGTGCACCCACTTCCTGTGGGTGAGGTAACTCAGCAATGCCGGTGTTCCCACACTGGTATACACCTCTAGTGCCTGTGTCTAAAGTTTTGTCCTTGTAGGTTCATCGGAAGGTTCCTAAAACATTAACTTTGTAACTTTTACGCACCATTGACATTGCATTGGTGCATGCGTGCGCTTTCCGCACTGCACCCGAGTCCCGCGGGCCTTTCCCGACTTCATCACTGCTAGTCTCGAACAGCTCCAACGATTCCCCAGGCCCTAGGCCTCTTCACTTTCCCCATAGTGGTTCTTATACCACTATTTTAGTATATGGTTTAGGTGGCCCCTAGGGCTCATCCATATTCGTGCAACTTTTGTATATTTAAACTGTGTTTTGTTTTAACGCTTATGCTTCTGTGCTCATAAAGAGTATAGGGGATATTTTTAGTAATAAATCTATATATATTTTCAATATATATCTGTGTGGTGTCCTTTCATTTGGTATTCAAGGGGATTGTGTATGGTAAAACAGCTTGCTTCACATGCCTTTACAGAGTTTAGCCTAAGACTGCTTAGTCCATGCTACCCCTAGGATAGCTTGTCTATAAGGTTGACTTTACAACCTCCACCATAAGGGTTGCTTGGCATGGTACAAGGTGATCACTAGAACTAGTGAGCATCATATACCAGGCCAACTTCTCACATTGGTGAGCAGCGGATTAGGATTTGAGCTTGCTGTTGTTTTACCATTACAATCTTTGAGAGTATCATTTGAAAGATCATACAGGTACCTGATAGGTACACTAAAACAAGACTAGTATACTTAAGTTCTACTGAACTTAGTTGTTGTAGAGGATAGGGAGTAGCACACCCTGACTACAACTACTAGATAGGTTTTGTAGGAAAACACAAGTGTAGGTAGATTGCAACATATCCACCCACACTAGAGCAATGTCTGGAGCAGAGGGATCCACTGGACCTATCTCTGTTGAGAGTGACCCTCCAAGGGCACCATCCAAATTTGCTATCTTTACTTTTAAAGAACTGAGGCAGCTGTGTTCCTTAAGAGGAATCAAAACGGGTCCTACCCCTACAGCAGGTCACCTCAGAGGGCTTTTAGACCAGTCTGAAGCTCTAAAGACCTCCAAACTAGGCCCCTCAGGCACTGGAGATGGAGGCTCTCCTTCTGAAGAAGAAAACACTGACGCCCCTGTCCCTGTCATCCAGATAGATGAGGAAGACCAGAACACTGGAGATACTCAGCCTGAGGATGAGGAAGAAGAGGAAGAGGAGGAAGAGGAGGAAGAAAGTGGGTCTGATGATGAGAGAAATAGCCAGGTGTTAGTCAGCAGGCTTAACCAGGCTAACTTAAGCTTATTTGGGACTGAAGGTGGGTCCAACCCATTCAGACCCCCAAATGGACTTAACCAGGAGCCCAGGAGGAGGAGGAATCACTCAGGTGAATCCAATACCTCCCATGCTTCTAGAGGTGCTCATGGTCACTCCAGAAGGGAGTTGACTAGCCCTCAAAGAAGGGAACATGAGGCCAACATGAGAAAGGCTGAACTTAGGATCCAGAAGCAAGAATTAGAAGTTGCCCTGGCCAAAGAGAAACTTGCTAGAGCAAGGCAGCCTAGAGAGAGTGGATTAGGATCCACTGGTGGCAGCACTATCCCTAAGGATAAAGACAGGTCCTATGACAATAGAAACCTGAGTAAGATTGTGCCCCCCTACAAAGTTGGGGATTATATCCACAAATGGATGACTGCACTTGAGAGAGCCTGCAAAGTACAGCAGGTCCCTCAGGATCAGTGGGCAGCAATCTCGTGGCTCTCCTTTGAAGGTAGAGGCCGAGACAGACTCCTCACAGTTAGTGATGGGGATTCTAGAAACTACCTGGTCCTGAAGAGCGCTCTGATTGATGGGTTAGGCTTAACCACTGAACAGTACAGGTTAATGTTCAGAGACACCCAGAAGACACAGACTCAGGACTGGTCTGAATTTGTTGAATGTGCCACTAAGGCTCTGGATGGCTGGTTGCTGGGAAGTAAGGTTACAGACTATACAGGATTGTATAATTTAATTATGAGAGAGCAAATCTTAAGTAATTGTCAAAATCAGCTTCTACGTCAGCACCTGGTGGACTCTGATCTGACCTCTCCACAAGAATTGGGTAAGAGGGCAGACAAATGGGTCAGAACCAGGATCAGGCCTAAGAACCAGGGTGGTGACCAAAAGAAAGAGACTACCAAGCCTCAAGAGAAGGGTGGGGATACATCAAAAGAGAAGACTTCCCCAGGGCCCCAAAACTCCAAGGATGGGGGTGGGTCCCAAGACACTTCCTCTACAGAGAAAAAGCCTTATTGCCATAACTGTAAAAAGCCTGGCCATTGGAAAACTGACCCCAGTTGCCCTAGGTCCTGCAATGAGGAAAATATACCTCCAGGTAAAGCTCTAACACCTCCTGTCACTGTTAGCAGTGGTCCCCCAGGTGGTGGGAGCACCCCCAAGAATTTGGGTGGATTTACGTTTGGAACACAGGTGGATTCTGGCCTAACCAGGTCCCCTACCTCAGATACTCTTGTCTATGAAACTGGCATGGGGTTTGCCAACTTCACTGCTTGCCCAAACACTTTGAGCAAGTACCGACAGGAGCCCCTCATCAATGGCTTGAAAGTTGAGGCCTTTAGAGACACAGGGGCTAGCATCACCATGGTGGCTGAATGTCTAGTCCCCTCAAGGCAACTTTTACCTGATGCCACATATCAGGTAACAAACATTGATGGAATAGAAACCAAACATCCCATGGCAGTAGTCAATCTTAGCTGGGGAGGTGTCACTGGCCCAAAGAGAGTGGCAGTGTCAGCAAACTTGCCTGTAGATTGCATACTTGGTAATGATTTGGAAATCTCAGCCTGGGCTGAGGTTGAACAGGAAACCCATTCTAGAATGGTAAATCTCAATGGAAAGGTTAGTGGGGCTGTGCTGGCCACAGCCCCAATACAAGATGTCCTTCCTGAAAAGGTTGGTAGGGCTGAGCAAATCTCATCCCCATCTTCAGTAGAAATTCTTCCTGAGAAAGTTAGCAGAGCTGTTATGGTAACAGCCCATACCCAAACTGAGTCCCTTTCTGAAAAGGTTGGTGGGGCTGTGATGGCCACAGCCCAAACTCAAACTGATTCATGTGTTGTGAAGCCTGAAACTATGGATCACTCCACACAAACAGAGAGCATTGAGGAGGAAGAGAAATCTCCCTCCCCCCAGACTTTAGGAAAAGATCAGCCTCCTCAGGGAACTGATCTTACCCCTGATGAAGGAACTGCCCCAGAGGTGGTCAGGCCTAGCCTGACAGAGCCCCTGATGTCAGTGGACCCTTCTCAGGTGGGACCCAGTCTGGAGCAGGTATCCTGCGCCTCTCTACCTTGCCTTAGTCAGCCCAGGGCTGCAGAGGACAAGAAGGACAGTGAGCCCCAAAGGGCCCCCTGTCAAATAAAGCACCCACATCAACAGATTAGGGGCACCGAAGCTAGCAGCCCTAGCCAGGTGAAAACTTTAAAAACTCCTGAGGGATCCCCCTTAAAATTAGTTAGGGACCTCCCACAGATGGATTCTGTTGGGCACAGCCAAACCTGGGACCCGAAGGGCCCAAACCTGAACTGTCCCTCCAGTAAGCCAACCAAGGGGACCCAGCCTCCAGCTTTAGGTAGCCAGAGGTTGACCCTGAGAGCACAGTGCAACTCGGTCAAAGAAAGAAAGGTCTACATGGTGGAAAGTGATTGGAGGAAGCTGAGTCCTACAGAGGAATCTCACTACAGTACTCCATCTCAACATCAGCCTTTAACTTTGCCAAGACACACCACAGGTAGAGATTCCCTATGGTGGAGACCCTCAGATACCCTTAGGGTGAGGGATTGCTTAGTGGACCATGAGACAGGGGGTAA
Organism: Lissotriton helveticus; assembly: GCF_964261635.1. Lineage (NCBI taxonomy): Eukaryota > Metazoa > Chordata > Amphibia > Caudata > Salamandridae > Lissotriton > Lissotriton helveticus. The sequence continues at coordinate 750,476,284 of NC_136069.1, read as the reverse complement.
CCAAGCCAGAGCTGGTACTTCCTTATATGGCCACTTAGGCAATATAGGCTTACCTGGTCAAGGATAGCCTGATCTCCTTTCATTTGTGGGGGGGGTTGTGTAGGAAGGTGGATATCTGACTATGGTTACCCCCAAACTTTTTGCCTGGTGTTTAACTGTTTTTTTTACTTTAGTTGGCCTGGGATCCTGCTATTCAGGCCCCCAGGCTAATTGCTCTCTCCTTAAAATGGACTCCATGTACCTTAGGTACATACACAATTGGAACTGGTTCACCTTATTGGCCCCTGTAACAGTGTACCCAGGTACCCAGGGCATAGGTGCTTCCAAGGCCTACCAGGGGCTGCAGCACGTATTGTGCCACCCCTGGCCTGGCCTCCATATTTGACACAACTGGCTGATCACTCAGCTGGGGTAAGTCGGTGTAACCACCCCTTACTTAGGTGTAGTATGCCTATACCTAATCCAAAATGGACACATATGTTCCTATCAGCCACTCCTATGGAAGGCCTCATCAATCCTGGAGGCAGAGTGCTTGGAAATATGTGAGATGGTGCTCTGGCATGAGCTGAGCCTGTCTGCAGCTTTCGGAAACATGTCCTTTAGCTGTTTCATGATAATGCCATACCATATACTCTTAAGTGCATTATAATCCTCGCGGTTAAATGCTATCTTTGGTTTGGCTTTATCAAAATATGTCGAGTAAGGTGTCATACGAATTGGAATACTACCCCCTCGCCAGTTCTGGCGATGGGGGTAGCATTCCACCCTTCTAGAGGGACACAACATGTACCTAACCTGAACCCCGGTTAAAGTTAAACAGAGCCTCAGCATCACAAAATGGATGCTGCCACCACAGACACAAGTCTGACCTCCTGTTGCTGGGAGTCCTTCCAGCGAGGGCAGCTTGGACAAAGGGTTTCCTGCCTTGGGAGGTGCTAGCACCACCCTAGACAGGATTTTGTGTATTGGGTAGGACAGGGCTGAATCGAATCAGACATGCCTGGGGCACACAAGGGGTCCCCGTGCATTTGCCAGTTCAAACCGGTGCTGGGGCTTTCCAGCCCCAGTCCTGGCGCGAAACTGGACAAAGGAAAGGGGGTGTAACCACTCCCCTTCCTGGTCCCACCCAGAGGAGGGACCTAGTAGGTGATCCGGCCCCTAGAATTGGAATAAGAGTAAGAGCTGTGTCCTGAGACTTCAGATCATCCTGAACTCGACTTGAAATAAGAAGAAAACTGGACTTCAACATTCTGCTGCACAGAAGACTGAAGAGAATCTCCCTTGTGGCCAAGGAGTGACCACCTTGTGAATACAGGCACCAACCAGCAACTCAACATCTGCTTTGCCGCCGCCTCCCACCGGAGCATGAGCCCAGAGCCTGACAAGACCCAGACTCCCAGACATCTCATAGCCCGATCCACAGTCCCTGCAAAGAAGGGACCCATGGAGGCACCGAGAGATGTGGGACCAGACCTCTTGAAAGACCCCCAAGAAGCTGACTGCGCAGCACCCGAGGCACCCTCGATGCTGTGCTTTGCGGTTTAAGAAGCCCCGACACCGAGCAGCATTTGCGTCGAAGATCAGCCCCCCAGCATCTCCACGATCTGCGTGGGGCCCTTTTGCACTTTGCCACTCGACGCGCCATCCTGGCCACTTGCCACGTGGCTAGCGGCCATCTTGGCGACAAAAACTACAACTTATACCACTGGTCTGGTTGCTCCAGACTGGCCCTTGCTCCCCTGAAAAGGAGCACCCGCTCTGACCTTGCTGGTCCGAGTGAAAAGCTTGAATCGATTCTTGCATGGCTTGCTTTAGCCAAGGCCTGTTTGCTCCAATCAAGTTGCCGACACCGCCATCAGCGAGAGCCTTTGTGGGACAGCTCGTGACCAACGCCTGGACGTCCTTGACCTCTTCGTGTCCACGTGGCTGCAGAGACAATCTTCACCTCATCTCCTGTTTGCACCCGACATTGCCTGGTTCCTTCCTGGTTCCACGGTAGTCACTGGCTAGTGACTTTGAACATTGTCCCCTCTGCTTTCAGGTCTTCACCTCTTCAGATCCACCCTTGGATCCACCGGAACTCTTCTCGACGGCGCGCCTGCAGCATCTGCAGCTCCAAGCACCATCGACCTGCGTGACGAAACCCAACACTACTTTGCACCTGTGCACCCGCTTCCTGTGGGTGAGGTAACTCCGCAACGCCAGTGTTCCCACACTGGTATACACCTCTAGTGCCTGTGTCTAAAGTTTTGTCCTTGTAGGTTCATCAGAAGGTTCCTAAAACATTAACTTTGTAACTTTTACGCACCATTGACATTGCATTGGGGCATGCGTGCGCTTTCCGCACTGCACCCGAGTCCCGCGGGCCTTTCCCGACTTCATCACTGCTAGTCTCGAACAGCTCCAACGATTCCCCAGGCCCTAGGCCTCTTCACTTTCCCCATAGTGGTTCTTATACCACTATTTTAGTATATGGTTTAGGTGGCCCCTAGGGCTCATCCATATTCGTGCAACTTTTGTATATTTAAACTGTGTTTTGTTTTAACGCTTATGCTTCTGTGCTCATAAAGAGTATAGGGGATATTTGTAGTAATAAATCTATATATATTTTCAATATATATCTGTGTGGTGTCCTTTCATTTGGTATTCAAGGGGATTGTGTATGGTAAAACAGCTTGCTTCACATGCCTTTACAGAGTTTAGCCTAAGACTGCTTAGTCCATGCTACCCCTAGGATAGCTTGTCTATAAGGTTGACTTTACAACCTCCACCATAAGGGTTGCTTGGCATGGTACAAGGTGATCACTAGAACTAGTGAGCATCATATACCAGGCCAACTTCTCACATGGGGACAATAAAATATGTCTGCAGGGGTCAGTTAGTGCCTGAGACCGGATCAGGTGGCCAGGTGCGGTCACAGGGTTATCAGGAGGCCTTGCTCATGTGCAGGGGATGAAAGGACAAATGTGTCTTAGGGCGGGAAGTGACTCCGGGGTTTTATCAGGCTGACAAGGTTTTATGACCCTAGTACGTGTGTTCAGGCTTGGTCAGAGTGCTGGGGATAATTGCAAGGACAGGGTGAATCAAAGGTGACTAGTAGTGAGTGAAATGACCGCGATATCTAAAATGGTTGCTGCTTACGCGCACGCAGTGGCTCTTGTTAAGCAAGATGGCGCCTGCGATGTTCACGTCTGTCGATTATGTTTTAACCCTTTGACTCTTTAGGTATTAGTCAAAAGTGTCTATAGTGCCACAGCACCATTTGCAGCAAGTTCCCATGGGCCCCACAGGCCCAGTTCCAGTCTTACTTGCTTTAGGAACATGGCAGTGTTCTGTGGTGCAGCATTGGCCTCCCTTCAAGCATTCACAGGTCTGGATCCTGTAGGGTGAATTTGGGCTGCTTGCGATGGATGTGCAGAACCCATTTGCGCACTGTCTCCTGGTCGAGCAGTGCTGCCAGTCTGTTCCAGTGATCATAGCTGCACCCACTCGGCGGACACAAAATGTAAGTAGCAGGGGGTCCTGGTGTGATCATCCTTCCCATGACCGGATCTCAAATGAGGGTATGACGCCCTCTGCGGCATCTTGGTGACTTTATCAGGTACAGATCACAGTGTGCAGGCATAACCTGCTAGTCACAGCAATATTCCTTCAGTCTGGGAGATGACAGGAACCCTTGACCAAAGTAGTACTGGCCGCCCCTCAGGGTGTACAGGGTTGCTGCAGTAATCACAATCCAGGTGCAGACTGTCCTTTTGGGATCATCCTCACTACTGTGGCCCCTCCTAGCATAGGCGGTTGTTGATTTCGGCAGTCACAGGTCTGTGCTCCTTGCTCCAAATCAGTTCACTGCTGACCCCCTCCAGCACATGGGGTGTGATGTGGCTTGGTGCTTCCTGCCCAGCGCTTCCTATATGGCTCAGAACAATTAATCATCAATCAATCAATCATAGCATTTATAAAGCGCACTACATATCCGTGAGGGTCTCAATGCGCTGGGGGGGGGGTGGGGGGTGCGCTGCTACTGTTCGAAGAGCCAGGTCTTGAGAAGTCTCCTGAAGGTTAGAAGGTCTTCGGTCTTCCGCAGGTGGACGTGGAGGGCGTTCCATGTCTTGGCCGCGAGGTAGGAGAATGATCTGTTACTGGCGGTCACTCCTCAGATGCGGGGGATGGTGGTGAGGGCGAGGTCTGTGGAGCAGAGCTGGCGGTTGGGGATGTAGAGGCTGAGACAGCTGTTGAGGTACGCTGGTTCTGTGTTGTGGAGTGCCTTGTGTGTGTGGGTGAGGAGTTTGAAGGTTATTATCTTGTTGATGGGGAGCCAGTGCAGATCTCTCAGGTGGGGTTTGATATGGCTGCGGCGGGGGATGTCGAGGATCAGGCGTGCAGAGGCGTTCTGGATGCGTTGGAGCCATTTCAGGAGTCTGGCCGGGGCTCCAGCGTAGAGAGTGTTTCCGTAGTCCAGTCTACTGCTGACGAGGGCCTGGGTGACCGTCCTTCTCGTTTCAGTGGGGATCCACTTGAAGATCCTGCGAAGCAAGCTGAGGGTATTGAAGCAGGAGGACCTTGTCCTGACTTATGAGGGTCACTGAGCCGATACTGCACATGGGCAATGGCCCGATCCATGCACTCCTCACTCAATGAATCCTCAATCTGGGCTCCCTGCTGGAGCTTGATCCTTACAAAGCTCTTCTTTCCCTCACAGGGACACTGGTTTTGGCAACCAGGCAAACAATGGTGCTGCACAGTGGTGGCTGGTGACCTTCAAAAGTTGTGAGGTATAATCCTTGGATGGAATTCCAGTAAGCAAGCCTGATGTCGTCTTTGTGGGTTCGCTCACACTCACTTGCATTCATTGTTTCTCTCTCGTTCAGTCTCTTTCACTAACGCTGATTTGCATTTCCACTCACTTTCACTTACTCTGACTAAGTCTCACTCATTGTTACTCTGACCCACTCTTTCTCATTCATTCTAATTTACTTTACCTCAATTCTATTAATTTCTATTAACTCTGTCTCACTCTAACTCACTCAGTCTCATCCAGTCTCAATCATTCTGACTCACTCATTCTCACTTATTTGCATTCAGTCTCCCTCTAACTTACTCAATGCAACTGATTCTAAATTGGTCACTCTCACTGTGACTCGCACTCACTCAGTCCCACTCATTACCAGTCAGTCATTCTCTCAGTCTCACTCTTCCTCACTGATTCAATCAGTCCCACTGGTTCTCATTCCGTCAATATCAATCTGATTCACTCAGTGTCACTCATTCATGCCCATTAACACTCATTTCCATTCATCCTGATTCAATTTCACTTATTCTCTGACTCACTAAGACTCGCTCAGACTGTGACTCACTTAGTCTCACACACGGTACACTCAGTTACTCTCACTGTCTTCCTCCCTCTCATTTATTTTCACTCATATGCACTCTTTCTATCACTCATTTCACTCACTCTGACTCACTCCTTCACTACCACTCTCTCACTTTCACACACGCCCAGCATTTAAGCATATCCCTGTACCCATAATTAAAATTTGACCCCACCACATTGCTCCACTCTATGCAATGCAAGCAATAATTTACAACCCTGAAATACCTCTATGTGTAACTACTATAGCAGTAGTAGGGCTACAGTTTATACAAATCATTTTATACCATACATAAACTACATATATATTATAAACATACTATGCAAATATGTGGCAACGTAAAATGCAACAAGACCACGGATAAACAAGTTGCAGCAATCATCAGTGGATCTTCTGACCGAATTCGGAAGGTACTATCCCCTGAATACACCTGAAGACCATCAGACCCACAGAACAGACAACAGGGATAAAGAATAAATGTGTCTTGTGATCATCATGACTCTCCAGCATTCACCCTACAGGTAATAGTATGTAATTATGTGAAGGCAAATTAGATACTTCACTACTTTGCTATATTGCTGTCACAGCCAACATTCTTCCATTTGCACACTTAAAGAAATCTTTTTTTTTTTTACTTGAGCTAATTTTTGCAGGAATACCTTGGTTTTGCAAACACATTTAAATATGCTTTAGCATTTGTTTGTTTTTTAAAGCAGGAGCGGCGAGAGGGCTTTGAATAGGAAAGGTCACGCATACGACCTCCCAGCACACTAAGCAGTTATCTATCTTTGTTTTCTGCAAGTTTGTTCCTAAAGTACAACTTTCAAGGAAACAACCGCCCAGTAATGAGCAGGAGTCTTGCATACAATTTTGAAGGGTTCATGCAAACTGCTGAATATCAAACAGGGGCGGACTGGGAACCACAACCGGCCCTGGCAAAGTGCTCGGCCGGCCCCCCTCCCCACTCGGGGGGGGGGGGTGTTGAGGTGCCACCAAGCTCTTTGCCGGGCCGGTTTTCTGCCGATTTTGGTACAGGGCCGATTTTGCAGCAACAAAAACGGCCCCCACCCGTGCGGCGCACCGGGGGATTGCCCGGTGCCAGCTATGGCGAGTCCGGCCCAGATATGAAACACCTGACCACCGCTTTATGCTAAAAAAAAGCGGGTTATGAGCTAACAAAGGGTACAACAGAAGTTTGCTAAAATAATCAAAAACTATCCAATGCCGTTTTATTGAGGAGCGGTTGCTTGCACCCACGTGTTTGTTGCTCCCAGACTATTTGCACCAGGGAGTTTAGTAGAAAGTCACTGCCTAGCTAAGATTAGGACCTGAGAAGGGTGAGTAGGGCACATGAGCTTTAGTACCAGGTCTCTAGTTACCTCGCTCACCCTGCCGGCCCAGGATACAAGCGCGCATTAGTGACACTCGGGCACTCACCATAATTTTGTGTTTCAAGGCATTCACGAATTATGCATGGTGCCAGCTTCTCTCAATGGGACGAAGATGAAACTGAAACTTCCAAGTTCAAGCCAGCGCAATCGCAGACTCGAAGTTTTAGTGGCTGCTATTTCACCCCATCCTTACCCCACTCTGTGACCAGTGGGGAAAGGGTGGGGCATTTTTTTATTGTACCAATAGTGAATAATAGTTATTTATTATTCACTCTTTGTATAATAGAAATTAAAATGGTCTAGAAAACAAGGAGGGCGTAGCCCTGGAGCCCTTACAGGAGAACCGCCCCGGGTGCTGCAGGCTCTTGGGCAGGTGATCTTAGTGCTTTGAATGATGTCTTCTCACACAGCAGGGAGACTAGCTTTGCCCTCGGTCCTGTTAACAGGCAGCAGAAGTCTTGCAGCTCTTCCCCTTCTTATACAGCATGTCTGGCTGCTTGGCAGATGCCAAACTTTTGGGGACTCATCCACTCCTTCTTATAGTCTTTTTCTAGACAAAAAATTAGACTTAGGGTTTGAGTAATTGAAGTTTTATGTTGGGGTTCTGCTTCTTTTGAAGTGGACACTTGCCTCATGAAAGATGTCTGTCACAGCACGCAATGTTCCAAAGCTGATTGTCCCACAACATAATCCATGGGAGTGACCAGAGTTTAAACCTGGTTCATCCTCGATCACATGCCCTACTCTTTATGATTTCCTTATCAACCCCATCTCCCTCTTCCTGAAATGTGTCCAGTCCCCTTTCTTGTGATCTATCACTGAATCAAAGTACTGTCTTTTGAATGTGCAAAGAGAGTCTCTTCCTATTCCTTCCAGGGTGTGTCCCACCCAGCTCACAGGAACGCAGCAATACACAAATCGGTGTGGGGGAAATCCTCTCCACCTCTTGTCTTCACCAGGCAGGTCTGGGCCTCCCAAAATGGAATGCCGGGTCCTCAATGTAATGTACCATTGCAGTCACACTTACTCAATGTACATTAACAACACCCTTTCTGTCCAGCACCTTTTCTGTCCACTTTCCATGCACTGCACTATTAAATTTACACCTGCATTCAAAACACACTCTCAGTCTGCATGCACTGTTCAACACTTGTTCTATAATTACCACAGTGTGCTATTTACAAACATACACAATACCAGCACACGCACTCACCATGTGCATGCTGCGCAACACTTCACCCTTTATGTATTGCACTTAAGTACACATACACCAAGCACATGCTCTCCTTGTTCACCATTAAACAGCACTACATCTCTCATGTAATGTATCCCTCACAGGCATGCATACATTCAGCACATGCACTAATTCAACATGTACTACACAGTACTGCCCTATCCTTGTTCTGTATCCTTCCCAGGTACACATACAGCCAGTGCAGAATCACTACTCCTGCGCTGCACAGCACTCCACATCTACCTGACATAGGACAAGGGTGAGTTAAGCACACACCAGAGTAACTTTTACAACAGTAAGTGACACTGTGAGCCTCACTCTAGTGATACAGGGTGAAAAGGTCCTGCTCACTACTAATGATCACTATGCAATATGCTACCACCACTGCACTTGTGCTGATGAACTCTTGGTGAAGGCGGTGGCCTTCCACCACTATCAGGGTAGCGCTTTGAGCACGACTCTGAGGTACTGGGTGTTTAAGAACCGGCACAGAACCGGCAACCCAGCGGTGTCAGGGTACACCCAGAGACCTCGAGTTCTTCCTGATTCAGACCTACAGAAACTCAGAGTCTTCTAGGTGAAGTCAAGGATCGATTTTATTGGCTGCAACCAAGGTAACAAGTGTCCTAGAAGTACAACACACGGGGAGTATATTCTCAGGAGACTGCTCGAATTTACAAAGTCAGGCTTCTCTCTTTATACAGAATATTCGGCTTCAGGCAAACATTCTTCGAATTTGCAATATATCATTTACAGGTTTTGGTTACAAAAGAAAAGCAGAGTCATGATGACATGTACATATTTCATGTCGTGCTGCCCATAACAAATCACCTGGCAAGGCCCAACATTTCATCAGATATCGGTGGACCCCCAATAAAAATGGTTACCTCTCCACCATAAAGTAACTGAAGCAAGAAGAGTAGAGACAGATGGGAGCAAGATACGGCAGGTGTGTGCGCTGAAATGGTTTTATGGTTTGTTGAACCTTGATGCTATCTTGTTCGGCCACTGGGAGGGGAACTGACCTAACGAGTTCGGCTTGGGGCAATGGTTCCAACTTGTATAAGTTGCATAGGTCAAAGAAAAGTCGATTAAGGAGTATGTGTCCTTGTGGAATTGAATTCAGCTGGATTAAGGCCTATGTAAAGGGCAACACATAAATGGAAGCCAAGGGTTCAGAACGCAAATGACGATTTCGAGGTGAAATCGTCACTCGAATGTGCTGAAAATATATGTACATGTTGCTCTCGTCATTCTCGGTCTTTTGATACCAAATTCGTCAAACTTCGACGAAGTTTTAATTCTCGAGTCCAGAACGATTATACGAATCCAGAATTTTCAGAACCACAAACCCTCCTTTTGCCCTTACATAGGCAATTAATCTATCCTCATGTTAGTCTGAGTCCAGATCTATATTTCTAAAGTCATTGAGATGTTGCTGTAACATCATTCTAGTACTTAGTTCATCTCTTGACACAGGCTTCCTTACACATGATGTAACACAGAGGCCACATATTGCAGGAGCACACTGTATGCACAGACAGAACAGGAAAAGAATGGCTAAGACCATCCCAATGACCATTAGAATTTTCCATCCCCAGGCAGATATCAGTTCCCAGAACCATCCCATTAACGACCAATCTCCTTTATCCACATGAATAGATTCGGAAATCTTATGTAGTTTGGAGATGGCCTGGTACACCGTTGGAGCGTTATCTGGGATGAAAATGCAGCAGCTAGATTGGATCAATCTGCATACCCCACCTCGGTCTGCAAGTATAACATCTAAAGCGACCCGGTTCTGAAGGGTCATAAGTCGATCCGACTGGAGCTCAGCAGTCAAGTTACTAAGGGCACCAGCAGTTTTGGTCAAGATTGGACTCAACTACCCTTGTCAATTGCCTTATGTTCCTACTGTTAGCCATGGATCCCCAGAACGGCAGAAAACCCTTTGCAAAGTCCCCAAATTCTTGACCTGCAGTGTCTTCTTCACTCAAAACACCTCTAACTATCCTTGTCCGGTGGTAGTCTGCCGCTGCTGTGTAGGTGGGAGGCAACAGGAATGAAACAAAACATGAGCCCGAAAAGTCAGGGGGAAACCATGTATAGGCCCTATCATGGCAGATGAAATAAGTACCCTTAGCTGCTAAAAACGCAGGGGAAGTCTGAGACCCAAAAACATACGTTTCTGTACAGACACTTCTCCCTAACTGAGCTCTGGGATTCTTGCCAATACCTTGCAGACACAGGTTACCCTGATGGGGTACAATCCAGATCGGGGAAGACCTCTTTGCTTGCTGTTTCTCACTTAAAGTAGCTCCATATCCGGTCACGTTCCAACCTACATATGCAAGTATCTAATCATCCGGAGTATCTTCATAAGAAATTACTTCCTTAATCATGTCAACTATTCCTTTGACTAGGGCGCTAGTCTTGAGGTTGTCTTTTACAGAACATAGGGGTTGGACTTCTCGTGCATATATGAACATCGTTCTGAATGCCCACACAGAACCATTATGGCTGAAAGGCAGAACTAGATAAGGGATACCTTTATCCGTAGTGTGAGGCATAAGGCCACACACCCAACAGTTAGTTGTGTTCATTACTAGTTGGTGTTGGTGCAAAAGCTGAACGAAGGAGTTAATAATGAACTCTAACCTTCTATTGGATTCATGGTCAGGAAGGGGGTGAAAAGAATGAGAGGAAACAGTAGGAGGAGGTATGGGCGATGCAGTGGGTGCAAATGTTACACGAAAAGAGAATAAAACGTAACTTATTAAAAATATCATCATACTGAATAACATACAAATGCACAACATTAAAAACTTTTCTTTGTCATCACTTTGTATAATTTGCGCTTAAAGTTCGTTCGTTTGGCAGGTCTCTCCACATCGGGAAACTCCATCCTCTCTAAAGTGCTGCCCGCGGTGGTAGGTTGATTCTGCTAAAGGATGCTTCTGTCAGTCCAGGGCAACTCCCTTAGACCAACCAGAACTACCGACCTAACGTCGTTAGCTGCACCCCAAAGACTTTTTAGGCAACCGCGGCCCTAGCAGCGGAACCCGGATGGCGGTTCGAAAAACAAAAATGAGCAAGTTTCTTAGATGGGAGAGCTGCGCTTTCCAAAAATAGTACTTTGGAGGGAAAAAAAATGAGCAAGTTTCTTAGATGGGAGAGCTGCGCTTTCCAAAAATAGTACTTTGGAGGGAAAAAAAATGTATTTATTTGTCCATAGGTTTTGGTCTCAAATTGCAAAAGAAATTGTTTTATTAGTTTGTTTTTCTCGGTCTTAAATTATATCGTTGTTTCCCAGGTATTGTCTGATCCGGAAACAAAAGGTCAGGCTCTGCAGTGTTCAATAGCTTGGATGGTGGCACAGCCTTGTGCGAAATGTTCTCAGTTTCTGGTTCAGAGTCAGTTCTTTTTACGTGCAAATCATTAAAAGGGACGGCATGTGACACGGTATCAGGTTCTGGGTCAGTGACACCCTTCTGGACCCACTGGTCATGAGGCAGAGGAAAAGGGATTTTCTTACAATGGATCCCGTGGACCCAGTTGGCCTTCCCCTCCACCCGAACCGCAGATCTTGTAGAAAGAAGGACGAGGTGAGGCCCGGTCCACCTGGGCTGGTCGTTCTTCGTTCTTTGAAAGTTTCTGACAAGAATCCAGGAACCAGGGTCAATGGCGTGACCCGGAGTCTCAGAGACCGGAGGCAGGGTGTTGTGGACCTGTTGATGCAAAACACGCAATTTAGCCGTCAATTCATACAGATAATCGAGCAAAACAGGGTGTTCCAGTTCTCTAAATTTTGTGGGTCTAGGCACTCCCCATATATTGGCTGGCCGGCCAAAAACTATCTCATATGGACTAAGTTTCACTCGTGAATGCACAGTCATTCTGGTGGACAGGAGTGCTAAGGGTAGAGCATCAGGCCATTTAAGACCTGTGCTCGCTTGGATTTTGGCCAGTTTGAGTTTTAAAGTGCCATTGTAACATTCTACTAATCCAGCTGATTGGGGGTGATTTGCAGCGTGGAACTTCTGCCGAATACCTAAACCTTCACACACTCTTTTCATCACACGACCCACGAATTCACTCCCATTGTCAGACCAGACCATTCTAGGCATTCCGAACCTGGGGAAGAACTCTTTCACAAGAGCTTTCGCTGTGGACAGGGCAGTATTGTCTTTTAGGGGATAGGCTTCTACCCATCTTGAAAAAGCACAAACAACAACGAGTATGTATTTTAAATTGTTGCACCTCTCCATGTGGATGAAATCTAGCTGCAAAACCTCAAACGGATACGTAGGAGGTGCAAAGTGACCAGCTGGAGTTGGGGTTCCCCTACCAGGATTGTGTTTCAAACATACCATGCAATTCTTGACAACATTCTCTGCACACTTGGGAATCCCTGAATTCTTCCATACTGGAGCCAACAACTCGCAAATCCCTTTCACGCTGATATGAGCCATTCCATGAGCCATTGTAACTACTGCAGTAATTGCAAACACAACAGTGATGGACAGAATGTGGATCAATGTCACACATTCACCCCAGTCAAAAGATCTGGGCCCAAATCCATCGTTTTTCCACTCCACACCACCCTGGGTTAGACAATGGCGATATGCAAATCAGCGCTGACCCTGTGCCCCATGGGAACAGTCCAGTCCGAACTACAAAAGCCATGTCCTTCCCAGAACGGAAACAAGCATCCGCGGACCGGCCCGGTTTCGAGGTAACACCTCTCATCAGCCCGGCTAGCTTGACTCCAGTGGTGTGGAGTGCCTGGGACTCACGTCTGAGCATCCCCAGTACACTTAGAGCGGTAATTGCAAACACAACAGTGATGGACAGAATGTGGATCAATGTCACACATTCACCCCAGTCAAAAGATCTGGGCCCAAATCCATCGTTTTTCCACTCCACACCACCCTGGGTTAGACAATGGCGATATGCAAATCAGCGCTGACCCTGTGCCCCATGGGAACAGTCCAGTCCGAACTACAAAAGCCATGTCCTTCCCAGAACGGAAACAAGCATCCGCGGACCGGCCCGGTTTCGAGGTAACACCTCTCATCAGCCCGGCTAGCTTGACTCCAGTGGTGTGGAGTGCCTGGGACTCACGTCTGAGCATCCCCAGTACACTTAGAGCGGTAATTGCAAACACAACAGTGATGGACAGAATGTGGATCAATGTCACACATTCACCCCAGTCAAAAGATCTGGGCCCAAATCCATTGTTTTTCCACTCCACACCACCCTGGGTTAGACAATGGCGATATGCAAATCAGCGCTGACCCTGTGCCCCATGGGAACAGTCCAGTCCGAACTACAAAAGCCATGTCCTTCCCAGAACGGAAACAAGCATCCGCGGACCGGCCCGGTTTCGAGGTAACACCTCTCATCAGCCCGGCTAGCTTGACTCCAGTGGTGTGGAGTGCCTGGGACTCACGTCTGAGCATCCCCAGTACACTTAGAGCGGTAATTGCAAACACAACAGTGATGGACAGAATGTGGATCAATGTCACACATTCACCCCAGTCAAAAGATCTGGGCCCAAATCCATCGTTTTTCCACTCCACACCACCCTGGGTTAGACAATGGCGATATGCAAATACGATGGAATTGGGCCCAGATCCTTTGACTGGGGGAGTGTGTGACATTGATCCACATTCAGTCCATCACTTGTTGTTTTTGCAATTGTAACTACTGCAAGCACATACGCATCGGGTAACAACCATCTCTGGTGTTCAGACAATTCAACCCAACAACCATTTGCATCCATCCTACCCGTGCTTTCTCTCCACATGCTCAACTCTTTCTCTGTAGCCTCAGCTTGGATAGATTTCACACTTTCCATCGTGTCTTCACACATTCCCACATCACCAACCCATCTTGCAGGTCCTGCAACATACATTCGGCTCATCACATTCTTTGCAGTTTCTTTCGCGATTTCATGAGCGAATGCATTTCCACGACCAACATCATCAGTCACCTTCTTGTGAGCACTACATTTCACAATCGCCATTTGCAGGGGCAGGGTCAGTGATTCAAGAAGCTCATTCACCAACTGACCATGCTGAATCTTAGCTCCATGCGAAGTCAGGAATCCACGTTCTCTCCACAACCGCCCAAAACTGTGAGCCACTCCAAATGCATACTGACTATCAGTGTAGATAGTCACTTTCATTCCCTTGGACAATACACATGCTCTCGTGAGTGCAATTAATTCTGCTGCTTGAGCCGAATTATGTGGGACACGTGCAGCTTCAACAACTGTATGCAAAGTCGTGACAGCATATGCTGCAGTTGTGTCACCACTCGGGAGCTTGAAGCATGAACCATCCACCCATAATGTACCATCACATTCAGCAAGAGGAGTATCAGATAGGTCTACTCTCCCTTTCGTCTCCTCCTCTGTTCTGAGAAAACAATCGTGCTGTTCTGAAACATCTGATTCCTCTGCATTTGGCAACAACGTAGCTAGGTTTAAGGTGCTGCACCTTTTTATGTGCACATGACTCGCTAGTAATGTCAGTTCGTAACTGGACAGACGAGCACTAGTTAAGTGCTGTGTCTTGGTTCTATTTAACAACGTGTCTACTGCATGTGGGACCATCACGACTAGTGTATTATTCATTACTAGACCCGCGGACTGTCGAATAGAAACAGCTGCTGCTGCTGTGGCTCTTAAACAACTTGGCAATGCTTTAGCTACCAGATCCAAAGTCAACGAAAAATAGGCACACGGACGCTGCCTACCTCCAAACAACTGAGTCAACACAGACAATGCACAGCCCTCTTTCTCGTGGACATACAATGTGAAAGGCTTACTGTAGTCGGGGGTACCCAACACAGGAGCCGAACATAATGCTGTGCGCAATTCGAGAAAACTTTTCTGACACTCTTCAGACCAAGGAATGGGATTGGGTGTGCCTTTACATGTTAATGCCACCAAAGGTTTGGCCAATAATGAAAAATTTGGAATCCACTGTCTACAGTACGATGTAATACCCAAGAAAGCACGCACTTCTCTTTGTGTTCTAGGCACACTCAATTTCGCTATTGCCTGAATTCTCTCTGGGGTCAGTTTCCTTCCCTCCTTCGATAAGAGGTGACCTAAGTAGGTCACTTCTTGTCGGCAGTATTGCAGTTTGGAAAGTGACACCTTATGATGTAAATCACACAGATGGCGTAACAATGACGTTGTTGCTTTCTTACAAATTTTCTCAGTATCTGCAGCAATAAGTAAATCGTCAACATACTGTACAAGAGTAGCACCATTAGGCAAAACAATCGTATCAAGCTGTGTTTTTAGAGCTTGACTATATATTGATGGACTTTCACAGTAGCCCTGAGGAGCGCGTTTAAAGCGGAAACTGCGACCTCCTAAACTGAAGGAAAAAATATCCCTGCTCTCCTCAGCAATTGGGATGCTGAAGAAAGCATTCTTCAGGTCAATCACCGAAAACCAAGAGGCAGAAGCTGGAATCATAGTCAATAATGTGGTAATGTCGGGGACAACTGGGAATTGTGGCACAACTATTTTATTGACCTCTCTAAGATCAATCACGAATCTGTACACGGGTGGCTGAGAAGGGTCAGTTCGTTTTAAAACAGGCAGAACAGGACTATTGCAAACGTTGCCTCGTGTTTCTTCAATCACATCCTTTTCAATCAATTCATAAACGATCGCTAGCAACGCTTTTTCACCTTCACTAGAAATTCGGTATTGGGGAATTTGTGGCATTTTCACATTGGCTTTCAATGTTACAACATATGGTGGTATTTCTAGAAGACCCACATCATTAGGACCAGCGGCCCAAAGGATATCTGGAAGAAACGACAATTCTGCTGGAAGTTTATCTTTTGACAGGTACATGGGAGAAACCACTTTCTTACCTAAAGTAAGTTGTACTCCTGAAGGAGAACAGTACAAAGTTGCATATAATCGTTTTAGCAAATCCAATCCTAGCAAGTTTTCACCACAACCTGTTGTCAGAATAAGGGGTGCTTCGAATTCGCAAGGACCAACAGAAAGAGACAAAGGGTCAGAAATCGGATTTCTAACTGGGGCGCCAGAAAAACCTACGGAAACGTTCGTTTCGCCAGACAAAGGTGCGCCAGGGAGTTTGGAGTGCATAATAGAACTCTTTGTAGCACCAGTATTCAAAAGAAAAGGTTCCGACACACCTGATGTAATCACCTCAACGTATGGTCCACTCTGATCTACTGGAACTGAAACAACTGCCTCTCTCTGTCTATGGCTGTCCTAGCAATCATAAGTTTCCCAATTCTTACTTTCTGTATAGTAATCATCAACATAGTATTGAGCTGTTCTGTCAGATGTGTTGTGCTGCTGATCGAACCTATTCATAGAATTTTGTGGTGGAAGTGGACGTGCGTTTTGGGGGACGTTTCCACGTCCTCTACCTCTAGAGGCTTGCTGAACACCTCGACCTCTTGTGTTTGAACCACCATTTGCACGCTGTAACAGAATTGGACAATTATTCTTAAAATGACCTTCTTCCTTGCAATATGAACACTGATTGGGGCCTACAGTGACACGTGGCTGAGTATACTCGACTCTTTGCGAGTTCCTTTGATACTGTTGAGGGTGCTGAAAGTTATTCTGATAGTTATTCTGGCCACTATTATTCTGATTACCACCACCACGTGGCGGATATGCTTGTTGTAACAAAACCTTCGTTTTCAACTCCTTAGTTTTCTTTTCTGCTCTGTCTTTCTCGTCTTTGTCCCTATTTTCGTAATATTGGGCTGTAGCTAATATCTGCGCTGAAGACGAAACTGCCCAAGAACTTTCTGAATCCTTTAACTTTTTACACAATTCTGGAAGTAGATTGTGCACGAATTTATCGACGAACAATCTCTGACCGCCTTCGGTGGTCATATCCTGACCACTGTGATCGACAAATGTTTCTTCAAACCTGGTGAAGAAATCTGAGACAGTTTCTTCTTTCTTCTGCTTGCATGCAGACAACTTGTCCCAATTTACACGTATTGCAGGCATTATCGTTTTCATGTAATCTACTATTTTACTGGGGAGTTCTGCTATCAAAGGCTCAGGCTTGGCACCACCAACTTGTCGGGCATCTGAGGCAGCAATATTAGCCCATGAGTCACCCAACTCTTGATCGTGATCTGCATGGCGAATTTTACTCCATAAAGGCTGTGGAACAACATTCCCAAATAGCATATCGATATCGGCTAAATTCATTATACATGACCCAGCAGTTTGCGACAACTCTTTGTAATACCCTGCAGGATTCTTACGCGGATCAGGTAATGTCTGTTTGAGTGCTAAAACTTCAGCTCGCTTCCATGGGACATGTACCCATACACGCTGAAAATGTGGCAGAATAGGGGGGTTAGCAGTCGTGTCGCCCTATCTCTATTGTAGGGGAACTTCCCTCATAGGGTATTGTCGCGCCTTTTTCCTACCAGATGCACTAGGCTCAGATTGTGACCCAGAACTGTTCCCCTTACACCGATAGGATAACAATATTTCAATCGCTTTCTCGACATCGGGACCTACAATCATACCCTCTCCAAACTTAAACCGTACATGACACAATTCCAGCGGGATGCATTCTAGATCATTGTCTTCCAAATCCTCACAAAGGAAAACACACATCTGTTCGAAAACATATCTCTGCGTCGGTGCTTCCTATTGATGGAAGACTTCCATGAAAGAATCTACATCATATTTTACAGTGTCCATAACCCATTTCCGTGCTAAACGATTCAGTGAGTCTCTCTCTTGATAGTCAGGCAGTCGACTTCGCAACTGTCTGCGTTCCATGCTAGGGGTCGTGGTAGGCGACCCGAAAAGAGGCGAGAAAAGGTTAGTGACAGTGCTGGCCATTTTCTGCCGAATGGAAGGTGAAACTGAAGGAAGAACAGGTGAAAGAACTGGGTGAGACAAGGCAGGGTCAGAAGCAATAGCAGAGGGATCTTTAGGAGAAACAGAAGGTGCACTAGGCGAAGTGGTAGAAAGCACAGGTAAAACAGAGGTGATCGGTGGGCCTTGAGGAGGCTGCACCAGAGAAGTATGAGCCAGCTGAAGAGTAGCTGGTGGGTGCTGTAGAGAAGCAGGAGGCAATGCAATTACAGGTTGCGCAACTAAAGGTTGCGGAGGTGCCGTAGCATTCTGTGCATAGGGGGGTGGCGAACTTAACAGGTGTGACATTAACTGATCTTTTTCATGCTCTTTTGCTGCATCTTGCTTAAGACGCGGCAAAACTGGATAGCATTTATCTATTGCCATTTTACGTTGCCTGTGCAACTGCTCACTCATCTGCTCTTCTTCATTGTCTTTAAACTGCATAGCAGCTTGCATTACTGAAAGACCCTCTTCTCTCTTATTTTTCTTAGCTAATTTGATTTCCTTTTGTTTGGCTTCTTTACGCCATAGGCGGAAAGAGTCAAACATTGCCGGCCGGGCTTTCTTTTTGAACAGTTTAACTTCTAGGTTATCTAAGATTTCGGTATCAAAGCTACCATATTGGGGCCATTTTAAAACACCATCTTTTCTGGTGTATTTAATCCACACCTCATTGTATGTGATGGGGCCTACCCCATGTTTCACATATAACTCGTAAGTTGGAGTTCCAACCGGAGGAACCGGACATGAGTCCTCCAATCGGCAGTCCCTATTATTACCACCAAGACAAAACAAATTTCCAAGTCTAAGACTAGGCATCTTCGCTCTCTAGTCTATTTCCAAACTTCGAAGGATTATCGATTACGATAGTTCTTGTGAATACACAAGTCCCTCGGTTTTGGTGCTTGCAAGTACCAAATCAAAACCAACTAAGGACTGGGAGACACTCCACTTATACTTAACTGAAATATCGATGACGTCACCAGAAGACTCGTCTCAGTGTTTCGCTCTACCAAACTTCAAGGGTCCAAATCAGGGCGATAGCCAGGGCAGCAGTCCTTCGTAGCCGTTGGGAAGCGGGGAACCTCGCAGCAAAAGACCTTCGGACCACGTCGACATGCAGGGGTCGTTGAAGTGGTTGGCCGTCCTCCGGAATTTCCACACGAAGCTCCTCACGAACCTCTGGCTGGGCTGGTACCACTGGAATCGCCCCAAACGTTGGGCGCCAACTGAGGTACTGGGTTTTTAAGAACCGGCACAGAACCGGCAACCCAGCGGTGTCAGGGTACACCCAGAGACCTCGAGTTCTTCCTGATTCAGACCTACAGAAACTCAGAGTCTTCTAGGTGAAGTCAAGGATCGATTTTATTGGCTGCAACCAAGGTAACAAGTGTCCTAGAAGTACAACACACGGGGAGTATATTCTCAGGAGACTGCTCGAATTTACAAAGTCAGGCTTCTCTCTTTATACAGAATATTCGGCTTCAGGCAAACATTCTTCGAATTTGCAATATATCATTTACAGGTTTTGGTTACAAAAGAAAAGCAGAGTCATGATGACATGTACATATTTCATGTCGTGCTGCCCATAACAAATCACCTGGCAAGGCCCAACATTTCATCAGATATCGGTGGACCCCCAATAAAAATGGTTACCTCCCCACCATAAAGTAACTGAAGCAAGAAGAGTAGAGACAGATGGGAGCAAGATACGGCAGGTGTGTGCGCTGAAATGGTTTTATGGTTTGTTGAACCTTGATGCTATCTTGTTCGGCCACTGGGAGGGGAACTGACCTAACGAGTTCGGCCTGGGGCAATGGTTCCAACTTGTATAAGTTGCATAGGTCAAAGAAAAGTCGATTAAGGAGTATGTGTCCTTGTGGAATTGAATTCAGCTGGATTAAGGCCTATGTAAAGGGCAACACATAAATGGAAGCCAAGGGTTCAGAACGCAAATGACGATTTCGAGGTGAAATCGTCACTCGAATGTGCTGAAAATATATGTACATGTTGCGCTCGTCATTCTCGGTCTTTTGATACCAAATTCGTCAAACTTCGACGAAGTTTTAATTCTCGAGTCCAGAACGATTATACGAATCCAGAATTTTCAGAACCACAACTCCCAGTCCAACAAGACAGTAATCCATGCAACAGACCTATATCATGGCACACATGCATGAGCCATGTTTGCATTTGACAAAAATCACCATTAGGGATCCAGACAACAGGACAGTTGGGTACCCAGAACAGGGGTAATTTCCTATCACCATGCAGGACTTTTCCTTCCCGACAACTCTACTCTCAAATCTCTCTTACACCTAATCCGAGCTATCCACCCTCATCCAGAATGCTGATCTCATAAACACTGTTTCAGGATGTATGAACTCCCATGAAAACCTTTTCTTGATTAAGTGCCTGATTACGAATTTGGGGGATGGGATACTCAGTCACAATGCCCACATGGCCTTGTAAATATGGGTCCTTTTCACGTGTTCCATGGGTGTTGCTGTGGGTGTTCTCATGCAACATCCATGGAACCTGACACATCTCCCGATTTACAAAGTGTTGTAAACCTGGGAATGCATCAGAATCCTATGCCTCCCCTTGTGAGGCATAGGAGTGGCGCAATGAGGAGAAATACTATTATTTCTCCTCAATTTTCTGTTCTTTCTATGTGTGTCCCATTCTGCAGCACACACAGAAGGAGCAAAAAGCCAATATTTATTGTTTTTGTGTATTAAGGTGTCCCTTCCTGCACAACTGCAATCATCCCTGGAGCG
Source organism: Lissotriton helveticus (assembly GCF_964261635.1). Classification (NCBI taxonomy): domain Eukaryota; kingdom Metazoa; phylum Chordata; class Amphibia; order Caudata; family Salamandridae; genus Lissotriton; species Lissotriton helveticus. The sequence goes on along the minus strand of NC_136069.1, from coordinate 750,455,603 downwards.
AGGGAACTCTTGCACCATGGTGCACAGCTACTGTTTGTACGACGGCACAGGGAAGAAGGAGAGGTATGCACCGTATCTTGTAGATACAGTGCATTCCTGCCCTTTTATTTTGATGAACAGCAGCATAGCAGGAAGGCTTGCTGCCCTGCCGTGATTCAAAATAAATAGAAAGACCCTCCATCTTTTTCCAGTTGACCCAGGATAAAACAGCATGGAAAAACAAGTGGTTCAACAAGAAACCAACAAGAATCCACCTTAATCAACATAATAGTAATATCCTTCCTAAGTCTGTTCAACAATATTCATGAACTATGTGTACCCTAACAATGCATAGGGAAACACAGTGTTTCGTTAAAATGACCCTCACCCACCAAAAGGTCCCTTGGTGGCATGCTTCATTATTGGGTTCTTCCCGCCCGCTGCAGTACACAGCGTGCTACGACCAACAGAGATGTGGGAGCACTTAGGAGTGAAATACTATGTGTAAATAGAGAGTGGAAGGGTCATCGTGAAAATAGTGGAGTTAAAAAATACCTGGCTGTATGGAAAACTAAAATATAATAATCCCTTTAGCTGGTATTGTTAAAAATGGGGAGTGGAGAATATGTACTGGGATGGGCTACTACCTCCTTAGTCTACATGTTTCGAAGCCATCCCCCTGGCTTCTCACGAGGACCAAGAAAATGATCCTTACACCACTCTAAGATGAAAACAATGTGGTCTGCCTAATCAATCTAGCAGAATATTATGCACACAAATAACATGCACTTAATACTGTACCAGGTTGGTATAGTTTCATAAGTTAATCTAGAAGGATAAAGAAACAACATTGTTAAATGTAGGAATATAATAATTACTGAATCACATCACCATATTTGTGGAAGGTTTTAGAAGTGCTATATTTTTCTCTAGGTGCACCACAGCTTGTGAATTAAGTGGGTGCTGTGCTGCCCTTGAAAGTGACATACAATACAATACTAGACACAACAACATTTAACATAAAACACACACTCTATATTCCTTAGTTCTGTAGGTTTTTATGATCCATATCTTAGAGTCTTGGAACCTCTACGGTGTTTATAAAATGCGGGTGAAACACATCGCAATGCCTCTATAAATTAAAATGTCTGAAAAAAGTATGGAAAAGCATTGTTAACATACACTATTATTCCCACACTATAGCCCCATGAGCTATTATCACGGTAGGGGAGGAGCGCTTGTAGTCACACAATATAGTGGACAAAGAGCATTGAAAATCAGGCTTGTTGTTACAAACAATGTCTCATCTATATATAAATATTTTCGTTGTCTCAGGGGGTCGGCTACATCGTACTCACTTCGTCAAACCTGCTAACTCGCTCAGGTCAATACCTCTCCGTGGTTTTGGAGTGTTGGAGCCGGTTTAAGTATTGCCTCCCTTCTGCGTTGCACGCGCGTTGGTAGTGAGATGGCTGCAATGTATAATAACCTCAAAATGGCAGCCCATGGTGGATCATACTCCCCGTAGGTTAGAAAACTTCCGAGTAGGTGTGGATTTTCGTCCCACATCTCGACTGAAGCGCTAACTTTCACAAAATGGCTGCACACAATTTGTTTTCAAAAAGGCGGTTACTTCCGCATCTGCGAGCGTTTGCCTTTCATAGTGGGCGCTTTGCAATGTGTGTCAGTTATTAATAATACTTATAGTATCCAGGGGCGTAACACAGGCCCCCGCAGCCCACGCGGTGCGGGGGAGCCCCAAGCTCCAAGGGGCCCCCTTGGCACTGCACTCTGGCCAGAGAGCTCATGATTGAGCCCGGAGGGGGCCCCTCTACGTACCGTGCAGGGAGACCCCCTCAGTTTTCGATATGCCAGTGATGGTATCTATTTCGATGAAGACGTCCCAACGAGGGGAAATACGAGTGCACCGTCTGTTTGGGCGGCATGTCCATAGGAATGATTGTGTTGGTGTGGGACTGCTTAAGAATAGTAGTCCTACATCCCAGCTGGAGCGTTAACCTTGAGATAATGGCCGCCCACAGTGGAAAACATTCTTCTTATAATGCCGTCATTTCTGCATCTGCGCGTGTATGCAATTTGTAGTGGGTGCTTTGGTTGCGTACCCTTTTTCTAATACTTGTGACATCTAATTCAATATTTGCTCCCCTTAAAAGAGAAATTCAGTGGCACCTCTTGATTGCAAAAAGGGCCATGCGTGAAACACCCTTACCGGTATGGGTACCCAAAGTGGCTCAATCAACACCCATTCATACTCTCAAAGGGCCCTCTATTGGGTGCACCTTTTCATGTGTGGCAACTGCGTGTCATGGGTGACTTCTAAGATCGTCACCAGGACTCCGACATTGGATTTTCCTTAGTTGTCTGGCCCGAAAAAACACTTATAGGTGGTGTCCTGGCATACCCATCTCACTTCGTAAAAAACATTTGTCTGCTTATTGTACTGTCATTTGTGCCCTATTGGTGTTTAAGGGCAGAATCATTATCTGAGGGTATATCGTCGTTGAGTCCTGTAATATGTGTTCCCAAACGGAACACCCAATGTTGTTCTTTCTCGAAAAGTGTCACCTCGTTGTTCACCTCTTCTATTATTGTGCAATGTATGTCCTTTGAGGTGTGATTTGCCTCCAAGAAATGTGATGATATTTTGGTTGTTGTTTTCTTGCATTTAAAATTGCTCTTGTCCTCAACAATGCGTGTTTTTAGTGGATTCTTTTTGGTTTTTGACGATATATAGAGGAGGGCGGGTTCACCTTTGTTCCGACCTCTTCACTCCCTCTCGTTTATAAGTATCAACAAGAAACCAGCCAGCCTCAGGAGAATGAGTCAGCCCAAGTGATGGAAGCTTGGGAACCCTCATTACATATTTAAATGTATTGTTAAGACAAAATGCTTGAAGAAAATATTGTACAAAATATTTCAGCACCAGAACTATTCAACAGCGTTACCTTATAATGAAATAAAACAGTATTCCTAAACTCTATTAAACAAACCTGACCACTTACTTCTAGTAAACAACCACATCCACCAATCTCTGACTCCCCTATGTCCTTAGTGGGTTTACTGCAGCTCAGCTGTGTCTGCCCCTCAAAGTCTCTGACGAATTTTAAATTGGCCATAATGTGATATTTGGTTTTGATGCAGAACCTCTAAGTATATAAATAAATAAAACTTAACAAAACAATCTCCCCCAATCAAAACAATCGCACAGTTGCATTCGCTCAATATCTAAATTCAGCCACCTATGCATCTGTGTCTAAAGGCAAGGTCTCAATAACCCCCAGAAAAACCAAAGGAACTCGAATTCACGCACCATAAATTTGCCCACCCAGGCAATAATTAATCTTCACTTCATCAACAACAGAGCCAACATACACATCACCCTAAAGTTCATTGGCTCACAAAAATTCAACTCCATTTAAAGCTTCCAAGCAGGCTCAAGACTTGGACAAGATGATGGCAACCGTTCTGTTTTTATCCTCCTCTGAGTGTGAGAAGTGCATGACAGCGTAGACAACAACATTCTATAACAAAGGTGAGACCCAACTTTGGGAAGTTGGGACACTCAGCTGAGATAGGAATATGTTGTTGTTCATTACCAGCAGGGTCCAGCACATCCAAGTGGCAGAGAAGGTAAAAGGCAACCACTTTTGATAGTGAGCCAACACACATTGCCACACCATCACCTTGAACCACACAACCTCCATCTACATGTCAGTATGGTGCTCACACCCATCTCCTCAGAAATGGGGAGCAACCAGTGAACTCCCTCAGTCAAACTACAACCTCGAACTGCCCATTTAATGCTCAACAATACTTTCTAGAAAATTGCCCATTCCTATCTCGGGCAAAACGAAAGGCTCCGTGTTGGAAAATATGTCCGATTTCCCTTGTCATGGCAAACACCATTTCACTACAAGCACAAACGAGTGTCATTGCCAGAAAATGGGACTTTCAGCAAATTTCCTGTAGCTCCTGTCATTTATCCACTGGCTATGGACAAACAAGCAGACCTAGTTCACAACCTTGAAAATTAGTTTTACCTTTCATGATAATAATAATTACCACAATGGATTGCACATTGGCCTCCCAAGTAGCAAATCAGAGAGCTGTATTTAGTCCTTTATAAATCAGCCTAGTATAATGGATCAAGAAAATGTGTAAAAGGAAAAACAGAAGTTCATGATCTGTATAGCTTCTTTGTTGAACAAATCATTATTAATTCTGGGCGGTGAACTCTGCTCAACTCACGGAGTTTGCAGAGTTTTCCGCTCTCCGTGTTACGCGGAGCTCACGGAGTTCTAAAAAAACTCTGCTTCGCACAGCGGAGCAGTGTTTTTTTCCCCACTTGCCTTTGTCAATGTCAAGTTGGCGAGCGCAAGTGAGGAAAATCCATCTCCTGGTGAGATTTTTCCTTGTTTGCGATCGTCAATATCAAGTTGGTGAGCGTGAGCAGTGAAAATCAACCTCCCAGCGAGATTTCTCCATGTGGGTGGTCAGATTTCTCACTGCGAGTATTTGCATATGCTCACGACCGCTCGCGTTGAGAATCCGTCCGTTCGTGTTGAGAAAGCTGCCACTCATGTAAAAATCTACTAGAGTGGCATAAAAGGAAGCAGCGCCCGCTTGCGCTGTGCATGGTGCCGTTCGCGATGATTGCATAGTGTGGACAAGGACTTGACACTGAAAATCACTGCGAACGACATTTATCTAACACACTCCGCTGCTCGCGGAGCTCCGCGTAGCACGGCAGAGTTATTTTTGCACTTTGCGGATTCTGTGTAATCATTATATGAAAAATCATGTACCTCATCTTCAATCGGTGTGGTGTTTGGACAAAATATAGAATAAAAATATTGTGAAACAAAAATATCATTCCAAGAACATCAGTATGTAAAAAATATAATTTGTAGGTTCCTTTCCAGCCTGGGTACCTGCAGATGACCACACTACAATATGGTTTCCGTAAGAGATTAGGTACCATTGATCAGGGCCTAAACCTTCATATTCTCCTAGAGAAATACACAACGGCTAAAAGGGAAAGACTGTTTTTAACGTTTGTTGATCTAACCTCTGCGTTTGATTATGTTGTGCATGAGAAGCTCTGGGCGATTCTGGAAGGGTTGGGGGGTGGATGATTCTATAGTTTTATTTCTAAGGCAGCTTTATTCAGGGGCTAGGGCTAGGGTCCGTTTCGGAGAGGACGGGGACTGTACTAGAAACTTTTCAATCATGAAAGGGGTGCGGCAGGGCTGTGTCCTTGCCCCATTCCTATTCACGTTGTATATTAACGAACTTGAAAGTACCCTAATCAAGGAGTGCAGGAATTTGCCAATGGCAGCTGCACGTCCTATCCCTGCACTTCTTTATGCAGATGATGCAGTCCTTATGGCCCGTACGCCCATTGCATTGCAAAGGGCCGTAACCTCCTTTACACAGTATATGACAAACCTGGGCTTAACTATCAACTGCTCCAAAACATTTTCTATGAGTTGCGGGTTAGGGTCAAATAGGAAAAAAATCCTTATTTTTATTGGTCCAAAGTCAATTGAGAATACTAATATATTCTCATATTTAAAATTTTTATTTGAACAGACAGGCTCCTGGTGTAGAGCAATTAAGGCGAGAAGACTCCTATTTTGTAAATCATTAATGGCACTAACTAATTTTAGCAGAAAAATGAGTAGACGTCCACCGAGAGAATTGTTGAATATTTATAGGGCAAAATGTGTGGCAATTGCCACTTATGGGGCAGTCATCTGGGGGTTTGTCAATGTTAACTCACTTCAAGTTGCTGAAAACATCTTCCTCAGATATCTCCTGGCAGTACCAGAAAGTATTTCCACACTTATTTGCCATACTGAACTGGGTATGCCTTATCTTGAAGATGTGATTAAGATACAGCCTGTACTGCGATGGCACAGGGCTTGGACCACTGAAGAGTCTGTATTTACCCGCCACATTTTTAAAGATGTCCTAAGTATTGATGGGGCAAAAAAGATAAGATGGCTAAAATATGTTGAGAAGTTTTTCACTCAAATAGGCCACAAGAAATATTTTAATGACCCACCTTCCATGTGTCGGCTGTCAAAAAAGGACCTTAAAAATATATGTATGTCATACCTGAGCGAGTCTAGGATTACAAGTGAAATGACCAAACCTTCGGTGGCGGCACATCAGCTTACCTTGATTACTGTTAACATACAGCCGTACATCTTGTTATCTATTAAGGACTTTGAAAGATTTATGTTAACTCGCCTCAGGCTTAATATTTTGCATAGAATTTTAAGTTTTCCGGAGGTAAATGACTGGTCAAGATCACTTTGTAACTGCCCATGTGATGATATTTCAACTCAGTCGTCCATACACATCATGTTCTTTTGTAAATTTTATTCCATACCCAGAAAAAGGTGGATTGTCCCCGTGCTAAAAAGATTGCAATTAAGACGGTGCCGTATTGCTTTCTTGGTGATACAGAATTAAGACAATGTATTTACTATCGCCTCTGTCATTGCTTTTAAAAAAAATATTTTTACATCTCGCAACTCACTTAGGATATGAATTTATATAATAGTTTTTTATCTACTTTTTTAATGCAATTTATATAAACTGTATTTTATTACTGTACTTTTATGGTTATTTCTTGTAATATAACCAAATAAAGTTATTTGAATGAATTGACTACACTACACAAAAAGCTTAGTATAAAACATCTTTAATCACTTGCATGTAACTGCGAACTCAACATTCTAAACCTGTCTTCATTGTATTACGCTCTAACACTTAGGTTGCAGCTCTACAGAGTCCATTGGGAGCCAAAAGGGTTCCGTCATTGCTAACCTGCACAGCACATCACACCCTCTGTTAAATAAAAAATATTTTTTTTACAAAATATATAGATATGTACAATTAAAGCTCTTCAATCAGTCTTGATGATGCTGGAACCGGCGACCTGATCTTGCTGTTGGAAACTGGGAACTGCCATAATGAATGTCCAAGAACTGCGTTGATGATGTAGGGGCAACAGCAGTTACAAAGGTTTCACAGCCAGTCTACATTCTATTCTGATGACCTTGCTGAATGCATGGCTACCAGAAGGCCTACCAGCGCTGGAACAGTCACCATGTAGAGGCGATCATAAGAAGGTTAGTTGCCAAAGAGCGAGGTTTACAGTGACTTGCGAAAAAAAAGCTTTCATGATAGCTGGTTAAGGTCAAAGGGGAGAGAATTCCACAGCCTACGGGCTTGGTGGGAGAAGGAGCGGTTGCCTCTGCGTGAATGCCTGCATTTTGGGACCTGCAGCAGATGGGCTGAGGAAGATCTCAAGGACCTTCCAGGAATATAAGGAGTATACTGATCTCAAAAGAACAGGGCCTTTATTGTGTAGGAAGCTTTGCAGAATGAATGAGGCTTTAAATTGGATCAGCTTCTCAACTGAGAATTAAAGGAGGTCTTTCAAGGCTGCTTCTGCAGATTGATGTCGGGGAAGATTCATCAGGAGCCTGGTAGCGGCATTCTGATCGTCTGGAGTCTCTTTGTCATAGAGTGAGGAGAGCCCAGATAAAGGACATTGCCATAATGATGCCGGTAGAGGATGAGAGCCTGAACAATTAGTCTCAAGACACCAAAGCAATTAGCCACAAGTGTTTTGGCTTGTGCTCCATTATGAGACTGGAGTCTAGTCACATTCCAAGGCTCTTTATCACTGTTCTCGGACTAGGCAACTGATCTAAAAAGTCCGGCACAGGGGAGGGGAACCTTTTGTTAAAGTTGTTACACAGTAACAGAACCTCAGTCTTGCTTTCGTTCAGCTTCAATTTGCAGTTAGCCATCCATCTGGCTACTTCCTGAAGTCACGGGACAAGACTGAGGTGAGAAGAGTTCGGAACAGGCAAAATAGAGATCAGCAACTGGATGTCATTGGCATAAGGAAACAATTACAACCCAAATGAACTGACAATTTCGGCCAGGGTACATGTAAAGATTGAAAAAGGGTGCGAATGAGTGAAGGCCCATGAGGCACCCAGGAGCACAGGGGAAGAGTGTGGGAGTCCCAGGATTGCTCTAGCACCTGGAAGATTCTGTCCTTCAAAGAAATGGAAAGCAATTTCAGGGCATGTTCTACAACACCTACTCTGGATATCCTATGGATGGGTTTTGCATGGCCTACTGTGTCGAAGGGCACACTGAGATCTAATAGAATGATGGCTCCTGAACCTCCTTTGTCTAACAGAGATTTGAGTTCCTTGACTATCGCCAGCACAACTATTTCCATGCTGTGCTGAGGTCTAAGTCCCATTTGAGTGGGATGGAGGCTTTCATTGGACTCATGTTTGTTGACATGTTTTTCTAGAAGCTTTGAGGGGCCTACTAACAGTGAGATTGGCAAAGGGGATTGAGTTCAGTTTTTTTAGGAGAGGCTGAACCACTGCATGCTGCCATTGCTGTAGCAGCTTGCCCTTTAGAAATGGAAAAGGGTAGTAGCTCCTCTAAAGTAGGGGTAAAGCTATCGAACCCTTTATATGTAACCGGGCAGGGTCAAGCGGGGAAACTGATTTAACTGCCCTCAGACTGCACTAGAAGATGCTCATTGCCTAAAGGTTACCTAGCAAAAAAAACGGCAGTAAAGAGAGTGTTTATGTTAAGGATCTTATTATGAAAGAAGGAAGCCAAGTCATTGCTCCGTTCGTCTGATTCCTCTGAGGTGGATCCAACAGATTTAGGTTCCATGATCTCCTTAAGAATCTGGACAATCTCCTTTGGGAAATTATCTGATTCCTCAATTTTGGCGGCAAATTAATTTTTGCATGCTAGCCCCTGATTGCCCTCCTATAATTAGCCTTATTAACATTGTCATAAGACTTTCTCTAATGTCTTTTAAGACTCTTACATTATTTTTTTTAAGGCAAGTACTCTGCCATCAAACCAAGGGATTTCTGTCCCAGTTGGGTGGACTTACACCATCTTACAGGTAGAACCAGGTCATTTGAATTGAAAATCCAATCATTGATACTGGAGGTAGAGGAAATGATGCTGTCCGTTATGTTGGGTCTGGTAGCCTAGAGTGCAGTCGGCCAGGCGTCTCCATTTAACTTGGACCAACAACGTTCCAGACGCTTGACGGGAGTGGGACAGAGGTAGGAGAGAGCACAGATAGAACAATTGGGAGCATGAAGTGGTCTGACCACGTAAGTAGAACAGGGCTTTGGACCTGAAGGTCGGTGAAGTTACTGAACACTAAATCAATAGTTTCACCTTTTTCGGGGTAGGCTTTTCTACTAATTGCCGAAGTTGCAGGGATGTGAGGTCGAAAGACAGATTTTTGTTAGCCACGTTATCAGAATCATCAATTTGAAGATTAAAATGGCCATGCACAGTGAAATTAGCCCTATTCAAAGCAGACCTGTGACCAGGTCAGGAAGAGCCTGCAAGAAATGGGCATGTGGGCTGGACGGTCTATACAGTAATATACCTGAACAAGCGAAAGTAGGGCGGAGTGCGAGAGTAAAGAGAAGGCTTTCAGAGTTTTCGATAGAGAGAGTTGAGAACATGCCTTTTACTGTGTTGTTATGTTTGATAGCTATTCCGCCCCCTACCTTTCCAGACTGGTCTAGCCTGGCAATAGAATAGCGGGGGCAGTGCTTGCACCACATGGGGAGCAGAGCTATCGTGCAGCCAAGCCTCTGTAAGAAAGAGCACATTGGATTCCTATTCTATTAAAAAGCAGTATATATCCTGTTTGTTGGCAGCCAGGAAGTCACAGTTCACCATGTATAAACACCGAGCTGTGAGAATGGGAGTTACAAGTGGCAGAATTGAAGATGTCATAGGCTGAAAGCCACACTTCTCACAAGTTAAGGAGGAAGAGCTGGGGGTCAATGGAATGGAGACAAGGGTCAGCAATGGGGCTCGAATAGTCAGCAGTTGGCCAGCCAATTAGCATGCCTTAATGTGGGTGGAAGAGGCATAGCGCCTGGCCCCTGTCCCGGATGGACTCCAACATGTGGATCTGACAAAAGAGGAGTCAAATGCTGAAGATTAGAAGTGTCTCTAGTGATAGACTTCCCAGGGCGCCGGGCAGTCACCGTATGTCCCTTTGTACAAACCACTTGAAAAGGCTCAGCATTGAACGGAGCATCAGACTTTGTTTTCCACATCTGGCAGGCAAGCATTCAATCTCCTTTTTCAAAGATGATGATCTTCGATTGTTGTCTTCTATAAGCGTAAGTGTATATCTTCTTTTAGTGAACCAAGTCCTTTTCACGAGTCTTGTCTTCATTTCTTTCTTTCTGTTTGGTCTATTGAGGCAACTTGTATGTCATTCCTCTCCCGAACATCAATGTTGCAGGGCTTTCACCCATGGTTGAGTGGGGTGTTGAATGATACGCTCTTAAAGTGGAATTTAACTCAGTTTTTTGGTTGACCTTCCCTAGAGTAGCACGCTGCACTCCTTTTTTTTTCATACTCATAAAGCGATCAACAAGGCCATTAGCTTGTGGCTATAGAGGTGTGCTCTTCTGATGCTTTACATTCAGGTGCTTCAAAAAGCCTCTGAACTCTCGACTGTTGAAAGGAGGGCCATTGTCAAATTTCAATATAGCTGGAACACCTCATGTCACAAAGATGGTATCGAGTCTCTCAATAACTCGGCCTTGAGTGGTAGACAAGAGATCTGCAATTAACAAGAATTATGGATATTCATCCACAATCCCCATCAAGTGATGTCCATTGTCGAGTGGACCTTAAAAGTCAAAGTCTACTATCTCCCATGCATGCTACGAGAGTTCTTATATGTTCAAGGTGTGTGGAGTAGTTTTCGTAGAAAGGCAGTTGCATAGATGACAGGCCTTTAGTGCTCTTTCAACTCTCTAATGCTGATAAGGAAACCAAGCTCGGTCTCGGAGAGCTCGTTATGTGACAATGATTCCATGATGTCCTTCATGGGCCACTTCAATTATTTTCTGAAACAGACTCTCTGAAATAACAATCCTCAATCCTCTCAGTGTGACTATTCCTTGAGTAATAGACAGTTCATCTTTGACATTTTTGATTTTTGGTATTTACCATCATTCGTGAGAGTTCAAGTCTGTTGGTTCCATGACTGATTTGTGATAACATCTATCAGCTTTAGCATGTCACTATCATGGCTTGTAGCAGTGGCAATCTGGGCTAACCAAATGGCAGCTCCTGTGTTTGACTTTACAATAAAGTTAATATGGGCTTCAGCCGTCTTGGATGGAGTACCATGACCTTGGATCGGCACTCCTGAAAAGTAGTTGTCAGGGTTCTGATCCTTCCTTGGATGATGCACAATGGTATAATTGTAATCTTGTAATCGTAGTCTGAATATTTTAATGCCAGCACACATCTTGGAATTTTGATTGACAAATATGGTCAGTAGGGCCTGAACATCTGTCACCAGCATAAAAGGCTTTCCATACAGGAATACATGAAAATGTTCCCAAGCCCACACCATGGCCAAACTTTCTTTCTCAGGTTGTAAATAAGCATGTTCTGTTTGGGACAAACTTCTACTGGCATATGCCACAATATGTCTTTGAGCATTCGGGTGTCAGCTGTGCTCTGCATGGAGAGAGCCTGACTCAACGGGGCCAGCATCAACAACAACCTCATTATGAAGCTTCTGGTTGAAATATGCCATTTTAGTCGCATTCTCAACAGCTTGTTAGATTCTTTTAAAACATTTCTCACATTAATGTGACCAATGAAATGGAACATTCTTTTTAATCAAGTCTCTCAACGGAGCACTTACAGTGGCAAAGTCTTGTATATATCTGGAACAGTAACTGGCCATGCCAAGAAATTAATATACCATGGACACATCTTGTGGGGGATGGGCACTTGAAGCACTTGTACTTTATCAGGATTGGGAGGTCTTTCCCCATCAGAAAAGATATGGCCAAATAAATTTAGCTTTGTCTTATAGAACTCACACTTGTCCACATTCAAAGTCAAATCTGCATCAGCAAGTAAGCAAAATACTTGTGTGCAAAATCTATCGTACTCCCTTTGCGTAGCTCCGAAAACCAATATGTCATCGCTATAATTAAACGCATTCTAGATAGGCTGTATGATAAATTGAATTAAGTCTTGAAAAAGTTTGGCAGCTGATGACACACCAAAACTTAGAGCCTAATTACGAGCTTGTTAGTTTGACCGCCACACTGTAGTGTCAGCATTTGGGAGACCGCGGTCAAGCCGGGGGCATCCGTATTTCGACATGACCGCCACATCGGTGGTCTTGCAGCAGCGGTGCCATTGCATGGGAATGCAAGGCTCATAGGAAGAGCCTGTAGCATATCCTGCAGCCGTGGCAGCACCTCTAGCATTTTGTGCATGGCACACACTGTACGCATGACCATGCAATGGAAGGGAGGCACTACATGTGCCAATAGGCAAATTATTTTCCAGACTCCAACATCCAGGGGCCCTGTTTGGGGCCCCTTCCTACCCTTTCCAACAATATTTTCATGGCAGGGTTCCCGTCATGAAAAGGTTGTCAGAAAGGGAAATTGTAAACATGATGGGGGTGCCTGCCTTGGCACCGCTGCCATTCCCTATCACTATCTTTGAGATCCAAGATACTGATGGTGGTGTTGTTTCGGGATGGTGCCGGTCCAACTGCCTGAATCCAAATACTGTGGTCAGACTGATGTCCTGTCAGCAGTGGGACCGCCACTGATAGGCTGGAGTCAGTTCGGCCACAGTTATCATAATTAGACCCTTAGGGTCCCATTAGGATGGTGGCGGATTGCCCCCGCCAGGCTGGCGGTAGCCACCGCCAGCCTGGCGGGGGCAATCCGCCCGCCATCCGCACCTAAATTTCCCCCACCATATTAGGATGGCGGGCGGGACCACGGCGGACGGAAAGACCGTCCGCCGCTTTTCCGCCCCGGTCGCCTTGCGACCGGGTCAGAAAACGTTTAATATGGTGGCGGTGGCCGCCAGCCATATCATGATGGGCTTGTTGAGATGCCTTTCCGCGGCGGCGATGCCGCCACGGAAAGGCATGCGGTCTTCACTCTGGGGGGCCCCCTGCGGGCCCTCAGAGTGCAGGAGAGGTGGGTGGTGCACACAGCGGGGGTACCTGTGGTACCCCCCTGCATTTGCATAAACAAAGCGGCAGGCACCGTGCGGTGCTGCCGCTTTGTCTATGCAAATGCACTAATATATTTTTAGCATTGTGGCGGGCGGTGCAGAGAACACCGCCTGCCACAATGCTAAAAATGCAGGATGTGCCCGCCACTGTGGCGGGCACATCCTAATACCCCCCACGGGACCCCTGCCCTTATGGCGGGCGGTCCCAAACCCCGGTAGGATAACGGGCAGAGAAAGTCCGCCCGTCATCCTAATAGGCCCCCAAGTCTTTTATATCGAAATAGACCAACATGTGTAGAAAATGTTGAAATGCACCTAAAATTGTCTTCGAGTTTCAACAGATGATATCTTTCATTTAAATCAAGGCAAGAGAAGACCTTCGCACCATTTAGTTGCAATGGGAGGCACCCTTAATTTCACTGTGGGTCTGCCCAGATATGTCCTGGCTGTTCTTTCTTCCACTGTCCTGAGAAGGCTCTGAATCTTATAGGGCCAAAAAGCATCAACTCCACCATCTGAAGAAGTCTCTTTTTTACAACTTCTAAATCCCTCATAAGATAACTCTGTGCACACACACTCGAAAACAGAGAACAAATTTGTCCTCCGTGGGTATTTCTACTATAGACTACCTACTGTATGGACTGTGGAAAAACTAAGAAGCACAGCCATATTATGTATAAACAACTAGTAGACAAGAAAAATTCTAGTTGCTATTTAAGTTGAGCAAGTTAGAATTTGTATAGTGCAGTATAATCTTTTTTAATAATTCCATACCAATACCATTTTTTCTAGTCTAGAAATTAAGTAGATAGGCACTTGATGCTGTACCTTGAAGCACATGGATGGTTGCTTACACCTTAGTTTTCTTGTGTTTCATTGTCGCTATGAATAACCCTTGACTTTTCAATGTCGTTGATTCAGCCTATGTATATACTTTAGTTTTTGTTGGTGTAAGTTGTGGTAACGGTGATAATTCATTGTATTCCTCCCCAGGCATAATGTTTAATGATGCACCTCTGTTGATAATGAAATGTATCGCACAACCATTTAGTTTCAGTGTTTTGGCATGTCGACTTTTCTTTGACTGACATTTTTCTTCACAGGCAGCCAGACCTGCAAGCGCACGGTTTTCTGAGGTAAACATCAACATGGCACAACCATCTTCTTCACTTACACTGACACAGCAGAACAGTTTGATGATGATTAAGATGATGATCGACTTCGCTGAGTGTTGATTTGCCTCAACTGATACTGTTGCTTGGCCTTGTGAGCGTGCATCGAATTTTGCCTCTGGACCATTCTGGTGGCCATTTTGTCTTAGGGCTGTGACGTACTTGCTTTCTCCTTCGCTTTGCAAACCATCGCAAAATGGTTCTTCTTCCCACAGCCTTTACATATCTGTCCAATGGGGGGACATTTACCTTCCTGTGGAAACGAAAATCCAGAGCCGAAACACAACTTCTTTTTACATGTAAACATCACTGTGTGTTCTTCAGTCTTTAGCTTTGGCTTAATTTGACTGATTCATTCTGAGCACCTTCGACCTCCATGTTAGCAGCTTGTCAATCAGCACGCTCTTCACCTCTGGCAGCCATTAACACTCACTCCAAATTAAGAGATTCACTCAGCATTCATCGTCTAAATAAATCTGACACGCATGTATAAATAACTTTTGAAAAGTATAGCTTCTTCATTATTAAATTCAATGAACTTGCAGTGTTTGATGAGGGAATCGAGTCTTTTCCCAAATTCATTGATGGTTTCACCAACTTTCTGGTGTTCTTGACTGAAAATATACCTTTTGTAATCAACATTCGGCATTGGATTGAGTTTGAGATTCAAAGCTTCTTGAATCTGACGGTATGTGATATAATCAGTTTGCAGCATTTTCTTTTTAACTTCTTTTACACCTTCACCACAGATACTGGATCATCTTTATGTTTTCAGTTTCTTCAAGTGCATCAATGAAATCAACAAATGTCTCCATTGAAGCTGCCCATCTATCTCCAATATTTTGCTTTTTGGCGGTATCAAATGGTAGAGGCAGTTTTAGAGGCAACTGCATTGTGGACCTGTGTGGAACTTACTGATGTTGAGGGTTGCATGCTCTCTGATGCTGTTTGGTGATCTAATTCATGCAACCCTCTCTTAGGCCTTGTGATGTCCTGGCCTTGGGGTTATGTTTAATAACAACGGAAAACGTGACTTTCTTCTTGGTCTCCATTGGAAAATCAATCCTTCACTACTCTGAATGCCGATCTTTTTTGCACTCTTTGAAGACTTATGGAGTTGTTTTGAGCCACACTTAGCAGATTTGGTGTCATGCCACTTCTGGTACGTATGCCTCTGTAAGCACAACCCTCAGTATTTCTCCTTGAGCCACTTCACTGGGTACTGTGGTATGATGACTCTCCTTAATGGTTCTGGGAGGTTGATTAATGTGTCATCACTAAAAGTTCCTTTGCACTTTCTGACACCTGGTTGATTTCAGTCTTGCAGCACTTCTGTTCGCAGCGTTGTTTTGTAGTTTGTGATTACCAATGGCTGCTCTTTGAAATCCTGGTTGTATCTGCCTTTAGCATTAGTGCTTGTTATGACGTAGCGCTTTATATTGCCTACCAGCTCAGTACCTTTCTTTACGGCCTGGCTCGCAGGTTCTTTGCCAACAATGTGTAGATTTCTCTGCAATGCCTTCTTGACCTGCTTTATAGTGGCTGGAACTGCGCTTTGACTCCACATGTGCTACGTGTGGATTCTGCACTTTGATGACAGCAAATGTGGCACTTACGAGCAGTTTGCTTGGACTACATCAACTCTCTGGGAGAGCACTGTAGATATTTGGGTTACTTATCCCCTATCTTGTCACCAGTTGTAGCATTCTCCACAGCATGGGGTACAAGCCCATGACTCTGCCACTCAAGGAGCTTAGTTTTACACGTCTTTATTCATCTGTGTGTAACTGTGAACTTAACATTCCAACCCTACCTTCATTGCATTACACTCTAACACTTACGTCCTAGCTCTCCAGAGTCCATTGCTAACATGCACAACACTGCATTATTGACAGGAAAATCAATGTTAAGAATATTGTTTTTAGTGATGTTTTTATTATTTTTGTAAATAATATTGATGTAGAAAATATTGTTGTATACATTATCATTTGTACATGTTATTTTGTATATGTTTTACTGTATTGCACTTGATTTTATGTTTAATAAAAAAAATGTATTTGTGTGTTTATTAATAAAATGTATTAATTATGACATTTTGTGAAATTCAAATTTTCAGTTGTATCAATGTATAAAAATAATGTATATATATATATATATTTTTGTAGTGAGATGTTGGATTTTTAAGGCCTAATGTGGAGAGATTCTTAAAAAGTGAATATTTTTATTTAAATCTAAAGTTAATTATTTTAATTGTATGCACGTTACTATTGTAAAAAACGTATTAATTAATTTTGTTACATTTGTATTTTTTCATAAAAATATTTCATAATTGTTTTGAATGTTTTGATACATTATATTACATTCTAAAATATTGGAAATATTGATATAATTATTTTAATAATAGAAATACTTGTAAAATGCCAAATGTATTAGATGTAAATTTAATAATGTACAATTTTTGTAAATGTAACTTTAAAAAAAAGTAGTTTAATATTTAATTTAATTCTTTTTTTCAACATATTTTTATGCATTATTTTTTAAATGCTGAAAATGATATTTTCATTGTTAATAAATTGAAAAACATTTTTAGTTTTACATTTGTCTAAAACATTTTTGAAATGTATAATTAAATTATGAAAATCGAATAAATATGTATAATTTATTGTGTATAAATTAAGATTTTATGTATTTAAAAGGTAATAAAGAACATTTTAATTAATACATTTTTATTATATTCATTATTGGAATAAGTTCTGTTCTTGGAATATATATTTTAACTTTATTAATTTGAATGTAATAAAAATGAGTTGTTATATATAATATGACATTTTGTTTCATATTTCACTTTAAAAAATGTGATTTTCAATTTTGGATTACGATTTATTTTGTTATGTTTCAACGTTTAGGAATATTATTTGAAAAATTATAAAATATATGAATTATCAATTGATATTAACATATTGTTTCATATGTTGATGATTAATATTAAATAAATAGTTTTTTATGGGTTACTGTGTCTTCAAAGTAATTTTTATCTAATTTTATTCATAAAAAATATTGTGAGAGAAAGGAGTATTTATTGTGTATATTTTTTTAGTGTCCCGCACCTTGCATAAAATGCTTTAAATTATAGTGAAAAAGTAAATGTCACACCCTGTAGTGTCCAAAACCTTCCCCAAATTGGTTTGGATTGCAGTAGAAATAGTAAATTACACCCCTTTAGTGTCTAACGCCGTCCTTAAATTGGTTCAGATTGGAGTGGGAATGATAAATGTTACTGTTACCCAATTAGGGGTCGATTCCGATCCGGTAAAAAGCGCTCCGAATTGCGGTTCGGAGCGTTTTTCCCCGTACGAATCGTACCTGTAGGCGTCCCCGTACGAATCTGCAAGTACGATCACAATCTAAAGCGTCACTCCGTACGACTCGTAAAAAGCCGTACAAATCGAAAGTCCATACGAATTGCAGTCGGCTGACGCACCACGCTACGTCCGTACGTAAATAGACCGCACCTTCCGAACCAGGAAGTACGATCCGTGTTGAACACACTCCGTACGGCTCTTTTGCTACGAGAGCTCAAAACTACCGTAAACCACACTCCGGCAAGACCCGCACCCGGTACACGACAAGCAGGACATGAACGCCATCGTCCGTCTCATCCCTACCCTGTACGGCCACCACCTCGTACTTAGAAACCGACGACGGCGCAGAAGGTGAGCACAACGAAGTCCAACATACCTGTACATGTTGCCAGACGGGCATATCGCCATTGCACGATTCTAATGTCTGGGTATGTAGCGCCACACACTCCCGCACATCACCAGTGTAATACGGAGAGAGGCCGTATCTTCGTCATCGATCACGGGGTACGGTACGTCACCGCACAACAGTAGAGTAATACGTGGGCGGGCCCACCTACGTCATCGACCACGGGGTACGGAACGTCACCGCACATCAGTAGAGTAATACGGTGACAGGGCGCACCTACGTCATCGACCATGGGGTACGGAACGTCACCGCACATCACTAGTGTAATACGGTGACAGGCCGCACCTACGTCATCGACCACGGGGTACGGAACGTCACCGCACATCACTAGTGTAATACGGTGACAGGCCGCACCTACGTCATCGACCACGGGGTACGAAACGTCACCGCACATCACTAGTGTAATACGGTGACAGGGCGCACCTACGTCATCGACCACGGGGTACGGAACGTCACCGCACATCACTAGTGTAATACGGTGACAGGGCGCACCTACGTCATCGACCACGGGGTACGGAACGTCACCGCACATCAGTAGAGTAATACGGTGACAGGGCGCACCTACGTCATCGACCACGGGGTACGGAACGTCACCGCACATCACTAGTGTAATGCGGTGACAGGCCGCACCTACGTCATCGACCACGGGGTACGGAACGTCACCGCACATCACCAGTGCAATAGACGTGTGGGACATACGTCTGCTATGTCAACGTAAGTCCAACTGGTGTATAGTAAACACATCCACCACTGCCCAGCATCAGAGTGCCCACCACTGCCCAGCACTGCCCAGCATCAGAGTGCCCACCACTGCCCAGCACTGCCCAGCATCAGAGTGCCCACCACTGCCCAGCATCAGAGTGCCCACCACTGCCCACCACTGCCCAGCACTGCCCAGCATCAGAGTGCCCACCACTGCCCAGCACTGCCCAGCATCAGAGTGCCCACCACTGCCCACCACTGCCCAGCATCAGAGTGCCCACCACTGCCCACCACTGCCCAGCACTGCCCAGCATCAGAGTGCCCACCACTGCCCACCACTGCCCAGCATCAGAGTGCCCACCACTGCCCACCACTGCCCAGCACTGCCCAGCATCAGAGTGCCCACCACTGCCCAGCACTGCCCAGCATCAGAGTGCCCACCACTGCCCAGCATCAGAGTGCCCACCACTGCCCACCACTGCCCAGCACTGCCCAGCATCAGAGTGCCCACCACTGCCCACCACTGCCCAGCACTGCCCAGCATCAGAGTGCCCACCACTGCCCAGCATCAGAGTGCCCACCACTGCCCACCACTGCCCAGCACTGCCCAGCATCAGAGTGCCCACCACTGCCCATCACTGCCCAGCATCAGAGTGCCCACCACTGCCCAGCATCAGAGTGCCCACCACTGCCCACCACTGCCCAGCACTGCCCAGCATCAGAGTGCCCACCACTGCCCAGCACTGCCCAGCATCAGAGTGCCCACCACTGCCCAGCACTGCCCAGCATCAGAGTGCCCACCACTGCCCAGCATCAGAGTGCCCACCACTGCCCACCACTGCCCAGCATCAGAGTGTGTGTGTGTGTCTCTAACACCCCCACCACTGCCCAGCATCAGAGTGCCCACCACTGCCCAGCATCAGAGTGTGTGTGTGTGTGGCAAACACCCCCACCACTGCCCAGCTCGTACATCAAAAACATACCATTGTCAACCTCATTACCCTCAGGAGATAGACACATTTTAGCAGACCTAAATGTGAACATCACACCAGCTCCCAGGCACACAGCAGTCACATACATCATCACACTAACTACAAATCTGAAAAGCAAAATATTAGCTTTATTCAGTGGATTCACAAAAGAAAAGCAAATGAGAGTCCTCGCTCATTAATGGCCAGTCCAATAAAGTCTCTGCAACAGTTTGTGCCTCCATGGGTGTTATCTCACCCAAACCTGCCTGCACATGGCGTTTAATCCGCTGTGGTGACTATGGGGGCACCATCTGTGGAATCCTCCGGCACCGCATGGACAGGAGAGGGAAGGACAGGTGGAGTGGGTGCAGGTGAAGTGGATTCATCCACACTGGTTGGGGCATCGCCGAAAGTAGATTAAAAAACCTGGCTGCACACCTCAGCCAGGGCGGAAAAACTACCACCTGAACCCGGGGACTCATTGGGGGTGGAGGTACAGGGCTGTGAGTCTGTTCTACTGGGTGTGTGGATGCGTGTGTGAGGTGTCTCCCCTCTCCCTGTGGGTGTGCCTACTTGCCCTTGAGACTGTGTGCGTGGAGCTTTGAGCTTCTTATGCTGTGTGTGTGCGCTGGGTGTGTCTGACCTGTGGCGTGTGCGTGTATGCAGTGTAGGTATGTGAGAGGCAGAGGTGGATGGCTCTGAAGGATGGGGGGGGACAGATGCTGCTGGGTGTACATAGCTGCCGTCAGTGTTGATTCAATGGCAGCCACACTCCGACGCAGATCAGACATGGCTGATGACATGCCCTCCATGAACGACACCACCTGTGTCATCAGTTGTGTATGTCCATGGAGGACAGTCAGCATGGATGTCTGACCTACTGCAATCTGCCGGAGTAGGTCCACAGTCTCAGCACTGAGGGCAGCAGGGGACACAGGGGCAGGGGCTGCGGTGCCGGGAACAAAGGAGACACGGGGGCTAGCACACCAAGGACTGGGAGTGTGGAGATGGGACTGGAGGAGGGGAGGGCAGCCAAAGATGAAGGAGTGACCATTGCTGGATATTCCCCCCCCCTCCTGAGAGTCTGACTCAGAGTCGTCGGCATGGTAAGATGTGTCAGTCACATGTCGTCCGGCCTGCAGACTCTCCTCACACTCTGTGCCACTGCCTCCCTCTGACACCTCAAAGCAGGTGGCACTGTCGGTGTGTCCCTCTGCCTGGTCCGCGCCTGTGTCTCCTCCAGATTCAGATGATGATGCTGTGAGCAAGGAGAAGAATGAAAACATATCAGTCACCTGTACACATCAGACATATCAGCTGCAAATCATTTTGCCTCAGTTCTCAACATGGCATGCATCATGAGTCACATGACACTGAACTCTGCATAATGACAAGTCTACTTGTGGACATATGTCAGAGACACAACGCTCAATGTATGGTAGGAGACAAGGTACAGGCAAGGCAAATACTTGTATGAGAGACACAATCATGATCCACTGCCTGACAACAGGATAGCTGATGATGCATCACAGTTCATTAGCCAACCCTGCCACCCAAATCAAGACCTGGTCATGTTTGAATAGCTTTGACTCTGTGCCACATTAGAAAAGTCCTGCCCGAACTGCCATGTGATGTCATCCTGGGACCTGAAACAAGTGTACCATCACCTCACACTGCCATCACAGCTTTCTACACCCAAAGTCACATTGTGTGGCAGACCATCAATACTATGTACAAACAACATGCAACAGCTTTTGAGAATATGCACACATGCACTGCCCAGTGTGAGTATGCATAATGCCAAAATATTGCACATGTACATTGTGCACCTGTAGCTAACACAAGATAATTAGAAAGTGTACCATGGACAAAGGCCACTGAGTCTGACTTGTGCAGAAAACACATGTTGAGACTCAAGAACAGTGCCAAAATATGAAGAAGGGCAGACACAGTGCACATGTGGTGCTACATTTAAGGTACCAACAGGTGTCACAGACCCCCCTACAACATGATGATGTGCAAAGGAAGATGCATACTGAGACATTGCACCATAGGAGTACATGTCAAAAACAAGCATTAGCCAAAGCAAAGCTCAAATGTGGAGTAGGGCAAGGCATGTAAAGAAGCAGCTGCTGACACTGGGACATTCAAATGCCAATGCATGAAGCGCCTGTCTGACCACACCACTCAAACTATGGGAGTGTTACCATGCCTTGGAGCACTTCAGGTACCATTTCACACACACACATGACAACAAACAGACATGTACCTACCCCCTTCGTGCTGCTGTCCCTCCTGCAACTGCCTATGGAGGTCTGGGAACACCACTTCCAGGACCCGGAGCATGTTGGGGGTGAGGTGGCGGCTGCCGCCATGCCGGCGTGGAGCTTCCAGCTTCAGCTGGACTCTGGCGATGCGGGGGGTCCAGCACCGGATGTCCTGCCACCTCTTCTTGATGTTTCGGAGCCTCCTGCGAGGCCCCCCCTCTCTCCTGACAGCCCTGGCGATGTCCACCCAGATTTCACCCTTCTCATAGGCAGATACCTGTCACAAATGTAAAGTAAAAGAACATCAGTATACCTGGTCCATGTTCCAAAGACACCCATATGTGCACAAAATACATGAGGACAACAGGGCATTGTATGCCACACACATTTGCATCATTGTCCAGGAGTATGTGGCCTGTGTGCAAACACAACTGCATTGCATCACATTGAAATTCTACAGATGAGATGAGGGCTGCAAAACACTCTTTGAGCATGGCACTCACTGAACAATATATGCTACATCTGGGTGCACTGCAGCACTTGACATGCTGTCACACACCACATTACAACAAATAACTCTCTTGTAACAACACTGTGCACCCTGGCACTCACTCACAACAACATTGCATCTATCCACTATACATAGACAGTGGCTATGATGTCACACACACAACAGGTGCACACTCCAAGGTATTGCACACATCACTCACCTGGTCCTCTGGTCTCCCATACAGCTTGCTGAAGTTTGGCAGGAGGGCATCCAGCAGGGCCTTGTTCTCACCATCAGTGAATGCAGGTGCCCTCTCCATGCTCAGCTAATCAGGGTCCAGAGGATTCAGAGACAGCAGCTGTGGTTACCACACCAATGTTGTGCAGGCAAGTGCCCTCCCACAGCCACATGCTGCCTTATATCTGTGCTGCAGAGGGTCTGTGAGTCCAAGGAGTACTGTGTGATAGGCCACCATATTTTGCATCCTATGTTCCATCCAATCACATCACACATAAGCCCATGACACACATATGCATGGTTTGAAAATAGAGCCTGAGCTGAACAACAACTTTCGCAACATTGTATACTTTTTCCAAACTGATTTTTCCAGGACACCTGTAGGAGTTTTAAAAAACTCCGTATCCATCACAACCTGGTTGCATTTTGAACAGTACACTGTTCCCCTAGTTGTTCCCTATGCATTTATTCAAATTCCCACCCAGGTACGGTGACATTGCCATTGCCAATGCAACACATTTAATGGTGTAACGAGGCGTACACACGCACGTACCATTGGGGTACGCTTTGCTCGGTATAGCCGAAATGCAATAGGGAAACGAGGCGTACACACGCACGTACCATTGGGGTACGCTTTGCTCGCGTATAGCCGAAATGCAATAGGGAAACGAGCCCGACACACGCACGTACCATTGGGGTACGCTTTGGTCGCGTATAGCCAAAATGCAATAGGGAAATGAGGCCGACACATGCACGTACCATTGGGGTACGCTTTGGTCGCGTATAGCTGAAATGCAATAGGGAAACGAGGCCGACACACGCACGTACCATTGTGGTACGCTTGGCTCGCGTATAGCCCAAATGCAATAGGGAATCGAGGCCGACACACGCACGTACCATTGGGGTACGCTTTGGTCGCGTATAGCCGAAATGCAATAGGGAAACGAGGCCGACACACGCACGTACCATTGGGGTATGCTTTGCTCGCGTATAGTCGAAATGCAATAGGGAAACGAGGCCGACACACGCCGTACCATTGGGGTATGCTTGGCTCGCGTATAGCCCAAATGCAATAGGGAAACGAGGCCGACACACGCACGTACCATTGGGGTACAGTGCGTCAGACATGGTCAAGTGAACGATTGTGTAGGCTGCGTCCCTGTCCACCTTCATGTCACCATTGGGAGAGTTACACCAGGAAATCACACAGCAGGGATGTAGTCTACACTCATGTCAACGATGTGGATGCATACATCAGCATGGCACACATACATCAGGATGGGCCAGGTGTGGCAGACATTGAAGAAGCACAGGGATTGTGACCCTGTGCCTCAGTTGATGTCTGAATAGCTTGCACAACATGTCATCAATCATGATGCACATGTGCATCACATGCATTCAACAATTTCTACCCGAGTAACGTCAGCAACATGTTGCGAGGCACATGAACACTGGAATGGCCCACAATTCAGTACAGGGAACTGGCACATGATGACAGCAACATGCCCACTGTCACAGAGGTGTCATAGCCGCACAGCATGACCGTGTGTGACCACGTCATGTGTGTGCCATGTGCGACATTGTGCATGCTGATTGCATATGCGATGAACAGGTCAGTAACGTATTACTCACCTCTGAATATCCCCACATGTCATCCTGGACATGGCAATTTCCGTTATGCTGTACACTTGTGTGTTGGTGTGTAAATCCTCTGGCTCTGCAAGTGTCATTGGCGTTGTGTGTGCCGTGATGACGTTGTCTGAGTAGTCATATGTCACCTCTGCGTGCACACGTCAGGTCCTCTGTTTGTTTCACAACACCAGCGCAGGTCCGGTCTAAGTGTAAGCTTACACATTTTGTACCCAAAATCATTGTACAAACACTTCTGACCATTTAGCTTTTATTGTCATACTCAGGACGGTGCCAATAGGGATGTAATTTACAAAGCCTGTGAGGAATGAAAAAGACTCATGTTGGTGACGGACCCTCACCGTCTGTGTCTCCACGGTTTTCACGTCAGGCACAACAACAAGAGCTGCTCCGATTGCGGGGACCAGACATATGAATCCAGGTGTGATTGGTCCCACAAGCCACTCAGACTCCAGCAGTTGGCACAGCACCACAATAGCTCATGGTTGGGATGTAGGACGAGTGCATGTGTGTGGGTGTGGAGACATCTGAGCCCCTTATTTGTACATCAGTCCTCCAGGCCAAACTCGTCAGGTGAACAAAAGAAGTCAGAGATATGTAATTGCATTAACAAATCACCACGATGCAAGTGCAATGCTGCATGGGATTAGGGTGACAGCGACCACACGGCTCCATCAGAATTGCAGCCGTCGTAGCCAGCACCACGACCTACGGTCCCAGCCCTGCATGTGACACAGGAGGAGTAAGTGCACTTCCTCATGTCCATGATGTCCCTCACCCCGCCAACGGACTAAGCGTCAGCTTCTGGCCCAGCGTACCCGTCTGGGGGCAGTAGCGCCTCTGTTGATTTGCCCCTGACGCCCTCACTCGCTGAGTGACGGACGCAGGCGGTGCATACGTCCCAGAACCGCTGTGACAGACAGGATCGGAATGTTCATCCTGGTCCCCGCTGGTTCAAATCACAACCTCACTGTCAAATATCCCCCAGGTGTCAGCCGTGGCGCCGTTCTCTGGTGGTGTTGGCCCCGATACCACACACTGTACGGCTCCGCTGTGGTAACTGTGTGGCAGAACACCGCTCTTAATGCTGCATGGGAATATGAAAATCAATGAGCCGGCCACACCTCATTACAATGGGTGCTAATGAGTATTCAGAGGGTCATGAAGACCCACTGGCACGTGAGTGTCAGTCCCAAGACCACAGGACAGGTGGACTGGGGGATGCGAGTGGTTTGGACACCTAGCCAGACACTGGTGATGTCTCTACTCAAAACGTGTTTTTGGATGAGTGGGCAACGTACAGTGTTGTGTTTATGTGGGCGGACGGAACCATGGCCCTTCATCTCCCCGTTGCTGCGGTGAGGACCAACTTGTCACTGAGGTCCTTAAACTACACTAACGCTACGCTGAGCCTCTGCAGGCCTATCTTGATGAAAGTACTGTATGTATATTGGCAAGCATGTACAGCCACGCAGCATGTTTGGCTGTAGATAGTCACGTTGTCCGACCCCCACATCCCTACCCGGACTGACCATGTTCCGTGTCCTCCCACCCCACCCCAGGAAGCATCTGCATCCAGGCCTCAAAACCACAGAACACATTCCCGTTTGCTCCGCTGTAGAGGGTATCCAAGAGGTACAGGCACTACGCAAAGATGTCATCATCCTCCCTGACTCTGGGAGTGATGTTTTGCAACTTCACATGCATCTTTGCCCGCTACCCACACTCTCTGTGGGATATGGTTGTGTAACAGCTGCCAGTGTATGCGTTGTAGGTACGGCCCAAACTTGGCCACGCCCTTGTCGGATGTCAATCTACGACACTGGTTTTGTTCCAGTGTGGCCTGGATAGCCCCGACTCACTGGTCAGATCGATGGCACCCAGGGAGGCTAATTAGTCCCAAGCTATGTATGTATTGAAATTTGGCTCTTTGCTACTGCCTACTGTTCCTTACAGATATTTGGTTACAAAAGGTAAGTAACTAGTCCATTACAGTTCTGTGCATCTGCTGTAGGAGCATCTATGTTGTGTCCTTGCTGTGATGGCAGGGTTCCTAATGTACACAGACCATGCCACGTGTGTTAATGACCCGTTCACATGTGTGATGGCATCACAGACCATTAGTGACAAATCTAATAATCATGCTGTATGATGATGGTTATGTAATTGTAACTGAAAGTACACACCGCAACATGACTAAGGCAGATCAGTGCAAATGATGGCACATGTGGTGTGTGTGTGTGTATTGCAGTCAGCCGTCTGGATGTGCAGACAACCTCCTACTGACATTGACATGACGTGTGTCACTGACATGATACATTGTCATGCTCACTAAGACCTTTCCATCAGATCGTCTGTATGCATGTCATATCCATTCCACACACTACAGGTATTTTCATTTTCCACGGAGGAGTGGGTGGGAGCTGGCGCACGTTACATCAGTGTGTATCCCACGCCACACTCCAAATTGTCTACATTATTTGAAGCAGTGTTGCTTGTGCCATGTACATTGTTATAGTCTTAGTCAGACAGTTGAAGACATTTCCTTTACATTGTGTCTTGCAGGGCACCCCCTCTGGAAAGGCCGTTGCCTGACTTGGAAGCCATGAGGGAGCGCAATTGCATCCGTCGATATCGGTTCGGCAGACAGTTGATCAAGGACCTGACGGACAGGCTTGAGGCTCGCCTACAACCACGCCACAGGTATCCAACTGCACTGACACCCAAGGTAATGGTGATGGCAGCCCTCCATTTCTTTGCCACAGGTACGTTCCAATTTACCATAGCTGATGTGGGAGGGATGTCTCAGACCATGTTTAGCCGGGTATTGGGTGATGTTTTGGGAGCAATGTTGCTCCACCTTGATGAATTAATTACATTCCCTACTCCAGAAGAGTTGACAGATGTCAAGGGGCAATTCTATGCCCTGGGCCGCATGCCACATGTAATTGGTGCAATTGATGGTACACATGTTAGTCTGGTGCCACCACAGGCTCAGGAGCAACCGTATCGCAACAGGAAACACTACCACTCGATAAATGCCCTGGTGGTGTGTCTTGCCAACATGATTATCTCACATGTTTGTGCACGTTTTCCAGGATCGTGCCACAATGCTTTCATCATGAGGCGTAGCAGGGTACCACAGATGATGCTGCAGCTGCACAACCACCGGGCATGTCTAGTTGGTGAGTATACACTGTCAGCTCTGTATGTCAGTATGTCACAACTTCATGATCTGCATCATATGATTCACTCTTGTACATGATGTCAATTTGCAGGAGACGCTGGATATCCAAACATGCCGTGGCTAATGACTCCGCTACGCAACCCCAGGACAGCTGCAGACCAGCGTTACAACAATGCTCATGGGAAGACCAGGCGGGTGATCGAACGAACCTTTGGACTCCTGAAGAGCCGGTTCAGGTGCCTGGACAAGACAGGCGGAGCCCTCCAATGCAGCCCACGCAAGGTGTGTGACATCTTCACCGTGTGCTGCATGCTACACAACATGGCAGTGGAGAAGGCCGTGCCACTGTACCTTGATCCTGATGAGCTGGAACATCCGCCCGTTGAGGATGAAGGCCTTGGCCAGGATGCCAGTGAAGAGGAGGGTGAAGATGATATCCGCGGTCACCTCATCCGCAACTTCTTTTCATGATGGTGAGTCATTTCATCTTTTATGTCAAAGATGGACTATAGAGTTGCATGGGTAGCATGCTGTGTATGAAAGAGGCTGTAAGCAAGATCACTTGGATGTGTGTTGTGCAGTGTCACACGTGCAGTTGTAATGCAACACACATAAGTGCTATGTGTGCACTTGGAATGTACAGGTTTCATACTACATCTGGCTATTCAACAGACATTGACAAAATGACATTATACAGAACTTGACCCCTTGTGTGCCACTCTCATCCACAGCTCGCCCTGCCTGTTGTCCGTTGGGGTACATCGTGGTCATCCTGCTATTGCTCATTATGATTGCAACGTCAGCCACATCAACGGAGCATGCTTGGACATGTGGAGAAGTCAATTTGGGTAAGGACTCATATGAGGCTGTTTAGCGTCGGTATGTGTTGAAACGTGTGGTACATGTTCATGTGCATGTAGTGTCACCTTGCATACGTGCAACTCCATCATGTAACTTATGACATGTATGGCCACTCCCATGACAGGATAGTCACCCCTTCTGTCATCCGTTGTACTTTGATACTCTGGTGAATGCATCAATGTGTTTAGACATTGCCACTGCAACATTGCACATACCATGGCTTGACATTGTGTCAGAGGTCACAACCACGGACTCTGTGGGGGATTGCAGCCTCACTGTGTGCATTAGAATGTGACTGGATCCTCACCTCCAGCTTGTGGGCCAGTCCAGTTTGATTACCATGAAACCATGTGGTGTGGGTGTTGCCCAGTGTATGTTCCACATGTTAAGACAACTGTCCAGTGAATCACTTTACATGGATGCATTGCCCCTTGCAGCAGTATATCATGTCACTGTCATGTCGTTACCTCAGTGCAGGTTGAGAATACTGCTACGCCAGCCTTCACAGTGAGTAGCAGTTATGTTTTGATGCACATGATGCCATGTATGTTTAGCATGACAAAGTAAAAAGTTGGGAAGATGCATATGTGATTTATTGTGTAGCACCAGTGGAGTGCGGTCATTCACATGAATCTCTGGTCCCCTGCAGCATTACTGTGCTATGGTAGGGTCTGATTATGTAGCTTGGATGGACATCACTTGCACTTAATATTTATTGTACCTGCATATCATGTTTTGCATTGTGATGCATACTTGACACATCAAAAGACTGGCTGCAGAGTGCCTTCATTGCATGTCGATCATTAGCTTCCTCATCATATGTGATACTTACAGCTGTTGTGAATTTGCTCAAGTTAGCCTACATGGCCCTTATGGGTAACCAATATCAGATACAGACATTACAGTTAGCGTAAGTTGCATTTCCATATGTTTTCATTTGTTTGTAAGGTCTTCCTCATCTGAGCCTGGGAATGAGTTTTGACTACATAGATCTATTTGCATGGGAGCTCACTTGTGAGCGTTACACATGACTCTAATGGATGACAGACTGTCCTAGTTTTTATGTGTCCATGTCACAGCATCGTATCTCATGTGATGGCATGATTACTCATCATTATTTTTCTCCAGTCAGTACACTTCACAGGTGTGACTGGTACAGTGTAGCTAATGAGGTTTTTGAAGTGTCAGTGACATGAGAATGTAGTCCTAATGCTTATTTGCCTCTGTTTCAGGTCTCCTTCCCAGCAGTTCCCATCCTCTCCTTCCCTCGCCTGATCACCCTTTTGTGTCTGTCGTTTGTACTCAGACCAATGGGCTATTTGGAGGTGGAACCCTTAGAGCATCACACCACTCTGATGAAGAAAGGTACCGGCAGTCCTTGACAGCCTTGTAGGTAATAGTAATGCGGCATTACAGGTGACATCATGAAAAGTGTAAATTGGACTTCTTGTCAATGCACATGTATGTTTGTTAAAGCTCCATGGGCTCACAATGTAAATAATCATGTTGTGCATGAAGTCTGACTTCTACAGAATATTGTGCCGGCTTGGGGCTCAACACACATGTCCTTCTACTGTGCATCTATACTATTTGGCATGTACTTAGCTCATGCTTGTTATGTGTGTACCTGTATAGTGACCACACGCATGGGGTGGGGTAAGGCTAGAATACTATGTTGTGTGTGAGGTAGATGTCTTTGTTGCTGCACTTTGGATTTGAACACACTAGCTCTTGTATACACCTGCTGACGCTGTGTGTCTTGTGCCCCACTTGACCGTAAGGGCCCTGATCCAGTGACTGTGTTCTGTGGTGATTACTGTGCCATTTTGTTGTCAGTGACCCTGAGTGAGGCTGACACTCCTGCCTTTACATCCACATGTCACTTTGTGCATTGCGGGTGCCCTTGTGTTATGTGTTTGTTTAGCTATTTGTCACACCCTTCCTGCCGTCATGTCTTCAGTCATTGCTGCAGCTGCATACACAGCCACCATGCAGCGCACACTATCCAGGAACACAGACACCTACAGGATGACCCTCCTTCCATCCATTAATAGAGCATGCTCCTGCCACCCTACACACAGACAACACCAGACATTCACCCTCCTGCTATCAAAATGCTTAGAACTCAGCCATTGCTGCTGCTATGCCTGTGTGTGCAACACATACTGGCACGACTATGCAGATTCACATGACATTGGGTCTACGTACCACCAGGTCATGTGCCGTGTCCAACACACACACACACCTTACATAGGCACAATATTGTACTGTGTTAGCTTGTCAACACCACTATATCAGAAAACTGTTAGCTTACAGTCACGTGCCAGTACACAACCTGCTCGCACCACTTCAACATTGCTGTCACAGTCAGTCAAGTTGCCACATGGGACACACACCATGACCCTGTCTCTTGGGTGTGGTGTGATTTGCCCGTTCTGGGGTAGGTATTTGTCAGACGTGTGTCGTTGTTCTGTATGCGTTGCTCCCATTACAGTAGTATAGTACTTGTAGCTCCATAGGGGTAGGTCACCTAATCAGGTGTGCTTGTCTAGAGTGCTCCAGCACGTTGCCCACAGTCTGTCCTGCCACCCTTATCCTGTGCGCCATTCATCACATACACAGTAATGCATCATGCTGATGGTAGCTCACATACCTGAGGACACAGTTGTAGGTACTCCCTACATGGACTACTACTTTTGTGACACTGACATGTACTCCTCAAAGTGACTCTCCTTGGCCTGCCTGTGATAGCAGTATTGGGATTCAATCCCCCCTCCAGCATTGACTGTCCCACACAGGTGTGTCTTACCATCCATGTATGTAGTTCGTGGGAATTTCTGACCAATGTGTGTCCTCACTCAGATTCTGATCCAAGTGTGTGGATGACTGCTGTTTGTTGTATACCCTTGCATTTTTGACATTTGCAGGCACATATACATTTATGCTGTTTCAAAGATTACTCACCAAATGCGTATGATGTTTAGATTATTTATTGGGTGATCTTGTGCAGGAAACGTGAATAGGTGCTGTACAGAAAGGGGTGGAATCCAAAGTTCACAGCTGGAGATGAGATGCCTTACAGTTTCAGTCAACAGAGTCCAGGCCACAGTGCCTGACATCATTGGGCAGACTGTGACCAGCAAGTCCATGTGGGAGAGTCTCATAGGGGATGCTGTTGCACCCAGGGGCAATATGCCAGGTCCAGTGTCCTTGGAGATGTCCATGGCCCACTGGCCCTCAACGTCTTCGCCGTGGACGACCCACCTTCCTTGGGGGACCCTCATGTGCAGGCATGGATGGTGCATGGGACGCTACGTCAGAGGGTTCCTCCTCCTCCTCCTCCTCCCTCCCTGTGGCTGGTGTTGCACTTTGCCGTGATGTTGCTGGCCTTGTGACACAGGGAGGGGGCTGCATGTTGGCAGCCATCTGACGTAGCACATGGAAAATGTCCCTATGCACCATCAAGAGCTGAGCCTGGTGTGCCTCCACCCGTCCATAATGCAGGTCTTGCCTGGCTATTTGCTCTGCCTGCTGTTGTCTGACCTGGTTGAGGGCCTCCGCAAGCTGGCTTACCTCCCTGGTATCCCGCTGGTATGCCTCAAGGATGTTAGTGAGTTCAGGCATACCGGGCCCTGCAGCTGACTGGCCAGATTCTCGCCTCCGCCTTGCGCCACTCCCACCACCCTGACCCACACGAGCACGGCCTGCGCTTGTGGGCACATCCGATCGACGGGCCCCCCGAGTGCTGGGAGGGTGGAGGTTGTCACCAACCTCAGGGGCGCCCGACAAAGGGTGTCCCTCATTTTCAGACTGGCTCTCTTGTGAATCATGGGCAGGGCTCTGACCTGTCGGCTGGGATTTGGTGGGAATGGGTCCGGTGGTTGGCTGAGATGTAGCTGGTGCAGTTGCTACAGGGGTTTGGGATCCGGAGGAGCCAGGTTGGTTGGGGTCATCCACAGTGCGTTGAGGGACGGCGCTGCCGGTGGGGTCTGGGTCCTGCTGAGCTTGGGACTGGGATCCTTGGCCCCCCTGGCTGGGGGGGTGATCCGCACATTGCCCTGTGTGTGGGAGAGACAGACACTGTTAAGGCACTATCAAGTGACATGTGGTTTGGTTATCCATTATCAGCATCACTGTTCCACAAGCTATACATTGTTGACATTGTACAGTTGTGTATGTAGTGGTAGAAAAATGAAATGTACGATGGGGTATTTACATTCTTCCAATCTCTTGACAATGACTGACACAGCCATTGCTGTGTCTTGTGTTGCCGGCACCACACGTGTAAAGCATTGCTCAGTTTCACGCTACATCCAGGATACGGTGTAAATCCTTATGTCTGCGTCAAGCATGCACAGAGTTTAGATGCAGCATGTTGATGTAAGAGACAGAGCATCATTATTTAGCATGTCAGCTACTACTTTGGATGTCTTTTGCTGGTCCATGCTGGCCAATGAATGCCAACACCCCTGGACCTGTACACCCACTTCTAGTACATGGCTTTAGAACTTGGCACTTCTCTAAGACGCATCACCTTGTCAATACCCATGTCCATGTTGGTACTTATGTGCATCCACAAAGGTAATGAGATGGGGCACATGCTTTTTTTGAGAGGCACAATGGACTGGAGCTTCTGTTATGTGCATGTATGAGTTGTGTGCATGTTCATATAAGTGCGTGTTTTGTTGTGGTACATGGCAATTGGGACAGTGTTGCAATCCAATGCCTGTCCTCAGGGGATGAGTTTCAGTAAGGGGTGTGTACAACAGGCCATGCTATTACTTTGTTCGTGACTTGCAAGCGTCCATCGTTCATGATTTGGCAGTCCCCTCATGTGGCATGCTGCCATATTCGTGGATTTGTGTTGGTGCACAGGATGTGTGACCTTGTCCTGGTGTTTGTGTTTGCAATGATCACAGGAGGGACTTGTGCTGCCTACACCTGTGCCCATTGTGTACTACAGAGCTTTCAGAGATGTGTGTCCTGACACAGTACAGTGTTGACTGCAAATGGTGGGTGTCTTGCAGGCACATAGCAGATGTTTGCTGGTACTTGTGAGACATCCCTTAACATTCTGCTCTATGGAGTTTGTGAGGCCTGTGCAGTGCTTGTGTGCAACTGTGTGTGTGCCCCAGGGAGGTGCGTTGAGGTGACAGAGGGAGGAACACTGACTGATGGGGACAGAGGGAGACAGAGACGGAGGGAGAGGGAGGGAGAGGGAGAGGGCGACAGAGGGAGAGGGCGACAGAGGGAGAGGGTGACAGAGGGAGAGGGAGAGGGCGACAGAGGGAGAGGGCGACAGAGGGAGAGGGCGAGACAGGGATGGAGGCAGGTAGTTTGTGCTTGCTCTCTTGCTACACTGCCTTACTTTGTCACAAAATGATGCATCTCTGAAAGGTGTGTCAGCAAAATGTAAATATTTAGAAGCTGTGGTCTAGTATCTTGTGTGATCTTTACCTATCCCTGTGCATTGGGCATTATGCTTGTGTGTGTCCCTGGGACATATGGCATGAGAGCAGCCTCTTACCCTACACATTCCACCCTTTGTGCCTCCCCCTTGCAACTACCCCCATTTGGTAGTGTACTGCTTGGACTCATGGCCACCCACCCCATCCTGCTGGGCACTGTTGTTGGTCTACCCATGTAACTTGTGTTTTTTGTACACTCACCAGACTCAACGGCTCCTTCTATTCCATGTGCTCCCACTGCAGGCAGCAGGACCATGGCCTTCTCCTCCCAGGGATGGTATACAGGAGGTCTGCGGGGACCACCGCCTCCAGTGTGGTGTGCAGAGGCGTAATCCTGGTCCATCTTCTTCTTGACCATCCTCCGCAGATCGTACCACCGGTTCTGGCATTCCCCCCTGGTGCACCTGATGGGTGCAACAGCATTGACCCGGTCTACGATCCTCTCCCACAGGCGTGTTTTTTCTGCCAGGCTGGTCTGTCTGACCAATGCGGCAAACAGCTGCGGCTCGACTCTGATGACTTCATCTGTAAGTATCTCTATCTCCGGGTTAGTGAACTTTGGATTCTTCTGTGTGGTCATGGTGTGTAGTGTATGTGATTGAGGGGTTGATGGTGTGTATGAATGAGGGTGTTTGGGTCAGAATGGGAAGGGGGTGGTGTGGCTGTAGATGAGATAGGGTGTATGTGTGTAGGTATGTGTCTGCAATTGTTTGTGTGCTCTCAGTTTCCTCGCAAGAATGGGTATGTTGCAAAGGATGATGGGTTGTATGTGTGGGCCCTTTTATTGGTCAAATGGTGGGTGTGGCTTAATTTGAATTGCTGGTATGTGTGTTATATGGGGTGGGTGTTGGTGTTGTCCTCTGTTTGGCTGTTTGGCTGTGACCAGGACATTGATTGTCAAAGGTGTGTACACAGGAGACATGTTCAGTGTAGTAGTGCGACTCGTTAGCAAGGTCCTTGTGGTCGGATGGGTGTTGGCGTTATGTGTGCGTGCAGTACTTGTGCGTGCGATTGAGTTGGACGTGCCGTTGGCGGGTGGGGGCGTTCGCGTAGGCTTGTTGGGGGTGTGTGCGTGCGGTACTTGCACGTGCGATTGAGTTGGACGGGCCGTTGGTGGGTGGGGGTGTTCGTGTAGGCTTTTTGGGGGGTTGTGCGTGCGGTACTTGTGCGTGTGTTTGAGTAGTACGGGCCGTTGGCGGGTGGGGGTGTTCGCGTAGGCTTGTTGGGGGGGTGTGCGTGCGGTACTTGTGCGTGTGTTTGAGTAGTACAGGGCGTTGGCGGGTGGGGGTGTTCGCGTAGGCTTGTTGGGGGTGTGTGCGTGCGGTACTTGTGCGTGTGTTTGAGTAGTACGGGCCGTTGGTGGGTGGGGGTGTTCGCGTAGGCTTGTTGGGGGTGTGTGAGTGCGGTACTTGTGCGTGTGTTTAAGTAGTATGGGCCGTTGGCGGGTGGGGGTGTTCGCGTAGGCTTGTTGGGGGGGTGTGTGTGCGGTACTTGTGCGTGTGTTTGAGTAGTACGGGCCGTTGGCGGGTGGGGGTGTTCGCGTAGGCTTGTTGGGGGGTGTGCGTGTGGTACTTGTGCGTGTGTTTGAGTAGTACGGGCCGTTGGCGGGTGGGGGCGTTCACGTAGGCTTGTTGGGGGGTGTGCGTGCGGTACGTGTGCGTGCGATTGAGTTGGACGTGCCGTTGGCGGGTGGGGGTGTTCGCGTAGGCTTGTTGGGGGGGTGTGCGTGCGGTACGTGTGCGTGTGTTTGAGTAGTACGGGCCGTTGGCGGGTGGGGGCGTTCGCGTAGGCTTGTTGGGGGGGTGTGCGTGCGGTACATGTGCGTGCGATTGAGTTGGACGTGCCGTTGGCGGGTGGGGGTGTTCGCGTAGGCTTATTGGGGGGATGTGCGTGCGGTACGTGTGCGTGCGATTGAGTTGGACGTGCCGTTGGCGGGTGGGGGTGTTCGCGTAGGCTTGTTGGGGTGTGCGTGCGGTACGTGTGCGTGCGATTGAGTTGGACGTGCCGTTGGCGGGTGGGGGTGTTCGCGTAGGCTTGTTGGGGGGGTGTGCGTGCGGTACTTGTGCGTGTGTTTGAGTAGTACGGGCCGTTGGCGGGTGGGGGCGTTCGCTTAGGCTTGTTGGGGGGGGTGTGCGTGCGGTACGTGTGCGTGCGATTGAGTTGGACTTGCCGTTGGCGGGTGGGGGCGTTCGCGTAGGCTTGGGCGAGGGGTATACGTGTAGTATGTATTGGTGGAGCTTGTTGTGAGGCGAATGTTCCGTACGAATCTATGTTAATGCGTGAATACTTTGGGCCGTACGAATCTCGGTCAGGCCTATCGTTCCGAATCGGAATAGTGAGTTTGTACGGCCTGATTACGAATCGTACGGTGGTATTCACGAGGCTTATTCGTACGGGTAAACGAATGTGATTCGTACGGTTCGTAGATAATCGTACGGAAATCGACGGAAACGGATCGGAATTCGGAGTTCGGACGGTAGTTTCCCATTCGTACGGATTCGGCTACGAATACGAATCGTATGGTGGATTATTTTACCGGATCGGAATCGGCCCCTTGGTGTCCAACACCTTCCCCAAATTGGTTTAGATTGGAGTGAAAATAGTAAATGTCACCCCGTTAGTGTTCAACGCCTTCCCCAAATTGGTTTAGATTTGTGTAGGACTAGTATATGTCATTCCTCCAGTGGCCAACGCTTTGCCCAAGTTGCTTAAAATTGGATTGAGAATAGTAAATGTCATCTCTTTAGTGTCCAACACCTTTAAAATATTGTTTAGATTGGAGTAGGAATAGCATATGTCAACCCTTTATGGGTCAACACCTCCCCCACATTGGTTTAGATTAGAGTGAGAATAGTAAATGCCACCACTTTAGTGCCCAACACCTCTCCATATAGGTTAAGGTTGGCGTAGGAACAGTGAATGTTACCCCCAATAGTTTCCAACACTTTTGTCAAAATGGTTTACAATGGAGTGTGAATATTTAATTGAACCATTTTAGTGTGAATTTATTTTGTTTAATTATATTTCTATGTAGTAGGAATGGTTTATGTCATTTGAAATAATATTGTTGGTATTTAGAAAGATAATTCTAAAAGTAGTTAGTATTTATAATAAAAAGCACTATTATTAACGTATTTTCATCAAATAAAGATATGTAACATATTTTTTGATTTTTATTTATTTTTAGATTGAAGTGAGAATTGTAAATGTCACCCCTTTAGTGTCCAACACCTTCTCCAAATTGGTTTAGATTGGAATGTTTCCCCTTTAGTTTCCAACACTTTTGTCAAAATGGTTTACATTAGAGTGTGAATATTTAATTTAACCACTTTAGTGTGAAATTCTTTTGTTAAATTGTATTTCTTGGTAGTAGTAGTGGTTTATGTCATTAAATGAGTATTGTTGCTTGTTATAAAGATTTGAAATGTAGTTAGTATTTACAATAAATAGCATTACTATTTAAATAGTCTTATTGAAAAATATGTTATACATTTTCCAAGTTGTATTTATGTTTTCAAAGTTTATTTAATGTATACATATACATTTTAAACATATATTTGTTGTTAAAAACATATATTGAAAACAAAATAATTTTAATAAATTTTTATTATCGAATAAATAATGTGAATAATATTGAAATAGTATTTTATCTTACACATTTCCGAGTTTGTTTCTTTTGTTTAAGTTTTTTAAAACATTTACTAATTGTTTCATATACATATTCTTAACATAGTTCATCATAGGTTTTTTCAGTATATTAAATAACTGTATCTTTCCATACTATTAACTTATACTTTACATTTTGTTTACATTGTTTACAACATTTCTGACATGTTTTACATGTGTATTAATTTTAAAAAAAATTGAAAACATTTATTCATTTTTTTTTACTTGTTTTCCCATTTATTTATATGGGTAGGTATTCCTTTTTTTAGTTTCATTTAAGTGGACTTTTTTTAACCACTACCTTCTATTGTTAAGTCTGTTTATCTCATTTTAAGTCTAATTTTCAGGATTAATTTCACGGTAAGCTATTTGTCAGAACACTAAGGTCCTCATTATGATGTTGAACGGAGCTTCCTCCGACCAACACCGTTGCGATCTCGAGAATGACCGACCTCTGGTCGGCGGTCCAAACTCCGCAATTACAATGTGACTGCACAGGGTGCATACTCCCATTTGTCTGTGGGAGCTTGTGCTGTGGATGTAAAACAGATGTAGCACAAGCTCCCATAGAGGAATGTGAGGATCTGTTAATCCAGCACTGTGTGCAGGCACCTCAGGGTGCCTGCAACATGGTTCAGGGATTAACAGGGAAGCCCCCAACTGCAGGCAACAGGGTAAAGGGGGCCCAGGCTTCCATGTTGGAAAGCCCGACATGGAAAGCCTGTCGGCAACTGTCATTGTAATCTCTATGGCGGAAATGCTGCCCATAGGGATTATGGGCAGTTCTCTGACTGGCCCCCTGAACCCATTAGAATCCAGCAGAAATGACTGTCCGATTTGGATTTTGACCATAGTATTCATAATACAGCGGTGGGATTCAAACTGTGGATGTTGGTCGGAAAGCCTCAGGTCGGAAGCTTTTCGACCGACATCCAAATCGGCCCCTAAATCCGTTTAAAAAGTTTTTAGGGTTTTGAGAGTAGAGAGATAGATATAGGATGGAGGTCTAGAGGTTAGTTATAGTTTTGTTTGTGGATTTTTTGTAGATTTAGTTAAATTAATTCTAGTGTTTTCCAGTAGTGTGCTGGGTTAGGTTTTGGTACACTATATTAGGCCCGATTACGACTTTTGCGGAGTGGGAGTGCAGCCACCATGTGCCTGCTAGCTACCACACCACCAAAGCCATGTGAGCACCACCTGTCAGATTGGGAGTTTTCTCGTGTCTGGTGGGCGTTTCTTTGGTGGTCCCACGGCGGTGCCTCTGAAAAAGGGCACCGCAATGGGAGCTTCAAAGGCAGTTCCTGCATGGCATGGACTCTGCAGTCCATGCCGTGCAGGAACTTGGGGTGCATGCATACAGTGGGGCACAACATGTGCCACCCTGCATGCACCTCATGACCCTGAGGCAACAGAGGGCCCTGTAGGGCCCCTTCTGTTTCCTCTCCACCTCATTTTTCATGGTAGGCCATGGAAACTATAGTGGAGAGGAAACTCGTTATAGGCTTGGCAGTGCCGCAGTGGAACCGCCAAGCATATTGCGGACTCAAGAGCACCATCAGGGATCTCTGATCCCTGGTGGTTGCGTTGGTCCCATGGCAGTCCAACCGTCCAACTTGTAACAGGGCAGTTGGAATGGCGCTGCCCGCACCACCATCATGGCTATGGCAGTCCATTGGACCGCCGTAGTCATAATTACGCCCTTAGTACATTTTTGATAAGTAATATTATACTGTATTATTTTAACAAAACAAGATATGGACAGTGGACCACTCCTATTTCAAGCACCAATCCTGATATCCCCAATAACATTTGTATTACTGATTCTAAGTGTACTAGCGTGCAATTTTCAAATGCCCTCTGTCCACAAGAGCATATCCAAAGATTTGGAAAAAGTCTATATTTTTGTGTTGCAATCCTTAGTTGGATTGCAACACGCGTCGGAGATCTGAGACGCCACCACAGGGGTTGGTGTTCTGACCACACGGGCAACTGCCATATGGTGATATTGTTTTGGAATTAGAAAAATAAATGGAGGAGGGACAGTTTTAATCGGCGACAAAGGCTTTGCATTTACTGAGAAGGGTAATACCGGGTTCATAATTGAACATTTTCAGCTCTCTCCACTTTTCGATAACCGATTGATAATATTGAACGGCACGGGTTTATCATAGTGAGGCAGACCTAACCGAATAAACATATATTTTGGATGAGGATTTTGGATTGGATATAATCTACGCCTTGAAAAATTGCGCCCTGAAGAAGTTCTGGTAACAGAACGAAACGCGTTGCCTGGTGTTTGTATGGACTATTAAAAGAACATTGAATTTCACATTTTTCCATCATCATTTTTCATGAATCGGCGTCTGTACATATGTGAATTAACCAACGAGTGATTACTCTCCAACGAACTTTGGATACTTACGATTAGTAGCGGTGCTTTTTCATTTATAACAAAAATTTATACTGTATTATGTTACTTGCTTTTTGATGATTAAGTGTAACATATCTGTACAGGTTTTGCAGGTGGGTTTCCTGTTTTACTTTTCAGGTTTTCTTTATGAATGTGTCCTATGGGCATTTGGCTTTATCATTTATCAGGAGTGTTTCGTGTTTTAATTTTTCTTTTTTTTATGGTTCCTAGATACTTTGGATTGCTCCGATAGATTGCTATTGGATTGGTTTTATTTTTGCATTTTTCTTTAGCTCTTTGGAAAATATTTTTCCCATTTTTGATGGAGCATATTTTTTAACTACATGGACACAGAGGCTGACCTGCAGCTACAGAACATTAATTTTATCACGTATGTAACTGTTATGTGATTGTAATTTAGAATTGTGCAGTTTATGTGTTGTAATTATTTTACGTAACAAATTGAGTTTGTTCTTTG
The DNA here is from genome assembly GCF_964261635.1 of Lissotriton helveticus. NCBI lineage: Eukaryota > Metazoa > Chordata > Amphibia > Caudata > Salamandridae > Lissotriton > Lissotriton helveticus. The sequence goes on along the minus strand of NC_136069.1, from coordinate 750,415,160 downwards.
TGCCTTTTTGATGCACTTCCATGCACTGTATGCCATGCAGGACATGGTGCATGGCACATGGTCCAGGGATGTGCAGGAGGCGGCTTGTGCTGTGGCCCTTTTCCTTTGCCGCAGCACAATCTGCTTGATAAGGAGCACTTTCCAACTGCCAGCACTGCATTTGCATCGTAATGCGGCGGTCAAACCACCAACTGCTTGTCAGGCATTTTCCTGACTACCGCTATAGCTGGTGGAGGTCTGGCTGACTGCCATCATAAATGACCCCTTAGTTTGTGTTCATTTTGTTTGTTAGAGTGGGCTTTCTATTAGTAAATTGTAGTGGTAAGCTATCTCTGTGATAGACATAAGCTAGTGCCATAATTTTTGTTATTTCAAAGGCAAATTGACTGTAGCATATTCCACACTTAGGGGCTTATCACGACTTTGACTGTCCGAATGCTGGACTGCAGAAGCCTCACACGCCTCAACATAGCAATGCTGGTGGGTGGTCTTTAGGAGGCCGCATTATGAGTGGACCACCGGGCTGGCGGTCTGATGTCGGCAGTCCGAGGTCGGTGGCATGGCTCAGGCATTAAGTGAAGCCGCAGCAGATACCACTGGGGTGCGGCTGCGTCTGCATGCCTGTGCGATGTGTGTCATGCACCATGTCGTACATGGCACATGTTGCACTAACTTAGGTTTTATTGCAAGGGGGGCTCGACATGAGCCCCCATCTACAACCCCCTGGGCTAAAACGCCCAGTGGCCCTGTTTTTTGGCTTCCTCCTCTCCTTTCTGCCTTTCTACCAGCTTTTTCATGGCAGGCCATGAAAGGTTTGCGAAAAGGCAAGCCGCAACATGGATGGCGGTGCTGTGCTCAGCACTGCCTCCATTCCTCCCCACTTCGCACACCGCTGGAACAATGGGAACCAGGATCCTGGCAGTGCCTGCGGAGTTGTGGCGGACCGGTGGCTATCCGAATGGCAGACTCGTAATCAGGCAGTTGAATCGCCACCACGGGCTCAGCAGTCTTGAGACCGCCGTATTCGTGATAAGCTCCTAAGTGCACATTGCTGGGGGTGTCTCCATATGCTTTGAGTGAAATGGTAGTAAAAACTTTGTGTGGCTGTGTAGGGGTAAACTTTTTAAATTGTTTGAATCATGGCTTGTTCAAAGTCTATGATAATTTTTCGCGTGTAGTAGTTATTTGTTTTATGTCTAATGTGCTTTGAAAGCTTGTAGTAAGCACTACATTTGGTAGTAGGGCATACATAAAAGGGATATTTGTGTTTTGATATTCACCATGTATGGTGTTTATCAGACTGAATGGACTTTGGACACATTTCGAAGGCCCCCTCCATCATACAAATTTGAAAATGGATTTGTTTTATTAGGAATAGGCTATCATTGTTTAGGTTGTCATATAACAGGAAGGGTTCCTCATTATGTGCCATTTTTAAGTGTTCAGGTATTTTGATATCTTGGCATTTTCTAGGGGCAGGAGGAGTATCACTGGTGTTTTTTTCTTTGCTCATACAATTAATCATTTTAAAGTGGGTATAGGTGATAGTTGTCCTGAGATGTGTTCGAGGACTTTAAGGAGTTTATCTTTTAGGTTTTTCATTGGTATGCTCCTGGGAGCTAGTGCTTGCCTCTCTTATGCCATGTAATATCTACCTTCTTTCTATTTCTCTCACGTTTGGGAGTGGCTATGTTCCCTTACATTGATTACAACATCCTCTTTTATAGTGCCCCTCCCATTACGTGCATTAGAATTATATTTGGTACATTTCCAATTCACATTTTCCATTGATATTCTTTCTTGGTTGTACACTATGTGACTTAGGGTCTCATTACGATGCTGGTCGGACTGGCCCCTGCGGTCCTGCCGGAGGTGGTTGAACTGCCGTGGTCTCTTCGGAATTGGTTGGTCTGATCACTGACGGACTGCCGACTCTGTCAGCCTTTCTCCAACCTCTGAGATGGTGGTTGGAGAAAAGCAGCAGCCATAGAGCTGTACAGGGAGTTACGACCGTCGCCTGGATTACGATGTGCATTTTCAACCAGCTGACGTGGCGGTCCGACCGGCTGCCTTGACTGATCGGAAACAGAGGATTTGGGGTGCACACTCACCCAAATCATCTTCTCCACGACAGTCTCTGGCATGGATCCCTTTCTCCAGGTCCGCCCTACACCGCGCCAGCTGAACCTCGACGACTATGAGTCTGTGTGCACCGCAATGCTGTCTATAAGAGGCATGTATACTCATTGACTGGACTGTGCACAGATCGCCATACTCCAGCAATGAGATACATGCAGCACAAGGCATATGCCCACATATTTCATGCATGTATACATATCACATTACTCATGTGGGTTTCAATGCACTTGCAGCAATATATTCAAGGGTATGTTCACCACCGTAGACGAGACCGCCTCAGTACCATTGGTTGCATTGTAATATAGTGGGGGGGACTTTTTCAGTCTCGGTGGTCGGATCCCGATCATGGATGTCAGATGGTTATGTATCTTGCTCTTTCTGGTATTATCTCTGAAAATGGTGTTATTGTATAAAAAATTTCAATGTAAAACATTTTATAAGTTTGTTATTTACATATATGCAAGTACTTTTATTATTTATACTTACATGTATTTCCTTCTTAGATGTTTCACACTTTTTGACAGCTTTTTCATTAGGGGCTTTGCAATGTGCAGCAGTTGCTTTCTTTTCTGTTCAGTTTCATTGTAAAAGTTTTTTCTTGGTCATTTGTAGGGGTTGGTAGATTTTATTTTGTTCAGTTTTGGAGTGAGTTTCTATTTTATAATAATTTACATATACTTACTTTTCACATTTTTTTCTGGTTTCTGATCAGTGTTGTTTGGCAAGTTAACACTTTCTCGAAGTTTTAGTATTTTCTTTTTCTAAATACATGTAACGAGGCGGAAGTTGAAGAGTGTTTTGTTAATTATTTATTTTACCGTTTAATTTTGATTTAAAGTAAGTTTTAGTTTAAATATAGGTTTAACTTACTTTACAAGGTAGTTGTCCAGATGTATATATTTCCGTTTTCAGGGTCTGGTCAGAGAATCTGGCAGAGTTTTCTAATATTGCAGCTTTTGGCATCCGTGCAGTATAAAGTTGATAAAATGTGTGTGCCTTTTATAGTGTTGATTTAATTGTGTGATTTTATTTGTTAAGTTTGTTTATACTTACATTTATTGGTTCATTTAATTGTGGTTTGAATTTTCTTTATCAGCTATGCCCTTCAATGGTAAATGCTAATTTATGTTTTATTTATAATGTTTATCATGTAGTTCAATGCTTTTGAATAGTATTTTATTTATATATTTGTATTATATATTAATATTATTGTACACGTTTGCAAGTTACATAAATATCTTTTGTTCATATTGTCATGTATTTTCTTATATTTATTTGGGGGGTGAATAATAATTATTTCGGTGATGTAATAATTTTTTGTTGAAACATGCATATATATTGTTTAATGTTTATTGTAATTATTTGTTCAACATCAAAAGTAGTTGTTTTTATTACAGATAATGTAATTAGTTTGCCTATACTACACTAGTTGATATTGTTTGAGGTGATGTTTTTGCCAAATCGTATGTTTAGTTGAAGATAACAATATTTTTGTTTTTGATATCTTTGTTTTCGGTATAAGTAAAAATAGATATTTTAAACCTTGATATTTTTGTTCTCGAAATTTATGGTTTTATGGGTTAAGTATAGGAAGGTGATATTTTTGTTAACGATATTTATTTTCTGGTATTTTTGTACATCAATATTGTGTGCATCTATAGTATGTCAGTGATCCATCAGTTTTCTACCCACACAGGTGAAAAACTACCCAACACTACATTTTGAGTGCAACACTGAAACCCAGCAACTAAACAAAATATATCATCCACATACTTGACATCATACACAAAGCAATATCATCAGTAGGCTTTTTCAAGGAATGCTATTGAAGCCATAATACAGTAGGAAGAGACACAAAGAGACGACCAGTATGTTTATTTTTTCACTGGCATATTTGTGTCTTTCGTTTTGAGTGGTCCTAGTAATGTTTATCTTACCACATATGTGCACATGTGCTTTTTGTATCCATATGTATCAGTCTGTATCTGGGAGCATGATATACATAAGCAACTTGGATTTAGATAGTGCCAGTCTCTGGCTACATGGTTCCCACATTGGGCTGCAGCTTTTGGATCAAATCAGACTGGCTACATCTTTTCAATGGATCTTCTTCCAAGGACTCATGATGGATTCTTAGATGAACTGTTGCGAGAACCATGCTCACACATTTCTGTTCTTTCCAAATTTACAGTGGGTTACGCTCTTAGGGGCTGATTCTGATGCGGGTTGGAAATGCTTCCCGACCGAATCGGGTTGGAAATGGTTTCCGACCCACTCGGATCGGGAGAGTCCGACCGACCAAGTACGATGCATCCAGATGCTTCCAGATACGATTTGGTTGGACTCCCATTGACTTCAATGGGAGCACATGTTCCTAACCGCATCATAATTGGGCACTGGGTCGCTCCCGATCCTATTTGGAAGGAGCAAATGCCATTAGGAGGCCTTCCTAACCGCCTCAGAATCAGGCCCTGGGTGGGAATGCTTTCCAACCCACATCAGAATCGGGCCCTAAGTGTTAGACAGCCTAACCACGTGCTGGACTGCCAACTAAGTGGTAGTGGTAGTCTTGACAGGTGACCCTGACACTACTCTACTCATATTCCCACATGGGTTGTAAGTCAGGACAGGCTCTATCCCTGTGTGTGAAGACTAGTAAAACTTGATGTTTAGGAAAGAGTGATGTGCTTTTTCTATAACATTCTGATCCGAAAAGTGGGAATGAAGTGCAGATATGCATCCTAATAGACGGTCCACAGTCCAATGTTCTCTTCATCATAGCACTCTGGGAACTGTACACATTCAGATCCTGGAAACGGACTGTTTCCAAACAAGAGGTCTGTGTTCAGGTCAGTTATTTCTGCATTGACGGATATTTAGGGTGGCTCTGATGATGAGAGACATGAACAGCAGCACAACTCACTGTCCCCTTGAGGTTGCATTCTGACAGTAAGCAATACATTAACTTGACACATTTGGTTGATATGCATGTTTCTGACTTGTGAGGGCAGTTTTTTTCTGAGGTGAATGCCAGCTTAGCAGCTGAGAGCTAAGCAAATTTGAATAGCTCAAAGGCAGAATTTGAGTTTCTTATACTAGTAATCATCTTTTACTGTCCTCCAACAAAATAAATAGTTCACCACAAATTTGAGTGGGATCTCGAGAAACAATGGGAATAGCACAGACACTGGGCCAACCATCCTGCTAGAAACACAGGTGTCCAACCTAACTTAAGGAGGGCTGAACCATGCCAAATTTCATGATAACCTGTAGTTATGCAAATCATTTTCATTTATGTTTATTTTATGCCAAATTGTCTGACGTAGATATCCTAAATATGTGGCACAGAGCAAGCACTCCAGGATCTATTCAAGACACCTGTATGTTAAAACAAACATCAGCACTGGAACATGATGTCTAAACAATGGTTGATGATCTAATCTAGAGGCAGGGGTATTAGGAAGGTAAGTGGGGTTGGCATTCCTTAGTTAAAAACAGTGTGCAGCACAATTTGAAACCTCTAGCTTCACCACCACTTTACCCACTCATTTACTCCCCACACCACCTGTAACTGTGTTTGTATGTACTCCAATGATGATGTGATTGGACGCAGTGTGAGAACCAACAGTAACGAGGTGATTTAGCTAAAGAATTTGCCTTCTCCTGGTATCTGCATCCCAGAAATGTGTGTGTTAAATTTGAAGAATTCCACCAATTTAAATGACTTATTTTCTGTTGCTCTGGCAAGAATGCTTTGTCTCATAACTTAATGCTGCTTCCCATTCAGTCTAATATGATTCATGCACATGCATAGCAATCCGCAGTTTCTTGTCTTCATACGTGTACCTGCAATCAGCACTATAATTGGATGTCTTCTCACATGCCCACAGTCCAGGATTGTTTTTTGTTTCTTTCTTGCCAAATTCCTCTATAACCATTTGCAGTGTTCTTTCCTATATCTTTCACTCTGTGTTTTTTTTCAGACTATCACTGGAGGGTTCTTTTCTGCTGTGTGGTTCTTATACCATTTCCTAAAATGTACTCAACTCTCAATATTCAATTGAATGTTGAGAAGCTGTAACCGTGCTTACAGAGTTGCAGCTTTAGGCTGTTGTGATAACCATCTGACACATCTTCTACATCATACACCATAGCCAGACTCTGCCACCACACCTCTCACCTCTACCACACAAATCGGCACCACCACACTGCTCACCTCTACTACATTAGCCACATTCACAACACTACAAACCCTATCTTTTGTCTGCACAATTGAATCAATCCTTTAGGCCTCCATTACAATGATTAAATTGGAAGTTTCCATACATACTTCGACTTTACTTACTTATGATTTCTACCAAACTAGAAAACCTTCAATTACATGACACCGATCATCTTCATCCACCACTCACCTCATTTATTCCTCATACATTTCCTCAATTACACAAGTCTTTTATAGCTCCTTACTGCTCATCACAATCACACTAAAGAGGTGATGGCTAACAACACAGCAGAGAAAAGAGGCATGATTGCCCTTTATGCACAACAGATGAACAACTATACCATTTCCATTCAAGAGCAAGGGGCGAAGGCTAGTCCAAAAAGGATCAGGTGACGTCCCTGATGCAAGAGAAAAGATGAGACATCCATGTAGGAGGAGAATAGGAATGAGTTCTTTAAGGCAGAGAGAACTCAAAAGGCACCCCCCATATTATTTTGATCACAGCCATCCCTGTTTTGGATGTTGGCTAAAAACCTCTAGTCTAAACACATTATTATAATTCCAAAAAGTATATGTACTTCTGCACTCTTCCTCTACTGTTTCTCCATTCCACCTCCCCCAGCCAGCCACTTTGTTGCCGAGTTCAAGTCACTCTAAAATTGCAGCATTGAAACTCTTCTGGAGGTCCTTTTCACCAGTATAAATAACAAAAACAGTTGGCTCTGCTCCTCCTGTGGATCTCTCCACTGGTTAAACACAACATAACCAAGCACTGGTAAAACCAACAGATCTCGCCTATGTGTGAGCCATTAGCTTTGCCAATGTCTTTTAGCCATGTTATAGAGCAGCGCAGCTGCTATGCAGCAAAGCTAAAAGTTAAAAGCAGCACGGACAATGAGCAAGAAGAAAAATACCACCAGAATCACAGAGCGAGCAGAGAAAGGACAGTAATCAAAACTAAGCAATCAGTACTTCGTCCATGCTCCACATAAAAGAAGAGGAGGTGAAACAGGCACATGCTGGCCAATCCGGAGTCAGCAAATCACAGTGACAATGAAGTCAATGAATGGTACTCAATGGGCATGCTCCAAAGCCCTTGTGGTAAACAATATATTTTGCAAGCAACAGCTCACGTGTGCTAAGACAAGATCTAAAAATCAAATGTGTACCTGATGGATGTATGACGTTACAACGCATGCTTTTACCACACATGCTTTTACAACGCGGTTTTTACAACGCATACCATTACAACGCATAGCGCTTTGGGGTGCTGGATAGTGAATAGTTTAATTTACTATTCCAACTCCAGTCCCCGTGGACACTAGGGAAGGTGTTGGATAGTAAATTAAATCTATTCCCTATCCTAGAGCGCCCCCAGCGCAATGCGTTGTAATGGTTTGTGTTGTAAAAGTTGCGATGTAAAAACACTGCGTGGTAAAAATTGCGTTGTAAAGGATGTTTCCCGTACCTGATGCCCTCTTCTACCGTCTTAGCAAAACACCATAAAGGACTTTTATAATGTTGGAGCTATTTCATATGGGCTCTTTTTGGAATGCAGGCTACTGAAGGGTGTCCTTGCACCAGGTGTTAAAGTAAACAATGCTCTGTATGGGACATACCTCTTCCATTGTCCAGGCAGTCTTTGTCCTATGGTTTTGCTGCCAAGGGCACTTTAGCTACACAGTTGATTTCACTATTCTCTTTCGCTCCCGATTCAACAGAGACAAAGAAGGCACTGTTTTGCATTAAAATTATATTAATAATTTAAAATCCGTGCACATTGAAAAGTACATCATATGAAATTCTTAGGTACAGAAAGTTGTGAAAACATTTTGTTTAGCAGGGGTACAATGTAGTTGGGGGAAAAAAATGTGCAGCCCTGCAAGGACGTTAATTTGACTAGTCTGCCACTTATTTCTGTTTAATAGCTCTCAGGACCATTTAGATATGTACTAGCCTGAGTTAAACAATGCCTGCTCATTAAAAAAATTACAATATCCTAAAAAATGCCTGAGGTAGAAAAACATGGAGGGCATGGTGCGGCCGCATGCAAATGATGGAATCGTTTGTCTTTGGGCCAGTGCCAAATTTGAGATGCGGGCACAGTGATAGAGAAGCCATCACGAGGTGCACTAATAATGCTTACATGTGAAATGGTGCACAGGCAGTACACCCCCAAGTGCTAGGCTTTGGAGGGGAGCACTGGGGTTCCTGGGACCCCTCAGACATTCCCCTGTAGGGGCTGCAGTAACACTCTAAACCCCACTGCTGGTGGATCCATGCTCCTTCTTCAAAGTGAGACCAGGTTGCTGCCTGCAGTCAAATGCAGACCTATGGCTTCAAATACCCAGTCTGCCTTTTACTAATATACTTTTCAAGTGTGAGTTTGGGCCTGCATTGTGATCATTACATGTTTTATAAACAGGCGCACAGGCCAAGTCTTTGGCAAGCACAAAAAGGTTTGGGTGCACTATGGAGCAAACAGGACAGCCCACTTGAACTGTAATTTAGGCCATCGCATGATGTTTCCGCCCAGTCATTTCACCAACTATGATCTGGTAATATTTTCAGACGGGAAACCATTTGAGAAAAGTGAATTGCCGTGGAAATAGTGCGAAGAAACACTGATCCCTGTGGCCAATTCTCCATTACTAGGGGTATCCCACAACTCCAAGTGCCAATCCTGTAAAACCTGCCTTTTGATTGCTAATTACTCTGCCCATACTTGATAAATTTGCACCTATCTATTTAAAAACAAAGGTGAGACACAGATCTCGATACAGTCAGAATTGGCATAGATTCATTAGGGAGCATAGTTATAAGGTGGAGGTCTGACAAAAGAGTGTTTCATGATTAAAGGGGAATCCCCATTGGGCACTTTCTTAGTAGACATTTTCAAAAATGCCTACTCGAATGTCCACTAAAATTGAAAGGCCCTTCGTGTAGAGCCTCATTTGGTGATTTTTCCAGGTCTGGGGAATTTTTGTAAAACCATTTTTGCGAAAAAGTCAAATATATAGCACTCAAGTACTCGTGTGAGTTAAAATTATATAAGGTAGTCTCTATGAGAGTATCGGAAACTTTTGAGAAAACCACAAACATCTTATGATTGGCTGATCATTTTTCAATATCTTCAAGCGAAACAGAATCCGGTTATCTGGAATCCTGAAAATGTTCAGAGTGTAGCGGGCTTGATTTATTCACAGTTGATCCTGGAACAGCATAATTTTGGCTCCACCCTATCATGTTTAACTAGGCCACATATATATGTGTACGTATGGCCTTATATACGTGTGTGATGCAACCCTATTAACATAACGTAATGCACTTGAACAGTTACATAAAGTGCATCTACTGCATAATCTCGACATTTATATGAGTGTGTATAACAATGATTCCTTTACAGTAATGACAAATTGCAGTTCTCATATATATCTATATCTGTGTGGTTTGATTTATACTGTATTTCCTATATGTTCACGTTCTCCTGTAAATAATACTCTCCATTTTTTTAATAGTGCTCTACATCTGTATTGTTAACTGCATATGAATTCGTAATCATGCATTTAAATGTGTGCTGTAATGCTTGCTGTACTAAAGATTACCTAATGCCTTAAGCTTTTGGATTTTGTAATGTTTCATTTTTAGCATGAATGCTTGCTTTGGATGTAATGTTTTTCTTTCTTCTACTGGTGCAGATGCATGATGTCATGGTTAAAGAAAAGCACATTGGGGGATATGTACAAGGAATTAGGGGAGCGGGTCGTTAGCCTTCTTGGCTTAACAACACGCTCGCCCACTTCTGAAACGCAAGGCTTCACCATATTTACAAGAATATGGTGCAGTCTTGCGTTTCCCCCTGCGATGGTGCTAAGCAATTTAGCGCGAACCTAGGCACCCTTACACTAGAGTGGAAGGGTGTCTGCGCGAAGGGGAGAATTTGTTATGTGAAGGAAGGTGTCCTTCATGCACATAAACAATTCTAGAAATGCCACTTTAATGCGTGCTGCTCATGCAGCACACATGAAAGTGACAAAATGGAATTTTTAAAATGTGTGCTGCACAAGGCAGCACACATGGAAAAAGCAAAGACGAGGAGAAATAATGCATTTCTCCTATTTCGCCAAATTAAGACCAGGGTTTTCCTGATCTTAATTTTGGTGCTGCCTATGTACGCCACCCTTGTACATAGGGTGCAGCATCAAATCCAACACCCACTGCATGCCCCTTTCACACTAACCATAGCATGAAAGGGGGCCTTATGTACAAGGCAGCGTAAGTAGCTTAGCGTGCCTTGTACATAAGGTGCAGCCCCTATCACCACCACAACGTCACTATAGGTGACGTTGTGGTGGCGATAGGGGCTTGTACACATGCCCCATTGTGTGAAAGAGATAGCGCGGTTTGAAAGAAGAATTTCTTGGAGAGGATAAGAAGACTTAAAAAAGCAAGGGAGGACTATTGTCTGAGCGGATGTGGAGACAGGAGGCAATAAAGGACATTTTAATGAGTAAACCAAAGGAAAGAAATCTCAAGTTTAGTTGCCAATATTTTTGTTTAAAGATGAGAAATAATTAGACTTGGGCATTGCACTGTATCTTTTTTCAGGCTCCCCTTTGACTCTAAGAGATACAGACCTCTTTACAACATCTCTGTTGTGCTGCTCCATGCAATGCAATATACTTTACCGTTGAAATCTTCTACAGAGGCTTTGCTATGCTGAAACCTTTCTCTGCTTCCCCGATTTAGGGCCCGATTATGATGCGGTTAAAAAAGCATTCCCACCTAAGGGCCTGATTACGATGTGGTTAGGTAGGCCTTCTAACAGCATTTGCTCCTTCTGAAACAGACCGGGAACGTATCTTTCCTACTGGGGGCTAGATTACGATGTGGTTCGAAACATAGGCTCCCATAGAAGTAAATGGGAGTCCTACCAAATCGTATCTGGAAGCATCCGGATGCATCATACTCGGTCGGTCGGACTCTGCCGATCCGAGACGGTCAGAAACCGATTTGACCGAGAAGGTTTCCTAACTGCATCATAATCAGGCCCCAAAAAGGGTTTCCCTGATTCAAAGTTAGAATGAGGTTTAGTAGGTCTCCTTAGACAACCTCATGTATAGGCAAGAGGATCGAAACTCAATCTACGCATCAGACTTTATTTCTTATTCTTTGTGGAAGAGCTACTGAATTTCTCATTTGCTTTCTGTTATTGTGGGTCAATTGTATCTGTTGTTTTGGATATCATTTAGTGATTCTGTATTTTTATACTATGTTTCTGTGACTGGTTTATATCAGCTTGGCTTTGAATTTATAATAAATCCATACTTAATTAGTTGCCTCTGAGCTTTACTATGTGACCAAATTGGTTACACTGTAATTGGTCCATGTTCGATGTATTTTCAGATGGTAGCAGAGGGCGGCTTAGGTCCTGAGATAGAGAGTTAGGATGTTTTATATGAGAATAGTTTGAATCCCAGTCCCATTTGGAGGATCGGCGGAGTTCTAGTGGTTTGTGGTTGAGTGGAAACAGCGGAGGAGTGAGTATGAACAGGTCTGCACATGTTCGGATTATGGTTAGTTTGTGCTGTTATAACAGTTGTGAGATGTTTGGCGGAGGTATTTTGAAAGTTGTGTGAATGTGGTGTTTTATGTGAAGAAGTTCAAGTTGATAACAAGTCCAACGTGGCTTAAGATCCTCGGATGATATTAAAAGTGTAGTTGTCTGTTAAGGTTTTGTGGGTCTGTCGTGAGATGTCGTTGACAGCCCTATTGAGATAGGGACATTATCTTCATTTGTGAAAGAGAGGTATGATCGGTGTGGTGAACCTTTTGGCAGAGGGAACTTGTGCTGATCAGGGTGATTCCCCGCAGGTCGAAGTTTCATTCGCGTGTGTGTCAAAGTAGATCAAATTATTTCTTGTGTGATTGAGTTCTGTCGATTTTTTTAGTAAAGACAATTGTTATTTGTTGCTATTTGCATTGCATTTGTTTGTATGTGTATGGTTGAAGAGATTGTGCTTATGAAGGTTGTAAAGGAGGGTGAAATGCTGCAAGGACTGGTACTGATTTTATAGCATACGGCGCTGGGATTGGTGGGTTGGTGTAAAACCACTCTGCTACTGGTTGTTTAAGTCATGGAGTGCCACACTGTTATTGGTTGTTGTTTTGGAACAAGGATTGCAAGGTAATTATTAGGTCCTGTTGAAATAAGAAATTCTAACTGTGATTATTGGCATTTTATGTGAAAAATGAAGTGTTTAAGGTGATACGAGACCTGATTATGGGAGATGGAAACAATTTCTGTTAGGAAGGAAGAATAAACATCACCTGAAGATACTGCAGGTAATTATGTGATGTTAAATGTAAGACTACACACTTGTATTTGACTTAAACAATGGCACAAGATCACTGAGAAAGAAGGTGCACTGGCGTTTCCATGCTATGGTACATTTAATGTGAAAATCATTGAAAACTTGAGGAGGATTTTATATGAGATGAAACTACAGCTTAGACCTACACAGTTTGAAGTGCTAAATGCTTGGCAGCATGCAGTTCGTGTTGAAGAGAAGGAAAGATGTCAGGGAAGAGCTAGAAGGGCAGCACATACTTATGTTGATGCAAGGTGGGACGCAGAACAGAAGAGGTGGAGAACGGACATCATAGAGAGAGCTAAGTTGTATCCAGTGTTGACAGGTGAGGAGTTTGAGAGGTGGAGGCAAGAGGAGAAAAAGAGAGAGAGAGGGAATGAGGAAAAGGAATTAGCCGAGAGAGGTGAAAACAGTGACAATGACACTAGTGATAGTCTTTTAGTTGTGCTATTGTCGGCGCGTCTGCCTTCATACAATGAGATCCAAACAAGGGGAGGTGGAAGTGCTAATGTTAGTGGACATTCTGGAATTGCTACGGCACCAGCAACTGTGAGCCCTAATATAATGGGGACCACCCCTGTGAATATGTATTAAACCTCAATTCTAAAAATACGAAGACAGAGCACAGCACCACAAAAGTAACAACTGACCAGCAAGAGTCAGTAATGTATTTTAATGCAAAAGTACATCATGAATAAAATCAGTTCATATGACAAGAACATGAAAAAGTATAGGTTAATTTCAAGCAATGGGGACACATAGTTTTAGTACCTAAACAGCCGGCACGTGTTTCGTCCATGAACGACTTTCTCAAGGCTTAAAAGTTGTATCTGTGTGTCATATGGTCCACCAAAACAGATTTAGGTTCCCGATCGAAGTTTCTCAGTAGTAATTCGATGTATATGCGGGTCCGTATGCGCACCTACTTTACACGTCGGGAGTCAGACTTCGAACTTTACGGCTATTTTGTTGGATGGCGAGGCAAGACTGATAAGCACTCCAGGAGCCTTTGACGTTGGCTCTTAACCGTTTATCATAAGGGGGATCTTCAAGCTCACTTGACCTAGCCAATCATCACAGTAGATCTTGCGCACACAGACTGATACAGATTTTCAAAAGATTTCTGTGTGACCTTGCATGAGAAAAGGGCGTTTTTTTAGAATTTTTGGCTCACTGATATTTCTTGGAGCTCTTTGCGCATACGGACCCACATATACATCTAATTACTACTGATGAAACACGTGTTGGCTGTTTATGTACTACAACTACTTGTCAACATTTCTGGAAATTAACCTATACTTTTTTATGTTCTTGTAATATGGACTGATTTTATTTGGTGATTTGGCCCCCGCCTCTTCCAGAGTTCCAATTATTAGAGCCACTCCAAATGTTCCTGATGCTCTCACTGTTCCAGTTACCATTGGCCCTGTAGTACCTATATATAATCGCAGCTGCACATGAAGTGTTACACATAGTTTGTCTGTTCCAACTGATTTGAGAGTCCCAGAGAAGGCTCCTACTAGTTCGAATATGAGATTTATTCTATTGGTCCAAAGAAGCAGACCGGATATGGACCTTTGAGGTTATTTCAAGGGTTGCCAGTTGTGGATTTGATCACACAGGAGCGACTTCTGAGGGCGCATAGCAGCACCCCCCAGAAAGGATAGGTACCAAAAACGTCTGAGGTGCCACATAGACTTGAGGCCCAGGAGCTGGATGACTGGTTGAATATACCACCTCGAACGAAAGTAAAAGCACTGAAATAGGTCAAGGAATGACTAAGTCAACATTGAAAGTGAATTTGGTGGATGTTGTTACATAAAAACTCAAATTAGATGAAAAATAAGTTGAAGTCTTGAATTGGCTTGAATAGACACTTATCAACAAAATTATCTTCTATTTATGAGTAATGATGTTACTAGCAGAGAAAGGCAAGCTTATGATAAATTATCTGAAATAGCTCAGAAATATGAAGTGGATTAGGAGTGAATTATACCTTTTCAGAAAACCCATTGGCTCTCCTTTTGCAATCAGGAATTAGAAAATCTGAGAATACCAAGGTTGAAAATGCAAATTCAGGAAAGAATTCAAAGCATCAGAATTTGGAGTGTGCTGGATAAGTGGGAAGTTAAATGGTCAAAAAGGAGAAGTCCTAATAGGTTAATAGGGGAACTGCCTCCTTCCGGGGAAGGGGGAGCAGGAACAGCAATTCCACATTTATGAGCGGTACCTAGTGGAGGATATGTTCATGTAGTTTGGAGTAGAAGTGATCTAAGCTGAGGAATGGTACAAACAAGTTGAGGGGTTTGAGAACATTTCAAAGGTTTTGTGGACTGATTTGAATACTATATTTGACATTGTGGTTCCAAATGATCTGTGAGCAGCATGTAAGATAGCTACAGTATGGCCCGAAAGAGAACCATTGAGGGATACTTTGACTAATGCTCCATCACCTATAGTAAGTAGAGGAAGTATATTCAAACAGGTGATAAGGTGGTTGAAGTCTAAAGTGTCACCCCACCAATATATTGACTAGGTCAATATTGATTGCACGACTCAGGAACCAAAAGAGACAATTTATGCATATTATGAGAGACTGTCTCAAGCATTCAAACAGTATAGTGGGATGGAAACATTGGAGCCTAAGGACATGGGACATTTTATGTCTCATTTTGTGTCAGGATTGAGACCTGAGATTAGCATGATGTGTCAGCAACATTTGATTTGCTGGCAGAATAAGTCGGTTGAGGAGATCTTGTGATACACTAAGTATTGACATGAGGTAGAAGAAATTAAATGAGAAGTTCATGGTAGCACAGATGAAAGCTGCTCAGAGGGGAAGTCAAGGACCTCCATTTCCTGGTAATGCACTCCCAATGCAGGGAGTGTACCCACATGGTGCTCCTGCTATGCAAGAGGGAGGTGGGTTTCAGACCCAAGGTAGTGGTCAGGATATTCCTATTGATCCAAGTAATAGAACTGATCTAGCCACATTGAAAAAGTCTAACCCATGCCACTAATGTAATCGTTTGGGACTTTGGAAGCGGGAATGTTGTATTAATCCTATAAATGGACGTCCAAATCCAAGGTTTGCATGGTCGCAGAATGATAATCCTATGCAGCCGCAGAATTTACCTAGACCGATGTATCAAAGTTTTAATGTGCCCCAAGCCCCAGTGATGCAAGTTCCACAACACCCAATGCCACAGCAAAATGTCCCTGGTCCCAGATTCTTTTATAATCAAGTTCCGGATGTGAATCAGGATTTTTTGCAGGGTAACATTCCTTACCAACAATATTCCATGTTTGAGATCATTGAGAATTTTGGTTTTGATCAGTCCGCCTGACCGTACCTGAAGGGGGGAGAAAAACTGCGTACTTTGCGCAGTCTTGGTGTGGAAGCAGATTATTTAAAACCCACTGGTGCAGGGTCACCCTTCGGCCACGGGTTCTTTAACAAGTAAGGAGGAATCGACACTGGAGTGAAGTACAAATCAAAGATCATTTATTAGCATTCATGAATGGAGCCTCATCCGGTAGGCACCATAGAGATACTCAAGGAGGAAGCACTCTGAATGATGGTTACACAAGTTTTCATAGCAAAACATCACAAACAAGTAGGTAAATAGGGCTTTGGGAAAAGCACACAAATGAGGTAACGGTATGAATCGACAGCCTTGGTGTCTTTGTACAATTGTCGCATCCTAAGGCTGCACAACAAGATATGCTACCTGGGTAAACTATACTTGAGGCTTTACCATTGTCTGGAAAACCTAGAGCAGATGCCAGCTGTTCTTTTGCGCTGACTCTGCATGTATACATAGCCTACAATACCCTAATCTAGATTCTTTACCAAAGTTTATGCAGGGGCGGTGTCAAGGATAGAGCCAGGGCTGAAAGTAGGGCAGGGGTGAAATTGTCCCCGTGAGATCATCATGGGTAGGGCAATGAGGTTGCCAGCAGTACCTGCACATGCACTTGTGAAAATTACTGATGATCTGGTACTTGAATGCTGTAAAATGACTGGCTGATCTGGTGTGTTTTGTGTCTCATCAGGTTGAAGCTGCCACAGGCCCACGTCGCCAATAGCAGTGCATGACCTCAGCTCCGGTGACTGGTTCCTGGTGAAGAAACAGGTCAGAAAGAGTTGTTGGTGGCCTCATTGGCGTGGGCTGTTTCAAGTGATCCTTGTTACCATGGTTGCTGTGAAGTGCTTTGGTGTCCAAACTGGGTGCACGCTGCTCACATTCTCCAAGTTCCGAGGCCCCTTGATGATGCAACAGCTCTCCCAGAAGTGCCAGTGGTGTTTGAGAAGCCACAGGAGCAGGTTAGTCAAGCTGCTGTTGACCATCAAGAATCTGAAGCAGCATTTTATCAACCTGAGTGGGGTCCTCGAGAGTCTTTTGCCAAAGCTGAAACAAGGGGCTAGTTCTGTGTTTGTGACTGAGCCAGACGTGGACCCCAACAAAAGGCCTAGTGCCGCAGAACTGCAAGTGGCAGTGGAACAACGTTGGCCAATAAGGCAGCAGAGGGGAGGTCTGATCCTGCAGAAAGAAGGTGACCTCACAGTCATCCCAGAGGATGCTGAGGATTCAGATCTGAGTGATGCAGTAGGAAAGGGGAATACACCCAAAAGGTGAAAGCAAGCAAGAGTGCCTTGCGAAGGTTCTCGTCCCCTGAATTGACTAACTTCCTTGCAAATGACAGAGGAATGAGTTCTGGGAATTCTGGAATCATTGTAAAAATTCAACTGAAACTTTGGGAAGTTGATCTTCAGTTTGATCTTACATTTGAATTTCTTTTGTTAGTGAAATTGAGTGCCTTGAGACACCTTATTTTGGATGTGGCCAAGATTCTTCTCTTGAATGCCAATGAATTCCCTGTGCTAGTTGAGGACCTGAAACACGTCATTTTGGAACTGATTGCCAGTGAACTTAAACCATTTATCATTAGAGACATTAACTAGGCTTTGTAAGGACAAAAGAAGAGTCACTAAGATTTTGCATCTACTTTTGTTGAACATCATTCAAACTTGGTGTTGCTGCTTGCATAGGTGGAAGTCGACAGAAAGACTCGGTAGCTGCTACATTCCACCCAACGGTTTAAATTCTAATGAAGAAATAGACGCCAATTCTAATACTAATATGCATAGATTCATTACAGCAGGCACACTAATAGCTGAAGTTGCCTTACTAATTATCGTACTCATAGGATTATATCCAGCTACATAAAAGTCAGTAGAAGTTGAGCCTACTTCTGTTCATACTACACCACATCCTGCTGATAATAGCTTACAGTTGTGGGGGGTTAAAAAGCGCCAGACAGATCTATCCCGAGAAGATTATGCATTAAATGCTTATTTTAGATTGCTGTATGAATATATTGACACTATGAATGTGAGAGACTGTTACGTGTGCACTCAGTTGCCTGTGGGTGTTGCAGAGGGGATAACGCACCATCATATCCCTTTGGCATATGACATTTTTTGTAGCCTTCTATTGAGCTATTTCTATAGACAGGGTAGTTTTCAACATTATGTTTTGAACTATGATTTGCTTCTTTCAGAAGTTCCTATGTCCAAACATTTGAATGAGAATCCTTATTTCAAAGGTGCTGAGATTGCAGGCATGTATTTTACATCTCTTAAGTAACTAGATGCTGTATATGCTCATAAACATAATTTGACCTGTTCCATGTCAGACATAGAGAAGACATTTCTAAATGTGTTGGAGGACAGAAGGACAGATCTAGAATCCAAATCTGAAACTGATAAAGATCTTAAAAAACACCATTGGTGGAATAGTGAAGAAACTGAACATCAGGGGAAGGAAAATGTACCTGCTGTGACCTCAGATTGGCAACATAAGAGAAAGCTGTGTATACATGTTGATCAAAGTTATATAGACTCATTGTTTTTAGGACAGAGTTACTGTGAACATGTTTTTGAGCTGGGAAAGAAGAATGGACTTTTCTTGGAGGGACAAGACCATGTGATTCCTGGAGGGTATTTTATTTGTAGGCATTATGCATTTTTTATCTTGCCCCATGGATGGCATGGGACAAGTTTTCTGGGTATAGTTTTACCAAATATGTACCATGCGGAACAGTTCAATGATCCTGTATCGGAAACAAAATCTAGAACAAGTCGAGGCATTAGTGCAGTGGAAGCAGATGTTTTTGACACTATCATTCCGCCTGTAGGAGTGATTCTGAATGATTTTAAAATTAGAAAGCTGTCTACCATAGTGGGTACACTGGTTGCTAGTACTAAAAATGTGGTATTGCCTGTAAATACTGAGATGGTTGCGATAAGTCTATGGTTTTACAGAAACAACTTGCGTTAGACCTCCTACTCGCAAAGGAGGGCGGAGTCTGCAGGATGCTTAAAGATCACCAAAGCTGCACTTATATCCCAGATGAAAGTCAAGATCTAGAGAAGTATATTTGGAATATATCTGGGTTGACATATGATTTGAAAGAGTTAGAAGTGATAGGAGCTTGCGAAGCCATAGCGAATGGATTGTTGGGTGCCATCTGGAAACCTCTCCCAATAAATGCTCTTTGTGTAATATTACAATTCATGATCTTTAAGGAATTTAAGTATACACAGATTAGAAGGGGAGTAAAGAAGAAGACAGTTGATGTGGAGTTAGAGGAGAGTCAGAGTAAATACTTTGACGACATGAAACGCCTGAAGGATTCTAGGCAAAAGATGGTAAAGACTACAAGGTTTTAAATGGTCCATCTGATAACATCCAATTGTGATCTGTGATTGCTTGACTCACCATCAGAGAGGGAACTGGAGCAGCATAATTGTGGTTGCACCCTTTCATGGTTATAGTTATATGTAGGTTATGACTTATGTACTCACGTGATGTAACCTTATTAACTTAACACAGGGCACTTGAACAGTTACAGAAAGTGCATCTACTGCATAATGTCGACATTTGTATGAGTGTGTATATTAATGTTTCCTTTACAGTAACAACACGTTGCAGTTCTCACATATATCAACATCTGTGTGGCTTGAATGATATTGTATTTCTTATATGTTCACGTACTTCTTTAAATAATACTCTCAATATATTTTATAGCTGGAAAGGTACATATTCAAATAGTGCTCTACATCTGTATTGTAACTGTATATGAATTTGTAATCATGTTTTTAAATTTGAACTGAAATGCTTGCCATGCTAAAGTTGACCAAAGGCATTAAGCTTTTGGATTTCACAACGTTTCATTTAAACGTGAATGTTTGCTTGGATGCAACGATTTTCTCTCTTCTGCTGGTACAGATGCATGATACCATAGTTAAAGAAAGCACATTGTGTGAAAAAGATAGCGAGGTTGGAAATTAGTATTTCTTGGCAAGGATCACAAGATTTAATGAAGCAAGGGAGGACTACTGTCCGAGCGAATATGGAGACATTTAAGGACAGAATATAAATCTTGAGTGTAGTTTCCAACATTTTAGTTTAAAGATGAGAACTAAGTAGACATGAGACCGGGAAGTGTCGAAGGTTCATTTGGTGGATATAATTTGGCATTGCACTTTAGCTTTGTTCAGATTCCCCTTTAGACTCTAAGAGGTACAGACCTCTTTGCACATCTCTGTTGTGTTGCTCCATGCTATACAATATACTTTACCTTTGAGAAGTTCTGTTATGCTGAAACCTTTCTCTGCATCCCTGATTTATTAGGGTTTCCCTGATTCAAAGTTAGAATAAGGTTTAGTATGTCATTTTAGACAACCTCATGTATAGTCAAGAGGATCAAATCTCTCAATCTACGCATCCAACTTCATTTCTTATTCTTTGTGTAAGAGCTGCTGAATTCCTCATTTACTTTCTGTTATTGGGGATCAATTTTATCCATCGTTTTGGATATTCTTTAGTGATTCTGTATTTTTATACTATGTTCCTGTGACCGATTTATATCTGCTTGGCTTTGAATTTATAATAAATCCATTCTTAATCCCATCAATCGACTCTGATCTTTACTGTGTGGCCAAATTGGTTACACTGTAATTGTTCAATGGTAGTTGATCCTAACTCCTTCTATTCCTCAGGCGCCTAGAATGTTCCATTGCATGGGGCCAGAAAGAAGGAGTCCATGTTCGATGCGTTCTCATAAAGGGGTTAGGATAGCATGGAGGAAGCTGCGGTGTGAAAAGTTGGAGAGTGGCATTGCAGGTTCTGATCTGGGCTGCCAAACTAAATAAAGAGGGGGAAATAAATTGAGACTATGAATTCACCCCACTGGGACCCCTTCGCCAGCGTAAAGAGGTCTCTAAAGGATACTGGTTGCTGCCCATCTTAAAAGAAACATATGTTCACACTCCATAGGGGCTATTGGACCCCAAAGAGACTCTCAAAATTAGGAGGAAGTTGGCAGAGGGTCTGCCCGAAATGTGCTTTTGACGATGCTGATGATGTATATATGTTTTGGCGGTGTTCTTCTATCCAGGGCTTCTGGTCCAATCTTGGTAAGACTGTTACAGAAGTAATGGGAAGAGAAATTAAGGTAAGCATGATCTTGGTTATTTTTGGGGTTTTCCCGGAGGAAACTCAGAGTTATAATCTTTCTAAATTACCAGCTTCCTTTTTATTTTTGTTAATTCTACTTGCAAGAAGGGAAAACTGTATAAAATGGATCTCTCCTCAATCTCCAATGATATCTGATTGGGTTTCCTCAGTGAAACGTATATATAAACTTGACCTTGCGAGTTCTTCGAAAAGGAGAATAGAAATGTGGGGGATTTGGGATAAGTGGGTTAATAACTGTTAGACCTGATATCATTGGCTTTAGTCTCCCTTCCATTTTTTTGATTGCCTCCTCTGTTTTTGACCTGTGTGCTGGTTTTAAATGCTTTGGGCACTGTGCCACTGCTATTCAGTGCCACAGTGCAAGTGCTCCCAGGAAACAACCATTACAACGCAACTTTTACAACGCACTACCATTACAACGAAACTTTTACAACGCAACATCCATTACATCGCATGCCATTACAACGCATGACACTACAACGCATACCACTACAACGCATGTCATTACAACGCATAACATTACAACGCATAACATTACAACGCATAGTACCCTTACACTATCCAACACTTACCCTACTGTTGCATCCCCTGGAGTTAGAATAGTAATTTTTACCCCCACACTATCCAACACTTACCCTACTGTTGCACCCCCCTGGAGTTAGAATAGTAATTTTTACCCCTACACTATCCAACACTTACCCTACTGTTGCACCCCCCTGGAGTTAGAATAGTAATTTTTACCCCTACACTATCCAATACTTACCATACATGCAATGTAATGTTATGCGTTGTAATGGTATGCGTTGTAAAGGTAGTATGCGTTGTAATGGAATGCGTTGTAAAGGTAGTTTTTAAAAATTCGTTGTAACGGCATGCGTTGTAATGGAATGTGCTGTAATGGATGTTGCGTTGTAAAGGTATGCGTTGTAAAAGTATGCGTTGTAACATCATACATCCGTGCTCCCTATGTTAAATTGTTGTACTAATTATTGACTCCATGATTGGTGATTTACTTGTCGGACCCTAGTACATTGCACCATGTGTGCCCAGGGTTTGTAAGTCAAATGCTGCTAGTGGGCTTGCAGCACGGGCTGTGCCACCCCCAGAAGCAGCTTGTAAAGTGCGTCTCAGGCCTGCTATTGCAGAGCCTGTGTGCAGTCTGTGACTGCCATGTCGACTTGGCAAGTGCATCCACTTGCCAGTCCCTAAACCTTCCCTTTTCTTCATATCAGGCACCCCTATGGTAGGCCCAAGGGCAGGGAGCATTGTAAGTATGAGGTAGGACAAGCCCTGATGTTTGTGACATGTCCTAATAGTGAATTACAGCCATTTTAGTTTTTCACTATTGCAAGGCTACCTGTTCTCCATAGGCCAGAATGGGCAGTTAGATTATTACATTGTATAATCCTAACTGACTCAGGGAACATGGTAGAAATTCGAGTTTAGTATGCCTGAACTCAGAACGATAAAATACATCTTTTAGTGAAGTTGGTTTTAACATTCTGGGGTCGATTCCGATTCGGGATAAAAAAAAACGTCGTACGATTCGTATTCGTAGCCGTCTCCGTACGAATGAAAAAAGTCCATCCGAATAGCGTAGTACAATCTGAATCCCGAAAATACGTCCGAATATCAGCAAACCGTACGAACCACAATCGAAGACCCGTACGAAATGTCGTCGGAACTCTAACCGTACGATTTGTAAACATGCCGTATGAACTAACAAGTACGATACAGACCAGGGACCAAGTATGCGATTTGTACGGGCAAACGTAGTCGCGCATGAAGCATGATTCGTACGGAAAACATCGCGTATGAGCGAGCCACACCAACAAATACGAACCGCACACCCCTCAATCAAGTGTACACGAACCCCGGTCCCGAAAACGGACCGTAACTGGCAGCTGCGCCAACAAATACGAACCGCACACCCCTCAATCAAGCGTACACGAACACCGGTCCCGAAAACGGACCGTAACTGCCAGCCGTACCAACAATTACGAACCGCACACCCCTCAATCAAGCGTACACGAACCCCGGTCCCGAAAATGGACCGTAACAGCCAGCCGCACCAACAAATACGAACCGCACACCCCTCAATCAAGCGTACAGGAACCCCGGTCCCGAATACGGACCGTAACAGCCAGCCGCACCAACAAATACGAACCGCACACCCCTCATCAAGCGTACACGAACCCCGGTCCCGAAAACGGAGCGTAACAGCCAGCTGCACCAACAAATACAAACCGCACACCCCTCAATCAAGGGTACACGAACCCCGGTCCCGAAAACGGACCGTAACTGCCAGCCGCACCAACAAATACGAACCGCACACCCCTCAATCAAGCGTACACGAACCCCGGTCCCGAAAACGGACCGTAACTGCCAGCCGCACCAACAAATACAAACCGCACACCCCTCAATCAAGCGTACACGAACCCCCGTGGGGGGCGTGGCTAGCCAGGCAGCGAGATGACCGCTCTGTGAGCGAGCTCCGCCGCTGTGGCATTAATCCTACACTAATCTTGCTTCGGACGGACCTAAGGGCACCAAAGTAACTGCCCCGTGGTGCACTTGAACTGCGGCACCTTCAGACCCATTTTCGGCAGCTGGGATTGCTGCTACGGAGCTCCGCCGCCGGATACAGAGTTGACCGGCTTGGCTGGGGCAGGTGACCGCCCCTGTGATCGCCGAGGCCGGCTGCGATCCTAACTCCAGAGCGGGGATGTGAGGCCCGCTCGTGTCCGGAGAGCCCACTTGAGGAATCGACGCTAGGTCTACATGGCCCGCACTAGGAGAATAATCGGAGCTACGGCGGCAGGAGCTTGGGCTGGGGTGAGAGCTACTGCTGGCTGAGGTGGTGGCCTCGACCGCGAGGCGGAGGAGACGGCGCGGAGGGAGGCGCTAGCGGCAGCCGGCGACAGGAGGCAGAATACGTGACGCAGGCGCACGGCCGCAGCCGGGGCGGACACAGCGGGTGAGACAGAGCAGTATTGGCCGCATCCCCTCACATATTTGAGGACACGGGGACGTCCCATGCTGCAGGAGATCTAGGCCAGGCCCAGCCCTAGAACGTTGGTCGCTCATTGCAGACCTGTCGGTGGGGGGACCCTGTGAAGGGGGCAACGGGGGGGCGCAGCTGCGACATCTGGATGAGGTGGTGCAGGGCAGGAGGGCTGGGTCTCAGGCCTTGGCGAGGACTGAGTAGCTGAGTTAAGAAGGCGCCATTTTGTGTGTTGTGGCGCGGCCTGTGCCCTCCTGCGCCATACGCTGCACCTCTGTTGCGGGCGGTCTCTGCCTTGAAGAGCTACATACGGAGACCCGAGTGGAGGCTGCATAGACCCCAAAAGATCCGCAGAAGGCTGCGAGATACCTGCCCCCCCTTCCCCCTCTTCGGGCTGCCTACCAAGATTGGCCCGCTCCTGTCAATGGACGAGGTGCTATCGGGCGCCATTTTGAGCAGCGGAACGTCCACTTCCAGCTCCTGGCAGATAAGACTGGCTGGTACGCTCTGACTGTGCTTACCTGGGGGTCATTTGCCCATTGTTACCCCGCTTCGAGCTGTACGCACCCTGCCTGGGCTGATACCGCTGGACCAAGGAAAGCCCGCCCTGTGGGATTCTTGCCTAGGTGTATTTGCAATTCTGAAGTAGAGATGGGAAAGCCGGACACTCGCCAGCCCAAGATCAACTTTGAGAATAGGCGGGGGGCGAAGCAGACCGGCACTGAACAGGGCGACTTAGATAAAGTAAAGTAAAGTCCACATTTGTAAAGCGCACAATCACCCGTAAGGGTCTCTAGGCGCTGGGGGCCGTCGGGAAGATTAAGCGAGCTATTGCCCAGAGTCACATGGTGCTGGGCTAACCTGCCGCCGGAGCCGGGGATCGAACCGTGGTCCCCAGATTCCAGCGTCAGTCGCCCTGGCCGCGGCGCCACACCTCTCCCCTTGTGAGGCGAGTGGGGGTTCAGCGGATGGCGACACTGGTGCTGATCTCCGGACATTGATGTTAGAAATGCGTTCCAGTCTGCAAAGCATTGATGTCAAACTGGACACTCTGACGTCGCAACTGGAGACAGTGAAATCCCAGGTCTCCACACACGAAACCCGGCTGGACTGCCTAGAAAATCGTCATACGGAACAACATGAATTCCAGCAAGAAACTAGAGAGCACATTTCCAGTATGGATAAGCTGCTGGCGGTTATACAAGCAAAGAACGATGATTTAGAGGCACGGTCTCGGAGGAGCAACGTCCGTATTACGGGCATTCCAGAGACGGCGGCCATTTCCAAAATGGAGGTGTATATATCAGATCTCCTGCACGAGCTGTTTGACCCTCATCTTTCACCTGTCTTCGTTGTGGAACGAGCCCACCGGGCACTGGGCCCAAAACCACCGGTGGGGGGTACGCCCCGGCCGATTTTGGCTAAATTGCTGAACTTTCAGGACAGAGATACAGTGCTGAAGCTGGCAAGGGAAAAAGGTAAAATCACGCATAAAGGTAACCATATTTCATTCTACCCTGACTTTACGCCAACAGTGCAAGCTGCACGACGCGAATTCCTGCCAGCAAAGAAGCTGCTAATGGAAGCTGAAATCCCCTATTCACTATTGTACCCGGCTAAGCTCAAAGTCTCATACGATGGCACGTCACACTTCTTCGCTGATGCTAAATCAGCAATTAAATTTGCTAAACATGTCTGTGGCTCCAAAGCCAAAAAGTCTAATGCAGGGCGGGACAGGACTGATGGCCATCTAAGTGACAATGATTGATATATTGCCCATCTTCAGAGCGTCTGCTGTATGTTGTTCCACATAACTAAGACTGTCACATACTGTTCCTCATTTTCGGTGTTCTTGACTGCTACATCATTTGATTTGCTTGTATCATAGCTCCCTTCGCTGTCTGAGGTGCAGGCCGCGT
This sequence comes from Lissotriton helveticus, assembly GCF_964261635.1. Classification (NCBI taxonomy): domain Eukaryota; kingdom Metazoa; phylum Chordata; class Amphibia; order Caudata; family Salamandridae; genus Lissotriton; species Lissotriton helveticus. The sequence continues at coordinate 750,388,959 of NC_136069.1, read as the reverse complement.
GTATGGACTCTTCTTACCCCACCCTGCTGTGCCGCATGTGTATTCCTCTGGATGCAGCGCCGCTCCCAGATATTCTTATGGATAAAGACTGTGGTGGCCATATGCTCAATTATCTTGTTGTTAATGCTGCTTGCTGTAATGTGTGTTGTCGCTTAAAACTGGCCAGGCACGGTTTTACTTCATTGCTCCATTAGTTGACGCAGGTGGATGATTGGAAGTATGTAATATCAGTGTACCACTGTACTACACTGATCCCAGCCACCCTGTGAACACAGGGGTATATGCTGGAGCTCCCACGCCTCCAAGGGGAAGTCCCATATGTTTTGGTTCCGCCACTCTGGAGTGGTTTTCGTAAGGGTATGTCTCCACCCAATTGGGGGGTTGGAGTGGGTGGGGGTTGGGCTGGATGGGTATGTTTGGTTTTATTGGGCCGGTCTCCACTATTGTACTAACGCATCATGGTATATACTTGGGTCAACACTATTGATCTATAGTTCATCCTGGGGATCCGTTGCACACCACACTGAACCTCCCCATGGCGGCGATTAAAATTCTTACTTGGAATGTGAGAGGGCTGAATGACTGTAGAAAGGCGCGCTTAGTGCATGCATACTTAACGAGGCACAACATTGACATTTGCTTTCTTCAGGAAACACACCTAAATACAACCTCTTCCCCGAGACTTAAACACAGTTGATGGGCACATGTTCACTCAGCGATATTCTCCAGCTATGCACGCGGAGTCGCAATACTGCTGCGTAGAGGACTGGATTGGAAAGAACACGAGGTATACTTAGATCCTGAGGTCGCTATGTTATCTTAAAAGGGACACTGGGAGGCAAAAAAGTGGTTCTGGCAGCCATATATGGCCCGAATGTTGACTCTCGGAGTTCTTCCGCGAGGTTTGAGCGAAGATTGCGACAATGAACTGCGATAATATCATATGGGGAGGGGACTTCAACGCTGTGCTGAACGATGCACTAGACAGGAAAGGGACTGCTAGGCCGTTACACCCACGCACTGGTGAAGCACTACATGACCTGATGACAGAGGGTGTCCTGTTAGATATTTGGCGTGTTCGACACCCTGGTTTGCTTGAGGGGACGTGTATATCAAATGCGCATGCTGCCTGGTCTAGGTTAGATTTTTGGCTTGTCTCCTCTACCATTGCTGCATGGACGCTGGAGGTGGGCCATCTTGGCCGGTCCCTGTCAGATCATGCTCCCAATCTGATAGTTGTCTTTCTTTCTGACTCACCCACCCGGGCCTTTAGCTGGAGGCTTCCACCATATGCCTTACTTGATGAGGCCTTTAAAGAAGAAATTCGTACTGACATTGTGGACTATTTTACCCTTAATGCTGGGTCGGTATCTACTGAGGCCACTTTGTGGGATGCCTTTATGGTGGTAATCCGGGGTAAATGCATAGCTAGACAGGCCGGGGCGTTGAAGGCGGTGAGAAGTACCTTAACCCGCATTGAAGGTCAGATTCGAGAACTGGAGAGGCAGTTCTGTGCCGACCAGACCCCCCCAGGTTGCGGCTGAATTGAAAGACAAACTTATAGAATATTCGGAGGAAGCCCACTGTGAGGTAAAATTCTTGGGGAAGCATGCTGAGGCCCGGCGATATGGTGAAGGAGATAGGCCGGGAAAAACGCTAGCAAACATGATTCGCAAAGCTTCATCGCCACCTTTCATACACATGATCAATAATCAGGATGGGGATGCAGTAATAGGCCAGGCTGAAGTTCTGAATGAATTTCGTGACTTTTATGCTAAACTATATACAGCCAAGCACACTGGGAACCGTAGATATATGGACCTCTCTGTTTCAATTGATGACATAAAACAGGTCATAAAGAGCCTCCCTCTGAATAAGGCACCGGGCCCAGACGGTCTCACCACTACATTCTACAAAGCATATGTTGAGGAGCTGGCGCCTAGGTTGCACGAAGTATATGGTGAGGCGCTAGAAGCCGATGTGCTTCCAGACTCCATGAGAGAAGCCCTAATAATCACTCTACTGAAGCCCGACAAGGACGAAGTGTTATTAGACTCTTATCGTCCTCTGTCACTTATCAATGTAGACGTGAAAATGTATGCAAAACTGGTGGCAAATAGATTACAACCGCTTCTCCCTATGGTGGCCCTGCCGGACCAGTCGGGGTTTATACCTGGTAGATGTACGACGCATAACATTAGAACGATATTTGCAGTCCTACATTATCTCCACCCTAGTGTAAAAGCTGCCGCCATTTTCCTAGATGTAACAAAAGCCTTTGACACCCTTGAATGACCCTATCTATTCCTGGTGCTTGCGAAAATGGGCTTCAGCCACATGTTCATTAACCAGATTCGACTCCTTTATACCGCCCGAAGGCGAGAGTGAGAGTAAATGGCATGATATCGGAGTCCTTTCCTATTACCCGTGGCACGAGGCAGGGGTGCCCACTCTCACCCCTACTATTTGCCATTGCCATGGAACCACTGGCTGCCAGGATTCGCCAACACCACACTGCTAGGGGTATAGGATTCATCTCCAGAAGTTTACTTATTTCAATGTATGCTGACAATGTCACTTTGTATATTTCAAACCCCTCTGAAAACCTTGACCTTGTCCTCAGTGAATTCATCATATTCGGAGGACTGCCGGGTGTGTCCATTAACTGGACAAAGTCCGTCATCTTTCCTTTGACGGACGGCACACCCGAGGTGAAATTGGAATATCCATTGCGCTGGGAGCCGGAGGAGGTCAAATACTTGGGCATATGGATTTGCAGGAATATACAGGATATTTGGAGCATGAATTTTGGGAGGGCAGTGAATTGGCTCGAAGGTAGGGTGGAGACCCGGTCCCGGCTACCTCTTTCGGTGGCAGGTAATGTGGCACTGTCCAAGATGGTGGTATTGCCAACATTTTTATATCTATTCGCACCTCACGCAACATTTTTTTAAGTGCCTCCGCACGCTGCTGCTGACCCTGGTGTGGTCAGGTGGGCAGGCCAGAGTGTTGTGGGCCCTTTTAACATTGCCATTGAGGCAGGGGGGTTTAGGCGCCCCGGACATGCGGCTATATGCGCTTTGTGCACAGGCTCAATTTTTACATTTTTGGGTGCACCGTACGCCATACCAACCGCATGTGGTGGTGGAAATAGATTCAGTCGCCCCAACTTCGTTGGAGGTCGCACTTTATAAAAAATCGACTTGCCCTAGAGCTGATGTAGACACTGCTGATATGCTAAGGTGGACTTGGAGAGAGTTGCAGAATAGAGCCCGCCTCCCACTGTTGTTTGCTCCTGCAATTCCTTTGAGAGGAAACCCACTGCTGGCCTGCTTCGAGGATGGTGGGGGGTGTTGGAGCTGAATAGATCACAGTTGAGGACATTTGCGGATTTGTACCAGAGGGGCAGTTCCACCCTCTGCCTGTGGGAGACGGAGATGGTGAGTGTCATTTAGAGAAAGGTTTGAGTACCACAGACTGAAACTGGCTTGTACTGCACTGTCAGTGAATTTCCCTGAGGCCCCACCAACGTTAGCTGCACTGCAGGATATACTGGCGAGGGCATCGCCCCGAAAGTTGGTCACTAGATTGTACACAGCTATGCAAGAGCAGGCTCCAGTTGTGACACCTAGATCGTTCCAGTTGTGGAATATGGACTTAGACCCCCAGCTTTCGGATAAACAATGGGAGTTCTGTTGCAAACAATTACTTGAGCTCTCCCCGAATTATAGATTGCGGCTAGTGCATTTCAAGTTTCTGCATGGATATTATAGGACACCGACTAGTCTATACCGCATGAATCTGAGACCTGACGCACGATGTTGGCGATGTGAACCTGCTAATTTTATACACATGGCATGGAACTGCCCCCAGCTACAGGAGCACTGGCATGTGATTTTTGTTGCTGTCAATCAGATATTGGGCAGAGCGGATACCCCCGCCCCGCATCAGGGGCTATTAGGATTTGTGTGGGAAACTGCACCCAATGTGAGGAAGCTACATGCACTCCTGCTATATGCACTCCTGCAATATGCTAAGAGACAGGTCGCTTTGAGGTTGGGGAGGAAAAAGGCTCCTACATTTAAAGCGTGGCTGGCGGATGTGGCATATGGTCAGGTACAACTGGAAACATACTGGGAACTAATACCAGCTACCTCCAGACCCAGGGATATTTGGGAGCCGTTTCTAGCTTGGGCGAGAGCCAGGGTGGACTCCCCTGCTACTGGGGGCTCTATGGGACCAACATAAAAACTGAATAGATATGATGTTTGACTCTAGGGGGTGTTCAAATCAGTGAGCCACCACAATGTGACTGTACTCCAATTGTGCTTCTATACTGTATGTAAGACACTTGATCGGTATCTTTCATGATATGAAATTCGGCTGTGTTGTTATTCCCCGAAGAAGCAAAATGTCTTAAAATATGTTACCCTTGCTACTGCTGATGCCTTGATTGTCTAATTTGCTGATAACTGCTGTGTCGCTCAAGGTGTGTGACCTTTGATATAACTTGCTTTATTTCTTTGTAATTTCTTTTTTCTTTTCTTACTGTGATGGATGGTATGGTGGTCTGGACCGGACCTTGTTCTTTTGGTTGTATTATAGCTCTCTGATCCTATGACTTGTTGAAGCTCATGTGAAGAACATTTGGTAATATATGTCTGTACATCTATGTGAGCTGTATTGTTTGAAAATCTCAATAAAAATAAATAAATTAAAAAAAGCGTACACGAACCCCGGTCCCGAAAACAGACCGTAACAGTAAGCCGCACCAACAAATACGAACCGCACACCCCTCAATCAAGCATACGCGAACACCCCAAAAACGTCCCATATGAGGCAGCAACAACAACAACAACGAACTGCACACCCCCCCACTAATAAAGTGCACACAAACCCCGAATCCAGCACAAGGAGGGTGCAAACGAGTCGCACAACCCCACAAAACAAGTCTACTGTGTACACACCATAGGAAAACAATATCCTGGCCACATCCAAACAGGCAAACAGAGGGCCCAAGTCACACCCACCCCTTATAACACACCCACCAAAAATTCAAAATGAGCCACACCCACAAATGGACCAATAAAAGGGCCCGCACATACAACCCATCGTCCTTTGCAAGATACTTATTTGCGCAAAGACACTGATAGCACACCAACAACTACAGCCATACACCTTCACACATACACCCTATCTCATTCACACACATACCACCCCCTTCACAATCAGACCCACACACCCTCATCCATACACACCTTCACCCCCCAATCACATACACCCCACACCATGGCCATGGGTAGCAGCAGAGACTGTGAGACGCTAGACTTTCAGATCAAGATCACTAGCAACTACACTTTTAATGGACTCCTAATCTACAGACCCCCCAAAGTCTAAATCGCCCCTCATCCATTTATTAAACCCTTTTTAGAATCCAGTGTGAGAGGCGTCGATTATACTATTCTAGGGGATTTCAATCTTCATCTAGAGAAAAGCTCGGACACAGCCGTAGCAACCCTTAACGATGCCATGGCAAATATGGCCATGGAACAGATGATCAAACAGGGCACCCACATGGCAGGCCACACGCTTGATGGGCTATTTACTTCCAACAGGGGGGTAAAAATAATGGAAACCCTACTGGTTCCGGGGTCGGACCATAAGGCGAACATTTTTACCATTAAGGCCACAGAAGCAGTAACCAGGTCCACCTCACAACCAAAGATGGTTACATATCGCGACTGGGCCAAGACTAACACGCAGATCTTACAAGAACAACTCCAGTTGCTAGTCCCTGATTTGACCCCAGACAGTAATGCAGCCACGGAGCAAACTACCAATTGGATAAACACAGCAGTTAGCGCTGCAGTCCCCCTGAGAAAGGTCATACATAAAAGGAAAACCCCATCTCAACCTTGGTTCTCCGAAGCTCTTAGGGCGCAAAAACGAAACTGCAGGAAAGCGGAGAAGGTTTGGAGGACAAACTATGAACCAGGGCCAAGGGAAGATTATAAAACCTCACTGGCAATTCATAAAAAACTCATAGCGACAGAAAATAGCAACTACTACACACATAAAATCAATGAGGCCAGAAACTCCAGCAAGGAGCTCTTTGCCACAGTAAAAAAACTGACAAAATTAGGCAGCAATGACTCAGTAGATATCAGCTCCGAGTTTTGTAACACGTTGGGAGACTTTTTTGTTAATAAAGTCTCCGCAGTGTATGACTCTTTTAAAAAAATAGATTTAACCGCAGGGGCTCAGCCTCCGTTAAATAATAACGATGCAACTAGGGAAGACCTGATAAATGCTGAGACAGCTCTCCCCACGACACAGCAGAGCACTCGGTTTCTCTTCCAGGCACCAACTGAGGAGCAGATTCTGCAGACGGTTATGACCATCAGATCGGGTTGCCCTTTGGATCCATGCCCGCCTAAGGTGATGCAGCTTTTTCCCGAACTATTGAGCAAACAGCTGGAAAAACTGTTTAAGCACATCTTAATATCTGGAGTCTTTCCGGAAGCCTGGAAATCCACGTCAGTAATGCCACTTTTAAAAAAAAAAAAACAAGACCCGGAGGATCCTGGCAATTTTAGACCCATCGCTAGGATTCCTTTCGCGGCAAAGGTGTTGGAAAAACTCCTGAACAAACAACTAGCCCAGTTCCTCTCAGATGGAAACATCTTAGACCATTCTCAGTTTGGTTTTTGAGAGGGACATGGTACTGAAACGGCACTGCTTACGGCAGTGGAAGAGCTCAGAAGTGTTCTCGATGCTGGGGGGAAGGCCGCCTTGGTCCTTTTGGACCTCTCGGCGGCCTTCGACGCGGTCAACCACGAGACACTCCTGACGTGCCTGGCCAAGTAGGAGTTCAGGGCTCAGCCTGTTCGCTTTTAGCTTCATATCTGAGTAATAGATCCTTTACAGTGGAGCTGGGAGAAGCAAGATCAAAACCTTTCAGATCACCATGCGGTGTGCCGCAAGGGTCCTCCCTAAGCCCCACTCTTTTTAATTTGTACGTGGCAACTTTGGCGGCTATCATAAGGGAAAGTGGTTTTGTGGCAGTTTCATATGCTGATGACACACAAATAGTGGTGTCCATAGCGAGCGAGGTCGATGAAACCGCGAAAAAATGTAAGACCTGTATGTTGCAAATCAAGCAGTGGATGCAGAGCAACTGCTTACAATTGAATGGGGATAAAAGTGAAGTAATGTTGCTTGGACCGGACGCTAATGTATGGACACCAGAATGGTGACCAGACAGCCTGGGCAACTGTCCTTTTCCGGTTCAGAAGGTAAGGAACCTTGGTGTAACGTTGGACAACAAGCTCTCCTTTGATGCTCAGGCCAGCAAACTGACATCTGCAGTATGGTACATTTTGAAAATGATAAGGAAGCTTCTTCCATATATCCCGCTTGACACCAGGAAAACAGTGGTAACAGCACTGGCCTTATCAAGGCTAGATTACGGAAACACGCTTTATGCCGGTGCCCAGGCCCAAATCAAAACTAAACTCCAACGTCTAAAAAACGCAGCAGCCAGACTGGTGCTGGACGTCCCCAAGTTTGAGCCAATAGCCCACAGACTAGATCATCTCCATTGGCTCCCGATATCCAAAAGAGTGTAGTTTAAATCACTCTGCCTGGCCTACAAGGCTCTCCACAGTTCGGGCCTGTTGTTCCTCAGAACACGGTTCAAACCCTATGAACCATCCAGAACGCGGCCAGTCTCGACTGCTGCAGGTCCCCAGGTTTAGACAGGCCAGATGGGGAGGAAGGAGTTTCATACTGCAAACGGTCAGGACATGGAACCTACTCCCAGTCACTATCAAAAACAGCACCTCTTTGCTCTCCTTCCGGAAGGAAGTAAAAACCTGGTTGTTCAAAGCAATATAAATCTGAGCAAACCGAACCATGTGTCTTTGGAACAGAATCAGCGCTAAGACGCCCACGGGCAATCACGCGCTTTATAAAATAAAAAATCCAATCAAATCAAATCATGACCACACCAAAGAATCCAAAGTTCACTAACCCGGAGATGGAGATCCTTACAGATGAAGTCATCAGAGTTGAGCCACAGCTGTTTGGTGCATTGGTCAGACAGACCAGCATAGCTGAAAAGACACGCCTGTGGGAGAGGATCGTCGAGAAGGTCAATGCTGTTGCAGCCATTATGCGCACCAGGAGGGATTGCCAGAACAGGTGGTACGATCTGCGGAGGATGGTCAAGTGCAAGATGGATGAGGACTACGCCAACGCTCATCACACTGGAGGTGGCGGTCCCCGCAGACCTGCACAATACCATCCCTGGGAGGAGAAGGTCATGGCCCTGCTACCACCGGTGGGAGTTCACGGAATCGAAGGAGCCGTGGAGCCTGGTGAGTATACAAACAACTCATGTAACATGGGGGGACCAACAGCAGTGCCTAACAGTATGGGGGTGGTGTGGGGGGGTGTGGCTATGACTCCCAGCAGTGCCTTACAGTGTGGGGGTGTGTGGCTATGACTCCCAGCTGTTCCCAACAGTATGGGGTGAGTTGCCATGACTCCCAGCAGTGCCTAACAGTATGGGGTTGGTGTGGGGGTGTGTGGCTATGACTCCTAGCAGGGCCCAACAGTATCGGGTGGGTGGCCATGACTCCCAGCAGTGCCTAACAGTATGGGGGTGGGTGCAAGGGGAGTGCCAGAAGGCTGCAAGGGGGAGGGTGAGAGGGTGCAAGGTGTAGGGTAGGAGGCTGCACTCAACCCATATGGCCCAGGTACACACCCATGCACCATGCTCAATGCACAGGGAGTGTGAAAGTACTGACAAGATAGCTGACACTGGGCCCTGGTGTAGGCAGCACAAGGACCTCCTGTGACCAGTGCAAACACTAACACCAGGACAAGGTCAGATATCCTGCACAGGAGCTCACAACCACTATCATGGCAGCATGATTTATGGGGGGACAGACACACCATGAGGGACGCCCACTTGCAAATCACACTCAAACTACTAGCATGGCCTGTCACACACACCCCTTACAGAAACTGAGCCCCTGGGGACAGACAATGGAGTGCACCACTGTCACAATCGTCATGTAACACAACCTTAAAAATACTGATCTGATGACGCATCCAAGCAAATAAAGCACAGTGCTGAATCACAGTCCATTGTGCCTCTCACAAAATGCTGTTGCCACAGTTTTGTGATGCTGTGGATGCACTCAAGTAGCACCATGGACCTGGGTATTGACAAGGTAATGCATCTTGGAGAAGTGCCACGTCCTAAAGCCCTGTGCCTGAAGTGAGTGTACTGGTCCTGGGGGGTTGGCAGTGGGTGGCCGTCACGGCACAGCAACACCTCTCAAAAGTTGCTGAATGAAATCAGCAAAATTCCACTCAGTCACCATCATAAACATGCTGCATTAAAACCCTGTGCATGCTTGAACCAGGCATAATTATTGACACTGCATTGTGCAGATTGGGCCACACAGAGCGCAGCTGGATCTGTGTGGTGCTGGCGACACAAGACACAGCCATGGCTTTGCCAGTCATCGTAAACAGTACCCAACATGTCAAGCACCCCTGAGCACATGTCAATCTCATCCCACAACATACCCATACACAAGTGAACAATTTCAACAATCCAAAGCAGGTGGAACAGTGCTAACGACAATGGATATAAAATGTGGATGTTGCATGATAGTGCATTAACAGTGTTTGTCTCTCACACCCACAGGGGAACGTGTGGAAACTACCCCAACCAGGGGGGAGATGGATCCCAGTCCCAGGGTCAGCGCGGCCCTGACCCCACCGACAGCGAGGCCTCTCAACACACTGTGGATGACCCCAACCAACCAGGTCCCTATGGATCCCAAACCCGTGCAGCAGCTGGAACAGATACATCTGTGCCAACCACCACACCCATTCCCGCCACATCCCAGCAGACAGCTCGGAGCCCTGCCCATAATCCACAACAGAGCGAGTCTGACAATGAGGGACATGGTTCACCCGGCACCAAGGAGGTGGCAGACAACACCTCCACTGCCAGCACTCATGGGTCCCGTCGACATGATGTGCCCACAAACGCAGGCCCGGCTCGTGTGAGCAGGGGTGGTGGGAGTGGCGCAAGGCGGAGGCGAGAACCTGACCAGCCAGCTGCAGGGCCGGTTATGGCAGAACTCATAGACATCATGGATGTATACCGGCGGGACACCAGGGAGTTCAGCCTGGTAGAGGAGGCCCTCAACAAAATGACAAATCAGCAGGCCCAGCTACATGCCAGTCAAGAACGACACCAGGGACGGATGGAGAAAAGACTGGATGAGCTCATGACGGTGCATAGGGAAATTAACCAATCACTCCGTCTGATCGCTGTCAACATGCAGCACCCTCCCTGTGTCACAAGGCCAGAAACATCTAGGCAAAGACCAACAACAGGCACAGGGAGGAAGGAGGAGGAGGAATTGTCAGACAGAGCATCCCAGGCATCGTCAAGGCCTGCACGTGAGGGTCCCCCAAGGAAGGTGGGTCGTCCACGGTCCAGACGTTGAGAGGCATAGGGCCATGCACAACTCCCAGGTCACCTGGTCTGGCATCTTGCCTTCGTGGGCAACAGCATCACCCTATTGACTTTCAGACTCTCCCACATGGACTTGCTGGTCGCAGTGTGCCCAATGATGCCAAGCACTGTGGCCTGGACTCTGTTGACTCATACTGTAAGGCATCACATCTCCCGCTGTGAACTTTGGATTCCCCCCTTGTTGTACAGCACCTACTCACGTTACACGCACAAGAGTCCAAAATAAATCTAACTAGCACAATATGCATTGATCTATTTGTATGTACCCAGATTCAAATACATTCGTGAGGTGATATGTCTTCAAATGCCACAGTCTCCTGCAAACTCTAGCCATCCACACACTGGGATCTGTAGACACACATAGGTCACAAGATAACTAAAACTACATATATGGATCGCAATACTCACCTGTGATGGTTACTAACTGCAGAAGATGGGGTTTGCTTGAAATACTGCAATGACAGACAGTCATAGAAGAGTGTGTGAGGTGTCAAGAGCATGGCTAATATGTAGGTGTCCACGGAGGGAGCGCCAGGATCTGTTTGATGAGGTATGAGAACTAGCAGCCACATGCTGTTGTACTGTGGATGTGAAGATTGTTGGCCTGGCCAAGGGTGGCAAGACGGACTGCGGGCAACGGGGTGTTGGATGGTAGACGTCCATATCATTTATTTTGCCTGGGTCTGTGGAGTCCCGACTGAGTGTGGCTGAGGAGTATGAAGGTGAACCTGCATTTGACTGTGGGACCATTGTAGGTATCTCAGGCGGATGGTCATGTGGCAGTAGCAGGGGATGTTGAGGATGAGGTGTGTGCATGCACCCTGGATTTCCACAAGTACTCCGGGAGTCAGGTTCTTGTTCCTGTGTAGAGGTTGTTGCTGTAGTTGGGCTGGCTGGTGTTGTGGATGGCAACCAGGCTGAACACCAGCTTGCCAACAGATATCACCATAGCCATACCAGAAGGAAATGACAACTCCCGCCAACACCGCACCTACAGAGTGGTAGGAGGAATTGCCATCATCCACATTAACAATCCCAGAGTCACTACCAACACCAACGACACCCTCCCCACCGCCTAGCACATGCACCTACAGATCCACACCGACACCAACACCACCCTCAGAGGAACACTCATCTACAGACCACCTGGAGTCCTACCACTATTCATCAACTCCATCGCTCACCTCATCAGCACGCACACCCTCGCCTACACGGATTACCTCCTCCTTGGGGAAATTTACTTCCACCGTCATAACAACAATGAAGCAAACTCCACCGCCCTAATGGACAACCTTGCCAAACTTAGATTACAACAACTCATGACAACCCACACCCACACCGCTAGACACATACAGGACCCCATCTTCTCAGAAACTCCATACGTCTCATTCAACCACACCACCTAACACCACTGGACAGACCACAGAAGCGTCCACTTCACCTTCAGGAAACCCACCACACCCCCCAGCACACAGACCATGCCACGCTGCTGCTGGTGCAAGCTCACCGAGGACTAACTGACAGCCACCCTTGGCATGGGACCCCAAGCCTACCCCACCTACCCCCACACCGCTGCCATCTGCCTCAAACAGTGGATCAACGACTGCGCAGACACCTTCGCCCCACTCAAGACCTCCCGCAACTATCACAACAAAAACATTGCCGCATGCTTCACCAAAGACCCAAGGACCTCCAAGTGCACCTGTCGGAAGCTGTAGAGGAGCAGGCTCTGCAAACAATCACCAGAAAGCTACAACGCACACAAGAGTGCCACCCGCAGACATCACCAACTCAACAGGACAGCCATCAAGGACCGCCTAGACAGCAACGCACACAACAGCAAATAGCATATCAACGTCGCTATTCAACTCTCAAAATCCAAATACAGCACCAACGACATTCCACCATCCCAAGACCTGTGTGACTCGATGGCCAATTTCTTTCACCGTAAGATCATCGACATCCACAACAGCTTCTAGTCCACTAGCCCCACATCCACAAACGAGACCACCCCCCCTACGACCAACACCCACACAAATCACCTGATTGCCTGCTACAAAGTCAGCAATGAAGACACCATCATGACCATGGTCTACATTCACTCTGGATCCCCATCTTACCCATAGCATATCCACATTTCCAACCAAGCCAGATAAGCCATCTCACCCCTTTTCCGTAAAAAAAGTCCTACATCTCCTTCGAGACAGCAACCTTCACTGGGAGCTGGGAGAATGTTGTGATCAACGCCTTACTGAATAAACCAAAGGTGGGCCACAAATACCTCTCGAACGTCCGGCCCATCTCCCTGCTCCCCTTCCCAGAACAAGTCACGTAAAAGATTATCAACAGACAGCTGACCCGCTACCTCAAAGACAACAACATCATAGAACCAACCCAGTCTGGATTCTGCATCAACAACAGCACGGACACCTCCCTCATTGCCGGCACCAACAACATCAGCATCCTCATGGACAAAGGAGAAACAGAGGCCCACATCCTTCTGGACCTATCAGCAGACTTCCACACGGTCTCCCATGGCACCCTAACAGTACGCATCCATGACGCAGAAATCAAAGAGAGTGCCCTGGTCTGGGCAACATCCTTTGCCACCGACAGAACCCAGAGCGTCTGCCTCCCACAGTTCTGTTCCAAGACCACTGATACCATCCGCAGCGTCCCACAGGGATCATCCCACAGCCCAACGGTATTAAATATCCACATGGCACAACTCACCCATGTGGCACAACAACATAGCCTCAACATCATCTCCTTCGCCGATTACACCCAGCTGATCATATCCCTTACCAAAGACCCACACACTGCCAAAATCAACCTCCACAGAGGAATGAAGGCTGTTGCAAAATGCAGTAAGGACAGCAGGCTGATGCAGAATCCTGACAAATCGGGGGTACACATCCTTGGCCCCACCAGCTCAGCCTGTGACGACTCCTGGTGGCCAACATCGCTAGGAACAGCCCCGGAACCCACCAAACACGCACACAACCTGGTGGGCATCCTCGACTCCTCACTCCCCATGAACAAGCAGGACAACGCCATCTCTGCTTTCTGCTTCAACACCCTCTGAATGCCCCGCAGGATCTTATAATGGATCACCTCAAATACAAAAAAACAGTCGCCCTGGCCCTCTCCACCAGCTGACTTGAGTAAGGGAACGCCATCTACGCAGCTACAACAACCAAACTCCTGAGACGGCTGCAACGCATCCAGAACACCTCGGCACGTCTGATCCTCGATTGCCACAACACGGCCACATCACACGACACCCGAGAGGCCTGCACTGGCTCCCTGTCAACAACAGGATCAGCTTCAAACTCCACATCCACGCACACAAAGCTCTACACCGTGCAGGACCAGCATACCACAACGACGGACTCAGCTTCTACACACCCACCCGCAGCCTCTGCTCTACCAACCTTGCTCTCGCCACTGTCCCTCACATCCTGAAAAACACCGCCAGTGACAGATCATTCTCCTACCTCGACTCAAAGACCTGGAACGCCCTCCCTACAAGTCAACGACAGACCCAGGACATTCTGCCCTTCACAATACTTCTCAAGCCCAGGGTGTTTTGATCAGTAGCAACCCCCCCAGCCCATTGAGACTGTCACGGGTAGGTAGTGCGTTTAACTAATGAATCAACTGATTGATAGATGGCTTAGCCACATTTTGTGTGTAGGATAGGAGAGCTGTAGATGATAGTTACAATGAGGCTGGTCAGGATGCTGGTGTGAAACTAGCTGTGCAGATGTTTGACAATGCAGCATGTGTCCATGGTGTTGAATGTGACTCTGAGGATGTACCCCGTTAAGTTTGACCAATCATAATCCTGGATTGGCTGTGTGATCCCTGTGGGATTTTGACAATCTGTCTGTGATGGCTAGGCAGAAGTGGTGTGAGGTTGCGTACTACCACTATACAGCATTGGAGGCGATGTGTGGTGGTGTTGTGTCAACGAGGTAATACACTACAATGTGGTGCTGATGGAAGTAGTGTGTGTGCAGTACGAGGCACATGACCTGGTTGTACGTACACGCTCTGTTAAGTGTGGCTGCGTCGTGTTGTCAGTATAGGTTGCACACACAGCCTGAGAGGCTGTCATGGGTGTGTTTGTGGTAGCGTGTTGGATGATTGTCTGGTGTTCACTGTGTGGAGGTTGGCTGAGGCATGAGTCTGTTGTGTCACATGTGTCATCAAATGAGCTGAGTGTCTTGCAGTGTGCATGTTGCAGGTGCTGACGGACCTGCCGTTGTCATGGCGGTTGTGCAACAGTGGCACAGACAAGCTGCGGCATGATTCAATAATGGATGGATGGATGGAGGAGTATCTCATAGTGTGTGTGTTGCTGGATTGGGCCACACGGTGCAGCGTTGTGGCTGGGGATGCAGCAGCCGGGATGAGTGAACACATGACGGCAGAAGGGGCGATAGAACATGCTAAACAAGCACACAACCCAAGGATTCTGGCTAGGCAATAAGTGACATGTGTATGTGAGGCAGGAGTGGCTGGTTACCCATGGGTCACTGCGTGAAAATGTGTGAACATTCACCAAAGATCACGGCCACAGGACGAGTCACCATAATGCCAAGAGGGACACAGGACACTCTGCGTCAGCAGCTGTAGCCTGCACGTTGTGTGTAGCAAGCTACACAACACATACACAACCATGTACATCTTGCACAATATGGTCCATTAGCCATTACGAACAGCATGCTTGTTGTCACTGTACACGTAACCACATATGAACAATCATTGTAAACAATGCCATATTGAACGCATGCAGACTGGAAAGATAATGGCGGTGACAGCAATGAGGCACAATGTACTGTGTGAAACATAGTTCCTACACAATAGGATGAAGTTAGTTGCAAGGCCATGCTGCCTCAGCCAATTTACATGCCCAGTGGCATTGCTCTGACGACAATAACACTCATGCAATGATGTTACCTCAAATGCTGGTGAAACACTCGACTGCCAGGGAATGTCCCTACATGTGATAATCAGAGTGGTGTGATGCTGGAAGGGTTCCATCTCCCAAGATCCCCTTGGTCTGACTACACATGACAGACACATTAGTAAAGTAAAAGTAAAGTAAAGTCCGCATTTGTAAAGCGCACAATCACCCGTAAGGGTCTCTAGGCGCTGGGGGCCGTCGGGAAGATTAAGCGAGCTATTGCCCAGAGTCACATGGTGCTGGGCTAATCTGCCGCCGGAGCCGGGGATCGAACCGTGATCCCCAGATTCCAGCGTCAGTCGCCCTGGCCGCGGCGCCACAGGGCGATCAGGCGAGGGAAGGTGAGGATGGGAGCTGCAGGGAGGGAGATCTGAAACAAAGCAAAACAAGCATAAGGATTCCATACTTTTTGTTACAGATTCACAGATTACCTTGGCACCTAGACTGTACCACTCACACCTGTGTAGTGTAACTACTGCCACTGTGTCCTATTACTGATCACAGATCTTGCAATGAGACAAGATCAGATCCTTTAACACGGACACATGAGAGTTAGTAGAGGTTGTCACCAAAATGGTGCATGTATGACGCTCACTAGGCTGCTACAATGCAATTAGATCCATGCAGTCATCAACGACGTCACAGTGTATGATTGATGCTCGCTATCTCAGTAATTGTGACGTATAGCAGTGCAAATGACACAAAGCCAACAATCCGTAGTCAGCCCTGTGAATCAGTAAGGGTCATGAAGGGAAAGTAGACATCACCCGCAAGAGCGTAAGCAGCTCATCAAATGAGGAAGGAAATAACCTAAACACCAGGAAGCCCCATAGGGGCCAGTCGTTACCTCTTGCAACTGTGCCTTACTATGCTAGACAGGACAAGCATGTGTAACCAAACTCAACAGCGAGTAAATAGGAACAAAACAACAAAAACAACCCTACCCTGACAAGGATATACTGCATGGAACAAGAGATTTCGGGCAATTACCTCACCCGACTGGTGCCACATAAGTGTGAACATTTGCTACAGCCCAATGTTGTGATGTAATCAGCGCAACATACCTGGCATCATGAGAATGGAAATTTAACATAAACTTACTGAGAAGGCTAGGGAAGCAGTGTTCTCCACCGGCACTGAGGTAACGACATGACAGTGACATGACATACAGCCACAAGGGGCAATGAATCCATGCAAACAGGCTCACAGGACAGTTGACAGAAGATGTGGGACATACACTGGCCCACACCGGCACAACATGGTTTTCTGGAAATCAAACTGTACTGGCCCACAAGGTTGAGTGGATGATTCAGACACATCCTGCTGCACACAGTGAGGCTGAAATTCTTCACGGAGCCTGTGTTTGTGATGTCACACACAATGGCAACCCGTGGAATCCGCAATGTGTCAGGGTCAATGTTAACACACATTGATGCATTCACCAAAGTCAAAACTCAACTACAGATGACTGTCAAGAAAGGTGACTGTCTTGTCATGGGAGTGGCGCTACATGAAATTTGATACATGGTAATGTGACATGTATGTATGGGCCTACAACATGCGCATGAACAGTTTCCACACATTTAAAAACCATACCAACAATAAACTGCCTGTTTGGAATCCTTACCCAAACTGACATTTCCACATGTCCATGCAGGGTACGCAGATTCATCCGACGTTGCTATCATCAAGAGGAATTGCAGGAGGACCAAGATGACACGAACAGACAACAGGCAGGGCGACCTGGAAAGGACAGGCACACAAGGGGTCACGTACTGAATATATTCATTCAGACATGGTCATGTACAATACACTAACAATGTAGTGCACTTGTACAGTCAAAGTTCACTCATTGCGCTCATGTGTGTGGCATGACATCGGCACTTGTGTGACACTGCACCACAAACATCAAAGTGACATTGTATACAGTCTGCTGGACACACAGTATGCTACACATGTCACTCTATGGTAGTAGCTTGCACACTATTTTACAGGTACTCACCGTTATGAGAAGAAGTTGCGTATGAGCTGACTCCGGATATCATCCTCCTCCTCCTCATCGCTAGCATCCTGGCCAAGGCCTTCATCTTCAACGGGTGGATGTTCCTCATCATCAGGATCCAGGATGAGTGGCACGTCCTTCTCCACTGCCATGTTGTGCAGCATGCAGCACACAGTGAAGATGTCACACACCTGAGCGGGGCGTATGGTAGGGATCCAACTGTCTTGTCGAGACACCTGAACCTGCTCTTCAGGAGTCCAAACTTACGCTCTATAACACGCCTGGTCTGCCCGTGTGCATTATTGTACCGCTGGTCTGCAGCAGTTCTGGGGTTACGTAGTGGAGTCATGAGCCACGGCATGTTCGGATATCCGGCGTCTCCTACAACAATACATCATGGCAATGAGTGTGTAATGAGAAGCCGTGAGAGAGATGAATTACATTGAGACATACATGGGAAACAGTGTTTACCCACCAACAAGACATGCCCGATGGTTGCGCAGTTACAGCATCATCTGTGGTACCCTGCTCCGCCTCATGATGAAAGCATCGTGGCATGATCCTGGAAACGTGAACAAACATGGGAAATCATCATGTTAGCAAGACACACCACCAGGGCATTTATAGAGTGGTAATGTTTCCTGTTGCGGAAGGCCTTCTCCTGAGCCTGTGGTGGCACCAGTCCAACATGTGTCCCATCAATGGACCCAATTACATGTGGCATGTGTCCCAGGGCATAGAATGCACCCTTGACATTGTTCAACTCTTGTGGAGTAGGGAACTTAAGGAATTCATCAATGTGCTGCAACATAGCAGCTAAGACATCACGTAGTACACGGCTGAACATGGTCTGAGACATCTCCCCCACATCCCCTCTGGTGAACTGGAACGTACCTTTGGCAAAGAAATGTAGGGCTGCCATCACCTTTACCTTGGGTGTCAGCGCAGTTGGATACCTGTGTCGCGGTTGGAGATGTGGTTCCAGCCTGTCCGTCAACTTCTGAATCAACTCTTGAGGGAATCTGTAGCGGCGGATGCAATCACGTTCCCTCATGGCATCCAAGTCAGGCAACGGCCTTGGCAGAGGGGGTGCCCTGCACGACATGTTTGGGTAAAAAGGTGTACAACTATCAGCAAACAACAATTACAATGCACAATCAACACTGCTTCAACACATGAAATCACTTATGAATCTGCCGTGGGCTATACATCATGGACACTTATGCCAGCTAGTTGGCACTCCTACAACAAAACTGATTCACCTGTTGGCTGTGAAATGGACATGACATGCACACAAATGATCATCTGGGCATGTCTGAGTTAGCAGACCAATGTATCACGTCAGTGACACACGTCACATGACCTGCATGAGAAGGTTGTCAACACATCCAGACAGCTGACTGCAAGGAACACACCCACGTCACATGTGCTATATATTTTACATTTCAGTGATATTGTGCATGAGTTGTGCATTTGACAAAACTACACCACAGCCATCCTCTGAATGCAGATCTGTATGTCTGTGGCCAAATGCTCTATGATGCCATCACACACATGAGCTGTAGAAATGCCCCTGTGGCATGGTGTGCGTACATGTGAGACACTTGCAATCACGACACAGACCCATCATAGATGCACCTAAAGAGGATTACGTTTACCCGATACAAACAGCATGTCCAATCTATTACATGGCACCCACATTACATTATCACACAGGGTCATGCAGAGCATCAATTGGTAAAGTGAGACAGTGCCCCTGTCCCTGGCATCATGTGACAGATGCCCGTACTGAAGAGTGTGCCTTCCCAGTGTTCATGTGAATAACAACATGTTCATGATGTTACTCATGTGACAAGTGTCAAGGTAATGTGAACCACATAGTGGCACATCACAAATGTCATGTCTCCACAGCCCATCACACATCAACTGTGCCACTAGATCACATGCCCTCTGCTATATAACTGTGTGCCACACCTAGGGCCTGCTCATGTAAGTATGCCTTGCCAACACATACATGGACATTCTCATAATGACCTCACACCCACATCCCTGCCATGTGTTTTTCTGTTATCACTATAGTAATGGTGCCATGCGTGAGCTTGTGGAACGCACTGTACACATGCATTCACTAGAGTGTGTGAGATGCCCAGTACCCCACTGGTGAGTGCGTGTGTACGGGTCATCTCACTATTGCATTGTAGCCATACGCGTGCCGTGCCTACCCCACTGGTGCGTGCATGTGTACGGGTCGTCTCACTATTGCATTGTAGCCATACGCGTGCCGAGCCTACCCCACTGGTGCGTGCGTGTGTACGGGTCATCTCACTATGGCATTGTAGCCATACGCATGCCGAGCTTACCCCACTGGTGCGTGCGTGTGTACGGGTCGTCTCACTATTGCATTGTAGCCATACGTGTGCCGAGGCTACCCCACTGGTGCTTGCGTGTGTACGGGTCGTCGCACTATTGCATTGTAGCCATACGCGTGCCGAGGCTACCCCACTGGTGCGTGCGTGTGTACGGGTCGTCGCACTATTGCATTTTAGCCATACGTGTTCCGAGCCTACCCCACTGGTGCGTGCGTGTGTACGGGTCGTCTCACTATTGCATTGTAGCCATGCGTGCGGAGCGTACCCCACTGGTGCGTGCGTGTGTACGGGTCGTCTCACTATTGCATTGTAGCCATACGCGTGCGGAGCGTACCCCACTGGTGCGTGCGTGTGTACGGGTTGTCTCACTATTGCATTGTAGCCATACGCGTGTGGAGTGTACCCCACTGGTGCCTGCGTGTGTACGGGTCGTCTCACTATTGCATTGTAGCCATACGCATGCGGAGCGTACCCCACTGGTGCGTGCGTGTGTACGGGTCGTCTCACTATTGCATTGTAGCATACGCATGTCAAGCGTACCCCACTGGTGCGTGTGTACGGGTCATCTCACTATTGCATTGTAGCATACGTGTGTGGAGCATACCCCACTGGTGCGTGCGTGTGTACGGGTCATCTCACTATTGCATTGTAGCCATACGCGTGTGGAGCGTACCCCACTGGTGCGTGCGTGTGTACGGGTCGTCTCACTATCGAAAACTGGCGTTTGCAACGAATCACGCACCATACTTGTGTGTGGATCCCTGGAAATACATAGGGAACACCTAGGGGACGAGTAGAATGCCAAGAATGCAGGCTAGTTGTCAAGGAAACAGAGATTTGAGTGAGCTACCGGTGTTCTGCAAAATTCAGTTGGCCAAAACTATACAATGTTGCAATGTTTGTTGTGTAGCTAGAGCTCAAATTTTAAACCATGCAAATGTTTGTCAGGGCCTTATGTGGAATGGGATTGGATGAAACATAAGATGCAAAGTAATCTGGCCTATCACACTGTCTTCCTGAAACTGACAGCCCCTCAGCAGCACAGATTTAAGGCTGCATGTGGCTGTGAGAGGGCACTTGCCTGCACAACATTGGAGTGGACAACACTGCTGCTGTCTCTGCATTCCCTGGACCCTGATTTTGCTGAGCATGGAGAGGGCACCTGCATTCAGTGAGGAGGAGAACCAGGCCCTGCTGGATGCCCTCCTACCTAACTGCAGCAAGCTGTATGGGAAACCAGGGGATCAGGTGAATGATGAATGTGTGAGTGTCACTACAGCCATTGTGTATTTATGGGACAGAAAGATGCAATGTAGTTTGGAGTGAGTGCCTGGTGTGTGCATTAAGGTATCTACCATGCAGTGAATGAAGTAGCTAAATAGTGTTTACTGCTTACCGGCATTGTGCTAAGTGCATTCACTAGAGCATGTGTGTTCTGCTGAGAGTTCTTAGGTGTAGTGGGATATGTGACAGCATGTCATGTGCTGTCCACCACCCTGCAGTAGCATATCTTGTTCAGTGTTAGCCATGCTCAGTGAGTGGTTTGCACCCCTTAGGGCATCTGTTGCCTTTCAAAGGCATCTAGTGCATTGGTGTTTGCTCACAGGCCACATTCACATGGACAATGATGCAAGTCCTGTCAGCATCCTCTGCCCTGTTGTCATCGTCAATGTGGTGCAAGTGTGTGTCTTTGGGACATGGAGCAGGTGTACTGATGTTGTTTCACTTTGTCTTCCTCACAGGTATCTGCCAAGGAGAAGGGGGAGATCTGGCTGGACATAGCCAGGGCTGTCAGGGATGTCAGGTCTGAGGGGGGCCCTCAGTGCGAGATCCGGAACATCCGCAAGAGGTGGCAGGACATACGGTTCTGGAGCCGCCGTATCGCCCGGGTGCAGCTGAAGCTTGAAGCACCACGCCGGCATGGCGGCACACGTCACCTCACCCCCACCCTGCTCCGGGTCCTGGCCGTGGTTTTTCCAGACCTCCATAGGCAGTTGCAGGAGGTACAGCAGCAAGGAGGGGGTAGGTATATGTCTGTTTGTTGTCATGTGTGTCACATGCTACGTGCAGTGTTCCGAAGCCTGCTAACACTCCCACAGTTGGGGTGGTCTGGTCAGACAGGCACTTTATGGATTGTCATTTCAATGCCCCATATTCAGCAGATGCTCTTTTACATCCTTTCCCCTCCTCCACATTTGTCCCCTGCTTTGGGTATTTCATTTTTGAGCATGTCCTCCTAGGGTGCAATGTATTAGTATGCATATTGCTTACCACATCATAATTTTGGAGGGGGGTCTGTGACACGTGTTGGTACCTTAACTGTTCCGCAACCTGTGCACTGTGGTTTCCCTTCATGATATTTTGGCACTGATCATGAGTCTCAACATGGAGTTCTGCACGGGTCTGCCTCAGTGGCCTTTGTCCCTGGTATACTTTGTATTTCTCATGTGTTAGCTACATGTGCACACTGTCCATGTATACAAAATTTGGCTTGTGCATACTTACACTGGGCAGTGCGTGTGTGCATAATCACAAGAAATGTTGCAGGTTGTTTGGGACTAATATTGATGGGCAGCCACACAATGTGACCTTGGCTTACTTAATATAGCTGTCCAGTTATTGAGACCCAGATTCTGAGTTTTCACTACTTGAGCTGTATCACTCACATTGACGGAGTGATTGGGGTGTTGTGCATGGGAGGTGTGATGGGCCTGCCTGTTTAGCCTTGTCAGTGGTGTGCTGTGTATGTTATTTCTGATGTGAACTTGTCACTATGCACTTAGCCTGTGCTGCTGGACAATGCAGTCATTGTAGGATTTACAGGCGATGTTATTGGCTCACAGAGATGATTGTTCCACATCGTTTTATGCTACATGTATGGGTTGGTGGTGCCACGCAGTTTTGTCTTGGTGTCCACACTACTGTATTCACATTTATCATGTGGTTGCGGATGTGTCAAGAATGCATCAATGTTTTTCACATTCACAATTGTAGGCACATTAGCTTTGTCTTTTTCTGAATTTTGTACATGTGTGCCACTTCACTTGACAGCCAGTGTGTGTTATGTGCTGGCAAGTGTATGATCTGGGGATAGATGCCCCTGTGAGGAGTGTCACTAAAGTGTGTGGAGATGGAGGGAGCCTCTGTACCAATCATATACTCACACCCAGTCAACAGGTCAGGGTTTTATCCATCACCTCTATGTTGCACACTCTGCCCCCAAGTTCAAACATGGTCATGTGCAAATCTGTCTGTCCATGTGCCTCATGGGAACAGTCTAGCCATAATTGTCAACCCATGCCTTCCCTGGACTGGTAACAAGGTTCCTGCAACCACTTTCTGGCATTACAGACGTCTTCAGCCATGCTTGTTTGTATTCACATCTGTGTTTCACACAAGCCTGGCTGTAGACAGCTGTGATGCCAGTGAGAGGTGATGGACAACTTGTTTCAGGTCCAGGGATGGCATCACATGGCAGTTCGGGCAGGCCTGTTCCCATGTGGCACAGGGTCAAACAGATTAGAACATGACCATGTCTGGACTTGGGTGGCAGAGTGGGCAACTGAACGGTGATTGATCAACACCTATCCTGTTGACAGGCAGTCCCTTGCTCATTGCACCATCAGGATTCAAGCAAGCCGGGCCGAAGACGCCTGAAATGGCAGAAACCGGTCCCCGGAAGCTTGTTTCCTTCCCAGTGTAAGAATTGGCTTTTGTAGTCTGGTCTGCCCTGTTCCCATGATGCACTGGGTCAGGGACAGACTAATTTGCATACAGCCAGGTTCTGAAACTGGGATGGTGCAATGAGCTAAAAAACGGTGTTGGATCTAGCCCTGATCTCTTGACTGGGTTAGAGTACTCTGCTTAATTCAGAGACTCTGTCCATCACCACCCCTTGTTGTAAATTATTTTGTCCACCCTAAGCGTGGAAGGGTATACTCAGATGTGAGTCCCTTGCTCATTGCACCATCAGGATTCAAGCAAGCCGGGCCGAAGACGCCTGAAATGGCAGAAACCGGTCCCCGGAAGCTTGTTTCCTTCCCAGTGTAAGAATTGGCTTTTGTAGTCTGGTCTGCCCTGTTCCCATGATGCACTGGGCCAGGGACAGACTAATTTGCATACAGCCAGGTTCTGAAACTGGGATGGTGCAATGAGCTAAAAAACGGTGTTGGATGTAGCCCTGATCTCTTGACTGGGTTAGAGTACTCTGCTTAATTCAGAGACTCTGTCCATCACCACCCCTTGTTGTAAATTATTTTGTCCACCCTAAGCGTGGAAGGGTATACTCAGATGTGAGTCCCTTGCTCATTGCACCATCAGGTTTCAAGCAAGCCGGGCCGAAGACGCCTGAAATGGCAGAAACCGGTCCCCGGAAGCTTGTTTCCTTCCCAGTGTAAGAATTGGCTTTTGTAGTCTGGTCTGCCCTGTTCCCATGATGCACTGGGCCAGGGACAGACTAATTTGCATACAGCCAGGTTCTGAAACTGGGATGGTGCAATGAGCTAAAAAACGGTGTTGGATCTAGCCCTGATCTCTTGACTGGGTTAGAGTACTCTGCTTAATTCAGAGACTCTGTCCATCACCACCCCTTGTTGTAAATTATTTTGTCCACCCTAAGCGTGGAAGGGTATACTCAGATGTGAGTCCCTTGCTCATTGCACCATCAGGATTCAAGCAAGCCGGGCCGAAGACGCCTGAAATGGCAGAAACCGGTCCCCGGAAGCTTGTTTCCTTCCCAGTGTAAGAATTGGCTTTTGTAGTCTGGTCTGCCCTGTTCCCATGATGCACTGGGCCAGGGACAGACTAATTTGCATACAGCCAGGTTCTGAAACTGGGATGGTGCAATGAGCTAAAAAACGGTGTTGGATCTAGCCCTGATCTCTTGACTGGGTTAGAGTACTCTGCTTAATTCAGAGACTCTGTCCATCACCACCCCTTGTTGTAAATTATTTTGTCCACCCTAAGCGTGGAAGGGTATACTCAGATGTGAGTCCCTTGCTCATTGCACCATCAGGATTCAAGCAAGCCGGGCCGAAGACGCCTGAAATGGCAGAAACCGGTCCCCGGAAGCTTGTTTCCTTCCCAGTGTAAGAATTGGCTTTTGTAGTCTGGTCTGCCCTGTTCCCATGATGCACTGGGCCAGGGACAGACTAATTTGCATACAGCCAGGTTCTGAAACTGGGATGGTGCAATGAGCTAAAAAACGGTGTTGGATCTAGCCCTGATCTCTTGACTGGGTTAGAGTACTCTGCTTAATTCAGAGACTCTGTCCATCACCACCCCTTGTTGTAAATTATTTTGTCCACCCTAAGCGTGGAAGGGTATACTCAGATGTGAGCCCCTTGCTCATTGCACCATCAGGATTCAAGCAAGCCGGGCCGAAGACGCCTGAAATGGCAGAAACCGGTCCCCGGAAGCTTGTTTCCTTCCCAGTGTAAGAATTGGCTTTTGTAGTCTGGTCTGCCCTGTTCCCATGATGCACTGGGCCAGGGACAGACTAATTTGCATACAGCCAGGTTCTGAAACTGGGATGGTGCAATGAGCTAAAAAACGGTGTTGGATCTAGCCCTGATCTCTTGACTCGGTTAGAGTACTCTGCTTAATTCAGAGACTCTGTCCATCACCACCCCTTGTTGTAAATTATTTTGTCCACCCTAAGCGTGGAAGGGTATACTCAGATGTGAGTCCCTTGCTCATTGCACCATCAGGATTCAAGCAACCCGGGCCGAAGACGCCTGAAATGGCAGAAACCGGTCCCCGGAAGCTTGTTTCCTTCCCAGTGTAAGAATTGGCTTTTGTAGTCTGGTCTGCCCTGTTCCCATGATGCACTGGGCCAGGGACAGACTAATTTGTATACAGCCAGGTTCTGAAACTGGGATGGTGCAATGAGCTAAAAAACGGTGTTGGATCTAGCCCTGATCTCTTGACTGGGTTAGAGTACTCTGCTTAATTCAGAGACTCTGTCCATCACCACCCCTTGTTGTACATTATTTTGTCCACCCTAAGCGTGGAAGGGTATACTCAGATGTGAGTCCCTTGCTCATTGCACCATCAGGATTCAAGCAAGCCGGGCCGAAGACGCCTGAAATGGCAGAAACCGGTCCCCGGAAGCTTGTTTCCTTCCCAGTGTAAGAATTGGCTTTTGTAGTCTGGTCTGCCCTGTTCCCATGATGCACTGGGCCAGGGACAGACTAATTTGCATACAGCCAGGTTCTGAAACTGGGATGGTGCAATGAGCTAAAAAACGGTGTTGGATCTAGCCCTGATCTCTTGACTGGGTTAGAGTACTCTGCTTAATTCAGAGACTCTGTCCATCACCACCCCTTGTTGTAAATTATTTTGTCCACCCTAAGCGTGGAAGGGTATACTCAGATGTGAGTCCCTTGCTCATTGCACCATCAGGATTCAAGCAAGCCGGGCCGAAGACGCCTGAAATGGCAGAAACCGGTCCCCGGAAGCTTGTTTCCTTCCCAGTGTAAGAATTGGCTTTTGTAGTCTGGTCTGCCCTGTTCCCATGATGCACTGGGCCAGGGACAGACTAATTTGCATACAGCCAGGTTCTGAAACTGGGATGGTGCAATGAGCTAAAAAACGGTGTTGGATCTAGCCCTGATCTCTTGACTGGTTTAGAGTACTCTGCTTAATTCAGAGACTCTGTCCATCACCACCCCTTGTTGTAAATTATTTTGTCCACCCTAAGCGTGGAAGGGTATACTCAGATGTGAGTCCCTTGCTCATTGCACCATCAGGATTCAAGCAAGCCGGGCCGAAGACGCCTGAAATGGCAGAAACCGGTCCCCGGAAGCTTGTTTCCTTCCCAGTGTAAGAATTGGCTTTTGTAGTCTGGTCTGCCCTGTTCCCATGATGCACTGGGCCAGGGACAGACTAATTTGCATACAGCCAGGTTCTGAAACTGGGATGGTGCAATGAGCTAAAAAACGGTGTTGGATCTAGCCCTGATCTCTTGACTGGGTTAGAGTACTCTGCTTAATTCAGAGACTCTGTCCATCACCACCCCTTGTTGTAAATTATTTTGTCCACCCTAAGCGTGGAAGGGTATACTCAGATGTGAGTCCCTTGCTCATTGCACCATCAGGATTCAAGCAAGCCGGGCCGAAGACGCCTGAAATGGCAGAAACCGGTCCCCGGAAGCTTGTTTCCTTCCCAGTGTAAGAATTGGCTTTTGTAGTCTGGTCTGCCCTGTTCCCATGATGCACTGGGCCAGGGACAGACTAATTTGCATACAGCCAGGTTCTGAAACTGGGATGGTGCAATGAGCTAAAAAACGGTGTTGGATCTAGCCCTGATCTCTTGACTCGGTTAGAGTACTCTGCTTAATTCAGAGACTCTGTCCATCACCACCCCTTGTTGTAAATTATTTTGTCCACCCTAAGCGTGGAAGGGTATACTCAGATGTGAGTCCCTTGCTCATTGCACCATCAGGATTCAAGCAACCCGGGCCGAAGACGCCTGAAATGGCAGAAACCGGTCCCCGGAAGCTTGTTTCCTTCCCAGTGTAAGAATTGGCTTTTGTAGTCTGGTCTGCCCTGTTCCCATGATGCACTGGGCCAGGGACAGACTAATTTGTATACAGCCAGGTTCTGAAACTGGGATGGTGCAATGAGCTAAAAAACGGTGTTGGATCTAGCCCTGATCTCTTGACTGGGTTAGAGTACTCTGCTTAATTCAGAGACTCTGTCCATCACCACCCCTTGTTGTAAATTATTTTGTCCACCCTAAGCGTGGAAGGGTATACTCAGATGTGAGTCCCTTGCTCATTGCACCATCAGGATTCAAGCAAGCCGGGCCGAAGACGCCTGAAATGGCAGAAACCGGTCCCCGGAAGCTTGTTTCCTTCCCAGTGTAAGAATTGGCTTTTGTAGTCTGGTCTGCCCTGTTCCCATGATGCACTGGGCCAGGGACAGACTAATTTGCATACAGCCAGGTTCTGAAACTGGGATGGTGCAATGAGCTAAAAAACGGTGTTGGATCTAGCCCTGATCTCTTGACTGGGTTAGAGTACTCTGCTTAATTCAGAGACTCTGTCCATCACCACCCCTTGTTGTAAATTATTTTGTCCACCCTAAGCGTGGAAGGGTATACTCAGATGTGAGTCCCTTGCTCATTGCACCATCAGGATTCAAGCAAGCCGGGCCGAAGACGCCTGAAATGGCAGAAACCGGTCCCCGGAAGCTTGTTTCCTTCCCAGTGTAAGAATTGGCTTTTGTAGTCTGGTCTGCCCTGTTCCCATGATGCACTGGGCCAGGGACAGACTAATTTGCATACAGCCAGGTTCTGAAACTGGGATGGTGCAATGAGCTAAAAAACGGTGTTGGATCTAGCCCTGATCTCTTGACTGGGTTAGAGTACTCTGCTTAATTCAGAGACTCTGTCCATCACCACCCCTTGTTGTAAATCATCATTGTGACTGTCATCCAAGTTGTGGCCTGGTCTGTTACTTGTATCTTTGCATACAATGAGCGTTATTTCTATTACAATTGCGCATTACTAGACTTATATATGTGCAGAGTTATGTGGCATGTGACTCATGATGCATGCCATGATTAGAAATGTCCCCAAATGATTTGTTGCTGATATGTCTGATGTGTACAGGTGACTGATATATTTATCATTTTCTCATTGCCAACAGCATCATCACCACAACCTGGAGGAGACACAGGCACGGACCAGACAGAGGGACCCAGCAACAGTGCCACCAGCTTTGAGGAGTCGGAGGGAGGCAGTGGCACAGAGGGTAAGGGGAGTCAGGCGGCCGAACCTCATGAGCACGACACCTCATACCATGCGGACGGCTCGGATTCGGACTCCCAGGAGGGGGGGCAATATGCAGCTATGCCATCTACAACAACTATGCCTGTCCCCTCCTCCTCCAGACCCATCTCCACCCTCCCAGTTGTTAGGGTCCCTAGGGTCTATGCTACCCCCCATGCTACCCCCCGTGTCTACTTTGTCCCCGGCACCGCAGCCCCTGCTCCTGTCTCCCCTGCTGGACTCAGTGCTGAGTATGTGGACCTCCTCCGGCAGATCCAAGTTTGTCAGACGTCAATGCTGACTGTCCTCCATGGCCAAACACACATCATGATACAGTTGTTGTCATACATGGAGGGCATGTCAGCAGCCATGTCTGGCCAAAGTCGGAGTTTGACAGCAATAGAGTCTTCACTGACGGCAGCACTGTCCATCCTGCAGCGTCAGCCCTCCCCCTCCTTCAGACCCATCCACATCAATCTCTCCCATACCTGTCCAACGTACATGCAGACGCCACAGGTCAGACACCACAACAGACACACCCAGCACACCCACTCCGGCAGTTGAAACGCAAATCTCCACGCACCCAATCTCAAGGGGATGTAGGCACACCCACAGGGAGAGGGGACAGACGTCACACAAGGAATCCACAGACACACGACACCTGACTCACAACCCTCTACCTCCTCCCCCATTGTGTCCCCGGGTTCAGGTAGTAGTTTGTCAGAACTGGCAGCAGTGTGCAGCTCAGAATATTTGTCATCCTTTTGCGCTGCACCGGCCACTGTGGAGGAATCCACCCCACCTGCACCCACTACACCTGCCCTTCCCTCTCCTGTCCCTGCGGTGCCGGACAATTACCCCGATGATGCCCCCCATGTGTCCACAGACATCTGAACTCCACGTGCAGGCAAGTTTGGGTGTGACAGCATCCACAACGCCACCACTGTTGAGGACATTTATTTGGACTGGCCATTGGCCTTCTGTGAGCCTGGACTCATTACTTTCGTATTTTTGATTGTTGCGCTGAATAAAGCTTTTCATGTTTCATTCAGGACTTTTGCTTTTCAGGAAATTACTTTAGCTGCTGTGTGCCTACGAGTTGGTGTAATGTTCATTTTTGGGTATTGTAACATATGTCTATTTCCTGATGGTAATGAGGTGGACCATGGTATGTTTGTGCTATCCCAATGTTGCAGCAAAATGTCTTGATTGGTGTGTGTGCAGTTTGCATGCAGACATTGTCCCAAGGAGTGTCCCTTCCTCAGTAACACACGTGATCTTCACTACTGACAGTTACACAATTGTTGTGATGACGTTTGTGTTGCTTCCCTAAAGATTTGTAGCTTCCCTTCAGCAACGGCCATGCCTGCTCACAAATCAATTCAGATAATTGGTCAGTGCCATCCATGCTACTCACTGTGCTTGGGGTTGTAGTATGTGGTAATGCCTTCAGGGAGACCATCATACTTTATCACACTATGCATGACAATGTTATCAGCCTTGACGTTATGATTCAGATTGTACATTTTTTACATTTGGACACACAAAATACATGTTGGTTCTTTGTATCTAGGCGATTACTACCCTGTTACATCCATGAGGGAGTACATGTTGCACCTCCTGGACATTGACATCATGTCCGGGATGTACATGACACTTTATTAGTCCATTTGTGCTTCATTTGTTTGGTGGTCTGTTACATGACTACACACTATTGAGTCATGATGGAGGGGTGTGTGCCAGCGAACTAGACGGGTGGATATACCTGTGGGATCTGACAATACACCCACATGTGGTGTGTCACCCAGTGTGTGACAGGATACCATTCTCCGTGGAGTAGGTCACTGCTGTGTGTGATGTGTTGATATGCAACTATCATGAGTGTTCCCAGTTAGGGATGTACACATACAGGCATGTACTTGCTGTATGATGTTGGACATGCACACCCCTATGACTGAGCACTGCTGGGAGTCCTCTGCACCCACCTCCTATACTGTTTGGGCACTGTTGGGCACTGCTGGGCACTGCTGGGAGTCCTCTGCGCCCACCCCCTATACTGTTGGGCACTGTTGGGCACTGCTGAGCACTGCTGGGAGTCCTCTGCACCCACCCCCTATACTGTTGGGCACTATTGGGCACTGCTGGGCACTGCTGGGAGTCCTCTTCACCCACCTCATATACTGTTGGGCACTGTTGGGCACTGCTGGGCACTGCTGGGAGTCCTCTGCACCCACCCCCTATACTCTTGGGCACTGTAGGGCACTGCTGGGCACTGCTGGTAGTCCTCTGCACCCACCCCCTATACTGTTGGGCACTGCTGGGCACTGCTGGTAGTCCTCTGCACCCACCCCATATACTGTTGGGCACTGCTGGGCACTGCTGATAGTGCTCTGCACCCACCCCTATACTGTTGGGCACTGCTGGGAGTCCTTTGCACCCACCACCTATACTGTTGGGCACTGCTGGGCACTGCTGGGCACTGCTGGGAGTCCTCTGCACCCACCCCCTATACTGTTGGGCACTGCTGGGCACTGCTGGGAGTCCTCTGCACCCACCCCATATACTGTTGGACACTGCTGTGCACTTCTGGGAGTCCTCTGCACCCACCCCCTATACTGTTGGGCACTGTTAGGCACTGCTGGGAGTCCTCTGCACCCACCCCCTATACTCTTGGGCACTGTTGGGCACTGTTAGGCACTGCTGGGAGTCCTCTGCACCCACCCCCTATACTCTTGGGCACTGTTGGGTACTGCTGGGCACTGCTGGGAGTCCTCTGCACCCACCCCTATACTCTTGGGCACTGTTGGGCACTGCTGGTAGTCCTCTGCACCCACCCCCTATAGTGTTGGGCACTGTTGGGCACTGCTGGGCACTGCTGGGAGTCCTCTGCACCCACCCCCTATACTCTTGGACACTGTTGGGCACTGCTGGGCACTGCTGGGAGTCCTCAGCACCCACCCCATATACTCTTGGGCACTGCTGGGCACTGCTGGTAGTCCTCTGCACCCACCCCCTATACTGTTAGGCACTGCTGGGAGTCCTCTGCACCCACCCCCTATACTGTTGGGCACTGTTGGGCACTGCTGGGCACTGCTGGGAGTCCTCTGCACCCCCCTATACTGTTGGGCACTGCTGGGCACTGCTGGGAGTCCTCTGCACCCACCCCCTATACCGTTGGGCACTGTTGGGCACTGCTGGGCACTGCTGGGAGTCCTCTGCACCCACCCCCTATACTGTTGGGCACTGCTGTGCACTGTTGGGCACTGCTGGGGGTCTTTTCCACCCACCACTCAGATGTGAAACACCGTACCCCGACATTTCAGACGTGTGTGCGGCACGTATCACTGTTGCAATGGTGATATGCGTTGCGTGTGACGCACCATACCCCGACATTTCAGATGTGTGTGCGGCACCTATCACTATTGCAATTGTGATATGCGCTAGCGTGTGGCGCACCGTACCCGGACGTTAATGGCGTATGTGCGGCACGTATCACTATAGCAATGGTGATATGCGCTAGCGTGTGGCGCACCGTAGAGGTATACTTCCGTTGTTGCGGTAGGTTGTACTCACCGTCTGCGCCGTCGTCGGTTTCTATATATGAGGTCGTAGGCGTACAGGGCTGGGATGACACGCTCGAAGGGGTTCATGTCGTGTATGTTGCGTACCGGGGTGCAGTTCGGTCCGGACTCTGGTTTTACGGCAGTTTACAGCTCTCGTAGCAAAAGGGCCGTACGGAGTATCTTCAACACGGATCGTACTTCCTGGTCTGGAAATGGCTGCCTATTTACGTACGGATGTATTGTACAGCGTCACCCGGAGACAATCCATATGTACTTTCTAGTTGTATGGTGTTTGGTACGAGTCGTACGGAGTGGCGCTTTGGGTTAGGATTGTACTTGCCTGTTCGTACGGGGACGTTGCAGATGTACGATTCGTACGGAAAAAACGCTCTGTACAGCTAATCGGAGCGCTTTTTCCCGAATCGGAATCGACCCCTCTGTGTTTGAAAATACCACTTTTAGAGTGTAGGTATTTTCTTGTCTAACTATCCAAAGCCTTCCTCTGCTAGGGCGTGTATTCCTTGTCTGCAGTTTGAGTGACAGGGCTGGGGAATTCCAGGAGACAGAAGGAGTCAGTCCAGTGGTGAATAGAGAGATCTGCATCTAGATGGGTGGGAGGAGTTGCACCTGGGACCGGAATAGGGCTGTGCCTGCCTTCCACAATGCTGGCTCCACCTCCTGTGATGCGGCTGATGTCTCTGCCCTGCACTGAGAAAGAAGAGAAGTAATCATGTTAACAAAGTGCTCCAGGGCTGTGCTTTCCACAATGCTGGCTCCACCACCTGTGGGGCGTCTGATGTTTCTGCCCTGCACTGTGAAAGGAAAGGAGTCTTGCAAACAGAGTATTTTGGGGTATAAATATTGGGACCCTGATCCCAAGAAATTAGATCCCTTTTGGACTACAAGAAGAAACCTCTGCTGAGAAGAGGAACCTGAAGAAACTGAGGAGAGACTATTCCTAAGCTGAAGTGCTGCTTAGGGGATTGGCCTGCAGTGGTTGCCTGACTGCCAAAGAGAGGAGAAAGAACTTTGTGTGCTTTACTTTCAACTTGTGAAGGATCTCCAAGGGCTTGGAAAAGAGCTTGCCTCCTGCTGAAGTCTCAGGGACAATAGACTACACCCCCCAGCTCCCCATAGTTCTTTGGAAGTGCCTGCTGCTGGGCCTTCTGAGGGACTGCGTGTCGCAAGGAGCTGGAAGCGCGACTCAACGAGGAAGAAGAGTGCCGCCGTCGCTGCTGCTGCCGTCACATCTCTGTACAAGGGTGTCCCCGCTGGAGCTGCCGTATTGCACCGCATTGAGAGAAGCGTCTCGCAACGAACAGGAAGCATGTCGCCGTTGCTGCTGCTGCCGTCGCATTCCTGAACTAGGGTATCGCCGCTGTAGCTGCCGTATTGCACTGCATTGAGAGAAGTGTCTCGCAAAGAGGAAGAAGCGTGTCGCCGTCACTGCTGCTGACGTTGCATTTTTCAACAAGGATGTCGCCGCTGTAGCTGTCGTATTGCACCACATCGAGGAAAGCGCCTCGCATCCCCGGAGAAACACGCTGCCGTCGCATTACTGAACAAGGATGTCACCGCTGTAGTTGTCGCATCATGCGGAAGCTTCTCGCAAACGTCGGAGAAGAGTGTCGCAGCTGAAGCTGTTGACGTCGCATCGCTGAACAAGGGTGTTGTCGCTGCAGCTGAAGCATCTAATCGAGACTTCTCGCATCATCAGAGAAGCGTGCCGCATCTGGAAGATCTTCCGTCTTTATTTCTTTGCACTGGAACTTTGCCGCATTTGCATAGCTGCAACATTACTTGTTGTGGAAGCGCAACTCATCGTAAGGTACATTGACGCAAAGTGTCGCATCTTAAGAACTGAACCAAACTAAGCTAAAACTACCATCTTAAGTATAGTATTGTGGATTTTTGTTGTTTGCGGTCTTGTGTTAAGTTTATATAAAGAATACTTATTTTTAATATACAACTGTGTGGTGTCCATCTGTAGCGTTGTCACTGGATTACTGTATGTGGTCACAGATGGCTTTACACACTGCCTCTGAGATAAGCCTGTCTGCTCGTGCCAAGCTGCCAAGGGGGTGAGCAGGGGTTATTTTAGGAGTGTACTCCCTTACCCTGACTAGAACAAGGGTCCCTATGTGTCACAAGTACCTACCTGTGCCAACTAGAGACCCCCAAATCTAACATTCTCCTTTTTGATTTCCATAGTTTCAGCACTCCCCCAGCGAACCACCTCTCCATGCCATGCCAAAGCCATCGGGGGCAATGCAGACTTCCAACGCATTGTAATTGATCTTTTTGCCAGAAGCATCATCAGATTGGCAAACCTAGTCTGCACTCCCTGCTTCTTGCGCTTTTTGCACAACCTCAGTATGCAGTATTCAATTGTATTCCCACCTGTAACCAGAACTACCTCACCAAGAATGTTGAGTACCGTTGTCCAAAAAGAGGTTAGACATGCACATGTCATATGGAGTAAGTCAGCTGATTGTGTGTGACATCTGGGACATATATCTGCTGTGCCTGGGAACATCTTACTAAATCTATGTGGAGTCAAGTACGCTCTATGTAAGAACATAAATTGGATTAGTTTATATTTGGGATTACCAGATATTTTTTCTTTGGGTGTTCCAGTATTCGCTCCCATTCGCACGTCCAATATCATCAGACCATTTAGCTCTTAGCTCCTGGAGCGGGATTGCTGCATGTGCACGAATACCTCTATACAACCACTTGGTTAAGTGTCCCCCATTTCCCATGAGATATAGCATTTATACTAATTCATGTGTCTTAGGTCTCGTACCCTCTGGCGACAAGGTATTTTTAACATATCTACTGATGCTAACGTGTACAAGTAGATGTAGTGGTTTTGGAACCCCTTGTTCCCGGACAAAAGCTTCATGCTCGATTAAAGTATTGTCTACGAACAACATCCCTATTGTGGTAACTCCTTCTTCTGACCATTCTGTTAAACTTCTGGTATTGGCTATTCTGGACGGTGTAGGGATCCCCAGCAGAGGAATGTTAGGAGCATAGGGAGGAAGGCAGTTTGTGTAGTGGATACCTTTCTTCTAGTAGGCAACAGCCACTTTAAGTAGCAGCGATGCTGCCTACAAGGGTTTCCCTTTGGGTGGCAGCTGGGCATGTAAATGTTTTCTGTGACATCACTATTTCCTACAAGTGTCGTCTTGCTATCCAGTATGAAAGCCATTGGAGTTGTCACGCATAGCAATATGCCTTAAAGTCGGTGACCCCCAGTCCCCCCGATCCGTGTGCAGCTGAAGTTTCGCCAGTCCCACCCTCCTACACCCTCTACTCCATATTAGTTCCAAAAAAAGCGTGTTTAGTTATTTAAAAATGTGTGACAGGATTAAGGTTGGTAAATTTGTAAAAAAGTAAAGCAGTCTCTGGAGCATAACCCTTTTTGAAATAATCACTCTCTCCGGCACCGAGAGTGGGCGTGATGTCCAGAAATCTATTTGGGTTTTCAGTGATTTGATGGTACGGCCCAAGTTACCGTCCAGTAGATCCTGTGCCTCTCTGTATATTTGTATCCCCAAGTATTTAAATGTTACAGGGGCTATTGGAAATGTCAAGTGGCCAAAGTGAATGGGTTCTACACACGCAGTGTCCTTGAAATAATAAGCGTACAATTTTTTTTAATTTATTGCTAAGCCTGAGAGTACTTGAAATTGTTAAAACACCATGGGTAGTGGGTCATGGGCACTTTGCAGGTTATTTAGATATAGTATTATGCCATTTGCATAGCCGGAAAAAATATGCTTGGTAGCCCCAGTCCTAATACCTCTGTCCACCACCACAGCACGTATTTTGATGGCTAATGGTTCAATCGGTAACACAAACAACAGTGGGGACAAAGGGCATACCTGCCTCGTGCCTCTAGCTATTGATAAGTGCTGCAAGATATGTGCCCTGGTGCGGGCCCTTGCCGTGGGATCTGTATATAATACTCATACCCACTTTATGTATTCATTGGGTTTTGCAAACTTCGGGAGGACTCACAACATATAGCTCCAGTGTAGAGTATCAAATGCCTTTCTAAGTCTACGTCTAATGAAATGCAGACTGCTGTATCGTCCTCTGTGGCCACACTTGTTAATACCTGGTGTAGGCATCTAGTATTGAGAGAGGTACTCCTGCCCGGGACAAATCTACACTGGTCTATGTGTACCAGCTGTGGTAGGTAGGTAAGTGGTCTATGGGACATGAATTTGCTTAGGATCTTACAATCTGTATTTAATAATGAAAGGGGGCAGTATCCCAACATATCTGTGGGGTCCATGCCAGTCTTCGGGAGGGATGCAACTAATGCCTGTTGTGTAGCAGGGGCTAAAAGCCCTGTTTTCAGTGCTGCATGATATAATTTTTCTAGTTGGGGGACCAATTGTGTCATAAATGTCTCATAGAACTCAACTAGTAGACCGTCAAGCCCCAGAGTTTTATTACGTGGAAGGTCCTTCATCGCATTTCAGTTTTGGTCATGGGGGTTGCAAGTTCTTTTTTCTGTGCATCTGAGAGCTGTGGTAATCCTAGGTCATCTAGGAAGGCCATAAATTCCTCTTCTCGAAGCTCCGCTGGAGCGGCGTATGGTGCTTCATAATATTTCCTAAAGGCCATAGTGATGTCTACTTGTGTGTTCACTATATTCCCCTCTATTGTGATGACCTCATGTATTTGAACAGTGACCGGCGTGTCCTGTATAATCCTTGCTGTCTGGGCACCCGCTCTATCTGCCTCTGCCTGCTATCTTTGGTTGTAAGCACCGTAGTCTATGGTCTGCAACAGTTCTAAGAGTACTGCATGTCTTATGTGAGCTTCTTGTAGGATATCTTTATTCGTATCATCTGACACAGCAGCCTGTTCTGGCCTTCCCAATCTATTTCCCAACTCCCGTAATTCACTATTTAACGTTATGCGTACTCCCACTTTGGTGCTGATGGCCACACCAAGGATGACCGTTTTACAGGCCTCCCACTTCACCTGCCTCGAGCTTGCAGTGTCCTCATTTTCTATGCAATAATTCGTTATGGCAGTGGAGAGGGCGGAGCGGAACACCGGGTCCTCCAATGTTATAGGCTGTATTCTCCATGTGTACTGAGAGGAAGGGGTCCCAGTGTATACAGGGAGCAATTAAATATAATTCAAGTGAGTTAATCAAAAACAATTATTTTGATCCGCAAAGTTTTATTCACAGTGGGATCCAGTGTATTGAATATACATAGCATAAAATACAATCAACTGTATTGAAAGTCATACAGTGCCCCGAGGAGGGAAGGGGGAAGTGATAGTGAATAGGTAAGGGAAGTGATGGGATTGTGTGACAGTAAAATCAATCCTTCAAAAACTTGTTCATGCTATAATTAGTATAGCAACAACTGCCATTAAACATGGCGACATTATTTGAAAAGTGGCATACAACACAAGGTACAGTGTATATACAGAATATTGGCGTGAGGTTGCCGCAATTGAAAAAACAGTCGACGTTTCGACCCTCTGAAGTTGCAGGACAGTTTAACCTTGCTGTGGGGTCTTCATCAGGACCAGGGGGTGGGGCAGGGGACCTAATAGAAGTATAATAAATTAAAGTTAGAGGGTTGCTACTCCTGCCTCGAATTATCACATAGGTAGAGACGGACAAAATCCATGATAGAATCTTTTTGATAGTTAATTATAAAGAAATGGAATCTACTATGTTCCGGCGGGTCCAGAACATAGAACAGGGTAAAACCTTATTAATTGCGGAAATTAGGGCGCCTGAGTAGGAAAACCAGCATGCTACAAGACGGCCCACCACTTGCAAAAGGCATTCAATAAAAGGAACTGCTACTACAAAATAAAGATGGAATCTAGGATTGAGGGCTAACAATTAGCGCGAGTCCAGAGGCTGAAAAAATGAAAAACATACCACAGGGTCAAAAGTCCGCCGTGTGGTCTTGATTGAGGAATGGAAGACAGTGGAGCTGCATCTGTAATGATGAGCGTACATTAATTACATATCTGTATTGAAAGGGGGGCAGACATTCGAGAAGATTACAACAATGTCCGGTTGGGGACAGTGAAATCGTGCTTACCGATGGTAGCGTCCTGTTTGGTATCAGGATTCGGTAAGTTCAGACATCGTGGGGAATGAATCCGTGATTAGTCTACTGGGGCAATAACAGAGGGACCGTAAAGAAAACAGACCACTGTAGAATGATTTAAGGCGGGAGGCGGACAAGGAGCGAAGCCTATACTCACTCGGTAGGAATGAATCTGAGAGCTCCGTACGAGGGCAGCCGATCAATGCCGCGTTTCCTGGTTTGGGGAAGGAGTCATGGTAACAGGTCACGTGGTGACCGTAGACATCATGAAATTGGAAGAAAGACTTTCAATGTCGTCTGCCATAGTTAATAAAACTAAAGGGTGCTGTTGTGGAATAAGGAGTTTAGAGTATCGTTTATCCATTATATTTCATCAAGCAACAATAAATAAATGCGAATGCGATGTTGAGATAAAATAGAAATAGAAAACCACTATAGTCTTAAAACGACATGTTGGTGAATTCTGGGCGTACCTCTCAAACATGAGGGTAAAGGCCCGACAAATAGTGAATCAACAATTACAATCATATATAGTTTGAGACACAGCATTTGGACAGTGGTGTACCTTTCAAACATGAGGGTAAGGCCACATTTTGAATCTCAGAAGCAATTAAATGGAATATGAAACCCTACTTGTGGAAAAAGAAGGGTAGGATACTAATAAATTCAATGATGAAAAATTTAAAACCCCCCTTCTATAAACGTATTCTCCATGTGGGCACTGCTGCAGGAATTCTCCCCCATACCAGCGTTACTTCTAGAGGATTATGGTCCCCAGGTAAGTAGTGTGTGTAATACGTGCTATTAGGGACAGAGAACAAAACACCCTGTCAATTCTTGCGTGTAACATGTGCGGTGGGGAATAGTACGAGTACTCTCTGCTCTTCGGATTGCGTACACGCCAGCCTTCCCCTAGTAACCAACCCCTAGCCATACCCTCAATGCCTCGGCTTGTTTTTTACTACTAGTCCCTATTAGAGACGGGTGTGAGTGGTCCAATTCGATGTCCAGGACAGCATTGAAGTCCCCACCTATACACCAGGCGTATCCCTCCCAGTCCGCTAATATTGTGTTGAGTGCTCCCAGGAATTTGCCCTGATCTAATATTGGGGCATGTATACTACCAAGTATCAAATGTTCCCCATCCAGTGTGCCGTGGAGAAACACATACCTACCATTAATGTCTATCCTCTGTTCCAGGACCACAAAAGCAGTGCCATTTCTGATCCATGTAGCTGCCCCTTGTGTGAATGCCGAGTATGATGTACAGAATAACTGTCCTCTCCATTTTCTCTTTAGCTTAAGGGCATCCGCATTAGTGAGATGTGTTTCCTGCATTAACACTATGAGGGTTTTCCTTCTGCCTAGTTGTGCATAAATTCTATGCCTCTTGTGCACAGACCCCATTCCCCTAACATTCCATGTCGTGATTATGTACTTCCCGGTCATGTCCATGGAGTGGTGTGTGATGCTGTGTCATGCCCATACCCTTGATTTCTTAAGTGATTAGTACTAAAGTTCCAGTAAGTGAGTCTATCTGAACTTTCCCCACTACAAATCCCAATACAAGGTTCCCCCATAAAATGGCAGAGGACGAAACCATGTAAATTAGTAAAAATCTTAAAAACTGATATAAAGGTTGCCATGGGGGGGTGGAAACCAACATCCATGGTAATTCTAGTGGTGCAAAATACCAAACCAGTGCCACAGCTGGCCGCGCCCAGACCCTTACTTAACACATATACCAGTACTGCTAGAGCACTATATGTAGTACAAGAGGTATAGTCTACCTGCAGTTTGCTTCCCCATCCCCTGTGTATACAGACCAGGTACATCAACCCAGGTAGTCATTCACTATTTGTGGCGTGGTAGAAGGGAAGAGAGCCAAACTATTTCAAAGTCCGAATGCAGGAAAACGTCCTCTGAAGAGCCCAGGGATCCAACCGTCGGAACTCTGCCCTTGTCATACAATGCTGCAGCTGCTAGTATTGCCGATTTTTGACCTTCAAGTATTTGTTCCGGAGTTGGGCTCTTCATGGCGTCTGTATGAGGCGGCATTGCATGGTGAGTCTTGTCTCCTCCGATCTTCAGTGGCTTGAGCACTTTCTGTTTTGGAGTTTGAGATGTACTCTGTGACGGGTTCAGCGACAGCGTAAACTCCACCCATTCCGCAGCTTCTTCTGGACTTTCTGCTCGTGTATTTCTTTTAATCTGGCTGTGAAAAAAAGGACATATTTCAGATTGTAGCTTCTGAGCTCCTTTTTGACTTCCTGGAACAACGCTCTCAGTTTTGCACTGCCAGCGTAAAGTCTGGGTATAACGCGATTCTCTATGCTTTTTCTCTGCTGGATCTTAAGAGGGTATCCCGATCCTTGAAATTCGGAATGAGTGCTATTATCGGTCTAGGTGGTGCACCAAGGGGCGGAGGTCGCAATGGTATTCTGGGTGCTCTTTCCACACTATAATGTTTGGTAAGTCCCTTTGGTGCAATTGTATCCCTTAGCCATTGCTCTATATACTGTGTGGGATTCGACCCTTCATTGCGCTCCGGCATTCCTACTATCCGGACGTTGTTGTGCCAAGCCCTTCCTTCTGCGTCTTCAACTCTATCTTGTAGCCCCACAAGCTGCCGTCTTAGTTGTTCAATTTGCACTGACTGAGCTTTGTGCTGTGGAAAGATCTCTTCTAAATGCACTTTCTTGGCTTTAACAGTTTCTGCCAGGTTGCTATGATCAGCTTTTAATAGCGTAAAGCCTGTGGAAAGGGCGCCCATTTGTTGCTCAATCGCCTTTCTTGATTCGACTACTTCCTGTGATATTAAATCCAACTTATCTTCTTGGCTTTCTAGTGCTGTCAGTGGAACACAATCTGACTCTGAGGCATTCATTGCTTCATCCTGCACAGGGTGGGCAGACCCCCCTGTTGCAAGTACCTCTGGTTGCTTTCCCCTTGTGCGCCCCATTTCTTGCACTGATCGTATTATGAGTAGCATGGATTTATCAGTTCATGCTCTCATAAGCCCGCCATAGGTTACAGTGTCCTTTCCATATACTCTTCCTAACTTCCCTGTGTCTGTGCGATACAGTGCCCAATGAATTGTCCCACAGCAGGTCCCAACTACACTCAGAGTACCTGTACTCAGTCCTGGGCAACGGCCCCGTTTTGTCAGGGTGCCGTTTTTCAGGACTCAGGTGGCTGCTGGCACACGCACTATTCTTTGCATATAGGCCTCCCAATAATTCTGATCCAATGTCAGAGGTCGTATTATATCTGTTCTTCCCAGTTATTCACTCAGGCCCCAGGACAATATCTACCATTTTACAGACTCTGCTGCTGTACACTGCGTTGCTTCATGCTATGATCAGAGGGGGGGGGGCGTGTTCCCTGTATCCTCCAGTGCTCTGAGTCCTTATTTGTAAGGTCTCCGGCACCAGAGGGGGGAGCACCGCTACTCACACAGTGTTGTCAGACTCTCTTCGGGTGTCTGCTCATGCTGGTTCAGGCCACTGCTGCCGCTTACTCCTTATATATCCACATGCAGGGCCGCTGAGTCCCACGGTCCCTG
Organism: Lissotriton helveticus; assembly: GCF_964261635.1. Classification (NCBI taxonomy): domain Eukaryota; kingdom Metazoa; phylum Chordata; class Amphibia; order Caudata; family Salamandridae; genus Lissotriton; species Lissotriton helveticus. The sequence goes on along the minus strand of NC_136069.1, from coordinate 750,347,048 downwards.
CCAAACGGCTCCCCTCCACCACCGCCAGCAGGGCCTCCCAGTCAGAGATGCAAGTCGCCGCAGTGCGCACCGCTTAAGCCAGCACGCCCACTACCGTGGGCTGCTGGCTTCCTGCACGGCGATTTCTTTGTGGTTCTCTTATTTTTTGGGGACTGCGTTATACCTTCCTGGTCGGGTTTGTTGCTGCCACTTACTCCTTGTGTTCAGTCTGGCAAGGCCACTTGGTCATGCAGCCTCTGTTAATCGCCCTCCTCCGCAGCCGCCTACAGAGCACTCAGGACGGAGACACAGGCCTTCGCAGCCCTCGCCTCTCAGATCAATTTGTCCGATCCGGTGTGCCGCTGGCCTCCTGCATTATCTTTCGGCTCCCTTGTTCTTCAGTGATTGTGTCACGCGGTCTAGAACGATCTCATCTTCTGGGCCACAGCGTCGACTTCACTTTCGAGTATTGCTTTTGCCACTGGGAGGGGGGATCAGGGGCCCAGCAGGCAGCACAGCGCATCGGATGTCCAGTCTGTAGTGTCCAGCAGGACACGGTCTAGTTGTTTTCTGTATGCCCTACACTAAACACCCACCCACCACTGATGTCACTGGTCAGGTGACACAGCTTGAATAAAAGAGGCCGGGCCCACGTGCTCTGGGCCAGTTGTACCATGTAGCCCACTGTGTCTGCGTCAGTGATTGCGAGCAATGAGGGCCCAGGGCCCCCATCATTACAATGGCGACGAGGGTGGGATAGCACCGGGCCGACACGACCAAGGACGAGGCGACCGGGAGCCCACCCCGCACCTCCATGCCCAGCATTCGCCTCCCTGCGCGAGGGGAAAGTGCAGCGGACCGACAAGAGCCCACCTGTGCCGGCCGCAACCGAGCGCCACGTGGAGGCGCGGCCTGAAGTGCCTGGGAGTAAGCGGACTGACCGGAGCCCACCCGCGTCGGCCGCAGTGAGGCCCCACCGCGTGGTGACCGAAGCGAAAGCGGAGCCCACCAGCAACGGTCAATTTTGTTTAATGGCGGCCGCCTGGTAGCGCCGCCCGGGACATGCAAAGCAGAGCCCACCCGCTATAAACATAAACTGTGCCCCCAAACAGTGAAAGGGGTGCTCGACAGTGTCCCTGTACCAAAGCAAGACTCGTGGAGCCCACCCGCGGCCTGCCTGCAGCGATCCCCGCCCGCCGCGCAGCGTGTGACTGTGGCGACTGCGGCCGTGGGGGAGAGGCAAGGAGAGAAGGATGCCCGCAGTGTTTGGGAGCAGCTCCCCCCTCCCCCCTGCGAAGCGTGGGTGAAGCTGCTGCGGTGGAGGTGAATCACAAAACCCAGCTCCGCTAAAAGTGACTGTAGGCAGCTATCGCCGCCGAAGATAAAGGGTAGAGAAAGCGTGTGGCCAGCGGCCTTGCGGAGCGGCACCAGCCCCACCCCACACGGCCGTGAAGAGCTTGCTGCGAGGGACAGGAAGCTCGCAAACTGTGAACCAAGGACAAGAGCAGCCAGCCCCAGCAGCCCTCACAGAACTGAGGAGGCGGGCTACCGGTAAGCGGCAAAGTACAGGGAGGCGAGAATGACGGCCTACGAGTGTCTCCCTACTCGCCTACAGCCACTAATGAGACTACGGCCGGCAGACAATGAGGCAAGCCCCCAGCGAAGCAAACAAACTGCCGGTAGCAACCTGTGTCCCCACACAGCCAGGGAGGCGCAAAGACACCAGGGGACAGTGAGCACACAGCGCTGCCAGGACATACGCAGCAGAGCCCCCACCCTATCAGCACCAAAAGCACGGCTGCAGAACCTGTGAACCATGGCAGTAGGGAGAAGCAAGTCACACGCAGAAAGAACAATAAAGCACCTACCTGTGTATGTGTGCCTGTGCCTCCGGGGGAAAGTAAGAAGGACATGCAGAGGGCTGGAGAAGCCTGCACCGGCATTCCTCCAGAGGAAGTGAGAAGGCATTGGAAGACTCGGAGAGGAACGAGCCGAGGACTCCTCTGGAAACAAAGCAACACTGGCATCTAGTGGCTAATCGCGGAACTGCACTGACAAGCCACAATTAAATCTGCACCAAGCATTCGACAACCCAAGTGCCACAGCCACAGATCCGAAGCAGCCAGGGAAATACCAGGTTGAAAGCTAGGGACAGAGACTGCACATTGCAACACCCGACCTGCAACCACATCCAGGGTAGATTGCAACTAGTCACGCACCAGCATTCAATGGGCAAAGGACAGTGCATGGACACCACGCAAGTTAGCAACACAGTGACTGCGGAGTACAGCTCCATAGGCGCATTTGTGAGGCAAGTGACACAAACACACAGCAGCTGTTGCAGCCAACAAGTACCAAGCACACCAGGACAGCATAGCTAAGCACTGCGCAGGAACACGCAAGGAGTACAAGAGCCCCACACCCGCACGCCAAGACAGCGCAGCACTGCGCCAGAACGTGCCAGGAGCACCAGAAATCAGGAGCGCCAGAGTGACGCTGCATAGCGACACGCCAACGCCACGGGACAGCGCAACACTGCGCCGGGACGTGCCAGGAGCACCAGGGATCAGGAGCGCCAGAGTGACACTGCACAACGACACGCCAACGCCACAGAACAGCACTGCGCAGGAATGCGCACGGAGTGAAGGAACTCCACACCTCAGGGCCGAACAGCACTGCGCAGGAACGCGCAAGGAGTGAAGGAACTCCACACCTCAGGACCGAACAACACTGCGCAGGAACGCGCAAGGAGTGAAGGAACTCCACACCACCACGACGGAGAGATGCAGGGAGCGCGTCCTCGGAGACCTGTCAGTTGGTCGCAGCCAAAGATTACTTGCCAGAAAGTCACAGCCAGAAGCTGACCAGTCAGATGGTCGCCCGGAAAAGAAAGGAAAGAAGATGCGGACCAGTCAGATGGTCACCCAGAAAAGAAAGGAAAGAAGACGCAGACCAGTCAGATGGTCACCCGGAAAAGAAAGGAAAGAAGACGCGGACCAGTCAGATGGTCACCCAGAAAAGAAAGGAAAGAAGACGCGGACCAGTCAGATGGTCACCTGGAAAAGAAAGGAAAGAAGACGCGGACCAGTCAGATGGTCATCCGGAAAAGAAAGGAAGAAGCTGACCAGTCAGATGGTCGTCGGGAAAAGAAAGGAAGCAGCTGACCAGCCAGATGGTCACCCGGAAAAGAGAAGGAGAAGCTGACAGTCAGAAGATCACGACTGCGAAGACATGCCAGAATATCAAAGGCATAGTATCTGAAGTTCAAGAAGAGGTCCATGGACGGGACCCAGAAGAGGTCTGATAACACAGACCCGAAGTAAAGGAGGAGCGACAGGAAGAAAGGTGCGATGCCTGGTTTTGGTCATCGGAAGAAGAGAAGGCGTGTCCTAAGGGTAGGACGCAACCAGGGAGACACGTGTGGAGTGCACGCCACACGGAGATGGCCTGGGTAGTGAAGATAAGAAAAGGGACCGACCACGTCGTGAAAGGAATGGAGGAGAAGAAGGGTAGTGAGTGCCACGGTGCCACTAGAAATCACAAGGAGAGAAGAGGTGTGACCAGTCAACACACACACACCAGAAGAAGAAGATGGTGACCTGCACAAGAACACTAGAGTGCATTGAAGAACAAGGCCTGGCAAGAACACCGGCGGCACAAGTCAAAGATATCTACCTATGAGCCATCCATCCATGTGGCGAACGCAGAAGAGGGCAATTTGGACTGTTGGCAACAATCTACCTTTGGGGTTGAGCGGACGGTTGGATGGCGAGAGTGCTCCCGCATCCGGCTGAGGAACTGACCACTCCACTCCAACCCGTGGCAACCCAAGAAGCAGAGGCCTCAAGGGACTCTGGTGGCAGCAAGTCCCACAAGAGAGACAGATCCACAGCGGCACGTCTGCAGGACCCATGGAGAGGAAAGCTCCGCGTGCAAGAAAAGAGTCGACAGCGTAACCTTCAGGCGGAACTAGGACACAACGGTGAAGATCGTGGAGCGCCCCGCTCACGGCCCGAAGGCTATGGTGGAGCAACATGACCGACAACACCAGTCCAGTGGAAGCCTGGCAAAGAGGTCCTCCGGACATCTTGTGAGAGAGGAATACCGGCGAGAGGGGCATCCTAGTGAGGGATGTTTGCACCACTCTTTTCACCTGCCAATAGACAGTTTGAAGCCTGCCCAGAGACATCACCAAGGACCAGGACTGAAGAGGAGAACCTAGAGGACAAACAACATCCATATAATTTCACCCCTCTCTCTAACTACCAACTGTCACCAGTGGTGTCAAGCAAAGGCAAGACCGAGAACAATGTCCAGGCGGCATAGACAGAAGACAGGACCCGCCAAACAACTGCGAACCATGCCACAATTAACTGTGTTCCTGGATGCAGTAACTACACTATCTGCGGCCTGCAAGCCGCCAAAGAGACTTGTTTCAAATCATCGAGTCCAATGTTTTATTGTGGTATAGTTTCTTTCCCACAGGGTGAACTTTGTCGTGGGGTTTTGCGAACTGTACATTTCTGCCACAGGTTGGACTTTCCTTTGTTTTCATTTTTCCCCAAGTTTGGGAGGGATGTAGTGTCCAGCAAGACACGGTCTAGTCGTTTTCTGTATGCCCTACACTAAACACCCACCCACCACTGATGTCACTGGTCAGGTGACACAGCTTGAATAAAAGAGGCCGGGCCAGTTGTACCATGTAGCCCACTGTGTCTGCGTCAGTGATTGCAAGCAATGAGGGCCCAGGGCCCCCATCATTACACAGTCAATCCCGCCGTAATTATCAGGATTTAGGGCCCCGGCCTGGAGCTCGGCTACAATATGTCCGCCTGCTTGGAGGTTAGCCGTGCCCCCCCCATTTCAAGCCCACGTCACCTTTCAGAAATCAAACAAATACGGCAAGAGGGATTGGACAAATAAGCAGTGGGTGAGAGCATTTCTCAGTGCACAAATTGTCGAATGAGTTAGAAGGACGATTGCAAGACTATGATCATGGAGTCCTCCTCAGACAACCTTATAGGTCCAAAAATACCCTACTGATAAAAGTAGCCCAGTTTCTGGCAATAGGCAAACAGACTGAATAACACCCCACCTTTTTTTCATAAAATACATCTGTAAATTATTGAAGCACAAATAGACAAATTAAGAATTCATACATATATGCTTGTACATTTCTTTCATTCAAAATCGTTTGCGTACTATTTAACAAATAGGCAAACAATTAGGCTAGCATTATAAAGATAGCTCTTGACATTAGAGAAAGGTTTGTACACATAAAAGCAAAGTACATATTAATCTCCTGAGAATATCCATCTTAGGTTTAGTATGCAGGCTCCTCTGATGAGTGCAGGTGTGCAGAATTACCTGTGCCGAAATCACTTATTCTTGGGTGTAATTCGTTCCTGTACTGTTATTAAAAAAATTGAAGCAACCCAGGATTCATATTTACCAAGTCCATTCCAACATGTTTTTCCTGATTCTATTTGAACAATTTAATATGGGAGCTCTTCCGTCACCTGAAAGGTAGAGCAACATACCCAATGAGTTGCCCAGTGTATATGACTCAGCAACCGATATACTTTGCTCAGCAATGGATGGTGTGCATATAGTTAACTTTACGGCTTCCTGTCTGCATACAAGAAGTGAGAGTCCAAGCAGGGTTTCAAGACTGTCTTCTTCAACCGGCTTAGATATTATTTCATCATCCTCTCGTTCAGAAGATCCTGAACTCTCGCAGACGGATCGCAGAGTAGACCCCTAAATGGAATCTTCTCATCACCCTACAAGACCTCCTTAGCGGGAGAACCAAATTTCACCTTTGGATCCCAAGTATGGTCCATAACTAGCCAGCCTATCTCATCTTCACCTCTGTTGTATGTAATGCTGCTTATGTAAACCACTTTGCATGGTATCTTGGAAGCTCTCGTGCTGATCAGGTCAAATCAGGTGTACCAAACAAAGCTTCTGAAAGACATCAGACATAAATGTAATCATTTTAAAAGCAAGGCTTCAAATGTAGATAATACCATGGGCACCCAGCTCCCTGGTGCAGTTCCAGTCCCAGAGCTTTGGGGGAGGTCAAAGTATCCTCACAGGAATTTGTGAGGGTCAATTAAACTCGGAAGGCTCAGTCATATCCAAATGCCAAATGTTTGTGAGGAAAAAGCACCATCTCATTAATTCTTTTACATTTTCCTCAAGGTTTCCCTGCTCACAGAGGGCTAGTACTCGGAATATTATTCAGGCTCCCTTAGCCCACGTGCAGTTCTAAGGGAAGGGCCGGTAAGGGTGTTTTCCTCCTAGATCTCTTAAGATTGATCACAGACTCACACATAACACACATGCCAACACTATTGCAGGTTCCTGCTACTATATTCTTGGCCTCCTGTGTAGAATTTTCCCACTCTTACCCTCCTCCACTAAAAAAACACTCATGCAGGCCCTAATATTGAGTGGGCTTGATTACTGCAATGCCCTGCTGTTTTCAGCCAACGAAAGCGCCATTAATAAACTCCAGGTGGTGCAAAATACTGCTGCCCGACTCACCAACAATGCCCCATCTAGAACACCCTCTGGACCCCTCCTCAATCAACTCCACTGGCTCCCCATAAAGAAAAGGATAAAGTTCAAAATAGGCTGTATTATTCACAAAGCCCGTAATGGCAAGGGCCCCATGTATCTTACCAATAAGCTCTCCTCCTATAACCCGTCACAAACTCTCAGGTCCAGCAACGAACATTTGCTCACCATTCCCAGAATCAAAAAGGCTTGTAGCGGTGGCAAGGCATTTTCTTATCTTGCCCCCCGATTCTGGAACAGCCTGCCTCCTCAGTTACGCTCAGGACATAATGTAGCTCAATTTAGAAAGATGCTAAAAACCCACCTCTTCTAATCTTCCTCCCTAGTTCGGATGTTCCTCCGTCCCCAGCGCCGAGATACCCTCATGGGTGATTCAGCGCTATACAAATCAATAAATATCAAATAATATCAAATTAGATCAATATTTGAGGACCTTAAAGCAGCTTGGTGGTAGATCTGTACATGCACCCACCTATAAGGAGGTCAAATCAAAGACCAGTGTTAAAACTAGTTCAGTTCCCAGCTCCTTAGCCTTAAGTGGCAGCCCCACCACAAATGATAAAGCCCAAATATCAGCCAGTAATAAATGATCAAAGCCCCAAAATCCCCATAAACGTTGTAACGATCCCTTCTCTGGTCCCGAATCTCACCCTAGCCTTGACTTGGGGTCTCCAGAGCTATTATTGGATATTACCCACCGGGGGGGGAAAGCTAAGAAACTACAGCCTTTAAACCGCTGAAGAATCCTCCACATATTTCAGCAAATCCCCTTCCTCCCAGTGATATCCTTGTTGGATTGAATTTCAGTTGGGTTTCAGCCTGGCCAGCAGGGAAGAATCTAGAGTTTCTTTATTTTTCCCTGTATTGCGAAGCTAGTGCTGAAGGCAGTAAAGCTAAGGCAGGCCAGTGGCGGCTGGTGACATTTGAAAGTGGTAAGGCAGAAACTCGTCAGCATACTGCACCGTAGCGAGCGAGCGTAGCGAGTGAGCCCGAACCCCCTAAGGAGGGTTCGGGGGGAATTCCCCCCTAGAAAATTTTGAAAAATTAGTGGAAAAATGGTGCATTTTCAAGAAAATTTGAGGAAGCAGGAAGGTTAATAAAGCAATTGTGAAAGTGCAGGTATTACATTATTAAAGAGCTGTCATATAACATAGGTAGCTGCTTATTCAGTATAACCACAGAGCTTTATAACAGACTTCAAGATACAATGCTGAGAACCTCACAGATTGTTTTTATTTAAACTGCAAAAAAAAGAACCAACTAAACAGGTCACAAACTATCACCATTCAACATATTTACTTTTTGTATCTAAATTCTGCACGTCTGTCTTTAAGCGCAGCAAATTTTTCAATTACTTGAATGTTAAAGTCAGCAATATTTTGTACAAGCTCGCTCTCTATAGAGAGCATTGCTAATGCATTGAGTCTTTCCTGAAGCATGGTGTTCCTCAGGAATGTCTTAATCCTATTTAAGGTGGAAAAAGATCGTTCTGCCTCTGAGGTGGTCATAGGAGTGGTAATTACTATTTTTAGTAAAGCTACTGTCTCTGTAAATGTCTTTTCCATATGAAGTTCATGAATTAAAGACAGCAAAGACCTGGCATTTGTGGCCTTCTGGTACACAGGCATTGAGTACATTACTGTCAACTCACTTTTCAGGTCCTCTTGGTTGAGCATCGGATAAGCCTCCACAGCCGCATGCAGAGCATGCTCAGGGAAGGATTCATTATATTTGGCAAAGTATGTACTTTCCAATAATGCGGCACTCTCCAAATGTTTTGTGAAAGCAAAACGGTCTTGTGCATGTACAATTACAATGTCACATATCTCTTTTGCCCTTTGTACCAGAGTGGTGATGTTTGTCCTGTGGTTTGAAAAAATTGAACCGGCTGGCAGTTGGCTGTCTAAATTGTCAACCTCATCTCTCACTTTGTTTATGCTTGCGACAAAGTCCGTGGTACATCTTTTCACAAAGACAGTATCTATGTCTCGTCCTTGTAACTGATTGTATAAACTCTCGACTTTTAACATTATCTTATCAAATAAAAATAGAAAGAACTGAAACTCTCTATCGTTTAATGTTCTAGCAAAGCCACGGGCTTCACTGTGACTTGTGTAATCAAAGGTTTCATTGGTTTCTATGGCTTGAAAACATTTCACAAGGTCCTCCCTATATTGAAATATTAGTTGGACTGTACGTACGTTATAGTTCCAACGAGTTGAGGCTCCCCTCGGAACCCTTTTGTCCACAATCTCCTGAAGTGCTTCCATTCTTTTTGGGGAACGTGAGAAGAATGCTGCCATGCCTCCTATATCCTTAAAGAAAATTCGTGTCTCTCGGATCTTCGATACTGCCTGTTGCATGATAAGATTAAGTTGGTGGGCATGACAGTGGACATAATGAGCATACGGGTAGACATCTCTAATTCTTTTCTGTACGCCACCATGGCTTCCACTCATTACGGACGCACCATCATAGCTTTGTGCAATAAGTTTTTTTCTTTGATGTACCTCTGGGAAAATAAAGTTGAGTTGATGCAGTAGAGCGTATCAAGGGAACTACTTTCACAGTTTAAACAGAATTAATCAACAACAAATATTTAGGTCCACACAGTTTAATTCACAGTGGGATAAAGTATATTATACATCATGTAGAAAGCAATAAACTGTATTTAGTGTCATACAGTGCCCCAAGGAAGGAGAAGGAACGTGATAGTGAGGAGATCGTGAAGTGGAGGGATTATGTGACAGTAAAATCAGTTGTTTAAGCACTTAGTCATGCCACCAATGGGGTAGCAACAACTTGCATATCGCATAGTGATATTATTCGGAAAAGACATACGACACAAGGTACAGCATATATACAACTTTCAAAGATCGGTAATATCACAGGTCGTTATTTTCAGACTTCATGAGATCGAGATGAGTTCGATAGAGATGCATTGAATGGCTCCGTGCGCGAGTTGTTGGTCTCTCTATCGAACTCATCTCGATCTCATGAAGTCTGAAAATAACGACCTGTGATATTACCGATCTTTGAAAGTTTACATGACGCTAGCAATCGATGCAGCACTATCCTACTCGATTTCAATCATCTGACTATCCAACCCTGAGACCAGCAGCACGCGGACTACTGGTCCTTTGCCCCAACTCTCCCACCATGGTCCTGATGAAGACCCCACAGCAAGGTTAAACGATCCTGCAACTACAAGAGGGTCGAAACGTCGACTGTTTGTTTTTATTGTGGCAACCTCACACCAACATTTTGTATATATGCTGTACCTTGTGTCGTATGTCTTTTCCGAATAATATCACTATGCGATATGCAAGTTGTTGCTACCCCATTGGTGGCATGACTAAGTGCTTAAACAACTGATTTTACTGTCACATAATCCCTCCACTTCACGATCTCCTCACTATCACGTTCCTTCTCCTTCCTTGGGGCACTGTATGACGCTAAATACAGTTTATTGCTTTCTATATGATGTATAATATACTTTATCCCACTGTGAATTAAACTGTGTGGACCTAAATATTTGTTGTTGATTAATTCTGTTTAAACTGTGAAAGTAGTTCCCTTGATACACTGGGACCCCTTCCTCTCAGCATCTATTCAACCCAGGTCCCAGTGACTACATATGGGTATACCCCCTTGTTCATAAACCCGATGCAGTAGAGCAGCAGTAATGGTTTCTGCAGTGGAGTTTTTTTAAATGAGTGAAACCATAGAACCGCTCCACAACATTATAGCCTTTGTCCAGGTACCGAAAGACTAATACGGACTGCGTTTGTGTGGCCACATCAGTGGTGTCATCAGCCTGAATAGCCACAAAGTCTGTGTTTTGCAACTCTTGGACAATATGGCTTCTCATAATTTCTAGCATACACTCCAGTAGTTCATTTTGTATCGTTTTAGAGGTGCCCTTAAAGACTGTAGCACTTGCTAAATGTGATTCCATTTCCTTGTCTATGCTTGCTACTAAATCTACAAGACCCATGAATATTCCAGGATTTGTGGACCCTTCCGATTCATCATGGCCTCGCAATGCCAGTTCGAAAGCACCACAGAAACGAATGCAATCAATTATTTTCGATAGTATGTGTCTATTTCTATCAACTGTTTGATTGTGTTTCTGTATTGTTTGTCGATATGCATCGCTGATGTGCTGCTCAATCGGTGCGTCTCCTAACATTCCCAGTCTCGTCACGTTTTCCATATGCTTTTTTGAGTGTGCATGCTTTTTTATTTTTTCAGACAGATGCTTCAAGTCCAACACGCCTTCTTTTGTCCAAGTAAAGTCACCATTAAACAGCAAGCAGGGGAAGCAGAACAGTTTGTTTTTTGAAGGGCACCCTGTAAGCCAATCAGCTTTTGTGTACCAGGTTTTGGAGAATGTACGATTGTAACATTTTCCTCTGTCCTTGGTAACTTGTTGGAGTTGAAGGTCAGGCTGATGAGGTCCTAACCTCTTTATCTGTAGTTTATCTTCTAGTGGGCGTGCATGGAATGACCGTGTAATTAACTGTTGTACCGTATTCATCTTGCTGATGCTGTCCGTACCAATATGAAAGAAGCCTGTCAATAGTCAAAGTACAACGTATAAGATTTGGTGCAATAATATCAAATGTCAGTACAAATACATATATCTTGTGCATGACAGCAAGTGATATAGCTCCAACAGCTCATGTTAATGGCCAGCCAGGGGTGGCATAATACATGCTCCAGCCCCTGGTAGGCCTTGGGTGCACCTATGCCCTAGGTACCTATGGTACACTATACAGGGACTCACAAGAGTGACCCAATACCCAATTGGCAAATGCACCTAAAGTACATTGTGTGAATTTAGAGAGAGAACAGCTGTGCTGTGGGTCTGATTAGCAGGCCCACAGCCTTTCTAAGTCATAAACCAGAAAAGCAAAAAGCAAAGAAATGGGGTAACCATAGGAAAGCAGACCCTACTCTCCTACATAACGCTCCCCTTTGGACAACAGGATAGGGAAAAAAATACAGCCTGACTGCCTGCTTCCTCTGTGTGCCATAGTGGCACTGAAACAGACACAGTTTGAATTGAGGGCCTTTAACAAGGCAAGGAGAGATAGTGCATTTAACAACCGTTATTGCCCAAAGCACAGGGCTAAGGGCAGGCTCAGTATTACTAAATGCCATCCAGTCAGGGTACAATGTTCAGAATGTGCACCCACCCCAACCACCATGTAGAGTGAGTGACCACAAACATAGCCCTATCTCAAAGCTACAAAAAAGTATCATCAGTTTCCTTACCTTGATGAAAGAGCAGCAAGGAGGTTGGGCCTCTTCTTCTTTCTCCAAAAATTGCCCCAAAAGTTGGGTAAAGGTTCAGGTTGTCAGGCTTTACCAGGTGCTGGAAATAAAAATATAACAACTTATTTTTGAGACATTAGGTTAATCAAACAAAGACTGGGGGGGGGGACATAACAGTACAATTTTAACCTTGCAGTTTTCAATAGTTCACTGTTGTATGTTAGGATTTTTACTTACGAACTGCAAGTGACAAAATGATTTAACTGAGAAATGCAGTGACTCACTGACCTAATTTGTAATGTAAAAAAGACCCTTCTTGATTAAACCCGTTCGATGTAAAATGGCCGTCAGGGCTCCTGAGGGAGAAGGTGCGCCATCTTTTACCACAGGGCTAAAGTACACTGATGTATGCAAAGAAGAAAGACACCTCTAACACCCACTGGTCTACTGTTTAACATATGTATGTTTTTTAGCTTAATTATATTACCAGATCTCACAAAATTCACACACACTGTAATACAGTAGCACACATCACAAAGAACGTTGTTGTGATCAGTATAGACATTCTTAAAAAAGGAATCGAGTACATCAGTTGCAACCTCATCAAAAGCCCATACGTCCAATTCATTTATTCACATATATGCCTCTAACCAGCGTCTGAATTTACCAAACTATTCGATCACATAATTGATTACTAAAAGGCACAAATATGTACTTTAGTCTCCAGAGCCCACGTATATACCAGGCGTGTTCATGAATTGTAACTTGAATTAGCCCGCAATAGCGCTATATATTGGGGTAAAATTATATATATCACAAATTGAGTTCCTAGCTTTACATTTTCCTTTACAGCACAACTTTACCAGGCAGCATTCTTTTCAGTGCATATTTTAGCAATCCAGGGCGTAGTTGAACAGGTTTAGCATCCTGGGATCTTTATCAAGACACAATATAAGTGGCTTCAGTGGGTTTGTGTTTGAAGACATTCATTTGAGTCGGAACATAACACAGATTGATCAAAGGCGCATTACAAAACACACCACATATGCAGTGATGCCCTGAGTCCAGGTAGATAAGCTATGAGCAAATCTATTCAAATTAAGCCTGCAGTCCGCAGACTGTAAGGGCGAATAAACAAGAGCTAAAATCACCTGGTGAGCTTACTTTGATATATGAGTTTGTTTACACCCTGTGTACACAGTTTCCATGTCTCTCATATGGGGGCAAAGCTACATTGGCAGCTGAGTAAGAAAATTATTTTGTACAAATTACTCTGTTTGATGCATAAGGTGGTAGACAGCTCTACTACAGTGATGAGTAGGACAACAATCAAACATTAGTCAATAATAAACACATGGCAGGCAAGCCAGTCGTTAATCCCATGTAAACTTGACCCTCTGGTCCCCAGTTATGACATTCCAAAGAAGGTCGTAAACTTGGTATGCAGTTTTTGGGGACACTATCCCGGCAAGTGCTTTCATACGAATATCGCCCCTTGCGCTAGAGTACGCTCCTCAAATACAATTATAGGTCGAAGACTGCCTCAGGAATCTGTTTTCAGACCACAGGACTTTCAGATCATGCGCTCCCCCTCGCTAAACATGCCTTCTGTACTATTAAAGCAAAGCAGGACAGCCTCTTTACAGGATCGTATACCAGTATTTTAAAAAAAAGCATTTTACTTTGTGGCTAAAATATAGGAGAGCAGCACATGACGTGTGGTAAACTTTCCCTTTAGTATGTGACCTACAAACTGGCTTCTTTCTTTTACTCCCACAGTTGTTTCACTTGTCTAAGTCAGGTCTTTAGTTCAACTGGTCAGTAACCCCGGTGTGCCGGAGCCCTTGGAGACTGGTTTTGAAAGCCCAGGGCCACCCAAGCTGCCTCTAGCATTTTCCCCATTTTCCAGAGAAAAATTTGAAGGAGCGGGAAGGTAGAGAGAAAGAAATCAGAAAGGTAGAGGTGAGAGAGCAGAGGAAAGAGAGAGTATGGATGGAGAGATGGTTTGCTTTCCTTCTCAACACAACATTGTAAAACAAATCAAGAGTCACTATCCAAAGAAGTGCAGAAGTAAAACTAGAGGAAGTGCCTGACCAGATACAGTTTAGCTTGAAGCAGATGAATTTGTGGTGCAGGTTTAAAGCAACAAAAAGGATACAAAGGAAGAGGGAATTGGGAATCAATATCTCGGAAGAGACATAGAGGGCTATATGGTCAAGGGCCACGAGGTCCTCAGTGTGCATCCGCCACAAAGAGAATGCCTACAAACTGTTAACAAGATGGTACCTTACCCTGGTAATTCTCCGTAAGATGTTTGGCAGTCCCGAGCTATGTTGGAAAGGCTGTGGTGAGCAGGACACAATTTTGCCTGTCTGGTGGTTATGCCAGAGAGGCCAGACTTTCTGGGATGAGGTTCTCATCTCCATACGAGCTATAACGAACATTGATTTGCCATGTGACCCGCTCCTTATTCTCCTGGGGGACCCAAAGGACAGCACCTTTACCCCCATGTCTAACCCCATGGGGAAGCAATTCTCCCATGTTCTCCTACTTGCCTGCTTATGCATTGCCCAGATATGGAAACAACAGCAAGCCTGAACACTCAACATATGGCACGGGAAGGTATATTTGATATGCGCCATGGAGAAACTAACGGCACTCCTTTGTGATAGAGCTCTGAAATTCGAGAAAACATGGCACCCGTTGGGTACTTAATAAACCGCGAACAAAGGATAGGGGGTTCCAAATAACAATGTCCAGAACTCTGCGTGACTTGGGCATTTGTAAGATTCTCCCAAGCCCCCCTCCCTCTCCCCAGACTTAATTGGATAGACAATGCAGTAATTGAGGTCAGAAGGGAAAATTAAACGAAGACACTTTTGCCGATTCATGGGGGTGGGTGGGGTGAGGGGCAGGCCAAGGTGGAGGGGGCAGGCAGAAACTTTATACTGTACAGGTCGGATGTAGTTGATGATTGATACTTTGTTTGCTTGCAAACAAAAATGTGTTGCATACCTTTGTGTACTTTTCCCCATTCCCCAATAAAACCCAAACTAAAGTTAGGGGGAAAAAACAACAAAAGGGAAGTATAAATTAAGACCATACCTAACATCAGATGAGCCTTTGTAAAGTGTACATTAAATCTGCAGGGCTAAATTAATGTTCATTGTTATCTAACAACATTGTTCTTACTTCAGCACACTTTGAATGATGAAAGGCTGAGTGGACGCACCAGGATTCAAACCTGTGACTATCAGGTCAAACACTGATCCCTACAATGACTCCTTTAGTCCACTGACCACACAACCATTTCATTTTCTAAATAAGGTCAAATTACTCACTTTACTGCACAATTTTTCAGATTTTATAAAGAGCTTTATGATTTACAGGCAGCTCAAGGCATGTTTATTTCACTACTTCAGGGTCTGTCAAAGTGCATAGGAGTTTTATTTCAGCACCCTCTGTAACTTGTACGGCTCTCATATCGGGGTTCTTTCAGGGCTGTATAACCTGAAGATTCCTGGTCCCATACACCCAAGAAAACAACCACTTGTCATTTAACTTAGAAGAGGCATTCGCATTCCCCGTATCACACATGGTCAGCTAGAGCAAGGTACATTGTGGCCGGGGTTCAAAGGAACCTAGAGGCACTCACATCCAGGCAAGCACTCACACTTGCAACATTTAATCTAGTAGAGCAAGTGATAGACCTGTAAATCAGCAGAAGGCCTCCCCTGGAGACATTAAAGGTGTTGTCATGATGGGCATTTGTGCTATTTTGTTAATGGGTAGTCAACCTCTTTTGCAATCCCCCAGTCTCTACACATAGGTGAAAAAACTGTGCTGAGCTGCCACCTGCACAGGACTATATTGACAGGGGCTTGAGCTAGGAGAAATACTGCTACGTCCTGCTGTAAACAGGGCCCAAAGATTTATGGTGGACCTGGTCTAGAGATGTAAAGCCCATGCAGCAGAGTAGAGAACTGAAATAGAATCAAATTTCCCTTCAAGGTAGATTCTGTGGACCCACTCCTCTAAGGTAAAATAATCCCCACCCTGGCCACCACTGTGGATATCAGAAAGACATACTGTCGTCCTCTTGCAAACACCACTGCAAACTAAACCATTGCAAACAGGTGAATTTACTGCTCGCACCTTTTAGCATGGAAAATGGCCTCATATACTCGTCCGCTGACATTCACCATCAGAGGCTCCCGCTGGCAGGTGTATACACAAATGACTGCCGGCCGTTTAGCAAAAAGTGGTTCTTAACCGCGCCAATAAATAATCAGGGCCGTTATGAGAGCTTTGAATGGGCGTTTAAAATGTTACCTAATTAAAGTAGGTATCAAAGAACGTGAAACAAACAGGGATACTATAACCAGAGTGTCACTTGAAAAGGACAAGATGTCTCTGTGACTCTATCTCAACTTCAAGCCACAGTGGTTTCTTGTCCTGCCCCATATTGGTTGCCTTAGTGAGTCCAAAAGCATGCTGGGGGAAGGAGGGTACAACAAGAAAGTCGTAATCACAATGCTCTCTGAAACAAAAAATGTTGCGTATTTGCAATATTCGAAGTAAAAAAAAAGGGGGGGGAGTGCCTTATCTTTGAAGCGCACCACAGACAGCTGGACCAATGGAATGGGCTTTCCCAAATAAACACATTCTAAGCGTTTCTGTCACTGAAGCAAGTCTTAGCTGGTGGCTTTCCAGAAAATCTCACACATTCCTCGGGCTACCTCCCGTGACTGTGCAAACACGGCGTCTGTGAGTTTGGCAGCGGCGCTGCTGTCCTTCAAGGCGTTTTTAAAAATCTTTGGAATGAGTTATCTGCCACTATGCCTGTGCACCACCTTTCTGGCCTTACTTCCCAACAAACGTGACCAGTTCACACAGACCGCATCACCTTCCCCCACACCTCAGCTCTAAATCCACCTTGACCTGCTTCCTCCTCAACACTCGCTCATCAGACATGCCACAGAAGTCCAGAATATTCTCTTATTTTGTCGAAACCAGTTTTCTCTGATATTTGTTTGCGCTTACACAGTGCACACACTCCAGTGGCACATACTACCATCTACTTATACCACATGCATGCATTATCTAGACACGCCGGATGCAGCAAGGGACACGCACACATAAGGCTTGGGCACGAAATGAGAAGGAAAAAGCCAGTAAGCCACTTGCCCAGTTGAGACAACAGAGAAAACACAGCTTCGCCAACTACAAATAAAAACACACTGCCAAGCTCATGCCTGGTGACAAGGGGACAGTCGTCCCTCTTAATCAAGAAGGCAGACATGGTAGTCCACCCCAAGACCTCTAAGACACACTTTTGGTCTCACTGACCAATCATGCTCAGTGGCTCTCAGACAACACGCATGATGGGCTTGTGTGCTGATTGCAAAACATTCTAAAACAGAATAGAGACCAGCATTAGGTTAACTCTGGGCATGGGTGCCAGCTCGCGAAACCACCCATGGAACAATGCCATCCCTCAGCCTGCAAGCGCGCGCAGGCTCATTATGCAAGGACACACATCTTGTATCGACAAAGAGGTACAGAATTGCTTCCTCAATCAATGGTGCTCACAAAGCATATGCCACAATTCTTGCAGCCATTTGGAGCCCTTTCTTTCGAAAGCTATCCACGCTGTGCAGACAGGTGCCCTGAATGGCAGGCTCTCCGGTGACAACTGCTCTCTCACTGAAAAAGCACCGCTGGTTACAGCTGTGCTGCTGGACACGGAGGCCTCCAGGAAGGTCTCACGGCTGCTCCTGCCTTCCGTGCTGCTCACATTTAAATTTGGCGATCCATCATTTGCATAATCCCGGCGCCTTGTGACGGCCCGTCGCGCGGAGTGACAAGGAACGACGTGTAGAATAAACAGAAACATTCTAATGTGTGTCTTCCTCGGTACCTCTAGCAGAGTAAGGTAAGCAGAGGAGCTGAAGAGCACTTCGAGCAGGCCCTCGGACCTGCCAGTATGTGAGGGCCTCTGAATGTGGACATCGTGGGAGCACGGCTAGGAATATTAAAGAGAGGCGTTGTACACATGTGTGACCTGGAGCTGTTAGAGAGTGTGATGGAACGGGGCCTGTAGCCCTCGGCGGGGTGCTGACTGCCCTTTGAAGCCGTGCCACGCGCCCCTTAAAAGTCTACTTGGTCAGGTTATTCCAACATTTATTTTTTGATGATATATATTGACACCGAAGCTTTCACCATCAACCTATGAGCCACTGGCTAGTACTGGGTTTTAGACAGTAATAACGTTACGTTACTGAGGTTACTCACATTATACGACGAGTCAGGGCAGGGGAGTCAGTCACACGCTCATCGACTACTCTCAGTACTGGTCTGGTCTGGAAGACTGGAAATGAGGAAATCCTTCTAGAACCTTCTGTGCGAAGTCACGTCACTGTCTGCAATGGCCAATCACCTCAACATGGCTTGATATAGCCATATGTGATTGGCCAACTGCACAGAGCAGCAAACACCCACGCGCGGCACCATGATCCTGCTGTCTTAGCCAATCCTGGCGCAGGCTTAACAGCGCCACTGCGCCAAGCAGCGCCAGGATTGGGCTACGAGCAAGAGAAAATCTGCCCTGGTTGAGACCAGAGCCCCGGGTCCCTGCCATTGTCTCTCAGTGCTACAGGGGGGGGGGGCGAGGTCTACTGGGTACTACGCATGCGCAGGCCAGTCTCAATTATGAGTACTCCTGCCTGTTGCATGCGTAGTCACCCCGACCCCGCTGCAGCTGCTTACGCTCTCTGGCCTGCCTGTGCGCTGTCACTCACAGTGACTCACTCTCTCTGCCGCAGCCCCGCCCGCCCACTTCCCATAGGCAATGCCCGATTCTGTTGGGTTCGTCCCGGGCTGTAGCGCTAAGTGAGTGCGCTCGGATTTGGTTTGAAAAAGTTGACTTTACTTTGTGTTGGCACCAGCGGCGGTCGTCCATGGCTAGTGGGGCAGCGCCCCAACGCCCCCAATGGACGCACCGCCACTGAGGCAGGCCTAAAGCCTCCTGCCCTCCCAAACGGACCCCCGCCTCACCAGATTCTCAGCTGGGCCCTACTCCTCCTGCTGTTTTAAATGTCCATGGAGGATTATCTGCTACCCAATGGGAGCAATTTATACCTTACAGACCACTCTCTAGGTGCGCAAGTTTATGGAAAGGCAGCCAGCCGGCCAAAAATCTAATGGTGGTAATAGTAAATGATAGACCAGCCAAGCAGACCAAGGGATCTGAATGTGGCCAGTGTAACAGGTTCTCTTCCCTACAGCAACTCTCTGAGGATGGTGTTTGGAAAGCCAGATCCAGTTCTGCATAGAGCAAGGAGTCCTCTCCTAACCTGAGAATCCTGAGCTGGAATATCCATGGGTTTGAACGCTTTAGAATAGTGGTGAACTCGAGGAAAGATTGAGACCTTCAAGAGTCCAGGTTGAGAGAGGATCAAAGAGTAGAAGGTATTATGGTATTGAACAGCAAAGGCCAGAGCCGGGGTAAGGGGAAAGCCTCCGCAGGTATTCTAACTTTAATATCCACTAAGGTGATCAAGAAATCATTAGAGGTCATAAATGTGTCAAGTTTTCTGCAGTTTTCCATGGTTGAAATAGGTTTGAGCAATACCACATATAGATGCTGACTTCTTATAAATGTTTATATCCATAAAGAAGACCACCAGCAAATGAAAGGCTGGCTGGAATTGTTTGAACTTTCTTTCCAGAGTCTGGTAGCAAAATACCCTGAAGCAATCATAATAATAGCCAGAGATGTTAATGATCATCTTTTTCCTGTATAGATGGACTCACTGTTGGAGGAAGCTTTGGAATCTTATAACATTCCTCCAGTGCAATTTCCACCCGGCATTATTAAAAAGTAGGCTAAAGTGCTGAGCCAAGGGCTGGTGAATAATGGTTTGATCTATTTAAACGGGTGATATAAAAGGGATATGCCAGCAGGTGCAACCTTTCGACAGGGCCTGTCTCCAGGGTCTATTGACTATATACTCACGGCCCTTTGGCACTTCGATCTCTTCCTAGACTTTGAAGTGGCAAAATATGATGGTAGGGACCATTGGGCAACCTCGGCGGTTCTTAGCCTGTGTGATCCAGTGACCCCTGAGAGGGTATTGCCACTAGGGATGTCCTATCCGCGGAGACTTTCAACATGCTTAGATCCCATTCACCTCCAACATCAAGCCGCTTTTTAATTAAGTGGGGAAATTGATATTCTCCCGATTCGTTTTGAGAATTTTAATGTGTGGTACAATGAAATTGCACATCAAGTTTTGGGCTGCATAACAGTAAATGTAAGAGAGAAGGGACCGCAAGTGGACCCCTGTATTAAGGAGGGGCTGGTTTGACTCCAGATGCCAAGAGCTAAAGCGATTGGTGAGAGGGAGAGCCAGGAGCGATAGGTGACATCTAGGTACCGTAACCTTCCAGGAGTTGGCTAAGCTTAAATAACAATATAAATCCCTAGTGAATCCCTTAGATCCTGAAGTACTAAGGATCAGCAAATTTTGTGGGTGAAGGTCAATGAACCCAGTGATCTCAAAAGGGCTACTCTGGTATGGATGATTCTGGAAAATCATTGGGCTACCTATTGGATGGATTTATATAGGAGACCTTGGGCATCATTAGGATTGCGGGCGGAGTTTGTCCTCCCGCCATCCCTAAGTAAAAATGGACCACCCGCCATAAGTGCGGCAGTCCTGTGGGGTGATTAGGATGCGCTCGCCATATTGGTGGGCGCATTCTGCATTTTCAACATTGCGGCTGTCGGTGCTTTTAGCACTGCCCGCCGCAATGCCAAAAA
The DNA here is from genome assembly GCF_964261635.1 of Lissotriton helveticus. Lineage (NCBI taxonomy): Eukaryota > Metazoa > Chordata > Amphibia > Caudata > Salamandridae > Lissotriton > Lissotriton helveticus. The sequence goes on along the minus strand of NC_136069.1, from coordinate 750,326,383 downwards.
TCCATGTTGGGGCCCGCTACGGGCCCCCAATAGCAAAGACCGCATGCCTTTCCGTGGCGGCAACTGCCGCGGAAAGGCACATCCCCGCATGTATTGTAATATGGACGGTGGTGTCTGACAGACACCGCCACCATATTAAAACCTTTTCTGCCCGGTCGACTCATCGACCGGGCGGAAAAGCGGCGAACGGTCTTCCCATCCGCCGCGGTCCCCCCCGCAAACATAATCAGATAGGTAAATTTCATGCGGGCGGGGGATAATAGCAGGCGGATCGCCACCACCCATACGGCGGTGGTGATCCGCCTGCCATTATAATCGACCCCCTTGTGTTCTAACTAGACTCAAGGGAACTGCAGGACAAAAACTCCTCTCCACTTCATTTTCAGTAAATGAGGTGAGAGCAGTCATTGAGAAAATAAAGCTGGCCCTGATAACATTCCAGCAGTAATAATTAAAACGAACAGCGTTTGGTGGGCAACGGTTTACTCATCTTTGTTCAATTGGATTGCTTTATCCGGCCTTTATCCTCCATCATAGAAAGGGTCCCATAGTAAAACCTATTTTTATTTATTTATTTTGAAGGTTTTAATAGTGCGAACAAGATCCTTGCAGATATCAGAGCGCTTTACAAGGTAAATATCGCAGATTCATAGGCATATAGTAAATAACATATAATTCCATATAAATCAGGGGTAATAGAATTGACATATCAAAGATACATAGGCATATGGTAAAGGATATGTAGTTCCATACAAATCAAGCATAGTATAATCACAGTAACTCACAGTAATCACTGTTTGGAAACAGTCAGTCTCCAGGATCTGAATGTGCACAGTTGCTAGAGTGCTATGATGCAGAGAACATTGGACTGTGGGACGTCTATTGGGATGCATGTCTGCACTTCATTCTCACTTTTCGGATCAGAATGTAATAGACCGAAAAAGCACATCCCTCTTTCCTAAACATCAAGTTTATTTTAAAAAAGTAGCTCAGACCCCAAACATTATAGACTTATAAACCTCCTGGATATCTGTCTAAAGGTCTTTTCAAAAATTATTTTATCTAAGTTGGAAGACTGGGCCACGGGGTCGCAAGTCAATCCCAATAGAACAGGGGGGCTTTCGGGAGGGCCACTCAACCACAGATCACTGATTTGCATTATGGAGCATTATCCGGAAGGCCCTGGAAGTAAATCAAGAGTTGGGTTGCTGTTTTGTCGACTTGAGGACAGCCTTTGATTCTGTGGATAGTCTTATGGGGAAAACATGCCACCTGGTAACTCCCTTCAAACCTCATTAGTGTACTTCAATCCTTGCACTCGGACACCTGGGCACAAGTGGAGTTTGATAAATCGGGCCGATTATCTCAAAGTATCTCCATAGGAAATGGCCTTCAGCAGGGGTGTGTCCTAGCAACCTTGCTCTTGAGTTAATTTCTAGCTGACCTCCCCACCTTTATACCCCAATCTAAGTCCTTCTCTCCCAAAGTTTGAAAACAGTACATTGATTATCTGCTCTATGCAGATGATCTGGTATTATTGGACTGTACCACATTGGTCTGCAGAGGAAATTAAATGCCCTAGCAACTTATAGGAAGCAGAACCAGCTTCAACTTAATCTGGAGAAGACCAAGATTCTGATTTTTGGGGAAAAAAGTACAACTGTTTACCTGGTACCTAGATATAAGGGAGGTGGAGCAAGTCAACCAATATAAATACTGGGGCACACTGGGACTACACTCAGCAGAAGGCACTATTGCTGGCCAGTTGTATGTTTAGATTCAACAGTAAATTTGGGGGTTTATCCCATATTCCTTTACTAAGGGCTTATGAAGGGAAGATACCTCCACTGGGCCTGTATGGAGTAGAAATTTATTTTGCTCGATCCCGCCTATGAATGGGTCCGTTTAGAAGGGATAGTTCTTAGAAGGCTGCTATTACTCCCTCCAGGCACTAAGTTTCAGGCCATAAGGAGAGAGTTCAATCTGGTGACCTGGAGATAGCTGGCCTTCACTCGGACCCTAAGATATTTTAATAGCCTCAAGGCAGTGAAAGAAGGTGGGCAAAGGAAGTAAGAATCAGACTGAACTTTATTTAGAACCTTCATTTAGATAGTGGTACAATTACATCCTGGTCCACCTTCCCAGGCAAACAAGCATTGAAAGAGTCTGCAGTATTAGTGACTGAGACTAATGACCTGACCTATTTGAGTAAGAAACCATCTATCAGTTTCTCGATTACTTCTGTAAGGCCAGGACATCATCTTCCCATACCTGATACAGTTACCAGACCCTGGCCTGTGATTAAATATTACGGACTAGAGTGGGGTGTAACCCAATCCACTCATACCGCCCATGCTGGGCCGGGGTTCAAGATAACATTGGTCTTTGCACTTGCTCCTTGAATGTAAAATGCTCCGTACTGCATATACTTATGGACTGTGCTTTTAACTCTCTTACAATATTAAGGGCCTCATTTATGAGTTTTTCCCATAGGGCAGTGCTGCAAGCCTTCCTGCTGCGCTGCCCTATGGCAAAAAGAAAAGGGCAGGAATGCACCGTATCTATCAGATACAGCACATTCCTGTCCTTTTCCCCTGCACCGGCGCACACTGGGCTGCCATGTGCCAACGCAGGTACCTTTGCCTCATGGTGCAATGGTGCCTGCGTTGCGGAGATGAATATTTTTGTGCAGGAAGGGAAACCCGCAGCACACATAGAAAAAGGAAAACCGAAAAGTGATAAAAATACTTCTCCTTGTGGTGCCTCCGTTACGCCTCCCCTGGGAGGCGTACGTTTTTGGCTCTGCCCCCGAGTTACGATTTCTAGTAAATCTGAGGCATTGTTAAAAAGCCATGGATGTTGCTGGGAACGCCCCCAGCAACACCCAATGCACGCCCCTTTAAGACAGAAAACTGTGTTAAAGGGGACAATATTTACGAGGCAGCATTAAGCCCAAAAAAAGTGGCTTAGTGCTGCCTCGTAAATATGGAGGAGGCTCCTGCTCCACGGACGTCACAAAAAGTGACGTTCTGGTGGCCAAGGGCCTCATAAATGAGGCCCTACGTTTTTAAGACCTCTGTTTTTTAAATACAAAACTGTCCATAGGAGGAAAGCTGTGGAGCTGTTATCCAAAATGTGATATTTTGAGGTGGCAGTAGGAATTGCTTGTTTTTTACAGTCTGTGAAACAGAGTTCTAATTATGAAATTTAGTGGGAAGAGGGTGCTGGGCAGCCAAGATAGGGCCCACTTATCGATTTTAACTGCTCATGTGTTTTTTTTAATGTTTTATGGACAATTGTCTAAATAAACTTGTTTTTTACTACTACTGATTCTATTTGTGTTTTGGCTCACAGATTAGTCCTCCATTCTGTAGCAGGCTTAAGTGAGCACAATACTAAGGCAGACAGTAGTTGGTGAGGATTTGCATCATTGGGTGAGGTGGTATGTGCATAGATATATGTTTCCACCTGACTCGTAATCAGGCCCAATGTTGTCAACCACACATTACATCCTCAGGAGTCTTCCTCGAACAGTCCTTACACAATTAGTTATTCCCCAATCTTACAGTCTTACAGAAATTATTCACCTAGCCCACCTTTAATAAAAGAACAAATGAAGATTACTAATAACCTACAAGGTGAATTTCACTTAATCTACTGGCATATCAGGGAGCAAAAAAACCGGCAATGCAAGTGGTCGCCAGCAGTGTCGGATTGCTAACGCGGGCACTCGGGCAATGCCCGAGGGGCCGGTATCCGAATTCCAAAAGTGGGCTGCTTTTTTAAGCAGCCTGGGGGGCCGATTTGGCGGTTTCTTCTTTGTTCGATGCCGCCAGCTACCATGTGAGTGCCTGAGTGGCCCTTCTGTCGGCAGATGGGCGTCCATTACCTCCCTTTTATCAACAGCATAGGTGTCACTCCCTTTCTCTCGCTGGGCCGGCCCATTAATATATGCATATTGAGCAGGGGCAGGGAACCGGACCAAAAGTGGCCTCACTTGTTTTCAGGTGTGTTTCACCAGTGTAAACTAATCCGTGCATTTTTTAACCCCCCCCCCCTTTTTTTTAAATAAAATTTTGCTGAAGCAGTGTTTTGCGGAAAGGCAATATGCAAACGTGGGCCTCTTTTTTTCAGCAGGCCTGGGCCTGATTTTTAGTCCCAATTCAACCCTGGTCGCCAACTATACCGGCAAGTCAAAAAAAATGTACCTATTCATTTTTTTTGCTCATTGGTATATTGCAAACTAATAGGGTGGAAATAAAGTTCTTCAACCTTGGCAGAAGGGGACACGATTGAATTTTCTGCGGTGATTCCGGGGACCTGACCTGAACTATTCGGTTTGTTAAGCATACATTGGACACTTGATGAACAGAAACTTTTCAGAAGGTTCTCGAAGTTTTGGGCTGAAGTCTTCCGGTGACGGCAGCAACATTTCCACAGCTGTTAAATCTGTTAAGAGTTAGCAGCCTCCAGGCGGTTGACTCTGAACACGGTCAGCGGATTAATCTAACTCTTGTATGATCCAGGAAAATCTCTGCGGGCTGGACGTCTCACAAGTAAAATAATAATAAAGAAGCAACATGTTTTTTAAACATATTTCCATTACACAGTTACATTTCACCTAATTATTATTTTTTCCCACACTGGGGATTTCGTGATTTGTTCAGAATCACAAACATTTTGATCAAGTGCCGAGGTTGGTATTTGCATCCAGGGGGCTAATTCACAAATAAATTCTAAATCGAAACCTGCAGGATTGCAACCTGGTATGTGTGCAGATTTCCGAATGTACAGAATTCGAAAAGATTTTTAAGAGAATGCCCAGAACCCTGAGGCAGTTGTAGGTTGTCAGTCATACTCCTGGAAAGCGATTCTAAATTCCCAATGACAATCTAATGCGAAGGTATTTACACATGCGTATTATAGTGCACAATTAAAACCAAAAGGGATGATGGACGGAGTGTTGAATATTGCAAGCACTCACCCCCAGTCAACTGATCTGGGTTTAATCCATCATCATTTTTTAGCTCACTCCACCACCCCAGTTCAGACATGGCCATATGCAAATCAGTCTGACCCTGTGCCTCATGGGAACACTCCAGCCTGAACTGCCAAGCCATGTCTTCCCTGGACCGGAAACAAGCATCCTGGGACTGGTTTCTGGCTAATCAGCCGTCATCTGCCTGGCTAGCTTGAATCCATCACCACCCCCTTTTGTACCAAAGTGAGCAAGGGACCCACGTCTGGGCATACCCTGCCAACTTAGGGCGAACAAAGCAAAACCAAAGGGGATGATGGACGAAGTGTTGAACATTGCAAGCACTCACCCCCAGTCAACTGATCTGGGTTTAATCCATCATCATTCTTTAGCTCACTCCGCCACCCCAGTTCAGACATGGCCATATAGTGCACAATTACCCATGCGGAATGTCTACCCCTGTGTGCACCTGGACTTTCTTTTCTTTATTTCTTCCACAGGGTTATATTTTCCCTATAGCAAGCCTGATTTCTTAAAACCCCCAATGCCCAATGCTGCAGGTATTATGTTTTCGTTCCCATGAGTACATTTCCCACCACTTCCAGAGTGGTAAGAAAAGGTTCGGGTACCCATACAGATACTCTGCCACAGGAATTCTGAATCCATGCCCTTGGAGTGAAATTTACTCATGCACAATGTTACACCATTGTGAGGTAATGTTGCTCCTGAGTAAATGGAGTCATGAATGAAAGTTCCCCTTTTGTGAGTCTGACTTTTTTGCACTTGGAAATCAAGCAACATGCATGTATAAGGTGCACATACATGTGCAAATGATTTTGTGGATGGGTCTCCATGTCTTCAAGTTGAGGTTCTTCTCCATCCATGTTTCGTCTGAAGGTGATAGTATTGTGCAACTCTCACATTTTTGCTCCTATTCAATGAGCTTACTACAGTCATGGGGCATTTTTCTAATGTCACCCCCTTTTTCACAATCACGGTCTGAACTAGAGAAATGCAAGCCCACAGGGGCACATAAGGCCCCACCCGCAACGACTGATCTTACTAAGAACAAAGGGCCTCATTTATGAGGCCGTGCGTTACTTTTACGCCGCCGGTGCGTCACTTTTTGTGACACACCAGCAGCGTAAAAAATGTGCCTTGTTGCACAATATTTACAAAGTGACGCATCTAGGTAGATGCGTCACTTTGTAAACCCCTGCGCTACATTATACCTACGCCAGGTATAATGTATGCAGGGTGGGCGTTCTGACGCAAGAAAGGGTCATAGAAGTGACGCAGTGATATCTATAAGATTTCACTTCACCACTTCTAGGACACAAATGCGTCAATTTCTTATGTCTGTAAGACTGACGCAGGCCCTTTCACATGGGGCTTGCCTCATGTGAAAGGACATATTGCTGGAGTTGCGTCACTTTTGTGACACACTCCAACAATGCGTCACTTTTGCGCTTACAGATACGTCAGAAATGCTGACGTATCTGTAACTCCTTGCAACATGATGCGTCATATCATAAATATGATGCATCAATCATGTCGCAAGGAGTGTGCACTGAGAAGTGACGCATCGCTGCTTTCACGCAGCGATGCGTCATTTCTCATAAATGAGGCCCAAAGGTTTTAGGGCTGGGGGCAGGAAGGCTTGGATAGTATATGCAACTTTGGCTAAGGTAGTACAAATCTTTGCCCCAGACTTTGTTCAATTTAAGCCATAAAATCAGCTTTGCAGTTCCCTACACCAGTTACACTGTGCATTCCTAATAATAACTGTGCATATGCTTATTGCATATTTTACAAGGAGCTGCATCTTTTTAATAATCAGGTGTGTCTTACTCCAGCCTTAGGTGTTACTGATGAATTTCCACTATTTTTGTGAGTATGCATATCTTACTCCTGGAACCAATCTTTGCAAATGCTTTGTGAAGCAGGTCTGGATATGACTCACACTAAAACCTGGAATAAGACACATTAACGCATGAAAACATCTGTGTGAATTGGGACCATAGAGGAAGATGTCCAGGCAGGCATCCCTCCATGGCCCAATTTTTTACTCTGTGAAGCTCTGCCTAATTTATTGAAATGATATGTAAGTACATTTGAATGTGAATTATACAAGCTAAATAACATCACTTCTGAAATATTCCTTAGACCTACTCTCTTTGGCTTCATCCCTCACCTGCTCACATGCTTCAAGTCTAGTCTCTGGCTTCCATCTGGCGGTCCTGGAGAGGAATTGGAAGAAATACTTCCTTGATTTCGCTCCATGACGGATTACCTCACAAAAAACAGCACAAGAAGTCCTGTTTAATTGTGATGTCAATCTGCAATAAAAATCGCGTCTAAAGTGCTGTCGCCCAGGGGCAGAAATAATAATAAAGTAAATGGTGTAAGTACATCAGGAACGGATAGAAAACAGCCCCTGTCCAACTAGGAAATTACCAAATGTGCTAAACACAGATGTAGTGATGTCACAAGGTCTGTCCAATTCCAGGTTTTTAGTTCAGAGTTTAGTGAAGAGTTGGCCTTGGGGCTAACAGGAGCTCTGGAAAATGTCCTAGGACCATGCTGCAGCGTGCAAGCCCAACCGGTTAAATGGGTTTAGCGATGGGCAGCGGGAAATAGTTCTCAACCAAAATTTGTCACAAAAATAGGGCCAAACAATTCCTTTTAAAGCTGGAAGCTTCTGATGTATTTGAAAAAAAACAATGATTTTACAAGCAGTACTGGAGAGAAACTCATGCAGTAATTCAAAAGTTGCCCCATTATGGATGCTTTTGCTTTGAATCAGCACAGGGTTCCAGAACAAACCCATCCAGCCATGAAGCAGCCAATATTTCTCTCGCCCACCAGGGTTTTACCCTGCATCCTTTATTACCAAGCCAGCCCTGTATTAGTGTGTCATGTTGCAACCATATTTTTGTTCCAGATCATGCTACGAATGTGTGAACCAAGTGAGTACTGGTCTTCGTCACATCTTAATCTTTTGTGTGATCTAACTCAACGATAAAATCTCCTTCCACGTACCCAAGAGGAACCTCTGATCTGCCGATCTCGCCCTTGCCGAACCCCCGTGCCTCCCCAGAGCAAGAACGGGTGGAAGAACCTTCACCTACATAGCGGCTAAGACCTGGAATGAGCTCCCAATCGACATCAGCAGTGCTCCCACCCTGCACATCTTCAGAAAGACCCTCATGCCCTGGCTCTTCGACTGACCAGAGCTGCACCCCCCCCCCCCATTGCCTTGAGACCCTCACGGGTGAGTAGCGCCCTTAAACTCCCTGATTGATTGATTTATTGTGAAGTGCTTCAAGAATTCCCCTATGCTTAGGCTTTATGACAAGTGTGTCCGACATAAGCACAAGAGGGCTGGATCTACCCCAGATTTCAGGATTTTCATGTGAGATAAATTTAAATACAATCAAATGTAATAAGCCTTGTATACTAAGTCAGTGGTTATCCTGAAAATCTGGCAAGGACATATTGTGGGCACCCCAGAATTATGATTTAGCTCTTCTAGAGGAAAAGTGTATTTGATAAAAGATCTAAACCAGTGATCAGAGAGTGAGTGTAGAGTGAGAACTGCTGTTTTAAGCTTAAATCTATCATGAAGGCAATTTATCATGACTCGGAAATCTGATATTATGGCAAGACCCAGAGCCTAATAGTATGCAATCTCCTTTATTGCCATTACTCACAGCAGCCCCTTTAAAGAGCATAGAACACAAATGAAATTTCAAAATATAAAAGGTCTTAACCCCTAGCCATCTTTCTTTTTTGCTGCTGTTCCATGCAGATAAGTATACCTGAGACGCTGTGTGAATAATTTCAGTTTTGGGTGCTGTATTGACATTGGATATGTCTGAAGATTTGTTAATGCATGCGATTACAGCGAAGATTACAATCTTATGGTGAGCAGCTGTATGAGTGTTTGTGACTGTGTTTTAGGATAAATATTTTTCTAAAGGATTAAGGGGACTGACTCTGGTCAAATAATTTTCTTAAATAGATGTACAAGAGCCCAGCAACGGCTGCTTTGATGGGCAACAGTTTGGCTTTGATAGAGAAAAGCACTGTGCCTTATTTGCCATCCCACAACTAAACCAGAGCGACAATACACCTTTGGTAGCTGGTTGTCATTGAACTGTACAACCCCTATAGGGAACATAGACTTGTCATGATGGTTCCTCCTAAATGGCTGGAGGCAACTTTGAAACTGAGGGGCAGATTTAGAAGCCCCTTGCGAGACGTTTGCACAGCCATTGAGTCACTTTGGTGACGCAGCAGCGGTATAAACAATGCAGCCAATTTACAACGTGACGCATCTAGGGAGATGTGTCACGTTGTAAAGCCCTGTGTCACATTACACCTGCATCAGGTACAACGTATGCAGGGTGAGTGTTCCCATGCAGGAAAGCCTTGTAGAAGTGACGCAGTGAAATCTATAAGATTTCACTGCACCACTTCTAGGATGCACGTACGCCTGCTTGAAGCAGGCGTAAGAAGTGACACAGTCCGATGAGTATAGGCCTCCCCATGCATTGCTGTAGTTGCGTCGTGCTTGCGAAACAACTCCAGCAATGCGTGACTTTTGGGCCAACAGATCCGTCAGAATTTCTGACCCATCTGTCAATCCTTGCGCCATGGTGCGCCGTATGGGGCAAACATGGTGGCGCAAGGGTATCGCAGGCTAGCGCAGGGAAACTGACGTATCTCTACAGGTGCATCAGTTCCCCGTAAATCGCCCCTGAGTGTCCAATTGATTCTAGCCTCACTGCCCCCCTTTCTGGATATAAACTGACCCTAGGTCTTACTTCAGTGATTATATTTGACTTGCAGAAAGTCTGTACATCTGTGTAGAGAAACAACAGAACCAGAGGTCGCATAACTTTGCGGGCTCCCCTAAATGAGTAGGGAACATCCTCTAGGACTAAGGAAAATACCTGTGGCTGTCAAGTCCTGAAGATCCATGGGCTAGACTTCCTGCATACTATCCCTTATATATTCAAGGACTACAGGCCCAGTGGCTCCATCTAAAGTGTTGCCCAAGACTGTAGATCTCTTGTTGCTGCCCAGCCTACCTAAAAATGCTAATGAATGAGAGAACTGTCTGCACCTTCTCCATATCTTGGTGAGAAAGGGGTGAATGAAGTAATCTGCCTAGCCGCTAGGTATAGTGGAATGAGTTCTAGAAACAAGAGTTCAAACGGCTGCTGCGGTGTGTAGTGCAGATGCACTCTTCCTTTCCCTGCAACTAATTCTTCCCCCTATATCGGGTGTATTTAAGGAGAATGAGCCACCCAATTTGACCCGGAAGTGCACAGTGATGCAGTTGGCCCTTATCTTGGAGATTACATTGTGCCTTCTTCTCATATGAGTGGCTAACCCCCTCTAATGACTTCAAATTGCAAGTGGACCTCAGCGTAGCAATGGAAAATGTTCTGACCTGTTTGAATTACCCTGCCTGCAGCCATGGCTCTCCCTGTCTACTGTGTTAATCCAATACCCATCTCAGTGACTGACCAAGTACAGCTAAGACAGCTGTCATTTGCAGAACTAACACCATGCTGATGTGACAACCTAGGTAAAAATGTGCAGTACATTGAAGATGGCACAGCCACTTGTTTGTGCAGATCAAACACTCCAGTTAGGCTAATGCAGGTATCATGTCAGCGACAGGCCTCAGGTCAACCCAAAAGATCATTGAAAGGATGCTATATTAGGGTCCCCAAACATATGTAAGCCCATAGGGCAATCCAGAGGGGTGGCACTTGTTCAACACATTCAACACGTATTGAACACTTTTAGGGGCATAGTTACAAGCCCCTATTACCACCACAAAGTCACTTTTCTCTAAGTTGTTATGGCAATAGGGGCTTTGCCTTATTCACAAGATGGTGTTGAGCCATGTTAGACCTGGCACCATTGGCATGGGTCTCCCTTCCACTTTTTGGTTACTGGGCCTCATGTGTTTTGCTGGTGTTAGCTGCTCAGAACACTGTACCACCGCCAATCAGTGCCACAGTGCAAGTGCTCCCTGTATAAAGTGTATTACATTGATTGGATTCCATGATTGGCTTATTTGGTTTACTGTCAGACCCCAGTAAAGTGCACCAGGAGTGCCCAGGGCTTGTAAATCCAAATGCTGCTAGTGGGCTTGCAGCACTGGTTGTGCCACCCACGAAGCAGCCTGGTAAAATGTGTCTAAGGTCTGCCATTGCAGAACCTGCGTGCAGTCTGGTACTGTCAAGCTGAATGGGCAAGTGCACCCACTTGCCAGTCCCTAAACGTTCCCTTAACTTCATATTAGTCACCCCTATGGTAGGCCCAAGGGCAGGGTGCATTGTAAGCATAAGGTAGGACAAGCCCTGATGTGTGTGGCATGTCCTAATAGTAAATTACAGCCAATTTCGTTTTTCACTATTGCAAGGCTACCTGTTCTCATAGGCCAGAATGGGCTGTTAGAATTGTTACATCCTATGATCCTAACAGACTCAGGGAACATGGTAGAAATTCGAGTTTAGTATGCCTCAACTCAGGATAATAAAATACATCTTTTAGTAAAGTTTATTTTAAGGTTCTGTGTTTGCAAATACCACTTATAGAAAGTTGGCATTTGCTTGCCTGACCTTTTCAGCCCGCCTCTGCTAGGATGTGTATTTGCTCTCTGGTTTCTGTGTGTGACAGGGCTGGGAAATACCAGGAGACAGGCTGGGCAGCCAGGTGGTGAATAGAAAGATTACACCAGGATGGGTGGGAGGAGTGCCCATTGACTCTGATCTGAACAGGGCTGTGCTCTGCCACCACAATGCTGGCTCCACCCCCTGTGGAGCGTCTGATGTCTCTGCCCTGCACCATGAAAGAAGAAGGCAGCCTCATGTCAACAAAGTGCTCAAGAACTGGACTGAACTGGGCAAAGGCCCCCTGGCCTCAAAGAACAAAAGATTTGTAGTATAAATATTGGAGCCCTGCTCCTAAGAAATTGCAGTTTGGTTCCTATATTCCCAATAGGCTCTGCGCATTGGAATAATATAAACAGCAGTGTAGACGTAGGACTGAGGTCGACTAGGTCTCTACTGACTATATTAGACTTAATTAGTTTTGCCAGCTAGCTCAGAGGTCACTAGAAACTTTCTCGAATGTTCAAGAAGGAGTTAACTTTCCTGATTAGACAAGAAGGGATTAGTTTCTGACAACCATAAAACATGACAACTTTGCTCCCCCAGAATAAGAGTGTATCTCTAGAGTCGTGTGAAAACAATAGACAGCTATTTTACTCAGTCAATCGTCCATACTTAGTTTCACCAGAGTGCAGAGAATAGAGAGACGGGCATTTTCAATAAAAGGTGTTATTTATTGAGCAGTCTTCTTTCTCATGCAAGAGAAATGAATTGCCACAATTGCAATAATTAACATGAAGTAAAGTGCGTACAGTAAAAGGAGTATTATGAAATAATACTGTAAAAGCAGTTTAAGTTAAGTTGGTTTTGCCAAGAATCTGAATCAAGAATTCTCTTTAAGGGTTTAGTCAGCTCCGTACCTGGGTAATAGAAAGCAGGAGGTCTGGTATCTCTCTCTCAGGACTCGGTATCCCAGCAACCCGCAAGGGTATCTGGGAACACCGGAGCTGAATTTCTCAGCAGGAGAAAAGACAGCGTCTCTCTCAGTGCGTCAAAAGGGAGGGGCGGCTTCCGTGGGCTCTCGCATCAGCTGGGCTCTCGGGCAAGTAGATAGACGCTCTGCTCCAAACCACCGTGTGTTTGCTTAAGGCAACGTTGGTATATTTATACCTGAAAGGTGCCGGGTTTGACGTAAGGTTGGACATAAGACGTCAATAAAGATGTCACTAAGAACTGGCCGTTCTTACAGTGCTCACAGGAGTTCTAGGACAAATCAAAACAAAAGCCATGGGGATTTCCCAGGTTGCTGGAGGTTTGTTTTGTTTAGAGAACTCGTTGTACTTTCTAGGAGTCTGGGGAAGTAGCCCTTGCTTAATGTGGACCGCATGGGCTGCGACTAAATATGGATATGATTCTTATGCCTTTATAAGGATATTATTTATTATAACCACATAAGGGCATAAATCAGGAATATCGAATTAGGGTCCTAGATAGAATTACAACAAAATCAGATCCTGCTTGAAACAAGAAGAACCTCTGCCCGACAAGAAGGAACTGGGAAAGCTGCCAGGAGGAGTACTGTCCCTGACCTGGGGGATTGGCCTGCAGTGGGTGCCTTGCTGTGAAAGGAGAGGAAAAGACTGAAAGAGACTTTATTCAACTTGTGCTTCAACTATCTCCAAGGGCTTGTGGGTGAATTTGCCCCCTGAACGGAGCCCCAGGACTATTGGACTCCTCCTGCCTTCCTAAACCTGCTGGATTTTGCCAAGATCTGCCTGCCGCTGGAGCCGCAATTCGAGTGTGACTCGTACCCCTGTCCGCTTTGAGGTCTGTGCCTGGCCGCCCCGCACCGTGCAGCTCCGCTCCCAACTCGAGCCGTAGCTTGCACCGTCCCAGAAGGGCCGCCCGCACCTCTCTTCATCCCCCCCGTCGAGCCGCACTGACTCGCCGCACTCCTGCTGTCGAATTTGGAGATCGAAGCGCACCGCACGACTGCGTACGGCCCGTACCAGCCACCATGCACTGCGCTAGTAAAGGTCCCCCGGCAGCCCCGCACTCACAGAGTACGGCCCATACATTCGTCACGTACTGGCCGCCTCGTGCCACGCTGCCCGCATCAAAGAAGGCTTCCCAGCTAACGAAGGTACGGCCCGAACGCCGCATCGCACCGTGACCGCCTCAGGACCCGGATCGTCCGCCTCACTCCCCGTAGCACCCGCTGTACACCTCGCGCAGAGACGCCGCTACACAGCCGGGATCACCTCACAGAGGGGCCATCAACGCTCTGGGCCCGCCGTCACTTCGTCCACGCATCGTCCGGGCCGGATGCCTCACACCAAGGTACTGTACACCCGAGTCGCACCTCCTGTGCGTACGCTTCAGACCGTAAAGTCCGCAGCACCTGTTCAGTCATAGTAGACATTGGTTTTAATTCGTGAATGTCGGACAAGAGTGCGTGAAGTGCACAGAACAAGGAAACACGCTTTTTAAAAGAACTCTTAAAAATGACTAATAGTATTGTGGCCTATTTTTACGTTATTGGGTCTTGTGCTAAGCCTTTATATAAAGAAGACTTATTTTTATACAAATCCTAGCGTGGTATCCCTTTTGTGGTGTTGTCATTGAGTTACTGTATGTGTTCACAAATGCTTAACCTGTAGCACGCTTCTGAGATAAGCCTTGTCTGCTTGTGCCACACTATCTAGAGGGTAAGCAGGGGTTATTTTAGAGGGTGATCCCCTTATCCTGACTAGAGGAGAGGGTCCCTGCTTGTCACAAGTATTTACCTATGCCAACCAGAGACCCCCAAATCTAACAAGCCACGTAAAATGGATTAACGCCATCTTGTGAATAAGGGACCCTTCCATGCTACACTTAGCCTAGAATGGGCAGGCAATGGGTGTTGTGCTGGGCGTTCCACCGCAACACACATTGATTTTGACGCTGCCCTACATTTACAAGGGTGGCATAAATATGGGGCAGCGCCACAATTAAGACTAGGGAAAACCTGGTCTTACCTTGGCACAATGAGGAGAAATGTTTAATTTCTCCTTATTTTTGATGTTTCCACATGTGCTGTTTGGTGCTGCACACATAGAAAAAGCAAAACGCCATTGATTGTTTATGGACAGGAAGGTGTCCCTTTCTGCATGTAAAGAATTATAAAAAAAGAAGACATTTTGCAACTTCTATGGGTGTTACATTAAGCAGCACACATAAAAGTTTCAAAACGCCATTTGTGATTGTTTATGTGCAGAAAGGGACACCTTCCTGCACATAAAAAATAAATCCCCTCAACACAGGCACTATGGTACAAGGGTGCCCGCGTTGATGCTAAGCAGCTAAATTAGGGGGAAACGCAAGGCTGCACCGTGTTCTTGTAAATACGGTGCAGCCCTACGTTGCAGATGTGGCGGAGCGTGGCGTTAACCCCTTGCGTGCTGATGACGGCTCCCGTCCGTCATGCGTCACAGTGCTCGTGTGCTGATGACGGCCGGGAGCCGTCATGACCACGCCCGCGATCGGAATGTCCAGCACAGGAGCGGAATTCTGGCCGCGGGCAAGGGGTTAAGCCAAGGAGGCTAACGCAACACTCTGCCACTTCCTGGTAAATATGCCCTATGCCTGTCTATGTAGAGAATGATGACAACATACAATGTCTTCCCTTGTGTAGTAGATAGCCAGAAGTCCTTATCACATGAAAATGCCATCTTTGTTTGTCAGGTCCAATAAGTGGGGACGTAAAAAGAAAATTACTTGACTAGACATTTTCTGATATCAATCACCTGGTCAATGTCAAACACCTGGTCAAGGTCCTCTGCACTTCCTGGGAAGATGGGTTAGGGAGGGGCTTAGAGTTGAGGTCAATATGAATGGTTTGATACAATGCATACCCAATTCCATCACCGACACCTCTTGCCTGATTCACAGAGGTAAACTTAGACCAAAAGTCTAAGTTTATGAATTTCAGTATTGACAAAAGTAAGTTACGAGCAGTATCTTTACGTCCGCAGTCAGGCTGGAATCTCCACCCTAAGTGCAGAGACTCCTCCCCGAGTGCAGAGATTCCACTTGGACTCTCCGCACTTGGGGCAGAGATTCCACCCTGACTGCCAGGGCCAGACTGGGAACAGAAACCGGCCCTGGCAAACTACTCAGCTGCCTCCCCTGGCTGAAGGGGAGTGCAGCCGAGCAGTTTGCGATGGCCGGTTTCGGACGATTTTGTCACGCGGGCCGATATTGCCGACCCCGGTAACATAAATGGCCCCCAGGGGCCCAAAACCGGCCTCCACCCTAGCGGCCTACCAGGGAAACGTCGATGCCCGCTATGGCCAGTCCGGCCCTGCTGACTGTGGAAGTAAAGATACTACTCATAACTTCCCTTTGTGAATACCAAAAGTCATAAGCTTAGACTTTTGGTCTAAGTTTACCTCTATGAATCTGGCCCCTCATCTTTGTTTTGACTGGGCAGCTTAAACCTACATGTCTCAAAAGAAGCAATTTATTTTCCTTTTCATATACTTTATGGAATTGTTCGATCTACACATTCTGCAAACCCTGTCTATGCACACTCTTGATGGTATACTCAATCTCATCTTTTCTTCAGGTTTTATATCAATCTCTCCGATCACTCTACTATCACTTCTACCATCAGATCACTTTCTGCTGTATACTCTTTTCAGTTGTAATGTGACATCTGAGTAATCTGTCTCAGTTTCGATCCTTGATACTTTGCCTTCTTATTTATTTTCTTCATTGCCACTTAATAATGTCACAATGTCTCTTTCTCGTTATCTCTCTAAATACACAAGTTCCTCCCAAAATGTTTCCCTTATTTCTAAACCCTATCAACATTGCCTCTCCACTGAAATATTCTCTCTCCCTAAAATTGTTCACTATTTAGAGCTTGAATATTGTGAACATAGATCTTCCTTCTTCATATCTTGTTTTCTTACTGCCTGCAATAACTTTGCTTCGCATTTGAAAACTGCAAAGGAATGCTATTTTCATTCTCTTATTCCTCAATAACCTCATGACCCACATTGTTTATTTAGCACACTCAGCTATTTGTTCTCCCCTCCTTCCCTTGACTCATCCTTTAACTCTTTTCAAAATATGGGCAAGTGACATCTTAATTTACATCTACAATTTCCAATGTCCCTGCTGCATTTTCTTTTTCTTATGACAGCTTCTTCTTCATCCACCTCTGACCTTTCTCTCTCCTCCTTATTCCCTTCCTGTTGAAGTACCAACCTCCCACTGAAATATGTGTTCTTTCTTATTTATCTCGGCAAGACCCACTGCATTGTCCACTATCTACTCCACCACCCTTTGGTGAAGTCTGCTGACCTTTTGCTTGTGCCTTACCAGGTTTCTTTCTTCAAATGTAACCCTTGTGTCACGATTCTACCCCTTTTCCTTCAAATCTGCTACTGTCTTACCTCTACTTGTAAAGCCTTGTGTAGACCCTAATGATCTCCCAAATTCCCAGACTATCTCTTTGCTTCATTTACTGGTTATGAATCTTTACCACGCGGCTTCAAGCATGCGTTCCGTTTCATCGCAAGCTGAAGCCTGCTTGCCTTAACCATGCATATGGCTGAACCACGCATATGCCTGGTTAAGGCAGTCGGCGTTCTAGCTGCTAGCTGGTGGGGAGAGGAACTTGAAAGGAGGACCTGCGCGAAGGACGGGGATGCAACGAGGTACGGTAGGCTGGCGCTGGGGCTGAGGGAGGTGAAAACCCAGGCACAATGAAGAGAAATGTTTAATTTCGGCTTACTTTCGGTTTGTAGAAATGTGTTGTCATTCAGCTCCCTCAGCCTCCAGAAAGTGTTAAGAAAAGATAGAAGACACTTCATGGAAATATAATTAATTAAGTAGCTAAATTCTGAGGAGATGGGTTTTTAGATTCTTTTTGAGGTACGGACATTCACATTTGGTCTAATTTCATCAGGGGCAGAGTTCCATGGCCTCGGATCTAGGTAGAAGAAAGCCTTTTTAGTTCTTTTGATTTTGTTGCTTTTTCAATTGACAAGATTAGCTGGCTTCTGTTTCAATAATAATTGCATTAAATAAATAAATAAACAAACAAACAAAAAAATAAATATATAAATAAAATGGTATAGTATGCAAGAGGACAGGACAATCTTCTACACCACTTCTGAGGAGTACAGACGTACAGGCACATGAGGAATGCCTCAAACAGGAAAAATACTGGCTCAATGAAGTCACCTGTTTATGTTTGTGCATCATTTGGGGCACATTGAGGTGCCCAAAAAAAGTAGTCAGGCGATGTGGAGAATGAAGAAATGCAGAATATTCTGGGTGAGAAAGACATGCATTGGGATAAGTGGATTTCACAGGAAAATATATGTGTCACACTTTACGCGTATTTCAATATATTGTAATGTATAACAATGGTTAAAGGGTTTGTGTAGCACAAGTTCCTGCTTATGGTGTAGATACTCATTGATCCATGTACCTTGGTGGCCACCACAGATTTGTGCAGCAATCGCTAAAAGGTGAAATATGATGCTGTTGATTGAGATAGTGATGTGCAGTGTTAATGTTGGCATTTGCAATGATGTGTACAGTCAATTCTACCAAGTGCCCATAGGAAATATGCTACACCATAAAAATGCTACCCCAACACGTAGTTTCAAACATCAAGGTACAAGAATATTATCTGCAAACTCTCAACTACCCCTATATGGTCAAGGTAATTAAATGTAGGTAAGTTACTTTTGACTTAGACAGTGTCACATACCACAACTTGGGGCCAGATGTACGAAGTATGTTTGCATGCGCAAACGGGTTGGCGACTTATTTACGCATGCAAAAATACCTAAGGGCCATGTGCAAACCTCAATTAGCGAGTCACAATTTTCTTGCAACTCGGTAATTAGGATTTGCGACTTATTATTAGGTATGGGCGTTTCAAGGGCATCCCTTCCTAATAGCGAGTCTGAGCCCTATGTATGACTGTTTTGCAACCGCAATTGCGATCGCAAAACAGTCGCAATTTACTACCAACTTCAAGGTAGGTGGTAAAGCATCCGCAAAGGGCAAGGGCTCCCCAGGGGACCCCTTTCCCCTTGAAAATGCATGGAAAAATATTTTTTAAGGGCAGGCGTAGGTCCCAGGGCAACTGCCTGCCCTTAAAAAATGAAACGGCAACATGAACCATGGAATGTGGTTTTTTTAATGCTTTCTTTACAGGGACATGAGTCTTCAAATTGTTTGGCTTGTGTTGTTTTGTCTTATATTCAATAAACAGAATTTACATAAAAAAAATGAAACGAAAATTTCATTTTTTTTTTATTCATCCCGTATTACTTTAAGGAAAATTGGGCTGCATTTAAAAAAAACTATTTACAACAAGGGGTGGTGATGGACAGAGTCTCTGAATTAAGCAGAGTACTCTCACCCAGTCAAGAGATCAGGGCTAGATCCAACACCGTTTTTTAGCTCATTGCACCATCCCAGTTTCAGAACCTGGCTGTATGCAAATTAGTCTGTCCCTGGCCCAGTGCATCATGGGAACAGGGCAGACCAGACTACAAAAGCCAATTCTTACACTAATTTGCATATAGCCAGGTTCTGAGCTGGGATGGGGCAGTGAGATAAATAACGGTGATGGATCAAGCCCTGATCTTTGGACTGGGTAAGAGTGGTCTGCTTAATTCAGACACTCTGTTCATCACCACCCCCTTTTCTGTATCGTTTTTGGCCACTATAGGTGTGGCAGGGTATACTCAGACATGAGTCCCTTTCTCACTGCTCCATCAGGATTCAAGCAAGCCGGGCCGAAGAGGCTGAAATGCCAGAAACCGGTCCCCGGTAGCTTGTCTCCTTTCTGGTGAAGAATTGGCTTGGTAGTTTGGTCTGCCCTGTTCCCATGATGCACTGGGCCAGGGACAGACTAATTTGCATATAGCCAGGTTCTGAGCTGGGATGGGGCAGTGAGATAAATAACGGTGATGGATCAAGCCCTGATCTTTGGACTGGGTAAGAGTGGTCTGCTTAATTCAGACACTCTGTTCATCACCACCCCCTTTTCTGTATCGTTTTTGGCCAGTATAGGTGTGGCAGGGTATACTCAGACATGAGTCCCTTTCTCACTGCTCCATCAGGATTCAAGCAAGCCGGGCCGAAGAGGCTGAAATGCCAGAAACCGGTCCCCGGTAGCTTGTCTCCTTTCTGGTGAAGAATTGGCTTGGTAGTTTGGTCTGCCCTGTTCCCATGATGCACTGGGCCAGGGACAGACTAATTTGCATATAGCCAGGTTCTGAGCTGGGATGGGGCAGTGAGATAAATAACGGTGATGGATCAAGCCCTGATCTTTGGACTGGGTAAGAGTGGTCTGCTTAATTCAGACACTCTGTTCATCACCACCCCCTTTTCTGTATCGTTTTTGGCCACTATAGGTGTGGCAGGGTATACTCAGACATGAGTCCCTTTCTCACTGCTCCATCAGGATTCAAGCAAGCCGGGCCGAAGAGGCTGAAATGCCAGAAACCGGTCCCCGGTAGCTTGTCTCCTTTCTGGTGAAGAATTGGCTTGGTAGTTTGGTCTGCCCTGTTCCCATGATGCACTGGGCCAGGGACAGACTAATTTGCATATAGCCAGGTTCTGAGCTGGGATGGGGCAGTGAGATAAATAACGGTGATGGATCAAGCCCTGATCTTTGGACTGGGTAAGAGTGGTCTGCTTAATTCAGACACTCTGTTCATCACCACCCCCTTTTCTGTATCGCATTTAAAAAAAACGGCTTAATTTAAAAGCAGTCCCAGACATGGAGGTCTGCTGAGCCCAGCAGGCCACCATCCCTGGGAGGGCCAGCCATTCCGAATGAGATCGCAAATTAGGAGTGATTCATTAATATTCATGAGCCCCGCTTTTTGCGACCCCATTGGGAATCGCTAACAGTGTCTCTGACACCGTTGTACATTTGCTTTTGCGACTCACAATTTTTAGCGATTTACGAGTCGCAAAAGCAAATGGTCGTACATCTGGCCCAAAGTGTGCAATGCTTCATCTGTATTTCTTTGCTCCATTAAGCTTCTTGTTCCTACTCCTGGTCAGGGCCAGACTGACTACCGGGCGTTGTGGAATTCTGCCGAGCTGGGGGCAGAGTTCACTGCGGTGGGGGCTGATTTCGTTCATGGAGACCTGCATGTACTTCGAAATATTTAAAGCAAAACAAATTTTGTTCAGTACACGCAGGTCTCCATGAACGAAATCAGCCCCCAGGTCAGCAGCATTCCATAATGCCCGGTAGCCAGTCCTGCCCTGCTCCTGGTGATGATCAGAGCATGGCAATCAGCCTGTCCCTTAAATTTTGGCACAGGATTGTGAATTGTAGGCAATTTTCTCAAGGGAATCACTAGTGTGTGACTGCTCACTTGGACCATTGCTGCAGGTGTGGTGAAGATGAAACGCGTGTGTCCTCCACCAGACACGACTGTTGACCTCCTTTCGATGATGTAGCCAGATATGTGCTTTCTCTGCCCCCTGCACTCTTGCAGTGATAGCACAGCACATGATGTTCAAGATATGATGCTTTGATTGTGGCTACTCTCCTCCCTGGGTGTCTCTAGGAATTTGCATTACCCTCATGTGCCACTATGTCATTTTTCCCTAGCCACTCAAATTTACGTGCAGAGATTCACAATTCTTCTGTTTTACCCATTGGTAACTTCAACACTTCCCTTATAGTAGTCATTTTGGGCCTGTGTAGCTATATGCACAGGGCTATATTAATACACGTATGAAAATAGAGATGTGTATAGATGTATGCAACTCAGTGCTTGATTGTGAATTTGAAAATGTTGCACAAAGCATATGAAGTAGGTGTAAGTCATGTGTACAGGGCCGGACTGGGAACCCAAAGCAGCCCTGGCAATTATGTAGAAGCAGTCCTGCGGGTTGGGGGTGTGCAAGAGTGAAGCACAACTGCTTTTGTTCCTGGGGACCGATATTGCAGCACCACTCCAAAACTGGACCTCAATAACAAAAAACGGCCCCCACTCCTGCAAAACTGGCCCCCACCTTTCCAGCCTCCTGGGAAAACGCCCGATGCCAGCTACGGTCAGTCCGGCCCTGCATGTGTAGCATTACCCATAGAATTTTGAGCATGGTGGGTCAAGCTCATGGTGTTCACATTAAGGCCACTCCAGAGATAACCTGTTTATATACTTGGTTTAAGCGTCGCTTTTAGTGGTTCTACAAAAGAGTCCCTCTGAAGTTCTAATTGCACCATCATTGTTAATGCTAAATCAGTTAAGATCTGTGATGTTTACTCCCCAAGCAAAGTCTTGTCCTAATTAACAATTACCTACTCAGCAGGGCATTAAGAATGCTGATTCAAGTCACTGCTTGGCAAAATGTCAAACTTTCCCTCCCTTGGAGCTTCCAAAACAAAATAAAGGCAAAGTATTTTCAGTCAGTTAAAAACATTGGGCCAAAAGGTTATTCGTAATTGTTTCCAGTATGCTGATGTCACATAATTTTATAAAGTTCTGATGTTCACGTAAATAAGTAGTCCTCGAAGACAGATCTATTTTGCTTGGAACACTGTGGGAATTCCAGAAAGAAAAAGAAAGGAATAGTGACTTAATTCTCTGTTTCAAAAAGCATGATTTCAACAAAGGAGGGAATAATACCCTTCTCCCCACCTGGACTGAGACTGCCCCAACCGATGAATAATGCCCTTAGAGTCAATGCGTTGTGTCTGCAGTGCAGAACAGTTATGGGTTAGAGTGTCTTTACTTCACGTACTGAGGCAGTTTGAGGTTCTGAAGCCCCTTACTCTCAGAATATCAAAAAATCCATCTCAAAACAGCCTTCAGGATGCTTCACTCAAACTTCAATGGAACACAAGTTAACCTTTCTTTTGAGGGGCAACACCATATTTAGATCTTTTCAATTGATGAAGGGGTCCTTGGGGTTGATGGCCTGTTTGTGGGTCTAGTGAGTACCACACTATTGCCATAAGCTTGATGGCCCTTGAGTGGCCCTAAGGAGTACAATTCTGGTGGAGCCCAGCCTTGTAGGTTGACATTATCCACATCTCAGTATGGAGTGTCTCACCTGAAACACCCCTGCTATCCACTCAGCCTAGTTTTTAGGTGTGGCTTGACAGAGAATCTGTCTCCAAGGGGAAATATCCTTTACAACGAAACTTTTACAACGCAGTGCTATTACAACGCAGGTTTTACAACGAAAACCATTACAACGCACTGCACTGGGGAGCGCTCTAGGATAGGGAATAGATTTAATTTACTATCCAACACCTTCCCTACTATCCACGGGTACTGGAGTTGGAAAAGTAAATTAAACTATTCACTATCCAGCACCCCAAAGCGCTATGCATTGTAACAGCATGCGTTGTAAAAACTGCGTTGTAACAGCATGCGTGGTAAAAGCATGCATTGTAATGTCATACATCCGTCTCCAAGTCATATTGTTAAAATGTTTTAAAAATCTCACTTTATGTTATTGACTGCTTGGCGCATCACTTTACCTCCTATGGTGTGCTTGCACGGCAATGCATGGCGGGCTATCTTATCTTTCAAAAGTACTTAGAATCATTACAAGCCAAAACCTTTCTCTCCTAGGTGCATTGTATACCGTCATTATTTTGTATTTCTAACACTTTACGCTGTTTTAATCCTTTAGTCGGAACTCAAATGCAAGACAGAACTACTGGCATTGCCAGTGGTTGTTTCTATAGGTTTCAGTCATGTGCTGACACATTTTTGCAGCATTGAGTGCCTGCAGGTGACCAGAACATTTTAAAGTAGGACCAGTGTGTCTATGTGAGCTTGCCTTGCAGTGGTGCTCAGAGCAGGAGCCTTATCTCTTTTGCTTACTACTCATTGGGTCCGATTCACAAGGGTAAAACGAGATGAAATTCTAACTTTACCATTTACGGTATGCACAAAGGTCTTTACGGGTAGTAAAGTTAGACTTTTGTCTCAGTTAAACTTAAGCTTTGGACTTAAGTTTAGCTGAGACCAAAACTGACACAAAGGTCTAACTTTACTACTCATAAATGTCCTTTGTGAATGCCGAAAGTTGTAAAGTTAGACTTTCATCTCAGTTTACCTCTATGAATAGGGCCCATTGACTTTACTTTTTAGGTTTTGCCTGGCGAAAAGATGCGCTCTGCGCATCTTTTTCGCGCAGGCGAAATCCTGATGAGTTCTGTAGTGTGGCTTTGGGTCGGCCCTCGTCATTCATTGGCTGGCTCCATAAATGGAGCCTAGCCATTGGACGAGGGGCCTGTCCGTCAATGCCGGACCAGATTCGGGGGCGTTCCCGCGTTTCTTTGGCTTTTGCCGACGTCACGCGACGCCGGGAACGCCCCCGATTCTGTTCCGGCATTGCCGGCACCTCCCTTGCTCCCCCTCCCGCTTGTTTCCTGGTGCCCGCCTTCGTGCTCCGGCCGGCCGTCGTCAGCGTCTCTCCTCCCCCTTTCCCGCCCCCTCCCGCTTGTTTTGGTGCCCGTCTTCTGCTCCGGCCGGCCGTCGTCAGCTCTCTCCTCCCCCTTTCCCGCCCCCTCCCGCTTCTCTCTGATGCCCGCCTTCCGGTGAGACACTGTGATGAATGCCACTGAAAGCCCTGGATGGACTGGGCTGGGTCCGGGTCAGTCTGCTCGGTAGTGGGCTGACTAGTGACTTGAAACATTGAAAGAACATATTTGAACCAGCCTTTGACAATAAATTATGACGTAATGCAGCTAACACAAATGTAACGTGTGAAACTGCAGACTGTTATGTTCAGCCAGAGTGGAGCTTCAGAGTGGAGCTTCAGAGTGCAGAGTGGAGCTTCAGAGTGGAGCTTCAGAGTGCAGAGTGGAGCTTCAGAGTGCAGAGTGGAGCTTCAGAGTGCAGAGTGGAGCTTCAGAGTGGAGCTTCAGAGTGGAGCTTCAGAGTGGAGCTTCAGAGTGGAGCTTCAGAGTGGAGCTTCAGAGTGCAGAGTGGAGCTTCAGAGTGCAGAGTGGAGCTTCAGAGTGGAGCTTCAGAGTGCAGAGTGGAGCTTCAGAGTGGAGCTTCAGAGTGCAGAGTGGAGCTTCAGAGTGGAGCTTCAGAGTGCAGAGTGGAGCTTCAGAGTGGAGCTTCAGAGTGCAGAGTGGAGCTTCAGAGTGGAGCTTCAGAGTGCAGAGTGGAGCTTCAGAGTGGAGCTTCAGAGTGCAGAGTGGAGCTTCAGAGTGCAGAGTGGAGCTTCAGAGTGCAGAGTGGAGCTTCAGAGTGCAGAGTGGAGCTTCAGAGTGGAGCTTCAGAGTGGAGCTTCAGAGTGGAGCTTCAGAGTGGAGCTTCAGAGTGGAGCTTCAGAGTGGAGCTTCAGAGTGCAGAGTGGAGCTGCAGATTCAGAGTGGAGCTGCAGATTCAGAGTGGAGCTGCAGATTCAGAGTGGAGCTGCAGAGTGGAGCTGCAGAGTGGAGCTGCAGAGTGGAGCTGCAGAGTGGAGCTTCAGAGTGGAGCTTCAGAGTGGCGCTTCAGAGTGGAGCTTCAGAGTGGAGCTTCAGAGTGGAGCTTCAGAGTGGAGCTTCAGAGTGGAGCTTCAGAGTGCAGAGTGGAGCTTCAGAGTGGAGCTTCAGAGTGCAGAGTGGAGCTTCAGAGTGGAGCTTCAGAGTGCAGAGTGGAGCTTCAGAGTGGAGCTTCAGAGTGCAGAGTGGAGCTTCAGAGTGCAGAGTGGAGCTTCAGAGTGCAGAGTGGAGCTTCAGAGTGCAGAGTGGAGCTTCAGAGTGCAGAGTGGAGCTTCAGAGTGGAGCTTCAGAGTGGAGCTTCAGAGTGGAGCTTCAGAGTGGAGCTTCAGAGTGCAGAGTGGAGCTTCAGAGTGCAGAGTGGAGCTGCAGATTCAGAGTGGAGCTGCAGATTCAGAGTGGAGCTGCAGATTCAGAGTGGAGCTGCAGAGTGGAGCTGCAGAGTGGAGCTTCAGAGTGGAGCTTCAGAGTGGAGCTTCAGAGTGGAGCTTCAGAGTGGAGCTTCAGAGTGCAGAGTGGAGCTTCAGAGTGGAGCTTCAGAGTGCAGAGTGGAGCTTCAGAGTGGAGCTTCAGAGTGCAGAGTGGAGCTTCAGAGTGGAGCTTCAGAGTGCAGAGTGGAGCTTCAGAGTGGAGCTTCAGAGTGCAGAGTGGAGCTTCAGAGTGGAGCTTCAGAGTGCAGAGTGGAGCTTCAGAGTGCAGAGTGGAGCTTCAGAGTGCAGAGTGGAGCTTCAGAGTGCAGAGTGGAGCTTCAGAGTGGAGCTTCAGAGTGGAGCTTCAGAGTGGAGCTTCAGAGTGGAGCTTCAGAGTGGAGCTTCAGAGTGCAGAGTGGAGCTGCAGATTCAGAGTGGAGCTGCAGATTCAGAGTGGAGCTGCAGATTCAGAGTGGAGCTGCAGAGTGGAGCTGCAGAGTGGAGCTGCAGAGTGGAGCTGCAGAGTGGAGCTTCAGAGTGGAGCTTCAGAGTGGCGCTTCAGAGTGGAGCTTCAGAGTGGAGCTTCAGAGTGGAGCTTCAGAGTGGAGCTTCAGAGTGGAGCTTCAGAGTGCAGAGTGGAGCTTCAGAGTGGAGCTTCAGAGTGCAGAGTGGAGCTTCAGAGTGGAGCTTCAGAGTGCAGAGTGGAGCTTCAGAGTGGAGCTTCAGAGTGCAGAGTGGAGCTTCAGAGTGCAGAGTGGAGCTTCAGAGTGCAGAGTGGAGCTTCAGAGTGCAGAGTGGAGCTTCAGAGTGCAGAGTGGAGCTTCAGAGTGGAGCTTCAGAGTGGAGCTTCAGAGTGGAGCTTCAGAGTGGAGCTTCAGAGTGCAGAGTGGAGCTTCAGAGTGCAGAGTGGAGCTGCAGATTCAGAGTGGAGCTGCAGATTCAGAGTGGAGCTGCAGATTCAGAGTGGAGCTGCAGAGTGGAGCTGCAGAGTGGAGCTTCAGAGTGGAGCTTCAGAGTGGAGCTTCAGAGTGGAGCTTCAGAGTGGAGCTTCAGAGTGCAGAGTGGAGCTTCAGAGTGGAGCTTCAGAGTGCAGAGTGGAGCTTCAGAGTGGAGCTTCAGAGTGCAGAGTGGAGCTTCAGAGTGGAGCTTCAGAGTGCAGAGTGAAGCTTCAGAGTGGAGCTTCAGAGTGCAGAGTGGAGCTTCAGAGTGGAGCTTCAGAGTGCAGAGTGGAGCTTCAGAGTGCAGAGTGGAGCTTCAGAGTGCAGAGTGGAGCTTCAGAGTGCAGAGTGGAGCTTCAGAGTGGAGCTTCAGAGTGGAGCTTCAGAGTGGAGCTTC
Organism: Lissotriton helveticus; assembly: GCF_964261635.1. Taxonomy (NCBI): domain Eukaryota; kingdom Metazoa; phylum Chordata; class Amphibia; order Caudata; family Salamandridae; genus Lissotriton; species Lissotriton helveticus. The sequence continues at coordinate 750,299,533 of NC_136069.1, read as the reverse complement.
AGAGTGGAGCTTCAGAGTGGAGCTTCAGAGTGGAGCTTCAGAGTGGAGCTTCAGAGTGCAGAGTGGAGCTGCAGATTCAGAGTGGAGCTGCAGATTCAGAGTGGAGCTGCAGATTCAGAGTGGAGCTGCAGAGTGGAGCTGCAGAGTGGAGCTTCAGAGTGGCGCTTCAGAGTGGAGCTTCAGAGTGGAGCTTCAGAGTGGAGCTTCAGAGTGGAGCTTCAGAGTGGAGCTTCAGAGTGCAGAGTGGAGCTTCAGAGTGGAGCTTCAGAGTGCAGAGTGGAGCTTCAGAGTGGAGCTTCAGAGTGCAGAGTGGAGCTTCAGAGTGCAGAGTGGAGCTTCAGAGTGCAGAGTGGAGCTTCAGAGTGCAGAGTGGAGCTTCAGAGTGCAGAGTGGAGCTTCAGAGTGCAGATTCAGAGTGCAGAGTGGAGCTTCAGAGTGCAGAGTGGAGCTTCAGAGTGGAGCTTCAGAGTGGAGCTTCAGAGTGGAGCTTCAGAGTGGAGCTTCAGAGTGGAGCTTCAGAGTGGAGCTTCAGAGTGCAGAGTGGAGCTTCAGAGTGCAGCTTCAGAGTGCAGAGTGGAGCTTCAGAGTGGAGCTTCAGAGTGGAGCTTCAGAGTGGAGCTTCAGAGTGGAGCTTCAGAGTGGAGCTTCAGAGTGGAGCTTCAGAGTGGAGCTTCAGAGTGTCAAGAGCAATGCCAATAGCTCTAACTTTAACAAAGGCAAAACCATTGCATTGTAAATGCTTGTTGGTGTTAGTGACTATGCTTTCACTTTCACCCGATTATTGACTCAAAATAAAACAGAGGTTTCTAGAGAGTTAACACATAACTAAAATATGGCAGTGCTGAGCTTTGTTGAGCCTAGGGCTGTTGTGAGGCCTTGATGCTAAATAGCTGAAAGGGTTCTCTGGTAGAACATCGATAACAAAAATATTGTGTGGACAGAATATCGGGTCAAAAATATCGAGGACCAAAATATCGAGAAAGTAAGTGCAAATAGGTAAGTATAGTTTTACTATTCTTAGCTCCACATCTCTGTACCTTGAAGATATATATATATATATATTCACTGAAAAAACCATAGGTTATACACCATATATAGTTAGGAATTAGCATTTAAAAACCTTATTTTACTCACACAAAACCATTGAAATTCCATATATAGTTAGTTGTACTAACTATATATCACGCACCCGCAATCCACTGCTGATCATGTCACATATTACATCATTCATGACATGGTCAGTGACATCACTGATGACATCACTGATGACATCTCAAATGACATCACTGATGACATCACTGATGACAACATCCAGTGACTGTATTTTTCTGTAAAGTTAAAATATGTCTTACATATTTAAGAATGAGTGGATGTATAAGTGTCTGGATGAAGGATTTAGTAGGTGCATGACTGACTGTATGAGTGAGTGGTTAAATGTGTCTGACTGAGTGCATGGGTTAGTGACTAAACTGTCTTAATTTGTGCATCATTATGTCTGTTGTTCTGTAAACTGCTGCATGTGTTGATCAGTAGCTATATGAGTAACTATATGGGTTATTGATTGGTTGCCCAAGCATTTGTATGGGAGACTGAGAGTGTGTGTGGGTGGCTGGGAGGTGTATGACTCTGTGCATAGATGTATGGGTTCAAAAGTGCATGTGGAAACAGCTGTATGGGTGGTTGACTGTGTGCATGACTGTATTGGTGAGTGAATAGATATCTCAGTGCTACATGTCAAAGTAAGTACATATGTAAAATACAGTACATGTGAGAGTTGACATATATAAATAACTGTGCATAAGAGCCAGTGAATGTGTGAGTGGCTGTATGGATCATTGTGCTCTTGTATCCAGGATTGTATAAGTGAGTAAATATGTTTTAGTATATGTTTGAATAAGTAAGGTGTGTATAACTGTATAGTTGTGAAAATGGAGCTGTGATTGATTCTTTGCATGACTGACTAGGTGTGTAAGTAACTCCATGGATGAGTGACAGTCTGTGAGTGTCTGTTTACACTGAGTGTATCTAAGGTTATATTAGAGTCTGAAGAGGTTCATCGTATTATCACATGAATGATGTCATCAGTGATGTGATCAGTAATGTCAAATGAGATTTTATCAGTGATGTCATCAGTGATGTCATTTGAGATGTCATCAGTGATGTCATCAGTGATGTCATTTGAGATGTCATCAGTGATGTCATCAGTGATGTCACTGACCATGTCATGAATGATGTAATATGTGACATGATCAGCAGTGGATTGCGGGTGCGTGATATATAGTTAGTACAACTAACTATATATGGAATTTCAATGGTTTTGTGTGAGTAAAATAAGGTTTTTAAATGCTAATTCCTAACTATATATGGTGTATAACCTATGGTTTTTTCAGTGAATTTTCAAGGTTTTGTAAATGCAAATTCCTAACTATATATGGTCTATAACCTATGGTTTTTTCAGTGAATTTCATTGGTTTTTTAAAAGCTAATATCTATAGCTGTAAAATGTATTCTTCTTTAAATACAAAAATATATTTTATATGTTTATTAATAATTTTTTTTAAATATTTTTTTTGTTTCGCTCCCGGTCCGCGAACCGGGAAGCTTTCCGTTAGCTCAATTTGATGCCGCGACCCGGTCCGCGAACCGGTAAGAAATCAACATAGTGACGGTATCGCGTTGCCGCGTAATGCGTCTTATGACGTACTGCGTTAGCGCACCCGGAAGTGCCCCGGGGCGCGGACCGAGGAGCGAAACGCAGCTCCCCGGAAGCGATCCGCGGCGCGTCGCGAAAGCGCGACGTATCGCGTTGCCGCGTAATGCGTCTTGTGACGTACCGCGTTAGCGCACCCGGAAGAGTCCCGGGGCGCGGACCGAGGCGCGAAGCTTAGCGACCCGGAAGCTAACCGGGGCGCGTTCCGCAGCGCGTAACATGAGCGTGAGAGGTCATGTGACTTGTTAATAAAACTTTTCATTGGTTCATTTCACTTTTGGTTTCATAATGATGTAAGGCTAGGTCAGGTGACCTAAAAATAACACTTTTCATTGGTTGAGAAGTATTGTTTTTCCCAAATGATGAAAACCCCTCCTTCTTTCCTCACTCTGACTTTCATCATTGTGAGAGGAAGACCTATTTTGCTTGTTGGAAAATGGCTTCATTGGTAGCTTCAGCTGGTGGACCCCCACCACCACCACCACCTCCTCATGGGAAGAGAGGACCACCTCCCCAGGTCATTACCAACACTGAGGAGGAAGATGAAGAAATGGATGAGGAGGGAGAAGAACCACAGTTCTTAGAAGAGGTGCCCCGGGTTTCCAGAAAGAAAGCCAGTTTCATCTGGCAATTTTATTCGATCCCTCGTGGCCAAAAAAAAGTCAATGCGAGGTATGTCACCTGCCTCATATGCAAAGAACAATTGTCCAGAGGGACGGACAAAAAATATAGCTATGGAAATCACACAATGCACAGGCACATGACAAGGAAGCATCCACTAAATTACAGCCGGGCGGAAATAAGGGATATGCAGGACAATCCAAGACCAACTCCTGTGGCCAGACCAACAATACCGATTTCTCTAACACCAGAAGAGGCACGGGAAACTGTGCCATATATTCAAGAAAATTTTGGGCACATGATTCACTTATGTATGCACTGTCGTGCATTATTAGCTTGTGGCAACATGAGCATCAATGCACTCAACCTGGCGTATGAACACCATGATTGCCCTAACCGCCCCCAGTAATTTTTTTTTGCTCCTGTTGAGCCCTTTTCAACGCCTGTTTTTTGTTGTTTCCCCCCCCCCCAAAAAACCAAAAAAAATATAAAATCGTTCAAAAAATACAAAAAAAACAAAAAATGTTCAAAAAAAAAATATATATAAAACAACAAAAATATAAAAAAAAAAGTTCTTTTCAGAACTACCTTCCCTTTCAAAAAAAATTGCTAGAATGTTTAGCACTCTGGCAAGCTCTATTTCTTTTGGTTCGCTCCCGGGTTAGCTTCCCGGTACGCGGACCGGGAGCTAACCAAAAAAAATTTAAAAAAAAAAAAGTGTAAGTATAAGGAAAGTAAACAGAGAGTGATGTTAAAAGAAAGACAGCTATAGGGAGTAAAGAAGAGATACTGTTTAATAGATCTATTTACCGAAGAAAAGACAGAAGAGGGTATAATTGTGAAAAACAAAATAGATAACGAAGTGAAAGAAAAAAAAAGAGAGTATAACATTAACAAAGAAGAGTTTCTTGGAGAATGTGAGTGAATGTTCAAAATAAGATTAAAACATGAGGAATAACAGAGAGAAAAAATAGAAAACAGAAAACAAAAAATAACAGAAAAAGATTAATTGAAACAGCAAAGAAATGTAAGTAACATAGAGCCATATCATCAACATAGGCAATAAAAGTTTTGCAGCTTTTATTGGCAGAAATGTGTCGCTAAAGCTGCTTTTGTGGCAGAAAACTGCCGCTAAAACCACTTTTGCACCAGTTTTCTGCCAATAAAAAGAGCAATAATTTTATTGGCTGTGTTCATAATATTCCCCTTAGTGTGCTTCAACTACACAGAGAAAGCATTATGAACAAGTAGTGATAGAGTGATCAGTCAAAGACACTAAGAGTAATAGAGACGGAGTGAGTGAACAAGAGTGAGGAACTATGAGAAGAGAGGGACTGAGAAAAAGAGTGGAAGGAGTTGAGTAAGTAGGTAATAGAGAAAGGAATGAGGGAAGTAGCAAAGGCAGGAAACTGAGGGTTAAAGAAATGAAGCAGTGGAACTAATAGTAGTTAAATGTGATAGAAATGTAACGAAAAGAGTACAAAATATTTACCTTATAATTGCCGTTAAATTACTCACTTTTTGTTTTTATACTTTCAATCTGTGAAAGAGAGAACAAACATTTGAAAAATATTAAAACATGTATTTAAAAATTAGGAAAGACAAGGGAAAAGATTGAAGGGCAAACAGTTTTTCAACAACTTTGACACTTACAGAAGCTTCTGCTTCTCCAGGCCCCCTACACAGTCCTAAAGATATACATTTTAAACTAACAGTATCTTGAGGCAGATGAAGTGAGGCCTATCTTAAAACATGGTGCATCTTTTGCATTGCTGTTGTTTCAGAAAAGTGTCGCAAGACACTAAAATTTTAAATAATTGCTTCAGGATGCCAATAAGATGTCTACTATCCAGAGGTTTGTTTGAGGTGAGGCCTACTCAGGGTTGCAGATGAGATTTACACTTGTTGAAGAGTACAGAGGAGATAATACATGTGAAGGTCTACCAATGAAGTGAGTCATGTCCACTGCACTCTTCAACAAAGTCCAAACCTCCTATGTTTCCCTGGACAGACCTAAACTTGATCTGCACAATGTGATTCGTAATGATAGGAAACACAGGTGATGTAATTGAAATACGTGCAATTTATTTTGCTCATTTCACAATCACATCACTTGTGTTTCCTTTGCTTAGGTATCTCATTGTGCAGATGTAGTCTAGCATATGAAAGAATACGCAGAAGTGCAGCACTGCATGCAACAACTTTGACACTTACAGAAGCCTCACCTTCTCCATGCCTCCTACACAGTTCTACATATACATCATAAATGCAAACAGTACAGAATTAATTATACATGTTAAATGGTTTATTTTTGCTGTTCTCAGAATGTATCAAAATTCACTAAAAACAGTGACTTGAAGGTATTCATCATATAACAGCGGGGAAAAAAAAACACAATCAAAATGATTGTGTTTAAAAAACCCATACAACATAAGAAATCAAAATTCAGAACTCCTTAAAGTTAACTTACTTTCCATGACGTCCAAGGATGTCCTATGAACAGCTTACACTCTTTTGTGCTGTTATTACTTTCAGCCCGCCACTTTCTGAAAGAAAATCTCCATCGTTTTTAAAAACACGTTACATGCAATAAATGACTTCTTGCTCTCTACCACAAGTTTCCACAAGGCCAAATCTGGTCAGAGCCATTAATAACTCTTGGATTTCTTGTAAGCCAATCCCGTCATTTGGCATTTCCGCAACTTTCAGAATTAAAATGTTGAAGATCATTTTCACAATCCTGGAATAGTAATATCTTCCCCTTCTTGCTCAGTCATGTTCTACATTTCCTATGACACTGATACTGCTTACTATGAAGCAGACTTACACTACCTCTATGACTACTACAATTATTTAATTCTCTACATCACTTTTAATCACAAAGCAATGTAAAACAGTAGACAGCATTGCAGACTTACATTCCCTCTACTCCATGTTTTGATTGGCTGCTTCAATTAGCTTATAAAAAGAAACAGTTTTTCTGAACTCATTCAAAGTGCACGTATTTCTCCATGACGTCCAGTCCTATGGTTAGAAGTTATGTCTCTGAACTACACTTATCCTCAAGGCCAAATTGTGTAGGAGCCATTAGAACTTCTTGAAATTCCACAGAGCACATCCCGAGATTATTTCCCTAAAATTTTGGTTTTAAAAACACCAGGTAAGAGTTTTTAAGGTCATACGGCAATTTTTTTTTGAAAATTAAAACAGAATCATTGCAGAATGACCAGCCATTTCTAGACTTTAAATAAGCTGTGTAATGTCCTGATGTTATTGAAGGGCCGTCATGATATATAATTGCTGCAGTTACAAAAGTCCTTCCTGATATTGACAACTGCGAAGCTACAAAATTTTTAATTAAAGTTGTCAATTTTGTTCCATCAGGCCTACATCGTTGGAACATTAAAATGACATACTGGCCATATGTTCGTATAAATAATGTGGACATCATTTCAGATTTACATTGGCTACACTCCATGTTGTGATCAGCTGCTTTTACTAGCTTATTAAAGGAGACTGATTTACTGTCTGGCAAAGTTAAATATATAAATCTTTCTGAGTCTACACTAGTAGTACTTGATACCATACAGTTCTCGCAGTCATGCTGCCATTGATAAGAAAGCCCAAACAGCTGATCTACATCTACACCTTCAGCATGTAATACATCAAGCATATACATTAAAAACTCCTGACAATCTTGCTGAATATTTTGAGAGAATTGTGTTTGGCCTGAACATCTGTCTAACAGATTTCGAATTTCAGACACACTTTCTATGTTTCTTCTATCAGTGCTACATTTCTCTAACACAGAATTTAACAAACTGCAAAATCTTTGATCAGAATTGACCACAATCTCTTCTTTTACATTTTCTAGAGAAAACAAAACATTAACCACTACATTAGCATAGCAGTTGACACCAGAACTGTTTTCAAATTGAAAACCAACAACATCTTCAACAGAATCCTTTTTGTTTCTGCTTGTAATTTTAGGTTCATCGACTTTTCGTCTTTTTGCTACAACCTCCCCAGTATTGGTCACATTTCTTCGTTTCCGGCCTACCACACGTTTCTCAAACAAAGGATACTGAGGCAAATGTGGCGCATACTCTCTTCTTAACCTATTGTATTCCTTAACACAATCTAGATCAGCACAAATGTTTGTGACATCACACTCAATCAAGTACAATCCCGATAAAGTTCTAACTCGTGACAATGCCACATATGCCATACCCTCCTTGAACACAGAACTGCCAATATTCACCAATGCACTGTCTACACTTAAACCTTGCGATTTATGGATTGTCACCGCATATGCCAAGCAAACAGGAAACTGCTTACGGCGAACATATAAGTCTTTTACAAGCAAAAATCTAGCAGAACAACGAGCAATTAGCTGTACTTCCTCAATGCCATCAAATTTAATTTTTAAAAATTCAATTCCATCTCTATTTCTGTATTTCACAAAATCAACAACATTACCCATTGATCCATTTACCAGACCTCTTTCAACATGTAAATTCCTTCTTAAAATTATACGGCAGTTCAAGCACACATTCAGAGTCTTTTCAAAACCTGCAGTTTTAGATATACTCTTCTCTAATGAATCCAATTTTGTTTTCAGATTCTCAGACAAAATAATTGTTGATCCCATATGCTCTACTCTGTCAATAGCTTCCAGTTTCACAATCTCTTGCTTTTCTAAATGCAACATTTTGTTGTTAAATTTGGCACATTCTGCAAGAGTTGGCATCAAACATATTCCAGATTTCTTCTCAGTAATTTTCTGAAAAATATTCTCAGGCACAACATCTTGTTCTGGATATAAATTTGACAGTAATCGTGCATGTAAAGCTTCTTTCCCATGCTCGGTCACTTTTCCAATTCTAACATCTTGTAGAATAGTCTTGTAAACTTCATCCTTCGCCTGACGCATATTTTCATGCAGTTCAGCATAATTGAAGTTTAACCATATATTGACGTTGCCAATGCTGCCTAGGCACTTCCTGGTATCTTCATGCGTGAGCATTTTGAACACAGGTTGCCCTTTCACTGGTGTCAGCTGCAGAAGATCTCCAAAAACAATGATGTGTTTGCCACCAAATAACACATCATACTCTGTTTTGAGAACTTCTTGCATTCTCAAATGCACAAAGGCAAGCATGACATTGGAAACCATGCTTACTTCGTCAATGATAAGAAGTTTCATTTTTCTCAAGATTCTTGAAACTTCAAAACAAGCATCTCCAGATAGCTTGTGATATTGTAATTTGTTGTCATGCTCCACTGGCAGCATCAGTAAACGATGTAAAGTAATCCCTTTAATATTATGTGCTGCCAGTCCAGTTGGAGCAGTGACAACACAAGACAGCGATGACTCTGTCCTTTCCTGCAAATAGCATGAAATTGCTTTAATGAGGAAACTTTTTCCAGTTCCCGCTTCTCCACTCACGTACAGTCGGACAGGCTTCAACGACGTACATGAGCACTCTTTCTTATCATGACTTAATCCATGATCAATTTGCATGGTAACTTCGTCATATATTTTCCTCTGCTCAACGTTGAGTTGTCTTTCCAACTCTTCTAAGTTAACCGCATTCTCCTGAGCATGTGCCATGGCTCTTTCCACTTCATTCATAGCAGTGGCAGCTTCATTTTCGATAACAGGTCCTCCTAGTGGATCCTGACTCAATGAAGCAGAACTCTGACTGTCCTGAGAACTGTCTCTGGCAATCTCGGCTGCAATCGTTGCTTCCTGCTCAATTTCCGCATTCAACATTTCTACATATTTGGGAAAAGCAGGACATTCTATGGTCTCCTTGGCGGCATTGAAAGAGTCTTCGTAACAGAGAAAATCTCCAAGCAGTTCCTCTTCTGCACGCCAAGGCTTGAAAAGTTGCAAAAGTGCTAAATAGAAAAACTCCTTTTTTTCAGGAGATTCGCCACTCAATTTTCGATGGTTTACCAAGTGGCATTTTCTTTGCTTGACCAGACATCCCTCACTTCCTATTACAGCATACACTCCTTTCTCAGTATCTTCTTTGATGTTCCTCTTGAATATGTAATTTTGAAGAACCTCATACAGACAAACATTCTCAAGGTGAATGCTTCGATTTGGATAATATGTATCCAACATATTGGTCTTCAAAATGTCGGTACTGTTTGGCTCCTTTTCCGCCAAATACTCAATTTCCCGGACAAGTTTGAGAACTCGATTACGCGTTGCAGCAAGACCAAGACTCGCCCAAACGATACTCCTGGACTTGGCATAGAGACTTGCTGAAGACAACCGGTCAGAACATTCGTACGCTCCGATTTCTCGATGCGACAACATCTTCAGACTGAAACTGTACAACTTCTTGCTGAGGCTCTTTTCATGGGAAATGTCCTCCCACATATCCTTCAATTCTGTCTTCTCTTTTTTGGTGATGTAAGACGTCACATACCGAGCCACAGCCATACAATTATCAGCCACAAACTGTATATCCATGTTAGCATTCCACATGGACAAAATCACCGGGTTGTAGTCATTGATGTACTTGGACTCTTCGTTCCTCTTCAAATTGTATGTGTTTTTAGGTGATTTCTTCATGACATTGTGTCGCAGCGAAGACATCAAACTGTTTACTCTTCCTTTACAAATCACCGGTCGTGGAAAGCCGAAACGACATTTGGTGTAGAACTTGTCCTTGTTTCGGAATTTACGACGGCAGTACTTTCCACATCGATGGCTTTGGAAACGCAGAACTTTTTCTCTTAGGCTTTTCTTCTCCTTTGCGTTTGGAACAGCACACGTAGAATACTGTTGGATGAAACTCATCACTGAGTCTTCTGGATCCGTTCCAAATTTAGGTGCATCCTTGATCCACAGCAACATATGTATATGAGGAGCACCTCTTGCTTGGTACTCCTTTCTCCAGAAGAAATCCAACACCTCTCCAAGAGGTGGATTCTTCTTATTCATGATGAAAGACATCATAGCTTCAAATCTATGATTGAAGTACCTACATACATTGACTGGATCCAAAGAGCACAGTTCTCCGGGTGTCTTGAATTCGATGTTATCTACGTTAGCATTACCCTCTCGTAGAAATTCAAGTAAGTATTCCCAGCCATACTCGGCACAGCTCAGAGTGAGGAACCATGTGGGAGTACCTAAGTTCCTCAGCATACATTTTAAATCACCATGACGACGGTACCAGTACTCATTAGTACCACGCTGACACGCCATGAGATTAATCAGGTGAGAATCCAAAATACTGTCTTGGACATTGACTTTATCCATAAAGTCACTTGCCGAGATGTTTTGCATGTGTATACCACTTTTCAAGATGTGGTTCACTGCATATGACAGTCCAGACAGATCGCTTTCAAACAGGAGATGAAACAAATAAGGAATGCATTGTCGAAACCTAGCATCTCCTGCATACAATCGCAAAGTCCGGTATTCAGAAGCAGGAATTTGATGAGGTCGCTCATCATATCTTCCTCCCTGACCTGTTGGAAAAAGCTGTGGGAAACACCGAGCTTCCAAACTTTCCTCCCAAACACTAATGGGACTCCCTTTGGCTTGTTTCATTTGAAACAACTCAATAGCATTCCCCATGACTTCCTTGGAATGCAAAGGATGAACACTATAATGTTCATATATTTCTTCACTAGTAGAGGGTTCTACTTTCTCAATTTGACCAGCACACAAATCGCTATCCTCTTCCTCACTTACTTCCTCTTCTGCAACATATACATTCTTATAGTATTTATTATTTTTTTTCAAATACAATGTTGCCTTTTTAACTTTCCTAACATCTACTAAATCTTGCCATATATTCTTATTCTTTGTCGGAACCCCATTAACTAAGATAACCAGAGGTTCCTCTTCCACTTTTTCTACTCCAATTGTGTTAATGTTTTTCTTCAAATCTAGAGGCAAATAAACAACTCTTCCCTTTAATCCTCTCTGTAAATCTGATGGAGGCAATTTCCCTGTCTTTGGCTCCATTCTTACAATAGCCTGAAAGGGATGGATACTTTGAATCAAAATAGATTCATAAGTATTTAAATCCTTCAATTCAGAAGGAATCTCAACCAATTCCAGATTATTATGAACTGCTCTAGCAGGCATCTGGTTTTGATTTAATTTGCAACAACAATAAGTACACACACGTTGATCCAATCCCAAATCAAAACAATTTTCTACCATCAAGTATGTTGCGAAATCCTTCCATTCACTATTATTTTCCCTTTCACTTTTTGCATATAAATCCACTAACTTAGTCTGATTCTTATAATAAGTGCGTCAACAACACACACAAGTGAAATTTGGCCTCTCACTTGATTTCACCTCAAACGTGGCAATTTCCCTCTGGAAATTATCTGTACTGGAAACCTGTACACTATCTTCCACATTACCCTCTTCTTCTTGGTCAATTTCAACATTCTCCTCTTTACTTCCAAAGTAACAAAACTCAATTTCTTCACAAATATTCTTCACATCTACTTCAGAACCATGCAAAAGAGCAGCGCATAATTGTTTAAGCATAATTGCTGGACTCTTAGCATAATACAACATTCTAACTAATTTCCTCACTTTATTATGATGCACTGCTATCATCCTGAAATGATGAAAAACACTCTGGCATACTCTCCTGGAAAGACAAGCCAGTGAATGACCATGCAAACCTGTCACTTCTCTCACTCTGCAAGGATCTAATTCTTGCAACAACCTTATTTTCTGCTTCAAACTTTTCTTATTAAATGACCGTACAAAATCACAAAGCAAATTGATGGAATCCTGTCGCACACTACAAATACTACTACACTTCCAGGTGTAGACAGGACCCTTAGCACGTCTTCCTAAAACCTCATTACCTAACTCCTCTTCTGTCTCTGTTGTCACAAGTTTTTCTTTTTCAACTGGACAACCATCTTTCACTTCATAAGCACGACCACTGGTGTCAACTGCATGCACCAAATCATTATCCTGGAAATAACTCTCCTCATTAAAAAATGCCTCACAGCTTGAACTATGCATCCATTCTCCAGAAAAAACTTCACAAAAATTACTACGATTAACTATTCTCTTCCATCTACTATTTCTTTTGAAATCATAAATTGCCTTGTTTAGCTTCCTAATTCTATTGATTATCAAAATAAATAACTTACGTTTAATTTCAAATGCCTGATCAATAACTTTCTCAACTTTTTTTTTTCTCTTATAAAAAACCAGTTTCTGTTGACCTTTCTTAATATTTTTTAACAAATTGCCAATTATCCTGTTGCGGAACATTCGTTTACGAATCTCCCTAAACTGTTGTTTCCTTCTACTATCATGCACAGAGTTATCTCTTGCTCTAGCAGTAACATTTTTGATTGGCCTTTCCTTTCCATTTGAATTCCTTCTCGTTTTATGGACTGAAACATTATCTGTAGTAATATTTTTTTTACTACACATATTTCTTATGAAATATTTTGTGCTCTTACCCGGTGCTTTCTTCGTGACTTGACAAATCTTTTTGTTAGAGGACTGCTGCTTATTTTCTTTCACCTGCTGTCTTTGACGTTTTGCAGCCTTTCTCTGTCTTTCTATTGTTGGCATGGTGAAATCTTGAAATGATCTGCAGTTGAATCTGTGGTAAAATATAATAAAAAATGTTATTAACCATTATTACCAAACAGTAAATCAATAACAGTGATCAAAAACTTAACACACTACTTGACATTTTAATTAGAAGATTTTTTAGTCGTTGGCAAATTTACAATACAGAAATAGCAGAAAAGAAATGACATTTATATTTATGTTACCTGTGCTATTTTATATGTGAATCTGATCTAATTTTATGAGCATATTTTAATATTTTATTGAAGACACTACACATAACCTGTTTTTGAAGGTGTCTTTATTTTTAAATTAAACGGTTTACATTTTTACTTTTTATTAATTATAAATTTTAAAAATAAATGTTTATATTTCCATAGGCTCAAGCAGGTCAGCTTCCCACCCTATGTCATATAATTCGGACAAATCTGCATCCTCATCACGCTCTTCTTCATCCTCAGGATTTAAATCATCCAAAGGATCAACATCCACTGATGTTTCAATTACAAGTTCAATGATGAGGTCAAAATCAACTGATTGCAGATTGTCGCTCATGTTGATGTTGTCTTTATCTTTAAAGAAAGATAACAACAATGAGATGTTGCAGAGTAAGAGACAAATCTCAGAGATTATAATAGTAAAATTGTTTAACAAGAGTAATATTTTGCAGCTATTATTTAGCCATGTCCAGCAATGCTGAGCAGGTGAAGACTATGTCTAAATTTTCAGTGAACAGGACTCATCTCTTCTTAACCTTGGATAAGCCTCACCGACTCTGTGTGTCCTGCACATACTTAAATGTAAAGGGGCAGATTTATGTTAAATGGCACATCCCCAGGCATGCACCAGTTAACGTGCACCACTACTCTGCCACCCATGTTGTGCCGTATTTACAATTAGATAGGAGAAAGCTTCGTCAAAACCCTGCGCCTGCTTTAAGCAGGCATAGGTCTTGACGCAACATTGTGGAGATGGGGCACCCCTGAGCCTTGCTTGAGCTGCATCGCACTTGCGATACAACTCCAGCAATCACTACCTTTACAGCACAGATACGTCACGCATCTGTGCCATTTTTGCCCCATGATGCCCCGCATTGTAAATGCAGCACACCATGGGTGGCGGAACAGCGGCGCAGGATGACTGACACATCCCTGGTGATGCACCAGTCATCATAAATCTATCCCTAAGCTTCTTATCTTTTTGGAGATGAACCGCCATATGTATCATCAAAGTTTTTTCCATTTCCTAAATAGCGAACTTTAAGGAATAAATAGCGATTCATTACCATTCCTAGTTTGCGATGACCTATTTGCTAATTACAAATTACCCATTCATTTCCATGCAGCAGGAGGCCCATAGGAATGAAGCTGCAATTTGCGATTAGCAATTTGCTCATCGCAAATTAGGAATTTTTCCAAGGGTGCAGGGGTGTCTCAAGAACAAGTAATCAAAAGAAGAGTGACCAATACAGGTAAGGTGTATAAAAAGAGGTGGGTGTCGCACGTGAAGTCTGAGGCCAGTTGTTAGTGATCCGATGGTAGGACCAAATTTCAAGAAAAAATGCACTATTTTTTCAGGAAACCCTCACTCACCCTAGTGGTGACATGCTTCATCATCGGGTCCACCGGGAGAGATCGAGTACCTCCCCGGTGTGCTGCGACGCCAGGAGACTGCGGAGCAGGTTTTTGTGAAGATGAAGTGTGAAAAATTATAAGGTTTAAAAATGTCAGAGGTTGTACCAAAAAACTTTATTCACTGGTTAACCTGACATATTAAAAATAAGATATGTGAAGGGAAACTAGCCAATTACTTTATACTGGTGTTTACCCTGTAAAGAAGGTCAACATGTTTCTGCCCATTTATGTGTGTAAATTTACTGGGCTTTCATCAGGACCGGTAAGAGAGTGTGCCAATGACAGGAGGGGCACGCTAAGGCCCGCCCTGCCAATGGTCGTGAAAGTTAAAAATAGCACTATGTGTAAAATTGGTGCACAAAGAAAAAGAAAACAAACTCATAAGTAGTGGGGGTTTACCTCTTTTGTGAGGAACCTAGGAGTCTGTAGGAAAAAAATTGACAGACAGACAAACACAAACATAAACACAGAAATATCGAGTCATTGGATTGTGCATATGTACAGTGGCCATAAAGGGTGACTTTGTGGCTCGACACGTGCTTGCATACATATCAAGGGCCGTGGCCGGTATGCCTTGGTTGCGTAGTTGAAATCATGCCAAAATCCGAGGTGGAGGGACCTCAACTAACGCCGATTCAAACTGTTCAGCGCAGACTGTTGCATATATGTGGTATAGCAGCAGTGGCTCAAAGAGCAGACTAGACAATTATAAGTCTGTTTGTGAGGAAATACAAGATATATCTTGCTACCTATAGTGGGGTGTCAGGGATTGAACCCCGAAGGAAGACAATGCGAGGAAACAGCGTCCCGGTGCAAAAGCGCCGTGACACTGCTGGCCGTGGTATATATATTACCCAAGCACACAATCATTCAATACAGAGTATAGGATAAATGTCCTTACTTGTAAAGAAATAGATCCACGCCCCATAGAACACAGGAGGGGGGTGGGAGCGACAATGGCACACCCTGTAATTGAGGGAGAAAGGGAAACAAATACACACAGAGGAGGATTTTTAGAACTGGCAGAATTCCAAGCATTCAACTTATCTGGTTAGAAAGGAGTCTTCAGAGAAAGGTCTCTTACGCCCGCAACGCTCGGCACCCGCTCGGCACCTAGCTTCACCCTCGCTGGATCTCGTGGATCCATTGCGGTGGGCGAGCGAGGCGTATGAAGGGCGGTGGCCGAGAGCGGACCAATCAGGCGCCTGGGTTGGAAACGAGGCTTGGAGCACAAAGGACGCTGAGCCAATGAGGGAGTAAGGGGCTCGCGTCATCTCGCGAGAGAATTAGGAAGCGAGGCTTGTAATGACACGCAAGCCTCGAGTTTGAGAAGGGCGGGACCCGCCTGGTTAGAGCCAATAAGGGCGTCGGGTAGACTCACGGGTGATTTCGAAAGCGATTGGCAGGGCGGGCCTTAGCGTGCCCCTCCTGTCATTGGCACACTCTCTTACCGGTCCTGATGAAAGCCCAGTAAATTTACACACATAAATGGGCAGAAACATGTTGACCTTCTTTACAGGGTAAACACCAGTATAAAGTAATTGGCTAGTTTCCCTTCACATATCTTATTTTTAATATGTCAGGTTAACCAGTGAATAAAGTTTTTTGGTACAACCTCTGACATTTTTAAACCTTATAATTTTTCACACTTCATCTTCACAAAAACCTGCTCCGCAGTCTCCTGGCGTCGCAGCACACCGGGGAGGTACTCGATCTCTCCCGGTGGACCCGATGATGAAGCATGTCACCACTAGGGTGAGTGAGGGTTTCCTGAAAAAATAGTGCATTTTTTCTTGAAATTTGGTCCTACCATCGGATCACTAACAACTGGCCTCAGACTTCACGTGCGACACCCACCTCTTTTTATACACCTTACCTGTATTGGTCACTCTTCTTTTGATTACTTGTATATTGCTTGGGGACTAAGAGTGCCCTAAAAACCCTTTCTCTCCTTTTGTTGAGACACGTGTCTCAAGAACACCCTGCTGCACCCCCTGAAAAAGAAATTTGGGGGCATATGGCGCACATACATGCCCTAAGGGCATGTATGGGCGTCATATGGGACCTTTTGTTTTTTGGAAAAAAAGCTTTTTCAAAAGAATTCACAAATTACCACCAACTAGAAGTTGGTGGTAGTTTCCAAATCCTTAATGACATTTTTTTACATATTTTTTGTTTGATACATTGCATTTAAGTAATCACAAAATTTGCAAATCCTTCAGTGCAATTGCAAAATAAGGAATAGCAAATTTTGCTACTCCTTATTTTGCATCAAACTTGTTTGATACATACCATTTGTCTAATTAACATTCGCAAAGGCCGAAAATCGTAGAATTTTGATCTTTGCGAATGCTAATTAGCTTGATACATATGGCCCCAAGTGAGGCCTGTCTTGCGACATGGTGCATCTTTTGCATCACTGCTGCATCGGTTTCATGTGGTACGTTTTTTTTACACCATGACATATCTGCCTAAATGCATCAATTTGTAATTTTGTCGCCTCATAGCAAATCTTTTGCACCGCTGCTGCATCATAAAAGTGACGCACAGTGGCACAAAAGAGGCATACACCTATCATAAATCTGTCCCTAGCATTTTAAATGATTAATCCAGGATGACGATAAGGTGTGGCCTATCCAGAGGTTTGTTTAAGGTGAGGCCTACTCAGGATTGCAGATTAAAGTTACGCTTGATGAAGAATACAGAGGAGATAATACATGTAAAGGCCTACCAATGAAGTAAGTAATGTGCACTTTATTGCGCCAGTCATCATAAATGTATCCCTAAGCTTCTTATCTTGTTACAGATGAACCACCATATGTACCATCAAACTATTTTGCATTTCCTAAATAGCAAATTTTAAGGAATAAATAGCAATTCTTTACCATTCCTAATTTGCAATGAGCAAATTGCTAATTGCAAATTAGCACCGCCGCTGCATCATAAAAGTGACGCACAGTGGCACAAAAGAGGCATACACCTATCATAAATCTGTCCCTAGCATTTTAAATGATTAATCCAGGATGACAATAAGGTGTGGCCTATCCAAAGGTTTGTTTAAGGTGAGGCCTACTCAGGATTGCAGATTAAAGTTACGCTTGATGAAGAATACAGAGGAGATAATACATGTAAAGGCCTACCAATGAAGTAAGTAATGTCCACTTTATTGCGCCAGTCATCATAAATGTATCCCTAAGCTTCTTATCTTGTTACAGATGAACCACCATATGTACCATCAAACTATTTTGCATTTCCTAAATAGCAAATTTTAAGGAATAAATAGCAATTCTTTACCATTCCTAATTTGCAATGAGCAAATTGCTAATTGCAAATTACCCATTCATTTCCATGGGCTAGGAGGCTCATAGGAATGACGGTTGCAATTTGCGATTAGCAATTAGCTCATCACAAAATAGGAATTTTTTCAAGCGTGCAGGGGTATCTCAAGAACACCCTGCTGCACCCCTGAAAAATAAATTTGGGGCATATGGCACACATACATGCCCTAAGGGCATCTATGGGCGTCATATGGGACCTTTTGTTTTTTGGAAAAAAATGCTTTTTGAAAAGAATTCGCAAATTACCACAAACTAGAAGTTGGTGGTAGTTTCCAAATCCTTAATATCATTTTTTACATATTTTTTGTTTGATACATTGCATTTAAGGAATCGCAAAATTTGCAAATCCTTCAGTGCAATCGCAAAATAAGGAATAGCAAATTTTGAATTAAGGACATTTTAAGTCATTTCCACATGTGCAGTGTTTTCAAATTATGATTTGAAAATCGTTTTTGGGGAAAAGTAATGGTTTGCAAATTTATGACAAGGACATAATGGTGTATGCTTCTCTATAAGGCATTTCAGTGTCTCTGATGTCATTTTCCCCATATTACATTATAAGACCTTTCCCCATGGAGCACATTCCTTGTAAATATGCTCCCACCTGTGCATGGCGAATTTAGATTTTGACTGTTTGAGTCACATAGCCATGTTAAAAGTGACCCCAAAAAATTGCAAACGCTTTAAAAAAAACACATTCATGTGTCTTAAGGACATTATAAGTCATTTCCCCATGGACAGTGTTTTCTAAGTGGCGCAAAAGAGGCATACACCTATCATAAATCTGTCCCTAGCATTTTAAATGATTAATTCAGGATGACAATAAGATGTGGCCTATCCAGAGGTTTGTTTAAGGTGAGGCCTACTCAGGATTGCAGATTAAAGTTACGCTTGATGAAGAATACAGAGGACATAATACATGTAAAGCTCTACCAATGAAGTAAGTGATGTCCACTTCATTGCGCCAGTCATCATAAATGTATCCCTAAGCTTCTTATCTTGTTAGACATCAACCGCCATATGTATCATATAACTATTTTGCATTTCCAAAATAGCGAATTTTAAGGAATAAATAGCGAATCTTTACCATTCCAAATTTGCGATGAGCAAATTGCTAATTGCAAATTACCCATTCATTTCCATGGGCTAGGAGGCTCATATAAATGAAGGTGCAATTTGCGATTAACAATTTGCTCATCGCAAATTAGGAATTTTTCCAAAGGTGCAGGGGTGTCTCAATAACACCCTGCTGCACCCTTGAAAAAGAAATTTGGGGGCATATGGCGCACATAAATTTTAACAACATTCCTTTACCTCAAAAACGATTTTCAAATCATAATTTCAAAACACTGCACATGGGAAAATTACTTAAAATGTCCTTAAGACACATAAAAGCGTTTTTTGATTGCCTTTGCAGCATGTTTGTATCACTTTTAACATGGCTATGTAACACAAACATTCAAAATCTAAATTTGCCATGCACAGGTGGGAGCATATTTACAAGCAATTTGCGCCACAGAGAAAGGTCTTACATTAAAATGGGAAAAATAACATCAGGGACAGTCAATTGCCTTATAAAGAAGCATACACCATTATGTCCTTGTCATAAATTTAAAAACAATTCCTTTTCCCCAAAAACGATTTTCAAATCATAATTTCAAAACACTGCACATGGGAAAATGACTTAAAATGTCCTTAAGACACATGAAAGCGTTTTTTGATTGCCTTTCCAGCATGGTTGGGTCACTTTTAACATGGCTATGTAACACAAACATTTAAAATCTAAATTTACCATGCACAGGTGGGATCATATTTACAAGCAATTTGCGCCACAGAGAAAGGTCTTACATTAAAATGGGAAAAATAACATCAGGGACAGTCAATTGCCTTATAAAGAAGCATACACCATTATGTCCTTGTCATAAATTTAAAAACAATTCCTTTTCCCCAAAAACGATTTTCAAATCATAATTTCAAAACACTGCACATGGGAAAATTACTTAAAATGTCCTTAAGACACATAAAAGCGTTTTTTGATTGCCTTTGCAGCATGTTTGTATCACTTTTAACATGGCTATGTAACACAAACATTCAAAATCTAAATTTTCCATGCACAGGTGGGAGCATATTTACAAGCAATTTGCGCCACATAATTCATAATTTTCTCCTTAAAGCACACTATTCTCTATCTAAATTAAAGAAATATTTTCTCACCTTAGCAAATACTTTGAGTTTGAAAACAGTCTCAGAAACACACCAATTTGTCTTCAGCAGAGCAAAAGGTATGCACTCCAGAGTCTGCAGCTATCAAAAGCACAGAAATGCTGTAATTCTTCACACATATCTCTCATGTCACCCACCATCAAAACTCTTCCCTCACTTTTTTTCAAATGAAAACCCTTCCCCCCTCTGCCCTTTCTGCCTTTTCTGCATGGCAACCACCTCTTGGAAGACCTCTGTTGTTTGCAAGTTCACACAACAATGTTGCAATTGAACTCTGAACTCTCAGTGCACCTGCATATCCAGTGCATTCTTTCATTTAATGATTTTTTATTGACCACTCAAAATACATCTTTCAAAGAACACATCCGTGCACCCTAACTTTCTGTTTTCAGCAATCAAAATCCACCAATCACTGTTACTGCTTCATGAACACAGAAACTCCACAGTTTTTTTTCATTTTACACTCTCATTTTTTCAACTGCCATTTCATTGCCACACTTCATCTGACTGCAGGAGAACCTTCTCTCACCATGTTTTCTGTCTGGATTGTTGGACATAGTTATATTCACTGGGCTCAAAGGTACGTTGAAAGCAGGAATTTACCTAACCTCAATTTACAAGATGTGGAAATTAAGTGGTTTGGCCACAGAGGATTAAAGTGTCACCAATTGATACCATTGGTGAAAACCTTTATGCATTTGCCCAAACCTGACCTGTTAATTGTGCACTGTGGAGGTAATGATTTGGGCACTTTGACTGGTGTAGGTCTGGAAATGCTTTTAAAGGACACCTTTGAGCAATTAATGGCACTTTTTCCTCAGACTGCCTTGGTATATTCAAATATATGCCAAAGACAGAAATGGAGGTGGTCAAACCAATTTTGTCCACAAATTGAGAAGTCGAGGAAGCATGTAAACAAATCTGTTTCAGCTTACATGAGAGACCATGGAATGGGCTCCCTGTACAACAATAACTTGCGTTACTACATGCAAGATATCTACAGAGGAGATGGAGTTCACTTCTCAGATGAGGGCAACAGAATTTTCACTCTGAATTTAAGAATGTGCATTGGTACCTACTTATAAGTACCTAAATGTACCATAAACCCAAAAGCTCTTCTCAGAGCTACCCTACATCTAATCACTCACAATTATTATTTTACTCTAACATTTTTCACTAATTTTCAACAAAGTACGCTCCCTGGGGCGCTACCCGGTACGCGAACCGGGAGCTAACCTCGCGAAATTTTTAAAAAAAATGTTTTTTTTTCGCACATATAAGCCTCCTCAGCCACCCTCACAAAACCTAGGGGGTCAAGATAACTCTACCGTGCCCCCTTCTACCCATTCTGAACATTATTTGCCCTCCATCTTGTATCTTAATTCGACCGAAACACAAAATGGTGGACTCCCGGAACGCTTAAGGTCCGCGAACCGAGGCGCTCAACGGTTCGCGTACCGGGTCGCTCCCTGGGAAGCGCACCATCAAAAAAGGTGGGAAAGTAGTTCACAGAAAAGCCACTGGAGACAATTTCACCAAATATAGATTAGCTCATACTACATACCAATCCCTACCATTTTCACAAATTTGATTGGAATTCCATTGAGCCATTTAGCCTGTAGACCTCTCTAAATACCCTGAGGTAAATTACTTCACAAAACACATCTGAAGTGTTGGAATTGACAACCAATGAAAATGTTACTTTCATTTTCTACTTTTTTTACCTGACATTTCATTGGTTATATACCTCAATATATATAAAGGAAGAGAAGAAAACACAGCCATTTTGACTACTACTTCTTGGTGTACATTTCAATAGTATTTTCACTAATTCCTTCAACTTCTTTCTAAAGGTAAGTTTTTATTTTTAAAACTGAAGTATATTGTACACTATAAGTTAATATGGTAAACTTTTTCTGATAGTTATATACTATCCCTCTGTAGTAGTTATAGATTTAGATAGACTTCTCTGTTATAGTTATGGATGGAGTTAGGCTTCTCTTGTATAATTATGAATTTACTTACGTTAAATCACATACACTTTTTTATATTCCTACTTCCACTCTGATACTATACACTGCCCAAAGATAAATTCACTGATAAAAACTGCCTATCTAAAATTAATCCCAACAGTGCCCTATCTCTACTAATGTATATTTTTTTAATCTAAATTTCAGGCAAAATGGAAGGCGAACAGAAAGTTGAATTTCAAATTGTCCTGCAAGAGAGCAGCCAAGAAATCATTGATGAAAATGATATTGAATTTTTCGATGAAACTTGGGACAATGAACTACTGCAATGTGTACAAGCAGTAGATAACCTCCTTGAAAATGAGGACATTTTACACCCTCAGAGACTACAATGTATATTCCATGATAATTATGAAATTTCTGACAATGAAATGTTAGAAAGTTTAATAAATTATGAAACACAATCACAATAAAAAAAAAATGCTTAAAAAATAAAGAAAATAAAAAATAATCAACAAAACCAACAATCAATTAACATACAGCATTTGAAAAGTCTATCATTCATTTTTCATTGTAGTACGCTGCCCAGAACGCTTCCCGGTTCGCGGACCGGGCGCTACCCACGCAAAAAAACAAAAAAAAATTATTTTTTTTTTGCCCCGCGGGGCCCTTTTAAAGCCTCCACATTAAACCTAGGGGGTCAGGGAGGATCTACTATGCCCCCTTATGGTTATTTCCCCCTTTGTTTTGGCCTCCTCTTGTCTCTCAATCCTACCGAGAGACAAGATGGCGGCCGCTCCGGACTGTTTAGAATGTTGACAGACACCGGAGAGCCAATCAGCTTCGCTACGCGAAGTTCCGGTACGCTTAAGGTCCGCGGACCGGAGCGCTGCCCAGAGCGCGCTTACAGATATATATCTTTTTTTAAACGTTAATTTCTCAAAATCCACTGGAGCACATATATTGAGACCTACAAAAGGCACATCGGGCTACCAGTCCCTACAATTTTGCCAAGTTTCGTGCAAATCCATTCAGCCGTTCGGCCTAAAAGTGAGGCCAACCGCCCTATGGAAAACTCAATGTTAAAAACACGTTTTGGGACCCCCCTTTTTTCTGGGCCCCCCTTGACGAACCCCCCCCAAATTTTCAAGGGCTGCTCAGAAACAAAATGTTCCATTTTCCAGAAAATTTCAGCCAATTCCGTCCACAAACGCAAAAGTTATTAGACATAGAATTTTCAAAAATCCCATAGGGAAAAAATCCTAACTATATATACCTACTGGCGACCGCCAGTAGGTAATATATATATATATATATATATATATATATATATATAATCACTGTACATAGATGTGCAGTTAAGTACAGAAAACATTGCTTCCCCATAGAAATTTAGCATTGCACTATTTTTGCCCTCAATATTCTTCACACAATGTTTTATCCACACGATATTTTTAACTCAATATTTTGTCAAAACATCGCTGAAAGAAGACACACCGAGACTGCTTGATGCCATGGGGTTAGAATATGTGAGGAAGACCTGGATGCTAGGCTCAGAGTATACACATGGATATGTGCTATAGAACCTGCAGCCTAAACACTGAGGAAATCAAGGATTCCTCAGGGTCCACCTCAAGTGTCAATTGAGCATGATCAATTGCTGCCTTCAGAGTGGGCAGTAGGGTAGAGGACAGACAGTCTCACTGTATACCTGCTAAAGTGAATGAGGGTTGTATGGGTCCAACAGGACAGCATAGTAACAGGCTATCTGCAACAGGAAGAACAAGAAGGGCCCACCGTATGTGCCTCTATTTGGGATTGGCAGCAGCCAGGCAGAGCTGCACATTTAGGTGGAGAACAAGCATATGAGCAAATGTTATGGACATTTCGGAGAAACGTGTCATCATGGGAAATATCCTCTGCAATCTTAATTGTGATGAAAGTGCTAAAAAATATGGGCTCACTCTGTTTCATAGAGTACCTAATGAGGCGTAAATATTTGGGAGCTGGGTCTGAGGGTTTATTAATACTCAGGGGCATATATATATATACAAGGATTTAACGTCAATTTTTCTACGTTATGGCAGTTTTTTTTTATTTCCATATTTACAAGTTGCCTGAAAGACCAGTTAGCGGCATTTTTTCAGTGTTAACGTAATTTTTCATAGTTGCACTTCTGTTTGCGTGACTTACTGAAACTGAAATGCAAGGTTGGTGTTCCCACGTAAAAACTCCAGCAAAAAACACAACGCGATATTTACAAGGATTTCCTTGTACGTCGCTAAAAAAGAAAAACTGGTGCTAAGTCCCATTAGAGGCAGTTTTTTAACATCAGAAATTAGCTAGTCTTAAAAATGGCGCAAACACACTTGGGGCCTCATTTAAGAGGTTTCGGTGCAGGACAGCACTGCAAGGATTCTTGCTGCGCTGCCCTGATACAAAGCCAAAGGGCAGGAATGCATCTTATCACAAAGATAGGGCTCATTCCTGTCTTTTTCTCCTAGGTTGGCGCATAATGGCTGCCATGGGCAAATGCAGGCACCCTTGCACCATGGTGCAAGGGTGTCTGCGTTGCGGAGCTGTTTGAAATCAATCGATGCAGGCGATTTCCTCTTTCTATGTGTGCTGCAGAATACTGCACACATAGAAAAAGGAAAACAAAGAGGAGAAATGAAAACATTCATCCTCGGTGCGCCTCCTAAACGCCACCCTTTGTGTAGTGTTGGATTCTGACACATTTCAAGGTTTACGGTTTCTCGTAAATCTGGAAATATTTCAGATTTCATGGGTTTTGGGTGGGAATGCCCACAGCAATACCCAGGGAATGCCCTGTTCATGCAGTTTTATGTGTGAAAGGGGCACATATTTACATGAATAGCCAAGTAAAGTGGCTTTATGTGGCCTTGTAAATAGTGGGGCAAAAGTGCCACTAAGGCTTCATAAATGAGGCCTTTGGATAATAGAAGAAATCCCACAATCCACCGACATGGAGGAGCGGCCAGCTGTCGATGCTGCCCGTGTGCAGGTGGCCCATTGTTGCGCCAGATGCCCAGGCACTATGTTTGACATGCGGTTCAGTGTAGTGAGGCCAACCAGTCCCTCTCCTCTAGTCAGGTGTATGCTAGACAGGAGTCTTCATTCGGGCGGCACTGAGGGAAGTCCACCGTACACCCAAAAGCACACTAACGGAGGCGTGGAAAGGCTGCACCACCAGGTCGCCTCCTCCAATCAAACAGTGGCAATGAGAGCCTGTGTTCCCTAGTGCCCCAGCGAGTAACAGCTGATTAAGCTGAGTGACTAAGGGTCTGGGCCCGAACTGAGACCCCCGTCCCCTGGCACCTGCCACCACCAATGGCCGATATCAGTGACTTGAGCCAGTTAGTGGAGTCCCCCACCAGTCTTGTGTGGTGTCCTCAGCAATGTCGGTCCACCGCACTGCAGGTATTGTTCAAGGCACGATGTAAGCCACTCACAGGCAATAGGCATAGGCCTGATATGACCCGTGGGCCTTTTCCACTCTCCATCCCACCTTCTCCACACCTGGACATTGACACCGGAGCTCAATCCGCCGTGCTATCTCCGAATCTGTGACTCATCCAGCAGGAGCCACAGCCAGGCTGGATTTCTCAAGCCTGGGTGCAACAGTCATTACTGAGTCAGCTGGGGAACCTCCTGATGCAGGTGATGCAACAGGGCCCTCTTAAGCACGAAGTTGCGGTGCTCCCGCCACAGAAGTTCGGCACAGCTTAGGGGCTTCACCTTCCACACCCTGGGCAGCACCATCTCCTCCAGCCTATGATGCAGAGAGGCAAGGCCCACCATCTGCAATCTGCTCCATGCACCCCAGTGTAGTCGTGGCGTGTGTTATACAATGCAGACCCCCCACATCAGTGCGCAGAAGTGCCTCTAGCTATCACAGCTCCAGGGGGCGCCAGGTGGTCTTCTCACACAGGTCAGAAATGTGTCTCCATGTGACCTGCCGGACTTAGTCACCAGGTAAGGGCGCTGGCCTACACCTCAATGTCTACCGCCACGCCCATAGGCTCGGGCCCCCACGGAGCAGTCTCCACCGTCTGGCCACAGTGACTCCACAGCACCGGCGCCTCCCACTCCAGGTCTCAGATTCAAGCTTAGCGAGGCTCCAGGCCCCGGGGACTGTCCTCACTTCCACGCATTGGCCGCTATAGTGTCGCAAGGATGGTGCAATGAAAAGTGCTATTTTACGGGTTTACCCCAGCTCACACTACATTTCTCTGGAAAGTAATACACCTGCCACGGTAATGCTCTGCAGCAGAGATCAGTTTTTAGCTATTATTTTAATTTTGGGGATTTACTAAATGCCTATGCTCCAAAGGATCGCTCCAAATCCGGGCACTGCAGAGCGATCTATTTACCATGCACAGAAGTGTATCAATTTGCATGCTTGGTAGACTGTACACATCTTCACGAGATGAGGCCCATGTTGAACACACCAAATGGAGTCCTAAACACAAGCTCCATTCCGCTAACACGGCAACCGTGAAGCAAAGAAATACAGGCTCCTCGCTTGGGTAGTCAATTTCACTTGATGCCGTTTTTACTCTGAGAGGCGGGAGTCATTTGGCAGGATTAATTCCGTACAGTGTTTTTTCAACTCAATAAACTGACTAATGATGGAAATGAAGGAATCGGCACCTGGTGCCCAGTGTGGCTTTAACTTTGCGCGTGCCGCGAGCCCAATAATGGGTTATTGATTCCAGATTGCCACCGGAGTTAATGCGAGCGAAACTGTTCCACTGGGAGCCGTCTGAAAGACACCTTGAAAAAAGAAAAAGGCGGGAAGACAGATTAGAGGCATTCACGTCCACTTACCGTGAAATACAGGTCTTCTGGTTGTGCTGTGGACTCGTTCTTGCTGTGTAAAGGAAAACATTGCATTTCATTCTGAGACCAAGTCGATACTGACGCTTACAGGTCCCATCCACCTGGCTGTGAGCGGCAATTTGTACCTCGTTGTCTCATTTGGCGAAAATAGTGACGTTAGAGGGGTTTTCAGTGTCACTCTGAATTTAAAAGTGCGTCATGAGCTTTCACGGAGCAAATTAATAAGTGGTAAACAATAACGTTAAACTAAGCGAGCAACTGGATCATTTTCGAAATATGCTTCAATGTGTGCATTTTCAGCAGCCAACTTCTTAGAAACTAGAGCTGTGGTGATTGTATTGGCGTTCAGATAGCGACATTTTTCAGACGATGCTTATACCAGAATTACTGGAGTCTTATTTACTGGGTGGTTTCATACATTGCGCAAGACATAGTTTAGCTATCTTTGACCCGCAATAGCTTGAACACGTTTTTTGCAAAAATAGGGAGACGTTTCAAAATTTGAAGGCCATTCTCATAATTATGGATTTGGTGGTGACACTTGGACCACGTGGTGAGGTGTTTTCTGTTGCTAAAGGAATTGGCTTCAGAATCCAAAGATGTGTGGTTGCCACACAAACACTACCTGCTCATCATCATGACCTGGGTGTCAAGGGCCTACTTGAAGCTCAACCGAACCAAGGCACAATTCTTATTAGTCAAGCACAACAAGCAGGAAATATTACAAACTTGACTCAGTGACATAAACCTTGTCGGCTTCGAACCCCAACTTTCACCCAATATCAAGTCACCATGGACACTGTCGTGCCTTTATCGGTGAAGCACGACAAGAGTCTTCTGCTTGATTCAGGAATCTTTATTTCTTGGTTGCTGCGCAAGACCACACGTCCTGCCTCATGCCCTATTCCTGGCTTTCTGCCCGTCCCCCACCCCTTGACCGGAAGTGGTGTCCGGTTCCTTGCCCCGCCCCACTAGTCGGGTCCAGGGTCCTAGTGCCCTGTGCCCAGGTCACGACATCCACCAACCTCACCCTCAAATAACACATTGCCAAAAACATAAAGACAGCCTGGAACCAGCTCTCTTTTCTATAGAAAGTGAAGCCATTTCCTCTAGAAAGAGACTCCAGAACTCTCTCATGTGGATGGTGGCAACACTACGCTTAATGGCTTCCTAGACTCCACTCTGGCACCCTTTAAGACTGTTCTGCATGCTGCACCCTGTCTTGTCCAGACTGTGAAGAAATATGACCACATCAATCCCATCCTGATAGAACGCCATTGGCTCACCTTGATGGCCGTCATTTTGGGCATCATTTACAAAGTCATCATGAACAGAACCCCGCTCCAATACAGCAAGCTTGCTATCTGTGGGGCTTCTCAGCACACCTAGAGCTGCAACATCATCAGTGGGTAGAATAAGGACCGTAAAAAAAAACAAGGCAGCCTGCCTTTTCCATCTATGCACCCGCATCTCGACCAAGAGTACCACTATACATCAGGACTGCACCTATGCTGCTTCAGTTTAGGAAAGAGTTGAGCACCTCGTTAACCCCTTTGGTGCTGATGACGGCCCCCAGCCGTCATGCATCACAGTGCTCGTGTGCTGATGACGGCTGGGGGCCGTCATGAACCCGCCCACTCATTAAAAGCACCGTACAGGCGCAGAATCGCGGCCACGCCCAAGGGGTTAATGAACACTACATCACAATGTATTAACTGTCGGCAAACCAGCTACTTCTAAAATCTAAAATCACTCATTGACGTTATGCTTGACTTTGATGCTGTACAGCGCTCTGCTGCCTTTGGCTAGATTTGACCTGTCGATCTACCACATACATTCATTCAAGCGTTAGCATGCACTGAGGGGATTTGGAGATTCCTAAATATCTTCAAAACATACTTGTGCAAATCCTTGATGCATGTTGTGAATTTTTGTATAGTGCAGTGTTCAGCAATTCCAAAACCTCTTGTTCTCAGAGGTCAGAATGAAGGCTGTGATTTGTGGGATTTGTCTATGGAGTGGCAGGTGAGTCATTTGAGATACCTCTGACCTCTTCATCTGTGGATCTCAAAAAGTGTGGGGGATGTGGTCTGCAGGGCAAGGCTTTTCCCTGCAGTTGAAATCTGTACGACTGGGCAGTTCTACCTGTAAATTTTCCATTTAGCCTGTGAACGTCACCTCTGACATGGGTTTTTCTTATCGGGTGTTACAAACGGGAGTGCGATTATTTTGGCCCTCCATATAAAAATTGTCCTCGGTGTCAATACTACCTATCATTATTGGTATCCTAACATATCTCTGTGTGGCCAACAGGCTAGTCACCCTTTAATGCAACTTATATGTGTATGAGTAAAAATCGTGCTGCATCATGCGACTGACTCAATGATTTCTTTCTTGCACCTTGGGATCTGCCTTACTGCAAATGTTTGTGCAAGGATGTGAGAACGGTGGAGTAAATCTAATCTAACACGCTTGCATGTAATTTCCTAGGGCAATACAGTAAAAATCTATGCAAATCACCAATGTCACTGAGAAATCTCTTTATGTACCCTAGTAAAGTCTGGAAACATTTACTGCTTTATCAATCTAAAAAGGAATGTTTATTTACTTAACCCAGCAGCTGCCTAATATATACTTCTAAATTAATGTATATTCACCATGTGTGCCGGTTAGGTCCTATGGGTGTTATTTAAATAGCAAGCATCTGTAGACAATTTAGATGAGACTTAATTATCTAGCAGACATGTCAGCTTTCTTGAAATCCTATGCCTGTGGGAACTCTTGCGGTCAGCCAACATATACTTTTCTCTCCCTATAGTAAAACTTCCCAGCTTCATGTATAACACTTTGCACTGGTAGGCCCAGCCAAATTAGGAAGGGTTTTAAATTAGGCAGATTGCTTTAGCAGGGATTTACATTTAGCCAGGAAACCATTTCTGCTACAGGCATGACCATGTTTCCATGTTCTTCTGACAGTCCGGGCCAGGCAGGTACATGGCTAGGACGAACACAGCTTCACTCCTCATATGTTAATGCACGATCTGTGAGTAGGATTGGGCAACTCCATCTGCTGAGAAGTAATTCTCAATTTTTTAGCACACCCACAGAAGGAAATTGGGCAAAAAATGTACTTAAATCCGCGTCCTGGCAATCTGAAGAAATTGATCGTTTTCTAGCACGAACTGCCCAAACTTCTGTAAATTGATAATTTCCCAGGAGTTTGTGGACGAGCAAGGTCGGACTGGCCTGTAAGCAATCGGACGTGCCTGATTGGCTGGTCTGACTGTCAGTTTGGTCAATGTGTGTGCTGTTGTTTGCTATTTGTGGGCCTTTTTTATAGCCTGGTTACTGTTGATTTCCCTTATATTACCACAGACATTTGTCTTTAGCCGTCTCAAATTCATGCAGTTCTCCATGCAGAACACTAAAACAGCGTGGGCCCGATTCACAAAGGTATACTGAGATGAAAGTCTAACTTTACGACAGTCGGTATTCACAAAGGGCATTTACGAATAGTAAAGTTAGACTTTCGTCTCAGTTTACCCTTGTGAATCAGGCCCTGCGTCTTTACAAGTAAACGACTGTCCCAATTTGCAAACAAGGGCCACCTTTTTAGCTATCTAATTCACTAAATGCGGGGGGTGGGGGCACTATTATTTGCTGTCCAGGCCTATTTTCTGTCCCAGCCCTACCCCGTGGACGGATGTGAAAATACCACATGCAATTCACCTTTTTTGTCTGTTGTCGGAGGATACAAATTCAATGAAGATAGGACAGATTTGCACTGTGATTCCCATCAGCACACCACAGGCAAACAACATTCTCCCCGTGCCCCCATACCCCTCCCTCATCTGGAAGGCAGGAGAGAGAGACAGTGCCTTTGGCTGATACAGCTCAGAGGCGATGGCCACCAACTGCTGCTGCATACATTTTAGGTCTGGCCTAAAGCTTTAGCATTGTCAGCCGCCTCATGTCATGACAAATCATGAATATTAAACACACACATATATACATACCTAGAGGGGTTTTGGGTGACTCAGCTTCATCTAGTTTTCTCTTCAACTGACATTCAAATTTTGCTTCTGGTCACCACAGCATAAAATATTAGCCTGCCTATTACAGCCAATGGCGCTCCTTGTACGCATGTGCCTAATCACCTGCACATGTCTGAAATAAAGTAGACCGTTGCAGCAATATTTTAGTTTGTGAGTGCTTTTTTGTTGCCATTTCATACCTTTTTTTAATTTTATTTTATTAGTTATGATAGTATTTTTATTTTCTGTCTTCAGTTATTCAAAGCCAACAGCTTTCTGAGCCAGTAAAACACGTATTTAATTAACTGTTATGTGCATTAAAATAAAAGGGAGGAAGAACAAACCTCAATACTGTTGTATTAAAAACATATGCAACAGTTAAATTATTTAGATCTCAGATTGTTATTTCGAACATATGTCTACCGCGTTTAAGCAGTGCCACTTTTTTTCTTCTTTTAAATTTAGCGGCATAAGCTTGCAAAACTGTTTTCTAAAATAAAAATCATAGCACCAGCTTGTGAAAACCAGACCCAATGGCTTTGTCAGTGCTTGTTGCTTAAGAAGTTAGCAAGAGCCAGGTTCCCTGGTCCTTGGATTAGCCCTTAGAGCCAGATATTCAAGTGGAAAACGGTTCAGTTTTCATTCTTTTCAGAGGTGGCCACTAGCCAGGAATTCTCCATGCAGGTCATGTTGGTGCATTCTCTGTTCTAACAGTATTCTGGCTTCAAAGGCAGTGGGAACAGTAATTTAAAAGCACATGATTGCACTACTCCTGTTGCTTTGAGTGCAAAATGCTGCTTTATTTACAACTGGCAAGCAGAGTACCTAGCCCTTTGGCTGACTACCCCGTCAACTGGGCCAACAAAAGGTTATAACCAGTCCTCTGCCCTTAAGTAATTCCCACCCCCATCATCGCATCCCTCAAACACTTCTGAACTGCCCACACCCTTTGAAATGCCATTAGTCTTTGTGGTCCTCGCACCAAAACCCACTTTAATCATCTTGTTAAGTGTGCCAGCTCTTGGACCAGGCTCTCATCCTTGCCCCAAATTGTAGCTCCATTGTTCCCTGCTTTGTTCTAACACTCCCATCCTTCTCCAAATAAGCTGAACAGTTTGATTCCCTCTGCTTTCCATTCAGCGACA
This sequence comes from Lissotriton helveticus, assembly GCF_964261635.1. Classification (NCBI taxonomy): domain Eukaryota; kingdom Metazoa; phylum Chordata; class Amphibia; order Caudata; family Salamandridae; genus Lissotriton; species Lissotriton helveticus. The sequence continues at coordinate 750,267,403 of NC_136069.1, read as the reverse complement.
TCAATACACAACAATAACTTACACCCAACAATATAACACCCAGCCCAAACTCAACACCATGTACCAAGGTGGTCAGTGGGCTTCAGTTAGGTAGAGGAGCAAAAGAAAGTGCTCTTGCTGCTGTACGCTCTGACGCACGTGGGGAGCCCTAGGGCTGCCATGTCACTCTATTGTTCCCACCTCTTCCTCCCAACCCTTCCGAGCGCCCTGCGGTGCCCGCGCTCGAGACCAATCTTGGGAGTAAATGATCACCCCACTCCGCTTGCATTGAGTGCAAAAGGCCGCCTTATTTACATCAAAGATTTGATCCGCACACAATAAATAGTAAGGAAACAATTCCACCAAATATCATAATTTGCATATTCCTTTATTCTTTCAATTGTAATTTCTTTCTTCACAGTAGCCACAGTAGCCAACGCGTTTCGTCCTGTTTGAGGACTTCTTCAGGGCTACAAGATATAGACAACATACAGTATTAAAACTCTTTTAAAATACAACGTGTATAAATAGGCCAAGTCATTTGCACACTTTATGTAATCATCCAGCAGAGCTCTATTTGAATGATTGCTTAGTTGCACCTCTGATTTTTTATGTAATAGGATCTAATATTGTAAATATGAATTAAAGTGATGTGGTTAGCGTGAACTCACCCTCCACCTGCTCCCCTACTGGACTATGGACACCATTGTCCTAAGTTCTCTCGAGGTGAGTATCAGACCTCTCTCCCCCAAAGAGTAGGCTCCAAATCCCTGGCTGTCATAGTCATCCACACCAGAAAGGTGCCTATCCATAGCCAAAGCATCCCGTGGCCCTTTGCCACACCCCCAGCACACCATTCATTTGGCACTTCTGGGTCAGTTATCCTTTCCACCAACAACTTCTTTTCAGACTACCATCAGCTCAATGTTGATGGTAACCAAGTGCAAATTTAAAAAAGCACTCTAAATGCTTTAAAAAAATTGCTATAAAGCGCACACATGCCACTAGGGCATGTGCGCGCTTTACACATGCACCACTTTTTTCAGTGTGCAGAGAGGGGAGCCTTAGGCCGAATGTCACCCTTACTTTAGCATTTCCTAATTTGCGTTTCCCATTTAGGAAATCGCTAGTTCGCACATGAAAAAAGCCTTCATACCTTTGGGCCTTTAGGTCAATAGGAACGAATGGTTTGGCAGTACCTAAATAGCGGTTTCTTAATAGCGATTCCTACTTTTTAGAAATTGCTATAAGGGAATCTCTATTTTTGTACATACCATTTTGCATTTCCTATATAGCAATTTCTACGGAGTCGCAATTTGGGAAATGTAAAATAAATATTTCGTACATCTGGCCCATAATCTTTTAAGTGTACTCATTAAAAATCTTTTAATAACCACTTATTTAGTGTTTTATTTTGTATATTTGAGATCTGGGTTTAATCCATCATTATTCTTAAGCTCACTTTGCCACCCCAGTTCAGACCCAGACATATGCAAATCAGTCTTGACCCTGTTCCCCATGGAAACAATCCAGCCCAAACTGCCAAGCCAGGTCTTCAATGGACCAGAAACAAGTATCCTGGGACTGGTATTGGGGTAACACCCCTCATCAGCCAGGCTATCTTGAATCCAGTGGCAAAGTGAATAAGGGACCCATGTCTGAGAATACCCTGCCAACTTCGGGCAAATGGACGGAGCGCTAAGACGTTTCTGACACTCACCCTCAGTCACAGATCTAGGTTGAATCCATCATTGTTATAAGCTCACTTAGCCACCCCAGTTCAGACCCAGCCATATGCAAATGACCCTGTTCCCCGTGAAAACAGTACAGCCTGAACTGCCAAACCAGGTCTTTACTGGACCAGAAACAAACATGGTGGGACTGGTTTCGGGGTAACACCCCTCATCAGCCAGGCTAGCTTGAATCCAGTGGCAAAGTGAGCAAAGGACCCACGTCTGGGCATACCCTGCTAACTTAGGGCGATCAAAGCAAAAACAACGAGATGATGGATGGAGCGCTGAAACTTTTCAGACACAGTCACAGATCTGGGTTGAATCCATCATTCATTGTTCTTTAGCTCACTTCTCCACACCAGTTCAGACCCAGCCATGTGCAAATGATTCTTCATCCTGTTCCCCATGGAAACAGTCCATCCCGAACCGTCAAGAAAAGTCTTCTCTGGAACAAAAAAAGCATCCTGGGAGCGGTTTCTTCAGGCTAGCTTGAATCCAGTGGAAAAGGAAGCAAGGGACCCACGTCTGGGCATACCCTGCCAACTTAGGGCAAACAAAGCAAACACAAGGAGATGATGGATGGAGCACTGAAACTTTTCAGATATTCACCCCCAGTCACAGATCTGGGTTGAATCCATGTGAGAAGCTGGCTTAGTATATGGTGCACACTTATGTAAGTGGACACCTTGCACTAATCCAGACAACCCTTATGATGATTTTAGTGGTCTTAGACAACCGTAAAAGGTTCTCTAAGTGGAAGCTGTGGAGAGCAGCCTTCAGGCTTTGTCCAGAATAAGTGTAAAGCAGCTTGTTTTACCAGAGCATAATCTTATTGATATAGATTAAGTGAAAAAGAAGCACATAGAGAATTTATAAAAATATGTATTTATTATAAGACACTCACTAACACATACAGATATCTCCTAACCAGAGATATACCTAATGCAGACAATACTTTTTAATAGAAACAGGTAATTAGCATGAAATACACAGTGATCACTAGGGGGAGACCAAACCATATACTAAAATAGTGGTATGCAAACCATGACTCGAGTCAAGACTATACCCAGAAGACATAGAAGTGCCAGGGACCCACGGAACTACCCAAGGTAAGTAACTAGGAACCCCACGGAGGCCGAATGCAGAGTGAGAAAACGACCACTGGCAAAGTACAAATCAATGGATAAGTTGCAGTTGCAATTTTAAAGAAGAAGGCCCTTCCCAGTGTAACCTGAATGAACTCCATGGAAGACAGAAGGTTGGAGAGCCACCCCACATGTGGATAACCTAGGAACCAGGATGCCTACACCAGGGAAGCCGGGTACATAGGTATGAAGTGGCGTTGGAAACCGCCGTCAAACTAAATGGAGGACTTCAGGAAGAGCCCACTGCTGGAGAAGGAGAAGGTGTCCGGTGGAACCCAAAGGTGGATTCAGGATGAGAAGTACCTGCAAGCAGAAGGGACAGAGTCTATGCCACTTGGAAGTGACCAGGAGGCCCTGAAGACGAATGCCCACCAGAGTTGAATGTTGCAGGAGAGTTGATGGTGACCTTGAACTTGCAGTTGTGCAGACCACATGATGCTGTGGAAGACCAGGAGCCATTCACAAGCTGTCCCACGTTGGATGTCGAGAGTCTAGGGGTCGGTGTCTGTCGGAAGCACCAAGAAGCCTTGGCAACTGCAAGCAACGTGAAAAGTGAAGAAAGTACAGTGTCAGGATCAGCAAGATCCAGGAGACTCATCACAAGCAGGGGAGTCAGGGCAGGCCAGAGCAATCAGGGAAGCCCACAGAAATTAAAAGAGACCCTCAGGAGAAACCCCAGGCTGGAAGCACCGGAGTCGCAAGAGGACCTCAAGCAGCTCACCAAAGATGCAGGCCCACGCTGCTAGTGATGTGGTGAGGACAAAGATCTAAAGCACAGGAGGTGCTTGAGGTTGGGGGTACTTGGGGCCCGAAGATCTTGGTGAAAGGAAGCCAACAAGCCTTTGTAACTGCAAGTTGACGCAGTGCACAGGGGTTCGGTTCCTGTAGTTCAGACAAGGGAAACTGGCCTCAAACTTGGTGAGAGGAGAGGGCAGGCCTCACAGGATCTGAAGAACCACTACTTGTCTTGCTAAACCTTTCAGAGTCCATGGGAGCCCAGGAAAAGCAGTGTGGTCAATTTAGCTGCAGTGCTTGCTGATGCAGGGAAGTGACTTTTTCACTTCAAGGAAGATTCCTTCAGGTGTCTTGGATGCCCACAAGCCTTGGAAGGTTGCAGCAGATGAGCAGGAAGATGAGACCAGGAGCAGCAGGAGTCGTCCCAGTTGCATCCTTGATTCCCAGAGCAAAATCCAGAGTGTCAAGATGGTTGAAGTTGAAGTAGTCTCTTGAAATTAATCTTGTTCCACCACAAATCTAGGGGCCCTCCTACAGGTAAGCCCTTAAGTACCCTAAGGAAAGGTTTGGTATGATTCAGGGTACCCTCCAAGGGGAGGGGTCGGACAGTGGGGAGGATACTCCCATTTCCTTTGTCCAGTTTTGCGCTAGAGTGGGAGCCAATGGCTCCCTGAGCTGGTTAGAACTAGACTATGTAAGGAGGGCCCCAAATGTGCCCTTCAAGCAGACCGAGTGGCGCTGACAAGCGGTCCCACCCGGCCCCTAAACACTACACCCTGTCTGGGAGGTGGTCACACCTTCCTGTGACAGGATTCCTATTGTTCTGCCTTCCCTTGCTCAAGCTTGGCTCAGCAGCAGAAGGGCAGAATCATGTCTCTGGTCGGCAGCAGCCATGTTGTGCTGTCCGGGTCTAGAAGACTGGTACCGGGAGAACTGAGGGCCTCCCGGAGGAGCTTTACAGTGCATGGAATCATACCTCCCACACCGGTTTTTGAGACCAAACATGACAGGGTTCGTTACAGCCAGTTTAGAGATGGTCATCACGTAATGAAGCATCGCCACTCTATGTATCATAATGGATAATGCACTTACAACCCAAGAGAATGGACTCCGAAGGTTGTTTGGGTGTCCTGAGCATGCCGGGGCACCCTCACACTTAGAACTGAGCACCCTGCCTTCAGGATGGAACGTCCTGCTTTAGGGGTGACTTATAGGTTTTAAGTGCAGGGACTTTAGATAGAGGGAAACCTATATCTTTCGTAAGCGATGAATGCACTAGTTTATACAGGCTGCAATGGCAGGCATGTAGTTACAGTTGGAGAGGTCCGTCATGGGTGGCATAATGCATGCTTCAGCCCAATGGTGCTTGTTTCTGGTCCAGGGATGACCCAGCTTGTCAGTTCCGGCTGGACTTTTCCCACAAGGTAAATGGTCACGACTGATTTGCATATGACTGGGTCTTAACTGGGGTGGCATGGTGAGCAAAAGAACAATGGATTTAACCCAGATCTGTTGACTGGGGGTGAATGTTTGATTTGCTCTGCATTCCGTCCATCATTTGTGTGTCTTTAATTTTTATAGGTGGCAGTAATTTTTATACATGAGGATAGTGTATTTGTGTGCACAGTCCTCATAAATACAGGGACCAATGCTGTGAACTACAAAGTAGACTCTTACCTAGATATTGGAAAGCCTAATTCTTCTGAATGTGTCAATTTCTGTTGCATGCATCCGGAGGACTAAGCCCTATAAACATCCTATAAACAAGGGACACAGACCAAAAGAGAGTGCACTGAAAAAGACTGGTGTTGCCCATTCACAATTTGCTGCAACATAGTATGGACTTTGACGTTAAACACCATCCTCTTTTGGCTCCCTATGTGCAGAAGGGTACACTTGCTATTCCTCTAATACATTCATGTATTTGCTATATTACTTCTTAGAATTCCTTAGGGGGACATAAGAATTTTTTGACAGAATGTATGTGTAACTAAATGATGTACAAAGTTCCCCAGGGAGTAATGTTAGTATGGCTGAGCAGTCTCTCTCTCTCTCTCAATGGATTTGTGCAAAAGCGTCAGGGAAAAGGGATCCCTTGTCGGAACTAAGGATGCCTCACACAACTCACTAGTTTGATGACTGCTGTCATACTGCCAGATGGTTGTCTTGTCTCATCATCGGCTTCCTGCTCTAACGTCAAGCCGGCGCTGCAATGCCTGACGGGTAGCACAAAGTGCTACACTTTTGTGTAGTTCTTTTGTTCCTGGCCGTTGATTGAGTGCGTGTGAGGGGCCTAAGTAGTGAAGTAGTGAGCGTGAAAAAGTGTGTTTAAAAAAGGTTAGTATAGTCTACTAAGATACCTTTATTCGTGTAGCTAACTACCTTGTTAAAATGGTGAAGGGAGGGGTACCGGGACTCAAAAACTATGGAGATTGGTCTCGTTCAACCCTCGCCTATGGTCTGGTCAACATGTTTCATGCCCTATCGGCAATTCTTCAGGACCTAAGTAGTGCTCATAAACTCATGGTGTGCCCGGGGCGGACTAGGAAGTGTGTAATATACAACCTGAGGGGTCAGAGACCAAGGCAGGTAGGTGTCCTGCGTAGGAGATCAACCCTGAAAAGAGGAAAATAACCATGTAAATATTCTCCGCAGACGCATACATACTGTACTTATGTAGGTCAATGCTGTATATAAATAAAGAAAAGGCCCCTAAACCAAAGCGTAGATTATCGCCCAGTGGGGTCATGTGAATGGGCCGTGAGAGAGAGACAGAGGTTCTAAACACCTTTCAATGTTTATAAAAAGCCAAATGTATCCACATTAGGTGACTAACCAATATTCTGTTACTTGTGCGTATGTCAGATTCAATTGGTTAGTTATGTGAGGAATGAGGAGCCACGTAAGCTCGAAGAACAGGAAGAGGGGGGTTTGTAAGAGGTAAAGGTCTTACCCTCAGTCTCTGGTGCCGGTCCCCACAGACTGTTCTTGTGGGACCTGAGCAGTAAGGTAAATACCTGTCAAAAAATAAGAAGAGGGGGGAGAGAAGGGATTAGGAGAAGGATTACCTCCCCCCTAGAGACGGGAAAGTGAGGTTGGAGCGGAACCGACCAACAACCCATCTGTGGTCTCGCCCAACCACCCGTCGGTGCCCGTTAGACATACCACTCAGGGCAGGCTGCAGCGGAAGAGGAGACCCCGTGGGTACCAATCGGGCCCCAAAACCAACCACAGTGCATTCCTAGGAATGAGTCACGGTTCATCCCACTGGCGGTGGTACCTCCAATTGTTGTAGGCGGGCGTGGCAAAAATGGTCGAGGCAATCCCAAAAGTGGCCCGTGGTGGTCAGGGACCCGAAGGCACCACGTGTGCTGCACCCACGCCACACACCCGGGTGAGGGCAGTCTCCAAGAACCCCTGAATGGCCGGAAAACAAGACCCAGATGGCCTCGTTCGAAGGTCCGTCTGGCCGACATATGTCTCAGGGCTACAGGGCCTTTACACCGCACCCCCTTACCTTATTAGCGCGGAGTCGTTACCTCTAGGCATCTATACCCACAGACCGGCGTGACTCTGCACGCAGAACAGCTGGCAGTGTTCAGCAATGCCTGCCGCTGTTAAATGCGAGTCCTCGAGGCCGTTGTTTGGGGGCGTACACCAGAGTTGGTTACTAGGCAACGCGGCCAAACAGGTCCGGTGGTGCGGTTGGGGCGGAACAGGGTTGTGACGTCCAGAAGCCAGCGCGTCGGAATGGCGCGCCATATTGGAAGGGGGTAAATGCTCTAAACGAGCTTGTAATAAGTATGTTATTCAGTGTATTAGGGTATTAAAAATAAATGTGTTGCTGTGGTATATTCAATCAATCCGTGAGTCCATAGTTAATGGATATTATGGATGGATCAACCGCAACGGTCATTCAGATGGTGGGAGTGGGGCTTATTGGAAGGGGGATTGTGCTGGGGTTAAGTGTGCTAATAGTCGTGTTACTAAGCGACAGTACCTAAAAGGAAGCACAATGTGTCAAAGAAGGGAGCTGGGGGTGGGATAGCGTATATTGGTGTATTACATGGGCGCCATCTTGGAATGTAGTAGTATTAATGAGAACTGTCACTGTAGGGAGACCATGTCATGTAGACTTAGTTCATAGGGATATGGTCTGTACAAAACAAAGAGTTATGCCACAATAGCTGAAGTTATCTGGCTAGCATATTCCAGGGGACGGAGTCATTCAGTCCCTGGGTGTCTAGGTGTAAACGGTGCACCCATCTCTGTTCCATTCTGTATAGGGCTTGTTGACTTATTGAAGGATGCCATTCCAAAACAACCCATTGTATGCTCCCAGCAGTATGGCCTTGTTGTTTGCAATGTTCATATAACCGTGTGTGTGTCTTGATACAGCGGATATTGCTGTTGTGTTCCATAATGCGTACTTTGACCGTGCGCATCGTCATTCCAATATACTTTAACCCGCAAGGGCAGGTCAGCATATAAATGCACTTGCTGCTGTTACAATTCGTGTGTCTATTCAGATGCCATGTGAAGGTGTCAGATAGTGTGACGGATTTTGTTTGTGTAGCTTGAGGACAGACGACACAGTTGCCACACCGGAAATGCCCCACAACTGGGGGCAACTCCCATAGAGTGTTCTGAGGGCGGGTACTCGTCTTCCTTGGTCGGGTGTGAACCAGCGTGTCCTTAAGAGTAGTTGTTCTCTTGAATGCAAAACGAGGACGGGGGATGTCCAAGCCCACCGAGTTCAAGATCCCCCAATGAGTGTTCACTGTTTTTTTGATGAACGGGGAGTTTCTCGTATATGAAGTTACACAGGTGATGATGTCCTCTGTATCCTTTGTGTGTGTTTCCAGGAGAGATTCTCTGTTATTATTGAGTGCTCTCTTCACCGATTGTTTCAGTAGTCTTGTCGGGTAACCTCTGCCCTGGAGTTTATGTTGTAGGGTGTTCGCCTCCCGTTGGTAGTCTGTTATCGAGGTGCAATTCCTGCGGAGTCTCAGAAATTGACCAAACGGTAAGTTGTCCCTCAGAGCCCTGGTGTGGTGGCTGTTATAGAGCAGGAGGCTGTTTCTGTCGGTCTCTTTTTTGTAGAGGGTTGTGGTGATTCCTGTAGGGCCCAGTGCAATTGTCAGATCCAAGAAGGGTATTGAGTGTTCGGAGATGGTCCCCGTGAATTTTAGGAATGGATCCTGGTGGTTAATCCATGTACAAAAGGCATTACAACTGGTACGATCACCTTTCCAAAAGATCAAAATATCGTCAATATAACAACGCCATAGGGTGAGGTTCTCGAGGAATGGGTTATGCTCAGGAGAATAGATGAAATATTTCTCGAAGGCGGCCATATATATGCATGCCACGCTCGGCGCAAAGGTTGATCCCATTGAGGTCCCACGGATCTGGTGGTATAACTGTGACTCATATTTGAAGAAATTCTCCGTAAGGGCTATGTTAGCCAATGCCATGACAAAAGAGATCGGGGTGGGAGATGACCATTCTTCCGACCTCAGGGTGGACTCAACTGCCTCTAAGGTTGCCTGTTGGGGGATGTTCGTATATAAGGCTTCCACATCCAAAGTCAATAGGATATCAACGTCCTCTCTGCCGTCCACATCGTTGATCAAGCGCAGGACGTCTCTGGTGTCCTGGAGGTAGGAGGGAATTTTCTTCACTACTGGTTGTAGAAAAACGTCACAGAATTGGGACAGTGGTTCCAGTAGGGACCCTATTCCGGACACGATAGGTCTTCCGGGAACAGGAGTAACACCTTTATGGATTTTGGGAAGCGTGTAAAAATAGGGTGTTACTGGTTCCGTTGTTATTAGAAAATCAGCTTACTTCTTAGTTATCCATTCATTCGTCTCGCCCTCGATCACCAAGCTCATGATGGTAGTGGTCAAACGTTTCGTTGGGTCCACGGTGAGGGGTCTGTAGTGGGTGTTGAATGTATGTGCAAAAAGAACACATTCATAAATAAGGAACCCTGACATGGACATATATGAAGAGCGCCTTATTCGACAAGGACTGCATCATGAGGGTACTGGGTGATGTTTGCTTTTGGCACTAAGTGAGCCTTGCTCATGGGCACCGGGCGAGATTTACTTTTAGGCACTGAGGGAGACTTGGTATAGATCAGTGGGGGTAATTTTCTTCAGAGCAATGGGAGAGGCATCCTATTGGGAGCTGGGTGAGATGTCCTGTTGGCAGCTGGGTGAGATGCCCTGTTGGGAGCTGGGTGAGATGTCCTGTTGGGAGCTGGGTAAGATGTCCTGTTGGGTACCTAGGGAGGATTGCTGTCAGGCTCTTGGGGAGACTCAGACTGACTGTTGAGCCCAGGGTGAGACTTGCTGCTGAACAATAGCTACGACCTGCTATAAGCACTGAAATATTTAATAAGTTCCCTTTCCAAAATAAAATGATTTGTAAGGATGCAATTGTGCAATTAGGAGAAGTGAAACCCTGATGGTTTCACAATACACCTAGAAAACTGAGGTTCAAAATGTAACTCTGTAAGTGTTTTTTACTGTTATAATGAAATGAAAATAGGTACTTATAAAGCGCATGGATACTCCAAAGAGTGTCCCGGTGCAAAAGGACCACCGAATAGCAGGCAACCAGAGCCCAAAGGTCAACCCACCCAAAGAGGAATTATTGCTGGAACAACCAGGTTTTTAGCTGTCTCCTAAAGAAGAGTAGGTCCTGGACCTGCCTAAAATGAAGAGGCAGACAGTTCCATGAGCGGGCAGCCAGTACTTGAAAGAAGCGACCGCCGGCCCGGGAGCGGGCAAATTTGGGAATAAGCATCAGAGACTGCCCGAGGACCTCAAGGCACATTTCGGCTCATAGTGCAGGACCCTTCTCCTGAGGTATATGCCACCAGTGCCGTGGAAGGCCCGAAAAGCCAGAACCAACGCCTTAAACTGGATCCTCTTCCGTACCGGTAGCCAGTGCAAGGAATTTAGGTGGATTGTCATACATGCTCTAGGTCCCACCATGAGAATGGCTCTGGCCACTGCATTCTGAACCACCTGCAGACGGTTCAGTAAATACTCAGGTAGGCTCAGATACAAAACATTGACGTAATCCATCCTGGATTAAATTAAGGCTTGCACTACGGTCTTACGGTACTCAATCGGTAGCAGGGGAAGGACGTTTCTTTGCATTTTTGACATGTCAAAGCAGGTGCCAGCGACAGTTTGAATTTGAGCCTCCATTGTTAGAGTGGCGTCCAACTTGACCCCCAGCTTCCTCACCGTACTGACTGGAGCAGTGAGAGGGGACATGTTGCAAAGCCACCATTGATGCCAAGATTCGCATGGCGGGGAACCATAGAAGATAATCTCTGACATTTCAAGGTTACACTTTATTTCGTTATGGTGTAACCAAAAGAGAAAACCTCTGTCAGACAGATGTTAATCTTGTTGCCTCTAAAGTCAGTGCCTTTGTCACACATAAACAGCAGTTGAGTATCATGGGCGTAAGATACAATCTTCGCGCTGTATGACTCAGCTAATAGTGCGAGAGGGGCCATATAAATATTAAAAAGTGACGGCTCAAAATAGATCCCTGCGGAACTCCCATCCTTCATGGGCGGAATGGGAGCTGAGTTGGGGGGACCAGATTTCCTGCTGCCGATCACTCAAAAAAGAAGTGAACCACTTGAGTAACGTACCCCGGATGCCGCAATCCAGTAGGCTCTGTAAGAGCCTGTCATGGGGCACGGTATCAAAGGCAGCAGACAGGTCCAATAGTACCAGTACTGCACTTCCCCCTTTGTCAAGCTGTGTTTTGTGGTTTCCGAAACTTCCAATAAATCTGTTTCGGTACTGAGATGGGTTCTAAAACCAGACTGACTCTCATGGAGTATGTGGTTGGCTTCCACGTACTCAGTCAGCACTAGATTGACGTATTTTTTGAGGGCTTTGGAAAAAAAGGCAGGAGAGATATAGGCCTATAGTTGGAGGCTACTGCTGGGTCAGCAGAAGGTTTCTTCAATAGGGGAATAGTTGTGACCCTTTTCCAGCTGCTCAATACCTTCCCCTTTTGTAATGAGGTATTTAGGAGTAAGTTGACGGCTGGGTTTATAGTCTCAGCAATGACTGACCGTTTTTGCTGGGCAGAAGTCTGAAGGAGAGCTTGACTTTAAGGTTTTCATTATCTCCAGGGATTTTTCTAAGGAGATAGGAGAAAACTGAGTAAGAGAGGGTCCAGCCCCAGAAGCTGGTCATGCATAAAAACCTCTCCTCGTCCTCCTTAGCTATAGATAAAGTAGCAAAAGACTTTTGGATCGTACAGATTTTACCCTGGAAGTAGCTGGCAATATGATAAACCCAGGCAGACGTGGCAGTAAAAGGAGTTTCCACCGCACTAGGAGAAGAGAAATCCTTAACAATTTTGAAGATCACTTTACTCTTATGTACTGCTACCTCAATTTTAGAGGAAAAAAAACCTTTCTTTTGTTTGCGGACTTTATTATAGTGGGCTTTCAGAGCTTGTTTATATAAGGCTTTGTCCTCAGGATTAAACTTATTCCGCCACACTCTCTCCAACCATTTGCAAGCACTTCTGCTTTTCCTAAGGGATTCAGTGAACCAAGGAGCAGAGGTGCGATTCGATTTAGCCACTCGAGTGGTAAGGGGAGCCAGTTCTGAGGTGCGACCCTCGAGCCAACTCTCGAGGCTGAGTGCATCTATCTCAGGATCGCCGCTAAAAGGAATCAGGTGCTGACTCATAGCTGCCTGCATGGCATCTGGCGTAATCCTATAATCAAGAAGGGGAAAGGATCACTAGTCCCGCTTAAACCGAGGTTCTGCAGGTCGGTAGGTGGTATCTCCCAAAAAAATGACCCTCATACACGTGTATGTTGGAAGTGTCTCTTAGCGGTATATACTGTGTCCCCGCTTTTATTTACACGTGCGTGCGTAATCATTGGGTCGTTTCTTGTGTGTGCACCCTCCACCAGGAGGTTTTACCTTAGGTTTAAGGCAGTAGTGATCATAGAACAGTGGTGAAATGAGTAGTGATTCTAAAAAGTCCGGACAGCCAGAGAGGGAATTTTAATAATTCTGGATTCGGACAAATGTTAAGATTATACGTGCAGCTTTAGAATGAATTATGAATTCGAGCGCACTTCATATGACAATTAAATATAGGTCAACATGTTTCAGCCTTGGGTCGCCGGAAGGTCAATAGGCTTTTGTCAGGACCAATGGGGGTGAAAACGTGAGAGAAGGTGTGAAGAATAAAAGTATATTAACCTGATTCTTCAGGAAGTGTAGGCATCATTGTACCTGTAGGATGAAAATAGACAAACATACACACAACATACAGGGAGATTGGGTATGGAAAACATATAGTTATGTACAAAGGTACTCTTCAGATGATTTCGAAAAGGAACTAAAAAATGGCAATACTTTTCAATGAACCACACTTATTTCTGGTGTCAACTCTCCCATTGTCATGCTTCGGCGGGCGGAGGTGATTCGGGTTATACTGTAGTGATGTGCCCATAGTTCTAAAGTTCGCTGTGACTTACTTAATATGATGCGTGGTCTATAGTGAGATGGCTAAGTGGTATTCGGTAAAAACGCCTCGTGGATTGCGTTTATAACGCTGCATACATACAGTGCTCTGGTGTTTATTCACTGTTCGTGCATATTGTTATAACGGTTTTCATTGTACAATTGTGCTCCTTATTGTGCATTGGTAATTCTATTCTTCAATATGTTGTTTTATTATGCGGGGTCTATACCTGGTCAGATATTACAAAGACGCGTGGCTTGATTCTCACTGTTCTCGTTAATGGGTACGCTTATTGAAAATTAGATTGTGTGATATTCTAGCGTACCTTTTTCATATCGAAGAATTGCTTCATCGGGGGATAAGGCAGGACGAGAGAGGCCTCACTGTTGGGATTGTAAAAGGAGAGGGGTTAAGGAGGAGGATTTGTTACTTGCGGTTCTGTTGTGTGAAGAAGGCGCCATCTCTTCGGATACCTAGGTTCCTTCTACTCCGTCCCGGCAGCTAGTGCTGACTCTGCCTTTCGTCACCCGGAAATCAGAGAGCGGTCATTTCCGGGTTGATTTGTACTGAGAGCTAATAGTCATGGAAGAAGTACTATAGCGCAAGTTGGTACACTGAGAATTAGAAGAGGTGTTCTTCGCGCTTATAGAATTCCATACATAAAGTTTCTCGGCTTAAGAATTATAAGGATATTATTACGGGCTCGGAGGTATTGATTTTATATTACAAAGGCATGAAGTTAGGGAAAATACTAAATTTGCAGTTATGCCGATAGTCTTGTTAACTGGTTGGGGGGAAGGAGGGGGGTTGTGGGGAGGGCCCATTTTTTGAGGTTATAATTGTTTACTACATTGATAGAATTCGGGCAGCCTGAGGGTTTTAGGAATACATAGCTAACCTGTTACAGTCTATGATAAGGGACTCATATTGTATAGACCAAACAGCTATTTGAGTTAATTCTTATATCCATTTGGACAAATTGGAGCTTCTTCAGAGGACCTAAATCTCATGTTTAGGACCATCTTGGTTTGTTAGTGATTGGAGCACATATAGATTCTCAGTAGTATTGTGTTAAGGAAGTGGACACCTTATGATGAGGTTATCTGTTTAAAGATAACCAAGGAATGGAGTCATTAAGGCCCCGGGTGTCTGTACTGAGTCTGTGGACCCAGCGTTGTTCCTTCTCGAAAAGGATTTTTGCTGCATTTCTGTCCACTGTTTCTAGCGTCTCTAGAATTACCCAGTGGAGGTCATCTACTGTGTGACCTAGTTCTTTGTAGTGGTTTGACATCTTGGTTGTTGTTTTTTTGCAATTTACGTTGCTCCGGTGCTCACAGAGTCGTTGTTTTGCCTTACGGCACATCATCCCTATGTACCTCATACCACAGGGACAGGTGATCATATAGATGACGTGACTTGTATTGCAGTTGGTGTGCCTTCTTAACTTCCACAAAAAGTTTGGAAGTAGCTGCAATTCTTTTGTAGGTTCGGTGGTTGCGCAGGCGGTGCAAGTGCCACATGGATAGTGTCCGGTTACTGGGGTGGTGTTCCATAATCCTGGTTGGTCTTTCTTTTTCATTGGTGGTGGTCTGGTATGGACCAATAGATCTTTGATGTTTCTGCTCCTTTTGTTAGCAAATCTTGGTTTTGTCCAGGTCAGGGTGTTAGATGTTATGATTTTCCAGTTCCGGTTGATTATTTTCTTTACTTGGTTTGTAATCGGACTGTAGGTGGTGACACACGTGGTCCTGTTGTCAATCGGTTTTGGATGACTTTCAAGTAAAGACTCTCTCGGTTTATTTCTGGCACGTTTCTTGCAAGAGTTAATTACTTTCCTGGGGTAATTTCTGACTGTGAGTTTTTCGCTAAGATCAGTGGCTTGGGTCTTGTAATCTGTCACGGAGCTGCAATTTCTCCTTAATCGCAGGAACTGACTGTACGGGAGGTTTTCTCTCAATGGCCGGGGGTGAAAGCTATTGAAAGATAGCAGACTGTTTTTTGCCGTTGGTTTGAAAAACGTTTTTGTTTGCAAAGTGTTGCCTTCTGAGAAAATGGTGATATCCAAAAAATCCAAACTTTTTTCATTGGCTGTGTATGTGAACTTTAGGCATTCATCTTGACTGTTCAGCCACATGTGGAAATCTTTTAGAGATGCCGTGTCTCCCTGCCAGATTAGCAGGATATCGTCGATATATCTTTTCCAAAAGAGTATATGACGAATGAAGGGGTTGTTTTCATTATGTACATAGGCCTGCTCAAAGGTACTCACATACAGACCAGCCACGCTCGGCGCGAAAGTGCTTCCCATTGACGTGCCGTGTCGTTGGAGGAAGAGGGCATCTTTGTACTGGAAAAAGTTCTCCGTAAGGGCCAGTCTGCAGCATTCCAGTACAAAATGCCTTGGAGTTTTGTGAGACCAATCGGTATTAAAGAGTATTGTTTCAAGGGTCTCTAGTGTTTTCTGTTGTGGCAGGCTGGTGTAAAGGCTCTCGACATCTAACCCTACCAAGAGCATGGTGTTCTCTGAATACTCAAAATTGAGTAGCATGTTAATCAGATCCCGCGTGTCTTTTAAGTAGGTAGGCGTTTTTTGAACCAGTGGTCTCAGATATTGATCTGCAAACTCAGATAGAGGCTCTAGGATCGAATTGATACCAGAAACGATTGGTCTTCCTGGTGGTGGCATTCTTCCTTTGTGCGTTTTGGGCAGAGAATAGAAGTACGGTATAACAGGTGCTTTTGTCTCCAAATAATCAGCCTCTTTTTTGGATAGCCAATTGTTGGCTTCTGCTTCTTCAATCATCAGGGCTATCGTTCTTTGTAGACGTGCTGTAGGGTCTGCCATCAGTACTTGGTAGAATTTGGTATCTGCCAATAAGTCCATGCATTGTCTATCGTATCCTTCTGTTGTTAGTAGGACTATGCCCCCACCTTTGTCTGCTGGTTTGATGACAATGTCTTTATTGTTTTTTAGTTCCGTGAGAGCAAGATCTTCTGCCTTGGTTAGGTTTTGAAAAGGTTTAGGAAGTTGTTGGTTCAATTCATCCACTTCTTTCATTATAGCTTGATCGAAAGTACTTATTTCGATCGGTACCTGCGAATTTAGTGGGCAAAAGTTGGATTTATTTCTCAGGGTGGTATCTCCTTCTTGTGGTGGTCGTTGGTCGTCCTTGTAAAAAGCTTTAAGTTTCAAGGTGCGGCAAAAATCTGCCAATTCGCATTTCGTCTTGAAAACGTCTGTTTTGGGAGTAGGTACATAGCCTAATCCTTTATTTAGGACGCTTTCTTGATCTTTGGTTAATGTTAGTTCAGTCAAGTTCACGATGAGGTCGTTGGACCTTGCCCCGTTTTGGCCTTGGTGACACTTCTGGTTTGGACCTGTCTTGTCTGGTCGGACCAGGTTACTCCTTTTTGCCTGGACCTGCGGTTGCCCTGGCCATTCCCTAAAAAAGGAAGGCCTTGTTGGTAATTCTGGGCACCTTTCGGTTGCATTTGGTGGTTCATGGGTACTTGAAAATAGGGATTAGGCCACCCTTGGAATTGAGGGTTGAATGGATGAATTGGTATTCCTTGTCCGTTGTCATGGAAATACGGAGGGCGCCAGAAATTACTACGGCCTCTCCTCTGTCCTCTCCTATTTCTGAAGTTTCCTCGACCGCGGTTAGTGGTTTCATCTCCGCTCTGATCTGAGCTATTATCTGATGACACACTGTTGGAGTCAAAGTTTGAGGCGTTGTCATTAGGTTTGTAGTCTTTGCTACTGTATGGATGAATGCGTTCTAATGAAAACCTTTTCAATTCTTTTGCAAGATTCGGCAATTTTGTTTGGGTCAGGTACTCTTGGTTTCTTTCATTTCTTTATTAATTTCATCTAGACGGGTTTTATAGATGGTTATATTCACTGTGTTGTTCAATTTAGTCTCCAAGATCTCGATCTTGACTGCGAGTTCGTCCGTTTGTCTAGTAGCTGTCTTGATTATTAGCACTAGATAGTCTCTAATACATTTCCATGATATAGAGGACCAGTCTTTGTGAAACGTTAGATCCTTTAGAAAGATCCGTGGGGCATTTGTTACCCACAGGCCTCTCGGGGCAGCATTGACCCGAAGATACTCGGTCATTATTATCCCGTGTACAGCCGTGCGTACTTGTTCTTTCTTCACTTCACTTAGCTCGTCCCATTCCGCCGTGGAAGACAGAGTCTGATTGAGGTCACCTTCCATGAGTAGTGGTGGTCTTGCCAAAATTTCATCTATATCCTCAGTCGAATAACTGAGTCCAAAACTACCTGCCATGACAACTGGTGTCTTCTTCGGCAGGTTGATAACAAAGGTTCTTTTTCAGATTCCTAAGAAGAAATCTCCCACAGCTGTGCGCTGCTCAGCATGTATAATCAAAAGGAGGGGGGAGTCAGAGTATGAATCCTTTCAGTCTCCGTTGTGAAATCTCATAATCAAGAAGGGGAAAGGATCACTAGTCCCGCTTAAACCGAGGTTCTGCAGGTCGGTAGGTGGTATCTCCCAAAAAAATGACCCTCATACACGTGTATGTTGGAAGTGTCTCTTAGCGGTATATACTGTGTCCCCGCTTTTATTTACACGTGCGTGCGTAATCATTGGGTCGTTTCTTGTGTGTGCACCCTCCACCAGGAGGTTTTACCTTAGGTTTAAGGCAGTAGTGATCATAGAACAGTGGTGAAATGGGTAGTGATTCTCAAAAGTCCGGACAGCCAGAGAGGGAATTTTAATAATTCTGGATTCGGACAAATGTTAAGATTATACGTGCAGCTTTAGAATGAATTAGGAATTCGAGCGCACTTCATATGAGAATTAAAAAGAGGTCAACATGTTTCAGCCTTGGGTTGCCGGAAGGTCAATAGGCTTTCGTCAGGACCAATGGGGGTGAAAACGTGAGAGAAGGTGTGAAGAATAAAAGTATATTAACCTGATTCTTCAGGAAGTGTAAGCATCATTGTACCTGTAGGATGAAAATAGACAAACATACACACAACATACAGGGAGATTGGGTATGGAAAACATATAGTTATGTACAAAGGTACTCTTGCGAAATCAGATGATTTCGAAAAGGAACTAAAAAATGGCAATACTTTTCAATGAACCACACTTATTTCTGGCGTCAACTCTCCCATTGTCATGCTTCGGCGGGCGGAGGTGATTCGGGTTATACTGTAGTGATGTGCCCATAGTTCTAAAGTTCGCTGTGACTTACTTAATATGATGAGTGGTCTATAGTGAGATGGCTAAGTGGTATTCGGTAAAAACGCCTCGTGGATTGCGTTTATAACGCTGCATACATACAGTGCTCTGGTGTTTATTCACTGTTCGTGCATATTGTTATAACGGTTTTCATTGAATAATTGTGCTCCTTACTGTGCATTGGTAATTCTATTCTTCGATATGTTGTATTATTATGCGGGGTCTATACCTGGTCAGATATTACAAAGACGCGTGGCTTGATTCTCACTGTACTCGTTAATGGGTACGCTTATTGGAAATTAGATTGTGTGATATTCTAGCGTACCTTTTTCATATCGAAGAATTGCTTCATCGGGGGATAAGGCAGGACGAGAGAGGCCTCACTGTTGGGATTGTAAAAGGAGAGGGGTTAAAGAGGAGGATTTGTTACTTGCGGTTCTGTTGTGTGGAGAAGGCGCCATCTCTTCGGATACCTAGGTTCCTTCTACTCCGTCCCGGCAGCTAGTGCTGACTCTGCCTTTCGTCACCCGGAAATCAGAGAGCGGTCATTTCCGGGTTGATTTGTACTGAGAGCTAATAGTCATGGAAGAAGTACTATAGCGCAAGTTGGTACACTGAGAATTAGAAGAGGTGTTCTTCGCGCTTATAGAATTCCATACATAAAGTTTCTCGGCTTAAGAATTATAAGCATATTATTACGGGCTCGGAGGTATTGATTTTATATTACAAAGGCATGAAGTTAGGGAAAATACTAAATTTGCAGTTATGCCGATAGTCTTGTTAACTGGTTGGGGGGAAGGAGGGGGGTTGTGGGGAGGGCCCATTTTTTGAGGTTATAATTGTTTACTACATTGATAGAATTCGGGCAGCCTGAGGGTTTTGGGAATACATAGCTAACCTGTTACAGGCTATGATAAGGGACTCATATTGTATAGTCCAAACAGCTATTTGAGTTAATTCTTATGTCCATTTGGACAAATTGGAGCTTCTTAAGAGGACCTAAGTCTCATGTTTAGGACCATCTTGGTTTGTTAGTGATTGGAGCACATATAGATTCTCAGTAGTATTGTGTTAAGGAAGTGGACACTTTATGATGAGGTTATCTGTTTAAAGATAACCAAGGAATGGAGTTGTTAAGGCCCAGGGTGTCTGTACTGAGTCTGTGGACCCAGCGTTGTTCCTTCTCGAAAAGGATTTTTGCTGCATTTCTGTCCACTGTTTCTAGCGTCTCTGGAATTACCCAGTGGAGGTCATCTACTGTGTGACCTAGTTCTT
The DNA here is from genome assembly GCF_964261635.1 of Lissotriton helveticus. Classification (NCBI taxonomy): domain Eukaryota; kingdom Metazoa; phylum Chordata; class Amphibia; order Caudata; family Salamandridae; genus Lissotriton; species Lissotriton helveticus. Next base: position 750,247,786 of record NC_136069.1, on the reverse strand, counting down.
TGTAGTGGGTTGACATCTTGGTTGTTGTTTTCTTGCAATTTACGTTGCTCCGGTGCTCACAGAGTCGTTGTTTTGCCTTACGGCACGTCATCCCTATGTACCTCATACCACAGGGACAGGTGATCATATAGATGACGTGACTTGTATTGCAGTTGGTGTGCCTTCTTAACTTCCACAAAAAGTTTGGAAGTAGCTGCAATTCTTTTGTAGGTTCTGTGGTTGCGCAGGCGGTGCAAGTGCCACATGAATAGTGTCCGGTTACTGGGGTGGTGTTCCATAATCCTGGTTGGTCTTTCTTTTTCTTTGGTGGTGGTCTGGTATGGACCAATAGATCTTTGATGTTTCTGCTCCTTTTGTTAGCAAATCTTGGTTTTGTCCAGGTCAGGGTGTTAGATGTTATGATTTTCCAGTTCCGGTTGATTATTTTCTTTACTTGGTTTGTAATCGGACTGTAGGTGGTGACACACGTGGTCCTGTTGTCAATCGGTTTTGGATGACTTTCAAGTAAAGACTCTCTCGGTTTATTTCTGGCACGTTTCTTGCAAGAGTTAATTACTTTCCTGGGGTAATTTCTGACTGTGAGTTTTTCGCAAAGATCAGTGGCTTGGGTCTTGTAATCTGTCACGGAGCTGCAATTTCTCCTTAATCGCAGGAACTGACTGTACGGGAGGTTTTCTCTCAATGGCCGGGGGTGAAAGCTATTGAAAGATAGCAGACTGTTTTTTGCCGTTGGTTTGAAAAACGTGCTTGTTTGCAAAGTGTTGCCTTCTGAGAAAATGGTGATATCCCAAAAATCCAAACTTTTTTCATTGGCTGTGTATGTGAACTTTAGGCATTCATCTTGACTGTTCAGCCACATGTGGAAATCTTTTAGAGATGCCGTGTCTCCCTGCCAGATTAGCATGATATGGTCGATATATCTTTTCCAAAAGAGTATATGACGAATGAAGGGGTTGTTTTCATTATGTACATAGGCCTGCTCAAAGGTACTCACATACAGACCAGCCCCGCTCGGCGCGAAAGTGCTTCCTAAAACCCTCAGGCTGCCCGAATTCTATCAATGTAGTAAACAATTATAACCTCAAAAAATGGGCCCTCCCCACAACCCCCCTCCTTCCCCCCAACCAGTTAACAAGGCTATCGGCATAACTGCAAATGTAGTATTTTCCCTAACTTCATGCCTTTGTAATAAAAAATCAATACCTCCGAGCCCGTAATAATATCCTTATAATTCTTAAGCCGAGAAACTTTATGTATGGAATTCTATAAACGCGAAGAACACCTCTTCTAATTCTCAGTGTACCAACTTGCGCTATAGTACTTCTTCCATGACTATTAGCTCTCAGTACAAATCAACCCGGAAATGACCGCTCTCTGATTTCCGGGTGACGAAAGGCAGAGTCAGCACTAGCTGCCGGGACGGAGTAGAAGGAACCTAGGTATCCGAAGAGATGGCGCCTTCTCCACACAACAGAACCGCAAGTAACAAATCCTCCTCCTTAACCCCTCTCCTTTTATAATCCCAACAGTGAGGCCTCTCTCGTCCTGCCTTATCCCCCGATGAAGCAATTCTTCGATATGAAAAAGGTACGCTAGAATATCACACAATCTAATTTCCAATAAGCGCACCCATTAACGAGTACAGTGAGAATCAAGCCACGCGTATTTGTAATATCTGACCAGGTATAGACCACGCATAATAATACAACATATCGAAGAATAGAATTACCAATGCACAATAAGGAGCACAATTGTACAATGAAAACCGTTATAACAATATGCACGAACAGTGAATAAACACCAGAGCACTGTATGTATGCAGCATTATAAACGCAATCCACGAGGCGTTTTTACCGAATACCACTTAGCCATCTCACTATAGACCACTCATCATATTAAGTAAGTCACAGCGAACTTTAGAACTATGGGCACATCACTACAGTATAACCCGAATCACCTCCGCCCGCCGAAGCATGACAATGGGAGAGTTGACGCCAGAAATAAGTGTGGTTCATTGAAAAGTATTGCCATTTTTTAGTTCCTTTTCGAAATCATCTGATTTCGCAAGAGTACCTTTGTACATAACTATATGTTTTCCATACCCAATCTCCCTGTATGTTGTGTGTATGTTTGTCTATTTTCATCCTACAGGTACAATGATGCCTACACTTCCTGAAGAATCAGGTTAATATACTTTTATTCTTCACACCTTCTCTCACGTTTTCACCCCCATTGGTCCTGACGAAAGCCTATTGACCTTTCGGCAACCCAAGGCTGAAACATGTTGACCTCTTTTTAATTCTCATATGAAGTGCGCTCGAATTCCTAATTCATTCTAAAGCTGCACGTATAATCTTAACATTTGTCCGAATCTAGAATTATTAAAATTCCCTCTCTGGCTGTCCGGACTTTTTAGAATCACTACCCATTTCACCACTGTTCTATGATCACTACTGCCTTAAACCTAAGGTAAAACCTCCTGGTGGATGGTGCACACACAAGAAACGACCCAATGATTACGCACGCACGTGTAAATAAAACCGGGTACACAGTATATACCGCTAAGAGACACTTCCAACATACACGTGTATGAGGGTCATTTTTTTGGGAGATACCACCTACTGACCTGCAGAACCTCGGTTTAAGCGGGACTAGTGATCCTTTCCCCTTCTTGATTATGAGATTTCACAACGGAGACTGAAAGGTTTCATACTCTGACTCCCCCCCTCCTTTTGATTATACATGCTGAGCAGCGCACAGCTGTGGGAGATTTCTTCTTAGGAATCTGAAAAAGAACCTTTGTTATCAACCTGCCGAAGAAGACACCAGTCGTCATGGAAGGTAGTTTTGGACTCAGTTATTCGACTGAGGATATAGATGAAATTTTGGCAAGACCACCACTACTCATGGAAGGTGACCTCAATCAGACTCTGTCTTCCACGGCGGAATGGGACGAGCTAAGTGAAGTGAAGAAAGAACAAGTACGCACGGCTGTACACGGGATAATAATGACCGAGTATCTTCGGGTCAATGCCGCCCCGAGAGGCCTGTGGGTAACAAATGCCCCACGGATCTTTCTAAAGGATCCAGCGTTTCGCAAAGACTGGTCCTCTATATCATGGAAATGTACAAGAGACTATCTAGTGCTAATAATCAAGACAGCTACTAGACTAATGGACGAACTTGCAGTCAAGATCGAGATCTTGGAGACTAAATTGAACAACACGGTGAATATAACCATCTATAAAACCCGTCTAGAGGAAATTAATAAAGAAATGAAAGAAAGCCAAGAATACCTGACCCAAACAAAATTGCAGAAACTTGCAAAAGAATTTAAAAGGTTTTCATTAGAACGCATTCATCCATACAGTAGCAAAGACTACAAACCTAATGTCAACGCCTCAAACTTTGACTCCAACAGTGTGTCATCAGATAATAGCTCAGATCAGAGCGGAGATAAAACCACTTACCGCGGTCGAGGAAATTTCAGAAATAGGAGAGGACAGAAAAGGGGCCGTAGTAATTTCTGGCGCCCTCCGTATTTCCATGACAACGGACAAGGAATACCATTCCATCCATTCAACCCTCAATTCCAAGGGTGGCCTAATCCCTATTTTCAAGTACCCATGAACCACCAAATGCAACCACAAGGTGCCCAGAATTACCAACAAGGCCCTCCTTTTTTAGGGAATGGCCAGGGCAACCGCAGGTCCAGGCAAAAAGGAGTAACCTGGTCCGACCAGACAAGACAGGTCCAAACCAGAAGTGTCACCAAGGCCAAAACAGGGCAAGGTCCAACGACCTCATCGTGAACTTGACTGAACTAACATTAACCAAAGATCAAGAAAGCGTCCTAAATAAAGGATTAGGCTATGTACCTACTCCCAAAACAGACGTCTTGAAGACGAAATGCGAATTGGCAGATTTTTGCCGCACCTTGAAACTTAAAGCTTTTTTCAAGGACGACCAACGACCACCACAAGAAGGAGATACCACCCTGAGAAATAAATCCAACTTTTGCCCACTAAATTCGCAGGTACCCATCGAAATAAGTACTTTCGAACAAGCTATAATGAAAGAAGTGGATGAATTGAACCAACAACTTCCTAAACCTTTTCAAAACCTAACCAAGGCAGAAAATCTTGCTCTCACGGAACTAAAAAACAATAAAGACATTGTCATCAAACCAGCAGACAAAGGTGGGGGCATAGTCCTACTAACAACAGAAGGATACGATAGACAATGCATGGACTTATTGGCATATACCAAATTCTACCAAGTACTGACGACAGACCCTACAGCACGTCTACAAAGAACGATAGCCCTGATGATTGAAGAAGCAGAAGCCAACAATTGGCTATCCAAAAAAGAGGCTGATTATTTGGAGACAAAAGCACCTGTTATACCGTACTTCTATTCTCTGCCCAAAACGCACAAAGGAAGAATGCCACCACCAGAAAGACCAATCGTTTCTGGTATCAATTCGATCCTAGAGCCTCTATCTGAGTTTGCAGATCAATATCTGAGACCACTGGTTCAAAAAACATCTACCTACTTAAAAGACACACGGGATCTGATTAACATGCTACTCAATTTTGAGTATTCAGAGAACACCATGCTCTTGGTAGGGTTGGACGTCGAGAGCCTTTACACCAGCCTGCCACAACAGAAAACACTAGAGACCCTTGAAACAATACTCTTTAATACCAATTGGTCTTACAAAACTCCAAGGCATTTTGTACTGGAATGCTGCAGACTGGCCCTTACGGAGAACTTTTTCCAGTACAAAGATGCCCTCTTCCTCCAACGTCACGGCACGTCAATGGGAAGCACTTTCGCGCCGAGCGTGGCTGGTCTGTATGTGAGTACCTTTGAGCAGGCCTATGTACATAATGAAAACAACCCCTTCATTCGTCATATACTCTTTTGGAAAAGATATATCGACGATATCCTGCTAATCTGGCAGGGAGACACGGCATCTCTAAAAGATTTCCACATGTGGCTGAACAGTCAAGATAAATGCCTAAAGTTCACATACACAGCCAATGAAAAAAGTTTGGATTTTTTGGATTTCACCATTTTCTCAGAAGGCAACACTTTGCAAACAAGAACGTTTTTCAAACCAACGGCAAAAAACAGTCTGCTATCTTTCAATAGCTTTCACCCCCGGCCATTGAGAGAAAACCTCCCGTACAGTCAGTTCCTGCGATTAAAGAGAAATTGCAGCTCCGTGACAGATTACAAGACCCAAGCCACTGATCTTTGCGAAAAACTCACAGTCAGAAATTACCCCAGGAAAGTAATTAACTCTTGCAAGAAACGTGCCAGAAATAAACCGAGAGAGTCTTTACTTGAAAGTCATCCAAAACCGATTGACAACAGGACCACGTGTGTCACCACCTACAGTCCGATTACAAACCAAGTAAAGAAAATAATCAACCGGAACTGGAAAATCATAACATCTAACACCCTGACCTGGACAAAACCAAGATTTGCTAACAAAAGGAGCAGAAACATCAAAGATCTATTGGTCCATACCAGACCACCACCAAAGAAAAAGAAAGACCAACCAGGATTATGGAACACCACCCCAGTAACCGGACACTATCCATGTGGCACTTGCACAGCCTGCGCAACCACAGAACCTACAAAAGAATTGCAGCTACTTCCAAACTTTTTGTGGAAGTTAAAAAGGCACACCAACTGCAATACAAGTCACGTCATCTATATGATCACCTGTCCCTGTGGTATGAGGTACATAGGGATGACGTGCCGTAAGGCAAAACAACGACTCTGTGAGCACCGGAGCAACGTAAATTGCAAGAAAACAACAACCAAGATGTCAAACCACTACAAAGAACTAGGTCACACAGTAGATGACCTCCACTGGGTAATTCTAGAGACGCTAGAAACAGTGGACAGAAATGCAGCAAAAATCCTTTTCGAGAAGGAACAACGCTGGGTCCACAGACTCAGTACAGACACCCTGGGCCTTAACGACTCCATTCCTTGGTTATCTTTAAACAGATAACCTCATCATAAGGTGTCCACTTCCTTAACACAATACTACTGAGAATCTATATGTGCTCCAATCACTAACAACCCAAGATGGTCCTAAACATGAGATTTAGGTCCTCTGAAGAAGCTCCAATTTGTCCAAATGGACATAAGAATTAACTCAAATAGCTGTTTGGTCTATACAATATGAGTCCCTTATCATAGCCTGTAACAGGTTAGCTATGTATTCCTAAAACCCTCAGGCTGCCCGAATTCTATCAATGTAGTAAACAATAATAACCTCAAAAAATGGGCCCTCCCCACAACCCCCCTCCTTCCCCCCAACCAGTTAACAAGACTATCGGCATAACTGCAAATTTAGTATTTTCCCTAACTTCATGCCTTTGTAATATAAAATCAATACCTCCGAGCCCGTAATAATATCCTCATAATTCTTAAGCCGAGAAACTTTATGTATGAAATTCTATAAGTGCGAAGAACACCTCTTCTAATTCTCAGTGTACCAACTTGCGCTATAGTACTTCTTCCATGACTATTAGCTCTCAGTACAAATCAACCCGGAAATGAGCGCTCTCTGATTTCCGTGTGACGAAAGGCAGAGTCAGCACTAGCTGCCGGGACGGAGTAGAAGGAACCTAGGTATCCGAAGAGATGGCGCCTTCTCCACACAACAGAACCGCAAGTAACAAATCCTCCTCCTTAACCCCTCTCCTTTTACAATCCCAACAGTGAGGCCTCTCTCGTCCTGCCTTATCCCCCGATGAAGCAATTCTTCGATATGAAAAAGGTACGCTAGAATATCACACAATCTAATTTCCAATAAGCTTACCCATTAACGAGTACAGTGAGAATCAAGCCACGCGTCTTTGTAATATCTGACCAGGTATAGACCCCGCATAATAATACAACATATCGAAGAATAGAATTACCAATGCCCAATAAGGAGCACAATTGTACAATGAAAACCGTTATAACAATATGCACGAACAGTGAATAAACACCAGAGCACTGTATGTATGCAGCGTTATAAACGCAATCCACGAGGCGTTTTTACCGAATACCACTTAGCCATCTCACTATAGACCACGCATCATATTAAGTAAGTCACAGCGAACTTTAGAACTATGGGCACATCACTACAGTATAACCCGAATCACCTCCGCCCGCCGAAGCATGACAATGGGAGAGTTGACGCCAGAAATAAGTGTGGTCCATTGAAAAGTATTGCCATTTTTTAGTTCCTATTCGAAATCATCTGATTTCGCAAGAGTACCTTTGTACATAACTATATGTTTTCCATACCCAATCTCCCTGTATGTTGTGTGTAGGTTTGTCTATTTTCATCCTACAGGTACAATGATGCCTACACTTCCTGAAGAATCAGGTTAATATACTTTTATTCTTCACACCTTCTCTTACGTTTTCACCCCCATTGGTCCTGACGAAAGCCTATTGACCTTCAGGCAACCCAAGGCGGAAACATGTTGACCTCTTTTTAATTCTCATATGAAGTGCGCTCGAATTCCTAATTCATTCTAAAGCTGCACGTATAATCTTAACATTTGTCCGAATCCAGAATTATTAAAATTCCCTCTCTGGCTGTCTGGACTTTTTAGAATCACTACCCATTTCACCACTGTTCTATGATCACTACTGCCTTAAACCTAAGGTAAAACCTCCTGGTGGAGGGTGCACACACAAGAAACGACCCAATGATTACGCATGCACGTGTAAATAAAAGAGGGGACACAGTATATACCGCTAAGAGACACTTCCAACATACACGTGTATGAGGGTCATTTTTTTGGGAGATACCACCTACCGACCTGCAGAACCTCGGTTTAAGCGGGACTAGTGATCCTTTCCCCTTCTTGATTATGAGATTTCACAACGGAGACTGAAAGGATTCATACTCTGACTCCCCCCTCCTTTTGATTATACACATCTGGCGTAATCCGACAGAAGGGTTTGAAGCCACACGGACGGGGTTTACCGTGGGCTAGCAAGTGAAATCGATCCTTAGGGATTTTAAAACCTAATAGAAAATGATCAGACCACACCAGCTGAAGCGTTGTGTATGTTTCTGTTATAACATTAGAAAATATCTGGTCTAAGATATGTCCCTTTTCATGGGTGGGAAGGTGAACATAGGGGGCCAGAATAAAAATCTCCAAGGATTCCTGCAACCTCATTGACTCAGTCTCGGCTCGGTTATCCATATGGATTTTAAAATCTCCTAACACCAAGCAGTGCTTATATTTGTTTGCAACCGGAGCAATTGCTTGGCTAACTTAACTTTTATAGAAGAACATTCTTACATTGCTGAAGCTCATATTGGTGTTTTTCATGATAATGGAGAGTCTTGAACATCAGAGAAAGTCCAAACCACTATTGAAGTCCCCCTTAATATACAATGATTCTTTGTGTTTACCCATCTAGCTCGCTAACTAACCCACCACAACAAAATATACATCACCCATACATGTTTTTTAACACTTTTGTTTTATTAGCATTTTGTTACGCACAACATTAAAGGATTTTTTGTATATACATCTTTTTATTGAATAAACAAGAAACCAAAGCAGCATTGACAGATTAATAAAGTGCAGTGCGGACATCAGTTATTATACCACATTCTCATGGCTTTAATTCAACAGTTAACATGGTAGATTTACAGAACAATAAAATGGTCGGAGAATATATACTTATGGTTATTCGCAAGATATTACTCAACAATGTGGTCAGCTGATCCTGGGGAGCGTCATCAAAATGAGCACATATCAGACCTTTGCTTATGTTCCAGGGCACCCAAATTTTAGTCCATTTCTGTGGGCATCTCATACTTTCATAAATCACTCTCTCTGCCTGCATGCACCAATCCATATCGGATTCCCAATCCGATAACTTTAGTTTCGTCAATCCTTTCCATGATCTAGCAATATTTTGTTTTGCGATCATACATCCAAGGGATATCCAAAACATCTCAGTTCTGGACAAATCGGTAGCCTCCCAGATGTTAAGCAAACAAAGGCGGGGTGAGACTTCAACACACTTATGACAAATTAAGGACAGCACTGACGTGACCTCCCCGCAGTACATCTGAAGAACTGGGCATTCCCACCACTGGTGGAGGTGAGTGCCATTGGACCACACCTCTCTGGGACAAGAGATGGAGCTTCGTACCCCCATTTTAACCAGAACTGAGCTAGTATAGTAGGCTCTGTGTAGTAGTTTAAGTTGGATAAGTTTAAAGCGATCTCGTATAGCCACCTCGCGAGGAGAGGCCAGGGCCTCCTGCCATTCTTCGTCATCCATGTCTCCGACATTATCCACCCATTTGGTACAAAGCTTTTCTAGAGGATCAGGCATATTGTTAAGTATTTGGCTGTATGTCTGTGAACTGGCTTTGTCTTGCAGGTAGTCGTCTAGGAGACTATCTTCCAACGGGGAAGAGACTTGCAGGTCGGTTCTCTTGGGTATTGCTTTTTGTAGTACACTTCAGGCCTGAAGGTAACAAAATGTTTCTTTGCTGTGCAATTGATAATCGCGCTGGAGGTCGCTAAACAGGGTCACCCTTCCTCCTGCCAACAGATCGCCCACCTTTGAGAGGCCTATTAATACCCATTTATCAAATCCCAGTCATTTTGATAGTATGCCCAGCTGGTATGCGTCGAGCAAGGGGCAACTTGTGTTATCTTATTTTTCCATTCCAGGGCAGCTGTTGCGGTGTGCCATATAGCAATTGTGGTGGAGGTTGGAGTGTGTGATGGTGCACGTTTCTTCCCTCCATAAAGGGCCCTAGTGCAGCTACTGGGGAGCATGTTGTGCCTATCCATTTGATATGCGGGGTCCGTGCCAGGGCGGTGCACCCAGTGGTTGAGGACCACTAGCTGTGAGACCCAATAATAGTTTTTAATCGTGGGCAAGGCAATACCTCCCTCATACCAGCTTTTTGTGAGTTTAGCCAAAGCTAAACGGGGTGTACCGTTATTCCACAGCAAGGCACGTACCTCCGACTCGATGGCGTTAAAGTAATGTGGAGGAACCAGCTAAGGCGTGTTCTGTAACGCATACAGAAAGCGGGGGAGGGCCATCATTTTATAGAGAGCGGCCCTGCCCAGCAGATTGAGGGGCAGTGTTTTCTAATGTTGCACGTCAGCATGAAAGCGACGCAGAGAAGGTGCGAGATTACAGTCATGGAATATCGTAGAATTGATGGTAACATATATACCCAAGTATAGAAAACCCTCTGCAACTATTCTGACCTCATAACCAGTCGGTAGGACTGGGCACCCTCCACTGAGAACATTAACCAGGGATATATCCCAGTTAATAGTATAACCCGAGTATTTCTGGAATAGGGCAAATATATGCAAAACGCGATGAATGGAAAATCTAGGTTAAATAGAGCAAAATGTCATTAGCGTAGAGGGAAATTTTATCATTCCAATCCACCATCCAGTTAAGGCCTCTAATGAGGAGGTCTCCCCTGATCCAAATCGCCAGAGGCTCCAAGGCAAGGGCGAAAAGCAAGGGAGAAAGGGAGCACCCCTGTCTCGTCCATCTCTGTAATACAAATACTTCGAAGCGTCCCCCATTCTCTATAATGCGTGCCTGTGGTGCTGAGTAAAAGAGTCTCACCCGAGGATAAACATTTAGGACCAAATCCGTACCTTTCATGTGTTGCGAATAAAAAGGGCGATATCGATCATGTTTAATGTCATTTTGGCATCTAGCGACATAATCACTGAGTCTTCTTGAATTGTGGATGCCCGACCTAGTACCCCATAGAGGCGCCAAAGGTTTTTTTTTTCTTCTTTTTTATTGAAGTCCTTGGTAGCCAAAGAAACATATAGTACATATAATAAACATAAAAATTTGTCATTGGCCATGTTTTATAACATAATCAGCCTGGAATATCAAGAACGGATATCATAAACCTCCAATTAGTCATATACCATAATATCTTAGATACAATTATTCGAAATACGATCCCCAAATCTTTTCAAATTTCCTTATCCCCTCTATCCTCAAAGCGTAGACTTGTTCGCTTTTCCGAACTCGACTTATTTTCCGCAACCATTCCTGCGAAGATGGAATCTGCTCTGACCGCCAGTTCTGTAATAGAAACGATCTCGCCACTGCCATTGCGATGTACACTAACTTAGCCAAATGATCAGACAACATAAGATCCGGATCGAAACCATATAACATTTAAAACGGGCAAAATCGTATAATGAGTTTGAAAAAATGCAAAAATTTCGGCCCAGATCTCTTGAATTTTAGAACAATACACCATAATATGAGACCAATTGGCCAAAGCATGGTACAAGCATCTGAAACAATTAGATGAAGTGTCTGTGTACATTTTGGCAATGGCTGCTGGTGTACGATATAGCAACCACTTACTAAAAAATAACATTCTACGCCAATTGGCCCCCCTCAATGTGCTAAAATTATAATTATTAATGGTCTTCCAGGAAATCAAGGGTAGCACGTGATCCCCTTGATCCTGCCATTTTCTAATCTCCTTTACACTTAGATCCGTCTCTTTACACTGTGCGAGGCAACGTTCCCGTCTTAGGACTCTAAAAATCAAATGATAAGAACCTATCAGCAGGAAATTTCCCTGAATTAAATGCATCATTTCTACCGGGAGAATCCATGACCCATTTCTTAAAAAATCCCTTATTTTAGAAAACCCGGCCAACCCCCAATTGTCAAGTGTATCTGACCCTATTTTGATTCCTAAAAACGAAAATGCACTGATCAAGGGGGTATTTAAATTCAGATAAGAAAGAGAGTATCTTTTTAACATGGCGCAACGTTTCTTAAAAAACCAAGTCAATAGAGGCGCCAAAGGTTGAGTGCAGTTTTTCTGGCAGGCATAAATCCAGATTGGTCCAGGTGAATCAATTTATGAAGGAATGGTGTGAGACGTCGGGTGAGTAGTTGGCTAGTATTTTTCAGATCTTAAAGGGAGATCAGCTTGTACGAGCTGCACCCCTCAGGACGTTTCCTCTTTTTATGTATCATGACTATATTGGCAACTCTCTGCGTTTCAGAGGGAACCCCCCCGAACCGCACTCTCCTCGTACATCCGTTTAAGATAAGGGGCAATGGTAGAGGCATTAGATTTGTAGAGTTCGATTGGGAGACCACTAGGGCCCATACCCTTACCGTATTGCAAGGTACTAATCACCTTGGATACCTCTTCAGTTGTCATGTCAGCATCTAGGTCCTGTACATCCTGTGGTTCCAGGACGGGTAGTCCCAGAGTGGACAATAATTCTGCTGAGTCAGTGTGGGAGGAGGACGTTGAGGAGGTATACACCCACCCAAAGTGGACCGCGAACGCGTCCGCAATCTCGACCTGTCCCGTCGTCTCATGCCGTCTGGACAGACGATCTCTAACCAGGCCAGCAGCTTACTAGCCTTGTCGCCAATATCGTAAATCCGATGTTGCATGGCCCAGTAATGTGCCTTAGCTTCGTCCTAGGCGATATTCTGATACTCGGTTTGCTTGATGCACAATTTATGTGTGGCAACAGAAGTATCTGATATTGAGAGGCAACGTTCAAGAAGGACAGTCTCTCCCTCCATCTCCTCAAGTCTTCTTCGCTGCTCTTTCTTATGACCCACCACTGCTGCCCCCCATTACCCTGCACCACCGTCTTGTATGCTTCCCAGAGCACCACGTCAGAGGTAACTGACCCATCATTCTCAGTAAAATAGTGGTTTGTAGTCTCTATCAGTTTGTCTCTAATAGCTGGCACCCTGAGATACCAGGGGTTGAATATCATTTCACGTTGTGTGGGGAGAGGGGTGTCTCCATAGTATACCAGTAACGGGGACATTAAAGGAGTTCTTAAACTGGTGTTTTTTACCTTGTAGGTGAAATACAAAGTGAACAACATGTAGTGAGGAGGTCCATGCAGAGAGGATGAAACTCAGAAAGCTTTATTTGTAGATAGTTAAAAGTGCAACAAGTAGTACTGTTCTCAAGAGCAGCCCCATCAGGAGCAGCCTGTCTGCTGCTCAGCCCATGCTCAACCGTCACTTCACCTCACAGTCTCCCAACATTCCGAGGCACATCATGACTCTGACATTCTATTGAGCACACAGCAGGGACACTGGCTGAGCAGGAGGTGTAAATCACATAACATTAACAATAGCGGGATACTACACAACAGTAATAGCTTTCCTTTTAGGGTACATGCAAGTTCCCATTTCCTTGCTAATTCTTACAACATTGAGGTTATGAGACAGGCTTCCAAGGGGGTGGGGTGGAATTATAGTGCCATGAGGTCCACGTTCAAATAAGCAATATAAGTAAAACATGTAAAGTAACACACAAATTATACCTGTGTTCATGCATGCCTGTCATCTCATCAGCCATACATGTTTTAGAAAGAAATTGCCTTGTATTGGCTTTAATTGCCCCGCCTTTTTTATCTCTTCTCCAATGGATTTAGGAAATAGAATGAGAAATGGATCGCTTTCTTTTTCAATTTTTTTTTAATGGTTTCACAGCAGCAAGATTGTATAAGTCCTTATATAATATATAATACATACAATACAAACATACAAAGGGAGGCAGCTTAAACCAATGGTCAAAATTACATAAATAACTAATACACAATTCATTTCGGATCAACCCTCATAATATTCATGAAAAACACCCCAAATGTTTATACCAATCTGTCGCTTCCTGAGACCTTTAACAGAAAATAAACCTTATACAGAAAATAAACCTAAATGGATCGCTTTCAAACATTTATTGGTCTCAGTAATTCCACAATGGTAAGCTATATGACACAATCTTTCTGGACAGACTTTGGCCATGCTGTGGCATTCTGAGAAACAGATTGATCTGCACAACAGGGAGAATAAAGAAAGATGGTTGTCATACTTGTGGAACTGGGTGAAAAGGCTGTATTTGCTGTGATACGTAAAAAAAAGCAAGGACAGACACTTTACAGTAATGACAGGAATAAGTCAATCTGCTTTGATAGACATGAAAACAGACTGATGCTACTGCAATGGCCATAACAAGAGACTCAAGCCATCCACCACGTTCGCTAAAGACAATTATGAAAGCATTACTTACATCTGACCGTATATTTGACAAGAGTGGGGCAACAGATTTTTGGCAGGAGGTTTCCCTGAGTTTAGGTTAGCTTGGTGCCAGGGACACAGTGGGCATATCCTTTTACACTGTTGTATAACAAACTGGAAAGGCATCCTCGCATCCTCATCCTCGCATCCTCGCTGTAGAGGAAAACAAGATGTTCTTTCTGAACAGTTGAGTTGTGCATTACAGTGCCTCCTGGTGCGCCATACTAAGCAGGTGTTTTTGGCATAAAGGACACTAATCCCAGATTCATGAACTCTACAACTAGTTATTTGGAGAGTGTTTACTGTCTGAAGTTCTGTCCAGGTTCTGGCCGCAGCGTCGTTCTGCATTGGCTTGGTGAATTTTCCTGCACTATGGTGACATATAAACTAGGATAGTGTCGGAGCTCGGCATTAAGCCAAGAAGGCTAACGCTGTGCTCCAACAATTTCCAAACGCAGGGATGCACCCTACTTACAAGAATACAGTGCACTCCTGCCTTTCCCCTAGAATGATGATGGATTAAACCCAGATCAGTTGACTGGGGGTGAGTGTTTGATTTGCTCAAACGCTCCGTCCATCATCCCCTTTGGTATCGCTTTCCCTTAGCGCTGGCAGTAAATAAAGATGCCCAGTGCCAGTGCACGCACTCTTGCACCATTGTACGAGGATGCCTGTGTTGCAGGGAAAGATTGTTTATGTGCAGGAAGGTGCACTTCCTACACATAAGCAATCAGTAATAGTGTTTAGTAACTTCTGTGTGAGCTGCGGCACACATCAAAGTTGCAATTCTTAATTTTTTTAATGATTGTTTATGTGCACGAGGGACACCTTCCTGTACAGAAAAAATCATGCGTGGCGTTTTGCTGTTTATATGTGTGCTGCGCAATGCAAAAACGAGGAGAAATACAGCATTTCTCCTTGTTTCTTCATGTTAGGACCATATTTTCCCTGGTCTTAATGTTAGTTCTGCCCCATATTTATGCCACCCTTGTAAATATAGAGCAACGTCTAAATCAATGGGTGTTGTGGTGGAACGCCCACTGCAACACCCACTGCACGCCCCTTTCAAGGTAAGTGCAGTGTGAAAGGGGGCCTAATACACACGGTGGCGCTAAGCCACGTTAAGTGGCTTAATGCCACCTTGTCAATAAAGCGAAGCCCCTATCGTCACAGGAGTGTCGGAAAAAGTGTCATTCCTGTGGCAATAGGGGTTTGTAAATATGCTCCTACGTCTCTTATGTGGCATTATTTGTGGTGCTTCTCATCTTCACTTTTGGTTTTCCAAATATGGGCCCCAATTCACAAAGGTAAACTGAGAGGAAAGTCGAACTTTACAACTTTTGATATTCACAAAGGGCATTTACTACTCGTTCATGCCCTTTGTGAATACCAAAAGTCGTTAAATTCGACTTTCGGTATTCACAAAGGACATCCAAGAGTGGGAAATAGTAAATATCCTTTGTGAATACTGAAAGTCGTAAAGTCCGACTTTCCTCTCAGTTTACCTTTCTGAGTCAGGGCCATGGTCTATATGTAATTGACCCTGAAGATATATCACTTTGAATAAATGCCTGTTTTACTCCTAAGCTTTTGAGTGCAGGAAGCCTTGCTGACATTTTGTTGTACATATACCCCTTAGGGGCATATTTACAAGGCGTTATCGCCACCCGAACATCACGTTTTGTGACGTTCAGGTGGCGATAACCCCTTTGCCTTATTTACAAGGTGGCGTTAAGCCACTTAACATGGCTTATTACTGCTTTGTAAAGAAAGCGCCTTTCACACAGCACTTTGCGTGAAAAGAGCAGGTAATGGGTGTTGCAGTGGGCGTTCCGCCACAACATCCATTGGTTTTTGATGCTGCCCCCTATTTACAAAGGTGGCGTAAATTTGGGGCAGCAACAAAAATAAGACCAGGGAAAACCTGCTTTTAACTTGGAGCAACGAGGAGAATGCAGGGGTGAGCTGTAATATTATAAATATGGCACATTCCTGAGTTTTCAGAATGTCAGAGCGCGGCGTTACCAATTGTAAACTAACACCGCACTACGCCATTCTGTTGTATATATGGCCTTAAGATTCGCCTGCATGACGTAGCAGCTGGTCAATCTTAGTAGTAATCGGTCTTCTATGTGTTTTTCGCCTCGTTTAAAGCAGAACAGTAAATTGTAAACAAATTTAGTAAGCCTGAGACAGTGTTTTCATATCATGGACACAACAGTTGACTAGTGCCGTTGGACTTCGCTTCTACAAATTTAGTGAATGTCTACTGTAAAGTTCACAATTTCATAAAATGTGTGAATTATTTTTGTAAAGGAAATTGGAAGAGAAAAAGCATTCACAAATAGTTTTTGCAAGAATAAAATAAGCAAATTGAGTTTTTTTTGTTTTTCAGCAAACCATTTTGCTGAAAGTAATGTCAGCAAATTGACTCCCATGTGAGAATTTTCCTGCAGTAGACACATTTCTATGGCAGCCGAACTAACAGATGGCAAATAAAAAAAATCATAATATCATGACACAAAACGATTAATTAACACTAGGAAAGTTATTATCTTGTAAACGTCTATATTTGATCCGAACAGTACCGGTTGGAGTTTGGTCTTGTTTGAAATATATTGTTAAAAATCGGAAAACACACGACACTAGAACCTAGCAATTCCACGAAATTCCTTTGGGCTTACTTCTGCAGCAAATGTTTCTTAGGCTGTTTTACTTCATCAAATATGCTGCGTTGTTAATTGACAGATTGCCATCCCATGCGTTGTTCAAAAGCAAGGCACATGTCTCCAATGAATGCCTCATTGTTTATTTTTAATGGTAGTGTGCCATATGTGTGGGGCTTATGGGTCCTATTAAAATGATATGTTTGCCTACAGAAAAGTGATTCCACGCTTTTATATTCAAATATTTCAAGTAACATATAGGGGTATATTTACAAGCCCCTATCGCCAGGGAACATCACTTTTTACGACGTTCCTGTGGCGATAGTGGTTTTGTCTTATTTACAAAGCAGCAATAAGCCACTTAACGTGACTTAATGCTGCCTTGTAAATAAGGCCCCCTTTCGTGCTATGCTTACCGTGAAAGTGGATAGCAATGGGTGTTGCCGTGGGTGTTCCACCACAAGACCCATTGATTTTGATGCTGCCCCCTATTTACAAGGGCAGCGCCAATAGGAGGCAGCGCCAAAATTAAGACCAGGGAAAACATGGTCTTACCATGGCGCAATGAGGAGAAATGTTAATTTCTCCTCGTTTTTGCTGTTTTCATGTGTGCTGCATTGTGTAGCACACATGGAAACAGCAAAAGGCCCATGATTGTTTATGTAAAGGAAGGTCCCCCTTACTGCACATAATAATTTTGGGAAAAAGCCATTTTGCAACTTCTATGTGTGCTGCATTAAGCGGCACACATAGACGTTACAAAATGGCATTAAAAGATTGTTCATGTATAGGAAGGGGAACCCCTGGACGCAGACACCCTTTCATTATGATGCAACGGTGCCTGCGTTGGCGCTAGGCTGCTAAGTTTAGTGACAGCACACGGGAAATGCAGGGCTGCACCATACTCTTGTAAATATGGTGCAGCCCTGCGTTTCTGAAGGGGATGAGTGAGTGCATTGCAGCGTTGTGATGGGCTATGGGGAGCCTGGGAGCACAAGATGCTTCCTGCTTCTTACTGCAGCTGGCGGAGACAGAAAGAAGAGGATTGAGAAGAGGCAGCGGCCGGCTAAGTGTTTTTTGTTTTGTTTTGTCTGCTCCACCCGCCACTGCCTCACCACTACAGATCCGTAGCAACCACTGCTGTTGTAAGGACCACCTTTCAGTAATCATGTTTCCAGTTCTCACGCACCTTTCATACTGCAATACAATAAGGCTTTGAAACTGTGAAAGACAGGCTTATGGTGGCTGGGGAACAATGGAGGGGTGTGGTTTGACAGTAATAAGGGGCACCCTATTACTTTCAGGTCAACAGCAACATCATGGTGTTCAGGTTTCCACTCTTTGCTTCATGTCCTTCATGTAGTTTTTCCTCTTTCACATCCTTGCATACTGTACTCCAATTCCCCCTCCCTGCCTAATTTTGTATGTTTAAGTGTTTGTTGTTTGTGCCTGCTGACGTCTTTTGCTTCTCCCATGTTCCTGGATGTCTCTGCAATGAGTCCGGGGTGACATCAATGAAGGTTGTCAGAGCTTATGCTCAGCGTCAAGTCCAGAAAGCTTTCATTTAAACAGGGAGGGGTACACTCTGATCAAAGCCAATGGTGCAGGACCTTAGAAGTCAGAACTCACTCCCGAAGAGGCCATCAGAGGGGCTCAGGTTTTTTTTTTTTTGCAGAGTTTTATATAGCGCGAACTAGACCCGAACCGATTCAGGTATCAGAGCGCTTTACATATTTTCCAGTTACGTTACATGAGGACACACTTTCATTTTAGGCACGGGGAGATTAAGTGATTTGCCCAGAATCACAGGGGGTTTTGGCGTCGTTACCCAGGCTCAAACCCAGATCCCCAGGTCCGAGGTCGAGCGTCCTATCCCTTAGGCCAACCCAACCAATTGAGACTGGTGAGCTTGGAAAGCAGTAAAAGTCCACTTGCGCAAACTTTTTCCTAATACGAAAGGATGGAGGCGTTTGCTTAGGGATTACATAAAAGTAGTTCCCTGATTAATAACAAGAAAATTGGGGCAGTAAATACTCAGCCAATTATGCTCAAATGCTTAAGGCTTAATGTAGCCGCGATAACGGCAACAACTCAGTGTCACAAACCTGTAGGCACGATAAAAAGAGAGGCAAAACCTCTTAAGAGAACAGGTCCAAGATTGTGTGGTCAAGATGTTTAAAAGGGACCAATTACATAGTACAAAGCAGAAATAAACGTAACAATTTAAAGCACATAGTAATGTTAATCTACAACAACGATGGCACGATAGTCTAGCAAAAGTAACCCTGCTCCTACTGCAAAGATATGGTCACACTGTAGCAATAGTACCAGTAACGCAACTCTTATGCTTGGAATGGCACATTGTTAAATATGATCTGAGAGTATATCAGATTAGTATTCTTGTTATTAATCAGGGAACTACTTTTATGTAATCCCTAAGCAAACACCTCCATCCTTTCGTATTAGGAAAAAGTTTGCGCAACGCACAGTCAGGACCCGATGTGGCTCCAGGATCACCTGACTGTTTTCCACCACTGTTAGGTTGGGCATTTAAGGTCTTTTTCTATGAACCAGCTCTATTGGAAGAAAATTAACTATTATTCTTTGGCCAGGTTATGGAGTTTGACAATGTTTGTCAAAGCGCTGATGCTATAGTACTTCGTCCTTCTGCCTGTATGTAACTTTTTGAAACTTGTTAGGGTACTTACAGATCCCCCGCTCTATTTTCAGGTACTCCTACTCTCTTACCTTGAGTATTCCCGTACCTGGGATTCTCTCCACTTCGATTAAGGTATGTAATTTGTCAATAGGGTCACCTTCACCAGGAATATTCTTTCAGACTTGTAGTTTATTTGAAAAACCGTAACTTTCTTG
The DNA here is from genome assembly GCF_964261635.1 of Lissotriton helveticus. Classification (NCBI taxonomy): domain Eukaryota; kingdom Metazoa; phylum Chordata; class Amphibia; order Caudata; family Salamandridae; genus Lissotriton; species Lissotriton helveticus. Next base: position 750,228,110 of record NC_136069.1, on the reverse strand, counting down.
CAGAATTGACCATTGACGCTTTTCGTAATAAGACTGAAGACTACGTCGTCTATTTGATTGCTTTCTGGTAAGCTATTACGGCATTTCATTGCTGGGTAGTTTGGATGGTAGCATGGGCTATAATGCACTTTACTAAGTGCTGTGACCAAATCACTCACGGTTTCCACTAACATCTGCCATTTAGATGGGTGCTGTTCACTTTTTTTTTGGGAACATCTTTTTATTATAAAACTTGGCTCCGCAACATTGCACATCAGTCAGTATTAGCAGTTCATTGGCAGATGCAGGTAAAATCAATCAGAAGAAACAACCCCCCCATCAGTATCCATGTAGCCTACCCAGAACAGCCTCCCTTTTAAACATCCCAAATGCAGTAACACCATCCTCCAGTACCCCAAACTATACCTCCCCCATCAGGACACCCTCCCCAACCCGCACCCTCACTATCCCACCCACACCATAATGCGTCCAGGTCATATCAGATTAGTGATACACAGAGACCCCTGGGAACAAAGCACCTCACAACATCGATATACACATTTTACACAGGTGGAATGATGACATTGACTTATACTCTATTTACTCCATTGCAGGCCCAGATTGGGTGTCCATCCACTCCCCTCTATATCGCATCCATGCCCCCCATATTTTCTCCCATTTCTTGGGGCACCCTCTGCTTTCATAGATGACCTTTTCTGCCCTCTGGCACCAATCTAGATCGGATGTATGACGTTCGACGTGTACCGTCACAACGCGTGCTTTAACAACGCGTCCCTTACAACGCAAGTCGTTACCACGACTTGCGTTGGGGGCGCGGATTGAGAATAGTATAATTTACTATTCTAACACCAGTCCCCGTGGACACTAGGGAAGGTGTTGGAATAGTAAATATACTATGCTTAATCCTCTAGCGCCCTCCAGCGCAAGTCGTGGTTACGACTTGCGTTGTAATGGACGCGTTGTTAAAGCCTTGCGGAGTAAAATCCGCGTGGTAAAGGAAGTTTCCCATCTAGATCATACTCCCACCCTTCCACCGTTGGCAATAAATCACTCCCCCAAAGTCGTGCTATGTTCCTCTTGGCCACCATGCTCGCTAGGGCTAGCCACGTCTTGTCCCATTGTGGCCAGGCAACGTCGCCTGTCACCCCCAGGACGTGCCACCAGGCCTCCAGCGGAACCTCTGCCCCCACCACCTCCTCCATTATGGCGGTCAGCCTGGTCCAGTACGCTCGGATTCTCGGGTATCCCATAGAATGTGCAAGAAAGTGCCCTCCTCCCCGCATCCCCACACACAAAAGCGTGACGCCACATACCCGATCCTGTATTGTACCGTACGCGGGGTATAGGACTTGTGGAGGATACGTAACTGAACCAACCTGAATCTGGCACGGACTGCCACCTCTCAGGGACACTGTAGGGCCTCCCTCCAATCATCATCATCTAGCATTCCTATCTCCGACTCCCACTTTTCCCGTAAGGGCCCCAGCGGGTCCGGAAGGTTGTTAATGAGCTTTTTATAAGTGAGGGAGATGGCTTTATCAATCATAGGATTGAGCAGTAGCCTATCCTTGAGCGGGGCGTATTCAGGCAGCTGGTCTCCCTGACTCAAATGTGTAAGTATGGCATGTCTAAGTTGTTGATAATGTAGAAATTCTCCGCTCCCCATCTGAAATTCCGCCTGCAGGTCCACAAACTCAATCATCTTCCCCCTTTTCCATACGTCCCCCAACACTTCAATACCGGTGAGGCTCCATTGGCTAGGACCCCGCAGTTTCGCTACCTCTGGGAGGAAGTTACCTGTCCACAACGGCATGCGCTCCATGAGTTTTTCCTCCCATCCCATGAGTTTTGTCGCCTGTTTCCACACCCTCACAACCACTGCCGTCTGGGGCGGCAAGGCCGACCGCGTCTACTCTTGGTGTAGAGAGCTGCTAAGTAGGAACCGCTACCTAGGGCCATATGGTCCACCCTATACGCGGGCTCCTTCTGCGGGGCAAAGACCCAGCCGTTTACATTAATCAATTGAGTTGCCCAGTAATACGGACGGATATCTGGCACAGCGATGCCCCCATCATAGGGCCCCCGTTGCAATTTCGTAAGAGCTATTCTAGGGCAACCACCACTCCACAGCAAGGAACGCTGTTCGGACTCTATTGTTCTGAAGATCTGTTCCGGAATTAAAAAGGGCGAACTCTGCATAACGTACAATAATCGGGGAAGGGCCATCAATTTAAATAAAACCGCCCTACCCATCAGGGAGAGCGGGAGGGTCTTCCAATGCTCCATGTCTCCGTGAAGTCTATCTAGTTGCGCCGACACGTTCATGCGGAAGAACTCTGCGTCCGATGCTGTGATCCATATTCCGAGATACCGAAATGTCTCTCTCCATACCAGCCCTCTGCAGTCATCCGATAGTTGCGGTTGCGGCCCCACCAGAACATGCCCAAGGGACTTGTCCCAGTTGATGCGGTACCCAGAGTACTCCCCAAACGCACGCAAAATAGCCATCAGCCTCTGTATGGATGTGGCCAGTTGTTGTACATATAGTAAAATGTCATCCGCATAAAGTGATATGCGTTCCTCCCAGCCTCTTCCCAAATCTATACCCTGTACCTCTGGATCCGTCTGTATCCAGTGGGCCAGTGGCTCTAGTGCCAAGGCAAACAGGGTCGGGGAAAGGGGGCAGCCCTGCCTTGTGCCTCGCCCCAGCTGGAATTCTCTTGACACCGCACCATTGACTCGAACCCTTGCAAGCGGTTCCGTGTATAAGAGCCTCACCCATGACTTGAAATTGTCCCCAAACCCCAGCTTCTCCAAGACTGCGTTGATGTACTGCCATTCCATGCTGTCAAAAGCCATATGGGCATCAAGGGGGAGCAGGGCCACCGGCACCACAGGACGCGCAGATAGCGTCTGGATGACCCCAAACAGGCGCCGCAGATTGAGCCGCGTGCTTCTGTGTGGCATAAAGCCCGATTGATCCGGGTGGATCAAGAGCTGGACAACCGCCCCCAATCTAGTAGCCAGGATCTTCCCCAAAATTTTTGTTTCAAAGTTAAGGAGAGATATGGGTCGGTATGAGCTGCACATCCCCTGAGGTTTGCCGGCCTTGTGAATGACTACTATCGTAGCCGAGTGTAGATCTCTCGGGAGGTGTCCCGTCCGCTTTGCCTCGGTGAACATGTGGAGAATGTGAGGTGCGATTCTACTTGCTACACATCTAAACGCTTCTGCCGGGAATCCGTTGGGTCCCGGTGCTTTCCTCGTCTGTAAGTCCCCCATTGCCTCCTCCACTTCCTTGACAGTGATGCCTGACTCTAGGATGTCTTTGTCAGTTTGGTCTAGGGTGGGTTGCTGCAAAGGGGCCAGGAAATCCCTGCACTCCTGCTCCCCTCTAACTGTTTGCCACCGATAGACCGTCTCGTAGTAGAGCGCAAATTCTTCCGCAATCTCCACGCTCGCGGTTTGGACTATCCCATCTGGCCGCCTTATCTCCGGCACCCAGTTCCGTTCCCTATCCCTCTTCTCCAGCCAGGCTATCATCTTGTTAGCCTTTTCCCCTAAATCGTACACTCGTCGCTGGGTGGCAAGGGCACGCGATTTCGCCTGTTCCGTAAACACGTCTTTCAGTTCTTTGGCCAGAAGGCGTGCCCTATGCTGCCTATCTTGTTCCTGTTCCTGAGTGTGACCTCTTTCATCTTCTACCTCCTTGAGCTGCAATTCTAGCTGGTCAATTTGGGCATATTTGTCTCTACGTCGGCGCCCTACCTCTGCCTGGACAAAATCTCTTGCCACAGTCTTATATGCCTCCCAGACTGTCCCGGGAGAACTAACGAAGCCCACGTTTTCTGCAAAATATTGGTCTACCCTCTCTCTAAACTTCTCTTGGAATACCTGATCCTTAAAGATAAAAGTGTCTAATCGGGGGAGGACACTCCATTCCCGCCTTGGGCCCACCAGCTGCACCCCCACCGGGGAATGGTCAGATTTCCCCCGTGCTTTGTTATGCCCATCCCTGAAAAAGCCTATACTGCCCGTCTGTGTGAAGATGTAGTCAATCCGGGACCCAGAACCATGGGCCGCAGAGACATGTGTGAATTGTCGAACCTGTGGGTTATGTACCCTCCATAGATCTACCAGGCCCATAGCTTGCACAAATTCCTTAAGGCGGGCCACCCCCCCTCTGGCCAATGGGGCCTGTGACCTGTCAATGTCCCTTGCCATGACCTCGTTCATATCTCCTCCCAGGATCAGCGTCCCATTAGGCATGTCCAAGAGCAATCTCCCAACATCAGGGAGAGTGGCCGCGTGCAACTCAGAGGGGATATAGAGGGAGCACAAGTTGAGTGTCCTGCCCTCCCATTGTGTTGATAGCGCCTCGTACCGCCCCAAGGGGTCTAACCACTTTTGCCCCAAGATGAATGGCAGGGAGTTCTTAATAAGTATCCCCACTCCCCTGGAGCCCGTGGTGAAGCCAACGTGTGCGCGTATGGTGTACCCAAATATATCCAGGGCCTTACAGTGATTTCCTAATAGGTGCGTCTCCTGGAGGAGAACGATATCGGGAGCGTGTCTATGAAGATATTGAAGCACCATAGTGCGCTTGATCTTATCCTGCAGGGCATTTACGTTCCAGGATACAACATTAATGTGCTGTGTTTTGGGTGTTTGTGCCGCAGCCATCTCGCAAACCAATAGCAAGGGGCAGCCGCCCCCCCCTGCCTTCCACCTCCCACCTACCCACCAATAGTGCCAATGGAGCCATAACATGTATACAATACAAAAGCAAACATGCAAAACATAAACAGGAACCCGTCCCTTCCAAACCCCCATACCTTCCCCCCTCCCTGCTACCCTGCGACGTCGGCCAACTTGGCCAGACATCCCCCAACAATCAGAGTGCCTGTTGCCCTTATAACAAAAAACCAGGGGACAAGTGCTACAACCAAGTCCACCACCGAGGACTCCGTCTCGCCCGCTCCCATAGTGTAACAGCCATCTCTCCACCCTTTGTAATGGGGGTCACCATCACTAGCCGAGTGGCTGCACCGAATGATAGAGCTCCCCCCTCCCCAATCAACCCGGCAGTCTGATTCGTATTGTTCATTTACCGTTGTACCTTTCCTCTGTGGTCTACTTCAAAGAACTACACCCTTCAACCCCACCATGTCTCATCACGCCCCTCCACAAACACAGCTGACGGCCAGTCCTGCACAATCGCCTCAGTCTTTTCAACCCATGTCCGGTGATGCCGACAAGCTGCGGGTCCTATTTCTGCCCGGCGATCTGGGGCTGCCCTGCCGACGCCGTTCCTGTCCAGCGGATCCCATCGATGAGACCGGAGAATGGGGTGTCGCGTTCCTCCAGCTTCCTCCATGCCTGAGTCCCTCCGTCGAGCGCTCACGTTCCTCCAGCCATGCATGCACTTCCTCTGGGGATGTAAATAAGAAGGATTTCCCTTCCGCCAGGATCTTGAGACGCGCCGGAATGAACATCATGTATTTGATTTCAAGCTCGCAAAGCTTTTTCTTCACTTCAGTGAACGAGCGGCGCTCCTGCTGGACCTTGAGCGTAAAGTCGGGGAACCGTCTAATCGTGGCATTGTCTATGCAAAGGTCCCCCTGCTGGCGAGCCGCCTGCAGAATGGCATCCCGATCTCTATAATTGAGGAGTACGCAATGATGGTTTGCGGCGGGGCTCCTGGACGCGGCGGCGGAAGCGGTGCCCTATGCGCTCCTTCAATAACGAAAAACCTAGACGGTCTTTTGGGCTTAAGGCGGTTCAGAATTAAGTCCTCCAGGAATAGGTCCACGCTTGCTCCCTCCATTTTCTCCGGCACTCCCACCACTCGTATATTATTTCTTCGGGCCCTCCCTTCCTGGTCCTCCAGCCGTGCCGCCACCAGTTTCTGTTGGTGTGTGAGTCACGGACCTGTTGCAGTAACTGTTTTGTAAAGGGGGTGGTGATGAACAGAGTGTCTGAATTAAGCAGACCACTCTTACCCAGTCCAAAGATCAGGGCTTGATCCATCACCGTTATTTAGCTCACTGCCCCATCCCAGATCAGAACCAGGCTATATGCAAATTAGTCTGTCCCTGGCCCAGTGCATCATGGGAACAGGGCAGACCAAACTACCAAGCTAAAAAACGGTGATGGATCAAGCCCTGATCTTTGGACTGGGTAAGAGTGGTCTGCTTAATTCAGACACTCTGTTCATCACCACCCCCTTTTTCTGAATCATTTTGTCCACCATAAGCGTGGAGGGGTATACTCAGATGTGAGTCCCTTGCTCATTGCACCATCAGGATTCAAACAAGCCGGGCCGACGGCGGCTGAAATGCCAGAAACCGGTCCCCGGAAGCTTGTTTCCTTCCCAGTATAAGAATTGGCTTGGTAGTTTGGTTTGCCCTGTTCCCATCATGCACTGGGACAGGAACAGACTAATTTGCATATAGCCAGGTTCTGAGCTGGGATGGTGCAGTGAGCTAAAAAACGGTGATGGATCAAGCCCTGATCTTTGGACTGGGTAAGAGTGGTCTGCTTAATTCAGACACTCTCTTCATCACCACCCCCTTTTTCTGTAACTGTTTTGTGGCGCTTTGGAGTTCCGCAATATCCGTGGCGTTCTGCGTGGCCTTTTCTGAGGTTTTGTTCAAGTCCGCCCGTTGGAGCGTTAGTTCTATAGACACTTTGTCAATTTTGGACTCCAGCGTGGTACCCAGCGTTTGTATAGCCATCATTATGGAGGCCAAGGAAGGCTCATCGGGCCCCCCCTGGGTGCCAGGGCGTGCCCCCTGTCCACTGCTCGGCGCTGCTGTGTAATTGTCCAATGTGTTAGTTTGCATCGTTGCTGACTTCTTGGGCTTCATGGCCACGCTAGGTGGTCCCCCCAGGAGCACAGATGTCACAGTCCGCCACCCTATTCAACACCTGGATCATCCTCCGCCACGCGGCGTCCGCCTCTCAGCGCCTCCAGCGCTATTCCCGGGAAGATATGTTCTGGGTGTGGTGCGACAATTCCTGCTGTGCCCCTTCTCGTGGCCGCTCTCTCACCACAGCCTGTAGCGCACTGACCTGGGGCACACCCGCACTCTCGCCGCTCAGGCGCGCGTCCTCAATCCACCTGGGTTGGTCCTCACTAGGCCTGCGACCACCTTGCGCCGAGTCGCCATCCCAGCCTCAACCCCAGGCGTCCTCCCGGGCATCCCGGAGTAGCTCCACCGTCGTCAGGGCCCGCTCCTCCTCCACCACCCGGAGACCCTCCAAGGTCTGATCCTCCGCTAATGGGCTTCCCACCACGTCGCTTGGTGCTCCACTTGCTTACCGGCAGGGGTTCAGGCATTTGTCACCAGTCCAGGCCACCGGGCCCCAGGCGCAGCCTCCTTTCCTGTCTGCCAGCAGTCTGTCCTACTGCCCGGATCCTTGCTCCGCACCACCAGCCAATTCTGGCCGATATTGCGCAGAAGCACCCTCAGGTAGGGGCGGGGGGAGACAGGGCCAGGAATTGGGCCCCTCGCTACCACCGCAGGCCTACGCAGCGTCCAGTGCTCGCCTCCGCCGCCGAAGGTGTGCTCCGTTCGGCTGGTCAGGAACGCAAGGCCGGTGCTCTATTTGCGGCCTCCCGTCCACAAGGCCGCAGCAGACCCTCGTGCGCCGATCCGCAAAACTGCGGTCCCGGTCATCGGGGAGGGAAAAGAAACACACCTCCCGGCACCGGAGCTTGTCGGCAAAGGAATGCCGTCACTGGAGTTCTCGTGGCTGCAGGATAAGTGCCGGATATATGGGGCCTTCGGGAATACCTCGGGAGCGCCACGGTATTATGCGGCCATCTTGGCTGCTGCCAAGCCACGCCCCCTGGTGCTGTTCCTCAGAACCAACGTGTCAGTGTCTTACTTTCTAAAGCCGCCGCGTCTGGGGTACGCACTTCTCACTTCTCCAAACTTTGGTCACTTATTTTCTCATCATGTTCACACTATGTAAAACAGAATGCATTTGTATTTCTGTCTTTACCCTCTCTTTTTCTTTTTCTCTCCCTCTTCACGTTTTTCATCTAAGTAGTTATAGACTTCTTTTATTTATCTTATGAAATATACTGATGTATACCTATAAATTGTATGCCCTTAAAGCCCTGAAGAAGCCCTCTGTTTGGGCGAAATGCGTTTACTGGTTTTGTTCCGGTGCATATTTCGAATACATCTCAATAAAAGAAAGATTTCAACACAAGAAGAAATTTGTGAATCTGAATATGTACCTATGATATGTTCACTTTATGTTGCCTCTCATCCACATATTGCTGCTGATACAACATATGATGCTTTTGTGTGTTCTGGAGGTATACAGCAGACGCAATCCCAATTTTCCACCTTGCTCAGGTGCAAATATGCCAAGAGGAGGTATGTGTCCTCCTGAGGAGGACAGGCCAGATGCATATCAGAGGTGATGCAGCCTTTGCAGTTCACTGCTCTGATGTGCCACTTCACTACCCTGATGGGGGAGGAGGGAGGTTCAACCTCCTTCCTGCCCAGCCTTTGTTCCTGACTCCTGAGAGTGATCACACTGCCTGGCAGAGGGTCAGACGCCTGTCTTGGTGGCAGCAGGCATGAGAGTATATTGAACTTGGGGTAACCAGGTGGGCATCTTCTATGGCAGACACCTGGGTGCATGCCAGCCTTTCCTTGACACTAGAGTTGTGTCAGGGGAGAGAAGGTATGTTAATTGACACCAAACTTTACAAAATTAGGTGGTACCATAATGGAGCAAGCAGCCTGGGCCTGCCCAGGTGCAAGTCCCATGTTATCCTATGGACCTCCTATCACTTGCAGTGTAATTTAATGCAATGGCAGGTCTGCTGTCATTAGTTTACCTGGGTCATTCATGGTGGCACAAATGGTGCTTCAGGCACTGGGTACCCCACTACCACACATGCACTTTGTACCGCTAGTACCATATACTAGGGTCTTATAAGCGGAAAAAAGTCCTTGTCAATTGTGGATGCCAATTACACACCAGAGCTTTTAGTGAAAGAACTCTGGCACTTAAGCCTGCATAGCAGGCTTCAGAGCACTGTCAGTGTCGAAAACTAGCATCTACAGTCCAAATGGGGGCAAAAAATGGGCAGACATTTGCAAAAAGTCCTGTTTTATTACATGCATTTTATTACTTAAGATTATTATATACTTGTTTCTTTAACCCCTTCGGGGCTGATGACGAGCTCAGCTCGTCATGAGCGTAACGTGCCGTGCACTGATGACGAGCTGAACTTGTCATGTAACGCGGTAAATTTAAAAACGCAGCGCGCAGCGGGAAAACCGCTAGCGCGCATGCAGTTAATTTGTTTAAGGATCAGTGCCGTACCTTGTAAACTAATATTTCCCCAAAGAGTTTTAATGTAAAACAATTGACGGGAGTGTGGTGAGCATAGTGAGAATCTTTCAAAAATAATTATGAAACCGTGACTATGCGATAAGAATAATTACAGTGAGGAAACAAGTTCCAAAGTTTGAGTTTTGTGGACAAAAGGCACTACTTGCAAGAACAATTGCCCAGCCACACTTTAAGTTCCAAAGGCCCTGGAGCACTTGCCTGCCACTCATATTTACCCTTCACCCTATTGGCCATTCACCACTTTGCTGTTAAAGCTAGTTCCCTTCGGTTTGCACCACTGGAAAAATATCCATTAGGACTTCTACTAAGATGCAACTAAACAAATGATTATGAGTCACTACTTTCTTCCCTATCGCCCTCGTATCACATTGTTTAGTAGCATCCTGTAACGACGTCTCCAGTGTTTCATGTTACTTCACAATCTCATTAAAATCACATAAGGTCCGGAGTGTTCAATCTCCTTATCCGAACATCTTTCACCCATTTGTGGTTGACAAATTCTTTCTCCACAAACTTAGTTGCATGTAGAAGTCTGTCATTGTTTTAGAGTTTTTCAAGCAGTCAGAAAGACTGAAAATATGGGATACTTCCAGGAACAAGGGAAAACAGAGAGGTGGTCAGTTCGTACAGTCACACTGACCCTCATATGCATGCATACATACATGATCTATTTGCACATGAACAGATGTGAATGGAAGTGGCATTATCCATCTAGTTTTCCATTGACACATTCAACCCACAGAGATTGTTCTTACATTATAACACTTTTGGGCAGGTTGAAATAGTTGTATTGACTCGGAGACTGTGGATCAGTCAATATGTGCATGGACTGAATGAGCATCTGGTTATGTAGGGGAAACATACTTTACAACGGAACCGTTACAACGCGGTACCGTTACAACGCAGGATGTACAACGCTGGATTTACTATCCAACACCTTCCCTACTATCCACGGGGACTGGAGTTGGAATAGTAAATTAAACTATTCACTATCCAGCGCCCCCCAACGCAAGTCGTTGTAACGACTTGCGTTGTTAAACCTGCGCCGTAAAGGTACGCGTTGTACCGTCATACATCCGTTATGTAGTAGGTAAATCACTGTCAAAAGAATTTCCTTCTGTTGATCCTTTGTGGATTCTGGAATGTCCCTGCCCAAAGAACTGAAGAATCTCATAAGCTTCAGCCATAAGCTTCCCATGATTGGGGATAATCAATCAGAATGCAATGGGATAGAGGTTGATGCTCTTTTTCTTTCATATGTGCAGAAACAGTGTGGAATATTTGAATGCCTCCATCAATCAGGTGTGCAATTATTACTTTGAAATATTGAAAAACAGAGGACATATCTCATTTATTATTTCATGCATATGACCTGTCATACACAGGAGCTTCTTTTTGTGCTTTGTTTGTCTGAGAAGTTAATTCATGTCTATTCTCTTCACTCACTGTTGATCGATTAGAAATGCCTGATCTCAACCTATCCTTTAAAGAAATGCATCCAGGCTATAGGGACATTGCCACATAAAAGTCAGAAATAGACTTTCAGAATGATGCCATAGAGAGAGAGAATCTAGGACTGATTCCCCTGACATCTTTATTGTTCGCTCTGCATACAACAGCCCTGGCTAAAATGATCTGGAGTGACAACGGGTCAGAGTAACCAAAACATTCATAAGAATGGGGAGTAGTGCCATAGGAGTACCCTTTATGTACTCTTGCATTCCATGTGAATCGACCCCAAAAAGCCCACCTCCCTTTTAGTAAAAATGCAAAGAGAAGAACACAGGGTTAACACCAGAACCTGGGCTGCTATGGGAATTCACAAGGGCCTATTATCAAGCCCATTATCGCCGCTTTAGCAGCAGTTTCCTGCCGATAAAGCGGCGATAATTTTATCGACTGTTCTTGATAATATGGCCCAGAGTCCTTTCTATTTGCACTATTTGTATTTGAATATCCCCTAATACATTGTAATACCATTTGTGATGTTTATAAATATACTACTAGTAAAATTCCTTAGTGAATAGCAAACAATCATAAACGTAAACAAACATGTAAGTTTACCTTTGTGAATTAGGCTCTGAGTGAAAGTTACTACTAAAAAAAAAACAATAGTGAGTCCAGCACTATATATGGACAAACAATGGTACTGTAACACTCGCTCACAGAAAATAATGGAGGAAGGGACTTATAATAAAAATAACACTGCATCCAAATCAATGGCGTATTGGACTCATACCCAGGGGAATCATTACAGGCCGTAACAAATTGTAAAATACAAACTCTATTCTTCTCTAATAGTGGGGTGGTGCCAGCCTGCCAAAGCAGCCTAAGACCATAAATGACCTATGATATAAAGGTGGAATGATGGTGGTTGGGTGTCAAAACGTCAAAACCACATTCTGGGGGTGGGAACTTAAACTGCATTTCATCCTAGCTCTACGCTCTGGCTTATCTAATTGGTGTGTGTAGGAATAGTTAAATATGCAATACAAATAATGTTTAACATGAATCTAAGGAGCAGTTTTACAAAAAAATTGTTCCCAAGCAATGTCAAGCAATGTGACACAAAGCAGTGCAAAGGCTTGGAATGGTATTTACTTTTCTGTGCAAAAGGTAATAAGTAATGGATAGGTGCCTTTTACCAGTGCAAAATGCACTGCTTTGTGCCATTTTGTTTCAAGGAGCCTTTACATAGGTTTAACTTGGGCTGGCCAGTACAGGCACTTATATTTTTGACACTAGAGGGTAGATTTACTAACATTTGATGTTCGCTTTTCAGCTCAAAACATATTTTGCTCTGGAGAGTAGCCTAAAGGTAATGCATAGCAGCGCATAGTGCTGGTTTGCGTTACTTATCAGAACAATCAATCAATCAGAACATTTGTAAAGCACACTACGCACCCGTGCGGGTCTCAAGGCGCTGGGGGGAGGAGGGGTGCTGCAACTGCTCGAATAGCCAGGTCTTGAGTAGTCTTCTGAAGGTTAGCAGGTCCTGGGTCTGGCATAGGAGGGTGGGGAGGGTGTTCCAGTCTTGGCGACGAGGTGGGGAACGATCTGCCGACGGAGGTCGCTCTTCGGATGCAAGGGACGGTGGCGAGGGAGAGGTCGGCGGAGCAGAGCTGGCAGTTGGGTGTGGAGAAGGTGAGACGTCTGTTGAGGTATGCTGGTTCGGTGTCATGGAGTGCCTTGTGCAATACTGCTATTCAACCACCGATCCCTGGCATGGCCAAGTTAAAACTCTTTGCAGACGACATTATTTTATACCTGACTCCTGATAAAGAGAACCTCGAAACAGCTTTGTGGGAATTGTTGGATTTTGAGCAATTAGGCGGGTATAAAATAAATGCCAATAAAACCAAGGTTCTTGCCCTCAACGCAGATCTGAGTTCTTTTCCATCCTGCTTGAGGACACAAGCAACACAATCTGACACTATATGATATCTTTGGATATTTGTATCTAACCACTACCATCAGCTATTTGAGTTGAATTATTTAAGATTGAAGGGTAAGATCAGGAAGCTTTTGGAACAATGGACACAACTCCCTATATCGATAGCGGGTAGAGTTTCATTGATCAAAATGTCCATACTTCTGTTGCTTATTTATTTGTTTACTAATGTCCCGATTAAGATAAATCAATCTTACTTTAGGGAAATTGACACACTACTTAGGGAATTTGTTTGGAGCAAGAGAGCTCCAAGGGTCAAATTGAATGTGGCACAATTACCAATAGTACAAGGGGGTTTAGCGCTGTCGCATCTGAGAACATACTATAATGCCGCTTTTTTAGATTTAGTGTCCGGCTTGAGGGGATCTAAATCCACCAGAGACAGCTTTTTTATAGATAAAATGACACAAGAAATTGGATCACTAACTCGAGTGTTTTTAAATACTTCCAAACTTCCAAAAAAAACACGTTACAAGACTTTAAAAGATTGTTTTTTTAGACTTCAGTCCTTTTTTAAAAAGATGGGCTCGCCGGGTCTCCAGTATCTAAAAGTGAGAGAATGTACTAGTCTCGGTCTCCAGCTGCAATTAAGGCATATAAATATCTGGGAAGGCTGTGGACTATCTGAGCTTAAGCATTTTATAGTTCAAAATAGGCCGATTGCCTGGCAAGAAGTAACAGCAAGGGTGGAGAGCCATAGGCAAGTGACCTTTTTTTAATATTTACGAGTTGTTCATCTGTTAAAAAATACCAGTGGCATTTTGGATACCCCTAACCAACTTGTAGTAGCCCTTTATGGGGCTAATGTTAAAGGGGTGGGAAACTGGTATAGGTTGCTACACAAGCAGGGGCAGGCTCCCGTGCAAGAGAGCCACTTGGATAAAATAACTCGGGAGACCGGATGTAGGCTGGCTCTGAAGGAGTGGGAGGTCATCTGTTATTTAGGAAAGAAATCTTTGTGTGCTGTAAATTTCAAAAGGATGGCCTTCCTATCTCGATGGCTTTCTTATTTAACTCCGGCCGCCTTAAAAAAACATTCCCGGGAGCTGAAAACAAGTGCTTTCGCTGTCAGACAGATGGGAAAGGCGGGTGGCACCATACTTTTTTTGCATGTCCAGGACTGAGGCTTTTTTGGGGGGGGCAGTTTTCTCAGATATCAAGCAAGCAATTGGAAAGAGTGTTTTGCTCGAGGCCAAAGCTGCTTTGTTTGGAACCTGGAGAGATGGAACAATGCTATCCAAGCCCGAAAAGGCCTTTGTATTTATTTCTTGTACAGTGGCTCGCTCTCTAGTTCTGCAAAATTGGAAATCTAGGGAAGCTCCCTCTCATTTGAAATGGTTCAATAAAATTAAAAGAACCCGACAATTCGAAGAAGCCTATGCTAGGAGGGTTGGAGCTACTAGTACATTTTTTAACGAATTAGAAAAGTTTAAAGAGAAATCTTAACACTAGGGTTGGTAAATTGATGTAGCAGCTTTCACTAGCATGCACTAGCATGCATTAGCACTTTCTCTTATTGCACTTTAGTAGCACTAGCACTTTAAAGTTCTTGCACTTTATAGAATGACGTATTTTGCATTTTGCTTTTTTATTGTCAATGACGTTATGAGCCGCTACAGCCATAATCTCTCTTTTTAATAAAATGTCGTAGCTATGATGGTTTTAGGTGATAAGAAGGCACTAGCATTTTTTTGGTATTGCACTTTAGATGCATTAGGCACTTTCTTTATTGCAGCTGTGGTTTAAGATAAATGTGCATTTTGTCTATTTGTGAATGAGTATATGACTAGCTGCTTCAGCTTTAGCTCTTTTTCATTATGTATTGAGAAGCTGTCATTTTGATTTTTTTGTAGAAACTGGTTTTGATAATGAATTTAAGTATACTATGTATTTCATGAACCTAATGCTCTGCTCAATAACAAATAAAAAATAAAATAAAAAGAGTGCCTTGTGTGCGTGGGTGAGGAGCTTGAAGGTGATCCTCTTGTTGGTGGGGAGCAAGTGCAGGTCTTTCAGGTTGGGTGTGATGTGGCTGTTGCGAGGGATGTCAAGGACCAGGCGTGCAGAGGCGTTCTGAATGCGTTGTAGTCGTTTCAGGAATTTGTCCGAGGCACCTGCGTAGAGGACGTTTCCGTAGTCCAACCTGCTGCTGACGAGGGCCTGGTGACTGTTCTTCTTATTTTTGTGGGAATCCACCTGTAGATCTTGCGGAGCATGCGGAGGGCGTTGAAACAGGAGGACGAGATGGCGTTGACCTGCTTAGTCATGGAGAGCGTAGAGTCGAGGATGAACCCCATGTTGCGGTTGGCCACCAGGAGTCGTCCCAGGCCAAGGGGGTGGAGCAGAGGATGAGGACTTCTGTCTTCTCTGAGTTTAGCTTCAGGCAGCTGTTTTTCATCCACTCAGCGACGGCCTTCATTCCTTCGTGGAGGTTGGTTTTGGCGGTGAGGGGGTCCTTGGTGAGGGATAGGATCAGCTGGGTGTCATTGGCATAGGAGATGAATGTTGAGGTTATGCAGTCGGGCGACGTGGGCGAGCGGTTCCATGTAGATGTTGAACAATGTCGGGCTGAGGGATGAGCCCTGGGGAATGCTGCAGATGATCTCGGTGGCTTCAGAGCAGAAAGGAGGGAGGCGGACACTCTGGGTTCTGCCGGAGAGGAAGCATGTGGTCCAGTCCAGAGCCTTGTCTCGGATCCCTGCGTCATGGAGGCGTGTGCTTAGGGTGCGGTGGCTGACAGTGTTGAAGGCGGCTGACAGGTCCAGGAGGATGAGGGCAGCGGTTTCGCCTTTTTCCAGCAGGGCCCTGATGTCGTCGGTGGCGGAGATGAGGGCAGTTTTGGTGCTGGGGTTGATGCGGAACCCAAACTGGGACAGGTCCAAGATGCTGGTGTCCTCGAGGTAGCGGGTCAGTCGTCTATTGATGATCTTCTCGATGACCATCGCTGGGAAGGGGAGCAGGGAGATGGGCGGGAAGTTCTTGAGTCCTTAGGGTCAGCCTTGGGTTTTTTGAGTAGGGCGTTGATCTCTGCGTGCTTCCAGCTCTCCGGGAAGGCCGCTGTCTCGAAGGAGATGTTGATGGCTTTCCAGAGATTGGGTGCAATGGTGGTGCTGGCTTTGTGAAGATGTTGTGTGGGCATGGGTCTGACTTAGCACCAAGAGAGTAGGGTGATTATCTGACATGGAGGCAAATTCTGGACAGCACTGTAAAAAACAAATTCAGGGCAAAGGGTCGAAATTCAGGTAAAAAACTTAGGACAAAAGGTCAATTTTATGGACTCATCCAAGGAGAGGCCATAATCCGCTATATTATCAGTGCATTTATTTACTAATGTCTACATAACACTATTTATTCACTATGGCCTTTATGTGTCAGGGGCATCATCCCTATCCAGGTTTACTCAAACTTCATTGCAGAGAAAGCAACAGCAACATTTTAATTATGTTTCTAAACATTCTTAAACCTATGGCAAACAGTTTGGGAAACATTGAAGTAAGTGACCATCTGCTGATTTAGACAAGTTAAACAAAACATCTGTCTCACCTCAACCTCCAGTCAACGTCAAACATAAAAAAATGAATGAGGCAGAGCAGATGGTGTGAGCAACATTCTCACACCACCTAGTATCTGGATGTGAGGTACCCCACATTTAGTTCAGAACTTGGAGCAGGATGAAATCAAGTTTAGATGGGAGATCCACAGGGACTGATTCAAAGGGTTGTTGCTAAGAACCAGAAAAATAAGGAAGAGAAGAACAAGGTGGTACAATTCCTAAAATCAGACATGATGGGCCTGCCATGGGTACTATAAACTATTTTGTCACTGGGGATTTTTCTCAGTAGTGAGAGAGAAACAGAAGAGGCACCGTCAAGGTGCTGACCAAGCAGCACCCACCCACTCTTGCAAACTCTGTTGGTGCAATGGTCTGCTGGTTGTACTTGTGAAGGGTGAGCAGGAGCCAGACCCCTTGGAAGGTTGTGCTGAGCAATTGTCCACTCTGTCCATGTCTTAAAATGGTTCTGTAGTTGAGCTAAGGTCGAACCAGTGAACTGGCTCATCCTTAAGTATAATCAGAATCTTCAAAATATATGGGATGCAAACTACACAAACAAAATGTAAGAACATAATAAAAATGTTACAATGTAAGAAGTGTTTCTTGAACATACAATGGTGTTTTCCCCTTTATATACAATTAGACCCCAGATTAACCTGGGAATAGTTTACCTTTTGATACCTAGAAATTAATATCTACCATTACCACGCTGATTTGTGGGATGGAAATCTAGGCAGAGCGACATGGTGCCTCCAAGCCTAGTTTGCTTTTTTGGTCTTCTCTTTCACTTTCAGTAATGGGCCAACAGGCACTAGTGAAGATGGTGGTGTCACCCCATTTATTGTATTAATTTGCAAATCATCACCGGCTCATCCCTAATTTCTTTATAAGACACCTGAGCACATCCCATGTCTGATTTGGGGGCTGGAGCGCCTCCAGATAGCTCTTTCCATGCGAAAGCTACCTGTGACTGCGGGTGGATTAGACCATCTGGACTTAGACCACCATTATTTAGCTGAACATCTCCAATGGGTGTTTCGCTGGCTGCCTGACCACCCCATGCATGAGACGGGGTTTACCCATAAAGACTTTAAGGAGGATTACTGCACTACTCATTGTGTCCTACAGATCAGTCTAGCCAGGGTTATTCCACCCAGCTTTCTCTTACCTTGCAAGAACCTGTAAATACACTAGCACGAAAAACCCTACTCTCCTGCAATAACCCTCATACAACATGGCTTCGCTCAAGGCAACTCCATCAGTGGCATGCTTCAGGCCTCTCAAAATCGGGTATTTCTTTGTTGACAGCAAGCTTCTAAATTTCCAAACCCTTACGGCAGATTAAAGTCTTCATCCGTGTTAATTCCTTTCTTATGAACACCTTAAAGAATCATTAAATGCCCTATTTCATGTCAGCCTCCTTGCACCAACCCCACATGAAGTGTACCAGATGCTCTACACCATAGGGACAGGTGGCAAACTGATAAGATGGGTGTCCAGAAGTTTCCAGCAACATGGGGACCACTACATGGCTTCTCACTGTTCTAACTGGGAGACTCTCATGGCCAAACCTCTCTGCACCATGTAGACTGGGCTAAAACACTGAAATATGCTCACAAAGTATCCAATGGCTCCTGTTTAAAGTGTATGCCATTTAATATTCTGAACTGTGCCTGACATACACCTGCCCAAATTAACGAAATATAGCTAGGAACTGCAGCTGCATTTCCTCGCTGTATGCAATAAAGTGCCGATTTGCTTCATATGTAGTGGACTTTCCCCACATTACTTTCATACTGGCAGATAATTCTCTAGGTGCTGTTGATCACGATGGGCCGTGTGGTAACGAATTTCCCAGAAGTGGTCCTTTCGGGCTTATTCCCCTACTCTAAGTTCGAGAAACCCTCCACCAAGGTCCTCGGCCTGGCTCTTTTTCTAGCAAAACACAATATTACACTGCTCTGGAAGGATTCCCTTCCTCCGATTCTCTTAAGTTGGACCAAGGTCTCACTCTCTTGGTTTTGATCTCAGGGCACCCTGTTACACATGGACAAATGAGCCAGTCTGATAAAATATTTTAGTGTACAGGTGTGAAATATTTTGGTGGAGGTCTTTAAAGACTGCACAAAGGATGTGACTCTTCCCTCATAACCAGTCCTCCGATGCATGTACTTTTGGTTTCTATATAGTACTCGTTCATGACACATCTAGGCAACTACTCAAGCCAGCGGTTTAAGGATGCCTACCTTCGACACAGTGTCAGGATTTGCCCTCTAGAACACTTTCTTCAATTCACCACAGGAGTTATTGCTCTGCTTCTCTACACTGATAGCTATAGCAACGGCAACCGTGCAGGCGGTTGGGAGGGACAGGATATTATGGGGCAGTTTGTTACACAGAAACAAAATTACTAATTGTATGCTAACTCTTCATAAATAGCGCAGCGCTGTTCCTCTGTAATTGTACAATGGAATCTATTGGTGCATACTTGGCTGCTATCATGCTATGCAACCTCTTGCTGAATACAACAATACAATCTTTAGAGAAATATATAATAGTGTTTTCGTTTGGTAAATGAGATCACACAGCATTGCACTGACATTTATTGGAAGTGAAACTTTCTAAATATGAACTTTAAAACATTCATCAACCCACACTCTTGACAACACTAAGAGTAAACAAAGTAAACCAATTATCTGGTGTCCCGTAAATGGCCAATATTGTTGTTATGAATGGTGAAACATTCCAGGCTAATAAAACATACAAGTGATATTTTCCACAGAGTCCATCTTAAACTGAATTACTTGAAAGTACTCTCAAATGTCCCAATTAAGTAAATTAGAGACATGAAGTAAATTGATTTGACTAAGATCAAGCAATTTAGCCATGGAGGAAATCTGGGATATGAACCCAGGCTTCCTGGTCACAAGTAATACACTTAAGCCAATGACAAGATTCATTTATTTTTCTCAATCCCCTTTACAACCTGAAGACAGTGTTTTGGTCTCATTCTGTAAGCTGAATAGTAAACTGTGTTAAATAAATACAGATCACAGGTTAACCTGACACAATATCTAAAACAAATAGGTCCACAATGAAGGTATGGAAGGTAGGACTCCAAATGCTAATTCCAATGACTTTTTAGACTTTACATAGCTATTCTGGAGGTGGGCATGCCACTGACGGCTTGAGCCAGCCTTGAGCCTTAAGACTGGCTCTTGCTCAGCTTGTGGTCCTGTTTGAACCATGAGCCCATAATGAGGCGAGTTTTCATGTCCCTTCTGCCCGCCTCCTTTCTGGTACCCAGGATGCGGCATTAGGGCCTGGGATGCTGACTAGAACTGGGGACCCAGATTTGAGTCTCGGCATCAGCTCAACATCCTGTGATTCTGGGCAAACCACTTAATCTCCCCTTGACTATAAACAATGAATGTGACTTTGTGTAATGTAAGTAGTGCTCATGTAAAGTGCTCCGATACTTTTGGGTCGAGTTCATGATAGATAAAACTGCAGAAAAATGCACAAAGAAGTAAAAACAAAGCCTTAACATAAGGAAAGATAGCTAGCCATTTTCTGGCTGATTTGTACAAAATTAAATTAGAAAAATGTGATATATGTCTTCTTCCCTGCTTAAATTGTATGACTGTAGGCAAATATTTTACTTCACCAAAACTCTTTTGTTTTCATTAATGGGTATGAAAGCGCGTTTAAATATGTAAGTTCTGAATACCAGTTGTACGAAAACTACTGTATTTGATTTAATAGACTTTAATGTGATGTATTAATTTCAGTGCTTGACATGTTAAAGATATGCACTTCTCTTGAATTGTATTACATTTTACAAGATGTTTGTTATATGAGTTACGTTACAAACACATCCGGGCTTGGCTTATGCATGGGCTCTAAGATCAGAGCCAGACCCTTGGCTCGGCTCTCCTTCTTAATTTATTGGCTCACACACCTCAAAGCTATTCAATGCAGCGGTTGAAATGCATTAAAAAACTGTATGGATACTACCATGGGAATGGGGTCAAGTGAGCGCGGAGGCGGAATCAAAAGTGTGACTAAAAAGAGGAAAACATTCTGCAACTCTTTTGTTGATCTCTTACCGTCAGGTAACTACATATAAAATAATGCTCACCATAACTGAAAAATAAAAAAAGTTAAACTAATAATTGGAAAATGCAATATTTTAAGTTATGAAACATCTGTTGGTTAATGCAGTCCCTACAGATGTATATGGCTGCAACCAGTGGCCCACAGAATTTCATTCTGTTTGGTGCAGTAGGGAAAAGTGACTTGAATGTCTTTAGTGTTATGAGGTCCCTGGGTATGCCCAGACGTGGGTCCCTTGCTCACTTTGCCACTGGATTCAAGATAGCCTGGCTGATGAGGGTTATGAACCCAAAACTGGTCCCAGGATGCTTGTTTCCGGCCCAGGGAAGACATGGCTTGGCATTCAGACTGATTTGCATATTGCCATGTCTGAACTGGTGTGGTGGAGTGAGCTAAAGAATGATGATGGATTAAACCCAAATCAATTAACTTGGGGTGAGTGTTTGATGTGTTCAAGCGCTCCGTCCATCATCCCCTTTGGTATCGATAAGGTTCCTGAAAGCACTGTGAAAGATTAAGTAATTTATTTTAAGCATGCATTATACACAGAACAATATAGTCTGCCATTAAATGCACATATAAATTTAGATTAAAGATAAAAAGTGCTTCTAAAGTATAGATTTCAATACTATGCAGATTATACCTAGTGCAAACATTTTTATTACTGTCCATTAAAATCACACTCCACAGCTCAGCTGGGAGAACCCTTTCAGTACCTTCTCAAAGTAAAATATCTTTGTCATTGGGAAGCTTCAAGTGACTCCATCGATTAACTTCCCAAGCAGCCTTTACATTTGTCGTTAAGGCTAATTAAATTGAAAATTACGGACGGTTGGTCACCCTACAAGAGGGCATTTCATGGGTTGTACATGGACATAACCATACAACCATACAACCACCCATGGTTGTTAGTGCACAAATCAATCTACCAAATATTTGAGATAAGGTTTTGCATCGAAAAATAATGCCATTTGAAATCATGTGTTAAAAGGAGAATTATTTTCATTTCTCCTTTTTTTCTGACTATGTATGTGTCCTGCACCGTCCAGGTCTGTTGGACTTGGCCCTTTTTCCTGAACTTTTTCGCTTTTTCATCCCCCCCATTAGAGGATATCTCCCCCATGGTAGAGGAATGTAGAGGCCATGTGTAGTGCGAGATGCAGTGATACATGCTGCAGAATGTCGTGCACAGATTTATTTGTGCTGTGGTGAAGAAATGCTACTTTTGGAGGGAAGCCTGGCACCCAGGGTGCTCTACACCTCCCCCTTAGCCAGTCAAGACCGGTTTCCCCAGATGCTTCTAGAAGCTTCTGGCACTGTCTGGTAGGTGGGGTGAGGGACGTATTAATAGGGAAACTGAGCCACCATGTGCTCAGACAGAGCGTGGACTTGAATGGGAGGGGACCTACTGCCAGGAGGTACCGCCACATGGGCCTGTGTGCTGGCCCCTGTGTCCCACTGTACCCCTCTGCTGTCCACAGGGCTAGTGAGAGCCCAGCTGCTGGAGTAAAGGCTGCTGTATCAGGAGGAGTGCCACGTTACAGAGGATGATGGTGCCTAGGGCCTACAGCCCTGTTCTGATGAGTACCCACTGACTGCTGATCTTGACCAGTAGTGCCTGCTGCTCTGCTATCTGGTGCCTGGAAAAAAGAGCGCTGTATCTGTGCTGCCCAGGAGACGAAAGAAGCGCTAAAATGGGCTGGTCTGTGCTCCCTGTCTGCTATCTAGGGCTTGGTGAGGGTGGCGCTCTATATTGTTTGCCCAGGAGAAGAGGAGCGTGGGCACCATTCCCTACATGGCCAGGAGGTGAGGAGTGCCTGTTCCCTGCGCGCCTGAAATCGGCAGGAGCCCACCCCGCACTTGTGCCCCCAGGGGGAGGATCCATAATCCAAATGTGGGGCCCCACATTGCAAGGAAGAGTGGGTGCCCGCCCCGCATATTGCCGCCAAGAAGTAAATTACCGCCGCAGCCCGGGGTAAGATTAAGGAGAGAGCTGCACCTCCACTTTATTTCCAACAGCAGGTGTCCACCCCGCGGCTGTGCTGCCTCTAAACATTTAACAATACTGTGGAAGCCTACCCCGTGGTTTTGGTGCACTTGAGACTATTTGAAAATACAGCGGGTGCCTACCCCGCGTTCCACCCTAATTAGAAACCCCGCAGGTGCCCACCCCACGGGTTTCTTGCCAATGTAAGCGGGAGCGCTTTAAAACTGCAAGAATTCACAGACGCAACCTGGGTTGCGAATCAGAGGGCCGCCATGCTGTCTGCGGTGACCCGGAGGCCAAGTCTAGTTGGGGGCGGGGCCTGCCTCCCCCGACCCGAAAGAAGAAGCCAGGCGGGAGCCTACCCCGCGCTGGCACTTCGCACCGGAGGAGGTGGGGGCTCCCCGTGAGAAGAGGAGAGCCCCGTACTGGCGCAGAGCCTGCTGGCAAGTGAGGAGAGGTGGGAAGACCACCCTGTAAGGTTCCTGTCAGGCAGGGACTGCCGAGGCACATTGTCGGTGCCGTCCCTGCCTGCGAAGACATCAAGAGCCCCCCCCCCCCGGTCCGTGACCCCACGAGGAGGAGCAGCACCCAAGGACTGCCGGTGAGTGAGGCTGTGTGTGGAAACAATCGGGGCACAGCCAGGGCCTCTTCTCAGCCCCGAGGAGCCGGGGCCACAGAGACAGCGGAGAGAGAGACCGGCTACGGATTTACCCGCCCAGCCCCCAAGGAGTAGTGAGTGGTGCTGGGTTCGGACTGGTGAGAGGTGGGGCCACTCTTGCTTAGAGTCCCGGAGGGGGACTCTCCTAACCCAGCAAGGCCAACTTGGTCTGTCCCTCACCGCAGAAGTGGGCAGCGGCCACGTGGGCAGTCCTGTCGTCGAGAGTCCCAGAGAGAGGGGCTCCCACTGGGTCCGTGACTTGGGCCCCCTTTCATTACCGAAACGTTTTCAGACCTTTTGGGGCAGTATTAATCTGAGAGTCGTAGAAGAGAGGCTCTCTAGGTGCACTGGCACCAGGAACTAACCTGTACAGACGGGGGCGATTGTTTTGGGCATTCCCATGTGTGCCCTGCTAATGTTGGAGGTGATGCCCTGCTGTTACTATACTTACAGCCTATTTGTATGCCTAATGTGTCTGGATGGGGTTGATGTTGCCTCCTCTGCCAAATGCAAGGGTGATTTATGCGAATAGGATTACGCCCCCCGGTAAGGACATGCAGTGCTAAGGTTATGCCTGTGTTGAGGTGTTGTGCAGAATGTGATTCATGCTATTGGAAATAGGGCCCCTATTCTAAATGTGTTTCTGTGCCCGATGTCCACATGTTTTATACCCCAGGTTCCGGATGTGGGCCTAATGTTATGAAAGAGCTTCTTTATACATCAGGCCTACAGCATTTATGCTAATGATAATGCTTTCCCCCGCAGGCTTACATTGTTGGAGTTCTGCCTACTGTTGAATCTACGCTAATGAAATGCTCACCCTGCTGACTGATTTACGACTGATGTTCTAGGCCTTATGGGTTCTTATGCAGGATGTGGTTCATGCCTAATACGTTGTTTCCCCAGGAGTGGTGCAGAAATGTTTTATTAGGCCTACTGCTACATTCATGCCTAACAGAAGCATTGCATCCATACAGATCTGATTATGGCCAGTGGAACTTATATTGCTTATGCATAACGTCTTTACCTGCCTACTGTGATGCCTATGTTCACAAGTTTTTGCCTCCTGCTACCGCTTTTATGCCTAATGGGGATCATGCTACTGTGCTGAGCTCACCTCTGTTATTCACCTGTAGGTACGGGCAGCTCTACGTTCACTATTGATGCTAATGAGATCTTCCTGCCTAATGGGTCATGCTAATGGAATTTATGCCACAGGTTTAGGCCTTATGATAATACTGTGGTGCTAATGTTGTTGCAGTCATGCTGATAATGTTTTTCCCCTAGGTCTAAAGCGGATGGACTTTACATCTATTCTTCCTGTGTAAGTGCGATGGTTCTGGCAGCGGCCCGATTTGCCCTGCCTTGTAAATAGTCCCATGTGAATTATTCCCCGGTGCCGGCTGACACAGTTTATCTGCACCTGTGATTCCCTTCTGATGTGTTTATGTTACAATACACATAGTGTTTGTTACTTAAACTGGTGTGGTCTCTTTTTGTAGTGTGCCTTGTGTGTCGCCTGTGTGTGCTGCGTGGATGCTCTACACATTTCCTCTGGAGTTTGGCCCGCCCTCTCTGCACCACGCTACCCGTGTCTAGCATTGGAGGCAGCGGTGGGATAGGACTTGTGTTTGCACAGTACCACAGCAACAACGGGTTGCACTGCAAACTGGGCATTTAAAGTAATCACAGGTTTTGGGGATTATTGTTTTTTTCCTGATTGTGCTTTCCTCCTGAAAGTGGTGCTTTGAGTTCTGTTCCCCTGTTGCACTGTGGGTTGTGTATCCCGGGTGTATCTCGCCAGGATGGGGTTAACCTACAATGAGGATGACTTTGGGGAGTACATGGAGCAGGAGTTGATGGACCTCTGCAGAGAGAGAGGGATACCCCCAGTAGGCAACATTCGCAGGAAGTTGTTTTCCTTTGAGGCCCTCAGGAGGGGGGCACCCTTAGAGCCCTGTGGGGACCTTTCCGATTACCCCTCCGCATATTTCAAGAGTGGATTTGGTGGAGACCGTGAGGAGGACTCTGAGAGTGAGGGTGCCCAGTCCATAACCCTGGAGGGTGATGATACTGATAAGGAGGAAGAAGATGATAGGGCGAAGACGCCAGTAACAAATGAGGACACCATAGTCAAGGAGTCCCGTGCTGGGTCCAGTCCCGGGGGCACTGCCCCATCCCTCTCCCTGTCCGCATAAGAGTGGGTAGATAGGAGGGAAGAAAAGGAGCCCCAGCTAGCTTTGGAGAGGTTCAGGTTCGAGCACACCAAGGAGCTAGTGCAGCTGAGGGTAGAAGAAAAAAGGTTAGAGGCTGAAAAGGTCCTAGCGCAGTAAAGGATGGCTGAGGCTGAAAGGGCCTTCGCCAGGGAGAGACTAGCTCAGGACGGTTGGTTCTCCCCCAAGAGTGGTTTCTATGGTCTGGATTCACCAGTGAGGGTGGGATCCAGTGGTGGCAGCGAGAGTGAATCCATTGCAGGGAGTCCCACTCCCAGGGCCCGGAAGATGGTGCCTGATTCCCAGGAAGAGGGGGACAGGTTCGAGTTCAAGGCCAGTGGACTGGCTCACCAGTCCTGGGAGGAGTTTGCGGATGTGTGTTGGACTGCATTGGAGGATTGGATGGAGTGTGGTGCAGTGAATGATTGGGAAGGGCTGTTCCAAGTACTTATTAAGGAGCACATGCTAAGAAGTTGTTATCCCAGGTTGTGCCACCACCTGTTGCAGTGTGGGTTCTCCGACCCCAGGGAGCTTGCACAGCTTGCAGACCTCTGGGTGAGTGCCAGGGAGGGCATTGAGGAGTGATCCTGAAGGGAGTGGTGCAGGGATCTTCCGACCCAGTGAGATGGGAGAGGTGCAGAATAGCCCAGCTAGGTCCGTTAGTGGGAGGGTTGTAGGGCCTCATGTCCTATCTACAGGAAGGAGTGAGACGGGGAGGTGTCCTGAGGTGCCCCAACCACAGTCTCAGGGCCTGGAGAATTCCATAAGGGAGCCCCAGGTTGGGACCCTAGGCTGTCCTGATAGGCCATCCATTGAAGGGAAGCCCCTAGTGTTAGGAGAACCTGGGGTGTCTGTAATCAGAGCTCCAGAGGTTCTGGGGTCTGCTCAGTCACAGGGTTTAAATCCTGGGCTGGGATGCCAGGTTCAAGGGTTACCTGACCTGGAGGGAGGGGCACTTGTAATCAAGGTCCCCTTCTCCAGTTAGGAGGGTGCGGAACTCTGGGAGGGGGTGCAGGGGGAGGGAGGACTCGCCCCTGGCACCGGTGCAGCTTAAGGGTTTAGACCCTGGGCTGGTGGAGCAGTTGGAGGGCCACGGCCCTGGACGAGTGAGAGGAGAGGGCGGAACCCCAGAAGGAGAAGTAGGGGGAGGAGAGCCTCGCACCTGATTGCTGGTCAGCCTTAGGGTGCGGACCCCAGGTGGGAGGATCAGTGGCAGTTTGGAACTGCATGGAGGGGAAGGAGAGTAGGGTCTGCTTCCTATGGTCACCCCCACTTTTTGCTGTGATTCTCTGGTTTTTCGACTATAGTGTGGCTGTGGGCCTGCTAATCAGACCCACAGCCCAGCTGTTCTCTCTCTAAATTGATACCATGTACTTTAGGTACATACCTGATTGGGTATTGGGTCACCTTTGTGAGCCCCTGTATAGTGTACCATAGGTACCCAGGGCATAGGTGCATCCAAGACCTACCAGAGGTTGCAGCATGTATTATGCCACCCCTGGCTGGCCATCCAAACTGACACCACAGGCTGATCACTCAGCTTGGGTAAGGTGGTGTAATCACCCCTTACTTGGATATAGTATATATATATCTACCTTATATATAGACACATAGTAACCTATAAGTCACTCCTATGGCAGGCCTTAACAATCCTGGAGGCAGAGTGCTTGGTTTTATGTGAGAGGGTGCCCTACCATGAGCTGAGCCCTTCAGCAGCTTTCGGAACCTTTGTCCTCATAGCTGTTCTATGATATAGCCATACCACATACTCTTAAGTGCATTATAATCCTCGCGGTTAATGTTAACTTTGGTTTGGCTTTATCAAAACATGTCGTGTAAGGTGTCAAACACTTTGGAATACTACCCCCCCGCCAATTCTGGCGGCGGGGGTAGCATTCCACCCTTCTAGAGGGAGAAGACATGTTGGTTACTGCTTTACCCAGTTCAAGTTAAACAGAGCCTCAGCATCACAAAATGGATGCTGCTGCCACAGACCTGAGTCTGACCTCCTGCTGCTGGACGAAACTCCGGCAGGGGAGGCCTGGACAATAGGTTTCCTGCCTTGGGAGGTGCTAGCACCTCCCCAGACAGGCTTTTAGTGTATTGGGGCAGGGAGGGCTGCAAAACGAGACACTGCCTGGGGCACACAAGGTGCTCCATGTATAGCCCAGTTCAAACCAGTTGCTGGGGCATTCCAGCCCCTCTCTGGCCTGAAACTGTACAAAGAGAAAGGGGTGTAACCACCCCCTTCTCAGGGTCCACCCATAGGAGGGACCTAGAAGGTAATCCAGCCCCTTAGATTAGTATAAAGATAGGAGCTGTGTCTAGAGACATTAGATTACCCTGGACTGAAACTCTGAAACAAAACTCTTGGACCTTCGACTTTCTACATCGACTAGAAGACGGAAGACATCTCCCTTGTGGTCAAGGAGTGACCACCCTGTTCAACAGGCACCACCAGTAACTTGCCGGTTTGCTTTGTTGATGCTCCCGATGGAACCCAAAGACTCAGCTACTCAGGACTGGACTTCCAGACTTCTTGGACTCTGACCCATATCCACAGCAAAGCTGAGACCTGTGGCGGACACGAGAGACGTGGGACCAGATTCCCTGGACATCCTGCAAATTGCTAACTGCATCGACTCCTGAGGTAACTCGCAGTTGTGCATTGAGGCACGAGAAGCCCCAAACCAGAGCGTCATTTGCACCGAAGCTCAGCCATCCACACTCCACGGGTGCTGTGTGTGGCCCACTTCTGCATTTCAGCTTGATGCATCTTCCCGGTTGCTAGCCTGTTGGCTAGTGAGCCCCCTGTAGGTGAAATTTTGAAATCATCTTGCTTTCCTGGCTGCTCCAGGCTTGCTCCAGCCCTTGCTGGTCTGACCTGAAGCCAATCTTCACTTCCTGCGTGGGTTGCAGTTACCAAGGCTTGTTGGGTCCAATCCGGATACTGACACTGCAGTCAACTAGATACTTTGTGGGACAGCTCGATTCCAGCTCTTGGTTGTCATCGACGCCTCCTGGTCCTCGTGGCTGCAGAGACAAGCTTCACCTCTTCACCTGTTTGCATCCCGACATCACCTGGTTCCATCCTGGTTCCTTCCTGGTCACTGGCTAGTGACCTAGACTCTGTCCGCTCTGCTTTCAGGTTCTTCAGCTCCTCGATCCACCCTTGGATCCACCTGGACACTCTTTCTTCGTCCGCCTGCTGCACTTCTTTTGCAGGTCTCCATTGAAAGCAAAGACGAAACCCGACACGAAAAGACCCCTATGCACCCGGCTTCCCTGGGTGAGGTAACTCAAGTACTCTGGTGCTCCCATGGGTATTGACCTTCAAGTGTACTAGTTAAAAGGGGTTTCACCGTAGTCCACCCGGAAGTGTCCTTAATCAGTAACTTTGTGACTTCTTCGTTCCCCATTGTAAGTCAACGGTAGCTCGCGACTGTGTTCCCACACTGCACGCGTCTCCCGTAGGTCTCCTACTTCCTAACCATTGGTTCTGTAGTGTAGCCTTAGCGATTCCCTAGGCCCTAGGCCTATTCACTATTCCTGAAGTGGTTCTTACACCACTTACTTAGTATATGGTTCGTGAGGCCCCTAGGGCAGAATTGTATTTGTGCAACTTATAGTATGCTTAATGAGTAACTTGTAACGTATCTCGAACTCTGACCTCATAAACAGTGCAGAGGTGGTTGTGTTATTAATAAATACATATATATTTGATATATACTTTGTGTGGTGTCCTTTCATTTGGTTTTCAAGGGATTATATATGGTAAAACAGCTGGCATCACATGCTCTCTAAAGTTTTAGCCTAAGACTGCTGGTCCATGCTACTACTAGGATAGCTTGTCTATAAGGTTGACTTTACAACCACCATCAATAAGGGTCGTTTAGACTGGTGCAAGGTGCCCACTAAAATAGTGGACATCATATGCCAGGCTAACTTCTCACATTGGTGGCAGCGGTGGGATAAGAGCTTGCTGTTGTTTTACCATATAATCTTAAGATATCATTTGAAAGATCACAATAAGGTACCTGGAGGTACATATAAATCAAGTTCTTATAATACTTAAGTTCTACTGAACTTAGTTGTTGTAGAGGAAAGGGCTTAGCACACCGTGACTACAACTCCTAGAGAGGTTCTAGTAGGTAACACTTAGTGTAGGTAGGTGCACACACCACACCTCACTAGAGAATGTCCTTGAGAGGAGAGCCTAGTGTGTCTCTCCCCACAGAAGTGGACCCTCCCAGGCTCCCTTCTAACTATGACACATTTACTTTTAATGAGCTTAGAAGTTTGTGTTCACTCAGGAGACTGAGACAAGGACAGAGTTCAACCCTGAGACACCTGATAGATCTATTAGTGGAGTATGATGTAGAAAAGGCAGCAACCCCAGATCAGACAGGTAGTGGAAGGAGGGCCATCCCTCAACAGAGGTTTCCCAGGATGACAATCCAGGGGGTTCTGATGATGAAGAGGATGATAATCAGGTCCAAGTTGGAGAGTTGGAGAACTGAACCAGGTCAACCTAGGACTACTTGGGGCTGGGACAGGAGAGAATCCAATCCAGGCCCCCAAGTAGGCCTAACACTGAGCACAGAAGGAGGAAGTCACTTTCCAGTGACTCCCACCACTCTGGTGACTCAGTAGGGTCAGATACCTCAGCAATGGGGAGAATGACTTCACTCAGAGAAGAGAGCATAAGGCTAGAATGAGGGAAGTCAAGCTTAGGATCAAGAGGCAAGATATTGCCCTTGCCAAAGAGACCCTGGCTCTTGCTAGAGAGCATACGTTGAGTGAATTAGATTCCATTGGTGGCAGCAACATCCCTAGAGACAGGGAAAGGTCAAATGACCATAGAAACCTAAGTAAGATTGTCCCTCCCTACCAGAGTGGGGATGACATCCACAAGTGGATAACCTCTTTGGAGAGGGCTTGCAGAGTACAGCAGGTACCCCAAAGTCAGTGGGCAGCAATCATATGGCTCTCCTTTTCAGATAAAGGTAGAGACAAGCTCCTCACAGTTAGTGATGAGGATCCTAACAAGTACACTGTCCTGAAGAGTGCTCTGATAGATGGGTTTGGCTTAATCACTGAACAGTATAGGTTGCTGTTCAGAGACACCCAGAAGACACAGACTCAGGACTGGACTGACTTTGTAGATTGTGCCACTAAGGCTCTGGAAGGCTGGTTACTGGGCAGTAAGGTCAAAGACTATACAGGATTGTATAATTATATTATGAGAGAACAAACTCTTAATAATTGTCAGAACCAGTTATTGCACCAACACCTGATTGACTCTGATCTGACCTCTCCCCAAGAATTGGGAAAGAAGGCAGACAAATGGGTCAGAACCAGGGTGAGGCAGAAGGTCCAGAACCAAGGTGGTAATCAGAAGAAGCAAGACCAAAAGGGTGGGGAGAAAGCAAAAGATCAGAAGTCTTCACAATGTCAACAAAAAGCTTCTAATGGTGGGGGTTCCCAACAATCTAAGAAAAAGGAAGGCCCAAAGAAACCCTGGTGCAAACATTGTAAAGTTAATACTCACTGGACCAGTGATTGCACCAAAAAGGAGACAGCTCAAACCACTACTGCCCCTAAGGCACCGGCACCCCCTAGTACAGTTAATAGTGGTGGTTATCAACCCAAGACTATAGTGAGGTTAACCCTGGGTATTGAGATGGATTCTGGCCTAGTCAGAATACCAACTCAAGCTGTTCTTGTCTGTGATGTGGACATGGCTATATCCTCTACTGTGAGCCCCAATAACTTGGGCAAGTACAGACAGACACCTTTAATCAGTCAACTAGATCCTTTGTAGGACAGCTCGATTCCAGCTCCTGGTCGTCGTCAACGCCTCCTGGTCCTCGTGGCTGCAGAGACAAGCTTCACCTCTTCACCGGTTTGCATCACGACATCACCTGGTTCCATCCTGGTTCCTTCCTGGTCACTGGCTAGTGACTGCGGGCCCGATTCACAGAAGGAACTTAAGACTAAATCCTAAACTTACTACTGTTTGGTATTCACAGAATGCACTTACTACTTTCGGAATTTACAGAGTGCACTTACTACTTTCGGGATTCACAGAATGAATTTACTACTTTCAGTATTCACAGAATAGATTTAGGAGTATTAACTTTACGTCCGCACTCGGGCCGGAAATTCCGTCTCGGTGGCAAACCTTGCGGCTTTGGGGGCGGAGCTTGCATCCCGTAGGCGGAGCTTGCGGCTTGGAAGCGGAGCTTCCGGCTCAGAGGTGGGGATTTAGCCATGGCTGAAATCTCCACCTCTGGGTCGCAAGCTCCGCCTCCGGGCTGGAAACTCCGCCTCCGGGCCGGAATTTTCGGCCCGAGTGCGGACGTAAAGTTTTTAGTCTTAAATCTATTCTGTGAATACCGAAAGTAGTAAGTTCACTCTGTGAATCCCGAAAGTAGTAAGTTCACTCTAAGAATCCCAAAAGTAGTAAGTGCATTCTGTGAATACCAAATAGTAGTAAGTTTAGGATTTAGTCTTAAGTTCATTCTGTGAATCGGGCCCCCAGACTCTGTACCCTCTGCTTTCAGGTTCTTCAGCTCCTCGATCCTCCCTTGGATCCACCTGGACACTCTTCCTTCGGTCGCCTGCAGCACTTCTTTTGCAAGTCTCCATTGAAAGCATCGACGAAACCCGACACAAAAAGACACCTATGCACCCGGCTTCCCTGGGTGAGGTAACTCGAGTACTCCGGTGCTCCTGTGGGTATTGACTCTTCAAGTGTCCTAGTTAAAAGGGGTTTCACCGTAGTCCACCCGGAAGTGTCCTTAATCAGTAACTTTGTGACTTCTTCGGTTCCCATTGTAAGTCAATGGTAGCTCGCGACTGTGTTCCCACACTGCACGCGTCTCCCGTGGGTCTCCTACTTCCTAACCATTGGTTTCGTAGTGTAGCCCCAGCGATTCCCTAGGCCCTAGGCCTATTCACTATTCCTGAAGTGGTTCTTATACCACTTAGTATATGGTTCGTGAGGCCCCTAGGGCAGAATTGTATTTGTGCAACTTATAGTATGCTTAATGAGTAACTTGTAACGTATCTCGACTCTGACCTCATAAAGAGTGCAGAGGGGTTGTGTTAGTAATAAATACAAATATATTTGTTATATACCTTGTGTGGTGTCCTTTCATTTGGTATTCAAGTGATTATATATGGTAAAATGGCTGGCTTCACATGCTCTCTGAAGTTTTAGCCTAAGACTGCTGGTCCATGCTACCACTAGGATAGCTTGTCTATAAGGTTGACTTTACAACCACCAGTCGTTTAGACTGGTGCAAGGTGCCCACTAGAATAGAGGACATCATATGCCAGGCTAACTTCTCACAGAGTGGTCAACAGGTACTACGGGTCTGGGGCTACTGCCCCCCACTCTGTGAGAGAGCAAGGGCCAGAGACATCTGGATGGCCTAGGGGCTGGTCCTGGCAACAACCAGCTAGAGAGCATCAGTGGGGTGGCTTAGTTGGTCCAGGGAGGTTTGAGAGAGGGAGCCATCGGATTCCAGAGTGGCGGAGAACCTGCGGGTACCCCTGTAGTTGCGGGCCCGTGCCCAGTTTTCTCACCCCATGCCGGGAAGCCCATCAAGGCATTGATCGGTCTACCCTGGCTTTTGGCTGGGAGGGGGTTGTGTTGGACTTGGCCCTTTTTCCTGAATTTTTTTGCTTTTTCACCCCCCCCATTAGAGGATATCTCCCCCATGGTAGAGGAATGTAGAGGTCATGTGTGGTGCCAGCTGCAGTGATACATGCTGCGCAATGGCGTGCGCAGACTTATTTGTGCTGTGGTGAAGACATGCTACTTTTAAAATGGATACCATGGCTGTGTGGTTGTGCCACCTGGCTGAGGTGGGTTAACAGTCTTGTTGTTGTTTCCCAGCAACCCTAGCTTTTGGAGGGAAGCCTGGCACCCAGGGTGCTCTACCCCTCCCCGTGAGCCAGTCAGGACCGGTTTCCCCAGACACTTCTAAAAGCTTCTGGCACTGTCTGCTAGGTGGGGTGAGGGGCATATAAATAGGGGGGCTGTGCCACCATGTGCTCAGACAGTGCGTGGATTTGAATGGGAGGGGACCTACTGCCAGGAGGTACCGCCACATGGGCCTGCGTGTTGGCCTCTGTGACCCACTGTACCCCTCTGCTGTCCCCAGGGATAGTGAGAGCCCCGCTGCTGGAGTAAAAGCTGCTGTGTCAGGAGGAGTGCCACGTTGCAGAGTATGATGGTTCCTAGGGCCTAAAGCCCTGTTCTGATGAGTACCCACTGACTGCTGATCTTGCCCAGCAGTGCCTGCTGCTCTGCTATCTGGCACCTGGAAAAGAAGAGCACGGTATCTGTGCCGCCCAGGAGAAGAAAAGAGCGCTAAATTGGGCTGGTCTGTGCTTCCCTGTCTGCTATCTAGCACTTGGTGAGGGTGGCGCTCTATATTGATAACCCAGGAGAAGAGGAGTGTGGGCACCATTCTCTACATGGCCAGGAGGTGAGGAGTGCCTGTTCCCTGCGTGCCTGAAATCGGCAGGAGCCCACCCCGCACTTGTGCCCCCAGGGGGAAGATCCATAATCCAAGTGGGTCCCCCCGTGTTGTAAGAGAGAGCGGGTGCCCACCCGCATATTGCCACCAAGAAGTAAATCACCGCCGCAGCCCGGGGCAAAACAAGAAGATAGCCGCATCTCCACTTTATTTCCCACAACGGGTGCCAACCCCACGTGTGTGCTGCCTCTAAACGTTTAACTATACTGCGGGAGCCTACCCCGTAATTTTGGTGCCCCTGAGACTATTTAAAAATACGGCGGGTGCCTACCCCGTGTTCCAGCCTAATTAGAAACCCTGCGGGTGCCCACCCCACGGGTTTCTTGCCAATGTAAGTGGGAGCCTACCCTGCGCTTTAAAACTGCAAGAATTCACCACGGCATCCCGGGTTGCGAATCAGAGGGCTGCCTCGCTGCCTGCGGCAACCCTGAAGCCAAGTCTAGTTGGGAGCGGGGCCTGCCCCCCCCGACCCGGAAGAAGAAGCCAGGCGGGAGCCTACCCCGTGCTGACACATCGCACCGGAGGAGGTGGGGGCTCCCCGTGAGAAGAGGAGAGCCCCGTGCAGGTGCCGAGCCTGCTCACCAGTGAGGAGAAGTGGGAAGACCACCCTGTAAGGTTCCTGGTGGGCAGGGACTGCCAAGGCACATTGTCGGTGCCTTCCCTGCCCGCAAAGACGTCAAGAGCTCCCCCCAGCCAGCCCGTGCCCCCACGAGGAGGAGCAGCACCCAAGGACTGCCGGTGAGTGGGGCTGTGTGTGGAAACAATCGGGGCACAGCCAGGGCCTCTTCTCAGCCCCTAGGAGCTGGGGCCACAGAGACAGCGGAGGACGAGACCGGCTACGGATTTACCCGCCCAGCCCCCAAGGAGTGGTGAGTGGGGCTGGGCTCCGACTGCTGAGAGGTGGAGCCACTCTTGCTTAGAGTCCCGGAGGGGGACTCTTCTAACCCAGCAAGGCCAACTTGCCTGTCCCTATCTTGGCTGCACCGCAGAAATGGGCAGCGACCACGTGGGCAGTCCTGTCGTGGAGAGTCCCAGAGAGAGGGGCTCTCACTGGGTCAGTGACTTGTCCCCCTTTCTTTACCGCAACATTTTGGGACCTTTTGAGTCAGTATTAATCTGAGAGTCCTGCTATGCTGAGTTCAGCTCCGTTATTCACATGTAGGTACGGGCGACTCTACGTTTACTATTGATGCTAATGAGATGTTCCTGCCTAATGCGTCATGCTAATGGGATTTATGCCACAGGTTTAAGTCTTATGATAATACTATGGCGCTAATGTTGTTGCAGTCATAATGATAATGTTTTTCCCCTAGGGCTAAAGCGGATGAACTTTATATCTATTCTTCCTGTGTAAGTGCGATGGTTCTGGCAGCGGCCCGATTGGCCCTGCCTTGTAAATAGTCCCATGTGAATTATTTCCCGGTGCCGGCTGGCACAGTTTATCTGCACCTGTTATTCCCTTCTGATGTGTTTATGTAACAATACACATACCGTTTTTCACCTAAACTGGTGTGGTCTCTTTTTGTAGTGTGCCTTATGTGTCACCTGTGTGTGCTGCGTGGATGCTTTACACATTTCTCTGGAGTTTGGCCCGCCCGCTCCGCACCACGCTACCCGTGTCTAACAAGGACACATAAAAAGTAGAATACATTTTAACTGTAATCTAAGCAAACTACTGTGTACTGAAAGGGTATTCTTTCAGTACAAACCGTAGGCTAGAATCACGCACACACTCTTGCAATATGGTGTAAACATTCTGTGCCGGCGCTAAGGATAAGGGAGGAGAGTGCCATTTCTCTGTAGATATGGTTCTCTCCTTCTCACATAATGCAGCACAACATTTTTGGCTGCTGCACTGCATTGCGTGAAAACTGGGTAAATCTGGACCGAAGTCTGATATAGTAAGATAGGCAGACTGAGCTTTTGGTGACTAAATAACAGCTACTTGGAGCAGGCCCTAACTTGAAGGAATGTTTTAATTTCTCAAACTTTCAAATCATTGTATGTGTGCTGCACTGTACGCCACACAACCAATGTGTGAAACATTTTTACAGTTTGTCTAGGCATGGGATTTTCTACTGAAAGGCTATACTTCCAGTACAAATCCTATGCTAGATATCACAAACACACCTCTGCATCATGGCACAAAGGGGCATATTTAAAAGGAAAGTGAAGGAAGCGTGTTGTTAAGCCAAGAACGCTAATGACAAGCTCTGTCACTTTAGAAATGCAGGGCTGCACCATATTTACAAGAAAATGGTGCAGCCCTGCATTTTCCCTTGCTCTGGTGCGAAATGTAGCTGCCTAGTGCCAATACAGACACCCTTGCACCATAATGCAA
This sequence comes from Lissotriton helveticus, assembly GCF_964261635.1. NCBI lineage: Eukaryota > Metazoa > Chordata > Amphibia > Caudata > Salamandridae > Lissotriton > Lissotriton helveticus. Next base: position 750,191,855 of record NC_136069.1, on the reverse strand, counting down.
GGGTGCCTGCGTTGAGGGGAGTGATTGTTTATGTGCAGGAAGGTGACCCTTCTTGCACATAAACAAGTGGCCCTTCCTACACATTAACACTCTGAAATGGTGATTTTGAACGTCTATGTGTGCTGATAAATGCAGCAAACATAGAAGGGACACCCACCTTCCTGCTCATAAACAATCAAAGACGTTTTTTTGTTTCCATGTGTGGTGCACAATGCAGCACACATGGAAACAGCATAAACGAGGAGAACTTAAACATTTCTCCTTGTTTGGCCAGGGTAAGACCAGGTTTTCCCTGGTCTTAATTTTGGTGCTGCCCAATATTTACGCCACCCTTGTAAATATGGGGCAGCTTCAACATCAATGAGTGTTGCGGTGGAATACCCATAGCAACATCCATTTCCCTCCCCTTTCACGCTAAGTATAGCATGAAAGGGTGCCTTAATTACAAGGCAGCGTTAAGCCACGTTAAGTGGCTTAACATTGCCTTGTAAATAAGGTAAAACCTGTATCGCCACCACACTGTCTTTAAAAGTGACGTTATGAGGGCTACAGGGGCTTGTAAATATGCCCCAAAGTTTGTGAGTGGCGCTAGGCAGCTTGTTTGTATGACAGCATAGGGAATGAGAGGCTTAGGCTGCTTTCTCCTCCTTGAGCCATGCAGTGCAGCTTCAATAGTTACTGCACTGCACTGTGAAAAGAAATAATATAATCTATCTATTAATGTGAAAAAGCTCTGAGCCTGTTGATTTTTCTTCTCATAGGTCGATGGATCTTTCATTAGTTGCATAAGAGGTAAGATGTAGTTAGCATAACCTCCAAGTCACAATAACAGTGTAACAAACTAGTCACACAATAAGGCCAGGACTAATAAATGGAGGTAAAAGGTTTTATTACAGACTCAGAAGCAAACTGATATAAATGAGTCTCAGAAGCATGTTATAAAAGTATAATATTACAAGAATAAATCTGCACCTCCTGATGAAATTCAGGCTAAACAGCAAGAAGCACACTAGGAACTCGGTGGTTGCAATGCAGAAAATGAGAAAGAGAATCTGAAGGTTAAACTGCAAGATTTGATCCTCCTTCCTACTCATAAGGAGTTCTAAAGGAACCTAACATATCCTACTTTATACTAAAATAGAAAAATCCTGATTAATCTAAGGTAAGTAAAGAGCAGGTGTCAACATTATGAAGTCTTGCGTAAAGTATTCCAAGTCTATAGAATGTGTAGCATAAAGCCACTCAGTGAGAGGAAAAAAAAAGAAGCCTGTGCCTTGTGAAATCCTAATGGTCTCTGTTTCTAACTAGCAATGCAACTCCTATTAACACACAAGTATTCATGGTAAGCAACGTCATCACCTTCAGTACATTTATACAACAAATACAGAAGGAGCGTAATAGTATCTAGAACAGATTATTAAGAAGAAAATTTCACATTTCTATGTTGATAATGAGTCCCAAAGAAAATCTTCCAGTCGAATACTTTGTACTTCGTTTTCTTTATTACAAATATTCATCAATGTCAGCCAACTTCTCGCAATCAAATACAATCAACAGCCGACGCGTTTCGTCCCCATCTGGGACATCATCAGGGCTCCTGCCACATCCAATTATAGCAACCGTGATTCAAAATTCTTATTTTAATCGTCATGAATTGGGGGTCCCCCATGTTCAAGACTTCCTTAATATATGATTGCTCTCAATTCAACCACAAGATTATCAATCCGCTCCACAAGATCAATCTCAATGCTACGAATGAGTTGACCAACTTCTATTGACTTCGTCATTCAATCTCTATCCAAGATCAGTATTTTATAAATCATTATGTAATATATCACTCCCATCAATCCTTCCTCTTACTTAATATTTTTAACCCTGAGAGCATTTGCGCCCAAAACTTTGAACAGGATAGGTTCCTATTCAGGCTGGGGTACGGTTTGGGTGGATTGGGACGGGATTCCTTGGGTACTTGGAGAGGACTGGAATGCGATACCAGACATAGGATTAGATAGATCGCATCCTCCACTTCAGGCTCTGTAACGAGTAGATTGACCGAGCAATTCACCTCCTGGGTCGATAGCTGGACATTATCCGATGCCTGGCGGGGTCTCCACCATACATATGAGGAATACTCTTTTTATTCCCCAATACACAACCTCCACGCTAGGATTGACCGATTCCTATGCTCAAGATCTATCATCACCAACATGGGCGGATCAGAGTATCTGGCTAAGAACTTTTCTGATCATAGAGCCCTGGCACTCACACTCCTCTGGGGTAGGGTACCGACCCCGGTGCCCACCTGGAGATTGAACCCACGTCTGCTCAAAGACGCTCCCTTTCGTTCTACCACTATATCTAATTACCTGAGGGAGAACTGGAATACTGCCTCCTCGAACCTGAGAGAATGGGACGCCCTGAAGGTAGTGGTCAGGGGAGCGACGATAGGGCAACTAGTAGGGGCCAGACAGGAGGTACATCAGAAACTGTGCGACGTGCAAGACAGACTGCAGACACTGGAGAGGGCGGCAGCCCTCGACCCTGGGAGGAAGGGGGAGCTGCAGACCGCCCACATAGACCATGCCAAAACGCTAGAGACGCTCAGGGCGATAGATTATAGGGAATACCTTCAACGGAAACACACTGAAGCCGACAGATCCGGCACACTGCTTGCCCGACTGGTGAGGGATCAACCTGATCCGCCAAACGTAACCAGCATTCGTAACCAGATGGGCATCATAGTCAATACACAAGCGGAAATAAATACTGCATTTCGCGACCATCTTCAGGCACTCTACACACCCTCTGTACCAATAGAGAGTGCAAGGATTGATGAGTTCCTACAGGACCTTTCCTTTCCAGTTCTGACGGAAGATACAAAGAAAGACATTGACGGCCCCATTACCCAACACAAGATACGGGCAGCGATTAAGAGCCTGAATCGCAATAAGACACCTGGCATGGACGGTCTTCCAATGTGGAGTTTTACCTAACCTACTCGGACCTCCTAGTGCCAGTATTGGAGACGGTCTGCAGGGTGGCATTTGACACTGGCCACCTACCTGACTCCCCCATGCAGGCGTTAGTTACGTCCATACCTAAGCCGGGACGAGACATGCTAGAAATGACCAACTATAGACCTCTCTCCTTGCTCTCCCACTCACAGCCTCCACCAGAGCTCTCTGCCTCTGCCCTCAAGTTTCAGCAGGCAGGCCTCTCTCTGACTCGCCAACACAGGGAAATCCCCAGGGGCGGCGTGATCTCCCGGGGAGCGCAGGGGAGTCAGCGCCACTTTCTCTACTCCCGTTCAGGTGCCGGCACTGCTGGAACCGCTCCGTCAGGGTGATTACCCCCGGGAGGGTCCGTAGCTCTATCGGGCTGCAACCTCCATCTTGGCTGGCTAGCCACGCCCCCCCGGGGGTCTCTAATCATGATGACTTCCAATCATTAGATAACAGATTCAATAGTGGAATCAACTATTACACGCTTAAACACTGAACAGCCCAAATTTTCAATGTCATGCTCGTGCTTTCTATTAACAACTATTATTCCTTATAGCCTCCTAGTTTAGATGATTTCCTTCATTATGCTGTCCTGCTAACTCTTTACTCCTTACTTCAAAAAATAATGTAATTCGGAATCAGTGTTCAAACCCTGTATCACTGTTCTGCACTTACTGATCCACCTGACTTCTGCCTGTCTAATCTTGAGTTCCTAATCACCCCCTCTGATATTTTGGTTCACCTTCTGTATACCATGAAACCTGAATCCCTTATGTTCTCTATGATGTTTCTCCATTTGGACACATAAAGGAGATCTGATGTCCTGATTCGTCACTGCACTTTTGTGTTCCTGAATCCTAATTTTTAATCTTTCCCAATATAGACACTATCACATGTACGCACAATGGCATAAATAACTCCCACACTGTTACAATTCATGAATTCATTGATACTGTAACGTTTAGTGCTACTGTACATGAAATGTTTATTCTTATTCATACCTAAACAGCATACATTACAGGACCTGCAAACAAAAAAACCTTTGGGAGGTTGTGGTAACCAGTTTAAAGTTCCTGGACTGGTCGGCTGAACATAGTTTCTAGACACCTTTTGTTTAATGGTCGCACATCTCTTATAAGTTACCGCTGGTTTCTCTCCTATGAGCCCCAGCAAACCTGGTACCCCCTTCAACAAATTCCAGTTTTTTCCTAGAGCCTTGATAATTTCATCTTTTTATGCACAATAAGTCGTAACAAATGTCACCTTTTTGCCTAATCCTGTTCTAGTCTAGTGAACATATTGATTAAAAATGCTGATAGAAAGGTGGAGAAACTGAAAGAACAAATTGCAGATCTGGAAAAAGAAATTAAGGAAATTAATTTACCAGATCTGACTGAGAAAAATGTGCAGTTTTGAAAGAGGTCATTAATCGACACCAACTGCAGATTAAGGACAAAAAACTTAGCAAATTGCATCGGAAATGTGAGAATGGGCACAAGAAGCCAGAACAAGATCAGGAAATAGATAAGGACACAGAATTGGGAAGGGAACTAGAGGGTATCAATTTATCAGACAGAGTACTGATTGTAGCTGAAATATCAGTATTGAAGAAGGGTTTATCGTTTTTTCCGAAGAATGTTTGTAACTACACCAATTTAGAAATTGATTTGTTTAAATTTTCCAGAAACCTCAAATTGAGAAGTTTTTTTTCTATGATGGACAAAACTGAAGAACAAGAAGTTGGAAAATAAAAATTCAGAGACGACTATTGCTGATTTACAAAATGTGCATTTATTAATGTCATTGGCGAAGGGGGAAGACTTGGAAATTGAAGATGTAGCAGGCTTATGTGATATCAGTACCGATTGTTCATGCACTAGTGGTTTGAGGACTAAATGCAAGTTTATTCCTCAAGGAATACAATTTGCAGCAATAGACATATTTGTTAAGAAAACTATGGTGCAATTCTATCATTTAGAGGATAAGGGATTAAAAAACCGGACAAGTAAGGACAATTTGTCCTGACAGGAAAACTTTGCAAAACCTAAAGAATGACAATGCAATAGGGATTCGGGGGGCAGATAAGGGGGGAAACATCTTGATTATGAATAGAACTAAGTATGTTCAGGAAATTTGGAGGCAGTTAAGTGACTCCAGTTGTTACGTTAAAATATTAGGTAATCCGATTAAGGATATCACTAGACGTATTTCACAGAGACTGTACACGTGGAAAGAGGAGGGAAGGATTGATGAGGCAGAGTATAAATATCTTAATGTATTTCATCCAACCTCCCCTTTTATTTTTATGCTACCAAAAATCCATATATCTAAATTTGACCCTCCGGGTGGACCAATAGTTTCGAGTATTGGGAACCCGACGGAACATTTATCGGAATTTGTGGACAGTTTTCTGAAACCTCTAGTGGTGAATCTACCATCTTACGTCCGTGACACCATGGGCGTTTTGAATAAACTGTAAGATTTTAAATGGGAAGATGGAATGATATTGGTCACCCTAGATGTGGTGGGATTGTACACGTGTATCAATAATGACAAGGGTGAAGAGGCACTTAATCATTTTTTAAGTAGTCGTAGCACTAGTCTACGGATCACTCCAAAATGTTGGTGGAAATGAGTACTTGAATTTTGACCAATAATCATTTTTTATTTGAGGATGAGTGGTACCACCAGGTGAGAGGGACTGCGATGGGCTCCAGGTTTGCTCCCTCTTACGCCAACCTATTTATGGGATGGTTTGAGAAGGAGCATGCCTGGGGCAGGGGAGCCGCAAGATGGATAGACTTGGTCCTCTTCTGGGCTTGGTTTATTGATGATGTTTTAATGATTTGGAGGGCCTCTGTGATAGAGCTATTGGAGTATTATAACTATTTGAATCAGAATGATTACAACGTAAGATTCACCATTAATCATAGTTTCAAACAAATTGAATATCTGGACGTGGTACTAAGGGGCCCATTATGATGTCGGGTGGATTGCCCCCGCCAGACTGGCGGTAGCCACCGCCAGCCTGGCGGGGGCAATCCGCCCGACATTCACAGTCGTCTTCTCCACGCCATATTAGCATGGCGGGGGGGACCTCGGAGGACGGAAAGACCGTCCGCCGCTTTTCCGCCCCAGTCGCCTTGAGGCCGGGCGAAAAAGGAATAATATGGTGGCAGTGTCTATCAGACACCGCCAGCCATATTATGATGGGCATCTTTAGGTGCCTTTCCGCGGCGGCGATGCCGCCACAGAAAGGCATGCGGTCTTCACTCTGGGGGCCCCCTGTGGGCCCCCAGAGTGAAGGAGAGTTGGGGGGTGCACACGGGGGGGTACCTGTGGTACCCCCTTCATTTGTATTAACAAAGCGGCAGGCACCGCGCGGTGCCTGCCGCTTTGTTTATGCAAATGCATCAATGCATTTTTAGCATTGTGGCGGGCAGTGCAGAGAGCACCGCCCGCCACAATGCTAAAAATGCAGGATGTGCCTGCCACTGTGGCGGGCACATCCTAATACCCCCCACGGAACCCCCGCCCTTATGGCGGGCGGTCCCGAATTACGACAGGATGGCGGGCGGACAAAGTCCGCCTGTCATCCTAATGAGCCCCAATGTGTTGATGATGACAGGATTATAAGCAAATTGTTGAGGAAAAGCAGGGCTACCAATTCAATATTGCGTGCTGACAGTTTCCACCCCTCTGCTGTAATTTCAGGAATTCCATATGGGGAAATGATCCGAGTACGAAGGAATTGCAGCTTAGATTGTGATTTCAGAATTGAACTTGACAATCTTCAGAACAGATTAAGCAGGAGGGGTTATAGGACTATCAACCTTGTAAAAGCTAGGGAAAGGGTGTTAAAAATTAAGAGAGTCCACTCTGGTACGAAAGACTAGAACAGAATTAGGCAAAAAAGTGACATTTGTTTCGACTTATTGTGCACAAAAGGATGAAATTATCAAGGCACTAGGAAAAAACTGGAATTTGTTGAAGCGGTACCAGGTGTGCTGGGGCTCATAGGAGAGAAACCAGCGGTAACTTATAAGAGATGTGCGACCATTAAAGAAAAGGTGTCTAGAAACTATGGAGGCACATAGTCAAAAAGCAATGTGTGTTGTTGTGAATACAATGAGTGGCAATAAATCAGAAATTACACCAGGCTGAAAAATTCCCATCAGCCCACCAAACGTGGCCACAGTGTATTTCGGAGTGGTGCTGATGAATGTGCAGTGCTCAAAATAGAGTGTAGCTACCTCCACTCCCACTTGGATGCTGGCCAGAGGTACCGACGGACAGAGCGGGGCCTCATTTTCCCGAGCGGGTGCCGGGTGAGGTGAGGTTACTTCCCACAAAATGATGGGAAAAGGACAATTCATTTAGAGTCTCCTCCGGCTAATATTGGGGCTCCAAATTACTGGTAGGATTACTTTTTTCATTTTTCGAATTGCCGTTCCATTATTGCAGTTGCATCTTTATCATCTCTGGTCCTGACGAAAGCTGGATAATGTCTTTAACAGCTGAAACATGTTGACCACACTGCCTAGCGCCTCATTGTAGTTATAATTTCAGACTACAAAGCGCATGTTCTTAATCACAACACTAGAGCAGTGCCCAATAAACATATTTTCTGCTCTTGTAGTTGTTTTTAACATTTTCTTTTTCACTCTATTTTGAGCACTGTACATTCATCAGCACCACTCCGAAATACACTGTGGCTCGAAGATTAATACGGTTTTCCGGTCTCTGCACCATCTGTTGATGGGTTGGGTGAGATTTGGAATATACCATCCGCTTCCCACATGACGATGTTTCCGCCACGTTTGGTGGGCTGATGGGAATTTTTCAGCCTGGTGTAATTTCTGATTTATTGCCACTCATTGTATTCACAACAACACACATTCTTTTTGACTATATGCCTCCCTTTTTTGTATTTATGGATTGCCTAGGGTTGTGAGGTTCTATGGTCATTAAACCAACCCAGATTGACCCCCCTTATATTTTTGTATTTTGGTCTAGAAACTATGTTCAGCCGACCAGACCAGGAACTTTAAACTGGTTACCACAACCTCCCAAAGGTTTTTATGTTTGCGGATCCTGTAATTTATGCTGCTTAGGTATGAATAAGATTAAACATTTCATGTATAATATCACTAAACGTTACAGTATAAATGAATTCATGAATTGTAACAGTGTGGGAGTTATTTATGCCATTGTGTGTACATGTGATAGGGTCTATATTGGGAGTACTAAGAGAAGTTTAAAAATTAGGATTCAGGAACACAAATGTGCAGTGACGAATCAGGACATCAGATCACCTTTATTTGTCTATATGGAGAAACATCATAGAGAACATAATGGGTTCAGGTTTCATGGTATACAGAAGGTGAACCAAAATATCAGAGGGGGTGATAGGGAACTCAAGATTAGACAGGTAGAAGCCAGGTGGATCAGTAAGTGCAGAACAGTGACACAGGGTTTGAACACTGATTCCGAATTTCATTATAAGGAAGTAAGGAGTAAAGAGTCAGCAGGACAGCATAATGAAGGAAATCATCTAGACTAGGAGGCTATAAGGAATAATAGATGTTGATAGAACGCACGAGCATGACATTGAAAATTTGGGCTGTTCAATGTTTGAGTATAATAATTGATTCCACTATTGAATCTGTTATACTAATGATTGGAAGTCATCATGATTAGTGACCCCCGGATTGTACTAGGTAATTCATGGGATTACAGAGGTACAGTTTTACTAAATATGTAATGATTAGAGAACCACCCAATGTACGAGGGATCATGGGATTATGAAGGCATAGAGCATTAAATATGTTTTTATTTGTTTTGCATACTAGGGTGGGGTATAATTGAAAAGGACTGTACAGTTTTTTATGACCCTGTTATTATCAATGTCAACTTTGCAGTCGATAATAAAGTGTGTTAAAAAAATATATATATATGGTGACCCCCCAGATTGTACTAGGTAATTCATGGGATTACAGAGGTAGAGATTTACTTAATATGTATGATTAGAGAACCACCCAGATCATGGGATTATAAAGGCATAGAGCATTAAATATGGGTAAAGAGACGTATACACGCTCGATTACTGCTGGAGGGATGTGGTACCATGTGACTCAGGGTTTAAAATATTAAGTAAGAGGAAGGATTGATGGGAACTGATATACTACATAGTGATTTGTAAGATACTGATCTTGGATAGAGATTGAATGATGAAGTCAATAGAAGTTGGTCAACTCATTCATAGCATTGAGATTGATCTTGTGGAGCGGATTGACAATCTTGTGGTTGAATTGAGAGCAATCATATATTAAGGAAGTCTAGAACACGGGGGACCCACGGTATATGATGATTAAAATAAGAATTTTGAATGACGGTTGCTATAATTGGATGTGGCAGGCGCCCTGATGATGTCCCAGATGGGGACGAAACGCGTCAGCTGTTGATTGTATTTGATTGTGAGAAGTTGGCTGACATTGATGAATATTCGTAATAAAGACAACAAAGTACAAAGTATTCGACTGGAAGATTTTCTTTGGAACTCATTATCAACATAGAAATTTGAAATATTCTTATTAATAATCTGTTCTAGATACTATTACGCTCCTTCTGTATTTGTTGCACATTTGGTATAGAGGGGTTGGTGACGATGAACCATTAAGAAGTTGAGCGTATCCTTAACTTATATAATAAATCATAGAAAAGGGCCGGATAGCTTTCTAGTGCACACAATTTTGGACCCTCATTGTCTTGCTTTTGGTCACCTTCAGTACATTTCCATCTTCCTCAGTAGAAATTGGCAACGTTCAGCGCTTCTTCCACACCTTCAATGAGTACATGCAATCGACTTTGAGCATCCTTTCTCTCCCATTAGAGCTTGTCTTCAACTTCCTTAGCACATCTTCTTCTTGCCAAGAGTTTCCTCCCATATCTTACTATTGCTACAAACACACAATGCCTTTCACTAACTAATGGAGCCTAGTATTGACACCTGCAGAGGAGAGAACATAAAAGCAAAACAATTCTCACATGAAAGTTAAATGTTGAAACTCAGGAATTTAAGGCCTCTAATTATCCTAAGTTAGCACAGCAGTTAAAATGCATTTGACATTTAAATATAGGTGCACTCACATTCATAATTAGTACATATATTGAATATTGTGCGAGATAAAATCATGGTTACATCTTTTAAAACATTTGTATATCTATGAACGAAAACTACTTGTTAACAAGAAATTTTGTAACATTAGTATGGACACATGAAATTAATCTATTATTCTAACATGGAACATCTCAGAAACATATATGAAGCTCCATGGTTTATTAAAATGTTAGTCCACACATAACATACAACGTGCCAATCTGCACACAATAGCATAAATATGTGACATGTAAGGATGGAGCCGGAATTTAACTGCTCCAAACCCCCCTCTGATGGCTAATCAAGCCATCACAGTAATATCTACATTGTATCAGATAACCAATTACATCCTCATGGTTTTCAGTGCCTTTCATCTAAGTTCTTCTAGATGTTTCATACCATCATAATAATTGCTCTGTTTTTAATCTAATTTCACATCTGCTCTCTTTCTTTTCAATCCATTATTTGCCCTCACTCTTTTGTACACCTTAAAAGACACCACTACAACTATTCTAGAAAGGGCAATAATCACAAGAGATTTCAACATAGTCCCCACTATTCCACTTCCCAAATTTCCAAACCAATTACATATTGCACTGAGTCCATTTCCAATGGCTTCCTATGCACCTGTTACTGTTAAAACACTCAAATCTCTCAGTAAGTCAGTAATGTTCTTGATATACTTCTGTAAATCCTTGCTGTTATCAGGAATATAAGTACAACACTGCTGAATTTTCAGCATTCAGCAGACTCTGCCTTCTTTTGTGAGAAATATGTGCAACACAGGTCTATTCTGCAAAACCATTGACCTAATAGGAACCATGTCAGTGTCTACAAGCAATAAAATTCCTGCCGTACTAGTAGACAGCTTATCAACTAAAGTGGACAGTTTCCTAATATAATTCAGTATCACCCCTACATTTGGGATGATTGCACCAAAAATATCTGCCACAATTTCTCCAGCTCTAGTTCCTCTTTTGGATCTATTTTTCTGTTCCCATACAGGATGATCAAAACTCATTAGGATACGTTTTGGGAAAAACTACTCCTAGGTGACATGTGCCGTAGCATTTCTAGGGCAATTTGAAATAAGCATTATTCGCACAAATAAATAAACTTAAGGAATCACAGGGTTGTCTCCATCTAAATATAATTCCCACGGTGCTCTAGCTTCAAATGTATGATCACATTCACTTGTCCCTACAAACAGAGTATCTAACTCGTTCTTATCATTCTGTATACATAATTTCCCTGTAGGCTGCCAATCTAAGGATAGTGCTCCTGTACTTCCTGCTGTTTGGTGTTCATTTGGTCTACTGCAGGGGTTTAGTTGTGCATTATATACAGCAATATGAAAGACAGTGAACTTTGCTGTGGAAATTCAGGACTACTTACATTAGTGGTGTCTGAGAGCCCACTAGGGTAAAGATGACAGGATGGGAATGTGGAATGAATGAATGATGTGACCTGTAGAGCATAATGTGACCTGTAGAGTGTACAGCTACTTCTAGGAGTGCCCCGACACTACAAGGACATACGTGGCTCATGTCTCACATCTAGGGGTTTATTTACAAGCTGGTTGCGCCGCTGTTGCATCACTTTTCTTGATGCACTCCCAGTGCAGTGTGTCTGCCTATATTTACAAGGCCACGTAAAGTCACCCTGCACAACTTTTCATTTTGTAAATATGGTCCCCTTTCACACATTAATCTGCGTGATAGAGGCATTCTGTGGATTTTGTTGTGGGTGTTTCCATGCAACATCCATTGAACCTGACACATTCCTAGATTTACAAAGTGTTGTAAACCTGGCAGTATGTCAGAATCCTGGCACAACAGGGAGAAATACTTTTATCTCTCCACATTTTCTATTCTTTCTATGTGTGTCACATTTTGCAGGACACAGAAGGAGAAAAACACCATTAGTGATTGTTTTTTTGCAGGAAGGCGTCCCTTCCTGCACAAAATCAGTCATCCCTGCAACGCAGGCACACTTGCACCATGGTGCAGGGGTGCCTGCGTAGGCGCACGGCTGCTGTGTGTGTACCGGCGCTTGAGAGAAGGACAGGAATGTACTGTACCTTGTAAATACGGTGCATTGCTGCCTTATTTGACGCACGGCAGTGCAGCAGGAAGGCTTGCTGCGCTGTTGTGCATCAAAATATAGTAAATGAGGCCTCTAATTTTTTTATGAAGCAAATAGCAAAGTTTTCATTGGCTTTCAAAACTGCAGAGGTTGGTCAGCAACTTCTTCCAGGCTTGCCCATCCAGAAAAAAAAGGAGGAGCCACCTTTTCTGACACATCTGACTCGAGGAATCAACATCAGAAGAGCATGCGATGAGCGAAGCACTCTTGATGGAAAATATTGAATAAGCCCATCAGTTAGATACTGACGGCCTGCAGAACAAAAGGCCTTATGAGCCAGCACCAAGGCTTTGATAAGGATCCTTTTTTTGACTGACAGCCAATGGAAAGTGTTGGGGGATTTTCAATAGCAGACGTGCAGCTGAGTTCTGAACAACCTGGAGACGTTGAAATCAAGCAGCCTGGAAGACCCAACTACAGAACATTTGCATAGCACAATCTCGAGGTAATAAGCACATTAATCACTGTTTTGCTACAATCCAGCACCAGAGAATTTGTGTTGTTGTTAGAACAGGGAGCAATGTAAAGCAAGAACCTTCCACCAAAGACACCTGGCACTGGTAAGAAAGCTTGTTGTCAAATATAAAGCCTAAGTTCTTGGCAACTGTGGCTGGCTGATGAGAGGGGCCGTGTGTCGGTCCAACAATTTTTCCTCCACTTGGATTGAAAAGGACCAAACAGTAACATTTCGGTTTTTTCTGAATTGCATTTTAAGTTGCTTATGGCATCCAGTCCAACACAGACACCAAACAAGCCTTGAAGGAATCCTGAACTGAAACCGACCCATTCTCAAGTGAAAGGTTCAACTGTGTCTTATTCGCAGAGGAGATCACTTTAAATCCAAAAGACTCAACCAGAGGGTCCAAGGGAACCATGTAGATGTTAAATGGGGTGGATGCTTTACACATTATTGTGCACAGTCACATGATCGAGATCCAAGACCCTTTTAGGCACTAATTGGTTTATTTATAAAGATGCCTTAGGACATTGCTGTTCACCACTCTGCCCATTACCGGGAAACTGGCGTGATGCCATGAAGGGAGATGTTCAGAAGGTAAACATTGAGAGGAGGTGTGAGGTTGATGTGTGGGCAAGCAGGTCATGTGACTGTGTGTGCATAATATGTAAAGCACCCCCATCAAAATACCAAGCAGAACAAAATACAAAAAAAATCACCATTGCAACAAACAACTTAATCTGTGTAAGGGTAGCTTTGACTCTATCTATGAGAGATGTGGGACATAATAATTGGTGAAAGCATCCCTTTTACCTCAAGTAATTGTTGTCAAAGGCCAGTTTGCATGATTGTGTAAGGACACATGAAAAGGTCAAGAAGTTCCCTTTTGGAACATTTAAAATTTGGACTAGAAATACGATAAGATAAACATTGCAATTCTCACTAGATGAATGAGCAAGTGAAATATCAGAACTAATGAACAGACTGTGGCTTTTGTACATACTTTTGCCATTTGGGTATGGAGTGACACCAGAGCAGATGCATCTTGAGCAAATGACAGCATGACGCAGAGATTGGGTGGCAGAGGGTTTGCAGCATGTGCTACTGCCAAGGGTGCTAGCTTTGATCCTAATATTAATAGGCAGGAAGGCAGCAGTGCGGCTCAACTTAAAATAGATCTGTGCCAGTTTACATGGCAACTGCAGGAGTTTGTAGCAACAAACTTGTTTTTAGCCTGAGGAGAGGGACAAAAACCACTCTAACCGGCATACGGGAAGAATTATTGTGCTCACTAGAAAAAGAATGATTAGATCTTCCTACTTTTCGCGGCCTGTCCATTGCATATGACACCTATGGACACTTGATTGTTATTGGGTTGACTAGAAAATTGGCCGGCATCCCTTGTGCCGCCCACCACTGATTGTAATTGTAAGTATGTGATCACTGTTCCAGGTTACCTTCGGTCACCACCTGCATTCCAAAATGTGTGCAGATGGCATCCAAATCCATATTCATATGGGCATCGAAAATGAGCATTGCAAAAAACATCTCTACCTATATACAAACAAGTGGAGTTATATGAATGTGGCAAAAACTGAAATCTGCCAAGGCGGAGAAACATCTTCCATCACTGTTCTTTTCATATGGCCAGAGGAGCAAGAGTCCAACCAGACAGGCGTAATGGGACCGAATTCCACCAATAATTTATGGCAGGAGCAAAAGAGCTCCGTTCAGTACTTTAACTTTCACTATGTTTATCTGGGACAGATCTGCTTGAGGCTGAGGTAGGAAGCTGACACGTCCTCCTGTTCTGTCAACAGAGGGGGAGGGGCTAGGGCAGTATCACATATAAACAAAATTGATAACCTATTGGTTGCCAATGTTTCTCCCGCTAGATGCAACCACCGTTGGAGGTGTATGGAAGGGCACATTTTTACTTAACTTTGAATTGGCCTTTCTAAGATGACATATTCCATCTCAGAACGGTAAGTTAAAAAAATAGGGACCGGATTTCACCAACATTTTGTGCTGTGTTTGCATCACAAAAGTGATGCAAACCAGCACAATCTCTTTTTTTTTGTATGTACTTTTCAGTGCAAAACAATATTTGACTGGAAACTGTTGTTTTTTACCTTGGTCCTGATGAAAGCTGAGCTAAAATGGCGTTACCCAGCAGAAACATGTTGACCACCCACACTAAGTCTCTGGAATTCTAATATAAATCCCAGTAACTTCACTGTTCTTATTGTGAACAACTGGCCCTTAATAAAGTGTGTTGGGGCACAGCTGTGATCTTTTAATACACGTATTCCCTGTCACTGATCACATACACCACTTCTCTTCACACATACCTGCTCCGCTGCATTCGCAGGCGTCGAAGCACACAGGTGGGGATAGTCGGCCCCACCTGTGACTGAACCCCATGACGAAGCATGTCACCACTAGGGTGAGTGAGGGTTCTTTTAGAGAATAATCTTTTCTTCTTCACTTTGTTTTTTGACCACTTAATTTAATTTATTCACTGTGTTGTTGTTCCTCACTTGAGACATACTGTCGTTTAACAATTCACAATTGTAGGCCCTCTCTTGTTGTTAAATAATTGCTAGTCTAGGGGTAGGAGAGTAGCCAATTATTCCCTTCCTCTCTTGTTGTACATACATACTAGGCAGCGCACAGCTACGAGAGCTATTTAGTTGTAATACCGGAGCATACTATACAGGCGGACATGGAGGACTTGGGTCTTTCTTACAGTAGAGAAGAGGTTGATGCGCTCCTAGGAGATGCGAATTTATTTGCAGACGCCTCAATATCTCAAACTATCTCCCAAACAACGGAGTGGGACAAATTGGGCGAATTAAAAAGAAGCCGTATCAGAGCAATCCTACATGGTACGAGGCTAAAACAATATTTATTGAAAAATACAGCTCCCAAAGGATTATTGGTGACCAACGCTCCAAGAATTTTTCTGGAGGATGCAGTTTTCCCGAAAGGAATGGGCGCAAATAGCCTGGCACTGCACCCGAGACTGGGAGATCCTCATAATCAAAACTGCTCTACGACTCTCTGAGGCCATCCAATTAGAAATACAAACTACCGAAGCACATTTTAAAGCTACCCTGACGGGTTATAAGAAAAGATTGGATGATCTAAATAAAGAGTTGAATGATTATAAAGAAAATTTAGCCCAGTCAAAGGGACAGAAATTGCAAAAAGACCTTAAAAAATGGGCATACGAGAAGGTATATCCTTACTCGGTAGCTGATTATACCCCATCAACGAAAACGGGTTACAATTCTGACACTTCTGATAACTCTCAATCGAGTGGCTCTAGCACTGGGAGTGCCAATAGGAGGAATAAAGGAAGAGGTAGGGGTAGAGGTATGTTTAATCCAAACTGGCAGCCATACCAACAAAATGACCCATGCTTTCAAAATGCATTTCCCCCTCAGACTCCTTTTCCTCCAATGATGGGTTGGAATCAGCCCTTTGGCCACATGCAGCCTCCCTTCTATCAGCCCCCAATGTTCCAACCTCCTTTTTTAGGGCGGGGTCGGGGTACAAGGGGAAAGCGAAAGGGGCCCAATCAGGTCCATTGGGATCAGACGGACTCAGTGGGCGACAACACGAGGAGCAAGACCGCGGACCAGAGAGCAGGCCCAAGCAACCAGAAAGTCTAGTTACCGATTTGACTAATGTAATCCTAACAGAAGATGAGAAAAGAATTCTGGAAAAGGGTCTTGGGTTTGTCCCAACCCCAGGCCTTGACATCTTTAAACTACGCTGTGAACTAACTGATTTTTTTCGAAAATTAAGACTTAAGAGCTTTTTCGAGAGACAAACGACAGACTCCATGCAGAGGACACAGGGGGATACGAATTTTAGACTAAAATCTACCTTCAACCCCCCTCAACACAGTGTTCCACCAGAAATATTGGCTTTTGAACAAGCCGTGGTCAAAGAAATTGAATCCATGGTGCCCCCAAATCCTTACAAAAATCTAACAGCGGGTGAATTTAAAGCCATACAAACATTGCAGAGAAATACTGACATTGTAATAAAGAGTGCAGATGAAGGGGGAGGTGTTGTCATTCAACACAAGAATGCCTATGACCAAGAATGTAGACGTTTGTTGAGTAATGAGACCAACTACGTTCTACTAAGAGAGGATCCGTCTGAGAGTTTGAAATCCGAAATAGTGGAACTTGTAATGTCAGCTGAGCATGAAGTCTTGATTATCAAACAGGAAGCTGACTTCCTAACAACATCAGAGGGTAAAATTCCTTATTTTTACACTCTCCCAAAAACACATAAAGGGATTCTACCACCACCAGGGAGACCAATTGTCTCCGGGTTGGGCTCTCTGCTTGAACCCTTGTCTAAATACTGTGATTTCTTCTTAAGACCCATAGTTGAAACCACTAGTACTTATATCAAGGACACAAAAAGCTTATTAGCTATGTTGGAATCTGTTACTTTGCCTGAGGGACAATGTTTTTTGGCTACACTAGATATTGAAAGCCTTTATACTTGCATTCCGCAAGATGCGACCATCAGGTAATTGCCCACACATTAGAAACCAGCGTGTGGGATTATAATACATCAAAATCCTTTGTGGTTGAATGTGCCTCTTTGGCCCTTAAACGAAATTTCTTTCAATATGAGGACAGGTTATATTTACAAGCTACTGGTACCTCTATGGGTAGTACATTTGCCCCAAGTGTAGCGGGTTTGTATGTATTTTTTTTTGAAAAACTACACATTTTACCCCCTGACAACCCGTTCTGTGAAAACATCATTCTATGGCAAAGGTACATAGATGATGTGCTTTTGATTTGGAGAGGAAATGAAGAAACTTTGGTTTCTTTTTTCACATGGATCAATGATTGTGATTCAAACCTTAAATTCACTCACGAGTATAATGAGTCCACAGTAGTGTTTCTGGATGTTACCATTACAAGGGTTGCCAATGAGTTGAAGACTAAAACCCACTACAAACCCACCAATAAAAATAACCTGTTGCATTACACCAGTTTCCATCCCCGACCATTGAGGGAGAATCTGCCATTTGGGCAGTACCTCCGGATTCGGAGAAACTGCTCTGATGTTCAAGACTACAAGGCACAAGCCAAAGACCTCACCGGGAAGATGCAACTTCGGGGGTACCCTAAACATCTCTTGACAAAAAGCTACAAAAGGGCTCGTAATCAGAATCGAGATTCCCTTTTGGAAGATAAGCCCCCAACTGAGAATTGTGAAGCACCACTTACTTGCGTAACCACATTCAATACAGCTTCGAATGTGGTGGCTCGTAGTATTAACAAACATTTGAGTATTCTCACATCTAATACCTGTAATTGGGACAAACCTTTGTTCTCGTATAAAAGAGCAAAAAGCCTCAAAGATGCTTTGGCTCATACACGCCCCCGCAAAATACAAGAACCGATTAGAAGCGTTCTAAATGCGTGGGGTTTACCACCGGTAGTGGGTCACTATCGTGTGGCAGTTGTAGTGTTTGTCCTTTCACAAGCAGATCTAAAACACTGACCTTGGAACCCAACAAGATCTGGGAACAAAGAAGCCACACTAATTGTAATACAACGAATGTTGTTTATTTGATAACCTGCCCTTGTGGTTTAAAATACGTGGGGATGACAAAGAGAATGGTCAAACTCCGTATATGCGAACATAGGAGCAATATACGATGTGGCAAGAGAAACACCAAGATGACCAAACACTTCCTAGACTGTAAACATTCCCCCGACAATTTCCACTGGACAGTGATTGAACATTTACAAAGTGGTAACGAGCAAAGACTATTTGAACAGGAACAGAGGTGGGTTCATCGCTTAGCATCTCACCAGGTGGGACTAAATGATGATATCCCGTGGGGAAGTGTATTCAAGTAACTCCTCTGATTCTTCTGAGCATAATATCCCTTTATCTCGGAAAATTAAAAAATTAAATAATGTAGACGATCATCTATCTAATTTTCTGCATTTGAACCCCTTTACATTCTGCTTCATTATTGTCAGTTTACAAAATTAACAGCTTTGTGATATCATGGCATGTACTAAAACATCTCGCAGGAATCACTAGAAATTCGGATTCATTACTGGCAATGGGTTAGCGGTCTAGACTTCCGATTTTATAATACCGGAAGTGTATTCTCGCTGTAAAGGGTTGACATAAAATAAAATATTCATTTCAGTGTTCTTAATGACAAATGATAATACTATTAGATCGGCTGATCTAAATGTAATTAAACAATCGATCCCTCGATATCTGACTGATGAAATATTGTGTGAATCAACATCCCGATCACGTGACAATGCCCTGATCACATGACCTGTGACGCGCCAACGCGCCAAACACGGAACTTTAAAAACCCGGAAGCAAGCTCGTATGGTAAGATCCGGGCTGCAGTGGACAGAATACCAGGTTTCGGGCGGCGAGTCTTCTGGCCCATAGTAAGTCAATGCGCGAGTTTTCGAGGAGGATGTGCCTTACTTCTTGATAAGGCAGTCCCCACAGCACGTATATTAAAACCGTAGCAATAATAACTCGCTCTTTCTTACACGTTCTGTTTGGTTTTTATCAGACGGAGCTGGACGTGAAAATATGCCGAACACTGCGAGCCCATGAGGCATGCTGATTTTGCAAGCACCGTAAGTGCATTAGAAATGACTAAGTTCGTTCTACCTCTGTCTGTTATCTTGCCTCAGTGGCCTTCGAAAGTCGGCTTTGAGGATTAGATTTTTATGGTATGCACAGCTGGTATTTTAATCATAAATTTTGAAACAAAAAGATATATGCCTCGACTGGAGTTGAGATGCTATGTAGATTCATAATAGCGTCTATAAATGTCAAAACAGCGTTTATATTTGTCAAAACATTGTAATGGGTAAGAAATACACTATCTGGAATAAGATTTACTTAGCAGGTCAATTAACTGTAAAAGATACATCTAATATATATGTCTGTTCTCTGATTAATTTACAGAGTATATCCTGACGATTGGCAGGAACTTTGATGACGGGTAAAACCGTGAGTGTATAGAGGAGAGTATAAATTCACTGTCTTTTCTCTATAGTCCTAACGGTGTGGGCACGCCTTAGCGCGCGTGGACCCCAGTAGGACGGTTTCTTTTGTTTTTTACCTTGGTCCTGATGAAAGCTGAGCTAAAATGGCGTTAACCAGCAGAAGCATGTTGACCACCCACACTAAGTCTCTGGAATTCTAATATAAATACCAGTAACTTCACTGTTCTTATTGTGAACAACTGGCCCTTAATAAAGTGTGTTGGGGCACAGCTGTGATCTTTTAATACACTTATTCCCTGTCACTGATCACATACACCACTTCTCTTCACACATACCTGCTCCGCTGCATTCGAAGGCGTCGAAGCACACAGGTGGGGATAGTCGGCCCCACCTGTGACTGAATCCCATGATGAAGCATGTCACAACTAGGGTGAGTGAGGGTTCTTTTAGAGAATAATCTTTTCTTCTTCACTTTGTTTTTTGACCACTTAATTTAATTTATTCACTGTGTTGTTGTTCCTCACTTGAGACATACTGTCGTTTAACAATTCACAATTGTAGGCCCTCTCTTGTTGTTAAATAACTGTTGATAAGTAACATAAAGTGAGCGTTACATGGGGACTCATGCAGTCATCTATGCTTTTTAATGCAAAACCCTATTTACTAAAAATCTGAAACAGGCGTTTGCATAAAAAATTAACGCCATTTGAAGGTGTTTAAAGGAGAAATGTTTTCATTTTTTCTTTCTTCTTCATCTTTACATGTGTGCTGCACTGTACAGCACACATACAAAGTAGGAAGTGTTTTAAAAGTTGTCTAGGCATAGTATGTTAACCTGGAAGGTAACCCTTCCAGTATAAAACCTATGCTAGATTCAACCACACACCCTTGCACTTTGGCACAAAGGTGTGTGCGTGACCCACAGCAGCAACATTCCACACTGGCACTAGGGAGAGTGGACGAGAGTGACATATCTCTGTAGATATGGTGCTCTCCTGCCCTTTCTCTGTCATTTTTGCCTGCTGCGCTGCATTGGGTGACACTTTGATATATCTGGCCCCCGGTATGCAAGGGATGCAGCATATTGGGAGAAAAGCCAGAGGTCCAGTAGCAGTATGCAGCTACTGGGCCCTAAAAAAACATATAATAAGGGGAAGCATCCACAATATGGTGGGCCTAACAACAGAAAGTATATCTTAGTTGAGTCTAGCAGAGCACAACATTTAGGACAATTTTCACACTATGATTTGACAGGGAAGAAAAGAGTGAACCTGCAGATCAGTGGCATGACTTATAGTAAAGATATGAATAAGTGATTTGAGTTACCAGAGTGGCGCTTTATAATAAAAAAGTACGTAATGAATAAGAATAATCAAATATATGCACGTTTTCAGGAGTAAAGCAAGGAGATCATGGTATGTGTAAATATATAATATTTTGGTCTAGCTATTCTAGGAGATGAAGCATATGTAGGTCCAGGTAATAGTGGGTTGTCCTACATTTCTTATATAAACTACTCCCAGGCAAAACAAATCAGTATTAATAGAAAGAAAGATATGAAAGAATCAGGGATGAGGGGCAGTAGCAGATGTCACTATCTATTACCATATACACGGGTAATACACACAGATTCAGGGCCCTAAATTTCGCAATACAGAGAGAAAAACATTCATTGTAGCAAACTACATGTTCATTACAGGTCATGTTATACAGAGTTATATCTTATTTCTGTTGTAATACATTTTTAAGACATGGTCTGCAGAGGGATACAATGAAGAGACCTGTACCTTAATGGGAATTTGTGACCTCACCACTCACTATATGTTTGTTAACACTATAAAGCAGATTCTAGTCTCAGAAAGACCTGACATCTGGTACATTTTGATTTGAAAATTCCAACATTTAATGAAATGCCTCCATATAGCCTTGCTCACAGTTCCATAAGAAAGTGGGAAACACTCTTAACATATAAACTACGCTATTTGCATCACTATTGTCAAGAGCGGATTATTTAACTGAGACAGCAATCAGTACAATGCCAAGGAGTGATCCTATCGCTGAAGAACAAAGAACAACTATGTAGGGTCTGAATTCAAATTTACATAGATGGATTATAACTTGAAACTTTGAAAGACAAACCCAAACCTGCAATTTCACAGACTAGACTGACAATATACACGAGGAGCGCACATGATATAACTCAGTATGCTGCCAACTTCAAGCGAAATAAACTGGTAAATTATCTGCATCCCACACATTTGTGACTGTCAAGGGTTGTGCATGATAATACGTGAACTTAGGAAGCAATTTCATGCCTTTATTAGTAAGCAGGACAAAAACAGACAGTCAAACAAGACTGAGGATGAAAACTGCTTTGATGCTACAGAACATTGATGCAGATGTTTGTCTGTTTTGAAGTTATCATTTATGTAGTGTAAACAACGCTAATTATAAGATTTAAGGCATATGTATTACAGACAACTGCAACATGGGTAATAAACCAATCACCAGTCCAGTAATATACCAAAATCAAGCATGTTTTGTAAAACAATCCCCCTTTCTTTTTGTGTCAAGGTGAAAATACTTTCAAAGTGCATGATAAAAGAAAGTCCAGCAGTATGCAAAAATGAAGCCAGGTTAGTCAAATAATTCATCTTTGGTTTGTGCATAAGGCTCAAATATTTTAAAGCAACTGGTAAACAATAGCAAGTGCAGCACCATAAAATAATCAAACCAGTTTAAGCAAACAATTTCCTTTTTGAAGGCACAAATATTTCAAAGTGACTGGTAAAACAATAACAAGTACAGCAGACAGCCGCGTACATAAAATCCAACCAGTTTAGTCAACCAATGCCCCTTTGGTTTGTGCATGAAGGTACAAAAAAATTCAAAGTGACTGGTAAAGCAATAACACGTTTAGCAGCATAAACAACAAACACATCTAGTCAAACAATGCCCCTTTTGTTTGTCCACAAAGGCACAAATATTTAAAAGTGACTGGCAAAACAATAAAAAGCTCAGCAGCACAAAAAAAAAAAACCTGTTTACTCAAATGATGCCCCTTTTGTCTGTGCAAAAGAAAGTGTCAAAGAGGGGCATATAAGTCAGGTTAAATTGAATATATTTCTTCTTGCCTCTATAGACGTACCTGAAAAATATTGAGGAAGCCAATATACAAGTGCACAATATTTAAAGTACAATATACTGGTAGAATACCATATTACTTACTACTTCCTCATTGGATTCAAAGGACAGATACATTTAGTAAATCACACTGTAATGAGGAACAGTACTTGCAGGAGCCTGAAGAAATGCATTGTAGAGTTTGAAGGCTGGTGCAGCAGAAAACAATGCTTAAAAAGTGGATACAAGGCTGAAGGTGGCTTACACCAGGAAGTGTGACTGGCAAATGAGACTGGTGGCTGAAGACTACTACTGCTCGGTTCACTGAATTGGAGAGATGTATTTGACCGAAATAATGTTTGCTTCTTTGCCTTTCTTCATGCAAACTCTTATGTTAGAGATTTCACATTTAATTGTTTTGCCTGATCACTCTCAATGCTTAGTGTTGCAAGCCCTAGCAGTCTTTCCTGTGCCATTGTGCTTCAGGGATAGTTCCTGATAATTTTTAACTTTGAAAATGACCATTCTGCACTGGCTACAATAAGTGGAATCGTAAGAACAAGTTTAAGTGCTGTTGGAACATCCAAAACCCTGGGCAGAATAGCATTGTTTCTCACAAATGAAAGGTCAGCCAGATCCTTTATTGTGCCACCTGAGATGAGTTGTATTTTTTCATTCAAGACTGCTTTTAATGAGTTGTCTTTTTCGTAATGAGCTTCCAGGGTCATGGCTGCTTCAAAAAAACTCCTCTTCACTAACTCTGATGATTTCTGATGACACCATGAAATATAAGCATTGTATTATGGTGTTCATATTAACAATCATCTTTTTATCTGATTAACATCATGGCTGCTATTGATATTCCTCTCCTGTGCTGGACAGTAATAGGGATGGGTGTGGTAATGACGAGCTCAGCTAGTCATGAGCACACGAGCACCGTGCATCATGACGAGCTGAGCTCGTCATGAGCACGGAAGGGGTTAACAACAATATCTATGTTAGCTTAAAACACAGACATCTTAAAATTGTCTTTGAGATGGCAAAACCTTTGGCCTTCACAGAGTTCATTGAAGTTATTTTTTTGCGTTGTGTTCATTTTTCTGTAAAATGCAATTGAATTCCCCATGCAGCTGTAAGTGAAGATGCTGGGCTTTTAACATCTTCAAACTATTATCTGAAACTGGCAAACATATTAGCTACACTACTTAACATATTTGATGCTTGTTGGTTAAGGTCCAGATCGTTAGACCAAAGCAGTTTGGATACAATATTCATTGTTTCCAGCACTTTGGACTAGATGACAACCATTAACACAAACTCAAAAGTCTCCATGCACCTGAACGTCTGCACATTCGTTAACCTTTTTAATCTGCAGTAAAATGGTAGTGAGTGCTTCCATGATATTCATAAAACGATGGCATAGAGCAAACAGAACATCATGTCTGGATGCCCAACATGTTGGACAGATCCTCTTCAGTGTTTTGAATGAGTTTGCAATTGTAAGTAGTTCCCACTGTGCTTTAGCTGAAAAATAAATATACTTTCAGTAGAATGTCATAAAATTCTGCACTTTTAGGAATGTGCATGCAGGCATCATTCAACACTAAATTTAGATTATGAGCAGCACAGTGTACATAGGGTTCTTTCTGTCATATTCTTGTTTGCACTCCACTATATATGACACTCATTGTGCTGGCACTACAATCTCCCTGAACTCTAGATTTATAAAGCACTAAGGGCCAGATGTAGGTCGGTCGGTAACGGCCGAAAATCTGTATTTTCGGCCGTTACCGACCGGTATTTCAGATTTGGCATGTAGGGGCACAATTTTACAGAATCGGTAAATTTACCGATTCGGTGAATTTACCGATTCTGTAAAATACCGAATCGGTATTTTTACCAATTCGGTAAATCTCAGATGTAGGTGGGACTCTTCTGAGTCCCAAAGGCCCTACAAATTCGGTATTTTAACACCCAATCCAATTGGGTGTTAAAATACCGAAATCAAGTGTGCATGCACATGTGTGCATGCACACCTAGCTAGCCATGTGACAGACAGACATGCCCTTAGGGCATGTCTGTGTGCCACATGGCGCACATGCCTATTTTTGGGGTGCCAGAGGGTGTCAAAGTGACACCCCCTGTACCCTTGCTAAAATCGGTATTTACCGATTCTGTAATTACAGAATCAGTATTGCCCATTGATTCCTATGGGCTTCACAGCCCATAGGAATCAATAGGAAATACTGATTCGGTATTTCCAGATTCGGTAAATACCGAATCTTAACGATTCGGTATTTCCACATCTGGAAATACCTACATCTCCCCCCTTCATATTTACCGACTCTTAAATACCGAATCGGTAAAATTCGGTATTTAAGAGTCGGTAAATATGAATTACCTACATCTGGCCCTAGGCCTTTGTCCTTTTATGAGGTTTACAAGTTTTGTTGCTATCCCCTCAGCACTTTGGTCTGTGATTTTATGGAAGCCAACAAAGCTTTCATTAATTTTGACTTCAGTTGGAATTTCGTCAATTTTAAGGCACAGTGTTACATATCAGATAACCAGGCTTAATTGGTCTTCTTTTTTAATGCCCATTATAACAGAGTAAAATGGTGCTTTTTTGTATTTCACTTACTATTACATGTTGTACTTTATTTGAAATCATTTCAATGAGCTCATTTTGAATAGCAGGTCTCAAGTATCTAACTCTACCCTTTTGTGTAATCAGATGGTTTAAAAAAGGATCATATTTGGCCAAAAATTAAATGTCTGCCAAAAAGTTCCCACCTTTTTCTTTCAGTTTTTCTCTATGTCCTCTAAAAGGCAAATTGCACGTTGACAACAGGAGTGTAACATTGATGATCCTCCTCAGAATTTGTGTACAATAGTTCACCTGCTCCTTGTAGTCTGATTCCCGTTGTGTATCGATCGTCTCATTGTGCCTCCATCTTCCATGAACAGCACCAGCTGCTAAATGTGAGTGTGTCATTTCATGTTTTTAAAATTTTTTTGACATGCCTTGCCTAGTTTTTATACCATTAGCCCATGCTTGCTGATAGGATGACCGTTTTTTTTATCTCCAAAGAGCTAACAAAGTTCACAGAATGCACTGTCCATTTTTAAAGAGTAGCACAACCACAGTCATGGAGCCTTTTCTCCAGTCCTATTTGCCTTGCAGTAGTATTTTGTGGAAAAGCATCTGTTTTTATTATCTTGTGGGAAGGGTCCTCTAGGCTTACATTTGCCACTTCTAATGACAAACCATTGTAAATCTGTATCATGCCAAGGTTTGTCTAGAACATTCCCTCTATCATTCAGGTACAAATCCTTGCAAAACTGACTATTGCTTAATTCTAGTTCTGCTTTATGTAATTTCACATCCTCACTCATAATCTTCTCACTTTCTTCTTAAACGTTTGGCAATACGGCTGAAACAAGTTGCACATATGTAGTTTCTTCACTTTCTTTCGCCGCTGGTAGCAGCAGTGACACATCTGGCTCACTTACAATTTCTGCACTTCCTTCACTCGTTTGTAATAACAGACTCAGAGATTCATCTGATGATGGTGTACTCTCAGTGAATGTATGACGTATTCTGCATGCGTTTAGGGTGCATGCATTCCAAATGCCGTCTTTTGTACAAGTGCATCTTTGGGATGCATTTGTTCAGCACGCAAATCGGTTTAACGACTGCCTTAGGAGGGTGCTGGATGTTGGAATAGTTTAGTTTACTATTCCAACTCCAGTCTGCGCAACAGTACTTTAAATCTAACACCATTCCACCAATGCTCCCCCTAAAAGCAAGTTGTTGTTAGGACTTGCGTGCTGCACAAATGCGTGCTAATGCCGCTTTCGTTCTATTGCCAGTGCTGTGCGGGCACAGCATGATTCTGGCTTTGTTCAAAAGAACGTTTCCTCTCTCAGTTTCTGAACTTCCTTCAGTCACTGGTAGAGGTGTAGACCTAGCTGGGGTACTTGCAATTTCTCCCACTCCTTCTGTAATGGATGGAGGCACTGCATATATAGCTTTTTTACTTTTTACACTTACTTTAGTTGTTATTGCCTGCAGTGCTGGCATAACTGGTGCTACAGTGCTAAAAGGAACAACTGTGATTGGATCAGGGCACCGTAATGTTTGGTCATGTGGTGGGACCAAATGTCATTTTGACAATGCTGCTTTGTTTCCTTATGATGATGCTGCTACATCTCCTCATGGAAAGGATGCATGAGATGATGATGCAACATGATCAGCTGCACACCTAAACATAGAGTCAATTTTGATGAATACGCCTTTAAACTGCTCTTGTTTTGATTTAATTTGCCAGTTTTGAGCACTGCTTAAATACTTTCTTGGCTGTGTACTCATTTCTTTGAGTAAAATGTAATAGTAGAAAGTCAATGTGGTGGTGGAGTGCACGCCTATGAAGGTAACAGTAAGAATATTTTTGTGCACACCACAAAGATTGTAACTGTGGGTTTTGTTCCACCTCTACTGCCTAGAAGGAAGGAAAATACAAAGCATTATCACTAAACACTACGGTACATTAAACATACTATACCAACTATTGATGTAAAGAGTTGGAGCAATGGATACTTGAGGACAGGCACTGGAGCAATGGATGAAAGAAGGTGAGTACTCAAGGGAAAGATACAAGAAAGAAACAGCAGAAGGAATAGGAATAAGGAGGTAATCACTCAACAGCTGGATGAGGACGATATGAGAAAATAATTCGGGAGTTGAAGGGATAGATGCAAGAAGGCATAAACTAAATGGACTGCTGCAAGGAGGCAGGAGCTAGGGGGATGGAGCCAAGAAGACAAGAGATGAGGGGATGGAGCTGTCTTGAATGTATTATATTGTTATATTTATAGAAGGCTTACTACCCCTATGTGGAGCTCTGAATCGCTTGCCTACATGAGTTGCATGGTAGGGTGTGTGGTTAGAAGGGTGTTGTATTTGTTTTGATGCTATGTGGGAAGTGTTTCCATGTTGTATATAAGGACCACTGACTAGGGTGTGTGCAGCTTATGTGCAGTGGGATGCAGTGCTTAGCAATCTGATGGATGAAGAGGTGTGAGATATATGCAAACTAATTTGGTTTTCATCTCTCTGCAGATCTATTTCTGGTATTTCTTTTGTTCATAATCCCACTTTGGAGTTTACTGCACTGAGTCCTCTATTCTGAGATACTGTGTCTGCTTTTTACAGTTAATGGTCCTGAGCAGACATAGATTAAAGGGAAGAGAATGGTGGAGCTATCTGTTGGAATGGACTTTGTTAAAAGCATCCCATATCTGATTGTAATTGCGAGTTGTCAAGAAGCGGTTGCGGGTCATAGCATGTAGCTAGTTGGATCAGATCACAATAGTCTCTGTGCTGCATATAACATCTGCTGCAGGTTCAGCTGGCTGCCCTTGAGTTTACTCAAGGTGAGGATGATGAGTGTGTGAACGCAGTACTGCACGAGATAAGTGAGTTCAAGATGAGTGGGTGAGTGATACCTTGAGGAGGTATTTATATTTTTGGTGCAAATCCTCATTTACAAATATGTTAGTAAATAGGGATTTGTGCCAAATACATGGCTGGATGCTTGTAATGCTTGAAGTTGAAATATAAAAGTGTAAGTACTCTATGATCAAGAGTGACTAGCATTGTACCATTAAAAGTAGAGCACCAGTGCTGAGAAGTGCAGGCACTCTCCCATTAAAGGTAGTACACCAGTGCTGAGAAATGCAGGTCATGGCACCAGTCCTGAGAAGTGCTGCTACTTTCCCATTAAAAGTAGTCCACCAGTGCTGAGATTTGCCAGTACTCTCATATTAAAAGTAATGCACCAGTACTGAGAAGTGGAGGTACTCTCCTTTTCAAATTTTAGAAGTGCAGACACTCAGTACCAGACAGCACCTGTCCATTTGAAGCACTAGTTACATGGGACAGCACATGAACTGCCATAGTACACCCCCTTGATGTGAAGTCATGCAAATACTATCTCCTAAAGAAACGTCAGGATTACAAACTGTAGAAAACAGATAAAGATTGCTCAGGCTTTCTAACAAAAAATAATTTCTGTAGCTCTCTCCCTCTTTACTGATTTGCAGACAGGAGGAGTCAGGAGACACTTCGATGGAATTAGAAACTCATTAACGTCTCATTGAAAGTTAACACAGTGATAATGGCGAGTGGAGGAGATAAACACACAGTGTGATTCATGCTGACCCTTTCAATCTCGAGAAGCAGTAGCTATTAGGAGGGTAGCATGACAGAGGCAGCTCTGAAAACCCCAAATTACTGGCATCTCCCAGCAGCTCTACGGAACTGATTGTCATCATTAATGCCAACTGCTGAGAAAAATGCCTGGAGTGCATTTCAAATTTAAGGAAGCCAGGCAGTGTTGTGTTCCTTCATTACCACCCACTGACCTCAGGAATCCAGGACACTGTGTGGGGCTAATATTATTTACATTCTGTTACTCCCTGCAGGAGTGCACAAGTTCATGCAACATATTTTTCACAAGTTTTCTGGTAATGGAAATTACCACCTCCCATGCGATAAATACGTAAAAAAAAAATGGATGCATTTGAATATAATTTAGGCTTTGGTACACTGCTCATCTTGTTATACCATTCTTGATGACATGAAGCGAGAATATTTGCTGTTTTGAAATTAGACAGTCTACGAAAAAGTTAGTGCAATCAATAGTGTGTGGTACTTCTGACTGCTACTAATTTCTCTAACATCTTGAAGTAGTTTAGTACACATTCAAATAAATGCCAGACTGCCCACTCCCCATGTCGCACATCCACAAACCATAAGCTCACATTTGAAAAAGGCTTTGTGGGTTCAACCAACTCTACATTCTGTGAATTTCAGGCAATTCAGAATTTATTAACCTTTATTTATCCAGAGCTGTGTAGATAAAGAACATCTGTAGATGTAGTGTTCGTTTCTGCATCATGATACTCTTTCACAAAGGTCATTTTTTACATTGAGGGAATGTGATGTGAGCACACTTGTAATACGAAGAGAAATTATGTGCAGTGCCTGTAGCATTTCATATAACCTCAGAAACACTTATGCAGAGTTTAAACATTCTATACCGTTGCTGCAATCATGGCATCAGCCCTTAATGGATGCAACAATCTCCCATTGAGTAATGGCAGCTCAATAAGGGCAGCAGTCGTTACCTGAGGAAAGTAAAGAAGGCCCTGGAAAGAAGCAAGCCCAAGGATACAGATCAACAAACATGATGCTTGGCAGAGCACTTAGAATCAGGCGTGGGACCTGCCATGGAACAGGAGCTGAGCATTTACTGTGCGCAAAAGGAAGTGTGAGCGAAGATAGCAGCCCATCACGAAATGGTGGGCTTGTAAATGCAAGTAGCAGGGTGGCCAGAGACATTCCTGCAGGCAAAGGGGTGCCAAAACCCAAGTACACAAATCATATGAAAAGAGCCCCTCGTATTGGTTTTCAACCGTAAAACCAAAGGCATGTACATTTTACTAAGAAGCCACCAACATCTGCTCAAGCTGCATGTGAATTCTAACAAATAGTAACTAGCATTTAGGTATATGTTATAAATGTGGTTTTAAAAATATGCGCTAACTAAGTCTGGCCAGTAGAAATTCATGTTTTTTTCCAATACACTCCATTCCCATAAAACAGTCCTGCGCAACATAGCATGCCCCCCATCAAATGCACAAAAGACATAAACTGAGGCGGGGCCCCTCTGATGAACCTAGTAGCAACCCCCAAAAAAGCAGCGTGTCTTCACAACTCGTATAGGAACCCCGCCCCACCCCCTCTGTCCCTTGCAGCGACTAGAGTCACTGTACCGTTCATTAAAGAAAAATCAGTCAATCCAATACCCTCGCAATGCAGTCCCAATATCACACAGTAAGGTTTATCATGGCTGTGGCTCGAGTCTCACAACACAAGCAGACCTGGGCCCCTGAATGAAAGCAGCCCTCACCACAGAGAAGTGAAGAGAGAACATTACAACTGATGAAGCAAAGCTTCGCATATTTTGCGGCTTGCCGAAGTCAAGAACCTCGTTTATGTGTAATAAGGTAACAAGTGTATGTTCTACTAACATTTATGTTTAGTTTAGATAAGGATCGTGAAGCTTGCACATGTGTTTTACTAAAATAATTTACTCGAGTCATCTAAAAATGGCCGCCGCTTGTATTTAGTTACTGCGCATGCGTCAGCCACACTCACGTGTCCTGACGCGTCTGCAGAAGTGGAGGGAAAGTTATGCGCATGCGTAATTCATAGCTGTGCTTATCATGTGGTACTGCTCGTGCCACTGCTCTTGTGACTGTGTCAATGTAGCTAACATTTAAATGCTATAGTTTTTATTTCTTGATGATGAGTCAAAAGTACAAATCCTGTGATGTGTTTTCATAATGACATTATTATGTATTAATTTGTTTTTCGCTTACTTTTTATGTACCGCGGGGAATGGGGTTTGTCTGTGCCGAGAACCATTTTGGAGGTCCTTCTGCGCCTGCGCGACCTGCCAAGGCAGAGCAGACCTTGAATGATGGAACTCAGCCAGTTGGCAGTGATGAGCAAGATGCTCCTGAGAACGACCCGAAAACTCGGCTGAACCAATCACATGTGCTCACAGAGCAACAATGTTAAAGTTGCCATTGTATTTCTGCACCAGTTCTCATGAGAACCCCAATCTAGTTAGGCGGTACCCTATTATGCAAATGTAGGCTTGAAGCGCTATGTCGTGATTGGTGTGTTACCCAAATCCTACCTTAGGACCAATCGAAATTAAGGGATTCTGACACTTTGCAACATTGGGGGGTGGTACACTGTGCCCAAACTGTATATCTACCCTGGGTTCACCTAGTGAACCGTCCGACTTGTCTGGTTTAGCTGACCTGTCACTGACCCAACGCACTCAATAGGTGACTGAAGATACAGAGAGCTGCGGAGCACTCTGTCCGAATTTGACCATAGACTAAGGTTCGACTGAACCTTAAAGTGCTGGCGAAGCACTTTGCTGGGAGTTCGCTGACCCAATCGGGGTCTTGATCGATAGCTGCAGAGCGGGTGAAGCGCAGGCGTTGCTTCCGAACTGTGGGTTCCGGTCCTGTCCTGAGCGGTCCTGTCTTGAGGGTTTGCTGTCCTGTCCTGAGGGTCCTGTCCTGATTCCTATTCCGAGGGTATCCTGTCCTGTCCTGGGTGTCCATTCTGCACCTGCTGTCCTTTGAGGGGTATCCTTCCTTGAGGGTTTCCTGTCCTTAACTGACCCGTGGCCAGGGTTTGGTTATCACACCTTTCTAGGTAAATATTGCTCTGAAACTCTTAAAATCTTGCACCTTCTGAATTTCTAACTTTTGCTTTAATAAAGTTCATCATTGCATATGTTATATTTTCCATGCCTTTCCGCAACGATTGAAAGTCAATTACATATTTTTCCATAAGTTTGTTCCTATGTCTTCTCACTTGTTAGAAATTATATTTTGCATTGCAGTTTGTCATTTTTTGATATGGTCTAGAACTTCATTGCCTAGATTGTTCAAAGGCCCATTCACCTTAAGTGAAGCGTGTTACTCTTTATAGGCCCTCCCATAGTTATTCATGCATAAACTGTCCATGCTTAAACATTTCTGAGATTATAGTATTTTCCATCTGCATTTCATATTACATTTGAATGATTACCCTGTCATTATTTCTTTATGCCTATATAATTTACGTTATCTTGGTTATTGATTGCCTTATTTTACTGTACCTCATGCAAGAAAATATTGAATTTAGATAAACATTTTAAAACTTCCAGTTGTCCGTGGTCATTTCAACAGTATTTTGAATGTTATTGGTTGGGTTTGTATTTTGCTGCCTTTCTTTTACAGCTAGCTCCCTGATTCATTGTGGTCATTAGGTACCCGCATCGGTGGATGGTAAGTCGGGTGCACTGAAAATTATTAGCAGGGAACACACACACATCAACTTGGTAGAGCTCGTGAAGTCATCCGATCGATGTATATGGTGATTTGAAAGTATATGGGCCCTGAAGCCGGAAAACGGCGAAAACTATTGTTCGGGTGGCCTCGCGCGCTCTATCAGTTTTTCTGGTAGCTAGAGGATGGTTAGGGACTAGTTGAGAGTAAGGCAGGGATTAGTTGGACTAGTTGAGTCGGAAGCTGCTATTATATTGATGCTGCTAGAAGAGCGGCTGTTCTAAGAGACCTGATCATTCTCTTGTGAATACGCTGCTGAAACTCATGAATTTTTGCATTTTTATTATTCTTGTTCTTATATTGTTATATGTACTAATCTATGCATTTGTAAACCGTATCGTTACATGTTGTCCGAACTCCCCGGGGAATTGAAAGGGCAAGTGGTGAATAGAATCCATTGTCCTGAGGTCACAGGTTCGAGGAAAGTTAGGTGCAGGTTAGGATAACCGGGAAGCACTAACTAGGGTTTTTCTGAATACATGTGTGAATAAATGACAGTAACGGGGTTCATTGGCAAAATTCCCATAGTGGCGTAACCTAGTAAGGGTCACATCGGAAGAGTAGCAGGTTCCTCGGAGCTAACGTGAAAGCAGAGGGGTCCGCTGAGAAACCTTAAACTCGGAATATATCCCGGAAAGAAGTGGATGAGTTTAGGGGAATAACAGGTTCACCGATGCTAGAGTGAAGGGTAGGCGGAAGAGATCTGCCCGCAGCGAGTGAAAAGTAAATGGAAGTAGTTTACTTGCAGTAAAACAATTCTTTCTCTGTCTAGACACTTGAGCACTGTGGCGAATGTGTATTTGTTGTAAAATAACCAAGCACTGAGCACTTTAAAAGAAAGAAAGTTTCCGTTACCTTGTGAAGGGAGGGAGTCAGTCGCGAAGCGCCTCTGACGTCACTCTGTGCCGCGCTGGGATTGGTAGAAGCAGCGGGCGGGTAGCGGAGCTGGAATTGTAAAGGAGGGGTGAGCGCCGGAGCGTGGGAACTGTCTCACGAAGGGGCCGCGCACCCATTGGCGGAGCTTATTTAGTGTCGCGCACCCATTGGTTGCACGAATTTCTGAAGCGCGTTCTGATTGGAGGTAGTTTGTAAACAAAGTTTAGCGCAGAAGTCGTATGTGGCACTCGCAGACTACAGGAACTCGACCTGATCCAAGGCACCTAGGGTTTGAAAGGGATCAGTGGAAGACTAATAGATACGATATTATGTACGGAACAAAGAGAAAAATGTCCCTTATAAGTAAGGTGAAAAATTATTTTAAAACGGACAAACCGATTAAATCTAGGGAAGGTGTTCTTGTCCCACCACCTAATACTCCTGCCTCATTCATGATGTTTGACCGAGGGTACAATACCTGTGTGTGGTTGGAGAATTGGGTGAAATACACAAAAGATGACGGAGTATTGGCTTTTCCGTTAGATGGTACTTTCAATGGTAGGATCCTATTTAATTTAAGGACTCGGATGAACGAATTGCATCCCAGACCGAGACTAACGCAGTATGAGGCATTAGAGGAATGGGAGATTGAGGCTTTTGAAAGAGAAAGACCCCGAATGGACAAGGGTTTGACCAAGTGGTACCCCAGGCAGAAACAGGAGTCCAGGGATAAAAGGATGAAACAGTGGAGGCAGAGCATGATTGTTGAGGGTCTGTTTCCCATGATGCCGGCATGTCATAACATTGGAGCGGGTGAGAAAAGTACTGAAAAATGTAAGCATTGGGGGGCCCTGGGGGAATCAGATGATGAACTAATAGATGACATCTGTACCAGAAGTCCGCCACCTTACAATGAGGGAACCCGACCTTCCAGTGTAGGAGATGCTCCCCGACGCCACTTCCTAAAGGAAGAAGACAGGTCCCTGGGACTGGGAGGGGGTGGTCAAGTATTGCCCTATCCTGAAAAACCCGAACCGGCGGAAACAAGGGATATATATCCCAAAGTGCCCGCAAGCCAGGAAGAAAAATATTCACGTACGAAAATCTTTTTCCCCAGACCCTTGTATGAAAGCGAAGAGAAACCATCGAATTCAGGACTGCCTTTTGTTCAACCTCCATATGGGGAAGAGCGCAGGTCCTTTAATAATGGAACTTTATTCCCGAAACCAAATTATGGGGGAGGACCAAGTGAAACGCATCCTACTGCCCCGAGTTTTACTCCTCCATTGACCCCACAGATATTACATGACACAACTTTAAGAAGGGTACTAGTGGAAAAGGAGCAAGAGGCTCTAGCTAGACAAAGGACAGAAATAATTCAGAAAATTTCCCAGTTAAATACCAGTCCTGAGGCATTGACTATTCCAGTAACTATTGGACCGGTGGTCCCGTTATACGGAAATGGTCAGGGAAATCCGATTACTCCAGTTATGAACCCAGTCATGGCAACCCCGAGACAGGAACCGATCATCATAGATGATCAGTCCAGTGAGTGCGAGTCTGAAGTTGCGTTCTTGGAATTACCAAACAAACAGACTGGAAAGGGAATACAGCAGAGGCATAACCCTTTTAATACAAAAGAAATTAAATTAGAGTCAGCAACAGGTACTAGGAATGTCTCTCTGGTAACTCCGGATGAAATTGAGAGTTGGAGTCGTGAATTAGAGAAACAGACTCCGCAAACGAAACCTTTAGACCTCTACAAGCTGAGGGTCGAAATAGAAGAATTAATGGCAGGAAATGTGGGGTTGGATCGATTGAATACCTACTCTGAAGAAGAATTGTCGTTCATATGTAAAAGCTTTACAAGGAACACCAGAGTGCTCCACGAAAAACTGACCGAAACAGCAGTTAGTATGGGGGTAGATATCTCAAAATCCAAGCCCTTACAGAAACCGTACAGAGCAGACTTCTCAGACAAGGATATAGAGCACCTGAATGTGGCGGGGAAAAAGCTGCAGATTAAAGAATTAATGGGGGTACTGCAGAAATGGGGAGATGTGGAAAGATGGAGAAGCAGGTGGGCGAAAAAGAGAGAAGAGGTTCGCTCCCGACAAGTGACTCCTGAATTTGCTTTAAGGGAGGTGGAAAAACCTGAGCAGTTATGCCCCATGCGCGAAGTTCCAGGAGGGAAATATGTGCATGTCCCCTGGTCTAGGCAGGATATTGTGTCCTTCACGAACGATTTTCCAAAATTACGAGAGAAACCAGTTGACTGGTACAGGCAGGTGGAGAGGTTCGTGAAGGTACAGAAATGTCTGTGGAAAGACCTGGATGGGTTTTTCGACATTGTGGTTCCAGTAGATTTATGGACCCAGTGTAAAATAGCCATAGACTGGCCCAGTGAGGAGTACCCCAGAAACAAGGAAACTGGGGAGCCATCAAAGGATGTCATGCGAAAATATGAGCAGGTAATTCAGCATTTGAAAGAAAAGGTGCCCGCAAAAGAAACTGATTGGACAAAAATAGATAGAACAACACAGGAAAGGGACGAGACAGTGCACTCCTTCTATGAGAGGTTATTGCAGGTATTTAAAACATACAGTGGTATTGATAACATCGATTTGAAGGACATGACGCACTTTATTTACAGGTTTGTAAATGGTTTAAGACCTGAAATTTGTCAGTGGATAAAAGATAATAAAATCTGTTGGCATACTAAGAAAATGGATGAGGTCCTGCGGTACGCTAAGTACTGCGAGGACGAGATGGCAGAAAAGAAAAAGGCCCTTAAAGAAAAGGTGATGTGGGCTCAGGTGAAGCTCGCAGAACAGCAGGAAAAACAATTGAGTAACCTGGTTAAGAATGCTGAGAACAAAAGTCCTGGGGGAGGGGGTGGAGGAAAGCCCCGGCCCAAATTTAGCAGGGAAGAGGCTATGAAGAAATTTCCCTGCCATCAGTGCGGCGAAATTGGACACTGGCGAAACGAGTGTCCCCAATTATTAGATATTAATGAAAAAACTCCTGATTTAACTCCACAGACGCAGAAAGAAAGACCAAGAAAGACTCAACCCCAGGTAAAAACAGTCCAGGTGCCTCGAGCACCCAAGCAGGTATACAGGGGAAGACAGGCAGAAGATGAAGAGATAGAGGTTTGGGAAAGCGGGGAGAACAGAAATACAGCAACTTCACAGTATCTGCTAAATGATACCTTCCTTTGTAATGATCAGGACTGACGGGGCCTGAGAGGGGAGGACGAGGAGTGCGTACTTGGCGCTTCCTTGCCGGTAGACCAGTCTGGACCATACATTGAAGGAAAGGTAGACGGAAATGATGTCACCTTTCTGTTGGACACTGGCGCTACCCGTTCTACTGTAAGAACAGTGGACGTTCCAAACCTACCCCTCTCGGGAGAAAATATCCAAGTAGTGGGTGTATCTAATCAATTGATTAGTACTCCTGTTACCGAACCAATGGAGATTTCAATTGGAAGTTTTAAACAGATGCATAGATTTGTCGTCTGTGACACCAGTCCAGTGAATCTACTGGGTCGTGATTTGCTGTGCAAAATGAACTGTACCATCTTTTGCACACCAAAAGGTGTTGAAATACAGACCCCAGATGAAGATGGCATTTATAAATTATTGTTACTTAGACCTGACTCAGAAATTAAAAGATTGACCCTGCAGGACTTGCCCCAAGAACTCCAGGAAGCCGTAAAGCCAGAGGTGTGGGATTTCACTGGAAAAGATGTGGGGTTGATGAAAGATGTGGACCCCATACAGATAGCCATCAAGGACAATGCAGTATATCCTAACACTAGGCCCTACCGAATGAATGCTGAAGTGAAAGCAGGTGTCACTCTGGAAATACAAAAATTATTAGAAGGAGACATCATACAGGAAGTGATGAGCAGCCCATGCAACTCACCGATTATGGGCATCAAAAAGCCTAGTGGCAAGTATAGGGTAGTGCAAGACCTGAGAAAGGTTAACAAAATTGTAGTTCCTTGCTGCCCTATTGTCCCGAACCCTGCAGTGATATTGTACCAGATTCCTTGGGATGCTGAATGGTTCACTGTGATTGATTTATGTCATGCATTCTTTTCGATACCCCTGCACCCCGACAGCAAATTTCTTTTCTCTTTTGCCTTCGAGGGTCACGTGTATTGTTGGAACCGGGTCCCTCAAGGGTATACAGAGAGCCCTTCTATCTTTAATCAGATCTTGAAAAAATGTCTAGAGACTCTGATCTTACCTGGGAACTCTGTGTTAGTGCAGTACATAGACGACCTTCTACTGGCGTCTAAAAGTCATAGGGACTGTGTAGTTGACACCATTGCCCTCTTAAATCATCTGTGTGAGAAAGGGCATAAAGTGGCCCCTGACAAACTACAGTTCTGTGCGAAATCAGTGAAATATCTGGGACACCAAATAGAAAAGGGTGTCAGAAAAGTCACATCAGAAAGAGTGAGAATAATTCAAAAGATGCAGTTGCCCCGTACTCAAAAAGATGTCAGAATGTTCCTGGGTGTATTAGGGTATTGCAGGCAGTGGATTCTGGGATTTGCAGCCTTAGCCAGGCCCTTGATAAAAATGACCACGAGAGGAATGCCAGATATTGTAGAGTGGGACGATGAAAGCCTAATGGCTTTTACAAGACTGAAAAACTGTCTGTGTACAGCCCCTGCGTTGGGAATGCCAGATTATTCCAAAGAATTTGCCTTATTCTGTGACACTCGCGATAATTGCGCATTGTCAGTCCTGACTCAAGAACATGGCACGACCAGAAGGCCTGTGGCCTATTTCTCTGCCACTTTGGACCCAGTAGCTGCTGGGTTACCAGGCTGTCTGAAAGCAGTAGCTGCTACCTGTGCAAGTTTGGAACAGAGTGAGTCCATTGTCATGGGACATCCTGTGACCGTGTATGTTTCACATGGAGTGGTAATTCTATTGACCAGAACTAAAACACAGTATCTCACCCCTAGTCGGCTGACTAAATACGAGAGGATTCTTGTGGGTGCAGCAAATGTAAGCATTGTTAGGTGCGGTATTCTGAACCCTGCCACTTTACTCCCCGACCCCTTGGAAATAGAAGGTGGGGATGATGATGAACATGATTGTATTGACCTGACAGAGTTCAGTACTAAACCACGCCCAGACATAAAAGAAGTGCCATTGCCTGAACATGATAAAGAACTATTTGTGGATGGTTCCTGTCTAAGACATGAACTAGGAGGCCTGAGTGCTGCTTAAGCAGTAGTCTCTTTCACAAAAATTGAAGAAGCAGGTTACCTATATAACATCAAGTCTGCACAAGTAGCCGAATTGATAGCTATGATAAAAGCTTGCAAAATTGGGAAGGACTTACGCATAACAGTGTATACTGACAGTCAGTACTGTTATGGAGTTGTGCATGACTTTGGCCAATTGTGGCTGCAGAGGGAATTCATGACTTCCTCAGGTACTCCCATTCGGAATGCAAAGGTTGTTCATGACCTTTTAGAGGCCATCCAGTTGCCCAAAGAACTGGCAGTGGTAAAATGTGCTGCTCATAAAAAGAGCATGGACAAAGTATCACTGGGAAACGATTATGCTGATCGAGTGGCCCAATGGTGTGCCAAAGATCGGTATATTGTAAATCCAAAACGAGGGGGGCCAGGAACCAGCTGCCAGCTTCAGGTGTTTGAAGAAGTGCCTACATGGGATGAAGTGAGAGAGTGGCAGGAATCGGCTCCTTGGCAAGAAAGAGAGAAATGGAAGGAGGATGGGTGTAGACCGAGACGTGTGGATGGTGTGATTTTGGGCCCAACTGGTATGCCTGTGTTACCCCGACACTTGCTTGGCACAATGGCAAGATTAATACATGAAGGATCACACATTGGTAGGGATGCCATGATTCTGGTATTTCAACAGACTTGGTACAGTAAGAAGTTCAGGAAGGTAGCAGAGTCCCTCTGCCAGAGGTGCCTGTCATGTCAACAGATGAACCCAGGCAAGAGGACAATGGTTGAACTGAGCAAGATTGGGAGATCAGGGGGTCCCTTTGTAAGGATACAGATTGATTTCATCACCATGCCCCGTTGTGAAGGGAAACGATATGTCCTTGTCATTGTTTGCGTATTTTCAAAATGGGTAGAAGCTTACCCTACTCCCCAAAGTGACGCACTGACAGTAGCGAAGTGTTTACTAAAAGAACTGATACCTAGATTCGGAATACCATACATTATTGAATCAGATAAGGGTGGACATTTCCAGAATGAAATACTGGCTGAACTCTGTAAGGCCTTTGGAATAAGGCAGAAACTCCATTGTGCATACCACCCAGAGGCTTCTGGAATAGTGGAACAAGTAAATGGAACTATAAAAAACAGACTAGCAAAGCTGACAGATGCTACTGGCATGACCTGGGTGAAGGCCCTGCCTCTGGTCCTAATGGGACTGAGAAGTGTTCCTGACCGCAAGACAGGCCTAAGTCCCCATGAAATCATTATGGGAAGAGTGATGAGACAGGCATGGGTGCCAGGAAGCAAACTGTTGAGTATTACTGATGATTTGGTGCTTGAATACTGCAGAAGATTGGGTGACCAAGTGCGTTCTATCTCTCGCCAGATTGGAGACGACGGCATCCTCAATCCAACGACTCCTCTCCACAACTTGGTTCCAGGAGACTGGGTCAAAATAAAGAAGCACACTCGATCCAATTGTCTGGCACCAAGGTGGGGAAAGAAACGCCAAGTAATCCTGGTAACAACCACTGCAGTGAAGGTCGCAGGTGTTCCTCAGTGGATCCACGCGGGACACACCCAGAAGGTATTACCAGACAAAGAATTTGCAGAAGAAGGGCAACCAGCAGAGGACCCTGCAGGAGCCAGTCCAGAAGCAGCTGACAACGAGCAGCCCAGCACCAGTCAGGTTGCAGGAACAGCAGACGTTGGCCCAGGAGTAGTTGACTACGAACTGCCAAGAATCCAGCCTGCTGAAGAGGTCCAGGAAACTGAGCCAGGAGTAGCTGAAGACGAGCTGCCAAGCATATGGCCAGAAGAATGGATACCGATGATTGATCTGACCGAAGATCCTATCAGAACAAGAGAGCGACTTAGTGAAGGTAGAGAGTGGACTAGTCAGGAAAAGCAAGGCACAGGCGAAGAACCTCAGCCGCTTGAGATTCACATCAAAACTGAGGAAGGAGAAGGTCAGACAGGGACAGAGCAGGTGTTCGATACACCACCGCTAACACCTGATGCAGACAAGGGAGAGACTAGAAATAGAGTGATAGTTCGAGCAGAAGAAAATCAAGAGATCGAAGTGCTTGAACAGGATCAGAGAGGGTTAGAAGAACGGGTTCAGGAAACAGAAACAGAAACAAAGACAATCGCAAGCCAAAAACAAAATATTCCTGAACAAGGCCAGATTAGCAACCAGGCAGAAGAATTTGATGCCAGCCCTGGAACTAGCCAGATAGGGGAAGTAGAAGAAGAAAGTGGAGAAGAATTACCACAAGATAAAGAGAACAAGAGAATAAGAGAAGAAAGTGAAGTCCAAGTACCGACTAAGAGACTAAAGAAAAGAAACAACCTTGAGCCTAGGTTTGTAAAAAGATTGAGACTAAGGATAAAGACAGTGGAAGAAAAACGTGCAGAAGCAAGAAGAAGTGCTCGGATAGCAGAGCAAGAAGAAGACTCTTCCACAAGAAGGAGTGAACGAATAAAAAGACAAAACAAAAAGTACAAGTCTCCTGAATGGACACTGGTTTTGGAAGAACTTGAAGATCTTGATATAACTGACGTGAGCGACGGAGAGCCCGTCCCTGAGTACTCAGCTGAAGAAGAAGACGAACCACCGTGAATTTGCACAAAGTAAGCTAGTTGTGTAAAGCCAAAAAGAGGGGTCGAGAAACTCCTTCTGAGCCAAAATGTCTGATTCAACAGTGAATGGTAGACCTAGTTGCAGCCGTTTTAAGACGTGTTGCAAGGTGTGTATATGTAGTGTAGTAGTACTGATAGTTATCTGGATAGGATTAACAATTTTCATTCCCTTTGCTGTAAGTAAAGATACTAACATTGTCCCTACTGAAGTTGTAAATACTGACAGTGAGGAGTTAACAACACAGAGTGTAGCAAGACATGAAAGAGCCCTGAGACAAACAAAACAAAACTTAGAAGCATCAGATGAGGGAGGACTACATTATCATGGAGTTAAGAACAAGACACACTTAAATGTTTTCGCAAACTTGTTAATACACTATGTAGAGACTATGGAAATTGAAGATTGCTATGTCTGCATGAAGCTACCTACTTCTGTGGCTGAAGGCGTGACATACCATCACCTGCCATTGACATATGGAATCTCCTGTAGCATTTTAGCTAGTTTATTTTACAAAAGGGGACCGTTACAGTACTATTACTCTAACAATGACGTGATCTTTTCTGAACTTCCTATACGTGGGAACTTGAATCCTGTACATACCAAAAGTGACACCATAAGATATATGGGAGACTACTTTCTGACTATAGGTAACATTGACATAGCAGACGCACACAGAGATAACTTGACTTGTTCTTTGCGTGAGCAGGAAAAGATGTTCCTGAACATGGCAGAGAAAAGAAGAATTAAAATTCAAAAGAAGGCTAATGACGAAAGTCAGAAAAAGCCAAAGTGGGCAGAGAACATGGAAGGCACCTCATCTGGTGGAGCGGGTCCTGCTCTGTTGCTGGATTTTGAAAAGAAAGGCAAGCTATGTCTTCACCGCGAGAAGACTAGCTATTATAATAATGTTTTCATTGGTTCCAGTGAATGCGAACATAATTACAAGGTAATTGGAGGTTGGGGTTTCAAAAATGGGTCAGAGCCTGTGTTTCCTGGAATTTATTATATTTGTGGGGACAAGGCTTATTTCAAATTGCCGGATCACTGGTACGGAAGCTGCTACTTTGGCATTGTCTTCCCGAAAATATACCATGTGAATGGGAAAACTGGAAGCAATGAAGATACTAATGGCTTAGTGCGTAGTAAAAGAGAAAGTATAGGTGAAATTATGGGTAGTATTTTCAGTGCACTGATACCTGGAGTGGGAGTGGTTCTGAACACTCACAGAATTTGCAAATTGTCTACTATAGTAGATGTGCTGTCTACTGAAACAGCTCATGGATTTCTGCTGGTCAATACTGAAATGGTTGCGATCAGATCAATGGTTTTGCAGAATCGACTTGCTCTTGACACCTTATTAGCGAAAGAGGGCGGAGTCTGCCGGATGTTGAAGGCGCAACATTGTTGCACTTATATTCCGGATAAAAGTGTACAGATCAAAAGATATGTGAAAAACATTACTAATTTGGCAAAAGAACTCAAACCACTCGAGGTTGATAGTGCCTGGAAGAGACTGGTAGATGGTCTCTCAAATGTAGGTCATTGGCTTGCTAGCATCGGTAAAAGCTTATTGTTCAAAATTCTGATGCCAATTGGTATTATAGGTCTTATTATACTTTCCATTTTCTTATGCTGTAAATACCGCAAGCGCACCAAAAAGCACGAGGTAAATGCAAGAGGAGTGAAACGAAGTGTGGATGAGATTGAATTAGAGGAAGTGAATGATCAGATATACAAAAAGGTGAAGACTTCTCACCCTACTAAAACTGAGAGAGAAAAGTTAGAACGGTTGCTGGAAGAAATAGAACTTTATAAAGTGTGAAAGAAAGTTGGCATCTGGTTCCATTATAATTTGTGATGATAGTAAATATCATCAAAGAGGGGATTGATGAAGCAAAGCTTCGCATATTTTGCGGCTTGCCGAAGTCAAGAACCTCGTTTATGTGTAATAAGGTAACAAGTGTATGTTCTACTAACATTTATGTTTAGTTTAGATAAGGATCGTGAAGCTTGCACATGTGTTTTACTAAAATAATTTACTCGAGTCATCTAAAAATGGCCGCCGCTTGTATTTAGTTACTGCGCATGCGTCAGCCACACTCACGTGTCCTGACGCGTCTGCAGAAGTGGAGGGAAA
Source organism: Lissotriton helveticus (assembly GCF_964261635.1). NCBI lineage: Eukaryota > Metazoa > Chordata > Amphibia > Caudata > Salamandridae > Lissotriton > Lissotriton helveticus. Next base: position 750,148,067 of record NC_136069.1, on the reverse strand, counting down.
GTTATGCGCATGCGTAATTCATAGCTGTGCTTATCATGTGGTACTGCTCGTGCCACTGCTCTTGTGACTGTGTCAATGTAGCTAACATTTAAATGCTATAGTTTTTATTTCTTGATGATGAGTCAAAAGTACAAATCCTGTGATGTGTTTTCATAATGACATTATTATGTATTAATTTGTTTTTCGCTTACTTTTTATGTACCGCGGGGAATGGGGTTTGTCTGTGCCGAGAACCATTTTGGAGGTCCTTCTGCGCCTGCGCGACCTGCCAAGGCAGAGCAGACCTTGAATGATGGAACTCAGCCAGTTGGCAGTGATGAGCAAGATGCTCCTGAGAACGACCCGAAAACTCGGCTGAACCAATCACATGTGCTCACAGAGCAACAATGTTAAAGTTGCCATTGTATTTCTGCACCAGTTCTCATGAGAACCCCAATCTAGTTAGGCGGTACCCTATTATGCAAATGTAGGCTTGAAGCGCTATGTCGTGATTGGTGTGTTACCCAAATCCTACCTTAGGACCAATCGAAATTAAGGGATTCTGACACTTTGCAACATTGGGGGGTGGTACACTGTCCCCAAACTGTATATCTACCCTGGGTTCACCTAGTGAACCGTCCGACTTGTCTGGTTTAGCTGACCTGTCACTGACCCAACGCACTCAATAGGTGACTGAAGATACAGAGAGCTGCGGAGCACTCTGTCCGAATTTGACCATAGACTAAGGTTCTACTGAACCTTAAAGTGCTGGCGAAGCACTTTGCTGGGAGTTCGCTGACCCAATCGGGGTCTTGATCGATAGCTGCAGAGCGGGTGAAGCGCAGGCGTTGCTTCCGAACTGTGGGTTCCGGTCCTGTCCTGAGCGGTCCTGTCTTGAGGGTTTGCTGTCCTGTCCTGAGGGTCCTGTCCTGATTCCTATTCCGAGGGTATCCTGTCCTGTCCTGGGTGTCCATTCTGCACCTGCTGTCCTTTGAGGGGTATCCTTCCTTGAGGGTTTCCTGTCCTTAACTGACCCGTGGCCAGGGTTTGGTTATCACACCTTTCTAGGTAAATATTGCTCTGAAACTCTTAAAATCTTGCACCTTCTGAATTTCTAACTTTTGCTTTAATAAAGTTCATCATTGCATATGTTATATTTTCCATGCCTTTCCGCAACGATTGAAAGTCAATTACATATTTTTCCATAAGTTTGTTCCTATGTCTTCTCACTTGTTAGAAATTATATTTTGCATTGCAGTTTGTCATTTTTTGATATGGTCTAGAACTTCATTGCCTAGATTGTTCAAAGGCCCATTCACCTTAAGTGATGCGTGTTACTCTTTATAGGCCCTCCCATAGTTATTCATGCATAAACTGTCCATGCTTAAACATTTCTGAGATTATAGTATTTTCCATCTGCATTTCATATTACATTTGAATGATTACCCTGTCATTATTTCTTTATGCCTATATAATTTACGTTATCTTGGTTATTGATTGCCTTATTTTACTGTACCTCATGCAAGAAAATATTGAATTTAGATAAACATTTTAAAACTTCCAGTTGTCCGTGGTCATTTCAACAGTATTTTGAATGTTATTGGTTGGGTTTGTATTTTGCTGCCTTTCTTTTACAGCTAGCTCCCTGATTCATTGTGGTCATTAGGTACCCGCATCGGTGGATGGTAAGTCGGGTGCACTGAAAATTATTAGCAGGGAACACACACACATCAACTTGGTAGAGCTCGTGAAGTCATCCGATCGATGTATATGGTGATTTGAAAGTATATGGGCCCTGAAGCCGGAAAACGGCGAAAACTATTGTTCGGGTGGCCTCGCGCGCTCTATCACAACTACCCAACACAATATAGTGAGCGAATGGACTACTAGTACTACTAGTAGTTGTCTCTTCTCATTCTGTCCCCGACTCACCTCAGACCTGCAGCTTCAGTGACAGGCACAGGCGGGCGGCAGAAGACCGTGGCTGGCAATTAAATTATGGTCTCACTGTCTAAGTGCCCCAGACCCATCGCCCGCCACACATGCAGTTTGCACCGCGCATGACAATACAAGCCCAGCCCTGCCCCGCCCTATGCCCCAACTTGAGGCTGAACACTGCGCAGCAGGGTGCCATTCAGCATGCACCATTTAATTTATAAGGCGAGCGTAACTTTAAAACTACGTCCATGGCGGAGCCTGCTGTCAGGGGATAAACTGTGCGCTGAGGGGGTCCCTGGAGCTCAGGCCCCCCGCAATGCAGGGGCTGCAGGGGCCTATGTTGTGCCCATGCCAGACAGGCATACCCTGATATGATCTCTTTTAAAGGTAGGAGAGGTCTTGGTTCACCATCTCCCTCCAGATTAATACTGACAATGTTTCCAGTCATGGACTTTCGCATGATAGCCTAATAAATTCTGGGTGTAATAATATTGTTTCCCTTCCATTGAACTAATTATACTAACACACTTCACATCGATTTATAGGTGAAAAGTTCAGGACCGCGTCCCTTATGACCTGGAGTATGGCTGTCCCCTGCAGAGGTTGCAAAATCACCATGTTTTAAAAGCAAAACTAATCCAGGATGGCTACCCATTTCACCAAATCCCATTTTCATGTCCTTATAATTTCCCAATCAAAGATGGCCACCATCATCGGACATCATGTGGTCACAAATTGATAGGCCAAAATGGCTAACTCAGCGTTACCTTGTCTCATTGATCACAGGCGAGACTAACACATTCTGGGAATTTCCCTCCATCACCGCAAGGTCCCAGAATGCTCATGCAAATCAGCTGAACAGACATGAGTTTCCAATTCTGCATCCTTGATGAAGCAAAGAGCTTTATTTGCTCAGTAGACCAGCTCACCCTCTCTTTACACTATAGTTTCAGCCAACTATAGGAGGAGTTGTTATGAATAATATCCAGCTCCCAAGTGAGTGGTGTATGTCTTAGCCCCCACAGACTGGCTCTTTCTGGAAAAAGACACAGACTCACTGTAAGCACTGACTGGTGCCCTGCTCTATACTGCACCAAGAGAGATTTCCGTTACCAAACCCACGGTATGGCATGGACCTCAGTATGCTCTGAGTGGGCATCTCGCCTCCACAGTCAGACGGAGCTGTGGACAGGCAGGTGCAGAGCTTAACTCTTCTGTGACTTAAACTAGTCCCATCCATGCAGGACCAATAATGCGGCAGCTGTAGAGACACTGATGCTGCTGATAGACATGTGCTCTCCTTGCCATCTTTGCCCCACAGGCTGTGACCAGCTGCGGAACAGAATGAGGAGAGCAGGCCTTGGAGTCCGAGAGGTTCGGGCACTGAATAAATGTTTGCCTTTCTCATTGATGTGGCTGCCTGGCTTCCACATTGGTGCTGCAGCCCAGACACTAGAGCTGCTTAAGTTCACTCAATGGAGCTCATTGCAGAAACAAAATCTCAGACTACAAGCAGCGATCCCAAACAAGTAAAAGGGAGAAGTCTTCTGTAAGTCTGGCTGGAGGAAAACAGAAGTACCTGATAAGAACCTGGTTCCGGGCTTGCCTACTTTGCAAAATGAGACTGGAAATTTTGATTTTGCGAAGTTTTATATAGCGCGAACTTGACCCAAATCTGATATCAGAGCACTTTTACATAGCACCAGTTGCATTGAGAAAATAAAAACACACACAATCCTGTGTCAGAGCAGCAAAGCTGCCTCTTGTCATGTGAGACTTGTAGAGCAAGTCCTACATTTTTGCCCACATTAGTTTGGAATTCTTTGGTCTGTATTTTCAATGTAACCCTACAATAGATCTTAAAAACTCATTCTAAGCATAGATTCTAAATAACATGGATTTTAAGGGGTAGCTGGTTTAAAAAGCAAGACTTTATGTGACATAGAGCACCTTGGCATCTAGGACAGAAATGGTTTCCTGATATATTTTTTTAAAACTAGTGTAAGAAGGTGGTCCTCATAAGATTCAAATTTTGCCAATAAGCTTCAAAGCTAGAAGATATATATTTATTTCAAGTACGTTTTATACTGGAAGGGTACCTTTTAGTACAAGATAGTATACCTAAACATGGTCAAAAAAGTTTCTAACTTTGTATGTCTCCTGTATATAACAGTACACAGGCAAACCCAGAAAATGTTTAAGAAAAGAAAAAGGTTCTTACACATTGCATCTTCCTCAAGGAGACATAATTTCTTGACATGAATCCTTGTCCATTGTTTTGGTATATGCAGATTTGTGTCAGAAACCACCCATGGGTCACTGTCTTGACACCCTCTTGATGTAAAGTAGCTCAATGTAGTTGTTTGCTATGAGAAATGTTTAGGAATATGAAGAGACTGGGGTGAAATCCTGTTATACTTGTACATGAACTACCACGAAAAAAAAAGTCTCAATATACAATTGGTGTGCGGCCTTCTTTTCTACAGTTCATCGAAGGTATTAAGGAATTTGCAGTTATCCATGAATGGTGAGAAATGTAAGTTGCCGCTTTTGGAGTCATAAATTCATTGTCTAATGGAAAATAAAGGTTTGTCTTGACCTTGCATGGACACAATGTGGCCAGTGGGTAACGTGTTCAGATGTCAGGCATGGGGAGCACATGATCACTGTGTGCTGTTTCCTGATTGGCTCTATGTTCCTAACTCATGTGGCATCTGGGTTTCTACCCCACACATACCCCACCGAACATGTGGGCTTTATTGGGGCCAATCTCCCTTAACCACTCTAGTGTTGCTACACCAATCTGTGGTATTGATCTGGGGTTTCTTGTTTGTGCCTTTGTCCGCCGGCTACGTGCCACCCCACCTGTGACCAATAAATCAGTGGCCTCGGGCTGTGGACCTAGAGCTTGCCAGACTATGTATTTGGTAGTCGGATTGATGTGGAGTTCACAATGGGTGAATTTGTTAGTAAGGACACAGTTTCGTTCTCATAAATGAATGTATTGTTTTTTATATTATGATCATCTTCTTCCATATTAACACTGTAGAGTTAGAGGAGATGTACCCAAGAATAATTAGGCTTGTGTAACTGCCAATGATAAAATGTTGCTTATTGTGTCACGCAAAAAACACATAGAAATGTCAAACAAAAAAAACATTTAGGGGTCCATTAGGATGGTGGGCGGATTGCCCCCGCCAGGCAGGCGGTAGCCACCGCTGGCCTGGCGGGGGCAATCCGCCCGCCATCCTGACTCAAAACACCCCCGCCATATTATGATGGCATGGTTGCCCGCGGCGGACGGAAAGACCGTCTTCCGCTTTTCCGCCCCGGTCGCCTTGCAGCCGAGGCGGAAAAGGGTTTATATGGTGGCGGTGTCAGCCATAGTAGGATAAGCATTTGTGAATTACTTTCTGTGGCGGCAATGCTGCCACGGAAAGGCATGCGGAGTCCCCCTGCGGGGGCCCATTGCGGGCCCTCAGGGACTCCGTGGGGGTTGGGGGTGCATATGGGTCGTACCTATGGTACCCCCCTGCATTTCAATGCACAACATGACAGGCACCTCGCGGTGCCTGTCATGTTGTGCATTGAAATGCACAACGTGCATTTTTAGCATTGCGGCGGGCGGTGCTTTCAGCACCGCCCGCTGCAATGCTACAAATGCGGGAAGCCACTGTGGCGGGCGCATCATAATATGTAGAACGGGACCCCCGCCCTTATGGCGGGTGGTCCCATACACCGGTAGGATGACGGGCGGACTTTCCAAATGGACCCCACAGACTTTGGATATGTCACTCATATGCGCAGGGCCGGCCTTTGCATTGGTGGCAGTCTTTTTTGGCGCTCTCCTATGACCTCCTTCTCCAATAATTCCCTCCCTACCACCTTAACTCTCCATTGCCCTTCTCTGACATGCATTTCATTTTTTTATAGCGCTACACATAGTTCACTCATACTCAGTTTTGTAATCAGCATGGTACACGGTCTTTGCAGCAGGCACATTAACCACTGTGTTACTTTATGATGAGTCAAAAGTGCCTCTAGACACAACTCTAATGTTTCTCCTGCAGAAACACTAATCACCAGAGTTATCTTGGCTTTTTTATTGGTGCCTGAAAACTGTAGAACACACAAGAAACTCTGCAGCCCGTTCTTTTAACCAATACATGTTTTTTAAACACAGCGCCCCTGAGATCAGCGCCAGGTGTGGTGCACTGGTCGCACTACCCTAAAGCCGGCCTTACATATGCAAACTGAAAACTTGCCAGCCCTGCTACCTGGATGCCTGGTGCAGACCAAGGTGCCAAATTAGGGATGAGTGTCTAGCAGCCTGTTTCTCTCCTCTAAGGAAATTGTATGCTTACGTTGAAAATTGATGCAGTCCATACAGGAGAGCAGATTGCATTTACTCCGCTCAAAGCACGAACAAGAGTGAGCAGCTGACCATGCAGGGACTATTTATCTGCATGAACTTAAGAACCAACCCTAAGACCTTTGAACACAAGATGGAGGACCAGCCCCTACTTGTGCAGGTGCTATAGAACGAACCTCAAGCTCTGGACACATACTGCAGAAGAAACCTCTTAATTTTTGGGCATTAGCTGCTTTGTACCTGTGCTAGAGAACCAGCTCCCCAAACTGTGCATGCTCTGTAGAACGAAACCACTGGTGAGCAGGTGTGGTGTGAGCAGGTAACAGAGTGGGGCGGTGGAGCCTCGTGCGGGGGGATTTCGACGGACAATGCTGAAGGAAAATTAATTATTTTTTAAATGTTCCCTTTGAATCGTCCCTCAAAATCCCCCCCACGTAGCCCAGCACCCCACCACTGTTACCTGCATGGACCGCGGCTTCTGGTGAGCAGTAGATCACACAGACTTGTTAATCAAACCAACTGCAACTAAAATGATTCTGATTTATACCCTCCTCAGAAAAAAAATATACTGGACATTTGTTTACATTTTGTATTTTTTTAACACCTTCGCTGCGGCGGCAATTCCGCCGCAGCGCTAGGGGGGAGGGGGGGGCGTGCGGCACTCCCATGCTCGTGACAGAACCACTCCGTCATGAGCCTCGGGCGTGCTGTGCTTGTGGCCCCGCCCGCTCTATAGAACGCGCTGCGCAGACGCGGCGGCCGGGCCGTGACGTAACCGCTCCCTCACCAGCACAGTGCGACCGAGGCTGGTGACGGAGCGGTTCCGTCACCAGCATGGAAGGTGTTAAAGGGCCAAGAGCTGCCAGACAAAGATGAATTACTGTATTGTTTTATGACTTTGCAGCTTTAATACTCATATACAAGTATAATATTTGGCGGTCTAGTGGCCGCCTCAGACACATCTGCAGGCCAGGTGTTGCCTGCGAGGTTAAAATAAAAGGAGGGCGTCCGCTTGAGGTCGTCACTTCTGACTAGGCAAGTGGTGTCGCCTGAGCCGTTGTGCGCAGCGCTCATGCCCCCGCGCACAGTATAAGGGCTAACCTAGGCCGATTGCCTGACCACACAACACTGGCGACGAGGGTGGGATTTGCTACCTTTGCTGTGTCGTGCACACGTGCGAGGTTGAGGGAAGTACGGAGGAGAAGGCGCTCAACCCGACGGAGGGCACCACGGGGTGCCGCCATCCACGGCAGCCTACCGCGCTGTGATAACACGCATCCAGCAGCTGCAGCATGTAAAGGTGAGCGAGTTTTAAAGCACTCACCCAAGGCGAAGACACACACGCTCGCTCTACAAGGGCAGCTGCACACAACGAAGCCACACCCCCACAAGAAGCCTCAGCAAACCAAGGAGCCCACAGGGGTGCTGCTAAAGGACTTTCAACCCAGAGGGAAGCTGCTAAATAATACACAGCTCACAAGGGAGACACCAAAAGACTGCCAAGACCCAAGGGTGACACCCCTACTAACAAAAGGCCAATAAAAGGAGACAGACCTTAGCACACAACACCACGTGGGTCACCCTGCACTCTCACTACCCCCCCTCCCCCAAGGCCTGCGCTGGGAGCATGAAGCACACCACCCGCCCCAACACTTCCAGAGTCCCCTATAACTAGACGCCATGGGGGATGAAGACCAGGCAGCAGCACCAGCCCGCACACCATTCCAACATGCGGCTTCAGGGGTCCTCCCCCCATTCAGGTCCCTGCTGCTACACTATGCTGGGGATGAGATCTTCAAGCTTTTCAAGCACTTGCCCAACACAGGGGCGGCTACTGACTATGACGCAGTGGTAGCGGGGTTAAATGGCCATTTTGACCCGCAACTGAACCCAGATTTTGAACGATTCAAGCTCAGACAAGCCTGCCAAAGAGAGGGAGAGTCCATGGACACCTTCTACGCCGACTTTGTGAACTTGCCAGCATGTGCACCGAAGATGCCCAACCGAAAGAGATCAGAGCACAGCTAATCCAGGGGTGCCGTGACAAGACCTTGAGATGCCTTGTCCTGCGCCAGCCAAAGATTGCTCTCGAAGACATGCTGATACTAGCAAGATCACACGATCTGTCCGCAGCCAGAGCGAACGAGATGGACCAAGCCCTAATCAAACCCCAAGGGCGGTCTGACGCCATCAAGACGGAACTGGCCGATGCCATTCGAGCCAGACCAAGAGGAGACCTGTTCAAGAAGTCGAAGTCCGACACTTCCAAGTCAAGATGCGGGTACTGTAGGCATGAGCCATATGCCGCAAAAGACTGCCCTGCCCAGGGGAAGACCTGCACTAACCTTGGAATACCCAATCACTTTGCCTCTGTCTGCCGAAGATGCACCAGGGGCAGGGACTTCCACAATCAGAGACCCCCAACTCGGACCGTACGACAACTGTCCGTGACAGACACCATGCCACCTGAAGACACACAGAGGAGGAATAAGAAACACCTACTGACGGTGGAGGACTCCTCAGAAGACGAGGAGGAGGAAGTGTACCTGATATCATACGCGAGAGAACTCAAGCAGCGCCGCCGGCCGCAACTAACATGTATGGTCCACGTCGCAGGAACAGAAATAAAGGCGGTCATCGACACCGGAGCAACAATGAACGTTATGGGTCTCCAGCAATATCGCAGTCTACGACCTCTCCCTCCTGTAATGCCATCTAAAACCAGGTTCTATGCATACGGGCCGACACACCTCTCCCACTGAAAGAAAAAATATCAGTACCCATCAAGGCAGATAATCTCGAAGTGATGGCAATCGTCCATGTCATCGACAGGGAAGCAGATACCTTACTGAGCAGCCACACCGCGGAAGACCTTGGGCTCATCTCTTTCGCAAGGAGGTTCCAGACGTACCAGGTAGAGGAGCTACTCAGACAGTTCCCCAAGCTCTCCCAGGGGCTTGGATGCATCAAGTGTGACCCAATCAAACTACACATTGACAAGACTGTCGCCCCCGATGCCTTGCAGCATAGGAGAGTCCCGTTCTACCTGCGGCCGCTGGTGGAAAAGGAGTTAGAAGCTCTGGAGAAACAGGGGGTCATCAAAAAAGTATCCGGGCCTATGCCCTTGGTATCTCCGATGGTTATCGCTGAAAAGCTGAAAAAACCTGGAGCGATACACCTCTGCATTGATATGAGGTTGCCGAATAAAGCCATCCAAATGGAACGCCACATAACGCCAACGATGGATGACATCATAGCAGATGTCAATGGATCCAAGTGGTTTTCAAAAATCGACTTGAATGCAAGGTATCACCAACTTCCCCTATCAGAAGAAAGACGATACATCACCACCTTCAGCGCCTACCTACGACTACGGAGGTACAAGCGGTTGAATTTTGGAATGCTCTCGGCAGCCGAAGTATTCCAAAACACGATACGGGAGCTGTTATCGGGCCTACCTGGAGTATTAAATGTGAGCGACAATATTCTGATCCACTCAGCGACTGCGCAGATCACCACAAACATCGCCGCGACACACTGAAGCACCTCAACGAATATGGAGCAACCCTGCACAACGACAAATATCAATTCTTCCAACCACCCCTTGAGTTCTTCAGGTATGTGTTCAACCAGGAAGGCATCCAAGTGGACGGGAGGAATTCACAGGCCATGAAATCATAGGCCATCAAGGATGCCCCTGCGCTGACAACACCAAGGGAAGTACGAAGTTTCCTGGGTATGGCCATGTACTGTAGGAGGTTTATCCCTGGCCTGGCTCCCAAGCAGAACCGCTGCGGGCCCTCACAAGAACAGATGCAACCTGGCAGTGGGGTCAATGAGAGGAAGAGGCGTTCCAAGGCATAAAGGATGCCCTCCTTGGGAAAGCCACGCTGGCCTAATTCGATCCGACAAAGCGAACAGAAGTACTGGTCGATGCGAGCCCAGTAGGACTTGGAGCAGTTTTGGCTCAAGAACACAAACCCGATCACTGGGTGACTCTAGCGTTCGCCAGCAACCACTTCATCACCCACTGCCACACACCCAACGACCTAAACTGGACGGTCATTGAGCAAATCCCAGAGAGCACAATCGACAACGACAAAAAACTCCTGAGCAAAGAGCAGCGATGGATATATCGCCTTTCTACAGCTACCCAGGGCCTTAATGACGCCATCCCTTGGAATTCCCTGACATGCCCATGACTCTAAGGATTACACCTACAGCACCACCCTGTAAACCACCAGGGCTGGTATTCCTCCGCCTACCACGGATTACAAAGAACCCCTTCGTTACATATCTCCCCTGAGATAGAGCCCGACAATTCTTAATACTGGTTTAATGGTGCCGCCCATGATATGTTAACAGTACCACCCACCATCATGCACCCTGGCAGTATACATTCCCCGCCAGTGGCTATGGTTTCAATGCATCTCCCAAGCACGTCACCCTAATCCCACCATTGTGCCAACAGTTCAGCGCATTGGCAAGGTACATTTCTCCATAATTAACTATTCCGCGCGCCTCTTGCCAGCGCCAACAACTTATAGCAGCACCCTGGCACTTCATGGGCCAATAACTCAGTGCCCCACTCGCACGCAAGCGCAATGGAACGCATACGCGCGCCTCTCTCAATGCGCATGCGCGGAGATAAGACTAGCGCCCGCACATGCGCACTGTTACCGCTGGTAACACGCATGCGCAAACGCGACTCGCGTGTAGCAGTGCACACCCGGGCGCCCCCGCGAGCATCATGATTCAACAGTTTGAGTCTCTCTACTCTTTCCTCCACCATACAGATGTAAGCAATTACCCAATTAACCATGGTATAAAACGCATGGCGATACCGGCCATTCGCCACCGGTATGCGAAGGAGGCACAATAGGTCCAGAGCAGATCCTACCCAGAAAAGCTGTGAGTATGACTGAACAACCACCACGACCACTGGTAAGCGCTACCTTTTCTCCCTTACAGGTCTCCTAACCCAAAAAACCTTTCTTTCCTACAGGGTCAACCCCTGCCTCTTCACAACCTTGGAGCATAATACTGCTTAGACTAGCGTAAGAAACAACCTTGCGCCCTTTCTTCACATATATGCACTATGGTTGTAACTACCGTGTTTTAGCCACTCCACCCCCGAACTATAAGCGCGAACTTCACCCTAATGGTACCACCAATACCATTACACTAGCAGCCGCCTATAGCCTGCACCCTCCATGCTACAGAGTCGGCAGTCAGATGTATATAATGCAATACATTCAAGTGACCCTTTTTTCCCCCTGTGTGTTTTGTCCTCGTCTATTTGTTACATGTACAGGTGTTTTGAGAAGGGAATCCCCCCTCTCACACATAGATAAACACTTTAGGGCGTGTATACACATAGTCTGAATTACACACCCACTAGTTTAATCACATACACTTACTTTTATTTAGTCCTGAAGAAAGCCAGCATATTCATAAGGCACTGGCTGAAACATGTTGACTTACCATGGATGTGGGAGGTCGTAACTTGCCTCTAACATCCTACAGCCTTATTTTTAACCGCTGACGGTGGCCCAGGTATTAAAGTCTAATTCACCTTCGGGTACTGGGACCATCGCCATGCCGTTGTAACATCACATTCACAACATTCTTCACCGCAAACTCAGCGACATACCTGCTCCGCTGTAACCAGGCGTTGAAGCACACCCGGGACACGCTAGGTGTTACTGGGTGGGCCCGATGATGAAGCATGCCACCAACTAGGTTGGTGGGTGAGGGCTTCATGAGCACACTAACCAGATGCTCCCACCCCATGACAAAATACACCTGAGTTCTTAAACTCTTTGTCCTACTTATAATGCATAAGCTAGTCTCTTTTTGATTAATACTATATATAAACCCCGGGGATAAGGACTAGCTTTCTGGTCCTCTCTCTCTCTTGATACGTAGTAGTAAAATAAAAGGTGGGCAGCCGCTCGAGGTCGTCACTTCCGACTAGGCAAGTGGTGTCACCTGAGTCCTTGTGGCAGCGCTCTTGCCCCCGTGCACAATATAAGGCCTAACCTAGGCTGATTGCCTGCCCACACAACAACAAGTAATTTAGAAAGCTGCCAAATACTTTTAAAGTGATTTTTCATGTTTTTACAAACAGATTTTACCTATTTTCACTTTTTTTGCACTCGCATTCATCTAAAAATACAGCCCAAGCTGGTAAAATGCCTGCAAGGCAGCAACGCTAAATGCACGTAAAAATAGTGCATATATAAATACGCTACAAACCTCAGTTTCTTAATCAATTACAAAGGTTTCCGTGCAAATATTCTGTGGTGCAGTTGCTTACTCTATACATTGTGGAAGGGGGTCAGTTATGGGGATTTCCTCATTGTTTTGGACGTCAAAGTTACGCAGCAGCATCTTTTTTTGAAGAAATCTTCAACGGTTACACAGACTTTAAATTTTTCGTATGGCATACGAACATAAGTGCATAAGGGTAAAACTAACAACAAATAATTCAAATTGTACTAAACAGGCCCGGCCCGTGCAGGTAAGAGTGGTGAGGCGGGGTGAGGGGGGAGTCGACAAAAACCACGTACCTTGCGCTCGCTGCATTGTCGTTTTTGTTTTTTTTAATGTAAGTTTACCTCTTTGTCGTCTGTCGACTCCCCCCACCCCGCCCCACTGTTCTTACCTGCATGGGCTGCACCTCATACTAAAACTGTTCATCAAAGTATCACAGTGAATGTTTTTAAATATGTATGTTACAATAAGTCTGTGGCTCTCTGTGCTAAGCATATGTCAAGATTTCTGCAAACGGTTGCAAACCTACTCCAGAAGAGTAAAGCTTATAGACCTGAGTCACAAAGTAAAGTAGTATGTTTTCACCACAATAGCACTCCTATAAACTAGTAGAGAGATTCACACATGCCAACATTTGGGAACAGGAAAAAGGGGTATTTTAAATAAATAAAAGGAATTTATTTTACCCATTGACTTACATTGAAGAGTAGACCTTTTTAGAGGGAAACAGCGATAATACAGTGGTTTTGGCTTAAAGATTTTGAAGTCTCCAGTCTGAGTCAAGTGTGTTTTCCTATATTCAGATTTACTCATTTTGGGAACTCACAGAATCTGAGACCTAATGCTGGGAATGTCAACCTAATACTGGGAATGTCATCAAGTGACATGTTTCCCAAGCTTCATCAAAACACAGAAACCCTGGCCATTTACCACGGTAGGTAATAGGAGGTGATGGGGTCTCTGTGGTGAGCTGGCCACCAACCACATGTCAAGCACTAGAAAGTCACCTAAGTGAATGTATCTTTATTCCTCTATGAGTGATTGTTCATCTCAAGCCTATCTATGGGTACACAAAAAAGTGTGACTGGATGTCCACACACACCACTAGGTGTCATTCTTCATCATAGGCTCATCTCGCTCTTCAAAAACCCGGTCAGGAACTTCTAACTATTGAACCTGTGATGTGAATATCTAAAAACCAATGAGAAACATCAGAACTGTGGGGCATATTACCAAGGGTGGCGAAGGCAATTATCGCCGGTTTAGCGGCCGTTTTCGGCCGCTAAGCGGCGATAATTCTATCGCTCTATTAGCAAACTGTCGCTAACTGATGTTAGCGACAGCTTTTAGGCGATAGCGAGCGGTTTGGGCCCCGCTTTGCATGTTAGCGATATTTATCGCTAATGACATGCAAAGTGGGCGTACCCAACCTGTTAGCGACTGAAAGCAGTCGCTAACATCGCTATCGCCTATTAGCAAGGCAGGCGTAGCGATGGAAATATTCCCGCTATCGCCAAAAACTAACGCCTGCTCAGACCAGTTCTTAGCCATGATATCCAATGGGAGGTGGATAACATGGCTAAGAGCATTTCGTCGCTAATGCGTGAATATCGCTGTATTCTCAGCGATATTCACGCATTTCGCCGCTATCGCTGGATATTTTAGCACAATGGAGAAAAACGTTGCTAATAGCATGTTTTCTCCGCTAACATATCCAGCGATAGGCAGCGATAAAAAAATCGTTGCTAAGCCTATTTAGCGATAATTATCGCTACTTGTTGGTAATATGCCCCTAAATTTTATTTTGAAAGATATATCACTTGGTATTAAAAACCAGCATGGAGGCCAGGGGAACCAGGACCCCAACCCCACCTTAGACCATCAACATGTTTCTGCCTCTTGGTTCACAAGAGGCTGTGGCATTTGTCAGGATGTAACACTGGATCATATTGTGGCACACAACCCTGTTAGTGCCACTTTTAAGTTGGGCTGACTTTTGTCATCTTGTACTTTCCTAGGTACCCTAACTGTGGATCATCTGTACCTAATGGAGGTAGGACTTAGGAACCCCTGTAGTCACCCATAATCCCAGGTGAGTCCCTCGTGGATCACCTAACGCTGCTCACTCCATCTTCCCATCGAGAGGGAATACATAAATATTTACTCTGGTGACTTACCAGTGCTTGACATGTTTCCCATGCTCCCTTTTACCCAATGTGTAATTGTACCTAGCATACACTCATACCATGGAAAACGCCACACACTTGTGGTGGAGAATCGCACTCTAGCAATAACATTTGCTAATCAAGGAGGCCGATTTGTTTGCGCGAAGTCCTGTGTACAAATGTTAGTATGTAAAGCTTTACGTTAAAAACCATAGATGATGAAGTGGAAATGCCCATGTCCCACACTTGGGACCCCCTTTGATGCAATGTAACGCAAAGCAGTGCATAACACCACGTTGTGTTACTTTTAGGCAACTTCCCAGTACAAATAAAATGTTGTGCTTGAAAGTAAATAACAAATAAGCACTTTGTTTTGGCTCGCGTCACTTATGGCGACTTTGCATCTGCAGAAAGTGTTGATAAATCTGGTCTGTCATTTTTATGCAACCACTTTAAGAAGTGTTCCTGTGCACCAAAACAGCAGTGACGTTCTTCTAAAGGTGGCTGAAAGGAAATGCTCATTTATCTTCATGTGCTTCATTTGGCCCATTTGCTGTGCCTTACTAGCAGTAGGACTCAAAGATGCCATAGGCTGGAGTGTTCAATAACCGCCACTTGCCTTAATAGTAGAATTTTAAATCTCGCTGGTGGCAATAGCTGCATGCATCAAAACTCCAAAGTTAGTGACGTTCTGGTGGCAAGATCCCCTTCTTCTTATTTACAAAGCAGCGTTTAGCCACTTAATGTGGCTTAACACTGCCTTGTGAATTAGGCCCTTTTCACGCTTCACTTAGCGTGAAAGGGGGGTGCAGTGTGTGTTGTAGTGGGTGTTCAGCGCAACACTCATTGCTTTTTGACGCTGCTCCAGATTTACAAGGATGAGGGAGCGTGAATAACTAAGGCCGGGTAAAAACTGTTCTCAGGTTGGTTATACGAGAAGAAAATATTAATTTCTCTTTGTATTTTGCTCCTTCTATGTGTACTGCATTCTGCAGCACACTTAAACAGCAAATCACCTTTAAAGATTGTTTATGTGCCTGAAGGAACACCTTCCTGCACAAAAAAAATCATCCCTACAACAGAGACACCCTCGCAACATGGTGCAAGGGTGCCTGCACTGGCTCTAGGCAGCTTTTTTAGCGCCAGTGCTAGGGAAACACAAGGGTGCGCCATATTTTTGTAAATACAGTGTATCCCTGCGTTACCAATTTGAAGTAACATTGCGCTCTGACATTTTATTGTAAGTGTCCCCCTGAGTTTCTAGAACATAATTTTTTGAGAGGTTAAGATTATTAATTTAATTTAATAATCCAATCAGGGAAATGAGCGCTCCCTATCTGGGAGCAACTCTTAATAGAAACACCTACATATTAATTACATTGCTCAGAATCTCCCTACCAGAGGAATTCAAGACAGGAAGGCCCTCAGTTTGATAATGAGCACAGACACTAACACTACTGCTCTCAGACGGACACAGTCACATGGGCAGACCATTCACCAAACCTAAGGGGCATATTTATTAAAAAGTAATGCAGCCCAGCAAGACACCTTGATGGGCTGTGTTACAGTGAAAGGGCGGAAATGTGCCGTATTTATCCCAATATGGCGAATTTATGTCCTTCCGCCAGCGCATCGCACAATGGGCTGCCTAGCGCCAATGCAGGCACACTCTCATAACCCTATAGAAACACTTCAGTGAAGACTTTTTCACTGGATTTCCCAAGGTTCACGGTTATACAATCATTCTTGATACAGTTTTACCAAATTAGGTAATTTCATCATCTGCAAGCAATCGCCAACCACTAGTCAATTAGCACAAATGCTCCAACTAATGTGGTCAAACTGCACTGCGTTCCTACAGACAGGAATAGGGATGGTCTCAAGAGTAATTCCTGTGATGAGGATGACTGATTTGGGGGTATTCATGTGAAACTGCCATGTTGCTCACTGAACTTAGTGTGTCATCTTATCAAAGAAATAACTCATTATAACTATGAATTTCCAAGACGATATAATTATGTACCTTTCTGTAAGCATGCCTAATACTGCTTGTCCTTCAGTGCAACATTTCCCAAGGCCTCAGAAATATTGCCAGGTTTACACTTTGCTCTTAAACAACATTACAAATTGGGATATGCCTTTACGCCTGCTAGTAGTACTTTCTCCTTCTTTCCAACCCCTGCCGTCACCAAAGCAAAGGTCGCCTGTCAGAGGAGTTACAAGTAGCTAAACACTGAGGGACATATTTTTTAAAGGGTTTTCATCATGTTTGCACCACGTAAACCAGCGGTAGCAGAAGTTCCCATAAAGAAATGGGAGAATCTGTTCCTCTCTGCACAGAATGGCAGGTACTTCAAGGTGCATGCCACATGGTGCAGGGATTAACAGGGTGGCGATATAGGTGCCCCCTTGGCCCCCAACCGGAGGCCACAGGGAGAAGAGGGCCCTGCTAGGGGCCCCCAAAGTCACTTTCCGGTAGGCTTTCCATGTTTCC
Organism: Lissotriton helveticus; assembly: GCF_964261635.1. Taxonomy (NCBI): domain Eukaryota; kingdom Metazoa; phylum Chordata; class Amphibia; order Caudata; family Salamandridae; genus Lissotriton; species Lissotriton helveticus. The sequence goes on along the minus strand of NC_136069.1, from coordinate 750,130,843 downwards.
GACATGGAAAGCCTGTCGGAAACCAACATCGTAATCCCTACGGCAGAAACGCCATCCATAAGGATTAGGGTGGTGCCTCGGAATGGCCGATGGGCTCCTTGAGCCTGTCGGAATCCAGCTAGAATGACCGGCCGGTTTCACTTTCGACCGCCTGCATTGCAATGCAGTGGTCGGATGTAAAACATACTATATGACTTCGAAAGCCTCCAACCTGCGGTCGGAGACTTTCCGGGTCACATTGTAATGAGTCCCATAGTTGGGAATTGGACATTCTTGTACTACTTTAAACTTTTGCTCAGCCATTATTAACAATGAGGGTGATGAGATTACTTCCAGAAATTCTGCTTCAGAAAAATGTATTTGCATTTACATAATTTGGAGAAACTAAAATTCACAAAGACAGCAGTACAGAGGTGACGTGTTTGATATTGTTACATCATTAGAACAGATTAAAATGTCATCTATGTATCCAATCATAAAATGATCCAGATATTCCTTCAAGGCATTATTTAGGAGGAATTTAAACACCGCTGCAGTGTAATGCACCCTGGACGACATGACAATATATTCAAAAAGCCTGTAAATGTGTCTTGAAAGCTGTCTTATACTCATCCTGCAATCTGATCAGGTGATAAACACAGCAAAGATCTAACTTGCTATATATATTTGCCTTTTCTCCTGATCTAGTGGGAGCGGTTATCAATTTCTAATTGCATTTTTATACAAAACTTTATAATCTATTCAAGTACAAAGTTCGCCACTTGTCTTAGGACAGAAAGAATAATGTTGAGTCAGCGGGAGAACTAGAACGCCTAATAAACCCGCTGGCAAAGTATTTATGTTGATATTTTCTCAGATTTAAAGTTTTATTTTTAGACAAGACGTAAATTATACAGCAGGGGGTGATAGCCCTGGTACTGAGGTCAATCTGGCTGTCATAGGACCTATTCAAGCTGGGGATTTTGCCCTCCTCTTCACTAAAACATCCTTGAATTGGTCAAAAAGTTGTGGCAGAACAATCTCTTTCTCTTTTGCTGAAGCTACGTGCTAGAAGGATTCCAAAGCCTGATCAGATCTTAAATGATTGTTCAAATAATTTTCTCAGCAAAAGGGAGAGTGAAATTGAATTATCTTCCTTCCCAGTATGTGCCTGAGTTAAGGCTGAAAGGCGAAGGGCATTCCTAAAATAAACCTATGCTGTGGTGCACCAATAATGTTGAATTGTACTAATTCAACACGATTTTCCTGGTATTGGGAGTATTCTAGTCACAACTGAATGGTTTGTGCTAAACTGGGTCCAGAAGATAAAGATCGCCCAATTCCAGCCTGAACTGTCTCTTGTGAGGGCTTTTTGATATTTGGAAGTTTTAACCTCTCTACCATTCCATGATCTTTTAATTTCACTGGCAGCGGAATCTATCATAGCAAGGACTATACCAACTGCTCCAATCAGTCCCTTCTCTCCATTTTGAGCACTCTACATCTTCGCTACCCCTTATAGCATTATTGAGGCCCTCTTCACCAGCTTTATTTGAGTCTTACCCTTAGTGGAACACTCCTTCACAAAATGAGCCTTTTTTCCACAGTGAAGACATTAGCCATTATGCCATCTTTCATCTTTCTCTTCCTATGATAGAGGTGATCTGACTAGACCTATCTGCATGGGCTCGATGTTTGTGTCAACACTAGGTTAACCGTCTCCTCTTTCCCAAAGCAGGGACTGATTCTGTCAACCCATTTTCTGTCATCTCTTTTTTCTGCTACTCTATGACGTAAAGTTAGATTTATGAGATTAGTACAATTATTGGGCTGTGGATCTATTTTTGACAATTCATATTTTAAATAATCTTTAAAACCTTGATAAAACAAGGCCAGGTTGGCGGCCACCATTTTGGTAGGTGACATGGTGGGTGCCAGATGTTAGTCAGGAGAAAAGACTTTCCTCTTCCACCGGGCCCCTTTCAAATAGGGCTTTTTATGTGAAAGTAAAGGGGATGTTTTTTTTTTGCAATTGGGAGTTTTTTGGGCGGTTGTGTTGAACACAGGTGCTCAGAAAGGGGGTTCTTTTATTTTCGTTGTCACTTGGAGCAGCTGCAGGCGGAAGGCAGTTTCACTCGCCATGGTTATACATTAAGATAATGGTGGTGAACATAGGGTAAGCAAGACAATGGAGGTTGTAATAAAGTTAAACCTGGAGGAAGCAAAGGAAAAGTTAAGAGTTAGGATATGTAGATTTTTAGATGATAATAGATGTAGGTTAAAATGTTTATTGATGTAAAGGTTGACAGTTCGATGCCAAAGGATGAGTTACATTTGCAAGACAAGGATGTTAAGAGGGTAGGTGAAACTTAGGGGTTAGGGGTAGTAGGAGGTTAGGTGAAGTACTGTATAGTGAGGTCTAGTTGTATGAGGCTAAGGCCTAGGGTGATAATTTATGGTGATGTGCACCTATCTTCAATAAAGCAACCCTTTTCACCCTAAGAAGTGAGTATGTGGTCTGTGCTGCCCCTTTTGGCCCATCACCTGGCATTCGGCAGTGGCGCTTGAGGGCTTCTGACCAAGATTTAGGCCCCCGACACTGACGGCCTGATTTCGATCTCGGCAGATGGGTTACTCCGTCACAACGTTGATGGATATCCCGTCTGCCTAAACATAAATTCTATAAGATATTATGGGATTTATATTTTGGGGGACGGGATAGCCGTCATCGTTGTGATGGACTAACCCGTCCGCCGAGATCTAATTCAAGCCCTAATTCTTTTACAGATTGAACATTGGTGTTCTGCAACACCTGCAAATGGCTGCAGTGGCCGAGAACACCTAAGACAATCTTTGGCATGCAATTTTCTTTTTCAAATTAAGCACTGATTCTGCTCCGCGAACTTACACAACGTCTTTGTCAAGCCAGGTAAAGGACTGATGACATATATCATCATCCTAGACAATGCCATCATTAATCCTGCTTCTCAGGGACAATGAAACTACTTCATACAACTAGGTCAAAATGAATTTCGAATATTTGAAAGGTAATTTAAATTTAGGTTATCAGCAAGAAAATATCTGGGCATGAAAATGGACACTCATGAAACTCAGTTAAAAATAAATATTTAGTTTTAAGGGAGACATATTTAATCGACCAGCAAGCGCATATATAGAGCAGCTTTACATGTCAGGCAGACATTCAGGATGTGAGGTCAGTAGATAGTTGTACCGTACCAGACAGACATTCAGGAAGTGAGGTCAGCAGATAGGTGTACCGTGCCAGACAGACATTCAGGAAGTGAGGTCAGCAGATTGTTATAGCAGAGCAGACGTATGTCTTTGCTTTCCACATAGCTGGTTCGATGGAAAAGATCACAGTTTACAGACAGCGTCATGTTGTGCACCCGGCAGAATGGTTTCGGGGGTCACACTCGTGTTTTTATGCCGCTGAAGGTTACTGTACTGTCAAAACATAAGGGTATGCTGTCTGGACGTGTCTCCGTTATTTGCAGGTGCGTAGGAAAGCAGGAAGCATTAAGTCAAGCCTTGACTGGGTCACACGATTCATGAGCCAAACAGGTGCAGATCACTGCTATGACAATAAATGATTTCGAGTCTGGAGCAGACCACCAAAAATGGAGAATTCGTAGATTGTTCTTGCAGCAGAACAGCACAGTACCCATCCCTTCAAAAAGAAGTAGCTCAAACAACTAAGCAATGGGAGGAATGCTTATTTTAACCAGTTATCATCTTTCAAATTCACATTCCATCCCATCTTTTTCACCCACTGTGCCACTTAAGACAGACACCTGCCATACGCAAATCAGTTATGTACGCCTGCCTTCAGACTGCATATTTACCTCTGCTCTTGAAGACAGGTCATTAAATGCTTCCACAGACAGAAAAATAAAGCCAAGCTCATGTAAAGACTCTAGGGGCCTCTTTTATGAAAAGTGACGCATCGCTGCGTGAAAACAGCGATGCGTCACTTTTCACTGCGCTCTCCCTGTGACATGATTGATGCATCATATTTATAATATGACGCATCATGTCGCAAGGAGTTACAGATACGTCAGTATTTCTGACGTATCTGTAGGCACAAAAGTGACGCATTGCTGGAGTGTGTCACAAAAGTGACGCAACTCCAGCAATGCTTCCTTTCACATGGGGAAAGCCCCATGTGAAAGGGCTTGCGTCAGTCTTACGCCTGCTGTGAGGCAGGCGCAAGATTTTGACGCAACAGCGTCCTAAAAGTGACGCAGTGAAATCACATAGATTTCACTGCGTCACTATTACGAGGCTTTTTGCGGGTGAACGCCCCCTCTGCATACATTATGCCTGACGCAGGTATAATGTAGCGCAGGGGTTTACAAAGTGACGCATCTGCTTAGATGCGTCACTTTGTAAATAGTGCGCATCAGGAGGCATGTTTTACGCCGCTGAGGCGTCACAAAAAGTGATGCATCGGAAGCGCAAAACTGTCGCAAGGCCTCATAAATGAGGCCCTAGGCATGCATTTATAATAAAATTTGTAATCCAATGACATAAGGCTGAATTTCTCATTGGTTGAGTTAAGCTGAATATAAAGTCTTATTAAGTAACCATGCACACTTTAGATTGCGCTCTGTTACTCAGATCTGTTAGGAACGACTAATTTTCTAGTAATTGTTTTTAGACTGTTTACCATTTCCAATGCCTTTCTTTTTTTACGGACCTGGGGTGGTGTGGAGTGCGAGTGCAAAAAAAAGATGGATTTAGGCCCAGATCTCTGTACTGGGGTGAATGTATGACATTGTTCTGCATTCTGTCCATCAATTGTTGTTTTTGCATTTCTTTTTTTACTTGCACAGACTCGAAGGCCTTGATCACGGTACCAAGTGCCACCTGATAAAATCCGACACCATGGCCCGATTCACAAGGGTAAAATTAGACCAAAAGTCTAAGTTTAAACCGAAAGTCTAAATGTACTACTTTTCGGTATTCTCAAAGGTAAGTTACGAATAGTGGGGCATATTATCAAGTACCGGTGTTAAAATTATCGCCATTTTATCGTCAGGAAACTGCTGATAAAATGGCGATAATGTGCTTGATAATACGCCCTTGTTAATTCCCATAGAAGCCCATGTTAACACCAGAACATGGGCTTCTATGGGAATTAACAAGAGCGTATTATCAAGCCCATTATCGCCGTTTTATCGGCAGTTTCCTGCCAATAAAACGGCGATAATTTTAACACCGGTCCTTGATAATATGCCCCAGTATCTTTATGAATGTGGAGGTTCGCCACTTGGGCAGAATCTTGGTACTCGGGGCAGAATCTTTGCACTCTGGGGAGAATCTCCACAATGAGAATTCCTCCCATGTGTTTGAAATTCATAAGGTGCGCTAATTATCCTATGTTCCGAGTTAAAAAAAAAAATGGGGCATAACATTTGGATTTTGGTGCTTGCAGAATGAAAATCCTCATTTACTGTGTTTACCAGGCATTTTTAAGTTTACCAGGCTCTGTTAAAATATGTTCAGTGAATGCTGGTTTCTTCATCCTCGGTAACGGATGGCTGGGAAAACATCTGCACAACTCATAATTCCAATATGTACTATAACCAGAGTTACCGTTAAGGTCACTACCTGAACTGTTTTGTACCTACATAACAAGTATTTTAAGGTCCCAAATGGTACAAAAAGAAAATCACCTAAAGCCGGTATTTTTTCCTCTTAGCAGTATATACTTAACTGAGCAGATATTCAGAAGGCACCTTAAAATGTGTTCTAAAGCTGCCTTAATGATAGTTAAAGTAAACAAAGACAGCAAAGCCACTCTAAAAATGAATACAGTATCAAGTCTGCTCAATCTTAAAATATGAAGAAATGGCCAATATTTGTCTCTAGGAAAGGTGGCAACCTTAGTTATCGTACATATCACAATTATCAGGAGAACTTGTAATAGAAGCCTACGAGAGAATTGATTCTCATTGGTTCATTAGTCTCAGAGCTCAAGTCCAGTTGTTAGCATATCGCCAGTCTGCTTTCCATCATATTTGACTTGATCAATGAAATCTCTTTAATTGTGTAGGGTGTTAGTGATCAGAAAACCTTGCAGGGTGTAACTGTAGCTGCAGTTGGAGCTTTGGGTTTTACACATCCATGAAGGAGAGGGGAGCAATGTCTATGGACTTAAGCATCTAGTGATAGTGTACATAGCTTTCTTAATTCTCGCCTTTAACCTTGATTGGTGTGATGACACTGATATATACTCACATCACACTGGGATTGTATATGTGGATGGACAGAGGAATTAACAGAAAGTACAATATTTGATATGGATTCATTCGTTTGGCTGTAGTGCACTTGGTTTAGCCGTGTGCCAAGTGAAGTGCTCTTTACATGATCTGCTTGGCTGACATGCAGGTCACCTGACGAAGGATTTGTGTGACATCTGGCGGATGTTGGAAACTTGTGGAATGTGTAGGTGATGGAGTTACTGTGCACTTGCGTAGAGCGGTGTATTTACACTTTATGATGGGGAATAGAAGGGCAAGACATAACGAGAAGCTCTGGTTGTGTGCTGGAAGGCATGTTGAAATTTACATTCCACGAGCTGGGCATTGTTAGGGCATAGTTGGTTGCATGGTTGTTTGCAGCCAGATAAGCTCGCTTATGGAACTGCTGATGGCATTAACTGGGAATATTCATGTTGAAATGAGCCCCGACTCAGCTTGGTGTATGGCAGTGTATGCATAGGAGGAACAATGAACTGTCCATAATGTGGGACTGTAAAAGTGTGATTCAGTGGTTTATGTGTATAAAACATATGTGTTGGGGCTCTTGTCAGGAGGCAGCTTGCACCAGCCGATTTCTCCTGTTAGCACCGCTTAAAACAGAACCAACTACTAACCATAATAGTGGGAAACGGGTGTGGCAAAATGGCCAGAGCTGCCGACTTCTGAGCTGGGAAACTAGGCTTGAGTCTTGACGTCTCAACATCCTGTGATTCTAGCAAATCACTTAATCTCCCCATCCCTACCATAAATTAATGTGTTCTTAACTGTTGCTCATGAAAAGCGCTGGTGTTGATGATTAAGTGATGGTGCTGAGCACCGGAAACTACCAGCTCACATTAAACACTGATGTGATTGCAGTGTAGAGCCTAGTTAAATAAAGGGAGTCATCGAAGAAGGTGGAGGGTGCTGAGCAGAGCAGCGCTTTAAATGGGCTGGTACTGTCCAGTACGGAGTACCAGCACTTTTTTATTTTGAGGAGGAGAGTACCAGCACTTCTCAAGAGAAATGCAATACCTTTAATTGAAGAGTACTGGCACTTCTCAAGAGAAATGCAATACCTTTAATTGAAGAGTACTGGCACTTCTAAGAAACAAGCAGGGACTCTGGCACAGAGTACCTGCACTTCTATTTTTCCATTTCAAGCACTGGAGCACATACAGGTTATTCTATGGAAAGGATTAATTAAATTACTCTTAGAGAAATGGGGAGAAGATTTTAGCCATTAATGAAGATGTGTTGCTCCTGCACAACCTCAGATTTAGAGCAAAGAGTGTGTAATGAAACCCTCTCTTTAGTGAGGTAGTTGGAACTGGTGAATGAGGAATAAGATGTTTTTGAGACAGTGAAGAGAATTTTGGAAATGTTATGGAGAGAGGGTAAATGTGGTGTTAGAAAGGCATAGATATCTTCCAGAGTGTGGAGTGTAAAATGAAAGATTTTATTTTATGAAGCACCTTTAAGAGTTGTATCTCTTACATGCCAATTCGAGAACTTCGCCGATCTCTTTAACTGACACCAGTTATGCAATGTATCAGTAATCCTAGGGTTCTGAAAGTTTTATAAAAAAAACAATTGGGAAGAAGCCAGAGCAAAAGCTCAATACACTCAACATGGCATGGGTGAAAAAACAGAAAGTACCAACAGATTGGGAGGATGCAAAAGTGACAAAGGGATGCAGTGAGAAGTGTGATGGAAGGATGGAATTCAAATATGCCACAAAGTCAAGGGGAACAAATAAAGTTGTGAAAGTGACAAAAAGAGGAGTTTAATATGAATATGGAGTAAACTGTTTGATGTGCCCTAGTGGTAATCATACCACAAGTAGTACAGTGTGTGGGGTGAGATGTGTGCTATACCACAGGTGCAAGTGGTCAGGGTACTTTGCCAGAACCAGCAAGCATGGGAGCAGTGTGGTAATGGTTGAAGACAAGAGTGAAGGTAATATGGTTTTGGTTTTGTGGGTATGTGATAAAGATGATGTCCAATGTTGGGATATGTTATTGAAGTAAATGGGATAAGTGTGGGGTGATGGCAGATTCAGGGTTATCTTCTAACCCTGTTGCAAAATGAAGATTTATTTTGAAGTTTTGAGAGATAGACTAATCTGGTGATGTCCCATGTAAACCCGCAGCGGTATGCATCTGTCGATTTGTGATGGTATATATGATGGTAGCACAAATAGTATTCAAGGAGCGTAGGATAGTGGGGAAGATTTATGTAACAGGGAAACGTTTATTACTTTAGGGTGGGCGTATCAAAATGGGTAGAATAAATTGGACTGTGGTACACTGCAACTGGCAAGGGCTACTGAAGATAAAGTGAGGGGAGAACGACAGGGACATGATTAAGAAATTGTGGAAGTTTTCCCATTGAAATTGGGTGAGTCAGAGAGATTCTTCCACAAAACTATTTTCAGGGAGGCAACCAAAACAGTTACACATTAGAAGTAGCTGCACCAGTTACACTCTAGATTCAGCTGATACCAAATCTTATGGGGACACCGTTGGAAAGGGAGATGGAGAGATTGAATAGGAAAGGGTCTGTAGAGCCAGGAGAATCTTCAGAAGTTTTTCAACAGTGATAATTGCTTCAGCATTTTGGTGGACAAAAAGGTTGAAATTTCCCCGAAAAGGGTGCATGCAGTATCTATGTGTGCATTGAAATATGAGATCTGCTTTAACATATAGGGCTCACTCAGTCTATGATGTAAGACTTTAAGCCCATCTAGTTGAATTAGAAAAGGGTCTAGATTGCACTTTACTTCTATACAAAATTGAGAAATGAAAGCCAAAATGGGCACCCTGTAAATAGCTGTTCAAACATACTCTTCCAAGACAGCTTCTAATTATGTGCTACAATAAGTATGTAAAATCCGATTTGAAACAAAATTGCCATTGATTTCTCCAATAAGCGCACAGGCAATGGCGCCACATTCTTTTCATCTCTTAAAATCTTCCTAAAGCCTCACTTGGTGTTTCTTCTGAGATGGGTTCAGGCTCTGGGAGTGTGCCATCTCGACTAAGGCATCTGGGTCTCCAGAATATTCTGTGCAACAGGCACGGTGCTTTTGATTGATGGTGCTCAATCTCCCAAGTCCAGCACTTTTGGCCTCTGTGTTTTCAGCTGCAAATATAAGGAAGTGTGGTCACCTCACATCACAGCCAACTGACTGCATGTGCTTGCAGTTATGATGGCTGTTTATCGCTCTACACTGGAGTTCGTGGAGAGTGAAGCCTCCAATCATATTAGAGCTTGATTGGGTGGTCAGCAGTGGCAGCTGGCATGAAATTTGAGCGGTGAGGTGGACAAAATACAAATGGTATTAAAATAAATGTAAAAAATGCCACATTACCTTTCTCACTTGTCGTGCAACAACCTCCTCCCTCTGGTGTCTTCTCTCCTCGAAGCTCTGTACCCAGGAAACTGCACTACCCAATCATGGCGCTGCTCTCAGCATGAGAAAAGTGTCAGAATTGGAGGGAGCGGCCTCTCTCAGGGTTCTTAAGAGCACCAGAGGTTTTTGCTTCCTTTAACCCTGCTGTCTAAGACAGCTAGGTTTGAGAAGTTTAAATCTACATGTCTGTACTATGTTTTATCTTTTCATCAAATAAAATCTCTTTTAAAACTATTTTTAAAACAATGCACATGTCTGACTGGCTGTCACAAGACAGACTGCCAAAGGGACATGCACACTTTAAACATAAGTGCACAGCTCTCTGCTGCCACTCAGCACCAATTGCCCCATCCTAACACTCTATTCAGGATGGGTTGCTGAAAAATGAAATGTTAATAAATAAACTTTATTACCATTTTATTTTTGGCTTGTATTTAGGGGGGCGATGCTCCTCCGCTGTCATGGAGGAGTCGCTTCTAGTGCTCTGTGAATTTCTTCTCCCTCATAACTATAGAGGAGTTTGGCTAGTCATTAGCTGAGAACACACTTCTGCATGGCACACTTGGCTCTCGCTGCTGACCTTTGTCACTGAGGCTACTGCTGACTTGATCATCATCACCATCCCAGTTCCTGCAGACTCGATATCTACTCATTCTGCACTTACTTTCCATCACTTAGCTTTTTTTAAAACCTTTTTATTTAATATTTGGCAGGCATCTTGAACTTGAAGTTTGGACCCTTTTTTAGTCATTATTTACTTTTAACCATGTATAACCTAATCTTCTCTGGCCCTCTCCTCTTTTAACTTATTTTCATTGTCTGTGTCTGTGTTAGCCTATTACCAAGGTTATCATTGGATCTTCTACTGTTCAGATAAAGTGGACCTTAGGTGTTTTCCTTTTTAACTTACGTGTACGAAGGATTGCTCCTTTTGTGATCATCCACTGTATGTAGTTTTGTCTCCCATCAATCATCTGCAAATCATATATCACTTATGAGTAAAATCAAAATGTACCACCAAAGTCTTCACTTTCTCATTGCCATCTCTCCTCGTCTCTAATATGTCTCCAGTAAATGCTCAAATCCAATTAATCTCACCCCATCAAGTGATGCATAAGTTTGACACATCATTAAGATGTGATCACAGACATATGCTAGGTTTGCAAATGCATATCACAACAACGTAGCCAATCTCATTAATGCACATAACCTACACCATCTAAGCATTACAGGATCTTGGTTGAACATGTATCCACAGTCGTTTATAGACTCACTTGCACAGTAGAGTATCTTGGATTTAGTAGAAGCCTGATTTCTAAAACAAGGGGGAGGGATTGCCATTTTCAAAAACTCACTAAAGTGCTAAACAATCCCAAAGCCTCTCTCATCACCTCTGATTAGATCAAACTCCCCATTTATCTACCTGCTTCCAACACAACATAAATGCATATCATTTCTCAAATACCTATAGTTAAAACTTACTTCCTTTACCCGCTCATGGTATACCTTACTGTGACCTCAGTGCTCTCTTCCACAATATATATCTGGGATACTTCAACATTGTCTGTGGTCACCAGGTCCAAAGCCTGCCGGACCTCACATAGCCTCCTCCGAATTCAGGACCTACACCGATTTCCCTCAATCCAAATCTACATTAAAGATCACATTTTCAGTCTCATCACTGCTAAGTATTGAATGATAAGAAGTCTGAAGGCTATTGCCTTACCTCAACACAGCTTCAAAATACATTCCGCCTAACAAAAAGAGACAAGGTGCTCAAATCTGGATCATTCACGGTTTGTCCTTCTGCCTCTGCCCCATATGAATCCGCACTTACTGGTCGAATATTAAAGCCTGGCATTCCAGAAAGAGAAGTCTTCAGACCTGCCTTTTGCTCTCTGATACCAGTGAATGAGCTAAAGAGTGCACAAAACCTGATCTTATCTCCTCTGCCCAGCGCCAAAAAGAACCACCACATTTTCATTGACTTTGCGAAACCTCATCATATGTCCTACTCCCAGCAGTCCAACTCCTATTTCTGCAGAACATTCCACATGGGGAAACTTCTGGAAGAGTCAGAAGCACTGTTGTAACCATTGGGAAGTGTTGGGAGGGCAAATAACCGTCACATGACCACAACAATGCAGAAATAATCTAAGGGGACACAGCCTTTTGGTGCCACTACAGCCTTGTGTCAAGAAGCATCAACACTTGCCCCCAACATAAACTAAAAGGTTTTCCTGTTATGGAAGCCAATGGCCAAGCAATTATCTCTTTTTTGCATGACACCGATGGTCCAGAAACAGGCCCAAATATTGACCATGTGGCAGATTGGCTTCCTATAGGTACATACTCAGCAGCTATGTCTGACTGCTCACGATCATAGTCTTTGTCCTGTGGCTTACAGTGATTGTGCATCTCATCAAAATACATTCTAACAAATTATTATGTAACAAATATTGCTGTTCATGAATATTGACAAAAATGTTGTTATGTCAAACATAATAAAAGTCACAAGTTCATAATCAACCCGTATGCCTGGGCACAAGTATATGCTGAAACTCAGCAAAATAGTTTTTCCATCAAAAATGTTCAATCACTAGGGTAGTTGTACATATCTTCTTTATTCCCAATCCATAGATTGTCTCGACATCTCAATGTTACTTCACATGATATGTCTCCATCAACTATTTTCTTTATATTTCTTTCATTTTAATCCAAAACATGGCCTCCAATGGCCTCCCAATGCATTTCGGCGCTAGCCTGCGCCTTTATCAAGGGATCTGCAAGTTTAAATAGTCACAATTACCACTGGATATTACACATTCAACAAAACTATCTGCATTAAAATAATGCCAATATACTTTTCCAAAATACCAACTTCATGCTTCATAATCACAGTCAATGTACTATATGCTATAAACAAGTTATCAATGAAACACGCTACATGTATCTAGAAATGACTGCACTAAAACTGTTGTGTGATTTAACTAGATGACAGTGATGAATACCCTAAGCGCGGGTGTATCCTCATGCTCGGTAAAAACAGATGTTAAACTGGCTCCTTTTTACAGTTAAAAGCTGCCTCCTAAGTTGCGCGTGGACCTATAGTTATACTGACCAAAAACCATGATCTTTACTCAAACACTTAAAGCGTAACTACGCGTGGTGCTCGCTTAGCGGGGAAATGAAATGTCAGCGCGCTTACCGAACTCTGTTTAACTGCCGCACTCAAAGGTCAGCTGCACTTCTGAGGTTCCTACGCGACGCGGTGGGAACCGTTAAGATAAATAAGGGGCGGAGATAACACGGCGCTAAGCACCTTGGTACTTGTATGCACAGAATAATCACTGTTATCAGGTGTTATTCAGTGTGCGTGTTAGGTGAACAACAACGGTTAGGATGAAATTAAATGCTGCCCAATGCATTGTGGTACATGGATTCTAGACAATGTAGAAGTTCAAGGAACATTGTATCAAAGCGCTTCATGCTAATAATAAATGCAACAAAATATCTAATACTTTACAGATAACATTGAAACTCCACTCTTTCATTGAGTCCAAACGGTTTTAAAGTCCTAAGACGATATATCCAGTGGTTTTCTCTCTTCAACAGCTGAACTTTGCTGTTTATCCCCTCGTGTTTTTCCACGTTTTCCAAAATGCATGCTTTCAAGTCGCTGATTTGGTGCCCTGCTTCCATGAAATGTGCGGCCACTGTAGATTTGAGCTGTTTGGTGCGGATATTACTCTTATGCTCATTTAAGCGAATTTTTAGTTTGCGTTCTGTATGGCCAACATAGTGTAACTTACAAGGGCAACTTAAGATGTAAATCAGGTTCATAGAGTCACATGTGCCATTCACCTGTAGGTTAGTGTTCACTTGGTAGTCTGGGGGTGAAAGCATAGTGCCCTTCTTAGGAGGCAGCTTTTAACTGTAAAAAGGAGCCAGTTTAACATCTGTTTTTACCGAGCATGAGGATACACCCGCGCTTAGGGTATTCATCACTGTCATCTAGTTAAATCACACAACGGTTTTAGTGCAGTCATTTCTAGATACATGTAGCGTGTTTCATTGATAACTTGTTTATAGCATATAGTACATTGACTGTGATTATGAAGCATGAAGTTGGTATTTTGGAAAAGTATATTGGCATTATTTTAATGCAGATAGTTTTGTTGAATGTGTAATATCCAGTGGTAATTGTGACTATTTAAACTTGCAGATCCCTTGATAAAGGCGCAGGCTAGCGCCGAAATGCATTGGGAGGCCATTGGAGGCCATGTTTTGGATTAAAATGAAAGAAATATAAAGAAAATAGTTGATGGAGACATATCATGTGAAGTAACATTGAGATGTCGAGACAATCTATGGATTGGGAATAAAGAAGATATGTACAACTACCCTAGTGATTGAACATTTTTGATGGAAAAACTATTTTGCTGAGTTTCAGCATATACTTGTGCCCAGGCATACGGGTTGATTATGAACTTGTGACTTTTATTGAGTATAAGCTGCACCCTAGAGTGGAGGGTGTTCCTGGAGCACAGTGATCCTATTAAAACTATTCAATACTTTGCAGTGCCTGAATCACATGACCTTTGTGTTATGTCAAACATATCATGGGACAGAACATTGAAGGTAAGAATATTATGTTTTTTGGTATTTAATATCGAGTTGTTAATATAGTTGTGTATAATATTGTTTTCTTTAATACAGTTTTATAAAATATTGTTTTTTAAATTAGTTTAATGAATATTAATTATTTTAGCATTATACGTTATTGGTATTATAATATTTGTGTTTAATGTATTTTAGCATTGTTTGTAAGATTTGATATGAAATATGTTTTGTAATTTAATTGAAAACTTTCTATTTAGTAGTGGGTTGTTGGGTTGTTGGGTTTGTAGTGCATAAGGGTGGAGATGTTTTTTAAATGTAAATATATTGATTGATTGATTTAAGTTAAATAATTGATTATTACGATACCTATTTGTTGATTTTTGATTAAGTCTTAATTGGTTGATCACTTTATTTAATTACTAAATTGTTTCAATTAATTCTATATTTTTTTCTTGTAATTTTGTTTTATGGCTTTTAATGGTTTGGTGTTCCTATTTAGGGTCATAGGAAGGAAAGTGTTTAAAGTAAAATATTTTCAATATTTTGTAATTGTAATTTTTTATTTGCGATATAATTATTTTCTGTTTAGATCTTATTTAATTCGTTTTTAATATTGAATTGATAAATGTATTAATTTAAATATGTTTTAAGTTTATTAGCTCTATACTTAAATATTTTATTTAACACATTAAGGAGTGGGAATAGTAAATCTGACCCCTCCACAGTCCATCACTTTCCCTACAGTTGTTGAGATATGGGTGGGAACAATAAATATGACCACTCCAAACTCCAACACTTTCCCTACATTTGCTTACGCTGAATGTGGAAATAGTAAATCTGACCCCTCTATAGTTTAACAATGTACCTACTATCGCTTATGTTTGAGTGGAAAGAGTAAATTTGGCTCTTCCAAAATCCAAACATTTTCCCCACTGTTACTCAGATTGGAGTGGGAATAGTTAATCCAATCTCTCCAAAGTCCCTCACTTTCTACTGTTACTCAGATGGGAGTGGAAGAAATAAAATGTACCTCTTTTAGCCTGATTTTGTTTATTTGATTTGTGAAAGTGGTTTAATATGTATAATATATTCTAATTTTAAATGTTAGTTGGATTTAAACTATTTCTTATTATTTTTAAATAATGTGTCAATTTTGTATGTTGTTATTGCAAACATTTAAAAACAGTTTATTACCTAGTATATTACTAAATGTTGATTCTATTTTTATCATTTATGTTTAAATAATAATTTATCATTTAAATATTATGTTTATCTTTTGCAGTTATTTCCCAGTATATATTTTTCATTTTACTTTTTTGTACATTATATTTTTCTTAATACGTTTATATCAGACATCTTTTTTTAACGTAGTATTAATTTTAAAGTTAATATATGGTTAAAGTTAACATAGACAAAGGTTTTTAGGGCAAATGCACAGCTCTGTTTCACTAGATTTATCGAGTTGGTTAACTGTATTGTTGGTGCTCCAAAGGTGGCGTCGAGAGTCCCACGACGTCAAAAATACATAAATTGCATGTGATGCTAGTGGATCACTAGCTTCATCCCTTTAGGCACACATTCATGTCTTTTTACTAGAGACTTGTTTTTCGAATTTAGTTAAATCTTGTATTTTTATTCATTTGTACTTTTTTTCTTATTTTTCACTCGTTATTGGTTGTTTTTATACACATATTTCACCTCAGGCGATGTCTTATAAACATATCCAATGCATTTCGGGCATTAATGGGGGTGAAAAAATGTTTTGCGTGAAAAAATTTGTTGCACTTTGTTTATATGAAAAAACGCAATAGATTTCTAATGTTTTGTTTATGCATATTTTTGCAGTGTCTGTTCTCTGACGAAGGGCACCCATTAATGCCCGAAATGCATTGGATATGTTTATAAGACATCGCCTGAGGTGAAATATGTGTATAAAAACAACCAATAACCAGTGAAAAATAAGAAAAAAAGTACAAATGAATAAAAATACAAGATTGAACTAAATTCGAAAAACAAGAGTGGAAGTCTTTCTCTAGTAAAAAGACATGAATGTGTGCCTAAAGGGATGAAGCTAGTGATCCACTAGCATCACATGCAATTTATAAAGTTAACATAGTGCATAATTGTTTACATTTTTTATACTTACCAATTATGTCACAATATTGTGTTTGTTCTTCTACATTTTGTTGTCTTTATTTTTTACTTTACATATAAAGAGGTACATAAATTATAGTATTGCATCGCCATTGTGCCACGCAACACTAAAGTTAGATTTATCAAGCTGTGCAAGGCCATCTTGCGTGGCCCTGAGTGTCTTGATAATTTTAGAGTAGCTTAGCATCGTGCAAATTGCTGCTTTGCGTTACTCTGCCCAGGGAGGTGTTTCATGGGTGGAGCGTGGGTGTTTCCATGCATCCACCCATGGATTTTAGCGCATTTGCCAGATTTACCATTACTGGTTGACCATTGAATGCGTCAAAATGTTAGGGGTTCCCTGGTGAGGCATAACAAGGAGAAATGTCTTTATTTCTCGTCATTTTTTCTTCTTTCTATGGGTGCTGCATTATTCAGCACACACAGAAAAAGGAAAATTCCTCAGAGGATCGATTCTGTGCAGGGAGGTGCCCCTTTCTGGCCAAAAACAATCCTGTCTGCAGCGCAGACACCCTTGCACCGCGGCGCAAGGATGCCTGCAATGGCACTAGGCTGAAGTGTGTATGCTAGTGCAAGTAAATGGCAGAAATGCGCCGCATTATGTTAAATAGAGTGCATTCCTGCTATTTCCCTTTCATGCAGCTACCTGAAAGTTTGATCAATTTGCCCCAAAGTATATAAACGTGGGGCTTATTTACAAGTCCCTTTCGCAACCGGTGCGTCAATTTTAGTGACTCACTGGCAGTGCATTTTACTGCCCCATATTTACAAGCAGGGTGGCTTTTCCTGTCCTTGTAAATATGGCCTCTTTACACGCAGAACTTGCATGAAATTGGCATTCCATGGGTGTTGCTGTGGGTGTTCCCACCAACCTCCATGGAACATGGCACACTTCCAGATTTATGAAAAATAGTAAGCCTGGAAATGGGTCTGAATAGTATGCCTTTCCAGTAGAGGCGTAGGGAGGCGCTATGAGGAGACATTTATAAATTTATCGTCCTTTTTTTCCTGCAGCACACATAGACCGAAGAAATCACCTCTGGTGTTTTTTCTGCAGCACATATAGAACGAGGAAATCACCTCTGGTGATTGTTTATGTACCAGAAGGTGTCCCTTCCTGCACATAAGCAGTTGTTAAAAAATGACATTTTGCAAGTTCTATGTGTGCTAATGCAGCACACGTAGAAGTTGGAAAACGCTATTTCAGATTGTTTATGTGCAGGAAGGGAACCGCACATAAACAATCATCCTTGTGACGCAGGCATCCTTGCACCATGGTCGGTGCGTGGCAGCCCATTGTCCACCAGCACAAGGGTGAGCACCCGAATGCAACACATTATTGTTAATATGTCGCATTCCTGTGCTTTGAAAGCGTGATGCAGCCAAAGGGCTTGCAGTGTCGCACTGCATCACCATCTTATAAATGTGGTCCTTGATGATTCTATTCTTGATATTACGTACATCCACCAAATTGTTGGTGTCTTTGAAACTATTTCTTCAGCATTCAACACAATAGGCCCAGCCTTTTCTTCAGACTCTCTGCTCCTCCTGTCATTAAAGGGGGCATCGGTGGCCTGTTTAATTGGGCCGGCTGCATCACTTTCTCTCTGTTCACAGGCCTGAAATCTATTTTCATCATTCGAGCAAGTGGTTTATGTTTCTTCCTGCTCTATGAGCAATGACTTCATCCTTTTGAGGACCAATTTTGGCTAATGGAGTTCTGCTCACATAGAGTGCTTGGGTGCAGTTTCAGTTCACAATCTACAGTTTAGGAGCTTTTTGCAAACATCCACCTTAAAGAGCAAGAGCCCTCTTCACATGCCTTCAATGTGCCCTTTCTTTCAGCATTCATTTGCCACTTGAGCGTACCACTTGCTTCATGTTCATCATTTATCACTTCTGACGTCACTGGTGGACCAGAGGGATGAATGCGGTGCCTTCATGTTAGCATCTCTGTTGTTCATCTCCTCTTTGACCTCTTGCTCTTGTCCTGCTTAGCCTGAGCTTTCAGCGATCTTCAAAAGAACAATGGGCTCTCCATTGAGGTTGCCCCACTCATCGACACATGTCCTACGGGTTTGGTCACCGGTGTTCCTGAATCCCTTGCCCTATCTGCCCATCGTAACGCATTCTTTGCCACTTTAATTTGTTCTTCATTTGGTAGCCTCTGCAGTACCTCACAATGTTTCATCGCTATTTTTCAATGTCTGCCTCACAGTGTTTAATCGCTTTTATAATTTATTTTTCAATGTCTGCCTCACAGTGTGTTCTTCCAACCACTATTTCTTTCTTCATCATAATTTACCCACTTCCTCGGATGAATTGGGTATTGCAAGTCACTGTGGAGTTCCATGATCCTGTCATGGAACCTGGCCTCTCTCTTGTTCCTCTAAATAGTCACAGAACTCTGGAATGCAGTGCTTAATTTGAGCCGGTGGTTTCCAGATCCCGGCAACGCACTTAATTGTCAACACCGTTGCTTATGATAGTCTGCTATATGGTGGCGGACTTTGCCTAACTTAGAGACGAGCACAACAACAGTTGTTTGTCAATTCAATATACCTTCAATTACTAATACCTGCCTCCCAATCCATTCTTATAGCTTTGGGAGCATGGAATAGTCTGATTTGTCACACTTGAAGGAGTGTGATTGTTAATTGTTGTGCTGGTAGTGTCATTGGCAGTGTTAACAGAGGCAATAACTGGTGCAAGCTGTGGTGCCCCCCCCACACTTATTTTTTCACAAACTGAACACTGCTGGAATGACTTGCAAAATCCTATTTATGTCTAGCATGGGAAACTTTATTCCATATATAAATAACAGCCGATTATTATATAAAATCCTTTGTGCCAGTGACATTAACGGGTAAAATTGGAAACACTCAGAAATCGCTCGAACACTAGTACTAAGTGCAGTTTATGCAGCTAAATGGACAAGGCAACCCCTGGCTTGTCAAGCTTTTAGCATATTTGCAAGCAGACCTGCTTCAGATGCTGGCTGAGTCACAGAAAAAACAAACAGCTGAACTGCCACAGGAAGCAAAACATAATCTTCAAATCAAGTTGTACTCGACTCTGCCCAAAGGTTATTAAAAAAGAAGACACAAAACAGTAAATCCATTCAAAATCTTAACAGGAACCTTTTTTTTACTAAATATTTCTCTTCTAAAGGATAAACTGTCTCCAAACTTTTGTTTGCTCTGTCTTTTTAATCCAGTTAGAAGTGTATGAATTTCTTCAGCTACATATTTACCCGTTTTCAAACATTACTTAAAAGAAATCTAAATGATTATGATGAGTAAAAATGTGTTTCTGTGCAGTGAGGCAGGCTCCTGCCCCAGGGGCATCAGATGATGAATACTTTCACAAACTTTAGAATAGACTCGCCAAAGAGCAGATTCTTCTTAAACGGATTTAATTGAGCATCTGTGAATCATTGTGAACTCATTGGCTAAAGTAAAATCTGGTTGATTTCCAACTTAAGTACCGTGGTGCAACATGCCAGCCTCGGACCCTGATGCACACAAAGTTCATAGGGGCATATGTACAAGCCCATATCGCCACCACAATGTCACTTTTATCTACGTTGTGGTGGCGATAGGGGCTGCGCATTTACAAGGCAGCGTTAATCCACTTAACGTGACTTAACGCCGCCTTGTAAATAAGGCCCCCTTTCATGCTATGGTTAGCGTGAAAGGGGAGGGGAGGGCAGTGGGTGTTGCGGTGGGCGTTTCACTGCAACACCCATTGTTTTTGACGCTGCCCCCTATGTACAAGGGTGGGGTACATTGGAGACATTGCCAAATATATGGGTAATATTTTTATTGCCATTTGTAATCATACATAACAATACATTTGTAGACAATAATTGAGTATACAGTACGATTTGGTTAAGTATTACCCAGCCGGGCAACAAGCATGTGTCAAGATGCATTATTACAACACATTGACAATCGGAGGGAACAACAAAATATGAGGCTATAGAATCAGATAGGCAGCAGCTGCTTCCTTCCAACTCTCCTATGTGAGCTGCAGCTTATTCATGTCCCCCATTTCACCCTTCCAAGATGTGTCTTATATGCCCTTTTACTTACTCCCTGGGGACTGTTAGTTACCAGTATACGACCTGGTATTTACTGTCTACTTCATGATTCATGTATAGAACACAGGAGTACAAACCCATCAACCACGTTGGGATTGGGGTAGGCAATATAGAGAAACATATAGTATCCCAACTGGTATTACTGGTAGACAATTAGAGCTGATATGTCATAGACATTATCAAGGAAGAAGTAAGGAAACTCTTTAGTTGTTTCAAATGTGCTAATAGCATTAAGCTTGTCCAACAACAGAGACTGACAAGTTACAGTTGTAGCAGCACTATAAATCAACAAATAATAAAACCCATAATTGTACTAGGTGCTCAAGATGTGCAAATAGTGTGCAAGGTGGCGACGCAAGTGACATTGTGGTCAGCAAAAAGTGGCTTGGGTGGTCCCAATCAAATAAAATGTCTCTCCATGCTTTGGCAATTAGGTGCCTACGCAGGTCCCTCAGCTCCTCTCTATTTCTCTCTCCGCCACTTCCTTGTACATATCCCCTATTGTTACATCCCAGTGGTGTAGCTGACGGAGGGAGCGGTTCACCCCGGGCAGCACATTTTTGTGAGCAGCAGCGAGCACAAGGTTAGTTTTCTTTTTTTCGTGTACTCTCCCTCGTCTATTGCTACCCACCCCCAGCTCGTCATCGTCTGTTGCTAGCACCACCCCCGCTGTTACCTGCACTGGGCGGAAAAATCAGGAATCACCCCATGTGGCAAAATCTCTGCCTCAACCCCTAGAATTCAATCTAAAAAATGTACAAACAAAATTGTCAATCCAATGTATTTGATTTTTATTACTGCTTAACTGAGAAGGTTGTTTAGTATAACCCAAAATACATGCTCTAGAGACTGGAGCATGTGGGGCGTGAGACAACATGTGCCAGGGCGGAAGTGTGGTTGAATGGCCAGGTGGCAAAAATGCCGGCTGGAGAGAAACTTAAGCATAGACACTATTGCAATTGCTATCACTTCCTGTAGCTCAAGGTCTGCTTGAATGTGTCCTAACTGCACTGCTATTGTGTGCATTTCTAGGCAATCAGCAAGAGATGTATTAAAATAAGCTGTGCTCTCATGAGTAAGACCTGTGAACAAATTACTGGGGGTGCTCCTGATGCTTTCTCCTTCTCAAGTGTTCACATTTCCTTGTACTGCTTTTAATTCGTTGAGTTCTTCCCAAAACGCTGTTTAGTATAAAAGATGAAGTCATTACCATTCCACGTTAAGTGGGAAAATTTGAATCACTCTTGTTCTGCACGTATCACGTAAGAAGTAATGTTCTCCCCCCTCAATTCTTTTTTTGCACATTTTAAGTCTCTTTCTCTTGCCAAGAATCAAACTCTTTTCTCCATTTTCCCTGCCTGCTTACCTAATGATAGCAACTCTTTTATCCAAACCTCTCTCGTCAAAAGATTGAAGTGTTATCAACCACAGACTGCTCATACATGTTCACTCTACCTTGTCCCAAGGGAAAATTGCCTACCTCCTGGCTGTTGTAATAATAGCGATTTGTGAGGGCTACCATCCAGCTAAAAAAAAACAAGCATTTGCAATGCAATTGGTATCCCCTTTGAGACCTTTTAAGTATTTAACTATTCAGCACATTATTGTGGGTACAGCAGCATTTACTCTTCCACTGTGCAAGACGCTGTGAAAGGGATGCAGTACCACAGGCTGTTAATAGGTGTCCCCTGGGACATCTTTTGACCACATATGGTACCACAATCTGAAACATGGTTAGGACAAGGATATAGTGCAGCGGTGAGAGCTGCCCACTGGGGAACTGGGCATCCCTGTTCCAGTCTGGTGTCACCTCAACATGCTGTGATTCTGGTCTGATTCTTAAATTCCCACGAGCGCCTGGATGGCTGAGCTATATAAAAAAAAGGTTTCTAATTTAAATTAGTGATAAGAAACCAACACAGCGGTCTTGGAGGTGGGGGCAGGCAAGCAGTGTTGTGAGGGTGCAGTACCACAGGATGCCACTAGGTGTCCCTTATGACCTCTTTTGGCCACATAAGGTACTGCACCCTGCATCATGGATAGGGAAAGGATATGACGCAGCGATGACAGCTGCTGACTGTGGGGCTGAGGATCTGTGTTCAATTCTGCTGTGGGATCAACATCCTATGATAATGGGCTGATCCTTTAATTTCCCCGAGTGCCTGGATACCTGCTATATAAATGAAAACTACTAATTTGAAGTAACGCTAAGATCTCAATGCTATGATCTCAGAGGTGGGGCAGGCAAGCAGTGTTGTGAGGGTACAGTACCACAGGCTGTCTGTCATTAGGTGTCCCTTGGGACCTCTTTTGGCCACATAAGATACTGCACCCTGCAACATGGATAGGAAACGGATATGGTACAGCGGTGAGAGCTGGCGACTCAGGAACTGGGGATCCGTGTTCAAGTCTAATGTCGGCTCAAAATCCTATGAGTCTGGGCTCTGATCCCTTAATTTCCCCCGTGTGCCTCGATAGCTGCGCTATATAAATAAAAGCTACTAATTTTAAAAAACCGCTAAGAAATCAATGCAGCCACCTTGAAGGTGAGGGTGGGTAAGCCGTGAGGCCCCCATTGTTAAAGCTGAAGCCTGCAACAGCAGCTAGGTGAAAGTCCTTAACAAAATAGTGCTCACAAACTGTAAATAATATTTACTGAGTAACAACACATGTAACAGGGGAAGTCCTTATTGGAGGTTACAACAGGGGAAGAGGAGGTACTAAGGAGGGACTACTAGACACATTTACCAATTAAAACAAACCATTTCGAAAAGACAGCCAAAGCAGCCAATAAAATACATGGGTGGAAAATGGGTGGAGTATAAACCCCATATTCTGAATACAACATGTCTCGAAGAGACAGCGCAACTGCTGCCTAGGTGAGACTGGAAAGTAAAGAAAGGGAAAAGAGAGCATTAGCAGTAAACTTTGCAGCTACCCAATGATTAGGCTTGTCTTTTCTCACAATTTAAAATGCTCTTGTAGCCCAATCATGGAAACTTTGTGGGCCCGATTCACAGAAGTAGTCTGAGACGAAAGTCTAACTTTACGACTTTCGGTATTCACAAAAGGCATTTGTGACTAGTAAAGTTAGACTTTTGGACTAAGGGTGGGCTTGCATGGCCTTGTAGATATGTGCCTGCACTGTGCGCCACCGGAGCGTCAAAAAAGGTGACACTCCGGTGGTGTAAGGGGCTTATAAATATACCCCTGAGTATCTCTTGAATTCATGTAGCAACATCTGGTTGAACAAAATCCTCCCATTGTGGAGCCAGTTCCAGCTGTGTTAAAATAAACTGCTACAAACACAAGAGGGTATTTTATTTCCTTATTGAAGTACAATCACCTGTCTGTGTTTTTCTACCAATATAGAACATATTTCTGGCAAGTAGTTCAGTGCTAGCTCTGCTCGGACAGTGTTCAGTGATTCACTGATCTGTAGATGTTCAAAGAACTCATAACAAGGCTTACGAAATTCCTCCTCAATTTCTAAAAACATTTTAAGGGTACTATTTGTGAATAACTGATACAGGAATCATGCCCCTATATAAAGTGATCATGGCATCAATATTTCTAAAAAACTGTTAAGGCTCGAAACACAGATAATGGTTGCAAAATCATTGTAATCAGAGTGGCACAGCCTAATAAGAAGTATAGTGCCAATCTTTCATATTTATGAGAAGTTTAGGAATTTCTTTAAATATTAGCTTGTAATTTGCTGTTCCCAAAAGGTCCTATTTGAGTGTAAGTCAGACTCTTTAGTACTTCAGTTGGGACACTGCATAGACTTGATGCAGTGGCATTTGACCTGCACTTAAAATCTTAGGGGCTTATTCACAAACATTTTGTAGTACTTTTATAAGTACCATAACAGTACAACTGACATGTAAGAAAGTGGATTATTATTATTATTATAAGCCATTGCGTACCTCAAGGAATAATAGCACTTCTTTTCAGGGTGAACCCTCAAAGTCACCAAAGTAACCTTAGCTCTACCCTCTTGTATCACTGGCACAGAACAGACAGGCTTAATTTAGGGCAATGTCTAAAGTATTTATGCATTACCAAAACGGTCATAAAGTCAAAACACCACACAATAAAAACCCTAAACCGAATTAGAAAAATAGAGATTACACTAAAGGACAAACATCCAATAAGGTGAACCGGGATATGATTTTCCAAATGTTTTAAGTAGAAATATGGCCAAAAAGCACAAAGAGCCATTGATAGTCAATTTGAGCAGTAGACAATGTGAGGCTGACTGTGATGAAGCCATAGTCGGATACAATATGTGGATTGGTCTCGATAAATCGCACTGAAGTCAAAAAGTTCAAAAGAATCCCACTTCAGAAAAGGATTTAGACAAAATTGTGAAGAAAAGTCATGCAATGTCTTCTAAATTGAAATGCAGAAAGGAACTTTGGTAATTTTTATGAAGAAGAACCCTCCATGATTGGGCCACTGCTGAAATTGTAGCAACTGTCATGGAACCAAAGGCCTGATACTGGAAGGAAGTTGGTCCAACTGGCAGTGGTGTAACAAACCTTGAGGGGGCCCCCCTCCAGGGTACGTGAAGGGGCCCCCTTCGGACTCAATCTAGAGCTCAACCAGCAGAAGTGCAGTACTGTCGGGGTCCCCTGGAGGGTGAGGGTCCCCCCCCCCGCACCACGGGGGCTGCAGGGGCCTTTGTTACGCCCCTGCCAACTGGAGCTTTAGAGATTTCTTATTTAAAATGTTCTCAACACGGAATGGGACTTAGGGTCTCATTACGGTGCCGGTCGAACCGGCCTCTGTGGTCCTGTCGGAGGCGGTCGGATTACGATGTGGGTTTCTGATGACTCAACCATGGCAGTATGACCGGCTGCCTCTAGTGATGGGAAATGAAAGATTTGGAGTGCATAGCCACCCAAATCCGTTTCTCTACCGCAGTCTTCGCCGTGATTCCCTTCCTCCAGGTCCCCCCTACACCAGGCCAGCTGAAACCCGATGACTCCGATCCTGTGGGTGCCATAATCCAGGTAAGTCCTTCTGCAGTATGTATCCCCATTGACTGGACTGTGCACATTCCCCCACACTTCAGCAGTGAGGTACATCATGCACAAGGCTTACCTCCACATATGTTGTGCATGTGTATACAATGCACATGTTTGATATGAGTTTTGTATGCATTTGCAGCAACATATTCAGGGATATGTGCTCCGCTGTAGCTGTGATTGCCATGGTACCAGCAGTTGGATCGCAATATGGCAGGTGGCCTTTCATGCCTCTGTAGTCAGAAAGGTCTTGCGAGGACGGCTGACAGACGGTCGGTCTGAGCGGCACCATAATGACTTCCATAGCCATTTTTTTAAAGCTGCTGGGATTCTTGACTAGAATATAGCTGAAATGCAATACAAAGCTGTGCAACTTGTAGTTGGGTACTTTTTCTGGCTGGTCCCACTAAGGCTCTAGACCACTAGAAGAAAAGTTTTCAAATGTTTGAAAACTTTCTCTTGATGCCCAAATAACCACAGGAGTATGTTTCTAATGTCCCCAGGACACCAGGGGGGCACTTAGAACCCGTTGGGAATCTGGCAGAGGCCAAAAGCAAAGTCGAGGCCAGGTCCAGTTGCTTCTTGTCATGTCACTCACCTGGCTTTGTCCTCAGAGAAGATCATGGATCTCCTATCTTTCCTAAAGTGGCTTTTGATCAGGGAACTGTAACCGTGAATCAACTGCCACCCCAGAAGGGAAAAGGTTTTGGGACACAATAACAAACAGAGAGACTTGCATGCCTTCAAGCTCAGCCACAGTCTTCTTGCAGTCGTACGTAAGTGTCTCCTCAGTCCTGGAGATTGTCATTGTGGTATGTGTGTAATCTAGTGCACGGTGAGCTGTACTCCAAATGCATGTAGCCAGTTTTTTAAAATATGTTTTTATTGGCATTTCAAATAAGTAGTGAAGTATACATTACATTCAAGACAGCAAACTATTATCTCAACCATGCGAATGTATACACTATTTGTCAACATCCCCCACCCTCACCCTCCCCCCACCTCGGGCTCAGTAAACAGTAGTACTTGTGCAGGTTACTCCAGACTACCAATTGGTTGAGTCTAATTCGTCTGCGACCGCATCCTCCATTCATGTTTGGATATCAAGCACACTTCGCTTTCTGTCTGCCCAAAAACTCCCAGTGCTATGTAACCAGGTGTTATGGCGCAGATCTGTGCCCTTTCTGTACAATCTACGGGGGTAGCTCATCTGGTGGCATTAGCAGCTCTGCTAGTATTGCCG
Source organism: Lissotriton helveticus (assembly GCF_964261635.1). NCBI lineage: Eukaryota > Metazoa > Chordata > Amphibia > Caudata > Salamandridae > Lissotriton > Lissotriton helveticus. The sequence continues at coordinate 750,104,031 of NC_136069.1, read as the reverse complement.
CCCACGCCCTCAAGTCGTCACTCACTTTTTCGTCTCTACAAGTTACCTTCATATGGCATCCTTCAGCACTTATCCACTCAGCCATATCTTTCAGCCAATCGTCTATTATGGGGTGTTGGGGGACATCCATCTTCTTACAATCCCTCGTTTGGCCAGCAACAGCCCCAGCACCATAAAGCACCTGCGTTATTTCGTTTTGTTGCAAAATTGTATCAACCCTAATAATGGTGTCTCCCACCCTGTGACAGTATGGAGTTTCGAGAGGACGGTCTGCCAGTACTCATTGATATCAGGGCATCTCCATAACATGTGTATAAAATCCGTCGGCTGTCCTCCACACCTTTGACGTTCAATGAGCGCTCCGGGTATATAGACTGCAATCTACTGGGGGCCAAATATATCCGATGCACCACATTGTATTAAAGGAGCTTAAATCATTCTATCGTGGATGTGCCTTTGACCCTTTCGTATATCTTATCACAATCATTTTCCATTATGGGTTTTTCTATCTGTGCATCCCATCGCTCTTCTACCGCCAATGTCTGTTTTGGGGCGTCCACCCTCAGGGCCCTATATATATGGGAAATCCGTCTTTTGCCACTAGCCACCATTAGGAGAACTTCTAGCTTGTGGGATGGGGGTGGGGCATCTGGGAATGAGGGCTAGAGCTCTCGAATGGTGGTCGCAATCTTGGCATATTGTAAAAACTGTCCAAGGCCCAATTGAAAGTCCTTGAGTGTGTCTGTTAGTGTTATAAATCTATTATTAGGATAGTGGGCTCCCAGCATCGCACAGCCGCCTCTATGCATTCTTTGCAGAGACATAGACTACTCTATAATACAGAAAGGATGTAGTGCCCAAATGTTCATTTCTCCCGCACATGGGGTTTGTTTTATCACTGTTCATACTGTTCTATCCCAATCGCTGCAAACCATACGGACCGCTTAGGGCAGCCATTGTGGGCCCCCCTCATCATCAGAACTTCCAGTAGCGGATGTCCACTACATATGCCTCACAGCAATCTACACTCCCATCTATCCCCTTCATCCAACCAGTGCACCGCATGCTGGAGCTGTGCCACCAGGGAATAATACTCCATATAGGGTACCTCCAGTCTGCCCTTCTGCCATTCACGAGTCAAGGTCACCAAACTCACTCGCTTCCACCCGGCATGCCAGAGTAATTCCATCAGCAATTTCTCCAGTTCCAAGAAGATACGCCTAGGAATATCGTATAGAGTGCCTTGGAAAACATATAAACACCTAGGGAGCATTACCATTTTAGCAAGGGCTATTTTCCACATCAATGACAATTTGAGTGTGTTCCAACATTTTATGTTGTTCTTCTGACCGCTAATGACTCTCTATATTAGCCTCTTAAAACTCCTTAGCATCATGTGTGACCATTATGCCCAGGTATCTCACACGCCCCCTCTCCCGGGGCAGGGCCAGTCCGGCAAGTCCATAGCAGGTCTCCCCGCCAGGGTGCCCAATGGGAACAATTTAGACTTGGAATGGTTGACTCAAAATCCAGCATGCTTGCCAAAGTTCCACAGAACCTCCAGCATAATTGGGACCGAATGACTGGGGCTTCTAAGATAAACTAATGCATCGTCCGCGTATAATGATACCACATGTCTGGTGTCCCCGACTTGTATGCCCCACTCATGTAAGACGTCACGCAAGCGGCTAGCAAGCAGTTCCATAGCTATCGTAGATAGGAGCGGTGACAGTGGGCATCCCTGCCATGTCCCCCTATGTAATGCAAAGCCTCGCGATACCAACCCACCTATACATACCCTAGATAGGGGTTCCTTATACAATAGTTGCACCCATTTTATGAAGCATTCACCAATTCCTATCTTGTACAGTACTTCCCATATAAATTCACAGGAGAGTGAATCGAATGCTTGTTCGATATCTAGTAGCACCATGGCATATTGCCCTTCGCTTAAGACAGGAGAATGAAGAACCTGTGACAGCCTCCTGAGGTTTCACTGGGTGTTCCTATTAGGGATGAATCCACACTGTTCCTCCGCTATCAGTTGTAGTAGGTATCCCAATAATATCGTGGCACCTTGCAAGGCAAGGTAAACACACCGTCCGGCAAGGTAAACACACCGTCCTCCATCTCCAGGATCATCCAGTAGCATAGTGCAATTTATTTTTTAAACACTGTAGTAGAGAGAAGCTTTTCCTCAAATTCATTTGGTTCTCCTAACTTTACACCCATTGTCTGAAACCAACTTTGAACCTGGAGATATTTAAATCTTGAAAGCCTTGAGCCCACTACTTGCTCGCACCAGTTCCATGAAACCAACTGACCCTCCAACAGCAAGTGCTTCCATATTAAAATACCCGCTTCTGTAAAGGGTAAAGCCAGTGAGTCTTTTGTCCATTCAGGAGAGCCTGGGGCATCCCAGATTGGGGCCCAATGGCTAAAATATGGTATGTTTTAGACCTTTCTGATTTTAAACTATGTTTCCACCATCTCCCTCAGAATCTTCAACCTAACCTTCTTAAAGTATTTCGGATCAGCAAATTTAAACATGAAACCAACTCCAGCTCCCTTCTCCTTTATGAGCATCTCTTTAAACATCCTACATATCTCTGAATCTAAGGGGATGTCCAGTAGCATTCTACCATTCTTTAGTGAAAAGGCCCAGGAATAAAGCATGAAGTCTGGAAGAGCTAAACCTCCCTTCACCAGCCTCCTTCTAAGTTTGCGCCAGGATATTCGCGGCCCTTTTGATGCCCAAATGAATGAGCTTTCATCGCTCTGTAAATTGACAAACCACTCCTTTCTAAACGATAAGGAGATTGAATCAAACAAGAAAGTTAATTTCAGAAGCACAATCATCTTTACTAAGTTCACTCTACCGAACAGAGTTAGCGGAAGATGCATCCAACCCCGAATATTAGCACAGATCTCTTTTCTAACCCAATCAAAATTAACCTTAGAGAGGTCAGCAATATTTTGAGTGATCCTTACTCCCAGATATCTCATTTCTCTCTTAACAACAATCCCCATCACCCCCATATTCCAACTCATCACTTCTGTCTTGTCTTCGTTAATGTTGTAACCTGACACTTTGCCAAACTCAGTTGTTAATTCCATCACAGCCCTCATGGTTTGTGGATAGTTTGTTTTTTCTAATTACAGAACTTTTCCATAGCAATCTCGCCTTTTACTTGCCGCCAAAGTTCCTAGTCTTCCCCTTAAATAAGCTTTATAAGGAACCCAGACTGTCCCAATCGTGGCTGAACCTAAATTACTTAAAAATAAATCTTCAGTCTCTAATCTTAAAATCTTGATAACCTCCTCCTCCAATAAAATTGTACGATCTAGCATCCACCTAGAACATACACTCCTTTCTCCTAACCTCAAATGAAGGAGAATGACTGAATGATCTGATAGGTGTACACCAATGTGTTTGGCTTCGATTACCGCTTCCTTTAGTACCCTGTCAATCAAGAAATAATCAATACGAGATTTATGTTTATACTTTTTTTTGTAGTAGGTAAAACAAAGTTGTGACTCTGCCATGCACCTCCATATGTCACAAAGACCCCACTGGACCATCAACATCCAAACTCTATCAGACATTTTAGGATTAAACACCGCTCTACTATGCCGGGATCTATCCATTTTATAGTCTAAGATGGTATTAAAATCTCCTGTCATTATAATCTGTTCTGGGAAACCTAAAATCTCATTTGCCAGCTCGTCCAATGGACCTGCATCATCCTGGTTTGGCCTGTTATACCCTACCAAAGTATAATTCTGATCAAAAATATTTAACTTTGCTACAAGCCATCTTCCTGCAATATTTGAGACACTTCTTTCTACTGTGAAATTTGTTCCTGGCTCAACCAATAATACTACCCCCTTCGTAACCATTGTCTGATTCGTATAGACAGCATGTGCAACCCACCTCTGCGATTTAAAGAACTCCCTACTTTCTTCTTCTGTAAGATGTGTCTCTAGCAGGATAATAACTTGCGCTGGGCATTCTTTTACATATAACATTATCCTATCTCTCATACTCTTTACCTGAAGCCCATTTACGTTCCATGCTAGAATTCTTATCTCCTTTACCCTTTTTCTGGACATCCCCTAAAAAAAAGAAAAAAAAAGAAAGAAAAGGCTAGCATTGCTGACTAATTAAGAAAGAAAAGGCTAGCATTACTGACTAATTTGGTGTAAAACAAGACATTTGAAGTATTTTTTATATTTTTTTCCCTTATGCTCCCCATGTTGTGCTCCCCCGACACCACTCCTCCACCCTTGGAAAACCCTAACCAACTTCCCATGGCCAAAAGAAAGCCATATGGGGGAGAATCCCAGGTCGTGCAAACAGATTCTATTCAAATACATACAAATATATACAGAGTGGAGCAATTAAGTAGGATCCTATTACTAAACCTCCGACTGGAGCTCCTTAATAAATTTGTTAACCTCCTAGACAAATCAGAAAGAATGCATTTTGTTGTTTAACATCACCTTAAGTAAAGTTGGGAATTTCACTTGAACCGACTTTCTCAAGGGTTCCATTCTTTTTCCCAACTCCCATTGCCTATTAGATGTTGCTACTGAGAGGTCTGATCTTATTTCAATTTTTACCCCGTCCAGGTCTAACGATGTATTCTCCAGGGCCGTGGCCAGGATTCTTTCTTTTAAAACGAAATTAACTAGGATTCTCCTCGGTTTGGATCTGTTTGCATTTAACCTTAAAGGGTCTCTGTGAATCCTTTGAATGTTTCTAGCAATTTCGTCTTCCGATTCCTCCAGCTGAAGCTCCTTTTTGAACAATTGTACCGCAAAACTCTTGATATCACTGCCTTCCTTACCCTCAGAGAGTCTCAAGATTTTTAAGTTATTTTTTGTTTGGAGATTCTCCAGCCGCTCCACCCTTTCATCCTGATCTCTCCCCCTCGTTTTCAGATTTTCTATCTCATTTCTGTTTACTTGCTCCTTTACTTTAACGTCTCTCACTTCCGCTTCTAAAGCTAGAGTCCTTCCATTTAAGTCGTCTATCTTTTTCTCCAAAGCTTCCCAGACAGACTTTATTTCTCTCTGATTCGACTCTGATTTCAAATCTCTTATGAATCTCGAGCGTGAGAGAGACAAACAAACTACTAATAGGAGGATCTCCATTCTCAGGGTTAACACCAACATTGCCCATCTCATTCTGTACAAGCCTAAAATGGTCCCCAGACAGTTGCTCAGGCTGGCTCGCTTTACTATTTCGGGATCCCCCTGTGATTCAGGGAGGGACTGATCTAAGAAATCCGTACTAATATCTAAAGAAACCTCTCCCTCCGGATACTCCTCCACCCCCTTATCTCTGAAGCCAACACCTGGAAACGATTCGGACTCAAATGCTCTGACCATTCCACTGAACTTGAACCTTCACCTGTGGACCCGTCTCCTGCTGGATGTTGTTGTTGAGTTGGGTGAGACTCAATTGCTGCCGTAGTAGGGTTGCCCCTTAACACTAAGGTTTTTGGTACTACTTTAAAGTAATCAATCAATCAATCAATCAATCAATCAGGCAATTTATAAAGCGCGCTACATACCCGCGAGGGTCTCAAGGTGCTGGGGGGGAGGGGGGGCTGCAGCTAGTTGTCGAAGAGCCAGGTCTTGAGTAGTCTTCTGAAGGTCTGAGGATCTTCTTTCTGCCAAAGCAGGAAAGGGAGGGAGTTCCATGTCATGGCGGCGGGGTAGGAGAAGGACCTGCCTCCGGAGGTGGTTCTGTGGATGCGGGGGACGGTGGCCAGAGAGATTCGGTGGAGCGGAGTCTCCTGTTGGGTTCGTAGAATGACAGTCGGTTGTTGAGGTATACTGGGCCTGTGTTGTGAAGTGCCTTGTGTGCGTGGGTCAGGAGCTTGAAGGTGATTCTTCTGTCGACGGGGAGCCAGTGCAGGTTTCTCAGGTAGGGGGTGATGTGGTCTCGGCGGGGGACGTCGAGGATCAGACGTGTTGAGGCATTCTGGATTCTTTGGAGTCTGCTGAGGAGTTTAGCTGGGGCTCTGGCGTAGAGGGCGTTGCCGTAGTCGATCCTGCTGATGATGAGGGCGTGGGTGACAATTTTTCGTGTGTCAGTGGGGATCCATCTGTGGATCTTGTGAAGCATGCGGAGGATGTGGGATCAGGTTGAGGAGACTGCGTTGATCTGGTTGGTCATGGTGAGCTTCGAGTCGAGGATGACTCCCAGGTTGCGTGCGTGGTTGGTTGGTGTAGGGGCGGTGCCCAGGGATGTGGGCCACCAGGAGTTGTCCCAGGCTGAGGGGTTGGGTCCTAGAATGAGGATCTCTATCTTGTCCATGTTGAGTTTGAGCTGGCTTTCTTCCATCCAGTCGGCGACTGCCTTCACACCGTGTTGGAGGTTGGCTTTGGCAGTGAGGGGTCATTGGTGAGGTAGAGGATCAGCTGGGTGTCGTCGGCGTAGAAGATGATGTTGAGTTCATGGAGTCTGTAAGTAAGTAAGACCTGAGAGAGGGGGTCACTTTGATCGTGTACGCAGTACTGTCTCCTTTTAAATTTGTTTCCGCTCTCTAGCCTCCTTACTCAGTACTTCTCCCCTAGGTTTTACTTCTTTTACTTCTTTCCTACTCACCCCCGTTCTTTAGCGTATTTAACAGAGTTCTCCTGCAGCTCGGAAAATTCCAACCTATTCCTACTCCCCTTAGCCACACTCCTCAACGCATATCGGGAAATAGCAGTGGATTTCAAACTAGTACCGTTGCCTCTTTCCCCACTTTCTGTGCTTGTTTTATTAAATATGGGTCGCTTTTTCTTACCCTTTGTCTTCACAACTGGAGCCTCCTCAGATAAAGACACCACAGGTTTGCGTAATTGCACCTCCGTTATTCCAGAAACTAGGTGCTCACTGTCTTGTACCGCCTCATGCCACTCCACACTTTTGCTGGCTCCCCCACCTCTGCTCCGGAAGAAAACCCTTGCATTTGCCCGACGCCCTCTATGCAGCTCCAGAGCCGCTTTCCGCCACGGCTGCTCGGCCGTGTTTGCTTTTCTACCCGGGATACCTTCCCGCTCCTGCCGTAACAACCCAAACAAACTGCGGACGCTCTCCCCGCCTAGTCGCCCAAGGTAACTACTGAAGCTCACCAAGCTCCATGCTACCTCGAGCAGAAATGCCCTGTGCGCAGTAAAATTTCACTTGGAGACACTCTCTGCTTACTGCTTACTGCCACGTTAGTAATGGCCCTGTTCCAGCCGCTGTGAATCACAGCTCCCGCTCCCCTCTCCAATACGCTAAAATTTCATGTCAGTTCCATCCGGAGACCCCCTGTTTCAAAACAGAGACACTTCTCTTTACAGCACACCAAGGCTCCGCGCTACCCTGAACAGAAAAGCCCTGTGCATGGTAAAAGTTCACCCGAAGACACACTCTGCTTAATGCCGCGTTAGTGGTGGTCCCATTCCAACTGCAGTGACTCACATCACCCGCTCTCCTCTTCAATGCGGTTGAATTTCGCAACGTTTCCAACCAGGGTCACTTACAGTTTACCGCCTCTACTTTTATTGTCCCATCCTAATCGCAAACAATCACTACTCCCACTCTGCTCTCCTCTCCAAAACGCCTGCTGCATGTCTCTCAGCTCACCCGCGACCTGCCGCTAGTGGGCCGCCATTTTTTCCCGTTTTTTTCCATTCTATACCTCTTAACATATCTGCACAATCCCCAGACACTCCAGGTAACGTATTTCCAGTCAGAGACTATCCATGTTGTTGTAGGTTAACTAACCACGAGATCAGGCCACAGGACCTCGGACCCGCAAGATATTGCGAATGAGTTTGCTGACTACTATAGAGATGTATAAACCTCACGAACGAAGTACACTGAAACCGATGCTCTTTCCATGCTCCATGATATCCAACTCCCCAGACTTTCCGAGGAGGAAGTATCCGACTTAGATAGAGACTTAGAACTCTCAGAGGTGGAGAAAGCCATCCACGACCTGAGTGGAGGAAAGGCCTCTTGCCCAAACAGCCTGCCAGTTGAACTATACAATCTGACCCCAAGTAAAATCGCACCACACCTTGTTCACATGTTACATGAAAGTCACGATGCGGTGTGGCTCCCAGCAGACCAAAGATTGGCCAATATCATGGTCATCCACAAGATAGGGAAACCCAAGCACCTCTGCTCCTCCCATAGGCCGGTATCACCACTCAACGCAGAAGCCAAGATACTGGACAAACTACTTGCCACCGACTATTAACAGTCATCACTAACCTAGTACACCCCGATCAGTTAGGTTTTATGCCAACTAGAAATACTTCTCTCAATTTACGGAGGTTACATGGAGTGCTTGCACGGGCCAACACTATACTAGAAGATACAGTTGCTTGATGAGGCCATGGCCTTTGATACAAGTGAATGGCCATACATGTTTGCGATGTGGATACGAAAAGATCCGATAATCAAAGGGTTGAAGTGGGCTGCGGATTGGGAGGACCGAATATCGCTTCATGCCGAAGATATCTTATTATATTTAGCGTCGCCTGCAGCATCCTTGAATGGACCACTCCACATCTTTATTGTCTTTAGGGAATTTCCGGGATATACCATTAACTGGTCTAAGTCGGTTCTTTATGTTCTAAGTGGTAGTTCGTCAACCCTATCCAAAGGTTTTACTATTAATACTGCCCGACAGGCTTTAAATACCTTGGTAGTCATGTTTCCAAAGACTTGACGCTCTCTTACAACCAAAATCTCCTTCCCCCACTGCAGCGCCTTAAAAAAGATGTCATACACTGGAAGACGCTCCCTCTGTCCTTATTAGGGAGAGCTGCCTTGTTCAAAACGATGTCCCTTTCCTGCTTTCTTTATGCCCTTCAGAATGCGGCACTCCTTGTGAAACCAGAATACTTCAAATCAATTGACACCGCCCTGAGAGAGCTCCTATGGGAGGGAAAGCCTCCTAGAATCTCACTTCCTAAGCTCACAAGAGGGTGGTATGATGAAGGCATTGTACTCCCTGACATCAAAAGATACTATTGGGTTGCACAACTGACTGCCGTTAACCATTGCACTTATGGACCACAGGACGATCCAGGATTTAACATGGATAGGTTTCTACTCCCCGAAGGGGGTTACAGGGGCGCGCTATATGTAAATCCTTCCCGACTGAAATTAACGGGGCCCACTGACCATTCTTCTCAGGTGTGGCGGGCCGCCACGTTAAATCTGGAATGGAAGGACAGAATTACGCTGGTCACCCCACTCTGGGATACCGCCTGATTGGGGAATCTAAGAACAACCAAAGGGTTTGACTGGTGGGATTTAATTGGAATGTCCTCAGTTGGGGACTTGTGGAAGAAGGGAGGAATAGTTTCCTTTGACCAGCTGCAGGCCGACTATGAACTTGCTGACTCGGAACAATTCAAATATGTCCAAATTAGGCATGCGCTGTTGGCAGCAATACCTAGGGGTGAAACTCCACCAGAGTCCTCCCCGATAGAAGACAGGCTACTGGATGGACACCTTCCAGACAAGGCAATCTCTTTGATTTATAAAAAGCTTATAAATAATGTACCGGACCACCTCCTCCGACTTCGAGCCCACTGGAATCACGATGTAGCTGGACTGGATGATGGTGAATGGTTAGAAGCACCTGCCTCTCCTAGAGAAATGGCCATTTCATCTAGGCTCAGGCTAGTCCAGCTTAAGATACTCCATAGAATATACCACTCTAGGCCCACGAGGGTCTCAAACTGTATGACAGAAGTCATGGGGGTTACGACCGACTGTAATATTAAGCTGTGTTTTCTAAATATTTGGGGCCCCACGGACCTGAATACTAAAGAGAAACCGTGGGTGTCATTGGAGATGACGGTCGCCAAGCAGAATGTTGCATGATTTGGGGGTACAGAAAGAACCGTCCCTGAGGCATTGGAAGAACAATATGGACCACTGTATGTTTTCCAAAAAACTGTATATGTATCAAGATGTTGTCCCAATAAGTGGTCACAGATATGAAGAAAATGAAATGCTTACAGAGGAGTGATCTGTGAGCCCCCAATGGACATACAAAGGGAGGACATTGAGTGATGGTCGCTGGTCTGACATGCTGTATTAGACTCTACACTGGTGGGGAGTGACTGTTGCCTATTGCCGAGTTGAGAACAATGCTGCCTGTACATTGTTTTGATTTTTTTTTAAATTCTTTTTATTAACGAAAAAGGGACAAACAATACATATACAAACATAGACCAGAGTGCATCAGGTGACCATTGTTACATACATTTAGATGCAGACTTCCAAAGAAAAGCAATCAATTAAAAGAAAGGGAATGGACTTAGGCAACCTCCTGTTCCTCACTAACAGGATCTAATTGCGGTGGTTCACAGATGTCGCCTCGATAGGCATTCCAGGTTCCCCATATCTTGACCCATTTGCGGGGCCGTCCTCCAGACACATATACAGACTTCTCACGAAACATACACCAGTCGAGGTCTTCCATCCATTTCCCAACTCGAGGTGCCCGAGAAGCACCCCAAAGCTGTGCAATATTCCACTTAGTAACCGCACAAGCCAAAGTCACCCAGATCTTGCCATAGCTCGGCAGGTCCGTGGGCTCCCACTCATTCAACAAACAACATCTTTCCTCCAGCTCAACCCTCACTCCCCATACTTCGCTCATTTTCGAATGTATCTTGGTCCAAAAGTCACGGACCCTCTTGCACTCCCACAAAATATGCAGGAACGTACCAGGCAAACCGCACCCTCTTCTACAATCAGCAGATGCAGCCAAACCCATCCTCTGCAATCTCGGACCCGTGACATAGGAGCGGTGTAAAATCCTTAGTTGAACCAATCGAAGCCTCATAGGGACCGCCACCTCCTTAGGGGACGACACTGCCTCCCTCCAGTCCTCCTCACCAAGCACAAGGCCATCTGCAACCCATTGTTCACGCAACTTCACCAGGGGGTCCTCAGTATGGTTGATCAGTTTGCTATATGTTAAAGAAATCGTTTTTGTGGGGACAAGGCCATCTAGCAAACGATCCTCCAGTGGGGAGGCCACCGGTGGCTTTTCGCCCCTGGGGATAACAGCACATAGAGCATGGCTAATCTGGAGGTAACTAAACCATTAAGTTTCATTCAGCTGATACTTAGCCTGCAGCCCCTCAAAGGTCAACATCCTGTCCTTGCCCCACACATCACGCACCTGAGTTATACCAATAAAATCCCAGCGGTCAAACCCTTTCGTTTTCCAAAGCATCCCCAATTTCTCAGAACTCCACAGCGGTGTAGCCAGCGTCAATTGCACAGCCCATTTAAGGTCCCTATTGGCCTCATGCCACACTCTCGTAGAGATCAAGGGGGGCCCCACCAACGGAAAACGACCACGCCTAGCATATAACACGCGGGTGTACTCTCCATCCTGCACCTGACCACGGTCCATTGCAAATCCGGGATCAACAGGAGAGCCGTAAATGGCGTGGTTGATGGGGGCCAGCTGGGACGCCCAATAGTACTTCCGAATATTGGGCAGACCGATGCCCCCGTCATACCAAGGCAACATCAGCTTTGACAACGCAATACGCGGCCTCCCCTCCCACAGAAGGCTACGCTGCAAAGACTCAATCTCGCCAAAATACGATGGGGGCACAGGGTCGAAGGAATTCTGTAGAGCATATAAGAACCACGGAAGAGCCATCATTTTGAAAAGGACAGAGCGGCCCAACAGAGAGAGCGGTAACGCCTTCCACCTCTCAACATCAGCACAAAGTCTGGCCAAAGGGGGCAACAAATTCAACCGAAAGCGTACCTTAGGATCCCTAGAAATATGAATCCCAAGGTAGCGAAAACTGACCAGTTCCACTTTCACAGGGCAATTCCCAGGCACCCTAAGGGGATCTCCACTCAAAACAAAAAGGACCGATTTCATCCAGTTGATCGCGAAGCCCGAGTACCTCCCGAAGATAGCGAAGACATCCATAAACACAACGAGGGAACTATGGGGGGAGGTAAGGTATAGCAGGATATCGTCGGCGTAGAGCGAGATCTTGTCTTCCCACTCCGATGTCCAACGCAGCCCTCTGATCGATCGGTCCCACCGCACCCAGGCCGCAAGCGGCTCCAGGGCCAAAGCGAACAAAAGAGGCGAGAGGGGGCAGCCCTGACGAGTTCCCCGTCCAAGCGAAAAATCACGGGACTTATGATTATTCACGACCACCCGAGATAAGGGGGCAGAATACAGAAGACGTACCCAATCAATAAATACTGGGCCAAACCCCAGCTTCCGCAAAACCGCGAAAAGATAGGGCCACTCCACCCGGTCGAAGGCCATAGTTGTGTCTAAAGACAACAACACTGTCGGTTCGTGGATGCGAGAAGCGCTCGCCACCACGCCATGCAGCCGACGAAGATTAAGTGCAGTGTTGCGCCACGGCATGAAGCCGGACTGATCTGGATGGATCAAGGTCGATATGACCTTCACCAAGCGGGTGGCCAACAGTTTAGCCAATACCTTAGGTTCCACGTTTAATAAAGAAATCGGGCGATATGAAGAACAATCCAGCTTGGGCTTACCCTCCTTATAGATTACCACAATATAGGCAACACGCTGATCATAGGGCAACGCCCTACGATCACGGCTTTCCATATACATATCCTTCAGATACGGGGCCAATCGGTCAGCATGGAGCTTAAACAATTCGATGGGGAGACCATTAGGGTGGGATGCCCTACCAGAATGGACCCCCCGAATGGCCATCGCCACCTCGTCATTCGTGAGAGCAGAGTCCAATAATTCCCTATGATCATCCGACAGGGTTGGCATCGGTATATCCCGAATCTTTTCAGCGTTATCTGCCTCAGTAAAAGATCCGTCCGAGGTATACACCCCCTCATAGTATCTAGCAAACTCCTCAACTATCAACTGGGGGTCCGACGTGGCCACCGAGCCCGCAATGTTCAGCTCAGGCACCAAGCGAGACCCCCAGTCGCCCTTCTCCAACCAAGCAATCAGTTTCCCCGCCTTGTCCCCGTGCTCATAGATCCTGCTCTGTGTGGTAGCGTGTTGTGCCCTCGCACTGTCACGTGTCAGATGTCTATATTCGTCCCGGAGCAGTTTGAGGCGATGGCTCTCCCCAGGGTCACCCCCGGAGAAAACAGCAGTTTCCAGGGCCAAGAGTTCTGCCTCCACTCTGTCCAGCTCCGCCCTCTTCTTCTTCTTCTGCCCAGATACAAGGGAAAGAACCTCCCCTCTCACGACTGTCTTATAAGCTTCCCAAAAGGAGCACCTCGAGGTAACTGAGCCCTCGTTTTCGAGAAAATAACTATCTGTAATCCGCACCCGCGCCTTTTTAACCACAGGGTCATTCAAACGCCACGCATTTATAGGGGCTATCCTTCCGACGTCTCCCTGTCCCATACACAGCCGAAGCCAAATCGGCGACTGGTCGGAGACCCCCCGCGCCAAATGAGCCACATTCCGAACGACGGCCGCCTGTGCCGCTGGCAATAAAATGTGGTCGATCCTTGAAAGGGAGTGATGCGCCGCCGAGGCATGAGTGAACTCAGTAGCGCTCGAGTGTCTGAGACGCCAACAATCCACCAGCCCCGACGCAGAAAAAAAGTCAGGCAGCCACCTACGAGAGGGCAACAGCACCCGGGGGGGGGGGAGCCTATCGAGCTCGCCGTCCATTACTGCGTTGAAATCCTCACCCAACACCTTAATTCCGACAGGAAGGGTCAGAATCATCCGGCCCAAATCACGAAACGTATCAACCTGCAGCGCCGGGGGGACATATAAAGACACAAGTGTGACAGTCCTACCCTCCCAAAGACCCGATATAGCTACATAGCGGCCACGATTGTCAGACCAGGTCGAGCGGACCGCAAAGGGAAAGGAGGTCCTCACCAAAATGCCCACATCCCTAGAGCCCGATGTGAAGCCAGCGTGGGCGACAAGTTTGTAACCGCCCCTATGCAACGCCATACATCGCCTTCCCAAGAGATGTGTCTCTTGCAACAATACAACATCTGGCATGTGCCGTCTAATGAACTGACTCACCATGGTTCGCTTTATCTTGTCACCCAAGCCATTCACGTTCCAGCTGAGGACGGAGAACCCCAGGCCCTGTCTAACGGAAGCCATTCATCATTTCGAGACACAGGAGATCCAAGTGCACCCATAGCAAACCCTGGTCATACACAACAAACAAGTCAAATCGCCAACACCCCCAACTCCCAGGACCCCAACCCCCCACCCTGCACCCCTGCATGCAAAGAATGCATATCCCCAACTCGCAGTGTGCCTGTCGCCCCCAACTAACTACAGGTATCTAAAAGTAGAAAAACGGAGGAGGACCTTACAACAGGCCGCCCGCCCCCCCCCCCCCCACCCCAGACCAACCACTGTCCCCCCCATCCGGTAAAGGCACAAAAGAAAAAGAGTCATGAACAAAGATTGTCCAGATGGGGGGGGGGAAAGATTTTACAACCCCTACCAGGCACCTCTGCGCCATCGATATAGTTCAAAACAAGTCACAGTTCTTCATTGTCTGAACGGGCCTGAGCCCCAGGCTCCGACCCCACAATTCGATCCAGCCAGTCCGCAGCCGCCTCAGGAGCGTCAAAAAAACATGTACCGCATTCGCCGTTTAATGGACAGGAACCCTTGCCGTTGTCTCTGAACCGACTGAGTGAAGTCCAGGAAAAATAGCAACGAAGCATTCTCGTAGGCCAACGGTCCCGTGGACCTCGCGGATTGCAGGATAGCGTCCCGGTCTCGAAAATTCAGGAGCCGTGCGATGAGGGGACGCGGAGGCGCCCCGACATCCGGGCGGCCACCGTGAATCCTATGTGCCGTCTCCACAGTGAAAAATTTGCTGAGGCCCTTAGGCTTGAGATGATTGAGGATGAGGTCCTCAACAAATAGGTCCGGGGAGACCCCCTCGGACCGTTCCGGAACCCCCAGGATGCGGAAATTGTTGCGTCGCGCCCGACCATCATACTCATCGAGCTTCCCATCGAATTTGAGTCGGGCCGCCTGAAGCTCACGCACTTCCTTCTGGAGCTCCGACACATCCTCGAGGAGACTTCCAGTCTTGATCTCAAGATTCTTGACCTTCTCCATAGTTTTGGTGAGGTCAGCCCTGATGAGACCCACCTCAATGGTGACAGTGTCCAGTTTTATGTCCATCTTGCCCAAGGAAGATTGGACCCCAGTGATGGCAGCCATTAAGTCTTTCATGGTGGGGTCGTCATCATCCAGACCCCCACCCGCACCCCCAGGCGGGGTTCGTTTCGCATCAACAGGGGACCCCTTGGAAACAGCATATTTGTCGATACGATTCGACTGGACCTGCCGGGCGGATTTCAGAGATCTCGGCGGAGGCTTCTCAAGGTCTCTCGACGCCATCTCGATCGCAAAAGCAGGAGAAACCCACCACTCCTCAGTCGAGTGCAGGTGTGTCCTACGGAGGGCGACCTCTGGACAGGAAAGGGAGGCCCGGGGCGTCTCGGCCACCACCCGGAGGTGACAAAATAAGATCCAACCGGCCACTTCCGGTACCGGAGGCCGATGTTGTTGCACTACACCCCGGATGGCTCCGAACCAGGGGTTCCGGACCCCGAGACCACAGGCCCAAATCCCTCCGTCGAGGATATTCAGTCACCGGAACAGCCAATCGAGCCAGAATTTCACCTGGCGACTCAGGTGCTGGTCCCCCACCCGTTGGTAGGGACGAGGTTCAGGATACTGTGCCGGATAGTCGGTCAGGATGTGGCGGCCGGCGGAGCCGATGCTCAAGCGGCCATCTTGGTCGCTGGCGCGGCTCCTCCCCCTTGTTTTGATTTTTAAGTGACAGTTTGAATCTAATAAAAATAATTGTTAAAAAAAAGATGTTGTAGGTTATGGGCAACGCTAGGCCCACTCTCCCCTTCCCTCCCTATTTTGGCTTCTCCCTGCACATCATAAATTCTTGGTCCTCTTTCTGACTGTCAATCTGAGCCACGATTTCCCCCTGCAAACTGTAACAAACCCACAAACATCCCCACCTCCCTCGCGCAGTGTGACCAAACTAGAGAGCCCACCCCAACTCAGCCCTCACGTAGAATGCA
This sequence comes from Lissotriton helveticus, assembly GCF_964261635.1. Classification (NCBI taxonomy): domain Eukaryota; kingdom Metazoa; phylum Chordata; class Amphibia; order Caudata; family Salamandridae; genus Lissotriton; species Lissotriton helveticus. The sequence continues at coordinate 750,087,926 of NC_136069.1, read as the reverse complement.
GCGCACCAAACCCACTGAAGAGGCAATGGCCTTAGGGTTATTCTGATACTAGCAGAGGGCCATGGTTCCAGCAAGCAGGCGAGGCCAAGGCACTCAGCCCATCTGACTAGACCATGACCCCCATTTATTCTGCAGAGTGCCTCCTAGCACAAGGGCCCGTCTCAGCCCCCTAAGTCTAGTGCCCGCTCTTACTAGGGTACTCCTCTGAGATGCGGTCCCTAGTGTGTCAAGCCAATCATTGGCCTCTGCCAGAGTCATGAAAAAGTAAGCCTTTCCATTGTGCTTGATTCTAAGTTTCACAGGGAACAAGAGGATATATCTCATGTCACTGTCTCGTAGCCTTTGCTTAGTTGCCCAAAAGTCTGTCTGCTGTTCCTGTACCTTACGTGTGTGATTTGGAATATCATGATCACTTGTCCATTGATCTTTGGAGTGCCGTGCGCTCTGACATGATGAAGTATTACATCACTATCTCTAAAATTAAACAACTGGACTATTATAGCGCATGGTGGTGCTCCTGGCCTGGGTGGAGGCACCAGAGCTCAATGTGCCAGCTCTATTGTGTAAAAATTAGATATCCTTTTGGTACATAACTTATTCAGGAGCTAGTCCTCTAGAAAGAGTTTCATCGATTGACCCTCCACCTTTTCCGGATTGCCAACTATGCGGAGATTATTCCTTCTTGAACGCCACTGCATCTTTGACCTGTTCCTCCAGCCATGTGGTCTTAGATCCAAGCCCTGTGACCGTCTTTTTCAGTGAGGCTATTTCGGATTGTACCGTTTGCATTTCTCCCTCTGTGGCAGTAACCCTGTCCGAGAACTTCCAGACATCTGCGTGGAGTAGTCCCATCTCCAATGTGACTGTCAAATCTTAGCTATGGTGAGTTCCTTTGATCCCTTGATCTTATCCAGTAGTTTGGCGAGCATAGGGGCCTTGTGTACCCCATTGGGGGCATGCAGGTCTGCAACCCCTGTTGCCCCCTCCATCTATAATGGCATGGCATAGTTGTCATTTTTATTTGCCTGCACATTCTTGCCCCTTTTTCCTTAGCCATGGCCTACTGATTTCCACATGCCCCGTGCGTAGGCCCAGTTATTTTTTAAGTTTCGGATCTTGCCAAACACTTACTTTTGTTTCCCCAGATAGGGGGCCCGCACTACAGCCATGCCTCCATGTGTCCCGGTCCGAGCCCAGACCCAGATCCATCCCCTCCAAGTCGTGCACTCATCACTGATGTGCGCCGCTGCCAGATATACACCCTCCCAAGGGCTAGGGAGTCTCTAGTGTGCTGCCCTCCCAAGCCTATTCAGGCCTCGCGGCTGCTCTCCTACTACTCCGTAGTACTTAATCCAGACTCCTCCAGGCTGCTCGCCCACTGAGGCGCATCACTCCAGTACAGCTGCATTGGTCTTCCTTCCATTTGCAGCTTCAGACCGATCACTATCCACCCATGGGATGGTGCCACTCAGCAGACCACACGTGAAAGTTATTGTACACGGCCCCCTTCAACTGCCACCGGTGGCCCCTCCCAACTTCGTAGTACACAGCAATGGGGATGCGCCCCTCTCAACCTGCTCCCAGCATGAGAGGACTCACGCTTGTTTTCTAGCACAGTCCAGGGCTCCACCAGGCTCGCAGCCGGATACGTCCTTGTCTTCCGAGGGTGCCTTCGGAGGCCTCCTGACGCCTCCATCTCTGCCTCAGCTGTACTTGCCAGCTCCCGTGGTCCTGGCCTTCTCAGACCACCACAAATTGCCTCTCAGAGGGAAAGCGGGTCACCAACTCGTCGCTGGCTCCCTCTTGCAGCACCCCAGTTCCAGGCTCATCTGGGGTGTTCTGCTGGGCTGGCCGCTCTGCGTCACCATTTCCTGCCACTCACCGGATCCAGCCTACCCTGACAGCCCGGGGCTTCAGCTACATCACAGGCCCCGTGGTTGAGGTCCCCGTCTTTGCTTCTTTTGGACAGCCGCAGGTCAGTCCTTCGGGCCGACGAGGGCTCGCCCACCTGCGCTAGACAGACAGCACGAATTTCAGGTGAGTATTTAGAAGGATAATCTAGGATTTATTCCAATTTGGCAGGAGCTTCGGGGCTCACGTCTAGCATGTCATCCTGCTTGGCCATGCCCCCCAAGTAGACAGTTTATTCAACAAATGAGTAGTCATGAAATATTCTCTCCAGACTTTGACATGTGCACTAACATTCACTTACACAATAATGATTCTATTGCTGCATAGACTTCCAATAATCAACTGTTAGCCTTGGAGTTGCAGCACTCCCAGCAAGAAGCTGTATTGTGTTTTCACATCATTCACTAGATACACCTTGCTTGTTCAACTATAGGCACAAGTTGCCCAAGAGAGTGCTTTTGCATTCACAGACTACAGCACAATGAAGATTGGCACAAAAGAATGTAATTAGGCGCTAATACCAGGGCCTCTGTATGTGTATTAAATAATACCCTCAGTGTCTTAATGTCCAAGAGTTGTCCTGTTTTTGGATTTTCAACATCATAAAAATAAGTCTTTAGTTGATACAGTTGCTGTTAGTGCACTAACCACAAGAATAGTACTCAATCATGTTTTCTCCTTTTAGGTGCTGTGTTCCAGGGCTGGTGTTTGTTGCGTCGCTGGATGTGCAGGGAAGAAGATGTCCCCAGCATCAGGAGAGCTGTGCGGCATTGCAGGGATGGAGTTCGCTACATAGCTGAATTTGCAGGGGAAAGATGTTCGCAGCATCGGAAATTAGCAAGAGAGCCGCAATGCAGAAGAAGCTCGGCTGGGTCGTGTAGATGTTCAGGTGAGTGGGATGGCTGAAGAGGATACAGCCTGTTCAACTAGTGGTCAAGCAAAGCACTGCCTTGTGGTTTGAGTACGGTATGAATACTGTGCCCAAATCCTGATGAGTCAGCCCAAATATCCCCATAGTCATGTGCCTATGATCCCACCCACTTTTTCAGCAGTACCTGTTTGCCCTCCTGCAAACAACCCAACAGAGCCCCTCTTTCTCAAAGTCCAAGACTGGGAACCTTTCTCCCCTTGTGCAGAGCCTGTGTACCTACGCAGAGGTGTGGCCAGGTAAAGCACGTCCCCTCATCTGTGGTCACTTAAATCCAGTTCTGGAGTAGATTTCCTCTCACTGGGTTTGGTGCAAGCCTTTGGGGATAAAGGCCATGGCCTTTCCAGGTGTCTCCTAATATTTACTTGTGACAGGGAAGCCACCTCTGAAGTTAATTAAGTAACTGGGTCCATCCTATCTGGTCTTCCTACAATAGGAAGAAAGCACCTCCACACACACACACGCCACTGTCTCTGCTCTGGGAGCAGGTTGTGCACCTCATCCAGGCCAACCAAAGGCTGAGCAGTACATGGAGAACTAATGCAACTTAGCCTCTTGCAGGTTTGGCCGGGTAAAGATAAATTCTTAAAGGTTGCATTTCAAAAATTTAAAATAAAAATATAACTTAATCATTAGATTGTTTTTTTAAATATGAAAATAAGTCTTTGAAAGGAATTTCTAGATGGTGTAGGGCAAAAGGTATAGACTAACATGTATAATCTATAGTTGTACACTTCCTAAGAGCCAGTTGCAGCCTGAACAGTGAATATGTCACCACTGAAGGAACATGCCGTTTCTAATGCCACACATATTTCATTCTTAAATATTATGTAGCCAACCTTGTGAGCAGCAAAGTGAGATTAGGGGTGACTTAATATTTAATATCAGGTATTCCTGTCTGTCAAAAGGGTGACTTAGACAGGTCAGTGCATCAAGGTTCAAGCTGCTGCTGTTAGGCTATGTGGGGTAGGCCTGAAGCCATGTTTTCACTTCCGCTGGAGTGCATGGCACAGTAGGTGCTACAGTCCTCAGGTCACATTAAACGTTCTGTCCTTGGTTACATTTCCTTTACCATATACAAAAGACATATCGGCAAGTTAAATAAGTCAGTTAGCGATACGTCAATTTAACCATGTTAAGAGGGACAGCACGGGCACTTTACTTCTGTTTAGCTAGGGTAAAGAGCACAGATTTCTAAGGCCAACACAAATAGTATCCAGATAAAGGTGAAAAATCTGGGGTGACCCATAGAAAAGGCAGATTTCCTTTATCATTTATTACAAAATGCTATTCATAAACCTATGTGCGGAAATCTCTACTTCATATCTCCTGTCTTATAGTTGTAGAAATCTCTGCCCTGACTGCGCAGATCTCCGCACATGGATGCCAGTGTTTTAGTAGTAAATGTGGGAGGGTCATAGGGAGTGGCTAGTAAATGGAGAATACTTACTACTAAATGGAAGTGGTTTAAGGAAGGGTAAAGGGGAGTTAAGGGAGGGCTAAAGAGAGGTACAAGGAGGGACAATCACCCACCCTCAAAAGAGTAGGCCTATTGCTTTTCACAAACTGCACTTCTTTAGTTACTACAGCCAAAAGGGTCCCAAAACAGATGGAAATGTACTCCAGCGCAGACATGGAGGAAGTCCAGCAGCACACTTGGCCAACCACTGGTACTGCAACATCCTCCCATAGAAAATAATGGAGGCAGGGACTTAAAAGAGAACCCCTAAGAAATAATGTTAAAAAAATTATTTCACTGTAACTTTAAAAAAATGTATATATAAATCTAATGTAGTGTTAAAAACAGTATGTATGACTATAAAATTGTTTGAAAATATGAAATATTTTATGTTCACTAATAAAAAATACATGTAAATTGATGTTATTTTATTTTATTAACAATAATTGTATTCGTTTAAATGAACCATATGTGTACAATTTAGCAATATTAAGACATAAAAAATACATACAGACATTATAGTATAGGTGTTTTTTTCATTTATAACTCTATAAAAATGTTTGATTTCATTCAATACATTTATAGTAATTAAATATTTAATTCGAAATTAAGTTGTCTTGTAACATTTTTATATTTTATTCTGTTATTAAATACATCTAAAAAATTAATTTGCATAAATATTTTTCATAAAAATATTTTTACTATTTTTTTTAAAGCTTAATAAACATTTTTACTTTGTTATAGGGAGATCTCTGCCCTAGTTCACTTACATCACCACCATAAGAAGTGTCTAGTCCAGAATAAGTTCTGTTTAAATATTCTCAGTCAAGGTAGAAACATTGTCATTCCCTGTGATCAAGTACTCAGCGACCGTAAGGGGGGTTTGGGGGGCAGCCGAGCCGCGAGGTCTGCCCCCCGGGCAAATTTGGGAGGGGGAGGGGGGCTAGCCGGACGCGGCCATTTTGGCACTTTGGGCTGCCTGGGAATAGCCCAAAGGCAGCCCAATCTGGCAGGAGGTAGCCCAAAGGCAGCCCAGGTATTTAAGGGCTTGCGACACTCCCCCAGCCACCATTTTAGGTATTACGACCTGGTGGCTGGGGGGAGAGCTTAGGGTTTTTTGTTGTGGGCGCCATCCGCCTGCTGCCTGAAGCGGGCGGATGGATCCCATGGTTAGTGGTAGTCTGCGCGTTTTTGCCTTAGGTAGCCCGTGGGTGTCGGAGTCGGCGCGCCCCCCGCGGTGCGCTTCAGCTCGCCCGCGAAGCGGCAAAGCTGCAGGTGGGTGATAGGGGCCGCGCGGATGTCAGGAGCGCGGCCCCGGTGGGGGCCTCAGGGTTGGGTAGCGTTTAGAGCGGGCGAGGCGCGCTGTCATCGGCGCCTCGCCGCACGGGCCTGTGTCAGCAGTGGGAGGGGCGGGAGGCTCTGGAGGGCTCTGGGGCAGTGAGGAGGCTGTAGGCGGGCTTGGGGTGCGCGGATCGGCGCGTGGCTGCTCGTGTGTGTAGGGGAGTGATGGGGAGGCCCTGCAAGGGGGCGGAGCTTCACGGGGGAAAGCATGTGGAGCTGCGGTGGCTCTGGGGGGGCAGCGGGGGCGTCTGGAGATACGGTGGGGGGTAGGGAGGGGTCTGGGGATGAAGGCAGCCAGCAAGCTGGAAGGTGGCATTAGTGCCCCTCACCTGTCAGGCAGGGGGACAGGGCTGAAGGGGGGGGCAGGTAGGAAGGCAGGCATGTGGAGTTGGGGGGGGTAGGGGTTAGCAGGGGGGTCAGGAGGGGCCCGTGGGGGGGGGGTTTCCCCGGTCTTTTTAGAGTCGGAGGGCTGGGGGGGTTGGATGTGTTCGAGTCTCGGGATATTGGGGTGCAGGGTGCTCAGTGGCAGGGAACCAGCACACCAGAGGTACCTTTTTTACTTGCAGGGTGAGAGCCAGCGCGGGGTGGCGGACTTGGTAGGGCTTGGAACGGCCCGGCGGCACCAAGGAGAAGGGAGGGCTGTGCCTCCCGCGGCGGGCCCGGAGTCGGCGAGGGATCACGGCGCGGCTGGCTCGCGTAGGCCCCGGGCGGGCTCGCTGGCCCCTCCACCCACAGGCCCCCTGCGGCTTGGGGAACAGCAACGGAACGGGAGCACAAGCGCGGAGGACTGTATTGTTTTGGGTGCGAGGTAGGGTGGATGAGGCACTACATGGACATTTGACCGTAGCCAGGCCGCGGAGGCGGCGGAGGGTTAATCTGTGACAACGCCGGTCCGGCTCTTTGTTTACGCCGGTAGGGAAAATGAAACGATGGGGGGTCGATCAATTTTTACCCGCTGGCCAGGTGGGACTGACTGGACATATGCAAACTGCATTTGAACTACTCACTGACGTCGTACAAACTGAACTCCCTGAGCAGGTCACCTCTGGGGAGACATATGAGCCGGTAATGAAGATGCAACGACCAGATGGTGATAACGGCGGTCAAAGTCACGACCGAAGCAACTTGTAAAGGGGGGGTCGGTGCAGGAGCCAGTCCGGGGCCACGGGTGCTTGCAGGGGGTTACGAGGGGAGTGTAGACCAGGGGGTGTGGTTGTTTTCGGGGGGCGGCCACTTTCCGGTCAGCCTGGGAGCGCATGGCGTGGTGTAGAGCGAACGAGGCAAGGAGGTGGTTTGAGGGGCCGTATGGCGGGCCCATTTGGTGGATTGGCCAGGGGTGTGGTGGATGGTGTTTCCCCATTGGGGTGGTTGCATGATGGAGGAAGGGCGGGGTCGCATCCTCTAACATGGGCGTGGCCGGTATGTGGGTCGGTGTACGATGGAGAGGCCACAGGGTCGTCGCAGAGGCAGCCATGGAGTGGTGGTGAAGGCATGACGGGGTGCGCACGTGGTAAGCGTGGCATCGAGTTGGTTTCCGGCTCAGTCCGGTACACCCAGACGACGGGGCCTACTGGGAGTCCAGTTAACGGCCGCTGGGTTGTGGAAGGCAAGACGGGGTGCGCACGTGGTAAGTGTGGCATCGAGTTGGTTTCCGGCTCAGTCCGGTACACCCAGACGACGGGGCCTACTGGGAGTCCAGTTAACGGCCGCTGGGTTGTTGATAAGGCATGGTCATGGGCTGCTTGGGGTTGGGGGCGGGGTCCCGGACTCCACGGACTGCCAGGTGGCTGGACAGGTCTTGGGTGATCGTGGTTGGGGTATTCCGTTGCTTGTTGTCATTTGGAATTATCTGAGGTCGGGGGATTGTTTAGGGTCGTAGGCTCGGCAGTCGTTCAGGGGTGTATCGGGAGCGTGGACCGTTTTCTCCTTTTGGGGGTTGTTGCGTGGTCTCTACGATACGATGGTCATCTTGAGGTGGGGAGCGGGGTCCCTGACTGCATGGCCTGCGCGGGGCAAGACGGGGTGCGCACATGGTAAGTGTGGCATAGAGTCGGATTCCGGCTCCTTACAGTGCACCCAGACGACGGGGCCTACTGGGAGTCCAGTTAACGACCGCTGGGTTGCGGATAAAGCATGGTCATGGGCTGCTTGAGGTTGGGGGCGGGGCCCCGGGCTGCCAGGCGGCTGGGCAGGTCTCAGGAGATCATGGTTGTGGTTTTCCGTTACTTGTTGTCAAGGGGAATAATCTTAGGTCAGGTAGAGTGTGTGGGGTTGTAGGCTCGGCAGTCGTTCAGGGGGGTATCGGGAGTGTTGCTGTTTTATCTTTCGGTGGTTGTTGTGAGGTCTCTGCGATAATAGGGTCATGGGCTGCGTGAGGTTGGGTGCGGGGCCCCTGACTCCACGGACTGCCAGGTGGCTGGACAGGTCTCAGGAGAGCATGGAGGTCCTTGGGGGTGCCATGGGCACCGGAAAGGACAGTGGGGCCGGGCACGGCACTGTCCATGTTGGGTATTGAGCTGGACTCAGCGGCGATGGAGGCCCCCCTTTTTCACAGTTGAAAGGTAGCATGTGGGGGGCTGCTGAGGTGAGGGAGAAGACGGCGGGACCGGGCTGGCGCGTTCAATTGTTGGGTACGGAGCGGGACTCTGGGTCGAGGGAGGCCCATTTATTGAGGGAAGGGTAGCAGCGGAGTGGGGCTGCTGGTGTGGTGGCAATGCACACAGTGGAAATGTTGGGCATTCAGGTGCTGTTGGGACACGTTGGAGTTGCGGGTTGAGGCCTTTGGGTATGGAGCGGGACCCGGACGAAGGCGGCATGCTTACCAGGGGAACACTGCAGCAGAGGTGGTGGACGGCGAACGTTGGCTCGCACTAGTTCCAGATAGGGGCAGAAGCGCACGGGGCAAGGGGGCGTCAGGTGCTTGGGAAGATGGTCCTCTGGGTGTTAACGACGATATGGGCACAGTTGGGGGCTGGTGTGAGGCGCGATGTGGGGTGAGGGTCAGGGGTGTGGAATTTATTAGAATATCTACTTGCCCAGGGGGCTAGTTGCTTCACGAATATACTAGTCCGGTTTTCAAAATCCGCTGGCCACTTTTTGGTGCCATGTGGTGCTGCCACTAAGTGTTATGGTGATTTCGATATATGAGCTCTTCTATAGCCGCTCCGATTATGCCAGGACACATATCATAGTAGGGTTTGCCTAATAGTACCATTTTCGGCTGCCTCGCGTCCGCTTCTCCACATGGGGGACTCAAGATGCTGGTGAGCGGTAGTCCGGGCTGGGAATGCCCTCTTGCGTCTGGGCACACCGGCTAACTTGCAGGTTTTGGGGTTGTCAACAACTCTTCTCTATTTTTTCCATAAGGAGACATGTTGGAACTTTACGATGGAGGGTGGCATACGTAAACCTTTCGCAGGGTACAAGGTAGGGGGAGGGACTAGGTACTTTTACACATGCAGGTTTGCACATGAGCACATATACACTTGCATTTTGTTCAGGCTAAAAGGCAGTTCACGTATATTTTGGGGTAGTACAAGTCCTTGCCCTGCTAATGTAAAGTCTGGTAAATTCACGAAAGCCATATACCAAGAGGCATTTTTGAAACTTTAACGATTGGGCGCCTAAGCGGTCGGGCATTGATCAGGACCTTTTGTGTTTATTAAAATTCCCTCTCTCTGGGGCGGCCGGCTTCAATGGAGTGACAGCATTTGGTCTTTCACAAGGAGCATATCGGTACGCAAAGTGTTTTTGTTCGGGGCCAGTACATATATGGCAGGGTGTGCCTCTTTTGGGATCAAACACACTTTGGCTTTGCCACTGTTTGTGGTAAGGGGGAGGGTCCGGCAGCTCTCTCATCAATAAAATTTGACAAAAGCCAGGCCGGAACAAGTCATAGCATTGTCGGCACAGGAAAGCTGGCCACCGTTGTCAGGCCTCCTGGCTTTGCCAGGGCTGTGTATTTTTCTGGCCCATAGTCTTATGGAACGGGTCCAGATATGTTTCCAATGCGAATGTTTAAGGAATTACTAGCTTGCATTTATCACATTTTGCTAGAGGATGCTGCATGGAGCTGGTAATTGAAATGACAGTAGTTTAGCAAACGTTATTTCCCTATTTTCAAGGTTTTAGTCACAATTTATAGGGGAAGCAAAGGAACATTAATATAGCTTTCAAGCGTAGGCGAATACTTGCATGTAATCGGGGAGCATTTGGTGAGCATCGTGCATAGCCTCATGTTGCTACACTTTGGAACTGTGCGTATGCAATACATACTGGAACCACGGTCAGCTTGGCGGTCAGCACGTACACTTACGTAGAGCGCTCTCCCGAATAATACGGGCTGGCAAGTAAGGAACCATAAATACGAGTTTGGACTGCATTGACGCAGGCATACACGCATATTCACTACACTACTGGCGGTAGCCTTTCCTGATCCTTAATGTGGTACTGCAAACTGGCGGTAACGGGTTTGGTGCACGGGGGGGTTGGTCCTACTTGTCGCGAGGACAAAGGCACATGAAAGTTTGGGGCATTTGACCCCAAACAATAAGCCCTGGGCGGGGGCTTGGGATTCCACACCCCTGGGGGTGCAGCGGTCTTTTCTCTTTCAAGTTTGGGTCGGTTCTGCGGTCGGGACAGGTTCATCTACATTGGGGGGATGTTTTGTGGTCAAGAGGGGCGGAGTTTGGGCTGCAGGCTATGCGCCGGGAATTGGCGGAGTTGCTGGGCAGGATGTGTGGCGTTTAGACGGAGTGGTACCGCGGGGGCGTGTGGAGGGGCAGTTCTGCCGCAGGCGGTGGACAAAGCGCAGAGACATTGCAGGGTAATGGGGCGCTTGTTGTCGGCATTTGGGTTTCCGTGGGACATGGTGCACGGAATTCAGGTATGATGCGCTGGAATTGGGTCGAGGGGATGGGGTTCCTCTCTATGGAAGGGATGGCCTGGTATCTGTTTGAGCTTCGGGAGGTGTTGGCCGGTTTGTTGGGCGACTAGGCATTGGGGGAGGTCCCGCCTGCGGTAACTTGGGGGGGGCAGGGGAAGGGGGAGGCGGCGTAATCGCCTAACCTCCACCTTCCCCTGGGTGGCGGAGTTGTTTTGGATGTTGGCCAAGTTTGGCTGGAGTTCGGTATTTTGTCGTTGAGTTGGGGAGCGGGAGCAGGGAAAGGGTAACCAGTTTGGGGGGTTACATTAGAGGGTAGTGGTTACTGTTGCAAGAACAGATAGGAATGGAGGTCTTGGGAGGTTTTTGGAGTAGGAGGGATGGGAGAAAATTGGATACCAAGGAGGGAATGATTTATATATTGCTATGTTATAGGGTGGGGGATTTGAACATGTGGGGATCGTAGGGGTGGGGGGGGGATAAACAAAAGGGGGTCAGGTAACTCGATGTTCAGAGAGGTGTTTAGTTTTGTAAGGCGGTGAGCCAGTTTTAATATATATGTGATGTGCACCTGTTTCAATAAAGCGGCCTTTTACACACAAAATGGTAGTCGGTCGTGCTTGCCACCCCTCACTCCCTCCCAAGGGGGGTTTGGGGGGCAGCCGAGCCGCGAGGTCTGCCCCCCGGGCAAATTTGGGAGGGGGAGGGGGGCTAGCCGGACGCGGCCATTTTGGCACTTTGGGCTGCCTGGGAATAGCCCAAAGGCAGCCCAATCTGGCAGGAGGTAGCCCAAAGGCAGCCCAGGTATTTAAGGGCTTGCGACACTCCCCCAGCCACCATTTTAGGTATTACGACCTGGTGGCTGGGGGGAGAGCTTAGGGTTTTTTGTCCCCGCCCACCCTCCCTGTTTCTTGGAGTTTTGGGGAGGCGTTTTTTTGGGGGGGGGGTTTGTTTTGGGTGTTAGGAGGCGGTATTGGGCCAGGTGCACTGGGGGAAGATATTTGTACTTTGTCGCTTGGAACAGGTGCAGGCGGAGTTGTTTTGGATGTTGGCCAAGTTTGGCTGGAGTTCGGTATTTTGTCGTTGAGTTGGGGAGCGGGAGCAGGGAAAGGGTAACCAGTTTGGGGGGTTACATTAGAGGGTAGTGGTTACTGTTGCAAGAACAGATAGGAATGGAGGTCTTGGGAGGTTTTTGGAGTAGGAGGGATGGGAGAAAATTGGATACCAAGGAGGGAATGATTTATATATTGCTATGTTATAGGGTGGGGGATTTGAACATGTGGGGATCGTAGGGGTGGGGGGGGATAAACAAAAGGGGGTCAGGTAACTCGATGTTCAGAGAGGTGTTTAGTTTTGTAAGGCGGTGAGCCAGTTTTAATATATATGTGATGTGCACCTGTTTCAATAAAGCGGCCTTTTACACACAAAATGGTAGTCGGTCGTGCTTGCCACCCCTCACTCCCTCCCAATGGCCGCTTGGAGCTGAAGCTCTGTGAGAACCCTGCACATCACTGACAAAATAAGGTCTTAAAATCGCATGACTGCCTGAAAAAAGCTGCGAACCAGAGCACAAAATGAACACTGCAACCTGTGAGCCTGGTCCGTGGGCAAGCGTCGTAAGCTGACGAATGTTCATTGTGGCCTGGCGCGGCCCAGGCAAAATGGCGCCCGAGCCCGGATGAGTTACCTGCTGGGGAAATGACGACCTGCCAGCCAGAGCGAACCATAGCCCACAGAAAGACCCCTGCGGGGACGATTGAGGCCTGCTGCTGCAATCACCCCCCCCCCCCCCGCTTGGTCTGGGAACTTTGCTAAAACCAGCCGCTGTAAGAATACCGCTTCTACTGCAGACCGGGAGGCTGGGAGAGAGAGGCGGCATGCATCCGTGAATAAAAGTACAGAGCAAAGTCCCCCTGCAGGCGCGACCCCCTGACAACCTGAAATCGATGAGGTGAGCCCGTGGACCTGCCACGTAAATAACAGCTGCCCTCCATCCTGCACGCATGAGGGCCACACGGGGGACATGGAAAGCTGAGGAAGGGGGGGAGAACAGAAGCTGCGGGATAAATCTGAGCCACCCTCCTGTAATGGTGGGTTGATGTGGAAATCCCATACCACAACATAAGATGCCAGTGGGCACCATCCCCCCTCTCCTAGTGCGCACCCGCTGATTTGTGTGAAGGGAGCCCACCTCTGCAGCCATATGCAGGGAGAGTGCCTAAAAAGAGCGCTTATTGCACGCCCACGACAATTAACCAAGAACCGAGCTGCGGGCAGGCGGCAACACCCATTGAACTCACCGGGCTTCAGCCCCCCCGTCGTGTGTGGCAGCCCGGGATGAGACAGATCCCGGGCACACACAGAGCCGCACCCGAACGTTTAACAGGTCTTTAAAAGACCATTTGCATGGTAATTAGGCCTTCCAGTTGTTTCACCCCTTCTAAGAGCGCCTGCAGCACCACTCTGCATACTGATTAAAGGTTCAGCCCCCCCCCGAAATTTTTTCTTAGCCCCCCCCGAAATTTGCCTCTAGTTGCGCCTCTGGCTGCGGGGATGGCACGTACCTCAAGGAGGTGACACGCAGAGATCCCAAACAACGGAAGTTGCCATTTGACGCACTTAAGACTCAAGAGATTGCGCAAACCAGCACTAAGGCAGAGGAAACATTCACTGGAACACTTGGGAAAAGCGGCCCACCAGACGCCAGTGCGCTGATGCAAGAGCTTACATCTGGCTTTAAAGTTCTAGATAGCCGATTCGACACCTTGGATAAAAAACTCAATGGACTAATGGAGCACATAGATCGACATGAAGCTCAATTAGACACCGCGGAGGGTCGAGTCTCAGATCTCGGAGATGGCACTGCCCAAACAGCCAAAAGACTGGAACGGCTAAAGAGAGTCATGAAAACGATTGCCATAAAAAATTAAAATTTAGAAGCAAGAGGCTGAATAAACAATGTGCGCATAGTGTGGGCGCCAGAATCCACCAATACGGGGAGAATGTACCAGTTTACTGAGCGGATGCTGGTAGAGATCTCTTTGGTACTGAACATTTTACATCTACATTTCTTGTGGAGCGGGCGCATAGAGCGCTGGGACCGTGCCCAAACCCTGGATGCCCACCCAGACCCATCACCGCAAGGCTGGTAAACTTTAGAGATTGAGACACTGTGTTGCGACTAGTCCATGAGGATGGGGGTTTATCATGGCAAGGATCATCCATATCCATATGTCCAGACTTCACCATGCTTGTACAGGAGGCAAGGCGCAAATTCACAGGAGTGAAAGCGACACTACGGAGCCACGGATTGAGGTACAAAATGTTGTATATAGTGGGACTCAAGGTTGATGTGAATGGCAAATCAAGGGTGTCTGATAAGCCCACATATGTCCAGAAATTTCGCAGACAATACTCCAGAGGAAAGGCAACGAATGGAGGGGCATCCCAGGGCAGAGCGTATCCAGACAGCCACTCAGGCGCAAGCGTGAACCTCTTCACACCTAGCTGAGGCTCGGCCCACAATGCTGGGAGCCTTGCCTTTGAGACACAACTGTTGATGATAATTGATATCTGACCCATTCCTATGGTATGCTGATTTAGAGTTGGTAATTAGTAAGTAACTTCTGGATGCAGCTCAGTAGGGCCTGATTTGCTTAATATATTGATGTGCAGATGGTTCACGTAGCGTTGCCGCCCCAGTGATATCACAATGGTACTTGTATGGAGTTATCTTCTACATTGGCATTACGAAAATGTAATGTTGAATGATGGGTACATGGGGAGCGAACCTGGTAGACAGCTACAGGGTTTGTGAAGGGGAGGGGGATGGGCAAAGGAGAATGTAGACTGTTAGTTTTTGTTGGCCAGGTTTAAAAAAGAAAAGGAAAAAATGTAATCCATCTTCAAGTACGTCCTATATGCTATTGTATAAGTGAGTAAATCGAGTATTATCAGACAATACTGAAATAATTTTGAATTATTGTTCATTGCGTGTTAGTATCGCTGAATGACATCATAAATGTAATCAAGTATTGTTCTCCTACTAAAGCAATGCCAGACCATCACCAAAGTGGTAACAGGAATAATTATCTGTGTCGGTGGATCCTTCGGAGACTTACAGATGCCCACAGGCAGCTGGACATCTCTAAATGCGACGGGTGCTGGTCCAGCGCCAGTGTGGTGGAGAAAATAACCACCGCTACCATGCCAGACACTGGGCAGCCTGCCACCTTTCAAATCAGGCCATGCATTTCTATTATTGGAATACACGGACGGAATTAACACGTGTCTCTGTTCCTCCAAAAAATTGCTGGATTAGCTGACAGAATTTTTTATTTTTGAGCAAGAGAGGAATCTAACAGTCTGTTTAAAATACAGAATTGACGAATACCCAACCAGAAAGGCAGCCACATCCATTTTAGAAGTCCTGGGATCATTTTTTCAGTTGACGTCAAGGTGGAACAGCGTGCAGCCAACATGTGAAACGAGAAAGGCGAATGGACTGCAGCAGAAGGCCCAAGGTTGTTCGTAGCAAGGGAGGTTGAGAAGAAAGGGCGGCCCGGCTGAGCGCAGTGATGGAGATGTTCTAAGCAGAGAGGTGCGGGGGGGGGGGGGGGACAGATGGAGAGCTCGTGAATCATAACACGACCCTGCGAAGGCACTCCGGGGTAAAATCAAACTGCAGATGACTAATGTTTAGAGAAAGAAGGAAGCAGCAAGGCAGAGAGGGAAGGAGCGGTGCAAAAGGGCACGCTGCTCTGGGAGGCTCAGGGGCTCCTCAGATCCAGGAATGGTACATTCTCCTGACAGACTGCGAGACTTCTGACTGGAAAGAAGAAAAACGGCATAAGTTTTTAATATGGTGAGCTTGAAGCCTTCCAAACTTTGAGATAAATGTAGGATAATCGAAAGCTTCTTCAAATGTTAAAGTGAGGGTTTACATATTCAGCCTCATTAGAGATTGTCACCAAGTGATGCCTTTGCCTGTACGCCTTTGCAATGGCAACTGTTTTAGACCACATAGGGTCAGATGTATGAAACTAACTTACGTTTGCAAACGGTGCGAATCTCAAAATTTGTCCGTTTGTGAATGCAAAGTGGCCTTGCCTTATGTATGCAAGGCTTTGTATTTGCAATGTAGGTGATCACAATTTTTAGTGATTCCCTAAAATGCAAATGTAAATAGGGGATCGCAAATTGTGAATCCCTTATGCACATGTGAGAACCCTTTCCTAAAAGCAAATTGTGCATTTAGAAAACGTTAATTACAATCAACTTCAAGTTGATGGTAGCCATGTACAAACTTTTAAAAATGCACAAAACGGCATTTTTCAAAGTGCCATGTAGCGCACACATGCCTATAGGTCATATGTGTGCTTTACATGTGCACAGTTTTTTTTTTGGTGTGCTTTAAGGGGCATTAGGCCCAGGGCACCCTTGGCTTTGCCTTAGCTAATTTGCAATTACCAATTAGGTAATCGCAAATTAGCTAATGCAAAACCATGTGCACCTTTGGGCCTCTCGAACCATAGGAACGAATGTAGACATATTTCCTAATAGCAGTTCACTATTTGCTGAATTGCTATTAGGTAATATTAAGGGATCGCAAAATCTTTGGTGATTCCAAAATACAAAGCATTTTGCGATTACCAAATAGCGATTCAGTAAAAAACGCTATTTGAGAATCTCTAAATGCTTTTTTTATACATCTGGCCCATAGTTCTCTGTATAAATAAAATTGGCCACAAGCTTTATGTAATAACAATACAAAATACTCACTGTCTAATATGTCACACATAGCACAGTGCTGAGCAGGTATGTAGAATTCACAGGGCACAGAACAAGCATAGGCAAAGCCAATAGGTGTCACCAATGGGAGCGCTACTGACTTTGTCAATTTCTCTGGCTATATTGTTGAGCAGTGCAGCTTCTGTGCAGCATAGCGGAAAGTCAGAGAAAAAGAACTATGATGTGTTCAGCGCAGCCTGCGAGGGTCAGTGATCTGGTTTTTTTTTTAGCATGGGATTAATCTCCGCCTTCATAAATAGAAAAGTGGACGTAAATTGTGTAATTCCGTGTAGCATATTAACACGGAATTAACTGAAAATTCAGCGAGATTACTCTTGAATTACACAAGTGTAATTCTGCATTTAACGCTATTTCTTACCACAAAAAGCCCCACTGAGTCTAAAATGGATGCAAGGATGCATTTCACTATAAGAAATAGTACTAAACGCAACAGAACACAAAATCTGGGCATGAGGAGCTGCTTGTGCTTGCTAAATGTGCTCTTGGGGTAGGATTTTCCCCCAACCTAGTACCGGAATTTAACGCTAATTTCTTGCAGCAAAAGGCACTCTTACACCCAAAATGGACGTGTGGATGCATTTTAAACTAAGGAACAGAGCTAAATTCAGCAGAACATAAACAGGGAGGAAGAGCAGCCACTTGCCTTCCCTAAATGTGCTCTTGCAGTAGGATGTTTTGCCCAAAATGACTCCTAATTACACAAACAGAAATAATCACATAATTATCGGTTATGGTGCATCCAAGAGTAACGTAGAATTATCAAAATTACTCTGATTACACGTAATCTAAATTCTGCTCATGCCTGATCTAGACAGCCATTGGGTGAATTTTGGATGCATTCTTTCTGCCAGGACAGGGGAAGGCAAGCAACGAAGAGGGAGGATGTAGGGGGTGGATGGGGTAAGCAACAACGGTGGAGGGTCAGATGGACAAGCAACAAGAACAAGCAGCAAGGCAGGAGTATTGTGGGGAACAGGTCAAGCAACAATGAAGGAGGGGGAGGGTGAAGGGGAAGGCGGTGAAAGTAAAAGTAAAAACAAGCATTTGCAATGTAATAGGTCTCGCAGTCACATGAGTTTGAGTTATTGGCATTGTAAATGACAATACCTTTTATTTATGTTTTGGGTTTTAAAACATATATCAAAGGCACTGTCATTTACAATACTAATAGCTTAAACTTTCGCAAATGCAATACCAATTGCATTGCAATAAAGGGCCTGCTCTACTGCTTGTTAGAGGAAAAGACAGGCCTGCGATATCTTCAAGGTAGTGATAAATAGTGCAGTGAAGAAGATGTGTAAGTGTTGTAAATTACACAGACACAAAGTGTGAAGTGAGAGTTACATATGATCCGAGCTATAAACACTAACAAAGCATTCCAACACCTCTGTGATTACACTGTTGAGGCTCAGGAGGAAGAGCGGGAGGGAGGGGGGCTGTTTCCTGCCCTCTCCATGAATTGAGTGTACAGTGTGGCATTGTGTAATGTCATTGATATCTTTGGCCTAATAAAAAAACCACTCCAGTTGTAGTAGGGCCCTGGCTTCACCTCCTGGTGCACGGCGGGCTGTGCTTTATGGAAGACACGGAGGGACGGTGGGAAGGTCTCGGCTGCAGCTCCAGCCTCTTACAGTGCCCCTACTATTACTAGTGAGCGAGAGGCACTGAGGTGGTGGTGTTGGTAGTGGTGGTATTGGTATTGGTGGTGGTGGTATTGGTGGTGGTATTGCTATTGATGGTATTGGTGGTGCTGGTATTGGTGGTGCTGGTGGTGGTGGTGGTATTGGTGGTGGTGGTAGCCTTGGTCATATTAGTGGTGGTGGTATTGATGGTGGTTGTATTGGTTTTGGTGGTAGTGGTGGTGGTGGAATTGGTGGTGGCAGTATTGGTATTGGTGGTGGTGGTGGTAGAGGTATTGGTAATGGTGGTGGTGGTATTGGTGGTTGTATTAGTATTGGGGGTGGTGGTACCATATTGGTGGTAGGGGTACTGGTATTGGTGGTTGTATTGGTACTGGTGATGGTGGTATTGGTGGTGGTATTGGTGATGGTGGTATTGGTGGTGGTGGTGGTGGTATTGGTGGTGGTGGTGGTGGTGGTATTGGTATTGGTGTTGGGGGTATTTGGTTGGTGGTGGAGGTATTGGTGGCAGTGGTGGTATTGGTGGTGGTGATGGTGTTGGTGGTGGTGGTACTGGTGGTGGTGGTATTGGTGGTGCCATTGATATTGGTGGTGGTGGTACTGGTATTGGTGGTATTCGTAGTGGAAGTATTGGTATTGGTGGTGGTGGTACTGGTATTGGTGGTGGTGGTGGTGGTAGTGGTATTGGTGGTGGTATTGGTATTGGTGGTGATATTGGTAGCGGTGGTGGCAGTAGCGGTCGGCAGTAGGTGTTTCTGTAGGGCGGTGACGTGGGCAGGGTGGGTGTTGTAATATATGGATTACAGAGTTTTACAGGTAAGTGAACATTTAAATAAATAAAACGAATTTCGTTGCGCGCACTGCATCACCAAATGTGATGCAGTGCGCGCAACAAAATTCTTTTTATTTATTTAAATGTTTACCTACCTGTAAAACTCCGTGATCCATACATTACTACCCCCCACCCTGCCCCTACCCCTGCCCCCGTCACCGCCCTACAGAAACACCTACTGCCGACCGCTACTGGGTGGTGGTATTGCTGGTGGGGTATTGGTGGTGGTATTGGTGTCAGGTTTAGGGCGGCACGCGGTCTAGGGCCCGTTCCATCTAATTGTATTTCTAACGCACGTCAGAAGTGTCTGCATATACCAGTATGTCTGAAAGTGCGTTGTGGGAAAATGCATGAGGCAGCCATGGTAACACAACCATGGGGTTGGTGTTTCCCTTATTGATCACATGTCTTGGTTGCCTTATATGATTTGTCCTTATTTCATGTCTTTATTTTATCATGCACATGTTCTGGTTGCTTTCTCTGTTTGCCTTTCATTTCCTTTTATAGTGCCCCTGATGCCCCTGAAGTTTATCCCTTTTGTTCTCTTTCAGTGGGGGTTTCTTGTGGCAAGACTACATTTCCCAGCATGCTTGTGTAAACAGCACGAAGAGCATGGCAACGCCTACATCAGTGGCTACACCCTCTCCCCCGTGCTCACTATTCCTTTGGAGTTCCCGATTACGGATCTCTTATCTCCCTGTTCCGACTTCGTTTGTATTGCAAGTATTTCAGGTGAGCTCATTAGCCTTGGAGGCTTTCTGGAGTAGAGCTCTTTATGTTGGGGGGCTTTTGGCTACATCGGCGGATTCCTTGGACTTGATGGGATCTTTGCTGCAGATCTCGGAAATACGCCGGCTCCCACAGAGATTTCCCCGACATTACAGCAATCTCCTTTCGATGAACACTTACAGAGTAGGTCGTGCTCTGTCCAGTGAGAGTGCTTAAAAATCATACAAAGTTACGCATTATATTTAGTCTGACCACATTTGCATAATTATTTTGATTTGAGCACATTAATACAACTCTAGTACTTTTGACCGCATTTGCATAGCATTTTGAATCACAAGACTATATATCGTGAGGAGAAGCTAAAGAGAGTTGTTCTAAAGGGAAAAGCTGACAAAAAAAGCTAATTTCAATTGTGAAAGTATAATTGATACGCAGAACGATTTATAAGCATTATTTACTAAATCTACATGAGTAATTGCAACTGTCATTTTTGAGTGTTGTTAACTCTTTTACATAATGACAGAGATATGAAGAGTAGTTAACCCATATGTATAATTTGATTTATTGGTGCAAAGTAAAGAAAACTCAGAGGCTTTCATTTAGAGAAAATATTGTTATCTGTGACTAACTTTTCCTTTTCAGATCTCCTTCCCAGCTGTTTCCATCCTAATTTCCCTTCTCCACGTTCGATCACTTCAAAAGTCTGTTGTACTCAAATCAGCGTTGAAGGTATCGAGAGGTGGGTCCATTGTAACTTCGCGTCCAGATCCTGAGGAAGGAAGTGCGCCCTGACAATTGGTGGTGGTATTAGTATTGGTAGTGGTATTCGTACTGGTGGTGGTGGTATTGGTGGTATTGGTGGTGGTGGTGGTATCGGTGATGGTATTGGTGGTGGTGGTATTGGTGGTGGCGGTATTGATGATGGTATTGGTGGTGGTGGTATTGGTGGTGGTGGTATTAGTGGTACTGGTGATGATAGTGGCGGTATTGGTGGTGGTGGTATTGGTATTGGTGGTGGTGGTATTGGTGCTGGTGGTGGTGGTATTAGTGATGGTGGTGGTACTTGTGGTATTGGTGGTGGTGGTATTGGTATTGGTGGTGGTGCTTGTGGTGGGTTTATTGGTGGTCTTGGTGGTGGTGGTATTGGTGGTGGTGGGGGTTGTGGTATTGATGGTAGTGGTGGTATTGGTGATGGTGGTGGTATTGTTAGTGGTATTGGTGGTGGTGGTATTGGTGTGGCACTGGTGGTGGTATTGGTGGTGGTGGTATTCGTGGTGGTTGTAGTGGTGGTGGTATTAGTGATGGTGATATAGGTGGTGGTGGTATTGATGGTGGTGGTATTG
Organism: Lissotriton helveticus; assembly: GCF_964261635.1. Lineage (NCBI taxonomy): Eukaryota > Metazoa > Chordata > Amphibia > Caudata > Salamandridae > Lissotriton > Lissotriton helveticus. Next base: position 750,067,050 of record NC_136069.1, on the reverse strand, counting down.
GTGGTGGTGGTATTGGTGGTAGTGGTATTGGTAGTGTGGTGGTGGTATTGGTGCTGGTGGTATTAGTGGTGGTATTGGTATTGGCAGTGATATTGGTGGTGGTGGTTTTGGTGCTGGTGGTATTGGTGGTGGTGGTGGTTTTTGGCGGTACTGGTGGTGTGGTATTGGTGGTATTGGTGGTGGTGTTGGTATTAGTGGTGGTGGTATTGGTGGTGGTGGTGGTGGTATTGGTGGTGGTGGTATTGGTGATGGTGTTGGTTGTGGTTTTGGTGGTGGTGGAGATGGTGGTATTGATGGTAGTGGTGATATTGGTGGTAGTATTGGTGGTGGTGGTATTGGTGGTGGTATTGGTGGAGGTGGTGGTGGTATTCATGGTGATATTGATGGTAGTGGTTTTGGTGGTAGTGGTATTGGTGGTGGTATTGATGGTAGTGATATTGGTGGTGGTAGTGGTAATGGTGGTGGTATTGATGGTGGTGGTATTGGTGGTTGTGGTGGTATTGGTGGTGGTGGAGGTTTGATGGTGGTATTGGTGATGGTGGTAGTGGTGGTTGTGGTATTGGTGGTGGTATTGGTGATGGTGGTGGCATTGGCAGCGGCGGTGGTATTGACAGCAGTGGTGGTATTGGCAGTGGTGTTGGTATTGGCAGTGGTGGTGGTATTGGTTTTGGTATTGGTGGTGGTATTGGTGATGGTGGTATTGGCGGTGGTGTTGGTTGTGGTGGTGGAGGTGGTGGTATTGATGGTGGTGGTGATATTGATGGTGGTATTTGTGGTGGTGGTATTTGTGGTGGTGGTATTGGTGGTGGTAGTGGTATTGGTGGTGTTGATGGTGGTGGTGTTGGTGGTGATGGTATTGGTGGTGTTTGTATTGATGGTGGTGGTGTTGGTGGTGGTGGTATTGGTGGTGGTATTGGTGTCAGGTTTAGGGCGGCACGCGGTCTAGGGCCCGTTCCATCTAATTGTATTTCTAACGCACGTCAGAAGTGTCTGCATATACCAGTATGTCTGAAAGTGCGTTGTGGGAAAATGCATGAGGCAGCCATGGTAACACAACCATGGGGTTGGTGTTTCCCTTATTGATCACATGTCTTGGTTGCCTTATATGATTTGTCCTTATTTCATGTCTTTATTTTATCATGCACATGTTCTGGTTGCTTTCTCTGTTTGCCTTTCATTTCCTTTTATAGTGCCCCTGATGCCCCTGAAGTTTATCCCTTTTGTTCTCTTTCAGTGGGGGTTTCTTGTGGCAAGACTACATTTCCCAGCATGCTTGTGTAAACAGCACGAAGAGCATGGCAACGCCTACATCAGTGGCTACACCCTCTCCCCCGTGCTCACTATTCCTTTGGAGTTCCCGATTACGGATCTCTTATCTCCCTGTTCCGACTTCGTTTGTATCGCAAGTATTTCAGGTGAGCTCATTAGCCTTGGAGGCTTTCTGGAGTAGAGCTCTTTATGTTGGGGGGCTTTTGGCTACATCGGCGGATTCCTTGGACTTGATGGGATCTTTGCTGCAGATCTCGGAAATACGCCGGCTCCCACAGAGATTTCCCCGACATTACAGCAATCTCCTTTCGATGAACACTTACAGAGTAGGTCGTGCTCTGTCCAGTGAGAGTGCTTAAAAATCATACAAAGTTACGCATTATATTTAGTCTGACCACATTTGCATAATTATTTTGATTTGAGCACATTAATACAACTCTAGTATTTTTGACCGCATTTGCATAGCATTTTGAATCACAAGACTATATATCGTGAGGAGAAGCTAAAGAGAGTTGTTCTAAAGGGAAAAGCTCACAAAAAAAGCTAATTTCAATTGTGAAAGTATAATTGATACGCAGAACGATTTATAAGCATTATTTACTAAATCTACATGAGTAATTGCAACTGTCATTTTTGAGTGTTGTTAACTCTTTTACATAATGACAGAGATATGAAGAGTAGTTAACCCATATGTATAATTTGATTTATCGGTGCAAAGTAAAGAAAACTCAGAGGCTTTCATTTAGAGAAAATATTGTTATCAGTGACTAACTTTTCCTTTTCAGATCTCCTTCCCAGCTGTTCCCATCCTAATTTCCCTTCTCCACGTTCGATCACTTCAAAAGTCTGTTGTACTCAAATCAGCGTTGAAGGTATCGAGAGGTGGGTCCATTGTAACTTCGCGTCCAGATCCTGAGGAAGGAAGTGCGCCCTGACAATTGGTGGTGGTATTAGTATTGGTAGTGGTATTCGTACTGGTGGTGGTGGTATTGGTGGTATTGGTGGTGGTGGTGGTATCGGTGATGGTATTGGTGGTGGTGGTATTGGTGGTGGCGGTATTGATGATGGTATTGGTGGTGGTGGTATTGGTGGTGGTGGTATTAGTGGTACTGGTGATGATAGTGGCGGTATTGGTGGTGGTGGTATTGGTATTGGTGGTGGTGGTATTGGTGCTGGTGGTGGTGGTATTAGTGATGGTGGTGGTACTTGTGGTATTGGTGGTGGTGGTATTGGTATTGGTGGTGGTGCTTGTGGTGGGTTTATTGGTGGTCTTGGTGGTGGTGGTATTGGTGGTGGTGGGGGTTGTGGTATTGATGGTAGTGGTGGTATTGGTGATGGTGGTGGTATTGTTAGTGGTATTGGTGGTGGTGGTATTGGTGTGGCACTGGTGGTGGTATTGGTGGTGGTGGTATTCGTGGTGGTTGTAGTGGTGGTGGTATTAGTGATGGTGATATAGGTGGTGGTGGTATTGATGGTGGTGGTATTGGTGGTGGTGGTATTGGTGGTAGTGGTATTGGTAGTGTGGTGGTGGTATTGGTGCTGGTGGTATTAGTGGTGGTATTGGTATTGGCAGTGATATTGGTGGTGGTGGTTTTGGTGCTGGTGGTATTGGTGGTGGTGGTGGTTTTTGGCGGTACTGGTGGTGTGGTATTGGTGGTATTGGTGGTGGTGTTGGTATTAGTGGTGGTGGTATTGGTGGTGGTGGTATTGGTGGTGGTGGTATTGGTGATGGTGTTGGTTGTGGTTTTGGTGGTGGTGGAGATGGTGGTATTGATGGTAGTGGTGATATTGGTGGTAGTATTGGTGGTGGTGGTATTGGTGGTGGTATTGGTGGAGGTGGTGGTGGTATTCATGGTGATATTGATGATAGTGGTTTTGGTGGTAGTGGTATTGGTGGTGGTATTGATGGTAGTGATATTGGTGGTGGTGGTATTGGTAGTGGTATTGGTGTTGGTAGTGGTAATGGTGGTGGTATTGGTGGTGGTGGTATTGGTGGTTGTGGTGGTATTGGTGGTGGTGGAGGTTTGATGGTGGTATTGGTGATGGTGGTAGTGGTGGTTGTGGTATTGGTGGTGGTATTGGTGATGGTGGTGGCATTGGCAGCGGCGGTGGTATTGACAGCAGTGGTGGTATTGGCAGTGGTGTTGGTATTGGCAGTGGTGGTGGTATTGGTTTTGGTATTGGTGGTGGTATTGGTGATGGTGGTATTGGCGGTGGTGTTGGTTGTGGTGGTGGAGGTGGTGGTATTGATGGTGGTGGTGATATTGATGGTGGTATTTGTGCTGGTGGTATTTGTGGTGGTGGTATTGGTGGTGGTAGTGGTATTGGTGGTGTTGATGGTGGTGGTGTTGGTGGTGATGGTATTGGTGGTGTTGGTATTGATGGTGGTGGTGTTGGTGGTGGTGGTATTGGTGGTGGTGGTATTGGTAGTGGCATTGGTGGTGGTAGTGGTATTGGTGGTGGTATTGGTGGTGGTGGTATTGGGGGGTGGTATTTCTGGTGGTGGTATTGGTGGTGGGGAGGTTTGGTGGTGGTATTGGTTGTGATAGTGGTGGTATTGGTAGTGGTATTGGTGGTGATGTTGGTGGTATTGGTGATGGTGGTGGTATTGGCGGTGGTGGTGGTGGTATTGTTGTTAATAAAACAGTCTTTTCAAAACAACCCATCAGGTGGCTTTAGTACAGCTGACATGTAACACAGATGTGCTGTTGTCAGCTTCAGCCCAATAGCACAGGATAATGTGCTACCTGGAATTCACATGACTTAATTTTCTAATCATTTCTAAATCCTTGAGACAGACACAAGATAATGCCGGGTGAAAGTGATTGACAGCAGGCATCAGTGATACGGGGGCGGCCGTGCTGCTTAAAAAAACACAAGGGGTTTCAGCTGAAGCAACGCATGTCTGACCTGTAGTAAGAGGAACTCAATAAAGTAAATAGTGCCTAGAGACTAAATAACAAGTCCAGTGTAACAACTGAAGTCAAAGGGCCAGTCGCCATGGGAGGGTACAAATGAAGGCATGGTGGTACTAAGGAGGGACTAACAAGCCTATTAACGAATCCAAAGTCAGCATTTACCAAGGCCAATGGCACAAGCCAATGAAAAATATGGGAGGAGAGTGGGCACGGCTTCTCTCCCATACTCTACTACAGCAGTCTTGCAGAGCGAGCAGTGCATGTACACTGCCTCTAGGCTCAACCTAAAAAAGCAGTGCGCAGTGTAAGGGCACTGTTCAAGGTAAGAAACACTTAAGCCTTGCTCTAGGGTAGGGACAAACACACGAAGAGGAAGTAAAGCTGAAACTTGCTGGCCAGAGAGAAGCAAGGACGTGTGAGCGATGATGAACCCCACCCTCTGAGTATGAAACGAAAATGAAATACCAGCATTTGTAAAGTGCACAGCTACTTCTGGAGAGGTGTCCCGGCGCTGGTGGCCCTAGGGAAGGTTAAGTAAGCTATTGCCCCGATCCACATGGTGCTGGGCTAACCCACCGCCGGCACCAGTGGAGAACCGGGCCTTAAGGGCCTAGCGGCGCAGGGCTCGCCTGATATCTCCGGGTTCACCTGCCTTATCAGACAGAGACACGAGACACTCTGTTAGGCATAGAAAATCAGGTTTAATAGCTACAGCTAAGCACAGTTGTCCTAGAAGTACACCAATGGTAAGTTCTCAGGAGACTGCCACTTCATTCCGTGGCGAACAGTCTTTTATACCATACATATTTACAATACCCACTCCCAAAACATACAGAACTGACAAATGAGAAAAGTTCAAAAACAAGCTATTGAGTATCTTGTATACGCCCTTCTTTCAGACCCCGTGTTCTCCCCTCCCCTCAAGTTAATCAATGCTAGTGCATGTAATTCAATTTGCAGGTGGCAGGACGTATTTGCGAGCCTCAAAGGACAGTTGTGTAACAAGGTAATACACGGAGAGAATAGTGAAGGCCAGTTGAACAAGATAAAATAAAGGAAGAATGGTGAGACCCACACAGTCAACTAAGACAAGGATCAATCAGTCTAGACATGGATTAACTAACTCGGCCAGTCTAATATGTCAGGCTCAAAGCTACCATTTGTAGGCCATTGCAAAACACCATCTTTCTTCGTATATCGAATCCATGTGTCATTAAAAATAATAGGACCAAGACCATGTTTTGAATAGAGCTCATAAGTGCGAGTTCCAACCGGAAGAATTGGACAAGAGTCCTCGAGCTGGGAATCCCTATTACAACTAAAACAACAACATTTCTTAAACTTACTAAGTCCAGGCATTTCGTAATGAACTGGACTATTCTCAAACTTCAAGGGGTTTAAGACAATTATTACAGCACAAACGTACTTACCCCTCGGCTTCGACTAATGCATTTGTCGAATAAAAACCCAAAACAAAAAGAGTGGGAGCTACCCACGTATACTTAACTAAGTATTTTCTCACGCCAACAGGTGTCCGTCTAACGTCTCGCGATACCAATCATCACCAGAGGGCCAAGGCAGGGCGACAGTCAGGGCAGCAGTTGTGTGCAGCCGTCGGAAAGGAGTAGCCGCACTGAAAAACACCTTCGGTCCACTTTCGACATACAGGGGTCGCTTGATGTGGTTCTCGAATCCTCCAGAATTTTCTTGCAAGGCTCCTCACGATATTCGGGCTGAACCGCTACCACTGAAGTCGCCCCACGTTTAGACGCCAATTGGAGAACCGGGCCTTATGGGCCTAGCGGCGCAGGGCACGCCTGATATCTCCGGGTTCACCTGCCTTATCAGACAGAGACACGAGACACTCTGTTAGGCGTAGAAAATCAGGTTTATTAGCTGCAGCTAAGCACAGTTGTCCTAGACGTACACCAATGGTAAGTTCTCAGGAGACTGCCACTTCATTCCGTGGCGAACAGTCTTTTATACCATACATATTTACAATACCCACTCCCAAAACATACAGAACTGACAAATGAGAAAAGTTCGAAAACAAGCTATCGAGTATCTTGTATACGCCCTTCTTTCAGATCCCGTGTTCTCCCCTCAAGTTAATCAATGCTAGTGCATGTAATTCAATTTGCAGGTGGCAGGACGTATTTGCGAGCCTCAAAGGACAGTTGTGTAACAAGAGAATACACGGAGAGAATAGTGAAGGCCAGTTAAACAAGATAAAATAAAGGAAGAATGGTGAGACCCACACAGTCAACTAAGACAAGGATCAATCAGTCTAGACATGGATTAACTAACTCGGCCAGTCCCTAACATCGGTTTCTTAAACAAGGACAAAGGGTTACTTTTTAACAGGAGAGGCGAGCAGCTGAAAAGGCAAAAACATTATGTTCGCCGTGTCGTCTGAGTGAGGGCAACACAAAATGGCGGCTGTCACAAAATGGCGGCTGACTACGAAGCGAAGTCGAAAATCACGGAACCTCAGACCCTCCTTTTGCCATTACTCAGGCAAAACACAAAGGACTCACGCTAGTCTGAGTCAATGTCAATGGTCATGAGGTCATTGAGCTGTTGCTGCAACATCATCTTAATATTTTCTGTTTGCTGTGACATAGGCTTTGGAACACACAAGGTGGCACAAAGACCACAGATAGCGGGACCACATTGCAAACAGAGGCAACAAGAGAAAATGATGTCTAAAATCATTCCAAGGAAAGTTAACACTTTCCATCCCCAGGTGGACAGTAGTCCCCAAAACCATCCCATCACAGACCAATCTCCTGAGTCCTGATTAATAGACTCGGAAATGACATGTAGCTTAGAAATGGCTTGGTATACTGTAGGGGCATTATCAGGAATGTAAATGCAGCAACTAGACCCAATCAGTTTACAAACTCCTCCTCTATCAGCAAGAACAAGGTCTAAAACCATTCGGTTTTGTAAAGTCATAAGACGATCCGCCTGAAGTTCAGCCGTCAAATTACTCAAGGCTCCGGAAGTTACATTTATCGTAGCCTCAACAACACGAACCAACTGTCTAATGTTTCTGCTATTGACCATTGGGCCCCAAAAGGGAAGAAACCCTTTAATAAAGTCTCCTCCCTCTTGTCCAGCTGTGTCTCCAGAATCAATAACCCCTCTACCATATCTTTTCCTGTGGTGTCCTGAAGGAGCAGTGTATGTAGGGGGAAGAAGAAAAGCTATATAACATGTTCCTGAAAAATAGGCAGGAAGCCATGTGTAGGCCCTATCATGACAGACAAAATAAGTACCTCGAGATGGTACTAACGGAGAAGAAATCAAGGGGGAATAGACATAGGTATGGGAACAAACACTCCTTTCCTTTTTATTCTTATTATTCTGACCAGTTATTTGCAAACACAGGGTGCCTTCATGAGGTACAGTCCAAATTGGAAAAGATCTTCTTTCTTTAGCCCTGTCAGTGAGGCTAGTAATATAGCGAGTCACATTCCAACCATCATATGCCCGCTTCTCATCCACGGGAATCTTACTAATGTCGGCAATTTTAGCCATAGTCACTATTCCTTTTATCAAAGGACTATGACTATAGTCTGATCCACCAGTATATAGATCACCAGGAGGATATCGAAGTTGGTTCTGATATGCATTGGAAAACATAGCCAAATAAGCCCAAGCGGAACCTTCATATGAAAACGGGAGAACTAAATATGGCATCCCATTCTCAGCGTAAGCCCGCAGACCCAACAATCAGTAGTGTTAACTACCAGTTGATGCTGATGTAATAACTGAATGAAAGAATTGTTGAAATATTCTGGTCTCCTAACTTGTTCATGGTCTGGGAGTGTGTAGAACTTATGCGGAGAGTTAGTAGAAAAAGAGAGCAAAGGAACAGAAGTTGGAACAGGTGCTTGCTGCATAGTGTGGACAATCCAACCCACAAAAGCTAATAAAATACATAAACACACTAGAATACATAGTGCTACGCCACATCGACTAAATAGCAATTTCTTGTATTTGTTTCTTTTTACAATCATAACATCATTCCCTTCCATCTTACTATCCATTTCTCTAAAGGCGTTGCTCACGATAATCTTCCTAGATCACTTAGGTGTGATTATTAGCCGTCCTATGACACTGCAAGTCCTGATTACCTAGTCACTATTCAGGTCATAGCCCAAGACTCCTACCGTGACCCTGCACCTTGATGGATAGTGGAAAGGAAATGTCTTTTCAAAAAACAAGTAATCAAAGAAAAAGAATACACAGTTCAATTGTCTTTTGACAACCTAGGTCTTAGGTTGTACCTTGTCTTGCCAGGTATCGTTTGGATAGAGTCTCTGGGTTAGTCGTATCCAGCCTTAAATGTGGTGGTACAGCTTCTTGTAGTACATCATCATCCTCTTTCTCCGAACTTGTCCTGTCCAGGCGTGCACTACTAAAAGGTACAAATCGGGGTACTTTCTCACATTCACTATCGCCAATGCCTTCTTGAACCCACTGATCATAAGGTAAAGGCAGGGGTACCCTCTTACAGTGCACGCCGTGGACCCAGTTTTTCTTTCCGGCGACTTTCACAGCTGTACGTGTTGTCAAAAGCACTTGTCGCGGCGGCCCCCAACGAGGTTCCATATTCTTTTTCCTCTGAAAATTCTTGAGGCAGACGTAATCGCCAGGTCGGATGGAATGACCTGGATCTGAGGAAGCCTTCGGTAAAGCGTTTTGGACCTGTTGATGAATAACACGTAATTTAGTGGGGAGGTCCTGCAAGTAGTCAACCAACAATGGGTATGGAATATCGGAATATTTCTTTGGTCGAGGGACTCCCCAAACATTAGCTGGGCGTCCGAAAACGACCTCATAAGGACTAAGTCCTAAACGAGAATGCACAGTTGTTCTCGTAGGGAGAAGTGCCAAAGGTAAAGCGCCAGGCCAAGCGAGGCCTGTGCTGGCCTGAATCTTTGCTAATTTAAGCTTGAGAGTGCCATTATAGCACTCTACCAAACCCGCTGACTGAGGATGGTTTGCCGCATGGAATTTCTGTCTAATCCCAAGACCCGCACACACCTTCTGATTATTTGACCCACAAATTCACTTCCATTGTCACTCCAGACAATGCGCGGCAAACCAAACCTTGGGAAGAATTCTTTCAAGAGGACTTTGGCAGTGGACAAGGCAGTATTATCCTTTAGGGGGTAAGCCTCTATCCATCTGGAAAAGGCACAGACCACCACAAGGACATACTTGAGGTTGTTGGAACATTCCATATGAATGTAATCTATTTGTAAAACCTCAAAAGGATACGTAGGGGGAGAAAAATGACCTGCCGGAGTTGGGGTTCCCTTTCCTGGATTATGCATTAAACAAACAATACAATGCTTCACTAATATTTTCCGCACATTTAGGAATACCTTCATTCTGCCATACTGGAGCCAGAAGCTTACATATTCCTTTCACACTGATATGAGCTGGACCATGCGCCATAGTAACTACAGGTAGTACGTAGGCGTCTGGTAACAACCATCGTTGGTGTTCCGACAATTCCGTCCAACATCCTGTCTCATCCAAAATTCCCGTACTTTCTTGCCACTTGCTTAATTCCTTCTCAGTCGCTTCTGCTTGAATCATTTTCACACTTTCCACTGTGTCCTCACACATACCTCCTTCTCTAACCCAATTTGCAGGGCCTGCAACATACATATGGCTCATAACGTTTCTCGCTGTTTCTTTCGCTACTTCGTCTGCAAATGCATTCCCACGACCTACGTCATCAGTGATCCTTTTATGCGCACTGCACTTTACAATTGCTATTTGGATTGGCAAGGCAAGTGATTCAAGAAGGTCAGTAACCAACTGACCACGCTGTATTTTAGTCCCATGGGAAGTAAAGAATCCTCTTTCCTTCCACAAGCGACCAAAACTATGAGCCACGCCAAAGGCGTATTGGCTATCAGTGTAAACAGTCACTCTCTTTCCTTTTGCTAACACACATGCTCTCGTCAGTGCAATCAACTCAGCTGCTTGTGCTGAATTGTGTGTTATACGTGCAGTTTCTACTACTGTATGCAAAGTGGTAACAGCATAGGCTGCAGTCGTATCACCATTAGGAAGCTTAAAACACGAGCCATCTACCCATAGGATCCCATCCGGATCCACGAGTGATGTTTCTTTTAGATCTATTCTGCCTTTAGTTTCCTCCTCTGTTAGGAGAAAGCAATCGTGATGATTTTGTGTATCCTCCTCTTCTGGAGTAGGTAACAACGTTGCTGGATTCAAAACATTGCATCGTTTGATGTGTATATGACTTGCTAAAAGCGTCAACTCATACCCAGACAGACGAGCACTCGTGAGATATTGCGTTTTCGTTCTGCTCAAAAGAGTATCTACTGCATGTGGTACCATAACAACAAGAGTGGGATCTAATACCAATCCAGCAGATTGGCGAATAGAGATCGCCGCCGCTGCTGTTGCTCTGAGACAACTAGGTAATGCCTTGGCTACTGGATCCAAAGTAGCCGAAAAATAGGCACATGGCCTTTGTTTGTCTCCAAATTGTTGTGTTAAAACTGATAATGCACAAACTTCTCGTTCATGCACATAGAGTGTAAAAGGCTTACTATAGTCTGGAGTACCCAACACAGGAGCAGAACACAAAGCAGTACGTAAATCAGAAAAACTCTTCTGACATTCGTCAGTCCAAGGAAGAGGTTGGGGCGTGTCTTTTAGAGTAAGTGCCAACAAAGGTTTAGCCAGTAGAGAAAAATTCAGGATCCACTGTCTGCAATAAGAGGTAATGCACAAAAAGGCACGCACTTCCTTTTGCGTGAATGGTACAGACATTTGTGAAATTGCATGGATACGTTCTGGGGTCAATCGCCTTCCCTCCTTCGACAAGAGATGACCTAAATAGGTAACCTCTAGGCGGCAATATTGTAACTTAGAGGGTGACACCTTATGATGTAAATCAGACAAATGGCGCAAAAGCAAAACATTCGCATCTTTACAGATATCTTCCGAATCAGCAGCCACTAACAAATCATCCACATACTGAATAAGGGTAGCACCGGAAGGCAAAGAGAAAGAATCCAATTGGGATTTCAAAGCTTGGCTATAAATGGAGGGACTCTCACAGTAGCCTTGAGGTGCACATTTAAATCTAAAGCTTCGGCCTCCAAGAGAGAAACCAAAAATATCTCTACTTTCCCCGTCAATAGGAATACTAAAGAAAGCATTCTTAAGATCAATAACTGAGAACGAAGCAGCCGAAGCAGGTACCATTGTGAGCAAAGCAGTAATATCTGGGACAACAGGAAACTGAGGGACAACAATTTTGTTGACCTCTAGAAGATTAATCACGAAACGATACACAGGTGGCTTAGAAGGATCGGTACGTTTAAGAACAGGCAAAACAGGACTGTTGCAAATGTTTCCTCTCGTTTCTTCAATGACACCTTTCTGAACTAAATCATGCACAATAGCCAACAGAGCTCTTTCACCATCGATAGAAATCTTGTATTGAGGAATACGTGGCAACTGAACATCTGGCTTGACAGTGATCACGTAAGGTGGAATTCTGAGCAAACCAACATCATTCGGACCTGTGGCCCAAAGCGTAGCAGGAAGTGAACGCAATTCAAGTGGTAGTTGATCTTTAGACAGATACATGGGAGAAATCAATTTATCCCCCAACGTAAGATGTACACCAGAGGGGGAACAATACAACGTTGCATGTAGACGTTTCAATAAATCCAAGCCCAACAAATTCTCACCGCAACCAGTCATTAAAATGAGCGGGGCTTCCAAATCGTAAGGACCAATAGAGATGGGTAAGGGACATGAAACTGGGTTGCTAACTGGGGCGCTAGAGAATCCTACAGAAACATTCGTTAAGCCAGACAAAGGTGCCCCAGGGAGTTTGGAGTGAATAATAGAACTTCTCATTGCACCAGTATCCAAAAGAAATGGCTCTGAAACACCCAATGTAACAACGTTAACATAAGGCCCATCCTGATCCACTGGAACTGATACCACTCCCTTGCTTTGTCTACGGCTGTCCTAGCTAGTAGAAAAGTCAGAATCGTCGTTCTCAATAGAATAATCATCATTGTAGTACTGTGCAGACTGAGAATTCTGCTGATCAAAATAATTCATAGTATTCTGTGGGGGTAAGGAACGCTGTCCTTGAGACGGCGCACCTCGTCCTCTACCCCTGGGTGCTGACTGAAAACCACCACGGCCTCATGGCCCTGATAGTCCACCATTACGCTGCAATAAAACCGGACAACTATTCTTGAAATGACCTTCCTCTTTACAATAGGCACATTGATTAGGACCTAACAAAGCTCGTGGAACAAACGATGTAGGTTTCTGTAACAATCTCTGAAACTGTGGAGGCTGTTGCGATTGATTCTGAGCAGAACGAGGGATATAAGCTTCTTGCAAAAGAACCTTCATTTTCAACTCTTTAGTCTTTTTCTCTGCTTTATCCTTTTCTTCCTTATCCCTGTTCTCGTAATACTGAGCAGTAGCTAATATCTTGGCAGACGAAGAAACGGCCCACGAACTCTCGGAATCTTTCAATTTATGCGATAATTCAGGAAGCAAATTAAACACAAATTTATCCACAAATAATCGCTGTCCACCCTCCGTACTCATGTCTTGACCACTATGGTCGATGAATGTTTCCTCGAAACGAGTAAAGAAATCAGAGACACTCTCGTCTTTCTTCTGTTTGCACGCAGCCAACTTATTCCAATTAACTCGGAGGGCAGGCATCATCGTTGTCATTAGAGCTATTATTCTACCAGGCAATTCAGTGATCAAAGCATCGGGTTTAGCACCACCTACTTGTTGCGCATCTGCGGCAGTTGAAGCAGCCCAATCACCACCCAAAGCTTGATCGTGATCTTCCTTATGAATCCAAGCCCATAATGCTCGAGGGACTACTTTGCCCATCAGTAAATCAATATATGCCAAATTCATAACGCATGCATCAACAGTCTGGGACAACTCTTTATAATACCCAGCAGGATTCTTACGAGGTTCCGGTAGAGACTGTTTAAGCGCTAGAACTTCAGATCTTTTCCAAGGGACATGTACCCATATACGCTGGAAATGAGCAGGGACTCCTGGAACATTACCTGCCTGTGGAACCGCATCTCTCCATATAGGAGGAACTTTATGCCTTACCGCAGGATCCGGCTCAAGAGAAGCTTGAGAGAAAAAGGAAGACCTAAAAGTGCTAAGTGTTCAAACAGCATCCTCGACATCAGAACCCACAATAAGACCCTTATCGAAGGTATCCTGTATATCAAACAAACCCTTAGGAGGTAAATCCAAACCCATATCACCCCATCCTTTAATCAGGGTATTACACATAACATTAAAAACATATTTCTGCGTAGGCGCATTCCACTGAAGGAAAGTATCCAAGATATCGTGCACATTATACAGTGGACCACTCATGATTCAATTGTGGGCGAGAGAGTCTAACCTAATTCGTTCGTCAGTATCCGGAATTTGACTACGAGATTGTCTTCGAGACGAAGCAGGAGTCAAATTAAGAGATCCGAAGAAAGGTAACAAAAGACCGGAACCGGTCTCAACTAATCGTTGACGAGCTGTAGGAGAATCAGACAGTAAGACTGGAGACATCATGTTAAGCACAGCAGGAGAAGAACTATCAGTAGTAAAAGAAACTGATGGCGAAGGAGACTGAGGTACAGAAGTCGGTGGCAAAGGAAGTGGGGGCGGGATCACTGGAAGAGGCAATTGCGGAGGAACTGGAATAACTGGTTGGACAACAGGTTGCTGAACAATAGGTTGTAATGGAGGTGCATTAGCACCTAATACATAAGGTGGAGGTAATCGCAACAAATGAGACATTAAATGATCTTCATCAAGATCTTTACTTTTTGTGGAAGGAGGCAACACTGGATAACATCTATCTATTGCCATGCGATGCTGTCGTTCTGAAACGTCAATCATTTGATCAACTTCATTATTTTTAAACTGTTGAGCAGCCTGTAGGATCGTCAGATCCTGTGCTTTCTTATCTTTTTTTCGCTTGTTTAATTTCTTTCTGTTTGGCTTCCTTACGCCAGAGGCGGAAAGAGTAAAACATTGCCGGCCGGGCTTTTCTTTTAAACAAAATCGCTTCTAAATTGTCTAATATGTCAGGCTCAAAGCTACCATTTGTAGGCCATTGCAAAACACCATCTTTCTTCGTATATCGAATCCATGTGTCATTAAAAATAATAGGACCAAGACCATGTTTTGAATAGAGCTCATAAGTGCGAGTTCCAACCGGAAGAATTGGACAAGAGTCCTCGAGCTGCGAATCCCTATTACAACTAAAACAACAACATTTCTTAAACTTACTAAGTCCAGGCATTTCGTAATGAACTGGACTATTCTCAATCTTCAAGGGGTTTAAGACAATTATTACAGCAAAAACGTACTTACCCCTCGGCTTCGACTAATGCATTTGTCGAATAAAAACCCAAAACAAAAAGAGTGGGAGCTACCCACGTATACTTAACTAAGTATTTTCTCATGCCAACAGGTGTCCGTCTAACGTCTCGCGATACCAATCATCACCAGAGGGCCAAGGCAGGGCGACAGTCAGGGCAGCAGTTGTATGCAGCCGTCGGAAAGGAGTAGCCGCACTGAAAAACACCTTCAGTCCACTTTCGACATACAGGGGTCGCTTGACGTGGTTCTCGAATCCTCCAGAATTTTCTTGCGAGGCTCCTCACGATCTTCGGGCTGAACCGCTACCACTGAAGTCGCCCCACGTTGAGACGCCAATTGGAGAACCGGGCCTTATGGGCCTAGCGGCGCAGGGCACGCCTGATATCTCCGGGTTCACCTGCCTTATCAGACAGAGACACGAGACACTCTGTTAGGCGTAGAAAATCAGGTTTATTAGCTGCAGCTAAGCACAGTTGTCCTAGACGTACACCAATGGTAAGTTCTCAGGAGACTGCCACTTCATTCCGTGGCGAACAGTCTTTTATACCATACATATTTACAATACCCACTCCCAAAACATACAGAACTGACAAATGAGAAAAGTTCGAAAACAAGCTATCGAGTATCTTGTATACGCCCTTCTTTCAGATCCCGTGTTCTCCCCTCAAGTTAATCAATGCTATGTATGTGTATGTATGTATAGGCATTTATATAGCGCACTACTTACCCGTAGGGTCCCAAGGCGCTTCGACCGCTGCGAAACCCTTCCTGGCTTCCCTGAGAGATGGTCCCTTAATGGGTATCTCCAGGGTGAGACCAGGCATCCCCGGCGGTCTGGTGGGGCCGTTAGTGAAGATGAGGCAAGCTAATGCCCAGAGTTGCCGAGTGTGATCGCTGATCAGAGTGGGCACCGAGGCGAGAGAATTATCGAGTCCGCTGACCCTGGTCCAGAAACCTGCCGCGCCGGGAATCGAACCCTGGTCCCGGGCCGTCCTCTGCTCTCGGGTCTGCCGCCTCTAACCAGTGAGCCACACTACTTCACAATGCTAGTGCATGTAATTCAATTTGCAGGTGGCAGGACGTATTTGCGAGCCTCAAAGGACAGTTGTGTAACAAGAGAATACACGGAGAGAATAGTGAAGGCCAGTTAAACAAGATAAAATAAAGGAAGAATGGTGAGACCCACACAGTCAACTAAACAAGGATCAATCAGTCTAGACATGGATTAACTAACTCGGCCAGTCCCTAACATCGGTTTCTTAAACAAGGACAAAGGGTTACTTTTTAACAGGAGAGGCGAGCAGCTGAAAAGGCAAAAACATTATGTTCGCCGTGTCGCCTGAGTGAGGGCAACACAAAATGGTGGCTGTCACAAAATGGCGGCTGACTACGAAGCGAAGTCGAAAATCATGGAACCTCACCAGGGATTGGACTCTGAACCGCGTGGTGCAGAGTCAGGCACCCTGGCCGCTGCTCCTCACCTCTTCCACCTCCTGCATGGGCAGTCTAAATGAAGCAAGAGTTTACCAATTAATAGCACATGCGCTTTCTCAGGTGAGGCCTAAAGTATAGGGTGTGGAGGGTAGAGGGTAGGGGGAAAACTATGAAACAGGCAAAGGTGCCTTCCAAATATAGTAAGGGCTTAAAATAACTACCAGTGCCCGCAACAAATGTGTGTTCTGCCTGAGGTGAAACAGCATTTATCTTCAGCCTTTACCATGCGGGAACTTTACCATACAGTCTTCACTATGCAGGATTTTTTTTTAAATAACATACTTTTTATGATAAGCAAAAAAAATATTTTAGAGTTTAGGGATGGTAAGAGTGAAAAGGAGGTAAGAGCCACATTTGGGGAGAGTGGACATATAGGGAGTGAGGGCAATTTGAGGGTTGAGGGGTGGTTAGAGGTAAATGGAGATGGGGTGACTTGAGGGTTGATGCATGGGCAGAGGTAAAGGGAGGCGAGTGAGACTTGAGGGCTGAGGGGTAGATAGAGGGAAAGGGGTGTGAGTGTGACTCGAATGTTGAGGGGTGGGTAGCGGTAAAGTGCAACAGAGGGTTCAGGAGTGAGTAGAGGTTGCCACAGCTCAGGGTGACTTGAGGGCTCAGGGGTGGGTAGAGGTGAAGGAAGGTGCGGTTGACTGGAGGGTTTAGGGGTGGGTAGAGGTTAAGGGAGGAGAGAATGACTTGAGGGTTCTAGGAAGCTGATTCTTTATATGATATATCAAAATGAGATATATTGTGTAAAGAGTCTAAAGGTTCCCTTATGATTGAACAGGGGGCTTGTTATGGCAATCTCAAGGTGCTCTGCTAGGGAGTAGTGTGGTCAAGCAGCATTAGGCATATCACAAAGAGTGCAAGACATATGGAAATACACACAATTGTTAATAAATGAAACACACGACTCAAGAAGAAGATCCACACCAATCTATAAAAATAGCAAGTATCTTCATATATGTTTAGGCATCGGAATAAAATCGTTCAGCTAAGTGCATTTTTAATTAGATATATTTTTCAGTTCAAAACGTCGACACAGTCCAATTTTTGAGCTCTGCAATGTTAACCAATGAGAGGGAAATCATATGCGGTTTATTGGTTCTTGTCAGCGACTTAAAGGACCCTGCTCCAGGAGTTAAGGTTAGTGGTAGGCAAGGTTCAAGGCAGCTCCAGCAGAACACTACCAGCAGCATTAGGGTGGCCCGGTCCAGAGGTGCAAAACAGCATTGGGTGGCCAATGTTATCCAATGGAAAATGGCCGCCATAGAAAGACGCTGTAGGAGGGGACTGTGTGACCACTCTGGTGAAACCAACGAGTGGCTTCAGCTCTTGTGATGTTGGGGGAGGTGGGGATACTTTTGGTCCTCTTCTCCTCTGGACGGGGATTCCGGGTGCAGATGGTCTTTAGGGTGTCAGGATTCTCCGTCTGGCAACACTCGCCATTGAGGGGGTGTGCCTGCTTGGCGGCATTGGGTTTTCGTGGGGCTGAGGTCTTCTCAGTCTTTCTTTTGCTGTCTGCAGGATCCAGGGAACAGTTCTGCTTCTTCTCTGGAGTTCTTGGTTCCTGGGCGAAAGCTGGGAGGTCTCCCAGGCTTTGGGGTCTCAGCAACTACAGGACAAGTCAGCTTTTGGTGCAATAGGCGTAGTCAGCAGGAGAGCCGGCAGGGTTGGTGCCTATTCAGTTGCTGGGTCTTCTGTTCCTACTGTGCGAATCTTCTCAACTATCTTCTTTCTTCAAAACATCAGGATCTGATCCTCTGGTGCCAGGGACTTCCCTATTTACTGACTTTTGGGGCGTTAGGGGATTGTAGGGTACTAGCAAATGGACTACTGACACTTGGGGTCACTACTCCTCCTATATGACCACTTCCTGTGGGAAGCAGTCATAACTGTCTCAGAATTCCTAAGTATGCCATCACAAAGATGGCTAATTCTGGAAAATCGTGTCCACCTCAGTTTAGCCTACCTTAGGAGTGGTACTAGCATGGGGGTGGCACACATACCTGACTAGCTAATTTTCCCACCTGTCCTGGTGTCAAAGGGGGCTCTGGACAAGGGGGTCGGCTTCTCCTCCTGTGAGGGGGAGCCATATTTGCATTTCAAAGGCATCAGCTCTTTGAAGCTTGCCAGCCTAGAATGGCTAATCAGCAGGCCATCCTGTGGAAGGGGGTGTTATACCAGTGGCGGCCACCATAAACAAAAAGTGGTGAGGTGGATGGGGGTCACGCAGAAGGCATCATGCGGGGGGAAGAAACACAATATTAAAAGAAAAAACATACCTTTTGCTGCCTGCCGCCTCCAGTGTCGCATCTCGCCACACAGTCTATTCTCTTCCTGCCTGGTCCCAGCAGCCCCTGGGACAGACTCCCTGTCTGAGCGGGCAGGAAAGACACCTTGCTCAGACTTGGGAGTCTTTGGGGGTTTCTCCAGCCCAGCTGCATTGAGCAGCTAGGCTGGAGAAAACCTAACTGTGCATGTGTCTTTTGGTCGGCCTGAGAATATGAGCACTTAGGGAGTGGAGTGCACTAGCACTCATCCTCCCTCCTCCCATGCTGTGGCCCCTCCCAACAGCGTTGGCTAAGAGCCAGCAAATGTAAAATAAAACAATGCAAGAACATCATTTTATTTTACATTTGCTGGCTCTGAGCTAGGCAGTGGGGCGCCGGTCCTCCGCCATTGTGGAGGAGCTACCACTGTGTTACACCCTCTTCCAAAACAGGCTTTTGTTCTGAGTCTGCTGAGAGCAGAGACTCTCTCCCTATGAGAGCAGAACAGGATCTAGGGTGGCAGGCCGGCAGAAACCATTCAGGGAGCACACCAGTAGGTTTTTAGGGGGCACCTCTAAGGTGCTATCTGGGTGCATGTATTGAGAAAGCCATCACTGGAATCAGTGTGGGTTTATCAATAAGAGATGTTTGATACCAAACATCCCTATCTTCAGTGAGGCCGTCCTATAGCTGGAGAACTCGTTTTCACCAGTATGCGGCACATGTTTTAAAATGTCTTCCCTGGTCACTTGTACTGGCAGTATTAGGACTGACTAGCACAGGGGCATATCTGCTCTTGCTGGTATACCCTCACATGTAATATTCAGCATCCTGCCTTAGGACTGTCAGGCCTGCTGTAGGGGTGACATACAAATATTGCATGCACTGTTAGGGGATATGGCACACAGGGATGTGTGACATGTTGTGTTTTTACTTTTGTCTGCTCCAAGACATGCAGCCTGCAATGGCAGCCTTGCATGTGCTTGGTGGCCATGTCAAAATGGGCTACTTTCCTTCACCGGTTCAGCACTGATGAGAAGTAAAGGGATGTGAGTGTGAGATGACAGTTCAGGAGTGCATAGAAATAAAGGGAGGTGAGGGTTACCTGATTGTTCAGGGATGGGTTGAGGTAAAGGGAGGTGTGGGTGACTTGAGGGTTAAGGAGTGGGCAGAGGTGAAAGGAGGTGAGGGTGACTTGATTGGAGAGTATGATATGGTATGGCATGCAATTGTACTGAGTAGTATGATATGGTCTATTAAGGAAGTACAAGACTTACATGTGCTATTATCTTTAGATGAGAGTGTACGTTCCACTTCTACCATGTTAGATTTGTTCTCTGACTTAGACATAACTTCCAAACGGAACATAGACAGTGGCCTCAAACCTAAATCTAGTTTTGTACCAATGTTACCACCTAAGAACTTAATGGATTCCTTTCACAAGGCAGTCACATATGATCTGTATGCTCTTGAAGACAAGTCTCTGCGGAAACATAAACCATTCAAGGACACTCTAACAAAAGAAGAATGCTTAGCACTAGCAACACTTTCCAACATACTGACATTGTTATCAAGGAGGCGGACAAGGGGTGGGGTTAACATGGTGATAATGCAAAACACGGACAACAACAAAGAAACAAAGAGACAACTGGCTGATGAACATGCTACCATCAGACTTTCTTGCAATCCACTACACAACTCACCAAAAACATTGAGACCCGACTAACATATTGGCAGGAACAATGTCTGATTGTGGATATTAAATTCAAATATATGTTCAAGTCCTCACCTAGGGCCCCCGGTATGTACATACTACCAACGATACACAAGAGGGTGATTTTCCCCCTGGAAGACCGATCATTTCAGGTATAGGCTCCTCGACAGAACACAGCTCGGAATACGTTAATGTATTGTTACAACCTTTGGTTCAAAATCTACAGTACTATATAAGGGACACCAAGGACCTTTTACACAAACTAGAAGACATTGAATAGGTGCAGGAATTTAAGTGTGATACTTTAGATGTCAGCTCGCTGTACACTTGCATTCCTCTTGGAAAATACATGTTAGCTCTTGAGACTCTCTTTCGAGTAGGGATGCCACATTATATGAATAAACCATGAGGATTCTAGATTTGACTCATCTAGGATTAAAAAACAACATCTTCATACTCAATGGCAACTGGTTCCGACAAGCACCTGGTGTTGACATGGGCTCAAAACATTTGCAATCATATGCCAACTTATACATGGGTGTCTTTGAAAGACAACATGTCCGCCTGACAGTGCACAACACATCATGTACTGGGGAAGATATATTGATGATATCTTTATCATATGGACTTGCAACAATGAACAGTTGGAGACATTTATTACATACTTGAATGACAATTCATTCAATTTACGGTTTACACATCAGGTAAACAACAGAGACATTGACTTCTTGAATGTGGTACTATACATAGCCGGCAAGAAAATTGGCTCACGTCTGTTCAGAAAAACAACAGCTTGTAACTCTATCTTACATGCCACTAGTTCACACCCCAGCGCATAGATCAACGCAATTCTCCTGGGAGAAATGACAGGACTGAGACGTAATTGCAATGACGATAAGATCTTTCTGCAGGAATTGAAATTACTTGAAGATTGTTTTACACAGAGGGGATACTCTGACAAATCCTTGCTTGATGCTGGAAGCAATATTATGATTAAACATGAGACTCTATTTTAAGAGATAGGAAAACTAGCAAACAAAGGAAACAGAAACTGACACTGATCACTAGCTACAGTACACAAAGCCATGAAATTTCCAAGGCGCAATAAACATTGGCATCTTTTAACTCTGGATACTGCCTTGTCCAAATTCATTGCAAAAACCCAATATTATACACAGTAGGGAACCACTTTGTGGAACATTCTGTATGCCTGTTTAATTCAACCCATCACACATGGGAGAACATGGCTACCTGAAAGACCTAAAGGTTTTTACAAATGCATACAATGCAATGTCTGCCAATTTGCTGCTGACAAAACCAAGAGGTTTCCAAACAACACACCTAGAAAACATTACATACCACAATTCATGGATTGCAACACTAAGGGGCCGATTAGGATTGCGGTGAATCCGCATCCTCCGGGCCGGCGGAAGCCACCGCCGGCCTGGAGGATGCGGATTCACCGCTGCGGAGGCTCCAAAGACCCACCGCCAGATTAGGATGGCTGGTGGGTCAGGAAGACCGCCCGCCGCTTTTCCGCCGCGGTCGCATTCCGACCGCGGCGGAAAAGCTCTGATATGGTGGCGGTGTCTATCAGACACCGCCAGCCATATTAGGATGGGGCAGAAGACATGCTTTTCCGCGGCGGCTTTTCCGCCGTGGAAAAGCATGTGGTCTTTCATTTTAGGGGCTTGTTGCGAGACCCCAGGGTGTTGGAGGGTGGGGGGTGCACATGGGGGGTACCTATGGAACCCCCCTGCATAGGCATGCACAAAGCAGCAGGCACCGCACGGTGCCTGCCGCTTTGTGCAAGCCTATGCAAAGCATGCACTTTTAACCTTGCGGCGGGCGCTGCTTCAAGCAGCACCCGCCACAATGTTAAACATAGGGGATGTGACCACCAGGGTGGCGGTCACATCCTAATCTGCATTGAGGGAACGCCGCAGCCCCTGCGGACGTTCCCTCCACCTCGGGGGTGGCGGATGGACGCAGGTCCGTCCGCCATCCTAATAGGCCCCTAAATTCGTAGTGTACTGTATTACATACCAATACGGTGGCAGCGTCACTCATCAGACCACTATGGGAACACATGCAGGAATACCTAAGAGCCATTAAAAAGAATCATCCTAACTGTCCGCTGGCAGCACACTACAACGTAGCTCACGCCTCATCGGAATTATTAACATCAAGTTTCACGGAATAGCCCATGTGAAATGTAATCCCAGAGGTGGGGACAGGAAACATACACTTAGAAGACTGGAGTCCAAGAGGATAACCAAACTACGAGCTATAGATCAGGGCCTAAACATGGACAGGGAACTGTGTGTGTTCCTCAATGATTAATAATGTTCTGCTAGTTCTACAAACTTTATGCTGTGTTCTTCTAAATACACTGGTATCATCACTCTGTACAGTTTATTTGGATCTTGTTGCGATGAGAAGACTGTCACGGATATAAAATGTCCAACTTGTAGTCAGTTTCTTTGGTCTCTTTGTACATGACCTTTATCCCCTTCAGGAGTCTATTCACCATATAATCAGTTTACAGTTTACAGGGACCGAAAGATCCATTTGTATGTATTTTATAAGTATGCAGCAATTTAAAATATATTGATGTGTCTACACGAAACACAATAACAATAATTTTCCTCAAAGATTAAGATGTATGGATACTAACATGTATTTATCTTATCTTCTCTTTTCACTCTTTAGTCTTCCATTATTTACCAACTGAATATTATCTATCTCAACTTGGATTTTTTTCAATTCTTTCTACCACATGAAGTAGGTATCTTTTATTCAGACTTCGACCGGGTAACTAAGATGTTATATCGGAATCCCCCTTTTAACTTATTATTCTGATTAGTTTATATCAACACAGTAGCGTGTCTCTGAAACCCTTAAGGATGCAACATATAGCACATTGTTTTGCTTTTACCTAAGACATACATATATCATGTTGGCTTACTCTTCCACACCCCTTTCTTCTCTTTCGTGTCACATCGCAATATTTACTATGCCAATATAGACTATGTCTTTTTGGAGGTACTACGTACAATACAGATATCCTTCGTATCTTCTGAAATCCATTCCACTGTTTAACAACAATAAATATGACTCATTACGCTATAATGCCTCATTCACACTTTAATATGGCCACCATTTTTTAAACTACGATCTCAGGGACTCTGCTTCCGATAGTCCCTTTTGTCTTTTCAATACAGTTACATACAACTTGTTCTAACAAATTTCAGGCGTACATACAGCCTTAGTCTTAATTAACCCTTGATTTTTCCGAAGATCACTATTTAATTTCTCCTTCTTGCTCACACCACCAGATGTCACATGGAAAACTGAAACCACAACTTTATATTTCTTCACTCCCTTTCAGTCTCTTTCACCACACGGGTTGTGGATCCTCTCTATAACATTGCATTGCACTGTGAATCTAATTACATGATTTATTTTGTGTCTTGCTTGTTCCTTTTTCTTCTTTCCTCTTCTTACTTCATATTTTCCTCTTTTGTCTGTTATTTCCTTTATCTCTACTTTGTTCAATTAAATTGATTATTCTAATCTGAGATCTATTCTTGTAAACTTCTTACAGTGTTGAAATAGTCACTGTGTGACAAAACACGTGTTGGCTGTCTCTGAAGAAAATACATTTGTAACCTTTGACTGTACTGAAGCCTACAACTTTCCACACGGATAATAAACTATGCTTTGTTTTGAAATGACAAGTCCTTAATGTTTGGACCTCATATTATTTATCAACACTGTTAGAGTGCTTGGGTTATCTGAAATAATATTTATGTACATTCTGTGTCTTTTAGATCCAGTGTGTAAATCACACCTTGGATAGTAGGGTGTTCATAACCTGATAGTACCATATCTTTATACTGTTAGTAGTGTTTTATACTGTACCCATGACAAACACTGTTCTTCCTTTGATATTAAGTGTGAATAACGAAATGCCTACTACCTCTGTTTTTTAGTGCTTGGTATGGTATTGTATTGCCTCTCATTTTTTGTATGGCCTCTCATTTTATAGCCTTGTATGGTACGGGCTCTTATTGTATGGTATGGCCTGTTATTGTATAGTGCGCTATAATATGGTATGATATGGTATGGACTGTCATTGTATTGTATGGAATCGTATGGCCTAGTATTGTATAGAATGGTATAATATTTTATATTATGGTATGGTTTGAATTTTTATAACTTTTTATAAAATGTTATGTGGCATGTTAAGGTCCGTTTCTCTATAGTGTTATATGGTGTGGTATGCCTTTACCTGTTATTGTATGGTATATTATAGTATGGTATGGTGTGTTATTGAGGCGTAGAACCTATGGACTGCTAAGAGCATTCATACACATAAATTTAGACAAGCACAAATATCACCAGTTAGTACAATTTAAAAACATGTAACTTTCTCTGGCTTTCCCATATTGGGAAGGAAGCCTGATTAAACTGGAATGCGACCAAAACTAGGACAAATAATAAAGAAACTCACCCTTAGCGAATGATGCAACATGTAACATGTAACTTTATTATCATTTAATTAATTGTGTTTTTTTTTTATGTGGTTTAGGCAAGATTAGCTGGAGAAAAAGTGTTACTGGACAGTGAAATTTTGGAAAATCTGTAAGGCAAACAAAGAGCAAAGGGAGTGGCAGGCCCAAGATGAAAAAACAAAATCAAAAGGGCGTAAAAACAGCTAAAAAAAGAGATAGATCAGTGTAGGAGCCTGTAAAAAGAGCATACAAACATTAGACACTGACAAAACAATAGTAAGAAAATCAGAGCACAAGCAGCGCTGAAGAACAGAAATCAGTCAGCAAATAACCTAACCTTATGGAGTTTGCTTAACGTTACTCTCTTTACTTAAACAGCAAGATCATTTTCTCTTTTTTTTAGGGGATGAGATGTGTCTGCTCAATACTGGCAGGGTGTAGCCCCAACTCTCTTTATGGAAATCGATGGAAGCAATAAGAAAAAAATGCCAATATCACTCTTCACAGACAACGCATTCAGGAGGTTCTATAAAGCCAACCCCTGCCAATCTCACATCTCTGCCACAATCACCTGTACCACCTCCCCCATTCACCATCTCAACCTTGAGCACCAAGAACTTAAACATCACCAACTCAACTACCTCAATCAACCACCCGCAATACAAGCATAGTCTCAATTAATCTCACCACCAGCATTGTGTAGATGGAGTAGTAGGAGAAACCTCCCAAAATAACTTTTGATGTGTGAGGAAATAGCAACTCCGTCCCTAACACAGTCAATGTAGCCATTTTTGAGAAATAAAAATCTGTACCCTTTTTTTATATCAAACCTGCATCTAACTTTCATCTGTGTTGAATGTTTGATGTTGCATTTACCTCAAAAGAAAGTGTTATGCCTATTCTGGTCTTTTTTTTACCTACAAAGTGTAGTGCATTCTGATACAGAAATCAATGTCCTAATCTCCAAAATGTGTAAACAGGAAGAAATACGTTCATGTTTGAGTTGTAAGTATTTTTATGTTTTTTAAACACAATTAAATTCTATTCCAACAAATAGTAATTTGTGGGAAACTAAAAATGGTCTTTGGAAAGGGGAACATTTTAATAAAATTGAGTCTTAATGCAAGGGGAAAATGCTAACATGAAGGCAGGTAGAAGCAGTCTATATGCAAAGCAGAAAACTAAAAGTCCAAAGTCAATAAAATGTCCCTAAAATGAGTACACTGTCACAAATTATAATCAAGTCATTTTCCCAAGCCAGAGGTACTGTCCGAATCATGTTGTAGGCTTGGGGAAATCTCTCTAGCGATCCTCTAGCCATATTATCAAGAAAGGGCGATACATTATCGCCGCTTTTATCGGCAGTAAACTGCCAGTAAAGCGGCGATAATGGGCTTGATATGTGCTGCTGAGTGACCATCTCTTGAGTCACTGGACCTGTCCAACGCAATCCCTGAGATCATGAAAAAGCATTAGAAAGAGAAGATAATGTCTATGCAGGATGTGCAGTTGGATGCCCTGATGAAATGGGGACCTCTGGAGCGAATGAAGGGGTGGGTGCAGGTCAGATGCTTTTGGGACCTGCTTTTCTGACATTACAGTTTGTTGTTCTAGGCCAATTGAAGTCCAAAACCTGCCTCTTCCTGGCTGGTGGTGTCCACATCTTCCACTTTCCCAGTTGCCTCATCGGCCTCCGCCTAGCGTATTTTTGTGACAGATTTTGTCTGTCTCCAGACAGTTGCACTACCCCTGCTGGTGCAGGTTTTCTGCTCCTCACTGATGGGGGAAAGTGGTTGTGACCGCTTTGCAGTGGAGGATCTTCTTTCTTGCTCTAGGTCCTGCTGTGATGAACTTTGGCCATCCTAGTCTGATTAAAAGGAATGTGACAAAGGGAAATTGTTGGTTTTGCTAATGCATAACAGCACTGCTTTAATGGAAAGGGATATTTTACCCCTAGTTACAAGAGCTGACATTGTGCATTGTTCAACAAACATGTAGCAATCCAATGATTTGTTACAAATATGGGTGCCCTGCTGAATAGGTAGAAATATTTTCAAAAAATATATTTTTAATGCGTCAGGAGAAAGAGTTGTGCTAAAAGCTTATCTATTTGACTAATTCGGTGCTTAAAGCAAAAAAAATGTTTTGCAACATTGGCTATCTGCGATTAGAGTATATTTGTCCAAGGCAACAAAGAATCATGAAGAACATGTGTTATTGTTTATTGTTTATTTTTGTGTAATATATTTGTGAAGAAATGTGTGAACTGTATGAATATAATGGAAACAAAATTGTATGGTGGATAAGATCCTCATAAAGTTGATGATACCTTTGGACGATCACCTCACTAATTATGTCCATTTCCTAATCGATCCTTCTCATCACGTCCCTCAGCCATGTTGGGAGTTGCTTAGGTTATGGCAAGGAGCAGCAGGATGGAGGAGAATCATGTTGGGATGACGAGAGGATGGCTCAGAATGACCACAAAATGGACATCTTCCTCCACCTGTATGAAATTTCCTCTTTGCCTTGGTAGGTAGACTCCACATGTGGGAGGGAACCCCTGTATGCAAGATACAACAATCTGCATGCTGTGGAAATACCGCTGCATGCAGAATGGAGGCCCATGCATGTAGGAACAACACTGAACAGTTGATCCAATTACAAACCTATTAGCATGGATTGTTTGTGTACCAAATGCATGTGTGTTAAGTAATATTTTTAGTATGTTGGACATAAAACATGAGCGGAATATGTGAGATTTTGTACCTGAGAGTTGTTAATGATACGTGTTTGAATGTTATAGAAAATAAAGAGGCAAATTATTTTTCACTAAAGCATTGCATGTTAATTTCATGACATTATGTGAAATAAACAGTTGTGTCAGGATGGTATTTGTGGTCATTGTGGTAATAGCGTAGTTGTTCACCATTCATCATTGCCATGAGCCACAGAAATGCAGCAACCAAACTAACAGCTCAAGGACAAAATGTTAACTAGCCTTTCCTGCACCTGAATACCCTGACTTCTATTCTACACCCCACCCCAAGTACCTGAATATGGGTGCAAATCAAGGTCATGGTCTATATGTAATACCCGTCGCATGGCAATGTTGTGCAACATGCAACAGGCTACAACAGTCTTGCGTGCCACTTCTGACAAGTACACCAGCACCTCCACCTCCTATGTCAAGACATCTGAATCACGACTCGAGGATCTCGAAAGTGCGTCAATTGATGGCTCATATACATATTTGTGCCCTGTTGTACCTTTGTTGAGGTAGTGTGTGGTTGGATGTGTGTAGGGTGGGAGGAGATCAGGAGAGTGCATACCTGGTATCACTTGCAACAAAGGTATTTGAAATTCTTACAAAGTGGCCTCTAGTCTAAATGTAATTCTTCATACCTACAAGCATGCAGTGGATGTGAGGGTACAGTAGGTGTATTGTGTTGTAGGGCTTATTTAGTATGTTAGAGATTCCACTTCCATATGCCTATGTAGCCCAGTGTGAGGTGTTGTTACTTGCCAATGAGCCACATTCCAACAAATTCCCCAGCAGCCAAGTGACATGCATTAGGTGACTGCCAGGAGATGTAGCGGCTGTGTGTACTGCCAGAAAAGGAAACATACACATCACTGAAGCAGTCCCTTGCATCGCAGATAGCTTGCACAATGATGAAGTGCCAGCGGTGTCTGTTGTACGAAACGTTTTCTGTTTGGTGACGTGACTGAAATGCCCCATGGGTGCAGTCAATGTCATCTAGCTCAGAAGAGAAAGGGCCAAAAGCAAATAATTCCCTTGCCACCCTTCCCTTTTCCTACAGTGACTTTGGCATGGCAATGAACTGATACACTCTTCTGTTGAGGCATCTACGTACAAGATGCAAGCATAGAGACTGGCTTGCTTGAGAGATTCAAGCGAAGTCAGAGGTGACCCTCTGGAAGGATCCTGAGGCCATTAAAATTAGTGGATCCAGTAATTTGACATAGGCAGGGATAGCCTAGGAGAGGGCTGCAAGGGAATCAAGGTCTTGCTCCCAGTCTGCAACCATGTCAAAGATCATAACAGGTATGAATCTGTATTTGGCAATTACAGCTTTCCTGGACATCCCAAAGATCCTTATCCTGTAAACTCTCTTTCTCTCCATCTCCTCAATTCATTAATCCTCACAATGAGGGGCAAATCAACAAACACCTTCGCCGACATAGTGACGGCAGAAAAAGTTGTTTGCCATTTGAGTTCATTCCTTATGTGGTCAGCCTGCCAGTGATCGGTTGGTGTTAAAATGTGTTTCAGCTGGAGATAGGTGGTAACGTTTAGACTAATAACCTCCTTTTATTGTTGTAAACTTTGGTTTATAATTCAATAATATACGTTTTTATGTGAAAAAAGAAATAAAACAATTAACTTTGTTCTAACATTCAACAAGATTTCTTGATAACATTTTTTTATAAAAATGTAGGTCACTTTTAAATTACAATATATAGAAAGACTGGGTGATGAAAAAATTACATTACACAGGATTTCATACACAGTTTCAGTAATTAGGATCTTCAAAAAGGCAAAAAACCTTTACTTTGAAATATTGGGCCAGATTACAATGTTGTTAGGAAACTGTTCAGAACGAATCGGTTCCGGACTTGTTTCCTACTGTCGGAGGGATGGTCGGAAGCAGATGTATGCTGGTCAATAGTGAGAGGTTTAATAAAAATAAGGACACAGTTTGAGGTGTCTGGATACAAAATAGCTGGTTGGAAAGGAGGTCTGTTGGCACCAAGGGAGGATATGGAAGACTTCCTCAGGGTCTTGACGGAACTTAATGGTAGCTCTTTCTTCAATGCAGATCATGAAACCTATTACGGGTTCCAGATGGCCTGCCGGGATCCCGGAGTAGGCTCAAAAACAAAAGAAAGTAGCTGTCAGAGCCGAGTCCTATAATAAAATGGGACACCGTCACCCAACCATGTGGAGGGAATGAGGACAGTAATGCGCTTTTTAATTTAGAGGTATTTCAGAGGGATAGCGTGAGGGTTTCTGAAAAGGGCAAGGCTTGTAGGCGATAGAACGGAGGTGAACGGTAATACTCAAAAGGTGGCCACTTTACAATTGCTGTCTTCAGGCCACCAGTTATCCCCTGACTACTCCCAGTCGCCCGTTACACCTTCCCTCCCCCTCCCTAAGGTTCCCTTGCCCGTCACGTACTGCTAAGAGCCACAACTCTCCTGAGTTGTGGTGGCTCGTACGTCCTCCGGGATCCACCACTCTTCGGTCCACGTCTCTGGACCCTCTTCTTCGGTTCCTCCGGCTCCGGCATCCGCGTTGCTTCTCAACAGCTCCCTGGTCTCTCTGCAGTCTTCTTCCGGGTTCTCCTCTGCTGACTCGCCTGACGTCGCGTCTCCTTCCTTTTTCTGTCGGGCTTGACCTCCCCCTGGGGCTCCTGATTGGTTGATGAGGATTTCCGTCCCGCCTTCAAGATAACGGACTACATCCGGGTTACTTCCGGCGTTCTGCGGGAGGAGGGAAGTGTCATTCATTAGCTGTGCCGGTCCGGATGTCCTGCCATCTTCGTTACAGTAAGGAATCCATGTTGTACTCTGCGGGAGTTTACTCTCGCTGCTGGGATCGTCCCCGGGGACTCCCTCACACCTACTGAATTGGATCCTGCTGGCCTGGACAACCGATTACAATGCTTCCCAACATCGTTCGGTCGGATTCACATTGACTTCAATTAACGCCTGTGTTCTGAACGAGAACACAGGCTCCCACCGGAACAAGGGGTGGTTGGGCAATACATTGCACTCTGTGGCGGGCACCTTATGGTGCCTGCCACAACGTGCGTTTGGGAAGAGGGTCCCTTGGGTACCCTCGCGGGCCACATTCGGACACCTCCGGGTGAAAGGGGGCCCACAACAGGTCCCCAAAGACCGATACCGAAAACTGTTTCCTCTCATGCAAGCCGAGTCCGAAAGGCTGTCTGAATCTATCGGCGTCATCTGGAAACCATGCCCATTAAGCTGAACAATTCGATTGCGAAACACTCGTACCGACCCAATGTCTTTCAGGACTGATTCGGACAGCCCATACGGTTTCTGGTCATCATAAATGGTTGTTGGGAAATCTAAACTAATCTGTAGGAAACAAGGGTGCTGAATCGGATTCTGCAATACCGAATCCCTTCCAAAGCTCTTCCTAATGACATCGTAATCTGGCCCTTATTTGTTGGCTCCATTAATTTCTTTGGGAGCATGCTACATTCCCAGTGGTTGGCCATGTGGGATGCTGTACTTACTCCAAGACTGTGCTTGTGTTCGTATACTAATCTTTGGAGTCCTATTTGGCTGTTGTAACTTTAGAAGTGCACTTTGTGAATAGCAATGGCCTTACTCTTTTGTGTTGGGTCTTTGTTCATCCCTCAACCCCTCCCTATAGCCTTTCTATTTAATAGTAAGCATTTCTGATTTTCCATCCAATCTACTATTACCTCCCACATATACTACCATAACGCATGTGTAAATGTGCTGAGATCTTGGTAGTTGGGGCTGAGATCTCCATACAGGAGAGATGGGGGAGGCAGAGACCTCCACATGGAGGTTTGTGAATAGCATTTGTTAGTATGTGAGTAGTACTATTGTAGTACTACTAAATATGTTTTAAGACAAATCTTCTATTTCTCACTGAGAAACGTGGTTGAGATATTATATTACTATCCGTGCTATGTAAATTTGCGTCTGTATGCCTGTCTCCAGGAAGAAGACAGTGGTATGTTTGTTTTGTTTCTGATTCGTTTTTTGTCATTTTAGTTGTTTAGCTAAATTCAAGTCTCAGAGCCAGAGGCGGGGGATGAACTGGAATCTAGGAAGAAAATTGGATCTGACAACAACCTGGAGCTGGGAAAATATATTCTCTTTTGATGTTGGAATCTTGCATACATTGGTGTAACTATTTCCAGGCCTCAGGAATGCCCTAGTCTACGCCTTCAATAGCAGCTCTACATTTGATGAATTATGCAGTTGTGCACAATGTAATGCAATACACATCTGTGAATGTACTTTAATATACTGTGCTCTCTGTTGTGTCTAACAGTGTTTACTAGAATGCTGTTGTTAAAAGTCAATCTTAAGCTAGTTGTTTTAACTAACACATTTTTGTTCTGTTATTAACTGTATTCTTGTTGAGACAATATTGCTTGTAGTGTGTTTGATTTTCTGGTACTGTGCAAGACGTTTGATGTTTTTCACAAACTGACAGATGGTCCTCCTTTCCTGGAACCCATGCCAAATCTCCTGCATGTAGTGGCAATTACATAACCACAGGCTGGTATCGCCTGAGCCCTCCACCTAAATAGTAATTACCATAGAATGCAATTAACTAGTATATATCACATAAAGGTTCTGTGATATTGAACATACTCCTTAAGAGATAACTCAAGAGTTACATTTGAGTTGAAATGGTCGAGCAGAAAATAAGAACTCTGACACTCCCTACTTTGTTATACTGAATTCTGCTCCATGAGTCGATTAAAGCAACTATAGCAGTAGAGTGGGCGGGAGTGAGGAGGTGGGTTCTGGGATGTTTTTATTGTACCAATTTTGGTTTGTATCATTTTGATCTAAATGCCAACAAAAATCTATACCAAAAAAACTAGCATGTATCACATGTGCATAGCGCCTAGAAGCAGCCTCATAAATTATTTGCTGAGATTCAGGCTCTAAAAATTAATAGGTGGGGCAAGCTATTTTAACAATGTTTTCCTCCTGAGGATGTTACTAAGAACACATGAACATCCACACCTATGAACAAGGGACTTTAAATGATGCACACTACCTTGAATGATGCACACTACCTTGCTTCATTTAGCACAACTGGGATTCTAGTGCAGTGACGGTTCAAATCAAGACAGAACAAACTTTGAATACATCCTTGGAAGTGTACATTCTTACATGTGCATGTTAATGCTTAGCATTATGACCAAATGCGTCTTGCGCAAACATTGCAGTTGCATGGCTGTTGGAAGACACATTGCAACTTTGCCCTAAAAACACACCCACTGACATCCTAATGTATCCTCTGTTTCTCTCATGGTATTTTGAAATAATAGCACCTTAAATCTTCTATCTCAGGTATGGATTTTTCCTGCAGTTTTCTTTAGATGCTGCCAGTAACGTTTGATATGTGAACAGACTATGCTTAATTTCAAAAAAATCTCAAAGGTACAGAAAGTAGTATCAACACCCTTTGCTTCTAAGATAACATCACTGGAATTAACATTGCATGACATTTGACCCTGATGACATCACAGGAAGTTACACCATGTGACATTTGACATCCCAGTAAGTAACTTCATGTGACATTTGACGCATGCTGCCACAGGAAGTGCCAAAGTAGAGCACTTTGTTTAGAATAAAGACATGCAAAATCCAGGTCTATACCAGAACGTTGTGCACATGTGTAGCATGGCAACATTTTGTATAATAAAAAGACAGTGCATTGATACTAAGGGCCGTATTACGATTGTGGCGATACCATGTACTGCTGCATGCGTGGTGGCAGTGAGGTTGGCTGTCCAACCGCTGTATTACGAGTTGGGCGGATCGGCCTTGCGAAGATTGCCGCTGGAGTGCCGAGACTGCCATAGGTGGATATAGAGGAGCGCACTGTCGTATGTAATAGGAGCTGCCTGTTCCATGAGCAGACCATCGCGAGCCAACCACCAGCTGCAAGGTGGCGGTGACGAAGGATTTGGGGTGTGTACTCAACTCTTACTTCTTCTTCCAGTCAGATTCCAACTTGAATCCCTTTCTCCAGGTCCCCCTTTCACAGCAGGATTTTCACCATTAGGATTATGACCCAATGTGCAGCAGTCTTCAGGTGAGTTTTTTTTTATGTACCATATACTATTTGACAGGGCTGCCCACTTAAGGGCTGAACCCCGGTAATGGGTATTGTTAGATTTTGGTGGTCTCCAGTTGGCACAGGTAGGTACGAGCAGACAGGCTTATCTCAGTGGCAGTGTGTAAAGCATTTGTGAACACATACAGTAATCAAGTGACAATACTATAGATGGACACCACACAAGTTGTATATTAAAAATAAGGATTCTTTATATAGATTTAACACAAGACCACACACAACAAAAGATTCACAATACTGAACTTAAAATGGTAGAATTAGCTTAGTTCTCTTCAGAACTTAAAATGCGACACTTTGAGTCAATGTACATTACAATGCGTCACGCTTCGACAACGAAAGTGTTGCATAGATGGAGATGCGGCAAAGATCCGGTGCAAAGAAATAAAGACGTTGTTTCCTTCGTGATGCGACACGCTCCTCCGGTGTTGCGAGAGGTCTCGGCTTGATGCGTCAGCTGCAGCAGTGATACCCTTGTTCCGTAATGCGACGACAGCGGCTTTGGCGGTGACACTCTTCTCCGACGAGGTGAGACGCTTCCGCTCGATGCGACAACTGCAGCGGCGACACCCTTGTTCCATGATGCGACGACAGCGGTTGGGATCGCAGCACGCTTCACCGTGGATGCGAGGCGCTTCTTGTGATGTGGTGCAATGCGACAGCTACAGCGGCGGCATCTCTGCCTTGCGACGGCAGCGGCTGTGACGGCGACATGCTTCTTCGAGGTTGCGAGACGTTTCTTGTGAAGCGGTGCAATGCGACAGCTACAGCGGCGTCATCTCTGGGATGGGACGGCAGCGGCTGCGATGGCAACATGCTTCTTTGGGATTGCAGGACGTTTCTTGAGATGCGGTGCAATGCGACAGCTACAGCAGCGTCATCTCTGTGATGCGATGGCAGCGGCTGAGACGGCGACACGCTTCTCCCTCTTGAGTCGCGCTTCCAGCTCCTTGCGACATGCAGTCCCTTAGAAGGCCCAAAACAGCAGCAGGCACTTCTAAAGAACTCTTGGAGAGCTGGGGGTTGAAGTCTGTTGTCCCTGAGACTTCAGCAGGAGGCAAGCTCTTCTTTCATGCCCTTGGAGATCCTTCACCAGTTGAAAAAGTGCAACCACTGCAGGCCAATCCCCCATGCAGCACTTCAGCTTAGGGATAGTCTCTCCTCAGTTTCTTCTGGTTCCTCTCCTCAGCAAAGGTTTCTTCTTGTTGTCCAAAAGTGATCTAACTCTCTGGGGTTTGGGTCCCCTCTTTTATACTACTTTTCTCTTTGTTCTATGAAGGAATAGAGGCCTTTGCCTTGTACAAACCAGTTCTGGTCCGTCCTGGAGCACTCTGTTGACATAACTCCTTCTTTTCTTTCACACTGCAGGGCCGAACCATCAGACGCCCCACAGGAGGCGGAGCCAGCATTGTGGAGGGAAGGCACAGCCCTGGAGCACTCTGTTGACATGACTTCTTCTCTCCTTTCACGGTGCAGGGCAGAGACATCAGACACACCACAGGTGGTGGAGCCAGCAGTGTGGAGGGAAGGCACAGCCCTATTCAGGTCCCAGGTACAACTCTTCCTTCCCATCTAGATGCAGATCTCTCTATTCACCACTGGGCTGACTCACCCTGTCTCCTGGAATCCCCCAGCCCCTGTCACTCAAGCTCCAGACAAGGAATACACAACCTAGCAGAGGCAGGCTTGGATAGTTAGACATGAAAATACCTACTATATAAAAGTGGAATTTTCAAACACAGAATGTTAAAATCAACTTCGCTAAAAGATGTATTTTATCATCTGGAGTTCAGGCATGCTAAACTCAAATTTATACCATGTTCCCTGAGTCAGTTAGGATTATAAAATGTAATAATCTAACTGCCCATTCTCGCCTCTGGAGAACAGGTAGCCTTGCAATAGTGAAAAATGAATATGGCTGTAATTCACTATTAGGACATGCCACACACACCAGGGCATGTCCTACCTTATACTTACAATGCACCCTGTCCTTGGGCCTACCATAGGGGTGTCTGATATGAAGAAAAGGGAAGGTTTAGGAACTGGCAAGTGGGTACACGTGCCCAGTCAACATGGCAGTACCAGACTGCACACAGGCTCTGCAATCCCAGACCTGAGACACACTTTTACAGGCTGCTTCTGTGGGTAGAGCAACTAGTGCTGCAAGCCCACTAGCAGCATTTGGTTTACAAGCCCATGGCACACTCAGTGCACTGTACTAGGGTCTGACCAGTAAACCAAATCAGCCAATCATGGAATCACTAATTCATACATCAATTTACAATAGGGAGCACTTGCACTGTGGCACTGGACAGCAGTGGTACAGTGCCCAAAGCATCTAACACAAGCAAAACACATGAGGCAACAGCAAAAATGGAAACAAGACCCACGCCAAGGTGCCAGGTCTAACAGGTATATGGTATTGTCCCACATATATCATGCATATATGTGCACCTGACACACCAGCCAATCGAAATGCACACACAGGCATCAATATATTTGGTAATAGTACTCACCACCGCTGCAAGATCCCCGCATCCGCACTGCTGGCTCCGTGGTCAACTCGTAATACGGTGGACTTTGGACCTCAAGCTCCTTGGGCTGCAGGCGGGGGTGGACGCGGTCCTACAGTGGTCAGGCCGCCAAACTCATAATAAGGACCTAAGTACAAACAAACACGCATACAAACATTACCCATGCGGGACTGTGGGTGAATAGTCATTATCTTTAATATAAATTAAATGTTAATACATTCAAAATAAAATGTTAGTTCTGAAAATCAAATACAACTCTCAGGTCAAAATATAGTTGCACTTTACATATGTTTTCAAGCCGAAGTTTTCAACTGCAAATATGTTTAACATGTTTGTGAGGAAGAGAGTAGCAATTCACTGTCACCAACACAAAGCTGCAGGTTAAAAAAAGTAGATATTGTACGTCTAAGATAGGTAAGATCTTGTGCGAGTAAACAAATGTCTGAATGTCCACATTTCCTCTGGCGAATCATAAGAGAGGGATGTATGACATTACAACGCATGCTTTTACATCGCATGCCTTTACAACGCGGTTTTTACAACGCATGCCTTTACCACGCATAGTGCTTTGGGGCGCTGATAGTGAATTGTTTAATTTACTATTCCAACTCCAGTCCCCGTGGATAGTAGGGAAGGTGTTGGATAGTACATTAAACTAATTCCCTATCCTAGAGCGCCCTCCAGCGCAATGCGTTGTAATGGTTTGCGTTGTAAAAGTTGCGTCGTAAAGGCACTGCGTGGTAAAAGTTGCGTTGTAAAGGATGTTCCCCATCAGAGAGCCACCCTCCATAGACCGGTCAGACTCGCCTTTGATGTTGATTTACAATGGGAAAAGAATAGGATGCCTTGGTTAGAGTTACATTTTCTTGTGTAATTTTGATTTGGTCAGCAGTACGAAAAAGCAACATGGGGGTAGCAATTGTTGCCTCTGGAAATCCCTGAGGTCAATGCTTTGTCTAAGACTCTTTCAAAGTAAAGTCACAATTTAAAGTTATTTATTATTCTGTATGGATTGCCAAGGATTCGTGAAATACCCACTAGGTCTACGATACTCATAGATTTTCCAGATTACTTCATTGCATAGAAAATTTACTTATATCATCTACAAGGTGGAAAATTCTGCACGTGCAAATGATTTGCAAATGTGCATTAGCACATACATCT
Organism: Lissotriton helveticus; assembly: GCF_964261635.1. Classification (NCBI taxonomy): domain Eukaryota; kingdom Metazoa; phylum Chordata; class Amphibia; order Caudata; family Salamandridae; genus Lissotriton; species Lissotriton helveticus. The sequence goes on along the minus strand of NC_136069.1, from coordinate 750,029,801 downwards.
TCTTTCTTCAGTGAAAATATTTTCCACATAAATAAAAGCCTTCCTGTACAATCCTTTAAAATATCAATAGCATTCCCCCTCCTTTTCTACCCTGAAAGGAAAGTTAATTCTGCTTTAGACAATAGCAAATGAACGTGTGTTTCCTAATTGGGTACCTATCTGCAAGAGGACTGCTGACAAAAGTACAAGTTTGTGAGTGTTCACTTCTTTATGCAGAGTCAACAACTCGGTAATTCTTTCGCTCTATTGTAAAGCGCCAAGACACTTCTGGGTAATATCCGTGCTATATTAAAGTGCATAAATAAATAACTGCCAAAAATTAATTTACTAATAGCAAAGCTGCAAATGAACAAATTCACTCATTCAGGATAGATTTATATCCTTAAAGTGCACTTAAGAGGCAATTTAAGAAAAGAAAATATTCCTGTCCAGATTCTGGAAGCAAGCTGTAACATTTACATTTATAAAAGACAGTTTCAGCACAACTAACATGTATGAATTGCGCCGCATCTGTATAGTTATAGGTTTTCCTTTTAGAAGTCATTTTTGACAAGAGTGTTAGTTCAGTTGGTTTAAATGCAACATCCAAAGAAGACAAATCCCAGGTTGCACCAACTTGTAAATGTATATCCCAGTGCATGATACATGGTGAGGTGATATAACACCCCATTAAGTGGCAACTTTGTATTTGGATCCAGTCGCGGCGGACACAGTTAAGAGCGGTGGGGCGGTGTGGGGTGTGGGTGGGGGAAGTCGACATACAATGGGATAAGTAAAATTTAATGTGAAAAAAATAAAACCCCTTACCTTGCGTGCACCACAAGAACAAGGTAAGTGTTTTTATTTTTTTTATTTAATTTAACTTATCCCATCGTATGTTGACATCCCTGACCCACACCCCGCACCACCCCGCCGCTCTTACCTGTGTCGGCCGTGACTGGACTGACCCAGCCCCGCCTTAGCACTCTTACCTGTGCCAGCCACCACTGTTTGGATCAGGTAACAATTATAGAGGTATTTGTTACATTGAACATCACTTATCCTTAGTACAGTTATAGAAACGGGAATAAGGAGAGAAACTGCCTATAACTAAAGGGTGAAGAAGGAGTAAGTAGAGTGTTGAGAACAAACAAACATAAACATGCTCTATTAATGCTAAGTTTTAATGCTGACTATGTGTTGGGAAACATAGATTAAATAAGGGGGAATTCCCAAAAAAGGGAAGAGTGTAGAAGATAATAATACATCAGTGTCAGAGATATTGTGGAAGTGGATTGATTAATAAAGGGTACATCATTTACCACCCTCAGTACTCAACTAAATAGATATTCAGTCTCCCAGGATAAGTTGAAAAGAATGTGAAGCCATAGGGGGGCGGGGCTTCCACGCCGAAGGAACATGGCGGATCCAGCTTGAGCTCTGCAGCGCCGCGGGACTTTGCTGACGATTTGGTGCCACGTCTGCTGGTTTTTCCAACCGTGGATCACTGCAATGGTTCCGTGAGGGTGCGGTGAGCCTTTTGGCCGGACTTGACGCTCCTGACACCAGTTTTGAACCCCCTTTGCCGCGGCGGTGAGTTTCTCTTCATAAAATCATTTTGTTTTCGGCGTCGGCGCTCGGGTTTTCTCTCACAGCGGCCCATTCCTCCACATGAAATACCTCGCATTACCATGTTTGTGGACAATTCCTGCTCCAAAAATGCCTGCTACAAATGCAATTAGCTTTTCAATGCCCAGCCTGATCAATTGAACTTTCTTTACTGTGCCACACCCAACTAACTACGAAATGGGGACAACATCTTGTTCCCTCCAAACGCACAGCGATGAGCCATCACTTAGGCTATCATTTATGCTTCTACTATTTTATCCGTTTAATCCTTGTAAACCATTAGTTCAAACATTTAACTTTGTTCACATCTTCTCAAGTTCGCGGATCCACACACGGAATAATTTGCCTTTTTACCAAGTTTCTAATATTTGAACTGTGTCCATCCAGACTTCATGTTAAAATACGACTGATGCAGGGTTCATCACAAACAGTGTTTTATTTTTCAAAATCCCAATGCATTTCGGGCGTTTAACGCGCCCTTCGTCAGGGGTCACTACAAAAAATAATAAAAACAACAATTATCCATCACTATTATATACATGAATACACATAATTCATTAGGTTTAAACAGCGCACTTAATGTTCGATTTGCACCCGGTATCAAATACTTGGTCACCATGCGAAAATATTTCTAGCGGTATGCTTATCTCAAACTAATCTCTCTCTACGCCACTCTCTTCACCCACGCATGCTGATACCCTCCTTTCCTTAACCGTTTCCCGCTTACATTCCATTTTTAAATGAACGCTCCCCTCTCTTTACCCGATTTTATCACCCATTACAAAACTAACTGCCAGAATATACTTCATTGCAAAATATGTTATATTTTAATAACTTTTTCTGGCAAGATTATGGCTGCACCATTATCAACCTGGGATTGATGCACCCATTAACAAAAGCTGTAAAGTCATTATCACTTCAGAGAAACTAAGATCACCCAACGCTCCCGCCATTTTATATTGAGCCACTCATATTTTTCTCTTTCTGCCTGTTTTCAGGTGTATCTGTGCTCTTTTCCTTCATTCATCTGAAACAATATTTGGGCATTGACTGTCTGACTTCTAAAAGTGCTCCCATTACCAATATCTCAATATTTTTTGTGGCAGGGAGACAAGTATGCATCTCTTAAATGGGGACCTACATTTGATATACCTTTCCTCAGATTGGTCTGATATTACTGCTCAATAGTCTCATTATAAGGTGTTTCACATTATGGGATCTTTGATATTATAACTTCCTCACCTTCACAGGATCTACTCCTTTTCTAATATATTTTTTCTGAGACGTACCTATCCAGCGCTGTGTCTTATAAATCGCTCTTTTCAGTGTTCCACAATGGCTAGCAATGTTCATACTGTCAGATCTTCTTCCTCTGGCACTAAACCAAAAAGACATAAAAATTATCCATCTTCTCCTATTCTCTCTTCTCAAAATCCAGTCCTGGACTCTATATTAGACGAAGTGTGTGGCCTCCAACCTTTCATGTCCACTACCAATGAAAAGCTAAAACAGATTGAAGAGAGATGGATTGTCATGGAGGGAAAGATTTTGGAACTAGAACAACGAGTAAGCGACTTACAAGATGTTTCTTCAAAGATTCCGAACTTAGAACAAGAAATTTACAAGTTAAAAATGCACACGGAGGATCTTGAAAATCGTAATCAAAGGAATAATCTACGCCTTTACGGACTTCCGGAAAATATTGAAAGCTCTGATATGGTTTCCTTCCTACAGAAGTTCTTGCATGAACGTTTGGATCTCCAGCCATCTGCAACTCCCCTCAACATACAGAGAGCACATTGTCTTGGTCGTCTCCATCCTACCTCAAATAAACCACGTGGAATCATAATGCTTTGCTTGGAATTTACCAAACTCATGCATGTCCTGAAGGCAGTAAGACTTAAACACCGACTCATCTGGTCAGGTCATAATATCTTCATATCCCAGGATGTATCCAACGCAACAAATGCTCGTCGTAAAGAATTTCTCGCCCTACGCCCTCAGATAAAACAGCTTAATATTCAATATGGAATACTTCATCCCTGCCTTTACTATATTACACATGAAGGACGGTCATGTTCATTTGATGATCCTGACAAACGTAAACTTTTTCTACATGATATCTCTTCTCGTGGAATGGATACCAACATATGACTGTTCATATAGTACACTGCTTGTTAATATGATGCTATAAGTTATGCTTTGCTAAAAATGTATGACTAGTCATTGTTATATTCTTATTTACGAGGCTCTCATTTCATCTATTTATTATTATCGCTGTCCATTTCCTTCGACGTCACTATGCTCCTCCAACTTTAGTTATTTCTTGCCTTACAGATCTGGATTCTACTCCTTGATCTGTTCACCTCTTTCTTGATCTGTCTTCCTCTTTTTTCTTCTTTCTGTCTTTTCCTTATTTTCCTTCTTTCTTATTGTATGTCCATTTTGTTTTATGGTGCATGTTTTGCCTTTATTAATGTGTTTTACTCATCACATATTTAGAATTGTATTTTCTTCTTTCTCCTTGTTATTTATGCAGGTTACTATTCCTGTTCCCTCATGTATCCCCTAATCCAACATCATGGTTAATGTGGTCTCGTTGAATGTACGTGGTCTAGGTCATCCTATCAAGCGTCAAAAGGTATTGTCTCATTTAGCTAAACTTAACACCCAAGTTGCTTTTTTACAGGAAACCCATTTCAATGATATAGAGTCTCTTAAACTCAAACGTCAATGAGTTAATCAAATTGTTTTTTCTCCTGCTACGGATCTTCATGGCAGTGTTGCTATACATTTTCATAAATCAATGAATAAACAAATATTATCATCAGAATGTGATACTTATGGTCGTTGGGTGTTGGTTGATACTATCATCAACAAAATGCAAATTACTATTTTTAATATTTATGGGCCTGTTAAATCGGATCCGGAATTTTGGCAATCTATAAAAATGAAACTACTAACTGTATCTAATCCTAACGCAGTGGTTGGTGGCGACTTTAATAATTGGTTGGACCCTTTTTCAGACAGAAAATCTAAGTGTAAATGCAAACCAGACAAAACTCACAAATCTTTCCATTTCATCACGTCCTTTATTTGATTCATGGAAGACATGTAATTCTGATTCCTCAGAATTCACTTTCTTTTCTCCTGTCCACAACACAAGGTCTCGTATTGATTACATTTTAGTCTCCAAGTCATTATTACCTTGTCTTCACTCATCAGAAATTGGTTCTATTTTTATTTCTGACCATGCTCCCGTATCTACTTCCATCAATATATCCATCACCTCATGCAAACAAGGCTGATGGCGTTTTAACAACCACCTTTTATCAGACCGTACTTTTATATCAGAAGCGACCTCCTTCATTAATGAATTTTTTGTAATGAATAATTCTGTAGACACCTCAATTCATAATAATTGGGATGCTTTTAAAGCATCCTTTAGAGCTTTCACTATTGCATATTCTTCAAAGAAAAGAAAATTAATGAATGCCAAATATAAAGACACCCTGACACTAATCAAAACTCTGGAACACAAGTATTTCTCTTCTAAATCCCCATCATTTCTACAAGAGTTAATTAAAGCTAAATCAACCCTAAATAAAATTGATACTGTAGACGCCTGTGACTTCCTTCTTAAGATTAGATCTAAATTTCACGGAGGCCAAAACAAAGCAGGGAAAATGCTAGCGAATTACTTAAAAATCAAATCAGAACATAAAACTATTGGCCCTATTCATGCAGAATCGAACGATAAACTCCCCTCATCTGATTCTGATATTATCAATACCTTTTAATCATATTACAATCTCCAATACACAGAAACTAGTAATTCCTCTAAAGAAGATTTCACATCCTTTTCCAAAATATTCCTAAACCTACATCTGTCACAGATATCTTTTTGCCATTAGAGAAAGATATTTCTCTTCAGGAAATATCTGACACCCTCAAATCCTTGAAGAAAGCAAAAGCTCCAGGCCCAGATGGCTTTTCAATCTAATTATTTTTAACCTTTTCCTCAATTTTTGCACCTAATTTATTAGAGCTTTTTAATTCATTCATATCGACTTCTAAGTTCTGTGGTTCTTTTTTAGAAGCCATTATTATTGTTATTCCTAAACCAGATAAAGACTCTTCCTTCTGCAACATTTTTCGCCCTATATCACTAATAAATTATGATTGTGAAATTTTTGCAAAGATTCTGGCCTCCCGTTCGGAGAAAGTTATTTCTCTTCTAATCAACCCTGATCAGGCTGGCTTTGTCAAAGGACGTTTAGCCTCTGATAATGCCAGAATGTTTCTAATATTCTCACTCTTAGTATAAAATATCCCTCTCCCCTAGCTGCATTATCTCAGGATGCAGAAAAAGCCTTTGACCGCATTAATTGGGAGTTCATGTTACACACCTTACAATGGTTTGGCTTTGGACCAAAGTTTATTTCATATATCAAATTATTATATACATATAAAAGCATGTGTTTTTGTTAATGGTCTTTTTTCCCCATATTTTTCTTTGCAAAGAGGTACACGTCAAGGGTGCCCCCTTTCACCATTACTTTTCTTGTTATGTTTTGGAACCCTTTCTTGAACGTATTAGAAATAACCCTCTTATTACTGGTTTTACTTTGAAACCACATCAAATTAAACTTTCGGCATATGCTAATGATGTTCTTATTTATATGTCCAATCCGGTTACATCCCTTCCCCAATTCTTACATGAAATCTCATCATTTTCTAATGTCAGGATATAAACTTAATTTCTCCAAGATTGAGATTTTATCTTTAAACTCTTCATGCTACAGACATATGTTTGATTCTACTAATTTTAAATGGTTTCCACAAAAAATTAAATATTTGGGCATATGGTTCTCCTCTAATATTCGTGATACTCTATCCCACAATTTTAATGCTCTAAAATTTAAGATTACCAATCTGTTGTCCTCTTGGGCTCCTTTATTTCTATCTTGGTGGGGCAGACTTGATACAATTAAAATGATGATTGTTCCACAGATACTTTTCACATTGTCAATGTTACCATTCAAAATTCGCAATTATTATTTTACGCAGATTAACTCTATATGTACTACGTTTCTTTGGAATAATAAACATGCACAAATCGCCTTATCCAAGCTACGTTGTCCCAAAACTGAGGGAGGTGTCAGATTTCCTGACTTTAAATTATATCCTACTGCTTTTTTGATCCGTCATTTTTATGCTATGTCTAAAAATTATCAACTTTTACCTTAACCTTTTTGTGTTACTGTTGAATGTTCATTGCTAAACGATTTTACATTACAGGATATTGCTTTTATGACTAATTGTACTTTTATTTCCAAATATCCAATTTTGAAATATTCCCAATATCTTCTACCGACACTTTTCTTTAAAAATGTTGATAAATATCAATTGTTTCTCGCCTCCTGATTATGGTATACTAAACATATCAAATTTCGTCACAAATCATTTTACTACAAACATTGGAAAGAAAAGGGTATTTTTTATGTCAATCAAATGATTGTCAATAATATGATTTTACCTTTTTATCAATTGAAAGAGACCTTACGTTTACCTGATTCATACATTCAGCAATATAACATTCTAGCTCCAACACTCCAGAACTATTTACAGAATTTTACTCCTCAGTCAATTCCAACTTCATTCATACCTGATACACCCCTATACCAAGTTTTTTCCAGCGCCTAGTTTATATATAAAACTTTATCTACAACTCATTGCACACGGAATAAATCAAATATTGAGCTAGAATGGGATCAGGACCTATCCCAAATACTGTCTGTTTCCCAATGGGACACGTTTTGGCAAAAACTCTTCAAGACATCCAAAGCTGCAAATATCACACAATCCTTATATTTTATTTACAATAAAGTTGTTATTACTCCCCTACATTTGCATAAGTTTAACCAATCAGTCTTTTCATCCTGCTGGTCTTGTCTTAATGCTGAAGGTTCTTTAATACATCTACTCTACTATTGTCCTAAAGTTTATGCTTTTTGGGAAGCTGTTTGGTCAAAATGCCTATTGATTTTTTCTTATAATATTCCATTTAATATCCATAATGTATTTTTAGCTACTATGTCGCCTGGTTTTGATCAAACATCCGATAAATCACTTCTATTTGATCTATTTATTGCTGTAGCTTTTAAGGTCATATTAACATGTTGGAAAGACAACTCTAAGTTATCCTTTTTACTCTGGTGGAATTTAATATGTGATGAACATAGAATTGCTTCGGTGCCTCATGCTTCAATTCATTTACAAATTAGATCTGATTTATTATGGCTACCGTTTACTTCTTATCTTTCAATGACTTTACCTTCTACTTAACTTCTCTCTCTCTATCCAATAGTGTCTCTTTCTTTTCCTTTCTTTCCTTTCCTTCTCTTTATCCTCTTCTTCTCCGATATCTCTCTATCTTCTTTATCTTATTTTTCCCTCTCTCTTGCTTATAAAAATCTTGTTCTTATATTGTGTACCCTCTCATATTTTCACAGGTTCTCAATATACCAATACTAAGTTCAGTTCTGTTTTTTAGTATAAGTGTCATTTATCTATATTAAAAATTATTTAAAAAAATAAATGTGAAGACCTATGAGTGGCTGACCTATGATCAAGCAACGTGCATTATCGTGTATAAATGCACAGGGAGAGACTGACATCAGAATGGTCCCACAAGGGATGCTTCACATTAATCCATTCCCAACAAACCCATACATGCTTCAAAAACAATTATTGTAAATATCACAGCTAGTGCATAGGTACATACCAATAGCATAAGGAAAAGAGAATTTGTGAACCGTATGAAACATGAATAAATAAATACATAAAATTACTTAAGTAATCCCAATGTGTAGCTGTTACATTAATATGGCAATAATTACATTTCCAACAATCGCTAATATCAGGCTTTGGACAGAAACACTTCTTATCCTAGTTAACTAAAGCCTTGCAAAAGGGCCTATATAGTCTGCAACAAAGTCAGTCGGAGAGGAAATAACCCAAAGATCTGGCATCGATTTTTAATCCGGTATATTAGTTTCTCATGTAGGACTATTGCATCAATTCAATTCAATGAATCTCTCATCAGTTGGTGGAGAGGGGGATTTCCATTTTCTCTGATTGCAGATCTTAACAGTTTCCAAAGATGTATCCACCCATCTTCTGTTGTCAATGGACATGCCTGGATTGTTTGACATGCAGTGAATCAAGAGTAAAGGGCTGAGGGTATAATATGTGTATCTGCTGATGAATTGCTAAATTCCTATATTTTTTCCAACATATATTCATATAAGCGCATGATCAAAGGATATGAGGAATGCCGCAATCACCTCTTAAATATCTCCAGCAGTTCAAGTTTGAGCTGAGATGCACTCTTTATGGTCTGAGAGGTGACTAGTGCCAGCCTGGTAGAGCTTCAAGCACAGTTCCCTCAATGCCTTACTGTACGAAGTTAACAGTTCTGAACAGTTTTCCTTGGAGGACAGGCAATTAAAAAATACAGCAACTTATTTTTGAGCTTTTACTCTGTACGAGCAGAATAGGTAGGCTAGACAATTGTGCTGTACAACCCTATGCTGTACAACCCTGATATTAGCCCTCTAAAGCTACTCCAAGATCAGACACAGAGAACTATAGAGGAGGCAGTCAAAGCAGCTTTCATATTGTGTAGATGGTTGTTGAGGTATTGTGAAAACTCTAAGTTTTTCAATTTCCCAGAATTCTGTAGGCCATAATTTGTCTTTGGGCCATTGAATCATTTAATATTGTTTCGTTGTAGGACATGACATATCATATGGATATATTGTTCTGTCCACAAAAGCCATTAGAAAATACTATGACCTATAAAAAGGTTTGAATTGTCCCACAGTATTGCATCACTGTGCAACAATGCATTTATCTTCAGTTTTTTATGTATCAAATGCAACAACAAAAACCTGGCAAGTAAAATTGGCTCTTCAGCCTCCATTGGGGCACCTAGTCTACTACACAGTACGGCTATGCATTTAAATTGAGATAAAAGCAGCTAAACCTCCATTTGACCAAATACAAGAACTTCGGAAGTGGAAGTTTCTATCTAGCAATCGAGGGATGTGTGCTTCATAGTAGGTCTTCTTGAGGGAGAGTGTCAGTCCTCCTGAAATTGTATCTGTATACAATTTTGGCATGCCTTTTGGTAGTTTCGTTCTATGCTATTGTAATCTTTGATGAATTCATCTATCTCTTAAAATGTGGATCAAGATATTTCGAATGGAATTCTTCCAAACACATAGTTGGACCTGGGTGTCAACACCATCTTTATAATCTCTACTCTACCCCAAAATGAGAGATATAAATCCTTTCAACTTGCAACATTCACAATGGTTCTTCCTATAAATAGGGCCAGTTTATTCCCCACCCCCTGTGCAAAGCAGGGCTTCAGTTGTACCACAAGGTATTTCATTTTGTGTTTGACCCGTTTGAAAGGGGAGCTTATCATTGAAACTTTTGTTGCACCTCTAGACAGAGGCATTGCCTCAATCTTGGAAAAGTTCATTTTATATCCCAAAAAGGCACAAAAACGACTCATAATATTACTTAGATGGGATATTAAGGAGTCAGGTTTAAACAAAGTCAGTAGTAGGGCGTCAGTGTAAAGAATGACGTACACTGGCCCAGCTGGTTTGGGAACCCCATGGACCAGTTAAGAATATCTGATAGCTGCCATCAGAGTCTCCAGTGGCGGAACAAAAACTGAGGACGATAGGGGCACCTCGGCGCATCCCTCTGTTAATTCAGAATGGGTCTGATAGGACACATAAACCAATTAATCCTGCCCAGTGTGACCTAATCTAGCCACTGCACCTTGTCCAGAAATCCTCTCCCAGTGTCCATCCTGTCCATAATTCTGAATAATTAATCCGTTGAATTCTGTTGAATACTTTCTCAGCATCCAGGAGAGACCTCTTGCATCACTTTGATCATTGCAGGTATCTTTATAGAAGATGCATACCAGTATAGAGAAGAGTTCTGGAAGAGCATCCCAGGACACATCCCACTTGTGAGTCTTGTATCAAACTAGGAATTACTCTCTGCAGCCTGGTGCTCAGAACCCTAAGTTCTTCATGCCTGTGTTAATCAGTGAATTGAGCTCACAGCAGGATCGCAAGTGTTTGTCTTTATCAGGTTTAGGCAATACTATAATTGTGACATTGTTAAATGTTTGTCTAATTTCACCTTGAAACTTTGTAAAATAGGGGTGTTGGACTGGTAGCATTAGTTGTATATAACTGAGCTGGAACGCAGTCTCACCTTTATCCCTGCAAGCTGGTAAGGATTGGTATTTACCTTCAAAATCCATTCCTCTGCAACATTGCAGTTCAATTCATCTTGGTCTTCTGATTTGAGTAAGGGTAGTGTTAAGTTTTCAGAGAGGTTATTTTCATTTGATATGAGGCATTCAGTTCAGATGTGTAAAGCTGAGCATTGAAACAAGGGAATTCCAGAGTGATATCAGCTACAGGCATTAGATTGTTGGCCTGTCAGTTCATAATTGCCAGTATTATGGACACTGATTCTTTCTTCTCTATTAGGGCTACTAGCAGTCATCTGACCTTCTTTACTCTCTCATAGTACCTCCCTGTGATTCTAGTTAAGGTATGTTCTACCCTAGAAGTAAACAGAGAACTGAATTTTAATTTGCCTTCAACTGGTCTCGAAGTACCATGTCTGAATATTAAATCATACTGAGAGATCTGTATGGAATGCTGAAGGAGTGATATCTAGCTGCAAATGCTCTGTAGTTGGTTTCTGTGCAATGTCACATAAAACATTAATGTGGATAGAACATGGACCTTAGAATGTGGAATGAAAATTAAGTGGCAGTTGGTCATTTGTCACTGGTACTTGATGGATGAGGTGCTCAAACAAAGTATCACTTACCTTAACCCACAATTTGATGGTGACGAACACTGGATTGGTGAAAAGATCACCTCAAAATTGTGAAGAAATCGAAGTGCGAGCTGACAGCCAAAGCTATATCAAATGCTGGTAGGCAAGAGCCATTTCTGAGGAGACTTGGCATGGATAAGCGATCTTTGCCACTGCAGTGTGGTTGTTACGGCATCGACAAGAGTGGCAGAGAGGAAAAAAACACACTTTGCAGTACTGATGAGATGCGAGAGTCGAGCCGAATATAGGAGAAGGTAAATTCCTGTCAAAAATCACACACAGCCAAATACGCACGCACTGTCCTGTGCATGCAGCCATCTTAGGAGGATGGGCTCTGGAGTGACACCTGGCAGACATTTTATTAATTTGGGCACCTTGGACAGCATTTAGTCTTGGTTTGGCTATTTGACATGGAGTTGAGTACAAGCTCCATTCGCATTTTAACAAACTGGCCATATTTTTGCAAATGGCACCTGGGAGTTGAGCGAAGCACTTCAGTGTGTCAAAGGGAGTACTTTTTTGACTTTCAGTAGTGCTGAACACACCAGAGCATCGGGTGAAAGTCGATAGCCGCTACAACAGAAATCAAGTATGCCAGCTTCTGTCACATCGGTGGTGATAGGCACACCTGTGCCTGCTCTGGTGATAGGCACACTGAATTGATAATTATTGCATGTACTACAACAGAATTCATTTGTGACAGCTGCTGTTACATTGATGGTGACATGCAAACCTGTGCCTGCAGCAGTGATAGAGACACTTAGTTGATAATTAGTGCCTGCTGCGGTGATAGACACACCTCTGAAAGTAGGCACACCGCCGAACAATTGAAAGACGGCTATTTTGCATATGAGGTACAAGCAAGTAGTCTATATTGAGGGCATCAACATGCTGCAGGTGTACTTGAAGTCTGGCATGGTGACAGGCACACCTTTGTATCTCTGAAAGTATGAGAATAGGAGAGGGTGCTGAGGAGCTAAAAAGGTTTTATTGGTCTGTTCTTCAATGAGCAATGTGGTATGAAAGTAATGGATTGCTGAAAGTAAGGTTATAGTGAGTGCATAGTAGCTATAAGAGTAGTTCTGGGTGTGCAACAAATTACTGTGAGTACTCTATTTATATTTATAAACATAAAATATATAACGCATAATGCAGAATGTAACTCCACCACTGTTTTTCTTGAGCAGCCTAGGAGAACCAGCTACAAAATGGGACAAGTGTAAGAAAATATTTGGGAATTATGCAAGGGGTGTGAAAATAATATAAGGGCTGGGCGGAAATATTCATTGTTAGTGCTCTGTCTAGGTGGGGAGGGCCAATACGTTCTAGAAAACTTACCAGAGCTGAGTGTGGAAGAACAGACATGGTTAAATGAGTTTGAAACATGCATTTTGAAACTTGACCTCAAGTCAGTACCACTATGGGACAGTACTATTTTGCTCTTCGAGAATAAGGCTGAGAAGAAACAGTAGAAGAGTATATTATGAGTCTTAGGAAACTTGCACCACTTGCAAATGTGCAGGGTCCACAGAGGAATAGATATAGGATCTGTTTGTTTTAAGACACAGAGACAAGAGAATTAGAGAAGAATTGAGGCTAGAAGAGGAGTGAAAAGAAGAAAGATTGAAGGATAGGGAGTTGATGGAGATTATACATAGGATACAGTCTCAGCAAGTTCAGTTGAAAACCTTGTCTAAGCCACGGATGGTCATTTCTAACAAACTAGCAGTTGATGTGGTATATTGTTGATAGGGGCAAAATTAATTCCCCCAATTAAGTTGAGCAGTAAGTTGATAGATGAGGCTCATCGGGTCATGTGGGAATGATCAAAACAAAGGAGAGATTGAGAGTAAGTTTTTGGTGGCCAGGAATGGATTTAGGTATTGAACGAGTGGTCAGAGACTGTGTGAAATGCAGAAACTGTATAAAATGTTGATACCATGTTCAATGGAGATGGTTTGCTGTAGATTGCCAGATACCCCTTGGCAAGAGGTTGCTATTAATATGATTAGACTGTTGAGAGGAGAACAATATACACCATACTTGGTGGTGATGATGGATTTATACTCCAGATGGGTGGAGGTCACTTGTGTGAGGGGGTAACTAGGGCAGTATAATTCAATTTTTGCAGGAGAAATTTAAAAGATAGAGCTTTTCCAAAATCTTTAACTTCTGATAATGGTCTTCAATTCTGTTTTAAACATCAGGAGGACAATAGAGTCATGTGGGATAGAGCACAAAAAGTGTTTTATTTACCATCCCAAGATGAATGGAGCATTTGAAAGGTTCAACTGGGTCATAAAAGCGAACATTCAATTATCTAGAGTAAATTCTTTAGATTGGAAGGATGAGTTGCATACATGTATAACGGCACACCATATTATACTCCATTCTAGTACTCAAAGATTGCCATTTGAGTTGTTTATGGGAAGGTCACCTAACACCTTATGTCCAGGTTGGATGGATTGGGATAAGGGTATCAAGTACAATGGGATTGGGGTGTGGAGAGATCGTGAGATGAAGTTGCAGGAAAAGAATAAAAAACATTTTGATAAAAGAAAAAGGGCAAAACCAGGATAGGTCAATGTAGGTGATTGGGTGTGAGAGAGGGCCCCAGTGGGTTGTATGTCTTGGTCAAAATATACAAAACCTGTGCATGTGATAAAATGGTTTAAGAATGCTATTAAAGTGAAAGATGGAAGGATATGGAATTAAAGCCATGTAGTTAAATTAAAATCCACTTGGATAAATATGAGAGTTCCACAGAGGATGACAATCAAGTGTATGATGAAAAATTTGGACATGATCTAAATGAGAATCAGATTAGTGAGTGCAGAAGAAGTGAACACAAAAGTCCTAGTCAGTCATATTTAAAGAATTATGTTAAATAAAGGATTAGATTCACAAGAAAAGAAAAGTATATTGTAATGTGTAAAAGTCTTGTATATCTAGTTAATTAGAAATGTTACTTAGTTAATTACGGATACGTCAGTATTTCTGGCGTATCTGCAGGCACAAAAATGACGCATTGCTGGAGTGTCAAGAATATTCCGGGTATCTTCACAGATAATCCCAAATATATCATGTAGTTAAATTAAAATCCACTTGGATAAATATGAGAGTTCCACAGAGGATGACAATCAAGTGTATGATGAAAAATTTGGACATGATCTAAATGAGAATCAGATTAGTGAGTGCAGAAGAAGTGAACACAAAAGTACTAGTCAGTCATATTTAAAGAATTATGTTAAATAAAGGATTAGATTCACAAGAAAAGAAAAGTATATTGTAATGTGTAAAAGTCTTGTATATCTAGTTAATTAGAAATGTTACATAGTTAATTACGGATACGTCAGTATTTCTGGCGTATCTGCAGGCACAAAAATGACGCATTGCTGGAGTGTCAAGAATATTCCGGGTATCTTCACAGATAATCCCAAATATATCAATAACTTTAGCCACATTGGTACCACTTGTTCAAGACACTGGTTAGTTTTAGGAATTGATATAGCAACTGAACACTTAAAACACTCAACGAAGAACTTTTGGACATTGTGAAACAGATTAACTATAGCTACATTGGTACCACTTGTTCAAGACACTGATTAGTTTTAGGAATTGATATACCGACGGAAACACTTAAAACACTCAACAAAGAACTTTTGGACATTGAGAAACAGATTAAAGAATCTAGCTCAGTCACTGAGCATGTGATAAAATGGTTTAAGAATGCTATTAAAGTGAAATATGGAAGGATATGGAATTAAAGCCATGTAGTCAAATTAAAATTCACTTGGTTAAATATGAGAGTTTCACAGAGGATGACAATCAAGTGTATGATGAAAAGTTTGGACATGATCTAAATGAGAATCAGATTCAGTGCAGAAGAAGTGAACACAAAAGTACTAGCCAGTCATATCTAAAGAATTATGTTAAATAAAGGATTAGATTCACAAGAAAAGAAAAGTTTATTGTAATGTGTAAAAGTCTTGTATATCTAGTTTATTAGAAATGTTACATAGTTGATTACACTGGTATTCTGTAAAGGTTGACAATGTAATGCTTTATTGCTTTTTTTTACGAGGTAACTTGTTGATGGGTGGAGAATTGTGATATCTAGCTGAAAATGCTTCTTTAGCTGGTTGTTGTGTCACGTCACATAGAACATGTAATATAGATGTCACATGAAACATGGAATATGGAATACAACTTAAGTGCCAGTTGGTCAGCTGTCACTGGTACTTGAAGGAGGAGGTGTGCAAATAAAGAATCAGTGACCTTAACCAATACTTGTGGTAGTTATGTGAACAGGAGAGTGTCTGAGGGTTCAGAAGCGCATGATCGGTAACATTTCAATCCGCATACCCCTTATGGTTTGTTTTGATATTTGCTAAGACATTTTACCTTTGGTAATGGGTCAGATACTGAAACATTTGAGCAAGAGAAAATAACCCTCCCAACTTAGTCTTTTTTCAGTTTGACAGCTTTTTTTTGCAGAAAGATGTGTCTCTTGAAGGAAAACAACACTAAAAGGCTTGGTGGCCAGATAAGGGAGCGTATTTTTTCATCTGATAAAATCAGAGTGACAGTTGATATTTAGGGATAGTATAGGAAGAGTTTTCGGTTTTGGTTATGTCATTTGAGTTTTGTATTGAAAAGAGGGGTGCTGGATCGTGAAAAGTGACCTATAGTAATTGGGGTATCCTGGTATGTGCAGGGGTGGAAGAATTTGGGAAAAACATCTGATATGCCATCCAAGTGTGATGAATGTGGGTAATCCAAAGGGAAAGAGTTGGAAAATTTGGGAGATATTAAGGGCCTCATTTATGAAAAGTGACACACCGATGCGAGAAAACAGCGATATGTCACTTTTTATTGCACCCTCCTTGCGACACCAATGATGTGTCATATTTCCAGTATGACGCATCATGTCGCAAGGAGTTACAGATACGTCAGTATTTCTGGCGTAACTTTAGGCGCAAAAATGATGCATTGCTGGAGTGTCAGGAATATTCCGGGTATCTTCACAGATAACCCCAAATATATCAATAACTTTAGCTACATTGATATAGTGAATGAAACACTTAAAACACTCAACGAAGAACTTTTGGACATTGTGAAACAGATTAACTTTAGCTACATTGGTACCACTTGTTCAAGACACTGATTAGTTTTAGGAATTGATATAGCGAGTGAAACACTTAAAACAGTCAACGAAGAACATTTGAACATTGAGAAACAGATTAAAGAATCTAGCTCGGTCACTGAGGGTAAAAAACGAATTGATCAAGTGCAGAAAACTGTGGATGACTTCCATAGAATAGAACAAAATAAAAAGTCACTAAAAGTCAAGAAAGATATTAAAGCATATTGTTTTGAACATACTTATCCGTATTTACAGAAGTACTTTTACACAAATAGGACATACACAAATCCCCAAAACAACAGACCGTGGGCCGGTTCAATAAAGGCAACACTCTAGTAGGATTCTCGGATACATCAGTTGACTCCTCAGACAACTCTGACTCAAGTGAAGGCCCTAATATCAAGGAAAGGAAGGCTGCCCAATTTATTTAAGTTAAGGCTCTTATAGAGTCCAACAACTATTGTTCAATGAACACAACTTTGAGCTCACTTTCAATCAGGGCCGTTCATCCCATACAATATCACTCTCAAAGAGAAAAAAGCCATTGAGCCTTTGAAAAAGAATGACTCCCTTGTGATTAAATCTGCAGACAAGGGAGGTGGTATTGTCCTACGAGAAATAGACTCTTACAAAGCGGAAATACTATGCCAACTATCCAACACCGACCATTACTGTAGACTTCCTACTAACCCCACAAAGGAATTACAAGGGCTTATCCTTCCGATCACCGCCAAAGCCAAATCCGAGGGGTTCCTCAGCCAGAAAGAATTTCAATTCCTAAATGTAAAATCACCCAGAATGCCAATGATTTACACACTACCCAAGATACATAACAGTCTCACCACCCCACCAGGCCGCCGTGTAGTCTCAGGTTGTGGCTCTATACTGGAAACACTAGGCCAATTTGTTGATTTTTTCATTAAGGATTTTGTACCCCAAACACAGTGTTTTATCAGGGACTGCATGTCAATGATAAACATGGTTGAACATCACCCTTTTAACCAAGCCACCGATCTGCTTTGTACAATGGATGTCGAAACACTGTACAAACACTGTACACCAACATCCCTTACAGTGATTCAAGAAACTCTTGACTCCAAACCTAGGCCACACACTGTCCCAACAATTTTCATACTACAACTTCTTGAGCTATGCCTCACTAGGAACTTCTTCACCTTTGATAACCAGTTTTACCAGCAGGTCAAGGGTACCTCAATGGGGGGCGTTGTTTGCCCCCAACCTGGCCATTCTCTTCATGGATTTCCTAGAAACCACCATTATTCTATCACCCAGCAACCCCTTTTTTCCAGCGTCACACTTTAGGTCTGTTACATCGATGTTGTTTTCATAATTTGGCACAATAACGAGACAACACTCCGTCAATTTTTACATTGGCTAAGCAACAACTGCCTAGGTCTGCAGTTCACTCTCTCACTAAATCAGTCCTCCATTCCCTTTCTAGATCTCACCATATATCACTCTAATGGCGAATTACTAACTAAACTTTACAGAAAGCCCACTGAGCGTAACACACTTCTGAGGTATGAGAGCAATCATCCGAAGGCTTTTTGGGACTCCTTACCCTATTCCCAATTTCTAAGATTCAGACGTAACTGCTACACCAAGGAAGATTACTTCAAGAAGCCTCTGTCCTGTCCACCAAACTAAAGGCCAGTGGCTACTACAAACGTCTAGTTCATAATGCCCAAAAGCGTGCGTGGTATTGCCCCAGAGAAATCTTGTTATCACCGAAGCCTAAAACCGACACTAACAGAATAGTCTGTGTTACAACATTTTCAATGGCATCTAACTCTATTCGCAAATCTATTCTCAAACACTGGCCTACACTCAACGCACGGACCTTTAACATGGAACACCCTTTGTTTGCCTTTCGAAAAAATCCCAACTTAAAGGACCACTTAGTACGAGCAGCACTACCCAATGCAACACCTCCTCTTACATTGGATGTATACTGGTGCCTCACACCCTTGGTAGGACACTCTAAATGTGGCAATTGCAATATGTGTGACCTCACCATGGAAGGGAAAACCTTCACATTTGAGAATGTTGTCATCAATTCAAGTACTTTTTCCAACTGTAACACTTGTAACGTTATATACTTGATACAATGCCCTTGCAATAAGAATTACATCGGACAGACCACACAAAAGATCAAGACTCGTATCGGCCAACGCCGCAGCAGGATTCGCTGCAACACCCCGAATGCGCCACTGGTCGAACATTTCAACCTTGCAGGCCACAAAGATGATGAGATCCAGTAGACTATGCTCACGACTGCCAAACTACCAGCCAGAGTGGCTGACCTAGCACTGCTTTTGAATAAAGAGGAACTAAAACTCATCATTCGTTTGAACACCATCAGAAATGGACTAAACAGGAGCGAAGACATGACAACCTTAATCTAATCTCTGCAATTTAAGCTTCCCTCCGCACTAACAGTAACCACAGGTCCATTAATGGTCTACTGTTCCAAGATGTAATGTTCTAAATGCTAATTCTCTCTTTTTTAATAATAATTTCTCCCTTTCTAATAATCTGTTCATTAATTTAAAGGCCAATTGCATGCCCTTGAATTGTTCCATGTCATGTTCTATGTCACGATTCTACTTCATCACGAAGACTGGTTAACCTCAATCTATTCTCTACAACTTAAGTTTTTTGCCCCCTCACTATTAGTAACCACCGGTTCACTAACGGTCTACTTTTCCAAATATGTAATGTTCAAAAATGACAATTGCAATTGTTTTGTGAACATAAATGCAAGTTGCATGCCTTGAACCATTCCATGTCACGGATCTACTTCCTCACTCACCCAACATGGCTGCAATCTCACCACATCGGAAATTCCTCAATCACATTGTTTTTATTGTCAGAAATCATTTCGTCATGTAATTTCAATTCTATTATTTTCATCTTGATTTTATGAGTCTGTTACATGCCTTGTATCTTTCCACTTCACATATTTACTCCTAACCCTGATTATATGTGTGTATTACTTGCTTTGTATTCTTCCATGTCACGTAATCACTCCAAACCTGGCCTCACTCCTGGCTCTTCTTCACTCACTCAACATGGATGGCATTTTCCAACTTAACCTCAGGAGCATCATTTCCGCACTATCACGTCACGCACATATCACGTGATCATCCCCTCCCCCTTATCCATTCACTCACGGCCCTCCTCACACCAGCGATCCAGCTCCAGATGGCTCTCAGTAGCCAGCAGTAAGACCTGTTCCTTCTTTCCCAAAGATAGCCTTCCATTTGAGTGCCCCATACACCACTTATGTCCGTTTTATCCCCCAGTTTTTATTTAGGTTATCCTTGTGATTGGCAAGTCTCCGCACTCGCTGTGCCCAGCAATCAGCGGTAAGACCCGTTCCTACTTTCCCCCGGATAGCCTTCCAATTGAGTGCCCCATACACCACTTATGTCCATTTTATCCCCTGTTTTTATTTAGATTAACCTTGTGATTGGCACTTGCTGTGCCGGCAATCTGCCGCAGCAAATTCCCGCCTCCACCCCGGCGCCGTAAAAGTTACCCGATTCTGGCCCACCTTGTACATCGGGTATTCACCTTCTCAAATCTAACTAGGTAAGCTCCTCGTGGATGCTACACAACAAGGACCCCCTTAGTAACCCATTCTAGGCACTAACCTACTTCCCTTAACCCTCCAGCACCTACCTATCCCTGGACTCCCCCGACCCCGCACTCGCCTATGAGGTAAGTCCTTATGAACCTTCATGCCTAAACTTATCGCGTTCCAAAGATCTCTCGCACCGGTTTTCCTCATTTTGTTCACGGAACGGTAGAGCTCTTCAGTGCTCCTTTCACAACAATTTTAATTGAGGACCTCTCGCAAGTTCTCGTCTTGGCCTTAGAGACCTACTCACTCACTCCCTTGTAATTGGTATGAATTTGCACCGCATCACCACTGTAATTGCAGGCCTTCTCTAAACACTGATTGCCTGTTATTAATTATGCATTTCCTTTGTTCTTGGTTACATGTTTGCATTACTTTTCCTCCCTTCGGCTCAATTAAGCGTTCGGCAAGTAGCATGTTTGTTCACAAATTCTCATGCCTGACATTTACAATAAATCGTTTTTTTACAAACCCCATGTAAATAGATAATCGCCCTGCATAGTTTTTGATAGTATGGATAATTTCAGGTCACATGTTATTTTTCTCTTGTTCCTCTTTCCAATTTTATTGTTTTTTTTCCAGCCTTCCTCCCGTTTCATTTTTCCTGACAGGCAGTGTAATTGCAGGCTTGCTAATTACTCTTGTCCTGATGATGATCTATGTATCTAGTAATAGATCGAAACGTCGTCGACCCTCTAAACAGCATGCACATTAAACTAATTTGTTAAAGTTAGTGCATTACTGTTTGTTTCTAAAAAGCTTGCCCCCACTATTAGTATTGGCTAAAATCTTCCCTTTTTTTCCTGAAAAAATTTGTGTTTATTTGTAAATGTCTTTATGTTTTGCTCTTGAAGGACACAGGACTGTGTCCATCTCCATTTCGTTCTGTCTTAGTGCAAAGAATCGCTTTTGAATCTATTAAATTCAAATGTCCGGCTGGACATCCTTAAATCAATATAGCACGGATTTTGGTCTATATTTACTGTTCTTTTGACTTATAATTGTTTGAAGGACCATTTGTTTTTCATATCCCGCATTGCTGGAGTGTGTCACAAAAGTGACGCAACTACAGCAATGGGTCATTACACATGGGCAATTCCTATGTTAAATGTGCCTGCATCAGTCTTATGCCTACTGTGAGAAGTTAGCCTGGCATATGATGTCCACTATTCTAGTGGGCACCTTGCACCAGTCTAATCAACCCTTATTGATGGTGGTTGTAAAGTCAACCATATAGACAAGCTATCCTTGTGGTTGCATGGACCAGCAGTCTTAGGCTAAGACTTCAGAGAGCCTCTGAAGCAAGCTGTTTTACCAATTATAATCCCTTGAATACCAAATGAAAGGATACCACACAAGGTATATATCAAATATATATGTATTTATTCTAAACACAACCCCTATGCACTCTTTATGAGGTTAGAGGTAAAAGTATATCACAAGTTACTCAGTTAGCATACGATTAGTTGCACAAATAGTTATGCCCTAGGGGCCTCACAAACCATATACTAAAGAAGTGGTATAAGAACCACGTGAGAGTTAGTCAACAGGCCTAGGGCCTGTAGAATCGCTGGGGCTACACTAAACAACAAAAGGTTAGGAAGTAGAAGGCCCACAGGAGACGCGTGCAGTGTCTAAACACAGTCACGAGTTACCATTGACATAATGGAGAACGAAGAAGTTTCAAAGTTACTGTTTGAGTATACTTCAGGATGGACTACGGTAAAACCCCTTTAGACTAGGACACTTTGAGAGTCAAGGCCCACGGGAGCACCGGAGTACTCGTGTTATCTCACCCAGGGAAGCTGGGTGCATAGGTGCCTTTTGGCGTCGGGTTTCGTCGTCGTTTTCTATAGAGAGCTGCAAAGAAGTGCTGCAGGCGACCAGAGGAAAAGTGTCCAGGTGGACCCAAGGGTGGATCGGTGATGTGAAGAACCTGAAAGCAAAGGGGACAGAGTCTGGGTCACTAGCCAGTGACCAGGAAAGAACCAGGAAGGAACAAGGCGATGTTGCGTGCTTGAAGGTAAAGAAGGTGAGTTTGTCTCTTCAGCCACGAAGTCCAGGAGGCATCGACGATGACCAGGAGCTGGATACGAGCTGTTCCATAATGGATCTAGTTGACTGCGGTGTCGGTATCCAGATTGGACCCAACAAGCCTTGGCAACCGCAACCCATGCAGGATGTCAAGATTGGCTCTGTTGCAAACCAGCAAGGTCTGTGGTGCTTCTCCTTTGAAGGGAAGCTGGAGCAAGCCTGGAGCAATCAGGAAAGCAGTTTAGTTTAAAAAGAAAGTCTTCAGGGGGTTCACTAGCCAACGAGCAAGGAACCGGGAAGATGCGTCAAGCTGAAATGCAAGAACAGGCCCCACGCGGCACTCGTGGAGTATGGAGGGCTGAGCTTTGGTGCAAATGGCGCTCGAGTCTGGGGCTTCTTGTACCCTCAATGCACAATTGCAAGGGTACCTTGGTAGTCGAGCTGTTAGCAAAATGCAGGATGTCCAGGGTGTCCGGTCCCACATCTCTCGTGTCCGCCACGGGTCTCAGCTTTGCTGTGGATATGCGTCGGAGTCAGAGAAGTCTGAGAGTCCAGTTCCTGTGTCGCTGAGTCTTCGGGTTCCGGCAGGAGCATCGACAAAGCAGACTGGCAAGCTATTACTGGTGGTGCCTGTTTGCACAGGGTGGTCACTCCTTGACAACAAGGGAGATGTCTTCCATCTTCTAGTCAGAATTGAATGTTGAAGGTCCAAGAGTTCTGTATCAAAGTTTCTTTCCAGGATAATCTAAAGTCCTGGGGACACAGCTCCTATACTTATACTAAGCTAAGGGGCTGGATTACCTGCCTAGGTCCCTCCTATGGGTGGACCTGAGAAGGGGATGGTTACACCCCTTTCCCTTTGTCCAGTTTCGCGCCAGAGCTGGGGCTGGAGTGCCCCAGCAACTGGTATGAACTGGAATATGCATGGAGCACCTTGTGTGCCCCAGGCAATGTCTAGATGCATTCACTGAACGCAGCTCTCCCTGCCCCAATACACATAACCCCTGTCTGGAGAGGTGCTGGAACCTCCCTGGACAGGAAACCTATTGTCCAGGCCGCCCTTGCCGGAGTTTTCCCCAGCAGCAGGTAGTCAGACTTGTGTCTGTGGCAGCAGCATCCATTTTGTGATGCTGAGGCTCTGTTTAACTTTAACTGGGTAAAGCATTAACATACATGTCTTTTCCCTCTAGAAGGGTGGAATGCTACCCCGCCACCAGAATTGGCGGGGGGTAGTATTCCAAAGTATTTGACACCTTACACAACATGTTTTGATAAAGCCAAACTAAAGTTAGCATTAACCGCGAGGATTATAATGCACTTAAGAGTATATGGTATGGCTATATCATAGAACAGCTATAAGGAGATTGAAAGCGGCTATATCATAGAACAGCTATAAGGAGATTGAAAGCGGCAGAGGGGCTCAGCTCATGCTAGGGCACCCTTTCACATAAAACCAAGCACTCTGCCTCCAGGATTGTCGAGGCCTACCATAGGAGTGGCTTATAGGTGTATATGTGTCTATATGTAAAGGTATATATAGGAATACTCAGGCAGATGCATCAAAGAAAATACCGGGAGCAAACGGGCAGATTCTCAGAATCTGGCCGTTTGCTCCCGGTATTTTTGCATTTGGGATGCATCATCCCAAATGCAGAAATCACAATTTAAGGAATCTCTAAATAGCGATTCCTTAAATTGCTCTTGCATTTAAGGAATCCCAAAATGAGATTCCTTAAATGCAATGCATGAAACCTAAAAAAATAGCGAATTCGCTAATAGGGGGAGCAAATTACCATGAAGTTGAACTTCATGGTAATTTGCTAAAACTTTGAAAAATGCACTTTTGTGCATTTTTCAAAGTTACATGTTGCGCACACACATGCCCTTAGGGCATGTGTGTGTGTAACATTTGTGCACAGGTCCATTTCAGGGGTGCAACAGGGTGTCCTTTGGACACCCTGGCACCCTTGAAATAGCGGAACATTAGCGATTCGGTAATAGCTAATCGCTAATAAGGAATGGCTTTCCATTCATTCCTATGGGCCAGTGAAATTACAACATATTACCCCATCCAATGTTCTTCAGCATGCCAAAGATGGGAATATTGTCCCTCCTACTTCTGTCCTTTGATGGCATCCTTGTCAAGATTCCATCTGTCTTGGCCCCAATCAGGAGTAGTATGAATTTATGTTTCTAACTCCTTCATCCATTTGTTTGCTTGATCCAAGCATTTTTAATAGATATGGCGACCACCCTTATTGATGTCTGATGCTTTGTAATTCAGACAGCAGAATTTTCAAAGTGATCGTCACCATTTCCTCAAATGGGTTTAGGTGGACCCTTTGCTGACAAATCAGACTATCAGAGAAAAGCAATTCTCTAGACGCTTTAGGACCTGAAATGAGTACCTAAAATATCTCCTAATGGATTATCAGCCCCTATGACCCTCCTGTGCCCTTGAGCTTGTAGCCTATGTGGAGAGAATTGTGCGTTCTGAGTTTCCAAATTCAAATGTGTGGTCCTCATAAAGCACATAACTCTAGTAGGGGGTGATGATGCAGAATTTGGTACACAACCAATATGCAGTAATTGATGATAAAATGTGAACATTGGCAAGTGTTTTTGATTCCTCATAAGAGGTCCTGGGATGTAGAAGAGCCAAATATTTTATGTTCTACCACATTATTGTCTCCTGTATGCCACCTGAGACATCTTGTTCTTTCAGTTTCATAGCATAAAGTTTAATACTTGTCATAGTGGGATCCATAACACCTCCTATGCCAAGCATCATAATTACAAGTATAGCGAATTTCGTAACTAGGAAGATGTTGTAGACACTCGGAGGAGATCTTAGAGATTCCTATAATCATGTCTGGTCGGTAGTTGTTTATGGAAGTGTCCCAGTAGCTACTGCTGGAGGTGTCTACTTGCTCTAGCCCATGAACCCCATTCTCTTCTTCGTGATGTGCATCTCTGGGCCTTTAGGTCTCTTCACTCCTGCGTGTTCCTACATGAACGCTAACATGTCTCATAGCATTCTGCAGTCCGGAGTTAAGAGTCACCAAAATGTGTCATACTTTCTGCTCTGACGCAGGACGATGGGCAAAGGGCTTTCCAAGTGCAGAAAACTATTCTGGAAGCACCAACACTAAATGCTGAGCATCTCCATTGGCCACTGCATCACTGTACATGGTCTCTGCCCACTAGTGGCTCCAGGATTCTTTGCCGCAGGCTTCCTCACAGCTGACATGACAAGTGGCCAGCTGGATGTGGGTTACAAGGACGAGTGTCAACTTTTTAGGGTCTTGGCAGAGGAAGTCTGATGGGTTTGCAGCTATCTTGGTGCAGCCAGTTATCTCTCCTCTGGACCCTAGTACTGTGAAAAGCCTGTGTGCCATGTGATACTTCAATGCCTCCCTCACAGTTCTTAGAACTGCTAATGTCTAGAGACAATCTAAATGTTTGGGAAAATATTGCAAAATCTGTGGAAATATTGTTATGTAGCTGCAGAAAAAAGTAAAATATGCATCAAATGTCTAAAAAATCTTTGTAAACAGCAGATAAATGTAAATGAATGCCTTCCAGTTAGATGACAAAAATAATTAAACAAATTACATTCTCAGTCAACTTTTTGTGTCCTGATTCCCATGTATCCGCAACCCCACACACACATATTGGGGGGATGTGCACAACAAAATGTAGACTTGCAGAGTTACGCCAAAATTTGTAGCCCCGTGCTCCGCCATTTTTAAAACACAGGGAAATACGGTGCACCCCTGTGTTTCCTCTAGTGCTGACGCTGATAAAGCTGCCTAAGAAAAGCACAGGCACCCTTGTGTTATGTTGCAAGGGTGCCTGCGCCTCAGGGGCAATTGTTTATGTACTGGAATGGACACCTTCCTGCACATAATGCAGAATGCAGAATGCAACACATAGAAGGAGCAAAAAACAAGGAGAAATGTATTATTTCTCCTCGTATTGCCAGTCTAAGACCAGAGGTCTTAGGGGCCAGATGTAGGTGGCCATTTACCGATCGGTAATGGCCGATTTCGGCCGTTACCGACCGGTAAATGGGTTTTCGGTATGTAGGGGCCTTTATTTTACAGAATCGGTAAATTTACCGATTCTCTAAAATACCGAATCGGTAATTTTACTGATTCAGTAAATCCAAATGTAGGTGGGACTCTTCTGAGTCCCAAAGGCCTTACAGATTCGGTATTTTACCACCCAATCCAATTGGGTGGTAAAATACCGAATCCAGGTGTGCATGCACATGTGTGCATGCACACCTATGCCATGTGACACACAGACATGCCCCTGGGGCATGTCTGTGTGCCACATGTCACACGTGCCTGAATTCGGGGTGCTAGAGGGTGTCAAAGTGACACCCCCTGCACCCTTGCAACATTCGGTATTTACTTCCCATTGATTCCTATGGGCTTCACAGCCCATAGGAATCAATAGGGAATACCGATTCGGTATTTACCGAATCGGTAAATACCGAATGTTTCCGATTCGGTATTTCCAATTCTAAAATTACCTACATCTCACCCCTTCATATTTACCGATTCATAAATACCGAATCGGTAAAATTCGGTATTTAAGAATCGGTAAATACTAATTACCTACATCTGGCCCTTGGTTATTGCGCTGTCCCGGCCTTGTAAATCTGGGGCCGCATCAAAAAGCAAGGGGTGTTGAGGCGGAACGTCCACTGCAAAACCAATTACACGCCCCTTTCATACTAAGTGAAGCGTAAACAGGGCCCTTATTTACAAGGCTGTGTGAAGCCATATTAAGTGGCTTAACACTGCTGTGCAAATAAGGAGAATGGGATATCGCCACCAGAACGTCACTAAAAACTGCGTCCCGATAATTGGTTCTCTGCTCCCTCTTGGGCCAACTTTTAGTGGAATACGCATGCGCAATAGCTCAAGGCTGTTGTTTATGTTAATGAATAGAAAATAATTTCGATGGCTGCTACTGTTAGATAGGGTGACCAACCGTCCGTAAATTTCACGGACCGTCCGTAATTTGGACCTCACGTCCGTTGTCCGTGAGGATCCTTTTTACGGACGCCTTTTGTCCGTAATTTTGAGCACTGCGGGGAACAGAGCTGTTCCCCTGCATGTAGCCTCAGCTCCCTGATGACTTTGAGGCGCCTCGCACTGATTATGCCAGCAGAGCAGCCCCACCCCGCCCATTATCATTCTGTATGCGACTGATTGCCACGTACAGAATGACAATGGGCCAGTTTGGAGTGTTCCTGCTTGTGGTGGCCTCCTCCAGCCTCGGTCTAGGGCAGCTCATTTTGTTAGATGAAAAGAATGTGCAAACACGCAAATGCTGCTACAGAATCCAGTTCATTCAAAGAAGCTGGTGAAACAAGTTGAAAAGAAGGGGCCAGAGTTCGTTCAGTCTCATCATTTTAGAAAAGTGTAGTTTTAATATTATATTCAACAAAGCCATGGTTGCTGCATTTTTATTTCATGCATCTAACAACCATCGACAAAGCCAATAGTTCTGGCTTGTTATAGGTGTAACGTTACTTGTTATTTATCTGGATACAATGACAGAAGAGGCAAAATACCAGTCCGGCGGCACACTATGCTAAGCACAGATTTTTAGCTTAGATGTTTTAAACCCCGTCCTTAATTACATTGAACACCCCCTTTTGAGAGACCCTCCCCCTTTTTTCATCCCGCTTAAAGCCCTGGAAACAACACCATGCCGCAGTCGCCTCATGTTCTAGCACTGTGCATCATGCATGACTTCCACTTTTTCAGATTGCCTATGTGCAGGGGCATAGTGTACCTTCCCCCACCGCACCCCACCCTTTGCTTTAGGAACTACAGGGAGGGTGACATTCTTGATGGGCCTCTTCTGTCTGCAACTCTGCAGACAAAGGCTCAGCTCATAATTAATATGAAACGGTGGGCGAGTGAGTAAGTGAAGGGATGGCTGGTTGGCTGGATCGATTAGTGA
Source organism: Lissotriton helveticus (assembly GCF_964261635.1). Taxonomy (NCBI): domain Eukaryota; kingdom Metazoa; phylum Chordata; class Amphibia; order Caudata; family Salamandridae; genus Lissotriton; species Lissotriton helveticus. Next base: position 750,001,416 of record NC_136069.1, on the reverse strand, counting down.
AAGGGTGAATGGATGAATGAAAGGGTGAATAGATGGAAAATGAGCGAAAGGATGGATGGATGAGTGAAAGGGTGGATGGATGAGTGAAAGGGTGGATGGATGAGTGAAAGGGTGGATGATCCGTGAGTGAATGGGTGGATGGATGAGTGAAAGGATGGATGATTGATAGGGTCAATGGATGGATTCATGAGTGAATGAGTACAAGGATTGGTGGATGGAATGAAGGATGGCTAAGTGAAAGGGTCAATGGGGAGAGAATGGGAGGATGAGTGGATGACTCAAAAGGTGAATGGGTGGAAGGATAAGTGACTGGATGGATGAGTAAGTGAAAGGATAGCTGGTTGGGTAAAAGGGTAAATGGCTGGATGGAAGAGTGGCTGGATTAGTGTACGGATGGATAGGGTGAAATGGTGAATGTATGGATGAGTGAAAGTGTGGATGGAGTGATGGATGAGTGAAATGATGGCTGGAAGGATACACAAGGGATAGGTTAGCAAATGGATGAATATCTTTGGATATAAATGGGAATTACTTGTATACTATTGCGCAACCTCCTTTGATGTCTGTAAAACATACCTTTTTTCCTGAAGTTTTGTCCTGAATTTTGAACCCCTGTCCTGAATTTTTGTCCTGAATTTTGACCCCCTGTCCTGAATTTTTACACTCACCGTCCTGAATTTGCACCCATGACAGTTGGTCACCCTACTGCTGGAAGAACGAAAACAATGACCTGTTACCTACAGGGCCGGTACATGACGCTAATGTTTGGCCTTCGTGCTTTATTTGTTGAATACCAAAAGAGGAGGAAATAGTTAAGGCTTTGAACGGAAGCCCATTGTGTACATTTGTATACACTGCCCTCCCGTTCTCATGGCAGAACCGGGCAGGAATAAGAGCTTCTAGTAATCACGAAGGAAGCCACGTCACGTGACGCTTCCGGAAGCTGCGCCTGGTGACATTGATCAAAGGCAGAAGGACGTGGGAACCGGGAAGGAAGATTTAAGGGAAGCGAGTTCTTTGCCACAGAGTGCTAAAAATATACGTCCCAGGTGCTGTCCCCTCTATTTAAAGATGAAATAAGCAATGCTTAACGGCGAAAATATTTCACCGAGTTTGCTCTAGGAGAGGGCAAGCTGCGATTAAGGAAAATAAATTGGCAGTTTCGCTTATGGAGTAGAGGAAAGCTAGGGGCCGTATCCCATAAAGTGAGCCCTCCAAGTCCTAAAATAAGGCATGGGGCCAGAACAAAACATTTTTGACTGGGCGGAATTACAATTCTTTGTTGATTAATAAGTAAGCGTTGGCAGAATTTTAATTATGCCGGATAAATCAGAGTAATATAATTAATTCCATGGTACTCTCGAGATGTGAAATCACGCTCGTTCACGTAATTAAGTGTAATTTGGTGTAAAATTCCTACCACAGGAATGACAACCGAAGAGGGCGCAAGCGGCTGATGGCTGCTGCTGTCCAAGTTCTGTTGCATTTAACACTATTTTCCAAGCACAAACTACGTCCTTGGGTCCATTTTGGACACAAGGGTGCTAAAAAATTGTGTTAAATGTTGATTGTGCTCCTTGCATAATTCCATGCAAATTTGCAGTAATTCCGCATAAATTTCGCTAGAGGAAATTATGCGAGTTGCACACACCCTTATAAATAAAGTACTGACTGGTGTGAACACCTTTTACCACTGGATCATAAAAACAGATTTGTGAAAGTGGCAAAGGATGACAAGAAATTGTGCGCATGTTTGTTCTTACATGCTGTTGTTGTGTTAACGTGCTCTTTTGTTTTGGTGCTACATTATTGCACTGTGCTATTGTTGAGTTGCATTGACTGTAAGCAGTGTTGCGGTTTGGTCGGGACGCCGCGCAGCCAGAGTCTAATAGGGTGGCCATGTTCTTTATGCAGGCTAAAATGCAGCCCGCATGGAGAAGGGCAGAGTGTGCATGACTGAATTGGGGGCCCGAGAGGGCCGACCAAACAGTCTTTGCTCATTTGGGAGTGGGCAAATCACTCCTCCCCTGCCCTGCTAAAAGAGCAGAGCAGCCCTGCCCGCCCACCCGCTCGCCCGCAATGCGCAAAGCAAACATCAAATGGTAATACATTTTAGTTATTACCATTTTATGTTTTGGCTTTCTCGCACTGTGAGAAAGCAGTAGGGTGATGCTTCTCCGCCCTAGTGGAGGAGCCACCCCTGGGAGAATTCCTCATTGACCTCAGTCTTGATGTTCCTAAAGTGGAGGATGAACATAAACCTATTCTACTATTTGCAGATGACACTGTGTTCCTTGGATGCATCCTAGCTGGCTTTGAGTTATTCTGCGGCAACAGGAAGCTTACCACTAACAAGGAGAAAAACATTTTTTTTATTATCAAATCGAAATTACCTTCAACTTTTGCTGGGGATGAGTTCATCTGGAGTTCTGAGACAACCATTTGAAGATCTTTAGCAGCATGCATAGGATGTGAAAGCAGGAGATGCCCACTGCATTGACTTGAGCCATCATGTTGAGCTTGTCATCTAGGATGATCCCTAGATTTCTTGTGTATGTGTTAGTTTACAATAATGTGGAAGGCCTGTTTGTAAAATGTAATTGTAATTGTGTTTTATATGTGTGTTATCTGTGTTTAACACTGAAGTTTGTGCTTTTTTACTGTACTTTAGATTTTACTAGGGTTATAAGTGTTATATGGGATGGTTTATATGGTTTTACCTTTAAAGGTTTCAATTTTCAGTTGTCAGACTTTATTTTTGTTTCCATGGATCACTTGACTCGCATTGGATGTACCATTTTCTCTGTTTTATTTTAGCGTTTTGGGGCTTTTTTTAATTAATTTTACTTGGAATTGAATTTTTTGAATTGTCATTTCAGCTACAACATCATAAGTCTTTTTTTTTTTATTTATGTTATAGGGTGGGCATCGTTCCTTCTGTTCATTTTATGATTCTTCATTTATTGTCTCGATATATGATTTGATGATGGTGTTAGCATAGTTTATAGGTGGTCAAACGTGTTTGTTTTGTTAGAATAATGTTGGTTATTTTACATTGTATATTTACATATTTTTAAATGTTTATTTTTAGAACATTTTATTTACCAATCAGGATTTTTGCATTTTTTATTATTTTTATTGCGATCAGCATTTTTAATTTGCTTTAATAATATACATAAACACATATTAATAAAGTATCAGTGTTTGAATTTTATCCAAGTTAAATGGTGTTGATATGTTGTGTATGTTTTTAAAGTAGGGTTCCTGCAGCTGATTCTAAATATGGTAGTCCTGGGTTATTGGTAAAGAGTCTTGCTTTAACCCCTCCCATGCTCATGACGAGCTCAGCTCGTCATGAGCCACGGTGGCCGTGTGCTCATGACGAGCTCAGCTCGTCAGAACGGTCAGAACGCTCGTACGCGGGGCTAAATCCTCCGCTGTGCTGAACGTTCTGAAGAAACGGGTGTGGCCGTGATGAGCTCGGCTCGTCATGAGCACAAGGCCACCGTGGCTTATTACGAGCTGAGCTCGTCATGAGCACCGGGGCGCTGTGCGTGCCTCCCCAGCCCCCCAGCACAGCGGGGGAATTAGCCCCGCAGGCAAGGGGTTAAATGATAGGAGTTCATGCATTTGTTCAGCTTTTTGGAGACTCTTGTTTTGAGTTGGGGTAGGGATTGTTCCGGTCTTAGCTCCTGAGGCTAATATTATTACACCCTTCTACTCTGTCTTTTCCAGCTTATTCAAAAGATTCAGCATTGGAATTAGAACCCACTATCGCAGCATAGGTCTATGGATTTTACACACCGTTAGATCATCCAGTTTCTTCTTCCTTTTTAGTTGGAGGCTAAAGAAAGAAGGTGTAGGGGGTCTGTTCATCACGCACATCACTTGCACTGTAGAAAATACCAGAGCATTGCAGAATGAACAAGAACAGTGGAACCTTGTGGTCACAAAGTTCTAAAATGTGGAGTGAAACCTGCGCACTCTGGAATAGGTAGTTGATATGCTGTGGCTCAGGCTTATGGAATTGAGTACCCACTCATCTTGCACTGGACAAGGGGCTGTGGTGGCGTATATTTAGGAGTGTGTGGCTATCCATGGCGCTGCCGGTGCCGTGGCACCGGGCCAAGAGGTCTTAAGGGACACTCACCCCTAACAGTGCACTATTTTACTATAAAGCCAGCACTCGGGTGGACCTTGATGCTTGCACTAGGGCTCATGGCATCCATACCACGCCCATTCTTCTACTGTTATTACGCTGTGACATTACAATCATTGTGAAGTCGTTACTCTTGAGTTGGGGGTATTGAAAAGACTTAAGGTTCATGTCTCTAAGGAATCAGGATTTCTTATCCACAATGGGAGAGCGGTGGGTGGGGGGGGATTTTTATATTCCTCCACTGCTGACAGACAATTGGTATACATACATCAGGTTGTTTAATTAAACTTAAACTGTGATTATAAAAAAGGAGAACAAGGTATATGCAAAAGGCTTTGTGGGAAAGTCTGCACGACACTTGCATTGCTGTGGGCACTACCATAAGCCATTTATTTTTGTAAATGTTTCATTTCACTGCATTTCCACAATTTGTTGCAAACAAAAAAAACTGAAGCTTGTTAAGAAGAACTCTTTTGAACATAACTTTGCAATTTGCTTCCCATGGTCTGTCCTTTGAAGAGCAAGTCTACAGACTGCATTCTGTGGATACAACTGCAATGTTGCCAGAAGGCAAACACAAATTAAATTTTGTTTCATTAGCGCTGTCCTTTCCCCCTACATGCGTCTTAGCTGAAGCATATTTTCGATCTTCACAGAAAGCGAACAGACAGAAGGTAATGTTCATTTTCCAGAACCACATAGAAAACATCTCAAGCTGTACACTTTTTCCTTGGGGCGAAAACTACAAATTGTTGCATGACCTTAAGAGAGCAAATGCTTTCTGAGTTACAAGGCCCGGCTTTTTCAAGAATCTTGGGAGAATATACAGAGGTGGCCATTTTCCAGTGTTGCATGTGAGTATACAACAGTTGTCCTCCAAGTAAAACTATTTTAAAGTAAAATTCAGGAAATAAAGTATTTGTAATGTTTTACCAGTAATTTTTATTATTTCAAGTTTTTACTGTATTATAAATTGCGGTGTAGCCTCATCTTGCAAATAGGCACACTTGTCCCTTATCCTGAAAAATTCTTTCCCTTCAAAAACTCTTTTTTAATTACCTGAAAAGTTCCTCCATTTTCTCTGCTATATAGGCTCCTGCCCTGCATCTCATTATGTATTCACATCTAGGGGTTTGCCCAAATGATCCCACAATACTTGGGCAAGGAAGAATCTAGACTACAGAAAATAGTAATTTATGGGAATTCATTATTACAAAAGTAATTTCCACCGTGAAAATGTAAATTAGTCACTGGTGATGTATTTGATTATACAAAACATTATTCAGATTTTTTAATATGCATAGTGATCTTCACTCTGGGTACAGGTACCTGAAGTGTGCATAATAAAAGACTTATGACATATAGTTCTACATAAACTACACAAAATACACAAAAAACAAAGAAAGATTATACTCTGCTATACAAATTCTGTCTTTACAATTTGCATAGCAACTAGAAACTTTCTTCAGTCTTCCCGTGGTTTGTACATACTATGGTTGATCATCTTAATTTTTGCTTAGTCCATACAGGAGGTAGTCTATCGTGGGAACACGCACTGAGGTCAAATTTGTCCTCTGTGTCATAGGGGGTGTCTGCAGAAATATCTTTTTGAGAGATTTGCAAATTGAAAAAAGGAGACTCCTCCAGATGGTAGTGTTGACACTTTCGCCCTTTAAGATTCAGAGCCTCTTCAGGACAGTGGAAGAAAGAACAACCAGAACAAATTTGGGCAGACCCAAAGCAGAGTTAAGGGCCCCTCCCCTGGCCCAGGGGAGGTTGTAATGGAATCAGATTGTAGCCTCCCTGGATGCCAGGTGGGTCACAAGGCAGACACAGGAAGTCGCGGTCTTTATGGTTACATCGCCAGTGAAGTGATGAAGACAATGGAAAGGTATCGACCCTTCTAAGTGTGTCGTTCTGCATGCGTCCTCCCAAAGTGGGAAACTTTGGGAGGAGGTGCACAGAACGACACACAGCAGACTTAGCCGGCTTACCTTCTCGAGATGCGATAGGAAATCGAAATCAATTTCTAAGCAGATGATATGTTTCTAATTAAAATTTCACAATGAGGGATATTTTTGTATAGTGGCTTTACTGTTGTTTTGCAGTATTTGTAAACACGTAGCTCGTACCAGATTAAGGATGCACTAGTATAGTACTCTTCCGTGGTCGGAACCAGAGAGCCAGTGGCATAGCCAGTGTGACCTAGGCCCTAGTGCAAGGAAGAAGATGGAGCCCCTGGCTGGTATCAGAACTGTGGAATACAGAACAAATCGGGATTCAGTAGGCCCAGCCCCTGCTTCAGAAATGGAGCTTTGCCCCTGCAGATAATGGGGTACGTACCAACCTCTTAAAAGAAATTATCAACCACAGAGTTAACTATGCAATCTCAGTTGCTGGTTGCATGCTCACCTTACCCACAACCACAGGACATGCCCAATACATTTTCATGCTCTGGCTCGACATCGCAGCTGTCACCAGAGAGTTGTGTCAGAATCACCAGAAGAGCTTTAGCTCCGACCACATTTTGGGAGCCAGTCAATCAATCAATCAATCAGAACATTTGTAAAGCGCACTACTTACCCGTGAGGGTCTCAAGGCGCCGGGGGGGGGGGGGAAATGATGCTACTGCTCGAATAGCCAGGTCTTGAGGAGTCTTCTGAAGGTTAGCAGGTCCTGGGTCTCCCTTAGGAGGATGGGGAGGGTGTTCCAGGTCTTGGCGGCGAGGTGGGAGAACGATCTGCCTCCGGAGGGCGCTCTTCGGATGCGGTGGACTGTGGCGGGGCGGGTTCGGTGGAGTGGAGCTGGCGGGTGGGTGTAGAAGCTGAGTCGTCCGTTGCGGTATGCTGGTCCGGTGTTGTGGAGTGCCTTGTGTTCGTGGGTGAGGAACTTGAATGTGATCCTCTTGTTGACAGGGAGCCAGTGAAGGTCTTTCAGGTTGGAGTGATGTGGCTGTGGCGAGGGATGCCAAGGATCAGGCGCGTAGAGGCGTTTTGGATGCGTTAAAGTCGTTTCAAGAGTTTGGCCGAGGCTCCTGCTTAGAGGGCGTTTCCGTAGTCTAGCCTGCTGCTGACCAGGGCCCGGGTGACGGTTTTTCTTGTTTCGGTGAGGATCCACCTGTAGATCTTGTGGAGCATGCAGAGGGTGTTGAAGCAGGAGGATGAGATGGGGTTGACCTGTTTTGTCATGGAGAGGGTAGAGTTGAGGATGAACCCTAGGTTCCGAGCGTGTTGGAGCAGTTCCCAGTGCGGTCGGCCACTAGGAGTCGTCCCAGGCCGAGGGAGAGGGGCCGAGGATGAGGACTTCCATCTTGTCCGAGTTTAGCTTCAGTCGGCTGTTCTTCATCCACTCGGCGACGGCTTTCATTCCTTCGTGGAGGTTGGTTTTGGCGGTGAGGGGGTCCGTGGTGAGGGAGAAAATCCGGTGGGTGTCATCGGCGTAGGAGATGATGTTGAGGTCATGCAGTCGGGCGCCGAGGGCGAGCGGTGCCATGTAGATGTTGAACAATGTCGGGCTGAGGGATGAGCCCTGGGGTACGCCGTAGATGATCCAAGTGGCTTCGGAGCAGAAAGGGGGGAGGCAGACGCTCTGGGTTCTGCCAGAGAGGAAGGAGGTGGTCCAGTCCACAGCCTTGTCTCGGATCTCAGCGTCGTGGAGTCGTGTGCGAAGGGTGTGGTGGCCGACAGTGTCGAAGGCGGCTGCCAGTTCCAGGAGGATGAGGGCCGCGGTTTCTCTGTTATCCAGCAGGGCCCTGATGTTATCGGTGGTGGCAATGAGGGCAGTTTTGGTGCTGTGGTTGCTGCGAAACCCGGACTGGGACGGGTCCAGGATGCTGTTCTCCTGAAGGTAGCAGGTCAGTTGTCTGTTGACGATCCTCTCAATGGCCTTCGCCGTGAACGGGAGCAGGGAGATGGGCCGGAAGTTCTTTAGGCCAGGAGTAAATGTTTTGATTGGGCAGAAGTTGTGTGTTCCATGCAGCTCTGATCATTTTGTTTATTAATCCAGTTGGCTGAGCTTGAACTTTCAAGGGTACACGCATGATACTGTAATACAGCAGCACAGATAGGAGAAGGGCAGCATTAATCTATGTGGATTTTAAGGTCTGGCTTGACAGTGCAGCTGCTACCTGACCATTTAACCTACACCAACATTATTATATTGTACTTTACTTCCACACAAATACAGAGGCATTCACATACTATCTACTATTATTGCTTTATATTACCATACAACATTCCTTTAAACTCTGACCTATTGGCATTGCCAATGCTTGTTATTGTTTATATCATTACTTGCTAGCTAGTCATGTTCTCTGTCATGTCACCACAGAAGAGAAATAAAGTATAACCTGATATTCATGCCCTAACCCCTGAGCTGTAAAAGTTCTGCCATTCCAAATGGCAATGGTCATACTCAGGTAAACTACCCAAAGAATGTGAAGCGTGGTCATTGGATGCAATTGTATGTATAGAAGGCAACTTCCATCTGTACACTATGAGTATGTAATCCATGTGTGTTTTATTTTTTTGTTTCATCTCTATATGTTAAACTATCACGTTACTATGGGGAACATCCTTTACGACGTGGATGTTACCCCGCGCTACCATTACGACGCGTCTCTTACAACGCAAGTTGTAACCACGACTTGCGCTGGAGGGCGCTCAAGGACAAGGAATAGTTAATTTACTATTCCAACACCTTCCCTACTATCCACGGGGACTGGTGTTGGAATAGTAAATTAAACTATTCCTAAGTCCGCACCCTACAGCGCAAGTCGTGGTAACGACTTGCGTTGTAAAACACGCGTTGTAACGGTATGCGTGGTAACAGCTCGCGACGTACCGTCATACATCCGTTACTATTCTTTACACTACATTGATGAAAGATCGACGACTAGGAACATGTGAAGAGTGTGGCATGATTTTTTGGTGCAAAGATGGGAAGGTATACTGCTAGCCAGATCAAATCAAAATTTATGATAGGGGATATTTTTGCTGTCATTGACCTCTTGAGTAACTGGTGGCTACATTTCCTGCACCATCAAGATCCCTTTCCTGGGAATATGTTTTAAAAAAATTCATAGACTAGTAAACGTAAAATGACGATTCTGTTCATTGAGTTTAATGCGCCCTTGCAGGTCTTTGAGGGGGCGTCTTAGAAAATTACAGATTATGAAGGTATATCGACCATTAACAACCTGGGAGTGGCTAACTCATGTACAATGGACCCTCTCCACATTTTGCCTTTGTACAAAGTGACAATCCTCACAGCAGGGAGTCTCCAGCCTGGAGTATCCACAACAGATGCACAAGGAGGTCTAAACTTTCCTCACCTGGATATCAACAAGCACAGAGCTATTGATAAGGAAAAGAGACAAAAGGCTGCTCTCATCTAAAGGACTCTTCTCACTCTGAACAATAGAAACGTATCCTTCACTCCCATCATCTACCAAGTGTCTGTGCTCCAGGAAGACGTATAAACGATCCCTCTCAGCAAAAGCATCAGGAATGTCAGCAATACACTTCCATTGTCAGGGCAAACAACTTCACCTACATCGTGTACACATGGACAGGTCTGGAGCTTCGGAAATTGAACCCACAGGCCTCCTTTACTCTGCTTCACTTATGTATACAATGCATGTACCACACTGGCCACTTTCACAAACAAGCACAGCATACACTTGGGATGTTAGCACTAGGTATCTTTGTATCTCAACCTACTTGCTGTTCCTGAGAAACAATGTATACATTTGAATACATTGTCAAGATGCTCTCAGCCAGTGCCAAATATAACATTTGTAGCAAGTGAGTGAAACAACATTTAAAATAGAATTGGTGATAGAAGCTAATGAAACCTTTTTTTCTTTGCCACTTCAGTTCATGTAGCGAACAGACCCGTTACCAAGATTGGAATACTCCAGTCTATTTTTAAAAGGGCTTCCCTAGGTTAGATACTCAGCAGGCTCCGGCTCTTATTGTTTACATTATTTGTACATTTGGCCTAGCATGTTAAAACGTTCTGCACCAGGCATGAAGCACTATATATAATGCTGTTTCCTTCTACAGCTTATTTACTCAGATTGCTTGCTATCTGAGAAAGCCTTGTCCCATTATACTCCTACAACCCTGACTCAAAAATGTACCCTGGCTTACTTTTGAATAATTCCTATCCTTTTTTTCTGTAGAGTGACTTGCCCCTTACCTTCCATTTATTTCATGCCTTCTATTTGTAAGTAGATTCTCCCCTCATTTTCTTGCCTGCTTGCCTTAATCTCTTTTGTTGTAATTCTGCAGAAGACTCTCACCTCATTTCATATATCACAACCTCTTCTTTATAAAACTGTATCCCTGCAACCTAAGAATCCCTAACCTTTTCCAGCCTACTTATCTCAATAACAATATGTGCCTGTAAGCACATAGTCCCCTCTAGCTTGTATTAAGTTTAAATCTACCACAAAAAAATGAGTAAATGCATGGATTTTTTGAGGGCACATGACTTATCTCAATAACCAAGAACACCACTGTTTTAAACATAAACTTTGGGATCCGAAGTAGGGTGCTACTCGCCTTATAGTGCTGCAGTGCCGTGTCATGGGTAATAGGTGTTATATTAAGGCAATATAAAAATAGCATTTTTAAAAAGTGGTGCAGCCTCCCTACAAAGGGAGGACCAACAGTGATTACCAGGTGGCTATCAAATCTGTGACTGCTCTGAGCTAGTGCAGAAGCAATGGGCTGGATCCTCAGGTGATAATATCCCCTCAAGTGGGATCCCATAGCACAATGCTACAGCACAATGTTCCTTAATTGAGCTCCATTGGGCAAAGCAGGCTATTACTGACAGGATCCAGCCTGCTGATTGCTTGCAGGAAAATGCAACTGTCATTGGTATATGTGCTCTTGAAAAATAAGGATCTCCAATCATAGAGGCAGAATAGAACATCCCTTGTTTACCAGATCTGGCTTGCCCTCTAAACTGGTTCATCCATGATCCTCCATAAGAGTGCCACCCCCTCAGGGTGCAGTCAGTGTGAACGTCTCCATGCTGAGATAGGTTTTGGGACCAGCAACACAGCTGTCCCATACTACACTCTCCTTGAGAACATGGCACCATAGCTATGTTTCTGATTACTACTGTGCTGCCCGGGAGCTCTGCCTCATAATACATTAACTCAAAGCATGGATAAGAAAGGGTACATGAGTAGGAAGATCTGAGGAGTATTAGTAGCTATGCTCCAAATTTGAGAATACTTGACAGAGAGGAACCTACCATGCTGACCAGCTAGATCATAGACTTGGAGCCAATCAGCTGCCTTGCTAAATGGCAAAGACCAAAAATAACATTTATGGGAACACTGAAACCAAGCATTTATCAGCTTTCTAACGACCTTCAGTATACTAACCACACAGTATTCATGCAAAAGCTTAGAAACCACCTTGTTGGCTACTAACACCTCTGTTATCCGTCTTTAGGTCTTGCTTTTTAGCCCCTATCTGAATCTTTGTTTGTCTTTTTCGGCCTCTGTTGCACCTTGATTTTCAGCACCATGTTGCCTATTTGTTGGATCTGCTCCTTTTTACAGGGTCACTCCCAGATTGTTGCCTTCTGCTGCTGAACCTGTTTTTGCTGGCATTAGGCCTCCGCACACTTTTTTCATGCTAACCAGTGGAAAAGTGCCTTTGCTCTCTCCCTAACACAGGCGTGGTATAATTGTAATCTTCCTGATTGGTACATCTAATTTTCTCATAAGTCCATAGTAAATGGTACTACATATAACCAGGGCCTGTAAATGTAATGGTGCTAATGGACCTAAAAATACTCATTGTGCCACCCAAAAAAGTTGCCTTCTAAAACATGTCTCAGGCCTGCCACTGCAGCTTGTAGAGCATTTTCAGACTGCTATTTCGACCTGGCAAAATAAACCTTTTATCAGGAGTAAACCTTCCTTTTTTAATACTGATAAGTATCCCCTAAGGTAGGCCTTAGGGCTCATTGGACAGGGTGCATTGTATTTAAAAAGTAGGACGTGCGTGTTTATGTTTTGCATGTACTGGCAGTAAAAAACTTCTTGTAGTTTTTCCACTTAAGAAAAAGACCTGTTTCTCCCATTGACAAACACTGGGTTAACTCATTAAATGTCGTAAGTGCTAACTTCAATGGTGAAGTTGGATTTTAAGTTACAATTTTGAAACTGCCACTTGTAGAAAGTTGACATTTAATTTTCCCACCCAGCTGAGCCTTCTGCCTGTGTCCTGGGTCACTTGACTGAATGGTTCTGCTGTTTACGTATTGTACCAGACAGTGAGACAAAGGGGGCGTAGGTGTGAACAGGATTGGCCATCCTGGAAAGTTGGCTGTGGAGGAACTATACCTAGCCCCACTTACATTTCTAAGGATTGTGCCTACAGCACACACAAAGGAATTTTGTAATCCAATGCAGTTTGGAGCCCTGACCAGTCGGAGGGGAAAAGCTTTCCACGACCAATTATGGGGTAGGACAGGGAGTTCCCTCACATAAAGGCTGGAACCGAGTATACATATTGGTCCCCCAAAGTCACTCATCAGACCACTCCTGGACCTGTGGAAGATTCAGAAAAAGGATTGCCCTGCTGCAATGGAACTGCCATGCTGCTTGAAAAACTGGACCAACCTACCTTGTTACCAGGCTACACAGAGTGAATCCAGGGGTCAGTGGGCTGACCTCCTGTGTGAGCTACAGGGACACAACAAACTTCCGAGGCCTTTCTGTAACTGACCAGCTGCATCTGGTCCTGCATGAGCCCTACTGCTAGCTTTTTGCTGGAATGAGCCCTAATCCCCAAGAGGTGCCCCTGCAGGTCCTGGACCCTTGGCTGGCATCAGAAGAATCTCCTCCAAGAAGGTAAGGTGAAAATCCTACAGTTTGGGCTCCTTGCAACCTCGAATGGGCCCGTTCACTTTGAAACTTTGTCACCTGCAATGACTGCCAACGCTGTACACGCTGACAGTCCTGATGATAAGCAACACAAGATGTGTACCTACAGCGACGATAGCCCACAACGAATGCCATAAAGGCACCAGTGATGACCGGATCCTTGTGATACGGCAAAGACCATCAACAATGCTCAACCTGCTCTTCATACTGAAGCCTCCACCTCATGGCCTCCTCCAATGTGAACAGAACTCTCTGTGACGGACGTTCGAAGGTAACTGTTCAGCGGAACTAACCTGGTCCCTGTATCCAACCCATGCTCTATTGTGGTAGGAATGAAGTTGTGACTTTCCCCCAGTCTAGCGTGTCTAGATGACCATGAGTGGTGCTTTGCATTTTTTTTAAAGCAAACACAAGGAGATGATGGACGGAGCGCTGAAACTTTTCAGACACTCACCCCCAGTCACAGATCTGGGTTGAATCCATCATCGTTCTTTAGCTCACTTCGTCACCCCAGTTCAGACACAGCTATATGCAAATCAGTATTGACCCTGTGCCTCATGGGAACAGTCCAGCCGGAACTGCCAAGCCATGTCTTCTCTAGACCCGAAACAAGCATCCTGGGACTGGTTTCGGGCTAACAGCCCTCATTAGCCAGGCTAGCTTGAATGCAGTGGCAAAGTGAGCAAGGGACCCACCTATGGGCATACCCTGCCAACCTAGGGCGAACTAAGCAAACACAAGGAGATGATGGACTGAGCGCTGAAACTTTTCAGACACTCACCCCTAGTCACAAATCTGTGTTGAATCCATCATCATTCTTTAGTTCACTTCGCCACTCTAGTTCAGACACAGCTATATGCAAATCAGTCTTGACCCTGCGCCTCATGGGAACAGTCCAGCTCGAACTGCCAAGCCATGTTTGCTCTGGACCGGAAACAAGCATCCTGAGTCCGGTTTCAGGCTAACTGCCCTCATCAGCCAGGCTAGCTTGAATCCAGTGGCAAAGTGAGCAAGGGACCCACGTCTGAGCATACCCTGCCAACTTAGGGCGGACAAAGGAAATGCAAGGAGATGATGGACAGAGCGCTGAAACTTTTCAGACAGTCACCCCCAGTCACAGATCTAGGTTGAATCCATCATCGTTCTTTTGCTCCCTTCGCCACCCCAGGTCAGACACCGCTATATGCAAATCAGTCTTGACCCTGTGCCTCATGGAAACAGTCCAGCCCGAACTGTCAAGCCATGTCTTCTCTGGACCGGAAACAAGCATCCTCGGACCGGTTTTGGGCTAACAGCCCTCATCAGCCAGGCTAGCTTGAATCCAGAGGTAAAGTGAGCAAGGGACCCATGTCTGGGCATACCCTGCCAACTTAAGGCGAGCAAAGCAAGCACAAAGAGATGATGGACAGAGCGCTGAAACTTTTCAGACACACCCCCCCAGTCACGGACCTCAGTTGAATCCATCATCCAGCCCTGAAACCGGTCCCAGGATGCTTGTTTCCGTTCCAAGGAGGACCTGGCTTGGCAGTTCGGGCTGGACTGTTCCCACAAGGAACAGTGTCAAGACTGATTTGCATATGGCTGGGACCAACCTCGGGTGGTGTGGTGAGCAAACAAATGATGGATTTAACCCAGATCCTTGTGACTGGGGGTGAATGTTTGCATTGTCCAGCATTCCGTCCATCAATTGTTTCTTTTGCATATGTCGCCCTAAGTGGAAAGGGTATGCCCAGACGTGGGTCCTGTGCTCATTACACCACTGGATTCAAGCTAGCCTGGCTAATGAAGGGTGATGCCCTGAAACCGGACCCATGTTGTTTGTTTCCGGTCCAGGGAGGACCTTGCTTGGCAGTTCAGGCTGGACTGTTCCCACAAGGAACAGAGTCAAAACTGATTTGTATATGGCTGGGTCCAAACTGGGGTGGTGTGGTGAGCAAAAGAATGATGGATTTAACCCAGATCCTTGTGACTGGGGGTGAATGTTTGCATTGTCCAGCCTTCTGTCCATCAATTGTTTCTTTTGCATATGTCACCCTAAGTGGGAAGGGTATGCCCAGATGTGGGTCCCGTGCTCACTATACCACTGGATTCAAGCTTGCCTGGCGATGAAGGGTGATGCCCTGAAACTGGTCCCAGGATGCTTGTTTCCGGTCCAGGGAGGGTTTGGCTTGGCATTTTGGGCTGGACTGTTCCCACAAGGAACAGGGTCAAGACGGATTTGCATATGGATCGGTCTAATCTGGGGTGGTGTGGTGAGCAATAGAATGATGGATTTAACCGAGATCCGTGTGACTGAGGGTGAATGTTTGCATTGTCCAGCATTCCATCCATCAATTGTTTCTTTTGCATTGTATTTTCTTAACCCCTTGGCTGCTGCCGTCGGCCAATGGTTGTCACGTGCACTACCTTGGTAGTGCTGCGAACGTCCGTTGGCCGACCGTGCCCCACCCGTTTATCGAACGTTCAGCACTGGAGCTGAACTTTCGACGCAGGCAAGGTGTTAAGATGCTATTTTCACATTTTTTTTTAGCATTGAATATCTACAGGTCCTACTGATTAGATTTTTGTTGTTCTGCTATCATTTTATTTATTAACATCTGCACTATTTTTCTAAGTTTTAGGGGATTTTTTTGCGTTGTGGTTTCAATTTATTTGCTTTACTTATATTTGCTGTGCACATACTTTGGAAATTGCCCCTAAGTTAAACCTTACTGCTTTTGTGCACAATGGGTAAAGCACAAGTTAATTTAGTGGCTCACCCCAACAAGGATTGCGGGCTTCCAGCTCCTCTCAACCAGTAACACAGGGGCATATCAACAAGGCGCCGCGATAAAATTATCGCCGCTTTAGCGTCCGTTTTCGGGCGAAAAGCGGCGATTATTTTATCGCCCTATCAGCAAAGACACGCTATTGCATGTTTTCATGCTTCTGCGCCCGTTTCCTCAACGCCCAGCTTTGCATCGCTAATGAGATGCAAAGTGGGCGTAATAAACAGAAATTACCAGGAAAATGTCGCTAAGTGACATTACTCCTATTATCAATCTGCACGCTAACCTGTGCAGCAATAACAGTAGCGCTAACCGCGCTTATCGCAGCTTTCATTACGCCTGCTTTTAATCTGACTAAGTCATTTTAGCCTATAGGTGGTGGATTAGAACCTTGAGACCACCCTGCCCTATCTACAAGGTTTTGCCTATCGCTGTGCGATTATCGCTGTATTTCCAGCGATAATCGCACATTTTGCCTCTATCGTTGGGTTTTATATCGCATTGGAGATAGGCGTTGATGGTAATGCGCTATCTCTGCGATATTTTCCAGCTAGAGTTGGCGATAATTATACTCGCTCTAAGTGCACTGATCGATAATTATCGCGTGGCCTTGTAGATATGCCCCCCAATTTTTCACACTATTGATACAGATTTATTTATTCATTATTAAAGTTTTCAAAAAAGTGCAGTAATTTAAACAGTCCATTAAAAAATGAGTTAAACAAAAGATTCTGAGGATTGAGGTAATAGTGCCGGTTTCCTGTGGGGAGTTCTTCTCAATTAATAAATCCTGAGACAATCAGGACAGTGTAGGTGGGAATGTTTTTTCAGCCTACTTTGATTTGGTTGGGAACTAAATAGACATTTTCAGCTTAATGTTTCTGTCAGTACGCAGAGTTTCCCTGTTAGTGTACCTTCTAATAAAATAAACCAGTTTGCATAAGGATATGACAACTTTACTGGTTAATGTCCACTGTTTTCTCTTTTCCAGATACCATTGGCCAGTTCCCTAAAATAATATTAACACACACATGTAACTCTCTTTGAAAAATAATTTTCAGGATTAATTTTTCTTGGCCATGCATAGCACTTTTATAGATTATTTTGGCAATGTTGTACCCATAGACATAAGTCTGGTGGATGCTGGGAGTGAACACAGGTGTTCAATGATAAATTACATTTGTGCCCAAAGAGTGACTGAGATTCATTGGTGTGATGGCAGTTAAGAAGCTAGAGCTGGAAAATAGGTAAAAGGATACATGATGTATTATACTGAATCCAGACGAATATGAATACTGCCAATTGTCTTTTGCTTGTCATATTCCTGCTTTGAACTTTAAACTGATGACAGTGGCCTTCATTCACTTAGCACATGTTCAAGGCCTGCTCGCTCGCACAAGGAGAGTGACCACATCCCTCATGGTCTTCACAGACACAGTCATCACAGACACATTTCCCTGACCTGGATTTTTGTGTGATATCCTAATGGATTTTGGATGTTGTAGTCTTGTTTAGCTTCCCTTTAACTAATTAGAGTAACACACATGATGGAAATTATTTGTTGATGGAAAGATCAAGATTGGAGGCACTGTCTGTGATAACCTGGAGTGAGGCAGTCATGTTTAACATAAGACTGGGGTCCTGCTTTGGACTCACACAAGCATATTTCACGGAACCCAGAGTCCTCTACGGGGGTGTGGTTTAGTAAATGAGATTTGGAGGGGGTGATTCTTAAATCTCCCAACTATGAAAGCAGTAGGCTGTAGCGTGGAAGGGTGAGATGACCAAGTTTCAGGATGGACTATTATCATGAGGAACAGGGTGAGAACTGATTTGCATAAGGTGGGTCTCTGTCTTGAGTGGCACAATGGATGACAAACAATGGGTTACGTTGCTACCCTGAGTGATTTCCACGGGTTAGTCCATTTGCAAGCATTTGTCAAATCACTGTTTGAGTGTTTGTCTGCTAGTGATAAGCCATGTAACCTGATACTGGTGCAGCTTTCCAAGCTTACTACTACCAATGTTTATGAATTCTAAAAAGTAGTAAATTTACACCTATTCAAGGAGTAATGGGTATAAATTTACTATTTTTCGAGAAATTAACAAATTAAAAGCTGTTAGTGAAATGAGACTGACAAGACAAATTGGCACAGGCATTGCAAACCTGACTCAGGCCCCCCCAGACACAACTACCAAGCCAAGAACGCATTTGAGGGTTCAGACCCCAAACATCTTCACTTAAGTAACATCCCTGCCTATCCCATCTAAGTCTGCTGGCCCTCCCTTGGAACTCATGACTACGGTCAAGTACAACACAGAAACCAGGAGTCCCTGCCCTGGAATAACTGATTGAAATGTATTTGTACTGCATGCACTGTTCTTTGACTCTGCTTCTTTTTTGTTTGGTTCCAGTCCTATGTTCTGAAGACAGAGGGGGTGTGTTCAATGAAAATGTGGTATAGGTAGGTGTGAATCAAGTTTCAGAAGTGAAGAGTGCTTCTAGATTGTATGCTATAAGGGGGTATTTGATGCCTGCTGCCTTCTGGGACAGCGAAACAAGTGGTAATGAGTAGGAATGCTTTGTTAGTGAAGGGTGTTATGTTTTTACTAGTCGAACAGTTATGAAACATGTTGCAGCAGATACTGGGTCCCATTTTTCTCTTTCTTATTACTATTTTCTCTTCCATATGACTTAGCCAACTGACACTCACTAGATCCTCCAATGGATCTTGTATTATGCCACTGAGGGATTGGATATAGGGGATCTAACATCAGAATATCCAATGAGGATCAGGAATTGAATAACCGATTCACACATTTGTAATTAAATTCATGTAAATGACTCTCAACACTAGGCTATATAAGTAAAGGATTATTACAGTTAATACGAACCTTCTGAAGCCGGACTAATGCCATTCAAATCAATAATTCTGTTATGGCAGTACAAAAAATAACATTAGTAAATTTCTCTATGCCACTTCCTCCCTATCATTGATGAATCAATTGGAATGCACAATCAACTCAAGGAGACAAGTCAGGTTAAAACCAGAGTCTATGGTTTAGTTAAAGGTACATTTATTAAAGTTATTCGAAAAAGGACAATTCATCATTAAAAAACATTTAATGATCTAAAGATTGCAGGACAGTCTAATTAGTTTGGGCTTGCCATGAAATGGAAAAGGAGCTTTGGAAAGTTCAGCAAGGACCTGATCCATGACAGCTCATGCGCAGTGTTCCATCAAGAAAGAGTCCAAGATTAGAGCAGACAGCGTATGCATCAGCCAGGAAAGAGCAAGCAGGGCCTGCAAAAGTTCCCAAACAACAGTCTCTGGGGTCTGTCAGGAAGGCCAGCCAGCAGGATAGAGAGATCCGTCCATCAGACCAAAGTATAATATAATCCTACAGTTCCTGGGTGATGCCTCCTTCATCACCTCATTGTGTCAGACCACTCAGTCCATTGGTCAGTTTGTATAAGACGATTCTTATATAACATAAAGAAAGACACAAATTATAGGAAGAGGTGGTCTGATAACGTAAGTTGTTAGATCATCTGGTATACATAAACTTCCAAACAGTGGTCCTTTAGCAACAAGCACATGAGTGAGTTCAATAGGACAGTTTTCCATAGCAGATGTTCCCAAAGTATCAACTTTTGTTGCAATAGTTCTTGTAAGCGAGTGAGAACTCTTCTACTAAGACACAGTTTTGCTTCATATTGAGAGTTTAGGGAAATTTCTCACAAGTGTAAGACAACGCAAAGTAGGAAAAAAGTCATTGAATTATACAATTCATAGTGGAAATCAATATTCTAAAAATCTCTTCAATTTATAAGCACTTAATATATGTTATTTGTTGGATTGCAAAGATCACAAGTAACTATGACACATTACTGCGTTTTCAAAATACTAACTTATAAAATAATTTCAAATAAAAAAATATTAATGTAATTTCAAATGGTTTATATTAGGACATATAAGAATATTATTATCTAATGGTTTTAGAACATTTTCACCAAATATGGCTATGCAGCATCAATTTTCTTTTCTCATTCAGTGCACAATTTCACATATGCAAATGATAAAAGTCAGAATCAAACCCTTCAATATTACACTTAAATGTATCTAGATTACTTTACATTTAATAATTTTTGACACACATTACTAATTCAATTAGTATGAGTAGGAATCTCATAACACGTGAGTACATAACTTTAGCCTTTTAATACACGTTGAAACAACACGTTGAAGCTGGTTAATAAAATATGAACATATTTTGTTCTCATGAATATGATTTAATCTATTCTACAATTATCTGCATGTTTTTACAATGCTGTAACTAAGTTCTTTAACATTTATTTCTCATGTTTCTTTAACAGGTGGTTAGTGCACATTTATTCATAGGTTACTCAAAACATCTCGTAATCGGTTAATGTGTCAAGCAAAGGTTCTAGCAGCTTTCCAGCTGTATCACATTCGTTGGGGTTGTGTGTGTGTGTTTGTGTGAGAGAGAGCAAGAGAGAGAGAGAGATAGTGAGAGGTAAAGAGACTATTGCTTTCTATTGGATGCCAATGAGATTGTTGCTGCACCTCTCAAGTACAGGATACAACAATTGCTCCCTTATCTAGGTTTTCTTCTTTACAAATGTCTGTGTTATGGCAATCTCATTAAGTCAATAATAACAAACAGAAGGAGTGATACCAGGACAGGACGTCCTATCACGGAGAACGGGGATAGCGAGAGAAAAAAGTTCTTTCTTTTTTAATAAACCCCTCACTCACCGACCTGGTCGGTGACATGCTTCATCATCGGGGTCCACCTGAGTGACCGAAAGCCACTCAGGTGTGCTACGACGCCTGCAACTGCAGCGGAGCTGGTTTTTTGTGTGAAAAGTGTGGAGTGGTGAAGATTAAAAAGTGTAATACGTGTCCTCCCTACAAACTTTATTGTGGAGTCAGTATACCACTAATAAAAACAAGTGGGATACTACTAATGGTGTAATTCGACCAAGTAGTATCAAATTCTAAGTGCAAAGATGGTCAACATATTTCAACCGTGTGTGAATTGTTGGTTTTCGTCAGGACCAAGAGAAATGAGCCGGGGGGTCTACACGCGCTAAGGTGCATCCGTCCCTGACTCACCAGTGTGCTATACCGTGTACTTACGGTTTAGCTTTTTTACGAACTTCCATGTAAGCGTAATCTGAAACAATAAAACAAAGCATAATGATGGTGCAAAGGTTTTTTTCAGTTGTGGTACAGTATTCTGCTCCATGCTAAATGCTTTATGTCTCCGTGGTTTTTCAAACTATCATGCAAGAATACATTCAAAATGCATGCTGTGTCGCACCATTTGATGTGACACGTGTGACCCAACTGGGTGTTTTTTAGATTCTCGTATATGCCCCACTATGTGATCACATTTTATTAGTGGGTTTCTAGCGTACCACGTGGTGAATTATACGGACGCTACTTGACTATATTCAGTCAATGTGCGCATAACGTCAACAAACATATGTGCACACAATCATGCAAAAATCGGGCGAGGTGGCCAAGGTCTCATTCACTAATGTAATTGTAGGTATGATTGAGCAGACTCAACAACGGACTTACTAGTTTCTAATAGAAAATGTGCCCCATGGATGTCAGTCAGTCAGTCAGTCAGTCGGGGGCCGCCTAAGAGCATTCTGTAAACAAAAAGACAAATTATCGAGCGTTTTTAAGTATGCTCGAGCATTGTTTTTTGGTTAAAAACAGCGGTAAAGGGAAATCTCGGAGTAACGAGGTGTCGACCCAGTTTTTTAGCATGTCCCCACGTGCACTTACTTGTCAGTAGGCAGTGGCCCGGAGGATACCTATCCAAACCGTACGACATCCCGAAGATAGTGCGAGTCGCACTTCCGTGTATTTTTAAAGGGAGTCGTGTGATTTGTTCAGCGCTGACCTATTAGAGCGCGTTGTTCTTAGTCAGGTGACCGCGACCAGGAAGGCACGATTGCAGCGTTTCTTAGGGATCGGGGTACAATGAACTAGTTTTGTTTTCTCAGTCAGGGAGCTGATAGAAAAAGACTAGTGTGTTTCACGTATTAAACTTTATTGATCTTTCTTTTTTGGTGACAAATTTTGCTCTTGTACGATAGCCTAAATGAGTGCTATATACACAAATAGGGATCTTGTGTGTTTATCACGTGACAGCCCCAAAAGATTATATTCCAGATATTCCAAGCACGGTTAATCTCACTGTGGGATTGTTTCTAGGACGTGTGTGCTGTTAGTGGCCGCACATTATATTAGTCCCAAAAAATGTGCAGGATAGATCATCTCTGTCTGACCGTATTCCAGGGTATATTATCGTTTAAATCAGATAGGTTGGTAAAAAGTTTATAGATCCATCTTTGCTCAAGTTCAATTATTGTCCACCTCATGTCATTCGTCGTGTGGTTCTTTGCCATGAAATGTTCTGTAAGTTTTGTGGTTGCCTTCTTGCACCTGATTGTGCTCCTATGCTCACAAATGCGTTGTTTCACCTTTCTCCCTGTCATGCCCACGTATCGTAGGCCACATGGGCAAGTGACTAAGTAGACCGCATTTTGACTATTGCAATTGGTGTTTTGGTATGTAGCTGTTGGATTCAGCTAGATCCACTAGAGCTTTTATTTCCTGTTTTAGTGTCTGTGTGGGGTCAGTGGTCAATGGTAGATAGTTCTTCGTGTAAGATAAAAGGCGTCGGCATTCTAAAACAGAAAATAAAAGCTCTAGTGCATCTCGCTGAATCCAACAGCTACATAACGAAACAGGAAGCTGATTTCCTAAAACAAGTGAAGAGAGGACCCCTTATTTTTACATTCTACCTAAGATACATAAAAATAAAATACCACCGCCCCGGAGACCTATTGTGTCGCGCATCGGGTCCCTCCTGGAACCCCTTTCCAGATATTGCGATTGCTTTTTCAAGGAATTGGTGCAGAATACAAAAACGTACCTCCAGGACACAAAAAGTCTCCTCCAACTTCTAAAAACTATTCAAGTAGACGAAACCACGATCCTACTGAGCCTTGATATTGAGAGCCTTTACACAAGTCTGCCCCAAGATAAAACACTAGAGGTTCTAGGCAAAGTTCTAGAAGAGACTACATGGCGGTACAATGTCCCTAAACACTTTGTCCTCGAATGTGCGACTTTGGCACTGAAAAGAAATTTCTTTGAGTTTGAGGGGGCCCTCTTTCTACAGGTTGG
This sequence comes from Lissotriton helveticus, assembly GCF_964261635.1. NCBI lineage: Eukaryota > Metazoa > Chordata > Amphibia > Caudata > Salamandridae > Lissotriton > Lissotriton helveticus. The sequence goes on along the minus strand of NC_136069.1, from coordinate 749,978,340 downwards.
GGGTACCTCGATGGGAAGCACCTTCGTTCCCAGCGTAGCCGGACTATACGTCTTCGATTTTGAGAAGAAATTCATCCTGGGGGAAGTGAACCCCTTCGGAGAACATCTAGTATTCTGGAAGAGGTATATCGACTACGTCCTTGCCGTGGGCACACTAAGTGAATTCCTCACGTGGATAAACACGTGTGATGAAAATCTAAAATTAACCCACTGTTTTGACAGTAAAAATATGATCTTCCTTGATCTAGTCATAACAAAGGAAAATGGGGGTCTGCAGACTAGGACCCACCACAAGACCAAATCCAAGAATAATGTACTGAGATATAAAAGCTTCCACCACCAGGCACTCAAGGAAAACCTTCCATACGGCCAATATCTTCGCTTAAGAAGAAATTGCAGCAAACTAGAAGACTATCAGAGCCAGGCCAAAGAGCTTACTGAAAAACTGCTGGACAGAGGCTATCCTAACCATATTCTGAAAAAAGGCCAGAAAAGAGCCAGAGACCCGCCGAGGGACGCTCTCCTCGAAGAAAAAGTAAAGGAGAACAGACAGCCACCTCTCACATGTGTTACCACATACAACACATTATCTAACAAAATGACGAAATGTATTAACAAAAATTGAAAAATACTAAACACTGGGAATCTTCATTGGGAGAAACCTTTGTTCTCATTCAAACGAGCAAGGAGTATAAAAGACACACTTGTACATACCCGCCCCAAAAGAGGGAGGCAAAATGAGGAAACCACAGTACACTGCTTGGGGCCTTCCTAAAGTCACTGGGCACCACCCATGTGGTAATTGCAGTGTGTGTCACCTGACCACCACCACAAAAGCCCTACAACTAGAAACAGGTAAAATCTAGACACAGTGAACCCACACCAATTGCAATAATCAAAATGCGGTCTACTTAGTCACTTGCCCATGTGGCCTATGGTACGTGGGCATGACAGGGAGAAAAGTGAAACAACGCATTTGTAAGCATAGGAGCACAATCAGGTGCAAGAAGGCGACCACAAAACTCACTGAACATTTCATGGCAATGAACCACACAACGAATGACATGAGGTGGACAATAATTGAACTTGTCCAACCAGGCGGGAATACCACAAAGCGTCGGTCCGAAAAAAAGCAAAGATGGATCTATAGACTTTCTACCAACCTATCTGGTTTAAATGATAATATACCCTGGAATACGGTCCGACAGAGATGATATATCCTGCAAAATTTTTGGGACTAATATAATGTGCGGCCACTATCAGAACACACGTCCTAGAAACAATCCCACAGTGAGATTAACCGTGCTTGGAATATCTGGAATATAATCTTTTGGGGCTGTCACGTGATAAACACACAAGATCCCTATGTGTATATATAGCACTCATTTAGGCTATCGTACAAGAGCAAGACTGTGTCACCAAAAAAGAAAGATCAATAAAGTTTCATACGTGACACACACTAGTCTTTTTCTATCAGCTCCCTTACTGAGAAAACAAAACTAGTTCATTGTACCTCGATCCTTAAGAAACGCTGCAATCGTGCCTTCCTGGTCGCGGTCACCTGACTAAGAACAACGCGTTCTGATAGGTCAGCGCTGAACAAATCACACGACTCCCTTTAAAAATACACGGAAGAGCGATTCGCACTATCCTCGGGATGTCGTACAGTTTGGATAGGTATCCTCCGGGCCACTGCCTACTGACAAGTAAGTGCTGCGGGGGGACATGCTAAAAAACTGGGTCGACACCTCGTTTCCCTTTACCGCTGTTTTTAACCAAAAAACAATGCTCGAGCATACTTAAAAACGCTCGATAATTTTTCTTTTTGTTTACAGAACGCTCTTAGGCAGCCCCCGACTGACATCCATGGGGCACATTTTCTATTAGAAACTAGTAAGTCCATTGTTGAGTGTGCTCAATCATACCTACAATTACATTAGTGAATGAGACCTTGGCCACCTGGCCCAATTTTTGCATGATTGTGTGCACATATGTCTGTTGACGTTATGCGCACATTGACTGAATATAGTCAAGTAGCGTCCGTATAATTCACCACGTGGTACGCTAGACACCCACTAATAAAATGTGATCACATAGTGGGGCATATACGAGAATCTAAAAAACAACCAGTTGGGTCACACGTGTCACATCAAATGGTGCGACACAGCATGCATTTTGAAGGTATTCTTGCATGATAGTTTGAAAAACCACGGAGACATAAAGCATTTAGCATGGAGCAGAATACTGTACCACAACTGAAAAAAACCTTTGCACCATCATAATGCTTTGTTTTATTGTTTCAGATTACGCTTACATGGAAGTTCGTAAAAAAGCAAAACCGTAAGTACACGGTATAGCACACTGGTGAGTCAGGGACGGATGCACCTTAGTGCGTGTAGACCCCCTTGCTCATTTCTCTTTGTCCTGACGAAAACCGACAATTCACACACGGTTGAAACATGTTGACCATTTCTGCACTTAGAATTTGATACTCCTTGGTCGAATTACACCATTAGTAGTATCCCACTTGTTTTTATTAGTGGTATACTGACTCCACAATAAAGTTTGTAGGGAGGACACGTATTACACTTTTTAATCTTCACCACTTCACACTTTTCACACAAAAAACCAGCTCCGCTGCAGTTGCAGGCGTCGTAGCACACCTGAGTGGCATTCGTCACTCAGGTGGACCCCGATGATGAAGCATGTCACCGACCAGGTCGGTGAGTGAGGGGTTTATTAAAAAAGAAAGAACTTTTTTCTCTCGCTATCCCCGTTCTCCGTGATAGGACGTCCTGTCCTGGTATAACTCCTTCTGTTTGTTATTATTGAATTGACCTGGGGAATAAGGAGTGGTAACCCCTTCTCAAAAACCCTCACTCTCTCTTTGTTTTTTACATATCCTAGGCAGCGCACAGCTGTGAGAGTTCTCTTCCTCACAAAGGAATACTACTCTAGCAAATATGGGTGAGAACCAAGGCTTGCCTTTCACTAATGAGGAGGTAGAGGCTATCCTAGCTGATACCTCGATGTTTGCAGATGCGAACATAGCTCAAACAATTGCACAAACCACTGACTGGGAAAAACTGTCAGACATGAAAAAAGATAGGATCAGAACCATACTGCATGGGACAATCTTACGAGGATACCTGACAAATAACACCGCCCCGAAAGGGCTGTTAGTAACTAATGCACCTAGAATTTTTCTGAACGATCCAACTTTCAGACGTGATTGGGCCCAGATCGCATGGCATTGCACACACGACTGGATCGTCCTGATCATAAAGACAGCTGTCAGACTATCTGAGGCTATCATGATAGAAATCCAACAGACTGAGAGCCACATAAAAACTACTATCACCGGCTACAAGAAAAGACTAGATGAGATAAATAAAGAACTCAATGAACACAAAGTAAATCTAGCACAACAGAAAGCACAGAAGCTACGAAAGGATCTCAAAAGATTCTCCTTTGTAAAAACGTATCCCTACTCAGACCCCGATTTTAAACCTCCACAAAGAGGAGATAGGAACTCAGTAACATCCAGTGATGACTCCTCTATCAGTAGCGGGTCGAGTACAAGTAGTGGTAGGAACAGACAGAGGGGAAGAGGCAGAGGTCAACCTCCATGGCAACATTATAATACACCTATGATGGGGCACTATCCAGGCCCATTCAATGTACACAACCAGTTCCAGGGATACGGTTGGCAACCCCCTTTTCCGCAACCAATGTTCCCCCAAAACACTTTTCGCCAACCTTTTTTAGGGATGGGTCGGAGAGGCAGAGGACGATGGAAGGGGAACAACCAGGTACATTGGGAGGAACAAGACAATGTGGGCAACCACACACGCAGCAAGACACAGACTCCACAAGCAGGGACAAGCAAAACCTAGTGACTAATTTATCCACTAGGACCCTAACTGAGGAGGAATTGAGTACACTCAACAAAGGATTGGGCTTTGTCCCCACAGCCAGAGTAGACAAGTTTGCACTACACTGTGAGCTAGCCGGTTTCTATAGAAAACTTAAATTGAAGGCATACTTTGAAAAGGGAAACGAGATCATGGATACACAAACTCAACAAGACACAGGCCTGCGGAACAAATCCACGTTCCTACCACCCTCTCACACTACACCTGTTGAAATATCTACCTTCGAACAGGCAGTATATAATGACATTTAAAAAATGAGTGAAGAGAGACCTTTCTGCAATATGAACAAAAAGGAAAAACAAGCACTGGAGAACTTGAAGAACTGCGAGGAGATCGTAATAAAACCAGCAGATAAGGGAGGAGGGATAGTGGTGTTAGCCAAGGCCACATATCACACCGAATGCCGACGCCTTTTATCTGACACGAAGAACTATCTACCATTGACCACCGACCCCACACAGACACTAAAACAGGAAATAAAAGCTCTAGTGGATCTAGCTGAATCAAACAGCTACATAACAAAACAGGAAGCTGATTTCCTAAAAACAAGTGAAGAGAGGACCCCTTATTTTTAAGTTCTACCTAAGATGCATAAAAATAAAATACCACCGCCCAGGAGACCTATTGTGTCGGGCACCGGGTCCCTCCTGGAACCCCTTTCCAGATATTGCGATTGCTTTTTCAAGGAAATGGTGCAGAATACAAAAATCTACCTCCAGGACACAAAAGGTCTCCTCCAACTTCTAAAAACTATTCAAGTAGACGAAACCACGATCCTACTGAGCCTTGATATTGAGAGCCTTTACACAAGTCTGCCCCAAGATAAAACACTAGAGGTTCTAGGCAAAGTTCTAGAAGAGACGTTATGCGCACATTGACTGAATATAGTCAAGTAGCGTCCGTATAATTCACCACTTGGTACGCTAGACACCCACTAATAAAATGTGATCACATAGTGGGGCATATACGAGAATCTAAAAAGCACCCAGTTGGGTCACACGTGTCACATCAAATGGTGCGACACAGGATGCATTTTGAATGTATTCTTGCATGATAGTTTGAAAAACCACGGAGACATAAAGCATTTAGCATGGAGCAGAATACTGTACCACAACTGAAAAAAACCTTTGCACCATCATTATGCTTTGTTTTATTGTTTCAGATTACGCTTACATGGAAGTTCGTAAAAAAGCTAAACCGTAAGTACACGCTATAGCACACTGGTGAGTCAGGGACGGATGCACCTTAGTGCGTGTAGACCCCCTGGCTCATTTCTCTTTGTCCTGACGAAAACCGACAATTCACACACGGTTGAAACATGTTGACCATCTTTGCACTTAGAATTTGATACTCCTTGGTCGAATTACACCATTGACCTGGGGAATAAGGAGTGGTAACCCCTTCTCAAAAACCCTCACTCTCTCTTTGTTTTTTACAAATCTCATTAAGTTGCCACTTCTCCCCTACTAATTATTAAAAATAAACCTGGTGAAACCACTAATGCGAGAAAAAACACAGGGGCACAAAAAACAGCTCCAAACTGTATTACATGTAGACAGCTGAAGTACAGCCAGAAAAAACTGTAAGATTGAAAGGTAAATGGAGCAGGAAGAATTGAAGACAAAAGACCTAACAAGTGGCAAAAATCACATTGCAAAATGCAAAACTCAACGGGGTGACAATTCTGCAGAAAAAAAGACATCTGATCCGCTGCTACTCCCTGGTGCGAGGTTACAAAGCTTATTATACCTACAAAAAACAATGAAAGTATTAGTGACCATTTTATCTGTGGATGATCTTAAGTAACCAGCATAGTGCCAGCAATATTTTGAATTTGGGTGGTAAACTAGGGAACTCCTCCTCAAAAATGGTGTTTGGTAGCTAATTTCTGCGTGAGTCACCCAGCTCTCTTATGAGGACCTGCACTCAACTCTGCTTTCATTGCTGCATATTAGTCTTTAATAGGAACATCCAAAAAACCCAGAATGATGGCAGAATTCATCATGGCAGTGGCAGTGGCAGCAGCAAGGAAGACAACACCCCCCTTGTTGGAGAGGCCTGACATCAGCTCATACACACTGCCACCACACTGCCTTCACTAAGGGCCTAAGGTACCAGCAATGCCTGCACCAACCATAGGTAACAATGATGTTTCAAGAAGAAACATTATGGCATATTACCAAACACATTTTTCTTATCTAAATTGACTATTTGGTTTTGTTTAATAGTTTATGTGCATCAGTCAAATCAATTGAATCAAAATAATCAAACTTGTGCATGTCGGGTGTCTACATATCTAATTATCAGGAAAAGTATCAACCTCTGCCATGACATATGAGGGGCATGGGGTAGTGCCAAAAATGCCTGTCCTACATGTCTTTCTACCTTTCCAATAACCTTTCAGTAGCCTCGACTACCTGGTATGTTCATCTCCTTTCAAACCTGTGTATCCTTTGTATGTAGAGAATGTTCTGGTTTGAGGATTCTGAGAATGTTATGTGTAGATTGTGAAAAGTTGAAAGAGATGGAGGTGAAGTTGGCTGGAAGGTTGTTTTAACCGAATCTATATTAAAATCTTCTTGCATTATCTTGTTCGAGTGGGCCATTGTTACTACACTGGTGACGAGTGGAAGAACTCATGTTAGGAAGGCTTGACTGTGCTGCAGATAGGATCTCAGTCGTTGACTCTGACTAAATTCATTTACCTGAGGGAAGCTCCGGAGACAGAAGGAAAATATCATCTTGGCTTGATGAGGTGTTCAGGTTGTGGGATACTAAGGGGCATATTTACAAGCTACTATTGCCACCCCAACATCACTTTTTCTGGCATTGTAGTGGCAATAAGGACTTTGCCTTATTTACAAAGCAGCGTTAAGCCACTTAACGGCGCTTAACGCTGCCTTGTAAACAAGCCTGCCTTTCACACTATACTTAGCGTGAAAGGGGCGGGCAATGGGTGTTGTGGTGGGCGTTCCACCACAACACCCCTTGTTTTTGACACTGCCCCATATTTACAAGGGTGGTGTAAATATGGGGCTGCACCAAAATTAAGACCATACTGGCCCAAGGATGAGAAATGTTCAATTTCTCCTTGTTTTTGCTGTTTCCATGTGTGCTGAGTTGTGCAGCACACATAGAAACAGCAAAAGGCCATTGATATTTTATGTGCAGGAAGTTGTGCCTTCGTGCATAGAAACAAGCATTCAAAAATGATGTTTTGCAACTGCTTTGTGTACTGCATTAGGCAACACACACAGAAGTTACAAACCGGCATTTCACATTGTTTACCTTGCACTATGGTGCAAGGGTGTCTGAATTGGCGCTAGGCAGTTAAATTAGCGCCAGCACATGGGGGAAACGCAGGGCTGCACTGTATCCCTATAAACACGGTGGAGCCCTGTGTTTCAGAAGTGGGGGAGTGCGGCATTAAGCCTAGGAGGCTAACTCTGCACTCCCACACTTCCTCGTAAATGTGCCCCTAATTATCTGTGCTCGCTGCTTTGTTCACTTTTGCGAAATTAACACCTTTAAGTCAGTGTTTTTACACATTTATACTGTTTCAGGCATTCGCTTAAAAGAACAACAACAGGGCATGCAAAACCTGCTTCTTCAACATCAGTGTTGCTTACCGTTGGAGGTCAGCGGTGTCTGTTCTGTGCACGTGTTCATCTGTACTTTCCACGTGCATTTTGCCTTACATTGGCAGTGCAACATCGGGCTTCAGGTGATGCATTAGTGACATTATGTTGCAGCGCATCAAGCCCATGTCTATAAGACCATCTTTGACCGGGCTACGGTTTAGCTACGTCTTTGCAGAGTGTCCAGCAGATGCTATTACATCTTGGATCAGGCTGTTTTATAAGTAACTTTTGCACACACTTGCTGGTCATCTTGAATGTGGAACCAGCAGTGAGTGAAGTAGAATACATTTGATTACATCTTTTAGGCCGCCATTTTGGATTGGAGATATCATCATGTTTACAGAACACGTTTAAAGAAAGCTTTCATTTTGTAGATATTGATTACAATCCATGATCAATTAATTTCAACATTGGATTTCAGGTATTACATCCAATACTAGTGTTATCTTCTGGTCTCGGGGATAATGTCTGATACCAGTGTGTTTTTCTCCTTGTGTTTAGTTCTCTGTTTTGTTTTGCTTCTCTTGTTGTATTGAACTTAATTAGGTATTTCTTATCATGTAAAATATAAATGCTCCTCTGTTTTTTCTATCTTCTCCTGGTGATCCTGTGCTGCATTAAGCGAAGTCGATGACGGTTTTAATCATATTGCTAGGGTATGTGGCCCTTCAATAAGTGCAGAGCCAAAAATATTGCTATTCGTGCACTGTTTAGGACCTGAGGGGCAAGAAAGTATTGAAGCATTTTCCTGTCTTTTCTAAAATGAACTGGAAATTTGTATAAAGAAGCTAGATATTCACTATCTACCAAATGTCAGTACTATGTTAAAATGCTCTAATTTGGGGAAATGAATGCAAAGAATGTATTCATCTGTTGAATATATTACTTCTCCTCCACTTGTAATTTTGGTTCTTTTTATGAAGAACTTCTTCATGATCAATTCATGTTAAGCTGAGTTATAGAAAAAGCCAACAAATCTTTTTGGCAAAGGTTTATCCTTCATTAAAGGTCGTATTAACAATTGCCAAAACCTAAACACGTTCCATGGCATGCGTAGAAACCATCAAAAAGGCAAACGTCTTTGTGAACTATGTGATGGTGGCAAAATTCAATTTGTTAAAGCGTTACAAGTTGAAATTAATGAAAAGAATGAGAATAGGAAAAGTCTGAGCAAATGTTTTAGAAGTGGTTATTTAAACCATATATCTACTTTTAAAGATACTTGTAAACAGTGTGGTAAGAAGGCTACTTGACTAATAGTTGCAAGTGTACTAGTACTAAGCGGAAAGTAAGAGAAGTTGATTACATAGCTGAAAAAGATTGTGATGAGATTATTCTTTAAGTGTAATTTTATGATGATAGTGGGACCTTTGATGAAGTATATGTTGATTGTTCTCTGGTTGAAATGCATTTCAACTCAGGAACTAAGATCACATTGATTCTGAAGTTTTTGTTATGATTCTAAATTGATTGGGAAAGTGAGATTATACAAACCTGACATTAAACTGAAAGGGTATAGAGGAGAGCTTGATAAATTGCTAGGCTACTTCAACGGTTGCATGGAATTTCAAGGTAGATTTGTTGCAGGAAAGACTAATGCCTATATAAAAGGAGATTCAGTCATTAGATGGTTCCATCACAGAGTTTTAGTGGTATATCTTGATACCAGTGAGTCTCCATCTATAAAATTAAAGGGTGAACCGCATCCAGCCTTCATCCTTGGAGTTGGGCTATGAGAAAGTCTTTCCTAATGTTTTAAAGAAAGGATTAAACTGTTCCAAAAATGTATTTAATTGTATTAAACATAAATGAAATTGCATACCCATAGTAAGTATGATGAAGAATGTTTCACTTAAGGTGAAGGATGACATGGGCCTTGAAACAGAGTGGCTAAAGCAAAATAGGATAATTGAAGTATTGGAAGGTTCTGAATGGTTGTTTCAGGTTGTGATGACAAGGAAAGCAAATGGAGAAGAAAGACGTTGTGCTGAAATTAATCAATAATGAGAAATGTCACAGTAATCTTAAGCAATTTGAGAAATGCCAAACATTTATCTTCCCTTGATTTAACTTTGGCCTACCATCAAATCAGATTACATCCTTTTATGAAAAGAACTAACATAATTTGTCATTCCTTTTGGTATCAATAAATATGTCAGAATGCCTTTTGGTTTCAGTTCTGCTGCATCTGTATTCCAAACTGCCATGGAGGGTGAATTAAAAGGAGTCCAAGTGGTACATTTCTATGAAGACAATGTTTTGGTTTATGGTGATAATGCTCAAGAACATGGTGGGCGATTATGGGAAGTTCTTTGAAGGATAAAAGCTAGTGGTCTTACCTTAAAGCAAGAGAAAATGCAAGTTCATTGGATTCTCCATAGAATATTTAGATCAACATATATTATCCAATGGAATTCAACCTAAAAACGATTTAGTGAATGCTATCAATGACATACCAAGCCACTCAAACAAGAACAAGATGGTGAGGTTTCTGGGTATGGCTGAATACTATGGGGAATTTATTGCTAATTTTCCTGAGAAGAGCAAAAACATGAGGTATCTATCGAAAAAAGTAAAACATTTTGTTTGGGATCTAGCGTGCGAAGAAGAGTTTGAGTGTCTGAAGTCAAAATTGAGGAATGCGCTTTGTTTGAGCAGTTGTGAACCTGGTCAGAAAAATATTTTGATGACAGATGCCACCTCCAAATTTCAAGGAGTTCGAAGGGTGCGAAGTTAAATTAGTCAGTTATCAAGAAGGAAGCCATGGTTACATATTGGGCTGTATAGAAATCGAGGACATTTTTGTGGGGATGTGTGTTTAAAGTAAAAGCTGACCACAAACCCTTGAGAGAGATATTCACAAATAAAGGTATTAATTCAGTGTTGTGCTGAATACCTAAATGTGTGGTGGCTCTTCAAAAATTAGAGCTGAATTTGATCTATTTGCCTGGAGCGAAGAACTCAGGTGCAGTTTGTTTGTCAAGATTGTGTGGAAAGGATGAAGTATATATTAAGGGCAACATTTTTGACAGTAAGTCTCTTAAAGAGGAATAAAAGGTTAGTGAAGTTACATGTGGCATTACTTTGGAAGGTAAGTGGATGAAAGGAGGCAGAAAATGATCAGACAACAAAAAGTGACGATTTTAGTACATTTTGGGTGGACATGTAAGAATATATGTGAAGAACATTTAAAAGGGTTTAAGAACTTCAAAGATGAATTGTCTTTGAAAAATTGTGTTTTGATGAGAGGATGTTGATTGATTCCACCTGTGAGTTAGAAGGACAGTGTTTAGTTACCATAGCTCATGAAAGTCATCTTTCGGTTTTTAAAGACCAGGGAATGCATTCGTATCGATTACTGGTGGCTAGGAATAAACTTGATGGTAGAAAGAATGGTGAGAGATTGTACAGAATGCTTAGGTGGTAATAAGATTTTAAAATGTAGAACACAACATATGGGTTTGGGTAGTTGCCATCTGTACCCTGGGAAGAAGTTCCTCTGGATATTGTATGTCTCATTCATATGAGAAATATGGCACATTTTGAGTTGCATAGACATGTATTCTCGGTGGCCAGAGATTAAGATTGTAAATTCAATTGTGATTACCTTTCTAGAGGAAATGTTTGACAGAGAAGAGTTTTGTTTTGTTGGTGGATAATGGTGTGCAGCACACATTTAGAGAAAGGAATATTGCATAATAAGACTGCTCTAAATAATCTCGAAGCCAATGGAATGATTAAGCATTTTAACAAGGTTCTTAAGGGGACCATACAGTGTGCCATAGCTAGTATTAAATATCAGAAGTTGAGGCGTTGATGAGGAAGATAAAAGTATATAGGCTGACTTCACATTCTACGACTAAAATTACTCCGTTTGAGCTCTTTTAGACAGCCCAACTGTTTAATGTGTCCCAGTTGGATTAGCAACAGAATGGAGTGAATGGATGGAGAGGGAGGAAGATAAAATTCTGAAAAAGGAAGAAAGAGTTTGATGATCAGAAGAGAGTCAAAGCAACAAAAGTGCAATTGGGTGATTGGGTCATGGTTAAACTTCTTGTTTCAAATATAGGTGTTGCAAAATTCTGTAAACCAATGAAAGTAATTATATTATTCAAAAATGCTATAAACACTGAAGACCATAGAATTGAAAACTTAGGTAAAATTGTCATGTGTAGTATATGTTATGGCTAGGCATGTGAACCTAAAAGGAAAACAAAGTCTTCACAATTCGCAGCAGGGAGTTGTTGTCTTCATGAAGACATAACTTTGTACCTGGGAGACTCTGCAGACAAAACCTTGGAGCCCCAAAGGAAAGGCTCTAGAAGGTATAGAGAACTTTGCTACTGAAAGCATTAAGTTCAATAGGGTGAGAAGGAAAAAAAAGTATTTTATAGTAATGATCTCAATTACTGTTTGCTTCATATACTCAATAGTTTATTGTTCTGTTTGTTTCATTTGGACTGTGAAAACTTTGCATGTTTATTTTGTTGTTTGTTTCATTATGGGGGAATGTAAGGAATGTTCTGCTTTGAGGGTTCTGAAAATGTTATGATTAGATTGGGAAAATGAGTTGAAGGAGTTGGAGGTGCCGTTGGCTGGATGCAGTTGTTTTACTGGACTCTTTATTAAAATCTTCTCAAAGTATCTTGCTTGATTGGGTCATTCTTGCTACAAACTTCCTAGTAGACTGTTTGGTTAGTTGCACAGTGTTATAAAAGACATTACTTTGTCCCCAGAAATGCCGTTTTAGATGCCTACGAAAGTCCCTTACCATATCTGCGTGTAAGCCCATGCTGTAGCCATTAGCCTGCTTTTCAACTACTTTACACCAGCGGACACCCTGGGGAATTTACACCAACCTCCATGCCATGGAGATAGCTCTTTCAGCTAATAACAGTGCTAGGTCTATGAATCTATGGCCGGCTTTATGTGCCGTTAGGAATGAGAAAAGGTCCCCCAATCAGTAGCCCTGATGAGCTGAGGGGTGGGGGGTGCAAATATGCTATATATTCGATATTTCTCTCAAGTGATTGGTAATCTCTTTCCAAAACTGAGTTATAATTTTGGGCATTCCAACACAATATGTGTACAAATGAGCATCACTTGAATTTCTCTGTGGTCAGTTATACATCCCAATTGATCTTGGTGGGAGTCAGGTATGATCTTTGCAAGAATTTAAATTGGGTGTATTTAACATGTGTGCCTTTTTAGATAACTTGTGGGCACTTAAGAGAAATGTGTTCCAATCCCCACCATCTAGTTCCCTCTCTATCTCTGTCTCCCATTTCAGCCGTGGGCCCATCATATTGGCCATAGTCATGGTGAAAAGCGCTCTAGAAAACCAGGTGAATAATTTCCACCATTATCCTATTGTAAACAACGTTTGCGTATTACTAACAACGATTGCAGCACCTCTTGCATATGGGGTTTTGCACCTTTAGATCACAATTGCTTCCATAAGAAGAGCACAATTGCACCATGAAGCAGAAATAGTCCAGGTAGGAGTTCATTGATTTCAATCATTGCAGACTTGGATTTCAGACTTGGATTTCAGATCCCCTGAGCAGTAACAGTCCCCCATAGTAATCAAACCCACCTTTGTCCAGACTGCCAATTGTTTGCTCCCAAAGTGACTCTTAGTTTTGTTTTCCGCTATTATTTCAGCTAGCTTCTTTGAGTCACACTAAGTAGCTTAGGGTATACACTATTAGTGGACTTATCTACCATGAAAAGATTTGCTCGAGAGCCTTCTATCAATCAATATCACTCAGTATTCCTGTTTCCTGAAAGAGAATGCCATACACAACTGTAACTTGCAACATACTGTACACGGGCTGCTAAACAACAAAAGTTCAAAATCTAGCACACCAAGGCCTCCATCTGTCACTGGGAACTTTAGGTTGTCATATGCAACTCGCTGCTGCTATTCCTCAAAATCAAAGTTACCAACAGCGAATGCAAACCTCTAAGGTAGAACTTTGGAATCCATACTGGTAGGTTAACAAAATAGTACAATAATCTTGTGAACTGTACCATTTTTGCCAGTGCTAACCTGCCCAAAATGCACAAGCGGGCGTGCACTCTCAAGGACTGCATTGCTGCTCCGAAATTCTGTCATTTTACTCTCGCTGATAGATGCTCAGCCTCAGGTGTCTGAAAGTTTGTGTTTTCAGGAAATATCTAGATGGAACAACTATTATGTCCCGTAATATGGTTACCTGGAAATATGCAGGATTTACCCTGTTAATCCTTTCTTGAACTCTTTGAGAGAGTCTTATGAGGTCCTCAAGCCTATACAGCTGTCTCTCATGTACAGAAGTAGGTTGTCCTTGTACAATATGGTGTGCACACTGTTTGACAGTTGCATAACCCTGACACTGCCTTTGGTTCTCAGTATGCTGGCAAGAGGTTCTATCGCCTTTGCAAACCTCCTAGGACATCTGCTGGTACTCCATGATGTGCCAGCCCCCGTTGTGGGCGAACGCTTCCCAGGGCATGTTCGTCAGGAGACCAACAGGATTTTCGCAGCTAATGTATTCATGTTGAGTAGATTTCAGTTAACCACAGTTGTAGCTGAAATTGATTGTCAATGTCTTATGATGTCTACTGGTTTTCGTTGATACTATGTTTATTTGAACATTAGAAGTTCCCTTGTTTTTGTTTCCTTGAATAGTCTAATATCCAAAACCCCATGGTATGTCTACTGGTTTCGACTGGTACATTTTAACCATTGGAGACAACTGGCATCTCAGCCTTATGCCCTGGTACACCCAAAACACAAGAAGGAGATTACACTACCCATCCTAACTCTAGCTGTGGGTCAAAAATACAAGAGACAGACCCAGTAAATTATGTCACATCTATTCCCAGACTCCAGAGCACCACAAATAAGTATCTTGCAATACAAGTATGAAACTCCTTCTCTACGTTTACTGGCATGAACTCTGCATCTCCAAGGTTTTGTGGAGTTTGCTCAAGCTGATAAGACACCTGGGGCCCCATTTATGAGTCCTTATGCCACTATTGCGTCACTCTTTTGTGAGGCTGCCACACTGCGCAATATTTACAATTGTCGCAACTAGGCAGAAGCGTCACTCCGTAAATCCCTGCGCTACAATATACCGGCGTCGAATATAGCATGTCACGACGCATGCGATTACATCGCATGCTATTATAACGCGGTTGTTAAAACGACTGCGTTGTTAGTACGCAATAACTTCACATCGCAAGTCAATACAGCAACTTGCTGTAGGGGGGCACTGGGCTTAGGAATAGTATTATTTACTATTCCTTCTCCAGTTTGCGCAACAGCAGGGAAGGTGTTGGATTTTATATCCAATACCTTTGCGCCCCCTACAGCAAGTCGTTGTAATGACTTCCGATGTAAAGGTATTACGTACTACCAATGAGGTCGTTGTAACAACCGCGTTGTAATAGCACTGCATTGTGGAAACAGCGATGTAAACGTTGTTTTGCCCTGCGTCAGGAACAATGTATGCAGGGTAGGTGTTTTCCCCTAAAAAAGGCTCGTAGAAGGACTGCAGTAAAATCTACGAGATTTCACTGCGCCACTTCTACAAGTACACTGCGTCAAATCCTTAGGCCTGCTTCACAGCAGGCGTAAGGACAGATGCAGTCCTTTTTACATGGGACTCGCCCATGTGTGACGACACATTGCTGGAGTTGTGTCTGTTTTGCAACACACTACAGCAATGTGTCATTACTGTCCCACCAGATACGTCAGGATTCCTGACGTATCTGGTCAATCCTTGCGACATTGAGTTCCGTACTGTAAATACGGCGCATCAACGGTGTCGCAAGGAAGGCGCACTGAAAAGTGTTGCATCACTGTTTTTAACCAGTGATGCCACACTTTTCATAAATGAGGCCCCTGATGTTCAAGGATGTACTGCACTGAGGAATAAACACATTTGGGTCCAAATACACACATGTAGAGACCACAGAAGAGAGGATTTTACTATTGATTTAGTAGTCCAAGTTTAACAGGGACAGCAGCCCTGTCTGGAGTGGTCATGGTTGTTTGGCTGTACACAATACACATAGTGCAGCATGTTAGATACTGGAGATTCCAGGCTTGTCAATCACACACCCTCTTGCCCCATCTGAAGTTCGAATACAGAAAACGATCTACCTCAGCATCTTCAACCCTATTCCAGCTTCTCTTTGGGTTGAAGCTCATGGGTCTGCCTCTGGCTGTTGCAGAAAGATGGGAGTAGGAAATCGTGGGCAGACCAGGTAAGTTTTTGTGTTTAAAAATGTGTGTGTGTATGTGTGTGTGTGTGTGTGTGTCTATTTGCTGCGGAGTTCATGTGTATATATATATATATATATATGTATATATATGTATTTTTCTGTGTCCTCGCCAGCAACTGTGTGTATATACATGTCTGCTTGTGTGCGATGTGAAAGTCTGGCCCAGGGGTTTGCAAGCTAGGCCCGAGGCAGAGTGGTGGATAGTGCTTTTGGGGCACCACCACTTTATTAACTTTATTAACGCAAGATATTACAACGACTTGCTGTAGGGGGCACTGGATGTTAGAATAGTATAATTTACTATTCCAACTCCAGTCTGTGCCACAGCAGGGAAAGTGTTGGATTTAAAATCCAACACCTTCTGCCCCCTACAGCAAGTCATTGTAACGGCTTGCGTTGTAATGGCATGCAATGTAACAATGCGTGCGTTGTAATGACCGCGTTGTAATGGCATGTGTTGTTTCGCATGTGGGGTAAATGATGTTTCCCTTCCAGAGACTTTGTGCTGTTCTGTAAGATGATGAGGCAATCTTCACAATAATGATAATTAATCATGCGTCCATCCCTAGCTCTGGGGATCAACAGCAGAAAATTACATCTTTAGCTAGGACTTCTACTTGTATTCTTGCCTGACATCTGAGGCCACCGTTTGCCTCCCAAATGTAGCCAAATAACTGAGAGATTATTGACAATATTTATGACTTACTCGGTTCTTATTAAAAAAGACGCCTCCATATGATTTCCTTATGCGCAGGGAATTCAAAAGCTAGACACTGAGCAAACGACATGGAGCAAACCATGCGTTCAGAACTTTATCCACACAATCAGCGACCTTACTGCGAACCGGAAGCACTTCACAGTCTGGAGCCAGGGAGAGTGTGTGCTTGGCAAAATGTTGTTTTCAAAAAAGGAAAAAGACACATGGAACTAATAAAAAGTCTAAACAGTATTTCCAACTTTCAGCTGCAGCCGCTTGAGAGAAAACAAGTCAAGCATGAATATATCAGGCTGACCTATGAAATATTGTTCGCTTGACAAATTGTGACATACGCATACTTTCTTTTATGGCATGAAATGTGTGGGTGACAGAAGGGAGGAGAAAAGAGCGGAAGGAAGCACAAAGCAGTGAATGACATTTAGACCTCAAAGGTCTGACCACACAACAACAGAGTCCGAAGCCAAATAAAAGCGCCAAATAACTTACACTGGATTTTGAACTACTTCATCATGAAAAATGCTGCTTAACATTGTTGGAGAAGGCTTGCAGAGTCCTCTCTTGATGAAGTGTTTCCTACATTCTGGATAAGGAGTGTATCTAAATTAATAAATAATCAACCAGTAAAATGGGCCTTTTGTGCATACTTTAATTGACAAAACACTGACAAGCTCCTTTTCAAAAGTGCTATTTGTAATCGATCCACTCTCAATGGAAGCCATTTATGTGAACCTGTCAAGGACTGGACCCAAAGAAGTTCTCTAGTTTCCTTCTCCTTTGACTCCTCCAGGGAACCACAGTGCAGTCCAGCACGTTAATACACACATGAATGGTATTGGGAGTCTTTCAAACAAATCCCATTCAGGAGGAAAAATCCCAAAAAACCTCCTTGGCAATCTTGATAGTTCTTCATTGTAGTTCAGAGGCAAGGGTAAGGTTGATAGGAATAACATAACAAGCATTGGAAATGCAATAGGTCTCGGATTTATTTGAGTTAGAGCTAATGGCATTGTATATGGCAATTTCAATAAAAAAGAGGGACCCCCTGAGTCTGGATGTAGTTCCTAGGACAGGGCAACAATAGTATTAATACAAATATTTTTCCTAGGCCACAGAGAACCTGTCTGAAATCAGGTTACGTTAACAGAAAAATAAGTAGCTGCATCAAATTGTATATGGCAATGTCTTTTAGCCATGTGTTATGGAGTGTATGCATGTGGTGTGTAGTGGAATTATGTGGGTTGGATTGGAATTGTAGCAACGGTGGCATGCTGCGCTTTAGATGAATATGTTTAAAAGTAAAGTGCACCATGCTGCGATTGCTACAATAGTTAATTGTGGATGTGTTAACAATTAATGTGTGCACTGATGGCTGGTGGTGTGTGTGCCTGTAGAAATTGTGCACTGATGGCTGGTGGTGTGTGTGCCTGGTGGAAGCGTGCACTGACGGCTGGTGGTGTGTGTGCCTGGTAAAAGCGTGCACAGACGGCTGGTGGTGTGTGTGCCCGGTGAAAGTGTGCACTGACGGCTGGTGGTGTTTGTGCTCAGTGAAAGCGTGCACTGACAGCTGGTGGTGTTTGTGCCCGGTGAAAGCGTACACTGATGGCTGGTGGTGTGTGTGTGTGGTTGTGTGTGGTGGTGAGTGTGTGGTGGTGAGTGTGTGGTGGTGAGTGTGGTGGTGAGTGTGTGGTAGTGAGAGTGTGGTGTGAGAGTGTGTGTGTGGTGGTGTGTGTGTGTGTGTGTGGTGTGTGTGTGGTCTTATGTGTGTGGTCTTATGTGTGTGGTGGAATGTGTGTGTGTGTGTGTGGTGGACTTAGTTCGAGTTTTCGTACCCTGCACACTCACACACTGCCCCTACACACTCACACACTGCTCACCCTACACACTCACACAATGTTCACCCTGCACACTCACACACTGCTCACCCTGCACACTAACACACTGTTCACCCTGCACACTCACATGATGTTAACCCTGCACACTCACACACTGCTCACCCTACACACACACACACTGCTCACCCTACACACTCACACACTGCTCATCCTACACACTCACACAATGTTCACCCTGCACACTCACACACTGCTCACCCTACACACTCACACAATGTTCACCCTGCAGGCTCACACACTGTTAACCCTGCATACTCACACACTGCTCTCCCTGCATGCTCACACACTGCTCACCCTGCACGCTCACACACTGCTCACCCTACACACTCACAAACTGCTCACCCTACACGCTCACACACTGCTCACCCTACGTAATGCGAAAAGACCTAGCTCTGCCCTTTGGCCTGTGATGTAATCGTACAGTAGGTTGTGAGTAGTTGCGCTTGATTGGTTGGGGCGTCCCCTCCTTGCTGCTCCCCTCACAGAGGGCCGGCTGCCTCCATGAAGCTCCCAAGACATGTGTTCAGCTGTTCTTTGTTTTAGCTCCTGTGTGTCAGTGCATCGTGTAAGCGCACAAGCATACCCTGCTCTCTCTGGAACACTCACTCTCACTCCACAGTCATTCTCACTTTGCAATCACTCTCACTCTGCAGTCACTCTCACTCATGCTGTCACTCTCACTCTGCAGTCAATCTCACTCTGCAGTCACTATCACTCTGCAGTCACTCTCACTCATGCTGTCACTCTCACTCTGCTGTCACTCTGCTGTCACTCTCACTCTGCTGTCACTCATGCTGTCACTCTCACTCATGCAGTCACTCTCACTCATGCAGTCGCTCTCACTCTGCAGTCACTCTCACCCTCAGTCACTCTCACTCTGCAGTCACTCTGCTGTCACTCCCACTCTGCAGTCACCCTGCAGTCACTCTCACTCTGCAGACACTCTCACTCTGCAGTCACTCTGCAGTCACTCTGCAGTCATTCTCACTCTGCAGTCACTCTCACTCTGCTGTCACTCTCACTCTGCTGTCACTCATGCTGTCACTCACTCGACTGTCACTCATGCTGTCACTCTCACTCTGCAGTCACTCTGCTGTCACTCTCACTCTGCAGTCACTCTGCAGTCACTCTCACTCTGCAGTCACTCTCACGCTGCTGTCACTCATGCTGTCTCTCTCACTCTGCTGTCACTCATGATGTCACTCTCACTCTGCTGTCACTCTCACTCTGCTGTCACTCTGCAGTCACTCTCACTCTGCTGTCACTTTGCAGTCACTCTCACTCTGCTGTCACTCATGCAGTCGCTCTCACTCTGCTGTCACTCATGCTGTCACTCTCACTCTGCAGTCACTCTCACTCTGCTGTCACTCTCACTCTGCAGTCACTCTCACTCTGCAGTCACTCTCACTCTGCTGTCACTCATACTGTCACTCTCACTCTGCTGTTACTCTCACTCTGCAGTCACTCTCACTCTGCAGTCACTCTCACTCTGCTGTCACTCTGCTGTCACTGATGCTGTCACTCTCACTCTGCTGTCACTCTCACTCTGCAGTCACTCTCACTCTGCTGTCACTCATTCTGTCACTCTCACTCTGCTGTCACTCTCACTCTGCAGTCACTCTCACTCTGCAGTCACTCTCACTCTGCAGTCACCCATTCTGTCACTCTCACTCTGCTGTCACTCTGCTGTCACTCATGCTGTCACTCTCACTCTGCTGTCACTCTCACTCTGCTGTCACTCACTCTGCAGTCACTCCCACTCTGCAGTCACTTTCACTCTGCAGTCACTCTCACTCTGTAGTCACTCTCACTCTGCTGTCACTCATGCTGTCACTGTCACTCTGCTGTCACTCATGCTGTCACTCTCACTCTGCTGTCACTCATGCTGTCACTCTCCAGTCACTCTCACTCTGCTGTCACTCTCACTTTGCAGTCACTCTCACTCTGCTGTCACTGTCACTCTGAAGTCACTCTCACTCTGCTGTCACTCTCACTCCGCTGTCACTCTCACTCTGCTGTCACTCATACTGTCACTCTCACTCTGCTGTCGCTCATGCTGTCACTCTCACTCTGCAGTCACTCTCACTCTGCGGTCACTCTCACCCAGCTGTCACTCTCACTCTGCTGTCACTCATGCTGTCACTCTCACTCTGCTGGTGAATTACTGCAGACCCTGTATCCTGTATCCAGTATCCCAGGTGGGGCTGGTGAATTACTGTGGACCGTGTATCCAGTATTCCCGTGCTATTCCGATTCTGGCATTGCTGGATGTTTTTAACCGTCTGATCTGGTTAAAAAAGAAATGAAAAAAACACCCCAACAGAATACATGGAAACCATAGCATGTGTATAGAACACACAGCGAGTGCTACAGAGGAGACCGCTTGTGATGTACCAGGGGCGAGGTT
Organism: Lissotriton helveticus; assembly: GCF_964261635.1. NCBI lineage: Eukaryota > Metazoa > Chordata > Amphibia > Caudata > Salamandridae > Lissotriton > Lissotriton helveticus. The sequence continues at coordinate 749,957,473 of NC_136069.1, read as the reverse complement.
ACAGAGGCATTCAACGAGCACGACTCTTAGTGAGCACTACAAGAGGCCATGGGTGAAGACAGAGTTCTGAAGTAAGAAACGACAGGTGAAACAGCCCTAAATGCCCTACGCTCCTGTGCCATCTCTGCCACCCCTCCCCGCCTCACCCCAACGCAGCAGATAACGGGACGGGGGCCGCACGTCAGCCCTGGAGAGGGAGCTGGTCCCTGTGCATGGAGATAAGAGACCGCCGGCGTGAGGAACTCTTTATCTGCCGGAGATCCGCAGCTCAGGGAAATCAGAGCACGAAACAAAGGGTGGAAGGGTGGGCTGGAAAGAGGAGCAGAGGAGGGCGGAGAGGGCAGAGGAGGGCGGTGAGGAGCAGAAGAGCGCCGGCGCCGGGAGGACAGGGAGTGCAGAGAGCGTGGAGTAGAGTGCGGCCGCACAGAGGCAGAGCGGGGGAGAGTGTGGAGAAAGAGAAGACGAGGTAGAAAAAACAAAGGGGGGAGAGAGTGTGTGTGTGTGTGTGTGTGTGTGTGTGCAGTCGAAGTGCAAGTGCGGCAGAGGGAATACGGAGGCACTGTATGTTTAGGGCAATTTGGGACACAAACCCAGATCTGCGAGGGGCACAGAGACAAAATCAACACACCAGATAAACACAATCGCTTATCCTGCTTATCCAATTCAGTGATCGTTGCTGCCCGCCAAGCAAAGGTCTTCAAAAGGACAATCTTCAAGTTCAGTATGCCAAAGCCTGTCATCAGGTTTAACAGCCCAGCCACTCCCCTGCTCCCATCAGGACTCCTGCTACAGCGCCTTCTGTACGGCACAGACCGCAGAGGCTAGAGCCGCCAGCAATCTCCAGAACCAACGAGCGAGGTTTACAGCTTAAGTAACTCTCCTAAAAAAAAGAACGCCAGCAAGTGATGCGCGCGCGTGCGCCACTGTGAGCATATGTCTTCAATTATCGCAGCCGTCACGGCCACGATAATTGAAGACATATGGCCTCTGGTGCGCATAACAGACACCAATAGGCCATGGGCGGAGCTATGCGACCGCCCATGGCCTATTGCGTGTTCTGTTTTAAAACTACACGCACGCAAAAGCCGATGAAAATTGACCTAGGAAATAACACGCACGAGCTGCGTGGAATTTCCAGGTCCATTTTCAAAACCCCAGGAAAAGGACTCTGGCTGCGCGACACTGCTTGCGCAGTGTACAATAGGCCGAGACCTAAAAACGACCCTGAATTAGGACTGAGAAAGAGCTCAACTTAAGTCTTTAAGGCAAAATAAAATGGAAATTCTTTTTTTTTTAAATGTTTTTATTGGTATTTACAGGTTACAAAAATTAACAAAACATATAGACTTGACGCTCTTTGAAGGGTCTTCGCGTCGGGCATTTGTCCTGAGTTTACCGGTTCGATTTTGTTCACCCGATGGACTGGTTCCCAAGTAACATGTAACATTTATTATCGCCGTCAGTTGGTTCTTAGTTAGAACATAAAACATAATACAGAAAACATGGAGTGGTGGTGGTTTATTTGTGACAGAAAAAACCCGACCCCCTTAGAAGTTTGGTTATTCTTAGTCTATGGTGGTTTGAAGGAGTTTGTCAGATTATCTAGTTTAGACCACATCTCTCTGTTGGGGTGTCTCCCTAGTGTGTTTCTGAGAGTGGAGTAGTCTGCCCCTCTGAGGAAGATCACCCAGTTCAGCCACCCTTTAAATGTGGCCTTTGTTGTGTCCTGCCAGTTTGTGAGTACTATTTTTGCTGCTGAATTGAGGAGGAAGTCAAGGAGATTTTTGTCTTCATCTGTGGAGATGTCTGGTGAGATATGTGCTGTGACGATTGTGGCGAATGTTTGCCTATGGCTGCAGCATAGCGTCGTGTTTATGAAGTCTAGCACCTGTTTCCAGTTTTTTTTTACTTTTGTGCAACTGAAGATGAGGTGTTCTAGGTCCCCCCTCTCGATTCTGCAGTTCCAGCAGGTGTTGGTGTCCTTTAGACCTATAGAGGCCAGGTGTGCTGGTGTCCAGTGAGCTTGGTGGAGTAGCCAGAATTTGGTCTGAGCTAGTACTGGGGATATCATGTTTTGGATGGGGATGCCCCCAGTGCTTGTAGTTCATGTGCTGTATGTTTGTGGTTTTATTTGGGTTTCCCAGTAGGCAGTTCTTTTGGCGTTAAGTTTGGATGTGACAGGACAGAGTAGTTTGTATAGAAGTGAGACTTGGTGTTCTGTCTTGTTTATGTTACCCATAAACTGGAAGATGGACGGGATTTGCCTCTGTAGTTTCGATTTTGTTACGGCTGTTTCGATAGCTAGGAAATTGTAGAGTTCTATATCCGAGAGGTTATGATTGTTGAAAGTGTATGGTTTTCCTTCCGTTTCTAGTTGTGCTGGGAACTGAATTCCTACCTTCTTCCATGTGTTCATGTCTAGTGTTTTCTGCCTGTATTTAATCTTGGGGTTAGACCAGATTGTCTCCCACAGCAAGTTTTTGATGCTAATTTCAGATTGCGGTCTACCTTCAGTAGCGCCTGTTTCGTGATCTTTAGGATCGGGTTGTTGTTGAGAGCTTGTTTGTTGGATGTTAGCAGTGTGAGTGGTTCGGTGTCATTCAGCATGGCTTTCTCCATGGCTAGCCATGTTGGCGTGTATTTTTGTACAGGAAGTAGCCAGTGTATCCCTTGTCTGGCTATGAATGCTAGTTGAAACGTTCTCAAATCCGCTATGTTGAGCCCACCCATTGTTTTCCCCAGCCTCAGCTTACGGAGACCTATTCTAGCTCTTTTCCCTCTCCATATAAATGTGTTGATCATCTGGTCTATTTTCTTGTGGAAGTCATCTGTCAGGGGCAGGGGAAGCATGCCTGCCAAGTAGTTAATTTTAGGCGTTACCATCATTTTGAGGGTGTCTATTCTACCCCACCATGTGATGAACTTGGGCGACCATGTATCTAGTAGATCTTTTATCTTTCCCAGGGTGAGCCTCTCATTCAGTTCTAGGGTGCCTCTTAGGCTTCTTTTAAAATGGATGCCCAGATACTTGATGGCCTTTGGTTGCCACGCTAGGCCTGAGTCTCCTATTACCTCCCTTGTTGTGTGTATGTTGAGTGGCATACATTCAGCTTTGTCTTTATTAAGTTTGTAACCTGAATGCTTGGCATATGTATCAATTGTATGCATGAGTGCTGGTATAGAGTGGGCTGGGTTGTTCGTTATTATAAGTAGATCGTTCGCGTAGGCAGCGATCTTGGCTGTTGTATTGCTAATTGTTATCCCTGTGATGTCTCTGTTTGCTATGGTGTCTGTGATCAGAGGTTCTAGGGCTAGTAGAAACAGTAGCGGGGATAGTGGACACCCTTGTCTCGTTCCTCTCTCTAGTTCGAACGGGGTCGATGAGCCTCCGTTTATGGCTATTTGCGCTTTCGTTTTTTTGTATAGCACCATGTCTTTCTTCGTATATTCATCCCCTAAGTTGTACGCTTGCAAGCATTTCTCAAGGAAGTGCCAGGATGCTCTGTCAAATACCTTTTCGGCGTCTAGTGTGATTGCGACAGCTGGGCGCAGTGAGTTTGAAGAATGTTCTATGACTTGGCAAAGAAGTCTTGTGTTGTCGTGCGACATGCGAGATTTCATGTACGCTACTTGCGTATTCCCAACCAACTGGGGTAGTATCTTGTTTAATCTTGTGGCCAGTACTTTAGCGTATATCTTGCAGTCTAGATTAATTAGCGATATGGGGCGGTAGTTTTTGGGCCATTGTGGGTCTTTGCCCTCTTTTGGGATGACAATTATGTTGGCTTGTGCCATTGTTTCTGTTATTGTCCCATCCTCTGCGCAGTGGTTGAAAGTTTTGGTCAGGACTGGGAGAAGGAGTTCTTTGAATTTTTTGTAAAAGGGTGCTGTGTAACCGTCTGGGCTTGGTGCTTTGTTGTCTTTTAGTGAGTTAATGGCCATTGCTATCTCGGCCTCCTTGAAGTGTTGGACCAGTATTTTCGCCTCCTCCTTCAGTATCTTGGGCAGGTTAAGTCTTTTTAGGTAGTCTGTGGTGCCAGCCTTGTCGATGTTGTCGTCTTTTGTGTATAGGTCTTTGTAGAATTCCCTGAATGTGTGTAGGATTTCTTTGTGGGCGGTGTGTGTTTTGGTTGTGCTGGTCTGTGATAGTGGGTATGCAGTGTTGTCTCTGCTTGCGTTTGAGGTATGTCGCTAGCGTTTTCCCTGCCTTGTTCGCTTCGCAGAGGTTGATCTGTTTGTACTTTCTTATCCACATTCCTGCCCTCTCACTGAGGATTCTGTTAAATTCGTATTTCTTCCCTGTAAGTGCTAGAAGGAGCTCTGAGTTCGAGGTGTTGTCAATGTCTTGGGTTTCTAGTTGTTTTATTTATTTTTCTAATTTGTCTAGCTGTGTTTTTGCTTCTCTGTCTCTTCTGGTTTTGATATCTAAAAGGCTCCCTCTGATGGTTGCCTTTATGGCCTCCCACAGGTATTTTGGATCGGTATCTAGAGTGTCGTTCTCATTTATGTAGTTTTTGATTGCTCTCTCAATCGTGTCTCTGTCCTCCTGCTTAGCAATCGTTATGTTGTTGAAACGCCATCTGCGGGTAATGTGGTCGTTGTGCCTGCCTGTTAGGTGTAGACTGATGCATGAGTGGTCTGATATCGTTCTTGCTGCAATATCTGTATGTTCTATTAGGTGCGTGTGTGACCCTGAGATGAGATGTAGTCTATTCTGCTATATATATTGTGCGGGTTGGAGTAGAAGGTATAGTCCCTGGTATCTGGGTGTTGTAGTCTCCATGGGTCTTGAAGTTCAAATCTGTTGCAGATATTTTTCAGGACGTTATGGGGGGCTTGGGGTCTTGTCTTGGAGCTTGATTGTCTGTCTGAGGTGTGGTCTAGGACTAGATTAAAATCTCCTGCTACGATGTTAAGGTTGTGCGTTTTTTTTTTCCAGTTTCCTTGATACCCCCTCCCAGAATGTCGTGTCATCTGTGTTTGGTGCATAAATGTTGGTTATGGATATTGTTTCTTCTCCTCTTTTTAGTTGAGTGAACAGTAGTCTACCTTCATCGTCTTGTTCTACCCTTTCAATTGTTAATTTGGACTTAGAGTTCACTATGGTGACCACTCCTCTTTTTTTCCCCACCGCTGTAGAGCAGGCTAACTGGCCTATCCATCTCGCTTTAATTCTATTCGCGTCTTCTAATGATAGTTTAGTTTCCTGCAGGAGGATAATATCCCCTTTTGTTTTTGCTAGGTAGTCTAATATTTTTTTCCTTTTCACTGGGTGGTTAAGCCCCTTGACATTCAGGGATATGACCTTGAGGTCGGACTGCAGTGTGTGCTTTTTACTCATTGTGGTGGAGTGTTAGTCGCGGTTTTACCAACCTGTGAGTGCAGTGGTAGTTGTTAGGTGTGTTAGATCTACCTGTGTTAGTAGTTGCTGCGCTGCTGGGCGGATCCTGGTTTCTGTCTAAGGACACATTAAGGTTCTGGACATGACTTACTCGACAGACGTGACATACATGACGGACATGATGGACATAACAAACTGGACGTAACAAAACCCCCCTCCTCTTACCCTCCCCTCACCTCATGTCCCTTCCCCCGCTAACATGTCGTACTGAAAGAGTGCGACACAAGGTCCCCTGCCCCCCCGGTACGTAGTGTAGTCTGGTTATATTGTTTGTTACATAGTGTTCTTTGACCGCTTACAACCCCCTCTTAGCAGTCATATAGTCCTAGATGGTCAATCACCCTCTTTAGCCCCATCATTAAAAAGGATATCTTGTTCTTGGTTAGTTCGACGTCTTTCTGCTCAAGGTCTTGTGCTGGCGCTTGTGGTTGTTCCACTCTCGAGTTTTCTATTGTTCTATTGGTCGTTTGCTTTTGCTTCAGTATGCGTTAGCCTTGTGTTGGTGAGGTAGATACGTTGTTTTGTTGTGCTTACATACTCTGCTTCTAGTCATTACCTCCGGGTTTGAGGTAGTTGTGTAGATCTTATGTGAGGTAGATATGTTGCTGATTGTGTGCACTTTCGTGTCGGTTCCTTTATTTGTGCCACTCCTTTTGTGTCATATGCGAGTCATATGCGAGTCTATTCTGCTGCGTCGTCCAGTGAAACTCTTCTTTTCGATGTCGTGGTCGCCATTTCCATTTCTTGTGGTTCGGTAGTAGTCAAGTATCGGGATTCGTCCGCCGGGTCGTCGAAGATTATCGTTGTTCCTTTGTTGTTCTAAACCTTGTCGGGCCAACGAAAGAGTAGATCATCGTTTTTGTCTCTTTGCTTAAACAAAGCAAGAGAGTCCAAGAATACAACTAGGATACAATTGGAGCAGGAAAGAAGGTATATGACCCTTCTTGGGTCAATATAGAAAGCCCTCACTCACCAACCTGGTTGGTGACATGCTTCATCATCGGGCTCCACTGAAGAGGCCGAGTGCCTCTCCAGTGTGCTACAACGCCAGAACTACTGCGGAGCGGGTTGTTGTGAAAATAGACGTGTAGTGGGTGATTAGAAGGTGATAGTGATGGTTAAAAATGTCTACAGTGTTTCAAAAAAGATTTATTACTTGATCACTGGGAAAGACTTAAAATCATGTAGGAAAAAAGTCCAAATAAATTGTTTGGTTATTTCCAGTAAGTTAAGAATCAGTCAACATGTTTCTGCCTTGAAATGGTGTGAATTTACCAGGCATTCATCAGGACAAACTTGTGCTAAACCCTGGCGGTATGAGCACCCTAAGGCCCACCCTGACCTAGGGACGTGAAAGTAAAAATTAGAGTGTAAAAAGTGCAAGGAGAAGGAGCAAACTCCTCCTGAGGTTCTGCCAATTAGGAGACCTCACAGTGAGTGAAAAATGCACCTGTGGAAAAAAGGGGACGAAGACATACACATAAGAGACAAGGCAAACAATTAAAAGATTGCTATGCTCATAGGTGTATCTGCAGTGCTCCAGTTGTGATGAGAGGACAGTGGATGGCAAGATAACAATATTGTTAACACCATACTATGTCCCGGGAGAGATTGCATTATATTTTAAGGGGTGCAGTGGACTACAGGTGATTCTCAGATTTAAAGTAGCCCTTGCTAGGAAGCCAGCACGTGTAAAATATAGGATCAATGGACCTCAGTGGCCAGTGACCCCACCGGTAAAACACACACATATAAAATGTCTCACTTTAATGGTGAATCGGATACACACCATGGATCTCGGGAGGGGGGTGGTGGCGTAATTGGCACACCCTGTAGGAAAAGAAACATGATCGAACGTTAAATGCGGGAATACTTTACTTAGCTCAATAGCGTCGATCCAGGAAGGGCTATCAGTGCAAAAGGCCCAAGCACCCGTTTGAAAACTGCTGCCACCCTGGTTACCGGATCCTGAAGGTAAGAGTGGGCTCCGGGGCAGCGAAACAAATACCTGGATGATTTCGCGCCACACTTTCGTGAGGGGCGTGGCTTACTGGAGGAGTAGGCGTGGGCTAGGTTTCGTCACCCGAAAGGCACTACGTGATTGGTAGGCATCACGCTCGCGTGGTAGCCAAGGCGGAGTTGCCAGAATAAAGGAGTGCCTGTGTCATATAGTTGTGGACCAATGAGTGAAGGAGGCAGCGTCGGTGTGCGCGCGTCTCCATGGTTGCAATAGAAACCCGTTAGGCCTCCGAGTGGAAGGGGCGAGGAAATACGGGTATGTTTCTGTCTCCATGGTAACAGTTAGAAATAGAATTTTATGGGGAAAGAGTCGCGCACAGGGCGACAGGGGGAAAGCACTTGTACTAGAATACACTCGAACATGTCCCTTAAGAAATAGGTGACTTTGCTGTATCAAATTTACAGTCGTGTTCATAATAAAACCTAACTGTTTTTAATAAAGGGGTGATCTGCGATTGGAATGTTGCGTGTAAGATGACTCATAGTTATTTCTTGATTGTAGCTTTATAACGGAAGATCTTCACATCAAGAAGGCTTTCCAAATCTGCAACCCCTCGTGAAATAATCCAGTGCTCACGAGGTACGCTTGAAGTTTCCCTAGCAATCTGATAGATACTTCAAATTTTGTAATATTAGAAAACATGTTTTTGATCTACATGTTTCTACTCTATCGTCTGTAGGTCCTGTTATTCGATCGGTGGAGTGGGTGTCTATATACAACATATTAGATCAGGTATTATTTAAGTAAATACGTTTCTAAGTTAGTGAATCTTAGTCTGTTAGACTTTATCCAAATATCTATACTTACGCTTTATATCTTATCTTTAGGAGACTGAATAGCATTGAATTGTACATTTATCGTCAAAAAGGAATATAAAGTTCGACGGCAACATTTACAAATTAGATATCAACTTAGGTAAATAAACATAAGGGCAATATAAATAATGGCAAACGTTATCATCAACAATATGTCTATACTTTATTTATTAAAATGAATTTGTGGCGCTTTGTTTCAGCTTCCTTTAACCTGCTGTATTCTCGATAAATTCAAGATGCTTCTTTTTCATCATTCTACTGCTTGGTGCCTTGTTAAAGTTTGTAAGTATAGTACAGGTATAATTGTGCAGACCTAGATAGCCATTTAATAAAGGAAACATTTAGAAATAAGGAGAATATCTGTGCATCACTTGTCTATTGCTCCATTAAAGTAAATCCGGATATCTTGTTGACCTAAGGGATCCAATATGGACGATACGAAGCATTGTCGTCCTTCTTTGCTCCAGCCCAATTGTGCACCATGTTAAATACTATATCCTGTTACTAATTAGAGATATGTTAGATGGTTTGTGTTATTAATCCCTTTGATTAAGTTCTGAGTCTTTACCCTTTTCTTCCTTTATCATTACAATCCTTGGTTATGTCCTGAGTTTTCCCACTTCGACCCTTGAGTTTTTTGGATCTCGAAATACACAAAGAAATGAAATTCCCTATTTTTGGGCAAAGTTGAGAAATGTACATTTAAGTAGAAATAAGAAGTTGATATGAATTCGTAGGTCGAATATTTTAATGTTTTTTATCTTGTGTTGAATTATTGATGAAGTCACAAATATTATGTATTTTGCTGAGTTCTTTTTTCCTTTTGTTTTTTTATTTCTCTAAATATCTAGGATACACGTGGCTACTCCAGAAGAAGGCGCTGGTCGCCGAAACGCACGTAGAGAATTATCTGTTTATGCCACTTTTTAAATGTGATTATATATATATTTTACTGTGTACTGATTGTTTTATGTAGGATTGACTATTTTATTGAGAAATAATTTCTTTCATATTCTATGACTCTAAATATGTATTTGTTTGTGATTAATTTTTAAACCTTGGTCAGTAATAAAAATTGAATTTAGACCTACACATATCATTTCTTCTTATATATTTATTTTATTGAAAAAGTTTGTAGTTTTAGTGCCTTGGTTGCTATTTCTCATCCTATATAGGGCAATACAGTATGAGATAGGTGAAACACCTCAATTGCGGTGTCACGGGAGTAAGTGACACTTCTTTGGAGGTATTTGCTAGTCGTGGCAGCTTCGATGAGGTAGGGGGTGGTCGATATTACATTTACGGTGGGCTGCTATTCTCAGTTAATACCCCAGTAAGGTTGAGAGGCGTGCGTAGGCAGCCAGGCATGTTAGATAACGAGAGACTGGGATACGTTCGGGTCAGAAGGAACATATAGGATAAATTATTTAAGGACTGAGTTCCAAGGGATATCATCATTCAGTCCCCTGAGGTGGGTTCCCAATCTGTAAACCCATCTTTGTGCTTTCTCAAAAAGTCTATTGGAGATGTTGCTACCCCCATTGATCTGTTCGATTATTGTCCAACGTAGGTCGTTGGTGGTGTGGTTGTGCTGTAAGAAGTGACTGCTCATTTTTGTGGTTGCTTTCCGACACCTGATATTGCTCCTGTGCTCACATATTCTTTGCTTGGTCTTCCTGGTGGTCATTCCTATGTATCGCAGTCCACAAGGACAGGTGATTAGATAGATAACATTCAGTGAATTGCAATTGGTATGGGCTCTCTGGGTCCATACTTTTCCTGGTTCAAGTTCTAATTGTTTGGACGTGGTTGTCAGGTGGCATACACTGCAGTCTGTACAAGGGAAGTGTCCTACTATTTTAGGCATACCCCAGGTGTCTGCGATGGAGCGTGGGCCGGGCGGCGCTGTTTCTTTAGGACGTGTATGGACAAGGGCGTCCTTCAGGCTACGTCCCTTTTTGAATGAGAACAGTGTTTTTTCCCAAGTTTTTTTGATGCTGGAGACGATTATCCAGTTTTTGTTAATTGACTTTTTCATTTGGTTAGAGAGGCTGCTGTATGTAGTTACACAGGTTAGGGGGATTTCCTGGGGTGGGTTGATTTTGTCCTCCAGGATTGCCTCCCGGGGTTGGTTTTGTGCCCTTTTATATCCCTTGTCCAAGATTCTTGGTGGATAGCCTCTTGCTTGTAGTTTCTGTGTGAGGCCAGCTGACTGTTCCTTAAAGTCTTTAACATCGCTGCAGTTGCGTCTGATTCTTAAATACTGCCCATACGGCAAGTTCTCATTTAGAGGGCGTAGGTGGAAACTGGTGAATTCTAGCAAGTTGTTTTTGGCCGTGGGTTTATAATGGGTCTTGGTTGAGAGGTTGGTGCCTGTAATCGTGATGGTCACATCCAAGAAAACAATCTCAGTCTTGCTCACGGTGTTGGTGAATTTCAGATTGTGATCCAATGTATTAATCCATTGGAGGAAGTCTGTTAATAGCTCCTCGCTGCCCTTCCATACCACCAGCACATCGTCGATGTATCTTTTACACAAGTGGATGGAGGGGGTAAAAGGCCCATCTGGTGGTAAGATGTGTTTGGCCTCAAAATCTGCTACGTACAGCCCCGCCACACTAGGGGCGAAGGTACTGCCCATCGAGGTCCCAGTGCTTTGTAAGAAAAGTTGCCCTTTATAAGAGAAGAAGTTTTCTTTTAAGGCTATGGTCGCACATTCCAGTACAAATGCTTTAGGTGTCTGGTAGTTCCACTCAACCGAATTAAGGGCAGATCCTAGGACTTTGATGGTATCGTCCTGAGGAATACTTGTATAAAGACTTTCTATGTCTAAAGTGACCAGTATCACTGTATTTTCCTCAAAGGTCACTGTCTGTAGGAGCTGTAGGAGACTTTTAGTGTCCTTCAGGTAGGTAGGGGTATTCTGCATGATGGGTTTAAGGTAGTGATCACAGAAACATGATAGTGGTTCGAGTAATGAGCCAATACCAGAGACGAATGGTCGTCCTGGTGGTGGTAGTCTGTTTTGGGCAATGTGTAGAAGTAAGGGATAATGTTATTGTTGGCACTCAGGAAATCAGCTTCATTTTTTGAAAGATGACCATCTTCAGCTCTTTTTACTAGGTTAGTTATACGGGTTTGTAGTTCTGTAGTGGGATCTCTGGTAAGGGGGAAGTAGTTCTTCCTATCATTCAGGAGATCTTTGCAGACTTTCACGTAGTCTGTGGTGTTTTGTATCACTATCCCCCCACCTTTATCCGCTGGTTTTATTGTGATATCAGGATTGTTTTGAAGGTCTTGAAGGGCTTGGTATTCAGCAGTGCTGAAATTACCAAATGTAGTAGGATCCGGGCAAGTCTCCAAATCCTGGAAAACAGCCTGTTCAAAAGCGGCGATAGCTGCTGGAACAGTGTAGGGTGGTGGCGTAAAGGTGGAGTTAGGTCTTAGGCCTGTATCCCCTTTGCGGATTTCTTTATTCGGATCATCTTTCCCTTCAAAAAACAATTTCAGTTTTAACTGGCCAGTTCGCAATGTAATTTGAATTTGTCAGGGCATGCAGTGGGCACAAAACCAAGGCCTTTTTCCAAGACCTTGGATTCCGTAGGGGTCATAATTTTATCTGATAGGTTGGTGACAAGACTCATTGTCCGCTGGTCCCTGGTAGTGACGTTTTGCTGCGTGTGTGGTTGCCCACAGGGTCGTCTGCTTCCCAAGAGACTTGGTTGGTTCCTCTCCTTTTCCCTCTCCCTCTTCGGCCTCTCTCTAAAAAAGGCGGCTGGTACTGGTTTTGGAAGTTGGGTGGTGGCATAAATGCTGGATTCCAACCCATTAGGGGAAAGGGAGGTTGTTGGAATGGGAATGGGTGTGCGCCTCCTCCTAACTGCGGTGGTGGTAGCCATCTTTGCTGTTGGTTGTAATACCCTGATCTCCCCCTGTTGCCTCTATTGCCTCTTCTCTTCCCTTGTTTGAATGAGCTATTGCTTGAACCACTGCTGTTAGACGAGTTGTCATCCGAATAGTCGGAGTTACTAGAATTCCTGGCAGGTGGTGTGTAACTAGTGGCAGAGTAAGGGTAAACTTGCTCAAATTCAAATTTCTTGAGGTCTTTTTGGAATTTTGTGACCTTTGACTGCATGAGGTTGTCCTTGTATTCATTCAGTTCTTTGTTTATTTGGTCCAGTTTCTTCTTTTAGTCTGTTACGGTGGTCTTAAAATGTGATTCAGTTTCCTGAATCTCGACCATCAATGCTTCTGATAGTCTTAGTGCTGTCTTTATTATTAGCACTAGCCAGTCGCGGGTACAGTGCCACGCGATCATGGCCCATTCTTTACCGAATGTGGCATCGTTCAGGAAGATGCGTGGTGCATTCGTCACTAAAAGACCTCTTGGTGCAGTGTTTGAAAGGAGGTATTGTTTGAGAATTGTGCCGTGTAGGATTGTGCGTATACGGTCATGTTTTTTTTCTGTGAGTTTATCCCATTCAGAGGTATGGTCTATTGCTTGGGAGACTGCGGGGTCTGCAAATAGTGAAGAGTCAGAGAGAATTTCCGCTATTTCTGATTCGGAATATGTTAGTCCCAGATTCAACATGGTGTACTGAGTATTTAGGAGACACGGTTATTAAAAGTAAGGAGCTATAATGATGCGGTAAAGTAGCTCTGCTTAGTAAAAATAGCTCTCACAGCTCTGCGCTGCTAAGTACAGGAAAACAAAAGGAGAGATAGGGAGAGTCAGGAAACACTCTTAGTCCCCGGTTATATTTGTTTAAACAAAGCAAGAGTGTCCAAGAATACAACTAGGACCAATTGGAGCAGGAAAGAAGGTATATGACCCTTCTTGGGTCAATATAGAAAGCCCTCACTCACCAACCTGGTTGGTGACATGCTTCATCATCGAGCTCCACTGAAGAGGCCGAGTGCCTCTCCAGTGTTCTCTTTGCATCAGGAAGTCCTTTCTGATGCCAACTGTTGTTTTTGAGTAATCTTGCGTGAGGATGATCTTGTTGCCATTCCATTGTGGGTTTGGGTTCTTCCTCGCTACTACAAAGATGGCTTCTGTTTGATGCGAGCGCAGCGGTTTGCATAATATTGGTCTTGGTGTGTGTCTGTGGCTTTGATTGTGCGCTGCTACTCTGTAGGCTTTGTCTAGCTCAAAGGCATTATCGAATTTGAGATTCGTGAGTTTTGGTATGAGGTCTTTAGCATAGCCACACAAGATCATGCTTTATCTTCTTCTCCTTCTGGTATGCCCAGAATTCTTATGTTCCCCTTTCTTTGTCGGTCTTCGAACTCTGCTGCTTGTTTGTGCAGGTCTGTTGTCGATTTCGCAATATTTCCCATTGCCTTGCTTGTGAGCTGTGCCTTGTCTTCTATATCGCTCACTCTCTGTTCCACCGACGATAATCTATTATTAGCTGCATGGATGTCAGCTCTGCATGCTGCTAGCTCGAGTTGTATGGCGTCAGTAGTTTTTTTAGTTGATTTTGCCAAGTCGTGCACCTCGGCTAATTTTTTGAGCATGCTTTCTAGCGTGCTATTTATGTCCGCTTTCTGTTTGAACGGGGAGTCTGGCGTGCCTTCCGGTTTTGACTTCTTTAGTAGTTGTGACCCCTTACCATCACTTCCTGCCATTTTACCTATTCCTCTTTTGTTTTGTATGTACTCAAATCTTCTGCTGTTGTGCCGTGGGGTCAGTGAGGTGAAATCCTTTTTTTTGTTGTTTGCACCTTCCACGTTTGACGTTGCGCTTGACTTTTCCCTTGGGGCAACGACTTTTGTCAGTTTGTTATCTCTCTTTTTCTTCAATTACTGTTTTCCTTGACTGGGGGGCCTTTGAGCTTTGCGCTACTCTCGCTTTTAGGCTGCGCGATGCCAGGTTCTGGAGGGTGGATTCTTGCTGAGTTACATTGGAACACGAATGGTGTCTGTTGGACCTGGCCCTTTTTGCAGGGTTATCCCCAAACCTTTTGCCTTGTTCCTCCTATTTCGTCTGACCTGTTTTTTTTGGCTTTAGGACTCTGGGCACTTTACCTCTGCTAACCAGTGCTAACGTGCCTATGCTCCCTGTCTGAAATGTATTGGTGATTGGTTGATCCCTGATTTGGGATATTTGATTGACTGGTAAGTCCCCAGTAAAGTGCACCAGGTGTGCCCAGGGACTGTAAATCAAATGCTAGCAGTGGACCTGCAGCACTGATTGTGCCACCCACATGAGAAGCCCTGCAAACATGACTCAGACCTGCCACTGCAGTGTCTGTGTGTGCAGATTTTAACTGCCATTTTGACCTGGCAAGTACACCGACTTGCCAGGCCTAAACCTTCCCTTTTACTACATGTAAGTTGCCCCTAAGGTGGGCCCAAGGCAGCCTCTCTGTGAAGGGTGCAGTGTATTTAAAAGGTAGGACATGTACTAGTGTGTTTACATGTCCTAATAGTGAAATGCTGCATATTTCGTTTTTCGCTTTTGCAGGGGCTATCTATCTATCTCTTAGGGTAACATGGGGATTGCCTCGAAATATCTTTTAAGTGTAATTTCTCTTCGGAAGCAGATGGAGATTTGGAGTTTAGGGTCTCTGAACTCACAATGTAAAAATGCATCTTTTCGTGAAGTTGGTTTTAAATTGCATGTTTAAAAATGCCCCTTTTAGAAAGTGAGAAAACATTTTACGAATGCACTCCTTCCCTTAATTTTTTAGATTCATTATTCAAAATCGTCTGTTGGTGCGTGCGATCAGACTCTGTGAAACGCCCCTCATCACAGCTCATGCATAGGTAAACATTTATAGGGCACACCACTCGTGCACCCATCCGTCGCACTGCGGTGTAGGAAAACATCCCTCTCTTTTAATTCATTTACTCTTAATCATCCAATTTCACCAGTTGATACCAAAGTTAATACTACGCCTTACTCCATATTTTTCCAAACTTATTGAAGCACTGAAGAGACAGCGTGGTTCCACCTTATTGCTTTATTCAACATTTTCTTATGTCTTCTGCGTGCCAATCCAGGCTTTTTCACAGCGACACGAATAGGTGAAATATACATCAAAGTAGGTTCATAACAATATGCCCAATGCATTTCGAGCCCAACAGGCTCTTCATCAGGGGCCTCTGAAACAAATAAAAGAGGTAGCTCAACTAGCTACATCTTGGTTACCTTCACAATACAACATGATCTTGTACCACCTTTGCAATTTAAAATGCTCCGACAGAGTTTGCACCCCGTGGATGAAGCAGAATGGATAAATATTTGAAAAAAAACATAGAAAAGTATATCTTATCACTGTGGAGACAGAGAAAAGTTGGAGTGGACTTCATAAGTCACGATTGAACCGAAGCTAATTTACGGGACAGTTTAACTTTGACAGCTTGACTGGTTTCTTTCACAAGCTTTGCTTTTATTTACAGCAGTTTCACTAATGGACTTCATTGATTCACAGCTATTTTATTTTTTGTTCAGAGATTATTGTGGTCGGTTGGAGGGTGGGAAGTAGAGTGGAAGAGAGTGTGTTTTTTAGACTTGTGTTTCTTTAGTTCAATCATTACGTTACGATGGGGAGTGCATTGTGGGATTTGCGGTTTTCTTTATGAGTAACTGAAGCATATTTTCAGGGAGATTCAGGTCACAGGGTTGGTTTTAATTGGTTACACATGGGGGAGCACTGTTTAAATAGCAGCTTGACCTGCACGGAGAACAAACAGTTTTGCAAGAAAACGGAGAGAGGAGTATGAGAAGGTTAAGGTGCTGGCTGCTGCTTCTGTAAGGTAATTAGTCATGATTTATTGATGAGTTTGGTAGGGACCCGGGGTGTACGGATTGGAAAGGAAAACACGGTGATCAGAGTGGGAGAAACTAATGTCAATTGTAGGTTGAATTTAGCATTTGTTTATTTTAGAGGTATTGTTTGTAGCTGAGGGTGGCGGGGGTTGAACAACTGGTGGGAAAGCTATTTGTTTTTTTGGTGCACATAGGTTTCTCTAGGGGAGAGTGGAGGGGAGAGGAGTATGGCAATAATGGGTGGTACAAGATCGCATTGTATTGTGAAGGTAACCAAGATGTAGTTAGTTAAGCTACCTCTTTTATTTGTTTCATAGTCCCCTGATGAAGAGCCTGTTGGGCTCGAAATGCATTGGGCATATTGTTATGAACCTACTTTGATGTACATTTCACCTATTCATGTCGCTGTGAAAAATCCTGGATTGGCACGCAGAAGACATAAGAAAAGTTGAATAAAGCAATAGGGTGGAACCACGCTGTCTCTTCAGTGCTTCAATAAGTTTGGAAAAATATGGATTAAGGCGTAGTATTAACTTTGGTATCAACTGATGAAATTGGATAGTTAAGAGTAAATGAATTAAAAGAGCGGGATGTTTTCCTACACCGCAGTGCGACGGATGGGTGCACGAGTGATGTGCCCTATAAATGTTTACCTTTTAGAAAGTGGGCATTTTCTTGCTAAACCAATCTGTGCCACTGCCTGTCTGTAGAATATACTTCGGGGTTGGCTGACAGTTGAGGAACTGAGGTGTGCCTTGCATATCCTGATGGGCCACTACCAGGCTGATAGGCCTTCCTCAGCTAGAGAGGTTGAAGGAGTTGTCACTGACACCTGAATAGGGCTGTGCCTGTCCTCACACAAAGCTGTCTCTGCCCCTCTGTAGAGTGGCTGGAGCCAGGTCAGAGAAAGGCAAGCTTTTGCGTACCGCAAATACTTTAGTTTGAAGTTTACCTACTTTAAAGGTGGAAAGGGGTGTGGTAAAGGACCTCTGACACCCCAAAGTCAGAACACGTCTGGACTGATGACATTCTGCCAGGAAGAAGAGCAGGTTTCCCTGGGAGGGACTGCCACTCTGCCTGTTGATTTGTTGTGCTGGCCTGCTGCTTGCTGCCTCAGTCCTAAGAGTGAAAGGATTGGACGTTGATTTCTACATCCCGCTTCCAAGATTTCCCAAGGGCTTGTGCATGCTTGCCTCATGTTAAAAAGTCTCAGGGTCATCAAAGGCTTCACCTGCCAGTGTCTGGCCTCTTCTGCTGAGAGGCCTGAGTAGCCAAGTGGTGCCAAATCCAGTTCCTGGTGTAACCTGGTGATCTTAAGGAGGCAATCCACCCAGCTACTTCCAGAGCCTGTTTTCTTGACGCATCGCTGCAAAAAGATTGACGCATCACTGCTGCATGCAAAGAAGAGTGGTTTTTGCTGTAAACATTGACCCGACTTTCTCCGCAGGCCCCAGCTCACCGTCGAAGCACGTAAAAAAAAACCTGCTGTCTTAGCCCTGAGCACTGCGTCACCAACATCCATGGCACCCACTGCTACGCAGTACCCGGTCACAGCTGAACAAGTGGCCCAGCGCCTGCCTTGCAGCTGCAAAGTTGACACAGCGCCTGCATCTTCGCTTTTGCATCGATGCAGCATGTCTGGATTTTTGATACATCATCCCTCAGCACTGACTCTTCATCAACACCGCACTGCAGTTAGGAATTGAGGCTCCATGTTTAGAAACTGACCTATCACTTACCCTGTCAGTAAGGAACCAACACATCATTTTTCCTGTGTAGTAAGGGACCAACGCATCCCTATTATTTTCCAGTGCCTCATCTCCCTTGTTCCGTCTTTGACATCTGATGCATCTAAGGAACTTTGTGCTAAAATGAACGCATTCATTGAGTTCCATGGAAAAAACTTGCTAAATCTTTTTAAACTTGTGTATGTTGGATTTTTGTTATTTTGGTCTTGTTTTATTTAGATAAATATTGGCTACTTTTCTAAACTGGTTTGGACTCCTTTTGAATTGTTTTCACTGTGTTCCTGTGTGTGTGTGTACAAATGCATTACACATTACCTCTGAGATAAGCCTGACTGCTTGTTCAAAGCTACCAAGGGGGTGAGTCAGTGTTATCTTAGCTGTGTGACTCACTTACCCTGACCAGAGTGAGTGTCCCTTTTGGACAGGGTGCAACCCATTGCTAACTAGAGACCCCTTTTCTAACAGTATCTATCCTATTGTCACTATTTCCTCACTCATTACTGCTACCCGTACTGTGATTCTGATCATATTCTACTCACTAGATGGTTTCAATTTGACATCTTAAAAACGGATTTTGCACTTAGGCTCTGCCACTTGTTTAGAATGGTGAGTAAATAATGCAAGGTTCTGCTGCATTGATACTCGGATTGAGGCTAGCCATTAAGGGGAAGTAAATGAGCAGTGGGAAGAGCTCCCTTCAAAAGTAATCTATGACATATAGGCTATGTAAGAGAACTGGTATTACCTCTCCAAGCTATAATCCCAGCCACCTCCTTGGTGCTCTGCATTGTGACTTGTTTCCCTGGGCATAGATACCGAGTGCTAACAAGAAAACATAAGCAGCACGAGGATTCTGAGTGAATTAGTTCAGCACCACTTCCCCTTGTACACAACAAAATGGCCTGAACATATCCAAGACCGGTTAAAACAAGCTATTTTTTAGGACTGTGTAGAGTGGCTTTACTTTGGCATATTGAAGATTTTGTGTGGTTTGCTTTGTAGCGTTGGTCTCTAATTGCATTCTACTGATAAGCTAAGGAATCAATCAAAGGCACAAGGGATGTAAACCTTCCCGAAAGGTGTAAACATATGCACTGACTAGTGGTTAATGCAGTCATCACCCTTCATTTCATATTTTATCATGATCAGAAACATTTGCTTTCCAGGCTCTTTTTCACTTGGGTTTATTTTCTTGAGGTATTGACTTAAGTATTGCTTATACTTAACAATTGAGCATTTGACATATCATTTTGTATTCATTTATGTACTTGTGCATTTATTTATGAGGCTTGTGGAGCCCCGACATATAGCCACATGGCCACTTCAAGACTGCTTAAAGAACAAGGACTGAGGCAGGTGAAGAAAGCCAACCGGTCAGGGATAATTTAGTGTGCAGCAGCAGATTGCATTCTAAATTGCCAGTGAAAGGTTTTGATACTTTGTTTTATTGAAAGCAAGATGTTAGTATTATGATGTCGTACTCCACATGTAGTTATGTTATGTCATACTGTATTTGCATATTGCATTTACACCAAAAAGGTTTCTTGGTGCTGGGGTAGAGAAAAGAAACATTTAGCTACAGATTTAGCCATATGCTTATCTAACTAGCCAAGTCTTCAGTAGCTTCCTGAAGTACATATCATTTGTTGCCGATCTAATTTCAGGCGGTAGTGAGTTCCAGGTAAAGGGGCCTATCACTGAAAATCTTGACTCTCTCAACCTCTTTCACTTGATTCTAGGTAGCATTAGAAGGTTCATGTTGGCCAATCTGAGATCATGCTTTGGAGTATAGCTCCGGATTCTCACAGATATCAAATTCAGGGTTTTGTTGTGGAAGGAATTAAAGATGATGCAGCCTTGTTTAAAGATAGTTTGTTGAGCTACAGGGAGCCAGTGCAGGTTATTCACCAGAGGTATAATGTGACAACACCTAGGTTGTATAAAGACCAGTTTCGCTGCTTGATTATGTGCCATTTGAAGCCAACAATTTAGGCCAATTGAAAGACTTAGATGGAGGGCGTTTGCATAGTCAATTCTTGATATAACTAAGGTAATAATGATTTGTACGATGGCTTCAAACGTGAAACATTTCCTGATTTTCCTAAGTTGAAGGAAACATGAGGAAGTCACAGCTCCTATCTATCCTCATCGATTTGGAAACTCAGACTTTTCACGACGTTCTTGGGTATGGTGGAATCCCAAACATATGTTGTTACTACGCATGAATTACATCACATGCCATTACAACCTGGTTGTTACAACACTGCGTTGTTACATCGCAAACCAATACATCGCAAATCGTTACAACGACTTAGAAATAGCGATAAATATCGGGGCACGCTGGACTTAGAAATAGTATAATTTACTATTCCTACTCCAGTTTGTGCAACAGCAGGGAAGGTGTTGGATTGTGAATCCAACACCTTCTGCCCTCCCTATCGCAAGTCGTTGTATTGGCATGCGATGTAAACCATGCGTCATAAATGATGTTTCCCGGGAATCCCATCTCAGGCCACCAATATGAGGGGTTCCAATGGTTGAGCTTGTTGTTTGTGATGACAATCTCTGTCTTGTCAGAGTTCAGCTTCAACTGATAATTGGGCATACAATCTCTGTTGTATAATATGGCATTTTTGAAGAACTCCATTGATTCCGATGTATTGTCAATGGTAAAACTTAGCTGCATGTTGTCAGTGTAATTATTCCATTCCAACAAACTTTGTCGGTCGAGGTAGACCATATAAAGTAGGTAATACCAACATTAGCAGGAAAAACACATAACAAGATTTGATTCATGACAACTTTAAATTTTATCACAGGGTAGGGGGTTCGAAAAATACAAAGCTTGTTTTCGACCTCCAGAATCTACCACAGCAAATACCCTAGATAAGGCCACAATCATCATAAAAGAAATAGCCACATATCAATTTGGTACAATCGAGTTTCATTTCATCAATGCTTTTAGTTTTTGGAATTTGAAAAGGGTTATAAATAAGTTAAAAAGGAGTTAAAAGTTAAAAAAGATTAAAATGTGACAAGATGTACACTGTGGAAATGTTATACTTGCAGTGGTGAGTTTAACATCACCCTACGACTATGCCACATGGAGTTCAAAAATCAGGACACAGCAAAAACAATGGGTGGGTGGGTATCAGTTCTTAAAATTCTAAATGCCTCCATACACTGCCTATACCCCAAATTTCTGCAAAGTGGGATGAGCCAAAGCCGTCTGGGCGTTTTATAGCCGGGACAAAAGAAAAAGACATTAGTATCAGTCTCATCTACACAGTTGCAAGCGGGGCACCCAAGGGGGGAGGCTTTTACCCATTTGTTAGTGAAGGCACGAAGCGGCAAGGTCCCTATTCAAAACTGAATGTATAACTTCCTTGCCATGGTAGGTTGAATATCATCCAGAAAGGGCTCAATGTGGTACTCAGCTTTAATATTTAAAAAATCAGCTGTTAGGTGGCCAAGTATATTGTTCCCCTGGATATCGGCTAGTTTGAGCAATCTATAAGCTCTTACTAGTTCTATGCGTGAGATTGTCGGGCACACTACCTCAGGGTTGCTCCATAGGTTTGGAATACCTATCCTATAGCATCCATCCCTTATATGTAAGAAGCATGGTAATTTGCCCACGCCCAGGAGACCCAAAATCTCCTTTAGTTCTGACTGGTAGACTGCTAGTTCCGGGGTCACCCACAGTCTACGCCAAAACGTTAGCGGTCTTAGTCCAGTCTCCTATGCAATAGGTCTAATTCCTAGGTCCAGGCATGAGGGGGGTACTTGGGGGAAGGCCCAACAACTGTCTCATAAAGTTATTCTCTGTTTTAGACAGTCCACCAGAGGGGACAATGACCCCATAGTTCAGCCCCATACATTGCAGCACTCCTGCTTGCACTTTGTAAATCTCAGCCACCGGGCCAGCTGGTTTATGGGAGGAGTTCCTATATATTTTTGTGATTCCCCCTACCGTCTGGGCTAGCTTGAGGTTAGCTTTGGCTAGTTGCGAGCCCCACTCATACGTTTGGTCAGGGGACCGAATCAAAGCGTCATGTCAGTGTAATTATGCATTTTCACCCTCTGCTGCTGAAGAGATTGTACCAGAGAGCAGTCTTCCAGGACCATGGACAAGTGAAAGGTAGCATGTGATAGTGCTGCCATTTGTCTGTTACTTTAATTCTGTACAGAAGAACTGATATTTGCTTCATGTAGATGTACATATGGAGCAAATACCTCCCAGTGGCAGACAAGTTCCCTCATTAGTGCCTTCATTGGAATTGGATCTGGATGTTATTTGCATACATATTGAAATGGGGATATCAATGACATAGTCTAGAGGGTTCCCATGTATGTCGAACAGTAGTGGTGACACAGGAAGTTTCATTTGCCCCCACAGGCATAACCCTCATTGGTAAGGAATGGTATGTTCCTACATTGAAAGGTTAACTATGGTTTGTGGTCTAGCATTTGATTTCGCCTAGTGTGTTGCCAGTCGCTCTCATTAATTCTAACATGTGATCGGTTGGGATAGGATGGCCCAATGAGTTCTATTCTGATAGCTAACAGTGCTACAGTGTCAAAGTAATCCTCATCTAACGCAGCAGTAAAGTGGCCCCCAGGAACATCTGTCAATGAAGTCTCAGTTCCTTCTGAAATTCTAAGCCAGATTGTCTCTAATGGAGAAGGTTATAGAACTCCACATACTAGTTGCGTTATTTTCTGATGTTAGAATTCAAAATCATGGTTGAATGAGTGGAATTAGAGATGCATCAAAGTTGGTAAGATCCATAGAGCCTACTCTGGGTTTTCTCCTGGTGGGTGGTTATTATTGCACAGTTCAATGAGACTGAGAGTCATCCCTTTTGGAGAGATGCACCCTGCAATTCAGGATCTCTGCAATGAGTTTCTTGATGTGCATATTGTAGACATGCTCCTGCGCTATGCTCTATAAGAAAATTGTAGACATGAAGTTTGGTCGCTCTTTCATGGTTTGAATCAGGATCAACATTTTCAAGCAAGAAGGAGAAGAATGAAGGGGCATATTACCAAGGCGGGTGATATGTGATTATCGCCGCTTTAGCGGCCGTTTTCGGCCGCTAAGCGGCGATAATTCTATCGCCCTATTAGCAAGCTGTCGCTAACAGCAGTTAGCGACAGCTTGTAGGCGATAGCGAGCAGTTTGGGGCCCGCTTTGCATGTCAGCGATATTTATCGCTAATGACATGCAAAGTGGGCGTACCCAACCTGTTAGCAACTGAAAGCAGTCGCTAATGTCGCTATCGCCTATTAGCAAGGCAGGCGTAGCGTTGGAAATATTTGCGCTAAGCGCGAATATCTCCAAAAACTAACGCCTGCTCAGACCAGTTCTTAGCCATTATATCCAATGTGAGTTGGATGTTATGGCTAAGTCCTCATTAGCGATAATGCGTGAATATCACTGGATTACCAGCGATATTCACACATTTCGCCGCTAACGCCGGATATTTTATCGCTTTAGGGATAAACGTTGCTAATAGCACGTTATCTTTGCAATAATATCCGGCGATGCTTGGCGTTAAAAAAATACTCGCTAAGCCCATTTAGCAATAAATATCGCTAGTTGTTGGTAATATGCCCCGAAGTGTGTAAGGGATTGAGGGTTAGGTGGTAAAGCAGTTATTCTCCTGCCCACTTTATAGGTGAGAAAAGCACCAGGTTTACTCTGGTGGACACTCTGTTGACTCTGCCGCTGTAAACCTTTTACCTAGTGGGCCATCTGTCCCTGATGGATATCCTTCTTTATTTAGGTTTAAATCATTTTTATTGGTGCAGCACAAAGAACCACAACATACAGTGCATAGAGGAAATGGAATTGCAAAGGGCGGGGGCCCTCGTACGGCGCAGAGGCCCTCCTGGTGACATTCCAAAAGTAGTCCAATCAAGAATACGAAGTTGGCATAGAATTTATATTTTGAAGGGATGGCTGTCCAGGTCAGGGAAATCTATAAGTCTTGAAACGCAGGGAAAAACTTCCTTCATGTCAGGGCAATTTATTTTCTTGTTTTCCACAAAATAAAACCACGCTGGCAGCTTCAATGAAGGCTGTAGATATTGCCAGCTGGTCTTCTACCAGGAAAGAAGAGGCCACAGTCTCTGCTGACTCAGAGGGCTAGCAGGCACTTGACAGGGGCTAAATGGCCATCCAACTTTGGGTATGCCATGTTTTGGGAAAGGGGACAAGAGAAGTTAGTCAAGTTGAGAAGGTGGGAGATTACTTGTGAGTTCTCTGAGGAGTTGTAGTATATCTGAAGCTTATTTTGTGATGTTGCATATAAAGTTCAAGATGGAATAACTGCCTTCCTCATACCTGAGGGCATTCACAAATATGGCTAATGATTCCATGTATTCTACACTGAACTCAGTTTAAAACAAGCAGGTTGATCAATTCTTCTGTCAAGATGGTATTCAACAGACAAGTGCAAAAATGAAGAAGGGATTTGCATTGCTTATGAAACATTTGGAAATATTTGGCAAATTTGGGCTGGTCATACCACATAACGTGGTGCATGTTTTCACTTCAGATCCTTTGCTTGTAATGTCTGTTCCTTTACATGAAGATACAAATCTACATTATTTGTGGGTGATATATTAATATCTCTGTAGGAAGAGGGAGAATCTCTGAAACAGGTCATTAAAGAACTGGCACAGTAAATCCAGGTTATTAAAGAATTAGAACAACACCCAGAATAATGTAATTTGTATTGCATAGTGCTAATTTTAATATAGATCTAATCTGCTTGAGCAGAGATAAATCTGTTAGTGAACTGTGTAGGAGAGAGCACCCCTATTTCAAGTACAGTAAGAGCTGGTGTGCAGTTCACCTCCCAATAGAAAGTACAGCATAGCATCTTGGCAATACAACAAGCTCTTGAGCTGGCAAGGAGGCTGAGGTTAAAGATATTCAATGAACTGGTCCTTGGTTTTGCCTAAACATAATTGCTGGGATTTCCGACCCTTAGCGTAACCAATGGAAGCCACCCTAACATGAATCCATTCTCCCACATTTAGCACAGCTGCACTTTCTTTAGATGCTGCAAGGCTCTCTTTGCCACAATTCTAATGCTCAAGTTTAATTTCCTCAACATGGAACCTAGCAAAGTGCAAGACATTGAATGCTTATTTTCCTCATAGTTTCCTCATAGGTGGGCATTGCTTTCTGTCTGTAGGACAAATTGACACAAAAGCCCAGGTATTACTTTTTAAAGCATAAATCATGGTTAAAACGTTATTAGGGAATCAGAAACAGGAACACAAGGAAAGACAGTAGTGTCTGTGATAAAATTATAGAGATCAAGTTGATAGTTTGGTTTTAAATCACGATTTTAAAAATGTTAGGTGTATGTAAAGGTCTATACAATCGTTTTAGTTTGCCAGTAGAAATGATCCAACCCTGTCCTTTTGCCTGTGGAAAGAGGACTCATATCAGATGGTTTACAAGATGATTATGAAGGATGTCATTGTTCCAGGACCCACTCCAGGAAGGTTTTGCAGTTTCACAGAAGGAAATAAAATATCCTCAGGTACATCATAAATGTGCATGTACTTAACCACAGTGTAGTTTATAAAAACTTGAAGATGGCGAGGATCCAGCTCCTGAGAGACACATTGATTCTGTGCAACTGGATGGTCAAGATAGACCCAAAAGAAGCTTATTTTTAAATATATCCAACGCTTTCTAAAATTCCTATGGCATGGAAGATGCAGATGTTTTTCACTTTCCATTTGGTCTGTCCTTGCCTTCTTATACTTCTCCAATGTTCAACAGGTGGTTGTAGCTCACTTATTGTTCTGAGGGAATTCACCTCATCATACACATTGAAGACATCCTTCTGATGTTCCAGTGTCCTATCTCCTTGTTGCACCATCTCATCTTGGAAAGCTTGCTTGTTGAGGACCATATGTCAATTTTGAGAAACCCTATTGCACTTCCTCTTAATCTACTAATTTCATGTGTTTCGCAGTTACCTCAATCATGTGCACTCTACAGCTTAATCCCCAAAACCCTGATCAGCCCTAGCCTCTCATTCCCTTCCCGGGAAGGGCCTAGATTGTCTTCATAGTTTCATAGTCTTCAGCGGAAAGGATCCTCCACAGCAAAACTCTAAAGCGGATTGCTGGCATTTTTGTCCTCAAGAAACTTTCCCTACAGAATACCGATAGCACCCTTCTCAGGACAGATCATTTTTCAGCAGTGAAATATATTAACTCCTTGGGAGGCGTGTGGTAAAATGTTATTGTAAATCTCTTGAAGGACTTCTGAGAGCATTGTTTGGTTTTTGAACAAAGATTTGAATAATAGAATTAGCAATGCCTACCATTCACCAATAACAGCATAACCTTAACCTGCTGGGCCTGCAAGGTAATAGCTTCAGCAGGCACTGATGTTTCCTCCTTTGGTGCTCACTCAATGGGAGGTGTTATTGCCCCCAGAGCCACCTGCACTGGCTCAAGATTAGAGAAAATCCTCAGAGTTTAAGATTGGTCCTAGGCCACTATTAACAGGACGTTGCATCTGAAGTGAGGAGCTCACATAATAGAGAGAGCAACAAATGGGCTTTAAATATACACATGATGTTGCCTTCTTAACTAGACTTAAAACAGATGATTTCCAAACCTGTGTAGGATGGTCATTTGTTGCCACCTTTTACACAATTTCATTTTGCAGAGACATTAAAAAAAGGCACACTTTACACCTGAAAAAGCACTAAGATGCATTGTGATGCTTAAGTAACATAACAAGAATACCTGCTCAATTGTAGTGAATAGTATAATAACTTTTTATATAGCACTTTATACTGTACATCTGCAGTTTAAGTATATTACTAATATATAATTTAATGGTACTCAACATACTGACTTCAGAAGGTTGAACGCGGAGTAAGCATTGCCTGGATTCAGACTCATGACCTATGGGTCAGAGTACACATCTATGTTGGCTGGTGAACTCAATAAGCTATATTGCCAGCAACTATGTAAATCAATGTTTCAGTGGATGAGAGGCTTTTGACTAGAAGTGTGCAAGCCAGCAAATTATAATGGAGAGCCAAGCCAGAGACAGTGTCTTGCTTGGCCCTAACAGTCAAAGCACGAGGTGAGTCATCAAAATATTTGGTATGTAAATTATGCAACACACATTGTGTTAAATATATGAAAGGCTATATAATTCGAAAAGTATGTTTCTTTAACATTTGGAAATATTTACATTTCGTGCATAAGATTATATCACCATCATTAATGTTTATTAAAAATGAAAGTTTCTAAAAAGTGAACTTAGAAACATAAATGTCCCAGCCTGCAATAATGGCTATACCATAGGTGATTTTTATAAACTCACAAGAAAATAGCGGAGATAAAATCACGCACAGTAGAGATTTATCATACACAATTGTGTGACTATTAATATAATGTGAAAAAATTATAGATAGGCCTCAAGCGTTTGACCTATCTGTAGATGAGTCATTAAAATGGGGTGAGGAGTTATACAGACATTCACAAGAGGTGCTCCTCTCCAATAATTTGCGAGCTGGGGGTCGTATAAATCAAAAAGGTCCTATATGAAGAATCTTTGGGACATATTTACAAGGCCTTATAGCCACAGGAAACATCAATTTCTGTGACATTCCTGTGGTGATAAACCCTTTGCCTTCTTTACAAGTCTGCGTTAAGCCACGTTAAGTAGCTTAACGCCGCCTTGTAAATAAGGCCCCCCTCACACTGCACTTAGCATGAAAGGGGAGGGGCAATGGGTGTTGCGGTGGGGCTGCGCCAAAATTGAGACCAAAAATGACCTGGTCTTAACATGGCGAAACCAGAAGAAATTATTAATTTCACCTCGTTTATGCTGTTTCTATGTGTGCAGCATTGTGCAGCACACATAGAAACAGCAAATCACCATGAATGTTTTTTATGTGCAAGAAGGTGTCCCTTCCTGCATATAAACCATCATTAAAATATGATGATTTGCAACTTCTATGTGTGCTGCACCATGCAGCACACATAGGAGTTACAAATCGCCATTAATGATTGTTTATGTTCAGGAAGGGGCACCTTTCTACACATAGACAATCATTCTCTCAACACTAGCACCCTTGCACTATGGTGCAAGGGTGCCTGTGTTGGCGCTAAGCAGCTGAATTTAACACCATCGCTAGGAAAAATGCAGGGGTGCGCCCTATCATTGTATTCACGACACATCCCTGCATTTTCAGAATAGCGGAGCGCGTGTTAGATACACTCCACCATTCTATTGTAAATATGCCCCTTTGTGCGAAGACAGGGGCTTCTGTCAGCTACCCATACAAGAGATTCTAAGGGGCTTTATGTTTAATTTTTTGGTCCTCTAGGTAGCTCTTTGTGTGTCACTTTATATTTTTGTTAGAGACTTAGCTAATTTATATTCTGTTAAAACATATGCAAGAGAGTTTGTTTATGGGATACATCAAGAACTGAATTACTTTAAGGTGCTCTCAGGTGTGATGATAAAAGAAAATGAAACAAAGTGGAGTAAAGTGATTGGACTGAAGACGCACACGTTGTTCAAGCACTGATTCAGAAATTGCAACCCAGGATTCTTGGTTATACCCTGTAAAATGTAGCCTCTGGATCTTCTCTGTACTGTTGAACACCAAAGGAGAGTGTGTTTCTGTTAAAAATGATGAACCAAATAATACACTCTGTTCGAATAGTACGCCAATCACATGCTAAATCAGTCTCACACAAGGAAGGAGAGACTTTGCTCGAGTGACCCCGGGCCTCAACAGAACTAGCGAAAGGCCCCACTCGCTACATTTGTTTGCACTGACGGTGTCGGGCTAGTGTTGGAGGACATGAACCCCAGACCTCCCTGACAATGTGACCTCCTAATTAGGGTGTCTGCTTTACAGGGTGATGGGGAGCTGCATGATCCTGGGGCCTGAGGACTGGAATGCATTCTGCGAGGCCTGCTCCCATTGCCTGCAGCTGCTATCGCAAGGGGCCCCTCATGTCTTGGGCGGAGCAGGGGACCCACAAGCAAGTGCCACATACATGTCTGCAACCCGTGGGTCATGGTAGGAAGTCAAATACTATTTATACCTGTGCACTTTCCAAATGGGTCCCCTGGCAGAAAGACACTTCTTGGTGGCAGAGGGCGGCCCCTTAAGCTTGGATATGCAATGCTGTAATGTAGCCATGATGTAGCCTGCTCATCGGCCCGCTTGGTCGTGGCGACTCTATTGAGCCTTTCTATCTCCCCACAGATGCTATGAGCATGTTGGCGACCTTCTCCCTGTGGATCCAATAACTTTAACTGAGGAGTCACGCCCTCCGGGTTAGCAGAGAGCAGGGTGGTCCATCCTCCTTCACCTATATAATTCCACATTCTGGGTACCCGGGACCCTGAGACTTAACTGCGCCCAACTCCGCTCCCCCTTTTGGTGGTGTCGGAGGTGTGGGGGCAGGGACGTAGTCCCCTCCGACACGGGCACCTTGGTATCCTGAAAAGCCACACCCATGGCCGCCACTTGCCAAAGATACATACAGTACTAGAAGGGACACCCAGGGCTGCTGCCCGACCTGATCTGGTATCGCCGTAGTGCTCTGACACTCACTCTTCTTGCCACCATGGTAAAAGACAGCTCCGGCAATCAAAATCATTAACTATACCTACTCGCTACAGCTCCCTGCTCAGGCAGAGAATGAGGGGACCATGGGCCTGGAGCAATTGTCACGGAAATGGAGAATGGAGAATCCTACCCTGTCCCTGGTGGATCTCATGGTGGTGATCCAGGGATCCAAAGCTGAAGTGGACGACCAGATTGAGGCAGTTGCTGTGGGTTTTAACTTGCTCTGAGCTGATTTGTGCAAGGTATCGGACCAAGTAGCCACAACGGAACAAAATATAGACACGCTCTGACTTGGATGACTGCATTGAAAACTCCAAGAGGCGGTCTCAAAGAAACAGCCTCTGCTTCGTGGGGTTTCCATAAATAACAAGCAGAGGGGCAGCACGCTTAACTGTTCTTAAACTATTACTAAACTGGGATAAAATCCTAAACTTACCACTTTTGGTATTCACAGAAAGCATTTAGTAGTAGTAAAGTTAGGACTCCTAACTTTACTTCTACTAAATGCCTTTTGTGAATACAGAAAGTTGTACAGTTAGGATTTTGGCTCCGTTTAGTAGTAGCAAAGTTAGGAGTCCTAACTTTTCTACTACTAAATGCCTTCTGTGAATACCAAAAGTACTAAGTTTAGAATTTATCTCATATTAGTTCTGTGAATCGGACCTAATGCTACCAAGAAGTAAAAATAGAGCAACCTGTACCCAAAGTGGCCCTAAACTAAGTAAACAAACTAAAAAATGCAAGACATACTGCTAATTTAAAGTCAAATTCTTCATAAATAACAAATGACTACATTACTTGGAAATGATAGTCAAACTCTAACAATAAACGGTTCAAAGCCGGAGGGTCCTAGGGAGAGTTTTAAGACCACACAGGATTTATTCCCCAATCTCAGAACACATAACAATAGGAAATCCTGAGGTCTACAACATCATTTGAGAAGTGTGGAAAGAACCACTACCAACTGATTCATCAAAAAGAAAAGATAACAAATGTGAAACAGAACTGATAACTAAGCCCAACAGATCTAACTTTGGGCATTTCCCTTTTCAGGACGAAATCCCTCACTTACCCGAAGGTGACATGCTTCATCATTTGGGATTCTCCTCCCAGAGGAAAAACCTAGGGAAATATTATCAAGGCAGGGGAAATGAAATTATTGCCGCTTTTGCTGCCGTTTTCGGCCGCAAAGCGGCGATAATTTCATCGCCCTATTAGCAAGCTGTCGCTAACATCAGTTAACAACAGCTTTTAGGTGATAGTGAGCGGTTTAGGGCCCGCTTTGCATGTCAGCGATATTTATCGCTAATGACATGAAAAGTGGGCATACCCAACCAGTTAGCGACTGAAAGCAGTCGCTAACGTCGCTATCGCCTATTAGCAAGGCAGGCGTAGCGATAAAAAAATTCGCGCTAAATGCGAATATCGTTGAAAACTAACGCCTGCTCAGACCGTCCTTAACCTGTATATCCAATGAGAGTTGGATATTCAGGTTAAGACCCTATTGGCATTAATGCCTGAATATCCCTGGTTTTCCAGCGATATTCACACATTTTGCCGCTATCACCGGATATTTTATCGCATTGGAAATAAACGTTGCTAATAGCACGTTATCTCTGTGATAAAATCCGGCGATGCTTGGCGATAAAAAAAAGTCGCTAAGCTTCTTCAGCGATAAATATCGCTAGTTGTTGATAATATGCCCCTTAGTTCCTCTGGGGGCTACAACCTCCTTTCTGAAATGGAGGAGCTCAGGGATGTTTTGTAAATGGAATCGGATATACTAAATCCACAAATGAAGACCTAGTCGTATGAATGAGGGCGCAGCACAAAATAATACAAATGTGTGGAATTGCAATTAAAACTAGCTCAAGAACGCCAAAAAAGGCTTTATTGTGAGGCGTTTTTCGCCAGGATTAAAAAAGTAGTGCACCAGCAGTATAAATTACAAACCGCGATGGTGAAAAAAAAAATTATTTGTTTTTTTCACAATCGCGGTTTGTAATTTACCAAAGAACAATAATTTCCGGTGCGCCCTTCACATAGACATAATTGACGGACTAACGTTTACCTAGCCCGCTGGCGCCATCTTCTAATGGAATAAACTTTCAAAAACAAAACAATAATTCATAGACGTGCATATCAATGATTCATGAATACAATAATACAGCTCTGTATGAGCAATTGATTAGACATTCATACGACTGAAAGCTAACGTTGTTGTTAGACTTGATTATGGATTTTAACCCCTCCCATGCTGATGACGGAACCGCTCCGCCATCAGCCACGGTCGCGCTGTGCTGATGACGGAGCGGTTCCGTCATGGCCCGCCCAGCTCGATAGAACGCTCATGCGCGGCGCGAATTCCGCGCCTGCGCTGAGGGTTCTATTGAGCGGGGCGGGCCGTGACGGAACCGCTCCGTCACGAGCACAGCTCAACCGACGCTGGTGACGGAGCGGTTCTGTCACCAGCATGCGGCCGCCGCGCGGCCGCCCCGCCCCCTTAGCACTGCGGCGGAATAGCCGCCGCAGTGAAGGGGTTAAAAACAACGCTTTACAGCGATGCCAACACAATACATACAGGCACCATAATTGAAGGGTAAAATAACCAAAACTGTTATAGTTCATCACAGTCAAAAATTAATTTCTCCACACTTATGCAGAGATCAGCCGATATGAATTGCGCCTTGATGATTGTTCTAATGCACAGATAAATGGCATTTCCAGTACAAGCATGAAAACAGAATTAAGCCCTGTATGGGCATTCACAGGATGGTTAACTGATCTTCTAGTGCACATGTTACACAATATACTTCATTTCATAATATACAAACAGTCTGTATAGCAGTTCATGACACATGAAAGAGCATCTTCATGGACACTGCTATCTTTTTCGAGTTATTCAGAACAAAGAGAAACACAATAAGAACCATATTTGGAAATACAGTACTACATCCATCTATCCCAAATGAATTGCGAGTTCCAACACCGTATTTAATTCTAGCGAAGATTTGCAGGTAGATTCATCAATGCCTCAATCTGCGATTTCTAAATTGCGATTAAAAGCGAATCGCAATTTGGAAATCGCAGAACGGCATTCATGAATTTTAGCGAGAAAAAAATGTGATTCGCAAGCGGCCGCAATCGGCGATTGCGAGTCCCAAAAAATCGGTAAATAATCGCAGAATCCGCAGATTCCCGTGTTGAAATTGCGATCTCGCAATTACCGAAATCGCAAATTGCGATCTTGCTAACTGCGAGATCGCAAAAACGGGAAGTCGCATCCTGAGCACAGTGATGACATCACAACCAGGAAGTAGGCAGGTTACACCCTCATTCTGCAGTGAGAGGCTGAAGTACAGGCAGCAGTGTCAGAGCTCCCCTCCAGTGTTTTCCACATGAGTACAGCAGGAGACACCACAGTGGCAAGCATGTCACAGGATGCAGCAGGTGCTTCCACCAGTGGGAGAAAGCGGAAAATTACGTTTTCTGAGCAGGAGCTCGAATACCTCATAGAAGGAGTAGCAAAGGACCACAACAGGCTATTTGGCAGTGACTCCCAAAGGGTGCCTGAGGCCGACAAAAGGCGCATATGGCTGCGCATCCGCGCCAAAGTGAACGCAGTAGGGGGGACCCAGCGCTCGGTGGACGAGCTGAAGAAGCGCTGGTACGACCTGAGAGGGCGGGCAAAGGAAAAGATTGCGGAGAGGCTGGGGGAGCATGTGGCGACAGGTGGAGGGGAGCCCACTGTCCCACAGAACACACCACTGGAGGACCGCGTGGAGGAGACCATCAATCCACAGGCCTGCGTGGGTGTGACCCATCTGGACTCCTCCCGATCCACCAAAGACACAACAGGTAAGTGCCATGCAACAGCAACCCCCTGTCCCCTAACAATGTCCATGACTCCAGTGCATCCCATAGCAAACCCCAATCATGCTGCCAAAGCACACCACTATAGCAATATTGCATTGTGGGACATGTAGTCTGACCACAATTACCATCCTGTACCATTAAGCCTGACATGCCCAGTGTGAGTCAATCCTGCAGCGAGTCCGGAAATGGTAGTCTGCATGCATGTAGCAAGCCTAACCGTCTACGGAACATGTCACTAATCAACGTCCACCTTAAATCACAGGTGGCGCTGATGTCCCCAGCACGGACAGCGAGGCCCTGGTGATTGATGACAACCTGGAGGACAAGGAGGGAGACACACAACATACCCCACAGCCCGGACCATCAGGGCAAGCTGCTGCGCCAGCGGTCATCCCACCACCTGCCCCTGTGGCCCCTACCACCCCTGTGCCAACAGGCGCTGCTGTACCACCGCGCCACACTCAACCATCAGTGGGGCCTGCAACACCAGCAGCAGTTCGCCAACCAACCCGCCACCCTGCGGCTGTGAGGAGCCAGACTAGTGGACTGGCGAGAGAGCAGCGCACCAACACCTCCAGCACTGGCAGGGTCAGAAACGTGCGTGCAGGTGGGCTCTCCATCGAGCGCAGGATGTTACATGTGCACCAAACTCAGGCCCGTCACCTAGCCGCCATCCATCTACAACCTGACAAGACCGCACGTAATGTGGATAGGATGACTGCAGCTCTTGAGGCCAACACACACACAGGCCATGTCCAGACAGCGCGATCTCAATCGCCGCAGGCACCGACAACTGATGACCCGCCTGTCGGCGTACACGCGCTCAAACTATGTTATGGGCAACGCCACCTCCCAGCTCTCGCATCGCTCCCTGGCCATGCAGGTCCAAATGGCCCAGTGCTGCCAGGACGTTGCGACAGCCCTGGAGCGTATTTCAACAGCCATGCAGGGCATGCAGGCTACCGGCCATGGCCAGGCGGGGGGGGGGGCAGACGACACCAGCGAGGCTACATCAAGCCACAGCAGCCAGTCCCTTCCACCGGTTGTAGCACCCCGCCGCAGCAGCAGGCCCTCTGCTGCCTCACGGCAGACTCAGGAGGAGGACGTTGAGAGGAGGTCAGGGGCAACTACCGGGAGACGCCACTGAACTGTTGAACATTCACATGAGGGTACATGCTGACGCCACAAGCATGCCCTACAGACATACAGACATATGACGCAATATGTCAGTCTTGTTGAAGTTAACAGAATGACCATTTTATTGTGCAGTAACATATAAAAAAATTCTGATTAACTTAATCTGACTGATGTCATTATTAATGTTGTCATGCATGAGTTGAGTAATGGGTGTGGGGAGTGGGTGCACTAGAAATAGTTCATGCTGATTTGGTTGCGGCGCCTCTGTCCTTCAGCAGGATTCTCTCCGCGTGCGTGGCGCACATGTGCAGGTGGATTGTCCCCTTCCGATTCACTACCAGAGATGTCTACAGGTATCCTGCGCTTGGTAGCAATGTTGTGGAGGATAGCACACACGGCCACGATGCGGCAGCAGACCTCTGGGTCGTATTTGAGGCCCCCCCCAGTCTTGTGCAGTATGCGGAATCTGCTCTTCAAAAGGCCAAATGTCCTCTCAATGCAATTTCTTGTGTGTATGTGTGCTGCATTGTAACGCCGTTGCTGTGGTGTTGCAGGGTTGAGGTATGGTGTGAGGAGGTACTCACGGAGGGCGTAGCCGCTGTCACCTGAATGATAGGAGCAGAGGGTGAGTGCCTGTGCTGCGCAGCATCATTATCACATACTTATATTGTGGGGCATGTGTACTTACCCAGTAGGTGTCCTTCACCAAAGTCTCCCCTGGCCAGTCGTGTGTGAATGCCACTGTGCCGGAATATGAAGGAGTCATGTGTGCTCCCCGGGTACTGTGCCACTATGTCCGTGATGATTGTCTTTGCATTGCACACCATCTGGATATTGAGGGAGTGGTAGGACTTGCGGTTGCGATACATGTATTCCGTTTGTGCTGGTGGGCAGATGTGGATGTGGGTACAGTCAATGCATCCTATTACATGTGGGAATTGTGCTACATTGTAAAATTGCAGCTTGGTGTCATTCAAGTCCTGTTGGCTGGTGAGGAATGAGATGTAGTGGTGTAGGCGGGTCAGCATGGCCTCCAGGAAACTCCTTCGGCAGCGGGACATGGTGGGCTGGGATATTGCCCCTGCAACAGCGACTATCCCCTGGAAGCTTCCGGAGGCCAGTAGGTGCAGGCTGCACAATACCTGCACATGGGTGGAAACGGCATTTGTCCTCCTTGTTGGGTGCTGCAGGAGGGGGTCTAGGTCCCGGATCAGCTTCAGGATCATTGGCCCATTCAGCCGGTATTTGGCGTAGATTTGCTCCCTGGTTGGGCCCAGTAGGGTGACCCGCTGACGGAATATCCGCTCCTGGATGTGACGTCTGTTCCGTGCTGCTCGCTGTAGCCTTCGCCGCCTGACCACCATGTAGAGTCCTGGCATTGTGAGAGTCCTCAAGCTCCAGCTGCATGTCCTTAAGTATGTTTGGTCAGGCCTGCACCTGTTGCTAATTAGGAAACGTTTTTTCAAATATTTTTTTTTTCCTTACTGGTTACCACCTGGTTTGGGTTCTACTTAAATTGCGCGTCGCAAAATGCGAATTTTGGGTTTTTCGCAAATTGCGATTTTTCATGAATAGCGATTGCGATTTATTTGCAATATCGCAGTTTCATTCGCAGAATCCGTGCTTTCTCGCTATTACAGAATCGCTAATGGGCTTCTTCAAGGATTCTGCGAATTTTATTGCGATATCGCAAAAAAAATTTGCGATTTCGCTATTTTTAGATTTCAACTGTCTTGAATTCCATTTCTGGAAATTGCGATCGCAATTGCTTTTTCGCAGCTATTGCGATCGCAATTTAGCTTCATGAATCTGGCTGTTGGTCTGCAAATTAACTATGAATCTGGATTCAAGGCTGCTTAACTTCAATTCTCTATTTCCTCCCCATTCTTGAAAGGGAACATGATGTAATAAAATATATATAATAAATATTAAAAAATATACAACAATACTCCACCATCCAGTGTAAAACATTCCAATACATAACACCAAATGAATGCAACACATATTCAAAACTATTGCACATCATAAAAACATAAATATAGCGTAAACAGTATATCACATTTCCCACCCACAGAAAATAAGTAAAAAACAGTTTTGTAGCTGCACATCTTTTTCCATCCCATAGAAAAATAGAAATCCACAAAAAAGATAAAAATCCCAAAGCAAAAAGCCCCAAATAAAAATTCAAAAATATGAACAATTCAAATGAAATCCAGCAAAGTCTATAGGTTCCATAAAAAAACATGAAAAAGACCTTTTTTAAACGATCCAGGAAACCCTAAAAAAAGGAAATCTAAGTAAAAACCGCTGGTTTTTATTAAACCAAAACAGATTTGCTTTAAAAAAAAAATAAAGTAAATTCTGCGGATGTGACTGTGGTAGTCAGCTGAGCTGGCGGAAAGGGATGGATATATCGCTGAAACTCGATTGTACTCAGACTCACACATCCTGTGCCGCCATTGATCTAATCGTACACGTCCTGCCACTCCTGCTACTGCTTGATGAGGTCCAAAATTTACACCATCGTGGACGCAACCGACGCTAAGTCACAAAGTACCCCATTTCCATTGACTTCCCAGTTAACAGATGCTAATACAGGGACATTTCAAAGTGTTTGGGTGCCCTGGTCCAAACCTATTCTGTGGGTCCCTGTTTGGAATAGCTTTGAATGTATGATCTAAATGCACTTCTTTGATGCCCTTTTTGACCAGGTCACTGACACTGCACAGGCACACCCTTCCAAACTCCAAATGGGTTTGAATCTAATATTCATGGATAGTGGTGTAAGTTTTTAGTATTGCAGTACAACAGCAGGCTCTCACTAACATTACATCAAATAACCTTTGCGACACCCTCCTATTTCCCACATGCTAGGTCCCATGTTGATATGCAATAAACATATTTCATGATGTTGCATGAAACAGAAACACACCTTCTCAGTAAAATACTATAATAGGCTCTCACACATCGCACACTTTAAAATCTAGTTATTGGAAAATGTTAATTAAACCAATCTGTTGAAGAAGTATTTCAAGATCATCATGGCAAGACTCTCTGTAGAACAAAGTTGGCTCAATCAGGGGACTCCCTGAAAGTCTGGCTCCCTGGGCCAGAGCCCACGTTTTCCTTGCCTCTAACCATCTCTGTGCAAAGGCCACTGGCTTCAGATATTTCAGGGATAACCAATGGCATCTCAAGTGCCGTGCATATGTGTGTAATGTGAAAGATATAAAAACAAATACATCAGTAACAGCATTCTATTCATATAACTAAAGTAGGTGCAATGTACACACAAAATAATGGTTAACACAAAAGGTATGACAACTAACCAGTCTCCAGGTGTGGATAAACAAATAACTAACATGCACAAATCAAACACATATCCGACATACATCACAGGGAGAAGTGCAAGCAAAATGATGTAGACATTGCTCAAGACAAGGTGAAACCTTACCATGTGAAGTAACACCCTAATACATTTCTGACCCAATTTGGAATCATCCCACATATCCATCCATGCAACATTTCCTCTTGTCCTGTGTGACTCCTGCACTGGTTTCCAAGCTCTAAATATACAAACTTATTCATATTGGTCACCAATCAGGGTGAAATAACCACACCTGTAAGCACACAATCCAATGTATCAAATAACATCAATAGGTGGTGCAAATGGTCAGCACCAGGATGAATACCTGCCCATAAAAAGCAATCACCATCACATACAATATCACATTGTGCATGTACAAGCTTAAGTACACTCTAAAACTATTTGTAGTATAATCTGCCATACTGTGTTAGCATAATAACATTGCATTACAATTTAACCTCTGCAACATTGCTGGTTTCCCAAAACTAGCTAGGGAAAGTAATGCCAGGACTAATGTGTACTCAAACAAACCATATTTTATTTAGTCCAAATACATACAGGGATCAAGCATAACCAAAGGCCAACGGTCAGCCCATAGTTAAATGGTGTGGCATAATACACTGCAGGCCACAAAACTTGCCTTGACTGACACTGTTACAGTAACCTCCTTACAAAGGGGCATACATTGGTCAGGCAGGCACCTCTAAGATTTTACCTGGGATGAGGATGTTTGGTTTTGGAAGAGGTGTCCTTGGGTTCGAAAGTGGTGGTTTTGGAAGAGGAAAGGGTGGACATTGTTTAGGAGGGGGATTTTGGGAATGGGAAGTAGAAGAACATTTGGCAGAGGTGCTTTGAGAAGTGGAAGGGGTGGATGGGTCGGTAAGATGGTGGAATCTGAGGTGGAGGGGTAGTAAGGGCCTTGGAAGTGGTGGTTGGAGGTTTTGGAGGGATGATGGCAAGGGAAAATGTGGGATCTTCAATAGGGAACCTAGGAGTGGGAATGGTAAGGAGTGGGGTCCTGGAGGTAGAGGAAGTGACTGTGATGTGCTGGGGTCTGTTGTGGGTGCAGATGCATGTGTGTTAGGTGTATTAGCTGCAAGTAGGGGTGTGCCTTGTTTTTGTGGTGTCTGTTGGATGCTTGTTTGTGTGCGTCTGTATTTCTTAGCTGTGTAGAATGTGACTGGTGTATGCTTGTTTGTGCGTCTGTATTTATTAAATGTGCAGAATGTGACTGGTGTATCTGTGGATGTTGTGGAAAAGGAAGTGCTGGGGTGGGTTTTGTGGATGCTGATGTGTGGTGACAGTAGGTGTGGTTGTGTTTGGTATATACATGGAAGTGATGGTGGTTGGGGGTGGGTGTGGTGTTGTCCGTGCTGGCAGTGGATGTGGTGGTGGGGTTGTGTGTGTGCATGCATGTGTGCTATTATCTGTGCTATGTGAGGCTGTGATGGGGGAGTGGTGTGAGTATGTGGGTATGGTGTTGTCAGTCGTGGTTTTGGATGTGATGGGGTGCCTGTGATGTTGGTGGTGGGTGTGGTGTCTGTCTATTTAGATGTGTGCATGCTTTTTAGGTCTCGCACCTAGAGTTGCACTGCGCAGCAGTGCACGCGCAGCACGAGGCCTTTAGTAGGTGAAAAACGGGGTTTCAGCACTGACCTAGGAATCGCACACGCTCGTGCATGTGCTTTTCCTTTTGTGCTACCACATTAGCCTTGGCCTGCTTCTTATAATAAAGTTCTGCACGCTATTGGCTTTAGGCGGGCGCATTGCTCCTCCCATGGTCTATTGGTGTCTATTACGTGCACGAAGCTCGTAACAGACACCAATAGGCCATGGGAGGAGCAACAATTAACGTGCTCAGCTACGGGCATGCTAATAGAAATGACATGCTTTGCTGTGGCGTGCACTCGTCCACCAATTCCGGGCTTGTTTGTTTCCCCTATCGCTATCGCTTTCACGTGTGAACAATTTCAAGTTAAATGGTGGCGTGCTTTAACAAACAGCAAACGAATGCCATTTACAGTTTGCAGTTGCTCGGCATAATTTTACGTTTTTTGTTAAACAAAAGTGACGGTGTAATGGAACTTGTGAACAACGTGTTATTTAAAGCAGGGTTGGTATTAAACACCTATTAGGATTGTTTTGGCTTTAAATAATGAGATACATATATAATAGACATTAGAAGTCAAAATAAATAGCGAAATGAAGGTATGCAAACACGCACACACACAGACCCACAAAGCAAGAAGCAGTAACAGACCTGCAGGAAGAACGATGCACTGATAATGACACACTGAAAGAGACGAAGCAATAGAGATGTGCATACACAGAAGGACATGCAAAACCATGCATACAAAGATGCACATATAGAGAGACATACTATGATAAAAATGCAAAGACAAAATGCATACACTGAAACAGAAATGTATAAACAGGAAAAACTTAAACGTGCATAAATATAATTATACACACATGGACATACTGATTTGTACACAAACAAGTAGATGCACACTAAGTGACAGAGACACCTAAAGACATTTATATACAAAGACACACACATAAACAGGAAGGTATACTGAAGCACCCAATGTACTCACATATACAGGTGCAGCTAGAAACCAACGGACACAAACCCAAACACAGACTCTGAAACATAAACGTACACAGAGGCTGACACAGAAGTGCAATGTTGAAAAAGACACAGTGTGTTTGTAGGATACCACTCACACACCAAGTACTCATTTGATGTCATGCTTCATCATTGCGGTCTTCCCGTTCTAGCTACAGAACGGGGCGTGCTGCGATTCGAGGAGACGTGGGAGCACTTTTATTGAGAAATACTATGTGTTTTACAATTGTTATTATTGCACGCTGAAAAGAATGTTGGTGTGAGGGACTATGCGAGCGCAAAATAAGCATACGCATGTTACTTTTGGTTATGTTTGTTCTAATGTGGACCACATTAGGTCTGTGTTTGCATGTTCTTCTGTGTATATGCCCCTGTCTGAAGAGGAATATATAGTCTGGCACAAAATGTACTCACATATACAGGGGCAGCTGTAAACAAACAGGCACAAAGACAGAGACACACCCTGACAAACAAAAATACACAGAGGCAGACATATACACACGCACAGGCTACTCAATGTTTCCCCTGGCTATGTTCCATACATGCCACCTGTAAGGGCAATGGTCTACTCGCCACCACCTCTGCTATGCGCCATACATGCCACTTCTAAGTGTAATTGTTTACTTGCCACTACCTGCAGTCCTTACCTTCAGCTGTACTTGCGCTGAGTGTTTTAAATACCCTCTTTCCATCAATGCACAATTCACTGCATCGTATTCACAATGCCTGCACAGTGATGTATACTGAAAAAAATTGATGAACACACAGTGACACAGACACCGACACAAATGTATGTACAAAGACACACACATAAATAGGAAAGTATACTGAAGCACCCAACGTACTCACATATACAGGTGCAGCTAGAAACCAACGGACACAAACCCACTCACAGACTCTGAAACATAAACGTACAGAGAGGCTGACACAGAAGTACAATGTTAAAAAAGACACAGTGTGTATGTAGGATACCCCTCACACACCAAGTACTCATTTGATGTCATGATTCATCATTGGGGTCTTCCCGTTCTAGCTACAGGCCGGGTGTGCTGCGACTCACGGAGACGTGGGAGCACTTATTATGAGAAATACAAGGGGGTCCATTAGGATGTTGGGCGGTGGCACCACCGCGGTGGTGGCGGGTGGAAAAACAGCTTTGTTCCACCCATGAGCAGCGGTACTCACGTCCGCCACATTAGGACAGCAAAACATAGGTCATTTACCGTCCGCCGCGGAGCGCCGCGCACCACCATTAACCCCTTCCATGCTCATGACGAGCTCAGCTCGTCATGAGGTATACCTCTTGTACACTCATGACGAGCTGAGCTCGTCATGAATAATGGGAATCAATAAAGTTCAGCACAGGGGAAAAATCTGGTTAGCACCCAAGGTGTTAAAGTGCACCTGCCACCGCAGCTGTGGGAGCCAAGCGAGACTCACCGACGTGCCGAATGACGTCCGCCCCGCTCAACAAATTAAGATGGCCCAAACAAGCAGACGCACCGCAGCGGAGACACCGCCCAGCCTGAGCAGGCGGCAACTCGACAGCGGAGCAAGATAGCCAAGACCCAGTCATGAACGCCATGGACCCAGCCCTCCATATTAATTAATTAATTAATTAATTGTGGGTTTTATATAGCGCTTGAATCAACTCCCGGAGGAGTATCTCCGCGCTTCGACCGCTGGGGAACCCGTCCTGGCTCACCCTGAGAGATGGTCCCTAATGCGTATCTCTAAGGTGCGACCAGGCATCCCCGGCGGTCTGGGGGGCCGTTGTGAAGGTGAGGCAAGCTAATGCCCAGAGTTGCCGAGTGTGGTCCCTGACTGGAGAAGGCACCGAGGCGAGAATTATCGAGCCCGCTGACCCTGGTCCACGACCCTGCCGCGTCGGGAATCGAACCCTGGTCCCGGGCCGTCCTCTGCTTACGGGTCTGCCGCCTCTAACCAGTGAGCCACACCACTTCACTTCACTCCACTTCATATGCATCCGGTGATGTACCTCCTACAACACTATCGTCAGATGGCCGCAGAAGAAGCCGCAGGTACGCAACTACACAAATGCAACACACAACACACATGCCGACACAGGGTCCAATCCCCACACAGACACCCTGGGGGTCACAACACATCCACAAGGGGACCCACACATGACCCACCTGACAACAAGGCACCCCTCAGCATCCGGTTCACACATCGTCCGCCAACCAGCAGCAACGTCCCGGTCCCGGTCACGTCACTGCCGCGGTCAACACATGCGCACTATGCAAAAGGCAGGGCCACTACAAGGCATGGGCAGGGCACAAACACCATAGGGACACACCACCCCCAACCACACATCAACACACCCCATCAAGTCACAGGCCAGGTGCCCAGGTGCCATGCACACCAACAAGCACTGCAACAACAAGCACAATACACACTCTCTGCACCACACAACACACAAACAGGGAGACAGCCACTGCAGGAGTGGCTGACAAGGAACACCCACACCAGTGCCACACACACTGAAGGCTCACAATCCTTGCCAGCACATACACACACAAACACACACCCTGGGTGTAGCCACAAACACAACACACACACAGGGATGCCTCAACAGATGCTTGCACAAGAACAACACACAAACACTACAGGAACACATACTGAACTCCAACAGAAACAGACATACCCTGTCATCCAAACTGGGGAAAAGCAATGGGAGCACAGACACAACAGGAGTACACAACATCATCACTCAGGAACAAAACACACACACCATAACACAAATCACACAAGAAGTGCATCTGGACAAACACACACTGCCATATAAAACCGACCACAGATGCACATGAAACCTTAATCAACAAACACCGCAAGACATCAGGGGATGCACATCAGGCAATGCCAAGGCCACATACACACAGCACTGCATGCACAACAAGCAGTGTGTGCATAACAAGCACAACAGCCACACACACACACATGATTGACACAACCTCATCACACACACCACAAATCAGCACTGCACAAATACAACAGCACACCCAGGAACTGAAGCAATACCACAGCCAACACCCACACATCCAACACAAAAACTACACATGCACCACTCTGGAATACAAGAGCCAAGACATCTACACCAGATCACTGGGCAGCACACACAGCTGAAGTGCGCATGACCACTACAGAATGACTATAGCACTAGGACTCAAAAAGAACAACGATCCTAAGCAATTTTAAAGAATAGGTGAGCAATAACATATAGACCACAATAGGCTACTGTATCATTCCAATGTCCAGCCGGACATGGATTTTAATTTTTGGAATATTCACAGAATAAATTCAAGAATATCAGAACAACATCAGTTGTAGTAGGGCACAGTCCTGTACCATACTATGAGAGGAAATAAGAGTGAGAGGACAGACAACAAAATAGGAAGTTACAGGCAAAGACTGAGCGAAATGGCCACTTGTAAATCAGTATTTCAAATGTTTTCGCAAGTAAAGCCAAAGTGGGAAACACAACACTTTATACACAATGGTCAATTGTGAAACCACTTGAGAAAGTCGACGTTTCGATCCCTTGCTCAAAATTGTACGGGATCATCATCAGGACTAAAATATAACATTTGCCTGATCTATGCAGTTTAGAGCCTGTTAGGGGAGAAAACAGGAGGAAAAGGAGAACAATGACCATTAGCGATCACTAAGAGCGTGTTGATAAAAGAGGCAGCGCATGTTGTGGTTTAGAAACACTCAATATTCGGATTCGAACAGTATGGTGGTGGAGTGCAGTGGGAAAAACATGATTTATGGCGAAAGTGGTGAGTTACAATGACAGTTTGGGGGAAGGGAGTGTATTATCGCAAGGTAATATACTATTGGAAAACCATGCAATACAAGCGAATCACGTAAATAGACAAGAACCTGATTAGTTTCTAGTGCTATGTGAAGCTCTCAGAAATCGTCGTTGT
The DNA here is from genome assembly GCF_964261635.1 of Lissotriton helveticus. NCBI lineage: Eukaryota > Metazoa > Chordata > Amphibia > Caudata > Salamandridae > Lissotriton > Lissotriton helveticus. The sequence goes on along the minus strand of NC_136069.1, from coordinate 749,913,105 downwards.
GGGGGGGGGGCGCATTTCTTACTCTGTGGCATACTAAAGGATGACTGCATGCTAGAGGAGCAGAACGGGTGGTTAAGAGGGAGTGGCATACAGGGGAATCTGAGGCATGATGATAAAAGGATTGTGTGGTGCCTTCCGACAACTCTAAGACAACGTGGGTGGTTAGGCGGCACATTCCTAGTTATCATGGCATGCTGGTGGGGTGACGGCGCATAACAAGGACCACTCAATGAAAAGCTGTGAGAGACGGGTTCTAGTGTGCAGGGATGTGAGGCTATTTATAGAAAGCGAACTGTGGCAACCTGCACATATATGTGCCAAACAGTGACTGCAGTGTTGTCAAGACCGCTTGGGCTTACCTCCAGGGTGAGGCGATAGAGTTCGTGTAGGTGAACGAGGGAAGGGAATTTGCTCCTTGTGGAGTGAACCGCTGTTGAGAGAGAGGTAGATCGTGAGTGTAATTGGGACGAAGGAGCCTTAAGGGTCTAACGGCGCGGGTTTGCTCCTACCTTCTAAAGGAGCAGAGTAGTGCTCTTTAAGTCCGTATGGCACCTGACACTCAATGGCAGTCAAGGCGGGGCAGGCATGGGAGAATGTCCCAGTGGTTGTCTCTTGCTGTATTAGCGGTCGGCAGTATGAGCCGCTGTAAGGGGAAAATTATGATAATTACGCTGTTCTGAAATGAACACGCGCCAAGGCTCCTCGAGGGTTAACCGGGCTTTAAAGTCTTACCTGGTCTGGTGGGCAGTTAGGACAATATCCTCTCCGCGGTGGTTCGCAGCAATGTGCTGTCGGTACTCCGCTTGATTGCAGGCACGGGTTACAGGGGGATAGGGCGGTGCTTAAATCGACCGCCGCCACTTTGTTCCCTCTTTATTCATGCTCCAGCTCCTTGAACTTTGTCTAAGATTTTTTTCTTTTTTGAAAACAAAAAGTAGGGTACAGGACTGTGCCCTACTACAACTGATATTGTTCTGATATTTTTGAATTTATTCTGTGAATATTCCAAAAATTAAAATCCATGTCCGGCTGGACATTGGAATGATACAGTAGCCTATTGTGGTCTATATGTTATTGCTCACCTATTCTTTAAAATTGCTTAAGACCGTTGTTCTTTTTGAGTATAATTATACCCGTGGTCCTGAGCCATTAATTCGGGTCCCCTTGTTCATATGTAAAATATAGCACAAGGACAGCACACATAATCCATTGGGGCAATGTCCAGAGTGGAACAACACTTATGGCCCAAGAACTGCACCACAAAGTACAAGCTCACAAATGAAGTGATGGGGAGGCACACGCACATGGAAACCAAGGGGACAGCTTACATCAAAGTAAAATAGCCTGCATGTCAGTAGCAGACATGTAAGGGGTGTACCACACATAAATAGAGGGAGGGAAGACCCACAATGGCCAGGCACATGTGGCACACATAGCGGATGGCGTAACACCACACACACCATGCCATACAGGAGGAGAAAAACCACCATGTGCCTGCAATGCATGACAAACACAAGCACAATGCCAGTGTGGAGCAGCAGGGCCACACAGTCTACACAAACACACCCAACACACATTGAGGATCAATCAATTACAACACTGACGTGCAACTCACACACTTTGCACACTTCAAACTTACCAACACAACAAGGAGGAGTCACACACAACAGCATGGACACACCAACACACAGCACAGTGCACTACAAACAGCTCACACAAGTGCATACAATCTTCTACACAGGGCAAGACAAAACAAACAACATGCATACAACTCCTAGGTGACACATGTGTGTCTCTCACAATACAGGGGCACACATACATCCACTACAAACTTACACCCTTCACACTGCACACCTCTGCTACACCCAAGACCATGCATCTCATGTAGGCCATGGTACCAGGACTAAGGGCCAACACAAGATGACCATACATATACACGGCTGGGCACACATAGAGGAATACACACACATATATCATGACATATCCCAGCCTGCTTCAAAACATTTGCACAGCATTACACCCTGTGCTGGCAGTGTCCCCCAACCTGACATGTGAACAGTGTAGCCAACAATAGCAAATCACTAAGAAGATAACAGCATGGCAGGTAAAATAGCCATCACAGATTACACTATTATCAGGGTCAGAATGGACTGAAGACCTTGTTACCCCTGTCTAAAAATCTGATGCCTGCAAAGAGCCTTGCAATGTTGAAGTGATACATAGAGCATGGGGCACAGGCAATCAAATGCAAACAGAAAAATAACTTTAATCAGCAAGGACACTGACAAAACACACAACAGAAGTAACTGAATTTATTCACATATTGCAGAGATGTAGCAGTAGAACAATAGTAGACAACAGCAAGGCACAAAATGATGTACAAATGCAAGATACTATGCACAGGTGAAACACAAACAGGAAGGCCAGTGTCCATAGCACAGGTGAGAGGCCAACAAAGCAGAGCAACAGGGCCACTGTCCATGGCAGGTGAGAAAGCAAGTACATGTTATGTTATGTTATGTTAAAAATGCTCTTTTATAGCGCACGGCTACTCCTAGGAGTGTCCCGGCGCTTTGACAAAGAGCCCTCATTCTGAGAGAAACACAACACTACAGAGAACAGAAGAAACAAACAAAGAGACATTACTGAGTAAAAAGTCAGGTTTTTAAATCTTTCCTGAAAGAAAACAGATTCTCGGCTTTCCTGAGCGAGACAGGCATGTCATTCCAGCCTTGAGACGCCAGGAGGCGAAAAGAGCGTCCTCCAATTCTAACCCGGCGGATGGAGGGAATCAAAGCTTTGAAAAGAGTTGCAGAACGTAAGGTTCTACGGGGTACGTAGAAAGCCAGACGCTTCTGAAGATATTTAGGGCCAATCCGGTGCAGGGCTTTAAAGGCGAAGGTAAGCGCCTTGAAAACGATCCTCTTAGCGACTGGAAGCCAGTGCAGTTTCTTACGTAATTCTGTGGCTCCGGCCCTGCGCTGAAGACCGAAAATAGCTCTTGCCGCGGAATTCTGCACAATCTGCAGTCGTGTCAAAAGATACTTCGGGAGGCCAAGATAGAGAACGTTCGCGTAGTCTAGACGCGAGCCTATCAAGGCTTGCACAATGATCTTTCTGTGCTTCAGTGAGAGCAACGGAAGAAATTTCCGTAACATTTTCAAAAGACCGAAGCATTTTCCGGTCAGCCCGGAAACCTGAGGACCAAAAGTAAGGCCATCATCAATCACAAAGCCCAGATTTTTGGCTTTGGAGGAGGCCATGTCCGGCGGAGACAGGTCCGAAGGCCACCAGGCCCTGTAGGGGGTACACCTGGCAAGAAGACAAAGGAGGGCACTGTAGTGACCACCCCTGGCAAGAAGTCAAAGGAGGGCACTGTAGGGGCTCACGGGGACTCGAATGCAGCACGAACCTGGAAGATCCTAACCTACATGAGAGGCTGCACAGGGGAGAGTACAGCACAGCAGAGCAACACGGCCAGTGTCCATGGCAGGTGAGTACATGAGAGGCTGCACAGGGGAGAGTAGAGTACAGCAGAGCAACAGGGCCAGCAACACACCCATGTTCTAAACAATGTTCAGGACTAGCACACCTGTATGAGGCACAGGCGTATGAGGGTGATGTCAACTCACTCCTGGCTGTCATGCAGACTTGTACCTGGCTGTGTGTCGGGGACAACAGGCCCACTTGACTGTGGTGACAGAGCCCTAGGTGATGTGGGGCTAACAGTGGCTTGGCAAGCTGAAGGGCTGTGTGGACCAAGTGGCATAGTGGCACGTGGAGGTGGAGACATGCGGACCTCTGACACAGTGTAGGTGGGAGAGGTTGGAGGGGTGCCCTTCCACTTTTTGCGAATATGAAATGGCTTCCTGTCTTGGGGTTGATGGGAAGTGGTGATGACACAACAGGCACACACCCCAACTGTCCCACATCAGGTGCAGACACTGGCACTACCTCTGGAGATGTGCTGGATCCCGTGGAACGCTTGGTCTGGCTACATCTCTGGACCACCTTCCCCTCTTTGCCAGGTGTACCCCCTACAGTGCCCTCCTTTGACTTCTTGCCAGGTGCACCCGCTACAGTGTCCTCCTGTGCCTTCTTGCCAGGGGTGGTCTCTACAGTGCCCTCCTCCACCTGTATCAATGGTCCTGGAATTGGGGTAGATATGTTGGGTGGATGTGTCCCTGTGCTCTTCCTAGGTGTACCCCTGATATGCAACACCTCCTCAGTGGGCACAGACACTGCATGGGTAGGTTTGTGTGATGTTCTAGTGACAGGACAGTCTTTTGCTGGTGATGCCTCTGTGGCATGTGAGCCTGATGTCTGCCTGATTGCTCTTCTGACCTTGCTCTCCCCTGGCTCTTGTCTGTGCATTCTGGGGTGGCCATGTTCTTCAGTGGGAATGGTGTCTGTGGGCGGGAGTGTTTGGGTTGTGTCTGTTGTGTGCTCCTTGTGCTGTACCTTTTCGTTGACGCAGGCGAACCGTGCACACTGTCATCTGATGTGGCCACTGACTGGGGGAATGACAAAGGCACCTGTACGGTGTAGCCCACCCATGTCAGAGTGTATGCCCTCCATGTATGCAATCACCTGGCCTAATTTCTTGTCATGGTCACTGAAGGCATTGAGCAGGGCGGTCTGCCCACACAAAGCTGGCGCAGGAGCTCTACACACTCTGCACTGAGGGCAGCAGGGGGGATAGGTGCAGGGGCAGCGGTGCCAGGTGTGAATGTGACTCGTCCCCTCTTAGTGACATGGATACGGGCAGCACCAGAGGAAGTGGATGGGAGGCTGGGCACTGGCCGCTGGGTGGTAGATGATGATGCAAACTCCCCATCCCCTGTGCCTGCCAACATGGATGCATCCCCACTGGCATCAGATGATGTGGTACTCTGTGTCTCAGCCACAGATTCCTCCTGCATACTTCTGTCCCCCTCAGATGCGCTGGTGGGCTCTGTGTCACTGGCCTCCGCTGCAGATGTAGTGCTACTCTCGCCACCACTGGTTTCTGGCTCATGTTCCTCTGTGGTCTCCTGTGAATCTGCATGAGAGAGAGATACAGGGTTGTGTAAGTGTCATCATCTGGTCACACACATTCAAATCAATGCAGTACAGGAGAGGCCCAAATCTACATGGTAACCACCACACCCTGCAATCACTGTGCAGCAACACACTACATAGACCACAACAGTGCCTGTAACGCAGAATAACTGCCATGAATGAGCCATGTTGATGCCACACAGCACTACACCCTACCCGTAGATGGAGTGCCCCCCCAACTTGCCCTGCCCTAGGGACATGATGTGGATACAACACTTATTACCACTGACAGACCTTCAGGGAACAGGAGGGGACAACACACACATCTATTAGGACATTACAGTCCACAATGCCAAGTAGGCCATAGCAAGCACCATGTGGTAATCTGGGGCACATTGTTGTCAGATGTGTGGGCCTCAACGATCATGGTGCATGCAAAGTAGGCATACATGAAGTCATACTCAGAAAGTTGACACTGCAGTTCACCCCATTATAGATTCCCCACACTATCCCAATGATTAATGACCATGTGGAGCCTAACCCATCTGGCAATGCGAAAGTACAGCAGGGAGTTTCAGCTTAGTAAGGCCAGGGTGGGCCAATGCCTGATACAACCACACATCACAGCAGCCACTCACATTACACAGCACATCACAGCAACACACGCATATCACATGGGTCACCGGTGCCACAGGCCCTGTACACATGCATCCACTCCTAGCAAAAGTCACCCTCCCCAGATACTCAACACCCCTGCCTTGCTGCCGATGCTCCTTAAGACGTGCATCCAGGTCTGGATGAGTCACTGCCAAGATGCGGCCCATCAGTGGAGTCATGCTACGCCGTGCCAAACGCCCTGTGCATGGTAGCATCCCCAAGGTCATCTCTGCCACTTGCTTTGCCAGCCGGCTGATGTCGTCCCACCTCTTGTGACAGTGGGTGCGTCATCTGTTGGAAACCCCCAGGGCTCGCACCTATTCTGCAATGGCCCTCCACAGGGCCTTACGCTGGTGTACCTTGAGCTGCAGGTATGAGAGAAAAGAAGGGTAAATGACCAGTTACACAATGTCAGATACCAACATGTATCAGTACAGTAGCAAGACACAGACTCAGGCTCAGGACTAATTGTAACCTCCCTCCCCGCCAATGACCGCCTGGTAATTTCAGACACATTGGCGGATGTTACAGCACCTGGCGTGCACATGTGAAATGTGTGTTTCAGTATGTGTGAATTCACATTCACCGATGTGTTTGTGGCACTTGTGTATTGTTAGTGGAGAGGTGTGCCCTCTGTGTGTATCAAAAGGCCACCCATGTAACCTGGTGTGCCATGCATCTCTCAGGCAGTCTTTGTTTTTCCATGACATCGTTGATGCTATGTGCTATGGCCATCTCATGATGATTGTCACTGACATTTTCAAATTTACATCTCAACTAGGAGGAGGCCAAATCTCCTACATCACCTGACAGTGCTGGAGGACATGGAGAATGTTGAAATAATTCGGAAATTCCGCCTGGACAGACCAACACTGAAGATCCTATGTGATCTTTTGGAGCCCCACCTGCAGCCTCGCCATCACTATCCAACTGCATTCACTCCCACATACAAGGTGATGGCAGCCCTCCACTTTTTTGCAACTGGTTCCTTCCAGGAGACCGTGGCTAGCGCTGGAGGGATGTCGCAGCCCATGTTCAGCCAGGTGCTGAGGGATGTTCTTGCAGCCATGATGGAATCGCTACATTAATTTCCCTAGGGGAGCAGAATCGACCGGTGTGAAGGGTGACTTCTATCCCCTTGGGCGCATCCCACATGTTGTTGGTGCCATCGATTGCACCCATGTAGGTCTGGTGCCACCACAGGCAACAGAGCACATTTATAGAAACCGTGAACATTATCATTCTATCAATATGCAGGTGGTGTGCCTTGCTGAAATGACCATTTCCCATGTGTGTGCAAGATTTCTTGGCTCTGCACATAATTCGTACATCATGAAGAAAAACATGGTGCCACGGATGATGGAAAATCTGCATCCTGAGCATGCTTGGATTGTGGGTGAGTATGCCTACTGATATGGCATGCTGTGTGTTACCTGCTGCACTCTGGCTGTGCAACATTGCAATGGGTGTTTGTCATTCACAGGTGACTCTACATATCCCAGTAGGCCATGGCTGTTGAGCCCGCTAAGGAATCCCAGGACCCCGGCTGACATCCGGTACAATGAGGCCTAAGGCAGGACCCGACGTGTAATCGAGCGGACGTTTGGCGTGCTGAAGTCAAGATTCCGCTGCCTTGACAGGACAGGAGGTGCACTGGCATACTCGCCTGGGAAGGTCTGCAAGATCGTTGTTGCTTGCTGTATGCTGCACAACCTGGCCATCCACAAGGGGATCCCCATGCTCCTGGACGATGGTGAGGAACCAAGGCCATCACCTGCTCAAGGACCTGAGTCCAGTGATGAGGACAGTGGAGAGGAGGAAGGAGTTGACCTGCGCCAACAGCTCATCGGCCGCTACTTCACTTGAAGGTGGGTGACAAGGTACGACGTGTACATTGTCTGGTGTGGTTGCTGTTGTTGTGAAGGGCTATGTGCGGATGTAACAGACAGGCACACGTTCAGTCACCTGTGTGTGGTAAATGTGACATTGACGTTCCATGTGGGGATGGATGCTGGACACTATTTGTTCACACCTGCAGCCCATTGTCTTGTATGCCAGTAGTGTCTTGTGTATGTTTTGTGTAGTGTTCTGTCTGTGATGCCACAATGACACCAGTGACTGTTTGTTGGAACCTGGGATGTCAGGTCACCTAGGGTAGCCTGGCCTAGGGTAAGTCACAAATACTAGAGGCACAGGGTGTGAAGGTTGCAAACCACCCAGCAGTAAATTAACGCATTAACACCCAAAAATGACACTACACCAATGTTGGAAAAATATGAGCTTGTTTATAAAAATAGTTTCTGCTCTTTTGTCTTTTAAAATTTCAGTTTAACACATTACAGTTTGTCATGAAAATAGAGACACTTTAACAGTTGCCAAATCTCTACATTAATCAGTTTTCCAATTCACTACGCTTTTACATTCAGTCATAGGATTTGTAACTTCCTCAAAATTGTCAGATTAGTCACTCTATTTGGCTTTAAAAGATCACATCACAGTACAGTAGCTCCCAAAAGAAGCAGCTTCTATACTTCACTTAAATGGCCCTATATAGGCTCCTCACCAGTTCTGGCCACAGTAAGGGAAAGAGATTGGTTTAAGATAGTTTGTACACTGAGGGAAAACCTCCTGTGGGGAAAGTGGATTCTTCAAAGTTCCCTAAAAGAGGCTTGGTATCATTCCCCAGTCTTAGCTCATCCCTTGGGTTGCCACACGGCAGTCTGATTCCCTTGTAGTTGACTCACTGGCCTCCAACTTCCCCCCCTTCGCATAACCTCCTTACTTGGTCTCAATGCGTGGGGCCCCTGAGGCCAGTATCTCTGTCCCACAGTGAGGGAGGTAACCAACCTCCTCTGGCGCTCGTTGCTGTCCCTCGTCCCTCCTCCCCTGCTCGGCACCGCTCCTCCTTGTTAGAGCGTTAGCAGAGGAAAAGGGGGGTTTCACGAGAGGGGAAGCGCCGGTGCTCGCTTCCCGCCTACTTTCTCACCGATCTCTCCTCAGCTTGATCACGTCGTCTCTCTGGCAGCAGTGGTGTTTCCGCGCATGCGCGGGTGACTAGCGGCACCAGACCGGAGTCTGCCTCGGCCACGCTACCGCTGACAGTGGCTTCCCCACGGGCCTGCTTACTCCAAGACCCCTCCTGGAAAAGGGAAGTGGATCCGCCTGGGGCATGCGCGATAGCGCCCGACTTCCTTCAGCCAGCCCTCTCTCTCTAGATCAGTGGCACCACCACAACAACGCGGCCGGTCCGGGGTCCTGCACACGGCGAAATCAGCGCTGCCTCTTAGAAACCGGCACTGCTCACTGGATATCCGGCCCCCTCTCCTTCCTCTGACTCGAGAGGGGAATTGGCGATCTGCCGACTGCGTGTCTGGTAAGGACCCACAGGGTCACAAGGCACTAGCCTGCTTTACCACTCAAGGAGATGGGGGATAAAACTAGTTCTCCTCACATGTAGGCTCCTATTCTCTACCCCTTTTCAGTGACTTTTTAACCCCCAGTGCTGGGTAGAGGCTGGTGATAAAGGGGCACTCTTTCAAAGTCTCTCCAACTGGGCAGGGGACTGCGCTCTGCAGCGCTGCAGTCTCCTTCTCCTTTTCACCCCCCTGTATTTCTAGACTAGGGGTTGGTCAGGCGCCCAGGGTCTCCAGCCATCCAAAGCAGCAGAGTCAGGACAAATAACCCAAGGGAGGAAGGGTGGTGAATCAATAAGACAACCCTCTGACTATCCTACCCCCACCTTCTGCTACAGCCTGTCCTCTAGCTGACTCTCTTTCTGGTAAGACAAAATGGCTGACCAGCATTCCGCCTTTTATAGGCTGACCCTCAGAGGTCCAGAAGGGACCAGAAGGTTCTGGAATGCCCTACTCTATCCTATGGGACAGATTCTAGGTTTGTCAGTTGGGACAGTTGGTAGCCACCATTTTGTGACTCCAACTATTTTCCTGTCAGGAAAGGCCTCTAGGCCTGAGGTGAAAAACTATGAGGGTGAAAGAACACCTATCCCCTTTACCAACACCTTGAAAAAGCTAGTGGACACAAAAATTAATAAAAGTATGAGGGGCAAAAAGGGGACAAAATAAATAATAAATTGGAGGGACTATGCAAAAAGCCAGACAGGTATAACACGCGTCCCCCCCAGCTGAAAGTGGGGAGAACTACCCAACCCCTTGGGAGTCCTCATCACTAAGGCGGAAATACCTGGAGAGACCGTCTGCATTGGCGTGGTCTACTCCAGGCCGATGTTCCACCCGGAAGTCCATTCCCTGTAGGGAGATGGACCACCTCAACAGCTTGGGATTCTCCCCCTTCATCTGCATTAGCCAACGAAGGGGGCGATGGTCAGTCTGAACCAGGAAGTGCGAGCCAAACAGGTATGGCCGCAGCTTCTTCAGAGCCCACACCACCGCAAAAGCTTCCCTCTCAATTGCACTCCACTTCTGTTCCCGGGGAAGCAGTCTCCTGGATAAGAAGACCACAGGTTGATCCAGGCCCTCTTCATTTAGTTGCGATAACACTGCCCCAATGCCATGTTCTGATGCATCTGTCTGGACGATGAACTCCTTGGTGAAGTCTGGGGCCCTCAGGACCGGTGCTGCACACATTGCCTGCTTCAGTTTCTCAAATGCTTGCTGACAAGCTTTCGTCCAAACTACCCGTCGAGGTTGTTTCTTTGAGGTGAGCTGTGTGAGGGGCGCTACAATAGTGCCATATCCCTTGACAAAGCGACGGTAGTAGCCTGTGAGGCCCAGGGAAGCTCGGACCTCAGTCTGTGTCTTGGGGGGTTCCTAGGCCATGATTGCCTCAATCTTTGCCTGCAGGGGCTGCACTGACCCCCTACCCACCAAGTGTCCAAGGTACACAACCGACCCTTGCCCAATCTGGCATTTGCTGGCTTTGATGGTCAATCCAGCTTGTTTCAGGGCCTGGAGAACTGCTTGCAAATGTTGCAAATGGTCCTTCCAACTGCTACTGAAGACAGCAATGTCATCCAGGTAGGCAGCAGAGAAACTCTCCATTCCAGAGAGGACCTGATTCACCAGCCGCTGAAATGTGGCAGGGGCATTTTTGAGCCCAAAGGGCATCACACAAAATTGGAAGTGTCCCTCAGGCGTGGAGAAGGCTGACCTTTCCTTTGCTCCATCTGTCAAGGAGATCTGCCAGTACCCTGAAGTGAGGTCAAAGATACTTAGGTATTGGGCAGCTCCTAGCCGGTCAATTAACTCATCCGCCCTAGGGACCGAATGAGCATCAGTCTTTGTAACTGAGTTCAGTCCTCGGTAATCCACACAGAACCTCAGTTCTGGTGTGGTGCCTGGTGGGGCGGCTTTTGGCACTAGCACCACCGGACTGGACCAAGGGCTGTTGGAAGGTTCTATCACTCCTAGCTCTAGCATCTTGGCTACCTCTCCATGGATGCTAGCCTTCACCTTGTCTGACAGCCGGTAGGTCTTTGACTTCACTGGTGGGCTGTCTCCGGTGTCCACATCATGGGTACACAGGTGGGTTCTTCCCGGGACAAGGGAGAACAACGAAGAGTATTGCTCCAATACCTGGCGGCAATCCTCTCGCTGCTCAGGAGTTAGGGATGGGGAGAGAATCACTCCCTCCACCGACCCATCCTTCTCTTGAGATGAGAAGAGATCAGGGAGAGGCTCGCTTTCTGCTTCCTCGGCACCATCAGTCACCATCATCAGGATGACCTCTGGCCTCTCGTGGTGGGGTTTGAGGCGATTGGCATGCAGCACCCGTAGGGGCTGTCGAGGGGGTCTTAAGATCCACCAAGTAAGTGGCCTTACCCTTCTTTTCCAATACCTCAAATGGGCCTGTCCAACGATCCTGAAGGGCACTTAGCTCTCCAGGTTCCATCACCCACACTTTCTGGCCAGGCTCCATTTCCACCGGGTGAGCATTGTGATCGTACCATTCCTTCATTACTGCCTGGCTGGCCTCCAAGTTGTCAGAAGCTTGCTTCCACAACTTGGCCATTTGGCTCCGGAAGGCCAGCATGTAGCTCACCACATCCTGAGGAGGCTTTCTGGGAGACTTTTCCCATCCATCCTTCACCAGGCTGAGAGGTCCACGCACAGGGTGCCCGTACAACAGTTCAAAAGGGCTGAAGCCCACTCCCTTCTGCTGCACTTCTCGGTAGGAAAACAGCAAACAGGGCAGGAGGACGTCCCATTTCCTCCGTAGGCTCTCAGGCAGACTTCTTATCATGCCCTTCAGGGTCTTATTGAACCTCTCTACCAGTCCATTCGACTGGGGGTGATAAGGAGTGGTGAACCGGTAAGTCACTCCACACTCCTTCCACATCGCCCGCATGTAAGCTGACATAAAGTTGGTCCCCCTGTCGGACACAACTTCCTTGGGGAATCCCACTCGGGTAAAGATCCCCATCAGGGCCCTAGCCACCACAGGTGCAGTGATAGTCCTCAGAGGAATGGCCTCTGGATACCGTGTGGCATGATCCACCAGAACCAGGATAAACCTGTGACCAGCTGTTGTTGGTGGATCCAATGGCCCTACAATGTCGATGCCCACCTTTTCAAAGGGGGTGCTAACGACTGGAAATGGTTCCAGGGGAGCTTTCAGCTTCACCCCTGTTTTCCCACTGGCCTGGCAGGATACACATGTCCGACAGTAAGTGTTGGACGCCACTTTCATCTGAGGCCAGTAAAAGTGGAGGACAAGCCGAGCAAAGGTCTTGTCCTGGCCTAAGTGTCCTGCCAAGGGTATTGCATGAGCCAATTCCAGCAGAAAGGCTCGGTATTGCTGCGGGACTACCAAGGCCCTTGATGAGCCAGGTAAGGGTACCTTGGGTTCACTGTAGAGGAGTCCATCCTCCCAGTAAATATGGTGGTGTCCCGTAGCATCACCTACTGCCTGGGCTTCAGCCTGACGCCTCAGTCCCTCAAGGGTAGGGCACTCCCTCTGCCCCCTACAGAATTCCTCTCTGGTAGGTCCTCCCTCCACATGCCACTCAGCAGGGATGGGTAAATCCTCCAGAGAGTCTACTCCCCCCTCCACGGACTCCTGGTCCACCACCGCCGGTGGCCGATCTGTCACATGGGGCGTGGAAGCCGAAGCAGGCTCTTCCTGTCTCCGGGTCTGTACCTTTTTGGCAGCGGGTTGGGCCATTGTTCCAGGCTCCAACCCAGGCGAACTCCCTTTTCGGGTAGTCGCAGACCGTGTGCTCACACAGGCCCAGTCAGGTGTACCCAGCATCGCAGAGTGCGTCCGGTATTCCACCTCTCTCCAAGTGTTGTGCTCCATGTCATTCCCCAGCAGACAATCAACTGGCACGACAGGGCTTACGGCAACTCGAAGTGAACCTGCAACCCCTTCCCACTCAAAGGGAACCTCAGCCACTGGATAGTGGCCCATTCTGCCATCAGCCATCGCGGCGGGGTGGAGTACATTGGGAATCACCTGCTCTGGAGACACCAGCCGACTTCTCACCATAGTCATACTGGCTCCTGTATCTCTCGGAGCCTCCCCTCTCTGGCCATTGATGGTGACCCATTGCCCATACTTAACAGTATTTGGGGGCACCTGGATATTTGGAACCATCTCCCGTTCTCCCAGGGACACTAAGGTGACACCCGCCCACTCACCCCCCTTATCTAAGGGCAACTCCTCCCCGAGCGCTACACTAGCTACTCCCGGTGGTTTTCCTCCGGTGGGAGGGGGTGGTCTCTTTGGGCATCTGACATCTCCCTTATAATGTCCAACACCACCACACTCAAAACAGTGGAGAACCCTTGGCTGCTGGCTTTGGCCAGGATTAGGGTTCCTGGGCGGATTTGCCTTAGGGGTGAAACCTGTTCCCTTCCCTTGGAAACTGTTTTGGGGACCTTTAGAGAACTCCCTCTTTTTATCTCCTCCCTCCTTCTTCTGAGGGGCGCCCTGTCCGGCCTTTTGGGAATCCCCTCCAGTCCCCTTTGAGGTCACCCGGGTACTTGCCCAGATGTCCGCCTCCTCTGCAAGCTTCCGGGATTGGTTAGCTTGCTGTCCACTAGGTGTTGGCGCAGCTCGGGAAAGCCTTTCTCAAGGAGGTGCTCTTTCAAAAATAGATCATACAACCCCTCATAGTCCTTCACCTCGCTGCCCTTGACCCAGCCCTCTAATGCCTTTCGTGCATAATCAAGGAAGTCCACCCAGTTCTGAGTGCTTAACTTGTGGCTCCCCCTGAACTTCTGGTGATACCTTTCTGGGGTAAGCCCAAACTTCTTTACCAATGCTAGCTTCATGATGGGGTAGTTGGTTTGCTCCTCTGGTTCCAGGGCCAGCAAGGTGTCCCGACCAGTAGGAGGCATGTACCTATACAAACCACCCCCCAGTGCTTCTCCTGCACCCCATGGGCTCTTAAGGAGACCTCGTAGGCAGCCAACCACTTGGCTATGTCATCTCCCTGACTAAAGCTAGCAATAAGGTCTTTTGGCAAATAGGGTCTGGACTCCCCGGCTGTTTCTTTGGATTCGCTGCCACCATTTATTACAGGAGAAGGCCCCCGTTGCAGGGCCTGGAGTTCCAACTCTTTCAACCTGAACTCATGAACCATCCTCTTCTCTTCCTTCTCCTGCTCCAGCTTAGCCAACTACCATTTTAATTGCCTCTTTTCCCTCCTGTCAGCGAGCTCTGCTTCGGTTAAGCCTCCCCCGGAAACACTACTGCCTTTCCTGGAGTAGGACCCTGGTCCTGGGAGTAGGTTTTCCCCCTCCGAGTGGAATAATCCATTTATCTCCACAACCGGGTCCCAGTCTGCCCCTTCATCCTCCTCCTTCCCTTCTTTGTGTGCCTCCACACAAGCCCTTAGACTGGTCTGGAGTTCCCCCTTCTTGGCACCATGCTTAAAAAATACCCCCATTTTCTGGCAGAAATCTTTCAGCTGAGCCACAGAATAGGTATCTAGGTTTTCTAGTGCAAATTCCATTTTACAATAGGCAATACCAAGTTATACACACAAGGAAATTAGAGTTGCAAGGGAAACCTAAAGCCACCTCCACCCCACCACCAGGAACAAATTTGGAAAAACAAAAGGACAAATTAGGAGGGCCGCTAGGAGAAAACTCCTGGTGTAGGCTAGTGTATTACGTTCAATTACTACTGAGTAGCTGCAACCACAGTCAGGATCCCACCGCTAGACACCAACTTGTTGGAACCTGGGATGTCAGGTCACCTAGGGTAGCCTGGCCTAGGGTAAGTCACAAATACTAGAGGCACATGTGTGAAGGTGGCAAACCACCCAGCAGTAAATTAACGCATTAACACCCAAAAATGACACTACACCAATGTTGGAAAAATATGAGCTTGTTTATAAAAATAGTTTTTGCTCTTTTGTCTTTTAAAATTTCAGTTTAACACATTACAGTTTGTCATGAAAATAGAGACACTTTAACAGTTGCCAAATCTCTACATTAATCAGTTTTCCAATTCACTACGCTTTTACATTCAGTCATAGGATTTGTAACTTCCTAAAAATTGTCAGATTAGTCACTCTATTTGGCTTTAAAAGATCACATCACAGTACAGTAGCTCCCAAAAGAAGCAGCTTCTATACTTCACTTAAATGGCCCTATATAGGCTCCTCACCAGTTCTGGCCACAGTAAGGGAAAGAGATTGGTTTAAGATAGTTTGTTCACTGAGGGAAAACCTCCTGTGGGGAAAGTGGATTCTTCAAAGTTCCCTAAAAGAGGCTTGGTATCATTCCCCAGTCTTAGCTCATCCCTTGTTTTGCCACACGGCAGTCTGATTCCCTTGTAGTTGACTCACTGGCCTCCAACTTCCCCCCCTTCGCATAACCTCCTTACTTGGTCTCAATGCGTGGGGCCCCTGAGGCCAGTATCTCTGTCCCACAGTGAGGGAGGTAACCAACCTCCTCTGGTGCTCGTTGCTGTCCCTCCTCCCCTGCTCGGCACCGCTCCTCCTTGTTAGAGCGTTAGCAGAGGAAAAGGGGGGTTTCACGAGAGGGGAAGCGCCGGTGCTCGCTTCCCGCCTACTTTCTCACCGATCTCTCCTCAGCTTGATCACGTCGTCTCTCTGGCAGCAGTGGTGTTTCCGCGCATGCGCGGGTGACTAGCGGCACCAGACCGGAGTCTGCCTCGGCCACGCTACCGCTGACAGTGGCTTCCCCACGGGCCTGCTTACTCCAAGACCCCTCCTGGAAAAGGGAAGTGGATCCGCCTGGGGCATGCGCGATAGCGCCCGACTTCCTTCAGCCAGCCCTCTCTCTCTAGATCAGTGGCACCACCACAACAACGCGGCCGGTCCGGGGTCCTGCACACGGCGAAATCAGCGCTGCCTCTTAGAAACCGGCACTGCTCACTGGATATCCGGCCCCCTCTCCTTCCTCTGACTCGAGAGGGGAATTGGCGATCTGCCAACTGCGTGTCTGGTAAGGACCCACAGGGTCACAAGGCACTAGCCTGCTTTACCACTCAAGGAGATGGGGGATAAAACTAGTTCTCCTCACATGTAGGCTCCTATTCTCTACCACTTTTCAGGGACTTTTTAACCCCCGGTGCTGGGTAGAGGCTGGTGATAAAGGGGCACTCTTTCAAAGTCTCTCCAACTGGGCAGAGGACTGCGCTCCGCAGTGCTGCAGTCTCCTTCTCCTTTTCACCCCCCTGTATTTCTAGACTAGGGGTTGGTCAGGCGCCCAGGGTCTCCAGCCATCCAAAGCAGCAGGGTCAGGACAAATAACCCAAGGGAGGAAGGGTGGTGAATCAATAAGACAACCCTCTGACTATCCTACCCCCACCTTCTGCTACAGCTTGTCCTCTAGCTGACTCTCTTTCTGGTAAGACAAAATGGCTGACCAGCATTCCGCCTTTTATAGGCTGACCCTCAGAGGTCCAGAAGGGACCAGAAGGTTCTGGAATGCCCTACTCTATCCTATGGGACAGATTCTAGGTTTGTCAGTTGGGACAGTTGGTAGCCACCATTTTGTGACTCCAACTATTTTCCTGTCAGGAAAGGCCTCTAGGCCTGAGGTGAAAAACTATGAGGGTGAAAGAACACCTATCCCCTTTACCAACACCTTGAAAAAGCTAGTGGACACAAAAATTAATAAAAGTATGAAGGGCAAAAAGGGGACAAAATAAATAATAAATTGGAGGGACTACGCAAAAAGCCAGACAGGTCTAACACTGTTGTTCTGTTGTGTCACCGTAGGTGCTTCAGAATAATCCTGTCCTACATACTGTACATCATTTGAACACATCATGGACATTGTCAACACTGTAAATATTGCACTAAAAACGATACTGCACAAAATCTGGTGCGTCAGGTATTTTATTTGGAAAGTGGACATGTGATTTGTGTGGGAATATTTACATGAAGGTGGGGAATGAGCAGTGAGTTGACAGTTATGGTTGATGAGATGCAAGAGTAGACACCACATGGATGTGGTGACCCAGTCCAACAGACAAGTGCCATTGCCAAGGAAATGTGGGGAAAGACAGTCCAAACAGTCAATGCAGTGGGGAAGAGGGTTGTCATCAGGGCTGGCTCAGTGACTGGAGTGTGGCAGGTGCTTTGCCCCGGGGACTCCCAGGCTCTTTTTTGGACGCCCCCTTGATCTTTTAGGCGGTGGGGGACCTGCTGACTGGCCAGCGGCATCAGAGGACTCACCCCTCTATGTTGGCACAGGGAAGGATGGTGCACTGTCATCCTCTGGCACACCAGGAGGGGGCAGAGGTGTTGGTTGGGACACAGGCCTATCCCTCTGCAATGTCACTTGCTGGCCCATGAGGTCCATCATCTGTCCAAGGCGGTTGTTGATGGACCTCATGAGCAGGATGATCTCCCTTAATAGTTCATCAGACCAGCCACTTTGTCCCTGGACATCTTGGTATGCCTCAACAACTCTGGTGAAGTGATCCAGGGATGGTGTCCACTCCTCCCGAGGTCCAGTGGTGACCCTGGCCCTCCCACCTGCCCTGCTGCCATGGACCGTTGCCTCACCACTGTGGGTCCACGCACACTTTCCCTGCCCTCCACAGTTGTTGATGTGGCCTGGTCATCCCCTGGGACAGGGAAGGTGCTGCAGGTGGTACTGGTGATGGCGGTGGTGGAGGCACAGGCTGTGACTGCAGGGGTCTGCTGTGCTGTTGTTGTTGCAGCAGACGTGGTGGTGGGGAGGATGGGGTCTTGGGACCTGTGGGTCTGTGGCACACCAGATGGGCCGGCCTGGAGCTCATCATCCAAACTGTCCTGGGAGTCAACATCTGCGAGTCCATGTACCGGGGGTGGAGAATGGCTCTGCTGGTCGTTGTTGTGGTCCTCAGCAGTAAGTTCTTCATCACCTGTGGATTAGATGGGGAATGGCACTGTGCAAGTATTGTATCATCTGCGTATCATCGACTGTCTGTACACCACACAATTATGAAGTCTCCACTAGTATTATTCATTGCAACACTGTGTGTAATTTCATAGTGCAGAGGAACATCATTTACTAATACGTGTCAGGTGTCAATGCATTGCATGCAATTGTTGCTGTCTGTAGGGATGCAGGTCTCACACACACACACATCAGGAAGAGTTAAGATGGCTACCTACCTGTTAGGTGAGGGTAGACAGTGTAATGGCTGACACATGCTCCTGGGTGGGGGAGGCTTCCATGCTGCTGGAGTGTGGGACAGGGGGCATGGTGGGAGTGGTAGTGCAGGCCTCCCTCCAAAAGACAGACATCACAAGCAAGATAGCTACCTACCTGTTAGGTGAGGGTGAACAGTGCAATGGCTGACACATGCTCCTGAGTGGGGGAGGCCTCCATGCTGCTGGGGTGTGGGACAGGGGGCATGGTGGGAGTGGTAATGAATGAATGAATGAATGAATGAAACCTGATTTATATAGCGCTACTTAGCCCAATGGGTGTCAAGGCACCTAAACCAAATGCGTGTAGTATCCCCAAAGCAAGCTTACTGGTAGGCCTTGATAAAACACCACGTTTTAATGCAGGCCTCCCACCAACAGACAGACATCACAAGCAAGATAGCTACCTACCTGTTAGGTGAGGGTGAACAGTGCAATGGCTGACACATGCTTCTGGGTGGTGTTGGGGAGGGATCCATCTTGGTAGGCTGTGGTACAGGGGGTATGGTGTGAGTTGTTGTAGAGACCACCCTCCCCCATACAGGCCTCCTAAGCAAGATGGCTAGCTACCTGTTGGGTGAGGGTGGACAGTGTAATGGTGTTTGGGTTGTGCAAGGAAGTACTTCTCAGTGTGTTGGTTGCCATTTGTTTGTACTTACCAGCCTCCGTTCCCCCGGCTACTCATGTGAGACTCTCAGATTGCAGTATGGCAAGCACCTTCTCCTCCCATGGTGTGAATGTTTTCTGTGGGATGGGAGGGCCACTGCCAGTCACGCTCACCAGCTCCCAGTTCTTGCTCCTCTTCTCTTTGACAACCCTCTTGAGATCATGCCACCGCTTCATGATCTCCTTCTTGGATCATGGGGCGGTCCCTACTGCATTGACCCTTTGTACTATCCTTTCCCACATTTGTGTCCTCGTGGCTAATGGTGTCTGTTGGACCAGGCTACCAAACAGTTGTGGCTCTACTCTCACTATCTCATTGACCATGACTGTCAACCCACTCTCTGTGAATTTGGGCATTTTCTGTGATGTCATGGTGTGTGGTGGTTGAAGTGTTTGTGGGTACAGGTGTGTGGGTGGCAGTTGTGGTGTTGGTGTGTGAGGTGTGTTGTGTGCTGGGGGTTGTTGGTGCTGGTGTGATGGTGGTAGTGATGGTGGTGGTGGATGTGTGTGTGTGCTGTGCTCTTTTGCCTCTACTGTCAGATGTGGTGTATGGCTTTCTCTTCTGAAGTGTTGCAAAGGATTGTGGTCAGTGAAGGAGGTGGTTTTATACTCAGCTGTGTGGGTGTGTCCAAGTGGAATTTGGCTGTCAGGTGTGTTGTGGGAGTTGTACTCTGTTTTTATATTTTTAATTGCATTATTTTGTTTTATTTGTATGTGTTGTATGTCTTTGTGGGGCATGGCTACTTTGATTTGTTCAAAAATCAATGGTGAGGGAAAAGAAATTATAGTTAATTCAGCTTCCTCAGGCTCGAATAAATAATCAGGGGGAGAATGAACCACTTGTCCTGTATTTCCAGGGTCTTTGATAACGTGGAAGGAACCACCTTTGTAAAAAACCCTCAGATGCAAACACAGGCGTCAGGCGGTATATCTTGCTTCTCCGCCATTCAGTGTCGCAACAGCAATATCATTGGTTCTTTTCCTTTGTTATGCTGACCTCCACATGGAGGAAGACCAACTGATTTCACAGTAGTGGCCAGAAATAGGAATAAAAAGAGTTATGCTGTGCTCTGGTGAGTGAAAGTGTTAAAATTCCTTATACCTGAATCATAGGTGTAGGAAATTAAAATCAGTGGCGTGTGTTTGCAGGCCTAGTTAGTAGCCTTACGCACTGGTGAATGTGATCAACATGTTTCAGCCTTCTGGTACCTCTAAAGGCTTTAGTCAGGATCAAAAAATCTATATAAGAGCCTATTATGGCTCCTAATCTTATTGGAGTGGATAACTCACCCCTTTTGTAGATAGTAGAGATACATTACATCTGCACCTGGAACAAACGGGCATTCAGCTCCATCTAGAACCGGGGCCGGCTGGGTAGACCTGTTGTGGTCTCATTCCTCTCCGGACT
Source organism: Lissotriton helveticus (assembly GCF_964261635.1). Classification (NCBI taxonomy): domain Eukaryota; kingdom Metazoa; phylum Chordata; class Amphibia; order Caudata; family Salamandridae; genus Lissotriton; species Lissotriton helveticus. The sequence continues at coordinate 749,892,736 of NC_136069.1, read as the reverse complement.
TGTGCTGACTCTGGATCTTGGATCACAGAAGTGCAATGTTCAAAAAGACACAGTGTGTTTGTAGGATACCCCTCACACACCAAGTACTCATTTGATGTCATGCTTCATCATTGGGGTCTTCCCGTTCTAGCTACAGGACGGGGCGTACTGCGACTCACGGAGACGTGGGAGCAAAAATTATGACAAATACTATGGGGCATATTATCAAGGGGGTTTATCTCCGCTTTTTTGGATTTAAAAGCCAAGAAAGCGGAGATAAAATTATCTCCCTATTACCTAGCTGTCGCTAACACCAGTTAGCGACAGCTAGTAGGAGATAGCGACCATCTTGGGCCCCACTTTGCATGTCAGTGATATTTATCACTAATGACATACAAAGTGGGCGTGCCAAGATGTTAGCGACTGGAAACAGTCGCTAACAACGCTATCTCCTATTACCAACTTTGGGAGATATTCGCGCTAGGCGCGAATATCTCCAAAAGCTAACACCTGCCCTGAGCAGTTCTTAGCCATGTTATCCAATGGGAGGTGGATAACATGGCTAAGAGCATTAGCTCGGTAATACATGAATATCGCGGACTTTTCAGCGATATTCATGCATTGCGGCCGTTTTTTATCGCATTTGCGATAAACCTTGGTAATACCAAGGTTTATCTGCGATAAAAATCGCCGCAGCTCTGCGTTAAATTTTTGTCTCTAACCAAGCAATAGCGATAGTTATCGCTATTGCTTGGTAATATGCCCCTATGTGTTTTACAATTGTTATTGTTGCACGGTGAAAAGAATGTTGGTGTGAGGGACTATGCGAGCGCAAAATAAGAATGCAAATGTTACTTTTGGTTATGTTTGTTCTAATGTGGACTACATTAGGTCTGTGTTTGCATGTTCTTCTCTGTATATGCCCCTATCTAAAGAGGAACGTATAGTCAGGCACAAAATGTACTCACATATACAGGGGCAGCTATAAAAAAAGAGACACAAAGACAGAGACACACTCTGACAAAAAAACATACACAGAGGCAGACATATACACACGCAGAGACTACTCAATGTTTCCCCGGCTATGTTCCATACATGCGAGCTGTAAGGGTAATGGTCTACTCGCCATCTCCTCTGCTATGTGCCATACATGCCACTTCTAAGTGTAATTGTCTACTTGCCACTACCTGCAGTCATTACCTTCAGCTGTACTTGTGCCGAGTATTTTAAATACCCTCTTCCCATCGATGCACTATTCACTGCCACGTGTTCACAATGCCTGCACAGTGATGTATACTGAAAAAAATAGATGAACACACAGTGACACAGACACCGACACAAATGTATGTACAAAGACACACACATAAACAGGAAAGTATACAGAAGCACCCAACGTACTCACATATACAGGTGCAGCTAGAAACCAACGGACACAAACCTAAACACAGACTCTGAAACATAAACGTACACAGAGGCTGACACAGAAGTGCAATGTTCAAAAAGACACAGTGTGTATGTAGGATACCCCTCACACACCAAGTACTCATTTGATGTCATGCTTCATCATTGGGGTCTTCCCATTCTAGCTACAGGACGGGGCGTACTGCGACTCACGGAGACGTGGAAGCACTTATTATGAGAAATACTATGTGTTTTACAATTGTTATTATTGCACGGTGAAAAGAATGTTGGTGTGAGGGACTATTCGAGCGCAAAATAAGCATGCAAATGTTACTTTTGGTTATGTTTGTTCTAATGTGGACTACATTAGGTCTGTGTTTGCATGTTCTTCTGTGTATATGCCCCTGTCTAAAGAGGAACGTATAGTCAGGCACACAATGTACACATATACAGGGGCAGCTATAAAAAAAGAGACGCAAAGACAGAGACACACTCTGGCAAACAAACATACACAGAGGCAGACTTATAAACACGCACAGGCTACTCAATGTTTCCCCCGGCTATGTTCCGTACATGCCACCTGTAAGGGTAATGGTCTACTCGCCACCACCTCTGCTATGCGCCATCCATGCCACTTCTAAGTGTATTTGTCTACTTGCCACTGCCTGCAGTCATTACCTTCAGCTGTACTTGCGCCGAGTATTTTAAATACCCTCTTACCATCAATGCACTATTCACTGTCATGTGTTCACAATGCCTGCACATTGATGTGTACTGAAAAAAATAGATGAACACACAGTGACACAGACACCGACACAAATGTATGTATAAAGACACACACATAAACAGGAAGGTATACTGAAGCACCCAACGTGCTCACATATACAGGTGCAGCTAGAAACCAACGGACACAAACACAGACTTCGAAACATAAACGTGCACAGAGGATGACACAGAATTGCAATGTTCAAAAAGACAGTGTGTTTGTAGGATAACCCTCACACACCAAGTACTCATCTGATGTCATGCTTCATCATTAGGGTCTTCCCGTTCTAGCTACAGGACGGGCGTACTGCGACTCACGGAGACGTGGGAGCACTTATTATGAGAAATACTATGTGTTTTACAATTGTTATTATTGCACGGTGAAAAGAATGTTGGTGTGAGGGACTATGCGAGCGCAAAATACGCATGCAAATGTTACTTTTGGTTATGTTTGTTCTAATGTGGACTACATTAGGTCTGTGTTTGCATGTTCTTCTGTGTATATGCCCCTGTCTAAAGAGGAACGTATAGTTAGGCACAAAATGTACTCACATATACAGGGGCAGCTGTAAAAAAAGAGACACAAAGACAGAGACACACTCTGGCAAACAAACATACACAGAGACAGACATATACACACGCACAGGCTACTCAATGTTTCCCCCGGCTATGTTCCATACATGCCACCTGTAAGGGTAATGGTCTACTCGCCACCACCTCTGCTATGCGCCATACATGCCACTTCTAAGTGTAATTGTCTACTTGCCACTGCCTGCAGTCATTGCCTTCAGCTGTACTTGCGCCGAGTATTTTAAATACCCTCTTCCCATCAATGCACTATTCACTGCCACGTGTTCACAATGCCTGCACAGTGATGTATACTGAAAAAAATAGATGAACACACAGTGACACAGACACCGACACAAATGTATGTATAAAGACACACACATAAACAGGAAGGTATACAGAAGCACCCAACGTACTCACATATACAGGTGCAGCTAGAAACCAACGGGCACAAACCTAAACACAGACTCTGAAACATAAACGTACACAGAGGCTGACACAGAATTGCAATGTTCAAAAAGACAGTGAGTTTGTAGGATAACCCTCACACACCAAGTACTCATTTGATGTCATGCTTCATCATTGGGGTCTTCCCATTCTAGCTACAGGACGGGGCATACTGCAACTCACGGAGACGTGGAAGCACTTATTATGAGAAATACTATATGTTTTGCAATTGTTATTATTGCACGGTGAAAAGAATGTTGGTGTGAGGGACTATTCGAGCGCAAAATAAGCATGCAAATGTTACTTTTGGTTATGTTTGTTCTAATGTGGACTACATTAGGTCTGTGTTTGCATGTTCTTCTGTGTATATGCCCCTGTCAAAAGAGGAACGTATAGTCAGGCACACAATGTACACATATACAGGGGCAGCTATAAAAAAAGAGACGCAAAGACAGAGACACACTCTGGCAAACAAACATACACAGAGGCAGACTTATACACACGCACAGGCTACTCAATGTTTCCCCCGGCTATGTTCCATACATGCCACCTGTAAGGGTAATGGTCTACTCGCCACCACCTCTGCTATGCGCCATACATGCCACTTCTAAGTGTAATTGTCCACTTGCACTGCCTGCAGTCATTACCTTGAGCTGTACTTGCGCCGAGTATTTTAAATACCCTCTTCCCTTCAATGCACTATTCACTGTCATGTGTTCACAATGCCTGCACATTGATGTATACTGAAAAAACATAGATTAACACACAGTGACACAGACACAGACACAAATGTATGTATAAAGACACACACATAAACAGGAAGGTATACTGAAGCACCCAACGTACTCACATATACAGGTGCAGCTAGAAACCAACGTATACAAACCCAAACACAGACTCTGAAACATAAACGTACACAGAGGCTGACACAGAAGTGCAATGTTGAAAAAGACACAGTGTGTTTGTAAGATACCCCTCACACACCAAGAACTAATTTGATGTCATGCTTCATCATTGGAGCCTTCCCGTTCTAGCTACAGGCCAGGGCATGCTGCGACTCACGGAGACGTGGGAGCACTTTTTTTGAGAAATATTATGTGTTTTGCAATTGTTATTATTGCACGGTAAAAAGAATATTGGTGTGAGGCTCTATGTGAACGCAAAATAAGCATGCGAATGTTACTTTTAGTTATGTTCGTTCTAATGTGGACTAGATTAGGTCTGTGTTTGCATGTTCTTCTGTGTATATGCCCCTGTCTAAAGAAGAACATATAGTCAGGCACAAAATGTACTCACATATACAGGGGCAGCTATAAAGAAAGAGACACGAAGACAGAGACACACTCTGTCAAACAAACATACACAGAGGTAGACATATACACACGCACAGGCTACTCAATGTTTCCCCCGGCTATGTTTCATACATGCCACCTGTAAGGGTAATGGTCTACTCGCCACCACCTCTGCTATGCACCATACATGCCACTTCTAAGTGTAATTGTCTACTTGCCACTGCCTGCAGTCATTACCTTCAGCTGTACTTGCGTTGAGTATTTTAAATACCCTCTTCCCATCAATGCACTATTCACTGCCTTGTGTTCACAATGCCTGCACATTGATGTATACTGAAAAAAATAGATGAATACACAGTGACTCAGACACCGACACAAATGTATGCATAAAGACACACACATAAACAGGAAGGTATACTGAAGCACCCAACGTACTCACATATACAGGTGCAGCTAGAAACCAACGGACACAAACCCAAACACAGACTTCGAAACATAAACGTGCATTGAGGATGACACAGAAGTGCAATGTCAAAAAGACACAGTGTGTTTGTAGGATACCCCTCACACACCAAGTAATCATTTGATGTCATGCTTCATCATTGGGGTCTTCCCGTTCTAGCTACAGGACTGGGCGTACTGCGACTCACGGAGACGTGGGAGCACTTATTATGAGAAATACTATGTGTTTTGCAATTGTTAATATTGCACGATGAAAAGAATGTTGGTGTGAGGGACTATGCAATGGCAAAATAAGCATGCAAATGTTACTTTTGGTTATGTTTGTTCTAATGTGGCCTACATTAGGTCTGTGTTTGCATGTTCTTCTGTGTATATGCCTGTTAGACCTGTCAGCCCTTTGGGTGGTCCCTCCTTTTATTTATTTATTTTTGTCCCCTTTTGCCTACTAACTCTTTTCATTTTTTTTTTTATGTCCACTGGAATTTTTGGTGTTGTCCTGGGGGCTAGGTGCAGCTTTGTCCCTATGATTTTCTGAGGCCTTGACGCTCTTTGTTAAAGTGCCTTTTTGACTGAATGCACGAACACACAAAATGGTGGCTTATAACTGCCATACGTTTTACCTCAGGATCTTGGGCCATAGAAAGCTATGGGGAAGTTCTAGAACATTCTGGCTTGTTCTGGACACAGGGGACTGAGGATATAAAAGGCCAATACCTGGGCGGCCATTTTGTCACCTAAGAGCCAGTTGGAGTGCATGCTGTGGCGCTAGGGGGTCAGGCCACTCAGAGGGTTGATCTCCTTTTAAGGGTTGCCTCCTTACTGCTGTCACCGTTCCCCCTGCCTGTAGACCTGGCCCGCTGTATTTGAGTTCCTGAAATCCCTGATCACACGGTCTTCACGAGTCTAGAGGGGTTAACCCCTGGCACCTCTTTAACGAACATTTGATTCGATTTAACTAAACAGATTGTAAACAGAGGTCTTCAATCCGCTCTAATGCTTGATGTTGCTATTTAATTCAATGTAAAAGGTCGTACTTATGTATGGTGCCATATCTATTTAGCTAAAGAATGGCCTACAAGTTAAAGTAAGAAGTGTACTCATTGTATCCCTTGATTGTAGGAAACAAGGTATTGTTGAATGAGAAAAGGGGGGCAGAGAATTGGTGGTGTAGGTACCTATTGTAAGTAACTATAAATTGATTACCGGAGTAAGAAAGGTCTAAGAACCTTTATAAAAGTGACCCATATTTTTCCAAATTGTTGTAGTGTCATTTTTGAGTGGATGGGCGCTGGGTTTCTGTGAGGGTGTGACGCAAGCATAACAAAAGATTTGCCTTTGAGAATAGACCTTCCTACTCTGTGCCAGGCTACCCTATGTGGAATGGTAACCCCTGGTCCAACACTGCCCCTGTCTAAAGAGGCTCGTATAGTCAGGCACAAAATGTACTCACATATACAGGGGCAGCTATAAAAAAAGAGACACAAAAACAGAGACACACTCTGACAAACAAACATACACAGAGGCAGACATATACACACGCACAGGCTACTCAACGTTTCCCCCGGCTATGTTCCATACATGCCACCTGTAAGGGTAATGGTCTACACGCCACCACCTCTGCTATGCGCCATACATGCCACTTCTAAGTGTAATTGTCCACTTGCCACTACCTGCAGTAATTACCTTCAGCTGTACTTGCGCCAAGTATTTTCAATACCCTCTTCCCACCAATGCACTATTCACTGCCATGTGTTCACAATGCCTGCACAGTGATGCATACTGAAAAAAATAGATGAACACACAGTGACATAGACACCGACACAAATGTATGTACAAAGACACACAGATAAACAGGAAGGTATACTGAAGCACCCAACATACTCACATATACAGGTGCAGCTAGAAACCAACGGACACAAACCCAAACACAGACTCTGAAACATAAACGTACACAGAGGCTGACACAGAAGTGCAATGTATAAAAAAAGACACAGTGTGTTTGAAGGATACCCCTCACACACCAAGTACTCATTTGATGTCATGCTTCATCATTGGGGTGTTCCCGTTCTAGCTACAGGCCGGGGCGTGCTGTGATTCACGGAGACGTGGGAGCAGTTTTTATGAGAAATACTATGTATTTTGCAATTGTTATTATTGCACTGTGAAAAGAATAGTGGTGTGTGGGACTATGCAAGCGCACAATAAGCATGCAAACGTTACTTTTGGTTATGTTTGTTTTAATGTGGGCTACATTAGGTCTGTGTTTGCATGTTCTTCTGTGAATATGCCCCTGTGTAAAGAGGAACGTATAGTCAGGCACAAAATGTACTCACATATCAGGGGCAGCTATAAACAAAGAGACACAAAGACAGAGACACACTCTGACAAACAAACATACACAGAGGCAGACATATACACACGCACATGCTACTCAACGTTTCCCCTGGCTATGTTCCATACATGCCATCTCTAAGGGTAATGCTGTACTCAGCACTACCTCTGCCCCATACATGCTATCTCTAAGGGTAATGCTGTACTCAGCACTACCACTGCTATGCCCCATACATGCCATCTCTGAGGGTAATGGTGTACTCAGCACTACCTTTGCTATGCCCCATACATGCCATCTCTTAGGGTAATGGTGTACTCAGCACTACCTCTGCTATGCCCCATACATGCCATCTCAAAGGGTAATGGTGTACTCAGCACTACCTCTGCTATGCCTCATGCATGCCATCTCTAAGTTTAATGGTGTACTCAGCAGTGCCTCTGCTATGTCCCATACATGCCGCCTCTAAGGGTCATGTTGTACTCAGCACCGCCTTCACTTTGTCCCACACATGTAGCCTCTAAATACAATGCTCTGCTCGGCACCACCTTTGCTATGCCCCATACATTCTACCCCTAAAGGTAATAGTCTACTTTGTACCACCTGCACTGATCATCTTCAGTTCTCTGCATTTATGTTTCTTTTTTAGAGTGTGTCTCTGTATTTGTAGCTCTTAGTTTGTAGCTGCTCCTATATATGTGGGTACAACCTATATATATAGGAGTAACTACAAACAAAATGCACAAACATACACTCTGACAATGAAACAGACAGAAAGAGAAACAAATTCATACCCCCAGTTACTGAAAGTCTCCCCAGCTATACTCCATATATGTCACCTTTAAGGGTAATCGCCTACTTGGCACCATCTCTGCTATGCCTCATACAGTTTACCTCTAAGGGTAATAATGTACTCGGCATCATCTTTGCTATGTCCTATACATACCAGCTCTAAGGATAATGATGTACTCGGCACCATCTCTACTATGGACCATACATGCCACTTCTAAGGGTAATATTGTACTCGGCAGCATCTCAACTACGCCCCATACATGCCACCTCGAAGGATTATTGTGTACTCGACATCACCTCCCAATGCCTCATACATGCCACGTCTAAGGGTAATTGTATACTCTACATCACCTCCATATGTCCCATACATGCTACCTCTAAGGATAATTGTATACTTAATGTCACTTTCCTATGCCCCATACATGCCACCTGTAAGTCTAATCGTCTACTTGGCACCACCTGCAGTCATTACTTTCAGCTGTACTTGCATCCTCTAATTTAAATACTCCTTTCCAAACAGCGACCTGTATCCTGCCATGTGTTCACAATGCCCACACAGTGATGTATACTCAAAGAAATAGATGCACACACTCTGACACCTACAGAAATGTATATACAAAGACACACACATAAACAGGAATTTATAATGAAGAACACAACTTACTCACATATAGAGGTGCAGCTACAAACCAAGGGACACAAACACAAACATACACTCTGAAAAATAAACGTACACAAAGGCAGACACAGAAGTGCAATGTTCAAAAAGACACAGTGTGTTTGTAGGATACCCCTCACACACCAAATACTCATTTGATGTCATGCTTCATCATTGGGGTCTTCCCGTTCCTGCTACAGGACGGGGCATGCTGCGACTCACGGAGACATGTGAGCACTTTTTATGAGAAATATTATGTGTTTTGCAATTGTTATTATTGCATGGTTCAAAGAATATTGGTGTGAAGGACTATGCGAGCGCAAAATAAGCATACAAATGTTACTTTTAGCTATGTTTGTTCTAATGTGGGCTACATTAGGTCTGTGTTTGCAAGTTCTTCTGTGTATATACCCCTGTCTAAAGAGGAATGTATAGGCAGGTACAAAATGTACTCACATATAGAGGGGCAGCTATAAACAAAGAGACACAAAGACAGAGACACTCTGACAAACAAACAAACATACATAGAAGCAGACATTTACACACGCACATGCTAATCAACGTTTCCCCCGGCTTTGTTCCATAAATGCCACCTGCAAGGGTAATGGTCAACTCGCCACCATCTCTGCTATGCCCCATACATGCCATCTCTAAGGGTAATTGTGTACTCAGCATTACCTCTGCTATGCCCCATACATGCCATCTCTAAAGTTAATGGTGTACTCAGCAGTACCTCTGCTATGTCCCATACATGCTGCCTCTAAGGGTCATTTTGTACTCAGCACCACCTTCACTTTGTCCCACACATGTACCCTCTAAAGGCAATGCTCTGCTCGGCACCACCTTTGCTATGCCCCATACATGCTACCACTAAGGATGATTGTGTACTCAACATCACCTCCCAATGCCTCATACATGCCACGTCTAAGGGTAATTGTATACTCGACATCACCTCCATATGTCCCTTACATGCTACCTCTAAGGATAATTATGTACTCAATATCACTTTCCTATGCCCCATACATGCTACCTGTAAGTCTCATCGTCTACTTGGCACCACCTGCAGTCATTACTTTCAGCAGTACTTGCAGCCTCTATTTTAAATAATCCTTTCCAAACAGCGACCTGTATACTGCCATGTGTTCACAATGCCCGCACAGTGATGTATACTCAAAGAAATAGATGCACACACTCTGACAGACACCTACTGAAATGTAGATACAAAGACACACACATAAACTGGAATGTATAATGAAGCACACAACCTACTCACATAAAGAGGTGCAGCTACAAACCAAGGAACACAAACTCAAACACATTCTCTGAAAAATAAACGTACACAAAGGCAGACACAGAAGTGTAATGTGAAATAAGACACAGTGTATTTGTAGGATACCCCTCACACACCAAATACTTATTTGATGTCATGCTTCATCATTGGGGTCTTCCCGTTCCTGCTACAGGATGGGGCGTGCTGCGACTCGCGGAGACTTGGGAGCACTTTTTATGAGAAATACTATGTGTTTTGCAATTGTTAATATTGCATGGTGAAAATAATATTGGTGTGAGGGACTATGCGAGCGCAAAATAAGCATACGAATGTTACTTTTGGTTATGTTTATTCTAATGTGGACTACATTAGGTCTGTCTTTGCATTTTCTTCTGTGTATATGCCCCTGTCTAAAGAGGAACGTATAGGCAGGTACAAAATGAACTCACATACACAGGGGCTGCTATAAACAAAGAGACACATTCTGACAAACATACATAGAAGCAGACATATACACACACACAGGCTACTCAATGTTCCCCCCGCTATGTTCCATACATGCCACCTGTAAGGGTAATGGTCTACTCGCCACCATCTCTGCTATGCCCCATACATGCCATCTCTAAGGGTGATGCTGTACTCATCACTACCTCTGCTATGGCCCATACATGCCATCTCTAAGGGTAATGGTGTACTCAGCACTACCTCTGCTATGTCTCATACATGCCACCTCTAAGGGTCATGTTCTACTCGGCACCACCTTTGTTTTGCCCCATGCATGTCACTTCTAAAATTAATGCTCTGCTCGGCACCACCTCTGTAATACCTTATGATGCCACCTCTAAGGTGATGGCCTACTCGGCACCACCTCTGCTATGCTCCATACATGAGACCTGTAAAGGTAATCATCTACTCAGCACCACCTGCACTCATCACCTTAAGTTCTCTGCGTTTATGTTTCTTTTTCAGAGTGTGTCTCTGTCTTTGTATTTTTTCCTTTGTAGCTGCTTCTCTATATATGGGTACAACCTATATATATAGGAGTAACTACAAAGAAAAATACACAAACACAAACATACACTTTGACAAAGAAACATACAGAGAGGTAAACAAATACATACACACAAGTTACTGAAGGTCTCCCCAGCTATGCTCAATACATGTCACCTCTAAGGGTAATCATCTACTTGGCACTATCCGTGCTATACATCATACCTCTACCTGTAAGGGTAATAATGTACTTGGCACCACCTCTGCTATGCCCCATACATGCCACCTCTATGGGTAATAATGTACTCGGCACTGTAGGAAGGTGGATACCTGACAATGGTTACCCCAGATTTTTTGCCTTGTGTTTAGCTGGTTTTCGACTTAGTTGGCCTGGGATCCTGCTAATCAGGGCCCCAGGCTATCTGCTCTCTCTATAAAATGGATTCCATGGACCGTAGGTACATACCTAATTGGATATTGGGTCACTCATGTGAGTTCCTGTATAGTGTACCATAGGTACCCAGGGCATAGGTGCACCCAAGGCCTACCAGGGGCTGCAGCATATCTTTACCACCCACATAAACAGGAATGTATAATGAAGCACACAACCTACTCACAAATAGAGGTGCAGCAACAAACCAAGGGACACAAACACAGACTTTGAAACATTAACGTACACAGAGGCAGACACATAGGTGCAATGTTCAATAAAACACAGTGCGCTTGTAGGATACGCCTTACATATTAAATACTCATTTGATGTCATGCTTCATCATTGGGGTCTTCCCGTTCTTGCTATTGTACAAGGTGTGCTGCGACTCACAGAGACGTGGGAGTACTTTTTATGAAGAATACTATGGGGCTCATTAGGATGGAGGATTTTCCGCATCCTCCGGGCCGGCGGAAGCCACCGCCGGCCCGGCGAATGCGGAAAATCCTCTGCGGACCCACCAAAGACTCACCGCCAAATTAGGATGGCTGGTGGGTCCTGGTTTCAGTCCTCCACTTTTCCGCCGCGGTTGGCTTACAACCGCGCCGGAAAAGCTCTAACATGGCTGGCGGTGTCTATCAGACACCGCCAAAAGCGGTACAAAAGGGGGTGGTGATGGACGGAGCATCTGAATCAATCAAACACTCACACCCAGTCAAAAGATCTGGGTTTAATCAATCACCGTTCTTTAGCCCACTCTGCCACGCCAGTTCAGACATGGCTACATGCAAATCAGTCTGACCCTGTGCCTCATGGGAACAGTCCAGCCCGAACTGCCAAGCCATGTCTTCCCTGGACCAGAAAAAAGCTTCCGAGGACCGGTTTGTGGCATTCCAGCCGTCTTCAGCCCGGCTTGCTTGAATCCAGTGGCAAAGTGAGCAAGGGACTCACGTCTGAGCATACCCTGCCACACTTATGGCGGCCAAAAGCGGTACAAAAGGGGGTGGTGATGGACGGAGCATCTGAATCAATCAAACACTCACACCCAGTCAAAAGATCTGGGTTTAATCAATCACCGTTCTTTAGCCCACTCTGCCACCCCAGTTCAGACATGGCTACATGCAAATCAGTCTGACCCTGTGCCTCATGGGAACAGTCCAGCCCGAACTGCCAAGCCATGTCTTCCCTGGACCGGAAACAAGCTTCCGAGGACCGGTTTCTGGCATTCCAGCCATCTTCAGCCCGGCTTGCTTGAATCCAGTGGCAAAGTGAGCAAGGGACTCACGTCTGAGCATACCCTGCCACACTTATGGCGGCCAAAAGCGGTACAAAAGGGGGTGGTGATGGACGGAGCATCTGAATCAATCAAACACTCACACCCAGTCAAAAGATCTGGGTTTAATGAATCACCGTTTTTAGCCCACTCTGCCACCCCAGTTCAGACATGGCTACATGCAAATCAGTCTGACCCAGTGCCTCATGGGAACAGTCCAGCCCGAACTGCCAAGCCATGTCGTCCCTGGACCGGAAACAAGCTTCCGAGGACCGGTTTCTGGCATTCCAGCCGGCTTCAGCCCGGCTTGCTTGAATCCAGTGGCAAAGTGAGCAAGGGACTCACGTCTGAGCATACCCTGCCACACTTATGGCGGCCAAAAGCGGTACAAAAGGGGGTGGTGATGGACGGAGCATCTGAATCAATCAAACACTCACACCCAGTCAAAAGATCTGGGTTTAATCAATCACCGTTCTTTAGCCCACTCTGCCACCCCAGTTCAGACATGGCTACATGCAAATCAGTCTGACCCTGTGCCTCATGGGAACAGTCCAGCCCGAACTGCCAAGCCATGTCTTCCCTGGACCGGAAACAAGCTTCCGAGGACCGGTTTCTGGCATTCCAGCCGTCTTCAGCCCGGCTTGCTTGAATCCAGTGGCAAAGTGAGCAAGGGACTCACGTCTGAGCATACCCTGCCACACTTATGGCGGCCAAAAGCGGTACAAAAGGGGGTGGTGATGGACGGAGCATCTGAATCAATCAAACACTCACACCCAGTCAAAAGATCTGGGTTTAATCAATCACCGTTCTTTAGCCCACTCTGCCACGCCAGTTCAGACATGGCTACATGCAAATCAGTCTGACCCTGTGCCTCATGGGAACAGTCCAGCCCGAACTGCCAAGCCATGTCTTCCCTGGACCGGAAAAAAGCTTCCGAGGACCGGTTTGTGGCATTCCAGCCGTCTTCAGCCCGGCTTGCTTGAATCCAGTGGCAAAGTGAGCAAGGGACTCACGTCTGAGCATACCCTGCCACACTTATGTCGGCCAAAAGCGGTACAAAAGGGGGTGGTGATGGACGGAGCATCTGAATCAATCAAACACACACACCCAGTCAAAAGATCTGGGTTTAATCAATCACCATTCTTTAGCCCACTCTGCCACCCCAGTTCAGACATGGCTACATGCAAATCAGTCTGACCCTGTGCCTCATGGGAACAGTCCAGTCAGACACCGCCAGCCATATTAGGATGGTGTAAAATGTATGCGTTTCCGCGGCGGCTTTTCTGCCGTGGAAAAGCATACGGACCTTCACTTCGGGGGCCCGTTGCGGGCCCCCTGGGTGGAGGGGGAATGGGGGTGCACATGGGGGGTACCTATGGTACCCCCCTGCATTTGCGTGAACAAAGCAGCAGGCACCGCGCGGTGCCTGCCGCTTTGTGCACGCAAATGCGGTGCATGCATTTTTAACATTGCGGCGGGTGCAGCTTGAAGCTGCACCCGCCGCAATGTTAAAGATAGAGGATGTGACCGCCACCCTGGCGGTCACATCCTAATTTGCCTGGAGGGACCGCCGCGGCCCCTGCGGACGGTCCCTCCTCCTCTAGGGTGGCGTCCGCCATCCTAATGAGCCTCTAAGTGTTTTGCAATTGCAATTATTGCATGGTGAAAAAAATAGTGGCGTGAAGGACTATGCGAGTACACAATAAGCATGCAAATGTTACTTTTGGATTATGTTTGTTTTAATGTGGACTACATTAGGTCTGTGTTTACATGTTCTTCTGTGTATAAGCCCCTATCTAAAGACGAACGTATAGTAAGGCAGAAAATGTACTCACATATCAGGGGCACCTATAAACAAAGACGCACAAAGGCAGACACACACTCTGACAAACATACAAAGAGGCAGACATTTACACACACACAGGCTGCTGAACATTTACCCTGGATAGGCTCCATGCATGCAACTTGTAAGGGTAATGGTCTACTTGCTACCTGCTCTGCCATGCGCCATACATGCCATCTCTAAAGGTAATTGTGTACTCAGCACTACCTCTGCTATACCACATACATACCATCTCTGAGGGTAATAGTGTACTCAGCACTACCTCTGCTATGTCCCATACATGCCGCCTCTAAGGTTGATGTTCTACTTGGCACCACCTTCACGTTGCCCCATACATGTAGCTTCTAAAGGCAAAGCTCTGCTTGGCACCACCTTTGCTACACCCGATACATGGCTCCTCTAAATGTAATAGTCTACTCAGCACCACCTGCACTGATCACCTTCAGTTCTCTGCATTTATGTTTCTTTTTCGGAGTGTGTCTCTGCATGTGTGTCTCATAGTTTATAGCTGCTCCTCTTTATATGGTTACAACCTATATATAGAAGGGCACCTACAAAGAAAAACACACAAACACAGACACATACTCTGAAAAAGAAAATATACAGAGATGCAAACAAATGCATACACACAAGTTACTGTAGGTCTCTCTAGCTATGCTCCATACATGTCACCTGTAAGGATAATCGCCTACTTAGCACCATCTCTGCAGTGCCTCATACATGCTACTTCTAAGGGTAATATTGTACTCGGCACCATCTCAACCATGCCCCATACATGCCACCTCTAAGTGTAATTGTGTGCTCAACATCACCTCTCTATGCTCCACACATGCCACGTCTAAGGGTGATTGTGTACTCGACATCACCTCTCTATGCACCATATATGCCATCTCTACGGATAATTATGTACTCAACATCACCTCCCTATGTACCATACATGCTACCTCTAAGGGCGATTGTGTACTCGACATCACTTTCCAATGCCCCATACATGCCATCTGTCTAATCGTCTACTTGGCACCACCTGCAGTCATTACCTTCTGCTGTACTTGCACCCTCTATTTTAAATACTCCTTTCCAAACAGCAACCTGTACTCTGCCATGTGTTCACAATGCCCGCACAGTGATGTATACTCAAAGATGCACACACACTGACAGAACCCTACAAAAATGTATATACAAAGACACACACATAAACAGGAATGTATCATGAAGAACACAACCTACTTACATATAGATGTGCAGCTACAAACCAAGGGACACAAACACAAACACAGACTCTGAAAAATAACCGTACACAGAGGCAGACACAGAAGTGCAATGTTCAATAAGACACAGTGTGTTTGTAGGATACCCCTCACACACCAAATACTCATTTGATGTCATGCTTCATCATTGGGGTCTTTCCGTTCTTGCTACAATACGGGGCATGCTGCAACTCACGGAGAGGTAGGAGCACTTTATTTCAAAAATACTATGGGGCCCATTAGGATGTCGGGCGGATTGCCCCCGCCAGGCTGGCGGTAGCCACCGCCAGCCTGGCGGGGGCAATCCGCCCGACATCCTTCCCTGAATTCCCCCCGCCATATTAGTATGGCGGGGGGGGGACCGCAGCGGATGAAAACACCGCCCGCCACTTTTCCGCAAGAGTGCAATGCCTTTCCGTGGCGGCAATGCCGCCACAGAAAGGCAGGCGTTCTTTACTCTGGGGGCCCCCTGCGGGCCCCCAGAGTGAAGGTGAGTGAAGGTGAGTGGGGGGTGCACACGGGGGGTACCTGTGGTACCCCCCTTCATTTTCATTTCCAAAGCGGCAGGCACAGCGCGTTGGCTGCCGCTTTGGAAATGAAAATGCTGTGATGTATTGTCAGCATTGTGGCAGGCGGTGCAGAGAGCACCGCCCGCCACAATGCTGAGAATACAGGATGTGCCCGCCACTGTGGCGGGCACATCCTAATGGCACCCCCGGGACCCCCGCCCTTCAGGCGGGCGGTCCCGTTTTCCGATAGGGTGGCGGACGGGCAAAGCCCGCCCGCCATCCTAATGGACCCTTATGTGTTTTGCAATTGTTATTATTGCATAGTTAAAACAATAATGGTGTGAGGGACTATGTGAGCGCACAATAAGCATGCTTATGCTACTTTAGGGTGTGTTTGTTCTTATGGGCACTACATCAGGTTTATGTTTGCATATTCTTCTGTTGTCTGCCCCCAAGTGAAGAGAAACGTGCAGCCATGATTCAAATGTAGTTATATATACAGGGGCAGCTACATATTAACGCACAGAAAGACAGACACACACTTTAAAGAAAAAAACATACAGAAGTAGATATATACAAACACACAAGCTACTTAACGTCTTCCCTATCCATGCTCCATACATGCCACCTCTAAAGGTGATAGTCTACTTAGCACCATCTACACTCATCACCTTTAGTTCTTTGCATGTATGTTTCTTTTTCAAAGTGCTCCTCTGTCTTTGTGTCTCCTAGTTTGTAAATAGTCTTCTATATGTAGGTCTTCTATATGTGTAGAGAAGTGTGGCTCAATGGTTGGAGCGGCAGACCCTGATGCAGAGGTCTAGCTCGGGACCAGGGTTCAATTCCCCACCTCGGCGGGTCTTGGGCTAAAAAATTCCATGGACCTGATAATTCTCACCTCGGTGCCTATTCCAATCATGGAGTCCCACTCTGCAACTCTGGGCAATAGCTTGCTTAATCTCCACAATGGCCCCCACAACGCTACGATGCCTGGCCTCCACCTTGGGGGTGCCCAGGAGTGGACACCTTACAGGGACAGCCAGGATGGGTTCCACAGCGGTATTCGTACAAGCGCCTTGAGACCCTTGTGGGTGAGTAGTGCGCTATACAAGTATCAATTTACATTTACATTTACATTACAATGTGCATATAGATAGGCAACTACAAACCAACAGACACAAATACACACACTCACTGTGATAAAGAAACATAGACAAAAGCAGACATTTACAAATACTCAGTCTATAGTCTACTCAGTACCACCTCTGCTATGCCCCATAAATGCCACCTCGAAGGGTAATGGTCTACTGGCTACCACCTTTGCTATGCCCCATACATGCCACCTCTAAATGTAATAGTCTATTTAGAATCATGTGCACTTCTCGCCTTCAATTCTTTGCATGTATGTTTCTTTTTCAAAGTGTATCTCTGTCTTTGTATCTCTTCATTTGTAGCTGTTTCTCTCTATGTGGGTACACCATATATATAAAGGAGCAGCTACAAATAAAAAAACACAAACACAGACACACATTTTAAAAAAGAAACATAAACAGAGGCAAACAGACACACACAGACAAACTACTAAAAGTCCGTGATGTGGAGGACCACGGATATAGGTGCTGTTGAATGCAGTAAACCATCCAATTCGATTAATTATCTGGGTGTCACGAATCAATCTATGACTAGTAAGGCAGCAAATCCGAATACGAGTGCTCAAGATGTAGGCTACACATCACGGAGCACAGGCTAATTAATTGTGCCTGCACGGATCGTCTGGCTTCCCTCGGAACAGCCTCGAATTATACCAAAGCTGCCTCAGCACCGTCTCTCCGTCAACCCAGTCCTGAAGATGATCCCAAATAATGAGGATCGAAACGCCGTCGACACCTCAGCGCAATAATAGGTGCAACCCACAATGTGGTTCACAATGACTACAATCCACTTAATTTAGAACTCAAGCTTCACGACTTAACTGGAGCCACATTGTGTCCTATTCCTCACTGTATATACTTCAGCACCAGTCACTATGCGCCGTTTATGCTGATCACAATTGTCACTTGAGTCGCTACCCTGTCCATCACTTGCACTTCTTGATCACCAAGTACAATTTGGGTTGTATTGGTATTTATTGACCTACAGTGCTGCTACAACTGTACTCTGTTTTACTTTCCTGAACTAAACATGATGCCATGAGCACACTTGAAAATAAATTGTATGAGTCTCCTTACTTTCTTTCTCAGATAATGTCTTTTGCATATCTATACTAATTGTCTTCCAATAATACCAGTTGGGTTTTTGTGTGTTCATTTTGATTATCTACCCCAATCCCAACGTGGTTGACTGGTTTTTGCTCCTGTGCCTTTGTACAATGCCTCATACACAGCACCTCTAAGGGTAATGGTGTACTCAGCAACACTTTTGATATATCTATACATGCAACCTCTAAGGGTAATCGTCTACTTAGCAACAGTTCTGCTATTTTACATACATGCTACTCCTTTACTATAAATATGTAATGCAATTCTTCCAACAGGTCAAGTTACTTTACTAACTGCTAGGTAAAACACACTGCTTCGTAACAGCAGTTATGCTTACAAATAAATCTACCATATGAAGTACTTTACTGTTACATATGCACACTATACTACTTTGCAATTCTAAATACAATCACAATATGTCTATTTCTTACAAAATAGACACACATAGACTACAGCTTTAGTACTGTACAAATAAAATAAATTCATATACAACCCCTAGTAAAAATTTAGAAATTAATGACAGTACCTTAGTCAAAGTACAATACCTAACATGCATCATAACTTACTAAACACATATTGATATAACAAACACATATTAGCATATTATTGCTTTTGATAGTATTAAAGTATGTGCTCTGTGTAATAAGTGTTTACTGATATTGTGGACACAATTATAGTAAATATAAAACAAATGTTGCAGCTACCTATTAGTTTTAAACTAAAGAAAACCTAATCTTTACTGTGAACATTCATAATGTACATAGCCACTCACCACAACTCTTTACTCATTCAAGCACATAAGCTCAATAATGGCCACATTATAAAGTACAAAATACATCGCATTGCCTACTCATAACACACTAAACAACATACCAAATAGATCCTTTACAATGCATACATGTAGCACTTAAACTTAACATCCAGTCACTACATTAAAAGGTTGTAGCCTAAATCAGCATTCCTACTGCCACATATTATAATACAAACACACAGTAATTAAATTCTACAAACTTATCATGCTTATAATGCTTAGTTAGTCCTAACATCCTTCCAGTTAACGTTCATAACATTATGGCTTCTAGCTCAATACTCCTTCTGTCTCAATAATTAACGTCACTTCCTTTAACCAGCAACAGTGGATAGTTATTGTTTGTGTAAAACACACTATTCTATAAAACCTCCTAGCAAACAACATCCAATCAAATATTTTTAGTAATAAGTTTCACAAATAACAGTGCATTACTTACAACATACCAATCAACATGCACTATATTCTATCCAACATATAAAGGTATTACTAACACATCTCAGTCAATAATTACATGCAATATTATTGTATTAGTTCATCTAAAAGTAGATCCTCAGCAGTAAGATACGGAGAAACAATAGTAGGTTAGGAGGTAATAATCTATTACCTACACAGAATTACAGGTAAGTAAACATATGAATAAATACAACAAAATTCAATGCATGCACTGTATGGCCTTAGAGCATGCAGTACACGTAATAAAATTCATTTTATTTATTTATATGTTTACTTACTTATCACCCTCCATAATACAAACATTACTATCTTCCACCTTACTCTTTCTTATTCCTACATCACTACTTAACAGCTAATCCCACCACCAATTGCTACTATTTGTAAACTATATTTGTAACACGTTCACACTATATTATAAAAAATACGCTCTGCTCTGTTTGTTAAAAGTAAGAAAGTATTGTACATTAATTAATGTATCATGCAAAAAAGCATTGCAGTGTTTATCTCAAAAACACACACTAATATGCATAACGAATTGTTTACCATATAAATATAAATATCTCTTTTCGCATTTAACAATTTTTATACATATAAACACATTTTTGGTCTCCTCAGCAGTAAGATATTTTGCAATGTAAAAACATACTTTTTAGACTGCATATTCATACTTTGTAGAAACCAAAACAGTATAGCTTCTACCCTTACAAAACAGAAATAAAACAGTGATATCCATATTCACAGTTATAAATTAAAAAATCGTTGCTGTAAAACCAAACACCATAGCAAATACCTCTTTTAAGATGCATGCAAGTCACATTTATGCTAACAGCAAGCTATCTCTGCATCCCCTTTTGCCACACATTATAATGCAAACACAAAGCAAGTATATTTTACTAAATATATTTTACAAACATATTGCACTATTTGTTCAATTCAGAACTCTTGTCATCATATCTACTAATGTCCATTATAGAATCAACTTCCACTTCATTCCTCCTTCATTTTTCAACAATTCATGCCACTCCCATAAACAACCTCTATACCTTACTACCTCTTGATCCAAAAACACTGCTTTATAACACCATTTTGCAAACATCAGCTATACTCACATTACTTATTGACCTTTACACCAAAGCACAATACCTTTATACCAACATACTCTAATACTTTACAATTTCATAAACAATCCTATATATCTTCTTCTAATAAATACTTCTACACTAAAATGTTCATACAGTACAACTAAAGCAGTGTATTACACTATTCAATAATTACTTTAACAATACTCTGCACATTCATTCTTTTCTAACTCTTGTATTACATGGATACAAATAACTGTTCTAAGCATATTTGAGTAATTCAGTCAAAACACAATTGTTATGCTTTAATAATTTACAATAATACATGCCTTAAAACAACATTTCATATTGTACATGCAAAACACATATAGGTCAAATCAGGATACTTACAATAAATATCAACACATACTAAAAATTATATTATACAAAAACACTTCATTTATATTTTCTAGAAGATGTAATTACCAACCAATATATCGAGATACTTAAATACAAACTCTCCTACCTTACTCTTCATACATTGTTTTCTTCTCTCTTGTCTGTTTATGCAGGGCAGGGGCCTAAATTTAATACTGTAAATAAATAACACTGCATTACTAATTATTATAACACAAAACAATTACAGCCATTCTTAAAAACAATGCAAAGGGGAAGCAATATTTCCAAAGTGCAATTACCTTACTTGCAATGGCTTCTTCTTTTTCTTTTGTAAATCGCTTGTACAATCTTCATAGTACTGTAAATACATTGTTACAATAATATATTATAACCACATTCACATAAAAGTACTTTAACTTGTGTTAAAAAATAACACATAACACACCAGCTACTTACCTCTTTATTATCTTGCTGCTCCATGTTTTTCTCTCCACTTAGCGAAGTAAGGCATCAAAAAAATAAATAATCTTTCTCAGGTCCCAAAATTGCAAGCAGTTAGTAACAAACAATACAAACGAGATGCCATGCATAGTAAAATACATAATAGCTAAAAATAATAGCACATAATACTTTTTTTCGTTCAAATATATATAATACGGTAAAATTAAAACATCAAGCAGAGTTAACATTAAATATCAAACAATACCTTCCTGCTTGCATGTTATCCTTTCTTCCTAACTGTAAACAGACAGGTAAACATATACAAAACAAAAGATCAAGTACATCAATTTCAGACAACATTCAATAACAAAGCATACCTTAATGGTTGCATGCTGTACTCTGTTGTCACCTCCCTACAAAAAACTGGACATATATAATACAAAACTGATCAAATACATAAAATAAAAGCAATATTAAAGTGTACCTTTATGGTCGCATGTTGTCCATTCTCCTCAACTCCGTACAAAAAGGTGCACATATACAAAACAAAGATATGATATAGTAAATACATTATATTAAACACATAAAGTCAAGCCAATGTTAAAAACCAAAATTTACCTTCGTCTTCTTTTATTGCTATGTCTTTTCTACACCTGTTAGTGATATAAGCATCGCAAAAACACTATCAATATTGTTAGTTGCAATGTGAATCTATTTTCGCACTACATTAAAAAAAACGTACCTTTTAGTTCACTCACTGTTACAGCTTCTCCAGTCAGGTCTTTTGGGAAGGTCATTAGTTCAATGATATCTATATCAGCATGTACCATAAATAACACATGCGTATTAATAAACAGTACACAGCAGATTCACAAAATGCTACAATATACACTAATAATAAATACTGCATGCAGTAGATATGATACAGCATAACAACCATAACAAAAACATTAACTAAAATTGGAAATCGCACAAATACGTTAACAGTATTAACGTACCTAATGCATAACTAGAGGCAACGTAAAATAAAAAATAGTAACTTTTCTTTTCTTCCTGGTCCCTCTTCTTTTCAGCTCTGTTCCGTCAAGTTAAGCATCATAACAATTAAATCACAGTTGACAGTTATGGTAAATAACATACATGTATTATCAAACACTACACAGCAGATTTGCAACGCAATAAAATACTACATTCATAAATAGTAAAATCGATAAGTATTGTCATACACAACCAAACAAAACAAACCTTACCTTTTGCATCCCTCATAGCGCCTTCTTTCTTGCTACCGATTACATAGGTGTGGCATCAGAAAAGTAGCATAAACATTGGAAATCCCCGTACAGTAAACGTGCGTATAGCATCAACATTGGAAATCCCCACACAGTACAAGTGTGCATAGCATTAACATTGGAAATTCCCATACAGTAGAAGTGCGCATAAATTCTCATTAGCACTTTCAACAAACTACACAGGCGTGTTAAAAAAATAGCATCACAATCAAAACATGTAAAACACACTATTAAAAAAATTAATAACACATTTAATTAATTATACCATTTGTTTACGATTAACAGACCACCATACATAAAGTAAAAGTCACTCGCTGCTCCAAAAACAAATAGCAAAACATTTAAAATAGACAGTATTAACAAATATTCACACATTAAATTAATTATACCATTTATTTACTAATAACACACTACCACATAAAACAATACAAAAACTACATTTACATTTTATAAAGCAAATAGCAAAATAGCAAAACAATAAATATGTTATAAAAATAAAACTTACCCTTACCTTCCATCAATGCTCCTTCGTTCCCCGTCTCCTCACTTCTCCGGTCGACTCGATAAGCGAGAACAAAACAAAAAAATTCTCATTAGCACTTTCAACAAATTAAACGCACGTTAAAAAAACAAATAGCATTCCATTTTAAACATTTCAAATAGACAGTATTAACAAACATATAACACATTGATATAATTATACTATGTATTTACTAACAACACACTACCACATAAAACAATAAAAAAATACATTTACATTTTATAAACCAACCATCAAAATAGCAAATAAATAAATATGTTCTAAGAATAAAACTTACCTTTACCTTCCATCAAAGCTCCTTTGTGCCCCATCTCTTCAGTTCTCCGGACCACTCGATAGGCTCGAACAAAACAAAACATTCTCATTAGCACTGTCAACAAATTACATGCATGTTAAAACAACAAATAGCATTACATTTAAAACATTTAAAATAGACAGTATTAACAAATATATCACACATTAAACTAATTATACCATTTATTTGCTAATAGCACACAACCTCATAAAACCATACAAAAACTACATTTACATTTTATATACTAACCAGACAAAAAGCAAAAAAGTAAATACGTTATAACAATAAAAGTTACCTTTACCTTCCGTCAATGCTCCTTCGTGCCCCATTTCCTCACTTCTCTGGTACACTCGATAACCTAGAATAAAACAAAAAATTCTCATTAGCACTTTCAACAAATTAAACGCACGTTAAAAAAACAAATAGCATTAAATTTTAAACATTTCAAATAGACAGTATTAACAAATATATAACACATTAAGTTAATTCTACCATTTATTTACTAATAACACATTACCACATAAAACAATACAAAAATTTAAATTTACATTTTATATACAAACCATCAAAATAGCAAATAAATAAATATGTTCTAAGAATAAAACTTACCTTTACCTTCTGTCAATGCTAATTCGTTCCCCGTCTCCTCACTTCTCCGGTCGACTCGACAAGCTAGAACAAAACAAAAAAATTCTCATTAGCACTTTCAACAAATTAAACGAACGTTAAAAAACAAATAGCATTACATTTTAAATATTTTAATTAGACAGTATTGTCAAATGGCTAACACATTAATTGAATTATACAATTTATTTACTAATAACACACTACCACATAAAACAATACAAAAATTATATTTACTTTTTATATATCAACCATCAAAATAGCAAATAAATAAATACGTTATAACAATAAAACTTACCTTTACCTCAGTCAATTGCTCCTTCATACCCTGTCTCCTCACGTCTCCGGTCCACTCGATATGCTTGTACAAAACAAAAAAAATTCTCATTAGCACTTTCAACAAATAACACGCACGTAAAAAAAACAAATAGCATCACATTTAAAACATTTAAAATGGACAGTATTAACAAATATATCACACATTACATTTTTTATACCATTTATTTACTAATAACACACTACCACATAAAAGAATACAAAAACTGCCTTTACATTTTATAAAGCAACTAGCAAAATAGCCAAAAAATAAATATGTTATAAAAATTAAAACTTACCTTTAACTTCCGTCAATGCTCCTTTGTGCCCCATGTCCTCACTTCTCAGGTCCACTCAATAAGCTAGAGCAAAACAAAAAAATTGTCTTTAGCACTTTCAACAAATTAAACACACATTAAAAAACAAATACCATTACATTTTAAACATTTCAAATAGACAGTATTAACAAATATACAACACATTACGTTAATTATACCATTTATTTACTAATAACACACTACCACATAAAACAATACAAAAACTACATTTACATTTTATAAAACAACTAGCAAAATAGCACCAAAAAAAATAGGTTATAAGAATAAAACTTACCTTTACCTTCCGGCAATGCTCATTTGTGACCCATCTCCTCACTTCTCCGGTCGACTCGACAAGCTAGAACAAAAAAAAAAAATTCTCATAAGCACTTTCAACAAACTAAACAAACGTTAAATAAACAAATAGCATTACATTTTAAACATTTCAAATAGACAGTATTAACAAATATATCACACATTAAACTAATCATACCATTTATTTACTAATAGCACACTACCACATAAAACCATGCAAAAACTACATTTACATTTTATACACCAAACAGCCAAAAAGCAAAAAAGTAAATATGTTATCACAATAAAACTTACCGTTACCTTCCGTCAATGCTCCTTTGTGCCCCATCTCCTCACTTCTCCGGTCCACTCGATAGGCTCGAACAAAAAAAAAAAAATTCTCATTAGCACTTTCAACAAATTACACGCACTTTAAAAAAACAAATAGCATAACATTTAAAACATTTAAAATGGACAGTATTAACAAATATATCACACATTAAATTAATCATACCATTTATTTATTAATAACACACTACCACATAAAACAATACAAAAACTACATTTATATTTTATAAAGCAACTAGCTTACCCGTCGCGTGTTGCTGCTATGTCCGAAGAAATGAAATTCAAGGAATTTCGTTATGATAGCATACAATTTACATTGTGTCATTTTTGTTGAAACATATTAATTTTAATATGGAAAACATTTCAAAGTGTCGTCTTAATTCTATTTTTTTATTCGAGTGCTTGTGGATACACAATTTCTTTTTCTGTCTGGTGCGTACATCAGTATTTGAAAGATTATAAGGGCCCTGGGGGGCCGATATTTAAAAAAAATGTATGCCAGAAACCTTCGCGGGAGTGTACTCAACAGCTTCCCAAAGTTTAATGGCGATCGGATAAATGCTGTTTTAATTCTATTTATTTATTCAAGTGCTTATGGATACACGATTTTTAGTTTTTCCGTCTTGTGCGTACATCAGTATTCGAAAGATTATGAGGGCCCTGGGGGGCCGATATTGAAAAAAAATTGAATGCCAGAAACCTTTGCGGGAGTGTACTCAACAACTTCCTAAAGTTTCCTGGTGATCAGATGGATGCTGTTTTAATTCTATTTATGTATTCGAGTGCTTGTGGATACACAATTTTTTGTTTTTCTGTCTTGTGCATACATCAGTATTTGAAAGATTAAGAGGGCCCTGGGGGGCCGATATTTTAAAAAAATTATGCTAGAAACCTTCGCGGGAGTGTACTCAACAACTTCCCTAAGTTTCATGGCGATTGGAAGAATGGTGTTTTAATTCTATTTATTTATTCGAGTGCTTGTGGATACACGATTTGTTGTTTTTCCGTCTGGTGCTTACATCAGTATTCGAAAGATTATGAGGGCCCTTCGTGCCCCATCTCCTCACTTATCTGGTCCACTCAATAAGCTAGAACAAAACAAAAACATTCTCATTAGCGCTTTCAACAAATTAAACGAACGTTAAAAAAACAAATAGCGTTACATTTTAAATATTTAAAATAGACAGTATTAACAAATATATAACACATTAATTCATTTATACTGATAGAGTGCGCAGGTCACCCGACTCTATTTACCATACTCACCTGGGCCTATAAAACAATGCAACTTATCATTTAGTTTAATCAGGTAACCTGTACTCTTACTCTAATCAGTGATTTATGAATTTCATTTAGGACCTATAACATTGACTTACCAATCCTTGTCATCGGTATCTAAAGTCCTAAGGGATCAAAGGAGTTAGAATAATAGGTAGAATAATAACATTGCACTCATATAATAACCACAGACTCTGGAAATGTTTTAAACTCTTTATCTAAAATTCTTTAAATTCTTTAATCCAAGCATTGATCAATAAAAAATTCTCAATTAGGAAAATAACGATTAGAATGAAAATATGCAGAGATTTTATAAGGCAGTCTTCACGCATTAGGGTGGGAAGAGAGAAGGAAACAGTACAAGGACATACCCACATAGAATATTTACCTAGAATGTTGTGAAGAACTAACCCTGTCCACGGGTCAGTTATAGGATAGAACCCCGCAAGTGCCAGCGAGATGACAGATGCCGACCAGAAATCAGGACAAGTGCAGCCAGATTGGATCAGGACAGGACCACCACAGGCTAAGACCGGCACCCAGCGTTAAAGTTGCTACGCTAGCGTACAACCCTCCCTGCAGCTAACAGCCAGAACCCCGTTTGTCTTTTCGAATTCTCCAACAGAGTGCTCCGCCAGCACCCTTACTCCCAAACCCCGATTTGGTTATCAAATCTTCTGACAGAGTGTTCCGCCAGCACCTCTGCTCACGATCACCTATTGAGTTTGTTGGGTCAGTGACAAGTCAGCTATTAGGACAAGTCGGACAAATTAACTAACTAAGCCTACCCTAGTTATACTATTTTTCAGGTCAGTGTAGCACCCCCCAATGTTGCAATTTAAGGATCCCCAAATTTGATTGGATAAGAGACGGGGAGAGATCATCACACCATACTAAAATGAAACTTTTACTTCAGAATATTCTATTAACGTTCCCACCCATCAAATTTAATTTTCCCATGCATCTTTATTCCACGCAACAATGGATTTTCTTGTAGAAGTACAATGTTAACAATATTTTCTTCCGCTTGGGGTCAGCAGGTTATGTTCCCAGGCACATCTTTTAGTGTGCTGTAAGCTTGGCATGGCTTCAATGTCAAATGACTTCAGCTTCTTCTGCAGTTTAACATGCGCAGTGTGGGTTTTCAAGATGGAGTAACAACGCCTCCCAGGCCCAAGATTTATTGTTACATGAAAAATAGAAAAGAAACAGTTTTAGAACACAGAATAAATGAATGTACTGTATACCACTTATCTCTACTCTATTCCTATTACTTTATTTTAACTATTGCGTTATAAGTTAGGCAGAACGAACAGCTTAGCAAAAGCAGCGGTGCAAGTTTCTTGGATGTGAGGACACAGAGCAGCCATCTAAGTTCTAGTGCGCAGAAGCAAAAGATTCCCTCTAAAGCAGAAAGTACATCATGTCTGGTGAGTGTGACAGATGCATGCGCAATAAGAAATCCCGCTTAGCAGCGCCATATTAATGCAAGCGAGTTATCGTTAGTAAAAGCACATATGCAAGCTTCACCTAGATGTCATGTAATGCAATATTAATAGGACAAAACACGTTGATTTAGTACATTATGGGTTATTAGAGAGGGTTGATTACAAGCAAGTCGTTTTTCTTACGCAACCTTGCTCCGTCAATCCCCTCTTTGATGATATTTTATATCATCACTAATTAATGTAACAGATGCCAACTTTTCACATTTCACCCAACTCAATTTCTTCAAACTTTCTTCTAGGATTTTTCTCATTATTTAAATGAAAGGTTTTCATTTTCTTATATATGTTCCCATTTAATTCTTCAAGTTTCATTTCATTGCAGTTTCTTTTCTTTCCTCTTTCATTTACTGTATACCTTCTTCTGTGTTTATGACATTTACAACATATCATTATTCCTAAAATTAGTAAGCCTATTCCCACCATTGGCATCAGTATCCTACCGACAAGACTTTTTCCTACATTAGTAATCCAACTACCTATAGAGGAGAGACCATCGGTAAGTCTCTTCCATGTACTATCAACCTCCAGTGGTTTAAGCTCTTTTCCCAAATGTGTAATATTCCTTACATACCCTTTAATTTCAACACTTTTGTCAGGTATGTAAGTGCAACAATGTTGCGCTTTCAACATTCTACAGACTCCGCCCTCTTTTGCTAATAATGTATCAAGAGCAAGTCGTTTTTGTAAAACCATTGATCCTATCGCAACCAATTCGGTATTGACCATTAAGAACCCTCCAGCAGTATCAGTCGATAAACGATCCACTACTTTGACAATTTACAAATTCTTTGCGTATTAAGAACCACTCCCACTGTAGGTATCAATGCACTAAATTTATCACCTACTATTTCTCCAAAACTAGCTCTTTTGCTACGTATTAATCCATTAGTTTCTTCATTGTTTCCAGTTATTTTGTTTACATGATATATCTTTGGGAATACTATTCCAAAATAGCAGCTCCCATACCAATGATCTGGCAGTTTATAGTAAGCCTTGTTTCCACATATACAATACATTCCAGGAAACGCAGGTTCAGTTCCATCTTTGAAACCCCAATCCCCATCTACCTTATAATTGTGCTCACATTCACTGGAGCCAATGAATATATTGTTATAATAACTTGTTCTTTCTCTATGGAAACAGAGTTTCCCTTTCTTTTCAAAATCCAGCAAAATAGCAGCATGAGTTTTGCCATTTGGGGTGAACCCTATATTTTCAGCCAATTAAGGAATTTTATGATTTTTACCATTTGCCTTTCTTTGGAATTTCTCTCTCCTTTGCTCAACCATATTCAAAAATATTTTCTCCTTTTCATGTAATAAGCATGTTAAATTATCCTTGTGTGCTTCAGCTATATCTATTGTACCTATTGTTAGAATATATTCACCCATATAACGTGTTACATCACTTTTAGTACGTACAGGATTCAGGTTACTACATATAGAAAGTTCAGAAAATATTACATCTAAGTTAGAATAATAGTATTCTAAGGGTCCTTTCTTATAAAATAGGCTAGCCAAAATACTACATGAAATACCATATGTAAGGGGTAAATGATGATATGTAACCCCCTCAGCAACTGATGTAGGTAACTTCATACACACATAGCAATCTTCTATTTCCATAGCTTCTACATAGTGTACTAATAGATTTGCAAATACATTCAAGTATGTTCTATTTTTAATTGTACTATAATGTAACCCTTCCTCATCTGATGCTTCTAAATCTATTTTCTGTTGTCTGATACTAAGTGCCTTTTCGTGTATATCTATCTTTTCAGGTGTAACTACCTTCTCATGTATGTTAATGTTATTCTTCATGTCTCTACTCATTATATAAGGAATAGCTACTGTTAGACCTAACTATATTATAAGTATTATCAATATACTACATACGCATATTCTACAGCATGTTTTGAAACAGTTTCTTTTCGGTCTTCCATTAACAGTATGATCAGCCATTTCTGACTAAGGAGACTCAACCCCTCTTTGTAACTTTTACACAGTCTTCTAACCTGTGAAATTTTCTCAAGTTGGTCTCACTTTTTCGTCAGTCTGATCAGCAACTATATCATCATCACTTTCGTCACTTATTTCTAAGTTTTAAAAGTCTTCAAAGATGACGTCAGTCCATTCAGGGCCTCTGAATTTGTTATTCAGCCTTTTCAGTCGTGGACTTCTCCTTCTTGGTTGTGTTGTAGATTGTTCAGTTTGACTTGTTATTTCATTTACTTGTTCTGGTTCTTCATCTATTGTCTTTAGACAAAATTTCAGTCTTTTGACAAACCTAGGCCATTTGTCTCCTTTTCTGAGTCTTTTAGTTGGCACCGTGCTCTGCCCTTCTTCAAGTGTTCTCTTATTTTCATTCAGTTGTGGCACAACAATTTCAATGCTGTCTTCTGTATCCCTCTCTATCTGACTAGGTCCAGGTCTTATTTCAGCCTCTTCTGCCTGGTCACTAATCTGGCCTTGTTCAGGTGTCTTCTGAATTTGACTTTGATTTTGATTTGTTTCACCTTCTTCTTCCTGAACACTTTTTTCTACACCTATCTGGTCCTGCTCAAGCTCTTCGAACCCTTTTTTCTTCTGCTTGAGCTCCCGCCCTATTACCTGTCTGTCCCTCCTCAGACTCTAGAGTTCTTGGTGGAGTGTCGTTTGTCTGAGTATTTTAATCTTTCCTTATCTGGTCCTCCTCAGAATTACTACTGGCTTGGATTTCTGTAATCTGAGTACGTTCTTCTAGACCTATCTCGTCCTCACTATCACTCTGACTGTCTAAATAAATTTGACTTCTGGTTCTCACATATTCTGCAGGTATGTCGACTACTGGAATCCAATCAACCTGACTGGTGCTCGGTTGTTCCGCTTCAGCTACTTCAGGATCGATATCTTGAGACCCATCAGCTGCACAACCTTCAGATTCAGTTTCATCAGGTTCGGTCACTCTTTTGTGTGACTGGCATGAATCCAGTGTGGAACTTCTTCGCACTTTACAGCTGTGGTGGTAACCAAGATTACTTGACGTGGTTTTCCACACCTTAGTGCAAGGCAAGATTTCTGAGTGTGTTTCTTTAACACTACCCAATCACCTGGGTTCAGGTCATGTGCTGGAGTTGCTTGTCTGGCCACAGCGTCTTCCCCAACCTGGTCAGAGATAGAACACACTTGGTCAGCCAGTTCTTTGCAGTACTCCAGTACTAAGTCATCAGATATATTTATCAGCTTGTGTCCTGGCACCCATGCCTGCCTTAGTGATCTTCCCATCAGTATTTAATGAGGACTCAAGCCTGTGTTCCGGTATGGAATACTTCTGAGTCTCTTCAGAACAAGAGATAAAGCATCTGGCCACTCTAATCTGGTAGATTCATACATCTTTCCTAATCTTGACTTGATTGTGCCATTCAGTTGTTCTACCACTCCAGAAGCCTCTGGGCGGTTTGCACAGTGCAGCATTTGCTTAATATTGAATGCTTCACAGATTAGGCCAATTATTTCATTATTAAAATGACAGCCTCGGTCTGATTCAATTGTTACTGGAAAACCAAAACGTGGTATGAGTTCTCGGAGTCGGAGTTTGGCTACAGTGATGCTATCATTCCTATGTGTGGGGTAAGCTTCCACCCATTTAGAAAACAAACAGACAATAACAAGGATGTATTTTAGTCCTCGACAAGGGGGTAACTGAATGAAGTCAATTTGTAATCGTATGAAGGGACCCTCTGCCTTCCCAATCTTTCATGGTAACACTACGGTTTTCTTCCCAGGATTCATTTGTTGACAAATTAAACATCTATGGCAAAGTGCTTCTGCTATGTTCCTGAACTTCGCATTGAACCATGACTGTCTGAACAAACGTATCATGGCATCTCTTCTTAAATGGGAGTCTACGTGGTACATCCTAGCCATAGGAGCAAGCATACAGTCTGATAACACAGGTCTACCATCAAGGTAAACAATGACACCATCTTCATCCCTTCTCTGACAACCTATCTTTCTCCAATCTTCCCTTTCCCTCGGTTCTGCTTCATTTTGCAAATCTCTCACCTCCTCCCACGTTCTCACACCTTCAAGCAACATAAGTTGGCAGCTGTTTCCACCTGTTTCAATTTTCTTTATCACAGCCATTTGCCATTTTAAATTTTGCACAATGTTGGGCTAGCTGGTCAGCATATCGGTTACCAGCTTTCACTTTGTCCTTTCCGGATTGGTGAGCAGCAAACTTGACCACAGCCACTTCTTTTGGCAATTTTATTGCTTCAAGCAAATCTTGTACATAATGACCATTTTTAATAGGAGTACCTGAAGAAGTCAGAAACTGCCTTTGCATCCAGAGCTGGCCAAAGTCAAGCACAACCCCGTGACCATACTGGCTATCAGTGTAAATGGTTACTTTCCAATTTTTCCCAAATTTGCAAGCTTTTGTTAATGCAACCAATTTGGCTACTTGTGCAGACTTGACTCCGGGTAAATAGGATGCTTCAATTGGGCCCCCAAAGTACATACTGCATAGGCAGCACTCAAACCTCCTTCCTCATGTCTCATGCATGAGCCATCTACAAATAGCTCATATTCGGAATCTATTAATGGCTCTTCTCTTCTGTCTGGACGTGGCTTTGTACTGTATTCAGTCAGGTCAATACAATCATGTTCGACTTCTCCCTTCACTTCTGAAAAGTGTGAATCAGGTAGCAATGTTGCTGGGTTTAAAATATTACACCTAGCAATGGTTACATTTCCTGCACCTACAAGGATTCGCTCATACTTAGTCAGCCGACTAGGAGTCAGGTACTGGGGTTTCGTTCTGGTCAGTAATATCACAACTGCATGTGGAACATACACAGTTACAGGATGTCCCATAATGATGGATTCACTTTGCTCAAGACTCATGCAAGGTGCAGCTACTGCTTTTAGACATCCTGGTAATGCAGATGCCACTGGGTCCAGTGTGGAAGAAAAATATGCCACGGGACGTCTCATCAGACCATGAATTTGGGTTAGAATTGAAAGTGCACAATTATCTCGTGTGTCACAGAATAGTGCAAAATCTTTTCAATAGTCAGGCATCCCTAATGTTGGAGCTGTACACAGACATTCCCGTAATTTCAAGAAAGCAGTCATGCTTTCGTCGTCCCATTCTACTGGGTCGCTTGCTCTTTTCTTTGTCATTTGTATTAATGGCTTTGCTAGGACTGCAAATCCCACAATCCATTGCCTGCAGTATCCTACAACTCCAAGAAACATCCTGATCTCTTTTTGAGTTTGAGGTAGATTCATGTTTTTGATTATTCTGATCCTTTCTGAGGTGACTCTTCTGACCCCTCTTTCTATCTGGTGCCCCAGATGTTTCACAGATGTGGTACAAAATTGTAATTTATCAGGTGACACTTTATATGCGGGAATATTTACTGGCCGGAGTAATACCGTCCGGACTAAGAGTCAGGAATGCACCAGCATTATTTATTGAGATACGCAAGTTCCTGGAGCGGTGGTCACTGATTTCAAACCGCTGCTCCAGGGACTGGATGATGTTGATCATTGAAACTGCAAGGGCTATATTAACATCTTTGAATGAAGAGATTTCAGAATTAGAAGATAAACTTAAGTCTTCAGATGCTGTAGAAGAGGCAAAGAACAAACTAGAAAAAATACAATCTGAAATGAAAGACTTTGACACGTATTTAATCAACAAAAAAACTGAAAAACTGAAAAATGACGTACAATGGTTTACTAAGGAGAAAATGTATCCATACCTGAATCCTAACTACTATCAGGGAGGTACCCAGGGAAATTTTGCACCTAATTATAGTAACAGCTACAGGAAGAATTACACAAATTTCTCTGATACTGGTTCCTCCGACTCAGAGAATGACAATTACCAACATCCAGGTGGGGGAAGATATAATTCCAGATCGTTTAGAGGGAGACAAGGCCATCCAAACTTCCAAAGTAGATTTTTTTTATCAAGGGGCCCCTACAGAGGGAAATCTGTACACTGGCAACAGAACAGAGGGGGACCACAGATGTCGAGCCCACAACCTCAACAACAATACGTGAAAACAAGGAACCAACAGTATTGGTGGTGAATGAGGAATATAGTGGGAATACTTGCAGAGACATTCTTCCTATTTATCTATCCTCGACTAACCTTGATGATGATGAAGCAGCATTACTTAGCAAGGGGTTGTCTTTTGTCCCTTATACCATGCTTAACAAATTCAAACTGCATGAGGACCTCCATGCCTTTTTCAGAAAAGTGAGACTAAAGAAGTATTTTGAGGGGAGGGATTTGGAGGGAGAGAATGATAATTTGTCAAAATGAAAACCTCCATCAAAATTCACCCCCACACTTGACATGGTGGGACCAGAAGTAGAAATCTTTGAGAAGCAAGTAATACAAGATATAACACTCTTACTGTCAAAACCTCAAAGACCATGTTTTAATCTAACAAAACAGGAAAACATGGCACTGAAAAAACTTGAATCCAACTCACAACTAGTGATAAAACCTTGCGATAAAGGAGGTGGCATCACGGTCTTCAATAGGATTGACTATGATAAAAAAATGCAGACCATGTTATCCAACGTAGAACACTATAGGCCAGCCCATGCCAGAGAAATACAACGACTCAATGTATCCATTAAGGAAATGACTCAAGCCGCCCTTCTAGATGGCTATATCTGTGACAATGAATGCATCTTTTTAAATAAAACATGCCCAGTGACACCTGCTATGTACGGCCTTCGAAAGACGCATAAAAATGAAAGTCAGCCACCAATGCGTCCAATAATTTCAACTATAGGCTCTAGCACAGAACCACTCTCAAAATATGTGGATTCATTTCTGTGTCCATTGACACAGAAATATGAGTCATTCGTGCGTGACACAGGTGACATGATAAATAAAATTGAAGGTATGCCATTTAATTCAACTACAGACATCCTGGTAACGCTTGACATTGAGGCGTTGTATACCAACATACCTCAATGTCAGGCGTTACAGGCGGTGTCCTCCCTTCTTCAGAGGCATCCAGATAACATATCAGATGCATTCATTGTTCAATGCTTAGAGGTAGTTCTTTTGAACAATTTTTTTGAGTTTGAGGGATTGCTGTACAAGCAAGTGAAAGGTACGAGCATGGGAGCTTCCTGTGCTCCCAGTGTAGCGAATACATACATGGGAGAATGGGAAAGGAAAAATGTGTACAATGAAACTCCTCCTTTTTTTGAAAATGTTTTTTTATGGAGAAGATTCATTGATGATATTTTTTTTGTTTGGCGGGGGGACGTATTGCAATTGGAAGAGTATATCTTATGGCTGAATGCAAGTGACAAAAACCTGAAGTTCACCTCAAACTATAGCAGCAGCAAGGTGGAATTTCTTGATATAGTCATTGAAGGGAATGAGGGAACCCTTAAAGTCAGTTTATTCCAAAAACCAACTGCTAAAAATACTATACTCCAATTTGGGAGTTTTCATCCCCATTGCCAAAAGGACTCCATCCCCTTTGGGGAATTTCTCTGTGTTCGCCGCAATTGTACATCGCTATCTGATTATTCCACTCATGGGGCGCTATTGAAAGAATGATTGATCAAGCGGGGCTATCCACATCGCTTGGTACGCCAAGCGTTCAAGAGAGCGAAATACTATGACAGGGATGCCTTGCTCAAATGTACAAAACGCAAGCCAAATGAAAAGATAACCTGTGTCATAAACCATTCGCCTCTAAATTATAAGATCAAAAATGCAATAAACAAGAATTGCAGAATCCTAGATGTAGAAAACGATGGACAATTTGCTAAACCATTGATAGCCTACAGACGTAATAGGAATCTTAGGGACCGGCTGGTCCATACCAGAGGCACACCAAAAGTCCGAGAGTTGCAAACTACCTTGACAGGTTTACCCCTAGTACAAGGAAATCACAGATGTGGCGGCTGCCATGCCTGTGAAGCTGCTATGGTAAGTGATACCATTCAGTACAACAATGTCACTGTAAAATTGTAGTCTTTTACTAATTGCAGGAGTAAAAATGTTGTTTACTTCATTCTATGCCCGTGCGGTCTAGCCTATATAGGCGAGACGGGACGGGAGTTTAGAATAAGATTCAGCGAACACAAGTCTGCAGTAAGGACTAGTAAAGTGACAGCACCATTAGTGCAACATTGTTTGGAATTTCAGCATGCTGAATCTGATCTAAAATGGTGTATATTTGAAAAGGTACAACACAAAAATGGGGAATTGATGGAAATAACTAGGAAAAAACGTAAGAGTTATTCGATTTTTCACATGGACAGTGTCCGGAAAGGCCTTAATGGAAATATTTCCTGGTATGTAACAAAATAGTTACAACTAATGCATATCCAGTGACATAGAACCATGGGCACTCTTTGGGCGAACCGGCACATATAGAAATTGGATTGTAGTTGATCTCCTCATAGATTAAATAACTGACATGAATTTTATTAATTGTACGTACTGTAAGTTGGTGTACAGTACACTACTGCCACAAATCTCAATATCTATGGGTAATAGAAAACATCATAATATTCCCTCTCTCACCTTATATTATAATGCTTAGATCAAACAATAACACAATATTGCATGAATAAGGAAAGAACAAATAATAGAGGCACCATTAATTAATATCAGCTGTACAAAAATGCATATACAGATGAAGGACTGATGGTTAACTAGCTTATGTCTTGCTTATAACTTTCTGGGTATCTAAGAAAATAACAATGAACTTGCATCCCTTCGTAGTAAAATGCAATGTCAAAGTGTATCTCTTTTATGAGTTTGTATAGCCAGAAAAGAAATTAGCGCGAATGCTATCCCCGTTTTGAATTGGCGTAGATATTCTAACTAGTGACATGATGATCATAAAAATCTTATCTGTTTTAGATTTGTAGTCAAAAAACAAGACGACTGTGCTCATTGGGATAAGCGGTCCACCTAATGAGTTAAATACAGCCCTACAACTATATCGGCGATACATACACCATCGGCAAGAGCCGTCGAAAAACACCTCTTAGCAATGGCGGCACATTCGCCATGTAAAGCTATTGATTTAACAACTTCCTTTATGTGGGCGTGTAAGGCGCCAAAATGACGCTATTTAAACCGACTGACTACGAGCTTCCTGTTCCTTGTGATCGGGCGGTGTTGCTGTCAAAGAAAGACGAGATGAAAACTCGGGTAAGAACCTTAGTTAGAGGGCTAATATTAATTCGGAATGGGTGTCTTAGAACTGTTTAACTACTTGAAACTATGAATGCCTTTGGTAAAAAGGATGGCATTGTTTGTCTATGGGTGCGTGGTCACCATTGGCAATACGAGAGTTCCCCCTGATCAGAGATACCTTAATACCGCTCCGTAATTAGGAGGGCATTGGTCGTTTATGAGTACGCCTTTATCACTAGTAATATGAGTATCCTCTAGATCAGTAATATAGTTCAAAACACAGGTTTCCCAATAAATTGGTGAAACATAATAAGAGAATGATCTCTGCGTATGATCTAACTATATGCAACATAGGGTTTTGATAAAGCTCACATAAAAACGCACACCTAGAGCTATCTCTATAAAAATGGTGACATTAATATCGTCAATTGATCACAAATAACTGACATAAATTAATTAAGTAAACCGCAAATTTATAATCAAATCATCTGCTAATATTGCAACTATTGATATTCTTACAGTGCCAACGAACACATAAAAAATTGAAAAATTGATTTCCAACATGATTTAACCCCTTCAGCGCTAATGACAAGGGTAACTCGTCATGGAGTTTCCATTGATTTCAATGGAAAGTCAATGGAGCTCCTTGAACACCCTTAGCAGCCAAGTGGTTAATGATATTGGACCAACACTTCATATGAGGTGAGTTGTTTCTATGTGACAAGAAATAATAGCGATTTCAAAAGTGTTGGGAAAAGGTAGTGATAACTTTTTTGCACTTTTGACTAGATCACAAGGGCACCAACACCAAATTGATGGAGCATCTAATAAAGAATTACATGCTATGAAAATACAAGAAGCATTACAATCCTAAATACGGTGAGCAGACTTGTAATACAGATATAGTATAACTAATTTTGAGATATGAGGAGATCAAAAACAATTGTTTTCTTTAAAATTGACACAGGGTTTGCTACTAAGCCAAAGGAAGTGACAATCCATAGAAGCCATCGCCAAAACTCATGTTAGGGTAAGACCAATCAAGATGTACTGTTTTGTGAATAGGATAGACAGACTATCTAGTCATTGTGTAGTCCGTGTAGGTGCTACTCTTCCTTTCTCCTTCTATCTTTGAGTTACCTGCTAGAGGATAAAAACCATGCTCATTTAGCATATATTGATAAGTAGAC
Source organism: Lissotriton helveticus (assembly GCF_964261635.1). Classification (NCBI taxonomy): domain Eukaryota; kingdom Metazoa; phylum Chordata; class Amphibia; order Caudata; family Salamandridae; genus Lissotriton; species Lissotriton helveticus. The sequence goes on along the minus strand of NC_136069.1, from coordinate 749,853,883 downwards.
TCAACTACGAGGTCTGGTCAGAGTGCTATTATGTCATAGAGAGACAATGATGAAAATTATGTATAAAAATTTACAAGATGTTAAGATTGATAGTCCTTCATGAATTATCTTTGGACGAGTTGTTTTCTCCTAGATATTGAAGTACGTTTATTGTGCATGTATATGATGTAGATACATTGGATTTTATTTGTAATTGCAGATATCCATACAGAGGGCACTAATTGTTGTGAAGAACTCTGTTCTGTCAAGGGTCCTGAGGAAGGCGGTCCTATCCCACCGAAACGCGTCGACCTAGCGTGACAGTTCACATAAATATCTGTGACTCCTCAGATACGGAATAAAGAATCTTTTTTTGAGTGAATGTATTAGGATGTGTGTAAGTCGGATGAATGTTATGGTGTGCTCTTTGTAGGGTATCATGTATACAGAATTGTTTCTCTCATTTTAATTGTCTATATATGTTATGTAAATGTTTTTGATATATTGATTCCAAGAAAACTTTTTTGAAATATGAATTTGAAATGAAATGAAAAAAGAAAAAAATTATTATTAAATAAAAATATAAAAGCAATAAATAATTGTACTCACCATGCTTTGAAGGGCTTTGTTTGAAAGTAGGAACTATAGGTCTAGAGTAAAGTAAATAAGGCCACAAGGGAATTTCTTTCTTGTTGTGACACTTTATGCCCTCCTTCACTCAAATGATTTAGCAAGGCAATGGTATCAACAACACAGTCATTTCGAGTTTTAGATGCCACCAATAGTTTGTCTATATACTGCACCAGGACTGACTGTCCGGGCAGCACCAAAGACTCAAGGCACTTTTTCAAAATCTGATTAAAAATCGATGGACTCTCTGTATACCCCTGAGGAATGCGGTTCCAGACGTACACATGACTGTTGAATTCAAAAGAAAAAAGAAATGTACTATCTGGATGCTATAAAATTGAAAAAAATGCGTGACACAACTCTATCACGGTAAACCATCCAGTTTTCCACAGTATCTGATACAGAATCACTGCAGGATTTGGCACAACTGGACAGCATGGGATAACAATCTTATAAATTTTTCGGAGGTCTTGTACGACCCTATACTTTCCGCTCGGTTTCTTTATGCCAATTATGGGCGAATAACATGGACTGCTCATTATTTCTTGTAAAATACCTGTTTCAACCAGGCGCTTTATTTCTGCTGGAACTCCTGCTTTTATTTCTGGGCTCATTTTATATTGTCGAATATTTGGGTACACTGCACCTTCTTATATTATCACTTTTATCGGATCAACATTTGCCAATAATCCTACATCCTTTCCTGTGAAATCCCACACATTAGAATTCACAGTATGCTGTAATTCTTCTGGTAGGTCTTTTACAGTAAAGTTTTTATTCTCTGTTTCCTGTTTTGCTAACATTAGTTTATAGATTCAGTCTTCGTCCTGGGTTTGAATTTCAACACCACTTGGGGTGCAGAAGATGGTGCAATTCATTTTGCACAACAAGTCTCTGCCCAACAGGTTCACTGGACTTGAATCACACACAACAAATCTGTGCATTTCTTTAAAATTGCCTATTCTAACTTCCATTGGCTTTGTGACTGGGGTACTAATTTGTTTATTAGAAACGCCCAGTACTTGGATCGCTTCTCCCGAGAGGGGTAGGTTTGGAACGTCTGCTGTTCTCACAGTAGAACGGATAGCACCAGTGTCCAACAGAAAGGTGACAACATTTCCTTCAACCTTTCCTTCAATGTACGCTTCTGACTGATCTACCGGCAAGGATGCGCCAAGTACGCACTCCTTGCCCTCCCCTCTCAGGCACGGTCAGTATGTGTCTTCACTGAAAAATGTATCACTCAAAAGAAATTGTGATGTTGCTGTGTCTCTCCTATCACTTCCCTCCCAATTTGTGGTATCCACACTCTGGTGTGCTTTGCTCCGAAAATTTGGCATTGGTTAACTGGTTTTGTATTAATTGCTGCTGTTGCTTCCGTGGCACCTCATTCTGCGTCTGTGGCACCTCATTCTGCGTCTGTGGATTCAAATCATTAGTTTGCACATTACTGTTTTGCATGGCCTTACACTCATTTTTCCAGTGCCCCAACTTGCCGCACCCGTGACAAGGGAAGTTCTTCTTTGCCTCCTCTCTATTGAATTTTCCCCTGGGCTTGCCCCCATTTCCATCTCCTTGCGTCTGGTTATTATTCTTTTGACTTAACTGGAGTTCCTGTTGATCTGCTAATTTTACTTGTACCCACATTACCTTTTCTTTTAATTCTTTTCGTTTATTGTCAAGTTCATCTTCACAATATTTTGCATACTTGAGAATTTCATCAATCGGTTTGGCCTGCCAACAAATTTTATGGTCTTTAATCCATTGTGAAATTTCTGGCCTTAATCCTAACACAAACCGATAGATGAAATGCGTCATGTCTTTCATGTCAATGTTGTCCAATCCACTGTCCTGTTTGAATACTTGTAACAGACGTTCATAATATGCATGCACAGATTCATCTTTATTCTGGGTAGTTCTATCTATTCTAGTCCAATCAGTTAACTTTGCAAGTACTTTCCCTTTGAGGCACAGTATTACCTGATTATATTTTTTCATTACATCTTCTGAGGGGGCTCCTGTCTTTGGGTCTCTAGGGTACTCATCACTTGGCCAATCAACAGCAACTTTACAATCTGTCCACAAATCTACAGGAACAACAATGTCAAACAACCCATCCAAATCCTTTAAAAGACATTTTGAAACCTTCACAAATCTCTCGACTTGTCTGTACCATTCTACAGGTTTTTCTCGAAGTTTTGGGAAATCATTTGTAAATGACAAAATATCCTGTCGGGACTATAGGACATGTACATAACCTCCACCTGGTACTTCTCTCATGGGACACCACCTTTCCACTTTTTCTGCTTCTTTTAATACATATTCACATGCAGTTTGTTTTGATCGAGCCTCTTTTTTTTTCTTTGCCCATCTAGTTTTCAATTTTTCTATCTCACCCCATTTTTGCAATAATGTCATAAGCTCCCTAATTTGTACCTTTCTATCTGACACATTCATATTTTCCAAATCTTTGTAAGAAAATTCAGCTCGATATGGTTTTTGTAACACTTTAGATTTGCCAATGTCAATTTCCATATTAGCTGCCATATCCATTAATTTTTCATGAAACACTCTTGTATTTCTAGTAATGCTGTTGCATATAAACAACAATTCATCTTCACTGAATGTATTTAATCCATCCAATCCCACATTCCCAGCCATCATTTCTTGTAATTCTACTCTTAATTTGAATATGTCCAATACCTTTGGCTGTGACTTTGGTTTTTCTATTTCTCGTGTCCATCTCTCTATTTCTTCTGGGCTTATTACTGTGGCACTTCTTGTACCTGAGAATGTCTCCATCTGTACTTCTCTATAATTTATAGAAGTGGTTTTCCTGACCTAGTCACTCACTGGTTCTCGTATTGGCAAATCCATCAGGGAAATCACTGACTCTTATTCACTTGCTTGATCATCCACTATTAGTGTTTCTTTTCTCGGCTGAACTACAGGTGTAGTCAAAACTGGAGTTTTAGGAGTAGTCTGCTTATCTCCGTATAAAGGAACAAGTGGGCCAATAGTTACTGGTATTGTCAAGGCTTCAGGACTCGTATTCAATTGAGAACTTTTCTGAATTAACTCACTTCTTTGTTTATTTAATGCTTCTCTTTCCCTGTCTTGTAGTACTTTTTCTAATGAAGTCTCATGAACCACTTGCGGAATCAGAGGTGGTTTCAGGAGCATTTGGATTAACTGTGCTTGGCTCCTCATTATAAGGTGGTCGATTTTTCATTAATAAATCATCCAAATAATCATCATCCTATTCACCACTAGTCATTAAATATTTCGTTTTCTAAGTTCTTTTACTTCCAGTGGGTTATTATAAAGTTAATACAGGATATAATCCTTCCACTCACATGGACTGTTTTCATTGTTTCATTTGTTTGTCTCTTGACTCTGTTGGAAATCGGTGATAAAACGTACTCCAATTCCTGTTACTTCTGGGTCTAGCTCGCTCAAAAGTCTCAGTTTCCCATTCCTTCAATGCCTCATACTGTGTTAATCTAGGTCTGGGATCTAAATCATTCATGTGAGTTCTCAAATTGTACAATACTCTGCCATTAAACTTACCATTTTCTGGAAATGCTAAAACACCATCTTCTTTTGTGTACTCCATCCGATTATCTAACCACACACAAGTGTAAAAGCCCCTTTCGATCCTCATGTATGATGCGGGCGTATTTGGTGGTGGAATAATAATCCCTTCTCTTGTTTTAATTGCTTTATCTTTCTTTAAATAATTCTTAATTCTTTTAAAGAATGACATTTTTTCTTCTCTCCGTACATGATATAAGGTCTTCCTCTTATAGACTGTTCTTGTGCAAACCCTAAATATTTTCTATCGGGTCTACTTCCTACAATTGGACCTATATGCCACATATATATGAACGCAAATCTTTAGGATGACTCTCAATTTGTTTACAAAATTACTTCCAATACCAGTGCGTCTTTTATTTTTCAGTGACCAATCAAAATTTTGACATCAAAATAAATCCAACCAATAGTTGCGCGGCTTTTCTTGTGAGATTAGTTCTCACGCTCCTGTACTCACCCCTCCCTTACAATTACTATCTCCGCTACACACCCTCCGTCTCAACCAATACCAGTGCGGCACTGAGTGACGTCAGCGCAGCTCAGCGACTGACTTCCTCCTTTGTAAGGTTTTACGAAAACTTAATTTCTTTCACTTTTAATGCAGATTTTATTATTCAACAACGTTGAAACATTCGCCACTGTACCTGAGTGACTAATTCAAAGGAAAGATCAATTTCACTTACTACGAGTAAATCCCTTCCACTTACTCTTCATATACTACAAGTAGATCCCTTCCGTCTACCTTTCATGCAAGCATTAGAGAACCTGCTACTTCTTCAGACTTATCCACGCTGGGATATACTAAGGCCAAAGTTTCAACAGCGAACCCCTCTGCTATCAATCAAGCTCAGAAGAACCTGCTACTCATTCAATGTGACCCTTTCTAGGTGATATCAAACAAAAAAAATTTGCTAGCGAACTCTTTCCTATTATTTATTTACACATTCATACAGAATATCCCTAAATAGTGCTTCCGTTTTTACCTAACCATGCACTTATTTCCTACGGGTAAGTGACCTCACTGCAGTGTGTCTTCCATTTTCCACCCACTATTCTGCCCCTGGGGATTCCAGATAAACCATTAAACAGGTACGAACAAGTTTTGGTTAATACATGAAATCAATACAATGTCAATATAAAATCAGATTTGATCGATCAATAATCAGTACTTAACTAACTAACTTCCTATCTTAACTAAACCCCAACCATTCTGCTGCTACCAAAAGAAATACTGATAGAGCGCGCAGGTCACCCAACTCTATTTACCATACTCACCTGGGCCCATAAAAAAACACAACTTATCATGAGTTTAATCAGGTAACCTGTACTCTTACTCTAAGCAGTGATTTATGAGTTTCATTTAGGAACTATAACATTGACTTACCAATCCTTGTCATCGGTACCTAAAGTCCTAAGGGAACAAAGGAGTTAGAATAATAACATTGCACTCATATAATAACCACAAACTCGAGAAATGTTTTAAACTCTTTATCTAAAATTCTTTAAATGTCTTAATCCAAGCATTGATCAATAGAAAATTCTCAATTAGGAACATAATGATTAGAATGAAAATATGCAGAGATTTTATAAGGCAGTCTTTACGCATTTGACATTAGGGTGGGAAGAGAGAAGGAAACAGTACAAGGACATACTCACATAGAATATTTACCTAGAATGGTGTGAAGAACTAACCCTGGCCACGGGTCTGTTATAGGATAGAACCCCGAAAGTGCAAGTGCCAGCGAGATAAAAGGTGCCGACCAGAAATCAGGACAAGTGCAGGCAAATTGGATCAGCACAGGACCACCGGCACCAACAGTTAAAGTTGCTACGCCAGTGCTACAACCCTCTCTGCAGCTAACAGCCAGAACCCCGATTGGGTTATCGAATTCACCGACAGAGTGCTCCGCCAGCACCCTTGCTCCCAAACCCCGATTGGGTTATCGAATCTTCTGACAGAGTGCTCCGCCAGCACCTCTGCTCACGATCACCTATTGAGTGCGTTGGGTCAGTGACAGGTCCGTTATTCGGACAAGTCAGACAAATTAACTAACTAAGCCTACCCTAGTTATACTATTTAGTGTAAGGATCCCCAAATTTGATTGGACAAGAGACGGGGAGAGATCATCACACCATACTAAAATGAAACTTTTACTTCTGAATATTCTATTAACGTTCCCGCCCATCAAATTTAATTTTCCCATGCATCTGTCTGCCACCCAACAATGGATGTTCTTGTAGAAATACAATGTTAACAATATTTTCTTCCACTTGGGGTCAGCAGGTTATGTTCCCAGGCGTATCTTCTAGTGTGCTGTAAGCTTGGCGGGGCTTCAATGTCAAATTACTTCAGATTCTTCTGGAGTTTGACATGCGCAGTGTGGGTTTTCAAGATGGAGTAACAACACCTCCCAGGCCCAAGATTTATCGTTACATGAAAAATAGAAAAGAAACAGTTTTAGAACACAGAATAAATTAATGTACTGTATACCACTTATCTCTACTAAAATTGCCATTACTTTATTTTAACTATTGTGTTATAAGTTAGGCAGATCGAACAGCTTAGCAAAAGCAGCGGTGCAAGCTTCTTGCATGTGAGGACACAGAGCAGCCATCTTAGTTCTGGTGCGCAGAAGCAAAAGATTCCCTCCAAAGCAGACGCATGCGCAATAAGAAATCCCGCATAGCAGCGGCCATATTAATGCAAGCGGATTATCGTTAGTAAAAGCACATGTGCAACCTTCACCTAGATGTCCTGTAATGCAATATTAATACGACAAAACACGTTGATTTAGTACATTACGGGTTATTAGAGATGGTTGATTACAAGCAAGTCATTTTTCATATGCAACCTTGCTCCATCAATACCATTTATTTACTAATAACACACTACCACATAAAACAATACAAAAATTATATTTACATTTTATAAACCAACCATCAAAATAGCAAATAAATAAATATGTTCTAAGAATAAAACTTACCTTTACCTTCCGTTAATGCTCCTTTGTGCCCAGTCTCTTCACTTCTTCGGACCACTCAATAAGCTCAAACAAAACAAAACATTCTCATTAGCACTTTCAACAGATTACACGTACATTAAAACAACACCTAGCATTACATTTAAAACATTTAAAATAGACAGTATTAACAAATATATCACACATTAAACTAATTATATCATTTATTTACTAATAGCACACTACCACATAAAACAATACAAAAACTACATTTACATTTTATAAAGCAACTAGCAAAATTGCAAAACAAATATGATATTGAAATAAAACTTACCTTTACCTTCCGTCAAGGCTCCTTCGTGCCCCGTCTCCTCACTTCTCCAGTCCACTTGATAAGCTAGAACAAAACAAAAAAATTCTCATTAGCACTTTCGACAAATTAAACGCACGTAAAAAAAACAAATAGCATTACATTTTAAAAATTTAAAATAGACAGTATTAACAAATATATAACACATTAATTTAATTATACCATTTATTTATTAATAACACACTACCACATCAAACAATACAAAAATTATATTTACATTTTATATACCAACCATCAAAATAGCAAATAAATAAATATGTTCTAACAATAAAACTTACAGTTACTTTCTGTCAATGCTCCTTTGTGCCCTGTCTCCTCACTTCTCCGGACCACTCGATAAGCTCGAACAAAAGAAAACATTCTCATTAGCACTTTCAACAAATTACACGCATGTTAAAACAACAAATAGCATTACATTTAAAACATTTAAAATGGACAGTATTTTTTTTTTTAACACATTTTATTAGGTTTTTTTGTTGGTCATATAACACATATTAGTCTATCACGTGAATTCACTCATTCCCGGTGTTTACAACAGTATTCCGATAATATTTTGGTACAGCACTGTTATACTAACATGTTCAATAGTCTCTAAAAAAAATGACAACAATTTGTATATTCTTATAGTGTGACATTCACTAGACTGTATGTGAAATATTATGACTCTACAACTTCTAACTATCTCCATTAACTCCCCTCCACCTCGAGCTTCCCGAATCGCAGATCCTGAGCAATAACATATTATTAGAATCGTTGTTACCTTTACATAATCTTGCAGTGTGTATATATTTTCATACAACTTCACATTCAGTGCACATGAGAACGAGGCCTGGGCAACACATTTCATCTCATAACATAAAATCTTCAGACAGCGTGTTCTATATCAGCTGATTTCAGCGCTTCCAGCATAGTCTCCCACTCTAACAATATCGGTGTCTTACGTAGTTGTCTGACTTCCTCCCTATGCAGTGCTGCACCCTCTGCACTACTCTAGCGTATCATTTTTGTACACCAGTGCGATATAGTAGGGGGTTTACTCGACTTCCAGCGCATTGTAAGGGCTCTAATTGCTAATATTAATGCAAGGTCTATGAAACGGTACTGTACTTTGTGTTTGGACAGATGTTTGTGCAGACCCAAGATGCATTCCTCCACACTGTTGTGAATCCCGTTGTGGGAATTCTATCTAGGACCCTAATTCGATATTCCTGATTTATGCCCTTATGTGGTTATAATAAATAATATCCTTATAAAGGCATAAGAATCATATCCATATTTAGTAACAACTCATGCAGTCCGAATACAGCATGGCTACTCCTCTAGACTCCTAGAAAGTACAACGCGTTCTTTAAACAAACCAAGCCTCCAGCAGCCCGGGAAATCCCCCTGCTCTTGTTTTGATTTGCACAAGAACTCCTAGAGTCAGAAAGAACTGTTAGTTCTTGGTGACGTCTTATGTCCAACCTTACGTCAAACCCGGCACCTTTCTGGTATAAATATACCAACGTTGCCTTAAGCAAACACACGGTGGTTTGGAGCAGAGCGGCTACCTACTTGCCCGAGAGCCCAGCTGATGCGAGAGCCCACGGACGCCGCCCCTCCCTTTTGACGCACTGAGAAAGACGCTGTCTTTTTCTCCAGCCGAGAAAATCCAGCTCCGGTGTTCTCAGCCGCCCTTGCGGGTTGCTGGGATATCGAGTCCTGAGAGAGAGATAACAGACCTCCTGCTTCTATTACCCAGGTACGGAGCTGACTAAACCCTTAAAGAGAATTCTTGATTCTGATTCTTGGCAAAACCAACTTAACTTAAACTGCTACTTATTTACTCCTTCCCACGTATTAGGCTTAGGTCAGGTACACCGGGGTAGGCGTATTTAGAAGCACCAGTTGAGTACGTTAGTCAATGTATATATGTATGTATATATTTTATCTATTCTAAAGTATCATATGGCTCAGAAACCATATCAATGCTTTTACAGTATTATTTCATAATACTCCTTTTACTGTACGCACTTTACTTTATACTAAGTATTGCAATTGTGGCAATTCATTTGTCTTGCATGAGGAAGAAGACTGCTCAATAAATAACACCTTTTATTGAAAACGCCCGTCTCTCTATTATCTGCACTCTGGTGAAACTAAGTATGCACGATTGACTGAGTAAAATAATTGCCTATTGTTTTCACACGACTCTAGAGATACACTCTTATTCTGAGGGAGCAAAGTTGTCATGTTTTATGGTTGTCAGAAGCTAATCCCTTCTTATCTATCCAGGGAAGTTAAACTCCTCCTTGTTTATTCGAGAAGGTTTCTAGTGACCTCTGAGCTAGCTGGCAAAACTAATTACGTCTAATATAGTCAGTAGAGACCTAGTCGACCTCAGTCCTACGTCTACACTGCTGTTTATATTATTCCAATGTGCAGAGCCTATTGGGAATATAGGAACTACACTACATGGCGCCCAACGTTTGGTAAGGCGATAATCTAACGCAAGACATTAGAGTAACCCAGTCGTGCTTTTTCACACAGACCCTTTTTCCCGTAAATACTCCAAAAGACGTCTGGAGTGGGTAAAAGGTTAAAATCCGCCGGAACTTAGTAGGATGAGAATCCTATGTATAGTTTTTGGTTTAGTCAACGTTGAAGGATACAGTGTTCCAAAATATTGTGCACCTAATCTTTGTTTCCCTTGAAACTTGATCTGCAACAAAAAGCTTTCTGTTCGTAAAAATGACGGAAAGTGAAGACGGATGGGAGACAGCTAGAATAGCAGCTCAACTCCTAGCGGATGACACAAGTCTCCAAGCAAATGACCCGAATGTTATAATCATTCCGGTAAATGTAAGGAAAACTATAACTATTAAACTTATAGAAAATGGACTGACATCACGAGGTGGTACAGTCATATTCGTGGTAGAGGCCCATGAATATCGTCAGACAGAGGTATTCTACTCATGGATAAACTTTCCTGCAGCAAACGCTGTAACACACGAATTCCACTATTATAAAATAGAGGAACCTCCGGATGAATACACTCCTTTCGAGGATGTTGAAATCCCACTAAATTACCAAGAGCACCTGCTCTGGTTTAAAGGCGCCCTAAAACATAAAAATCACATCACCAGGCTCGGTCCACTAGGTAGACCAGGAGCCACGTGGCCGGTTCTAGCCAGCTACACACCACATTGAAACAATGACAGACCGGGAACTTTTAGCTCAGCTAAAACAGCTAATTAAAATACATAGACAATTAGTCCAATATGTAATGCAGACTTCAACGGTCCAACCAGCAATCAACATTCCACAGCTGACCCCTCATCAGGGGAACACAAACAAAATTACACCACAGAACATACAATCATGTCTTGGTAAAGTACCTTCAAAACGGGAACAAAGTCCATTCTGGTTAGCTCAGAAAATCACTCAAATAGAGGCAGTATTTCCTGATACTACGCCTACTGAAAAACACAGAATTCTGACTATCTGTCTTCCAATGTGGATCGCACCACATGTGGAGGACTGTGACACTTGGGGCACAGTCTTTGCCTCCATTTACACAAAAACACATGGTGTTCCGTCTATGGCGGTTATACCTGATGTGCTAAGACAGATTCAAAATGAATACAGTCCAGAACCTGCTTTAACTCTGGGTATAAAAATTACTGAAAGACTTCAAGCAGGTCTCGGCTCTATTGTTAGCCAACATAAAAGGAGAAGCAGCATCTGTGGCAATCCGTCAGAAATTGAAAGAAACAGATATAGCAGAACAACCATTTGAACTTGCCAGAATCATAGAAAAATCATATGAAGAACTAGGAAGAGATAGTTTGGGTAGGAAACCAGTAAAACCCTAACTACTTGAAAATCCTGAAAAAACATTTAATAAAAATAATTTAAACACTCCAAAAAAGAGTTGGGATGGAAATAAACAATCCACTCCCAGAGAGAAACGATTCCAGTCCAGAGGAAGGTCTCCTCAACGAAGAGATAGATCTCCAGAACGAGGTTACAAGTCTCCCCAGAGGGAGCCCTCTGAGAAAAGATACAACCTTAGAGATAGGGATAAATTGAGAAAACATGACAGATATCAAGATACTGATACACGTCCCTCTCGATCTTTTCAGACTTCCTCACAGAAATCGGAAAGAAGAGGATGGTCAGAACACAAAGAGGAGCATGTCAAGTCCAAAGACAAGGAACCTGCTCATCAAAGTAAAAAATTACAATTTCCAAGAAAGAAGGTAGCCAGTATTAAAATAATAAAACATGCCGAGGATACTGAGGACACAACTGGAAAACGGAGAGTGGGCCCAGACAATGCTAGACAGCGCAGCAGAAGTGACCATAGCTCGCAAGATCTTGATGAATCTTCTGGAGACAGTGGACACGAAGGAATACATTCAAGTGGAAACTGCAGATACCAGAGTTAGCAAACCTCATAAAATATATGAAATAACACTACGTATAGAGGGGGACAAGACCAGGAAAGTAAGGGGTCTCTTTTGGGATAACCTTTCGAAAGGCTATGACATCCTTTTAGCTGAGAAAGACTGGCCACCAGAGTTTGTCAGGGAGTGCCCTCATGGCGAAGAAATGATTATGCCTGCCTTCTCAAATCATATTTCAATTAATAAAAAATCCATATATGCAAGAAAATGGGCAGTGGCCCAAGCTCCTGCATTATATAAAAATCATGTAAGATGGGATGAGGACTCTCCTCCTCACAAAATCCGGTTAAAATGTCAACCCACTGCACAAAGGCAGTACCCAGTTAAACAAGAAGCTAAAAAAAAAGTCAGGGAGATCTTAGATCAACTTGAATACCAGGGGGTGATTGAAACATGCACCTCACAAATGAACAATCCTTTGTTTCCTGTCTCCAAACCAGACTATTCATATCGTCTAGTTTTGGACTACAGACACCTTAACTCATGTTGCAAAACTTTTGCAGTACAAAACTCACACAGTGCAGCACTAATGAATAACATCGTGCGCAAAAAATACAAAACGACATTAGACATCTCTAATGGATTCTTTTGTCAAAACATTGCATCTGAGAGCAGGTATTTGACTGGGTTCTCAATAATGGGGTCGCAAAAACACTTCTGTCGACTCCCACAGGGATTCAAGAATAGCCCAGGATTATTCTCAGCAAGGGTAACAGAGTTACTACAAATATATGATGAGGCATTATCGTGTGTCGATGACATCTATCTCACAGATGATGACCTGGATACTCACTTGAAAAGAGTGAACACCATAATACTTGGGTTCGCAGCTGAGGGTTACAAATTAAACTTTAAAAAGTCACGAATTACCCATCTAACTGTCCTATTTTTAGGATATGAATTATCAAGTGAAGGCAAAAGCCTAGCTGACAACTTCTTAGAGAAGTGCGCTTTACTCCAAGCACCTAAAACCCTGAAGAACTTACAATCAATACTAGGTTTCCTGGATTTCGGAAGAACATACATTCTAAATTATGCAGAGAGGGTTAAACCTCTCCATGAATTAATAAAACCTGATTTCAAACCAATAAACTGGACCCAGAAACACACAGAAATTTTAAGATCATTACAAACAGACATGTTAGCTAAATCAAAATTGCAAACACGCGAAAACATACGCAACCTTGTAATCCGAGTCATCCCAGGAAGATGCGGATTCACGTACCTGACCTCTAATGAGGGAGAAACTGTACCAATAGCTTACAAATCACACTTGTACACACAAGCTGAAATTAAATTCAGTTGTACTGAAAAAATTCTAATAGCGGTTCAAACTGCTGTAGCAAAAGAAAGAGCCCAAGCCCAAGGCAGAAGAATAACTGTTTTAACAGCAGAATCAGCGCTTGAGGCATTAACAAGCCCACGCAATTTGACTACCGTGGCATTAGATCCAAAATGGATACAATGGGAAAATTCTCTTGCTGCAGAAGACGTGAAGTACTATTTTGACCCGAAAATGAAAAAACTAAAAAAATCTAAAATATGAAAAAGAATATCCTCTGCCAATCGAAATTCTGCCTCTAGAACAGTATGCCTGTATAATATATACAGACGGATCAGCACAACCCGCAGTTGGGGGTAAGCAAGCTTACAGTGCTGCGTGCGCGGTTGTTAAATGTCGGTGGCACGAAGGAAAATTGAGACCACTTGTAACTATAACTCAATCAGTAAAAGATTGTTCGGCTCAAAAAACTGAACTACTAGCATTTAAGATGGTGCTGGATATTGCCGATCGCAAATTTCCCACACTAATAGTGTGCGATTCGCATTACTGCGTCAAATCTTACAATAATGACTTGCAGAACTGGGTTCAAAACGATTACAAAGATGAAACAGGTGCCACAATAAAGCATAAAAAGCTTTGGGAACAGGTAGTTCTTTTGCAGAGAGAACTACAAAAGACTCACGTGATACATACACTGAGTCATCAACGTGATGGCGTTCACGTTGCAGGGAATTCATTGGCTCACAGAGCCACAGCGGAAGCAGCTCAACCGGCTTCCGTAGCCACAAAAAAGCGTTCTAAAAAACACATAGACGGAGAAACTATGCTAGCGGTGAAAGCGTCTTTAAAAGGCGACTATGCCACATTACCTCTGAACTATCCACTCACTTATACATACATAATTGATGCAAACTCCGTTCCTTTTGCTCGAATCCCTCGAGTGGGGGATAGAGTAATTCCAAACACGAACAGGAGAGTCTTTTTAATAGCAGACGCACATATGGGATTGGGTCTAAGGCACCAAGAGATCTTGAAATCTCTTAAAGAATTACAATCAGAATACTGGTGGCCGGGGATGAGCCTGCAATTTCACAAATTTGCAATGGGCTGTCCAAACTGCAACAGAGATCGCAGTCGCGAACCGACTGGAGTATTGCCAGGACCCTTCTTTTAGAAAGCATAAGGGTATCGATACGCAGAAATCCAATAGGAGAAATGCGTCCCATTTATGTTTAAGACTAGATTCACTTAAAATGTAGACACCAGCGCTCGGCTGACGCCAGAACTGTTATAAAAGATTTGCGAGTCTTTATCGGCACATACGCAATTGGCATGCTACATTCTGACCAGGGTCCTGCGTTCAGCTCTAGGGCTTACAAAGAGGCCATGACCAGCATTGGCATTGCATTGCGGTACTCTTGTCTATTCCATCCTGAGGGAAATGCAGTAGTGGAAAGAAAAAACCGGGACATAAAGCAATCTATAACGGCGAGGGTATTAGGTTTGGGTGATGGGTGGGTCCAACATTTAACAAGTGTCCAACGTAGTCTTAATAATCTGCCAAGAAATTCTCTAAAAGGTCTCAGTCCGTACGAACTATTGTTCGCTACTAAGATGCATATCCAGGACCTTGATAGTCAAACTTCAGCGGTAGAAGAAAAATGCTTTGATATCAAAGACCATTTGGCTGTTTTACAGGACTTAAATGAAACAAGACGATACCTGAGCAACATAAAGTTAAAGCTACAGCCAACAGCCACTGAAGAAAATCCACCTGTCCCAGCAAGACCTGTCTGGATTCCAAAGATTGGGGATCTGGTCAGAGAGAAGATCGCGGTGAAGAAGGAATTTGGGCCTTCTTACAGAAAAGCAGTACCTGTCTTAGCTGTCAGCGGAACAAGATCAGTTGTACTACCGTCCCTTGCTGATAAAAAGGAGAACCGAGTTGTATCCATCGACCTGGTAAAACCACAATCATGTGGCCAATATTAAGTAGTAGGCCCAGTGGACTCCCAAGAAATAGCAGAACACCAAAATTTGCTACAATACAAGAGGTTCAAACTGAGAGACTAATCACCTTTGATAAACCTGCAGTTAATAAAAAAGGAATATGCAATAAAGCAATGGAACTTGTGCCTCTTGAAACCCAAATTGCAACAGTTCGTCAAGAAACACCAGTCTACAACGATGTAGCCTCAGACTATGCTAACGAAACAAAGAAAAATCCAAAAGCAAATGAAAATCCGGAAGCAATTCCAACAATTGACAGAACTGCATCTGGCTACTTCATCAATTTAGATGACTTTTCTGATGATCCAAGTGAACATGAAGAAACGCCAGCAACAAAAACTTTCAAAGATAAAGTAACTGAACTCTTTCATCAACTCAAATAAACCTATCTGATTTCTCCATGGATTGAATTTTGGATTGTGTTAGGTGTACTTTTCCTCCTGCTTTGGCTCATCATGGTTCTTTGTTTGGGAAAATTCATTGAAGGTAAATACAGTACGATGGACACAGCAAGTCAGAACATCAACTTGGTCCTAAAGCCTCACAAGTCATCTCACATCGAGAAAAGAGAACTATCATCAGTGAACGTCACAGCCAATCAAATACCCGGCGGGGTAGCATGGGACAGAACTGACTTTGACATCTTTGGTCCGATTGAGCACTTGAAATATCCACATCAGTTCAAGATTTCATTAAGTGACTTTGTAAAACCAAATACTTTTTCTGATGATTGGGACTTTGAAAATATAAATATTATGATGTCAGATTTAGTAATGTCAGCAAAATTCACAGAACATGATTATTTACAGGGTTCATCAAATTATGAAAAAATGTACTGCTATAATCACTTTGGTCATCACTATTTGCATAAATCTGCACAGCCTAGAAATGTTTTTAATCAATGGGAACATTGTGCAACTCCACCTAAAAGCAGCTCGAAAACATTCTATGAGAAATTCCCATACTTCTCAGGGTTTAACACAAGTGATGCAGAAACGTTTTATTTTAAAATGTTAAATAAGACAGGAATGAAAACAATGCTGACAAATACTAAATTGCTCTATTCTGAAACATTTTATAAAAAAACGATTACGTTTGGTTTTGAATTCTGGAAAAACAACATTGAAACAAAAACCATCTGGGGTACAAAAGAATGGCAGGTCAAAGGTTTAGAAGCATTGTTTAGAGGCTGCATGATCCCAGAGCAATTAATATTCTTGAATGACACCATTCAACAGACTACCTGTCTTGGCCTAGCCAAAATTAAAGACTTAAACAAACCGTGTATTCCAAGGCCCATACCTGATAGTAATAGCACTACTGATATGGAGATAGACGTATCCCATATTTTACACCAAAACAGAACACATCCTGATTGGAAAAAATGGTTGATCTGGCCCACAGACACAAATAACTGTCAAGATAGATTCCTGAACAAAATACAGGGGTTCAAAATGACCAGGCCAGACCCAAGATACTCCCAGAGACAACATCCAGGGATAGTTACAACATACAGTGTAGGGAAACTATGCCTCGAATGGCTAAAAAAATCCGCACTGGCAGAAATTAAGCAACTCTTGACTGTACTTAAAGACGGTGCTGACTTGCGTGATTTCATTCAGGGACCACGCAAACAGCGTCAACAACGTTTCATAGCCGCCGGTATATACGCTGCGTACAACGAAGCTTGGAAAGTAATGCAAATTCAAACAGCAGAAAAAATACGAGAAATTGATCATATTAATTTGGAAAAATTGCTTTCTGTTGTGGACAATGGGTTAATGACTCTGTCCTCCAGAATATATTCACTGGACAGTATCGTATCATCTGCTACTGATATCATAGAGCAGGACTTACTAATGTTACAACATGGTCAGTCCCAATTAAGTTCTATTGTATAGCTTGGCTGGACGTTGCAAAATCTGCGTTCAGGCTACGTACCATGGCGTTTAATCAACACAACGTCATTATTCTCTATCTTTAACCTTACTGATAAACAAATCAGTTTGGCACAAAAA
Organism: Lissotriton helveticus; assembly: GCF_964261635.1. NCBI lineage: Eukaryota > Metazoa > Chordata > Amphibia > Caudata > Salamandridae > Lissotriton > Lissotriton helveticus. The sequence goes on along the minus strand of NC_136069.1, from coordinate 749,836,589 downwards.
GGAGCAGACTATACGATTCTGAGCATTGAAAAACTTGAGAGATTACCATTGACAATGTCAGAAAGCCCTGTCATTGAATGGATAATACACGGAATAATCACAATTCCGATAACAACTTTCCAGTTTAAATATTGCCAAGAATATATACCAGCGGGCCAGTATGAAAGGTTGGGTAAAGGGTACATCAAGTCAACATGGAAATTACCTTATACACACAAATGTTACAGTGAAAAGAAAAAGGATGTATTTCTTAGTGGTAAAAATTGTAAAAGATCACTAAGCGGTACACTCCTGTGTCAAGGCATTAACCTGCATGGATCCTGCGAAGGGTCTTCGAATAACCTTTCATGTCACCTGCATGGCACTCCTGCAACACAGATAGAGCCATTCTTTAGACAGCTTTCTAACGGGAGCTATATTCTAATAAATGACCACAGCTGTTGTGGCATGGTGCCAGGGAAAGCCTATCTCGTAAGCGTGAGTTCCATGGTCACTTGCTGTATGCAAGTATTGTATTCAAACAGCACTCCAGATATGGAGGCGGCAATATGGCCTCGTTTGAATATCTCTTCTATTTGAATTGATACTTTAAGCAGAATGAAGTCTACTCTTTTACAGACAACTGTGCCTTTGAAATTGTCCAAAGAAACGTATGATCTGCAAGTTGCAAGGACAACGGCAGAGATACATTCCCTTTTATCAACAAATTGCCCCGTGCATTTCGTAGAAATGCTAAGCCAAATCCTAAACATGTCAGATACCAGTGGCATTGCACATGTATTTAAGACAATTTTTTCGGGACTGTTAACACCTTTTGAAACAGTTCTGGGCATCTTCCCCAATTTTGTCCATTCTGTCTTTAGCGGCCTACCTCTACTTTTGGGACTCGTAGCAGGAATTTTATTTTTGATTCTTCTGCTCCGATATTGCAAGCCAAGTCGTAGACAATACTCCAGCAACGATGGAAGAAACTATCCTAGCTATAAGCTATCGGGACCGCATAACTAAAGTCCTTGGATTAGCCAGGCTAAGAGATCTGAATATGACCTGGTTTCTTTCATTCAGACCTATCTGGCAAAATTGCATCTTACCTGTGCTTCGATGTATGCTATGCGGAGAAGAATGCGTGTTGGACGTCTGTCTTACACTACCATCAGGAGTACCAATGGATACAGATACCTTGCTAGGTCCTGTAACGGCTCATGCATCGTGTTGTCCCCAGCGGCTACCTATTCTGATGACGGCATTCGTTGAGACTTCACCACTACGAGTATGTGGCAGTGGAGTACAAGATGAGAGCAGCATCACACAGGTACAACCTTCAGTGAGCATTGCTTATCCTGACATCGATGATAGCAATCATTCTCACGACTGCACTGTGTCGGCATTTTCAAACTCGGTCGAACTTTCACCTGATGTCGTAGACCAATTTTTTGCGAGTCTGTCTGAAATGATGTTCTCCCCTGAACAGAAAGAATAACTTTTTAAGCAACAAGCACACAGCGTTCCCTGAACTCTGAATTCGGCCTTCAGCTTTGATAAACAAAAGCTATTGAAAACAATTGGAACTATTTTTCCCCTTGAGAGCGAATTTATTTTTTTCCCAATTCCAAAATATTTACCTTTTTCTGGCACATGTACTCTGCTTAAAGTAGAACTATTCTTAGAGAACAGAGCTTCTATTTTCAGGAACTCTAGAGACAATATTTTACCTCAGCCTCTAGCACATGTACAGCATTTGTATAAATATGTGATGGAATGGTCTCAACCTTCTTTTCTGTATTCAGAGCCATTTCATGTGTAATTTTCGCAAAATCCTTCAGCTGATATATATTTACATTTTAACTGAATGATACCACTGCTTGAAAAGCGTACAGTACCAATACTTATTTTCGTGTATTTTACCATATACCATTTCAAATGCGAATTATGTATTTTGGGGTGGGTTGGAAAACACATGCACCATTATATGTTTACTATTGCTTAGTTTTAAGTAATGAGGGACATTAGATCGTGGAGTGGGTGTTGTAATTCTATCTAGGACCCTAATTCGATATTCCTGATTTATGCCCTCATGTGGTTATAATAAATAATATCCTTATAAAGGCATAAGAATCATATCCATATCTAGTAACAACCCATGCAGTCCGAATACAGCATGGCTACTCCTCTAGACTCCTAGAAAGTACAACGCGTTCTTTAAACAAACCAAGCCTCCAGCAGCCCGGGAAATCCCCCTGCTCTTGTTTTGATTTGCACAAGAACTCCTAGAGTCAGAAAGAACTGTTAGTTCTTGGTGACGTCTTATGTCCAACCTTACGTCAAACCCGGCACCTTTCTGGTATAAATATACCAACGTTGCCTTAAGCAAACACACGGTGGTTTGGAGCAGAGCGGCTACCTACTTGCCCGAGAGCCCAGCTGATGCGAGAGCCCACGGACGCCGCCCCTCCCTTTTGACGCACTGAGAAAGACGCTGTCTTTTTCTCCAGTCGAGAAAATCCAGCTCCGGTGTTTTCAGCCGCCCTTGCGGGTTGCTGGGATATTGAGTCCTGAGAGAGAGATACCAGACCTCCTGCTTTCTATTACCCAGGTACGGAGCTGACTAAACCCTTAAAGAGAATTCTTGATTCAGATTCTTGGCAAAACCAACTTAACTTAAACTGCTACTTATTTACTCCTTCCCACGTATTAGGCTTAGGTCAGGTACACCGGGGTAGGCGTATTTAGAAGCACCAGTTGAGTACGTTAGTCAATGTATATATGTATGTATATATTTTATCTATTTTAAGTATCATATGGCTCAGAAACCATAACAATGCTTTTACAGTATTATTTCATTATACTCCTTTTACTGTACGCACTTTACTATATACTAAGTATTGCAATTGTGGCAATTCATTTCTCTTGCATGAGGAAGAAGACTGCTCAATAAATAACACCTTTTATTGAAAACGCCCGTCTCTCTATTCTCTGCACTCTGAAACTAAGTATGTACGATTGACTGAGTAAAATAATTGTCTATTGTTTTCACACGACTCTAGAGATACACTCTTATTTTGAGGGAGCAAAGTTGTCATGTTTTATGGTTGTCAGAAGCTAATCCCTTCTTGTCTATCCAGGGAAGTTAAACTTCTCCTTGTTTATTCGAGAAAGTTTCTAGTGACCTCTGAGCTAGCTGGCAAAACTTATTAAGCCTAATATAGTCAGTAGAGACCAAGTCGACCTCAGTCCTATGTCTACACTGCTGTATATATTATTCCAATGCGCAGAGCCTATTGGGAATATAGGAACTACACTACACCATGTTGTACCGCTTCCCCGGTTATTCTCCTGATCGTGTCCCAATATCCCCTTATTACCGTGCATGCCCATATCATATGTATCAAGTCTGCCCCTTCCACCTTACATCTCAGGCATAAGTGCTACGTTTGTGGGAACATCCTGTCCAATCGACTTGAGGACAAATAAGCACGATGTAGTATCATTGTCTGAATAAATTTACATGTTGAGTTTCTTGATACCTTTCTAGGATGTTCTAGTACTGCCGTCCATTCCTTCTCTGACATGTCTCTACCTATATCCCCCACCCATGCAATGAACAGTGCGTCCAAAGGGACCCGTGTGTGGACACTGATGCTAGTGTACAGCCAACGAATCAGGTGTATACCTTTTCCCATGTAGTGTACCATCTTCACCATCTCATTACTGGAAGGTTCCTTCCTTTGCGGTGCCCAGTGCTTTTTCACATATTGAAACAGTGCGGCGTGTGTTAAGTACAGTTGTGTTGGGGCTCCCGTTTCGTGCACGAAGGTGTCGTGGTCCAGCAGCGTCTCATTACTAAATAAGTCGCCTACCATGCTGATACCCGCTTCCGTCTAGGGTGCTAATTTGTAAGCTGTGAGTATGCCACTTGCCAGCGGGATTCCCAGCTGTGGAATGTTGCCTGCGTATGCAGGGGATGCATTTGTGTATCGCAGCGCCGCTTTCCAGCACTTTAGTGCAGTGTCTAGCAAGGGGGGTAGGTCTCTCGGTTGTTTATGCCCTGGCAATATTAAAGCGTGTAGATCCCCATTATCTATGTCCGCGTCAGTGTACCCTATTTCCTGCAAATTACGACCCACCGTCCAGTATGACAACCATTGCAATTGGCAGGCGTAATAGTAAGCGCGGAAGTCCAGAACTCCCAGCCCTCCTAGCGAGTACCCACTTGTGTTTTTTGTAAGCTTATCCATCTCCTACCCTTCCCCCATATTAAATCTATTAATAGAGTATTTAGCAATTTGAAAGTGGATTGCGGTACTATTAATGGTATATTCGTAAAATAATACAATAATCGTGGTAGAACAACCATTTTCGCTATTGCTGTTCTCCCCATTATAGACAGTGGCAGTGCAGTCCAAAAGGCGACACTGGATCTTAGGGCTCTAATCGCTCTGTTAAGGTTGCCATCCAGCAAGGCCGCATTTGTCCTGTATATCTGGATACCCAGATACTTGAACGTGGTCTGAGCTATTTGGAGCTATGTATCCCCGAAATCTATGTCCACTACATCTTCATTTTCCGTGAAGAAAAATGCATGGGATTTTGCAGTGTTTAAAGCCAGACCCGACAACCCTTTGAATTGTTTATACAAGTCAAATATTGGGGTCAGAGGCAAATGGAGATCTCTGACGTACACAATGATATCATCAGCGTAGGCCGAGAAAAGGTGACGTTCCCTATTGAGAATCCCCAACCCAGGAAGTCCTGTCTCATTTTTATTGCTAAGGGTTCCAATGCCAAAATGAAGATAAGAGGCGTCAATGGACAGCCCTGTCTGGTTCCCCTATGTATCGTATATATTCCTCTGATATGTGTCTACCCGTTCTGGCGCACGCTGTCGGGGCCTTGTACAATAGGCACAGCCATGCTATTTACACTTCCGGTATCCCAAATTTCGGTAACACCTGAAACATGTATTCCCAACTTAGTGAATCAAATGTCTGTCTAAGGTCTAATGAAAGACAGCCCACATGGGGGAACCGCTTTGGCGCTTCTGTCATCAAATATTGTAATTTCCCTTTTATTTAAGGGTGTGCTCCGTGCCGGTAGGAATCTGGTCTGATCTATGTAGACTAATCTTGACAGGTGTGGCGATAACCTATTCGCCAGCTGTTGGACCTGCGATGGGCAAGCCCAGCACAAAGGGGGTAGCTTGGCTCAAGTGACAAGGCAAGTGAAGGCTGTAGTGTTAAGCCGGCTCTGACCCAATAATAACTCCTTGTACATCCACACCAAAAAGAAGGACACCACACCACTGCTGTAGAAAAATACGATTCCTTTATATAAAGTTCTTTGTTGTAAATAGGGTTGACTGGGAAAGCACATATACATTTCTTTTGGTCATACAGTTCTGGTAATAAATAGTATTAATAAATAGAATAACTTCAGGAATGAGTATCACAATGAATATCAGAATAAATATCAGAATAAATATCAGAATAAATAGAATGAATATCAGAATAAATATCAGAATAAATATTGGTTCATTTAAATAAACAACCACATGTTTCTTCTGGTATCGCTGCCACCAATTAAATACTTTAGAATCATTACATCTGCAATACGTTTCAAATGGGAAAGATAACTCTTACAGTTTATGCTGTTTTCAATGACCAGGTATACGGCTTCTCTGAGCACAAAATAAGGTTTGGGACTCTTTAATAATCACTCAAGGCATATGCGCGTATATCTAAAAGGCAAGGAAACACAGTAAATACATCATTTGCACTCGGCGGTCACCGGGATAGGATCTCTGCTTTGCCGGTGAAGTCTATGCGCGCCTACGGGCTTTAGCACCACTTGAGCACAGGCGGCACCAGTTCAAAGTCATTAGACTGACGAACGGGCTGCCGGAGAGGTCACACAACCTTCGCGCACAGTCAAATGAATGCCGGTTCACAGTTCCTTCACAACGCTGCATTCACTATGAAGAAACGGGCCCACCTCACATCGGCTGCAATCAAAATACGATTCAGTCGGGCACAGCACTTCTCTCGTTAGCGACGGGGCTCTCAGGGGCTCCACGGACCTCCCTCCAACTTCCGCATTCAGGATGGTTCCCGCCCACAGCTACAGCTCCCGGGTCACTGGGGAGTGGCAGAGACGCTAGTCCCGCCCAACGAAGGCCGGCCTTTCCCCGCCCCGGCGCACCACCTCACCTTCAATCTGCGCAGGCAGCGCTCTACGCTGGTGGGGCTCGGAGACGTCCGAGCTCCCCTCTAGAGGCACCTGTCGCGAAGGGGGCACAGCTGCCGATCGCGGTCGCGGCGAACTTGCTCTCGCCTCGCGACTCGTGACATCCGTCACAGTTCACCACCGGGGGGCGGGGAGGCACACAAATCTGGCCATAGTCTTTGGGGGCAATGAGGTACTCGCTGGGCAGGCTCTGTAGGCGCTAGATCACTTCTCACGTAGCTGACTGGAACGCCAGTCAGACCCAACACCAGCAACCCTTTGCTGCTCTACTGCCTGCGCTACCAGCCACTTCAGGGGTCAACAGGGCAGGTGTCAATCTGGTGTCAAGTCTGGAATCTCTTCTCTAGTCTGAACAATCTTCATCTAATCTCATCATTCAAAATGGCCGCCAGGGACTGGGCCTTATATAGCCAGTGCCCTGGGGTACTGGCACGAGCCAGAAGGTTCTAGAACCTTCTCTGGCTGTGACAATGACATGGCACTCTTGAGGGGTATTTAGGACACTCACAGCCACCGTACTGGGGTTCTAGAGCAGCCATTTTGTGTACCTGAGGAAAATAAAGGAATTCCTGTCAGAAATGCGCGCCAAACAAAGGGCGCCAAAACCTCAAAAGGCCAGGGTTCATGAAGGCTCCAATGGGAGTCACTTCACATGAGGAAAAAGGGTGTCCACCATTTTAGGTTCATTTATACAGGTTGACAACCCCAGTTTGTAATGCCACAGGTTTGGGCCAGGCGCCTTGTAAATAGGTGCCACAAACCTTGTGAGCAACTGGGCGTCAAGGAACATCTAGCCCCATGAGACAACACATAAAAAGTCCTGGTAGATAAATAAAAAGCGACAAATTTTGGGAGGTACAGGGGAACAAAAGAAATCATAGTGGTGAGGGGACTCTCAGAAGCAGACGGGTCTAACACGCGTCCCCCCCCAGCTGAAAGTGGGGAGAGCTACCCAACCCCTTGGGAAAGACCACGGGTTGATCCAGACCCTCTTCATTGAGTTGCGATAGCACCGCCCCAATGCCAATGTCGGATGCATCTGTCTGGACAATGAACTCTTTTGAAAAATCTGGAGCCTTCAGGACTGGAGCTTTACACAATGCTTGTTTCAGAGTGTCGAAGGCTCGCTGGCAAGCCTCCGTCCAAATGACTCTCCTGGGTTGCTTTTTGGCCGTGAGTTCTGTAAGGGGTGCCACGATAGTGCCATACCCCTTCACGAATCATCTGTAGTAACCTGTGAGGCCCAGGAAGGCTCGGACCTCAGTCTGGGTCTTGGGGAGGTTCCAGGCCATGATTGCCTCAATCTTCGCCTGAAGGGGCTGCACCGTTCCCCGGCCCACCAAGTGTCCTAAGTACACTACCGACCCCTGTCCAATCTGACATTTGCTGGCCTTGATCGTCAAGCCAGCCCGTTCCAGGGTCTGGAGAACAGCTTGCAAGTGCTGCAAGTGATCCTCCCAGCTGCTACTGAAGACAGCTATGTCATCCAAGTAAGCAGCAGAGAATGACTCCATCCCGGTGAGGATCGTGTTCACCAGCCGCTGAAAAGTGGCAGGAGCGTTCTTGAGCCCAAAGGGCATGACGCAAAACTGGTAGTGTCCATCAGGTGTGGAGAAGGCTGACCTTTCCTTGGCTCCATTAGACATGGGAATCTGCCAGTACCCTGCAGTGAGGTCAATGGTACTGAGATATTGGGCAGCTCCCAACCGGTCAATCAATTCATCCGCCCGAGGGATCGGATGAGCATCCGTTTTGGTTACCGAATTTAGTCCTCGGTAGTCCACACAGAATCTCAATTCTGGTGTGGTGCCAGGTGGGGCAGCTTTAGGAACTAACACCACCGGGCTAGACCAAGGGCTACTTGAAGGTTCGATGACTCCTAGCTCCAGCATCTTAGCTACTTCGCTTTGGATACTGGCCTTCACCTTGTCAGACAGCCGGTAAGACTTTGACTTCACAGGTGGGCTGTCCCCTGTGTCCACGTCATGGGTACACAAGTGGGTCTTACCCGGGACAAGGGAGAACAGAGGAGCGAATGACCCCAAGACCTGGCGACATTCCTCCTGCTGCTCAGGAGTCAGGGTTGGCAAGAGTTTCACTCCGTCCACTGACCCATCCTTTTCTTGAGACGCAAAAAGGTCGGGGAGAGGCTCCGTGTCCTCTTCCTCCGATCCGTCAGTCACCATAACCAACATGACTTCGGGCCTCTCGTAGTGGGGCTTGAGGCGATTGGCATGTAACACCCGATGCGGATGCCGAGGGGTCTTTACGTCCACCAGATAGGTAGACTTGCCCTTCTTCTCCAATACCTCATAGGGGCCTGTCCAACGATCCTGGAGGGCACTCAGCTCTCCAGGCTCCATCACCCACACCTTCTGGCCAGGCTCCAACTCCACTGGGTGAGCGTTGTGGTCATACCACGCTTTCATAACTGCCTGACTGGCTTCCAAGTTGTCAGAAGCTTGCTTCCACAACTTAGCCATTTGGCTTCGGAAGGCCAGCATGTAGCTCACCACATCCTGGGGAACTTTCCGGGGAGACTTTTCCCAGGAGTCCCTCACCAGGCTGAGAGGTCCACGTACAGGGTGCCCGTACAAAAGCTCGAAGGGGCTGAAGCCCACTCCCTTTTGCGGCACTTCCCTGTAGGAAAAGAGCAAACAGGGTAGGAGGACGTCCCATTTCCTCCGCAGGCTTTCGGGTAGACTTCTGATCATACCCTTCAAGGTTTGGTTGAACCTTTCCACAAGACCATTGGTCTGTGGGTGATAAGGAGTGGCAAACCTGTAAGTCAGTCCACACTCCTTCCACATTGCCCGCATATATGCTGACAGGAAGTTGGTCCCCCTGTCAGACACAACTTCCTTGGGGAATCCCACTCGGGTAAAGATCCCCATCAGGGCCTTGGCCACTACTGGTGCAGTAATGGTTCTCAGAGGAATTGCCTCTGGATACCTTGTGGCGTGATCCACCAGGACCAGGATAAACCTGTGACCGGATGATGTAGGTGGATCTAGGGGCCCAGCAATGTCGATGCCCACCCTTTCAAAAGGGGTGCCAACGACGGGAAGTGGTTCCAGGGGAGCCTTCAGCTTCGTCCCTGTTTTCCCACTGGCTTGGCATGACACGCACGACCAACAGTATGTGTCGGACGCCACCCTCATTCGAGGCCAATAAAAGTGGGGGACAAGCCGGGCAAAGGTCTTGTCCTGACCCAAGTGTCCTGCCAAGGGAATCTCATGAGCCAACTCTAATAGGAAGGCTCGGTAACACTGTGGGACTACCAGGGCCCGTGACAATCCGTGCACTGGCGCCCTGGGTTCACTGTAGAGGAGACCATCCTCCCAGTAAACACGATAGTTCCCAGACTCGTTACCTGCTGCCTGGGCTTCAGCCTGTTGCCGCAGACCCTCGAGGGTAGGACATTCCCTTTGTCCCTTGCTCAGTTCCTCCCTGGACGGTCCTCCTTCCACTCCCCACTCAGCGGGGATAGGCAAGTCCTCCAACGGAACCATGTCCTCCTCCGCGGACTCCGGGTCCACCTCCACAGGTGGCCTATCCGTCTCACGGGGCATGGACATCGAGGCAGGCTCCTCCTGTCCTCGAAATGTTCCCTCATCAGCAGCTGGGTGGGCCATTGTTCCAGGCTCCAACCCACGCGACTTCTCCTCCCGAGCAGCCGCAGACCTAGTACTCACACAGGCCCAATCAGGTGTACCCAGCATCTCAGTATGAGTCCGGTATTCCACCTCCTTCCAAGCATTGTGCTCCATATCATTGCCCAGCAGACAATCGACTGGCACGGCGGGGCGTACGGCAACTCGAAGTGAACCTGCAACCCCTCCCCACTCAAAGGGAACCTCGGCCACAGGATAGTGGCCCATTCTGCCGTCAGCCATCGCGGCTGGATGAAGTACGCCTGGAATCACCTGCTCTGAGGACACCAGATGACTCCTTACCATAGTCATACTGGCTCCTGTATCTCTCAGAGCTTCCCCTCTATGGCCATTGATGGTGACCCATTGCCCATACTTGGTAGTATTTGAGGGCACCTGGATCTTTGGAACCATCTCCCGATCACCCAGGGACACTAAGGTGACACCCGCCCACTCCCCCCCCTTTACTAAGGGCATCTCCTCCCCGAGCGCTACACTAGCGACTCCCGGGGCCTTTCCTCCAGTGGGAGGGGGTGGTCTCTTTGGGCATTTCACGTCTCCCTTATAATGTCCAATACCACCGCACTCATAGCAATGGATAACCCTTGGCTGCTGACTCTGGCCAGGATTAGGGTTCTTCTGCGGGTTAGCCTTAGAAGTGGAGAAGAAACTTTTACCCTTAAAGGTATTTTGGGGGCCTTTGGAGAACTCCTGCTTCTTGTTATCTCCCCCCTCTTTCTTCTGGGGAGCGCCCTGTCCGGACTTCTGAGAATCTCCTCCCGTACCCTTCGTGGACACTCGGGTACTTGCCCAAATGTCCGCCTCCTCAGCAAGCTTACGGGGGCAAGTAAGTTTGCTGTCTACCAGGTGTTGCCTCAGCTCGGGAAGACATTTCTTGAGTAGATGTTCCTTGAGTATCAGGTCGTACAACCCTCGATAGTCCTCCACCTCATTACCTTGGACCCACCCATCTAGGGCTTTCTTGGCAAAATCCAGGAAGTCAACCCAATTCTGTGAGCTCAGCTTGTGGCTGCCCCTAAACCTTTGCCGGTATTTCTCGGGGGTCAACCCAAACTTCCTGATGAGCGCCACCTTCATGGCGGGGTAATTTACCTGTTCCTCCCGGTCTAGGGCCAATAGGGCATCCCTACCTGTCGGAGGCATGTACCGGTATAATCCACCACCCCAATGCTTCTCATGGATCCCATGGGCTCTTAAGGAGACCTCATAGGCTGCCAGCCACTTGGCTATGTCGTCTCCAGCGGTATAACTGGCGACTACGTCCTTGGGTAAATGGGGCCTGGGCTCCCTGGCAAATTCCTTTGACTCGACACCCTTTGGAGTGATGTTAGGGGCCTGGAATTCGAGTTCTCGTAGCTTGAACTCGTGTTCCAACCTCCTCCCCTCCCTCCTTTCTTCCAACTCCATTTTTTCTATTTCCCACCTTAACAGTCTTTCCTCTCTCCTGTCAGCTAACTCGGTTTCTGACAACCCTCTCGATGACACACTGCTGCCCTCCCGTGAGGTTGCCTTGGGGCTGATTGACATCTCACCCACCCCCGGGGGACATTCCGCAGTCCTATCAATGACAGTACCTCTGTCCGATTCCTCCTCCTCCACCGTTCCCTCCGTGTGTGCTTCCACCCATGCTCGCAGACTAGTACGGAGCTCCTCTCTTTTGGCCCCTCGCCTGACAAACACTCCCCTCTCCTGACAGAAATCCTTGAGCTGTGTCACAGTATAGGTCTCCAGCTCTGACATTTCGAATTCCATCTTGTCAGTGAAAAGTGTGGACAACCACCCCGTAGTCGGTGACCAGGATAAGAACTTTGAGGGTCACTTCCACCCACCTCCAGGAAAGAATTTGGAAAAAACAAAACGTTGAATTGGAGGGCCGCTAGGAGAAAACTCCGGGTGTGTACCTGTGGTGCACACTGAATTATTATGGGGTTCAAAACAAGCATGGCTCGCAATCCCACCGCTGAGCACCAATTTTATGTTGGACCTGCGATGGGCAAGCCCAGCACAAAGGGGGTAGCTTGGCTCAAGTGACAAGGCAAGTGAAGGCTGTAGTGTTAAGCCGGCTCTGACCCAATAATAACTCCTTGTACATCCACACCAAAAAGAAGGACACCACACCACTGCTGTAGAAAAATACGATTCCTTTATATAAAAGTTCTTTGTTGTAAATAGGGTTGACTGGGAAAGCACATATACATTTCTTTTGGTCATACAGTTCTGGTAATAAATAGTATTAATAAATAGAATAACTTCAGGAATGAGTATCAGAATAAATATCAGAATAAATATCAGAATAAATATCAGAATAAATATCAGAATAAATATCAGAATAAATATTGGTTCATTTAAATAAACAACCACATGTTTCTTCTGGTATCGCTACCACCAATTAAATACTTTAGAATCATTACATCTGCAATACGTTTCAAATGGGAAAGATAACTCTTACAGTTTATGCTGTTTTCAATGACCAGGTATACGGCTTCTCTGAGCACAAAATAAGGTTTGGGACTCTTTAATAATCACTCAAGGCGTATGCGCGTATATCTAAAAGGCAAGGAAACACAGTAAATACATCATTTGCACTCGGCGGTCACCGGGATAGGATCTCTGCTTTGCCGGTGAAGTCTATGCGCGCCTACGGGCTTTAGCACCACTTGAGCACAGGCGGCACCAGTTCAAAGTCATTAGACTGACGAACGGGCTGCCGGAGAGGTCACACAACCTTCGCGCACAGTCAAATGAATGCCGGTTCACAGTTCCTTCACAACGCTGCATTCACTATGAAGAAACGGGCCCACCTCACATCAGCTGCAATCAAAATACGATTCAGTCGGGCACAGCACTTCTCTCGTTAGCGACGGGGCTCTCAGGGGCTCCACGGACCTCCCTCCAACTTCCGCATTCAGGATGGTTCCCGCCCACAGCTACAGCTCCCGGGTCACTGGGGAGTGGCAGAGACGCTAGTCCCGCCCAACGAAGGCCGGCCTTTCCCCGCCCCGGCGCACCACCTCACCTTCAATCTGCGCAGGCAGCGCTCTACGCTGGTGGGGCTCGGAGACGTCCGAGCTCCCCTCTAGAGGCACCTGTCGCGAAGGGGGCACAGCTGCCGATCGCGGTCGCGGCGAACTTGCTCTCGCCTCGCGACTCGTGACATCTGTCACAGTTCACCACCGGGGGGCGGGGAGGCACACAAATCTGGCCATAGTCTTTGGGGGCAATGAGGTACTCGCTGGGCAGGCTCTGTAGGCGCTAGATCACTTCTCACGTAGCTGACTGGAACGCCAGTCAGACCCAACACCAGCAACCCTTTGCTGCTCTACTGCCTGCGCTACCAGCCACTTCAGGGGTCAACAGGGCAGGTGTCAATCTGGTGTCAAGTCTGGAATCTCTTCTCTAGTCTGAACAATCTTCATCTAATCTCATCATTCAAAATGGCCGCCAGGGACTGGGCCTTATATAGCCAGTGCCCTGGGGTACTGGCACGAGCCAGAAGGTTCTAGAACCTTCTCTGGCTGTGACAATGACATGGCACTCTTGAGGGGTATTTAGGACACTCACAGCCACCGTACTGGGGTTCTAGAGCAGCCATTTTGTGTACCTGAGGAAAATAAAGGAATTCCTGTCAGAAATGCGCGCCAAACAAAGGGCGCCAAAACCTCAAAAGGCCAGGGTTCATGAAGGCTCCAATGGGAGTCACTTCACATGAGGAAAAAGGGTGTCCACCATTTTAGGTTCATTTATACAGGTTGACAACCCCAGTTTGTAATGCCACAGGTTTGGGCCAGGCGCCTTGTAAATAGGTGCCACAAACCTTGTGAGCAACTGGGCGTCAAGGAACATCTAGCCCCATGAGACAACACATAAAAAGTCCTGGTAGATAAATAAAAAGCGACAAATTTTGGGAGGTACAGGGGAACAAAAGAAATCATAGTGGTGAGGGGACTCTCAGAAGCAGACGGGTCTAACACCAGCACTTTACTTTACATAACGATAGCGGGCGGTAGTTAGGCATGTCCGCATTGTCTCTACCAGGTTTCGGTAGCGAAATTACGAGCGGCTGTGCTGTGGTGAGAGGTAAGGAACATTGGTCTAAAACTTCTTTAAATAATTCCCTTAATTGGGGTACTAATACCTCTGCAAAAATGGCGTAGAATTCAATGGGGAGCCCGTCTATGCCAGGGGTCTTGTTACGTGGGAGGCCCTTCATGGCAATTTTGATCAGCCTGTGGCGTAATGGGCCACTCCAGATCTTTTTGTGCCGCGGCCGGTAACATTGGAAATGTTAGAGAGGACATGAAAGCCTCCAGTTGCTCACCGGTAGCAGCGTTTGTCACTCCATATAGATTCGCATAATATTTCCTAAATGCATCATTTATATCTCCTTGACTGGAAACCTGTGCGCCATACTCAGTGACAATTTCACTAATTACTACCGTAAGAGGGGTGTCCTGGATCAATCTAGCGAGCACTGTTCCTGCCCTATCTGCTTCTGCGTGGGCACTTCGGATATATGCCTAATAATCTATAACTCTAAGTGATTCCAAGAGTTCAGCATGCCTAATTCGCGCTTCCTGTAACAGGCCCTTCTTTTCGTCATCTGTCACTGCCTCCTGCTCCAACCTACCCATTGTGTCTTCCACCTCTATCAATGATCTATGGATTTCCTGCCTTGCACCCACTGTCGCACTGATCACTTTACCCCTTATAACCGCCTTAAAGGCGTCCCATTCCACCAATCTACACGTCGCCGTATTATTATTTTCCGCAAAGTAGTGGTCTATAGCTTGTGAGAGATCATTGCGGAATACTGAGTCTTCCAGCAACTGTGGCCATAGCCTCCACGTAGGGACCGGGGTGGGTATTCTGCCCCAGGTGATAATCATCTCCTGTGGGTTGTGATCCGAGAAAGTCTCGGGCAGGTATGTGGTGTTAAGCACCTGCATGGCAATCCTATTAGAGCAAAAGATTCTATCAATCCTGGTGTGCAGGTCGTGTACCGCAGAGTAATAGGAATATTCCTTGTGTCCTGGATATCTCATTCTCCATACATCGCATAATTCTCACCCCCCTGCCCACCTGACCAATGTTTCGGTCTGTTTAAAGACCCCAGTTCCGCGCAAGGGTTGGTGCGATCTGTCTAAAGTCACATCCAGTACTGTGTTATAATCGCCTCCCAATATCCATGGGCATGTGTCCCATTCCGCCAGTGCTCCACTCACCGTGTCCCAGTATTTATCCTAATCAAAGTTAGGGGTTTACACTGTACCTAGCACCACTAGTTGCCCGTCTAGTGCTCCTTTCACAAACACATATCTACCCAATTTATCAATACTCTGTGCATGTGCCACAAACGGCACACCATGCCGTATCCAAATCGTGGTTCCCCTTGCATAGTTAGAGTAAGAGGTTGAAAAAATGTGGCTGCGCCATTTCTTCCTAAGTTTCACCACCTCACTTTCCACCATATGTGACTCTTGTAGGTACACAATCTGTGCTTTACAGCGCTGTAGGTGTGCATGAATTCTATGTCGTTTGTGCGTTGTGCCCATACCTCGTATGTTCCAAGTTACAATAGTGTATTTACCCAGCGCATGCATTGTAACGGTTGTTTTGTCCATTTATGTGGCAACATGGTTACCAATAAATCCAGCGCACCTGCTCTAATAGGAATTCTGCGATCATTCCACCCCCAACTTTCCCAATACTCTGTCTGGTTTTTGAACTATACCAGGCCATAACACAGAACCGAACTAATAAGAACATAATGGGCATAAAGAGGATCTGCGGTATATGGGGGGCTGAGCCTGCGCTCTGCATGTGGTGTTATGCAACTTCAAGTTACTATTCTCAAGCTTCAACGGTACTGCATCACATTTGGTGATGCAGTGCACGCAACGAAATTCGTTTTATTTATTTAAATGTTTACTTACCTGTAAAACTCCGTAATCCATACATTACTACCCCCCACCCTGCCCCTCCCCCTGCCCACGTCACCGCCCTGCAGAAACACCTACTGCTGACCGCTACTGGTCACCGCGTTGTCTTTCACTTTATCCGCCGTTTTTGCAAGGTCCCCCTGAGCAAATTCAGGCCAGTGGACAGGGTCCTTATCTGGATCTCTATTGCTTTTCTAGAGTCCCTCACTTCACGCAATATGAGGTCCAATTTATCCTCTGAAGCAGATATCGTCCTGGGAGGTACGCAGTTAGATGCTGGCATGCTATCCACGCGGTTGCCATGTCTGGAGCCGAATTCGTGCAGCTTGGGTCCTGTTATTTTGCCCTGTTCCGTCCCATTACTCCGAGTTATTGTGTTGTCCGATAACGAGAACCGTAGCCCATACAGCAGATATTCCGTGCTGCACCCCGCCGCATCTCCACTGGTATTCCAACTTCCTGCACTGAAAGGACATGTACACTCCACTGTTTTCCAATGGCACGTTAATGTGATGGTGTTTCAGGCGAGTGACTGGGCAGCACACCAGTGGGCAGGGATTCGCACCGGTATATTCACGTTAGTCACACTTATTAGCCTGACTTGTTCTAGAACCCTCTTTCCAGTAGTGACTGTGTCCTCCGGGTGCGTTGCAGTAGCAGCCCTAGGTCTGGCCACGAGGGGCCAATCCTCTCATAGTGTGTTCACAAATCACTGAGCCGCAAGTAATCTCATTGTTGTATGCAGCACAGTTGTTTCCTTACTGTCTGCCACAGTCTGCCACACCGCCTGTGCACTGTTTGCCATCTCTTGCCTGCACTTTGGGGGTCATCTCACAGTTCACTTTATTTATGACCTTGTCGGCGCTGCGGTGTGCAATATAACCAGCAGCTGTACCACACTGCATCTGTATGTCTCACATCCCCCAATCTGTCGTCCCGGGGGGAGCCTGTATCCGGTTCTCATGTGCATCACTCTTGTCATCACCGCTTTAGGGGCTGTTGTCAATATGGCGTGTGAATGTGCCTCCTAGCACTATAGCCGCCTTCGTCGCCCGAGGGGGGGCAGGATGGGGCCCCTTCTCGCTTGTCCCCGGGGCTGGGCAGGTGTTCCACTCCAGTGCGCACCCCGCCACCAACAAAAACCGCCTTTCCCACTGCCGCGGCGTGAGTCTGTGCCGCAATCGCAGCCTCAGAGGAATCTTTGGCAGCAGTGTCGCCCGCACAGTACGAACCCCCATTTGCCGCAGGGAAGTGGCATCTCTTCGCCCCCCCCCCACTGTTTGTGCACTGGCAAAGGGGAAGGGGGCATTCAGTATACCCTGCCACCTGTTCAATTTCTCGCCCTCACCCCTCCCGCAAAGACGACAAGGTGGAGGGGGGTCAGGGACAAGGGCCGTCACGCATCCCCGCACTCACCAATTCACCAGGCCTTCGAGCAAGTCCCCTCCTACGCTCCTCAGGCCGGTTGCGGGTCCGCCAGGAACTCTGCCCACAGGATCCAGTGCTGTCCGTGGGCACTCTGCCGTTGCACCGCAGGCCGCACCGTCCACAGCGCATCGGCAAGCTGCAGCAGCCCTCCCCCTATTTTTCCTCCGCAGGCCCAAGATGGCGTCCTCTGGGCTCCGCAGTGGCAGATCCACACTGTTTATTATCCGGTTTTGGCAATCTGGCTTCACCGCTCCCCTAACGGTAAAATCAAGTCATTCAACCTTCTCCTCACATCTTTGGAGGATTCTCAGCAGGATATTTGGTGGCCCTGGTCCGGAGCTCGTCTACAAGACGACCGCCATGCTCGGTGACTAGCCACGCCCCCCCAAAATAGACAGTATTAACAAATATATCACAAATTAAACTAATTATACCATTTATTTACTAATAGCACACTACCACATAAAACAATACAAAAACTAAATTTACATTTTATATACCAACCAGCCAAAAAGCAAAAAAGTAAATACGTTATAACAAGAAAACTTACCTTTACCTTCCGTCAATGCTCCTTCGAGCCCCGTCTCCTCAATTCTCCGGTCCACTCCACAGCCTCGAACAAAGCAAAAAAAATGTGCACTTTCAACAAATTACATGCACGGGAAAACAACAAATAGCATTACATTTAAAACATTTAAAATAGACAGTATTAACAAAGATATAACACATTAAATTAATTATACCATTTATTTACTAATAGCACACTACCACATAAAACAATACAAAAACTACATTTACATTTTATAAAACAAATAGAAAAACGGCAATAAAATAAATATGTTATAAGAATAAAACGTACCTTTACCTTCAGTCAATGCTCCTTCGTGCCCCGTCTCCTCACTTCTCCGGTCAACTCGATGAGCTAGAACAAAACAAAAAATTCTCATTAGCACTTTCAACAAATTAAACACACGATAAAAAAACAAATAGCATTACATTTAAAACATTTAATATAGACAGTATTAACAAATATATACAAAATGAAATTAAATATACCATTTAATTACTAATAACACACTACCACATAAAACGATACAAAAACTACATTTCCATTTTATATACCAACCAGCAAAATAGCAAATAAATAAATATGTTATAAGAATAAAACTTACCTTTACCTTCTGTCAATGCTCCTTTGTGCCCCGACTCCTCACTTCTCTAGTCCACTCGATGAGCTAGAACAAAACAAAAAAATTCTCATCAGCACTTTCAACAAATTAAACACATGATAAAAAAAACAAATAGCATAACATATAAAACATTAAAATAGACAGTATTAACAAAGATATAACACATTAAATTAATTATACCATTAATTTACTAATAACACACTACCACATAAAACAGTACAAAAACTAAATTTACATTTTATAAAACAACTAGCAAAACAGCAATCAAATAAATATGTTATGAGACTAAAACTTACCTTTACCTTCCGTCAATGTTCCTTCGTGCCCCATCTCTTCACTTCTCCGGGCCACTCGATAAGTTTGAACAAAACAAAACATTCTCATTAGCACTTTCAACAAATTACACGCATGTTAAAACAACAAATACCATTACATTTAAAACATTTAAAATAGACAGTGTTAACAAATACTGTCTGATTTGCATATGGCCATGTCTGAACTGGGGTGGTGTGGAGTGCAAAAAAAGGATGGATTTAGGCCCAGATCTCTGTACTGGGGTGAATGTATGACATTGTTCTGCATTCTGTCCATCAACTGTTGTTTTTGCATTTGTCACCCCAAGTGGGATGGGTGTGCTCAGACGTGTGTCCCCTGCTCTCCACACCACTGGAGCCAAGCTATCCTCGCTGTAGACGGCTGATAGGCATAAACCGGTCCTAGGATGCTTGATTCCGGTCCAGGAAAGACATGGTTTGGCAGTTTGGGCTGGACTGTTCCCATGAGGCACAGGGTCAAGGCTGATTTGCATATGGCCATGTCTGAACTGGGGTGGTGTGGAGTGCAAAACAACAATGGATTTAGGCCCATATCTCTGTACTGGGGTGAATGTATGACATTGTTCTGCATTCTGTCCATCAACTGTTGTTTTTGCATTTGTCATCCCGAGTGGGATGGGTATGCTCAGACGTAACTCCCCTGCTCTCCACACCACTGGAGTCAAGCTATCCTGGCTGTAGACGGCTGATAGGCAGAAACCGGTCCTAGGATGCTTGATTCCGGTCCAGGAAAGACATGGCTTGGCAGTTCGGGCTGGACTGTTCCCATGAACTAAACTTTTACAAAACGATGCCTCTGGTATTAATTCTGTGAATCCTTAATAGAACAGATACCATAAATTAACTGTCTTCAGTTTTCTCAACAATACACCATGAATGTATCTACATATAACTCTATCTTGCTTCATCCATACACTATCAATTCATTCAATAATACAATCAAGTACAATTACGTTTGGTTTGGTGAACTTGTATTAATAAACCAATTTTTTTTATTTTTTTTTTTAAACCTTTATTGTACAGAGAATGCTCACAAATACGGGCCTACAACCCGGCGGGCCGGCCACCACAAGTAAGGAACATATTCAACAGTACAGAAGCACATACAGAATATCACAACTAACCATACAGGAAGTAAAGCCTAAAAGCCATAGAGCAACCAGCAGGAGCAGGATACGAGAAGGTTGATTTTCTAATACAAGAACGGGAATAACAGGATAAAGACAGGTAGTAAGTCTCCGAGGGCCGTGGTGGGCCGCGAACAAGCAGCAGTATAATATACAGGATAAAGCAATAATGACAAATACGTATCGGGAAAGGCATGATGGGAGTCCCATCGTAAGAAGCAATGGCGCCCGCCGTCCAGCGCCCACCCACCACAGCAGGAACATATCACAACAAACAGAACTGAAAAAAGCTTATCATATAAAGCCCTCCGTCACACAACCCAGGGGAAAAGGACAAAACCCCCCCACAAAAGGGGGGAGGAAGGGAGGGAAAAGGGGGAGAAAGGGACAAAAGGTGAAGAGAAGAACGCCGCCTCAAGCATGCGCCCCGTGGCAAACGAAGCAGGAAACCACAAATCAATATATGGAACCGGTAGCAACCGGAGCAAAACTACGTAGTGAGCCAAAGTCACAGTAAGACCGAAAGGCCCATGCATCAAAAAATAACCCCCCCAGGGGGATACATGCTGAGACCGCGTCCCGAAAAAGAGGACACATAAGAGCCATAGAACCAAAAAAGGGAGAAAAATGGGGGGGGAAACCCCCCCCCAAAAAAGACAGACCCCCCCCCCACCCCGCATGCCCACCCTGCACCCCTGCAGAAGGCTATGGCCTACCCCCCAGCAGCGTGCCTGTCGCCCTAATCAGAACCCGAAATATAGAAGAGTAGAGGCAAGAAGGAACCATAAAGACAAAAAGGGGAAGAGAAGGGATAAGGGAGGAAAGAACACGGGAGAGGCCATCAGACAGAATCGTCGGCTCCCACCCTCCCGTCCGAAACAACAGAGCCCTCGGGAAGACAAAAGTTCTAAGGATACATTCCAGGAACACGACAAAAAGCCGACATGGTCATACCGTTACAGGCCGATCATCCAACCATTACAAGACAACAGTCCACAAAGGCAAGATCGTCTCATCCCTGTCCTTGTTTTTCCAATTCTGTAGCAGCGCGCCTCACGAAGAACCGGACCACGAGGAACAGGAGGCAGAGAACAGGGGGGTCAATTGTCAATCCGCATAAGATGTTTCGAGTACAACTCGGAGGATCCGGAACAGTCAGAGACCATTGGACACAAAGCAGGCACAGTTCCGAAGACAATCTGAGGAAAACCGACCCATCAAAGTCCGCACAGGATATACGGTCGGCCATTCGAGGCGATGAAGGACAGGAAGAACCATCGTGATCGGTCCGGACAGGACCCGGCCCACCGACCCACAGCACAGGCGAGGACACAGCACGATGAAGGACAGCGGAACCCCGCACATCCACAGAAACGGCAGCCACCGGGTCCATGATTTCCAGGACAGTTCTAGCCATACCCAGCAGCGACGGAGCCGCACACGCAAGGGGGGGCTCAGACGGCCCAGCGAAACGAGCCTCCTCCAGGGTAACAGCGGGTGCGGTCACAGGAGCACCCCAGGAGCGTAGGGCGGCGAGGATGTCGGCAAGTGTAGGA
The DNA here is from genome assembly GCF_964261635.1 of Lissotriton helveticus. NCBI lineage: Eukaryota > Metazoa > Chordata > Amphibia > Caudata > Salamandridae > Lissotriton > Lissotriton helveticus. The sequence goes on along the minus strand of NC_136069.1, from coordinate 749,815,100 downwards.
ACACCTTTACAGTATCCGGCTTCCGTGCCAGACAGTGGGCCACCGCCGCCCATCTCAGCACGGCTGAGATATACAGGGTCGGCCGCCATCTTGGAAGCCCGGCAGGGACGCAGCAATCCCCGACCCCCGTCCGGGCCGCAGCAAGGCAAACGGAGTTCAGCCAACCATCAGCAGAGGCAAGTCCAGAGCAGGAAGGGGGGCCACCAGAAGGAGGAGGATCGCCGGTCCCCCAGTGCCACCGGCCCCGTTCTCCGAGTCCGGGCGGAGGGACTCAAAATGGCCGGACCGGAGAACAAAGGGGGGGGGACAAGCCACATATACGGTCAGCCCCGTCAACGGAAGGCAGCGCCTCCACCCCAGGCCGAAGGACCGCCGGACCGGGCCAGAAAGCAGCAACCGGCCTATCTGCACAACCGCCTCGTCGGCCGAACCCACTGCGCCATCAAGGGCCGGCCATAGCGCTCCGCCCCGTCCGGGCGCCGCCGAGGAAACTCAGGCCAGCCCGCTCCGGAGGCCCCGAAGCGAGCGAGGGCACAATTCCGGATCCACGGCACCCAGAGACAACCGGAGCAGACGGTAAGTGCCTGTAAATCGCCTTAGATCCACAGCGCAGCAAAGAATTTTCTTCCCGGGGCAGGATAAAGGCAGGATTTATGTTCCGAACAGGAAAGTAGACGGAGCCGAGCTAAAACGCGGCCATCTCGGACGCGAGCTTGGCTCCTCCCCGAATAAACCAATTTTTTTGTAGAAAAATGAATTTTCTCCTTTTATGTTATTCAATTCTTTTACATTTGATTTTTTGTACATGCATACATTTTAATCATTTTTTGAACATATACACATTTATACACTATACACAGTATTTGCAAACATGAAAAAGAAAACACAAACTGTTAAAGAAAATTTGTTCTGAACACTATATCTGATTCCAGTGCCCAATTATGTCAAACAAGGATAGGTGTGGCACGTAATTATCAGACCTTATTCCTTTGTCTTGGTCATCACGAAATATCCAACAAAAAGCCTGGGAAGAAACAACCCTTTATACTTCCTTTTCAAGTTAATGCTCTCAGAAAACAACTTCTTAAATTCAGTTCAATCTTTTTTAGTGATGCCACTATGAACTACAGTCGATGCGTTTCAGCCTATATGTATTAAGGCCTCCTCAGGACTTGGGCAGCACACTTATATATTCTACAGAAATATAAACAAAAATGAAAAACCATATATTACATATAGACAAATGTCACGATATACTACACCATATCATTAATTGGCCATCCAGACATAGAATTATAACAATCCCTAGAGGTATAGAGGCAACAGATTGTCTACAGAAATCACCCAAATGTGCACAAAATTAAGTGTGTTAGTACTCAAGAAATAAATAAAGTACCGGCGTAAAAAACAAACAATTTGTTTTCATTCATCACCACATAATTGTTACTAAAACTACTAATCAAAGAAAAGTGCCCAGTGCAAACTGATTCCAGTGTATTGCCAATCCTGTCTAAACCCGAATTGCTATATCCACAGTGTAAATACCTATAGCGATGTCACGGTAGTTCTAAACGCTGTGTCGGAAGAAACAGCGTAGCCTGCCCAACCGGGCTGGCTACCTGTTGATTGTACGATCCCACCTCAAGTCTCTGGGAACATAAAAACACGAGCCCTCCGTAAGAATCCCTGTTAGACTCTCCGAGCTTAAATTAAATAAAACAGACAAATCCGATTACAAACCTTAAACAATTGGAATTCCAAGCGTCTCGTAGATCACCGCTGTCAGGACGCTAAGGCAAACGCTCTATAGCCCTGTCTCGTGCTCAGTAGTAAGCTCAAATGTTATTGGGTTCTATATCTTAAATAGAGCTCTCCTTCCGGGTACGCGCGCACTAATCAAGCAGGACCTGACGTGGTACCACAGGAGCTGCCGTCATAAAAAATGTACTTATTACTCTCTCAAACTAATCCACTGCTAAAGGTGGAAGACAGACTAGGGATAGACTTAAAACGGGCAGTCGGCAATAATAGCAAGGGATCCCTAACAATTAGGGGTCCATGTTAAAGCTAACCCAAGACAAGAAAACAGACTAAAGAGATTCTAAAGTAAGTGAGGATCAAGCACTTGTAGTAAGCAATAATTACTAAGACCGATCTCTATCTTATAATCGCTCCTGCAATACTGGACAAAACCACTTATCTCTACCAAATAATACAATTAGTTAAGACAATATACCTTATATCCCGTGTGTTGCCTCACCTCGTACATTCTGAATATTCAGTATTACAATGAAACAATTCTCAATAGATATTGACAGAAAACAGGTGTACAAATTCACAGAAACAATCATTTTTTCATATTAGTAGCGCCCAGATCTCATCCCTGTTATTCAGACCAGATTTTGATGTCTGATATTTCTCTATCATCCTAGCCTCTAAATGATTGAGTTTAGTTTCGGTCTCTCCTTTATTCAAGTTACTGACAATACATAGTACTGTCCACTGTATATCCTTTTCTGAGTGGTTGTATGCTTGGTAGTGACTTACCAATGGGGCCCCTGTTGTTTTGCACTTAATCCTAGATTTATGCTGTAGGACACGTGATTTAAGTGCTTGAGTTGTTTGACCAATATAAAACTTGTCGCAAGGACACTTTATGCAGTATATTGTGTTTTTTGAATTACAATTAGTGAAAGATCTAACAATTTCCAGTTTTTTAAAATTATTTTCTTCACTTTGTTAGCCCTTGGGTCAAATGTTAGAACACATGTGAGTGGCATATTAGTGTCCTTCTCCGTAGGTGTTAAAAGGGTTTCTCTGGGGGTGTACCAGGCTCTCTTGAGTGCTATCTTAACAAGTCTTTTGGGATAACCTTGTATTACTAGTTTTTCTTTCACTTTTTTAGCATGAAAAAAATAATCCTCCTTATTGCTACAATTCCTCCGAACTCGGAGGAATTGGCCGTAGGGTAAATTTTCTTTTAATGTGCGAGGGTGATTGCTTGTAAAGTGCAACAATGTATTGCGGTCTGTTGGTTTGGTATACAGACTATCAATTTCCCTTCCTCATATTTAATATACACATCCAGAAAATTGATTTGCTTCGAATCACTTGTAATTGTAAACTTGAATTCACGTGTTCTGCTGTTCAGCCAATTGTGAAAATCTATCAGCTGTACAGCATCGCCCCTCCAAACCATAAAGATGTCATCAATATAGCGACACCAAATCTCCACTAGATGTTTATATGGGTTGGAGTCACTATATATCCATTTGTATTCGAACTGGGCCATCACCAGGTTAGCTATTTCAGGAGAAAAACTACACCCCATAGCCACTCCAGAGATTTGAAGAAACAAGCTTTCATTGAAATTAAAGAAGTTATTTTTCAAACACAACTGAGCCAAGGTAATAATAAACTTAGTTGGTACTTGGTGGGGTCGTTCTCTTGAATCTAGCACAAATTCCATTACACTCAAGGCTTCATCTTGAGGTATATTCGTATATAGTGATTCGATATCGAAGATGGTGAGTAGTTGTTTGCTCGGATCAAAGTTTAATCCCTCCACCTTCGATATCAAATCCATGATATCATGAATATAAGCCTGTATATCCTTCACTAGGGGAAGCAAAAACACATCCACATATTGTGCAAGAGGTTCCAATATAGACACACACGCTGCCACAATGGGTCTCCCTGGTGGATTTATTAGAGACTTGTGCACTTTTGGGAGTACAAAGATGTTTGGAATCTTCCTTTCATCACTATTAAGGAAATCGAATTCATTCTTGCACAACCAACCTGCATCTAAGCCTTCTAGAGTAATTGCTAAAATCTGCTCTTTAAGTATAGGGGTAGGGTTGGTTGCTATTGATCTATAAAACTGTTGGTTTGACAATTGGTTCTTGATCTCTTCCTCATATTTTTTCGTGTCCCACAACACAATCCCCCCGACTTTATCGGCCGGTTTTATAGTTATGGCCGAATTAGAAGATATTCTCTTCAATGCTTCCCTTTCTTCTTTACTACAGTTGGCATTGTAAAAACATTTTTTACTTTGAAAATCGTTCAAGCCATGCAATACTTGATTTTCAAAAATTAGAATTTCAGGAGGTAGCAACACACTTTCAGGTAAAAAATTTGATTTTTTCTTTAGGCCACTCGTATTAATTTGTTCAATACTTTCCCCCTCCAAGAAATATGCTTTTAATCTGACTTTTCTCAGGAATCCAAGGACTTCTATTTTAGTCTCTATCTGATTCTGTAACCTTGTAGGGACAAATGTAAGTCCCTTTGCAAGGATTGAGAGTTCTTCTTTTATAGGATTGTAATCAGAGAGATTATAGATGGGAATTGGTTCTACCCTGTGGGATCTGGGTGCCCTAACGTCTGTATGTCTTTTTCTGTGTTCTGCAGGGTTCTGCTTCCTGATTCGGATATTGTTCCCCTTGTTGGAACATTCCTTGTGGTGGGTACAGATCCGCTTGGTAATTGTATCCCCTCCATCTGGTACCCCGCCCCATGGTCGATACCTTCCTCTGTTTAAAAAAGGAGGTCTCTGTCTTTGATGCTGAGGATAGGGGTAATACCCGCTATTAGACCCTTGGCTTGAGTCCGAGGATGTATCTGAGAATGTAATAAATTTATTTCTGGACCTGCCGCGGTATTGTAAATTCAACGAGTTAGGGTTGTTAATAGTAAAAAAATCGTCTTTCAAAAAGGGATATACTTCATCAATCTTGAAATTTTTGATGTCTCTGGCTACCTTAGAGATCTTTAAGTTGGTGTTATGGATAGCAAAGTCTGCAATTGTTTTATTCGCAGTTTCTAACAATTTTTTTGCATCTTTAATTATTGTATCTCCCAAAATGTCTTCTTCAAGTTCTTCTATTGCTTTTAATTTCTCTTCGTTTAATCTTAGTGCTGTCTCAACCGAAAGGGCCATCCAAATTATTGAACATTTACTCCCTACGTCTCTAAATCTATTCAAGTATGTCTTGTCTGTTATAAAAATGACCGGAATATTCTTGACTTGTAGGCCAACTGGTATTGTATTGTTCTTTAAATGTTCTGATAGTACCTGCACATGTAATTGTGTCCTAATATTATTTTTCTTTAGTTGTTTCAATTTTTCAATTTTATCGACATTAGTGACTTGAGCTACTGTTCTATCACTGCTTAGAAGTGATGGGGTTTTTGACAATAAAGCACTTATTTCTTCCTCACTGTAAGTGACAATGGTAGGCTCTGACATATCTATCTCAAATTCTCTCTCTACTTCAACAGGTGCGTATCCGTGACCAAATCTCCATAACAAAAAACAAAACAAAACAAAACAAAAAGGTTTTCAACTAAATATGTAACCAATTCCAGATAGGTATTGGATGAAACAAACAATTCTAAAGTTCGATTTTCAGACCCACATCGTGGATCATCAGGATAAACTCCAAATATGAGCCCTCACACTTCACAAAGTGTAATCAAAACTCCTATTATCAAGGGGGCTATCCGTTAGACCATTAAGGCATCCGGGATATTAAACTAAACTTTTACAAAACTATGCCTATGGTATTAATTCTGTGAATCCTTAATAGAACAGACGCCATAAATTAACTGTCTTCAGTTTTCTCAACAATACACCATGAATTTATCTACATATAACTCGATCTTGCTTCATCCTTCAAGTACAATCACGTTTTTCTACAAAAAAATTGGTTTATTAATACAAGTTCACCAAACCAAACGTGATTGTACTTGAATTATTGCAAACAAACGATGGATTTAGGCCCAGATCTCTGTACTGGGGTGAATGTATAACATTGTTCTGCATTCTGTCCATCAACTGTTGTATTTGCATTTGTCACCCCGAGTGGGATGGGTATGCTCAGACGTGAGTCCCGTTCTCTCCACAAGTCAAGCTATCCTGGCTGAAGACGGCTGATAGCTAGAAACCGGTCCTAGGATGCTTGATTCCGGTCCAGAAAAGACATGGCTTTGCAGTTCGGGCTGGACTGTTCCCATGAGGCACAGGGTCAAGGCTGATTTGCATATGGCCAGTTCTGAACTGGGGGGGTGTGGAGTACAAAACAACGATGGATTTAGGCCCAGATCTCTGTACTGGGGTGAATGCATGACATTGTTCTGCATTCTGACCATCAACTGTTGTTTTTGCATTAAAAACATACATCACACATTAAAGTTTTTATACCATTTATTTACTAATAGCATACTACCACATAAAACAAAACAAAAATTACATTTACATTTTACATACCAACCAGCCAAAAAGAAAAAAGGAAATACGTTATAACAAGAAAACTTACCTTTACCTTCCGTCAACGTTCCTTCGTGCCCCGTCTCCTCAATTCTCCGGTCCACTCCACAGGCTCGAACAAAACAAAAAAAATTAGCACTTTCAACAAATTACATGCACGTTAAAACAACAAATAGCATTACATTTAAAACATTTAAAATAGACAGTATTAACAAAGATATAACACATTAAATTAATTATACCATTTATTTACTAATAGCACCCTACCACATAAACAATACTAAAACTACATTTACATTTTATAAAACAAATAGAAAAACAGCAATAAAATAAATATGTTATAAGAATAAAACTAATGCTCCTTCGTGCCCCGTCTCCTCACTTCTCCGGTCCACTCGATAGGCTTGAACAAAACAAAATAAATTCTCATTAGCGCTTTCAAAAAATTACACGCACGTTAAAACAACAACTAGCATAACATTTAAAACATTTAAAATAGACATATATTAACAAAGATATAACACATTAAATTAATTATACAATTTATTTACTAATAACACACTACCACATAAAACAATACAAAAATTACATTTACATTTTATAAAACAACTAGCAAAATAGCAATAAAATAAATATGTTATAAGAATAGAACTTACCTTTACCTTTCGTCAATGCTTCTTCGTGCCCCGTCTCCTCACTTCTCCGGTCGACTACATAAGCTAGAACAAAACTAAAACATTCTCATTAGCACTTTCAACAAATTAAACCTACGTTAAAAAAAACAACAGCATTACATTATAAACATTTAAAATAGACAGTAATAACAAATATATGACATTCATTTGATTATACCATTTATTTACTAATAACACAATACCACATAAAACAATACAAAAACTGCATTTACATTTTATAAAACAACAAGCAAAATAGCAATAAAATAAATATGTTATGAGAATACAACTTACCTTTACCTTCAATCAATGATCCTTCTTGACCCGTCTCCTCTCTTCTCCGGTCGACTCAAGAAGCTAGAACAAAACACAAAAATTCTCATTAGCACTTTCAACAAATTAAACGCATGTTAAAAAAACAAATAGCATTACATTTTAAACATTTAAAATAGACAGTATTAACAAAGATATAACACATTAAATTAAGTAAACCATTTATTAACTAATAACACACTACCACATAAAACAATACAAAAACTACATTTACATTTTATATACCAACCAGCAAAATACCAAAAAATAAATATTTTATAAGAATAAAACTTACCTTTATCATCCGTCAATGCTCCTTCGTGCCCCGTCTAAACACTACTCCAGTGCACAAGATAAGCTAGAAGAAAACAAAAACAATTCCTATTAGCACTTTCAACAAATTACACGCATGTTAAAACAACAAATAGCATTACATTTAAAGCATTTAAAATAGACAGTATTAACAAATATATCACACATTAAATTAATTATACCATTTATTTACTAATAACACACTACCACATAAAACAATACAAAAATTATGTTTACATTTAATCTACCAACCAGCCAAAAAGCAAAAAAGTAAATACGTTATAACAATAAAACTTATCTTTACCTTCTATCAATGCTCGTTCGTGCCCCTTCTCCTCACTTCGCCAGTCCACTCGATAGGCTCGAACAAAACAAAAACAATTCTCATTAGCACTTTCAACAAATTACATGCACGTTAAAAAAACAAATAGCATAACATTTAAAACATTTGAAATAGACAGTATTAACAAAGATAAAACACATTAATTTAATTTTACCACTTATTTACTAATAACACACTACCACATTAAACTATCCGAAAAATATATTTAAATTTCATAAAACAACTAGCAAATCAGCAATAAAATAAATATGTTATAAGAATAAAACTTTTCTTTACCTTCCGTCCATGCTCCTTCGTGCCTGGTCTCTTCAATACTCCGGACCACTCAATAAGCTCGAACAAAACAAAACATTCTCATTAGCACTTTCATCAATTTAAACGCACGTTAAAAAACACAAATAGCATTACATTTTATTCATTTAAAATAGACAGTATTAACAAATATATAACACATTAATTGAAATATACCATTTATTTATACAATAAAACTTATCTTTACCTTCCGTCAATGCTCGTTCGTGCCCCTTCTCCTCACTTCACCAGTCCACTCGAACAAAACAAAAACAATTCTCATTAGCACTTTCAACAAATTACATGCACGTTAAAAGCATAACATTTAAAACATTTAAAATAGACAATATTAACAAAGATAAAACACATTAATTTAAATATACCATTTATTTACTAATAACACACTACCATATTAAACTATCCAAAAATACATTTACATTTTATAAAACAACTAGCCAATCAGCAATAAAATAAATATGTTATAAGAATAAAACTTTTCTTTACCTTCCGTCCATGCTCCTTCGTGCCCCGTCTCTTCACTACTCCAGACCACTCAATAAGCTCGAACAAAACAAAACATTCTCATTAGCCCTTTCAATATTTTCAACGAACGTTAAAAAAACAAATAGCATTACATTTTAAACATTTAAAATAGACAGTATTACCAAATAACACACTACCACATAAAACAATTCAAAAATTATTTTTACATTTTATACACCAACCATCAAAATAGCAAATAAGTAAATATGTTATGAGACAAAAATGTACCTTTACCTTCCGTCCATGCTCCTTCGTGCCCCGTCTCTTCACTTCTCCAGACCACTCAATAAGCTCGAACAAAACAAAACATTCTCATTAGCACTTTCAACAATTTAAACGCACGTTAAAAAAACAAATAGCATTACATTTAATACATTTAAAATAGACAGTATTAACAAAGATATAACACATAAATTTATTTATACCATTTATTTACTAATAACACACTACCACATTAAACTATCCAAAAAATACATTAACATTTTATAAAACAACTAGCAAATCAGCAATAAAATAAATATGTTATAAGAATAAAACTTTTCTTTACCTTCCGTCCATGCTCCTTCGTGCCCCGTCTCTTCACTTCTCCTGACCACTCAATAAGCTCGAACAAAACAAAACATTCTCATTAACATTTTCAACAATTTAGACGCACGTTAAAAAAACAATCATCATTCCATTTTAAACAATTAAAATAGACAGTATTAACAAATATATAACACGTTAATTGAATTATACCATTTATTTACAAATAACACACTACCAAATAAAACATTTCAGAAATTATATTTACATTTTATATACCAACCATCAAAATAGCAAATAATTAAATATGTTATGAGACTAAAACTTAACTTTACCTTCCGTCAATGCTCCTTCGTGCCCCGTCTCTTCACTTCTCCAGACCACTCGATAAGTTCGAACAAAACAAAACATTCTCATTAGCACTTTCAACAAATTACACGCACGTTAAAACAACAAATAGCATTACATTTAAAGCATTTAAAATAGACAGTATTAACAAATATATCACACATTAAACTAATTCTACCACTTATTTACTAATAACACACTACTACAAAAAACAATACAAAAATGATATTTACATTTTATATACCAACCATCAAAATAGCAAATAAGTAAATATGTTATGAGACTAAAACTTACCTTTACCTTCCGTCAATGCTCCTTCGTGCACCGTCTCTTCACTTCTCCGGACCACTCGATAAGTTCGAACAAAACAAAACATTCTCATTAGCACTTTCAACACATTACACGCACGTTGAAACAACAAATAGCATTACATTTAAAGCATTTAAAAATAGACAGTATTAAAAAATATATCACACATTAAACTAATTATACCATTTATTTACTAATAACACACTACCACATAAAACAATAGAAAACTTATATTTACATTTTATATAGCAACAAGCCAAAAAGCAAAAAAGTAAATACATTATAACAATAAAACCTACCTTTCCTTCCGTCAATCCCCATTCGCGCCCCTTCTCCTCACTTCTCCAGTCCACTCGATAGGCTCGAACAAAACAAAAAAAATTTCTCATTACCGCTTTCAATAAATTACACGCACGTTAAAAAAACAAATAGCATAAAATGTAAAAAATGTTAAATAGACAGTATTAACAAAGATATAACACATTAAATTAATTATACAATTTATTTACTAATAACACACTACCACATAAAACAATTCAAAAATTATATTTACATTTTATATACCAACTATCAAAATAGCAAATAAGTAAATATGTTATGAGACTAAAACTTACCTTTACCTTCCGTCAATGCTCCTTCGTGCCCCGTCTCTTCACTTCTCCGGACCACTCGATAAGTTTGAACAAAACAAAACATTCTCATTAGCACTTTCAACAATTTAAACGCACGTTAAAAAAACAAATAGCATTACATTTTAAACATTTAAAATAGACAGTATTAACAAATATATAACACATTAATTGAATTATACCATTTATTTACAAATAACACACTACCACATAAAACAATTCAAAAATTATATTTACATTTTATATACCAATAATCAAAATAGCAAATAAGTAAATATGTTATGAGACTAAAACTTTGCTTTACCTTCCGACAATGCTCCTTCGTGCCCCGCATCTTCACTTCTCCGGACCACTCGATAAGTTCAAACAAAACAAAACATTCTAATTAGCACTTTCAACAAATTACACGCACGTTAAAACAACAAATAGCATTACATTTAAAGCATTTAAAATAGACAGTATTAACAAATATATCACACATTAAACTAATTATACCGTTTATTTACTAATAACACACTACCACATAAAACAATACATAAATGATATTTACATATTATCTTCCAACCAGCCAAAAAGCAAAAAAGTAAATACGTTATAACAATAAAACTTATCTTTACCTTCCGTCAATGCTCGTTCGTGCCCCTTCTCCTCACTTCACCAGTCCACTCGATAGGCTCGAACAAAACAAAAACAATTCTCATTAGCACTTTCAACAAATGACATGCACGTTAAAAGCATAACATTTAAAACATTTAAAATAGACAAGATTAACAAAGATAAAACACATTAATTTAATTATACCATTTATTTACTAATAACACACTACCACATTAAACTATCCGAAAAATACATTTAAATTTTATAAAACACTTAGCCAATCAGCAATAAAATAAATATGTTATAAGAATAAAACTTTTCTTTACCTTCCGTCCATGCTCCTTCGTGCCCCGTCTCTTCACTACACCGGACCACTCAATAAGCTCGAACAAAACAAAACATTCTCATTAGCCCTTTCAATATTTTCAACGCACGTTAAAAAAACAAATAGCATTACATTTTAAACATTTAAAATAGACAGTATTAACACATATATAACACATTAATTGAAATATACCATGTATTTCCAAATACCACACTACCACATAAAACAATTCAAAAAGTATATTTACATTTTATACACCAACCATCAAAATAGCAAAAGAGTAAATATGTTATGAGACAAAAACGTACCTTTACCTTCCGTCCATGCTCCTTCGTGCCCCGTCTCTTGACTTCTCCAGACCACTCAATAAGCTCGAACAAAACAAAACATTCTCATTAGCACTTTCAACACATTACACGCACGTTGAAACAACAAATAGCATTACATTTAAAGCATTTAAAAATAGACAGTATTAAAAAATATATCACACATTAAACTAATTATACCATTTATTTACTAATAACACACTACCACATAAAACAATAGAAAACTTATATTTACATTTTATATAGCAACAAGCCAAAAAGCAAAAAAGTAAATACATTATAACAATAAAACCTACCTTTCCTTCCGTCAATCCCCATTCGCGCCCCTTCTCCTCACTTCTCCAGTCCACTCGATAGGCTGGAACAAAACAAAAAAAATTCTCATTACCGCTTTCAATAAATTACACGCACGTTAAAAAAACAAATAGCATAAAATTAAAAAAATGTTAAATAGACAGTATTAACAAAGATATAACACATTAAATTAATTATACAATTTATTTAGTAATAACACACTACCACATAAAACAATTCAAAAATTATATTTACATTTTATATACCAACTATCAAAATAGCAAATAAGTAAATATGTTATGAGACTAAAACTTACCTTTACCTTCCGTCAATGCTCCTTCGTGCCCCGTCTCTTCACTTCTCCGGACCACTCGATAAGTTTGAACAAAACAAAACATTCTCATTAGCACTTTCAACAATTTAAACGCACGTTAAAAAAACAAATAGCATTACATTTTAAACATTTAAAATAGACAGTATTAACAAATATATAACACATTAAATGAAATATACCATGTATTTACAAATAACACACTACCACATAAAACAATTCAAAAATTATATTTACATTTTATATACCAATAATCAAAATAGCAAATAAGTAAATATGTTATGAGACTAAAACTTTGCTTTACCTTCCGACAATGCTCCTTCGTGCCCCGCATCTTCACTTCTCCGGACCACTCGATAAGTTCAAACAAAACAAAACATTCTAATTAGCACTTTCAACAAATTACACGCACGTTAAAACAACAAATAGCATTACATTTAAAGCATTTAAAATAGACAGTATTAACAAATATATCACACATTAAACTAATTATACCATTTATTTACTAATAACACACTACCACATAAAACAATACATAAATGATATTTACATATTATCTACCAACCAGCCAAAAAGCAAAAAAGTAAATATGTTATAACAATAAAACTTATCTTTACCTTCCGTCAATGCTCGTTCGTGCCCCTTCTCCTCACTTCACCAGTCCACTCGATAGGCTCGAACAAAACAAAAACAATTCTCATTAGCACTTTCAACAAATGACATGCACGTTAAAAGCATAACATTTAAAACATTTAAAATAGACAGTATTAACAAAGATAAAACACATTAATTTAATTATACCATTTATTTACTAATAACACACTACCACATTAAACTATCCGAAAAATACATTTAAATTTTATAAAACACTTAGCCAATCAGCAATAAAATAAATATGTTATAAGAATAAAACTTTTCTTTACCTTCCGTCCATGCTCCTTCGTGCCCCGTCTCTTCACTACACCGGACCACTCAATAAGCTCGAACAAAACAAAACATTCTCATTAGCCCTTTCAATATTTTCAACGCACGTTAAAAAAACAAATAGCATTACATTTTAAACATTTAAAATAGACAGTATTAACAAATATATAACACATTAATTGAAATATACCATGTATTTCCAAATACCACACTACCACATAAAACAATTCAAAAAGTATATTTACATTTTATACACCAACCATCAAAATAGCAAAAGAGTAAATATGTTATGAGACAAAAACTTACCTTTACCTTCCGTCCATGCTCCTTCGTGCCCCGTCTCTTCACTTCTCCAGACCACTCAATAAGCTCGAACAAAACAAAACATTCTCATTAGCACTTTCAACAATTTAAACGCACGTTAAAAAAACAAATAGCATTACATTTAATACATTTAAAATAGACAGTATTAACAAAGATATAACACATTAAATTAATTATACCATTTATTTACGAATAACACACTACCACATAAAACAATTCAAAAATTATATTTACATTTTATATACGAACCATCAACATAGCAAATAAGTAAACATGTTATGAGACTAAAACTTACCTTTACCTTCCGTCAATGCTCCTTTGTGCCCCGTCTCTTCACTTCTCCGGACCACTCGATAAGTACGAACAAAAACAAAACATTCTCATTAGCACCTTCAACAAATTACACGCACGTTAAAACAACAAATAGCATTACGTTTAAAGCATTTAAAAATAGACAGTATTAACAAATATATCACACATTCAACTAATTATACCATTTATTTACTAATAACACACTACCATATAAAACAATACAAAATTATATTTACATTTTATATACCAACCGGCCAAAAAGCAAAAAAGTAAATACGTTATAACAATAAAACTTATCTTCCCCCCTCCCCACCAAGTTTGCCCCTAAAATTTTGTTTTTGAAAGAGATAGAATGTTCAGTTTGGAGGGGGTATCCCCGCCCACCGCTGGTTCATTGGGAAGACCTACGGACGACGATGTCACGACACCACATATAGCTATGGATTGCGCCGACTCTGTCGGTGCTCCCTGTGATGACCACATAACAGTTGCTACACCACAAGGTCACTACCATGCCGAGAATAGCAGACCACTCACCACAGACAGTCCCCGCTCTGCTCAGGGGTGAACAACCGACCCTGTAGGGGATCATGAGGTAAACGCTACTGGATCACACAGTTAGGTGTGGTCGATTGACACAGGACCACCGAAGGGGGTAGACCACTGAGCGCTTTCTCAGGAACAATGTACCCATGGTCATGTATTACTGTACCGTATAATCACTGCTATGTTGGTTTTAAAATGCAAACAAAAACCCAATAAACAAATTTAAACAAAAAAACCAATAAAACTTATCTTTACCTTCCGTCAATCCTCGTTCGTGCCCCTTCTCCTCACTTCGCCGGTCCACTCGATAGGCTCGAACAAAACAAAAACAATTCTCATTAGCACTTTCAACAAATTACATGCACGTTAAAACAACAAATAGCATTACATGTAAAACATTTAAAATAGACAGTATTAACAAATATATCACACATTAAACTAATTATACCATTTATTTACTAATAGCACACTACCACATAAAACAAAACAAAAACTACATTTACATTTTATATAGCAACAAGCCAAAAAGCAAAAAAGTAAATATGTTATAACAATAAAACCTACCTTTCCTTCCGTCAATCCCCCTTCGTGCCCCTTCTACTCACTTCTCTAGTCCACTCGATAGGCTCGAACAAAACAAAACAAATTCTCATTAGCACTTTCAATAAATTACACGCACGTTAAAAAAACAAATAGCATAAAATTTAAAACATTTAAAATAGACAGTATTAACAAATATATAACACATTAAATTAATTATACAATTTATTTACTGATAACACACTACCACATAAAACAGTTCAAAAATTATATTTACATTTTATATACCAACTATCAAAATAGCAAATAAGTAAATATGTTATGAGACTAAAACATACCTTTACCTTCCGTCAATGCTCCTTCGTGCCCCGTCTCTTCACTTCTCCGGACCACTCGATAAGTTTGACCAAAACAAAACATTCTCATTAGCACTTTCAACAATTTAAACGCACGTTAAAAAAACAAATAGCATTACATTTTAAACATTTAAAATAGACAGTATGAACTAATATATAACACATTAATTGAATTATACCATTTATTTACAAATAACACACTACCACATAAAACAATTCAAAAATTATATTTACATTTTATATACCAACTATCAAAATAGCAAATAAGTAAATATGTTATGAGACTAAAACTTTGCTTTACCTTCCGACAATGCTCCTTCGTGCCCCGCCTCTTCAGTTCTCCGGACCACTCGATAAGTTCATTCAAAACAAAACATTCTCATTAGCACTTTCAACAAATTACACGCACGTTAAAACAACAAATAGCATTACATTTAAAGCATTTAAAATAGACAGTATTAACAAATATATCACACATTAAACTAGTTATACCATTTATTTACTAATAACACACTACCACATAAAACAATACATAAATGATATTTACATATTATCTACCAACCAGCCAAAAAGCAAAAAAGTAAATACGTTATAACAATAAAACTTATCTTTACCTTCCGTCAATGCTCGTTCGTGCCCCTTCTCCTCACTTCACCAGTCCACTCGATAGGCTCGAACAAAACAAAAACAATTCTCATTAGCACTTTCAACAAATTACATGCACGTTAAAAGCATAACATTTAAAACATTTAAAATAGACAGTATTAACAAAGATAAAACACATTAATTTAATTATACCATTTATTTACTAATAACACACTACCACATTAAACTATCCGAAAAATACATTTAAATTTTATAAAACACTTAGCCAATCAGCAATAAAATAAATATGTTATAAGAATAAAACTTTTCTTTACCTTCCGTCCATGCTCCTTCGTGCCCCGTCTCTTCACTACACCGGACCACTCAATAAGCTCGAACAAAACAAAACATTCTCATTAGCCCTTTCAATATTTTCAACGCACGTTAAAAAAACAAATAGCATTACATTTTAAACATTTAAAATAGACAGTATTAACAAATATATAACACATTAATTGAAATATACCATGTATTTCCAAATAACACACTACCACATAAAACAATTCAAAAAGTATATTTACATTTTATACACCAACCATCAAAATAGCAAAAGAGTAAATATGTTATGAGACAAAAACGTACCTTTACCTTCCGTCCATGCTCCTTCGTGCCCCGTCTCTTCACTTCTCCAGACCACTCAATAAGCTCGAACAAAACAAAACATTCTCATTAGCACTTTCAACAATTTAAACGCACGTTAAAAAAACAAATAGCATTACATTTAATACATTTAAAATAGACAGTATTAACAAAGATATAACACATCAATTTAATTATACCATTTATTTACTAATAACACACTACCACATTAAACTATCCAAAAAATACATGAACATTTTATAAAACAACTAGCAAATCAGCAATAAAATTAATATGTTATAAGAATAAAACTTTTCTTTACCTTCCGTCCATGCTCCTTCGTGCCCCGACTCTTCACTTCTCCGGACCACTCAATAAGCTCGAACAAAACAAAACATTCTCATTAACATTTTCAACAATTTAGACGCACCTTAAAAAAAGTAATCAGCATTCCATTTTAAACATTTAAAATAGACAGTATTAACAAATATATAACACATTAATTGAATGATACCATTTATTTACAAATAACACAATACCAAATAAAACATTTCAGAAATTATATTTACATTTTATATACCAACCATCAAAATAGCAAATAATTAAATATGTTATGAGACTAAAACTTAACTTTACCTTCCGTCAATGCTCCTTCGTGCCCTTTCTCTTCACTTCTCCGGACCACTCGATAGGTTTGAACAAAACGAAACATTCTCATTAGCACTTTCAACAAATTACACGCACGTTAAAACAACAAATAGCATTACATTTAAAGCATTTAAAATAGATAGTATTAACAAATATATCACACATTAAACTAATTATACCATTTATTTACTAATAACACACTACCACATAAAACAATACAAAAATTATATTTACATTTTATATAGCAACAAGCAAAAAAGCAAAAAAGTAAATACATTATAACAATAAAACCTACCTTTCCTTCCGTCAATCCCCATTTGCGCCCCTTCTCCTCACTTCTCAAGTCCACTCTGTAGGCTCGAACGAAACAAAAAAATTCTCATTAGCGCTTTCAATAAATTACACGCACGTTAAAAAAACAAATAGCATAAAATGTAAAAAAATGTAAAATAGACAGTATTAACAAAGATATAACACATTAAATTAATTATACAATTTATTTACTAATAACACACTACCACATAAAACAATTCAAAAATTATATTTACATTTTATATACCAACTATCAAAATAGCAAATAAGTAAATATGTTATGAGACTAAAACTTACCTTTACCTTCCGTCAATGCTCCTTCGTGCCCCGTCTCTTCACTTCTCCGGACCACTCGATAAGTTTGAACAAAAGAAAACATTCTCATTAACATTTTCAACAATTTAGACGCACGTTAAAAAAACAATCAGCATTACATTTTAAACATTTAAAATAGACATTATTAACAAATATATAACACATTAATTGAATTATACCATTTATTTACAAATAACACACTACCAAATAAAACATTTCAGAAATTATATTTACATTTTATATACCAACCATCAAAATAGCAAATAAGTAAATATGTTATGAGACTAAAACTTAACTTTACCTTCCGTCAATGCTCCTTCGTGCCCCGTCTCTTCACTTCTCCGGATCACTCGATAAGTTCGAACAAAACAAAACATTCTCATTAGCCCTTTCAATATTTTCAACGCACGTTAAAAAAACAAATAGCATTACATTTTAAACATTTAAAATAGACAGTATTAACAAATATATAACACATTAATTGAAATATACCATGTATTTCCAAATACCACACTACCACATAAAACAATTCAAAAAGTATATTTACATTTTATACACCAACCATCAAAATAGCAAAAGAGTAAATATGTTATGAGACAAAAACGTACCTTTACCTTCCGTCCATGCTCCTTCGTGCCCCGTCTCTTCACTTCTCCAGACCACTCAATAAGCTCGAACAAAACAAAACATTCTCATTAGCACTTTCAACACATTACACGCACGTTGAAACAACAAATAGCATTACATTTAAAGCATTTAAAAATAGACAGTATTAAAAAATATATCACACATTAAACTAATTATACCATTTATTTACTAATAACACACTACCACATAAAACAATAGAAAACTTATATTTACATTTTATATAGCAACAAGCCAAAAAGCAAAAAAGTAAATACATTATAACAATAAAACCTACCTTTCCTTCCGTCAATCCCCATTCGCGCCCCTTCTCCTCACTTCTCCAGTCCACTCGATAGGCTGGAACAAAACAAAAAAAATTCTCATTACCGCTTTCAATAAATTACACGCACGTTAAAAAAACAAATAGCATAAAATTAAAAAAATGTTAAATAGACAGTATTAACAAAGATATAACACATTAAATTAATTATACAATTTATTTACTAATAACACACTACCACATAAAACAATTCAAAAATTATATTTACATTTTATATACCAACTATCAAAATAGCAAATAAGTAAATATGTTATGAGACTAAAACTTACCTTTACCTTCCGTCAATGCTCCTTCGTGCCCCGTCTCTTCACTTCTCCGGACCACTCGATAAGTTTGAACAAAACAAAACATTCTCATTAGCACTTTCAACAATTTAAACGCACGTTAAAAAAACAAATAGCGTTACATTATAAACATTTCAAAAAGACAGTATTAACAAATATATAACACATTAATTGAAATATACCATGTATTTACAAATAACACACTACCACATAAAACAATTCAAAAATTATATTTACATTTTATATACCAATAATCAAAATAGCAAATAAGTAAATATGTTATGAGACTAAAACTTTGCTTTACCTTCCGACAATGCTCCTTCGTGCCCCGCATCTTCACTTCTCCGGACCACTCGATAAGTTCAAACAAAACAAAACATTCTAATTAGCACTTTCAACAAATTACACGCACGTTAAAACAACAAATAGCATTACATTTAAAGCATTTAAAATAGACAGTATTAACAAATATATCACACATTAAACTAATTATACCATTTATTTACTAATAACACACTACCACATAAAACAATACATAAATGATATTTACATATTATCTACCAACCAGCCAAAAAGCAAAAAAGTAAATACGTTATAACAATAAAACTTATCTTTACCTTCCGTCAATGCTCGTTCGTGCCCCTTCTCCTCACTTCACCAGTCCACTCGATAGGCTCGAACAAAACAAAAACAATTCTCATTAGCACTTTCAACAAATGACATGCACGTTAAAAGCATAACATTTAAAACATTTAAAATAGACAGTATTAACAAAGATAAAACACATTAATTTAATTTTACCACTTATTTACTAATAACACACTACCACATTAAACTATCCGAAAAATATATTTAAATTTTATAAAACAACTAGCAAATCAGCAATAAAATAAATATGTTATAAGAATAAAACTTTTCTTTACCTTCCGTCCATGCTCCTTCGTGCCTGGTCTCTTCAATACTCCGGACCACTCAATAAGCTCGAACAAAACAAAACATTCTCATTAGCTCTTTCATCAATTTAAACGCACGTTAAAAAACACAAATAGCATTACATTTTATTCATTTAAAATAGACAGTATTAACAAATATATAACACATTAATTGAAATATACCATTTATTTACAAATAACACACTACCACATAAAACAATTCAAAAATTATATTTACATTTTATATACGAACCATCAAAATAGCAAATAAGTAAACATGTTATGAGACTAAAACTTACCTTTACCTTCCGTCAATGCTCCTTTGTGCCCCGTCTCTTCACTTCTCCGGACCACTCGATAAGTACGAACAAAAACAAAACATTCTCATTAGCACCTTCAACAAATTACACGCACGTTAAAACAACAAATAGCATTACGTTTAAAGCATTTAAAAATAGACAGTATTAACAAATATATCACACATTCAACTAATTATACCATTTATTTACTAATAACACACTACCATATAAAACAATACAAATTTATATTTACATTTTATATACCAACCGGCCAAAAAGCAAAAAAGTAAATACGTTATAACAATAAAACTTATCTTCCCCCCTCCCCACCAAGTTTGCCCCTAAAATTTTGTTTTTGAAAGAGATAGAATGTTCAGTTTGGAGGGGGTATCCCCGCCCACCGCTGGTTCATTGGGAAGACCTACGGACGACGATGTCACAACACCACATATAGCTATGGATTGCGCCGACTCTGTCGGTGCTCCCTGTGATGACCGCATAACAGTTGCTACACCACAAGGTCACTACCATGCCGAGAATAGCAGACCACTCACCACAGACAGTCCCCGCTCTGCTCAGGGGTGAACAACCGACCCTGTAGGGGATCATGAGGTAAACGCTACTGGATCACACAGTTAGGTGTGGTCGATTGACACAGGACCACCGAAGGGGGTAGACCACTGAGCGCTTTCTCAGGAACAATGTACCCATGGTCATGTATTACTGTACCGTATAATCACTGCTATGTTGGTTTTAAAATGCAAACAAAAACCCAATAAACAAATTTAAACAAAAAAAACAATAAAACTTATCTTTACCTTCCGTCAATCCTCATTCGTGCCCCTTCTCCTCACTTCGCCGGTCCACTCGATAGGCTCGAACAAAACAAAAACAATTCTCATTAGCACTTTCAACAAATTACATGCACGTTAAAACAACAAATAGCATTACATGTAAAACATTTAAAATAGACAGTATTAACAAATATATCACACATTAAACTAATTATACCATTTATTTACTAATAGCACACTACCACATAAAACAAAACAAAAACTACATTTACATTTTATATAGCAACAAGCCAAAAAGCAAAAAAGTAAATATGTTATAACAATAAAACCTACCTTTCCTTCCGTCAATCCCCCTTCGTGCCCCTTCTACTCACTTCTCTAGTCCACTCGATAGGCTCGAACAAAACAAAACAAATTCTCATTAGCACTTTCAATAAATCACACGCACGTTAAAAAAACAAATAGCATAAAATTTAAAACATTTAAAATAGACAGTATTAACAAATATATAACACATTAAATTAATTATACAATTTATTTACTGATAACACACTACCACATAAAACAGTTCAAAAATTATATTTACATTTTATATACCAACTATCAAAATAGCAAATAAGTAAATATGTTATGAGACTAAAACATACCTTTACCTTCCGTCAATGCTCCTTCGTGCCCCGTCTCTTCACTTCTCCGGACCACTCGATAAGTTTGACCAAAACAAAACATTCTCATTAGCACTTTCAACAATTTAAACGCACGTTAAAAAAACAAATAGCATTACATTTTAAACATTTAAAATAGACAGTATTAACTAATATATAACACATTAATTGAATTATACCATTTATTTACAAATAACACACTACCACATAAAACAATTCAAAAATTATATTTACATTTTATATACCAATAATCAAAATAGCAAATAAGTAAATATGTTATGAGACTAAAACTTTGCTTTACCTTCCGACAATGCTCCTTCGTGCCCCGCCTCTTCACTTCTCCGGACCACTCGATAAGTTCATTCAAAACAAAACATTCTCATTAGCACTTTCAACAAATTACACGCACGTTAAAACAACAAATAGCATTACATTTAAAGCATTTAAAATAGACAGTATTAACAAATATATCACACATTAAACTAGTTATACCATTTATTTACTAATAACACACTACCACATAAAACAATACATAAATGATATTTACATATTATCTACCAACCAGCCAAAAAGCAAAAAAGTAAATACGTTATAACAATAAAACTTATCTTTACCTTCCGTCAATGCTCCTTCGTGCACCGTCTCTTCACTTCTCCGGACCACTCGATAAGTTCGAACAAAACAAAACATTCTCATTAGCACTTTCAACAAATTACACGCACGTTAAAACAACAAATAGCATTACATTTAAAGCATTTAAAAATAGACAGTATTAACAAATATATCACACATTAAACTAATTATACCATTTATTTACTAATAACACACTACCACATAAAACAATACAAAAATTATATTTACATTTTATATAGCAACAAGCCAAAAAGCAAAAAAGTAAATACATTATAACAATAAAACCTACCTTTCCTTCCGTCAATCCCCCTTCGCGCCCCTTCTCCTCACTTCTCCAGTCCACTTGATAGGCTCGAACAAAACAAAAAAAATTCTCATTAGCGCTTTCAATAAATTACACGCACGTTGAAAAAACAAATAGCATAAAATGTAAACAATGTAAAATAGACAGTATTAACAAAGATATAACACATTAAATTAATTATACAATTTATTTACTAATAACACACTACCACACAAAACAATTCAAAAACTTATATTTACATTTTATATACCAACTATCAAAATAGCAAATAAGTAAATATGTTATGAGACTAAAACTTACCTTTACCTTCCGTCAATGCTCCTTCGTGCCCCGTCTCTTCACTTCTCCGGACCACTCGATAAGTTTGAACAAAACAAAACATTCTCATTAGCACTTTCAACAATTTAAACGCACGTTAAAAAAACAAATATCATTACATTTTAAACATTTAAAATAGACAGTATTAACAAATATATAACACATTAATTGAATTATACCATTTATTTACAAATAACACACTACCACATAAAACAATTCAAAAATTATATTTACATTTTATATACCAACTATCAAAATAGCAAATAAGTAAATATGTTATGAGACTAAAACTTACCTTTACCTTCCGTCAATGCTCCTTTGTGCCCCGTCTCTTCACTTCTCCGGACCACTCGATAAGTTTGAACAAAACAAAACATTCTCATTAGCACTTTCAACAAATTACTCGCACGTTAAAACAACAAATAGCATTACATTTTAAACATTTAAAATAGACAGTATTAACAAATATATAACACATTAATTGAATTATACCATTTATTTACAAATAACACACTACCACATAAAACAATTCAAAAATTATATTTACATTTTATATACCAATAATCAAAATAGCAAATAAGTAAACATGTTATGAGACTAAAACTTTGCTTTACCTTCTGACAATGCTCCTTCGTGCCCCGCCTCTTCACTTCTCCGGACCACTCGATAAGTTCAAACAAAACAAAACATTCTCATTAGCACTTTCAACAAATTACACGCACGTTAAAACAACAAATAGCATTACATTTAAAGCATTTAAAACAGACAGTATTAACAAATATATCACACATTAAACTAATTATACCATTTATTTACTAATAACACACTACCACATAAAACAATACATAAATTATATTTACATATTATCTACCAACCAGCCAAAAAGCAAAAAAGTAAATACGTTATAACAATAAAACGTATCTTTACCTTCTGTCAATGCTTGTTCGTGCCCCTTCTCCTCACTTCACCAGTCCACTCGATAGGCTCGAACAAAACAAAAACAATTCTCATTAGCACTTTCAACAAATTACATGCACGTTAAAAGCATAACATTTAAAACATTTAAAATAGACAGTATTAAAAAAGATAAAACACATTAATTTAATTATACCATTTATTTACTAATAACACACTACCACATTAAACTATCCGAAAAATACATTTAAATTTTATAAAACAACTAGCCAATCAGCAATAAAATAAATATGTTGTAAGAATAAAACTTTTCTTTACCTTCCGTCCATGCTCCTTCGTGCCCCGTCTCTTCACTACTCCGGACCACTCAATAAGCTCGAACAAAACAAAACATTCTCATTAGCCCTTTCAATATTTTCAACGCACGTTAAAAAAACAAATAGCATTACATTTTAAACATTTAAAATACACAGTATTAACAAATATATAACACATTAATTGAAATATACCATTTATTTCCAAATAACACACTACCACATAAAACAATTCAAAAATTATATTTAAATTTTATACACCATCCATCAAAATAGCAAATAAGTAAATATGTTATGAGACAAAAACGTACCTTTACCTTCCGTCCATGCTCCTTCGTGCCCTGTCTCTTCACTTCTCCAGACCACTCAATAAGCTCGAACAAAACAAAACATGCTCATTAGCACTTTCAACAATTTAAACGCACGTTAAAAAACAAATAGCATTACATTAAATACATTGAAAATAGACAGTATTAACAAAGATATAACACATAAATTTAATTATACCATTTATTTACTAATAACACACTACCACATTAAACTATCCAAAAAATACATTAACATTTTATAAAACAACTAGCAAATCAGCAATAAAATAAATATGTTATAAGAATAAAACTTTTCTTTACCTTCCGTCCATGCTCCTTCGTGCCCCGTCTCTTCACTTCTCCGGACCACTCAATAAGCTCGAACAAAACAAAACATTCTCAGTAACATTTTCAACAATTTAGACGCACGTTAAAAAAACAATCAGCATTCCATTTTAAACATTTAAAAGAGACAGTATTAACAAATATATAACACATTATTTGAATTATACCATTTATTTACAAATAACACACTACCAAATAAAACATTTCAGAAATTATATTTACATTTTATATACCAACCATCAAAATAGCAAATAATTAAATATGTTATCAGACTAAAACTTAACTTTACCTTCCGTCAATGCTCCTTCGTGCCCCCTCTCTTCACTTCTTCGGACCACTCGATAAGTTCGAACAAAACAAAACATTCTCATTAGCACTTTCAACAAATTACACGCACGTTAAAACAACAAATAGCATCACATTTAAAGCATTTAAAATAGACAGTATTAACAAATATATCACACATTAAACTAATTCTACCACTTATTTACTAATAACACACTACTACAAAAAACAATACAAAAATTGTATTTACATTTTATATACCAACCATCAAAATAGCAAATAAGTAAATATGTTATGAGACTAAAACTTACCTTTACCTTCCGTCAATGCTCCTTCGTGCACAGTCTCTTCACTTCTCCGGACCACTCGATAAGTTCGAACAAAACAAAACATTCTCATTAGCACTTTCAACAAATTACACACACGTTAAAACAACAAATAGCATTAAATTTAAAGCATTTAAAAATAGACAGTATTAACAAATATATCACACATTAAACTAATTATACCATTTATTTACTAATAACACACTACCACATAAAACAATACAAAAATTATATTTACATTTTATATAGCAACAAGCCAAAAAGCAAAAAAGTAAATACATTATAACAATAAAACCTACCTTTCCTTCCGTCAATCCCCCTTAGCTCCCCTTCTCCTCACTTCTCCAGTCCACTCGATAGGTTTGAACAAAACAAAATATTCTCATTAGCCCTTTCAATATTTTCAACGCACGTTAAAAAAACAAATAGCATTACATTTTAAACATTTAAAATAGACAGTATTAACAAATATATAACACATTAATTGAAATATACCATGTATTTCCAAATAACACACTACCACATAAAACTATACAAAAATTATATTTAAATTTTATACACCAACCATCAAAATAGCAAATAAGTAAATATGTTATGAGACAAAAACGTACCTTTACCTTCCGTCCATGCTCCTTCGTGCCCTGTCTCTTCACTTCTCCAGACCACTCAATAAGCTCGAACAAAACAAAACATGCTCATTAGCACTTTCAACAATTTAAACGCACGTTAAAAAAACAAATAGCATTACATTAAATACATTTAAAATAGACAGTATTAACAAAGATATAACACATACATTTAATTATACCATTTATTTACTAATAACACACTACCACATTAAACTATCCAAAAAATACATTAACATTTTATAAAACAACTAGCAAATCAGCAATAAAATAAATATGTTATAAGAATAAAACTTTTCTTTACCTTCCGTCAATGCTCCTTCGTGCACCGTCTCTTCACTTCTCCGGACCACTCGATAAGTTTGAACAAAACAAAACATTCTCATTAGCACTTTCAACAAATTACACACACGTTAAAACAACAAATAGCATTACATTTAAAGCATTTAAAAATAGACAGTATTAACAAATATATCACACATTAAACTAATTATACCATTTATTTACTAATAACACACTACCACATAAAACAATACAAAAATTATATTTACATTTTATATAGCAACAAGCCAAAAAGCAAAAAAGTAAATACATTATAACAATAAAACCTACCTTTCCTTCCGTCAATCCCCCTTCGCGCCCCTTCTCCTCACTTCTCCAGTCCACTCGATAGGTTCGAACAAAACAAAAAAAATTCTCATTAGCGCTTTCAATAAATTACACGCACGTTAAAAAAACAAATAGCATAAAATGTAAAAAATGTAAAATAGACAGTATTAACAAAGATATAACACATTAAATTAATTATACAATTTATTTACTAATAACACACTACCACATAAAACAATTCAAAAATTATATTTACATTTTATATACCAACTATCAAAATAGCAAATAAGTAAATATGTTATGAGACTAAAACGTACCTTTACCTTCCGTCAATGCTCCTTCGTGCCCCGTCTCTTCACTTCTCCGGACCACTCGATAAGTTTCAACAAAACGAAACATTCTCATTAGCACTTTCAACAATTTAAACGCACGTTAAAAAAACAAATGGCATTACATTTTAAACATTTAAAATAGACAGTATTAACAAATATATAACACATTATTGAATTATACCATTTATTTACAAATAACACACTACCACATAAAACAATTCAAAAATTATATTTACATTTTATATACGAACCATCAAAATAGCAAATAAGTAAACATGTTATGAGACTAAAACTTTGCTTTACCTTCTGACAATGCTCCTTCGTGCCCCGCCTCTTCACTTCTCCGGACCACTCGATAAGTTCAAACAAAACAAAACATTCTCATTAGCACTTTCAACAAATTACACGCACGTTAAAACAACAAATAGCATTACATTTAAAGCATTTAAAACAGACTGTATTAACAAATATATCACACATTAAACTAATTATACCATTTATTTACTAATAACACACTACCACATAAAACAATACATAAATTATGTTTACATATTATCTACCAACCAGCCAAAAAGCAAAAAAGTAAATACGTTATAACAATAAAACGTATCTTTACCTTCTGTCAATGCTTGTTCGTGCCCCTTCTCCTCACTTCACCAGTCCACTCGATAGGCTCGAACAAAACAAAAACAATTCTCATTAGCACTTTCAACAAATTACATGCACGTTAAAAGCATAACATTTAAAACATTTAAAATAGACAGTATTAAAAAAGATAAAACACATTCATTTAATTATACCATTTATTTACTAATAACACACTACCACATTAAACTATCCGAAAAATACATTTAAATTTTATAAAACAACTAGCCAATCAGCAATAAAATAAATATGTTGTAAGAATAAAACTTTTCTTTACCTTCCGTCCATGCTCCTTCGTGCCCCGTCTCTTCACTACTCCGGACCACTCAATAAGCTCGAACAAAACAAAACATTCTCATTAGCCCTTTCAATATTTTCAACGCACGTTAAAAAAACAAATAGCATTACATTTTAAACATTTAAAATAGACAGTATTAACAAAGATATAACACATACATTTAATTATACCATTTATTTACTAATAACACACTACCACATTAAACTATCCAAAAAATACATTAACATTTTATAAAACAATTAGCAAATCAGCAATAAAATAAATATGTTATAAGAATAAAACTTTTCTTTACCTTCCGTCAATGCTCCTTCGTGCACCGTCTCTTCACTTCTCCGGACCACTCGATAAGTTTGAACAAAACAAAACATGCTCATTAGCACTTTCAACAAATTACACACACGTTAAAACAACAAATAGCATTACATTTTAAACATTTAAAATAGACAGTATTAACAAAGATATAACACATACATTTAATTATACCATTTATTTACTAATAACACACTACCACATTAAACTATCCAAAAAATACATTAACATTTTATAAAACAACTAGCAAATCAGCAATAAAATAAATATGTTATAAGAATAAAACTTTTCTTTACCTTCCGTCAATGCTCCTTCGTGCACCGTCTCTTCACTTCTCCGGACCACTCGATAAGTTTGAACAAAACAAAACATTCTCATTAGCACTTTCAACAAATTACACACACGTTAAAACAACAAATAGCATTACATTTAAAGCATTTAAAAATAGACAGTATTAACAAATATATCACACATTAAACTAATTATACCATTTATTTACTAATAACACACTACCACATAAAACAATACAAAAATTATATTTACATTTTATATAGCAACAAGCCAAAAAGCAAAAGAGTAAATACATTATAACAATAAAACCTACCTTTCCTTCCGTCAATCCCCCTTCGCGCCCCTTCTCCTCACTTCTCCAGTCCACTCGATAGGTTCGAACAAAACAAAAAAAATTCTCATTAGCGCTTTCAATAAATTACATGCACGTTAAAAAAACAAATAGCATAAAATGTAAAAAATGTAAAATAGACAGTATTAACAAAGATATAACACATTAAATTAATTATACAATTTATTTACTAATAACACACTACCACATAAAACAATTCAAAAATTATATTTACATTTTATATACCAACTATCAAAATAGCAAATAAGTAAATATGTTATGAGACTAAAACGTACCTTTACCTTCCGTCAATGCTCCTTCGTGCCCCGTCTCTTCACTTCTCCGGACCACTCGATAAGTTTCAACAAAACAAAACATTCTCATTAGCACTTTCAACAATTTAAACGCACGTTAAAAAAACAAATGGCATTACATTTTAAACATTTAAAATAGACAGTATTAACAAATATATAACACATTATTGAATTATACCATTTATTTACAAATAACACACTACCACATAAAACAATTCAAAAATTATATTTACATTTTATATACGAACCATCAAAATAGCAAATAAGTAAACATGTTATGAGACTAAAACTTTGCTTTACCTTCTGACAATGCTCCTTCGTGCCCCGCCTCTTCACTTCTCCGGACCACTCGATAAGTTCAAACAAAACAAAACATTCTCATTAGCACTTTCAACAAATTACACGCACGTTAAAACAACAAATAGCATTACATTTAAAGCATTTAAAACAGACTGTATTAACAAATATATCACACATTAAACTAATTATACCATTTATTTACTAATAACACACTACCACATAAAACAATACATAAATTATATTTACATATTATCTACCAACCAGCCAAAAAGCAAAAAAGTAAATACGTTATAACAATAAAACGTATCTTTACCTTCTGTCAATGCTTGTTCGTGCCCCTTCTCCTCACTTCACCAGTCCACTCGATAGGCTCGAACAAAACAAAAACAATTCTCATTAGCACTTTCAACAAATTACATGCACGTTAAAAGCATAACATTTAAAACATTTAAAATAGACAGTTTTAAAAAAGATAAAACACATTAATTTAATTATACCATTTATTTACTAATAACACACTACCACATTAAACTATCCGAAAAATACATTTAAATTTTATAAAACAACTAGCCAATCAGCAATAAAATAAATATGTTGTAAGAATAAAACTTTTCTTTACCTTCCGTCCATGCTCCTTCGTGCCCCGTCTCTTCACTACTCCGGACCACTCAATAAGCTCGAACAAAACAAAACATTCTCATTAGCCCTTTCAATATTTTCAACGCACGTTAAAAAAACAAATAGCATTACATTTTAAACATTTAAAATAGACAGTATTAACAAATATATAACACATTAATTGAAATATACCATTTATTTCCAAATAACACACTACCACATAAAACAATTCAAAAATTATATTTAAATTTTATACACCATCCATCAAAATAGCAAATAAGTAAATATGTTATGAGACAAAAACGTACCTTTACCTTCCGTCCATGCTCCTTCGTGCCCTGTCTCTTCACTTCTCCAGACCACTCAATAAGCTCGAACAAAACAAAACATGCTCATTAGCACTTTCAACAATTTAAACGCACGTTAAAAAAACAAATAGCATTACATTAAATACATTTAAAATAGACAGTATTAACAAAGATATAACACATACATTTAATTATACCATTTATTTACTAATAACACACTACCACATTAAACTATCCAAAAAATACATTAACATTTTATAAAACAACTAGCAAATCAGCAATAAAATAAATATGTTATAAGAATAAAACTTTTCTTTACCTTCCGTCAATGCTCCTTCGTGCACCGTCTCTTCACTTCTCCGGACCACTCGATAAGTTTGAACAAAACAAAACATTCTCATTAGCACTTTCAACAAATTACACACACGTTAAAACAACAAATAGCATTACATTTAAAGCATTTAAAAATAGACAGTATTAACAAATATATCACACATTAAACTAATTATACCATTTATTTACTAATAACACACTACCACATAAAACAATACAAAAATTATATTTACATTTTATATAGCAACAAGCCAAAAAGCAAAAAAGTAAATACATTATAACAATAAAACCTACCTTTCCTTCCGTCAATCCCCCTTCGCGCCCCTTCTCCTCACTTCTCCAGTCCACTCGATAGGTTCGAACAAAACAAAAAAAATTCTCATTAGCGCTTTCAATAAATTACATGCACGTTAAAAAAACAAATAGCATAAAATGTAAAAAATGTAAAATAGACAGTATTAACAAAGATATAACACATTAAATTAATTATACAATTTATTTACTAATAACACACTACCACATAAAACAATTCAAAAATTATATTTACATTTTATATACCAACTATCAAAATAGGAAATAAGTAAATATGTTATGAGACTAAAACGTACCTTTACCTTCCGTCAATGCTCCTTCGTGCCCCGTCTCTTCACTTCTCCGGACCACTCGATAAGTTTCAACAAAACGAAACATTCTCATTAGCACTTTCAACAATTTAAACGCACGTTAAAAAAACAAATGGCATTACATTTTAAACATTTAAAATAGACAGAATTAACAAATATATAACACATTATTGAATTATACCATTTATTTACAAGTAACACACTACCACATAAAACAATTCAAAAATTATATTTACATTTTATATACCAATAATCAAAATAGCAAATAAGTAAATATGTTATGAGACAAAAACTTTGCTTTACCTTCCGACAATGCTCCTTCGTGCCCCGCCTCTTCACATCTCCGGACCACTCGATAAGTTCAAACAAAACAAAAAATTCTCATTAGCACTTTCAATAAATTACACGCACGTTAAAACAACAAATAGCATTACATTTAAAGCATTTAAAACAGACAGTATTAACAAATATATCACACATTAAACTAATTATACCATTTATTTACTAATAACACACTACCACATAAAACAATACATAAATTATATTTACATATTATCTACCAACCAGCCAAAAAGCAAAAAAGTAAATACGTTATACCAATAAAACTTATCTTTACCTTCCGTCAATGCTCGTTCGTGCCCCTTCTCCTCACTTCACCAGTCCACTCGATAGGCTCGAACAAAACAAAAACAATTCTCATTAGCACTTTCAACAAATTACATGCACGTTAAAAGCATAACATTTAAAACATTTAAAATAGACAGTATTAAAAAAGATAAAACACATTAATTTAATTATACCATTTATTTACTAATAACACACTACCACATTAAACTATCCGAAAAATACATTAAAATTTTATAAAACAACTAGCCAATCAGCAATAAAATAAATATGTTATAAGAATAAAACTTTTCTTTACCTTCCGTCCATGCTCCTTCGTGCCCCGTCTCTTCACTACTCCGGACCACTCAATAAGCTCAAACAAAACAAAACATTGTCATTAGCCCTTTCAATATTTTCAACGCACGTTAAAAAACCAAATAGCATTACATTTTAAACATATAAAATAGACAGTATTAACAAATATATAACACATTAATTGAAATATACCATTTATTTCCAAATAACACACTACCACATAAAACAATTCAAAAATTATATTTAAATTTTATACACCAACCATCAAAATAGCAAATAAGTAAATATGTTATGAGACAAAAACGTACCTTTACCTTCCGTCCATGCTCCTTCGTGCCCTGTCTCTTCACTTCTCCAGACCACTCAATAAGCTCGAACAAAACAAAACATGCTCATTAGCACTTTCAACAATTTAAACGCACGTTAAAAAAACAAATAGCATTACATTAAATACATTTAAAATAGACAGTATTAAGAAAGATATAACACATACATTTAATGATACCATTTATTTACTAATAACACACTACCACATTAAACTATCCAAAAAATACATTAACATTTTATAAAACAACTTGCAAATCAGCAATAAAATAAATATGTTATAAGAATAAAACTTTTCTTTACCTTCCGTCCATGCTCCTTCGTGCCCCGTCTCTTCACTTCTCCAGACCACTCAATAAGCTCGAACAAAACAAAACATTCTCATTAACATTTTCAACAATTTAGACGCACGTTAAAAAAACAATCAGCATTCCATTTTAAACATTTAAAAGAGACAGTATTAACAAATATATAACACATTATTTGAATTATACCATTTATTTACAAATAACACACTACCAAATAAAACATTTCAGAAATTATATTTACATTTTATATACCAACCATCAAAATAGCAAATAATTAAATATGTTATCAGACTAAAACTTAACTTTACCTTCCGTCAATGCTCCTTCGTGCCCCGTCTCTTCACTTCTCCGGACCACTCGATAAGTTCGAACAAAACAAAACATTCTCATTAGCACTTTCAACAAATTACACGCACGTTAAAACAACAAATAGCATTACATTTAAAGCATTTAAAATAGACAGTATTAACAAATATATCACACATTAAACTAATTCTACCACTTATTTACTAATAACACCCTACTACAAAAAACAATACAAAAATTATATTTACATTTTATATACCAACCATCAAAATAGCAAATAAGTAAATATGTTATGAGACTAAAACTTACCTTTACCTTCCGTCAATGCTCCTTCGTGCCCCGTCTCTTCACTTCTCCGGACCACTCGATAAGTTCGAACAAAACAAAACATTCTCATTAGCACTTTCAACAAATTACACGCACGTTAAAACAACAAATAGCATTACATTTAAAGCATTTAAAATAGACAGTATTAACAAATATATCACACATTAAACTAATTCTACCACTTATTTACTAATAACACACTACTACAAAAAACAATACAAAAATTATATTTACATTTTATATACCAGCCATCAAAAAAGCAAATAAGTAAATATGTTATGAGACTAAAACTTACCTTTACCTTCCGTCAATGCTCCTTCGTGCACAGTCTCTTCACTTCTCCGGACCACATCGATAAGTTTGAACAAAACAAAACATTCTCATTAGCACTTTCAACAAATTACACACACGTTAAAACAACAAATAGCATTACATTTAAAGCATTTAAAAATAGACAGTATTAACAAATATATCACACATTAAACTAATTATACCATTTATTTACTAATAACACACTACCACATAAAACAATACAAAAATTATATTTACATTTTATATAGCAACAAGCCAAAAAGCAAAAAAGTAAATACATTATAACAATAAAACCTACCTTTCCTTCCGTCAATCCCCCTTCGCGCCCCTTCTCCTCACTTCTCCAGTCCACTCGATAGGTTCGAACAAAACAAAAAAAATTCTCATTAGCGCTTTCAATAAATTACATGCACGTTAAAAAAACAAATAGCATAAAATGTAAAAAATGTAAAATAGACAGTATTAACAAAGATATAACACATTAAATTAATTATACAATTTATTTACTAATAACACACTACCACATAAAACAATTCAAAAATTATATTTACATTTTATATACCAACTATCAAAATAGCAAATAAGTAAATATGTTATGAGACTAAAACGTACCTTTACCTTCCGTCAATGCTCCTTCGTGCCGCGTCTCTTCACTTCTCCGGACCACTCGATAAGTTTCAACAAAACAAAACATTCTCATTAGCACTTTCAACAATTTAAACGCACGTTAAAAAAACAAATGGCATTACATTTTAAACATTTAAAATAGACAGTATTAACAAATATATAACACATTATTGAATTATACCATTTATTTACAAATAACACACTACCACATAAAACAATTCAAAAATTATATTTACATTTTATATACGAACCATCAAAATAGCAAATAATTAAACATGTTATGAGACTAAAACTTTGCTTTACCTTCTGACAATGCTCCTTCGTGCCCCGCCTCTTCACTTCTCCGGACCACTCGATAAGTTCAAACAAAACAAAACATTCTCATTAGCACTTTCAACAAATTACACGCACGTTAAAACAACAAATAGCATTACATTTAAAGCATTTAAAACAGACTGTATTAACAAATATATCACACATTAAACTAATTATACCATTTATTTACTAATAACACACTACCACATAAAACAATACATAAATTATATTTACATATTATCTACCAACCAGCCAAAAAGCAAAACAGTAAATACGTTATAACAATAAAACGTATCTTTACCTTCTGTCAATGCTTGTTCGTGCCCCTTCTCCTCACTTCACCAGTCCACTCGATAGGCTCGAACAAAACAAAAACAATTCTCATTAGCACTTTCAACAAATTACATGCACGTTAAAAGCATAACATTTAAAACATTTAAAATAGACAGTATTAAAAAAGATAAAACACATTCATTTAATTATACCATTTATTTACTAATAACACACTACCACATTAAACTATCCGAAAAATACATTTAAATTTTATAAAACAACTAGCCAATCAGCAATAAAATAAATATGTTGTAAGAATAAAACTTTTCTTTACCTTCCGTCCATGCTCCTTCGTGCCCCGTCTCTTCACTACTCCGGACCACTCAATAAGCTCGAACAAAACAAAACATTCTCATTAGCCCTTTCAATATTTTCAACGCACGTTAAAAAAACAAATAGCATTACATTTTAAACATTTAAAATAGACAGTATTAACAAAGATATAACACATACATTTAATTATACCATTTATTTACTAATAACACACTACCACATTAAACTATCCAAAAAATACATTAACATTTTATAAAACAATTAGCAAATCAGCAATAAAATAAATATGTTATAAGAATAAAACTTTTCTTTACCTTCCGTCAATGCTCCTTCGTGCACCGTCTCTTCACTTCTCCGGACCACTCGATAAGTTTGAACAAAACAAAACATGCTCATTAGCACTTTCAACAAATTACACACACGTTAAAACAACAAATAGCATTACATTTTAAACATTTAAAATAGACAGTATTAACAAAGATATAACACATACATTTAATTATACCATTTATTTACTAATAACACACTACCACATTAAACTATCCAAAAAATACATTAACATTTTATAAAACAACTAGCAAATCAGCAATAAAATAAATATGTTATAAGAATAAAACTTTTCTTTACCTTCCGTCAATGCTCCTTCGTGCACCGTCTCTTCACTTCTCCGGACCACTCGATAAGTTTGAACAAAACAAAACATTCTCATTAGCACTTTCAACAAATTACACACACGTTAAAACAACAAATAGCATTACATTTAAAGCATTTAAAAATAGACAGTATTAACAAATATATCACACATTAAACTAATTATACCATTTATTTACTAATAACACACTACCACATAAAACAATACAAAAATTATATTTACATTTTATATAGCAACAAGCCAAAAAGCAAAAGAGTAAATACATTATAACAATAAAACCTACCTTTCCTTCCGTCAATCCCCCTTCGCGCCCCTTCTCCTCACTTCTCCAGTCCACTCGATAGGTTCGAACAAAACAAAAAAAATTCTCATTAGCGCTTTCAATAAATTACATGCACGTTAAAAAAACAAATAGCATAAAATGTAAAAAATGTAAAATAGACAGTATTAACAAAGATATAACACATTAAATTAATTATACAATTTATTTACTAATAACACACTACCACATAAAACAATTCAAAAATTATATTTACATTTTATATACCAACTATCAAAATAGCAAATAAGTAAATATGTTATGAGACTAAAACGTACCTTTACCTTCCGTCAATGCTCCTTCGTGCCCCGTCTCTTCACTTCTCCGGACCACTCGATAAGTTTCAACAAAACAAAACATTCTCATTAGCACTTTCAACAATTTAAACGCACGTTAAAAAAACAAATGGCATTACATTTTAAACATTTAAAATAGACAGTATTAACAAATATATAACACATTATTGAATTATACCATTTATTTACAAATAACACACTACCACATAAAACAATTCAAAAATTATATTTACATTTTATATACGAACCATCAAAATAGCAAATAAGTAAACATGTTATGAGACTAAAACTTTGCTTTACCTTCTGACAATGCTCCTTCGTGCCCCGCCTCTTCACTTCTCCGGACCACTCGATAAGTTCAAACAAAACAAAACATTCTCATTAGCACTTTCAACAAATTACACGCACGTTAAAACAACAAATAGCATTACATTTAAAGCATTTAAAACAGACTGTATTAACAAATATATCACACATTAAACTAATTATACCATTTATTTACTAATAACACACTACCACATAAAACAATACATAAATTATATTTACATATTATCTACCAACCAGCCAAAAAGCAAAAAAGTAAATACGTTATAACAATAAAACGTATCTTTACCTTCTGTCAATGCTTGTTCGTGCCCCTTCTCCTCACTTCACCAGTCCACTCGATAGGCTCGAACAAAACAAAAACAATTCTCATTAGCACTTTCAACAAATTACATGCACGTTAAAAGCATAACATTTAAAACATTTAAAATAGACAGTTTTAAAAAAGATAAAACACATTAATTTAATTATACCATTTATTTACTAATAACACACTACCACATTAAACTATCCGAAAAATACATTTAAATTTTATAAAACAACTAGCCAATCAGCAATAAAATAAATATGTTGTAAGAATAAAACTTTTCTTTACCTTCCGTCCATGCTCCTTCGTGCCCCGTCTCTTCACTACTCCGGACCACTCAATAAGCTCGAACAAAACAAAACATTCTCATTAGCCCTTTCAATATTTTCAACGCACGTTAAAAAAACAAATAGCATTACATTTTAAACATTTAAAATAGACAGTATTAACAAATATATAACACATTAATTGAAATATACCATTTATTTCCAAATAACACACTACCACATAAAACAATTCAAAAATTATATTTAAATTTTATACACCATCCATCAAAATAGCAAATAAGTAAATATGTTATGAGACAAAAACGTACCTTTACCTTCCGTCCATGCTCCTTCGTGCCCTGTCTCTTCACTTCTCCAGACCACTCAATAAGCTCGAACAAAACAAAACATGCTCATTAGCACTTTCAACAATTTAAACGCACGTTAAAAAAACAAATAGCATTACATTAAATACATTTAAAATAGACAGTATTAACAAAGATATAACACATACATTTAATTATACCATTTATTTACTAATAACACACTACCACATTAAACTATCCAAAAAATACATTAACATTTTATAAAACAACTAGCAAATCAGCAATAAAATAAATATGTTATAAGAATAAAACTTTTCTTTACCTTCCGTCAATGCTCCTTCGTGCACCGTCTCTTCACTTCTCCGGACCACTCGATAAGTTTGAACAAAACAAAACATTCTCATTAGCACTTTCAACAAATTACACACACGTTAAAACAACAAATAGCATTACATTTAAAGCATTTAAAAATAGACAGTATTAACAAATATATCACACATTAAACTAATTATACCATTTATTTACTAATAACACACTACCACATAAAACAATACAAAAATTATATTTACATTTTATATAGCAACAAGCCAAAAAGCAAAAAAGTAAATACATTATAACAATAAAACCTACCTTTCCTTCCGTCAATCCCCCTTCGCGCCCCTTCTCCTCACTTCTCCAGTCCACTCGATAGGTTCGAACAAAACAAAAAAAATTCTCATTAGCGCTTTCAATAAATTACATGCACGTTAAAAAAACAAATAGCATAAAATGTAAAAAATGTAAAATAGACAGTATTAACAAAGATATAACACATTAAATTAATTATACAATTTATTTACTAATAACACACTACCACATAAAACAATTCAAAAATTATATTTACATTTTATATACCAACTATCAAAATAGGAAATAAGTAAATATGTTATGAGACTAAAACGTACCTTTACCTTCCGTCAATGCTCCTTCGTGCCCCGTCTCTTCACTTCTCCGGACCACTCGATAAGTTTCAACAAAACGAAACATTCTCATTAGCACTTTCAACAATTTAAACGCACGTTAAAAAAACAAATGGCATTACATTTTAAACATTTAAAATAGACAGAATTAACAAATATATAACACATTATTGAATTATACCATTTATTTACAAGTAACACACTACCACATAAAACAATTCAAAAATTATATTTACATTTTATATACCAATAATCAAAATAGCAAATAAGTAAATATGTTATGAGACAAAAACTTTGCTTTACCTTCCGACAATGCTCCTTCGTGCCCCGCCTCTTCACATCTCCGGACCACTCGATAAGTTCAAACAAAACAAAAAATTCTCATTAGCACTTTCAATAAATTACACGCACGTTAAAACAACAAATAGCATTACATTTAAAGCATTTAAAACAGACAGTATTAACAAATATATCACACATTAAACTAATTATACCATTTATTTACTAATAACACACTACCACATAAAACAATACATAAATTATATTTACATATTATCTACCAACCAGCCAAAAAGCAAAAAAGTAAATACGTTATACCAATAAAACTTATCTTTACCTTCCGTCAATGCTCGTTCGTGCCCCTTCTCCTCACTTCACCAGTCCACTCGATAGGCTCGAACAAAACAAAAACAATTCTCATTAGCACTTTCAACAAATTACATGCACGTTAAAAGCATAACATTTAAAACATTTAAAATAGACAGTATTAAAAAAGATAAAACACATTAATTTAATTATACCATTTATTTACTAATAACACACTACCACATTAAACTATCCGAAAAATACATTAAAATTTTATAAAACAACTAGCCAATCAGCAATAAAATAAATATGTTATAAGAATAAAACTTTTCTTTACCTTCCGTCCATGCTCCTTCGTGCCCCGTCTCTTCACTACTCCGGACCACTCAATAAGCTCAAACAAAACAAAACATTGTCATTAGCCCTTTCAATATTTTCAACGCACGTTAAAAAACCAAATAGCATTACATTTTAAACATATAAAATAGACAGTATTAACAAATATATAACACATTAATTGAAATATACCATTTATTTCCAAATAACACACTACCACATAAAACAATTCAAAAATTATATTTAAATTTTATACACCAACCATCAAAATAGCAAATAAGTAAATATGTTATGAGACAAAAACGTACCTTTACCTTCCGTCCATGCTCCTTCGTGCCCTGTCTCTTCACTTCTCCAGACCACTCAATAAGCTCGAACAAAACAAAACATGCTCATTAGCACTTTCAACAATTTAAACGCACGTTAAAAAAACAAATAGCATTACATTAAATACATTTAAAATAGACAGTATTAACAAAGATATAACACATACATTTAATGATACCATTTATTTACTAATAACACACTACCACATTAAACTATCCAAAAAATACATTAACATTTTATAAAACAACTTGCAAATCAGCAATAAAATAAATATGTTATAAGAATAAAACTTTTCTTTACCTTCCGTCCATGCTCCTTCGTGCCCCGTCTCTTCACTTCTCCAGACCACTCAATAAGCTCGAACAAAACAAAACATTCTCATTAACATTTTCAACAATTTAGACGCACGTTAAAAAAACAATCAGCATTCCATTTTAAACATTTAAAAGAGACAGTATTAACAAATATATAACACATTATTTGAATTATACCATTTATTTACAAATAACACACTACCAAATAAAACATTTCAGAAATTATATTTACATTTTATATACCAACCATCAAAATAGCAAATAATTAAATATGTTATCAGACTAAAACTTAACTTTACCTTCCGTCAATGCTCCTTCGTGCCCCGTCTCTTCACTTCTCCGGACCACTCGATAAGTTCGAACAAAACAAAACATTCTCATTAGCACTTTCAACAAATTACACGCACGTTAAAACAACAAATAGCATTACATTTAAAGCATTTAAAATAGACAGTATTAACAAATATATCACACATTAAACTAATTCTACCACTTATTTACTAATAACACCCTACTACAAAAAACAATACAAAAATTATATTTACATTTTATATACCAACCATCAAAATAGCAAATAAGTAAATATGTTATGAGACTAAAACTTACCTTTACCTTCCGTCAATGCTCCTTCGTGCCCCGTCTCTTCACTTCTCCGGACCACTCGATAAGTTCGAACAAAACAAAACATTCTCATTAGCACTTTCAACAAATTACACGCACGTTAAAACAACAAATAGCATTACATTTAAAGCATTTAAAATAGACAGTATTAACAAATATATCACACATTAAACTAATTCTACCACTTATTTACTAATAACACACTACTACAAAAAACAATACAAAAATTATATTTACATTTTATATACCAGCCATCAAAAAAGCAAATAAGTAAATATGTTATGAGACTAAAACTTACCTTTACCTTCCGTCAATGCTCCTTCGTGCACAGTCTCTTCACTTCTCCGGACCACATCGATAAGTTCGAACAAAACAAAACATTCTCATTAGCACTTTCAACAAATTACACACACGTTAAAACAACAAATAGCATTACATTTAAAGCATTTAAAAATAGACAGTATTAACAAATATATCACACATTAAACTAATTATACCATTTATTTACTAATAACACACTACCACATAAAACAATACAAAAATTATATTTACATTTTATATAGCAACAAGCCAAAAAGCAAAAAAGTAAATACATTATAACAATAAAACCTACCTTTCCTTCCGTCAATCCCCCTTCGCGCCCCTTCTCCTCACTTCTCCAGTCCACTCGATAGGTTCGAACAAAACAAAAAAAATTCTCATTAGCGCTTTCAATAAATTACATGCACGTTAAAAAAACAAATAGCATAAAATGTAAAAAATGTAAAATAGACAGTATTAACAAAGATATAACACATTAAATTAATTATACAATTTATTTACTAATAACACACTACCACATAAAACAATTCAAAAATTATATTTACATTTTATATACCAACTATCAAAATAGCAAATAAGTAAATATGTTATGAGACTAAAACGTACCTTTACCTTCCGTCAATGCTCCTTCGTGCCGCGTCTCTTCACTTCTCCGGACCACTCGATAAGTTTCAACAAAACAAAACATTCTCATTAGCACTTTCAACAATTTAAACGCACGTTAAAAAAACAAATGGCATTACATTTTAAACATTTAAAATAGACAGTATTAACAAATATATAACACATTATTGAATTATACCATTTATTTACAAATAACACACTACCACATAAAACAATTCAAAAATTATATTTACATTTTATATACGAACCATCAAAATAGCAAATAATTAAACATGTTATGAGACTAAAACTTTGCTTTACCTTCTGACAATGCTCCTTCGTGCCCCGCCTCTTCACTTCTCCGGACCACTCGATAAGTTCAAACAAAACAAAACATTCTCATTAGCACTTTCAACAAATTACACGCACGTTAAAACAACAAATAGCATTACATTTAAAGCATTTAAAACAGACTGTATTAACAAATATATCACACATTAAACTAATTATACCATTTATTTACTAATAACACACTACCACATAAAACAATACATAAATTATATTTACATATTATCTACCAACCAGCCAAAAAGCAAAACAGTAAATACGTTATAACAATAAAACGTATCTTTACCTTCTGTCAATGCTTGTTCGTGCCCCTTCTCCTCACTTCACCAGTCCACTCGATAGGCTCGAACAAAACAAAAACAATTCTCATTAGCACTTTCAACAAATTACATGCACGTTAAAAGCATAACATTTAAAACATTTAAAATAGACAGTATTAAAAAAGATAAAACACATTAATTTAATTATACCATTTATTTACTAATAACACACTACCACATTAAACTATCCGAAAAATACATTTAAATTTTATAAAACAACTAGCCAATCAGCAATAAAATAAATATGTT
Organism: Lissotriton helveticus; assembly: GCF_964261635.1. Lineage (NCBI taxonomy): Eukaryota > Metazoa > Chordata > Amphibia > Caudata > Salamandridae > Lissotriton > Lissotriton helveticus. The sequence goes on along the minus strand of NC_136069.1, from coordinate 749,772,021 downwards.
GTAAGAATAAAACTTTTCTTTACCTTCCGTCCATGCTCCTTCGTGCCCCGTCTCTTCACTACTCCGGACCACTCAATAAGCTCGAACAAAACAAAACATTCTCATTAGCCCTTTCAATATTTTCAACGCACGTTAAAAAAACAAATAGCATTACATTTTAAACATTTAAAATAGACAGTATTAACAAATATATAACACATTAATTGAAATATACCATTTATTTCCAAATAACACACTACCACATAAAACAATTCAAAAATTATATTTAAATTTTATACACCATCCATCAAAATAGCAAATAAGTAAATATGTTATGAGACAAAAACGTACCTTTACCTTCCGTCCATGCTCCTTCGTGCCCTGTCTCTTCACTTCTCCAGACCACTCAATAAGCTCGAACAATACAAAACATGCTCATTAGCACTTTCAACAATTTAAACGCACGTTAAAAAAACAAATAGCATTACATTAAATACATTTAAAATAGACAGTATTAACAAAGATATAACACATACATTTAATTATACCATTTATTTACTAATAACACACTACCACATTAAACTATCCAAAAAATACATTAACATTTTATAAAACAACTAGCAAATCAGCAATAAAATAAATATGTTATAAGAATAAAACTTTTCTTTACCTTCCGTCAATGCTCCTTCGTGCACCGTCTCTTCACTTCTCCGGACCACTCGATAAGTTTGAACAAAACAAAACATTCTCATTAGCACTTTCAACAAATTACACACACGTTAAAACAACAAATAGCATTACATTTAAAGCATTTAAAAATAGACAGTATTAACAAATATATCACACATTAAACTAATTATACCATTTATTTACTAATAACACACTACCACATAAAACAATACAAAAATTATATTTACATTTTATATAGCAACAAGCCAAAAAGCAAAAAAGTAAATACAGTATAACAATAAAACCTACCTTTCCTTCCGTCAATCCCCCTTCGCGCCCCTTCTCCTCACTTCTCCAGTCCACTCGATAGGTTCGAACAAAACAAAAAAAATTCTCATTAGCGCTTTCAATAAATTACATGCACGTTAAAAAAACAAATAGCATAAAATGTAAAAAATGTAAAATAGACAGTATTAACAAAGATATAACACATTAAATTAATTATACAATTTATTTACAAATAACACACTACCACATAAAACAATTCAAAAATTATATTTACATTTTATATACCAATAATCAAAATAGCAAATAAGTAAATATGTTATGAGACAAAAACTTTGCTTTACCTTCCGACAATGCTCCTTCGTGCCCCGCCTCTTCACTTCTCCGGACCACTCGATAAGTTCAAACAAAACAAAAAATTCTCATTAGCACTTTCAACAAATTACACGCACGTTAAAACAACAAATAGCATTACATTTAAAGCATTTAAAACAGACAGTATTAACAAATATATCACACATTAAACTAATTATACCATTTATTTACTAATAACACACTACCACATAAAACAATACATAAATTATATTTACATATTATCTACCAACCAGCCAAAAAGCAAAAAAGTAAATACGTTATAACAATAAAACTTATCTTTACCTTCCGTCAATGCTCGTTCGTGCCCCTTCTCCTCACTTCACCAGTCCACTCGATAGGCTCGAACAAAACAAAAACAATTCTCATTAGCACGTTCAACAAATTACATGCACGTTAAAAGCATAACATTTAAAACATTTAAAATAGACAGTATTAAAAAAGATAAAACACATTAATTTAATTATACCATTTATTTACTAATAACACACTACCACATTAAACTATCCGAAAAATACATTAAAATTTTATAAAACAACTAGCCAATCAGCAATAAAATAAATATGTTATAAGAATACAACTTTTCTTTACCTTCAGTCCATGCTCCTTCGTGCCCCGTCTCTTCACTACTCCGGACCACTCAATAAGCTCAAACAAAACAAAACATTGTCATTAGCCCTTTCAATATTTTCAACGCACGTTAAAAAACCAAATAGCATTACATTTTAAACATATAAAATAGACAGTATTAACGAATATATAACACATTAATTGAAATATACCATTTATTTCCAAATAACACACTACCACATAAAACAATTCAAAAATTATATTTAAATTTTATACACCAACCATCAAAATAGCAAATAAGTAAATATGTTATGAGACAAAAACGTACCTTTACCTTCCGTCCATGCTCCTTCGTGCCCTGTCTCTTCACTTCTCCAGACCACTCAATAAGCTCGAACAAAACAAAACATGCTCATTAGCACTTTCAACAATTTAAACGCACGTTAAAAAAACAAATAGCATTACATTAAATACATTTAAAATAGACAGTATTAACAAAGATATAACACATACATTTAATGATACCATTTATTTACTAATAACACACTACCACATTAAACTATCCAAAAAATACATTAACATTTTATAAAACAACTTGCAAATCAGCAATAAAATAAATATGTTATAAGAATAAAACTTTTCTTTACCTTCCGTCCATGCTCCTTCGTGCCCCGTCTCTTCACTTCTCCAGACCACTCAATAAGCTCGAACAAAACAAAACATTCTCATTAACATTTTCAACAATTTAGACGCACGTTAAAAAAACAATCAGCATTCCATTTTAAACATTTAAAAGAGACAGTATTAACAAATATATAACACATTATTTGAATTATACCATTTATTTACAAATAACACACTACCAAATAAAACATTTCAGAAATTATATTTACATTTTATATACCAACCATCAAAATAGCAAATAATTAAATATGTTATCAGACTAAAACTTAACTTTACCTTCCGTCAATGCTCCTTCGTGCCCCGTCTCTTCACTTCTCCGGACCACTCGATAAGTTCGAACAAAACAAAACATTCTCATTAGCACTTTCAACAAATTACACGCACGTTAAAACAACAAATAGCATTACATTTAAAGCATTTAAAATAGACAGTATTAACAAATATATCACACATTAAACTAATTCTACCACTTATTTACTAATAACACCCTACTACAAAAAACAATACAAAAATTATATTTACATTTTATATACCAACCATCAAAATAGCAAATAAGTAAATATGTTATGAGACTAAAACTTACCTTTACCTTCCGTCAATGCTCCTTCGTGCCCCGTCTCTTCACTTCTCCGGACCACTCGATAAGTTCGAACAAAACAAAACATTCTCATTAGCACTTTCAACAAATTACACGCACGTTAAAACAACAAATAGCATTACATTTAAAGCATTTAAAATAGACAGTATTAACAAATATATCACACATTAAACTAATTCTACCACTTATTTACTAATAACACACTACTACAAAAAACAATACAAAAATTATATTTACATTTTATATACCAGCCATCAAAATAGCAAATAAGTAAATATGTTATGAGACTAAAACTTACCTTTACCTTCCGTCAATGCTCCTTCGTGCACAGTCTCTTCACTTCTCCGGACCACATCGATAAGTTCGAACAAAACAAAACATTCTCATTAGCACTTTCAACAAATTACACACACGTTAAAACAACAAATAGCATTACATTTAAAGCATTTAAAAATAGACAGTATTAACAAATATATCACACATTAAACTAATTATACCATTTATTTACTAATAACACACTACCACATAAAACAATACAAAAATTATATTTACATTTTATATAGCAACAAGCCAAAAAGCAAAAAAGTAAATACATTATAACAATAAAACCTACCTTTCCTTCCGTCAATCCCCCTTCGCGCCCCTTCTCCTCACTTCTCCAGTCCACTCGATAGGTTCGAAAAAAACAAAAAAAATTCTCATTAGCGCTTTCAATAAATTACACGCACGTTAAAAAAACAAATAGCATAAAATGTTAAAAATGTAAAATAGACAGTATTAACAAAGATATAACACATTAAATTAATTATACAATTTATTTACTAATAACACACTACCACATAAAACAATTCAAAAATTATATTTACATTTTATATACCAACTATCAAAATAGCAAATAAGTAAATATGTTATGAGACTAAAACGTACCTTTACCTTCCGTCAATGCTCCTTCATGCCCCGTCTCTTCACTTCTCCGGACCACTCGATAAGTTTGAACAAAACAAAACATTCTCATTAGCACTTTCAACAATTTAAACGCATGGTAAAAAAACAAATGGCATTACATTTTAAACATTTAAAATAGACAGTATTAACAAATATATAACACATTAATTGAATTATACCATTTATTTACAAATAACACACTACCACATAAAACAATTCAAAAATTATATTTACATTTTATATACCAATAATCAAAATAGCAAATAAGTAAATATGTTATGAGACTAAAACTTTGCTTTACCTTCCGACAATGCTCCTTCGTGCCCCGCCTCTTCACTTCTCCGGACCACTCGATAAGTTCAAACAAAACAAAACATTCTCATTAGCACTTTCAACAAATTACACGCACGTTAAAACAACAAATAGCATTACATTTAAAGCATTTAAAACAGACAGTATTAACAAATATATCACACATTAAACTAATTATACCATTTATTTACTAATAACACACTACCACATAAAACAATACATAAATTATATTTACATATTATCCACCAACCAGCCAAAAAGCAAAAAAGTAAATACGTTATAACAATAAAACTTATCTTTACCTTCTGTCAATGCTCGTTCGTGCCCCTTCTCCTCACTTCACCAGTCCACTCCATAGGCTCGAACAAAACAAAAACAATTCTCATTAGCACTTTCAACAAATTACATGCACGTTAAAAGCATAACATTTAAAACATTTAAAATAGACAGTATTAAAAAAGATAAAACACATTAATTTAATTATACCATTTATTTACTAATAACACACTACCACATTAAACTATCCGAAAAATACATTAAAATTTTATAAAACAACTAGCCAATCAGCAATAAAATAAATATGTTATAAGAATAAAACTTTTCTTTACCTTCCGTCCATGCTCCTTCGTGCCCCGTCTCTTCACTACTCCGGACCACTCAATAAGCTCAAACAAAACAAAACATTGTCATTAGCCCTTTCAATATTTTCAACGCACGTTAAAAAACCAAATAGCATTACATTTTAAACATATAAAATAGACAGTATTAACAAATATATAACACATTAATTGAAATATACCATTTATTTCCAAATAACACACTACCACATAAAACAATTCAAAAATTATATTTAAATTTTATACACCAACCATCAAAATAGCAAATAAGTAAATATGTTATGAGACAAAAACGTACCTTTACCTTCCGTCCATGCTCCTTCGTGCCCTGTCTCTTCACTTCTCCAGACCACTCAATAAGCTCGAACAAAACAAAACATGCTCATTAGCACTTTCAACAATTTAAACGCACGTTAAAAAAACAAATAGCATTACATTAAATACATTTAAAATAGACAGTATTAACAAAGATATTACACATACATTTAATGATACCATTTATTTACTAATAACACACTACCACATTAAACTATCCAAAAAATACATTAACATTTTATAAAACAACTTGCAAATCAGCAATAAAATAAATATGTTATAAGAATAAAACTTTTCTTTACCTTCCGTCCATGCTCCTTCGTGCCCCGTCTCTTCACTTCTCCAGACCACTCAATAAGCTCGAACAAAACAAAACATTCTCATTAACATTTTCAACAATTTAGACGCACGTTAAAAAAACAATCAGCATTCCATTTTAAACATTTAAAAGAGACAGTATTAACAAATATATAACACATTATTTGAATTATACCATTTATTTACAAATAACACACTACCAAATAAAACATTTCAGAAATTATATTTACATTTTATATACCAACCATCAAAATAGCAAATAATTAAATATGTTATCAGACTAAAACTTAACTTTACCTTCCGTCAATGCTCCTTCGTGCCCCGTCTCTTCACTTCTCCGGACCACTCGATAAGTTCGAACAAAACAAAACATTCTCATTAGCACTTTCAACAAATTACACGCACGTTAAAACAACAAATAGCATTACATTTAAAGCATTTAAAATAGACAGTATTAACAAATATATCACACATTAAACTAATTCTACCACTTATTTACTAATAACACCCTACTACAAAAAACAATACAAAAATTATATTTACATTTTATATACCAACCATCAAAATAGCAAATAAGTAAATATGTTATGAGACTAAAACTTACCTTTACCTTCCGTCAATGCTCCTTCGTGCCCCGTCTCTTCACTTCTCCGGACCACTCGATAAGTTCGAACAAAACAAAACATTCTCATTAGCACTTTCAACAAATTACACGCACGTTAAAACAACAAATAGCATTACATTTAAAGCATTTAAAATAGACAGTATTAACAAATATATCACACATTAAACTAATTCTACCACTTATTTACTAATAACACACTACTACAAAAAACAATACAAAAATTATATTTACATTTTATATACCAGCCATCAAAATAGCAAATAAGTAAATATGTTATGAGACTAAAACTTACCTTTACCTTCCGTCAATGCTCCTTCGTGCACAGTCTCTTCACTTCTCCGGACCACATCGATAAGTTCGAACAAAACAAAACATTCTCATTAGCACTTTCAACAAATTACACACACGTTAAAACAACAAATAGCATTACATTTAAAGCATTTAAAAATAGACAGTATTAACAAATATATCACACATTAAACTAATTATACCATTTATTTACTAATAACACACTACCACATAAAACAATACAAAAATTATATTTACATTTTATATAGCAACAAGCCAAAAAGCAAAAAAGTAAATACATTATAACAATAAAACCTACCTTTCCTTCCGTCAATCCCCCTTCGCGCCCCTTCTCCTCACTTCTCCAGTCCACTCGATAGGTTCGAACAAAACAAAAAAAATTCTCATTAGCGCTTTCAATAAATTACATGCACGTTAAAAAAACAAATAGCATAAAATGTAAAAAATGTAAAATAGACAGTATTAACAAAGATATAACACATTAAATTAATTATACAATTTATTTACTAATAACACACTACCACATAAAACAATTCAAAAATTATATTTACATTTTATATACCAACTATCAAAATAGCAAATAAGTAAATATGTTATGAGACTAAAACGTACCTTTACCTTCCGTCAATGCTCCTTCGTGCCCCGTCTCTTCACTTCTCCGGACCACTCGATAAGTTTCAACAAAACAAAACATTCTCATTAGCACTTTCAACAATTTAAACGCACGTTAAAAAAACAAATGGCATTACATTTTAAACATTTAAAATAGACAGTATTAACAAATATATAACACATTATTGAATTATACCATTTATTTACAAATAACACACTACCACATAAAACAATTCAAAAATTATATTTACATTTTATATACGAACCATCAAAATAGCAAATAATTAAACATGTTATGAGACTAAAACTTTGCTTTACCTTCTGACAATGCTCCTTCGTGCCCCGCCTCTTCACTTCTCCGGACCACTCGATAAGTTCAAACAAAACAAAACATTCTCATTAGCACTTTCAACAAATTACACGCACGTTAAAACAACAAATAGCATTACATTTAAAGCATTTAAAACAGACTGTATTAACAAATATATCACACATTAAACTAATTATACCATTTATTTACTAATAACACACTACCACATAAAACAATACATAAATTATATTTACATATTATCTACCAACCAGCCAAAAAGCAAAACAGTAAATACGTTATAACAATAAAACGTATCTTTACCTTCTGTCAATGCTTGTTCGTGCCCCTTCTCCTCACTTCACCAGTCCACTCGATAGGCTCGAACAAAACAAAAACAATTCTCATTAGCACTTTCAACAAATTACATGCACGTTAAAAGCATAACATTTAAAACATTTAAAATAGACAGTATTAAAAAAGATAAAACACATTAATTTAATTATACCATTTATTTACTAATAACACACTACCACATTAAACTATCCGAAAAATACATTTAAATTTTATAAAACAACTAGCCAATCAGCAATAAAATAAATATGTTGTAAGAATAAAACTTTTCTTTACCTTCCGTCCATGCTCCTTCGTGCCCCGTCTCTTCACTACTCCGGACCACTCAATAAGCTCGAACAAAACAAAACATTCTCATTAGCCCTTTCAATATTTTCAACGCACGTTAAAAAAACAAATAGCATTACATTTTAAACATTTAAAATAGACAGTATTAACAAATATATAACACATTAATTGAAATATACCATTTATTTCCAAATAACACACTACCACATAAAACAATTCAAAAATTATATTTAAATTTTATACACCATCCATCAAAATAGCAAATAAGTAAATATGTTATGAGACAAAAACGTACCTTTACCTTCCGTCCATGCTCCTTCGTGCCCTGTCTCTTCACTTCTCCAGACCACTCAATAAGCTCGAACAATACAAAACATGCTCATTAGCACTTTCAACAATTTAAACGCACGTTAAAAAAACAAATAGCATTACATTAAATACATTTAAAATAGACAGTATTAACAAAGATATAACACATACATTTAATTATACCATTTATTTACTAATAACACACTACCACATTAAACTATCCAAAAAATACATTAACATTTTATAAAACAACTAGCAAATCAGCAATAAAATAAATATGTTATAAGAATAAAACTTTTCTTTACCTTCCGTCAATGCTCCTTCGTGCACCGTCTCTTCACTTCTCCGGACCACTCGATAAGTTTGAACAAAACAAAACATTCTCATTAGCACTTTCAACAAATTACACACACGTTAAAACAACAAATAGCATTACATTTAAAGCATTTAAAAATAGACAGTATTAACAAATATATCACACATTAAACTAATTATACCATTTATTTACTAATAACACACTACCACATAAAACAATACAAAAATTATATTTACATTTTATATAGCAACAAGCCAAAAAGCAAAAAAGTAAATACATTATAACAATAAAACCTACCTTTCCTTCCGTCAATCCCCCTTCGCGCCCCTTCTCCTCACTTCTCCAGTCCACTCGATAGGTTCGAACAAAACAAAAAAAATTCTCATTAGCGCTTTCAATAAATTACATGCACGTTAAAAAAACAAATAGCATAAAATGTAAAAAATGTAAAATAGACAGTATTAACAAAGATATAACACATTAAATTAATTATACAATTTATTTACAAATAACACACTACCACATAAAACAATTCAAAAATTATATTTACATTTTATATACCAATAATCAAAATAGCAAATAAGTAAATATGTTATGAGACAAAAACTTTGCTTTACCTTCCGACAATGCTCCTTCGTGCCCCGCCTCTTCACTTCTCCGGACCACTCGATAAGTTCAAACAAAACAAAAAATTCTCATTAGCACTTTCAACAAATTACACGCACGTTAAAACAACAAATAGCATTACATTTAAAGCATTTAAAACAGACAGTATTAACAAATATATCACACATTAAACTAATTATACCATTTATTTACTAATAACACACTACCACATAAAACAATACATAAATTATATTTACATATTATCTACCAACCAGCCAAAAAGCAAAAAAGTAAATACGTTATAACAATAAAACTTATCTTTACCTTCCGTCAATGCTCGTTCGTGCCCCTTCTCCTCACTTCACCAGTCCACTCGATAGGCTCGAACAAAACAAAAACAATTCTCATTAGCACGTTCAACAAATTACATGCACGTTAAAAGCATAACATTTAAAACATTTAAAATAGACAGTATTAAAAAAGATAAAACACATTAATTTAATTATACCATTTATTTACTAATAACACACTACCACATTAAACTATCCGAAAAATACATTAAAATTTTATAAAACAACTAGCCAATCAGCAATAAAATAAATATGTTATAAGAATACAACTTTTCTTTACCTTCAGTCCATGCTCCTTCGTGCCCCGTCTCTTCACTACTCCGGACCACTCAATAAGCTCAAACAAAACAAAACATTGTCATTAGCCCTTTCAATATTTTCAACGCACGTTAAAAAACCAAATAGCATTACATTTTAAACATATAAAATAGACAGTATTAACGAATATATAACACATTAATTGAAATATACCATTTATTTCCAAATAACACACTACCACATAAAACAATTCAAAAATTATATTTAAATTTTATACACCAACCATCAAAATAGCAAATAAGTAAATATGTTATGAGACAAAAACGTACCTTTACCTTCCGTCCATGCTCCTTCGTGCCCTGTCTCTTCACTTCTCCAGACCACTCAATAAGCTCGAACAAAACAAAACATGCTCATTAGCACTTTCAACAATTTAAACGCACGTTAAAAAAACAAATAGCATTACATTAAATACATTTAAAATAGACAGTATTAACAAAGATATAACACATACATTTAATGATACCATTTATTTACTAATAACACACTACCACATTAAACTATCCAAAAAATACATTAACATTTTATAAAACAACTTGCAAATCAGCAATAAAATAAATATGTTATAAGAATAAAACTTTTCTTTACCTTCCGTCCATGCTCCTTCGTGCCCCGTCTCTTCACTTCTCCAGACCACTCAATAAGCTCAAACAAAACAAAACATTCTCATTAACATTTTCAACAATTTAGACGCACGTTAAAAAAACAATCAGCATTCCATTTTAAACATTTAAAAGAGACAGTATTAACAAATATATAACACATTATTTGAATTATACCATTTATTTACAAATAACACACTACCAAATAAAACATTTCAGAAATTATATTTACATTTTATATACCAACCATCAAAATAGCAAATAATTAAATATGTTATCAGACTAAAACTTAACTTTACCTTCCGTCAATGCTCCTTCGTGCCCCGTCTCTTCACTTCTCCGGACCACTCGATAAGTTCGAACAAAACAAAACATTCTCATTAGCACTTTCAACAAATTACACGCACGTTAAAACAACAAATAGCATTACATTTAAAGCATTTAAAATAGACAGTATTAACAAATATATCACACATTAAACTAATTCTACCACTTATTTACTAATAACACCCTACTACAAAAAACAATACAAAAATTATATTTACATTTTATATACCAACCATCAAAATAGCAAATAAGTAAATATGTTATGAGACTAAAACTTACCTTTACCTTCCGTCAATGCTCCTTCGTGCCCCGTCTCTTCACTTCTCCGGACCACTCGATAAGTTCGAACAAAACAAAACATTCTCATTAGCACTTTCAACAAATTACACGCACGTTAAAACAACAAATAGCATTACATTTAAAGCATTTAAAATAGACAGTATTAACAAATATATCACACATTAAACTAATTCTACCACTTACTTACTAATAACACACTACTACAAAAAACAATACAAAAATTATATTTACATTTTATATACCAGCCATCAAAATAGCAAATAAGTAAATATGTTATGAGACTAAAACTTACCTTTACCTTCCGTCAATGCTCCTTCGTGCACAGTCTCTTCACTTCTCCGGACCACATCGATAAGTTCGAACAAAACAAAACATTCTCATTAGCACTTTCAACAAATTACACACACGTTAAAACAACAAATAGCATTACATTTAAAGCATTTAAAAATAGACAGTATTAACAAATATATCACACATTAAACTAATTATACCATTTATTTACTAATAACACACTACCACATAAAACAATACAAAAATTATATTTACATTTTATATAGCAACAAGCCAAAAAGCAAAAAAGTAAATACATTATAACAATAAAACCTACCTTTCCTTCCGTCAATCCCCCTTCGCGCCCCTTCTCCTCACTTCTCCAGTCCACTCGATAGGTTCGAAAAAAACAAAAAAAATTCTCATTAGCGCTTTCAATAAATTACACGCACGTTAAAAAAACAAATAGCATAAAATGTTAAAAATGTAAAATAGACAGTATTAACAAAGATATAACACATTAAATTAATTATACAATTTATTTACTAATAACACACTACCACATAAAACAATTCAAAAATTATATTTACATTTTATATACCAACTATCAAAATAGCAAATAAGTAAATATGTTATGAGACTAAAACGTACCTTTACCTTCCGTCAATGCTCCTTCATGCCCCGTCTCTTCACTTCTCCGGACCACTCGATAAGTTTGAACAAAACAAAACATTCTCATTAGCACTTTCAACAATTTAAACGCATGGTAAAAAAACAAATGGCATTACATTTTAAACATTTAAAATAGACAGTATTAACAAATATATAACACATTAATTGAATTATACCATTTATTTACAAATAACACACTACCACATAAAACAATTCAAAAATTATATTTACATTTTATATACCAATAATCAAAATAGCAAATAAGTAAATATGTTATGAGACTAAAACTTTGCTTTACCTTCCGACAATGCTCCTTCGTGCCCCGCCTCTTCACTTCTCCGGACCACTCGATAAGTTCAAACAAAACAAAACATTCTCATTAGCACTTTCAACAAATTACACGCACGTTAAAACAACAAATAGCATTACATTTAAAGCATTTAAAACAGACAGTATTAACAAATATATCACACATTAAACTAATTATACCATTTATTTACTAATAACACACTACCACATAAAACAATACATAAATTATATTTACATATTATCCACCAACCAGCCAAAAAGCAAAAAAGTAAATACGTTATAACAATAAAACTTATCTTTACCTTCTGTCAATGCTCGTTCGTGCCCCTTCTCCTCACTTCACCAGTCCACTCCATAGGCTCAAACAAAACAAAAACAATTCTCATTAGCACTTTCAACAAATTACATGCACGTTAAAAGCATAACATTTAAAACATTTAAAATAGACAGTATTAAAAAAGATAAAACACATTAATTTAATTATACCATTTATTTACTAATAACACACTACCACATTAAACTATCCGAAAAATACATTAAAATTTTATAAAACAACTAGCCAATCAGCAATAAAATAAATATGTTATAAGAATAAAACTTTTCTTTACCTTCCGTCCATGCTCCTTCGTGCCCCGTCTCTTCACTACTCCGGACCACTCAATAAGCTCAAACAAAACAAAACATTGTCATTAGCCCTTTCAATATTTTCAACGCACGTTAAAAAACCAAATAGCATTACATTTTAAACATATAAAATAGACAGTATTAACAAATATATAACACATTAATTGAAATATACCATTTATTTCCAAATAACACACTACCACATAAAACAATTCAAAAATTATATTTAAATTTTATACACCAACCATCAAAATAGCAAATAAGTAAATATGTTATGAGACAAAAACGTACCTTTACCTTCCGTCCATGCTCCTTCGTGCCCTGTCTCTTCACTTCTCCAGACCACTCAATAAGCTCGAACAAAACAAAACATGCTCATTAGCACTTTCAACAATTTAAACGCACGTTAAAAAAACAAATAGCATTACATTAAATACATTTAAAATAGACAGTATTAACAAAGATATTACACATACATTTAATGATACCATTTATTTACTAATAACACACTACCACATTAAACTATCCAAAAAATACATTAACATTTTATAAAACAACTTGCAAATCAGCAATAAAATAAATATGTTATAAGAATAAAACTTTTCTTTACCTTCCGTCCATGCTCCTTCGTGCCCCGTCTCTTCACTTCTCCAGACCACTCAATAAGCTCGAACAAAACAAAACATTCTCATTAACATTTTCAACAATTTAGACGCACGTTAAAAAAACAATCAGCATTCCATTTTAAACATTTAAAAGAGACAGTATTAACAAATATATAACACATTATTTGAATTATACCATTTATTTACAAATAACACACTACCAAATAAAACATTTCAGAAATTATATTTACATTTTATATACCAACCATCAAAATAGCAAATAATTAAATATGTTATCAGACTAAAACTTAACTTTACCTTCCGTCAATGCTCCTTCGTGCCCCGTCTCTTCACTTCTCCGGACCACTCGATAAGTTCGAACAAAACAAAACATTCTCATTAGCACTTTCAACAAATTACACGCACGTTAAAACAACAAATAGCATTACATTTAAAGCATTTAAAATAGACAGTATTAACAAATATATCACACATTAAACTAATTCTACCACTTATTTACTAATAACACCCTACTACAAAAAACAATACAAAAATTATATTTACATTTTATATACCAACCATCAAAATAGCAAATAAGTAAATATGTTATGAGACTAAAACTTACCTTTACCTTCCGTCAATGCTCCTTCGTGCCCCGTCTCTTCACTTCTCCGGACCACTCGATAAGTTCGAACAAAACAAAACATTCTCATTAGCACTTTCAACAAATTACACGCACGTTAAAACAACAAATAGCATTACATTTAAAGCATTTAAAATAGACAGTATTAACAAATATATCACACATTAAACTAATTCTACCACTTATTTACTAATAACACACTACTACAAAAAACAATACAAAAATTATATTTACATTTTATATACCAGCCATCAAAATAGCAAATAAGTAAATATGTTATGAGACTAAAACTTACCTTTACCTTCCGTCAATGCTCCTTCGTGCACAGTCTCTTCACTTCTCCGGACCACATCGATAAGTTCGAACAAAACAAAACATTCTCATTAGCACTTTCAACAAATTACACACACGTTAAAACAACAAATAGCATTACATTTAAAGCATTTAAAAATAGACAGTATTAACAAATATATCACACATTAAACTAATTATACCATTTATTTACTAATAACACACTACCACATAAAACAATACAAAAATTATATTTACATTTTATATAGCAACAAGCCAAAAAGCAAAAAAGTAAATACATTATAACAATAAAACCTACCTTTCCTTCCGTCAATCCCCCTTCGCGCCCCTTCTCCTCACTTCTCCAGTCCACTCGATAGGTTCGAACAAAACAAAAAAAATTCTCATTAGCGCTTTCAATAAATTACATGCACGTTAAAAAAACAAATAGCATAAAATGTAAAAAATGTAAAATAGACAGTATTAACAAAGATATAACACATTAAATTAATTATACAATTTATTTACTAATAACACACTACCACATAAAACAATTCAAAAATTATATTTACATTTTATATACCAACTATCAAAATAGCAAATAAGTAAATATGTTATGAGACTAAAACGTACCTTTACCTTCCGTCAATGCTCCTTCGTGCCCCGTCTCTTCACTTCTCCGGACCACTCGATAAGTTTCAACAAAACAAAACATTCTCATTAGCACTTTCAACAATTTAAACGCACGTTAAAAAAACAAATGGCATTACATTTTAAACATTTAAAATAGACAGTATTAACAAATATATAACACATTATTGAATTATACCATTTATTTACAAATAACACACTACCACATAAAACAATTCAAAAATTATATTTACATTTTATATACGAACCATCAAAATAGCAAATAATTAAACATGTTATGAGACTAAAACTTTGCTTTACCTTCTGACAATGCTCCTTCGTGCCCCGCCTCTTCACTTCTCCGGACCACTCGATAAGTTCAAACAAAACAAAACATTCTCATTAGCACTTTCAACAAATTACACGCACGTTAAAACAACAAATAGCATTACATTTAAAGCATTTAAAACAGACTGTATTAACAAATATATCACACATTAAACTAATTATACCATTTATTTACTAATAACACACTACCACATAAAACAATACATAAATTATATTTACATATTATCTACCAACCAGCCAAAAAGCAAAAAAGTAAATACGTTATAACAATAAAACGTATCTTTACCTTCTGTCAATGCTTGTTCGTGCCCCTTCTCCTCACTTCACCAGTCCACTCGATAGGCTCGAACAAAACAAAAACAATTCTCATTAGCACTTTCAACAAATTACATGCACGTTAAAAGCATAACATTTAAAACATTTAAAATAGACAGTATTAAAAAAGATAAAACACATTAATTTAATTATACCATTTATTTACTAATAACACACTACCACATTAAACTATCCGAAAAATACATTTAAATTTTATAAAACAACTAGCCAATCAGCAATAAAATAAATATGTTGTAAGAATAAAACTTTTCTTTACCTTCCGTCCATGCTCCTTCGTGCCCCGTCTCTTCACTACTCCGGACCACTCAATAAGCTCGAACAAAACAAAACATTCTCATTAGCCCTTTCAATATTTTCAACGCACGTTAAAAAAACAAATAGCATTACATTTTAAACATTTAAAATAGACAGTATTAACAAATATATAACACATTAATTGAAATATACCATTTATTTCCAAATAACACACTACCACATAAAACAATTCAAAAATTATATTTAAATTTTATACACCATCCATCAAAATAGCAAATAAGTAAATATGTTATGAGACAAAAACGTACCTTTACCTTCCGTCCATGCTCCTTCGTGCCCTGTCTCTTCACTTCTCCAGACCACTCAATAAGCTCGAACAAAACAAAACATGCTCATTAGCACTTTCAACAATTTAAACGCACGTTAAAAAAACAAATAGCATTACATTAAATACATTTAAAATAGACAGTATTAACAAAGATATAACACATACATTTAATTATACCATTTATTTACTAATAACACACTACCACATTAAACTATCCAAAAAATACATTAACATTTTATAAAACAACTAGCAAATCAGCAATAAAATAAATATGTTATAAGAATAAAACTTTTCTTTACCTTCCGTCAATGCTCCTTCGTGCACCGTCTCTTCACTTCTCCGGACCACTCGATAAGTTTGAACAAAACAAAACATTCTCATTAGCACTTTCAACAAATTACACACACGTTAAAACAACAAATAGCATTACATTTAAAGCATTTAAAAATAGACAGTATTAACAAATATATCACACATTAAACTAATTATACCATTTATTTACTAATAACACACTACCACATAAAACAATACAAAAATTATATTTACATTTTATATAGCAACAAGCCAAAAAGCAAAAAAGTAAATACATTATAACAATAAAACCTACCTCTCCTTCCGTCAATCCCCCTTCGCGCCCCTTCTCCTCACTTCTCCAGTCCACTCGATAGGTTCGAACAAAACAAAAAAAATTCTCATTAGCGCTTTCAATAAATTACATGCACGTTAAAAAAACAAATAGCATAAAATGTAAAAAATGTAAAATAGACAGTATTAACAAAGATATAACACATTAAATTAATTATACAATTTATTTACAAATAACACACTACCACATAAAACAATTTTAAAATTATATTTACATTTTATATACCAATAATCAAAATAGCAAATAAGTAAATATGTTATGAGACAAAAACTTTGCTTTACCTTCCGACAATGCTCCTTCGTGCCCCGCCTCTTCACTTCTCCGGACCACTCGATAAGTTCAAACAAAACAAAAAATTCTCATTAGCACTTTCAACAAATTACACGCACGTTAAAACAACAAATAGCATTACATTTAAAGCATTTAAAACAGACAGTATTAACAAATATATCACACATTAAACTAATTATACCATTTATTTACTAATAACACACTACCACATAAAACAATACATAAATTATATTTACATATTATCTACCAACCAGCCAAAAAGCAAAAAAGTAAATACGTTATAACAATAAAACTTATCTTTACCTTCCGTCAATGCTCGTTCGTGCCCCTTCTCCTCACTTCACCAGTCCACTCGATAGGCTCGAACAAAACAAAAACAATTCTCATTAGCACTTTCAACAAATTACATGCACGTTAAAAGCATAACATTTAAAACATTTAAAATAGACAGTATTAAAAAAGATAAAACACATTAATTTAATTATACCATTTATTTACTAATAACACACTACCACATTAAACTATCCGAAAAATACATTAAAATTTTATAAAACAACTAGCCAATCAGCAATAAAATAAATATGTTATAAGAATACAACTTTTCTTTACCTTCAGTCCATGCTCCTTCGTGCCCCGTCTCTTCACTACTCCGGACCACTCAATAAGCTCAAACAAAACAAAACATTGTCATTAGCCCTTTCAATATTTTCAACGCACGTTAAAAAACCAAATAGCATTACATTTTAAACATATAAAATAGACAGTATTAACGAATATATAACACATTAATTGAAATATACCATTTATTTCCAAATAACACACTACCACATAAAACAATTCAAAAATTATATTTAAATTTTATACACCAACCATCAAAATAGCAAATAAGTAAATATGTTGAGACAAAAACGTACCTTTACCTTCCGTCCATGCTCCTTCGTGCCCTGTCTCTTCACTTCTCCAGACCACTCAATAAGCTCGAACAAAACAAAACATGCTCATTAGCACTTTCAACAATTTAAACGCACGTTAAAAAAACAAATAGCATTACATTAAATACATTTAAAATAGACAGTATTAACAAAGATATAACACATACATTTAATGATACCATATATTTACTAATAACACACTACCACATTAAACTATCCAAAAAATACATTAACATTTTATAAAACAACTTGCAAATCAGCAATAAAATAAATATGTTATAAGAATAAAACTTTTCTTTACCTTCCGTCCATGCTCCTTCGTGCCCCGTCTCTTCACTTCTCCAGACCACTCAATAAGCTCGAACAAAACAAAACATTCTCATTAACATTTTCAACAATTTAGACGCACGTTAAAAAAACAATCAGCATTCCATTTTAAACATTTAAAAGAGACAGTATTAACAAATATATAACACATTATTTGAATTATACCATTTATTTACAAATAACACACTACCAAATAAAACATTTCAGAAATTATATTTACATTTTATATACCAACCATCAAAATAGCAAATAATTAAATATGTTATCAGACTAAAACTTAACTTTACCTTCCGTCAATGCTCCTTCGTGCCCCGTCTCTTCACTTCTCCGGACCACTCGATAAGTTCGAACAAAACAAAACATTCTCATTAGCACTTTCAACAAATTACACGCACGTTAAAACAACAAATAGCATTACATTTAAAGCATTTAAAATAGACAGTATTAACAAATATATCACACATTAAACTAATTCTACCACTTATTTACTAATAACACCCTACTACAAAAAACAATACAAAAATTATATTTACATTTTATATACCAACCATCAAAATAGCAAATAAGTAAATATGTTATGAGACTAAAACTTACCTTTACCTTCCGTCAATGCTCCTTCGTGCCCCGTCTCTTCACTTCTCCGGACCACTCGATAAGTTCGAACAAAACAAAACATTCTCATTAGCACTTTCAACAAATTACACGCACGTTAAAACAACAAATAGCATTACATTTAAAGCATTTAAAATAGACAGTATTAACAAATATATCACACATTAAACTAATTCTACCACTTATTTACTAATAACACACTACTACAAAAAACAATACAAAAATTATATTTACATTTTATATACCAGCCATCAAAATAGCAAATAAGTAAATATGTTATGAGACTAAAACTTACCTTTACCTTCCGTCAATGCTCCTTCGTGCACAGTCTCTTCACTTCTCCGGACCACATCGATAAGTTCGAACAAAACAAAACATTCTCATTAGCACTTTCAACAAATTACACACACGTTAAAACAACAAATAGCATTACATTTAAAGCATTTAAAAATAGACAGTATTAACAAATATATCACACATTAAACTAATTATACCATTTATTTACTAATAACACACTACCACATAAAACAATACAAAAATTATATTTACATTTTATATAGCAACAAGCCAAAAAGCAAAAAAGTAAATACATTATAACAATAAAACCTACCTTTCCTTCCGTCAATCCCCCTTCGCGCCCCTTCTCCTCACTTCTCCAGTCCACTCGATAGGTTCGAAAAAAACAAAAAAAATTCTCATTAGCGCTTTCAATAAATTACACGCACGTTAAAAAAACAAATAGCATAAAATGTTAAAAATTTAAAATAGACAGTATTAACAAAGATATAACACATTAAATTAATTATACAATTTATTTACTAAAAACACACTACCACATAAAACAATTCAAAAATTATATTTACATTTTATATACCAACTATCAAAATAGCAAATAAGTAAATATGTTATGAGACTAAAACGTACCTTTACCTTCCGTCAATGCTCCTTCATGCCCCGTCTCTTCACTTCTCCGGACCACTCGATAAGTTTGAACAAAACAAAACATTCTCATTAGCACTTTCAACAATTTAAACGCATGGTAAAAAAACAAATGGCATTACATTTTAAACATTTAAAATAGACAGTATTAACAAATATATAACACATTAATTGAATTATACCATTTATTTACAAATAACACACTACCACATAAAACAATTCAAAAATTATATTTACATTTTATATACCAATAATCAAAATAGCAAATAAGTAAATATGTTATGAGACTAAAACTTTGCTTTACCTTCCGACAATGCTCCTTCGTGCCCCGCCTCTTCACTTCTCCGGACCACTCGATAAGTTCAAACAAAACAAAACATTCTCATTAGCACTTTCAACAAATTACACGCACGTTAAAACAACAAATAGCATTACATTTAAAGCATTTAAAACAGACAGTATTAACAAATATATCACACATTAAACTAATTATACCATTTATTTACTAATAACACACTACCACATAAAACAATACATAAATTATATTTACATATTATCCACCAACCAGCCAAAAAGCAAAAAAGTAAATACGTTATAACAATAAAACTTATCTTTACCTTCTGTCAATGCTCGTTCGTGCCCCTTCTCCTCACTTCACCAGTCCACTCCATAGGCTCGAACAAAACAAAAACAATTCTCATTAGCACTTTCAACAAATTACATGCACGTTAAAAGCATAACATTTAAAACATTTAAAATAGACAGTATTAAAAAAGATAAAACACATTAATTTAATTATACCATTTATTTACTAATAACACACTACCACATTAAACTATCCGAAAAATACATTTAAATTTTATAAAACAACTAGCCAATCAGCAATAAAATAAATATGTTATAAGAATAAAACTTTTCTTTACCTTCCGTCCATGCTCCTTCGTGCCCCGTCTCTTCACTACTCCGGACCACTCAATAAGCTCGAACAAAACAAAATATTCTTATTAGCCCTTTCAATATTTTCAACGCACGTTAAAAAAACAAATAGCATTACATTTTAAACATTTAAAATAGACAGTATTAACAAATATATAACACATTAATTGAAATATACCATTTATTTCCAAATAACACACTACCACATAAAACAATTCAAAAATTATATTTAAATTTTATACACCAACCATCAAAATAGCAAATAAGTAAATATGTTATGAGACAAAAACGAACCTTTACCTTCCGTCCGTGCTCCTTCGTGCCCTGTCTCTTCACTTCTCCAGACCACTCAATAAGCTCGAACAAAACAAAACATGCTCATTAGCACTTTCAACAATTTAAACGCGCGTTAAAAAAACAAATAGCATTACATTAAATACATTTAAAATAGACAGTATTAACAAAGATATAACACATAAATTTAATTATACCATTTATTTACTAATAACACACTACCACATTAAACTATCCAAAAAATACATTAACATTTTATAAAACAACTAGCAAATCGGCAATAAAATAAATATGTTATAAGAATAAAACTTTTCTTTACCTTCCGTCCATGCTCCTTCGTGCCCCGTCTCTTCACTTCTCCGGACCACTCAATAAGCTCGAACAAAACAAAAAATTCTCATTAACATTTTCAACAATTTAGACGCACGTTAAAAAAACAATCAGCATTCCATTTTAAACATTTAAAAGAGACAGTATTAACAAATATATAACACATTATTTGAATTATACCATTTATTTACAAATAACACACTACCAAATAAAACATTTCAGAAATTATATTTACATTTTATATACCAACCATCAAAATAGCAAATAATTAAATATGTTATCAGACTAAAACTTAACTTTACCTTCCGTCAATGCTCCTTCGTGCCCTGTCTCTTCACTTCTCCGGACCACTCGATAAGTTCGAACAAAACAAAACATTCTCATTAGCACTTTCAACAAATTACACGCACGTTAAAACAACAAATAGCATTACATTTAAAGCATTTAAAATAGACAGTATTAACAAATATATCACACATTAAACTAATTCTACCACTTATTTACTAATAACACACTACTACAAAAAACAATACAAAAATTATATTTACATTTTATATACCAACCATCAAAATAGCAAATAAGTAAATATGTTATGAGACTAAAACTTACCTTTACCTTCCGTCAATGCTCCTTCGTGCACAGTCTCTTCACTTCTCCGGACCACTCGATAAGTTCGAACAAAACAAAACATTCTCATTAGCACTTTCAACAAATTACACACACGTTAAAACAACAAATAGCATTACATTTAAAGCATTTAAAAATAGACAGTATTAACAAATATATCACACATTAAACTAATTATACCATTTATTTACTAATAACACACTACCACATAAAACAATACAAAAATTATATTTACATTTTATATAGCAACAAGCCAAAAAGCAAAAAAGTAAATACATTATAACAATAAAACCTACCTTTCCTTCCGTCAATCCCCCTTCGCGCCCCTTCTCCTCACTTCTCCAGTCCACTCGATAGGTTCGAACAAAACAAAACATTCTCATTAGCCCTTTCAATATTTTCAACGCACGTTAAAAAAAACAAATAGCATTACATTTTAAACATTTAAAATAGACAGTATTAACAAATATATAACACATTAATTGAAATATACCATTTAATTCCAAATAACACACTACCACATAAAACAATTCAAAAATTATATTTAAATTTTATACACCAACCATCAAAATAGCAAATAAGTAAATATGTTATGAGACAAAAACGTACCTTTACCTTCCGTCCATGCTCCTTCGTGCCCTGTCTCTTCACTTCTCCAGACCACTCAATAAGCTCGAACAAAACAAAACATGCTCATTAGCACTTTCAACAATTTAAACGCACGTTAAAAAAACAAATAGCATTACATTAAATACATTTAAAATAGACAGTATTAACATAATTATACCATTTATTTACTAATATCACACTACCACATTAAACTATCCAAAAAATACATTAACATTTTATAAAACAACTAGCAAATCAGCAATAAAATAAATATGTTATAAGAATAAAACTTTTCCTTACCTTCCGTCCATGCTCCTTCGTGCCCCGTCTCTTCACTTCTCCGGACCACTCAATAAGCTCGAACAAAACAAAACATTCTCATTAACATTTTCAACAATTTAGACGCACGTTAAAAAAACAATCAGCATTTCATTTTAAACATTTAAAAGAGACAGTATTAACAAATATATAACACATTATTTGAATTATACCATTTATTTACAAATAACACACTACCAAATAAAACATTTCAGAAATTATATTTACATTTTATATACCAACCATCAAAATAGCAAATAATTAAATATGTTATCAGACTAAAACTTAACTTTACCTTCCGTCAATGCTCCTTCGTGCCCCGTCTCTTCACTTCTCCGGACCACTCGATAAGTTCGAACAAAACAAAACATTCTCATTAGCACTTTCAACAAATTACACGCACGTTAAAACAACAAATAGCATTACATTTAAAGCATTTAAAATAGACAGTATTAACAAATATATCACACATTAAACTAATTCTACCACTTATTTACTAATAACACACTACTACAAAAAACAATACAAAAATTATATTTACATTTTATATACCAACCATCAAAATAGCAAATAAGTAAATATGTTATGAGACTAAAACTTACCTTTACCTTCCGTCAATGCTCCTTCGTGCACAGTCTCTTCACTTCTCCGGACCACTCGATAAGTTCGAACAAAACAAAACATTCTCATTAGCACTTTCAACAAATTACACACACGTTAAAACAACAAATAGCATTACATTTAAAGCATTTAAAAATAGACAGTATTAACAAATATATCACACATTAAACTAATTATACCATTTATTTACTAATAACACACTACCACATAAAACAATACAAAAATTATATTTACATTTTATATAGCAACAAGCCAAAAAGCAAAAAAGTAAATACATTATAACAATAAAACCTACCTTTCCTTCCGTCAATCCCCCTTCGCGCCCCTTCTCCTCACTTCTCCAGTCCACTCGATAGGTTCGAACAAAACAAAAAAAATTCTCATTAGCGCTTTCAATAAATTACACGCACGTTAAAAAAACAAATAGCATAAAATGTAAAAAATTTAAAATAGACAGTATTAACAAAGATATAACACATTAAATTAATTATACAATTTATTTACTAATAACACACTACCACATAAAACAATTCAAAAATTATATTTACATTTTATATACCAACTATCAAAATAGCAAATAAGTAAATATGTTATGAGACTAAAACGTACCTTTACCTTCCGTCAATGCCCCGTCTCTTCACTTCTCCGGACCACTCGATAAGTTTGAACAAAACAAAACATTCTCATTAGCACTTTCAACAATTTAAACGCACGTTAAAAAAACAAATGGCATTACATTTTAAACATTTAAAATAGACAGTATTAACAAATATATAACACATTAATTGAATTATACCATTTATTTACAAATAACACACTACCACATAAAACAATTCAAAAATTATATTTACATTTTATATACCAATAATCAAAATAGCAAATAAGTAAATATGTTTTGAGACTGGAAAAGGGGCGACCGCTCGGTCCCCCCGAACGTATGGATGGGTGCCCCGAACCTCCCGGGAAACCATTTTGGGCGGGGTGGGCGTAGCCCGGCTGGTATGCCCGAAGTGGCGTAGCCGGGGCGCGCCTTCCCCCGCCCGAGAGAGGTTGTCCTAGACACCTCGACGGAAGACCACGCCCCGCAGACGTATCGGGGACGGGTACACGCCCTCCCGCAGAAGGATAAAGGAGCGGGAACCCAGAAGGTCGTCCTCTTGTTCCTCGGATCGGAAGGCTGCACCCACTCGTTGCTCGTGAGCCCTCGACGGAACAAGCAGCAATTTTGACCCACCCACCAGCCCCTGATAGCAAGTGTTTGGAGGAAATAAAGTTTTTATGGGTGATGAAAGTATAGGCCTCTTTTCCTTGGTGAGAGAATGAGGGAACGTTGAGAATAAAGATTTAATTTTTGCATTGCAGAAATGTCTTCTTGCAGGAAAGAGCAGTTGATAACACAGTAAGATGATGTGGGATTTTCTTTCCTCAGTAGGTAAACAACTGTCGTATTTATTTGTTGGGCGGTAAGGTCATGATCGGTGAGCAGTAATTTCAAGGTCCCTAGAGTGGGGCGCCACCCACAATGGATGGGAGCGCCCGGGGGAAGACGGCCATTGGCCCCTTCCACGGGGAGGCGGCACCCACTATGGATGGGGCGCCTATGGGGAGATGGCCATGGGCCCCTCCCAGGGGGGGAGGCGGTTAGATGCCCCTCCTACTAACTTCCCGGGGGCTGGATATCCGCGACGGCGGATAGAGAGTGTGGGGATGGGGGGAGAGTCCACGCTGTCCTTCCTACAGAGACCTCATACGGGAACTCGGACGACCCTTAAGATGGCGTCGGGTAGTAAGGGGGCCCCCACCACGACAAGGGAAGTCACAGTTGGCAATGAGGGTAGAGCCCTCTGCGCATGCGCCGCTCACACAGTGAGGGCGGGAGTCTGGTAGTAGGGATCTGACACCGGTTAAGACCTTGCCGTTGGCCCTTAATGCTAGGATGTACAATTTGAGTTAGAGTGTATGCATTTTCAGGATGTTAGCCAAAAGTACATGACTGCATCGAAATGTAATAAATGACAAATTGTACATAATGCATAATGATGAAACTTTTATTTAATGTTTTAAATTTTGTTTCATATTTTAATAAATACGGCCGGGAGGGTGACTCCCTCCCGCCTTCCAAAAGTTCAACTATTGTCCGACTTCCCATCCTTGGGGATATGTGTTGGGAGGGGGTGGCGGGCATCCCGGCCATATAAAACTTTGCTTTACCTTCCGACAATGCTCCTTCGTGCCCCGCCTCTTCACTTCTGCGGACCACTCGATAAGTTCAAACAAAACAAAACATTCTCATTAGCACTTTCAACAAATTACACGCACGTTAAAACAACAAATAGCATTACATTTAAAGCATTTAAAATAGACAGTATTAACAAATATATCACACATTAAAGTAATTATACCATTAATTTACTAATAACACACTACCACATAAAACAATACATAAATGATATTTACATATTATCTACCAACCAGCCAAAAAGCAAAAAAGTAAATACGTTATAACAATAAAACTTATCTTTACCTTCCGTCAATGCTCGTTCGTGCCCCTTCTCCTCACTTCACCAGTCCACTCGATAGGCTTGAACAAAACAAAAACAATTCTCATTAGCACTTTCAACAAATTACATGCACGTTAAAAGCATAACATTTAAAACATTTAAAATAGACAGTATTAAAAAAGATAAAACACATTAATTTAATTATACCATTTATTTACTAATAACACACTACCACATTAAACTATCCGAAAAATACATTTAAATTTTATAAAACAACTAGCCAATCAGCAATAAAATAAATATGTTATAAGAATAAAACTTTTCTTTACCTTCCGTCCATGCTCCTTCGTGCCCCGTCTCTTCACTACTCCGGACCACTCAATAAGCTCGAACAAAACAAAACATTCTCATTAGCCCTTTCAATATTTTCAACGCACGTTAAAAAAGACAAATAGCATTACATTTTAAACATTTAAAATAGACAGTATTAACAAATATATAACACATTAATTGAAATATACCGTTTATTTCCAAATAACACACTACCACATAAAACAATTCAAAAATTATATTTACATTTTATACACCAACCATCAAAATAGCAAATAAGTAAATATGTTATGAGACAAAAACGTACATTTACCTTCCGTCCATGCTCCTTCGTGCCCCGTCTCTTCACTTCTCCAGACCACTCAATAAGCTCGAACAAAACAAAACATTCTCATTAGCACTTTCAACAATTTAAACACACGTTAAAAAAAAAAAATAGCATTACATTTAATACATTTAAAATAGACAGTATTAACAAAGATATAACACATAAATTTAATTATACCATTTATTTACTAATAACACACTACCACATTAAACTATCCAAAAAATACATTACCATTTTATAAAACAACTAGCAAATCAGCAATAAAATAAATATGTTATAAGAATAAAACTTTTCTTTACCTTCCGTCCATGCTCCTTCATGCCCCGTCTCTTCACTTCTCCGGACCACTCAATAAGCTCGAACAAAACAAAACATTCTCATTGACATTTTCAACAATTTAGACGCACGTTAAAAAAACAATCAGCATTCCATTTTAAACATTTAAAATAGACAGTATTAACAAATATGTAACACATTAATTGAATTATACCATTTATTTATAAATAACACAATACCAAATAAAACATTTCAGAAATTATATTTACATTTTATATACCAACCATCAAAATAGCAAATAAGTAAATATGTTATGAGACTAAAACTTAACTTTACCTTCCGTCAATGCTCCTTCGTGCCCCGTCTCTTCACTTCTCCGGACCACTCGATAAGTTCGAACAAAACAAAACATTCTCATTAGCACTTTCAACAAATTACACGCACGTTAAAACAACAAATAGCATTACATTTAAAGCATTTAAAAATAGACAGTATTAACAAATATATCACACATTAAACTAATTATACCATTTATTTACTAATAACACACTACCACATAAAACAATACAAAAATTATATTTACATTTTATATAGCAACAAGCCAAAAAGTAAACAAGTAAATACATTATAACAATAAAACCTACCTTTCCTTCCGTCAATCCCCCTTCGCGCCCCTTCTCCTCACTTCTTCAGTCCACTCGATAGGCTCGAACAAATCAAAAAAAATTCTCATTAGCGCTTTCAATAAATTACACGCAAGTTAAAAAAACAAATAGCATAAAATGTAAAAAATGTAAAATAGACAGTATTAACAAAGATATAACACATTAGATTAATTATACAATTTATTTACTAATAACACACTACCACATAAAACAATTCAAAAATTATATTTACATTTTATATACCAACTATCAAAATAGCAAATAAGTAAATATGTTATGAGACTAAAACTTACCTTTACCTTCCGTCAATGCTCCTTCGTGCCCCGTCTCTTCACTTCTCCGGACCACTCGATAAGTTTGAACAAAACAAAACATTCTCATTAGCACTTTCAACAATTTAAACACACGTTAAAAAAACAAATAGCATTACATTTTAAACATTTAAAATAGACAGTATTAACAAATATATAACACATTAATTGAAGTATACCATTTATTTACAAATAACACACTACCACATAAAACAATTCAAAAATTATATTTACATTTTATATACCAATAATCAAAATAGCAAATAAGTAAATATGTTATGAGACTAAAACTTTGCTTTACCTTCCGACAATGCTCCTTCGTGCCCCGCCTCTTCACTTCTGCGGGCCACTCGATAAGTTCAAACAAAACAAAACATTCTCATTAGCACTTTCAACAAATTACACGCACGTTAAAACAACAAGTAGCATTATATTTAAAGCATTTAAAATAGACAGTATTAACAAATATATCACACATTAAACTAATTATACCATTTATTTACTAATAACACACTACCACATAAAACAATACATAAATGATATTTACATATTATCTACCAACCAGCCAAAAAGCAAAAAAGTAAATACGTTTTAACAATAAAACTTATCTTTACCTTCCGTCAATGCTCGTTCGTGCCCCTTCTCCTCACTTCACCAGTCCACTCGATAGGCTCGAACAAAACAAAAACAATTCTCATTAGCACTTTCAACAAATTACATGCACGTTAAAAGCATAACATTTAAAACATTTAAAATAGACAGTATTAACAAAGATAAAACACATTAATTTAATTATACGGTTTTTCCAGGTCTTTGAGGGCGAGGCAATGTCCCCCAAACATTCTCTCAGGTGTGGGGTTCCTCAGGGCTCCTCCCTGAGCCCCACCCTGTTTAATGTTTATATGGAGCCTCTAGACAGGATAGTCCAACCCTTCGGTGTGCGTATTGTCACCTACGCGGACGATACCCAACTGGTGGTCTCCTTAGACCACGCGGAGGGTTCGTCCCACACCTTAGGCCCCTGTCTGGAGGCGGTCGCCAGATGGATGCAGTCCTCCTGTTTAAAATTAAATGGGGAGAAAACGGACGTCATTCTGTTGGGGAACTCTTCCCCCTCCATCTTTGCCTCCATCTGGCCAACATGTCTGGGTGAGCCCCCCACTCCCAAGCCCCAGATAAAGAGCCTGGGGATCTGGCTCGACCCAGCCCTGAACTTCTCGGTTCAAGCCACAAAGACTGCAGCCACCTGCTTTGGGTTGATGAGGATGCTGCGGAAGGTGCTCCCCCTGCTTCCTTTTCAGGCTAGGAGGATCCTGGTCCAGGCTCTGATATTATCGCGCCTGGACTATGGGAACGCCCTTCTTTTGGGAGCCCCCTCCTTTGTCATTCAAAAGCTGCAAGTCACTCAAAACAGTGCGGCCCGCCTCCTCTACAATCTACCTCGCTGGCAGTCAGCCAGAAATGCCCTAAGAGAACTCCATTGGCTCCCCATTGCAGCGAGAATACAGTTCAAGGCTATGTGTATTCTACACAAGGCCTTCCATCACACCGGCCCCGCAATTCTGCATACCCTGGTTACCCCCTATGTTCCTTCGCGTTCCCTTCGCTCTGGTTCCCTCCAGCTGGCCACCTCCGTCAGAGTCAAGAAGGCTCGATGGGGCGGCCGCTCCTTTTCACATACCGCGGCCAGGCTCTGGAACGCTCTCCCCCTATCCCTCCGGGAAACTACCAACCTTTTCTCCTTTAGGAAAACCCTTAAAACACACCTATATGCGAAAGCACGCTGATCTGCCTTGATCCCACGCTAAAAAGTGTCAGTCATGAGCGCTACGAGGCCTCCGGGTAGATAGCGCTATACAAGTGTAATTTAATAATAATAATAATAATAATTATTATTATTTACTAATAACACATTACCACATTAAACTATCCGAAAAATACATTTAAATTTTATAAAACAACTAGCCAATCAGCAATAAAATAAATATGTTATAAGAATAAAACTTTTCTTTACCTTCTGTCCATGCTCCTTCGTGCCCCGTCTCTTCACTACTCCGGACCACTCAATAAGCTCGAACAAAACAAAACATTCTCATTAGCCCTTTCAATATTTTCAACGCACGTTAAAAAAACAAATAGCATTACATTTTAAACATTTAAAATAGACAGTATTAACAAATATATAACACATTAATTGAAATATACCATTTATTTCCAAATAACACACTACCACATAAAACATTTCAAAAATTATATTTACATTTTATACACCAACCGTCAAAATAGCAAATAAGTAAATATGTTATGAGACAAAAACGTACCTTTACCTTCCATCCATGCTCCTTCGTGCCCCGTTTCTTCACTTCTCCAGACCACTCAATAAGCTCGAACAAAACAAAACATTCTCATTAGCACTTTCAACAATTTAAACGCACGTTAAAAAAACAAATAGCATAACATTTAATACATTTAAAATAGACAGTATTAACAAAGATATAACACATAAATTTAATTATACCATTTATTTACTAATAATACACTACCACATTAAACTATCCAAAAAATACATTAACATTTTATAAACCAACTAGCAAATCAGCAATAAAATAAAAATGTTATAAGAATAAAACTTTTCTTTACCTTCCGTCCATGCTCCTTCGTGCCCCGTCTCTTCACTTCTCCGGACCACTCAATAATCTCGAACAAAACAAAACATTCTCATTAACATTTTCAACAATTTAGACACACGTTAAAAAAACAATCAGCATTCCATTTTAAACATTTAAAATAGACAGTATTAACAAATATATAACACATTAATTGAATTATACCATTTATTTACAAATAACACACTACCAAATAAAACATTTCAGAAATTATATTTACATTTTATATACCAACCATCAAAATAGCAAATAAGTAAATATGTTATGAGACTAAAACTTAACTTTACCTAGCGCCAATGCTCCTACGTGCCCCGTCTCTTCACTTCTCCGGACCACTCGATAAGTTCGAATAAAACAAAACATTCTCATTAGCACTTTCAACAAATTACACGCACGTTAAAACAACAAATAGCATTACATTTAAAGCATTTAAAATAGACAGTATTAACAAATATATCACACATTAAACTAATTCTACCACTTATTTACTAATAACACACTACTACAAAAAACAATACAAAAATGATATTTACTTTTTTTATACCAACCATCAAAATAGCAAATAAGTAAATATGTTATGAGACTAAAACTTACCTTTACCTTCCGTCAATGCTCCTTCGTGCACCGTCTCTTCACTTCCCTGGACCACTCGATAAGTTCGAACAAAACAAAACATTCTCATTAGCACTTTCAACAAATTACACGCACGTTAAAACAACAAAAAGCATTACATTTAAAGCATTTAAAAATAGAGAGTATTAACAAATATATCACACATTAAACTAATTATACCATGTATTTACTAATAACACACTACCACATAAAACAATACAAAAATTATATTTACATTTTATATAGCAACAAGCAAAAAAGCAAAAAAGTAAATACATTATAACAATAAAACCTACCTTTCCTTCCGTCAATCCCCCTTCACGCCCCTTCTCCTCACTTCTCCAGTCCACTCGATAGGCTCGAACAAAACAAAAAAAATTCTCATTAGCGCTTTCAATAAATTACACGCACGTTAAAAAAACGAATAGCATAAAATGTAAAAAATGGAAAATAGACAGTATTAACAAAGATATAACACATTAAATTAATTATACAATTTATTTACTAATAACACACTACCACATAAAACTATTCTAAAATTATATTTACATTTTATATACCAACCATCAAAATAGCAAATAAGTAAATATGTTATGAGACTAAAACTTACCTTTCACCTTCCATCAATGCTCCTTTGTGCCCCGTCTCTTCACGTCTCCGGACCACTCGATAGGCTCGAACAAAACAAAAACAATTCTCATTAGCACTTTCAACAAATTACATGCACGTTAAAATCATAACATTTAAAACATTTAAAATAGACAGTATTAACAAAGATAAAACACATTAATTTAATTATACCATTTGTTTACTAAAAACACACTACCACATTAAACTATCCGAAAAATACATTTCAATTTTATAAAACAACTAGCCAATCAGCAATAAAATAAATATGTTATAAGAATAAAACTTTTCTTTACCTTCCGACCATGGTCCTTCGTGCCCCGTCTCATCACTACTCCGGACCACTCAATAAGCTCGAAACAAAACAAAACATTCTCATTAGCCCTTTCAATATTTTTAACGCACGTTAAAAAACAAATAGCATTACATTTTAAACATTTAAAATAGACAGTATTAACAAATATATAACACATTAATTGAAATATACCATTTATTTCCAAATAACACACTACCACATAAAACAATTCAAAAATTATATTTACATTTTATACACCAACCATCAAAATAGCAAATAAGTAAATATGTTATGAGACAAAAACGTACCTTTACCTTCCGTCGATGCTCCTTCGTGCCCTGTCTCTTCACTTCTCCAGACCACTCAATAAGCTCGAACAAAACAAAACATTCTCATTAGCATTTTCAACAATTTAAACGCACGTTAAAAAAACAAATAGCATTACATTAAATACATTTAAAATAGACAGTATTAACAAAGATATAACACATAAATTTAATTATACCATTTATTTACTAATCACACACCACATTAAACTATCCAAAAAATACATTAACATTTTATAAAACAACTAGCAAATCAGCAATAAAATAAATATGTTATAAGAATAAAACTTTTCTTTACCTTCCGTCCATGCTCCTTCGTGCCCCGTCTCTTCACTTCTCCGGACCACTCAATAAGCTTGAACAAAACAAAACATTCTCATTAACATTTTCAACAATTTAGACGCACGTTAAAAAAACAATCAGCATTCCATCTTAAACATTTAAAATAGACAGTATTAACAAATATATAACACATTATTTGAATTATACCATTTATTTACAAATAACACACTATCAAATATACCAACCATCAAAATAGCAAATAATTAAATATGTTACGAGACTAAAACTTAACTTTACCTTCCGTCAATGCTCCTTCGTGCACCGTCTCTTCACTTCTCCGGACCACTCGATAAGTTCGAACAAAACAAAACATTCTCATTAGCACTTTCAACAAATTACACGCACGTTAAAACAACAAATAGCATTACATTTAAAGCATCTAAAATAGACAGTATTAACAAATATATCACACATTAAACTAATTCTACCACTTATTTACTAATAACACACTACTACAAAAAACAATACAAAAATTATATTTACATTTTATATACCAACCATCAAAATAGCAAATAAGTAAATATGTTATGAGACTAAAACTTACCTTTACCTTCCGTCAATGCTCCTTCGTGCACCGTCTCTTCACTTCTCCGGACCACTCGATAAGTTCGAACAAAACAAAACATTCTCATTAGCACTTTCAACAAATTACACGCACGTTAAAACAACAAATAG
Source organism: Lissotriton helveticus (assembly GCF_964261635.1). Lineage (NCBI taxonomy): Eukaryota > Metazoa > Chordata > Amphibia > Caudata > Salamandridae > Lissotriton > Lissotriton helveticus. The sequence goes on along the minus strand of NC_136069.1, from coordinate 749,737,987 downwards.
CATTACATTTAAAGCATTTCAAAAATAGACAGTATTAACAAATATATCACACATTAAACGAATTATACCATTTATTTACTAATAACACACTACCACATAAAACAATACAAAAATTATATTTATATTTTATATAGCAACAAGCCAAAAAGCAAAAAAGTAAATACATTATAACAATAAAACCTACCTTTCTTTCCGTCAATCCCCCGTCGCGCCCCTTCTCCTCACTTCTCCAGTCCACTCGACAGGCTCGAACAAAACAAAAAACTTCTCATTAGCGCTTTCAATAAATTACACGCACGTTAAAAAAACAAATAGCATAAAATGTAAAATAGACAGTATTAACAAAGATATAACACCTTAAATTAATTATACAATTTATTTACTAATAACACACTACCACATAAAACAATTCAAAAATTATATTTACATTTTATATACCAACTATCAAAATAGCAAATAAGTAAATATGTTATGAGACTAAAACTTACCTTTACCTTCCGTCAATGCTCCTTTGTGCCCCGTCTCTTCACTTCTCCGGACCACTCGATAAGTTCGAACAAAACTAAACATTCTAATTAGCACTTTCAACAAATTACTCGCAGGTTAAAACAACAAATAGCATTACATTTTAAACATTTAAAATAGACAGTATTAACAAATATATAACACATTAATTGAATTATACCATTTATTTACAAATAACACACTACCACATAAAACAATTCAAAAATTATATTTACATTTTATATACCAATAATCAAAATAGCAAATAAGTAAACATGTTATGAGACTAAAACTTTGCTTTACCTTCCGACAATGCTCCTTCGTGCCCCGCCTCTTCACTTCTCCGGACCACTCGATAAGTTCAAACAAAACAAAACATTCTCATTAGCACTTTCAACAAATTACACGCACGTTAAAACAACAAATAGCATTACATTTAAAGCATTTAAAACAGACAGTATTAACAAATATATCACACATTAAACTAATTATACCATTTATTTCCTAATAACACACTACCACATAAAACAATACATAAATTATATTTACATATTATCTACCAACCAGCCAAAAAGCAAAAAAGTAAATACGTTATAACAATAAAACTTATCTTTACCTTCCGTCAATGCTCGTTCGTGCCCCTTCTCCTCACTTCACCAGTCCACTCGATAGGCTCGAACAAAACAAAAACAATTCTCATTAGCACTTTCAACAAATTACATCCACGTTAAAAGCATAGCATTTAAAACATTTAAAATAGACAGTATTAAAAAAAAAAAAACACATTAATTTAATTATACCATTTATTTACTAATAACACACTACCACATTAAACTATCCGACAAATACATTTAAATTTTATAAAACAACTAGCCAATCAGCAATAAAATAAATATGTTATAAGAATAAAACTTTTCTTTACCTTCCGTCCATGCTCCTTCGTGCCCCGTCTCTTCACTACTCCGGACCACTCAATAAGCTCGAACAAAACAAAACATTCTCATTAGCCCTTTCAATATTTTCAACGCACGTTAAAAAACACAAATAACATTACATTTTAAACATTTAAAATAGACAGTATTAACAAATATATAACACATTAATTGAAATATACCATTTATTTCCAAATAACACACTACCACATAAAACAATTCAAAAATTATATTTACATTTTATACACCAACCATCAAAATAGCAAATAAGTAAATATGTTATGAGACAAAAACGTACCTTTACCTTCCGTCCATGCTCCTTCGTGCCCCGTCTCTTCACTTCTCCAGACCACTCAATAAGCTCGAACAAAACAAAACATTCTCATTAGCACTTTCAACAATTTAAATGCACGTTAAAAAAACAAATAGCATTACATTTAATACATTTAAAATAAACAGTATTAACAAAGATATAACACATAAATTTAAGTATACCATTTATTTACTAATAACACACTACCACATTAAACTATCCAAAAAATACATTAACATTTTATAAAACAACTAGCAAATCAGCAATAAAATAAATATGTTGTAAGAATAAAACTTTTCTTTACCTTCCGTCCATGCTCCTTCGTGCCCCGTCTCTTCACTTCTCCGGACCACTCAATAAGCTCGAACAAAACAAAACATTCTCATTAACATTTTCAACAATTTAGACGCACGTTAAAAAAACAATCAGCATTCCATTTTAAACATTTAAAATAGACAGTATTAACAAATATATAACACATTAATTGAATTATACCATTTATTTACAAATAACACACTACCAAATAAAACATTTCAGAAATTATATTTACATTTTATATACCAACCATCAAAATAGCAAATAATTAAATATGTTATTAGACTAAAACTTAACTTTACCTTCCGTCAATGCTCCTTCGTGCCCCGTCTCTTCACTTCTCCGGACCACTCGATAAGTTCGAACAAAACAAAACATTCTCATTAGCACTTTCAACAAATTACACGCACGTTAAAACAACAAATAGTATTACATTTAAAGCATTTAAAATAGACAGTATTACCAAATATATCACACATTAAACTAATTCTACCACTTATTTACCAATAACACACTACTACAAAAAACAATACAAAAATTATATTTACATTTTATATACCAACCATCAAAATAGCAAATAAGTAAATATGTTATGAGACTAAAACTTACCTTTACCTTCCGTCAATGCTCCTTCGTGCACCGTCTCTTCACTTCTCCGGACCACTCGATAAGTTCGAACAAAACAAAACATTCTCATTAGCACTTTCAACAAATTACATGCACATTAAAACAACAAATAGCATTACATTTAAAGCATTTAAAAATAGACAGTATTAACAAATATATCACACATTAAACTAATTATACCATTTATTGACTAATAACACACTACCACATAAAACAATACAAAAATTATATTTACATTTTATATACCAACCATCAAAATAGCAAATAAGTAAATATGTTATGAGACTAAAACCTACCTTTCCTTCCGTCAATCCCCCTTCGCGCCCCTTCTCCTCACTTCTCCAGTCCACTCGATAGGCTCGAACAAAACAAAAAAAATTCTCATTAGCGCTTTCAATAAATTACACGCACGTTAAAAAAACAAATAGCATAAAATGTAACAAATTTTAAATAGACAGTATTAACAAAGATATAACACATTAAATTAATTATACAATTTATTTACTAATAACACACTACCACATAAAACAATTCAAAAATTATATTTACATTTTATATAACAACTATCAAAATAGCAAATAAGTAAATATGTTATGAGACTAAAACGTACCTTTACCTTCCGTCAATGCTCCTTCGTGCCCCGTCTCTTCACTTCTCCGGACCACTCGATAAGTTTGAACAAAACAAAACATTCTCATTAGCACTTTTCAACAATTTAAACGCACGTTAAAAAAACAAATGGCATTACATTTTAAACATTTAAAATAGACAGTATTACCAAATATATAACACATTAATTGAATTATACCATTTATTTACAAATAACACACTACCACATAAAACAATTCAAAAATTATATTTACATTTTATATACCAATAATCAAAATAGCAAATAAGTAAATATGTTATGAGACTAAAACTTTGCTTTACCTTCCGACAATGCTCCTTCGTGCCCCGCCTCTTCACTTCTCCGGACCACTCGATAAGTTCAAACAAAACAAAACATTCACATTAGCACTTTCAACAAATTACACGCACGTTAAAACAACAAATAGCATTACATTTAAAGCATTTAAAATAGACAGTATTAACAAATATATCACACATTAAACTAGTTATACCATTTATTTACTAATAACACACTACCACATAAAACAGATATTTACATATTATCTACCAACCAGCCAAAAAGCAAAAAAGTAAATACGTTATAACAATAAAACTTATCTTTACCTTCCGTCAATGCTCGTTCGTGCCCCTTCTCCTCACTTCACCAGTCCACTCGATAGGCTTGAACAAAACAAAAACAATTCTCATTAGCACTTTCAACAAATTACATGCACGTTAAAAGCATAACATTTAAAACATTTAAAATAGACAGTATTAACAAAGATAAAACACATTAATTTAATTATGCCATTTATTTACTAATAACACACTACCACATTAAACTATCCGAAAAATACATTTAAATTTTATAAAACAACTAGCCAATCAGCGATAAAATAAATATGTTATAAGAATAAAACTTTTCTTTACCTTCTGTCCATGCTCCTTCGTGCCCCGTCTCTTCACTACTCCGGACCACTCAATAAGCTCGAACAAAACAAAACATTCTCATTAGCCCTTTCAATATTTTTAACGCACGTTAAAAAAACAAATAGCATTACATTTTAAACATTTAAAATAGACAGTATTACCAAATATATAACACATTAATTGAAATATACCATTTATTTCCAAATAACACACTACCACATAAAACAATTCAAAAATTATTTTTACATTTTATACACCAACCATCAAAATAGCAAATAAGTAAATATGTTATGAGACAAAAACGTACCTTTACCTTCTGTCCATGCTCCTTCGTGCCCCGTCTCTTCACTTCTCCAGACCACTCAATAAGCTCGAACAAGAGAAAACATTCTCATTAGCACTTTCAACAATTTAAACGCACGTTAAAAAAACAAATAGCATTACATTTAATACATTTAAAATAGACAGTATTAACAAAGATATAACTCATAAATTTAATTATACCATTTATTTACTAATAACACACTACCACATTAAACTATCCAAAAAATACATTAACATTTTATAAAACAACTAGCAAATCAGCAATAAAATAAATATGTTATAAGAATAAAACTTTTCTTTACCTTCCGTCCATGCTCCTTCGTGCCCCGTCTCTTCACTTCTCCTGACCACTCAATAAGCTCGAACAAAACAAAACATTCTCATTAACATTTTCAACAATTTGACACACGTTAAAAAAACAATCAGCATTCCATTTTAAACAATTAAAATAGACATTATTAACAAATATATAACACATTAATTGAATTATACAATTTATTTACAAATAACACACTACCAAATAAAACATTTCAGAAATTATATTTACATTTTATATACCAACCATCAAAATAGCAAATAATTAAATATGTTATGAGACTAAAACTTAACTTTACCTTCCGTCAATGCTCCTTCGTGCCCCGTCTCTTCACTTCTCCGGACCACTCCATAAGTTCGAACAAAACAAAACATTCTCATTAGCACTTTCAACAAATTACACGCACGTTAAAACAACAAATAGCATTACATTTAAAGCATTTAAAATAGACAGTATTAACAAATATATCACACATTAAACTAATTCTACCACTTATTTACTAATAACACACTACTACAAAAAACAATACAAAAATGATATTTAAATTTGATATACCAACCATCAAAATAGCAAATAAGTAAATATGTTATGAGACTAAAACGTACCTTTACCTTCCGTCAATGCTCCTTCGTGCACCGTCTCTTCACTTCTCCGGACCACTCGATAAGTTTGAACAAAACAAAACATTCTCATTAGCACTTTCAACAAATTACACGCACGTTAAAACAACAAATAGCATTACATTTAAAGCATTTGAAAATAGACAGTATTAACAAATATATCACACATTAAACTAATTATACCATTTATTTACTAATAACACACTACCACATAAAACAATTAAAAAATTATATTTACATTTTATATACCAACTATCAAAATAGCAAATAAGTAAATATGTTATGAGACTAAAACTTACCTTTACCTTCCGTCAATGCTCCTTCGTGCACCGTCTCTTCACTTCTCCGGACCACTCGATAAGTTCGAACAAAACAAAACATTCTCATTAGCACTTTCAACAAATTACACGCACGTTAAAACAACAAATAGCATTACATTTAAAGCATTTGAAAATAGACAGTATTAACAAATATATCACACATTAATTGAATTATACCATTTATTTACAAATAACACACTACCACATAAAACAATTCAAAAATTATATTTACATTTTATATACCAATAATCAAAATAGCAAATAAGTAAATATGTTATGAGACTAAAACTTTGCTTTACCTTCCGACAATGCTCCTTCGTGCCCCGCCTCTTCACTTCTCCGGACCACTCGATAAGTTCAAACAAAACAAAACATTCACATTAGCACTTTCAACAAATTACACGCACGTTAAAACAACAAATAGCATTACATTTAAAGCATTTAAAATAGACAGTATTAACAAATATATCACACATTAAACTAGTTATACCATTTATTTACTAATAACACACTACCACATAAAACAATACATAAATGATATTTACATATTATCTATCAACCAGCCAAAAAGCAAAAAAGTAAATAAGTTATAACAATAAAACTTATCTTTACCTTCCGTCAATGCTCGTTCGTGCCCCTTCTCCTCACTTCACCAGTCCACTCGATAGGCTCGAACAAAACAAAAACAATTCTCATTAGCACTTTCAACAAATTACATGCATGTTAAAAGCATAACATTTAAAACATTTAAAATAGACAGTATTAACAAAGATAAAACACATTAATTTACTTATACCATTTATTACTAATAACAAACTACCACATTAAAATATCCGAAAAATACATTTACATTTTATAAAACAACTAGCCAATCAGCAATAAAATAAATATGTTATAAGAATAAAACTTTTCTTTACCTTCCGTCCATGCTCCTTCGTGCCCCGTCTCTTCACTACTCCGGAACACTCAATAAGCTCGAACAAAACAAAACATTCTCATTAGCCCTTTCAATATTTTCAACGCACGTTAAAAAAGACAAATAGCATTACATTTTAAACATTTAAAATAGACAGTATTAACAAATATATAACACATTAATTGAAATATACCATTTATTTCCAAATAACACACTACCACATAAAACAATTCAAAAATGATATTTACATTTTATACACCAACCATCAAAATAGCAAATAAGTAAATATGTTATGAGACAAAAACGTACCTTTACCTTCCGTCCATGCTCCTTCGTGCCCCGTCTCTTCACTTCTCCAGACCACTCAATAAGCTCGAACAAAACAAAACATTCTCATTAGCACTTTCAACAATTTAAACACAGGTTAAAAAAACAAATAGCATTACATTTAATACATTTAAAATAGACAGTATTAACAAAGATATGACACATAAATGTAATTATACCATTTATTTACTAATAACACACTACCACATTAAACTATCCAAAAAATACATTTAAATTTTATAAAACAACTAGCCAATCAGCAATAAAATAAATATGTTATAAGAATAAAACTTTTCTTTACCTTCCGTCCATGCTCCTTCGTGCCCCGTCTCTTCATTTCTCCGGACCACTCAATAAGCTCGAACAAAACAAAACATTCTCATTAACATTTTCAACAATTTAGACGCACGTTAAAAAAACAATCAGCATTCCATTTTAAACATTTAAAATAGACAGTATTAAAAAATATGTAACACATTAATTGAATTATACCATTTATTTACAAATAACACACTACCAAATAAAACATTTCAGAAATGATATTTACATTTTATATATCAACCATCAAAATAGCAAATAATTAAATATGTTATGAGACTAAAACTTAACTTTAACTTCCGTCAATGCTCCTTCGTGCCCCGTCTCTTCACTTCTCCGGACCACTCGATAAGTTTGAACAAAACAAAACATTCTCATTAGCACTTTCAACAATTTAAACGCACGTTAAAAAAACAAATAGCATTACATTTTAAACATTTAAAATAGACAGTATTAACAAATATATAACACATTAATTGAATTATACCATTTATTTACAAATAACACACTACCACATAAAACAATTCCAAAATTATATTTACATTTTATATACCAATAATCAAAATAGCAAATAAGTAAATATGTTACGAGACTAAAACTTCGCTTTACCTTCCGACAATGCTCCTTCGTGCCCCGCCTCTTCACTTTTGCGGACCACTCGATAAGTTCAAACAAAACAAAACATTCTCATTAGCACTTTCAACAAATTACACGCATGTTAAAACAACAAATAGCATTACATTTAAAGCATTTAAAATAGACAGTATTAACAAATATATCACACATTAAACTAATTATACCATTTATTTACTAATAACACACTACCACATAAAACAATACATAAATGATATTTACATATTATCTACCAACCAGCCAAAAAGCAAAAAAGTAAATACATTATAACAATAAAACTTATCCTTACCTTCCGTCAATGCTCGTTCGTGCCCCTTCTCCTCACTTCACCAGTCCACCGATAGGCTCGAACAAAAAAAAAACAATTCTCATGAGCACTTTCAACAAATTACATGCCCGTTAAAAGCATAACATTTAAAACATTTAAAATAGACAGTATTAACAAAGATAAAACACATTCATTTAATTATACCATTTATTTACTAATAACACACTACCACATTAAACTATCCGAAAAATACATTTAAATTTCATAAAACAACTAGCCAATCAGCAATAAAATAAATATGTTATAAGAATAAAACTTTTCTTTACCTTCCGTCCATGCTCCTTCGTGCCCCGTCTCTTCACTACTCCGGACCACTCAATAAGCTCGAACAAAACAAAACATTCTCATTAGCCCTTTCAATATTTTCAACGCACGTTAAAAAAACAAATAGCATTACATTTTAAACATTTAAAATAGACAGTATTAACAAATATATAACACATTAATTGAAATATACCATTTATTTCCAAATAACACACTACCACATAAAACAATTCAAAAATTATATTTACATTTTATACACCAACCATCAAAATAGCAAATAAGTAAATATGTTATGAGACAAAAACGTACCTTTACCTTCCGTCCATGCTCCTTCGTGCCCCGTCTCTTCACTTCTCCAGACCACTCAATAAGCTCGAACAAAACAAAACATTCTCATTAGCACTTTCAACAATTTAAATGCACGTTAAAAAAACAAATAGCATTACATTTAATACATTTAAAATAAACAGTATTAACAAAGATATAACACATTAATTGAATTATACCATTTATTTACAAATAACACACTACCAAATAAAACATTTCAGAAATTATATTTACATTTTATATACCAACCATCAAAATAGCAAATAATTAAATATGTTATGAGACTAAAACTTAACTTTACCTTCCGTCAATGCTCCTTCGTGCCCCGTCTCTTCACTTCTCCGGACCACTCGATAAGTTCGAACAAAACAAAACATTCTCATTAGCACTTTCAACAAATTACACGCACGTTAAAACAACAAATAGCATTACATTTAAAGCATTTAAAATAGACAGTATTACCAAATATATCACACATTAAACTAATTCTACCACTTATTTACCAATAACACACTACTACAAAAAACAATACAAAAATTATATTTACATTTTATATACCAACCATCAAAATAGCAAATAAGTAAATATGTTATGAGACTAAAACTTACCTTTACCTTCCGTCAATGCTCCTTCGTGCACCGTCTCTTCACTTCTCCGGACCACTCGATAAGTTCGAACAAAACAAAACATTCTCATTAGCACTTTCAACAAATTACACGCACGTTAAAACAACAAATATCATTACATTTAAAGCATTTAAAAATAGAAAGTATTAACAAATATATCACACATTAAACTAATTATACAATTTATTTACCAATAACACATTACCACATGAAACAATACAAAAATGATATTTACATTTTATATACCAACCAGCCAAAAAGCAAAAAAGTAAATACATTATAACAATAAAACTTATCTTCCCCCCTCCCCACCAAGTTTGCCCCTAAAGTTTTGTTTTTGAAAGAGATAGAATGTTCAGTTTGGAGGGGGTATCCCCCGCCCACCACTGGTTCATTGGGAAGACCTACGGACGACGATGTCACGACACCACATATAGCTATGGATTGCGCCGACTCTGTCGGTGCTCCCTGTGATGACCACATAACAGTTGCTAAACCACAAGGTCACTACCATGCCGAGAATAGCAGACCACTCGCCACAGACAGTCCCCGCTCTGCTCAGGGGTGAACAACCGACCCTGTAGGGGATCATGAGGTAAACGCTACTGGATCACACGGTTAGGTGTGGTCGATTGACACAGGACCACCGAAGGGGGTAGACCACTGAGCGCTTTCTCAGGAACAATGTACCCATGGTCATGTATTACTGTACCGTATAATCACTGCTATGTTGGTTTTAAAATGCAAACAAAAACCCAATAAACAAATTTAAACAAAAAAAACAATAAAACTTATCTTTACCCTCCATCAATCCTCGTTCGGGCCCCTTCTCCTCACTTCGCTGGTCCACTCGATAGGCTCGAACAAAACAAAAACAATTCTCATTAGCACTTTCAATAAATTACATGCACGTTAAAACAACAAATAGCATTACATGTAAAACATTTAAAATAGACAGTATTAACAAATATATCACACATTAAACTAATTATACTATTTATTTACTAATAGCACAATAACACATAAAACAAAACAAAAACTACATTTACATTTTATATAGCAACAAGCCAAAAAGCAAAAAAGTAAATATGTTATAACAATAAAACCTACCTTTCCTTCCGTCAATCCCCCTTCGTGCCCCTTCTACTCACTTCTCCAGTCCACTCGATAGGCTCGAACAAAACAAAACAAATTCTCATAAGCACTTTCAATAAATTACACGCACGTTAAAAAAACAAATAGCATAAAATTTAAAACATTTAAAATAGACAGTATTAACAAATATATAACACATTAAATTAATTATACAATTTATTTACTAATAACACACTACCACATAAAACAATTCAAAAATGATATTTATATTTTACATACCAACCATCAAAATAGCAAATAAGTAAATATGTTATGAGACTAAAACTTACCTTTACCTTCCATCAATGCTCCTTCGTGCCCCGTCTCTTCACTTCTCCGGACCACTCGATAAGTTCGAACAAAACAAAACATTCTCATTAGCACTTTCAACAAATTACACGCACTTTAAAACAACAAATAGCATTACATTTAATGCATTTAAAATAGACAGTATTAACAAATATATCACACATTAAACTAATTATACCATTTATTTACTAATAACACACTACCACATAAAACAATACAAAAATTATATTTACATTTTATATACCAACCAGCCAAAAAGCAAAAAAGTAAATACATTATAACTATAAAACTTATCTTTACCGTCCGTTAATGCTCCTTCGTGCCCCTTCTCCTCACTTCTCCAGTCCACTCGATAGGCTCGAACAAAAGAAAAAAAATTCTCATTAGCACTTTCAATAAATTACACGCACGTTAAAAAAACAAATAGCATAAAATGTAGAAAATTTAAAATAGACAGTATTAACAAAGATATAACACATTAAATTAATTATACAATTTATTTACTAATAACACACTACCAAATGAATCAATTCAAAAATTATATTTACATTTTACATACCAACCTTCAAAATAGCAAATAAGTAAATATGTTATGTGACTAAAACTTACCTTTACCTTCCGTCAATGCTCCTTCGTGCCCCGTCTCTTCACTTCTCCGGACCACTCGATAAGTTTGAACAAAACAAAACATTCTCATTAGCACTTTCAACAAATTACACGCGCGTTAAAACAACAAATAGCATTAATTTAAAGCATTTAAAATAGACAGTATTAACAAATATATCACACATTAAACTAATTATACCATTTCTTTACTAATAACACACTACCACATAAAACAGTACAAAAATTATATTTACATTTTATATACCAACCAGCCAAAAAGCAAAAAAGTTAATACGTTATAACAATAAAACTTATCTTTACCTTCCGTCAATGCTCGTTCGTGCCCCTTCTCCTCACTTCGCCGGTCCATTCGATAGGCTCGAACAAAACAAAAACAATTCTCATTTGCACTTTCAACAAATTACATGCACGTTACTAAAACAAATAGCATAACATTTAAAACATTTAAAATAGACAGTATTAACAAAGATATAACACATTAATTTAATTATACCATTTATTTACTAATAACACACTACCACATTAAACTATCCAAAAAATACATTTACATTTTATATAGCAACAAGCCAAAAAGCAAAAAAGTAAATATGTTATAACAATAAAACCTACCTTTCCTTCCGTCAATCCCCCTTCGTGCCCCTTCTACTCACTTCTCCAGTCCACTCGATAGGCTCGAACAAAACAAAACAAATTCTCATTAGCACTTTCAATAAATTACACGCACGTTAAAAAAACAAATAGCATAAAATTTAAAACATTTAAAATAGACAGTATTAACAAATATATAACACATTAAATTAATTATACAATTTATTTACTAATAACACACTACCACATAACACAATGCAAAAATTATATTTATACTTTACATACCAACCATCAAAATAGCAAATAAGTAAATATGTTATGAGACTAAAACTTACCTTTACCTTCCGTCAATGCTCCTTTGTGCCCTGTCTCTTCACTTCTCCGGACCACTCGATAAGTTTGAACAAAACAAAACATTCTCATTAGCACTTTCAACAATTTAAACGCACGTTAAAACAACAAATAGCATTACATTTAAAGCATTTAAAATAGACAGTATTAACAAATATATCACACATTAAACTAATTATACCATTTATTTACTAATAACACACTACCACATAAAACAATACATAAATGATATTTACATATTATCTACCAACCAGCCAAAAAGCAAAAAAGTAAATACGTTATAACAATAAAACTTATCTTTACCTTCCGTCAATGCTCGTTCGTGCCCCTTCTCCTCACTTCACCAGTCCACTCGATAGGCTCGAACAAAACAAAAACAATTCTCATTAGCACTTTCAACAAATTACATGCACTTTAAAAGCATAACATTTAAAACATTTAAAATAGACAGTATTAACAAAGATAAAACACATTAATTTAATTATACCATTTATTTACTAATAACACACTACCACATTAAAATATCCGAAAAATACATTTAAATTTTATAAAAGAACTAGCCAATCAGCAATAAAATAAATATGTTATAAGAATAAAACTTTTCTTTACCTTCCGTCCATGCTCCTTCGTGCCCCGTCTCTTCACTACTCCGGACCGCTCAATAAGCTCGAACAAAACAAAACATTCTCATTAGCCCTTTCAATATTTTCAACGCACGTTAAAAAAACAAATAGCATTACATTTTAAACATTTAAAATAGACAGTATTAACAAATATATAACACATTAATTGAAATATACCATTTATTTCCAAATAACACACTACCACATAAAACAATTTAAAAATTATATTTACATTTTATACACCAACCAACAAAATAGCAAATAAGTAAATATGTTATGAGACAAAAACGTACCTTTACCTTCCGTCCATGCTCCTTCGTGCCCCGTCTCTTCACTTCTCCAGGCCACTCAATAAGCTCGAACAAAACAAAACATTCTCATTAGCACTTTCAACAATTTAAACACACGTTAAAAAAACAAATAGCATTACATTTAATACATTTAAAATAGACAGTATTAACAAAGATATAACACATAAATTTAATTATGCCATTTATTTACTAATAACACACTACCACATTAAACTATCCAAAAAATACATTAACATTTTATAAAACAACTAGCAAATCAGCAATAAAATAAATATGTTATGAGAATAAAACTTTTCTTTACCTTCCGTCCATGCTCCTTCGTGCCCCGTCTCTTCACTTCTCCGGACCACTCAATAAGCTCGAACAAAACAAAACATTCTCATTAACATTTTCAACAATTTAGACGCACGTTAAAAAAACAATCAGCATTCCATTTTAAACATTTAAAATAGACAGTATTAACAAATATATAACACATTAATTGAATTATACCATTTATTTACAAATAACACACTACCAAATAAAACATTTCAGAAATTATATTTACATTTTATATACCAACCATCAAAATAGCAAATAATTAAATATGTTATGAGACTAAAACTTAACTTTACCTTCCGTCAATGCTCCTTCGTGCCCCGTCTCTTCACTTCTCCGGACCACTCGATAAGTTCGAACAAAACAAAACATTCTCATTAGCACTTTCAACAAATTACACGCACGTTAAAACAACAAATAGCATTACATTTAAAGCATTTAAAATAGACAGTATTAACAAATATATCACACATTAAACTAATTCTACCACTTATTTCCAAATAACACACTACCACATAAAACAATTCAAAAATTATATTTACATTTTATACACCAACCATCAAAATAGCAAATAAGTAAATATGTTATGAGACTAAAACTTACCTTTACCTTCCGTCAATGCTCCTTCGTCCACCGTCTCTTCACTTCTCCGGACCACTCGATAAGTTCGAACAAAACAAAACATTCTTATTAGCACTTTCAACAAATTACACGCACGTTAAAACAACAAATAGCATTACATTCAAAGCATTTAAAAATAGAAAGTATTAACAAATATATCACACATTAAACTAATTATACAATTCATTTACTAATAACACACTACCACATGAAACAATACAAAAATGATATTTACATTTTATATACCAATCAGCCAAAAAGCAAAAAAGTTAATACGTTATAACAATAAAACGTATCTTCCCCCCTCCCCACCAAGTTTGCCCCTAAAGTTTTGTTTTTGAAAGAGATAGAATGTTCAGTTTGGAGGGGGTATCCCCCGCCCACCGCTGGTTCATTGGGAAGACCTACGGACGGCGATGTCACGACACCACATATAGCTATGGATTGCGTCGACTCTATTGGTGCTCCCTGTGATGACCACATAACAGTTGCTACACCACAAGGTCACTACCATGCCGAGAATAGCAGACCACTCGCCACAGACAGTCCCCGCTCTGCTCAGGGGTGAACAACCGACCCTGTAGGGGATCATGAGGTAAACGCTACTGGATCACACGGTTAGGTGTGGTAGATTGACACAGGACCACCGAAGGGGGTAGACCACTGAGCGCTTTCTCAGGAACAATGTACCCATGGTCATGTATTACTGTACCGTATAATCACTGCTATGTTGGTTTTAAAATGCAAACAAAAACCCAATAAACAAATTTAAACAAAAAAAACAATAAAACTTATCTTTACCCTCCGTCAATCCTCGTTCGTGCCCCTTCTCCTCACTTCGCCGGTCCACTCGATAGGCTCGAACAAAACAAAAACAATTCTCATTAGCACTTTCAATAAATTACATGCACGTTAAAACAACAAATAGCATTACATGTAAAACATTTAAAATAGACAGTATTAACAAATATATCACACATTAAACTAATTATACCATTTATTTACTAATAGCACAATAACACATAAAACAAAACAAAAACTACATTTACATTTTATATAGCAACAAGCCAAAAAGCAAAAAAGTAAATATGTCATAACAATAAAACCTACCTTTCCTTCCGTCAATCCCCCTTCGTGCCCCTTCTACTCACTTCTCCAGTCCACTCGATAGGCTCGAACAAAACAAAACAAATTCTCATTAGCACTTTCAATAAATTACACGCACGTTAAAAAAACAAATAGCATAAAATTTAAAACATTTAAAATAGACAGTATTAACAAATATATAACACATTAAATTAATTATACAATTTATTTACTAATAACACACTACCACATAAAACAATTAAAAAATGATATTTATATTTAACATACTAACCATCAAAATAGCAAATAAGTAAATATGTTATGAGACTAAAACTTACCTTTACCTTCCCTCAATGCTCCTTGGTGCCCCGTCTCTTCACTTCTCCGGACCACTCGGTAAGTTCCAACAAAACAAAACATTCTCATTAGCACTTTCAACAAATTACACGCACTTTAAAACAACAAATAGCATTACATTTAATGCATTTAAAATAGACAGTATTAACAAATATATCACACATTAAACTAATTATACCATTAATTTACTAATAACACACTACCACATAAAACAATACAAAAATTATATTTACATTTTATATACCAACCAGCCAAAAAGCAAAAAAGTAAATACATTATAACTATAAAACTTATCTTTACCGTCCGTTAATGCTCGTTCGTGCCCCTTCTCCTCACTTCTCCAGTCCACTCGATAGGCTCGAACAAAAGAAAAAAAATTCTCATTAGCACTTTCAATAAATTACACGCACGTTAAAAAAACAAATAGCATAAAATGTAGAAAATTTAAAATAGACAGTATTAACAAAGATATAACACATTAAATTAATTATACAATTTATTTACTAATAACACACTACCAAATGAATCAATTCAAAAATTATATTTACATTTTACATACCAACCTTCAAAATAGCAAATAAGTAAATATGTTATGTGACTAAAACTTACCTTTACCTTCCGTCCAAGCTCCTTCGTGCCCCGTCTCTTCACTTCTCCGGACCACTCGATAAGTTTGAACAAAACAAAACATTCTCATTAGCACTTTCAACAAATTACACGCGCGTTAAAACAACAAATAGCATTCATTTAAAGCATTTAAAATAGACAGTATTAACAAATATATCACACATTAAACTACTTATACCATTTCTTTACTAATAACACACTACCACATAAAACAGTACAAAAATTATATTTACATTTTATATACCAACCAGCCAAAAAGCAAAAAAGTTAATACATTATAACAATAAAACTTATCTTTACCTTCCGTCAATGCTCGTTCGTGCCCCTTCTCCTCACTTCGCCGGTCCATTCGATAGGCTCGAACAAAACAAAAACAATTCTCATTTGCACTTTCAACAAATTACATGCACGTTACTAAAACAAATAGCATAACATTTAAAACATTTAAAATAGACAGTATTAACAAAGATATAACACATTAATTTAATTATACCATTTATTTACTAATAACACACTACCACATTAAACTATCCAAAAAATACATTTACATTTTATATAGCAACAAGCCAAAAAGCAAAAAAGTAAATATGTTATAACAATAAAACCTACCTTTCCTTCCGTCAATCCCCCTTCGTGCCCCTTCTACTCACTTCTCCAGTCCACTCGATAGGCTCGAACAAAACAAAACAAATTCTCATTAGCACTTTCAATAAATTACACGCACGTTAAAAAAACAAATAGCATAAAATTTAAAACATTTAAAATAGACAGTATTAACAAATATATCACACATTAAACTAATTATACCATTTATTTACTAATAGCACAATAACACATAAAACAAAACAAAAACTACATTTACATTTTATATAGCAACAAGCCAAAAAGCAAAAAAGTAAATATGTCATAACAATAAAACCTACCTTTCCTTCCGTCAATCCCCCTTCGTGCCCCTTCTACTCACTTCTCCAGTCCACTCGATAGGCTCGAACAAAACAAAACAAATTCTCATTAGCACTTTCAATAAATTACACGCACGTTAAAAAAACAAATAGCATAAAATTTAAAACATTTAAAATAGACAGTATTAACAAATATATAACACATTAAATTAATTATACAATTTATTTACTAATAACACACTACCACATAAAACAATTAAAAAATGATATTTATATTTAACATACTAACCATCAAAATAGCAAATAAGTAAATATGTTATGAGACTAAAACTTACCTTTACCTTCCCTCAATGCTCCTTGGTGCCCCGTCTCTTCACTTCTCCGGACCACTCGGTAAGTTCCAACAAAACAAAACATTCTCATTAGCACTTTCAACAAATTACACGCACTTTAAAACAACAAATAGCATTACATTTAATGCATTTAAAATAGACAGTATTAACAAATATATCACACATTAAACTAATTATACCATTAATTTACTAATAACACACTACCACATAAAACAATACAAAAATTATATTTACATTTTATATACCAACCAGCCAAAAAGCAAAAAAGTAAATACATTATAACTATAAAACTTATCTTTACCGTCCGTTAATGCTCGTTCGTGCCCCTTCTCCTCACTTCTCCAGTCCACTCGATAGGCTCGAACAAAAGAAAAAAAATTCTCATTAGCACTTTCAATAAATTACACGCACGTTAAAAAAACAAATAGCATAAAATGTAGAAAATTTAAAATAGACAGTATTAACAAAGATATAACACATTAAATTAATTATACAATTTATTTACTAATAACACACTACCAAATGAATCAATTCAAAAATTATATTTACATTTTACATACCAACCTTCAAAATAGCAAATAAGTAAATATGTTATGTGACTAAAACTTACCTTTACCTTCCGTCCAAGCTCCTTCGTGCCCCGTCTCTTCACTTCTCCGGACCACTCGATAAGTTTGAACAAAACAAAACATTCTCATTAGCACTTTCAACAAATTACACGCGCGTTAAAACAACAAATAGCATTCATTTAAAGCATTTAAAATAGACAGTATTAACAAATATATCACACATTAAACTACTTATACCATTTCTTTACTAATAACACACTACCACATAAAACAGTACAAAAATTATATTTACATTTTATATACCAACCAGCCAAAAAGCAAAAAAGTTAATACATTATAACAATAAAACTTATCTTTACCTTCCGTCAATGCTCGTTCGTGCCCCTTCTCCTCACTTCGCCGGTCCATTCGATAGGCTCGAACAAAACAAAAACAATTCTCATTTGCACTTTCAACAAATTACATGCACGTTACTAAAACAAATAGCATAACATTTAAAACATTTAAAATAGACAGTATTAACAAAGATATAACACATTAATTTAATTATACCATTTATTTACTAATAACACACTACCACATTAAACTATCCAAAAAATACATTTACATTTTATATAGCAACAAGCCAAAAAGCAAAAAAGTAAATATGTTATAACAATAAAACCTACCTTTCCTTCCGTCAATCCCCCTTCGTGCCCCTTCTACTCACTTCTCCAGTCCACTCGATAGGCTCGAACAAAACAAAACAAATTCTCATTAGCACTTTCAATAAATTACACGCACGTTAAAAAAACAAATAGCATAAAATTTAAAACATTTAAAATAGACAGTATTAACAAATATATAACACATTAAATTAATTATACAATTTATTTACTAATAACACACTACCACATAACACAATGCAAAAATGATATTTATACTTTACATACCAACCATCAAAATAGCAAATAAGTAAATATGTTATGAGACTAAAACTTACCTTTACCTTCCGTCAATGCTCCTTTGTGCCCTGTCTCTTCACTTCTCCGGACCACTCGATAAGTTTGAACAAAACAAAACATTCTCATTAGCACTTTCAACAATTTAAACGCACGTTAAAACAACAAATAGCATTACATTTAAAGCATTTAAAATAGACAGTATTAACAAATATATCACACATTAAACTAATTATACCATTTATTTACTAATAACACACTACCACATAAAACAATACATAAATGATATTTACATATTATCTACCAACCAGCCAAAAAGCAAAAAAGTAAATACGTTATAACAATAAAACTTATCTTTACCTTCCGTCAATGCTCGTTCGTGCCCCTTCTCCTCACTTCACCAGTCCACTCGATAGGCTCGAACAAAACAAAAACAATTCTCATTAGCACTTTCAACAAATTACATGCACTTTAAAAGCATAACATTTAAAACATTTAAAATAGACAGTATTAACAAAGATAAAACACATTAATTTAATTATACCATTTATTTACTAATAACACACTACCACATTAAAATATCCGAAAAATACATTTAAATTTTATAAAAGAACTAGCCAATCAGCAATAAAATAAATATGTTATAAGAATAAAACTTTTCTTTACCTTCCGTCCATGCTCCTTCGTGCCCCGTCTCTTCACTACTCCGGACCGCTCAATAAGCTCGAACAAAACAAAACATTCTCATTAGCCCTTTCAATATTTTCAACGCACGTTAAAAAAACAAATAGCATTACATTTTAAACATTTAAAATAGACAGTATTAACAAATATATAACACATTAATTGAAATATACCATTTATTTCCAAATAACACACTACCACATAAAAGAATTTAAAAATTATATTTACATTTTATACACCAACCATCAAAATAGCAAATAAGTAAATATGTTATGAGACAAAAACGTACCTTTACCTTCCGTCCATGCTCCTTCGTGCCCCGTCTCTTCACTTCTCCAGACCACTCAATAAGCTCGAACAAAACAAAACATTCTCATTAGCACTTTCAACAAATTACACGCACGTTAAAACAACAAATAGCATTACATTCAAAGCATTTAAAAATAGAAAGTATTAACAAATATATCACACATTAAACTAATTATACAATTCATTTACTAATAACACACTACCACATGAAACAATACAAAAATGATATTTACATTTTATATACCAATCAGCCAAAAAGCAAAAAAGTTAATACGTTATAACAATAAAACGTATCTTCCCCCCTCCCCACCAAGTTTGCCCCTAAAGTTTTGTTTTTGAAAGAGATAGAATGTTCAGTTTGGAGGGGGTATCCCCCGCCCACCGCTGGTTCATTGGGAAGACCTACGGACGACGATGTCACGACACCACATATAGCTATGGATTGCGCCGACTCTGTTGGTGCTCCCTGTGATGACCACATAACAGTTGCTACACCACAAGGTCACTACCATGCCGAGAATAGCAGACCACTCGCCACAGACAGTCCCCGCTCTGCTCAGGGGTGAACAACCGACCCTGTAGGGGATCATGAGGTAAACGCTACTGGATCACACGGTTAGGTGTGGTAGATTGACACAGGACCACCGAAGGGGGTAGACCACTGAGCGCTTTCTCAGGAACAATGTACCCATGGTCATGTATTACTGTACCGTATAATCACTGCTATGTTGGTTTTAAAATGCAAACAAAAACCCAATAAACAAATTTAAACAAAAAAAACAATAAAACTTATCTTTACCCTCCGTCAATCCTCGTTCGTGCCCCTTCTCCTCACTTCGCCGGTCCACTCGATAGGCTCGAACAAAACAAAAACAATTCTCATTAGCACTTTCAATAAATTACATGCACGTTAAAACAACAAATAGCATTACATGTAAAACATTTAAAATAGACAGTATTAACAAATATATCACACATTAAACTAATTATACCATTTATTTACTAATAGCACAATAACACATAAAACAAAACAAAAACTACATTTACATTTTATATAGCAACAAGCCAAAAAGCAAAAAAGTAAATATGTCATAACAATAAAACCTACCTTTCCTTCCGTCAATCCCCCTTCGTGCCCCTTCTACTCACTTCTCCAGTCCACTCGATAGGCTCGAACAAAACAAAACAAATTCTCATTAGCACTTTCAATAAATTACACGCACGTTAAAAAAACAAATAGCATAAAATTTAAAACATTTAAAATAGACAGTATTAACAAATATATAACACATTAAATTAATTATACAATTTATTTACTAATAACACACTACCACATAAAACAATTAAAAAATGATATTTATATTTAACATACTAACCATCAAAATAGCAAATAAGTAAATATGTTATGAGACTAAAACTTACCTTTACCTTCCCTCAATGCTCCTTGGTGCCCCGTCTCTTCACTTCTCCGGACCACTCGGTAAGTTCCAACAAAACAAAACATTCTCATTAGCACTTTCAACAAATTACACGCACTTTAAAACAACAAATAGCATTACATTTAATGCATTTAAAATAGACAGTATTAACAAATATATCACACATTAAACTAATTATACCATTTATTTACTAATAACACACTACCACATAAAACAATACAAAAATTATATTTACATTTTATATACCAACCAGCCAAAAAGCAAAAAAGTAAATACATTATAACTATAAAACTTATCTTTACCGTCCGTTAATGCTCGTTCGTGCCCCTTCTCCTCACTTCTCCAGTCCACTCGATAGGCTCGAACAAAAGAAAAAAAATTCTCATTAGCACTTTCAATAAATTACACGCACGTTAAAAAAACAAATAGCATAAAATGTAGAAAATTTAAAATAGACAGTATTAACAAAGATATAACACATTAAATTAATTATACAATTTATTTACTAATAACACACTACCAAATGAATCAATTCAAAAATTATATTTACATTTTACATACCAACCTTCAAAATAGCAAATAAGTAAATATGTTATGTGACTAAAACTTACCTTTACCTTCCGTCCATGCTCCTTCGTGCCCCGTCTCTTCACTTCTCCGGACCACTCGATAAGTTGGAACAAAACAAAACATTCTCATTAGCACTTTCAACAAATTACACGCGCGTTAAAACAACAAATAGCATTCATTTAAAGCATTTAAAATAGACAGTATTAACAAATATATCACACATTAAACTACTTATACCATTTCTTTACTAATAACACACTACCAAATAAAACAGTACAAAAATTATATTTACATTTTATATACCAACCAGCCAAAAAGCAAAAAAGTTAATACATTATAACAATAAAACTTATCTTTACCTTCCGTCAATGCTCGTTCGTGCCCCTTCTCCTCACTTCGCCGGTCCATTCGATAGGCTCGAACAAAACAAAAACAATTCTCATTTGCACTTTCAACAAATTACATGCACGTTACTAAAACAAATAGCATAACATTTAAAATATTTAAAATAGACAGTATTAACAAAGATATAACACATTAATTTAATTATACCATTTATTTACTAATAACACACTACCACATTAAACTATCCAAAAAATACATTTACATTTTATATAGCAACAAGCCAAAAAGCAAAAAAGTAAATATGTTATAACAATAAAACCTACCTTTCCTTCCGTCAATCCCCCTTCGTGCCCCTTCTACTCACTTCTCCAGTCCACTCGATAGGCTCGAACAAAACAAAACAAATTCTCATTAGCACTTTCAATAAATTACACGCACGTTAAAAAAACAAATAGCATAAAATTTAAAACATTTAAAATAGACAGTATTAACAAATATATAACACATTAAATTAATTATACAATTTATTTACTAATAACACACTACCACATAACACAATGCAAAAATTTATATTTATACTTTACATACCAACCATCAAAATAGCAAATAAGTAAATATGTTATGAGACTAAAACTTACCTTTACCTTCCGTCAATGCTCCTTTGTGCCCTGTCTCTTCTCTTCTCCGGACCACTCGATAAGTTTGAACAAAACAAAACATTCTCATTAGCACTTTCAACAATTTAAACGCACGTTAAAACAACAAATAGCATTACATTTAAAGCATTTAAAATAGACAGTATTAACAAATATATCACACATTAAACTAATTATACCATTTATTTACTAATAACACACTACCACATAAAACAATACATAAATGATATTTACATATTATCTACCAACCAGCCAAAAAGCAAAAAAGTAAATACGTTATAACAATAAAACTTATCTTTACCTTCCGTCAATGCTCGTTCGTGCCCCTTCTCCTCACTTCACCAGTCCACTCGATAGGCTCGAACAAAACAAAAACAATTCTCATTAGCACTTTCAACAAATTACATGCACTTTAAAAGCATAACATTTAAAACATTTAAAATAGACAGTATTAACAAAGATAAAACACATTAATTTAATTATACCATTTATTTACTAATAACACACTACCACATTAAAATATCCGAAAAATACATTTAAATTTTATAAAAGAACTAGCCAATCAGCAATAAAATAAATATGTTATAAGAATAAAACTTTTCTTTACCTTCCGTCCATGCTCCTTCGTGCCCCGTCTCTTCACTACTCCGGACCGCTCAATAAGCTCGAACAAAACAAAACATTCTCATTAGCCCTTTCAATATTTTCAACGCACGTTAAAAAAACAAATAGCATTACATTTTAAACATTTAAAATAGACAGTATTAACAAATATATAACACATTAATTGAAATATACCATTTATTTCCAAATAACACACTACCACATAAAACAATTTAAAAATTATATTTACATTTTATACACCAACCATCAAAATAGCAAATAAGTAAATATGTTATGAGACAAAAACGTACCTTTACCTTCCGTCCATGCTCCTTCGTGCCCCGTCTCTTCACTTCTCCAGACCACTCAATAAGCTCGAACAAAACAAAACATTCTCATTAGCACTTTCAACAATTTAAACACACGTTAAAAAACCAAATAGCATTACATTTAATACATTTAAAATAGACAGTATTAACAAAGATATAACACATAAATTTAATTATACCATTTATTTACTAATAACACACTACCACATTAAACTATCCAAAAAATACATTAACATTTTATAAAACAACTAGCAAATCAGCAATAAAATAAATATGTTATGAGAATAAAACTTTTCTTTACCTTCCGTCCATGCTCCTTCGTGCCCCGTCTCTTCACTTCTCCGGACCACTCAATAAGCTCGAACAAAACAAAACATTCTCATTAACATTTTCAACAATTTAGACGCACGTTAAAAAAACAATCAGCATTCCATTTTAAACATTTAAAATAGACAGTATTAACAAATATATAACACATTAATTGAATTATACCATTTATTTACAAATAACACACTACCAAATAAAACATTTCAGAAATTATATTTACATTTTATATACCAACCATCAAAATAGCAAATAATTAAATATGTTATGAGACTAAAACTTAACTTTACCTTCCGTCAATGCTCCTTCGTGCCCCGTCTCTTCACTTCTCCGGACCACTCGATAAGTTCGAACAAAACAAAACATTCTCATTAGCACTTTCAACAAATTACACGCACGTTAAAACAACAAATAGCATTACATTTAAAGCATTTAAAATAGACAGTATTAACAAATATATCACACATTAAACTAATTCTACCACTTATTTACTAATAACACACTACTACAAAAAACAATACAAAAATTATATTTACATTTTATATACCAACCATCAAAATAGTAAATAAGTAAATATGTTATGAGACTAAAACTTACCTTTACCTTCCGTCAATGCTCCTTCGTCCACCGTCTCTTCACTTCTCCGGACCACTCGATAAGTTCGAACAAAACAAAACATTCTCATTAGCACTTTCAACAAATTACACGCACGTTAAAACAACAAATAGCATTACATTTAAAGCATTTAAAAATAGAAAGTATTAACAAATATATCACACATTAAACTAATTATACAATTCATTTACTAATAACACACTACCACATGAAACAATACAAAAATGATATTTACATTTTATATACCAACCAGCCAAAAAGCAAAAAAGTAAATACGTTATAACAATAAAACGTATCTTCCCGCCTCCCCACCAAGTTTGCCCCTAAAGTTTTGTTTTTGAAAGAGATAGAATGTTCAGTTTGGAGGGGGTATCCCCCGCCCACCGCTGGTTCATTGGGAAGACCTACGGACGACGATGTCATGACACCACATATAGCTATGGATTGCGCCGACTCTGTCGGTGCTCCCTGTGATGACCACATAACAGTTGCTACACCACAAGGTCACTACCATGCCGAGAATAGCAGACCACTCGCCACAGACAGTCCCCGCTCTGCTCAGGGGTGAACAACCGACCCTTTAGGGGATCATGAGGTAAACGCTACTGGATCACACGGTTAGGTGTGGTCGATTGACACAGGACCACCGAAGGGGGTAGACCACTGAGCGCTTTCTCAGGAACAATGTACCCATGGTCATGTATTACTGTACCGTATAATCACTGCTAATAACACACTACCACATTAAACTATCCGAAAAATATATTTAAATATTATAAAACAACTAGCAAATCAGCAATAAAATAAATATGTTATAAGAATAAAACTTTTCTTTACCTTCCATCCATGCTCCTTCGTGCCCCGTCTCTTCACTACTCCGGACCACTCAATAAGCTCGAACAAAACAAAACATTCTCATTAGCACTTTCATCAATTGAAACGCATGTTAAAAAAACAAATAGCATTACATTTTAAACATTTAAAATAGACAGTATTAACAAATATATAACACATTAATTGAAATATACCATTTATTTACAAATAACACACTACCACATAAAACAATTCAAAAATTATATTTACATTTTATATACCAACCATCAAAATAGCAAATAAGTAAATATGATATGAAACTAAAACTTACCTTTACCTTCCGTCAATGCTCCTTCGTGCCCCGTCTCTTCACTTCTCCGGACCACTCGATAAGTTCGAACAAAACAAAACATTCTCATTAGCACCTTCAACAAATTACACGCACGTTAAAACAACAAATAGCATTACATTTAAAGCATTTAAAAATAGACAGTATTACCAAATATATCACACATTAAACTAATTATACCATTTATTTACTAATAACACACTACCACATAAAACAATACAAAAATGATATTTACATTTTATATACCAACCAGCCAAAAAGCAAAAAAGTAAATACGTTATAACAATAAAACTTATCTTCCCCCCTCCCCACCAAGTTTGCCCCTAAAGTTTTGTTTTTGAAAGAGATAGAATGTTCAGTTTGGAGAGTATCCCCCGCCCACCGCTGGTTCATTGGGAAGACCTACGGACGACGATGTCACGACACCACATATAGCTATGGATTGCGCCGACTCTGTCGGTGCTCCCTGTGACGACCACATAACAGTTGCTACACCACAAGGTCACTACCATGCCAAGAATAGCAGACCACTCGCCACAGACAGTCCCCGCTCTGCTTAGGGGTGAACAACCAACCCTGTAGGGGATCATGAGGTAAACGCTACTGGATCACACGGTTAGGTGTGGTCGATTGACACAGGACCACCGAAGGGGGTAGACCACTGAGCGCTTTCTCAGGAACAATGTACCCATGGTCATGTATTACTGTACCGTATAATCACTGCTATGTTGGTTTTAAAATGCTAACAAAAACCCAATAAACAAATTTAAACAAAAAAAACAATAAAACTTATCTTTACCCTCCGTCAATCCTCGTTCGTGCCCCTTCTCCTCACTTCGCCGGTCCACTTGATAGGCTCGAACAAAACAAAAACAATTCTCATTAGCACTTTCAATAAATTACATGCACGTTAAAACAACAAATAGCATTACATGTAAAACATTTAAAATAGACAGTATTAACAAATATATCACACATTAAACTAATTATACCATTTATTTACTAATAGCACAATAACACATAAAACAAAACAAAAACTACATTTACATTTTATATAGCAACAAGCCAAAAAGCAAAAAAGTAAATATGTCATAACAATAAAACCTACCTTTCCTTCCGTCAATCCCCCTTCGTGCCCTTCTACTCACTTCTCCAGTCCACTCGATAGGCTCGAACAAAACAAAACAAATTCTCATTAGCACTTTCAATAAATTACACGCACGTTAAAAAAACAAATAGCATAAAATTTAAAACATTTAAAATAGACAGTATTAACAAATATATAACACATTAAATTAATTATACAATTTATTTACTAATAACACACTACCACATAAAACAATTCAAAAATGATATTTATATTTAACATACTAACCATCAAAATAGCAAATAAGTAAATATGTTATGAGACTAAAACTTACCTTTACCTTCCATCAATGCTCCTTGGTGCCCCGTCTCTTCACTTCTCCGGACCACTCGGTAAGTTCCAACAAAACAAAACATTCTCATTAGCACTTTCAACAAATTACACGCACTTTAAAACAACAAATAGCATTACATTTAATGCATTTAAAATAGACAGTATTAACAAATATATCACACATTAAACTAATTATACCATTTATTTACTAATAACACACTACCACATAAAACAATACAAAAATTATATTTACATTTTATATACCAACCAGCCAAAAAGCAAAAAAGTAAATACATTATAACTATAAAACTTATCTTTACCGTCCGTTAATGCTCGTTCGTGCCCCTTCTCCTCACTTCTCCAGTCCACTCGATAGGCTCGAACAAAAGAAAAAAAATTCTCATTAGCACTTTCAATAAATTACACGCACGTTAAAAAAACAAATAGCATAAAATGTAGAAAATTTAAAATAGACAGTATTAACAAAGATATAACACATTAAATTAATTATACAATTTATTTACTAATAACACACTACCAAATAAATCAATTCAAAAATTATATTTACATTTTACATACCAACCTTCAAAATAGCAAATAAGTAAATATGTTATGTGACTAAAACTTACCTTTACCTTCCGTCAATGCTCCTTCGTGCCCCGTCTCTTCACTTCTCCGGACCACTCGATAAGTTTGAACAAAACAAAACATTCTCATTAGCACTTTCAACAAATTACACGCGCGTTAAAACAACAAATAGCATTCATTTAAAGCATTTAAAATAGACAGTATTAACAAATATATCACACATTAAACTAATTATACCATTTCTTTACTAATAACACACTACCACATAAAACAGTACAAAAATTATATTTACATTTTATATACCAACCAGCCAAAAAGCAAAAAAGTTAATACGTTATTACAATAAAACTTATCTTTACCTTCCGTCAATGCTCGTTCGTGCCCCTTCTCCTCACTTCGCCGGTCCATTCGATAGGCTCAAACAAAACAAAAACAATTCTCATTTGCACTTTCAACAAATTACATGCACGTTACTAAAACAAATAGCATAACATTTAAAACATTTAAAATAGACAGTATTAACAAAGATATAACACATTAATTTAATTATACCATTTATTTACTAATAACACACTACCACATTAAACTATCCAAAAAATACATTTACATTTTATATAGCAACAAGCCAAAAAGCAAAAAAGTAAATATGTTATAACAATAAAACCTACCTTTCCTTCCGTCAATCCCCCTTCGTGCCCCTTCTACTCACTTCTCCAGTCCACTCGATAGGCTCGAACAAAACAAAACAAATTCTCATTAGCACTTTCAATAAATTACACGCACGTTAGAAAAACAAATAGCATAAAATTTAAAACATTTAAAATAGACAGTATTAACAAATATATAACACATTAAATTAATTATACAATTTATTTACTAATAACACACTACCACATAACACAATGCAAAAATGATATTTATACTTTACATACCAACCATCAAAATAGCAAATAAGTAAATATGTTATGAGACTAAAACTTACCTTTACCTTCCGTCAATGCTCCTTTGTGCCCTGTCTCTTCACTTCTCCGGACCACTCGATAAGTTTGAACAAAACAAAACATTCTCATTAGCACTTTCAACAATTTAAACGCACGTTAAAAAAACAAATAGCATTACATTTTAAACATTTAAAATAGACAGTATTAACAAATATATAACACATTAATTGAATTATACCATTTATTTACAAATAACACACTACCACATAAAACAATTCAAAAATTACATTTACATTTTATATACCAATAATCAAAATAGCAAATAAGTAAATATGTTATGAGACTAAAACTTTGCTTTACCTTCCGTCAATGCTCCTTCATGCCCCGTCTCTTCACTTCTCCGGACCACTCGATAAGTTCGAACAAAACAAAACATTCTCATTAGCACTTTCAACAAATTACACCCACGATAAAACAACAAATAGCATTACATTTAAAGCCTTTAAAATAGACAGTATTAACAAATATATCACAAATTAAACTAATTATACCATTTCTTTACCAATATTAAACTACCACATAAAACAAAACAAAAATTATATTTACATGTTATATACCAACCAGCCAAAAAGCAAAAAAGTAAATACGTTATTAACAAAGATATAACACATTAATTTAATTATACCATTTATTTACTAATAACACACTACCACATTAAACTATCCAAAAAATACATTAACATTTTATAAAACAACTAGCAAATCAGCAATAAAATAAATATGTTATAAGAATAAAACTTTTCTAAACCTTCCGTCCATGCTCCTTCGTGCCCCGTCTCTTCACTTCTCCGGACCACTCAATAAGCTCGAACAAAACAAAACATTCTCATTAACATTTTCAACAATTTAAACGCACGTTAAAAAAACAATCACCATTCCATTTTAAACATTTAAAATAGACAGTATTAACAAATATATCACGCATTAAACTAATTCTACCACTTATTTACTAATAACACACTACCACAAAAAACAATACAAAATTATATTTACATTTTATATACCAACCATCAAAATAGCAAATAAGTAAATATGTTATGAGACTAAAACTTACCTTTACCTTCCGTCAATGCTCCTTCGTGCCCCGTCTCTTCACTTCTCCGGACCACTCGATAAGTTCGAACAAAACAAAACAGTCTCATTAGCACTTTCAACAAATTACACGCACTTTAAAACAACAAATAGCATTACATTTAATGCATTTAAAATCGACAGTATTAACAAATATATCACACATTAAACTAATTATACCATTTATTTACTAATAACTCACTACCACATAAAACAATACAAAAAATATATTTACATTTTATATACCAACCAGCCAAAAAGCAAAAAAGTAAATACGTTATAACAATAAAACTTATCTTTACTGTCTGTCAATGCTCGTTCGTGCCCCTTCTCTTCACTTCTCCAGTCCACTCGATAGGCTCGAACAAAACAAAAACAATTCTCATTAGCACTTTCAATAAATTACATGCACGTTAAAAAAACAAATAGCATAACATTTAAAACATTTAAAATAGACAGTATTAACAAAGATAAAACACATTAACTTAATTATACCATTTATTTACTAATAACACACTACCACAATAAACTATCCGAAAAATATATTTACATTTTATAAAACAACTAGCAAATCAGCAATAAAATAAATATGTTATAAGAATAAAACTTTTCTTTACCTTCCGTCCATGCTCCTTCGTGCCCCGTCTCTTCACTACTTCGGACCACTCAATAAGCTCGAACAAAACAAAACATTCTCATTAGCACTTTCAACAATTTAAACGCACGTTAAAAAAACAAATAGCATTACATTTTAAACATTTAAAATAGACAGTATTAACAAATATATAACACATTAATTGAAATATACCATTTATTTACAAATAACACACTACCACATAAAACAATTCAAAAATTATATTTACATTTTATATACCGACCATCAAAATAGCGAATAAGTAAATATGTTATGAGACTAAAACTTACCTTTCCCTTCCGTCAATGCTCCTTCGTGCCCCGTCTCTTCACTTCTCCGGACCACTCGATAAGTTCGAACAAAACAAAACATTCTCATTAGCACTTTCAACAAAATACACGCATGTTAAAACAACAAATAGCATTACATTTAAAGCATTTAAATATAGACAGTATTAACAAATATATCACACATCAAACTAATTATATCATTTATTTACTAAAAACACACTATCACATAAAACAATACAAAATTATATTGACATTTTATATACCAACCAGCCAAAAAGCAAAAAAGTAAATACGTTATAACAATAAAATTTATCTTCCCCCCTCCCCACCAAGTTTGCCCCTAAAGTTTTATTTTTGAAAGATATAGAATGTTCAGTTTGGAGGGGGTATCCCCCGCCCACCTCTGGTTCATTGAGAAGACCTACGGATGATGATGTCATTACACCACATATAGCTATGGATTGCGCTGACTCTGTCGGTGCTCCCTGTGACGACCACATAACAGTTGCTACACCACGAGGTCACTACCATGCAGAGAATAGCAGACCACTCGCCACAGACAGTCCCCGCTCTGCTCAGGGGTGAACAACCGGCCCTGTAGGGGATCATGAGGTAAACGCTACTGGATCACACAGTTAGGTGTGGTCGATGGACACAGGACCACCAAAGGGGGTAGACCACTGAGCGCTTTCTCAGGAACAATATACCCATGGTTAAGTATTACTATACCGTATAATCACTGCTATGTTGGTTGTAAAATGCAAACAAAAACCCAATAAACAAATTTAAACAAAAAAACCGATAAAACTTATCTCTACCTTCCGTCAATGCTCGTTCGTGCCCCTTCTCCTCACTTTGCCGGTCCACTCGATAGGCTCGAACAAAACAAACACAATTTGCATTAGCACTTTCAACAAATGACATGCACGTTAAAAAAACAAATAGCATAACATTTAAAACATTTAAAATAGACAGTATTAACAAAGATATAACCCATTAATTTAATTATACCATTTATTTACTAATAACACACTACCACATTAAACTATCCAAAAAATACATTAACATTTTATAAAAAAACTAGCAAATCAGCAATAAAATAAATATGTTATAAGAATAAAACTTTGTTTTTCCTTCCGTCCATGCTCCTTCGTGCCCCGTCTCTTCACTTCTCTGGACGACTCAATAAGCTTGAACAAAACAAAACATTCTCATTAGCACTTTCAACAATTTAAACGCATGTTAAAAAAACAATTAGGATTACATTTTAAACATTTAAAATAGACAGTATTAACAAATATATAACACATTAATTGAATTATACCATTTATTTACAAATAACACACTACCACATAAAACATTTCAGAAATTATATTTACATTTTATATACCAACCATCAAAATAGCAAATAAGTAAATATGTTATGAGACTAAAACTTACCTTTACCTTCCGTCAATGCTCCTTTGTGCCCCGTCTCTTCACTTCTCCGGATCACTCGATAAGTTTGAACAAAACAAAACATTCTCATTAGCACTTTCAACAAATTACTCTCACATTAAATCAACAAATAGCATTACACTTAAAGCATTTAAAATAGACAGTATTAACAAATATATCACACATTAAAGTAATTATACCATTTATTTACTAATAACACACTACCACATAAAACAAAACAAAAACTACATTTACATTTTATATAGCAACAAGCCAAAAAGCAAAAAAGTAAATACATTATAACAATAAAACCTACCTTTCCTTCCGTCAATGCTCGTTCGTGCCCCTTCTCCTCACTTCTCCAGTCCACTCGATAGGCTCGAACAAAACAAAAAAAACTTCTCATTAGCACTTTCAATAAATTACACGCATGTTAAAAAAACAAATAGCATAAAATGTAAAAAATTTAAAATAGACAGTATCAGTAGCGGTCGGCAGTAGGTGTTTCTGCAGGGCGGTGACGTGGGCAGGGGGAGAGGCAGGGTGGGGGGTAGTAATGTATGGATTACGGAGTTTTACAGGTAAGTAAACATTAAAATAAATAAAACTAATTTCGTTGCGCGCACTGCATCACCAAATGTGATGCAGTGTGCGCAACGAAATTCGTTTTATTTATTTAAATGTTTACTTACCTGTAAAACTTGTAATCCATACATTACTACCCCCCATCGTGCCCCTCCCCCTGCCCACGTCACCGCCCTGCAGAAACACCTACTGCCGACCGCTACTGGACAGTATTAACAAAGATATAACACTTTAAATTAATTATACAATTTATTTACTAATAACACACTACCACATAAAACAATTCAAAAATTATATTTACATTTTATATACCAACCATCAAAATAGCAAATAGGTAAATATGTAATGAGACTAAAACTTACCTTTACCTTCCGTCAATGCTCCTTCGTGCCCCGTCTCTTCACTTCTCCGGACCACTCGATCAGTTTGAACAAATAAAACATTCTCATTAGCACTTTCAACAATTTAAACGCACGTTAAAAAAACAAATAGCATTACATTTTAAACATTTAAAATAGACAGTATTAACAAATATATAACACATTAATTGAATTATACCATTTATTTACAAATAACACACTACCACATAAAACAATTCAAAAATTACATTTACATTTTATATACCAATAATCAAAATAGCAAATAAGTAAATATGTTATGAGACTAAAACTTTGCTTTACCTTCCGTCAATGCTCCTTCATGCCCCGTCTCTTCACTTCTCCGGACCACTCGATAAGTTCGAACAAAACAAAACATTCTCATTAGCACTTTCAACAAATTACACCCACGATAAAACAACAAATAGCATTACATTTAAAGCCTTTAAAATAGACAGTATTAACAAATATATCACAAATTAAACGAATTATACCATTTATTTACCAATATTAAACTACCACATAAAACAAAACAAAAATTATATTTACATGTTATATACCAACCAGCCAAAAAGCAAAAAAGTAAATACGTTATTAACAAAGATATAACACATTAATTTAATTATACCATTTATTTACTAATAACACACTACCACATTAAACTATCCAAAAAATACATTAACATTTTATAAAACAACTAGCAAATCAGCAATAAAATAAATATGTTATGAGAATAAAACTTTTCTTAACCTTCCGTCCATGCTCCTTCGTGCCCCGTCTCTTCACTTCTCCGGACCACTCAATAAGCTCGAACAAAACAAAACATTCTCATTAACATTTTCAACAATTTAAACGCACGTTAAAAAAACAATCACCATTCCATTTTAAACATTTAAAATAGACAGTATCAACAAATATATCATGCATTAAACTAATTCTACCACTTATTTACTAATAACACACTACCACAAAAAACAATACAAAATTATATTTACATTTTATATACCACCCATCAAAATAGCAAATAAGTAAATATGTTATGAGACTAAAACTTACCTTTACCTTCCGTCAATGCTCCTTCGTGCCCCGTCTCTTCACTTCTCCGGACCACTCGATAAGTTCGAACAAAACAAAACATTCTCATTAGCACTTTCAACAAATTACACGCACTTTAAAACAACAAATAGCATTACATTTAATGCATTTAAAATAGACAGTATTAACAAATATATCACACATTAAACTAAATATACCATTTATTTACTAATAACTCACTACCACATAAAACAATACAAAAAATATATTTACATTTTATATACCAACCAGCCAAAAAGCAAAAAAGTAAATACGTTATAACAATAAAACTTATCTTTACTGTCTGTCAATGCTCGTTCGTGCCCCTTCTCTTCACTTCTCCAGTCCACTCGATAGGCTCGAACAAAACAAAAACAATTCTCATTAGCACTTTCAATAAATTACATGCACGTTAAAAAAACAAATAGCTTAACATTTAAAACATTTAAAATAGACAGTATTAACAAAGATATAACACATTAATGTAATTATACCATTTATTTACTAATAACACACTACCACATTAAACTATCCAAAAAATACATTTAAATTTCATAAAACAACTAGCAAATCAGCAATAAAATCAATATGTTATAAGAATAAAACTTTTCTTTACCTTCCGTCAATGCTCCTTTGTGCCCCGTCTCTTCACTTCTCCGGACCACTTGATAAGTTTGAACAAAACAAAACATTCTCATTAGCACTTTCAACAAATTACACGCGCGTTAAAACAACAAATAGCATTCATTTAAAGCATTTAAAATAGACAGTATTAACAAATATATCACACATTAAACTAATTATACCATTTATTTACTAATAACACACTACCACATAAAAAAATAAAAAAATTATATTTACATTTTATATACCAACCAGCCAAAAAGCAAAAAAGTTAATACGTTATGACAATAAAACTTATCTTTACCTTCCGTCAATGCTCGTTCGTGCCCCTTCTCCTCTCTTCGCCGGTCCATTCGATAGGCTCGAACAAAACAAAAACAATTCTCATTTGCACTTTCAACAAATTACATGCACGTTAAAAAAACAAATAGCATAACATTTAAAACATTTAAAATAGACAGTATTAACAAAGATATAACACATTAATTTAATTATACCATTTATTTACTAATAACACACTACCACATTAAACTATCCAAAAAATACATTTAAATTTTATAAAACAACTAGCAAATCAGCAATACAATAAATATGTTATAAGAATAAAACTTTTCTTTACCTTCCGTCCATGCTCCTTTGTGCCCCGTCCGTCTCTTCACTACTCCGGACCACTCAATAAGCTCGAACAAAACAAACCATTCTCATTAGCACTTTCAACAATTTTAACGCATGTTAAAAAAACAAATAGCATTACATTTTAAACATTTAAAATAGACAGTATTAACAAATATATAACAAATTAATTGAATTATACCATTTATTTACAAATAACACACTACCACATAAAACAATTCAAAAATTATATTTACATTTTATATACCAATAATCAAAATAGCAAATAAGTAAATATGTTATGTGACTAAAACTTTGCTTTACCTTCCGTCAATGCTCCTTCGTGCCCCGTCTCTTCAGTTCTCCGGACCACTCGATGAGTTCAAACAAAACTAAACATTCTCATTAGCACTTTCAACAAATTACACGCACGTTAAAACAACAAATAGCATTACATTTAAAGCATTTAAAATAGACAGTATTAACAAATATACCACACATTAAACTAATTAGACCATTTATTTACTAATAACACACTACCACATAAAACAAAACAAAAATTATATTTACATTTTATCTACCAACCAGCAAAAAAGCAAAAAAGTAAATACGTTATACCAATAAAACTTATCTTTACCTTCCGTGAATGCTCGTTCGTGCCCCTTCTCCTCACTTCGCCGGTTCACTCGATAGGCTTGAACAAAACAAAAACAATTCTCATTAGCACTTTCAACAACTTACATGCACGTTAAAAAAACAAATAGCATAACATTTAAAACATTTAAAATAGACAGTATTAACAAAGATAAAACACATTAATTTAATTATACCATTTATTTACTAATAACGCACTACCACATTAAACTATCCGAAAAATACATTTAAATTTTATAAAACAACTAGCAAATCAGCAATAAAATAAATATGTTATAAGAATAAAACTTTTCTTTACCTTACGTCCATGCTCCTTCGTGCCCCGTCTCTTCACTACTCTGGACCACTCAATAAGCTCGAACAAAACAAAACATTCTCATTAGCACTTTCAACATTTTAAACGCACGTTAAAAAAACAAATAGCATTACCTTTTAAACATTTAAAATAGACACTATTAACAAATATATGACACATTAATTGAAATATACCATTTATTTACAAATAACACACTACCACATGAAACAATTCAAAAATTATATTTACATTTTATATACCAACCATCAAAATAGCAAATAAGTAAATATGTTATGAGACAAAACCTTACCTTTACCTTCCGTCCTTGCTCCTTCGTGCCCCGTCTCTTTACTTCTCTGGACCACTCAATAAGCTCGAACAAAACAAAACATTCTCATTAGCACTTCCAACAGTTTAAACGCACGTTAAAAAAGACAAATAGCATTACATTTAATACATTTAAAATAGACAGTATTAACAAAGATATAACACATTAAATTAATTATACAATTTATTTTCTAATAACACACTACCACATAAAACAATTCAAAAATTATATTTACATTTTATATACCAACCATCAAAATAGCAAATAAGTAAATATGTTATGAGACTAAAACTTAACTTTACCTTCCGTCAATGCTCCTTCGTGCCCCGTCTCTTCACTTCTCCGGACCACTCGATAAGTTCGAACAAAACAAAACATTCTCATTAGCACTTTCAACAAATTACACGCACGTTAAAACAACAAATAGCATTACATTTAAAGCATTTAAAATATACAGTATTAACAAATATATCACATTAAACTAATTCTACCACTTATTTACTAATAACACACTACCACAAAAAACAATACAAAAATTATATTTACATTTTATATACCAACCATCAAAATAGCAAATAAGTAAATATGTTATGAGACTAAAACGTACCTTTACCTTCCGTCAATGCTCCTTCGTGCACCGTCTCTTCACTTCTCCGGACCACTCGATAAATTCGAACAAAACAAAACATTCTCATTAGGGGGGCGTGGCTAGCAACCAGCCAAGATGGCCGCAAACTAACGGAGCTCTGTAGCTGAAGAGCTCTCTTGTAAAATATCCGCTCACTTATCCGCGATACCGCAACTCATACTCCGCACCACCTGCCTACACTAAGCCTCCGGTGCACGGCGAGCCGACTTACGTCCCGGTACGTGGCAAGATTACGCAGATACGTTAAGGTCCACCCTGCGGC
This sequence comes from Lissotriton helveticus, assembly GCF_964261635.1. NCBI lineage: Eukaryota > Metazoa > Chordata > Amphibia > Caudata > Salamandridae > Lissotriton > Lissotriton helveticus. Next base: position 749,699,785 of record NC_136069.1, on the reverse strand, counting down.
CTACTTTGACGCCTGAAGCCGGGGACTGTGGTGAGTGCCAGGCCCGACCGGGCGAACACCTTGCAATACGGCTGGACGCATATCCAGGCACGGATGCGCCGCGCTCCCGTAGCGCTGCATCGGCCCACGTAGCATCGGCGGGACCCCCACCTGGCCCCCCTGTTGCCCCACATCACGGAAGACTAGCATAGTAACGGCCCAGTGAAGGGGGACGATCGCCGACAGCCGCCAGCTCACAAGCCACGAGCCGCAACTGGTCACGGCACCCGGCCTCCTCAAGCAGCCGCAGCGACTTCATAGTGGAGCACTGGAGCCCGGAACACTGCCGAGACCCAGCCGCCAACACCCTGCCACTTTCCCGGGGTATTGAGGCGCGTAACTCGCGTGAATCCTAGCATCACGAACTGCTCGAGGCTGCCCTGAACATTGAAAGTGGAATTCTCTAACCAGCTCTGCATTCCATGCCCTAAAACCTATTGCCACAATGACCTAACAATCTACCACGCGCAGGTACTGCCACTGCTCGCATACCGAGCGCAGGAGAGCGTCTGACCGGCCCTACTCACCCGAGAACCACGGTGCTAGTCCCACTGCTCCATCGAGCTCGGCACCAACCCTGGACACATATTGATCTTGCTCTGAGGGACACATCCTGTAAGTTGCAGAATGAGTGGCAGGGGGACACGGGGCAAACAGACCCTGAAGCTGGACAAATTTGCCTACACTAAAGACCCGCCAGACGCCCCAAGAGGTGACACACAGCGTACGTCACCCCAGCCCAACGGGGCATCAAATGATACCGAGAAGGTCACCCTCCACGACGTGATGGCGACCCTAAAGATGATGCAATCCTCCATGGGCACCATATCTACAGACGTGTCGCTCATAAGGGCTGACTTGGCAAAAATGTCGGATCGCCTCGGGGAAGTGGAGAAGACCACCACAGAACTCGTTGGGGACACGTCAGACCTACAACGTAGGGTCTTACAACTAGAAAACGATAATACCACATTAAGAGCCAAACTTGACGATCAGGAAGTGTGCTCCAGGTGCAATAACGTCCGCCTGATTGGCGTACCGGAATCTGAAGGTGGGCCGGCCTTGGACCTCTACGTTGAGGATCTTATACAAAAACAGCTCAAACCCAGGAGATTGTCCAACTATTTCTCGGTGGAACGGGCCCACCGAGTACCCGGAGGAAAGGCCAAACCAGGGGCTCCACCTCGCCCCATTTTGGCGCGCATTTTCAACTTCAGGGACCGAGACGCCATTTTACAAGCAGCTCGAACACACCCGCCGATCAGAATCGATAATTGAGACGTAAACTTCTATTCGGACTACACAGCGGCAGTAGCCCAACAGAGATGGGGCTTCATAGATGTAAAGAAAGAACTGCGAGCCCGAGAACTTAAATATTCAATGCTCTTCCCGGCGAAGCTTCGCGTTGAATCGGAAGGTAAAACATGGTTTTTTGACTCGCCACGAGACGCCCAAGATTGGCTGGAGGGCTGGAGACCAGCTAGAGGACCCAAGAACCGTGACTCACGGCGGAACAACGGCAATAGGAGCCCTCAGATGACTGATGAAACTGAATAGGCAGGTGCTACCCTGCAGCCTACACGACGGACAATTTAGTGAAGGCCAAATTGGACACGGATGGCTCGGCTGAAAACTGCACCCTTATCCTCAGCTACGGCAAGGAGACTGCCAGTGGCTAAAAGACTATTTGGCCGTACCTGACATTGGCGAACAGGGTAAGACTCAGACCAGAGACGTGTGAATCGAGCAGGTAAGAAACCCTGATCTAACAGACATTGCATAATATTTTTATGGTAGAAAATCTACTAAAACCACTACAGAGGCTCAAATCGGATGTGAAACACTGGCGCTCCCTCCCACTGACACTGTTAGGAAGAGCAGCACTTTTCAAAATGCTTTCGCTCCCCAAATTCCTGTATGCACTACAAAATACCCCGTTTCCGATCCCGCTCACTTACTTCAAAGCGATAGATGCAGAAATCTCCTCTCTGCTATGGGACGGTAAACCGGCACGTATAGCACATTCCAAACTTATCCGTAGCTGGTACGATGGAGGGATCGCACTCCCGAGTGTCAAGCTGTATTACTGGGCCTCACAACTGACGATCGTTAACCAATGGCTGCGTGCTCCACAGCACGATCCAGCATACAGCCTAGACAGAGCGATACTCCCCACTGACAAACTAATGAAAGCTCTCTACACCAACAAACGACAGCATACACTCACTGGCCTGACGGCACACACGATCAGGATCTGGCATACAGCTCAAAGGGCCTTAGGATGGGAGGGAGTCTTAACACTTGCTACCCCACTCTGGGATACACGGCGTCTTGGTACCCTGGCCAACACTAAGGGCTTCAGACAATGGGACCTAATAGGCATTTCAAAGATAAGGGACATGTGGAACCAGGGAGCAATTATCACATTTGAGGCCCTGAAGGACAAGTACGGAATGGCAGATACCGAACTATACCGCTATACGCAAATCAGGCATGCCTTACAGGGCGCCATTCCTCCGGGGAACACACTAGCAGACTCCTTCCCACTGGAGGACAGACTCCTTACTGATCACCTGGAAAAAAAGGCTATCTCGCTTACATACCGTAAACTCATCAATAATCTTCCAGATCCCATGGTGGTACTCCGAAGCAAGTGGGAGGTGGAACTAAGGGATATAGACGACAAAGACTGGTTGTATGCACTAGCTTTGGCGAGAGACGCCTCCATACCATCCCGGCTGAAACTTATACAACTAAAGGTGTTACACAGAGTATACTATACACGCAATCTTTTGCACAAACTGGGACACATATCACTGCCGACTGCCTGAGAGGTTGTGGAATGCGGGGTACATACTACCACACATTATGGGAATGTCCTACCATACAAACGTACTGGGCATCTGTCATGTCGGAAATATCCGAAGCGAGTGAAGTAGAACTACCACCAGAGCCCAGGTGCTGTCTACTAAATATATGGTCCCCTACGGACCTTAACCGGGGGCTGCAAACATGGGCCACACTGGGCATGGCTTCAGCAAAGCGGAATATCGCTAGAAAATGGGGGTCTAACCCTACACCTTCGAGAACGCAATGGGGGAATGACATGGATGCGGCGATGGTGGCGGAAAGGGCCGTTTATATGAATAGGGGGTGCCCGAAAAAATGGTCCCGAATATGGGATAAATGGAATGTGTACCGCGGTAACATATGCGAACCCCCACAGGAAATGTCGGAACCTGAAACAAGCCCATAGGGTGAGATAAAAGATGCACTGTATGTATGATGATGTCATATTCAAGACTGAGAAGGGAACCGAAGGGAATGTACGTATTAGTTGGTTGATGTAACTGTTTCTTGAAAGAATCAATCTCGAATATGTGATGCACAAATGTTTATGTAACATAATACGAACATCTATCGTAGGAATACATAGGCCATATTATATGCTAATGAATAAGAATGTAAAGTATTGGCCCATGAAGCGATCGAACTTTAATGTAAGCATTTCATGACGGAGATGACGAATTGTAACTGTATTGCTGCAATGCTAAAAAGCCAATAAAAACTAGACAGTATTAACAAATATATCACACATTAATCTAATTATACCATTTATTTACTAATAACACACTACCACATAAAACAATACAAAAATTATATTTATATTTTATATACCAACCAGCCAAAAAGCAAAAAAGTAAATACGTTATAACAATAAAACTTATCTTCCCCCCTCCCCACCAAGTGTGCCCCTAAAGTCTTGTTTTTGAAAGAGATAGAATGTTCAGTTTGGAGGGGGTATCCCCCGCCCACCGCTGGTTCATTGGGAAGACCTACGGACGACGATGTCACGACACCACATATAGCTATGGATTGCGCCGACTCTGTCGGTGCTCCCTGTGACGACCACATAACAGTTGCTACACCACGAGGTCACTACCATGCCGAGAATAGCAGACCACTCGCCACGGACAGTCCCCGCTCTGCTCAGGGGTGAACAACCGACCCTGTAGGGGATCATGAGGTAAACGCTACTGGATCACACGGTTAGGTGTGGTCGATTGACACAGGACCACCGAAGGGGGTAGACCAATGAGCGCTTTCTCGGGAACAATGTACCCATGGTCATGTATTACTGTACCGTATAATCACTGCTATGTTGGTTTTAAAATGCAAACAAAAACCCAATAAACAAATTTAAACAATAAAAACAATAAAACTTATCTTTACCTTCCGTCAATTCTCGTTCGTGCCCCTTCTCCTCACTTCGCCGGTCCACTCGATAGGCTCGAACAAAATAAAACCAATTCTCATTAGCACTTTCAACAAATTACATGCACGTTAAAACAACAAATAGCATTACATGTAAAACATTTAAAATAGACAGTATTAACAAATATATCACATATTAAACTAATTATACCATTTATTTACTAATAGCACAATACCACATAAAACAATTCAAAAATTATATTTACATTTAACATACCAAACTTCAAAATAGCAAATAAGTAAATATGTTATGAGACTAAAACTTACCTTTACCTTCCGTCAATGCTCGTTCGTGCCCCTTCTCCTCACTTCTCCAGTCCACTCGATAGGCTCGAACAAAACAACAAAAAATTCTCATTAGCACTTTCAATATATTACACGCACGTTAAAAAAACAAATAGCATAAAATGTAAACAATTTAAAATAGACAGTATTAACAAAGATATAACACATTAAATTAATTATACAATTTATTTACTAATAACACACTACCACATAAAACAATTCAAAAATGATATTTACATTTTACATACCAACCTTCAAAATAGCAAATAAGTAAATATGTTATACGACTAAAACTTACCTTTACCTTCCGTCAATGCTCCTTCGTGCCCCGTCTCTTCACTTCTCCGGACCACTTGATAAGTTTGAACAAAACAAAACATTCTCATTAGCACTTTCAACAAATTACACGCACGTTAAAACAAAAAATAGTATTCATTTAAAGCATTTAAAATAGACAGTATTAACAAATATATCACACATTAAACTAATTATACCATTTATTTACTAATAACACACTACCACATAAAACAATACAAAAATGATATTTACATTTTATATACCAACTAGCCAAAAAGCTAAAAAGTTAATACGTTATAACAATAAAACTTATCTTTACCTTCCGTCAATGCTCGTTCGTGCCCCTTCTCCTCACTTCGCCGGTCCATTCGATAGGCTCGAACAAAACAAAAACAAAAATTCTCATTTGCACTTTCAACAAATTACATGCACGTTAAAAAACCAAATGGCATAACATTTAAAACATTTAAAATAGACAGTATTAACAAAGATATAACACATTAATTTAATTATACCATTTATTTACTAATAACACACTACCACATTAAACTATCAAAAAAATACATTTAAATTTTATAAAACAACTAGCAAATCAGCAATACAATAAATATGTTATAGGAATAAAACTTTTTTTTACCTTCCGTCCATGCTCCATCGTGCCCCGTCTCTTCACTACTCCGGACCACTCAATAAGCTCGAACAAAACAAAACATTCTCATTAGCACTATCAACAATTTAAACGCACGTTAAAAAAACAAATAGCATTACATTTTAAACATTTAAAATAGACAGTATTAACAAATATATAACACATTAATTGAATTATACCATTTATTTACAAATAACACACTACCACATAAAACAATTCAAAAATTGTATTTACTTTTTATATACCAACCATCAAGATAGCAAATAAGTAAATATGTTATGAGACTAAAACTTACCTTTACCTTCCGTCAATGCTACTTCATGCTCCGTTTCTTCACTTCTCCGGACCACTCGATATGTTTGAACAAAACAAAATATTTTCATTAGCACTTTCAACAAATTACTCGCACGTTAAAACAACAAATAGCATTACACTTAAAGCATTTAAAATAGACAGTATTAACAAATATATCACACATTAATTTAATTATACCATTTATTTACTAATAACACACTACCACATTAAAATATCCAAAAAATACATTAACATTTTATAAAACAACTAGCAAATCAGCAATAAAATAAATATGTTATAAGAATAAAACTTTTCTTTACCTTCCGTCCATGCTCCTTCGTGCCCCTTCTCTTCACTTCTCCGGACCACTCAATAAGCTCGAACAAAACAAAACATTCTCATTAACATTTTCAACAATTTAAACGCACGTTAAAAAAAAATCAGCATTCCATTTTAAACATTTAAAATAGACAGTATTAACAAATATATAACACATTCATTGAATTATACCATTTATTTACAAATAACACACTACCAAATAAAACATTTCAGAAATTATATTTACATTTTATATACCAACCATCTAAATAGCAAAAAAGTAAATATGTTATGAGACTAAAACTTAACTTTACCTTCCGTCAATGCTCCTTCGTGCCCAGGCTCTTCACTTCTCTGGACCACTCGATAAGTTTGAACAAAACAAAACATTCTCATTAGCACTTTCAACAAATTACACGCACTTTAAAACAACAAATAGCATTACATTTAAAGCATTTAAAATAGGCAGTATTAACAAATATATCACGCATTAAACTAATTCTACCACTTATTTACTAATAACACACTACCACAAAAAACAATACAAAAATTATATTTACATTTTATATACCAACCATCAAAATAGCAAATAAGTAAATATGTTATGAGACTAAAACTTACCTTTACCTTCCGTAAATGCTCCTACGTGCCCCGTCTCTTCACTTCTCCGGACCACTCGATAAGTTCGAACAAAACAAATCATTCTCATTAGCACTTTCAAAAAATTACACGCACTTTAAAACAACAAATAGCATTACATTTAATGCATTTAAAATAGACAGTATTAACAAATATATCACACATTAAACTAATTATACCATTTATTTACTAATAACACACTACCACATAAAACAATACAAAAATTATATTTACATTTTATATACCAACCAGTCAAAAAGCAAAAAAGTGAATACGTTATAACAATAAAACTTATCTTTACTGTCCGTCAATGCTCGTTCGTGCCCCTTCTCCTCACTTCTCCAGTCCACTCGATAGGCTCGAACAAAACAAAAAAATTCTCATTAGCACTTTCAATAAATTACATGAACGTTAAAAAAAACAAATAGCTTAACATTTAAAACATTTAAAATAGACAGTATTAACAAAGATATAACACATTAATTTAAATATACAATTTATTTACTAATAACACACTACCACATTAAACTATCCAAAAAATACATTTAAATTTTATAAAAAAACTAGCAAATCAGCAATACAATCAATATGTTATAAGAATAAAACTTTTCTTTACCTTCCGTCAATGCTCCTTCGTGCCCCGTCTCTTCACTTCTCTGGAACACTCGATAAGTTTGAACAAAACAAAACATTCTCATTAGCACTTTCAACAAATTACACGCGCGTTAAAACAACAAATAGCATTCATTTAAAGCATTTAAAATAGACAGTATTAACAAATATATCACACATTAAACTAATTATACCATTTATTTACTAATAACACACTACCACATAAAAAAATACAAAAATTATATTTACATTTTATATACCAACCAGCCAAAAAGCAAAAAAGTTAATACGTTATAACAATAAAACTTATCTTTACCTTCCGTCAATGCTCGTTCGTGCCCCTTCTCCTCACTTCGCCGGTCCATTCGATAGGATCGAACAAAACAAAAACAATTCTCATTTGCACTTTCAACAAATTACATGCACGTTAAAAAAACAAATAGCATAACATTTAAAATAGACAGTATTAACAAAGATATAACACATAAATTTAATTATACCATTTATTTACTAATAACATACTACCACATTAAACTATGCAAAAAATACATTTAAATTTTATAAAACACCTAGCAAATCAGCAATAAAATAAATATGTTATAAGAATAAAACTTTTCTTTACCTTCCGTCCATGCTCCTTTGTGCCCCGTCTCTTCACTACTCCGGACCACTCAATAAGCTCGAACAAAACAAAACATTCTCATTAACATTTTCAACAATTTAGACGCACGTTAAAAAAACAATCAGCATTCCATTGTAAACATTTAAAATAGACAGTATTAACAAATATATAACACAATAATTGAATTCTACCACTTATTTACTAATAACACACTACCACAAAAAACAATACAAAAATTATATTTACATTTTATATACCAACCATCAAAATAGCAAATAAGTAAATATGTTATGAGACTAAAACTTACCTTTACCTTCCGTCAATGCTCCTTCGTGCACCGTCTCTTCACTTCTCCGGACCACTCGATATGTTCGAACAAAGCAAAACATTCTCATTAGCACTTTCTTTTTTTTTTTTTTTCTTTTTTTAACAATGACCTTTATTTCGTCGAATGGTTACACAGCGTAATGCCAACAACCCAGCAGGCTGGCCGCTATAACATATGATCAAGCATAACATAGCATCGTAAATCTCTGAGGAAATTGTCAATAGCATACATGGTGATATGGTTCAACTAGAATTAGGGGTGGCATCCGCGGCAGTTACTCAATAGACAACGGTCTTTGGGTTTTTAGTGTTTAGAACAAAAACAAAACAGAGGCACGGTTAGGAACAATCATGTGGTCATTAGTATATCATTACTTATTGAGTCTAGACATCTTTTCCTGATTTCTCACGGTAGATTCCGCCCCCAGCCTCGGCATCCACCCCGAGGGCCGTGTACAAATGCCGGAATGGAAACCCTCGACTTGGCATCCCTCACAGGTCCTGCCCCCTCAGCTTGCTGAACTTTGCATATAAGGGTCCCACTCCCATCCCCCAATCCCGCCCCTATCTCGAAGCGCTCCTACCATTAGCCCTCTAGCTCTTCGTCATCCGACTCATCCTGGACATCCTCCGGTAAGGGGTCGCAAATCCCCCCTCTATAGTCATTCCATTTGGTCCAAATCTTATTCCATTTTCTCAGGCAGGCACGGCTAGAGTATACTGCCCTCTCTGTCAGCATTACCCTATCCATGTTCAAACACCACAGTGAGTTGGTCGGCACCTCCGGCACCCCCCAGCGCTGCGCGATATCTCGCTTTGCCACCATCAACCCTATTGTTACCCAGAGTTGCCCATACCTTGAAAGGTCTGTGGGTTCCCAGATATTTAGCAGGCACCTCTTTGGTTCTGGTATTAGTGTAGTTTCTAGTGTCTGTGAGATTGTTCGCAGTACCCGTTTCCAGTATTCTTGGATTCGGGAGCAGTCCCATATGGTGTGATAGAAGGAGCCCTCCTCCCCGCAGCCTCGTAGGCAGTAAGGGTGTTCTATCCTGTTAATACGGTGTAGCATTGTCCTTGTGTAATATACCCTGTGTAGTATTTTAAGTTGTACTAGTCGTAGTCTTGCTGAGATGCCTACCTCCCTAGGTGACGCCAGCGCCCCATTCCATTCGTGTTCATCCATGTCAGTAGTGTCTCCCTCCCATTTTGCCTTCAAGGTCAGTGTCGGGTCTGGCATGTTATTGAGCAACTTGCGGTAAACAAGAGAGGTTGCACGTTCCGTCATAAATTCAGTAAGGAGGCGATCCTCCAGCGGGGAAGATTCGGGCAAGTCCGTATCTGTGGGCAGAGCAGCTAGTAGTGCATGTCGTATCTGGATATATCTAAAGAGTTCCCTCTCGCTGAGTTCATACAGTTCTTGCAGTCTACTGAAGGGCAGCACCTCCCCCCTGTCCCACAGATCGCCCACCGTAGAAATACCTATAGTGTCCCAGTGCGAAAATCCTTTGCTATTCCTCAAGCGACCAAGGACTCGGGAGTCCCACAGTGGAGTTAATTTGGTGATTCTCCCTTGCCATCCCAGAGCAGCCGTCGCCTTATGCCAGAGCGTCACTGTTAATCTGGTGGGTCCTAGTAAGGTGCGAATTTTACGACGGTCATACAATGGAGCCAACAAGCTATCATTGCCCAGCTGCCCCCTATCTGCCTGGAACGCCGGTTCCGCCTGGGAGGCGTGTAGCCATTGGTTGATAGGTTTAAGGTGCGCCGCCCAATAATACAGTTGGAGGTTGGGCAAGGCGATACCACCGTCGAACCAGCCCCAGTGCAGCTTGGATTGTGCGATGCGAGCGGGGAGGGCACCCCATAACAGGTTAGAGACCAACGCAGCGACCGTACGAAAGAATTGAGGTGTTATCGGGTAAGGTGTGTTCTCTAGGACATATAAAAATCTTGGCAAGGCCATCATTTTGTAAAGTGCCGCTCGCCCCAGGAGCGTCAGCGGGAGTCCCGACCAGAAGTGAATGTCACGCCTGAGTCTCTCCAAATGGGGTTTCAAGTTTTTATCTACGAATTCTATGGGGTCTCTGGTGACGTGTATGCCCAAATATTTAAACGACGAGCCCGCTATCCTCAGGGGACAGCCCGCGTCAAGGGCTGGTGCCCGTCCTTCCAGTACATACATTTCCGATTTGCTCCAGTTAATTGTATAGCCGGATACCAAGCCGTGAGCATCACAGAGATGTAACAGGGCCGGCACCCCGGTGTCAGGGTCAGTTAAATAGATCAGCATGTCATCCGCATATAGGGACACCCGGTCCTCCCACCCCTCTTTCCAGCGGATGCCTCTCAAGAGGGGCGAGGTTCTAATAAGTGTGGCAAGGGGTTCCAGGGAGATTGCGAACAATAGCTGTGAAAGGGGACACCCCTGTCTCGTTCCACGCCTCAACGCGAACTCTCGTGAGATATGCCCATTGGCCACCACCCGGGCAACCGGGTCAGTGTACAACAGCTTAACCCAGGCAACAAAGCGGGGACCAAAGCCCATGTGGGACAGTGCCTCAAATAAGTAGGACCATTCCACAAGGTCAAAAGCCATTTTGGCATCGAGGGCTAAAATCACCGCCCGTGATGTGACCGAGTCTGCCTTAGCTAGTACTCCGTGCAATCTGCGCAGATTTAACGCCGTATTTCTGTGTGGCATGAACCCAGACTGGTCCGGGTGAATGAGAGAGGACAAATGTGGTAATAATCTCATCGCTAAGAGCTTGGCCAATATTTTAGCTTCCGCGTTTAGCAGTGAGATGGGGCGGTATGAGGAGCACTCGTCAGGAGGTTTGCCCGGTTTGGAGATAGCTACTATAGTCGCTGCTCTCTGGTCTGGCGGGAGGGATCCCTTCTCCAGACATTCTTTAAACATCTCCAGCAAATGTGTACTAAGGGTGTCAGGCATTGTTTGGTACCACTCCACCGGTATCCCATTAGGCCCCGTAGCCTTTCCTGGGTGCAGGGCATGAATAGCTAGTTGAATTTCTTCGGCGGTGATGTCCGCGTCTAATTCACACGACACCTCCGTTGTCAGCGTCTGCACCTCTATCGGCGCTAGTACCTCCCTGGCCATTTCAGGAGTGATTACCTTCTCCGGGGTGTAAACCCTTTCAAAGTGGGACGCAAGCAGCCCTACAATTTGTTCCGGGCTAGTATGTAGCTCTCCACTGTCGTCCCTCAACCCTAGGATTCCCCTTGAGGTCCCCTCCCGTTTGTCAAGCCATGCCAGGAGTTTCCCCGCCTTGTCGCCCACCTCGTAGATCCTATTTTGAGTGTCTGTCAGTTGCCCTTTAACGTGCACGCGCAAGTGGTCAGTATACAGTTGCTGTTGCAGCGCCAGCGCATGTAGGGTGGATGAAGTGGGGTGATGTTCGTGGTCCGTCGACACCTTCTGTAAGGTTAATTCCAGATCATCGAGTTCCTGAGAACGTGCCCGTTTGTAGCCTGTAATGGTGTTTATGGCTTGCCCCCGCAATACTGTTTTAAACGCTTCCCAGAGTACCGCTGAGGAGCGCACGGAGTGGACGTTTTCAGTGAAATACTGCGTTGTTGCAAGCTTAAGAGCCTTGCGGACCTGGGGTATCTTGAGGTAAGTAGCGTGTATGGGATATATGCGAGTGTGTGTACGTTTCTGGGAAGAGAGAGTAAGGGGGAGCGGAGAATGGTCTGAGATCCCTCGAGGGTGGATCGCCATAGTGTCCACGTGCCGAAGACCCTCCCCCAGAGTCAGGAAGTGGGCTATCCTCGACAAACTCCCATGCACCGCCGAGTGGAAGGTGTATTGTTTCGCCTTGGGGTGGAGGTGTCTCCATATGTCAATCAGGCCTATGGCCGTCAGGAAACATTGGAGGCGGGGGGTCCCCCCCGCGGGCGTTGGCGTAGGAAACCGGTCAAGGTGTACATCTAAGATAGCATTGAAGTCTCCCCCAATAATAACCTCCCCCTTGGGAAGAGCCAGAAGGAAGTCACCCAGTTTTGGGAGGTGTACAGAGTGTAGTGCAGGTGGAATGTATACAGAAACTAGGTTGATGAGGTTCCCCTCCCACCACCCCTGCAGGGCTGCGAAACAGCCTTGATCGTCGGTTTTAGTGAGTAGGGGGATGAATTGTGTGTTTTTGCGCATCAGGATGCCGGTCCCTCTGGAGCCCGACGTGAAGCCCGAGTGGACTATCATCTTGTAGCCTCGTCTATCCATGGCCTTGGTGGCATTTCCCAGTAAGTGAGTTTCTTGCAATAGCGCTATCGAGGGTTTTAGTCTCGTGAGTGCGGTCAGTACCAGCCCCCGTTTCAACTTGTCTCCCAGCCCTCTCACGTTCCAGGTCATGAGGCGCAATGAGGGACACCACGTCTCAACTCCTCCCCCATCCTCCTCAGGAATTGGAATGCCCGCCATTAGATATCATGGGGTACATAGTGCAACCACGGGCAATCGCGGCATCTACTCTAGGTGCGCAGTTGATTACGCAAGTGTCAAAGGTTCCGCCGGGAGCGGTACATCCCCGCTCACTTCTCTCACCTGTTCTTGAGTCATTTGGAAGTCTAGATTCATTCTGTGACCGTGCAAGTGCGTTCCTAACTCTAACCAAACCATCCCCCCCCCCAACCCCCCCTCCCTGCATCCCTGCTTAACGGACTTTCAACTGCCCGCCTCCCCAACTGAGCAGAGCGCTTTACCCATCCCATAACCAGAGTACTTGCGTGTACGGGGGAGAGCAGCTCCCCGAGCAGGCGGCATCCCCGCGTGCTTCCGGAGTAGTTTCACCAGAGTCCAATAGCAGCTTCCGAAGGATGCGTCGACGATCAACAGTCTACACCGAAGCCAGTATCCGAGTAGGGGTCACTCCTCTCCGCCAGCTCCCCCAAACCCATGTGAGGGCGAGCCTTCCGCTCCTCCTCGGCCGGATGATTGTGAGCCTGTCCCGCTGTTTCCTCCGCGGTCGTGATTCTGTCTGGGTGGTTTCCGCTGCCGGTCTACTGTACGCCATCCCTCCAACCAGTCCCGGGCAGCGGCCGGGGTGTCGAAGAACCACACCTTTTTATCCGCCACAACACGCAGGCGGGCCGGAAATTGCATCGAGTATTGTAGTTCCTTTTCCCGCAGGGTTTTCTTAACTTCCAAAAACGTCCTCCTCCTCCTGGAGACCTCCGCCGTGTAGTCCGGGTAGAACGCTATTTTTGAGTTTTGAATCTGGATGGCCGGCGCCACTCGTGCAGCTTGCAAGATGGCGTCGCGGTCCCTGAAATTGAATAGCCGTGCCAGTATTGGCCGAGGTGGTCCTCCTGTCTTAGGCTTCCCCCCGGCACCCTGTGGCCCGCTCCACCGAAAAGAAATTCGACAGTCCCTTGGGCTGAAGCCTTGTTTTGATCATGTCCTCCACATAGAGGTCCATCGCCCCCGTATCTTCCGATTCCGGCACCCCCAAAATTCGGACATTGTTGCGCCGCGAGCGCCCTTCCTGGTCATCCAGCTTGTCACGAAGCAGTTTGTTGTCCGTCTGCAGTCTTTCCATGGCCGTCTGCAGTTCGGATACATCTTCGACCAAGGATTTGGTGACAACCTCCATCTGCTTGACCTTTTCGGACATTTTGTGGAGGTCCGTCCGGATCAAGGTGACCTCTGTCGCCGTAGCTCCCACTGTCGCTTGCACCTGCGCCAACGCTGCCAAGACGTCTTCAATGGTGGCCTTTTTGCTCCCCTCCGATTCCGTCGTCTTCCCCGCCGTTTTGCGTTGCTCCTGGGGTGGAGAGTGCCTTTCATAGGCGAATTTGTCCAACTTGGCCTGGGTGACATTCTGTCAGTGGCCTCTTTGCGCCATGATTCAGCGTGTGCTCGGGTCAGGGCAGGACGGACACCCGCCGGTGTGCAAGGTCTGCTGTGAGGGAAGAGAAGGATTCCTCCTGCGCCTGTGGTTACTGGATTCGTCCACACTGCCACCGCAGTTCAAATCACGCTGATTCTAGGTCCGATGCTTGGCGGGGCGCCGTGGGTCCGGGCAGGGTCCCGGGTGCGTCCCCGTATGTCACCGACACGAGGTGCTCCCCGGCGTAGGTATCCTTGATGGACTCTCCACCCTGGACCGGATCGTAGAAGGGAAGGAAAAGGGAGGGGGTGGGGGTTCGCCCAGCCCCCCCCGTTCGCGGCCGCCACCGGCCGTCTGACGTCGAGGGCGAGGCAGTCCAGTGTGCGGAGTCCCCTGTATGTACTCGGGGCCCCGACCCAACCACCACCAATCAGGGACCGCCGCCTCAGGGAGACAGCGCACATCCAGCGCCGAAAATGGCGGCTCGGCTGTCAGGACCGGAGGCGTATGGTACACCTCTCAGTCCGCGTCCACGGCGCCCTCGGCCGCTGTCGGTGATCCTGGAGCTCCGCTAGCGCTCCCGGGCTCCCGTGGGGAAGGTCGCGGATGTCCGGGCAAAAATAGCGTTGGACCGGCACTTCCGGCCAGACACAGCCGCCGAGAGCGCACCTCCGGTCGGCCACCAAGGGGACTAAGGCTCCGCCGCTCGCAGGCTGAGGTCAGGCCCCACCTCGTCCCAGGCGTCATCCGGCTCTCTGGGTCCGTAGGCTCGTCGTGTCCTTCACAAAATTGCAGCGCTAGATGCTGCCAGGACTCCGGCTCCAACCCGCTCCTTCAGCCACCCTAGATTGCAGGATAATTATGACGGATTCATGCGGGAAGCCTCCACTGCTCGGGAGCCTCACTAATCTGCTGCCGCCATCGAAGGCTGCTAGCCACGCCCCCCCCTCATTAGCACTTTCAACAAATTACACGCACGTTAAAACAACAAATAGCATTACATTTAAAGCATTTAAAAATAGACAGTATTAACAAATATATCACACATTAAACTAATTATACCATTTATTTACTAATAACACACTACCACATAAAACAATACAAAAATTATATTTACATTTTATATAGCAACAAGCCAAAAAGCAAAAAAGTCAATACATTATAACAATAAAACCTACCTTTACTTCCGTCAATCCCCCTTCGCGCCCCTTCTCCTCACTTCTCCAGTCCACTCGATAGGCTCGAACAAAACAAAAAAAATTCTCATTAGCGCTTTCAATAAATTACAAGCAAGTTAAAAAAACAAATAGCATAAAATGTAAAAAATTTAAAATAGACAGTATTAACAAAGATATAACACATTAGATTAATTATATAATTTATTTACTAATAACACACTACCACATAAAACAATTCAAAAATTATATTTACATTTTATATACCAACCATCAAAATAGCAAATAAGTAAATATGTTATGAGACTAAAACTTACCTCTACCTTCCGTCAATGCTCCTTCGTGCCCCGTCTCTTCACTTCTCCGGACCACTCGATAAGTTTGAACAAAACAAAACATTCTCATTAGCACTTTCAACAATTTAAACGCACGTTAAAAAAACAAATAACATTACATTTTAAACATTTAAAATAGACAGTATTAACAAATATATAACACATTAATTGAATTATACCATTTATTTATAAATAACACACTACCACATAAAACAATTCAAAAATTATATTTACATTTTATACACCAATAATCAAAATAGCAAATAAGTAAATATGTTTAAGAGACTAAAACTTTGCTTTACCTTCCGTCAATGCTCCTTCGTGGCCCGTCTCTTCACTTCTCCGGACCACTCGATAAGTTCAAACAAAACAAAACATTCTCATTAGCACTTTCAACAAATTACACGCACGTTAAAACAACAAATAGCATTACATTTAAAGCATTTAAAATAGACAGTATTAACAAATATATCACACATTAAACTAATTATACCATTTATTTACTAATAACACACTACCACATAAAACAATACAAAATTTATATTTACGTTTTATGTACCAACCAGCCAAAAAGCAAAAAAGTAAATACGTTATAACAATAAAACTTATCTTTACCTTCCGTCAATGCTCGTTCGTGCCCCTTCTCCTCACTTCGCCAGTCCACTCGATAGGCTCGAACAAAACAAAAACAATTCTCATTAGCACTTTCAACAAATTACATGCACGTTAAAAGCAAAACATTTAAAATAGACAGTATTAACAAAGATAAAACACATTGATTTAATTATACCATGTACTTAGTAATAACACACTACCACATTAAACTATCCGAAAAATACATTTAAATTTTATAAAACAACTAGCAAATCAGCAATAAAATAAATATGTTATAAGAATAAAACTTTTCTTTACCTTCCGTCCATGCTCCTTCATGCCTTGTCTCTTCACTACTCCGGACCACTCAATAAGTTAGAACAAAACAAAACATTCTCATTAGCACTTTCAACATTTTAAACGCACGTTAAAAAAAACAAATAGCATTACATTTTAAACATTTAAAATAGACAGTATTAACAAATATATAACACATTAATTGAAATATTCCATTTATTTACAAATAACACACTACCACATAAAACAATTCAAAAAATTATATTTACATTTTATATACCAACCATCAAAATAGCAAATAAGTAAATATGTTATGAGACAAAAACTTACCTTTACCTTCCGTCCATGCTCCTTCGTGCCCCGTCTCTTCACTTCTCCGGACCACTCAATAAGCTCGAACAAAACAAAACATTCTTATTAGCACTTTCAACTATTTAAACGCACGTTAAAAAAACAAATAGCATTACATTTAATACATTTAAAATAGACAGTATTAACAAAGATATAACACATTAATTTAATTATACCATTTATTTACTAATAACACACTTCCACATTAAACAAAACAAAAACTACATTTACATTTTATATACCAACCATCAAAATAGCAAATAAGTAAATATGTTATGAGACTAAAACTTACCTTTACCTTCCGTCAATGCTACTTCATGCTCCGTTTCTTCACTTCTCCGGACCACTCGATATGTTTGAACAAAACAAAACATTTTCATTAGCACTTTCAACAAATTACTTGCACGTTAAAACAACAAATAGCATTACACTTAAAGCATTTAAAATAGACGGTATTAACAAATATATCACACATTAAACTAATTATACCATGTATTTACTAATAACACACTACCACATAAAACAAAGCAAAAACTACATTTACATTTTATATAGCAACAAGCCAAAAAGCAAAAAAGTGAATACATTATAACAATAAAACCTACCTTTCCTTCCGTCAATCCCCCTTCGCGCCCCTTCTCCTCACTTCTCCAGTCCACTCGATAGGCTCGAACAAAACAAAACAAATTCTCATTAGCGCTTTCGAAAAATTACGCGCACGTTAAAAAAACAAATAGCATAAAATGTAAAAAATGTAAAATAGACAGTATTAACAAAGATATAACACATTAAATTAATTATACAATGTATTTACTAATAACACACTACCACATAAAACAATTCAAAAATTATATTTACATTTTATATATCAACCATCAAAATAGCAAATAAGTAAATATGTTATGAGACTAAAACTTACCTTTACCTTCCGTCAATGCTCCTTCGTGCCCAGTCTCTTCACTTCTCCGGACCACTCGATAAGTTTGAACAAAACAAAACATTCTCATTAGCACTTTCAACAATTTAAACGCACGTTAAAAAAACAAATAGCATTACATTTTAAACATTTAAAATAGACAGTATTAACAAATATATAACATATTAATTGAATTAAACCATTTATTTACAAATAACACACTACCACATAAAACAATTCAAAAATTATATTTACATTTTATATACCAACCATCAAATTAGCAAATAAGTAAATATGTTATGAGACTAAAACTTACCTTTACCTTCCGTCAATGCTACTTCGTGCCCAGTCTCTTCACTTCTCCAGACCACTCGATAAGTTTGAACAAAACAAAACATTCTCATTAGCACTTTCAACAAATTACACGCACGCTAAAACAACAAATAGCATTACATTTAAAGCATTTAAAATAGACAGTATTAACAAATATATCACACATTAAACTAATTATACCATTTATTTACTAATAACACACTACCACATAAAACAATATAAAAATTATATTTACATTTTATCTACCAACCAGCCAAAAAGCTAAAAAGTAAATACGTTATAACAATAAAACTTATCTTTACCTTCCGTCAATGCTCGTTCGTGCCCCTTCTCCTCACTTCGCCAGTCCACTCGATAGGCTCGAACAAAACAAAAACAATTCTCATTAGCACTTTCAACAAATTACATGCACGTTAAAAGCATGACATTTAAAACATTTAAAATAGACAGTATTAACAAAGATAAAACACATTATTTTAACTATACCATTTATTTACTAATAACACACTACCACATTAAACTATCCGAAAAATACATTTAAATTTTATAAAACAATTAGCAAATCAGCAATAAAATAAATATGTTATAAGAATAAAACTTTTCTTTACCTTCCGTCCATGCTCCTTCGTGCCCCGTCTCTTCACTTCTCCGGACCACTCAATAAGCTCGAACAAAACAAAACATTCTCATTAACATTTTCAACAATTTAGACGCACGTTAAAAAAACAATCAGCATTCCATTTTAAACATTTAAAAAAGACAGTATTAACCAATATATAACACATTAATTGAATTATACGATTTATTTACAAATAATACACTACCAAATATAACATTTCAGAAATTATATTTACATTTGATATACCAACCATCAAAATAGCAAATAAGTAAATATGTTATGAGACTAAAACGTAACTTTACCTTCCGTCAATGCTCCTTCGTGCCCCGTCTCTTCACTTCTCCGGACCACTCGATAAGTTCGAACAAAACAAAACATTCTCATTAGCACTTTCAACAATTACACGCACGTTAAAACAACAAATAGCATTACATTTAAAGCATTTCAAATACACAGTATTAACAAATATATCACACATTAAACTAATTCTACCACATATTTACTAATAACACACTACTACAAAAAACAATACAAAAATTATATGTACATTTTATATACCAACCATCAAAATAGCAAATAAGTAAATATGTTATGAGACTAAAACTTACCTTTACCTTCCGTCAATGCTCCTTCGTGCACCGTCTCTTCACTTCTCCGGACCACTCGATAAGTTCGAACAAAACAAAACATTCTCATTAGCACTTTCAACAAATTACACACACGTCAAAACAACAAATAGCATTACATTTAAAGCATTTAAAAATAGACAGTATTAACAAATATATCACACATTAACTAATTATACCATTTATTTACAAATAACACACTACCACATAAAACAATACAAAAATTATATTTACATTCATATAGCAACAAGCCAAAAAACAAAAAAGTAAATACATTATAACAGTAAAACCTACCTTTCCTTCCGTCAATCCTCCTTCGCGCCCCTTCTCCTCACTTCTCCAGTCCACTCGATAGGCTCGAACAAAACAAAACAAATTCTCATTAGCGCTTTCAATAAATTACACGCACGTTAAAAAAACAAATAGCATAAAATGTAAAAAATGTAAAATAGACAGTGTTGGAACCTAATGTTGTCAGGTCACCTAGGGTAGCCTGGCCTAGGGTAAGACAATCTCTATCAAAGGCACATGTGTAAAGGTTGCAAACCACCCAGCAGTAATTTAATGCAATAACACCCAAAAATGACACTACACCAATGTTTGTGGAAAAATACGAATTGTTTTATAAAAATAAGTTTGTTCCTCTTTATCACCTTTACATCAGTACTTCTCCTTATTCGACAGTTTTACTCCAAGAAACGTATTACACTTTATAACTTCAACTTTTCCTGCTCAATACATTTACATCAGGATACAATACCAATCTCACCCCACCTTCTACCAAAAATGTACACAATCAGCGAAGAATGTCAGTGGTTACACTAGTTTTACAGATGCGCTTGCAACCCCTATGAGGACCTTACACTCTTCCTAGTCAGAAGGTACTTTTAGCACAATTTTGACAGTTGGTTCTACCCCCAGCTTCTGGTTCATTGGCTGTTCTTCCCTGGACCTGAAATCAATGAGGATTACATCATCATGCTAATTTCCACCTACCAGGACACCCTAGGGGGGGGGGGAAACGAACAGTGTGTCTTGAATATGGTTACCTGCACAATGACTAATTTTTCCCCACACGGAAAGACCTTTTAAGAAACACCACTCCTCAGCCCCTTGAGGTGATTAATCCCTGGGGTTCATTCTTCCCCCCTTCCCACACTCTCCTTACTGTACAGCGGAGACTGCAATGTCCAAGTCTCCAAGTGACTGAGCTGACAGGCGGCTCTACAGGAGTTCCAGCCGGCAGCTGCTTGATCCGCTTCCTCCCGCCCAGCCAGCCACTCGATCTCAGTGCTCGCGCGGGGAGGATCGGGGAATGTCTCTCCCCTCTTCAGGAACTGCTATTGGCTCTTCCGCCTAACCTGCCACACAATTTCGGAGCTGGCGCGGACAAGGCTCACCACCGCTTCCGATCCGCTTCCGCTTCTCCGGCCGGCTCCGCCTCACAGAGTCAGACGGCTCAACCGGGCATGCGCGGAGGTGAAGTGGCTCTACACCCGAGCCTGCCCAGCGCTGACGGCTCTGCCTCCTCCGCTCCTCCCACTTCAGGACCGGCGGCCACGCTACCAGGCTGGCGCTGTTCACCTCACGCTGGCTCAGGTATAGACCTTCTGCTTCCACAACGACCGCTGCTCCAAACACACGGACCCTGTCTTCCCTACTTAGACAGCTGCTCTTCTCAGCTAGCAGTCTGCCACTACAGGTAGGAGGAGGGCTTCTGTTTAGTTATGTCGCCAGGGGAAATCAAGGGCAACCATGAGCAGAATTCATTTGAGGGGCTAATCGAGGGGGCCGCAAGGAATAACCCCTCAGCCTTTATCCTCTCTTCTTCTTAGCAACACTCTGCCATAGTCTTTCTAAAGTCTTTCCAACTAGGCAGATAACTGCGCTCCACAGCGCCGCAGTCTCCTTCACCCACTCACACCCCGTTCTTCCAGGCTAGGGATTGGTCAGGCGCCCAGGGTCTCCAGTAATCCCACGCAGCGGGGACAAGACAAGTAACCCAAGGGAGGAAGGGTGGTGAATCAATAAGGCAGCATCCTTAGACTGGGAGGTCAACCCTTTGACCATCCTACCCCCACCTTCTGCTACAGCCTGTCCTCCAGCTGACTCTCTCTGGTAAGACAAAATGGCTGACCAACATTCCGCCTTATATAGGCTGACCCTCAGAGGTCCAGAAGGGACCAGAAGGTTCTGGAATGCCCTACTCTATCCTATGGGACAGGTCCCAGGTATGACAGTTGTGACAGTTGGTAGCCACCATTTCGTGACTCCAAGGGAATTCCTGTCAGGAAAGGCCTCTAGGCCCGAGGTGAAGAACTATGAGGGCGAAAAAACACCTATCCCCCAGACCAACACCATAAAAACCTAGTGGACACAAAAATAAATAAAGGCATGAGGGGCAAGAAGGGGACAAAATAAATAAATAATAGGAGGGACTACGCAAAGGGCCAGACAGGTCTAACACGCGTCCCCCCCAGCTGAAAGTGGGGAGAGCTACCCAACCCCTTGGGAGTCCTCATCACTAAGGCGGAAATACCTAGAGAGACCGTCTGCATTGGCGTGGTCCACTCCAGGCCGATGTTCCACCCGGAAGTCCATTCCCTGTAGGGAGATGGACCATCTCAGCAACTTGGGATTTTCCCCCTTCATCTGCATTAGCCAACGAAGGGGTCGGTGGTCAGTCTGAACCAGGAAGTGCGAGCCAAACAGGTATGGCCGCAGCTTCTTCAGAGCCCACACCACCGCAAAGGCTTCCCTCTCAATTGCACTCCACTTCTGTTCCCGGGGAAGCAGTCTCCTGGATAGGAAAACCACAGGCTGATCCAGGCCCTCTTCATTCAGTTGCGATAACACTGCCCCAATGCCATGTTCTGATGCATCTGTCTGGACAATGAACTCCTTGGAGAAGTCTGGGGCCCTCAGGACCGGTGCTGCACACATTGCCTGCTTCAGTTTTACAAAGGCTTGCTGACAAGCCTCTGTCCAAACTACCCGTCGAGGTTGTTTCTTTGAGGTGAGCTCTGTGAGGGGCGCTACAATAGTGCCATACCCCTTCACAAAGCGACGGTAGTAGCCTGTGAGGCCCAGGAAAGCTCGGACCTCAGTCTGTGTCTTGGGGGGTTCCCAGGCCATAATTGCCTCCATATTTGTCTGTAGGGGCTGCACTGTTTCCCTACCCACCAAGTGTCCAAGGTACACAACCGACCCCTGCCCAATCTCACATTTGCTGGCCTTGATGGTCAATCCAGCTTGTTTCAGGGCCTGGAGAACTGCTTGCAAATGTTGCAAATGGTCCTCCCAACTGCTACTGAAGACAGCAATGTCATCCAGATAAGCAGCGGAGAAACCCTCCATTCCGGAGAGGACCTGATTCACCAGCCGCTGAAAAGTGGCAGGGGCGTTCTTGAGCCCAAAGGACATCACGCAGAACTGGAAGTGTCCCTCAGGCGTGGAGAAAGCTGACCTTTCTTTTGCTCCGTCTGTAAGGGAGATCTGCCAGTACCCTGAAGTGAGGTCAAAGGTACTCAGATATTGGGCAGCTCCCAGCCGGTCAATCAATTCATCCGCCCTAGGGATCGGATGAGCATCAGTCTTGGTGACTGAGTTCAGTCCCCGGTAATCCACACAGAACCTCAGTTCTGGAGTGGTGCCTGGTGGAGCTGCCTTTGGCACTAGAACCACCCGACTGGACCAGGGGCTGCTGGAAGGTTGAATAACTCCTAGCTCCAGCATCTTGGCAACCTCACCATGGATGCTAGCCTTCACCTTGTCGGACAGCTGGTAGGTCTTTGACTTCACTGGTGGGCTGTCCCCTGTGTCCACATCATGGGTACACAGGTGAGTCCTTCCCGGGACAAGGGAGAACAGCGTAGAATATTGCTCCAGTATCTGGCGACAGTCCTCCCGCTGTTCAGGAGTTAGGGTTGGAGAGAGAATCACTCCCTCCACTGACCCATCCTTTTCTTGAGACGAGAACAAGTCTGGGAGGGGTTCGCTTTCCGCTTCCTCTCCCCCATCAGTCACCATCATTAAGATGACCTCGGGCCTCTCATGGTGGGGTTTGAGTCGGTTAGCATGTAGCACTCGTAGGGGCTGTTGAGGGGTCTTAAGGTCCACCAGGTATGTGGCCTTACCCTTCTTTTCCAACACCTCAAAGGGGCCTGTCCAGCGATCCTGGAGGGCACTTAGCTCTCCAGGCTCCATCCCCCACACTTTCTGGCCAGGCTCCAATTCCACCTGGTGAGCGTTGTGGTCATACCACTCCTTCATCACTGCCTGGCTGGCCTCCAAGTTGTCAGAAGCTTGCTTCCACAACTTCGCCATTTGGCTCCTAAGGCCAGCATGTAGCTCACCACATCCTGGGGGGGTTTCCTGGGAGACTTTTCCCATCCATCCTTCACCAGGCTGAGAGGACCGCGTACAGGGTACCCATACAGAAGCTCAAAGGGGCTGAAGCCCACTCCCTTCTGTGGCACTTCCCTGTAGGAGAATAGCAAACAGGGTAGGAGGACGTCCCACTTCCTCCGCAGGCTTTCAGGCAGACTTCTGATCATGCCCTTCAAGGTCTTGTTGAACCTTTCGACCAGTCCATTGGACTGGGGGTGATAGGGAGTGGTGAACCGGTAGGTCACTCCACACTCCTTCCACATTGACCGCATGTATACTGACATAAAGTTTGTCCCCCTGTCGGACACAACTTCCTTGGGGAATCCCACTCGGGTAGAGATCCCCATCAGGGCCCTAGCCACCACAGGTGCAGTGACAGTCCTCAGAGGAATTGCCTCTGGGTACCGTGTGTCATGATCCACCAGAACCAGGATAAACCTGTGACCAGCTGTTGTTGGTGGATCCAATGGCCCTACAATGTCGATGCCCACCCTTTCAAAGGGGGTGCTAACGACTGGAAGTGGTTCCAGGGGAGCTTTCAGCTTCACCCCTGTTTTCCCACTGGCCTGGCAGGATACACATGTCCGACAGTAAGTGTTGGACGCCACTTTCATCTGAGGCCAGTAAAAGTGGGGGACAATCCGAGCAAAGGTCTTGTCCTGACCTAAGTGTCCTGCCAAGGGTATTGCATGAGCCAATTCCAGCAGAAAGGCTCGGTACCGTTGCGGAACTACCAAGGCCCTTGATGAACCAGGTAAGGGTATCTTGGGTTCACTGTAGAGGAGTCCATCCTCCCAGTAAATGTGGTAGTGTCCCGCAACGTCCCCTGCTGCCTGGGCTTCAGCCTGTCGCCTCAGTCCCTCAAGGGTAGGGCACTCCTTCTGGCCCTTACAGAACTCCTCTCTGGTAGGCCCTCCCTCCACATGCCACTCAGCAGGGATGGGCAGGTCCTCCAGAGAAACTACTTCCCCCTCCACGGACTCCTGGTCCACCACCGCAGGCAGCCGATCTGTCACATGGGGTGTGGAAGCCGAAGCAGGCTTCCCCTGACTTCGTGTCTGTCCCTTTTTGGCAGCGGGTTGGGCCATTGTTCCAGGCTCCAACCCAGGCGAACTCCCTCTCCGGGCAGTCGTAGACCTTGTGCTTACACAGGCCCAGTCAGGTGTACCCAGCATCGCAGAATGCGTCCGGTATTCCACCTCTCTCCAGGCATTGTGCTCCATATCATTCCCCAGCAGACAATCAACTGGCACGGCAGGGCTTACGGCAACTCGAAGTGAACCTGCAACCCCTTCCCACTCAAAGGGAACCTCAGCCACGGGATAGTGGCCCAGTCTGCCATCAGCCATCGCGGCAGGGTGGAGTACATTGGGAACCACCTGCTCTGGAGACACCAGCTGACTTCTCACCATAGTCATACTGGCTCCTGTATCTCTCAGAGCCTCCCCTCTCTGGCCATTGATGGTGATCCATTGTTCATACTTAACAGTATTTGGGGGCACCTGGATCTTAGGAACCATCTCCCGTTCTCCCAGGGACACTAAGGTGACACCCGCCCACTCACCCCCCTTATCTAAGGGCAACTCCTCCCCAAGCGCTACACTAGCTACTCCCGGGGCTTTTCCTCCGGTGGGAGGGGGTGGTCTCTTTGGGCATCTGACATCTCCCTTATAATGTCCAACACCACCACACTCGAAGCAGTGGACAACCCTTGGCTGCTGGCTTTGGCCAGGATGAGGGTTTCTGGGCGGGTTAGCCTTAGGGGTGAAACCTGTTCCCTTTCCCTGGAAACTGTTTTGGGGACCTTTAGAGAACTCCCGCTTTTTATCTCCCCCCTCCTTCTTCTGAGGGGCGCCCTGTCCGGCCTTTTGGGAATCCCCTCCAGTCCCCTTTGAGGACACCCGGGTACTTGCCCAGATGTCCGCCTCCTCTGCAAGCTTCCGAGGGTTAGTCAGCTTGCTGTCCACCAGGTGTTGGCGCAGCTCGGGAAAACATTTCTCGAGTAGATGCTCTTTCAAAAAAAGATCATACAACCCCTCATAATCCTTCACCTCACTGCCCTGTACCCAGCCCTCCAATGCCTTCCTCGCATAATCTAGGAAGTCCACCCAGTTCTGGGTGCTTAACTTGTGGCTCCCCCTGAACTTCTGGCGATACTTTTCTGGGGTTAGCCCAAACTTCCTGATCAATGCTAGCTTCATGGGGGGGTAGTTAGTCTGCTCCTCTGGCTCTAAAGCTAACAAGGTGTCTCGACCAGTGGGAGGCATATACTTATACAACCCACCCCCCCCCAGTGTTTTTCCTGGATCCCATGGGCTCTTAAGGAGACCTCATAGGCAGCCAGCCATTTGGCTATATCATCCCCCTGACTATAGCTGGCAATTATATCCTTAGGCAGGTAGGGTCTGGACTCCCTGGTGGGTTCTCTGGTTTTGCTGCCACCATTTGGAGTTGGAAAGGGTCCCCGTTGCAGGGCCTGGAGTTCTAACTCTTTTAGTTTGAATTCATGAGCCATTCTCCGCTCTTCCTTCTCCTGTTCTAATCTGGCTAACTCCCACTTCAGCTTCCTTTTTTCCCTCCTGTCTGTGAGCTCCGCTTCGGTCAAGCTTCCCCAGGAGACACTACTGCCCCTCCTAGAAGAGGTCATTGGTTCGGGGAGTAGGTTTCCCACCTCTGGATGGAACAATCCCTCTACCCCTATGACCGTGCCCCGGTCTGTCTCCCCATCCTCCTCCTTCTCTTCATTGCGCGCTTCCACCCAAGCCCTCAAACTGGTCTGGAGTTCCCCCTTCTTGGCACCACACTTAAAGAACACTCCCATTTGTTGACAGAAATCTTTTAGCTGGGCCAATGAATAAGTGTCCAGTTTTTCCAGTGCAAATTCCATTTTGCAAAAGGCAACACAAGGTTAAGCACACAAAAAGAATAGAGTTGCAAGGGCAACCTGAAGCTACCTCCACCCCACCACCAGGAATAAATTTGGAAAAAGCAAAAATAAAAATTAGGAGGGCCGCTAGGAGAAAACTCCAGGTGTAGGTTAGTGGATTACACTCAATTACTGCAGAGTAGTTGCAACCACAGTCAAGATCCCACCGCTAGACACCAACTTGTTGGAACCTAATGTTGTCAGGTCACCTAGGGTAGCCTGGCCTAGGGTAAGACAATCTCTATCTAAGGCACATGTGTAAAGGTTGCAAACCACCCAGCAGTAATTTAATGCAATAACACCCAAAAATGACACTACACCAATGTTTGTGGAAAAATACGAATTGTTTTATAAAAATAAGTTTGTTCCTCTTTATCACCTTTACATCAGTACTTCTCCTTATTCGATAGTTTTACTCCAAGAAACGTATTACACTTTATAGCTTCAACTTTTCCTGCTCAATACATTTACATCAGGATACAATACCAATCTCACCCCACCTTCTTCCAAAAATGTACACAATCAGCGAAGAATGTCAGTGGTTACACTAGTTTTACAGATGCGCTTGCAACCCCTATGAGGACCTTACACTCTTCCTAGTCAGAAGGTACTTTTAGCACAATTTTGACAGTTGGTTCTACCCCCAGCTTCTGGTTCATTGGCCGTTCTTCCCTGGACCTGAAATCAATGAGGATTACATCATCATGCTAATTTCCACCTACCAGGACACCGTGGGGGGGGAAAACGAACAGTGTGTCTTGAATATGGTTACCTGCACAATGACTAATTTTTCCCCACACGGAAAGACCTTTTAAGAAACACCACTCCTCAGCCCCTTGAGGTGATTAATCCCTGGGGTTCAGTCTTCCCCCCTTCCCACACTCTCCTTACTGTACAGCGGAGACTGCAATGTCCAAGTCTCCAAGTGACTGAGCTGACAGGCGGCTCTACAGAAGTTCCAGCCGGCAGCTGCTTGATCCGCTTCCTCCCGCCCAGCCAGCCACTCGATCTCAGTGCTGGCGCGGGGAGGATCGGGGAATGTCTCTCCCCTCTTCAGGAACTGCTATTGGCTCTTCCGCCTAACCTGCCACACAATTTCGGAGCTGGCGCGGACAAGGCTCACCACCGCTTCCGATCCGCTTCCGCTTCTCTGGCCGGCTCCGCCTCACAGAGTCAGACGGCTCAACCGGGCATGCGCGGAGGTGAAGTAGCTCTACACCCGAGCCTGCCCATCGCTGACGGCTCTGCCTCCTCCGCTCCTCCCACTTCAGGACCGGCGGCCACGCTACCAGGCTGGCGCTGTTCACCTCACGCTGGCTCAGGAATAGACCTTCTGCTTCCACAACGACCGCTGCTCCAAACACACGGACCCTGTCTTCCCTACTTAGACAGCTGCTCTTCTCAGCTAGCAGTCTGCCACTACAGGTAGGAGGAGGGCTTCCGTTTAGTTATGTCGCCAGGGGAAATCAAGGGCAACCATGAGCCGAATTCATTTGAGGGGCTAATCGAGGGGGCCGCAAGGAATAACCCCTCAGCCTTTATCCTCTCTTCTTCTTAGCAACACTCTGCCAGAGTCTTTCTAAAGTCTTTCCAACTAGGCAGAGGACTGCGCTCCACAGCGCCGCAGTCTCCTTCACCCACTCACACCCCGTTCTTCCAGGCTAGGGATTGGTCAGGCGCCCAGGGTCTCCAGTAATCCCACGCAGCGGGGACAAGACAAGTAACCCAAGGGAGGAAGGGTGGTGAATCAATAAGGCAGCGTCCTTAGACTGGGAGGTCAACCCTTTGACTATCCTACCCCCACCTTCTGCTACAGCCTGTCCTCCAGCTGACTCTCTCTGGTAAGACAAAATGGCTGACCAACATTCCGCCTTATATAGGCTGACCCTCAGAGGTCCAGAAGGGACCAGAAGGTTCTGGAATGCCCTACTCTATCCTATGGGACAGGTCCCAGGTATGACAGTTGTGACAGTTGGTAGCCACCATTTTGTGACTCCAAGGAAATTCCTGTCAGGAAAGGCCTCTAGGCCCGAGGTGAAGAACTATGAGGGCGAAAAAAACACCTATCCCCCAGACCAACACCATAAAAACCTAGTGGACACAAAAATAAATAAAGGCATGAGGGGCAAGAAGGGGACAAAATAAATAAATAATAGGAGGGACTACGCAAAGGGCCAGACAGGTCTAACAGACAGTATTAACAAAGATATAACACATTAAATTAATTATAAAATGTATTTACTAATAACACACTACCACATAAAACAATTCAAAAATTATATTTACATTTTATATAGCAACCATCAAAATAGCAAATAAGTAAATATGTTATGAGACTAAAACTTACCTTTACCTCCGTCAATGCTCCTTCGTGCCCAGTCTCTTCACTTCTCCGGACCACTCGATAAGTATGAACAAAACAAAACATTCTCATTAGCACTTTCAACAATTTAAACGCACGTTAAAAAAACAAATAGCATTACATTTTAAACATTTAAAATAGACAGTATTAACAAATATATAACATATTAATTGAATATACCATTTATTTACAAATAACACACTACCACATAAAACAATTCAAAAATTATATTTACATTTTATATACCAATAATCAAAATAGCAAATAAGTAAATATGTTATGAGACTAAAACTTTGCTTTACCTTCCGTCAATGCTACTTCGTGCCCCGTCTCTTCACTTCTCCGGACCACTCGATAAATTCGAACAAAACAAAACATTCTCATTAGCACTTTCAACAAATTACACGCACATTAAAACAACAAATAGCATTACATTTAAAGCATTTAAAATATACAGTATTAACAAATATATCACATTAAACTAATTCTACCACTTATTACAGTTGGCGGCATTGGACATTGACAGGGCGGGGTACGCAGCTTTACGGCTGAAACACGCATACCACACCGGGGGGGATAGATGCGGGCGACTGCTGGCACATAAGCTACGAATGGTTGCCCAGAAACGGGAGGTTTAGGAACTGAAAAGAAACGATGGTACAAGTATCACCGGAGATCGAGCAATAGCAGGGGCCTTCAGCGACTTCTATGCTACTCTATACGGAGCAGCCCCACCCGACCCGGAGGAGGAAACAAATTAAATGCATGTTAAAAAAACAAATAGCATTACATTTTAAACATTTAAAATAGACAGTATTAACAAAGATATAACACATTAAATTAATGATACCATTTATTTACTAATAACACACTACCACATAAAACAATACAAAAACTACATTTACATTTTATAAAACAACTAGCAAAACAGCAAAAAAGTAAATACGTTATAACAATAAAACCTACCTTTCCTTCCGTCAATCCTCCTTCGTGCCCCTTCTCCTCACTTCTCCAGTCCACTCGATAAGTTCAAACAAAACAAACCATTCTCATTAGCACTTTCACCAAATTACACGCACGTTAAAAAAACAAATAGCATAAAATGTAAAAAATGTAAAATAGACAGTATTAACAAAGATATAACACATTAAATTAATTATACAATTTATTTACTAATAACACACTACCACATAAAACAATTCAAAAATTATATTTACATTTTATATACCAACCATTAAAATAGCAAATAAGTAAATATGTTATGAGACTAAAACTTACCTTTACCTTCCGTCAATGCTCCTTCGTGCCCCGTCTCTTCACTTCTCCGGACCACTCGATAAGTTTGAACAAAACATTCTCATTAGCACTTTCAACAATTTAAACGCACGTTAAAAAAACAAATAGCAATACATTTTAAACATTTAAAATAGACAGTATTAACAAATATATAACACATTAATATAATTATACCATTTATTTACTAATAACACACTACCACATTAAACTATCCGAAAAATACATTTAAATTTTATAAAACAACTAGCAAATTAGCAATAAAATAAATATGTTATAAGAAAAAAACTTTTCTTTACCTTCCGTCCATGCTCCTTCGTGCCCCGTCTCTTCACTACTCCGGACCACTCAATAAGCTCGAAAAAAACAAAACGTTCTCATTAGCCCTTTCAACATTTTAAACGCACGTTAAAAAACCAAATAGCATTACATTTTAAACATTTAAAATAGACAGTATTAACAAATATATAACACATTAATTGAAATATACCATTTATTTCCAAATAACACACTACTGAATTCGATTTTATCGTAGCGCTGTGCCGCTAGACTGCGCATTGATTATTTATTTTTGTACATTGCTGCCTTTGCCTGCTTGCCGATTTGTGCCTGATTGTGCCGTTTCCACTGCCCATTTCATTGCCATTAGCATTACCTGTGCCCCAATCTCGTCCTGCTTGCCTTTTGGCTTGCTGCCATTTTGTTGTTGTTGTTGTGACCCCCAGCCCGGCTCTCCGCCCCGCTCCCGCCTCCCAGCTGCTCCTCCCTCGCCCCCGCCCCCTCCACCATCCACATATGACAGATGCTTTTGCGCGTAGCGGTCGCGCCCCATGCGCGCCGAAGGCGCGCCAAAGGTAAGCCCGTCTACGCCCGTCCGTGCCTGGACCGCGCCCAGCACCACACCCCCTGCTCCCCACAAATCCCATCCCACCCGCATTACCTACGACGCCGCTACCCTCTCTGCCCTTAACCCCGGCCGTCCACCAAACTGCTACCAAGCCGCCCCTGGACACACCCATGGACCCTTCACCTGCCACTCCTGCAAGCTCCAAACTGAGCTCCGACACCAACCACCTAAAGTGCATCCTGCTCAACACCCGCTCTGTCCACAGACACTCCATCGAACTCTGGAACCTACTCGACACTACATCGCCGGACGTCGCCTTCCTTACAGAAACATGGATGAACGCCTCATCAGCCCCCGACATCGCCATAGCCATCCCGGACACCTACAAGATCATCCGAAAAGATCGCACCAACCAAACAGGAGGAGGTATCGCCATCGTCCATAAGAACACCATCCGCATCACAACCATTTCTGACGATAACCTCGCCACTGCCGAACACCTTCACTTCCAGATCCACACCAACCCCAAAACCACACTCAGAGGCACCCTCACCTACAGACCCCCAGGACCCCGCACACAATTCAGCGAAGACATCACTGACTTCATCAGCCCACACGCCCTCCCATCCGAGAACTACATTCTACTGGGAGACCTCAATTTTCACCTGGAAAAGAAAAACGACAACAACACCACCACCCTCCTGGAAAACCTGGCCAATCTTGGACTCAAACAACTCGTTGACACCCCCACCCATTCTGCCGGACACACGCTTGACACTATCTTCACCTCCAGCAAGCACATCTCCTTCGATCACACCACAGCTCTCCATTGAACGGACCACAGCTGCGTCCACTTCAACTACAAAAAGTCCACGACCCACAACCCCCCACAACCCATTCCCAGAGGAAATTGGAACAAAATCACCACCGACCAGCTCTTCACATCGCTTCACCAAAACACCCCTGCCAATTCATCAGACCCTAACCAAGCAGCCACCAACCTCACACAGTGGATCACCCACAGCGCCGACGAACTAGCACCCTTCAAAAACCATCTAATCAAGCAAGGTAGCAAAAAAGACCCCTGGTTCAACGATGACCTTAAAAAATCCAAGAAGCTCTGTCGTACTCTCGAGAAAACGTGGAGAAAAAACCCAACCACTGACAACCTAGCCACCTTCAAGAACGCCACCCGCAAACACCATCAACTGATCCGATCCACCAAGAAATCAGCATTCAAGGATAGACTTGACAACAATACCCATAACAGCAAGGAGCTATTCAACATCGTCAAAGAATTCACTAACCCCTCCGCCGGCACTAACGACATCACTCCCTCCCAAGACCTCTGCGACTCTCTAGCCTCGTTCTTCCACAACAAAATCGCCGAAATACATAACAGCTTTGAAAACCAGTCAGAAGACCAGTCCACTCCACCCACCTCCGAACCAAAACCGCACCCTAACAACCTTTGCGCCTGGAACCCAATCACCACCGAAGACACCATCCGCCTGATGAACTCCATCCACTCAGGATCACCAACCGACCCATGTCCCCACCACATTTTCAACAAAGCAGACTCTATCATCGCACCCATCTCCGAGACGTCATCAACTGCTCCCTCAACTCCGCTACCTTCCCGGAAAGTTGGAAACATGCCGAACTGAGCGCCCTCCTGAAGAAACCCACAGCAGACCCCACTGAACTTAAGAACTACCACCCCATTTCGCTCCTCCCATTCCCTGCCAAAGTCATTGAGAAAGCAGTCAACAGTCAACTCGCTGCCTTCCTCGAATCCAACAAATCCCTCGACCCCTCACAGTCTGGCTTCCGAGCCAAACACAGCACCGAAACTGCCCTCTTCGCTGCAACAGACGACATCCGAACACTACTGGACAACGGAGAAACAGTCGCTCTCATCCTACTTGACCTCTCCGCAGCCTTCGACACAGTCTGTCACAGCACCCTCATACAACGCCTCAGCAATGTCGGAATACAAGGAAAAGCATTGGACTGGATCATCTTGTTCCTCACCGGAAGAACACAGAGAGTCCGCCTCCCCCCTTTCAAATCAGAGGCCACCGAAGTCATCTGCGGCGTACTACAAGGATCATCACTCAGTCCCACCCTCTTCAACGTATACATGAGCCCCCTCGCCTCCATCGTACGCCAACACAACCTCAACATCATATCCTACGCAGATGACACCCAGCTGATCCTCTCCCTCACCAAAGACCCAAACACTGCCAAAACCAACTTACATGAAGGAATGAAAGAAGTAGCCGAATGGATGAAGAACAGCCGTTTAAAACTAAACTCGGACAAAACAGAAGTCCTCATCCTAGGGCCATCCCCCTCTGCCTGGGATGACTCTTGGTGGCCTCCGGCCCTCGGTACCGCACCCATACCTACGGACCATGCACGTAACCTGGGCTTCATCCTGGACTCCTCCCTCTCGATGACCAGACAAGTCAACGCCGTCTCATCACCTTGCTTCAACATCCTACGAATGCTCAAAAAAATCTTCCGCTGGCTACCCACCGAAACAAGAAAGACGGTCACCCATGCACTGGTCACAAGCCGACTGGATTATGGAAACACCCTCTACGCCGGAACCACAGCCACACTATAGAAAAAACTCCAACGCATCCAAAACGCCTCAGCCAGACACATTTTGGACATCCCTCGGCAAGCTCACATTTCCAGCCACCTGAAAGACCTCCATTGGCTCCCTGTCAACAAGAGAATAACGTTCCGTCTCCTCACCCACGCACACAAAGCCCTCTGTGACCTAGGACCCGAATGCCTCAACTCGAGTCTATCCTTCTACACCCCCTCCCGACAACTACGATCGTCCAATCAAGCCCTTGCCGCAATTCCGCGCATCCACAGATCCACCATGGGAGGAAGATCCTTCTCCTACTTAGCGGCCAAAACCTGGAATTCTCTCCCCACCCACCTCCGCCTTACACAGAACCACCTCTCCTTCAGAAAGCAACAAAAAACTTGGATATTCGATAAATAAACACACCTCCCTCCCCCAAGCGCCTTGAGACCCTCTGGGTGAGTAGTGCGCTATACAAATTTTGGAACTTGAACTTGAACTTGAACTTAAAGCATTTAAAATAGACAGTATTAACAAATATATCACACATTAAAGTAATTATACCATTTATTTACTAATAACACACTACCACATAAAACAAAACAAAGACTACATTTACATTTTATATAGCAACAAGCCAAAAAGCAAAAAAGTAAATACATTATAACAATAAAACCTACCTTTCCTTCCGTCAATGCTCGTTCGTGCCCCTTCTCCTCACTTCTCCAGTCCACTCGATAGGCTCGAACAAAACAAAAAAACTTCTCATTAGCACTTTCAATAAATTACACGCACGTTAAAAAAACAAATAGCATAAAATGTAAAAAAATTAAAATAGACAGTATTAACAAAGATATAACACTTTAAATTAATCATACAATTTATTTACTAATAACACACTACCACATAAAACAATTCAAAAATTATGTTTACATTTTATATACCAACCATCAAAATAGCATATAAGTAAATATGTTATGAGACTAAAACTTACCTTTACCTTCCGTCAATGCTCCTTTGTGCCCCGTCTCTTCACTTCTCCGGATCACTCGATAAGTTTGAACAAAACAAAACATTCTCATTAGCACTTTCAACAATTTAAACGCACGTTAAAAAAACAAATAGCATTACATTTTCAACATTTAAAATAGACAGTATTAACAAATATATAACACATTAATTGAATTATACCATTTATTTACAAATAACACACTACCACATAAAACAATTCAAAAATTACATTTACATTTTACATACCAATAATCAAAATAGCAAATAAGTAAATATGTTATGAGAGTAAAACTTTGCTTTACCTTCCGTCAATGCTCCTTCATGCCCCGTCTCTTAACTTCTCTGGACCACTCGATAAGTTCGAACAAAACAAAACAAAACATTCTCATTAGCACTTTCAACAAATTACACCCACGATAAAACAACAAATAGCATTACATTTAAAGCCTTTAAAATAGACAGTATTAACAAATATATCACAAATTAAACTAATTATACCATTTATTTACTAATATTACACTACCAAATAAAACAAAACAAAAATTATATTTACATGTTATATACCAACCAGCCAAAAAGCAAAAAAGTAAATACTTTATTAACAAAGATATAACACATTAATTTAATTACACCATTTATTTACTAATAACACACTACCACATTAAACTATCCAAAAAATACATTAACATTTTATAAAACAACTAGCAAATCAGCAATAAAATAAATATGTTATAAGAATAAAACTTTTCTCAACCTTCCGTCCATGCTCCTTCGTGCCCCGTCTCTTCACTTCTCCCGACCACTCAATAAGCTCGAACAAAACAAAACATTCTCATTAACATTTTCAACAATTTAAACGCATGTTAAAAAAACAATCAGCATTCCATTTTAAACATTTAAAATAGACAGTATTAACAAATATATCACGCATTAAACTAATTCTACCACTTATTTACTAATAACACACTACCACAAAAAACAATACAAAAAATATATTTACATTTTATATACCAACTAGCCAAAAAGCAAAAAAGTAAATACGTTATAACAATAAAACTTATCTTTACTGTCCGTCAATGCTCGTTCGTGCCCCTTCTCCTCACTTCTCCAGTCCACTCGATAGGCTCGAACAAAACAAAAACAATTCTCATTAGCACTTTCAATAAATTACATGCACGTTAAAAAAACAAATAGCTTAACATTTAAAACATTTAAAATAGACAGTATTAACAAAGATATAACACATTAATTTAATTATACCATTTATTTACTAATAACACACTACCACATAAAACAAAACAAAAATTATATTTACATTTTATCTACCAACCAGCAAAAAAGCAAAAAAGTAAATACGTTATAACAATAAAACTTATCTTTACCTTCCGTGAATGCTCGTTCGTGCCCCTTCTCCTCACTTCGCCGGTTCACTCGATAGGCTCGAACAAAACAAAAACAATTCTCATTAGCACTTTCAACAAATTACATGCACGTTAAAAAAACAAATAGCATAACATTTAAAATAGACAGTATTACCAAAGATAAAACACATTAATTTAATTATACCATTTATTTACTAATAACACACTACCACATTAAACAATCCGAAAAATACATTTAAATTTTATAAAACAACTAGCAAATCAGCAATAAAATAAATATGTTATAAGAATAAAACTTTTCTTTACCTTCCGTCCATGCTCCTTCGTGCCCGGTCTCTTCACTACTCTGAACCACTCAATAAGTTCGAACAAAACAATACATTCTCATTAGCACTTTCAACAAATTACACGCACGTTAAAACAACAAATAGCATTACATTTAAAGCATTTAAAAAAGACAGTATTTACAAATATATCACATTAAACTAATTCTACCACTTATTTACTAATAACACACTACCACAAAAAACAATACAAAAATTATATTTACATTTTATATACCAACCATCAAAATAGCAAATAAGTAAATATGTTGTGAGACTAAAACTTACCTTTACCTTCCGTCAATGCTCCTTCGTGCACCGTCTCTTCACTTCTCCGGACCACTCGATAAGTTTGAACAAAACAAAACATTGTCATTAGCACTTTCAACAAATTACACGCGTGTTAAAACAACAAATAGCATTCATTTAAAGCATTTAAAATAGACAGTATTAACAAATATATCACACATTAAACTAATTATACCATTTATTTACTAATAACTCACTACCACATAAAACAATACAAAAAATATATTTACATTTTATATACCAACCAGCCAAAAAGCAAAAAAGTAAATACGTTATAACAATAAAACTTATCTTTACTGTCCGTCAATGCTCGTTCGTGCCCCTTCTCCTCACTTCTCCAGTCCACTCGATAGGCTCGAACAAAACAAAAACAATTCTCATTAGCACTTTCAATAAATTACATGCACGTTAAAAAAACAAATAGCTTAACATTTAAAACATTTAAAATAGACAGTATTAACAAAGATATAACACATTAATTTAATTATACCATTTATTTACTAATAACACACTACCACATTAAACTATCAAAAAATACATTTAAATTTCATAAAACAAGTAGCAAATCAGCAATACAATCAATATGTTATAAGAATAAAACTTTTCTTTACCTTCCGTCAATGCTCCTTCATGCCCCGTCTCTTCACTTCTCCGGACCACTCGATAAGTTTGAACAAAACAAAACATTCTCATTAGCACTTTCAACAAATTACACGCGCGTTAAAACAACAAATAGCATTCATTTAAAGCATTTAAAATAGACAGTATTAACAATATATCACACATTAAACTAATTATACCATTTATTTACTAATAACACACTACCACATAAAAAAATACAAAAATTATATTTACATTTTATATACCAACCAGCCAAAAAGCAAAAAAGTTAATACGTTATAACAATAAAACGTATCTTTACCTTCCGTCAATGCTCGTTCGTGCCCCTTCTCCTCTCTTCGCCGGTCCATTCGATAGGCTCGAACAAAACAAAACAATTCTCATTTGCACTTTCAACAAATTACATGCACGTTAAAAAAACAAATAGCATAACATTTAAAACATTTAAAATAGACAGTATTAACAAATATATAACACATTAATTTAATTATACCATTTATTTACTAATAACACACTACCACATTAAACTATCCAAAAAATACATTTAAATTTTATAAAACAACTAGCAAATCAGCAATATAATAAATATGTTATAAGAATAAAACTTTTCTTTACCTTCCGTCCATGCTCCTTTGTGCCCCGTCTCTTCACTACTCCGGACCACTCAATAAGCTCGAACAAAACAAACCATTCTCATTAGCACTTTCAACAATTTAAACGCACGTTAAAAAAACAAATAGCATTACATTTTAAACATTTAAAATAGACAGTATTAACAAATATATAACACATTAATTGAATTATACCATTTATTTACAAATAACACACTACCACATAAAACAATTCAAAAATTATATTTACATTTTATATACCAATAATCAAAATAGCAAATAAGTAAATATGTTATGAGACTAAAACTTTGCTTTACCTTCCGTCAATGCTCCTTCGTGCCCCGTCTCTTCACTTCTCCGGACCACTCGATGAGTTTAAACAAAACAAAACATTCTCATTAGCACTTTCAACAAATTACACGCACGTTAAAACAACAAATAGCATTACATTTAAAGCATTTAAAATAGACAGTATTAACAAATATACCACACATTAAACTAATTATACCATTTATTTACTAATAACACACTACCACATAAAACAAAACAAAAATTATATTTACATTTTATCTACCAACCAGCAAAAAAGCAAAAAAGTAAATACGTTATAACAATAAAACTTATCTTTACCTTCCGTGAATGCTCGTTCGTGCCCCTTCTCCTCACTTCGCCGGTTCACTCGATAGGCTCGAACAAAACAAAAACAATTCTCATTAGCACTTTCAACAAATTACATGCACGTTAAAAAAACAAATAGCATAACATTTAAAATAGACAGTATTACCAAAGATAAAACACATTAATTTAATTATACCATTTATTTACTAATAACACACTACCACATTAAACAATCCGAGAAATACATTTAAATTTTATAAAACAACTAGCAAATCAGCAATAAAATAAATATGTTATAAGAATAAAACTTTTCTTTACCTTCCGTCCATGCTCCTTCGTGCCCGGTCTCTTCACTACTCTGGACCACTCAATAAGTTCGAACAAAGCAATACATTCTCATTAGCACTTTCAACAAATTACACGCACGTTAAAACAACAAATAGCATTACATTTAAAGCATTTAAAAAAG
Organism: Lissotriton helveticus; assembly: GCF_964261635.1. Classification (NCBI taxonomy): domain Eukaryota; kingdom Metazoa; phylum Chordata; class Amphibia; order Caudata; family Salamandridae; genus Lissotriton; species Lissotriton helveticus. The sequence goes on along the minus strand of NC_136069.1, from coordinate 749,660,570 downwards.
ACAGTATTTACAAATATATCACATTAAACTAATTCTACCACTTATTTACTAATAACACACTACCACAAAAAACAATACAAAAATTATATTTACATTTTATATACCAACCATCAAAATAGCAAATAAGTAAATATGTTGTGAGACTAAAACTTACCTTTACCTTCCGTCAATGCTCCTTCGTGCACCGTCTCTTCACTTCTCCGGACCACTCGATAAGTTTGAACAAAACAAAACATTGTCATTAGCACTTTCAACAAATTACACGCGTGTTAAAACAACAAATAGCATTCATTTAAAGCATTTAAAATAGACAGTATTAACAAATATATCACACATTAAACTAATTATACCATTTATTTACTAATAACACACTACCACATAAAAAAATACAAAAATTATATTTACATTTTATATACCAACCAGCCAAAAAGCAAAAAAGTTAATACGTTATAACAATAAAACGTATCTTTACCTTCCGTCAATGCTCGTTCGTGCCCCTTCTCCTCTCTTCGCCGGTCCATTTGTTAGGCTCGAACAAAACAAAAACAATTCTCATTTGCACTTTCAACAAATTACATGCACGTTAAAAAAACAAATAGCATAACATTTAAAACATTTAAAATAGACAGTATTAACAAAGATATAACACATTAATTTAATTATACCATTTATTTACTAATAACACACTACCACATTAAACTATCCAAAAAATACATTTAAATTTTATAAAACAACTAGCAAATCAGCAATATAATAAATATGTTATAAGAATAAAACTTTTCTTTACCTTCCGTCCATGCTCCTTTGTGCCCCGTCTCTTCACTACTCCGGACCACTCAATAGGCTCGAACAAAACAAAACATTCTCATTAGCACTTTCAACAATTTAAACGCACGTTAAAAAAACAAATAGCATTACATTTTAAACATTTAAAATAGACAGTATTAACAAATATATAACACATTAATTGAATTATACCATTTATTTACAAATAACACACTACGACATAAAACAATTCAAAAGTTATATTTACATTTTATATACCAATAATCAAAATAGCAAATAAGTAAATATGTTATGAGACTAAAACTTTGCTTTACCTTCCGTCAATGCTCCTTCATGCCCCGTCTCTTCACTTCTCCGGACCACTCGATGAGTTTAAACAAAACAAAACATTCTCATTAGCACTTTCAACAAATTACACGCACGTTAAAACAACAAATAGCATTACATTTAAAGCATTTAAAATAGACAGTATTAACAAATATACCACACATTAAACTAATTATACCATTTATTTACTAATAACACACTACCACATAAAACAAAACAAAAATTATATTTACATTTTATCTACCAACCAGCAAAAAAGCAAAAAAGTAAATACGTTATAACAATAAAACTTATCTTTACCTTCCGTGAATGCTCGTTCGTGCCCCTTCTCCTCACTTCGCCGGTTCACTCGATAGGCTCGAACAAAACAAAAACAATTCTCATTAGCACTTTCAACAAATTACATGCATGTTAAAAAAACAAATAGCATAACATTTAAAACATTTAAAATAGACAGTATTAACAAAGATAAAACACATTAATTTAATTATACCATTTATTTACTAATAACACACTACCACATTAAACAATCCGAAAAATACATTTAAATTTTATAAAACAACTAGCAAATCAGCAATAAAATAAATATGTTATAAGAATAAAACTTTTCTTTACCTTCCGTCCATGCTCCTTCGTGCCCCGTCTCTTCACTTCTCCGGACCACTCGATAAGTTTGAACAAAACAAAACATTGTCATTAGCACTTTCAACAAATTACACGCGTGTTAAAACAACAAATAGCATTCATTTAAAGCATTTAAAATAGACAGTATTAACAAATATATCACACATTAAACTAATTATACCATTTATTTACTAATAACACACTACCACATAAAAAAATACAAAAATTATATTTACATTTTATATACCAACCAGCCAAAAAGCAAAAAAGTTAATACGTTATAACAATAAAACGTATCTTTACCTTCCGTCAATGCTCGTTCGTGCCCCTTCTCCTCTCTTCGCCGGTCCATTTGTTAGGCTCGAACAAAACAAAAACAATTCTCATTTGCACTTTCAACAAATTACATGCACGTTAAAAAAACAAATAGCATAACATTTAAAACATTTAAAATAGACAGTATTAACAAAGATATAACACATTAATTTAATTATACCATTTATTTACTAATAACACACTACCACATTAAACTATCCAAAAAATACATTTAAATTTTATAAAACAACTAGCAAATCAGCAATATAATAAATATGTTATAAGAATAAAACTTTTCTTTACCTTCCGTCCATGCTCCTTTGTGCCCCGTCTCTTCACTACTCCGGACCACTCAATAAGCTCGAACAAAACAAAACATTCTCATTAGCACTTTCAACAATTTAAACGCACGTTAAAAAAACAAATAGCATTACATTTTAAACATTTAAAATAGACAGTATTAACAAATATATAACACATTAATTGAATTATACCATTTATTTACAAATAACACACTACGACATAAAACAATTCAAAAGTTATATTTACATTTTATATACCAATAATCAAAATAGCAAATAAGTAAATATGTTATGAGACTAAAACTTTGCTTTACCTTCCGTCAATGCTCCTTCATGCCCCGTCTCTTCACTTCTCCGGACCACTCGATGAGTTTAAACAAAACAAAACATTCTCATTAGCACTTTCAACAAATTACACGCACGTTAAAACAACAAATAGCATTACATTTAAAGCATTTAAAATAGACAGTATTAACAAATATACCACACATTAAACTAATTATACCATTTATTTACTAATAACACACTACCACATAAAACAAAACAAAAATTATATTTACATTTTATCTACCAACCAGCAAAAAAGCAAAAAAGTAAATACGTTATAACAATAAAACTTATCTTTACCTTCCGTGAATGCTCGTTCGTGCCCCTTCTCCTCACTTCGCCGGTTCACTCGATAGGCTCGAACAAAACAAAAACAATTCTCATTAGCACTTTCAACAAATTACATGCATGTTAAAAAAACAAATAGCATAACATTTAAAACATTTAAAATAGACAGTATTAACAAAGATAAAACACATTAATTTAATTATACCATTTATTTACTAATAACACACTACCACATTAAACAATCCGAAAAATACATTTAAATTTTATAAAACAACTAGCAAATCAGCAATAAAATAAATATGTTATAAGAATAAAACTTTTCTTTACCTTCCGTCCATGCTCCTTCGTGCCCCGTCTCTTCACTACTCTGGACCACTCAATAAGCTCGAACAAAACAAAACATTCTCATTAGCACTTTCAACATTTTAAACGCACGTTAAAAAAACAAATAGCATTACCTTTTAAACATTTAAAATAGACACTATTAACAAATATATAACACATTAATTGAAATATACCATTTATTTACAAATAACACACTACCACATAAAACAATTCAAAAATTATATTTACATTTTATATACCAACCATCAAAATAGCAAATTGGTAAATATGTTATGAGACAAAACCTGACCTTTACCTTCCGTCCATGCTCCTTCGTGCCCCGTCTCTTTACTTCTCCGGACCACTCAATAAGCTCGAACAAAACAAAACATTCTCATTAGCACTTCCAACAATTTAAACGCACGTTAAAAAATACAAATAGCATTACATTTAATACATTTAAAATAGACAGTATTAACAAAGATATAACACATTAAATTAATTATACAATTTATTTACTAATAACACACTACCACATAAAACAATTCAAAAATTATATTTACATTTTATATACCAACCATCAAAATAGCAAATAAGTAAATATGTTATGAGACTAAAACTTACCTTTACCTTCCGTCAATGCTCCTTCGCGCACTGTCTCTTCACTTCTCCGGACCACTCGATAAGTTCGAACAAAACAAAACATTCTCATTAGGGGGGCGTGGCTAGCAACCAGCCAAGATGGCCGCAAACTAACGGAGCTCTGTAGCTGAAGAGCTCTCTCGTAAAATAGCCGGTCACTTATCCGCGATACCGCAACTCATACTCCGCACCACCTGCCTACACTAAGCCTCCGGTGCACGGCGAGCCGACTTACGTCCCGGTACGTGGCAAGATTACGGAGATACGTCGAGGTCCACCCTGCGGCCTACTTTGGCGCCTGAAGCCGGGGACTGTGGTGAGTGCCAGGCCCGACCGGGTGAACACCTTGCAATACGGCTGGACGCATATCCAGGCACGGATGCGCCACGCTCCCGTAGCGCTGCATCGGCCCACGTAGCATCGGCGTGACCCCCACCTGGCCCCCCTGTTGCCCCACATCGCGGAAGACTAGCTTAGTAACGGCCCAGTGAAGGTGGACGATCGCCAACAGCCGCGAGCTCACAAGCCACGAGCCGCAACTGGTCACGGCACCCGGCCTCCTCAAGCAGCCGCAGCGACTTCATAGTGGAGCACCAGAGCGCGGAACACTGCGAGACCCAGCCGCCAACACCCTGCCCCTTTCCCGGGGTATTCAGGCGCGTAACTCGCGCGAATCCTAGCATCACGAACTGCTCGAAGCTGCCCTGAACATTGAAAGTGGAATTCTCTAACCAGCTCTGCATTCCATGCCCTAAAACCTATTGCCACAACGACCTAACAATCTACCACGCGCAGGTACTGCCACTGCTCGCATACCGAGCGCAGGAGAGCGTCTGACCGGCCCTACTCACCCGAGAACCACGCCGCTAGTCCCACTGCTCCATCAAGCTCGGCACCAACCCTGGACACATATTGATCTCGCTCTGAGGGACACATCCTGTAAGTTGCAGAATGAGTGGCAGGGGGACACGGGGCCAACAGACCCTGAAGCTGGACAAATTTGCCTACACTAAAGACCCGCCAAACGCCCCAAGAGGTGACACACAGCGTACGTCACCCCAGCCCAACGGGGCATCAAATGATACCGAGAAGGTCACCCTCCACGACGTGATGGCGACCCTAAAGATGATGCAATCCTCCATGGGCACCATATCTACAGACGTGTCGCTCATAAGGGCTGACTTAGCAAAAATGTTGGATCGCCTCGGGGAAGTGGAGAAGGCCACCAGTGGACTCGTTGGGGACACGTCAGACCTACAACGTAGGGTCTTACAACTAGAAAACGATAATACCACATTAAGAGCCAAACTTGACGATCAGGAAGGGTGCTCCCGGTGCGTTAACGTCCGCCTGATTGGCGTACCGGAATCTGAAGGTGGGCCAGCCTTGGACCTCTACGTTGAGGATCTTATACAAAAACAGCTCAAACTCAGGAGATTGTCCAACTATTTCTCGGTGGAACGGGCCCACCGAGTACCCGGAGGAAAGGCCAAACCAGGGGCTCCACCTCGCCCCATTTTGGCGCGCATTTTCAACTTCAGGGACCGAGACGCCATTTTACAAGCAGCTCGAACACACCCGCTGATCAGAATCGATAATTCAGACGTAAACTTCTATTCGGACTACACAGCGGCAGTAGCCCAACAGAGGAGGGGCTTCATAGATGTAAAGAAAGAACTGCGAGCCCAAGAACTTAAATATTCAATGCTCTTCCCGGCGAAGCTTCGCGTTGAATCGGAAGGTAAAACATGGTTTTTTGACTCGCCACGAGACGCCCAAGATTGGCTGGAGGGCTGGAGACCAGCTAGAGGACCCAAGAACCGCGACTCACGGCGGAACAACGGCAATAGGAGCCCTCAGATGACTGATGAAACTGAATAGGCAGGTGCTACCCTGCAGCCTACACGACGGACAATTTAGTGAAGGCCAAATTGGACACGGATGGCTCGGCTGAAAACTGCACCCTTATCCTCAGCTACGGCAAGGAGACTGCCAGCGGCTGAAAGACTATTTGGCCGTACCTGACATTGGCGAACAGGGTAAGACTCAGACCAGAGACGTGTGAATCGAGCAGGTAAGAAATTCTGATCTAACAGACATTGCATAATATTTTTATGGAAGAAAATCTACTAAAACCACTACAGAGGCTCAAATCGGATGTGAAACACTGGCGCTCCCTCCCACTGACACTGTTAGGAAGAGCAGCACTTTTCAAAATGCTTTCGCTCCCCAAATTCCTGTACGCACTACAAAATACCTCGTTTCCGATCCCGCTCACTTACTTCAAAGCGATAGATGCAGAAATCTCCTCTCTGCTATGGGACCGTAAACCGGCACGTATAACACATTCCAAACTTATCCGTAGCTGGTACGATGGAGGGATCGCACTCCCGAGTGTCAAGCTGTATTACTGGGCCTCACAACTGACGATCGTTAACCAATGGCTGCATGCTCCACAGCACGATCCAGCATACAGCCTAGACAGAGCTATACTCCCCACTGACAAACTAATGAAAGCTCTCTACACCAACAAACGACAGCATACACTCACTGGCCCGACGGCACACACGATCAGGATCTGGCATACAGCTCAAAGGGCCTTAGGATGGGAGGGAGTCTTTACACTTGCTACCCCACTCTGGGATACACGGCGTCTTGGTACCCTGGCCAACACTAAGGGCTTCAGACAATGGGACCTAATAGGCATTTCAAAGATAGGGGACATGTGGAACCAGGGAGCAATTATCACATTTGAGGCCCTGAAGGACAAGTACGGAATGGCAGATACCGAACTATACCGCTATACGCAAATCAGGCATGCCTTACAGGGCGCCATTCCTCCGGGGAACACACTAGCAGACTCCTCCCCACTGGAGGACAGACTCCTTACTGATCACCTGGAAAAAAAGGCTATCTCGCTTACATACCGTAAACTCATCAATAATCTTCCAGATCCCATGGTGGTACTCCGAAGCAAGTGGGAGGTGGAACTAAGGGATATAGACGACAAAGACTGGTTGTATGCACTAGCTTTGGCGAGAGACGCCTCCATACCATCCCGGCTGAAACTTATACAACTAAAGGTGTTACACAGAGTATACTATACACGCAATCTTTTGCACAAACTGGGACACATACCACAGCCCGACTGCCTGAGAGGTTGTGGAATGCGGGGTACATACTACCACACATTATGGGAATGTCCTACCATACAAACGTACTGGGCATCTGTCATGTCGGAAATATCCGAAGCGAGTGAGGTAGAACTACCACCAGAGCCCAGGTGCTGTCTACTAAATATATGGTCCCCTACGGACCTTAACCGGGGGCTGCAAACATGGGCCACACTGGGCATGGCTTTAGCAAAGCGGAATATCGCTAGAAAATGGGGGTCTAACACTACACCTTCGAGAACGCAATGGGGGAATGACATGGATGCGGCGATGGTGGCGGACAGGGCCGTTTATATGAATAGGGGTGCCTGAAAAAATGGTCCCGAATATGGGAGAAATGGAATGTGTACCGCGGTAACATATGCGAACCCCCACAGGAAATGTCGGAACCTGAAACAAGCCCATAGGGTGAGATAAAAGATGCACTGTATGTATGATGATGTCATATTCAAGACTGAGAAGGGAACCGAAGGGAATGTACGTATTAATTGGTTGATGTAACTGTTTCTTGAAAGAATCAATCTCGAATATGTGATGCACAAATGTTTATGTAACATAATACGAACATCTATCGTAGGAATACATAGGCCATATTATATGCTAATGAATAAGAATGTAAAGTATTGACCCATGAAGCGATCGAACTTTAATGTAAGCATTTCATGACGGAGATGACGAATTGTAACTGTATTGCTGCAATGCTAAAAAGCCAATAAAAACTAGACAGTATTAACAAATATATCACACATTAAACTAATTATACCATTTATTTACTAATAACACACTACCACATGAAACAATACAAAAATTATATTTACATTTTATATACCAACCAGCCAAAAAGCAAAAAAGTAAATACGTTATAACAATAAAACTTATCTTCCCCCCTCCCCACCAAGTTTGCCCCTAAAGTTTTGTTTTTGAAAGAGATAGAATGTTCAGTTTGGAGGGGGTATCCCCCGCCCACCGCTGGTTCATTGGGAAGACCTACGGACGACGATGTCACGACACCACATATAGCTATGGATTGCGCCGACTCTGTCGGTGCTCCCTGTGACGACCACATAACAGTTGCTACACCACGAGGTCACTACCATGCCGAGAATAGCAGACCACTCGCCACGGACAGTCCCCGCTCTGCTCAGGGGTGAACAACCGACCCTGTAGGGGATCATGAGGTAAACGCAACTGGATCACACGGTTAGGTGTGGTCGATTGACACAGGACCACCGAAGGGGGTAGACCACTGAGCGCTTTCTCAGGAACAATGTACCCATGGTCATGTATTACTGTACCGTATAATCACTGCTATGTTGGTTTTAAAATGCAAACAAAAACCCAATAAACAAATTTAAACAAAAAAAACAATAAAACTTATCTTTACCTTCCGTCAATCCTCGTTCGTGCCCCTTCTCCTCACTTCGCCGGTCCACTCGATAGGCTCGAACAAAACAAAACCAATTCTCATTAGCACTTTCAACAAATTACATGCACGTTAAAACAACAAATAGCATTACATGTAAAATATTTAAAATAGACAGTATTAACAAATATATCACACATTAAACTAATTATACAATTTATTTACTAATAACACAATACCACATAAAACAATTAAAAAATGATATTTACATTTTACATACCAACCTTCAAAATAGCAAATAAGTAAATATGTTATACGACTAAAACTTACCTTTACCTTCCGTCAATGCTCCTTCGTGCCCCGTCTCTTCACTTCTCCGGACCACTTGATAAGTTTGAACAAAACAAAACATTCTCATTAGCACTTTCAACAAATTACACGCGCGTTAAAACAACAAATAGTATTCATTTAAAGCATTTAAAATAGACAGTATTAACAAATATATCACACATTAAACTAATTATACCATTTATTTACTAATAACACACTACCACATAAAACAATACAAAAATTATATTTACATTTTATATACCAACCAGCCAAAAAGCAAAAAGTTAATACGTTATAGCAATAAAACTTATCTTTACCTTCCGTCAATGCTCGTTCGTGCCCCTTCTCCTCACTTCGCCGGTCCATTCGATAGGCTCGAACAAAACAAAAACAATTCTCATTTGCACTTTCAACAAATTACATGCACGTTAAAAAAACAAATGGCATAACATTTAAAACATTTAAAATAGACAGTATTAACAAAGATATAACACATTAATGTAATTATACCATTTATTTACTAATAACACACTACCACATTAAACTATCCAAAAAATTCATTTAAATTTTATAAAACAACTAGCAAATCAGCAATACAATAAATATGTTATAGGAATTAAACTTTTCTTTACCTTCCGTCCATGCTCCATCGTGCCCCGTCTCTTCACTACTCCGGACCACTCAATAAGCTCGAACAAAACAAAACATTCTCATTAGCACTTTCAACAATTTAAAGGCACGTTAAAAAAACAAATAGCATTACATTTTAAACATTTAAAATAGACAGTATTAACAAATATATAACACATTAATTGAATTATACCATTTATTTACAAATAACACACTACCACATAAAACAATTCAAAAATTGTATTTACTTTTTATATACCAACCATCAAAATAGCAAATAAGTAAATATGTTATGAGACTAAAACTTACCTTTACCTTCCGTCAATGCTACTTCATGCTCCGTTTCTTCACTTCTCCGGAGCACTCGATATGTTCGAACAAAACAAAACATTCTCATTAGCACTTTCAACAAATTACACGCACCTTAAAACAACAAATAGCATTACATTTAAAGCATTTAAAATAGACAGTATTAACAAATATATCACACATTAAACTAATTATACCATTTATTTACTAATAACACACTACCACATAAAACAATACAAAAATTATATTTACATTTTATATACCAACCAGCCAAAAAGCAAAAAAGTAAATACGTTATAACAATAAAACTTATCTTTACCCTCCGTCAATGCTCGTTCGTGCCGCTGCTCCTCACTTCTCCAGTCCACTCGATAGGCTCGAACAAAACAAAACAAATTCTCATTAGCACTTTCAATAAATAACATGCAAGTTAAATAAACAAATAGCATAAAATGTAAAAAAATTAAAATAGACAGTATTAACAAAGATATAACACATTTACCTAATTATACAATTTATTTACTAATAACACACTACTGCATAAAACAATTCAAAAATTATATTTACATTTTATATACCAACCTTCAAAATAGCAAATAAGTAAATATCTTATGAGACTAAAACTTATTTTTACCTTCCGTCAATGCTCCTTCGTGCCCCGTCTCTTCACTTCTCCGGACCACTCGATAAGTTTGAACAAAACAAAACATTTTCATTAGCACTTTCAACAAATTACTCGCACGTTAAAACAACAAATAGCATTACACTTAAAGCATTTAAAATAGACAGTATTAACAAATATATCACACATTAAACTAATTATACCATGTATTTACTAATAACACACTACCACATAAAACAAAACAAAAACTGCATTTATATTTTATATAGCAACAAGCCAAAAAGCAAAAAAGTAAATACATTATAACAATAAAACCTACCTTTCCTTCCGTCAATGCTCGTTCGTGCCCCTTCTCCTCACTTCTCCAGTCCACTCGATAGGCTCTAACAAAACAAAAAAAACTTCTCATTAGCACTTTCAATAAATTACACGCACGTTAAAAAAACAAATAGCATAACATGTAAAAAAATTAAAATAGACAGTATTAACAAAGATATAACACATTAAATTACTTATACAATTTATTTACTAATAACACACTACCACATAAAACAATTCAAAAATTATATTTACATTTTATATACCAACCAGCCAAAAAGTAAAAAAGTAAATACGTTATAACAATAAAACTTATCTTTACCCTCCGTCAATGCTCGTTCGTGCCGCTGCTCCTCACTTCTCCAGTCCACTCGATAGGCTCGAACAAAACAAAACAAATTCTCATTAGCACTTTCAATAAATAACATGCAAGTTAAATAAACAAATAGCATAAAATGTAAAAAAATTAAAATAGACAGTATTAACAAAGATATAACACATTTACCTAATTATACAATTTATTTACTAATAACACACTACTACATAAAACAATTCAAAAATTATATTTACATTTTATATACCAACCTTCAAAATAGCAAATAAGTAAATATCTGATGAGACTAAAACTTATTTTTACCTTCCGTCAATGCTCCTTCGTGCCCCGTCTCTTCACTTCTCCGGACCACTCGATAAGTTTGAACAAAACAAAACATTTTCATTAGCACTTTCAACAAATTACTCGCACGTTAAAACAACAAATAGCATTACACTTAAAGCATTTAAAATAGACAGTATTAACAAATATATCACACATTAAACTAATTATACCATGTATTTACTAATAACACACTACCACATAAAACAAAACAAAAACTGCATTTACATTTTATATAGCAACAAGCCAAAAAGCAAAAAAGTAAATACATTATAACAATAAAACCTACCTTTCCTTCCGTCAATGCTCGTTCGTGCCCCTTCTCCTCACTTCTCCAGTCCACTCGATAGGCTCAAACAAAACAAAAAAAACTTCTCATTAGCACTTTCAATAAATTACATGCACGTTAAAAAAACAAATAGCATAACATGTAAAAAAATTTAAATAGACAGTATTAACAAAGATATAACACATTAAATTACTTATACAATTTATTTACTAATAACACACTACCACATAAAACAATTCAAAAATTATATTTACATTTTATATACCAACCATCAAAATAGCAAATAAGTAAATATGTTATGAGACTAAAACTTACCTTTACCTTCCGTCAATGCTCCTTCGTGCCCCGTCTCTTCACTTCTCCGGACCACTCGATAAGTTTGAACAAAACAAAACATTCTCATTAGCACTTTCAACAATTTAAACGCACGTTAAGAAAACAAATAGCATTACATTTTGAACATTTAAAATAGACAGTATTAACAAATATATAACACATTAATTGAATTATACCATTTATTTACAAATAACACACTACCACATAAAACAATTCAAAAATTACATTAACATTTTATGTACCAATAATCAAAATAGCAAATAAGTAAATATGTTATGAGACTAAAACTGTGCTTTACCTTCCGTCAATGCTCCTTCATGCCCCGTCTCTTCACTTCTCCGGACCACTCGATAAGTTCGAACAAAACAAAACATTCTCATTAGCACTTTCATCAAATTACACCCACGATAAAACAACAAATAGCATTACATTTAAAGCCTTTAAAATAGACAGTATTAACAAATATATCACAAATTAAACTAATTAAACCACTTTTTTACTAATATTACACTACCACATAAGACAATAAAAAAATTTATATTTACATTTTATATACCAACCAGACAAAAAGCAAAAAAGTAAATACGTTATAACAATAAAACTTATCTTTATCTTCCGTCAATGCTCGTTCATGCCCCTACTCCTCACTTTGCCGGTCCACTCGATAGGCTCGAACAAAACAAACACAATTCTCATTAGCACTTTCAACAAATTACATGCACGTTAAAAAAGCAAATAGCATAACATTTAAAACATTTAAAATAAAAAATATTAACAAAGATATAACACATTAATTTAATTATACCATTTATTTACTAACAACACACTACCACATTAAAATATCCAAAAAATACATTAACATTTTATAAAACAACTAGAAAATCAGCAATAAAATAAATATGTTGTAAGAATAAAACTTTTCTTTACCTTCCGTCCATGCTCCTTTGTGCCCCTTCTCTTCACTTCTCCGGACCACTCAATAAGCTCGAACAAAACAAAACATTCTTATTAACATTTTCAACAATTTAAACGCACGTTAAAAAACAATCAGCATTCCATTTTAAACATTTAAAATAGACAGTATTAACAAAGATATAACACAGTAAATTAATTATACAATTAATTTACTAATAACACACTACCACATAAAACAATTCAAAAATTATATTTACATTTTATATACCAACCATCAAAATAGCAAATAAGTAAATATGTTATGAGACTAAAACTTAACTTTACCTTCCGTCAATGCTCCTTCGTGCCCCGTCTCTTCACTTCTCCGGACCACTCAAAAAGTTCGAACAAAACAAAACATTCTCATTAGCACTTTCAACAAATTACACGCACGTTAAAACAACAAATAGCATTACATTTAAAGCATTTAAAATAGACAGTATTAACAAATATATCACACAATAAACTAATTCTACCACTTATTTACTAATAACACACTACCACAAAAAACAATACAAAAATTATATTTACATTTTACATACCAACCATCAAAATAGCAAATAAGTAAATATGTTATGAGACTAAAACTTACCTTTACCTTCCGTCAATGCTCCTTCGTGCACCGTCTCTTCACTTCTCCGGACCACTCGATTAGTTCGAACAAAACAAAACATTCTCATTAGCACTTTCAACAAATTACACGCACGTTAAAACAACAAATAGCATTATATTTAAAGCATTTAAAAATAGACAGTATTAACAAATATATCACACATTAAACTAATTATACCATTTATTTACTAATAACACACTACCACATAAAACAATACAAAAATTATATTTACATTTCATATACCAACCAGCCAAAAAGCAAAAAAGTAAATACGTTATAACAATAAAACTTATCTTCCCCCCTCCCCACCAAGTTTGCCCCTAAAGTTTTGTTTTTGAAAGAGATAGAATGTTCAGTTTGGAGGGGGTATCCCCCGCCCACCGCTGGTTCATTGGGAAGACCTACGGACGACGATGTCACGACCCCACATATAGCTATGGATTGCGCCGACTCTGTCGGTGCTCCCTGTGACGACCACATAATAGTTGCTACACCACGAGGTCACTACCATGCCGAGAATAGCAGACCACTCGCCACGGACAGTCCCCGCTCTGCTCAGGGGTGAACAACCGACCCTGTAGGGGATCATGAGGTAAACGCTACTGGATCACACGGTTAGGTGTGGTCGATTGACACAGGACCACCGAAGGGGGTAGACCACTGAGCGCTTTCTCAGGAACAATGTACCCCTGGTCATGTATTACTGTACCGTATAATCACTGCTATGTTAGTTTTAAAATGCAAACAAAAACCCAATAAACAAATTTAAACAAAAAAAACAATAAAACTTATCTTTACCTTCCGTCAATCCTCGTTCGTGCCCCTTCTCCTCACTTCGCCGGTCCACTCGATAGGCTCGAACAAAACAAAACCAATTCTCATTAGCACTTTCAACAAATTACATGCACGTTAAAAAAGCAAATAGCATAACATTTAAAACATTTAAAATAGACAGTATTAACAAAGATATAACACATTAATTTAATTATACCATTTATTTACTAACAACACACTACCACATTAAAATATCCAAAAAATACATTAACATTTTATAAAACAACTAGAAAATCAGCAATAAAATAAATATGTTATAAGAATAAAACTTTTCTTTACCTTCCGTCCATGCTCCTTTGTGCCCCTTCTCTTCACTTCTCCGGACCACTCAATAAGCTCGAACAAAACAAAACATTCTTATTAACATTTTCAACAATTTAAACGCACGTTAAAAAACAATCAGCATTCCATTTTAAACATTTAAAATAGATAGTATTAACAAAGATACAACACAGTAAATTAATTATACAATTTATTTACTAATAACACACTACCACATAAAACAATTCAAAAATTATATTTACATTTTATATACCAACCATCAAAATAGCAAATAAGTAAATATGTTATGAGACTAAAACTTAACTTTACTTTCCGTCAATGCTCCTTCGTGCTCCGTCTCTTCACTTCTCCGGACCACTCGAAAAGTTCGAACAAAACAAAACATTCTCATTAGCACTTTCAACAAATTACACGCACGTTAAAACAACAAATAGCATTACATTTAAAGCATTTAAAATAGACAGTATTAACAAATATATCACACAATAAACTAATTCTACCACTTATTTACTAATAACACACTACCACAAAAAACAATACCAAAATTATATTTACATTTTATATACCAACCATCAAAATAGCAAATAAGTAAATATGTTATGAGACTAAAACTTACCTTTACCTTCCGTCAATGCTCCTTCGTGCACCGTCTCTTCACTTCTCCGGACCACTCGATTAGTTCGAACAAAACAAAACATCTCATTAGCACTTTCAACAAATTACACGCACGTTAAAACAACAAATAGCATTATATTTAAAGCATTTAAAAATAGACAGTATTAACAAATATATCACACATTAAACTAATTATACCATTTATTTACTAATAACACACTACCACATAAAACAATACAAAAATTATATTTACATTTCATATACCAACCAGCCAAAAAGCAAAAAAGTAAATACGTTATAACAATAAAACTTATCTTCCCCCCTCCCCACCAAGTTTGCCCCTAAAGTTTTGTTTTTGAAAGAGATAGAATGTTCAGTTTGGAGGGGGTATCCCCCGCCCACCGCTGGTTCATTGGGAAGACCTACGGACGACGATGTCACGACCCCACATATAGCTATGGATTGCGCCGACTCTGTCGGTGCTCCCTGTGACGACCACATAATAGTTGCTACACCACGAGGTCACTACCATGCCAAGAATAGCAGACCACTCGCCACGGACAGTCCCCGCTCTGCTCAGGCGTGAACAACCGACCCTGTAGGGGATCATGAGGTAAACGCTACTGGATCACACGGTTAGGTGTGGTCGATTGACACAGGACCACCGAAGGGGGTAGACCACTGAGCGCTTTCTCAGGAACAATGTACCCCTGGTCATGTATTACTGTACCGTATAATCACTGCTATGTTCGTTTTAAAATGCAAACAAAAACCCAATAAACAAATTTAAACAAAAAAAACAATAAAACTTATCTTTACCTTCCGTCAATCCTCGTTCGTGCCCCTTCTCCTCACTTCGCCGGTCCACTCGATAGGCTCGAACAAAACAAAAACAATTCTCATTAGCACTTTCAACAAATTACATGCACGTTAAAAGAACAAATAGCATTACATGTAAAACATTTAAAATAGACAGCATTAACAAATATATCACACATTAAACTAATTATACCATTTATTTACTAATAGCACAATACCACATAAAACAATTCAAAATTATATTTACATTTTACATACCAACCTTCAAAATAGCAAATAAGTAAATATGTTATGAGACTAAAACTTACCTTTACCTTCCGTCAATGCTCGTTCGTGCCCCTTCTCCTCACTTCTCCAGTCCACTCGATAGGCTCGAACAAAACAAAAAAAATTCTCATTAGCACTTTCAATAAATTACACACACGTTAAAAAAGACAAATAGCATAAAATGTAAAAAATTAAAAATAGACAGTATTAACAAAGATATAACACATTACATTAATTATACAATTTATTTACTAATAACACACTACCACATAAAACAATTCAAAAATTATATTTACATTTTACATACCAACCTTCAAAATAGCAAATAAGTAAATATGTTATGAGACTAAAACTTACCTTTACCTTCCGTCAATGCTCCTTCGTGCCCCGTCTCTTCACTTCTCCGGACCACTTGAAAAGTTTGAACAAAACAAAACATTCTCATTAGCACTTTCAACAAATTACATGCGCGTTAAAACAACAAATAGTATTCATTTAAAGCATTTAAAATAGACAGTATTAACAAATATATCACACATTAAACTAATTATACCACTTATTTACTAATAACACACTACCACATAAAACAATACAAAAATTATATTTACATTTTATATACCAACCAGCCAAAAAGCAAAAAAGTTAATACGTTATAACAATAAAACTTATCTTTACCTTCCGTCAATGCTCGTTCGTGCCCCTTCTCCTCACTTCGCCGGTCCATTCGATAGGCTCGAACAAAACAAAAACAATTCTCATTTGCGCTTTCAACAAATTACATGCACGTTAAAAAAACAAATAGCATAACATTTAAAACATTTAAAATAGACAGTATTAACAAAGATATAACACATTAATTTAATTATACCATTTATTTACTAATAACACACTACCACATTAAACAATCCAAAAAATACATTTAAATTTTATAAAAACAACTAGCAAATCAGCAATACAATAAATATGTTATGGGAATAAAACTTTTCTTTACCTTCCGTCAATGCTCGTTCGTGCCCCTTCTCCTCACTTCGCCGGTCCATTCGATAGGCTCGAACAAAACAAAAACAATTCTCATTTGCGCTTTCAACAAATTACATGCACGTTAAAAAAACAAATAGCATAACATTTAAAACATTTAAAATAGACAGTATTAACAAAGATATAACACATTAATTTAATTATACCATTTATTTACTAATAACACACTACCACATTAAACAATCCAAAAAATACATTTAAATTTTATAAAAACAACTAGCAAATCAGCAATACAATAAATATGTTATGGGAATAAAACTTTTCTTTACCTTCAGTCCATGCTCCATCAGGCCCCGTCTCTTCACTACTCCGGACCACTCAATAACTCGAACAAAACAAAACATTCTCATTAGCACTTTCAACAATTTAAACGCACGTTAAAAAAACAAATAGTATTCATTTAAAGCATTTAAAATAGACAGTATTAACAAATATATCACACATTAAACTAATTATACCACTTATTTACTAATAACACACTACCACATAAAACAATACAAAAATTATATTTACATTTTATATACCAACCAGCCAAAAAGCAAAAAAGTTAATACGTTATAACAATAAAACTTATCTTTACCTTCCGTCAATGCTCGTTCGTGCCCCTTCTCCTCACTTCGCCGGTCCATTCGATAGGCTCGAACAAAACAAAAACAATTCTCATTTGCGCTTTCAACAAATTACATGCACGTTAAAAAAACAAATAGCATAACATTTAAAACATTTAAAATAGACAGTATTAACAAAGATATAACACATTAATTTAATTATACCATTTATTTACTAATAACACACTACCACATTAAACAATCCAAAAAATACATTTAAATTTTATAAAAACAACTAGCAAATCAGCAATACAATAAATATGTTATGGGAATAAAACTTTTCTTTACCTTCCGTCAATGCTCGTTCGTGCCCCTTCTCCTCACTTCGCCGGTCCATTCGATAGGCTCGAACAAAACAAAAACAATTCTCATTTGCGCTTTCAACAAATTACATGCACGTTAAAAAAACAAATAGCATAACATTTAAAACATTTAAAATAGACAGTATTAACAAAGATATAACACATTAATTTAATTATACCATTTATTTACTAATAACACACTACCACATTAAACAATCCAAAAAATACATTTAAATTTTATAAAAACAACTAGCAAATCAGCAATACAATAAATATGTTATGGGAATAAAACTTTTCTTTACCTTCAGTCCATGCTCCATCAGGCCCCGTCTCTTCACTACTCCGGACCACTCAATAACTCGAACAAAACAAAACATTCTCATTAGCACTTTCAACAATTTAAACGCACGTTAAAAAAACAAATAGCATTACATTTTAAACATTTAAAATAGACAGTATTATCAAATATATATCACATTAATTGAATTATACCATTTATTTACAAATAACACACTACCACATAAAACAATTCAAAAATTATATTTACATTTTATATACCAACCATCAAAATAGCAAATAAGTAAATATGTTATGAGACTAAAACTTTGCTTTACCTTCCGTCAATGCTCCTTCGTGCCCCGTCTCTTCACTTCTCCGGACCACTCGATGAGTTCAAACAAAACAAAACATTCTCATTAGCACTTTCAACAAATTACACGCACGTTAAAACAACAAATAGCATTACATTTAAAGCATTTAAAATAGACAGTATTAACAAATATACCACACATTAAACTAATTATACCATTTATTTACTAATAACACACTACCACATAAAACAATACAAAAATTATCGGGGCGTGGCTTAGCAAGCCATGATGGCAGCTGTGTTCTGCTGAGGCTCCGCGATCGGGCTAGCATCCTGCCCTGTCCCAGTAATCGCCGGGAGCCCCAACTTCTGAATTCGGCACACAGAGTGCCCCCACATCCAGCGGCACCCCCCTGGTGTGGTACGGACTGCGCTGCCACGCGGAATCCCCAACGACGCCTCCCCTGGAGCCGCGCGCCGAGTTTTGCTCCGATGAGGCCACCGCCACTGCAAGCCTGATTCCCCTGATTGGGAGCCCTGAACGATGCGACCGACCGACCGCTAAGGAGACCCGGGTCGGGAGACGTGGCCAGCCCTGTATGGCGTAGACCTGACCTGGCTTCATACCGGAGCTCCTCGAGCGAAGCCAAGATGGCGGTCGCCGCTCCAAGACCCTGCATTACCTGCACCTAGTCCTGGAAGGGAGTCTGACCCAGCCTACACGTCGGCCCCGTCTGCCCCCACGGCTTGACTGTGCCGGTTCCGCGGCGTCGGACCCGGTGAACCACCGCGACGCCTACAGGGCGGTGAGTGCCTGCCCCCCCCCACCCGAGGCATCGAATCCGGCGCCCCAGCGGCCCCCTGCATCTTCCGGGACCCATCGAGAGACGCCTGCCCTTCCATCCCCCGGGCGGAGGGACCGAAGCATCCCTGGGCCTGGAGGCGACCCTCCGGACCGCAATGCCTGACCCCAACATGGTGCCTGAGGGGACCCCAGCACCGGGCTCGATGTGTGATGCCAAGCCCCCACTGTAGGAGCGGTGGCTCCCTCAGATCAGCGGCGACCGCCCGCCGCACCGAGGACAACCCTCCAACACACTGGGACCCCTGGAACCTTACCACTTCACCCCAGGCCCGACGTCAGCTCTGTGCACCGGGCGGAAGGGCGGGGCTCTGCTGCCCCCCACACAACATTACCGTGGGTGACAAGGGGGCCCCCTAACTCGGGAGAGGCCTGTCGAAAGAGTACGCCCCCAATCCATTTGGACCCACGGACGGATGAGCACTTAACCCCTTACCACCCCACCAACATCACCAGGAGCTGCGGACCACCAGCCCACTCCGGATCTGGGCCCTCCCGGTCTTCATCCCCCCCGGGCTATTGGACCACCGGATACGCGGAGCTGCTAGACCACATCTAGGCACCAGTTTTCTTATCCATTGACACTTGTCTGCTGCTCGACGCCCCACAGGGTGGAATCACTACACGGGTGGACCCCCTGGCCAACCCCGCACCAACACCGGCTACGTGACCAACCCCTGCCGGGTTGCCGCCTGCCCCAGCGAACTGATATCCGGCGGCCCGCTGTTCCCCTAAATACACAGAGCTACAAGACCCATCCCAACGGCCCCATGGGGAAACCGAGAGGCCAGCAGGTGACCGCTGTCCCTGAAACGGCCCCTGAGAACATGCCGCAAACGCGGGCCTGGACGCAAGTCAACCCCCCACATACGGACCCCACACTGTCGGCGAAACTGGATCAGGTGCTGGCAGCTATTGAACTGTCCCGACTTTTGATGGAGGAACGACTGGGTGCCCTGACGACAGACATCAGCCTGATCCGCGATGACCACCGTAAGCTGGCAGATAGAGTAAAGGAAGGGGAGCAGACTATGGCCGCGCTGCAACCCAAGGTGAAAACTCAGGCTACAGACATGCAGGAAGTCTTACGCCGCGTGGCGGCCCCTGAGGAGCGTGCGGTTGATTTGGAGGGACGTTCGAGAAGATGCAACATCCGCGTCCTTGGACTGCCAGAAGGTATTGAGAACTCGGACCCCCTGACCTACATGGAGTCATGGACCAGCTCTTTCACCCCCGAATCGGAACGCTCTGCATTCTTCTCTATTGAAAGAGCCCACAGGGACACCGGCCGGAAACCTAAGCCGGGTCTCCCTCCTCGTCCCATGTTGGCCAAGTTCCTGCACTTCCAAGACCACGATGCAGTGCTTCGGGCGGCCCGGGCAGTGGGTCCCCTGCAGGTAGAAGACCAACAAGTCATGGTGTTCCCAGACTATGCCCGTGAAGTCCAACAGCAGAGGTCCACATTTCTGGATGTTAAAAGACGCCTCCATGCGAACGATTTCCAATACTCCCTACTGTTCCCGGCTTGCCTCAAGGTACTACACAAAGGAAAGGCCCTATTCTTCACCAATGCGGATGAGGCACAGGACTGGGCTGAGTTCCATTGCTCGCTGATCCCAAAAACCAGGCCCCAACGGGAACACACCAGCTCGCACCGATCCCGGAGACTCGGGTGGTCCCTCGCCTGGCTCAGGTGTTTGCAACAGCCCTTGACCTAGGAGTGCTACCCTGTTCCCTGCGAGAATCAGTGGTCGTTACTTTCCCCAAACCTCACAGGGACCCACGTCACATGGGTTCGTATCGCCCCATCACGCTCCTATCAGCGGACTGTAAGGTCCTCGGGAAGATATTGGCCGACAGATACGCCCAGGTCATATGTCCACTGATCCATCCTGACCAATGCGGCTTCGTTCCTGGGAGAAACACCTCACAGAACATCCGCCGGGTCTTCCATGTCCAGGACCAGGTCACACACTGCGTCTCGTTGTACGCAGATGACCTCCTCATCTATGTCCGGGACATCGAAATGGATCTTACCCCCATAGGGGTGGCGCTCGCTGAATTTGCAGATGCATCGGGACTCCAAGTAAATTGGGACAAATCTACGATCTACCCCTTCCACCCGGAATTGCCACCCCGCGACGTTGAACTGGGGACCCATAGCCTTGCATGGTCCGTGGAGGCCCCCCGTTACCTCGGTGTCCGTCTGTATCACTCTCCAGCCGACATCTTCGATGGTAATCATCGTAGGACACTAGCTAGCCTCCGACCGACTGTTGGCTTCTGGACCAAGCTCCCGCTCGCCCCGATAGGGCGGATAGCCCTGACTAAAATGATAATGCTACCCCGGCTCCTCTATCATTTTACCAACCTACCAGTGGTGCCACCTGGGTCCTTCTTCCGGGACCTCAACTCACTCTTGGGCACCCTTGTTTGGGGCCCGGGTCGACACAGAGTGGCCTTAAAAACCCTCCAACTCCCCACGACGCAAGGCGGGCTGGGAGCTCCCTCCTTTGAGTCCTACTTCCTGGCGGCACAGCTCCAATGGCTGTCGCACTGGACGGCGGACCGATATACCCAGGAGACCGGCACCCCGACCGGTAGAATTACGAACCCGGAGCTGATCCGTCTTCTCCTCCCGGGCACCAAACCACGCCGTACATATCCCCTCCAAGTCACGATGGCGCGTCGATGCATAATGCGGATCCACCGGATATCCCCCGGGAGGATTCCGTACTCCCCGTCACTACCGCTGGTTGGCTGCCCCAGACGGGAACTCTATTTCTCGGCTCCTATGCTGGCGGAATGGACACACTGCGACATCACGGACATGGAGTCACTCTTCGAGGAGGGTCAACTGAAGTCGATCAACCGACTGGTCGCTGAGTTCGAACTCCCCCCCAGGTCAATTCCTCAGATACCGACAGCTGCTCGAGGGTTTCCGCCCTTACCATAATCTTCAGTCCGGCGAACCAGACACGCATCCAGTTATACACGCTATCTGGCGCATGGGTGTGGGACGCCATTTAGTCACCTGGCTCTATAAATCGAAAAGAGAGCTCTCGTACGCCCCCCTGACGGCCCTACGGGCCACATGGGAGGAAGACATCGGACGCGCATTACACGACTCGGAATGGACCAAGGCGCTCGAGGCCCCGAAACGAGTCTCCAGGAACGCCCGTTTCAAAAACATCCAATATTACCTACTACACAGGGCTTACCTCACACCGGCGCGACTGCAACAGTTTTACCCCACAACACATTTCCTGTGCCCCAGATGTCATTCCCCCGATGCAGACTTCCGCCACATGTTTTGGAGCTGCCCCGGCCTCCAGTCCCTGTGGCGGACGGTACACGACACGCTGACAGATCTCACGGGCCTCACAACTCTAACCTCTTGGGAATCCATCGCACAAGGTATTTTTCACATATCTAAACGGGCCCAACCCACAAACGCTTTGTGTCCTTGGCGCTGCTATTGGCGAAAACATGTATAGCTATGCATTGGCGATCCCCGGAAGGGCCCCCCATAGCAGCATGGACAGGGGCAGTCTGTAAATGGGCGGCGGCTGAAGAAGACGCCCTCTGGGAAGAGGAGGCCAAGGGAGCGAGTAAACATCCCATTTCTATGGAATGGGCCATGCTCCTCCATGGCTTCCGGCAGTCCATACGCGCTGATGTCCCGCCTACGCTTCCCCCTCTCCCCCCCCTCCCGCCCACTCGAGTGAGCCCATAATCCCTGACTGCCACTGCTACCCTCTTAGCCTGTGCCGAGCTCGGTACTCCTCGCCCCCCCCTCGACTCACCCCCCATGCCGACCGTCCCGCTACCCCCATACACGAGACGATTCCACCCTCTGACCGCTCTACCCCACTGTGAGTGAATACTGCGGACCCCCCTGCTACCCATTGCCCGACATCTGTCTCCTCCTGCTATGCTCTTGCTACCGCCTACATGCTCCCCCTCCACAGTTCTGTCCCCCCAGGTACCTGGCACCACCACTTTGCGAACTGTACAGACCCAGATCCAACGACCCCCATGGCGGGGACTTGCATTCCTACTGTTCATCTCCTTCTCCTATGCAGAGTTTAGTTCCTGTACCCCAGCATGAATACCTGTTTGAAGGGTCTGTGATGTTCGGTGGGTGAAATGCCATATTGACTAGGTTTATACGCAGAAAAGTTGCGCGAATAGCTGACCGCGGCTGAATGTTGATGCCATGCCAGCTGATGGTTCATTCTCTTTTCATGCTTGCTGATGCAACAATAAAAAACATGTTTAAAAAAAAACAATACAAAAATTATATTTACATTTTATATACCAACCAGTCAAAAAGCAAAAAAGTAAATACGTTATAACAATAAAACTTATCTTCCCCCCTCCCCACCAAGTTTGCCCCAAAAGTTTGTTTTTGAAAGAGATAGAATGTTCAGTTTGGAGGGGGAACCGCTGGTTCATTGGGAAGACCTACGGATGACGACGTCACAACACCACATAAAGCTATGGATTGCGCCGACTCGGTCGGTCCTCCCTGTGACGACCACATAACAGTTGCTACACCACGAGGTCACTACCATGCCGAGAATAGCAGACCACTCACCACGGACAGTCCCCACTCTGCTCAGGGGTGAACAACCGACCCTGTAGGGGATCATGAGGTAAACGCTACTGGATCACACGGCTAGGTGTGGTCGATGGACACAGGACAACTGAAGGGGGTAGACCACTGAGCGCTTTCTCAGAAGCAATGTACCCATTGTCATGTATTACTGTACCGTATAATCACTGCTATGTTGGTTGTAAAATGCAAACAAAAACCCAATAAACAAATGTAAACAATAAAAAACAATAAAACGTATCTTTACCTTCTGTCAATGCTCGTTCGTGCCGCTTCTCCTCACTTCGCCGGTCCACTCGTTAGGCTCGAACAAAACAAAAACAATTCTCATTAGCACTTTCAATAAATTACACGCACGTTGAAAAAGAAAAATAGCATAAAATTTAAAAAATGTTAAATATACAGTATTTACAAAGATATAACACATTAAATTAATTATACCATTTATTTACTAATAACACACTACCACATAAAACAATTCAAAAATTATATTTACATTTTATGTACCAACTATCAAAATAGCAAATAAGTAAATATGTTATGAGACAAAAACTTACCTTTACCTTCCGTCAATGTTTCTTCGTGCCCCGTCTCTTCACTTCTCCGGACCACTCGATAAGTTTGAACAAAACAAAACATTCTCATTAGCACTTTCAACAAATTACACGCATGGTAAAACAACAAATAGCATTACATTTAAAACATTTAAAATAGACAGAAATAACAAATATATCACACATTAAACTAATTATACCATTTATTTACTAATAGCACACTAGTGCATAAAACAATACAAAAACTACATTTACAAGATGGTGGAGTGAGCGGACGTGTCTCGCCACAGCTCCTGCCAACGGCCTGATTTTAGCACCGGTTCCGACGCCTTTTCCATCCGAAGTCGGTGCCCAGGGCTGTCGGAACCGTCCAAGCAGCAGAGCGGACCCGGTGGAGGCGGCTGACGGCACCGCGAACGGCAGCTACGGACTAACGCGGCCCGGAGGCGTGAGGTGCCCCCTCCCCCCACCGGCCTGAAAACGAGGCCGGCGTGGTGCGGTGGACGCGGCCGAGCAGAGCGGCCCTGATGCGGCGCCTCAGCGCGGCCTGAGGCGGGACCCGCTCGCGAGCATCTGGAGGCTGCCCCGGGACCCGGGACACCAGCGGAAGGAGCCTAGAGTTCGGCGGAGGCCGATAGCCGGTCCGACAGGCGGAGGGGCAAAACGAAGACACCGCAAAGCGCGGACGATGACGGAGACAGACAACAGCGAGAAAACGGAGGTCCGCGGGCGGCACTGTGACTGGTACTGGGCGGCATTTGGGGGACTGTGGTGGCTGACCTCTCGGCGGGCACACCGGCCCGGTGTCAGTCAAACCTGCATGCCTGCCTCTCTTCGAGTTGACTAGCCCACGCCTGAGGCCTAGAGGGAGGTGTCCCCCCCCCCCCAGCAGAGACTGCAGTTAGAGAGGCCTGCTGGCTAGCGGCTTGAGTGGCTGCGGTACCGGAGAAACCCAGGCCTGCCTCCCTCCCTGCAAAGTGAGTGGCGTCCGCCGAGGGACAGCGTTGGGGGCCCTTCCGGACACAAGAAGTGACCACATCCAAGGCTACCGTGCCTCCCCTGGTCCCCGGAAGCTGAAGAAGGCCATCGTAGGAGCCGCAGAACCCGACCGCGCTGCGCGGTACCCACCCCACGTGGTCTACGATACCACCCGACGGCACACCCGCCCAGAGCCCGGCTGTTCGCAGAACGCCGTCGGTGGAGTGCAGTGACATTGAGCGTTGGCCCTCACAGACACGGACATTTCCATACCCTGAAGCCCCCGACTCCCGCAGCCTGGACATTGCGAAAGGCGTAGTACAACCCGATGGGCGGAGGGTGAGAGGGGCGCGCTGCAACACAAGCCCAGGACCTGCAGTGGGGCGCTCGTGCAGGGGAGGCCTGGAGTGCGCATTGGCCACGGTGGGGCCCGCCGCCCGTTTGCAAGCTGATTGAGACACATGACCAGTCGCCTTGAAGGAGGTCGCAGGACTCAGAGTGGTTGGCCCGCCGGGGAAGAGGGATGTCCACGGGCAGGCCGCCCCGGGGCAAAACAGTGAAGGAGATGTTTGCTAAGTCTCAGACCCCTCCGCAGAAGGACGCCATGGCCCCGGCGCCGAAAAAAACGGAGCGGCCCCCAGACGAGGGCACGGAGCCCATAATGAAGGCCTTCTTAGAGTCCCTCTTTGCCTCCCTGCGTGATGATATTCAGACCTTCAAAACTGAGTTCACCAGCAAGATTCGAGAAGTGCGGCGCGAGATGGATGGCATAGGAGAACGGGTGGCGGACCTGGAGGCCAAGGGCGACGAACGGGAGACGGAACTCTCAGCTCAGCAACAGGAGATTATCTGACTGCACGACCAACAGGTGGATCTGCAACTCCACCTGGAAGTCCTAGAAAATCGCTCCAGGCGACATAACATCCGCATTCGCAATGTTGCCACGTCTGATGCCACTCAGGATGTATTTCGCTATGCCAGGGAGCTCTTCAACCACGTGCTGGGGAGGCCGCTGGACTCTCCCCTGCAGCTTGATAGGGCCCACAGGACCGGTCCACCGCATGCGGCTACGGCGCCTCCTCCTGACATCTTAGTGTGCGTTCAGGACTACCGCACCAAGGAGGAAATACTACAGAGGGCACGCCAGAAGCACCCGGTAACGTTCCAGGGCACCTCGCCGCTGCTGTTTCAGGATCTGGCGGCGCTCACGTTACACAAGCGCCGGCTCTTCAAGCCTTTCACCTCCTTCCTACAACAGAAGGGAATTCCGTACAGTTGGGGCCACCCCTTTCGCCTCGTCTTCAGACTGGAGAATAAACAGTACCAGCTCCGATCGGTCACAGAAGCCTGCTCTCTGCTTGGTATACAAGCGCCGAAAGAGGATGCGGAGGCCCAGGGGACGGCGCCAGAGACAGAAGGGAGGAGGCCGCAATGGAGCCAACAGCGACGGCGGAAGCGAGTCAAGAAGCCGCCGGCGACGGAGATCGCAGCAGGACAATGCGCCGCGGTGGATGCAGTAGCCACGGACAGCGGCGCCGGCCCCACGGGATGAAAGTCTCAGGACACCGATTGATTTGAACGTCCGCTCTGGCCACCAGGCCGTTGGCGGGAGGAAGACTCCCGGATAGACTAGTAAGACTACCTTACTTTACTCCTTTTTTCCTTTTCGTCCTTGGATGAGAGACAATGACATTTTTCAGGAAAGACATTGACAGTTTGCCGTTGGGGGGGAGGGGAGTTTGGGAGGGGGTGAGTTCCTGGGGGTTGGGCAGTGGGAGGGAGGGGGGGATTGTGATCCATGGTCAGCTGGCAGGGTAGTGTGTCGGCCTCTCTGGGGGGGGGGGTGGCGGCAATGCGATGGGGTGGGTGGGTCTGCCGGACGGGGCGATCTGGGCACAGCACTAATGGCTACTTGTCAGACCCTTTCTCCTTAGATGGCTCCGGATGACTTTGTTGTTCTCACTCTGAATGTGAGAGGGCTGAACAACCCAGTGAAACGCAAAGCAGTACTCTTGCTCCTAGAGCAATCTAAGGCAGATATCTGCCTCTTGCAAGAGATGCACCTCCTAGCTAGGGACTGCCACCGCCTCCACTCTAGCAAGTTCCCGCTGCAATTTTTTTCCTCCTGCACGGATAAAAAAGCCGGGGTGGCAATCTTAGTGGCACGCACATTTAAGGGAAAGGTACTGGGTAAGATAGCGGAAATTAGGGGACGATTGCTGGTTTACAGGTTCGCATTGGGAGACCTGAACTACACGATTCGCTCGATCTACGGGCCTAATGAGGGCCAGGAGAAGTTTCTGCACACTGCGCTTACAGAGGCGACTGACACAATAGACCGTCACATTCTGCTTCGGGGTGATTTGAATTTGGTCCTAGATAATTCACTGGACCGATCCTGCCAGCGCGCTAGCCAGGTGGGTGCTTTGTCAGCATCGGGACTGGCCGCTTGAAAGATCATGGGCTTGTGGATGCATGGCGCGAGCTTCATCCAGGTGAAACTGACTACACACACTTCTCAGCAGCGCGTAGGACGTATGCGTGCCTAGATTACCTGCTTGTCTCCACAGCGGCGCATTCGCTTATCACCAGTGCGGAAATCGGTACAGCGTCCCTCTCAGATCACGCCCCAGTCACGATCAATCTGGCAGGACCGAAGGCACCGCGCGCGGGCAGGGTATGGCGGCTCCAGGACTCGTTGCTCTACAAGAAAGAGGCGGTCGCCAGAATTCAGGGAGCCATAAAGGACTATCTGTCCCATAACAGTAACGGGGACACCGCACTGGCTACTCAATGGGCTGCGCTCAAAGCCGTGCTAAGGGGTGAATTTATATCGATTTCGTCTGCGGAGAACGTAGAGCGCCAAGCCAAGAGGGACGAGCTCACCCAAAAGACCAGGGAGCTAGAGTAAATTCACAGGAGGACGGGAGCCCCGAGGATTTGGCGCCAATTAAGAGCTGCCCGTCAACAGTTGGCGGCATTGGACATTGACAGGGCGGGGTACGCAGCTTTACGGCTGAAACACGCATACCACACCGGGGGGATAGATGCGGGCGACTACTGGCACATAAGCTACGAATGGTTGCCCAGAAACGGGAGGTTAAGGAACTGAAAAGAAACGATGGTACAAGTATCACCGGAGATCGAGCAATAGCAGGGGCCTTCAGCGACTTCTATGCTACTCTATACGGAGCAGCCCCACCCGACCCGGAGGCGGAAACAAATTAAATGCATGTTAAAAAAACAAAAAGCATTACATTTTAAACATTTAATATAGACAGTATTAACAAAGATATAACACATTAAATTAATGATACCATTTATTTACTAATAACACACTACCACATAAAACAATACAAAAACTACATTTACATTTTATAAAACAACTAGCAAAACAGCAAAAAAGTAAATACGTTATAACAATAAAACCTACCTTTCCTTCCGTCAATCCTCCTTCGTGCCCCTTCTCCTCACTTCTCCAGTCCACTCGATAGGCTCGAACAAAACAAACAAAATTCTCATTTGCACTTTCAATAAATTACACGCACTTTAAAAAAACAATTAGCATAACATTTTAAATATTTAAAATAGACAGTATTAACAAAGATATAACACATTAAATTGATGATACCATTTATTTACTAATAACACACTACCACATAAAATAATACAAAAACTACATTTACATTTTATAAAACAACTAGCAAAAGAGCAATAAAATAAATATGTTATAAGAATAAAACTTACCTTTACCTTCCATCCATTCTCCTTCGTGCCCCGTCTCTTCACTTCTCCGTACCACTCGATGAGTTCGCACAAAACAAAACATTCTCATTAGCACTTACAACAAATTACACGCACGTTAAAACAGCAAATAGCATTACATTTAAAACATTTAAAATAGACAGTGTTAATAAATATATCACACATTAAACTAATTATACAATTTATTTACTAATAACACACTACCACATAAAACAATACAAAAACTACATTTACATTTTATAAAACAACTAGCAAAATAGCAATAAAATAAATGTTATAAGAATAAAACTTACCTTTACCTCCAGTCAATGCTCCTACGTGCCCCGTCTCCTCACTTCTCCGGTCGGCTCGATAAGTTAGAACAAAACAAAAAAATTCTCATTAGCACTTTCAATAAATTACACGCACGTTAAAAAAACAATTAGCATAAAATTTTTAATATTTAAAATAGACAGTATTAACAAAGATATAACACATTAAATTAATGATACCATTTATTTACTAATAACACACTACCACATAAAACAATACAAAAACTACATTTTCATTTTATAAAACAACTAGCTAAAGAGCAATAAAATAAATATGTTATAAGAATAAAACTCACCTTTACCTTCCGTCCATTCTCCTTCGTGCCCCGTTTCCTCACTTCTCCGGTCCACTTAATAGGCTCGAACAAAACAGATAAAATTCTCATTAGCACTTTCAACAAATTACACGCACGGTAAAAAAAATAGCAAAACATTTAAAATAGACAGTATTAACAAAGATATAACACATTAAATTAATTACAACTAGCAAAACAGCAAATACGTAAATATGTTATGAGACAAAAATGTACCTTTATCTTCCATCAATGCTCCTTTGTGCCCCATCTCTTCACTTCTCCGGACAACTCGATAAGTTCGAAGAAAACAAAACATTCTCATTAGCACTTTCAAAAAATTACACGCATGTTAAAAAAAAATAGCATAACATTTAAAACATTTAAAATGGACAGTATTAACAAAGATATAACACATTAATTTAATTATACCATTTATTTACTAATAACACACTACCACATAAAAAAATACAACAAATATATTTACATTTTATATACCAACCATCAAAATAGCAAATACGTAAATATGTTATGAGACTAAAACTTACCTTTGCCTTCCGTCAATGCTCCTTTGTGCTCCGTCTCTTCTCTTCGCCAGACAACTCGATAAGTTCAAGCAAAACAAAACATTCTCATTAGCACTTACAACAAATTACACGCATGTTAAAACAACAAATAGCATTACATTTAAAACATTTAAAATAGACAGTATTATCAAATATATCACACATTAAACTAATTATACCATTTATTTACTAATAACACACTACCACATAAAACAATACAAAAACTACATTTACATTTTTTAAAACAACTAACATAGCAATAAAATAAATGTTATAAGATTAAAACGTACCTTTACATTCCGTCAATGCTCCTACCTGCCCCGTCTCCTAACTTCTCCGGTCGACTCGATAAGCTAGAACAAAACAAAAAAAGTCTCATTAGCACTTTCAACAAATTAAACGCACGTTAAAAAACAAATAGCTTTACATTTTAAACATTTAAAATACATAGGGGTCCATTAGGATGGCACCCTAACGGAGAAGTGGACCGACCGCTAACAGTGCCGGGGTCCCGAAAATGGCATTAGGATGCGCCTGCCACACAGGCGGGTGCATCCTGTATGTTTACCATTGCGGCGGGCGGAGCAGGAATCTCCGCCCGCCGCAATGGTAAAAGTGCACGTTGTGCTTTTCAAAGTGCAACATGACAGGCACCGCGCGGTGCCTGCCATGTTGCACTTTGAAATGCGGGGGGGTACCATAGGTACCCCCCATGTGCACCCCCCAAGCCACGGACTCCCAGGGGGCCCGCAAGGGGCCCCTGCAGGGAGTCTCCGCATGCCTTTCACGGAAATGTATTGTGCACAGCCCATAGTAATACGGCGGGCGGTGTCTAAAAGACAGCGCCACCATGTTACTGGTTTTCCGCCCCGGCCGCTAGGCGACCGGGGCGGAAAACAGGCGGGCGGTGTTTCACACTGCCGCGGTCCCTCCCGCCATCCAAATCTGGGGGAATTGGGCTGATGATGTTGGGCGGATTTCCTCCGCCAGGCTCGCGGTAGCCACCGCCAGCCTGGCAGAGGAAATCCACCCGACATCGTAATGGACCCCCTAGTATTAACAAATATATAACACATTAATTATACCATTTATTTACTAATAACACACTACCACATAAAACAATACAAAGTTATATTTACATTTTATATACCAACCCTCAAAATAGCAAATAAATATATATGTTCTAAGAATAAAACTAACCTTTACCTTCCGTCAATGCTCCTTAGTGTCCCGTCTCCTCACTTCTCTGGTCGACTCGATAAGCTAGAACAAAACAAACAAATTGTCATTAGCACTTTCAACAAGTTAAACGCACGTTATAAAAACAAATAGCATGGCATTTTAAACATTTAAAATAGACAGTATTAACAAATATATAACACATTAATTTAATCATACCATTTATTTACTAATAACACACTACCACATAAAACAATACAAAATTATATTTACATTTTATATACCAACGCTCAAAATAGCAAATAAATAAATATGTTCTAAAAATTAAACTCACCTTTACCCAAAGTTCAAAGTTCAAAAAGTACTTTATTTGGTTAATTGACAATAACCATAAAAGCAATCAACATGAAATTTCATTTACCGAAAAATTATTTCACATAGTATACCGTATTAAAGAAAATTCAACAAAAAGAAGCAGTTACAAATTATCCATACAAATTGAGTTCCGAAAAATAAATACTTGTCACAGACTGGACTGAAGAATCATCGCATGGGCACATAATTAAATCATGGGACCAAGAATTCATTATAGGGAAAGTCAAAAGTCCAAAAACAATGTTCAATCTAAAATGCGTCAAGACAAACCTCTCAGGGGGGCGTGGCCAGCAGGCCATCATGGCGGACGGAGTCTGCTAAAGCTCCGGTGCCGCCGGGGGAATAAAGATCCTGTAGGCCACGTTGAGGGGCCGTTTTCGCCCGCTGACGAACGCATCCTGTAGCTAAGGCTCCCCGCCTGCCTCGCTGAAAACCTTGGAGGTCTGGCGGCAAGGGCTACGGGACTGCGCCGTGAAAGGTCCTGAGGCCTAGCGCCACGCCACAAGCCGGGGCCTCGAGTACGGACTGCCCCCGCAGAGCTGGAGGAGAAGGACTGCGGTTCGGCGAAGCATCCTGTGCCCGAAACAGGCCCTCCACAACTGAGATCCTGCTTCTACACATGTGAGGGAGTGAGGCCCGTGAAATGCGCCTCCCGGTGCCCGGAGAGGAAGAGGTGCCTGAGGCCGGTCCCGGGCTGCGGACCAGGGCCCTGGACATAGGCGCAGGGGGCCGCTCGAACGCGCCGCCGACAGCAACGGCCAGCTGGTGTTCCCTGCCTGCCCCGTTGAACAATTGTCGAGGTCCGAAGGTGAGGAGCCCGGATGACCGACGTGGGAGCCCCTGAGGCCTAGCGCCGCGGTGTGCGCCGGGACCTCGAGTGTAGCTGTTGCCCAGAACATAGGAGGGGACAGGCTGCGGTGCGCAGAGACTCCTGAGCTCGGAGCCGGCTCCTGCTGCGGGGGCCAGACTGCACGGGCGTGGAGGGATAAAGCTGAGGAGGTGCAGATCTCGGTGCCTGAGGAGGTGGGAGAGCCCGGGGCCTACTACCGCGTTGCGAGCCGGGGCCTCGGGCGCAGACCGGGCCCGAGACGCTGCGGGTGACACCCCCGCAACACAAATAATAGAACAGCCGCCGGACAGCCCTCCTCTACCTGCCCGCCCGCCCAATAGTGACTGAGTGGACACGCAAACTGGAGGTCTGACAATATTGCTGCCGGCTTCTGACCGCCGGAGTGGAACTGTTGGGGGACACGACCTATCACCCGATGGTGGGCAATACTAGAGAACGGTTCTGAGAACCTCTGTTGCCCGGAGTAGGTGGGAGACGATCCCCGGAGAAGCACTGGGATCCTGAAAGCGAATACTCCCGGGAATTAGAGATACAGGCGGCCAGCAACGCGAGTACCAGAGGGACAGGTACGCAGCGGACGACTGAGACTCGCCCCACGTCGCGCCCCTGACACCAAACGGGACTCCGGTGCTAACCATGGTATGGAAAGGGATGAAAGCCGCGGAGGGCAAGGATGGGACACTCACGGGACCCACTCTGGATGCGGACCCAGGGGGCTCTACACCGCCTGCACTGACCTCCACCCTTTCGGATGCCCAGCAAGGTGACAAACTAGATCTCATACTTAAAGAGATCAGGGAATCCAGGACTGTGATGGAGACACAGATTGACACCCTCACCACTAACCTTTCCTTACTTATAGCTGATCATGAGAAACTGGCGGATAAAGTCAAAGACCAGGGTCTGACGCTGACTGACCTTGCCTCGGCAGTGGCAGAACACACGGACTCCATCCAACTAATCCAACACCAGGTAAAATCCCTGATGGACCGCGTAGAGGATGCAGAAGGGCGCAATCGACGCAATAACATCCGCGTTATTGGCCTTCCGGAACGAAGTGAGGGGTCCCACGCGACGGAATTCATGGAAAAATGGTTCCGAGATAACGTCGCCTCCGAAGGACTGTCACCCTTCTTCTGCGTGGAGAGAGCTCATAGGATCCCTACTGGCCGACCAAGACCGGGACAGCTACCGAGACCACTGATTGTCAAAATCCTAAATTACCGAGACAGGGACACCCTACTAAGTCAGGCCAGGATAAAATCGGTCATACAGTGGGAGAACAAACGAGTATCACTGTATCCAGATTACACCACCCAGGTGCAGAAACGGCGGTCCTCCTACTATGAGGTTAAAAAGAGACTCCAGAGGGCAAAACTCCGCTACGCCTTGTTATTCCCTGCGCGCCTGAAGGTGATCCACGACAACAAAACTCATTTTTTTGAAAGCCCAACCGACGTGGAGGAATGGATGGAAGTGATGGAGATTGATGAGCATCTGGATCCGACGCCAGGATCTTCGGACAACGGATCTAAAGAAAGCTCGGTCCATGAAGAGAACGAGACCGGCGCCCGACGCAAGGACCCGAAGCAGCGCAAACCTACTGCCCACCAGCAGAAGCAAGGACAGGACGATGCTGTTGCAGCGGTGGGCTCCTTCAGAGAGGAGCGAGAGACAATCAATACGGACACTGAAGACAGCACTATACACTCGGACTCGGACAATAGTATGGTGTTATTCCCGACTGTGACACCCAGAGCGGCGGACGAACTTATAGACAATGCCCGAGAATAATACCTTCTATGGACAAGCCTGAAGCTTAAGACACACCTGGTATCCTTTTCTGTATAAACTGGTGATACAGTGGGGCAGTGGGGGGAGAGGGGATATACTCACAAGGTATATATCTGTGTTTGCTTTATTGCTGATAAGCACTTTGTGGCTTCAAATTGGGGAGGGACAAAGCTTTTTCTGTATATGGTTCGTAGGGCGAGAACTGTACACCTCCCGTACTCCTAAGACATATGGCTGTAGACTCTTGTATGTGTAGTGAAATGACGACCCTGCTTCCCCCCCTCCTCCCTTTTCACCCTATGCCCCCCCCCTCCATAAGACGTGGCTACCTGTAATAGACAGCTTCAGGAGAAATCTCCCGGCGGCGCTGTTGAGCCGGTCGGCTTGACCAAGTAGGGCTCTTTGGACAAGGCACATGCTTGGCCGCCCCCCCACAAGCGTATGCACCGTAATTTGTTTAATTTTGTTTCAAAGTTTATGGTTTGGCACAGCAGAGTTCAGAGGCTGCGCCTCCAAAGTTGGGGTTTGGGATAGGGAGGGAATCGTCTCCTGGTTGACACTGAAGAATTACCTGTTACAACATATAGGGACACTCATTACGACACCTACATGGGGATATGGCTGACGACAGAGGAAAGTTTAGGCTGGTTACCTGGAATGTGCGAGGGCTGGGGGCAGTCCAGAAGAGACACAGGGTACACGCTTTTTTGATTAGACAAAAGGCACACATAGTTTTCCTACAGGAATCACATTTAACGCAATCCGAGGCACTCCTACTACGAAAGAAATGGAGGGGAACTATATTCTCCACAACATACTCTACCTTTTCTAGGGGAACCACGACATGGGTACGACATGGTACTCCGTTTGTGGAACTGGAGAGACGAACTGATGAGCAAGGACGCTATATACTGGTGAGGGGCACCCTGGATGGGGAAGTGGTAGTCCTGGGCAGCATTTATGCCCCGAATTTCGATCAGGATAGATTCCTTGTCGCAGTGGGCCGGGCATTGGCGGAATGGGTAGATGTCCCCTGGTTGCTGGGTGGTGACTGGAACATGATACCAGATGTGGCCCTGGACAGGTCACACCCCCCCTTCAGGCGACAGGGATACACAAACTATCTGCATCGTTTGGGACATGGCTCCAAGGGTGGAGATTGACTGATATCTGGCGCACACTACATCCAACACACAAAGAATACTCATGCTACTCTACTGTGCACAACCTGCATACCCGACTGGACAGATTTTTGTGCTCTAACTCCATAATGACTAAATGTGTCACATCGGACTACCTTGCCAAAACATTTTCAGACCATAGACCACTAACACTTGACCTGCACTGGGGAAAGGTACCCTCACCGGTCCCTACCTGGAGACTTAACCCCACACTTCTTGAAGACGGCCCGTTCCGGAAACACTTATCCAACACCTTGACTGATTAACTCAGTGAAAACTGGGACTCTGCATCCTCTAATTTGATAGTGTGGGATGCAATGAAGGCTGTAGTGAGAGGGGCTGCTATCGGCCGACTAGTGGGAGCTAGACAGGAAATCCACGGTAAACTGTGCGAAGTGGAGAATCGCCTGCGGGACCTTGAAACTGCGGTGGGGCAGGACCCTGGCCGTAAAGCTGACCTGCAGATGGGTAACATTGAGCACGCTGAACTGCTGGAAACCCTAAGAGTAATGGACTCTGGGACCTATCTGAAACGCCAACAGGCGGAGGCGGACAGATCCGGTGCCTTACTTGCTCGGCTGGTCCGAGAGACCCCAGAGAGCCCTACGATAACGAACATCCGAGATGCAACAGGCAACCAGGTGCACACACAACTGGAAATTAACACTGTGTTTAAAACTCACTTGGAGAAACTCTATGCTCCCCCATCGGTAGATGCCAGGGAAGAAATGATGGAATTCCTGGGAGAACTAACAATCCCAACCTTGACCCGGGAAGTCCAGGCGTCCCTAGCTGGACCCATAACGCAGCAGGAAATAAAAGTAGCGATCCACACACTTAACAGGGGCAAGACTCCGGGTATGGATGGATTACCAGGGGAGTTTTATCAAACATACTCTGACATACTGGCGCCTGTCCTGGAGAAAATTTATAAAACTGCTTATGAGGCTGGCCACCTGCCTGCCACGACCATGCAGGCTTTGGTAATTTCTATCCCGAAACCCGGCAGGGATACCCTAGACGTGAGTAATTATAGGCCCCTCTCTATGCTCTCCACGGAGTATAAGATCCTTAGTAAAGCTATTGCCCTGCGGATCCAGCGCCACCTCCCTGGTCTGATCCATTCTGATCAGTGTGCCTTCCTCCCGGAGAGGAACACCTCCCAAAACTCAAGACGACTCCACGCCCTTATGACAACCACCCCCCAGGACTTACCACATGCCGGCTGTATAGCCCTGGACCTCCGACAAGCGTTCGACTCCCTAACATGGGACTTTATATTGGAAGTCCTACACCGCTTTGGTTTTCCAGAGGCCCTCATAAAATGGATTTGATTGCTATATGCGGGCCCGACGGCCAGGGCACGCACGGGAAGGCACACTTCGGACAGTTATGGCGTCCACAGGGGCACCCGCCAGGGTTGCCCGCTGTCGCCGCTACTGTTCGTGCGGACGCTGGAGCCCTTGGCAATTGCGCTCCGAACTAGAGCTATGGAGGAGGGCATACCAGTTGGAGACACCAACAACTTGGTCTCTATATATGCCGACGATATCTTGGTGTTCCTCCGGAATCTACGTGGGGACCACTCCCACCTGGCGACTATTTTCGAACGCTTTGAGATCATATCTGGCTTGGCCATAAACCCGGGAAAATCTTTAGGTTTCTTCTACTGGGAAGGACAGCAGCCACCCCACATACAGTTCGGGGCATGTGAGATCCAGGTGGCATCGACCACGTTTAAGTACCTCGGGATAAATGTATACCGGGACCCGGAGGATCAACTTGACGGTAACATCCGTAAGGCAATCACTGGCCTCCGAGGTAGTATAAACTTCTGGACATCCCTACCCCTCTCAGTAATGGGACGAGTGGCGGTCTCGAAGATGGTCCTACTCCCCCGAATACTGTATTATTTTGTAAATCTACCGGTGCTGCTCCCACAGCAAATTTTTACCACACTGAATACATTATTGATCAACCTTGTTTGGGGTTCGGGGAGAAGACGAATCAGCCTTAAAAAATTACAATTGAACACCAGACAGGGAGGCCTGGGCGTGCCGGACCTGCAGAGCTATTACTATGCAAGCCAGCTCCAATGGTTGGCACGGTGGGTGGCGGGCAGGGATCTACATGAGATCGCTTATACAACGGACAAGCTGGCAAGGGGGGATCTGCACTCCCTCCTTCTACCCAATGCCAGGATCCCCAGGGACTGCCACCCCCTCCTGCACGTGGCTCTGACCTGCTGGAGGAAGGCACTGACATACACGGCGGGGGCCACTCCCTATGTGGATAACATCCCCCTCCTGGGACTCCCGATGCCGCAAGGGGTCCTGACACAACGCAGACTGCGACTGCGGAGGCCGGGGTGGACAGAGTGGGAGACCTGTTCGGTGATGTCACAATACTGGATCATGCCTCATTTGTACAACTCACGGGAGCCCCGCCGCGCTTATCCCTCTTACATGCCTCGGTGACACACTATATACGGCGCGCTTGGGCTCCGCAACGCACAAAACCGGTCCAACATGAATTAGTACACCTCCTGCATTATATGGGAACGGAAGGACACCTGGTGAGATGGTTATATGCAGGTATTCGGGGACATGTAACGTCGCCAATCGCCACACTTAGGGAGACCTGGACTGCAGACACAGGAGAACCCATAACAGACGGGGAATGGAAAATCATACTTGGGCATCATAGGAGAGTATCTAGGAATGTTAAGTTCCAATTCATACAGGCCATGATTTTCCATAGAGCCTACCTCACGCCCCAGAGACTCCACAGGATGTTCCCCGCCACTACACACAGTTGCCCAAGATGTCAAGAAGATGAGGCACACATCCTTCACATGCTATGGACATGCCCGAAGATATAAAATTACTGGGGGACGATCAAAAACACATTACACTCCGTAACAACACTCCAGATCCCTGAGGGGGCATCACCCTGTCTGATAGGGAACAGGAAACGACCCAAAACATGTAAAGCACAACTGAAATTTATGGACCTGGCACTCTTGTTGGCACTCAGGGTACTCACCCTGAGATGGAAATCGCCCAGGTCCCCGCAGGCAGAAACGTGGCGATCTGATTTGTTGAAATGGGGCAAAGCTGAATCTGCGGCGCTGCGGGGGGAGGAGGAAAAGGGTCTACGCAAATACCCTATAGCACAAGAATGGGACTTAATGCTGATAGAAATAGAAGAGATGGACCAGACCATTTCGCAAGACCCGGCGGAGTGACTACTCACACATAACGGGGGATGGCCAAGGCACACGAGCGCGACTACAAGGCACGAGGGGTAAGCCAGGCCTACGCACTACACTACTCTCTGGATAGATTGAAGTACCCAGACCCGTCGTGTAGAGTGTATGAAGGAGAATGACCAGGAGACGAGAGGAGGGAGGGCGGGGTGGGAAGAGTAGTTGGGGTTTAGCAAACTATGTAAGTCATGAATAAGATGTCTCAAGGCTGTAACTGGAAAACATCCGGAGAATTGTAAGACAGAAGAAACATGATGTGGAAAGATATGATACAAAAGTTAATGGTGAAGAAAATGGAAAAGACTGATATAAAGTATAATGATGGAATGTAATGTATAACACCTTGTTACAGTCACGAATAAAGAGTTAAAAAAAAAAAGACAAACCTCTCAAAATTGGACATGTATAAAGTTAAATATGGTTGAGGTTTGTCTCAAAGCGATATCAGTTGATGTAGAGAAACCGTCTTTTTCTTTGTTTCCTCTTTTAATCTTTTCTCCTGGAGATGTTCCATACAAAGTTCTTTCAGAAATTTTCTGGGTGTATTTACCATTGTGAGTGGATCATCATAAAATTGGTGACAATCAATTTCAACTAGGAAAGATTTAACATAATCAAGCCACTTGATCTTTCTCACTTTATCTAATTTTAAAACATCACAAAGAATAGCACGATTTAGGACACACTCATTTGTTGTCCATACCCTATGCCAGAGAAGGATGGGCTGAATTCTGATTGTGTCTGTGATGTGCGGCTGCCCAAGTTCTGTATGACAGATATAAGTCGAGACACTCTCGGGTAGAGTTAAAATGTGTCTCAAGAACATATTTTCTGCCTTTTGAAAAGTTTTTATGCTGGCATATCCCAGAGACCTGATCCATAAAGTGCAACTGATATACAGGTAGCATTATAAATAGTTAAAATTTCCCTGATAGGTTTTTTCCCCATTTTTTAAATAAATTTTTTTAAAGCCATTATTGTTTTTCAGAACAAAAGTGTTCTTGCTTTTACCGCACTTGCCCATGTGCCAGTCTCGTGGAACAGGATACCTAGGTAGGGAAAGGTAGGGGTGAAGTCCAGGGGAGTATTATTTGTATAGATGTTTTTTCTTCTTTGTTTGCCTCCTGTGCCACAGTTCATGGAGAATGTTTTACTACAGTTAATTTTTAGATCCAGGTTTAACATAAAGTTGTTAAATTATGTTGTGAGGTTCTGTAGTGCCAGGGGAGTCCGAGCCATTAATACCGCATCATCCGCATACAAGAATGCAGGGCTAGATCTCTTACCAACCATTGGCATATCCCTGCACTCCTGCAGCAGATGATGCTCGAGACCATTTATATAGATCAAGAATAAAAAGGGGGCCAAGACACACACCTGGCGTATCCCACGGCCTATCCCAAAGGATCTTGTACATTCTCCTGCCTTCCCGTAGCGTACAGATGCTGTGGCCCCTGAGTGTAATTCCCTTAAAAAACAAATAATGTTTTTTCCACCCCTAAGCTTTC
Source organism: Lissotriton helveticus (assembly GCF_964261635.1). Lineage (NCBI taxonomy): Eukaryota > Metazoa > Chordata > Amphibia > Caudata > Salamandridae > Lissotriton > Lissotriton helveticus. The sequence continues at coordinate 749,619,587 of NC_136069.1, read as the reverse complement.
TAATAGTGCCCAAAGTTTACTATGGGACACACAGTCAAATGCCGATGTAAGATCGACAAACATAAAGTGTAAGCGCTCCCCCTTAACCCTAGTATATTTTTTATGTAAAATAAATAAATGTAGTCCTTGTTCGACTGTACCTATTCCCTTCTGAAAGCCATATTGCATGTCACTTATTATCCCATTTTCTTCTGCCCAATTTTAAAGTCTCACTAAAATAATTCTGCCAAGGATTTTTATGGTCGAATCCAAAGAGAAATGGGTCGGTAACATGCACAGTTTTGCCTATCTCCCTTCTTAAATATGGGGACAATTACCGAAGTGAACCAGGAGGGATTTAGTCCTCTCGCAAGAGCGGCATTAAAAAGTTGTACCAACAAAGGCCCCCAAATCTCACTGTTTTCTTTGAACAGGTCTGCTGGGATCCCGTCTGGTCCTGCGGCTTTCCCACCCTTTGTTGTTTTTAGGCTCGCCGTGACTTCTTCCAGAGTTACGGACATTTTCAAATCCTGGGCCACATTTCCCCTATTTGTAGGAAGCGGTGGTTGATGTTTACCATGTGGGCAACTATAAAGTCTGGAGAAATGGTCAACGCAGTCGTCCTCAGAAATCGCTGTTTCAATGCGAGCTTTAGTCTTATCATACAGGAAGGGGACATTTACCGCCTTCCAAAACGCAGATGGGTCTTTAGTTAATGATGCTTCACAAAGGGCATCCCAAGCATCCAGTTTTATAGCATTTTTCCTATTTTTTAATCCCTCGTTATCTGCTTTCCTTAAATCCCTAACCAATAGCAGGTCTCTGGGAGGCCCGTGTAATGCCTTTTTAAGGTTAGAGAGGGCCTTTGTGCATGAAGTATCGAACCATCTCTTGTTGCCCTTTACCCGCTTTTTAGACTCGACCAATAAACTATCCCTAATGGCAGATGCTATATGGTTAAAATGTTCAATAACAAACAAACAAAGAGATTCCTTTCTGTGTATTCCAATTTCTGTGTTCACATGAGCTTTTCAAAACAACATTTGTTTAGACCAAATTCATCCCTCTTTTAAAGCCCCAAATAGAGTATAACAGTCACAACATAAGATTGTATGTATCTAAGTATTGTTTATTAAAAGAAATTCATAGTGGATGCATTAACAATTCATTAAAAAACATTCATTCATATGTCTTCCTAGTCACATTCTATTCAAAATTTCACAATAAATCAATACATTTTTTACAATACATCATTTTAATAAAACCATAATTATACATATATAAAAAATCCGTGTGTCAACGCGTTTCGGTGCTTCATTTCTGTAGAACACCTTCCTCTGGACGGTTTGGTTTAAAAACATCAAATCTTCTTTCTAAAATTAAGTACATACAATTAATAAAATAATACTCTATTGGGAAACTTTTTTTTACTAGAGAAACTAATGAAATGTTCAACCTCCACTTTCCACTCTGTGTTTCATCAGAGGATCTGTATGTAAAATAACATTTATTTTAGATTTTACATTCAGGTTACAGATTTTAATGTCTATTGTACATGAACAGTTGTCCCAGTATGCACTTACTTATTAATTGCCTGGGGCGCCACGCTCCGTTTCAAACACTTTCTGTCGATAGACTTTTAGATTTGGTTTGTTCTGTGTTTAACTCGCCCGAAGAGATTCCTTTCTTTAACTCCTCATGGAGTCACACAAAGATCCTACCTCTTTATTATTTGAGGGGATGTTCAGCGTTTGGATATGAAATATATAATATCAGTAACAGATTCCCCTGTTCTGGTTATTACAATTTAGGTTACCATTTTTTCAAGATAAATTATTAATAAAAAATGCAGCCAGATTAATGGTACATTCTAACCCCTATCTGGTGAAAATTCGGGATTCCCCATGAGGAGTTAAAGAAAGGAATCTCTTCGGGCGAGTTAAACACAGAACAAACCAAATCTAAAAGTCTATCGACAGAAAGTGTTTGAAACGGAGCGTGGCGCCCCCAGGCAATTAATAAGTAAGTGCATACTGGGGCAACTATTCATGCACAATAGATGTTAAAATCTGTAACCTGAATGTAAAATCTAAAATAAATGTTATTTTACATACAGATCCTCTGATGAAACACAGAGTGGAAAGTGGAGGTTGAACATTTATTGTAACCCCTGGGACATACCTGGTACCCAAAAGATAAATTAAATATTGAAGTAAGATCTGTTTATGACCACTCATTTAATTAGTTTCTCTAGTAAAAAAAAGTTTCCCAATAGAGTATTATTTTATTAATTGTATGTACTTAATTTTAGAAAGAAGATTTGATGTTTTTAAACCAAACTGTCCTGAGGAAGGTGTTCTACAAAAACGGAGCACCGAAACGCGATGACACACGGATTTTTAATATATGTATAATTATGGTTTTATTAAAATGATGTATTGTAAAAAATGTATTGATTTATTGTGAAATTTTGAATAGAATGTGACTAGGAAGACATATGTATGAATGTTTTTTAATGAATTGTTAATGCATCCACTATGAATTTCTTTTAATAAACAATACTTAGATACATACAATCTTATGTTGTGACTGTTATACTCTATTTGGGGCTTTAAAAGAGGGATGAATTTGGTCTAAACAAATGTTGTTTTGAAAAGCTCATGTGAACACAGAAATTGGAATACACAGAAAGGAATCTCTTTGTTTGTTTGTTATATTTCTCGGTCCTTTCTGGGTTTATTTGGGATAACTCTCTCTTTTTAGAGCCTAAAATGTTCAATAATACACTCACTGTCTGTGCACTCATCCAGACAGGTCATAAAACTTCCTAAGCATTTCATTACTAAACTCTTTATAAATTTTTCTGGGATCACCTTATTCCATTTGAGTGTGTAGCCGTTTTGCCTACCGAGTATCACATCAGGCATTATCTGACTAGGGGACCATTCTCCATCTAACTTCTGAAATGGATTTTCAATCTCTAATGTCAGTGGACGATGGTCGCTCAATGGCAAATCAAGAGTCCTACAACTTTTAATTTGTCGACCAAACCTATTCATGGATATGATGAAATCAATAACAGTCAATGCTCCCCTGCCAATAAATGTCGGGACAAAGGGGGATAATATTTGAGCAATTTCATTAGCATATCCCAAATCATAAGTGAACAGTATTTCATTTAAAAGGTTCCCATACACAGAGTGTTCAAAGTGGGTGAGGCTACTATCTTGCTCAAGCATGAGACCACAAATACCATGTTGGCCCCTTTTACAAAGGGCACAGTTAAAATCCCCCACCAAATAACAATTACTTCATTTGTTTTGGTATCAATTTCATGTTTTAGATCATCCCTCAGCGTTTTTAAGGTAATAACAATATCGCTATTCGGGATGTTATTGTAAAAGTTAATAATAATAAAACTAGTCGCTTTCGTAACATCTATCTTTACCAGCTGGTAAAAGCTAGTTTTTGATAATAACTTTACTCTCTCAAAGTTAAGCTGGTTAGAAATGTGCATGCTCAGACCACCCTTTGGTCTCCTGTATCTTCCCCCCAGTGCCGGTGTAGACATAGTTTTATAGCCATTTATGTGAACTGGCTCTATTAGCCAGGTTTCTTGAAATGCCAGAATGTCATACCTATTCACTACATTATCCCAGATAGGGTTTTAATTTTCGATTTTAATCCTGCCACGTTCCAAAAAATGAGGTTACAGTATTCCTTTTTTTCACTAATGTTATTGGGTCTCATGGAGGAAATAACCCCATCAGATGGCTCAGCCCTTGTCCCATTAACCATTTTGATCCTTTCAGGTTGACATCCAAAAGTTTCCGGTTATCCCTGCAGGGTTGTTTTAACGTTAGTGGTGTTCATTTTACATTCCCCTTCACCAATGCTCAAACTCTCTGGAGACATTGGGAGTATACAATTTATAACTGTCTCTCCTTCACACAACATAAAATCTTCAGTATTCAGCTTATTTGACTCAGAGTCCTGTTGTGCAAGGTGCATGGTAATAGGGTCATTATCCCTGGGAAGTCAGTCCACCAATTCAAGGCCTGAAAGTAAGTCAAACCGATTGTGTATTGGTTTGTTATCACTACCTGGAACAGGGCCTGAACTGCCACCAAGGTGATTATTTTCTAATCGAGGCTTTACATAATGCAAGTATGGTGCTCTGGGGTAAAAGTCACCTAATTCCCAAGTTACTATTGGGCCATCTCTTATTTGGGGTTGCCAGCTGCGAAGGTAAGGGACAACATGTTTGTCCCTGAAGTTTACTATAATCAAGTCACCTGCTATATCTTTTCGCATGTGTCCTAACCATCCCACCCTTCTGACATTCAAAATTGTCCCATCGATATTAGGCGGGAGAGGTCTATTTTTACTTAGCCAAAAGGCTACTTTATTTTTTAGTTTCTGGTGACCTTCAGTTTTCCCATGTATAAGTTCCGGAACCCCCGAGAGGACATTCACATAGGGTGCCACCTCCGGAGGTAAATCTATGCGGCCGATAGTTCTATTTGGAGGGTCCTGGTCAGTGTAGTCTCCCCGAGTGGCTCCCCCTCTCAGCGGCTGCGCCTGTTTTCAAATGGCAGCGGCGGCGGGAGGTAACCACAGCAGGGACCCCAGGGAAACAAAGTGCCAAGCAGCCTTCACAGGAACCAAGGTGAGCGGAAATCGGAGCAACCCGCTCCGCCGAAAATCTGCCGCGATTTTAAGCGCCTCCTGGCGCATTGTGGGCGTAGGTGCAGTGGAGGGTCCTGGTCAGTGTAGTCTCCCCGAGTGGCTCCCCCTCTCAGCGGCCGCGCCAGTTTTCAAATGGCGGCGGCGGAAGGTAACCACAGCAGGGATCCCAGGGAAACAAAGTGCCAAGCAGCCTTCACAGGAACCAAGGTGAGCGGAAATGGAGCAACTGACTTATGCTATAAGAATAAAACTCACCTTTACCCTTCCGTCAATGCTCCTTCGTGCCCCGTCTCTTCACTTCTCCGGACCACTCGATAAGCTCAACAAAACAAAAAGAATTCTCTAAATTACATGCATGTTAAAACAACAAATAACATTACATTTAAAACATTTAAAATAGACAGTATTAACAAATATATAACACATTTAATTAATTATACCGTTAATTTACTATTAACAGACTACCACACACAAAGGAAACACATATTTTTTTTTTTACTTACCTATGCTTTCCCTCTCTGCTCCATTTTCTTTACTCTGTTAACATAAAGAAGATTCATCAAACCAAACTTAGCATTAAACAATCATAAAATAACACTGAAATTTTATATAGCTAAACAAACAAAATAGCACAAAGTTAAACATTTTATAACGGTCAACAACAGGGGGGGACACGGGGGGGACAATGTTTATAGGGGTCCAATCTGCGTGTCCCATCAATCTATAAAACAACAAGATGCACAGTTCCCCTGGGGAAGGGTAATAACGTAGTGCAGTGTGCTGTCTTCCTCTCTTCGTCGGGTACAAAGATGTTAATGTACCAAAGTGAAACAGGGAAAGGTATCCCTTTTCGGAACTAGGGATGCCTCACACAACAGGCTGGTTTAACGGCTGTTGTCATATCACCAGCTAGTCGTCTCGTATCATCATCGGCTTCCTGCTCCAACGTCAAGCCGGCGCTGCAATGCCTGACGGGTAGCACATAGTGCTACACTTTTGTGGAGATCTTTTGTTCCTTGCCGGTGAGTGAGTGGGTGTGAGGGCCCCTAGAATGTGAAGTAGTGAGCGTGAGTGAGGTGTGTTAAAAAAGGTTGGTGTAGTCTACTCCCTTCTCTTTATTCGTGTAGTTCACCACCTTGTTTCAAACAAGAGGGGCAATGGGACTACAGTGGTTAAGGAAAGTTAGTCCCGTTCAACCCTCATCTGTGGACAGGTCAACATGTTTCATGCCCTATTGGCAATTTTTCAGGACCTAGGATGTGCTCATAAACTTAGTGATATGCCCCGCACGAGGCTGAGGCGTGTGAAGGATACAACCTGTTTGGTTGCCGACTCCAGCAAGGGGGGTTCCTGCGTCGTACGGATACCCTGTGGGGAGAGAAATAAACTTAAGCTAGTGGTTCATTTCCCCGACTTAACCAGAGCGGGGAGTCATCTTTAATTGTGTTGAAAAATACAGGAGTATGAAGTGAGGAGAGGAAAGACTATAAATGGTGACTACGTATAAAAAATGTATAACATCACTGAGTATTAATGTTACAGCAGACACTAGGTATCTCAACCGAATGGTTGTGTACTTAGACAGTTCATTGGAGGATCTAACGCCAGCCGGCGTATTAATAGGTATAGGACGGGGTTAAGAGAAGAATCCGAAGTTCTGTATGAACTTACCCTCACTGGTGGGCGTAAGTGCCCCAAGGCTGCTCCCGTGGGGTCTGCGTAATGTGACAGTTATCTGGAGGGTACACAAGGAGAGTCCAATTGATTATAAGGCAATTAGACTAACGGGGTGGTGGGTTGATTTAGGCCACCTGGTCGGACGTCCGGGGATGAATAGACGACATCAGTTCGACCAATGGTGGTCTCACCAGGCACCCGATAGCCCCAGGAATTTCACACCACCCGAGGAGGTCGCAGCCTGAGTGGGGACCAAGTCAGCGAGTAGCGGGGCCCCGCTTGCACCGCGGCAGCACTCAGTGGGGCAACAGCCGCGCAATCAGTGAGGGAGGTCCCGCTTGCCGCGCCCCTCGCCGGCCCACACCAGCCAGTCCCTCCGTTCCTAGCACGATTCCGCCAAAACGGTGTGTTTCGGTCATGTGGCGGGGCGGGGGCGCGCGCGCTCGCGGACGCACGCCTCAACCCCCACCATGGAGGTCGGAGCCCCAAGCACACAGCCGGTCACCCAACCCTGCAAACGGCCTCAGAGGGGGCCGAACCCTGAAGTCCCTGGGAGCTGGCTCGACAACACCGAGGCACCAGCCGGGGCGCCAAAGCTCCTGTCAGTCCAAGCGCCCGCATCACCCCACTCCCGGGCCAGTCACCTTACCTCAGAAACGCGGACGTGTGGCCTCTTCACTAGTCCCACGCTCCGACGCGGTGTGTCGCGTAGAGCAGCCGTGGGAGTGTGTCAGTGGCGCTCGGTGATATGCGTTCGGGCTGATTACAGAGGCGTGTCTGACGTCGAGTTGCTGGGCAACACCTCGGCTGCACCGGTGCGCCGAGATGACGTCAGTGCGCCTAAGTGTCACAAGCCGCCGCCATCTTGGAGAGGGGTTAAGAGAGCGGTATTTAGGTCAAAAGGCAAAGGTGGCCATCCCATATCAATGAAAAATGCTGAATTATTTCCTTTCTTGTTTCGGTTCACATCGGACATTGGGCCAAACATGGTAGAGGGCCGTTCAGATTCATGTCCTGAAAGCATTTCATAGTTATGGAGTGTGTGATCAGACTGGTTGCTGGGTGGTTATAGTGGACTAGTGTCAGGTGGCAAAGTCTGAGTAGCTCAGTGGCGAGAATGGCGCGCCATCTTGGAGTGGGTCAGAGAATCCCTGTGAGTGTGCTTATGCGGGCTGAGGTAATTGGGGGAAGCCCTAGGCATGTTCTGGCCGCAGGACACCACTGGACTGAAGTCAATGCTCGGTGGAGTGGCTCATGAATAAATAGCATTACATTTGCAATACATAAAATATACAAGATTGAAAAAAATAGCTACATTTATTTAGTGATAGTTTCCATTTAATATTAGCATAGTACCACACATAAATTAAAGTGAACTTTTTTTACAAACGTACCATTTTTTACTTGCTTGCTACTCCGTATTCTTTAATGTACACGGTCATTGCAAGGACAAGCATAAAACACAAGATAATAAAAAACAATGCAGACTACATCTCTACTGCTAAATATAAATTTAAAAATACAAACATAGGAGGATGCATTTGGAAATTTGTGTTAAAAAAATAAAATGTAATTCCTCAAAAAAATATGTTACTCAATAGGAAATCCATTTCTGTGCTCTGTCTCATATCTGGTCTCCACTTTTATTATATTCTTACCCTTTATAGACATCCTGTCAACTTTTTCAAATGAATTCACTTACATGGAATTTTTTTCCAAGTACACTTGCATCTACCTCTTCACAGCATATCTACAGGCTAGCATCTAATAAATTTAAACATTTGTAACCAATCAATTTACTGGAGCAAATACATCACATTCCTAATTGTATAATCATTCATTTTGTATCCATAATTGAAGTTGTTAACACCTAACACACATTATATATGCGAAAATATTTTGCCAAATTACCCACTTTTAGCTGTTTTTTATTATTACAATATAAAACAATAATTTATTATACATTCTTTACACAAGTAACATCTGAATCTTAGTTGTTCATGACATATTTTAAACAAAACACATTACATTTATATATATTTTTAAAATATTAGTACACTGCTTCTTTTGATATATACAAGTGAACAGTTGAAACACACAAACATGTACCTACTTAAACAGTTTAAACATAGTTATATTGTTTATTGCCATTAGTAATCTGTTCTGTATGTGTGCATGGTTGTTTCTGTTTTTAAATCTGATCATGTATCTGTGTAGGACTCAGGATTTCACATTTTTAAATTACTGTACAACTCTAAAGTGTATGTCTACTTTACTCTCTGTAACACATACGCTTATCCCCATAGTTATTCTGCCTTCTGTTATTACCAATTGGTCACCTATTGTGCAGTATGTCATATTTTATTGCATGTATACATTCAAAAACTTTCCCAACGGCTACAAGGTTAACATGTGATGTAACAAATGCCTACATTAATGCCAGCTGGTTCATGTTCAGAGTTTGTCAGTAAGGTAGTGTATGTTAAATGTGAAACAAAAAGCTTTGACAATAATCATAGGTTCTCAACTTAACCAAATGGTGTAAATCTAAGCAAATGTTCTATTTTACTTTCCTTCCTTTTTCTTAAATTATCACATACGAGGACCTTCAAATACATACCTTCAATACGTATCCTATATAAAATCTGCTCCTGTGTTTAATATAATAAACTATACGTTTTTAAACTTATAATTTGCAGTTCCCATGATTGCTTACATTTCACAAAATAAATTGTAAAATTTCTGGTTTAAAAACTGTATTTTATTCCAGTCATTAGTAGTAACAATTCACTTTGACCTCAAATGTTCTTCTTTACTCTGTACCAAAACTAGTACACTAAAACACTGCACCCCCACTTTCTATTCCTTTTTCGCAAGCCAATAAAACTAGCCCTCATAACTTCCACCCCATTCCCTATAAACCAACAATAATAATTAACATCACAAGATGCTTCTGTGATATGTTTACAGGGAAACAACCTTTACAACTCAACTTTTACAACGCACTACCATTACAACTCAACTTTTACAACGCAAAACTTTTACAACGCATACCATTACAACGCATGTTTTTACAACGCAAGTACTTTTACAACGCATACCATTACAACGTAAGTATTGGTAAGTATTACCTACTGGCGGTCGCCAGTAGGTATATATAGTTAGGATTTTTTCTCTATGGGTTTTTTGAAAATTCTATGTCTAATAACTTTGGCGTTTGTGGACGGAATTGGCTGAAATTTTCAGGAAAATGGCACATTTTGTTTCTGAGCAGCCCCTGAATATTTTGGGGGGGTTCGTCAAGGGGGGGCCGAGAAAAAAGGGGGGTCCCAAAACGTGTTTTTAACATTGAGTTTTCCATAGGGCGGTTGGCCTCACTTTTAGCCCGAACGGCTGAATGGATTTGCACGAAACTTGGCAAAATTGTAGGGACTGGTAGCCCGATGTGCCTTTTGTAGGTCTCAATATATGTGCTCCAGTGGATTTTGAGAAATTAACGTTTAAAAAAATATATATATCTGTAACAGCGGACCGGGCAGCGCTCTGGTTCGCGGACTTTTCGCGCAACGGAGCTTTGTGAAGCGAAGCTGATTGGTTCTCCGGCGTCTGTCAACATTCCAAACAGTCCGTAGCGGCCGCCATCTTGTCTCTCGGTAGGATCGAGAGACAAGAGGAGGCCGAAGCGAAGGGGCAAATGACCATAAGGGGGCATAGTACATTGTCGCTCACCCCCTAGGTTTGATGTGGAGGTTTTAAAAGGGCCCCGCGGGGCAAAAAAAAATAAAAATAATAATAATCGAACAGCTGAATGGATTTGCACGAAAGTTGGCAAAATTGTAGGGACTGGTAGCCCGATGTGCCTTTGCTAGATCTCAATATATGTGCTCCAGTGGATTTTGAGAAATTAACGTTCAAAAAAAGATATATATCTGTAACAGCGCACCGCTTCGCGTACTTTTCGCGTTACGGAGCTTTGCGAAGCGAAGCTGATTGGCTCTCCGGCGTCTGTAAACATTCCAAACAGTCCGTAGCGGCCGCCATCTTGTCTCTCGGTAGGATCAAGAGACAAGAGGAGGCCAAAGCGAAGGGGCAAATGACCATAAGGGGGAATAGTAGATCGTCGGTGACCCCCTACGTTTGATGTGGAGGTTTTAAAAGGGCACCGCGGGGCAAAAAAAATAATAATAATAATAATCGAACGGCTGAATGGATTTGCACGAAACTTGGCAAAATTGTAGGGACTGGTAGCCCGATGTGCCTTTGCTAGGTCTCAATATATGTGCTCTAGTGGATTTTGAGAAATTAACGTTCAAAAAAAGATATATATCTGTAACAGCGCTCCGCTTCTCGTACTTTTCGCGTTACGGAGGTTTGCGAAGCTGATTGGTTTTTCGGCGTCTGTAAACATTCCAAACAGTCCGTAGCGGCCGCCATCTTGTCTCTCGGTAGGATCGAGAGACAAGAGGAGGCCAAAGCGAAGGGGCAAATGACCATAAGGGGGCATAGTAGATCCTCCCTGACCCCCTAGGTTTGATGTGGAGGCTTTGAAAGGGTCTCGCAGGGCAAAAAAAAAATATACAGTTTTTTTAGTTTTTTTGCGTGGAGTGCGCTCGGTTCGCGAACCGGGAAGCGGTCTGGGGAGCGTACTTTCTTGAAAATTAGTGAAAAAAGTTAGAGTAAAATAATAATTGTGAGTGATCAGATGTAGGGTAGCTCTGAGAAGAGCTTTTGGGTTTATGGTACATTTAGGTACTTATAAGTAGGTACCAATGCACAGTCTTAAATTCAGAGTGAAAACTCTGTTGCCCTCATCTGAGAAGTGAACTCCATCTGCTCTGTAGATATCTTGCATGTAGTAACGCAAGTTATTGTTGTACAGGGAGCCCATTCCATGGTCTCTCATGTAAGCTGAAACAGATTTGTTTACATGCTTCCTCGATTTCTCAATTTGTGGACAAAATTGGTTCGACCACCTCCATTTCTGTCTTTGGCATATATTTGAATATACCAAGGCAGTCTGAGGAAAAAGTGCCATCAATTGCTCAAAGGTGTCCTTTAAAAGCATTTCCAGACCTACCCCAGTCAAAGTGCCCAAATCATTACCTCCACAGTGCACAATTAACAGGTCAGGTTTTGGCAAATGCATAAAGGTTTTCACCAATGGTATCAATTGGTGACATTTTAATCCTCTGTGGCCAAACCACTTAATTTCCACATCTTGTAAATTGAGGTTAGGTAAATTCCTGTTTTCAGCGTACCTTTGAGCCCAATAGATGTAGCTATGTCCAACAATCCAGACAGAAAACATGGCGAGAGAAGGTTCTCCTGCAGTCAGATGAAGTGTGGCAATGAAATGGCAGTGTAAAATGAAAAAAACTGAGGAGTTTCTGTGTTAATGAAGCAGTAAGAGTGATTGGTGGATTTTTATTGCTGAAAACAGAAAGTTAGTGTGCATGGATGAGTTCGTTGAAAGATGTATTTTGAGTGGCGAAGAAAAAATCATTAAATGAAAGAATGCTTTGGATATGCAGGTGCACTGAGAGTTCAGAGTTCAATTGCAACATTGTTGTGTGAGAGGTCTTGCAAGAGGTGGTTGCTATGCAGAAAAAGCAGAGAGGGGGCAGAGGGGGGAAGGGTTTTGCTTTGAAAAAAAGTGAGGGAAGAGTTTTGATTGGGTGACATGAGAGATCTGTGTGAGGAATTACAGCATTTCTGTGCTTTTGATAGCTGCAGACTCTGGAGTGCATACCTTTTGCTCTGCTGAAGACAAATTGGTGTGTTTCTTAGACTGTTTTGAAACTCAAAGTATTTGCTAAGGTGAGAAAAAATTTCTTTAATTTAGATAGAAAATAGTGTGCTTTAAGGAGAAAATTATGAAGAAAGTTGTGTTTTTCAAATGTTGCTTTGTCTCAAGTGTTTCACAAATAGATTTTGTTTCTTTGAGAAATTGTAATTGGAGAAAATGTGAAGTATTAGTACTGACAGGGCTTTTATGTGCATAGGAGCTGTGGAGTGTTTTCAAATTATGACTTGTAAATCGTTTTTGAGAAAAAGCAATGGTTTTAATATTGATGAGAAGGACATACTGGTGTCTGCTTCTTTATAAGGTAATTGAGAGTCTCTGATGTTATTTTTCCCATTTCAATGTAAGAAGTTTGTGTGTGGAGCAAATTGCTTGTAAATATGCTCCCACCTGTGCATGGCAAATTTAGATTTTGAATGTTTCCGTTACATAGGCATGTTAAAGGTGACTGAAACATGCTGCAAAGGCAATCAAAAAATGCTTTTATGTGTCTTAAGGACATTTTAAGTCATTTCCCCATGTGCAGTGTTTTCAAATTATGAGTTGAAAATCGTTTTTGAGGTAAAGGAATGTTTTCAAAATTTATGTGCGCCATATGACCCCAAATTTTTTTTTCAGGGGTGCAGCAGGGTGTTCTTGAGACACCCCTGCACCGTCGGAAAAATTCGTAATTTGCGATGAGGTAATTGCTAATCGCAAATTGCACCTTCATTCCTATGGGCCTCCTGCTGCATGGAAATGAATGGGTAATCTTGCTGAAATGCAAAGTCGAATCTGTATTTAAAAGGGTCTGCACCTCTGTACGGGTGTTCGCTATGTGAAGCACGAAAGTTTCACGGGCCGAACTCAAGGCCACCTCTCTCTGAGACAAAAGAGCTCTTATTCTTGCCATGCTGTTGAAATGTGCTCCCAAGGTTGGTATTTGTGGCCAGATTGAAAACTCCCTATGTTCATGTGTGGGAGGAAATAGAACATTTCTGCAGCAAATAACCCGTTCATTTACTGTTACGATAAAATGAATACTTTTAATTAACCCAGAACAATCTTCATTATTGAGCATCAAATAACTACCATTTTCCAAGAACTTGAACGTGGGGATGATAGCAGGAACTGGCGTGCCTTGCAACACGCAAGCCATATTTGGTCGGTGTTTGTTGCATGAACCGTGTAACTGTATGTGCCTACACATTAGTGAATGATCTGGCGTCTCAGTGCATTCCTCTCCATTCAGATAAAGGTCTTGATCATCTTTGAAAATCTGTATGTGTATGGAAGCGACCAGACCTCATGAAGAAAACCACTACCTAAAGGTTAATAACGACCTATTGGTATATATTTCATACAATTTGAAAACTTATATAAAGCAAAAGGCAGCGTTATTAAACCGTGGATAAGGCACGTTGCCAAAGCAGTGAACCTTTTGGATTTATACTGGAAATGTTAAAGGAAGAATTACGGAGTAGGGCCTGTAAATCTTTAATGGACAACGAGTAAAATTACTCCAACCATCATATTCCTCTAACTCCGGGATAGTAGGGGTGTTTAATTTTTTAGAAGTAGCCAATCCAAAGCATTTGGTCTGGGAAATTGTTTCATTCACAAACAACATATGATTTGGGATGAGACATGCACGGTGGAAAGCCTCAGTGCCTTGTACCTGCCAGGTTCGTGAACCCCAAACTGATGTAGATCCTGGATATTTTTACACTGTGTTACGTTAGCATGGGCTCATTACTGGTTTAAACGCCATTTTTCCTTTTTTGTAACTTCTGCACACGATACTTAGTTGTTGCTTTAGCTTTCAGCCTACCTGCGTCAAGATCTATGCCTGCTTCAAGCAGGCGCAGGGTTTTGATGTAGCTTTGTCCTATCTGATTGTAAATGCGGCACACCGTGGGTGGCAGAGCAGCGGTGCACGTTAACTGGTGCATCCCTGGGGATGTGCTAGTTAATATAAATCTGCCCCTTTACATTTAATTATGTGCAGGGGACACAGAGTAGGTGAGGTTTATCCAAGGTTAAGAAGAGATGAGTCCTGTTCAGTGAAAAATTGGAGATAGGCTTCAGTATATTATATACTTAAGTAGTGTGTTAAGTTTTTGATGACTGTTATTAATTTACTGTTGGGTAATAGTGGTTAATAACATTTTTTATTATATTTTACCACAGATTCAACTGCAGATTATTTCAAGATTTTAGGATGCCTAGCAAAGAAAGAGTAAGAAAGGCTGCAAAACGTGAAAGACAGCAGGACCATGGAAGAATGCAGCAGTCCTCTAACAAAAAGATTTGTCAAGTCACCAAGAAAGCACCGGGTAAGAGTCGAAAAACAGTCATAAGAAATATGTGTAGTAAAAAAAATATTACTACAGAAAATGTTTCACTCCAGAAAAGGAGACAGAATTCAAATGGTAAGGAAAGGCCAATGAGAAATGTTACTGCTAGAGTAAGAGATAACTCTATGCATGAAAGTAGAAGGAAACAAGAGTTTAGGGATATTCGTAAACGAATGTTCCGCAACAGGATAATTGGGAATTTGTTAAAAAATATTAAGAAAGGTCAGCAGAAAGTGGTTTTTTATAAGAGAAAAAAAATTGTTGAGAAAGTTATTGATCAGGCATTTGAAATTAAACGTAAGTTATTTATTTTGACAATCAATAGAATTCGGAAGCTAAACAAGGTAATTTATGATTTCAAAAGAAATAGTAGATGGAAGAGAATAGTTAATCGTAGTAATTTTTGTGAAGTTTTTTCTGGAGAATGGATGCATAGTTCCAGCTCTGAGGCATTTTTTAATGAGGAGAGTTATTTCCAGGATAATGATTTGGTGCATGCAGTTGACACCAGTGGTCGAGCTTATGAAGTGAAAGATGGTTGTCCAGTTGAAAAAGAAAAACTTGTGACAACAGAGATAGAAGAGGTGTTAGGTAATGAGGTTTTAGGGAGACGTCCTAAGGGTCCTGTGTACACCTGGAAGTGTAGTAGTATTTGCAGTGTACGACAGGATTCCATCAATTTGCTTTGTGATTTTATACGGTCATTTAGTAAGAACAGTTTGAAGCAGAAAATGAAGTTGTTGCAAGAATTAGATCCTTGCAGAGTGAGAGAAGTGATAGGTTTGCATGGTCATTCACTGGCTTGTCTTTCCAGGAGAGTATGCCAGAGTGTTTTTCATCATTTCAGGATGCTAGCAGTGCATCATAATAAAGTGAGGAAATTAGTTAGAATGTTGTATTATGCTAAGAGTCCAGCAATTATGCTTAAACAATTATGCGCTGCTCTTTTGCATGGTTCTGAAATAGATGTGAAGAATATATGTGAAGAAATTGAGTTTTGTTACTTTGGAAGTAAAGAGGAGAATGTTGAAATTGACCAAGAAGAAGAGAGTAATGTGGAAGATAGTGTACAGGTTTCCAGTACAGATAATTTCCAGAGGGAAATTGCGACGTTTGAGGTGAAATCAAGTGAGAGGCCAAATTTCACTTGTGTGTGTTGTCGACGCACTTATTATAAGAATCAGACTAAGTTAGTGGATTTATATGGAAAAAGTGAAAGGGAAAATAATAGTGAATGGAAGGATTTTACAACATACTTGATGGTAGAAAATTGTTTTGATTTGGGATTGGATCAACGTGTGTGTACTTATTGTTGTAACAAATTAAATCAAAACCAGATGCCTGCTAGAGCAGTTCATAATAATCTGGAATTGGTTGAGATTCCTTCTGAATTGAAGGATTTAAATACTTATGAATCTATTTTGATTCAAAGTATCCATCCCTTTCAGGCTATTGTAAGAATGGAGCCAAAGACAGGGAAATTGCCTCCATCAGATTTACAGAGAGGATTAAAGGGAAGAGTTGTTTATTTGCCTCTAGATTTGAAGAAAAACATTAACACAATTGGAGTAGAAAAAGTGGAAGAGGAACCTCTTGTTATCTTAGTTAATGGGGTTCCGACAAAGAATAAGAAAATATGGCAAGATTTAGTAGATGTTAGGAAAGTCAAAAGGGCAACATTGTATTTGAAAAAATATAATAAGTACTATAAAAATGTATATGTTGCAGAAGAGGAAGTAAGTGAGGAAGAGGATAGCGATTTGTGTGCTGGTCAAATTGAGAAAGTAGAACCCTGTACTAGTGAAGAAATATATGAACATTATAGTGTTCATCCTTTGCATTCCAAGGAAGTCATGGGGAATGCTATTGAGTTGTTTCAAATGAAACAAGCGAAAGGGAGTCCCATTAGTGTTTGGGAGGAAAGTTTGGAAGCTCGGTGTTTCCCACAGCTTTTTCCAACAGGTCAGGGAGGAAGATATGATGAGCGACCTCATCAAATTCCTGCTTCTGAATACCGGACTTTGCGATTGTATGCAGGAGATCCTAGGTTTCGACAATGCATTCCTTATTTGTTTCATCTCCTGTTTGAAAGCGATCTGTCTGGACTGTCATATGCAGTGAACCACATCTTGAAAAGTGGTATACACATGCAAAACATCTCGGCAAGTGACTTTATGGATAAAGTCAATGTCCAAGACAGTATTTTGGATTCTCACCTGATTAATCTCATGGCGTGTCAGCGTGGTACTAATGAGTACTGGTACCGTCGTCATGGTGATTTAAAATGTATGCTAAGGAACTTAGGAACTCCCACATGGTTCCTCACTTTGAGCTGTGCTGAGTATGGCTGGGAAGACTTACTTGAATTTCTACGAGAGGCAAATGCTAACGTAGAAAACATCGAATTCAAGACACCCGGAGAACTGTGCTCTTTGGATCCAGTCAATGTATGTAGGTACTTCAATCATAGATTTGAAGGTATGATGTCTTTCATCATGAATAAGAAGAATCCACCTCTTGGAGAGGTGTTGGATTTCTTCTGGAGGAAGGAGTACCAAGCAAGAGGTGCTCCTCATATACATATGTTGCTGTGGATCAAGGATGCACCTAAATTTGGAACGGATGCAGAAGACTCAGTGATGAGTTTCATAGAACAGTATTCTACGTGTGCTGTTCCAAACGCAAAGGAGAAAAAAAGCCTACGAGAAAAAGTTCTACGTTTCCAAAGCCATCGATGTGGAAAGTACTGTCGTCGTAAATTCCGGAACAAAGACAAGTTCTACACCAAATGTCGTTTCGGCTTTCCACGACCGGTGATTTCTAAAGGAAGAGTGAACAGTTTGATGTCTTCGCTGCGACATAATGTGATGAAGAAATCACCTAAAAACACATACAATTTGAAGAGGAACGAAGAGTCTAAGTACATTAACGACTACAACCCGGTGATTTTGTCCATGTGGAATGCTAACATGGATATACAGTTTGTGGCTGATAACTGTATGGCTGTGGCTCGGTATGTGACATCTTACATCACCAAAAAAGAGAAGACAGAATTGAAGGATATGTGGGAGGACATTTCCCATGAAAAGAGCCTCAGCAAGAAGTTGTACAGTTTCAGTCTGAAGATGTTGTCGCATCGAGAAATCGGAGCTTACCAATGTTCTGACCGGTTGTTTTCAGCAAGTCTCTATGCCAAGTCCAGGAGTATCGTTTGGGCGAGTGTTGGTCTTGCTGCAACGCGTAATCGAGTTCTGAAACCTGTGCGGGAAATTGAGTATTTGGCGGAAAAGGAGCCAAACAGTACCGACATTTTGAAGAGCAACATGTTGGATACATATTATCCAAATCGAAGCAGTCACCTCGAGAATGTTTGTCTGTATGAGGTTCTGCAAAATTACATATTCAAGAGGAACATCAAAGAAGATACTGAGAAAGGAGTGTATGCTGTAATAGGAAGTGAGGGATGTCTGGTCAAGCAAAGAAAATGCCACTTGATAAACCATCGAAAATTGAGTGGCGAATCTCCTGAAAAAAAGGAGTTTTTCTATTTAGCACTTTTGCAACTTTTTAAGCCTTGGCGTGCAGAAGAGGAACTGCTTGGAGATTTCCTTTGTTACGAAGACTCATTCAATGCTGCCAAGGAGACCATAGAATGTCCTGCTTTTCCCAAATATGTAGAAATGTTGAATGTGGAAATTGAGCAGGAAGCAACGATTGCAGCCGAGATTGCCAGAGACAGTTCTCAGGACAGTCAGAGTTCTGCTTCATTGAGTCAGGATCCACTAGGAGGACCTCTTATCGAAAATGAAGCTGCCACTGCTATGAATGAAGTGGAAAGAGCCATGGCACATGCTCAGGAGGATGCGGTTAACTTAGAAGAGTTGGAAAGACAACTCAACGTTGAGCAGAGGAAAATATATGACGAACTTACCATGCAAATTGATCATGGATTAAGTCATGACAAGAAAGAGTGCTCATGTACGTCGTTGAAGCCTGTCCGACTGTACGTGAGTGGAGAAGCGGGAACTGGAAAAAGTTTCCTTATTAAAGCAATTTCATGTTATTTGCAGGAAAGGACAGAGTCATCGCTGTCTTGTGTTGTCACCGCTCCAACTGGACTGGCAGCACATAACATTAAAGGGATTACTTTACATCGTTTACTGATGCTGCCAGTGGAGCATGACAACAAATTAGAATATCACAAGCTATCTGGAGATGCTTGTTTTGAAGTTTCAAGAGTCTTGAGGAAAATGAAACTTCTTATCATTGACGAAGTAAGCATGGTTTCCAATGTCATGCTTGCCTTTGTGCATTTGAGAATGCAAGAAGTTCTCAAAACAGAGTATGATGTGTTATTTGGTGGCAAACACATCATTGTTTTCGGAGATCTTCTGCAGCTGACACCAGTGAAAGGGCAACCTGTGTTCAAAATGCTCACGCATGAAGATACCAGGAAGTGCTTAGGGAGTATTGGCAACGTCAATATATGGTTAAACTTCAATTATGCTGAACTGCATGAAAATATGCGTCAGGCAAAGGATGAAGTTTACAAGACTATTCTACAAGATGTTAGAATTGGAAAAGTGACCGAGCATGGGAAAGAAGCTTTACATGCACGATTACTGACAAATTTATATCCAGACGAAGATGTTGTGCCTGAGAATATTTTTCAGAAAGTTACTGAGAAAAAATCTGGAATATGTTTGATGCCAACTCTTGCAGAATGTGCCAAATTCAACAACAAAATGTTGCATTTAGAAAAGCAAGAGATTGTGAAATTGGAAGCTATTGACAGAGTAGAGCATATGGGATCAACAATTATTTTGTCTGAGAATCTGAAAACAAAATTGGATTCATTAGAGAAGAGTATATCTAAAACTGCGGGTTTTGAAAAGACTCTGAATGTGTGCTTGAACTGCCGTATAATTTTAAGAAGGAATTTACATGTTGAAAGAGGTCTGGTAAATGGATCAATGGGTAATGTTGTTGATTTTGTGAAATACAGAAATAGAGATGGAATTGAATTTTTTAAAATTAAATTTGATGGCATTGAGGAAGTACAGCTAATTGCTCGTTGTTCTGCTAGATTTTTGCTTGTAAAAGACTTATATGTTCGTCGTAAGCAGTTTCCTGTTTGCTTGGCATATGCGGTGACAATTCATAAATCGCAAGGTTTAAGTGTAGACTGTGCATTGGTGAATATTGGCAGTTCTGTGTTCAAGGAGGGTATGGCATATGTGGCATTGTCACGAGTTAGGACTTTATCGGGATTGTACTTGATTGAGTGTGATGTCACAAACATTTGTGCGGATCTAGATTGTGTTAAGGAATACAATAGGTTGAGAAGAGAGTATGCGCCACATTTGCCTCAGTATCCTTTGTTTGAGAAACGTGTGGTAGGCCGGAAACGAAGAAATGTGACCAATACTGGGGAGGTTGTAGCAAAAAGACGAAAAGTCGATGAACCTGAAATTACAAGCAGAAACAAAAAGGATTCTGTTGAAGATGTTGTTGGTTTTCAATTTGAAAACAGTTCTGGTGTCAACTGCTATGCTAATGTAGTAGTTAATGTTTTGTTTTCTCTAGAAAATGTAAAAGAAGAGATTGTGGTCAATTCTGATCAAAGATTTTGCAGTTTGTTAAATTCTGTGTTAGAGAAATGTAGCACTGATAGAACATGAGTGTCAAAAAGAAAAAGTCCCAGTTAAAGAAATGGACTTCAAAGGATGTATCCAGAGTTCAGTAAAGGTACTGGAAGAGTCTAACTATAGACAGCATGCCAGATAAATGGGCGGGAAAGGCAAAGATACAACAGAACATCGGGGACAATAATTCCACAATAGCAAAAACTAGAAGCTATGACAATATCTGAGACATATCACAAAACATGTTTGGTAAAAAACTCTTGTTTCAAATTTATTCACATAATCAAAATTACACAATCAATAATCATTCATATAAGTATTTATAAAAAAACAATTAAAAACCATGTTCAATAGGACAAATATACTTCATAAAATTTATACACAAAAATTTTAAAAATGAAAAGAATCACAAGGGTCGACGCGGCGTTTCGGTTTTTCTTATAGAACACCTTCTTCAGGACTGATTCTAAACAGTTAAGAAACATAGAGTTACCATCCATTTGATATCTTAATGTATCATTTGACAACACTGTCTCAGTTATCCAATTATTCTCACATTTCACATATCTGATTGTTACATATCTTTTTTTTATTTAACAACCATACTAGTTTTTATATAATTTACCCAAATCGAACAACACTTCATTTTTTACATCAAGGAATTGTTACTTACATCATATATTATACTCAGCCCCCGTAAATACTCAATCTTTATGCTGCGAAACTGCACAGTTTAACTATGTTTGCCTTTCCCTTGGAATTCCCTATTCCAATGCTGTTACTCGCAACCACTTACATTTTATGCCTTATCTAATGTGGGCATACCTTTTACCAGAGGAGTAAGAGTGGCTCTGCTGGAGGGTAGTGCTTGGCCCCAAATAGTTTCCAAGGGTTTCTCGATGAATGAAAGATTTTTCACGATCTGCCGTGTTCAATTAGCAACTGTGATTAATCTGGAATAAGATATTTATTTTTAGGTGACCATCTTTTGGTGTTCTTAATTTTCATTTTTATTTCTGGTTTTTAATAAATCCCAGAAAGACATTCAGATAACTTCATACCTCTTTCCTTTAGGTATTAAGCCAATATTTATTCCATAGCCCTCTGTATTTATAGGCAGGCTTCAGGAAGTCTTAATCAATGGGTTTCTCGATGAGAGACAAAAGTCACGATCTGCCGTGTACAATTGGCAAATGTGCTAGATCTAAAAAAAGATAGTTCTGTTAACATCACCGTCTTTTAGAATTATTAATTTTTATACCTAGTTTCTAACATCTCAGGGAGACATTCAACTAATTGCATACCTCTTTTATTTGGATATTGGGCCAATATTCATTCCATAGCCATCTGTATTTCTAGGCGGACTTCAAGAAGTTTATGTGGACCTATAGAAATAGATATTCTCCTTAATATGTATATTCCCAAGGCCCATCCTACATTTAATGGTAATAAAAATTTGCGCCATTGACCTTATACCTTTTGGTCTGCTATATTCTTCCTGGGGGTTGCTGCCAGGAGGAGCCACCGTGTTACTGGGATGGTTTTTTATCTGAAAGATTTAATTAATCACTCAATTATACACTCTTTACATCACTCCTATTCACTATGGTCATATTACCACACAGGATGTCCCTTACCCAGTGTATAGGGATTCAGGCGCCGTCTTTTGACTTGATCCTCTTGGTTACCATTGAAGATCACCGGCCAACGTGTTGCATTGCTGGGAATAGTCACGTGAATATATAGTTTTCTGTGGATGTATAATACAAATATTGTTGGTAGGGAATCTTTCTTTATATCATCTATTTGTTTCTTACTTATCCTATTTGTTGTCGACTTAGTATACGTATCCTTAGCAGTACTTTACTTGTCTTCATGTGTACATTTATACCCATAGGCACATTTTACTGTTAGTTCTATTACCTATTCGTTCCTCTACCCATTATAAGTACCCTTATTCCTAATTCTATATATCCCTGAGTTAGGCTAATCTTTTATCTCTCATTCTTACCTATTTGGATGTAGTCGGCCTCCCTGCTCCTGATTCCTGACAGCCCGTCGCCTCTGGTCGATTTCCAGAAAGTAAAATGAATTGCCGCTTTATTTCCCGGTTTAAATATCTGCCGCGCTCTGATTGGGCGTTTGTTTTACCTAACCCGATTGGTTGCCATGTTGATTCTCCTAGAGACTGTTACTAGGGTAGGCATACGGCATTCCTCTCATCCACGTATTGGCCCATGACAATCCCATCGTACGAGCTCATTGGGGGAAACAGCAAAATGCGTTTCCATGGCGATTTCCCTCCCCGCCTTCTATGCAAGCTCATTGGGGGAAACAGAAAAATGCGTTTCCATGGCGGTTTCCCTCCCCGCCTTCTATGCAAAACTACGAGTTGCACTTTCTACCGCGAATTGGTTCACGCTATTCCTGTGATTGGATGAGGGACTTTATGCGTTTCTATGGTGATTTTCGCTCGTGTCTTCAATGCAAGACTGCGAGTGAATTGATATATTTACAATGTCGATTCTCATTGGTTAAGACTACCACTGCATTCCTAAAGTAGTAAACGCTCGTATTTTTCCTCATAAGCCTAATATTGTGAAAAAAGCTACTACTATATTCTATCAGATGTTATATTATTTTCAATAATTATAAAACCCCACCTTTTTTATATCTCAACGTTTTATCTGAATGAGTTGCCCTACATCAATGCCACACAGGTTATGTCTTGCTGGGGTTAATTAAAATTACCATACCAATTGTGAGAATTATTCTATGTTCATTTTGTAGATTGCTTAAAGTTATTTAAGACATACCGGTGGCAAAAGATTTTTTATATTCTCAGTCTCCGGGGACTCACAAATTCAGATTCTAATTTTCTCCTAGAGGGCTGGTCAGTTTACTTGATAATTTTCTCCCAGTCCTCTCTTGAGTTAAGACCCGTTCTCACACTGTTGAGGGTAGACATATAGAATTGTTCTCTTTTCTTCCTTTTGTCATTATAGTTACCTCCTCTTTTACTGACTGTTATCCTCTCTAGTCCACACCATTTCAGGTCCTCAAGTCCATGACCGGCTGCCTTCCAATGTTCAGTGAGAGGTGCTCCTGTTTTGTTTGTTCTGAGGGCAGAACGGTGTTCATTTAAACGGAGCCTGATTTCCCTTGATGTCTCTCCCACATAGGACTTCTGACAGGGACATTGGATCAAATAAATTGCATTTTTGGTCCTACAGTTTATAAAGCTTTTAATATTTACAGATCTATCGTTGACTATGATTTTGTTGCCTTTGATGATACTTGTGCAATTCACACAACCCATACACGGATGTGTCCCTGTGGGTAAAGGGTTGCCATCAATTGTTGTTTGTAAAGCTTTCGGAGTATCCCTGTATGTATGAACAAGGGAGTTCCGAATCGTTTTGTTTCTCCTAAATGAGAACATAGGCTTTGGAATAGGGACGTCAGTTTTATCCGCTATCAGTGGCCAATTTCTATTGATAATGTTTTTGACTTGGTGACTGATCTGTGAGAAATTAGTGACAAACATAATTGGTTGTGGACCTTTATGACTTTCCTCTTTTGGTCCGAAAAAATTTTCTCTGTTAAAATATTTCGCACGTTTATAGGCGTGCCTCACCATCCTTTTGGGATAGCCCCTCTCTAGGAATTTTGCTTTCAAGGTTGTTGCATGTCTATCATAGTCTGACATTGATGTACAGTTTCTTCTTAACCGAAGAAATTGTCCATAAGGAATATTGTTCTTCTGTGATGCTGGATGGTTGCTATCGAAGTGTAGCATACTGTTCCTATCAGTGGGCTTCGTATATAATTCTACAGTTAGATGGCCCTCAGTTTCTTTGATCATGATATCCAGAAATTCCACACAGTTCTTACTCATGTGTGAGGTAAATTTAAGATTGACATCACCTAAATTGAGCCAGATTAGAAAGTCATTCAGAGTCTCCATGTCTCCGGTCCATATGAAGAATATGTCGTCTATATACCGGCCCCATTCCGAGATGTTTTCATAGAATGGGGCGGTTCCGTTATAGATGTGCTTCTCTTCAAATTTCGAGACATATAGGCAGGCCAGGCTCGGCGCACAGGTAGCCCCCATGCTGGTCCCCTTTGTTTGCCTGAATAGTTCGTCCTTGTACATAAAGATGTTATTTTTGAGTATCAAAACTATACATTCCAGGATAAATACTTGGTGGTCTGTTATATCCTGATAATTGTTACACAAAATTTCTTCCATGATTGCTATAGTATCGTCTTGAGGAATATTAGTGTATAGCGCTTCGATGTCCAAAGTCACTAACACTTGAGTTTCTGGATTGAAAGCCAATCCTTCCACCTTTGCAATCATAGATGTTGTGTCCTTAATGTAAGCTTTTTGTTTCTGCACCAAGGGTTGTAGAAAGACTTCCACGTACTTGCTTAAGGGCTCAGTAAGTGATCCTATACAGGATACTATGGGTCTCATGGGGGGGTCAGAAGTATCTTTATGGATCTTCGGGAGACCGTATAGTGCTGGAATTAAGGGGTCCGTGTTCAACATAAATGCAAACTCATCTTCACATATGATGTCTTCATCTTTTGCTAATGTAAGCATTCTTCGTATGTCATCCTTCAAGCTCTCCCACTCTTCCCTGTTTGATTTCTGATAGTGTGACCTATTATTTAGAAGTTTAAGCATTCTGTTGTCATAATCTGTACTATCCATAATGACTACACTCCCTCCTTTGTCTGCTGGTTTTATTGTTAAAGCTACATTACTTTCAAGTGCTTTTAATGCCTTTTGCTCTTCTTTGGTTACATTTGATGGTGTCCAGGTTTTTTGTTTAATTAGACTTTCTACACTTTTATCTACAGACCTCTCAAAAGCTTCCACATCTTTATGTACCATATTGATTGATGGAGTCCAAGTGGATTTGTTTTTCAAACCTGATTTATTTTCTTTTGGGAGCTTATCTTTCCCATCAAAAAAGATTTGTAGTCTTACTTTTCTGAAGAAGTGTTGTAAATCCCTTTCGAGGGCATATCTATCTACAGATGAGCAAATAGCGTATCCTAAGCCCCTTTCAAATAGTTTAGTCTCTGTGGCTGATAGTTGATACTTAGAAAGATTTACTACTGCTCCTCTTTGGGAGTTCACTAATCCCATTGTTTCTGACTTCTGGTTCGTGGACGTTGAGGGTGTTGGGCTTGTACATATTGGGGTTGATGGTTGTAATTGTTTCGACCTCTCCCTCTCCCTCGTTGTTGTCCAAATGTTTGGTTTCGTTTCTCTAAAAAAGACAAACCTTCTTTCAGAATTGGTTGTTGTTGTTGTTTACTCATTTCCCCGTTTCTGTTCTTATCATTAGTCGATTCACCATCTGAGTCTGTACTTGTGTATGATGAATCAAAAAACCTAACCCTTTTCCTGGGTTGATTTCTGGGTTGGTTCTGCCACTGTCTCCGGGATTGGAAATGCTCCCTAGGTCGCTCGTAAAAATCTTTTTGCAGATAGGGATAAACGAATTCAGGGTTGTAATTTTCAATATCCTTTTTCAGTTTATTGCTCTTCTTTTTAATCAGGTAGTCTTTGTATCCAGCTACATCGTTTTGAATCTCCTCTAGTTTGGCTTTCGCATCCTCTAATGCTGTGCTTTGCTGTAATTGGCTCTCTAATTCTTCTATTTCTTTTCTTTCGATTACCAGGAATTCATTAGCTGTTTCTATTATTAGTAGAATCCAATCTCTACTACACCGATTGGCTACGAGTGTCCATTTTTCTATGAATCTCCTGTCCGTTATAAAAATCCCGGGTTCATTCGTGACCTGAAGGCCCTTGGGTATGATCCCGTTTTTACAATACTCTACTAAGAACTCCGCATGGAGTTCCGCCCTCACTGTTTTCTTTTTTAAGTTCCAAAGTTTCTCCCATTGTTCCTCATCAGATTTATCTAACCTAATTGTTGTGGTGTTTCGGGATTTGCTATTTATCAGTTGGTTAAATTGATCTTCGGAAAAGCTGTATGTTTTAATTCCTTCCATTATTGTTACACACAATGATTGTGATGTGGAGTTTTAAACGCATTTTGCTGTTTCCCCCAATGAGCTCGTACGATGGGATTGTCATGGGCCAATACGTGGATGAGAGGAATGCCGTATGCCTACCCTAGTAACAGTCTCTAGGAGAATCAACATGGCAACCAATCGGGTTAGGTAAAACAAACGCCCAATCAGAGCGCGGCAGATATTTAAACCGGGAAATAAAGCGGCAATTCATTTTACTTTCTGGAAATCGACCAGAGGCGACGGGCTGTCAGGAATCAGGAGCAGGGAGGCCGACTACATCCAAATAGGTAAGAATGAGAGATAAAAGATTAGCCTAACTCAGGGATATATAGAATTAGGAATAAGGGTACTTATAATGGGTAGAGGAACGAATAGGTAATAGAACTAACAGTAAAATGTGCCTATGGGTATAAATGTACACATGAAGACAAGTAAAGTACTGCTAAGGATACGTATACTAAGTCGACAACAAATAGGATAAGTAAGAAACAAATAGATGATATAAAGAAAGATTCCCTACCAACAATATTTGTATTATACATCCACAGAAAACTATATATTCACGTGACTATTCCCAGCAATGCAACACGTTGGCCGGTGATCTTCAATGGTAACCAAGAGGATCAAGTCAAAAGACGGCGCCTGAATCCCTATACACTGGGTAAGGGACATCCTGTGTGGTAATATGACCATAGTGAATAGGAGTGATGTAAAGAGTGTATAATTGAGTGATTAATTAAATCTTTCAGATAAAAAACCATCCCAGTAACACGGTGGCTCCTCCTGGCAGCAACCCCCAGGAAGAATATAGCAGACCAAAAGGTATAAGGTCAATGGCGCAAATTTTTATTACCATTAAATGTAGGATGGGCCTTGGGAATATACATATTAAGGAGAATATCTATTTCTATAGGTCCACATAAACTTCTTGAAGTCCGCCTAGAAATACAGATGGCTATGGAATGAATATTGGCCCAATATCCAAATAAAAGAGGTATGCAATTAGTTGAATGTCTCCCTGAGATGTTAGAAACTAGGTATAAAAATTAATAATTCTAAAAGACGGTGATGTTAACAGAACTATCTTTTTTTAGATCTAGCACATTTGCCAATTGTACACGGCAGATCGTGACTTTTGTCTCTCATCGAGAAACCCATTGATTAAGACTTCCTGAAGCCTGCCTATAAATACAGAGGGCTATGGAATAAATATTGGCTTAATACCTAAAGGAAAGAGGTATGAAGTTATCTGAATGTCTTTCTGGGATTTATTAAAAACCAGAAATAAAAATGAAAATTAAGAACACCAAAAGATGGTCACCTAAAAATAAATATCTTATTCCAGATTAATCACAGTTGCTAATTGAACACGGCAGATCGTGAAAAATCTTTCATTCATCGAGAAACCCTTGGAAACTATTTGGGGCCAAGCACTACCCTCCAGCAGAGCCACTCTTACTCCTCTGGTAAAAGGTATGCCCACATTAGATAAGGCATAAAATGTAAGTGGTTGCGAGTAACAGCATTGGAATAGGGAATTCCAAGGGAAAGGCAAACATAGTTAAACTGTGCAGTTTCGCAGCATAAAGATTGAGTATTTACGGGGGCTGAGTATAATATATGATGTAAGTAACAATTCCTTGATGTAAAAAATGAAGTGTTGTTCGATTTGGGTAAATTATATAAAAACTAGTATGGTTGTTAAATAAAAAAAAGATATGTAACAATCAGATATGTGAAATGTGAGAATAATTGGATAACTGAGACAGTGTTGTCAAATGATACATTAAGATATCAAATGGATGGTAACTCTATGTTTCTTAACTGTTTAGAATCAGTCCTGAAGAAGGTGTTCTATAAGAAAAACCGAAACGCCGCGTCGACCCTTGTGATTCTTTTCATTTTTAAAATTTTTGTGTATAAATTTTATGAAGTATATTTGTCCTATTGAACATGGTTTTTAATTGTTTTTTTATAAATACTTATATGAATGATTATTGATTGTGTAATTTTGATTATGTGAATAAATTTGAAACAAGAGTTTTTTACCAAACATGTTTTGTGATATGTCTCAGATATTGTCATAGCTTCTAGTTTTTGCTATTGTGGAATTATTGTCCCCGATGTTCTGTTGTATCTTTGCCTTTCCCGCCCATTTATCTGGCATGCTGTCTATAGTTAGACTCTTCCAGTACCTTTACTGAACTCTGGATACATCCTTTGAAGTCCATTTCTTTAACTGGGACTTTTTCTTTTTGACACTCATATTTCCCCCCAGTCCCTAATCAGCCTGTGCGGGGTCCTCCTCCCTTTGTTTATAATATTACACTCAGCTTGTGAGCTGAGGAGGTGTGTAATTAGACTGCAAATCAGCAGAGTGGGTAAAATTTAAAACTCCACATCACAATCATTGTGTGTAACAATAATGGAAGGAATTAAAACATACAGCTTTTCCGAAGATCAATTTAACCAACTGATAAATAGCAAATCCCGAAACACCACAACAATTAGGTTAGATAAATCTGATGAGGAACAATGGGAGAAACTTTGGAACTTAAAAAAGAAAACAGTGAGGGCGGAACTCCATGCGGAGTTCTTAGTAGAGTATTGTAAAAACGGGATCATACCCAAGGGCCTTCAGGTCACGAATGAACCCGGGATTTTTATAACGGACAGGAGATTCATAGAAAAATGGACACTCGTAGCCAATCGGTGTAGTAGAGATTGGATTCTACTAATAATAGAAACAGCTAATGAATTCCTGGTAATCGAAAGAAAAGAAATAGAAGAATTAGAGAGCCAATTACAGCAAAGCACAGCATTAGAGGATGCGAAAGCCAAACTAGAGGAGATTCAAAACGATGTAGCTGGATACAAAGACTACCTGATTAAAAAGAAGAGCAATAAACTGAAAAAGGATATTGAAAATTACAACCCTGAATTCGTTTATCCCTATCTGCAAAAAGATTTTTACGAGCGACCTAGGGAGCATTTCCAATCCCGGAGACAGTGGCAGAACCAACCCAGAAATCAACCCAGGAAAAGGGTTAGGTTTTTTGATTCATCATACACAAGTACAGACTCAGATGGTGAATCGACTAATGATAAGAACAGAAACGGGGAAATGAGTAAACAACAACAACAACCAATTCTGAAAGAAGGTTTGTCTTTTTTAGAGAAACGAAACCAAACATTTGGACAACAACGAGGGAGAGGGAGAGGTCGAAACAATTACAACCATCAACCCCAATATGTACAAGCCCAACACCCTCAACGTCCACGAACCAGAAGTCAGAAACAATGGGATTAGTGAACTCCCAAAGAGGAGCAGTAGTAAATCTTTCTAAGTATCAACTATCAGCCACAGAGACTAAACTATTTGAAAGGGGCTTAGGATACGCTATTTGCTCATCTGTAGATAGATATGCCCTCGAAAGGGATTTACAACACTTCTTCAGAAAAGTAAGACTACAAATCTTTTTTGATGGGAAAGATAAGCTCCCAAAAGAAAATAAATCAGGTTTGAAAAACAAATCCACTTGGACTCCATCAATCAATATGGTACATAAAGATGTGGAAGCTTTTGAGAGGTCTGTAGATAAAAGTGTAGAAAGTCTAATTAAACAAAAAACCTGGACACCATCAAATGTAACCAAAGAAGAGCAAAAGGCATTAAAAGCACTTGAAAGTAATGTAGCTTTAACAATAAAACCAGCAGACAAAGGAGGGAGTGTAGTCATTATGGATAGTACAGATTATGACAACAGAATGCTTAAACTTCTAAATAATAGGTCACACTATCAGAAATCAAACAGGGAAGAGTGGGAGAGCTTGAAGGATGACATACGAAGAATGCTTACATTAGCAAAAGATGAAGACATCATATGTGAAGATGAGTTTGCATTTATGTTGAACACGGACCCCTTAATTCCAGCACTATACGGTCTCCCGAAGATCCATAAAGATACTTCTGACCCCCCCATGAGACCCATAGTATCCTGTATAGGATCACTTACTGAGCCCTTAAGCAAGTACGTGGAAGTCTTTCTACAACCCTTGGTGCAGAAACAAAAAGCTTACATTAAGGACACAACATCTATGATTGCAAAGGTGGAAGGATTGGCTTTCAATCCAGAAACTCAAGTGTTAGTGACTTTGGACATCGAAGCGCTATACACTAATATTCCTCAAGACGATACTATAGCAATCATGGAAGAAATTTTGTGTAACAATTATCAGGATATAACAGACCACCAAGTATTTATCCTGGAATGTATAGTTTTGATACTCAAAAATAACATCTTTATGTACAAGGACGAACTATTCAGGCAAACAAAGGGGACCAGCATGGGGGCTACCTGTGCGCCGAGCCTGGCCTGCCTATATGTCTCGAAATTTGAAGAGAAGCACATCTATAACGGAACCGCCCCATTCTATGAAAACATCTCGGAATGGGGCCGGTATATAGACGACATATTCTTCATATGGACCGGAGACATGGAGACTCTGAATGACTTTCTAATCTGGCTCAATTTAGGTGATGTCAATCTTAAATTTACCTCACACATGAGTAAGAACTGTGTGGAATTTCTGGATATCATGATCAAAGAAACTGAGGGCCATCTAACTGTAGAATTATATACGAAGCCCACTGATAGGAACAGTATGCTACACTTCGATAGCAACCATCCAGCATCACAGAAGAACAATATTCCTTATGGACAATTTCTTCGGTTAAGAAGAAACTGTACATCAATGTCAGACTATGATAGACATGCAACAACCTTGAAAGCAAAATTCCTAGAGAGGGGCTATCCCAAAAGGATGGTGAGGCACGCCTATAAACGTGCGAAATATTTTAACAGAGAAAATTTTTTCGGACCAAAAGAGGAAAGTCATAAAGGTCCACAACCAATTATGTTTGTCACTAATTTCTCACAGATCAGTCACCAAGTCAAAAACATTATCAATAGAAATTGGCCACTGATAGCGGATAAAACTGACGTCCCTATTCCAAAGCCTATGTTCTCATTTAGGAGAAACAAAACGATTCGGAACTCCCTTGTTCATACATACAGGGATACTCCGAAAGCTTTACAAACAACAATTGATGGCAACCCTTTACCCACAGGGACACATCCGTGTATGGGTTGTGTGAATTGCACAAGTATCATCAAAGGCAACAAAATCATAGTCAACGATAGATCTGTAAATATTAAAAGCTTTATAAACTGTAGGACCAAAAATGCAATTTATTTGATCCAATGTCCCTGTCAGAAGTCCTATGTGGGAGAGACATCAAGGGAAATCAGGCTCCGTTTAAATGAACACCGTTCTGCCCTCAGAACAAACAAAACAGGAGCACCTCTCACTGAACATTGGAAGGCAGCCGGTCATGGACTTGAGGACCTGAAATGGTGTGGACTAGAGAGGATAACAGTCAGTAAAAGAGGAGGTAACTATAATGACAAAAGGAAGAAAAGAGAACAATTCTATATGTCTACCCTCAACAGTGTGAGAACGGGTCTTAACTCAAGAGAGGACTGGGAGAAAATTATCAAGTAAACTGACCAGCCCTCTAGGAGAAAATTAGAATCTGAATTTGTGAGTCCCCGGAGACTGAGAATATAAAAAATCTTTTGCCACCGGTATGTCTTAAATAACTTTAAGCAATCTACAAAATGAACATAGAATAATTCTCACAATTGGTATGGTAATTTTAATTAACCCCAGCAAGACATAACCTGTGTGGCATTGATGTAGGGCAACTCATTCAGATAAAACGTTGAGATATAAAAAAGGTGGGGTTTTATAATTATTGAAAATAATATAACATCTGATAGAATATAGTAGTAGCTTTTTTCACAATATTAGGCTTATGAGGAAAAATACGAGCGTTTACTACTTTAGGAATGCAGTGGTAGTCTTAACCAATGAGAATCGACATTGTAAATATATCAATTCACTCGCAGTCTTGCATTGAAGACACGAGCGAAAATCACCATAGAAACGCATAAAGTCCCTCATCCAATCACAGGAATAGCGTGAACCAATTCGCGGTAGAAAGTGCAACTCGTAGTTTTGCATAGAAGGCGGGGAGGGAAACCGCCATGGAAACGCATTTTTCTGTTTCCCCCAATGAGCTTGCATAGAAGGCGGGGAGGGAAATCGCCATGGAAACGCATTTTGCTGTTTCCCCCAATGAGCTCGTACGATGGGATTGTCATGGGCCAATACGTGGATGAGAGGAATGCCGTATGCCTACCCTAGTAACAGTCTCTAGGAGAATCAACATGGCAACCAATCGGGTTAGGTAAAACAAACGCCCAATCAGAGCGCGGCAGATATTTAAACCGGGAAATAAAGCGGCAATTCATTTTACTTTCTGGAAATCGACCAGAGGCGACGGGCTGTCAGGAATCAGGAGCAGGGAGGCCGACTACATCCAAATAGGTAAGAATGAGAGATAAAAGATTAGCCTAACTCAGGGATATATAGAATTAGGAATAAGGGTACTTATAATGGGTAGAGGAACGAATAGGTAATAGAACTAACAGTAAAATGTGCCTATGGGTATAAATGTACACATGAAGACAAGTAAAGTACTGCTAAGGATACGTATACTAAGTCGACAACAAATAGGATAAGTAAGAAACAAATAGATGATATAAAGAAAGATTCCCTACCAACAATATTTGTATTATACATCCACAGAAAACTATATATTCACGTGACTATTCCCAGCAATGCAACACGTTGGCCGGTGATCTTCAATGGTAACCAAGAGGATCAAGTCAAAAGACGGCGCCTGAATCCCTATACACTGGGTAAGGGACATCCTGTGTGGTAATATGACCATAGTGAATAGGAGTGATGTAAAGAGTGTATAATTGAGTGATTAATTAAATCTTTCAGATAAAAAACCATCCCAGTAACACGGTGGCTCCTCCTGGCAGCAACCCCCAGGAAGAATATAGCAGACCAAAAGGTATAAGGTCAATGGCGCAAATTTTTATTACCATTAAATGTAGGATGGGCCTTGGGAATATACATATTAAGGAGAATATCTATTTCTATAGGTCCACATAAACTTCTTGAAGTCCGCCTAGAAATACAGATGGCTATGGAATGAATATTGGCCCAATATCCAAATAAAAGAGGTATGCAATTAGTTGAATGTCTCCCTGAGATGTTAGAAACTAGGTATAAAAATTAATAATTCTAAAAGACGGTGATGTTAACAGAACTATCTTTTTTTAGATCTAGCACATTTGCCAATTGTACACGGCAGATCGTGACTTTTGTCTCTCATCGAGAAACCCATTGATTAAGACTTCCTGAAGCCTGCCTATAAATACAGAGGGCTATGGAATAAATATTGGCTTAATACCTAAAGGAAAGAGGTATGAAGTTATCTGAATGTCTTTCTGGGATTTATTAAAAACCAGAAATAAAAATGAAAATTAAGAACACCAAAAGATGGTCACCTAAAAATAAATATCTTATTCCAGATTAATCACAGTTGCTAATTGAACACGGCAGATCGTGAAAAATCTTTCATTCATCGAGAAACCCTTGGAAACTATTTGGGGCCAAGCACTACCCTCCAGCAGAGCCACTCTTACTCCTCTGGTAAAAGGTATGCCCACATTAGATAAGGCATAAAATGTAAGTGGTTGCGAGTAACAGCATTGGAATAGGGAATTCCAAGGGAAAGGCAAACATAGTTAAACTGTGCAGTTTCGCAGCATAAAGATTGAGTATTTACGGGGGCTGAGTATAATATATGATGTAAGTAACAATTCCTTGATGTAAAAAATGAAGTGTTGTTCGATTTGGGTAAATTATATAAAAACTAGTATGGTTGTTAAATAAAAAAAAGATATGTAACAATCAGATATGTGAAATGTGAGAATAATTGGATAACTGAGACAGTGTTGTCAAATGATACATTAAGATATCAAATGGATGGTAACTCTATGTTTCTTAACTGTTTAGAATCAGTCCTGAAGAAGGTGTTCTATAAGAAAAACCGAAACGCCGCGTCGACCCTTGTGATTCTTTTCATTTTTAAAATTTTTGTGTATAAATTTTATGAAGTATATTTGTCCTATTGAACATGGTTTTTAATTGTTTTTTTATAAATACTTATATGAATGATTATTGATTGTGTAATTTTGATTATGTGAATAAATTTGAAACAAGAGTTTTTTACCAAACATGTTTTGTGATATGTCTCAGATATTGTCATAGCTTCTAGTTTTTGCTATTGTGGAATTATTGTCCCCGATGTTCTGTTGTATCTTTGCCTTTCCCGCCCATTTATCTGGCATGCTGTCTATAGTTAGACTCTTCCAGTACCTTTACTGAACTCTGGATACATCCTTTGAAGTCCATTTCTTTAACTGGGACTTTTTCTTTTTGACACTCATATTTCCCCCCAGTCCCTAATCAGCCTGTGCGGGGTCCTCCTCCCTTTGTTTATAATATTGCACTGATAGAACAAACATAGAAAGTGTGTCTGAAATTCGAAATCTGTTAGACAGATGTTCAGGCCAAACACAATTCTCTCAAAATAGTCAGCAAGATTGTCAGGAGTTTTTAATGTACATGCTTGATGTATTGCATGATGAAGGTGTAGATGTAGATCACCTGTTTGGGCTTTCTTATCAATGGCAGCATGACTGCGAGAACTGTAGGGTATCAAGTACTACTAGTGTAGACTCAGAAAGATTTATATATTTAACTTTGCCAGACAGTAAATCAGTCTCTTTTAATAAGCTAGTAAAAGCAGCTGATCACAACATGGAGTGTAGCCAATGTAAATCTGAAATGATGTCCACATTATTTATACGAACATATGGCCAGTATGTCATTTTAATGTTCCAACGATGTAGGCCTGATGGAACAAAATTGACAACTTTAATTAAAAATTATTTTGTGGCTTCACAGTTGTCAATATCAGGAAGGACTTTTGTAACTGTAGCAATTATATATCATGATGGTCCTTCAATAACATCAGGACATTATACAGCTTATTTAAAGTGTCGAAATGGCTGGTCATTCTGCAATGATTCTGTTTTAATTTTCAAAAAAAAATTGCCGTTTGACCTTAAAAACTCTTACCTGGTGTTTTTAAAACCAAAATTTTAGGGAAAGAATCTCGGGATGTGCTCTGAGGAATTTCAAGAAGTTCTCATGGCTCCTACACGATTTGGCCTTGAGGATAAGTGTAGTACAGAGACATAACTTCTTACCATAACACTGGACTTTATGGAGAAATACGTGCACTTTGAATGAGTTCAGAAAAACTGTTTCTTTTTATAAGCTAATTGAAGCAGCCAATCAAAACATGGAGTAGAGGGAATGTAAGTCTGCAATGCTGTCTACTGTTTTACATTGCTTTGTGATTAAAAGTGATGTAGAGAATTAAATAATTGTACTAGTCATAAAGGTAGTGTAAGTCTGCTTCATAGTAAGCAGTATCAGTGTGATAGGAAATGTAGAACATGATTGAGGAAGAAGGGGAAGATATTACTAGTCCAGGATTGTGTAAATGATCTTCAACATTTTAATTCTGAAAGTTGTGGAAATGCGAAAAGACGGGATTGGCTAACAAGAAATCCAAGAGTTATACATGGCTCTGACAAGATTTGGCCTTGTGGAATCTTGTGGTAGAGAGCAAGAAGTCATTTATTGTATGTAACATGTTTTTGAAAACGATGGAGGTTTTCTTTCAGAAAGTGGCGGGTTGAAAGTAATAACAGCACAACAGAGTGTAAGCTGTTCATAGGACATCCTTGGCCGTCATGGAAAGTAAGTTAACTTTAAGGAGTTCTGAATTCTGATTTTTAATGTTGTATGGGTTTTTTAAACACAATCATTTTGATTGTGTTTTTTTTTCCCCGCTGTTATATGATGAATACCTTCAAGTCACTGTTTTAGTGAAATTTGATACATTCTGAGAACAGCAAAAATAAACCATTTAACATGTATAATTAATTCTGTTCTGTTTGCATTTATGATGTACATGTAGAACTGTGTAGGAGGCATGGAGAAGGTGAGGCTTCTGTAAGTGTCAAAGTTGTTGCATACAGTCCTCATATTCTATGTAGTCTTTTATATTTCATTACTTTCACTGTTTCTGACTGATCTAAAAAATTTTTTTTAAAAAGAACAGTAAGTATAAGGGAAGGAAACAGACAGTTATGTTAAAAGAAACACAGCTATAGGGAATAAACTAGGGATACTGTTACCCGCAATCCTCTGCTGATGATGTCACTGAGCATGTCATGAATGATGTAATATGTGACATCATCAGCAGTGGATTACGGGTAATAGTATCTCTAGTTTACTCCCTTATAGCTGTCTTTCTTTTAACATAAGTGTCTGTTTCCTTCCCTTATACTTACTGTTCTTTTTTTTAAAAAAAAAATTTGGGTTCGCTTCCGGTTCGCGTACCGGGGAGCGAACTGGGAAGCGAACTAAGAGAAATAGAGGTTGGCACAGTTGCAAATATTGTACCAATTTTTTAATAACGGGGAGGTAGTTCTGAAAAGAACTTTTTTTTAAATTGTTTTTGTTGTTTTATATTTTTTTTATTATTTTTCTGAACATTTTTTTACTTTTTTTGAATTTTTCTGAACTATTTTATAATTTTTTTGTTTTTTTTTCGGAGGGGGCAACAAAAACGATTCATTGTAAAGGGCTCAACAGGAGCAAGAAAACAAAAAAAAAGAATTTATTGTTTGGGGAGTTTCGGACAAACATGAGCATGATTGTCAATAGCTCTGTTGATCAGAGTGATGCTACTTTCTGCGTAGCAAATGAATCCACTGCAATGTAGGCAGACTTGTTTTACTTCACGAAATCTCGTTTGTATATTTGGCACCATCTCCCTGCCCTCTGGTCCCGTTACTTCCGGTACAACAGATCTTCTGGCCATAATAGGGAGATTATCTAGGTCGTCCTGTTCCTCTTCTTCGTCTTCTTGCTGAATTATAACTTTAGCAGGTGGTCCACTCTTCCTTGGATGTGGTGGAGGTGGTGGGGAAGCACCAGCTGAAGCTAGTAAAGAAGCCATTGCTCACTGGTAACAAAGGGTCTTTCTCTCACAATGATGAAAGTCAGAGTGAGGAAAGAAGGAGGGATTTTCACCATTTGGGAAAAAAAATAGTTCTCAACCAATGAAAAGTGTTCATTTTAGATCATATGACCTAGTCTTACATCATTAGGAAACCGAAAGTGAAATGAACCAATGAAAAGTGTTATTACCATGTCACATGACCTGCTGTGTGTATGTTACGCGCTTTGCAGGGCCTCCCGGTTTGCTTCCAGAAACCTGTGCTTTGCGACTCGGTAAGCGTACGAGTTCGCTAACGTAGCACGTCATATGACGTATCACGCGACAACGCGAAACGTCATGCGGACGGGAGGCGTCACGATGTTGTTTTCTAACGCGGCAGTTGCGGTAAAGAAACGTTTACCGGCTCGTGGTCTATTTCGCGGCATCAAGGTCAGCTAACGGGAAGCTTCCCGATTCGCGAAGCGGGAACGAAGAAAAAAAAATATTTAAAAAAAAAGTTATTAATAAACATATAAAATATATTTTTGGATTTAAAGAAGAATACATTTTACAGCTACAGATATTAGCTGTTAAAAAACCAATGAAATTCACTGAAAAAACCATAGGTTATAGACCATATATAGTTAGGAATTTGCATTTACAAAACCTTGAAAATTCACTGAAAAAACCATAGGTTAGAGACCATATATAGTTAGCTGGACATTTTATTGACATAAAACCAATGAAATTCCATATATAGTTAGTTGCACTAACTATATATCGTGCACCCGCAATCCACTGCTGATGATGTCACATATTACATCATTCATGACATGGTCAGTGACATCACTGATGACATCTCAAATGACATCACTGATGACATCACTGATGACATCTCAAATGACATCAATGATGACATCATGACACACCAATACCAGTTACTACATACGCACTCACTGATTCCTACGTCTACACACACATTCACTCATTCACCCATACAATCACTCATACATACAGTCACTCATTATTACAACACTATCATATGCACTCATACACCTATGCAGACACTCACACACTGCCACTCATCCATGGAGTTACTCACACACATAGTCAGTCCTGTAAAGAATCAATCACACTTCCATTTCCTCATCTATACAGTTAAACACAGAACACCATACTTCAGTGACATCACTGATGACATCACTGATGACATCTCAAATGACATCACTGATGACATCTCAAATGACATCACTGATGACATCATGAAACACCAATACCAGTTACTACATACGCACTCACTGATTCCTACGTCTACACACACATTCACTCATTCACCCATACAATCACTCATACATACAGTCACTCATTATTACAACACTATCATATGCACTCATACACCTAGTCAGTCCTGTGAAGAATCAATCACACTTCGATTTCCTCATCTATACAGTTAAACACAGACCACCATACTTTTTCACACATATACTAACACATACTTACTCTCTTATACAATCACTGATACAAGTACACATTGATATGCACAGAGTCACACACCTCCCAGCCAGCCACACACACACTCAGTCTTCCATACATCCACTCATTCTTCAATATGTAAAACATATTTAAACTTTACAAAAACACAGACACTAGATGATGTCATCAGTGATGTCATTTGAGATGTCATCAGTGATGTCATCAGTGATGTCATTTGAGATGTCATCAGTGATGTCATCAGTGATGTCACTGACCATGTCATGAATGATGTAATATGTGACATCATCAGCAGTGGATTGCGGGTGCACGATATATAGTTAGTGCAACTAACTATATATGGAATTTCATTGGTTTTATGTCAATAAAATGTCCAGCTAACTATATATGGTCTCTAACCTATGGTTTTTTCAGTGAATTTTCAAGGTTTTGTAAATGCAAATTCCTAACTATATATGGTCTATAACCTATGGTTTTTTCAGTGAATATAATTATATTTAAAATTTTATATGTTTGGGTTTTTTTAAGGGGTATTTTTAGGGTTCAGGGTCAGTTTTCAGTTTTTGGGTAAAGGGGTATATTTAGGGTTCAGGGTCAGTTTTCAGTTTTTGGGTAAAGGGGTATTTTTAGGGTTCAGGGTCAGTTTTCAGTTTTTGGGTAAAGGGGTATTTTTAAGGTTCAGGGTCAGTTTTCAGTTTTTGGGTAAAGGGGTATTTTTAGGGTTCAGGGTCAGTTTTCAGTTTTTGGGTAAATGGGTATTTTTAGGGTTCAGGGTCAGTTTTGGGTTTTTGGGGTACAGGGGTATTTTTAGGGTTCAGGGACAGTTTTAGGTTTTTGGGGTACAGGGGTATTTTTAGGGTTCAGGGACAGTTTTGGGTTTTTGGGGTACAGGGGTATTTTTAGGGTTCAGGGTTATTTTGGGGTTTTTGGGGTACAGGGGTACAGGGTAAAAAATTGTTTTTAATTAATTAAATTAAATTAAATTAAATTATATTAATTACAATTAATTTAAAATAAAAAATATTATATACTTACCAATACTTACGTTGTAATGGTATGCGTTGTAAAGGTACTTGCGTTGTAAAAACATGCGTTGTAATGGTATGCGTTGTAAAAGTTTTTGCGTTGTAAAAAATTCGTTGTAACGGTATGCGTTGTAAAAGTATGCGTTGTAACGTCATACATCCATGTTTACACACTGTTTATTGCAGTCTAAACACTTGGGGCCCCATTAGGATGTCGGGCGGATCACCACCGCCATGCGGGCCATGGCGATCCGCCCAACATCCTTCCCCGCCCGCTACCCATTTCCCCTCTGCCATATTACTATGGCGGGGGGACTGCGGCTGACGGAAAGACCATCCGCCGCTTTTGTGCCTGGTCAAGGAGTTGACAGGGCGGAAAAGGCTTTCATATGGTGGTGGTGTCTGTTAGACACCGCCATCCATATTAGGGTGAAGGTGGGGACATGCTTTTCTGTTGCGGTGTGGCATGTGGTAATGTCTTGTGGGGGGCCATTGCGGGTCCCCAGGGACTCCGGGGGCGTGGGGGGTGGACATGGGGGGTACCTATAGTACCCCCTGCACTTCAGTGTACAATGTGAGAGGCACCGCGGTGCCTGTCACGTTGTGCCTTGAAGTGCACAATGTGAATTTTTAGCATTGCGGACTTTCAGCACCACCCGCCGCAATGTTAAAAATGCGGGATGCGAGGAGGAGCAGCCTCCTCGCATCCCGGTATGGCCGCTTAAAGATGGCCGCTTAAAGGCCGGCTCCGCCGACCCTTCTCTCCTGACTCGCCATCCTGGACGATATCCTGTGCCCTAACCCCACTCTCGGGTGGGGAAACCGTAGCGGTGCCAGTGGGCGAAGATTCGGACTTCCTCCGAGGTCGGGTGACCCTGGAAAGCCACCCGGAAGAATGCGGCCTAGCTGCCTGGTAAGCCGGGACCTCGAGTGATGGCCTGCCCGCCCCGGAGTTCAATAACATCGGACACCGGGGCCGGGTGGGGTCGGTCCGGTCAGAGGTCGGCCCGGAAATTAGCCACGAGCCCTGGGGTGCTTGGCGGTTATTGTGAGGCTCCGCAGCTTTGGGGCATTGAAAGAGAGACGGCGTGCACGGGGGGAGCGCCCTGCTGTTGCCCGGAGCCGGACCGATTGTTGGAGGTCGGCTCCCTAGTGCTGCAGACTACGGGTCCGACGCGGCACTGGGGCGTGTGAGGAGCCCTACGGTGGACTTAATTCTGCCGTTTGCAGACAGGAGAGGTCTTGAAGGTTGAGCCCACATGGTTGGCAGAGTGGCGGGGGCCCTGATATCTGCACGGACTCCATGGTATTCTTGGCATAAGACAAAGGTGGGAAGCAGTGATACCGCAGCCCATGGAATCGGTCCCCTGAGCTGGGCGCGGGACTGCCTAGTGGAGATGAAGTGGTGCCGCGATTGACTGAGATCAAGCGGGCCCTGCAGCACTGTTATTGGCTGGACCGCAGAGGCACGGCGTGATGGGCGCACTGCTAATTGTGGCTGCCTGGGGGCCACTCGCTGAGACACACGGCATGCCCTGGTGTCCATGGCACTGCCCCATGAAGGTCTGAGTTGGGGAGAGAAGCGGGGCACCACCATTCCTGTGGAGCAGATGGTGTCAGTGGTTGTGTCACTGTGCTGCACACCTTAACAGACAGCTGAGGGAGTACTGGTGGGGATGTCTGCCCCTGGGCATGGATGGAGCCTCTCCTGCCCAGACGGAGCCGGAGCGGTGGTCTGGAGTGATCTGGAGGTGCGGACCGGATGGGGCGAGAGAGGTGACTCGGGAGATGTCCTGTTACCGGCTACTGGGGTTGGCAGAGACACCGCGACCTTAACGAAGGAAGTGGGACGGCATACTCGTTCTCAAGGGGTAAGATGGTGGCGAGAGCAGACCCAGATAAAACCCTCACCAAGTCTGTGAGGGGGGACAGACAGGTCCAATCCAATACATTGGATGCTATACCCTGCCTAAGGGGTCTCCGATTGAGGGGAAGAGGGGGCCCGCGGGGGGCTCCGAAGACTATCCTGTAAGAGATGAGTCTACTTTGACGGACCTCATGGCTGCAATAACAGGAGTTTAGACGTCCCTGGGCCAGAAAATGGAGGCTATGGACAGTAAGCTGGACAGGGTGTCAAATAGAAATGGGTCTGATAAGGGTGGATCTCACGAAGGCAAGCGAGAAAGTCAAATACCTGGAGGGTTAAGACGACCAGCCTCATTGATGACGTTAATTTGCTGCAGCAGGAGGTGCGTGATCTTAAGGCGTTCAGGGAACTCATGGATCGGAAGCTTGACGATTATGAGGGGCGCGCAAGACGCAATAACATACGCATATTAGGAGTGCCGGAGAAATCGGAGGGTCCAGCGCCGGATCTGTTCGTAGAAAATCTCATTCTCAATTATCTTAAACCTAAAGGTCTAAGCAACATCTTTATGGTTGAGCGAGCGCATAGAGTCCCGGGCTGTAGACCTAAGCCGGGGGCAAACCCCCGTCCTATGATAGCCACAGTCCTTAATTTCCGAGACAGAGATGTGATCCTTCAGGCGGCTCGGGCTACGGCCCCGTTAGCATTTGAGAACGCCTCCCTCTTGTTCTTCCTGGATTTCACACAACTGGTGCAAAAGCAACGGCAGGGT
Source organism: Lissotriton helveticus (assembly GCF_964261635.1). Lineage (NCBI taxonomy): Eukaryota > Metazoa > Chordata > Amphibia > Caudata > Salamandridae > Lissotriton > Lissotriton helveticus. Next base: position 749,577,175 of record NC_136069.1, on the reverse strand, counting down.
TTCCTGACGGTTAAAAAGAGATTGAGAGACAAGGGCATTAAATACGCCATGATGTTCCCAGCCCGCCTTCGGGTGGGGATTGACGGCAGGGGCTAGTTCTTCGACAATCCTGAAGTGGCTGCGGACTGGCTGGACCATGTTCAGAGGCCGGGCTCCGAGACTCGTGACCGGACGGAGGCTGATGAACAATGACATTGTAACTGTGAGGCCGTAGGGGGTGATTATTTGTATTATGTAGCTGTAGGTTTGGAGTGGGCAAATATTTAAATCCCCTGCCTAACAGAGTTTAGCTAGTTCTTTTTCGAACTGAAAATGCAGGGGTGACTGTGACGAGTTGGGAGGGGGGAGGGGCGTGGCGGACCTGTTAATTGGTCCTCCTCTGTTTTCTACTTTTAGTTACTTGTAGAGTAGTTTGGGGGCGACAGGCACACTGCGAGTTGGGGATGAGCGCAAGCTACATGCAGTGGTGCAGGGAATGGGGCTGGGGGACACACGTTATGAAGAGTTTTTGGGTACGTTTTGTTGTTGATGTTCGTTTTTTTCTTTTGCATTGGGTGTCACCAATTGCTTCAGTAATGATGTATTAACATAATGTCTTCTGTTAAAAATGTAAATTGATACTTGTATAGCGCACTACTCACCCGCAAGGGTCTCAAGGCGCTTGTACGAATACCGCTGTGGAACCCCTCCTGGCTTTCACTGTGAGGTGTTCACTCCTGGGCACCCCCAAGGTGGAGGCCAGGCATCCTTAGCGTTGTGGGGGCCGTTGTGGAGATTAAGCAAGCTATTGCCCAGAGTTGCAGAGTGGGACTCCATGATTGGAATAGGCACTGAGGCGAGAATTATCAGGTCCGTGGAATTTTTGAGCCCAAGACCCGCCGAGAAGGGGAATTGAACCCTGGTCCCGGGTTAGACCTCTGCATCAGGGTATGCCGCTCTAACCATTGAGCCACACTTCTCCACTGGTAGACAGGGATTAGGGATTTCCACACTCAGTTGGAACGTGAATGGGCTAGGAGATAAGATAAAAAGAGGAATGGTTGGTCAGTTGATCAGAAGGCACTTGCCGGATGTGGTGTTGTTGCAGGAGTCACATCTCATGGGTAAGCGCTGTATGGCACTACATAAAGGAGGGTACAAGCTAGTGGCGCATGCAGGATTCACCACTGGCTCAAGGGGGGTGGGGATATTGGTGAAAAACTCCTTTCCGCTAATTATCCAGGCCACATGGGCTGACAATATAGGCAGATACATTGGGATCTCGGGGTTGTGGGAGGGGAGAACCGTCACATTTTTATCTGTTTATGTCCCACCAGCCCTGCAGTCCGACACCTTCCGAGACCTGTGCAAACATTTTTTGACATTGCCTGTTGGGATATTGATTGTGGGGGGGATTTTAATGCAGTGATGGATGGTGAAGTGGATAGACACCCTGTCCGGGCTTTGCTGCCGTCCCGTAGATGGTTGTCAGATTTTTTAGAAACTACTGGACTGGTGGATGGGTGGAGAATGAAAAACCCTGGTGAAAATCAATATACACACGCCTCGGCGGCACATAATTCCCTCTCGAGGATAGATTATATCTTGGTGCCGGCGTCGCAAGCAGCATGGATCCATGACGTGCGACATTTGGCTAGAGGAGTATCTGATCACTCACCGGTCTGGCTTAGAATTTAGCTGGGTCTATGGGATGTAGCTAGAGTTAATCCAATTAGCGCTTGGCGACTGAGGGACCCAGACACTAAGAAGGAGATTGTGCGAATTACGGATGGATACTTCCAGGATAATGTGGGCCCAGTGGACTCAAAATGCTCCCTGTGGGAAGCATATAAGACTGTTATTAGAGGGGAAGTACTGTCGATTATCTCTGGGAAAAAGAGGAAGAGTCGGGCTGAGGTCGATAACGTAGAGGGAGAGTTGCTCGTCTTGGAGAGGGAGGTGTCGGTAGACGCCACCTTGGAGGGACTGCACCGCCTCCGACTCCTCAGGGATGAGTACAGGAGTCTAGCTAGAGATAGGGCTAAGATTCAACTTGCAGACACTCAGAGTAGGATATATGAGCACGGTGACAAGGCCGGGAAATTGATTGCGTGGCTGGAAAAGGGGGAGTGGGCGTCATGCCTAGTGCCAGAGTTATTGACGGAAGGCTCGGGTAGAATAACAGATCCACAACAAATAGTGGAAGAATTTGCCAGCTATTATAAGGCAGTATACACAGCGGAAGGGGGCTACACTGAGATAACGCGGACATGATACGTGATATTCCGATACCCACTCTATCAGATGATGACAGGGACTACCTAGACTCCCCTTTCATGAACGACGAGGTGGCACAGGCCATCAGAGGGGTCCATTCCGGGAAGGCCTCGGGTCCGAATGGGCTCCCCATTGAGCTATATAAAGTGCACGCCAACAAACTGGCTCCATTTCTCAGAGAAATGTTTATTGAGAGTAGGGAGGTGGGTCAGCTTCCGTATGATCAGAGAGTAGCTAATATAATTGTAATACATAAGGAAGGCAAGCCGAGGGTAGAGTGTTCCTCTTATCGGCCGATCTCACTCTTGAACGCCAAACCAAAGGTGTTAGCCAAGCTACTGGCGACCCGCCTGGTAAAAGTCATTACGACACTGATCAATCCGGCTTTATGCCGCGACGCAATACCGCCCTTAATATACTTAGATTGCATGGGATCCTGGGTGGTGCATCAAAAATACATGAACCGGCGGTTCTGTAATCATTAGATGCTACCATGGCATTCGATAGAGTTGAGTGGCCTTATCTCTTCGCTGTCCTGGGCAAGATGGGCATTGGACCGGAATTTGTCAATTGGGTCCGCCTTCTGCATTCCGGTCCTCTAGAAAGAGTGGTGGTGAAAAATCACAGGTCTGCAGACTTCCCTTTGGGGAGGGGCACTAGACAGGGATGTCCTCTCTCCCCACTGTTGTTTGCGCTGGGTCCATTGGGATAGGTCGATTAGGGGGTTGAGGTGGACATTGGAGTGGGAAGATAAAATAATAAAGTATCGTTGTATGCTGATGACATCCTTCTGTACTTGGCCACCCCCGAAACTCTTTGATTGCATTTCTGGATGTCCTGGCCATATTCAGGAGGTATTCTGGCTTCGCCATTAACTGGTCGAAATCAGTCCTTTTTGTTTTGAGCGGTGCTCCCCCTGATATCCCCGCAAACTGCCCGGTGAGGTTGGAGTTGGTGGGATTCGGATATCAGGGCATATTTGTTTCAATGGATCCCAAGATACGATATGATACTAATCTGGTGCCCCCACTGGCTAAGTTCCGGAGGGATGTGGCGAGATGGAGGTCTCTGCCGCTCTCCCTGTTGGGACGTGCCATCCTGTTTAAAATGATGGCCCTTCCCCGCTTCCTATTTGCACTCCAAAACACCTTAGACCCGGTACCGCCCTCATATTTCAAGGAAATTGAGTTCCTTCAGAGGCAGCTACTCTGGGACGGCAGGCCACTGATTGCGTTTACCAAACTCACACTACCCTGGTATGACGGGGGATTGACCTGCCTAATATCCAGAAGTATTATTGGACTTCCCAACTGGTGGCTATCAATCAGGCAATTTATGGCTCGCCGCTTGACCCCAGGTACGCGATGGATCGTGGGCAGGTGCCGGGTGGCGACTATACTCGGGCTCTTTACGCCAGCAAGGGGCGGTTTCCCCTGGTCGGGCCGGCAGCAATCGCGGTACAGGTGTGGCATGAGGCTAATAGGTCTCTTAAATGGCACGGGAAAATAACTTTGGGTACGCCGCTGTGGAACTCGGAATGTTTGAGAGGTTTATGGAAGATGAAAGGTTTTGACAAGTGGGATCTCATTGGGATCTCACAGGTCAGGGATATGTGGGAGAAGGAAGGGATCCTCACATTCCAGGCTCTGCAGGAACGACATCAATTGCAGGAAAGCGAGCGGTATCGGTATCTGTAGATTCGGCATGCGCTGCTTGCCAATATCCCCCGTGGAGTTACACCCCCAGAGGCCTCTCCGTTGGAGGACCGAGTGCTAGACGGACATCTTCCGATCAAAACTATTTCCTTGATTTATAAAAAGCTTATTAACCATACTGAGGACCCACTCATAACTATTAGGGAACAATGGGAGGCAGACGGCCTAGTTTTGGATGTTGAGGACTGGAGAGGGGCTGTGTCTTCCCCGAGAGTGGTTGCAATACAAATGAGACTTAGGTTAGTGCAGGTGAAGATCCTTCATCGCTCTTACGTGACAGGGCTGAGACTGGTGCGAATGGGTATGGCTGTGAATGGAGAGTGTTGAAGGGGTTGCGGGGAGGCCGGAACATTCATGCATATCCTATGGGATTGCACAGACATACGGCGTTACTGGGTTGAAGTCCACGACAAGATACGAGAAGTGTTGGGAGTGGAATTGGAGTTGGAGGCATGCCGATGTCTTCTAAATGTTTGGGAGCCGACTGATCTTACTTCACAGGGGAAGACATGGGTTACATTGGCATGTGCAGTGGCCAAGCGCAATATCGCCCAGCTGTGGGGAGCCTTCCAGGCCCCCCAGATAGGAAAATGGATGGAGGATTTAGACTGGTGCATGTTTAGAGAAAGATCGGTATATGTCCCCACGGGGAGGCCCGGGAAATGGGAGAAAATCTGGGGTGCTTGCAATGGGTACAGAGGAGATATTTGTGCTCCCCCAGTCGCGCAGGAAGTCGATGTAGTGCTGGAATCGCACTGATCCCTATCAAAATCTTATGATGAGTATATTGTAAAAGGAAGATGTATCATCAGATGTTACGTGATTGAGTGTCACCCGATGTTTTTACTTTTCATTGTTGTATGTGTGAATAAAAAGAATTTTAAAAAAATGTGGGATGCGCCCCCCAGTGTGGTGGGCGCATCCTAATGGCCCCCACGGGACCGCCGCCCTTATGGCGGGTGGTATCGTCTTACATCGGGATCGCGGGCGGACAAAGTCCCCCAGCCGTCCTAATGGGCCCCTTTGTTTTTTACAGCTGCGTAAAGTAAAGTATTATTAAACCATTACTGTACAATTTCACTTTACAAAGCTTTTACCTGCAGAAGTGCAAACTGTACATTAATTCTGTCTGTCTGTCTCCTTAAAAATGTACACAAATAAAACAACTCCCTAGCCTTTATGACCATGCAAACATTCACAAGCTAGCAAAGTATTACATCAACAGCTAGGAACCAAAACGCACATCTCTCCTCACACATTTTAAGTTCCGTAAAGCTTTCCAATTTACATTGTAAATAACTGTAAGTCACTTTATAAGTTTAAACGTACCACTACCTACATTGCAGTGAGCACAGTCCAAAAAGTAATAATATGCAAAGTACTGCTAGTTTTTCCAGAAAACAAGTCACTAAAATGCTTATTCTTTTGCATAATTACTATGTTTACATACAGTAGTTACAGTTTAACATTAATTAATTTAACTAACAAATTAACAGTTTATATATATATATCCCTTTTTTGTCTCCTTTCATTCAGATTACTCTACGAATCAAGGCAACAAAATACAAAAAAAGGTAAGAACATTTTGTACAAATTACTTAACACTAGATATCACCTGTATATACAGTACAAGATGCTATTAGACAGCAATAGTCATTTCAAAAAGTATATAATATAATACTTAACACATAGATGCAATTACATATAATATGGATAGAATACTACAAGCTAGGCATCACCAAGGGCATTCACAATTTAATAGTATATCTCGAGGAAAACAATGCTTATCAAATAGTACTTTTGCTATTTTATATAATATTTGTAAACCAGTGAATACATGGAATTCCAATGATTTGCATTTTATTATGGAGTTAGGAGATGCTTTATATGCTGAAATGCATTATATTAATAATTAAATATTCATGCATCCTGATGACTTACAAAAATACATAGAGCATAATAATTACATATGCTCTCTATCACTAAAAGAACCTTATTATGGTGACGTACTACATTGTATGACTCCTTCCTACCCAGATATCCAAAATGCACTAAATATATGTATACATCGTTATACTGGCAATTTACTCTGTATGAATGCATATGTCATTGCAATTTTTAAGCATCAAGAAGCATACTTTGTCTTTGATTCGCATAGCCGAGATAACAAATAAATGCCTCACCCTAATGGGACATGCATTACTATTGGAACAAATACTTTTAAAGCCCTAGTAGAGTGTATTATAGAACTTGCAAACAATTTAAAAGCACCACTTGAAAATCATGGAGCATTTGAATTAACTCCAATACACATAAAAACAATAGCTAAAAAAAGTCTCCAAAATGCAGTTAGGGAAAACAAAAAAGTAGGACAATTAAAAGAAACCAAAGCACTGTATGTCAATAAAACAGAAAAGACTATAGACATAATACCTGATATTACCATGCCTTTTACTAATAGTTGGCAAATAAGTACTGCAAACATAGCACTAACATTCTCAGTTTAAGCAAACCATCAAGTACAATGCCTGCACAAACAACAAATATTCTTGCCACTACAATTAATAGTGTAGACAATAATAGATGCTTAAACCAACAAAACAAACCATGCACAACTACTGTAAATTAAAAAATACCATTAGCCAAAAAGCAATGTGTACAACACACAAGACAGAATCAAGTAAACAATAGTATAAATATAGAAACAAATGTACTTATCATGTAAGTGATAAGTGCTTTCCATAAAGAAGTTTTGTATGGACCAGAGTACATCTGTACTATTTGCAACCAGTTATGGCATAAGCAATCACTAAAAAATACTAACAGTATTGCTGAAAATCCAAGATTTATGCAATGTAACATTACTGTAAATAAAACAAACTATATATGTAGCACTTGCTATCGACATATTAGCAATGATAAAATACCACCATGCTCATATATAAATGGAATGAAATTTGAACATATACCAATGCAATTACAATTGCACAATTTAGAAGAAAGATTAGTTTCTCCACGGATTCCTTTTGTGCAAATTAGAACATTACCGCGTGGCTCTCAAAAGTCATTATCAGGGGTTGTTGTTAATGTACCTGCAGATGTTATGACAACAGTCACAATTTTACCAAGGAAGATCAATGATGAAATGACAATTCCTATCAAACTAAAAAGAAATTTAGCTTTCAAATCATGTACCCATTATGAAAATGTGAGATCAAACATAGTCAAAAAAGCAGCACTATGGCTAGCAACAAACAGTGTCATGTTTAAAGAATATGGAGTCACTATTAATCCAGATTGGGAATATATACCACAAGAGATAAATTATGGCAGTGGAACATCTGAAGATCATATTTCAGTAAGCTCCTCAGACAACATACAAGCAGGAACTTTAGATACTTTATTAATAAATGAAAAAATCACAACCGATAGTCCTAATGTATTATGTTTAGCACCTGCTGAACACAACACACCTAGAGGTTTATATGAAGACAAAGATTCAGAATTTGTAGCTTTTCCAACCATATTTGTTAGCACTCGAAGACCTAATAATAATGATAGGCACGTACCTGTACATTATAGTACAATATGCCAATGGGAATTAAGGAGCTATGATAGAAGAGTAGCTACATCTATTACCAATATTTTCTTTAAACTAAGAAAATTGCACATCAAGCAAATATAAGGGAAAGTAAATATATCTTTAAGGACATTTTTCAACAATGGTGAATGTAGTACTGCCAAAGACATAATACGTAACTTAGAAAGCATCTTTAAATATAATGAAGGGTACAAAATATTAAAAACTATTCGCAGTTCACTACCACATTGGGAGCACTACAAAAAAGATCTCCTTTCAATGATAAGGCAACTTGGAATACCAACATTTTTTCTCACTTCATCTGCCGCTGAAACTAAATGGCACCACTTAATCAATATATTATTATGAGTGCAATATCTACATGAATGCACTGAACAAAAGTTTAAAGAAATGTATTGGGAAACAAAATGTAAATTCATACAAGAAGATCCAATTACCTGTGCAAGGCATTTTGATTTTCAAGTAGGAAAATTATTTAACTGTGTGATAATGGACAAAACAAACCTTATTTGAAAATTACAAGACTTCTTTTACAGGGTTGAATCCAACGAAGAGGTTCACCACATGTACATGCATTATTATGGATTGAAAATGCACCATTATATGGAAAAGCAAACTTACCACAAGTCATTAAATTTATAAACAGATATATAACTTGCAGTAAATCGCAAGAACCAGATTTAGAGAAATTACTACCTCTACAAAAGCACGCTCACACGAAAAATTGCAGAAGAAAAAACCAACGAACATGCAAATATCAATATCCAAGATATCCAATGTCACAAACTATGATACTTGAATCTTTACCAAATGATCCTGCAGACAAACAGATGCAAAAAAATATTGAAACTATGCATGAAGCAATGAATAGTCCACAGTTTCATACGCTAGATTTTACTCAGTTCGTAGAACTAATCCAAATGGATAATAAGCAATATATTACATGTCTAAGATTTTTCATAGATAAAACAACTATTACTTAAAAAAGATTACCAGCAGAATGCTTTATTAATAGCTATAATACAATACTTCTTAAAGCATGGAGAGCAAACATAGATGTGCAGTACATATTAGATGCATATGCTTGTGCTGTCTACATAATTTCCTACATCAGTAAATCACAAAGAGGAATGAGCACAATAATAGCACAAGCTACAAAAGAAGTAACTCAAAATACCAATATCAAAGAACAACTGAGGCACATAGGCAATAAATTCCTAAACTGTTCAGAAATAAGTGCTCAAGAAGCAGCGTATCTGATACTTCAAATTCCATTAGGGAAAAGTTCTCGGTCATTTGTATTTATTAATACTAGCCCCCCCTGAAAAAAGAACTTATTTACTGAAAGCTGTAGATACTATAAATTCATTACCAGATACATCAACTAATATCCAATGCGAAAATATCATAGCAAAATATTGCAAGCGACCAAAGTCATTACAACAGTGTACATTGGCTGACTCTGTTACTACTTATAATTACAAACCCCTAGAAAATGTACAGCAGAGTAAAAATGACAATGACGATGTATTCACTGAAACAAATTTTTAGAGTTCAGATGAAGAGGAAGTTGAAATAAAAACCATACAGCAAAACACAAAAAGTATCTACACAGATACAAACTGTACTTTCGCTAAAGGCTCATCTAGAAAAATGATACGATACTGTAGATTTTACAAAAACAATGATTCTGAAAACTATTACCGCAAATTATTAATGCGTCACTATCCATGGAGAGAAGAGAGCAAAATAATCTTAAATAGTCCTACATATTATGAAAGATATATGCAAGTGAAAGAAATTATAGATAACCATTATGATAATTATAATACTAACAACGAAATTATTACTGAAATTATTGATAATACCGGACATGAAATACTAAATAGCAATCTAGACTCAGCAATAATATCTTCAGAATCAGCAAGCAATGAAATAAAAAAAATGAAGACCAACTACAATATGACTTATCTCTAGATATAGGTATTAGAAGCATAGCTGAAAATGAAACATTATCTTAATGTATCCTAACAGATGACAAATATTATGAGATCATGCATAATTTAACAGAAGAACAACTACATTTTGTTTATCATCATTTGCACTGGATAAAAACAAAAGAAACACCATGCTATACATTTTGCAATGGTGGTGCAGGTGTAAGAAAAAGCTTTATAATTACTGCACTTTATCAAACATTGCTACGGTATTACAATACCACAGCTGGTGAAAATCCTAGCAATATGTATGTATTACTTACAGCTCCAACAGGAAAAGCAGCACAAAATATTAATGGCAAAACACTACATAGCACTTTCAAAATGCCTGTGACACAGAATTTGACTTATAAACCACTAACACATGAACACAGAAGTAATCTGCAAACTCAATTAATGCATTTGAAAGTACTAATAATAGATGAAATATCGATGGTTGGAAAAAATATTTTCAATTTTATACATAACAGACTCCAAGAAATAAAATAATCTAACCAGCCTTTTGGAGGAATTACAATCATAGCTATGGGAGACTTTTATCAATTAAAACCAGTGTTTGACCGCTACATCTTTGAAAATACTAAACACTTACATGGACCTTTAGGAACTAACTTATGGTAACACATTTCAAAATTTTTGAACTAACTAAAACAATGTGCCAATAAAATTACCTAGTATTTGCAGAATTATTAAACAGACTGAGAGAAGGGAAACATACAAGTGATGACATATCACACATAAAACAGCACGGAAAACAACCAGATGATAGCATTGCAAAATGTATACCATATATAATGTCAACTAACAAAGAAGTAAATGCAGTAAATCAAAACGTTTTAATGCAACATAGCCAGCAATATTAAGTTTATACTACAATAGCAAAAGATACTGTTAGTTCAGATGTAGCACAAAAAGTTAAAGAAACAATATTACAACAATTACCAAAAGATGCAACAAAAACTATGGGGCTTGCCCACACATTACACATAGCTTTAAAGCTACGCTATGATTTAACTTGTAATGTTGATGTTAATGACGGCCTAACTAATGGAGCTACAGGTTTAGTAGAATTAGTAGAAACTAATAATGGTTTACCATATATAGTTTGGGTTGCATTTGATAATAAAACAGTTGGCAAAAACACACATCAGCAGAACAAATACTTATATCAGTCACATATTTCACAAGAATGGACACCCATTCAAGCAATCACAAGGCAATTCCAATTTACAAAAAATTTATTACAATTATACGCAAGCAATTTCCATTACGGCAAGCATCAGCATGAACTATACATAGAACACAAGGTGAAACAATAGAACCCCTTTATATTCACTTTAACAACCGCAAAATACATCACTTGCATTATGTTGCTTTAAGCAGAGCTAAGTCTATATCAAACATATACATTCAAAACTTTAACGAACACACAATTGTAGTACATCCAACAGTTACAGAAGAAATGCATAGATTAAGAACACACATGCCATTAGAAATATATGTACCACAATTAAGAATATATAACACACATTTTAATATCATTGTAGAAAATATACATTCACCACAGAAACATTTTAAATCTTTAACATCAGATGCAAACATTATGAACTCTGTCATTATTTGTTTAACAGAAATAAACACTACAACAAAAGCAGCACATAATGCTTTTCTTATTGAACAATATTATTATATGATTTTTGATAAATACCATTATCAACAAACAACTCATGGCATTATATTTTACTACAAAAAAAACATTTTTGTTCTACCAATTTATGAAACACAACAAGGTATTGATATTCTAAACTTCACACTACACATTAATGATAAAAACTACTTAGTGATAATATTATACAAACCACCACAAGTATTATTACAGACATTATTAGAAGCAATAAGAAGCATAACTCAGTTCTACCCAGGATATCTATATATTATTATGGGAAACTTCAATATAGACTTAAACAATAAATGCCCAAAAAGCACAAAACTACTTCAGTTTATGAATACATAATTGCAATGCAAGCAACTTATAAACACGTACACAACAAACTACCAATCATTATTAGACCACATATACACAAATGCACAGCTAGAAGACTTTGGAACTATAGAATCCTATTATAGTGATCACAAAGCATTATGGATTTCAATTTAAAATGTTACTATTTTTTTCATATTGCAGATGCTTACTAATGAAGACATCATAAATAAACCAACAGAAGACAGCAAGCCATACCAAAAACTAAAAGTCAATGTTGTCAAATGCTCCGAAAAACGTATTACAGAAAGGCTAAGGAAGATGACAAAGTCTTATATCATTTAGTATTGGCAGATCCAACAGGGACTATTAAAGCAACATGCTATAATGAAGAGTTTTACGACCAAACAAAAGACAAGAATGGATAGCTAATGAGAAATTTTGTGCTAAATAACAATGCGGTTATAATTACGAAGCAGACGAAAATTACAAAGATTACTCCAATGACATTATCAGATTTTATCATCAAAGAAGCAGAGAAGATTTTATAACCACCACCTCCAGCATCACCCTTAAAATAAATAAAAGGAGCACAATTAAAGTCCATGATGACTGTTTGCGGACCAATAGCAGAGGTACATATATATATACACATATATATATGATGCTTACAACACTTTGCACCTTACATGCATCTTACATCACCCATCACTCTTTACAAATATAATACACATCACTGTTATGCATATCATCAAATACAAATAAAAAAAAACACCTTTTAAACAAACAAAAGCTCCTATAGCAAACACAACTCACATATCTTTGCACATAACAATAACGATCCTTAACTGTCTGCCAAACTAAGGGGTCGATTAGGATCGCAGTTTTCCCGCATCCTCCGGGCCGGCGGAAGCCACCGCCGGCCCGGAGGATGCAGGAAAACCGCTGCGGAGCCTCAAAAGACCCACCGCCATATTAGGATGGCGGTGGGTCTTGAATTCTGTCCGCAGCTTTTCCGCGCGGTCGCCTTCCGACCGCGGCGGAAAAGCTTTAACATGGCTGGCGGTGTCTATCAGACACCGCGAGGCATATTAGGATGGTGTAAGATGTATGCTTTTCCGCGGCCGCTTTTCCGCCATAGAAAAGCATACGGACCTTCACTTCGGGGGCCCGTTGCGGGCCCCCTGGGTGAAGGGGGGGTGGGGGATGCACATGGGGGGTACCTATGGTACCCCCTGCATTTGCGTGAACAAAGCAGCAGGCACCGCGCGATGCCTGCTGCTTTGTGCACACAAATGCGATGCATGCATCTTTAACATTGCGGCGGGTGCAGCTTGAAGCTGCACCCGCCGTAATGTTAAAGATGGAGGATGTGACCGCCACCCTGGCGGTCACATCCTAATCTGCACGGAGGGAACGCCGCAGCCCATGCGGACGTTCCCTCCTACTCTGGGGTCGCGGACGGACTCAAGGCCGTCCGCGATCCTAATCGACCCCTAAGTTAATGAGTTTAAAAAGCCTTCTACAAATAAGAAAAGTCTTAAAGTTAAAAATGTTCACAGTTTACAAATAGTAACGTTAAAAGTCTTAACTTTAAAACTCATAAATGCGTTCTGTGAATACCAAAAGTCCTAAACTTATCATTTTTCTAACTTTAATAGTAGTAAACTTGAATACTCCTAACTTTACTACTCCTAAACTGATAAAATCCTAACTTTTAACACTTTCAATATTCACAGAAAGCATTTAAAAGTACAAAAATTCTAACTCCTAACTTTAGTACTCCTAAACTAACAACAATCGTAACTTTAAATCTATCAATATTCGCTGAAAGCATTTATTACTCTTAACTTAAAACTCCTACCTTACTACTCTTAACCTAAAAATAATCCTTCCTTAAATAACTACAATGTCCACAACTTGCATTTACCAGTCGTAAAGTTACAACTTCAAACGACTACTCTATATACCAGCCCTGCCAATACACTACAATCCACAATTGTATCCTAGTTTTATCAAACATTCTTTTATCATTTTCTCACCTACTCTTAATTATATTCCTTATTACACAAAGGATTCATACTTTCCTTTCTAGTGTTTAAACATTGTCTGTACAATTTTCTAAAACACTATTCATCTTTAGTTACACTTACCATAAATTACTCTACAAACATAAGTTGTAATCTTTTTTTACTTGCAATATGAAGAAAATACACTTCATGTTGTTCAGATAAGTACTGCATCAAACAACAAAAGAGTGTCAAGCGAAATGTATGTGTAAGCACAGGAACAGAGACGAAATCAACCTGAATAATTCGCACTGGAAATCATTAGGGATTTTTTAGAAGCTCTCACTCACCACCCTGGGTGGTGACATGCTTCATCATCGGGCCCACCAGGAAAAGCCGAGTGCCTCTCTGGTGTGCTACAACGCCAGAATACTGCGGAGCTGGTTTTTGTGACAATGGTGTGAAAAAGTGGTGGTTTAAAAATGTCAAAAAGCTGTACCAGAAGAAACATTTTTATTCAGTGGTCAGCCTGACATGGTTAAAATTGTATGTGTTTGGAAATCTACCAAATATTATTTTGGATATTTCCACTTAAAGTGGGGTCGACATGTTTCTTCCCGTATATGTGTAGTTTTACAGGGCTTTCTTCAGGACCGTCAGATATGTACCTCGGCGGTGTGGGCGTGCTAAGGCCCACCCTTACCATAGGACGTGAAAGTTAAAAATGGGTGAAAAATAAGTGCAAAAAACAAACCAACAAGTAGTGGGATTTACGTCAGTATTTGAGGAACCTGTATAGTCTGAAAAATAGAAAAGACATACATACATAAAAGACAAACACATAATTAGTGCGATCTGTCTGTAGTGTTTTCTGCAAGAAACAGATCTCTGAGTAGGAGTGCTTAAGACTAGTCCAGTTGTGTGACCATGGTGTTATACGAAATACGTTTGGTGCAAGAAAACGCTGTTCTGGGATCAGACAAGCGTGTGAACATGCACTCTGGCAAAAAATAACTGGGCGATTGACGAAATACGTTTAGTGCAAGAAAACGCTGTTCTGGGGTCAGACAAGCGTGTGAACAAGCACTATGGCAAAAGATGACTAGCCGATTTAAGGTCGGCTGATATGGCATCACTCGTGGGTAGCGATCAGTGGGCCAGAAAGTCGGGCCGAAGGTGATGTATTCACACATAGAGCTAGAGAAAAAGTTAATAAAAAATTAACAATTAAAATATTGGAGGATTTCTCACTTGTAAATTAAAAGATCCACACCCCATAGGTCTCGGGAGGGGGGTGGAGGTGACAATGGCACACCCTGCAAGGGGACATTAGATCAAGAAATGCAATAATGAGGATAGGTTACATTACGATGGCAAAGAGGCAGATTACTTAACTCTGTATTGGTAGAAGGAAAGAATCTTATGCCTGCAACGCCAAACACCCGTTTGGCACCTAGCCTATCCTGCAACCGGACCTCGTGGATGAGGTCTCGGAATCGGCAAACGCTAAAGTAACGTTGTCGGTAAGGGCGGGGTTAGCCGGCGGCGCGCAGCAGCCAATCAGGCCATTGCCATTAAGACGAGGCTTGAAACACAGTGATGTCAACGGAGCGAACCACCAATCATCATTCATTTTGACAACGAGGCTTGAAACCCAAGCCAGTATCCTAGGATTTTAGTAGAGAACAAAACTTTATTAGTTTCTACGATTAAGGACTAGACAAGGACGGCACTTGAGCACTCTGGGGACAATAGTAAAAATATTATTAACCCACGAGTGATGCCATATCAGCCGACCTTCAATTGGTTAGTCATCTTTTGCCATAGTGCATGTTCACACGCTTGTCTGACCCCAGAACAGCGTTTCCTTACGCTAAGCGTATTTCGTCAATCGCCCAGTCATTTTGTGCCACAGTGCATGTTCACACGCTTGTCTGATCCCAGAACAGCGTTTTCTTGCACCAAACGTATTTCATATAACACCATGGTCACACAACTGGACTAGCCTTAAGCACTCCTACTCAGAGATCTGTTTCTTGCAGAAAACACTACAGACAGATCGCACTAATTATGTGTTTGTCTTTTATGTATGTATGTCTTTTCTATTTTTCAGACTATACAGGTTCCTCAAATACTGAGGTAAATCCCACTACTTGTTGGGTTTTTTTTGCACTTATTTTTCACCCATTTTTAACTTTCACGTCCTCTGGTAAGGGTGGGCCTTAGCGCGCCCACACCGCCGAGGTACATATCTAACGGTCCTGAAGAAAGCCCAGTAAAACTACACATATACGGGCAGAAACATGTCGACCCCACTTTAAGTGGAAATATCCAAAATAATATTTGGTAGATTTCCAAACACATACAATTTTAACCATCTCAGAATGACCACTGAATACTGGTACAGCTTTTTGACATTTTTAAACCACCACTTTTTCACAACATTGTCGTCACAAAAACCAGCTCCGCAGTATTCTGGCGTTGTAGCACACCAGGGAGGCACTCGGCTTCTCCTGGTGGGCCCGATGATGAAGCATGTCACCACCCACGGTGGTGAGTGAGGGCTTCTAAAAAATCCCTAATGATTTCCAGTGCGAATTATTCAGGTTGATTTTGTCTCTGTTCCTGTGCTTACACATACATTTTGCTTGACACTCTTTTGTTGTTTGATATAGATTTACCTGGGGGACTGAGAGTGTCCCTGTTTTTCCCTCTCTCTCTAATTGTTACTACCGATAAGTACTGCAACAACAATTACACTAAAACATATTCCTCTGTGTAATGCATACTTCAATGTTTTATTTTAATACACATATTCTCATTTCTATCTTTAGTTCAACAGTGCAATCTGCTGTTACTCTCTTGTAGTACTTTAACCAACACTCTGTATATCAAAACTCTTTATTCATCATTCTAAAAAAAGTCTCATTAACTCCTGCCTTTAAAGTACAGTTCTAGGTTCTTAATAGCCAATTTTGCAATCCCCACTCTACGCCACCTCAATACATTACTTTTTTCAATGTACAAAAACATACCAAATCAAGGGCCATATGTAGGTAAATACCATTTACCGATTCTAAAATACCGAATTTTACCGATTCGGTATTTCAGAATCGGTAAATGGTATGTAGCTAAAATTCAGTAAATATTACCGATTCAGTAATATTCAGTAATACCGAATCAGTAATTACCGATTCTGTAATTCCCATTCATTCCTATGGGCCTGGAGGCCCATAGGAATGAATGGGAAGCCATTCACTATTACCGATTCGGTAAATACCGAATCGGTAATAGGGGGAACATTTTCAAGGGTGGCAGGGTGTCACATTGACACCTTGTTGCACCCCTGTATAGTGCATGGGTGCACATGTGGCACACATACATGCCCTAAGGGCATGTATGTCTGCCACATGGCACTTTTAAAAAAGCAAATAATTGCTTTTTTAATGGTATTCGGTATTTACCACCAACTTGTAGTTGGTGGCAAATAATAAATCCTTAAGTAAAAAATGCCCTCACTTTAAGGATTCAGTAATTTACCGAATCGGTATTTAAGAATTCGGTAATTTACCGATTTTTTTAATTACCGTTCCTTAAACCTGCCTTCTACATCTCAAACCCTGAATACCGGTCAGTAACGGCCGAAATTCGGTAATTTCAGCTGTTACCGACCGGTATTGGGCTACCTACATCTGGCCCATACTTTTTTACTTTACTACCTACTCCTATCTCAATAAATTCTTTTCTGCCACTCTCATTTCTTATATACTACCTACCTTCAGCAATAACTAATGCAACAAATAATTTAGCATTTTTATTATGTTTACTTTTTCCAGGACGAAGAAACCAAGTCAATATTTATTTACGGAAAGGATACTCTTCTAAAGACCATAACACTAAAGGGCTCAACAGATGACATTAAAAAAACATTGTGGAGGGAAGCAACGGAATTCAAAATAAATATTGGCCAATATGTGAAAATAACTCACGTGATTGTACATGAATTCAACGGGGAAAAAGTGTTGACCACAAATAGACACAGTCAATGCGAAGTTAGTAATATTTAACCTATTTATTTTCTTACAGTAATCTTGCTTAGATATCTGGACTTTACATCTACTGCATAGCAAAGTATGTCCTTAGCCAACAATGAAGCCACACGACAAATGCAAAATGTACAACCTTCCCTGTGCATCCCTATAACAAGTATCTCTAGTATTAGGTACAAAAACATGACTTTAACCAACGGACGCGGGAGCTTAAGCAGGGGCAGCGAAGTCCGTGCTGTGGGCGGAATCCCTGCCCAGCGCGAGCACCACCACAGGCTGTTGGTCCCCCCGCCACCGCAACAGGAGAACTACGCGGTCGCCGAGCGGGGGGACTACAGCCCCCGCCATACCTTGTGACTGGCCCCGCCCCCTCCCGTCTGGCGACACGCCCGGAAGGCGCAGAAAAGGAAGAGGCCCCATCTGGGGAGCGGGCAACTTTACCAAACGGATGCAGGAGCTTAAGCAGGGGCAGCGAAGTCCGTGCTGTGGGCGGAATCCCTGCCCAGCGCGAGCACCACCACAGGCTGTTGGTCCCCCCACCACCGCAACAGGAGAACTACGCGGTCGCCGAGCGGGGGGACTACAGCCCCCACCATACCTTGCAGCTGACCCCGCCCCCTCCCGTCTGGCGACGCGCCCGGAAGGCGCAGAAAAGGAAGAGGCCCCACCTGGGGAGCGGGCAACTTTACCAAACGGATGCGGGAGCTTAAGCAGGGGCAGCGAAGTCCGTGCTGTGGGCGGAATCCCTGCCCAGCGCGAGCACCACCACAGGCTGTTGGTCCCCCCCGCCACCGCAACAGGAGAACTACGCGGTCGCCGAGCGGGGGGACTACAGCCCCCACCATACCTTGCGGCTGACCCCGCCCCCTCCCATCTGGTGACGCGCCCGGAAGGCGCAGAAAAGGAAGAGGCCCCATCTGGGGAGCGGGCAACTTTACCAAACGGACGCGGGAGCTTAAGCAGGGGCAGCGAAGTCCGTGCTGTGGGCGGAATCCCTGCCCAGCGCGAGCACCACCACAGGCTGTTGGTCCCCCCCGCCACCGCAACAGGAGAACTACGCGGTCGCCGAGCAGGGGGACTACAGCCCCCACCATACCTTGCGGCTGACCCCGCCCCCTCCCGTCTGGCGACGCGCCCGGAGGGCGCAGAAAAGGAAGAGGCCCCATCTGGGGAGCGGGCAACTTTACCAAACGGACGCGGGAGCTTAAGCAGGGGCAGCGAAGTCCGTGCTGTGGGCGGAATCCCCGCCCAGCGCAAGCACCACCACAGGCTGTTGGTCCCCCCGCCACCGCAACAGGAGAACTACGCGGTCGCCGAACGGGGGGACTACAGCCCCCACCATACCTTGCAGCTGACCCCGCCCCCTCCCGTCTGGCGACGCGCCCGGAAGGCGCAGAAAAGGAAGAGGCCCCATCTGGGGAGCGGGCAACTTTACCAAACGGACGCGGGAGCTTAAGCAGGGGCAGCGAAGTCCGTGCTGTGGGCGGAATCCCTGCCCAGCACGAGCACCACCACAGGCTGTTGGTCCCCCCCGCCACTGCAACAGGAGAACTACGCGGTCGCCGAGCGGGGGGACTACAGCCCCCACTATACCTTGCGGCTGACCCCGCCCCCTCCCGTCTGGCGACGCGCCCGGAAGGCGCAGAAAAGGAAGAGGCTCCTTCCGCGTCGCGGGACGCGCGCGGGCGGCGCCGGATGAAGCCCGGACTAAGGGCGGACAGTCTGTGACAGTCCAGGACTGTCCGAGGCTGGGCTGGGTCGTCCCCTTCTGATCTGAACTCCATTCCGAGGTACTTTGTTGCACTAAGTGTAATTAACAATCCAATACTGTATTGGAACTGTGACTGTTTTTCCTTCTATACTAAGGACTTTTTATTAATCCTTTACTGTTATCTATTTTAACTTAGTTCGGTTGTAATACATGAAAGCTTTATCTCCTAGATATTTGTTTTTATATTTTATATGATCGTATTCTTAGTTGGTCTTTTTGAGCATCCTAACACATAATGTCCAAACAAAAGGCTCCTAAAAACCCTTCTGTAACAGCCACTATGGATAACTACCTAGTGAAAGTGGTTAGCCAAATAAATAAGGAGCGAAGGATGTCGTTATGGAAGGAGAATCCTCCTATTGATTGCCCTACCCTCCCTGATCTTAATATTATAGCACCCACGGACGATCATACAGATCTTGTCACCCTCGATATTTCTGAAGGGACTATAGCCCAACCCGAAAATGGTTCTGATATCTCTGTTTCTCCACCTGTATCCCCCAGTGTTTCGCCTGCCCATAGTTCACCGGCCCCTAGAGCATTAAGAGCCTGTAGGAAAGCTCCCATTACACGAGGGGGGTACCGTACCCGTAACAAAAAAAGAGGAGGACCGTATTAAAAATCTCTTCTGGGGGTGAGAAATCGACCGCTAAGAATGCCGCATCCTTTATGAGCTCTGACCAGTTTGATCTTCTAATAAGCATTTTTGATTCCAAGGTTGATAAGATTATCAAACCCTTGGTGGATAAACTGGATCAGCTCTCATTGGAAGTAAATAGATTAGGTGGGTTACTTGATGCGCACATAGTTTTGGCCGGAAAGTCGAGGCCCATCAATGTTGACCTAGCTTCTCCCATACCACCTGTAAATCCTCTAACTGGGGACGGAATATTTAAAGAAGCAGTATTGCCGGCCCCATTACCTACAAACCTACCTTCGATCCCCCTTCAGAGTAAGCCTAATGCTAGTGATCAGGATCCACCGAAACCAACCAGACGGAAACGCCCTGCGAATTTACCACCAGCCTGTGCCCCCTATGTGGCCGTTTTGAATAATGTCCCCATCTATGAGACTGACCCAGCTAGACCCCAATTTGAATCTCATGATTCATTAAAAAACAGAACGGTCTCATGGCTACATAATAACTGTGGCTTTCCAATTACTTATGCAGACCAAATTCTAACTACCAGAAGGGTTGACTGGATAGGTACGTCTAGTAAAACATGTAAGGGTGATTGTGTTATCGTTAATTTTAAACACCCCCAACATGCGGCCATGGCAATATTAAGAGCTGGATCCTTAATCCCCGGGGAAGACAGAATAAATGTACGTCCTCTTGTTTTTGTTTATAGCCACCTAATTAAAACCCCCCCTCATAAACCAAGAAATAGAAATCCCCTGCCTAATCATTTTTCGGGGTTCGGGATCCCTGTACAGAACAGATTCCAGGCACTAAGCTCCCTGGACTCTAATGACTGACTTATTTGGACAGGGGCTAGTGTTCCGTGCCAGCCGACTATAGCCCAGGCTCCCATCACGTGTGTTCGACCACCTGACTACGAACACAATACGGTGGAGAACCAGAGTGAAAAAGGATGTATTGGCCCTGGAGCTTTAGAGGACTGTATCAACGAGGTATCTGAGGTATCTGTAGGTAATACTGTCCCTATGATTGATCCGAGCGTGAATATACCGACCGGCATCTCTATTGTAAGCTGGAATGTTGCCGGGCTCAAAGCCAAACAGGACACCTTGTGTTGGAAGGATTTTATTAACGCCCATGACATTTTGTGTTTCCAGGAAACTTGGTGCCAGGAAGATGTATATTTTGAGGGGTTTGTAACGTTCAACCTATTGGCAGTTAGCTCTAGATCAGGGAGAGCAAAAGGTGGTCTTGTAATCTTGGTCTCTAATAGCAAAAATATTAGGACTGTGAAATACTTAAATGTGGGACCTTATGCGCAGTTACTGTGGCTCCAGAATGATCAAGGTCGACAAGTCCTCTTCATTAACTACTACAATAATATTTTTGATGATAGTAGGATATCCCTTGTAACAAATCTAGCTAGTGCTATTGATGAATTAATGGACCAATGTAATGTTTCTTTTGATTTTATATGGCTAGGAGATTTTAATATTTCTTTATGCGAATTGACCTTTCAGAAAGCATGCGAGGTTGTTAATAACGCTGGTGATGTGGACCTCCACTTCAGGCATAATAGCTATGGTGAAATACTGTATAAATGTATTAGTAATTATGATCTTGAAATCTTGGACTTTGCCAAAGATGCTAATGGGAGGACCATCCCTACATTTAAAAACTGGAGGACAAGTTCGGTAATAGACCATGTCGTCGTGTCTTCGACTATTACCCCCTTATGTGAAACCCCCAGGATTGTTGTTACATCTTTGAGCGACCATAACTATATTGTTCTAGAATGTGCCCTATGGAATAAGAGCCCTGTAGCTGTGGGCCATACCATCGCCAACGTAGAACCCCCATAGACCCAATGGTGTTAGAGTCAAATGGGTTGGGGATAGAGCAGAAGAACTAATTGGTTACATTGTTTCTGATTGTTTAACTGATATCTCATCAATCCTTGAAAACAATACTGGGTCAGAATGTGTTTTAACTGCTTTTAAAAATATTAATAAATTAATTGATGCAAGGTTTACTAGACCAATTAGAGTTAACAATAGCCATTGACATGGTTGGTTTGACCATACCTGCACCAGGCTACTAACGGAGCTAAAGAAGGTCTTGGCCATAAAACCTAGGAACACTACTTTAATAATTGAACGAAGAGCAGAATACCAGTCAGCATTAAAAAAGAGGAAAAGAGAGTTACAGCAGGAAGCGTGGGAATTATTAAATCAAGCGGCAGAGATCCACAATAATACTCTATTCTGGGCTACGGTTAATTCGCCCTTCCTGAGAGATGATAACTCTCCGGTATTGAGCTCTAATGTTCCTAGTGATTCCTGGGTAACGCATTTCTCCAATATATTTGGTTCAAATAATGGTTTAGCCACCACCCCATGTAATTGGCCCATATTACCCCTAAACTTTACCGTAGCCGAGGTCGAGTCAGGAATTCGTGCAAGCAAGGGGGGAAAGGCCCAAGGACCCGACGGGGTCCCAATTGACGTATATAAAGCAGTCCCAGAGATCTGGAGCCCCCTCCTTGCGAATGTGTTTAATGCAGCAGTTTGCACTGAAGCTCCGACTACATGGGGGGAATCGATCATTATTCCTATATTTAAAAAAGGCAGTCGGTCAGAAGCAAAGAATTATCGCCCTATTTCACTTCTGGACTCCTCTGTAAAGGTTATGAGCAGAGTTATGCTAGCTAGGCTCGAGGAGTGGGTTGAAGATAAGGTAATTTTGTCCGAAAGCCAGTTTGGCTTTAGGAAAGGTAGGGGTACTCTGGACCAATGTTTGAACCTTGACCTCATAATTGGGAAATATGTGGAAGCCTAAGGTAGCTCTTTATATTTATGTTTTGCTGATTTGAGCAGCGCCTTTGATATGGTTGATCACGGAATTGTATGGCCTACTCTGCTGCGGATGGGTGCCCCTGAGGGTATTATTTTCTTCCTTGCCAGGCTGTACCAAAAACTGCAAACTTGTGTGCGCTTTGGAACCAAGGGAGAATGTACCCCCAAATTCAGTGTACGACGTGGCATAAGACAAGGCTGTGTTTTAGATCCGTTACTGTTTATTTTATTCATCAATGAGATTGATGTTATTTTAAAAGATGTTCAAGCAGATGCTCCCAGTCATAAAGGCGTGTCATTGCCGGTGTTATTATATGCTGATGATGCCGTGCTTCTTTCTAGGACCCCCCTGGGACTGCAAAAATTGATGGATAGATTCTCACTGTTTATTAGGGACAGGAAACTACTCATCAATAAGGATAAGACTCATACCATGACATGTGGGGCTAAAAATAGGAAACACACTGCTTGTAATAAGGTGCAATCAGTCAACTCTTTCTGTTATCTTGGAATAACCTTTTCCCATGATAGAAGGTGGTCTAATGAATTTAATAATGTTAGTAATAAAATGGCAAAAAGTGCCCATGGAATTTTCAAATTTGTGGCTAAAATTGGGGACAGACGAACAAGGGATATGCTGCAAATATACCACGCAAGATGTGCCAGTATTGCATTATATGGGGCGGACATATGGGGCCAAAGTAGTGCCCACAAATTGCAGCTCGAGGAGAACTCCTTTTTAAAAAAACTCTTATGTCTGCCCCCCTCAGCCTCTACTGTATTGACCCATTGGGAACTAAACATTAATTATTTGAGTGATCTCTTAGCCTTAAGACCACTAATGTTATGGCGTTCGATCTGGCTCCAGGATGAAAAGACCCTAAACAGATCTATAATTGAAGACTGTCTCTCACTAGACATGTATAGGAAGATCCCGTGGATAAGATATGTTGTAGATTGTTACTCTCAAATCTTTAAACTTGATGTTCTGACTAACCCGAAAGCTGCATTGGATATACCGAAATCAGAAATGAAAGCAATCTTCATGGAGAACATGGCAACCAAGAGGACTTCTTCTAGTCGGTCTATGACAACAGTTTCCTTTTACAACAAATATTCTTACACCGAAGGTTTTCCATCTTACCTTGTGCAGGTAACGAGGCCCTCGCACAAATTTGTTCTAACCAGACTTAGGTTCGGAATTGTGCATGAGTTAGTGGCATTGCCTAACATCAAGCAACACCCTACAGGACCGTGTCAGTGTGATGGTATATTGAAACAGAGCACCCTGCACTTTTTACTTTTATGTAAACTGTATCAGAATTATCGAATTCTATATTTAAAGCCTCTATTTGTCAAATATGGGGTACGTACAGTGGATGCGGCAATGAGTCTTATTTGTAATATGAAATCTGTTGACATTTGTTTTTATGCAGCAACGTTCTTAATCAAATCTATTAGTGTACGCAAAAGTATGATTTTTTTAGCCAATTGGTCTGTACTGTTTTATACCTTTCTTACAAACGCTTTTCAATGTTTTCTGTATATGTATTGTCAATATGTGCTTTTATGGTCAAATTTTTGTGTACCGAATAAAGCTTCATGAACTGAACTGACTTTAACCATAACTCTTTAATAGCCTTTGTTTTCAAGAAACTCTTAACAACTTAAGAGCATATTTACAAACACAGCATTAAAATGATCACCAGTATAATGGCTAAAAAGTGCCACTAAAACAGGAATAATGGACTTCATAATATGCGCTGCAAAATTCCAAACAAATCAAATAGAACCCTAGGTTCCAGTGTAAAACTGAACTTCTATTTAAATTGTGTACAATTCTCAAGAGTCTATTTTCAAGCCTGTTATTATCACTTTACCAGCAGTTACCTGCCACCAAAGCAGCAATAATTTTAACGCTATTCTTGTAAATATGTCCTTATGTACTAGATGTTGCAGTAACTGAAATACTTCCGTCTCTTAAGTACTTTCTCTTTGTTTTGCATGCCATTATTGATTTCATTTATGTATTTTCTCCAGATCAACACATTGTTAAACTATATTGCTGTATTTGATAATCTTTCAAAGAAAAGTATAGCTTTAAGCTAACGTTAGCCGACTCTCAAAAAACTTTCATCTACCTAAAACCAATAAAAGCCGATAAGCTAGAAAAACCGAGACTGTATTTTCTAACATGCTATTTTGCTAGTCAAATGACAATATCAGCAAAAAAGTTCAGCTTTTGGTACATTACAATGTCACCTTCCTTTATAATACTACTTACAAAGTAAAAACGTATAGAAGCTTTATTACCACACTGTTGTTACATGCAAATAATCTTGCCTTTACAATCCATTCACAGGTAAAAGAACCTCCTTCGGAAACTATTCAACTTGAAATATATGGCATTGAGAGGACCGACCAAGAAACCTGCACATTAATTACCCAAGTATTACATAGTGATAATTATCAGTCAATGAAGATAAACAATGAAACTTTGACGGACTACTTTGGGATAAGTACAGATGCAGAAGCATTATCAGATGAACTATTACCAATTCTTCCAAGAACTTTAGAAGTCATTTTCTGCAATGATGTAATTACAGAAATTAGTAAAGACATCACATTCGACTAATGTTTTTATTGTGAAAAGTATAACCATGTCACATTTACTACTCCATTGAATGTAACATTACGTTTTCCAATGACAAATATAACCATGTTACATTTACTACTTCTTTGAACGTTACAGTAATGTTATGTGAATAAAAATTTAAACTTTTGATTAGCAATGAAAATGTCATCTGTCATGACGCAATGACAAAAAGTACAAAAGAAATCACACCATAATAACGTTTTTATGGTGAAGACTATAACAATATCATAGTTACTACTTTATACAATGTAACAGTAATATCATGCTAATAAAATATAAAATTTTTGCTTACAAATACAAATTTAATCTGCAATAATGTAATTGCAAACATTACAAGATAAATCACAGTACACTAACAGTTTTTACGGTGAAACCTATAACCATGTCATATTCACTATTTTATGGATTGTAACAGCGATATCATGCTAATAAAAATTAAAGTTTTGTTTAGCAATAAAAATGTCATCACTTTCTATATTGTTTAGACCCTTTCGTCCTTTTAACAACTTTATATATCATATATTACATGTAATCTGCATGAATAGATATCCTTTTTTTACAATAACACTCAGTTTCAAACCCAACAACTATAACTTTAATAATGCGATACCTATTGCATTGTAAATGCTTGTTTGTAAGGTGTTTGCTTATGTGTGAATGTGCAAGTTAAGTCCGTATGGGTGGGTGTGCGCAAATGTTTGCATGTGCTTTGGATAGGTTTGGGAATAAGGTATTGGTATTGGTATTGGTAAGGAGTGGGGGAGGGGGAAGGACACAAGGTTGGGGGGTTGGAGGCTGCCCTGAGTGAGGAGGCCAGAGCCTGATATGATCTCTGTAGAACAGACATTGCATCGTGAACTCCTTCCAGGTAGGCCATCATCTGCTGCAGATGACTGCCTTGCCCCTCGATGGCGTGCAGTCTAACCCACAGAGTTGTTTCTCAGCAGGTCAATAGCCTCCTCACTCTGCATTCCAGGAGGCAGGGGCTGAGGTGCCTGGAGCACAGGAGATGTGCCCCTCTCTTAGGGGAGCAGGCCCAGCCAACTGGTTGGGGAGCAACAGGGAGGGTGGCGATGGAACTGGGGGTGACGAACAAGGATGAAGGTAATACAAATCCTGTGGGGTCCGCCATCCCTCTGGAGTTTCCACTGGAGCATGACTCAATAGATGACAAAGTTGAGCTTGTGTCTTTCGCGGCACTCCCCACACCCTCTCAGTCACTGGGTCCCCCTGTGTCTGTACTGTGACAACCATAACCACTGGGACCAGCTGTGTCCCCAATGATGTTGGCCCCTTCTCCTTCACTTGCCCGGGATTAATCTGAAATGACATATAAAATTGTTTTATTGAAACTGCGTTACCACACCTGACCATCAGATATCACCACAAAACATTTATAAAGTGCCCAGATCAAACCAGCTTCATGGTTCACTATATAAGCTTCAACATTAGCATGGGCATGTGCATGCATTCAACATAGCCTGGAAACAGTTGGTCACAGCCACATCATAACCCCACACAGCTCAAAATGCATTGATGGACTTGTCTTCAATCCACCCTTATGCCCATACTAGGATAGTTGATCACCTTCTATTCTTTGGGCCTTGTAGTATACCCTAGTATACTGATGTCACCAAATGCAATGGCTACTAATTATACATTTTCACACTGTTCACACAAGGCCCAGAATTCACCAAATTATCAGTTACCCTAAACCACATCATGATGTCATGAAGGTCAAGTTAAAGAGCAATGTACTAACAATATGTGCTGAAGCAAAAATCATGACACATGCAAATGCTCATCGTACGTTGATGACACTTTTGATGTGAAACTTCACTATATGTCCACTTCCAAAAAAGTCTAATGAAAGCTGTACTGAAATAGTTTAGCTACGTATCACATATATTATAGAAAAGTAGCATTAAGACATTGAGGGCCAAAGTTTTGTGAGATAGATACTACGAAAGAACGGAGCATAAGACTTTGTATAGCCCTATGAACATCCCCAATCCTGCTTGGAACTGGTGACAACACCATTCTTAGATTGCGTTCCTACAGGCCAATACACCTTTGAAGGTTGTTGTGTGTCAGTGAATATCTATGACATGAAGAGATGGGATCACTATATTCCTAATGGGACGGCACATCCCAGCACCATTTGGTATACGAAACACAAATTTCCTTGTTAGACTGAGGTTAGACGTTCACATATTATCTCTACATTTCTACATCTCATTCCCTGATGCATTTCACCAGTCAGTGAATGAATCTTGAAACAGTAGTGCAGATGAAAGAACAACAGGGAAAAGTACACTGTGAAACATATAGGCACTAATGCGGATGGCACCAGATTAGAATCCCAACTTACCAATGTGAAGTGTTGTCCAGGCTCTACATAAAAAGTGCACTGTATGCCATGTCACATGTAATAGGGCTACCATCAAATTAGAGACAGTAGTGAGGGAGCATCACTCCCTACACAATGAAAACAAGTGGCCTGTTTGGTACAATTGCCACCCAGAACATCAAAGAATGAGGTTATTTATCACTTTACTCAGCCATTTGTCTGTTCGAGACAGTAAATTGGTAGTGGACTGGACGTTGCTGTGTTCATGGTCACAAAGACAATAGGCAAAGCACATCATCATGCATCTGCTACCAGACCTACACAAACAAGAACTCTTCTTGTGTGTCGCACATGGGTCACCCCCAATGTTGATGGAGACATGCCTACCTATAACCCAAAACATTTACAACTCTGGCCCATCCCTCTCACCCCTGTCTACTTGCTTTCGGGCCCTCAACTGCCCATCAAGCTCCGGGTAGGCCAACGCCAGTAAACGTGCCATTGGGGGGTTGGGTGTGGTGTGTGTCGCGTATGCCCCGTCCACGTTGGGTGTGATTCCCCAGCTGGACCTCTGCGATCTTCCGGGTTCAGCATCTCAGGTCCACTCACCTTTTCCTACAATGAACACTGAGCTGGCCCTAGACCCCCAGGGTCCACACCTTCTAGTTGACAACCTTCCAAATGGCCCACTTCTGATGGGCATTAACCTGTATGGCTTCAAGAGATGAATAAACAGATTATCACTGCAAGTTTTTGGATATCTCTTATGTTGAGGCACAAGTTGTATACATCCAGCACAAACATAAATAAATATTTAACACACAACATGTGTAGTTCTCACATGCCAAGCACAACAAAGACATGAATACACACATGTGTAATCATCTGCTGACTATCCTCCTGTCTGGACATGTCCTACACTGTCCTACACTGACTAAGCCAGCCCACTAACATCATGTAGCCCAGGGCCATACTACATGTACTGTGATGTGAGCTACTATGAAACACGACACATCATTGTGACCTTCTGAAGGATAAACTACGTGTGCATGATGTTACCATAGTATAGATTACATCCTAAGACTTAGGTTACTATGAAAGGGCTGCCATGTGTGTCCCTGAGAGCTTGCTTTATGGTTGATGGTAGACATGTGGCTAGTTAATGGGATATCATACTACATTTGATTGAGTTTGTGTGGTATGTACTGTCATCACAGGACACACCTTTTGCCCTGTTACAGGGATGACATCAACATTTGAAAGGAGACAACGTAGAGCCACAGAAAGACTATGGAGTAACAACCCCTCCACAAGCCTACTCGAACAACTCAAAGCAGCTAGAAGAAAATACAAGAAACACATCTGTAGTGAAAAATCCAACTTTTTCCGCTCCGCCCTGGACAATGCAGAAAACAGGCCCAATGAACTGTTTAAAATCATCTAGCAACAAACCACCAAGCCCCCCGTACCCTCTATCCAGGCCTCCAGAAACTGTGTGAAAACATTGCCATCTTCTTCGAAGAAAAAATCTCCAAGATTGAGCTCTCACTAGACACCAGCACCAACCCCGCCTATAAAAGCCTGCCCCCAGTTTCAACAGAAAGCACATGCTTGCCCCGCACAAATACATGGAAGTCCTTCAATCCCATCATGGAAGCTGAGATTATCAAGCTAATCTCCATCTCCTAACCCGCTTCTCACGTCCTTGACCCTATACCCACCCAATTGACCAAAAAACTCAAACTCTCCATTGCCCCGTTCTGGTGCAGAATCATCAACAGCTTCCTGAGAACCGGCATCATACCTGAATGCCTTAAAGTCGGCCAAGTAACGCCATTACTAAAAAATACAGGCATGGACTGCATGGACCTGAATAACTTCAGACCCATCTCCAATCTACCCCTCCTATCCAAAACCTTTGGAAAATGGGTCCTCTCACAACTGACTCAACACATGGACAACATCAACCTTCTTGATCCCCACCAATCGGGATTCAGAAAAGGCTACAGCACCTAGACGGCGATCCTCAACATCACAGATGATATCCATAAATCATTTGATACCGATCACTGCTGCCCACTAATTCTCCTCGACCTATCGGTGGCTTTTGACACAGTAGATCATCAACATCTCATCAAGGCCCTACAAGAAAGGGTAGGTGCGGATGAGATGGTTCTCCACTGGTCCGCCTCCTTTCTCAATAACCGGTCTCAAAGGATAAAAATCAAAAACGTTACCTCTGACCTTCACCACGTCAGCAGGGGTGTGCCCCAAGGTTCAGTGCTTTCACCACAACTGTTCAACATATACATGGAACCCCTCACACCCATACTTAAAAATGCTAATATCCCCTTCCACCTATACGCTGATGACACCCAGATCTATCTAAAAACTTCCTCCCCAGACGACATCCTCAGACTAAATAACACTAAAAGAAAATCAACACTGTTTGTCCCAAAATCACCTAAAACTCAATCAGGACAAAACGGAGATCCTCCTAATCTCCAGCAAAGAAGAGAACCCACAAATTGCAGAAAGGCTTAAAGCTATGGATGCTCTAAATGACAATCTCACCCTGGCTAACTCCGTAAAATCACGAGGAATCACCCTGGACCCAAAAAAAGGACATGACCAACCACATCAAAAAGTCTGCAAAGACTGCCTTCCTTAACCTGAAGCTTCTCTACAAAATTAAACCATTCATCCGCACCAAAGACCTCAAACAAGCCACCCAATCACTGGTACTATCCAGACCCAGCTATGGTAACGCCACCTTAACCAGCACTACAAAAACCCACCTAGCTCCCCTCAAAACAACCCTCAACGCAGCAGCCAGAATGGTCACTGGAATAAGGAAATACGACCATATTTCACCAGCACTAAGAGAATTAAAATGGCTCCCAGTTGAACAGCGGGCTAATTTCAGAACGGCATGCCTCACACACAAAGCCCTACACACAGGAAAACCGGACTATCTGGCCACCAAACTCAAGAGGGCCAATCAGACTAGAAACCTCAGGAGGTCCAACTCCCACCTTCCCATCCCCATGAAAACACGCAAACAAAAAACTGCTGCTAGGCCATTCACTGGAAACGCGCCCAAAATCTGGAACTCCATCCCAGCAGATATCAGAACTATCCCGTCCTTCACAAAATTAAAAAAACACCTTAAAGCCTTCCTCCTCAACCGCTCCCTCCCAAATTGAAAGCCACCGCCTTCACGTTAACCCTGACTCCATTGCTCTTTGACTTTGCATCACACAGATCCACCTCAGCCCATCTAGACAAGTGTGCATAAAAAGAGGTTGCCTCAGGACTCTCATACTTCTTCACTAAAGCATTCAACAAGGCTACCTCAGGACTCAACTACTACCTCAAGAAACCTCAGCACTCTTGGACTTCCGAACATTATGTTTAAGACTCCTCTAATATATAACTCTTAAGAAACACTGTTGTAAAGCGCTCCGATACCCCAGGTCTCGGTTCAGCGCTGTATAACACTCCTAAAATAAATAAATAAATAAATAAGCATACCATTGTATTTCTCGTTAGATTGGTTGAATGTAACAAAGCTAGTAATTCACATATCAAAATCTATTCTGAAGTAACCAACTATATGCACTGTTAATGGGTCACATGTGCAATAGGCCTGTACAGTGCAAGCAATACTTATAAAAAAGTGACAACAGACCTGTGGGAGTAAGGGGCCTGCCATAAGTAAATGACACACATTGACAATGTGTGTCAATGGAAAGAAGGAGCAGGTCAGGGGGTTACCTCAGTCACCATTCCAAATATAGTCCATGTAAAAGCAATCAGGGCTACAATTGGTTCTGAAAACTCATTGTGGGAACATCCAAGGATCTGCAGGTCTACAGACAAATTACTCTGTGCATCAGTTGTATTGCCACAGTGACTCTGCCCCAATTTGGGCCATGGCCCAGATGTCAGGCCTTGCTCTCTGCAGGCTGAGCATACTGATCCCACATTAACAACACATTTCCACCTCTTCAATACATAAAAGTATTTCTTGTGGCCATCCACTATGTGACCTCAAGGTCGTGTGGCACTCTGAAGGGGTCTGTGAGGTATAGTTAGCTCCCAGACAACAGTTTGGCAAGCACTGATCTGGAATGAGTGGTGTGTGTTACTGTACACATAGCTTATATCATCTTCAACTACTTCTTACAGTAGAAATACACAGCTACTGATGTAAAGGATATACATTTGTTTGCACATTTACCTTGATATGATTAGTAAATATATATAGGTACCATTACTTGTATATATGCATAGATAAGTGCATGCACCACAAGTGGAACAACACTAGTGATGTTAAGTACACAATGTACAGTGCTCAACAATCCATTACATGATTGCCTTATGTAGGGACCCAAAGATGATTTCACTTGGAATGGAAATGATGGAGTTAAACATAGTAATATAAGTATTTAAGATAGTTTACATGTTCCTCTGGTGAGCCATAGAGCTCGCCATGCAGGGGAAGCATCCCTTCAGCAAGTTGCTCCAGCTCCACTGGAGAGAGGGCAGGGGCCCTCTCACCAGCTTGGCCTGGCTCGATTGCTCCCAGAGGTGGCAAACAGCAGCTAAAGTGTCAGGAGGCAAGTGAGTTATTTTAAAACCACGGCGTACATGTACACGGTTATCAGTGTAGACAAACACAGCCATTGGCCCTCTACCATCACAATCAATCATCAACGTTAGCCTTTGGCTGTATCCATTTCGGATAAAAACTCCCACCTCACAGTTGACTTCCGCCAGCAGCGGCAAGCTCTGTATCTCCAATATGCGAGGTCAGGCATCCACCATTTTAGAGGTTGGAAGTGCGGTATCGGTGACTGTTTAGTGTGTCACCATCACTCCAAAGAGGTGGTACATGTTTACATATGTACTACTCCATTGCCATGTAATTTCTTTTACACAAACATCTGTGTAGTGCATTACTGTCCATAAACTCTATATTAGCGAGGTGCACTGTACAACGCCGGTGACAGAATTTAGAAAGAAAATTTCAAACTTTACAATATTAAGGAGCTCATAATGTGTTTTTGGATGTGTAATGTGTGTATTTACGATACAGACACATGTGAGGACCACAATGAGGATTATAGGTGAACGTTGGCCAGTAGACAAATATTATGTAAAAATGTAATACCTTCTGAACCAGTTAAGTTTTGTCACATGACTTGTGGCTTACTCTTCATATATGTTACACTGGACACTGTGCCCAATGTTCAAAATTGTTTTTACTCCACACATAAGTACTCAGCAAGAGGAAGGAGATGACAGCCTCCAGTGTACCGCGCATTTCCAGACCATCAGACCATGGAAGAAAGAGATGTCATCAAGAAGTTTTCTTTGAATAGGCAAACCATAAAGGATTTATGACATCAGTTTGAGCCTGATCTTCCTCAAAACCCTAATCTCACATGTATCCAACCAATTGTGAAACTTATGGCAGTATTGCATTTCCATTTCCTTTCAGTACACTGTGGTTATATCTGGTGGTATGTCACAACCAATGTTCAGTGGTGTACTACACGACGTGCTCACAGCGATGATGAGACACATTGACAGCTACATCCAGTTCCCCGAATATGAGAATTTCTCCACTGTAAAGTATGACTTCTATGGATTTGGTTGCCTCCCACATGTGGTTGGAGCCTTTGATTGCACCCATATTGCCTTAATACCACAGCAAGCCAGGGAACAATTCTACTGTAACAGGAAGAACTTCTATTCTATTAGCGTGCAGGTTGTCTACTCACCAGATTTGTATATCTCAAATGTCTGTGCCTGATTCCCACGATCAACCCATGATTCCTTCATACTGTGGAACACCAACATATTCCAGCTGATGTCACAACTACTACCAGAGAGGGCCTGGCTTGTTGGTAAGTGTGATCTATCCTAACTTTGTGTGGGTAATGTCAGGTACAAGAATTAGACAGTGTGTAACTTATTGTTGCACTCATGTCTGTCTTCCATCTAGGAGACTCAGCATATCCCAACTGTTCTGGTTGTTGGCACTCCTGATGAATTCAACAACGCCAGGAGAATTCCGCTTCAGAAAGGCCCATGGATGGACACGGTGGCCAGTGGGGCAGCTTTTAGGGCCCTGAAGGCCAAATTTAGATGTCTGGACAAAACTGTGGGAGCCCTCCTCTACTCACCCAGGAAGGTGCGTCAAATCACTGTGGCCTGCTGCATGCTCCACACATCACCCTGCAAAAGAACATCTCTTATATTGCAGAGGATGGAGACCATGAAGTGCCACCAAGTGAGGTCTTGAAATGCCAAATGATGATGATAGTGTTGAAGAGGAAGGAGCTGACTTGCGTCAAGATCTTGACAACTTCCCCTCATGAGTGTAATTATTTTGTGAAATGTCATGACTTTAACTGTTACAGCAACTCTTGTTTTGATGATGCGAGGAGTATGTTAGAGTAAAGTATTATTTACAACAAGGGGTGGTGAGGGACAGAGTCTCTGAATTAAGCAGAATACTCTCACCCAGTCAAGAGATCAGGGCTAGATCCAACACCGTTTTTTAGCTCATTGCACCATCCCAGTTTCAGAACCTGGCTGTATGCAAATTAGTCTGTCCCTGGCCCAGTGCATCATGGGAACAGGGCAGACAAGACTACAAAAGCCAATTCTTACACTGGGAAGGAAACAAGCTTCCGGGGACCGGTTTCTGGCATTACAGCCGTCTTCGGCCCGGCTTGCTTGAATCCTGATGGTGCAATGAGCAAGGGACTCACATCTGAGTATACCCTTCCACGCTTAGGGTGGACAAAATTATTTACAACAAGGGGTGGTGAGGAACAGAGTCTCTGAATTAAGCAGAATACTCTCACCCAGTCAAGAGATCAGGGCTAGATCCAACACCGTTTTTTAGCTCATTGCACCATCCCAGTTTCAGAACCTGGCTGTATGCAAATTAGTCTGTCCCTGGCCCAGTGCATCATGGGAACAGGGCAGACCAGACTACAAAAGCCAATTCTTACACTGGGAAGGAAACAAGCTTCCGGGGACCGGTTTCTGGCATTACAGCCGTCTTCGGCCCGGCTTGCTTGAATCCTGATGGTGCAATGAGCAAGGGACTCATGTCTGAGTATACCCTTCCACGCTTAGGGTGGACAAAAATATTTACAACAAGGGGTGGTGAGGGACAGAGTCTCTGAATTAAGCAGAATACTCTCACCCAGTCAAGAGATCAGGGCTAGATCCAACACCGTTTTTTAGCTTGATATTTTACGCATTGTAAAGTTCAGATGGGTGTACATATATACATTGCCAGATGTGAGATATACCACAGCAGGCAATGATTTTCGGACTAGTGTATTTATTGCAGTGAAGAAGGAGAAAATGTACATTGTGCAAAACCTAAAAGGGAAAACCAAAAGTGAAGAAGTCTGTCATGGTGAATGAAACCATAGTTATAGATGCCAAATTGTTTGAAGTCCAATGTCTAAAATACTACTCCCATCAAAAAATGTAAATGTGTCCAGAAATAGTTCACTGAGCGAATGTGTTACACATACTGGATGATGTTAGGTGTGAGGTTTCTTGCTGGCAGTGGTGGAGGTCCTGCCATCTGCACCTCTTGGAAATTTGCATTGACGTTCCCACTTGGCAGTGTAGGGGGATCAACAAAAGGAAGGGAGAGTGAGGATCGTTATGATCCAAAGGGCTTGAATTACCACTCAAAAGGTGAGCGGAAGGTCCAGCCAAAGTCGGAGCCCTAGGTGACTTTTTAACCCGGAGGGGCCATCACTGCCATCCTTTTAGAGGATTCCTCTTGATAGGGTTGTTCTAGACCGCTGATATGATCGGGAGACTGGCTGTCTCACCCGGTGAAGCGAGCCGATAACTCGTAATTTATAAATGGTGCAGAGTGAATTAATACTGAATGCATATTGACACTTTAACCCATACCTATGAGCTCGGCACAACTCGTGCTTCATAAGTGGCACCGACTGAACATATATTGAATATATACTAACAGTCTAACCTATTTTTAAGAGTACCTTACACTGTGTATTATTTCTGGGGACAACCAGTGATGTGTTTACAGTTTTTACAATACTCATTTACTCAGGTTACCGTCTCTGTTGATGGCATATGTAACCCTTGTCAGGACTCTATTTTTGAGGTTTTCAACACCTTTCTACCTCTCCCTAGCCTAAGCTACATTGGCTTCAACCCTGATGTCTGACCCGCCGGGCACTGTTGACACATATAAACTCTGACTATTAGGTGAGTTTAATCGCACCTTGACCTCACTGGATGGTCTAGGATTTCGTCCTTCACTAATGCTGCTGCTTGTTCAAATGTTTTTATTACATTATTTTTAATTGTTCTCTAGATACTCATGCAAGGAGTATCCAATGTTGTTTTTATTCACATACTAGCTGCACATTCACTAGTATGCCACTATGTCACTATGTACTCACGGTCACTTTGAGTAATGCATTTTTCACTTACCTGTAGTAACGGCCTCTTTTGTCTCTCATTTTAGGCAGGAGCAGTTGTTCAACAGGTAGTACACTTTCTGTGCTTTGGTAAACTGAAACTTATATAGGTCATGTTGTGTAGACAGTAGTACTGTTTCTTTTAGGTCCTGAAGAAACGCTTGCCAATGAGCGTCTAGCGAGAAACATGTTGACCATATCTTTCACATTTTAGTACTGTCTCGTATGTGGAAACTTAAGTTCCAGCGAGAACAGACTATTCTTGTTTTTAATTGAGGCTAAGGACCACCTGAATAAAGTCGTTTTCTGGTACCTTCTGCTTCATTTTACCCTCACTTACACTGTCTACACTCTACTGGCCCCACACCCCCACTTCACCCATAGGCAGTTGGATTAAAAGATCTCCGCCAAAGAGCCCCTCTTTGAGGTGTTGCCCGTTGGGAATTGCACCGCCTACCCAACGAGGAGCATTGCCTATGATGAAGCATGACACCCGCAAGGGTGTGTGAGGCCTCTATATCCAACAAAATGGATACCCTGGGGTAGTTCTCCATTGAGCACTCTCCCTCCCTGCACCCTAGTGACCAGTTGACCTTCAGTGTAGTGGGATCCACTGCCACGGGGACAAGGGTAGCTGCAGGTGTGTCAACCTATGGCAGTGCCTCCCTTCCTGTGGTTGCTGCAGATGTTGATGGGCCCGATGTTGGGCCAAAGGAAGAGGTAGATGGTGCTGGGAAAGCCCTGCACAGGTGTGTGTGAATGTCCTGCAGCAGCTCTATGAGGGAGCCCATGTTGGTGTTATGGGCCTGCATCTCGTTGTGGATGTCCCACTGCAGCTGCCTCATCTCCAAGAATTCAGTTAGTATTTGACCCATCACGCCTTGGAAGTCCTGATAGGCTCCCAAAATGTGGTTGATGGTGGCCTGGGTATAAGTGGCCCCAGTGGCCTCACTCAGTTGATCCAGAGTACCCCTCCCATAACCCCTACCCCCAAGAGCCTGTGCCCTTGACCCAGGGTGTCCTCTCTGAAGACACCCTGGGTTCTAGAAAAAACAAAAAAGTAAAGATTACTCTTGTGATATATTTCAGTGGTACTGAACTTGTTAACAAGACATTTGAAGACATTAAATACATGTACTTGAATTAAGCAACTCATTAGATGTCCTGGGATGTTGCGTTTTCGGTTAAGGAATAAACATGACATTTCCCGAACATTTAAGGCAACACGGTGAAGAGATAACGGATGTACGACATTACAACGCATGCTTTTACCACGCATGCTTTTACATCGCGGTTTTTACAACGCATACCATTACAACGCATAGCGCTTTGGGGTGCTGGATAGTGAATAGTTTAATTTACTATTCCAACTCCAGTCCCCGTGGACACTAGGGAAGGTTATTGGATAGTAAATTAACCTATTCCCTATCCTAGAGCGCCCCCCAGCGCAATGCGTTGTAATGGTTTGCGTTGTAAAAGCTGCGATGTAAAAGCATTGCGTGGTAAAAGTTGCGTTGTAAATGATGTTTCCCAGAGATAACATGTGTATTTGACCATTCCATTGCCTGGAAGTGTACAAAACAGGCGATCACACAACTTGGCTGTATATTTAGCATTAGTCATCATGTGAGCATTGAAGAGTCAATGGGTCACCCGCCACTTCTAATCAGCTGAGTTACCATCATGCCTTACAAGTATTTGAGCTACACACTTGTAATGGTGTAACTCACAACATCGATAGTTTGTTGAGGAGACCAGAACAACATACAGCTAAGTAGGCAGACAGGTCTATGAGCATAGCAGTGTATGCAGATTGCTCAGTCCATGGGAAATGAACATCAGTTGTAACATGTAAGACAGGTGAAAGTGGGCAAAATCACAATTTCATCTTATTTTGAGTTACAGAAACGCGACCTCATGGAAGCTGTAGTCATTTCAATCTCTACTTGCCAAAACTTGCAAAATGGTTAGCTCCATGAGAAATGAACATCAGTTGTAAGATGTCAGACAAGTGAGAATGGGCAAAATCACATTGCATCTTGTTTTGAGTTACAGAAGCAAGGCCTTGTGGTAGTTGTAATCACTACAATCTCTACTTGCCTACACACAAAATGGTTGGTGTAACATACCTGTTGCCAAAATACAGTTAGAATGGACCATACATTTACTTGAACATTTATCAAGGGTCCTGGAATGAGATATTGTCGTAATACACTTACAGACAGCATTCCAACATGTGGCATGTAATGGAGATTGATACATACGATCTTGTATACAACAATACACATTAACACAAACAAACCTACATCTCTGAAACTTTGAGGATTGCATGTTAGGAAACTAGGCACAAAATACAATGGCAAAAGGTCAGTTGAGATCAATCAGGACATTGAGGTATTGTGACAGGTAGTGAGGTGTAACTTACCAGACTCCACTTCCCCAGGTATTCCTGACAAGCCCTCAGAATGTAGGATGGCCAAGACCTTCTCCTCACAGGGAAAGAGTTGTAATGGGGCACTGGGATGACTACCGCCTGTCTTCTGGGCCTCCAGGTGCTGTCTGGAGGAAATAGAATGCACCTTCCCCCTCAGGTTGTTCCATCTCTTCCTAAGTTCTTCCTGTGTGCGCAGGGTGGTACCGACAGCATTCACTCTGTCAACTATTCTGGACCACTGTTCCCGTTTCTTACTGACAGCAGTATGTTGGACTTGGGCTTCAAACAATTGTGGCTCTACTATTATGATTTCATCCACCATAATTTACAACTAAGGGCCTCTTTACGAGTCTGGTGTTCCACACACCGCTAGACATGCGGTGGCATGAAGGTGGCAGTCTTCTGACCGCCCTATTACAACCATGGCAGTCAGGCCGCACTGGTACTGTCGCAACTCTCAGAGATCCCCGGCGGTGGCGCGGTGGTCTAGAGGCCGCAATAAGATTGGTGGGACTGCCAATGAAAAAACATTTTATTCAAACACACTATTTTAAACTATTAACCTTTATATAAAAAATCGCATACAAATGTAAATCTGTATATTTTAAAAATGATGTAATAATTCTAAATGTCGTTTAATATTTTCTACCATTCTATACACTTTTCAAAATCTAATGACATCATTTTCAATTAATAAAATTATGAATACACATTTTATTTAAAATGAATAATATTAGTTTCCCAAAAATTATTAATAAATCTGCCTTTTTAAATTATTGAAATATGCTGTACATTTGAATTTTTGAAATAAATAAAAATTAATAAATATATTTTGTTATGTAAACCTTCAAACAAAGGCTAATATTCTACTTAATACAAAAAATAATGCATTAAAAAATATATTTATTATGGAATATACATTTTCATTTTTCTTAAAATATTATTATATATTTTTTTCATTCGAATAAATGTATTGCATGTCTTTAAAATAAGTAACTTACATTTTATTATAAATATATCATCCCAGCCATATAGCTTTTAATAACCCAACACCCTGCTACTAAAAATTATTTATAAAAAATATTTTAAAAGATGAATACATTTATAAAATATTTTTTTACTTAACACAAATATATTTAGCTAAATGTATATATTCCAAAAATTGGAACTAAAAAATATTTTAAAACATTCCATTAAACTATTTAGTATTTAATATAAAAATGTAATTTTTCATAAAATATTATAGTACAAAATATTTTAAAATT
This sequence comes from Lissotriton helveticus, assembly GCF_964261635.1. NCBI lineage: Eukaryota > Metazoa > Chordata > Amphibia > Caudata > Salamandridae > Lissotriton > Lissotriton helveticus. The sequence goes on along the minus strand of NC_136069.1, from coordinate 749,537,095 downwards.
CGCAAACATTAATTTGCATATCTTTAAAATAATTAACTAAAATATTTAATTATAAAAACATCTCTCCACCCTCATCCCTAAAACCCCAACATTCCACTACTACAAAAATGTTTTAAAATTATTTTTTTACTGTAATTTTTTTTTAAATATTAACTAAAATAAAAAAGCAAATATATTACAAATAAACACAACACATTACATACCAAGTAACACTAAAAAAATATATACGATATTTCTACATTGATATTTTTCACAACGATATCAAAACCAACACTAATAACAATATTTCTGTATCTCAATATTTTTTATACGATATTTTCTCCAAACATTGCTTATTTTTTGATTTTCTGGCCTATGCGCTCCAGTTTTTGGTATTACAACAGGGTCTGTGATGCTAGCCTTGTTCCTCTTTGACAAACCAGTGCCCATGGTGAAGGGTCAAACCAAAGTCAGACAGTTAGACGTAGCCAGGCTTGAGTCTTGCTTTGCTCACCCACCAATTGACGGATCATTGACAGAATATCAGAAATATTGTTTGGACATAATATTGGGTCAAAAATATAGAGGACCAAAATTTCGAGAAGGTAAGTGCAAATAGGAAATATAGATTTACTATTCTTAACTACAAATCTATGTACCTTGAAAATATATATATTGTCATGGTACATGTATCTGTATTATATATAGTAAAACTTTGCTTACCTATAGAAACTTACTGTCTCAAAATGTTGGTCCTTGATATTCTCAACACAATATTTTGGCTAACGATATTTCTTTTTCCGATATTCTGTGTAAACACTTGAATTGACTGCAAGAGAAATTATGATTGGAAGGAGAGAGATTTGATTTGAGCTGGATTGCCAAGCTGAGAATGATTGCATTTGATCAGGAGGTTCTTAAACGTTTCTCCTTCTTCTCAGGGAGTTTCAGCATGTAGACTGGTTTCCAATCCAGGACCATAACTCATAAAAATAGAATGCTTCCATAAGCGAAGAGTGAGCCTCTGGCAAAACATTGTTCAGGTAGGAGGTAACACTTCGTTCTGATGGAACAACTCCTAAAAGCTCAGAAATAGTTTGTGAAAGGGCTTTAATTTTGGGACTGTTGTGGAAGGACTGCTTATGGAACCTCTCAGACTAAGGGCCTCATTCCGATGAGGTTAGGAAAGCATTTCCACCTAGGGCGTGAATTGGATGCGGTTAGGAAGGCCTCCTAATGACATTTGTTCCTTCCAAATCGGATCGGGAACGTGTCTTCCCCACCCAGGGCCCTATTATGATGCGGTTAGGAACATATGCTCCCATTGAAGTCAATGGGAGTCCAACCAAATCGTATCTGGAAGCATCTGGATGCATCGTACTTCGTCGGTCGGATGCTACCGATCTGAGTGGGTCGGAAACCATTTCCAAGCCAATTTGGTTGGGAAGCTTTCCAACCCGCATCAGAATCAGGCCCTAAGTGATGCTCCAGAGCTGGTGGGAGCCATAAATCTACAGTTGTCTGTTGAACATCAATTCGTATAAATACTTGGGGGCTCATTAGCATGAAAGTCCGCCCGACATAACTCGGGAAATGGGAATGCCCGCAATGCATGCGGTGGTCCCGCACCTACAATTAGGATGTGCCCGCCACACGGGCGGGCGCATCCCACATTTGTAACATTGCGGCTCCGCAATGCCACAAATGCAAGTTGTGCATTTCAACACACAACGTGACAGGCACCACGTGGTGCCTGCCACGCTGTACATTGAAATGCAGGGGGGTACCATAGGTACCCCCCTGTGCACCCCCCACCCCCCAGAATCCCTGGGGGCCTGCTACAGGCCCCCAATGTTGAAGACTGCATGTCTTTCCGCAGCAACGAAGGCATGTCCCCGCATGCATTCTAATATGGATGACGGTGTCTACCCGACACCGCCACCATATTAACAGCTTTTCCGCCCGGTCGACTCATCAACCGGGCGGAAAACCGGTGGATGGTCTTTCTGTCCGCCGGGGTCCTCCCGCCATAGTAATGTGGCGGGGGAATTTGCATGTGGATGGTGGCGATCCGCCCGACATACTAATGGGCCCCCTGGTATGGCAGAAGACAGAGCAGATACAAAGAGAGCTAAATTAAAACAGGGATCCCCTGACATTGACTCAAGTATGGGGGGCACTCAATTAGATAAATATATTGTCCCAGAGTATGCCAGTCTGGAGTATTTAACATATGAAATGTAGTAGATGTGTCAGGATGTACGATGGGGTTCCCTTTAAGATGTTGTAGGTGGATGCAAAACCTTAATGGAATAGTTTGAAAACAAATAACAGGCAGGAATATGACATTTTGAGAACTGAAGAGGGACTGCATTGCATGGTAGTGAGAGCGCAGAAATGCTCTATATTTACAAAAATGTGCAACATTTCTGCTCTCACCTTGCACTGGTGCTCTATGTGCTGCTTAGCGCCAATGCAGGCAATTTTGCAACATAGTGCAAGGATGCATGGATTAAGGGCAGGATTGTTTATATCAAGGAAGGGACACCTTCCTGCACCAAAGCAACCCTTAGAGGCATGTTCCTCTTTCTGTGTGTGCAGCACGCATGGAAAGACAAAGTGACGAGGAGCAAAAAATATATTTCTTCTCTTTACACCTCTGCCGGGTAGATGCACCATTTTGGAGCAAACCCAGGTTTATAAGTCTTTGAAAATCTGGATTTGGCTCAAAATACATGGGTGAGTTCAATGTAATGCCCATAATCCATCCATGTAATGCCTATCCGACGCAAAGTAACGTAACGCAGCATGTAACGCAGCATGTCCCCAAAAAGGTGAACTGGTCATCTTTCAGTTGCTGATTGCTATTTTTAGGTGTTAAACTGACACTAATGTGGTGAAACATTTCACTAGTCAGAGTTAGTATATGCTAATATGTATACAAATTACAGAATAGTGAATTCATACTGCACAAATTTGGCACATTACACAGCAAAATGTTCCTTTATTTGCCTTATAATTTAGACAACCCTGCTGCATAATTGTGTCCTCACCTTCTGCACAATTTCAGTGGCTCTGCCTATGTGGTTAATATTGGTAATCTGTAGGCCATTTGCTATGTATTTGGTCAGCACCTGCACATTTTAGGGATCGCGTTTTGATGAAAGATCTAAAACTAAACAAACTAAACAGTTTTCACACTATTTCTGAAGTATTCAAATGTTATGATTCTACATTAACAAATTGCTACTCTGCATAGTTCGCTTTTTTAATTTTGCTATAAACGGAATAAATGATAATTAGCGAAGGAACTAACATAGTGAAGTAGTAGAAGAACGAAGGTGTTTTGTAATTGAGATTAAATGTGATAATATATTTAAAATAATGGGGTGCACTGTATTATAAGCGGTACAAAAGGGGGTGGTGATGGACAGAGCATCTGAATCAATCAAACACTCACACCCAGTCAAAAGATCTGGGTTTAATCCATCACCGTTCTTTAGCCCACTCTGCCACCCCAGTTCAGACATGGCTATAAGCAAATCAGTCTGACCCTGTGCCTCATGGGAAATGTTTTTGCATTTGCATTTGTCACGCCGAGTGGGACGGGTATGCTCAGACATGGCTGATGACGTCTGATAGCTAGAAACCGGTCCTAGGATGCTTGATTCCAGTCCAGGGAAGACATGGCTTGGCAGTTCGGGCTGGACTGTTTCCATGAGGCACAGGGTCAAGACTGATTTGCATATGGCCATGTCAGAACTAGGGTGGTGTGATGAGCAAAATGACGATGGATTAAACGCAGATCTGTGACTGGGGAGGTAAATGTTTTGCCATTGTGCAACATTCCGTCCATCAATTGTTGTTTTTGGATTTGTCACCCCGATGGGGACGGGTATGCTCAGACGTGAGTCCCGTGCTCTCCATGCCACTGGAATCAAGCTATCTTGGCTGATGACGGCTAATAGCCAGAAACCGGTCCTAGGATGCTTGATTCCGGTCCAGAGAAGACATGGCTTGGCAGTTCAGGCTGGACTGTTCCCATGAGGCACAGGGTCAAGACTGATTTGCATATGGCCATGTCTGAACTGGGGTGGTGTGGTGAGCAAAATAACGATGGATTAAACCCAGATCTGTGACTGGGGGTGAATGTTTTGCAAATGTGCAACATTCCGTCCATCAATTGTTGTTTTTGCGGACCGCCGGTACTGCCAGCACACTGCCGGAGTCGCGGTTGTGGGAAAGCAGCCTCCATTGGGCAGTACAGAGGTGCTACACTGCCATGCATATTACTACATGTTTTATCCACTGGTCATTTTTCCGGTGGACTGTAGCCAACGAAGGCCAGTGGCATAACACAAAATGACATGAATCCCCTGCAGAAAGTGATGAAGGGCCCTTGAGTCTCCCATATAAAAAATATATTCATTAACCTTAGGCTTAATAGGACCCCAAAAAGGGATTGGGGCCCTTTGGAGGGTTGGGGTCCCCCCTGTGACTCAGGAGTTGCAGGGGGTCCCCCCTGTGACTCAGGAGTTGCAGGGGCTTGCATCACGTCCCTGCTGGAGGCCGGTAATTGAGGACAGAGTGCCGCTGCCCACGCCACTGCCCCTTTCTCTCGTTACCCAGGAAATTACAAGAGACACAGTGGGTGCTTTAGACAGGACAGAGAGTAAATGATAGACAAAAGTGGAGAGAGGAATGAGAAAGGAGGAAGGGAGTGGAACCAGTCTTAACTTTTTTGCCAGGGCTGCTTTAGGTTCCCAGTCTAGCTGTAGCCCGAATCTCCACAGACAGGAAGAAACCCCTCAAACTAGATGTACTCATACGGTCGTCATGACGTCCGACATTCCACACTAGATTAGGAGAGTTGATAGGATACCACAATTTACAACATGGAAATCAGCAGTGAAAAGCAGCAGTGAGATGCCCGAACACGAAGAAAACGAAAACATACGGCACAGGCAGCAGACCCTGCAGGCTTGCCTTTCACCCAGATAATAGATCCAGAAAAGGCGGCATCTGTACAAACTTCCCTTGTCTTTGCCTTCCCTTTCTAGAAGTCTAGCCTTGTGCTCACAGCCTGTCACACATCGCGCTGCTACGCACCTCATAAAGACGCCCTCACTCAAGGGATTTCACCCCAGCACTGAAACTTCCGGAAACTCCAGCCAACAGACACACAGAATACCTCATGTTGAGAAAGCTGACTTCATGCTTTGGGTCACACTTACAAAACCCAGGCATTTTATTGGGCTCTAACGAGCAGCAATTCAAAATAAATACTTCTGTTAAGCCATGCCGCACTTCTTAAATTAAACGTTTAGACCTCTTTTCACACATAGCCTGGGCACTAATCAATCCTCCATGCCCATGTTAACAAGCTACTTATATAGAGCACTTTCGTTGCTGTATGGATGACACGAAACATAAACATTACTCACTAACTGCAGTCCCAGCCGAGCATCGACAGAGGCCTGGTGCATTATCCCTAGCAACCAGTGGAACACAAGAACGTTAACTTTGCCAGTTGCGATGTCAGAACACTGTTATGACGACCTGACGTCAGCCGCAATTGCGTCAAAGGGCCTGTCCTGGTAAGGCCCCTTCAACACTACTCCCACAATTCTCACAGCCTCATTCATGTAAAAAAAAGAAAGACCTAGCATAAAAAGCCAACAAACTGTGCCTTCGCTATCAATTCATCCATCCTAGGGCCTCTGCTCTCCCCATCGGCTGTAGGGAGCTTAATATTCACTCGACAGAAGAAACCCCTGAAATGGAAGGGACCAGACGAGGGAGCCTTTTGCCAGCTTCATTACAGCTGGGCTGATCTTCATGGTCCAGGCACCACCATGATCTTTAACAGTCACCTTTCCTCCCAGTGCCTTTTCTTACCCCCTTGTGATAGCGGTCAGTGGCTTTGTTAACCACACTGGGGTTCAACAACCTTCTTGGAAGTTGTCCTGGGGTGACAGTTTGATGCAGTGTGCTAAGCAAAAAAGGGCATCTTCACACTGATGTTATGGAAATGGACAGGTGGAGTGATTTTGTTGATGCATTTTTTTTAATTTGGAGGAACATGATTAGGAGGAGAACACCAAATATAGAGCAGAATCTTATCTAGTTACCTTGGTTCGTAGTTTGCCATGCCATACTTGTAGAAATTGATCTATCCATAAGTCTGTAGTTAATGGTATACATAGAAAATAAATCAGTGCCCATGTTAAAACCTGAGGAATGCTTGGTTGTAGCATTAGACAGGTTAGAAGCGGGAGAAAGCTAACATTTAACAGTTTGGAATGGAATCACAAAACTCACAGTTTTTATACCATAGGATCCCCCCTAGAGGGGTTTTCTTTCTTTCTCCTCATGCAGGGTTCTTATGGAGGGGGTGACATGAAAGGTGCATGATGGGCTTGTAACAATAAGGTCTGGATTAGATCCTGAGGTGGCAGCAGGTTCTGGTTTGTGAGTGAAATGCTTCCCACCCAACAGTTAAATGCAATAAAAAGGCAAAGAGAAAGATGCCCACAAGTGAAGGATGGAGAGAAAATGGAACCCTTCTTACAAAACCTTACTCTTCTATTAGGACTAATAGTTTGGTTCAGTGGCTTTGGCTTTTGTGTACCCCAATGTGGTGGGGGGCATTGGAATAGTCTTTAAGTTTTGCACATGATTACAGGATCCCAGTAGATAAGGTTTAACACAGGGTAGCAGTGAAGAAGCTCCTTTCTGAAGTAGCTATACTCTGGTTAATCCAATACACAAAATTGGTCTTGGGATCTCTGAATATGTGAGTCTGCCGGAGGAGATGCACTACTTTGCAGACTCAACACTCTTCCCATTGGAAAGAGTTAGAGACAAACAGGCTAGCCCTGATGGGGTTTGCACCTTTTCAGTGAGCACATTGGTATTGATCCGGACAGACTAGAACACAACTTTTCTGTGGACAGAGAAGTTTCTGACTACTCAATTCACAATTTGATGGCAGACAGTCTAAGCAGTAATTTTCTTTATTCTTACAATTTCTGTCTCATTCCTCGCATCTTCATGGCACAATATTTGGAATGGGGTAGTCAAGTTGTGGATCTGTATGCAACCCACAAGGATGATCTTCTCCCAAATTTCCTTTCAAGGGGGATGTTCAAAAAATCTTGGGATAGATGCTTCTTTTGCCCGTGGCCCAACGTACTTCTATTTCCCTTTCCCCCTTTCCATCTGTTATTAAATATTATGTTGAGCATAAGGGAGGAAAAGTTGTTGGCTTGATTTTCCAGCACACTATTCTGGGATAAGTGTAATTTGTCCAGATGTTACCGTGTGTATGACTCGTTAATGAGGAGTAAATAGAGGAAGAGGATGAAGAGTTAATGTTTACATTACTTACCCGTTGTTCCATTATTCTGAGTTCATACTTCCTCCTTTCAGACACAATTCCCCTCCCTGAGTTAATAATACAGTCGAAATGGCATGTGGAGAGGGGAACTATTATTATTGCATTAGGTTCTCTTCTGGGTTGCTGTGCTGTTAAACATCCTTGTTAGTGCTGTGAAGCAGTTGAAAGACAATGTAACCACTATCCTTCAAGAACGTTGATTACTTAAATATGTAAACAGTTTCTTCTAACTCTGCCTTTCGATTACAATCGAAATGTGCTGAATTTTCCGCTGATTTCTGCAAAAAGTTGTAGGACAAGTGATTGAAGACGTGTTGTAGGAACAAGATATAAGGTATTGCATACAAAATACCCAGATTCCCATTTCTTTAAGGATAATGGTTACTTCGCATTTGCAGGCTGGTTGGTGTGTTACTAGACCCTTTAAAAGAAGGAAAACCTGTGTAACCAATCCGGGGGGAGAGAGATGTGGAACTAATATTAACCTTTTAATAGCAAACACACAGAATAATGGCAAGTGTTCTGAAAGAATCGAGAATAAGCAATCTGCTGTAAAAAGCAGTAAAAAAAAACACATCACCACTGACATCCTAATTCACACTATAGAACTGGTCAGGCAGAAGTTGTGGGTATGCATACACAGGAGTTCTCTGCATGAATCTGACCAATAAGGGAACACAGAAGGAGAGGAGTCTCCCTGAGTCACAGAACAGTAAGAGTTGTGAGTGCCTCTGGTTAAGGGACCAAGAGTGGATGAACATTTGGGCGAAAAGACATAGGTGCAGCAGTGTCTTGTTAGGAATTTTTGGGCCAATATTCAAGACATCCCTTGACGAAAACTTCAGCAGCCACACGCCTGACTCCGCAATCACCACGCCCTCCAGCAACACCAGCCAGCCCACCATCACCACGTGGACACCGGTCACGACCGAAGAGACCGCTGTGAGCATGAAAGACATCCACTCAGGGGCCTCCGCGGACCCATGCCCACCACACATCTACCACAGAGCCACCGCTGCCATCGCACAAGAATTGCGACGCACCATCAACACCACCTTCACAACCAGCACCTTCCCCGATGACTGGAAACGCGCAGAAGTCAGACCCATGCTCAAAAAACCCACAGCAGATCCCACAGGCCTCAAGAACTACCGGCCCATCTCTCTCCTCCCCTTCTCGGCAAAGGTCGCTGAGAAGACCATCAATGCACAGCTAACAAAGTTCATCGAAGACAACTCCATCCTTGACCCCTCCCTATCTGGATTCCTCAGCAGCCACAGCACCAAGACTGCCCTACTCACCGCCACAGACAACATCCGCACCCTCCTTGACCAAGGCCACGCCACAGCCCTGATCCTACTGGACCTGTCAGCAGCTTTTGATACCGTCTCCCACTGCACACTCGCAGCCAGACTTCACGACGCCTGCATATAAGGGACCACCCTTGACTGGATCTGCTCGTTCCTTACTGATAGAAGCCAAAGAATCAGACTGCCACCCTTCCTAGCTGAGCCAGCGGAAATTAACTGTGGAGTGCCCCAAGGATCATCACTCAGCCCAACCCTCTTCAACATCTACATGGCCCCCCTCGCCGCCATCGTCAGACAGCACTACCTCAGCATAGTATCTTAGACCGATGACACCCAGCTCATCCTTTCTGTCACCAAGGACCCCACCACCACCAGACTCAACTTCCAAGAAGAGATGCAGGACGTCGCATTCTGGATGAGCAACAGCTGCCTGAAGCTCGACTCGGAGAAGACGGAAGTCCTCATACTCTGAACCACCCCGTCAACATGGGATAGCAGCTGGTGGCACACCATACCCGGAGCCACCCCATCAGCATGGGATAACATCTGGTGGCCCACCGCCCTCGGTTGTCCTCTGACCCCCACAGACCACGTCAGAAACCTTGGCATCATACTCGACTCCTCCATCTCCATGAACAAGCAGGTCAACACCGTCGCTTCCAGCTGCTTCAACACCCTCCACATCCTCCAAAAGACCATCAAATGGACGCCCCCTCCAGAGTCAAGGAAAACGGTCAGCCACGCACTCATAACAAGCAGACTGGACTACGAAAATGCACTCTATGCCGGCATCAACAAGTGTGAAAAGCAGCGAGTCTTCTAAGACCCCCAATGCTGCCCGGTGCAGGGTTCACCTATAATTCACTTTGGGTTCACTATCAAAATAATGAGGCAAGCGCTGGGAACTGGAAGACAAGAAAAAGGTTTATTTCTCATAAGGAGACCACGTCAACTGCAGAAACCGGGATGTCTGAGGGAGGTGTTCTGCTGGTATCTCTTTTGGCTCTTCCTTTTACACAGGTTTGACACAATGCATTTGTTTCATCAACATGGTTACACAAGCCTGGAGTCCCCGCCCCGGGGAGGTTGCCACACAAGCCCAACAGTAATTCTCTTCCCACCCAGGTCAAACAGACAATCTTATCTTGCAGCTGGACCTTGTTTCAAGGTCTAAAACATGTGAGACCGGTCAGATCTAAGAGTCCGTTCTGTTGATAAAAACAAGTCCCATTGTTGGTAAAAACAAGTCTTGCTGTTTGCAGTGCAATAAATCATGTTGCAAGGGTCTTTTAGTGTCTGGAACCTGTTTGTGTAACTAGTTGCGGTGAGGGGTAGAGTGTCCAAAGGTTTTCCTGCAAACAGAGATGAATGGAAAAACGAGTTTGTAGCAGCAAGTGGCGCAGATGTTTGTTGTGACAATAGGGTTTATAGCCCCCAGCACACATATCAGGTTTGGTCAGAGGGATGCTAGTAAGGGCAGGGTGAAACAAAGGTGACCAACAGAGTACAAAATGGCTGTGATGGATTAAAATGACTACAGATTTTATGCACATAGAAATTTTCACCAGACAAGATGGCGCAGGCAATGTTCACGATTGTCATTTTGCTTTTAACAGTGGCCCCTTTGAACATAACTTAGCCAGCTTGTCAGTCTATTTCGATCTCCATAATGTCCTGTATCTCTTGATCATACATTACTCTCATTTTTGTTAGCTGAGTGTCCATAGTTTTAGGGTGCAAGGTAGTTATGCAAAGAGAACACAAAGGTGGTATACAGTGTATACCCAAACAACAACCACATATTGTCAATACTGGGAACAAGAGAATCATTGATATTTTCCAACCCCACTCCTTCAAGATGCCCCAAAGCCAACTTCCAATTGTCCAAGTCTCTGATCCTTGATGAATTTCGAAAGACAGTCTATGGAGATGTTCGATTGCTTCATATACAGAAGGTGAATTATCAGGAATGTATATACAGCAGCTGGCACCGATGATGCGGCATGCTCCTCCACGGTCCGCAAGTACCACGTCTAGGACCATGTCATTTTGCAGGGTAACTAGACGGACAGCTTGGAGCTCAGCAGTGTTGTTGGAGAGGATGCCAGCAGTGACGTTCAGGGCGGTCTCTACCGCTTGGGACAGATGTCTGATGGCTCGGCTGTTTGCCATCGGACCCCATAGTGGGACGAGCCCTTTTGCTGCATTGAGGAACTGTGATGCGGCAGAGTCTGCTTGATCAGTGTGTTTAGAACGCTTTTCTTGATGATGCTTTGCAGGGGCTGTGTAGGTTGGTGGCAAAACAAAGGAGATGTAGCACGTGCCTCCCAAGTTTCTTGGGAGCCAGGTGTAGGCTTTGGTTCGACAACCAAAGTACATATTGGGTGATGCAACAAGCGCCGGAGGGTTGACAGTGTTCAAAGTCCTTACAATGCAGCAAGTGCTGTGACCCACATTCTTAGTCCCACGGCCTTCAATGCATACAAGGCCAGAGACGTTCACCACAGATAGGGCCACAGTCAGTGTTGCAGCAGTTCTTTTCTTCAGGTAGGAAAATGTGGCTCTGATAGGATTATTGAACACTTGTATTTTCACTCGTTCTTTGGAGGGGACATTCATCGGGAATGTCGCATTGGAGGTGTGAGGGCAGAAGGGGCGGCTGTTCTTCCTGTTTTGTTTAGCCAGAACTCATTGTAGAACTGGGCGAGTGTCCTGTCGGAAGTGGCATTGTCTTTGTAAACACATGCAATAGATCCTGAGCTGAAAGAGTTAAAGTCAGTTCAAAGTATCAAGTCCCAATATTTCCGGTGCTCTTCATTTTATTCTTCATAAAAAAAAAAATTGTGTTCAGTTGATAGAATCCAATCTTCACACATTAGGAAGAGAAACATTTGTTTATTTTAAACTGTTATTAGGACGAGTTTTTATCTTATAACAGTGTTATTTTAGTGGAATGTGATCGTGATTATGTTTATTATAATATTTACAGTCCTGATGAAGTCTAGTGGTCTTAACGACCTAGACGAAACACGTGTTGGCAGCGGTTGTTTCTCTTCCTAATGTGTGAAGATTGGATTCTATCAACTGAACACAAAATTTTTTTTTATGAAGAATAAAATGGAGAGCACCTGAAATATTGGGACTTGATACTTTGAACTGACTTTAACTCTTTCAGCTCAGGATCTATTGCATGTGTTTACGATTAACTGTGGCCCCTTGTTGTCGCAGGTTTTGACTCTGGTGGGGTGACCAGAATCTGATCCTTTTGAGCTTATCAAATACTGTGATTGTACTAATATTTTCTCTTCCCAGCGCAAATTATCCTCTATCACCCCTTTTTGCTGTTGTACTGCATTGTCTTTGTAACTTTCTCATCCAGGCAAGGCAAGATCCGTGAACAGAAAAGGGCGAAGGGATGAAAGGGATGGAATGTTCAGTGGCATGTGGTAACAGCCCACAGACCCAACAGTTGCTAGCATTGGTGGCAAGACTGTGCTGCTGCAGCATCTGCACAAAAGAATGATTCCAAAATTCTTTGCGTCGTTCTCGGGGATGTGGCGGTAGTGATACCAGGTAGTGTTCTTTCTTGGTGGTTGGTTGCATGGTGGGTGACAATGTTTTGTATGCAGGTTCATTCTCTTCAATGATCCAGAATGCGACCATTAGCAGGAGACAGGTGAGAAATGCGGTTACAAGTGCAATTGTCTTTGTGCTGTGTAGTTTGGCAGTCTTGGTGTCTTTGTGGCGGCTTTGCAGGTGCTCAGTTTCTTACATCATCTTCGAGGAGCTCAACAACTGTTAGGACCACAGACCTTTGTCTGGCGCTTTTCCTGGTAGCGTTGGTTGACTGTGCTACTGATCTAAGACCTTGACTCAGTTAGTGGCCTGGTCGTTGGAGCACCCTCATTTCGTTGATCTTAGGTTGTACTCTTTCTTGGATGGCACCGTGGGGTCGGTAAATTGTGATAGTTCGAGGGTGTCTTCTTGTGGGTAGCAACTCAGAGCTGGTTGGTCCTTCGCGAGTACTTCCTCTTGCACCTCCACCTCTTCACAGATTGCCAGTGTTGGAGGTACTCGCTTACAGTGATGAGCGTGCAGCCAGTTTTGTTTTCCTTCCACTCGGAGGGCAGTTCTGGTGGTGATCAGGACTTGCCAGGGACCCGTCCACCTAGGCTCCAGACTCTTTGTTCTTTGGAAGTTGCGAATCAAGATATAGTCGTCAGGTTTTATTATTTGATGTCCCGGGCCCCTGGATACGTCAGGCAAGGCTTGCTGCACCTGTTGGTGGATAATTGTTAGCTCATTCGTCAATTTATGCAAATAATCCGACATTAATATGTTCAGAACATTGTTAATGGAGGTGGGTCTTGGTGCCGCCCAAATGCTCATAGGTCTGCCGAAGACCACCTCATATGGGGTCCGTTGGTGTTTGGTTGGGGGGGGAGCGCATCGATAGCAACGCCAATGGGAGGGCGTCGGGCCATTTCAAACCAGTTGTGGCAACTATTTTGGCTAGTTTTAGTTTCAATGTTGCATTGTGTCTCTCTACCAGGCCCGCTGATTGGGGGTGGAAGATGGCATGGAACTTTTGTTTTACCCCCAACACTCTCAGTATGTTCTGTATCACCTCAGCTACAAAGTGAGGGCCGTTGTCGATCCATAAAATTCTGCAAAGGCCGTATCGGGGGAAGAATTCTTTCAGCAATACTTTTGCAGTGGCAAAGGCGGTATTGTCGCGGGTGGGGTATGCCGTCACCCATTTTCTAAAAGCGCACACAACCACCAGGACATATTTTAGACCATGGCATCTCTCTAGTTGGATGTAATCCATTTGAAGGATTTCAAAGTGGTGGTCAGGGACTCCAAACCCTCCCCGCGGTACTACTGTCCCCTTCCCTGGGTTGTGTTGTAGGCAGACTATACATTGTTGTACTAGGCGTTTTGCAGATTCTGTTATCTTGACATTATGCCATACTCTTGTGATTACTTCAATCATGGGGGGTGGAGCCTATGTGTGCCGGTAAATGTGCCATGGTCAATATGGGGATGAGATAGGCATTGGGTAACAGCCATTTATTTCCGTCTTTAGTTCTCCAGCAATCTTCCTCGTCTTTTAGTCCCACCCTTTCCCACTCGGTCAATTCGTCTTGTGTACCTGTTGTCTGTATGTCCCTTACAGTGGTCCTAGGGTCAGTCCATTGTTCAACTTGTGACCTGGTCACATACATTCGTGTTGTTCCCGCCGTGGCTCAGGCAGTAACATCTGCTAGTGCATTTCCCTGTCCAATGAGATCAGTCACTTTCCTATGTGCTTGGCATTTTATCACAGCTAACTTCTTGGGGAGGAGGACTGCTGACGTCAAGGCAGAGACTAAATCTTCATGCAGGATGGGTGTACCGTGTGAAGTCAGGAACCCTCTTTCTTTCCATAAGATCCCAAAATGGTGAACCACCCCGAAGGCATACTGGCTGTCGGTGTATATGTTAACTGTCATGCCAGTTGCTAAGATACATGCTCGTGTGAGGGCAATGACTTCTGCAGCCTGGGCTGAAAATTGGGGAATACAGGCTGTTTCCAGAACGGTTCGGGCTGTGGTGACAGCGTATGCAGCTGAGGTGGTGTCTTCGGGGAGTTTGATGCACGAACCATCCACCCATAGTTCTCCATCTGGTTCTAGAAAAGCGGTGTCTCTGAGGTCTATTCTACTCTTTATTTGTTCAACGGTTAGTATCACACAGTCGTGTAGTGGAGTCACACTAGGATCATTTTCGGATAGGGGTAACAGTGTGGCTGGATTGAGGGTGGTGCATCGCTTCAGGGTAATGTGTAGTGCTAACAGGGTCAACTCATATCCTGTCAGTCTGGCGCTAGTCAAGTGTTGGGTTTTGGTCTGGTTTAGTAGTGTGTCGACTGCATGGGGTACTAAAACAGTGACTGGATTGGAGAGTCCTATTCCTTCGCTCTGGCGTATTGATACTGCTGCAGCTGCCAGAGCGCGCAAGCACGCTGGCAGTGCTCTGGCTACTGGATCGAGGGTGGTAGAGAAATATGCACAAGGGCGTTGTTTGTGACCAATTGATTGCGTTAGGACGGACAATGCACATCCCTCCCTCTCGTGCGTGTAGAGGAAGAATGGTTTTGAGTAGTCTTGAGTTCCTAGGACAGGTGCTGAACAAAGGGCATTGCGTAGTTCTTTAAAGGCTGACTGGCATTCAGGGATCCAGGGGAGATGTGGGGGGATGTCTTTATCTAGAAGGTAGAGAAGGGGTTTGACAATGAGGCTAAAGTTTGGTAACCACTGTCGGCAAAACGAGCTGAGACCTATCAAAGAGCGAACTTGCTTCTGATTTTTGGGGACAGGGGTCTCTAGAATTGTCTGGATCCTGTCAGGTGTGAGTTTCCTCCCTTCTTTTGATAAAAGGTGACCCAAATAGGTCACTTGTGATTTACAGAACTGAAATTTCTTTCAGGAGACCTCCTTGTGACCATTCTTAGCAAGAAAATGGAGTAGTTTGATGGTGGCTGTGACAGCTATTGGTATGGTGTCTGCTGCTAGAAGGATGCCGTCTGCATATTGTATTAGTGCCACTCCATCTGGCAATTGTATGGCGCCCATCTGTCTTTTAAGCGCCTGGCTATAGATGCTTGGGCTCTCAGTGTACCCCTGGGGTACTCTGCAAAATCTGTACGAACGAGAGTTCAGGGTGAATCCAAATAGATAGCGGCTGTCCTTGTGTATAGGTATGGAAAATAACGCATTTTTGAGGTCAATCCCAGTGAAGGTGGTGGCAGTGGAGGGGATTAAAGTCAAAATTGTTGTGATGTCGGAAACTACTGGGTATTGTGGTACTACGATTTTGTTTATCTCCCGCAGGTCAATGATAAAGCGGTAGGCTTTTCCGTCTCCCTCTCCCTGTCTCTTTACATTCGGTAGTATGGGACTGTTACAAATGTTTCTCACTACTTCCTCTACCACCCCTGCCTCTACCAAAGAGTGTATGATCTCTGTCAGTGCCTTCTCACCTTCCGGCGATATTTTGTACTGCTGTACTTTTGGTAGGGTTACGTCCTGTCGTATTGTTATGTATACTGGGTCAATCATCATTCGTCCTACGTCTGAATCAGCCATAGCCCATAAGTGTGATGGCAAAGTGTCCAGTAGGGATGCGTCGGTCTCAGAGATGGGAAACATGTGCTGAGAAGGGTTCTCTCTATAGCGCTGGCGGTTGTCATACAGGATGACACGCACTCCGTCCGGTGAGCATCTGATAGTCGCATGGAAGTGTTTCAAAAGGTCGAGACCCATAATGGCGTCGGGGGTGTTAGAAGAGAGGAGGAATGTTGTTTCAACGATATTGATGTCAAGGTTAAAAGGGATTGGTCAGGACAAAGGCTTGGTGGAGGGCGTACCATCAAATCCTATTGAGGTCACATGTGAGCCAGACAAGGGTGCCCTTGGAATCAGTCGTTTGGATAGTGCACTACGTGTTGCTCTCGTGTCTACCAAAAATGGCGACTTTGTGCCCAGGACCTCAGCGGTAACATAAGGGCCTTGCTGATCAACATAGAGCTCGACTGGATCCCTCCCTTGCCCCTGGCTGTCCCATGCAAAGTCGTACGTATTGTCATAATCTGTCTGTTGGTACTGATTCTGTTTGGGATGGTCAAATGCGTTCACTCTTCCTGGCCTTTCCTCGCTTGCTTCACTCGCGTACCCTCTCTCACGCCCTCTTCCTCTCTGTCCACTTGCTATTTCCCTCGCTCCTCTGCCCCTACCAGCTCCTAACAAAGCCGGGCATTGGGATTTCCAGTGTCCATATTCTTTGCAAGATGCACATTAATCCTGTCCTAGGTCTTGGTGTCCTACATATGATGTCGATGAATTGTTTCTAGGTGGCTGTACTCTAAGGGTATTCTGTTGGTATCCTCCCCTATATTGCTCCCTTCCTGTATTTGCCCCCTGGAGTTGTGCTATCATCACCATTTCCTTCAAGTCTTTCTTTTTCCTTTCTGTAGCCCTGTCATTTTCGTTTTTCTGATACTCATAGTACTGGGCTATTGGGAGGATGGCCGCCGGTTTAGATGCTGCCCAACTACTTTTGCTGGCTTGTAATTTCTGGGATACCTCTGGCAGTAGTCCTTTGACATAGTTCTACACAAATAAGTGGTGTCCGGTTGCGGTGGACATGTCTTGTCCACTGTAATCGGAAAACACTGTTTCAAATCTGGAGAAATACTCTGAGACATCCTCTTGTGGTTTCTGGCGGCACGCGGTTACTATGGACTAGTCTATCTTTTTCTCTAGGATCAGCGTTTTCACTTTCTGCACTATTTTGTCAGGGAGTTCCAATATTGCTTTAACCGGTTTTTGACCAGGGTTCCGCTGTTTATCTAGTGTGTTTAGTTGTTTCCAGGTATGACCAAGCAGTTCGGTATTGTCTACTTTCCTAATCTGTTTCCACACATCTGCTGGCAAACATACCCCAAGAACAAGTCTATGTTGGCAAGTGTCATTATTATTGATCCCAAAGCGGTACCTAGCTCGGTGTAAAAGGCGGTGGGGTTCTTTCGTAAATCCTGCAAAGATTTATGGAACGTCAAGATGTTCTGTATGTCCCATGGCTGATACACCCAATTGTAGACCACCCTTCCTCTAGCGTCTTGATGGTTCATATCGTCATGAGTCCCTTGTCCTCTAGGAGGAACCCAATAAGGGGCAGCTTCTTTTATCAGCATCATGCTAGCTGGTTTTTCTACCTGGGGTCCTGCTATTTTAGATATCCTGTCCTTATCTATCGGTCCTTTTTCTATGAGGTGATTGAATACTTCCAGTGTGGATGAAAAGAGTCCTGTCACATCGTTGTCGCCTTCATCTCCTGTGTCTCAAATAACTCAATATCAAAAAGGAATACTAGTATTTCGATCAAACTATTCAATTAATCAATCCATTTAAGTCATTTTTTCACGACTGGACCCGGACCGTATGGACAATTCTTAGTCTTCCCCTTCCAGCGCCTGGTTGTCCTCTCGCTCCAACAATCAATGCCGCGTTCCTCTAAGGTTCCAGTCATGACCGCAGGTCACACGAGAGAGGTCCGTTCAGAACCGGTCAAGTTCAGTCGATCGGCAGCTAGACTATTCTTGTGAGCACCTTGCACCAGTCCAAACAACCCTTATGGAGATGGTTGTAAAGTCAACCTTATAGACCAGCTATCCTAGGGGTAGCATGGACAAAAGCAGTCTTAGGCTAAACTCAAGAGGGCATGTGAAGCCAACTGTTTTACCATATGCAAACCTTTTAATACCAAATGATAGGGCACCACACAGGTTATATATTCAAAATATATATGTATTTATTTCTAAACAACCCCCTTACTCTTTATGAGCACAGAAGTACAAGCGTATAACAAGGAACTTAATATAACATACAATAAGTTGCACAATATGGATAGGCCCTGGTGGCCCGTTAAACCATATACTAAAATAGTGGTATAAGTACCACGTCTCGAACAATGGTAAGGCCTAGGGCCTTGGGAATCGCTGGGGCTACACTGGACTAACAGTAGTTAGGGAGCAGGAGGCCCACAGGATGCGGGTGCAGTGTCTGAATGCACACGCGGGCACCTATAGAATTCAATGGTGCGTAAAGTTTGAAAGTTAAAGAGTTAGGAGTCTCCCGACTGGACTAGAGCTAAACCACTTGAAACTAGGATACTAGGAGAGTAAACCTACAGAGGAGCACCGTAGTACTCGCATTACCTCACCCACAGGAAGCGGGTGCATAGGTGTCAAAGTGCGTCGGGTTTCGTCGTGGAGTTCTATGGAGCCTTGGAGGAAAGATGCTGCAGGCGACCAGGAGAGAAGAGTCCGGTTGGATCCAAGGGTGGATCGAAGATGTAGAGTACCTGAAAGCAGAGGTGACAGAGTCTGGGTCACTAGCCAGTGACCAGGAAGGAACCAGAAAGGAACCAGGCGATGTCGGGATGAGATCAGGTGATGTCATGAAGCTTGTCTCTGCAGCCACGTGGACCAGGAGGTGTTGACGACAACCAGGAGCTGGGCATGGACTGTCCCACAAAGGTTCTCGCTGTTGGCAGTGTCGGATCTTGATTCGGAGTCAACAGGCCTTGCCAAATGCAACCCACGCAGGAATCGAAGATGGCTTCTGGATCAGACTAGCAAGGTCTGATGGGCTGCTCCTTTTCAGGGGAGCAAGGGTCATTCTGGAGCAACCAGACCAGCAGTGTAGATTTCAGATTTCGTCGTCACAGAGGCCACTAGCCAATGGACAAGTGACCGGACAGACGCGTCGAGCAGGAAAATGCAAAAGGGCCCCACGCAGCACTCGGTGAGTGTGGGGAAGTGATCTTCGGTGCAGTTGGTGCTCGGGGCTGTGGCTTCTCAATCCCCAATGCACAACTTCGAGGGTACCTCAGAAGTTGCACAGAAAGCGTTTAGCTGGCTTTCCAAGATGGCTGGTCCCACATCTCACGTCGCCTCCATGGGTCTCAGTTTTCCTGGAGCTGTGGATCGGGTAAAGGAAGTCTGGAAGTATGGGTCTTGTCAGGCTCTGTGTTCAAGCTCCGGCGGGAGCCATGACAAAGCAAATCGTTGAGCACTTGATGGTGCCTGCTTGCACAGGGTGGTCACTCCTTGAGCACAAGGGAGATTCTTCAGTCTTCTACGTCGAGTAGGATGTCGAAGGGTCCAGAGTTTCATATCAGAGTTTCAGTCAGGATTATCTAAAGTCTAAGGACACAGCTCCTACCTTTATTCCAAATCAAGGGGCTGGATTACCTGCTAGGTCCCTCCTATGGGTGGGACCCAGGAAGGGGGTGCTTACACCCCTTTCCCTTTGTCCTGTTTCGCGCCAGAGCTGGGGCTGGAGTGCCCCAGCTCTGGTTTGAACTGGCCTATGCATGGGACACCTTGTGTGCCCCAGGCAGTGTCTCCTTTCATTCAGCCCTCCCTGCCCCAATCCACTATCTCCTGTCTGGGGTGGTGCTAGCACCTACCTGTGACAGGAAACCTATTGTCCAAGCTTCCATCACTGGAAGGACTCCCAGCAGCAGGAGGTCAGACTTGTGTCTGTGGCAGCAGCATCCATTTTGTGATGCTGAGGCTGTGGTTAACTTTAACCGGGATTAAGGAAAGTAACATGTCTTCTCCCTCTAGAAGGGTGGGATGCTACCCCCGTCGCCAGAATTGGCGAGGGGGTAGTATTCCAAAGCGTATGACACCCTACACGACATGTTTTGATAAAGCCAAACCAAAGTTAGCATCTGACCGCGAGGTACATAATGCACTTAAGAGTATATGGTATGGCAATATCCTAGAACAGCTATGAAGACATGGTTCCGAAAGCTGCAGACAGGCTCAGCTCATGCTAGAGCACCATCTCACATAAAACCAAGCACTCTGCCTCCAGGATTGTTAATGCATGCCATAGGAGTGACTTATAGGTGCATATGTGTCTAGATATAAGGTTAGATATAGGAATACTATACCTAAGCAAGGGGTGATTGCACGACCTTGCCCCAGCTGAGTGATCAGCCAGTTGTGTCAGTTTGGATGGCCAGCCAGGGGTGGCAAAAGATATGCTGCATCCCCTGGTAGGCCTTGGGTGCACCTATACCTTGGGTACCTATAGTACACTATACAGGGGCTGATAAGGTGACTCAATATCCAATTAGTTATGTACCTAGGGTACATGGAGTCCATTTTACAGAGAGAGCAGATAGCCTGGGGCCCTGATTAGCAGGATTCCAGGCCAACTAAGTCGAAAACCAGCTAAACACAAGGCAAAACATCTGGGGTAACCATAGTCAGGTATCCACCTTCCTACACTCATCACAGGGGCATATAATGGTGGAAGAAGGGAGCCATGCTGCCACTTGCACAAGAAAGTGATGAGGAGCAGAAGGCAGCACTGGATGAGGTTTCTGGGGTAGGAAGGAGGGAGCAGCACTGGGAGAGTGTCCCAGGAGGAAGAATGGTCCAGCAATGGTGACTAGGAAGGAGTTATAGTGTAGGATTGGAAGAAGTAACTGAAGAGACACTGGAGGCCAGCATTGAAGTGGTCACTGTGTAGGATGATGAGGGCTGCACTAGGGCAGGTAACATGAGGAAGCCTAGAGCAGCACTGCAAGAAATAAGAGGAGGTTGATAGAGCAGACTTGGAGCATTCACTGTAAAGAGCAGGAGAGAGCACTGGAAGTGGTAACCAAGGAGAAAGCATGGTCACAGTTGGATTAAGTTTCTGAGGAGGAAGAAGAGGTGGGGGGGCAATTGAGTAAGGAAACTAATAAATAACTTGAGATGCCTGTAACTAGGAGGACTCTGCCTAACCCTACACCTACAAGGAGAGGAAAGGCAGCTTGTCACCGGCAGCCATTCTCACTGCACTCCCCCCCTTGTAGCAAGGTTTGTGTTCCAGGAATACAGATTTAGACTTTCAGAAGGACCCAGGCCACCATCCGGTGGCTTCAACCTGACCTAGGCGAGTGGCTTCCAGTATCGCACCAAGAGCCAGACAGGCCAACCCAAACATTGGTCACTTTCAAAGGCAAGAAGACAGAGATAGATACAAAAGACAGTCATTTGGATCTGCGCCCCCCCACACACATGCTCTCAGGTTTTATGTTGGAGATTATTAGGCATTAACTTTTTTGAGGGATTGTCACAATTCTGTTTTTGTTGGACTCTAGGATGAAAATATCCTATTTCTTAACCTTAAGGAATTCCTAAATAGACATACTCAAAACTCATTTCATATTAGTATCCAGGACTCTGTAATTAGAGTAATTTTAAGTATTTTCGATTAATTAAAAATCATTACACGCATATAACTTAAAAACGTGGTTGAATAAATAAATGATACAAAAATATGTTTTTAGAAATGCATAAAATTGACAAGTAAAAGGAATATTTCCCTTAAAAAGATCTGTGGTTCGAGGCTCATGTCCTCTTAGCCCGTTCGTATCCAGGACTCTAAAAGACGGAGTCTGGTGTTGAACTCTGGACTACCAGCCCCTGTGTTTAGCTGCCTTGGGATTGTACTTTGAGCGAGGTTGAGGTTTTTGAATTCAACAAACATTGGCATTACCAAAAGCACTTGAATTTCAGAGGCTGGGCTACTGGATTTGCCAATGCTTTTTTGTGGTCAGTCGCAAGGCCTACAATTCTGCAAGCGTTTGCATGCATTGTGACACATGGTGGCCATTTTGTCATTTTAATTTACAGTCTAACATGGTGGATGGCCATCTTGGATCAGTAAATTAAAATTTTAAAAAGTGGAAAGCTAGCAAAAGAAAGGAATTGAGCACTTTGCAGATGCTTGGCGCTTGTAAAATAAATACATTAAAAAAAATATCTAAATCAAGAAGCTGGGGAGCGAGAAGGTGAGCAACACTGAGCAGTGGAGAGAGAAGGGTGCAAACAGAGAGCGTGTGACGAAAGAGGAACATTTAGGGTAGAGGGCAAGAAAACACACTCCATGGGGTGCTGAATCATAAAGAAAAAATAGTGCTTTCAAGCCAGCAGTGGAAGGCTTCACATTCCACACATTGCCCCCACTTTGCGTCAAACCCACTCCTCAGGCCTCTGACTGCTAGAGATCTTTTCCCTCTGTTCACCAAGAGGAGGAGTTATACAGATAAAGGTTATGGCTGACAAAAGAACCAAGGAAAGGAAACACATATTAGGCAACTGACCACTGGAACCCAGACCAGGCACTTGCTGTATCTCACTCTATGGTAATTAGTTGAGGCCATTTTTAGGTTCCTATTTTGATTGATTTGTTTACACAAATATAAAATCATGTCAAGTCATTTACAGATCTGGAGGTGGACATTCGCAGTTAAGTTAGTGAATTTCAAAGTAATAGGCTGCAAACCTTTCATACAGTCTCTTGTAAAATTATTGCGCAGCTGCTGCATTGCTCGTTGCCTATTTATTGCACTCTTCTTCTAGCCTCTCTTCCTTTGCTTACTACACTAATGTGTCCAGGAAGGGGAGTGAAATTCACTGCCAAGCAACACAATAGCAGCTGCTAGCTGCTGGTGGACCTACCTGGAAGGAATTCCTCAAGGCACAATTTGATTCCATACTCTTGTGGGACTTAAGACGGAAGCCCAAGATCAGGTCACCAGAGGAGTGTATGGGAAGAATTATGCTGGCGGGGAGGATGGGTTGCTGTATAGCAAGCCTGGAAATCTTGAGCCAGGTGCTAGTGAGAGAACAAGGTTCCACTAGTGCGCCAGAAATTTCTGTTGTTACTGCCCCACAAAGTGCCTTTAGCAGCAGACTTGGATATTAGGAAGTTCCCAAATAAGTTGGACCCTCTCTTCTACTAGCCATGGATGCACAGAGACACTTAGAGGCTTTGCAAATCCTGTGTGTAAGTCATGTGGTAAGGCTAAGGCACCATTAGTGCCTCTGTCAGTAGTATGTGTTCCATTTGAGCAGGTGTAAATAGATATTATTTGTCCATTTGACCCCCTTGGAGTCAGGTAACAAGTGTCTCTTTGTTGTGGTGGATGACGCTCCAGGTATCCAGAGGTGGTACCCCTGAGGAGCACGACTGCAAAAATGGTAGCTATGGCTCTCTTAGGGGTCTTTTCTATGGTTATTTACCCAAGACTTTGATTTCTGACTGTGGTACTATCACATGTCCTCCTATATAAGAGAGATATGGAAGCAAGTTGATGTGATTTATTACTTCTCCACTGCATACCATCCACAAACCGATTGGTTAGCGAAGAGGTTTAACAAGACCCTTAAGAGCATGATGTGAATTCTACCAGAGATCTTCAAGAGGAAGAAGAATTGCTCCTGACATGTATCTTATTGCTTACTGGGAAATTACACAGAAGGGAGTGGGCGCCTTGATCTCCGGTTTGGGCTACGCAAACAAATGATGGACGAAATGCTGAATGAATCAAACATTCACCCCAGTCAAGAGATCTGGGTTAAATCCATTGTTCTTTTGCTCACCATGCCATCCCATTTTAGACCCAGCCATATGAAAACAGTCTTGACCCTGCTCCTCATGGGAACAGTTTAGATCGAACTGCCAAGCCAGGCCCTCCCTGGACCAGAAACAAGCATTCTAGGACCAGTTTCGAGGAATCAGAACCTCATCAGCTCGGCTAACTTGAAATCAGTGGCACAGTGAGCAAGGGACCAACGTCTGTGCAAACCCATACCACTTAGAGCGAAAAGTGCTACGCAAACAAATGACTGACTAAATGCTGAATGAATCAAACATTCACCCCCAGTCAAGAGATCTGGGTTAAGTCCATTGTTCTTTTCCTCACCATACCACCTGAGTTTAGAACCAGCCATATTCAAATCAGTCTTGACCCTGCCCCTCACAGTAACAGTCCAGACCGTCCATCATTTATTGTTGTAGCACATTGATTTCCTGTTTGGGCACCTACTAAGTGTGTGCCCTGCTCACCTTGATCAGAGATGGATAGGAAGCCATTCCTGAGTCACCTAAAAACTGTGTGGACTATGTGATTGGCCTCAGGAAGTTGATAGTGAAAAACATTGGTCTGCAAGTAAATTTAAGGCTAGCTAGAAGCTGATCGTAAAATAGTATAACCAGACATTAAAGCTGACTGGATATGAGGAGGATCAAAGGTATTGGTTCTGGAGCCCATTTGTCCCAGCGCTTTGGTGGATCAGTAGTGTGGGGCATAGCAGGTAGTGCAGAAAGTATCTGAGGAGAACTACTTGTTGAATACAGGCAATATATGAGAACCCAGGAAGTTGTTCTGTGTGAACCATCTGAAATCTTTTCCCCAGAGAGATTAAATAGTAAACATAATAGCTGTTCAGAGGAAGGTGAGCAAAATAATGAGCCTCTTAATGATGGACTGCATAGTGACATTAGGGCTGGATTTGTGGCAGGGCCACAACTTGCCCCTGAGTTGAAGGTGCTAGGATGATTTTCCAACCTGTTCTAACTGACTCCTGGGTTAATGAGATTGACACAGGGGATAGTCTGCCTGTCAAAGGCAAGACTCATAACATAACTGACAGGGTCCAGAAATGCATGAAGGCAGGGGTGGCCAAGATGTTGGAGGATGGATGGATGGAGAGACCTTGTAGTTATTGGGCTAACCCAGTGGTGTTGGTATCCAATTAAGGTATTACAGACTTACACTTTTGCATGGATTTTGGAGTCCTCGGTGAAGTCACTAATACACATGCCCATCTTATTACCAGATCTGATGAGCTGATAAAATACCACAGTTAAGCTAAATAGCAGATGCTAGCAAATTGCTTTAGTGCCTATTGCCAAGGAAAAGACTGCATTTCCTACTCTACAGGGTTTATACTAGTTTAAGGTAATGCTCTTTAGGTTGCCAAATGTTCCTGCCCTTCCCAGTACCTGTAGGCCACGTTCTTTCTGTGTGGTCTACCTCAATGACATTGCAGTGTTCATCAGTTAAACTGAAACTTCAAATCAACCAAGTGCTAGGTAGAACAATTCACTAAAATCTGTCCTGAGCATCAGGTGGGTACAGGAGGATTCGCTCACTTGGATGCCAAGATTCAGCCAGTATACAAGTTGGAGGTACCCACTATCCAGACACAAATGAGACTCTTTAGGACCCACAGGTTACTAAATGAACTTTATAGTTAACTATAGTTGCCTCTTTGGCAGCTTTAACATCCAAGAATCAGCCCAAAAAGGTAGTTTGGACTGAGGATTGTGAGGAGGTTTTGAGGAACTGACAGCACTGTGCAGTGCACCTGAATTCGAGGGCTCTAATTACAGTCAACTCTTCAAGGTACAGATGGATACTTCACACAAGGGCCTTCGTGTGTTACTGGCTCAACACAATGACAAAGGGCACAAGCATCTAGCTGCCTTTATTAGTCACAGGTCACTACCCAGGGAATTGAACTAGTTGACCATTGAAAAGAAATGTTTTGCCATAGCATGAACATTGAGAAGGTTCCGACCATATCTGTTTTGGTATTTAGTTTGTTGTCCAATCAGATAACAAACCACTGAAGTGGTTGATGACAATGGAGGGTGAAAATCCGGAGTTGCTGAAATGGCCGATCTCACTGGAAGGGCCAAATTTCACAGCTGATCTGATAAATGGACATTTTCAACAGTGGAGAATGGTGCTGGGCCATCTGATCTGGGAGGGGCTTCTGTTGGGACGGGAATGTCCCTTGCATGGTTTACAGTCATGTTTCCTTGCCCTGAGTGCCCGACTGTCTTTATCTGGTATCCTGTTTTTCATTTTGACCACAGCCTCACACTATTCCAGTGTGTGCATGAAGGCCTAGGCCTGTCCCTTAACATGAGTAAGGTCCTGGGCCTGTCCAGTACCTTGAGGAGTGCACCAAGCATGACCTCATTTATCAGACAGTGGAGTATCCTCCTTGTCACTGGTTTAGCATGTAGAGCAGTGGTGAAAGTGTACTGTGCTTTGTGAATCAGTAGTTTTGAGCAGACTTTTTGATCTGTGTTCCAAGAGTGGAGGGCTACAGGCCCACTCATGTAAAGTTCTACTTCTATGTGCTAATACAGATCCTAGGTCTACCATCCTGAGTGAATGCTATGCATGAATATGTATGTGACTTTGTAGTACATGTATTCTATGTAAGAGTGAACTAGAGTAAGGAAGGCCTGTGTGTTTCATTTTGGAAGTACTTGGCCTATTCCAGTGCACAAGATGGAGGTGACGTTTCTCCAGGCAGTGGAAGCGTATTGATGACATCCCTGAAGCTGTAGGGAGAAGTCATAAAAATGAAAGTGGGGAAAGAGAAGTCAAAGCTCCTTTAGAAATTCAGTTAGCCCCTTTTGCTGAGTGGAGCTGCTAATTAGACCTATTGGGCACTTCCATTTGGTGGACGGTGGACTTGAAAAGTGGGCCTGCAGTTTCTGTTGCTAAAAATGAGAAGTGTCTTTTGGATGAGACCAGCCTTTTGTCTCTTTTCTGATCACTATTCAGTGTAGCTGTTGATAGCCAGGTGCAGAAAGATCACATCACTTTGTGCCTTTCTGGGGCTAATCCAGTCAGAAGACTACCATGATGTGAGGAGCATCACTGTACACAGAACTGTGTCTGGAGAACAGCTTGAAGAAGACATGTTGGTTCTGAGAGTGCAGACAGATAATCCACATCCCATCTTTGTATGAATGTGGGAGTCACTGGTCCACTTATTGTTCCAGGTCCAGGTTCTTATTGACCAAGGAAGGGAGTGCTCCAAAAAATACTCATAGGACTATTGCGCAACAATAGCTGGTCTGCTTGACAGCCAGCTTTACAGAGATGAGGAGACATCGCCTGGAGTCTTATGTGAAAGGAAAAATCTGCCGTCCTTTCCTGATGTGCCTGGAATTCAACCTGTCTGCTGAGAGAGGGAAGGGGCCTGCCCAGACAATTCTGCTGGAGTCGTAATTGGCAAGGAGAGCCAGAAACAGCTTGACCCCAGAAGAGTGAGGGTCTGTCCACCCAGGAGGACTGAGAAGAGTGATCTGCAAGCTCTTGGGAACATGCATGTAGCTTCCCCAAGCAAGAGGTTTCAATGGGGAACTGCAACATCTACAGACTCTACTTATGCAGACTGTTCCACTACAACCACAAATTATGATGTAGCAGATCACCCACTCATACAGAAGGGGGCCCTGAGGCAATGCATAGGCAGGAGAAACAGGGGAAACTGAGAAATACAACCAAGACAAAAAATATCTGCCTGTACAGTATAGTTAAAGTGCTAATCGTCACTGATATAAGTACATATACACATAAAAACTGTCCTACTGCAATACAATACACAAGTGGATTGGGTACAAAATTATCAAATGTATTCAATTTATTACAGAAAATACAAATATTTGAAAATACAATTATGGTGGAGACTAAAACACCCAAGCGCAACCAAACACCTCACACACTATCGTTCATACAGACCAGTGCATACTCATACATACACATACTTACTAAAAGAATGAGGAATCAAGCCATTCTACATGCACACATATACAGAGAATCACAAACCCCCTGGAATCATAAACAGTTAATGACACTGTAAGGTTCCACAGAAATCAAATGAATGGGACAAATTGTCAGTTCAAGGTTATTTCATAACTAAAGAACCATTAATACAAGTCATCAATACAAG
The DNA here is from genome assembly GCF_964261635.1 of Lissotriton helveticus. Taxonomy (NCBI): domain Eukaryota; kingdom Metazoa; phylum Chordata; class Amphibia; order Caudata; family Salamandridae; genus Lissotriton; species Lissotriton helveticus. The sequence continues at coordinate 749,509,251 of NC_136069.1, read as the reverse complement.
AATCAATTTCTTATTAACATAGAAGGGGGAAAACAGATGAACATAGAACTTCCAGGGTCGATGGGTATTTCGGTGGGTGACCCCGATTTGGGTCTCACCTTCTTCAGGGCACAATGTTGCAAAACAAGCATGAGATGGAGCACCTGGGTTCCAGCAAGTGGCGAAACGCGCCCACCAGTCGATCCGAAGAAATATTATGGATACTGATCGGAACAGAAGTCAGGGGACAAACAAAGGCACTGGTTCCAGAGATATAGGCACCAAAAAGATCCGGGACAAGAGCAATCCTAGGACCCTGCCTGGGACCCTTGCTCAGTCGAGGGAGAACGCAGGAATGCCAATAGTCCTGATGGGTGGTTATATAGGGCCAAAAAGAGTATACAAAGTGGTCCTTTTCACATCTAGCACAGCCGACTGGAGCGGGAATACTGTGGGGAAGGTAGAGACGTCCCCGGGTCAGATCATGCCCTTGCAACAGCGAACTGTGCATAAACGAACTGTATCACTCCAGTGACAAACTGCCAGAGCTGTGCCACTGCAACACCAAACTGTGCATGAGCTGACTGAGCTCCTACATCAATGAATTGTGTTGTGATGCACTAAGAGGACTGCATCTAGGTAGAACCTTGACACCTGAACCCCTGGGCCATTGCCCAATTTCACCCAAAGTTCAGAACCAGGCTTGTCACTAACCAGACTTGTGACAACACCTTAACCCTGCATGCCTGCATGCCTGCACAGACTCCAGGTAGTGACCTCAACTGCTGCCTGCTACATTAACAGTCCAAGTGACTCAGCATATCTGTAATAAAATACTTTTCTCAAAGTACTGGGAGGTCAATACGTCATGCATTGATGGGTGATGGCTGAGTTCTGAGCGCCCCCTCCCCCTCAATATCTCCCTGAAAAGTCTATGACTGCTCATCTTTGCTACCATTGAAAGTTAAGAACTAAGGGGCATATTACCAAGCAATAGCGATAATTATCGCTATTGCTTGGTTAGAGACAAAAATGTATCGCCGACCTGCGGCGATTTTTATCGCAGATAAACCTTGGTATTACCAAGGTTTATCGCAAATGCGATAAAAATCGGCCGCAATGCATGAATATCGCTGAAAAGTCAGCGATATTCAGGCATTACCGAGCTAATGCTCTTAGCCATGTTATCCACCTCCCATTGGATAACATGGCTAATAACTGCTCAGGGCAGGTGTTAGCTTTTGGAGATATTTGCGCTTAGCGCGAATATCTCCATAAGTTGGTAATAGGAGATAGCGATGTTAGCGACTGTTTCCAGTCGCTAACATCTTGTCACGCCCACTTTGCATGTCATTAGTGATAAATTTCTCTGACATGCAAAGTGGGGCCCAAGATGGTCGCTATCTCCTACTAGCTGTCGCTAACTGGTGTTAGCGACAGCTAGGTAATAGGGAGATAATTTTATCTCTGCTTTCTTGGCTTTTAAAGCCAAAAAAGCGGAGATAAACCCCCTTGATAATATGCCCCCAAATGTATTTGTATAGCACTTGGTCTAGTCTGCAGAACCAAAGTAGGACAGGCCCTGGTACATCGGAGGCAAAAGGACCGCAAACCCTGCTTGTTCTGTGGCTCACCGATTGGGTCTGACGGCTCTTATAAAACACAATGCGCTGGCCCAAAAACAGCTGGCAGAGACAGCCGTGTACCAGAACCAACACAGACTCAAACAATAAACACTGAGCATCAAAAATCACATACAATCAGAGACCAGCCCACAGCTTGGCTTCATTGACCGGCCATTCCAAAATTATAAAAAATTGTGGCCCAGATTTACTAAAGCTTTGCGCTGGTGCAGAGAGATGCAAATCAACACAAAGTGAAGCAAAATCAGCATCACTTTGTGTCAGAGGGCTTTACTGTGGCATTACAGGAGAGGACCAGTACAGCTGCTCCGAGGTTTTGACGCAAAGTCCAATCTACTAAAATAGCCCTACAGGGCTTTACGTTAAAACTAACTCCTCCGTAAAGCAGATGTTTACAAGTGGCAATATGTTTTTTTGTGGGTTTTTTGTAACATTCATTGCATGTGTGCTCCAGTGCTCAGCACACATAAAATGCTTGAGATCCTTGTAAGATTACAGTGATAGGAACTTGAACTGGATCCTATGCTAGGCAGCACACACTACTTCTGCACAATGGTGTGAGACAGTGCATCATGCAAGGCAGAATGTTTGTGCACTAGCAGTGGGGAAGGCAGCAGCAGCAGTTCTATTGTGTTGGATATGGCTCAGTTGTGTGTTTTCTCCCTTCTGCAATGCAATGAAGCAAAGTAGGTTGTTCTGCACTGTGTGAAAAGCTAATAACTCTGGCCATTATTTTATATACTTTCAAAATGGTTGCCATGTTGCATCATAGAACATGGCGTTGTGTCATCACTTTATAGGTCATTTTATAAGTTGAGAAAACATTGGTGCATATTTACAAGGGCACTGTGCCACCGGACCGTCATTTTTTAGGTCAAGCCTAGCGCAGCATGCATGCGCTGTTCTATGGGAGGCTTTTTGTAAGCACTCCAAACTTCCCCAAAAGTTAGTCGTGTGGGTCTGGTAACTCCCACACATTCTATTGGCCTTTGCGTGTGGCTTTCAAAAATGAAAGCACACAAATGGCAAAGGCGGCTGTATGTCCCACCTCTTTGTGTAAAGGTCACTCCCACGGCATTTTGATGTTGGGAACGAGCAGCAGTGCGCTTTGTGGCAGCTGCATTCCTCCCTTGTTGTTGTGGATCATGTTACAAATGAAACACAGTGCGGTCGCTTTCACTTCGCGGTCGCACTTGTTTTCTGTTGCCATGATTTTTGTCCTTGTGGATATATTGCAAACGCACGCGTTATTTTAACCCCTTATTATTTTTTAGCAACGATTTGCATTTGAGGCACCCTTTTGTCTTCTTTTTTATTCTTAAGTATGATAATATTAATTATTATTATTCCTAGCAACTTTGCCATTGACATTATTGCCCTTCATGACACTATTTGTTAGTCTTTAAATCATCAGCAGGAACAGTAATTTTAATACTAGTTCTACTAGAACTAATAATAATGACCACCTTAATAATTATTGTAGTAATAATAAAAACCTTCCTTTAGTTGTCCCTCGATGCCAAAATTAGTCCTGATTCTTTGACTGACTGACTGACTGACTGACTGACTGACTGACTCTCTTACTCTCTCTCTCTCTGACAGACTGACTGACTGACTCTCCCACTGACTGACTGACTGACTCTCTAACTGACAGACTGACTGACTTTCTCACTCTCTCTCTCACTGACTGACTGACTCCCACACTCTCTCTCACTGACTGACTGACTGTCTGACTCTTTCTCTCTCAATGACTGACTCTCTGACGTTCTTTCTCTCACTGACGGACTCTCTCACTCTCTCTCACTGACTGACTGACTAACTCTCTCTCTCACTGACTGACTGACTGACACTCTGACTGACTGTCTCACGCTATCTCTCACTGACTGACTGACTCTCTCACTCTCTGACTAACTGACTGTCTCTCTCACTCTCTCTCTGACTGACTGACTGACTCTCTCACTCTCTCTCTCTCTCTGACTGACTGACTCTCTCACTGACTAACTGACTCACTGAATCGCTCACTGATTGACTGACTGAGTGACTCTCTCACTCTCTCTCACTGACTGACTGACTGACCAAATGACTGACTTACTCTCTCACTCTCTCTCTCACTGACTGACTGGCTGACTCATTCACTCTCTCTCACTGACTGACTGAGTCTCCCACTTTCTCACTGGCTGACTAACTCTCTCAATCTCTCTATCACTGACTAACTAACTCTAACACTGACTGACTGACTGGCTGACTCTCACTGACTCTCTGACTGATTAACTGACTGACTGACTCTCTCACTCTCTTTCTAAATGACTGACTGACTCTCTCTCACTGACTGACGACTAACTGACTCTCTCAATCTCTCTCACTGACTGACTGACTGACTCTCTCACTCTCTCTCTCTCTCACTGACTGACTGACTGACTCTCTCACTAACTAACTAACTGACCCTCTCACTGAGTGACTGACAAACTGAATGACTCTTTCACTGACTTTTATACAGGTACTATTTACCAACCTTCACCCTCCTGTTATTTATGCCCCCATAACTAAAATAAACCATAACAAGCAACCATTGGAACAGGCAGATAGAATGTGCCAGCAGTTAAAGGACAAAAAAAGCTCACAACATTGTTTTTTGTTAATACTTTTTTAATATGGTCATTCAGTTGTACATAATGCTTTCTTGGTCATATATAAGGTAACAAAAATGCTTCTGACACTTCTTTATTATAACTTTTCAGCATGCTGCAGACTTAGGCCCAGATCTCTGTACTGGCGTGAATGTATGACATTGTTCTGAATTCTGTCCATCACCTGTTGTTTTTGCAGACTTCGGTACAGCACAGCTTAAAGACATAGGCAATGTCAATATCTAATAAGGTCCCAAAGGCGAGACCTATTGGATATGCCAGTGTTTGTTCTGACTTTCCGGTGGCACTATGCACTGCTCCATATTTACAAAGCTGCTTTAAGTCACTTTGCATAGCTTGGAGTAGTGTGGCTTACTGGTTAGAGGCAGCAGGCCTGAGAGCAGAAGTCAGCCCGGGACCAGGGTTCAATTCCCGACGCGGCAGGGTCGTGGACCTTGGTCAGCAGACTCGATAATTCTTGCTTTGGTGCTTACTCTAATCAGGGGTTCCACTCGGCAACTCTGGGCATTAGCTTGCCTAATCTCCACAACGGCCCCACCAATTCCGGGGATGCCTGGCTCCACCTTGGGGACTCCCAGCAAGGGACCATCCCACAGGGAAAGCCAGGACGGGTTCCCCAGAGTTATACAGCGCCGGGACGCCCCGTTGCTTGGGCAGCTGTGCGCTTTACAAGTATACTACATTTACATTCACATTTAACGCTGCTTTGTAAATATCGTCCCCATTCTCGCAGGCATCTGCGCGAAAAGGGCGTGCAATAGGTGTTAAGGTGGGCAGTCCACTGCAACACCCATTGCTTTTTTACGCTGCCCCATATTTACAGGGATCTGTAAATCTGTGGCAGCACCAAAAACTAACTCCACTGAATAACAGGCTTTACATTGGCACAACGAGGAGAAATACTTTTATTTCTCCTCGTTTTTGCATTTTCTATGTGTGCTGCGTTCTGCAGCACACATAGAAAGAGCAAATCACCTTTAAAGGTTGTTTATGTTCAGGAAGGTGTCCTTTCCTGCACATAAACAATCATCCCTGCAATACAGACACCCTTGCAACATAATGCAAGGGTGCCTGCATTGCCAGGAATCCACCCTGCAACGAAGGCACCCTTACACTATGGCACAAAGGTGTCTGTGTTGGCGCTCTGCAGCTTTTTGCAGAGCAAGGAAACACAGGGGTGCACCGTATTCTTGTAAATATGGCGCATTCCTGCGTTTTTTAAATGATGCAACGTGGCGCAGCTACATTGCTTGCAGCACTGCGCCATTTCCTAGTAAATATACCCCAAGATGTTCTATACTTTTGAGACGGCCTAAGCGTTGCGTTATCACATTGCATCATGCATCTGAAAAGTATAGCAAGATATAGTTTTATACTTTTAGAATGGCCAGTCTTTCATATTGGCTTTCCCAAAGCCAGCGTATTTTAAGGGCAGCCGGTACTGGGAAAGTCAGTATAGTCGTGCAGTATGGAGGGCAAGCGGGGAAGCAGAGGACCAAGGGATGTTAAGCTGTAGGGGTGGGGTACAATGGAGGAGTGGGGATCTGTGGAGGGAATATTACAAAGAAAACCGGTAGACATGGTGGGGGTACATCAGAAGAGCTAGGGGAAACAACTTGTATATCAGGGGGAAGGGGAAGGGGAAGGGGAAGTGAAGAAGAATCAGCACTCGCAAAAGAGAGAGATAAAAAACATGCATACTAGGTTTTCCAGCTGGTAAATTTGGATCCATTGTTCCCACATCTAAGATTTATATTTGTAGACCATGCTGCCCCTCTTTTGTGTGACATTAACTCACAGTGTACCTGTTTGGGTTTACAGAGACTTTACAGAACCTCCCACCAGGCCGCACTGCACTTGGATGTTGTGGATGGTCTGGTGGCAGTGGGCTCTGTATCAGAAGTACAAAGAAAACACCAACACACTCATGGTGTGGACCACTGCCAAGACGTTTTACTGAAGTTGCTAAGTTTCATGTGAGTTTAACTTCCATTGAAGCTCTGTAGTGCTGTAATTGTTTTTGGTAAGCATCACACTGTTTTAATGTCACTGGCAAGACCATTGATTAATTTAAAAGCCTCACACCAAAGAAAGTGGCAACACTTTTATGTACCAGGATAGAGTCATAAATTCAAGTGTTAATATAGCTGAAATTACTCCTTCCCCGATAGGCACAGGGGCGTAGTGTGGAAGCTTGTGTGGATGAGTGAGCGCATGAGTGGATGAATAACTGAGTAACTGGACCATAGCGCTGGAAGTAAGGGTGTGGGGGTGTTCCGGCACCCCTACAATAACCATGCTAGAGTTCCGTAGGTTGAATGAGCTATAAGGATAACTTTACATTTTGTTTTTATCCTGTCACATTCGTTGTATATTCAGACACCGAGGTCAAATGTCAGGCTGTGTCTTCTGGCAAATTACTGCTTATTCTTTTAACATGGAGATTGGTGTTTACTTTTTTTCTCTGACTGCTAAGGGAGGGGAGTTTGTAAAATGAACTTTCTGGCAAACTTGCTGGATACAGGGAGTATGAAAGGAAAGGCTGTAGGATGCCAGTTTTTCTAACACGCCACATTTAAATACCACTAACTATATATTAACTATACATATAGTTCAAAATACATGTGCAGTTAGTTTTTCTGTAATTTTGAAGTATAATGGAAATAAAACTTTAAATAGGATCAAAACAAATTAAGTCACTTTCCTTGGTCATGTGCAAATGACAAATATTCGCTGACCTCACTTTCTGCAGGTTGTATGACGTTACAACGCACACTTTTACAACGCATACCGTTACAATGCATTTTTTACAACGCAACATCCATTACAACGCATGCCATTACAACGAAATTTTAAAAACTACATTTACAACACATTCCATTACAACGCATAATACCTTTACAAAGCATACCATTATAACACATAACATTACATTGCATGTTTGGTAAGTATTGGATAGTGTAGGGGTAAAAATTACTATTCTAACTCCATGGGGTGCAACAGTAGGGTAAGTGTTGGATAGTGTAGGGGTAAAAATTACTATTCTAACTCCAGGGGGTGCAACAGTAGGGTAAGTGTTTGATGGTAATGTTATGCGTTGTAATGGTATGCATTGTAATGACTGCGTTGTAATGACATGCGTTGTAGTGGTGTGCGTTGTAGTGTCATGCGTTGTAATGGTTGCGTTGTAATTGCATGCGTTGTAATGGATGTTGCGTTGTAAAAGTTTTGTTGTAATGGTAGTGCGTTGTAAAAGTTGCGTTGTAAAGGTTGTTTCCCCTTTCTGCACATTATTGTTTGTGTGCTATGTAATTTTAACTATGCGTCTTTGCAAATTGGGTACCATTTCAATAGAGAATGGGCTGTCTGAAAATTACAGTGCCCTGCCACACTATTCTTTAGTGATATAAAGTCGACAGTGTGCTCCAAAATGCACCAACAGCTACATACTACATCCTTACAACAAACTGCTCATTTGCTACACTTTGAGTGATGCTTGGATTTTTCACAATTCCTATGTGTTCAGTGATGTAACATTGACGGCAGCACCCCTACTCTGAAAATTGTGCCTGCAGCACTGGAAGAATGGCTGTGCCATTGTATAGATGAGTGACCAATCACGGTGGAAGAGCAGACCATACTCGTCCCATCTTTGGGATCATGGCCACCCCAGTATCCTACCCTCAACCATTCAAGGACTCACTGATCTTACCCACTCTTCCATTGATGCACATGCATCAGTCATGCTTTGATCTATTCATGCGTAAATTCTGCCATCCATGTGTTAACTTACCTAGCTATTCAGGCACACACTCATGGGTCTATCCAATCCAACAATGCAAATAATTACACACTCATTTATCCCTTCACGATCTCTATCACTCATCAAAACATTCAGCCACTCCCTCACCCACCTTTCTCTTCATCCACCTTATGACCTGTTCTAATGATGACCAACTCGCCAATCAACACAACCACACCCACTAAAATCGAAAAAAAGCAAAGGTGCACTTTCATTTAAAAAACACTGCTCAGGCATTTTGACTTTGCCAATTCTTGTTTTATAACAGCATGGAAAATCAGTGTATTCTACTCTGTCAGACTTTCTTCCATCAACTAGCTTTGTTGTATATTTGTGGCCCTGTATCTAAATGTTAGCAATGATCTTAACTTGGACCCTGTGTAATACACACCCAGACATTTACAAGTATTACATAAAACTCTGTGACATTGTACTCATCATCCCCAAATAAACTCTTTTTCTCATCTTATAGTCCCACTGATTTTCCCAAATCATAGTCCAAACGTTTTTCCTCTGTTTGCCACGGTTTAAGGAGTTGAGTCCTGATTTATATTTTGTCGGACAGACCTTCCTCCGCCAAGGTGACTGAGTAAATAACTCCATCGCCCTGACGGAGGTGAAGCCCACCACATTTTGAATTACCTGCTGGCCTGGCGAACTTTTAAAGCATTGACAGGAATCGGTTACGGGCATTGAAAAGCGGATGTATGTCCAGTCATCTAGGGGCATATTACCAAGAGGCAGCGATAATTATTGCTGGCTGCCCTCAGCGTTAAAAAGTTTATTGCCGGCTACCGCAGATAATTATCGTCATGCTGTATTAACAATGCTTAGCGCAATGGCGATAATTATCCCAGCGATAGAGATGTTTTCCATGAAACATCGCTGGTTTTCCAGCGATGTTCCATGGAAAACGGCGATATCCTTGATGATAGGGCCTATGGTCTTAGCCACACAATCCACCCCCCATGTTAGGTATGCCTTAGTCAGGAATTTAACAGACGTTGGTTTAAGGCATACTTAACGCGATTTTAAATATCGCTACCCCTCGTTGATAATATCGCAAAGCTGGGTTTGCGATATTTTTCCATGGGGTTTTGTCAGGCATGCCTCCTTTGCATCTCATTAACAATGCGATGCGAGGCGTCCTGACAACGGGCGCTAAGGCAAGGAAACACATGCTAGCGTGTCTTTTCTGATAATGCGATAATATTGTTGCCGCTTTTCGCACGATAACGGGCTCTACAGTGGCGATAATATTTCGACGCCCCTTCATGATCTACCCCTAAATTAAGAGGGCAGACATTTAGCCAAACCTACAATGGCCCGACAGAGTAAGTTTGACAACGGTGGAGACAGAGAGTCTCCGCCATCATCAAACTATGGTCCACCCGCATATAAATCGAAAAGGCCGACCATAGTCTTGGAGGGGAGTGAACTCCGTTCCCTCTCTGCCAAGATATAATCTGTCCCTAAATGTTTTTTTACTTAACCTGTTGAAAGAGAAAAGGCATGATGCTATTTTGATGCTAACGCTAGAACTCTTTTGCTCAATAAAAATGTGCTCAATAAAAAAGCATCTGATTTAATGCTGCCTTCATCTGCCTGTGAATTCCACTGAGGTCATGCTATTTCTCCCTATTACTTTTTATGGGCTCCCTAAGAATGATGAAATGTTTGAGACTTCTGCAGACTACGTACGTGTACATTTTGGCCTTAATTACAGCAGTCTTGGGCTTTTCCTGCACATCATTTGAATATATGTGAAATAGATTTGAAATAACCATGTAATTAATGTTCGGGCCACATTACAATTTTTATGGTACCTGATGAAGGAAAATAAAGGAAGTTAATTCATACTATTAACCTTTATGAGCCTGTATTTTTAAATTTCATGGGGATAAATCAATGCCAGTGATTGGTAAGAAACTAGCAATCCGTGCTTAATTTATTTTAATGTGTGCTAATACAGTATTCGAGGATGCACTCATGCCCAAGGGAAGTTCAGTGTTTTCTCTTGAATGCGGCTAATAGCTTGTGCAGTTCTGATGCAAAATTCCGGTGAAATAATCTTAGAAAAGCATAGCAAAGAAATCATGCACTTTTAAAAATCAAAACTCATTTACCCATTCTATCATGATGCATACCTCTCTATTACATTTATATAGGACAGTACTGAATGGGTGGCACTTCACTTCATGGAGGAGTGCTTGGTTGTTACGTTTGAAGTAAGGTACAAGTGGAAAGCGTTTTTGCATCTTGTGTGTGTGTGTGTGTGTGTGTGTGACCAAAGTGTTGCTTATAAGCTGTCTTAGGTCACAGTGCTTTACAATGTAATGGAGGAAGAAGAGTGAGAGATGGTTTACATTACTTGTTTGCTAGGAGTCCCTCTGGGGGGTCCCTTGTGGGAATCTTGGAATAACTACTGAACATTTAACCTAGATCCTGTGCTGAATACAGCAATCATGTTGGAAGCTCTCTATAATCATGGTGACTGTTGAAGCAAGGCAGGAAACTCTTAAAGGTCCCAAAGTTAAGACTATCTGGGTTCTGAACAATATACTTCACACTAACTCAAGGCTTTCCAAATTAGTTTTGATCCTGTTTCAAACACTCTGATCCATCAAATTAGACATCGCTTTTTATAAAATGATCTTACAACATGTCAACAGTAATCATATAAAATGTGTTTATGCAGTGTTTCGGTGGTAGTTCATTTTCTCTCCATCTTCTTCAGGACATAAATATTCAATAGTTCAATATGTTATCTTCTAACTCAATGTTGTCTTAAGGGATGATGTATAATTCTAGACAATAAAAATAAAAAGATGACAAAAATACAAAAACACAAATGTTTCATTTTAACCAATCTCAAAATAAATCCTTACAAATGATATTTGCTTAAAACATCACAACACAGATTTGATTAAGATGAATTGTCCACAGAGAGGACTGACCTGGGAACCGATGGAGTGAGCAGCTGCTCCAGCAGGCTACCGAGGCAGGGCCCCCATCCAGCACATTCCTGCAGCTTAGCTATCCCACCAGTGCTTGGTTTGACTGGAAGGGTCCTGCGTGGTGGCCCCCGAGTGCCAGGAACCTGCTCTGTGAGGTTAGGGGGCTGCAAACAACAGTTTAAAAAACTCTGCATGGCGCCCATGTGCGGCATCCAAGATGGCTGCGTGACGCTGCACTCAGGGGTGCGTGCTGGCATAAGTCTCTCTAGCAGCAACCCTCACTGAGACACTGTTGAGGCTCCTTGTGGGGGCCCCAGACGGTAGGGTGAGCTCGGAGCCCGAGGTGCGGGGGGACAGGGAAGAGGTGTGGATGTCTGGCCCTCCCCGTGAAAGGCCCCGCACACCTGCAGTTAGAAGCATGCTGGGGGCCCTATGGGAGATATGGAGAGTGGCCAACCCCATCGACCCTCCTCACCCAATGAGATAGGGCCCAGAGAGGATTTTGTTCCTGCCCATGTCAAACTGGGTACCTGCAAGGAGCGGCAGCCAATGATGGACTAGAATAAGAGAGGCCTGCACCTGTGACGAGGGCCTCTATATCGAGACGCCCAACCAGAGAACTGTACTGCGATGCCAGTGGAACTTGGGGGTAAAAGAGGGGGATCCTCTGCATTGGCGGCCTGGAACCCTGTGGGGTCGGTCGGTTTAAGAGCTCCTGCCTCCTGGTATACTCCTGGAGACCATGTTGGGGTTTTGCATACCTGCCGGAGAGACACTTGAACTGGCCAATTCACCTTCTGGAGGATGAGGGCACTGCTGAGCACAACTGTGTGGCCTACACTGCTAATGTATGGGCTCTAAAGCACATTGTGATGTGCACGCCGACTTCCTACTTCCTCCATGCTCATTGTACTAATTCCTGCATTTCCCACTGAGCTCTAAAAGTTCTGAGATGTAGCTCACCTTGGTAGTGGACTGGACACTTAGTCACTGCTGAGCCATTTGTGGTGGGACAGACATTTGACCACTGCTAGGACATTGGTTTGGCAGGGAGGTGCCTGTGGCTGGTGCTAGCTTTCATGCAGGGTTAATTTCCATCTTTTTTGGAGCCATGGGCTGCCACACAAGAGGGAAGGGGGCTGAGGGGAGTGCTAGCCCTCCTTCTGGCTCTCACAGTGACATGGAGGGAGGCCCTTCAGACCCTATCCAGCTCTCTTCTGCCACATCAGATTGGCAATTAAGGACACTAAGGAGGCTCAGGAGATAAACATGGACATCGTGGTGGCTCATCTGAGCATCTTAAGGGACGGCCATCGTATGCTGGCCGGACAACAACCGAGCGCACTGTCACTGACATACAACCAACAGTGGACGCCCTCACATCCCTAATGGGGGAAGTGATGGGGAGGATACGCACCCTGGAATACAGGGCAGAGGAGGTGGAAGGCAGAGCATATCGGAATAATATGCACAAGGTGGGCCTACCGGAGCACATTTAGGTGCAGAACATGTTTTTGTTCTTGGAGGAGTGGATTAAAAAGGAGATAGCCCCAACTGGCCTCTCTCCCTTCTTTGCACAGGACAGAGTGCACCAAGTGCTGGCTCGGCCTCCCCCTCCAGGTGCCCCACAGAGAGTGGTGGTACGTGCATGCTCCATTTCACTGACAAATATTACATCCTTCATACAGCATGAGACAAGGGAGATCTCCTCCTTGAGAATTAACAAGTGACGGTTTTCTGAACTTCTTGATGGCGGTCCAGAAGCAGCCTTCTTCCTTCATGGCGACCAAGGTGAGACTCAGACAGCTGGTAGTCAAATATGCCATGCTCTTCCTGGCTAAATTGAAGGTACTCGCAGACGACGGCGCAAGGTTCTTCATGGACCCGAAGGATTTATGGGCCTGGATAGAGGTGCAACCGACGGATAAAGAAGCACCCTATAAGCCCAGATGTTCCACATAGAGGGTGCAATGGTGCAACTGCTCTGAACCTGCCTTACCTAAATGTCCCTCCAAGGAGCAGGCTTTAAAATATTTGTTGAGTGCGATGGCTGGAGTGACAGGTCTTGGAAGATCCAGGCTGGGCAGCGTCTCAGCAGATGGAGGTGAGGACTTCGGTCCCCCCGATTCGGACACCAACTCGTCTCTACCCGGGACACTGCCTCTGATGCTGACTTGCCATGAATTACGCTTTGCATGGCTGAGGACCTGGGGTGACTAAGGCCTTGGAACTGTGGACAATGTGCAATTGGCAGCTGTGTAGGGCACGGAGCGGGGCTGGGTGGCCTGTTTGTGAATGCATTTCTTTGTCTTGACATATGCCCTATATAGCTGGACTGGTATGCTGCGTCCAGGGGACATCTCTTCCTCAGAGGCAACCACCACCCCATGTTAGCTAACAGTGAGATTCGTGCACAGACTATTTGGATGGTGGGACTGTTGCCTGTCTGTCCTGGGGGACAAAGGGAAGATGTTTGAAGCTTGTGTCTGAACTGTCTTCTGAGAGCATTGTGTGGTGGTGGGGTGGTAGGGGAGGGTGCTGTTGATGGATAGTGCTACCAGAGGAGGAGTTTAGCAATGGCGTGTGCATGGAATGATTATAAGGTACTAACCTGGAATGCTCAGGGACATAATGCATGTCCAAGCTCTACAAGGTTCAGGCAGATTTGAAGAGGCGTTTCAGAGATGCTGGACATACCATCTGACTTACACCGCCTATTTGGCTTTTGCTAAGGGATTCCCGATATGGGTCAGGCTACTGGCGCAGTTCCAAGTGTTGGAGGAACAGGTGTATAAAGAGGGGTGATATGTGATAAGTGGCTGCCGGAGGGGCAAATGCATAACACTGCTCAAAAACCAGCCTAAGTTCTTAGACAAGATGTCCTTGGTGCAGGTACCCTTTATGACTGCCCCAATTCTTAATGGGGGGTTTTCAACTGCGCAGCTGACCCCTCCTTGGATAGATCACACCCTCCTTTGCAAGACTCCCCAGTCCAGTAGACCACAAAGAGGTTCACCAATTGGGTTCAAAACTGGGCGCTTGGTGGACACCACTAGTCATACACGAACAGATGAGCAACTCAGAATACCTGGCCCACACCCTGCCCGATAATAATCCAATTCTTTTCATCCTTGCGTGGGCTCCTGCTCGTACTTGTATCCCCAGGTTCAGGGTGCCTACAAGGGATTTTGTTATCAAACAACTTGTATTATTTAAAATTAATCTGGAGGTGAGTCCTAAGGGAACATACACCGAAATGTCATTAGAAACACCACTAAATGCAAATTGAGAGCACAAAAACACGGGAAGATCCTATTTGTTTGAAAATATTGATAGTTTTATACAGCAGGGATTAAAAGGAGTACAAAAACATGAAACAAATCAGCAATAAATCATGAAAGTAAAATCAAATTAATCCAACAGTTCATGACAAACATCTATTCCAAACAAATCAAAAGTGACAAATCTCCTAATGAGAATAAAAATCACTGGAGATCAACAAGTATCTCAGGAATAGATGGTGGAGTCGACGTTTCGGTGTTAGTGGCGTCAGTCCGTCAGACCATCTTCAGGACAGTAGATATTGCTTTAAAAGAACACTCCTATACAAACATAATACAATGCGTTACAACACTTGCAAACATGATTGTACTGTATATTAATTACATTTGTTAAATAGGATACCGGTGTGCAAGAAAAAGAACAAACAATATATCACGTGACATTCTAATATTGTCATCACATGGTGCCTTAATCAAAATTGTGCACATCCCGGGTGAAAACATGCTGAATGTGTGTCACCACCTTCACCTCAGTAGGTACTGATAAGTAATACCACGCTTACTTCTATAATCAGTGTATCCCCAAGAAAGCCTTGGTGTGGATCTATGGTCAGAGCCGTGAAAGTTGTTGGCGGGAATATCACTATAAGAAGAACAGGCACATGTCATCTGATCAGTTGCTCTGTTCTACTCTATTTCGTTATGTTGTATGAATTAGCTAATTATAAACGTACCTGACACATAACAAAGGTACGTCTGGTTGGTGACGAAAATTAAAAATCCAACAGTGGCATCAATTTCAGAGGGAAGGGAACTCGATTCCGTACATCATTTGTCAATAGTATCTGCAACATGCAAAGCAACATCGTATGTTGGTCAATGTTATCTATCTCACATGATGCATCTGAAAACTATCACCATAGTTCATATACGACTTCTTTGTTTGTGTATTAAATGGAGTCCCAAAAAAGGAAGGGCCAGTAAAAATGGTACTACTTCCTTGGATTACATATTAAATTTAACTAACCAAGAGTCATCACATTATCAATAAACACGACAATCCTCTGTATTTCATGCACAGCTAGTCCACTGTATGCTTTGTGTCTCTACAAGGACAGTTGTATATATATGGAGATATATAATGCTTTTACGCTATTAAATCTAAGCAAACAGGTTATTCAATGCCTGATGATCAATTCAAACTGCCACCAAATAAGGGCTGTTTTAAACATACAAGGGAACCCGATGAGTAATTAAGGACCCCGGGTGTCAATTATATCATGAAACAATGGTCCTTAAAAAAACAATATATATAGTGACAAATGAAATATAGACCACGATAGACGCTATATTTATGCACTCTCCAGCCGGACAGAAAATTTTAATAAATTGGATAGATTTAGTTAAACATAAATGAGAGAACAACAATAGAGCGGGACACAATCCTGCATCCAGTACAAAAGGACAGGAAACATAAAAACATTGAACATGAAAAAATTCCAGGCAAAATGAGAGAATGGTAGCTTAATTGGATCAGAGAATGAACAAGCTATCCAAAATAGTGAACACAGTGTTTTTACACATTGGTTAAGCGTGACACTATTGAGTTGGTCGACGACGTTTCAATCTCATGCACAAGAAATAGTGGGATCATCATCAGGACTGAACAATTAATTGCCTGAATGTAAATACAGAGCCTCCTGGCAGCACGATAACCGGAGAGATCCAGAAAAGGGTGAAGGACGAATAAAGAACGTCTTATCTCGTTCTTTCAACATGAGTGCATGGTCTACATTAGATTGTCTAATAGTGGGTTTAACTACCTCCATTACCCACCACAACATATCTTTTTCTGTGTTTCATATGAACATAATGTTCAACCATTGGTGCATTCTCAGTCTTGCATCGGACCCTAGATTGATGCTGTAGGATCCGTTTTTTAACCACTTGCGTCGTTTTACCAATACATTTCAGGCCCCTAGGGCATTGAATGCAGACAACTTTGGAGGAGTTACAATTTAGGAAAGTATTTTAGTATGATTGTCTCCCCACTCAGTTCGAAAGATTTCAGATTGGTGGTGCTTTGACATGCTACACAACTGTTACACTTAAAGTGTTTGATCACCAGCCTCCAAGGGTCCATTTGGTTTCCCAATTCATTTATTCTATTGTATCCCCAGGTGGCGCTTTTGAATTGAGAACTTGGAGGACCAGGTGTTCTGTGACCCTATTATGTATGCAATAGTCAATTAGGTGGGTAACTGCAAGCACTGCTTGTGGCAGCCTCAATTAACGAACACGCTGAAGTAATATCCATAGATATTGAGAAATCTTTCAAAAGCCTGGATTGGGAATATCTATATGTAGTGCTGCGCCACATGGGCCTAGGAGAGGGGTTCATTGCATAGGTCAAGCTGCTATTCGCTGACCCTACTGCGCGGGTTAGAATGGTGCGGATAGTGTTGAAAACCTATGGAATGGAACAGGATATGCACCAAGGTTGTCCCTTATCTCGGCTCCTGATTCCCATTGCAATAGGACCTTTAGCGTGCAGGGCCTGAGATGGCACCTCTTATAGGGAAACTGTGCTCTTGGGAGCAGGACCTTTACAGCGCCCTGAGGTTTGATCAGTTTTTGGAAGATTCTTCCCATCTCCGTGGGGGAGAGGTGCATGATGGTAGCCAAAATGATTGCTCTGCCCAAGTGATTTATAGTATATCACTACCCTCCCCATTGTGGCCCCCAGAGGCAAATTTTGTGAGATCCACTACATGCTTACGGATCTTATTTGGGGGAAGGGTAGGTGCTGAGTAGCCTTTGTGAAACCTCTGCATCCTGTGCAGGGTGTTGGCCTGGTGGCTCCCAACCTTGAGGCATACTATCTGGCGGCCCAGCTGCAGTGGGTCAATAGGTGGGTGCACAGTAGGGCATGGGGCAGCTCCCTGGAGGTGGAAGGCACTTCCCCACTACCATGGCTGACCTGCCTAGTGCTGGAGCCTAAGTGAGTCCGGGCAGACCCTTATATCCTCCAACTAGTTGCAAATCACTTCTGGGTGAGATAAATGCAGAGAGATGGGGTGGCTGCCCCTTGTTCCCCTGCTGCACCCCTTCAATGGCAGGCTTGTTTCCTCCAGGTGGATCCTACTCATCTGCTAGTGGAGTGGGCGGGTCTCAGGCTGGAAGTCCTATGCAATCAATTTGGATCTGGAATTCTGAGATCCTTTGAGGATATGCAGGTGGTTAATGATCTACCAGTGGGTCATTAACACTCTTCTATTGCACACTAACTGCGATGATCAGGCAGAGATGTCAATGTGGGCAGGAGGAGCCAGCCATGTTACAGGGCAGTCATACACTGTAAGTCATCGGGCAGATGCCGTACGATAACAGTGTTACACATAGCATTCCGAGCTGACACCAGTGTACTTCTTGATGCCCTAAGGGAAACCTAGGCAACAGACATATATATTCCTATTACGGATGCAGACTGGGATAAAATCTTAGCCAGGGTTCGCCGAATCTTCCACAATGTGCGCTTTAAATTTATCAATTTTCTTTATCTTCACAGGACTTATCTCACTCTAAAGCAAATTAACAGGTTTTATCTAGGGATCGTCTCGAGGGGTCCCAAGTATGGCTTGGTGAGGGCGGTTATGTATCATAAGGTATGGGGCTGTCCTCACCTAAGGGAGTTCTGAGAGGCGAAGGTCGCCCTTGTCAACAATGCAACGGAATGCAGTCTGGCCCTTTCCCCTGCAGTGTGTTTGTTAAGCCTGTTCCTGAGACCAGCTAAATATAAGGTTACTTCCTGGTTTATTGATTTGTCACTGAATCTGGTGAAATGTCAAATCACACTTAATTTGCATGGGGACCACAGTTTAAAAATGGAGAGTGGATTTCATGCTTTGGGCGGATTATGAGGGTGAAAATGGGACGAGTGCCCTTAGGAGGTGGCCTGGGCCTGGGATGCTTTACTGAAAGAGCCCCACTCAGTGGGGGCTTACCCCCCCCCTGCCGGGGGTCTCCTTTGTTGCAGCACCTTCCTGACCTATGCAACACAACTCCATCCACAATTACCCTTCCCATCCTCGACTGGGGATAAAACCTCTTTATGTAGGGGCCTCCTGTGAAAATGCTGTCATCGCCCACACTGGGCCTGTCGGCTTAGGTTACCCCTCCCCGCCTCCTTCTCTTCTCCTTGTCACTGTGTGTGAGGTTCCACCAGTATTCCTGTCATGGGATAAAGGTTGCAATAACAGACCAAGCTATGGGTTTGGGAGTGTTGGGAGGAGTTATAATGCTTGAATGGCTGTGCCACAGTATGTGTGCTCAACATTTGAAAGTATTGAAGTGATGGCTTACTCTCCTCTGTGCATACTTTGTTTTCTGTTTCTATGTAGATGTTCCCTGAATGGGGACTAGAATATACTGCCTATATTTGTTCCATTGTATCTTGGTTATTGAGGAAACTATCAATAAGTTCTGCTGGAGAAAAAAAATGAGTTGTCCTCATACAAAGCCTACAATGATACTGTAATTTTTATCATGCTCTGCTTTCTCATTTCTTTTAGATTATTATTATGAGGAGCCAAATCTCAAATATACATGGCAACCTCAATGAAATAAATTGTCTTCCCTACAAGAGCCACCAATTTAAAGGAACAACTTTATCAATTTATATGGGCTTCAGAGGGGTTTTCATTTAACACTACCCTGTACTTATTAATATGTCCATACTCATAAGGACAAAGAATTAATTTTCCTTACCTCTAACCTATAGTATTTTCACATGTTGTTGTATAATGAAGCATAGCCTTTTGCTTTTGTACAATTTTTTTAATTAAATATGTTACGAGACGTACAGTGACTACCATTGCTCACCATCTGATCAATCGCAGTGGATTTATAAAGGTATGCTGCATCAATATTCCCAATTCCACATCATATCAGGCAGCAATGAACATAAAGGAGATTACTTTCACAAGGAAAATGTTATACTCTACAAATAGTTTCACTTGTAGTTTAATATACTCCAGATTAGTTTTCTCAAGTGGTCAACCATTATGTAAGAAGTCCATATGTTCAGCTAGCTGAACAAAGTAGCTACTGCAACTTATGGAAAAATTCAGCAGCACAACAAAGGATCCCCTCAAGAGCTTGTTTATCAACAGCTACAAAAAGGCCAGAGCAGTGCATTGCATTGCAACAAATTGATCGCTGTCACATTCTCAGTTACATGGGAAATGTATGTGCTCATTACACTTCATGATGACAGCACTTCTCCAGGTTCGGTTCGAGGTCAATTGGTTGAAGTCCACATGCCTGCCTGTATACTTGCACAACAAGTTCATGTATGGAGTGGATAAAAATTATCAGGGTCTTCAACCGTATAATGCGAGACATAAAACTCACATGTGGTATAAGAATGTTGCTATCCCCCTGATCCAGCTGGCAACAATGCAGATATATCACAGACCACTACAGAAAGACTAATGCCTTTCCTTTACTTTCAGTTGGCCATTATTATTATTGAAAGTCTTACTGCTTTAGAAACCGTAGCCTCTACTTCATTTGTTGTGAACTACATTGCAAGGCTGCAGGAACAGCACTTTGCCAACTGCATTCCTGTACTAGAGACAAAGAATCAGCGATATTGCAGATGCAGAGTTTGAGCTTGGCAAGGAAAGAGACAGGAGAGTAGATATCACAGTTCATAGTGACCATCTCAGCCTGACCTCTAATTTCAAACATGCTTCACTCTGTACCATACAAAGGAAACGTTCTGTGAATCTGCTTGAAGTGGAGCAGACATATTATGAGTTAGTGCACGCATCCCTAACTTGCATCGCCCATTACTTGTGCAGTTTTTCAAACTATTCCATCCAATTTGGAAAGAGGTACCGTTATTCAAGATAATTTCTTCCTAAATGAGATTTGAGCCACGTGTCTTTATTAACTCAACTAAATAGGTACATGTCTGTCTTGCATTGAAGTCTGTAAGTCCAGATTGGCGTACACTGTTCTACTGAATCCTGACAATGTTTTCTATCTCCCCCACACCAACTATGCTTCCATTATCATAGGAGACTTGTTCTGGAGACAGGCTCATTGTTTTGAGATTTTTCACACTACTTGTAAGAAAGTGGCCTAATAGTTGTGCAGGATGTGCTGCTTGATGGGGCTCCAAGCACCCCAATGTAGCTCTTGACTCTCTAAGGGTAGGAAAGCAGAGCAGTTTAAGGCCTACTCGGGGTAGGTAGTGTGAGCTAGTAATCACCATTCGCTGGCATGCAATAACAACACTCAATAAATGATTTTCCAGTCTGTGCTTTTTCTTTAGAAAAGAAAAAGAACATTTATTACACACACACTAGTGAATACTACTGCATTAATTTATTTGCAAATATATACATCAGGTAGATTTAAAATACATTAGGTGACATTCTGCAATCACGTTTGTCCTGTACCCCTACCCCTAAGCAAAAATCCCAGTACCCCCCAGTGGGTCAGGTGGATTTCAGGCGTAAAGGAAGCTGAGTACAGTGTGATTGCGTATTTATAGTTTATAACAAATATTCATACAAATTTCAATTATACATAAAGATTGGTGCTTAGTGTCCCCAGTGAAAAATTGGAACCAAAAAGGGAAATGGTGTAACATTTGTGACAATTACAGTATGGTTTCCATTATTTTGAAAAACCAACCATTTATATTTCTTAACAGATTTCTCAGACACTGTGAACAATAATCAATGCTGGTGCAACGATTTGTATTCTTTTAAGTCGACGGCGTTTCGACCCTTCCAAAGATACAGGGTCTCTTCAGGACCTAATAATATAGGGACATCTGCAATTTAAAAAGGGGAGAGAGTGGCATAAACTATAGTCCAGTAGAATCTATATTAATGAACAAATGATTGAGTAGCTAGAGGGTACCTGAAACAATAGCAGTTGGTATGCGCAGCCACATGTATGAAGTGAAAGACACTGGTCAATTGTAAAAAGGAATAAGGATACTCACACTGGACCCAGCTGGGTACTACAGGAGTGAGAAAACAAAGAGGGAGTAAGAAACAGAGATGGTAACAGTGCTACTGGTGATGTAATGGCAGAGAGTATGGATGCTTAACTCAGTGTGAGGGAAGAAGGGGAGGCTGGCAATACTTGATGAGGCAGGGCAGATGTCCGGGCCTGTGATTCAGAGCTGTTTGGGAGGTGTTATCTGCAAGGAAGCAGTCATCCATCAATCTTGTGATGGATAATAAAGTTGTGGGAGAGGGGCAAGGTGTCAGTGTCCTAGGTCTAACGAGAAATCAAGTGCCTTACCCATGATAGGTCTTCATGGGTAGAAGATGAAATGGAGACGATGTTACAGATGCGGGAACAGGGTGTTTCCTGTCTGTTGATTTCTGCAACAATATGCACAATAAACAACGGGAATTGCGGTGGAAGCACAATGCTGGCAAAAATTACATTTTATGCTTTTAATTATACTGCTTAAAGGATAGTACTGAGCGCTCGTGAACACCACGGATGAGCAAACTATCTACGGGCCTTCAATATGTCCCGTCTATCTATTTCTGCCACAATATGTAAAAATTACGGTGGGAGCATGATGCGGGTAATGAACTCATCTGTTGCTTATGCTTATATTGCTTAAGGCAATACCAGGTTTGCGTAAGCAGTCTAGGGGCATTCAATATACAGGGGGTTTTAACTTCGGTGTTGCTTCTTCTCTAAAAATCGGTGTGCCTCACCTTCTGAATGAATCAATTTACGATGCGTGCAGCCACTACGCGTTTCCTCCTCAGCGTCTGCCTTGGTGCAATGACAGCGAGGAACTGAAAGCAGCGAAAATAAATACAGCCAGTGATCCGCTCACAGACATCAGCACCTAAATTCTTACCCTAACCAATCAAGGCAAAGACTACGGTTATATCAGTAAAAAAGAATATGAGTTCTTAAATGGCAAAAGTCCCAGAACACCTGTATTATACACACGCCCGAAAATCCACAAGAATACAACCAACCCTCCTGGGCGTCCTATTCTATCTGGGTGTGGATCAGTATTAGAACCAATCGGGAAGTACATTGACTACTTCATCAAGTACGAAGTACCCATTCAGGAAACCTATATTAGGGACTCTATGCATATGATTAACCTAATAGAGGGGAGGCCATACAATATAGAAACTGACTGACTGGCAACACTAGACATCACCTCACTCTACACTAACATCCCACAAGAGGAGAGCATTAGGATCATAGAAGACCTGCTAGATAGCAGAGACAGACCATTACAGGTACCTACCTCATTTATCATTGACCTACTACGCATCGCCTTAAAATCAAACAATTTTATATCTAATGGTGTCTACTACCAACAATGCTCAGGGACCAGCATGGGGGCAATTTTTGCACCGGACCTGGTTAATATATATATGAACAACCTAGAACATAAATATGTTCTAAATGACATGAACAGGTACCGTTCCAACATTTCATGTTGGAAACGATACATTGACGATATCTTTCTCATTTGGTCTGGAACAGTAACTGATTTAAAAGATTTTTTCACTTATCTCAATAACATTCAGACACACCTCACTTTCACCTCCACCATCAAAAAATCTTCAATCCCTTTCTTAGGCCTCAACATACAACACCATGACAGTTCCCTCTATACATGACTACACTGCAAACCCACAGAGAGAAATAGCCTTCTTGCCTATAAAAGTCATCATCCTAGGGCCTTAAGAGATGGGTTACCATATGGCTGGTTTCTGCGTCTCTGCAGGAACTGCACACACAAACAAGATTATATGGCGTAAGCGGAGGTATTAAAAAGAAAACCGGTTACAAGAGGATACCCCAACAAATTAGTGAGAAGATCACTTAAGAGGGCTTGGTTCTGTCCGAGAGAGGAACTTCTAAAACCAAAAGAGAAAAAAACACAAGACAAACTGATCTGTCTTTCTACTTTCGGTGTTCATTCAAACAAAATACATACCATGATCCAAAAAAACTGGTACTTGATAAGAAACATAGACAGGAGCATAGAAACTCCTATGTTTGCATTTAAGCGGGGAAAGAACATAAAAGACCACTTGATACGTTCCTCTGTGGAAATTGTTCAGCAAAATAAATCCACCATACTATCTACCTCTAACTTACCGGAGGTGAAGG
Source organism: Lissotriton helveticus (assembly GCF_964261635.1). NCBI lineage: Eukaryota > Metazoa > Chordata > Amphibia > Caudata > Salamandridae > Lissotriton > Lissotriton helveticus. The sequence continues at coordinate 749,485,755 of NC_136069.1, read as the reverse complement.
GACATTTCTGATGTGGAATTTGCGTGACGTACCCCTCCACCTTTAATACTAAAGTGTTTGAGCATTCGGACATTAAACAGACTCTACGATTCTTTTTTTTTTTTTTAAACGTTCTTTTTATTGAGTTTAAATTCCTTGGAAATACAACTTCAAACAGTCATCTACTTTGCATACAATTCGGGTTCAGCATTGCATAGTATACATTACACATACATATTGTTATATAGCAGTATCTGAACATCATTATCATAGACATATCAGTTTGGTTAGGGCTCCTATTCCATCCATCTCTACTATTTTGTGTGTATACTGTAGAGCCAGTCTGCTACCTCAATCACATTTCCACTTTAATTATCTCATACGATTTAATTGACGTAGCAGAGCTTGTTATGGGGTTAATCGGTTCACCTAGGCATGTTTCACTTAACAGACCACAATCCACGGATGTATGGAGATCTAGAGCATTATTACAATAAGTGCTTTTTCCACTAACAGCTATTTCAAGGAGTCTCAGGTCTCATCCCTCGGGTGGGCAATCAGGTAGCATGTTAACAGGGCCCAGATATCATTGGGTCTGGAGGACACAGGTAGCAGCTCCGCATAAGTAGAAAGGTTTTCCGGATATTTTATGAAGTCATCCAGCCACGTCTTGAACTTAGGCGCTCGCCCCCTAACCCATCTACATGCACTCTTCTCTTGGCAAGTAAGAGCGCTATGGCAATAAATCTTCGGTGTTCTGCACATATTAGTTTGACATAGCCTAGTAAGGCCAACAGGGGAGGAGGTGCCAATGGAGTGTTAATCATTAATTGCAATGCATGAAACACTTGTACCCAATAGTTCTGGACGCCAGGGCAGTCCCATGCCAGGTGTAGAAAATCTGCCCCTTCAGCGTGGCATCTATCACATCTATCGTCTACTCTAAGGTTATCCTTGTACATCCTGGCCGGGGTGTGATATTGCCTGTGCAAAAATTTGTAATGTATAATTTGGAGTCTGCTGCTCACGGAGACGTGCTCAGTCTGCAAGCAACACGTCTCCCATTGTTCATCTGACAGTTCAGCACCCAGCTCCTCTCCCCACCGTGTGCGCGACATCGCAGCCGGAAGCTCTCTCTGCATATTTATTGTCGTGTATATCTGGGATACTAATCTTTTGACCGTGGGTTTTTGCATGATGAGCTGCAGGGGGGCCAGCACTTGAGGTTCCTTGGGGAAGTTAGGAGTAAGCGTTTGTATTCCCTGTCTTAGCCTAATGTACAAGAAGACGTCAAGAGGTGTCTTCGGTTCTGTTGGAAACATCTAATCAATAGTACGAAATTTGCCTTCAAAGTACAGATCCCCCCAGTTATTAATGTTGGTCTTTTGTTTAAATTGATGAAATACAATCTCCAGTAGCAGTGGCATGGCCGCGTGGTACGCTAAGGGTAGCAACGGAGAGTACAGCAGGGGCACATCCAGCATACGTCCAATATGTTGCCACGCCAATATCGTGCATGCTAGGGCGTGAGGCTGCTTGTCTCGATCCCCCACAGGAAGGTATAGCGCTCCCTCAATAGGTGTGGGGTATGCCAACCAATGCTCTGCTGCCACCTGTGGCAAGTATCTCGGCCGCTTAACCCCAAACTACGCATAATGTGCCTGTGCAGCAGTAAAATATAGCTCAAAATTCGTTATTCCAAACCCGCCCTTCGAATAGGGTCGCGTCATTATCTCCCACTGCAGTCTGGGCTGCTTACCCCCCCACACAAGGAGTACCCTGGGAAAAGGCTTGTACGCCGGTTAGGCTGGACCGCCTGGAACCTCTGTTGGAGGCTTATCCGCGGGTGGACGATGTGGCCGTGCTGCGTCGGGGTTTCAGGGAGGGTTTCCGGTTAGTGTACGAGGGTCCGCGGATCGCTCGATGGGCGGAGAACCTGAAGTCCGTGAACGCGCACAAGGGTATCGTCCGGGAGAAACTTTTCAAGGAGGTGAAGGAAGGGAGCATGGTGGGGCCTTTTGAGGAGGCGCCATTGCCGGATTTGATCATTTCACCAATTGGGGTGGTCCCGAAAAAGGAACCAGGTCAATTCCGGCTGATTCAACATCTCTCATGGCCGGAGGGCACGTCGGTGAACGACTTTATTTCAACGGAGTTGGCGTCGGTGTCGTACTCGTCCGTGGACGTCGCGAGGAGGTTGGTGACGATGGCGGGGCGGGGGGGCGCTCATGGCAAAATGCGATGTAAAATCGGCGTTCCAGTTGCTACCGGTACATCCGGCGGATCACCAGTTGCTAGGGATCCAGTTTGACGGTCTCATCTTTGTCGATAGAGCGCTGCCCGTGAGGTGCTCCGTGTCATGTGCCTTGTTTGAGAGATTCAGCTCCTTCTTGCAGTGGGCTTTTTCCTGGCGCACAGGCTCTGAGGCGATAACGCATTACCTGGATGACTTCTTCCTGGTGGGTCGGCCCGGTTCGTCGGACTGCCAGCAGCGGCTGGACAGTTTTACCGACCTGATGGGTTACCTAGGGGTGCCCTTGGTGCCAGAGAAGACCCAAGGTCCCAGCACGGTGCTGTCGTTCCTCGGGATAGAGCTCGACTCAGCGGCCATGGAAGCACGCCTACCGGAGGAAAAGCGGGTGGTGATGACGGAGTTGGTGACGGGCATGTTGGCCAGGAAAAAGGTGACGTGCGGGAGGTGCAGGTGTTGCTGGGGCATTTGAACTTCGCGTGCCGAGTGGTGCGAGCAGGGCAGACGTTTTGTCGGCGGCTGGGTTTAGCCTTGTCTGGGTTGACGCTGACCCATCATCATGTGCGCCTATCGGCGGGCTCGAGGGAGGACCTGAGCATGTGGCTGGCTTTTCTGGGGCATTTCAATGGAGTGCCCATGGCGCCTCCGGAAGACTGGGAGTGGGACGTGACGATGTCGTCGGACGCGGCGGGAGTCGGAGGTTTTGGACTCTACTGGGCAGGCAGGTGGTGCGCGGAGACATGGCTGGAGCGGTGGCAGGCGGGGGTAGGAGCATTGCTTTCCTGGAGTTGTTCCCATTGGTGGTGGCTGTGACAGTGTGGGCGCAAGAGTTGGCACACAAGCGTGTTTTGTTCAGGGTGGACAATATGTCGGTGGTGCAGGTGGTGAATAGGCAGTCTGCAAGGGAGCCCCAGGTGCTGAAGTTGATGCGCGTGTTCGTGTTGAAGTGTTTGGAGCACGATATTTTGTTCCAGGCTCAGCATGTGCCGGGAGTGGAGAATGACATTGCGGATGCTTTGTCTCGTTCCCAGTGGCGGAGGTTCCATGGGCTAGCCACGGAGGCAGCGGCGGTCAAGACGCGGGTGCCGGAGGAGCTGTGGTTGGTGGGAGAGCGTGGGTCGTTCAGTTGGTGAGGTCGTCCCTGGCAGCGTCCACATGGAGGAGTTATGAGCAGGCTTGGATGGAGTTTCTACGTGGCGGAGCGGTAAGGCAGCGCGGCAAGTGGCACCGGGAGGAACAGGTGGTGCAGTTCATGCTAGGGCTAATGGACAAAGGTTTGACGAGAGTGACGATAGCAGGAAAACTGGCAGGGGTGGCTCTCATGGGCAAGCTCTGGTGGGGTTATGCGCCATCGGCGGGAGAATTGGGGGGGCGTCTTTTGGAGGGTTGGGAGAGGGAAAAAGGTGCGCGGGCGCGGCGGAGGCGGCCCATTACGGAGGCGATGTTGGAGGTTTTGGTGGGCCGGTTGCCGGCGATATGCAGGGACCAGGCGGAGACGGTGTTGTTTGCCACGCTGATGTCATGGATGTTCTATGGGGCTTTCCGGGTGTCGGAGTTGGTAGGTCTGAAGGGACGTCCGGGTTTGACCTGGGAGGAGGTGGAGTTGCGCGGCCGGGAGGTGGCGGTGCGGCTTCGCCGGTCCAAGACTGATCAGCGGGGGGAGGGTACTTGGGTTCTATTGGGTCCGGGGGGAACGGAGGCGGTGTGCCCGGCGGAATGGGGGAGAAGACTGGCAGCCGGTCGGGTGCAGGACGGTGCGGAGGTTTTTGGCAGGGGAGCTGTGGGTCGGGTGACAGCTGCGCAGTTGCTGTGGGTCCTGCGGCACGCCCTACGGGATATGGGTGAGGACCCGAAGGAATTCAGGACACATTCGTTTCGCATCGGGGCGGCGACGGAGGCGGCGCAGATGGGTTGGGGGAAGGAGGAGATTAAAAAGCTGGGGCGCTGGAAATCAGACTGCTATAAGACGTACGTCAGGCTGTGGGGGGCAGTGTTGGAATAGACTTGCAGTTGGTGCGCGCTGCTCACATATGTGTCTTTACAGGGGATCACTGAAATATTATCGACGGTCACATTATCGACTTGCTAAAATATAGTTGAAAAATTATCGACGACAAAAATATCGACTTTGTATACTTATTACACCAACTACAAAAATATCGACTCTAAAATATCGACTCTTTAGAATATCGAGTAAATAAATATCGCCTTAATAAATATCGACTACAAATATATCGTTTTTCATGAAATTACCCCTAACACTACAAAAATATCGACTACTAAAATATAGAGTACAAAAATATCGTTTCAAATAAAATATCGAGTTCTTTTTTGTACCCTTTCATATCTAAAATACCATATTAATCGTCAATAAAAGTCATTGCTCTATACAAAAAACATTTTACATATAATACCTGTTACTTTTATAACATTCCTATTTATCTACATTTGCTATACATTCTATTAAATGCGTTCTATCATTTGAAAAATATTCTTTACATTTAACTAACATTTTCATTATTTTTTTCTACTTACACATCTATTTTATTTAACAACTAACCTGCTTTAATGCGGAAATCACCACATACCACCATTCTCACATCAACAAACACACCAATTAACAAAAACAAAATTCAAACTAGCCTATACAATGCTTCATTTCATCCTACAACCAATCAAATCAAAGCACACAAAATACACATACTATAAAAGGGATACATGCATTCTACCATTTGTTGCTGCTAACTCTATAGAAAGAAGATGCCAACACACTGAAGATTTTGTTCCTGAACAAACATCTTTAAAGATCCAGCTCACTAGCTAATTATTCAAGTAAGTTACAGTGCATTATTTAGAAATCTAAATTAGTAGTCTACTACTTTACTTATATCTCCTAACTCTTGCACTTATTTAATTTTTATCTCCTCCTACATTTCTGACAGAAACTACTCCAAATAAATTCCTAATACATGCTCCTATTTCTTCACCTGGAAAATCAGATAGTAAGTATATATTAATGCTCTGTTATACACCAACTGCTGTTTTTAAACTCTATTTCACAAGATTCATTCTTTATTTTAAAAATTGTATTCACAGATAATCTGAGATTTTCCTATTTCAACACTACAAATGTATAAAACTACACTAATTAAACATGTAAGTATATATGTTTTTGTTAGTAAACACCCAATATTAAAAATGCTATTTTCTAAACAACATATCTTGCATATTACACACACTTACACACATACTACAGATCCAATAAAAACATCCAACATCAACTATACCAAAAGACAAGACTACCCTTGTAAAAAATGTAAGTATACTTGTAATTTGTCTAAAACTTCAGAAAAAACAAAAACTATGTTCTTAACACCATGTTATTTATTTTATATTTCCTCTACAGATATTCTGAATACATCATACATCTATTCTACCTACAGCAAACAAAACTACTTATTTAGAAGTTAGTATACTTTTAAATATTTCCAATTTCCCAACGGTTTCAAATATTATTTATAATATTTTACATTTATTTATTCTATCTTCTCTGCAGATCTGAACTTTACTACCTTGATGTACTCCACCAAATACTACAACTCAACTATTTAAACAAGTAAGTATATGTAATGTTTACATCAAATGTACTACTAAGCAAAATAGAAAACTGCTTTTTCCTAGGAAAAACGTTTGTTATGTGTAAACATTGACTTAGCATTTCTATATTTTCATACCAACAGTAAATAAAGAAATACGTACAAGAAAATCCTTCAAAATACAGTTCTGCATTTGTGATTACTACTTTTAGTAACTGTAAGTATAAATACATCCTTAATTATGTTTGCACCACAAAGTGAAATATATGTTTTTTGATTTTGTTTCTTTCTACTCTTTCCTAGAACAAGTAAAACAAAATCACAGAAGGTGCAGAATTTGTTATGTCACAGAAAAATAAATTACTGTTATGTTATATGGGTTATGTTTATAATCAGGAAAGACAAAGTGGTAGAAAAGTTTTCTGGAAATGTACCAAATATTACTCAAACAAATGTTATGGAAGGGCTACTACTGAGGAAAGTAATGTGTTATTTACCAGGGAACACAATCATCCCCCCAATGTCACAGAAATTGAAATAAGAGATGCTTTAGAAAGTATAAAAACTGCTAGCACACAAAGTGATAAACCAACAACACAAATCCTTAAAGAAGAACTGTTAAAAGTCCCAGCCCATGCTTCAGGTCAACTACCCTCTATTGACTCCCTTAAACGCACAATTGCATACACTAAAAGACTCACTACCACAACCCAACCCAACCCTACTACTTTTGAGGAAATTATTATTTCACCAGAAATGTGCATCACACACAATAAAGACAAATGTATCCTTTTTCACAATGAAAGCAGTACAAACAGAATCATAATGTTTTCAACTGCAAGTAATTTAAGAAAAATCCAACAGTGTCCCCAATGGATGATGGATGGAACATTTAAACCATGCCCAAAACCTTTTTATCAACTATATTCCATCCACGGTTTATACCATAACTATAACATCCCTTTCATTTACTGTTTGCTACCTAACAAACAGTAAAACACTTATACAGAAATATTAAATGTTCTCAAAAATGAAATCAATAATTATTTTCCACAAAAAATAATTATAGATTTCGAATTAGCTATGATTAATAGCATTTTGAAAACATTTCCCCACACAGCAATACAGGGTTGCTACTATCATTTCAATCAGAGCATATGGAGACATCTCCAGAAATTAACTTTAAGTATTCTATACTCAACAGATAGCACCTTTGCCTATCAAATTAAAAAATTGATAGCACTGGCCTACGTTCCTGTTACCGATGTAGCGGAACACTATAATTTATTAATTGACAGCACATATTACAAGAGGAATGAAGATAAACTAACCCCATTACTGGACTATTTCGAAGATACTTGGGTGGGAAGGTTGCACAGATCAGGACATCGACGCCAACCCAAATTCCAAATCCCTTGGTGGAATGTCTATCTTAGTACTTTAAACCAAGAGGCTAAAACAAACAACAGTGTAGAAGGGTGGCATAATGCTTTCCAAGCTACCACAAGCAGAGCCAAACCCACATTCCATAACCTACTAGAAGCTTTGAAAAAAGAACAAAGCTATCAAGAACTAAGAATGGAACACTCTGTGACCCAAATTGGTCCAAAACTAACAAAACAAACTAAACAAATGTTCCGACTACTGCAAAGTCAAGTCACACTATATCCTACAACTAGAGGATTAGAATACCTGTCAATAATAGCTAAAAGCCTACTATAAAAATGTCTTCAAAATATACTAATGTCTTCTTACAATAATGGTAAATATAAAAATCATAAACATTTCTAAACAATTATAAATAATACATATTTGTTTAAGAAACTTATCAAAATTTGGGACATTATTTCAGAACAAATATGCAATATTTATAATTACATCACACATACACATTACATAAAGATCGACATTTCCCACCCAATAAAAAAAGTACTTTAAATATTTACAATTTTTGTAGATGAAAAAGACGTAATGAAGCAAAATACAATCCATACAATCCATTGCAATGTAGGACAATTCCAATATGGGAAACCCTCAAAAACCCGAAAATTATGTAAAAATTAAATAAACGCTCCAGGAAATCCCGAAAACAGTAGTGTGGACACTTTAGTATTTAAAGTGATATACACACAACTTTTAAAAAACGGTCACGCATATCAATGTATCAATCCAATACGAAACCCTCCAAAAACCCGAAATTTTTTAAAAAAATTTAAAATCCGCTCCTGGCAAACACGAAAAATAGGAGATACATGTCAAAATATAACCATAATAAGTCATACATTAGTTTCTCCGGAAAAAAACACGCTTCCTTCCATGTAGTTTTCATGCGAGGAACCGGAACCTGTAAAAAAACATACATAACGAAACCCAACCACAAATAGCCCATAAGATTTGTAAATACACTCACAATTAACATTAACCATGTAAGAAGACATTTCCTAACACTTAAAATAACACTAGAACTAAAACATACACGACGCATCTATAACGACGACATTTCACCTAAACGCTACATAAACAATTCATACATACACACAAAAACAATACAAAGTTCGAATATACCCTCAAACATTACCACTCAGTTATAAATTGTATGTAAAATTAACCTTACCTCTCTCCACGCGAAGCAACTCCCAACCGCGAGCTTCTCCAGTCCTGAATGAAGCGCAATAACCTTACGCGGTAAAAAAGTAGTCCCCTTAAACCATTTTTGAAAAGGTATCATAGAAAATACAATGTTATAGTAAAAAAATATAATACATACACATTGTTATTTTTACAAATTAATACACTAGACTCATTATAATTTAAACTGTTTAAAAAATATAAATATATTTAATATTAATTAATATATAGTAATTATTATATATTAATAATATTAAAAAATTATGTAACACTTGAAATAATATATGTAAATCATTTCTTATTGTGTACATTTATTTGAATAACTTTGTGCTTGTTTATAACTAAACATTATAATTGTTTATGGTAATAATTAATAATAATAAATAATATAACTTATTTATTGTTATTAATTAAAAAAATTATAACCATTTAATATATAAACAATGCCCTGAAATAATGTATTTTTATTTCTCTGAATGTATGTTTTTCAGAAAAGAAGAGATAAATGATTATGTTTAGAAATTAATAATAATAATAATAAATATATTAGTTATTATTTTTATTAATTATTACAAAATGTTTTATAATAATTTCTAAGTATTGTAAAAGTATATAATTGCATAAATATTCTTTTGCCAATACCAGATATTATTATTAAACATATTCTTCCCCTATACAGTTATAAAGTTTACAACATAATATATTTATATGTTTCATTTAAAAACAACATTGTCTGAAATATGTACCAAAAAATGTCTTAATTTGTATTTCCATATCTTGAGCAAATATAATAATTGTCATGTTACTTTATAAAAATGTAAATTAAAAAAAAATATATTTAATAATATTAATATATAATATTAACATTATTAAATATAAATGGAAGAAGCTGAAAAAAAAACTGGTTTTTTATTTATTTCAATATAAATACTTGTTACTCAAAGTTAATGATGATAAATATGTTTATTTACAGAAAAAATGTTGTTAAATAATTTTGTGTGATAATTTACAACATGTACATAAATGATAATGTGTTATTCTGCAAATACTACATTTCAAAAATATGTTATGTTTTTTTTTATTGTGATTGTATTGTAGTACACATAAAAAAAATAAAAAAAATTAATAAAGTTTTGTGAAAACATCCATTTTGCATTATTTTGTAATATAATAACACGGTAATGTACAATTATATGCAAATGTGCTGGACACTGATTTTTATATTTACCCTGTACGCCTGTACCCCAAAAACCCAATACTGACCCTGAACCCTAAAAATATCCCTGTACCCCAAAAACCCAAAACTGACCCTGAACCCTAAAAATACCCCTTTATCCAAAAACCCCAAACTGACCCTGAACCCTAAAAATACCCCTTTACCCAAAAACACAAAACTGACCCTGAACCCTAAAAATACCCCTTTACCCAAAAACTGAAAACTGACCCTGAACCCAAAAAATACCCCTTTACCCAAGAACTGAAAACTGACCCAGAACCCTAAAAATACCCCTTTACCCAAAAGCTGAAAACTGACCCTGAACCCAAAAATATACCCCTTTACCCACGAACAGAAAACTGACCCTGAAGCCTAAAAATACCCCTTTACCCAAGAACTTAAAACTGACCCTGAACCTTAAAAAATACCCCTTTACCCAAAAACCCAAAACTGACCCTGAACCTAAAAAATACCCCTTTACCCAAAAACTGAAAACTGACCCTGAACCCTAAAAATACCCCTTTACCCAAAAACTGAAAACTGACCCTGAACCCAAAAATATACCCCTTTACCCAAGAACTGAAAACTGACCCTGAACCCTATAAATACCCCTTTACCCAAGAACTTAAAACTGACCCTGAACCCTAAAAAATACCCCTTTACCCAAAAACCCAAAACTGACCCTGAACCCTAAAAATACCCCTTTACCTAAAGACTGAAAACTGACCCTGAACACTAGAAATACCCCTTTACCCAAAAACCCAAAACTGACCCTGAACCCTAAAAATACTCCTTTACCTAAAAATAATTAATATTATTTAATTACCAATTAATTATTAATTAACAATAACAAAGAAGTTAATATATTAGCACATTAGCTATAATTAATTTATTGTAATAATTATTATGATTTTTTCCCAATTAATTAATTAACAATAACAAAATATTATATATAAAATAATTACTCTAATTAATGTAATTAACTAATTAATATTAATTAATTACCAATTAATTACTCATAAAAAATAAGTACAACATTATATTAATTAATTAACTAATTAATATTAATTATTTACCAATTAATTTATAATTTAAAATATTTACAAACATATATTAATTAATTAATTATTTTACATTACTCTCCACCCTTATCCCCTATTAACCCAACATCCCGCTCCTAAACATTAACTACAATTTATAACAATAACAAAGAAGTTAATATATTAGCACATTAGCTGTAATTAATTTAATGTAATAATTACTATTATTTTTCCCCAATTAATTAATTAACAATAACAAAATATTATATATATAAAAATTACTCTATTTAATGTAATTAATTAATTAATATTAATTAATTACCAATTAATTACTAATAAAAAATATGTACAAAATTATATTCATTAATTAACTAATTATTATTAATTATTTACCAATTAATTAATAATTAAAATTATTTACAAACATATATTAATTAATTAATTATTTTAAATTACTCCCCACCCTTATCCCCTATTAACCCAACATCCCGCTCCTAAACATTAACTACAATTTATATTACTATTAATAAATTTTCTTTTTTTTTTTACCTTTTTTCTACATATTATCGATATTTTTTACTTTGACTATTTATCGATATTTTGTCTTGTCGATTTTTTTGAGTCGATATTTTTGTACTCGATATTTTTTTATCATTATTTTAATCGATATTTTTCCCAACGATATTTTTGTTGTCGATATTTTATTATTGTCGAAATTTTTAACTCGATATTTTGTCCATTCGATATTGTGGAGTCGATATTATGTCTAGTTACCCTTTACAGGTGCGGTTGCGGGGCCGGCTGCAGCGGTGATGAACATATACGTGGTGGGCCATTCCTTTGTAAAGAGAGCGGAGAGGGCCGAATGGGAGAAACACAGGAATCTTAATTTGGAATTGGACGAGCAGTTGTTTAGGTGTCATTGGAGGGGTAAAGGGGGCATGCGGTGGCACGAGTTGGTGCCGGTTTTGAACAATGTTGTGCGGGGGGGGGTCTGCCCGGATGTGGTAGTCATTCACGTGGGTGAGAATGACTTAGTGCAGTGTAAGGGACTGGCACTGGTGAAACAAATGAAGAGGGATTTGCTAGAGATCAGGAGGCAGTGGGCGGGTTGTTATGTCATTTGGTCGGAATTCGCAACCAGGAGATGTTGGAGGGGGGCGGAGAGACCTGGGGCAATTGACAAGACTCGGAGGAAAATTAACAGGGAGATGCGGGCTTTTTGTGAGAAGGAAGGGGTGGGCAGGATGGAGCACCCGGAGCTGAGGTATGGGGCGGTCTACTTTTTTCTGGAAGATGGAGTGCATTTATCGAGATATGGGATGGAGCTCTATATTGTACAGTTGAAAGAGGCAGTAGACCGGGCGGTAGGGGTGCACAGGTATTCAAAGGTGCAGGAGTCCTAGGGGGGGGTCGAAAGCCGTATGGGGGCTTTCGAGTGGCGCTTTTTCCTAGTTAAACGGGGGAGGTAGGATAGGAGGAATGACTTTTCCTGGCAGAGGGGGAGGGAGTGTACATATGGCAGGTGTTGAAACAGTTGAGGCAGGCGTTTGGGTATTTGGTACTAATGTTTATGTTGTTGGCGGGGAACTGTTTAGGGGTGGGGGCGAGGGGTTTTGGCAGGTATACGTATAGTTAGTTAGGCCTAGTTTTGTACGGCAAAGGCCAAGGATGTGGTATATTGTTAGGATGCACCTGTTTCTCAATAAAGCGGCCTTTATCACACCTTACATCTGTCTCTGGTCGGTTCTTCCCCTCCCCGTCTCCCGATGGGCCCCAATGGGGCTTTGCGGGGGGTGGCCGACCGGCGGGAGGCTCGCCCCCCCCGGGGATTTTGGGGCCCCGGGAGGAAGGGGTGGGGAGGTATTGGACGGGGGACAGGAAGGGTGAAGCTGGTTAGGCTGGGCAGTGGGTTCTAGTTGTTTTTGGGCTGGCGCCAATAAGAGCGGCCATTTTGGGTCACTGTGCACTATTTCATGGGACAGTGACCCAGCAGCCGGGGGGCAGGTTGATCGTTGTCCCACCCACCCGCCCTGTAGTTCTTGGTTGAAAGGGGGGGTGCAGGGGGGTTGTTTACATGGGTCTTGATGGCACGGGAGGGACCCAAGGGGGTTTTGTTGGAAGCAGGTGCGTTCTAAGGTAGGGTTTGGCTGGTTGTGTTGTCACTGGGAACAGGTGCTGGAAAGTTATGTTGGGTGGCGCTTTTTCCTAGTTAAACGGGGGAGGTAGGATAGGAGGAATGACTTTTCCTGGCAGAGGGGGAGGGAGTGTACATATGGCAGGTGTTGAAACAGTTGAGGCAGGCGTTTGGGTATTTGGTACTAATGTTTATGTTGTTGGCGGGGAACTGTTTAGGGTGGGGGCGAGGGGTTTTGGCAGGTACACGTATAGTTAGTTAGGCCTAGTTTTGTACGGCAAAGGCCAAGGATGTGGTATATTTACAGGAGGCACCTGTTTCTCAATAAAGCGGCCTTTATCACACCTTACATCTGTCTCCGGTCGGTTCTTCCCCTCCCCGTCTCCCGATGGGCCCCAAACTGGCTGCGAAAGTATTTATCTTCGCCGCTTTCAGTTCCTCGCTGTCATTGCACCAAGGCAGACACCGAGGAGGAGACGGGTAGTGGCTGCACGCGTCCTAAGCTGATTCATTCAGAAGGTGAGGCACACTGCTTTTTAGAGTAGCAGCAACACCGAAGTTAAAACCCCCCGTATATTGAATGCCCCTAGACTGCTTACGCAACCGTGGTATTGCCTTAAGCAATATAAGCATAAGCAACAGATGAGTTATTTACCCGCATCGCGCTCCCACCGTAATATTTACATATTGTGGCAGAAATAGATAGACAGGACATATTGAAAGCCCGTAGATAGTTTGCTCATCCGTGGTGTTCACGAGTGCTCACAGGTAAGGCGCTTGATTTCTCGTTAAAACTAGGAGACTGACACCTTGCCCCTCTCCCACAACTTTTTTATCCATCACGAGATTGATAGATGATTGCTTCCTTGCAGATAACACCTCCCAAACAGCTCTGAATCAAAGGCCCGGGCACCTGCCCTGCCTCATCGAGTATTACCAGCCTCCCCTTCTTCCCTCACACTGAGGTAAGCATCCGTACTCTCTGCCATTACATCATCAGTAGCACTGTTACCATCTCTGTTTCTTACTCCCTCTTTCTTTTCTCAATCCTGCAGTACCCTGCTGGGTCCGATGTGAGTATCCTTATTCCTTTTTACACTTGACCGGTGTCTTGCACTTCATACACGTGGCTGCACATACCAACTGCTATTGTTTTAGGTACCCCTTGGCGACTCAATCATTTGTTCTTAATATAGATCCTACTGGACTATAGCTTACGCCACTCTCTCCCCTTTTTAAATTGCAGATGTCCCTATATCATTAGGTCCTGAAGAGACCCTGTATCTTTGGAGGGGTCGAAATGCTGTCGACTTAAAAGAAAAAGAATCATTACACCAGCACAGAATATTGTTCACAGTGTCTGAGAACACTGTTAAGAAATATAAATGGTTGATATTTCAAAATAATGGAAACCATACTGTAATTGTCACAAATGTCACACCATTTCCCTTTTTGGATCCAATTTTTCACTGGGGACACTAAGCACTAATTTTTATGTATATTTGAAATCTGTATGAATATTTGTTATAAACTATAAATACGCAATCACACTGTACTCGGCTTCCTTTATGTCTGAAATCCATTATTTCCATAATTGATGAAACTGTAATCCTGGTGCATCATGACAAGATATACTATAATTTCTTTTACCACTAAAAGTTTACAGAACGTTGCTGTTCTCATGTATCATCACAGAAATGGTGTTGGTGAAATTACTTTTTAATAAAAAATGATTTGTTTCGCGCTGTTATGTTTGTTTTGAAGAAACTTCACCAGCACCATTACTGTCATGCAACTTGAAAATGGTAACGTTCTGAAAGAAATCCAGGGATAGCAAACTGTATTACACTGTTGACATGCATCAGATAAACAGTTTCATTAAATGTGGAAAAGCTGGAACGAAAGCTCAGTGGGTTACACAGTCACCCTGACATCCATGTGAGACCTCCAAGTCATAAAATCCAATCTCGCGCACAGACTCAGTCTCTTTCCTTCATCCTTATGAGGTCAGTAAGTTGAGAACCTATCAACTGGGTTAACTTCACCTATGTTATTTACAGCACTTAGAGATGGCAAAATTGTAGTACCCAGCAGTGTGAAAATAAGCTTTTTTTGTCAGACATAACCCTGACTTTTTGCTACTCCCCTCTTACGGTCCAGAAAACAATGTTTGTTCCTTTGCGCCCTTTGTTTCTATTGATCATTTATTATAAATATAAATTTATTTCCGCAAAGCCATTAAAAGTTTCCAATAAAATACAATAAATATACAGTTATGAAATTACAACTCATTGTACGTGAGGAAGTCTCGCAAATAGCAGCTTGAATCAATTAAAAACATAGGTTAATCAAAAATTGCTCACATGGAATTAAAATTAACAAAGTTCAGAATTCGATAACAAGCCAAGTTCCAGTATATCACTGCAATAAAATCAATAATAAAATCATACTCACTAATGGCAGTTCTTCTTTTTGCCTACATCAATCCTATACATTTGGCTATTGCACAGGCATACAATGAGGAAGAGTCCGTTCTCAGTAGCCTAAACGCGGCACAATGACTAACTGAGCCCAGTTGTCTGCAAATGGATGCCCGCCATGACGACTAAAACTGGGCATAAGCCCGGCATGCAAACAACACATGCGGCACAGACTAGATTAGACCAGGGCAGAAGGGGCAAATTGCAGAATCAGATCCCAACCATTTTGCAGTAAATTATTTCAACGGGAATGTCCCTACTCTGAATTAATGCCATAGTTTCCTATCTAACAGAACTCTCATCAGATCCCAATACTTCTCTAGGCCAGGAACAGATTTAAAATGTGAATAATTCCCCATCAATAACGCGACTACAGCGGTTTTCCCCTCCCAATGTGATGTGAACGCCCAGTACTACTTTTTCAATGCCCCCTTAGAGGGGATTTGGGCTACACAAGGATAGAACAATACATCACTGAGGCCTAAAGAAACCCACACTTTTTAATCGAGGTCAACCAAGGGATTTTGTTGAATCCATCTACCTAGATGATATCTTGTAGGGCAGCAGCATAGTTGGACAACTGTGGAGTAGCCCATACTCTACACCAAAATAACAAAGGGTGAAAAGGTGCCCTTTCTATCCTCCATATCTAAAAATATAGGACACAATGGAGCCCTAGGCAGGAGGGAGGCTAAATCTCTTAATAATCTTCTCTTATTACTCCAGAATGGAGACTTCACTAAAGTCCCCCAACTTAACGCCATAGAGTGCAGCACCAAGGGCCTTTGCTTCATACACCTATAAAGCTGATGGTCCTGGCTTTGTAAAAGATGCACGATGTTCCTTTAAAATGACACAAAATGTATTGAGAAGTTTTTGCAGATGTCTTGGATTTTTAGAACTTAAAAGACTGACATCTGCAAATAACAATATTGGGTCTTGGTGTTGACTATGGTAGGCACATGGGCTGGGCACTCAGAGAGATAATCTTCCAGACCATTTAAATATAAAGAGAAAACGGTGGTGGCCAATACACACCCTTGTCGTACACATTTCAACCGAAATCATATCAGTCAGCTGTCCCTGAGACCCCCATCTAACCCGGGCAAAGTTTTTCTCATGAAGCCTATCATTGAGAACAAGATATCGTGAGGCATGCTCATCGCCTTCAAAACCTGCCTCCATCATCTATTATTGTCCCACTCCTTCTTAGCATTCAACACACTATGCTGATATTCCTTTCTGATGACTGAAATCATTCATGGATATTTCATCTTAATTGCCCTAGCCAGGGTGCACCTTAAGCGCCTGCACTTCCTGTTGAACCATCTATTACCTTTTTTGGGTAACTTCTTTTTGGAGGGTGGGTAAATTAAAAAATAGGCTGCTATATCCTGGAAAAACACCCTATTCAACTCACTATGGTCTAAGGGGGTCACCCACCTCGCCATTACTTTTTGAGATTGTGGTCAGTGTCGCCTTTACATCTTTGCTAATGTTTGAATGGATTTATGGGTTATAAATAACCTGGCTCCATTTAAGGTGACCTCTAGCCAATGTATATACATTGGTAGTACTAGTTAAGGTTGAGGGGCTCAACTGTATGCTTATCAAACATTGCAAAGATTATTATTATTTATTATTTATTATTTTATTACGGAATTGTATAAAGCGCCTGGTTACGCGCCCCGGCGTGTCCCCGCGCTGAGAGAGAAGTATGAAGTGGCCAGAACAGGGAGATTACATCAATATTGAGCGGAAGAGGTGGGTTTTAAGAGCTCTGCGGAACTTGGCTTCAGAAGGTTCGAGGCGCAGCTCCATCGGAAGCATATTCCAGCTCTTGGCTGCAAGTAGCCTGAAGGATCTGCCCCCCATTCGGGCTTAATGAATTTTGGGGACGACTACTAGTCCGGTGCCATAGGATCTGAGCATCCGTTCCGGTCTGTACGGAGTGATAAGGCAGTGTAGAGGATAGGGCGCCTTGCCCCCGATGATGCGGTGACACATACATAGTGCTTTAAAGGTAATCCTTTCTTTGACCGGAAGCCAGTGTAGGGACTTCAGAGCAGCTCTAGAGGCCGTTCTCCTAGGGAGCCTCAGCACCAGCCGGGCTGTGGCATTTTGGAGTACCTGGAAACGATTGAGGCTACTAGCTGTTATTCCCAGATAGAGGAGGTTGGAGTAATCGAATCTTGATGTAACCAAGGCATGCACCAGAGTCTGCCTGGCACCCACAGGAAGTAGGTCCAGGATCTTCCGTAGACTCTTGAGCATACCGAAGCACATCCCAACTACATGATCTATCTGGGGAGCAAATGACAGGTCAGAGTCAAACATCACCCCAAGATTTTTCGCCTGTTGACAGGGCACTCGAGTGGAGTCCAGGCATGCAGGCCACCATGCCGAGGACCACACATCCGGACCACCTCCCACCACGAGCACTTCAGTTTTGGACCCGTTCAGCTTCAGGCAGTTGTTAGACATCCAGGATGCAAGCTCCTGCATGCAAGCACTGAAGCTGACTGCCGCAACATCAGGTGCCCATGACAGCGAGATGACCAGCTGTGTGTGATCGGCATATTACACTAATTGGATGCCATGACTTTCCACAATGGTGGTTACAGGGGAAGCATAAAGGTTAAACAGGGTGGGGCTCAGGGCAGAGCCCTGAGG
Organism: Lissotriton helveticus; assembly: GCF_964261635.1. Lineage (NCBI taxonomy): Eukaryota > Metazoa > Chordata > Amphibia > Caudata > Salamandridae > Lissotriton > Lissotriton helveticus. The sequence continues at coordinate 749,467,755 of NC_136069.1, read as the reverse complement.
AACCCCTTGATCAAGGTTGAACATACGCGAGTAGTGTTCTCCTTGTCTGACCTGAAAACCCCTATCGGTCAGGAAAGATTGGATCCACCTCAGCGCTGACCCAGTGACTCCACCTTTGTTAAGACACTGTAGCAAGGTGAAATGTGCTACAGTGTCAAAGGCTGCACTTAGGTCAAGTAGAATGAGGGCCATTGTATCTCCCTCATCTACCCCTTGCCTGATGGTCTCAGTGGCCATAAGCAACGCAGACTCAGTGGAGTGGCGGGACCGGAAGCCAAACTGAGTTGGATGAAGCAGGTTGGCTTTCTCCACAAATGCCATAAGCTGAAGATTTGCCACCTTTTCTGCCACTTTGGCCAGGTGGGGGAGGAGTGAGATAGGAAGGAGATTGTCCAGCCTGTCCCAGCTAAGATTCTGCTTTTTTTGAAGTGGGAGAACTACAGCCTGCTTCCAACTTTTAGGTACAGTATTGGATCTAAAAGAAAGATCCAGAACATCCCTAATATAAGGTTCAAGGATCTCGATACTCTCTCCAAGAAGTTTTGGTGACGCCGGATCGTGGGGGGATCCTGACTTAATGGAGCGGCATATCTGCTGGAGCCCGTCAGGGGATGGGGTGGAAAAGTGGTCCAGCCTATTGACCCCCACAACTTCCAGTATACTCTGCCTAAACTCTGTTCCCATTTTCTTTCCCCCTGAAAAAGTGGAGTAGATGGTAGCCACTTTATCAGAAAAGAAAGCAGCAATGCGTTGCAGGATTCCTCTGAGACCGAGGACGGGTCAACAGATGAACCACAGAGAGAGATTTCTTTGTAAATTTTGAATAGCTCCTTGGTCGAGTTTTTAGCTTCTCCTATCCTACCTGAAAAGTAAGTTGTTTTGGCATGCCTGATGAAGCTATGATATTCTCTGCGTTTGTCTTTGTACCTCTGTTTTGCTTGATGGAGGTAGGCTACCCTCCACTGTCTTTCTAGCTGTTTGCATTGCGATTTAGCTAGGCGAAGCTCATCGCTAAACCAGGGGGTGGATTTCTAGGGTCTGCTGCCGGGATTTTTATGACAGAGAGGGGCTACATCATCTAAGGCATTATTAATGCGGCCTTCTAGTCTATCTGATGCAGTATCAACATCCTCACCTCCTGGTCTGCCGCCTTTAGTCAGTGCAGTATCTAACTTGGCTTTGGAAAATGCAGACCATTTACGGCTCATATATTTAGAATTGGTACGCTTTTGGGTCTTGCTAGCAGAAATATTTATTATAAAAGGCACTAAAAAGTGGTCAGACCAAGGAATAGGGACGGGGGCCTTAACTTCAATGTCTTCCCAGTTGGCGAAAATAGGGTCCAATAAGTGGCCCTTTTGGTGGGTAGGGGCCTTAGATCTGATGTGTAATTGGAGGGATTGTAGTTGCTGACAGAGGTCGGTGGCTCCTTTGTCCAGTTGGTCATCCAAATGGATGTTTAGGTCACCTAAGAGCATAAACTTGTCCCTATGTAGAGCCGCTTTTGTTATACCTTCAGTGAGGCTGGTAGTAAAGTGGGTAAAAGGACCAGGGGAGCGATAGACCAAGAAGCCCTTCATCGTGTTACTAGAGTTAACCTTAATGGAAAAGGCTCCTGTCTCACTGTCAACGATAGCGAGAGGTTCAAGTTGACAACAAAGTGGCTACTTAGATATTATGGCATAAAGGCATAAAGGATTGTGGTAGCTCTCCACTCTTTCTCTTATAACCATATCATCGACTCAGGACCACAATCTTAAGTTGACCAAGATGTAATCAATGTGGCTTCTAAAATCTGATTTAGTGCACCCATGGGTGGCCCTAACACCCAATTCAATGGACAGCGCTTTTGATTGGAGGGCGGCCTGGGTCCATCTTTTAACTGGGGCAAGCTCCAGTTGGGGGATAGCCCATGGTTCGTGGTGTTGAAGTCCCAATTGAGGATCAGATTTTGGCGTATCTAAAGCTTATCCAAATGTGCTTCTAGAGATTGTATTGTCCCAGAATCATGTCCTCGCCCTTAGCATCACACTGTGGTCCCCCCCACTACTTACTTTAATACCTAATATATCAGGGCAGTCAACAGCAAATAGACAAATCTTAAAATTTCAGAACGACTTCACACATATTGTTAGGCCACTAATAGAACTACCAAACGTCCTCGGCTTAGCTCAAATTTGATCAAATAAGTACCCCACTTTAAACAAAGGCTCGGTAGACCAGATTTCTTGGAAAAGGGATATGTCATAGTTATCAATAAAATCACATCATAGTGGTTGCATCAGCTTGGCCCTAAGACCAGCCACAGAGGCATTGATCAGGTCAAACATGGGCAACAATTTAATGCACTTAGGGAAACCCCTAAGCTGTCGCTACATACTGGAGCACAAGGGGTAGTAGTGATGCTAGGAAGAGTGTTAAATGGGCAAACAGGTCACCTACTATTCGGAACCTTGGTGCAGTCATACTTCCCCTCCAGTTGTCAATTATTGTCCTCCAGGCCAGAGAGGATCTGAAATCTATTCTCATACAATGACTGGTCATTGTGTTGGAAGCGACTATGTGATTGAATCTGATCGTGTCTGCTAGGTTTGTGGGCTAAAAGTTTGTGAAAGGAGCCCATTGGCACAACAGTTATATTCCCTGGCTGAGCAGTGCCAGTGTTAGCTTGATGAAGGACTTTTCCTGCTACTAAGGCCCTGCAAAAATTTACAATGATGCAATTCCCTTGTAGTTGACACGGTAGCAGCCTTATTCTCCCAACTCTCCTTACAAAGATAGTTCCCTCATGAATATTATGACCACTTCCCACTTTACTATAAGCCAGTGTATCAGCTTATTTTGTAATTTATCATGAGGAGGGATTCACCACGAATATAGTCCCTAGCCACAGCAAGGGATGAACTTGCTTTCCTCAATCTCTCATGGTTGGAACAGCCGTTACATTGCAGCGCAGAACAGGCAACAATGGGAGTGGACTTATTTCACTTTCCTGTAGTGATTCTGCAAAGGCTGATTCCACTTGTAACTTCATCCGTAGTTGCATGTGATACTGACCTGGTACCTGCACTAAACTCTTCCTTGGGTGTATCAGATAGACATCCCTTTCCACACTCACTAATTTTCCCAAAACATCCTCAATAACAGCAAGGTGGGCATACAGTGGGTGGAGTCTGAGATCAAGTAACTCGCTTAGAGGCCCTCTAATGTTCTCCAAGGTGGTTCTATTAGGATTCAAAGAGCTAGATACCCTAGACTGCTGTTTTGCACTTGCAGAACGAGATTTAATAATTCCCGCCTTTGACTTAGAAGCTCCCTTTCTACGTTTAGCCACGGGACGGGGGTCAGGGGTGGATATGTCCAGGATAGCACTGGTGTTGGCTCTTTCTCCACTTGCCCGATCATCTTTGCCCACAGTGTCCTCGTTGCCCGCAATGGACGTACAAGCACTAGAAGTGAATAAGATGAGCGTGTGCAAGACTACCCCTGTGATGGTCCACTGAGGTAGGCGATATGGATGAAGGTTAGGTGGGGGTTGTGGGACTAGAGGTAATACATTTGAGAGAGTTTTTTTTCAGCCAGTTGAATTTCCTTAGAGATGAAATCCACTGCCCAAACCAGGAAACTGTTAATAGTGGTACAAGTGTGTACATGACAAGACCCCAAGCCGACTGATGGTACTTTCCACATACCCATTGTCCAAGGGTAGACTAAGAAGTATGCCTTTTTGGGGAGAACAACATAATTTCAAAAGAACACAGTACCTTTGTGCAACACCATTAGACCAGGGTGGAACAATGACAATGACGGCAGCAGGAGCTAAGAGGGGGGGCCCAGTCCAGCCTCTTTCAGACAATGGCGGGTGAAGACGGGCCTGTCTTGGCTCGGTATTTGCCCTGGCATGTCTCAAGTGCGTCCCGCACTGCAAGAGGTTGGAGAGGGTTTTAAACCTCCAGCATTGGAGTCAGAGTCCATTGCCCACTGGGGGATTCAGTCCTACTTCAGTGCCGTTGTCACAGCAAGGTTACAATCAAGTTTGCGGGCAGGAAACCTTAAACAGTGTGACTTACGCTGCGGGAGACTGGAGTCGGTTTTAAACCTCCTGCATGGGAGTCCATGCCTGTTACACACTGGGGGATGTAGTCCAACCCCAGTGATGTTGTCACATCAAAGTTTCAGGCAAGTTTACGTGCAGGGAACTACCAACAGAATAGCCCATGATGAGGGAGGCTGGCGTGTGTTTTAAACCTCCCGCATTGTAGTCCGAGCTCGTTGCACCCCGGGGGATGTAGTGCCAATGAGTGCTGTTGTCACAGCAAGGTTTCATAGCAAGGTTTCAAGCATGTTTGTGGGCAAGGAACTGCCAAAAGAGTGACCCACGCTGCTGGAAGTTTTAAGCCTCCCGCATTGGAGTCAGGCCATTTTATATGGCCAATTTGGTGGACTGCACTGAATGAAATTGGGCTACTAGTTTTCAGGCTTGAACGCTGGTTGCAGGTTCCCAAGAATATTCTTCTGGGCTGAAGCCTTTCAAGGATAATATATACCAAAGACATCCATTCAAATATTTAGAATTTAGTGATGGATTGCACTGTGTATTATGTCTCATCATGAATGAAAATCGGGAGGGGTCTTAGGATGCCCTTCGTACTGGCTGGTTTGTGTAAGGAGGTATGGAACACTGGGTGAACATGTAAATTACCTGGTAATTTCAATTTGTAGGCTACTAGATTGATTGGTTGTATGATCTTCAAATGTCTAACAAAATAAGGACAACATTTAGCATGATGTAGAAAAAAAAGATTCTGGGTCGAGAACCAAAACTGGTCTTAAGGCGGAGGCAGGAGCTGCTTGACGTCTTTTATCTGCCTGTGCCTTGTATTTTGCTTTTGCTATAATTAGGTGCTGGTGTTCTTGTAGCAGAATTGTCTGAATGTCACAGGCTTTTTCTGAAACTATGGGTTCAGAGAAAATTTCCAATGGTTCCATAAATGGTAGAAAACTTTGATACATCCCGTATAAACTAAAGGGTTGTAACCTGCTGAGGAATGTTTATGCTTTTTCACACTGTCATAATAGAATTACTCAAGAACCTGGTGTATCTGCCAAATAGCAGAGCAGGTACTGCTTTAAGCCTTGGTTGACCCTCTCCATTTTCCTGTGTATTGGGGGTGAAAACTAGTTAAAAGTTTGGTTGTGACTTGTAACATTGAACAGCAAGCTTTCTAAACTTGGAAGTAAACTGGGATCCTCCCGTTTCCAGCCAAAGTAATCGAGAAGACCGTCAACAAACAGCTGGCCGCCTTCCTCGAGACGAATGGATCCCTAGACCCCTCACAGTCTGGCTTCCGAGCCAACCACAGCACCGAGACCGCCCTGATCGCTGCCACCGATGACATCCGAGCCCTGATGGACAACGGAGAAACAGCGGCCCTCATCCTCCTAGACCTCTCCGCGGCATTCGACACTGTCTGCCACCGCACCCTAGTGCAGCGCCTCAGCAACGTCGGAATTCAGGAGAAGGCACTGGAATGGATCGTCTCCTTCCTCGACGGAAGAACACAGAGAGTCCGCCTACCACCGTACAAGTCAGAGGCCACCGAAGTCATCTGCGGCGTCCCTCAAGGATCCTCGCTGAGCCCCACCCTCTTCAACGTCTACATGAGCCCCCTCGCGGCCATCGCACGCCAACACAACCTGAACATCATCTCCTACGCCGATGACATCCAGCTGATCCTCTCACTGACCAACGACCCCGCCGCTTCCAGAGCCAACCTTCACGAAGGGATGAAAGATGTAGCCGAATGGATGACGACCAGCCGCCTGAAACTGAACTCAGACAAAACGGAAGTCCTCATCCTGGGCTCCTCGCCCTCCGCCTGGGACGACTCCTGGTGGCCCCCCGCCCTGGGCACCGCACCCACACCGACAGACCACGCACGCAACCTGGGCTTCATCCTGGACTCCTCCCTCTCCATGACCAGACAAGTCAACGCCGTCTCCTCGTCATGCTTCAACATCCTGCGCATGCTACGAAAGATCTTCCGGTGGATCCCCACCGAGACCAGGAAGACGGTCACCCAGGCCCTCGTCACCAGCCGACTGGACTACGGCAACGCCCTCTACGCCGGAACCACCGCCAAGCTCCAGAAGAGACTCCAGCGGATCCAGAACGCCTCAGCCAGACTCATCCTCGACATCCCCCGACGCAGCCACATCTCCGGACATCTGAGAGACCTGCACTGGCTCCCCGTCAACAAGAGAATCACCTTCCGTCTCCTCACCCACGCACACAAAGCCCTACACGACCAAGGCCCGAGCTACCTCAACAACCGCATCAACTTCTACGCTCCCAAACGCCACCTCCGATCAGCCAGTCACGCCCTCGCCGCCGTCCCCCGCATCCGAAGATCGACAACAGGAGGAAGGTCCTTCTCCCACCTGGCCGCCAAGACCTGGAACTCCCTCCCGACCGACCTGCGCCTGACCCAAGACCACCTCTCCTTCAGGAAGAAGCTCAAGACCTGGCTGTTCGAGCAGTAGCAGCACCCCCCCCCAAGCGCCTTGAGACCCTCCGGGTAAGTAGTGCGCTATATAAATGCCCATGATTGATTGATTGATTGATCCCTGATCCAAAATAATTTTCTTGAGTAATCCATGTATTTGTACAATGTGTGTCATCAGTAACTGGGCCAATTGTATAGCATTGGGAAATCCTTGACATGGGATAAAATATTCAGGGTTTTAGTTCACTCTTTCTTCTGATCTTTAGGTAATGCAGTGAAAAAGTCTATGGATAAGTGTACACATGGCTGGTTAGCACTTTCCAAAGGTAGAATGTTATGTTATGTTATGTTAAAAGAATTTGTACAGCGCACGGTCACCAGGCGGTTTCATGGCACTCAGGACAGAAGGGCAAGGGAAAGGTGCATGAGTTACTCATGGACTTGTTGGAAGAAGTGGGTTTTTAACAACTCACGAAAACAAACATAACTGGGACAGAGTCTAAGGGTGGTCGGAAGGGAGTCCCAGAACTTAGGGGCCAAAAAGGAAAAACACAGGCCGCCGTGTTTCTTCCGTTTGTACTTTGGACTGGCCAGCAAATTGTGGGAGGAAGACCGTAGATCTCGTTGGGGTGCATAACGCTGGATACTCGACGCAATAAATACTGGGGCTTGATCGGACAGGGCCTTAAAAATGGTACAACCAAGTTTAAACAGGCAACGTTTGACCACTGGGAGCCAATGAAGGTTCCTTAGTAGAGGCGAGACATGTTGGCGTTTAGGTTGGTGAAATACTAGTCTCGCTGCCTGATTCTGCACCAGCTGCAACCGATGAAGTTGATAGGCAGGGATCCCGACATAGAGGGTGTTGGCATAGTCAATCCGGGAGATAATTAATGCCATAATGACGAGGATGAGCGCCTCAGTGGTAAGGAGCCTGCAGATTTTACGAATCCTGCGGAGGTGAAAAAAGCAGGAGGAAGTAACTGCATTAATTTGAGGCTTCATTGACAAGTCACTAAAGATAATTATGCCAAGGCTTTTTACTGAATTGACAGGGCTGGGAGGGGACCCAAGGGAGGGTGGCCAAGGGAGGGGTCGAGGTCTGGGATGATCTGTTTTGGCGCAGCTTATGTTACATATTTTCATAGTCTGTGCCATCGGGATGTTCTCTTAATTAATTCTAGAGTTTTAGCTGTTCCAGGGTAGCCTGCTGTGAGCACCACATGACACCAATAATAGACTAATGCCTGCAACTTTTTCGTTGATATAAATAATTGCTTGGCATGGAATGGTACACCAAATATTATACTCCAGCTTTGGTCCTGATTGATCTAATGCTGTTTTTTTAGTTTCTGAAACATTTGGGTCTGTTCACAAACTGCACTTTTGAATAAGTTTACATTTTTTAGTATGTTTACGACATTGCTGTATTCACAAACTTCACTTTTGTAGTAAATTATACTTTTGCAGTAATTTAAACTTTGCACAAAGTCCAGCACCACACATGGCCAACCACTGGTACTGCAAGACCTTCCTATAGAAAATAATGGAGGTAGGGACTTAAAATAAAACCCCTAGAGAATAAAGTTAAAATAAATTACATTATTTAAAATAGTAAACAATATAAATACATATAAATTAATGTGAGCAAAATATAGAAAAGTAGTATATTAAAAGTGAAAATGGGAAAGTGACATTATAGTTAGGTGACAATGTCAGTTAATATGTAACATTTTAACGTAAACTCAAAAAAACATTGGAATTCACCAGTTATAGCTAGCTGAAGCAACTATAACTTGCAACCTCACCATGCCCAATGATGAAATCAGCAGCGAAGCTCCGAAGGCAGGGAAAAACTCCCTTATGGGAAATAAAGATAAGGAAAAGGAGAGGGAAACTGCCAGTCCATTTAGGACAGAGAAGCGCAGGGGGCGTCAAGTTGAACTACCCCCTGAAGCGGTTCCTTTTGTGGTTGTCCTCACGGGTGTTCCGGAATTAGAGGAGGGTAGGAGGGAAGGGTTCTCCCAGTTAAAAAATAAAACCATACATTGGCTTAGCTAAAATCGACCACTTCCCTTCTATATTAATGGAGAGATTCTGCATGTCCGGCGACTTCCGTGGCTGGGAAGTAGAATGAAAAACATAAAGGGAGATCTAATTCTCATCAATTTCAAAGATCCCAGGGCTGTTGGATGTATTCTAGGTTGGACCCCAGGGAACGTTGGTGATTCCATCGTTCCTTGTGATCTGACTTATTTTTACCCGAGATCCCCAGTGAACCCTATATTCCATCCCGGGGTATTAACATGCCCGCAGAATAAACCATCTATACCATTTAACAACCGGTATATGATGCAGGCACCTAATTTCATGACTGCTGAAAATGTACCTGGGTGGGAAACCGAACCTTTCAGGAGCCATAGAAATGGAACTAGGAGGATGAACCATCTGCAAGGAAATGGGAGGATGGACCATCTGTTACCATTTACCCCGTTGGAAGTCACAAATAGGTTTGATGCCTTCTCAGGCTTTGACGAATGTGATTGACAAACGGGAGCCCCCATTAATATGCGATCTACAAATGAGAACCTAGATGTAAATCCTAAACCTAGTCCTTTAGTGCAAGTCCTGGCATCAGAACAAACTATTCAACCCATTATTGTTATTCCTCCTGATGACTACCCACCACTGAACTGTGACCCTGAGTTGGGGACAGGTCTTACCACTTCTATTATTAATGATCTCTCTGGTACTTTGGACTGTGAACCAACTAAGCAAGATTTGTTGGCTGCCCATGTTAAAATTCTTTCCTGGAACGTGGCGGGTCTTAGGAATAAATTGCCCGTCCCAGAGTGGGGCTCTTTTATGGCCTCACACGACATTTGTATGTTGCAGGAAACCTGGGAGCTAAAAGAAAGTAGGGTTGAGGGCTTTGCAACATACGACATCTTGGCAAGTATGGGTGAGAGGGGCAGGCCCTCGGGTGGGCTGTCTATATGGGTTGGCACGCACTTAAGAGTTAAGGCATCTCAAATTTGAACTAATTCAATGGATCTCCAGTGTGTGCTGTTGAGTATGTTAAACGGGCCGGACATTGCCCTGATTAATGTATACTCAAGGCCAGTTAGGCGGGGCCTTGAGTCAGAGGTTGTTGAGACCCTGTTAACATTTATCCAATCGATTGATTCATCCACTGTGCTAATCCTGGGTGGAGACTTCAATTGTCATTTTGAGCCACTCATGGATCCGAATTTGAGCAATCCGGATGAGGTTGACTTGTTGTGGGCTATTCCTGACCCATTGATCACTCGGGTCAAGGCATGGACTCCCCTGGTTCTGCAATTGCAGTCATTCTCTTTAGCGACATCATTGCGAGCTTGTAATGGGAGGGTGGACCCTGATAGACCAGGGAAAAATACGTTTAATCGATCAAAAATTAGCATCACAGTAATCGATTACATTTTTATTGAGGCCAGGCATTGGGAAAGGCTGCATGAGTTCAGGGTCATTGAAAGATTAGACAGTGACCATAACGCTTTGGTCCTCTCGCTCAAACCGGGGAGCTTTGGGTTGAAATACCAATGGCAGAACATTCCACCATCGTGCCTTTAATAATAACAAACTGTAGGCGCAGGGTCAAATGGCCAGACCTTCAGATGTCCACCAGTAAACTTGCCGAATTATATGAGCTTGTTATTCCATTCATTGAAGATATGGGGAAATTCGGCCACTTGGGCAGGGCTTCTGAAATACATACTCAATTGGCTGCTGCACTCAAAGACATTTTGTACCCGGTAAAAAAGTTAAATCACCCTCGAACTGCAACTTCTAGATGGTTCAACGCCTCATGTCGGAAGGCCAAAAAGGCCCTTCTCACGGCAATAAAATCTATTAATAGGGAGGAAATTTGGGCCCATTGCAGCATGTACAAAAAGGTAACTTGTGATGCCAAGAAGGAATGGGAGGCCTCTATGTGGGAGGAATTGGGATCCGCGCTTAGTACCAATGATTTTAAATCATTTTGGTCCATAGTTGCAACTAGATTTAATGGGCATACTCCCGCATTTGTTCCGAATATTGCCCCTCTAATTTGGGAAAGCCACTTCTGCGATCTTTATGGCATTGTTGAGCCTCGTGAAAAGCCTGTTATTACTCTTGAACCTCAGCAGCCTGGGAGCATTAGTGGGGCTGAACGGGGACAGCTAACTACTGTTCCCTTACGCCCCGCTCCAGTCGAATTTTTTACTTTGGCTGAGGTAGAGACAGCTATAGGCAAGTTGATTCCTAATAAGGCCCCAGGTCTGGATAAACTGCCAGGGGACTTGTTTAGGATGCAACCGAAAATCTGGGCCCCCTACTTGGTTGTTTTGTTTAACGGTATCCTACAGGGAGATGATTTGCCCCCTACTTGGTTAGGAGCTGAAATTGTGCCTGTCTTAAAAAAGGGCTGCCCATTAACCTCCTCTAATTATCGACCGATCAGCTTAATCGATACATCTCAAAAGCTGATGGGAAGGGTTATCCTCGATAGGATCCTAGGGTGGATCAAGGACAATGGGATACTGTCTATACTCCAGGCAGGCTTTAGGGCTGGTACCTCCACTCTAGATCAAATATTTCGCCTGCAGGTCCTGTACTGGAAGACAGCTAAGGTGGAGGGTGGCAGCCTCTACCTTGTGTTCGTGGACCTGCGGGCAGCTTTTGATCTTGTTCCGCGTGGAAAATTGTGGAGAGTACTAGCAGACCTGGGCCTTCCGCCCTATTTGCTAGCTATTCTTTCCAGGCTCCATGAAAATAATTTTGCCCAGGTGAGGTGTGGCACGCATGGCGAACTCACAGACCAATTCCCTGTTCAAAAAGGAGTTTGCCAAGAGTGCGTTCTGGCGTCAACGTTATTCAGTCTCTACATAAATGGCCTTGTGGAACATCTGAATGGTGTAGAAAATATCGATGCCCCTAAACTAGCTACAGGTAGAGTGCCCGCTCTGATGTTCGCAGACGACACTCTGTTGTTGTCTAGAACATCATCGGGCATTCAGAGAATACTTGATGGCTTTGTGGAGTTTTGCGATCTTCGGGGGTTGGAAATCAACCTTGGCAAAGCAAAATTTATGATTTTTAATCCCCCAAAACGCGTACGCCCAAACCCTGTTTTACATGGTACTCCCCTTGAAAGGGTTAAAACATTTGTTTATTTGGGTGTCACGTTAACAGAGAATTTTGGTTGGAATACACAGATTGCTAAATCCACACTTAAGCTATCCCAGCTAGCGGGGGCATAAGTTAGGTTTACAGGGCGTCTACTTTAAGGCCGGTGTCCCCAGCCCTAGAGATATATTGCCGTCAGGTTAGGTCGTTAGCAACCTATGGGGCTGAACTTTGGGGGCACAAGCAGATTATGAAATTTAAAAAGGTGGAGCAGTCTTTCGTTAGAAATCTAGTTGGGCTACCACCTAGCACGCCATTGATCCCCCTTAGATTTAATCTTGGCATGTTGCCAATAGAGGAGATCATTAGTACTAGACCAATTATGTTCTGGAAGAGGTTGTGGTCAGTCCCTGAATTGGATGCGTATAGAGCGGAATTTTCTGAGATCTTTCCCCTTCTTAAAAATATAAATATCCCTTGGCTTCAGCATATTAGTGCTGTTAGTACCCATTTAGGTTTTCCTGAACTGTGGGAAACTCCTGAGATTTTTTGCCTTGGAATATCTAAGAAGGAACTTCTTTCTCAGATACGTATATCAAACTACCAATTATTAATGAGCTCTGCATCACTGGGTAAGCTGACATCTGAGTTCCTCCTAGTTAAACCAGAACCTAAAGTTGAGGAATTCATGGACTTAATCGAACCCCCAGTTGCTCGAAAGTTGTATCTACAGTTAAGGCATGGCACTCTTCCAGTTAGGTCTTTTACATCTAAATGGCTAAATCCTAAGAATGAAGTTTGCCCAGCATGTAGCTAAAAAATTGAGGATGTAACCCATGTGCTGTTTTTCTGCCCTGCCTATTCTGCGATTAGAAAACGTTGGCTAACACCGATCTGTAAGAACCTGGGACTTCTGCACTTTACGCAGGCTTGTAGGTTATTGACATATGATACACATCCTCCCATTGTGTTTGCGGTCTCTCGTTATCTATTTAATATGTGGCGCAGGAGATACACTTTTTTATCTTGATTGTTGTATATACAGTTTTTAACGTCATGTATTGTGATAACTTTCAGTTTAATTCTCTTTTTAACATGTTATGACTATTTATTGTCTTATTGTTTGTGCTGATGTATTTTATATGCACTTTTTATGGTCGTTTGACCGAAATAAAAGTTATCAACAACAACAACAGCAATGTAATTTTAGTTATAATTTGTGATGTGGCCAGTTCTCCCATATCTCTTTGAGAATTACTGCAGTGGCACTGATTGGATCCCAACTTAATTTTCCAGACTCTAGGACTTTCTCACCTTGATTATGGAAATTCAGCCATCTGTGGGCGTCCAAGAAGTGTATAGTTCACCCGCAAAGAGTTCAGAACGAAGCTATTGTCTCATCTCAGGTATGGCTATGCTTTAGAATATTTCTCCAGTACTGGTCAGCCTTCATGGATTGCCGGTGGAGGAGAGTACCCAATCCAAAGCTCTTATCGTCATACACCGCATTGTGCATAGCTGGGCACCTCAGTTCTGGAAAATAAAGTGTGATGCTAATTTGGAATCCCCTTGCACCACCGATATGTCATCTTTTCCCATATTAAAACATTGCACTGTACCAGTTGAGATCCCGAGGCCATTTTATATTGTCCCTGTCCAGGACATTCAAACACTCAGCATGGGACAGGGATTTCTCTAATACTAAAACTAAGTTATGGAATGTCCTCCCTGGGTCTGGAATGTATCACCAAGTATCTTTCCTTCTGTAGGAAGATGAAAACGGTGACTTTCCTCTCGCCCTTTCTTGGTATTGTGTCTTTGCTTCTGATGTTTTCAAGTAATTTTGCTTACTTTTCTTGGTGCCACAAAGCTCCAGCATATGTGTATTTTAGACATAAATTATAGAGTTGTCAGTACCCTTTTCTGAAATCTCGACATTGGATATTGTTCAACCCACAGTCTATGGACTAACACCCAAATACATTGCTGATTGTTTATTCATATATATATTGTTTATTTATATATATATTTGGCATATATATATTTATATATATATATGTTATATTGTTTATTCATATATATATTGTTTATTTATATATATATTTGGCAGGACGCAAGATGGCCACAGGGGTAGAGAGCTCCGAAACCGAGCTCCGGGCTCAGCAAAATATCACCTAATCAGAGCCCCCCCCAGCGCTGCCTAGCACCAGGAACGCGACCGGAATCTGCGGCGGAATAGTGCAGCCTGTCCCGCTACAGGAAAGCAGAGTTCTGTCGCCTGATCACTCTCACGGTGATCGGCGCTCCTCTGCCCTCCAGCGACCCCAAGACACTCACCCGCAGAGCTGCCGACCGCGTCCGGATCCCCCAGCGTATGCAGCTCACGCGAAGCCTGAGCTGCATACTCCCGACCAGCCTTGGAAGACCCTAGCTCCTGCACCGGAGCTCAGGGATTCTCCGCCGACGCTGCCCGCCTCGCCTGTCCTCAAAATGGCGGCCTCTGAAGACCTCGCCTGACCGAGCCTTCCCCCAGAGTCGCAACTTCCATCATTTGAGGTCGTGAAAGGGCTGAGGGCGCTAAACTTCAGCCCCGACCCCCACTGGCAGGGATTAAATTCCCCAACCGGAGCACAAGGACTCCCAACGCTGCCATCCCTCCGCCTGGCTTAAAAATGGCGGCCAAAGAGGACGTCGCCTGACCGGAGCCTACTCAGTAGACACTGTGAGTACTGGCATTCTTTTGGGCACCACCAAGCTTCAGCTCTGACTACCCCACCAAATTAAGCCTGTTCACCAGAGCCCCACGTTTCCAGCCACAGCCGGCCTGTGCCTGACTTTAAAATGGCGGCCAAAGAGGACGTCGCCTGACCCACACAGAGATACTGGTAGATACTGGGGGCGCCAAACAGAGGGGCAACAGGGATGTCCTGCCTCATCATGCAAAGGGAGCTTCAGGGGCCCTTGCCACATCTCCAGTGTGATCTTTTCTAGTGAATTCATAACCAGGACACCCCAGGAAAACAAAAGTAGGTCTACAACAAGGAGATAATAAAAAAAAAAAAAATAAAAAAAAACCCAACGAAGAGAGCAGTAAAGGAAGGGAAAGAGTGCCTTCCACCTAAGCAGAGGCCCTGAGTCTAACTGCCCTGCCCCCGACCATCAACTGCAATCCGTTGCGCAGAATAGCGAACCAGGAGGGCTTGCAATGCCCCACATGACTTCTAACCACGGGTCCTACTGAACTGCACCTTCAATCTGTCGCCTGCCCTCCGGGCCACTCTAGCGCCACACCCCTACCTAATCTGGCTCCCCTCCCACCACACCCACGATGGCCCGGGACCAGCCCCCCCCTCCACCAGCCCCACTTGCCCACCTTAAACCTCACAGCCGAAACTCCTTCACCATCATTTTCCCCCCACTCCTCTCTACTAAGCAGCAACGCACCCTCAAGCAGAAACTCATTCGCAATCACAAAGAAACCCTAATCACGGACATCTACCACTCGGCCTCCTACGGACCGACCAAGATGGACCTAATATTCCACACTGAACGACCAGAATACTGGGTCTCCACGATTAGATCGCGGATGTTCATCGCCAAAACAACTTCCACTCTCCACAGCTGCAAACTAACCACGACTCTTCCGTTCAGATCAGCTGGCAGAGGCTACATAACCGTGACCATCTTTACCAATGGCACGGTCCTCATCCAAGCTAACAATGAGAACCTGGAAGCTTTCGACTCCATATTTCCCACACTCAGGTCAGCCCCTCCCACCCTCCCCATCCCCGCCTCTACGCCGCCTCCGACCACGACCACAACTTACAGTGAAGACCGCGATACTCCCTTCCGCAACCCCTACCCAGACCGTAAGGCCCCCCCTCCCCCAGTAATACCTCACCCTCCATGCTCAGCCACCCAACATCCGCAGGACACTCAATCCCCCTCCTCCTCCCCCTCCTCCAACCTCCTCACCTCCCTTAACACCAAGCTACGACAGCCTCCTACAGCAATCACCCCCACGCCAGCAGGCTGCCTTCAGATAACGAGCCACTTCCCCTCAAGTCTCCCTACATCCCTCAATCCACCCCTGTCCAAGCACCCCCCTGTCCTCCTCCCTTCCTCCCCCCTGTCTAAACCCCCGCCGGACCCTCCCCTGAACACCTCCCCCGTCCTTCACCCTATCTCCCAACCCACCCTGAACACCCCCCGTACTTCACCCTGACCCCTATCTCCCAACCCACTCAGAACACCCCCCCGTCCTTCACCCTGACCCCTATCCCCCAACCGACCCTCTCGAACCCTAGCACTCTCGGACCCACCGCGGATGCCTACATCCCCTTCCTTGAGGCCATATCAAAACGGCTCGCAGCCCTGGAAAACCAGGTCAACACTATCACCCATGGTCTTTCAGAAATCATCTCTAACCTTGGAATAGTCTGTAATCCCTACAAACTCTCCCCCCGGACCTCCCCCCACGTCAAAACGTCCTCCATTTCCTCTCCCACTCCAGTGGGCTCAAATCACCCGACCGCCAGGCCCCTTAGATCAAAAGCTCCTATGTCAGACAGGGAAGCAGCCTTACTTGCCGCCACTTATGACTCCTCCCCGGCGGAGTCACCCAAATCTAAAATTCAAGTCATCACAGGTCACCGGAAAGACCGACCCATCGTCAATACACAGAGATTACCAGTCCTCACCGCTATACCTAGAGAGACTAAAGAGGGAACCACCAGTAATCAGGAGAAATTCACCAATTGCCTCCTAATCAACTGCAGATCGGCTTCTCTACACGCAACGGACCTAGCCGAAGCCATCCTCACACATGACATTGACGTTGCGTTCCTCACGGAGACTTGGCTTAATAAGACATCCCCTCCCTGCCTAGACATGCTGGTTCCACCTGGCTTCTCCCTCATCTCCAAAGATAGGATTGAACAACGAGGAGGTGGGGTCGCTATCATCCACAAGGACAGCTGGAGCATCACAGAAACCGCCTCCTTCGAGTATGACTCCTTTGAATGCCTATCCACTGTCATCAAGACAAAAGACAATGACTCTCTACTGTGCCACCTACTCTATCACCCCCCGGGCAGAAATAACGAGTTCGGAGACCAACTATCAAACCTGATTGCACAAGACTCACTGGGCGACTCCAAAAACTTAATTCTTGGCGACCTGAACATCCGGTGGAATGAGACCCACAACCCTCTAATCAAATCGCTATCTAGCCTCCTTGATGAGAACAACCTCACCCAACATTGTACTGAGGAGACTCATTACAAAGGAGCCACACTGGACGCCATCATTGCCCAAAAGAATTCTATCACGGTCAACCACATACTACCAGTTGACTGGTCAGATCACCACATGATCTTATTCCACATCAATCACCCCATCATCTCGCTTAAACCTCCGCAAGTCCCGCCTAAATGGTCGAGAAACCTCTCCCAAGTACCCCAAGACATCTTGGAAGGTCAACTAAGCGCTCTTCTTTCAAATAACACTATGCACCTCTCGACCAACGACCTCGTCGACCACTATAACTCGGGGGTAGTCGCCATACTTGACAATCTAGCTCCTCTAAAGCTCAAAAGAAACCGAGCCACTCCATCCAGAACCTGGTTCACTACGGACCTCAACGCAGAAAGAAGAAACCTAAGAACCAAAGAAAGAAAGTGGAGAAACAACCCAACCGCCATTCTCCGCCTTCAACTAAAATCAGCCCGTAGGAAGTACAACAACCATATCAAAAACAAGAAATCCAGCTTCTTCCGCGAGGCATTGGTCAAATCCAAAAACAGACCCAAAGAACTCTACAACATAATCAGACAACAAACAACAAAGCCCCGGCCCTCAACCCTACAGGCTTCCAAAGAACTCTGTGACAATTTTGCCAACTTCTTCATCGATAAAGTCCAAAAAATCGAACTATCTCTAGACATCAACAACCCACACCTCCAGAAGAGCTACTCGACCTCCCCAGTGGCACACCCATCCGACTCCTTTCCCTCCCCCTGGCTAAGCTTTCGCCCCGTCCAGGAAACTGAGATAATCGCGCTGATCTCGACCTCCAAACCTTCAGCACACATCTCAGACCCCATCCCCCCATCTTTAATCAAACAAATGAAGCTTACCTTAGCGCCCATCTGGGGAAGAATCATAAACAGCTCCTTACAAAGCGGTGTGGTCCCCGATTGTCTAAAAATGGGACAAGTCACTCCTCTCCTGAAAAAACCCGGTCTCGACTCAACTGACTTGAACAATTTCAGACCAATATCTAACCTCCCTTTACTCTCGAAAACACTTGAACGCTGTGTACTCCTGCAACTGACGCAACACCTGGACAACATCAATCTCCTGGACCCCCTCCAATCTGGCTTCAGACAAGGCCGCAGCACTGAAACTGCGATGTTGAACATCATAGACGACATCCACGGATCTCTTGACGCTGACAAGTGCTGCCTCCTCATACTCCTTGATCTCTCAGCAGCGTTCGACACGGTGGACCACAAGCTCCTCATCATGACTCTTCAAGAAAGAGCCGGCCTTGGCGAGGTAGTTCTCAAGTGGTTTTCCTCCTTTTTACACAACCGTTCGCAACTAATAAAAATCAAGAACTTCACCTCCGATACCCAGCAAGTCAACAAGGGTGTCCCTCAAGGATCGGTGCTCTCCCCCCAGCTCTTTAACATCTACATGGAACCACTCGCTAAGTTACTCAGGAACGCCAACATCAACTTCCACCTCTACGCGGACGACACGCAGATTTACCTGGAAATCTCCTCTCTTAAAGACATCCAGAGACTCAACGATGTCCTAAATGAAGTTCAAGACTGGCTGACAAAGAATCACCTGAAACTCAACCCCGATAAGACAGAAACACTCCTCATCTCAAACAAAGAAGATAACCCTCAAATCACCGAGTGGCTAAAGTCGATCGATGCTCTCAAGGGTAACCTCACGCTAGCCGACTCCGTTAAATCCCTGGGCTTCACCTTAGACCCTAAACTAACCCTGTCAAATCACATTAAGAACTCGGCGAAAAGCGCTTTCTTCAACCTCAGACTTTTGAACAAAATTAAACCTTACATTCCCAACAAGGACCTCAAACTAGCCACGCAATCTCTAGTTCTATCAAGACTGGACTATGGGAACTCAATCCTAACAGGCATCCCCAAATCCCACCTGGCTCCACTAAAAACAACACTTCACGCGGCAGCAAGAATGATCACAGGCTGCAAAAAATATGATCACATCTCCCCGGCTCTCAAAGAACTCGAATGGCTCCCTGTGGAAATGCGAAGTACCTTCAGAACGGCCTGCCTAACCCACAAGGCCCTCCACACCGGCAAACCGGAATACCTGGCTAACAAGCTCAAAAAAGCAGGCCAAGCCAGAAACTTGAGAAGCTCTAATTCCCTGCTGCTCATCCTACCAAAAACCAGAAGGAAGAGAACTGCGGATTGCTCTTTCTCAGGAAATGCCCCCAAAATATGGAACGCCATCCCCCCGCACATCAGAACTCTACCGTCCTATGCAGAATTCAAGAGCCAACTTAAATCCTTGTGCCTGATCCGCTCCCTTGGTTATGGATAACTTGGAGCTGCAAACGTCTCAGAATCCATGCGTTATTGTTGAATCCAGTACTGAGAAGCCCTGCTGTCCGAACTTTTCTTCTTTCCAAATTGTCTGTCACCGATTGCTTTTTTGGGTTTGTTTCATGTTGTTCTCTTTTTCATGCCCACTACTGTGAAGCGCTCTGATACCTTCGGGTCTTGTTAGCGCTATAGAAAACTTCTAAATAAATAAAAATAAATAATAAATAAATATTCAGAAAGAGTCCTACTAGAACTCTTCATCCTGCTAATAGTTTGCTTTTACACAGTGCAATATTTTGGAAAAACTGCACAGAGTTCATGCTTTTTTTTTGTTCTGACTTCGTCTCTGTGGAAAGCTTTGCCGTTTATTTTTAGAACCACTTCTTCTCACTTTAGATTCAGGAAAGAACTGAAAACTTCCAACCAATTTTTTCTTGGATGACGTCAGATGCTACTGGGTTTGCTCCTGAATCTGTTACAGTATCAAGAGACCTGATATGTGGTAGCGCGCTTTACAAAAGTTTGTTAACATAACATGCCATTCGCTATCCTTATCTATTAACAGAGTTTATTTTCCTAAGGCAGGGGTTCTGACCGCCATTATGCCAGGGATAGCCATAATTATGTCAGGCACGCCAACTGTAAGTCAATTACTCCATGATCACCAAGACAAGAAAGCCCTCAATAGATTCAGTAAAAGGACTAATGTGCCTTGGATAGCCACCACAGTCCTTCTCTCTGGACCAGTTCTTACCATAGCAATTGCTTTCACTGATAATCACTATAACGTTTACTACTCTATAGCACCTTCTTATGCGCATGTTTTGTACAGTCGGTGTGCTTCACTATTTAAACACTCGGTACACTTGCACATGTGAGAACATCGGTCTTAATTATCATACAACCCTTGTGGGAGGCAAGCTAGTGACAGTCTGCAATGGATTAACATAAGTAATTCTGGGGCATATTTACAAGCCCCTATCGCCATAGGAAAGTCACTTTTTACGACGTTCCTGTGGCTATATGGGCTTCGCCTTATTTACAACGCAGTGTTAAGCCACTTAACGTGGCTTAACGCTGCCTTGTAAATAAGGCACCCTTTCACGCTATACTTAGCGTGAAAGGTGTGGCAATGCAGTATGCGTTCCACCGAAACACCCATTGATTTTGACTCTGTCTCCTATTTACAAGGGCAGCGTAAATACAAGGCAACGGCAACATTAAGACCAAAAATAACCTGGTCTTAACATGGTGAAGTGAGGAGAAATGCTTTATTTCTCCTCGTTTTTGTTGTTTTAATGTGTGCTGCATGGTGCAGCTCACATAGAAACAGCAAAATGCCATGCATGATTGTTTATGTGCAGGAAGGGGTCCCTACCGGAACATAAACAATAATTTAAAACATGATGAGTTGCAACTTCTATGTGTGTTGCACAAAGGGGAAACGTCCATTACAACACAGGCATTACATCACAATGCCTCTACAACGCAACTTTTACAATGCAAGTGCCTTTACATTGCCTGCCATTACAACGCATGCCATTACAACCCATGTCATTACAACGCATGCCATCACAACGCATTTTAAGGTTAGTAGTTGAGAATTGTAGCTTTTAGGGTGGGTATGGGTTTTGGGGTAGTTGGGAATAGTAATTTTTACCCCTACGCTATCCAACACTTTCCCTACTGTTGCACTCACTGGAGTGGGAATAGTAATTTTGACCCCTACACTATCCAACACTTTCCCTACTGTTGCATTCAATGGAGGGGGAATAGTAATTTGGGAATAGTAATTTTTACCCCTACGGTATCCAACACTTTCCCTACTGTTGCACTCATTGCAGTGGGAATAGTAATTTTTACCCCTACGGTATCCAACACTTTCCCTACTGTTGCACTCATTGCAGTGGGAATAGTAATTTTTACCCCTACAATATCCAACACGTTCCCTACTGTTGCACTCACTGGAGGGGTAATAGTAATTTTTACCCCTACACTATCCAACACTTACCCTACTATTGCACTAAAAGTATTATGAATTGTAATGGTATGCGTTGTAATGGAATGCGCTGTAACGGCATGAGTTGTAATGATAGTTTTAAAAAATGCGTTGTAATTGTATGGGTTGTAAAATCATGCAATCTAATATTAGTTGCGTTGTAAAAACTGCGATGTAAAAGCATGCATTGTAATTGTTTGCGTTGCAACGTCATATATTTGCACAAAGCAGCACACATACAGTACGGCCCTAGTTTCAGAAGTGGTGGAGCGCGGCGTTAAGCCAAGAAGGCTAATGATGAGCTTCGTCACTTCTTTGCAAATATGCCCCTTTGTTCCTTTACCATTCCAACTGAAATAAATACATTTGACGCTTGTAGATCTGCTGTTATAAATCTGGGATCTTTTGGTTTTTTTTCTCCAATTATTCGGTTTTGTTTGCATTGTTACATCTCTGTTTAATACCTTGAGCTTCTCCCAACATAATTATTATAAGCAATCCTCCAAATTGTGCCAGTTATGCAATTCCCCTAAGTCTGCTACCTCTAATGTCAAGGTCAAACATATTTTCAGGCCTCAAATGTGAGAATTTCCTTTTAAGACTTGGCCTCTATTATAGAATTATTAATGTGCCTGAACACAAAGGCTTTAAATCACCCTGTGAAGAGAAAGAAAGTTCTAGACTACTCACGTAAGCTTCATTGAGATATCGTCTTATTGCAAGAATGAAAACTTGACCAAAATATGACCCTTTTCCTTCGGCATAATGGTTTCTTTTTTGTTGCATGCTCCCCAGATTTAGACAAAACTAATGGTGTCCTAAGCTTAATTTCTCACACAGCCAAAATACTAATGATCTGATCGACTACAGACGCTGATGGAAGATGGAGTATATCCAAACTGTCCAAAAATGGGGTGGACTTTTTTGTGGCCACTATATATGCCACTAATGGAAATGAACTAGATTTCTGGTTTAACCTAACACAAAATCTTCTACTGATCCCCGACAAATCTTTACTTCTACTAGTAGGCGACGTCAATCGCCTGTTTTACCCTACTATTAATAAAGACTCTACTTGTAGATATCAACCTCCAAAATCACATACAATTATGGGAAATCTCTGTGATAAGCTTAACCTAAAAGACACATAGAGACTACAACACCCTGATTCAAGAGACTATACATGTTTTTCGAGGTAACTCATACTGACGTATTGATTATATTATGATCTCAGGAAACTTAACTCATAACCTCGACCAAATATCTATTGAAACTAAACTAGTCTTCAATCATTCATGTATAACCTTCTCGCTAACGGGATTTGAAGTTAAACCCAAAAATTTACTCTGGAAATTGAATGAATAAATACTTGCAATATCGGAAAATGGAAATATGATAGAAATGGTGATTGCAAACTTTTTAAACGACAACCCATATCTGATTATACACCATTGACTAGATGGGAGGCTTTTATGGCCACAATTAGAGGTATCCTGATACAAGTTAGATCTAAGATGAATAAAGAAGCACATTTGAAATAACAATAATTAGAAAAAGAGATCAAATCTTTATTTTTCCTCTTTCCTCCCTCATGACTAAAACTATGAATATAATAAGATCTTAAGTACAAGAGCAGGGATTTGGATTAACAAACAAAAAAGCTTGAAATTGTGTGAAGCTAATAAAGCGGATAAAATACTCACCTCTTACTTAAAATATTAACAGCAAACAAAACCTATAACCTGGATTAAAGACAATACCAAACACATACAAACTAATCCCTACAAGATCGCAGATACTTTTAAAGAGTTTTATGAGAACCTTTACTCCCCTAACACATTGGTAACCAATCTTGAGTGTGAAACATTCTTAGAAAAAATGGCCCTCCCCTCTCTAACAAGTCTCTTAAGAGCCAGTAAAGCACTGGGACCAGATAGCTTTTCAGCCCAATTTTATAAAACCTTTGGTGATCTTATTAGTGATCCTCTTCTTCAACTATACACCCATTTTGCAGTCTCTGATCGGGTGAGTGGGACTCTTGTTGAAGCTATTACTGCGATCATTCCTAAGATAAGCAAAGATGTTTTCCTAACCAAAAATTACAGACCAATATCTATAAATATCATAGACTGCAAAATGTATACACACATTTTAACCAACAGATTGCAACAGCAAATTTCCAAACTAATTAATCCATTTGAAGTGGGATTTCTGAAAAATCACCTCTCCAATGATAACATAAGATTACTCTGTCACATAATTGATAAAGCCCAGACCCTCTTTACTCCCACAGCTGTTATTACACTAGACACTGAAAAGAGTTTGACAAACTTGATTAGACCTACCTCCAAGCAGTTTCTCAGAAATGTTATCTTGGCGGATCATTCATCAGAATGGAGATGGCTTTATACTCCTAGCCCAGTGCTAGGGTAGAGACTTGGGTATTATCTTGAAATGATATCTTGATTGTCACCAAAGAGGCAACACAATATATCCAAGCAATAATGACAACAATTGAGGAATTCTCTTGAGTACCTGGATATACTCTTAATAAAGACAAGTCTGAAGGGACACTGCTAAACAATCTAGGATCCAAGGAGTTTTGGGGTAATGCAAGGGTCGCCTAGCAACCACACCATATGAAATAACTAGGCTTTGAGTTCTCCAAATACCTTGTAGAGACCTTTAAGCACAACGATGCGACAACAATTAAAAAAATCACAGATCTGCTAGAATGATGGTCCCCCAAGTTCCTAACGTGGTTGAGAAGAGTCAAAGCAATGAAGATAATGGTATCGCAATTGTTACATTACCTAATTTGCATGTTACATCTAACACTATCTAATGAGTTCTCAAATAAACTAGACTGTCCTATTAACAAATTCCTTACGCAAAACAAAAAACCCAAAACCTGCATAAAGAAATTAAGACTCCTGAAAAAATTGGGAGGGAGTTAACTTGGCTATTTTCAGAACATACCAAACAACCTTCCTATTCAAACAAGGGATTCAATGGCTAATCCACAGCAATGAATATCAACCTTTATGGTTATTAATAGAAGACCTGATTATCCCCTTAGTAAACCTAATCTAATTCCTCTCAATGAACAACATAACCACCCCACATACCAAATATATCACGAACAACACTAGAAGGCTTTACTGAAGGTTGACTATCTTCTTGATAAATCCTGCACCTCTAAATTGACCTCTATTTGGAACAACCCCAAAATTAAGCTAGATGACCAATCTCTTCACTGCCCGAACTGTGAAAATCAGGGCCTTTTTACTTTGAACCAGTTTGGAATGGTTAAAAACCATCTGTCTTTTACTAATCTACAACATATCTACACCTTGCATAAGACTGATTTCTATACGTTCCTGAAACTAAAATCATTTATATACAAACATACTTTTGCTCATAAAGATCCTGCCCTTCCACTTTTTGCTCGAATCTGTTCTAGAACTGGGCATAAAGTCCCCAAAATGTATAAACGTCTGCAGCCTAAAGTGTCTAAGCTACTAAATAAATTACACCATAAATGGGTAAGAGACGCTCTCGAAGTTACCAATTCATTTAGTTTGTCAAAGGTTTGGAAATCTCCATTTACCAACAAGATCACCTGGTCCTGGTACAACCCAAATAAATTCTAATACATAGGACCTTTTAGACTGGAATTGTAACAATAACATCAAGGGTGTAGCTTCAGGGGATTGTTTGGGATGTACACTCTCCTAATAAATGTATTCTCTAGTAAATAGTTCAGGTGCTTTCAGTTGGGTTTGGTGAAGTGGCTGACAGATTTTACCTAAGATTTTAAAATGCACACACAGACAAAAACAAGCACACACACACTATATCCTCTCTTTGTTTTGAAGTTCTTAAAACTGTAGGATGTGTTACAACACATTGTCTTTTAAGTAACCCCTACAATCTGCACAGCTCTCCCTGCCCACTGCCGCCTACGCCCCTCATGTCCTGCTCCTCATATAATGAACTTTACCCCAAGTGGCGGCCACCACAAACAAAGGGTCGTGGGGTGGGTGGAGGGCACATGGGAAAGGTCGTATCACGTGGCGGGGGTTTAATAATAAAATAAGAATAAAAAAAGAACTTTCCAGAAGCCAACAGCCTCCTTGCCACCTTTCCACCTGCGACGCGTTGCGCTTCCACTGCTCTTCCCAGCAGCCTCTGTGGCAGACTCCCATCCAGTCCCCGCCCTGCTCTTCTATGAGAGCAGCACGGAGATTGGCCTGAGTGGGCTCAAAAGTTGCTACAACATTGTTTTATTTTTCATTTGCTGGCTCTGAGCCAAACAGTGAGGCGATGCTCCTCCGCCATTGCGGAGGAGCCGCCGCTGCTTTACCATGATATGCAGCCTGATTGTTTTTTGTTTTTTTTACAAATATTTTTATTTGCTTTTTAAACTGCATAACAGGCATGACATATGTTATCATCCCCCATTCCCCGGTATCCCTCCATCCTCCTCCTTCCTCTCACCAGACCATCAATCTAACAAGTAAAACGACAGATCTGAAAAATAGTACCCCAAAAGTCTCTACATTGCAAGGTTCATGTGATTGTCTCCCCGTCTGCATTATGGGCAAAAGGTTATCCCCTCCTCCCTTTTTCACAGTCCCCGTCCAGGCCATGATATCGTCTCCATTTCCCCCACACTCTAGTGAACTTCTTGTGGCATCCCCAAGCTTTGTATGTGACCCTCTCTTCTGCCATATACATATCCATGCCCCTTCTCCAGTCTCCTATATGGGGGGCATGGGAGCACCCCACGCTCGGGTCAGGTCTCATTTAGCCACCACTAAGGCTAGTGCTATGAAAATCAGGAGTTAGGAGATTCAAGTCGACCTATTCGGTTATTCCTAGCATCAGTTTTGGCTCCACCGGAAGGGCCACCTCCAGTACCCTAGTCAATTCCCTCATGATCTTAACCCAGTATTCCTGAATTATATGGCACTCCCAGATAATATGATAAAAGTCCCCCTGAGCATGCCCACACCGCATGACCGTCTGTCATAATATACCCTATGGAGAATTTTATACTGAATGAGCCAGAGACGGGACTTAATTGCGACTTCTCTATGATGCATCAGGGCTGTCTCCCAGTCTACCGTGTCCATCTCTCCCAGGTTTTGTTCACACGTTTCTCTAAGCTTCCCTAGCTTCCCTAGTCTGTCAGGCATATTATTAATCAAAGTTTTATATGTCAAGCATACTATTTTGCATGGGATTTGCTCCTGTAATAGGCGGCCCTTGAGCAGGGCATACTCTGCCAAGGGAGAGGAGAGCGCCGCCTGTGCCCTCCATGCATGGCGCAGTTGCGCATATTTCAAGTACTGAGTGTGGTGCAATCCGTATTCTAGTCTCAGTGTCTGGAAGGACTTAGGTCTCCCCTCTGCAGCAGGTCTCCTAATGTAGATACTCCAATATCGTCCCACCCTTTAAACCCCTTTAGCTTGTGCAGCTCCTTTAACCAAGAACAGCACCATAGCGGGGTCTGTTTTGTTGGTTTGTGCGTCCAGCCAACCGTCTTAGTTGCCCTCTCCTACACCTCTATAGCAACCCGCGTTGCTGAGTACAGTCTTTCTTTCCCCCTACCCCCGTATATATAGTGCAAACAGGTGCGGTGCGCCATTGTCCCTCTCTCTAGTCTATACGTGGGTGATCAGCCGGAGCGTGAAGCCATTCAGTTATCGGCGATAAGTGTTCTGCCCAGTAATATGCTTCAATATCTGGCAGGGAGATCCCCCCATTGTATTGATTCATTTGCAGTGTATCTAGGGCTTTCCTGGGTTGTCTCCCCAGCCAAAGCAATGACCGAAGCTCGGCATTTATATCTTTAAAAACCTGGCGGGAGAGGGGGAAATATTCATTTTGTAGGGCATAGAGAAAGCGCGGCAACGTAATCATTTTGAACATTGCTGCGCGGCCTAAAATTGTGAGGGGGAGAGTCTTCCATCTAATAGCGTCATTAACAAAGTTTGTGAGCACTCGCTGGATGTTTCTCTGGTAGGAGGGATTTGTATCCGTGGTTACATATACCACCAGATATGTAAACCCTGTTCCCGTAACCCGAAGGGCACCAGGCAAGAGGGGCGAGACCTTTCCCTGCCTGGGGTTATATCGGATCGACTTGTGCCAATTTATTATTTATCCTGAAAAGGAGCCATAGCGGCCCAAAAGGGTAAACAACACTGGGATTGTGCTGACTGGGTGCGTGACATATAAGAGGACATCGTCCGCGTAGAGCGATTATTTTCTCCTCGGACGTATCCGTCTGCTTGATTTTAAACCCTCGTATCTCTGTTTCCTGTCGAATTTCACAGGCCACTATCTCAATGGTAAGGGCAAATAGTAACGGGGATAAGGGACAGCCCTGTCGGGTCCCTCTCCTAATGGGGAAATCGTCTGACAACACCCCGTTCACTATTACCCTCTCGGGTCTGTATAAAGGAGTCTCACCCAATTCCGGAATGTGGGACCAAAGCCGAATTTGGCAGGAACATATGTGGTTCCTGACGGTCTTGTACCTCCATCAGCCAGTTATGGGTTCTCCTAAGATTTAATCTGGTCACCCTGTCTGGCAGGAAGCCTGTCTGATCTAAGTGGACCAGGTTGGAGATTACCTGACACAATCGGAGTGCCAGAATCGTCGCCAGGAGCTTGACCTCCACATTCAGGAGAGACATGGGGCGGTAGGATGCGCATTCCTCAGGGGGTTTACCTTGCTTATGAATAGGGATAATTGTGGCCATAAGGAGGTCAGGTGGTAGAATGCCCTCCTGGGCTGCCTCTGTGAACAGGGTCAAGAGGTGGCCACTACGCAGCGTGATTGTTAAGACATTTGAAGCGCACCCCCCAAACTTACTGACCAAGCTATGCCTCTAGATAACATTGGCGATTAAGAAGTTACAAAACGCCATTTAATGATTGTTTATGTGCAGGAAGAGACACCTGTCCCTTTCTACACATAAACTATCTTCCCCTGCAACACAGACACCATTGCACTATGGTGTAAGGGTGGCTGCATTGGTGCTAGGCAGCTAAATTTAGCGCCCGCGCGGGGGGGAGGGGAACACAGGGCTGCACCATATTATTGTAAATATGGTGCAGCCTTGCGTTTCAGAAGTGGTGGAGCACGGCTTTAAGCCAAGAAGTCTAACGCTGTACTCCGTCATTTCAATTGTTCATATGCCCCTTAGTCCTGTATTTCCCTGATAAACAGTAACTGATTTATACATCAAGCTTGTACCCCACCCTGTATTTCGATTGTATCCCTAGGAGGGCAATTATCTCCAACTTTAGCTCCTAGTGTATCCTTAGGAGTGCAAGTAACTCCAACCTTTGCTCTGAGTGTATCCTGGGGAGTGCTAATAATTCCAATCTGTATTTCAAGTTTATTCCTAGGAGTGCCATACTCCCATTAGAGATTTTGGTTATTCTGCTCACATGCCGAGATGAAACCTATAAGTTTGTGTCACTGAAGCTAATGTATGACTCATTGTATGGAGAGACTTTTGGTATGCGGATGGTAATTGCCTCCTCTTGTTATTTCCAGTGCATTGAAACATCCCAAAGCCAGAGGTTCTGTTCCAGAGCACATCTACCTCACAAACATAGGAGGTCTCAGACGTGATAAATCCTGTTACGAGGGTCGCACAGCCCCTGGACAGCTCCAATACCGGAAGTCTCTCTTTTCATATTTTATCTAAACCTTCCTGCCCCCTCCATGTTTGAGGTCTCTTTCTATAAAAATCAATGCTTTTGTTGTGCTTTCATCTATGTTTGTCAAGATAGTTTAGATGTTAGATTTGTTATTGGAGAAACATTTTGAAATATTATAGTTGATTTCTAGTAAGTGAGAGATAGGTGTTGGGTAATTATTATTATTATTATTATTATTCTGAGTTTTGTATAGCGCCTGGTTACCTATAGGCATCCCAGCGCTTACCAGAACATAACACTACTAGAGAATGAAGGGATTAAACAGAAAACAAAAAAGTTTTTAAAAGTTTTCGAAACCGAAGAAGGCTAGCTTCCGAGCGCAGTTGTAGGGGCAACGAGTTCCACAAAGAGGCCACATTTATTGAAAACCTTCTGCCACCCGTTCTTGCCTTTTTCACCCTGCCAACCTGAAGGAGATGTTGATGGTCAGAGCGAAGAGAGCGAGGGCCCTTGTAAGGCTGGACCATCTCCTCCAGAATAGGTGGGCCTACCCCGTGCAGAACTTTGTGAGCGATACAAAGTGACTTGAATTTCACCCTGTCCCTCACAGGGAGCCAGTGCAGTGCCCTCAACGCCGGGCGAGCAGATTGACGCCTGGGGAGACCCGTCAAAAGCCTGGCCGCCGCGTTCTGCACTTGCTGCAGTTTATTCAGGGTAGATTCGGGTGCACCCAGGAATAACGCATTGCTGAAGTCCAGCCGCGAGATGATAAGTCCCTGGATGAGAAGCCTTCGGGTGGTCACTGGGAGCAGAGGCAGAATCTTCTGGGCTGCGCGGAGCAGGCCAAAGCACACGCCAGCAGTCTTTTTGGCATGAGTTTTAAACGATAGGTCCTGCTCCAGCCATACCCCCAAGCTCTTGATCTCCTGTTTGGGGGGGGGTACCGGTCCCAGACAGTCTGGCCAGCTGCTGGGGGACAGAGATGGAGAGGAGTTCCCCAGCAGCATCAGTTCCGTCTTGGAGCCATTTAACTTTAGGGCTGAGCTGCACATCCACGTGTAGATCTTCTCGAGACACGTGTGCAGCCGGTCGGGATGGTGCGCCGACTGGGAGAGGCCTACCACCAGCTGAGTATCATCAGCATAACTGATGATTTTAATACCCAGCGGCAGTACCACACTCTCCAGGGGGGCCATGTAAACGTTGAATAAGGTAGGGCTCAATGAAGAGCCCTGTGGCACACCACACTGGAGAGGGGTTGAAGATGATTTTTCATGGCCTTCCCACACCTCAAATGAACGATCTTCCAAAAAGGAAGCGAACCATTTGAGGGCCAGACCCGTGACCCCCACCCCTGACAGCCGTTGGAGAAGCACCTGATGGTCCACGGTGTCAAAAGCAGCGCTGAGGTCCAGGAGGATCACTGCCACTGATCCCCCCGAATCCAGCATGCTCCTAGCATTCTCCACGACCGCCAACAGGGCAGTGTCAATCCCCTGACCGGGACGAAAACCCGTTTGGGAATCGCCCAGGAGGGTAATGAGGATGCGTACATTGATTTAGGCCTGCAAAGAGAGTTTGAGGTTGTGAGCAGACCCCCCATGGAGTAAAGTGTGAGATCCAAGGTTTTGGTTCCTTGACTTGCATTGCCCTCAGGAGGAATAGGAGGTCCAGCATCTGCTCCAGTGTCTTCTCCAGGTGAGTGCATGACAATGGTTGGCTTTATTGTCAGTGTTGTGTGCTTGATTTTTATTCAATGGCTTGCTTTCTATTCTTTTGTTTGTCCCTTCCCTGCAGCACAGTCTGTTTACGATCCCAGTAGCGTAGCCAATGGGTCATGGGCCTTAGTGCAAGGAAAGAAATCCCCCCCGCTACTGTCTGAATTATGAAATACAGTAGCAAGTAAGGTTCAGTGGACCCCCTCAGGCATCTGTGCCAAATGCCACTGCACCTGCTGCACCAAGGGAAGCTACTCCCATGCACTGATCCATTTGAATGACTGACTTGTATCTTTCTTTATGATCTTTTGATTGGCTGATTTGTAACCTTCCAGTGGTTGGCTTTAGGTGAACTACCTTTTTTCTTTTTCATTCAGCACTCAATGAGAGGGATGTGTTTTCTAGCTTTATCCATCATGTGCTACTCCCCTCTTAGATACCCTCCCCCATATGGTGTTGCTCTCCACCTCTCCCAGCTTTTCTGCAAAAGGACAGCAACAGGGACTTTTTTGCTGGGGTTTGGCTGATTAGCAGACTTTAAGAGTTGTTTTTGTTTTACCTCCTACATTCCACATATTTTGTAAAAGCACAAGCTTTGACACACAAAGGCTATCACAGTGCTAGAGGAATGGTCATTTGCTGCCCTCACTCAGCTGCATCTGATGCAGAAGATGTACTTAGCATGACATGTCTCCTGGATGCCTAAAAATCTGCACCCTGGGCTCTGCCAAGGACCAGCTGAGACGTTACTAGATACAGTTGCCCTGATATATGTTTTTCTTTTAAGTGTGCAAAGCAAGAAACCAATATTATGTACTTTTTAAATATTTGAATGTTCTTTCAAAAAGGTTGTCTAACTGTATTCTACTGCAGTTCAGTGAAACAGATTGATCAATAAATCAATAAATCCGCGAAATCAATATAATTATCAAAATAATGCGTGAATGACCTTTTTTAGGATTGCTCGTATGAACAATTTAATAGCCATTATAAGTAATTTACAATGCATTATGGTAACACTCAAATATCTGAACAAGTTTAAAACTTTTGGTTGTCATAGTTACCCTGTCAGTGACACAGCTATTGGGCAGAGATGTAACTAGCGAAGATGCTCATAGCAAAGAGGAAGATCTTTTAAAACATGTATTCTCATTTGAGCTCAGCAATCATTGGCAAACGCAACATTAAAGATCAGGCTATTCCTTCCACATATTCTCAGAGCCCATTAAGAAGTCACAAAAGCTCTATAAACCCAGCATTCACATGTGCTAGATATGATTCGAGTCTTAAGACGAACTATAAAAACCTGTGTGTGTTTTAGCACAGTTGAAACAGAATGCTCGAGGTTATAAGACATATGAAAAACTAACACTTCAGTTGCTTTACATCCGCCTGATTAATAAACATATGTTCATTGCAATTGTTAGGGCACTGTTAACATATTTAAAGCTGTTGACAGGGGGAAAAAACAGCATTTTCTCTTGCATTTGCCATGTTTGCAATTCTAAACTCTATTTATTGTGTGATGCTCAACTTAGGCAATTTGTTCTATTGTATTGGTGTTAATAATTTTAAAAAATCAGTGAAACAGGATAAAATATTCTCAAACATCAATCACATATGCATTTGTAAATCTCAATGGGCTTAGCCCTGCTCTCGGTAGATAACATATGGTTATTGTTTTCTAAATGAATTAATTATTCTATGAATCTCATAAGAATTGATGTCTGAGTGACTCACTGAGAGTTGAGCATGTGATCACGGTTCTAGCACTTATAACAGAAGCAGACACATTACCCCCTGAGACATATAAAGAAAACTCAACACAATCGATGAATAAAAAAGCGTATACAAATGCAAAAAGTTGTACCTTGTCTGCATCTCTGGGCATTGGCAGGGGCTTACCCATCCTGGGTTTCAAGGAGGGAGTTGGCTAATCATGTAGACAAGTGTATATATTGTCCCTGTTTTTTCTCAAATCAAGTAATTTAGGGAAAACAAACTTTTGAATTATATTTTGAACATTTTCTTTAGTCAAGTTAAGACATTAGGGAAATTGTTTTCAGCTGAACTCTGGGTTTTCTCTCACGAGGAGACAGTAAAGAATTCTTACATTAAGAATGTTGATTATTCATGACATGTATATATGATTGTGTGCAAAGGTATAATTGGTGTTTAGCAAGTGATAAATAAAATACTTAAATTGCTTACAGCAGGGCCACAAGTGATGAATGATTCTTAATTTGCTTTTCGGTCGCACAAACAGAACCACTAACAGCTTAGGTTATTTAACATTTATGTAATCACTAAAGTATTGTTATGCTTCAGTTTTCAGAAATATCAACTTCATGTCAGAACACACAGGGGGATGTTTACAATGAAATGGTGCATGCAATCAATTTAGCTGAGACGAGCTGCTTCACTTAAAAAACGCAGGGATGTGGCGTATTAACAAGAATACGGAGCACCTATGTGCTCCCCCCTGCACCAGCACCAAAATGGCTGCATAGCGTCAGCGCAGGCACTCTTGCACCATGGCGCAAGGGTGCCTGAGTTGCAGGGATGATTGTGTTTGTAAACAAAAACAAATCATTATTGGCGTTTTGCTCCTTTATTGTGTGCTGAAGAATTCAGCACACATAGAAAGAGCAAAATACAAGGAGAAATACAAGTATTTCTCCTCTTTTCACCATATTAATGTCTCCTTTTGAATGGTGTTAGTTTTTGGTGCTGCATAAGATTTACAGATCCTTGTAAATCTGGGGCAATGTCAAAAAGCCATGGCTGTTGCGTGGGAATGCCAACAGCAACACCCACCTCATGCCTCTTCGCTCACAACCCTGGTCATATTTACAAGGCGGCGTTTAGTCAAGCAAAGTGGCTTAGCGCCGCCTTTTAAATATTGAGATGGGGAAGCATGGCTTGATGCCAAGAGAAAATGGCCGCTCACTGAGGGAGCTCCGCGGCTGCTTGGAACGAGTGTCGACTTTCCCTGCGGATTTTGACCTCACAGCCGCACAACGATGGAGTCCTTCATGATGTGAAGGACTCCGGAAGCCATTTCTGCTCTTCTTTATTCCTGGTGAGCGTTCTTTCTTATCGGCTGCGGCTAGCACGTTTCCCCTCACGGGACTCGCGACGCCATTTTATTCCCTATGCTGCTTAACAACATAGAGAGAAAAGAACTGGAATGACTGTAAATTTATATCAATTCCTGGCACAAAAGACAGTAATGAGCATCATGCTACTAATTGTTTAGCAAAGACAGGAAAAAAAATATAAACTGAATTGTTCAAAGGGAACCCTTCATCAAACACAGAATCTTCAAAAGTGCGTGCAAAGCTGAGGATAGAACGACATACCACATTAAATTTAAATCGGCAGACAGAGAGAAATAGGTGAAAAGAAGGGGTCAAAGAGAGCACATTCCTAACGCACATATGTACAATGAAAGACTGATAAATCTCCTTGTCGTTTCGCAATGTATGGAAATTATCCTATCATGTCAACATTTAGACATAACAAACAAGCAGGACAGTTCAAATTATCATTTTCTTTATTGGAAGATCCATAGGAGTAGACTTGACAAGAAACAGCCGACATGTGTTTCGTCAGTACTGCAGATCAGTACTATGACTTTTTCAAGGCTATGCGAATAGGACTAGTCACGGCGTATCCCAGATTAGAGCATATCCGTGTTGGAAATATTAAAAGTCAGAAACCATAGCAGTATGAATTCAAGACGATCATGTAACTACGAGGAACAAAAATCCATATGGTCAAGTCAGATCACTCGAGGTAATAGCTGTCAAGTAAATGCACCAGAAGGCGTTCCACTGAAGTCACGAGGGCAACTGTCCTCTATATATAAGAGGTGAGTCGTACAGAATGTCTAAATAAAGAACCCAAATACCGAGATGATCAAACATGTGTAACGGTCAGTTTAGTGGAGACATCCTTAAATATGGAGACTCGAACAAAAGAAGCCCCTCATAGTAGGTTACAGCGTGCTGTGGCCCAGCCCCACAACAAATAAGGAGCAGTGGCGTTAGAATTGACTCCACGTAATAATGGAATCAGGGAAACTGTTTCCCTGATTCCATTATTACATCTTGTATTCATACTGCTATGGTTTCTGACTTTTAATATTTCCAACACGGATATGCTCTAATCTGGGATACGCCATGACTAGTCCTATTCGCATAGCCTTGAAAAAGTCATAGTACTGATCTGCAGTACTGACGAAACACGTGTCGGCTGTTTCTTGTCAAGTCTACTCCTATGGATCTTCCAATAAAGAAAATGATCATTTGAACTGTCCTGCTTGTTTGTTATGTCTAAATGTTGATATGATAGGATAATTTCCATACATTGCGAAACAACAAGGAGACTTATCAGTCTTTCATTGTACATATGTGCGTTAGGAATGTGCTCTCTTTGACCCCTTCTTTTCAGTTGTATTTTGCCAATCTTTGATTGTCATCAGTCTCTCTTGGTAGTGGGGGACAGTGGTCTATGTAGCACTCCGTCTTTTAAACTAAAGATCTATGATTAATCCAGTGCTGTTAACAATTTGACTCTCAATAGTGTATGTGCGGTCTTTTCCATTTTGGATACACCACTACCGGTTCTCTTTTTGCAGAGAGAAATAGGTATTGACTTTTGAAAAGGAACCAATTTGCTGCAGCTGGCGCGTTTTCCCCTCACAGGTCTTATGCCCACCATTTTATTCTCATGTTGCTCTACAGTAAGGTAGGATTGGATCACAACTGACTTTCATTTGAAATCTAAACGTGCAAGCTGTTATTCATTGGGCCTGTTCTCCTTAATTTGAAGGAGGTATTTCCTGATACTTCAACAGCAGTTGCTTTTGGCTGCTAAGAAAGACATATTATTTTTCCACACACGTTTTGTCCCCCTACACTGAGACTGCGCTGTCACATCATATTTTGAACATTTTTTTGTCGCTATGCTTTCAATATTACTAAAATAAATTGCCCAGAATTTTATGGGGAGAACGAAATCTACACATCGTGTTGCTGGTACTTCCTTACCGTTTTCATCTTTGGAAGACCACAACCCCTACACTACACTTTCAGCTAACATGGAAAGCTCTGAATGCAATATAACACTCTCCCAAATCGGAACATTGGCAGCATCATGCAATATACCGCTTTCCACCAATAAACTAACTCCTAAATTGCCACTTCATCTATATTATCTTCTGGCAAATGTGTCAAAAAAGATCTTCCTTCCCCCATTACATCTCCTCCACCAAATGTTATGGATGTGCTTCTTGAAGAAATACATGCTCTTCGGCCCTAAATGGAATACACAGATTTGTTGAAGATTTTGAAAGCAGACAAACTCAAGGGTTGTATTTCTTGGCAAGGCTCTTCTCTCTTCTTTGCTCAAGATTATCCTAAAGAAACAAAGGATAAAAGAAAAATTTCTGGATATGAGTCCAGCACTTCGTACTCTCAATGCCAGATTTGCCGTCTTCCATTAATTGCTTTTCAAGGTCACGTATAAAAATGGAACCACGAACTACGAGGACCCTGCTTTCCTACAACAGTTCTTAGATCAGTGCAGAGAAGAGGATATAGATGTATCCAGACACGCTAGTTTTTAACTTTGTGATGTCAATTGTTTTGTATGCTCTGTCGCACATACATTTTGTTAGTTCTCATTTAGTTCTAAGTTTTTCTGGCTGCCTTATGTGACTATTACCTCTCATGTTTTTCTCTTTTTGTTAGGTGCAGGTTTTTTTCTTTCATACATGATTTCTGTTACCCACGGTCTGCTTTGGATGATGTCCTCCCTCCCTGGTCCATCCTGAGTTGCCTGGATAGTTGTGTCATTTTCCTCATGTGGCTTCACCACCCTCATCTTGTTTATTTTTTTGGTTGTCAGTTATTTTGTTTTCTGAATAATGGCTTATGTTCCTCCTTGTTGTACATGTTTCTCCTTCTTTGTTTCAACTTCTTTGTCTTTCTTCAGATATTATTTTTCCTTCACTAGAGACTTTTCCTTTTGCCTGTTTTTTCTTTTTTTCTCTCCCATACGTTTCTACTTCTACTCTTATTTGTTATTTCTCTCCTTTTCATAACGACTTATTTCTTTTTCTATGCTATTCAATTTTGCTGTTACAGTTCTGCAAATTCTCTGTCAAGTATTATTACTTACATAATGCTATCAATTTTTTGTTGATATAATTACTGTGATTTTGATTATTATAAATGGCTCTAAAAGTTATTTCATGGAATGTTAAGGGTTTGTGTTATCCTATAAAACGTCAAAGGGTACTAACTCATTTATCTAATTTAAAGTGTGATATAGCCTTACTACAGGAAATCCATGTCTTAGATAAGGAAATTCCTAAACTTAAAAGACAATGGGTTGGTCATGTTTTTGCCTCTCCAGGTACTGCAAATCATAATGGCATAGTCATTTTATGTCATAAACGTCTTGACTTGAGGATACTCACGTAAGATGCTGATGATGTGGGTAGTTAGGTTTCTGTTTCATTGTTACTTAACAATATTCCCATGACTCTTTTTAATCTTTATGCACCTACTGCCCCAGACGCTACCTTTTGGCCTACATAATTATCAAAATTGGTGTCTTTTCAAGATGAATAATTATTAGTTGGTGGGGACTGTAATATGATATGGACCCTATTATTAACCATAATTCTAAGTCTAAATTAATTTCCTCTGCTATGCATTTTCAGTTTACATCTACTATTTAACAATGGTAACTAGTGGATGCTGGGTGATTATGCAACCCTACAATTTTAGAATACACTTTCATTTCCCCTGTGCACTGGTCCCAATCTCGTATAGATTATCTGTTTATCTCTAGAGCACTCACACAACATATTATTCATTCTGATATTGGCTCTATATTAATTTCTGATCATACTCCTGTTACTTTAGACTTGGACCTTTTTCAACCTACTCAGGGTACAAGAAGATGGATATTCAATAATTCTCTCCTATTAGATTTCAACTTTACCCAGCAGATTGAAGTTTTCGCCACCACTTTCTTTCTTGAAAACGAAAATCCATCCATATCTCCACAGGTCATCTTGGACACCTTTAAAAGCAGCCTCCGGGGACTTTATTATTTCTTTTGTATCTCAGCAATAGAAATCTTCCTTGCTTAATTTGCAATCACTTATGGCACGCATTAAAAAATTAGAACATTCCTTTTATCACACAAATTCAAAATCCTGTCTATATGAACTTGTCAGATCCAAATTAAAATTTAATAAAATATCTACAGAAACTGCTAATACATTTTTACTCAAATCTTCGGCCAAATATTATGGAGGTCAAAAAAAGGTGGGTAAACTTTTAGCTAATTATCTTAAAGTTATAAAAGAACGTACCAAGATTGGCTCTATTCTTACTCCTACTAATAGCATGGTTTATAAAAATTAAGACATCTCATCAGAATTTATTCAATATTCTTAATTCTTTACACTTCTGAGTCTTCTGTACTTCAGGAAGATATACTTCAGTATGTATCTTCTATTAACCCACCCACTTTCTCTAATCTAGATTTTTCAGTCTTAGATGAGGATAATCGAGACCTAGTTATCCGTACTGCTATTCGTACTATTAAACTTTGTAAAGCCCCAGCACCTGACTGGTTCACAATTGAATTTTATTCTCATTTCTCTCGAATTCATATTCCTAAGCTATATCAATTATTTCACTTTTTTATTTCTTCTAAAAAATCCAGTGGCTCTTTTCAAGATATGATATGCCTAATTCGCAAGGATGGATCCCTTTGGATGCTGAGAAATCTTTCGATCAGGTTGGATGGTCATTTATTTTTTCTACCTTATCCTGGTTTGGTTTTGGTCACAGGTTTATAAATTATATCTCTTTATAACATTCTTTCCCTGTTCCCTCCATCTTATCTAATGGTCTTATCTCACCATCTTTTTCTTTGTATCGTGGAGTAAGACAAGGATGTCCTCTTTCTCCCCTTCTTTTTATACTTGCTCTCAAACCCTTCTTGATTAGAATTACAGGCTTTAAATACGGTTCCAACCAATTAAATTCCTCTGTTTATGCTGATGATTATTTCTCTTTTTCTCACACCCACAGACTTCTTTACAAGTTTTCTTATCTGAAGTACATTTATATGCATCTGTGTCTGGATACAAATTAACTGTTGACAAATGTGAGATTCTCCCACTGAACAATTTATGTTTTTCCACAGATTATATTTCCTCTGGTTTTCGTTGGAACTGGGATAAAATCAAGAATCTGTGTTTGTAGTTTAAATCTTCTATCAAAGATTCCATGTTAGTAAATTTGATGGAACTACAGACACTCTTGAGAACTACCACATCCAGATGGAATTCAATTTTTTTATCATGGTGAGGCCGTCTTGACATGATACAAATTAGGCTGGTTCCCATAATACTATTTTTATGTTTCTAATATCCCTATAAATATTGCTAATTCTCATTTTAAGATAATTTACTCAATACTATCAAATATTTTGGGGAACAATAAAAAACCTTTTATGTTTCTACATAAGCTCAAATGACCTAAACATTTGGGAGGTGTTCACTCCCAAGATTTTCAAACCTACCACACAGCATTCTCTCTTAAACAATCCTCTTTATTACTCTAGGATTTCGATGAGGATTCATTATTACCGTTATGGATTACTATTGAAAAATATTTTCTACAACCTTTCTCCTTCCCAGAATTCTTATCTTTTACACCTCGACCCTTGTCACTATCTCTTCCTAAATACTTGCAAAATACTTCAACCTTTACTTATAAATCACCTTTCTCCTAAAGATCAATTTTTGCAATCTTCAATATGGTATAATAAGCATCTTAAAATTAATAATACAATTATTTTGGAAAGATTGGTATGTTAAAGGGCTCCATTGGGTTCACCACCTTTTTCCAGATAGTACATGTATGACTTTTATAGTCACTCAAACACGTTTTTCTTTACCTGCCTCTTATGCATCTAAGTATGCGTCTTTAATTTCATTGATCCAGTCACCTTACAATTGTTTGGCTTATATTTCTACTTCTTCACCTTCACTTCCTAGTGTACTTAAAGTATTGTCTCTCTCTCCATCCGCATCCCAAGAAAATAAACATTTAACCTCTTTTCCAGCTACTCGAGATAAAACAGAGGTGGAGCTTTCCTGGGAAACTGACATTCAGCTTTCCCTTTCCATTCTTGCCTGGAATAAGGTTTGGAATAAAATTAGGAATTCTTCTAGAGCTGCCAATACTACTCAAACTTTATTTTATGTTTACAACAGACTTCTGCTTACCTCATGCATTCAGTTTCATTACATAAAATAAATCTTACTCTTTCTCCCTCTTGATATTCTTGTAATACGACTCCAGCACATTTAAAACACATGTTATTTGTATGCCATCATATTCATAACTTTTGGAAATAAGTCTGGAGACAAATCAATAACATTTTTCATACACAAATCCCCTTTACTTTCTTTAATATATTTCTAGGTAGTTTATCAGATGACGGGATTTCTCACTCAAACAACTTTCATATTATAGATTTACTTCTTGCAGTTGCTTTCCAACAGATTACCAGGGCATGGAAGGATACTACCACTATTTCTTACCGAGCATGGTGGTATGATGTTTGTTATAACTACAGACTAGATAGAGCATATGCCTATCCCATTTCCCTTGCGATGAAAAGAGATTTCTTGTGGTCACCCACTACTCATTTCCTAGATTTATCTGCAAATACAGCACAAGTTCATAATCCCCAAGTTGAAGAAGTACCTAAACCCCCATGAATGTATTTGTTTATAACTGTATTTCCTATCAATGCCATTTACTTTTCGCTTTGCCTTTCTTTCTTTATCTTACTTGTTAGGAATTAGTAAATATATGAGTGGTTATGTTAAAGATAGATATACATGAATGTCATTTACTCCCCTTCCTTTTTCCTTCCCCCACCCTCCCCACATTGCCGT
Organism: Lissotriton helveticus; assembly: GCF_964261635.1. Lineage (NCBI taxonomy): Eukaryota > Metazoa > Chordata > Amphibia > Caudata > Salamandridae > Lissotriton > Lissotriton helveticus. The sequence continues at coordinate 749,427,100 of NC_136069.1, read as the reverse complement.
AACAGTTTATATAATTAGATTTTATTTTATATTTCTGTATTATATTGAGATGCTTTATATCATATCAATAAAATCTTCTTTCCAACTAAAAATAAAATAAATATTGAGCAGGGCACAGTGCACACAGAGCGTTGGAAAAAGTGACACTCTGGTGGTGCTATGCCCTCAAAAATATGCCCCGGAGTTGGTTACTTAGAGGTACTTTTAAGCTACATCCTTTACTCTGTTAACGCTAGGTGTGTCGTCTTAATGACAGAAACTTCTTCATGCACACATCAGTGCCCAGCAGAGTGATCAGTCAGAGTGGTGATGGGCAGTGTCTCTGTTTTGGATGCAATGAGGGGAGGATCCACCAAAGTACAAGGTTTGTGCTTTATTAGATCTCTAGGTTTGAATGCAGTGACATTTCTGTGGGCCACTTTGAATTAAGCATCATAAACCTTCTTGCAACAATAGCTGTGCCATAAAAAGCTTGAAAGAGAAGATATTTGCAAGTTTTTGTGTGATTTTGATAGTAAGTCCCTAGTGTGACAGGAACTGAGTGATTTAGTTTGGGAGGGGTGCACAATTGAAAGCTACAGTCTTAGAAAAGAGGTGATAGGAAAGTGAATAGTATTAGGAGGCAGAGCAGCAAAGGTTGGGGCAGTGACGTAACAAACCTTGAGGGGGGGGCCATTGCAAAATACATGGAGGGGTCTCCCCATTCCCTGGCCTCAGTCACGAGTTATCAGGCCCACCCTTGCATAGTGCAAGCGGGGGCCCCCCATCACTGTGGGGGCTTAGGGGACTATTTTTACACAATCTGGGTGGGGGAGCTTAGTTTACAGCGATACATTGGGCAGTAGCAGATAAAGGAGAGAAAACGATAAGCGTAAATTACCAGAGGGGGGCTTGGAGTATTCTGCTCAAGAGAGGTATTGTAACTGGGTGGTCAGTATCCACAAAAGGGGTGTTCCTATTGGTAGTTCTTTAGCTTCTTTAAAAATCGGAGAAGGGGTGGAGCCTGTCAAATTTGGACTGAGGTGGAACGTCAAAAGCTCAGGGTGCAGTAGGAGAAGGCTGAAAAAAACACAATCGCAGTTTTTTAAGATGGCGAGACCGATTGTTGGAACCCTAGGTATCATCTGTGTAGGAGGAATGTTTGTTTTTTTGTGAACATTTGAAAACATGTTTGGAGGTCTATTACTATAAAAAAAAATGTGAGTGTATCACTTTTGTGAATGAATGCTTTTGTTGTGCTTTCATCTATGTTCATCAAGATAGTTTTGATGTTATATTTGTTATTGGAGAAACATTTATGAATATTAGAGTTGATTTCTAGTGAGAGATAGGTGTTGGGATATGAGGATGTGTATGTTGATTTAGGCCTGCAAAGAGAGATTGGGGTTGTCGGTAGGCCGGGGTGGAATTGAAGGAATTTGGTTAAACTGCGTTATTTTTGTTACACAGAATTACTGATAAACTCTGCCGCTTTACTATCACAATTAATCTGCAGTTCTTGGTTTCTAAATAAGGCTGGAAGAGGGAGCAGTCCCTCTATGTTTAAAATCCACTGCAGACTTAGCTTTAATCTGCAGTAGTTTTTTAGCATAGAGGGACTGCTCTCTCTTCTAACCCTGTTTATAAACCACTGCACAGCAATGCTTACCTCTCGGTGCCCTTACATACTCTACAGTAATCATTGCAGGGTATGTAAGGGTGCCAAGGGGTATGCACTGCACTGCATTTGATATTTGGCTGCTCTATATCTTAGCGCAAAATGCATTGTTGCATCCATTTTTGCACACAATGGTACATTTTGCACTAGAAAAAAAGACCCAATTGCTCACTACTGCATGTTATGGAATTCCACTGATTCTCGTGGAATTTAAATGTAATTCCACATAATTCTATGGACTCAACCTCCGTCAATGTTACCACCTCTAGTTGTTAGAAGCATTTGTCCTGTGAGTTTTGAATTAATGTTTTACATAAGAGATCTGTATGGGTTTTCATTGTTTACTGAGAGTGATGAGATCTTCTGGTCTACATGAATGTCTTTTACCATGTCCACAATAACCAATCTACAGATGACTACAAGCTGTATTTCAAACTGCAGAGCAGCAAAAAATAATGCTAAAAACCTCTAAAGTGTGTGTCTTCTATATTAATAATAATAATAATAATACCATGCATTGATAAAAACAAAAACACAACCTGTCTGGCCTGCTGCAGCACCATCTCTACTCTAGTGTTTCCATCGTGAGGGAGCATTTCTGAGTTATGCTCTGCAAGCTATGGTATATTATGGTTTGTTATGCAGATTGCTTGAGTGCACTTGTCACCAGTGAGGGTATCTGAACACTTAAGGAGGTGTGTAGGTTGAGCAAGAGTAGGTGTGGGTCATCCGAAGGACTTCCAAGGAGTTTGTTGAAGAGCCAGTTCTTCAGCTTCCTATTGAAGTCGAGTAATAAAGAGAGGTCTGGATGTGTTGGGGATGGCGTTCCAGGTCTTGGCGGTGATGTAGGAAAAAGCACAACCTCCAGCTCTGCTTTTGTGGATGCATGGGATATGTTTAAGATAAAGAGATGTAAATCACAGTTGTCTTGTGGGTTGGTAGAAGTGTAGGAGGTGGTTAAGGTAGGCAGGCCCACTGTTGTGGAGGGCGTTGAATGTGTGGGTGAGCAGTTTGAATTGGCAGCATTTCTGGAAGGGGAGCCAGTGGAGGTCTCTGAGGTGAGGCAAGAAGTGGGTGCTGCAAGGGAGGTCGAGGAAGAGTCTGGTAGCGGTGCTCTGAATGCTCTGAAGTCTTTGTGTGAGGGTATGTTATGTTAAAATACTTGTAAAGCACTACGTATACCCTAGCGTGTCTTGGTGCTAGCTCAGCGGAGAGAAGGAGGGGACAAACAGCAGGCTAATGAGTGAAAAAACAGGTTTTCTGAAGCTTTCTGAAAACCTGTAGAGAGGGTGCCAATCTTAGGTGTATTGGCAGAAGATTCCATTCCTTGGTTGCTCTGGCCAGGAAGCTGTTTCCACACCATTTGGTGTTCTTAAATCTGAAGGGAGTAACTTTGTAGGATCTGCTTGATCTGCTTGATCTGAGGTTCCTGTTTCCTCAGAAAGTCTGGTCCTGTAGCATGCAAAGCTTTGAAGGTAAAGCAGAGTGCCTTAAATTTAATGCGATCTTTGATTGCTTGAGTAACAGAGTGGGGTTTGGGAAGGTTAAGAAGTAATCTGGCGGTGGAATTTTGTAATACTTGAGGCTTCTTGAGATATTGTGCCTGAAGATTAATGTAAAGTCCATTACAATAATCCATAGTAGATAGGAATAAAGAGGATATAACTGTTTTCCTAGAATTATTGGGAAGAAAGTGTATCATTTTTTTTATGATTCTAACCGCCTGATTCATCAAGCTAAATTGCACTCGCAAAGGGCAAGATTCTCAGAATCTTGCCTTTTGCGAGTGCAATTTTTGCATTTGGGATTCATCAACCCAAATGCAAAATTCGCTATTTAAGAATTCGCACATTTGCGAAGAATTGAATTTAAGGAATCTCTATTTGAGATTCCTTAAATGCAATTCATGAAGCATTTTAAAATTGCGAAAATGCAATTTTGGGCCGCTATTTACCGAGAGGTCAGACCTCTCGGTAAATAGCAAAAACTTAGAAAAATGCTTTTAAAAGCATTTTTCTAAGTTGCATGTTGCACACACACATGTCGTTTGGACATGTGTGTGCGCAACACCTGTTTCAATTTGCATTTAAGGGGTGCTACAGGGTGTCCTTTGGACACCCCTGGCACCCTTTAAATCGCTATCTTATTTGCGATTAGCTAATTGCTAATCGCAAATAAGGAATACTCCCCATTCATTCCTATGGGCCTTTTGGCCCATAGGAATGAATAGGGAGTTATTCCTTATTTGCGATTAGCAATTTGCTACTCGCAAATAAGGAATGTGTAGGAATCGCTATTTATTTAGCAATTCCTACATGAATCCCGTTTTGCAAGTCCTTAATAGCGATTCGTTATGAATCGCTATTAGGGGCTCGCAAAACGGGAGATTGATGAATCAGGCTGTAAGAGTATTATAAGAGGAAGATAGAACTGAATTAACTTGTTTGCTAAAGTTAAGCTTATCATCAAGCATTACCCCGAGGCTTTAAGCCTTTGTGGTGGGTTGGGGTAGAGCCCCCAGTTCTGATGGCCAGTAAGTGGTAGACCAGAGATGAGGGTTGTTTCCCAGAAGAATCACCAGTTTTATCTGAATTAAGTCTGAACGGTGGGTTGGGATTCCCACTCAAAGTGTAAGGGGTGCCATGTAGATGTTGAAGAGTGTGGAGCTGAGACAGTGGCGGTCGGTATGTTTTGGAGTGAGGTGGTGGATGATACACACACACGCACACATACATGTAACACTCACAGCCATGCATTCACACAGGCACACTCACACACAAACACATCCATTCACAACACTATTTACCAAACTTTCATATATACAAACACGCACCAAACATTTATTTAAAAGAAAACACACACTTACCTGCAGCCAGCTCTGCAACAGAGGTTCCAGGAGGCTTGGGACTGCTTCTTTCCCTCATTGGCTGGTCAACGTAAGGCCAGCCAATCAGGAAAGGCAGCAGCCCCACCACATCACAGAGTAGGATGGGGTCAGTTAGACTGCTGACCCCACTCTGTGATGAAGTGTCACTGATTGACACCCGACCCTGGGGCGCTTAAGGCCTTAAAACTGAAGCACCCAGGTGCGAGGCAATCAGTGATGCTACCTCTCATCACTGAGGGGAGGGTCTCAGGGACCATTGCTGAGCAGAGGACATCATTCCCACAGGAGCTGTGAGTTCCGCAGCCCAGCAAAGTTCAAATCAGGCAGCCAGGAGCCTGCACATTTAGCACATGTCTGGCTCCTGGCTGCCTGACCTGAAAACGAACAGTGTCTGTCAGGCTGACCTTTGATCATCCTGACAGATACTATTTGTGAGGGGCAAAAGGTGGAGGGGCATGACCCCTCAGCTCCAGTGGATCGGCCGTGGCTGGGCTGAGAGACGATCCTTGTGGGATCCACAGATGAGTTTCTGAGATGTATTGTGCAAGCTTGACTCTCTGTGTTCTGCCTGTGAGGAAGGAGGCTATCCACTTTAGAGCTGGTCCTTTTATTCCAGGGTGATATAGCCTTGAGACAAGATTGTAGTGAGAAAAGGTGTTGAAATCTGCAGCGAGATCAAGGATCATGAGAGCTGTGGTGTCTCCGCAATTGAGGATGGTCCAGATTTCATTGGTAGCTGCAATGAGGACAGTTTCTGTGCTGTGGTTGCTGCCAAAACCTAATTAGATGCTGTCCAGTAGTTAGTGCTGTTTTAGGTGTCTGGAGAGCTTTTAGTTGATCTTCTTCTCCATGACTTTGGTGGGGAAAGGTAGCAGTGAGATGGGTCTGTAGTTGCTGAATTTGCTCCGGTCTGCCTATGGTTTCCTCAGGCGGGCGTTGACTTCTGCATGCTTTTAGTTGATGGGGAAGGTTACGCATTTGATGAATGTGCTGATGATGGATGTGAGTGAGAAGCTGATTGTGGATTCTCCTTAGTTGTAGTTGTGGTGGGACATGGGTCTGTGGGGGCTCCTGAGTAGATGGATTTCATGTGTGTGGCAGTGTCCTCGCTGTTGAGTGGTGTCCTTAGTCAGTTAGGTGATTGTCATCGCTTGTGCTGATGAGTAGTTGGTCAATTATGTCTTCTGGGTTTGGCTGGGGGTTGGAGTTGCTGTAGATCTTTGTGATTTTGTTATGGGAGACGTTGGAGAGGTTGCTGCAGAGTTCTTGTGAAGGTGTGATGGTGGTTGTGGCTGCGGGGTTGGAGAATTCTTTGGCAATGGTGAAAAGCTCTGTGCAGTTGTTGGAGCTCTTTTCATCCTCAGTGCCAGGGCTTATTTCCTTCTTTCTCTGATTTGGTCGTGGTAGCATGTGAGTGTGACCTAGTATGTGTTTTGGGCGATGGAGTCCCGGTTGCTTCTCCATTTCCTTTCCAGTTGTTTGCAGTAGTGTTTGGACTCAATGAGGTTGTCAGTGTAGAAGCTGGCTTGCTTTTTGCTTCTCCTGTTTGGTGTGCTTGAAGGGTGCTAGGCCATTGGCGCATCCTGATATCCATTGTTGAAAGTTGATATGTTGTTGCCCTGATCGTCGGTGGGGATAGGTTGGTGAGTACCGAGGATTTTGGTCCAGTCAGCTTCAGTTACTTCATTCCATCTTCATCTGGTGGTGCTAGGTATAGGCAGAGTGGTGGCTGGTGGTGTGTTGATGAGGAAGTTAACAATAGAGTGATCCATCCACTTGAGTGGGGTGGTGTGGCTTAAATTGATCTAAGGTGGAGGTGAATATGGGGTGGGACAGTGGTGTGTGTAGTGGCCTGTGTGGGGGTGGTGCATCGAGGACTGTTGTCAAAGGTAAAGTGACAGTGCGAGCAGGTGAAAGGTTCTACCGTTCTGTAGGATGTGACGCTGAAGCAGCGGGAGTGCCGATTAAGGTTGAGCATGCGGTGGCCATTGCCGGTGTAGCTGTGGCAGTTGGTCAGACCAAGGTTATGGCACTGGGTGGAGTCCAGGGGTCTACAGGCACAGGCAGGTGTACCCTTGGCGCACCGATAGAGCGGCAGTGCACTGGCTGCCATTAAGTAGGTTCTTAGGGGAGAGAAGTGCAATGAGAGGTGGGCAGTGTCTTGATTATCATGATCAGCATAAGAAACCTGCAAAGCACGGGTTTCCAAAGTACAGTGCAAGTTATTAGTATATAAAAGACCCACCCCTTTCCCGTGCATCCAGCACTATTACAGGTATGAGGATTGAAATGTGATGTCTTTTGGAGATATGTTTAGTTATTTAACATTACTTGCACGATGATATAACATTACTTGCACGATGTTAAACATCGGAATTAGAATGTAAAAATGAATGTTATAATGTAATTTTACATTGGACATTGTTACTGTTACAATATTGGGACACTTGCACTCCGAATACCAAGCACTCCAAATACCAAGTTAGTTGCAACTCGGGAGGATACTTGTTACAATGTTGCCAGGAGAAAATCACGCTCAGTAATATTGCTGGATTGAGAACAGAATTGTGTGCGCACTCGCTAGGCAGAGACGCTTCGCTTTTGTGGTATTGTATTGCTACGGTAAAAGAATCCGGTCTCGCCGTATGTTAAGTCACGTTAAACGTGAACAAACGTGGTGGCCATTTTGGGTGTGGTCTTAGCCTTCCTCTGGCCTTCACGAACGGACCTGCATTGGGATCGTATTACCTGAAATTGATGCATCAGAGTTCCAGTCTTCAGATTTCTTTTTCCTGGAGTTCTTCTTGAGATCCTAGCAACATTAATACCTGTAAGAAGAAGACAAAAAGAAAGCTAAGTACAATTTCTTCTATTTGGCGCCCATTGCAAGAAAGAAACGTTTTTACAACATCATTCTTAAGATCATTTTTTAACACTTTTTCATAGTAGAAAAAGCACAATTTGAAGAACTAAAAGAAGACTACTTTGAACACTTGTTGGACATTTTATTCTCAACAAATCTAGTATTGTGAACAGGCGCAGTGGGTGACATTTGATAGTGGTGGGGCGCAAAGTGTGTAGAAACAGAAAGTGGAGGGTGGTGGCACAAAGATGCATGAGGTGGAATCAAGGATATTCGGCAAATGCAATATATTCAGCAGGACCGGGACTGCGCTCCTGAAAAAATCTTTGGACCCCTGCACGCATTGTTTTACAAATTAAGCGCTGCCAGTTGGAATTTCTGATGAGCTAAACTTCCCCAAAAAGCACCCAGGTAATGACCTACCTAAACAGACATGGTGCCGATATTTAGATTTTTTTTTACAGGAGAAGCCAGAACGTGTCCATTACTCGGTAAACACCGGCATGCCGGGGCGCACTCCTGCTGAAATTCCAATTAGCAAAGACGCTCGGGAAATAATGCCAAGTCTGTGTGTTATGTGTGCACGGCCACGGGAAATGTTTTTTAACCACTCGAACGGGCACAAAGGAATGCAGGCAGCACGCACCCACCTGTGTCTCAGTGCATTCTGTGACCAGTCTGACTCTGACGACGCGGGCGTGACAGTCTCTGCTGTGTGGTGACCGTGTGTGGAACTCGGTGCAGGTCGGACGTCTGCTGCTGTTGGCACTAGTCAGTGCATGTGGCGGCGACTTTAGAAACAAACAGAAACTTACACAACGTCACCGGCGCGCGCAGCCTGAATGGCCAATCACTGCTGGCTTCATGCTGAAGTCACACAGTGATTGGCCACATATGCTGAGCAGTGTCTGCCACTGCCCCCACCCATGCACGGCATCCAATAATGGATGTTGCGCAGTGGACCAGCCAATCCTGGCGCTGAATGCAGCACCAGGATTGGCTAGGGGGGCCCATTGTGTGCTCGCCCTGCCGGGTCTTTGTAAACCCGGGGTCCGGCTGAAGCAGCACCCCGGCCCCTTCTGACCCTCTTTCTACGCTGAACTGCAGGACAGCGCATCGGCGCATGCTCGGGCAAGTAACAGCCCATTATCCTCATGCGCGCATAGTGCTGCTGGCCTGCTGCAGAGACTGTCACTCACAGCAGCAGACCAGCAGCCCCGTCCCCAACCCCTGCGCACTCCGGACCGAGGGTAAATTATCCCCGTGTGTCCCGCGCTGCGGCTAGTGTTGTTTATGTATCTTGATTACACTTCTACGCTTACGGTGCGTCCAGGCTTAGTGGGGCTACGCCCCTACGCCCCAATGGACGCACCGCTGCTGATTGTGAACTTTGTTCGCTTGGGTTTTCTTTTCTGTTTATTTTTGTCTTAGAAGCAGAACGCTTCTGTAGAGAGAATTGAAGAAAGTAAGCTGATTAAAAAAAAAAGGTTAACTATTGGATACATTAGAACTATCACAGTATTAAGTGTTTGTGTTTTATTTCTTTAAAGGATGATGATGCTTCAGAAGAATCTTCCTTAATCACATCCTTTCAACGCTACAAGTTCTGCAATCAGTCATTGACCCTCACAAGAAATACTGGGATGTTGTTCTTTTCAGCTCCAGTTCGCAGGTAGGGAATTTGATTAAAAAGGTGTCGTTGAATTGAATACAAGAAGAGCTTCTTGTTATGTTATTTGTAATTGGTACTGACGTGATGTCAATCTTGTTGCCTCGCAGGTCGACAACAAGAGCCCACCAACATCCAGTATCTGGACCTCCTCCCCGATTCCTATCACGTAACTTAAGTGGGCTATAAATCACTGGTTATAGTATAGGGGACTGGGAAGTTGGTCCATTTCATCTCTGTGAAACCTAACTACGCACATGCCACGGTAAGAGTGCATAGTTGCCTGACAGGCGGATATAGGGAAGGGTGGAATAAAGACACAGGAAGCAGCAGACAATGTGGGAGAGCAGGTAAGGAGCAGGGGAGGCAGGAGCGCGGAAGAGCACAGGAGTGGGGAGGAGAGAGCCTGGGGGCAAGGGGGAGAAGGAGAGAAACACAAGAAGCAAATAGTGGTAAAAAGAGACAAAAAGAAGCAAAATTAAGGCAAAAGTTAAAAGACGAAGGAAAGTGGTCAAAAAGAGTGTGAAGTCAAGTGTGAGGGTTGGGTGTGCAAAAAGAGCAAAAAAGAGACAATCCAAAGAGACAATCCAAAGAAGAGTTCAGAAAGAGCACATCAAAAAGAAGAGGGCACAGAAGGAGCCTAGAAAGAGCTCAAAAGAGCACAGAGCGTGAAAGTCGCCAATATGGCACAGAGCATGAGAGAACAGAGCAGAGAGAGAGAGAAAGGGAAGTCAAGAAGACAGAGTGTGTGAAAGGGAGGTCCGAGGGCCCAAGAGGCTTGGGAGCGAGGGAAGGAGAAAGGAGCAGCAGGAGCAAGGCAGGGCCTTGAGGTGCTAAGGCCTGGTTGAAAGGACCTAGACTAGTCAGAGGATCAGTCCCAGCTAAGTGACAAGGGAATCTGGGCCTAGACACCTGCTCAATGGGGTCGCGCAGTGGGTACCATTAAGTAGGTCCTGAGGGGGAAGAAGCGCAGGTCGAAGATGGGCGTGGCTAGGGAAGGGCAGGAAGATGACTCGGGAAGCAGCAGATGATGCTGGAGAGCAGGTAAGAAGCGGGGGATGCGGGAGGGGAAAAGCACAGGAGCGGCAGGAAAGGGCGGAGGGCAAGGGGGAGAAGAAGAAAGACAAAAGAGGCACAAGGTATTGTTATAACTAAAGCCTTGGGTATTCCTCAGCTTCTCTGCTGATTTTTCCTGTGAAAAAGACAGTGAGAAGCTCTAGGAAAGATGGAAAGAGAGAAATGATTGAGAGAAGCCTTCCATTACATCCAAAGACCTTGCATCAAACACTGAACATCAAGGGAGATCTCCTGTGACCTGAAGCTTTTCTACTTCTGTGTTCTTCACCATGAAGGGCTGCAAAGCATACAGAACCTTATGCAGCGCTTGTCAGGTGAAACCTTGGGACCCACCCTGCTGGTATATTGTGCGCTCAACAAAGGAGATGGTGTCCAAAAGCTTCATTTTTGCTAAGATCCGACTGAGCAGTCACACAGTCTTCCTAGTGGACCCAATATTAACAGTTGGTTGCACTAGTCTCTCTAATCTCCATATTCATTTATTATAGCTGGCGAATCTCTCTTCATTTTATGAATGTGTCATTCTTTATACTTTAAACTGTTTGGTGTGTTGTATCCATGTACTGTCTAACACTTCAGGAGAACAAGACTTGATCTCAGCCCATGGTACAAAAAAGGGAAGGCAATAATATTTGTAAGAAATAGTTCCTTCGCATCAGGTATTCTTGTTTACTAGGTTGTTCTGGGAATTTAGAAATAGCACATAGAAAATATTTTCTAACACTTCCCCTTTACTCACCATGTGGATTTTCTTACTGTTGACATTTGATAATCCTTCTTTATTTTTATATTAGAACATTGGAATGTTGGGAGCTCCATTGACAACAATGCAGTAGCTCCGGGTTTATAATGGCACAATTCCAATGTTTCTTTGTTAACAGCTGTGGCTGTGAACAGAGGCTTCAGGGAGCCTGAGGGGATTTCAATCCCCTCGCGCTCCCTGAAGCCTTCGTTTTATTTGTTAGAACATTCTGCCCTCTAGTGGCAGAATGTTCTAATAGCCTTATAGCCCTTCGTAGCTGGGCTATACCTGCTGTTAAAGTCCCGCTCCCTTGTTAAAAGCCCTCGCCTTCGGCTCGGGCCTTTAATAGCCGGTATAGCCCTCTACAGCGGGCTATAAGGCTATATTATTGCCTCCAAGGACATCATTTTGTCTGGGTTTTTTATGTGGATTATATTCTTATTCTCTGCATTTCTTCATCTTGGTAATGAACTGTGGCAAAACATTAAAGACCTGTACCTACAGTTTGCAACCAGAGGTACAGTTGCTGTACAAAATCTCTCTCCCATATATTTGAAACATCCCTGGTTGATTCTATCAGACATTACAGAATCTAATAGGTAGGCCAGATGACCATCATTGCTTCTCCGCCTGTGTATCTTATTGGTCAGTTGCCTGTTTTTCAGAGTGTTAAACAGTGATATTAATTATCCAGAAGGTTGGGGTGTTAGCTCGCCGATACAGGATATAAATATATTTTGAACACTAGGAACTCACAGTTTCAAAGTATTTGAATAGTCTATTTTCTGGACAATTTGGTTATTTAACTATTTCTGGTTTCCACTTGTCTGTGAAAGTGAATAGGGCCCATTGCTCTAACACACTGTCCTTTTTTCAGCGATTGCTCATGTGTTGTTCTACGGTGTTATCTTGCCAAGTTTGTGAGCGCAATTCGGTGCAAACCAGGATGGACGTGTATGGAGTTAGATAGAGGGGAGCTCTTGGAAGGATGCATTCTATGAACAGCATGTGCCAGGGGTTCAAGACTTTGCTGCCGTGGTTCCCACAGTCAGGGCGGTGACCCCAAATGAAAGGGTAGAGAGTCACTAAGGATATTCCCAATATTAGGTATAGCCCAAACCAGTGTGAAAGGAGTTAAACCAGGAAAGCACTTACCAAAGTCAACAAGGATGCCAGACCACAAACACGCTATACTGAAGGAGCCTGGGGAAAAGAAGGTGGAGCCACATTATAAATGTGGGTGAGTCTTGAGGTTCAGATTGGAGACAACCAACAGAAATCTTGGCATGTACCCAAGGAACCTTATTCAGCATTTCACTCCCCAACCATATATTAGTCTGAAAGCAGAGAGAGGCAGTGAGCAGAAGTCAAGGTCGTCATGGAAGGTGAGACTGCTGCCTTCACTCTTCTTCTGGAAAAGGGGAAGGAATGATGTTACTATGGGCATTTGGACCAGGGTGCCGGAAGGATTTTGTTGTTGTATCCCATAAAAAGCAATCAGAAAAAAACTCTATTGAATGAAGACTTATGAATACTGAGACTCTTTTATTACAGACTGCACATCCCCTGTGAAGGACTAAAAAAACTACCCAATTCCCATACTGTACATGTTTCATAAAATCACTTTAGCCTTACCAAATGCAGACCAATCTGTAAATGCTTAACCTGGTCTTTGGCTTTTCTTACCTGTGTGAATGAAACCCATGCCATGATTGCTTCTCTCTGCTCTTCATTTTGCTGGCATCAGCCTGTAATGTATTCAGGAAGATCCATTCAAAGGTGGAGACCAATGTCTCTTGACAGAGGTGCATGTCTCTGTTATTCGTTTCCTAGACACCATAGTTCCACTTGCCAGCACTCATTTCTGTGATTGATTTTGCTTTATCCATCTTCTTTGCCATATATATTATTTTCAACTGATGTGAGGCTATTAAAATGTATGAACAAACAACAATAATTTTATAGGGTCATAGGGAATTTTAAAGACCACACTTTAATATGCCCCATGCATACAATAAACAACCAATAATATCAGAGGGTCTAAAACATCAAAGAAGTGAACGCCAGATATGAACCAACAGGAGACTATATCACCATGTCCTATGTATAATCTAGAAAAGGTCAACCCTACACCAAACCCACATAGTGGTCAGGTAAGGATGCCCATAAAATGATTTTTATTCTGGTGCTACCCACTCTACCAATGTTAAAAAGTAGTCAGTGACAATCACAATAATCTTGGATTGTCTAGATGTACTGTAAGGTCAACATGTTTCAGCATTTAACAACACATTATGTCATTGCTTTCATCAGGACCAAAACAACTAATAGCTACTGCAACCAAGTGATAGTGAAACAAAAATAGTGCTCAATACCATGTCAAAAACTGATACAGAGATCACCTGAATTCACTAGGTGTCCGCATTGTTTTCTCCACCGTTCCAAGTCATCAGAAATTTCTAGGAATAGTTTCACTATTAACATTGGTAGAGTGGGTAGCACCAGAATAAAAATCATTTTCAGTACCCCCTCATCCAATTTTAGTACACACATTATTTTATTCTTTATACACTATTTTCTGCACTGCGACATCAGTCCCCCCTTGGTATTCTAACATCCTCTTAATTGAGAAGTAAGACCACGGAAGATCTGTCTGATCAGGTGAGGGTTTTCATACTATCTGGGCCCTCCCCGTGAAAGACAAGTGGCACCCTTAATGGTGGTCTTGAAGGAAACCCAAATGATGAAGGGCGGTTCCGTGTGGTGACTGATGGGCATCCTTACCTGACCGCTATGTGGGTTTGGGGTAGGGTTGACCTTTTCTAGATTATACATAGGACATGGTGATATAGTCTCCTGTTGGTTCATATCTGGCGTTCACTTCTTTGATGTTTTAGACCCTCTGATATTATTGGTTGTTTATTAAAATGTATGGCCAATCCTTTTGACTTTATCGGCATCCTAGTCTTTCATCTGGTGGTCTTGATGTATCGTTTTTTTCCAGAGTGCACATTATCAGCCCTAATGATTTGATCACTGCTCTTTTGTTCCTCTTAAATATTACTCTTAATTATTTACAACTGATCTTCTGCAGAGGTTCACGTGGGACATTCTTTCTTGATGGCTTTGAAAGAAAGTTAGGAGTTCATGGAAAAATTATCTACTCCTTTCCTGTATTATATATTTTTATTGCTTGTGTTAGTTGTCCTTTCTATGGGATGCCTTGAGAATGCATTCTGCCACTCTCGCCATCTCTATCAATTTCTTCAACATTTTCATAGATGATTTTGCATGTATTTATTTGCCAAACACTTTCAACAGAAGCGTTAAACATGGCATGCATTGTGGTACATAAGAAACATAAATATGGCAATTTTTAGTTCGAGCTTGGGCAGCATATGCGCTGCTCTGAAAGGCATGCTGCATTGAGGTAGGGACTTGGAGCTCCACCCACTCTCCACCCACATTTTTCATTGGCTTGTGTCATTGTCTACTGTAAACTGCGGCTGCTTATTGGTCAAGAGGCTTAGTAATCCTTCCTTAGTACCACCTTGTCTGATTTTGGAACCTTCCATGGCGACACGCCCTGTTACGTGTGTTGTTGCTTAGTAGGCTTTAATTACAGCCTCCAAGCAATATTTTCTCAAATAGCTTTTACACACTTTCTCCTAAAGCTTATTAAAAAATTTATAGCACGCATTTGCAATGCAATAGGTCTCGCATGTGCTAGAGTTTAAGCTATTGGCTTTGTAAATGACAATGCCTTTTATTTACCTGCAAAATCAACACATAAATAAAAGACATTTACAATGCCAAAAGCTCAACCTCTCATAAATGTGAGACCTATTGCATTGTAAATAGTTGTTGTATAAGGGCAAGAGTAGGAGAGTGCTGGTGCAAGATGGATGTGAGAGAGAGGCAGTATGGTACACACAGTGATAATTACGTCATAACGAGATGGGGATGGAATAGGAAAATTAAAGCTAACCTTGTTCAGTATTGGGTCTTACATAGAGAAAGCCAACAATCCAGGTACTAGAGTATGATAAGGAGGTTTTATTTTACTGACTGTAGGGGGTGACAAAGGGTGTGGCATTGTATTTGTTGGGAAAGATAACAGGGTGACATGGAATATCTAAGCTGTTATATGAACATGCGTAGAAGCTTTTGCAAGAGTCCAGCTTGCTCATGACCGAGTGTTGGTCAATGATTTGGTGTTTTGACGAGGGAGGTGAGGACATATGTTTCATGATGTTAAGCTGTTGAAGCAGTAGTTGCAGTAGAAGCATTGAAAGCCCTGTGCCTTCTGCATTGTGCCCCTGTGCTCAACATTGGCAGTGGAAAAGTAATCAGGGAGGACAGATCCAGACAGTGGAGGGAACCGGGTAGGGATGTAAATGGTTTCTGTTTTAGATGAATTGGACATGAGGGAGTGTAGTTTTTCTTTTAGTTAGTGTGAGGGTAAGATATTGAAATGTTGAAGGTTTCCATTGATTACTGTGACACATATTTATCAAGGGTTGGCATTGCCCTGCACCGGGCAAGGGGGCACAAGGGCAACGCAAACACTAGACTGATATTTACCCAGTCATGTAAGGTCACCTAGCATTGCCCTGTGTGATCTGGTAACAGTGGAGTAGCATATGGCAGCGCAAGAAGCTGCCTTGCATTACTCTGCCCCATAGAGGTGTTATATGGGTGGAACATGGGTGTTCCCACGCATCCACCCATGTATTTTGGCACATTCCCATATTGACATTAGTGGTAGACCTGGGAATATGTTAAAATATTACGTTTCCCCAGGTGAGGCGTAACTACGAGAAATGTGTTTATTTCTCCTTGTTTATTTCCTCTTTCTATGTGTGCTGCATTCAGCATTCTTCTGAGGATTGCTTTTGCGCCTGCAAAAAAACAATCCTGCCTCTGATGCAGGAAACCTAGTTCCATGGTACAAGTGTGCCTGCATTGGCACTAGTCAGTGTATTGTGCGCCAGCTCATGCAGTGAGCAGGAATGTGACATATAATCATAATTACAGCGCTTTCCTGCCTGCTACCTTTCACGCAGCGCAGCAACGTGGCTTGCTCCATTGAGTGAAAATTTGATAAATATTGCTCTCAGCTTTTAATGTAGTAAGGATTCCATTGCTTTCACTTTCTGAGCTCCAGTACAAATGCAGTTCTTCTTTTGGGTAAGCTACATGATTCTACACACAATCACTTATCTGTATGTGGCAGTGGACCTAGGATATCTGGGAGTTACTCTCTGCCAGATGTTTCAAGATAATCAACAAACTATGAGGCAATACCGAAGCCGACAATAGATATAAGCCATCACCAGGCCGCAGGTCAAAGTTATGCAATGTTGTGCAAATTTTGCAGCATAGCAACTGTAGCCAAAGTGAGAAAATAAAGACTGTATTAATAGGTAACTAAAATGTGTATTACGTTGTAGAACAACAAACTATATCTATGTACTACAATAATTAATTGATTATCATTGTATCAGGCATTGTTTACAAACGGTATCAAATCTGCGCAATCTGTCTCCATAAACAATTAGTAATTGTACATAGCACCACAATATTTAACAATCTGTATATCAGTAAGTTCATCTAAGCAACAACACAGAAGGATAGTAATCAGATTGTCCCCACCTCATCTTTAATGAGATTTGGATGTTCTCAGAGGTAGACAGTAAGAGGCTCCCAGAGATTAGAGGGCTTAGCAGCTGTGGGCAATTCTTCTGCATATAACAAACGAATTATCCTTACAGTTCATAGAGTAGAGTATCCAGCGATGTATGATAGGTTCTTTCCTGCTGTCCCAATGCATTGTGGCCCTCCTCTTTACCAATAGCAGCTCTATGGCCGCCAATTTCTTTTTGGCAGATTTCAAATGCGTTAGATGCCTCAGTAGACATAATTGTGGTGTACAGTCCAGTTTATGATTCAAGATGTCACCCAGCATAGATATAACCTGTACCCAGTATAGCTTTACCTTGTTACAGTACCATGCCAGGTGTCCAAAGTCAGCCGAGTCAGCTCCACAGCGTTTACATCTCGCGTCTGTTCTCAGGCCATGTCTGTGTAAGTGAAACGGGGTGTGGTAGATCTGGTGTAAGTATTTGTAATGAATAATACACACATTTCCATTAGGAGTGAGTAGTTCAGTGAGTGCACAACAGGATTGCCATGCATCCCCAGTCAATGGCACATCGAGTATGAGATTCCATTTGTCAAGTTGACTTTTGGGTGTTAGCTCCGATTTCCCTCTGCAAAGATCTGTAGAATCGCGCTACTAAGTTGATATTATCCAGGGCGGGTATTAGTAATTGTAGTGTATCTAATGTGGGTGGTTCATTTGGGTATGTAGGTTAGAGTACCTGGACAGATGCACGTAGCCTATGGTATGCAAATCGGAACAGTAGTGTTTGATTACTCACATATGTTAAATCAGTTGGAGCTATGAACGTGCCATCTGGGTATAAATCACCCATCATTGTAATGGCCAACTGCTTGAATAAATCTATAACTCCCTTTTCTTGTGTTACAAACAGTGCAGTGTGTTGAGCCAGAACCATGTTTGGGGGGTAGATCGGAGTTTTGTCCGTGAGGTGACTAATACGCTTCCATGCTAGGGATGTAGTGCATATGGTGTTTATTTCATGTATTGTCAAGTGAGGTCGGTGATGCATTAATATATAGGATGAGTATGTTTGTGACCATCTACGCTCTAACGATATGCTTGGGTTTCTTTGTGACACGCTGGTCGTTTAAATCATATGCGCGACAAGTAGCCTCCATTCCATTAAGCCGCTACTGTTCTACTATGCCCAAAAAAGCATATGACTTCTATCATTGAAATCTTATGACTATGTTCATGTATACGAGTGGACAGTGGGTGAGTGATTGGTTTTACATGCGTTGACTCGATCTTTTCAAGCAAGCGATAGACTGAGCAGAGTTAACAGAGTGCTGTGTACTTATCTCTTTCTACTTAGAGCGGTGCTTCCCCTTTTCCCTGAGCCGTGGCCAGGTGGGGTGAGGTCCATACCTCTTACAAGTATGGTTAGATGGTTCTTGTTTTTCTACATTGGTAATTGCTAAATAAGACCCAATGTTAATACACGTGCACTTAGTGCTCAGTGCTTTTGGTATACATTGATGATACCCAACAATAATAATAATTATGTTTTGAATGTTGTACGCCGTGTTCTCCCAAGGGGTACTTTGTTTTTGACCTTCACATTTTTCTTTCCTCTTTTTTAGTACATTCATACAACTTGGAAAGAGTGAAGAAAAACGATATGAACACCTAGTGATATCAGGTGATCTCTGTATCTGTTGTTTGATTTTGAGCACATTTTTGTTTTCATTATCACTAGTTTTGCAGTAGCTATCAGTAGATGCGGTCCTGAAGAAAGCAATGACAAACTTGTCACTAATTGCTGAAACATGTCGACCTTATGAAACATCCGGGCAGTCCATACTATAGTGACTGTCACTGACTACTTTTTAGCATTGAAAGAGTGGGTAGCACCTGAATAAAATTGTTAGTACCCCCACGTCCAATTTTATAATCACTTATTTTTCATTTTTTCACACTATTTGTGCACTGCAACATCAGTCCCCGTCTTGTTATGTGTGCTAAGATCCTCATAAAATGAGTAGCAAGACCACAGTAAGACCGATCTGATCGGCGGAGGAGTTCCTTCTTTACATCTGGACCCCCGACCGTGAAAGTTGACTGGCTCTCTCAGTGGTGGTCTTGATGGAATCCCAAATGATGAAGGGCGGTTCCGTGTGGTGACTGATGGGCATCCTCTCCTGACCGTCGGGGATGACCCTAGATAGATACACACATGTTTAAGTTGTCTTGGTTACCTTTTTGGGACACATTGTGCGTACTTTTTACTAGACCCTCTGATATAATTGTTGTTGAATGCTTGTAGGGAACCTATTGTAGCTTGGTCTTTAAAATTCCCCCTGGTCCTAATCACCTGTTTTAGCTTGTTCCTGAGCAGTCGCTGTGACTGCGGACCCTTTTTTACACAACAGTACAAATGACTGTTGGCCTACGCCACCAGTAATACGGTGTTAAGCGTATTGTGCTCTAATTTTTGTTCGAACCCTTCTTGCGGCGCAGTTTAGCTAGTTTTCACTCACATTCACTTGTTAACATCATCGCAGAGAATCGAGGCCTGTCGTTTGATGACGATGATGTACAATTGGTCTTGGCCGACCATCCTGATCTTTTGAACACTGTACCAACTCCTGTTACTAGCAATGAGGACGAATGGGGCAAGATACTCGTCCCCAAAAAATCACACACGCGGAAAACCCTCCATGGCACTGTGATGGCACAATACTTACGTAACAACTGTGCACCCACTGGGTTGATTGTAACTAACAACCCTAGACTTTTCTTAACGGATAAAGAATTCTTAAAAAGCTGGTCACTCATCGCATGGCGATGCACTAGGGACTGGCTTATACTGAATATCCAGACCTCCAAGAGAATTGCAGGCGCAATACTTATTGAGATCCAGGTTCTAGAGTCCCACATTAAGACTACCCTCTCTAGTAAAGCCTTCCAGAAAAATGTGGATGAAACAAATAAGAACAACAGGGAGTTTAAAGAATTTACTTTGTCAGTCAAAATTGAAAAATTTAGAAAAGATCTTGACAAGTTTAAGTTCGATAAAGTATACCCATACACAAGGGAGACATACACTCCACCAGACTTTTCTGCAAAGGGGCGTAAAACAGGGTCCAGCTATGGGACGTTAAGTTCTGACGAGAATTCATCAGGTAGTGATACTGGGTCTACCAGTCAGGGATCTCGAGGTAGAGGTCGGGGCAAAAGGAATCCCCGCAATAATTGGAGAGGAAATCAACAAAATCAAACACCTATGTGGTGGCCACCAAACCCGTGGCAGTTCGGTGGTCCACCTTTCCCTCCACAAATGGGACCTCAACAGATGGGCCCTTTTCAACCACACATGGGGCCTTTTCCACCACAGTATCCCACTAACTAAAGGACAGCCTTTTTTAGGCAGAGGCCGGGGACGGTCCCGTAGCAGGAGAAGAGGCCAACAACAACCACGGGTGCATTACAGTCCACCAACAACATCAGTGAGGAACCTGAGGAGTACTACCACGAAGAACAAGGAACAGGAGACAACCAGCCTGGAACCGGGCTCGTAATCAATTTGAGTCAACATTTACTAACACAGATTAAAGAGAAGGCTCTCAACAGAGGGTTGGGTTTTGTACCCACACATAGGAACGACCACTTTGAGACACGACTTGAGTTGTCTAAATTCCTACGTAAGATTCGACTACATTTCTTTTTTGTAAATAAACAAGAAACTGAAATGCAAGATGTCAATACAGGGTTAAAGAAGAAATCCAATTTCTATCCACCATCTCACTCGATGCCTCCGAAGGTACTGGCCTTTGAGCATGCTATCGAGAAGAGCATTGAGAACCTTTTTACACAACAAGAGAATGTGTTTTACAATAATTTTCCTAAAGAGGAGCAATTGGCCCTTAAAGCACTATCAATGGATGATCAATTGACCATCAAGCCAGCAGACAAAGGTGGTGCTATTGTCCTTTTGGAAACTAGCACCTACCGTGCAGAGTGCTTGCGCCAATTAGGCGATGTGAGATCCTATCGCCTGTTAGATACTGATCCTACACGAGAACTGAAAGCTACAAGTCAAACCATGACTGAAGAAGCATTGTCCGAAGGCTGGATAACGCCACAAGAAGCAACTTTTCTATGTACCACACATCCAGTTACCCCATACTTTTATGCCCTGCCCACCCCCACCATCACCACCCCCTTTTCTGAATCGTTTTTGGCCACTATAGGTGTGGCAGGGTACACTCAGACATGAGTCCCTTTCTCACTGCTCCATCAGGATTCAAGCAAGCCGGGCCGAAGAGGCTGAAATGCCAGAAACCGGTCCCCGGTAGCTTGTCTCCTTTCTGGTGAAGAATTGGCTTGGTAGTTTGGTCTGCCCTGTTCCCATGATGCACTGGGCCAGGGACAGACTAATTTGCATATAGCCAGGTTCTGAGCTGGGATGGGGCAGTGAGATAAATAACGGTGATGGATCAAGCCCTGATCTTTGGACTGGGTAAGAGTGGTCTGCTTAATTCAGACACTCTGTTCATCACCACCCCCTTTTCTGAATCGTTTTTGGCCACTATAGGTGTGGCAGGGTACACTCAGACATGAGTCCCTTTCTCACTGCTCCATCAGGATTCAAGCAAGCCGGGCCGAAGAGGCTGAAATGCCAGAAACCGGTCCCCGGTAGCTTGTCTCCTTTCTGGTGAAGAATTGGCTTGGTAGTTTGGTCTGCCCTGTTCCCATGATGCACTGGGCCAGGGACAGACTAATTTGCATATAGCCAGGTTCTGAGCTGGGATGGGGCAGTGAGATAAATAACGGTGATGGATCAAGCCCTGATCTTTGGACTGGGTAAGAGTGGTCTGCTTAATTCAGACACTCTGTTCATCACCACCCCCTTTTCTGAATCAAGGTGCATAAAAAGCAGAGACCACCTCCGGGTCGCCCTATTATCTCAGGCATTGGGTCGATTCTCGAACCTTTGTCAACATTTGTTGACCATTTTCTGCGTCCCATGGTCCGAGAAATGCCAACTTATTTAAAGGACACTACTGACGTATTACGTCTATTGCCCGAAATTGAATTTGTTGTTAATACTGATCTTCTTGTGTCTTTTGATGTAGATGCATTATATACATCAATACGTCAGGATGAAACTCTTGAAGTCATCCAGCTTCTACTTCAGTCAAGAGATCTAGATAGCATTACTCCAGCTAGCTTTATCATGGCCTGTGCCACCTTAGCTATGAAACTAAATTTTTTTCAATTCGAGGATTCGATGTACCTTCAGGTATCGGGTACCAGTATGGGGAGCGTTTACGCTCCCAGCTTGGCAAATCTATATGTTCATTCCTTTGAACAGGAGCACGTACTGGTTACCACGAACCCCTTCATTGATTGTATTAGAACTTGGAAAAGGTACATCGATGATGTCCTAGTGGTGTGGCGGGGCACTGAGGAAAGATGCAATGAGTTTTTATTGTGGCTGAACAATCGGAACAATTTCCTCCGTTTTACGATTGAAGTAGGTAGGGACAAATTAGCGTTCCTAGACTTACTGATTACAGCAACTCCGGAGGGTTTACAATCTGAATTGTATAGGAAACCTCTGGCGAAGAACTCCCTGCTATGTTTCGACAGTCATCACCCTAAATCCTTACGGGACAATTTGCCCTATGGGCAGTTCTTAAGGGTTCAGAGGAACTGTTCCAACGCTGCGGCTTTCAAAACACACTCCTTGGCCCTTAAGAAACAACTAGTCTCAAGAAAGTATCCACCTAGACTAATACAACGCTCACTTAAGCGTGCCCGTAACAATAACCGTTTGGCCCTTCTTGAACCTTCTGTGCAGAAACCTCCTCTAGAAAGACTTACTTTCGTAACCACTTTTGGGGGGAAACAACCTTTACAACGCAACTTTTACAACGCACTACCATTACAACGAAACTTTTACAACGCATACCATTACAACGCATGTTTTTACAATGCAAGTACTTTTACAACGCATGCCATTACAACGTAAGTATTGGTAAGTATATAATTATATTTAATATTTTATATGTTTGTTTTTTTTTTAAGTTTTCAGTTTTTGGGTAAAGGGGTATTTTTAGGGTTCAGGGTCAGTTTTCAGTTTTTGGGTAAAGGGGTATTTTTAGGGTTCAGGGTCAGTTTTCAGTTTTTGGGTAAAGGGGTATTTTTAGGGTTCAGGGTCAGTTTTCAGTTTTTGGGTAAAGGGGTATTTTTAAGGTTCAGGGTCAGTTTTCAGTTTTTGGGTAAAGGGGTATTTTTAGGGTTCAGGGTCAGTTTTCAGTTTTTGGGTAAAGGGGTATTTTTATGGTTCAGGGTCAGTTTTCAGTTTTTGGGTAAAGGGGTATTTTTAGGGTTCAGGGTCAGTTTTCAGTTTTTGGGTAAAGGGGTATTTTTAGGGTTCAGGGTCAGTTTTCAGTTTTTGGGTAAAGGGGTATTTTTAGGGTTCAGGGACAGTTTTGGGTTTTTGGGGTACAGGGGTATTTTTAGGGTTCAGGGACAGTTTTGGGTTTTTGGGGTACAGGGGTATTTTTAGGGTTCTGGGTTAATTTGGGTTTTTTTGGGGTACAGGGGTACAGGGTAAAAAAAAATTAACTTAATTAAATTAAATTAAATTAAATTATATTAATTACAATTAATTTAAAAAAAAATATTATATACTTACCAATACTTACGTTGTAATGGTATGCGTTGTAAAGGTATTTGCGTTGTAAAAACATGCGTTGTAATGGTATGCGTTGTAAAAGTTTTTGCGTTGTAAAAAATTCGTTGTAACGGTATGCGTTGTAAAAGTATGCGTTGTAACGTCATACATCCCTTTTGGGACACTGTCCAATAGTATACAGAAAGTGGTAAAGAGACATTGGTCTATTCTCAACTCGGACCATGTTTCAATTCAGAGTCCACTGTTTTCATTCAAAAGGGGACCTAACCTCAGGGATCGATTGATTCACACACGACCTCATGAAGAAAGACCTAGGGCCCTAGGTTCTCACGGGGATCTTCCCCCAGTCACAGGTCATCATCCCTGTGGCATGTGTCAATCCTGCCCACAAACAAGGAAGACGACTGAAATCGACATAGGTACCTCAAGACCGTGGATTCAGTCTAAATTCACGAACTGTAACAGCGACAATCTCGTTTATCTCATCACCTGTCCCTGTGGGTTGAAATACATAGGGATGACAACCTGTAAAATCAGAGTTAGAATCTCTGAACATAAGAGCACGATCAGGTGTAAGAGACAAGCGACAAAACTCACCAATCACTTCCTAGAAGCATGCCATCCTTCGACTGCGTTCCAATGGACAGTGATTGACCAGCCTTACATCCCTGCGCATGTTACGGATGTGTCCAAATACCTTTTATTGAAAGAACAAAAATGGGTGTTCGAGATGGGCACTAATCGGGTGCGTCTGAATGACGACATACCTTGGTCGACCCTCTGATTTCAGATAATAATGATCGGATACTCTTTTGCAATCATTGAGTTTGTGGTTAAAGGCCAAATCCACATTGAACGACAGGGAACATGGTTGGGAATAGTTCCCTGTAGGACTGTATAACATGGTTCAGTCCCTTTTGTGTGGCGCGTCATTTTTTACCCAAACCTTTTTCCTCAAAAATTAAAATGATCATCTTTGACATCACCCCACTTTTTAACATCGTGGTTGGTCATTTCTATCTGCTGTGGAAGTGACCGCTAATGTTCACAACATACACGTGTTTTCCGTGTAACCATGTCGATAAAGTTTTGTATAAAGATCAATATGCACGTGTCAATCGTGCAACAGCATCGATAAAGTTATGTGTAAAGATCACACTTGACAGTAAAAAACTCCCGGATGAGAGAAGCAGGCATAAAGTAAATACGGCACTGATTGGCTGGTAGTAAGATTCTTTTGGCCTATCAGAAGCCCGCTGTTATTTCTAATATCTGAGACGTACCATGTGATCGTCTTTTGACCAATCACGTATGATGTTATAATCCTGAGCTCTTCTGCCCCTCGGCACCTCCCCGATCGGCTTGACGCCGATTCTAGGAGTACCGACGGACAGGTGGGCGAAGAGTGTGTCGGAAACTGGTCGGATGAGTATGTTTTTGACCATCTACGCTCTAACGATATGTTTGGGTTTCTTTGTGACACGCTGGTCGTTTAAATCATATGCGCGACAAGTAGCCTCCATTCCATTAAGCCGCTACTGTTCTACTATGCCCAAAAAAGCATATGACTTCTATCATTAAAATCTTATGACTATGTTCATGTATACGAGTGGACAGTGGGTGAGTGATTGGTTTTACATGCGTTGACTCGATCTTTTCAAGCAAGCGATAGACTGAGCAGAGTTAACAGAGTGCTGTGTACTTATCTCTTTCTACTTAGAGCGGTGCTTCCCCCTTTCCCTGAGCCGTGGCCAGGTGGGGTGAGGTCCATACCTCTTACAAGTATGGTAAGATGGTTCTTGTTTTTCTACATTGTAATTGCTAAATAAGACCCAATGTTAATACACGTGCACTTAGTGCTCAGTGCTTTTGGTATACATTGATGATACCCAACCATAATAATAATTATGAAGGGCAGTTCCGTGTGGTGACTGATGGGCATCCTCTCCTGACCACTGCGGGGATGACCCTAGATAGATACACACATGTTTGGGTTGTCTTGGTTACCTTTTTGGGACACATTGTGCGTACTTTTACTAGACCCTCTGATATATTTGTTGTTGAAAGCATTAATATATGTGCCAGTTCGACAGGATGGGCCTCCCCATCTTCTAGTGCAAGGTGTGGCATATAGAGGATTGGATGGAACCAATAGTATGCGTATTACGCTTGAGCACATAAATAACATAGGTATAGATCAGGAACCGAAAACCCTCCTGAGGCATATGGCAATGCCATCGTGTTTAGACTTATTCTGGCTTGTTTCCCCGCCCATATTAATTTAACTAAATTTGTACGGAGGCATTTAAAAATAGGTGCTGGCGGTATGATAGTTATGTTAGTAAAAAGGTAGAGCGGCTTAGGAAGGACTACCATTTTCACAAGAGATATCCTATCCGCCAAAGACAGCGGGAGCGTGATCCAGCGGGCTGTTTGTGTTTCTAGTTTGTCAATTGCAGTGCCATAATTTGTTCGGAGTACTATTTCAGAATCGCGGTGAATCCAAATGCCAAGGTATTTGATGGGTTCATCCTGCCAGACTAGTTGGAAGTCCATGTGCATCTTCTTTGTATTTTCAGTGAGTGGTAAGACTGCTGATTCGGACCAATTTATTTGAAGACCAGATTGCCTACCAAATTTTATATATTCCCTAAGTATCGGTGAGAGATTGGTAGCAGGGTCGCTGACATACAATACCATATCATCTGCATAGAGAGAAATAGCAAAGGGGCGTAATTTGAATTTTAAGGCCGTGTGCGCGTATTTCTGACGTATTTTATAGGCTAACGGTTCTAAAGCAATAGAGAATAATAGAGGGGAGAGCGGGCAACCCTGCCGCGTGCCATGTTGTATTGAAATTGGATCTGATATATGTCTATTAACTTTTATTCGTGCAGTGGGTTTAGTGTAAAGGAGTTTATTCCAATTTAGCAGCATAGGGGGTAGCCAATATGCTGCAGTATAGTGAATAAATAGGTCAATTCGATCGAATCAAAAGCCTTGGCTGCATCGAGTAGTACATCCACAGCCTCCATCTCGGGATTGAGCTGATGTAATAGGGCGAATATGGTGCAAAGATTATGTGCTGTAGACCTAGAGGGTATAAAACCAGATTGGTCAGGTAAGACAATAGCTGTCATAAGTGGTTGTAGTCTAGTCGCAATAATCTTGGCCACTTTCTTAGTGTCCGTGTTTATTAAAGATAATGGCCGATATGAGTCTGCCGATTCAGGGTTTTTATCAGGTTTTAGCAAGGCCACTATTAATGTTTCACGCAGAGTTGGGGGGAGCATCTGACTGTGATATGCCTCATCATACATTTCTAACAAATATGGACTAAGTAAGTCGGAGAATGCTTTGTAGAACTCACCCATATAGCCATCAGGCCCTGGTGTTTTGCCATTTGGAAGTATTTTTATAGCAGTTTGTACTTCCTCAATAGTGATTGGCTGTGCAAGGAACTCACGCTGTCCTCCGGACAGCCATGCCAACGCGATATCCTCAACATAGTCCAGTATTTCCTGCGTGTGGGCCAAATTGCACGTTTTATATAAGTCTCCATAGTTATCCATAAATGTGAGTAGAATGCCGCCGGTGTCATAATGTGTTATATTATTACCATCTACCATTTGTAGAATGGTGTGTTACTTGTGTTCCAGGCGTATATTAATTTTGTTGACATTTGATGAGTGCTTATACTGTAAACCTGTTTACATAGTACTACTACAGGGAGAGCACATTTAAAGTTAGAAAAGTATAACACACGCCCAGTTTTATATGTAGTGATTGCCTGAGGGCATGCCTTAAGAGTGACACCCCTGCAACTAGGCCCTAAATATACCCTAACAAAATATTTTGAGGGATTTTTGGAACTCTTTACAATATATATATTTTTTTTCATAGTTTATAAATTTTTCCCAACGTTTTTATTTAATATTCACGTTTTTATTTAATATTCAACTATTGCTTGCCGGCCCCTGGTGAAGGTCTGCAGAACAATAATGTCCTCCGGTGTCCT
Organism: Lissotriton helveticus; assembly: GCF_964261635.1. Lineage (NCBI taxonomy): Eukaryota > Metazoa > Chordata > Amphibia > Caudata > Salamandridae > Lissotriton > Lissotriton helveticus. The sequence goes on along the minus strand of NC_136069.1, from coordinate 749,399,855 downwards.
GGGTGTCAAACGTTGTTCTAAACTAAAGGCCACGGACATTCAAGCAAATGCAAAAATAAATTTGAATTCAATCCTACTGTGAAAACGTATTTGACAACTTGGTGGGCGCACCAGGAATCTTTGTTGAAGGTTAAATCTGTCTCCAGGCAACTGACATATGCTAGTCATTTCATGTCTGACAAAATGTATAATTGCATCAACCAATAATTGATTGCTTAATCAAATCAGATTCAAATTCTCTGTCATGACATTTTCCTGAAAGTCATTAATGGCAGGATTTCTTATACCATGCATAATCGGCGGCTGAAATATATGTACCCTGATATGTATGATGCGGACATTCAGTTAGCTATTTTATGGCAGCACTGTTTTTCATGAGATGAATTAGTTAGTTTAAATAATGTACATCTTTTTATTGCAAACAATTTCTATATTTATTAATTGTTTTAAAGCGAAGCATGTTACCAAAGCAATACTGGGCTCTACATTGTATTTTCTTCTCATAGATTTGATATATTTCAAGTTACATACAATAGAGTGTACGAGATAGTTAATAGAACATAAATTTGGTTGATTTTTGATATGGCAAACATCTACGTTTAGAATGACTTTAGTATGGCTTGCCAAAAAGGAAAACCTGTTGAAATGTCAGCACTTCAGGTAATCTTCCATTCAATTATGTGTCATTTCTTACTTTTACCCTGTAGCTATTGTACTCTGGTGCAAGTATTTTTCTAGAAGCCTCTGCAAGCTTTCTCAAGTCTAGCATGCACACTCACATAAAACTAGAAAGAGAAGAAGACTCTATGATCTAAGAAAAAGTATTGGGCGCACGTAGGGGCATATTTACAAGCCCCTATGGCGACGTTCCTGTGGCAACAGGGGCTTTGCCTTTTTCACAAGGCAGCATTAAGCCACTTAACATCGCTTAATTCCGCCTTGTGAATAACGAAAAATAACAGTTGATGGATAGAATGCAGAACAATGTCATACATTCACCCCAGTACAGAGATCTGGGCCTAAATCCATAGTTTTTTTGCACTCCACACCACCCCAGTTCAGACATGGCCATATGCAAATCAGCCTTGACCCTGTGCCTCATGGGTACAGTCCAGCCCGAACTGCCAAGCCATGTCTTTCCTGGACCGGAATCAAGCATCCTAGGACCGGTTTCTTTGAATAAGGCCCCCTTTCATGCTTTATTTGGCATGAAAGGGGTGGGCAATGGGTGTTGCGGTGGGCATTCTACCGCAACACCCAATGATTTTGACGCTGCCCCAAATTTACAAGGGTGGAGTAAATATGGGACAGCGCCAAAATTAAGACCAGGGAAAACCTGTTCTTAACACGGTGAAACGAGGAGAAATGCTGTTTTTTTCCTAGTTTTTGCTGATTATATGAGTGCTGCATTGTGCAGCACAGATAGAAACAGCAGAATGCCATTGATTGTGTATGTGCAGGAAGGTGTCCTTTCCTGCACATAAACCATTATTTAAAATAATGACGATTTGCATCTTCGAGGTGTGATGCATTCTGCAGCTCACATAGAAGTTACAAAATACCATTAATGAGTGTTTATGTGCAGCAAGGGACACCTTCCTGCACATGAACAATCTTTCCCTGAAACGCAGGCACACTTGCAGAATGGGGCTAGGCAGCTACATTTAGCGCCAGTGCTAATGGGAAAGGCAGGGGTGCACCGTATTCTTGTGAATACGGTGCATCCCTGCCTTTTTGGCTTAACGCCGCGCTCCGACAGTTTACTAGTTAATATGCCGCCAAGAGTGGTAAATACAGAAGAGTCACCTGGGGCATGCCAATAGGTTCTACTTGTGCTGTCATGGCAGCAACCTAGCAAGAACATCATCTCTCATCCTTAAAAAGTGCAAATGGCCCATCTGGCTAGAGTCTGAGAATGGCCCGAATTGATCTCACCTGACTGCTGCGCGTCTGCCTTTGGGAGCCTTCGGTGCATGGGGGAGATTTGGGGCACAAACCACCACCCAAAATGTTTGGCCTCCTATGGCATAGCAGGGTAGGTGATATCTGGGTCTTTTTAAGATTGTGTAGTTTCGGCTTAGGTTGTCTACCTTGATTCCACTCTCCTTTAAAGAAAAATGCTTGGCTGCTGCCTATTCTTGCTCAGTTGCTATCAAGTACTATTTTGACAGGCTGAAAGCATTGTATATGATGCCAAGTGGATTACTAGGACTTCTCTGAGTATCCCCTCACACAACATCACTCTTCTCCTCTGACTAGGATTACGCAGTGTAGACACCTATATTGTTTGTACTAATCTCAATTATAAACAGTGTGCCTCCATCACACTCCCAGGGGCTGTTCTCTAGTTCAACACTCTTCCAGCCATGCTGTCCCCCATCATGTAGCGCATTACTGGTTGGAAAACAAGCTTTCGTGTCCTACATCATGCTATGAATCCCAGTATTAATGTTACAGTACACTACAATACAATACAGTGTTTAATATCACAGGTCTCCTTTGTCCCAGAATATGCTCTTTGTAAAATGCAAACTAATTTTCAACTGACCATCTTTGCTGCATTCTTTCTACAGTGCAGTGGAGAGCCAGTGAAGTCTGTAAAAGTAGGGCTAGAGATTCAACATAAAAAGTGTGCTTTATGGCACCACCTAGTGGTACCACCAAATCACAACAAACGAGGAGCTCTCCAGCTGACAAATGCTATTTTGCTCCGAGTGAGGAACATCATCCCACTACTCCTGTGTAAAAGGTAGCAACATGTTCAATGAAGGAAGGAAATAACAGTGGACTTTTCTTTATTAACTATATTGGATTATGTTTGAAGTAGTGTGCTTGATTGGAAAGCCATCTCAAGTTTCCAGGCCTTGTAGACTAGTGATGGGGTTTGGACCCAAAATGTTTCTGAAGAGTGTGTGGTTTTGGCATGAATCTGTAGTAGAAAGCTTGCCATCTTTGCTCCGATCAGGCATATATTGTTAGTGTGTTTAAGGCAATATGAGATGTTGCTTGAATTGGGTTAAATATAGTCACCCTGACCCATCCTCCAATTTAAACTTCTTATTGTGGAATTCAATAGTGAGGGTCAAGGGTCACATGGCTCAGGGTTAGAAGAAACCTGTTACCATGAAATAGAAAATAGATAACAAGAATTGTACCTTTTCCTGAGATAACGTGGCATGGCCACTCCTTTTGGTGGGCTACAGATTAATATTCTGGTATTTTGCGATGTGTTCCAAGCTGTTAGCACAAAAGGAACTCTGCTGAGGTAGACAGGTGGTACCTGAAGATGAATTAATTCACCAAGCTGGTGCCAAGGAAGAGACTCCCTGCTTTGGAATCGACAACCGCTTTAAGCAATGTGAAAGAATCATGACAAAGCACACATTGGAGCAGCAACCTTAAATGTGCCACAGGTGAGAACAAAATAGCACAACATAAAGAAGGTGGCTGGGAAAAGGAAAGTCTTTGGATGCCATCATGGGTAGAGGCAAAGATAAATAAATGGGCCGTCCTCCTTATAATATTGAAAATGTGAGGTAGACCACGATATAATCAGTACATTGTTCAATACTGTAAATAAAATCAAAAAGATGAACATTGGACAAAACATGCACATTTTATTTAACGATAATCTCTTGAGAAAGTTGCTATCATTCATCACACACTCTTCCCCTGCAGAGTTTTATCTGCCTCAATGCCAGATCCATCCTATTAAACTGTGGGTGAAGCAGTCACTATCAGCTTCTAACAAGGAACATTTATACATACTGCACTGATTGCAAGAATACAGACTTGACAGTTCCCCCAGTTGGCCTGGGGTGGGTTTCCCATCATCACCAATTCATGTAATATTGCCGAAGTCAATATTATCATATTTTTACAGTAATAACCTGGAGTGTGCAATGTCATGTTGCATGATGCCCCGAAGAATGGAGAGCATCACGTGACATATTAACGGTACATGCTAATCTACTTTGGCGTGAACATCAGATCCATAGATATGATTGCTTAACATTGCTTATGATCATCTTCAGTCAATTAATCATTATTTATAGAGCGAGGCTAATCACCGCTGAGGGTATCCAGCCGCTAATATCTCTTGGGTCTCTAGTCGAAGAGCAGGGTCTTGAGTCCCTTCCTAGAGTCCGCTAGTGTTGGTGCTCTTCGTAGGTAGAGGGGGAGGTCGTTCCAGGACTTGGCGGCGAGGTAGGAGAGTGAGCGACTTTCACTGTGACTCCAGCGGATGCAGGGGACGTGAGCAATGGTGCGGGAGGCGGAGCCCAGTTGTCTGGTGGGCTGGTAGAAGTTCAGGCGGTGGCTGATGTAGGCTGGGCACTGGTCATGGAGGGCTTTGTAGGCAAGGGTCAGCATCTTGAACTGGCATCTCTTCTGTACAGGGAGCCAATAGGGGTTCCTGAGGTGGGGTGTGGTACGGGCCCATTTGGGGAGGTTGAGGATAAGTCTGGCAGCTGCGTTCCATATGGTCTGTAGTCTCTTGAGGAGTTGGGTGGTGGTTCTGGTGTAAAGTGAGTTTCGGTATTCCAGCCGGCTGGTAACGATATACTTATGATATTGAGGATACGAATATACCATTGCCATTAAAAAAAATTACTTCAGAGGCATCTCAGGCCTTTTTCATTGTTTCAGAGAAAGAAATTATTACACTATTTTCCCAAGGAATTGTATCAAATAATCAAGAATCAAATTATGCTTTTGTTGATTAATTAAGAATTTATCAATGTTTTACCATTGTCCTAAAATAGAAAATAATGCTCATGGAAAGCATTCTAAACCAATAAACAAAATATTTCTAGAATAGCAATATATAGCAAACGAATTTTTTTTTAACAAGGATGAGATGACAAACATAATCAAAGGGCAGGTGTTATCCTCATTACTATATTCATTTATGTGTATACCTGAAGGTACCATATGGCACAAAAAACAGCTAGGATATTTAAAGGTATGCTTAAGGTACTCATGAAGATGAGAGACTTATAATACTCGAATGTTTCATTGTTTATCATTATTAGCACTTATGGTTAGCTGGTCCACATTCACCCAAGAAATTAACAGCTAGAAGCTAAGACAAACCTCGTTACTGTCACAACCCATATACCCAATCAAACTAGATCACAATTATATACAGCAAGAAACTCAGTTAGGTACTATGCACTCAACAGTGTGATCAGGAGTATGATATCATTCAAATAGCCTTGTTTTTGAGAAAGAAAGTCTTGCAGTGGGCTTCTCAGTATTAATGTCAAGTTGTTTAATATTCTACTGTCAATTACTGGGAATATACGCCCACTGTTTATTTTTCCAGTGCTTAGTTTGTAAAAATTTAAGTGTCAGGGCTCAAGGTAGTACACTTCTACAGCACGACCTACAGCTCCTGCCACTGCAGCCGAATGGCAGTGCCAGCGTTTCATACTTACTATCACACTTAAGTGTGACATTGTGGACAATTGGCATGGAAGTGCAGATTTTATATTTTTTTAATACTATATATTTTAAAATATTGGCGCTGTGCTGAATAAAAATAGACTGAGAAAGCCACCATGTTGGGGTGTTTGAAATTAAGTGCCAGTGTCGAGCACCTCAATACACCGGCACAAATTAAGCACAGTTTTCTTCCTGACAAACGGTAATAATAGGTGTTTATTTGCGGATCTCAAAACACTGGCAGACCAAGAGTGATCAGATTTTTTTTTATGAACAAGCAGAAGTGTCTTAAAGGCCATTCATGATGTGGCATGCCACCAGAACATACTGCTTTGAGTAATGGAGACATGAGCAGAAGTAGCAGGTTCCATAATGCCCAGATTGCAGTTTTCTGGAGCACCTGAAACTTATTAACATTTCTTCTTGGCCATCCCTGCCAGTAGTGCATTACCACAATCAATCCGAGACAGAAGGTGGCATGTCTTTCTTGGCCACAGTAATATGGTAATTGGGTGACTGCATAATATGATTAATCCACTTATTCAGTGGCATCCTACCTTCTTCTTAATCCCTGCCTCATATAGGAATAATTGGTGCTATGTCTTTTCAACCAGTAATCAGCACCAAATCAGAAGTTCATTTGGAAATTTATTATCACTTTGTGCTATATTTGTGTTGGACTTGGCCCTTTTTGCAGGGTCACTCCTGAGCTTTTTGCCTTCCTCCTGGTATTTTTTCTGACCTGGTGTTGGTGGTTTTAGTACTCTGGGCACTTTATCATTGCTGTCCAGTGTAAAGTGCATGTGCTCTCTATGGTAAAACATGGTAAGATTGGTCTACACCTGCTTGGCGTATTTAATTTACCTATCAGTCCCTTGTAAAGTGGTATGTGAGATACCATGGGCCAGTAAATTAAATGCTACTGGTGGACTTGCAGCGCTGCTTGCGGCACCCACAAAAGTAGACTTTCAAACCTGTCTCAGGCCGCTGCCATTGCAGGGCCTGCGCACGCAGTTTACTGCCGTTGTGACATGGCACATAAAGTGGGTGCCACGTCTGTGACTCCCCTTTTACTACATATCATTCACCCCTAAGGTAGTCCTAGCTAGCCCTATGGGCAGGGTGCAATGTAGGTAAAAGGTAGGACATGTGCCTTAACTGTGTGGCATGTCCTGGTAGTGACAAACAGCCATTTTGGTTTCTCACTACTGTGAGGCTGCCCTCTCATAGGAATGCATTGGGGATTTACTGATATGTGTTTCAGTGGTAATTCCTGATATGAGAGGAGCAGCGTGATCATGTTTGGTATGTTTGGAATAGTGATGATAAATGTTGTGTGGTGGTGTGCGCAGATTTAATGTCACTATTTTAGAAATGCCACTTTTAGAAGTGGTACAAAAGGGGGTGGTGATGGACAGAGCATCTGAACCAATCAAACGTCCGCAGAAATGTTTCCAGGGGGGGGGCAAAATTTTAACTTCATCACCATCCTCTGACATGGTTGAACACAAGTATTAAATACATTAAAAAAATCTAATAAGACTAGGGCCTAGATGTAGGTAAATGTGAATTACCGATTCATAAATACCGAATTTTACCGATTCGGTATTCATGAATCGGTAATTCAAATGTAGGTAGAAATTCGGTAACAAATACCGAATCGGTATGATTCGGTATTTACCGATTCTGTAATTACAGAATCGGTATTTGCCATTGATTCCTATGGGCCTTGAAGCCCATAGGATTCAATGGCAGTTATCGATTCGGTAATTACCGAATCGGTAAAAATACCGAATTTACAAGGGGGACAGAGTGTCACTTTGACACCCTGTTGCACCCCTTTTTCTGGCTTGTGTGCCATGTGGCACACATACATGCCCTAAGGGCATGTATGTGTGTCACATGGTACAGGTGTACATGCAAAGATGTGCATGTACACAGAAATTCGTAATTTACCACCCAATAGTTTTGGGTGGTAAATAACGAATACTAAAGGCCCTGTAGCACTGTTTAAAGTGCTACCTACATAAGAAATTACAGATTCTGTAATTTTACCGATCGGTAATTTTACAGAATCTGTAAAATTACCGATTCGGTAAATTTACCAAATCTGTATGTTTTTGCTACCCCTACATACCAATGTCCAAATACCGGTCGGAAACGGCAGAAAATCGGTATTTTCGGACGTTTCCGACCGGTATTTGGACACCTACATCTGGCCCAAAGAGCTTAAATAAACAAAGAAACCCATAAGGGGAAGAGAAAAATCTTGTGAGGCGCCACAGCAGACGACCTGGCAACTACAATAAAACAGAGGGAAAAACTAAAAATGGCCGGAAAAAAACAAAAACATTCTAAATCAGGTTGATGTGGTTCTAGAGCATGGGTACTCACAAACTTTCTCTCAGGGGCCAAATTTACAGTGTGGTTTGTGGCCGAAGGTCGCACCAGTGGGGGCGGGGTCAGTGGGGGAGGAAGGTGGGGCTAGCAACAAAAAAAACTATGACCATGAGGTTGAACACATACCCGGCAGCGGCCGTCTTCATCCACTGAGCCACCAGACCCGGCATACACACATCTATCTATCTATATCTATCTATCTATATCTATCTATATCTATCTATATCTATCTATATCTATCTATCTATATCTATCTATCTATCTATCTATTTATCTATATCTATCTATCTATATCTATCTATATCTATCTATCTATCTCTATATCTATATCTATATATCTCTCTCTCTCTCTTTCTCTCTCTCTCTTTCTCTCTCTCTCTCTCTCTCTCTCTTTCTCTCTCTCCTTCTCTCTGTCTCCCTCCTTCTCTCTCGGTCTCCCTCCCTCTCTCTATCTGTCTCCCTCCCTCTCTCTATCTGTCTCCCCCCTCTCTTTCTCTGTCCATCTTTCTGTCTCCCTCTTTCTCACTCACTCTGTCTATCTCTCTCTCCCTCCCTCTCTCCTCCTCTGTCTACCTCTCCCTCTGTCTCCCTCCCTCTGTCTCCCTCCCTCTGTCTCCCTCCCTCTGTTGCCCTCTTCCCTCTGTCTGTCGCCCTCTGTCTGTCGCCCTCTGTCTGTCGCCCTCCCTCTGTCTCTCTCTTTGTCTCTGTCTCTGTCTCTCTCTCTCTCTCTCTCTCTCTCTCTCTCTCTCTCTCTCTCTCTCTGTCTCCCTCCCTCTTTGTCTCCCTCCCTCTTTGTCTCCCTCTCTCCCTTTGTCTGTCTCCCTCTGTCTGTCTCCCTCTGTCTGTCTCCCACTGTCTGTCGCCCTCCCTCTGTCTCCCTCCCTCTCTCTCTCTCTCTGTCTCCCTCCCTTTCTCTCCCTCCCCCTGTCTGTCTCCCTCTGTTCCCCTCCCTTTGTCTCCCTCCCTCTGTCTGTCCCTCCCTCTGTCTGTCCCTCCCTCTGTCTGTCCCTCCCTCTGTCTGTCTCCCTCTGTTGCCCTCCCTCTGTCTGTCTCCCTCTGTCTGTCTCCCTCTGTCTGTCACCCTCAGTCTGTCTCCCTCAGTCTGTCTCCCTCTCTCTCTGTCACCCTCAGTCTGTCTCGCTCTGTCTCCCTCTCGCTCTGTCACCCTCTCGCTCTGTCACCCTCTCGCTCTGTCACCCTCTCTCTCTCTCGCAGGGGAACAGCACAGCCTGCTGTAATTGGGAAAATTAAGGGGACCAAAGGCGTCCGTAAAAGGAATGTTGACGGCCTCCCTGCTCAGAACACATGGGCGTCCGCTACAGCAACGTGCGCTGCCTGAGTGTTAATACCACACGGTCACTGGGCCAGCACCGGACGGACCGGCGATCCAGGCAAACCCGGTTCTATGATTCTTGCTCAGGGAGGGCCATGAGCATCGATGGGTGGACCACAAATATCGATGGGTGGGCCACAAACATGAACGGGGAATGGACAGGGTACAAAATATTGCAAAGATCTGATATTTTAGGTATTTACATTGTCAACTTTTATTATTATTATTATTATTATTATTAGGCATTCTTATATAGCGCTCGATTACCCGAAGGCATCTGGGCGCTTGTCTTGGGAACCCGTCCTGGCTTTTTCCCCTGTGAGATACCCGTAATGGGCATCCCCAAGGTGAAAGCCAGGCATCCCGCCGCGGGGGGGCCATAGTGGAGATTAACCAGGCTAATGCCCAGAGCTCCAGAGTGTGAACCCGTGATTTGAGTAGGCACCGAAACGAGAATTATCGAGTCCGGGGATATTTGGGCTCAAGACCCTGCCGCGTCAGGCATTGAACCCTGGTCCCGGGTCTGACCTCTGCTTCAGGGTCTGCCTCCTCTAACAAGTGAGCCACACTTCTCCACATTTGACGTTTTGAACACCATAAGTATCAAACAATGAGGGACCTACTTTATTTTCCCTGCTTTGCTTCTGGCTTTATGTTTCTGTTGCCACACATCTCTTTGCAGCTTTTCATGTTTAAATAAAAAAATACATTCCACTTTGCACTTTGCAAAGCATTGAAGTTCAAAAGTGTGATGCAGTAAGCCCTCTGACTACTTTGCACAACCCTGCCTAATAAAATAATTCAGACTTTACAATTATGTATCCTCCCTTTCTATGTACATAGGCAATAAAAACACAGTTAAAAACTGAGCTATGGTTTTACCAAATGTGCAAAACCAATGCAACTCACCAGTTGTGCTAACCAATGCACACATAATTCATGTTCCCCATCGTGCTCAAAACCCTATCTTAACTGGGCCTGGGTCTTTCTCCCATCTCTTTTCAGGCCATCAAAGTTTTTACTGAGATATTGCTTTTTTTCCCTTCCAGCCTCTGGCAGTCATCCCTGTAGAGGTGATACTCTCAGCATTCACATCTCCCCCTTAATGGAAGAAGCAACAACGTGCTTGAAGTGCTAGTAGTGAGTTGCCTGCTTGTTTAGGTAGGAGCGACCCTTTCTGGTAGCCACACTGCTGCTAACAAGTCAACGTCAGGGCAGACAGTGTCTTCTCAAAGAAGGCTCCGAGACTAAAAAAAACAACCTGAAGGGAAAAACCTCTGATGGAAAAGGTGACTCCAGAATCCAGGCAACAGGACACGAAAAGGAGGATAGTCAGCAAGGGGATGACAGACCTGCGAAGAAGAGGAGAATTGCAGAAGAAGGAACCCACAGGACCAAAATACCAAACTGGAGAAAAGTGTCACCAACAGAAGTGAAGAGGAGAATTGCAGAAGAAGGAACCCACAGGACCAAAATACCAAACTGGAGAAAAGTGTCACCAACAGAAGTGAATAGATATCAACAGGAGAAAAGAGACACCAACAGGAGTGAAGAGTGTTGCAACACGAGAAAAATGAGAATTCCAGCCCCTTATATATATACACAAGGACAGCAAGTAAGTGACGCAACAGGATAAGGAGAACTACCATCTTGGTTTAGGAAGAAAAAGGAAAAAGGTTATAAAACCTCCATCTTGGAATTGTGAAGAAAAAACAGTACTCAAGGCACTCTGGGAACCAGACAGAGGAATTTTGGAAGGAAGGAACACGAAAAAATAGCCCCTAACCATGACTGCAGGCAGCTCATATTAAGGTCACTCTAAGATTCAGATAAGTCTACAGCACCTGGTTTTCCCAGGCAGTCTCCCATCCAGGTACTAACCAGGCCCGACCCTGCTTAACTTCAGATGAGATCAGGTGCTTTTAGGGTTGTATGGCCACTGCCCACAGTGGCGGCGTCCTCAAGAGAAAAGAGAAGTGCTTCATGGCGCGTCTTTGCAAGCAGAAAAGAAACTGCAGGGCGCCACACTGAGCTGCGGCATGCCCAGCGTACAGAAATAGGTGCCACGGACCGAGTTACAGCCCGCAGCTGTGAGGCGGGAGGTGCGCAGGTCATGACCCAGTCCACGGCGTATCACCACATCTATTAGATTTTCAAAGTTTCTGAATGTCTGACCATATATCATACCAACTTTTCATTCTGTCTCCCTCCCTCTGTCTTTCTCTCATTCTACCAACCCCTCCTTTATCATACTCTATCCCATTATCCATCTCTTTCATTATCCATCCCTCTTTTCCCCTCTCTCTTCCCGTTGTTACCCTGATTTTCCCATTTCAATTGCCCCTGCACTATTTCCCTCCCTCTCTCTTAGTCTATAATTTACCCCTCTTTCTCACTTGTCTCCCGTATACACTCTATACTTCGTTCTATTTCTACCTCCTATGTCCTTAATGCCCACTCTCCAAATTCCTAGTGCTTCTTTGAGATTTACGTCAGTTCTTTTTCCTGTATTGAAAATTCTCCTGTTCTTCAGTTATGTCTTCTTATGCCAACTACCTGCTTTATCAAACCTTGTCATTTGCAGAAGACCCTTCTCTGTAGACATTAAATAGATTCCTGTCCCTGTGAGTGCTTTCAGTTCTGCATGCTTCTAAAGGTTAGGAAAGTGGAAAGACCTTGTTCAACCCTTATTAGGCATTCGATCAAAAGAAAGTTTATTGTTGAGTGGTAAAGGAAAATCCACCTATTTCTGGAGGAGTTGTTGGATACCGTGGAGACTCCACATGTGGCATTTCTTTTACCAAACTATCCTTTTCCTGAAGTGATAGTGCCATATTTCTTTGATTCTACTCCTGATTTGGCACTTCCTCAAGGTATCACCAACCTCTAAATCATGCTGTAGGCTGCTGAAAGTTAGAACTACGAAGTGTGTGTGAGGCGTTGATTCATCCTTTCCTTATTAATACTGACCAGGAAACTTCTAATAATCCTCTTCTGCATCCATCCTTTGCGTTGTCATTCACTATTCTTTTTACTCCCCCTGCCATCGCCCTTCTCCACTTTCGTTTCCTACCCTATCTTTACCAATCTCTTGCTCTAACCTTCTCTCCACTTAGTCTGTTCTCACTTCATCTTTTACTTGGCTGTTTCCCGCTTTCATTTCCCCCTCTCTCCTTGTACTTATCTATACTTATGTCCCTCCCCTCTCGCCTCTTTTCCTATCTTCTCTCGTCAATCATTTCTCCCTCTTTCCTCTCCCCATCTCCGTTTGTCTCTACTCCCCACTCCGTCTCTTATTTTTCCTTTTGGCTCTGTCTCTCTCTTTATCTCTCCTCTGCTCTTAAGTCTCCCTTGGTCTCAACATGGAGGGTTAATAAGATTTTTCACTACAACATTGTCAAAATCGACTTTTCATTTTTTTCCCCATTTTTAGTCATATTGGGGTATATTACCAACAACTAGCGATAATTTTTGTCTCTAACTTGTTTAGAGACAAAAATTATCGCCGCACATCGGCGATTTTTATCGCAGATAAACCTTGCTATTAGCAAGGTTTATCGCAAATGCGATAAAAAACGGCCGCAATGCATGAATATCGCTGAAAAGTCAGCGATATTCATGCATTATCGAGCAAATGCTCTTAGCCATGTTATCCACCTCCCATTGGATAACATGGTGAAGAACTGCTCAGGGCAGGTGTTAGCTTTTGGAGATATTCGCGCTTAGCGCGAATATCTCCAAAAGTTGGTAATAGGAGATAGCGATGTTAGCGACTGTTTCCAGTCGCTAACATCTTGGCACGCCCACTTTGCATGTCATTAGTGATAAATATCACTGACATGCAAAGCGGGGCCCAAGATGGTCGCTATCTCCTATTAGCTGTCACTAACTGGTGTTAGCGACAGCTTGGTAATAGGGAGATAATTTTATCTCCGCTTTCTTGGCTTTTAAAGCCAAAAAAGCGGAGATAAACCCCTTGATAATATACCCCATTGTTCTTTAAATGTAGTTATTTCAGTCTTCAGTGTTTTTCCGGATTTTTTTCACTCTCGGCTGTGTACAGCACTCTCCCCATTGCTCAAACGGATTAAGTGCAGCCTGTGTTGTCACGTTATTCCAATATCTTCATAACACTGAGACTTTCCAATACCTCTAAAAAGGAGCCAGAGATGAGCTGCACAAGTTGCCTCTCCTTCTAATGCTCAAACGTAGCTGCTGCTTTGACTGGAGTAGAGTTTTCTTTTAAAGTGGTAGACATTTCCAACATAGGTTTCATAGAGGGGGGTGGGGGGGTAGTTATGGTTCAAGCAGTTATGTCTGTAATGTATATCATCTTATTATGCGAACAATAGAAATACTGGCACAGTTACTATACATTGTTATGTTAACTATGTCATTATCAGCGTCCTGCTTTGCATGTACTATATTCACCTCAAAAACTATAAAACAGATGGTGTGGTAGTTTCCTTTACTCCCACATAAGTATTTGTTGACATGAGAGTCGGTCGTGCGATCCTGGTATTTGAATTGTGACTTTCAAATAAAATTGATCTCCTTTCCCTTTAAATCCGACTATTAGTAGTAATGCGCATTCCGTGATCTAACTCAAAGTGATGGGGCTCACTGCAGAATACAAAGTGGGCAGTGCTTAATATGAAAATAAATAAGAAGTGCTAGGGATACACATTGCTCCTGCCAGCGCTGACAACGACAATCCCTATCTATCACACTGTCACCAATCTGACAATTCTGAATATTCCAGGCCCCGGCTCAAATCTGTAAGAATGGCTTGGGTTGCAGGTATAAGTCATTCTAATGTAGGTAGAATTAATAAACAACTATTGTGCTCATATCTGAACTAGGCAGACAGCGCTACCCTGCAGCAGCCTTCCATAAGTTGCGGTGTTAACAATTGGGTGTAGTGTCGAGCACAGGAAACAATCGGCTCAAATTAAATACTAAAAGAGGGCCCAGTGAATTTAAACATATTTCACAGATATTCATTAGACTTGGGGTGGTGGGGGGAACTAACGGGCTGTGGCCTCCGAAGGGTAAGGGGCTCCACTGCGCTGCATGGCCGGCAGACTCCTACCTCCCTGTCCACACTGATCCTCCAGCTATAGCTATCACGAGCCAAGTCAACAAAAAGAGTGTTGGAATTTCATAAGAATTACACTTTCAATTACAATCCGGTCTGTCACTTCACAGTTTTTAAACTAAGAATGTTGGCACTTGCCCCACTCCCCAAACGCCCCCACCTGCGCCCCATACCTTTTTATCCGATCGTTGTTGCCATGCTGTGAGGGACTAACGATCACGTCCCCTGCCTAAGACTTGTTAATTGTGCTGCTCGAAAGCATCAGCAGCACCCAAGGACTCAACCTCTTCTCCTGAGGCGTGGGATGGGAGGAGATGCTCTATGCTGTGTCTCCTCTGCCGGCCCATTATCATTCTGACCATGACAATGCAATGGCTGACTCTGTGTCCTGCTGAGAGTAGCAGCCTTTCAGGTGTTGCCCCAGCAGGAAAGTCGGCCCAGGTATGTGGGCCTGCTTTTCCATTTCTGAATCGCCTTGGGAATCGTGCCTAGATCCAGGGGGGGGCAAGCGCCCCCTCTTGCCCCCCCCTGCGGACGCCCATGCACTCACACCCAGTCAACAGGTCTGGGTTTAATCCATCACCGTTCTTTAGCCCACTCTGCCACCCCAGTTCAGACATGGCCATATGCAAATCAGTCTGACCCTGTGCCTCATGGGAACAGTCCAGCCCGGACTGCCAAGCCATGCCTTCCCTGGACCGGAAACAGCCTTCCGAGGACCGGCTTCTGGAATTTCAGCCGTCTTCAGCCCGGCTTGCTTGAATCCAGTGGCAAAGTGAGCAAGGGACTCACGTCTGAGCATACCCTGCCAACTTATGGCGAACAAAGTGGTACAAAAAGGGGGTGGTATTTTTGCACTTTTAGAAGTGGGCATTTCTGTGTGCTATGTGTCTTTATGCCTGCCTGTTGTGTATTGCATGTCTGGCTCTGGAGTGACAGAGACTGGGGAGGTGCAGGGGCTCCAGAGGGGCTGGGCGAGTCAGCGTTAGGCTGAATAAGCAGATCTTTTATTTGGAGTAGTGGGAGGAGTATTCCCTGACCCTGAATAGATCTGTGCCTGCCTTTTACAATGCTGGCTCCGCCCCCCTTTGGTGTGTCTGGGGCCAGGACATACACTGTCACTGGGGACTGTTGTGCACTGTAAACAAATGTTTGAGTGCCCCCCAGAACTGGTGTGGACCGGGCACAGTGCCCCGTGCCAGGGGGAGAACAAATACCTAGCGGGTATAGGTATTGCAGCTGTGACCCCATGGAATTTGCACCTGCTTGGATCTTTAGGAGGAACCAGGAGGAACCGCCACAAAGGACTGCCCTTCTGCCAGAGGGCCATGTGAGCTGGCCTGCCTGGGCCCAGCTCCACCCAATGTGCTGCTCCTGTCTGGAGCACAGGAGTAACTGGGCTGTTATCCTTCCTGCTATTTTGAAGGAAAGTGTCTGGAGCGCTCAAGGGTGCTCCCTTGCCGGTGCTGTGACCTACGGGCGAAGCGCTTTAATTTTATTGGCCAGCCTGGCCCTTTGCTAATTGCAGGAGAGGGGCACTGGTGGTGTCTCACCGTGAGAGACTCGGAGCGTGGAGAGCCTCCCCTGCTGAGATGGCGAGCGCAAGGTGATCGATCTGCTGGTCCTTGTACCTGGGACACCCCCCATTGTGAATACACCACTCCTGGATATCATGAGGGAGCGTAGTGAGCCATTCTTCTTTTTCATTTGCGCTCACGAGCGCTGTGCCCTGCGAGAAGCAGACCGCCAACCGTAAGTCCGGCAGGGAGAGCCCGACTGTGGGCGGGGCCAGCCAGAGGAAGCAAGGCTGGAGCAGGAAGCCAGGCGAAGTACACCTGGTTGTGGGCGGGGCTCCCGTGCCGATGAGGGAGAGCCCCGTGTGGTTTCCAACAACGGAGAAGTGAGGGCGGAGGAGCTGGCCCAAGACACCTATCCTGAAAGCGCCCGACCTCGGCACATCTGTCGGTGAAGAAGAAGAAGACGCAAGGCCATCGAGAAGCCACGTCAGATTTCTGGGGCATTAGCAGCTAGGGGCCAGTTTGGAGGCCTCGCGGTGAATGGGGCTGACACGGCACACTGTTGGTGCTTAGTTATGTGCACAGCTGCGTCGCCAGATTACGGGCATCTGCAACAATGGGGGCATTTCTTTTTCCATAAAAGAAACAAGGGTGAGTTGCACCATTGTCCCCATTCAAAGTACGGGCAGGTGGAAGCCACCTGCTCATAGAACCCTGACTTTTGTGGACAGAGGGCATTGCAGGGAAGCCCAAGATGGGCCCGAGGAAGGCCAGTTGGCCTGGGATCACCTTGTGTTCTGATGGGGCGTAAGGTCCTAAGGTGATGTGTGCACCTTGTTAGTGTTACTGTGGTGCACTGCTGATTTAGGAGTAATGCCTAATGTGATTTATGCATAATGTGATTTATGCATAATGTGTTTATGCTAAGTGCCATTGCCAATAATTACTGGTTGCTTTTCTAACTGTGCATTCTAATGGTTATGATAGGGGCCCGATTGACCCTGTAATGTATATAATTCCCTGTAAAGTTATACCTAGTGCCAGATGGCACAGTGCATCTATGTGATTACGTTTGAATGTGTTTATGAGTAATAGAAAAGGCTATTTTTTTACATAACCTTGTGTGGAGTTTCTTTTGTGGTGTGCCTAGTGTGTCGCTGCTGTGCGAGTGTGTTGCGCAAACGCTTTACACATTGCCTCTGGGATAAGCCTGACTGCTCGTGCCAAGCTACCAAGGGGGTGAGCAGGGGTTATCTTCAGCATGTAACTCACTTGCCCTGACTAGAGTGGTGGTTTCTGCCTGGCTTAGGTGCATGCCCTAGCCAATCAGAAATTCAATTTCTAACAATATGCGTCAAGTAATGCAAGTAAAGTAATGCAAACCCAGGGGAACATGGCCTGGTGCAGATGGAGTAAGCAGCGGGAACTGCTAGCTCCTGGGGACCCACGTGTATCTTGCCAGATATTCGGCCCCCACAGCCCCTAAAATGTAAGGGCACCTCCCCCTACAGCCTGTAGTGTTGCCTGAGCTCCCCTCCTGCCCACTTCAGCAACCCACTGGATTCCACCTGCGAATCTGGTCCGAGTTGCGAGGAGAGCAAGATGGCAGCTCACATGGCAGTTACTGTAAGGAGACACTGCAGGGGAGTCTACGATGCCATGGGGCCATCGTTGCCTTCCAGAGCTGTGGCGACCTACCTGTGGGCCAGCCCCATTGCTGCCTGGGGATTCTAAAGGCAGAGCACAGCAAAGGAACCTAATTCTACTGGCTCGGGCCCAGGTGAGTTCTGGCTCCAGTGCCTCCCATTCGTCCTATGGCTTACAGCCTACCCCTGCACAACTGGGAGCAGGCGTAGCACTTCCAGAGTGTGGCTGGTGCACAGCCCCATGGAAACATTATGGTTGAGCGCCCAGCCTGATTTCTGAACAGTTGGGACGGAGAAGCTCAATACTACCAGCCCGGTCGCACTTCACTGGGCATTTCATCTGTTGCCTCCTGCCCGCCCTGATCTCACAGTGACCCTTGGGTCCCCTAACCCACGGTGCGGTGGGGCCCCTGGCATGACTGGTGAGGTACCAGAGCACCTTGACGCAAGGGGAACCATGCTTGCAGACTTCGCTGAGGGCGCAATTCGAAAAGAAAGGAGATTGAAGGATGCTTAGCTGTTAAGCTGAGGCTGACTATTGATCCAAATTCCCTTGCACAACTGTCTCCAAAGTACTTTTGTTGGGACCCATCCAATCTGCCAATCTGCCATGTGATGTAGCTTTTCCCTTACGTAGCTCACCAATGTTAAGTTGCCGAGCACGAGCAAAAATTGGCGTCCCCAATGCAATTTTCGGGCACTTGAACAGCACATGGCTAGATTTTCTAAATGCAGGTGGTCGCCTCCGTTCACGGTGCGAAAGCTGCTGCTTGAGTAGAAACAAGCTTCTGACTCTAACAATCACCACGAGCAGAGTGACGTACCAATTTCCATCCACTCACAGAACTCAGAATATCTCAGAGTTTTTGTGTAACTCCATGGAGTTCCGTGGAGTGAAACCCTACAAGGTCAGGCCACCCCTAAACGGAACCAAGGGGCATATTATCAAGGGATTTATCTCCGCTTTTTTGGCTTCAAAAGCCAAGAAAGCGGAGATAAAATTATCTCCCTATTACCTAGCTGTCGCTAACACCAGTTAGCAACAGCTAGTAGGAGATAGCGACCATCTTGGGCCCCGCTTTGCATATCAGAGAAATTTATCACTAATGACATGAAAAGTGGGCGTGCCAAGATGTTAGCGACTGCAAACAGTCGCTAACATCGCTATCTCCTATTGCCAACTTTTGGAGATATTCGCGCTAAGCGCAAATATCTCCAAAAGCTAACACCTGCCCTGAGCAGTTCTTAGCCATGTTATCCAATGGGAGGTGGATAACATGGCTAAGAGCATTTACTCGGTAGTGAATGAATATCAGTGACTTTTCAGCGATATTCATGCATTTCGGCTGATTTCTATCGCTTAGGAGATAAACCTTGATAATATCAAGGCTCCTAAGCGATAAAAATCGTCGCTACACAGCGATAAAATTATTGCCGCTAAGCCAACCTAGTGATAATTATCGCTAGTTGTTGGTAATATGCCCCCAAGTTCTACACCGAGCCTCAGGATGTGTGGGAATGGTTGGACTCTGCCGAGAGCTGGGGACCACCGCGTCCCACACAGCCGCCCGCTGCAGTTCTGCGGGAGGCACACTGCCTACAAGGGAGCAGTCCCAATTGGATAGGAGGCATGCGGTGGTGCCTGCAGCCAACATCGTGATACCAGGTACACAATCTCCTTTATTGTTGAGTGAGGAATCGGTGGAGGGAACAGACTTGGAACCCGGGTCTGGTTCGACCCTACACACCTCCTCCGGAACCGGGTTGCCACGGATTACTCAGAGATCAGTAGATGAACTAGGCTATCATTCCTGGATGACTCGCCTGCAGACCTATGCTGATTTGGGTGCACTGGGAAACCTTCTGTGGCCCCCTGCTATACCTGACTGCCGATGGACCATTGGGGAAAGGGAGAGGAGAGTCCCTCCATGGAATACCTTTCTGTACTTTTCATATTGGGGTACCGCGGGGGCCCGGGGTCTCTCCTCTGTGAAGAAGGCCCTTCCCCAAAGTTCCCTCTAAACTGTGTGCCTGAGTGGGCGCACACACCTAGGGTTCTCTCAATGCAGAAGCCTACAAACAACACACACCTAACTGGAGCCTTTAAAATTCTTCGGTAGTGATTAAGCTGCGCTGCTAAAGGCATTTTTAAAGACTGTCTTTGTCGTCAAAAATGATAATCAAGGAAGTTTAAATAACTGCAGTGAATGGCACTTCTGAAGCAGCAGGAGAGCAGCCCCAGAGCCTTCACTGCAGCCCAGTGCAGCCCAGGCAACTGGAACAGTTCTCAGAAATTAACAGACTTGGGAAGTTGGGGCACACATTTACCATTCAGGTGTCATCCATCAGTAACATCCTAGAGGCTGAAATTTCATAACTAAATAAGAGACATCCATTTTGGATGCAGATAGTTTTAAAATTCACCAGCTGGTAGGGCTGTGTATGTTCACTGCTGAAACGTCTCTATTTTTAAAGGGCAAGATGCATAGACATTGTGCAGCAGGAGCAGTGATGCTAAGACTCAAGTCTGCAAGGTACCATCTAGAAGCTCCTAAGTTAAAGTGTGATTCAAAACTCCTCAAATTTTCACTGTTACAGATTTTCTTTAAAAAATAATAAGTAACATTTATCCTCACAGTCCTACTACTTACCTAATTTTGTTTTCAGGGTTTTCCAATCAAAGTAACGGATAGGTTACATAGAAGAGTACCACATTCCTATGTCCTTATAGTTAGGTTCACTGGAATTAGGTGGCTGCGGAGCACCAAATTATGTGTCAGGGTTGACTATATTGTGGGGCAATAAAAGGCAAATTATGCTGCACAATGCTGCTCATTTTATGATAGTATTGCTTCCTTATTTTGACATTTTTGCATAGGTTAACACTATCTGGACAAAGGGATCACCTTATTAGTACCAGTAAAAAAAAATACAGCAATAAGCAACAGAAAGGAGACTAGTCAACCTTTGCAAAGGTCCTTCCACTGTGTGACAACATGCGTTCCTGCATTTCTAGTAAATCATCCGTTTGAGCTAGAAACATAATTATTTTGTTGTTAAAATCTGCAGATTATGCAGCAGAGGATGGATGACGTGGCCCTGTTTGTAGTCTGCATATGCTTAGAAAACCTCCCAGTACCAGAATCCTTTGCAGTGGTCTTTCTGAATGTTAAGGATGTTGACAAGTATGAGAGAGAATCAACAGATTCTTTTACTTTAAGCACAATTTTTATCAGCTTTTGCGCACTGTGCCGGATAAGGTTTGAAACCAAGGGAAAAGACTATAGACCTGAATCATTCACCTGGAAAAGTTATGTTGTTGCTATATGTTTGATCTGTTTATTATAACAAGTTATGTCAAAGTCAGTAGGCCTGGCTTGATTATTGTGAAGAGTACTTGTTAAAGCCAATAGGCCTCTACTGGGGGATTGTTGTAGTGTTGTGCTAAAGCCTGTAGGTAGGCATTTACTTACATGGAATTTTACAGAATACCGTAGTAGGCTTTGGTGTTGGTGACTAACTCAAACAAATTGTGGACATAGAAGATTTACACTTTGATAATCCTTGTTTTTTATATTTTTTTTATTTTTTAGACAACTGTAATTTTGCATACATTTGCGATTTTAATTGATGATTGCCTTGTATTAAAGCTTATGGTCAATGCAGTTGGCCTGCCTCTATTACAGTGATGTGCCAATGACAAAAGTTATAGACGCAATTGGTTAATTGGGAAAAGTTATTTCACATGCCATACATCTGATCTATCTCTATTGAAAAGTTCTGACACAGGCAGTAGACCTGACTTACTTATTTTGAAACACACATGGTAAAGGCAATAAGCAATTAAGGGTGGATTGTTATTGCACCCTGTTACAGCCTGCAGACATGTTTTGATACATGAAATCTTACAGATTCGTTTTTAGGCACACTTTTTGTGTTTATTAAGCCTTGGACAAACCTAAAGGGTACACAATTTCCAATGTAATAATTCTTTCTAGAATCTCTCTGGAAGGTCTACCAGGCTTAGTTGTCAGCAGGAATTGTAATAAAAAACATATATACCACAGCTATATATGCCAGTGGTATAGAGACCGGTGGTGATAAGCGCTATACAAATAGTCCCTAACATAACATAACATAACATATATATCACTTCAGTCATTGACTCTCTTGCCCTGCGACTGCCATTTGTCTGACCACATGTGCACAGCCACCTGAAAATTAGTGCTTTTCAGTGCCAAGACTGATGGACTAGTACTTTAGTTTTCCGTGTTCTAGTTACAGGTCTCTTTTCATAGTTTTCCTTCTTCTCTTTTTATTTTCATGAATAAAACCTGCTACACTTCTTAAGACAGTTCTAATTGGCTGCTTGCTTGCTCCTCACTTCATCTGCAGTGTACAGCAACATGTAGAGTCACTGCATCTAAACCACCTGACCAGCATGTAAGAATTTTTAACATAGGATTTCATTGTTTTTAACATTGCAAGGAGATTAACATGTTGTTTCTAAACGTGTCAGTCAGATGCAATTATAGAGCAACAATACACTATGTATAGTACCATTGCAAGATGGACGCCTACTGCTTTGTTTAATTTTCTAGGCAATAGCATGTTTTCTTTTTTCTGTTTTTTTCTTTAGATTTTCTGCATATGTTACCTAGTAAGTGCATGCATTTTATTGTGGTTGTTTAAAAAGGTGAATGTAAGATTGACACAGTGATGAATAGATGCATGAGTGCAAATATGAGTAACAGAATGCATATATGATGACTTACTTATTTTTTGCCTAAACCCATTAATGCCTAAGAAAGATTTTATAAAGGAGGGTCCAACAATTTGTTGACTGAAAGTACTTTATTAACAAGAGTTCAAATAACGATGCCCCCAGCTTGTCGGTGCCGTGGACAGGCAGCATTGTCAACATTCTAACTCAGCCTTCGCCTGTCAGTATAGGACCATACCAAGTGCAGTGTGAGGGGCAGGGTGAGGGGAGCAGAGGAATAAGCTAACTAAGCTTACAACACATCATCCTCCCTAGGGAAAACAATGAAGGGGAATGAAGGGGGGGAAAGGTGGAGCGTTAGTCACATTAACTCAGGGTCTTGCGCAGAAGACCACATTCCTCCATGCTGTGGGGTACCGACAAAAGAAACACATCAAGTCATGCTATACTGTATGTGCCAGTGCGGAGAGTACCTTTGTCTAATGCTTTTCCTATTCTCCCCCTCATGCTTCCCGATGTCCCCTTCCTCTGACCTGTCTCCCCCTGACTTGGGATCCCCTCCTCTGACAGGTACGACCTGGTCGTGACTCCACATTTTCCCATCTTCCATGACGACCACATTCTTCTTCACTTCCCTGATTTTATCAGGGGCGTAGTACTTGTCACCACTTTTCCCAAGTTTCTCTGGCTTCTTGATGTAGACCTTCTGTCCTTGCTTGAGAACCCTCTCCTTGGCACCCCACTTATTATCGTACCACTCTATCTATTTCTTTTGTTTATTCTCGATCCTTCTCTCCTCCTGGTCAATCTCCACAGCTATCTTTCTTCCCATCCAATTCGGAGATAACTTCGATCCGGCTTTCCTCCCTCTTAGCAACTCAAAAGGAGAATGCCCTGTTGTAGAATAGGGCGTTGTATGGTAAGCCCATAACATGTCCCTGATTGCTTCTTCAATATTTTTCCCCGCCTTGCTGGCCAGTTGTATGCATTCTTTCATCATGCGGTTGGCTCTCTCCACTTTCCCATTGGCTTTGGGACAGTATAGTGGTGTACGGACATGGGCAATTGAGCAATCTTTTAGAAATTCTTTCATCTCTGCTGAGACCAATTGTATGCCATTGTCCGTCACCATCGTGGAGGGAATACCTTCCCTTGAGAACACCTTCAAAAAATTGATGAGAGACTTAGTATTTACATTGTGTACCACCTTGTGTGTTATCCAGTTGGAGTAATAATCGATTAACACCAACAAGTACCAATCCTGAGGACCTTTACCTTGAATGGGACCTGCAATGTCGAAACCAAGCTTGTCCCAGGGTGAGTTTGGGACTTCCACCGAGCTCAAAGGTGCGTGCTTTGTAACTTTCGACTTGTCGCTAAGGCTGCAGGCACAGCAATCGCGTACTTTGTCCTCCATGTCTCGATCCATTTCCAGAAACCAATATTCTGACCGTAATCTTGCCTTGCTGAGACTGCGACCTAGGTGGCCCTCGTGGGCCAGGTCAATCACTTGATTTCTTAGGCCCTCCGGAGGCACCAGCCTGCCCGACTTTAGGATGAATATCTTTTCCACCGAAAGGTCATCTTGCACGTTCCAGAAGGGTTGGATTTCTGTCTTTAATTCTTTGCATTTGTTTGGCCAACCAGACACAATGAACGACCTCACTTTCTTCAATATTTCGTCTTGATCCATGTGTGCCTCCCATTGGTCTTTTGCCACTGCTGCTAGGCCAACTTCCAATATGGTGTCCTCGCTCTTCTCTTCCTCCCCTTCACCACAGATAGGAGCTCTCGAAAGGAAATCCGCTACTTTGTTTTGTTCCCCCGGTATGTAGACAGTTCTGAAATTGTAGCCTTGCAATCCTAACACCCATTTTGCGATGCGGGGAGTCATGCTCTCCATGTCTTTTTTAGCAAACAACGAGACTAACGGTTTATGGTCCGTATGTACTTCAAATGGAACACCCCACACGTAAAACTTGAAGTGCCTAATGGCCCAATAGACCTATAGAGCCTCCTTTTCCACTGTGGAGTAGTTGGATTCAGGACTTGTGAGCGTTCTAGATGCAAACACAACCACCTTCACTTTGTTATTCACTCTCTGTGCCAAGGTTGCACCTATCCCTTTGTTGCTGGCATCCGTTGAGATTATGGTGTCACCTTCCGGATAGAATTTCCCAATGAACGGTGCATCTATGATTGCTCTCTTTATGTTGGTAAGAGCCATTTCTTGTTCTTTTCCCCAGTTGAATACGCTATCCTTCTTGACCAACTCTCTTAGGGGTTGTGACACCGTAGCAAAGTCTTTGATGAATTTCGCCATGTACTCTGCCAATCCTAGAAAAGACATGATGTCTTCCTTGTTGGTTGGAGTGGGTGCATCTCTTACCGCATTGACCAGATCACACTTAGGCTTAATGCCCTCTTCGGAAATTGAATGTCCAAGGTAGTCCACTGAACTCACACCCAATTTACACTTGCTCACTTTAGTGGTGAATCCTACCTCTTTTAGTTTCTCTAACACATTCTTCTTGTTATCATTGTGCTCCTTCTCGCTCGATCCATATATCAGGATATCATCCTGGAAGCACATCGTTTTTGTACAGTCTTTGAGAACATGTTGCATCACACGTTGGAAAGCTGCAGCTGCGGACGCCAGGCCAAATGGCATCCGCAGGAATAAAAAATTTACAAATGGGGCGTGAAAGCTGTCAGTGGCTGAGACTCAGGATGTAGTTTAATTTGATAATATACCGAGGAGAGGTCCAGAACACTAAAATATTTGGCCCCTTGGATTCTGCTCAGCATCTCACTTATCCTCGGGAGTGGATATCTATCCACTAGGATGTTGGCATTAAAGTCTCTCAAGTCCACACAGAGCCTTATGTTGCTTCCCCCATCCTTTGTCGTGATAACGATTGGGGCCAACCATGCTGAGCTTTCAATCTCCCTGATGACCCCTTGGCTGACAAGCTTTTCCAATTCCCGTTTCAATGGCTCTCTCATGCGCAAGGGAATAGACCTGGTTTTGTGTACGACTGGCATTGCCCCCTCTTTAAGGAAGATTTTGTGCATGTAATTCTTAAGCACCCCTAGGTTATCACTAAACACTTCCTTATACTCCGTAGTCAGATCTTTCGCTATCTTGGGAGGTTCCACCAGTAAGACCTGCTCCCTGTTGTTGGGGTCTAGTTTGATCCCTAACTCCTTCTGATGTTTCCACCCCAGAAGACTAGAACCCCTAGTGGAGACCTAGACCTTGCCTACTGTGTGCCTGCCCTTAATAGAAATCCTCATCCTAGCCATACCTTCTAAGGGGATGCGTTCCCTATTGTAACCAGCTGGGCATATATCAGCTTTCTCTAGTTTCACTTGATGTTTAGCAAATTTTTCTTCAAAAATGCTTTTGTCAACCAAAGTAAACAGAGAGCATGAATCAGCATAAACATTGAACTTTTCCCCGTCAAGAGTAATATCACACTTCGGGTAATTGTTGTCATCCGTAGCATTTTCATCATCAACTTGAAAAATGTACGTTCTCTCACCCTCTTCCTCTCTTTCACAACTTTCTATGGCATGCACCTTTTGGCTAACCGTTTTACATACTTTAGAGTAGTGCCCCCTCCTGTTGCACTTTCTACACAGGTCCTTCCTAGCTGGGCATTTCCAATTGTTCGCTAAATGATTTGGGCTGCCACACTTGAAACATAGTAGACCTTCTGATTTGCTGCGTTGAATTTCTTTAACCTTTTCCCCTACCTTACATACTGTCTCCACATCAGAAACAGCCTTGCTCTCATTTTCTCTCTGTTTACCCGCTCATGCATTTTCATTTCCTTCATACACATGGCTGTGTGCTCCAAGCCTTTAGCTATGCTTATAGCTTCTTCAAGATCTGGGTTCCTAGTGAGTAGTTCTTCCTGTATCTTTGGGTCGTTCGTACACCTCACTAGTTGGTCTCTAATTAATGAGTCAGTGAGTTGCCCGAATTCACAGGTTGCTGATAATCTCCTCAGGACAGCCACATAGGCACTAACTTTCTCCTCTTTCTTTTGCCCTCTCTTAAAAAACTTGTGTCTCTCTAAAACTACATTGAGTTTAACTTTAAAATGTGCCTCCAACTTTCTTAGGGTATATTCATACACATTGGTACCCCGACCTCTTCTTCTTGATCCTCATCCACCAACCTACCCGTAATATCCTCGAATATTTTTCTGCCTTGAATCCCTAGATTGTGAAGTAGAATATGTTGTTTTCTCACATTAGAATAATTTCTTCCTACAATCGCTATAAGATAAGAATTGAAAATGCCTTCCCAACTCTTCCATGGGATATCTGGCTTCCCCAGCTCATTAAGAAAAGGTGGTGGCTGACTCATGCCCGCTCCCGCCATAGCCATGGATGACGTCACCCTTCTAAACAACAATTGCCCCTAACACCTAGGAAGGACTAATGGTGCCCAAACGTAGGACTTAGACCACCCCTAATAGGCTAAAGGAGCCGAATAAAAGATAAACACCTTATTTAAAGTTTCCTCCACACTCATTAAAGTCACACCCCCAACATGTTCTTAAGAAAGGATATATAGAGACATAGGTTTCCCCAAAGTACAGTGTGATGAAGAGAAGAAAAAAAACTCTGTGGAAACCCTTCTTTAGAAACTGTGCAGCGAGTCCTCTTTTTATTTCTTCTTTATTTTCTCCTCAGAGCCAACCAGTACCGCCAGTCGCCAGCAGGCGGGAACTTCCTGTGAGGGGATGTTCAGTGCACCACAGAACGAGCAAAGTCCGGGTCTCACTTGAAAGAGGATGCAGTACTCTCAGTTCCAAACGCTATGCGAACCAGCACACACAGCACAAACGGAATGGGCTCCGGCGACACCTCAAACAGCCGCCTCACAGCAGGTTTCGCCTCAGTCCCTGAGAAATAGTGCGCTGGATAACTCCCGCTTCCTCAGCGCCACTGCTCCGCCACCTCAGACACGTCCGTCGGATATTCCACACGCCACCTCGGCGAACGCCAGTGAAGATACAGCGTTCCTGAGGGGAAGCAGGCACTCCTCGTAACGTCGCCAACTCAGTCCTCCCTTCAGAGCTTGCACCCTGCAATGCACCTCACACGTTCGGGGAGCGAAGATTTACTCAGCCTCTCCCCTCCGAAGCTAACCTCCAAAAAATCCAGATTCCGGTGATGAGCTTCAGGGGAAACTGACACCTCCACCACCATCGACGTCCAACTCAATGCCTTCCAAATCTCAAACGGGATGAAGAACAGCCCCAGGGGCAGAACAGCTCCACCATTAAAAGGTACACTTATTTAAGATTTATTATGCGTCCCACACAGCAAGGGTCACGGAGGTGGGTGACACAGGGAATGTACCGCTGATGTCTTAACTCACCAGACTCCTCTTCCCTTCCTTAATAGCCGTGTCCGACCTCTGCATATATACTGCCAAGTCCTTTTACCCACGAAAGTTCACAGAAGTTCTCTCCGATCAAGCTCCACAATATTTCAGGGGCGGGGGGGTTGAACATCCGCTGTCCCTGACACAGCCTCCGCTCCTCGTCGCCACAAAGATGTTATAAAGGAGGGTCCATCAATTAGTTGACTGAAAGTACTTTATTAACAAGAGTTCAAATAACGATGCCCCCAGCTTGTCGGTGCCGTGGACAGGCAGCATTGTCAACATTCTAACCCGGCCTTCGCCTGTCAGTATAGGACCATACCAAGTGCAGTGTGAGGGGCGGGGGTGAGGGGAGCAGAGGAATAAGCTAACTAAGGTTACAACAGAGGCAC
This sequence comes from Lissotriton helveticus, assembly GCF_964261635.1. Taxonomy (NCBI): domain Eukaryota; kingdom Metazoa; phylum Chordata; class Amphibia; order Caudata; family Salamandridae; genus Lissotriton; species Lissotriton helveticus. The sequence continues at coordinate 749,371,897 of NC_136069.1, read as the reverse complement.
TTTCATATGTAAGCCAGACCTATTGACATTGTCAATGCTTGTTATCAACCTTCAAGTGGTAGCTAGTCAATTTTCCTAGTTGCACATCTCATCACTAAATTGTGCACACAATCTAGAAAGGTGTGAATGCAAACATTCTGTTACCGCAAACAAGGAAGAATATTTAGAGGGATCATTGCCCAACACCCCGCCGTAGTTCTTTGTGTGTTTGGTTCACAAATTGTTAGTTATTGTTTTATTTGGTTTGGATGCAAGGGGATTGCCTCTCTATTCTGGGGTGGAGGGTGGGATGTTTTATTTTTTTGCTGCAAGCGCAGCCCGCGTTACCCAACTATGAAATACTGACTATTCTCTGGGTGGGGGGATCAATGTTGGAGGAGACTCACTTACATGATTTCTTCCTCTGGGATAAATGGCTGGTTCCGGTACGGGGTACAAAATCATAACATAGAATTACCAGTGACTTAATACTATGACAATTAGGTACAAGACCCAAGCCTACATAAAGCGTATGGGAGTTCATATTGCCATGCTTCAAGAAGCTCACCTCATCGCTTCAGAGGGTGCTGCTCTCCATAAGATGGGGCTGGCCAACTTTTCTACACCACATTCTCTGCCTTTGCAAGATTTGCTTTCATATGGGTTTGTCGAGGGTTACCCTTCCAGGTGTTGGAAAAACAAATTGATGCGGAGGGCAGGTTAGTGATCATTAGCTGGATGCGGGTTGGTAGAGGCATTGCACTAGTTTATTTATATACCACCAACACTGACCAGGCCCTATTCTTTGATAACCTCTCCAGTGTGGTAACACCATACATTACCCACCCTATTTTTCTTGGTGGAGACTTTAATTGCATTGCCGAACCACTGCTGGATCGGTCGCAACTCCCCTTTGTTTTGACAGAGTGGAAAGCCTCTAAAATTGCAGTAAGGGTGCATAGCACACTCAGGTGAGATGCGTAAGACCCTCGTCAATGAAGTTCTCACGTAGAAGCACCTCCTTCAGCAACTGGATTGTGATAGATATGATGACCCTACTCAGCAGACCGTTGCTCTAGGAAGCTCATGAGAAACTGGCGGAGCTAGTGGAAAAACCCGAGCGTTTTGATTACAAAAAATACATGGCCAGGGCACACTTAGACCACGATGAATCTGGGACGTTGCTGGCCTGGCTAGTGAACCCATTCAAAAAAGGATCCACCATCCCAGAATTGGTCGATGAGCTGGCTGGTAGAGTGTACTGGCAATTCAAGATTAACAAACTGTTTCAGAAATATTACTCTAAACTATACGCCCATCAGGAACAGGTTGAATTCATAACCACACCCACACATCTAGAGCAACTCCCTCTGCTCTCCATTGTCCAAGAGACAACAGCGTGTCTGTGGGTGGACATAACCGTCGAAGGAAGAACAGCCCTTATCACTGCTATGGTGCTTGGTAGAATGTCGGGGTCAGCTGGCCTCCCGATGGAGTTCTATGCTGCATACAGTGAAATATATGTGCCCCAACTTCTCTAAGTGTACAAATCGGCGAAGGAGGTTGGCTCTTTGCCTCCTAATACTAGGGAGATGCTGATTGTGCCACTACACAAGCAGGGACAACCTACCATGTCTGTCGTGGCTTAAAGGCCCTTGTTGATGTTGAACGTTGACTATAAAATCCTGGCTAGGATTATAGCCTCTCAACTCTTGCCCTGTATGCATAGCATTATTCATTCAGATCAGACAGGCGTCATCCAGGAGGCAACACGGGACTAAACACCTGAAGGATCATGGTGCTTCTGCTAGCAGCTCAGCGCTTGAATCCATAAGCGGTAGTCATGTCCGTGCATATGGAGAAAGCCTATCTATATGCCATGATGGGGAAAATGGGCCAGGGCGCCAGTTTTATTAAAAGGACAAGGCCATTGTATACTTCTCCTGCGGCACAGATGAAAACGGGGTGGCTGATCTCCATCTCCTACTGATGGACCTTATCCCCTCTGCTCTTTGCCATAGAGGTAGAACTTCTGGCATGTAAAGCTAGGCAGGGGATGCACTATACTGGCATAATGGCTCTAGGAGTCCAACACCACATCGCACTATACGCCGACGCCATGTTACTTTACTTCAATATAAACGAGTAGATACTGCCTAGATTCACGTCTCTTAGACGACTTCGGGCACTGCTGGGATTGTGAGTGAACTGGACAAAAAAATGATTTTCCCCCATGCAGCCTGTGTACAATGTTGACACGGACCCTGAGGGTACCAGGTGGAAACATACCTTATTTCAGTACTTGGGAGTTCACTGCTATATAAACTAAACTGACAACCTAGAGGGCAACATAGGAATGGCAGATGCAGCTCTCTGGACAAATGTAGAGTCTGGAAGTCCTTTTTACTTTCCGTGATGGGTAGGGTCGCATTGGTGAAAATCGTAACTTAGCGCAGGCTCTTGTATTATTTTGACACTCTTACCATAGTTATCCCCAGGAGTAAATTCAGAGTGCTTGATACCTTATTGTTTGCTCTAAAATGGAATAGGGAGAGATGCAGATTAGCGCTTTTGAAACTTCAGCCCCCTAGCCTAGATGGTGGCCTTGCGGCTCATGATTTTGATTCCTACTATTTGGCAGCGCAGATGTAGTGGGTAACATGTTGGGTAGCAACTATAAGTCAGAATGAGCCAGCGGTTAGGGCAGATACTCACTTGCCCTGGTAGTTGTCCCAATTGCTTCTGAATCGTAAAAAAGTTAGACCTGAACCTGGAAGCTAAATGCTTGTGGCTAGATAACCAACACCGGGAGCCCCTACATTGGCACTAATGGATATAGAACACCGGTACCCCCTACTCTTGGCACTGCTGGATATCCAACACCGGGACCCCCTACTCTAGGGACTGCTGCATAACAAACACCGGGACCCTCTACTCGCTGGTACAGACACTCAGTTCTCAACTTTTGATCTTCTTGCCAGCAGATGCGCCACCGCGGTTGGCGGACAGGGCAGAATTTGGCATCGAGGTGCTCAGTGACCTCTGCATTGGGGGTCAATTGCAAATATTTGAAGAGTTGCAACTCACATATGATCTACCGTCGGGACAGTTTTTGCTTTTCCATAGAGTGTGGGGAGAAGGGCAGACTGAACCTAAAACACACATGGGTTGCTACACAATATTTACGACATCAGGTAAATTTAACCTTCTCACAAGCCTTTATGACACCCTACAAGAAGATGCATTTGCTCCCCTACATGACTAAATGGTCAGCAGATATTGCATCTCTGTTGATGGATGGGGACTAGAAGCAAGTACTGCTTACCACCCTCACCCTCCTGAGAATCGAGGGATACCCATTTTAAAATGATAAAATTCTATTACCTACGTAAGGCATATCTCAGACCGAGTAAGATCAACAAATACATCCCCCCAACTCAGGCAGCGCGCCCTAAGTTTGGAGTGGTGAGTCTGGAACTCATACACATGGTGTAAGACTGCTTAGCTTACCCAGTTCTGGACTGAAGTAATGACATTTTTGGAATGACATCACCGACTCCCATATTGTGGAATACACCTCGACGTGCTTCTTACGTCTATTCCCAAGACTGACCAAGCGCAAGGTGACTACTAAATTTTTAGACCTAGCACTAATATTGCACAAAAAGCAGATAACTATGAATTGGAAGGATGCTGGGGGCCCAATGTCAGTAAAATTGCATAGCGACCCGAAGCGCAGGACAGAATATGAGAGTATGGCAATTATGTGAGACGCCAAGTGGGGGAGGGTCCCGTGGAAACATCCAGAGCTTGGGAGGGACTGTGGACGTCCTTAGACAGGAAGACGCCCATGGCCATAAAAGCATACATATGCACTAGCTGACTTACTTATGGTAAACCGACATTGCACACACTCCCTCGGACATATGGCATACCACTGACCCCCATTGTAATTCTCTGAAACACCCTGTATGACTTACCTTTTACACCATAGGGTGCTCACCCCTCTGTATGTCACGTGCTACGTAAGATATATGTACTCATCTGTATAGCTGTAGATCTCCTATTGAGTGAACAATGGACTGGGTTTGGGGTAGGAGAGTTGGGATTGTTAGTTTGGCTCCACACGAGCTCTAGTGGTAATGATGGCGCAGCGTTTTCCTGTGATACTTATAGACAGTCAATACTCTGAGGAATGTGCAGAGGCCTGGTGTGATCCATATTACAGTTATTCTGTGAGAATATTATCACTGCCTATGTTATTCTCACTGCATGTCCTGTGTTGAACATTCCTCATTGCCCTTTTGTTTTTGTCTCTGAAATATCAATAAAATATGTTTAAAAAATGTAAAAAAAAGTAATGGAAACCAAGTGCAATCTCTTCTTTTGGTATTTACTTTTATCAAGGAGGCGTTCTATGGGTGGTACTGAAGCTTTGCCATGGATCCACCAATGGGTTTTGCCACACAGCCCTACCTGCTAACAAAGATAGGGGCATATTAGCAAGAACCTTGTTAACATTATCGCGGTTTTAGCGGCAGGAAACTGCCACTAAAACGGCGGTAATGGGCTTGCTAATATGCAGTATAGAATTCCAATAGAATCCCAGGTTGGATGTCCTTGCACATCTAACCTGGGCTTCAATTGGAATTCTATAATGCATATAAGAAAGCCAATTACCGCCGTTTTAGCGGCAGTTTCCTGCCGCTAAAACGGCGATAACGTTAATGAGTTTCTTGCTAATATGCCCCATAGACCGGTCTTTGAGACCAACAATGAGGCACTCGTAACATCTGAGAAACATTTTCTTTTTTCCAAATTTTGCATATGTGCTGCAATTTACAGCACATGTGTGAAGTGGAAAACCTGTTATAGTATGTCAAAGAATAGTATTTTGTAGTGGCAGCAGTGCTTAATTTGAGCCAGTGCTTACTGGTGCTCACCACTGGCAAATAACAGGTTTCTGGTGCTGGGCACCGGTACCTAATTGTCAATACCATACTTAGAACAGTCTACCATATGGTGGTGCTGCTCATCTAATTTAGAGATGAGCAGAACAGCGGTTGCTTAGAATACAATAATCATTAAAATTGCTCATACCTGCCTCCCCAGCCAATCTGAACTGTCGCATTTACATGCGAGAGAGATGGTTAGTAGTTGTTTCTGCAGCGATGACAAGGGTGATGGGTGGTGCAAGCTGCAGTGGCCTCCTGGTCAGAACCCTGGCACTTAATATTTTACAAATTAAGCACTGATGTTGTGGCAGGGTACCTTAGAGTACTAAACCTTGGCATTATGTATTTGTGGCTTTATATACTTAAAGTACACAGAGTCCTTGAAACTTGGTATAAACTGTACAATCTGCGACACTGTGTTTTAAATTAATTGCCTCAATCATATGAGAAGGAGCAGTGGGTTTAATAGACTTACTCTTTATTGGTTATTTTATTAAACTCGCTGCCCCTTTGCTGGTCTAAGACTTGCTACAAATTGTGATAATATGTAAATATATAGCCATGAATTTACAATGCTTTCAAACCAGAAATATAGTAATTTACAATCACATGGAGCAAGCTATTTAAATCTAGGCAGCAGTATGCAGTCAGAAAAGTACTATAAAGTATAAAGCATAAGCACAAAGCTAAAATGCCATTTTAATGTGCTATTAAGAGAACTAGAAAAGTGCAGAAACTAGGAACATTATTATTAATACTTTTGTTTATTGGCTTTTCAAATGTTACAAAAATACAATACAATGTTAAAACTGAATCAGTAACTTCGGTTTACAATTTTTACTCCACGCTTTGCAGAGAGGAACAAGCAAATGCCTACAGGGGAATGGAGTCATGGACACACTTTCAGGAGGAGAAGATGCCATGAGATAACAATACTCATGTAATAAACAAACAATAAAACTGTGTCCATGTGCGAGTAGTCTTGTCACAGAATGTGTGAAAAACATCATTTGTGGAGGGGGTGTAGAAGGGAGTAAAGAAGAGCAATCCATTCCACCTATGGCAGCACCAAGACCCGGGCACTCAATGGTTGGCTCATTTTTGCAGCCAGGACTTGGCCCTACAGTGTGCCCCTCCTCAGAGTTAACCGAAGTTCCAAGGAACTTCCATTCGCAACTTTCTAAAAGTGCCATTTTCAGAACTGCAATTTAAAAATCAACTTTACCAGAAGTTGTGAGGCCAGGGTCACAAAACTCAAAATGTTGATATTTTCCCAATTGGAAATTACACTTATAAACGGTATCATGGTAATCCCAATGTTAGCCTATGGGACAGACAGTCCTTGCAGTAGTGAAAAACAAACTTGATCGTTTTTAACTACCAGGCCATGTAAAACTCAAAAGTATATGTCCTACCTATTAAATACAAAGCACCGTGCCCATAGGGCTGCCTAGGGCCTACATTAGAAGTGATGTATATGTAATACAAGGGAAGGTTTGGGCCTGTCAAGTAGGGTGGCTTGTCTAGTCAAAATGGCAGTTACAAGTTGCACCCACTAGCTCTGCAGTAGCAGGCGTTAGACATGTTTAAAGGGCTACTAAAGTGGGTGGCACAATCAGTGCTACAGGCCCACTAGTAGCATTGAATTGACAGGCCCTGGGCACATATAGTGCACTTTACTAGGGAATTATAAGAAAATTAATTATGCCAATTGTAGATAAGCCAATGTTACCATATTTTAAGTAGAGAGTTCATGCACTTTAGCACTGGTTAGCAGTGGTAACGTACCCCGAGTCCTAAAGCCAGCAAAAACAAATTCAGCAAAAAGAGGAGGAGGAAGACAAAAGGTTTGGGGTTTACCCTGCAAAAGGGCCATGTCCAACACAACCCCTCTCCAGCCTAAAGCCAGAGTAAACTAATCGATTCCTTGATGAACTTTCCTGCTTAGGCGATAGAATGTTGGCACTGGCCCACTATTGTAGGGGCACTTGCCAGATACACACCTCGCTGAACCCAATTGGATTTCTCTGTCTATACACTCTGAGACCATGGGGAACCCGTCTCCTCACTTGTGGAACCCATCTGTGCAGCATCTAACCTTACTTTGCTCACATATGCATCACAGTAGGCAGACAGTACTACCATGGCCAACAGTGTGATGTGCACAATTCCACCCCTAGGGTCTGATGTCTATCCCCAACCCAGTGAAAACTCTGACCATGAGGACTACAACCAACAAAGGCCACTGACAGCTGTCAGTGTCAAGAGCCATGCCCCAGGCCATCCAGGGCTCTCTGCTTTCTGTGGTTTGTCAAAGTGTGGGGCAGTAGCCCCAGGTGCCTTCACCTTCACCTTCCACCAGTGCAGGGGTGTTATCCTGAGACTGGTCACCTTCCAAGGATCTGCACCTTGGGGCTGAACAGGAGATGGAGATGGTCTCTCCCTCACCCTGCTCCTCCATCTGAGGTCCTATACCCACACTTGGGAGTGGTTCCCCCAGAAGCCAGACAGGACTGGCACTTGTGGCAGCCACCACTCCCAGCTTTCCTGACACTATGGGACACCCATCAGTGGATGGCTTTCAGGTACCCCTACTTGTTCCCCCTCTGAGAGCAATCCAAACACTGGGGTTGGAAATAGGGCACTTGGACCTCTGCCTACCACATCTCCTACTCTTCTGATGGGGAAAACCTGAGCCGCCCTACTTGGGACAACTCCACAATGCCATTACAGACACTGTTGTATTCACCCAGAGGTCTGCCTCCTTTATAATCTCTCTGGGGTCAGAGAACTTGCAATCCACCAGGTGTTGGTGTAGCTTTGGAAAAAGTGACTGAACATATGCCCTCTAGCAATCTAATTGTACAGCCCCTTAAATATGTTCACCATACTACCCTTCACCCAACCATCCAGGGCCCTGCAAACGTTTTCCACAAAATCCCCACAGGACTGGTGAGACTGTTCCCTACTGAACCCAAATCTCAATCTGCACCCTTCTGGGGGTGGAGCCATACTTCTTGACAAAGGTTTCCTTCATGGTGGAATACCGCAGCTTGTCCCCCTTCTCTATGGCCAGTAGAGTGTCCCTACCACCCATCACTAGGTATGTGCCTCCATAGGACAACCCCAATCTTCCTCAGGGATACTGGACACTACTAGAGTGACCTCCTACACCACAAACCCCCTTCTTATGTCATCCCACTCCCTGAAGTTCCTCAAGTCAGGCACCAAGTATCTGGGTCTGTGAACATTTCCTTCAGCACTGGACATGGTACTCACACTGCCACCGTTCCTGCCATGCTGCTCCAGCTGCGTAGCCTTCAAGTCCAGCTCCTTGAGATTGGGCTCCTGTGCCAGTCTCTCATTGGTAGGGCTCTCTCAGCCCAGCCCTTCTCATCTACTCTAAGGTTCTCTCAACCTCTGCTTCTCCTCTGGGAGCTGAGCCAGCATTTTCTTACTTTCTTCCCTCTTGTGCTCCAACTACTTTGGGGTAAGCCTCTAGATGAGATGCTGCTTCCTGTCCTGGGGGGAACCTTCACGTCATTGGCTCCCTCGCCCAAAGGCTGCCCCAGATCCTGCAATGAACCCAGTACCACAACATCCTCATCTATCACCCCATCCTCCTTCTCTGGGGTCACAGCTGCATCCCGGGCTTCCAACCAGGCACTTAGCGACTTTTGGAGCTCCACCTTCTTGTTGAAGCCTTTCCTGGAAACCCCAACTCTTTACAGAAATCTTTGAGCTAGGTCACTTAATAACTTTCAAGCTTGGCCAGTTCAAAATCCTTCTTGGCAGGTGCCGATGTAGAATCTCTAGTTAGAGACATGGTTTTAGAAAAAAGCAAAAAATACTAATCAGGGAGAATTGAAAAACCAAAAAAGTCAATCAGAGAGAGCAGAGAAAAAAATTCCAATGACGACAAGAGACTATTGATTCACATTGGTCATATTTGTGGATAGTAGTGTACACCAAATTACTGTAAATTACCAAATTACCTGTTCGACCTTAGATCCTTTATTTAATTATCTGCCGGACCCTTGTCTAGTGACATTGATGAAAATGTATCCAAACTTAATTCCGCACTACTTCTTGCTATTGACTCCATCGCCCCCCTTAAACCTATTACCTCCGCTCGAACACGCCCTTCTGCCCCGTGGTTCTCACTGACCCTTCGAGAGGAAAAAAGCCGCTGCAAAATACTAGAACGCAAGTGGCGGCAGAATTATGACCTCGAATCCAAAGCTATTTACAAAACTGCCTTGAGAAAATTTCTTAAACAAAAAAAAGTCACCATGAGAGATTATTTCTCACTTCAAATCTCTAAAGCTAAGAACTCCTCCAAAACCATTTTTAATATTGTTAAAGAGTTTGTAAACCCTCCCGCCAGGGCTTCGCAGAACCCCTCTAGCCAGGCTCTATGTGATGGACTGTCTGATTATTTTCTAGAGAAAATAGATAAAATTAGTACCTCTTTCACTGCTGAGGAACACTTCCCGGTCCCTCCTGACATGGCCCCGGAATCGGTTTCCCTACAGTCTTTTAACGAGCTGTCTATTGAGACCGCACTCAGGTTATTCACCCAGTGCAGATCAGGCTCGCCTTCTGACCTTATCCCTGCCAAGGTCTTGGGTGACCTGGCCCCTATACTGGCTTGCCCCTTTCTTTCTACTTGGAATGCCTCCCTCCATCATGGCATATTTCCATCTATTTGGAAGGAAGCTCTCCTAGTCCCCATTCTGAAAAAGCCTGATGCCGACCCTACAAAATTTAGCAACTTTCGCCCCATCTCCCTCCTTCCCAAACCCGCAAAAATTCTGGAAAAGGCCGTTCAGCTGCAACTGACAGAATATCTAGAAAACAACTCTTTTCTACACGACTCTCAATCTGGCTTTAGAGCGGGCTTCAGCACCGAAACTGCTCTCCTGGAAGTAGCTGAGACCGTCCGTGAGTGTGTGGATAGGGGCGAGGAGGCCATGCTGGTCCTCCTCGACCTATCCGCCGCTTTTGATACGGTTTCACATAAAATCCTACTAAATCGTCTAAGGCAGGCTGGAATTGGCGGCTCTGCATTAGCCTGGGTTGAGTCATTCCTCACTGGCAGAACGCAGAGGGTGGCGCTCGGACCTTTTAAATCAGAGGGTAAACCCCTGCTGTGTGGTGTTCCGCAGGGCCAATCAGCACGTAACCTTGGCTTTCAGTTCGATGATTCACTCTCCTGTAAAACGCAAATTAACAAGGTCACCTCAGCCTGCTTCGCGAAACTTCGAATGATTAAAAAGATTTTTCCTTACCTCCCTTTAGACGTCCGTAGAACTATCACTCAGGCCCTCATCACATCCCATTTAGATTACGCCAACAGCTTATACGCTGGTGCCCCTCAATACTTGATTGATCGTCTCCAGATCGTGCAGAATGCGGCAGCTAGACTGATTGGAAATATCCCTTACCGTCAGTCGGTTGCTTTTTATTGCAAAGAGCTACACTGGCTCCCTATTGCAAGCCGCATTCAATTCAAGATTCTCACCCTCGCCTTTCGTGCCATCAACGGTCTAGGGCCAGGATATCTGAAAAAGCGAGTGGTAATATCTCATTCAGTGAGAACTCTGAGATCCAATAATCTACGTCTCCTGACTGTACCTCGCTTTCGACGATCCAGAATGGGCGGCAGAGGGTTCAGCGTGACGACTGCTAAACTATGGAACTGCCTCCCACTTGACCTCAGGTTTTGCCCTTCAGAATCCCTTTTCCGCAGTAAATTAAAAACGTGGCTCTTCTCCAGAACACGATTCTAGTCCTACTTCCCTCCTGCTTCCCCTCTTTAGTCGTGAGTTCCTGTTTTAGCGCCGGGACACCCCTTCGGGGGTAGCTGCGCGCTGTATAAGCTACTTAAATAAATAAATAAATAAATAAAGCACTTCTCAAAGTCACTGCTGATCACCAATATTAGAAATTGGGTCTCTAGTTGGTAGAGGTTTCCACACTGTCCAGGTAGGGACCACAATCCTAGTCAGGGTAAGTCAGATACACAAACTAAATGAAGCTACGGTCACTCTCTGGTAGCTTGGCAAAGAGCAGTCAGGCTTACCTTAAGAGGCAATGTGTAAAGTATTTGTGCAACACTTTACTTACAGTAACACAGTGCAAACACCACAAAAAGACACCACGCCAATTAATAAAAATAACGAATATTTTTATGAGTGAATGTGTCCATCTGTAACGCAACTGGTGCATGTAAAGCAGTCTGATACCTTCGGGTCAAGTTTGCACTATATAAGAATCCAGAAAAATGACTGAAATGTGATCAAAATAACAATAATCCAATAAGTAGAACTTGAGCTATGAATTTAAAAAAATTAAACTGTAATATTATGCTTAAAAGCAAATAGGCTTAGGGGTTATGTGGGGTCGTGTTGGACCAGGGTAAATCCAGAGTTCAGGCTGACCACGATGGAAAGCAGGCCGGTTACAGGACCCATGCATGTCCCGCTGTAAAAGTACCTTGGATGGAGCTATGTGTAGGCATCGAAGACTCAATGTGTTAGTTCCGATCAATCCAGTCGGGTAGATGTATCATCGTCGAGCCTTGCAGTCGGGTACTGTGTCGTTGCCGACCCCTATACAGGTGCTGCATCATTGTCGAGCCTTTCAACCGGGTCCTGCATCATTGTTGAGAGCTTTGTGATGCAAGTGCTGTGTCATCATTGAGCCTTGCAGTCAGGTCCCTTGTTGTCATCAAAACATTTATAATGTAGGTGCTGTGTCGTCATCCAACCTCACAGTCGAGTCCGGAATTGTCATCAAGCTGCACAGGGAGGTCCTCGAAGCGGTACTGCGTCAGCGTTGAAGGACCCTACGTTGCTTTCAATTAGTGCAAAGTCGTCACTGGGTCGATTTTTGTAGAAAAACAGCATCATTTCAAGGCCCAGGACTGGATGTGCACCTCTTTGCAGGGAAGGACTCACAGTTGACAGAGTCCAACAGCTTAAGCAGAGTTTTGAAGGAAGACGTTGATGGCCCTGAGACTTCAAAACAGGAGGCAAGCCAGCAAGCCCTTGGTGAACTTGGGTTCAAGGATGTAGCGAGCAGGTCCAGTCCTCTCACTCCACGGCAAGAAGCAGCAGGCCAATACAGAAAACAGGTAGCAAAGTGGCAGTCCCTCCTTCAATACAGCAATTAGCAGGCAGCAAGTCAATATAGCAAAACAGCTGGCAAAGTGGCAGTCTCTCCGACAGCTCAGCAGCTCGTCTTCCTGGAATGTCCTGGAATGTCCTTAGTTCCAGCAGTCTTCAGAGTTGGTGGTGTCAGGGGTCCAGTACTTATACCCAGTTGTGCCTTTGGAACGGGGGAGACTTCAAAGAGACCTTTGAAGTACACAAGGTTTTTGTGTGGGGACATTAAAGCCATGTTCAGGCTCAGCTCCTCCCTCCCAATCTTGATCAGAAATGCCCGCCTAGTGATGAGACATCAGGATGTGAATGTCGCACCCTAGCTCCCTTTGTGTGTAACTGTCTAGAGGGAATGGACACCCCCCAACTGTCACCCAACCCAGGCATGTATTCAGAGACAGGCAGAGGTACAGAATGGGTAAAGTAAGAACCTTACAATTTTCTATAAGTGGATTTCCAGGCTTTTAAAATACGACTTTGCACTTATAAAATGGAACATGGTACTCCAATTTTAATCTATGGGAGAAATAGGCCTTGCAGTATTAAAAAACGAATGTAATCGTTTTTTAATACAAGGACATGTAAACTTTAAAGTACATGTCCTGCTTTTTAACTACACTGCACCCTGCCCTTAGGGCTTTCTAGGGCCTACCTTAGGGGTGACTAACATGTAATAAAAAGGAAGGGTTGGGCCTGGCAAGTAAGTGAACTTGCCAGGTCGAAATGGCAGTTTAAAACTGCACACACAGGCTCTGCAGTGTGTGCACCCTGAAGTGTTGTAGGCCCAAAAGTAGCATTTAATTTACAGGCCATGGGCACATGTAGGGCACTTTACTAGGAGGGACCTATAAGTAATTTAAATAAGTCAATTGTGGATAAGTCAGTGTTCCAATGTTTAGAGTACAGAGCACATGCACTTTAGCACTGATTAGCAGTGGTGAAGTACTTAGAATCATAAAGCCTGCAAAAATGAAGTCAGGAATACTGGAGGTCTGGTGACAAAAAGTCAGAGGAAAGCACATCAAGAATGCTAGGTCTAACAACCATATATACAACAGGGCAGATCTACAGTCATCCATGAACACATGAGCAAGTACTACAGGAGTATTATTTCATGTTCTCATAAAGGTCTGTGTGAATTGCCCCAAAACATCTACAGTGGAAATGGCACGATAATATGCAGCTATTATTCACATTCAATTAGTATAAGTATGAAAAAAATCATATCTTTCCCAACAAATTTTGATTTTTTTTTATACAAATTGAATAATTACTGTGTGTGTTTTGTCGTTTTACATGTATTGACAATTATGAGTGGTAATGTATTGATTACTACATAGTCCAGTTCAAGAATTGTTCTGTGGATTGTTAGGTCAAGCCTTGATCACACTAAGCAATTGGATCACCCGAGAGAAAGCATTGTAGCTTATATTATATAAACTCAGGTTCTGAGGGACACAGGGTAACCCCATTAACTTTATTCGTATACAGAAACACAGTATGAACAGGAAGATCATCCTGGTCGAATTACTTGCATGGTTAGTTAACAGGAAGAAGAGGGGACTGCTGTTGTATCCATCAAAGACGTGAATGGGGCTACCATGACAGCTCAGGATGATATCCTGAGCCAGTCTGCAGCCTTTTAAAAGGCGCCTTATGCGCAACACGCTAAGAATAATGAGGCAGGCATGGCTACTGTACTGGATAAGGCATGCCTTCCCAATGTGGATGAGGATGTGAGAGCGGTATTTATTGCACCACTGGATGTAGCAGATACTTGGTGGTCCTTTAAGCATATGAACATGGGGAAGGCACCAGGTATTGATGGGCTCTGCGTTGAGTTCTATCAGACATATACGAATCTTCTGTGGGCAACAATATTAGCCATACATACGGTAGACTTTGAGGCAGGAATGTTATCGGCATCATTGCGGGAAGCTAATATTGAATTCTTACTAAGATGGGCAAAGATCCCACATATTGTGAATCTTACCACCCTCTCTCAATGATAAATGCAGATGTTAAGATACTGATGCAAAACTGCCCACCGACTATCGAAGGTGGCCGAGGGCATCATACATCCAGATCAGGTGGGGTTTGTGGGTGGCCTTAGTACCACCACTAACATACGGAAGGATTTCCTCATTATCGAACAGACCATAAAAGGGAAGGAACCTTATGCTGTAGCTAGTTTGGATGGCCATAAGCCCTTCAAAGCTGTTAATTGGATATTTATGTTTCACATGCTCCACCGCTACGTCCTAGGGGCAGTCTACCTACGGTGGGTGAAGTTACTTTACACCGCCAGTAGAGCGAGAGAGGAGGTTGTCAGAGAGTTGGCTGGGGGCCCCCTCTCCCCATTGATATTTGCCCTCGTCATTAAACAATTGGCTCAGATTAAAATGTGCCAGGCAGGGGGGCTCTGGTATTCTTGTGGGAGGTAAGCATAAAGTCATCTCGCTATATGCTGATGACATTCTATTGACCTTGAGGGACCCTGTGGTTATGTGGAGTGTGGTGCATGGCACATTGAATGAGGTGGGGGCGCACTCTGGGTTCCAACTGAACACCAATAAATCTGTGCTTCACTCCATATCGTCAGTGATGACCATGACTGTGAATTTGCCTAGTATAAAGGTTCAGACAATTCCGGTTAAGTATTTAGGGGTGTATTTGAGCTGTGACATGGCTAAAACCTATCACTCAATGTGGGTACTTTACTAGATGGGTTGGAGCGCAGTGTGCGCAGATGGCTGTGATTCCCCATGTCCCTTATGGGATGTATAGCTATCAGTAAAATGATAATGTTACCTCCTGTATTATATGTGCTACAATACATGCCGGTGCGCATACCGGAGGCCTGCTTCCGCCGATTAGACGAGCAACTCAGGCTGTTTTATTGGGGACACGGAAGGGAACGAATCCGTTTGGAGGTCTTAAAACTTCCATGGGATAGCAGAGGGCTACAGGCTCCAAACTTCAGGACCTATTACTGGGCGGCTTATCACCAACACACAGTGCTGTGGTTTGAGGAGGGAGACACTGACCCTGTGGCTGTCATTCTGGCATGTTTGGTTTGGCCCTGGGAGCTCCTGCCATTGCCTTTGGTTCTAGTAAGAGAAGAGCGGTTATGCCAATGGAGGTCAGGACCCTGTTGGATATATGGGGACAGACATCAAGGAGAGAAAGAGAGAAGTATATCTATATGCAGCAGTTGGTTCATGGCACACTGGTGTCAGTGGAACTCACATAAATAAGTCTCTCGTGAAACAGAGGTCGTGCCTCAAAAAAAAAGAAAAAAAAAAGAAAAAAGATGACCGAAAGTGATCCTTTTTAAGGACGAGAACCCTCACTCACCCAAAGGTGACATGCTTCATCTTTGGGCTCCCTCCTCACATCGGGCCCACAAGGTCCCAGATGTGGGCTACGACTCTTCACCAAGTCAAGGGGAAAAGGGTGGAGAGGAGCTGAGGTGTTTTAGAGTGGGGGATAACCCTAGACAAATGGGTGATAACCCTAGACAAATGGGTGAGTGAGGGGCAGAGGGCAAAATCAAAACAAGTGATGAGTTAAAACTATATCAGGGGCCCAATAACTTTATTAGGTAGTACCCTTGGATAGGATTAAAAACTGTGGGCACTGGGGGTTCTGAGCAAAAATACCCCCATAGTGGTCAACATGTTTCTGCCTGTGTTAGATTCTAACCGGAGTTCTTAGGCATTCATCAGGACCAGTAGGCAATTCAAGTCACTCTGCATGCACAAATAAAGTTGAAGTCAATTAATCAGATGGTTATACTGGGCATGTCCACTTGTTATCAAGGGAATGATGGGTGGTTAATACACCATCTCCATCTTATGGATTCCACCCCTCTATTGCTTCCTTACATGGGGTCCCAGCAAGAGGGATCAGTTCCACACTACTTATATTTTTAAGGTGCCGGGAGGAGGAATATATCCTGCGATGCTTGGGTGACCTCTATGAGACTGGTCGGATGGTAGGGTACACGGATTTCTGTGCTCGATGGTGGGTTGTGGGTGGCTGTTTTCTTGTGTAGGCTGGATTGGCTATGGCTGTTCACAAGGCTTGGGTGGGGTTTCCACAGGAGCCAGAGAAAAACTTTTAAATCAGCCACTGCCAGATATGGGGAGAGCTTAGGCATATTACAGTGATCTATTCCTTGTTGTTACCACACACAGCTACCAGCAACACTAAACTGACTTCACAGTGGGAATGCGATATTGTCATGGAGTTGAGTGAGCATGATTGGGCATCCATATTAGGCAATTGTAGAAAGGTGACATGAATGCACACCTTTAACTGATACACTATAAGTGTGTCCATATGGATTGTGTTACGCTGCAGTGGCTGCACAGGTTGGATCCATCCAAGCCAGAGTACTGTCCCAAATGCAGGACAGCTGTGGTGACTTATATACATTGTAGTGGGCATGCCCCAGTGTGGGGACCTTCAGGGGTGAGGTACTTCAGATATTGAGGGATCTGACTGAGCTGCCACTCCTTCACACAATCCAGCTGTGTCTGTTAGGTCTAGTGACCTGAGCTAAGCATACTAAAGACGCAGAGAAGGTGTTGGAGCTGGGATTAGCTGTGGCCAAGAAATGCATAGCACTGTGGTGGATGGCTAATTGATTGCTCTCATGGAACCAATGGCTGTGGGAATGTGTAAGATGTGTGTGTGCTGAGTGTGGGGTGTGACACAGGTTGGTGTATAGTGAGGCAAACCAAGAGGGCAGACATGGATGTTGATTCACCAAAACGCATCGAGAAGCCGAAGTGACATCACACACCCTTTGAACCCGCCCCCGATGATGTTTCAGGAATTTACATCACAAGACCTTTGACCTGGTGACATCACATGAACTGTCATTGTATGGCTTTTGGCATGGTACCATCACACGGAGTGATGCATCTGACCTTGGGTTAGTTACATCAGACAGAAAGGCTGGAAAATCTTAAACTGCAAATTAAATACTCTATAAACAAACGTAGTGTATTTAAATTCTATTGAAAAAGCTGCTATACATTGTCTGTATCAGATAGTACCTTTAGCCACAGGATTGAGATAATGCAGCATTGGTTTAGAGCATATTAATAGTTTAAAATATTGGAAAATAATGCTGGCGAAGCTGAAATCAGGCAATATCAATATTGAATAGTTTATATAATGGAAAGGTTGATGAGCCAGGAAAACTTACCACAAGTCACGTTGTCATTTGTTTTAGGAATCAAGAATATCATGTAATTAAAACTCAGTCTTAAAATGAATGAATGTGGGTCACAGTGCAATTTAATGCAGATCAAGTTCTCCAGGCAACCTTCTATTCCATGATATTTTTTTTGGGGGGGGGGGAGTTTTTTATATAGCGCGAACTAGAACCGAACCGAATCAGTTATCAGAGCGCTTTACATAGAACCAGTTACGTTACACGAGGACACACTTTCATTTTTTTTTTTTTTTATAGGCACGGGGAGATTAAGTGATTTGCCCAGAATCACAGGGGGTTATTGGCGTCGTTACCGAGACTCGAACCCAGTTCCCCAGGTCCGAGGTCGAGCGCCTTAGCCGTTAGGCCAACCCCTCTCCCCATATATATATATGGTTTATATACTTTCTTAGCTAAGGAGCCTATGCACATTCCCAGGTTTACTGTAATTAATTATATCTACAGAAAAATGTACAAATCACCAGTAGAGTTCTTGTGTTGATCAATAGTATGGTTATCACCCCAGCATGTTTGGTGTGTTAGGAAAGGTGGCGAGAACTTACTTACATGGAAGAAGATACTGGCTGCCAAGCTGATGTTGAACGACTGATGAGAAGAGTACTGTGATTGCTGGAAATCAAGAGGCTGGCCTACATGACTATCATTCTGATGCTTTTGCTTGGAATCGTTGAAAAGTGGGGGGGCTGACTGGCAGTAAACAGTTGTCTGACTAGCATGATGTAAAAAACCCAACCGTTCACATATCCTCAGATGAAATACTATCAGCTGCCATGAATTGCTGTGGTTTACCTGATAGTTGTGCATCTTTCTAGAAAGAGACTGACTCAAGGGTTGATGCTCCTTTAGTATGAAATCAAGAAGGTGGATGAAAGTGCAGCAGACACGGTTTACAGATCTCTGAATAGGATACTAGTGGCTACAAAGAATAGTTGCAATCTTGATAATAAAACATAACTCTGTGAATGGCAAAATTTGCTTGGCTCTCAGGAAATAAAGGAGACTAATAGTGGTTTGCATTACCTTTTTCATGGCTGTAGCTGAAGCTGCATATCCCTTGTGATGGGAAGAAAGTATCTAGACAGCAAGTTGGAACTTTGCCGATCGGGCTTAGTAACATGGTAGATTCTGTCTTCGTGAACCTGCATAGGGTACTGGCTTCGGCGATCACTGACGGATGTCTTTGGGGAAAAAACTACTTTTAGAACTAAAAAGATGCCTACATTTCAATACGTAATCAGGAATGGATAAGCTGGCTCTGGCCTAATGCATTCAATGTAGGGATCAGGGCCATATCAAGGGAAAGTCATTGATGTGAATACTAGAGTCTCTAGTTACACTTTCATTCTTCTGAGCTCAATACAATGAGTAAGATTCAACTGAGTAATAATAAATACTATTTGTTATCAATGTGAGAGACCAGAATATTGGTAGACTTCATTATACAACTGTATTCATAAATACTATTTATTGGTTTACAGCATGTTATATAAGAGAACAGAATCCAAATAAAGGCACATGAATTAGTGCCTCTGCCCAGAGAAGGTCAAGCTATTCCCATGGGACTTCAACTATCCAAGGTATGTCTACTGTGGGCCACATTATTCTAACACCACTGGAGTGAGAGACTGTTAAGAAACACCAATCTTAAAAAAAGAAAGGGTAACAGTGGGACATGTATGATAACATTGAAGAATGCCACCAGCCTCCAAACTCCAGAGAAGCACAGACTCAGTTGCTCGGTTATTGGCACTCAACTTGCACCCTTAGCTTGCCAGTCAGCACACAGGTCTCTATCTTTCGCCCTCCTGCAGTAGTTTAAGAGCTGGGCTTACAGAGCCCAAAGCTGCATGAGTTGCCAGTTCATTTCTAGAAGAGCCTGAAAACCAGCTGTGTGGTGCATGCTGGCTGCTGGCCTGGTTTTGTTGCCGCTTCCAGCAGTTCATTCCTAGAAGAGCCTGAAAACCATTTGTGTGGTGCATGCTGGCTGCTGGCCTGGTTTTGTTGCCGCTCCCAGCATGCAAGTAGCAGCGGACTCAAAATTGTACATTTCTATATGGCACAGGTGGGAATTTAGTACAGGATCTAATGCAGAGCACCCCTCTCCATGACCGCTCCTCTGTAACATGCTCACCCTAGCTGGTGATCTCAATATCTTAGTACTGGTACTGACTTGTTTCAGGCAGTCTGTTCCCATTCATTCATACATGTATACACCTCAGTGCCTACTGGGACCTGTAGTACTGAAATAGTTCAATTCATCTAATTAAAGCATCACACTTGAAGTAATATTGTGTAAATGCAAAGTCTAGCACTATCACACTTGTGTCCTCATGATGTCGGGGGAGGAAGAGAAGTGTATTAGTGGCCTGGGCTGACTACGAGAAGGAGGTAGCACCTAAATGTAGGTAATCTACAGCACAGTATTTATGTGAGTGTATTTTTGATTTGGTGTGTCTGTAGGACAAACTTAGTGTGCTGGCTAGCAAAGGAGTACAATCCATGCCAAAAGAAGTGGTAAAATGTAAGGCAGGGCCTTGATTCCAAGGTGTGGAGGACCTACAATGTGCTGGTACTTTATTAACATTATAAAGTATCCACAAAATGCATAGTACAAAAAATGGTGGGAACTAAAATCAGTTGAATGTCATATTGGAGAGTGTTTGATGGGAAGATTGTTCATCCTGAGTCTGTTCTGCACCTTTTTGTATTACACAACTTAAAGTAAGCTAACCGGATTTTGTAGAGAGCTCTGTGAGGCACAGGTGAAACCTAACCCAATGTATCATACAATAATTGCACCCCAAAAATCTCTCTGTATCACTGGACACAATAAAGAATAACCTCAAGCATAATTCTTCTAGTTGTTTTACTCCATTAATAAAGAACACCACAGACATGTCTCTCACTGTATTATAGCATGGAAACAAGAGAATCCTCGGGCATGTTTGTCACTGCACCCCAACATATATCTATTACACTGCCTCGCTTTTAGCATTCTATGAGCTTGTTGATACCATGTACTTGCATCTCGTGATTCCACATGGATGATCAACCTCTTAGCGTGAAGCCTTCACCTCTACATTTTCATAGTGTAAAATCTTATCTAAATGGAGCACCTTGTTGCCTTGCTTCTGAACAAAAGACAAACAAATGCATTCATCTCTCTGGATAGTGACAGTGTATTGCTTGCATTCCTGAGGCTTGAGGGTGAGATCAGATAGTGTAGTGGCAGAGTGGGTATAGGGTTTACCTTTAGAAATTCAATGAGGGACTTGTAAAGAAGGTGATGCTGATTACTTGCTTTTTCATGAGAACTGCAGGTTGAAAGGTGGTAAGTATGAGGGGGAAAGGAAAGACTGCAGTTTCTATTATTGAAGTGAGTAAGCTTCTAGTCAGGGTCTTTCCTTTTGTTTTTTTATTTTATTTTTATTTTTGTAGTTTTGTATAGCGCTGGCTGGACCCAAGGGTATCAGAGCGCTTCACAACATATACAGTAAATGACATAATGAGCAGACTGAAACTCAGACATACATAATCTGTTGATAGAATGTTTGTATCCAAAAACTATTTTGATCTGCAGCCTTGATGTCAGACTTGGAATTTTGTTAAAGCTGGAGTGACAGATCGGGGGCAGTCCAGGGACTCTCAGGTCCCTCGAGTACGGTCGAGGAAGAAGTCTTTGAGGAGCCTCTTGAATTTTGAAAATTAGGAGATTGTTCTGATGTGGGGAGGAATGGAGTTCCAGATTTTGGGAGCGTTGCCAGCAAAAGATTTAGCTGTAGTTCTGAGCTTGTGCAATTTGGGCGGGATGAGCAGTAGAGAGCTGGAGCTCCTTAGGTTTCTGGACTGGCCTGCCCCATTGAGTTTGGCGGCCAGGTATTCTGGTTTACCTGTATGCAGGGCTTTGTGCGTGATGCAGGCTGTTCTGAAACTGGCTCGTAACTCCACTGGGAGCCATCTGAGTTCTTTGAGGGCTGGAGAGATGTGCTCAAATTTCTTAATTCCGGAGACCATTCTTGCTGCTGCGTTGAGTGTCGTCTTCAGGGGGGCAAGATGGGATTTTGCTGTCCCTGTCAGGGTCGCAATTCCATAGTCTATTCTGGAGAGGACTAGGGCCTGGGTGGCCTGTTGAAGGTCTTTGGGTGGAAGGAAGGGTTTTATTTTGTATAGTAGTTTAAGGTTGAGAAAAGCACCTTTAGCAGATTTTGAGATGTGTTTCTTCATGTCGAGTTTTGGATCTAGGGTGATCCCTAGAGATTTCACTGAGTCTGCTAGGGAAAGGTTATCATTGAGGGCATCGATGGCTTTGAGCCATTCTTTGATTTGAGGGTTATCATCTTTGTTGGAAATGAGTAGTATTTCTGTTTTGTCTTGGTTCAGTTTCAAGTGATTGGTTGAGAGCCAGTCTTGTATCTCCCTGAGCGTGTTGTTTAGTCTCTGGATGTCCTCAATAGAGGTCGTTTCCAGATACAGCTGCGTGTCGTCCGCATATAGGTGAAAGGGGATGTTGGATTTTCTGAGTAGAGAGGTGAGGGGTTCGATATAGATGTTGAAGAGCTGTGGGGAGAGAACAGACCCTTGAGGAACACCTCTGATGACTGGGTGTAGGTCGGATTCGAAGTTTTTGATTTTTATTCTCTGTGATCGGTTGTGAAGAAAGGAGGAGAATCATTGGAGGACTGTCTCTTGTAGACCAGCTCTTTCTTGAAGGACCCTTAGCAGTAGATTGTGGTTGACTGTATCGAATGCAGCCGATAGGTCAAGGAGGATGAGAAGGCAGCATTGATCCGAGTCGAGTGATTTGCGCAGGTCGTCTATGACGTTGAGGATTGCAGATTCAGTGCTGCATCCCTTTCTGAATCCTGATTGGAGGGGATACAGAAGCTTGATGTTATCAAGGTGAAGGGTTAGCTGAGGGAGGATACATCTTTCCATTATTTTGGCCAAAAAAGGAAGGTTCGAGACCGGTCTGTAATTATTTAAATCTTCTGTGTCTAGACCTGGCTTCTTTAGTAGTGGTGTGACTTGTCCTACCTTGAGGCAGTCTGGAACGGATCCAGAGCTCAAAGAGCTATTGATGATCTTGCACCAAATTGGAGCTAGGACTTGCTTTAGGTCTTTGGTCAAAAGAGGCGGTAGCTGGTCCAGGGAGTGTGCTGAGGACTTGGCTTTGGAGATAAGATTGACTATCTCTGCTTCCTGGATGAGAGTGAATGATGACCACTGTTGTGGAGATTTTATGGAAGCGTTGACAAGGTTTTTGGGCGTATTGATCTCATTGAGGGAGGTGGGGGTTGAGCCCAATGCTAGGTCTATCTTGATGATTTTGTCGTTAAAGAAGGTTGCGAAGCTGTCGCATCGAGCTTTGGATGCTTGAGTTAAGGGGGGAGTAGGTTTGGAGGTCTGATTCTTGATGATGTTGAAAAGCTCTTTGGGCCGGTTTTTTGCGTTATCTAGTGCAGAACGGAAGAAAGCTGACTTTTTATTCTTGATATGATTTTTGTACATCATGCGGGCTGCTTGGAGTTGCTCACGGTGGAGGGTTGAGGGATCATTCCTCCATGTTCTTTCAGCAGCTCTTAGAAGTCTTCTTTCATCGTTGATATCGGAGGTGAACCATGATCTAGAGGGAATATTCCTAGCTTTCTTAAGTTTAATGGGAGCAATTTGGTCGAGGGTAAGCGTCAAATTAGTGTTGTAGAGAGAGGTGATATCGTTGGATGAGAGGTGGTCAGTGTCAGGGGGGCGCAGCAGGCGGAATCTTTCTTCTAGGACCGCTTGAGGAATTTGAGCTGTGTTCCTAACCCGTTTGGGAATGTCTCGTTTTAAAATTGAATTGTCCACGATTGGAAGGTTAATGTGAAAGAGGACTATGTGATGGTCAGACCAGTCGACTGGGAGGATGTAATCAATGGTGATCGTCTTCCTTTCAGCAATAATGGCGTCAAGGATGGCTCCTTTGTGGTGAGTTTCTTCTAGGCAATGTTGAGTTAGATTGTTCTCAAGAAGTAGGTTGTTTAAGGATTGAATGAGTGGATTCTTGGTTTCGTTCCACCTTAGATTGAGGTCGCCCAGGATTATGTAGTTAGAGTTGCCTAGAGCGCAGTGGGCAATCAAGTCTGAAAGGTGAACTGTGAATTCTGAAGAATTGCCAGGGGGATGATAAAGAAGATGGCATAATGTGGGTCTGGAGTCCTGAGTTTTGATGTTGACTGAGAGGCATTCAAAAGAGCTGTAAGCACAAGAGGAGATTTCCGTGATGGCGATGTTGTTCTTGTGGATGATTGCTATGCCCCTCCTCTGTTCCCTAACCTGTCCTTGTTGATCATCGTGAAACCAGGGGGGACTAACATGTCCATGATAGGGTAGGAGAGGTTGTTGAGCCAGGTTTCTGTTATGAATGCTATCTGTATGTCATGAGAGAGAATGGCTTCTGAAAGTTCGGATGAATGTTTGGAGGCTGATCTGCAGTTTATGAGCATGCAGTTGATCGGGGTTACTTCTCTGTGTTCGTTCGGTTGGGCTTTAGGCAGGAGGGCAAGGTGGGACGGGGTTCTGGGTGCTCTCAGGGGAGGGTGTTTGCTTCTGAAGCCCGTGATAACTTGGATCATGGATTTTGGGGACGAGTACAGCGGAAGGTCTAGGGGTGCCTTGGGGAGAATCATTATCTGTGAGGAGAGTGAGGAGGGTGTTCGGGAGAGTGTGTCCAAGGAGCTGATCTTCCCTTTACTGGGGGAACCGTCTTAAGGTCTCGGTGGGACGCGTGGCTCGGACTGGGGCGTTGTTCTGTCTATGGTTGTATGGGTAAGATCGGCTTGCACTGAGGGTGAATATGAGGGCTTTCGGGAAAGGGTAAGGGAGGAGAGAATTTCACTCAGGCCTCGAACCAGTATTACCAACTGGGATTCAAGTAGGGAGAGGCGCTGTGCCTAGCTGTCTATGTAGGGTTGATGGGTGTATAAGTCCGGAGTGGTCTTGGGTGAGGGGGGAGGGACTAAGGGAGAAGGGAACAAGGGGTGAAGAAGGGTGTTAGAGGCCGTACTGTCCATGATGATTGAGGGAGGGTCAGGGTGGTTTAAAGAGGGACGAGGGTCCTGTTTAGGAAGATTATTGTAAGGGGGGCTGCCTAGATAATCTGTGGTAGGAGTAAATGGGTGGGAGAATGTAGCCTCGAGGCATGAGATGGGACCCAGGTGACGAGAGGATGGAGGGGGTTAGTGAGCTGAGCTGGAAGGTGATGGTCCCCATTGGGGGTTGAAGGGAGAGTGGAGGAGAGGCATTGATGGGCAGGCAATCTACTCGAAGGGAATGGTTCCTCGAGAATGATGCCAGAACCTGAGATAATCGGGGGTGGGGGGCTGTGGGAGGGCTGAGCTGGAGGATGGGATTCCACCAAGGGAGATAGCAGAGGAGGTGAGGAGGAGCCTGGGTGTCCGGGTTGTCTGGTTGACTGGGGGTAAATGGAGGGAAGAGGGGAAGAGTTACGGTAGGGAGCTCTGGTTGGAGACTGTCTAATAACATGGTGGTGAGCGGAGAGAGGAGGAATGGAGCTGCGAAGGGAGCCTCGTGATGAAGCCGAGGTGGATGTCTGGGCAGCTGCATGGGGGATCTGAGTCGACTCCCGTCGTGGTTGTTTGACTGAGAGAAAGGCTGGCGTGAATCCGAGATCTGGTGGAGAGAAGGAGGCTTCTTTTAGTGGGAGGAAGAGAGAATCGAAGCTCTCTAGGTGAGAGTTTTTGGCCTGAATTAGGACTGTGCCGTTCGTGAAAATGATGATGGAGATATATCCGCTCTTAGATTGGGGGTTCGGGAGAGAAGTCGTCGATTTGCAACTGAAGGGAGTGGTGGTGGTTTTGGAGATATTGAGATGTGTGTTTAGAGTGGAGTGCCAGAAGTCCGGCCTATCTGTGTGAAAGATGAGGTCCATTTTGATCTGCCCTCTAGAGGTGCAGTGGTAGGTGTCAGCGAATAGAGTCTCGGGATGTTGTCTGAGAAGTTTGTGTTTGAAGATTTTCTTCGCTTTGCTAGTGAGATTAGGGGGGAAGGTGATTGCAAAGGAGTTCGGTCCATGGGGGGTCAGGAGGTTTGGAGTTAGCATGGGGGTAGCAGGATGTGAGTTTGGTGGCATTTTTTACTATGAGGTGGTTGGGTTTAAACCGGAGGGACGGAGTGTTGTTGAGGAGAGGGGAATGAGTTCTGGTTCGGCGGGGGGAAGAGAGGTGAGGGGGGATTGCTTCTCGGGTAGAAGAGGAGTTGTCTCTCAAGAGGGGATTCTCTCGTAGGAGAGGGGGGAGTAATAAGGGGGGCCTGTTTCTAAGAGCTGATCTAGACTCGGTATTGGACAGTACTGTATGGTCGCTTGTTAAGTCCTTTGTTGCTGTCTATGCTGATGGGAAACATAACAAATTAAATGGATGCACGCGATTCTGTAGCTTGCTGATTGATTGCTGCATAGGACCCTATTGCTGTCTAAACAGAAAGAGCACGCGTCACGTTCGGTCGTTGCACCAGCCTCTGATTGTTGATGGCTATTCTTGTCTTAAGATTCTCTTAGTTAATGGCTGTTGAGGAATTAGAGATCATATTACCATGAGTACTGCTGTGGGTTAGCATTCAGCCTTTGGTCGAAGTGTGTTTGGAAGCTCGGTTTCCTCTTTGGCGGCCATTTTCGGGACAGGCATATTGCTTAAATTTGGCATTCCTCGACAATGACAACCTTTGTTTGGGCGAGTCAGTCTGGCAGGTGAGCTGCTTTTGTTTGCCCCAGAAACTGCTGAGCGTTGGTAGCTGCGTTGACGAGAGTTGGCTATCCACGTCTCTGGATATAGTCAGTTTGACCACACTGATCTAATGGGCAGCCATTTTGGGGTGGGGACAGGCGTGTATTAAAGTTTGGCAGCATTGAGAGTATCAGTCTTTGCTTAGAGCGGGTCGGTTGACAGTCTTTTGTACCAAGTTGCGGAGTGGAGGCAGTAGATTTGTTGAGGGACTTTAAAAGTGGATATTCGACCTATATTTGGGCTATGTGAGAGGTCGTGTTTTGTGTGTCTGATTACTGCTACAGCAATGTTGAATGACAGACAGATGCAAGATCTCACACTTCATTCTGCCTATGTTGTAGGTGCTACAGACTGAAGACAGCCCCAGTGCTACCTTCCCCATGAAGCATTACTTTTTGCAAGTTCCCTAAAACAGACTCCGTTATCCTTAATCCAACCGTGATCACCAAGAGGAAATGGGAAAGAGCATAAACTTTGTTTTGCCCTTTCCTTCCTTCTGATTTATGGGGAAATTAAACCAAATGTATTTAATTCTATTTATCCACAGGTGACGGTGGATAGTGGTGTTCTCACAGCCGATAATGATCTTGCTATACATGCAAATAATGTTATTTCTTTCTACAGTTTAGTATGCAATTTCAAGGAGGCTCCACAATATTCCTAAAAACCCTGCATGTATACTTCCATTGTCGACTCGCCTTGCTCTTTCGAATGGCTCTCTCCTTCTTTTCCATCCTCTGCATGCCGCCTATCTCCAAGCTCAGCATACTCCAAATCATATGCATGTTTGCCTTTATTTCTTTTATTGTGTCTCTTCAAAATGTCCACATCTCATTTCAAAGATCACAATCTCTCCTTTAACCCCTTCACTGCGGGGCATATTCCCCTGCTGTGCTGGGGGGCAGGGGGGCGCGCACAGCGCCCCGGTGCTCATGACGAGCACAGCTCGTCATGAGCAGCGGTTCTCGTGTGCTCATGACGAGCTGAGCTTGTCACGGCCACACCCGTTTTCATAGAACGTTCAGCACAGCAGGGGAATTATCCCCGCATGCGAGCATTCTAACGGCCGTGATGAGCTCAGCTCATCAGGAGCACACGGGAACCGTGGCTCATGACGCTCGTCATGAGCATGGGAAGGGTTAAGAGTCATACCCCTGCAAACTTACAGAACCTAATCTCCTGTAGCTCATCTATTAATACTGCCAACCAATGCATGGATTCTCATATCCCCCTCTTCCACTAACGATCACACCTAACTCAATTAATTTAATCTACTACATAGAAACTTGAGCAAATGCACAGCACACTTTTCTTTGAAGTGCAAAACTAATTCCAATAACCTACAATAAACCAAAATAAAATCCTACTAACTCAGGCTTCTGGAGCAGCGTGCCGCCCGGCATAAAGTGCTACAATACTTCTTCAGGGGTACTAAGTACCATATAAATGCAATTACAATACAATTCAATATATAACACACACTAGTACCATAACATTCAGCAGTTGGGCAGGCGAATGTAGTCCATACAGACTGCAAAACACTGATTGCAATGCCTGAAACTCTTGCGTAAGGAGTGTGAGGCAAGTCCATCATTCAGTACTGTACCAATTCACAGCAACAAACCATCCATGACAATCTGAATAAGTACGGAATAACAGAAGAGATCTCCCACATATTGCATGACTTTGATTTAGTCCACCACTGCAGGTCCCGACTAGATACATATTATGACCACCTTTTGACATCTCACAATGGCAATCAGATACAGGATGATAGTAACAAAGGCCATTCCCAGCAGATCTATGATCCATATCTACCTCCACCTGAAGCCTGCTCAGAATGGCAAACTTTAAGTAAATATCTCAGAATGGACAGCCGAGTGCATCCACCAGCTAAATGGACTAAGAAAATGAGAAATGCCATAAAGGGAGCTACAGAGATGCTCAAACCTGCCAGCTTACTGAAAGACATAAGCTGGGCATCTGTCTTTCACACTTCTCCATTCATCACACTGTTAAGGGCTTTATTCCATAACATGGTGGTCCTCATACATGACATGGAAATACTTCCATGCAGGATGAAAACAAAGACAACACCCTTCCAGCCACACACTCTGGGGCAGATTAACAAGCCCCTTGCGCCACTTTTGCGTCATTTTTAACATAGGAAAAGTGACGCAAAAGTGGCCCAGGGGGCTTTTAAATCTGCCGCTCCATAAGGTGTAGGCGAGCGCTTCAGCACCACACGTAGGGGTAGTAAGTGCTATGTAAATGTTGCAATATAATACAATGCAAATAAATGTGAGTGTCCTTTCCATGAGAAACTAGCCTCAGACTATGAGATTAGATTGAAATGGACATTAAGTATAAGGATGCCACAGTTGTTTCCAGTGTTATCATGTAAGGAAGGGGAAACAGGTTAGTGCCCTGATATTAGCACTTGGGTGATGTGGCACCTGTTTGAAGGACATTTCACTAGGGCATCTCCCTGTGCAAAAGAGGACAGACACTGTAAAAGGGTGACGCTACCAACCAGAATATAAGATCCTTAAGTATTGCCCGGCGGTGTCGCCTCTCGGACCCACAAGATATTAACAAATGAAGAGGCAGGCGCTGGAGACTGGAAGGCAGGAAACAAGGTTTTATTTTCTCCGGAGGAGAAACACATCAGTTGGACAGCAGGTATCGTTCTGAGGTGCTCTACCCGCATCTCTGAGGCCTGGCCTCTTATACACAAGTTTGTCACTTTATTACATGTAACACATTCTCGTCAATACTTTGATGTACGGAAAGACATCCTCGGAATCTCCCCTTCAGGCCCGTTCCCACATATAGTTACAGTTGAAGTCCCCACCCCGGTCACAACAGGTGATGATTATCGCGCAGCTGGATATTCCGCCGATTCACGGAATGTGTGGGGTTCGATCGGATCTCGTAGGGTGGGGGCTTTGATCGACTCGAGGGTTCTTTAATGGGAGGAAGCTTCCTACTGTACTGGGGGCAATAAACAGCATCCGCAGAGTCAGGTGGTGGCCTGGGAACGAGGGAGACAAACGGGCACACAGGAAAAGGGGGTTTGTATCAAAAGACCTGGGACCATGAAAGGAATGAAGGGAGGTGTCGTGCTGGGAACAGGATGGGATTCCGAGGCAGAGCTGCGTTGAAGAGGGGTTTATGACCCGAGGCATGTGAGGGCGAGGGGGTTGTCAGCATGCGGGGGATGCCTGCGAGGCTAGGAGAGGGAGAGAGACGCGCTGGCTATCAGCAAAGGGCAGGGAAGCCATGGTGTTCAAAATGGCGGCTGTTTACGTGCACGAAAGGGTTCGAGAAGAGCAAGAGGGCGCCGATAATGTTGACGGTTTCAGCCTAACTTTCAACAGTCCTCCCTTTTCAACATATCTAGCCAACTTGCTTATTCAATGTCAATTTTCATCAAATTCTTAACCTCGGCATCATACAATGCTCTCATGTGTTCGCTTCCAAAGTCCACAGGTTTGGGGAAAATACAACTTGCACATAAAGAACACAGAGGTGGCAGACATTGAATTCCTAAGCATAGACCACATATTACAACTACAGGAATCAGGATAATGGTGAGCAGTCTCCAGCCCCAGTTCTTAACGGTGTCCCAGAACCAACCACCAAGCGACCAGTCTTCTTGTTCTTGGTGGACTTCTGAAGAGAGTCTGTGAAGATGTTCGATGGCTTTGTACACTGAGGGTGAGTTGTCCGGTATGTATGTACAACAGCTGGACCCAATAATGCGGCATGCTCCACCACGGTCCGCAAGAACCACATCTAGGACAAGGCGGTTCTGGAGGGCCACCAAGCGGACTGCTTGGAGCTCGGCGGTGTTGTTAGCAAAAATACCAGCTGTGATGTTCATGGTTGTCTCAACAGCCTGAGTCAGATGTCGGATGGCACGACTGTTTGCCATCGGGCCCCAGAGGGGAACAAGTCCCTTCATGGCATCGAGGAACTGTGCTCCTGTTGAGTCGGCTTGCTCGATGTCCTTAGCTCGCTTTTGTCTATGATGATTCGCAGGGGCCACATAAGTCGGAGGAAGGATGAAAGAGATGAAACAAGTGCCCCCCCAGCCTTTGGGGAGCCAGGTGTAGGCCTTTGTGCCGCAGACGAAATACATGTTTGGGGACGACACAAAGGAAGGAGGATCCGAGGAGTCCAAAGTTCTGGTGAAGCGGCAAGCGCTGTGGCCCACCTGTTGTGTCCCATGTCCTTCTATGCACATGTGGCCTGTGACGTTGATGACTGACAGGGCCACAGTCAGGGTGGCAGCCGTTCGTTTCCGTAGGTAGGAGAAGGTGGATCTGGTTGGATTGTTGAGCACCTGCATTTCGATTCGTTCTTTAGCAGGGATGTCCATTTGGATTGAGTCGTTGGAGGTCTGCGGGCAGAAGTGTATCTTCGTTTTGTTTCGCCGGACCCCGTGGGGGAAATGCGTTACGGTTTTGCTGGAGGTGGCATTGTCCTTATAGCTTTCTTGCAGGAGGATCAGCCAAGCAAGGCAAGAACCATGAACTGAGAAGGGCAAAGGGATGAATGGTATCGAGTGTCCAGTGGGGTGGGGTAGCAACCCACAGATCCAACAGTTGGTGGCATTGGTGGTGAGATTGTGCTGGTGAAGGAGTTGTACGAAAGAGTTATTCCAGAACTCCTTTCGCCTCTCTCTGAGTTGAGGAGAGAGCGAAACCAGATAATGTTCCTTCGTGGTGGTAGGCCGAGCGGTGGTCAGGAACGTTTCGTGAGCAGGCGCATTTTCCTCCACAATCCAGAGTGTGGTCATGAGGAGAAAGCAGAAAAGGATTGCGATGAAGAGTGCAATTGTCTTTGAGTTGTGGAGTCTGTCTGTTCTTGGGTTTCTGTAGTGGGTATTTCCTGTTATCTCCATCGTCTTCTTATTTGGCGCTTCCATCATCTTCTTATCTGGCGCTTCCATCATCTTCGTTTTCAAGGTGCTCGGTAGTGGGCAGAACCACAGACTTAGTTTAGCTTCTCTCCAGGTAACCCTTGGTAGTTTTGGGTCACCGTTCTGAGACCTTTTAACCTAGTCAGTGGCCTACTTAGCCGAAGCTCCCTCCTTTCGACGCAGGAAATACCCTTCTTGAGATGGCACAGTGGGATCAGAATGTTTTGAAAGTTCAAGTGTCTCTGTGTCGGGATAACAGTTCAATGATGGTCGGTCTTTGTTCAGGAGCTCTTCTTGGGTACTGACGTTGTCTGTCGTGGCCAGGGCTGAGGAGACCTTTTTGCAGTGATGGGCGTGCAGCCAGTGCTTCTTCCCCTCCACTCGAAGAGCTGTCCGAGTGGTGATCAACACTTGCCAGGGGCCCGTCCACCGGGGTTCCAAACTCTTCGACCGCTGAAAATTCCGGATCAGCACGAAATCCCCAGGTTGGATGGCGTGACCCGGACCCCTGGAAGCATCGGGGATGGCCTGCTGCACCTGCTGATGAATGACAGACAGAGTTTCAGTCAATTTATACAGATAATCAGACATTAGGACGTCCGGGACGTCATGAATGGAAGTTGGTTTTGGGGCAGACCAGACACTCATGGGTCGACCGAAGACAACTTCATAAGGAGTTAAGTGATGTCGGGTGGGGGTAGAGCGCATCGATAGCAATGCCAGTGGGAGGGCGTCTGGCCATTTCAGACCCGTGGTAGCCACTATCTTGGCCAGTTTAAGCTTTAGTGTGGCATTGTGTCGCTCAACAAGTCCAGCAGATTGGGGGTGGAAGACTGCGTGAAATTTCTGTTTGATGCCCAACCCCTTTAAGATGAGCTGGATAACTTCGGCTATGAAGTGGGGGCCGTTATCACTCCATAAAATACGACAGAGGCCGTAACGGGGGAAAAATTCCTTTAACAGTACCTTTGCAGTGGCCATAGCGGTGTTGTCACGGGTTGGATATGCTTCCACCCACTTGCTAAATGCGCACACCACAACAAGTACATATTTTAGGCCTTGGCACCTGTCTAGCTGGATGTAGTCCATCTGCAGGACTTCGAATGGGTGGTTTGGGACCCCAAATCCCCCCCGGGGTACTACAGTTCCTTTCCCGGGGTTGTGTCGCAGGCATATTAAGCATTGTTGGACCAGGCGTTTGGCGGAATCTGGGATTTTATCATTGTGCCAAACTCTGGAGACAAGTTCGATCATGGGGGCTGACCCTATGTGGGCAGGGGAGTGTGCCATGGTCAGTATGGGAATCAGGTATGAGTCAGGTAGCAACCATTTGTTTGTGGCTTTTGTCCGCCAGCAGCCTTCGTCATCTTTTAATCCCACCCGTGTCCATTCAGTCAGTTCGCGTTGTGTGCTAACCGTTTGAATGTCTCTAATAGTGTCCTTAGCGTCAGTCCAGTTTTCTGCTTGTGACCTGGTCACGTACATACATGTAGTCGTCCTATTTTCAGCTGTCGTTCGGGCAGTGATGTCGGCTAGCGCGTTTCCCTGTCCAATAATGTCCGTCACCTTTTTGTGTGCCTGGCATTTGATGACTGCAAGCTTTTTGGGGAGAAGGACAGCTTCGATCAAGGCGGAGACCAGATCCCCGTGCAAAATGGGTGTGCCGTGTGAGGTCAAGAATCCCCGTTCCCTCCAAAGGAGGCCAAAATGGTGAACCACCCCGAAGGCATACTGGCTGTCGGTGTAGATGTTCGCTGTGGTCCCTGCTGCTAGGATGCAAGCTCGTGTTAGGGCAATCAGTTCCGCTGCCTGGGCAGATCGTTGCGTGATGCGGGCTGTCTTGATTACAGTTCGAGCCGTGGTGACTGCATAGGCAGCGGAAGTGGTGCCATCGGGGAGTTTGATGCAAGAGCCGTCCACCCACAGCTCCCCGTCGGGGTCAGGGAAAGCCGTGTCTCTGAGGTCAACCCTACTTCTAGTCTGTTCGTCTCTGAGAGTCACGCAGTCATGTATAGGGTGCACATTGGGATCGTTCTCTGGTAAGGGTAACAGAGTTGCCGGGTTCAGTGTGGTGCATCTTTTCAGGGTGATATGGGGTGCAAGCAAAGTCAGTTCGTATCCGGTCAGTCGTGCGCTCGTCAGGTGTTGCGTCTTGGTTTGGTTCAGGAGGGTGTCAACTGCGTGGGGTACCAGTACCGTGAGGGAATTCGAGAGTACGATCCCCTCACTCTGTCGGATAGAGATTGCGGCAGCAGCCACGGCTCGAAGGCAGGCAGGTAAGGCCCTGGCTACAGGGTCAAGAGTGGCAGAGAAGTAAGCGCACGGTCGTTGTCTCGGGCCAATGGCCTGGGTCAGGACGGACAAAGCGCACCCCTCCCTTTCGTGAGTGTAAAGGGAGAAGGGCTTTTTGTAATCAGGGGTACCTAAGACAGGGGCCGAACAGAGGGCATCTCGTAGTTCCGTGAAGGAGGTCTGACACTCAGGGGTCCAAGGGAGTGGGAAGGGGATGTCTTTACTTAGCAGAGAAAGCAGCGGTTTCACAATGAGGCTAAAGTTTGGTAACCACTGTCGGCAGAAGGAGGTGAGGCCTAGTAGGGAGCGAACCTGTTTCTGGGTCTTAGGGACAGGAGTTTAAAGAATGGTTTGGATCCGGTCGGGAGTGAGTTTCCTTCCTTCTTTGGACAAAAGGTGGCCTAGGTAAGTGACTTGGGGTTGGCAGAATTGCAACTTCTTCTTGGAGACCTTGTGACCATTTTCCGCAAGGAAGTGCAGGAGTTGAATGGTGGCGGTAACCGCTAATGGGGTAGTGTCGGCTGCCAAAAGGATGTCATCGACATATTGTACTAACACCACTCCATCGGGTAACTGGACTTGATCCAGTTGTCTTTTGAGGGCCTGGCTGTAGATGCTAGGGCTTTCTGTGTAGCCCTGGGGTGCTCGGCAAAACCTATATGAGCGGGCTTTTAGGGTAAAGCCGAAGAGATATCGGCTGTCTGGGTGGATGGGGATGGAAAAGAATGCATTTTTGAGGTCGATGACGGTGAAGGTGGTGGCAGTAGAAGGAATCAAAGTCAGGATGGTGGTGATGTCTGAGACCACAGGGTACTGAGGTACCACCACTTTGTTGATCTCTCGGAGGTCGATGATAAAACGGTATGCTTTCTCATCTCCCTCTCCCTGTTTCTTGATGATGGGCAAGATAGGGCTGTTGCAAATGTTGCTAACCACTTCCTCTACCACTCCTGCGTCTATCAGTGACTGGATAATCTTTACCAATGCCTTCTCGCCCTCGGGCCGATATAGTGGAAGTTTTGGGAGTGTCGCGTCTGGTCGGACAGTAATGTGCACTGGGTCAATCAACATACGCCCTACGTCCGAATCCGCTTTTGCCCACAGATACGGAGGCAGAGTGTCAAGCAGGGATGTGTCAGCGTCGGTGATGGAAAACATGTGTTGGGGAGAGCAATGTCTAAGCAGAACGGGGTTGTCGTAAAGAAACACTCGAACTCCATCTTGAGAACATCTGATCGTCGCTCGGAAGTGTTTCAGTAAGTCAAGTCCCATAATGGCGTCAGGGCTATTGGAGGAGAGCAAAAACGTGGTGTCAGTGGTGTTGTTTTCTACGTCAAAGAGAATCGGGGCAGACAAAGGGTTAGTGGAGGGCGTTCCATCGAAACCTGTCGATGTTATGAGTGAGCCAGACAAGGGTGCCCTTGGAATCAGTCGTTTAGATAACGCACTACGTGTTGCGCCAGTGTCTACCAGAAATGGAGACTTGGTACCCAGGACCTTAGCAGTGACGTAAGGGCCCTGCTGGTCAACATAGAGCTCGACTGGATCCCTCCCTTGCCCTTGGCTGTCCTATGCGAAGTTGTGGGCGTCCTCATAGTCGGATTGCTGATATTGGTTCTGCCTGGGTCGATCAAACGTATTTGGTCTGCCTGATCTGTCGTTAGTCGTGTCATTTGGGGGCCCTCGCTGTTGTCCCTTATTTCTCAGTCCATTTGCTATGTCCCTGGGGTCTCTGTTTTTGATTATTTCCAGAAGAACTGGGCACTGGGATTTCCAATGGCCAGTTCCTTTGCAGAAAGCACACTGGTTCTCTCTAAGGTCTGCACGTCCACTGTAGGAAGTCAGAGTGCGGTCCTGGGGAAATGTAGTCTTAGGGACGTTTGTCTGGTAGTTTCCCCGGTATTGGTCTCGTCCTATAGTCACCCCTTGCAGTTTGGCAATCATCACCCTCTCTTTCAGGTCCTTCTTCTTTTTCTCTGTTGCCCTATCGTTTTCATTTTTCTGATGTTCATAATATTGGGCCATTTGGAGAATAGCTGTAGGTTTGGAGGCTGCCCAACTACTCTCGCTGGCCTGTAGTTTCTGGGAGATCTCCGATGACAGGCCCTTAACATAATTCTGGACAAACAGATGGTGTCCGGTCGCAGTGGTCATGTCCTGGCCGCTGTAATCGGAGAACACCGTTTCAAACCGGGAGAAGTATTCCGATACATCCTCCTGGGGTTTCTGGCGACAGGCCGTTACTATCGACCAGTCCACTTTCTTTTCTGGAATCAGGGTTTTTAATTTCCCTACGATTTTATCTGGAAGGTCTAGAATGGATTTCAAAGGCTTTTGTCCTGGTCCCCGTTGTTTATCCAGGTCATCGAGTTGTGACCAGGTATGTCCAAACAGCTCAAGGTGGTCGACTTTCCGGATTTGCTTCCACACATCAGCTGGTAGACATAACCCGAAGAACAAGTCGATGTCAGCCAGGGTCATAATCGTTGAACCCAGGGCTGTACCCAATTCAGTATAAAAGGCAGTGGGGTTTTTACGCAGGTCAGGCAGAGATTTCCGGAATGTCAGAATCTCTTGCCGGTCCCATGGCTGGTAGACCCAGTTGTACACTACCCTTCCCTTTGCATCTTGGTGGTTTGCATCATCGTGAGTCCCTGTACCTCGGGGAGGAACCCAGTAAGGGGCAGCTTCTCGTATCGGCATCATGGTGTTAGATTGCTCGGTTGGTGGCTCGGTCACTACGGAGGTCGTGGGTTTAGTTCCCGACTCTCGTTCAGTGAGGTGGCGGAAAACCTCAAGCGTACGCGTAAGGAGGTCCATCACATCACACTCGCCCTCATCCCCGATATCGACCTTCCGATACAGAGTCGTAAGGCTCTCGGGACCTTTGTCTCGATATCGGTCCTCGTATGTGTTCAAGACATGGTAACACAGTCGTACGGTAAAATGTCGTCTGTGACTCCCTGTATACGATTTAAACATATCCGTGATGTACTCTTCACCTTCCTTCCTTTCTACCAGTGTCCTTGCTATCCTGTCGATCCCTGTTCGCTCATCTTTGCTTAGTCTGTTTGTTCTTGCAGAACCAGCCCTTCGGGTCTCGGGGTCGTCTAACGTTGTTGTTGATGCAGTATTTAATACAAGGGGTTCGGCTGGCACAGAGGCTATGGGGGCCGAAGCTGTGGCGGTACTTTCGTTTGCACCTGGGGGTGGTGCGTGCTGCGCTAAGGGTTGGGAAGGGGCATATGGAGGGGGCATGTAGGTGATCGGAGGACCCAACAGCAGATCATCGTTGGCTCGTTGTTTCGAGGGTAAATCAGGGTAGAGTGTGGAGGGCGTTCTAACTGGACACTGGTTTGATGTTTCCCTTTCTAGTTTCTGTTTAGCTTTTTCTCTTTCCTTTATCTCTCCCTCTAGTTTCTGAGCAGCTAGGTGGGCTGCTTTTCGCAGCTCTTTTCCCAACCTACTCTCAGTTTTCTTTTTACGTTGTTCAGTTTCTTTGCGCCACATGCCGAAACTATCAAGCATAGTGGGTGTTGTCTTGTTTTTACCAAGGGCTGTTTCTAGCGCTTTTATTTTATCATCATCGAAAGATCCTATCAGTGGCCACTGACTTTCTCGATCCTTTTTCGTATATTTATGCCATATTTTGCTATAGGCTATAGCGATCAATCCATGCTTCATGAACATGTCCTTATTAGGGGTGCCCTCCAGTGGAGCCGGATGGTTCACCTCTAATAAGCGGTCCGGGCTAAACAGGCTACTAATCAGTG
Source organism: Lissotriton helveticus (assembly GCF_964261635.1). NCBI lineage: Eukaryota > Metazoa > Chordata > Amphibia > Caudata > Salamandridae > Lissotriton > Lissotriton helveticus. The sequence goes on along the minus strand of NC_136069.1, from coordinate 749,334,777 downwards.
GGGAGAAGACAGACATGACGGCTCGCAACGAGGGACAAAAAGTCAGCACTGCCTATCTTATCACTGTGTGCAAAGACTAGACAGAATATTTCTATTCTACGTTGTTTGCAGGCAGTGAATACCTCATGGATCAATAACAAATGACCAATAAATATTCAATGGGGAGAATAAGTAGGCCCGCAAAGGTCTGCGGTACCTACCCCTTTCACTATCTGCAAAAAGGGTGGTCTCTTTCCTGTTTGCAGACAGAGAATCTCCAGAAAACAATAGTTTTGCGAACAACAGTTCAGTTTCAAGTAATTATTCAGTGGGGGAGAAAAAAATAGGCACGACGGCTGCCTTACCTATCCTCCACTGCTTGCAAAGAGAGAGCCTGTTGTTTCTCCGTTTGCAGACAGTGAATCTCCAAATAAATAAAAAGAGCAATACTAGTATTTCCTAAACAATCAAGCAATTATTTCGCAACTCGTCGTGTTTACACGACCTTACCCGGACCGCATGGACAGTTTCTTGTCCTCCGAATCCAGCGCCCGATCGTCCTCTTTTCTCCGTTATCTTCGCGGCACTCCTGATGGTTCCGAGTCAGGACCGTAGATCACTCGAGAGAGGTCTGTTCGGAACCAGTGAAGTTCGGATGATCGGCTGTCAGACGAGGGTCTATCGGACAGGCGCGCTCCCGATCGTTGCAGTCGTTCACTCTGTCGTCAGGACCTCTCCCACTGGATCCACGAGTCGCTGATGGGCCCCACGCTTGGGACGCCAATTGTAAAAGGGTGACGCTACCAACCAGAATATAAGATCCTTAAGTATTGCCCGGCGGTGTCGCCTCTCGGACCCACAAGATATTAACAAATGAAGAGGCAGGCGCTGGAGACTGGAAGGCAGGAAACAAGGTTTTATTTTCTCCGGAGGAGAAACACATCAGTTGGACAGCAGGTATCGTTCTGAGGTGCTCTACCCGCATCTCTGAGGCCTGGCCTCTTATACACAAGTTTGTCACTTTATTACATGTAACACATTCTCGTCAATACTTTGATGTACGGAAAGACATCCTCGGAATCTCCCCTTCAGGCCCGTTCCCACATATAGTTACAGTTGAAGTCCCCACCCCGGTCACAACAGGTGATGATTATCGCGCAGCTGGATATTCCGCCGATTCACGGAATGTGTGGGGTTCGATCGGATCTCGTAGGGTGGGGGCTTTGATCGACTCGAGGGTTCTTTAATGGGAGGAAGCTTCCTACTGTACTGGGGGCAATAAACAGCATCCGCAGAGTCAGGTGGTGGCCTGGGAACGAGGGAGACAAACGGGCACACAGGAAAAGGGGGTTTGTATCAAAAGACCTGGGACCATGAAAGGAATGAAGGGAGGTGTCGTGCTGGGAACAGGATGGGATTCCGAGGCAGAGCTGCGTTGAAGAGGGGTTTATGACCCGAGGCATGTGAGGGCGAGGGGGTTGTCAGCATGCGGGGGATGCCTGCGAGGCTAGGAGAGGGAGAGAGACGCGCTGGCTATCAGCAAAGGGCAGGGAAGCCATGGTGTTCAAAATGGCGGCTGTTTACGTGCACGAAAGGGTTCGAGAAGAGCAAGAGGGCGCCGATAATGTTGACGGTTTCAGCCTAACTTTCAACAACACCTTCTGGTATTTATCCCGCTACATGAATTTCCCTGTTTGTTTTTACAGGTGATACAGAAAAACCTAAAGTGTCACAAATTAGGCAATGGAAAGGTATACTTAAGCACGATAAAACACTGGAAATGTCACACACAAGCTAAATCAGAAATCGGCAAGTATTCATTTTGCCATGGTTTTTATTAAAACAATGCTACCTGACTGCCATTTCGAAAAATGAATACTTAATAATGTGAAAGTCAATAATTTTCCTTTGACATGCACCTTCACTTATAACTTTTTTGTCATTTCAATAAAACTTGGATTATGGGCTAGGTAAAGTGACCCAAAACCCTTTGTATCTTGACGTGGCTTTCATATTCACTGAACAGCTATGTAGGCGTCACGAATCTGAGATTTCTGTTTCATATTTCTTTTTAAATAAGATATTTGATGATAGTTGTGTCACAGCAGACTATGTGGTCCATTTGAAACACAGCCTGTGATGGAGCCTTGCACTGCTCTTGTCTGATGTAGGAAAGTGTGCTCAATATGATTGCACTGCTCCTTGAAATTGAAAGTTTGAAACATTTAATTATCTTGTATGTCCTTCAGCAAACAGAGACATTTCTTTGTCATTCGGGGAGCAGGACCATTTTTTGCTTTCTTCATGTATACAGAGAAAGGAATATGTTCATTTAGATCATATACAAAATGAAAATAGCTTCACTTTTTGCTAAAGGGAATCAACCAGGCCTTTGTTTAAGCTGTGCAGAAAATGAAAAGTTGGTTTCGTTGTACATATTGATACTTTAATTACATCATAAATAAAGAGAAACATGTCTTGGTCATTAAAACAACCATTATTCTTCATGGAGCAAAATATTTGGAAAAAGGAATCTCTACAGTGCAGTGCCTGCATGCTTTCTGTTCTTGTAAATAAAGTACCTGCTGCATTGCCTAATCACTGTCCCAGGCCCTGGACCAGGCCAACCAGCATGTGCATTAACAGTGTGGCGTGGACCTCCAGGACTGTGTAAAGAGACTCTGCACAGCCACGCTGGGACTCACATCACCAATGTACCGTGCGGGGTGTCCCACCTCTCTAGGAACCGTAGTGCTACAACTTTGCAAGCCAAGGCACCGGCTACAGCAGCCTTCGAGCTCGCTGACTTCATTCCACGGCCACTGCTGAACAAAACCCACATGCGCAGAAGATGAATAAACACTGCAAATGTGAGCCGTGATCTGCCAGTGCTTTGTCTACAGTACAGTGCAAACAGTAAAACTGCCACCTCACACAAATGTGGTCTAAATTTGAAACATCAACAGAATGGATTACGTTTTTAGGTTTCGCCTGTACAGCGCTTGAGAAATCTATTGTTTTAATATAAACTTAAAAGGGACTTACTCTCCTTCCTGGTTCTCTTGCCTCCTCTCTTTCCTGGCTTCTCATTGGTTCCTGTGCGTGCCACTTACCTTTCAACCATTTCTTTTGGCTGTACCAAATTTTCCTGCATTTACCAATGCTTGTTTCTCGTCTGCTTCTCTTATCAGTTTCCCGCTGCCGAAATACTGTTAACATCCTCTTTGGTGGAACAATATTTTCATAAAGTTTTGCCTTTTACCATTGCAGCATATTTATAGAACAATTTATCACCTGGAAAGATTAAGGGCCAGATGTAGGTAATCCAAATTTACTGATTCTAAAATACCGAATTTTACCGATTCGGTATTTTAGAATCGGTAAATGCTATGTAGAATACAATTTGGTAAGTATTACCGAATCGGTACGATTCGGTATTTACCGGATCGGTATTTACCGATTCGCTAATTCCTATTCATTCCTATGGGCCTGGAGGCCCATAGGAATGAATGTGAATTACCGAATCGGTAAATACAGATTCAGTAAAATAGGGAAACATTCAAGGGTGGCAGGGTGTCACATTGACACCCTGTTGCACCCCTGAATAGTGCTTGTGTGCACATGTGGCACACATACATGCCCTAAGGGCATGTATGTCTGCCACATGGCACTGTTGAAAATGCACAGATTTGCATTTTCAAAGGTATTCGGTATTCACCACCAACTAATAGTTGGTGGTAAGTAACGAATCCTTAGAGCACATAAGCACTTTTAAAAGTGCTTCCTACATGCCATTTGCCGATTCGGTAAATACCGAATCTGTAAATAATGATTCGGTGAATACAGAATCAGTAAATACCGATTCGGTATTTACCGAATCGTCCCCTACATCTGAAATGGCTCAATACCGGTCGGTAAGCCTGAAATTTACCGAATTTCGGGTTTACCAACCGGTAATGGGTCACACATCGGGCCCCAAGGGATTTGCATAGAATCACAGGATATTGCACAGCGCCTCCAAGACTCAAACCAGGATCCCCAGCTGTCAGTTCAGCAGCTCTGGCCACTGCACCATATCCTCTCCAGTCCTGTGTTATCTGTCAGCGAACTCTTTCCTTCTCCCGGATGATGATTGATGAAAACAGCTCTTTATTCGTTACATAGTCAAAACCGATGCATTACCAATGCTTGTATAATCTAGGGGCTAAACAGCTCACTTCCCCTTTGACAGCAGAATGCTTCAACCCAACCATCATGCAATTCAAAAAGAAGCTGGAGAAATACCTTTTCAAGGAGAATAAAACCAACAGATGTTATTCTTATCTTTAGCTTGTTTTATTGTAAACCATTTGCATATTACTCCTTACCCATTGGTTAGCACATTGCTCCATCCCTGCTAGGTTTGTGCTTCACAAGTTTAGCAATGAGTATACAAAACACTAACTGTAAACAAAGAGACAAAGCAGAGTGCCAGGGTGACCAAGGGCCAGATGTACATGAAAAAAGCATTTTTAAATGTACAAAGCCTTATTACCGAATCACAAATTGGGTTTGCAAGTCGCTATTAGGAAGAGGCATGCCAAGGGCGTCCCTTTCTGATAACGAGTCACAGGGGCATGTGTGAATGTTTTGCGACCAGAATGCTGTCACAAAACATTCATACTTTACAGACTCTATGAAGGAGGTGGTAACCCATCCCCTTCGAGAATGTTGGTGGCAATATCTTTTAAGGGCAGTCAGAGGTCCCACGAAACACTGCCTACTCTTAAAAAATGAAAAGGAAACTTTTGATTCTTCTTTTTTAAGTGCATCCCATTTTCCTTTAAGGAAAATGGGCTGCATTTCAAAGTTAAAAAACAGCTCTATTTAAAAGCAGTCACTGACATGGCGGTCTGCTAACGCCAGCATGCCACCTTCCCTATGATTGCTAGCCATTCACAATAGGTTGCAAATTGCGACCTGCCTCATACATATTAATGAGGCCGGTTCCTTGTGACCCCTTGGGAATCGCAAACAGTATTAAACACACTGTTGTGCATAGCTGTTTGTGATTTGCTAATAGCGAATCACCAAAATGTGCTATTAGGAAATTGCAAACGGAAGTCTATGTACATCGGGCCCAAAATTTGAAGCTTAAAGCAGAGTACTTGGAGATTTATATATTCATGTTTTGCTAAAGTTTGCATTTATTATTCTGTGAATGGGCTCCTACATTTCCAGAATATAATTAGTTCATGATCGTTTAGGAGATAAGATCACAGTTATGTTTTTCTTCTATTCGTCGAACGGAGGGTCAGTGGGTGTACTCAGTTCCTTTTTAATAACTTTAGTTTAAAATGTGTGGGTTCCCTGTAGACTTAAATAGGCAACTAATGGTTGGTTTGGACATAGTGTTCTTTCGATGTGTACTCTTGATATTTATTGGACAATTATTTGTCTTTGTGCTGTAATTTTGTGTGTGGATGCTGGTTTTGTTTTGTGCATGCTCCAGTAAGAAATCACAGGCACACACTTTTTCAATTTATGCATTTAATAATAACTAGAAACAACAGCTCATGTTTTTATATATTGCATCAAATCTATTATTGCACTGTGGTAATAACGCCTCTGGGTAAGCAGAGATGGTGTGGTATGGGTATTTATATAATATGGCACTTATTACCCCTGGCGAGGTTCTGGAACACTTTGCAGATTGGTAATATGCAACTATATGGCCGCCTAGTGTTAGTAATTTTGTTAAACATATGGCTACACTTAGTCATGCTGTGTCCAATCAGTGGCGTGCATTTTGTTATTTCGTTCTCATGGAGATTGTCTGCAAAGTTTGTGCAATTTCCAGATGTGGATGCTGACTTTGTGTACATGAGACAGAGGGAGGTTTCACATTAGTAATATTGTCATGCCTGTGGTCATTACAGATGTAACTCTGTGTGCACTCTGGTCGGCATGAAATTCATGCATGGTTTTAACACCATTTGTTGTGGGACGGATTTGCAATAAAGCAACATTTTAAATTTTAAAAAAAAATCAAATCTTCATTCCATTCGTGCACAGCTTTCACACAATTATTTATTAGGATAAAATGTGTTAACTAGGGCGGGGGCATCTAAGCGCTGCAATTATTCTGGCGGGTATGGTTGTTTAAAGCTGTGGTACAGCAGTAAAGCTTCTAGTCCTATTGTGGTCCATACACAGACTAAGCAGTCAGCTTTCAGGCTGATCGGGCTGTTAATATGCTGAGTGAAAACACACCTTCATGCGTTTATTTAATTTGTAGTCCATGTACAGACTAATGTGCTAGCTTTGAGTCACCTTAATGAGTTTAATTAGTGGTCTAATATGCCAGCAGGACTTTGTCTGCATCGGACATTCAAGGGTCATGGAAGGCTTAGATATGGCAAAATGATTCATAATTTCAGATTTTCCTGCAGACATTTTATCAGAATTAACAACAATGTGCTCCTGACCGTGAAAAGTACAGGTGGGCAAGCCAAGTCCCTATGAATCCTTGAAAACGAAACAAGCTGCGCTTTCATGTGGCTTCGGATACCCGTCTATTGGACTTGGTTGTTCTGCAGAGTCATCTCCAAACATTTTGCCTTCACCCTCCTGTTTTCTGAACCCGCTTTTGCTGACTTTCAGGACTCTGCACACTTTACTACTGCTAACCAGGGAAACAGTGCTTGTGCTCACTCCCTAAATCATGGTACAATTGGACTACACCTATTTGGCATATTTGATATACTTGTAAATCTCTAGTAAAGCAGTACCATATTTACCCAGGGCCTGTAAATTAAATGCTACTAGTGGGCCTGCAGCACTCCTTAGGCTACCAACATTTTAAACATGTCTCAGGCCTGCCATTGCATTATTTGTGTGCAGCTTTAAACTGCCATTTCAACCTAGCAAGATAAACCTATTGCCAGGCCCAAACCTCCCTTTTTAATACATATAAGTAACCCCTAGGGTAGGCCCTACACAGCCCAGAGGGCATGGTGCAGTGTATTTTAAAAGTTGGACATGTACCTTTAAGTTTTACATGTCCTGGTAGTGATAAACTCTTAGATTGGTTTTTCACTTCAATGAGGCCTACCTCTACCATATGATAACCTTGGGTTGCCTGATTAAAATCTTTAGATTAGGAACAGGTAAACATTTCATATTTGGTGCCTGAGAACTTTTAATTAAAATCCTCTTTAATGGTGAAGTCAATATTACGAGGGGGGCGTGGCTTGCAGCCGACGATGGTGGCTGCTTGAAAGAGGAGCTCGTGCTTGAGCCCCATTAATCCTGAACAAACGGCGCCCGGGACCCCCCACCTCCTGCACGACGATAGGGGAGGAAGTGCCCCCCCGTGCATCTACAAACCGGGAGCGCCGGTGGCCAAGAAAACCTGTTGGGGCACGATTATTGACTGGCCGGAGAGCCACGGAGGGCGACCTAAAATGGCGGCGGAGAGTCGGACCTTTCTAATACTGCGGCGGAGTGAATAACCGTGGAAAGGAAGGACTCCGACAAGAAAGACTGTGACCGGAGGACGCGCCTGGGGGGGTCTGTGACCCCAGCTGCGGCGGCAGGAGTAAAATCAAGACAGCACCGATCAGCGGGAAAGGGACCTGTGATCCTGCCGAGGCCCACACCCGGACTGGCGGATGGGCGGCGAGACGGGATTTAGCATAGCGCCTGCGGCGTCGCCTTCGGGACCCTGAAGACCACTACGGAGAAAGCGGTTATTAAGGTGCAGGCTCTCATGTTTTGGAGAGTTCATACTGCACGTACTGCAGAACATCGTCTGGCAATCACACCCGGGGGGCCCTCGTACCAGACTATTGCATGGAGACGGAGGCGAGGCTGAGCCCAGGGTGCACAGTGAAGCACCTCGAGCCAGAGGGGGACCAAGCCGGGATCCTTGCTGTTGCTCCACAGAGCGAGAACAAATGTGGCGAGGACTACCTTGGCTTACTTATGTACCAGGGGTGATGGAAGATCTCGCAGAGTAGCTCTGCCCCGGATTAGTGCTGCACTTGACTACAGGAAGGCAGGTGACCGGAACGATTGAAGGGGTGGCGGAAGAGTCGGACCGCGAGCGCCGACCGGCCAGCAGAGAGTAAGAGGGGGCTGTGGCTGAAGCAGGGTGCGGCTGTGGAAACGCTTGGAGGGAGCTACTGTTTAGCGGCACTACGAACTGCACCGAAGAGCAGAATGGGGCGAAAACACGCCAGCTAAGACTCCTGAGGAACAGCCCGGGCGCAAGACCAACTAGGCACATAGAGAGAGCGCAGGGATAGGCCAGACAACTGTTGATGGGGAAACTGAAGGGAAGTAAGGGCGGCACCCAACCACCATTGGAGGAAGGGGCACCTATACGAGAAGAGCTAGGGGAACCTGAGCAAGTGCGGGACCCTCACCTACAGCAACAGCTCGACAGAATCCTGTTAGCAATAACGGACACCCGTACGGTGCTCCAGCAGGACATAGCAGGACATAGCACAAGTAGCCACGGGTCTGGGCTTGTTGCGAGACGATCATGGGAAATTGGCCAACAGAGTCACAGCAGTGGAGGGCGCGCTCCAAAGCATTGAACCACTACAAAAGGACCTCACAGCTACTCTGACCAATGTATTGGAACGTGTGGACGCCTTAGAAAGAAGAGCTGAGGATGCTGAAGGTCGTAATCGCCGGAACAACATCCGCGTAGTAGGACTGCCGGAGAAAATTGAAGGGTCGGACATGGTACAATATCTGGAAACCTGCCTCAAAACGGTGGTAGCACCAGAGGGTCTATCTACCTTCTACACACTGGAGCGAGCACACTGAGTGCCAACTAGACCACCTCAACAAGGCCGACCCCGCGACCGGTAGTAGCCCGGCTACTGCACTTCCGAGACCGGGACTTGATCCTCCAGAAGGCGCGAACGGGTGACCCCTTCCAGGTGGAAAACAGTAGGGTCAATATCTTCCCTGACTACACATATGAAACCCAACGCCGTTGAACCTCATTCTTGGCTGTCAAAAGGGAGTTGCGCACTGAAGGACTCCAATACTCTCTCCTGTTTCCGGCCAGACTTTGATTCATTGTGGATGGCAACACATGCTTTTTTGAAACCCCGGATGACGCCTGTGCTTGGCTGGAACTCTACAGAGCTGGAAAAGATAACGGCGAACAAAGAATACGGACCACCACAGAGAGCCTGCCTCCACGGAAATCACGACGGATTCAAAATAGGCAGCGGGGCCTGAGGAGGCCCTCCATGTCCCAAATGGAAGCGGAGCGGCGGGATGTGCTGGCAGCGGTGTCCACGATATCGACCACGCAACAGCCTACATCGGGGGATGGCACGGACTCGGAGAAAGACAATACCCGATCTGAAGCTGAACACTCAGAAACGGACAGCGTAAGCTTACCGAAGGTCACTCCGAAGTCGGCCGAGGAGATACTGGACGAAGGGTAGCTGGTCCTGCTGGACCATCGAGATGGAGAACTCGGAGCTGCAATGGACTTCCTGATGTCACCTAACAAGGGAGGTTGGTCAAATGAGTGATGCGGCGGGGCGGGAGGTGGGGGGTTTCGGGGACACTAGATAGCTGGGCTTAATGGAGGACTATTGGAGTAGGTGGCCACCGGTTGGCGCACGGTCCCCCCTCATTGCCCTTAAGGCATGCCCACAGTGTCTGCTGGCGGTCTTCGAAATGTGTTAGAAGTTGTATTAGTTTGGATGGTAACAAGATGGTTGTTGCTAGGTCCTGTTCTGGGGGGGAGAGATGACAGGGATAGTTTAGAGGGAAGTTTGGGAGAGACAGTCACTGATGCAGATGAGAACTCAAGATATATGATGTACAGGGCACTAATTGAAAATGGGTGATACGACGGATTTAAGATGTATAACCTGGAATGTGAGGGGACTTCATACCATGACAAGACAACATAAAATCCATGCATATTTGGTCCGCAGGGGAGTACATATAGCACTGCTCCAGGAAACGCATTTGACTAGAGCCGAGGGCTTAGCACTGCAGCGCAGGTGGAGGGGCCAAGTATATAACACCACATACTCGGCGTTTGCTAGGGGTGCACTGATCTGGGTCAGGGCGGGAGTCCCTTTTCAAGTAACTAGCCAGTCGATAGATCCAGGCGGTAGGTTTGTAGCAATACAAGGGAAACTTAGAGGTACGGACATAGCATTTTGTAGTGTGTATGCACCTAATGTCGATCAACTAGAATTCCTGGCTAAGCTCTCAGGATCTTTGGCACACTATCTTGCTAGCCTGCTCATAATGGGTGGAGACTTCAACTCCGTTATGGATGTTTCTCTTGACAGATCGCATCCCCCACTGGCCGAGTCCCCAGTCCACAGATTGACTAAGGGTAGGCTAGACTGGCAAGCGAGATGGGGTTTAGTAGATATTTGGCGTGCGCAACACCCGCTAGAGCGGGACTACTCCTACTTCTCCGGGATGCACGAACTACACGTCAGACTGGACGCGGTACTATGCTCCACGACGGTGCAGCCCGCCATTGCACAATCGGAGTATCTAGCTAGAACGATATCAGATCATAATCCTTTGCTCATAACGATGCACTGGATGACTGGAGTATCTTGCATCCCCACTTGGAGATTGTGCCCCGAGACGAGGGACGACCCACTTTTTCAGGAGGCGCTAAGAGAGGGGATTATCCACTATTTTGTAGAGAATGCACATTCAACGGCTACGAGAGCAACGGAATGGGATGCTTTTAAGGTGGTTGTCAGGGGAATTTGCATAGGAAAGCACGCTGGGGTGCGAAGGGTATTCCTAACAGATTTGGCCACGGCTGAAGCCAAACTACGGGAGGTAGAATTAGCAAAGCCCGGTCACCCCGAATTGCAGGAAGAGGTTAGCACAGCAAAGGAAGCAGTAGCGGCGAAAATGGAAAGATTGCGTAGCTATGACCACAAAGCTTACGTGATGAGGGCACATGCGGAGGGTGACAAAGCGGGGACGCTGCTGGCCTGGTTGGCAAACCCACCAAACGAGGTTCATCTATATTGGCGATAGAGACAGGAGATGGGAATGTAGTCAACACTCAGAACGAAATCCAGCAATGCTTCTTGCGCTACTATGAGAAACTGTATCAAAGCACAGTGGTGGCTGGGGACACTGCTATTGATGCCTTCCTGGAGGCACTACAGCTGCCGGAACTAGAACGGGAACAGGCAGAAAGCTTGAGAAAAGACATAGAGCTGGGGGAAATCAGGGGTGGTATTAAGCACATGGCTCGCAACAAAACCCCAGGTGTAGATGGCTTACCTATTGAATTCTACGCGAAATTTATAGATGAACTAGCGCCACAACTCCAAGAGGTATACAAAGAGGCAAAAGAACTGGGACAGTTGCCCCAGTCTATGTGGGAGGCGCTGGTGATCCCACTGCTGAAACCGGGTCGGAACGGGAGAGAGACGGCCTCCTATCGCCCGCTGTCAGTGTTAACCACCGACTACAAAATACTCAGCAGCATATTAGCAACTCGGCTCTTAAAACACATGACCACATTGATCCATGCTGATCAAGCTGGCTTTATACCGACAAGAAACACAACCACAAATGTAAGGCGGTTGGTACGCTTATTGGAGGAGGGCCACCCTGAGGCACAACAACCCATGATATTGTCAGTGGACATCGAAAAAGCATTCGATAGCCTACAATGGGGATACTTGTACAAAGCGATGGAGTGTTTTAGCCTGGGATCGGACTTCCTAAATGGACAAAGGCGCTGTATTCGTCGGCTGTAGCCAGAGTAAGAGTGGGAACGCTGATATCGAAGCAATACCCGGTCAGTCGGGGAACAAGGCAGGGGTGTTCGCTGTCCCCCCTGCTGTTCGCCTTGGCGGTCGAGCCTCTTGCGGCGAAGGCCCGGGTGGGAAACGACTATGGAGGCCTGGGAAGCAGAGAGGGTAAACAATACATATCACTATATGCAGACGATATGCTGCTCTTACTTGAAGATGCTGGGAGAGCGTTGGTGGGCGCTGGCTCCCTACTTTCGGAATTTGGCACCATTTCGGGCCTGAAAGTGAATTGGCCGAAAACATGCCTGTTCCCAGTACAACAGGGGGAGACGCGGCCTATAACGTACAGAGAGGTGAGATGGGAACCCACTTGTCTGAAATACCTAGGCACACATATTTACCACACAGCGGCGGACATGTTAGAAGGGAACGTGGGGCGTGGCATAAGAGCGCTAAAGGGCAGCATGGATTTTTGGGCCACCCTCCCATTGTCTGTGACAGGCCGGATAGCCCTACTGAAGATGATAGCGCTCCTGCGCTTCCTCTATTATTTCAGAACACTGCCAATATGGCAACGCTCGCCCGCCCTAAATCTGAAGGAGGATTGGCGGTCCCGGACATCGAGCTGTACTATCTGGCAGCCCAACTGCAGTTCTTCACTCAAGCAATAGCGAGAGAATTCAGAGGACCGGAACAGCAAAGAGGTTGGGGAATACCGCGCCATATCCTATCGTTTATAGCATTGCAACAGAGGCTGAACCAAGATCTTTTACTGGAAGAGAGAACACTTAGGCTCTGCTGGAACCGCTCTCAACGTAGAGCGGGAGTCCTGCACCCATATGCGCCTGAAATCCCGCTGGGAATGATAATGGCATTGCCGCACGGTGGGGACTGGTCACAATTGCAAACCTGGGAGGAAGCAGGTCTCCAAGTTTTGGGAGACCTATACGAAGACGGGGCCATGTTACCCTACCAGACACTACAAGACAGATTTGATCTTCCGAGAGGTGGGTTTTTGTTGCATGTGGCATTGACGCGGGCAATACAGGAGCACTGGCGAGCAGGGCTTATGGAACCTAAGACGACAATGGTCTGCCAATATACCATGATGGCGGCGGGGACCTTCAAGGCGGTCACGTGTCTCTACTCTAGAATACTTAACGAGGGGTTGGCTCCTCTAGGGACGCTGAAGGGGAAGTGGGAGGTCGATATAGGGAAGGAAATCCCTGAAACCGCCTGGACGCAAATAATACGGAGGGCATGGAAGAGCTCAAGAAATGTGAGATTCCAACTAGTACACTTCTACATCCTCCACAGAGCGTACTTGACGCCTGGAAAGATCTGTAAGTATTTTAAGGTCCCTGAGGCGGCATGTCCCAGGTGCACACGGGCGGGAGTAGAATTAGAACATATGCTATGGTCCTGCCCAATGATGGGGTCCTACTGGGTAGAAGTGGGAGACACCCTAAATGAGATAACAGAGAGACAAATTACATTTGATATGGCCACTAGCATCCTACACTGGTACCCCCACACATCCAAAAACAAAATAACGAGTAAATTCATTGATATGGGGCTCATATTAGCAAAACGGGAAATCACGAGACATTGGAAAGCGACAGTATGGCCCAACAGCAAGAGGAGGAGAAATGAGTTTGCAAAGTGGGCGAATAGTGAGAACGCGCTGCGATTTCAACAAGCGCGAAGACGAGGCAATGATAGAGAACTGGAAACAGCAACAGCGTGGGAAGCGCTAGTACAGGCGTTGCGAGACTATGAGACACAAGAGGGCTAGCTGGAGTGGTACACCATACAGGAGAAGCCCAGTAGCATAACAGGAACATCAACAGGATTAGGACTTGGTGTTTTCCTGAACACAAACGATATAAGGGATTATTATAGCTCTATGCATCAGTGACGGGAACTGGGAGGAGGGAGGGAGCAACTGTTGTTAGAAAGGGGAGTTGAGGGTGTTAATAACGGGGTTTATTGAGCTATGTCTGGGACACTGATAAACTAGTCGACACATGGATATGACATAAAACGAGATTTAGATGGGGAATATCTTACTATAGGAAGATAATATTGAGGCCACTGGGCCACCTGTGTTTATGTCTGTTTGTACAAAAATCAATAAACTACGTTTTCAACAAAAAAAATGGTAAAGTCAAATTTTAAGTTACAATTTTGGAAAGACCACTTTTAGAAAGTTGGCATTTTCCTGCCCTAACAATTTGGTGCCTGCAGCTGTCCTGGGTCACGTGACTGGGTATAGTTGGCAGATGGACTTTGTTTATTCCTCCCAGACAGCCACACAATATAGGGATTGGCTGTGCCTAGATTGGCCATCAACTTGCAGAATGGGGGGCGGAGCTGGACACAGCCCCAATTGCAATTGAATAGCATGTGCCCTACCTTTACACAAAGGACTTGTCACCACTGAATTGGTCATGCTGCCAGCTTGGAGCCAAAGAAGGGGAGTCAGGAAACTTCAAGAACTTCAAAAAGGAAATCTGTAGAAACGTCTACTACTTCAAAGAAGGCACCAGGCATGGACCCTCAGGCACAACTCTACAGTACACTCCTGGACCTATGGATACTATAGAAGAAGAACTGCTGTGCTGATTTGCTGTCAGGAGTGCCACTCTGCTACCCTACTTCTCTGTTGTCCTGCTTCTGAAAATGAAGACTGGACCTGCACCCTTCAGCCCAGGCTGGAGTGACTTCAAAGATCAGCTGACTGACCTCCTGTTCTAAGCTTAGAGGGACATATCAATCTCCTGAGGCTTCCTGCAACTCCCCAGCTGTCCTGCTGCCTGGACGTGCACCTTGACCTGCCTGAACCCTGCTGTCCTCATCTGAAGTAAGTTCCTAATCCCCAAGAGGTGCCCCTCCGATCCTGGACCCTTGGTGTGGCATCAGTTATGCTCTCTCCTCAAGAAAAGGGGAAATCTGAACGTTTTGTGCTCTTCACAAATGTGAAAAGCCCCTGTTTGCCCCAGGATCTTGCCACCTGTGCCGCCCACCAATCGTAGTTCCATCAAACGTGACTGTTTGTGCCACAGTGACCTCCAATGACGCCCAGCACCATGAGAGCTTCACTTCGTGCTACGGCATTAACAACTCACTGTGACCACCTAACTCCAGGAACAACCGTCCACGACGCTTGGCGGAATCTTCATGCTACAGCAACAGCCAGCCGCGATGCCCAGTCTGCTTTTTGAACTACATTGACAACCATTCTCGACGCACTCCCTGCTCCTTGCATCCCTTTCCACTGCGAACGGACTTGAAGGTACCTCTTTCAACTGGAAAAACTTGGTCCCTGTATCCGACCTGTGCTCTGTCACGGTCAGCCTGAACTTGTGATTTTCACCCGGTCTTGCACAGCCAGATAACTGCAAGTTACGCTTTGTGGTTTTAGGTGTTTTACTTACCTGAAATCTTTAAAATTGCGCGTCTCCAGTTCTACTGATTGGATTTTTGTTGTTTTGGTCTCAAATAATTGAAAACATTTTACTCTATATTTTTAGATTGGTGTGGGATTTTCTTGTGTTGGGTTTTCACTTTATTACTGTTTAATGTGCTACATAAATACTTTACACATAACCTTTCAATTAAGCCTGACTGCTTTTGTGCCAAGCTACTAGAGGGTTTCACAGGTTATTTTATGGTGTTTTCTTGTAACTTCACCATGGCAGGAATTGTGGCTGCCGAGTAGGGTTTCCCGACCTCCTCTAGTAACCCAATTTCCTACACCATCTTCTGGCTCAATTGCACAATGTGAAACAAAAAGCATGGAATCGATTCCCCCTTGAACAAACTGTGTGATCCTAGGCAAACATTTTTCACCATGCCCCCATTTTCTTCATTATTGGGTATGAAAGCATCTTGACATACACGAGTGCAGGTTGTTACAATTATTTCTGTTATGGTTGACATTGAAGAAAGATGGTTATCGAATTATGTTCCGTGTTGTCCATTTCGTGGTGTAGGGAGGACTTTGGACTTACTTATGAATGCTGGATACTTTAGTTTTATAGATGAGGCTTTTATGTAGTTCTAATGTTACTGGCGATTACAGGGTGATAATGACTTGCGGTGTCCAGTAGGTTCTGGGAAAGAGAAATCCGCCACGGAGAACTGTATTAAACAGGAATGGAGAAAAAAAGTTTGGACTCACGTGATTCCAGATGGAATGTGCATTGTAACCTATCCAGGCAGAGCTTTCCATGCAGATTCTAAAAGGAACTGGTGAAATCCAAAAAATGGTACATCTGGAGGAAAAGATGTACTACTTTTTTGTGACTAGGCCCTATATATTTATCGTGAGCATGAGGGTAACAATAAACAATGCAGTCTGAAGATCTATAGAGAGACTTGACTGGGGTCCACATACACACATGGACAGTGCTTCCCAGCAGGCAGAAACTACATCTGTCCAGAAAACATTTGCGCATGCGCAGTCCAGCAACAAGCACAGCCATTTTGCTATAATAGAGCAGTCGAGTCGTATATATCATTGGGAGAGAAGGTGTAGTGGCACCATGGCCCAGAGGTGTGAGGTACCCACTGCACCTCAATTATGGCTTTTACATAAACAACTATCTACATTATAATAAGCTTGCCACAGCTGAAGAAACTTTCCGCAGATGGTATGTCTCCCAGATAACAGCATGACATTTACAGACGCCCTGTACATGATGAAGTTGTTAATAAAGTGCCGCCTCTATAGACGGAGGGCCAGATTTACAACCCCCTTGCGACACTTTTACGCCGCCGTTGCATCACTTTTTTACAACGTGAAGAATCTAGGGGGATGCATCACGTTGTAAAGCCCTGCACCACATTATACCTGCATCAGGTATAATGTATGCACGGTGGGCGTTCTGACGCAAGAAAGCCTCGTAAAAGTGACGCAGTGAAATCTACAAGATTTCACTGCGCCACTTCTACAACGCCACTGCGTCAAAACCTTATGCCTGCTTGAAGCAGGCGTAAGGAGTGACGCAGCACAATAGGAATATGCATTCCTGAGCATTGCTGGGGTTGCATCGCGTTTGCGACACGACTCCTGCAATGTACCTTTACGCCAACAGATGCGTTACGCATCTGTCAATCCTTGCACCATGGTGCGCCGCATTATCAATGCTACGCATCCATGTTGGCGCAAGGGTTTTTTGAGTGACGCAAGTAGACTGACGCATCTCTGCTATAACGCAGAGATGCGTCAGTTTCTTGTAAATCTGTCCCCAATACATAACAACAACATACAATCTGCTTATATAAGGAACTGCAGCATAATATAGATTTAGTTATATCTATTTAATAAACTGTCTGATAAATAACCTGACAAACCGTAACCATTGTGCACAACCTAACCATTAACACTTGCTGCCAAAGGAGTAGAGTGCTATCCATCAGCAAAGTGCTTCAATATCTTGTCAGAGGCAGTAAGCGCTAAGTGACTACTAAACCATACCTATTCATGTCATTCCATAAAATACCATATCAAAATGGGAGGCAGCGGCCATTTTCTTTGCCAGCAATAGGGCCCATGGAGCCACAGTCAGGCTTCTGCGAGCACAAAAGTTAACAGGAGGAGAGAGTCCGCTTTCTCTTAATTAAGATAAATGAATGTACTAGTAGAATGTTTTGCGTCATCCAATTCAGTATCCCGGGAGAGCGATATTACCAAGCGCGTTAACCTTCGCTGGGGGGCATGACCTGAGATATGGGCCGGTTATCAATATTTCATTTGCAACTTTCTCCCGTGCAGCGTTTTGAAAGGGAGCTCTCAGAAGCAGAGACAGAGAGAGATAACGTTACCTGGACCAGTGCCTCCTTACAGAGCTTTGTGGCGGGAACAACAAAGGGTATCAAAGAACAATTGAAAGCTACACCAGCAGAGGCCGTCATGGATTCCACATTTCCCACGTGAGAGATGAAGGGGGCTGGAGTTCTCAGGGGGACTGGAGCGGTATCGCCTGTACCTGGGGCCATTGTGGGACTCACCTGCGCTCTCTAATCCGGGCACACATGGAGTCTGTTGAGCGGTTTCCTCACAGCAACCCAATTAGATTAATAGACCTATTCACTTACATACAGCAGGTGACATGTTTCTCCGGCAGTAGGATCCTTCTGAAGAACAGCTGGTGCATCAGTGGGATGGCCCAAACATTTCCCACTAGGTAGCTGGGCATGGCTCTATGGCCTAGATGTATCAAGCTGTTTGCGAATCGCAAACGGTCTATTTGCATGTTTTGGCATGCATCAAAAATTCGGAAATTAAGGAATCGCAAACATTTGCGATTCCTTATTTTGCCATAGCATTTTTCAATTGCGAATTTTGGTTAAGAAATCGCAAATTACCACCAACTTGTAGTTGATGTTAATTTGCGAATTCTTTTAAAAATGCACAATTTGACATTTTTTAAGGTGGCATGTGACGCACACACATGCCCATAGGGCATGTATGTGCGCCATATGCACACACATGTACATTTCAGGGGTGCAGCAGGGTGTCCTTGAGACACCCCTGCACCCTTGAAATTTTTCTCAATTTGCGATTAGCAAATTGCGAATCGCAAATTGAGATTAATTTCACAATCATTCCTATGGGCCTCCTGGCCCATAGGAACGAATGGGAAATGATTCCTTAATTGCGAATTCGCAAATAAGGAAGACTAAGAAATCGGAAAAAATAGCGAATTTCTACATACATTCCATTTTGCGATTTCTAAATAGCGATTCCTTAAAAATCGCTATTTAGAAATCGCAAAATGGAATCTTGATACACATGCCCCTAAATGACTGGTGATCCCTGTGAAACAACACAAAAAGTGTTTTCCTCCTCACTGGCCACCCTGCCCTTCTCCCTGTTTGTTACACTGTTTGTGTTTCAATTCAACTCCCCTGTCATGCAACCTGCCTCTTTTCCTCCAAGCCCAATGTTTGTGTTCTGGCTCTAATATCTCTCCTCCGATTGGTTCTCTTAATCAAACACCAAAGGGTTGGCCATATATTTTCATATGTCCTCTGTCCCAGGGGTGTCCAGTATCGGCCCATGAGAGCCAGCTCTAGGGCAGATTTTCAGGACAACAGCTCTGTGTTTTTGTAATATTTTTATTGCATTTGGTTCACTTTGTTGCACTTGACTTGAATAACATTAAAGGCTTATATTAATGATCCGCTGTGGGAACAGAAGTAAGCCATATACAAAATTGTCGTATGTGACTAGACAGCCACCAGGACTAGTTACATTGTAGAGTATCCCCTCGCCCAATTAACTCCCACATTTGGGCCCAGCTGATGGTGCACCTCATTAAAGAACAAAATATGCGCCATTGGTGAGTCTTGAGTACAGCATCTAACATTGCCCGTCATTACCTTGAATGTGTTAGCATAGTTCACAAGTACATGCTTAGTTAAACGTTAATCAGAACAATACGGGGTAGATTTACAAGGAACTGACCCGTCTGAATAGATTCGTCAGTTTCCTTGCGTCAGTGCCGAATGTCCTTGCGTCACTATGGATGTGCTGTTTTAACAATACAGTGCTTCATGGCACAATGATTAACAGATGCGTAAAACATTCTGAACTATTTGTTGGTGCAAAAGTGATGCATCGCTAGAGTTGCTAATGAAAGTGACGCAACTCCAGCAATGCGCCACAATAGATGGGGGAGTACCATTTAAAAAGCCCTTTGTCATTCCTTACTCCTGCTCTGAGCAGGCATAGGGATTTTGGCGCAGTGAAGGCATAGAGTGATGCAGTGAAATCTTGTAGATTTCACTGAGTCAGTTCTACATGGCTTTTTAAGTGGGAACGCCCACTCTGCATACATTATACCTGACGCATGTATAATGTGACACAGGGTTTTACAACGTGATGCATCTCCCTAGACGCGTCACGTTGTAAAAGGGCTGTATCATTTACGCCGCAACTGCGTCACAAACGTGGCGCAATGGTGGCTCAAAAGTCACGCAAGCACATGTAAATCTGCCCCTACGTCTTTACGATATGAGCAGCTTCGCCGCCTCGTCCCCACACCTTTGTGTGTGTGTCTGTGTTCAGTGCTGCATATCAGTGTTCCTTCCGCGGTTATTGGTTTCACCCCTTGCATATCATCAGGCAGGACTGGGAAGATGGGTCCAACATTGAACTATTAACCAAACCAGTCAGATGGAAGCGATTATTAGTACTGTTCAAACGAGAGGGGTTCCCTTGTGTATTAATTCTCATGGTGTAGAAGCAGACAATCAAGAAGTGGTGGCTCCTCCGCTAAGGCAGAGGAGCGTCGCCCCACTGCCTTAAAGTGGGAAAAGGAAGGAAAAAATAAAATGATAAGAACGTAATGTTATTATCATTTTATTTGATCCTGCTGTGGCAGCTTTGTGTAAGGGGTCGGGCTGCAGATCAGGGGAGGAGTTGTAGAACCCAGAATCCTCTCAGGTCGCCCAAAACAGTCATGCGCACTTTCCCTGTTCTCCATGCAGGCTGCATCACAGCCTGCATGGAGAACATGCCCACCCCTCCAGACCCTGGCTGAGCACTGCATCACGGCGTCCAGACCTATCACAACTTTGCATTACAGCGTTGTGAGTGGTCAGGGGAGCCTGTGTACCTGGTGCTTCCTGTTCCTGGAGTATGACGCAGGAGAGCAGGAGCAGAGAAGCGCGACACAGCAGGAAGGTGTTTATTATTTTTATTTTAAATTGAGACTTGCGTGCCCACCTCTTCCCCTTGTGCCTGCCCGCCACTGAAACCAAGGGGAATGACCATCCGTCTCCTCTCTTGCACAATGCTTTGTTCACTATTAGCTCGGCATGTGGCAAGGGAAGCATGTCTGTTAGCCAGCTTGTCAGCGGAAATGCTGTGGCCGACTTCCAGGCCATAGTGATGCAGGGTTTATTCAAAATAAGTGCCAAATTTAGATACGCAGTTGACCTCTAGTTCTTTTGGATATGTGGCCTGTGTTGAGCAAGTATAGAAGTGGGTCCAGCAGGAACAGCCTGCCTGTCACCTCAGATATCATCCGAGATATCTGTTACCAAAAGAGACCAACCACCGTGCAGGACCACACCATTTGAGGGAAGTCAGCATCAATGGTGCCGTACCTCAAGCATATAGTAACAGCATCAGGGAACATCCTGCCAATCCTGTATGGAGTGAGGTATGCCCAGTGTAAATAAATAAAATTGTATAAGGTATAGCTGAGCATTTCATGTTATGTTTTTGACCAACTGCAAGCATCAGTCCCACCAGTGCTTAATTTGAGCCGGGGCTTTCCAGTGCTAAGCACCAGCACTTAAATGGTTTCCGGTACTGGGCACAGCACCTAATTGTCACCACATGGTGGCGCTGCTCATCTAATTTAGAGATGAGCAGAACAACGGTTGTTTAGGAATACAATATACATTAGAATGCAAATATATGCCTCCCCAGCCAATCCTTTAGCTTTGGGGACCTGGAATAATCTGAACTGTCGCATTTACATGCGAGAGAGATGATTAGTATTTGTTTTGGCAGCGATGGGTGGTGCAAGCTGCAGTGGCCTCCCGGTTAGAGCCCTGACACTTAATATTTTACAAATCAAGCACTGAGTCCCACCGTCTATTTGAAATATCAGTTCCAAGCGTCAGACTCCACCAGCCTCGCAACCTTGCGTGCCAGAACATCTGCCAAGCCTGCACTGAGGATGCTGCATTGGCTCCCTATTAGGGAAAGGGTAACTTTCAAGGCCCTCTGTCTGGCCCACAAGGTACTGCACAATACTGGCCCCCCAATCCTTAATAATTGGATTACACCCTACAGACCCACGAGAGCGCTTCGTTCCGAACATGGAAACTTCATCACGATCCCCAAGGTGAAGAAGGCCCGGATAGGTGGCCGTCGTTTTTCGGTCAATACGGGTAAAAAATGGAACGCACTCCCCCTGAGCCTCAGAACAGAACCAAACCTCATACGGTTCAGGAAGTCCCTCAAAACCCTACTCTTCCCCTGAGCCATTATCACTCCCGACTTTCTTCCCTTGTGAGTAAGAGGTTCAGCGCTGGGATACCCTCCGGGTGACTACGCGCTCTAGAAAACCTTAAATAATAACCATCACCTGTTCGACCCATAGCGTTGAATAGAAGTGTTTGGTATCCCCCATCAAACCTAAAACTGCCTCGAGAGGCAGCCTTTTTGGGGATGGTTGTGCCTGGTCAGACCCCCCGGTCTTACACATCACCGCCCATAGGGCTGAGTACAGTAAAAACTGCTCAGGCCCCAGTTCGTGATCAAATGCTAATACATCAAAGGCACAGAAACACTAGTCAGTTAGCACATCTGCCCAGAGTAGGATACCCTCCTCCTCTCAATCTCAGACTCAGCATGCGGCCCGTAAACCAGTATGCTCAAGTATGGCATTGATTGGAATACTAGGTGCGTAAGGCGCACGCCGTAGTCAGTCCCCTAGGTACCATCTCCAAAAATATAGTGCCGTCCTCAGCAACACACTTTCCATATCCCGAGCACGAATAGTGTCAAAAAGTCGACGCAGTAATGGTCTTCCAGACAATCCAGTCAGAATGCCAGCATCTTCCATGAATGGTTCCCCTGCAAGCCACTTCATTGGCCACTGTAACTGCGCGGCTGCATAATATGATTCGTAGTCAGGGGTCGAGGCCACCTTCGGTCAAGGGAGCAAATAGTTTAGAATCAGCTATTTGTCTTCTGCCATCCCCCAGATCAATTTTGTCAGCACCTTCCTTAAATCGCGGAAGAATGCCCTGCGAATAATCAATGGTAGAGCCGTAAAAAATAAAGAAAGAGTGGCAAGACCAACATCGTGGCAATGGTAATTCTGCCCACTGAGGATAATGGCAGCTGGGTCCTAAATGGAAGGGAGTGGCAAATCAACACAATAGCCTTCCCTACATTTCCCTCCAGAAAATCACGTAGATCATAATACACCTGTACTCCGAGATATTTACAGTGGCTACTGGTGACATTTTAAAGTGGTGTGGTGTAAAACAATTGCCGTACAGCACTGTAGCGAGCAAGCGTAGCGAGCGAGCCTGAACCATGTACAGGAGGTTTGGCGGGGGTTCTCCACCCAAGAAAACTTTGAAAAAAGAGTGGGTAAATGGTGCATTTTCAAGCCAATTTGAGAAAGCAGAAAAGTTAATAAAACAATTGTGAATCTGTTCTAACAAAGACAGTGACTGGCAAAACTGTCTATCGTTTGTTAATTGTTTTTAATGTATAGGTCAAACTAACTCGCCACTGGGAGTTTCTACTTTTGTCGGATAACATAGATTGTGTCATGTGGAGGAATAAGTCCAAGATCACGAAGTTTAGTGGTTGTGTACTTTGCCTCTAGACTTGTGCCATGCTGATAGGCAGTGTGAAGTGAGTCCAGTTGTGGAAAACACATGCAGTGGTGTCTCCGACCTATAACTTTCGTTCTTAAATTGCTGCATTATTTATTCAAGGCCTTTTGTATAGCTCTGAAAAGTTGCTTTGCGGCCACTTCAGAGAGCTAAATTCTGACGTTCTCAAAAAACAAAAGTGTGTAAGAGAGCACACCAGTATGTGCGATGCTGCTGTCTTCTACAACCTAGGTTTCTTTAAGTGTGGGTGCTGTGGGGTATGCAGACTGGCCCAACACGTTGTTAAAAGCTTCATGGGCCCCACCAAACAACAATACTCAATCAAGCACAATATTCATTGCAACACAAGATATGTGGTCTACATTCTGGAATGTGTCTGCAAACGCCGGTACATTGGAAGTACCATTAGACCACTGAAAGAGTGCATCAGTGAGCATGTCAGAACCCTGCAAAACCAGGACACCAGGTACCCCAAGGCTATACATGCCTCAACCTGCCCTAACCAAGGCCCAAGAAAACGGATATCATTCTTTGGCTTCGACGTAGCAGCCATCAGCGCAAGGGGCGGCAACAGAGAACTGAGGCTCAGACGCCTGGAAGCAACATGGATCATGCGTTTACGAACAGTTCAGATTGGGCTTGACACAGACCATGAACTACACTATTTCTTAGGCGAATGATCATAGAACTAAGAAACTTATGCATATCTACTGTGACATAACTTTGATAACGATTATTATGTCCCTCGTACCATGTTTTATGCCACCAGGGGACGACTCAAACCTATATGCATAACCACGCAAAATGTGATTCTCAATTTAGTGCATGTCTCCATCATTATGCATGACTTAATCAAACTCACATTTCCACCTTTACGTCACTACATTGCATATCATCAAATTGCGATGGAACTCAGTCACCTTCACCACCCTGTTTCTATGCAGTGACCCGTGGAGTATGGACGCATTCATCACACTTTCTTTGTGACTGCTGTGTGTGAATTCTGCGGGTCCTCAGTCAGCTCATCCTCCTCATACGTCCTCCTGAAACTGGACCACTCTTTCCTGACATCTTCTATTGCATTCTGTCCCCACACCCGGCATCCAACCCATCCTTGGCTTTTTGATTTTTCTCTCCCCCCCCCCCACGTTTCCTTTTCAGTCTTTCAGTCTTCCCTTTGGCCCACGTTAAGCACATTCGCTACGATGAGTTCATTTGGTCCATATCACATTTGTCAGCCTAGCCCTAGGCACGCAGTGTGCATACAGTGTGCCCATAATTCCATAGGCTTACATGACACGTGCATTACCCGGACCAGTACTATCAGTACACTTGGTCCTCAGCAACGCTAAGAACGCACTGTGACAATCTGTTATTCCAATAACGAGGTTTTTTGCCTACTCGAGACTCGTTACTGCGCACATGCGCATCAGAATCTTATCCTGCACAGCACAATCGCTCCTGATACATGCGCACTAGTCGAGCCACTTTCAATATGGTGGCTCGCCACAATGATGACGATCGGTCTAGTTGGTCGACAACCATCTGCTACTTAAGACACATCACTTCCGGATCTCCTGTCCCAGCACACACCGCGAGATCCAGTGTTGTTGTTCCGTTTCCATTCCAACTAACTAGGTAAGCTGCCCCTCCACAATGTCACCTCTTATGTGCTCTATGCGGCTTGCTTAGAGATAATTCTGCATTCCACTTAGTTACAAGAGCATTTTCTCACCTCTACAGGCAAACCCGCTGTTCTACGCGTCCCGACCAGGACCATAAGTGCCTACTCCAGGGTAAGTCCCTATCTTCCCTCCTGACCTAGGATTTTCGCGTGCTCCATTACCGCCCATTACTTAGAATTCTACTCATTTTTCAGCCTCCACATACCACCAACGTTTATCCTTCTACTGACACTGGCCACCTACGACCCACATCTGAGGTAAGTCCATACTCTTCTCGGCACCATCCAAGTTATTTATTGCCGCCCTTCCTTTATACGAGCCTCCTCCATTTCTTTTTACAGCCCTACCCGTTTCACCACCACCGCGCACCCTGCGTGGCAACCATATCTCATTTCCTAGCCTTCGAATATCTTCGTGGTAAGAATCAGCTACATCCTGCCTTTTCCATCACTCACGGACAATCACCATTTCATGCTTTTCCATTTCTCTCCATGTGGGCACATACTATTCCTGCTCCTCGGCTCCTCTACCCAGGACCAGGAGTTGCACGTCATCTTAAAGAGTACCAACTTCCAACATTTTTATTCCAGTTCGTCGCATACCCCAGACTGGGTTGGAAGTATCACCAGTCACCTGGTGAGTTTCCATTCCCAACTAAAGCTCTCATTTCAGCACTTTGCCCACTGTACTTTCTCCTTGAACTTAGCGACCTCCTTGTTTCTCCTCCCCACAGGGGCCTGCTCATTCTCCTTTTCCGAATCGGAACAGGTAACCGACAACCCCCTTTCACTTCCGTCCTAGATATTACCTAGCCTTCTCCCGGACACAGGTCCACACCACCCCTCGCAATCTCTCTGTCTCTCTTGTTTTGCCCTGACTTTGCTCCCTTTTGAGAATCTCTCTATCATTAACATCATCATCCCCGGTAGCCTCCTCCATATACTGTGCTGGAAATCATCCTTCCGGACTATTAACCATTCCCTCAAACGCTCATCCTAACATTAGGACTTCTTCTTGTAATCTCTCGCTACCGCTCATGACCCAGCACATTTCTTGTGAATACTGTACCACTATGCCTGCACGAGGTAGCTCATTTCATAGTGTTTATACCGACGCATCGCTTAAGTTCCTTGAATCACTCTAGTCACGCAAGTCCCCATAACACAGCCCCGCACCACCGACGTCACTTGCACATTCTCTCATGTCACTCAACTGTATACTATGTATTTTCCCGCGCTTTCTTCATGGGGCTCCTCCATGACAGCGGCACACACACTCAAGTCACTGTACTCATTGTGTTTTCCCGCGCAGTATTCATGACAATCATGACAGCGGCACAATCACTATTATCACTGTACACCGTGTGCTCTGTCTCCCAGGTTTCTGTAGGCATACCTCCGGTGATTCCACATTTCCTCAATGACCCCTCCTTCTCTCCCCACCATCCATGTTACCTAATCGTCAATGTCATAATCATTTTCCCATGTCTTCCTTACGCTATGTCTTGTATCCTCCTCAGCCCTGAAGAGTCACAGGATAACTCTTGTGATGAAACACGTGTCGGCTGATTGTTTTGTCCTAATACAGTTGTTGCCCTGTGATACATAAAAAGCTTTTGTAAATCATAGACTGGTGTTGACCGCCGCTTTGTCAGAACTAAGTACATGCAAACAAACTGTGTTAATACCCTCACTAAGACTGTGCTCTTTTTGCAGTGTGGATCAAAATCGACCCACACGAATCCGGGGTTTATTGGGTAAATCCCCCAACCTGGCAGCACCATACTTACTAGAATGATCACGAGCATTACGCAACCAAGTCTGAGCGCCACTTCTTCCTGTCCTGACTTAAAAAAAACATCCCTATCCCTCAAATAGATTAACAGATAGTCAGTGTAGAGATATTATCTGAGTGCAGCCAAAAACTGCAAGACCCCATTGTGGTGCGTAATCTCGACGGTACATACCAGGAGTTCCATTGCTAGGGCAAACAATAGTGGTGAGAAGGGGCAGGCCTCTTGTGAACTTCTAGCCACTGAGAAGGAGTCAGACACCACGTCTCCTGTATGTACCCTGGCAATCGGATTATCGTATAGCTGTGTCACCCAATGTATGAAGGGAGAGCAAAAACCCATATGTGTCTGGACTGTTATCAGATAGAGCCAGCCCAAGGTGTAAAATGCCTTCTCAATGTCAAGCGAGGGGGCACACCCCTCTGTCCCAGTTAGTCCCTTGCAGTCCATGATGTGAAACAACCATCGTAAATTAACAAATGTGTTGCATCCTGGTATAAATCCATTTAGGTCAGAATGCACTAAATATGTAATGTCTCAAAATGAATCTGGAGGTCAGAGCTGTTTTCGATCAGAGTGAAATATTTGGATTCTTAAGGGGTAGGGCCGCTGTGGAAATCAGTCCGCCCCTAGGGGGAACTTAAATATTTTAATCCTCTACGCCCGATCAATACAATCCGAACTGAGACCTAGGATTGGGGTGCTCTTGAGTCACGTCTAACCTCTAGATTCATTTTGAGATTTTACATATTTTGGAGCCTTCCGGAATCCTTCAGATTACCGGCCAGCCTCCGACATCCTTTAAGGCAGTTTTAGGAGAATTGTTCCCACAAATGGGCTGTCTTCCACTTTCACCTTTCATCTTTCACCTTATCCTGAAGAAGGCCCGTCATGACGCTTTCTTAAATAATGCTTACGTCAGAGTCGAAAAGTCGACGTTCGTTTTTGGTTCAGTTCCATCAGGTCTTCTGGTTCTAAATTAGCAAGCAATCCTGTGATCTACCAGAGACACTGGTTTCCTTGTCATACTGTACTTTGGAAAGAAGGGGACCCCTATATACAAATAGTAGTACACTTGCTATACATAGGGAAACTAATCAGTTTGGGAAAGGTCTATAGTCAAGTGAAGGTACAGAGAATGTGAACCACAAATTATTATATACATCATAATATCCAATAAATGAACTCACCACCCACAGGTGCAATTATATAGACTTATTTGCTTTTATTTATTCAGGAAAAATTCTTTCTTTTTGTTTTTTAGAGATATTCTTTGTGTACATATATATATATTTTTCATTTTATAAATTCATTCATAGTAGGACTGATTTGTAGTTCATAGAATTATACATTAAAAACAATTTACAAACAAACATAAAACATAAGACCAGACAGGTGATGTATGCAATACGTCAGGGTAATTCACAACGCGCGTTTCGGCCAGTTAGCCTTCCTCAGGTGGCCATGTATTGCACTAAAAATATTAAAAACAATATGGGTGAGAGTTAGACAATCATAAGTTCTATACACATATAACTATAGCCAACAGCACTTTGTGTGAAGTATTAAAAAGTACAAAAATTCATTGTCTACAGTCACTAACTCTGGTACATTTCATTGTGAAAGACAAATGCGAGACAATTTCCTATATACAACACGATGTGATATTATATCCAGTTTTATATTTGAAAGCTGTTTTCATGTTCTAAATCCCATCTTTGTATAACATTGATCAGAGTAAGTCCATATACTAAGGAGGCTCTATGACACATGTAAACATTTCAATTATGTACATTTGTAAAAAACTTTTTGATTAGCCCTACTCCTAGCATGATTCCATACAACCATAGTATAAGAATAGTATAAACTCCACTTTGGGTGATTGAATTTACTTTTTTCAATCAAATTTCAAGCAGGTTAATTTTATAGGTTAGCCACATTTTTCATTCAGATTCTAGATGAATCAGTTTTCCATATGCTCTGGAACTGCTCGGTTATTCGTATATATACTGAAATGTATACTCACATAGTCATGTATATCCACCTTATGTGCTGGCACAAAAGTTTGCTAGATGTCACCATTCATTGCATGCGGATAAAACTAACAAGGAAAGGAAATAGAGAGATAGATACAAGAAAGACAAGCTATATGACTAACAGATCATCGTATACTTGGACCTAGTATCTATGCGTAATTTGTAAAAAGGTTGAGTCATGTATCACGTTCTAGTGTTTGGGAGAGAAGGGGAGTGTTAGCGATAGGGTTCTGTATAATTGAACATATACTCACACTATCAAGGTTTCAACAAAGCTTATTATTATAATAAGATATGGATTTGAGTCAATTGCCACAGTCTAATGTTCTAGAGAAGGAGGACCATTTATAAGATATGGCCTTTTATCATTTAGTATGCACCTATTTTATCAAATTTTCAGCAAACTATGTAGGTGTTGTAAATATCGCTTACCTAGTTTAGGCTGGAAATGGGCGAGACGTCCTTTGAAGGTTTGTGCATAGTATTAACTAGTTAGACAGTGGGATAATAGCATGGTATAAGTTACTACTTAAGTTCTGTTTATTTTATGGATAAATGAAACATGTGCGCAGCAGATTGTATATACCGTAATAGTTGAATTTCCTTTAGGCCTGATTACATTCTCTGTAGTTGTGTCACCAACTCGTGGAGATGTCTGTTGCGTGAACTGGAACGTAACAAACATTCATTATAAATTATAGGGTATCGAAGAATGTCAATATTTACTACATGAAAAGACGAAAAGGTCATTAAGTACCTGAATTGTAGGCCGGGTGTTTATTCAGTGTTAGTGCTACTGACTTCCAGATAGATTAAGGATTGGATTTACGACGCAGTTTAGACGGGCTCGGAAGGATGATATACACCAAATGTTTGTATATGTTCCTGTAACATACAAGTGAAACCATCGTCACTGATTATTTTTCATAACCGAGTATAACAAATTAGATGTTAACTACTGATTTTTACCTAAGCGGTGCTGTTTATCACGTATTCGGAGAGATGATTTAAGGCGGATATTCAAATATGTTCCTGTAACGTATAAGTGGAAACGCCTTTACCAATTAATATACAAGACCAAATATTATAACACGTCATCACTCGTGAATAGTCAAGGCCAGATAATACAGAACAGATTATGAAACTAATTATTACCTAGACGTTCAATTATCGATCCGCCGAGAGTCAGGATTTCGGGATTTTGTTACTTCCCCATGTTCTAAAAAATATACAAACGAGGGTAGAGTTTGTTTTTTGTTATAAAATTGCCTTGCCGTCATAATAACTCAGCTGGGCATCGCGACAATACGCTTACCGTGATACTTGATGATTGTAGCCAGCTATGACTCTCGGTCTCATAGAAACATAGCGACGGCGCCCCAGGCGACTACCTGATGAGTGTAACAGGATTTCGGCTCTTTGGCGCCATTTATATATGAGCTAATACACGGCGCAGAGCGTATGTGGCCATGGAAAAAGGACCACAATTCAAGCGTAGCGGCGCCGGATAAAGACGTTTACATACATAGTATGGTGGCTATAAAAAGAGGACTACAGTTATGGCACCGAAGCACCATGGATGGAAACAGATCGATGTTTTTACGAAAATATCTTATATATGATTTGCTTCCAATTTCGATCGTCTTAAATTTAGCGCCAGTCGTGTCAAAGAATATTCCATAAATTGAACTCAATCCATTTTCAAACCTATGTGAAAATTCTTTCATTGCGACCAAGTAATATAGGCTTTTCTAGCAGAAATTATAAAGGGATTTAAGCATTAGTGTTTGTTCCCACTTGCGGCTTGAATAAAAAGTTGTGTGGTGTGATGAATTTAAAAACATAAGCACGAAATTTCTATGAAAAAGAACCACCACGGTGGATAAAACAGAGGACGTGATAAAGGAATATACCCATCATATAGAATGTGAATGAACATATATGGCACTCTCATATTTCTGCTCGGGATATCACAGTATGATCACAGTAACATATAGTATACATATATATTTTCACTCGATATTTACAACAAATACTAATAAGGTTCTTTCCGCATACATATGCTATTTACAACAAATCAAACAGTTGGTGCTTTCAATCTCAAGCCGGGGGGCTAATTACATAATAGCATGGTCCCATAGAATTTCTGAGTTGAGACCATTCTTGACAGTATTAAACATAAACATATGATAAACCTCCCGCTTCTTCCGTATCTTATCACAGCAGAGCCCTGCTGTGGGTACACAGCAGAGCCCTGCTGTGGGTATAATGTTTTCTAATATGAACCACCGAACGTCATCAGGGGAATGGTGACTTTCCACAAAGTGTGTTACCAAAGGTGCTGTAAGCTTTTGGGTACGTATAGCAGACCTATGTTCTGTTAAACGGGTGTTCATAGATCTGGAGGTTTCTCCGACGTAAGCTTTTTTGCACGGGCACAACAAGAGGTATATCAAATTCTTTGTTTTGCAATTACTTATACCCTTACTGGTCACAGTTATGCCATTGTGGGATATTGAGTTACCTTCAATGCATTGAGTACAAGACTTGCAGCCACCACATTTAAAGTTTCCATGAATAGGGCGGGAGTCGGTTATGCTCTGTTGTAGTGCTAGTTTTGGGGGGGCATCCTTGACCGTACTATTATATCCTTGATGTTTTTATTTTTTCTGTAAGCAAACATTGGCTTTTGCAATTGATCTGATTGTGTCCTATTTACATTTAACAAATACCAATATGAACTGATGATTTGCCGAATTTGTTCATTGAGAACAGAATGTCGTGTGACAAAGACCAAGTTATTATTAGCATGTTGAGTGTTACCAGATAACAGATGTTGGCGGTCAAAAAATCGTGCCCGCTTGTATGCCTCACAAATCACTCGGTGCGGGTAACCTCGATTTTTAAATTTGATTTTCATGTCTTCACTTCGGTGGTCATAATCGGTGATTCTGGTGCAATTTCGACGAAGTCGTAAAAATTGGCCAAACGGAATTGCATTTTTCTGTTTCAGTGGGTGGAAGCTACTGTGATGTAGGATTGTGTTACGAGCTGTAGGCTTGATGTATAGATCAACATAGATGGCATTATTTTCATGTTTTAGCATGATGTCTAAGAATTCGATTTCTATGTTGCTGTGATGCGAAGTGAATAGTAAATTATCATCACATAAATTAAGCCATTGTGTGAATTCTGATAGAGTATCCTGGTCACTGTCCCATATGAAGATGATATCATCTATATAGCGTGACCATTGGATTACTGTCTCAAAGAACGGGGCTTCTTCTTTGAAGATAAATTGATGTTCAAAGAAGGTAACATAGATGTTCGCTATAGTAGGAGCACAAGATGTGCCCATACTAACACCTTTAGTCTGTTTGTATAGGGAACCATTAAATTCAAAGATGTTTTCAGTCAGAATGATGGATAGACAGTCAATTATGAATTTACTGTTGCAGTTCACTTGGTAGGTCTCAATAAACCAATTAACCGCATTAAGGGCTCCTTCACGAGGTATATTTGAATAAAGGCTTTCCACATCAAGAGTAACTAACCATTGTGTTTGTGGATTAAAAGGAACTCCCTCGAACATGTTGATAACTTGGGAGGTATCCTTAATGAACCCCGGCGTATCTTGGATATATGGGCGCAGAATCGCATCCAAATATTTAGATATGGGTTCTGAAACAGAACCTATGCTGCTCACAATGGGTCTAAAGGGTGGATTCTTAACATCCTTATGGACTTTAGGAGTCCCATAGATGCATGCAAGCTTTGGATTTTCCACGTTAAGGTAGTCATATTCTTTTTGGCACAGGATGTCATTGTTAAGGGCTTGAGTTGTTAAATGAAGTATTTTTGATTTTGTAACACTCGTGGTATTTCTGTTTATTTTTGAGTAAAATCTCGTATCACTCAACATCTCTTCCATTTTACTAGTATAGCTTTGAGTATCCATAAGGGCAATACCTCCTCCCTTGTCACAGTTCTTTATCGTTACCTCTGGACAGTGTTTGAGAGTATTCAGTGCTAAATGTTCTTCATGGGTGATGTTGAACGGGGTTCTAGGGATATATTTAGTAGCTGTTACCAGTTTGTTATAAACAACTTTTTCAAAGATTGCTACCTCAGGAGCGACTTGGTCAAGCGTAGGTGTAAAAACTGATTTGGGTGCTAGTCCAGATTTGTTCTCAACCTGTAAATCAAATGTATTTTCAGAAAAGAAGAATTTTAGCCTGATTTTACGTAAAAAGGCCATAAGGTCTGAAAATAATTCAAATTTATTTACACCAGAGTGGGGGACAAAGGATAGGCCCTTAGACAGTAGAGACAGAGTTGAGGAATCAAAAGTTATTTTACTCAAGTTAAAAATTGGAATAGTGTCTACTGCCTCCAATAGCGGGCATTTCGGGTTTCCAGATATTGGTTGGGGTTCATCATTGGAGGTCCCTGGTATTGGTGCGGGTATTGCGGGTGGAAGAGGTGTGGCGCCGCGGCCAGGGCGACTGACTACGGAATCTGGGGATCACGGTTCGATCCCCGGCACCGGCGGCAGATTAGCCCAGCACCATGTGACTCTGGGCAATAGCTTGCTTAATCTTCCCGACGGCTCCCAGCGCCTAGAGACCCTAACGGGTGATTGTGCGCTTTACAAATGTGGATATTATTATTATTATTGAACAATTGGTGGGTATTGGATGGGTTGCTGGAATTGCTGTGATTGGTAGTTGTGGTTCTGATATCTCGGTCTCCAGTTCCCTCTGTAGGGATTGCGTCTGCCTAAAAAAGGACGCGCACTTCCTCGTCATACTGACCATTTATAGCTCATGTCTCTTTTGTGTAATTTGTACGTACGTTTGTCTCACCTATGTATAAACAACACTTACTTCACTCATGTCACTGAGTACCTTCCTTTTTTCACTATATTTAATGTCACTCCAATCTTTGATTGAATTGTTGACAGCCTCATTGTAAAATGCATTATAATACTACTTTATATAACAAACAGTAAATACTTTTAACGCAGCGTAAAATTGTCTGTCTTTTGTGTTCCAACTTAATCACCAATGCATTGTTGCTACAAGCCAAAAGGTATGTTTTATGATTGAGCTCATGAACTTTGAAGCAATTGTTCTTACCCGACAGAACCAATTGTAGCTTTCTATATAGATACCCAGGTTCTGAGGGACACAGGGTTACCCCATTGTTACTATACATAAATGCCTTCTCTAAGTTAGCATGAGCACGCTGCAGCTTGCCCGCTGCTTTGCGCACGTTACTACACAACTTTATTTTTGCAATGATCTATATGGCTGTTTTCACATGAGAACTCATCACTGTGTCTACACTCTGCAGGGCCCTGGGAGTCTGTCTGAACATTGTGAGCAAGGTCGAACAACAATGCCCCTTGTTATTTTGTTCTGGCTAGGCCTGAGCACCTAGACAAAACATCCTGATGCAGTTGTTGTTTGGGACAATGTACTTTGGTCTTATTGAAATACACAAATAGGAAGCACACACTTGGAGAGGGATCTTTCCAAGAAGAAGAGCGAGACAGAACCTATGATGTAGATATACTCTCTATAGGCTAAGGTATGAGGTCTGCTGACAAAGCCCAGAGATCTTCTAATATATGATAATACTGCTTCTCAACAAGGAGAGGGAGGTAAGGCTCTATTGTCTTTTCTTTATGGTCTTTTCATGATAACATCTCCCTTCATGATATAAGGTCTAGATGCTAGGCTGGCAGTAATTATACTATGCATTTTCCTGATGGTTGTGGTATGTATACTGCATGTTAGGGCACGGTAGGTAAAATAATTATTTTAAACTGTTTCGTATCTCTGTCAGATCTTACTGTGGACAAGTACAAGAGAGTGAGCAAAATGGTGTGTCTTGCTACTGCGATTCCTGAGAGATCTGGGAGTGTTGTGTTCTGGGGTGTCTAATCATTTGTTTCTCTGTGAGTGGGTAGGAGAGCATGGGAGACACTATAGCTAGTCGGTCCTGGGCTCATGGGTACTCAGATGGTAAGATGACTCAGTCCCTATGCACTAAGGTCCTATCATCCTACGCCAAGTTCTGTTTTTGGGCAGAATCCCTGCAACACCTCCCTTATAGAGGTAGGCAAGGTCCCAGTGGTCCCAGCATATTCGTACACTTTAAGTAGATGGGAAGCCAAGTGGGTACGATCTTGAGCAAAAATTTGATCGGGAACCTGTCAGTAATCAGGACCTTTTACTAGGGCTATCTGGGAATCGACTACTGCACTTCTTCTAGTGTGAGTGGGCTATCCAATTCTTGGTGTTGAAGGAAGTCAACCGAGGGTGTTTGGACTCACGCTACGTATGTAGCAAGAGCCTCACAGGTTAAAACCAAGATCTCACTGTAAAGGCAATGGTAATAAATTGCAAAGTTCCTCATTTATATCCTCCTGTGTGGTCCATATCCATCTCGATCTCTGTTAGATCACAGTGATCAGGTGTCTAGGTGATTCAGTACGTAGTAACCACACTAGCAACCGGCCCACCTTATCACCATGTTTGTTTTGTTTTAAAATCAAAATTGCAGAGTCTGTCAAGTACATGTCTGTGGTCCTTACATAATTCTACTAAGGCCGGGAATTGATCAGTGTCCACCAAACAGGATTGCCCCACTACTTGCAAGCTAAGGCAATATCTCATCATTCAGCCCTTTACATATCTGATACGCTGTTTTCATGCACAGGCCATGCAGCACGACCTTGAAAGCACCCCATTCGACCAATTCATTTGAAGCTATTCTCAGAAAAATAGGTGTCAAGGGCTTCACCAATTTGCTAACTGAATCCCACATCAGCCAGGGCTTCAGAGTACAAGCGCCAGGTAGAATCCTAGATCTAGGCCTGCCCCACCGCAAGGAAACCAATAAGTGGTTGTGATCTGATAGGGTCCAACCCAGATACTTTGCCTGTGTGCACTGTGTTATCATCGTCTGAGGGGCAAAGACTATATACAGTCTCAAGTGAAGATTGTGTACTACCGAATAATGAGAATGTCCCCTGTCTGTGGGGGTAGCACACACCAGAGTTCCCTCACTTGCATGTCAGTTGCCCACGTGGTCAAATGTTAGGAAACAGAGTAGGATGTGCCCCGGGTGGGGGGGGTAGACCTGCCCATCACTAGATCAAGCACCCCATTAAAGTCCCTAAACCACAGGGCATGTGCTGCTGCGTCCAGCAGTAAAATAGGTGTTAGAGTTATGTAGAACGTTTATTATCCTTCAGTAGGGGCATAGATCACTATAAGCGTTAAGGGTATGCTATCCAATACCCATCCTACCACAACATAGCGGCCCTCAGAGTCGGACTAAGTATGGGATACCATGAAGGGTACTCCCAGGGCCACCCATATAAGTGCTCCCCTCGCATAACTGGAATAGGTGGCCCCATAGATCCCTCCATGGCATAGTTTTTGCAGTTTAGGGAGTTCTAGAGCTGTAAGGTGTGTCTCCTGGAAACAGGCGATGTGAGCCCAGTGGCTCTTTAAGTAGATATAAACCTGGTGGCATTTAGTGTAAGAACCCATCCCTCACATTCCAGTATGGTCACAGTAAATCCGAAGCGGACTTCCAGAACCACTGCCGGGGAAGGAGTCGTCTAGAGTCATTTAGTTCCCAGTACCACACACACACACGTCTAGTTCCCAACATTGTTATAAACTCCCCTTCCCATGCCATTGCGCAACAGTGCAGCAACAGGCCACAAATCCCACAACACATATAAACCAAAAGGGAAAAGAGCCCAGCAGATCGTAGGGGGCGATACATTGCACCATGAATTATTGTTGCTATGGAGTCACGCAGCATGTGCAGTGGCACCTACCCTATTAAGCTGTTGTTGGGCCACTGCTGCCCACGCAAAGATAAACCTCCCTCCTGAAAGTAGACCAAGAATTTCATACATATTTTAGGAAATGGATATGAGTGCAGGAGGAGCGCCAAGGAGGTCTGCAGTCATTGGTGAGACTACAGGGCCCCCCTGTAGAGCATCTGGTAGGTCATCTGGTAAAGAGACACCCCCGGACAATGAGTCTGTAGCATCCAAAGTACCGGCACTGGTCTCCGAGCAGGGGAACCCGTCTGATGGAGTACTTCTACCACTTGCGCCCTCTCCCGTGCAGCTTGATCCCAGGAAGAACATGAGTGGTATTTATGATTGAAGCGTCAGCAATTCTGTACAAGGTGCCAATGTTCTGTGTCTCAGTGTTCAGTTGGTAGGTATTTCCCCCTGGATTCCAACCAGTTCCAGGCCTCTTGGGCAGTCTGGAAGAGGAACATGTGGAGGTAACAGCATTGACTTGGCCGGTCATGTCGACCTTGCTGTTGATGATGTTCCGAAGTTCTTGGTGTGGGTGTGGGTGGGTATAGGTCCTACATGTGGGGTCACCAAGCCAAGTTCCACAGTGATGTGTTCTTACCAAAAAATGGTTATTTTAGTCTTGTCAGTGTTCAGCTTTAGACAGTTGGTCTTCATCCAGTGGTGATTTCAGTCATGCAGGCATTGATCTTCATCCAGCCACTGGGCATTTTGTCCATGAGGAAGAGAATTAGGGCAGGAGAGAACATTGATATCATGAGAGAGGATGATGCTGGCTAGAAGGATCATGTATGCATTGAAGAGGGCAGGACTCAGGAAGAATCCTTGCTGATCTCTGCAGATAAGGTCGGAGGGGTCTGAGGTGCATGGTGCCAGACTGACTAACTGGGTCTTTCCAGTCAGGAAGGAGCAGATTAATCACAGCACTTTTCCTTGGATTCCAATGTTGTGTAGACATGTGATGAGGATAGGGTAGGAGACTGTGTCAACTGCTGGTGAGAAGTCCAGATGGATGGGGGTCAAATCTCTCCTGCCCAGAGTCATGCAGGTGTCATACGTGGCAGCGATGAGGGCAGTTTCCATGCTGTGGTTGGTTCTGAAACCAGACTGAGTGGCGTCGAGTAGTTGTTGGTCATTGAGGCATTCAGTGAGGCATCTTTTGATTTTCTTTCAAGACCTTAGCCGAAAATGATAGAAGAGAGATTAGTCTGTGGAAGAGGTGTGGCGCAGCAGCCAGAGTGCCTGACTCCGGGCTACGGGGTTCACGGTTCGATCCCCGGTGCCGGCGGCAGGTTAGCCCAGCACAATGTGACTCTGGGCAATAGCTTGGTTCATCTTCCTGAGGGGCCCCAGCGCCGGAACACCACTTCGGAGGTAGCTGTGCGCTTTATAAATACTGGTATTTCATTTCATTTTCATTTCTGTAATTCAGATGATTACTCAGATGGGCCTCAACGGCGGTGACGCTTCGTGGTGGAGGAACACGGGTGCCCTTCTTCCCGCTGCACTTTCACTGCCTTGCTTATGTCAGGCATATCATGGACTTGCAGAAGCTCTGCGTGTGGTGAGTGTGAGTGACCTTGTTGGGGAGGCTAGGGAAATCTGATGCGGCTGGGGAGCGAGTGCTACGAAGCTGGGGCATCTTGGCTCCCTATCCCTGACTGCTACACTGAAAAGACTCTTGTGGGCCGGCACCACTCTAGGCCCCTATAGCCCTGGCACCTGCTCTGAAGACACAAGACAATTTGCTCTGTCTTTGGTGCCCAGGAAGCAGCCCCCCAACTGTTGAGCATTGAAGGGAGGCCTGAATAATCTGTGCACCTACATCTCAAACTCGGGCCCTTGTATCCTTGCTTCTGTATGCCTATAGGGAAGAGCCCATAACCCTGCAGTGCAGCAGTGGATTCCTCCTCGCCAGACACAGCGCATGTTGATTTTGCTGGGAAGCTGCTGTGGTACTGCCGCCTTGGCCCCATAGGCGCCATGACCGAGGATGGCTCTCCAATTAACTACAGGACCTGGAGACGAGTGCTCCCCCTTAGCCATATACATACCACAAACCCTATGCCAGACTGCCTAGCGCCAGCCTTGACACCGGCGCAGGCTGACACAAATCTCAACTCTCTCCTGCCATCACTCATCAGTACACCTATCGCAAGAGCAATCCGTTAAGCTCTCAGAGTTCCCAGTACCAGCCTTCTAGTCCCAGACAGCACAAAATGGTTGCTACCGACCAGAGACACATTTCTACCTTCCTGCTGCTGTCCCAAGCTCGAGCAGGGCAAGGCAGAACAGTAGGCATCCTGTCACCGGGAGGTGTGATCACCTCTCAGACAGGATGTAGTGTATTAGGGCTGGATGGATGTGCTTGCCAGTGACTGAAAGTCTGGATGAGGGGCACATTTGGTGTTCTGTGCATAATCCAGTTCAAACCAGCCCTGGGAGCCATTGGCTCCCGCTCTGGCGCGAAACTGGACAAAGGACATGAGAGTAACCTCCCCCCTGTCCAGACCCTCCCCTGGGATGGTCCCCTGAATTAGCCCAACCTTTCCTTAGGGTACTTAAGGGCTTACCTGGGTGTAGGTCCCTACATTCATCATGGAAAAGATTCAGAACTGAAACCATTGCAGTTCGACAGTCTGGGCACTACGGACTTCACTGAACTTCGTTTGGGCCTGACTTCGTCTCCCTACCAGTCTTCTGCCTCGCCTGTGCCAGTGCACCATACAGGATCGGTGTAGGGCCTGTGGGGCATCCAATACACCCAAATATAATCTCCCTTGGAGTTAAGGTGTCACTCGCCTGCATTCACAGGCACCACAACACTGCTGACTGGTCTGCTAATCCCAAGCTCCTATGGACTACAAAGGGTTCAACAACACAGGAGGTGGGGTTCTATGTCCTGTGAGGCCCAAGCTGCCCTCTCACTCAGTTTGAGGCCAGAATCCCTTGTGGTGGCTGCAATACTCGAACCCCTGTGCAC
Source organism: Lissotriton helveticus (assembly GCF_964261635.1). Lineage (NCBI taxonomy): Eukaryota > Metazoa > Chordata > Amphibia > Caudata > Salamandridae > Lissotriton > Lissotriton helveticus. The sequence continues at coordinate 749,295,300 of NC_136069.1, read as the reverse complement.
AGCATAATTTTGCAAGTACAAATGCTTGTTGGCAATTCTGCAGCAAGTGCATTGGGCTCGAAGTAGCCCCAACCTCTGGCAACTTCTCCTGCAAAGATCTTCACCCACATCACACCCTGTGCGCCAAGGCCTGTTGTTTTGTAAAGCTGCACATGGCCCTCCTGCGACTCGAGTGTCTTCGACGTGTGGGTCCTGTGGAGGGTCAACTATGTCTTCTTTAGGCTGCCCTGGTTGCTCTGGGCATGCCCTGGCTCCCCTGCTAGTGGTGAGTCTCATGGACCTTGCTGGTTCTCTTCCTGCAACTTCTTAACCTGTTGCGTGAGTTGCTTTTGCCAAGGCTTGTTGGTGCTCCACCCCCCCGGACACCAACCCCTCAGCACTCGACATCCTTTGTGGGACAGCACTTATGCAGCTCCTGGTTGTCCTCAGCATCGCCTGGTCAAAGCAGCTGTAGAACCACAAAGAAGGGGGACCCCACATCAATAGAAGGCAGGTAGAAGGGGAAAATACAGATCAAGGTGAAGAAGAGATACCTGCCTGTTATTTTTAAAAGAAAGGCCTCAAAAAAGGTCCAAATATATTTATGCTAGCCTCAAACCACATAAGAGATTCTTGAACACATATTTGCAAAAATATAATAGATATTTTTTATTTTATGAGACAACATTTTTCCAATTCATAAACATAATCCAGATAAATTCATTACATATAAATCATAACTATTCAATATAGATTTTCTCCATCAAGGTGATATCTTGAAAGAGAAGTTGGTACAATGTGGCTATCCTTACAGGCTTGTAAAGGATTCCTACAAACGTGCCAGGTACTATAACCGGGAGGCCATGATCGAGCAGAGGATCAAAGATCCCATGGAAAAGATCGTTTGTATCACCAAACATTTGAACTTGAACAACAAGCTGCGATAGGTCATTAATTCCAGCTGGCACCTCCTTAACCTTGATCAAGACCAGGACCACCTACCTAAACCCATCTTTGCGTTTAGAAGGAATAAAAATCTGAAAAACCACTTAGTGAGAGGCAGACTACTGGAACCCACGCCCATGTTGCAAAGTTCCATCTTAGGTACTAAGGGCCTCATTTATGAAAAGTGACGCATCGCAGCGTGAAAACAGTGATGCGTCACTTTTCACTGCACCCTCCTTGCACCACCAATGATGCGTCATATTTACAGTATGACGCATCATTGCGCAAGGAGTTACAGATACGTCAGTATTTCTGACGTATCTGTATGGCGCAAAAGTGGCGCATTGCTGGAGTGTGTCACAAAAGTGACGCAACTCCAGCAATGTATCCTTTTACATGGGGCAAGCCCCGTGTGAAAGGGCCTGCATCAGTCTTACGCCTGCTGTGAGGCAGGCGTAAGAAATTGACGCATTTGTGTTCTAGAAGTGGCGCAGTGAAATCACATAGATTGGTTATCGAACGATCATTCTGAAATGGACTTGAAGTGGTCTGTCCTTGAGAAAATCCAAGTCTGTCCTGGATCTGATCTCACATCCATTAGGAGAAAAAGAGAGGTGTTTTGGATATTTTATCTCAACAGTGTGGAAAGGGGCCTCAATGAGGAATGTCCCTGGGCTAATGCTTTGATATAGAGCAGGTTCTTGCCCACCCCCCTTCCACGTTTTCTGTCCCCGATTTGATGCTCCCCCTCCCCTAAATCTGTAATGTATTATTGTTAAATATGTATATATTAGTGCTGTGTGACCCTTACCCTTCACTCGTCATTGTCGCGGTCCACGTTTTCCCAAATTTTCCTTCCTTTCTTTTTTTGCAGCACTATAGGGCGCCGGAACCTCCCCCTGTATCTTCTATGAGGACGGCCGCTTTATATCGGGCAGCTTATTATACATCTTGGCTCCCTATATATAAAAAAAATTCTAAGATGGCCGAACCGTTAATCTAGAATTTTAGTCCTTCCTTCATGATTATAGCAGTCGGTAGCCTCGCGATAACCTACGGGTCTGCTCACGTGCCCATGCCGTGGGGCACGGTCTCCTTAAATCCCGAACCTCTGAGAGGACCTTCCATTTCCGGCAGCCGCACCAGAAACCGTCGCGTACTCCCCGCGTGGGAAGTTTGGAGAAAATGTTGGAACTTCCCGACCGAGCTCCGGTAAGTCCCTTGGCGTAATGTGTCTTATATATCCTCTAGTACAGGGGGGGACGTTCTCCCGCTCTGGGGTATCTAATATTTGTCAGCCCCCGGATTTGGACGCAACTATCCTCCTGATGGGAGAATCTATAGCTTTGTCGCATTGACTTCAGCGCGAAGTTCTGTCCACTGCATGGATAATCGCGTATACCGTGAACCTATTGATGTACTTGGGCAATGTGTATTATGAGTGACACTCCCTCTCATATGAGCCTTTAGTTGTGTCCACTTCATTGAATTTCGGGGATGCCGTGAACCCTCTTGTTTACGCAGTTTTTTATGATTTTTGACAGCGTATCAGAGGAATAGAAATAGGCCATAGTTAAAGATCGGTGTGGCCCTTGCATTTAATGGCGCGAGGTGCTATATATTTTTTTTTACCCTCTCCGAGGTCTTTAAACTCTGTTGTTTAACCCTCTTTTTTAGGAAAAAAGCATCTAGCTACCATAAGGAGAAATTCCTTCTGCATCGCTAACATATTTGGCTGTCCGAAAGTTACGAGATTTCAAATCAATAGAAGAATTCCATTGTGGTGCCCGCCCTGGTATGAACTCGTTGTCATCTCTTCAACCCCATGTGTCATTTTATATTAAATCCACTTTGCTAAGACCTAATAATTAGTATTGTCCCTTTCTTTGTAGCTGCGATCTAAATCCTCCTGTGATCGTGATTAATTCAAACTAAGGCTAGCACTACCATCTGATTGGTCATTTGGGCCGCCTATAAAAGAAAGGTACTGGTTTGGAATCAGAGTCACTTTTTGTATTATTGCACCTACGATTTGGCAGATTTCAGGCTTTATTAGGTCCTACCTCACTTTGGTTGTTGGTGTATCTGACTACTCTTGGTGTAGCACTGATTGTTCTTAAATCCTCCTTAGCACGTTCACTTTGATTGGTTTCACTGTTTTTTCTATGTATATAGATTTCCATTTTTGGCCTTGGTTATATAAACCCCTGGGAGTCTCTTTTTAATGTTTTAGCAATTAGCCTAGTCCTCCTTGAGACCACATCTGACATTTCTTGAAATTTAAAATGTATAAATATTTTTCTTTCAGACGTTCTTCTCCCCTGTGCCCCCCCACACACTCCCGCCCTGATGAAGGTGTAGCCCCGGCTGGGGCCTCACACCGAAATGCGCGTTGCCGTTTTGACCACCTAAGGATCATCTGAGTGATTCGGGATACTGTTCCAACTGTTCCCAATTGATCGCTGATTATACCATCTCTGGGGAGTGATATATGAATCTGTTGGATTTTTTGATTTGAGGTGTATGCATGTTGATATGAGAGTGCTTTATGGTGTGTGGGCTATGGTGAGGATGTAACTGTTTTATATATTTTTTGTATTTTCCCTATATTGAATAGTTATGATTTATATGTAATGAATTTACCTGGATTATGTTTATGAATTGGAAAAATGTTGTCTCATAAAATAAAAAATATCTTTTATATTTTTGCAAATATGAGTTCAAGAATCTCTTATGTGGTTTTAGGCTAGCATAAATATATCTGGACCTTTTTTGAGGCTTTTCTTTTGAATATAACAGGCAGGTATCTCTTCTTCGCCCAAAGCAGCTGTAGAGTCATGGTCATCGACATCTATCCTGAAGCACCCAACATCAGTGGGCACTTGTCTACCGAGCCCCCGGTCACTCCCAAGTGACACAGACTCTGTCCTCTCTACTTTCAAGTACTCTCCATCAAGAATGCATGTTTGGATTCCCACGGACACTTTCTCCTCTTCCAGCAGCGGCACTTTCCTGAAGTCCTTCATTGGGTTTGATGGAGGTTTCCAACGCCACTTCACACCTATGCATCCGGCTTCCCTGGAATAGGTAACTTGGGTACCACGGTATTCACGGGTAAGGTAGCTCTCCAAGCTTCTGTATTCCATGGGGTTTATCAGGGTGCACCGGGAAGGGTCCTTAATCTTAAAAAATACAACCGCGACTAACACATAGAATTGTACATAGCTTGCGGTTGTGTTCCCACCCTGCACGCACCCTCCATGGGGTCCCTATCTACTCACCGTGGGTGGCTCCTTGGGGTCCCAGTGATTCTACATTCTCTCGACATTCTCCTGACTCGAGTCGTGGTTCTTATACCACTTTGTTCTTTTTGCATTTGTCACCCCAATTGGGACGGGTATGCCCCGACGTGGGTCCAGTGCTCTTCATGCCACTGGAGTCAAGCTATCCTGGCTGATGAGGGCTTTAAGCCTGAAGCCAGTCCTAGAATGCTTGTGGCCACTCCAGGGAGTACCTGGCCTGGAATTTCAGGCTGGACTGTTCCCATTGGGCGCAGGGTCAAGACTGATTTGCATATGGCTGGGTCCAAACTGGAATGGCACAGTGAGCACAAAAAGGATGGATTTAGGCCCCGTTCTCTGTACTGGGGTGAATCTATGACATTGTTTTGCATTCTGTCCATCAATTGTTCTTTTTGCACTTACATAAGTGAACATCATATACCAGGCCAGCAATATGTCTAAATCGTCTGCACTAAACCTGACTATTCCCATGCAAGATCTAACTGCTCTGCAACATCTGGCACCATTCCAGTGGTCGCCAGATACAATTAAGTACTTGGGCCTAAACTTTACTCCTACTCTCAAGTCCTGGACATGTGCTAACTGGCCTCACCTCGGCAGTTCTTTACTGGTGGATCTTTGGCAGTGGAAACCTCTTCACATCTCTTGGCTTGGCTAGTTGAATGTCATAAAAATGAACTTACTCCTTCCGGGCTCTGTACCTCTTCCAAACCTAGCCCACCCAGATTTTGCATGATGATATTCTGCGCTTGCAATGTGACATCCGCTCCTTCATATGGATTGGGAAACAGCGTAAGATATCTAATGCCCTAATGATGCAACCTCGGGAAAGAGGCAGCCTAGCATGCCCCAACCTTCACAAATATTATGGGGCTGCTCATTTCCACTACATCCTACATCTCTGAATGGAGAGTGCGAGAAAGCAAGAAGCACTGCTTCTATATGGATACAGCAGTGGCTTGTTAGCCTCTGTGATATTCTGGCTGGCTACCTAAACATGCCCGACCATGCAGTGCTTACATTACTACCACCACCAAGACAGTAATCGACATATGGGACAGATTGGCACTCAAAAGGGGAATTACTACCTTTCCCTCACCCAATGTGCCTATTGCCCATAATCCTAACTGTGTTCCTGCATTATCGCCACTTTCCTTCCGCATCTGGAGTGATGGTGATTGTAGAACACTCTGTGATGTTTTTGTTGGGCTCTCCATGAAGTCCTTCAATCAATGCAATACTGACTATCATCTCCCAGAAGCAGTATTGCCAATTGCACCACTGGGTGCAACACCCCTCTGTTTTCCTTGAGGCTCTCTGACCCTACACTCCTTTTGAGAAACTGATAAGGGCATATGACTAATCACAAGGACTTAAATCCAGCACATACTGCATGCTCCAACACTCAACATCCCCTCGCATTCACACCTATCAGTCTACCTGGAACATCACCACCCAGTATGACATCTCGCTCAAATAGTGGGAGACACTGTGGTGAGACGTACCCAAAACATATCATAGCATTTCCCCTAGGGAAACAGAGTACAAACCTATGTTTCAATGATATTATACACTGGCCCGTTTTTTACTATCTACCCTATCTGCGGATGGAAATTTTTGCCTCATGTGGTGGTCTTGAAGCCTTATCACCATGTACTGGAAGGAAGTCATCAGCTCTTTTAATGACCCTGTCACTGGCACTCTGCTTCGTTGCCTAGCTAGTTGTTGCCTAACTGGGTGGTTTGCATCATTTACACCACATCCTAACACTGACTCTGAACCTATCTCTACCATGGAAAACTGCGACCTGTAGTTCATGTCTTTGCTATTTTAACAGATTTATGTCCCCTTCCTTATAAACTGTGACATTTTGCACTAAGGATGATCTTGTATTATTTTACTTGGCCACTATTTCAGTATAAACTCAGCTGACTTAAACTTGGGCATTTGACCCCTGCACCATGTATCTCCTGATCTCCTGTCGGTCCCGCATGTATATGGAGGCTTTGTCGCACTTGGTTTTCTGCCTTAAAATTTCAATAACGAGATTTTGAGTAAAAGAAATCTACCCACACGCTGCAGTTCAAGGGTGCTACTATAACTTTAACGAGAGCATATGGAGGCCCATACAAACATAGACCTTGAGCATAGAATATGCACCTAGAAATTGCACACAAAATTAAAAAGCTAATAGCTTTATTAGAACATTGGACTGTTGAGAGCTCCATTGAAAACAATGGAGTGCTCTGGGCTTATAATGGCTGGTATAAGCCTGGAGCTCCAACATTCCAATGCTTCTTTGTTCACAGCTCTGGCTGTGAACAAAGGCTTCACGGAGCCTGAGGGGATTCCAATCCCCTCACGCTCCCATAAGACTCTGTTCTTTTTTGTTACAACATTCTGCCCTCTAGTGGCAGAATGTTTTAATAGCCTTATAGCCCTTCGTAGCTGGGCTATACTGGCTATTAAAGTCCCTCTCCCTTGTTAAAGACCCTCGCCTTCGGCTCGGGCCTTTAACGCTGGAGAGGGCCTTTAATAGCCGGTATAGCCATCTATGGCGGGCTATAAGGCTATAGTATACGTTCCTCTAACAGTAGTCACTAAACATATGAGATGCTAACTGAACCTCTCAATTTCCAACAAATTGAAACCAAACTAGCTCCAATAATGGACTATTGTGATATTCTAGGGTCTCAGAACACAGGCGAAAACCCAAGTGTCACATTACATAGTAGAATATCTGTGACAGTACCATTTTTCAAGAAGCAAAAATAACTAACACAATGGAAGAGACAGCGGAAGCGTGGCACAATTCCTTCCAAGGAACGCTTGGAAGAAGCCACCCTACATTCTACCAATTCATAGAAATACTAAAAAAGAACAAAGCTACCAGGAGCTAAGAATGGAACAATCCCTAACCCAACTCAAACCAAAACTGTTTAAACAAGCTAAACAAATGCAGGAGCGACTAGCATTCAAAGTATGACTCTGTAGTGATGAAGGTCCACACAGGAAGGATGTAATTCTAGATGTTTTATTCATGAAAATAACAAGTGGTAAGATTCAGAACATCAAGTAGTTAAGTTTAATATCAGAGCCCTACCAGGAGCTGCCAGTCAGCTGCTCAGCCCATGACCAACTGTCTGAACGGAACACCATGAACTCAGATATGGAAGGCTAGCAGTGCCTTCACCATCGGCATACTTCTGATAACGCTGCCTGCATTCCATTTTAATGACAAGGAAACTTGCTCCATAGCGTCACTGAGCGTTTCACCCGATGACAACAAAACAATACAGCACGTAAAAGGCGCGTTGCAGGGAGGCTCACATCGCGACAGTGTGCCAATCAAAGACACTCAGCCATAACCTGACGAAAGGCATGTCGTCACAGAGGGCTCACTCATCGTCGAAGAGATCTTCTCGGATCGCTGAGGAGAAGCACGCACGTTGCACAAGTCCGGATGGCTCATGGCCCGCACAAGTTGTATTACTCCCTTCAGCAGTCGATGAAGTTACCCAGCATCCACATAGACGTTGAGGGCTGACGCTGTGAGAAATGCAGGAGTGACATCACAAAAGGATTCCTTGAGAGCACCAGCGCAGCACAAAGATGAGGTAAACTGCGCGCAGTATGCGGTGTGAGGTGAATTTCGCGCTCAAGATAAACTGACACAGAGCGGCTTTCAAACTGCCAACGACCATGTGTCTGAAGTGTGAGGAACTGTAACTGTCAAATAAATAACTCACCGGCAATGTTCCAAGTCGAGGTCAGCGCAATAACATGTAGACAATCCAAACCTGAACACGACATGAAAAGTGTTTGAGGCGTCCATTTCCTCACAAGTGAATCTCCACAAAATAAAGCGCAACTGTGCGTCTCCAAGTCCCTGAGGCACTGTAATGACATGTAAAAAATGCACCAAACACTGATGAAGACATCATAAATCGGCACTATGTGACTTGCTGTTGAAGTTTGAGGAGAAAACAACACTATTCCCATCCATGTTGTTCAACACAATGGTGGTACTAGATGTAGAAAGATTCAAGGTCCCCAAGACGCAGAGGAGATATGCACAAGGTCAAACAGCTTAGGCAGCAGGTGCTCAAGATCACACAGCGCAGGCCGTGACCAGAATCCAATTTGTGCCGAATTGTAGTTGTACTTACACAATGTTGTGAAAATCAGGGTCATGGAGTGTGTGCCACAGAGTGCACCAGCGTGATAGAGATGAATGTTCTGCCATTAAAGCAGATGTGGAAAAAGGGACAAAGTGTAGTTGTTTCACCTTAGTCCAAAAAGAGTAATGCAGATGAGCACAGCACGCCTGGGCTAGGGCTGGCCGATGGTGAGGCCACTGGTTGGGCTGTAAGGCGTAGTGCTTCATCCTACCTGTGTAGTCTTATTTTCTTTTCTTTTGATGGTAGTTTCTTGCTTGTAATCGTTCTTTAAGTTGATTGTAGAATATGTTTGTTTCTTGTTGGAAATTTTCCTTTCCTGAAGATTCCTCCACTTTTGTACATTTTGGTAGTATCCACCACAGTTTCTTCAAAACTGCGCCATCTTTAGGTCCTATTGTTTGTCAGGTACCTAAGATCTGCTTGTAACTGTAGGTTTGTCACCTCATCGCCACAATATGTCGTGATGAAGGTCCACACAGGAAGGATGTAATTCAAGATGTTTTATTCATGGAGATAACAAGTGGTAAGATTCAGAACATCACGTAGTTAAGTTTAATATCAGAGCCCCACCAGGAGCTGCCTGTCAGCTGCTCAGCCCACGACCAACTGTCACTTCACCTCTCAGAGTCCCAACACTCCGAGGCATCATCAGACTCCCACATTCTAATGAATCAGAGCACAGGCACTGGCTGAGCAGGGGTGGTAAAATACCTTACAATATAAATGCAGGATACTACAGACTCTTTACAAGTAATACATACCTACCATATTTATACTCAATAACAAATACGCTACACACTAAACAACACCATTTAACCTCCCTAAAACCATTTATTATACAAAATAAAAAATACAAACAAATGCTAACAACCACATTAGGAAAACTGTTGCACTTCAAGGGCTACAGATGTATTGCTTACACCGCAAACATAACCACATTGGGTAAAGTGTTGCAACTTTATGGGGGTTCAGATCTACTATTCCCACTTCAAACGTAAGTACATTGAAGAAAGTGCTGTACTTTTATGTGTGTGTCGGGGGAGTGGGTCAAATTTACTATCCCGACTCCAAATGTAACCACTTTGGAGAAAATGGTGGACTTTGGGTGGTGGATCAGAGATACCATTCCCACTCTAAATGTAACCACATTGTGGAAAGTATTGAATTTTTGAGAGTTCAAAATATTCCAATATTAAAAAAATATATTTTTTTTTTAAAATGCAGGACATTAAATAATTAGATTTTTCTGCAACTAAAAAACTGAAAAAGACTAAAGACTGTATAAGAATGAATATATATAAATCCTAAGTATATAAATTTATCACAAAAATGTTAGAAAAGAAAATGAAAAATGAACACAAAATTTTTTTAAATTACCAAGCTTCTCCTCTCTATTACCCAAAAAACACAGCATACAATTCCTAAAATTATCACTAAAAAAACATTTTAAAAACAAATATATATACTAAAATAAAAAATATGCAAAATACACGTTAAACTATATAAATTAGAACAGTATAACACATAATGATATTTTTAAGAACGATGGTAAAAAAAACTTCAAAAACAATAATCTCACTTGTGATATTCGTAGCCACAATATTTATGAATTCACACTATTTCAGACACAATGGGCCTGATTCATAAAGGCAAACTTAGACATTTGGGCTAAACTTAGACCAAACGTCTAAGTTTACAACTTGGAAATTCACAAAAGGCATTTACGAGTACTATCTTTATGTCTGCCATCGGGGCGGAGATCCGGTCCGAGTGCGGTCATAAACATATGTACTTGTAAATGCCCTCCGTGAATTCCTAAAGCGGTAAACTTAGATCAAATGTCTAAGTTTAGACCAAACGTCTATGTTTTCCTTTGTGAATCAAGCCCAATATTTGTGGCTCACGACAATCTTTCAATGATATTTTGTCAGGAAACCATCAGACTAATGTCATACCCTAACTACCTCAATTCATTAAGAAAGACTCAGTCAACAATGTAAAAGTGGTAAATATCTGACAAAATTAGCCTGCCTCACTTTTTGTTTTGCCTCCCTGCACAGTTAAACACAGTTTCAACTGTCCTGTGATTCATTAAGACCACCTATCCTTCCCTCATGGCACCAAAACAATTCCCACATACTCCACACTGTAAACCCACACTCCAAATATCAAGCACCTCTAATGGAGTTGTGCACAACCCTTCCACCAAGAAGTGTTTCGGGATCCTGGAAGGGGCATGAGGCTCTGCGCAACATATACCACTATGCAACACTGTGTGATCCTAATTGCCTGGGCAAAATACAAGTGAGTGGACTAAATAAAGTATAGATGGTCACTTGGAAAAATGGTCAAAAGAAAGTAGTATGGTGGGAGAGAACAAAAATAGAACAGTGCTAATTATTAATTTTGAACTGTGCATCATGATTCATCCTGGTACAAGGAAATAAAACCTACACAATGCAGATGGACAAGGGTGAAATAAACTTACTTAACCATGAGCAATTAATAGGTGCAGTATTGTTGAACAAAGGCACAGGATGTGGGAGCTGCCCTTAATTCAAAATGATAGTGGAAGACTTAAGTCACAAGAATTTTGCATTGCTGTTGTTAATTGAATCTCTGCTTATCTCTTCCATTCTTACAACGCTTGATCAGTAGTTTATCCTTCTTTACTCAAGGGATAGCCATAGTGTCACGCAGATCCCTATGCCTCTCAAGGAACGGCTAATAGAGCCCCTGAATGTCCACTGTGTCCTCACAAAAAAATCTAAGCAGCATTACACAAGTTCCAAAAAGTCACAATCTAATATATAATTCCACGGCGTAACATTATTTGTGGGAAATCAATACCTTTCACCTTTGGTTAAGTGTAGTGTCAGATTGTGGTGTTTGATTTTTTGATTCTTTACCTATTCTATTATCCCTATTTGCTAGTGGTCTGCTGTCATGTAGTTTGTGTACATAATGAAAATTGCCATCAGTGGCTTTTGGAGGCAAGGGAACTGTCAGCAATCATGCCATTTGTCCAGTCAAATAGTGTCAGCTAGTTCCTGTTTTTGAAAGCATTACAAAGTAAGTAGCAATGTTCAAAGCATACTTTGCAAATTGTAAATGTGCTTCTGACTTGCAACGCTCAAATTGCATTTTAGTCAGAAGAGAGGGAATGAAAGAGGCATCTTCCTTCCTCCTAATACATTATAATGGAATGTATCAATGGTTTGCATTTGCAGTCCCAAATCATTAATGGATATCAACCCTCTCCCTGATTAACAACCCACTGGCCATGTTAGATGGCCATGTCTGCAGGGTGTTGGCTTGACAATCTCCTGTCTTTAGGCATAGCCAATTTTTCAAATAGCAGTTAACAGTGCGAAGGGATACTAATATAATTGGGGCAACTCTCAGTGAGCTTGAAGACACCCTTAAGGGCCTCCCTCAGAATATTGACATGCAGACCTTAATGGACTTCCCCCCATTATTGACATGCAGACTTATGCCTTGAATAAGGTTGTGAAATGTTAACTAGGCATTGCAAAGATGCTCTGTAATCATCTTTGTAGTTTGGGAAAGAAATTTCAAGGCAACATGCCTGGAATATGAAGATATTAGAGGCAATAAGAGGTGTGGTGCAGTGGCCAGGGTGTCTGACTCCGGAACACGTGGGCTAACGGTTCGATCGCAGGCGGCAGGTTAGCCCAGCACCTTGTGACTCTGGGAAATAGCTTGCTTAATCTTCCCGACGGCCCCCAGCGCTGAGCCACCTCACCTGAGGTAGTTGTGTGCTTTACAAATGCTGGTATTACGTATTAATAATAACAAACAAATGCCAATGCCACACTGACCCACAAACCCTGATATCAGTCTTGTTGCAACACTCACAAACCTACCACCTCCACCAAAACTACCTTCACCGCCATCAACCCAACCACCTTTGTCGCTTTCCCCACTCCCAGCTTAACCACAACTAACTCTACCACCTCCACCATAACCAACTCAACCATCACCAATTTGAGCACCACCAACAAATGCACCATTACGAGCAGACTCACAAGTCACATTTACTATTGCATAGATGAAGTCAAAGGCTTAACTCCCTCTAATGAATCTAGAATTCACACATTCACTCCTCTGTAAATTACATATCCACTCAAACACACTGTTAAAGTAACAGTTGTATGCAACATTTGTAAAGCTACCTTTGACCAACTTTGAAAGAAACAATTAATAAAAACTAACCTAATGAACGTTTTCAGTTGATTGACATTATAAGAAATTTGGAAATAGAACAACTACATCAAAAATAAATGAAACCTTTTTTTGGTTGCTTTAAAATTTTGACATTCATAAAAAGAAATTATATTTGTATAAGTATTTGCAAAAAAAATATTTTCTTTTTGGTACTGTTCTTGGGATTGAGCAAAAGGAAAATAAATTGTGTCTTAGTTCAGAAGGTAAATATGAATGTGGTGGGAAAAAAACACACAGGGAAATTTCAGGGGCAAATCTAAGTACAAAGGGGGAAACAGATGAAAAATATATGTACAAAACAGCGTCCAAAGTAAGCAATCCATACAAATATAGTAAAAATTCCTAATAAAATGTCAACAATTCTAAAGAAAGTCAAATGTTAAATATCCAAAAATGTATAAAGCCAAGTGAGTGGGGGTATCAGGCCACTGATCCTGGTTTGGGGACAAAAGCTCATGGCCATCCTCAGGCTTATCCTCTACCACCAAAACAATATTATTCTACATTGAGAAGACGTCATATGTCTGGCTGATGCTGGACCAGACACATCTTTGGAAATGTAAAGCACAAGGGTTGTTGAGGAAACAACTAAAACAGATGAACTGGAAGACAGCACCTCAAGAGGTTGGTTGGCTTTTGCAGACAGATTAGATAATATTGCTGCTATCAATGTAGTTATGAGGCTACATAGGGTATCATGATGTGTGTGGTAACTGTGCATATAAACTACTGCCTGTCCTGGAGATTGGTGAATGAACATCATCTATGCACCTCAGTACCTCCCTGAGAGCAGTCACAGTGACATAATCAGATGGAAATTAATGGGCACTATATGAACACTCACTACTTTCAGGAGCCAAAGTGTCCATCAGCTGGTGCTGTGGCTGTTCCAGGAAAGCACTTGGAGTAGGAAGAGGAGAGGAAGGCTACGTTGAGGTGCAGCTGGAGGCCCTAATGATATGGGGGCTTCTGTAGTTAAGGAAAGGTTTGTATCAGGCCCACATGATGGTGGGGGTCTGCTCTTTGGACACCACAAAAAGGTCTTGGCCAAACCCTGGACGAGCTTCCTTGTCTAACTCCTCCTGGCTGGTGGTGTCCAACTCCTCCATCCCCACAGTGGGTTTGAAAGCCTCCTCCCAGAGTCTTTCGGTGGTTGAACGTGTGTCTGTCCTGGCAGGTGCACTCTCCCTGCCAGTGGCTAGTTCCTCATGGTCGTTGGTTGTTGAAAATTCTCGTGCCCACCTTGAAGTAGTGGATCTGGATATTCACCCAGGCCATTACTCAGATTCTGGTTGGCCAGCTCTGTCTCTTGAAAAGGAATGAGAGCAAAAGAAAAAAATGCTGAGTGTACACATTTGTTACGTTATATATTGACACACACACTTTTCTAGGATATTATATCCAACAGTAAGAGATTAATTTATGTTGAATTTTACTAGAATTTAACATGGTAATGTGTAAGCCAAAGGTATACATCTCTAATGTTTTTCAGAACATTGTAAAGGCAGTCAGTCAATAATAATATTTTCTTTTTTAAATCAGCCTTCAGCACTGGGCTTATTTTTGTGATAACAGACACTGACAAATGAAAACCTATGGCAAAGTACTCCTAGAATGTTGCATAACACACAAAAATGAGATATTTTCAGTAAAACTTCTTCGTTGTTATTACAATTTAAATTAAAAATAATATCCAATGAAGGATGTCCTCTACCATACATGATGTAGGTCTTTAATGGGTTAGAACAGAAATATATTACAGCCTGTTGGATAGCAAATTAAAGTTATAGAATTATTCTTTGCAAACATATATGTAAGAAATATTAAAATATTACTTAAGTTCAGTTACAAAACATTTCCAGAAATGGAATGTGAAAAACAAGCATGACATTTCAAAATGTTTTCACTTTGCCAATTTAAGCGGATAAGTTTCATTTAAACCCATTAACCATTTACATGCATTTTTTAAAAGCAATAATTCAATCCATTTTCAAAACAAGATATGGAGGGGTATGGCTAAGATGACAGACAAGTGTGACGTGTCTCTGTGTCTCTCTGGCCCCTCCACCGGACCGGACTGTCTTACTAGCTGCCGTTCGGAGCTGACTACCCCCTTTTGCTTTGCAGAGAAGGAGAACATTGCAGAGTCTAACCTGGCAAACTCGTGGGCCACGCGGAACTCTGTAACACCTGGGACTCCCAGGAGGGTATCATAACGCCCACAGCATGGTGGAGCACTAGCTGGAGCTTTGTGTCGGGTGGAACCTGGAGACTCATTGTTTCTCAGCAGGCCTCGTGGACGGTAGGGCCCACTACTTGTAGGTGTGGTGAGTTAGCAGGAAGGCAAGAAGTGGAGACGGCTTGCCGACTGGCTTCTGTGCCACCTGTTGGGCCCGTTCACACCTTGGACAACTTCTGCCTGGCCTGAGGGCCGCTGGCCTACTCCCTGCGTCCGGACGGCGGTGCTGCCATAGGCCCGAAGTGAAAAAATCCTCCCCTTCGAGCGCTGCAGACACCCCAGCCTGTTATCACGTGATCTGGAGCAGGAAGTGATGGACAGGTAAGCCTGTGCTTGAGTGAGGGAGCTGAAGCCGCAGGGGTGACACGCGCTTCTGCCTGGCTGGAGACAGCGGCTGTAGCTACGGTGGCCCCGATTAAAGACTGGTCCCTGCCTCGTTGGGCCTTCCGGCTGGGTTGAGAGGGCACTGTCTGTTAGAATTGAATGTGTCATTGCCCCATCATTTTTGTTGTATACTGTGTTATGTTAGCATTCATGTAGCTATTTTGTATTGACCGCTATTACATATGCGCGTGACCACTCCCTTCTAACATTATGCGGGTTAAAGCTAGCATCTGTGGTGCCATTTTCTGCCAAGTAGCCGCCGTCTTGCGCTGTGATCAAAACCAGGCCTCCGTGCCTCTCTCTGCTTGTCTCAGCAGAAAGCTGCTGTTCAGTTATTTCCTCTTATCGTATTCAAGGTTGAAACCCAGATGTACTAATGAATAGCTTATTCTGCTCTTGCATGCCTATTCCTGGTCGTAGTTATGCTCCCACACTAGAGAGAGCAGAGACCGGACAAGACTACCTTGGGAGCCTGATAACGTATACCCATTCTTTAGGTGGTAGCTCATCCTTCTGTACCTTCTTTTGTTCAGCTTTTGCCCAAGCTGTATTTTTCCACCAGGGGCGGGACTTGGGAGGTGTTGGAAAGCTTATTCTGTGTTACCAAGTGTTCTGAAGTCAGTCCGTCAACAGCTATCCCATGAGGCTGGTCAGACAGGACTCCACTGCAGTGTACTTACTAATAAAGGATTTAGTGTGTACTCTCCACTGTTGTCCTGACTCCTCATTTCTGGAAAGGCAGAGGTAGTCGCTAGTGACCCGGTAGGCCCATTTTGGGTCACGTCCTTCACATCCGGGCCCTGGTGAGTGCTGCAGCAGTGGTTCAACAGAGCTTACCTGAGCAGCGTGGACTGAGCCTGGGAGTGTGGGTAGCGCCCTGATAGACTTGAAGGCCTAGCATTGTGGGGGCATGACACCTGAGACCCCGGCTGCCTGTCCACATGGCATTCTTGCCCTGGTTCTAGTGCAGGACGAGCGTCTTGGAACTGGAGTGGGGCCCGTGTCACCTGGGCCTTCTGCTCGAGCTGGGTTTGCCAAACCACCAGGACCCAGGACAGTGATTGGACGCTGTCAATAGAGGACCTCCGTGCGGGCGTCCATACTAGCATCGAACCCTGGCCGGGCTGACAGGGTGCTGCATGCCATAGAGACTCGGGTCAGGGGTGTTGAAAACCCTCTCTCCCACCCCTCTACTGAGAGACACATTGCTTCTGCGGTGTAGCCCCAGTTAAGATCAATGATCTACACTGTGGACTTGACCCTCTGCTAAGTAGAGCATTCTGGGATCAACAGCAGCGAAACCCACACTTCACTTCTTGTACATCATTTTAATCCTCATAGACATTACGGCGACTGGTCGATGGAAAAAGGACCACACATTAAAATATATGCTGTTCAAGCCCAGAGGACAACAGGGTGGTGAACACCTTCTATCAATAGGTCTGGACTCTGCATTGGATGGTGAAGATGCGGATGTCCCAGTGACCCGACCCTTCTAGGAGGCTCTTTTTGCTTCACTTAAGGAGGACATTGAGACCCTCAAAAAAGACCTCTCAACAGAGCTCAAAGAAATGCTGCAAACAGTTGACATCTTGGGGGACAGAGTGTCTTCCCTGGAAGATCATGAAACCATTTGGGAGAAGGAACTTGAACAGATGCAACAGGAACTTCTTCGCCTCGCGGGATCAAAATCTAGATCTACAAGCCCACACTGAAGATCTTAAAAATCGATCCTGGTGCAACAACATTTGCATTAAAGGTGTAGCATCTGATGCAGAGAGATCCAACACCTGCTTGTTGCTGAACTCTTTTGCTTGATTTTGCAAGCCCTCCAGGAGACAAACATTAAACTGGATTGTGTCTACAGAGTGGGCCCTGTGAGGCCAGACTCACCTCCACCAGCAGATATTTTAGTGTGTGGCCATGATTATATGCTGAAAGAGTGCATATGGCAGGTGGCAAGAGAGCATTACCCAATTAAATTTAAGGGCCATCACCCAACCATCTATCAAGATCTAACTGCCTCCACCCTTCAAAAGTGAGCCACACCTCTGGAATCAGGGCATCTCCTACACTTGAGGCAATAATTTCCAGTTGGTATCCATTTGCAAGGCAAACTCCACCAACTCCGCTCCTTTGAGGCAGCCTGTTGACTGGTCACCATTGAGGACTCCCCAGCAGATGGTTACTTAGTGCGGAGAAGCAGGTGGACATCAACAACGACATATTGCAGGGACCTCGGTTGAGGCACTTTGCCCAGACTCAGAGACAATAGCAAAGGACCTCCGGGTAGTTTTAGCGTCCTTGTCCAGAAACTCAGCAGCTTCAGAAGAGTCCTGAACTTGGTTGAATTGCACCTTCCCTGCTTTATGAGCTGGCGGATTGGCCTGGGGGCAGTGATACCATACCCTTGGGACACTACATACCCCCTTGCCACTTCCTATACCACCTGGGAGTTCACAGTGTGTGACTGCACAAAAGAAGCTGCTCCTAGAGAAATGACCGAAAAGCTGTCTAGGTATTCCACATCGTCTGGGAGGATGAGCCAACACCAGTAGGTTCACCCACGAGAGACGCACCTTGATGTAAGTTTGACTACAGGGGTCTTTCCTCCACTCTCTTCCCATGGGGCGTGCAGGATACTACCCAAGGGTTTGATGAGAGTCCTTCCTAGGTAGAGTATGACAGAGGTCATCCCACCAAGTGGTAATTTCTAAACCATAATTTTTGTAATAACGGAACCCTTTCATTTTTTAGTCCTGATGAATGCAGCGAACCCTTTGGCTAAAAAGCAGAACAATGTCAACCACAATAATCACTACGGTGAGGGGATAATAATATCTCCATGTTCACCGTTCTCATTATTTTAGCACCATATAGCTACTACCCTTATTAAATGTAATTTGGTAACTGTACTGGTTTTTAATTTCACT
Source organism: Lissotriton helveticus (assembly GCF_964261635.1). NCBI lineage: Eukaryota > Metazoa > Chordata > Amphibia > Caudata > Salamandridae > Lissotriton > Lissotriton helveticus. The sequence continues at coordinate 749,277,089 of NC_136069.1, read as the reverse complement.
CACTTAGTTTTAGAAGTGCCTCCCTGTCTCCAGGTGAAGGCCCACCCTCTACCAAACCAAGGGGCATATTAGCAAGGGCACTATCGCCGCTTTAGCTGGACTTTTTCCCGCTAAACTGCGATAATTGTATCGCCCTATTAGCAAGCTGTGGCTAACAGCAGTTAGCGACAGCTTTTAGGCGATAGCGACCGGTTTGGGGCCCACTTTGCATGTCAGCGATATTTATCGCTAATGACATGCAAAGTGGGCATACCCAACCTGTTAGCGACTGAAAGCAGTCGCTAACACAGCTATCGCCTATTAGCAAGGCAGGCTGTGCGATTAAAAAAGTCACGCTAAGCGCGATTATCGCCAGAACCTAACGCCTGCTCAGACCGTGACTTAACCTGTATATCTAATGGGAGGTGGATATTCAGGTTAAGTCCCCATTAGCGTTAATGCCTGAATATCGCTGGATTTCTGGCGATATTCAAGCATTGAGCCGCTATCGCCGGATATTGTATCGCATTAGAAATAAACGTTGCTAATAGCATGTTATCTCTACGATAATATCCGGCGATAGACGGCGATATAAAAAAATGCGGTAAGCGCATTTAGCGATAAATATCGCTATTTGTTGCTAATATGCCCCCAAGTTTCTAGAGGGTGAGGACTGCCGATGATGAAGCATGACACCTGGTGGTGTGTGAGGACAGTCCATCTCTTTTTGTGAGATGCCAGCGCTCACAGCAAATACCTAAAGACAGTTTTTCAGTCATTTCTCTAGGAGCAGCTTCTTTTGTGCAGTCATTTTGTGTTGAACGCTGGCTCACTTCTAGTGTCCCGCACCTCTAGTTCCCTTCCCCTGGATTTCCCTGGGGTTAGTGTGTTTTCAATTCACATTGTGTACCCCAAATGAGGAACACTTTCTTGTTAGTTACCATGTTTAGTTATATTACTTTTTATCTCTCTTGGATTGGAAGGAAACTGCAGATAACTATCCTTTTTCGCTACCTCTTTGGGTCTTGACCTCTCACATTTAGCCATGCTCTTTTTAACTCTACCCTGGGTTTAAGCCTATATTAACAACTCAGTTAAGGGAAAGGTCACATTATCTTATTTGGAAAGTTCAGGGGCCCACCTATGTTTACAGCTTGTCAGACATTTTCAGTTATATCCATCTTCTCAACAAAATGCCTTCAAGCCACAGAACTTGGCAAGTTCTGTGGCTTGAAGGCATTTATCTGACAAGCTTGATATAAAACAAAAAGAATACACTCAGGACTGACATTTGGACTTTGTTTGTCACTCTGATTTATATGCTTTTTGCTCGGATTACCAACTGTTTAATTTGCTTTTGGTGGACTTAGCCTACAGCTTACGACGTGAGGTGGTTGTTGTATGGTGACCCTTGAGCATCGGCATCTATTAGGATACCCATTGTCATTACTACTATCACTTCCCTGTGCAGATTTCCCCTACCACCTTCCTGTTTCCTGTTTGCCCACCTATGTTTACTCCGGGAGACGTATCTTGTGGCATGGGATTGTCCCCTTTTGCGATTCCAAGCCTTTCCACTACACTTTTTCTCAGTGAACCCTTCTAAACCAGCAGTAATCGCAATCCTGGTTTCTAACTCTTTCCAAGGCAGGGTAGTCCCTAAGCTCTCAGAAATACGAGGACGACTGCTAGCTCATTTCATCACCCTGGGTAATCATATATTTAAACTGGGAATTGTTTACGCCTCCGACAAAGACCAGGAACTGTTTCTACATCATTCAATTGTAGTAGTCATGACAACACAGGACTGTCAGGTGCTTAATGTGGGAGATCTTAACTTGGGGGCATATTATCAAGGACAGGCGTTAAAATTATCGCCGCTTTAGTGGCATAAAACGACCGCTAAAACGGCCATAAGCCCATTATCGCCGCTTTAGCGGCAGTTTTCTGCCGCTAAAGCGGCGATAATTCTATCGCCGTACTTGATAATATGCCCCTTGGTGTTTATAATAACATGGACAGATCTGACAATCGCCACAGCCAGTCTGGGACGCACTCTGAGATGGGGGCAATTTGGCTGTTGGGGATGGGACTGGTGTACATCTGGGTTCAACTACATCCCAACACATGGGACTACACTTTTTATTCTCACACCCACAAAACTTGCATCCTCATTGATTATTTTTTAGGGACCCTGAAATAGAAACTAATGTTGCTGCTGCCGAAATAGAACCTCGCTCTCTATCTGATCATGCAGCGATATCCCTTACATTAACCTACCCTCAGATCCCATCTCCATCTAGGAAGTGGAGGCTATGTGACACACTTTTACCTCACCCAGAAGTTGTTAAAGAGGTTGATAAGGCAATACTTAGTTTTCTTGCACTAAAAGACACCCCAGACACCTCTAATGTAACGCTGTGGGAAACGATAAAAGTTGTCATTAGAGGTGAATTTAGAGCAATATCAGGAGTGGATAATAAGATACACCAGGAAAAAAGGGAGCAATTGACACATCAAGTCCAGAAACTTCAATGCATTCATAAAAGAACTGGCGTCCTACATGTGCGGCATCAGCTGTAAGCTGAATGGACACAGCTAGCCTATAATAACCTAGACAAAGCAGAGTATGCTGCACTTCACCTTAGACATTGTTATTATGTCTGGGGTAATAGGTGTGGATACCTCTTAACTGGCAGGTTACGGGCACAAGACAATCCGTTGGGGTACATGATATCTTAGGCCCAGACGGTACTGAATATACAATGGTGCCCAGATTGCATCCATTTTTTAGGACTTCTACAGCGAACTCTTCCAGCATCAGGACTTGCCTTCTGTAAACCCAGGCCTCAATCTCCGAGAGGCCCACTCTTCGAAAATAACCCCGACCCTGGCGGCTGATTTAGATTGCCCCATAAGAATTGAAGAGGTCATCTCTGTTATTGCCTGGAAAAAACCTAATAAGTCACCAGGACCAGACAGCTTCCTAGCAGTTTTTTATTAACCTTTTTGCTCTTCCCTCACCCCAATATTAACCAGATTGTTTAATTTCATCCAGGGTCTGGACTGGATATCACCTTCTATGCTTCAGGCATCCACAGTAGTAATACCAAAACCAGGAAAAGATAAACGCCAATACGCTTCCTGTCGGCCGATTTATCTCCTTAATGTAGATTATAAACTCCATAATTGCTCCAGATCAAGCTGGGTTTGTCCCGCATCGCCAAAGTAGCGATAACATGAAAAGAATGTTCCATCTTATTGACAAAGCTCAGTGTTCTAATTGAGAACAAATGCTCTTGGCGGTTGATGCTGAGAAGGCATTCTGCCGAGTTCATTGGTCCTACATGCAAGAGACACTTCAACATTTTGGGATTGGGATGTGGTTTAGCTCCTGGATCCTTAGTAACTATTGCTCCCCAACAGCTACTGTCAGAGTCAATGGCCAGACCTCTGCTCTTTTTTCCATTTCCAGAGGCACCAGTCAGGGCTGTCCTCTGTTGCCTCTACATTTCCCACTTTATATGGAGCCCCTAGGGCAGAGGATCAGAGAAAGTCCTGATATTAATGGTATACTCTTTAGTGGGGCAGGAACATCTCATCAGTCTTTATGCTGACGATGTCCTGGTTGCATTGGAACTGCCAACTAGTTCCCTTCCCACCTTTTTTGAAGAGTTTGATTTTGGGTAAATGTGCATAAATCTCAAGCCCTGGCTCTCTCTTACATCGGCTACTCAATTGGCTCTTTTGACTAAATATCCACTACAGTGGATAGTGTTCTCTATCCCCTATATAGGTATACAGCTGGCATCTTCTGTAAAAGCCACAGCATCCTTCAATTACAAACTATTATACCAGCAGATCAAAACAGACCTCACCAGAGAGGCCCCACATCGCCTTTCCGGGTTGGGACGGGTGGTGGCGCTCAAAATGTCAGTTTTCCCCAAGATTCATTATTATTTCAGGCACTTTCAGTGAAACCGCCTGCGGGTCTGCTTCAGCTTTTGCAGCAAGCTATTAATTGTTTTGTCTGGGTGACTTATAAATCCCCTGGAGAAGGAGGTCTTGGCATACCATGCCTTTTACAATACTATCAAGCAGCACAGCTTCATTTCATCCTTGAATGGTCTTGGGAAGAATCAGAACAGCATTGGCTTTTCATGGACAGAGCAGTATTGGGTCAACATCTCTGGAATATCCCTTTCTTTACCTAAATACTCTAGACTGAGAAACCTCTATTTGTCAACCATTACTAAATCTTTCTTAGAGGTCTGGGATCGAGTCACCACATGAAAGGGACTGAACTCATTCCCTTTTCCACTCACCCAGATTGTGGGTAACATAGATTTCACCCTAGGACTGAATTCAGCAGAATTCCATCTATGACAACGAATCAACTGCTGTTCCATTGGCCACCTATTCAACACAGAAGGCCTATTGTCCTCTGCTAGCTGCCACTCAGAACTTGCTGTACCCCAAACAGAGCGGCTTCGTTATCTCATAATCCGGCACTGGGTAATGTACCCCAGGGTTTGCGCTGGAGCCCAACGATCGCTCACCGCCTTCGAGAAATGGATGGCATTGAAGCCCAATGATAAGCACCTGATCACTGAGCTATATAAGCTACCACATCAGTCTACCCTTCAAATTAAGCACACGGGTCAGAGACGTTGGGAGATGGAATTGGGCTGCTCCCTTACCATCAGAGAATGGGAGAATATATATTACAGAGTGCATCACACCGCCATCAATGCGGCCACTGTAGAAACAGCGACTAACATAGCCATTTGCTAGTACCTTACCTCAGTACGTCTGCATCGGGGTAACTCCATACATAAACTGGATTGCTGGAGTGGATGTGGTTCTTTTGGGACTCTACAGCACTTGTTCTGGGAATGTCCAAAAATGTACCACCTATTGGGCCTTAATTCTGGATGATGTGGATACTCATTTTAATTTTCACGCATTGCTGCTTGAAAGCAGCGATGCGTCACTTCTCAGTGCGCACTCCTTGCGTCATTATTGATGCGTCATATTTATAATATGATGCATCATGGCGCAAGGAGCTACAGATACGTCAGTATTTCTGTCGTATCTGTAGGCGCAAAAGTGACACATTGCTGGAGTGTGTCACAAAAGTGACGCAACTCCAGCAATGTGTCCTTTCATATGGGCAAGTCCCATGTTGTTAGTGCCTGCGTCAGTCTTAGGCCTGCCATGAAGCAGGCGTAAGATTTTGACGCATTAGCGGCCAAGAAATGGCGCAGTGAAATCTTATAGATTTCACTGCGTCACTTCCATGACCCTTTCTTGCGTCAAAACGCCCCTCTTGCATACATTATACTTGGTGCAGGTATAATGTGGCGCAGGGGTTTACAAAGTGACGCATCTACCTAGATGCGTCACTTTGTAAATATGGCGCAACAAGGCGCATTTTCTACGCCACTGGTGCGTCACAAAAAGTGACGCACCGGCGGCGTAAAAGTGACGCACAGCCTCATAAATGAAGCCCATAGGGTACATTTAAACTAGTTGTTATGATATACGTCACTTGGTGGTACACATAAATGCACTTAGATGCCGACAAACTGTCGGCCCGCTGCTAATTTGTAAAATCCAATCCAGAAACAGCGATAAATGCATACATAAACATAGAGGCGGCCACACACGTCAGCACTATCAACAAACACCCACGGCTCCACGTCCGGGAAAATGCATCAAATGCCACCAAAACATGCGAAATGTAACACTCAAGGTACCCCTGATTGCCACAGGAGCGCCTCATAAAAAACGCACATACCCCCGAAAACAGTACCGCACTAACCGCAGGACACAGTGAGCATCATTACACGTACTCAATCACGCACCACTACAATACACAATCACACGCACCTCAACGTACACAGTTAAACTGTGGGGGCCTCATTTATGAGCCCTTGCGTCACTTTTACGCCGCTGGTGCGTCACTTTTAGTGACGCACCACTGGAGTAAAAAATGTGCCTCGTTGCACCACATTTACAAAGCGACGCATCTAGGTAGATGTGTCACTTTGTAAACCCCTGCGCCACATTATACCTGCGCCAGGTATAATGTATGCAAGGGGGGGCGTTTTGTCGCAAATAAGAGTCATAGAAGTGACGCAATGAAATCTATAAGATTTCACTGCGCCATGTCTTGGATGCTAATGCGTCAAAATCCAACGCCTGCCTCATGGCAGGCGTAAGACTGACGCAGGCCAAGCCCCATGTGAAAGTACACATTGCTGGAGTTGCGTCACTTTTGTGACAAACTCCAGCAATGCGTCACTTTTTCGCCTACAGATACGTCAGAAATACTGACGTATCTGTAACTCCTTGCGACATGATGCCTCATACTGTAAATATGACGCATCATTAGTGTCGCAGGGAGAGCGCATTGAAAAGTGACGCATCGCTCTTTTCACGCAGCGATGCGTCACTTTTCATAAATGAGGCCCTGGAGGTTTTGCTGTCTTTTGAAATCAGATATTTTTTACGCTTTCCCCTTTCAGAGCGGCAGGACCCACCAAATACACAAGATATAAGCAAAAGGACTGTGCGCACCCACCAAAACTGACCGGAGGCACGAAAGTCTCGAGGACAGCATTGACTGTGATGAAGGTCTAAACTTAGCGCCTCGGTTGCGTTGAATTTTGTTTACGCGCTATACAGTTGTATATTTAATTTCAAGGAGTGAACAGGGCAGACACCACCTACAGCCACGTGGGACACATTTACAAATGCATAGAAGCGCCTTTAAGCGCCTTGGCTGCGCTGAATTTTACTTAAGCAATACACAGCTATATATTTATATTCAAGGGGCCTCATTTATGAAAAGTGACGCATCGCGAAAACAGCGATGCGTCACTTTTCACTGCGCTCTCCCTGTGACACTAATAATGCGTCATATTTACAGTATGACGCATCATGTCGCAAGGAGTTACAGATACGTCAGTATTTATGACGTATCTGTAGGCGCAAAAGTGGCGCATTGCTAGAGTGTGTCACAATAGTGACGCAACTCCAGCAATGTGTACTTTCACATGGGCAAGTTCCATGGGGCTCATTTATGAGCCCTTGCGTCACTTTTACACCACTGGTGCGTCACTTGTTATGGCGCACAGGTGGAGTAAAAATGTGCCTTGTTGCACCATATTTACAAAGTGACGCATCGAGGTAGATGCGTCACTTTGTAAACCCCTGCGCCACATTATACCTGCGCCAGGTATAATGTATGCAAGGGGGCATTTTGTCGCAAGAAAGAGTCATAGAAGTGACGCAATGAAATCTATAAGATTTCACTGCGCCACTTCTTGGACGCTAATGCGTCAAAATCTTACGCCTGCCTCATGTCAGGTGTAAGACTGACGCAGGTGCTAACAACATGGAACTTGCCCATGTGAAAGTACACATTGCTGGAGTTGCGTTACTTTTGTGACACACTCCAGCAATGCGCCACTTTTGCACCTACAGATACGTCAGAAATACTGACGTATCTGTAACTCCTTGCGACATGATGCATCATACTGTAAATATGACGCATCATTAGTGTCGCAGGGAGAGCGCAGTGAAAAGTGACGCATCGCTTTTTTCAGGCAGCGATGCGTCACTTTTCATAAATGAGGCCCCATGTTGTTAGTGCCTGCGTCAGTCTTACGCCTGCCATGAGGCAGGCGTAAGATTTTGACGCATTAGCGTCCAAGAAATGGCGCAGTGAAATCTTATAGATTTCATTGCGTCACTTCTATAACTCTTTCTTGCGACAAACCCCCCTTGCATACATTATACCTGGCGCAGGTATAATGTGGCGCAGGGGTTTACAAAGTGACGCATCTACCTAGATGCGTCACTTTGTAAATATGGTGCAGCAAGGCACATTTTTTACTCCACTGGTGCATCACAAAAAGTGACGCACCAGCGGTGTAAAAGTGACGCAAGGGCTCATAAATGTCAGACAGCCACGTGGGACACATTTACAAACGCATAGAGGTCGGGCCTCTATATAGGTCGGGGCTAGAATGCCGCTCCCGGGAGTGAGAGCGGGGGTCTGTCATCCAAGCAAGCTTAGTTTGCCTGTGAGAATCCCACATTGTGAGAAGATTCTTGGAAAGGATCAATAGCCATGAAATGGAGTGCTGCCAGTATTTTAACTAGGGCAGGGGTGGCCTGAGAGTGTGCTGTAAGTAAACCAAGCTCATGCTTTCAGTATGCATCAATGGTTTCCTGGACAAGCTAATGTTGAGGTTTTGCCTGTAAACCCTCTCTATCCACTAATAATTGTCCCTCCAAATGAGGGTCAAAGCTACAAAGACATTCACTGACATAGTGAAGGCCAAAAGAAAATGATAATGTGTGACTTCATTTCTTATGCGGACAGCCTGTATGTGTTTGGTTGCTTTTGAAGTATGTTTCACCTATAGCTGGGTAGTGGAATCCAGAGTCATCACTCCCTCTCCCCTTGCATTACCAGGTGTGTTTCAAGTATTGTACGCCTTGTTATAAAAAATGTAAAATTAAAAACATGTGAATAATAATAAAAAGTGAAGCATTGAATAAAACCTTAAAAAATGGAAAATATAAATGTTTACGTTTTTATGTCTCACTTAGACAGCGCACGTTCTATCTCTTCCAGACCTTTTGTTTTCTAATAATGGGATTAGAGGTCGCTCATTGCTTACCATTGGTTGGCTTCATTGTCACTTTAATTTTCTTGTATCTTATTGGTCAGCTGCTGCAGACTTTCTACCTCTTCCAATGTTTGTCCCTCGCTGTAGCAGGGATGCATTACTTGTGTCTTTCCACTGCTAATTTTTGTTACTTTTTGTGTTTATGAACTCTACCATAGCACATCTTTTTACAGCTGGCTACCTCGTAAACTTCTACCCTCGACCTGTTCCTCTGTCCGCCCTTGTTTGTGTTGCTTGCCCTCAACTTCCCCTTCTCTCCATTGCTGCCACTGTTGTTGCTTGTCCCCACTCTCCCCTCTCCTTCCATTGTTGCTTGTCCCCAGCCCTCCCACCCTTTTTCCGTTGTTACTTGCCCAACCCTTCCACCCTCTGTTGTCTGTATGCTTGCGTCTAGACCCTCCCTCTCCTTGTTGTCTGTTTTGCTGCCTGACTTGCCCCCTCTCTTCATTGCCTCCTGCCCCCTCCATCCACATTGCCACATTGCCTCCTGCCTCCCACCTGCCACCCCACAATAAACGCACTGTGATACAGCCAGTGCTGCCAGCAATAAAAAATACAATTTTAAAAAAGCGCTGTGATGTTTCCTTACAATTTTATCTTTTTTTACTTTCAGTCATGCAGAACAGCAGCGACGCTGCTGTACAACACTGTTAAAGACTTTGATACAGCCAATAGATCTTTCGTAGGCGAGACATATTGGCTTTGCCAATGCTTGTTTTTTCAACTTCTCTTTTCCCTATTGTTATTTCGTGTCTCCATTATCTTTTAAGGGAATGTGTTGCTGTACCTGCCGGTGGCCATCTTTGATGGTTGAATTACTCCAAGGCATGGTTTGAGTACATTTGAGCCTGTGTTTTCACCTTTTGACCTGACTAATTTTAGAAGTTTCATTTGTGAACAGCAATGGTCTCACTCTTTTGTGGGTGTGTGTTTTTAATGTTGTGTTCCACCCTAAAGCCATCTTTAAATTCCCCTTAATACCGCTCATTCGGTTGTAATTGGTCCCCATTTTTCAAACAATCCCCAGTGTTTTTCTCAAATTTATACAAGAAGGCATACCTACAATCGGAGATGTAGAGGTCTCAGCACTTAGGTTTGTGAGCAGCATTTTATAGAATGTGAGTACTACTACTGTAGTACTATTTCATGTACTCCATGAAGCATTTTATAGGTAGTTCAGTGGTGTACAAACAATTAAATACATACACCACATAGCAATGACACAAAGTGGATGATCGAACCGATTTTCATTTTTTTCTGGTCCTGATAGTATCTCAGGTCCCCAGTAATCCCACTTTGACCAGTAACCATAGTAAACAAGCATTTGCAATGCAATCGGTCTCGCCTTTGGGACCTTATATGTATTTAGCTCTGCAGCACATTAGCCTGGGTGCTGAAACATCTACTGTTCTTTAACATGGAGGGAAAATAAGTACCAAACTGCGTGACACGCCAGGTATGGGAACACAGAGAGAAATATTGCTTTTCAGTGGGAAATGGTATAGTCCAAAGCTCTGTTTTGAATATAAAATCAGGGCCTTCGGTGGTCATATCACTGAAAATATAAGATTTGAAAAAATAATATTGTCTACGGGTGCTCGTGTAAGACAATTTCTATTGACTGGAATTTAGAAAATGCTAAAGTGATTCTGGTCTTTTACTGACCTCTGCTGGTCGTTTTCTATCAAGAAAGTTAAATAGAGGCAGTTGCCAGAAAAATGAAAAAAAGAAAGTCCCTAAGCAGAAAGCAATTCTGGTATTTTACTGACCTCTACTGGCTGTTTTCTATCAAGACAGTTAAATAGAGGCAGTTGAACAAGCAGAAAGCAATTCTGGTATTTTACTGACCTCTACTGGTCGTTTACTATCAAGACAGTTCAATAGAGGCAGTTGAACAGAAAAAAAGTCCCTAAGTGGAAGCAGACAAATCCTAGGGATGATCTACAAGGCCCACAAGTACATACACATATAAGTACATACTACAGTACATACAAGAGGCCTCGGATACTCGACCTAAAAATGGCTGTAGCAGGATTACTTGGCCCATGGTAATGCTGTGGATCTGTGAAGGCGATGATCCTTTACCTGCCTGCATGCTTTTGGATAGCTGGAAATTGCATTAAAATAAAGAAGTACCCGAAATAGCTCAGGATTCATATTACTCATTCATGCAAATCAATGCAAATGAGAGTAATATAAGCAAAGGCCATTGCCGGCCCAGTTATAAAGGGAAATAGATATAATATAATTCTGTCTGAGCCTTTCCGTTAAGTAGAGGAGTATGTGCTTGTTTGCAAACTAAGGGTGAGACTTTTGGAGCCATGCCTGGCTAGCGTTTAGGAAGAACAATAGACGCTGCAGTATGTAATCTAGCCTCCCACCTGACAGTGTATATGTCTGGCATACATTCAACGCAATGGTTGATTTGATTGGCAGAACAACAATCAAGCCAACCTTCTTTTCTAAGAGCATGCCTTGGAATAAACTCACCAGAAAATGAATAGACATGTTTGAACATGCCTGCAAAATCCGCCATTTTGTTTCCTACTCAAGCTGCAGCTGCGAGCTGTGTCGCAGATAATACAGCCTCCTATGCATCGAATGCCTTTGGCTCTCTCCAACGTTAAAATAAAAGACTTCTCCTGGGAAATAAAGGGTTTCCTACTCTGTATAATTGCTGCCGGCATTATGTAATCCACAAAATCCGGTCCTCCTCTGGGAGTTGCTAGAACGGAGAGTCCTCAGAGCCCCATTTAGCTCGGTTATTGCACGACCCGAGACGTCAGTTACATGAATTTTGACATACATCATGTTTTCGGAGCTTAGATTTTGTTTTCGGAGGAAACGAAGAAATTGTGCTCCAGATGCAAAGGATGTGATTTAATAGAGCGGTGCGGCTTCCTGTTGTATTAGCGTGTGGAACCAGGGGATTTAATGCCCCATCAATCACCAGACGCCGCCGTCACAATCCGCCCACACGGGGGCTCAGATCTAAAAACTAAAACAGGTATATACATTCATGAAGTTGCAGGCCCTAATAGATCAATCCATCATAATTTCTGGCTAGAAAATATAATAATGTGTTCTTTTAGCAATGCGTGCAGCATTGTGATGTGTATGCACAATACACAGAGACAGTGCCCAACAAATATTGCATGATACTAACAACAGACAAAATAATTTGCAAATAATTAGCAAAATAAACCAAGTTCAGGTTATTGTTTTTCTGCAATGTTTTGGGCTTTTGTAAAACGCTGCATGGTGCTGTTAAGCCACCTTTGAAAGTTGATGTAGACTAAATGGCACAATTAGTGCATGGACTAGGTATGTGAGTGTTCCTTGCTAACTTCTGTTTAGTTATGAATAACATGGGCTTAACATCCCCAGTTTAACAGATGTACGAAAGACATAAAAAATATACATATGTGCAAGTAAAGACTTGACACAAGCAACATAAGATTGTGGCTACGAGAGAAGAAGCAGTGAGAAAGCTAAACAGTGGCGGCTCCTCTGCTAAGGCGGAGGAGCGTCGCCCTCTGCTTTTTTGCTGTGAGACAAAGGGAAGATAAAATGATAATAACTCACATTATTATTATTTTATTTTCTCCAACTTCCGTCCGCTTTGTGTTATGGGGTGGAGGCAGAGTAGGAGTGGTGGCACCCTCCTAAAGTGCACAGTGACTGCTTGGCCGGCCCTCTCGGGCTGCACAGAACAGTTTTGCGAACTTCACATGTTCTCCATGCAGCATGCATTACAGCCTACATGGAGAACATGCCAAGGCCCCCACTCAGCGTCTGAGCGCCGAAACACGACGCTAAGACCAACCACAACGCTGCTAAGGCATCAATGTGATTGGATGACTGGTTGGCTGGGCGTGCTTCTGATATGGCCAAGCGCGGGTGAACTATGGAGGTGAGATAGCGGCGACAAGGTACTTTTTCATTTTGTTTTTATTCGAGCTTAAACCGAGTCCTCCCCCCCCTCTCGCTCCGCCCCCTACCTCTTGAATCTTCCCCCACTCCTACCCCCTTATCTCCGATCAGTGCCGCCCACCCCTGGCTAATGAGCTGATGCTTTTAATAGAAAAAATCTTTTGTGGTGTCACTAGATGCACTGGTGGTGTAGTGGTCTGGTGGTGGCAGGTCGAATGAAAGTTTTTTTGCGTTTGTTAATGGTACAATTCAGTCAAATTGGGTAAAAATCGCTATTTGGTAATCGCAAAATGCTAATTTGATACTTGGGCTCATAATATGGTGCTGTGAGATAGTGGTGATTACAAGTGCATTTGTGTGAACAGGTGTTTCTGCTCTTAAGGTAGCAGTTCAGGGATACTGGTCCTGTGCTGTTGTTGCTAGTGTGGTTGGTATTGGTCGAAAATAGTGCAGTGGTGGAAGGCAGTAGTGACATTTTATCAAGATTAGACTACTACAGCTCCTTGTATTTGGGGCTGGCTGCTGTTCTCATTAATAGATTACAGCTTGTGCAGAATAGCGCTGCTAGATTGCTGTTATTCTTGCTGTTGCAGCAGCATCCCATAAGAACCCACATTTTCCTCATTCATCTGCTTGCAGTTCAAAGAAGAGCTAGTATTATGAATTTGCCATAAAGCTTTGGCAAACAAACGGCCCAGTTGTTATTAAATCTAACTGTAAACAGAGTTTACAACGCAACTTTTACCACGCACTACCTTTACCACGCAACTTTTACAACGCAAGTCGTTACAACGACTTGCGCTGGGGGCGCTGTAGGATAGGGAATAGTTAAATTTACTATCCAAAACCTTCCCTACTATCCACGGGGACTGGAGTTGGAATAGTAAATTAAACTATTCACTATCCAGCGCCCCCAACGCAAGTCGTTGTAATGACTTGCGTTGTAAAAGTTGCGGGGTAAAGGCTTCAGTTGTAAAAGCATGCGTAGTAACGACATACATCTAATCTAACAATAGGTTTTACCGTCCATCAGCAACGTTGTGCTCTCCTTCCAGACCTTTGCTTCTGACGCGCTGGTTAGGTTTACAAAATCCAGGATCGGAGCAAAATCTTTTTTCCACCATACAACTAGTTTACAACGAACTCCAGCTGAACAATTGTAATGAACTCAACTACTTAATTTTCAGAAGAAAAAAATAAACATGGCATTCATTCATTCATTCACTGAGTGATGTGAGATGGTAGTGTTGTGTAACTGTGCAATGCTATATATGTGTTAGTGTATGACTGTGAAATAAAATGTAATAACAGTGCTGCAATGTGGTAAGCAATGTTATCATGGGAGCTAGTAACATAATAGTGGCGGTGGTACTGTAGCAGTTGGGGTGGAATTACAGTGCTGGCTTTCACAACATGGTGTTAGCAGTGGTAGTATGGTTCTTGCAGGTGGTAGTAATGTCTGTCCTTGGGCAATGGAAGAATATGCGTGTGATGGTAATGTGGTGGGGTGGTGGTAGCGAAAAGGTGAGGTTGGTAGTGTATTTTTGTAAGGTGTCAGTGCAAAAGGGACAGTGCAATGTGGAAGTGGCAGTGTGATGCCGTCAGATTTTATGGTGAGGTGGTACCGCAGTAGTCGAGGTGCAATGGCGGTGTTTCCTAGTGTAGGGGTATGAGGTGGTGGTGGTCAGGACAGGTAGTGCAGTAATGGAGTAGTTGTGTGATGCACTGGATTTGTACCGGTGCTGGGGGAAGAGTGGTAGTAATACATCGGTGTTTGCAGGCTAGTGCAGTGGTGTAGGGTCACATTGCAATAGTGTGTGGAGGTCAAAAAGCAACCTAAATATAATCAGACAGAAATATCATGCCCTACATATTATTTACAAAAATATGGTCACTTTGAGGTTCAAAATGGAAAATCTACATTATGGGGACAATATTTTTCCGCCCAATACTAAGGACTTAATGTTTCAGTCAGACATTTTTGCTAATGATATTCTGACATACGGCTGGTGCCGACTGGCAGTATCCCATCAAGTTAGGTTATTAACTTAATGGGGTACCGCTTAATAATTAGCGGGTGGTAATCAGGTGGTAGTGAGAGGGTGGTAATACAGCAGTGAGTTATGTTGGGATGATGGTAGAAGAAGGCAGTAGTGTTATGCTGTGGAAAGGTAATGCAGTGCTTTAGAAGTAGTACTGCAGAGTTAGGGTATAAGTGGAATGCTGGTAAGTGGTAGGGTTGTCCTGGGACATGGTATTTCAATTTTCGTGTTGTTTTTCTCAGGTGATAATGTGGTTGGTGTGCACTTCTGTGGTTGATACTATGGTGCTAAAGGTTGAAAGAGGCAGTCAACTATCTTTGAATACAGAAGAGACAAATACCAGTGAAAATGGTTGTCTTGTAAAGACTGCACCTCTGAGAATAGGGTATTCGCCGTATGTTGAGACGTAGATAGGTTTTCACTGCTGGGTATGGTTATTTTTTATAAGAAGAGAATCAACTATGAACCTTTAAAAAAATAATTTTGATCAGTCAAACTGCAAA
The DNA here is from genome assembly GCF_964261635.1 of Lissotriton helveticus. Lineage (NCBI taxonomy): Eukaryota > Metazoa > Chordata > Amphibia > Caudata > Salamandridae > Lissotriton > Lissotriton helveticus. The sequence continues at coordinate 749,261,927 of NC_136069.1, read as the reverse complement.
AAAAATCCAAGAGACACCTTGTTTCTCAACATTGGCATACATTTTGGATGATAGGTCCTCCGTTTTCCAAATGTATTCTACACTTTCTTTCAGTTGTGGGTGGGAGTTATAAGTTTCTCGTGAAACACTGGTAGCATGCTTGTGTTCAACATCCGAGTAACAATCACCACAACTAGTCTATCCCCAACAAACACCACGGGCCTCATTAATCTAAAGTGTTGCATCGCTGCTGTAAAACAGCGATGTTTTCAGTGCGCCCTCCTTGTGACACCATGGATGTGCCGTATGTACTTTACAGTGCTCCATGTCACATGGAGTGACAGATACGGCAGGAATCCTGACATATCTTTTGGTGCAAAAATGGCACTTTGCTGGAGTGTGTCTGGAAACAGACGCAACTCCAGCAATGTGTCACCATGTGAAAAGGCCTGCGTCACCCCTTACACCTTCTTCAAGCAGGCGTAAGGATTTGACGCAGTGAATCTGTAGAAGTGTTGCAGTGAAATCTCATAGATATCACTGTGACACTTCTCTGAGCCTTTTCTGCGCACGTATAATGTAGCGTAGGGGTTTACAATGTGAGGCATCTGCTTTCATGTGTCACTTTGGAAATATGGTGCAGTGTGGCGCATTTTTTACGCTGCCGCATTGTCACAAAATATGACGCAGTGGCGGCATAATGGCAGCATAAATAAAGCCCTAGATGTCGTGGCAAGATAGCGTCTTTTAATTTCTCCAAAACGGTCATGAAATGATGAAACAGTTACAAGTATGGCATGTGATTTTCTCACTGTTTATTTCCATGCAACTGGTAATTTTCAAAATTGTAACATATTTCTTGCGAATTAGTGCTTACTCATAACATCTTATCGATTAAGAAGGAGGGGAACTTGATGTCTTAGACATGTAGAAAACGTTCTAAGCACCCCAGCTGATTCACATAGTAGAAAGGAATGCTTTTACAACTAGCAAGCAGTGGCACTGTGTAGAACACTCAAAAGCAAGTGCCCTACTAAGGCATATATGTTAAAAATGAAACCAAGATAAGCCTCTCAAACTATATAATATTCAAGTTGTGATGGTCATGGCTTCATTGTCACTTTAATTTTCTTGTATCTTATTGGTCAGCTGCTGCAGACTTTCTACCTCTTCCAATGTTTGTCCCTCGCTGTAGCAGGGATGCATTACTTGTGTCTTTCCACTGCTAATTTTTGTTACTTTTTGTGTTTATGAACTCTACCATAGCACATCTTTTTACAGCTGGCTACCTCGTAAACTTCTACCCTCGACCTGTTCCTCTGTCCGCCCTTGTTTGTGTTGCTTGCCCTCAACTTCCCCTTCTCTCCATTGCTGCCACTGTTGTTGCTTGTCCCCACTCTCCCCTCTCCTTCCATTGTTGCTTGTCCCCAGCCCTCCCACCCTTTTTCCGTTGTTACTTGCCCAACCCTTCCACCCTCTGTTGTCTGTATGCTTGCGTCTAGACCCTCCCTCTCCTTGTTGTCTGTTTTGCTGCCTGACTTGCCCCCTCTCTTCATTGCCTCCTGCCCCCTCCATCCACATTGCCACATTGCCTCCTGCCTCCCACCTGCCACCCCACAATAAACGCACTGTGATACAGCCAGTGCTGCCAGCAATAAAAAATACAATTTTAAAAAAGCGCTGTGATGTTTCCTTACAATTTTATCTTTTTTTACTTTCAGTCATGCAGAACAGCAGCGACGCTGCTGTACAACACTGTTAAAGACTTTGATAAAGCCAATAGATCTTTCGTAGGCGAGACATATTGGCTTTGCCAATGCTTGTTTTTTCAACTTCTCTTTTCCCTATTGTTATTTCGTGTCTCCATTATCTTTTAAGGGAATGTGTTGCTGTACCTGCCGGTGGCCATCTTTGATGGTTGAATTACTCCAAGGCATGGTTTGAGTACATTTGAGCCTGTGTTTTCACCTTTTGACCTGACTAATTTTAGAAGTTTCATTTGTGAACAGCAATGGTCTCACTCTTTTGTGGGTGTGTGTTTTTAATGTTGTGTTCCACCCTAAAGCCATCTTTAAATTCCCCTTAATACCGCTCATTCGGTTGTAATTGGTCCCCATTTTTCAAACAATCCCCAGTGTTTTTCTCAAATTTATACAAGAAGGCATACCTACAATCGGAGATGTAGAGGTCTCAGCACTTAGGTTTGTGAGCAGCATTTTATAGAATGTGAGTACTACTACTGTAGTACTATTTCATGTACTCCATGAAGCATTTTATAGGTAGTTCAGTGGTGTACAAACAATTAAATACATACACCACATAGCAATGACACAAAGTGGATGATCGAACCGATTTTCATTTTTTTCTGGTCCTGATAGTATCTCAGGTCCCCAGTAATCCCACTTTGACCAGTAACCATAGTAAACAAGCATTTGCAATGCAATCGGTCTCGCCTTTGGGACCTTATATGTATTTAGCTATGCAGCACATTAGCCTGGGTGCTGAAACATCTACTGTTCTTTAACATGGAGGGAAAATAAGTACCAAACTGCGTGACACGCCAGGTATGGGAACACAGAGAGAAATATTGCTTTTCAGTGGGAAATGGTATAGTCCAAAGCTCTGTTTTGAATATAAAATCAGGGCCTTCGGTGGTCATATCACTGAAAATATAAGATTTGAAAAAATAATATTGTCTACGGGTGCTCGTGTAAGACAATTTCTATTGACTGGAATTTAGAAAATGCTAAAGTGATTCTGGTCTTTTACTGACCTCTGCTGGTCGTTTTCTATCAAGAAAGTTAAATAGAGGCAGTTGCCAGAAAAATGAAAAAAAGAAAGTCCCTAAGCAGAAAGCAATTCTGGTATTTTACTGACCTCTACTGATAGGTTTTCACTGCTGGGTATGGTTATTTTTTATAAGAAGAGAATCAACTATGAACCTTTAAAAAAATAATTTTGATCAGTCAAACTGCAAAAAAAATCCAAGAGACACCTTGTTTCTCAACATTGGCATACATTTTGGATGATAGGTCCTCCGTTTTCCAAATGTATTCTACACTTTCTTTCAGTTGTGGGTGGGAGTTATAAGTTTCTCGTGAAACACTGGTAGCATGCTTGTGTTCAACATCCGAGTAACAATCACCACAACTAGTCTATCCCCAACAAACACCACGGGCCTCATTAATATAAAGTGTTGCATCGCTGCTGTAAAACAGCGATGTTTTCAGTGCGCCCTCCTTGTGACACCATGGATGTGCCGTATGTACTTTACAGTGCTCCATGTCACATGGAGTGACAGATACGGCAGGAATCCTGACATATCTTTTGGTGCAAAAATGGCACTTTGCTGGAGTGTGTCTGGAAACAGACGCAACTCCAGCAATGTGTCACCATGTGAAAAGGCCTGCGTCACCCCTTACACCTTCTTCAAGCAGGCGTAAGGATTTGACGCAGTGAATCTGTAGAAGTGTTGCAGTGAAATCTCATAGATATCACTGTGACACTTCTCTGAGCCTTTTCTGCGCACGTATAATGTAGCGTAGGGGTTTACAATGTGAGGCATCTGCTTTCATGTGTCACTTTGGAAATATGGTGCAGTGTGGCGCATTTTTTACGCTGCCGCATTGTCACAAAATATGACGCAGTGGCGGCATAATGGCAGCATAAATAAAGCCCTAGATGTCGTGGCAAGATAGCGTCTTTTAATTTCTCCAAAACGGTCATGAAATGATGAAACAGTTACAAGTATGGCATGTGATTTTCTCACTGTTTATTTCCATGCAACTGGTAATTTTCAAAATTGTAACATATTTCTTGCGAATTAGTGCTTACTCATAACATCTTATCGATTAAGAAGGAGGGGAACTTGATGTCTTAGACATGTAGAAAACGTTCTAAGCACCCCAGCTGATTCACATAGTAGAAAGGAATGCTTTTACAACTAGCAAGCAGTGGCACTGTGTAGAACACTCAAAAGCAAGTGCCCTACTAAGGCATATATGTTAAAAATGAAACCAAGATAAGCCTCTCAAACTATATAATATTCAAGTTGTGATGGTCATGCTGTATGCATGTGAGAGAATGAGTTTACCCCCCTGGGTTACTTCTTTCCCTTCCTCATTTACACATTTGTTTAGAAACTGTGATGTCAATCCAAGAATGAGTGGGTTTGGGTTTGGAGCTTGGAGTTTGTGAATGAGAATTGAAACTCATTTGTGCAGTGTGAGCTAGAATGCTAGGTCACTGAATATGGGAGGTTTGCATATATTCTAAAATCAGACATTGGGGGATTAATGTGAAGTTTGGAAAGGGGCTTATGATGCATAATGCTTCCTACAAATTGTTCATGCATGGACTCTCTGGAGAATGCCATCTAGTTTAATCATTTTATCAATTTCTAAGGGAAGTGGATCAGACATCACAGTGCACACACTAGGAATCCTGGGTCAACTACACTTTGGTGTCAGAAGTGCATAGACATCAGAACTGTAAAGCTGGCAGTTCCCTGCCCCAGCTTTATTTACTATGTTCTCCAAGGCCTAACTATTTATGTAATTTCTCCTGGCATGTAAGCCAGAGTGCTTTCACCATGACATATTATAAATTAATATAGAATACTTTAGCGCTACACATAACATATCAGAGGGTAACATATTGGAGGATAACATAGAACACACTGAGAGGAATTAGAGGGTATATATTTGTCAGTAAGGAATCGTTTGAAGACTGTGTTTTCCGTGAAAGAAGGCCAATAGATCAGCAGCGGCCGGCAAAGGTAAGCGCGGCGGGACGTGACAGGGGGGCACACGACAGAACAGGTAATATTTATTTATTTAAATATATCTATTCGGTCGCCTGTCGACCTCCACCACCTCCCACCCGCCCGCCCCTCCCCGCCCCATTGGGTTTACCTGTGCCGGCCGCCGATGCGGAAGATCCAGATTTAATCTGTTGGGGTCTGGGACAGAATTCCATAGTCTTGGAACAAAGCATGCGATTGTTTTGAATTGAATCATTTTAGAACAGTACATTTTAAACCCACTCTGGCATTCAGGACAGGAATATGTGAGTGGTAATCCAGCATGCCAAACATTTGCTGAAAAGTTGAGGCAGGGATCTCCTTCATTCAACATTTTCATTAATTATCTGCATCGGATGGTTTTCGGATTCTACTACAAAAAGACACCAGATCGGCAGGGGTTTAAAAGGTTATTGGTGGAAACGTGATTTAGTAGTTGTGTCACAACAACTTTCTCAGTGAGTTTGCCAAAGTAAGAGAGTTTTGAAACTGGTTTGAGGTTTTTGTGGTGTTGCGGTCTAGTTGCGCGTCACCCCGTGAGTGACGCGAACGGATATCCGGCGGCGGCCATTTTAGGACGATTGGCGCGCGGATTCCGATGCCGGCAGAAGCACGTACCGGCGCTTCTGCAATCTGCATAAATCTTAAAGTGTGGATTAATAGAATAAATACCCCATAACCCAAAGGGCCTCTTGGCATCATTTCTAGGCCTGGTGTACCATTACAACTATACAATGGCGACGAGGTGGCGGAGCTCCATCCATGAATAGGTCCAGAACCCACCACAGAAGAGCAGGTACAAAGCTGTAATCCTCAGGCACATACAAGGGCAAGCAGGATCGTGGCAGTGACGGACAGTGATGGGCGGCAAGAAGGATCGGAGCAGTCCACCCTCAGAGTGCACCACAGTACAGGGAGCAGCTGCAAGCGCGCGCACTGGCAAAAAAAAAAAAGGGGAAAAGCACGAGGGCACTAGACCTCCCCATGGAGAGCGGCGCTGGAGCCCCAGACAGGAAACCAAGTGCACAGGGGAGAGCAGGCTCACCCAGAAGACGCAGAGCAGGACGAGGCATCACCCAGCACCTCCGCCCCAGAAGAGAGTGACGGGGAAGCGGTCAGTAACGCCAGAGGCCTGACCATGTGCGCACAAGCTTCGGCGCTGATGAACCCGGTACCATTCCTGCCAAAGATGGGCGATCCGGAGATGTCCTGGGAGGACTGGAAGCAGTACTTCCTAAATTATCTCTCGGCCTTAGAGGATGAAGGTGAAAACGAGTTTACAGAGGCACGGCGCAAGAAGATACAACTGCACAACCTAGGCCCCACAGGCCAAAGAATATACCTGAACTTAGTCAAACCGGAGAGGGCAGCCACCGACACACGCATGTTCCAGCACACATTGGAGGATCTAGATGCCCACTACAGACCAGTGGTCTGCACAGCCGTTGACAGGTACAATTTCTTTCAAAGGAAACAGTCCAAAGGGGAAACAGTAGATGAGTATGTGGCGGCGTTGCAGAAGTTAGACATCACATGTAAGTTCGGAGTGTTGCAAGAAGACCTGATCCGCGACCAAATAATCATGCACACCGTCATCACATCTATCCAGGAAAAACTGCGGGTAAATGGCGACGCACTGCTGAAAGAAGTCGTGGCGTTGGTAAAGAAGGCGGAGATGTCAAAAAGGTGCGCGGAAGTGGCAAAGCAAGAAAGCAGTCAAAGTGCAGCGGTATGCAGAGTAACTGACATAAGAATTTCAGATGCCAAGCAACGGTCGGGACAACAAGGATCACGCACGTACAAGAGACAGAACCAGAAATCATACAAGAACCAAGGACAAAGGAACACGAACAAGAACTCGTGCTACAGGTGCGGTAGTGCCACCCACGCGGCAAATGACAAGGGATGCCCAGCATTTGGAGCCAAGTGCTCGTTCTGCGGTCTCATAGGGCTCTATGAGAAAGTGTGCGGAAGAAAATCATCAAGGAACGAAGTCAAGTACGTAGCACAAGAGTCAACCCAGGAGAACGAAGACGCAGACGAAAGTGAGGACGACGAAATTCTGATGATAGGAGATCAAATCCTTGGGATTGGAAGTGCCACTGACAAAAAACCTAAATGCGAGATGGAAATAGGCGGAGTGCAAACGACCATGATAGCCGATTCGGGGTCACCTTACACGATCATCCAAAGAAGCATCTGGGAGAGAGAGTTCGCACCCAGAGTCGGACGTCAACTCCTACCGCCTGACATTCACCCAGTGACTTACACCGGGAACCCATCCCAATGGTAGGGTACTGCCCATTGACATTTTCCTTCAAGGGCAGAACAACAGGAGGAAAGTTGTATGTCGCGGAAAAAGGACCATCGGTGTTGGGCTGGAAAGATCAAGGAGCCCTCGGGATAAAGTTGAACCCTGGGGGACACACACAAGTACTCGCTATGGAGGAGGCGGACATTACGAGGTGAAAGTGTGGAAAGAGGAATTCCCAGAAGTCTTTCAAGGCACCATAGGTCGCTTAACAAAGTTCACGCACAAGATTTTCCTGAAAGATGGAGCCAATCCCATCAGTCATAAAGTGCGAAACATCCCATTCAGGGTCAGGACAGCAGTGCAAGAAGAACTGCAGAGGCTGGAGGAGAATGGTGTGATAGAGGCAATTGACAGTGCAGAGTGGTTGGCGCCGTTGGTGGTGGCGCAGAAGCCGAACGGGAAGGTGAGATTATGTGTTAACCTTCGAGAATTCAATAAATGCATTGTGCTGGACAAATTTCCTCTTCCCAGGATTAACGAGATGCTGGCGAAGACCAAGGGGGTAGAGTGGTTCTCCACGATCGATCTCACTTCGGCCTACCATCAGATTGAGCTACACCAATCTTGCAACCACTTGACATCTTTCATCACGCCCTTTGGGTGTTACAAATTCTTGAGGATGCCATTCGGCCTAGCCTCCGCAGCGGCCGCCTTCCAAAAACTGATGTATTGTCTGTTCCACAAAATGGACGGCATTCAATATTTTCAAGACGACATCTTGGTAATGGGAACATCGCGAGAAGACCATGAAAAAAAGTTGAGAGACGTGCTAGACACACTGAAACAAAATGGGCTCACTGCCCAATGGGAGAAATGCAAGTTCGTAGTGAACAAAGTCACCTATTTGGGGTACGAGATAAGCAATCGGGGCATTGAACCCAAGGTGGCGAATGTCAGCGCCATCAAACACGCACCTACTCCAGGGAGTAAGGAAGAAGTGCGGACATTCCTGGGAATGGCAGAGTTCTACGGGAAGTTTGTGCCACACTTCTCGTCAAAGACCCACCACATGAGACAGATACTAAAGGACAAATCGGCATTCCGATGGGCTGAAGAGGAACAAAGGGAGTTCGAGGAGATGAAACGGAACATCTGTGAAGCGGTGCCCATACAAGGGTTCGACCATGATGCACACACAATACTGACCACGGACGCTAGTGACCGGGGATTGGGTGCCGTACTCACACAACAATCAACTGAAGGTTCGGTTTCCACGATAAGCTTCGCATCAAGGGCGCTGGGCCCCAATGAACAAAAATTCAGCGTCATCGACCACAAACCATTGATAAAGGTGCTCACGTCATGCGGACACGAGCGGGTAACCCCCAGGATAGCGAAGATGACGTTGAGGCTTCTTGACTATGTCTACGATGTGGAATACCTGCCAGGACACAAGAACAAAGTAGCCGATTTCTTGAGCCGAACCACAGCCAAAGAAGGAGCAGAGGAGCAGGAAGGAAATGAATGGGAAGACTACGCAATAGCGACGACAGCCGACCCGAAGAAGGCCATAAGCATTCAGGAGTGGGAGGCTGAGTATTCCAAAGATGACAAGCTAGACGCAGTCAAATCCTATGTAGCTACCGGATGGCCAGACAAGAAGACGTTGGACAACGAACTAAAGCAATACTGGGAGGTCCGGGAAGAACTATCTACTGGGGACAACCCGTGATTCCTATTGAGAGGTGAAAAGGTAATACCGCCAACTCCCTGATCGAACATCTCTTGTGTATAGGACACGAAGGACACCAAGGCATTGTCAAAACAAAATGGAGATTGAAGGAAGACTATTGGTGGCCAGGAATGGATAAACAGATTGAAAGATATGTCAAGACATGCGAACATTGCAGCAATGCCGACAAAACGCAGAGGCTGTTACGCCCTTCCCTAGGCAGGCATGAACATCCAGAGAATCCGTGGGAGGAAGTAGCGATAGACATCCTAGGGCCCGTCCTAGATCTACAAGGCACGCACAAATACATCACAGTGCTGATCGACCGATATTCAAAGTGGCCCTAGATTGATGTAACGGAAGACACCGAAACAGAGACTGTACTAACATTCCTAACGGCCATATTCATTAGAGAAGGTATCCCCAGAGGGATATTAAGCGACAATGGACCCCAATTCTCATCGGCCAAGTGGGTCACGTTCATGGAACGCAATGGCATTGCAGTCAGGCATACACCAGTATATCACCCGGCATGTAACGGCCTGGCAGAGAGATTTAACCGGGTGATCATGGGCTCCATCCAAGCAGCAATCATTCAAGGAAAGGATTGGGAAAAGGAGCTGAAGCGATTGATATGGGCATACCACATAACACCTACAGCCACGGGCTACAGCCCCTTCAGGATACTGAGAGGGCACGAGCCGTTCACCAAGGACAATGTTGCCTGGAAGCGCCTCACAGTCCAGAGCCACTGGTCACCAGCGGTAGTCCGTAACAACCTGGAGAAAGCCCAAGCAATATATACCGAGCATTACAATAAAAGACGCAATGCTCAAGAGACCAGTTTGGAAAAAGGAGAATGGGTGAGAGTCAAGCAACCCATTCAGAGGAAGAAAGGGGACAGCAAATTCACACCCCCTCTCCGAGTTGTAGAGCCGTATTCCAGATCTGCATTACTCAGCAATGGCAAAATAGGGTCGCAGGATCATGTAGAGAACTGGGACGTGGTGAAAGAGAGAGAGAGCAGTACGCCCAAGACCGGAGGAGCCACCGAGAGCCCAATGAGAAGCAGAGAGACTGTCACCCAAAGGGAAACACCGAGGACGGGTGAAGGAGAGGAAGTGCAAGGAACATGGACTCCGGAGAGACCAGTGCAAGAAGAGGAATGGAAGGATAGCTGTGAATGCAGAGAAGCTATGCCCAGCCTGGGAGATGTGAGACTGTCACCCAGTAGCTCCCAGCAGGACTTACGGACCCGGAGGGGCAGGAAGATCATGCTACCGAGGAGGTTTGAAGAGTTCCACATGGAGAGCAAGTAAGACTGTTCATGTTGTAAAGTGTAAAAGGGGGAGATGTGGTGTTGCGGTCTAGTTGCGCGACACCCCGTGAGTGACGCGAACGGATATCCCGCGGCGGCCATTTTAGGACGATTGGCGCGCGGATTCCGATGCCGGCAGAAGCACGTACCGGCGCTCCTGCAATCTGCATAAATCTTAAAGTGTGGATTAATAGAATAAATACCCCATAACCCAAAGGGCCTCCTGGCATCATTTCTAGGCCTGGTGTACCATTACAACTTTACAGTTTTGAAAATCATTAGGGGTCCAAGTGTGGTTGTTGTGGACTTGATGTAATGACATCAGGTACCAGGTGTGGAACCTGAGATCAGGGGAGGTTCAGGATCTGTAAAAAAAAATGCAGGGACGTGGGAGAGATAAACGGCTAGTGGTGAAGGCAGATCTTGTAGCTGCTGTAATACATTCAAGCAAGAAGGAGAAATCAAGTATTTCTTTCTTTCTTTCTACATTAGCGAGTGTGGCTCCACGTGTAACAGTTGTTTCATTAGAAGTGGATATTATGTCTCATTTTCAGAGCTGAAGGGAAGTTGCCTCCTTCAAAGGAAGTCTTTACAATTTTGAGTATCAGAGAAAATAAGGTCTTGTTGGTGGTGTCACTTGCATAAGAAGAAGGGTTTATGGAGAAGATGATCCGCATGACATGCTGTAAACGGAATTTGTCAAAGGATAAACATGATACAATGAGTCACTGATGAATGATAGAGGTAAGTGACTTTTTAGAGTATTTGGAAAGTTCCTTGGGGATTAGATCTATTTTATGGGTAAAGAAGTTGACAATGTTATCAGCATCAGTTGTCCTAAAGTCATTGTTTTTTGTTGTAAGTGTGAGATTCTGCTGATACCATTATAATGTTGTTGATGATAATATGCTGATTTCACCTGAATGAGCCTCTTCTTCATAGGTGAAGATGATATGAGGGTAAACCAGGCATGTTGAGAACCACGTCCCAGATGTTCAAATCAGTACTGAAACAGAGCCGGACCCTGGGGGTTCAGAATGCCCTACTCTTAGTTCACCCTCAGCTATAGCCCATTTTTATCCCAAGTTTTGCTATTACCATGGCCAATTAAATAAATCTGGTTATATGTTTTCTCACCTTCTTGATTGTACTAAGCCCAAGAAACTCAGCTGAGGCAATGGTGTCGAGGCTCAGCAAAACACGAGTTGTCTCTGTCCGAAAATCATGAAGTATTTGTACAATGTAAGACACAAAGGTAGGAAAGTGCCCACTTCCCATCATGTATTTGGAGCCTGTCTCACTAACTTTCAAGCTGATTCTTTGCACCATCTGAGGTATAGAGTCTCTGATAGTGTATTGGCTTCAATCTGGTATTCTTCTTTACTGTCCTACAAGAGCTGCACATTCAGTGCCACTGTGCATATTCCATGGGTGTTGTTCACAAATCCAGGGCCATATTACCAAGGTGAAGTATCGCCGCTTTTTCGGCGAATTGTGCCGAGAAATCGTCGATACTTCTAGCGCCCTATTAACAAGGGCATGCTAACGCCTGCCTCAAGCCCACTTTGCAAGTCAGCGAGAAACATCGCTAATGACATGCATGTGGGCGTTCGTTCCCACGTCCAACCACATCTAAAATGTGGTTGGAGGTGGTAACACCCTATTACCAAGGCAGGCGTTGAGAGAAGGAGACCTGCGATAAACTCGTTTATCGCAGGTCTCCCAACGCCTGCTCTGATCAGGCGTTAGGCGTTGAGGACATGGGGGTGTGAGTCATAAAGCTGAATCCACCCCCCATATTATCAAGGCACACATTAGCGCGTGACAACAACGCTTGTTTTCACGCGCTGATGTTCCCTATCGCCGGATTTAATATTGCCTACGTGTTGCGCGTTGATAATGACGCGCTAACACGGCGATAAAATCCGGCGATAGGGAAATGTGCGATGTGCGTTTTTTAACGCACATTTTGGTAATATGGCCCCTAGTTTCCATTTCTCTCTTTAATTTACTTATTACAATGACCGTCACAAAAGAACATACTTTGCCAAGTTCAGAAAAATCTCCACCTTCACTTGGTTAGGGTCATACCAGGTTCGCTGGACTGTGAGTGCCACTGGTTCTCCAAGGAATATGACCCAGCCTTACGGAATCTTGCCAATAATCTTGGTATCAAAAAAATATGTTATATTGCAATATTATAAAGGTCAGTAGATTCCAGAAACCTGCCCTCATTATACATATGTGCCAGAGTCACCAGAATGAGAATGATTTAAGAATCTGGGATGGTCTGAATGCAGGGCTGGTACCCAGGAAAGCAAATTTGGGGTGCATATATAGTGATATACGAGTATGATGGTCACTCCATTTATATTTTGTTTCCACAGTGTGGGAAGGGTTAGGCAGCAAATCAAGTTTCTGTAAATTGCAGGTGATTAGCAGGACATAACTTGAACTTATCCCTGGGTGACTCTAATCAATGATTTACTCATACACAATTCTGCTTTCTACTTAACTCTATCACTTAGGGGCTCATTACGATGTTGGTGGGTCTGACACCGACAGCTCGTCGGTGTTGGAGCCACCGACATCTGGCCCTGTGGTCCACCTGCCACAATACGATGCAGTGGATGGAGGCATCGGGCGGGCCTGTCAGTGGCGCTTCTGATGGGCTCAAAGAGCCTATCGGTGCATCAGAGAGTCAGTAAAACCTACAATACAATAAAAGCGGTGCATGCTCAGGCACCGCCGTAGGAAGCACAATGTCCCTTTCCACCTGCCCTTTCATAGTGGTTCACCGCCATGAAAAAGCAGGCAGAAAGTGACTTTAGGGGCCGCTAGCAGGGCTCCCTTCTCCCCTGGACCCCTGCTAGGGGGTCTTGGGGGCACCTCTGGTACCCCCTAACCATCCCTGCATTATGTTCCAGGCCCCGCATGCTGCCTTCCACATGGTTCAGGGATGTATTCAAAATGTTTCTTTTCTGGCGTGTGCTGCGGTCCACAGCACACGCAGCAATAGAAAATATGCACATTGCGACCACCGTGAAGGTAGTCACAATGTTATTAGGGCAGTGGGACTGCTGACTTCTTGTTGGGCGGTCCTGCTTCCGCTATGGTGCTGGTCGGACGACCGGTATGGTAATTAGGCCTTTAGTTTTTACCCTGAATTGCACTGATCCAAGGCTTTGTTACTTTGGCACAAATGTTTCAGCCGGAACTATGCTGCATGGATTGGATTCTTCAGCAATCAAATAAATACCGCCTTTCTGGTCTAATTTGTTGACTACTACACCAAAGAACCATGGGGCATATTACCAAGCAATAGCGATAATGATCGCTATGCATGGTTAGTGGCTAAAATTATATCGCCGCGCTCCGACGATTTTTACCACTGAGATACCTTGATATTATCAAGGTTTATCTCAAAAGCGGTAAAAATCCTGCGAAATGCATGAATATCGCTCAAAAATCAGCGATATTCATGCATTATCGTGACAACACTTTTAGCCATGTTATCCACCTTCCATTGGATAACATGGCTAAGAACTGCTCTGGGCAGGCGTTAACTTTTGGAGCTATTCGTGCTTAGCGCGAATATTTCCAAAAGTAAGGCTTTGTTGATAGTTGGAGATAGCGATATTAGCGACTGTTTTCAGTCGCTAACATCTTGGCACGCCCACTTTGCATGTCATTAGCGATAAATATCGCTGACATGCAAAGTGGGCCCCAAGATGATCGCTATCTCCTACTAGCTGTCGCTAACTCGTGTTAGCGACAGCTAGGTAATAGGGCGATAAAATTATCGCCGCTTTGGCGGGAAAAAGTCCTGCTAAGGCGGAGATATTGGCCCTTGGTAATATGCCGCCATGTGCTCAGGCTATTACTCACTGCCCTGATAAGAACGGCAGTTAATACAAGGGTCGACACACCTTCTACGGTTGAAGACTTCTCTGACTATAATAATTTTTGTGGAGTATTTATATTTATGAGCCTTGTTCCTCTGGATACTCTGCAAAATTTACCAACACATCTGTCACCATCTCTCATCAACACATTTGACCCAATCGCATCGATCAAATGGGGAGTGGAGTTGGGACAAGTTGTATCAGCCCGGCAACCTGTGCTTACCCATCAGGTGAGAGGTTGCACTTGCAGTCATGTAAAAGACAGGGCTTAATTTGAGTCAGTGGTTTTAGGTGGGCCGACAGGCACTGATATTTGGGGTCCAGCACTTTTTAAGCCCACCAGATTTTGACCCAGAGGAACAGAGAGAAAAATAATGGGGTAAAGAAGGAGGAAGAGAAAGACTTAAGCTGTGACAAAAGTAGAAAGGAAGTAAACAAGAATCTGTATGAATGAGGTAAAGGGGAAGGCAGTGGCTGGCAGTGGTGAACTAAAGAGGCATAAGGTGGAAACAAGACTACGCAGCCTTGGTATTCTGCATGCCATTGTTTAGCAGTGCCTACCCCAGGCCTCCAAGCAAACCTCTAGGCTCCAACACATATTCTTTCCAAATAAAGCACAAATAAAATGTATCTTAACTCAATAGGACTGCACAGTGTTCCACACTTAAAAATACACAATTAGATTGTGTAGAATAACCCAAACATAGCCTTATGACTTCTTGAAATTTGAGCAGTGCAATCACTTACACAAACGTTACAGAATACATGCAAACTTGAAATATAGATATGTACACATAGCCTCCCTGCAGGTGACAGACCTAAAGAATACTTCACCAAGCAACATAAAAAATGGAGGCGATAGCTATACGGCACAATCTAATCTAAACATGCAATGAGATTATTCACTTCAATAGCACCAGAGATCCCTTGCATACACACGCCCTAACACATAGATGCCTAAGGGAGATATGCAGTCTTGGAAGAAACCTTAGATGGTGAATCACTATCACTAGTCAGCATACATGTGCAATACTCAATTCATTCACCAGAGAGATGCCCCTAGGATATGGGAGTGTGACTGCAATTGTGTGCACAATGTGCATATCAACAGATCCATCACACCAGTGCAGGGAGTGCAAAGCTGGAAAAGCTGAGGACATCTCACCTATTGAATGAAACTCATAGACATCTGGTTAGGAATGTATCCAAACACAAGTGAATACTCATTTCACTTACTTACACATGAGATACAGACCCCCCTTGGTATGTTCCTTGGTAAACCCAATATGAGTCACTTACCACACAACTCTGAATATCTGAGACACACAATATCGGGCAATAATCAATTTTTAATGACATGGAACTGGGGGAGGCCCACAAGGGTCATACCCTGGTGATTACAATTAGCCGCACCACAAGATGTAGTATCCAGCCACACATGCAGAGAAGCTTTAACCGAGTACTTATAGATATGAAGGACTCAACTCAAGAGATAATAACAGAGTATGAAACCTTGGTAGACGACCTGAAGAATATAGACCAGGAGTCTGCACCCAGCACACTACAGACTAGATCTCGACCGGCCAGCCCCGATAGCCAAGGCCAAGAAGGGAGTGAAGGGGAGGCATGAGCAGACCATAGCACCCTAGCATCCACGGACGTGGTGGTTTATATGGGTACGACCCACGGCTTAGACTGAAAAGAGCGAAGCCCAGACCACTCATTCGGCGAGAGGCATAATGGCGGGTTAGTCGGCAGCAGCGGGGGAGGGGGAGGCGGGGGGGATAGTTGAGGGGGAACTGTTAGACTGTTATAATAGATGAGGATCTGTTACATCTAGAACTGCATAGCGTGGCAGAAAGTTGCATGGCGAGAGGAGATATGAACAAGAGACCAGATGACCAGCTGGGAAGGGCAATCAGAAAGGTCACTGGGAATTTCAATGAATGTGAAACGAATTGTGGGTGTAATGCTGATTATTAAATGGCAATAAAATATGTTTAAAAAAAAAATAACAGAGTATGAAGCCTTTATAGTAGTCCCTAGGGGAATATGCATTAAAACATCTTATTAAGATTAAAAAAACACTTAAAAAAGAGACATTAGGTCTAGACCAGAACATACACTATCTCGAAACGATAATAGGAGGGAGAACGAGGGATAAACGTAGAGTATTGTGAGCTAGAGCAAAATACTAGAAAGAATGAGATGCTTATATAATAAGGAATATGATAAGGAATACACAGTGACACAGCATGCAGATGGAGATAGGGCTGGAACACTACTTGCCTAGCAGCTGTCATCATTCAACAGAAGATCATCGATGTGTGCCATACCCTCCACTGAGGAAATGTTAGTACACACAAGACAAAATAAATGAAGCCTTCATGGATTACTACACTCAACTTTGCTCCCCTCCACCCTACCAACAAAACTATAATATAGAGACATACTTGGACACAATTGTGCTTCCCACAATTTCACAGTCAAAGGCTGAAGACATAGATACAGATGTAATATTGACAGAGAACAATAGAGTGAAGACACCCGTGGTGGACAGATTTCCTGTGGAGTACTATGCTACATACTGTTCACCATTGATACCTCATTTGAACACAATATATGATGCAGCAAAACAGAAAGTTCAGCTTCCTCAAACAATCAAGGAAGCAAGACCCTTCCAAAGTGAAACTCTATTATCCCCCTATCAATGCTCAGCGTACACTATGAAATGCTTGGGAGAGTGTTGGCAAAGAGAATGCCACTCCTGACTGTTGTGCATCAAGGCAAACCATATCTGTTCCAGGGTGCAACACGCTCATAAATCTAAGACAGCGTTTCCATTTGAGGACCTCAGCCCGAACAGAATGGCTGACGCCCGCTTTGACATCAATGTATATTGGGAAACAAATCTGATACTCTAAAATGGCTGTATCTCTTCAGAGTTCTTAAAAAAATAGGACTTGTCCCAGTGGTCCTGGACTGAATAGACCTGCTGTATTCCAGCTCAACAATGAGAGCGTGCACTGGGCGCACCATACCTGTGGTCAATCGGCATGGACACTAGAGAGGGATGTCTATTATTCACCATATTGTTTCAATGAAGCTATTTGCAAGTGCCATCAGAGCCAATGGTCACGACTGGGAAATACAGCTGGCCAGCAATATCTTGTCATATCTTTGTACGCCGATGATGCTCTGCCAAAGCAGCTAAACATAGAAAAAGACCAACCGGTGATCATTACACACTAAGGGCGTATTCTGATGCGGTTAGGAAAGCACTCCCACCTAGGGCCCGATTCTGATGCTGTTAGTAAGACCTCCTAACGGCATTTGCTTCTTCCAAATCGGATTTGGAACATGTCTTACCGACTGATGGCCCAATTATGATGCAGTTAGGAACATATGTTCCCATTGAAGTCAATGGGAGTCCAACCAAATCGTATCGGGAAGCATCCGGATGCATCGTACTCCGACGGTCGGACTCTCCCGATCTGAGTGGGTTGGAAACCATTTCCAAACAGATTCGGTCGGGAAGCTTTCCAACCCGCATCAGAATCGGGCCCTAAATGGGTTAAGCAGGTTATCTGGTGAACAAATGAATTGGAGAAAATCCCAGTTATTCCCAGTGATGTATCTTTACCCATTCTATGTGAGAAATGATGACTAACAAACAACGCTGGCAAACATAACTCAAATTCTACAAATTGATGTAGATGCATCAAGGCTTCATCAAAATATATGAGTAAAGTAAAAAGTCACAGCCACAGGAGGCATTTGTAAAGAGTGTTAGCACCTGGGATGCTTTGAGAAAGAGGCAGAAGGCGGCGATAGAAGAGAGATATTAAAGCAGATAAAAAGAGGCAGAGCACATGAAGCAACATGAAAGGGAGCGAGAAAGCAGAGGAGGCGCTCAGAAAGAATGAACTGGTGGCAATCAGAAAGAGGGAGAATTCAGCAATCAGAATGTGAGCCACTAGATTCACAAGGCAGCCACAAAGAAAGAGGACAATGGGAGGTACCCGGAAAGGGAAAGACCAGAGAAAATCAGAAAGAAAGCAGAAGCAGCAATAAAAAGAAAGCAATACAATCAGGATATAGTCAGAAAGAGAGAGGTAAATTGCAATCAGATAGAAGAGAACAGAGAGACAAAAGACAACCAGAGCCTGATTAATCAGTGAAGGAGTATTAATTAGTGCATGGTAAGAAGTGAGAGAGTCAAGAGTGAGGGAAAGAGATGACTGTCAAACAGTTTCCTCTAAAAATACAGTTCCAAATAGCCGGCTAAGGACTTCAGCATGTGTGCATTTGTATTAATCTAGAAACCTGTAAAATGAGCAAACCAAGAGAAGTAGGTTAAAATCCAAAGGACGTTTATTAAGCAATCCTCATTGCAAGCTGAGCCACCAGAAGTCACCCTTACCACCTCAAACTACTGGAAAGTCTCTAATCTCTTCAAGAGCAAACATTCTGACACCCAGGCAACTACAAGGTATTCTAGAACCAACATCAGGCAAGCTTATGTCAGCTACCCAGGGCTGACTAGATCCAAGTATCCAGGGGATAGGATATCCCAAAACACTTTTTAAGACCCATTTATACATAGAGAACACGAAAAGTTGAAAATATACATTGCACCTGATAGATACAGTGATACATGAAACAGAGACAAATGTGAGATGAAGAAAACATGTGTACAGTAATATTAATACACCTAACGAAGATGCACTGATGATACTTATGCTTATTATTGGAGTTTATGCTAAATGAAGTGGCCTAGTGTGTTGATGCTTTTGCTAATATGCACTAGTTAGAGAAAAACGGTGCAAAAATATGTAAGTAATGAAGTATAAACTTGATATTTTACAGAATGATATTAGAGATATAGTTTATGAAAATGTTTAAACAATATTAGAAATAGTTTTTTTAAACATGCATTTATATGAATAATATGAACATTTTGTAGTAGTAGGATATATCTAAAGTTAGCTATTTTTGTGTAGTAATATTTGTGAAGTTTATGCAATTCATTTCATATCATTATATTTGAGGTAGAGTGAAAATCGTATTTCATTTAACTGTGCAATGCTAACTTTAAAGGCTTCTTTTTGAGATGCCTTTTTAGGTCTCGCCTACGACGAACGCGCTGAAAGCACGTTCTCGCAAGCGAGAACTATAGTCGTCGTCTCAGCAGTCTGAGACCGACGAAGGGAGACAAGACCTGGCCGCGCGCAGCGTTTCCCCATAGGATAACGTTGTGCGCGCGGCCAGGTCTTGTCTCCACAGCATGGCAGGAAAGGATCGGATCGCGTCGCGCACCTCGTGGAATGCAGGGGGAGTCTGCGCGGCGCTGTTCACGAGGCGCGCGGCGCTGATAAGCAGGCTGGTTCTTTGAGTGAGCATTCCACGAGAATGCATGTTCTTCTTTACATTGCTAGCTTTTTTTGTTGCTAGTTTCCAGCAGTAGAAGAGATACCAGCGCGGACGGGGAAATGTCTCTTATCGAAGGTTCATTGAAAGAGTTCTTGCAGCAATCTCCCATCTGCCAAAGCACAGCAGGCAGCGGTATTTCTATTCCAGAAAGACGGGCAGAGAGTTGGAATTCTGTTTATGGCTCAGAAAGAGGCATGAAGCATAACAGATGTTTATTGTTACCTAACTCAGTGGTCCTCATTGTATCGACCTCAGGCGGATGAAAGGCTGAGATTTGAACCTGTGACCATGAGGTTTCAAACAGGCCTCATACAGTGGAAGCCACATGACAGACATAGAATGGGACATGATGTGGGAATTCTGTTTCTGGCACGGAAATGGGACATGGAGTGGGAATTCTGTTTCTATCACGGATATGGAGTGAGAATTATGTTACTAGCACAGAAAGGGGGCATTTGGTGCAAATTATTTTCCAGAAAGGTTTGCACAAACTACCCCTGTTGTGATAATGCATGTATGCATCCAGCTGTGTGGCTACAGAAAACCGGTCCATTGAGCAGTTGTCAGTTTGTGCTGGCAGTGGCAGGTGGGGGCACCGACACTCATTTTTAACATCAGCACTTATCTTTCAACCGCAGATTAAAAGTACAAAAAGAGGCTGCCAGAGCGAGCGATGGAGACAGGTGGTGCAGGGTGGTGGGCGAGAGAGACAGGAAGTGCAATCAAGAATAGACTGCCTTGGTATTTGGAAACCCAAGTATCCTTCTGGGTTGGGTGGCGCCTAAAAAACTGGATCTTTGCACTAATTTTTTGTATTTTTCATTGTTTTTTTTTTACAAATTAAGCACTTTTTGGAATGCTCCCTTCCCACAACCCTTCCTTAAAGTGCCTCCTTGTTACTTTAGTGGCCAAAGGCCATGTGATGTATTTTCCAGTGATGCCATTATTATGGTAATTAGTGGTTTTATAAAACTCAAACAATCTTGCCGATTCATGCGCACACAATCTTGAGCAGCGTAGGAGAAGGGCAGACCAGCCCTGGCTCTGTACCCATCCAGCACGACCAATTGTGCTGTGTGTATCAACGTATCCGTACGGTTCTGGAAGGGAGCAGAGACCAGGAAGTAAGCAGGACAGACGAGATGACACAGAGGCAGACATGACATGGCAGGACGCGTGGGAGCGGGGACAGAGAGCAGGATCAAAAGGAAGGGCTGGGGCAGAGTCATATGTCCGGTTACCTAAACCCTTGGGAACTGTCATAGGGACTAGCCTGCTGTGAATACTGTTTCTCTCTTCAGTCTTTGTTGGTGTTGTGTTACATCATCATAAGCACGGTTACATGGTGCATTCCCGACATTTGTAGGGTTCCAACGAGTTTTGGGGCTCTGGGAGGTTCTGGAATTCTCGGCCACCTGAGTCAAAGGGATGTTGGGGTGTGTGTGATTGTTTTGGGGATTGCATTGTTTTGTAATTTCATTATTACCGCTCCTAATGAGGCACAGAAACGCTTTATAACGAGTAGCCCTCTACTCACTAACCCAAGCTTAATGGTTATTCCACTGGTTATTACGTTTAGCCAATGTGATTATTAACCACGTGTTCTGTGCTTGCTCCCCGAGTTTGCACACGGACTCTTTCTGCATGGCCCCTGGTGCTCTGTGTCAGTGTGCTCAGTGCAGCCACCCCTCGCCAGTGTCAGGGCAGGCTCGCTTTATAACATTGTGTGTTTGGCTTCCTAATGTGTGCATACCCCGGGTGGATGTAAACGTGCTCGTATTTGGTGTGCACATGTTCCGTGTTTCCGTACTCCCCGTTAATGCGGAGGTTCTCCACGCCGAGGTGCACGTGCTCCTTGTGTTTGCGTGGACGTGAGGCCCCAGTCCGCGTGTTTGTGCGCCCTTTTGACGTGCACCTGCCACCGAGCACGCCGCGACCTCTGTGTGGGAGGTAGTTCCCGCGCCGCCCGAGGCTCTGTCAATCTTTAACGGAGGGTTCTTGGGGTGTGGCAGCGTGAGCACGGCAGGCCAGTGAGTTCCTGTACCTCAGTCCTCACCAACCAGCCTGTGCCAGGGCCGCCTCCAGGGGGAAGGCTGCCGCCCTGCCCTCCTACTGCGGCACCAGCCCTTCTCTAGTGCACATGGGCTGCTGGCTCTTCTTCCTTTCCAGGGGATTTAAGTGGGCCGGGTCCGGCCGGTACGGAGCACCGGCATTTCTAAAAACAAGCATTTACAATGCAATAGGTTTCGCATTGACATGAGTTTGAGCTATTGACATTGCAAATAACAATGCCTTTTTTTTTTTTTTTTAAACATAAATAAAAGGTATTGTTATTTACAATGTCAATAGCTCAGACTTGTGTCAATGCGAGACCTGTTGCATTGCAAATGCTTGTTCTCTGGTGTTGACATTTCCCCAGATTTAATACTATGGATCCTTCTTTGCAAGAGTAATGTAACTTGTTTGTTCAGTACACTTCTATCCCCTGAGATATTTCAATTCCTTTTTCGATTATTTATGGTGAAATATTCCTGTGGTATAGCATTTTAGGTATGATCATAAACTGCAGCTTTGTATTTCCTTTTTAGCAATGTTAGGCCTCTGTGGACTTGCAAAGTTTTCGTTTCTCATGGCAAGCATGAGATACCAGCTCGATGTTTCAATCATTTTAGGTGACATGATGTGAACATAGCCATGTGATGGTCTTTTTATGGTGCTGTGTTGCTACACCACTATGAATTTACCAAAGAACTTATAAAAGAAGAAACCCCAAAGTATGGGCATCTCCCACCCCATTGTCGCCTTTTTTACTCATCTGTCTCAACTCACACAGCAGAGAAGATTTTTTCCCTGATGCTTTTTGAAGAGCATTACGGGCTTGGTTGCTATTTGACTTTTGAACTCTTGCTAACTTTGGACTGCCTGGTCTATGCTACAGTAGATGACATACGGACCGAGCCTTTATGCAGAACATTCTTTTTTTATTCTATTCATGTTGATGGACTTGCCCTTAATGGAATCTAATTGAATCTTTCCATCCCCTTAGAATATGAGCTGTTAGTCTGCAGCTATCCTTCTGCCTATTTGGTGGTTGGACTCTGTAACTCTGTGGTTATTGCTGATTTGAATGCCTGCTTAAATCCTCCCAAATTTCTACGGACCGTCGTAGGTTACACTTAGGGGCTGATTCCAATGTCGGACGTACCTGAGTACGTCCGATATCGGTCAGGAGCCGTAACCGATTGACCGGCTGTCGTCGGTTTCAGGCCTGCTAGTACGATGCGACCGAACAGGATTTAGTCGCACTTGTATACTTCACAATGCAAGCATGCATTCTGAGCAGAATGCATGCCTGCATTGTGAAAAGCAGGGGTGCAGTTCATCCCTGCACCCTGTGGCCAGCACCCCAGGGTGCCTGCCACCTGGTGCAGGGATCCACAGTGGGGCACCATAGGTGCCTCCAGACCGCCATTCGGCAGCCTCGCACCCATGGGGGCCCCCAAAGACAGTTTCCAACTGCCTTTTTGTGCCAGAAAAACCGGCACGAAAAGGCATTGAAAAACTGCCCTCGTACTCCCTCGGAAAGAGGTGGCCAGGGAGTACTGAGGGATTTCCGTACTGCGGACAGGCTCTCTGAGCCTGTCGTCCGCAATCCAGAAATCCGAGTCGGATTCCATTCCGACCGATCCCATTGGAATGGCTCGTTCGGAAAGGAATCCGTGCGACACCTTGTGATTCGGTCGGAAGGGCTCCGACCATCGTTCGGAGCCCTTCCGACCGAATTCAGGATCGGCCCTTTAATGTCAAAGTTAGATGTCCATTTTACCACACTAAGCCAGGCTGTTGGGTTCAGGGGGAGGGGATCCAACCAATGTTTACAAATATCTCGCCTAGCCAAGAGCAGCAGGTAGAATACTAAACCCCTTTGCTTACTGTTTAAAACCTGTTGAGAGGCGTTGTCCACCCTAGAAACACCAATGTTTCAATTAAGGCTATATTTTCAGCTAAACTGGCCCTTATGGTAGCTTCTACAGTCTTCCAAAATTCGTTTATCTCTGGACATGTAAAAAAGACATGAATATCATTGACCCTTGAGTGATTGCATCTCTTGCAACTAGGAACTGGCTGTAGCACAAACCTGGCCAATCTTTGCGGGGTCCAATACAACCTGTGGATGACAAAAAAGTGATGGTGTTTAAAATTAGCTGGTGTTACTATGGCATAAAGTCATTTCACAGAGTCTATCCACAGATATTGTATGCTGCCCTCCTTCAATACATCTATCCTGACCTCAGAAGGTTCCTTCGTTTTCTCTTCCACTGCCTTCAAGAATAGTCCGTACCATTTTGCCACTTCTTTAGCTTTCGGACTGGTGTCCTGGAGTGAGGCCTCGCATTCCAAATTGCCTCCAACTTCATCTACTGCAGTCAGAGACCATGAAGTAAGCTGCAAGTACTTAACCCTGGAGAGCCTATTGCATGTCCTAATGTTCAAAACCTCCCAGGGAATCACTCCTCCTGTTGTTATCAAGTCTCCCCATTTCGTTATCCCCGCATGCTGTAAGGGCATCTTCTAGGTATTTCGGTGTCTCCAGGAATTCCCAAATTGGGGCAAATTCTTAGAAGTAACCAATCTTTAGTGTCCGTTTCACTGCAAGCCAGAGGCTTAAAGCTGATCTTAAAACATATAACCTTACTTTTTTCAAAAAGAACTGTTTTCCAACTTTATATAGAAAGGCTCCAGTGCTCACATCTTGGTCATTTCTCTCAATATAAGACCCCAAGTAGTATTCACGGACTCCCCTGCCAACCTACGAATATTTTTAAATTGGAAGGCCATGCAGTAAAGTCTGAGATCTGGCAATGCTAACCCCCCTTACTTCAGGCTACTTCTTAGTTTTTTCCATGAGAGACAAACCACTTGGGATGCTCAGATAAAACTCGATATTTTCCCCTGTATTTTATTAAGTTCGTCCTTAGGGAAAATAAGTGGTATGCAGTTAAAGAGGTATGTTAGCTTTGGGTGAACAGACATATTTATCAGGTAAACCCTCCCATATATTGACACGGGTAGGTTCTTCCACCTGGCTAGTTGTCTATCCACCTCCTTCTTTACTTTCTTCAGATTACAGGAAGGAATATCATCAATTTTATCTGCAAATATTATCCCCAAATATTTCATCTCTGAACAAACTCTGCCACCCCACTCTTCCATGTTCCAAGACATCACTTCTGTTTTTGTTATATTTACTGAATACCCAGAAAACACCCCAAATTCAGTTGTCAGTTGTTCTATCTTAGTTAGTGTTTGAGCTGGGTCAGAGGTATAAATTACCAAATTGTCAGCATATTATGCAATTTTTCTGTGCGTTGGAAGCTGGTGTATAGGGGGAATCTGCTCATCTGTTCTTAAAATTGTTCGCCAAAGGTTCAATATATATGTTGAAGAGAAGAGGGGACAAGGGGCAACCCTGTCTCGTCCCTCGATAGATTTTGAAACTCCTTGTCAGGGAGCCATTTAGAAGGATTTTAGTCATCGGGGCTTGTATAATTTTTGTATTGCCCTAATAAAACCAGTACTAAAACCCATTATACCTAAATCGGCCCAAATCAATACCCAGCTGACACGATCAAAAGCCTTGGTGGCGTCTATAGTGATCACCGCCAAAGGGATCGATCGAGCGACTGCTAAGTCTATATATAGTCCCTATTAATGATAGTGTAAGTTCTTGTATTTGTCTACTAGGGACAAAACCTTTCTAGTCTGTATGTACCAGCAGGGGGGCCACCTTGGCCAGTCTCCCGGCCAGAAACCCATATAAATGTTATGATTAGCATTTAGTAGGGAGATTGGTCGATTTGAATTGGCCCTCTTTGGATCCTTAGTCGGTTTTAAAATCAAAGTAAGTATGGCCTCACTCCAAGAGTTCGAGATCAGCCCTTCCTCCTTATAAACAGAATTAAAGAGAGACACCATTTCAGATACTATCTCCTCAACCATCAATTTGTAGACCTCAACCAGTACAGAATCAGGGCCTGCCGCTTTGCTGTTCTTCATATGTTGAAGTTGTTCTCTTATTTCCTTTTCTGTAATGGGGGCATCAACCCTGTCCCTCCCTTCTGTTGTTAGGGCTGGGAGGCCTGCGTTCTTCAACCAACACTTAAAGACCTCTTCATCTGGGCTCTCTAATTCTGCATATAGTTCTGAGAAGAGTTTAACCAAACATTCCTGTATTTCCTCCTCTTTGTTCATAATATCCCCCTCAGGATTGATGACCAGCTCTCCTATATGGTTTCTTTCCCCATCAGCCCTCACCTTCCAAGCTAACAGTGCTCTAGCTTTTTCGCCGTACTCAAAATGTTGCATACGTCCTGCAGCCCACCTTTCCTTACACTTTGTTTTTAATTTGATTTTATGATCCAATCTAGCTTAATCCAGCTTTTTAACATCTCCTCTCTGTACTGTGTATCCTGCTCCATCCTTCCTTCTAACATCCTGATCTCCTCTTCCGACTTCCTTAACTCAGCTCGCTCCACTTTGTTCTTAAAAGAGACCTGGCTTTGTAAAACCCCTTGAATATAGGCTTTAAAAGTGTTCCAGATGACACCAATTGGAGCAGAGTGGGCATTAATCTGAAAGAACTCCACTGTTGTTTTTTTCAAGAGGGCAGCCACATCTGAGTCAGATAGTATGGATCTTTTCAGTGTCCATCTAGCGTTATTCCACGTATTAACTTCCTTCAATGTAATACTGACCATAGCGTGAAATATGTCCTGAAAGTATATGGACCTCTCAATTTTTCCAGCCCACTCTCCATCTACTAGCAGGTAGTCCAGACGTGAGAAGTGATGATGCTTCTTACTATGAAAAGTGTAGGCTCTCTTTCCTTTCATTATGTGCCTCCAGGAGTCAACCATACCCAGCTCATATTACATATGCTTAAGGGCCTGCCTTGTCTTTGGCGCTTGGGCCCAGCTCCTACCCGTAGTTCTATCTAATATAGGATCTAGAAGAGTGTTAAAATCACCCCCTATTATTATTGGTACCGTTTCCCCAGCTAGCCTTAAATGCAGATTTACTATGTCCTGGGGATCGTCCGTATTCGGGCCGTAAAAAACGGCACAGACAAAATCAGAGCCGAAACATTTAATCATGGCCATGGCCCATCTACCTGAACTATCAGTGTTAGATGCAGTCATCTCAACACCTGACCCTTTCCTAATGATTATTGCGACTCCTTTAGTGTATTCTGCTTGGTCTGAAGCAACATAACTCCCTACCCATCTTTGTTTTAGGTATAACCCCCTACTCTCGCTCGTCGTTAGGTGGGTTCCTTGTATAAAAATTACACGGGCTTTAGAATCTTCTAAGTACCTCATTACCAGCCTCTGTCTATTTTTTGATCGTAAGCCATTTACATTCGGAGATTGCAATTTGTACCTTATTGTCCCTCCCTGCCATTTGCCTTAAAGTAGCTCAGTTTTCTTTGACCCACGTATCTCTGTTTCTCTATCTTAAAAGTGGACCCTGATATTATGACTAATGTGTCTAACAAGGACTGATTTTTATTTTCTCCCACTGCTCCCTATCCTATGCACCCTTTGACCCCCCCCCATGGGAACCCTCCCCAGACTGTCAGGCATAAAGCCTATTGAACCACTGGAGGGAGGGGACTTATCTGTAATTAAAGCCGGGCCTCCCCCATTCCACCCCTAGTGCACATGGCTATATATCTGTATTATATTTATTCCATTTATTTATTTATTTTTTTATTTTATTTTTTTTATTACGTTTTTCCAACAAAACATCAGTTAAAACCAACATCAATGAGTCACAGCGGTCTCTTAAGCATCAGGGGTCACTAAGTTGGACTCCGTCCTCTTTCATCTCGTCATATAGCAAGAGCATGAACACAAATTTTCTATCTGATACATCAACATACATGTGCAATATCTGGGGTATGCGATTGAAAGAGGTTCCGGCATCGAATAATGTCCAGGAAGAGACTCTGCAACAATTAATCATCCAAAAAAGAAAACTGCAAAACCCTCCTCCCTCCCACTTTGCCAACCCACCCATGCCCCCGGTGTGTCCCGTACTATACCACTGCAAAGAAAACAGCAAAAAAGAAAATAACATAAAAGCCCATGCAACACATGGATCAGCATTGTATAACTATAGGGTGGTAAGAACTTGTGAAGATCAGCATTCCCTCTGCCAAGGACACCAGGAATATCAAAATGCACACAGTCAATCGAGCAATATTCACAGAGCTTTAAGGTGAAGCCATTGGTGTACCAGCTGTCAAGTCGTAACCCGACTCCATCTCAGGTGCCTGCAATGAAACTACTAGTGCTTCCCAAGCCTTCACGGCCTCCATGGCTTTAGCTCCCTTCACTCATCTAGCTAGCTGGAATCTGAGTGTGCTTTCACTCGTGGCCCATTTTATCAATTCCATTTTCCATCTCAGAACACTGGGGCCCCTGACGGCCTTCCGATGCGCTGTAATATCCATTTTGGCCAGCAATAAACCCAAGTCCAAAAATGTGCTTGTTACTCTCGTCCTGGGCGTATGGGGTAAACAGCGAAGTAAACAAGTACCCATGTCAGGTGTTATCTGTCGTTCTGTGACTAGGCATAACAGTGCTACCACCTCCTCCCAGTATATCCCTAAGTGCGGACAGCCCCACATCATGTGCTTAAACCCTGCCCCTTCTAGATTACAATGTGGGCACTTCGCAGTATCAGTATCAAAATATTTATTAATCCTGGCAGG
The DNA here is from genome assembly GCF_964261635.1 of Lissotriton helveticus. Lineage (NCBI taxonomy): Eukaryota > Metazoa > Chordata > Amphibia > Caudata > Salamandridae > Lissotriton > Lissotriton helveticus. The sequence continues at coordinate 749,233,729 of NC_136069.1, read as the reverse complement.
AGTAAGATATGCTCTATGTAATATAAAGAAGTGGACCAGCTGGAAACGGGCGTGTCTCGTGCTTTTCCATGCCCTCCTAACGATCTGGGCCCACGGTTTCTCAGGAATCTCCTTGCCCAGGTCCTATTCCCACTTCCGTTGCAGGTTCCCCAATGGTAGCAGCCCTTCCCCAGTCATACGCCTATATAGGCACGTAACAGCCTTAAAGGTTCCTGCCGCCATTACTACATACTGACACGCTATGGACATCTGTGGTTCCGATAACCCATCCCACCAATGGCATTGTATAGCCGATACAAGGGCTGAGTGAAGCAAGAAATGTCCGTGAGGGAGATCATACCTATCTTGCAAGGTCTGGAATGGGAGTAGAACACCATCCTCATACAAATCCCCCATCGCCCAATAGTCTCCCATTCAGTCAGTGCAGACCGATCCCCCTCATGTGGGAGGATCGCACACATTTCCAGAGGTATCTCCGGTGCGTAGGGCCGTTCAATCATGGCTCCGCACTGGCTCCGATTCCAACATAATCTCAACGTCCGAGCCTCACAGGAAAGTGTCCTGAGTCTCAGCGGCTGTCGAAGCATAATAGAAGAGAGTACCGATCCCGGGATCCCATTAGTATCCCGATCATTCGGGCCCCGAAATTTCAATACCACTGCTTGGGTGAGCCATTGCAGCTGGGCCGCTAAATAGTATGTCTAGAAATTAGGGACCGCTAATCCTCCGTCGACTTTCGGGCGCATCAATGTTTTAAGTGCGACCCGCCTCTTGCCAGACGCCCAAATAAACCCCAAGACCAGTGACTGGAGCTGTTTAAACAACAACCCTGGGACCCAGATTGGGAGGGTTCTGAAATAATACAGCAACCGAGATAGCACCACCATTTTCAAGAGAGCCACCCTCCCAGCTACCGATAGTGGGAGAGTGCCCCAAAGTGTCTTATTGCCACGGAGATTCCGTGTAGCTCTGGCCACATTACCCTCCAGCATGTGAGCAGGCATATGGTAAATGTTCGTACCAAGATAGGTCAAGCATCGGTATTCCCATTTGATCCCATTAGCATGAGATGGACCCTCGCTCGTCGGAGTCACCGGGAAGAGACACGTCTTTGCCCAGTTTACTCTGAGGCCCGAAAGCCCCCAAAATTGCAAAGCAGATCCCTCGCCCCTTCAAGTGCATCCGTCGTATCAGCCAGGAACATAAGTAGGTCGTCCGCGTAGCGCGAAATATACTGCTCAACCCCATGCACCTCAAGGCCTGCATACTTCCGCCCCAGTCTAGCTTGAGCTGCTAACGACTCTATGGCCATTGCAAACAACAAAGGAGAGAGAGGGCATCCCTGTCGGGCCCCACGACCCACTACCAAGGAGGAAGAAATTAGAGTCCTTGTCTGTACCCGGGTTGTAGCTGTTCTATACAGTATTTCCGTCCATGACACCAAGGCATCTCCAAGTCCAAACCTTCGCATAACTTGTAACAGGTATGGCCACTCTAAACTATCAAACTCCTTTTCGATATCAACAGATAAGATGGCAGCGGAGGCTGAGGAGTAGGTATCCGCCTCCATGATACGGAAGAGATGTCGCACATTAATGGCGGTGTTTTGGGTTGGAATAAAGCCCGCCTGGTCTTGATGAACCAGGTGCACTATATGTGGAAGCAGACACGATGCAAGCATGCTACTCAATATTTTATAGTCTGTCGTGAGCATGGACAAGTGCCAGTATGCTGCCCTATCATTGGGAGGCTTTCCAGGCTTCAATAAAGGAATAATGACAACCTTGCGGGCAGAGGATGGCATCATCCAGATGCCCTTTCCAGCTAGACACACCGGGAGCCCCAACTACCCCAAAACAAACCCATGAATTCCCCAGCCCCCTCCCCCCCAGAACAGGTACTAAAACGCTAGTTCCCATCCAAACTTAAATTCTAACTATATCCTCTGGTAGCTACAGAGGATCAAACAATGGGGAAGGCGGCCTCACGGCAAGGAAAACGGATCAGCGATACAGTCCCCATAGTGCGCCATACCCCAATCATCAAACAAGCCTCCCAGCGTGGGGCTCCCAACCCTGAGAGAGCCATTTCATTCTGCCACCCAAACCATGTGATATCTCTGCAAACGATACACTTGATCGGCTGTAGGGCTAATGCCACGAAAGGGGGGAAATAAAGGAGGAGCGGTCACCCAACCAGAGACCAGCAAGAGAGGGGTACAGTAGAGAACATTCAAACAATCTCATCCGCTGTTCCTGGAGTGACATGTGGCATCACAACACTGCTCGTACCAGTCACATCAGAGTCTGTAACCAGCGATCCCTTCTCTGATTCCGTATCCGCTACCGATGGGGACAAACGTTCTTGGAACAGTTCCGATACTGCTTGCAAAGCGGCTGTTCTCTCCAACTCCATTTGAGACGTTGTCAGTCCCCGCAGACCAGTGTGGCGCTGCCTCACCCGTTTCGATCTTCGAGGTCGTGGATCTTCCATTGATTTTCCGCAGTGCTCCGTCGCCCCACTCTCGGACCGATAAGATTCCAGCCAGTACCATGCCCTCTCCGGATTCTTGCAGAAGTGCGTTTTCCCATCCGGAATTTTTCACAGGCGTGCGGGAAACATTAATGGGTACTGGAGGCCCTCATCTCGCAGTGCCTTCTTCACTGCTAGGAAAGAGGCCTGGCAGCGTTGTCCCTCAAGTGTATAGTTGGGAACAAGGACACCCTGCTATTAACCACCTTGTAAGGGCCTGAAGAGTGAGCCTTTTACAGCAAAGATCCCTGTCTTTATTATGAAGCAAGCCTGCTACCACAGCCCTAGGAGGCCTGCTCGGCACCAGCGGGCCAGCAGGAACTATCAGCCTGATTCATGAAGCTAAATGCGCTCGCAAAAGGGCCAGATTCTCAGAATCTGGCCCTTTGCGAGTGCAATTTTTGCATTTGGGATTCATCATCCCAAATGCAAAAATCGCTAATAAAGAATTAGCAAATATGCGAGGATTAGCATTTAAGGAATCTCTATTAGAGATTCCTTAAATGCTATTCATGACACATTTAAAAATTGCGATAATGCAATTTTGGGCCGCTATTTACCGAGAGGTCAGACCTCTTGGTAAATAGCAAAAACTTAGAAAAATGCTTTTAAAAGCATTTTTCTAAGTTGCATGTTGCACACACACATGTCCTTTGGACATGTGTGCGCGCAACACCTGTTTCAATTTGCATTTAAGGGGTGCTACAGGGTGTCCTTTGGACACCCCTGGCACCCTTTAAATCGCTATCTTATTTGCGAGTAGCAAATTGCTAATCGCAAATAAGGAATACTCCCCATTCATTCCTATGGGCCTTTTGGCCCATAGGAATGAATGGGGAGTTATTCCTTATTTGCGATTAGCAATTTGCTACTCGCAAATAAGGAATGTGTAGGAATTGCTATTTATTTAGCAATTCCTACATGAATACCGTTTTGCGAGTCCTTAATAGCGATTCGCTATGAATCGCTATTAGGGGCTCGCAAAACGGCCCGTTGATGAATAAGGCTGATACAGCCTTATTCATCGACGGGCCGTTTTCTCTAATAGAGATTCCTTAAATGCTAATCCTCGCATATTTGCTAATTCTTTATTAGCGATTTTTGCATTTGGGATGATGAATCCCAAATGCAAAAATTGCACTCGCAAAGGGCCAGATTCTGAGAATCTGGCCCTTTTGCGAGCGCATTTAGCTTCATGAATCAGGCTGTATATGAGCTCTTTCCAGGGTGTAAAATTGGGTCAGACCTTCTGGCGCAACTTCAGCCCTCAGCCAGCCCTCCAAGTAGCCAATCATGTCGGCCCCTTCCACTCCTCAGCCCTCCGCTCCAAGGTCTGGAGCCTATGCATAACATCCCCCATCTGGGCGGCCAGTGTCTCCTGGGCCGCCTCTATGGTCTCCAGTGACACTTCTGTTTGTTTTACTCGGTCAGTCAACTTGGTGTGTTCCGCTCTAAGTAGACCCAGCCCCACCGCCACATTCGCAATGTCCTGCTGAAGAGCATCCCTCATGTCTGTAGTGGCTTTCAAAATTTGGTCCACCTGTTGCTGCATCAGGGTTTCAGGTTGTGGTTCAAGGGAACCCTGCTTCTCATGATCCGATGGCAAGTCTTCAGGTTCCAGAGGGACCCCCCCCCCCCCTGCTTTCCTCGTGGTTTCCCCATGGTCACGAGACCCCAGAATGCCAAGGCGAGCACCATTCTCACACACACTAATCTCAGCTTACTTGCTAAGGGTGGGAACTAGAGGCACGGGGCTAAGGAGCAAACCAGCCTCCACTTTACTATGTTTACACAAAAAGGGCTGCTCCTAGAGTATGCTCTTAATAATTTCCTACAGAGTTAAAGAGAGATGCAGTGCCAATAAGGGGGGGGGGGCAGAAAGTATTGGCACCCCAGCCAGTTAGCTGCCCCCCGTTCAGGCCCCGGTCCAGCAGGGGTCCTTCTCCTCTTGAGCACCGCTGTGTTTACCTGGGCCCCCAAGAGCAGGTCAGGGGATCGCCAGAGACTTCCCCAGTCATGCCTGACAGCGATCTTTGCCTTGGTGCACACAAAATGGCAGCTGATGTCCCCCAAACTTTCAACTTTTCAACAAGGGGGCCGCCACAATACCTGTCCCTTGACCGAATGCCAGGGTAGGTGCTCCAATGGACTTCGGCAGTCACTCCACCCTACTCCGCTCCGTAGCAATGTTTCAATGTCTCCCCCCAATCAGCAGATTCACAACAGGAGCAGACCTGCAACCCAGCATCCTGGAGACCCAGCTGGAGCTTCCACTCCCCTCTCAGTTCCAGCAGTAGTGAGAGAGCAGGGTGACCAGCGTCAGTAGTCCTAGGAGTGTCTCCGCAGTCACCAGAGCGCCGTGATCGGTGCCATCTTGAATCTCGGGCCGGTTCCGCTGCCTCCCTTGGTCCCCGCGTCCTGGCATCAGTCTGTCGCGAGGCCGCTTCCTCCGTTGCGCACAGCCCCTGTGCATCCTCTGGGGCACCAGTCTCAAATGTGTGTGCGTCTGTAGCCTCCCGACGAGGACGGACCTCGCAACGATCCTTCTGTGGCTCCCTAGAAATGGCCGCTAGCGTCGTCCAGGCCAGGGGCAGCAAGCAATGGTCTGGTAAAGGGGCCGCCTCAAGAATCGCTCTCCGTCTGGCCTTCAACGGTGGAACACCGATACGTCTTCTTCACCGCTCAGCGATATCGTGGTGTGCCACCCCAGTTAGCGCTCCACTCACGGCGCGTTCAATCCAAGGTCCCCAGCGTCTCTCGGCACTCCGAGGTCTCCCCCGGGGGGAACATCCTTTACAACGCAACTTTTACTCCGCACTACCATTACAATGCAACTATTACAACGCAAGTCATTACAACGACTTGCACTGGAGGGCGCTGTAGGATAGGGAATAGCTTAATTTTCTATCCAACACCTTCCCTACTATCCACGGGGACTGGAGTTGGAATAGAAAATTAAACTATTCCACTATCCAGCACCCCCCAACGCAAGTCGTTGTAACGACTTGCATTGTAAAAACTGCATTGTAATGGCATGCGTGGTAAAAGCCTGCGTTGTGATGTCATACAACCCTCCCCCGGTGACACAGACAGACTTTAACTCTCCCTCGGTAGTCCCAACAGCAAAAGAGCAGCAAGTTCAATAGCTCACTTGCTTCATCGCAGGCTCCCGATCGGTGCCATTTTGATGAAGTCGGTCCAATCCCATCACTTCCTTCGGCGGCCGCTGCTCGGTATCTGCCCAATTCAGCATTGTTTCACAGCCGGGGGGTCCCAGAACCCATTATACCTAGGTCTTGGCCCATAATAGTAGCGCAACGGCTCTCTGTCCAGGATAATTGGAGGGGTCGACGCGGAGCTCTGAGCTCACGCGACCATCTGCATCAGCTCTGTGGCCACGCCCCCATTCCATTTATATATTTTGTATATTTTTTTTTCCTTTTTTCCTTCCCTTTTATATATGTTTTTTTTTTTACATTTATTTTCACTCTTTTGCCTCATCCTTAGATTAAACTAAAGACTCAATTTCTCAGGAGCTCCCCCCTTTCCTGAAGTTCATCAAACTATTTGCTTCTTTTATGGACCGTATGTTACGCATTTGGTTGTTCCACATAACACAGAGCATAGCTGGGAATTTGATCTGGGCTTTAGCTCCAAGATTGTTGAGCTCCCCCATTCTTTTGCCCAGTTCCCATTGCTTCTGGCCGGTTGCGTGGCATACATCCGATCTAATGGTAAATGTGAGGTTCTTGATTGTGTAGGGGCCATTCCTCAGTGCAGCCAGCAAAATGATTTCTTTAACTAAATATGAAAGAAAAGTTACCAAAACTTTCCTCAGCTTCTGCCGCTATGGGTTCCTCTTGAAAGGGTGCTTATGTACCCGCGGTATCTCTTGATCCAAGGTAATATCTGGTCTGTCCTTTAGGGCCGTCTCCATTAGCAGTTTAATCACTAATGCTTTAAGATTTGTCCCCTCTTCTGCCTCTGAAATATTTAAAATCTGCAGATTGTTTCTCCGAGAATGGTTTTCTATTCTTTCCGGATCCTCCCTAAGGCTAGAGTTTTCTTTAACCAGTGCCTCAACGCCTTTAGTGTTGTTTGAGATGTCCTTACACATCGAGCTCACTTCCTGCTCAAGCTTCCCTGTTCGAGCGGCAACATCGTCTAGTTTTTGTGCAAGTACCATGCAGGTAGCTTGAATATCTGCTTGGTTCTCCTCTGATGTCTTAAACCGGTTTCTGAGCTCTTCCTTAAGATTGAGAAGAATAGAGGCCAACGGAATATCTGGGTTTTCAGAGGGTGGCTGGGATGCAACTAAAGATTCGTATTGTACCAACAGACTTGAGGGGGTTAACAGATTTTTTGATTGTACATTGGGCTCTCACCACCATTTACCTGCTGCATCTCAAAAATCTGTTAGTCTTGGAGGACACTGAACCTATTCTGCGTTGCGACTTGAAAAAAAAAATGGAACATTTTCTTGACAATAACTCATAGAAATAGATTTTTCTATATTTCTACATCGGAACCAGTAGAGGAAATCCTTTAAAATGATACATTAAGTACACAGTAAAAAGTTTATTTTACAATACATGCTTTCTAACACTACAGCACATTACGGCATTCATCCACTTGTTCCATGGAAACTGTAGGAAGAGAAGAATTGCAGTAGGTAACTGATTGGGAGGGGGGAATGAGCATGAGCAGGATGAGCAAAACACCACAAACTTCATCAATTCTAAAAAAAAATGGTTTCTCACATGGAAATGTGGCACAACTATACTACATTATTAGTCATACTTCTGTATGGGATAATCATACCCTTTAAGTACAAATTAATTGGTTGCAATCACATGCATCATTAAAATTACTAACTCGCACAAATAATTTGTCACCTAAAATTGCACATCAGAAAAAACTTTGACACCCTCCCCCTCTGATTATTTTTAATAATCACTAAAACTCGATTAATAAATGATATCAATCAGCCATTATTTTTTCAGCGAGACCTTCATCTTTTTGGAAACTATAAACTCTCTTTCAATTGCTTTAATTGGTATTATATAAGCTCTTTCAGCCTTATTCATCAACGGGCCGTTTTGCGAGCCCCTAATAGCGATTCATAGCGAATCGCTATTAAGGACTCGCAAAACGGTATTCATGTAGGAATTGCTAAATAAATAGCGATTCCTACACATTCCTTATTTGCGAGTAGCAAATTGCTAATCGCAAATAAGGAATAACTCCCCATTCATTCCTATGGGCCAAAAGGCCCATAGGAATGAATGGGGAGTATTCCTTATTTGCGATTAGCAATTTGCTACTCGCAAATAAGATAGCGATTTAAAGGGTGCCAGGGGTGTCCAAAGGACACCCTGTAGCACCCCTTAAATGCAAATTGAAACAGGTGTTGCGCACACACATGTCCAAAGGACATGTGTGTGTGCAACATGCAACTTAGAAAAATGCTTTTAAAAGCATTTTTCAAAGTTTTTGCTATTTACCAAGAGGTTTGACCTCTCGGTAAATAGCGGCCCAAAATTGCATTATCGCAGTTTTTAAATGTGTCATGAATAGCATTTAAGGAATCTCTAATAGAGATTCCTTAAATGCTAATCCTCGCATATTTGCTAATTCTTTATTAGCGATTTTTGCATTTGGGATGATGAATCCCAAATGCAAAAATTGCACTCGCAAAGGGCCAGATTCTGAGAATCTGGCCCTTTTGCGAGCGCATTTAGCTTCATGAATCAGGCTGTTTATGATTATTCAGTTCCACATCCATCAGTCTTTTCCTTTTTCTAGGATTATTACAACCTTTAGTCTAATTAATGCATCTACTAATTATACATTCTAAAAGCTTTAATAAGAGCACAAGAGCAATTGCACAAATGACCAAAATTAATATGGGAATTAGAACTTATTGAAGAACACCACCACTATTGGTTCCTAATTATTCACTTACTGTACCAACGTTTCTCCCTAACTCCACTACCTAGGTACCTACACTCTCCCATAATCCTGGCTCTGTCAATAATCTAATCTCATGAGTCAGATTAGTTATGCTAGTAATCAAAGAATCAATTGTTCCATTATAATCAGGAGTGTATATACAACATCTCTTAGCCTTAATATGTTTACAAACTCTGCCTTCTTCTGCCAAGAGAATTTCCAAGGGAAGACTGTTCTGCATAGCCATTGCTCTAATTGCCTCCCATTCTACATTTACTATTTAAAAGACCCTGCTGTATCTACAGCAAGTCTATCGACCACTGTAGACTGTAGACAAATGCCTAACTTTCACATCATTATTGCCTACATCCATTAGAGGAATCATTGCTCCTGAAATATCTAAAATCTTTTGTTCAAAACGTTGCTTTTCTTTTTTCATGCCATATTATTGCTGTAACCCATCTACATGATAAATTCTAGGAAAAACTAAAGACAAAAAGACGAACCTTCCCAATTTACTGGTGGGTAAAATAAGCAGTCTTACCACATACATAATATACTCCCCTCATAATAGCTTCCCCTATAAACAAGAGATCTCCACTGGCCTCATTAAATTTGTCGCACACACTTTGACCTACAAATCTGACATTCTCCTTCTCTATAGTACCATGCGTTACCAACACATCTCACTTTTTCTTTCCTATTCAACTTTTAACCGAGGATGTGTACCTGAAAATTTAAATTCTTCTTCTTCATGAATTCCAAAGCAATCTTCTGCTCCTCTAAACTTCTCACTACTCATTACATTCTCTAATACAATCACGCTCTTCATTACTCCATAAACAAGATTAATCTCTATTTAGTTTAGTATCATGTCTGCTTTGTGCAATCAGCCTTAAATACTTACCATATTTGAATTCCTTATCATTCTCTTTAATGAACAAATTCTCCAAGGACACATTGAATTCAGGTAAATAAAATTGAGGAGAGGATGTAGCCTTACGGCTAAAGTGGTCAACCTCGAAGCTGGGAAACTGGGTTTGAGTCTCGGCAACATCGCTCAACATCCTGTGATTATGGGCAAATGACTTAAACTCTCTGTGCCTAAAAAAGATGAATGTGTCCTTCTGTAACAAAACTCGGGCTCATGTAAAGCGCTCTGATACCCGATTTCTGTGGTCTAGTTCGTGCTATATAAAACTCTGAAAAAAAAAAGATTAAAGAAACTCCTCGTGATTAAAAATAACTAGAAAAAGTTACAAGACATGGAATACGATATCTCAGAATGTACATATGTTAAGTCTTCCCATGCTGTTGCAGGAAGATAGGTGCAAACATTACACCTGCTAATTTTCATTATGCTAATGTGTTAACTAAACATTTTAGTACACAAGTTATCTTTAAAATCAGTAGCTAAATGCTCTTCATGAGTTGGTATCATTTGTTCAAATTCTTAATGATAAGTTTCAACGTCATCATTACTATTCATATACCTTAAAATATTTGCACAGAAATCAGTAAGCATACCAACAGGCCAACTAATTCTAGTAAAGTTCAAATTAGCGCGCAATCCCACTATTATACAGCATCTGCTGTTTCCCATCTTCTTGTTTGAGATCAGAAAAACTATGGGCCTTATTTATGAAGGCCTTGCGCCGCCGGTGCGTCACTTTTTCCCATTTTAAAAGTGACGCACCGGCGGCGCAAGGCCTTCATAAATAAGGCCCTATATTTTCAGTGGCAAAAATAAAAAATTAAACCAATTGTTTTTTTAAACAATGCTTTTCTTTTTTTCTTCTTATTTATTTAAAACAGTAATAAACAGTAATCAACTTTGCATTCTCTATAAAGTTTGTATTTCAGAAAAATGTTCAAACAGACTATCGAGAATATTCTAGACTAGTCAGAATCCCTTTATTTCTTTATGGAACTTCTTCTGCAATGCTGGATAATTACAGTCTCAATTTAACCTTCCATGGTGGTTTTTCTTCAGTTTCAGTCTCTGAGTCTGAACCACTCTTAAACAATATTGACTTTTGCTCATTCGGAAGTAATCTTCCTCAGTTTCATCTGCTTCTTCTTTTTCAGATACTGAAGCTGAATTCACCCACTAAAGTGAGCAATATTTTTTATTTGGAACTCTCTTTCTTGTTGATCTTTTTGCAACTGGTGATTCTCTCTCACTAGTTTTCTGGATTCAACTGTGTCTCAAAGTCCCTTGAATCCTGTTCTTGCTCAGAATGCTTTCGTTTACAAGTTCCCTTTCTTGGAATGTCTTCAGCTCTCTCTTTTTTTCACTGAATTTTTGAATGTTTGTCTTCCTTCTGTCTTTGACCTGAGCTCTGACTCACACTTGAGCTTGCTCTTTGACCAAATCTGTATTTGCCTATCTTGAGCAGACTGCATATTTTGATCCTTTACGTCATCCACTGTTTCAGCTACTCTCACTCTCTTCATGTGTGCAGCGTGAATCCACTGAGGCATGCCTTCACACTTGACAGCACTATTGGTTGTCAGTGTTATCTGGAAAGGACCCCTCCAACTTTCATCCAAACATCACCTTCGAACATGCTTCCAGATAACCATCTACTTACCCGCATTCAGATTGTGAGAGGATATAGCATTGTAGTCTTAATTTCACACATTCACCTGATGAGATACAGATTTCGCCATATTATCTAGACCTTTGTAATAATCCAAACCAATATCATCAGTTATTGACACTAATACTGCTGAAGGCACAAAAATGTATCTCATTACCCTGCCCATCAGGAATTCATGAAGAGTTAAACTTGTCTTAATCTGTAGAGTACTTTTTATATTGTTATATTCATCAAAACAAGAGGAAGGGCATCAGGCCACTTCAGACCAGATGAGGCACAACATTTAGCTAGTTTATTCTTGAGTATGTCATTGGTGTATTCCACCAAATGAGAGGCTTGCAGTCTATAGGGGACCGCTACAATGCGGTCTACAGCTACAATGAATGCTCTGCTTGATTTCAAAGGCTGTCCAGATTATTTGCAACCCTTCATTCTTGAGGCGTGCTCCACAATCCATTTCAATGTCTTAGGAAATCTAAGTTGGTAATATTAAAAGTGCCATCCAATGGAAACTGTAAAACCTCATCATGTGCTGTATATTTATTCCATTCAGAGATCCAGGTGCATGTGCAATATCTGACTCTGACCACTATCATCATTTCATATGCTGGCATTCCCTCACTCAGCAATTTCTGACCCTCTCTAGGCATCTCCTTCTTTTTTTTTAGGTTTTGAAAATATACCACCTATATTTTGTACCATATAGACTGAAAAAAACCTCAAAATCATATAAAACTCTACAAACAAACTTAGAAATAACTGCCTGCTCTGTCAAGGGTCAAGTCTGACAGCAAGGTGAATGGTTTTTTTATCTTTCATTATTTTGTCTCAAGCTAAATGTTACCTACAAATTTCTCTTAATTAAGTTTTACCCTAGTTTCACACTAAGCATGCAATTTTTTTTATTTCAAGCCACAGGGCTCTGAGGTAGAAAACCTAAATATTTCTGTGTTTGACTCACAAAAGAAGCTTTGGTACTGCAGATGTTGCAGCGCGGGATGCCCACCCCTCCTATTTTCTTACATGTTCTAGACAACAACATAGGTATGTAAAATGTATAACTAGCATTGCGAACAGACACTTCCTCATATTTCTTTTTCTCAAGTGGCAGGCCTCGATCTTTAAAACATTATTCGCTCATAAATAGCTTGACTCAGAGGTTACCTAAGTAAAATGTCAGGTTAAAATAACTGTGCCTGTTACCTCGGTTGCACTGCACTGCTAGGATAAAGTGTACTTCACCCTGTAGAATAATTGGAATTGAATTATTTATGAAACTGAATTGCATATTAGGTTAGGGCTGGATGGTTATCAAATCTCCACTGGATTCTAAAACTGGCAGGAAGCCATTTGAAAAGACTTTCCTTCTGTGATGCTGTCCATGTTCTCCCCAGCTGTGCTTTCAATTTTCCAGCCTCAGGGGAATGCTGGAATAGTTGTCAAGAATGTGTGTGAGTTCTGGAAACTGAAACTCTGCACAAGGAAATGAGAACAAATCAGGACTGCTATTAAAATTCTAAGGAATATGAGCATTTGTCTGAGGTAGTGTTTCAGAATGTTTTAGGTCATCCTGCTCTCCAAGTCACACTTTGCTGCTGGTGTTTGATTCTTTAAAACACTGCCCGGCTGCAAATGCAACCAGGAAACATACATTTTAAGGAGTTGCCAACCTTGCATTGTACACATCGAACTGCCAGTGTTTATAGCTACAAATGTCTCTATACCATCCATTGATCTAGTCGTACTGTCCACGCACTAAACTTTGATGATCGTGACATGACAGATATGTGTGGCATAAGTCCACATGGATATGTTTATAGATATTTTCTCAGTCGACTCCTCTTACAATCTTTAGAAAGATAACAACCAAATATGTCCAATTTCTCACTCTGTTCCTCACCTTCTGGTACTCATGTTCTACCACTTTACTGTGATTTGCCACTGGATGACTGCGAGAAGCTTGCCTGGTATATGATGTCCACCAATGTAAGTGGGCACCTTGCACCAGTCCAGACAACCCTCATGGTGATTTAAGAGGTGGCAGACAACCTTAGAAAGCTATCCAAGTGGTAACTGTGGAGAGCAGCCTTCAGGCTTTGTCTTGAAGGAGTGTAAAGTAGCTTATTTTACCAGAATGCAATCTTATAGCATAGATCAAATGAAAGAGAACCACTCAAAGTATTTATAAAAATATGTATTTATTATATAACACTATCTAGTACGTTACAGTATCTCCCACACGCAGATAGACACAAAGCACACAATACCTTAGCAAAGTAATCACAGTAAATAGCACTAATACACAGTGGGCCCTAGGGGGGACCAAACCGTATACTAAGAAAGTGGTATAAGAACCACAACTTGAGTCAGAACAATGTCAAGAGGGTGTAGAATTGCTGGGGACCACAGTACCACCCAAGGTAAGTAGATAGGGACCCCACGGCGAGCATGTGCAGTGTGGGATCACAACTGTGTGCTACTTACAAGTCTATGTACAAGTTGCAGTGGATTTTTAAAGATTAGGGACCCTTCCAGTGGACCCTGTAGAAATACCACGGAAGACAGAAGGTTGGAGAGCCACCCAACCCGTGGATACCAAAGTACCCAAGTTACCTATCCCAGGGAAGCCGGGTGCATAGATGTGAAGTGGTGTCAGAAAGCGCCGTCGAACCCAATGGAGGATTTCAGGAAAGTGCTGCTGCTGGAAGAGGAGAAAGTGTCCCTGGAAATCCAAACGTGTATTCTTGAAGAGGAGTACCGGAAAGCAGAGGTAACAGTGTCTATTTCACTCGGGAGTGACCAGGAGGCTTGGAAGACGAATGCCCGCCGATGTCGGGTGCTTCAGGATAGTTGACGGTTGACATTGACTCTGCAGCTGCGAGGACCAGGCGACGCTGAGGAAGACCAGGAAACAGATACGAGCTGTCCCACGAAGGATGTCAAGTACTGAGGGGTTGCTTTCCGGCAGGAGCACCAACAAGCCTTGGCAAAGGCAACCCACGAAAGTCTTGAAGGTGCACAGTTGGGACCAGCAAGGTCCAGGGAACTCACCACAAGTAGGGGAGTCATGGCAGGCCCGAGCAATCAGGAGAGCCCAAGGAAAGCAGAGATGACCCTCAAGTGGACCCAAAGACCGGAGGCACAGGAATCGCGAGAGGACCTCGAGCAGCTCACCAAAAAGGAGCAGGCCATGGTGCCCACGAGGCGAGGTGGCTGAAGATCTTGGTGGAAGAAGTTGCTGGATGTTGGGGCTACTTGGAGCCCAAAGCACTTGTCGCTAAGTTGCCAACAAGCATATGGATTTGCAAAAGTACGCGGAGAACAGGGGTTCAGTTAATGCAGCCCCCACAAGGGATTCTAACCTCAAACTTGGTGAGAGGGTAGCTCAGGCTTCGGGAGACGTAGATAACCACCACATGTGTTGTTCAACTCTTTGTAGTCCGCAGGACCTCAGGATCAGCAAACTGTTAAGCAGTGTTGAGGTGCCGATAAATTGTAAGGGAGTGACTCCATCACTCCAAGGGAGATTACTTTGGTTGTCCTTGAATCTTCACAGGCCTTGGAAGGTTCCTGTAAGATGCACAGGCACAGACAATGTAGCAGACTGGAAGGGAGATTAAGTCAGGCCGAAACGAAGTCCAGCGAAGTCCAGAGTGCCCAGACGGTAGAAGTGCGGTGGTTTCAGTTCTGAATCGTATCCCACGATGAATCTAGGGACCTACACCCAGGTAAGCCCTTAAGTACCCCAGGGAAATGGTTGGGAAGATACAGGGGACCCACCCAGGGGAGGGTCTGGACAGGGGGAGGTTACTCCCATGTCCTTTGTCCAGTTTCGCACCTGAGTGGGAGACAAGGCTCCCAGGATTGGTTTGAACTGGACTATGCTCAGGGACCCCAAGTGTGCCCTTCATGCAAACTTTCATGCGCTGGCAAGTGCACCCACTCAGCCCATATACACTAAATCCTGTATGGGAGGCGGTCACACCTGCCTGTGACAGGAAGCCTATTGTTCTGCCTTCCCCTGCTCGAGCTTGGCTCAACAGCGGGAGGGCAGAAATGTGTCTCTCGTTGGCAGCCACCATTTTGTGCTCTTCCAGTGCTTGGAATCATACCTCCCACACTGTTGATGGTGTGGGGTTATGATTCCAACATGTTTGATACCAAACATGATAGGATTTGTTGCAGCCATTTTGGAGATGGCCATGGTGCGATCATGCGAGGCCCCTCTATATAGTATATGGCTGCTTCACTGTCAACCCGGGAGAATGAACTCCATAGGCTGCAGGGGTGTCCTGCTCATGCAGGGGCACCCTCTCACTTAGAACCAAGCACCCTGCCTTCAGGATTGTAAAAGCCTGTTATAGGGGTGACTTTTAGGTTTTAAGTGCAGTGGCCCATAGTTATAGTAAACCTATATCTTTAGTAAGTGATGCATGCACCAACTTACACAGGCTGCAATGGCAGGCCTCTAGCTCCATTTTGAATGGTATCTCGTGGGTGGCATAATACATGCTTCATCCCATGGGAGACCTCTGGGTTGCCTATACCTGGGTACCATACACTAGGGGCTGACAAGAGTACCCCAGTATCCAATCTGGGGGGGACCTAAGTACATAACACAACAGTTTAGGGAGAAAGTCAATAGACTGGGGTCTTGATTAGAAGGTTCCCAGTCAGACTAGTCAAAAACAGCATCACATCAAGCAAAAAGTGGAGGTAACCATAAGAAGCAGATCCTACTTTCCTACAATGACTGTCCACTCCTTCATGCTGAACTGCTAAAAAATGGAGGTGCTGGTTTTCCTGCTTCACGCACACAACTATGCTTCTACTCGCCACAATCCATTTCCTACCTGACCCATTAACTTTTGCCCCCATGCAAGAAATCTTGGTTTGCTATGAGACTAGGTCATGCACATGCAATCGCTACTACAACCACCACAGCAAGCCACCAAGCTCAACTGGCTAATGCTCAGCAAAGTGGGCTATTGCAATAGTTTACAGGTGTTCTTCCACAAACCTGTTTTGTCCCATTGGACAAAACAAAGTTCTCATCTTTGCTACTAGAACATTTGACAGTCTCCCTATACACACACCCACCTCAGCCTATCATCATCAAGCGTGCTGGCTCTAAGCCAAAAAACAGGGAGCTTGACAAACATTAAACTGGTAGGCAAGGCTATACACCACTTATCCTCAGGTTTCCCCACCAATTTCCTAACCCGCTACACTTCCACCCCTAAACTAAGATCAACTAATCAAAATCTCTTAACTACTCTAACACCCTCATGGGCTGCAACCAGATTACACTCGTTTTACCTTCTAGGACCCTTTCACTGAATTTCTCTTGTCCCAGACATCCCAACTTTCACTATACTTCAGAACTTTATACAGTCCTGAAGAGCCATTTCCTGCTACTCATGGCACTGTTGATTAAGACGCATTATTTCCACTGTCTGTCTTCTCTGTTCATGGACAAGTAGCCCTACGTTCTTTGTCCGCACTATTCCACTCACGTTTAGATTTATGTCCACCCTATGCACTTATCCTAGGTGCACCTAATCTTCTTATGTGTAGCATTTGTGATTGAATTGCCATGGGCTCCACTAATAAAAATGAATAAATCAATAGTTGTGCTGAAAATTAACACCAATAGATGACACTGCAGTCAACCCTTGTCCTCACCCAAGGATTAGAAAATGGGTCTTCCACCTACATAGTGCCTTAAGGCCTTCACAAGAGGTAGAAAGGCATTGTAGGAAATTCATAATACAAGAGCACTATAATTTATACTGGTTTAATTCCACAATGAATTGCAATATATCACATTTCACTTCAATGATACTAAGACAAGTGTAGTCATCCACCATCATCATCAATTATATCATTTTTTAGGGGGAGTAATACATGGTAAGGAGGGGGTTCTGGCTGGGCCAGGTACCCTGGGGCAGATTTTCAAGCCCCTTGTGCCACTTTTGCTTTACTTTTCCCATGGTAAAAATGATGCAAATGTGGCGCAAGGGCCTTGTAAATAAGTCCCCATGTGTCTAAGTTTTCTGCTGTACCATTGACAAAGGCAGATACTCATTGTATATCTATGGTATGGTATGGCTTTGTATATAGCACTTACCACCCCTGATAAGGCACTGAAGTGCTTTGAGGATGGAAAGATGAGTAGACTGCCCAAGAAAAAGGAAGATAGTTTGTATTAGAGGGGAAGCGGGTCAGGCGGTGAAATGGTTACTGGTAAGGCGTTGCGCTAAAACTCTGTATATACCTTTTACCTTAATCGACAAAGCTTGTCTAATATAAAAAATATTTTTCAAATTTAGTATGAAGTTTAATAAACTTTTCTAATTTTCCCTGTACATTACAACAGTGAAATCCCCACCATGATTAAATATAGAAGAGAAGCGAAATGGGATGAAAATGTTGGCAAGAACACATTGTTATGCATTCAGCTTTTTTAAAAGAGGGGTAATTGATGCCCTTTTCCACTCAGTTGGTATTCAGGCATTGCTTAGATTACAAGTGAACTGGCAGTTCACAGGTTATTGCCTCACACTTTCAGTGATGCTCCTTCATTTGCATGTTATCCTCAGGCCCTGAGATAGAGGCTAGAGCCTAATAGGCACTCCCGCAGCCACTCCTTCTTTGATTCAGACTGGTGCCATGGAAGACGCCTCTTTCGCTTGACAATCTGCAATAAGGGCATTGTGACATTGGGGTAGGGGTTGTTGCATACACCTAACTATGTGAAAGTGAGGCATTACTCTGAAGCACTGCCTTGATGCCACGTCTACCCCACTCACCCTGTGGGTCAAATGTCTACCATTTTTTTACCTCTGGATTTGCTCTCTAAGCATATGTTGCAATTAATGGTTCTCAATCGACCAACTTACTGAATGCATTTATTTTTACAGGCTTTCTGGCCTAGTTGGAGCACAGTGGGTTCCCTGGCAGCATACGGAGGGCCGCAGGGCCTAAAGGAGATCTTGGAAGCCATAGCAAAAGCAGTGGGATGCAGTGATTTATTTTGAGGCATTCATAGCATCTCCTACCCCGGACAGGCCTAACTCTTGAACTTCAACGAGCCAAGATTTTATTCCCTGAGCGATGACAGCAAGTGCACGAGCCCTTGGCTGGTAAAATGGGATGGGGGCAGGTTTTGGGGAGCAGGTCATATAGGAGCTTGTAGGGCCTACCGTTACAGACTTCTGTAGCCTCTTCTCTCAAACCTGTTCCTATCTCCAAAAAGTCCAGCATTCTGCTCCCCTACACCATTCCAAACATTCTGATATTTGCTGTTAATATGAATTCATAACGAACTCCTGCCTTTTAAATAAGGCAACACAGTGAACAAAGTCCAGACACCCAGAGCCCTGTAACAGCCTCATGGCCATTCTAGAAAGATGGTGACCTCCATCCCTGAATACAACACATGAGGCATGATGATTTTTGTATTGCTTTTCATTGGTTTCCCCTGCTCCAACCATTACTAGTATTCCATTTGGACCATTTTACCTTGTTCACTCTTCACTGACTTTGAATGACCTTTGCATGAGTCGCGAATTCCTTGTTCATTATCCTTACTTGACACCCTGACATTTTTCCTCGTTTTCCCTTTCTGAACATGTGTAAATGAATGAATGAGGAGTTTCTAGAGTGCACAGCTACCTCTGCGGAGGTGTCCCAGCGCTAGCAGAAAGTTCACGTGTGGGTCGAGTGGGCCGGCAGTCACTGCCTCAACAGCCAGGTCTTTAAAGCTCTCCAGAATTCAGTTTCTGATTCCAGGAGACGCAGATGGAGTAGGAGGGAGTTCCATAGTTTAGAAGACTGCACCACAAAAGATCTATCGCCCAGTCGCGTTTTTGCGGTATTGTGGGACTTTCAAGAGTCGCAGAATGTTGGATCTCAAAACACAATTTGGCTGGTACAGCGGCAGCCTTTTTTGGAGAGACCTAGGTCCCAAGCTTCTGGTGGCTCTAAACACAAGGATCAGTGATTTGAATTCAATCCTTCTGAATATGGAAGGCAAGGAAGTTGCTTCAAATGTGGAGAGATGTGGTGGAGCATAGGTACCCGCCTAATTAGCCTTGCCGCAGAGTTTTGGATAAATTGGAGCCTGCACAGTAAGTTTGCCGGTAGCCCAAAGTATAGGCTGTTTGCATAGTCCAGTTGAGACGGGACTGATGCATGGACTACTGTCTTCCGATGTTCCTCCATCTGAAAGCGTAAGAATTTCCTAATTGACCTCATCTTCCAAAAACAAGTGGACGAGATTTGCTGTATCTGGGTGGAGAAGGAGAGCTCTTTGTCCAGCCTGATTCCCAGATTCCTGGCAGACTCTGAGAGGGGTGGGGGTGGATCAGTTCTGACGGCCACCACAGACTGGATGGAGGAGGGGACGCTTGGCTGAAAAACAGGATTTCCTTTTTCTCAGCGTTTAATTTCAGGCAGTTCTTATGCATCTAAACTAGGATGTCTTTTAGGCATGCCTTAAAATTGTGAAATGCCTCCATTGAGTGTTCTTTAAAGGAGAACACCAATTGCATGTCATCCGCATAGAACACCACTTTCACTCCCCAGGATTCAATCAGAGTAGCCAATGGAGCGAGGTAGGTGTTGAAGAGCAACGGGCTGAGTGCTGAACCCTGCGGCACCCCACACTTCAGAGGTTTCAGTGTTGAGGAAAAAGGACAAAGGAACACCTGTTGGGAGCGCTTCTCCAAAAAATTTCAGAGCCAGGCTAGTGCTGTACCACACACTCCGGCCTGATGGAGTCTACTGAGCAAGATAGAGTTTGGAACCATATCGAATGTTGCTGATAAATCAAGCAGCACCAGCATAGCTGAGGCACTTTGATCCACGGACTCTGGTATGGATTTAAAAACTTCTAGTAGCGCTGTCTCGGTGCTGTGGCCAGCTCTGAAGCCTGATTGGGACGAATAGAGGAGGCCGTTGGCTTCTATGTAAGTCACCAGTTGTTTGTGCACCATCCTCTCCAAGATTTTGGTGGGGCAGGTAGCAAGGAAATAGGTCTGAAGTTACTGAGAACCTCAGGATCCGCCTCTGGTTTCTTAAGAAGTGGGAGTACGAAGGCATGCTTCCAAACCACAGGAAAGATGCCTGTCTTCAGGGAGGTTTTCCAGATCTGGTTAAGTATCGGATTTAGCCAGTGTACCAGTAAACTAAAAAAGCAGGCAGAGCAAGGATCTCCTGGAGAGCCTGGTTTACATCTCAGTAGTTCAACTAGTGTTTCCTCAAGAGGCAGTGGGAAAAATTCTGATAACGAGGCGTGAGAGTCTGAGTGCGACAGGGAGGTGGGGAGTTCCTCTTCTAGGGGAATTTGGAGTGCATATGAAGAATCTTGGCTTTAAAAAAATCTGACTGGTTAGTACAGAGTGTCAGTGAAGGTAGAAAGGAACGATCTAAGGCTGTGGAGTTAATGAAAGATTTTGCGATGTTTCAAATTGCCTTGGTGGAATCAACTGCATTCTCAATGCGGTTGGCAAAATAACTTCTCGTCTTGCGGCTCTTAAGCCGGTGCTTTTAGCCAATCCCTTATTTTTTCAACATTTGGCCACTGTTCTAAGGGTCTGGTCTCTAGGCTAAAGGTGAATGGTACTCATGAGTGGTCAGACCAAGTCAGGTATACGGGGGCACTTACTCTGAGGTTCGCTGTGTTCGAGAAAATCAAATCCAGCATGTGGCCCGCACTATGAGAGGGTTCAGCAACCAGTTGCCTGCGGTTTACGGCCATACCAAGTTTCCAAAAACTAGTTTGCCTTGGTGCAGCTATGGGCATGTGCATGCAAGTTAATGTCACCTAAAACTATGAAGTTAGTGTATTGAAGAGAGAGTTCAGCGATCAGATTGCAGAGCTCTACTAGGTGGATGGCAGGGCTTTCTGGGGGTCTATATACTAGCAAACTAGCCATAAAGGTAGATGATGAGAGCCTAATGCAGAAGTAGAACGCTTCAATGTTCCCAAATGGGACCCACTTTCTCTGAGGTAATCCCTCACTTGTCTCTGAGCACGACTGCAATGCTGCCTCCCGTCCTGTTCTCCCCTCTATTGACACACACTATTGGGAAGCTGGGGGGATGGCTAACATTATGTCAGGACAAAAGGGGGAGGTGATGGACGGAGCATCTGAACCAATCAAACACTCACACCCAGTCAAAAGATCTGGGTTGAATCCATCACCGTTCTTTAGCCCACTCTGCCACCCCAGTTCAGACATGGCTATATGCAAATCAGTCTGACCCTGTGCCTCATGGGAACAGTCCAGCCCGAACTGCAAAGCCATGCCTTCCCTGGACCGGAAACAAGCTTCCGAGGACCAGTTTCTAGCATTACAGCTGTCTTCAGCCCGGCATGCTTGAATCCAGTGGCAAAGTGAGCAAGGGACTCACGTCTGAGCATACCCCGCCACACTTATGGCGGCCAAAGCAGTACAAAAGGGGGTGGTGATGGACGGAGCATCTGAACCAATCAAACACTCACACCCAGTCAAAGGATCTGGGTTGAATCCATCACCGTTCTTTAGCCCACTCTGCCACCCCAGTTCAGACATGGCTATATGCAAATCAGTCTGACCCTGTGCCTCATGGGAACAGTCCAGCCCGAACTGCAAAGCCATGCCTTCCCTGGACCGGAAACAAGCTTCCGAGGACCGGTTTCTAGCATTACAGCCGTCTTCAGCCCGGCATGCTTGAATCCAGTGGCAAAGTGAGCAAGGGACTCACGTCTGAGCATACCCCGCCACACTTATGGCGGCCAAAGCAGTACAAAAGGGGGTGGTGATGGACGGAGCATCTGAACCAATCAAACACTCACACCCAGTCAAAAGATCTGGGTTGAATCCATCACCGTTCTTTAGCCCACTCTGCCACCCCAGTTCAGACATGGCTATATGCAAATCAGTCTGACCCTGTGCCTCATGGGAACAGTCCAGCCCGAACTGCAAAGCCATGCTTTCCCTGGACCGGAAACAAGCTTCAGAGGACCGGTTTCTAGCATTACAGCCGTCTTCAGCCCGGCTTGCTTGAATCCAGTGGCAAAGTGAGCAAGGGACTCACGTCTGAGCATACCCTGCCACACTTATGGCGGCCAAAGCGGTACAAAAGGGGGTGGTGATGGACGGAGCATCTGAACTAATCAAACACTCACACCCAGTCAAAAGATCTGGGTTGAATCCATCACCGTTCTTTAGCTCACTCTGCCACCCCAGTTTAGACATGGCTATATGCAAATCAGTCTGACCCTGTGCCTCATGGGAACAGTCCAGCCCGAACTGCAAAGCCATGCCTTCCCTGGACCGGAAACAAGCTTCAGAGGACCGGTTTCTAGCATTACAGCCGTCTTCAGCCCGGCTTGCTTGAATCCAGTGGCAAAGTGAGCAAGGGACTCACGTCTGAGCATACCCTGCCACACTTATGGCGGCCAAAGCAGTACAAAAGGGGGTGGTGATGGACGGAGCATCTGAACCAATCAAACACTCACACCCAGTCAAAAGATCTGGGTTGAATCCATCACCGTTCTTTAGCCCACTCTGCCACCCCAGTTCGAGCATGGCTATATGCAAATCAGTCTGACCCTGTGCCTTATGAGAACAGTCCAGCCCGAACTGCAAAGCCATGCCTTCCCTGGACTGGAAACAAGCTTCCGAGGACCGGTTTTTAGCATTACAGCCGTCTTCAGCCCGGCTTGCTTGAATCCAGTGGCAAAGTGAGCAAGGGACTCACGTCTGAGCATACCCTGCCACACTTATGGCGGCCAAAGCAGTAAGTCAGACTGATTTGCATATAGCCATGTCTGAACTGGCAGAGTGGGCTAAAGAACGGTGATGGATCAAACCCAGATCTTTGGGTGCAAAATTACCGGTCGCAAAGGGGCAGATTCTGAGAATCTGCCCGTTTGCGACTGGTTTTTCTTTTGATGCATGTGCCTGTAAATCCCAGCCATTTGTGTCTAAGGAGAGCCAAATGTCCTCTGCATGCTTCGAAGACATCTGCAATGGATCAAGCAGGCTCTGACTGCCGACTGATTGTTGGTGCTGGGAACTGTGGAGGCCATAGTCCCTCTCCATAACCCTGCAACATTTGTCAATGTAAAGTTACAGGCCTTGCAACAGTAATCTATTTTCTCGGTAGTAAGGTCAACTATGGCTTTACCAAGGCATTTGCTGGTATTCAGGGCCATTTTCCGATCTGACTGCCTTCCGCCACATGGAAAATGATCCCGACTCAGTGCACACCAATCACAGGTTTTGGGGCGAGAGTGACATTTTCCCTTCACACATTACCACTTCATGGATATTTCGGAAAATCTATATATATATATTACCTACTGGCGGTCGCCAGTAGGTAGTTGTAGTTAGGACCTAGTTTCCATAGGAAATCCGCAACATTCTATTGGGAATAACTTTGGCGCCGGTTGACGAATCTTCGCGAATTTCTCAAAGAAGATGCTCCGCTCCGCTCCTTCTCTGAAAGTTTTGGGGGGATTTGTCAAGTGGGGGCTGAGAAAAAAGGGGGGGGCCCAAAACGTGTTTTCCCCATGTTATTTTCCATAGGACAATTAGACACGGCTACAGCCCGAACGCCTGAACGGAATTACAAGAAATTTGGCAAAATGGTGGAGTCTGATTCGCAGATCACACTTTTGCTGAAATGGTGTAAATCCTTCCAGTAGTTCCTGAGAAAATTAAAAGAAAAAAAATATATATATCTATAAGCGCGCACCGTGCGCGCACCTGTGCGAGCACGGTGCGCGAATCAGGTATGCGCGAGCGGAATTCTGATTTGCTGTTAGACGTCTGTCAACATTCTAAACGGTGGAAACCAGAAAGTGTTGGCCGCCATTTTGTCACTCCGAGGCAGAAGAGAGCCCATAACAAAAGTGGAGAATGTGAAAAGGGGGCAGGGTAGATACTCCCTGACCCCCCAGGTCTTCTCAGGGGGTCCCTGAAGGACCCCGAAGGGCAAATTCTTTTTTTTTTTAAATCGCGAGGTGCGCGCACGTTGCACGCACCTCCAAGGAAGAAGAGAGCCCAAAACAAAAGTGGAGAACGTGAAAAGGGGGCAGGGTAGAGACTCCTTGACCCCCTAGGCCTTCTCAGGGGGTCCCTGAAGGACCCCGAAGGGCAAGGAAAACATTTAAAAAATAAAATTAAAAAAAATTGTGAGGTGCACGCACGTTGCACGCACCTCTGAGGCAGAAGAGAGCCCAAAACAAAAGTGGAGAACGTGAAAAGGGGGCAGGGTAGAGACTCCTTGACCCCCTAGGCCATCTCAGGGGGTCTCTGAAGGACCCCGAAGGCCTTTAAATTTTTTTTTTTTTTTTTAAATCGCGGGGTGCGCGCACGTTGCACGCACCCCGAGGCAGAAGAGAGTCAAAAACAATAGTGGAGAACATGAACAGAGGGCAGGGTGGAGACTCCCTGACCCCCTAGGCCTTCTCAGGGGGTCCCTGAAGGACCCCGAAGGGCAAGGAAAACATTTAAAAAATAAAATTAAAAAAAATTGTGAGGTGCACGCACGTTGCACGCACCTCTGAGGCAGAAGAGAGCCCAAAACAAAAGTGGAGAACGTGAAAAGGGGGCAGGGTAGAGACTCCTTGACCCCCTAGGCCATCTCAGGGGGTCTCTGAAGGACCCCGAAGGCCTTTAAATTTTTTTTTTTTTTTTTAAATCGCGGGGTGCGCGCACGTTGCACGCACCCCGAGGCAGAAGAGAGTCAAAAACAATAGTGGAGAACATGAACAGAGGGCAGGGTGGAGACTCCCTGACCCCCTAGGCCTTCTCAGGGGGTCCCTGAAGGACCCCGAAGGGCAAAAAAAAACATTTTTATTTTATTCAATCGCGAGGTGCGCACACGTTGAGCGCACGTTGGAAAAAAAACAAAAAAAAGTGAAATAACAAATTTGAGTGTTTATATGTTGATTGAAGATGTTGTCTATACTGTTCAACTTTATCCAAATCATAAAAACCAGCTGTGCCGTTGCATATTGTAGGATACAGTCAATGTATTACAATATACAAAGGCAGTTTGTGGAAAAATAAATATATAAAAAATATAAAAATTGATACAGAAAGTAGCATTTTAAAAACCTTTGAAATTCACTTAAAAACCATAGATTTCACACACATTATAGTTAGGAATTAGCATTGAAAAAACCTTAGAAATTCACTGAAAAACCATAGGTTTCACACACGTCATAATAAGGAATTAGCATTTAAAAAACCTTGCAAATTCACTGAAAAAACCATAGGTTTCACACATGTTATAGTTAGGAATTAGCATTTAAAAAACCTTGCAAATTCACTGAAAAAACCATAGGTTTCACACATGTTATAGTTAGATGGACATTTCACTCATACAAAACCTTTGAAATGTGTGATGTCATCAGTGATGTCACTGACCATGTCATGAGTGATGTAATATGTGACGTCATCAGCAGTGCATTGCGGTCGGGCGAGTTATAGTTAGCTGAACTAACTATAACGGGGAAATTTTAAAGGTTTTGTATGAGTGAAATGTCCATCTAACTAAAACATGTGTGAAACCTATTTTTTTTCAGTGAATATATATATATCTATCTATCTATATATATATATATATATATATATATATATATATATATATATATATATATATATATATATATAGTTACTCACCATCACAATATTTTGTAGTTAGCATTCTTGCTATGGTAATTTAGTGTCACAATACTTAATACCTGATATCCTGCCAGTGTACCCTCTTTAGTGTCACAATAGTTAATACCTGATATCCTGCCAGTGTACCCTCTTAGAGTACTTACCAAGTACAAGCCCACGTCCATAGTCCAGGCAACAGGGCCGGACTAGGGAACCGCAAGCAGCCCTGGCATAATTGCTCATACAAACCCCTCTCCCTTTGTATCTGCACTCAGTCTTATTTCTTCCATTCGCCCATCTCTCTCTCTCTTCTCCTTTTCTGATCCCTTTCTCTCGACCATTGTCCTCCCTCTCTCTCTCTCTTGCAGCCTCAGGTGCCCATACAGCTGGGGACAGTGACACAGGCACCAGGAGTGGCCCCAGCTTTCAAACCCGACCTATAAGGGGTCCAGCCCAGTGGGGAAAAGTCTGATGGAATAAAAGGACTGTCTGGCCCTGCTCTCTGGCGCCTGTGTACCAAAGAGAAATCCCTTGCCAAGTCCAGGTGAAAGTAGCTATCCTGTTCTTTAGGAGTTGATGACTTCAGAAAAAGAGAAGTCGGCCTAGTGATCTGGTTGACACACTTGCTGCACGCCAAACGGCTCTTATTGCCCGTAAAGCCTATGCATCTCTAAACCCATGCCCTAGATGGCAAGAAATTAAGCCTTTACATTAGAGACCCGAAAATAGGTACATGATCTAAATGAGTTGCGCTACTGTGCAGTTTCCTAAAGATGCCCGAGGTTGCTGGGGCAATGACCCTGACTCATCGAGCCTAGCAGGTGTTAAAAATAGAAGTCCAGAAAAGTTGAATTTAAGTTTATATTTAATGTTGACAGCACAGCAACAGGATACAACTGCTCATCCTGCACGAAAATAACAAATCCTGGGTGCTAGGCAGCAGCAGCAAAACAATTCCATGTGGAATTGGAATGTACAAGGTGGAATGCAAGGTACGTAAGTGGGGAAAGGGAAAAGAGAAAGAGAACAAGCATAGAAAATGCAAATGTAAAATATCTCCCCTTTTTTAATGAAAACAAAAATGTAAGCATTAACAGAACTTATCTACAGAAATCAGACGATTTCCCAAAATGTAAGCATTAATAGAACGTATCTACAGAACTCAGACAATTTCTTGGGAGGTAATCGCAACCTATCTGATACTTTAACTCTAGAAGCTACAGTGTTGTCAGGTAAATTTATATAAATTCCGAAGACAATTTACCTGTCACACTAGGTACAGCTGGACATTTGGCAACACGTCTAACATTCCATAATCTACCATTTTGAGTGATGATACTACTATCAAACTTTACCAATCTTTATAGGGTTGCCAAATTTATCAGAATGCTTAGTGATAAAACCAGGTTTTTTTACTCTGACCCAATCACCAATATTGAAATTGTGATTTTTTGTTTTCCACTTGTCATCATACCACTTCTTAACTTTTTCTTGTTTGGATTCTACTCTTTGGGCAACGCCACTTACCAAATCATCCGAAAAAGACTTGTTTTTACATTTTTCTTTGAACCACCAGAGACAAATCTTTGATGCTGGGTCACGCCCTTTTAAAAGACGGAAAGGACTAAGCATGGGCGGATTTTGTGGATCCACGATTCACGGATTTGCGTATTCATGGATCGTGGATCCGCAAAATCCGCGGATTTAGCGGATCGGCGGATTTGGGGCGGGGCTTCCATGCCAGGACCATCGTGCCAGAATGAACCCTGCCCTTCATATTTATTCAAGAAGACGCCACCGTTTTGTGCCATACCTCTACTCAACTGGAGTACTTTCTACTGGATAATCAGTAAGTGCTACCTCGTTGGGTAAATGTATAGTGCTTTTACTACACTACAGCTTCCTAAAGTGCCAGAGAGTTGTCTACAGCGACCAGGTGTGTGTTACTATGCAATCGCGCCGAAGGGCGCAGGGGTCCCTCGAGTGAGCTATCATAGTGGGTAAATGGCGGGAAGACGGTGCACACCACGAGTGTGTGGGCGGGGCCAAACGGACGGGGCTTCCATGCGAGTGCACATGCCTCTTGTGTGTATAAAAGGTCAGAGACCGATCAGAGCAGCAGATGAAGATACAGAAGCTCCTGGCCACAGGAACAGCACGAGGATTGCACTCGTGAAAGTCAAGGATGCAAAGGCATCTGTCCAGCATCACAGCTGATTTTCGATGGTATATTTGGGAAGAAGGCACATCTGCCCAGCCTTGACAACGCTCACGATTGTTTTTTGGGCCGATGAATGAGTCACTGAATTTAAGCTTCAACTAGGGCACATGCTTAATTGATATCTGTAAGTGCTTCCGGTTGAGGTTTAAATTTTGTGCCAGGACCGTCGTGCCAGAATGAACCCTGCCCTTCATATTTATTCAAGAAGACGCCACCGTTTTGTGCCTGTTGTAACTATTTTACGATGGCGCCGGCAAGCTGCCAGCGCCATCCTAAAATAGTACTAAATTAGCTTCAACAGGAAGCTCTAATAGATAAAATAAAGCAGGCGCTCGAGCACCTGCTTGATTTTATCTATTAGAGCTTCCTGTTGAAGCTAATTTAGTAACTATTTTAGGATGGCGCTGGCAGCTTGCCGGAGCCATCGTAAATTAGTTACAACAGGCCAGCAAGGCTTGAACTTTTGCCCCCGGAATCCGCCGCTCGCGGATTTGCGAATTCGCAGGAGTTTGCGGATCGCGAATTTACCGAAAATTCGCAAAATCCGTGAGCGTAACGGATTTTGCGCTCATACTTAGAAAGGACTAACTTCTGTTGTGGTATGCAGTGTAATGCAATATAGCCAAAGCTTTTCTCTCAAGGATTTTTCCAATTTCCTCCCATCTTGACAACATCAGATACATACCCTTTCAACACCCTATTAAAGCGTTCAACAAGACCATTCTCATGCGGTTCATAAATGGAGACAGTGTAATGTTTGATGTTTTGACCTTTTAGGAAACTTTCCATTTCAGTGGAAGTTAATTGCACCTCCTTGTCAGATACAAGGATTGAAGGACAACCTTCTCTGGCAAATACTTCCTTGAAAAACTCAATAACCATGTTGGTAGAGGAGTTAGATGCAAACTTCACTTCAGGCCACTTAGAGTAGTAATCCACCAACACAAAAGCATATTGTGAATCATGTGGTAGACACTTAAAAGGACCCGAAATATCAAATGCCACTTTTTTCCAAGGTTCATCGGGCCACTCAGAACATTTTAAAGGAGGAACATTAAGACTCATCATTTTCTCACTACTCATGCACACATCACCTTCCCTAACAGTGCAATCAACCATACGATCTAAACCTGGCCAACAGAAATCATTTCTGACAAACCGTTTCATGGCAGACATTCCAGGATGTGATTTGTGTGCTAACTTAAGAATTACTTCTTAAATACTAACATGTGATACACATTTCCACCTTTTATGCATGAAGTCACCTTCCAATTCTAACACATCAAAGACTTTGAACATGGGCATGAACTCTTCAGGCAGATTTTTCCTATCTGGCCACCCCTTTAAGATAAACCCTTTAACAGTTTGCCACTTGCAATCTTCTTTTTCACTATGTCTCCAGGATTCCTCAGTGATATCTTCAAATATACCAGATGCTACATCTTGAATGGTGGTAACCATCTATGAATCATCAAGATTTTCATGACAATTGACTTGACAGGGAAGTCGAGACGTAAAATCAGCCATGACATTTTTCTTACTAGGAACAAACTCTGGTTTAAAGCAGTACTCCTGCAATCTGGAGGTAAGCCTCACAATACGAGCTGTGGAATTCCATCCACCACCTGATGAAAGGATGTTCACAAGGGGTTTGCGATCTGTCCTTAATACAAATTTGCTTCCCCAAATATAATTACGGTAGTGCTCAATTGCCCACACACATGCCAGAAGTTCTTTCTCAATTACAGCATACCTGAGTTCTGTCTCATTGAGAATGCAGGAGGCAAAACACACATTCCATTCATCCTTGCCACATCTTTGAGACTAAAAACCTCCAATGCAATACACGCTTGCATCAACAGTGATGACACATTCCTTATTCAAACAAAATGGTTTGAGTGTAGGAGCCTTAACAATGTCACATTTGATGGAATCAAAAGCGTGCTGTTATTCTTCCTTCCACTCAAAAGAAGTCTTATGTCTAAGCAACTTTCTGAGAGGTTCCATTTTAGATGCAAAGTTGTTTACAAATTTACTATAATATTCGCACATGCCTGGAAATGATAACAATTGTTCCTTGTTCGTGGGGGGGGGTGCATTCACACTGCCATCCACATTTGACTTCTTAGGTACTACCCCATTACCAGATAAAGTAGGACCCAAATACTCCACAGTGCTTCTAAACATCTTGCATTTGTTGCTTTTGAGGGTCAAACCACTCTTTCTCAACTTTTCAAAAACTTCACTTAAGTGCTTGAAAGTGTCCTCCTCATTACTAGAAAAAATAAGTATGTCATCCTGGAAGCACATAACGAATTTATCAGCATCTCTAAAGATATTAAACATAACTCTTTGAAATGCCAACGCCGCAGATGCCAAACAATAAGGCATTCTAGTATATTGATATAGGCCCTGATATAGGCCCTGCAGTGTGATGAAAGCTGAAATGTGATGATATGCAGACCTATGCGTCTAAAGTGGAGAATACTTTGGCACCCTCCAACATTGACACAACCTCACTAATGTTGGGTAATGGGTGGCAGTCCACAAGGATACAAGCATTTAAAGCCCTGAGATCTACACAGACCCTCAATTTATTGTCAGGGTTTCTTACCAAAACAATGGGAGAAACCCATTCAGCTGAGTCAATAGGCTCAATGATGTTTTCAGATACCAATTCGTCAAGCATATTTTTCAGTTCTTCTCTAACATTAATCGGTACACCTCTCAAATTTTGTTTAACCGGTGTTACACCTTTTTTAAGTCTGATATCATGTGACAAAATTATTTTAATTTAACTAAAACATCAGAAAATACATCTTTAAATTCCTGCTTAATGACATTTTCTTTTTCATCATTACAACTTATAGCGAAGTTATCTATGTCAAAGTTTTCATCTAGCATGACTTGTTCTTTAGCAGGGGGATTCAGTATAATTCCTAACTTCCATTGGTCTCTCCAACCTAAAACATTTACTCCCTTGATTGCAATGTACAATTTAACAGCAGCACTTCTTGTTTTGAAACGTAAAAATACATCAAAATATCCAACTACATCTATCCTGGACCCATCAGAACCTTCTGCAATAATATCAGAGGGTAACACTTTTGTGAGATCTAAAGCACCACTTAATTTATCTACAAAATAGTCTTCAGAAATGATGGTCCATGGTGAACCTGAATTGGCCATAAGATATAATGTCACACCAGCAATTTCAACAACACACATGGGAGATTGTTTAACATGTTTGACATCAATATCATTCACATTGGAAATAACTTCAGAAAGAGAAACTACAAAACCTTTGTTTTCTTCTGCGTTTACACTACACTCACAATTGCGTGTAGTAGTATTACTATCAGATGAACAGGAAACTTTACCACGTGTGGGGCACCGTTTCTTCCTAAATCCCTACAGGCAGAAGCAAAATGCCCCATTCTGCCATACTTCCTACACTCTTTATTAATAGCAGGACACCCTCCATATGAGTCCATGTGCATCCTGCTACAACACCTGTAACAACTTCCTGTTCTCTCATTGCGGTAAAAGTTTTAAAAACTTCCATGGTTATTGTAGCATGAGGAAGATAAGCTTGAATTCTCACTCCATTGTAGTTCTGGGCATTTCATGGCACATACTTCTTCCTGCGGTTCGATCTTGTTGTTGATAGTGTTCTACACAGTTAACATCCATTTTTCAGTCTGTTCAAAAGCTTTTGCAATAGAAATGGCTTCTGATAACTTGGGATCCCCCAATTCCCATAATCGTTCTTAAGTCTTTTTATTTTTAATGTGCACTATTATCTGGTCCCTGATCATTTCACCACACATATTCCCAAAATTGGATCTCAAAGAAGTTACAAAATGCATCAAATGACTCCTTTTCGTTTTGTACTCTAGTGTGAAAATGTATATCTATTTAAAGCTTTGTTGGTAACTGGTTTCAACCTAAGTTCCATTCTCTGTAAAGCCTCTTTGTAAACATTTGTACCTTCACCTTCCCCTTCAGTGGGAGTAATTTGAGGTAATGCCCTGAAGACCACTTGACCCTCAGAGCCCAAACAACGTTAAAAAATGCTTTTCTTCCTTTCTGCTCCCATAATCTACCCATCAATAGCTTTCATGTAGTTTAGGAATTCCAATGTCCATTGTTTTGTAAAAACTTATCAGGAGGGTCAAATTGCATGGTTCTGTTTGTAGAGATGAAATCACACAGCGTGAAAGCTATTAAAACAGAAGTACACTACGGTCCAAAGCAAACAGGTTAACTACATGTGATTTTTTTTTTTTTTTAAATGAAACTCACTTTGCAGAGAGACTAATAGTGCTACAAGAAAAGAATACTAGATTTCCCATAAATAATGATAAAGAATTAATAACTACTGTAACATAAAAAATAGTCAATGTTTATATACGACAGAGTACAATGTCACCCTTTACAAACATAAAAATATTTCATATCGTAGTAGAACCCACTTGTAAATTTATTTAGTTGGTTAGTAGGCCCTGTAATATTTAATTTGCGCTGTGTAGTTTCAGGTTTATGAAACTTACTTGACTCAATTTCAGCAAAGCATGTAGATATTCTCCATAGGACGTTGTTATGGAAACTGTGGCTTAGAAAATGGCCGCCACGCAACGCGTTACGTGATTACGTAGCATGCGTGACTTGCTCTTAATTATATGAGAGTCCGGAATCCTGCGTCAGACCACCTCGCTCTAGCGGAATGACAGTCCGGAATCCTGCGTCAGACTGTCTCGCTCCTTGGAAGGAAAGGTAAGTTTCAAATAAAAACATACACGCGCAGCACGGTTAACGTTGCCAACGTAACCACTCGCCGTGAATGCCAAATCAAGGAAAAATGGATCCTCTGCATAAGGTCTCCAATTTAAAAAAAAGTCCATCAAACATTCGATGGGTTCAGGAATGCTCCTCACTCTGTAAATCCAAAACAATGAATTCCTTTAAAGCAGCATAGATATCCAACCGACTACAGCACCAAGGGAATACTTGTAGCAAAGTTAAACAATTATCCATAACTTATCTGATGATTAAGAACACCTCTTCTCTCTCTGAATGGGTTCAGGGATGGACTTCACTCCTGTGCTGTCATAATTATCGTTGGTAGAAGTGCTCCTTTCCTCACCTCCACGCTAATTTGTTAAAAATAGAAGTCCAGAAAATTTGAATTTAAGTTTATATTTAATATTGACAGCACAGCAACAGGATACAACTGCTCAGCCCACAAGAAATAACGAATCCTGGGTGCTAGGCAGCAGCAAAACAATTCCATGTGGAATTGGAATGTACAAGATGGAATGCAAGGTACATAAGTGGGAAAGGGAAAAAATAAAGAGAAAAAGCATAGAAAATGCAAATGTAACAGCAGGATCGACACCTGGTTCTACTGACCATCTCCTGGTCATCAAACAGCATAAAGTAGTTTCCTGGCACACTGGCAAAAGAGCGATCATGGTCTAAGTTGTGAACTTTATAGTATACAGTATGGTAGTATGATATGTTCTATGTTCTATGTTATGTTGCAGAAGTGTTCAGTGCACTTCGCTCTGATACCATTGAGTCATGTGTGCACTTTAACTTGTTTACCATGGCGGCAATTCCACTGCATTGCGGGCGTTCTATTGCGCGTTCCGGCCACGTTGGCCAACGGACGTCCGCAGCACTACCGAGGTAGTGCTCGCGATGGCCGTTGGCCGACGGGCGCACTTAAGGGGTTAAAAAAAGTCTCAAAATAAAAAAATGAAAATAAATGGAGGTTGCCCCTAATCTATGGGAGCACTCTAATACATGCTTATCCTGATCCAGGTTCCTACACTGCCTTCTTTTTACTAGCACATTGGGAGCACCTGTCGTATTGATGCATCCATACTCGTTTCTCTCCACACTGTCACACACTATCGCGTTACTCCCGACCCCAAGTATGTCCCTCTAGACTGTGTTTCACTACTTGTCCTATCCATTCATTCGTACTACATTGAATGTACTGGAGCTTTTTATGTTGTGCTACTTTGATGAACTCGCTGTGTCCCAATCTATCTTGGCCTTTAAATACTGTGTAAGGATCTCACATCTGTGCATGAAAGACTAATGGATGAAAATGTAAGTATAAGCTTTTGTAAGGGACTAAAGTTGCAGGTGGTATCTATAAATAGTTTCATTTTGACGGATAAAGGGTAGTTAGACCTGGGATCCTTGGCATGCTTTTCCCCAAGCTTTTTGCCTTCAGACCTCCTGTTTTGGCTAACTTTGTTTATGCTGAGCCATAGGACTCTGCACCCTTTACCACTGCTAACCAGTGCTAAAGTGCTTGTGCTCTTTCTCTAAAACATGGTAACATTGGCTTATATCCAATTGGCATATTTAGTTTACTTGTAAGCCCCTTGTAAAGTGGCACTACATGTGAATTAAATGCTACTAGTGGATCTGCAGAACTGGTTGCACCATCCACTTACGTAGCATCTTAAACATGTCTCAGACCTGTCATTGCAGAGCCTTTGTGGGCAGTTTTAAACTGCCATTGCAACCTAGCAAAGTAAACCTTTTGCCAAG
Organism: Lissotriton helveticus; assembly: GCF_964261635.1. NCBI lineage: Eukaryota > Metazoa > Chordata > Amphibia > Caudata > Salamandridae > Lissotriton > Lissotriton helveticus. Next base: position 749,199,185 of record NC_136069.1, on the reverse strand, counting down.
CCCAAACCTTAATTTTTAATGTATATAAGTGAGCCCTAGGATAGGCCCTGGAAAACCCTGAGGGCAGGGTGCAATGTATTTAAATAGTTGGACAGGTACTTTTAAGTTTTACATGCCTTGTTAGTGAAGAACTATTAAATGTGCTTTTCACTACTGCAAGGCATACCTCTCCCATGATAACATTGGAATTACCTTATTTCATTTTATAAGCGTAATTTCCAAATGGGAACAGGTAACTCCTTCATGTTTGGTGTCTCACAATTTAAAATCCTAACTTATGTTGAAGTCGGATATTAAATTGCAATTCTGAAAATTACACTTTTCTTGCCTTTGTCATTTAGTGCCAAAAGCCCACATGACTGGGTATGGGTGACAGTTGGGCTTTGTGTTTTCCTTCTAGATAGCCACACACAATGGGGAGCCTAGGTGGAACTGAATGTACCATCACTAGCAGAATGGATGTGTCCTGTCTCCACGCAAAGGGCTGCATTCCCCTGTCGTTAGTCTGGAGCAAGGCCATCAGGAAGGCAGGGCATCTGTGCACTTCAAAGGCATGCCTCGAGAAGCTTCTCCTCCCTTCAAAGGCACAACTGTGTATAAATAGTGGACCTCAGACACCACCACTTCAGTAGACTTCTAGACCTATGAATACTATGCCATGAATAAGGACTAATGTGCTGCTGAAATGGCTGCCATTCTGATGGACTGCTACTCTGAAGGAGCTACTGCCCTGCTGTGTTAAACTGCTGCCCTCCTGCCTGATGAGAAAGAACTGGACCTGCATCCTCATCTAGAGCCCAGGACCCCAGAGTGACTCGAAGAGCTAGTCTTCCGGCCACCTGCTCTAAGCATCAGCGACATAAGAGGTTCCCCAAACAGCTCCTGGACCCATCTGCAGCAAATTCCTGACCTCCAAGTGATGTCTCTCAGGTCCTGGGCCCTTGGTGCGACTCAATGGCACTGAAATCAAGTATTTGGGCTCTTCATGACCGCTAATGGGCCTGTTCTCACCGAGACCGCGTCACGCACACTGAAAATCATCGCAAAGCGCCGTCAGCCCGTCTCTTCACACTGCAGCATCAACCACTCCTGGGGGACTGCCAACGTGAAGCTCCAGCCTGCCCATCTGCAATGACTGACCTGCTCTGCATGACACACCAACAGCCTCCCAAGACTCTCTTCTTGCTCCCTGTGGTCCTCTCCAACATGAACTGGTAAAGCTTCGGCTGGACTAATCTGGGACTGTATCCAACCTGAACTTTTGACTTTGACGCGGTCCAATTCGACCAGATAGCTGCGGTTGGCGCTTTATGCTTTTAGGAGCTATTTTACACTTTATTCTTTACAAATTCATAACTCCCGTTCTACTGATTATATTTTTGTCATTTTGGTCTTGTTGTATTTATTAAATTTAGCTACATGTTTCTAAACTGGTGTGGGATCTTTTTATGTGGTGTTTTCACTGTTTGAAGTCATGCACAAATACTTTGCATATTGCCTCTAAGTTAAGCCTGACTGCTCTGTGACAGGCTACGAGGGGATTGAGCACAGGTTAATTTGGGTTTTTCTGTGCCTTACCCTGACAAGGATTGTGGTTTCTGCTTGACCCGGGCTCACACCCTCGTTAACCAGTAACGCAATTTCTCACAAGGCTCTTGATTTAATGCTTTGATTGTTTTTGCTGTGAGGGCACTACTATAAAATGATGACAAGACCTCTTTTTGGCTTTGTTAGACCTCTTCCGTCAGTTATCAATGGGCACACAGGCTGTGTCAGATATATGGGGGAGATCACAGTAGCTATACGAGACTAATAACATAGGTAGTGACTGGTGCTTTGTCTCAGACTGAAACCCATAAACATCTTAGCTCTTTGCAAAGCGGTTCTGTAGGAAGGAGTAAAATACATTGATTCTTGAGGGTGAATGGGCTTTCAAGAGGTCCTCATGATATGCAACTTACAAGTAATCTTTTGATTGAAAGGACTTGCTACCCTTAATGCTGTTCAGACCATATAACCACTCCTATCTGGTTGACGTTTTATTTCGTTTTTTTCCGGTGATGATGATGGAATGTAGGGGAAATACATTCAATGAAATGGCATGTAGAGCAAAACCTTTTTAACATGACCGATGTGCCCCATGTTTCAAACTCTGCCATTCCCAGATGAATATCACCTTTCTTAAACAAAATTAGTTCACCCTGTGCTTAAGTTAAAAAAAAATACTACCACCAATACTGCCTTTCTACTCAGCATGCTTGCATAGCCGTGAGATTTCCTGTGCTAACGGTCAGTCTAACAAATCAACACCAACCAAATACAAGCATGGGCAAAGCCAATAGGTCTTTCCTATGCAAGATCTATTGGTGTTTCCAATGTTTTTTAGCCATGTTCTAAATGGCTGAAATAAAGAAAAGAAGCTTTATGACACAGCCAACATTGACTGTGTTATAGTGTTTTTTATTACTTGCAGCTGTATATTCTATATTATAATGTCCCTGTAGATCTATAGTCTGGGGGACGCAAGAGCACACCTGACCTTTGTATGCCGCCCCCTGTTCAAAACGGTCAAGCATTTACTTACATGTTATTCAACGTGAAAGAAAGCAAGTAAGTAGGGTGTCATGCACAGTTAACTTTTGGGCCACCTTCATTTTTAAAGACATTCTGCAACAAACATGCACAATATGAAAAAGTCTCCTAAAAAATTCCAAACATTTATTTTATTCACATGCAGAACTGTTTCATCTTAGTAGTAGTAGTATAACAGACAAAGGGCAAGTATTTTTTTTAAAAGGAATAGATTTCAAACATAAATGAAATGTTCATTCTTCCACCTACCCTGACAATGCCAATTATGAACTAAGAGGTCACTCAGTTATGTTCAACCTTTGGATAGCCTGGGTTGCTCCTCTACGTGGACAACACTTTAGTAAAATCAAATGTTAGAGAAGTTTTCATACAGTCCACATCCTGAAGGTGTGTATTTCAAGAGCATATAATATATTATATGTAATAAAAAAGAACAAGCTTCGGCAAAGACGAATAGATTTCGCCTATTTGAAATCTATTGCCTTTGTCAATGCTTTTTGTACATGTTGCAGATGACTATGATAAAGATGTGAAATACCGGTAAGGGCTGCAAGCTTGGAGAATCGGGTTTGAGTCTCAGCGTTGGCTCAGCATCCTATAATCCTGGCCAAATCATGCAATCTACCCAGTGCCATAAAAAAGAGTATGTGCACTATAACTGGTGTTCTTATGAAGAGCTGAAATACTTTATAGAACTTTTAAGTGCTTTTACATAAAAGCTGCCTGTATTGTGAAAAATTGTGATCCGTACACTTTTAAGGTCTACCAGTGTTCTAGGTGAGTAGAAGAGGAAGTCTGAGAGGGAGGAAGCCCCAGAGACAAGAGAAGAAGGGTCAGGAATCATAGTGGTGGAGGAGGCAGTGCTCACAATGCACCACAGGGAGCACTGGGATGGCAGGGAGAGGGGAGATAGTGGCCCAACTGGTTCCGGGTTGGGGGTAATAGTGAAATACAGCAATACTCAGTGGGTTTCCTAGACTTTTTGGCCCCTGTGCCCCTGCACCTGCTGCACCATTCAAATCATGACCCTAGTGCTTGCAAGATAATTGCACTTTTGACTGCTTGTTTGGTAGTAAAATATAGCAGTAATTGGTGTTCAGTTGGTTTCTAAGATATTTTGGACTCTGTACCACAGCACCTGCTGAATCCATTCAAATCATGACCATAGTGCTTGCAAATCAATTGCAATTATGCGAGTCTTGTAGTAAAATATAGCAATAATCAGTGATCAGTGGGTTTTCTACATCTTTTGGTCCCTGTGCCACAGCACCTTCTGCACCATTCAAATAATTACCCTAGTGCTTACAAGGTAATTGCATTTCTGACTGCTTGTTTAGTAGTAAAATTTTACAATAATCGGTGTTCAGTGGGTTTCTTAGACCTTTTGGCCCCTGTGCCACTGAACCTGCTGCACCATTCAAATCATGACACTAGGGCCTGCAGGGTAACTATAGTTGTGACTGCTTGTTTAGTAGTAAAATATAGCAATAATCGATATTCAGTGGTTTTCCTAGAACTTTTGGCCCCTGTGCCATTGCACCTGCTGTACCATTCAAATATTGACCCTAGTACCTTAAAGATAACTGCGCGTGTGCTTGTTTAGTAGTAAAAACTAGCAATAATCGGTGTTCAGTGGGTTTCTGTGTGCCTCTGCACCTGCCGCGCCACTCAAATAATGACCCTAGTCCCTGCAAGTTAATTAAACTTGACTGCTTGCTTAGTAGCAAAATATTCGAATAATCAGTGTTCAGTGGGTTTCCTAAACCTTCTGCCTCCTTTGCCACTGCACCTGCTGCACCATTCACATCATGACCCAAGTGCCTGTAAGGACAAATGAGGAAATCATTTATATCATGTAATACATTAGTTCCGAAAAAGGCACATTTGCAGATGGAATACATAATTATTGTGTAGCTAAACATAAATTCAAAAGCTTTCATAAAAGGTTCCTTTACACTTATCTAACTCTCCAAAACGAGTTGCCACAGATGTCATAAATAAAGCATTTGCTTTACACATCAAAGGGAAAACCAAGCATTGTTAAATTGTGTTACAATGCAGCGGCTCTTTCATGTGAAAATATCTTATCTTGTGCTTGACAGAGAATGGGCCATAAACAGTGTAAATTGCCCAAGATCAAAAAATGTTAGGCTGATGCTGAGACCTAAATGCATTTTGTACCTTGTTCCTAAAAAGGCAGTATCCCAAATTAAATAGGCTCTTTAAAGAAGAGGAATTTTGCAAAAAAACATGTTAGATATGAAAAAGTCTCTGCGAAAAATGTATTTCATCCATATGCAGAACTGTTTCATCTTAGTAACACTAGTGACAATGGTGTCTTGTACACTTAACTTTGTTGCCACCTTAATTTGTAAAGACATTTTGCAAAAACATTTTCAATATGAAAAAGTCTCTGCAAAAATTCAGAAAATGAATTTCATTCACACAGAACTGTTTCATCTTAGTAGTACTAGTACATCAGACTATATCAGTGCAAGTTATTTTTGTAAGTAATAGTTTTCAAACTTGATTTTATACACGTTCAGGCTTCCATCCACGCTGACAATGCCAATAGTGAACTTCATGCCCCACTAATTAAAGGCAAATGTTCTGTGCAGCTGAAGAACAAGATACTTTTTGAGATGGCTATGTCTAAAAATAAATGTAAAAAATGGGCAGAGGAGACTCCATGGAGTAAGTACGTTGCATTCCTCATTCCTTTAACACTCTCACTTGAACGTCAGCAAAAGCAAAATGAACACCAGGATCCCTTGTAGACACAGCTTGACATTTGACCTCTGTCTTTGCATGCCCAATAAAAATGATGAGATAAGAACAAGATTGAAAGGCCTATTTATTACAGAAAACGAGTTTGTGGAAGAAGACTGTAAACATACTTTTGTTGTGGGGAGATAGAACTCAAGCTGGACAGCCTAAATGAAATATAGCTGGCAAATGTAAAGCTAGAAAATGTGAGTTGCAAACCACAAAGCCAATAGCAAGCAATGGGTGGAATGCATTCCCAGGTCAACTGTCTGAAACACCCAAGATGTCTTCAACGTAGCCAGACAGCTAGCTATGTTGTCTGGTAGGTTGCCACCTAAAACGACCTTCACAGAAAAAAAGTGTCATGGCTTGTGGGCTTCTATGCTCTGGGTGAATGAACAAACTACTGTAGCTGCAGCAAGGGAATAAGCATGACAGCAGAGCAGCCATCTTTAGAGGCTTTCAAGCCTTCCTCCATCAATCCATTTGACCATTTGAATGGCTGTCCTAAGTGTATGGAGTTAGTAGGATTGAGAGAATACGATGCAATCCGAGGTCAGATGTCAAGATTACTTCAATGAAAGGAGGGTCATCAAAATGATGTGGTATAGAGCCTGACAATCAACGTAACTATATAGCAACATGTGCAAGACATTGCTTTCCGTTCCTGCAACTGTCGTTTTTGTTGTAACAATACAATTCCTTTGTCACTCCATTACATGATAATTTGTAATGAACGAAGAAATAGAGATAGCATATTAATGTTAAACGGTGTGTTCTTATTTGCAGATATTTTGCGGGGCTGTGGTAAAGGCTGAGTCACAAGAACGTGTTTGCAACAAACTCAGAAAAGATGGACCAGTTCCAAGTGGTTCTTGCTGAGTCAGAAGCTTACAGCTACTTGCAGGCCCGAGGAGTATTTCCACAGTAAAACCTCAGCATCTGCCACTTAAATTTCATTGTGATACAGTGGAGGGGAACAGCCAGGACTTACTAACAACTCACATTGCGCACAAAGAGGGAAAAGACAGACATCCATCGATAGTCAGTAAGGGTGGGGTTATGTCATCTCAGTGTGGCTGTGGCTATATATGTTCTATATTCCAGACAGTCTATGCAGGGGCAGCTGCCATGGCGGAAGAGCATCACCCCACTGCTTAAAAGCAGAAAATGAAAAATAAAATGTTAATAAAACACTTTTATCATCATTTTATTTTTCATTGACTCAGACGAGTGGGCTGAGTCTGCTGAGTCTGGGGCAGGTCGGGTTAGGTTGCAGTATCACCAGCGGGGGAAAAAGGAGTAGTGGGCACTGAAAGTGCGCATGTCGATTTGGCCAGCCGTCCACGCCGGCCAAACCGGCATGCACACTTGGATATCTCCAGGCTTTCCTTGGAGATAACTGCAGGGCTCAAGAGCACAGGCTCCCAATCCCTGCCGGAGGGTGAAACCGGCCTACTCTGCCCAATCCCAGCACTTCTCTCATGCTGGGAGTAATAGCATGAGCGAAGCGCTGGGATTGCGTGGTGAGATGTGAGCCTGTGCTCCTGGGAACTGTAGTGCCGGGAGCAGAGGAGCAGCGAGGCGTGGGAGCAGAAGTTAAGTGTATATTTATTTATTTATTTATTTTCCCTCCACGCTGCCCCTGCACTGACCCACCACATAGAATGGGCAGCAACCATGACTGAGTCGATGCAAAACTGAGAAGGCTTATCATAAATTAATGACGTCCATCGGGAGAGGGAGACAGAGTGAGGAAGACAGAGAGTGTGCAAGCCATTAGCAAACAACCTTGACTGGCCGACGGCCCAGACACACCTGCAGACTCCATGCACTCCTCATCATCTGCTGGCAACCCAGATCATCCCGGCAGGAGGTGCCACACTTGACTTCACCTGTGACTGTACATGGAGAGCTGAAGACTGCACATCTGGAGAGAGGGGTAACGGAGCCCACAAAACAGTTACAGATTTTGTTCTTGCACTTTGCATCACTTAGGACATGTTGATGTCTGGCAGAAGAGACTGCATCCTGGCTGAGCAACTAGCAGGTGCGTGAGATATAGAGGAGAAACACTTGTGCCTGTTGTCATGAAAATGATGAGCATTTGTAAGAAGCAGGAAAGTGAGCAGCTCACATCTTCAACAGAGGTCTAGGATGGTGGAGACATGGTGGCCATCTTACATGAGGGGCTCAAGCACTTACCCACTACTTCTGAGAGTTGCTCCCCTGCAGCACCTGAGCAGCAGTGTGGGGAGACTCTAGCAGTAGGAACTCTGCTCCTGTAGTGCTTGATCAGGGACTCATCAGATGTGATGCGAGAGACAAACTCCGTTGTCAATCACCAATGCAAAATGTAAACTGGTGCAATAATGCTCTGGCTAAAAAAGAAATGGGGAAGACACTGTAAACAAGCAATGGCTGAAGGAGGGTAACCCATAGCAACCACTGGCTAAAGGGTGTTGACGCAAGCTCCTCTCTTGTGGTCTTATTTATGAAGGCCTTGCGCCGCCGGTGCGTCACTTTTTCCCATGTTAAAAGTGACGCACCGGCGGCGCAAGTCCTTCATAAATAAGGCCCTTGGTATTTTTAGTGTTAATGATGTGACTTCCACCGGAGTACAGCTACTTGCAGACAGACACAAAAACATTGAAATTGGCAATAGTGTTTTTTGTAACTGCTTTTTCATTGCTTGGAGAGTTTAGGTTATTTGTTGCATGAATGATTGAGTAGATGAATGCGAAAATGAGTAATACGTTAAATGATTGGATGCAAAGATGGATGTGTGGGTGAGTGAGTGTACTGATAGATGAATAGACATGTGAATGATTGGTTGACTGTTAAATGCATGGGCTGATGGCTGTATGAATAGTGAAAGCATGAATGGATAAAGGCAACAATGGCAGTGAGTGGGATCAAAGGAGGTGTTTGAGGGCAACAGCAATACCGTGGGGTCATAAAGTGTCCCAGGAAGGGAAACAACAGTCAGTGGGAGGCAAGAATCAGTGTTAAGGGTAGGAGGCTGTGTGGGGTCAGTAAAATTTAAAGAGGCAGTGTGCGGGAGGATTGGACCTGTGATCCTGGTAGAGGGGCAGTGCAGCGTGTAATGGGAAGGGGCCCTTTAGGTCAAGCAAGGTTTACAGGGCCTGGGGAGTATGGGCAGAGCGTGGGTATTATTTGATAGACAGTGTGTGAATAGTGTGGGCAGCGTGTAGGATGGGCAATTTTTCTGTGTGGGGTAGTGTGTAGGAGCAGCATGAGGTGACTCATTCAGTGTGTAGAGGTGAGACAGAATGAGGCAGAAAAGGCCATGTTTGGACTGACACTGTCTGCATGTACTGGGCAAGGCCTTTGTTTGCAGAGGAAGATAAGAGTGGTGCAAGGTGTACAGGGCCCAAGCAGTGTGTGCCGCTGTGGGGCGGTTGTTGATAAGAGGTGAGTGTCATTGGAGTGGCAGCATCCTGAGCAGTGGGTGCAATGAAAGAATGACATGGATATTGTGTGTGGCTCTGGAAAATGATTGTGAGAGTCATGGACAGCGAGGGCATCAGGGATCATGGTAAACACTAGTTTAACAAGTACAAGTCTTCACCGGCAGAGCGTGGGTGTTGTGAGTACCAGGCCCATTCAGTGTGCCATTCCAGTGACAGGGACAAGCACCTCGAAGCACCCAGAATCGCTGATGCAGCCTTCATCTGTTCCTGATTCTCATGTCTTCTCAGTGCTTGATGTATGCTGGTGTTTGCCAGTACTCAGCAGCAGCACTTATTTCTAAACTCCAGCACTTATTCATGACAGTCCACCACATGGTGATAGTGTCTGTCTACCATAGCTAGGTCTGGTGGCTCAGTGGACTAATGCGTCCACTGCAGGAGCCTGTGTTTGACCTCATGGTCACAGGTTCAAATCCCAGCAGGTCCATTCAGCCTTGCATCCTTCTAAGGTTGATAAAATGAATACTGTTGGGTAACAATAAACATCTGTTATTCAGTGCCAAGATACCCTTGGGTGAATGTGCGCTTTACAAATACATGTGTTATGTTACGGAGCAGAGCCCATCAACAGTGTTCAATAGTAAATGTAGCAGTGCACGCCATCCTTACAGCTTTTGTTACCTAGAACAGTTCAAAACGTCACAGTTGGATTGTGTTATGGTGACTATTTAGCAGTGGAGACAGGGACACTGGATAATGCAAGCCGTGATGGTGTATTGAGAAGTACCTCAGGCCCTGGCACTTAAATTTTTACATATTGAACACTGTCTTTGCTTTATCGAAACAAGCTTGGATACAAGAAGCCGCAGATGTAGGGCTACCAGTACTGCAGAGGAGTTTAGCAAACAAAGGGGCATATTACCAACGATTAGCGATATTTATCGCGAACTAGGCTTAGCAATGAATTTTTTATCGCTAAGCATCACCGGAAATTATCGCTGAGATACCGTGCTATTAGCAACCTTTATCTCCAAAGCGATACATTTTCCGGCGATAGCGTGAATATCGCTGAGAATGCAGCGATATTCATGCATTAGCGACAAAATGCTCTTAGCCATGTTATCCACCTCCCATTGGATAACATGGCTAAGAACTGGTCAGAGCAGGCGTTAGTTTTTGGCGATAGCAGGAATATTTCCATCGCTATGCCTGCCTTGCTAAAAGGCGATAGCGACGTTAGCGACTGCTTTCAGTCGCTAACAGGTTGCGTACGCCCACTTTGCATGTCATTAGCGATAAATATCGCTGACATGCAAAGCGGGACCCGAACCGCTCGCTATCGCCTAAAGCTGTCACTAACTGCTGTTAGCGAAAGCTTGCTAATATAGCAATAGAATTATCGCCGCTTAGCGGCCGAAAACGGCCGCTAAAGCGGCGATAATTGCCTATCGCCCTACTTGGTAATATGCCCCAAAGATTGCAAGAAGGCAGAGGCTACTGGGAAACAAGAGAGATTTCATATAAATGGCTAGGGGGGTTCGGACTCAGTTGAAAAGCAGTAAACTCCAGACATGACACTGAGAACAGATTTCAGCAAAACTTGAGACGGCAGAAAATGTAGGGGCATTGAGAGCAGAGACTGAAGGTGGGTTACAAAAGAGCGTGAGTGAGCAGCAACACGAGTTGGACCATCTACAGGGGCACTGAGCGAGAAGACACTCCAGCAGCACAGAAGACTGTAGGCAGTTTACATATCAACACAAACACAACAAGCATTGGCAGCGGCAATCATTTGAGCTTTTGCATAGTGACAATATTTTCATGTGGCGGCATGCAGTGTGCGGTGTCATTTCCTTAGTTCCTTAGTTCTTGGTGAATTGCTGGACAAGGTAACCACGATCTACCTTGTTAAACGAAGGGTTGTTAGGGTAAACCTATACAAATACTCCCAATATGTTCTTCAGGCTGGCCTAATTGTGGATAGTGTCCCACAGCAATGATCCAGTTCAATCCATGCTCTGTGCTTGGCACTGAGACCTTTGACTGAGGGTACCCTCATGTAAGAGTATGCTTGGATACAGCCATCCAGCTACCCTCCATATAGTGGTACGGTCTGCTGCTGGGCATGAGCAGAAGCAAAGCACAGCTAGCATTCACTTTAAGCGCACCTTTAATTGTTTATGTATAGCACCGCTTTTATTTTAATTTCTTTCACATTGGCAAAGCAATGTATTACCTTTTCGAACGCGCACAGCAGCTCGTTCTTCTCCCATCCCCGAATCACCCCCCTCCCACTTTTCACTGTTGATAGAACTTGCTGTCTTGTCCGGCCCTCATCCCCCCACCCCTCCTCCATTCTTATTTGCTGACATCTCCTGAGCGCTGCTCGCTTGTCACAGCAGCCAATCTCTAAGACATGTAACCCTTTATAACAAGCATTTGCAATGCAATAGGTCTCGCATTACTAAAAGCTTGTTATTGGCGTTGCATTATTATTTGCAGCGCCAATAGCTCAAACTTTCTGTAATGCGAGACCTATTGCTTTGCAAATGCTTGTTTATTACACTAATATTGAATAGTATTACATTATTTACCATTAGTGTAATAAAAAATGGAGTAAAATTAGCTGGAATACGACCTTCCATGGCAGCTGAGGAAAGTAAAAAATGTTTTTTTTTAAGATATGTTGTGTGTGTGCTTGCAGTTGGGGGTTAGTTTATATGAGAGGGTGTAAATGTGTGTGTATGTGTAAGCGTGTGTGAGTGAAAGTGAAGGTCAATGAGCGTGTAATGTCACTTCTACTACCCCTGGCTTTTTGGTGAATTGAAGTCCATGATAATCTGATTTTCATTTTTCTCCCTTTAGCCTATTATTATGCCACTCACTTACTGTTAAATGGTTTATGCTCTGACATGATATATACTTCTTTTGCACACCTCCTGCCATGTACTGCTAGTGTTTTTTTTTGGAACTGGTACTTGTTAAATTCAAAGCCAATACATAAAAAATATAGCAAATATTCTTGAATTGCAGATTTAGAGCCATACTACAAAAAGTGCTCCAGCGGCACTTTGGTACTATAGAAGGGGTAGCAGATGCTTGTGCAGCCTCTTCTATAATACAAATTACGACGGCGTACATCTATGGTGAAAAATTGTGAGACAAGAAAGTTCATATGTGATACACACCAGAAATGCCCTGGGATGTGCTGGTTGGTAAACATCAATTTACTGCAGCAATGGGTACTGATCGAAGACTTAACTTACAGAGCCAAGATTATTTTGTTTGTTTTTAAATGACATGTTTTACTTGAAATGTAATTAAGACACATTCAAAATCGTAACCTGTCAGGAAATAAGGAGGCATGCATTTGACTAGACTACTACACTCCTAAAAACCAACAACCCTGCCATTGTAGACCTTCATATGATGTTTAAGTGAATGTCGCACATCCCAGGCTTAAGGAGAGTTGGTGGTAGAGCTTAATTTGAGTCGGATGTTATTCGATGCTTGCAGCACTTAATTGTCAACACCAACGCTTATGACAGTCTGGCACATGGCAGCACTGTTTGTCTAATTTGGAGAAGAGCAGAAAACCTGTTGTTTAATAATTCAATATATATTAAAAATGAATAGGACCTGCCACCTAAGCCATTCTTATATCTTAGGGGTCCTGGAACAGTCTGATTTGTCAAACTTGTAGGAGTGTGAGGGTTAGTAGCTATGCTGATACTTTCGATGGCAGTGCTGGCAGGAGAAATAGGTGGTGCAAGCAGCAGTGGCCTCCTGATAAGGACCCTAGCGCTTATTATTTTACAAATTATAAGCACTTAGTGGTGGTTCTGTGGACTGGATCACTGGAGCGGGTATTGCAAGACATCTGTTCTCAGGCAATCAGTAGACAACATTAAGCTGCCTAATTCCTGCTGTGTTCCGGAGTAACATCCATTTTTAGGTCTCAGCTCTAGACTGCATGCATGTGCTGTCTCGAGTCGAGACATGCTGTATCTGCTTTGTAGGCTTACATCCTGCCCATAGGCTTCCCATTGGCTGGCACCATTGTCGCTCCATTTTCCATTCTCCCCATTTGTCAGGGGCATGCAAACATCATGCCTCTTTCGTTGATTAGTCCTCCCAGAGAGCACCACCGAACTTCTTTAGAACATATGGAGTGCCCATTTTCATCCATTGTTTCGGGACTATTATTTTATTTTTTAAATGGGTGACTGGTCCGCCACATTTTAGGAGCACTGGTGTTTATTTTTCTTCTTATCCTGTACACATGTTGCTGCCTTGCTCCTGTTGCCCGCAACTCTTCCTTCTCTTGTGCCGGGAACCTGCAGCCTCCACCAGGTCTGTTTTTCTCATTTTTCTAATTCTATTATAATTTAACTTTTTGTGCTTCTTTCAGCATTCATTAAGAGTGTGTTGTTTGTACCCTGTCTTACTTTTGGGGACGTTTCATGTTTTTGCTTTTGTCTGAACATGAAGTGATTTGCCCAGAATCACAGGATGTTGAGCCGATGCCGCGGGGATTCCAACCTAGTTCTCTATAGTTTTAATATCAGCAGCAGTGGCTTTAAAGCTACATCCTTAAAATGAACATACTTAGGATAAAGATGTGTGAAAAGGGTTATCTGTGAACGCTGCTTAGGCAAAACACGTGCTGCCTACGAAATGGGAAGAATGCTTGTGCCAGGCCATTGATTTACACTGCCCATTGAGCTGCGCAGCTGGCACTCAACCTATCAATCTGCTGTAGCGGACGCATTCTTGCTAATTGTTTTGTAATTTGGACCAACTGTGATATGTGCGCTTGTCTAAATGCACTGGTATGTGTGTTTTTATGTTCATTAGTTTTCTGTTGTAGCATTTGACAGTGTTATTTCTTTTTTTAATTTTAACTGTTTGAAGTATAAACCACCTAGGTAGTTCTGGCAGACATAGATCTGTGCTTTAACAATTTCACAGTAACTTACTCAGCAGGCGCTCAACCCATTGAGCCACTACAGTGCACATACTTTTCGTAAAGCATCTTTTACTTCTTTGCAATTAAGTTCATTTTCCATACTGAGCTGCGCAGCAGGTGCTTAACCCACCAAGTTGTCATAGCAGACACACTTTATACAGCATCTCTTGGATGGTGAGTTTAACTTTTTATTGTGCTTTCAGCATTTATTCGGAGTGTGTGTGTTTGTAGACTGTCTTACTTTTGGTCACATTTCGTTAATTTTTGTTTTGCTTTTGTCAGAAGATGATGAAGTGATTTGCCCCAAATCACAGGATGTTGAGCTAACGCTGCTGGGATTCGAACCTTGGGGCTCATTATGCTCAACGTGCAGCGGTCCCACCAGCCCAATTAGGATGCACCCGCCACAGTGGCAAGCACATCCTGGCCTTTTCACATTGCGGACGGTGCTGCTGGCTGCAGCACCGTACGCAATGTGAAAATGCCACACTGTGCATTTCCATGCACAACGTGACAGACACCATGCGGTGCCTGCCACTTTGTGCGTGGAAATGTAGGGGGTACCATGGTTACCCCCTGAGTGCACCCCTCCCCCCGCCCCCACAGAGGGGGCCTACAACGGGCCCCTAAGCCAGTCTCTGCCTGTCTTTTTGCGGCTGAATATCTGCCGCAAAAAGACAGGTGGAAGGGCACATGCTAATCACTACGGCGGTGCCTGCATGGCACCGCCGCAATGATGCCCTGGTTCTGAGTTCCGCAAGGCGGGCGGAAAAGGAGCGCCTTGCTGGACCAGGGCGGACGGACTTTCCGTCCACCGCGGAACCAATGTGATTCCCACGGCCAGCCTAATTTGGAGGTGGGTGAATCACAATATGATGGCGGGAGGATCGCCATCGCCAGCCCGGTGGCGATTATCCCGCCGGGCCGGTATAAGCCCCCTAGTTCTCTACAGTTCTAATATAAGCAGCTGTGACCTTAAAGCTACATCCTTAAAATGTACATATTTAAATAAAGATGTGTGAAAAAGGTTATATTTGCAAGCTGACTAGGCAAACAAGTGCTGCCTGCGAACTGGGAAGAATGCCCGTGCCAGTCCATTGATTCATGGCGGACACTGTACCACAGGCGCTCCCTTCCACATACTGGCAATGCCATAGTAAACACATTTTTCATACAGCATCTTGAATTTGCTTCCATTTTGGTTCGCATTGCACACTGAGCTGCACAGCAGGCACTCAGTCTGCTGTGGCGGACGCATTCTTGCTAATTGTTTTGTAAATTGGTCCAACTGGTGATGTGTGTGCTTGTCTAAATGCAGTCATGTGTGTTTTTATGCTCATTAGTTCTTTGCTGCAGCATTTGACTGTGTTATTTAGTTTTTCATTTTATCTTTAAAAACTATGAACGACCGAGGCAGTTCTGCCAGACCCCGATCTGTGCTTTAACAATTTCACACTAACTTGCCCAGCAGGCGCTCAACCCCTTGAGCCACTACAGTGCACATCCTTTTTGTTAAGCATCTTTTACTTCCTTGCAGTTAAGCTCAGTTTCCATACAGAGATGAGCAGCAGGCGGGTAACCCACCGAGATGCCATAGCAGCCACCCTCTTTATACAGCATCTCTTGGATGGTGGGTTTAAAGGCAGCAAGCAAGAGAGAAGCCCTTCCAAAATCTTTGGTTTTTCCACCACTGCTTTATTGAGATAGATGCGTGGACACAATAATTGAATGTCTGTGTTTAATAATCTTTATTTTATTTGTAACAGTAGACCCTAATTGAAAGCAAGCATGTTCGTTGCCACGCTAAATGAAAGAAAAGTGATATAGCTTACATAATTGATGCTTGCACCAGATCTTGTCTTAGCTGCACTACATACTATAAACATGCAAAAGTGCTGATTTCTAAAATGCTGCTGGTATCGTTTTAAAGGTGTGTAAAAGCAGGATTGCATGTTTGCAGTATGAACAGGAATACATTTTTAAAGGATGCTAAAAATGCTTTCTCCTTTAAGAATGTATGAAATCAGCTGATACAGTTAATATGCACAATATCTTAACGGTTCAGTTTCAGCACATAAGGCAATGCTAAATTATTTTATTAACGGTCCCATGATTAAAAAAAAATAATTTAAAAACAGCATTCTGTTGCAGCATCCAAAATAATTTTAATTATTCTAAAATATTTGCTAGTCTTTGTCTGTGCCCTGCATGTTAATCGGTCGATTCCCCGCTGCATTGCCCCCTTCGCAGTCTCTGTATTTAGGCACTCCAATTGTCGAGACCAATTGGCTATGCCAGTGCTTCTTGGTATGTTGTTTGTCATCAGTGTTTAAAGATTCAGTAGTGGTGGGGGTTACTCATTTCTACTCCATTTGTCATGGGTTTTTGCATTATAAGACTATCCATTGGGTTTAGTACAGTGTGGTGGTCAAAACAACTATAGTTACTGTGGCAGTTTTTGACAACAAAATACAGTGGAGCGGGGCGCTACATACATTAAAACGCACACACATTTAACAATTCCAATAAAACACATCAAAATAAACATCTATGGAAAAAAAAGAAGTTACTTACCTTATTCTGCAGCACGTCCTCCATGCTCTCAGTCCTTAGCTCCAGACTCCTCCGAGCCAGAGGTAATGGCACACAGTCAATGACCTTATCCAATCCAGATGCTCCTCTCATGCTGTTAAGTAGCATGAACGAAGCATCTGGAATGGGCGGAGCAGGCCGCCTCAGCGCTCCAAAAGGCACTGGAGGCCTGTTCCTGCTCTCCAGCCTGGCCGTCTTAGACAGCTGTGTTGGAGACATTTGAATTACGCATGTCCGGCTGGCCGTAGGAAGATAGCCGGCCAAACCTACATGCGCACTTCAAATAAAGAGGCCACTCCTCATTTCTGCCAATCATCAGCAATGACACAATGGCCCCACCCCCACAATCCGTTAGTCAGACAGAAAAAATGAAATGGTAATAAAATAATTTTTTACCATTGTATTTTTCACTTTTTCTGCAGCAGTGTGGGGGTGCAATGCTCCTATAGAGGAACTGCCACTGACCGTTCCATAAAAAGAAATCTAAAGAACCAGGCAGAGGTCAGGGCAGCATTTTTTTAGCGCTGTCTTCCTTCATTGATATGTTTTAACAATATGTAAATCAGGGGCGGCTCTAAGCACATGGTGGCCCTGGGCAGGGAGCGTAGGTAGGGGGCCCCGGAAGAGGGGGTCCGGGTATGGCGGAGCGCGGAGGCCAGTGAAGAGGGGGGGGGGTCAGGGTGTTAGGAAGTGGAACAGAGCCAGAGGCCACCAAATCCCTGCCAGGGGCCACCACGCAAATCTGTATCCATCCTCAGAGGATTATTATATTAATGATTTATATTGGCGTGGTGGCCCCTGGGGTTTGGTGGCCCTGTGCAGGTGCACAGCTTGCACATGCCTAAGGCCGCCACTGTGCAAATCAGTCTCAGCTTCAACACAAGGGGGACAGTTCAGGCCCTACTGCAGAGCAGGAGGTGATAAGTAGGCACATCAGACAAGACAAAAACATTTCAGTCTCTCTCTGGGGAAATATGCCGCTTAAGGGGCAAGTTGGGCATATTGCTTCATTTGGCCCGGTGATGCCTCGCCATTTGGTGTCTTTTCAGAGGGAGGTGGCTCTATCGCCAATTTAACAGCCTGAAATTAGAATATAAAAGAAAATTCAAATCCTCAGTCTGTCGTACTACCAAAAGAGAACAAAGAGGCTGTGGAGATCTATGTAACTGCAGTCCATACTTGCTAAGGTTGTGACAGCCCAGATATGGATGCTTTTGGGTAACAGAGTTCTCCATTATAGGAAAGTGACTTGTTGGAGCTAGTTAAACTAGAAAATGGCCTAAACCTTGCGAGAAGGGTATGGCCAGTGAGGGAGGATAGAAGGCAAAGCAAAACTACTTGGATAAATGTCAGGAATATAATAAGGCGTTGTTTAAAAAAAATACTTCAAGTGTCACAACAACTAGTAACGTCATTCTGATAGTTGAAACTCATGAATATCGCATTGCTGTTGGACTTTTAATCCTTTATTTGCACGTATTTAAATCAGAGCCAAATTGAATAAATCCAAGTGTAGTACAGAAAAAATAAATCAACACCAAAGCCAGAGAACAATGGAACTATATTAAATGAGGCATACTAAGGATATGCCTTCAGGAAAGAGGAATCTGAAGCAGAGGGAGATGAGGGAACAAGCACTCGTGTTCCTAAGATCATATGGGAATCTTTTGTGATCCCATCAACAAGAGAGCTTCCAGGGCCTATCCCAAAGCTATGGTGGACGTTGAAACCAGATTTCTTCTTGGAGGGCGTACCACAGTCAGGGACCACACATCAGAATGCCTGCTGGACGTTCTGGTACTTGTGGCTTTCGGTGTCTCATAAATGAGGTAACCCTTAATCTTACTGTTCTGTGTCAATAGGGAGGTAGGTTTTGAGAGGTAAACTGTCCTGGATGTGCTAATGGTGATATGGATCTACTGGATGGTTCGGCATCGAAGTGCCCAGGGCCTTAGATTGTGGTGCTGGAAGCAGGGTTGGGTCTTGAGCCGGTGCCAAGACAGGCTTGGGGGTTCCAACTGGCACTGTGGGTGAACCCAAAGGGTGGCCTCTCCGCTCCTTGAGACCCAGAGGTAGGCCAGAGGGAGTCAGTATGCATCTGAAGAGCCAGATCATAGCTGTACGGAACGCTTCGATCTGATGTGGCTGGGTTGTTGGCCATGGCAACTAAAGTTGTGCTTGAACTAATTGCAGGATCAGCTCCAAAGTCGACAGAATTCGGGAGAGAGATCGAGGGTTATGGCACCATACCCCCCCCAACACACCTGCTAGGGTGAATGAGTCACACAAAGGAGGGAATCCCGCTTCGATTTCTTGTGCTTCTTTTTTGAACTACCAGATGATTTGGACCATGACTAGGACTGGCCTCTATAGTGGTTTTGTTGACTTTGGGAGCAGGACTGGGATCGAACCGGTAATGGTGAGGAGTTTTTTTATTCTTGGTTATTTCAGTATTAGCCTTGCAGTAAATGGTGGGCGCCGCCTTCGTTTACCACACAGTCACTGCAGGCCTTGGAGTCGTGGATTGACCCCAAATACCAGAGGGATACTTGGTAGGGGTCAGTCACAGACATTTGTTTGCAACAGCCCCTGTAGGGCTTAAAGCCTGTTGTTTTGGGCAGTGACATCCCTTGCGCATTGAAGAAAAGTTTTGACGTAAAATCTCTGAGAGACACAAAAGGAGCTCTAGATCCACGTATGGAGGCATGAAACGAAAGGAACTGACATCAGCATGCATGGGTGGCACCTTTATGGGCTCTGCATGTCATTTCCAGAGCAGAAAGGCATAAAAGTGTTGATCATTCTTTGGGTCAGGCAGTGCTTAATTTGAACCAGTGGTTTACAGTGTTCGCCACTGGCACTAATGCCAGCCCAACATATGGTGGCACTGTATATCTAATTTTGAGGAGAGCAAAACAACAGAGTTTAATACTTCAATATACAATAAAAAATTAATTATAATTGCCATCATACCATTGGGTGACCTGAAATAGTGTGAAATGTCAAGGAGGTACAGGGGCAATAGAAGTTATGTTGGCACTTACATTTTTTTATCAACCTATTAACCTTTCAAGCAGAGACAAACTCAGTGGCTTGCATTTGTTTTGGATTTCTACGCGGTCTCAAGCCACTACTTGGGTTCTTTGACGCTCAAACACATTAGACCATTATCCAGTCTACTATAGTGGGCCCCTCCCACACTAAATGGAATTAACCCTGGGGAGGTGGGGGTCCCTGGGGGAGGGGAGGGTCCTTGAGCCCCCCCTACGCTATATGGAATTAGCCTCTGGGAGGTGGCTGTCTGCGGGGCTTTGATAAGCCCTGGGTGTTGAGCCCTGTGCGCCCACTCCTATATGTTACTATTGTAATTGCCTTTACCTAGGTGCCAATAAAGTTGGGATTATTCATCTTCAGAGGGCGCAGAATGGGGCAGCCATGTGCTTTACAAATCCGATAACATAACATAACATTAGAGATGTCATCAGTGATGTCATGAGTAATGTCACTGACCATGTCAAGAGTGATGTAATATGTGATGTCATCAGCAGTGCATTGCCGGGGCGCGAGTTACAGTTAGCTAAGCTAACTATAACGGCTGAATTTCTCTGGTTTTGTACGAGAGAGATGTCAGCCTAACTATAACGTTCCTGTAAACTGTGGGGTTTTTTCAGTGAATACCTAAGGTTTTTCAAATGCTAATTTCTAATTTTAACGTTGTTGAAAACAGTTTTTTCAGTGAATTGTTAAGGTTTTTTAAATGCCAATTGGTAACTATTACATCCCTGAAACCTGTGTTTTTTTCAGTGAATTCCTAAGATTTTTTAAATGCTCATTTCTAACTATAACTTCAATGAAACCTGTGTTTGTTTCAGTGAATTTCTAAGGTTTTTTAAATGCTAACAATAACATCCCTGAAACCTGCCTTTTTTTAGTGAATATATATATATTCACTGAAAAAACCATAGGTTATACACCATATATAGTTAGGAATTAGCATTTACAAAACCTTATTTTACTCACACAAAACCATTGAAATTCGCATATATAGTTAGTTGCACTAACTATATATCGCGCACCCGCAATCCACTGCTGATCATGTCACATATTACATCATTCATGACATGGTCAGTGACATCACTGATGACATCACTGATGACATCTCAAATGACATCACTGATGACATCACTGATGACATCTCAAATGACATCACTGATGACATCACTGATGACAACATCCAGTGACTGTATGTTTCTGTAAAGTTAAAATATGTCTTACATATTGAAGAATGAGTGGATTTATAAGTGTCTGGATGAAGGATTTAATAGGTGCATGACTGACTGTATGAGTGAGTGATTAAATGTGTCTCACTGAGTGCATGGGTTAGTGACTAAACTGTCTTAATTTGTGCATCATTATATCTGTTGTTCTGTAAACTGCTGCATGTGTTGATCAGTAGCTATATGAGTAACTATATGGGTTATTGATTGGTTGCCCAATTATTTGTATGGGAGACTGAGTGTGTGTGTGGGTGGCTGGGAGATGTATGACTCTGTGCATAGATGTGTGAGCAGTTGATTCACTAGATGTATGGGTTCAAAAGTTCATGTGGAAACAGCTGTATGGGCGGTTGACTGTGTGCATGAGTGTATTGGTGAGTGAATGGATATCTCAGTGCTACATGTCAAAGTAAGTACATATGTAAAACACAGTACATTTGAGAGTTGACATATATAAATAACTGTGCATAAGAGCCAGTGAATGTGTGAGTGGCTGTATGGATCATTGTGAACTTGTATCCGGGATTGTATAAGAGAGTAAATATGTGTTAGTATATGTTTGAATAAGTAAGGTGTGTATAACTGTATAGTTGAGAAAATGGAGGTGTGATTGATTCTTTGCATGACTGACTAGGTGTGTGTGTAACTCCATGGATGAGTGACAGTCTGTGAGTGTCTGTTTACACTGAGTGAATCTAAGGTTATATTAGAGTCTGAAGAGGTTCATCGTATTATCACATGAATGATGTCATCAGTGATGTGATCAGTCATGTCAAATGAGATGTCATCAGTGATGTCATCAGTGATGTCATTTGAGATGTCATCAGTGATGTCATCAGTGATGTCATTTGAGATGTCATCAGTGATGTCATCAGTGATGTCACTGATCATGTCATGAATGATGTAATATGTGACATGATCAGCAGTGGATTGCGGGTGCGCGATATATAGTTAGTGCAACTAACTATATATGAGTATTTCAATGGTTTTGTGTGAGTAAAATAAGGTTTTGTAAATGCTAATTCCTAACTATATATGGTGTATAGCCTATGGTTTTTTCAGTGAATTTTCAAGGTTTTTAAATGCTAATTCCTAACTATATATGGTCTATAACCTATGGTTCTTTCAGTGAATTTCAATGGTTTTTTAATCGCAAATATCAAAAGCTTTAAAATGTATTCTTCTTTAAATCGAAAAATATATTTTGTATGTTTTTAATACAATTTTTTTATGTATATATTTTTTTTTATTTATTTATTTTTTTCACTACCGGTCCGCGCACCGGGTAGCTTCCTGTTAGCTCAATTTGGTGCCGCGACCCGGTCCGCGAACCGGTAAACGTTCCGTTTGCGCAACTGCCGCGTTAGAAAACAACATCGTGACGCGTCGCGTAAGCGCGACGTATTGCGTTGTCGCGTAATGCGTCTTATGATGCGCCGCGTTAGCGCACCCGGAAGTGCCCCGGAGCGCGAACCGAGGCGCGCAGCACCCCGGAAGCGATCCGGGGCGCGGCGCGGAGCGCGTAACGTAAGTGTAACAGGTCATGTGACTTGTTAATAAAACTTTTCATTGGTTCATTTCACTTTTGGTTTCCTAATGATGTAAGGCTAGGTCATGTGACCTAAAAATAACACTTTTCATTGGTTTAGAACATTTTTTTTTCCCAAATGATGAAAGCCCCCACCTTTTTTCTCACTCTGACTTTCAACTTTGTGAGAGGAAGACCTATTTTGATTAATAAGAAATGGATTCATTAGTAGCTGCCGCTGGTGCACCCCCACCACCACCACCACCTCCTAGGAAGAAAGGACCACCTCCTCAGGTCATCCTTAATCAAGAGGAGGAAGAAGAGGAAGAAGAGGAAGAGGAGCAAGGGAGGAGACAGTTTTTGCCTGAAGAGCCAAGGAGGTCCCATGTGAAGGATAGTTATATCTGGCAATTCTATACATTTCCCCGGGGCCAAAAAAAAGTAAATGCCCGCTACGTCACATGTCTGATCTGTGGCAAAACTCTGTCCAGAGGTACTGATAAAAAGTACAGCTTTGGGAATTACACCATGCATCGGCACATGGAGAGGTGACCCTATAAATTATAGTGCTGCGCAGGTACGTGACCTGCAGGAAAACCCCCCTCCTGTGGCCAGTACATCAAGCGAACAGGCAGTGACGGGACCAGAGGCGAGGGAGACGGTCCCAAACATTCAGATGAACTTCGGGTTCGTGAAGCAAGTATGCATTTTTTGCGGCAAATTAATTTGCTATAGGGAGAGTAGCATCAATTTAATCAACAGAGCTATTGAAAATCATAAATGTCCAAAACGCCCCAGAAAGTAAATTATCTTTTTTTTTGTTGCTCCTGTTGAGCCCTTTAAAATGAATGATTTTCGTTTCCCCCCCCAAAAAACAAAAAAATATAAAACCGTTCAAAAAATACAAAAAAAGTAAAAAAATGTTCAGAAAAATAAAAAATAATATAAAACAACAAAAACAATAAAAAAAGTTCTTTTCAGAACTACCTCCCATTTATAAAAAATTGCTAGAATGTTTAGCACTCTGGCAACCTCTATTTCTTTTGATTCGCTTCCCGGTTCGCGCGCCGGTATGCGAACCGGAAGCGAAACAGAAAAAAAAAAAAAAAAAAAAAAAAAGGAAGAGTGAGTATAAGGGAAGGAAACAGAGAGTAATGTTAAAAGAAAGACAGCTAGAGGGAGTAACACAGAGATACTGTGTAATAGATCTATTTACCAAAGAAAAGATGTAAGAGGGTATAATTGAGAAAAACAAAATAGATAAGGAAGTGAAAGAAAAAAAGGAGAGTAGAAGAATAATAAACAAGAGTTTCTTAGAGAATGTGAGTGAATGTTCAAATTAAGAAGAAAAACATTAAAGAATGTGGAATGAGAGGTAGGGATAGAACCGGACTAAAAGAACAACCCTGAGGGAAAGTGTTAAGAAAACAGTGAGCAAAAGTAAATAGGAATAAAACAAGATGTATGACAGTGACTAAGGTTAAAACATGTGGAATAACAGAGAGAAAAAACAGAAAGCAGAAAAGAAGAAGTGACAGAAAAGGAATAATTGAAAAAGCAGAGAAATGTAAATAACATAGTGTGCTTGAACTACAGGGAGAAAGCATAATGAAGAAGTAGTGAAAGAGTGATGAGTCAGAGACAGTGAGAGTAATAGAGACGGAGTGAGTGAACAGGAGTGAGGAACTATGAGAACAGAGGGACTGAGAAAAGGAGTGGAAGGAGTAGAGTAAGTAAGTAATAGAAAAAGGAATGAGGGAAGTGGCAAAGGCAGGAAACTGAGGGTTAAAGAAATAAAGCAGTGGAACTAATAGAAGTTAAATGTGATAGAAATGTAACAAAAAGAGTACAAAACACTTACCTTATAATTGTCGTTAACTTAGTCACTTGTTATTTTTATACTTTCAATCTGTGAAAGAAAGAACAAAAATTTGAAAAATATTAAAACATGTATTTAAAAATTAGAAAAGACAAGGGAAAAGATTGAAAATCATCCAATTTTACAAAGAAATAAAGTTAGAGATAAACATGCACAATAAAAAGAGAAAGAAACGGTGATAGACAGTCAGAGACAAAAAGAAATTGTAATTGAGTAAATTACTATGAGAAAAAAAAGGAAGATACTTTCAGTGACAGAAAAGAAGGATAGAAGAGAAAACTAAATTGAAGTTGTGTAAGCTACTAAAAGAAAGTGAGTAAGGTAAACTATATAAGGAAAGGGTGAATAAGGAAAAGAGAGTGAGGGAGAGAGGAGACAGAGGAAGTGAAGGAAAGAGTGTCAGATACAGACTGAGTGAGGCAACAAAGAAAGATAAATGAGTGAGGGTGAGTTATACTAACTGATTGCACCAAAAAAGGAGAACCGAAAAATATTTAATTTAGAAAACAAAGGGAGGAAAGATGGAAAAGACAAGCGAAGCAGAAGGTCTAAAAGCTTGAAAATAGTGCAAGGGAGAAAAGAAAAAAGCAGAGTTGGAATAGGGAAACAAAGGTTGAAAGATAAGTGGAGTTAGAGAACAAGGGTGAAAGAGAATAAAACAAAAGGCAATGTAAGTATGTAAAGAGGATTGATAGAAGGTAGTAAAAGACGAGTGAGCATGAGACAAGAGGAGTACAAATTAAAATCCACTATACAAAGTACAGAATTAATTATACATGTTAAATGGTTTATTTTTGCTGTTCTCAGAATATATCAAATTTCACTAAAAACAGTGAGTTGAAGGTATTCATCATATAACAGCGGGGAAAAAAAAACACAATCAAAATGATTGTGTTTAAAAAACCCATATAACATAACCAATCAGAAATCAGAACTCCTCAAAAGTAACTTACTTTCCATGACGTCGAAGGATGTCCTATGAACAGCTTATACTCTGTTGTGCTGTTATTATTTTCTGCCCGCCACTTTCTGAAAGAAAAGCTCCATCGTTTTGACAAATATGTTACATACAATAAATGACTTCTCGGTCTCTACCGCACTTCTCCTCAAGGCCAAATAGTGTAAGAGCCATTTATAACTCTTGGAATTCTTCTAAGCAAATCCCGTCATTTTCTTTTTCCACAACTTTCAGAAAGAAAACGTTCAAGATCACTTTCACAATCCTGTACTAGTAATATCGCACCCTTCTTGCTCACTCATGTTCCACATTTCCTATGACACTGATACTGCTTACTATGAGGCACACTTACACTACCTCTATGACTAGTACAATTATTTAATTCTCTTGATCACTGATAATCACAAAGCAATTTAAAACAGTACATAAAATTATATCAACTCCTAGAATCATTATAGGCCAGTTACCTACCCTAAATTCTCTCTTCTGAAAACACAAAATAAGAATATTTTAAGTCAAAAGGCAACATTGTTTCATAGTCAAATGGGAATCATTTCCGAAACACCAGCTTTTTTTACATTTTAAATAAGCTGTGTAATAAGCGGATGTTGTCAAAGGACCATCATGTCATATAATAGCTGCAGTTACAAATGTTCTTCCTAAAATCAATGACTGTGTAGCCACAACATTTGTAATTAAAGTTGAAAACTTACTTTCATCAGGTTTATATAGTTGGAATTTTAAAATGACATTATAACCAAAAGTTTGTACAAATAATGTGGACAGCATTGCAGACTTACATTACCTCTACTCCATGTTTTGATTGGCTGCTTGAATTAGCTTATTAAAAGAAACAGTTTTTCTGAACTCATTCAAAATGCAGTTATTTTTCCATGACGTCAAGTGTTATGGTAAGAACACCGTTTGCTTTGGGAAATACTCTGTTGTCCTTTAACTAATCCGTGCCCACCACTTTCTGTAAGAAACCCTTCTTTTTTTTCAGGAACTACTTAAAACTCAAAAATAACTTTTCACTCTGTTCTACACTTATCCTCAAGGCCAAATAGTGTAGGAGCCATTAGAACCTCTTGAAATTCCTCAGAGCAAATCCTGAGATTCCTTCCCTAAAATTTTGGTTGTAAAAACACCAGGTAAGAATTTTTAAGGTCAAAAGGCAATCTTTTTTTAAAGTTAAAACAGAATCATTGCAGAATGACCAGCCGTTTCCAGACTTCAAATAAGCTGTGTAATGTCCTGATGTTGTTGAAGGACCGTCATGATATATAATTGCTGCAGTTACACAAGTCCTTCCTGATATTGACAACTGCGAAGCCACAACATACTGGCCATATGTTCGTATAAATAATGTGGACAGCATTGCAGACTTACATTGGCTACACTCCATGTTTTGATCGGCTGCTTTTACTAGCTTATTAAAGGACACTGATTTACTGTCTGGCAAAGTTAAATATATAAATTTTTCTGAGTCTACACCAGTAGTACTTGATATCCTACAGTTCTCGCAGTCATGCTGCCATTGATAAGAAAGGCCAAACAGATGATCTACACCTACACCTTCATCTCGCAATACATCAAGCATATACATTAAAAACTCCTGACAATCTTGCTGAATATTTTGAGAGAATTGCGTTTGACCTGAACATTTGTCTAACAGATTTCGAATTTCAGACACACTTTCTATTTTTGTTCTATCAGTGCTACATTTCTCTAACACAGAATTCAATAAACAGCAAAAACTTTGATCCGAATTGATCACAATCTGTTCTTTTAAAGTTTCTAGAGAAAAGACAACATTAACCACTACATTAGCATAGCAGTTGACACCAGAACTATTTTCAAATTGAAAACCAACAACATCTTCAACAGAATCCATTTTCTTTCTGCTTATAATTTCGGGTTCATCGACTTTTCGTCTTTTTGCTACAACCTCCCTACTATTGGTCACATTTCTTCGTTTCCGGCCTACCACACGTTTCTCAAACAAAGGATATTGAGGCAAATGTGGCGCATACTCTCTTCTTAACCTATTGTATTCCTTAACACAATCTAGATCCGCACAAATGTTTGTGACATCACACTCAATCAAGTACAATCCCGATAAAGTTCTGACTCGTGACAATGCCACATATGCCATACCCTCCTTGAACACAGAACTGCCAATTTTCACCAATGCACTGTCTACACTTAAACCTTGCGATTTATGGATTGTCACCGCATATGCCAAGCAAACAGGAAACTGCTTACGGCGAACATATAAGTCTTTTACAAGCAAAAACCTAGCAGAGCAACGACCAATTAGCTGTACTTCCTCAATACCATCAAATTTAATTTTTAAAAATTCAATTCCATCTCTATTTCTGTATTTCTCAAAATCAACAACATTACCCATTGATCCATTTACCAGACCTCTTTCAACATGTAAATTCCTTCTCAAAATGATACGGCAATTTAAGCACACATTCAGAGTCTTTTCAAAACCAGCAGTTTTAGATATAGTCTTCTCTAATGAATCCAATTTAGATTTCAAATTCTCAGACAAAATAATTGTTGCTCCCGTATGCTCTATTCTGTCAATAGCTTCCAGTTTCACAATCTCTTGGTTTTCTAAATTCAACATTTTGTTGTTGAAGATGGCACATTCTGCAAGAGTTGGCATCAAACATATTCCAGATTTCTTCTCAGTAATTTTCCGAAAAATATTCTCTGGCAGAACGTCTTCTTCTGGATACAAATTTGACAGTAATCGTGCATGTAAAGCTTCTTTCCCATGCTCGGTCACTTTTCCGATTCTAACATCTTGTAGAATATTCTTATAATCTTCATCCTTCGCTTGATGCATATTTTCACGCAGTTCAGCATAATTGAAGTTTAACCATATATTAACGTTGCCAATGCTCCCTAGGCACTTCCTGGTATCTTCATGTGTAAGTAGTTTAAACACTGGTTGTCCTTTCACTGGTGTCAGCTGCAGAAGATCACCGAAAACAATGATGTGTTTGCCACCAAATAACACATCATACTCTGTTTTAAGAACTTCTTGCATTCTCAAATGCACAAAGGCAAGCATGACATTGGAAACCATGCTTACTTCGTCAATGATAAGACGTTTCATTTTCCTCAAGACTCTTGAAACTTCACAACAAGCATCTCCAGATAACTTATGGTATTGTAATTTGTTATCATGCTCCACTGGCAGCATCAGTAGACGATGCAAAGTAATACCTTTAATGTTATGTGCTGCCAGTCCAGTTGGAGCGGTGACAACACAAGACAGCGATGACTCAGTCCTTTTCTGCAAATAACATGAAATTGCTTTAATGAGGAAACTTTTTCCAGTTCCTGCTTCTCCACTCACGTACAGTCGGACAGGCTTCAACGACGTACATGAGCACTCTTTTTTCTCATGACTTAATCCATGATCAATTTGGTTGGTAACTTCATCATATATTTTCCTCTGCTCAATGTTGAGTTGTCTTTCCAAATCTTCTAAGTTAACCGCATCCTCCTGAGCATGTGCCATGGCTCTTTCCACTTCAATCATGGCAGTGGCAGCTTCATTTTCGATAACTGGTCCTCCTAGTGGATCCTGACTCAATGAAACAGAACTCTGACTGTCCTGAAAACTGTCTCTAGCAATCTCAGCTGCAATTGTTGCTTCCTGCTCGATTTCCGCATTCAACATTTCTTGATATTTTGGAAAAACAGGACATTCTATGGTCTCCTTGGCTGCATTGAAAGAGTCTTCATAACAGAGGAAATCTCCAAGCAGTTCCTCTTCTGCAGGCCAAGGCTTGAAAAGTTGCAAAAGAGCTAAATAGAAAAACTCTTTTTTTTCAGGAGATTCGCCACTCAATTTTCGATGATTTACCAATTGGCATTTTCTTTGCTTGACCAGACATCCCTCACTTCCAATTACAACATACACTCCTTTATCAATATCTTCTTTGATGTTCCTCTTGAATATGTAATTTTGTAGAACCTCATACAGACAAACATTCTCGAGGTGACTGCTTCTATTTGGATAATATGTATCCAACATGTTGGTCTTCAAAATATCTGTACTGTTTGGCTCCTTTTCCGCCAAATACTCAATTTCCCGTACAGGTTTCAGAACTCGATTACGCGTTGCAGCAAGACCAAGACTCGCCCAAATGATACTCCTAGATTTGGCATTGAGACTTGCTGAAGATAACCGGTCAGAACATTCGTAAGCTCCGATTTCTCGATGCGACAACATCTTTAGACTGAAACTGTACAACTTCTTACTGAGGCTCTTTTCATGTGAAATGTCCTCCCACATATCCTTCAATTCTGTCTTTTCTTTTTTTGTGATGTAAGATGTCACATACCGAGCCACAGCCATACAGTTATCAGCCACAAACTGTATATCCATGTTAGCATTCCACATGGACAAAATCACTGGGTTGTAGTCGTTGATGTACTTGGACTCTTCGTTTCTTTTCAAATTGTATGTATTTTTGGGTGATTTCCTCGTCACATTATGTCGCAGCGAAGACATCAAACTGTTCACTCTTCCTTTAGAAATCACCGGTCGTGGAAAGCTGAAACGACATTTTGTGTAGAACTTGTCCTTGTTTCTGAATTTACGACGACAGTACTTTCCACAACGATGGCTTTGAAAGCGTAAAACTTGTTCTCTTAGGCTTTTGTCTTCCTTTGTCTTTGGAACAGCACATGTAGAATACTGTTCTATGAAACTCATCACTAAGTCATCCGGATCTGTTCCAAATTTGGGTGCATCTTTGATCCATAGCAGCATATGTATATGAGGAGCACCTCTTGCTTGATACTCCTTTCTCCAGAAGAAATCCAACACCTCTCCAAGAGGTGGATTTTTCTTGTTCATGATGAAAGACATCATAGCTTCAAATCTATGATTGAAGTACCTGCATACATTCACTGGATCCAAAGAGCACAGTTCTCCGGGTGTCTTGAATTCGATATTTTCAATGTTTCCATTTGCCTCTCGTAGAAATTCAAGTAAGTCTTCCCAGCCATACTCGGCACAGCTGAGAGTGAGGAACCATGTGGGAGTTCCTAAGTTCCTCAGCATACATTTTAAATCACCATGACGACGATACCAGTACTCATTAGTATCACGCTGACATGCCATGAGATTAATCAGGTGAGAATCCAAAATACTGTCTTGCACATTGACTTTATCCATAAAGTCCCTTGCCGAGATATTTTGCATCTGTACACCACTTTTCAAGATGTGGTTCACTGCATATGACAGTCCAGACAGATCACTTTCAAACAGTAGATGAAACAAATAGGGAATGCATTGACGAAACCTAGGATCTTCTGCATACAATCATAAAGTCCGGTATTCAGAAGCAGGAATTTGATCAGGTCGCTCATCATATCTTCCTCCTTGACCTGTTGGAAATAGCTGTGGGAAACACCGAGCTTCCAAACTTTCCTCCCAAACACTAATGGGACTCCCTTTGGCTTGTTTCATTTGAAACAACTCAATAGCATTCCCCATGACTTCCTTGCAATGCAAAGGATTAACACTATAATGTTCATATATTTTTTCATTTTTAGAGGCTTCTACTTTCTCAATTTGTCCAGCACACAAATCGCTGTCCTCTTCTTGACTTTTCTTCCTCTTCTGCAACACATACATTCTTGTAGTACTCATTGTTTTTCATCAAATACAATGTTGCCTTTTTGACTTTCCTAACATCCACTAAATCTTGCCATATTTTCTTACTCTTTGTCGGAACCCCATTAACTAAGATAACCAGAGGTTCCTCTTCCCCTTTCTCTACTCCAATTGTATTAATGTTTTTCTTCAAATCTAGAGGCAAATAAACAACTCTTCCCTTTAATCCTCTCTGTAAATCTGATGGAGGCAATTTCCCTGTCTTTGGCTCCATTCGTACAATAGCCTGAAAGGGATGGACACTTTGAATCAAAATAGATTCATAAGTATTTAAATCCTTCAATTCAGAAGGAATGTCAACCAATTCCAGATTCTTATGAACCGCTCTAGCAGGCATCCGGTTTTGATTTAATTTGTTACAACAATAAATACACACACGTTGATCCGATCCCAAATCAAAACAATTTTCTACCATCAAGTATGTTGCGAAATCCTTCCATTCACTATTATTTTCCCTTTCACTTTTTGCATATAAATCCACTAACTTAGTCTGATTCTTATAATAAGTGTGTCGACAACACACACAAGTGAAATTAGGCCTCTCACTTGATTTCACCTGAAACGTGGCAATTTCCTTCTGAAAATTATCTGTACTGGAAACCTGTACACTCTCTTCCACATTACCTTCTTCTTCTGGGTCAATTTCAACATTCTCCTTTTTACTTGCAAAGTAACAAAACTCAATTTCTTCACAAATATTCTTCACATCTACTTCAGAACCATGCAAAAGAGCACTGCTTAATTGTTTAAGCTTAATTGCTGGACTCTTAGCAAAATACAACATTCTCAATAATTTCCTCACTTTATTATAATGGACTGCTAGCATCCTGAAATGATGAAAAACACTCTGGCATACTCTCCTGGAAAGACAAGCCAGTGAATGACCATGTAAACCTGTCACTTCTCTCACTCTGCATGGATCTAAATCCTGCAACAACTTCATTTTCTGTTTTAAACTTTTCTTATTAAATGTCCGTAGAAAATCACAAAGCAAATTGATGGAATCCTGTCGCACACTGCAAATACTACTACACTTCCAGGTGTACACTGGACCCTTAGGACGTCTCCCTAAAACTTCATCACCTAACACCTCTTCTGCCTCTGTTGACACAAGTTTTTCTTTTTCAACTGGACAACCGTCTTTCACCTCATATGCTCGACCACTGGTGTCAACTGCATGCACCAAATCATTGTCCTGGAAGTAACTCTCCTCATTGAAAAATGCCTCACAACTTGAACTATGCATCCATTCTCCTGAAAATACTTCACAAAAATGTGTACGATTAACTATTCTCTTCCATCTACTATTTGTTTTGAATTCATAAATTGCCTTGTTTAGTTTCCTAATTCTATTGATTACCAAAATAAATAACTTTCGCTTCATTTCCAAAACCTGATCAATAATTTTCTCAACATTTTTCTTTTTCTTATAAAAAGCCAGTTTCTGTTGACCTTTCTTTACATTTTTCATCAAATTTACAATTATCCTGTTGCGGAACATTCGTGTACAAATGTCCCTAAATTGATTGTGCCTTCTACCGGCACTCACAGAGTTTTCTCCTGCTCTACCACTAATTTTATTAAGGGGCCTTTCCTTCCTGTTTAAATTGACTCTCTTCTTCTGGACTAAAACATGTTCTGTAGTGATACTTTTTTTTCTGGAAATGTTTCTTAGGAAAGATTTCGTTGTCTTACCCGGAGCTTTTTTGGTGACTTGACGAGTTTTTATTGTAGAGGACTGCTGCAAGCATGTAGTAAGCTGCTGTGTTTGACGTTTTGTAGCCTTTCTCCTCCTTTGCCTCGAAGGCATGTTTTAATTTTGAAATGATCTGCAGTTGAATCTGTGGTAAAATATAATAAAAAATGTTATTAACCACTATTACCAAACAGTAAATCAATAACAGTCGTCAAAAAATTAACACACTAGTTGTCAATTCTACATACAATAATTTTTAGTGCATTGACAAATTTAAAACTCACAAATAGTAGCAAAGAAATGGAATGCTTCTACATTTGACCTGTGCTCTTTTATATGTGAATCTGAACTAATTTTATTAGCATATTTCACTATTTTATTAAAGACACTTCACACAAGCTGTTTTTGAAGTTGTATTTAATTTTAAATAAAACGGTTAACATGGTTACTTTTCATTTCCAGAAACTTAAATTTATTTTTAAAAGTCTTTACAGTTCAATAGGCTCCAGCAGGTCAGCTGCCCACCCTATGTCATACAATTCTGACAAATCGGCATCCTCATCATAGTCTTCATCATCCACAGGATATAAATCATCCAAGGGATCTACTTCCACTGACGTTTCAATGACAAGTTCAATGATAAGATCGAGATCAACAGATTGCTCATTATCACTCATGGTTGATGTTGTCATTATCTTTAAAGAAAGAGAACAACAATGAGATGTTGCAGAGTAAGAGACAAATCTCAGAGACTATAATAGTAAAATTGTTTAACAAGAGTAACATTTTGCAGATATTATTTAGCCATGTCCAGCGATGCTGAGGAGGTGAGGCCTATGTCCAGGTTTTCAATGAACAGGACTCATCTCTTCTTAACCTTGGATAAGCCTCACCGACTCTGTGTCCCCTGCTCATACTTAAATGTAAAGGGGCAGATTTATGTTAACTGGCGCATCCCCAGGGATGCACCAGTTAACGTGCGCCGCTGCTCTGCCACCCATGGTATGTCGCATTTACAATGCGGAGCACCATGGGGCAAAAACCGCACAGATGCGTCACGCATCTGTGCCGCAAAAGCGGCGCATTGCAGGAATCACGTCGCAAGCGCGACATGACTACTGCAATGCACAGGGGCAAGCCACACGTTGCATGGTGCATCACTCCTTATGCCTGTTTCAAACAGGCGTAAGGATTTGATTCAGCAATGCCATAAAGCTGACTCACTGAAAATTTCACTGTGTTAGTTTTACAGGGCTTTCATGCAAGTGAACGCCCACCCTGCAACAAAACGCCCACATGAAACCTGACGCAGGTTTCATGTGGCGCAGGACTTTACAGCGTGACGCATCTGCCTAGATGCATCAAGTTGTAAATATGTCGCAACATAGCGCATCTTTTGCGCCGCTGCTGCGTCACAAAAGTGACGCAACGGCGGCGCAAAAGAGGCGCACGGCCATCATAAATCTGCCCCTAACATTTTAAATGATTGGTTCAGGATGCCGATAAGGTGTGGCCTATCCAGAGGTTTGTTTGAGGTGAGGCCTACTCAGGGTTGCAGATGAAATTTAGGCTTGTTGAACAGTACATAGGAGATAATACATGTGTAGGCCTACCAACGAAGTGAGTCATGTCCACTGCACTCTTGAACAAAGGCCAGACCTCCTCTGTCTCCCTGGACAGGCCTAAACCTCATCTGCACAATGTGATTCGTAATGTTAGGTAACACAGGTGATATAATTGAAAAACGTGCAAATATTTTTGCTAATTTCACAATCACATCACCTGTATTTCCTCAGCTTAGGTATCTCATTGTCCAGATGTAGTCTAGCATATCCAAGAGTACGCAGAAGATGAGGACTGTATGCAACAGAGCAATGTACATTACTCACCTCCCTTGACACTGACAGAAGCCTCAGTTTCTCCATGCCTCCTACACAGTTCTAAATGTATATCATTATCATCATAGTGACTATGAAACTCTAGCATTACATATTGTGAAACCTAAATGTCTTAAAGCAACGATTTTTTAACCGACAAACAAGCAAATTATTCTCCCAGATTGATGGTGAGAAGTGATATATTTATTTAAAGAAGCAGACACCTTTTTGTCATTGTCATAAATGTAAAAAGCATTCCTTTTCTTTATGAACCATTTTCATGTCATAATTTGAAAACACAGCACAACTCCTATGTACAAGTACACCCTGTCAGTACTTAAATTTGCCAAGCACACATGCGGGCGTATTTACAAGAGCCTTGCACCACGGAGAAATGACTTAAATTTACCAAGCACTCATGAGGGCTTATTTACAAGGACCTTGCACCATCTTTAAAGTCACTTTTAACATGGGGAAAATGACGTGAATGTAGCTCATAAGCTTTGTAAATTTGCCCCCATGTTGACTATGAAACTCTTGCAGAACATATTGTGAAACCTAAATGACTTCAAGAAACGAGTTTTTAAACCGACAAACAAGCAAATTATTTTCCCATATTCATGGTGGGAAGTGAAATATTCATTTAAAGAAGCAGACACCTTTTTGTCCTTCTCATAAATGTAAAAAGCATTTCTTTTTTTAAAAAACGATTTTCTGATCATAATTTGAAAACACACCACAGCTCCTATGTACAAGCACACCCTGTCAGTACTTTAATTTGCCAAGCACACATGGGGGCGTATTTACAAGGACCTTGCACCACGGGGAAATGACTTAAATTTGCAAAGCACTCATGAGGGCGTATTTACAAGGACCTTGCACCACCTTTAAAGTCACTTTTAACGTGGGGAAAATGACGTGAATGTGGCTCATAAGCTTTGTAAATTTGCCCCCATGTTGACTATGAAACTCTTGCAGAACATATTGTGAAACCTTAATGACTTCAAGAAACGTGTTTTTAAACCGGCAAACAAGCAAATTATTCTCCCATATTCATGGTGGAAAGTGAAATATTTATTTAAAGAAGCAGACACCATTTTGACCTTCTCATAAATGTAAAAAGCATTTTTTTTAAAAAAAACTATTTTCTGGTCATAATTTGAAAACACAACACAGCTCCTATGTACAAGCACACCCTGTCAGTACTTAAATTTGCCAAGCACACATGGGGGCGTATTTACAAGGACCTTGCACCACGGGGAAATGACTTAAATTTGCAAAGCACTCATGAGGGAGTATTTACAAGGACCTTGCACCACCTTTAAAGTCAGTTTTAACATGGGGAAAATAACATGAACGTGGCTCAAAGACCTTGTAAATATGGCCCATGCTGACTATGAAACTCTATCAGTACATATCAAGTAACCTAAATGATTTCAAGAAACGTTCTTAAACACATCAAGTAACCAAAATATTCACCCAGATTCATGGTGAAGTGACTTAAAATGCCCTAACAGACATGGGGGCGTATTTACTAGGCCCTTGCACCACTTTTGCGTCACTATTAACATGGGGAAAATGACGTGAAAGTGACTCAAAGGCCTTGTAAATATGCCCCAAGCAGGCTATGAAACTCTAGCAGTACATATCAAGAAACCAAAATGATTTCAAGAAACGTTCTTAAACACATCAAGTAAGCAAATTATTCACCCAGATTCATGGTGAAGTGACTTAAAATGCCCTAACACACATGAGGGCATATTTTACAAGGCCCTTGCACCACTTTTGCGTCACTTTTAACATAGGGAAAATAACATGAAAATGGCTCAAACATGAGAGTGTATTTACAAGACCTTTCTTTACTTTAGCGTCACCTTTAACATGGGGAAAATAACGTGAAAGTGGCTCAAAGTCCTTCTAAATATGCCCCATGCTGGCTATGAAACTCTAGCAGCACATATCAAGAAACCTAATTGACTTCAAGAAACGTTTTTAAACACATTAAGTAAGCAAATTATTCACCCACATTCATGGGGAAGTGACTTAAAATGCCCTAACACACATCAAAGCGTATTTTTAAGGCCCTTGCACCACTTTTGCGTCACTTTTAACATGGCTATGAAACTCAAAGAAACAAAATCTATTTGTAAAACACTTGACACAAAGCAACATTTTAAATACAAAACTTTCTTCTTAATTTTCTCCCTAAAGCATACTATTCTCTATCTAAATCAAATTAATCTTTTCTCACCTTAGCAAATACTTTTTGAGTTTCAAAACAGTCTCAGACACACACCAATTTTTCTTTAGCAGAGCAAAGGGTATGCACTCCAGAGGCTGCAACCAACAAAGGCACAGAAATGCTGTAATTCATCACACATATCTCTCATGTCACCCAATCAAAACTCTTCCATCACTTTTTTCAAATCAACACCCTTCCCCCCCTGCCCTTTCTGCCTTTTTTCCATAGCAACCACCTCCTGAAAGACCTCTCATGTTTACAAGTTCACACAACAATGTTTCAATTGAACTCTGAACTCTCAGTACACCTGCATATCCAGTGCAATCTTTCATAAAATGATTTTTCTTGACCACTCAAATTACATCTTTCAAAGAACTCATCCATGCACCCTAACTTTCTGTTTTCAGCAATCAAAATCCACCAATCACTGCTACTGAATCATTAGCACTGAAACTCCACAGTTTTTTTCATTACAAACTCCTACTGTTTCAACTGCCATTTCATTCCCACACTTCATCTGACTGCAGCAGAACCTCCTCTCACCGTGTTTTCTGTCTGGATTGTTGGACATAGTTACATCCACTGGGCTCAAAGGTATGCTGATAACAGAAATGTACACAACCTCAATTTACAAAATGTGGAAATCAACTGGATTGGCCACAGAGGATTAAGATGTCACCAATTGATACCATTGGTGAAAACCTTTTTGCATTTGCCAAACCCTGACCTGTTAATTGTGCACTGTGGAGGAAATGACTTGGGCACTTTGACTGGGGTAGGTCTGGAAATGCTTTTAAAGGACACCTTTGAGCAATTGATGGCACTTTTTCCTCAAACTGCCTTGGTATATTCAAATATATGCCAAAGACAGAAATGGAGGTGGTCCAACCAATTTTGTCCACAAATTGAGAAATCGAGGAAGCATGTAAATAAGTCTGTTTCAGCTTACATGAGAGACCATGGAATGGGCTCCATCTACAACAATAACTTGCGTTACTACATGCAAGATATCTACAGAGGAGATGGAGTTCACTTCTCAGATGAGGGGAACAGAATTTTCATCCTG
Organism: Lissotriton helveticus; assembly: GCF_964261635.1. Taxonomy (NCBI): domain Eukaryota; kingdom Metazoa; phylum Chordata; class Amphibia; order Caudata; family Salamandridae; genus Lissotriton; species Lissotriton helveticus. The sequence goes on along the minus strand of NC_136069.1, from coordinate 749,161,599 downwards.
AATTTAAGACTATGTATTGGTACCTACTTATAAGTACCTAGAACTTACACAGAACCCAAAAGCTCTTTTCAGAGCTACCTTAACTATGATTACTCTTTTAAAATTTCAAATGTACCTTTTTTCACTAATTTTCACTTTTGTTCGCTTCCCGGTTCGCTACCCGGTTCGCGTACCGGCAGCTAACCTCGCGAAAAATTCATTTTTTTTCTTTTTCGACATATATGAGCCTCCTCAGCCACCCTTAGAAAACCTAGGGGGTCAGGATACGTCTCCCGTGCCCCCTTATACCCATTTCCCACATTGTTTTTCCTCCATCTTGTGATTAAATTCGACCGAAACACAAGATGGCGGACTCCCGTTACGCTACCGGTTAGCTACCCGGTTCGCGTACCGGGTAGCGCCTCTACCGCGAAAAAACGGAAAACTCCCGTTACGCTACCGGTTAGCTACCCGGTTCGCGTACCGGGTAGCGCCTCTACCGCGAAAAAACTGAATTTTTAATTTTTTTTATTTTTTGCCCCGCGGGACCCTTTAATAGCCCCCTCATCAATCCTAGGGGGTCAGGAAGGGTCTACCTTGCCCCCTTTCATTAATTTCCCCCTTTGTTTTTCTTCACCTCTTGTCTCTCGATCCTACCGAGAGACAAGATGGCGGCCGCTCCGGACTGTTTAGAATGTTGACAGACACCGGAGAGCCAATCAGCTTCGCTTCGCGAAGTTCCGTTACGCGTCAGGTACGCGAACCGGGGCGCTAACCGGAGCGCTGTTACAGATATATATATATTTTTTTAACATTCATTTATCAAAATCCACTGGAGCACATATATTGAGACCTAGCAAAGGCACATCGGGCAAACAATATCTACAAATTTGCCAAGTTTCGTGGAAATCCATTCAGCCGTTCGAGCTAAAAGTGAGTCCAACCGCCCTATGGAAAATTGCATGGGAAAAACGCGTTTTGGGACCCCCCTTTTTTCTCGGCCCCCCCTTGATGGAACCCCCCAAATTTTCAGAGGCTGCTCAGAAACAAAATGTTCCATTTTCCTGAAAATTTCAGCCAATTCCGTCCTCAAACGCCAAAGTTATTCGACATAGAATTTTCAAAAATCCCATAGGAAAAAAATCCTAACTATATATACCTACTGGCAACCGCCAGTAGGTAATATATATATATATATATATATATATATATATATATATATATATATACATATATATATATTCGGTACGTAGACGTCCCAGCAACCAATGGTTCAGTCAAAGGACGAGGCAAACCCAGTATCTGGTGCGTGTTAATTTATTTTAGACCCAACACCACTCTGCCATGACGCGTTTCGGCCTGAATATATATGTATGTATGTATGTATGTATGTATGTATGTATGTATGTATGTATGTATGTATGTATATATATATATATATATACACAAAAAAGATGTTTAAAATATATTTTAATGTTTGACTGTAATAGTAGTGCCTGGGTGATTGGATGACTAAATAGCTTGTGTGATTGCATGAGTACATGCGTAGTGCCTGGTTGACTGGATGAGTGCATGGGTAGTGCCTTAGTGAATGCATGAGCGCAAAGGTAGTGCCTGGGTGATTGAATTAGTGCATTGGTAGTGCCTGAGTGAATGGATTAGTGCAAGGGTAGTGCCTAGCTCATTGGATGAGTGCACGGGGGAGTGTCTGGGTGATGGGATGAATGAATGAGTAGTGCCTGAGTGAATGGATGAATGCAAAGCTAGAAGTGCCTGGGTGATTGGATGACTGCATGGGTAGTGCCTGAGTGAATGGTTGAGTGTAATAGTAGAGCCTGGGTGATTGGATGAGTGCATGAGGTGTGCGTGTGTGATTGCATGAGTGCATTTGTAGTGTCTGGTTGATTGGATGAGTGAATGGGTAGTGCTTGAGTAAATAGATGAGTGCAAGGGTAGTGCCTGGGTCATTGCATAAGTGCACGGGTAGTGCCTGAGTGAATGGATGAGTGTAAGGATAGTGCCTGAATGATTAGATGAGTGCATGGGTAGTGTCTGCATGATTGGATGAGTACATGGGTAGTGCATGGGTGATTGAATGAGTTCATGGGTAGTGCCTGAGTGAATGGATGAGTGCAAGGGTAGTGCCTGGGTCATTGGATGTGTGCATGGGTACTGCCTGGGTGATTGAATGAAGGCATGGGTAGTGCCTGAGTAAATGGATGAGAGAAAAACTAGTGCCTGTGTGATTGGATGAGTGCATGGGGAGTGTCTGTGGGATTGGATGAATGAATGAGTAGTGCCTGAGTGAATGGATGAGTGCAAAGCTATAAGTGCCTGGGTGATTGGATGACTGCATGGGTAGTGCCTGAGTGAATGGTTGAGTGTAATAGTAGAGCCTGGGTGATTGGATGAGTGCATGACTTGTGCGTGTGTGATTGCATGAGTGCATTTGTAGTGTCTGGTTGATTGGATGAGTGAATGGGTAGTGCTTGAGTAAATGGATGAGTGCAAGGGTAGTGCCTGGGTCATTGCATAAGTGCATGGGTAGTGCCTGAGAGAATGGGTGAGTGCATGGGTAGTACCCCAGTGAGTGTGCAAGGGTAGTGCCTGAGTGATTGAATGAGTACATGGGTAGTGCCTGGGTGATTTTATGAGTGCATGAGTAGTGCATGAGTGATTGGATGAATACACGGGTAGAGCCTGAGTGAATAGATGAGTGTAAGGATAGTGCCTGAATGATTAGATGAGTGCATGGGTAGTGTCTGCATGATTGGATGAGTGCATGGGTAGTGCATGGGTGATTGAATGAGTTCATGGGTAGTGCCTGAGTGAATGGATGAGTGCAAGGGTAGTGCCTGGGTCATTGGATGTGTGCATGGGTACTGCCTGGGTGATTGAATGAAGGCATGGATAGTGACTGAGTAAATGGATGAGAGAAAACTAGTGCCTGGGTGATTGGATGAGTGCATGGGTAGTGCCTGAGTGATAGGCTGACTGTAATAGTAATGCCAGGGTGATTGGATGACTGCATGATTAGTGAGTATGTGATTGCATGAATGCATGCACAGTGCCTGGTTGTTTGGATGAGTGCAAGGGTAGTGCCACAGTAAATGCATGAGTGTAAAGGTAGTGCTTGGGTGATTGAATGAGTGTATGGGTAGTGCCTGAGTGAATGGCTTAGTGCAAGGGTAGTGCCTGGCTCATTGGATGAGTGCAAGGGTAGTGTCTGGTTGATTGGATGAATGCATGGGTAGTGCATGAGTGAATGTATGAGTGCAAGGCTAGTGCCTGTGTGATTGGATGAGTGCATGGATAGTGCCTGCGTGAATGGTTGAGTGTAATATTAGAGCCTGGGTGACTTGATAAGTGCATGGCAAGAGAAGTGCAGAAAGAAGCTAGAGAGGTGCAGAAAGAGGTAAGGGAGGTACATAAAGAAGCATGAGAAATGCAGAAAGAGGCAAGAGAAGTGCAGAAAGAGAAAGAAAGGTACAGAAAGTAGCAAGACAAGTGCAAAAAGAAGCAAGAGAGGCATAGAAAGAAGAAAGAAAAGTGATGGAAGAGGCAAGAGATATGCAGAAAGAAGCAAGAGAGGTGCAGAAAAAAGCAATAGATGTGCAGAAAGAAGCAAGAGAGGTGCATAAAGAAGCACGAGAGGTCCAAAAAGAGGCAAGAGAAGTACAGAAAGAGGCAACGGAGGTGCAGATAGAGGCAAGAAAAGTGCAGTAAGAAGCAAGAGAGGTGGAGAAAGAGGCAAGAGAAGAACAGAAAGAAGCAAGAGAACTGCAGAATGAAGAAGAAAGGTGCAGAAAGAGGAAGAAAGGTGTGGAAAGAGGAAGAAAAGTGCAGAAAGAATCAAGAGGTGCAGAAAGAAGAAATAGAAGTGCAGAAAGTGGAAGAAATGTGCAAAAAGTAGACGAAAGGTGCAGAAAAGGAAGAAAGGTGCAGAAAGAAGCAATAGAGGTGCAGAAAAAAGCAATAGATGTGCAGAAAGAAGCAAGAGAGGTGCATAAAGAAGCATGAGAGGTCCAAAAAGAGGCAAGAGAAGTGCAGAAAGAGGCAACGGAGGTGCAGATAGAGGCAAGAAAAGTGCAATAAGAAGAAAGAGAGGTGGAGAAAGAGGCAAGAGAAGAACAGAAAGAAGCAAGAGAACCGCAGAAAGAAGAAGAAAGGTGCAGAAAGAGGAAAAAAGGTGTGGAAAGAGGAAGAAAGGTGCAGAAAGAAGCAAAACAAGTACAGAAAGAAGCAAGAGAAGTGCAGAAAGAATCAAGAGGTGCAGAACGAAGAAATAGAAATGCAGAAAGAGGAAGAAATGTGAAAAAAGTAGATGAAAGGTGCAAAATAGGAAGAAAGGTGCAGAAAGAAGCAATAGAGGTGCAGAAAGAGGAAGAAAGAAGCAAGAGAGGTGCAGAAAGAGGCAAGAGAGGTGCATAAAGACACAAGAGAGGTACAGAAAGAAGAAAGAGAGTTGCTGAAAGAAGCAAGTGAGGTGCAGAAAGAGGCAACAGAAGTGCAGAAAGAAGCAAGAGAGGTGCAGAAAGAGGAAGAAAGGTACAAAAAGAGGAATAAAGGTGCAGAAAGAAGCAAGAGAGGTCCTGAAAGAGGAAACAAAGGGCAGAAAGAAGCAAGAGAGGTACAGAAGGAGGCAAGAGTGATGCAGAAAGAAGCAAAAGAGGTGCAGAAAGGTAAGTGACGTGCAGAAAGAGGCGAGAGAAGTGCAGAAAGAAGCAAGAGAGGTACAGAAGAAAGAAGCATGAGAGGTACAGAAACAAGCAAGAGAGGTACAGAAAGAAGGGAGGTGCAGAATGGCAAAATAAAATGTCTTATCTGTATTGTTTATATACTGTTTTGCATAAGTTAGCAAATATCAGTTCATGATACTAGTGCTGCAATCATGTTACAGAAATACATTAATGACAAGATACAGATCAACAAGGTGTCTTTGAAGACTATGTAAGCACCAGTTCAAAGTGATGTTTCCTATCCTTGCAATGTGTTATACATTTCCTGGTCCAAACCTAAACTGTTTAGCTTCTGCTGAAAGGAGGGTCTGTTAGAATAAAAATGTCTTAGCGGTATTGTTTACGTACTGTTTTGCATAAGTTAGCAGTCACTGCATCATTTTATGTTTGGCCCCCATTTTGAGTCATAATCGAAACTAATTCTCTCTGTCTCTGCGAGAAGCAGCTTAGGTAGTTTTCATGTCCTTCAAGGTTGGGCCTTACTGTACTAATGAATACACTGTTCTTATTAGCGCATACCTTTCCCACCAGCTAGAGGCCTACTCCCACTAGTCCAGCGATGGGCGCAGGCAGAACAACCTTGGCATAGAGATAGTGTGTTCCTCGTCCCAGGATCGAACCTTATCCTTCTGTACCTCCTTTGTGTGGCGGCCTCCATATGGGAATTTCCAGTCTGGGCGTGCCTTCCTTGGTTCTGAACTGTACATAATGTATCACCATGTTTTCTGATGTCAGTCCCTCTGCGGCAATCCACAGAGACTGGGAAGACTCCATTGGGTGACCTATCCCCTCCTATGGAAGGGTAGGGAGGTCGGGCCATCGGAATTGAACATGAAGATAGGAGGTTTTGATTGAATATTGATAAATAATTATGTGACCCAAAAAGAAAATGATACATTTGTGGAACAATTGTTAGATACTCTACACCCCACCAGCATATGCCCCGTAGAGGATATATCCCGCTCTTCCCTCACGAGCCCAGCTACCCGGTTATTTTGTCCCTGCTGTTGTGCTTCTGTTACTGTTGATCGGACTGCCTTGGCCACAGTACCTCCTGTCCTTTCTTTGTTCATGCCGCCTATGGCAACTGTGACTGTCAGTACTCCTGCAACACCTATTGCTTCGGCATCTCTTTCGCCAGCTCTTACACCTGCGACACAGCTAGCAGAGACGTTAGTGTCTACTACCTCTGTTATCAGTTAATTGGGACAAGTTATCGGCTTGCCGCCAAAAGAAATATGAGTGTGTGTCTGAATTTTTCATTCGGTTTAAAGGTGTGTATTTAGACTATAGTGGACAGGATTTGTCGATCGAATGTGGTGTTCAACTGTTTGTTAATAGATTCATTTCCAATTTGCTTCCTGAAATTGTGACCCAATTCCAGGCTTCCGAGAGAACCTGGTCCCCCTCTTCCCCTTCTGTTATTTTGAATATGGCACAGTATTATGAACACATGGAAAAGGAGGATAAGGAGAGGACGGAGAAGAAGCACAAGGATTTAAAGACGAAGGTGTTGTTTCAGCAGGCTTCTAGGGGCAATGGTAGAGGACGTGGTGGTGGTTCAGCCCAACAGCTTCCATGCACTAGCAGGCCAACGAATACCACACCTTTAGGGCCGAATGAGTGTGTGTATTGTAAAAAGGAGAGACACTGACATAGCGAATGAAGGAAATGGCCCGTTTAGGGTCACTCGCAACCACTTCTCAGCCTTCCATACAAATGAATAGTCGATCAGACAGTAAAGAATACAAACCAAAGGTATTTATTATAGGTACACTCGAGTGGGGTCCGGTCTGACCAGCCTCCTTAGATTGCCGCAGAGGGACTGACTTCTGCCAACATCGTAACACATAACGTACATCTTCAGATCCATAAAAGACACGCTCAGAATGGAATTTTCCAGTCAGTAGCTGGTGATGAATAAAGGAGATACAGAAGGATACAGAAGGATGAGCTGCAATCCTGGGACCGGGTACATGCTATCTCAGCGTCAATGTTACTCTGCCTGTGCCCGCCGCTCTAACGGTGGGAGCAGGCCTATCTAGTGAGAAAGGTATGTGATGACAAAAACAGTCTATTCATTAGTACAGCAAAACTCAACCTTGGAGAAATACAGAAGAAAAAAAATATGAAATGCGTTACTTACCTGTAACAGCAGTTATCCAGTATTGGTATCTTTCATAGATTCACATGCCTGAATCATTCCCCGTCGTCGGGGTGGGAGTCCCCGGTAAATAATTATAGTAATGTCACATGGACATATACTTAGTACTAGGCCAGAGGCCTCACATTAGTAGCCTATCTAGGTCCTTATGTAAAAAGGACCAAACGTTGGCCAGTAGCCAATCAGCTCTTAACACCCTCCTGACCTTCCTGGAAGGAGCCCTTGTCCCTCAGATTTTCGTAAGCACCGTGCCAAGTAGTACCTACTGAGAAGACTTAGGTGAGCCCTTCCAGGGGAGGCGGGTGGGTTGCATGTGAATCTATGAAAGATACCAATACTGGATAACTGCTGTTACAGGTAAGTAACGCATTTCTTATCCAGTATTATGGGTATCTTTCATAGATTCACATGCCTGAATCAGAATAGCAAGCAATAATGAGCACATTTCTCACATACATCTTGAAAGACATAATAAACTTATCATAAGTTGTTACACAGTTTACATGATACTCACAACCTGATAAGAAATGTGCGGTAAATTACCTGGAAGGTGGGATGATAGGAAGAAGGCTCACCTCTAATGAAATAGATGACGTAGGACAGCCTGTCCTACTGCTGCATCCTTCAGAAGTTCAGAATCCAAGCAGTAGTGCTTGGTGAACGTATGCGGCGTCTTCCATGTCGCCGCTCTGCAGATGTCGACAATGGGTACCCCAGCAAAGAGCGCCATGGAGGTGGCTACCGCTCTAGTGGAGTGTGCTCGAACCTTTGAAGGCAGAGGATGGCCCGCCTGTTGGTGACAGAATGCGATGGCCGCTGAAATCCATCTGGAAATGCTCTGTTTTGTCAATGCTAGGCCTTTCCTGGGCCTGCTAAATGCAACAAACAATTGGTTAGACTTCCGAAATTGCTCAGTCCTGTGTATGTAGAATTTGAGACATCGCTTGAGGTCCAATGAGTGCAGAGATCTTTCAGTCGCAGATGATGGATTTGGGAAGAACGATCTCAGGACAATAGGTTCATTGAGATGGAAAGAGGACGGAACCTTTGGTATAAATTTTGGATTAGTCCTTAAAATGACCCTGTCATTCTTAAACTGGATAAAAGGGTCTTGCACAGAAAAAGCCTGCAGTTCACTCACTCTCCTTGCTGAGATGAGCGCCAGTAGTAGAGCCGTTTTCCATGACAAATATTTAAGATCTGTTTTGTGAATTGGCTCGAACGGGTGTTTCATTAGTTGAGCTAGTACCACGTTTAGTTGCCATGTAGGAGGTGACGCTCGTACTGGAGGGAAAGTTCTGAATAATCCCTTCAGAAACTGCTTGACCAGTCTGTTGGTCCATAGTGAAGTGCCATACGAAGAACGTCTAAACCTGGAGATGGCCGCCAGATGGACTTTTATTGAAGCGTGTGCCAGCCCTGAATTGGCTAGGTGGAGCAAATAGGGCAGAATTTGTGGTGGAGTAGAAGTGAACGGATGCAATTTCTGAGCCCTACACCACAAACAGAACCTTTTCCACTTAAGGGAATATGTCTTATTAGTATTCTCAGCCCGGGCCCGGGCTAGAACGACTCTGTATTCCTGTGGAAGATCTAGATTCTGGAACTCTCTGAACTCAGGAGCCAAGCCGATAATTTGAGAGATGTTGGATCCGGATGATGGACTTGTCCCTGGTTCATTGTAAGGAGATGTGGGCATGTCCTGAATAGAATTGGAGGTTCCAGCGATAGAAGGTGTAGTTCTGTATACCAGTGCTGGCGTGGCCACGCTGGGGCTATCAGGATCATGGTACAACTCTCTGCTTTCAATTTCCGGAGAACCCTTGGGATTAGGGGAAACGGTGGAAAGGCGTAAGCGAAGGTCTTGCACCATGTCATCGAAAAAGCATTCCCATGGGATCTTTTCTGGTGAAGCCAGCTTGCGTAACGTTGGCATTTCGCATTCATTTCCGTCGCAAAGAGATCCAGGTGAGGCTTGCCCCAACGGGAGAACACTGAGTCGAGCGTCTTCTGGTCGAGCTCCCACTCGTGGCAAATTGAGCGCTGTCTGCTTAGCGAGTCTGCCAGGATGTTGTCTACTCCTGGGACATACTCTGCCCGCAGAGAAATGTTGTGCTGGAGTAGCCACCTCCAAATTTGCTGAGATTCGCGAGACAACGTCTTGGATCGAGTACCTCCCTGTTTGTTTAGGTAGTGCATTGTGGTGGTGTTGTCCGTCCTCACAAGCACTGGGAAGCTCCTGATTCGGGGTAGAAATGCCCGAAGAGCTAAGCGTACTGCTCGCAACTCTAGCAAATTGATGTGGAGTCGTTTTTCTGCCACTGACCACTGACCTTGTACTTTCAATTCCTGAAGGAACGCTCCCCATCCTTCCAGTGATGCGTCCGTGGTTATGACATAAGGGGAGACTGGGAGTAAAAAAGGAAGGCCTTTGTTCAAGTTGTCGCCCAGAAGCCACCATCTCAGAGCCTTTTTCATGACCTGAGTGATCTTGACCCAGTCGTCGAAAGATCCTGTACTTTGGATCCACTGATTTGTTAAAGCTTCCTGTAGAGGTCGCATGTGGAGACGACAATGCGGAATGAGAAAAATGTTGGAAGACATCATTCCTAGCAACGACTTGAATAGTCGAACCCTGACTCTCTTTTTGGTCTGAATTTGGACGGCCAGGTTTCTCAGCTTGACCTGACGTTCCCTGGAAGGGAAGGCTTTCTCCTGTTGTGTATCCAATGTCGCTCCTAGGAAATTGAGACGTTGTGATGGACGTAGATTTGACTTTTCCTGGTTGAGCGTTAGGCCTAAGTTCTCGAAGAGACGAAGGCAGGCGGTAGAGGACTTGGCCACGCCTGTTCGAGTAGGAGCCTAGACAAGCCAGTCGTCCAGGTAGGGAAAGACTTGATGATGATGGTGGCGAAAGTATGCTGCTACCGGAGACAGACACTTTGTAAAGATGCGCGGAGCTGACTTCAGGCCGAATGGTAAGACTCTGAACTGGTAGTGCCTGCCTGCCACTGTAAACCTCAGGAATTGTCGATGACTCTTGTGAATGAGGATATGAAAATAGGCATCCTGGAGGTCCAAGGATACCATATAGTCTTTTGAATTGAGCAGGTGTAATACCTCCTGAAGGGTAACCATACGAAAAGACTGCTTCTTGAGGTATTTGTTTAGGTTTCTCAAATCCAGTATCGGTCTCCACTGCTTCTTCTCCTTTTTTCTGATCAGGAAGAATCGGGAGTAGAATCCTCTTCCCTTTTGTTCTCGAGGAACTCTTTCCACTGCTTTTTTCTGAAGCATTAGCAAGAGTTCCTGTTGAAGTATGTTTAGATTTTTGTGTTGCGCCGGACATGGTGGATTTGGACGAGGATGCTCGAGAAACTCCAGAGTGTGTCCGAAGCGGACTAACTGCAACACCCAACGATCTGTAGTAATTTTCTTCCAATTGTGAAGGAAGTTGGTAATTTTTCCTCCAACTACGAACTGTGGAGAAGAGGTGGAGGCCAGCTGGAGAAAGCAGTCATTGATGTCTGTTATTGTCTTTCTTTCCTCCTCTTCCTCGAAAGGACGACTTGTTATATGAGGATTGTCCTTGTTGTTGTTGCCTCTGCTGATATTGAGGTTTGTACTGCTGGGAAGAATTATAAGAGGACTTGTAACCTTGATAGTTGCCACGAGACTGTTGTCCTCGACCTCTGGAGCCTCGAAAGGAATTCTGCTTGAATTGTAGAGTGCCTAGGGCTTTCGCCGTTTCGGTATCCTTCTTAATGCCTTGCAGCATGTCATCAATATGTTCACCGAAAAGGCGCTCCCCATCAAAAGGCATGTCGAGGACTTTGGCTTGCACTTCAGGCCGGAATGCTGTGGCTTTAAGCCAGCCCTGGCGCCTTAAAACTGCTGCTCCCGCCAATTGACGGAACCCTGTGGAAGCAATATCCAGGGCCACCTCTATCATCTCTGAAGCAGAGCGTTCACCCTCCAGCAAAATCTTTTTAACCTCGTCGTTCTGGTCTTCTGGAATCGCCCCCAGATATGGGGCTATATCTGCCCATATCTGTCGATTATAGCGACCTAGTAAAGCCAGAGAATTTGCAGCCCTGATTGATAGGGCGGACATGGAGGAAAATCTCTTGCCAATGGTATCAAGCTTTCTTCCTTCTTTATCAGGAGGAGCGGTCATGGTCGCTGACGGATTGCTGGACTTCCGCTGAGCGGCCTGAGATATAACTGAATCAGGTTTAGTTTGACCAGTCAAACATGCGGGTGCAGTGTCTGGGGCTTTGTATTTCTTTTCAAGTCTAGCCGGCACTGGAATGAGAGAGAGAGGAGTTTTCATTATTTTTTGTCCTTGCTCCCATATATAATCGATTACTGGAATGGAGCGAGCTGATCTCTTGAAGGGTTCTTTGAAATCATGAAGAAAACAGTCCTTCGTTTCCGATGCTATTTGGATGTTGAATCTTGCAGCCGCTCTTCCTACGATATTATGGAATCCCCCTAAGTCCTCAGGGGTTGAATCGTCCTGTACTTGGTCTGGGGATATTGGATCTGGGTTAGCATTATAATCAGAATCCATATCATCGTCATCATGTATTTCGCCTTCTTCATCCTGGGCCTCATCAATTCCCACTTCTTCCTCATATTCTTCCTCATCCGTAGAATTTTGAGGAGGAACTGTCTCTTGTTCCTGATGCACATCCCGCGGGAGAGGCCGCTGTCGATGTTTAGGAGTTGGTGTTTCCTGTGGTACCTGTACTCCAGAGGCAGGAGCAGATGATGGAAATCTTTGTTTATAATCTGAAATTAGAAATTGTAGGTCAGAAACAATTGAAGCTGGAAGGCACACCATAGGCTGAACAGTGGTATGCTCTTGAACTGATTCTTGAATTGTAATTTCCTCAAAATCTTCACAGTCCGAACTCTCATGAATTTTGATGTTGAGATGAGAGGGACTGGATGCTATGGGAAACATGGACTGATCTTCTGGATCTTCCGTGTCTAAAAACTGCGTTGGCAACAACTGTTGGACCTTGCTGGGTGAGGTCATCTCTGGTGTGACCAAACATGACGACATTTTAAAGTGTGTATATGTATACTTCAATGAGGGAGAGCCCTTGGAGTGTAAATCCTTTGACGCTGTGTCCGTTGATGGTGTAGCGTCTACTATTTTTGATGTTTCAGGTGTTTTCATTGTCATTGATGTTTTCGTCGACGACGACGACGTCCTCGTCGACGGCGGCGTCGACACCGTAGCATTCGACGACGACGACGCCACCGTCGACGGCGACGGCGCCGTCGACGGTCTCGTCGTCGACGGTCTCGTCGTCGACAGGCCCGTCGACGGTGGCGTCGACGACCTCGTCGACGACGGTGTCGACGACGGTGTCCTCGCCGACGAGGAACTCGTCGACGGCTGTATCTTCGTCGACGGTTGTGTCTTCGTCGACGATGGGATCTTCGTCGACGATGGGATCTTCGTCGACGATGGGATCTTCGTCGACGAGGAAGTCCTCGTCGACGATGGGATTTTCGTCGACGCTAGAAGCTTTGCCTTCGTCGATGATGAAGTAGACGTCGACGGGAGCGCTGTCAAAGGCAACAACGACGATTTTGTGACAGGAATAACAGAAGATATTGACCTACCCATCGTCGACGACGTGGTAGAAGTCGATCCCATGGAGAAAGTAGACGCCGTGGATGTCGAAATGGAGACTGTCGACAACGTCACAGGCAGGCTAGACGACATTATAGCAGGCTTTTTGAATTCTGTCATCTGAAGAGAAGGCTTGACCTTAGGATGACTCTCAACAGACTTTGGCTTCTTGTGAGGAAGCGCCACAGACTGATCTGGAGATGACTGCCCAGGCCTTTTTGAAGCGGAGTGGAAGCTCCTGAAGGAACACTCGCTCTCACCTGAGGAGACTACCTGCTCTTTGTTCTTTAGTCTCTGGAGCCACAGAAGCAGTCGCCCTTCCCTGTCCTTCAACGTCTTGACCGGGAGAGTGCGACAAATCTTACATTCCTTGGCAGAATGCTGAGGATAGAGGCAATACAGGCAATCTTCATGTTTGTCCTCTATATGTAACCTCATTTTACTACAAGAGGCACAGGGTCTAAAAAGCCCTTTTTTAGGAGTAGTAGCCATATTTACTACCAAAACTTGAAGAATAAAAGGATAAAAGGATAAAATCCAAAGATATAGGAAAAAACCTGAGCAGAGCTCAGTGGAGACTCCCTTCAGCACGACGTGCGGTAGAAAATCTGAGGGACAAGGGCTCCTTCCAGGAAGGTCAGGAGGGTGATAAGAGCTGATTGGCTACTGGCCAAAGTTTGGTCCTTTTTACATAAGGACCTAGATAGGCTACTAATGTGAGGCCTCTGGCCTAGTACTAAGTATATGTCCATGTGACATTACTATAATTATTTACCGGGGACTCCCACCCCGACGACGGGGAATGATTCAGGCATGTGAATCTATGAAAGATACCCATAATACTGGATAATGTAGCTGGTTTCTGCTGAGGCAGACAAAGTGAGACAGAAGTTAGTTTCGGTCATGGCTCAAAATGGCGGCTGAATACAAAATGGTGCAGTGAATGCTTACTTAAGACATAAATTCATAGGGAATTAGACTAAAAGCATTTCTAGTCCAACACGAGTGTCCTGCGCTTTTGCAGAAGGTGGCGGTCCCAAGAGGATAAGGTTCTCACGGGCGGAGTCGTGGAGCTAGTGGTCAGCACAGGACTTGAATACTGTGGCCTCGCAGGGTCGCCCTCAGGGAGGACAGTATTATCATGATGATGACGACATGTATGAGGTGACAGGAATGTCTTATAGCTTGGACAGCCAGGGACAGAGTGAGGGACCAGTTCTGATACCTGTAGATCAACGTGGTCCATACGTTAGTGCGGATGTGCATAGTTTGGCTAGGAAGTCTTTGGTGGTTACAGGTGCACAAAACAGTTCTATTTTTCATTCCTTGGTCCCTGGGGCGGCTCTGTCTGGCCATAATAATATTTCAGTAGGTTTTTCTGCTGTACCTATTGTGAGTCCCTTTTCAAAACACCACGCATTGACTATTGGTCCTTTCACTTTGGATTCGCCATTTTTGTTGACGTCTAATTGTGAAGAAAATGTGATGGGTTTGGACTTGTTGACGTAATTGCATGCTACGATTAACTGCTCCCCGGCGGGTCTTTCCATGGCAATGGGTGCAGATGTAGTGTGCTCTACGCAGTGCCTGTCCAAAGATGTGCCGCCCACTCTCTGGGCGACAGGTGACCCAGATGTAGGACTGTTACAGAAACCGCATGTTTCAATCCAAGTTAAATACAATGCTATTTTACCTCGCATCCCTCAGTATAAAATACCGCAGGTACGTGAGCGGGCATTATTGCAAATTGTACAGGATTTGAGTGACAAAGGAGTGGTCGAGGAAACAACTGCTAATATTTGTAATAGCCATCTTCTTCCCATTCTCAAACGGACACCTTCGGGTTCACGCAGATGTTTATCGCTTTGTGATTGGCTTGCGGGAAGTTAATAAAATAGTGATTCCCAGTTTCTAGTGGTTCCTGACATTACGACACTTTTGACAATAATTCCTTTTTCTGCTACATTCTTTTCTGTCATTGATTAAAAAAAAAAAAAACGTAAATCAGTATTCCAATTCATCCTGACAGCAGGTGTCTGTTTGGGTTCACCCTAGCTGGCAGAAGTTTTAGGTTCTGTTGCGCTCCTGAAGGCTACACAGAGATTTCGAGTATCTATGGTCAGGCATTGAGAGATTCCTTGTTGCTCCCTACAGGTAATGTATTGCTTTGGTATGTCGGTGACTTGTTCATCGCCACGGATACAGAACAAGGTTGCAGGGACAGTACATTTAAATTGTTACATTTAGTCCACATGGCCATAAGGTTCCCTTTCCAAATTTCAGTATTGTCAACATGAGGTCACTTACTTAGGTCACCTACTGTCGAAGGAGGGTAAGGAGATTGACACCTGAGCGCATCAGTACCCTTGTTAAAATGCCCATTCCGCAAACTTAGAAGGATATGCTTGCTTTCATAGGTATCACGTCCTATTGTAGGCAGTGGATACCTGGCTACTTGATGTTAATTAAACACCTGCTTGCTCTAACACTAAAAGATGGGCATGACCCCTGCCCTGGAAGCCTGAATGTCAGCAGTCTTTTGTGCAATTGAAAACTGCACTTTGTTCAGGCACCCCTGTCTATGCCAAGGAGTTTGTGTTGTACGTCCATGAGATGGCTGGTTGTGCGCTTTTATATTTTAACACAAAAATTTGGAGATAAGCAACAGCCGTGGGCTTATTTCTCTGCCGTGCTTGACCCTGTCGCACGAGCCCTCCTGAGGTGTCTAAGAGCGGTCACGGCTGTGGCTGTCTCGATAAGATAATCGGCTGGACTAGTACTTTATACTGATCTCACAGTCATGTTACCCCATGCTGTGGGTACACTTTTGAATAAGACAAAGACACAGCGGCTCACCAGTGCACGTCTCACAGGTTACAAGTTAACACTGTTTGCAAAACATATCACGATCAAACGATGTGCCACTCTGAACACTGCCACATTATTACCCCTCCCTTTTGAGAATAAGGAGATTCACATACAAAAGACGAAAGTTCGGGTAGACCTGACTAATGTTCCCTTATGACCCCCAATGGGAACTATATGTCGATGGCTCTTGTTTTGAATTATCAGATGGCACTACAACTACTGCGTATTCTATTACTACGCTGCGTACAGTAGTTGGGACATCGCGAGTTACCCATGAGTCGGCCCAAGCTGCAGAGCTCGTTGTCCTAATTCGAGCCTGTGAATTGAGTGAGGGATTGGTTGTTAAAATTTATACTGACAGTCAGTACGTCTTTGGAGTCGCCGATAATTTCGGGCGACTCTGGGCAATGAGAGGGTTCTTTACTTCCCATGGAACAAAGATTCAGCATGGTCATCTCATATATAGGCTTCTGTCCGCTTTGACACGCCCTAAGAAATTGATAGTAGTTGAGTGTAACGCCCATAGGAAAGTTACTGACAATGTAGGTAAAGGGAATGCTTTTGCAGATCAGACAGCTAAAGAAAACCCCTATACTAGGATGGAAAGAATGTTTGTAGCAGGTCCCGCTAGGGGGGTGCCCGAGGTCACTATGTTTGAAGATACACTTGAGAAAGTGAAGGAGATGCAAAGTGAGGCCACAGTTGAGGAACTAGCAGTGTGGCAACAGAGTACAGCACAATTAAACGATGAGGTATGTTGGATTGACAAGTCAGGGAAGCAAAGATGGATGTTGCCAGATGCATATGTTCTTCCTGTAGTCACAATGGCCCATGGACCAGCCCATATCAGTGCTGAGTGTATTTGCAAGTTGTTAGACAATGGCTGCACATTAAGTGAAGCACTGCATGGTGTGCATGATGCACAATCCTGGGAAAGGTACCCCTACACCACCTGGTACTTGTGCACCACCTACTTTCCCTTTTTGAGTCCTTCAATTAGATTATAGTGAATTGGACAGGGTCAATAACTTGAAGTACGTGTTGGGGGTTGTATCTTTGCCAATTAATTTAAAATATGTGTTCTATTCCCCAACCAATCTGTGCGTCACTTTCACCCACACCAGAGGGGCCCGGACGTGATATTTGGCCTGGAGACTTCGTTCTAGGACCTGGACCCAAACGGATGCAGAGAATGATGACGTGTTAAATGCAGTGGTCCCTCTAGCAATACGAGCCATTAAACAGCCTCTGTTTGTTGACCCCCTCTGTGCCTGGAGTCACCAGGTACAATTTGCACCCTCGGATGAGGAATGGTGCACCAAAGGAGAAGTCAAATTAGCCAGGGATGGACTGTGTAAATTAGCGTGTACTTTGCTATAGTACCAACAGTGTTAAATCAGCGTGTTGTGAGATTAGTGCGTTGTTCTTAGATTGGACAGGATAAATAGAACGTGCTCCCTAGAAAGGGGGTACATTATCCTGTGCGACGCAGGATTCTTTGTGAGCTTAGGACTGAGCAAGCTCCACTGCTGGTGCACAAGAGCACCAACTTTAATGAAGAATAGGAGCCTGTACCAGTGAGGTTTTGACGGACACTGGGAACACTTACCTTGACTAGCGGTTTTATTGCATTCCTTTTCTTGCTTCATAATGCATCCGCTTGGACGGCCTATTGATGAGGAGTGTTAGACCTGGCACCATTGGGGTGGGTCTCCCTTCCATTTTTGCTGCTGCCTCATGTATTTTTTCTGGTGTTAGATGCTTTGGGCACTGTGCCACTGCTATTCAGCGCCACAGTGCAAGTGCTCCCTACAGTAAATTGATGTATTAATCAGTGTTTCCATGTTTGGCTATTTGGTTTACTTGTCAGACCCTAGTCTAGTGCACTGAGTGTGCCCAGGGCATGTAACTCCAAATGCTTCTGGTGGGCCTGCAGCACTGGGAGTGCCACCCACAGAAGCAGCCTTGTAAAATGTGTCTAATGTCTGCCATTGCAGAGCCTGTGTGCAGTCGTGTACTGTCACACTGACTTGGCAAGTGCACCCACTTGCCAGTCCCTAAACCGTCCCTTTTCTTCATCTCAGTCACCCCTATGGTAGGCCCAAGGGCAGGGTGCATTGTAAGTATAAGGTAGGACAAGCCCTGATGTGTGTTTCATGTCCTAATAGTGAATTACAGCCATTTTCGTTTTTCACTATTGCAAGGCTACCTGTTCTCCATAGGCCAGAATAGGCTATTGGAATTTTTACATTTTATAATCCTAACTGTCTCAGAGAATACAGTAGAAATTCAAGTTTAGTATGCCTGAACTCAGAATGATAAAATATATCTTTTAGTGAAGTTGGTTTTAACATTCTGTGTTTGCAAATACCACTTTTAGAAAGTAGGTATTTGCTTTTCTAACCTTTCAAGCCTGCCTCTGCTAGGTTGTGTATTACTTGTCTGGTTTTGTGAGTGACAGGGCTGGGGGATTCCAAGAGACAGGATGGGTCAGCCCAGTGGTGAATAGAGAGATCTGCATCTAGATGGGAGGGAGGAGTTGCACCTGAACGTTGAATAGGGCTGTGCCTGCCTTCCACAATGCTGGCTCCACCTCCTGGGGAGCGGCTGATGTCTCTGCCCTGCACACTGAAAGAAGAAAAGGAGTCCTGTAAACAAAGTGCTGCAGGATTGTACTTGCCTTCCACAATTCTGGCTCCACCTCTGATGTTTCTGCCCGGCACTGTGAAAGGAAAGGAGAAGTCTGGTAAACAGAGTGCTTCAGTACTGGTTTGGACTGGGCAAAGGCCCCTCTTCCGTCAGAGAACAAAGGATTTTGGGGTATAAATATTGGGACCCTGATCCCATGAAATTAGATCACTTTGGACGACAAGAAAAAACCTTTACTGAGGAGAGGAACCTGAAGAAACTGAGGAGAGGCTATTCCCAAGCTGAAGTGCTGCTTGGGGGATTGGCGTGCAGTGGTTGCCTTACTGCCAAAGGAAGGATAAAGGAACTTTGTGTACTTTGCTTTCAACTTGTGAAGGATCTCCAAGGGCTTGGAAAAGAGCTTGCCTCCTGCTGAAGTCTCAGGGACAACAGACTTGACCCCCAGCTCCCCAGTTCTCTGGAAGTGCCTGCTGCTGTTTTTGGGCCTTCTGAGGAACTACGTGTCACAAGGAGCTGGAAGCGCGACTCATCAAGAGGAAGCATGTCGCCATCGCTGCTGCATGCCGTCGCATCTCCGAAGGAGGGTGTCGCCGCTGTAGTTGTCGCATTGCACCGCATCGAGAGAAGAGTCTCACAACGAGGTTGGAGAGTGTCGCCATCGCTGTGCCTGCCATCGCAACTCCGAAGGAGGGTGTCGCTGCTGGAACTGTCGCACTGCACCGCATCGAAGAAAAGCGCCTCGCATCCCCGAGAAGTACGCCACCGTCGGAGCTGCTGCCATCGCATGGTGAATGTCGCCGCTGTAGTTGTCGCATCGTGCGGAAGCTTCACGCATCATAGGAGAGGAGTGTCGCAGGTGGAGCTGCTGTCATTGCATTGCAGAACAAGGGTGTCACCGCTGCAGTCCACGCATCGAACCGAGAACTTCTCGCATCCCCGGAGAAGTGTGCCGCATCTGGAAGATCTTCACGTCTTTATTTCTTTGTACTTGCACTTTGCCGCATTTCCCTAGCTGCGACATTGCTTGTCGTTGAAGCGCAACGCAACCTAAGGTACATTGACGCAAAGTGTTGCATCTTAAGAACTGAACTTAACTAAGCTAAATCTACCATCTTAAAGTAACAGTATTGTGTATTTTTGTTGTTTATAGTCTTGTGATAACTCTATATAAAGTATACTTATTTTTTATATAAAACCTTGTGTGGTGTCCATCTGTAGTGTTGTCACTGGGTTACAGTATGTGGTCACAAATGCTTTACACACTGCCTCTGAGATAAGCCTGTCTGCTCGTGCCAAGCTACCAAGGGGTTGAACAGGGGTCATTTAGGAGTGTAATCCCCTTTTCCTGACTAGAGGCAAGGGTCCCTATTTGTCACAAGTACCTACCTGAGACCACCAAATCTAACAAGGAGGAACAGCCATTTGCACAGCTGTGTCTAGCGAGGGGTTGGTCAACAAACAGTAAAAAAGTTTACATATTAATTGTGATTACACAAATTACAATACTTGGAATAACCTGGTTCCTAGAGAAGAAGTATCGTGTACATTCATTGGTTGGTACAACGCCCACTCCCCCATGCACGTTTTTGTCACTTTGGCTCCACAAAAAGCAGTGCATAGGTTGTCCTACACCGATAATGTTTTATACAAATGTTGCACCAAGCAGATAATGTGTCCAATGCAACTAATTGTTGGGTTTGTGGACTGCTCCCCTCAGTTACTCATAAGAGCAACAATTTGTTGTCCGTGCCACTAATGGGTACCACACTTTCTGATTCTCACACTGCAGTAGAGTAATTGCATTTTTATAAAGGGTTTACTCCCTTAGGACCAGCAGAAGCAGAGACCCTCTGTACATTGTCCTCAAAGTCCTGTATGAACACATACCGTACAGTGAAGAACGATACCTGGTTTCGAATGGAAATGGCTGATTTACAAAGGTTCTAGACCTCTGAGTATTTTCAATCTTTCCAAGCTCACAATATTACTAAGGACAAACCGATGCCGGTGTCCGTGGTCAACACAACAGCTAATTTGTGTGTATTGGGGACTGGGGAAGTGAAGGTGGGGAAGAGTAAATGTAATTTCACTTTTAAGCTAAATAAGACAAGTAGCCGGCCTTTGATTCAGCACCATATTGTCTATTACGTCTGTGGGTCACAAGCACATGTGTGGCTCTCGAGGGGATGGTCAGGTACATGCTATCTCTTTCCTCCTCCCCCCTGTGTATATTGCCCCGTCCAATTATCATAAAGATCATCAGCTAGCAACTTGGGGTTGGAAGATTCTCATCTTTTTGATTGTGGTTGCTAGTGTTATTTTTACATGCTGCCTCTGTATATATTGTATCCCGGCTTGTTGATGTTTCAGGGCTCGTTGAACATATGGTGTAAATGTTCTTACTCCTAAACAGAAAAATATCAGTTCATGATACTAGTGCTGCAATCATGTTACAGAAAGACATTAATGACGAGATGCAGATCTGTCTTTGAAGACTGATTATGTAAGCACCAGCAAGACAAGCTGACCACCAGACATCCCATAAAGCTCACCTTCTGTCCTCATCCCACGATCTAGGTGCTTCGAGTCCTTAGCCCTCCCTGCCCCCATTCCTTACCAGTCAACTCTACCCATCATCCCCATACTACCTATCAGCAATCACTTTCGATCATATCACCACTCATGCTTCACTTTGCCATTGGAGGCTACTCCCACCCTCTCCCTACAAATCTGCTCCCATTTGCCTTCAGCTTTATACTACAAAACCCCTCTACCAGCAGCGGCTTGTGGGTGGCCAGGTGGGTAACGCAGGGGGCGGACATATTTTAGAAATAAAATTAACTTAGCGTTGCCCTGGGTCCCACTTTTCTGCTCCTGCTCTTCTCCGTCTCGGATGGAAGCATGGCCAGGCCCCACAGACCAATCACAACTATTCAGCATTGTGATTGGTTTTGAGCGTCCAGGTTGGATGCTCAACCAGGTAATGGGAGCCTGGACTTGCTCTCCATGCAGGCTATAATGCAGCCTGTGGTTCTGAAATTCTCAAACCTGTCTGCATTTTAATCTTGCCCTCACGTAGGCCAGTGCTGTGGGCCCAACGAACAAGTGGCTTTTCGTGCATATATTAATTTGGGTTTCTCTGTCTCTGAATGAACTGCAGAGAGTAACCCTTTTCACCTGGAACTGACCTTTTGTAAAACTAGTTTTGCTAGCTGATCGTTGTCTGAGTTTTTCAATTACTGATTAGGACCTTGTTAACCATTAAGTTTCCTTGCGCATGTGTTATCTTAAACAACATCTAAATGGTTTCTTTCCTTAAAGACTTTCTTTTCTGAAACTTGGGTTTTTGCTATGTGTCGTGACTGCCATCTAGTGTTACTTTTTATGTAGGCTTCAGAAGTTAGTTTGTGAGCAAAGCAGTCTGACCTGTTGTGAATCACATATACACATTAACCAGGGATTTCTTCGTGCGCTGGAGTTAATTTTAGAAGCTGGCCTTTCACCTAGGAATTGACCCTGCCAAGCCAATTTCCCTGCAAGATCGTTATTTACTTTTTCCAATCACTATTCAAGACATTTGTTAACTTTTAAGTTTCTTTACGTCTCTGTTAATCTTGCACATTATCTGAAACTACTTTTCTTTATTGTTCCTTCATTTCATGGGTTACGCTTTCAATTAAAGGTTTGTGCGGGCCTTCCAGATTATTATTTTAGATATGCCTAAATATTAACTTATGGGTTGGGACACTGTAAAATGAGCTTTACTGTATGATGCTGTGTGATGTTATGTACTTTCTATTGGTTGAATTTTGGTGCAGGGGTGTGCATTTTAAATGTACCTTTTTGTGTATAAATAGGGATGTCTCGCCTTAGTAAAATTGAGCAGTTTCTTGAGTTGTACATCGTGCTGTATTACTGGGATTTCTGCTACTTGCTGCAGCTAATAAATTTTATCTCTGACGCCACCTAGAAGTATTCCGTGTCTCTGTATACCAAGGCAAGGGAACCTAGAGGACTCTGGGCGTGTCCCTGACGCCGCTGGGTACTTGAAAACCCGGTTCTTCAGTTGGCGCGACCAACGCTGGCCGACTTCAGTGGTACCAGTCCAAGCCCAAAGATTGCGAGGAGCCACGTGAGGAAATTCTGGAGGAGGGCCCCCACTTCATCGACCCCTGCATGTCGGCGTGGACCAAAGGACTTTTCTGCGAGGCTTCCCGCTTTCCAACGGCTGCGAAGGACTGCTGCCCTGACTGGTGCCTTGTCTTGGACCCTCCGATTGATGTTTGTAAAGCGAGACGATAGACGGTCTTCTGGTGGCGTGACAGATATTTAGTTAAGTATAAGTGGGTCGCTCCCACGACTTTGTCTGGTTCCTTGGTTTTGATTTGATTGTTTTTGATTTGGCTGCTGCAGTATCCAAAGCCGAAGGGCTTGTATATTTACAAGTATATCATTTTTTGATTCTCTTTGAAGTTCGAAACCAGACTAGTGAGCAAGATGCCTGGTTTTGGTAAAATTGGTAATTGGTTTGTTTGTGGTAGTAACAGGGATTCCCGATTGGAGGATTCATGTCCGATACCTCCGGTTGGAACTCCGACTTATGAATTGTACTCAAAACATGGAGTGGGCCCTATTACTTCTAATGAAATATGGGTCCGCTACACTAAAAAAGATGGTGTTTTACAATGGCCCCCACATGGTAGTTTTGAAACAGAGATTTTAGACAATCTAGAAATTAAGCTATTTAAGAAGAAAGCCCGGCCGGCAATGTTTGACTCTTCCGCCTTAGGCGTAAGGAAGCCAAACAGAGAGAAATTAAGCAAGCAAAGAGAGATAGGAAAGATAAAAATATGTCAGTACTACAAGCTGCTAGACAGTTTAAGGAAGATGGAGAAGAGCGTGCGAGTGAAGTCTTAGATAGACAGCGTTGCATGGCCATAGATAAATGTTATCCGGCCTTGCCGTCTTCTCCTCCGAAAGTGATGGAAGACCCTGAAAAAGATCCTTTGATCTCTCATTTACTGAGATTGCCTCCTCCCTATGTGCAGGGTGCTACTGCGCCTCTATTACCCCCGGTTGTTCCACCCTTTGTTGTTCAACCTCCTGCTGTTGTTCAGTCACCCGGTGCTCCACAGATGGTTTTGCCTTCCCCTGCGCAACCCATTCTAGGGTCGCCAGCCTTGCTATCAGCTTTGCCTCAAACTCCTTTGCCTTCTGCTTCTGCATCTTCAATTTCTACTGTTCTTGTCCCTACACCTTCCTTGCCTCAGAATACTTATTCTCCTGTTCTTATGTCTACTTCTTCTCCTTCTGTTCGAAAACGAATGACAGAAACTGTTTCTAATTTATTGTCACCATTGTTTGGGTCACTGAATATGACCCCTGTTTCGGAACGTAAGCAGAGTCGTAGTCAGCTTCCTAGTTCTGAAGAACGGACAGTGTTGGATTAGTTGGCTCGTAGGTGGATTTTAAATGCTTCGAGGTATAATTTGCCAGCAGTTATGGATGTTTTCTTTCAGTGGGAACCGCCTAAGCAAAGGTATGTTTTTGATGTAATGTGTACTTTTCTGCGTCAGGAATGGGAAGATAATCAGTTGGGTCCGATTCCGCAGGATGTGCTCGATGTTCAGTCAGATTTTGCCAAAGGGATGATAGTGGAATCTGATGTTACAGATGCCGTAGAGACAATACTTGCTTTCAGATCTAGACTTCCGCCTCAGACATTGTATGAACCTGATTCCTCTGTTAGGAGGAAAGTGAAACAGTACCCTATGAGAGAAGTTCCTCCAGTATGGAAAGAAGCAGTTCAGGCTAATGTAAATTTGGGTATTCAGGCCGCTCCAGCTCATTTTCAGCGAGTATGGGTACATGTCCCTTGGAAGAGAGCAGAGGTCTTGGCTCTTAAGCAGACCTTACCTGACCCTCGTAAGAATCCTGCTGGTTATTACAAGGAGTTGTCCCAGACAGTTGAAGCGTGTATTATGAATTTAGCTGACATCGATATGTTGATGGGTAATGTAGTCCCTCAACCCTTGTGGGCGAAGATTCGTCATGAGAATCATGCGCAAGAATTAGGTGATACCTGGGCGAATATTGTTGCTGCAGATGGTAGACAGGAGGGAGGTGCTAAACCTGAACCTCTAGTTTCAGAATTACCAGGTAGAATTATTAATCTGATGAAAACGATGATGCCTGCTTTACGAGTGAATTGGGATAAGTTAGCAGCATGTAAGCAGAAGAAAGACGAGAGTGTATCTGATTTCTTCACTAGGTTTGAAGAGACGTTTATTGATCATAGTGGTCAGGATATGAGTACGGAGGGTGGTCAAAGGTTGTTTGTGGATAAATTTGTCTTTAATTTGCTTCCTGAACTTTCTAATAAGTTAAAGGACTCTGAGAGTTCATGGGCTGTCTCTTCGTCGGCCCAGATATTGGCTACTGCACAATATTACGAGAATAGGGATAAAGATGAGAAGGATAAAATGGAGAAAAAAACTAAAGAGTTAAAGACGAAAGTTCTTTTGCAGCAAGCTTATCCGCCTCGTCAGAATCAGCCTCAGTTTCAGCAACCTCCACAATTTCAGAGATTGTTACAGAAGCCCGAGCCTTATGTACAGCGATTCTTTCCTGGCCCTAATCAGTGTGCTTATTGCAGAGAGGAAGGTCGTTACAAGAATAGTTGCCCGGCTTTGTTACAGCGTGCGAATGGTGTATCTGGTCAAAGAGGTCGTGGTAGTTTTCAGCAAGCTCCTAGGGGTAGGGGACGTGGGGCCCGATGTAGGTCGGTCGGTAACGGCCGAAAATCGGTATTTTCGGCCGTTATCGATCGGAATAGAGACAACGGGATGTAGGAGGCCGAAATCCGGCGAAATCGGCGATTTTACCGAATCGGAAAGTCACCGAGTCGGTAGAATCCCGAATCGGAAAAAAGTAGGAATCGGAAAAATCTCCGAATCAGTAGAATACCTAATCGGAGATTTTTCAGATTCCTACTTTTTTCCGATTCGGAATTCTACCGACTCGGTGACTTTCCGAATCGGTAAAATCGCCGATTCGGTATAAATACCGATTCGGTGATAATCCGATTCGATGCGAAAAGCTGAAGAATGAGATGTAGGTAAGCACTGAAATACCGAATTTGCTTCAAATTCGGTATTTCAGAGTCGGAATTTACCATGGATTGGAATCAGGTGGTAACCAGGTGCAACCTATAAAAAAAGGACCCAAAATGCAGTTCTACTTGCAACATGGCAGCTTTCTATGTCATAGCAAGACGGCTACGGCTACAGCAGGAAGGAGAGAGGCAATGGCTGAGACAGGAGCAGGTGTACAGACAGCGGATCACCCTGTGCATGCTGACAGATCCAGAGATCCTACAGAGGTACAGGCTGGACCCAGAGACCATCAGAGACCTCATTAGGGACCTCCAACCCCTGTTGCAGCACCCCACCCCAAGGGCACACGCAATCCCTGTGCAGGTGCAGGTGCTATGCTGCCTACACCTGCTGGCGTCTGGCAGCTATCAAAGTGTAGTTGCTGTGGCAGGAGGGGTGACCCAGAGCAGCCTGTCAAGGTTCTTCCACAAGTTCCTTGATGCCATGATTCAGAGGATGGACCACTACATTTCCTTCCCTTCCACCCATGCAGAACTGGCACAGACAAAAGCTGAATTCTATCAGATGGCAAGGTTCCCCCACATCATTGGCTGCATAGATGGCACACACATTCCGATTTGCCCCCCTGCTGACACGGAATACGTATACCGCAATCGGAAGTCACGGCACACCATAAATGTGCAGGTGATATGCAATGCTAAGTGTGTCATCACTGACCTGGTTGCAAAGTTTCCGGGGAGTACCCACGACTCCTATATCTTTCAGAGTAGCAGAATCTATGCACGGCTGATGGCAGGGGATTTTGGTGAAGGATACCTCCTAGGTAAGACACAGTGTCAGACCCCCATAACCAAAATTGCAGTGTGAAGTACATGTATGCATGTGAGTAATGTTACCCCTTTTCCTCCTAGGCGACAGTGCATATGCCCTACGCTCGTTCATTCTCACCCCCTACCTCAACCCCTCAACACCCAGCCAAAGGAGGTACAACCGTGCCCACAAAAGCACGAGGAATGTAGTGGAAAGGACCTTTGGCATCTGGAAGAGCCGGTTCAGATGTCTGCACAAGAGCGGAGGTGCAAGGCAATATACCCCCATCACCTGCTGCAAGATTATTGCTGTCTGTGCAATGTTGCACAACCTTGCAGTCAGGAAAGGCACTGAGGTTGAGTTATCCGACTACGAGGACCCTGATGATGACAATGCTGTGCCACTACCACAACCTGCTGGAGTCCCTGCACCAACTGACGGCAGATACAGGCGTCAGGAGATAACAGACAACTATTTCTGAGTGAGTACAGATGCACAAACAGGTCAATGTATGTTTTCAGAAATGAAATTTAATAATGTTGCATCAACGTTACTGCACTGATGTGCAACAAAAGAAAAGGTAAACAAGAAGTGTTGAAATGTCCATTGTCCGGGTTGCCTCACCCTCACTGCCAGTCTTATTTTTTGCTGCGCTTAGCAGCCCCACTAGGATGAGCCTCACCCCCTTCTGTATGCCCAGCAGCCTCAGCTGAGCGCCTGCTGCTCCGGCGCGGCTCTGACACTGCGCTGGCCGGGCTGCTGCGGCTGCTGCTGTCCCCAGCCTCGCCCAGGACGGGATTCACAACAGTGTTGGAGATCAGTAGTGTCTCCATGGCGGTGGTAATACGGCCCATGCCCCTAGTGACCTCTGACATGTTCTGTGTGAGGCTGGCCTCCATGTTTGCCCCACATTGGCATAGCTGGGCGGTCGCAGCTGCAAGGCGGTTGAGTGACCTATTCTGTATACGTGCATCCCTGCGACGACATTGCTCATGGTCATCCATCCTGTTGCAGAGCTGGGTGATGGCAGTGGTCATTCGGCCAATAGATGTTGCAATCTCCTTGTTGCTATCTACAAATGTCTTGAAGCCCTGTGCCATTTCCCCCATCTGCAGGTTTTGCAGGCGCAACTGGCGATGGCAGGCCATGATGGATTTTGCCTGCATTCTCTGAATCGTCACCATACTGGTCTCCAGCCCTGCGAACACGCTGCCTCCCTGTGCTTGTATTGGACTGCTGGTTGCACGTGGCCTCCGTGGATTTCTGCTGCCCTGCTGTGTGTGCTGGGGTGACGCTGGTGTCACAGGGTCTTGTGCAGGAGCCTGACCCGCTGCTCCCTCCATGATGATTAATGGAGCAACAATTCTCCTCCTGGCAGGGGATGTGGCAGGTGCAGGGTGGCTCTGTGGTGGTGTGATCTCCGGGGAGAATTGCAATGTGGGCGACTGAGACAGAGACAGTCGGGGGAGTGTGGATGTGTGAGGGAATGTCCAGTGTCTTCCTCATTGCCCAGGGCACTGCTGTTGTCCTCCTCCTGTGCTGCTACACTGGTGCTTGCCACCGCCACCGCACTGGCTGTTGGTGCTGGAGCTGGTGCATGAGTTGGTGCTGCTCCCCCGCCTGATGGTGCCCCTAGGTACAAAGAAGCATTTGTCAACTGAGTGCTAATGTGTTCCAGTCACTACTATTAAAGCATTGCACATCTCATTGCAAAAACGTAGATGCAGTATTACAGTTATTTTTCTTATGCTTCTGCAGTGGCATTATTGGGTACTTTTGATGACTACATTTAGCAAGATGCATTGCTCATGTCTGTTGCTAGCAGTACTGGCCTGGGGTTTGGCTGTGCATTGGGTCTATAGGGGAGGTGGCTGGTATGGTGTGTCAAGTTGCGCATGCTTCTTACCTGTAGCTGTAGCTCGGAATGAGCTGTCCAGGTCCCCAATTCCCACGACACTCGCCCTCTCAATGGTCGTCGCCACTAGTTCCTCCAGCTGAGTGAGGGGTGGCGCCCGGTTTGTGCCTCCTCCAGTAAGTCCAGCCTGCTTGTGCAGGTCAGCCAGTTTTCTCTTTGTCACGCCACGGATATCGTAAAACCTCTTCTTGAGGTCGTCTTGGCTCCTGTGGGTGACACCAACAGCGTTGACTTTTTCCCCGATGTCTATCCACAGCTTCCTCTTGGTGCTCTCCGGAACAGTGAGGGACAGCCTTCCATAAAGCTGCCTGTGCACCCTCACCACCTCCTCCACCAACGTTTGCAGCTCCATGGTGCTGAATTTGGTCTTCCTCTTGCGCTCTGCCTTCTGGCTCTCAGTGCTGTTTGCCATGTCTCACAGGGATCCTGCTAACACTGCTGCTCACTGTGTTTGCTCAGCTCAGGCAGCTTTCCAGAAAGTTCTGATGAGTTGCACCTGCCTGGGTTGCCACTCCCTGTGGGGGAGGGTGCTTCCAGCTCATTGGCTGATGTCTTCAGTGTCAGTTACCCTGCTCGACGAATCGGCATTCTCCGATTCGGTATTTTCCGATTCGGAATATACCGAATATGTTCGGTAAATACCGAATCGGTATGTATTATGCGTTCCTATTGGCCTTTCGGCCCATGGGGCGTATTTCTATTTCCGATTCGGCGTTTACCGAATCGGTAGGATCCGCATTTTTATTTTCCGATTCGGACGTGTCCGATCCGGGCTATACCGATTCGGTACTTGGCGAATCGGTACGTATCGACTCACGATACCGATTGCTACCGAATCGGTATTGTTCCGATTAATTTTTGCTACATATCATTTTCCGATTGTGAAATACCGAATCGGTACGGATCGGTATTTTAAAATCGGTAAATGAGTTTTACCTACATCGGGGCCGTGGTGTGATCCCTCAGAATGAGCGTTCCTCTTCCCTACAGAATTCTGCGAATTATTTTGACAGACAGAATGTTCTGAGTGGTCAGTCTGCCCAGTATTATATTGAGGATTACTATGTCGAAGATGAGAGTTCTGGTTATAATGATAACTAGGACAGCCAAGGACAAAGTGAGGGAGTAGTGTCAGTTCCAGTAGACCAGAGTGGACCTTATGTTGAAGTGAATACATCAGGAGTGGTAGAACCTTTTCTTTTGGATACTGGTGCGATGAAGAGTTCTATTATGCACTCTAAACTTCCTGGCGTACCTTTGTCTGGCTTGACCAATGTTTCAGTAGGATTTTCAGGCGCCCCAGTTCGTAATCCGGTTTCTAGTCCTTTGTCCCTTTCGATTGGCCCTTGTGAATTGGAAGCTCCACTTATTTTAATGACTGGTTGTGGTGAGAATCTGTTGGGTTTGGACTTGCTGAAAAGATTGTATGCGACATTACATTGTTCTCCTTCAGGAGTACAACTTACCCTTGGTAGGAAAGTGATTTCTCCAATGTATTTGTCTAAAGATTGTTTGCCACTGGAATTACGTTCGCTTCCTGATACACTTTGGGCTACAGGTCCAAATGATGTTGGTCTTTTGCAGATTCCACCTTATGTTGTCACACTTAAATCGAATGCTAGGCTACCTCGTATTCCCCAATACAAGATCTCGAGTGATGGTGAGAGAGCTCTTTTAGCGATTGTTTATGATCTGGTTGAGAAGGGTGTAGTTGAGGAAACGAGAGGTAATGTTTGTAACAGTCCTGTTTTGCCTATCCTTAAACGTACTGATGCTTCTCAGCCACCTGTGTACCGGTTTGTGATTGACCTTCGAGAGGTAAACAAGATAGTCGTGCCACAGTTTCCTGTGGTACCTGATATCACTGCTTTGTTGACTTTGATTCCTGCTTCGCCAGCTTGGTTTTCTGTCATCGATTTGAAGAATGCTTTCTTCAGTATTCCTATTGCTGAGGAGAGCAGGGATATTTTTGGCTTCTCATTAGGAGGCCGAAGCTTCCGGTTTAAGAGAGCTCCCCAAGGTTATTGTGAAAGTCCCTCCATCTATAGTCAGGCGTTGAAAACTCAGCTTGACGGTTTTGTGTTACCTGTTGGTGCTACTCTTATTCAGTACGTTGATGACTTGTTGATTACTGCTGATGATGAACAGATTTGGGATGTATGACGTTACTCCGCATACCGTTACAACTACCTACCATTACAACGCGACCATTACAACGCATACCATTACAACGCATAGCGCTTTGGGGTGCTGGATAGTGGTAAGTATAATTTACTATTCTAACTCCAGTCCCCGTGGACCCTAGGGAAGGTGTTGGATAGTAAATTATACCATTCCCTATCCTATAGCGCCCCCCAGCGCAATGCGTTGTAATGGTATGCGTTATAAAAGTCGCGTTGTAATGGTAGTGCGGAGTAACGAATGCATTGTAACAGGTGCATACCACAGATTTGTAAAGAGGTTACTCTTTCTTTGTTGCGGTATTTGTCTGACCGTCATCATAAAGTGTCACCTTCAAAGTTACAGTATTGTCGCCAAGAAGTGACCTACTTAGGTCATCTCTTGTCGAAGGAGGGAAGGAGATTGACCCCAGAACGAATTCAAGCAATTGTGCAAATGAATGTACCATCCACACAGAGAGAAGTGCGTGCCTTTTTAGGTATTACATCGTATTGTAGACAGTGGATCCCCAATTTTTCACTGTTGGCGAAACATTTGTTAGCATTGACTCTGAAAGATACTCCGCATCCTCTTCCTTGGTCTGATGAATGTGAGACAAGGTTTTCTGAACTACGTGATGCATTGAGTTCGGCTCCTGTGTTGGGTACTCCAGACTATAGTAAGCCTTTCACGTTGTACGTGCACGAGAGAGAAGGTTGTGCGTTGTCAGTGTTGACACAGACGTTTGGGGACAAGCAACGTCCATGCGCGTATTTCTCCTCTACGTTAGACCCAGTTGCTAAGGCGTTGCCGAGTTGTCTGAGAGCTACAGCTGCAGCGGCTGTTTCTATCCAACAGTCTGCTGGTTTGGTATTGGACAATACGTTGATTGTAATGGTCCCACATGCAGTGGATACCTTATTAAACAGGACTAAGACACAGCACCTTACTAGTGCACGTCTGTCAGGTTACGAGTTGACATTATTGGCTAGTCATGTGCACATTAAAAGATGTAATGTGCTGAATCCAGCTACGTTGTTACCGATCTCTACAGAGACGGATCCTCAAGAACAGCATGATTGTTTTCTTCGTACAGAGGAAGAAACGAAAGCTAGAGTTGACCTAAGGGATACTCCCCTTACGAATGTTGATGGTACCCTATGGGTAGATGGTTCGTGTTTTAAGCTTCCGAATGGTGAAACGACTGCAGCGTATGCTATTACAACTTTACATACAGTTGTTGAGACAGCACGCATACCACAGAATTCTGCGCAAGCAGCAGAATTGATTGCATCGTTAGAGCGTGCGTGTTGTCAGAAGGAAAGCGAGTGAATGTTTACACCGACAGCCAGTACGCGTTTGGAGTTGCCCATAGTTTTGGGCGTTTGTGGAGAGAGCGTGGGTTCCTTACTTCGCACGGAACCAAAATACAGCATGGGCAGTTGGTGAATGAACTTTTGGAATCTCTCACTCTCCCGAAGCAGATTGCAATTGTGAAGTATAGTGCGCATAAGAAAGTTGTGGACGATGTTGGTCGAGGGAATGCGTTTGCGGATGAAGTTGCGAAGGAAACGGCGAAAGACATGATGAGCCGTATGTATGTTGAAGGCCCAGCTGGTTGTTGGGTTGAGTTGTCAGAACACCAGCGATGGCTGTTGCCAGATGCGTATGTGCTCCCAGTGGTTACAATGGCTCATGGAATGGCTCACATAAATTCGAAGGGAATATGCAAGTTGTTGGCTCCAGTTTGGCAGAATGCTGGAATCCCGAAATGTACAGAGAACGTGGTGAAACATTGTATGATTTGTTTGAAGTATAATCCTGGTAAGGGAACTCCAACTCCAGCTGGTCATTTTGCTCCTCCTACGTATCCGTTTGAGGTGATACAGCTGGATTATATACATATGGAGAGATGCAACAATTTGAAGTATGTCCTTGTGGTTGTTTGTGCCTTTTCCAGGTGGATAGAGGCCTACCCCCTAAAGGATAATACTGCCTTGTCTACAGCCAAGGTTTTGCTGAGAGAGTACTTCCCTAGGTATGGTTTGCCGAGAATCGTATGGTCGGACAATGGGAGTGAATTTGTGGGTCAAATCATGAAGAAAGTGTGTGCTGGATTAGGAATAAATCAGAAGTTCCATGCAGCGAATCACCCCCAGTCTGCTGGACTTGTTGAATGTTACAATGGTACCTTGAAGCTGAAATTAGCTAAGGTACAAGCAAGCACTGGCCTTACATGGCCGGATGCCTTGCCGTTGGCTCTTTTGTCAACAAGGACGACTGTGCATTCTCGAGTGGGACTTAGTCCGTATGAAATTGTGTTTGGTCGTCCTGCGAATGTTTGGGGTGTGCCTCGTCCTAAAGAATACAGCAGTATTGAGTACCCTATGTTGGTGGATTACTTACATGACTTGACTGCTAAATTACGTGTTCTCCACCAACAGGTCTATGACAGTTTACCGACAGCAACTGCGGATCCAGGACACACAATTCAACCCGGCGACTACATTCTTACGAAGAATTTTCAACGAACAAAGAATTTGGAGCCGAGGTGGACTGGACCGCATTTAGTTTTGTTAGTGACTCGAACTGCTGTTAGAGTAGCTGGTAAAAAGAACTGGGTGCATGCCACCCATACGAAAAAAGTTCCTTTGCCCTTACCATATGACAAGTGGGTGAGGGAAGGTATAGCCGATTCTGAATGTGAAAAAACTCCTAGATTTGTTCCTTTTAGTGATGCTCATTTGACATGGACACGGTCAGAACGCGAGGATGACAATGTGCTGCAAGAAGCTGTTCCTCCACGTTTGAGATTGGACACTACCGAACCTGAACTTTTGTTTACGGACCAAAGTGTGCCGACTAAATCACGTTACAACCTCCGATCTCGAAATAGATAAAGGGACTTTGAACATTACTTTTTTTTTTTTCCCACACTGAGGCCAAAAAGAGACAATTTATTCAAGTATTTTGCATTTGACTTTTGTTTTTCTTTTTCTCTTGCTTTTTCTGAAATTGTATTATGGTTTTCTGTTAAATTTTTGATTGGTTACCATTTGCCAGTTGCAGGGTCACGTAGGAGTACCAACGGTTCAGTTTGTGACCTGAGTAGTGGCAGTAGGTCTGCAGGACTTGCAGTGTCCCTACGACCTGCTAATAATCACAGCTGAAGTACTCTATCAAGATTGCGTGAGCGACATTAGAAAATGGAGATTGTATTGAGGAATGACGATAAAAAGCAAGAGATGAAAAACCGATATTACAGAATGTTGTTCTCTAAGTGTGGTATAGCTTTATCTATTTTAATACTTTTATGTATTCTATTAGCTACTATATTCTGGTTTGTTTCTCCTACACAATTGACGTCTGCACCAACTTCTCAACCTACTCTTTCTTTTTCTACTGTTTCTTCACATGAGTTTCATACGTTACCTGAACATGAACAGACACGAAGATCAGAATTTGTGAACAATTCGTTTATACAGATGTTGCATCAGCTAGTCATAAATACCACAAATTGTTGGGTGTGTGGTTTTATGCCACATACTACAGATAAGGGAATGCCCTATTTGGTTTGGCCTTTTTCGCCTAACGGGTCAGTTTGGGCACTCCAATCAATGTTTATCTATGTGAATGAAGCCTCTCCTGTACGTTCCGTCAAAGACAATGCAAGTAATAATGCCTTGATACGGGGAATAGTTGATATGATTAGAGATATCGATGCGTATAACGCTATCCCTAGAGATGAGGTACGAGCATATGTCGGTTGGAATAAGACGACATATAGTGTTAGCTTGACGGAGAAAGAAAGACAGCGAAGGTCCCCTCCTATTTGGATTGTACCCAACCGAGGTCATCTTTGTTTGCAAGGTAATAGTCAGAATCCGAGAGCTCAGCTTGGTAAGAGTGTGTGTGTTCACACATACGTTTATACGTCCCAGAAATCCCCTCCGTTCGTGCCAGCTAAAGGCACGTATTTTGTTTGTCATGATAGAGCATACACATGGTTGCCATCTGATTTTTCTGGCACATGTTATGTGGCATTTTTGCTTCCCGACATACACTGCTGTTTTCGACTACCATAAGACAAGATATGGTAGAGGTGTAATCGATGTGAAAGATACTGTCGCACAAGAAGCTGGAGACTTCTTTAAGGGTTTCCTACCCTTTTGGGGTCCTATGGCTAATAGTAGGAATATTCGTCAGCTTACGAGAGTAGTTGAGGCCACTATAAATGAGACTGCAGGTGCCCTTAGCAATATTACAGCTGAGCTTCAAGCGGATCGCCTTATGACATTACAGAACCGTTTTGTTTTAGATATTATACTTGCAGCTAGAGGTGGGGTATGCAAATTGATTAGATCTAGTTGCTGCGTTTTCATACCAGATAATGCCCCGACAGTGTACCAAGCCATCTCTAGACTACATAAGATCTCTGAGTCTATTCATGTGGACGAAGGAGAATGGTCGTTGATGGGATGGTTATGGGAGTCGTTGTCCAAATGGGGATGGAAGATTCCGACGTTTCTTGGTATGGCGTTAGCTATCCTTTTCTCGTGTTGTTTATACATCCAGTGTGGTCCCGCCATTCGCAGTCTTTGTACTATGATCTGTGTGAGAAGACCAGTTCCGAGAGAAGTGAAGGATAATAAGATGATGTTACAGCAACACCTTGATGACCTGATGAGAATAGATATAGACCTAGATTCAGATTGACATGAGTTTAGGTTATTGCCGACGTAATGGCAAAAGGAGGGTCTGTGGTTCTGAAATTCTCAAACCTGTCTGCATTTTAATCTTGCCCTCACGTAGGCCAGTGCTGTGGGCCCAACGAACAAGTGGCTTTTCTTGCATATATTAATTTGGGTTTCTCTGTCTCTGAATGAACTGCAGAGAGTAACCCTTTTCACCTGGAACTGACCTTTTGTAAAACTAGTTTCGCTAGCTGATCGTTGTCTGAGTTTTTCAATTACTGATTAGGACCTTGTTAACCATTAAGTTTCCTTGCGCATGTGTTATCTTAAACAACATCTAAATGGTTTCTTTCCTTAAAGACTTTCTTTTCTGAAACTTGGGTTTTTGCTATGTGTCGTGACTGCCATCTAGTGTTACTTTTTATGTAGGCTTCAGAAGTTAGTTTGTGAGCAAAGCAGTCTGACCTGTTGTGAATCACATATACACATTAACCAGGGATTTCTTCGTGCGCTGGAGTTAATTTTAGAAGCTGGCCTTTCACCTAGGAATTGACCCTGCCAAGCCAATTTCCCTGCAAGATCGTTATTTACTTTTTCCAATCACTATTCAAGACATTTGTTAACTTTTAAGTTTCTTTACGCCTCTGTTAATCTTGCACATTATCTGAAACTACTTTTATTTATTGTTCCTTCATTTCATGGGTTACGCTTTCAATTAAAGGTTTGTGCGGGCCTTCCAGATTATTATTTTAGATATGCCTAAATATTAACTTAT
This sequence comes from Lissotriton helveticus, assembly GCF_964261635.1. NCBI lineage: Eukaryota > Metazoa > Chordata > Amphibia > Caudata > Salamandridae > Lissotriton > Lissotriton helveticus. Next base: position 749,126,081 of record NC_136069.1, on the reverse strand, counting down.
GGGTTGGGACACTGTAAAATGAGCTTTACTGTATGATGCTGTGTGATGTCATGTACTTTCTATTGGATGAATTTTGGTGCAGGGGTGTGCATTTTAAATGTACCTTTTTGTGTATGAAATGAAATGAAATGAAATGAATGAAATGAAATGAAAAAGAAACTTATAAAGCGCTCTGTGGCCAAGCGGCTTCCTGGCGCTGAGGAACACATCGATATCTGCCTAACATGTGCGGGAGGGGTTTAGCCCGGGAAAGCCTGAAGAAAGAAAAAAGTTTTAAGGGCTTTCCGGAAATGAGAAAAAATGGGAATGGAGCGGATAGAGAGGGGAAGAGAGTTCCAGATCTGCGGAGCACGCACAGAGAAGCGGGTGCCCCCTGTGCGGGACTTACGGTAATGGGGAACGTGAAGAAGAGAAAGGGAGGAGGAACGGAGGGTGCGGGGAGGGGCGTGAGAGGAGATCAGAGAGTTGATGAAGAGGGGAGCAGACTGGGCCTGCGCCCGAAAGGCCAGGCAGGCAAGTTTGAACAGAGACCTGAACTGGACGGGGAGCCAGTGTAAGGTTTTAAGGGCGGGAGTGATGTGGGAGAACTTCGGAAGACGGAGGACAAGACGGGCCGCCTGGTTCTGGATGGCCTGGAGACGACGGGTCTCGTAGGCAGGAATGCCTACGTACAGGCCATTGCCGTAATCCAGGCGGGATGTAATGAGGGCAGTGATGATAACTTTGAGGGCAGCAACAGAAAAAAACCGGGAAATCTTACGGATAAGGCAGAGGGAAAGAAAACAAGAGGATACAACAGAGCTAATGTGAGCATGCATCGAGAGATCATTGCTGACCTTGATGCCCAAGGTACGAACAGAGGGAACCGGGGAAGGTGGAGGACCAAAGGAAAGGGGCCAATGGACTGGGGACCAGGGGTTAGAGGGGCCACCAGTGAGGACAAGCTCTGTCTTATCAGGGTTGAGCTTCAAATGATTGAAGCTCATCCACTGAGAGATAAAGACAAGAGTCGACCGGAGCTTGGGAAGAGAGTGAGTGGGGGAAGATAGATCAAAGACGAGCTGGAGGTCGTCAGCGTAGTTATACACCGAGACCCCCAGCTCAAGGAGCGATAAAATGAGGGGGCGAATATAGAGGTTAAAGAGAAGAGGGGAAAGAGAAGAGCCTTGGGGTACCCCACAGGTGACCGGAAGGGGAGGAGCAGAGAAGGTAGAGAGGTGGACTGCCTGTGATCGTCCCTGCAGAAAGGACGCGATCCAAGAGAGGGCGACGCCCTGGATGCCCGCTGCGCTGACACGGTCGAGAAGAATAGCATGATCGACCGTGTCAAACGCAGCGGACAGATCCAAAAGGACTAAGGCCTGAGGAAGATTGCCATCGGCCTTGCCCTTCAGTTCATCAAGGACCGCAAGGACCACGCCCTCAGTGGAGTGGCCCGGTCGAAAGCCAGCCTGGTGGGAGGCCAAGATGTTGTTCTCCTCGATGTAGGATGAGAGACAGGATGTTACATGGCTCTCAAGGATCTTCCCTAGATAGGGGAGGAGGGAGATCGGCCTAAAATTCGATGGAAGGGAGGGGTCCAGGCCAGCTTTCTTCAGGATAGGAAGCACAATGGCAGACTTAAAGAAAGAGGGATGTCTCGCCTTAGTAAAATTGAGCAGTTTCTTGAGTTGTACATCGTGCTGTATTACTGGGATTTCTGCTACTAGCTGCAGCTAATAAATTTGATCTCTGACGCCACCTAGAAGTATTCCGTGTCTCTGTATACCAAGGCAAGGGAACCTAGAGGACTCTGGGCGTGTCCCTGACGCTGCTGGGTACTTGAAAACCCGGTTCTTCAAGCCTGCATGGAGAACGGGCAAAGTGCGCATGACTGGTTTGGGCAGTCCAACAGGGCCGACCAAACAGTCAATGCGCACTTAGGAGTGGGCAAACCACTCCTCCCCTGCCCAGGACCGAGAGAAGAACGTCGCGCCCACCCGCCTGAAAAGCAGCAGGAAGCATAAAATGATAACTTAAAGATACTATTATTTTATGCTTCTTCTTCGCACTGCTTAAAAGCAGTGAGGCAACGCCCCTCCGCCATAGGGGAGGAGCAGCCACTTCCCTCTGCGCATCAGTCCCCATAGGCTTGGGCTCCATCACTCATCGGACCCATCTCCACGACTTGCATACCAGTCCCCACTCCACCTTCTCTCTGTTCCAAACAACCCCTACACCCACCTGCTTTGATTCACTGCCCCCCACCCCCCAATGCTGTACATCTCTATCACACCTGCTTAGCACCTCTTCCCTCTTTTCCTTTACACACTCTTGCAACCCAGCAGTAGCTTTCATTCCCCAAACACTATCTGCCCATCTCCTGGCCTTTGTATCATAGGTGTAACACCTGTCACTGGTCCATGCAATGCAGTTGGGGGAAGGGGGTGGTTTCCAGGCTTCCCCCGCATGGAGGGGACCCTCACTCACCTATGGAGCAACAGTACAATCCTCCTGGCTGCAGTCTGCTCTGTGGGATGTTGTGAGGCAGAAAGCAACAAAGTTGCAACAATATAGATTAATTGTTGCAATATTTAGAGGCCTTGTCAACAGATAAAGAGAAGAGGGCAATTCAAAGACACTGGGTGGAGCAGAAGGAGAAAGGCTACAAAGAGGCAGCTTAGAATTAGGAGACAAAATAGGAGACCAAAGAGAGTGAGAGAGGAGAAAGCGTGATTATAAAGCAACAAGTAAAAATAAGACAAACTGAGAGGAGAAAAGTGACACAAAGTAAAGGTGAGAAAGGCACAGACCAACCAGTGAGTTGAGAAATAGGTTGCAAACAGACAGTTAAGTGGGAGAGTGCAGTTTCGAGTGATGAATACAGCAGAAGTGAGGGCGAGACCAACAAGTGAGGCCAGGAAGGCGACCAGTGGAGACGTAAGTGGAGACATTACAGAGAAACAAGTGAGACACAAAGGAGACAAAGAGACAACTTGGAAAGAGAGGGAAACAGGTGTTATCAACATGTATTTCCCTCTCTCCAAGCTATCTTTCATTAGACAGACAGGTGCAACACAGTTATAGGGAGACCAGTGAAACAGGTATCGGAGAAAAGAAAGGCAAACGGAGATTGGAGGCAGACAGAGCAGAGGAGAGAAAATGGCGAGCGAGTGGAAGAGAGAAGAAGGAAGGATTAAATACGAGTCAGGTTGAGGAAGTGAGACAGGAGACCAGTTCTGGATTACCAAATAGGCAAAGAAGGCCCTAGCCTATGGGACCCACTCCTTTTAGGGGCCCTGTGACAACGTATCAAAATAATATTGATTTGATCTTTTTATTAAAAAATTGATTAGTTAAAACTGTTGGTTTGTAAAATTTAAAATGTATTAGGAGATAATTTGCGGGTGGACCCCAAAATTTGGACGCCGAAGGTTTAATCCCTCACTGCAGGAGTCAGAGAGACTACAAAGGAGGAGATATATTTATTAAATAGGGGAGGAAGAAGACAGTGAGCAGCGGTAGCTTACACATGAAGGCAATCAACCCGGGAGGGTCTGCAGTTGTAGGACCACCTCTCCAGTGCAGCGCCAAACCCTGGGAGTGGACGGAAAAATAAAACTGTGAGGGAGATTTACTAAAATCTCACGCAATGCAGTGCAGAACAACCAGTGTAGTTCGCTGTGTTGAACTGCGAGAGAGCAGGACAGAAGCAAATCTACTTAGATATGCCATTGCTGTACTCTGGCTCAGTGCAGCCCCAATTCTGGGCCCTATAACTCATAATCAGGGCCACTGGAATCATACGTCAATAGAGGTTGAAATTATGTGGCAGAGTTGAGTAAATTATGCGGCAAGAAAAGACAAATTATGCAGTGTAATGCGGCAACAATGTGCTTATCCATGGCATGCTGGTGCACCACTGTGCGTTTCCATAGCATGCTGGTGCACCATTGTGCGTATCCCTTGCATGCTGGTGCACCACTGTGCATGTCCATGGCATGCTGGTGCACCACTGTGCGTGTCCATGGCATGCTGGTGCGCCACTGTGCGTGTCCATGGCATGCTGGTGCACCACTGTGCGTGTCCATGGCATGCTGGTGTGCCACTGTGCATGTCCATGGCATGCTGGTGCACCACTGTGCGTGTCCATGGCATGCTGGTGCGCCTCTGTGTGATCATTGGCATGCTGGTATGCCACTGTGCAGATCCATGGCATGCTGGTGCACCACTGTGCATATCCATGGCATGCTGGTGCACCATTGTGCATATCCACGGCATGCTGGTGCCCCACTATGCATATCCATGGCATGCTGGTTCACCATAGCATACTGGTGCACCACTGTTTGTATTCATGGCATGCTGGTGTACCACTGCGCGTGTCCATGGCATGCTAGTGCACCACTGTGTGTGTGTCCATGCATGCTGGTATGCCACTGTGCGTATCCATGGCATGCTGGTGCACCTCTGTGCATATCCAAAGCATGCTGGTGCACCACTGTGCATATCCATGGCATGCTGGTGAACCACTGTGTGTGTCCATGGCATGCTAGTGCACCACTGTGCTTGTCCATGACATACTGGTGTGCCACTGTGCATGTCAACAGCATGCTGGTGCACCATTGTGCGTATCCGTGGCATGCTGGTGCACCACTGTGCGTGTCCATGGGATACTGGTGCGCCACTGTGCATGTCCATGGCATGTTGGTGCACAACTGTGCGTATCCATGGCATGCTGGTGCACCACTATGCATGTCCATGGCATGCTGGTGCACCTCTGTGCCTATCCATGGCATGCTGGTGCACTTCTGTGCGTATTAATGGCATGCTGTTCCCCCATGTGCATATCCAAAGCATGCTGGTGCACCACTGCGTGTATCCATGGCATGCTGGTGCACCACTGTGCATGTCCATGGCATACTTGTGCACCACTGTGAGTGTCCATGGCATGCTGGTGCACCTCTGTGTGTATCCATGGCATGCTTGTGCACCTCTTTGCATATCCAAGGCATGCTGATGCACCTCTGTGCATATCCATGGCATGCTGTTCCCCCATGTGCATATACATGGCATGCTGGTGCACCACTGTGCGTGTCCATGGGATACTGGTGCGCCACTGTGCATGTTCATGGCATGCTGGTGCACAACTGTGCGTATCCATGGCATGCTGGTGCACCACTGTGCGTGGCTATGGCATACTGGTGAACCACTGTGCGTGTCCATGGCATGCTGGTGCACCACTGTGCATATCCAGAGCATGCTGGTGCACCTCTGTGTACCCATGGCATGCTGGTGCACCACTGTGCGTGTCAACAGCATGCTGGTGCACCATTGTGCATATCCGTGGCATGCTGGTGCACCACTGTGCGTATCCGTGGCATGCTGGTGCACCACTATGCATGTCCATGGCATACTGGTGCACCACTGTGAATGTCCATGGCATGCTGGTGCACCTCTGTGCCTATCCATGGCATGCTGGTGCACTTCTGTGCGTATTAATGGCATGCTGTTCCCCCATGTGCATATCCAAAGCATGCTGGTGCACCACTGCGTGTATCCATGGCATGCTGGTGCACCACTGTGCATGTCCATGGCATACGTGTGCACCACTGTGAGTGTCCATGGCATGCTGGTGCACCTCTGTGTGTATCCATGGCATGCTTGTGCACCTCTTTGCATATCCAAGGCATGCTGATGCACCTCTGTGCATATCCATGGCATGCTGTTCCCCCATGTGCATATACATGGCATGCTGGTGCGCCACTGTGCATGTCCATGGCATGCTGGTGCACCACTGTGTGTGTCCATGCATGCTGGTATGCCACTGTGCGTATCCATGGCATGCTGGTGCACCACTGTGTGTGTCCATGGCATGCTAGTGCACCACTGTGCTTGTCCATGACATACTGGTGTGCCACTGTGCATGTCAACAGCATGCTGGTGCACCATTGTGCGTATCCGTGGCATGCTGGTGCACCACTGTGCGTGTCCATGGGATACTGGTGCGCCACTGTGCATGTCCATGGCATGCTGGTGCACAACTGTGCGTATCCATGGCATGCTGGTGCACCACTATGCATGTCCATGGCATGCTGGTGCACCTCTGTGCCTATCCATGGCATGCTGGTGCACTTCTGTGCGTATTAATGGCATGCTGTTCCCCCATGTGCATATCCAAAGCATGCTGGTGCACCACTGCGTGTATCCATGGCATGCTGGTGCACCACTGTGCATGTCCATGGCATACTTGTGCACCACTGTGAGTGTCCATGGCATGCTGGTGCACCTCTGTGTGTATCCATGGCATGCTTGTGCACCTCTTTGCATATCCAAGGCATGCTGATGCACCTCTGTGCATATCCATGGCATGCTGTTCCCCCATGTGCATATACATGGCATGCTGGTGCACCACTGTGCGTGTCCATGGGATACTGGTGCGCCACTGTGCATGTCCATGGCATGCTGGTGCACAACTGTGCGTATCCATGGCATGCTGGTGCACCACTGTGCGTGGCTATGGCATACTGGTGAACCACTGTGCGTGTCCATGGCATGCTGGTGCACCACTGTGCATATCCAGAGCATGCTGGTGCACCTCTGTGTATCCATGGCATGCTGGTGCACCACTGTGCGTGTCAACAGCATGCTGGTGCACCATTGTGCATATCCGTGGCATGCTGGTGCACCACTGTGCGTATCCGTGGCATGCTGGTGCACCACTATGCATGTCCATGGAATACTGGTGCACCACTGTGAATGTCCATGGCATGCTGGTGCACCTCTGTGCCTATCCATGGCATGCTGGTGCACTTCTGTGCGTATTAATGGCATGCTGTTCCCCCATGTGCATATCCAAAGCATGCTGGTGCACCACTGCGTGTATCCATGGCATGCTGGTGCACCACTGTGCATGTCCATGGCATACGTGTGCACCACTGTGAGTGTCCATGGCATGCTGGTGCACCTCTGTGTGTATCCATGGCATGCTTGTGCACCTCTTTGCATATCCAAGGCATGCTGATGCACCTCTGTGCATATCCATGGCATGCTGTTCCCCCATGTGCATATACATGGCATGCTGGTGCGCCACTGTGCATGTCCATGGCATGCTGGTGCACCACTGTGTGTGTCCATGCATGCTGGTATGCCACTGTGCGTATCCATGGCATGCTGGTGCACCACTGTGTGTGTCCATGGCATGCTAGTGCACCACTGTGCTTGTCCATGACATACTGGTGTGCCACTGTGCATGTCAACAGCATGCTGGTGCACCATTGTGCGTATCCGTGGCATGCTGGTGCACCACTGTGCGTGTCCATGGGATACTGGTGCGCCACTGTCCATGTCCATGGCATGCTGGTGCACAACTGTGCGTATCCATGGCATGCTGGTGCACCACTATGCATGTCCATGGCATACTGGTGCACCACTGTGAATGTCCATGGCATGCTGGTGCACCTCTGTGCCTATCCATGGCATGCTGGTGCACTTCTGTGCGTATTAATGGCATGCTGTTCCCCCATGTGCATATCCAAAGCATGCTGGTGCACCACTGCGTGTATCCATGGCATGCTGGTGCACCACTGTGCATGTCCATGGCATACGTGTGCACCACTGTGAGTGTCCATGGCATGCTGGTGCACCTCTGTGTGTATCCATGGCATGCTTGTGCACCTCTTTGCATATCCAAGGCATGCTGATGCACCTCTGTGCATATCCATGGCATGCTGTTCCCCCATGTGCATATACATGGCATGCTGGTGCGCCACTGTGCATGTCCATGGCATGCTGGTGCACAACTGTGCGTATCCATGGCATGCTGGTGCACCACTGTGCGTGTCTATGGCATACTGGTGAACCACTGTGCGTGTCCATGGCATGCTGGTGCACCACTGTGCATATCCAGAGCATGCTGGTGCACCTCTGTGTATCCATGGCATGCTGGTGCACCACTGTGCGTCACCATGGCATGCTGGTGTACCACTGTGCGCCTCCATGGCATGCTGGTGCACCACTGTGCATGTCCATGGCATGCTGGTGCACCACTGTGCGTGTCCATGGCATGCTGGTGCACCACTGTGCATATCCAGAGCATGCTGGTGCACCTCTGTGTATCCATGGCATGCTGGTGCACCACTGTGCGTCACCATGGCATGCTGGTGTACCACTGTGCGCCTCCATGGCATGCTGGTGCACCACTGTGTTCGTCCATGGCATGCTGGTGCACCACCGCGTGTATCCATGGCTTGCTGGTGCACCACTGTGCGTGTCCATGGCATACTTGTACACCACTGTGAGTGTCCATGGCATGCTGGTGCACCTCTGTGGGTATCCATGGCATGCTTGTGCACCTCTGTGCTAATCCAAAGCATGCTGGTGCACCTCTGTGCGTATCCATGGCATGCTGTTCCCCCATGTGCATATCCATGGCATGCTGGTGCACCACTGTGCGTGTCCATGGGATACTGGTGCGCCACTGTGCATGTCCATGGCATACTGGTGCACCACTGTGTGTATCAATGGCATGCTGGTGCACCACTGTGCGTATCCATGGCATGCTGGTGCCTAACCCTGGTGATGACCTTATCATACTGGTGGTTATTGTTGGTATATCAATAGCATCTGTGGCATGATGGTACCCAAAGCTAGTTAGCGCTGGCCATGGCATGACGCTGGCCACATCTGGAGTTTTGCATAACGTGGTAATTCATTACATAATGTAAGCATCCTTTCATAATAGTGCTCAAACTTGCTATAGTCCTGGCCCAGGCCTCAGCAATGCTAATTCTTTGTTTGTAGGGGGTGTGAGAAGTTGGCCTGGTATATGATGTTCATTATTCTAGTGAGCACCTTGCACCAGTCCAAACAACCCTTAAGGTGATGGTTGTAAATTCAACCTTATAGACCAGCTATTCTAGTGGTAGCATGGACAAAAGCAGTCTTAGGCTTAACTCAAGAGGGCATGTGAAGCCAGCTGTTTTACCATATGCAATCCCTTTAATACCAAATGAAAGGACACCACACAGGTTATATATTCAAAATATATATGTATTTATTTCTAAATCAATCCTCTGAACTCTTTATGAGGGCAGAGGCACAAGCGCATAACAAGTAACTTAATATAACATACAATAAGTTGCACAAATATGGATAGGCCCTGGTGGGCCGCAAAACCATATACTAAAATAGTGGTATAAGAACCATGTCACGAACAATGGAAAGGCCTAGAGCCTTGGGAATCGCTGGGGCTACACTGGACTAACAGTTGTTAGGGAGCAGGAGGCCCACAAAATGCGTGTGCAGTGTCTAATTGCGCACGCGTGCACACATTGAAGTCAATGGGTGCGTAAAGTTACAAAGTTAAAGAATTAGGAGTCTTCCGATTGGACTAGAAGCTAACCACTTGAAACTAGGACACTAGGAGATTTAATCTTCACAGGAGCACCGCAGTACTCGCGTTACCTCACCCACAGGAAGCGGGTGCATAGGTCCCAAAGTGTGTCGGGTTTCGTCGTGGAGTTCTATGGAGCCTTGGAGAAAAGATGCTGCAGGCGACCAGGAGAGAAGAGTCCGGTTGGATCCAAGGGTGGATCGAGGATGAAGAGTACCTGAAAGCAGAGAGGACAGAGTCTGGGTCACTAGCCAGTGACCAGGAAGGAACCAGGAAGGAACCAGGCGATGTCGGGAAGCAATCAGGTGATGTCGTGAAGCTTGTCTCTGCAGCCACGTGGACCAGGAGGTGTCGACGACGACCAGGAGCTGGATACGGACTGTCCCACGAAGGCTCTCGCTGTTGGCGGTGTCGGTGCTCGATTCGGAGTCAACAGGCCTTGGCAAATACAACCCACGCAGGAATCGAAGATTGCTTCTTACTCAGGCCAGCAAGGACTGAGGGGCTTTTCCTTCGCAGGGAAGCAAGGGCCAGTCTGGAGCAACCAGACCAGCAGTGTAGATTTCAGGTTTTGTCGTAACAGAGGCCACTAGCCAACGGGCAAGTGACCGGACAGACGTGTCGAGCAGGAAAATGCAAAAGGGCCCCACGCAGCACTCGGTGAGTGTGGAGAGGTGATCTTTGGTGCAGTTGGTGCTCGGGGCTGGGGCTTCTCAATCCCCACTGCACAACTTCGAGGGTGCCTCAGAAGTTGCACAGAAAACAATTCGTTGGCATTCCAAGATGGCCGGTCCCACGTCTCGCGTCGCCTCCACGGGTCTCAGGTTTGCTGTGGCTGTGGATCGGGCTGAAGGAAGTCTGGAAGTCCGGGTCTTGTCAGGCTCTGTGCTCGGGCTCCGGCGGGAGCGTCGACAAAGCAAACTGTTGATCGCTTGATGGTGCCTGCTTGACCACAAGGGAGATTCTTTTTTTTTTTTTTTTAACTCTTTATTTGCGACTGTATGACTTATCATAGTATGCAATTAGGTATTTCCAACAATGTACAGTCTTTTCTCTTTACACCCAAAACAAAGTTCAACAGACTTAATCATTAAGGACTTCGTCATGACGCTCCTGAGACGTACCAGGTATCACATAATCACAATCCGCATAAAAGAAATACAGTAATTACCTATGAGGTGAACTGTTCATGCACTGCCGTATATTACATCTCAGAAGTACATCATTGATCCCGGGAAAATTAAGCCTTACCATTTTCCCATCCCTCTTAACTCCCCCTGCCCCATCTCGTACATCTCCTGGTCTCTCCGTCTACCTGGCAACCTGTCCTGGCTTGAAAACCAGTCTCACCTGGGTCAATGTGTTCGTCAACAGCTGACTGACCTGCACTCTCTCTCTGGGTCTATTCCCTGCCTGACAGCCCCACGGCCCTCCTCCATACGTTCACAGCTAAGGGTTGTCTGCCTGTGATGGCATCAGTTCCATTTCTTCTAACTCAAGCAGCATCTGCTCCCAGTCCTGCGCAAACGGGTACTTTCTCTTTCTCCCTACGCAAGACAGTACCCTCAGCTCTACTCCACCGCAGCAGATCGGATCGCCATGCCTCTAGGTCTTGAGGCCTAATGGAGATACCCACTCTAGCCGCATGAGCTCTGAGTGCTATAGCCAAGGGTTCCAGCATCAGGACAAATAAGAGGGGTGACAGTGAAAAACCCTGTCGGGTGCCTCTGTGGATGGAGTAACTGTCCGAGATATATCTACCAGTGCGTGCCCTCGCCGAAGGGTCCGTATATAGTAGTCGTACCCATTTTAGTAGTGACTCTGGGAAGCCGAAACGTCGTAGCACTTCAAACATAAACGGCCATGACAGGGAGTCGAACGCCTGTCGGAGGTCCAGCGCGATACAGCCTGTCCTGGGAAGGTCCTGCGGTGTGGCCGACATAAGGGCGTGGAGTCTCCGCGTGTTTTGGGAAGTACTCCTACCCGGGAGGAATCCGCATTGGTCTGGGTGTATCAGGGCAGGGAGCTGGGTTTGAATCCTCGGAGCAATGGCTTTGCTGAGTATCTTATATTCTGTGGATAGCATCGAGAGGGGTCTATAATTAGTCAGCTCAAGGGTATTCCTGCCAGGTTTGGGTATAGATGTAACTAGGGCCTGCATCGTCGAGACAGGCAGATGGCCCGACTCAGATGCCGTCTTGTAGACTTTCTCTAAGATGGGAACCAGGGTTGCAGAGTAAGTCTGGTAAAACTCCACTGGGAGTCCGTCCATGCCTGGCGTCTTACCGCGGTTAAGGGATCGGATAGCCACCCGAATTTCCTGCTGCGTGATGGGTCCGTCCATCCCAGTCTGCTCCTCTCGAGTCAGGACTAGGAAAGGTAGGTCCTGTAAGAAGTCTATCATCCCGTCCGTGGGAAAAGGGGCGTATAATGTCCGTAGGTGGTCTCGGAATGCGTTATTAATTTCAGACTGTGTATGTACGACTCTCCCAGACCCATCTCAGATCTGTGTAATTACCGGAGTTTCAGGCAATCCCGTATTAGGCGGGCTAGCAGGGCTCCTGATCTGTCTGCCTCAGCCGGCTGGCGGCGCAGATACTCCCTTTGGTCTATGACCCGTAGAGTTTCTAGCAGCTCCACGTGTTCTATATTGCCGGTCTGCAGCTCTCCCTTCCGATTGGGGTCTACACTTGCCTCCCTCTCCAAGGTTTTCAGACGACCCTCGACCTCGCATAGCTTCTTGTGAATTTCCTGTCGGGCCCCTACTAATTGTCCTATGGCCACCCCCCGAATTACAACTTTCATGGCGTCCCATACCATCAGATTGGACGTTGCCGTGTCCCAGTTCTCCTGGAAGTAGTTATCTAGGGCATCCGATAGTGACGCGCGAAATGGAGCATCTTCCAACAGCTGTGGGTTAAGCCTCCAAGTAGGCACCGGGGACGGCACCCTGCCCCACTGTAGATCTAGTGTGAGTGGCCTGTGGTCGGAGAAGGTTTTAGCCAAATATTCCGATAAATTACACTTGGGTAGTAGATAGCTAGTGCACAGGAACCTGTCAAGTCGTGTATGGAGGTTGTGTACCGGGGAGTAATAAGAGTATTCTTTGTGAGTCAGGTTTAATGTACGCCACACATCCACCAGTCCCCAACCCACAAGCCAAGTCTGAAATGATTCCGCCAGTCTATGCGCCCCAGTCCCTTGAAGGGGAGGGTGCGACCTATCTAGGGCGACATCTAATACCATATTCCAGTCCCCCCCTAGAATCCAGGGAATATCAATCCAATCAGCCAGGGCCCGTCCCACTTTGGCAAGGAATACATCTTGTTCAAAATTCGGGGCGTAGATACTACCCAGGACCAGCAGTGTGCCGTCTAGTGTGCCTTTTACCAGGACATATCTCCCCTGGTCGTCCACCCTCTTTTCCAGTTCCACAAAGGGAGTGCCATGTCGCACCCAAATGGTAGCCCCTCTGGAGAAAGCGGAATAAGAAGTAGAGAACACTGTTCCTCTCCATCTCTTCTGCAAAGTGTGTACTTCGGACACTGTTAAGTGGGATTCCTGTATAAACGTTATTTGGGCATGATGGCGTAGCAAGAATGCGTGGATCCTGTGCCTCTTCTGAATGGCCCCGAGCCCCCTTACATTCCAGGTAGTCAGCCTATACTTCCCTATAGTTTCAGCCATATTCGGGCCCGGGTGAGGTGGCAAAAGAGCGCCATGCACTTCACAGCGTATGGTATCAATATCAGCCAGGAGACGTACTTCTTCCCACCCAAGAACAAAACTATTTTGGCGCAGCCTGAGAACATTGCTGTGCCGAACAAGAAAACCTGAAACATAACAAACCAGATACTGGTGCATGTGCCATTCGTTTCTGTGCTGCCGGCTCAATGGTGCCGCCCGGGATGACATTAATAGGAGATTAATTCCATATAACCTTTGGGGGATCCCAGTCTAAAGGGGTCCGGATCCCTCGGGATCTTGTGCTCAAATTAGGTATTATCCTCTTCTAGGTACTAGGTAGAGAGGTGCATGGAGTCTGTTCGTAGGCCCATCACATACCTTACCACTTAAAGATAGCCTCCCGACCACCCAATCGCCCTCCCAGCCTGTGTAGGTACTGGTATCAAACAAGTAACATAAAACGATATCAGTGGTCCTTGGGATATGCAGTTCATGCCTCCCTAGGAGGTTACTCCTGTCCATTATCCAATATTTCGTCTGCGGCTCTGGGCGTCACAGTCGGGAATAAGACCATGCTGTGTTCCGAGTCCGAGTGGATTGTACTGTCGTCCGTGTTCGTGTCGATCGTTTCTCGATCTTCTCTGAAGTTGCACACTAAGGCGACGGCTCCCAGCTGATCATCCTTTTGTTGCTCCCGGGAAGGTCCCCTCCGTCCCGACCCTGTCGCCGAGGTGAAGGATAGTCCAGTAGTACGTTCCGAGCCCTTCCGGGATCCAGTGGCCGACGCATCTTGGGTGGTGGGTTGGCTACCTTCGATATCCATCACCTCTAGCCATTCCTCCACATCAGTGGGGCTTTCAAAGAAGTGTGTTTTTTGTCGTACACTATCTTGAGGCGGGCTGGGAATAGTAAGGCGTAGCGTAGTTTGGCCTTCTGGAGTCTCTTCTTGACCTCAAAATTTTTTCGTACTCTATAAGGAATTTTTCCCGGGCCCTTTGTAGTAGTATATCTCTGTCGCGGTAGTTGAGTATCCGGATGATCAGTGGGCGCGGTGGTTGTCCATGTCTCGGCCGTCCAGTGGGGATAGGGTGTGCCCTCTCTATGCAAAAGAGTGGTGACAAGCCCTCAGAGGTCACATGGTCGCGGAACCACTGTTCCATGAAGTCCATCGCGTGGGTCCCCTCACTGCGTTCTGGAAGGCCAATAACGCGGATGTTATTGCGCCGATTGTGGCCTTCCGCATCCTCCACGCGATCCATCAGAGTCGCCACCTGCCGCTGCAGCTGTTGGACAGAGGTGGTGTGGTCCGCCACCGTCGGAGTCAGGTCTGCCAACACAATGCCCTGGTACTTGACCTTGTCGGTCAGTTTATTATGGTCTGCTTTAAGTAAGGAGAGGTTGGTGGTGAGGGCCCCTAGCTGCGATTCCATTGCCGCTCTGGAGTCTCTGATCTCTTTTAAGATCAGGTCTAGTTTGTCCGCGTGTTGGTGCTCGGTAGGGTGCAGTACAATTGTCCCTGGTATGACCTCCCCCGGTGCATTCTCTTGGGTGGGCACCGCAACAGCAGGACCCTCTCAGCCCTCCAATGGTTTAGCTCCCTTCCGTACCATTGCCACCACAGACCAGGTGTGTCCCGCACTCCGTGAAACAGCGCTATTCAAAGTATGACCAGTGGTCCAGGGCTGCTCCCGTCGGCTCCGTCACTCCCGTCGCGGTGCCACTCCCTTGATGAGGGGCTCCTCTGAGGTGTGCAGGGGCCATCTAGGCGGCTCTTCGCGTGGGTATGTGGTGGAAGGTCCCACCTCTCCCCACCCACCGGTGATTCTGGGTCAGCTACTGCGGGCCAGGGGGGAGTTTCATTCAGGGCATCAGGCTAGTCTGGCGCGTCCTTTCAGGGTGTAGAGCGCAGAAGCATCCGGGGGGCCCCAGCCCGTCCCGGGACAACAACAGCAGCCCCGCGGCGCCTCCGGGCCCCGCTATTGGGCCGTCCAGGGTCAGTGGCAGAAATCGGTACCGGCGCCCCCCATGCGCTGTGTTCTTCCGTGCAGGGGAGGAGGGAGGGAGGGGAAGGGGGGCAAGGCGGGGAATATGACCAATAAGTGTCCCCCCAGGAGTCTTCAGCCTCGCCCTCCTACCGTCTGGGTCGCTGCATCAGATGTGCGCTCCGGCGCGTGGGCCTGTCAGCTCTCCTCGCCCCCAGGGCCTATCGGACACGTCTCCCGCTTTCCGTGGGCCTCGCCTCCTCTGGGCTTTCTCCGTGCCTGGGTCGGCCAGTCTGCGGGGCTGTCTCGTCGCCCCGGAACCCCCGGGTAGCCGGCAAGGAGAACGAGCATTCCAACTTCACTCCGTGGGCAACCACGGTACTTCCGGCGCCTAGTGTCCAAGGCCTCCCGGAGCCACCTCAAACTATAGCCCCAGGCTGTCCTCGAGGGAGAAGGCCGCATCAGTGTCGGGCTCGTCCAGCAGCATTAAGCACCCTTCTAGTCCCCAAATCATCTCGGAATCTCCGGGCGGCTCAGCGGAGTAAACGCCGCTCGTTGCAGTTGGCGTTGGGCCCCCCAGAAGCACTCATCAGAGTGTCAATTCCCCGGCGGCTCCAGAGCTCTAGCAGACTCCGTCCGCCATCATGGCCTACTAGCCACGCCCCCCCCACAAGGGAGATTCTTCAGTCTTTTACGTCGAGTAGTATCTCGAGGGTCCAGAGTTTCGTATCAGAGTTTCAGTCAGGATATATCAAAAGTCTTGGGATTCAGCTCCTACCTATATACCAAATCTAGGGGCTGGATTACCTGTTAGGTCCCTCCTATGGGTGGGACCCAGGAAGGGGGTGGTTCCTTTCCCTTTGTCCAGTTTCGCGCCAGAGCTGGGGCTGGAATGCCCCAGCACCGGTTTGAACTGGACTATGCATGGGACACCTTGTGTGCCCCAGGCAGTGTCTCATTTCATTCGGCCCTCCCTGCCCCAATACACTATAGCCTGTCTGGGGTGGTGCTAGCACCTCCCTGTGACAGGAAACCTTTTGTCCAAGCCTCCCTCGCTGGAAGGACTCCCAGCAGCGGCAGGAGGTCAGACTTGTACCTGTGGCAGCAGCATCCATTTTGTGATGCTGAGGCTCTGGTTAACTTTAACCGGGATTAATGGAAGTAACATGTCTTCTCCCTCTAGAAGGGTGGAATGCTACCCCCGTTGCCAGAACTGGCGAGGGGGTAGTATTCCAAAGCGTATGACACCTTACACAACATGTTTTGATAAAGCCAAACCAAAGATAGCATTTAACCGTGAGGTTCATAATGCACTTAAGAGTATATGGTATGGCATTATCCTAGAACAGCTATAAGGACATGGTTCCGAAAGCTGCGGATAGGCTCAGCTCATGCTAGAGCACCATCTCACATAAAACCAAGCACTCTGCCTTCAGGATTGTTAAGGCCTGCCATAGGAGTGACGTATAGGTGTATATGTGTCTAGATATAAGGTTAGTTTGTGAAAACAAGGGGACCCCAATATTTAAACCTGGGGTTAACGTCGTTTTTTGAAGAAAAACAATGGTTTTGGGTGGCCTAAAAAGGTCCTTATATATATGTGGGAATTAATAGATATTATTTGAATTAATCAAAGCCGGGGAGCGTTCTTTTGTAGGATAGCGTATACAAAGCAACTTTATTCTATTTATAAACAATTGTTTTTAAGCATATATTACAGGTGCTCACATTGGTGACAAGGTGCATAAAGTGACTAAGTGAAGATTTACAAAGATTATATACAAAAGTCACACACACAAGGATATATTCCACATAAATATATACAATGGGGCAAGGAATTTCCTTGATGGGGTCGACGGCGTTTCGATCTATATCAATTTAGATCATCATCAGGACATGGTGAGCTTTCCTGGAATAGTATTTAAAAAAAAATTTTTTGAATAATTTTAGTATATGATCCTACATGAATAATTCTAAACAAAGTGATTTTGTGCTCCCAGTGACAAATACACATGTAATAAAGACATGGACATTTTTTAAAAAAAAGGGAGAGAGAAGGATTAATTAAAGAATTAACCAACCCTGGTGTCTCGCGCTTACGTGCCTACTTACTAAGGAGTATAGGTTAATCAAAAAGGGCTACCTCACAATGGGTGGGTGTATATCCGGATGTCATTGGAATACACCTTCTTTGTTAAAATACCCCTCACACACCAAAAGGGCCCTTGGTGTCATGCTTCATCATCGGGGTCTTCCCGTCCCGCTGCGGGGCGGGGCAGTGCTGCGACAAGCGGATACGCTGAAGCACCTTTAGGTGGAGGTGCTATGTGTTGGGAGTGAGTGTCAGTGGGGTCAGGAGTGATATAAGAGTGAGTCGTTAAAAAATACCTGGCCTAGTGGAAAAAAGAAATTTTATTAAACACTGGCTGGTATTATTAAAAGAAAAGTGGAGCGGAGAGATGGAGCTAATTAATGGGCTCTCTCTCCTATGTGGGTCAACATGTTTCGAGGCGCGGGGCCTCTTCGTCAGGACCTAGGGGAAGATCCCCCTGTCACTCACTAGTGTTTCTCCACAGAGGTAGAAAACGTGTATATACAGAAAAAGTGAAAAAAAGTTAAACTATGTGTGTAACTACAATTAATAATTACGACACATTTATGCTTCCACATTAATAATGTAGTATGCTTATCAATGGAGGAGTCAATGCCCCATGAGCCAGCTTAAGACAGAAGGGTAAGGTGGGGTCCCAATGAGCCCCTCGCACGCTCGTGCTTCCTCCTTCGTCTGCGGCTTCCGTGGATCTCCGCGGACGCGCGTTTTATCTCCAAGGGAAATATTTGGATTTACTTAGGCTTTGATTAATTCAAATAATATCTATTAATTCCCACATATATATAAGGACCTTTTAAGGCCACCCAAAACCATTGTAGATATAAGGTTAGACATAGGAATACTATATCTAAGCAAGGGGTGATTACACGACCTTGCTCCAGCTGAGTGATCAGCCGGTTGTGTCAGTTTGGATGTCCAGCCAGGGGTGGCAAAAGATATGCTGCAGCCCCTGGTAGGCCTTGGGTGCACCTATGCCCTGGGTACCTATCGTACACTGTACAGGGACTCAAAAGAGTGACCCAAATCCCAATTGGTGATGTACCTAAAGTACATGGCGTGAATTTAGAGAACAGCAGGGCTGTGGGTCTGATTAGCAGGCCCACAGCCACATTAAGTCGAAAACCAGTGAAGCAAAAAGCAAAAAATGGGGTGACCATAGGAAAGCAGACCCTACTCTCCTACAGGGGGTACCCATGGCATGGCGATACCTTGCACTTTGGATAATGCTGGCCCGGGGATAATAGTGGCAATTCTTGGCATACTGGGGACATCACATCTTGTGGATGTACAGCACTTATATTGTGCTGCCCTTGGGAATTCTGGAGTCAACTCTTGGCATATTTTGCTTGTGCATAATATAATGATAGTTCAAGTTCAAGTTCAGGAATTTGTATAGCGCACTACTCACCCAGAGGGTCTCAAGGCGCTTGGGGGAGGATGTGCATTATTTATCGAATAGCCAGGTTTTAAGTTCTTTTCTGAAGGAAATGTGGTTCTGTTCAAGGCGGAGGTGAGTGGGTAGAGAATTCCAGGTCTTGGCCTCCAAGTAGGAGAAGGATCTTCCTCCCATGGTGGATCTGTGGATGCGCGGAACTGCGGCGAGGGCTTGATTGGAGGATCTTAGTTGGCGGGTGGGTGTGTAAAAGGACAGTCGTGTGTTGAGGCATTCAGGTCCTAGTTTGTAGAGGGCCTTGTGTGCGTGGGTGAGGAGACGGAACGTTATTCTCTTGTTGACGGGAAGCCAGTGGAGGTCTTTCAGGTGACCGGTAATGTGAGCTTGGCGAGGGATGTCCAATATGGGTCTGGCTGAAGCGTTTTGGATGCGTTGGATTTTTTTCTGTAATTTGACTGTGATTCCGGCGTAGAGGGTGTTTCCATAGTCCAATCGGTTAGTGACCAGTGCGTGGGTGACAGTCTTTCTTGTTTCGGTGGGGATCCAACGGAAGATTTTTTTGAGCATACGAAGTACGTTGAAGCAAGAAGATGAGACGGCGTTGACTTGTCTGGTCATCGAGCGGGAGGAGTCTAGGATGAAGCCTAGGTTGCGTGCGTGGGCTGTGGGTATGGGTGCTGAGCCCAGGGCCGGTGGCCACCATGAGTCGTCCCAGGCAGAGGGGGATGATCCTAGGATGAGGACTTCCGTTTTGTCTGAGTTAAGTTTTAGGCGGCTGTTTTTCATCCATTCGGCTACTTCTTTCATGCCTTCGTGAAGATTGGTTTTGGCGGTGTAAGGGTCTTTGGTGAGGGAGAGGATCAGCTGGGTGTCGTCAGCGTAAGAGATGATGTTAAGGTTGTGTTGTCGCGCGATGCGAGGGGACTCATGTAAATGTTGAAGAGGGTGGGGCTGAGTGATGATCATTGTGGTACTCCGCAGATGACTTCGGAGGCCTCTGATTTGAATGGGGGAAGTTGGACTCTTTGGGTTCTTCCGGCGAGGAACGAGCTGATCCAGTCTAAGGCTTTTCCTTGTATGCCGATGTTGTTGAGGCGTTGTATGAGGGTGCTATGACAGACTGTGTCGAAGGCGGCGGAAAGGTCGAGTAGGATGAGGGCAACAGTTTCTCCGTTGTCCAGTAGTGTTCGGATGTCGTCTATCGCTGCAATGCGGGCAGTTTCGGTGCTGTGTTTGGCTCGAAAGCCGGACTGTGAGGTGTCGAGGGAGTTGTTGGATTCAAGGAAGGCGGCGAGCTGGCTATTGACGGCTTTCTCGATGACTTTGGCAGGGAATGGGAGGAGGGAGATGGGGTGGTAGTTTTTAAGTTCTGAGGGGTCTGCTGTGGGTTTCTTCAGGAGGGCGCTGAGTTCGGCGTGTTTCCAGCTATCTGGGAAGGGAGCGGAGTTGAAGGAGCAGTTGATGACATCACGGAGATGGGGTGCGATGATGGAGTCTGCTTTGTTGAAGATGTGGTGGGGACAGGGGTCGGTTGGGGAACCTGAATGGATGGAGTTCATTAGGCGGATGGTGTCTTCAGTGGTGATTGGGTTCCAGGCGCTAAGGTAGTTAGAGGGCGGTTTAGGTTCGGAGGTGGGTGGAGTGGAATGTTCTTTGGAAATGTTCTCAAAGCTGTTATGTATGTCGGCAATTTTGTTGTAGAAGAAAGAAGATAACGAATCGCAGAGGTCTTGGGAGGGAGTAATGTCGTTTGAGGCTGCGGTGGGGTTGGTGAATTCTTTGACGATGTTGAATAGTTCCTTGCTGTTATGGGCGTTGTTGTCGAGTCGGTCCTTGAATGCTGATTTCTTGGTGGCTCGGATCAATTGGTGGTGTTTGCGGGTGGCTGTCTTGAAGGTGGTCAGGTTGTCCGCGCTGAAATTAAATTCTAATCTATGCCAATGCTAATCGCGCTACAGCGTTATGGAGACAGGGGCCAGCAGATTTGAAAAGCAGCAGGACTAGGTAAGGAGCGCAACACAACGATACCAAAGAGAGCAGGGAGCTTGGGGAGCGACCGCTACCAACAGCGTCGGGACGGCAACCACTGTCATAATGCCTGCCTGTATAATTGTGGAATTTCATGACATATTGTAGGAATGCAGTACTTGATGGTGCCAACTCTGGGACAGGGCTGGCCATGGAATAACGGCAGTAATTCTTGGCATATTGTTGGTATTCATGGAATGTTGATATCTTCCGCAGTGATACTGTAGATAGTATTGATGAGAATTTATGGGAAACTGTGGCCATCTATGGTATGTTGATTCCCATCTCTGATATTAGGTTGGCACCAAAATTATAGTGGCACTAGGCTGAATTTTATGACCAACCATTGTATGACATAGTGATATACTGGCATTTAAGGAACATGTATTCAGGTCTAGCAGCATTACACATGAATACATGTTGACATGGCAACTGATGTTTGGGCATTTATATATTTTCTATTTATTTATTTATTTGGCACACGAATCATCCCCGAGGGAATCTCTAAGCGCCTTTACAGCTGGGATGTCACACATGCGAAAAAACCAAAGAGTGGTATGCTTTTAAGGTTAACTGGCGCCACTAAGAAGAATAGCACATGTCACTACCTTTGAATTTCGTAGCTCAGAGACGGTGCTGCAAGGTGAGGAAAACCACCAACCTCGCCAAAATTGAGGCCTAGGCCAGCTGAATAAATGACAATCCCCAGCACATGTCGAAGGTGTCTCAAAATTTGTTTTACAGTGCACAGTATCAGCACAAATTATACAAAAATTATTAAGATTCTTTCTTCTTATTTCCTTTTATTTAGTTGGTCTTCAGACAGCCGACACATGTTTTGTCGCATACAAGGGGAAATTGTCCCCCGACTTTTTCAAGCCTATGTCTTTTAAGTAGAAGCCTTTCATTTGTGGTGATAATCCCAACCCACAAACGGTGTCTATACGTTGCGACGTCCAAAATAAGTTTTTTTCTATATATGCAGCGATCCTGATGTGTCCCAATATCACAAGCGTGAATCAGACTTTTTTTCAACTGGACGTCGCTTCCTGTGTATCGCTGAGTACGGAACACCAAACGAGATGAAATTATAAGGCGAATAACCAGGTTTTCAGGAGTTTTTAAAAAAGGGGGGAAGTTAGGGCATGTACGAATGGACAAGGGCAGCTGATTCCAGTGATGAGGGGCGAGGTAGGAGGAAGAGCGTCTCCTAAACCTGGTTGTACGAATACCTTTGGGACGTAGGAGTAATAGATCATTGGATCTGAGCTGGCAGACCGGGATGTAAGGCTGAAGTTTGTTTCTGAGATAAAGGGGGACCGTTACCTTGGAGAGTTTTACAGACCAGACAAAGAAGTTTGAAGAGGATGCGTTGTTTAATCGGAAGCCAATGGAGAAAACGGAGGTTGGGCTCTGAAGGAGACTGATGAGGAAGGTTTAAGACCATGCGAGCAGCTGAATTCTGTACTACCTGAAGCCTAGTTAAACATTTGGGTATTAAACATGCATTTGCTCAAAATTAAAAAGATGTTTTGTTTTTTTTTAAATATGTTTTTTTCATTAAAATGATTATCTTTTGTTTTGGGAGAGTGAGTGCATTTTTTTCAGGACGAAAACGGATTTGATAGCAAAACGTTTGTGTTTTTTTGAAAACTGAAAATCTAACGTCTGGGAACAAAATTATCAGAATCCTTAAGGTAGGCTTATATAAAATTATTATTGGAGTGATAAGCAATGTTGTCGTGGGAAACCCTATACTTTTACATTAGTTACACTTGTCTATTGTTAGAAAATCTAAGCCCCTTTAATCTGAGCAATTCCACAAGTGTAAAACTGTAGCTCTACGGTCCCAAGATTGTGAAAAAAAATCTGTTTTTCACCCTGCATCATGATTAGCAGTCATAACATAGGACTAAAATCTTCTTGGATGGGGCAGGATGGAAACATGAACATGAATAAGCAAAACATTATGCTATGGTATTTATTATAATAGGCGATGTGACACTGACTTTCCTGAACCATTTTTATCACCTGCGGCATTTTTTTAAAATAGTTTTTTTTAGAAAAACTGCACTAAATAATTGGCAATTTTACCATATTCACAAAACATTCTTGGTGTACTGAATGCCCAGAGACCCTTGGAATGTTAATATTGCTTGAAATGCGTTTCACTGAGTGCTGCTTTACAACTTGGGACTTTTTAGCACATTAAACAGTGACGCTAAATGGCCTACATGCCATATTTTTCAAACGTCTTCAAGAGAAAACCTCCTCAACACTCCCCGAGGAAGCTTGGCTTGCTCCTATGCAAGCTTGTTCAGTGCAATTTGGGGGCAGTATTTTGACCATCACTGGAAGGCAGGGGAGTGAAAAGGGTGAGATAAGTTGGCAGGTTGACTTGTAATAGTTTATGTACAAGTTGGCACATTATATTGGACATACTTGTTTAAGGTTATATGATCTCTATGTGTTCTCTGACTCTTGTAACCTACATATTTTGCATTGCAAATTGATGGATATAATTCATAGTAAAATGATTGATGTATATTCTATGCTAAAATGAGTGGTATATTTTTCCCATTTTCACTGCCAACAATGGGCATCAAGATTCACTTACCAAGTGTTTTACAGTGTACATCAACAAAGCAGTTCAGTTTTGGTGGAGGCGCATGTGCAGGCATTGACCAAACCTCAAAGCAGGAAAAGCAGAACAGGAATGAGGACCATTTCTTTATATGCTCAATACTGGAGAGACAGTCTTGACAGCCACCATCTTCGTAGAAGGGTTTTCAGCCTTCCATAAAATGGCTTCAAAGACCATTAGTGTATGAGGCTTCACCAAAGCAAAAATACAATTGCTCAAATGTAGACCTGCTTCAAAAGTATATGAAACTTTAAAGCATGCCTAGGAATGCAAGGCTGCATCCTAAATCTCAGAGATTTGCGTCCAATTACAGAGAGTATGGATGTCCTCCGGTCCCCCAACGTACAGTGATTATTATACTTTGTTGACCATATAGGTCTATGGTTGGGGTGGTCGTTGGTCTGCCACCTTCAGGCATCAGGCCTCAGGGGTTACCAAAGAGTGCTTTATCATAGCTATGGTTTGGAGATATTGGCTTTTGCCAGTGATTTGGGGGGGGGTGGAGGGGAGGGGCGATACAAAGGCTAAAAAATCTTTGAACAATTGGGAATGGTATTTCTCAGCTTGTTGTAGTCAATGAATGAAGGGAATTGGACAGTTATTCATAAAGGATGGTTTAAAGTACAGATCAGGAACCCAACATACAAGTCAGTTGTGCATGCAATGGCCATCTGACAGAATTAGCGTGTGCCCAATGTATGCATACTGTGGCCAATTAAGGACACAGGTAGACTGTCCACACACTTTGGCTCCAAAGAACTCGTCTTGTCAGTATATATCGTAGCATCCAACAGACAGGGGTGTAACACAGGCCCTCGCAGTGCGAGGGCCCCAAGCTCCAGGGGGCCCCCTCGCAGAGTACTTCAGCCGGAGAGTTCCTGATTGAGCCCGGAGGGGGTCCCTCCACATACCTTGCAGGGGGCCCCCCTCAATTTTCATTACGCTACTGCCAACAGATATTTATGTTTTCACTAGGGCAGTTTACATGCAGTAAGAAATGTGATTTAGAAGTGTAGCACTGGGAGTAAGTCTCACAGGTTTAGAACGGAGATGATAAAAAGAGAGATCCAGAGTGAGTTAGCAACTGTTCACACAGGCTGCAAGTGAGTTCTGAGTCTGAAATATCTGACTGACCTAAGGAATAGGAATATAATGGAATAGTCTAAATCCAAAACCTGCTGGTCTGTGGGAGATCCCAGCTCTTTGAGCCGTGTGAAGACAGAGACTGGAAGACAAGATGGGATGAGGCGAGAGAGGCACCCACTAATCCTCCTTTGCAGGAGGCACACTAGGGTTTTGTTGAACCACTGATGTGTCCCTCCCCCTCAATTTTTTATTATCTCTCCAACCATGCCAGACTTCATCAACCAGCATTGTAAGAACTCAACCAAGAATCTAAAGGAAAGTTGAACTAGGATGCCTTTAAGTCAGTACAGAATGTCAAAGAACTCACAAAGACAAGATGACAGATCTAAATAGGATCACACTCAAATTGCAACATTCAGATTCTCCAACAACACACTCAGACATGGGCATGAATACAACAACATGACCCTCAGAACATGAATTTAAATTTGGAAGCAGCCAGCAAGGCCCATACTCCCAAACGTTGGAATATACCACATTGGGATTACTGAAGATGTGCCGACTTGCAAACCACACGGATTAGTTGGCTGTACACCAATGAACCCACTTAGAATCACTACTCCGCCACATTCGCAAACACAAACACATACACACACACACATTCTGTGAAAAGCCCACTCTGCAATATCCCATTATGTTACTCCCGACAAGACAAACTGGCCTGGCAAACCAGCATGATGTAATTGGCAAAGCCATCACTGACACCTTTCACAGCTCCAAAAGGCAAAGTAATTGAGGAATGTTAAGCTTTACACAGACCACATACCTCCTAAGTGATTACAAATAAGTGAAGAGATAATTCCAAAGTGTAGACCATATGAGAGTTCTACAAGTGTCAGGAGCCATTTATCAAATTTAACAGAATACATAGTGAGGGTGAAAATGCAAATACATTTTGATTACCTTAAATAGGATTTTTGAAAGTATGTGTAACAAAAAACATCTTTGTAAATGAACCAATTTATTGCAAAACCAGGTTTTCCGTATGTCATGTAAAATAAACAGATTTCTTTGCTTTTGCAGTTCATGGTAAGCTTAAAGCTGATTTGACCAGCCTTCGACTGAAGAGGTGTTGCTGGATTGCAGTCACTTGAGTCTGTCGTTATCAGAAGATCTGTACTCTGTGTTGAGGATGAAAGGCTAAGCTGGACCAATGTCTGACAAAATTACAAGACTCCTGTGGCTTGGCTTCCAAACACGTTCCTTCCTGCTGCACTGTGGATCTTTTCATAGATGTGCAAATGTGAAAATTGATTTTGTATGTAAACGCCATTGTTAGTCTTAAATACACACACGTCTTCTGCTTGGAGTTTCAATGTAATACAAAAGGAATCCCAGAAAATCCAAAATGTTTGTTCAGTTCAGTTCAGATCTAAGATTTCTGCTAGGTACTGAATTCTGTGATTTTTAACTGTTGAAAAGTGATGTAGAGTTTGCCAGTACCTCTTTCCTGATTAAAGAGGTGCACGGCACAGAAGATGCACATGCAACTGTCACCACAACCTTTGCCAGGTACGAAAGAAGATTTTTTTTCCATCCAATGCTGATTAAAACTCATCTTAGGACATTGGTTCCCAACACCAACTGGCATTATTGCTAAATTTCAAAATGTCACTGATCTGAGACCAATTTAATCATCCTATACAATTTTTCGACAACTATTCACATCATCTTCGCCACATTTTCCTTGATATCTATGTACGGAGGAAATCTTACACAAACAATTAGGCCTTCCCTGTTGTCCGACACACATCTGCAGAATTTGGAAATGTTGCAAAAACACAACACAAGCTTAAAATTCACAGCCATACAACATTTGAGTGGACATTAGAGAGATCACATGGTCACCTCACCAATACTTTCTCAACTGTTCTGGCCATACACCCATTTTAAGCTGGTAATCCGCTCATGTAAAGGGAATTATTTCTTTGTACCTGGATGTCAACACTAAGAACTCCTTAGAGCAGCAAGCTTTATACAGAGGGCCCAATTATAATCAAAGTGCATTAAAGTGACTTTTTCAAAGACACTTACAGCAATATCTTAATTCACTATTATAACATTCCAATAGAAGTCTTTGCTCCAAGTCCTGTTTAAGACAATTTCATTTGTGCGCTGTTAACATAACAGCCTGTGTCCCTTAGAAGATCGCATCCTTTAAAAGCTTCACACCATGCCACAGTTTCAAATATACTTAACAACAATCCTTCTAATAGTATAATACGGTAATATGAAGCACGGGATTAACAAAAACATGCAACTGCATGTTGATTTCTATGACACAGGTTATTTTGAATGTGCATCAGGATTTTAGTTCACAAAGAGAAAATATATACTAGCTGATGATTTTGCATATCAAGAATAACAGGTGCATGACCGCTACAGTGTGTTGATCATGAAATCAATTCCCTTCAGCTCTGATGATTAAGAAATGAATTCATCTGTTAATGTGAGTTCTCGTGGAGAGGCCATATTGTTGATTTTTGTTTATCTATTGTTGATACATTTACCTTGAAAATAGCCTGCCAAATGCTAAACTGCTTGTTAATCGCCCTGAACCCAAAGCTGCTTGGGATCATAACGCTGGTGAGGGTCTTTAACAACTAGTATAGTCCAAGGAAGATGTGCTAGGCTGTTAAAGCTTTACACTCACTGAGAGCAGAATGCTCTAAATTGAACAGGGAGAAACATAAAGACAAACATTTTTGAGCTTGTGCCATTTTACCATAAATTTTGCAGAAGTGACATCATCATAAACTTTGCTCCTGGTGAGATGGCAAACGCAGCTTGACAACAGCTCCTGTGCATAGACTTTGGGTGCACCAACAAAATGACAGTTTGCCATCCAGGTGCTCTTTCTAGCATTGCAACAATGCCATTTTTAAAGATGCTTGCTGCAATCTGCCACTTTTTTGTTGAAGTGCTCAACGGCAATTGCCTACAATAGTCCTAATAAAGCACCACATTAGACATGTAAAAGCACTCAATGAGAATTTTGGAATTGTGTCACTTTAGAACACTACACTTTGGGCTAATGCTCACACTGTAAATTGCTGGACATGGTAGTATTCTAGAACAAATAACTCCGCTGGCAAAGTACTATATGAGAACCTCAAATAGCATGGATACTAAATTGGTAACTAGTAATATTAAAAATAAAATCAGACTGAATTGATTTTAATGCTATCTTCTCATGATGCATCAGAAGAAAAATGTAAGTCACTGTCTTTGGTTCACTTTGGAATTTGCTCTTCAGGAGGTGCAAGTCAATGTCTCAAAGAAAGCAACACATGACGTTGTTTAGTATCCCTAGTAGATTGGAAAGCATATGCAATCTTAGTTCAAGTAATGCATTACAATTACTGTAGGAGTAAACTGCTATGTATAGGCTAGGATGTATACAATGAAGAGAATATGTGGAGAATCCAATGGTGCACCTAGGATAGGGAACCAATACAAGCACGGAAAATGGGTACCCTTTACCCTTACTGGGTGACAAAAGACAGCCGTAACAATGGTTCATGCAGTCCCCTCACACCCACAGCCCACAGTGGTACTGTGCTGCTGATAGGTACACCCA
The DNA here is from genome assembly GCF_964261635.1 of Lissotriton helveticus. Taxonomy (NCBI): domain Eukaryota; kingdom Metazoa; phylum Chordata; class Amphibia; order Caudata; family Salamandridae; genus Lissotriton; species Lissotriton helveticus. The sequence goes on along the minus strand of NC_136069.1, from coordinate 749,098,138 downwards.
TGACTACATTCAAAATGAGAATTAGTGGCAAAACAGTTGTAAAGAAAAATGCTTTGAGTGAACCGCAGAGCAAGGAGCTATTGACTTTTTGCCTGCAAACCTGATCAACGCCATAACTAAAGGGTCAGCCGTACGGTGAAATCAGGTTTTACATCTAAACTTGGGATCTGGGATGCTATTACGAAGTTATATCTCCCTCAAAATTCATATGTGGCTGATCTCAGAGCAATACACATGTGGATGTCAACTTCTTCGTTAACTTTTGCACCTGAAAATTATCTTGCCATGTAGGATTTCATCTTCAACCCAAAACAAAGTGGACACACATAAGGACAGTTGTGAGCCGAATATCAACTGTCCTTTTTAGTTCTTCACTCTGCTTCCTCCTCTTTCAGGCAGTAACGTGTGGTCCTCACACTCGGCATGCGCCAGTGTTTGCCAAACCACAGTGGCTGCTGAGAAACGCCATTGTGTAGGCTCACCCTGCTTGGCAGAGCCGGACTGTGAACAGCAAGCAACCAGCCCTGGAAGATTGCTGCTCCACCAGCCCTGTGAGCAGGGGGTGGGGTTGGGGGGTCACTAGCAAGAAGCACCGCTCCCGCTTTTGTTACAGGGGGGCAATATTGCAGCACTGCTGCAAAACTGGCTCGAGTGACAAAACCAGCCCCCACTCCTCCGGCCCACCGGGGAAATGCTGGGTACCCGCTATGGCTAGTCTGGCCCTGCTGCTCGGCCATCTTGCTTAGAAAGTCCTCATCTGCCGTACATATGTAAAGTATGATTGTGAGTGGCCGTACACAGTGTGAATAACAGGAGAATTTTCACAACTCTTCACATATTGGTGGAAGGATTCAAAGGGGTGAACATTCAGGAGCACAAACTCCTTTAAATGACAGGATATGGGGCAATGATGTGGTGCCTTATGTACCATCAGCATAAATTAGAGGAGGAAGATTATTGAGGCTGGTTGGAGGCAGAAGGCAGTGTCTTTAACATGTTTTAAGATTATACTTTAAAGAAAGAGTTTGTAAGGAGGGCACTTGAATTAAAGCACTTGAGAGTCAAGGGGCTTGATTCACAAAGGTAAACTTAGACAAAAAGTCTAACTTAGACCAAAAGTCTAACTTTAGTAGTAGGAAACTTGAACTTTTTGTCTAAGTTTACCTTTGTGAATCAGGCCCTAAATTTCTTACTCCTCCAAAAGTACAGAGGAAATAAAAGAAAGATTTTTTTAACCAAGGTGTACACTTTTCTCTTTGTGAATAGTTCTAAAAGTTCTTTTAAACAGAGAATCTAACCTCCTACGTTTACTGCCGCGTCTGCGCCAAAACTAAGGTGAACGGTGGTGCACAGCACAGAAATTGGGGCGACCTCTCACAGGGCACTTTAAAATGCGGAAGGAAGAAAAATGTAACAGGCACATACACCTCTAATAAAGTGTGCCCTTAATGTGCAAAAACAAATATTTTTTACAAGTTGTAATCAGCATCAATCTTTCATAAATAATTTATAAATCTTCCTATAAGAGACTAAATACAAAAAAGTGAGAGACAGATTAAAGCCATTCTTTAGTAAAAAAGTCCACTCCGGGACGACTGGACCTCTTGGATTCCTCTTTATAAAAATGCATTTAAAGGAGTCTCAGCCAAAGGGGCGTGGCAAGACGGAAGGTGACTTTTCCCGCCACGGTCAGTCACTGCTGCTCCAAGCAGTCCAGATGATCAGGGATGGGGAGGCCTGTTAAAATTGTCAAGCATTTGTTCCATACGGTGAGTGTGGGGCAGACTGGCTGCACAAAAGAAATGTCAAAGGTGTAAAGATGGAGGGAGTTCAATGCATCGTAGAATGACAGCGAGCCGCTGTCGTAGTCCAGCAAAATCCCCACGCGCCGGAGGTGGGGGGCAGGCTCTATGGGTATCTCCTTGCAGTTATGCCTCACCACCCAGTTGTTGTTGCAGCGGCACAGCACCCATGAGGCAGAATTCTTCCCGATCCATTCATGCTTTGGGGCGGACTTGTAAGCGATACCAATGGCGTACCTGCAGATATAAAGAGGCAATGCTTGTTTAAATTTATTGAAGGTAAAGCTTAGTTCATCAAAAAAGAGAACATCATTTCAGGAGCTCGCTGTATGGTATCTTGGAACACAATTAAAACAAGCAGTGGCAAAGCCAATAGGTCTCGTCCATGCAAGAGTTATTGGCTTTGCCAATATGTTATAGCTATATGGGCCAAAAATGAGGAAAAGGTGAGTGGCATGGAGTGTCGTAAAGTGGATTGTTATGGAGTAGCGTTGGAGTGGAGTGGTGTAGAGTTGAGTGGTGTTGAGAGTCATAGAGTGGTGTAGAGTTTTGTAGAGTATCATGGAGGGAGTAAAGTGTCGTAGAGTGGAAGGGTGTAGTGTCAGAGGTGAGTGGCATAGAATGTCATGGAGTGGTGTAGAGCACAGTGGAGTGCTTTAGAGGGTGTTGAATTGAATGGAGTAGAGTGTTGTAGAGTAGAGTGGCATAGTGGAGTAGACGGTTGGGGACTGGAGTAGTAAAGGATAGTGGAATGGCACTGAGTAGAGTGTTGTAGAGTTGAGTGGTGTGAAGCGGCACACAGTTTCAGAGTGGAGTGGCATATAGTGGAGTAGTGGAGTGGAACAGAGTGGAGTAAAGTGGCATGGAGGGAGTATTGTAGAGTGGAGTAGTGTTGTAGAGTGGAGTGGCATAGAGTTTAGCACAGTGGAGTACAGTTTAATAGAGTAGCGTGTCAGAGTGGAGTATTAGAGTGTCAGAGTTTAGTGTCGTAGACTGGAGTGTCAGAGTGGAGTACAGTGTCAGAGTGAAGTGGAGTAAAGTATAGTGGTGCAGAGTACATTGGGATAGAGTGCAGTGGTGTACAGTGCATTGGTTTTGAGTGAAGTGGTGCAGAGTGCATTGGAGTAGATTGCAGTGATGTAGAGTAGAGTGGTGTAGAGTGCAGGGGCGTGAAGAAGAGTGGTGCAGAGAAGAGTGCAGTGGCGTAGAATAGATTGTTTCAGAGTAGTGGGAAGTGGCGTGGAGTGGCGCAGGGTAGAGTGCAGTGGCATAGAGTAGTGTAGGGTGCAGAATACATTCGAGTGACGTGGAGTGATGCAGCATGGACTGGCACAGAGAAGAATGGCGTAGAGTGCAGTAGAGTGGCATGGACTTAAGTGGAGCAAAGCAGCATACAGTGGTGTAGCATGCAGTGGGGAGAGTGCAGTGTTTCAGAGTAAGGGCGTAGAGTGGTGCAGAGTAGAGTGGTACAGAGAACAGTGGTGTAGAGTACAAGGGTGCAGAGTAAAGAAAAGTGGCATAGAGTGCAGTGACCGAGCACGATGGTGTAGAGTGGCATAGCGTGCAGCTGCGTAGAGTGTTGCAGAGTAAAGTCTAGTGGCACAGAGTGTAGTGGTGTAGAGTAGGTGACGTAGAGTGCATTGGTTTTGAGTAAAGTGGTAATGAGTGCAGTGGAGTAGAGTGGAAACAGCAGATTAGCGTTGAGTGGTGTAGAGTGCAGGAGCCTACCATGCAGTGGCATAGAGTGCAGTGGCATAAAGTGTTACAGAGTAGAGTATAGTGATAGAGTGCAGTGAGACAGAGTAGTTGGCGTAGAGTGCATAATGGTATAAAGTGCACTGATTTTGAGTGCACTGGTGTAAAGTGCAGTGGTTTAGAGTACAGTGGTGTGGAGTGGCACCGAATGGTGTAGAGTGCAGTAGCATACAGTGTAGTGGCGTACAATAGATTATTTCAGAATAGAGTGAACTGGTGTACGGTAGAGTCCAGTGGCATAGAGTAGTGGGGTAGAGCGCAGTAGGGTAGAGTGGTGCAGAGTACACTGCAATGATATAGAGTGAAGTGCCACAGAGTGGGTAGCGTGGTGTAAAGTACAGTGGCATATAGTGCAGTGGGGTAGAGTAGATGGCTTCAGAGACAAGGGAAGTGGCGTGGAGTGGTCTATGGCAGAGTGGAGTAGTGCAGGATAGAGTAGTGCATAGAGTGCAGTGTTGCAGAGTAGAGTGGCGTAGAGTGGAGTGGTGCAGAGTACATGGGAGTGGCCTAAACTGGAGTAATGTAGCGTGTTGTGGTGAAGAGCGCAGTGGTGCATAGTAGAGTTGGGTAGATTGCACTGGAATAGAAGCAGAGCAGTGCAGATTAGAGGGGCATTGAATGAAGTGGTTTGCAGTGTTAGTGCAGTGGTACACAGTAGATTACAGTGGCATAGAGTGTAGTGGTGTAGAGTGCAGGTGAGTGGCATAGACTAGAATTGTGCAGATTAGAGTGTTGTAGAGTGCAGTGGTGTAGAGCAGAGTGACGAAGAGTGCCATGGTGTAGAGTAGAGTGGCACAGAGTGTAGCGGCATAAAGATTGTTGCAGAATAGATTATAGTGGCATTCAGTGCAGTGGTGCAGAGTAGATTGGTGTACCATGCAGTGTAGTGTGCATTTGTATTTAGTGCTGTGGTGTAGAACACAGTGGCGTAGAGTAGAGAGGCACAGAAAAGAGTTGCGTGGCGTGGAATGGCACAGGGTAGATTGCAGTGGAATAGAGTTGAGTGGCATAGAATTGAGTGGCGTAGAGTGGACTGGCCCAGAGTGGTATATAGTGGCATAGAGTAGATTGTTTCACCATAGAGTGCAGTGGTGCATGTGCAGATTAGAGGGCTTAGAGTGTATGGGTGTAGAGTGCAGTGGTGTAGGGTGGTACGATCCAGAGTAGAGTGGCGTAGAGTGTAGCGTTGTACAATGCATAGGCATAGAGTGCAGTAAAGTGGCGTAGAGTGGTGCAGAGTAGAGTGTAATGGCATAGAGTGCAGTGGTGCAGGTAAGAGTGGCGTAGAGTTCACTGCTGGAGAGAGCATTGTTGTGTTTTAGCTGTGGCGAGGCAAGGCAATTAATTTTCCATTCATGGCAAAATTCATATGGTGTTCATATTGAACTTCCTACTTGCTAGTGTTCAATATTCGCGCCCTATATGGGTCTACATTCCCATTGCCTCATATCGCTATTAGTGTTATACTGCCCTATATGGACTTTTGGCATAATCTGCATATATCTTACTGGTATTTAACATTCATAATGATGGTAAAGGGTGAAAGAAACAATATATTATACATAAGGCTGGCATTTGCTGACATTTTTACATTTTATTAAACAACTCCTAATCCATACCAGTTTGGTATTCAGAAAATGATGACCTGCGATCTAACTGAGAGTACACTGCAACGATGAATTACTGTCAAGCTATGTTTAACATCGTCGAATCATGCGCTGCATTGAATGATGTGCAATGTTGAGTAATGGCGCCCATATTTACTGGTTATTTATGGTGATTTGCAAGTCCGTTTTCTGTTGTGCTATTGAAATTAAATGGAAACTGAAGTATAAACAGAGAGCAAAAACGGCGTTTCGCCGACATTGACAAAGGCAGTTTGCCGAAACGCGTTTGTCTGGACCTCCAATCCAATAAACTATTAGATGCCGTACCCCTGTGAGTGCTGGTCTTCTGTTCATGGAGCTGTGATATATATAAATATATATATATATATATATATATATATATATATATATATATATATATATATATATATATATATATATATATATCATGAAGAGATTACCAAAAAAACAATGCTTTGATTATTATTTTTTGCATTTATAGAGGCGCAACATACAGACAGGAATGCTGTAGACCACGGGTACTCATAGTACAGCCCGCCAGCAGCCCGGCAAGCCTTCCTTGGTGGCCCGCGGACCTTGCTGACATCGTACCCGTGTTTTTAAAAAAAAAAATGTCTTCAAAACACTGCTGGTTGCAGCAGTGCAACTCTAAGAGACTCTGCTGCTCTTTGGGGGCCAGGCGATTCCAGTGATAGTCAAAGTGGAGCTGCAGGGTCGCTAAGAAGGGGTGAATACAACAAAGCCTCATTAACATGCAAATGGTCTTTTTAAAGACCTGTTAAGTTCTCGGGTGCCGCTGTGTGTGCCCAGGCAGCTGTCTCAGCCTGGGCTGACACACAGGCAGTGTGAGGTGACAGAGCGTGAGAGAGGGAGGTTGAGGGACGGAGACAGAGGGAGAGGGAGGGAGGGAAAGGGAGGGAGACAGAGGGAGAGGGATGGAAAGGGAGAGGGAGGGAGACAGAGGGAAAGGGAGGGAGAGGGAGACAGAGAAAGGGAGGCAGAGAAAGAGAGAGGGAGGGAGACAGAGGGAGACATACAGAGGGAGACAGAGGAAGGGAGACAGAGAGGGATGAGGGAGAAAGAGAGGGAGACAGAGGGAGGGAGACAGAGGGAGAGGGAGGGAGAGGGAGACAGAGAGGGAGGAGGGAGACAGACAGAGGGAGGAGGGCGACAGAGGGAGGGAGACAGAGGGAGGGAGACAGACAGATGGAGACAGAGGGAGGGAGACAAACAGATGGAGGGAGGGAGACGGAGGGAGACAGAGAGAGGGAGGAGGGAGATAGAGAGGAAGGAGGGAGACAGAGAGAGGAAGACAGAGGGAGGGAGACAGAGGGAGGAGGGAGACAGAGGAAGGAGGGAGACAGAGGAAGGAGGGAGACAGAGGAAGGAGGGAGACAGAGGGAGGGAGACCGAGGAGAGGGAGAGGGAGGGAGGGAGAGGGAGACAGAGGGAGGGAGACAGACATAGGGAGGAGGGAGACAGACAGAGAGAGACAGACAGAGGATGGAGGGAGACAAAGGGAGGGAGACAGCAGGAGGGAGACAGAGGGAGGGAGACAGACAGATGGAGGGAGGCAACAGATGGAGGGAGGGAGAGGGAAACAAACAGATGGAGGGAGACAGAGGGAGGAGGGAGACAGACAGAGGGAGACAGAGGGCGGGAGACAGAAGGAGGGAGATAGAGGTAGGAGACAGAGGGAGACAGAGAAGGGGAGAAGGAGACAGAGGAAGAGAGTCAGGGGAGACAGAGGAAGGGAGAGGGAGACAGAGAGAGAGAGAGAGAGGGGAGATAGAGAGGGAGACAGACAGAGGGAGAGCGACAGAGGGAGGGAGACAGAGGGAGGGAGACAGAGGGTGACAGACGGAGGGAGACAGAGGGTGACAGACGGAGGGAGACAGAGGGAGGAACAGACGGAGGGAGACAGAGGGAGGGAGACAGAGGGACGGAGACAGAGGGAGACAGAAGGAGGGAGACAGAAAAAGGGAGGGAGACAGAAAAAGGGAGGGAGACAGAGGGAGGAGGGCGACACAGTGAGGGAGACAGAGGGAGGGAGACTGAGGGAGTCAGAGAGAGAGAGAGAGGGAGAGAGAGAGAGGGAGAGAGAGAGCGAGAGCGAGAGCGAGAGCGAGAGAGAGAGAGAGAGAGAGCGAGAGAGAGAGAGAGAGAGAGAGCGAGAGAGAGAGAGAGAGAGAGAGAGAGAGAGAGAGAGTGAGAAAGGCATGCTGGGTCTGGTGGCTCAGTGGACGAGGGCGTCCGCTGTAGGGACCTGTGACCAACCTTATGGTCACACTTTTGTTTTGTTTCTCTAGCCCCGCCCCCTCCCCCACCGGTGCGGCCCTCGGACACAAACCACACTGTAAATTTGGCCCCCGAGAGAAAGTTTGTGAGTACCCATGCTGTAGACAATATACAAAGTGTATAACCCACTGGAACAGCAAAAAAGCGATTAACACGTTTCAAGCTATTTCTGAACTGAGTGAAGAATACAGGTTACAGGGTGTCTCCTGTGTACAATTTGTAAACAAATAAGTGCTGGTAGCCAACATTTGCTCAGAAGCCCGCAGCCAGTGCTATTAATGACGAATTCCAAGGCAGCAAAGTCTTGATTCCACCTAATGCCTCTTTAATCCTATACCAGTCACTCCCAACCAGGTCCTATCTCCTCCCGGCTTTCTCCCTTTATCTTTATTTTGCTGTCGTTCTTTTCCTCCTTTTCCTTTTTAGTTTTTCGCTCACTTGCACTGGATCAAAGTCTGTTAAGGAAACATAATTCCTGGTACCCAAAACGTAGTGCTGGTGGGTCCTACCTGCAGCCCCCATCTCAAATTAAGCACTGGCTCACATCCTTCATCTCATGTACCGTAGATGTATATTTGATAAGGTGCTATAGCTCAGATGTCTCAAATCAAATCTGGTAGAAACAGAACGATTCCTCGTGCCTTGTCTTTGCCTGTAGACCAGGCTTGACTGCCCTATTCTCTTGGTATCCCTTTGACACTACTTTACAAAATAAATTCTTAGAGCTTCATTCTTGAACCACACAAAGAACTGTGTTCTGCTTGTGTGTTCCAGCTTTTGTACCATTTCAAGCTCTGGACTCTTCAAAACTGGCTGTGGGAATTAAATCAATTCTTTTAGGATGTTGTGCTTTTCTGATCTCTTTGCTTAAGGAAGTTGGTTTTGCACTCTTCCGACCATATCATCCTGGACCCCAAAAATGTTTACCACTTCCTCACTATTTTCTTTCATTTGCACTTATTCGACTTGTATTTTCATATTTTGAGCACTTTGCAGTTCTTTCAGTCCTATTTTGATCCATTTCACTTACTCTCTTTGCATTTCTGTATAGTGTTCATAATTGGTTTTGTAATGGTCATGAATCCTGTCCTGGTACAACTGATATATTTTGTAGGAGAGTAGGGTCTGCAATCCTATGATCACCCAGATTTTTGCTTTTTGCTGCACTGGTTTACGACTTTCACTGGCTGTGGGCCTGCTAATCAGACCCACAGCCTAGCTGTTCTCTCTATCCAAATTGTACTCAGGTACTGAATTGGCACTGGGCCCTCTCCAAGTCCCTGTACCCAGGGCTGAGGTGTACCCAGAAGTCTCCCAGGGGCTGAAGCATGTATTATGCCACCCCTGGGCTGACTAACTAAACTGACACAACTGGCTGCACGACAGCTGGGGCAAGGTGGTGTACTCACCCTTTGCTTTAGATATAGTATACCTATATCTAACCCTAAAATGGACACACAGATCTCCTATCAGTCACTCCTATGGCAGGCCTTAACAATCCTGAAGGCAGAGTGCTTGGAATCGTGTGAGATGGTGCTCTGGCATGAGCTGAGCCTGTCTGCGGCTTTCGGGATCCATCCCTTAGCCGTTTCCATGATATCGCATACCATATACTCTTAAGTGCATTATAATCCTCGCGGTTATATGCCAACTCTGGTATCGCTTTATCAAAACATGTCGAGTAAGGTGTCATACGAATTGGAATACTAACCCCTCGCCAATTCTGGCGACGGGGTTAGCATTCCACCCTTCTAGAGGGACACGACATGTATGTAACCCCTAACCCCGGTTAAAGTCAAACAGAGCCTCAGCTCCACAAAATGGATGCTGCCACCGAGACACAAGTCTGCCCTCCTGCTGCTGGGAGTCCTCCCAGAGCAGGAGATAAGGACAAAGGGTTTCCTGCCAGGGGCGGTGCCAGCACCGTCCCAGACAGGGTTTTGTGTATTGTAGGTAGGCAGGGCTTTAGAGGAAGGTGACTGCACGTGGCACCCCGGTGCTCACTATGCATAGGCTGGCTGGAACCAGTTCCAGGGTCACTCCAGACCCTGTGCTGGGGAAAAGCCCGCCAAGGAAGTGGGTGTAACCACCCCCCTCCTAGTCCCACCCATAGGGCAGGACTTAGTCGCGTGCCAGCCCCTTTTTACAGGATAAAGGTAGGAACTGGCCCCCTTCCAAATCAGATCATCTTTGAATCCTGAAACTACTTTCCACGAAAGGAACTCAAGACTTCTTCCTAAGATTTCTCCCTTGTGACTAAGGAGTAGTCACCCTGCATCCGCAGGCACCATCTTAAGAACACTGCGGTCTGCTGCAAGTCTCTCCTCCGGATCAAGACTGCCCAGCTCGACGAGAACCGGCTTCCCTGGCACCTCTGACCTCTACCTGCATCATCAGTCACGCTGAGATTCGTGGGTGTGACGAGACCTCGAGGGACCGGCCATCTTCAAGACTGCACGACTTCTTTCCAGCAAGCCCGCCGAGTAATTTCCTGGTGAGTGCTTTGGGGTCCGAGAAGCCCCGACCCTGAGCAGCTCCAGCACCGAAGTGCAGCCTCCCAGCATCTCCACGATCTGCGTGGGGCCCTTCTGCTTTTTGCTACTCACCGCGTTGTTTGGCTACTAGCCCGCTGGCTTGTGGCCTTCTGAACGACGCCCGACGACATTTCTGCTGCTGGTCTGGTTGCTCCAGGCTGGCCCTTGCTCCCTTCCAAAAGAGGAGCCCCCCGGACCCTCCTGGTCCACCCAAGACGCCATTTTGAGTCCACCGCGTGGGCTTGAATTAGCCAAGGCTTGTTGCCCAATCCTGGGTAACTTCGACGCCGACAGCTTCATCCATCGTGGGACAGCTCGCCTCTCCATCCTGGTCGCCGACAACGCCTCCTGGTCCGTGAGATCTGCAGAGCCAGCGTCGCCCACTCACCTAGTCGAGGTGACTTCGCCCGGTGCCATCCTGGTGCCCACTTAATCACTGGCTAGTGATTCAAGAACTTGGTCCCCTCTGCTTTCAGGTTTCTTCTTCCTCGATCCAGGCTTGGATCCAACGAACTTTCCTTCACTGGTCGCCTGCCAGCAACTTCCTTCTTCCAGGCTCCTGGTCCGGCAACGAGATCCCCGACGTCTTTTCAGACCTATGCAGCTGCAGCCCCTGGGCTAGGTAACTTCGGCACTTCGGTGTCCCAGCATAGCCTCACCATCCTAGGGTCAGGATCCACTGTCGTTTTCTTCCCACCAGGTCGGGTTCGCCCGTGAACACTAACTTTGCCTTTACTAGCTCCCATAGACTTTGTCCCGCATCCCGCGTGAGAGTGCACACTCTGCACCCGAGTCCCCTAGGTCTCCTAGAAGTAATCTAACGATTCTATAGTCAAGTCCTAGCGATTCCAAAGCCTATTAATACTGTACTTACCTGCTAGTAATTTCGCATTCCACTTTTAAAGTATATGGTTTTTCGTGCCCCTCGGGCATTTGTGTATAACGTGCTAACTTAAGTATTTTCGTAAGAGTTTTGTTGTGTGCCTAGCACCCTGTCCTCATAAAGAGTACAGGGTTGTTGTGATTCTAATAAATACATTGTTTATTTTCATAACACTTGTGTGGTGTCCTTTCACTGGGTGTTCAAGGGGTAATGTGATGGTAAAACAGCTGGCTTAACACGCCCTCTAGAGTCTTAGCCTTAGACTGCTCGTATCCATGCTACTAAGATAGCTGGTCTATCTGGTTGACTTACAACCAGATCATCAATAAGGGTTGTTTGGACTGATATATAATGATCACTAGAATAGTGAACACTGCTCATCAGGCCAACTTCTCACATATTTGGATAACAAGGTTCACGTTTCTGGCTGGTCTAAAGTCACGCGCAGGAAGCACATTTTGTGATTTACCATGCCAAGACCTTTCAGCAGCCTGCAGATTAGTAGCAATATTCTGATAAATATCATACTTCTCCTACTCTGCTATCTCTTGGGAGAGCTTTGAAACCTCTCCTAGTTTCACATGCACTTTCAAATCCTCTTATTCACCCAGATCTTACCCAATTAAGTATTGATGCTTTGGTGAATTAAGCATCCATCTTTTCTGCTATTTGATAACTTGTTAATATTTCACATCATCTTTTCATCTTGCTTTAAAGTTGTATTTGTATGTATGCTCTTCTCTGCGGTTATATTCTCTTTGTTGCTGGCACTATAGTTTCCTGATTGATTACTTTTATTGGTCACCTTCAGTAACTTTAATATTCAAGTTTTCCACTGAAGAAATGTTTTAATGAAGAAAAAAGTCGACTTGGTGTCCAAATACAAGCCTAACAGACACTGCATTCATGACAAAGGGCTGTGCTCATTGCAAAGAAACATTTTACTTACTGAAGTTTTTAACCACACAAGACTTTTGAGACCCTCTCAACTTTCAGAATAAGGGGAGGAACGAAAGAGTGCAAAAAGTTTGTAAAAATAGCAACTTTGATATCAAACTGTATAAATCAAAGATCTACCGTACCATTGAACCAGGTGTAAACACAGTAGGTAGTCCACCTCATAGTTAAGGTCAAGGTGAGGCACTGAAATTGCACTATTTGTTGATACCTCGGAGACCTGACTTAAACTGCTACAACTCTTTATCCCTCCCAGCCTACACAAAAATATTGCAAATGACCACTCACCAAGTGCTTCCGCTGATCACTACTTCCCAGTAATGACGGCCACTGTCAATAAACACGTTGCCTGCCACTCCATAGCTCCCTTGACTGGTAAAACGCTCCGGCGTGTGGCTCTTCTTGGAAGACGACTCATCGCGCTCCACCGTAAGGTTATCATGGGATACCTTCAGTTTCCTGTGAGCGGTCTTGGGGTCCAGTTTAAATGGCTGGCCTGGAGAAAGAAGACAGACTCACTTTCTATTCTTGGTGTTCATAAACGGGTTTTCAAATTATCATTTATTTATGTAACTTTCTGCACATTTCCCTACAATTTCACAGCTTCTTAGAGCAATAGAATTTTAGGCACCAAATTCTTTATTTTCCTGAGGTTTGTTTTTAAAAGGAGTTTGTTGGCCTCTAGCACAGCGGAAAGGAATCTGCCACACCTAGTTTACACAAATTGTGAACTGATACGATTTATGCCTGAATGTCTTCCATGGTAGAGGATTTCATTACATCGGAATCTGACCTCAAGTTACATGCCCCCTAGAGATACTGACTGTGTCTAGCCAGACCTTCTAAATCTGCCAAGAGGATCCGGAGGAAGAACCCTTAAGGGATTCACATCCTTAGCTGCCCTAAACATCCCCATCAGTCCACCACTTGTTCGGAAAGGAACCTCAGGCTCGTCAGTGTATCAATTCTTTGGCTGCTTGTGCTACACATTGGCTTTAGAAGGACCCTGATGTTTTAGTTCTGCACATTGCTTGGAAACTCACTCGCTTGAGTGTTAAAGCAGCCTCTGTCAGCAGTAAGCCATAGGCGGCCTCTAATCAGACAACATCAGCAGCAACCAGAAGATGAGCCTCTGCTCCCACAGGACTCAAACCAACACATTCACAATATCACAACCGTCAATTCAACCGGCTTATTTAAGAGGATACAAGACAGCATGCTGGGTGAGCTACAAACCAATGCAAGAATTGACGCTTTTACACTGGGGCTTTGAACCTCATATCACTGTCCCACCGCAGACGTCCTTTCTAACCACGTCTTTTGTGACTGTCTCAAGATGGCCTACTCAATCTCTTAAGGACATGACTCTGTTCTTCCGGCACTTCTAACCATGCAAGACCATAGTTGTGTCCTGGGCCATGCTAGCAAAATGCATAATTAAAACCTTACCAAATCATGATGTTCAACAGGGCTCTTTTTTCCACTTCGTGTGCAGGCGATTGCACAACCCACATATGAATTATTAGTGATACTGCAGGCTTTAGCTTTCAACATTCAAACAATGCTTCTGCTCTCTCCTATCTGTATGGAGGAACAGGTATCTTAAAAGAATTCACAGTACACAGTGATTCCTTCTTCCAGGAAGAGGACACTGCCGCACTTGTGTAAAAAGAAAGGGAAAATTGACGAACTGGCTATAGGACATTTATCTTTGGTAAAACCTAAAGTAAAATAAGTTTGTCAAGATCCAAATCTTCAATCTCCTCCCCTTTGGTAAAGGGACATCGAAAATTTGAATAGTTAATGCGTCTGGCTCTCTAATATGGCGATCTGAATCCTAATCTCTTTTTCTCAACCTAACCACACAATGGGAACCAGGGTAAATTACTTCCTTGTCTATCTTGGTTATAACATTGGAACCTTGGAAGCTCGAGTGAAGACCTACGAGTGGGAACTGGCTCTGTGCCGCTCTGTTAAGGCTTCTGCTCCAACATTCCACTGTTTACCCTTCTGTTTAGTCCTCATTCATTTAAACCACTCAACTCTCAGTGGATTTAATGTTCTTTTAGCATTGTATACCTTCTGCCTCTTGTTATAAGGGACATTAAAGTCCCTCGCTCGCGTGACAGGCTTAGGGCTGGGGCCAGTGTCTCAGCGGCGGGCCTTTCATGGCTGTATAGCCCTCAAAAGTGAGTCCTAGTGCTACACTAAACCCCACATACTCACCCAAGAAACAAAAACGTTCTCTAAGGTAGATCTACCATGGAAGTGACGTCAGCCTTCGTGCAGAAATCCTGCGGGAAATGTCAAAATTAGCAGACACATCAGAAACTATCAGGAGAAAATGCACATAGGTGCAAGTGATGTAAACTTTGGCTCAGGTTCTGCTGAAAATTTTAGAGTTCTCTACTGGTTGAGCTGGTCTATATCACAACTACGCCAGTGGGCACTTCCTCATGCTCACTTTGGAACACTGTGGGCACAAGGCTGGAGACCACAGTGAAGACCTTCCGGGATAACATCTTTCCTTTGGACGGTGTAGGGTCCTTGTTACAGTATGCCTATTTAGGGCCTGTGCTACAGAAAGGACACTGGAGCTGTAGACTGGTGTGTTATGGCACCACCATAAATGGCTACGAGAGGAAGCCAGGCGTCTATAAATGGCCTTAAAAAGACAGTCCATTGCTGGCGGGTTGGGATAAGGTTGTGGAGGCAGGAGCGCCCAAGAGGCAACATAGCAGTATGCCTGGAGCTTTGAAAATCTTTGCATGATCCCTGAGTTCTTATGTTCTCCTGTAAGCATTGCATTGTGGAGCGTCTTGCTTCCAATGGTAGGACTGGCCCCGGCACAGCAGCATTCTTAGTCTGCGGTACCTATTCAAGCACACATGACCCTTCAGTATCACTATATGCCTGGGATTTGCTCTGGAAAAATCAAGGGAGAGCACATTACTGCTATGAATAAGGGATACATAGGAATAGCCCCCTCCTAGTGTGAACTGTGAAACATGCCATTTAGTGCATATCAACTGTGTAGTCAGTGTGTTCCCTCTCTAGCCTCTCTGCGCCCTACACGCAGTACATAAGAAACAACATTGTGCACACCAAGTCTACAAGCTGGACTAACTTAAGCATTGCATACATTCCCACTAGTTGACCCCATCCGATGACAGCAATGTACCCAAACTTAAGAGTTAAATAACCTGTTCACCCTGGACAGAGTCCAAGGTTCCATATGCATTAAATTCGTCCAGCAGCTGCCTCCAAGCCAATACTGCCTCTGGAGCCATCTCATCAGTGCAGGGGATGCGTATACGGTGCTCTACCGCAGTTCCCCATTCTAACATATCTCGAATCCAAAGGTCTATACTCGGCACCCAGGACCCCATCCAGCCTATGGCTACTCCGCGCTTCACCAGGAGCAATGTCAATTGAAGAAATGAGTAAGGCATTATGAGTTTTCGGGGTCTTTTAACAATCCACAGAAAACATGCCACCGGTGTGCAAGGGATCCCAATGCTCGTGAATTCTTTCACTCTAGGGACCAACTCCCTCCAGAAGTTTACATTTCTGGACATCGCCATGCTAAAAGCAAAAAAGTGGTGCCTTCTTTCCTGCAACAAAATCATTTCACTGCTCTATTAGGGTATATCCTGTGAACACCCGCAGGAGTTATGTAGGTGCGATGCAGAAAATTGAAGTGTAACAGTTTAAATCCATGGTTACAAGATCCCAGTCTGAGTCCAGAATTGGATCACCCAGGTCGGCCTCCCATGCCACCCTCCCCATATAGGGAGTTTTAGTAATATCCTCCCTGAAAGCGTTATAGAAAAGTGTGACAAGGTGTCCCCTCACCCCACCCGAGTGTATGAAAAGGCAGCAGGCTGTCAGGTGAGTACGCCAGATTTCCCTGGCCATGTTCTGCAGTTTGGTGTAGTGTAGGAAATGACACTACGTCGAACGTGTCCTGTGCCTCCTGAAACAGGAGGACAACCTATCCCGGGTAAAGGTCCCCTGCTAAAATATATCCCCCTTCTCTCCATCTTTCCAAAGACATATCTTGGTCTTTTGACCGAAAAGGTTCAAGGTCCCAGATCTGCAGCTCCCTGTCAAAGGGGGCCCTGCGTAGCACTTTTTTTTACTGCCAGTTCCCACACCTGTGCTGTGTGGCGATCATGTCACCAGTGCGGTCACCTCCCATCAACAAGCGAGGCAAGGTGTCCTCACCAATCATATCCCGGAACAGTTGTTTCTCCTACTTATCTGAGTCAGTTAGCCATCAAACTGCATGCCGAGGAATAGTAAAGCTGCAGATCCGGCAATGCTAGCCACCCCCCCCCCTTCTTCAATGTCCCTCTTGAATACCGGCAGAGCGACACAACTACGTTTCCCAGCCTACACCTGAGAGATTAACAGGCTATCAAGACAATGAAAGAAGTCCATCCCGAGAGAAAACAGCGAGTTCTGAATAAGGTATAGGCAACAAGGGAAAAAGACCATCTTGGCAATGGCTGCCCGTCTGACAACCGACAAAGGCAGCGTCTTCCAAACATCTATCAAGCCAGTCAGGCCTCTCAACACCCTATCCTCCTTGTGGCATCTGTAGGTGTCCTCTGTATGTGCAAGCATCAGCCCCAAGTAGCGAAACCTCATCCATTCCCAGCTAATCCTGAGCGCGGGTAGATGCTCAGATGGTATTGTAACCAACCTCCCCAACGGGAACAATAAATTATTTCTGATATTGACTTGCAGGCCGCAAGCACGACCAAAAGCCATCATATGCCTCATTAAGAGCGGTACCAACTCCTCATGTGAGTGGAGGTAGATCAATGTATTATCTGCTTATAAGGAGACAATGTGATTCTGGTTATCCACATGTATACCCCAAGGCTCCAATTTCTTATGCAATAAGATCGCCATTGGCTCCACCACCAAGGTGAAAAGGGACAACCCTGTTGAATACCTCTCAATAGCCCATGCTCCAGACACCTCGCTGCCAACTCGAATTCGCACCAGGGAGTCCTTTGTACAGCAGCTGAATCCAGGCCAGAACGCCAGGCCAAAGCCCATAACCCGGAGTACCGCCATGAGATTGCTCCAGCCGACAGTGTCAAAAGCTTTCTCTAAGAAAACACCGTACCTGGTTGAAAAAAACCTTCTCTAGGTCGATAGATACTAGAGATATATCTTTGTCCCCACCAGTGGTCTCGTGTAGTACATGCATTAACCAACGAAGATTATGCGCCGTGCTTCGAGCCAGCATGAACCCACATTGTTCCTCATGAACTAGCCCATGTACCACCCCCTGCAAGCGTTGTGCCAAGGCTCTCCTGCCCTTTAGTTGCAGCCCCCTCGTTAACTGCAGCACTGGGCTGCTATTTAATTGAATCACCACTAACAACAACCCAAAAAGATGTTAATTGAACAGGAAAAGTATTTCAAAGGTAATTGAAGTTGAGGAAAGGAAATTACTAGTGTGTCCTGCACCAGTTAACTTTAGAGACACTTTCATTTTTAAACAAATCTCACAGCATAAGTGTAACAACTGATAAAGTCTCTTCAAAATTCAAAAAGTATATTTCATTAACATGCACAACCGTTTCACCTTGGTACATCAGGATATTTCAGTGCATTGAGAAGTAAAAAAATTCTAAAAGTTATAGTTTTCAAACATGAATGTAAAAACATTAATTCTTCCCCCAACCTTGACAGCAATCCCTATTGTGAACTAAGACAAAACTCAGTTGTTATGTGTACTCTTTGGGCGACCTGGGCTCCTATTATACATGAACAACATTATAGTTTATTAAATCACACACAGGCGAAGGTTTTGTAAAGCGCATTTTGTAATGCGCATATCCTGAATTCATGTATTTCGAGGTTCTCTTATATGTGATAATGAAGAAAAAGGAGGGAAAGTGAAATTAATATTATTGCCTAGGATCTCACAATTTGGTTAAGTGGGGAAGCCAGGATGAATCGAAGGTTTTCTGGATTCATATTGTGTAATTCAGCCCCTAGATGTCCATGCTTCACTTCCCCCACACATAGCTTACCACCAATTCCCGTCCTCATCACCACCACCACGCAAACATCAATGCGGCCCTCTGTCACATCACAGACCAAACTTTATGGCCCCTGGGGACATGTTTGTGAGTACCAACAGGGGCGGCTCCTTTGCTATGGCGGAGGAGCGTCGCCCCACTGCTTTTGAGCAGTTTAGTAAAGGATATATCAAATTATAATACCTTTTAGTTATTATCTTTTTCTGGTTTCCTTTGCGGCGGGTGGGTGGGGCTGCTCTAGGAGTGGTTTGCCCCCTCATAAGGGCACAATGACAGTCATGTGCACTTTCCTCGTTCTCCATGCAGGCTGCATTACAACCTGCATGGAGAACAGGCCCAGGCTCCCATTCCCTGGTTGAGAGTCCAACTAGGACGCGCAAACCCAATCACAACACTGCATTGCAGCGTTGCGATTGGTCAGGAGAGCCAGGGAGCTTACCAATCACAAGGCTGCATTGCAGCCTTGTGATTGGTCAGGGGAGCCTTTCCTGTGCTTCCTGTTCCTTGGACTGGCTAAAAGAGCAGGAGCAGAGACGCAGGACCAGACAAGGTAAGTGTTGCTTTTAATTTTATTTTTTACCGTTCCTCCCCCACCCCACCTCGCATGTCCCCCACCCACTGCTCACCCACTGCTCGCCCACACCCGCCCCGCCACCCGCCAATACTGCCGGACAACTTATTTGCTAAGAAATTTACTTTTTTAACCGCTACCTGGAACTGGTAATTTCAACGAATTTCAGCCCACGAGTGCAGTCTTACGTTTTTATGTACTGCTATGCGAAAGCATGCCTAGGTTCTTTAATTAAAAACTTTACGTTATTAACTTGTTTGTTCTTTGCAACATTAATTTGTCTTTAGTGTTTTGTTTCATTTCGGTGTACGCATTCCTGGCTCTTTGTTGAGTAATACTAGTTGAGGCCTAGGTTCTTTAATTATAAACTTTATGTTAATAACTCGTTTGTTTTTATTCTTTGCAACGTTAATTTGTCTTTAGTGTTTTGTTTCATTTCTGTGTACGCATTCTGGGCTCTCTGTTCAGTAATAGTAGTTGAGGAGTACAATGTATTATTTTATGATTGTTTTTAATAATGATTTTCTTGCAAATGAGAGCAATTTGATCTAAGGTTGCTTTCAGGTCGTTATTAAATGAGATTAACATCTTCCAGAGTTTCTCTTTCTAAATTTGTATGTTTCTGGTTTCCCTGTCCACTGACAATAATTTGCGCTGTATATAGCGCTGCGGACAACAGCGCTCTTGTAGGGGTCATGCAATCGAATCCTGGCAGAGCAGACTCATCCATTATTCCTTCTGAGGGGGTAAATTGAGTACCATAACTTCGGTAATAAAAAGATCCGTAATTTTCAGACTGGAGAAAGGGAAAAGGTGTAATTGTTAGTGCTATACAGTAGGTTATAATATAAAAAGGATATTATATATTAAGGAAATTTATCTGGTGTTATATTAAATAGAGCATGGTGTCACTTAAATTGTTTGCATATGCATTTTTAGGTGATTCACAATAACATTTAAACTCCTGAGCAAATACTATGCAATGTAGAGAGTAATCCCTCCTCTGTTGTATGCAATAGCAGCCAGCACAGGTAAAGGTGGTGGGCAAGTAGGTCGACATACAATGGGAGAATTAAAATTAAATAATTTAAAAAATAAAACCTCTTACCTTGTGCTCGTCTCATTGCCGGGTCGGCGTTGCGGCGAGCGCAAGGTAAGTGGTTTTATTTATTTTCCATTTAATTTTACTTCTCCAGTCGTATGTTGACTTACCCGTCGACCACCCCGCCCTGCCCCCACCGTTCTCACTTGTGCCTTCCACCACTGGTTGTATGCGGACACCACCAATGACTTGTGTCCAGGAAATAAAGTGGACCGATAAGTCAGTCTATTGACAATCTTATATTTGTTACATACGGCAGTGTAGAGAGCTACTAGCATTACTAACTGGATTCAAATCCAGCAACTCACTGCTATGACGTAGATGTGGACTGACTGCTAGAGTGGTCGACCTCGAAGCTGGAGAAACAGGTTTGAGTCTCGGCAGGGACGCTCAACATCCTGTGATTCTGGGGAAATCACTTAATCTCCCTGTGTCAAACACAAAAAAAATGAATGTGTCCGTCTGTAACGCAACTGGTGCTCATGCAAATCACTCTGATTCCTTCGGGTTGAATTCGTGCTATATAAAAATAATAAAATAAAAAGAAGTTGTTAAAAAAACGAATCCAATTCTGTATACTGCCAGATGCTCAGATGGGATACAGATGTTTGGTGGGTTCCCTGCAGTAGATGATCTTACCTGTGCGTTATATTGATTCAGTTTTCATATTTTATCATGTCCACGTCAGTGAGGGCCAAAAGGCATGGCGGAGTACGGTTCAGAAGACCATGGACGTAGGTTCAGGAGCCCACACTTCACCGCCTGTGTCTCCTTCAGTTAGACGTCAACGCGCCTCGCAGGGCTCGCACCTCCGAATTCACTGCACCGAGGAGGTCTGCAGTGCCGGCGCTGTGTGGAGATGAGTTCTTGAGACATGTCCCAGGGTAGTACCTGAGTACCCTGCTCTCAGCTCTTACAGGCTGAACTATCCACTTCCATCATCAAAGCTCCTTGAAGAGCGACCCTTGGGGCTGACACATCCTTGCAGAAGTGTGGGCCAGCCTTCAGGGCCTAACTCTCTATTCAAGATCTTCCAACACCAAGAGATCAAAGAGACAAAAAGATGCACATTTTGACTTTTTCCAGTTGGTTGTAAACCTGCGAGCTTGCTTAGCTTAAGGATGCCAGAGAATGGTCGTGTTCGGATTTTTTCCCTGCCAGGGAATAGTTGAACACAGCTCATCTCTGCAGCTGCTCGCATTTCTGTGTGTTGATTATATTAGCCAAGGCCCAGTATTTCAAATCTCATTCAATCATGGCGAACGCTTCACATAGCAAAGTTGTGAGAAATGTGTTTAAAAAAAAGAAAAGGTTGTGAGAAATGTGTAGTGCGACAAAGTGCATCTTCGCGGCGTGACCAAGAAAAATCCTAGAAAATGCGATCAGGATTTTGGCTGCTCTTGTGATGTGGCTTGCGCTGAGGAGAGGGGCAGTTGGTGGGTTCTTCAAGGACTCTGGATTCTTCCGCTCTGGTGCTCCTCTTTTTCACCAATAAACGTATGATTTTGGATCTTACATCGTGTCGGAGCCTGTATATTATACAGAACATCAAGCTTTTATTATTTGTGTTGTATGAAAGCAGTAAAGGACCTGGTGCTATATCTACCTCTTTCTTCTACGTTGCACGCAGGGCCACAGGAATTATGTGGAGGGGAGGCGAAATTAAGCATTAAGCAGCAAAGTTGAGTTAATTATGCGGCAAGTAAGGCAAAAAGGCAGAAAAAACGTGAGTGTGCGGCTCCCCTGCTCCACGAAGATAGGCGCTACATGGGTGAGTGGCAGCTTATATGCCCCAGCACTTCCCGCCTTGCGGGTGTTGTCCCCCCATTGGGGGTTTGTATCTTGCCAGAACCCCCCCCCCCCATTAAACAGGGGCCTGATGCCGTTATGGTGCCTGTGGGGAGGGCGCGGGAGCTACCTGCTTCTAGGGCAGGGGCGGCTGGAGACATTTGAAAGTGGTGGGCCGTATAATTTGCATTGGTGTGTACCGCGGCGAGCGAGCGTAACAAGCAAGCCCTAACAACCTAAGGTGGGTTCGGGGGTTCTCCCTCTGAGAAATTTTTGAAAAAGAGTGGGCAAATTGTGCCTTTTCAAGTAAATTTTAGAAAGCACAGTTGTACTCTGCGCCCTTCCTGCCAGTATGAATGTCTATGCATTCTGGGCAAACATTGAAGTGAACACAAATCGAGTTCCCCTACTCCCATTTTTATTAATTTACTGCTTCTTCAGACCATTTTCACAACTCCTTATTACATGACATTTTTCAAATTAAAATGTGCCTCAATCTGCTTTGTTCCACCAGTGGAAATTAATCTATTTATTTTCACATGTACTAATGCTGAGCTATCACCCAGCCACTGCTGCCTTCGTTCTTCAGCCCCTGCCGCCTAAACTCACAACCACACTTTGTCTCATCCCCACTCCCTTCCCATCACACTAAGCCCACTGCATTCTTTATTTATTATATTTTGACAAATGTATCTGTCATGATGGCTCCCTAAATCATCTATGGACAAAGATCTTTAAACAAAATCTAGATAGTAGCATATGAGCATTTACTTCAGTCATATCACCTTAACAGGTTACATGTTGTAAAACAATTGTTATAGACTTATGTCAGAATTCCCAGTGGGGACCATTTTAAATCCAATAACACAATCTCAAAAGAAATCCTGACTCTTTAATACCGAGTACAAAACTCAAACTGTGAAACTGACTGAATATTTTTTTAAAACATCAGAGCTAAATGGTACATTTCAGATGCAGTTTTTAGCTGGTTTGAGCTGGAAACAGTTTTTTTTGTTCTTGCAGTCCTCAAGTTGTACATCAGATTTTGGGTTATGGAGCATTTGTGGAAAATCGATATTTACATAGAAAAACTGTGTCTGCAAAATCCGGTGACTGTCATAAACGCATCATGACCACCTCTCTCTCACTGCCCCATTCTACCCCCACTCTCTCTCTCTCTCACACACACACACGTCAGACTGTCGTGGCTCCAACAGTACACATCACTGATCTAATGCAGCTCTCAGTAAGATTATAAAACAGGGTTCCTAGCATGGCTCTAGAAATCCTCCCCAAGTCCGAACTCTGGGATTCTGCTGCTTGTGTAAAGCTAGGAGTGGAACCAAGACCCTCTAAAGCTGCCCTCAGCAACAACACAACAGTCCTGCTACCTAGCACTTCATCGCGCTATGCATAACATAAAATCATTTCCTCCTAAAAGATACTCCAAGGCAGAATATGAACCATAACATTCCTGTTTGGAATATGGGTAAACACAGTACATGAAGTGATTTGGTAAATCCATTTCCCTCTGCAGCCCTTGAATATTACAACTCGAACCCTGCATAATAAACATGTAATGAAATGTGAATATAATTACTGATAGCCATGTACACAGTGTTTAGAAAAAAAAGCCATTTTATCATATCTAAAGAAAAGATGCGCTCAGAAAATGAATCATATTTCAAAGACGCAGGTAACTGGGAAAATTGTGGCGCATCTCAAGTAATGTCGTCTCGAATTTAAGCGTGATCGAGTTTAATGCAGGCACACTCGCTTGGCAACATACTGCTTATTTTTGCATTACGTGTTTATTCTGTTAACACTGAAAATTAAATCTCCAGTATAAACATGGCGAGTCTCGAGGGGGAAAGGAAATTCAGAAATAATGTACCGATGGGGACCCAGGCCCATGGAGAGCCCTTGCTAATATATTTTAAAAAATGGCTAAAAGCAAAAAAAAATGTTTTATAAAAAAAACCATATATTATATTTATATATATTATACTTCCAGTAAAATCAAAAGCTCACGTCTGACCCCGTACCTAATGAGTGCACCTACTCATCATTGTAAAATATAGTGTTCTGCAATATTTGGAAATCTGATTTACTACAGAATTACGAATGCCAGTATATTTACAAGGAAGAAAGTTATTTATTTATTTTACAGAACCAGCCATAACATTTTGACAAGAAATGCCCATTACAGATTGGTTTAACAAAACATTACATGGCGTCACAGGGCATGTTGTATACTGTAGCGCTCTAGTGCTCCGAGGGTCTCTCCCGAGCCCCGGAAGCACTCACACACTATGTATCACTTTCTGGCCAGGCGTGGCCAGAAAGGTATAAATAAAAGGACAGAAGTGGCACGGCACTTCCTGTCCGGACCAGTACTCTCAGTGTATGTGTCTCTTCATTACATGCCTGCACTACACGTGTGTGCTGACCCCTAGGCCTCGGGGACAGGCGAACCCCACACTGGCGACGAGGGTGGGATCAACCTAAACCCACAAGCGCACCAGCCGACGAAGACGCCGGAGACGCCGGACCGCGCGCCAGCCTGGGCCCGCCGGCTCAACGACCGGAGAACCACGCAAGCAACCCAGAGGCAGAAGAAAACACGAAAATCGCCTACCGGTAAGCAGCGGACGTGAGGAGCTGCGTCAGGGACCGGTGCAAGCGACGCGCCGCAGCGAAGCAGAGAAGCGCTGGGAGAAGGCCCAGCCGGCCGTCGGAGAAGTGCGCGCATGCGCAGACGAACGAGGCCGAAGCAGGTATCAAGCCCCCACCGCGTGAGTACGCGAGGTAGGAGACGCCGCGCACCAGCCCAACACCGCCAAGCGCTGGGAGACGGGGGCAGCGCTGAGACACGCATCCGGCGGTATGCACGGACAGCCAGCAAACTGAAAGCACACAACAAGCACAAGGCAACTCAAGGGTCCAGACTAACAAAGGACCATTCTAGTGAACTAAGCCAGCGCCAGAGGTGTGAACACAGCGCCACCCACGCAAGCCGGACAGCAGAGCACTGCGCACGCAGGCAAGGACAAAATAACAAGCACAAGGCAACCCAACAAGCCCGACAAACGCAGAGAAGTCCCATTAAACTACACCTGCATCAGAGTAGTGAACAGCACTTTGCCCCGCACATATGTCGACAGGAGGGACATCTGGAGGGGCCACTGGAGGGGCCACCGGAGGGGCACCACAGGCAACAGCGCCCCCTGCGGCTCAGGCTCCAGCACCTTCCGCACATGCGCAATTGCAAGCGCTACCGCCCTTCAGTGAGCTAATTGACCCGGGGACAGCAGCGCCCCGATGGGCAGTGTGGCTGGGACAGCTCAACAATTACTTCACGGCCACCCGAGAAAAAGACAATGAAGTAAAACGCTCCCTGCTCCTGCACTTCGGAGGCACAGAGCTGTACAAACTGTTCAGACACCTCCCCGACACAGGTGCCGCCAATGACTTTGATGCCGCCGTTAACGCACTGAACGCCCATTTCGACCCCCAGTTGAATCCCCACTACGAGAGGTTCAAGTTCCGTCAAGCTAAACAACGGGAGGGCGAAACAATGGATGCGTTTCACGCACGACTGCGAGACTTGATAAGCACGTGCACCGAGGACGACGAAAAGAAGGAAGTCACAGCCCAACTCATCCAGGGCTGCCGCAACAAGCACCTGCGTACATTAATCCTAAGACAGCCGCGGATATCCCTCGACGAAATCCTGATCCTTGCGCGGTCCCATGAACTGTCTGATGCCCGCGCCACCGCGATGGAAGCGGCACTCAATCCACACCATGAAACAGGGACGGCGATCAAGACAGAACGGGTAGACGCAGTGCGCATGTCGAGTCGAGGAAGCAGAGGTCGTGGGACGACGAAATCCAGACGCCAAGCACCATGCGGTTACTGCGGCAGGGATGAACACGCCCAAGATGGCTGCCCAGCACGTGGGAAGACATGCTCCAAATGCGGCATCCCTAACCACTTCGCCAGCGTGTGCAGGGGAGGCTCCAGAGGGCGGAGCACTCCAGGAAGACGATCAGCCGCCGGAGCGATCAAACAACTGTCGCTAGAGGAACCCATGGCACCACGCTCCACGAGGTCACACAAATCACAGCAGCCACAGTACGACGACTCGTCTACAGACGACGAAGATGAGTGCTATTTCGTATCTTTTGTCAGTGAACTGAAGAAAAGACGACGACCGCAACCCAAGTGCCAGATACAGATCCACGGGTCACCGGCCATCGGAGTCATCGACACCGGAGCCACGGTGAATGTAATGGGCATTCAGCATTACAAAGCACTCAACCCCAAGCCGACGCTTGTTCCATCAAAGGCCAGGATCTTCACCTATGGCAGTCACGACCCGCTCCCGCTACGGGGTAAGATGTTGGTGCAAGTCCGAGCAGAGGATCAAGAAGTCACAACGACGTTCCATGTGATCGACAAGGAGGCGGACTTGTTAGTAGGAAGCAACACGGCGGAAGACCTAGGCCTTATTGCCTTCGCGAACGCAGTACGAGCACTGCAAGTAGAAGACATTTTGCTCATGTTCCCCAAGCTGTTCACAGGCCTTGGCACGATCAAGCATCCACCCATCAAGCTACACATAGACCCCACTGTGCAACCAATTGCGCTCCGACACCGCAGGGTGCCATTCCATTTGCGGGCTGCAGTGGAGCAAGAACTGAATATGCTAGAGTCACAAGGGGTGATCGAAAAAGTGTCCGGGCCAACACCATGGGTATCCCCCATGGTCATAGCCGAGAAGCCGAAACAACCGGGCAAAATCCGAATTTGCATTGACATGAGGATCCCAAACAAAGCCATTCGCCGTGAACGACACCTCACACCTACGGTCGATGACATTCTGACCGACCTAAATGGCGCCCAATGGTTTTCCAAACTGGACCTCAATGCAGGATATCACCAGCTGAGACTAGCTGAAGAAAGCCGATACATCACAACATTCTCGACACACCTCGGTTTGAGACGCTACAAAAGATTGAACTTTGGAATCTCTTCTGCAGCTGAGATTTTCCAGAACACGATCAAAGAAATCCTCTCTGGGCTCCAGGGGGTGCTGAATGTTAGCGACGATATATTGATCCATGCCAAAACGAGCGAAGAACACCACAACAGGCTAAAAGCAACGCTGCATAGACTCGCACAGTATGGCGTGACCCTGCACAAGGACAAGTGCCAATTCTTCAGGAAGTCCATCGAGTTCTTTGGCTACGTGTTCGGGTCAGAAGGAGTCGCTGTTGACCCACGCAAGTCAGTGGCCATCAAAAACGCCCCTGCACCAACCACAGCGTCGGAAGTGCGGAGCTTTCTGGGAATGGCGCAATATTGTGCGAGATTCATCCCCAACCTGGCCACCATCGCGGAGCCACTGAGAAACCTAACGAAAAAAGAAAACGCATGGCGATGGACTGAAGTTGAAGCCAAAGCATTCGACCAAATAAAAACGGCACTGCTAGATAGCACAACGATGGCCTACTTCGACACATCCAAACCCACCGAGATAGTGGTTGATGCCAGCCCAGTTGGCCTAGGAGCTCTGATATCTCAGGAAACCGAACCTGGCACGTGGTCACCGTTGGCATTCGCAAGCAAAGCACTAACCTCGACCGAAGCAAGATACTCGCAAGTCGAGAGGGAAGCCCTGGCAGTGAAGTGGGCGTGCACTCACTTTCATCTATACATCTCTGGACACCCTTTCCGCATGATAACAGACCACCAACCGCTGATACCTCTGTTCAAGGGCACCGCCCCACACCCACCTCCGAGGATAGAACGCTGGGCAATCCAAGTGCAGCAGTACCAAATGGACCTCGCCTACCGCCCTGGGGCCAAGAACCCCGCAGACTTTCTATCCAGGCATCCAGGCCAAGACGAGGGCCGACAGGCAGAACGTGAATGCCCCTCAGAGGACTTCGTGAACATGTTGTCGGCTGCCTCATGTCCCCAGGCCCTCACGGCCGACGCCATCCTACCTGAATATGTGAACGACGCAGTCGTCCAGCGGGTGACAGCTGCCATTCAGTCAGGGTCCTGGGAAAACTTTCTGAGGGGCGTCAGTGACTGGAATGAAGCAGATCGAACACGCCTGACACAATTCTGGAGAGTGCGGCACGACCTAAGCCAAGCAAGCAACGGCCTTATCCTCAGAGGTCACCGAGTAGTCATCCCCAAGACCCTACAAGACAGGGCAACTATCCTAGCACACGAAGGACACCAAGGCACCCGCCGTATGAAAGCCAGGATGCGAGAGAAAGTTTGGTTCCCAAACCTTGAGGAAGCAGTTGACACTGTGGTGCGCCAATGCCGAGCGTGCCAGATAACCAGCTCTGCAGACAATCCCGCACCAATCATCACGGAAGAACATGCTCCATCACCTTGGTCATGGCTCAGTCTGGACTTTGGGAGCTTCCCAGATGGGAGAGTCACTGTCGTGTTAATTGACAGTTACACGAAGTACCCGATTGTAGATCTTGCCGCCTCCACCAGCTTTGCCAATGTCCGCCCACTGTTGAGCAAATCCTTTGCCATGTTTGGAGTTCCTCTCGTCATCAAAACGGACAACGGTCCCCCGTTCCAGGGGAGTGAGTTCAGAGAATTCCTACACAACCTAGGCATCCGTCACCACCGCATTACGCCACAATGACCCCAAGCCAACGGCGAAGTGGAGCGGTTCATGAGGACGACTAACAAAGTCCTACGAATCGCCACCGCGGAAGGAAAGGACCCAGAGGAAGCGCTCCAACTGTTTCTACGGGAGTACAGAAGCACACCCCACAGCACCACGCAACAGTCACCATGGGCGTTGATGTTTGCCGGACCAAGAAGAGATCTGCTCCCTATGGCCGACAACTGGGCACCAGCGCCGTACTCCCCCGGACACACCCAAGAAAGGCGGAGACGAACGAATGAGAAAGCGAGTCACAAAAGGCATGCCCGATCCCGAAACATAACACCTGGCGAGACAGTGCTAATCCGGACCAGAAGGCCCGGAGGGAAATTCAACACAGCATTTGAGCCTGAGCCGTGGGTCGTCAAGGAAACTCGAGGTACTGCGATCACAGTTCGCCGAGACGGAGAAGAGGTAACTAGGAATGTATCCTGGTTCAAACAGATACCGGCGACTCGACAACACACACCTGATCATGCAGAACAAGCAGAGGATGAATCCGAGACAAGAGCGGATAGACCCAGCGATGCGAGCACGCTCATGAGCACTACTGGCCAGGACGAAGAGATCACCCCTGCACCCAGCCCGAAAGGGGAACAGGCTCCGGCTCGAGGCAGATGGAGGTATGAACTTAGACCTAACCCAAAGCCAAGCAAGAAGCTAGCAGACTTCCGGTGCTGAGTTACCATTGACATTGTGTTTGCAAAAGTTAAGTTTTCAAAATCCAAGTTGGGGAGGGATGTAGCGCTCTAGTGCTCCGAGGGTCTCTCCCGAGCCCCGGAAGCACTCACACACTATGTATCACTTTCTGGCCAGGCGTGGCCAGAAAGGTATAAATAAAAGGACAGAAGTGGCACGGCACTTCCTGTCCGGACCAGTACTCTCAGTGTATGTGTCTCTTCATTACATGCCTGCACTACACGTGTGTGCTGACCCCTAGGCCTCGGGGACAGGCGAACCCCACATATACTAGGGCAAAAACGGGTGGACTTACTGTACCATTTGAAAACCTGTCCTCCGTCCCCTGTGACCTCCCCAGCCCCCACTCGTCCCCACACAGTCCGGCACAATTTACCGTTCACTCTGCAGCTCGCCGTCGTAATAATGCAATGAAATAACAAACAGTATCGGCTCGCGCGGAGGGGGGGGGGAGGAGGGGATAGCAGGAGGGGGGGAATCGCAGTTGCGAGGGAATTATGAAAAGGAAAAAAAACTTACCTTACAGCCGATCCGCGCCACATCTGCTGCTTCCCTGGCTTGGCACCTTCATCAACGGACCTCTCGAGTGGACTGGCAGTATCTCTCAGCCAATCCTGGCGCATTGGCTTGGGCACAGGTTTCTCTTCGCCCGCAGCATGCCCATTAGGAGACCGAGGGGCTCCTAATGGGCATGCGCAAAAAGCACAAACACAAGTACGCATGCGTGGGCACTGGTAAAAAATTCACCCTCCGTCCCCACTCATGCGCCAGACCGCCCACCTCAAAGACGCCGAGGGAGCTGTGGGCGTGGGGCTACGCCCCCACGCCCCAATGGACGCACCGCGCCTGCGAACGCAACGCAATCCTGTTGCTTTGGCATGGACTGCTTTTTTGTGAGCTGGGTGTCCCAGTTGTATTTGTCTGATGTCGTCACTATGGTCCTCATCCCCCAGAGCTTGTGACATTCGTTCTTAGGCTCTGGTTCTGGGCACCCTGAAGTCCCTAGATTCTAGAGACTACAGGGCGCCCAGAACCATATTTTTTGCATGGCTTGGCGCCGGTTACGGCACCGGCCACTGAACCCCCCCTTCAGGAGGGGGCGGTCTCTGTGAGAAAGCTGACCAGCCAGCCAACCTTTGCAAAGGGCCTTCTACTGCGCAACAACACGTGTCTCAGCATACTTAGTAGCTTTTGAACCGTTTGGGCTAGAAACTAATTTTCTGTTAAAATCTGCACGTTATGCAGCAGAATATATGGTGTGGTAAATACAGCAAATCTAAAATTATGCGAAAAAATACAATCGGATCATTCCAGTGGCCCTGGTTACCCCTCTCGCTGAAAACAGAGACTAGATGAGCTTTAAATATAAGAGTGTGAACGAGAGCCTAAGAACGAATGTCACAAGCTCTGGGGGATGAGGACCATAGTGACGACATCAGACAAATACAACTGGGACACCCAGCTAACAAAAAAGCAGTCCATGCCAAAGCAACAGGATTGCGTTGCGTTCTGCACCTGTGCACTGCCCTGACAGTAACATATCCTCCACACCACGTACTGATCTGCTTTGCACTGCCCCTCCAAATGCTCCTCAGCGTTAGAGTGCACCGGTTCTGCACCCTGCACTCCACCTACCACAGAACAACACTGAAAGCATCATTACATGTGGGATGCGCCTAGACCTGCTCTACCAAGCACTTCCCCTTCACTGCACTGCGACTGTTCCAAGCTTGCAGTCCTTCACTTACTGTGCACACGGCACACTATCAAGCTGAACAGAACTGCATCTAACACTGCAATCACGACTGCAGCAACAGTACAGGAAACACAGTACAAAAAAAATTGCTTTCTTGAAATTGAACCTAGATCTGTGCGATGAATTTGATACATTAGCTCTAATTTTTACAATAGCAAGTTGAATTCCACAAAAAGCACTGGTAGATCCAATAGGCCTGGATTTAATGTGCTAATGCTTGCAGAGTTTTAACCACAGTAAGGAGCCAGCCGGAGCAGACAGATAGGACTCTAGCTGCAAGTAGTCCAACATACAGTTCAAAGCAGGCACTTGAGTGAATGTGGAAGAATACATCCACTATAGGCAAAAGCATTAGACAACATATTCAAACTCCACTGGGCTGAGCCCAGGAGCGACTGGAAAAGTATCAAGCCAATGGTTGATAGAGGCTTTTTGAAGAAAACCAGTGGTTGAAACTGGTGGATTCCAAAGCTCACTCTCTGTATATGGTTAGCAATAGATCTATTTGACAGCTGAGAAAAAAAACTCATCTCTGTAACACAAAAGTCCCTTATTTAAGGACTGTACATATACTGTTTTTTTTTAACTCATATCTTGTCGCGATATAGAAAATTCCCTTCACTATCATTTCTTTTTCATTTCCATAAGCCATTATTGTTCGAAAACAAATCTCCAGACAATCATGACAAATATTTTTTAGCCTAGAGAGCGTTTCTGCTCAGCCTTTCAACTGTCTCCATGCCATCTGATACCATGAATGATAAGATATTTCCAATGAAAACAGTACTTGGACAGCAAACATCAAGGTGGCGGAATGAAAGATCGTCTGATTCGGGTGATGTAATATTAAATATTAATTATTACCTTGATCTCTTTCTCCGGAAGTCGTTTAATAAACTGTGAGGGCCGCATGTCATGATTCATGAGAAACTTGGACTTCAACTGCCACCGACTGCCTTTTCTTGCTTGCATGTAACTCAGGAAAAATGCTTTCAACAGATGTGCCCGACCAAGTATTTTCCCACCCGCCCATGAAAGGCATTCCATTCTCCCACAGTCACAATGTCTCGCGGTGTAAAGGCATCATGGGAAATGGGGTTGCGTGGAATGTCCGTTACCTAATAGGCCTGACGCTGAGAGTTACCACTTAGGAAATGGTGGGCTATTTAAAGAGGAGTCAGATCACTTCAACAGTAAAACAGCGTTAACAGCCCCCTCGTGTAAACACAACAGTCGGAGATGCTTTTAAAGCCAACGCCTTGGTGGGGGTGGGGCTTATGCATCGGGGAAGAGTAAGGACAGATCTAGCCGGGCTGTCGAGATAGATCAATGGTGAAAAAATATGTTTTTCACAGTTGAATGATGATACCAGAGTTATCAACCATTAGCATGTATCTGAAAAAAGGACCGTTCTCGGAATTAAGTTTAAAACTACACGCCTCTTCACTTTTACTATAGATTTTATTGCAGAATCCGAGAAGGGGTGGTAGCCCCGACAAATTCATGTTCTAGGAGCATTAGTTAACTTCGAGCCAGTAAATAAAGTTGGTTACTGCCCGCTATCCACGATTAGGTACTGAAGCCTGTTTCTTAAGCCCATAAAAAAGAGAGGGCTAATAACTTGTATTATTAACTGCGGTCAGTAATGCCCAAATGGTGAACCAATCACAAGCGGCTGGACTGATTGCCTTCATAGAAGAAAGGCTCACACTTCATGCTCGAGTTATTAATAAAAGCCTCTAATGTATTTTGCTTTTCCACAGTTTTTATTGGCGAAGGTAATGAAATATTGAGTGTTTCACACAATTAATAGGTTGAAAAATGTTACGCGACCGTATCAGACCAAAAGAGCTGGTACACTGCTCGTGGAATCTCCACCTACATGGATGAACGCACATCTCCTATTACAAAACACTTTGCCAAGATGTGAAAGGCCATTTTTTGAAGCATTTGGTACGTAACTTTCACAGTACCCTTTACTACGATATAGCCAACTCTGGGGTCCAAACTAAACACACCTGTGAATACCACCAGCATACTGAAACTAAAAATAAGTGATCTATTTTATGCACAAGTCTATGCTTCCAGGAGTTTAGGGTAAGAGCTCATATTGATACATTTTCAAACATTGTCTGCAGCAATAATTCTTCAAACAAGGAGTTGTCATCAAATCGATTTCCACCTCTTGTTCCAGTGTGATCTGGTCGCCCTCACTTACAATGGAACTATTTGGTGTTTCTACTTTCTAAGCTATTGTCTTAGCTTTACCTGGTCATTTAATTCACTATTTTTTACTGCGAGCAAACACTTCAGAAAAATAACACCGTCAAAAAGGACTAATTGATAAGATATTTTATAAGGGACACATCCTTCTGTGACTTATTCTGTCTTTTTGATTGGCATTACAAAACACTGAATAGCAGCTAGTGAATAATTTATGTTGAATTTCAGGAGCCAGTAACCTCTCCCATAAGATGTAAGCAGAGATCAGGAGGGAAATCACCAGCATCTTTCCCCTCAGAAACACCCTCCCTACATAAGTGAGTCAGACACCTCTACGGATTTGTATCTTATACCTTCAACAGCAACATAGCAGAGAAAGTAAAACTTGTAGCCGTCTTTAATAAAATATGAATCACAACAATTGGCCATAAAACTGTCTCATTCATTTCTTTTTTGTACATCATAAAATAAACTGAGACTGCCAGCTATATTCTGGAATAATTATTTATTTGATCAGTGAGGTGAAGGTCGGCCAAGGGCATCGGCAAAGCAGACACTTTCCTTCCCCCAGAAGGTCACTAAAATGGATACCATTGAGTTATGGTAACACTTGTTTAGAGCGCTTAGAAACGGAATGAATGTGGTACAAAGCACTAAAAAAACAAATTATTATAGGAGGCATAAAACCAAAAGACAAAATAAATTCAAATTCGAAAAGTGGATTTTCACGGAAAAAGTACCTTTTTTTAAGTGCATGTTACAATGGTAGGGGAGTTCTCTTCTTTACCCGACAAAGCTACACGGTGAAAGGAATATGCTATCAATTAGTGTCAATTTCACTAAAAGCATGTCCATGCCAACCACCTGACACTGACGAATTCGGGTCGAGATACACTTGGCCATCTTTTAGAGGGGTAATTCTTTGAAGAATGTTTAAAGCCTACTGTCAATTTCCTTTTATTTGGGTATTTTCCTGCCCCAGTTGTTTGTTTGGCTTCTCCCAAGTGAAAGCAGCAGGGATTTTAACCATAGAATGACTAGGAGGCCAAAAATCCCCAAAAAGGACAGCTTGGCAGAGTGTGTGTGGAGGTTGATGGCTAACACAGGTTTCAATTGTTTAAAGTCTTGTACTGTACAGAAGGGATTGCAATATGCAGAAGGGAGTCTAACACGATGTGGGATGATGGAAGCAAATACCCACCCCCACTCATGTGGGCATGGATTGGCCCCAATTCTAGATCGCCCTATTCCTTTGGATCAACGCTGCACAGTCCATGATGAGGAATGGGTAAACTCGGCTCCTTCGCACACCCACTACCTTTGATATGATTTGGGATTTATATAGCGCACGAATGTCCAGGGGCGTCTAGGCGTTTTGCGGAGGAGATTGCCGGAGATGGTATATTAGTTACCTTTCTCTCTGCATCAGATTGGGGGGGTGGTGTTTCAGGCACAGATCAGGGTGCAAATGTCAGGTTTCCCACTTGGGTGAACGGTATCACCTGAGCGTAGAACTTCATGTACCGGTACGACAGTTCTATCACGGGTAAGAAATTGAGCGCACATACAAATAAACGCAATATCGTACTTATTGACATGCGTATTGTGTACTGTCAACCATTTGTACATCCTTGTAGTATTGAAGGCTGTCCTGGGGTGCCTTTCCAAGGATTTCATCCCTGAGTGCTAAAGAAGAGCTCATTGATTAATTCACACCCCAGTGACCCCCCTAGACTGATGATTCTAGGACTTCTTTTGAACAAGTGACTCTTGAATAATTTGCTTCTTGTGCTTAGCAAGGTCATGCACAGGGTGACAGGGGTTGAGGCCACAAGACCTTGCACGGTACTCATGCCATCTCACTTACTGTTGGTCTTGAGTTTCCCCGGCTCACTGCTCCGGCTGCCCGCCTGGTTGATGGCCTTAACGGTGAAGATGTACTTGGTGCCACACTGCAAGCCGTGCACGGTGTAGTGGTTCTGTTTGATGTTGGGAACAATCATCCAGCTGTCAGCAGAGTTGCACAAACCTGCAAGTGGAAGGAAAGACATTGGCTTATTTCCGCCTTACTACCAGAACAACATACAGAGGCCCGTGCTGTGTGGCACAAGTTTCACAAGCAGTACAGAGTCTGCCCTGTACTTCCTTGACCAGGGACTCAGAGGTTCGGGTTAACATTCAATACTAAATTTCATAGATCCAAATCTGAATCATTGCAGCTCCAAAAAGCCTAATATATACATACATAAATATATACATACACACATATATATATATATACATACACACACACACACACACACATATATATATAGATATTTACACACACACATATATATCTCGCTCCTCATGCACCTTTGAGCGGATCACTCGTGGACGGGTGCTCTTAATGTGGCGGTGCCTTCACGTAATATCGCAGCTTCGTTCATTTACAGAAAGAGAACAGCACTCGCAGGGAAAGTTACGCCGGTGATTTTATTCCAGCGCCACAACAAACGCGTTTCGGAAAACTCCTTCAGTGTTTACACTACGCACTGAGAGGAGCCATTTAAATCACAATTCCTCATACACATAGACACTAAAAAAGGACCTAATAGCGTTTAACATGAGCGCCATCTTAGAACGGAGTTCTTGCTCGAATTTCAATACCATATCCATGTATATACATGGGCGCTTTCTGATATTGACTTAGCCGTGTATCGGCATCAATTGAACTTTCATAAATTGAAGACTAGCACGATAATACACATTACTTTTAAAATACATTACTTATTAAAGTTAACA
This sequence comes from Lissotriton helveticus, assembly GCF_964261635.1. Classification (NCBI taxonomy): domain Eukaryota; kingdom Metazoa; phylum Chordata; class Amphibia; order Caudata; family Salamandridae; genus Lissotriton; species Lissotriton helveticus. The sequence continues at coordinate 749,062,584 of NC_136069.1, read as the reverse complement.
TCTTATTCATCTCAATGTCGCGCATTTGAAAGCTTCTTAAAGAAATTCGCCATTAAGCCATAAATCAGCGTTACTGCTTAGGTCGCCCTGTTATATATTACATTTGTCTCTCATGACAGGCCCGCATCTCGTCATGTATTGGCATACAATTATCGTCTATTTGATAAAAACTCAACAACAGAAGCAGAACTAACAACAAAACTATATTCTATACAGGAAATCTTGTTTTTCGTCACCCTGGAGTAGTTATTTTCCCAGGTGCACTGACAACTCTTCCCCACTATTAAGGCCATTTGGGGCCTTAGTTTGTAAATCAATGATATAGCGGGACTCTAGCCTCCGCAGTCTCTGGACTCTATCACCCCCTCTGCTATTGGCTGGCACATGATCTATACTAAAGCAATGCAACAGGTCCCTGTTGCTTTGATGTTTAATAGAAAATGCCTAGCAACGGGATAATTCAGGTCTTTGTTCGTGATTGTGCGCAAGTGTTTTAAAACGTGAATCTTTACACTATGTATTGTGCTGCCTATGTATCTGAGCCCACATCCCACATAGGCATGTCAGACAATAGACAGTATAAGTTGTATGGCATGTCAGGAATTTCTTTATCATCTTCAGGTTTTTCCGCCCTGCTACCTGATAGGCGAGTACCCTTTTGCTATAGGACACGTCTTACATTTCCCGCAGGGGAAAAAACCTTTCATGTTTCTTAGTGTCCCTTGTTTACCTGGTATCACTTCAAGGTGGCTGTGGACCAATTTGTCACGCAACAATCTGGCCTTCCTGTATGTGATAAGGGAAGATGGGTGGATATCATCTCCTATGATGTTTCTGTTTTGAGGATATGCCATTTCCTTCGGAGTATAATCCTGAAAGAATTTGCATCATCCGAATAAGTAGTGATCAGCCGGAATTTCCCTTTATTCTTGTCCTTAATGTTGGTCATTTTGTCCTTACCATTGACTAGTTCTTTTCTCTGGATTCGCTCTTTCTTGAAAGGAGTCTCTAAGATATCAATGTTGTAGTCTCTGGGTAAAAACCTAGAGATACTCTCCTTTGCTGCTGATTTGAAATCACAATCCCTTGAACAGTTGCGTTTGAGTCTGAGGAGCTCACCATAGGGTATGCTATTTATTAGTTTAGGAGGGTGACTGCTATCGGCGTGTAAGATGGAATTACCCGCCGTCGGTTTCCTGTAAAGCTCTGTTCCCAGCACCCCTTCCTGAACGTAAACCCTGGGATCAAGATAGTTCACTGCCACTGAACTAATCTCCGATGTGAATCTTAAATTCACCTCATTGCCATTAAGATGTTGTATGAATTCCTCTGCAAGGCTCAGTGACACATTCAACACTAGGAAGAGGTCATGTATGTACCTGTGCCAAGCAACTATCTCCTTTCCCCATTTTTCATTATCACATATATATATAAATCACTCGAAACATGGGCAAAGCATAACCTTCAAACCATCCAACGGGATATGTATTCTTGAGTATTATTGATACACAGAACTGTAACACAAGCCCATGCAGCCTTGCAGGTGCAAGTTGGTCCAAAACCTTTCAGGCCTCCCAGCACAGGGTCCCCATTGAGCCCAAGGCCAATTACAGATATGGTATAGGCAGGGCCCCTCCTCACATTCTACAGCAGAGCACCATCATCTGCGTTACACCACACACAACGCCCATAAACAGGCATCAACTTACTGGAAATATTAACATTATCAACTCATAACAATTGTTGCGATTAAATTAATTGATGAGACCATGGTGCAGCGCAAACTATAGGAATAAAAATCCACAATCTAAAATAATAAAAAATAATAAAAAACATAATTAATTATGATTGTAAGGTGTCCAAAGGACACCCTATGATCATAATTAATTATGTTTATTATTTTAGAATTCTGTAAGCAGTATGAAAAAGAAAAAAAGATGCATGGGTCGCGATTTGAATAAGTATGACACACCCATTAACTACACGGCAATAGTTTGAGTAAGCAGCTGAAGTGTATTATGGGATTTGGAGTGTTGTAGAAAGGTTAGTCGATTACCATTGGTCCAGGTGAGATAACATCACGTGATAGAAAGGGGAGGGGCAGAGATTCCGTTTAAATCGAGGTGGGGAAAACGCCTAGTCAATCTTCCGGCGCATGATGTGAGGAGGACGAGTTTTTAACAGCAGGTATGAGTGGGTTTTAAAGAAGAAGTGCGTCGTTTTTCTGCAGCTTGGGTGTAGATTACAGAGGTTTAATCTCGAGAGCAGGTAGAGGGGAGAGGAGCAAGTTCTTAGGAAGGAGATGTTATGAATGAGGAGTAGGGAGGGAAAGAATGGGGGATTAAGAAGGAAGGAGGTGGGCGGAAAAATATATGCGCAAAATTGCAGTTATTTTAATGTGGGTTTAAGGCGTCTATATTTATGAGACGGAGTGCAATTAGCATACTTATAGAATACAATGAAATTGCGCATTTTTAAGATTGTAATGTACATCTCATTGTTAATTTCAGTTATCCCTGATGAAGGGCCCTCGAAATGCATTGGATATTAATAAAACTGCTTTTAATGGAAATTGCTTTTGTACGTGTTTTTGAAGAAGAGGTTCCGATGGCCCACTTAAACATGAGAAACTTCAGGAAATTGCAGTCACTTGCATGTGGATTTAAAAGATTACAGTGAAAGAGTGAATGGAACATGGAATTGAAAGGAGTGAATATAAGTAAAAAGTCTAAAGGAAAATGAACATTTGCAAAAGCAGTATTGGCTGGGCCACTGGTTTTGGGGTTAAAAGACAACCCCATCATGATGGTGTTTAGTAATAACGTGCAGTTTGGGCTAGGCACGTCACCAGTGTAAATACACGCATACAGGATGAATTCTGAAGGTTAAAACATGAGAAACTGCAACATTAAAAAGGTGTGCAACCCGATTACTTATGATGTTGGGGATTGGATAATGCCAAGAGGCAATATATTCCATAGTTGGAATCTGCCGTCAGATGGAAAGCACCCAGCCTTGCCGACATTCCAATTTGAGGTGCTGAGATTAGGATATGCCCACTGATTGAGGGTTTATCAAATTGGACCAGGCCATTCATGCAAGTGGGGTTTTTTATGCAGTTTTGCAGAAGAAGCAGAATGCTCGGATTGTTTCTGTACCTCCATTGGCTGTTGGTTACGCCCCCAAGCTCGCAGTCCAGATATAGTCGAATTTTCGTAGATAAAAAATCATACGGATTTGCACTACATAGACATTAAGGCGATTGCCACGTCTGAATAAGTTGTCAAACAGTACTGAATTCTGGAGAGCACCACCACATACACTTGAATTGTGCAGCGCATGTCCAGAAACCACAAAAACAACATCTTGCAGTATTATTTCTGGGCAGACTATGAAGAACTTCAATCTGCGCTATTTCCGCCACACAGCAACATTATCAAAATCACAAAGTACAAAAGGTCACATTTAGAGAAGTACATTTTAGGGTTTGCTGTGTTCTTTAAAAAGCATCCAAACATCTGTTCTTAATCCGAGGTCCTTTTTTCGATAAATTGCTAAAATTCAAGCCCGCCTCAACTCATTTGGCTCCAACTTTCATCGCAGAAAAATGCTTTTAGTCTGAAAGCTGAGCATATTTTCACAGAGGGAAGGAAAAAAAATCAGACCTAGGATGGACAGGCTGTATGGCACCAGGAGCACAGAGAAGGTGCTGAGGAGTATGATTTGGATTCACCGGACAAGTAGGGAAAGTGACCAGTGAAAAATAGGCTGATACACTGATACCAACAAAAATGTACAATGAGTAGTTAATCACACAATTTGATCTCAATTTTTAAGTATGGCAAGGGGGCAGGACTTCTGTCTCATGACGCCGGAGCAGAGTAGACTTGAAGAGTCTTATAGAACCACGGTATCGTCTTTGGCCAGGCACTCAACACCCCTACCACAAAAAATTACTCGCCATGGCCACATTCAGTGTAGTATGATCACTTCACTGTAGGAGCAGGACTAGTTAGTTACTCATGGTTTTGCTGAGGACTACAATCACTCTGTGGGTGAAGGAGGTTCCATTGCCCACGTCTCCAACCTATGGTAGCACTCTTAGACTCGTCGCTGCAATTCTGCTGTTGTGCTACTTATGCTTGCAGGTGAATGATGTCTTGTTGCTCTGACCACGCCACAGGACACTGCGATGTGGGTTTAACACTCAGTCGAGATTGCCACTCAAGCCACCATCACTGCCTTCCACGTGACCTTGGGTGCAGATGCCATGGTCTCCGGTCACCAGTGGGAGATGAATGTCATTCACAAGGTCTTATGGTTCGACAGTGAGCCAGATGTGCTTCCAGGAAAGAATCTGAAGTTCCAGCAGGTCAGACATTCTTCTCAGACTTCTTGCAGGCTGTAACTGAGGTGACCAGCACAAATCACAGCCGACTGCCACTTTCTGACCTTGCGGCTCACCTTATCACACATACAGCAAGTGCATTGCTTTACTGTTGAAAAGTTTTCATTAAACAATTCTGAACCAAAAATGAGATAAGATTTCACAGTTTTGCCCTGCGGCTTTGAAGGCCACCCATTTAAGAAACACCCCTGCAATGAACGAATGCCTTAAAGGCACACCACTACCACAAAATACCTGCATATGTCTATCCTTCTGACAATTTACTGTCCAATACTTCTTTTTTTGGTTTTATATAAACTCGTTGTTGTTTTGTTTAGTACTAACACGTGACTGTGCTCTCACCAAAGAGCCTAGGTAATCCCTTTTCTAAAAACGTAGCGCTACAAACACAATGGTTGAAGTCAGAGAGGTGGTTTTATCAGGCCTGCTGCTTCTATGCAGCATGAAAAGAAAATTTAAGGGAGCACTGGGTGCTAGAACAAAGTCAGGAATACAAGGTTTATTTCCAGTATATATGGAGTGATCCAGCTGAAATAATGATATATTGCCCACACAGCAGGAAATCTGTGCCTCGGTAATCATAACTAGGAGGATGTGCATTATGGTGCATTAGGGGGGAACAGCATTTACAATGCTGTTTCTACAATGCACAGCTTTAGAACGCAGTTGTTAAAACAACAGCGTTGTTACCACGCATGCCATTACATCACAAGTCGTATCAACGACTTGCTGTAGGGGGCGTGCAACACCAGGGAATGTGTTGGATTTTAAATCCAACACCTTCCCTGCTATTGCACAAACTGGAGTAGGAATAGTCATTAATAATATTCCTAAGTGCAGCGCGCTCCCTACAGCAAGTCGTTGATACGACTTGCGATGTAATGGCACGCGTGGTAACAACGCGGTCGTTACAGCGACCGCCTTGTAAAGCCATGGGTTGTGAATGTATGAGTGGAAACGTCATACATTCGTATGAGGGTCAGTGCACTACCTGTAAGAGAGCATTTTGATGTGTGCGCCGCTGCATTCCAAACTAACTGTAAACGGATTCATGAAGAGTAGAGTAGACTGCCAGACATGAGAAATGCAGTGCATAAAAGTATAAAATTAAAGCCAGGTGTACACGTTTCATGACCTTCTCCAGAATGTATGATCCCTCTTCAGTGCCCAGTCACATCACGGCAGTTCTGAATATCTTACTTTCCTATGTCAATTATTGGTTTGTGCAAGAACTTTTCTTTGATTTTATCACATTTGTATATTCCAAAATGCTGACAGTGCTTAGTATATAAATAAACCAATAAATAAATGAAAGGCCCAAGATTTTCCTCACAAAACCACTGTAGCTTGTACCATCCACTGCCCATACCACTTCTGGCAAACATCAGTACCAACAAATCGCACTCTTACCAATGTGACAATATGGACTATTCCATGACGTCCTAACCTGTAAGAATGGTCTAGATATGCGTGTGGTATTTACCATTGTAATACATTTTGAATTATAAACTCCCTGCTGAAATACTTTAAAAAAAATAGATGCCACCATGTGGTAGAATTCAAGTGTTAGGCAGTAACTGTTGGTGCGGAGTACCAGCAAACACCGGCACAAATTAAGCACTGGATATTGCTCTGTTAATGAACACACGCCAGTTGGGTCCATACACTGGAGGATAACTTAAGTGTCCATGGTTGTGTATCATGGTCAGTAAGAAGTTGTATTACAACAAACTAGAGGTGGGCAAGCCACTGAAAGCTCGAGCCAGGCTTGAGCCTGAAGCTTGGCTCTAGGTAAGCTTGAGGTCCTGTTGGAACCTCGAGCCCATAACAAGCCCAGCTTTCAAATGCCTTCTGCCTGCCACCCTCTACCCAGGATGTGGTGTTATGGCCAGAGCTGCTGATAAAATTTGAGTCTTGGGACTAGCTCAACATCCTGAGATTCTGGGCATATCACATAATCTCCCATGCCTATAAATAATGCATGAAACCTTGTGTAATGTAACTGGTGCTCATGTAAAGCACTTGGCCTTCGGGTTCAGTTCGTGCTATATTTAAAAATTGTTCCAAGAGGTAAAAACAAAGCCTTAACATAAGGAAAGACAAATGGATACCCATTTACCGGCTAATTTGAACAAAGTGAAAACCACAAATTTGAATAAATCGCAACTTCCCTACTTTAATTGTGTGAGGTTAGGCAAATATTTTATTTCACCAAAACTTTTCTCTTCATTATCGCATATGAAGCGACTTTATCATATTTTACTTGATGTTTGTGGCATGATTTATGCAGCAACTATTTACAGGCCTCGTCTCATGCTCGGGTTCTACGATCCGAGCCAGACCCTTGGCTCTACTGTTAATTTGTTGGCTCACCCACCTCTAAACAACGACCCTTTCCCTGCTTCCTATCATGTCTGTTTCCTGTGTGATCAGTGATATATTTAGTGACGAGCACATGATGCCGGAAAGAGGCTGGTTGGAAAATGATTGCTCTCTCTTTTTTTAAGATTATGTACCAAATTTGACTTTTTACTTGTCTAAATAGATTATTCGCAATTCTGGGGCATTTTAAATCTTTCCTTGCACTTTCAAAATGCACTGCCACTTTATAAAATGACTGTCTTTAAGGCTGCTTGCTGTGTTTGCATTTTCTCAGCTCTGGTTAAAAGTACTATGAAGTTTATAAAGAAAAGAAATGTTTATTTTTAGGATTTGGTATCATGCTCGATAAAATTTTAACAAAACTCACATACTTAAACATAACTGAATGATTACTGTTGTATTGGGTCTGATTAAGGACAATGAATTTTAAATGACTTGTTCTGGACGGCTGATGTGTCCTCGTGAATTCTAAATGCGCTACGCTGCTTTTTCTCGAAACCCATGCTTTTAAAGTACTCTATATATTTTCTTTTTATCTGTGCTTTTTATGGTTTGTCAAAAACTGAATAACGTTTTATGTAATTTGATTTGATGCTGGCAATAAAGAGAGGCCTTGGGTTTGCCTGTTTACACTGCTCCTGAGTGACTCCTGGCCTATCATGGAGAGTAAAGTTAGGAGAAGAAAGTCACATTTCCTTTTTTCCAAGAAAAAGATAGCCTTATCTCTGAGCGTTGTAACATAAAACTACACAATCAGCAAAGCAGAATTTGCAAACTCCAATGGTACACAACTGAAGCGCGCAAACCCAAACTCCGCTTTTATTTGTGTTGTCAGTGAAGAGAGGACGAACAGCCAAATTAGCACTTCTCTTTTTTGAAGTTCTTAAAAGCCACTGACCAGAACTGCAATTTAGGTGTTATCTTCCAATACTGCATACGTTAATTTACTTTGAATATATAAACGTCTACAGTTTTCATGTTCCAACAAAAGATCCCAAATAAATTCATGCATGAATGTTGCCATTGCACCAGAGCATCTCCATGACACGCCTATGGAAGGAAAGAAAGAGTGTGAGGAGAACTGGAAATCATAACAGAGTAAAAGGGAGAAAAAAAAGGAACGGGCAGAGGGAGTCCACCAAGCAATTAGGGGAGGGGATGTGTTCTAGGGGCTAGGGCAGTCGACCTCAGATCTGGGGAACTGGGTTCGAGTCTCAGCAACGACACTCAACATCCTGTGATTCTGGCCAAATCACTTAATCTCCCAGTGGTGAACAAAAACTGAATGTGTCCTTGTGTAGCGCAACTGATGCTAATGTAAAGCGCTCTGCTACCCGATAATTTCAGATCAGGTTTGCGCTATATAAAACTCTCAAAAAAAATTATAATTACATTACTCCAAACTAAACATTCTATTTGGACATGTATAATTCTAGAACGTTGAACCATATACCCTCAAGCTAACCCATATTATTTTCAAGTCTGTAGTAGGCCTTTCTGGAGGCTTGACCTTGGGATGTATCCTCGAGCCCTTTCCTACCATGGGTTTCCTAATGGACTTAAAAGTTCAGTTGTAGCTTAATTGCTTTGACAGGAAAGTCGAATAAGTGCCATATTAATCTGTTTAATACCTAGCTTTGATCAGTTTTAATACCAGCCCTCTATACACCAAGAGACAGATGTAGAACACCCATTCAATGAGCCATTTAATAAGGAAGCCTCAAAATATGACCTTGGAAATACAGCTTGGAACCTGAAAAACACAATTACGAGCTGCAATGGACTCAACAAAGGAAGTGTATGTTTAGATGCTTTTGACTCTGTATGACACAACTGAAGCTGCTGCTGTCACATAGGGTAGCACAAACACGCTCTAGATAGATGTCAAGGGGTAAGGGAGAGAGGGTAGGGAAACTGTACAATGAGATGGGGTAACAAACAGGGGAGAAGAAGAGCATGAAAAAAACGATTAAAATAACAATAATAGAAATGAATGAGAATAACATGTTAAATCAACAGCCTTTGTACAGCACAGTCTGTCATTGCGATGGCCTCGCAGCGCTGTCAGGCAGCCAGGGAATCCTTCCGCACATTTGAATGAATGATTCAGACATTTGCAATTATATCCATTATCAAAATATTGGCTCCACGCGTTTTAAACAATTTTTTTAGGTTCCAATTCTCCTAGTTAATTAGATTATATACATTGACTAAAACAATCAATCTAAATATTGCAGTGTTTGTATTTTAGGGTCGTTTCTATAGGATCTGATCTAATGTAGGTATAATTTGTATTGTTTGGAAGGTAGCCTATGGCCTATTTCAAGTATTTACCTAGCTTGCTGTGTGACTTCATGCCTAATGTTTTTCTCTTTGCATGTTAAGAGTGAGGGTGTGGCCAATTTGATAAAATTCGGCCATCACCTGCTGGGCTTTCTCACTCTTCGCCCAGGTAGGAGCTTTGCATTTCTCTTGTCGCATCCTGCTGTTCGGTTACGCATGCATCCTTTCTCGCAAGCTACTCTGTGGTGGATGTCTTTTCATTATGCTTTACCTCTCTAATTGTACTTGGAAAAGGAGCTGGGCTGAGCACACGAGACCGGGGCCTGACTTCCCTTTATTTTAGCAAACCAACCAGTACATGATCTCGCACCTTCGCAGAATTTCATGGCGTGTAGTAACAATAACAGTTATTCATTCATTGTTGGTGGCTCCTTATAGCAAACAATTCTTTACTCCTGTATTGTCTTTGTCAGTTGTAAACAGCCCGAAATGTTACACGTCACCAAAAATAACATGTGTTGCGCACAGATATCACAGTCCTCTGCATGCACACCTCCCCAGGAACCTAGGTCATAAAGTCCAAGTTGCAAAAGCTGGGAAGACACTTTTAAGTTAATAAGGCGTTTAGATTTTGTAACATATTCTAACTTATTGTAGGAGTCACAAAGAATCTCCGCACTAGGTCTAGAAACCAGCACGAGAAACTGATGCAAAAACGTGCATCTGCATAACATTTTTGGGGGCTTCTTTCCCCATCACAAATATTTTACCATATGAAGAATCCAGATTCCAGCCCCATGAAATAGGCGAGTCTTCTACATTATAGAAACGCCCAGACTTACTCCATCTTTGCACGGGAGTAATTTTGCATGCGAGAGCAGGGTGGGAAACCCTCAGCCCATTGTTTGTTATACACGCAGACGTGTTGTGCGTGGGTGCTCACTTCTTGTCTTGTTTGTCCTGCCTACACCCATTTGCGGAATGTTAACATCTCAGCCCTTGTATTTACGAATGCCACATTTCTTTACTCGGAAACGCACTTTGCACGAGCACTTTTACAAGAATCCTGATTCAGTGGATCAGATTTGGAAGTGACTCTCACAAATTGCCTTGTGTGTGCACCGATTTGGAATTTAGGGATTCAAAAAAAAGTTCTTGAAGTGGTTTTGCACACACCATGCCTTTAGAGAAAACAACCGAAACAATGAGGGCGTTTCATGCACCCTCTCTACCCTAACTCAAAAGTAATAAATACAAATCAAATTCTGTACTATAAAGGATTTAGCTCATTCCTTTTGTTTCCAGCCCCAGGATGAAGGATTTCAGAAGCAAAACTGATTTCATGTCTAGATTCATCTTTGGTAAAGCTGCTTAAGCAGTGTATGAAGATTCACAAAACTCATTTGTCAAAATAAGTCTGTTCCACCTTCTTGTTTTCATCCATGTTTATCAGTATTTGATCTTGTAATTAATATGTTGCATTTGTTGTATTGCTAATGAGATATAGTGACCTTGAGTATTAAACTTCCGGTTGATTCTAATTACTAAAATATTCTGATCACTTTTATTAAATAACATACATTGGGAAAGTGTACCCACTCTTAATTTAAAAAATATATATATTATTTTGAGGACAAATCACAAGCCAATGGATTTATAAGTGGCCTGCGATCACCTTAATAATGCAGGATGAGGTAAATGACGAGGATGCATGTTCCAAAGAGGCATCGTTCGTAAACAAAGCTTATGATGATCAACTCTTATGACACATAGGTGCTGCGTTTGAAAAGGATGGAAGGCGGTGTGTTGTCCACATGTTGAGATCTAGATCCCACCAGCCTGCACATGAGTGAGCTATAAATACTTGGAAAACATTTTGTCCTAACGCATGTTCACACTGGTTTACTCTTATACACCATTTGTTTCATCAATGTGCTGGTTCTTTCTAGCCCACTTTTCCATGCCTGGAATCTATCAATTACTTCTACATACAGGGAAAGTTCAGCCTATTTTTGTAAAAATGCAGCGCAAGCCATGACATACCTGCAGCGGAACACACGGGAAAGAGCTGTAATAAAAAAATTCAAGCCCTACTAATATCTACTCTTTTGGATGGACCCTCTTTTTACTTTTGTAGATGATGCAGTTTCGGTATTTTATGTACACAAATATCTACCTGTTTTGCAATGAATCCTGAAAGTGCCATATTGTGGCAGGGAAAGAGAGAATCCAAAGGTGCTAAATGAGGATCACATATCTCCCTCAGTGCCCCAATCGACTCTTCTTAAACTGAATCATGCTACCAATATGCCCATATGTAAATCAAGTTCTAGTAAAAATTAGGGCTTGTGCTTCATCTTGGATCTTCGAACCATCTAACACGATTAAGTTAAGCTATTTGATGACAATAAGGTTATAAAATGTGGAAATGTAATTGTGCACATATCCAGCTCTAATACTTTAGAATATGAAGTGCTTAAATATCACATCTCCTAGATTCCTACATTGTGCAATGAAATTCACTTGACTAGATATCCTATTGCAGTTGGCCATGCTGTTGCCCACAAAATCAGTTGTGGAAATCTTAGTTTCTCTGGGTAGAGTCTGTTTAGGTCGAGCCTAGCCAAAGCATGTGCGTTCTCTTTGAGACATGCTGTATTCGCTCTGTTGACTTCGTCAGACACGGTCGCTCCCACGCTCCCTGGCTCCAGTGGTATCGTTACTCCTCCATTGACCTCTGACCATCTGTGTGCCTGTAATTGATCTGCGCATTTGCATTAGCGCTTCTGATTGTACATTTATTTTAGCGCTTTTGATTGTGCATTTATTTTAGCGCTTGTGATTTACTCTTTAGTCTGCTGACTTTGTGCCACTCATAACGCTACAGCGTTTCAGGTATTAAGCAGCTTAGCATCGTTTATGCCATAGATATAATCTGCGCGACGGAACGGAGCTGCGCTCTATCTATTAACATTGAAGGTGCCTGCTTAAAAAGCGCTTGTGAACGTTTTCAGTGCCCCAGCCTCACTCGACTTTTGACCTCCTCCATCTTGTCTGTTGTTGTTTCCCTGAGCCCTTCCTCCTCGCACCGCTCCCGCCTCCCTGCCGCCCCTCCCACGCCCCTCCCCCCCTCAAGGAGCTTAAATGACAGATGTGCCCACGCGCAGCGTCCACGCGCTACGGCCGCGCCGAAGGTGCGCCAAAGGTAAGCCCGTCTACGCCCGTCCGCGCCTGGACCGCGCCCAGCGCCAAACCCCCTGGTCCTCGTAATGTCCACCCCCCCCTGATTACTTACAATGCCACCTCCCTCCTAGCCCTGAACCCCGGCCGTTCCCCCAACTGCGTCCAAGCCGCCCCTGGATACACCCATGGACCCTTTTCCTGCAACTCCTGCAAGTTCGACGGCACCAAGAACAACTCCTCATCTACGAACACACAACAGATATCCGACCCCAACCACCTACAATGCATCCTGCTCAACACCCGCTCGGTCCACAGGCACGCCATTGACCTCTGGAATCTTCTAGACACCATCTCTCCGGACGTCGCCTTCCTAACAGAAACATGGATGAATGCCACATCAGCCCCAGACATCACCATTGCCATCCCGGAAGGCTACAAGATCATTCGCAAGGATCGTACCGGCCACACAGGAGGAGGCATCGCTATCGTCCATAAGAAATCCATCCGCATCTCAACCAGCTCAGACGTCAATCTCGCCAACTCTGAACACCTTCACTTCCAGATCCACACCGACCCCAAGACCACACTCAGAGGCACCCTCCTTTACAGGCCACCAGGACCCCGCGCACAATTTAGCGAAGACATCACGGACTTCATCACTCCACACGCGCTCCCCTCCGAGGATTACATCCTTTTGGGAGACCTCAACTTTCACCTTGAAAAGAACAACGACCGCAACACCACCACCCTCGTGGACAACCTCACCAACCTCGGACTTAAACAACTTGTCACTACCCCCACCCACATCGCAGGTCACACACTCGACCCTATCTTCACCTCCAGCAAACATGTCTCCTTCAGCCACACCACAGCTCTCTTTTGGACTGACCACAGCTGCGTTCACTTTACCTACAACAAGCCCACATCCAACAACCACCCCCAACCCACTCTGCAAAGAAACTGGAAAAAAATAACCATCGACCAGATCTCCTCATCGCTTCTTCAAAACCCCCCAGACCACTCCTCTAACCCAGACCAAGCAGCCACCAACCTCACCCAATGGTTATCCAACAGCGCCGACATCCTAGCACCACTGAAAAAACGACAAATCAAACTAGGCAGCAAGAAGGCCTCCTGGTTCAACGATGATCTTAAGAAATCCAAGAAACTCTGTCGCTCCCTTGAGAAGACCTGGAAAAAAGACCCAACCACCAGCACCAAGGACGCCTTCAAAAACGCCACACGCATACACCACCAACTGATCCGGAATGCCAAGAAAGCCGCTTTCAAGGACCGACTAGATAACAACGCCCACAACAGCAAGGAATTATTCAACATCGTCAAGGAATTTACCAACCCCTCAGCCAACTCCAACGACATCACCCCCTCTCAAGCCCTCTGCGACTCCCTAGCCTCATTCTTCCACAACAAAATTGCAGACATCCACAACAGCTTCGACAACCGACCCAAAGACCAACCCACCCAACCCCCTGCAGGACCCCATCCTCCCCTGAACATCCTCAAGGACTGGAAGCCAATCTCCACTGAGGACACCATCCGTCTGATGAACTCTATCCACTCAGGATCCCCCACAGACCCATGCCCTCACCACATCTTTGACTCCATTATAGCACCGCACCTCCGAGACGTCATCAACTGCTCCCTCAACTCCGCAACCTTCCCGGAAAGCTGGAAACACGCCGAACTCAGCGCCCTCCTGAAGAAACCCACAGCTGACCCCACCGAACTCAAAAACTACCGCCCTATCTCACTCCTTCCATTCCCGGCCAAAGTCATCGAGAAAGCGGTCAACAACCAGCTCGCCGCATTCCTCGAAACCAACAAATCCCTAGACTCCTCACAATCCGGCTTCCGAGCCAAGCACAGCACCGAAACCGCCCTCATCGCAGCAACAGACGACATTCGAACTCTACTGGACAATGGAGACACAGTCGCCCTCATCCTCCTCGACCTCTCCGCAGCCTTCGACACGGTCTGTCATAGCACCCTTTTACAACGCCTCAGAAACGTCGGAATCCAAGGAAAAGCACTGGAATGGATCACCTCATTCCTCACCGGAAGAACCCAGAGAGTCCGCCTCCCACCATTCAAGTCAGAAGCCACTGAAGTCATCTGCGGCGTACCACAAGGATCTTCACTCAGCCCCACCCTCTTCAACATATACATGAGCCCCCTCGCGGTCATCGCACGCCAACACAACCTCAACATCATCTCCTACGCCGACGACACTCAACTGATCCTATCACTCACCAGAGACCCTAACACTGCCAAAACCAACCTGCATGAAGGAATGAAAGAAGTAGCCGAATGGATGAAGCACAGCCGTCTGAAACTGAACTCAGACAAAACAGAAGTCCTCATCCTAGGCACCTCCCCCTCCGCCTGGGATGACTCTTGGTGGCCAGAGGCCCTTGGAAAAGCACCCATCCCGACAGATCACGCACGGAACCTGGGCGTCATCCTGGATTCCTCACTCTCGATGAACAGACAAGTCAACGCCGTTTCTTCATCTTGCTTCAACATTCTTCGCATGCTCAAAAAAACATTTCGCTGGATCCCCACCGAAACTAGAAAAACAGTCACCCACGCTCTGGTCACGAGCCGACTGGACTACGGAAACACCCTCTACGCCGGTACCACCGCCAAACTCCAGAAAAAACTCCAACGCATCCAGAACGCTTCAGCCAGACTCATATTAGACATCCCGCGTAAAGAACACATCTCTGGTCACCTGAAAAACCTCCACTGGCTCCCCATCAACAAGAGGATTACTTTCCGCCTCCTAACCCACGCACACAAAGCACTCTACGAAATCGGACCCGAATGCCTCAACACACGACTGTCCTTCTACGCTCCCCCCCGCCAGCTTCGATCCTCCAACCAAGCCCTTGCCAATGTACCTCGCATCAACAAAACCACCATGGGAGGTAGATCCTTCTCCTACCTGGCGGCTAAAACTTGGAACTCACTTCCCACTCACCTTTGCCTTACTCAGAACCACCTAGCATTCACAAAGCAACTTAAAACATGGATATTTGACAAATAATTCCCCACCCTTCCCCTAGCGCCTTGAGACCCTCTGGGTATGTAGCGCGCTATATAAATTCATTGACTTGACTTGACTTGACTTGGAGTACATATTACCCATTGCCTTTTTATTAATCGCTTCGATTGTCCCACAAAAATGCTTGCTTGCTAATCCTTCCTCTTTGTCCCTCCTTTTTGTGTTTGACTTCATCCCACGGAGCACCGCCCAATTACTGTTAACATTACACTTCGGTGTTTATGTGTTGATTTGGGGGACTATTTTTTTCATTGATTCCTGCTAGTGTCACTGTTTGTCTGTCTTTTATGGTTCAGCTTCAGCGACTGTCACTCAATCACCCCGTCCTGTTCAAATACCGAGATGGAATGTCAGACGCTTTAGACACTGTTGTGAAATCTCCTCTTTAATTTTCTCTGCCTCCAAATAGCGAGGATTTCCCCCAGACCCCTCCAGATTTGCTGTTTGTTGCTTTAGCATCCTCGGTCACCAGACCTTCAGCAACTCAACCTTGCAGCACAGTTAAGGGCAAGGCTTGGGCAACTCCTGTAGCATTTTCTCTGATGCTTGCTTATGTAATGTGAACTCAAGCGACCCGTAACTACATTACACAATGTCAGATTAATTTTTGGGGGCATTTTTATAGCGCGCGAACTTGACTGACCCAAAGGTATTGAATTGCTTTACAAAAGCGCCAGTTACAGTACACAAGGTCAGGCTAATTTTTTGTTCTAATGTGCGCGGAGATCAAGTGATGTGCCACTCCTGTTTATTAATTATTTCCCCTCTAGCAGGCTAACGGGAGCAGCATTCATCCCTCTCACATTGCTGCATGATCGCCCCGCTGCCTCTTCCTGTCGTCCTCCTCGTGAAAAGACATTTTTTATTACATAGTGTGAGATTTCGATGAACGCAAGTTACATTACACAAGGTCAGATTAATTTGTGGGGGTATTTTTATAGAGCACAAACTTGATTGACCAAGAGGTATTTTAGCGCTTTACAAAAGCACCAGTTACTTTACACAAGGCCAGGTTAATTTCTTTGTTGTTAGGTGCGCGGATATTAAGTGATGCAGACACCAACCCTTTATATTTAATTATTTCCCCTCTCCTCACAAATGGGAGCATTTTGCTGTTGTTACTATATCCAGTGCTCCTGTTGCCAGGGGGCTGGGGCAGAGGGCGGGCCAAGGGCTTGCTGGTAATTGCATGATGCGAGCAGTGTTTTGAATGGAAAACTCTGAAGAAGGGTGCCTGGTGAATAGAGACCTGGGGTGGAGGGATGTGACGACTCCTCCAATGCAAAGTTCAGCACTGCTTTTTTCCTAGGCTGTTCAATACTTTAGTGATGTAGTATCACACAGAATGTTACAGTGCTGTTGAATTGCATCAATGCACTTATCTTTCTGTCTGTGGGCGTTAAATGTCTTGGAATGTATCCATAAATGTTCTCTATGGCAAGCATGTATTCCTGAATGACACTGCATGACCCAGTGTGTAGTAATTGTATAGCTCCTCAATCCCTGGTGGCACAGCACCTTGGATAATGTGCTGCATTGCTAAATATTTATATTGTCCCAAAGGCGAGACCTACTGGCTATGCCAATGATTGTTTTCTCTAGCTAGAAATATCAATATAGGACTAGCTAGGTTGTGTTAGTGAGACTCAGGAGGTACATCTGTGGGCAAACCATTAGGTTTGGTCATGAAGCCCTCACACACCAACCTAGTTGGTGTCATGCTTCATCATCGGGCCCACCACAGTGACACCGAATGTGTCCCGGGTGTGCTGCGACTCCAGATTACTGAGGAGCTGGTATGCTTACTGAGTGTGCAGTGATTGGTGAGTATGAACGTGAAAAGTTAAAAGCTATACAGGTGGTCCCAGTTCCCAAGGGTGAAAGGTAAATTTTAATATCTGGGCCCCTGTTAGCAAGATAAAAAGGCTTGTGGACGATGTGGAGTGTATTAAGAGCTCCTACGTCCTTTGTGGTCTACATGTTTCAGCCAGGCCTTTTGGTTAAAACTGGCTTTCCTCAGGACCAATGAGTATGTGTGGGTGACAATAAACTATATTAAGTGACTTGGTGTGTGGTAAAAAGTGTCGCACTCGCTAAGGTGCTGTACGTGTTAGAGGGGGATTCCCTCTGCTTTAACTTGCTACTTGCTGTTAAAGCCTCATGGGTCACTTGGCAGGGAGGGGAAGAAGACCGGTAATTCCGATCAGCGTGCTCCTGCGACCTATCGCCTTTTTATCTTGCTAACAGGGGCCCAGATATTAAAATTTACCTTTCACCCTTGGGAACTGGGACCACCTGTATAGCTTTTAACTTTTCACGTTCATACTCACCAATCACTGCACACTCAGTAAGCATACCAGCTCCTCAGTAATCTGGAGTCGCAGCACACCCGGGACACATTCGGTGTCACTGTGGTGGGCCCGATGATGAAGCATGACACCAACTAGGTTGGTGTGTGAGGGCTTCATGACCAAACCTAATGGTTTGCCCACAGATGTACCTCCTGAGTCTCACTAACACAACCTAGCTAGTCCTATATTGATATTTCTACATATAACCAGGGGACCCGGACTAGCTTACCTAGTCCTCTCTCTCCCTTTTGATTTGCTGCTGTTTTCTCTAGCTGCCATCTATGGCCTTGAAATGTACACCACTGGACTGAGGCTGGTACACCCACATCAGAAATGGACAAAACACTCATGATGACATGCAGTGACTACGTCCTCTATTTTTCATACAACTAAGCAGTCCTTCCCTTAAGATCAGCTAAAAATGACAAGCCAATCAGGAATGGATGGTACTTTAACTGTATGCACCCTGTGCAGATGTAACTTGGTTAAGTAGAGCAGGGGTGACTGTTTGTAGTTTAGACATCGAAAATATTTTGCCTCCCCCCCCCCCCCCCCAAAAGAATCTGCTATTAAGGTCCAACTTCGGCCTTGCTCAAATCACTGAAGCTAAATCCTGTAGACGGTTTGGTGTGCAGTCTCTACCATCAATTATCACTTTTGATGTCATGCAGTATGTACTGACTGTTCTGTCCCACAGCACCTCAGAACAACACAATATTCAGAAGTAAAATACTCAGGCCATCCATATTTCTCAATTCCTCCCCTCTTGTTTTGAGTACTCAGCGATTCATGAAAGGCATCCATTGCAAGAATGGAACTCTCATTCCCTACATTTAAATCTCAGTGAAACAACGTTTCTTTATGTAAATCCACAAGTAATGTGATGTTTGCAAGCAACAAGGCACACAGCCCCTAGAGAAGCCCGCATATAATGTGCTGTAGAAATGCTATTGATATCACCAGGTCCAAGTTACTACACTTACGGCCAGATGTACAAACATTAGGAATACCAAATCTCCATTAGGAAATCAGTTTTCCTAATGTATGACACTATTAGGAGTCTCATTTGTGATTCCTAGCGGGTAGTAAATAGGCCTACCGCATGCATGTTAATGAGGTATGTCGCAATTTGCAACCCATTAGGACTCACAGTCATCATAGCGATGGTGGCCTGCTGAAGTCAGCAGACCACCATGTCTGAGATTGCTTTTTAATAAAGTCTTTTTTTTTAATTCAGCCCGTTTTTACAAAGGAAAAAAATTAAACTTTGCAGTTTAATTTTTATAGAGTAGGCAGTGGTACGCGGGACCACTGCCTACTCTTAAAAAATATTTTTGTAATTGTTTCAAAGGGGAAGGGGTCCCCAAGGAACCCCTTTGCGAATGGGTTAGTAAAGTAGAGTATTACTGTTTTGAAACCGGAATTTGGCCACAAAACATGAATACATATTAGTCTAATTCGGTAGCAAGCATAAATTGCGATTCGGTAAAAAGTTACTGAATCGCAATTTGCATTTTGTACATTATAAAAAGCTTTTTTGCAATCGAAAACAGGCCGATTCTGTGCAGCGGGAGGTTCGTGACCGCAAAAAAGCTTTGTACATCGCGGCCTTAGTTTCTTCATCTGCGTCTAACAGAGAGACCCCTCAGGATGTCACAAAAGCCATAGCTCCAAACACGCTGTAAGATTAGGTGAAAGCTGTCAAGTCAACAGAGTGTCCACAACCATCAGGAGCATAACCACAATGTCCACAGCAAGAATAACATTTCCCTGTTCTTTGTCTTAAGGGTAGGAAACACGTGCTGGCATTAAAGCCAAGACAAAGAGAGGCCTTTCTCGTCCCACAGAGCTATGCAGCATCCAGAGGTGTTAAGAGGAGGAGTCTGTCAGGAACTGCCCATGCCTATGGATCACCTGCAAAACTTGACATGGTGCAGGTGTACTAGGTCCATCAATTGCATGTTTTATGCAAATATCTATCAATGTTCCCAAAGGACTACCTGTCATCAGGGGCATCGTAGTAAATGTTTTCCTTTTACACAAAAGAGTAATCTAGAATTTTAGTACAAAAGGGGTTCACCAGGCCAATAAACCCCAGAAGGTATTAAATGCCTTGACAGGAGCATAGGTTCCCGATTATATGGTACCATGTGGTAACGTGATCTACCCTGCCTCGAATTAAAGCATTTAAGGAAATTGTGTAGCTTTAAAAAAAACAGCAGAAATAGATTTTAATTGATCGTCTGGGATTTAAAATCTTATAAGAGTACTGCTGTACGTATGGATTTTGTAAAGCAACAGAAGTTATTCATTCCTAGGGTTTATTATAGTAAGCATCATTTTGGCTGGCCGCTTCAAAGCGATAACAGGATGGGGCGAAAGTGGGTAAGCCCATTAGGAAGATACCTACCTACATAAAGGCTGTTGAAGGAGCAGAACAGTTGGAGCGTTAAGTGCTCTGTGTAACTTTAGTAAGTCAGATTAATGAATGAAGACAACCTAAATCCAATTAAAGGATGTGGATGCACAACACACTTACTGCAGTAGTTAATGAAAAGGGACTAATTAGGATTTCTATCACTTACTGAAAATGTTTATCCAAAACAATACCCCCAAACCTATGACTCTCACTACCATCTTCCCCAGTGCACCATGGTTCTTAGGCTGTCGCACTCTGATTGGTCACAATGGATACGCTAGCAAGAAGATTTAAGAATCACTGTAGTGGATTGGTACAAAGGGAGCGGCAATCAACAGATGCAAGGTACTTAGCTATTTTCTATTTGATTATCATACTGAAATTAATATTTGTTCCTCGCTTCTGTAAAAACAAACCATTTTTGGCATCGCTGCATCAAGTAGATTTCTGCAGCCCCAAACAGCGGAAATCCTGCAGGACTGAGACAAGGTTGGTCTTAGGTTTTGCAATTGAAGCGGTGCCCTTGGAGAACGCCGCACGAGCTCTTGATGCGGTGTCACTGCCCTGCTGTGCGTTATTAATGAGCAGCTTTATTAACATTAAATATTCATTCGGTGTAATATCCTCTTTATGCGGACATAGTTTTCAGCACATTACCAGAGGCCGTTACATGGCGTTTTGCAGTGTGCCGTAAATGCTGCAACGGATCCTAATGCACTAGTACCGGGGTTTGCGGAGACACAGGATGCAAAAACGGAGTTTATAGCGTGTTAATGCTCTGTCCAAACCTTTAGCCATTCCTGCCAATGTTATGTGGGAAATATCCATTAACTGTGCTTGAGGAGTTGACATAACAGTAAGGACTTCCTTCTAACAAGACTTTGTTAGAGTAATATCAGCTTTGACATCTATAACACTAGTGGAGTACAGAGATTAAAGTATTGTTTGAACACATTTGAAGTAAACCAGAGTAGGTTTATGCAGGCTATTATTGAACGTTTACCTACTTAAGGCCAACAATAGTATTACTGATGTTTCTACAGCAGTGAAATATAGGTGGTTATGGAAGACTAAAATCCTATCATACAAGAGAAGAATGCAGCCGCCTTCCAGGTTTTTCTTCTCTCATTAACCCCTCCCATGCTCATGACGAGCTCAGCTCGTCATAAGCCACGGTGGCCGTGAGCTGAGCGCGCCATAACGGCCGCAACGCTCGCACGCGTGGCTAATTCCCCCGCTGTGCTGAACGTTCTACAGAAACGGATGTGGACGTGACGAGCTCAGCTCGTCATGAGCACACGGCTACCGTGGCTCATGACGAGCTGAGCTCGTCAAGAGCCCCGGGGCGCTGTGCACGCCCCCCGCCCCCCCAGCACAGCGGGGGAATTAGCCTCGCAGGCAAGGGGTTAATACTATTTTTCCTTGTCTTTTTTGTCAAGAACTGTCTCCAGACTTAGGCTCTTGCTGTGCTACAGCGCAGGCCAGATTACTTTGTTCTTAAAGAGTCAACTCGCTCAACGGTGGTCTGGTCCCTGTATTACAAGCCTGGGATGCTGCAGACTTTCATCTACACCAAAAATAATATTATTAGTGTGTATGCTATAACTTCTCACAGCAGAGCTCTTACATTGGGATGAAATGTAATATAAGGTAAGGTGGATTTGTAGAGAGCTGCTTTTCACCTGTGAGGGTAACCAGGCGCTGAGTAGCTGAGAGTAGACATGCGGTGAGGCTGGGCCTGAGTACAGTCAGTTTCAATGGTCTAGCAAGAAGACTATTGAAAAGCCAGGTCTACAGCTTCTCGGGGAATTCAAGAAGGGAGGAGGGGGCCGATGTGTTGTGGGTGGTCGTTCCAGGATTTGGTGGCTTAGCAGGAGAACGATCAACCCCCGTTCTGCTTTTTGGATGTGGGTGTGTGCGCGATATAGAGTGGTGCAGAGCTAAGTTGCCTGGTGGGTTGGTGGAAGTGAAGCGGTGCTTGAGGTATGCGGGTCCTATGTTGTATAGTGACTTGAATGCGTTTGTGAGAAGTTTGAACTGGCAGTGCTTCTGAATGAGGCGGTGGTCGTGCTGTCTAAAGAGTGGTGTGGGTAAAGTGCAGGAGGTCGAGGACGAGTCTCGCTGCAGTGGTTTGGATGGTTTGAGGTCTGTGAAGAAGATGGGTTTGGATGCCGGATCCTCAACGTGGGGAGCTTCTGGTGATGAAAGAATAAGTTACTTTCACCCAGCAAGTTATGGTTACTTTGTATCTTCAGTTTTACGTTTTCTGGATACTGATTCATATTATCTGGCCTCTCAAAGGCTTTCCTGCCTTCTGAAGGGAACATTCAATGGATGTAGGATAAAAGGGAGTAGCCTAAATCTTCCTTACTCACCTTCCCTTAGGGAAGAAGGAGTATGACAGTGCTGGAGCTCCCATCCGCAATTTTGGCTGCACAAGAACGGTGAGTCGGTCACAATACACAAAGAGAAAAGAGGAGCTTATCAGGAAAAAAAAGACTTATGGTTCTCTAAATGGTCCTCTTTAAAAGACGATTTATCTCTTGATGGATTTTAAAACTATGAAAAGCTACATAACTAATAGATCAATAATAGCAAATACTTCGAAAATTAAAGGATAGGTGGCAGATTTGCAGGTCAAAGATCAGGGATTTAAAGTTAAGCTTGACTTCATGGTGTAATAAATCTCCAATGGCCTCACCATGAGCTAAAGCATGAGTCACACACAAATCAGAGGTTAAGAAGCAAAGCCAGGTCACCATCCTTTTGTAGAGAAGCACTTTTAGCTTCAACCCATCTGTTGCTCCATGCTTTTACATTATGTTACTTTCATCCAAGCCGCAATGAGTATTTGGACAGGAAAGTATTGTGCCTCCCTTTAAAGTACAAATCCTTCCACCCAAGCATAACTTTTTTATTGTATTGGAGAATAATTACAATAGAAACACTGCAGGGTTTGTATTGGCGAGTTTATCCGCACAGACAGAATGCACAGAAAATCTTCTAGAAGACAGTATAAATAGAATACTTTGAAACATGGATCTCAAGAAAATGTCGAGAAATGGAAGACACTCACTGATAACATCTGACTGACTCATTGTGCACTGTTATATTATAAATACTTGTTACTATTAATTTGAAATGTATGAATACCAATACATGTGACTATTTGACTGAAATGTATAAATACTAATAAATGTGACTATTTGATGATTAAAATCAATAAAAAGATTTATTGAAAAAATGGATCTCAAGGAAGAAGGAGTCTATTCTGCAATCATCTCCAGGCTCAACATTATCTTGACGCGTGTTAAATATCCTGGACAATTAGTTGTCATGTTCAAATGTGACTTTTCACCAGAAAGTTCATGTAAGAATCTGACCATGGTGGTGGTGTTCAAAAGAAGTCTTTTGTGTCAGAAAATACTTCAGAAATAATGCTAGAAATGTATCCAATTTCATCAGTTAAAAGTGCTTGTCCCATAAGAAATTATGTTTTTTCAGAAATGAACCAAGGAGGAGTGACCCCACAACAAGTTGCAAAAGATGATTTATAACATCAGGGAATAAAGAAAGAGATCTCTCTTTACATTGCTTGATTGAGAGTTACACCTTCATGCACTGGTTAGAACTCTTTTGTGAAGTTATGCAATTTAGAAATGTCCAAGCAGTAAAATATAAATGAGAGCATGGTCAAAAAGACACACTAACTGATACTATGAGATGACCTAGTAAACCATTAATAAAACATTAAGCCAAAGTGGTAAGAACAACTGATGCCTTTCGATGCACACATCTAGTAGTCAGAGATACAATTGATGCACCTAGGCCAAGGGTACTCTTCAAATGAATATTTATCTTTGAGCATATTAAGCGCTTGTAACATACACTTCACTTATTAGTACATGTTGTTACTGGCAGATGTGATAGACTTCCAGGTAGATCTAGGTGTGCCTAAAGTAGGATTGCTAGATCTTCTAAGGCAAAATATGATTGTGATGAATTATATCTCAAATTATACCTTACCAGTGATATGCATATGAAGGCCTAAAAGAGCCTACTGTTTGTGGCAAATACACCTGGAATGTTCCTTGCCTGGCTAGCAAATATAAACTTCCATTAACTGTAATAATGTATTTTATTTGTATGGCATATTTATTTAAACACCTTTTGTTGGACTTGGCGCTTTCTGCAGGGTCATTCTCAAACAGTTTGCCTTCACTCGTCCCATTTTTGGTGAATTTGTTTTTGTTGGCCTTAGGACTCTATGACCTTTACCCATGATATTTACACCAACAAAAGAATAGCAGTGGGTCAAGGGACTAACTGAATTATGTATCCTACAGTTATCAACAAATGTGTTTGAAAACAAATGTGAAGTCTAGTGAGGGGAACCACTCAACATGAACGAGTTCCCATCAGTCCACCATCGAGACCGCCCTTCATCATCTGGGTACTCTCAAACATCAAGAGTGCTGATACCCACAGCAGACCGGCAGATGCTATAAGCCTAATCTGGGGTGTATCAGTAAAACAAGGCTCAGATGTGAAAAAACTGTGTCTATGAGGGAACTGAATAGCAGTGCTAACTAAAGTAAAAGTGATTAAGTGAAAAACAAAAGAAATATTCTAAAATTGGATAGTGGTGGGGGGAAAAAACTTTTAATATGCACCCCTTCACTCCCAAATCAATAAAAACAGTGCAAATAGTAGTGTAACAAATAACTACCAATGAGAATCTTAGGCCGACATGTTTCTGCAGTCACTCGGAGCCATGTGGTCTCCTGCTGCTTCCTCAGGACCATTAATGCTACTGCTATACATATAAAAATAAGAAAGAGCACTGCTATTCAGTTCCCTCATAGACACAGTTTTTTCACATCTGAGCCTTGTTTTACTGATACACCCCAGTAAATAGCTTATAGCATCTGCCGGTCTGCTGTGGGTATCAGCACTCTTGATGTTTGAGAGTACCCAGATGATGAAGAGCGGTCTCGATGGTGGACTGATGGGAACTCGTTCATGTTGAGTGGTTCCCCTCACTAGACTTCACATTTGTTTTCAAACACATTTGTTGATAACTGTAGGATACATAATTCAGTTAGTCCCTTGACCCACTGCTATTCTTTTGTTGGTGTAAATGTTTAGTTAGGGGGCATAGCAGTTTTAGTCGTTAATCTTCCCCTAGGACCCTCTTTTCTGGTGTTTAGCTTTACCAATGATAACCAGTGCTAAAGTGTTTGTGCTCTGTGCTCAAAACATGACAACATTAATTTATACCCAATTGATATATTTAATGTACTTATAGTACATTTGCACTACATGTGCCCAGGGACCTGTAAATTATATACTACTAGTAGGCCTGCAGCAATGATTGTCTGACCCACCCAAGTAGCAGTTTAAACATGTCTCAGCCCTGCAAATGCAGCCGGTGTGTGTGCAGTTTTAAACTGCTATTTAGATCTGGCAAAATAAACACATTTAATAATACATATTAGTCACCCCTAGGGTAGGCTCTGGGCAGCCCAGAGGGCAGGGTGCAATCTACTTTAAAAATAGGACACACACTTTTAATCCTTACAAGTCCTGGTAGCAAACAACTCTTACAATTGTGTTTTTTACTACTGCAAGGCCTACCTCTCCCATAGGATAACATTGGGATTACCCTATTATATTATATTAGTGTAATTTCCAAATGGGAATAGATCACTAGTTCATGTTTCATGTCTCTGGAATCACAATTTAAAATACTAACTCTTGGTAAAGTCGGATTATAAATTGTAATTCTGAAAATGCCTATTTTAGAACATTCGTGTTTTCTTGCAATAGGCATTTAGTGGCTGTAGTCTGTATCTGGGTCACATGACTGAGTGTAGTTGAGAGTTGAGCTTAGTTTATTTCTCCTAGATAGCCACACACAATAGGGAGCTGAGGTGTGTCTGGATGGGAAATCACTGGCAGGATGGGAGGGAGGATCTGGGTACAGCCCCACTTACACTTGAATAGGCTGTGGTCTGCCCCCACACAAAGAGTTGCATAGCCCCTGTAGTTAGTCTGGAGCCAGGACAGGGAAGGCAGGATGTCTGGGAACTTCAAAGGGAAACCTCTAGAAGTTTCTTCCCACTTCAAAAGCTCAACTGTGTATAATAACTGGACCTCAGATACAACTCTTTAGTAGACTTCTGGACTTGTGGATACTCTGCCAGGAAGAAGGACTTTTCTGCTGCTACAAGGACCATCACTCTGCTGGGCTGCTACTCTAAAGAAAATGCTGCATTGACGGGCTGTACTGCTGCCCTCTTGCCTGGGGAAAGAGAATTGGACACATTCATCTTGAACTCCGAACGCCAGAGTGACTCTGAGGGCTAGTCTGCTGGCCTCCTGATCAGAGCCTCAGGGATATAAAAGGATCTTCAACATCCTACACCAGCCCCTCGACCCAGCTGCAGAGAGCTCCTGGCCCCCAAGTGGTGCCTCTCAGGTCCTGGACCCTTGGTGTGGCTCACGTGCACTGAAATCAAGCATTTGGGGTCTTCGTGACCAGAAACATGCCAGTTTGCACAATCCCTCATCACTCGCACCGCAAGTCATGGCAAAGCTCTGTCAGTCCAATACTTTTACTGCAACATTAAACGAACACAGACACCACCACCACCACAAACCTCCAGCAATGCCCGCCCGTGACGCCAGCCAGCTTTTCGCACTTTGCTGACAGCCTCCCGCAACGCTGCGGCGGCCAGGATGCTGGTCGGCCTCCCTAAATTTGTCTCTGCTCGCAGCACTATCCACGACCTCCACTGGCTCCCAGTGGGCCAAAGAATCAAGTTCAAGGCTTTGTGCCTTACTTTTAAAATTCTTAACTTGGCCTCCCCTCCTATTCTCACCCAGATCATTCTCCACTATGTCCCCTCAAGAGCCCTTCGGTCTGCAGGGTCAAATTTGGCCATTATCCCTCGCTTTAAAAAGTCCAGAATGGGCGGCCGTTCCTTTTCGGTGATGGCGGCTACATTATGGAACTCTTTGCCTGCCTCACTTCGTTCCATCCCTGATCTGTTTCAGTTCAGGAAACAATTAAAAACTCATTTATTCTTCTCTGGTTAGCTTCAGTGTCACCTGGTCCTTTCTGTTGTGTTGTGTGTTCCATCTCCAAAAGCGCCGGGACGCCTCTTGGCTGCGGCATCTGTGCGCTATACAAAATAAAATAACATAACATAACGCTCTCCCTGCTCCTCACGGCCATCTGCAATGCAAATGGGACACTTGGCACGAACTTGAAAAGGTAAAACCTTGACGGGAGTAACCTTGGACAGCATCTGACCTGCGCTCCATCGCGGTTGGCCAGAACTAATGACTATGACCCGATTTAACATGAGCAGATATCCGCGGCTGGCGCTTTCTGCTTTTTTGCACTATTTTACACTTTCATCTTTAAAAATGTATATCTCCGCTTCTACTGATTGGGTTTTTGCCATATCGGTCTTGTTTTCTTTATCAAATGCTGTTCTATTTTTCGAACTACGTTTGGAATTCTTTTTGTGCGGTGTTTTCACTGTTTTACTGTTTGAAGAATTGCACAAATACTTTACACATTGTCTGTAAGTTAAGCCTGACTGCTTTGTGCCAAACTACCAGAGGGCTGGGCACAGGTTAATATGTTAATATGGTGTTTGCTTGTCCCTTACCCTGACAAAGAATGGGGTTGTTGCTTGACCAGGCCTCACACCTCATTCAACCAGTAACCCAATTTCCCTCATCTTTGAAAGACTAAAGTGCCAAAACTATATTAGGTAAATACAAAAAAGGCAAGATACAGGAATAAGGTGGAGAAGGAAACAAACATTTAAGCAGAAATGGGCATTGGGAAGGGATTTGACAAGTTTTAGATTTCAGGCAGACAACAGACAGGATGAGAGGTTAATTAGTAGAGAGGCAAGCTCAATATGATAAAAGGTCTAAAACAGGGAACAGAAGAGATGTGGGGAATGATAAGAAGGTAAAAGGGACTGCAAGGAAGAAGAGAGATAGCAGATGTACAAAGTGGAAAGCAGCAACAACGGCATCCGAGCTAGAATACAGTTTTGTAGATGTTACAATGATATTTGAAAATTATTCACTGGGAACTAAGAAGTTAATGGAATTGTCAAAGAAGGGTCATGGAATGCAAGTAGGAAGTTCGAATAAATACACTGCAGATAGGGAAAATAGAATTGGCAGTCAGTTGTAAAAGAATAGAAATAGACAGGTAATGAAAGATTAAAAGTCTGAAGGTTTTTTGTTTGCCAGAAACAAGGGTTAAGAATCAGCAAATGTGGGATGATTAGAAAGCTGGAGAGGAAAAGTGTAAGGAAGATGGGAAACACAGAATGAGGAGAATAGCTAATAACTGTCGGAGAATATGTGCATTGGAAACCAAAGGAGCAAAGGATGTGACCGGAAGAAGTGTAAATATAGAAGTCAAATGTAGAGGACTGACTCTGTGGGACACCAACTAAGTACTGTTGGAGGAATAGGGTGAGCTGATCCAAGAAACAAAAGGATACCAGTTAGAAATACATGAACAAGCCAAACATGCTGTCTGACAGTCCAGCACTTTTTGCTTTTATTTCCCCAAAAAAGTTTCAAT
The DNA here is from genome assembly GCF_964261635.1 of Lissotriton helveticus. Lineage (NCBI taxonomy): Eukaryota > Metazoa > Chordata > Amphibia > Caudata > Salamandridae > Lissotriton > Lissotriton helveticus. The sequence goes on along the minus strand of NC_136069.1, from coordinate 749,033,850 downwards.
ATCAAACAAAACTTTTGTCAACCTCATAATCATGTCCCAGTTTAACCAATAAAACCCCAGTGTTAATAGATTCAAATTAGGGAAACAAATAATCTTGGACAAATTTCGACTAGATTGGTCATGTGGACCGAAGTAATAAGCTGTCCATATATGTTGAAATTATATTGAAAGTAAAGATTGAAACTTAAATACAGTGTTAGTACTATAGTTCTGAGGTTTTTGGGCTATTCATATACAAAGTCTAAAATAGCAAAATGTATATACAACCATCTAACAGAGGAGCAGTTATATGGCTTTACCCTTGAAATATCTTTGCACTAAATTTCTGAAGAGAGCTGGGTGGTATGTTTAAAGGCGATGCAATTGCAATTTAGGCAAATCGTTCCCGCAGTTAATCATATGCTCCTGATATAATGGATACTGTACTTCTTCCTGAGAGTTTAAAGATCAAAATTGCAAATTTTATGAAAAATAATCACTTGTAATGCTTGGCACTAAAGTAGAAGTGATCTATGGGCAGGCTTTGGAACATGTGTACACTTATTGGTGGTTGTATCTGATGTTTCTATTGGATTAGGGTTAGTGTCCTCATTGGTTGGGTATTTGAGTGTTCTGATTGGTTTCGGGGTCTGTGATTCAATCAATGTAGAATTGGGACTAGGGCTAGAGTTAGGATTTCTATTGGAAGTAGGGACTAGGGTTTCCTGTGTTATTGGTTGTTGGGACTAGGGTGGGACTAGGGCTAGGGTTAGACTTTTAATTGGAAGTAGCGATTAGGGTTTCTGGTGTGATTTTTTAGATATGCTAGTCTTCACATGAACTCTGAAAATGTATGAGCATTTTCATCAAGAAAATATTTAGTCAACTGTGTTTGACTTTCGAAATGATGTTATATGGTAACAACCTCAACTGCTCAAAATGCACACAAAAAGAAGAGTTGGCACTATGGAAAATTAAAAACTGCTTCAAAGAAACTTTAGGGGTATCCGGAAATGTTCATTTTAAACAACTATTCGTATGCTGGTTACGGAATGCCCATTCTTATGGCAAGACAAAACTAGGTACAGGGCGACATCAAGGACCATGACGCAGAACGGTCTAAAAACCTTTGGAAATGAGAACAGAAGTTTACCTGGTTAAAACGTTCTTACAAAAAGTACATGCTTTGTATGCCAAGGGCCCTATTACAGATAGGGCGCACTTTTCCTGTTTGCGCCACAGTGCACCTTTAAGCAGGTGTGCCGGGCACAAATAAGGAAAGTGTGCCCTATTAGGAAGAGGGTAGCGCATTCAAAACAAATACGTAGCAGCCGTGTAAAAGCTGCTCCTTGTTTGTTTCTCAGTGTAGGTGGCAACCCGCCAGCATATGCAAAAGGGAATAGTGATGCCCTGCAGGCGGGTGCAGTGAAAGACTGCACCTGTCTGTAGGGGTAAGTCTGGGGGTCCATGGGACCCCCTTTCGTCCCTTATTGGCTGCACCCTGGAGGCACACTAACAGTGGACCAACTTCTTGTGGCGCCCTTTTAGTGCGCCTCTTAAGGACATGCTTGCCTCTGCACCCACGTTGGTAATATAGCACGAGCACAGAGGCAAAGTGATTCCATCATTTGCATGCGTCCATGCCCACATGCACATGAGGGAAAGCCCTTGCTCAGTATCACTACATGTGCACCATCGCTATTGTATTACAGAAGGGGGCTACACTAGCGTCTACGGCCCCTTCTGGAATACAAAAGTGCCCCAGGGGCAGGCAAAGCAGCGCAAAAACCCATTGCGGTTATTACATAGCAAATGACGTACCGCCTGAAATATGAACTGGTTAAAGCATAAGCCTCTGAGTTTCTCAAAAGAAAGGTTTAAATAAGAGCAAAACATGGCAGCATCAAAAGTTCCGGTGGACACTACCTAAAGGGGCTCTCACTCAAGATAAGGAGTAGTTTCTTACCTGTAACTCCAGTTCAGTAGTAGTGGTATCTCCGTTATAGTCATAATCTGTGAATATAACAGAGATCCCCTACTACAGAATCATCGAACCACTTTCTGACCTTCCCCTAAAGTTGGAAGTGAACGCTCACCCTGTGCTGCCCGGTCCCTACACTTCTATCCCGCAGTTACAGAGGTAGAAATCTCATATTCAAGTGTGGGCAGGACAGGCCATCAGTACTCTTATAACATTAAACGCGAAGGCACCGAATAAAGAATATCCTGGCTTGAAATAGTGTTCATGCAAAGCTAAGCAAGACACAGTTTTCCCTACCGGGACATGTCTTCCGTTCCCGTCATGGACCCAGTACCTGTGGGATGTGGAAAATAAAACCAACCAATCTCTGTGTTTATTACGTTTATGACACTTCTAATAGTGCCCAAGTGTCAAAGCCCTTTAAAAAATGTCAGCTTCAATAATTCGAGTATCCCAAACAGTGAAGGCCTTACATTACTGGAAACTGCTAAGAAACACAGGGGCACGAGGTGTCTTCTATTTCTATCCCTGACAATTAGCACTTGGTGTAACATCCTTTGGTTAAAAGCCTGCGGTTTGCTTCAGTTAAGTATTTCTTAAGTAAGGGGAGCACACGTTGCTTGAACTCCCAGTCGCACATAGACATATCCCCTCTTCCCCAGCATATGTCATGGAGTCTGCTGCCTCGGAGCCCTTCAGCTGACATCTGCCTCTATTCCACTGAAAGCCTTCTGTCAGCATTACAAAAGCACATGCCCACGCAAAATGGGTCACAACAAAAAACGCATGTACACACTGCACCGGTGGGTACAGCCGCTTGGACCAGTCACAGGGTAGGTAGGCATTAGCTTCTTGTTTCCCTTAATCCAGCTGCCTCACAGCACGCGCCGCCTTCATGGTAGGATGAAATGCGCATAGACTGAGGTACACTTCAGAGCACACGCAGGAATTATCTCACTAGCTGCCTCGCAATTGCAAATACCTTAGAATGCCGTCAAAACGAAATTGCTTCAGATCCAAGCAATAAACATGACATTTTGACTCTATCGCAACATAATAATTCAAAAAATATATGGTTCTTTACGTTTTACATTCCTGTTATGAGAAACAACCCGTAATGGGAAGAAATGTTCAAGATTCCCACCCACCCGTTCCCCAGCCGCCCACACACAACTGGAACATGAATAAACCATTGAAACCAACATCAGCGGCGATGCTGGAGGTCTGCCATCATCGAAGATGCCCCTGGCCTACGGAAGTCATTTACTCTAAAAATACATTGCGTAATGGCTGGCAAGATCAGATGATGCGTCCGCTGGTGCCAATTACACTGCAGTTCTCATGCCAACCAGCATCCTACAGCATGCTCCTACATAAGCACAAGCAAAAGGGCTTCAATCCGTAAGCTGATGAAACTGTGATGTTTGGTTATCGCTTGGTTGCTAATGTTTAAGGTTTGTAGTGCAGGAGTCGAGGCAGTGTTATATCTTTATATATTGAAGCATAGTGGTGTTGAAAGGCGTTTTCCAATGTGAACGCGGTCTTAAAACATCCACCCCTTATCCACACCCTGGAGTCTTGACAGGGATTCACAGCCAAAGATACTACACCACTAGGTCCCAAAAGAGCCCCATCACCTGCAGGGTCCCCAGTGTCCCATTCTGCTTATTGCCATCTTCAACCTCTACATGGAGCTCCTTGCAGCTCTGTTCACAGATAACAGCACCAAGATACATCAATATGCCAATGATGCACAACTCTACCTTAAAGTCACCTCTGCTCCAGTCAGTTGATACCTTGAACACTGCTTACACTTCAACCAGACCTGGATGTCTTGCACCTACTGGATGCTCAACCAAACCAAGACAGAATTCCTGTTATTCGCCAAGAACAAGCACAAAATAATGCAAACCTGTCTCAATGACAAAAACCTTACGAGCTTCAAACACCAACTTTCACTGAATGCCAAATCAAATGGAATTACGGATTTATTTTGGACACCAACTTCACCCACAAGGAAGATACTGCCAAAAAAACAAAACAAAAGAATCAAAGACCGCTTGTTGCCAGGTCTTACTTCTAAAGAAAGTGAAACCATTTCTTCCGGAAAGCAATATCAGAACTGCTTTTAAAGCCTTCGTCCTCTTGCATATGATGTTGGCAACACCAGGTTCAATGGCCTTCCAGACTCCACACTGGGACCTTTAAGAGCATCCTACCCACTGCAGCACATCTCATCCAGGGCCAGAAGAAATCTGACCACATCACACCCATCATGATGGAAGTCCACTGTCCGACCTTGCCGACACACCATCTTCAGAGCCCCCAAAACTAGCTGAATCATTTCCAAAGCCATCATGTCCAGCACCCCTGCTTAACTTGTGGATAACCTTACCAACTGTGAGGGCTCTCAGTATCCCTGCAGCTGTGTCACCATCAAACTGGGCACTAAGAGGTGTAAAAGAAAGAATAAACAAGGCAACTAGTCTTTTTCATCTATGAATCTAGGATCTGGAAAATCCATGTAAAGATTAGGACCACCACCATAATGCTGCTCCAATTTAGGAAAGAGTTGAAAACACACCTCTTTAAAAACAAACTGCTTCACAATGTAATAACAACCCAATAATCAGCCCTAGCTCTAATCACTCCTTGACGGAATACTTGCATTTGACCCTGTCCAGCCTTTTTGGCTAGGTTCACGCTACACAAATACCATGTAAATACAACAGCCAAAGATACACAGGACTCGTTCTGCAGGCTGCTATCTATGAGAAGTATGTTTTGAATAACAACCCATATAGAGGCTACATTGGACAATGGCTACGTTACATCGATGACGTGTGGTGTGTGTGGAATGGGACGTCGAGACAACTGGAAGAATTCCACGTATGGTTGAACGATAGAAGTCCTGACATTAAATTCAGCTTGACCTATCATGAAAAATCTCTTCCATTCCTGGATGTCGAAATATCAGCCAAAGATGATGTGCTTTCATGTTCATTGTTTCAGAAAAAAACAGACAAGAATAATGCACTGCATTATAAGAGTTACCACCCGCGGAGCTTAAGGGATAATCTCCCTTATGGACAGTACCTCCGGGTTAGACGGAATTGTTCATCTATCCAGCAGTTTGAGTGGCATGGACAAGGCCTGACCTCAAAGCTACAAGAAAGGGGTTATCCTCGTAAACTCTTGAAGCACTCTATGAAGAGAGCGAGATGGACACCCAGGGTACATCTTCTCGAGAAGAGACCTAGACTAGCGACTGAGAGAATGGTATGTGTATCCACATTTGGCCCCCACACCAACCAACTTCAAAACATCATCAAAAAAAGTTGGCATTTGGTGCAAGAAATCCTCCCGGAGATAGGTGCCCCTCTCTTTGCTCTTAAAAAGAACAGGAGTATTGGTGAAATGATTACATCTACTAGACCATCTCCAAAAAGGGACTCCCAAACTACGATTTTTGGAACCAATCCAGTCAAAGGGCACCGTAAATGTGGGACATGTTCCGTTTGCGATCTCACAATAGAAGGCTCATTGTTCACTGATGGTAATAAGTTTTGGCGTCACAATGAACATACGAACTGTAAGACCAAGTACACGGTGTATGCTATACAATGCCCGTGCAAGAAGCTGTACATCGGAAAAACCACGCAGGAGGTCCGCCAAAGAATCATCCAACACGGGTCAAGGATCAATAATAAAAACATGACAGCACCTTTGGTCTCGCATTTCTTGCAACAAAAACATTCTTGCCTTGACATCAGATGGACTGTTCTAGCGGTTATCAGGGGTGGTACTGGTGACCCTGATCTTCGCCTTTCCCAGAAGGAGGCTTACCTTATACTGAAATTCGATACATCAAACTCCGGTCTGAACGAAATGTCTGAGACTGCTAGCTTGTGAATTTCTTTAGATCTGCGGAGTTGAGGTTGGCTGTGCTGCTTTCTACTATTTGCTTTCCTATGAATTTCAAATCTACTTTTGTTTTTATTTTGTGAGTGCCCTACACGATCATAGAACCGGATTTGGGATCATAGAGCTGCTTTTGCTGTTTGTGAATATGTGCCTTTTTCACGCTATAAATTCGGGTTGTGAATATGTCTTTTGATGTGCTCCTGTTCAAACACGCAATAGTGCTATCATTGAAATATGTAACCGCATTTCCTGTTATGTTAATTCTGCCCTGTATGCAAAACGCTATAGGAATGTATGATCACATTTCCGGGTATGTATTTACAGAGTAGCCTCTAATGTGGGTGGGCTTTTGCCTTATGTTGAAAATTAGGGCTATGATCTGCCCCTGTTTAAACAAGTAATATTACAATTGTTGAAACATAAGACTGCATTCTCTGTGATGTCAACTCTGCCTTGTATGAATAATGTGAGAAGAACTGATGTGCTCCCGGGCTTTCCTGCGAGCACGGTTGATTCGAACTACATCTTCCAGCATTCCATAGGATCCCCACTGGCCACCCCCACTAATCTCCCGACCCGGCAGTCCTAAATACCGCTAGAAGGAGCCGCGTTCTACCCATAGATTGAACTCCATGAGGAAGTGAGATTGATTCATTCCGAACGAGTAAGTGGACTGCGCGATTTGAAAGCATTTTTATGCGCTATGAGTTTCTCTGGCTTGGTGACCGTGAGACTAACGCGCATATATTGGTATTCCCCTTGTAGCGAGACTCGGTGAAATTGATACCGCTGGCTGGCCTGAATTGGGCGCCGGTTCGCTGGCTGTATGTTCGGAGTTCAGGTAGGAAGCTCCTCACTTGTGACGGCTTGACCGCACTCGTTTTTGTAACCGGTAGTCTCAGTAATCCTGGACCTCCAATTTATGTGTGTAATTTCTTTTATGGCCATTTCTTTAGTTGTTACTTTCTGCGCTGCAAAACGAGAGCGGTCCATCAGCCCTGAGTGTGCTCCGCGTCGCGGACATCACGTTTTCGGCTTATCAGTGTGCAAATAACAGGTATGCTGCACTCCCCTTAAGGCTCTACGCCAATCCATTGCTGTGCTAACTGTCCTAGATGTAACTGGTCAGTGATCGTGCTGAGTATTCTTTATATATTTTGTATATTTTTTCAGCCTTGAATATCTTTCGCGACTTACCCACACTACGGCAACGTTTGTGGCCTTGTGCAGGTAATTATTCCCCTCTTTTTCCTTTGGAGCCAGAGTTGACTGGCATAGTACTATGAGACAAATAATTGACACCTACTCCGTATGTTTTTTCAGATCCATTGTCCCCAGTCCCTGTCCTGAAGAGAACCCACAACATCCGGGTTCGAAACGCGTCGACACTTCCACCCTGTGGTAATCCTAAAGGGTGCCGCTAGGACACAACTATTTTGAGTGTTCCGGACCCTAGCAGTGCAACCCCTAAAAAAGACTTGACCACAGGTTATGGTAGACAGGCAGGCACCTTTTTCCACCTTAATCCCGCCTGTCCCTTGGTCTCATTACTTTAAGGACTGGTTCTTTGTTTGTTTTCATGCTTTATTAATGCACTGTATATAACTACAATTGAATTGAACCAATATACGCTTATTTGTTTTGGTGTCTCACTATGTGTGTCGTTTGATTCGATTGTTGTAAATATTGTATATATTGTATGTTTGTAGATACTGTGTATATGAACCCACTGTTCTGATGGTCATTTTGTTTGTGCTTTCGTTTGGAATTTAAAAATTGAAAAATAAACGATAAAATTGTTTGGAATAATAATCCAGTGGTCACGTGGTACATTTTGACTGCGTGGCTGTAGAATTTCTTTTTGAGAATTTGTCCTGTCCAGCCAACTTTTTCTGTTTTTCCCATTGTTGAGATCCGGGCTGGGTAGATGTAGGATCCAAAACCTTCATTGTTTCACTGTTTGGTAGAGCGGGCTCTCGCTCGCAAGGTTTCTTTTGCATTTCGACAAAGAATTAAATGGTCGATATTGTACATTAATTGAGTACGGGGGGGTTTGCCTTCCCAAGAATCTTACATGGCCGAACAGGACACGCTGTCGTTCAGTGAGGATCACATTAAGAAACTCCTCTCTGACTCCACCCTTTTTTCTTCTGTTAAACTTAGCAGCACAGCCAAACAACTCAACAATGCCGACAAACTAACCAGACTCAGGAAAAAACACGTCCGAACGGAGCTCCACGGACATTTCCTACTTGCCAACCTCAGAGCCGGAACGATTCCTTGGGGCCTCCAGATTAAGAACGTCCCGGTCATTTTTACTGATGATCCAGTCTACCGAAAAGGGTTCAGTTTTATCAGTACTAAATGTAGTAGAGACCTGATGGTACACACGGTGGAAACTGCCCAACGAATCCTTAAAAAAGAGGAAGAGGAAATTGAAGAACAACTGCAAGCCATCAGGAACAATCACACTGAAACTGAGGCAAAGGCCCTCTTAGAAAAGATCGAAAAGGAATTGGTCACATTCAGAGACAATACCATCAACTTTAAGACCTCAAAGTTTGAAAAAGACCAAAAAAACTTCAATATTGAAACCGTATATCCCTACTTGAAGGACGAGTTCTACAGTAGACCTGACTCGATTAGATACCTTAATACCAACCAAGGGAGATCTAAGAGAAGATTCACCACATTCTCCGAGACATCCTCCTCGGAATCGATGGAGGACTCCGATGCAGGAGAGGGCACCTCGAACAGGAACCAACAGAACAGAAACACTCCAAAGAGGCCTTTTTTAGGCCAGGGCCAACAACAGAAGCGGACAAGATTCAAACCCCAATGGGAGATGACCACACGCAAGAAACACTACAACTCGTGAAATCGTCTGCCATTATCAACATCTCTGAAAAGATCTTGTCAAGGGCTGAGCAAGAAGTTCAAGAGATGGGCCTCTCTTTTGTTCCCGGGGTCGCAATGGATTTCACAAAAATTAAACTGGAAGTTATGGAATTTTTCCGAAAGGTCCGGCTGAGATGGTTTTTCAAGGACGTGACCGATAGAGTTTCTACCGAGGCCTCCGGGCTAAGGAATAAATCGACTTTCTGTCCTCCCAACCACAATGTCTCCAAAAACATCTTAGCCTTTGAACGCTCAGTAATGTCATCTCTGAACGTGTTGGAGAAGAAACGTCCCTTTGTTCCCAGAAACATTACGAAAAAACATAGAGAAGCAATTCAGGGGCTCAAAAATCAACAGGAGGCTGTCATCAGGCAAGCTGACAAGGGGGGTGCGGTTGTCCTTTGGTCCAAAGATCTATATCGCACTGAGGGTCGTAAACATGTGTACAATCAGGAGTGGTACCGCCGTATCACTCATGACCCTATCATCCAGATTCAAAATGAAATCGGAAGACTTGTGAATGCCGCCAATGAAGCAGGGATTCTTGGACCAAAAGAATCTGAATACCTCATTAAGCAACATCCACGGACCCCACACCTGTACTTTCTTCCAAAAGTGCACAAAGACCCCAAAATACCACCAGGACGTCCAATCGTGTCCGGCTGTGACTCTGTGTTCGAGCCCATCTCTAAATTCGTGGACGTGTTTTTGAAACCCCTTGTGGTTCAAGTGCCATCCTACTTAAGGGACACCATGGATTTTATAAACAAGGTTGAAGGCCTGTCATTCGATCCCTCTTGTCAACTGTTAGCTTCTATGGACGTGTCATCCCTATACACACAGATTCCTCAGCAGGATGGCCTGGATGTTATGGAACTGTATTTGGACAGACGTCCTCGTCCACACAGGGTCCCCACCGACTTGATAATCTCATTTGCAACTGTGGCTCTAAAGAAGAATTTCTTTACCTTCGAGGATGAGATGTTCTTACAAATTAAAGGCTCAGCTATGGGCTGTCCATTTGCCCCTGAAATGGCTATTCTATATATGGGCCAATATGAGGAGAAGTATGTTTTGAATAACAACCCATATAGAGGCTACATTGGACAATGGCTACGTTACATCGATGACGTGTGGTGTGTGTGGAATGGGACGTCGAGACAACTGGAAGAATTCCACGTATGGTTGAACGATAGAAGTCCTGACATTAAATTCAGCTTGACCTATCATGAAAAATCTCTTCCATTCCTGGATGTCGAAATATCAGCCAAAGATGATGTGCTTTCATGTTCATTGTTTCAGAAAAAAACAGACAAGAATAATGCACTGCATTATAAGAGTTACCACCCGCGGAGCTTAAGGGATAATCTCCCTTATGGACAGTACCTCCGGGTTAGACGGAATTGTTCATCTATCCAGCAGTTTGAGTGGCATGGACAAGGCCTGACCTCAAAGCTACAAGAAAGGGGTTATCCTCGTAAACTCTTGAAGCACTCTATGAAGAGAGCGAGATGGACACCCAGGGAACATCTTCTCGAGAAGAGACCTAGACTAGCGACTGGGAGAATGGTATGTGTATCCACATTTGGCCCCCACACCAACCAACTTCAAAACATCATCAAAAAAAGTTGGCATTTGGTGCAAGAAATCCTCCCGGAGATAGGTGCCCCTCTCTTTGCTCTTAAAAAGAACAGGAGTATTGGTGAAATGATTACATCTACTAGACCATCTCCAAAAAGGGACTCCCAAACTACGATTTTTGGAACCAATCCAGTCAAAGGGCACCGTAAATGTGGGACATGTTCCGTTTGCGATCTCACAATAGAAGGCTCATTGTTCACTGATGGTAATAAGTTTTGGCGTCACAATGAACATACGAACTGTAAGACCAAGTACACGGTGTATGCTATACAATGCCCGTGCAAGAAGCTGTACATCGGAAAAACCACGCAGGAGGTCCGCCAAAGAATCATCCAACACCGGTCAAGGATCAATAATAAAAACATGACAGCACCTTTGGTCTCACATTTCTTGCAACAAAAACATTCTTGCCTTGACATCAGATGGACTGTTCTAGCGGTTATCAGGGGTGGTACTGGTGACCCTGATCTTCGCCTTTCCCAGAAGGAGGCTTACCTTATACTGAAATTCGATACATCAAACTCCGGTCTGAACGAAATGTCTGAGACTGCTAGCTTGTGAATTTCTTTAGATCTGCGGAGTTGAGGTTGGCTGTGCTGCTTTCTACTATTTGCTTTCCTATGAATTTCAAATCTACTTTTGTTTTTATTTTGTGAGTGCCCTACACGATCATAGAACCGGATTTGGGATCATAGAGCTGCTTTTGCTGTTTGTGAATATGTGCCTTTTTCACGCTATAAATTCGGGTTGTGAATATGTCTTTTGATGTGCTCCTGTTCAAACACGCAATAGTGCTATCATTGAAATATGTAACCGCATTTCCTGTTATGTTAATTCTGCCCTGTATGCAAAACGCTATAGGAATGTATGATCACATTTCCGGGTATGTATTTACAGAGTAGCCTCTAATGTGGGTGGGCTTTTGCCTTATGTTGAAAATTAGGGCTATGATCTGCCCCTGTTTAAACAAGTAATATTACAATTGTTGAAACATAAGACTGCATTCTCTGTGATGTCAACTCTGCCTTGTATGAATAATGTGAGAAGAACTGATGTGCTCCCGGGCTTTCCTGCGAGCACGGTTGATTCGAACTACATCTTCCAGCATTCCATAGGATCCCCACTGGCCACTCCCACTAATCTCCCGACCCGGCAGTCCTAAATACCGCTAGAAGGAGCCGCGTTCTACCCATAGATTGAACTCCATGAGGAAGTGAGATTGATTCATTCCGAACGAGTAAGTGGACTGCGCGATTTGAAAGCATTTTTATGCGCTATGAGTTTCTCTGGCTTGGTGACCGTGAGACTAACGCGCATATATTGGTATTCCCCTTGTAGCGAGACTCGGTGAAATTGATACCGCTGGCTGGCCTGAATTGGGCGCCGGTTCGCTGGCTGTATGTTCGGAGTTCAGGTAGGAAGCTCCTCACTTGTGACGGCTTGACCGCACTCGTTTTTGTAACCGGTAGTCTCAGTAATCCTGGACCTCCAATTTATGTGTGTAATTTCTTTTATGACCATTTCTTTAGTTGTTACTTTCTGCGCTGCAAAACGAGAGCGGTCCATCAGCCCTGAGTGTGCTCCGCGTCGCGGACATCACGTTTTCGGCTTATCAGTGTGCAAATAACAGGTATGCTGCACTCCCCTTAAGGCTCTACGCCAATCCATTGCTGTGCTAACTGTCCTAGATGTAACTGGTCAGTGATCGTGCTGAGTATTCTTTATATATTTTGTATATTTTTTCAGCCTTGAATATCTTTCGCGACTTACCCACACTACGGCAACGTTTGTGGCCTTGTGCAGGTAATTATTCCCCTCTTTTTCCTTTGGAGCCAGAGTTGACTGGCATAGTACTATGAGACAAATAATTGACACCTACTCCGTATGTTTTTTCAGATCCATTGTCCCCAGTCCCTGTCCTGAAGAGAACCCACAACATCCGGGTTCGAAACGCGTCGACACTTCCACCCTGTGGTAATCCTAAAGGGTGCCGCTAGGACACAACTATTTTGAGTGTTCCGGACCCTAGCAGTGCAACCCCTAAAAAAGACTTGACCACAGGTTATGGTAGACAGGCAGGCACCTTTTTCCACCTTAATCCCGCCTGTCCCTTGGTCTCATTACTTTAAGGACTGGTTCTTTGTTTGTTTTCATGCTTTATTAATGCACTGTATATAACTACAATTGAATTGAACCAAAATACGCTTATTTGTTTTGGTGTCTCACTATGTGTGTCGTTTGATTCGATTGTTGTAAATATTGTATATATTGTATGTTTGTAGATACTGTGTATATGAACCCACTGTTCTGATGGTCATTTTGTTTGTGCTTTCGTTTGGAATTTAAAAATTGAAAAATAAACAATAAAATTGTTTGGAATAATAATCCAGTGGTCACGTGGTACATTTTGACTGCGTGGCTGTAGAATTTCTTTTTGAGAATTTGTCCTGTCCAGCCAACTTTTTCTGTTTTTCCCATTGTTGAGATCCGGGCTGGGTAGATGTAGGATCCAAAACCTTCATTGTTTCACTGTTTGGTAGAGCGGGCTCTCGCTCGCAAGGTTTCTTTTGCATTTCGACAAAGAATTAAATGGTCGATATTGTACATTAATTGAGTACGGGGGGGTTTGCCTTCCCAAGAATCTTACATGGCCGAACAGGACACGCTGTCGTTCAGTGAGGATCACATTAAGAAACTCCTCTCTGACTCCACCCTTTTTTCTTCTGTTAAACTTAGCAGCACAGCCAAACAACTCAACAATGCCGACAAACTAACCAGACTCAGGAAAAAACACGTCCGAACGGAGCTCCACGGACATTTCCTACTTGCCAACCTCAGAGCCGGAACGATTCCTTGGGGCCTCCAGATTAAGAACGTCCCGGTCATTTTTACTGATGATCCAGTCTACCGAAAAGGGTTCAGTTTTATCAGTACTAAATGTAGTAGAGACCTGATGGTACACACGGTGGAAACTGCCCAACGAATCCTTAAAAAAGAGGAAGAGGAAATTGAAGAACAACTGCAAGCCATCAGGGACAATCACACTGAAACTGAGGCAAAGGCCCTCTTAGAAAAGATCGAAAAGGAATTGGTCACATTCAGAGACAATACCATCAACTTTAAGACCTCAAAGTTTGAAAAAGACCAAAAAAACTTCAATATTGAAACCGTATATCCCTACTTGAAGGACGAGTTCTACAGTAGACCTGACTCGATTAGATACCTTAATACCAACCAAGGGAGATCTAAGAGAAGATTCACCACATTCTCCGAGACATCCTCCTCGGAATCGATGGAGGACTCCGATGCAGGAGAGGGCACCTCGAACAGGAACCAACAGAACAGAAACACTCCAAAGAGGCCTTTTTTAGGCCAGGGCCAACAACAGAAGCGGACAAGATTCAAACCCCAATGGGAGATGACCACACGCAAGAAACACTACAACTCGTGAAATCGTCTGCCATTATCAACATCTCTGAAAAGATCTTGTCAAGGGCTGAGCAAGAAGTTCTAGAGATGGGCCTCTCTTTTGTTCCCGGGGTCGCAATGGATTTCACAAAAATTAAACTGGAAGTTATGGAATTTTTCCGAAAGGTCCGGCTGAGATGGTTTTTCAAGGACGTGACCGATAGAGTTTCTACCGAGGCCTCCGGGCTAAGGAATAAATCGACTTTCTGTCCTCCCAACCACAATGTCTCCAAAAACATCTTAGCCTTTGAACGCTCAGTAATGTCATCTCTGAACGTGTTGGAGAAGAAACGTCCCTTTGTTCCCAGAAACATTACGAAAAAACATAGAGAAGCAATTCAGGGGCTCAAAAATCAACAGGAGGCTGTCATCAGGCAAGCTGACAAGGGGGGTGCGGTTGTCCTTTGGTCCAAAGATCTATATCGCACTGAGGGTCGTAAACATGTGTACAATCAGGAGTGGTACCGCCGTATCACTCATGACCCTACCATCCAGATTCAAAATGAAATCGGAAGACTTGTGAATGCCGCCAATGAAGCAGGGATTCTTGGACCAAAAGAATCTGAATACCTCATTAAGCAACATCCACGGACCCCGCACCTGTACTTTCTTCCAAAAGTGCACAAAGACCCCAAAATACCACCAGGACGTCCAATCGTGTCCGGCTGTGACTCTGTGTTCGAGCCCATCTCTAAATTCGTGGACGTGTTTTTGAAACCCCTTGTGGTTCAAGTGCCATCCTACTTAAGGGACACCATGGATTTTATAAACAAGGTTGAAGGCCTGTCATTCGATCCCTCTTGTCAACTGTTAGCTTCTATGGACGTGTCATCCCTATACACACAGATTCCTCAGCAGGATGGCCTGGATGTTATGGAACTGTATTTGGACAGACGTCCTCGTCCACACAGGGTCCCCACCGACTTGATAATCTCATTTGCAACTGTGGCTCTAAAGAAGAATTTCTTTACCTTCGAGGATGAGATGTTCTTACAAATTAAAGGCTCAGCTATGGGCTGTCCATTTGCCCCTGAAATGGCTATTCTATATATGGGCCAATATGAGGAGAAGTATGTTTTGAATAACAACCCATATAGAGGCTACATTGGACAATGGCTACGTTACATCGATGACGTGTGGTGTGTGTGGAATGGGACGTCGAGACAACTGGAAGAATTCCACGTATGGTTGAACGATAGAAGTCCTGACATTAAATTCAGCTTGACCTATCATGAAAAATCTCTTCCATTCCTGGATGTCGAAATATCAGCCAAAGATGATGTGCTTTCATGTTCATTGTTTCAGAAAAAAACAGACAAGAATAATGCACTGCATTATAAGAGTTACCACCCGCGGAGCTTAAGGGATAATCTCCCTTATGGACAGTACCTCCGGGTTAGACGGAATTGTTCATCTATCCAGCAGTTTGAGTGGCATGGACAAGGCCTGACCTCAAAGCTACAAGAAAGGGGTTATCCTCGTAAACTCTTGAAGCACTCTATGAAGAGAGCGAGATGGACACCCAGGGAACATCTTCTCGAGAAGAGACCTAGACTAGCGACTGAGAGAATGGTATGTGTATCCACATTTGGCCCCCACACCAACCAACTTCAAAACATCATCAAAAAAAGTTGGCATTTGGTGCAAGAAATCCTCCCGGAGATAGGTGCCCCTCTCTTTGCTCTTAAAAAGAACAGGAGTATTGGTGAAATGATTACATCTACTAGACCATCTCCAAAAAGGGACTCCCAAACTACGATTTTTGGAACCAATCCAGTCAAAGGGCACCGTAAATGTGGGACATGTTCCGTTTGCGATCTCACAATAGAAGGCTCATTGTTCACTGATGGTAATAAGTTTTGGCGTCACAATGAACATACGAACTGTAAGACCAAGTACACGGTGTATGCTATACAATGCCCGTGCAAGAAGCTGTACATCGGAAAAACCACGCAGGAGGTCCGCCAAAGAATCATCCAACACCGGTCAAGGATCAATAATAAAAACATGACAGCACCTTTGGTCTCACATTTCTTGCAACAAAAACATTCTTGCCTTGACATCAGATGGACTGTTCTAGCGGTTATCAGGGGTGGTACTGGTGACCCTGATCTTCGCCTTTCCCAGAAGGAGGCTTACCTTATACTGAAATTCGATACATCAAACTCCGGTCTGAACGAAATGTCTGAGACTGCTAGCTTGTGAATTTCTTTAGATCTGCGGAGTTGAGGTTGGCTGTGCTGCTTTCTACTATTTGCTTTCCTATGAATTTCAAATCTACTTTTGTTTTTATTTTGTGAGTGCCCTACACGATCATAGAACCGGATTTGGGATCATAGAGCTGCTTTTGCTGTTTGTGAATATGTGCCTTTTTCACGCTATAAATTCGGGTTGTGAATATGTCTTTTGATGTGCTCCTGTTCAAACACGCAATAGTGCTATCATTGAAATATGTAACCGCATTTCCTGTTATGTTAATTCTGCCCTGTATGCAAAACGCTATAGGAATGTATGATCACATTTCCGGGTATGTATTTACAGAGTAGCCTCTAATGTGGGTGGGCTTTTGCCTTATGTTGAAAATTAGGGCTATGATCTGCCCCTGTTTAAACAAGTAATATTACAATTGTTGAAACATAAGACTGCATTCTCTGTGATGTCAACTCTGCCTTGTATGAATAATGTGAGAAGAACTGATGTGCTCCCGGGCTTTCCTGCGAGCACGGTTGATTCGAACTACATCTTCCAGCATTCCATAGGATCCCCACTGGCCACTCCCACTAATCTCCCGACCCGGCAGTCCTAAATACCGCTAGAAGGAGCCGCGTTCTACCCATAGATTGAACTCCATGAGGAAGTGAGATTGATTCATTCCGAACGAGTAAGTGGACTGCGCGATTTGAAAGCATTTTTATGCGCTATGAGTTTCTCTGGCTTGGTGACCGTGAGACTAACGCGCATATATTGGTATTCCCCTTGTAGCGAGACTCGGTGAAATTGATACCGCTGGCTGGCCTGAATTGGGCGCCGGTTCGCTGGCTGTATGTTCGGAGTTCAGGTAGGAAGCTCCTCACTTGTGACGGCTTGACCGCACTCGTTTTTGTAACCGGTAGTCTCAGTAATCCTGGACCTCCAATTTATGTGTGTAATTTCTTTTATGACCATTTCTTTAGTTGTTACTTTCTGCGCTGCAAAACGAGAGCGGTCCATCAGCCCTGAGTGTGCTCCGCGTCGCGGACATCACGTTTTCGGCTTATCAGTGTGCAAATAACAGGTATGCTGCACTCCCCTTAAGGCTCTACGCCAATCCATTGCTGTGCTAACTGTCCTAGATGTAACTGGTCAGTGATCGTGCTGAGTATTCTTTATATATTTTGTATATTTTTTCAGCCTTGAATATCTTTCGCGACTTACCCACACTACGGCAACGTTTGTGGCCTTGTGCAGGTAATTATTCCCCTCTTTTTCCTTTGGAGCCAGAGTTGACTGGCATAGTACTATGAGACAAATAATTGACACCTACTCCGTATGTTTTTTCAGATCCATTGTCCCCAGTCCCTGTCCTGAAGAGAACCCACAACATCCGGGTTCGAAACGCGTCGACACTTCCACCCTGTGGTAATCCTAAAGGGTGCCGCTAGGACACAACTATTTTGAGTGTTCCGGACCCTAGCAGTGCAACCCCTAAAAAAGACTTGACCACAGGTTATGGTAGACAGGCAGGCACCTTTTTCCACCTTAATCCCGCCTGTCCCTTGGTCTCATTACTTTAAGGACTGGTTCTTTGTTTGTTTTCATGCTTTATTAATGCACTGTATATAACTACAATTGAATTGAACCAATATACGCTTATTTGTTTTGGTGTCTCACTATGTGTGTCGTTTGATTCGATTGTTGTAAATATTGTATATATTGTATGTTTGTAGATACTGTGTATATGAACCCACTGTTCTGATGGTCATTTTGTTTGTGCTTTCGTTTGGAATTTAAAAATTTAAAAATAAACGATAAAATTGTTTGGAATAATAATCCAGTGGTCACGTGGTACATTTTGACTGCGTGGCTGTAGAATTTCTTTTTGAGAATTTGTCCTGTCCAGCCAACTTTTTCTGTTTTTCCCATTGTTGAGATCCGGGCTGGGTAGATGTAGGATCCAAAACCTTCATTGTTTCACTGCTATCTAGGTGACAGTGGCAGACAGTAGGAGGTTTAGTGCCCTCTACTCCAAGAATCCTTTGAGAACACCACAAAGAAAGCAGTCTTACAGTTGCATCTCTGCATGGAGGACAGGCCTCCATATCAAGAGCTTGGAGTGCTAACATTCATGGAAAACGTTAATCAGAAACACGGGGATTATACAAGACATCATACAGCACATTAACCAACATATTTGGAGGATATATTGATTCCTGTAGGATGGCATATAAAAACTGCACCTTCACCAATGTAAATTGATACATTGCTCGTCTGCAAGAGGCTTCAGTCTCAGGCACACTTGATACAGAAGAATTTGAGGACAAATAAAGTGTTATGGCCCAGTGCTAAGCTGGGCGTGACCAAAAATGAATTTTCCATGAGAAAGAATCTGATAATTACTGGATACATGCAAAAACATTTATATACGAAGAAACTAGTGGAGAGCGTGGCGAGCAGGAAATCAAGTGTACTTTGCCGCTGCCCTTTAGATTGTAAAATGTTAAATCCAGTATGCAGTAAAGGGAACTTTTATTGTCTGTATGTCACAGAGGTAAAACATTCGAGAGGACCATAGGTGCAGTTTTGCAATTTCCTTTTTTATTGATAAATAAGCACTTAAAGCAAACCTCTGGGTAACATTGGCTTCCCCTAGGATGAAATAATGTGTATTTACATATAGAATCTAGAGCATACTATGACATACCCTAATACATTGCTTCAGGGAAGCCAGTATTGCACGCTTGATGGTACTGAAGACGAGACAAGATGACTGCTTAAGCCTAAACTGATAGAACAAAAAAAAGGCAACCGTGTAGGGATGAAGGGCCAGATGCATCAAGCATCCATTTTGCGATTCCTTATTAGCGAAAAATAAGGAATCGCTAATAAGGAATAGCAAAATGGAATGCATCAAGCAATCACTACAAAAATAGCGATTCCTTAGAATTCCTTAATTGCGACTCACAAATTGGGAGTCGCAATTAATGAATACCTCCCCATTCATTCCTATGGGCCTACAGGCCCATAGGAATGTATTGGAGATTGCATGAGCAATTAGCGAGTACCAGTAGGTACTCGCAAATTGCTCATGCAATTTCAAGGGTGCAAGGGTGTCAAAATGACACCCTGTTGCACCCCTGATTTTGATCTATGCACATATGTTGCGCACACACATGCCCTTAGGGCATGTGTGTGCGCAACATGAAACTTTGAAATATGCACAAAAGTGCATTTTTCAAAGTTTTTGCAAATTACCATGAAGTTGTACTTCGTGGTAATTTGCGTGCCCTATTAGCGAATTCGCTATTTTTGAAACTTTCATGCATTGCATTTAAGGAATCTCAATTTGAGATTCCTTAAATGCAAACAATCGCAATTTAGCGAATTCTCTATTTGCAATTTTTGCATTTGGGATGATGCATCCCAAATGCAAAAATACCGGTCGCAAAGGGGCAGATTCTGAGAATCTGCCCCTTTGCGACCGGTTTTTTGCTTGATGCATCTGGCCCGAAAAGTGGAACTTCGATGTGGAGATTTGACCAATAGCGATAACTTTTTTTTTTTTTTTAAGGCGATGCGAGGCAGAGGGTAAGAGAAGAGACTTGTATCAGGTGGAGATTCTGATTGTAATGGGTTAATTGTCATACACGAATATTGATTGCTGATTGTGCAACATTGTACCAAGGAGGTATAAATATGAGACTCATGATAATGCTATATTTTGATGCTAACATATATTTAATAAAAAGAATTAAAAAAAATAAAAAAGGCAATGCGGGCCAACTCAAGCTAGAGTAGCGAGGTAGAGATCTGGCAGATCTAGACACTTGATTAGACAGGTGAGTCACTTTTAGGGAACTGACTTCTTTAATGCCGGGGAAATGGGGGTGTAACTCATTTTATTTGTATAGTGTTATAAGTACCTTGCAATGTTTTAATTATTTATTGAGGCGTTGTAGTATTTTTCTAATGACTTTTGTATGTATTTTAATGTATTTGTTATGGCAAAAGCCGAGAACAATAAATATTAAGTCAGTTTCTTTTAAGAGAACCAGTCTCAGCTGAGTTGCAAGCACTATATTTTGGTGAGAACAGTTCCTCGCTTATGCCCTTTTAGATGCCCAAACAAACCAATAACCAGAAGCCACTGGGATATGCCGCCATTCCAGGCTTCTCTTGAGGACACTAGAAGCTAGTATTTCCCACTTTGATGCCATTCCTGCCTATCACCAGTGCTGCTTACCCATTCACTTACATGCAAGAAAGTCTTTGGGTGTGTACCTACAAATATGCTGCACCTGTGCATTAAGTTCTCTCTATGCAGACCTGCTCCACAGTTTCAGCAGAGACAATCAATTGAGGACAGAGGCGGAGGGCAGCAGCCCTAGCTAATGCACAATCTCTTTGGGTTTTCCCTCTTATGAACGATAGGTCTTAAAATGTCAACCTGACAGCACAAAACTAGACATACCAAGAAAACTTTACACACCATGAGATAATGTTTCATTTCTGGCAAGCTCTTTTGACATTAGGTTTTATTGCTTATGTAATGAGGTCTTTATTTTATAAGACCCGACATGCACATATGATGAATAACACATTTATATCGCTTAAATAGAAATATGTGAAGTATATGACCCACTGATATTTTTATGTCAGTGTAAAGACTTTTCAAATTGGAACACGAGTATAAACCTTCTTAAGCGTTTGCATGAGCCACTGAGCAATGCACACACACCCACAGTACAGGAAGGAAGGAAAGCGGACGGGCAATAAGAGGGTGGGGTGAAAGTAAAGAAGGTCATGGTGCAGATTTTTCTACTTACAATTAGTTTCCACTTGATACAGTTAAAACTGTGGGCATTTTAACATATATATCCAGGAAAAACATGGGAAATTCTTTTGGCTAAATAAAAGTATCAACTGGAACCAAGACATGTCATTAAAGACCAGTAATCCGTTCCAAGATGCAATTGGAATGAGCTGGATATTTCCCCAACACAGTTTGATACATGTCCAAAAAATACCAATAGGAATCACTGAAATTTGGAAGAGAGGAGAAAAGGAAACCTTTAAAGCATGGGTGGGAACAATGGGGAAGGCAGCCATAAGAAAAGTAAAGGGAAACAGAAGAATACAGGGCCATATGTATGAAGCCAATTTGCGATCGCAAAGACTGAAATTCTCAAATTTTTTTCAGCATTTGCGATCGCAAATTAGCAGTGTGCAATGTAGCACACAAAAACCTCTACGGAAAATAAGGAATCGCAAATTCTGCAATTCCTTATTTTGCAATAGTATTAAAGGAATCGCAAATTGCGATTCCTTAAATTCGATGTAAGAAGCACAAAAGAAAGTGCAATTTGGCCTTACGGAATCGCAAATTACCACCAACTTCAAGTTGGTGGTAAATTGCGATTTCACTTAAAAATGCACTATTTTGCATTTTTTAAAGTGCCATGTGGCGCACATACGTGCCCTTAGGGCATGTATGTGTGCCACATGTGCACACATGCACATTTCAGGGGTGCAGCAGGGTGTCCTTTTGACACCCTGCCACCCTTGAAATTACATTCTCAATTTGCGATTCTCTAATTGCTAATCGCAAATTGAGAATGCCTTCCCATTCTTTCCTATGGGCCTTCTAGCCCATAGGAATGAATGGGAAGGTATTCCTTATTTGCGAATCTCAATTTGCGATTCGCAAACAAGGAATATGTGGGATTCGCAAAATTATTAGCAAATCCCACATACATTGCATTTTGCGATTCTCAAATTGCGATTCGCTGAAAATCGCAATTTGAGAATCACAAAACAACATTTTGATACATATGGCCCAAAGTATATAAAATATCTGATAGGTGCATTATCCAGGCAGAATACATGGAAAAGGGAGAGGGTGCTGAAGGGATTGTTAAAGAGGACATCTGAATAGTAAACCACCCAAATAAGCGGAATAAAAAAGTTAGAGTAATGCATGTGCTGTACTTACTAACTACATTGGCTAGTCCAGTGTAGATGGTGTACTGAAGCTCATAGGAGACCACACTAAACTCGTCATCGGAAGTCCAATGGACGGTGATTGTGTCATACGAAGCCGTACACAGCTCTTCTCGAATAACTGGAGGGTTAGGAGCTGTAAACAAAAGGAAACCTTTTTTAAAGCAACAATTTCTCAGCAACATAATGTAAGCGTTCACAATCTCTGTGCACAGGATATGTCTCTGATCCTTTTAAAGATGCAAGAGAGGTTGAGCAAAGAAATAACATGCAACACCATTAAGCAAAAATTGATTTTGACAACTGGAAGCTGAAGAGAAAATGGCTTGCACGCTCAGTATTTTTTGTGAATTAAAAGTACATGTATGGTGATGGAATGGTGATGACCCTGGGAAGAAGTGATGAATTCTACCCACCACAGAATGGATGTGTGCCACTAAGGGATAACTAAAGTGGTTTGCTGGTTGTTGCTGCAGGTGAAGGGGATTGGGAAGACTTGTTCCCCTGCTGACCTAAACAATGCCTGCCAGACTCACATCCCTGGATTCAAAAAGGCTGGGGGTGACTGCTGCAGTGGGGAAATGACCATGTTGTTGACTATACATCAGACCCCTGCAGTAACCACACAATTTTCTGAAATGATCTGGGAAGTGCTTGGCAGAGGTCAACAGACTCAAGGAGTGAACCATGGCTCTACTTTTTTTTAAAATACTCTAAGGCAGAGTGAGCATTTTTAATCGGTGTTTAATATGTCATCAAAGGGCATATCCTTAAGAGAAGCTTGTGTATCTTCAGAAAATCCAATGGAAAGAATCCATGAGTGTCAGCGGATCAAAACACTGGTGTCAATGATCCTTAATAGGCAATCAGTAGTATGTAGGCTGGCATAAATCACATGTCTAGCCACATCTTGCACATCGTGAATTGCTGAAGCCAGAAAGGCCCCATAGCAATCGCTGGCCTGGCCTCAGAAGGCGTGTGTATCGGCCCAATAAACAAATACATTGACCCATCTCAGTGCCAGTTTAGCAGAAGAGAATATGTGTTTTCAAAACATCACAGTCCTCTTGGAATCTTTATCCAGATGAGTTGTGGGGAATGAAGAACTAGTTACTTACCTTGGGTAACAATGTATCTGTAAGAGACATTATTAGTTATAGATACCTTACCTTAGAATTACCCCAAGTCGTCAGACTGGATCCGGAGGAATTATTTAATAGCAAAACCCCTGTGCGTCGGTAGGTGGCGTCGGTCGACTCCGTATTCGTCGTCGGCATCGTGGTCGCCGGGATGACGTCACGGTGTCTACTTAGACGCCGCCCATGCGTGCAACTTACCACACCAGAAGCGCAGAGGCATTCAAGACTCTGACCACTGGTGCACATAACTAGGGCCCTGTAAGGGTGTCCCTATCCCTAGAAGTCAGTTCACAGAATGGGGAGGCTGGGTGGGGGGGTAAGGAATCTATAACTACTAATGGCTCTTACAGAATGTACATCGTTACCAAAGGTAAGTAACTTGTTCACCTGAAAGAGATCGTAGTTATAGATTCCTTACCTTAGATTAGATACCCCATCAATACCCACCCTAGAGGTGGGTCTGTGAACCAAGTTCACACCAGGAAGTCCTGGAGGACAGAACGGCCGAAAAAGCAGTCTCTTCGGACTTGGCTGTGCAGGCAGTAATATTTTGTGATTGTGTGCAGGGATGCCCATGTGGCTGCCTGGCAGATGTTAACCAGAGGAACTCCACGTCTCTAGTAGAGCGGGCGCTCAGTCCTACTGGAGGTTTCTTTTTAGCCAAAGAATAACAGATCTTAATGCATAGGACAACCCATCAAGATATGATACAATTTTACACTGCCCTACCTTTCTTGGCGCCCACATTTCTCACGAAGAGTTGATTGTCCACCCGGAAGTCTTTAGGGCGGTCAAGGTAGAAAGACAGCTCACGTTTTGGATCCATATGGCTGAGTCTCTCCTCCTTTTTGGAAGGGTGTGGAGGCAGGAAGAAGGTGGGCAATGTGATGGTCTGATGTGTGTGGAAAGAGGTAACCATTTTGAGCAGAAAAGAGTGCCTAGTACAGAGGACTACTTTCTTCGGATGGACAGCAAGAAAGGGAGGCCTGGAAGATAAGGCTTGAAGCTCACTCACCCTGCGAGCAGAGGTGATGGCAAGCAAGAAAGCAGTCTTCAAAGTGAGGAGACGAAGAGGACAATTATGTAGTGGCTCAAAGGGAGCACACATAAGATAAGTAAGCACAAGGTTCAAGTCCCACTGGGGCATTATGAAAGGAGACGGAGGAAAGAGATGTGTAATGTCCTTTAGAAACCTGTTAACAATCGGGGACTTGAAAAGAGAAGGCTGATCAGGAAGGCGAAGAAAGGCCAAACTGGCTGAAAGATAGCCTTTCAGAGTGCCCAGAGCAGAGCCCTGATGGGCCAAAGAAAGAATAAAAAGGAGAACCTCTGAAAGAGGGGCAGGAAGGGGATGCACGGCCTTTGCTGTGCACCAAGCCACAAATTTGTTCCATCTACAGTCGTATACCATTTTAGTGGAGGGGTGCCTGGCTGCCAAGATGACATTACAGACTTTGGGAGGAAGGTCCAAAGCTGTCACCTGTCACCACTCAATATCCATGCAAAGAGGTGGAAACTGGACAGTTTAGGTGGAGGACTGTCACCTGCTGCTGCGACAGAAGATCCTCCAGAAGAGGCAGTCTGATCGGAGGATCGATGGTCATGCTCAAGAGCTTGGGGTACCAGACTCTTCGGTGCCCAGTCCGGAGCCAAAAGAATTACTTGGGCCCGGTCGTGCTTGATCTTCTTCAGCACTCTGGGTAGAAGTGGTACAGGCGGAAAGGCGTACAGGAGACTGCAATTCCACTCGCGATGAAAGGCGTCGCGGAGCGTGCGCTGCCTTGGAAACTCCAACGCCCAGAACTGCTAACATTGCGCGTTCTCTTTGGTGGTGAATAGATCTAACCAAGGCTCTCTCCACTGCTGAAAGAGCCCTTGTGTCACCTCTGAGTGAAGACGCCATTCGTGATCCATCATGCACCGGCGGCTGAGTTCGTCCGCCCGGGCGTTCAGGGAACCTGCCAGGTGTTGAACCACCAGGGATATGCCATAATGTTTCAGCCATGTCAAAAGGTGAAGAGCTTCTTGACATAAGGTCCACGACTAAACGCCGCCCAGTTTTTTGCAGTACCACATGGCGGCGGTGTTGTCCGTGAACACCTACACTACTCTTCCTTTGAAAGAG
Organism: Lissotriton helveticus; assembly: GCF_964261635.1. Taxonomy (NCBI): domain Eukaryota; kingdom Metazoa; phylum Chordata; class Amphibia; order Caudata; family Salamandridae; genus Lissotriton; species Lissotriton helveticus. The sequence continues at coordinate 749,008,499 of NC_136069.1, read as the reverse complement.
AGAAGGAAAGCCTTCAGTGCAAGACAAATCTCCCAGAGCTCCAGAAGGTTGATGTGGAGCCCGGACTCCGCAGGAGACCAGAGACCTCTGATCTCTGCCTCCCCACGTGGACGCCCCATTCCAGACGTTAAGCATCCGTCACTACTGTGAACTCTGGTTGGGGAAGGGAGAGGATCAGCCGTTGACCCAATCCTGGTTCGTGAGCCACCACTGCAACTGACTTGCAGTCCCATACGAGATCTGGACGACATCAGAAAGATTCCCCATATGCTGTGCCCACTGGAACTCCAGGTCCCACTGCAGAGCCCACATATGCCATCTGGCATGATCTACAAGCAGGATGCAGGAGGCCCAGCAGCCTCAGGGTCATTCCCACTGAAATCCGGGATAGAGGCTGAAACATCGATATCATATCCCAAATATCCCGGACTCGCTGCTAGGGAGGATAGACATGAAACAGTGCTGTATTCAGAACCGCTCCGATGAAAAGGAGCTTATAAGAGGGAATCAGGTGCGACTTCGGCACGTTGATAGTGTACCTCAGTAAATGCAGGAGGTCCACCATAGTGTGGAGGTGGGAAACGACAGCCTGGGGCAAGCCCGCCTTCAACAGCCAGGAGTTGAGATAGGAGAAGACTGGAACCCCTGATCTGCACAGATGAGCTGCAACCACCGCCATCACTTTCGTGAACACGCAGGGGGCACTAGTATGGCCAAAAGGGAGCACAGAGAACTGAAAATGCTTGTGGCCTACCATGAACCATAGGTAACGCCGATGGGCAGAGAGGCAAGATGGGGATGTGAAAGTAGGCATCCTGCAAGACCAACGCTACCATCCCATCTCCAGGGTCAAGGACAGACAAAACCTGAGCCAAAGTTAACATCTTGAACTTCTCCTTCCAGAGGAAGTGGTTGAAATCCCTGCGGTCTAAGATAGGACGCAGGCCTTTGTCATTCTTGGGCACCAGGAAGTAGTAGGAGTAGCAACCACAACCTACTTCTGGCACAGGGATGCGTTCTATAGCTCCCTTGGCCAAGAGAGCCATAACTTCCTAGTGGAAAAGGGCCAAATGATCCTCCAACATGCGATGGAATGCAGGTGGCATGGAGGGAGGACTAGTCTAGAAGGCGAGGGAGTAGCCCCTTTGGACTATCTGCAAAACCCACCAGTCCAACGTGATGTTGTGCCAGTGGGGGAGGTGATGGTGGATCCTGCCGCCCACTGGCAAGTGAGGCCCTGAAAAGTCAGACTAGGAAGGTTTGGTGGATGCTGCAGGGGGGGCATTGGTGGACTGGCCCGCCTGCTGGCCCCCAGACCCACGATGTTGGGTCCCACGTCCCCGGATGCTCAGAGGCTGAGTAGCTTGCGCAAGTCTGTGGCTCAGGGTAGAGCGTGGTGGGGCACCCCTTCTATAGCCACGAAAGGGGTGAGAGGCAGATTGGATGGGGCGAGAGGTGGATGCAAGGCCCAAGAATATGGCCGTAGCCTTAGAGTTCTTGAAAAGCTCGAGCCAAACAGGGGACGGCCATCAAAGGGCATGTCCAAAAGGGTCGATTGAACATACCCAGAGAAGCCAGTGGAGCTCAGCAAGGCATAGCGCCTCAGGGCTACTGATGTAGAAATCCTTCTACCCAGCGAGTCGGCGGTATTCAGTCCACACCTGATGGTGAACTTTGCAGCGTCTGTGGCAGCACTTGTGCAACCGTGTCCCACACAGGGTGTGTGTAACGGCCTGACCGCAGTCCTAAGCTGGCGGAAGAAAACATCTCCTTACCAAGATGGTCCAGCTTCTTGGATTCCCTGTCTGGGTGAGCAGTTGGGAACGCGCCATTTGATGTTGAGGCTTGGACCACCAAGGTCTCGGGGGTAGGGTGTTGGGAGAGGGAAAAGTGGGCTGCCCGGGGCCAGGCGGTGGCGTTGGGCAATCATCCTATCCACAGGAGCCCCTGTGCTGGGCTTGGACCAAGTAGCTACAAGGCTGTCAGTTAGGCCCTCATTGAAAGGCAGTAGGGGCTCTGAAGAGGTCGCTGCCAGCTGAAGCACCTCAGTCAGGAGGTTAGTCCCGACTGCCACCGTAGGAAGCTCAAGGCCCAAGGCCTCAGATGCACTACACAACACCACATCCATCCCTAATAGTACATGGGTGGGGACTAGTAAGAAGCATTTGAGATAAGGTTATTCATTTGATCTTTACCCGCATAGGAGTGGACCACTGTTGTTATGTATCATCAATTACCCAAGTCCTTCTGGTTATTGTTGGGTTACCCCACTGTTATGTAATGGAAATCCCTGATTAGGTCAGGTGTGCATCTGAGTAAGTCTCGAGTGGTTGGCTTTGATAAGTGACAGGAACGGAAGAGCATCTAGGAAGGTCAGTGGGGAGAGTGTTCCTATACTTCAGTTTAAGGAGAAAACTAGTAAGGAGAACCTGAACCTGGATGGGATGCACAATAGCTTGAGGACAGAAAGGGGGTGGACTGGAATGCAGCTGCGGCCTGTGCAGGTAAGAGCGGTGGGGCCTGGTGGGGGGGTGGGGCGGGGGGTGCTAAAGCGAAATGACAATCGTAAACATTACCTGCGCCATCTTGTCTGGTGAAATTTCGATGTGCACATAAGCTGCAGTCATTTTAATCTATCGCAGCCATTTTGTACTCCGTTGGTCACCTTTGTGTCACCCTGCCCTTACTAGCATCCCTCTGACCCTCTGACCGACCTAGTATGTGTGCTGGGGTCTATAAACTCAATTGCCACAACAAACCTCAGCGCCACTTGCTGCCACTAACTAGTTTTTCCTCTCATCTCTGTTTACAGGCAAACCCTTGGACACTCTACCTCTCACTGCACCTAGTTACACAAACAGTTTCCAAATACCAAAAAGACCCTTGCAAACATGATTTATTGCACTTCAAACAGCAAGACTTGTTTTTACCAACAATGGGACCTGTTTTTATCAACAGAACAGACTCTTAGATCTGGCCGGTCTTACATGTTTTAGACCCTGAAGCAAGGTCCAGCTGCAAGATAAGATTGTCTGTTTGACCTGGGTGGGAAGAGAATTACTGTTGGGCTTGTGTGGCATCCTGCCCGGGACTGGGACTCCAAGCTTGTGCAACCCTGTTCATGAAACAAATGCATTGTGTAAAACCTGTATAAAAGGAAGAGCCAAAGGAGTTATCAGCAGAGCACCTCCCTCAGACATCCCGGTGTCTGCAGTTGACGTGATCTCCTCATGAGAAATAAACCTTTTCTTGTCTTCCAGTTTCCAGTGCTTCTCTCATTATTTTGATAGTGAACCCTAAGTGAATTAGAGGTGGAACCCTACACCAGGCAGCATTGATGGTCTTAGAAGACTCACTGCCTTTCTCGGGGGCGGGGGGGGGGGAGAGAGGTTTCGACAGACGAATAAGAGGGAAAATTAATAATTTATTTAAGTTTCCCTCATCATTGTCCATCGAAATTCGACCCTCCCCCCCCACCCCCCCACTGCTCTTACCTGCACGGGCTGCTGCCCCTTGTAACCTGTGAGATGTCGTACGTCCGACAGGTATGCAGAGTTGTGGGCCCCGTGACCAATGTGCCACTGGACTTAAGTTGCACGTCACTGATGATGCCTAACTATGCTGATACTGCTCTGGGGCGGCTTGAGGGTCTCTTAAGACGAGACCTAAATTAGTAGTATGGGCTGCGTCTTCCTATTAAAGCACAATCAAGACTCATTCGCATATGGCTCATCTCTACCTGCAGTGGTATTGTGAGCAAAAAATGATGGACTGGAATCCAGCCCAAGACATTGCTAGCAGATGAGATTCATTCAATCTTTCGACCCATCACGTCTTTGTTTTTCAAACTGAAACATTGTGACAACATAATATGAAGCGTGCATCCCTCACCAGACTACATTAGATACAAATGTAATACAGTAGATTGTCACAAAATTAAATTCCTTAATATTAGTTTGTATAGATAATTGTTTTAGTAAATTTCTTGCTGATGGTGTATGCATTTATGACAGCCAACGCCACCTTCATAGCGCTCAAGATAACACTCACTGTGAATAATTCACCAAAGGCATCTCTTTCAGCTTTGCGCTTTCTAGTGCCCCAAGGCAAGGTTTGGAACTAAATAAAACAACATATACCAGTCTCTCCTAGGAGGTGACCGCAGTTCTCCAATCTGACCTTCCTTTCTGCCTCCATGATGCAAAGAAGAGTAAACAAATCAGTACCTGTGAGATAGTCCAGGCATTCCAGCAGCTTCCTCTCTCTGGAGAAATCCAAGGCGAAGGTATCAAACGTGTCGTTGAGGTTAATTTCTGGTATAAGAACCTGAGAGGAAGCCGTTGCCATGGAGACCCTACAATAGACAAACAAAGATCGCATTAGAACTCATTTTTTCAAAAATGTAGTTAAGCCACAGTGTGCTCTTTAGGCAAGTGTCCATAACCTTTTCTTAAATAGGACGTGAGTCATCATAACCTATAAAAAATAACCCCCCAGCCCCTCAATAATGTTTTTTGTTCTCCAGCGTTAATTTTGCGTAGAAACAGCATAAACGCTACATAGGGCTTATGCTGTTTCATATATAGCAGCACGTGCATTAATGACAGAAGCCCTTCCGGTCTGCCATTGGCCTTGCAGTTTGAAAGACTAAGACCCTGTTTAGTCACCAGGTCCGTATTTTCTCCAACATCACCCTGTCGTTTTAACATGTGGCAGAGAGATTATTTCAATGTATTACTTTTGTTTTTCACTCTTTTGTCGTGTTGGTTCCTTTCACGTGGGGCACCCTGCATGGTCTGCATTTATGAGGTAGAGTACAGACTTGATCATTCTTGCTAAAACAGTGTCTTGTCTTTTGTCCTGTACATGTTGCCTTTTCCTTCAGCGTTCCACTACGGGTAAATATGCCACTGCGTCTGTAATATTTACTAGTTATCCTTTTATTGTCCATAAGAACCGTTGTTTCGAAGATTATGTTGTACGCTCTGGTTCTCTAGGTGTAGGGATGCCTTTGTTGTTTGATACCAAGAAATACACTCCAGCATTACCTATTTTTTTCTATTTAGAATACAAGCTGGATGTACCAATTCGTTCAGCCATTGACCTCCCATCAAATGATCTCTTTGTGTATTCCCCCCTCCTATATTCAGTTGATAATTTGTAAAGGAATGAGTGTCAGTGCCAAAAGCTCTGCTCTAAACCTGCGGCTGGCGCTACTACATTTCAGAGCGCCTTATACCAAGGCTGCGTAGTCCTCAATTTACCTCCCTCCTCTTTAATACAATGCCAGACAATCATGGTCCCTTTATCTCACTCTTGCAGGTTCCGGCTTTCTCCTTTGCTGATGGTTCCTACTTCAGTGCCTTTTTGTGTTTATTCCCTTGCTCTCTGGAAATGTCTCATGAGGTAAAATAAGTGCTGGTCTCAAAAAACATAAATCCCTGTGGCCCCCACTGGCTAAAATTAAGCACTGCCTCTAGCCCAAGCTACTCATACTCAAGTCACAGCTTCTCTTCCTTTTTGACAGTCCACTCATGCACTAATAACACCACCATATCCTTCTGCAGATGCTGCTCTAGAACAGGACACTATGCCACCGGAAAAGGCTTCCTTATGATCAGCCCCTGCTTGGTACTGCTGTATGGGCCTTTCTCCAGACACATCACTACCTCTGTGGCACTCTAGCCAGATTTCATATGTTTACACTGTTTGGAATATCTGTAACCATTACAAAATATAACTGGCAGGTCTCTTGAGCGGTTAATTCGCTCCAAAATCATGCCACCCCTCTTTATTTCAAAAATGCTTGTCAGAAATTCTGTGAAGTAGAAGCCCTAAGTGTGACGTTGATGGTCCTGAGATTTTGTGCCATTTTGTTTGACGACTCCAACTTTTCATAACTTGCTCCTTATTACTGTACTTGTTATGATGTCCAAATATTTGCGAGGATCACTATTTAACAGGGTCATGTATGTGCAGTGGGTACATCCTGTTTCTGACTTTGCGTAGGGATCAAGGCACTATTTGCTTCATTTATCCACGGCTCCTCCGCTATGGTGGAGGAGCATCACCCCACTGCTTTCAAGCAGTGCAAGAGGGGGAAACATAACATGATAATAACTTTCAATTATTATCATGATATGTTTCCTTTTCAGGCGGGCGGGTGGGCGGGGCTGCTCTGCTCATGGAGCAGTAGTGGTACAAAAGGGGGTGGTGATGGACGGAGCATCCGAACCAATCAAACACTCACACCCAGTCAAATGGAGCAGGGCAGGGGTCGAGTGGTTTGCCCCCTCAAGTACGCATGACTGGTTTGGGCGGCCCAAGAGTACCCACCAAAGTGTCATTGCGCACTTTCTCCTTCACATGGAGAACAAGCCCAGGCTATCATTCCCTGGTTGAGCGTCCAACCAGGATGCTCACATCCAAACAAGGCTGCATTGCAGTGTTGTGATTGGTCAGGGGAGCCTGGGTGCCTACCAATCACAACGCTGCATTGCAGCGTTGTGCTTCGTCAGTGGGGCCTGGCCGTGCAGTGCTTCCGGTTAAGAGCTGGAGAGGAGACACGGGACCCGGGGGGAAGGTAATTTTTTTTATTCTTACGTGCAACCATCCGCCCTACCACTCGCTAGCAATGCTTGCCACCGCTGGGTTTATTGGTTCATTTATACGCAGTTCTTGTGTGGACGTAGGTTTCTGTAGTGCAATATGCTCTGGTGTCAACCAGGTGTTGTAACTCAGTATGGTAAACAAAATAAAATCTACCTACACATGAATTATAACTATAAAATGAAGTACGAGATATTGTCACGGTGGAGCTAATAATACTAATTCTACCGTTATTTTGATGATCCTGTAGGAGTCAACAACAAGGTCACGATATATGTGCAGAGCTGAGATAATGATGCCATCCCTGGCATATCGGGGCAGATGCTGGGGTGCAGAGGGATGCATGCCAGTTGGGAAAGAGAAGCCAAGATGTGGAAACAGAGTCTACCAGCTCAAAGAGGATTAGGCCAGCAGCTCTATCACTTTCCAAATCCTACGGGAGAGAGGCCTACACACATGTATCCTTCTGGGGTAGCGTTTAAAATTAGAGTACTACTCAGTTCCTCCCAAACTTATACCGAGAGAGGTACCATGCTTTTTAAGATAGCACCAAAGCCTGTGAGTCGACACTCTTTCAAAGTGTCTGAGCGGCAGCGGAGTCATGGCTTAGTGGTAGACAGCCTTGAGTCTGCATTTTAAGGACTTATCTGTGCTTAATTTGAGCCGGTGTTTGCCGGTGCTCGACACCGGCACTTATTTCCAAACACCAGCAAAAGTTTATGAAATTACACCACGTGTCTATCCTTCAGTAGATTTAATCAGTGTTGCATTTATTTAAAAAGAATAAATCTAGCACATGGGTAATGCTGGCGCTGGCATTCGGCAGCAGTGGCAGGAGCTATTGGGAGTGCCAGCTGCAGAAGACTCCATTGAAGTGCTTGAGCCCAACACTTAAATTTTTACTAATTAACCACTGGGACTAAGGCGCAGAGCCCCAGGCCCCTGATGTAATCATAAAACATGCAAGTAAAACTGACAGCGTGAAGAAGGACTGAAGTAAAGGGTATGATGTGGAGGAGCAACAGGTGCTTTACAGTAACCATTAAATACAATAGGATAGAGGAAAGAAAGTGATTGCTCAGATTAATGGCAAACAAGAATGTGTTTTGCGTCATAGGAATGGTTCACTGGAGTCCTAAGGGGAAGTCACTAACGCTTAAACTGTTGGCCAAAAGGACTTTTCATATTGAGTAGATCGGTGTGCTACGTTGGACATACATGATATGGTACATAGGTTTCACCTGAGTTCATTTTGTGTCAGCCCATAGTATGCAAGTTATAAAGATAGAGGACAAAACACTCATGTATGAGCCTATCCAAATGTGGAGGGTGCCTTCAAAATGCACAATTACAAACACGCAGAGACTATTACAAACCTGCCATACAGTTTACAAGTGTTTTGGGGTTGAGAAAACAGACGGAATGCTTAACAGCCGTACAACGTGTGAACTGAATTAATTTCTGGAACTAAACAGTTAACTACGAAATTCAGCCGCGTCTTTGACCATCATTCGAGTTTTCTTTGCAGTAATTGTGTAGGCAAAGTGGAGGCACTAGGAATTTAAAACGGGTTTTAAACAGCAATAAAAAATATTTTAATCTCATATATGGGTATTGTATGGATCGGTAAGGACTGAGGTCGATTTAGCCTCAGCAACGCTAAGAGATTCAGACCCCATCTCCTGTTTTACCACACAGCATGAGCTAATAAGGGGAACGCCCCCAAGTCGATACATCACAGCATGAAAGATGGTGCGAACAGTCATGTATGTACATGATTTTTTTTAGGTTTACATTGCACAAATTCGACCCAAAGGTATCAGCGCCCTTTACATGAGCACCAGCTGCGTTACAGACGAACCCATTGGTTTTGTTAGGCAGGGAGAGATTAGGTGAGTTGTCCAGAATCACAGGATCTTGAGTGTCCCTACCGAGACTCAACCAGGTTCCCCAGCTTCGAGGGCGACCACTCTAACCATTAGGCCACACCCTGGGAGGATTGCTGTGTTTCTCGAACCCTTTGGAGCGTCCGTCTCGTGCAAAGTGTGACATTCCATACCTTTCAGGTTCTCGCTAATGTAGATAATAATGGCCCTGGAAGGACAGCCTCACTGTTGCTCACCCATTCCCAGGAACATCAGATTTATTTGCAGAACCCAGTTCAGGAACATAATATGTGGACCCACATAGCAAAGGAATCGGTTTCCAAGTTGAAACCAGCATTTGCAATGCAACAGGTCTCGCATTTATGAGAGTTTGAGCTATTGGCATTGTAAATGGCAATGACTTTTATTTGTGTTCTTTTAAAACAGATTTTTAAAAAAAGGCATTGCCATTTACAATGCCAATAGCTTAAACTCTTGCAAATGCGAGACCTATTGCATTGCAAATGAGTGCTACAAAAATATTTTTTAAAGCCTTAGGAGAGAGCATGTCCTAAGCTATTAGGGTAAATAGCGCTCTGAGGCTGTGATTTAAGCCTACCGAGTAACAACACACGTAACAGGGAGTGTCGCCATGGGAGGTTACAAAATTAGAAAAGGCCTACTAAGGAGGGACTACTAAGCCTTTTGATCAATGAACAGCCACAGTTTACAGTGGACAAGCACCCATGCCAATTAAAAATATGGGCAGAGAGGGGGCGGTGCTTCAATTCTCTACCTGAATACAGCATGCCTCGCAGAGCAGCACATGCGCTGCACAGGCTCGACCTAAAAAGGGAAAGTACACAGAAGCTCTAGCAACCAGTGCCACCTAGTGGTATATCGGTGTTAGCTGCCTCATTATCAATAAACAGGGCAGGCGTGCTTCAAAGTCTATAAATACATTTTGCAGCACAAAAGTATGGGCCTCTGAAAAAGTACAGGTCTGGGGAGTAACACCCATTCTAAACACCTCCTTAGTAATAGCCGTGACCATTTTTACTCCACACAGTGTAGTGCAACCTGACCTTTTTCACTTGCCAGTCCCTTAACCTATCCTGTCACCCTTGAACGAATACAGAGCCTGCTTATCTTATTTACCACATGTCTGTCAGAGTGTAAACATGTGTGCTGGAAGTCGAACACAAGACATCCTTTGGTTTTTCTTGATCAAACTCTTGTCACATACACAAAATTGAATTTGTGCGGAATGAAATCAAACTTCCCAATGTCAAACCACTCTGTGTGTATTCCCCTACAGCACACACAGAGGTGATTCACAAGCTCCCTTTTATAGTGCATCTCAATGAGTTTCTCACCCAGCACCCTGCACCCTGCCTTTCATGATGAGGACATCACCTGCTCTTCTCTTCTCTTCTCGCATAGACTACGGCAGCATCGCCCTCTGCGGTCCCCCCTAACTACAACTGCACCCCTAAGAGCCTCGCTACACGCGGCAGCGAGACTCATCACTGGATCTAAAAAACACTCACATATCTCCCCTGACTTTAAATCCCTGACCTGGCTGCCTTTTGAAGCCAAAATACATCTGAAAATTGCCTGCATGACGCACAAGGCTATACACTTGAAATCACCCGGCTACCTCACTCAGAAGTTGACAATGTCCGGTGGGTCCAGAACCACCAGAAGTACAAACAATCTTCTGCTGAAGCCTCGAAGATTCCGGAAGGAAAAAACTTACAAACGCTCCTTCTCAGGAATGGCGCCTAGGATTTGGAACTCACTCGCTCCTGAAACGAGGCTCATCTCATCCACTCTTCTTTTTAAGAAAGAAGTTAAAGCTATCCTCATGGCTAAATACACTTGAACTACTACTCTTGATCTTTTAAGACTTTGCGTCGAGTTATATTATTTGCTTGATCCCTTTGCACATGTATTTTACTTGTATTTTTGACCTAACCGATTACTCATGCTCCCTCTTATTTGTACTACTGCATTGACCTACCTTACCTTACCTTACCTTACTCCCGTCGAGTTATATTATTTGTTTGGATCCCTTTGCACATGTGTTTTACTTGTATTATTGACCTAACCGAGTGTTCATGCTCCTTCTTATTTGTACTACTGCATTGACCTACCTTACCTTACCTTACCTTACCTTCCTACGATGCTCCCTCGTGTACCCACCCTTCCACCCTTTTATGCCTTTGTAAAGCGCTCTGTTATCTGCAAAGATCTTGTTCGCGCTATATAAAACTTCCAAAATAAATAAAATAAATCCCCCCAACACATGATTTCACTTCACTGAGGGACAAGGTTTTTTTTTACTTTTAATTAGCGCAAAATTGACTCGAAGGTATCAGGTATCAGAGCGCTTTGCATGAGTTCCAGTTGCCTTACAAAAGGACACGTTCATTTTTTTTGTTAGGCACGTGAAGATTAAGTGATTTGCCCAGGAACACAGGATGTTGAGCGTCATTGCTGAGACTCGAACTCGGTTCCCCAGATTTGTGATCGATAGCCCTGAAAGGTTAGGCTACATCCTCTCCCAAGTTGTAAGTTAGGCTTGCATTTCTAATTTGGGAGATAAGTAATACTCTTGGCTATTGACGCGAGGTGAATGAGCTTGGTCAACGAGAATAATTGAGACTTTGCAGGCAGGAATGTCCATGGTTTTTAAGATTCATGAGATGAGACCATGAGAGAACGTAAGCCAAGGCACCTTCAGAGTGCCAGGAAAGTGTGGTTTGACAGAGGTCTCCTTTGGCCCTCTATCCCGTACACACCCCTTGGCCTGCCTGGTCTCATTATGCTGGACTGTATTCAAACTCTGATTCACCAGGATAAGTGCACCGAACTACAGAGGATTCCGAGCAGACATTTCTAAGTGGGCGAGCCTGAGTACATTTACCAAGTTCACAAGGAGAAACAGCTATTTGTATGCATGAGGGTGCAGTTTCCGTAAATCTACGTCTATGTTTTGTCAATAAATACTACATAATAAAAGACCTAAAGTGATATAAACAGAAGGGGATTGAAAAGGTGGAAAAATACATTAGGGAGGCGTGTAGCATCTGAAAACAGGTGTCTGCAAGGATTTTGGAGTAAAAGCTTGTCCTTGATAGAAGATAACGTGTGGCTACAAAATGTCATGTTTTATAGACAGAGCAGTCAAATCCCAACTTTAGAGGCACATACTTGTCTGCAGAGAGTGACAGTGAACTTACACAGAGAGGCTTTCAGTGAACAACCTTTGGTGACAAGGAGAGCACCTCGACTTGCTTCTCTTTTGTGTAGTAATGCAAAGTGGTTTCCCTTCATTCAAACAGTATTAAATAGTTTGCCACGATCAGTTTTATACAATCTACACCAGACACAAACTTTACTGGGAAAATTGTCACATCTCTATTCAACCTTTGTCTTTTCTATGTCGGGGGCAGTAATAAAAAATGTGAGTGTTTTGGAGACCTCATTTAATGATAGCAATCGAAAATCTGACACACTTGTATAAACTGTATCAGATGAAAAAGAAGTACAAGGGGTGGATTGCTGCCTACTCTGCTTGCACACCATGTTTAAATAGATGTTAACACCTACATTTAAAGGAGTTAACACACAATATGAAGGATACTGTGGTGGATATTTATTAAAATATTGTTTATGAGGGACACCATTGCATTGGTAGTAGATAGGCCATTCATGTCACAGGCTAAACACTAAAACAAACAAGCGTTTGCAATGCATTAGGCCTCGCATTTGCAAGAGTTTAAGCTACTGGCATCTGAGATAACATTGGTTTGCCTAAAAAAAAAATCACTACTGAAAACTAGATACTTTTGTGAATTAGATATATTAAAAATTACTCAATTTTGGTTCAATTCAATTCCCTTGGTTTGCGCCTCTTCCATACCATCAGGGCCACCTTTAGCGCTGATGGTGCCCTGTGCGACAATCATTTTTGGTGCCCCGGCAACCAATGACCACTTTTCACTACCACCGGGCAAAAGTGCCCTTCATCTCTCTAATCATATGTTATTGCTAAACACGGATTTTATTGCAAAATCAGGAAGTAATATTATCACAAAATGCGGCATATTTTGCCGCATAATTCGAGGGGTTTGCCACATAATTTAGAGAACATGTCGTGTAATTTGGGACTCCCCTGCCACATAATTTTACAGGCTCTGATTGTAGCTCTATCTCGTAACGTAGGTTAAAATTTCCTACGCTAGGTACTTTCGGGTTAGCAACATGATATGGAACTGAGAACTCCAACATCCTCACATGTTAGCTCATTACACGTTTTGGTGTTTAATTGTAACACAAATAAAGACGTATTTTATGCTCCAGCACGTTAAATATCTACATTCAGTGCCTTCGCTGCACATATATGTGCCACATGTTCATGCAGTCTTCTTGACGGAGAAGCAAATCTTGTACAATGTTCCGACACCAGAAATAACCTTGTCTGCACTCTAAAAATATCTACAAATTAAGTGAAATTTCACTAAACTCAATTTTAGCCTGGATTCATAGGTCGATCCCTTAAAGAGCTGAAAAGCCCGGGGCACTCTGAGTGCTATACAAAATGGCACCATGCCTGCTGCAGCCTTTGCCCCTGTTTATTCAGCAGCAACGCCTGTTAGAAATTACGGATAACCTGGCTTCTTGTCAAAAGGATTCTTTTCAGTAAAAGTCCCTCTTTGGGTCTCCTACTCTGCTTTTGCCGGCAGGCTGCCTGCAGAATTCCATGCCCGCCCCAGTCCTGGTTATCATCCATCCAGGACACAGTATTCTGGTTGCCACAGTTTCAGACACACTGCATTAACCATGGGTCAGACAGCTGGCTCCAGTCACACTGTCCGAGCTGTGCAGCTGAAGGATGGCCTCACTGCTTCCAGCTGCAGTGGCTGCAGACCAAACACACCCTGGGCCCAGGAATTTGTAAACCACTCTTGTGCTCTCACTTTGTGCAGCAAAAGCCTCTGTTAGTGAATCAGCCTTATTGCGCTGTGTCTATCCTTGCCGAGTTCCTGGCTAGTTAGTCTTGATTGCGTTGCTCTGCGAGGCATGCTGTACTGCAGTATGGAATTGAAGCCCCGCCCACTCTCCGCCCATATTTGTCTCATTCTCATTTACATGAGAAAGCACGAAGCAGTATGGTACCATGTCTAAACTGGACATATAATTTCCTTGCCAGGGGAGGTTGAATGTCATCCAGGAAGAGCTCAAATGTATATTCATCTTTCAATTCAACATTTCGGCGGTCAGATGCCCTACGGTGGAGCTCCCTATGATGGCTGCAAGTTTAGACATTTGGTAGGTTTTAACTAATTTGGCGTGGGAGATTGATAAGCACGCTTCCTCTGGGTTGCTCCAGAGACTAGTCTTTCCCATCCTACTACATTTGTCCTTAATGTATGTGATCCACAGGATTTTATCTACACCCGGGAGACTCAGTAGCTCTTTTAATTCTAATCGATAGGCTGCCAGTTCCGGCGTCTCCCACAGTCTCCGCCAGAAGGTTAGGGTCTAAGACCAATCTCATACCCATTTGGTCTGATACCTAAATCCAGTTGTAGGCAGATTAAAGAGGTGCTTAGAGGGAGACGCAGGATCCGCCTCATGAAACTATTCTCTACTTTGCTCAAGTTTTTTCTTTTGACCCAAATGGTACCCTTTACACATTTGTGCTTCCCTTAACTGCCAAAATTTTCTCTTTTGAAGCTGAGTCAGCTACTCCCTCCCCCCTAGAGTCCACCAAAATAGTCAGCTCCCAGAGAATTTCTCTCGGAGGTATTGTAGGCGTAGTCTTTCAACATGAAGACAATCTTTTTACACACCTATTCGGTGCATGAAGTTATCTCTACCCACTGAATCTTTGGCATTCAATGCATACTGATCCCTCTGAGCCTCTTTAGTGTCCTGCCCTACGTCAGCCACAATTCCTTCAGGGAATAATTTCTGGCTTGTGTCACAGCATAGCGTTGCCTCGTTTGTTTCTGAAGCAGCTTAATTTGGCTCCGCCCTTACACGTCACGATTTATGTAGATTGGCATTTATTTCATTTTGGATGTTCTAACTTTCTAATAAACAAGGGGATTGCGAATGCATTTTTGAAATGCTCCATGATAAACGTAATAGAATAATGTAACACGTGCGTACTAATGTTGAAGGTTTTAGTAGAAATGTAGTTTTCGTTCATAATAATCCAAATGTTTTAAAATGTAACACACCATTCTGTGTAGTCATGATTTATTCCTATTTCATGTATGTATTAACCCCTTGCGTGCTTCGGACGGCCGGGGGCCATCCGACGTCACGGTGGGCGGGTGCGGAGGACGGTAGTGGGCCGTCCGAACCCCGCCCACTCATTAATTCGTCCGCACCACGGAGGAATGTGCGCAGCATGCAAGGGGTTAAATTGCAAATGTGCATGCACATCTATTCAGAAGTCAATTGAACCTTAACTGCTGTGCAATATTAGCGTTACCAAAGGCCTTAAGTTTCTGAATTTCAACGTTTAAATTTCACCTGAGATTTTTTTGCATGAATGTTCTTTCCTCTGCAGGTGCAGAAACAAGGCTTCGTTAGTTAGAGCAAGGCATTGTTTATTTGTAGCGATAGCAAGGTACAGAGGGAATTTCTTTGCAAGAATAAGACGCGTTAACGAGGTGGGAGACAAGTTCTCATGGCAGAGAAGGGATTGCTCAAGGATAATAGTATGTGCCCAACTGAAAGTGTGGAAAAAGAGCTGAATGTTGCTAAATTCTACGGAGGAAGATGGAAATGTACTGGTAAATGAAGACGCTGGTTACCTTGAATGTTTTGTGTGCTAAAAGATCTTGTATTGCTAGCTAGAGAGTAGAGACCTTTAGCATTTCATGAGGTACAGACCTCTTGGGTGACTACTCTCACGGTGTGGCTTCATGGTATACTCTTTAGACTTGGAGTACTTTTACGAAAGACTCTATAATGTTGACACCTGTTCCTTGCTTCCCACAGCTTACTAGGGTTCCCCTTATTTAGTATAGAGGAGTAAGTTAGAATTTACTGGTGATACTAATGACTAGGCAGAAGGATCGAATGGTGCAAATAAATCCCCAGATTCATTTTCTCATTTTCTGTATTGCAGCTACCAAATTGTTGGTGTGCTTCCTCTTGTTTAGATTACATTTCAAGAGCGTTCTCATTTCTCTCTTGTGTTGAGAGTCGAGGACTGGAAGTCAGCAAGCCACTATTATCTCAATACTCTTTGAACTTACAGTAGATATAAATTGAAGACCTACTGAGAATTCTTCTGGTTGGGCAAAGCTCAAAGGGTCTATTTTCCCTCACCCCACCCCTTGATCTTACAAAGAGACCCAGGGATAAAGGTAATTTCAGACACTGCACTCTCCATTCATCTGTGGTCATAGTACCACAAGGAAAACCTGTTTCCCTCAGGTTTTCTTTGGTTTCTTTGATAAGAATATGCTTTGGCATCTTCTCAACCTTGTGTTCAATGTACGGTCTTGTGATCAATCCTCTAAGTCATAGCTGATGTTTGGCATTCATGCCTTCATCCCCAAATTTTGCTGATCTGCTTCTCTATTCCCTTTATTCAGATCTCCATACAGATTTTTCAATGTCACCTTCTGGTTTAAGAATGATTTTGACATGGAGTTTCTTTCCTGCTTCTGAACCCAACGGCGGAAAAGAAAATCTGAAGATGGCAATTGCATACTGGGACACTGAGGGGTTATGCATGACATCACAAAGAATCATCACGATTCCGACTATAGTCGAAAGCCGAAAAAAATAAATCCAAATGATGGTTACAGAAGACGTTTCTGGACCCAGTCAAGTCACTTCATGGTGCAATAATGCACAGCACATGAATCTAGAGGAGACTCACACTGGCAAAACTGTACTTTCAAATTGAGAGTATTCATTTTATACCAAACACATTTCCAATATGCATTAACATATTCACAAGAAAAAAGCATATGTAATATATAACACTTTTGCATCTGACTGGACCAATCAAACAATGGTTAGAGATTAATATATTATTTTATAATAGACATTTTATATAAAAGCCTAACATACATGTAGAAATGTAGTTTTAGTTAAATGTGCTGTTGGGAAGGATTTAAAGGGTATAATTGGATGTTCTTCCACATATCAATAGACCATGAAACACATAAATCAGACTGCCAAGAAGATTCAGTTGAGGATTTATGTTTAGATGATGAAAACATGGTAATTGTTTGCATGTTAGAGCAGCTTTAGAAAAGGATTAACCCCACATAATATTTGCAGGATTATGAGGAATATAATAGTTGTGTTTATCTGCATTAATAGTGAAGTTATTTGAGCTAGCATTACAATATTGTAAAAGCAGTTGTAAATCAGACAGCTGTACATTATTAAAAAGCTGCATGTTGATTGGCTGCTAGCTGGTTAGTATCTTCCTAGGAGATTCAGCTCTAGTACCTGAGGAAACGTGCTCCGCTCACCCCTAATTGATACTGCTTTGGTGATATTATAAAAGTAGACATGTAAATAAAAAAAAGAATCCTTCTGCATGAGGGAAAAAGACTTGGAAGAAAGTTGTGGAAAGTAGGTCGTGTTAGAGTGGTAAAGGAAAGCAGAGAAAGGTAACTCACAAGTTAATGTACACACGGCACTGAGGATGGGGTGAAATAAGCATCAGAGGGAGCATAACTTACAAAGAAGATGACACAGGTAATATAATGAATGAGGTGGGATGGCATGCATGGCACAGAGGAAGAATAGGAGTATGAAGAACAGTTGCCATTTGGGGATGCAGAGAGTCCCAGCACTGGTAAGTTTAAGATTGTGGCATACACGGGTGACATCAGTCATGCAGGAATGGAAGTTGGGTGACAGGCCTACATGAACAGCATTGTTTTGGTGATAGCCAAGGTGCAATCCTGCTGTCGGGCAGGCATGTAACGCTCATAGGGCTAAAAGGGTTTAAGTACCCCTTGTCACGTGTCTCAGACCGGGTTGAACTGCTGAGGCATCAGCTGGGCAGTGTCTGGAGTCTTATCTCTGCCACACCTAAGTTGTTCACAGGTCTTTAAAAAAACATTTATATGCCTTTTGGGTTTCGCCTGCCGAAGGCTGCGCTCTGCGCAGCTCTTCAGCGCAGGTGAAATCCTATGTCGTCAATAAGGACTCCTGGAACGTCCCCCGGCTCTCATTGGCTAGCTCCATAAATGGAGGCTAGCCATTGAGTGCCGGATCTGTCCATCAAGGCTGGACCAGATTCGGGGGCGTTCCGGAGATTTTTTCCCAGGGCGGAGTTACGTTTTTTCCCGTTCCCTCCCCTTTCACTGAAAGTGAATTCAGATGCGCTGTCCTCTCCCGCCCCCTCCCGCCGTCCGTCCCGCTCCCTCCCTGTGCCTTACCGCCCCCCCTCGCTGTCCTGTGCACGTTTCCGGCCGTCCGTGTCCTCTCCCGCCCCCTCCCTGTGCCTTTCCGCCCCCCCTCGCTGTCCTGTGCACGTTTCCGGCCGTCCGTGTCCTCTCCCGCCCCCTCCCTGTGCCTTTCCGCCCCCCCTCGCTGTCCTGTGCATGTTTCCGGCCGTCCGTGTCCTCTCCCGCCCCCTCCATGTGCCTTTCCGCCCCCCCTCGCTGTCCTGTGCATGTTTCCGGCCGTCCGTGTCCTCTCCCGCCCCCTCCCTGTGCCTTTCCGCCCCCCCTCGCTGTCCTGTGCATGTTTCCGGCCGTCCGTGTCCTCTCCCGCCCCCCTGCCGCCTAAGCTGTTCCACGACGCGATCAGGTAAGCAGCATTTAATTTTTATTAGAAATGCTTTCACTTTGTAAGTTTACCTGTCGGGCGGACTGTTATGTTATTTTTGTGGGGGGGGGGGGGTACATTTCTTTGAATCTGTATTTTAAATTGCTTTTTTGACGAAAGCGCTATTGATGTTATGTTCTGGGTGTGGCGCACTTCTCCGGTAAGCTGTTCCACGACGTGATCAGGTAAGCAGCATTTAATTTTTATTTGAAATGCTCTCTTTGTAAGTTTACCTGTCGGGCGGACTGTTATGTTATTTTTGTGGGGGGGGGGTGGGTACATTGCTTTGAATCTGTATTTTAAATTGCTTTTTTGACGAAAGCGCTATTGTTGTTATGTTCTGGGTGTGGCGCGTTCTCCGGTGAGCTGTTCCACGACGTGATCAGGTAAGCAGCATTTAATTTTTATTAGAAATGCTCTCTCTTTGTAAGTTTACCTGTCGGGCGGACTGTTATGTTAGTTTTGTGGGGGGTGGTGGGTACATTGCTTTGAATCTGTATTTTAAATAGCTTTTTTGACGAAAGCGCTATTGTTGTTATGTTCTGGGTGGGGCGCGTTCTCCGGTAAGCTGTTCCACGACGTGATCAGGTAAGCAGCATTTAATTTTTATTAGAAATGCTCTCTCTTTGTAAGTTTACCTATCGGGCGGACTGTTATGTTATTTTTGTGGGGGGGGGGTGGGTACATTGCTTTGAATCTGTATTTTAAATTGCTTTTTTGACGAAAGCGCTATTGTTGTTATGTTCTGGGTGGGGCGCGTTCTCCGGTAAGCTGTTCCACGATGTGATCAGGTAAGCAGCATTTAATTTTTATTAGAAATGCTCTCTCTTTGTAAGTTTACCTGTCGGGCGGACTGTTATGTTAGTTTTGTGGGGGGTGGTGGGTACATTTCTTTGAATCTGTATTTTACATTGCTTTTTTGACGAAAGCGCTATTGATGTTATGTTCTGGGTGTGGCGCACTTCTCTGGTAAGCTGTTCCACGACGTGATCAGGTAAGCAGCATTTAATTTTTATTAGAAATGCTCTCTCTTTGTAAGTTTACCTGTCGGGCGGACTGTTATGTTATGTTTGTGGGGGGGGTGGGTACATTTCTTTGAATCTGTATTTTAAATTGCTTTTTTGACGAAAGCGCTATTGTTGTTATGTTCTGGGTGGGGCGCGTTCTCCGGTAAGCTGTTCCACGACGTGATCAGGTAAGCAGCATTTAATTTTTATTAGAAATGCTCTCTCTTTGTAAGTTTACCTGTCGGGCGGACTGTTATGTTATTTTTGTGGGGGGGGTGGGTACATTTCTTTGAATCTGTATTTTAAATTGCTTTTTTGACGAAAGCGCTATTGTTGTTATGTTCTGGGTGTGGCGCACTTCTCCGGTAAGCTGTTCCACGACGTGATCAGGTAAGCAGCATTTAATTTTTATTAGAAATGCTCTCTCTTTGTAAGTTTACCTGTCGGGCGGACTGTTATGTTAGTTTTGTGGGGGGTGGTGGGTACATTTCTTTGAATCTGTATTTTACATTGCTTTTTTGACGAAAGCGCTATTGATGTTATGTTCTGGGTGTGGCGCACTTCTCCGGTAAGCTGTTCCACGACGTGATCAGGTAAGCAGCATTTAATTTTTATTAGAAATGCTCTCTCTTTGTAAGTTTACCTGTCGGGCGGACTGTTATGTTATTTTTGTGGGGGGGGTGGGTACATTTCTTTGAATCTGTATTTTAAATTGCTTTTTTGACGAAAGCGCTATTGTTGTTATGTTCTGGGTGGGGCGCGTTCTGCGGTGAGCTGTTCCACGACGTGATCAGGTAAGCAGCATTTAATTTTTATTAGAAATGCTCTCTCTTTGTAAGTTTACCTGTCGGGCGGACTGTTATGTTATTTTTGTGAGGGGGGTGGGTACATTTCTTTGAATCTGTATTTTAAATTGCTTTTTTGACGAAAGCGCTATTGTTGTTATGTTCTGGGTGTGGCGCACTTCTCCGGTAAGCTGTTCCACGACGTGATCAGGTAAGCAGCATTTAATTTTTATTAGAAATGCTCTCTCTTTGTAAGTTTACCTGTCGGGCGGACTGTTATGTTATTTTTGTGGGGGGGGTGGGTACATTTCTTTGAATCTGTATTTTACATTGCTTTTTTGACGAAAGCGCTATTGCTGTTACGTTGTAGGTGGGGTGCGCTTCTCCGGTAAGCTGTTCCACGACGTGATCAGGTAAGCAGCATTTAATTTTTATTAGAAATGCTTTCACTTTGTAAGTTTACCTGTCGGGCGGACTGTTATGTTATTTTTGTGGGGGGGGGGGGTACATTTCTTTGAATCTGTATTTTAAATTGCTTTTTTGACGAAAGCGCTATGGCTGTTATGTTCTGGGTGTGGCGCACTTCTCCGGTAAGCTGTTCCACGACGTGATCAGGTAAGCAGCATTTAATTTTTATTAGAAATGCTCTCTCTTTGTAAGTTTACCTGTCGGGCGGACTGTTATGTTATTTTTGTGGGGGGGGTGGGTACATTTCTTTGAATCTGTATTTTAAATTGCTTTATTGACGAAAGCGCTATTGATGTTATGTTCTGGGTGTGGCGCGCTTCTCCGGTGAGCTGTTCCACGACGTGATCAGGTAAGCAGCATTTAATTTTTATTAGAAATGCTCTCTCTTTGTAAGTTTACCTGTCGGGCGGACTGTTATGTTATTTTTGTGGGGGGGGGGTGGGGACATTGCTTTGAATCTGTATTTAAATAGCTTTTTTGACGAAAGCGCTATTGTTGTTATGTTCTGGGTGTGGCGCACTTCTCCGGTAAGCTGTTCCACGACGTGATCAGGTAAGCAGCATTTAATTTTTATTAGAAATGCTCTCTTTGTAAGTTTACCTGTCGGGCGGACTGTTATGTTATTTTTGTGGGGGGGGGGGGTACATTTCTTTGAATCTGTATTTTAAATTGCTTTTTTGACGAAAGCGCTATTGATGTTACGTTGTAGGTGGGGTGCGCTTCTCCGGTAAGCTGTTCCACGACGTGATCAGGTAAGCAGCATTTAATTTTTATTTGAAATGCTCTCTTTGTAAGTTTACCTGTCGGGCGGACTGTTATGTTATTTTTGTGGGGGGGGGGGGGGTACATTGCTTTGAATCTGTATTTTAAATTGCTTTTTTGACGAAAGCGCTATTGATATGTTCTGGGTGTGGCGCGCTTCTCCGGTAAGCTGTTCCACGACGTGATCAGGTAAGCAGCATTTAATTTTTATTAGAAATGCTCTCTCTTTGTAAGTTTACCTGTCGGACGGACTGTTATGTTATTTTTGTGGGGGGGGGGGGGGTACATTTCTTGGAATCTGTATTTTAAATTGCTTTTTTGACGAAAGCGCTATTGATGTTATGTTCTGGGTGTGGCGCGTTCTCCGGTAAGCTGTTCCACGACGTGATCAGGTAAGCAGCATTTAATTTTTATTAGAAATGCTTTCACTTTGTAATGTCGGGCGGACTGTTATGTTATTTTTGTGGGGGGGGGGTACATTTCTTGGAATCTGTATTTTAAATTGCTTTTTTGACGAAAGCGCTATTGTTGTTATGTTCTGGGTGGGGCGCGTTCTCCGGTAAGCTGTTCCACGACGTGATCAGGTAAGCAGCATTTAATTTTTATTAGAAATGCTCTCTCTTTGTAAGTTTACCTGTCGGGCGGACTGTTATGTTATTTTTGTGGGGGGGGTGGGTACATTTCTTTGAATCTGTATTTTAAATAGCTTTTTTGACGAAAGCGCTATTGATGTTATGTTCTGGGTGTGGCGCGCTTCTCCGGTGAGCTGTTCCACGACGTGATCAGGTAAGCAGCATTTAATTTTTATTAGAAATGCTCTCTCTTTGTAAGTTTACCTGTCGGGCGGACTGTTATGTTATTTTTGTGGGGGGGTGGGTACATTTCTTTGAATCTGTATTTTAAATTGCTTTTTTGACGAAAGCGCTATTGCTGTTACGTTGTAGGTGGGGTGCGCTTCTCCGGTAAGCTGTTCCACGACGTGATCAGGTAAGCAGCATTTAATTTTTATTAGAAATGCTTTCACTTTGTAAGTTTACCTGTCGGGCGGACTGTTATGTTATTTTTGTGGGGGGGGGTACATTTCTTTGAATCTGTATTTTAAATTGCTTTTTTGACGAAAGCGCTATTGATGTTATGTTCTGGGTGTGGCGCGCTTCTCCGGTGAGCTGTTCCACGACGTGATCAGGTAAGCAGCATTTAATTTTTATTAGAAATGCTCTCTCTTTGTAAGTTTACCTGTCGGGCGGACTGTTATGTTATTTTTGTGGGGGGGGTGGGTACATTTCTTTGAATCTGTATTTTAAATTGCTTTTTTGACGAAAGCGCTATTGCTGTTACGTTGTAGGTGGGGTGCGCTTCTCCGGTAAGCTGTTCCACGACGTGATCAGGTAAGCAGCATTTAATTTTTATTAGAAATGCTTTCACTTTGTAAGTTTACCTGTCGGGCGGACTGTTATGTTATTTTTGTGGGGGGGGGGGTACATTTCTTTGAATCTGTATTTTAAATTGCTTTTTTGACGAAAGCGCTATTGATGTTATGTTCTGGGTGTGGCGCGCTTCTCCGGTGAGCTGTTCCACGACGTGATCAGGTAAGCAGCATTTAATTTTTATTAGAAATGCTTTCACTTTGTAAGTTTACGTGTCGGGCGGACTGTTATGTTATTTTTGTGGGGGGGGGGGTACATTTCTTTGAATCTGTATTTTAAATTGCTTTTTTGACGAAAGCGCTATTGCTGTTACGTTGTAGGTGGGGTGCGCTTCTCCGGTAAGCTGTTCCACGACGTGATCAGGTAAGCAGCATTTAATTTTTATTAGAAATGCTCTCTCTTTGTAAGTTTACCTGTCGGGCGGACTGTTATGTTATTTTTGTGGGGGGGGTGGGTACATTGCTTTGAATCTGTATTTTAAATTGCTTTTTTGACGAAAGCGCTATTGTTGTTATGTTCTGGGTGTGGCGCGTTCTCCGGTAAGCTGTTCCACGACGTGATCAGGTAAGCAGCATTTAATTTTTATTAGAAATGCTCTCTCTTTGTAAGTTTACCTGTCGGGCGGACTGTTGTTATTTTTGTGGGGGGGGGTGGGTACATTTCTTGGAATCTGTATTTTAAATTGCTTTTTTGATGAAAGCGTTATTGATGTTATGTTCTGGGTGTGCCGCGCTTCTCCGGTAAGCTGTTCCACGACGTGATCAGGTAAGCAGCATTTAATTTTTATTAGAAATGCTTTCACTTTGTAAGTTTACCTGTCGGGCGGACTGTTATGTTATTTTTGTGGGGGGGGGGTACATTTCTTTGAATCTGTATTTTAAATTGCTTTTTGGACGAAAGGAAGTGCAGAGTGCATACAGAGTGCTGCATAGGGAGTGGAGAGTACAGAGTGCTGCAGAGGGAGTACAGAGTGCATAGGAAATGCAGAGTGCATAGGGAATACAGGGAGTGTAGAGTGCAGAGTGACTCCAAATAAAGTGCATAGCAAGTGCATAGGTGATGCAGAATGCATACAAAGTGCAGAGAGAGTGCATAGGGAGTACAGAGTGCATAGGGAATGCAGAGAGTGCACAGTGCATAGGGAGTGCATAATACGTGCAGAGTGCATAGGGAGTGCGGAGTACAGGAAAAAAAAGTACATAGAGTGCATAAACAGTGCATAGACATTGCAGAGTGCATAGAGAGTACAAAGTGCTGCATAGGGACATTGGGAGTGCATAGGAAGTGCACCGTGCATAGAGAGTGCATGATGAGTGCAGAATGCATAGGAAGTGCAGAGTGCATACAGAGTGCTGCATAGGGAGTGCACAGTGCATAGGGAGTGCATAAGAAGTGGAAACTGCAGAGTACATAGAGAGTACAGAGTGCTGCATAGGGAGTACAGAGTGCATAAAGAGTGCATAGGGAGTGCAGAGTGCATAGGGAGTGCAGAGTGCATAGGAAGTGCAGTGCATAGGGAATGCAGACTGCATAGGGAGTGCATAGGAAGTTCAGAATGCATAGTGACTGCAAAAAAAAGTGCATAGAGTGCATAGATAATGCAGAATGCATACAAAGTGCAGAGTGCATAGGGAGTGCAGAGAGTGCGAAATACAGAAAACATAGAAAGTGCATAGGCAGTGCAGAGTGCATAGACAGTGCACAGAGAGTGCATAGAGTACAGAGTGCTGCATAGGGAGTGCAGAGTGCATAGAAAGTGCATAATGAGTGCATAGGAAGTGCAGAGTGCATACAGAGTGCTGCATAGGGAGTGCACAGTGCATAGGGAGTGCATAGGAAGTGGAAAGTGCAGAGTACATAGAGAGTACAGAGTGCTGCATAGGGAGTACACAGTGTATAGGGAGTGCATAGGAAGTGCAGAGTGCATAGGGAATGCAGACTGCATAAAGAGTGCAGAGTGCATAGGGAGTGCAGAGTAACTGCAAAAAAAATAAGGGCAATGTAAATGACAATGCCATTTACTTATCTGTTTTAAAAACAAAAACAGATAAACAAAATTTAGGCATATACAATGCCAATAACTCAAAATTTTCCAAAGGCGAAACCATTGCATTGTAAATGCTTGTTTGAAATGGTTAACAAGAACCCCTTGGTCCCCACTCTGCCTATTCCTTACATTTGTATTTTTTTTTTTTTACTGCCATAGTGGGAGAACGCATTTAATGAAAAGGCATCTCAGGAGTAGGGATGCCACCTTTCCAAAAGGAAAACACCGGCCATTTGTTGATTTTAAGGTATCTGCAAAGGCCTCGCCTTGATACTAAATAGGGCTGTAAAAAAAAATGGTATGTATTAATTTGTAACATGACTCTTCTGTTTTTGTTTCCTTTAATTATTAGTCATGGATCCTTAATGCAGTCCTAGAACACATTTAAAAGTGCTTTCTAATTATATTTGCGGTTTGAAATATGCACAGATATGCTTTAGGTGATTTTGCTTCTTTTCGTACTGGCTGGCACATCGAAATACCGGTGGTTCCTGGAGAAATACAATCAGCTGGCAACCCTAAGAAGGAGCCAGAAAGTGTATGGCAGGATCAGCACATAATTTATTTACTTCACCTTCCATCCCTGATCACTGCCATAATAGCAATACTTTAACTTATATCCGAAACACTACGCCAGACGTCGAACAAGGCGGTGTTACTCCAGGTGTCTGGGAATACATCCTACATTCAGACAACTCACTCCTCATTCTCACAGCTCATCCTTCACTTTCACACTTACCATGTACTCACAGCAATCACCCTGTTCACCATGCACTCACGTCATTCCCCCTCCTCCTACCTTGCACTCACATGGGCACATCGCTCACCCTGCACCCATGTGACACTCGACTCACTTGTCACTTTCACCGCTCACCCTCCACTCACACCGATCACACTGCACTCCTGCTGTTACCCTCCACTCACACATTCATCCTCCTCTTACCCTGCGCTCACACAAGCACACCGCTCATTGTGCACTCAAAGAGACCACACTGCACTCATGGACCTCGCCATGAACTCATGCTGTTCTCCCTCCACTTACCCTGCGGTCACATGAGCACACCGCTCAACCTGCACTCACAGTGATCACACTGCACTCACCATGAGCTCACGCTTTTCACCCTGCACTTGCAACAGCACACTACTCACCCTGCACTCATATGACACTTCACTTATCTGTCACCCACTGCTCACTCTGCGATTTCACACAAATAAGCACATCACTCACCATGCATACATTCCTCCCACTCTGCACTTTCACTCGCACCCAAACTCATGTCACATCACTCACCCTGCAGTCACTCCTCTCACCCTAATCTCACACTGTCACATCACTCACTGTGTACTCACATAGGCACTCCTGTCACTCACACAGCTCACCCTTCACTCACAAGGGCACAGCACACACCATGCAAACAAGCACATTACTCACCCTGGAGTCACACCACTTACCCTGCACTTCCTCCTGTCACGCTGCACTCACAAGGATAAACCTCTCAGCCTGCATTCATTCAGGTACTCTGTTCATCCTACTCGCACACAGGGGCACTCATTTGCTGGAACTCATAGGGCACACCACTTACTCTGCACTAACATCTAATCATGCACTCACAAGGCACTCTCACAGATCACTCTTCACTCTTGCTGCTCACCCTGCACCAAACACAGGCACACCACTCAACCTGCATTTACATTGCTCGCACCACCCTGCACTCACTCCTCTCACTCTGCAGGCACTCCTCTCACCCGACACTCACGTGGGCCCTCCCCTAACATTGCATTCATGCAGTTCACCCAATACTCACATTGGCACATTTTGTTACCCTACACTCGCACCACTCAAGCTGCACTGACTCACACTATTCACCATCACCCAGCACTTACATGAGCACAGCTCTTACTCCGCACATATGAAAATTAAAGATCTCTCATGAATATACACATATTTCTACAAAGGCACCCACAGAATACCTGCTATTTCTGGGATACTAGATGACTACTTAATTCCATCTGCAACAATGGGCCTGGTGCAAGATGGGAGACTGGACTGAAAATGTGGGATGGCACATGGAGGGAGACTAGGGCTGAGACTGTGGGGTATCATACTGGATTGTGGATCATGTGACACTTCAGCCATTCCTTGCTTTCCATTCACCACTATGCTTCATTCAGGGACATGTAGCTTTTTTTTCACATTGTAAGTTAGCTCTCAAAAATGCAAAGTGTTACTGGAAAAAAATACATGGTTGCTGAAGAAGTCAATCATTTCATATGATCATTACAAATGGGGGTGGGGTCGCACACTACTCACACACCTGTCTTCGCCATCCCTGGACACGTGTTTCGGGGTATCACCCCTCGTCAGCAGGGATAGGCCATGTTCTGGGGTTGCCGGTGGCTGCCAAATATCTGCCAGGTTTAGTACCACTCAGGCGCGCAGGTGCGGGGTCCCAGGCTCGTCAGCCAACTGCTCAAGGGAGCTTTAACATTACAAATGGGGGTGGGGTCGCACACTACTCACACACCGGCGGTATCGCCCCTAAGGACTATGGTTAATGTAGTTACGTGTTCCGCGATGCATCTTCTTTCGATTCTCTGCTATCTTCGCTGTCTTCGCCATCCGTGGACACGTGTTTCGGGGTATCACCCCTCGTCAGCAGGGATAGGCCATGTTCTGGGGTTGCCGGTGGCTGCCAAATATCTGCCAGGATTAGTACCACTCAGGCGCGCAGGTGCGGGGTCCCAGGCTCGTCAGCCAACTGCTCAAGGGAGCTTTAACATTACAAATGGGGGTGGGGTCGCACACTACTCACCGGCGGTATCGCCCCTAAGGACTATGGTTAATGTAGTTACGTGTTCCGCGATGCATCTTCTTTCGATTCTCTGCTATCTTCGCTGTCTTCGCCATCCCTGGACACGTGTTTCGGGGTATCACCCCTCGTCAGCAGGGATAGGCCATGTTCTGGGGTTGCCGGTGGCTGCCAAATATCTGCCAGGTTTAGTACCACTCAGGCGCGCAGGTGCGGGGTCCCAGGCTCGTCAGCCAACTGCTCAAGGGAGCTTTAACATTACAAATGGGGGTGGGGTCGCACACTACTCACACGCCGGCGGTATCGCCCCTAAGGACTATGGTTAATGTAGTTACGTGTTCCGCGATGCATCTTCTTTCGATTCTCTGCTATCTTCGCTGTCTTCGCCATCCCTGGACACGTGTTTCGGGGTATCACCCCTCGTCAGCAGGGATAGGCCATGTTCTGGGGTTGCCGGTGGCTGCCAAATATCTGCCAGGTTTAGTACCACACAGGCGCGCAGGTGCGGGGTCCCAGGCTCGTCAGCCAACTGCTCAAGGGAGCTTTAACATTACAAATGGGGGTGGGGTCGCACACTACTCACACACCGGCGGTATCGCCCCTAAGGACTATGGTTAATGTAGTTACGTGTTCTGCGATGCATCTTCTTTCGATTCTCTGCTATCTTCGCTGTCTTCGCCATCCCTGGACACGTGTTTCGGGGTATCACCCCTCGTCAGCAGGGATAGGCCATGTTCTGGGGTTGCCGGTGGCTGCCAAATATCTGCCAGGTTTAGTACCACTCAGGTGCGCAGGTGCGGGGTCCCAGGCTCGTCAGCCAACTGCTCAAGGGAGCTTTAACATTACAAATGGGGGTGGGGTCGCACACTACTCACACACCGGCGGTATCGCCCCTAAGGACTATGGTTAATGTAGTTACGTGTTCCGCGATGCATCTTCTTTCGATTCTCTGCTATCTTCGCTGACTTCGCCATCCCTGGACACGTGTTTCGGGGTATCACCCCTCGTCAGCAGGGATAGGCCATGTTCTGGGGTTGCCGGTGGCTGCCAAATATCTGCCAGGTTTAGTACCACTCAGGCGCGCAGGTGCGGGGTCCCAGGCTCGTCAGCCAACTGCTCAAGGGAGCTTTAACATTACAAATGGGGGTGGGGTCGCACACTACTCACACACCGGCGGTATCGCCCCTAAGGACTATGGTTAATGTAGTTACGTGTTCCGCGATGCATCTTCTTTCGATTCTCTGCTATCTTCGCCATCCCTGGACACGTGTTTCGGGGTATCACCCCTCGTCAGCAGGGATAGGCCATGTTCTGGGGTTGCCGGTGGCTGCCAAATATCTGCCAGGTTTAGTACCACTCAGGCGCGCAGGTGAGGGGTCCCAGGCTCGTCAGTCAACTGCTCAAGGGAGCTTTAACATTACAAATGGGGGTGGGGTCGCACACTACTCACACACCGGCGGTATCGCCCCTAAGGACTATGGTTAATGTAGTTACGTGTTCCGCGATGCATCTTCTTTCGATTCTCTGCTATCTTCGCTGTCTTCGCCATCCCTGGACACGTGTTTCGGGGTATCACCCCTCATCAGCAGGGATAGGCCATGTTCTGGGGTTGCCGGTGGCTGCCAAATATCTGCCAGGTTTAGTACCACTCAGGCGCGCAGGTGCGGGGTCCCAGGCTCGTCAGCCAACTGCTCAAGGGAGCTTTAACATTACAAATGGGGGTGGGGTCGCACACTACTCACACACCGGCGGTATCGCCCCTAAGGACTATGCTCCCTTGAGCAGCGGGCTGACGAGCCGGGGATCCCGCACCTACGCGCCTGAGTGGTACTATACCTGGCAGATATTGGCAGCCATCGGCAACCCCAGTACACGGCCTATCCCTGCTGATGAGGGGTAATACCCCGAAACACGTGTCCAGGGATGGTGAAGACAGCGAAGATAGCAGAAGATCGAAAGATGATGCATCGCAAACACTTTACTACATTGACCAGAGTCCTTAGGGGCGACACCGCCGGTGTGTGAGTAGTGTGCGACCCCACCCCCATTTGTAATTTCATATGATCAGTTGGACTCTGTGATATCATGTGTTAGAACGTGGTTTCGTTAGTTTCCAGTACAATAACTGCTTGAGCCACAAATTAAATAAAATATAAACGCTGTCCAGTTATTTTAAGGAAGTGCACTTTTCATTCACATCATACTTGTAAAAAACATTGAGGAGGCAATATATTATTGTTTTTGAATAGAGAATATGTTTTTATTAAGCTTCACTAAAAGGCACGGCAGGTATAGCAGAAGCAGCAGGGCAAGCTTTTCTAACACAATAAAAGCAGATTGACTAATGGAAGTGAGTGGCAGTGTGCCTGCGTGCGAGTGTGACAGAGTACAAATGTATGAAAGAGTGCAAAAGATATAGTGAAAATGTGTTTGTGAGAAAATATGTGTGTGAGTGAATGTTTATTATGCATGCAAGTGTGCATCTGGCCTGGCACATGGAAGAGGGCCTTAACAGCATATGGATGGGAGGTGTTGCCTATGGCAAAGTGCAGGCCCTGACATGCTTCTATTAAGACACCATCATTGGCCGTGGGGACTCCAACTGACTAACGTAGAAAGTCACTAATCCAATCATTCCCAGTGGGAGGGACAGAGAACACAAGCCATCACACATGGCCGAAGGCCCTGACATGATGCACGGAATTCTTAGCATATGGGGTGGATCCATAGCAAAATTTTTGAACTGATATTTGAGGTAACTCTTGTCATAAGATTTCCTATACTTATTTTATAGGAGATGTCAATGGCAAAATGCTAATCCTTTTATCCCCGGAGGGAATTTCTAGCGGCACCTATGACTGTGACTGGGGTACCAAGGTACATTTCTGGCACTGTCATAAATAATGTACTCCTTAGCATAAGGGGCTCACCCATGAAAAAATGATGACCTTGGTATAGTGGAAGTCATTTCTGACTTACGACATTTGAAAAAAAAAAACAAGATCTACTCTTGGGAAAGGCCAGTCCTCCCTGGTGCACCATGAAAGTACTAGAGTATTTCATGAATACCCTGTAAGGGTCTGATGTGTTTTAGAAATTTTATCCCAAAAGTTAAATTTAAAACATTTCTCAGGGGAGAAGACTACTCTCCCTTGAATCATATACAAGAAATCTGTAAACTTAATTTGGTGGCTGAAATTTGGAGGAAGTATCACACCCCACCACTCGCATAGACCTTTTTCCTCATATAATGGCTAAGAGGTTAGCTCTGACCTCATTTCTGGAAATGCTTGTCCTGCCCCATTGCTGAGGTCAGGACTGGTTTTAGGGCCTTGCAACCGGTGCAGCTGCACCTGGCGTTGACTTTGGTGGTGGGTGGGGGCGGCGGCGTACTGTGCTTAAATATCATTTTTGGTTTAAAAGCACATGAACTTCCTTGTGCATCAAGCAGTTTTGAGGCAACAATACAAATGGCAAAATAACTCTGGTGAATAATGTTCCTAGTGGTTACAGTTTGAAATGTTGCCTGGTGGCCGTTTTGGCTCATCATAAAGCAGCACGGAGGGTTACTCTGCCTGCTGCTAAGAAATTGTACAATGCAGATCACAGAAATTAGTGTGAGTTTATACGCAAAAACTGGTCACTGGTACGCTTCTTACTGTATCTGTGTTTGGAATTTGTTCAGACGCTGTGCAAGGGGTGGGGGGTTCCGGGTTGGGGGAGTGGGAGGGTGGAGGGAGAGGGGCCTTGGTTACATTACTTCTTCTTGTACTGTTGATTGAATTGCTTGACTGTGATCACTACTCTGATGCTCACAGCTCCTCCGATTTCAGGGGTGCTGTGCTTGATGTGCAATTTATCAACGCCAAAATAAAATCTTGTTCTGAAAAAAAACAATTAGTGTGAGTAAACTATGAGTAGCGCTAGAAAAAAAGGAAATGCACGTCAGAGAGGGAGGCTATTGAGAGATGAGGTACAATGTTGGAGAGTGGTAATAAGGGAATTAATGAAGAACGAGGTTTTTGGGGCAAGAGAGCGCCAAAAAAGACTATTGTAACGCCCCCCCACCAGCACTCGAACTGCCCTGGCTGGAAGTCTTAGCCCCCTCCCCCTTTTCAGGTCTAGTAGTTGCGCCCCTGCTGTCGGGGAAATAAGCAATTGCCTTGAAATCCTCCTATGAATGTGGAAATGCATACATTTTAAAGTCTGACAAGCAAGTTACAAAACAGCCTGACATATATTCTCGCTTGCTTCGTTGGGAGGGGTGGAGAACAGAAAACTGACCAGTTTTTGTGTGTGAAAAACGTCCCTTTAGTGAAACAGGCGTACATAACACATTTTCCTCTGGTCAGCTGCCCCCATAACCCCCCAGCTCGAGTGGCACGGCAGCCATGTTTTGTGCCCGGGCAGGAGAGCCTGAGAGTTCCATTGCTCTTCTCAAGATTCACAATTATCACGCTAGAGCAAATCAGAAGATCCACAGCAGACTAATTTTAGATCAGCTGTGCGAAATTACAGCATTAAAACTTGTTTTTGCTCCTTGCGGGACACGCTCAGCTCTTCCTAGGATGCAGATGTAGTAATATTTGATGTGCTCTGCATTAAACAGTCCCCGCAGATGCTTCTCTGCCAGCTACAGCAACACTAAGTGGCCCTCTGCCGGAGGCGTTGCTTCACGCGGCACATCTGTCCTAACAACTGTGATTTTCCCCTTTCTGTGCATATCTCGTCTGCACCTGGTAAAACGCCGCGCACATTTTATTGGACTCGACGAAGTGTCAGAAGCGGTTGCATTCCTCCGGCTAGATTGCCCTCCCCTCTAGCACCGGAGAAAACGAGGGATAAAACAGACTGCGCATATGGTTTCCCGTGTTCAAAATGGAGGTTTTTTTCAAAGTTAAACAAACGGCAGCTGTGAACATTTGGAATGTCTGCTTTTTACGGTGCACGACATAATTTCATTTAATTTGCTTAAAAGGGTTGGCAGACATGAGAGACGCATAGATTTGCACGGTCTTGCAATTCAGGTGTTAGAGGGAAATATTTCTAGCTCCCCAGTAGCCCTCTAAGGCCTTCAATATTGGCTAGTTAAGGCTCGACTTTAAATAGTACCACTAACCTTAAAACAACGATTCCTATTTATTGTCAAACCTGCCATCTTGGAAAAAACTTTCATTGTGTGAGGGGAAAGGCACAGTCTAGTGAGGGAGTAGCCACACGTTCATGACTATATAACCAGTTGTGGAACGTCATCTGTGGGGGAGGAGCGAGTGGCTTTGTGCTGAGCACAACATAACGGTCACTGTCCTTCCTCCCCACCAAAACCGACAAGCAGTGGCAAAGTCAATAGGTCTCGGCAATTCGAGAGCTACTGTCAATGTCAATGTTTTTAACCATGTGTTAAGGAGTGGAGTTTATGTATGTGGTATGGATTGGAATTATGTGGGTTGGATTGGAAATGTTTGTAGTGGAATTGTGTGGCATGGAATTGTGTGTGTTGAGTGGAGTTATGGAGTAGAATAATGTGGCATGTGTGAGTGGATTTATTGGGTTAGCAATTATATGGTATATAGTTTACTGGAATTATGTGGAGAAGGACTGTGTGTCTTGGGGTGTAATTATGTGTATCATGCAGTGGCATGTAGGGGAGTGGAATTATATGTTGCGGTGGTGAATTTTGTGGCATGATGTAGAAATCTGTGTTGTGGAGTGGTATTATGTGAAGTAGAATTATGTGGCATTAAGTAGAGTGAAAATATGTGGTGTTGAATATATTTAATTGTGATTATGTGGCATTAAGTTGAATGATGTGGAGTGGAAGTGTGTGTAGTTGAATTGTGTGGCATGGAATTATGAGATGTTTAAATGTGTTGTGTGTAGTGGAAATATGCAGCGTGGATTTGTGTGTTGTGGCAGAGTTTTCCAACTGCAACCTGTTCTAGGACAAGGCCCGCAGGCTTCAAACAAACAGAGGATATGTTCTGTATAACTGACTTCGCCATCCTGTGGAACACAATATTGCTAACGTTTTGTATAAATAATTGATTGCCTTGTATATAAACCAGGCCAAAGGTTTTCTTTAAAAAGATTTTTTTTAAAACACCTTTTAAGGGTTGCTGTGGGGAAGGCGAACCGTGTCGAATTCAGCCTGAAGACTTTAAATTGAGACTAGCACCCTCAGCGAGGGGACTCACGCTCCAACAGGACAACAAGCATACATACACAAACAAAGACAGCGCTTACACTAGGAGGCAAAACTATCGCCTGTGCCCACTTTGGTCTGTTTATTACCTCCATTAACGGCCCCAAAAAAACATATTTCAGCTACCTAGAATATAATATACACACAGCGGCATTTAAGTGGACTCTGAGAATCAGAAAAGGAAACCAATAGCTCATACACCAGAAAACACCCTCACTTAGCTTGCAAAGTTTCACAGTTCACTCAGTTCACTCAGAGAAGTTGCTGAGGTATGGAAGTGGGAAATAAGCCACAGAAGCTCCATAGGAAATAATTGAACTTTTTTTGCCACGAGGTATTGAACAAGCCTTAGACCCAATAAGGAGTGCTGTGGATTAGCCTTCCTTGCCAAAAGTAATCCAAAAACTGAAGCAAATGCAAAAAGGATGAAAATCATCCAAAGCGCCAACCGTGCTCAGCCACAAATAAGAGTGAAATAAAAATGAGAGAAGATAGAAATAAAAGTTTACCACTTGGAACATCTTGAATACTAAGCTGCAATGGAATGTGCATCACTTCCACCGAAGAAGCAGCAAGATGAAAATAAGGCAGAAATCTAAGGAGAACTACTACTTATGCGAAACTCTGTACGTGACCATATGTCCAAGAAACCTTCCAGGAGACAACATTCAATCAAGCAACAGAGCAAAGAAGCATTGGCCAAGCCAACAGATCTCGCCTACCTAATGCGAGTGTCAAGCTGTCGGCTTTGCCAATGTTTGTAAAGTATTATTTTAAAGAAAAAACATTAAAATACTGGAGGAAACACAAACACACATAATTATGGTATCTCAAAACTGCACATGAAATTCAACGTTTTCAATCTTTATAAATGGCATGGTTTAATCAGTCACAAATCTTTATTTCGACAAACAGAAATAAAAGAGCAGATGAATACAATAAGAGAATTAAGATACATTAAAAACACTATGTTAAAAAAGGTTAAAACATTGTTAAAAGTACTTAATCAATCGAGATAAAAAAAGAATAAAAAGCAAATACGAGTAAAAACGACACATTGTGGGTTGGACCGACTTTGAAGTAACATTAGTGTAACACCCCCCACCGTAGAGTCGATTTTAATTCAATTTCAAACACGCAACATTTGTCCCCACAAGCCTACTATGGCAATTAACACAAGATCAAAATGAGGAATACGCATTGAACAACAACATTAATAGAGTACAAGATGATTTTCGTGTTGGATTACTGCCTCCAAGCCTCCCTCTGTCTCGTTTGGATAGGTTGACAGTAGGCTGTATTTGTACCTGATACACCACATGTAATATAGGAATCCGGAAACTGAAAAAACTATAGGTGGACATGTATCAGAATGCACAATCCTATAGGAGTCCATGTACTGCCTGACACTTGATTTGTGGCATACTGGTGCTATCAATTTTAAACTGGCCTTCTTATAAGCAGGACAGAAAAAAAAGAGCATACGTCACTGATTCCATATTCGTTCTGCAGGGCAGGCAAGCCTGCTCTATGGTTCTATAGGTGCCAGCCCAATTGGCGATGAAGGACTACAACAGCAGGGTTCCAGTACTAAACTGTATGTACAACGTCCTTGCCAGGGAGTGCTGTATCTCATCTAAAAACTGTACTGTTGTATAATCATCCTTCAGGAAAAGGAAAGAGGCGTTTAGAGAACCTAACATGTTGACTGTTTGGATAATACTTAGTCTTAACTGAGCATAGTTCATCTTTAATGCTCCTTTAGTAGTCAGGGCAGATACAACCCTTGGATCTGTTCACAAACTTTCATTACCCATTTTCCTAAGCGTGTCTCTGACACACTCGATCCAGGGGAGGTTCCTAGACCTTGTTCTGCTGAGTATGTCTTCTGGCCATTGCAGATAAGATTGAAATTCCGGGCTGGCCCAGATCCTTCTCCAGTAGAGAATTTGTCTAATTCCTGCCCCATCGGAGATTGGTCTTATCAAATACTTTCAGCTCAGGAAACTCTGAGCAGTATCTAAAAAGAATAAGGTAGTGCCAGAATGTAAAGGAAAACGCTTCCCAATGACAAATTACTTTCCACAGGATTCAGCCATTTGGTCTTCTGTAGTAGCCCAAGGGAGCAGATTAATTTTTCTTCAGGAGACCTGTGCTAAGTACACCTTCTGCCTCAGAGGCCAGTGAGTGCAGCAGAAGGCCGTTCATCCAGCACCATAAAAGTCCTTGTGTGCCAAAGCTTGTGCTTTCATGTAATATGTGGAATGCAGGATATAACGCAATAACGCTAACTGTCTGCCTTTTCAACCATACCACATCAACAGCAAAAATAACCCTGTTGTGCTTTTACAGACAAGCTGGGTGGAGTGAGAGTAACGTAGTACAAGAGCGAGGGCAGATATTTAAGGGGGGAAGCAACACTAGAGTGAGATTGCTAAAGACACATGCACTCTCAGAGTGCCAGATGAAAAAGAAGAAAGTAGTTCCCTAAAAGCGAGCGGGAGAAGGATACATGTCAGCCAATCGAAAGGATCTTAAAGAGTATGTTCCAGGGGGGTAAGAACTCGCAGAATAGGATGGCAGGCCATCAAATAAGCAAGCAAGTGAGAGGGACAATAAATCCCACCATTGTAAAGCAATGGGCGGCCTCTAAACCCGCTGTAAGTAAACAATAAATGTTTCGCAACTAGAAAGCTTACGCTATCTGGTAGACGTGACCGAAAACAGGAAACGCAAGCCTTATCCTCACAAATGAGGACATGTGAAAGAAATTAAAGGAAGGGGACTGCTGGGTTTTTAGTTATTCAAAATTGAGTTGTTTCGAACTATGAACATTATCTGGTCCAGTACATACTACGGCTGTGAAAAAGATTCAAATTACCTAAATGGTATGGTGTGTCAAGAAGGCCATGAGTAGTAGAGTGAGTCTGGATGTTGTTACATTTGTGTGGTTAAAATTTAAAGTAGAAACTCTTGAGGCTTCAAACCTGTGTGTCAGACAAGGAAATTAAAGGAACAAGAGAAATGTTTATTTTTCCTGAAGACTGGCTGAATAAACATCATAGTGAAAAAGCACGACAAACACCAGACGCATTCCAAGAAGCTTTGAATATTGCCTATGACCAATAACAGCTGCTGATGCCACCAAGGAACCATTCGAAAAATGTATCTGCGAAATCAAAAGAACCATGAAATAGTTATCTCAAACATATAAGGAAAAGCAGAGATGGATACCGAAGCCATAGACAAATATTCAACAAGTAACCAATGGGTCAAATAGGTTAGGATCTGCAGACCCTAGACTGAAATTGAAACTCTAGAAAAGAAGACTGAAATCTTTTTCCCCAAAACACAAGAGGGGCTAGAGGTCTGGGCTATGGACCAGGCGCAGCTCACATTCTGAAACAGTAGGTCTGGTGTAAGTGGTCAGGCTATCATGGGCTAATAACCGGGACTTGTGCAAACGACTACAGAGTGGCCCACAGGAAAAGATGCTTAGCGTCATCAGGGGCTGCTTCCCTGCTAAGGCAGCGGAGCGTCACCCCACTGCCTGCATAAGCAAATAAAATTATCTTAATGTAGATAATTTTCTTTTTCATCCTGTGGCTGAGTCTTGGGGGGCGGGGCCACGGCACTGCAGCAGGGGGAGGGGTTGGGGGAGTAGTAGGCCCTACTGTCAGTGTACATGACGGTTTGGCCGACCATTTTAGGACGCCAAAATAGTCATGAGCACTGACATCTCTCCAACCCAGCTGTGTTGCTGGGTGGAGAGATAAGCAGGCTCCCAGCTCCCGATGGAGCACAAAACAAGTCCGCCCAATCCTGACTCTGCTCTCATGGTGAGAGCAGCCTCAGGATCGTCTGGAGGGTGAAGCAGGGAGCTTCAGCCTGTGCCCAGAGGAGCAGACCGGGGAGCAGAAGGTACTTTTTTTTCCTTAGTGTTTCAGCCCCTTCACGCTGCCCCCCACCCACATTTCCCTTACACCAGCCGCTACTGAGTGTCATTAGAGGTTGCCTCTCGGTAAAGGTGTCATGCTAGTATGAGGAGCTAGCTGCGCATGTACTGCATCAGGAGCATAGGCATTGCATAGGAAAACTCCCACATGAGCCCAACGAGAGGATTCTCCATGACAAAGCACGGATAATGGGATTGTGGACATAAAGAGAGATCTATGCGGATTCCTCTGTATCAAATAGAAGAGCAAACAATCTCTCAATAACTGCAGCATAAAAACAATTTAGGGCACAGTCACTTGTACGTCAATGTAACCAGTCAAACAGGTTTTAACCTGTAACATTTAACATAATAAAGTTAGATATAAATTTAGAGCAGTGATATGCCCGCGGGGGAAATCCAGACTATGCCAAGACAAACTGCTACAAAAATTAATATTTGCACTAAGTGTTAACCAAAAAGCAGTGAAAGGACAACCAACAATCTACAATAAATAGGTGGGGCTGCAAAAAAAAAAAAACTATGTACTGCTCAATTCATATACAGAAAACACTGTAAAGACCCAGCATAAAAAACTATTGAAAAATTCCGTATATTACATACTGGCTTTCGTAAATAAGACTTTCTAACACGTGGAAGGATTTATCTGGGGAAAATGCTGGTCCGATGCACTACTAGCAGCCGACTCAAGTAAGGTGCAAATATTGTTTTCACACAACCCTGGATTCGCAAGAGACTTGAAATGATCCTGTTAGAATCCGACTCTTTAGGCAGAATCTTTTTGTGTCATAATTTATCCATTCAATGTGTGTTCCCCGGGTTTTTGTACTTTTCACCATTCCTCACGAGCTCCACAGACAAAGAAACACTGAAGCAAAGTTATTTACCAGGAAATGCAGTGAATATGCATCCCTCAAATTGCCAAATCCAGGAAGCAAAGACAATGACGTTTCGAGCACGACTTTGGAACAGAAACGATAACAAGGAATGGTGAAGATTATGTGGAAAGGCAGGCCAAAGGCATCGGGTTGATGCTTACAAGGCGTGCAGAGGAGCAAGGGGGGGGGGGGAGGGGGTGATCCATTTACACATGCAGCACTGCAGGAGCTTCTAAACTGGGATGAGTGGGTACATCATTCATGGCATTGTGGCTTCAGGAGGGGAAGTGAACTGATGGGTGGTTGGGGAGGTGGAACACTGGAGCTCTGCTAGACTACAATTATTTGAAATCAAGCTGCACTTCTTTGGGAGGGAAGGGATGAAACCTTTAGCCACTGGTAAACCAAGATCTCTGGGAGTGAAGGGATGACACTTTTAGCCTCTGGTAAATCAACATCACTTTCCTGTAACTAGGATCACAACGCTGGGGGAGGGAAGCGGATGGATCCTTTCTATGGCCATTGCTCCTCAGCCCAGTCTGGTGCATCACTTAATAAGGGTGAACCTGGCCTTCCAACTACTCAACAGGGGAACCTCCTCCAATCCGAATCATACCCCACAAAGGATGCCCCGGCTCGGAAGCCACACCCGAAGTCATTAATGCTAGCCGTAGCCCTCGGATGGTTAATAAACGTGCACAAGGTTTGTGGCATTGGACTCATGAACCGAAGGTCAAGAATCTCATCATGTGGGCAGCACAAGGAAAGAGGCGAGGCCACGGGCAGACACTGTGAAAGAAACAAAAATGTACTTTCTACTTGATGCACAGTCGAAAAACAAATGGTCCCTGAATAAGACTCAAGCAGTTGATGCTTGTATATGACATGGAAAAATGCTTCACGAAAAAGGAGGAACTAAGCTAGGTATAGTGAATCCAAAAAGAGTCGATACATTCAGCAAGAACTTAAACAGAATAAAAGTAACATCTGTACAAGACACCAAGGGTAATGCTGAACACCAGGCAGAGTTTGTTTGTCAAGAGTAGGTAGGTTGGACGGAATTGACAGAATTGATTATTTCCATTTATACACTTATGTTAATAGTTACAATTTTGAGTAGCCTAAAACATACCTTCCTATTTCCGTTCCTACTGCTTGTAATGGGGAAAACGTGATTGCTTGAATACTACTTTAGCTTAATTTAATATCAAAAATTGAAAGAGCGGAGGGTAGATGCCTGTTTCCATGCTTGTGTGTTGTGTTCATATTTGACTTTTCTATTTATTGTAAGTGCCAATTTATAGTACAAAAATTCTAGAAAGTCTATTGCACATTCCGTACAAAACTATCTAAAGATGACACCGGGCAAATGTTTTCTCAACTTTCAAGTACACCTGGACAGAAAGAAAGAATTACACCTATACTTTACATTTTGATCTGAATATGAATGAAAAGTACCTACCTCAGGTGTAACAGTTAACTAGACAGGAAACTGGCTTTTGAAGCAGTACAGCCTGGCACAAAGGCAGTGCCACCCAGTTTGTGTGCCCTTGGCGGAAGGGAAATGCACAGACATGACCCATTCAGGGCTGTTTGCCTCTAAATAGATGCCCCTGCTCCTGAAGCTGCAGTCCCCCCTCTCAGCCACCTACAAGCACCTCTTAACAGCTTATTAAGGGCTGATGGTGTGAGGATTGCTTATCTCCAGAGAGGGTTAAAACTGCCAGGGAGCTAAACAGGGCAAGGGCAATAGTCCTCCCGCTGTGCCTCTGCGTGGTTGGGGGGAGGAGGCCTAATTGTAGGACATAACTCAGGAATCTGCCTTCTTGCAACTGGAACTGCCCCCCCCCCCCTGATTTGCTTCACCCGCTACACCATAGCAATGAGGTCAGGGGAGGTGGCCCCCTAAGGTGGTGCACCTACAAGGTGGCACCTAGTTCGCCCGCTACACCATAGCAGTGAGGCCAGGGGGGGGGGCCTAAGGTGGGGCACTTGCAAAGTGGCACCTTTCGTGCCCCGGCCTGACTGTGTGGCATTGGTGCGAGGCTGCAAGTTGGAGGGCTGACTGCGGGGACCTGGGCAGCAGCCACACTGCCCATGCCCCGCGCCGGCCCTGCCTCGCTCTGTGTGTGCGAGAGATTTGAATGTAAGTGCGGCCGGCTTTACCTCTCCGTGATGTTCTTGGCCGTCTGCAGGAAGCGGGCGTGGTCGTTCTCCTTGAGGGACTGCTCGGCCTGAGTGATGAGGGACGTCGACCGCTCGATGCACTGCTTGCAGTTGGCAATCTGCTGCGCCAGTTTCCTCAGCCTCGACACCTTTCACGGGGCAAGAAAGCAAGATAAAAAAGAAAACAAAAACGTTTACTACTTTCTTTAGCATTTTCCTCACAAACCGAATACTTTTTGCTGCTGAATTTCTCATCTTATCCAAGAAAGACAGACCTCACTCGCTCAAAACGAAAGCCATTTTAACATATTGCCAATACTGCAAGCAAATAGGGTAGGATTGGTTCAGTATTTCTAATATTTGAGATCTGGGAAGGGTTGGGTGGGGGTGGGGTGGATAATTAACTGCGCGCGAGAGCTAAAAACAAACATAGCTGAGCTGTTCTTCTTCACAACGGGCGTCATTTCCGGCCACCCTGGGTTTCCAGGATAACCGACCAACTGTTATGATAACCATTTCCTGAGGAGTGAAAATGAAACGCAAGAATGCAACTGGGCAAGCATCTGCAATTCCGACTGAAGCGCCCGAGGGAGAACCTCGAGACAAGAGTACACAAAACATAGGGCACTGGCACCAGGGGACAGAGATTAGCGCAAACCCTCTCGCACTGCATTCTGGTCCGGTAGGCAGCAATCTGAGTTAGTGCACTTCACAAGGAGGGCAACCATCAGAAAAGCACACTCCCATCCATATTCAAATGTAGTCAAGGCCGGCCTTTGCCGGGGTGGGGGGGGGGCAACACTCAGAGGTTCACAATGAGGTCTCATTCATACATTCATGCAACAGTCTCGCTTAGACTCCGTTGACTATCTCCTAAGAAAAATGTGTTTAGTCACTGTTTCTGTAGGCTGCTGCCTCCTGGGTTCATCTTACATGTAATTCTCCTCATCCTTACTCCCCCCCCCCACCACCACGTACCAATACACTTCCCAACAGTGGAGGACCACAATGCACCGACTGACATCCTGAGACAATTAGACAGGTTGCAAAGAGGGTGCAAAGAAATGCACAGAAGGCTGGCAACTGTGCATCGGAGTCAAAGGAGGCTACTAGAAGGCCACTGTCCTCCACGCTGGCATTAGGCAGGAGCTCATTTAGGGGGCTCTCGAGGAACCATCGGGTGAGAGTCTCGCCTCCATCGAAAGCAGGGGAGTGGAGTTTTTCTGCATAAAGCAGTGGCATCAAATTTGTTTTCGCTACGGATGCTAACTGGTCAAAGGTGAGCTCTGAAAGTGTCTCTCATTACCACCAGGCATAACAGAGCTTGTAGGTCACTTTGACACCCTGCCACAAATATAAAGGGCCATGTTACGAAGTATAGGATGTTTGTTACTTTTACTTTGACCTGTTTATCTCTTGTTGAAATTTCTTATCTAAAAGTAAGTCAGAAGCCTGCACATCTCTAGAGTTCTCTAGATTATAATCATTTCAATCTGCTCAGGGCGACCAGGAAGTGGGAGCTAGCTAGCTTCTACGCCAAAGCCCCAAGATGCGGGTATATTTTCGGCGATTCTCCCACCATAATATTGCATCAACAGCAACAATGGCCATGATGCTGACGATGGGCCACAAGAGACAGTCTCTGCTTCTCCCTCCAATAAACACCCCAATATCACAATACTGGATACATGTTTCAGACATCAAACAATTTCAAGGGTTACAGATCTGATCTGATGGTAATTTCAACAACTGCAAAACTGAATTAGCTCTGATATTGTGCTCATTAACTCTATTATCGTTTATAGATTTTCTTTTATGCAATTATGCTCTGAATTTTTTGGCTGTTTTTATCAATAAGGACATCCACAGATGAACAGAAGATTTTAAGATGATTTTAGGGACGGTGTTTGGATATTTTTTTATTTAACTTCAATTTAGCTATGATGAATACGAGCAGTTATATTTAAAGGTACACAATTCTAAAATGATTATATATTCATTCATGGTCAGCAGCATTAATTAACCATCAACATAAGGCGGCAGGTTTGAAATCACCCACCCTTTCACCATTCCAAAAACACAACTGTTTAACACAAAAACTGAGGAAGTGGAATCAAAACAATTGACAAATTTGTACCATGTTTCAAAAAGAATTACAAAATTGCACCACAGCAAATAAAGGCTGGTTTAAATACGAACCATATAGCAACTCTGGTGCACCCACGGTGACAAGTGTGCTCTCGAGATGAGGTACAAGGTGGCGCCATTATACCTCAATGTACTGCCATCACATGTTCGATCACTAACAACACATTTTCAAGAACTAGCAACAAATGCCTGGAAACTGGCATCATAGACAGGGCACTGGCAAACTGTACAGTTGCACTGCCATGATTTATTAAAGTACTGCCATCCTATGACCAAGTCTGGCAGCTTATCGCACGGTGCACAGGCTATGCCTGCTAGAACATAGCAGGCATAGCCATCATATTCCCAGGTACCATGATCAATTGCCGAGTTAAATCATCATACCTACAATAATATTATGCACATTGGCATTAAAATTTTGGGTTCAACCATCATAATCCAAGATATAACCACAGTATTGCTCAATTGTGGGTATAATGTGGTCCGGTATCAAAAGACACACAGGCCCCCCACAAAGATCCAGGTCCAGTCACCATATGTCAAGGCACAACCTACTAATGTCCAGGTCTGGCACCCAATGTTAAAGATCTGGGGAACCACACACAAATGACTTAAAGTTTCTCAATTAAGCAAATGGTTTGAATCCATGAGTAGACTAAAGAATCCAGATTACTCATGTGGGATCCCAGATTGCTGCCCAATAAAGTGACACCTTAACCAATAAAAATGTGTTTATGCATAGTGCAGTACTAAAAATGTTATGAGTTTCTTATGCAAGGTGCCTTGAGTGTCATTTGGCATACTGTACCGAGGACATATTAATGCATGTGCACATTCTGACTCCAACTGGGAAGAATGTATGTGGTTTCAACTAGCTTGATTCACTCTTAGAAACCACTCCTAGTACATGGGATACACTTGGAAAAAACTAAAATACAAATGTGTCTCAAGCTAATGACATAATTAGGAGGACAGCATTTAATTGGACAGCTGGACTGATTACTGTCACATCGGCTCGTGTGCTGCTGCTACAAAAACATCAGAGCCTTGAAAAAGACCCTATATTATTTATTTATTTAT
The DNA here is from genome assembly GCF_964261635.1 of Lissotriton helveticus. Lineage (NCBI taxonomy): Eukaryota > Metazoa > Chordata > Amphibia > Caudata > Salamandridae > Lissotriton > Lissotriton helveticus. The sequence goes on along the minus strand of NC_136069.1, from coordinate 748,964,462 downwards.
TCAAAGTTCTATATAGCGCGAACAAGATCTTAGCAGATATCAGAGCGCTTTACAGTAGGGTGAGTAGACATAGTAATTGGGTACAGTATAGTGCACGGTAGCATAATAGGATAACAATCATGTGCATTAAGATACAAATAAACACTCAGCTATACAGTAGAATAAGGTGGTGTAGAGTCTTTGGTCTAATTAAAATAGAGATCAAGAGGTAGCAGAGAACACTCAGATAGACAAAGATATAAGACAGTGCTGAGTCTGATCTAGCTACAACACAGGTCTGAAGATAATAATAAACAGTCAAATAGACATTAGGATAGGGTGGTGCAGCGGGACTCTGATCCAGCTGCCATGGAGATCAGTGGATACCAGTAAACACTTAAAAGACAATACTATAGCACGGTGCAGGGTCTATGATCCAACTGCAAAAGAGGTCAGTAGGTCATGAACAGAAAGTTAATGGCTCACTAATTATCCAACGTTTCAAGATCGGTGCATAGACTCTGAGCAGCAACAGTGTGGATCATGTAAACTTGGCCATAAGGATGGCTTTCACTTCTTTCTTGAAGAGTACAGTGGAGGAGATAATCCTCGTTTCAGGAGGGAGTGCATTCCAGATCCTCGGAGCCATTCCTGAGAAGGAGCGTTTGTACGTTTTTTCCTTACGGAATCTGCGAGGTTTCAGGAGCAGACTTTTAGTACTTCTATTGGATCTAGAACCTCCTGATATAGTCAGCTTTTGAGTGAGGTAGGTGGGAGCCTTGTGGTGTATAGCGGAGTGTGTCATAACCGCGATTTTCAATTGTATTCTGGCTTCGAGTGGAAGCCATTTCAGCAATTTCAGGTCAGGGGTTATATGAGAGTGTTTCCTTGAGCCCGAAATGAGTCTCGCGGCCGCATTTAGGGAGGCTCTTAGGGGTGCTGTTGTTGCTTGGGGGAGACCGCTGAGGGCCACAATTCCATAGTCTATGCGGGGGATGACTAGGGCTTGTACAGCAGTTTGGAAGTCCTTGGCTGGGAGGAAGGGTTTGAGTTTCCTTAGAGTGTTAATTTGAAAGTTAGCTCCTTTCGTAGTTTTGCAAATGTGCTGTTGCATATTGAGCTTTGCGTCAAGTGTGATGCCTAGAGACTTCGCAGAGTCCACGATGGTGGGTTGGACATTGAATGCTGTTAGGTGATTAAGCCATATTTGGGTGGTGGAAATTTTCGAAGGGGGTGAAATCAGGAGGAACTCAGTTTTCAATGCATTTAGTTTGAGGTGATTGTCGTCCAACCAAGATTGGGTGTTCCTAAGTGTGCAGTTCAGAAGTTTGATATCTTCCGGGGATTGTACCTTTAGGTATAGCTGAGTGTCATCGGCATACATGTGGAAGTGTACATTGGATGTCTGGAGCAGGGTAGCGAGTGGTTCCATGATGAGGTTGAACAGCGTGGGTGAGAGGGAAGATCCTTGTGGGACGCCTAGATCTACTGGCACTGGAGAGGACAGCACGTTGTTAATCTTGAACTTCTGGGATCGGTTGTGAAGGAAGGAAGTGAACCATTTGAGTACAGTCCCTGATAAGCCCATTCTGGTATTTAGGAGCTCTAATAGGTTCTCATGTTTAACCGTATCGAATGCTGAGGAGAGGTCCAGGAGAATGAGGAGGCAGGAGTCGTTGCGATCCAGGATTTGGAGGGCGTCATCAATTATGTGAGTCATGGCCGTCTCTGTGCTGTGTTTCGCCCGGAAACCTGATTGGTGAGGGTCGAGGAGTTCGAACCGATCAATGTGTTTTGTAAGTTGGAGTTGCACACATTTTTCCAACAGCTTGGCCAAAGTGGGGATATTGGTGATAGGGCGGTAGTTGTTTAAGTCAGCCGGATCAGCTGTCGGTTTCTTGAGTATGGGCGTGACTTGCCCCACTATATTGGGACGAGACGTGTCAGCTCTGAACTGTGATAATTTCTTATGCTCTTACAACATATTTCACATGTTCTACTAAGCAGTAATTTGTCATATGTTGGTTTTAATAAATGGGTATTCCCGTTTTGGAGAAATACCTTTACCTTAAGTTAATTGCTATGGCGAACCATTTTACACAATTGTGAAACCTGGAAACTTTTGTATGTGCTGTCCCAGAAAATGACCAGTTATTTTACTTCCCTTCATTTTTACAGGGGTGGGTTTGAATAATGGACACTCTAAAGGAATGGGTGACTTTAGATACGCACCAACATTCCACTTTTGATTTTGAACAAGAAGAGAATGTTTTTAGGACATGCATCAGCTGCTATCACATTTGCTCGCTACTGGCTATTAAAGTTACCTAAAGTCGAGGTACCGCCCTTATATCCCTAGGTCAGCCGTCGTATGCATATATGAAGCCACCACATTCCCAGGGTTTACCTATTTGTTAAATATATTTGGAGCATGCTCTGAGGATTGGGGGCATTGCAGCCCACTCGGTGAAGGGTGGTGGGATGGACTGCATACGGACCACACCTGCGGCACTCCTCCTGACACTATGCATGACAAGGATTCCATTGACCCAACTCAAGCTTGTTGGTTCTGGCTGGAGAGGGAAGTTTGGTTCTAATTCAGCGTGGATTTGAATGCTCTAAAATGGAAGGAGTCTTTTCCTAGCAGTTTATGGCCCACAATGCCACAGGCTCCTGAGAGGTTGAGAATAATGGGAGTGGATTTCTTCTTTTCATCCAGGGCAATTAAGAGTTAGTCTATTTGGCCAGTGCCAACTCAGTGACCTTCTCAGACCTGAAATTAGACCGATGGTCATGAAGAATATGGCTGAGTTGTTGGATTACATTTCGGGTTGTATGGTGGCTGACACTCACATACATCACATCTTCAATATTTTAAGACAAGCTCAACATATTATTTTTACCATGGCTTAATGTGTACAATACACAACCCTAGAACTCAGTCAAACACCACTCAAGATTAAAAAGAGAAAAGGAAAAAAGGCAGTGGTAAAGTGGAAAAAAGTGCATCAGCAGTTGCTTTATAGGAATCCTAAAAGATTAATATAAACTGAATGTTGGCGAACAACAATTCTTCAGTCCTACACGCTATAGCTTGCTCTGCATTATAGTTCAGGGTGGAAGAGGAAGTGAAAAATCATCTATACAAAGACACTCTACAACGAAATATAAAGATTAGTGGTTGATATAGAGTTGCAGAATTATATTGGGGTTCATTTACTCGACATAAAACTCCTTAGACCATTCATGAATATGGCAATTCCTTTTTCCTTCATGGATATGGCAGCCAGTGCACATAACAGCGACATTTTATCCTTCCGGTGGAAATTCACCAGGGTCTTCAAGAGGAAAAACTCAACTGTATTTTGGCGCCACTCAAAATGTGAGAGCAGGAGCGAACAAAACACATTTTGGTAATAGAGGGCAAAAAGTAATGAACATCAGACAATATATGAGACTAGCAGACAGGGAGAATCATTCTGAGAAGTCTCGAGGCATTTAGTACTCTGCCTAGCAAAGATCTGAGTCTTAATATTCTTGAAATACGGTGTTGAAAATTCCCAGAGGCACCACTGTTCTGCATACATCTAAGCTCCCTTGTGGAACACAGGGTTACACGATTCTGTTTATAGAGGTGTCCATTGCAAGGGCTCCTCACCAATCACCGTAATAAGCAATGCTTTCACTGTCTTCAGATCATCCCAACCAATATGGATGTTAATTCCTCACTTACTGATTCTAGATGGGAAAACTGCATTGTTATCTTCAAACTTAATTTGCATTTCTTTTATTCATCATGAAAAGAAAAATATGAACATCTGTGTAGTGGGGAACTAGAATACAAATGTACCTTTTTCCTCCTGTTCAACATGCATACTGTTATGCACTGGAAGGTGTAACAACAGTGGCGGCCACCACAATGAAGTGCTGGGGTGGGTGGAGAGGGCCCCGCAGGGCAGCGCAGGGCTAATAGAAAACATTTTAAAAATAAAATTACCTGGAGCGGCCGCCCACATTGCGCCTTGTCCTTCCTGGTCCCAGCATGCACTGGGGCAGCATCACGGGCTACCTGTGCAATACCATGCCGGGTGGGGATTGGTGTGAGCAGGCTCGAAAGACGATCTGCTCAGACCAGGGAGTCTGTGAGTTTCTCCAGCCCGGCTGTTCAATGCACCCGGGCTGGAGAAAACCTAAGTGTGCATGTGTGTTTTGATTGGCCTGAGACGGCCGACGAAACACTTATGTGCACTTAAGGAGTGCATATAGCACTCCTCCCCATGCCCTGACTCTCCATGCACAAGTTGGCTCAGAGGCGGCAAATGAAAAATAAAATGATGCTAGAACATCGTTTTATTTTTCATTTGCTGGCTCTGAACCAGACCGTGGGGCGACATTCCCCTGCCATTGCTGAGGAGCTGCCGCTGTATAACAAGCATATTACAGAGTTAACTGCTGTCCTGGAATCCTACATTCTGTAGACTAGAAATTAATACAGTGGTTTAATCTTGTTAGGGGAAAGGCAGTGTGTCTGAGGTTGAATCGATGAAGCAGAATCTTGAAGACTATGGACAATACAGATTGTATTTGGTTAACTGACACTAAAAAATGTCAGCTCTAAAAGACTGGCAAGCAGTTCTGGAATAGCCCAAGGCCTTTTCCAGAAACACACAGTTCAAACCAATACAATACAATATTCTGCATCGCACTTACTTGATGTCAAGATCTTCTCAGCAGCAACAAGCATATGCCAGAGGTGTCAGACTGAGGGAGCGTGTCCCATGCATTGTGGTTGCACCCCACCGTACATGAATACATGACTGCAGCATTGCCTCACACAGAAGAAGTATTACATTAGATCGGGATCCTAGATCCTTGTATATCGGGTCGGATGAAAAGACCTTAAATGTAAAATGACGTGAATTTCCAAATCTCTCATTTCTATTGGCTAAGAGACAACGGCCAGGAAAAGCGAACAGGCACCACCAGCGGCACAATGGCAGAGGAAGGTAGCAAGATGGGCAGAAGCTTAGGGGGAGTAATAAAGGGCAATAAAGAACATGGGGGCGGGAAAACATGAATAAAGAAATTGAACAAATTTGTATTGAAATTATCTAAAAAACAATGATGTCAGATCTCCTTGATAGATGCACCCATGACTCTCTGTTCTACCTCACTCCCGCCTATCTACCCAGGCATCCAGGACTCAGATGAGGACAGAACAGGCTGAACTAAGAGCAAATGCAAGAAGGTTCATATCATTCGTGAATACAGCAGTCGCATTAGGCCTGCCAAATCAGACACTACAAGAAAAATATACCTGAGAATTGATGGTGGGATGGGAAGCTGAATAAATAAGTCTACAGTGCAAGGCTCGCCATGATAGTGATCTCACTAAAGCTGCATTATAATAGTGCCCATTTGGGTATTGTCACATGTTCATATCTTAATGTACACTTTATACATTTACAAAAAAATAAACAAAAAATCCATTCGCAAACTTATGTGTAGCTCTGTCCTCGAGCAGCTCGAGTTTACTCTGGACCTGTGGGCACATTTAGCCCGTGACCCTAATGAAACGAGCTGTGCTGTTCATGTGTCAATCAACACTTCTTTGTCCCAACCCTTGCCATCACTGAAGAAGATGGCACCTTTAGAGAGGTGCTCTCAAACAGATTCAGGAAGACTGCTCAGCGTGACTTCCAGAGTGCAAGGCCCGAAACGTGACCTCGGCGAACAGGGGTCGTCAAAGACTTTGCAAGTCTGTCTTTGCCGACAGGGAGCCTTTATTTGAAGCCTGTTAGCGAAGCATGGCAGAGAAGCGAAGGTTTTTACGTGCTCTTTAACTTCGCTAATTTACACATTCCACCGCAGGGGATTAGCTGTGCTCGACTCCGCTTCTGAGGTGGCAGGGTGAAACTACAACAGCAGGGGTCGCTGCTCCTCGCCAGCCATTGTTCCTTTTAATGAGCTGCTGTGAAGGACGGTTCCAGGCTCAAAGTGCTGACGAAGAGCCTAAGCAAGCCGAGAGCTTATTCTTTACACCAGAACTAAGGGGCATATTTGATGTGCAACGCCTAAAAACAAAGGCATGATGCTGTAAACTCAGACCACAATACTTTTGTACTGTGAATGCAATTAAAGACCAATCTTTTCTCATAGAGAAAAGAGCAAAATGGCTGCAAGGTCTTCAAAATTGAACTTTCAGCTTGCTGCCTCAGGAGATGCGTGAAGAACACTTAAACAGGTCCGCGACATTTCATTTTCGTCAGAACTTGCGTCCCTTGAATACAGGACATGGCAGCCTGCAGAACTTAAGTTGCTATAACCTGCAGAAGTCCATATTACCTGCAGAAGTCGCTATCACTTGCAGAAGTCGCTATCACTTGCAGAAGTCGCTAGCTCCTGCAGAAGTCGCTATCTCCTGCAGAAGTCGCTATCATCTGAGAAGTCGCTATCTCCTGCAGAAGTCGTTATCTCCTACAGAAGTCGCTATCACCTGCAGAAGTCGCTATCACCTGCAGAACTCGCTATCTCCTGCAGAAGCCGCTATCTCACTATCACCTGCAGAACTCGCTATCTCCTGCAGAAGTCGCTATCTCACTATCACCTGCATAAGTCACTATCACCTGCAGAAGTCTCTATCACCTGCAGAAGTCGCTTTCTCCTGCAGAAGTCGCTATCTCCTGCAGAAGTCGCTATCTCACTATCACCTGCAGAAGTCACTATCACCCGCAGAAGTCGCTATCACCTGCAGAAGACGCTTTCTCCTGCAGAAGTCGCTATCTCCTGCAGAAGTCGCTGCTATCACCTGCAGAAGTCGCTATCACCTGCAGAACTCGCTATCTCCTTCAGAAGTCGCTATCTCACTATCACCTGCAGAACGCACTATCTCCTGCAGAAGTCGCTATCTCACTATCACCTGCAGAAGTCACTATCACCTGCAGAAGTCGCTGTCACCTGCAGAAGTCGCTTTCTCCTGCATAAGTCGCTATCTCCTGCAGAAGTCGCTATCTCACTATCACCTGCAGTAGTCACTATCACCTGCAGAAGTCGCTATCACCTGCAGAAGTCGCTTTCTCCTGCAGAAGTCGCTATCTCCTGCAGAAGTCGCTATCACCTGCAGAAGTTGCTATCACCTGCAGAAGTCGCTATCTCCTGCAGAAGTCGCTATCACCTGCAGAAGTAGCTATCACCTGCAGAAGTTGCTATCTCCTGCAGAAGTCGCTATCTCCCGCAGAAGTTGCTATCTCCCGCAGAAGTCGCTATCACCTGCAGAAGTCGCTATCTCCCTCAGAAGTCGCTATCTCCTACAGAAGCTGCTATCACCCGCAGAAGCCACTATTATCTGCAGAAGCTGCTATCTCCTGAAGAAGTCGCTATCACCTGCAGAAAACCGCAGAAGCCGCTATCACCCGCAGAAGTCGCTATCACCCTCAGAAGTCGCTATCTCCTGCAGAAGTCGCTATCTCCTGCAGAATTCGCTATCTCCCGCAGAAGTCCCTATCACCTGCAGAAGTCGCTATCTCCCTCAGAAGTCGCTATCTCCTGCAGAAGTCGCTATCACCGGCAGAAGTCGCTATCACCTGCAGAAGTCGCTATCTCCAGCAGAAGTCGCCATCTCCTGCAGAAGTCACTATCACCCGCAGAAGCCACTATCTCCCGCAGGAGCCACTATCTCCTGCAGAAGTCGTTATCTCCTGCAGAAGTCACTATCACCCGCAAAGGCCGCTATCACCCGCAAAAGCCGCTATCAACTGCAGAAGCTGCTATCTCCTGTAGAATTCACTATCACCTGCAGAAGTCACTATTACCTGCAGAAGTCTCTATCTCCTGCAGAAGTCGCTTTCTGATACCTGTATGGGTCAAATAAAACATCTATTGCAGAAGTCGTTATCTCTGCTATCTCCTGCAGAAGTTGCATTCACCTGCAGAAGTCACTATCTTTCGCAGAAGTTGCTGTCTCCTGCAGAAGTCGCTATCACCTGCAATTAGGTTGGGGATTTAAATAGCTAATCATGTAATGCCAACTTGCTAAGAGAATGTTCCCTAACAACCTTAACTCTAGTAATAGAAGTTTCTGGTATCACTAATTCAGCGTATACGCATTGAAACAATGCATCTGAAGGCTGCAAGGGGTTCCGAGATCCCACAATACAGCTATATTCCCTATCATTCTCTGCATGTCCCTCCCTGCACTGCCATGAACCACCCTTTTGTGACTGGAACATGCCTTTCAGTCTATTACTATTTTCTTCCCAAGCATTAAAAGGGGGCCACCCTTGTCTGAAGAGATATCAATAATGGGGCAGACGTCTAGGCCGTTAGTATAGTTCACATAAGCCCGCTGTTAGCAAATACAAATGTACTTTTAATGTCCTACGGTCAGTAGTCAGACTGAAACAAACAGAAATGAGTTCCACTGCAAACAGAGGGTAAGGCTGCAGCTACACATTTTGGATGACAGGACAGCAATCTTTTCTTTGAGGTGGGGGGCTTGATTTGGAATCATACGACCCTGTGACGAAGCCTTGTTTTCCAAATTATACTCCTATGTAGTTATGGAGGTGATAAACTGTATAAGAAGAGGTACTCACTAGGGAATCCTCTAACCGTAATATACAATGGTGGCGCAAGTTGGGCCTTTTTTTCTTGACGACACTTAGGTAGAAGATCCTGCCAACCCTGGACACTGCATGCATAACTAAACTAGCAGACATCGCAATTTAGTCTCTCATGGGAATGTTAATCCCAAAATTGACTAGGGGATCCGGTGTACAACAATAAAGAGGATTTATAATAGATCAAGAGCATAAATACAAGTAAAAAAAATAACTCAACGTGTTCAAGAGCGGCACGGTTTACTTAGTCAAGTAGAGAGAAGAGACTAGTGTTGAGAAACCAGAGCTATTCTGCACTGGACAATCCATGATGAAGTATTATCCATGACAAAACCTTAAATTAGCACATTCCCTCTCTGCAAACATACACAAAGAAATGAAAACTCTACCACAATGGGCATCATGCTATTGGGGCTGATGGATGACTCTTCGAAGAATGTGAGATTAATGAATGAACTTCAAAGCTACATCTGGGTTTCATGCAAAGGTTCACTGGCACTCTGTGATGTAGGGAATCACAACTTGCACTACAGAGAATGAAAAGACATGTTGTGCACATGAACAGGAAAAACAGCTAGGCTTCAGAGACCTCCTTGGAGATCATAATTACAAGATGGACAGTTTACAAGACAAGCTTTTAAAAAAAGATACAATTATTGATCTGGCTCGATTGTGACATTAGGAAATGGGAAAGTTCAAAACAGGTCCCACTCACACAGTGATTTCAGAAATGCACATTTGATTTCACACATAAAACATTGACACTTCAGGTAATATAAAGGAAAGGACAATAGGGATAAAGAGACAATGTAAAATTTTTCATGTAACACGTTCCCAACAAGAAATGTAAAATGATTGTGTTGTTAGCCCCAAAGGGGTACATTTCATTGCGTTGCTACCAGGCTCGCCATCTTCTCTGCAGATGGGTTGAAAGAGTCTTAGACGTGGATGATGCTGGAATTATAGGGCAACAAAATGATTCGAAGGTGATGGAATAGTGTCAGAGGATGTGATCTTAGGACATTGATTTCAGGACAGTAGTACCCGAGGTCAAATCAAAGTTTCAGGGTCTTCTATGAACCCGTTTTGTAGGGGGTACTACTTTTCTAGGCGAGTGTAGCGTGTTTCATAAGTGATCTGCTGGTGTGCAATCGATTGGATAATTAAATTGACGTATTTTAGCTTATTTTAAAGTTGATAGCATACCTTCTCCCTTGGACAGAAGTAGAAGTGTGTGACTGGGCATGGTTTGATGCCTTCTGCAGTTATTGATCACAGAAGATCTACGTTGGTAAGCTGACTCACATTGTATCTCCTGTTTACATTTCTTCTTTACCCTGTGTTTCTTCTGCTCTTAAGGGTCCCTGCTCCAAAAGGCAGATGGGTTTCTTACATTCATTAATAATTTTTATAACAGTGCTTCTTTAAGCGGTTAAAGATGTGGATTTATCAGTAAGGTTCAGGTATGGGCTCGTCTGGTTTATGGCACTCGAGCCTTTTAACCTCAGGAGGCAGAGAGGAGCGGTATGACAGGCAGGTGGTGGTAGCATTGTTCAAAGAGACCAATGCGGCAGACCAAGGTCCAGCACTTCTATTCCAAAGTAAAATAAAGTCCTTTTTTCCGTGCACACCCGTCCGGAGCTTGCCGCACTTTCACTCCACTGAGAATCAGACAAAAAGTGAAGGTATGGACGGTGCACCAGAGATTAAGTCACAGAAAACTGTAAATGTATTCAAAATATCCTTTATTCCATAAGTTAGTTTCTTAAAATTTGCACCACAGCCAACGCGTTTCGTTCGTTTGAACTTCGTCAGGGCTCTGTATTAGACGTGGATTAGATCAGCGAATCCCAGCATATATGCAAATAGTCGTTGAATATAAATATCAATCTCCCTTCCTCCAGAGGTATAATCATAGGGGTAACAATTGCCCTAATGTGTAGATTGCAATGGTGTGTGCCAAAATGATAGCCCACCGTCCTGTGTAACGCTTTCACGATCCGAAAGCCGGTCATTTTACGTCGTGGGACAAACACAGGGAGCTAAAAATCAGTGCGAATGAAGCAAGGTAACAAACTCTGCTGCTCGCGAACTATGCGTAGCTTGGCAGAGTTTTTTTGCTACTTAGCGGAGTTTCACGTAGCGGAACTCCTCTCAGGCCTAATTACTGGTTTGCTTCTTGTATTGAAGGCAAGAAGTAAATTCACGTTTACAATGATCTGCTATGCTCTTTAGCGGGCCCATCAAATCACAGCCTTCTGGCTTACTGAATGGCTTCTACAGTGTCATCTTTATGAGTAGAGGAGTAAACTGAATAGTTGTTTTAACTGTTTCGGTAAGACAGTCTTGGCTACATAGGGTGACCTAGCCTTAGGACACCCCCGCGCCGCACGGCCACCAGCTGTAGCGTGTGCTCCCCGCCTGCTGCTGCCCTCAGCCTCGCTGAGCCTGCCTGCTGACCACGCCCCCCACCGACGCTCGGTGTGGCCTCCTGCGTGAACTGTGTACTTCCTCTTTAATTTCTGTATCCTTGTGTATTTCCTCTTTATTTTCTGTATCCTTGTTGCCTAGTTTAAGCATTTTTCCCCTTTTGCCTGTGTTTCTGTGCCCTTGTTTCCCTGCAGTGCCCCCTGCGCCCACCCGCCCCGCTCCTCGCTTCCCGCCGCCGTGAACGAGGACACGCCCCCTTTGCCTTCTGTGCCCTCCCCGCTCCCGCCTCCCAGCTGCTCCTCCCTCCCTCGCACTTGGCCATAAATGGCGACCGTGCAGCGCAGGTGAGTGTGACCTAGCCTTAGGACACCCCCGCGCCGCACGGCCATCAGCTGTAGCGTGTGCTCCCCGCCTGCCGCTGCCCTCAGCCTCGCTGAGCCTGCCTGCTGACCACGCCCCCCGCCGACGCTCGGTGTGGCCTCCTGCGTGAACTGTGTACTTCCTCTTTAATTTCTGTATCCTTGTGTATTTCCTCTTTATTTTCTGTATCCTTGTTGCCTAGTTTAAGCATGTTTCCCCTTTTGCCTGTGTTTCTCTGCCCTTGTTTCCCTGCAGTGCCCCCTGCGCCCACCCGCCCCGCTCCTCGCTTCCCGCCGCCGTGAACGAGGACACGCCCCCTTTGCCTTTTGTGCCCTCCCCGCTCCCGCCTCCCAGCTGCTCCTCCCTCCCTCGCACTTCGCCATAAATGGCGACCGTGCGCTCGCGCAGCGGGCGTGCCGATTGTGCACCGAAGGCGCGCCAAAGGTAAGCCCGTCTGCGCCCGTCCGCGCCTGGCCCGCGCCCAGCACCAGAACCCCTGGTCCCCACCGCCGAAGCAAGACTTCACGACAGACCTATGACGTCGCCACTCTCAACGCACTCAATGCCGGACGGGACCCTGCCTGCTACCGAGCCACCCCGAGACGCACCAACGGACCTTTCGCCTGCAAAGCCTGCCGCTTCACCTGCCACCGAAGCTGCACCACCCCCGTCGACTCCAACACTAACAACAACCACCTGAAGTGCATCCTGCTGAACACCCGCTCCGTCCACAGGCACGCCGTGGAACTCTGGGACCTGCTCGACGCAACTACACCGGACGTCGCCTTCCTCACCGAAACCTGGATGAACGCCTCCTCAGCGCCCGACATCGCCACAGCCATCCCGGACGGATACAAGATCACCTGGAAGGACCGCGTCAACCAGACGGGAGGAGGCATCGCCATCGTACACAAGAACACCATCCGCATCTCGACTAACTCCGACAAAACCTTCTCCGCCGCCGAGCACCTGCACTTCCAGATACACACCAACCCCAAGACCACCCTCCGAGGCACCCTCATCTACAGACCACCGGGACCACGCACGCAGTTCAGCGAAGACATCGCAGACTTCATCAGCCCGCACGCCCTTCCCTCCGCCGACTACATCCTCCTAGGGGACCTCAACTTCCACCTGGAGAACAACAACGACAGAAACACCACCGCCCTGCTGGACAACCTCGCCAACCTCGGACTCAAGCAACTGGTGGACACCCCCACCCACCACGCCGGACACACGCTTGACCCCGTCTTCTCATCCAGCAAGCACGTTTCCTTCAGCCACGCCACCGGACTCCACTGGACAGATCACAGCTGCGTCCACTTCAGCTTCAGTAGAACTACGACCCACCACCAACCGCAACGGGTCCCCCGCCGCAGCTGGAGCAAGATCACCGCCGAGCAGCTCACCGCCTCCCTCAGCCAGAACACTCCCACCAGCACAACGGACCCCAACGTAGCAGCCAGCAACCTCACCAAGTGGCTGACCGCCTGCGCCGACGACCTTGCACCACTAAAGAACCCCCCCCAGCAGACCCGGCAGCAAGGAAACCCCCTGGTTCACCGACGAACTCAAGGAATCCAAGAAGAACTGCCGCACCCTCGAGAAAGCCTGGCGGCTCGACCACAGCACAGACAACTGGACCGCCCTCAAGCACGCCACCCGCAAACACCATCAACTGATCCGCGCCACCAAGAAGACGGCACTCAAAGAACAACTGGACAACAACGCCCACGACAGCAAGGAACTCTTCAGCATCGTCAAAGAGTTCTCCAACCCCAGCGCCAGAACCAACGACATCACTCCCTCGCAAGACCTCTGCGACTCCCTCGCCTCGTTCTTCCACCGCAAGATCGCCGACATACACAACAGCTTCGACTCACAGACCCTCTGCAACTGGACCCCGATCAGCACCGAAGACACCACCCGCACGATGAACTCCATCCACTCAGGATCACCAACCGACCCGTGCCCACACCACGTCTTCAACAAAGCCGTCGCCACCATCGCACCGCATCTCCGAGACACCATCAACTCCTCCTTCCACAACGCCACCTTCCCGGAGAGATGGAAGCATGCCGAACTAACCGCCCTCCTGAAGAAACCAACGGCGGACCCCACCGACCTCAAGAACTACCGTCCCATCTCGCTCCTTCCTTTCCCGGCCAAAGTCATTGAGAAGACCGTCAACAAACAACTTGCCGCCTTCCTCGAGACGAACGGATCCCTCGACCACTCGTAGTCCGGATTTCGGGCCAACCACAGCACCGAGACCGCCCTGATCGCAGCCACCGACGACATCCGAACCCTGATCGACAACGGGGAAACAGCGGCCCTCATCCTCCTGGACCTCTCCGCAGCGTTCAACGCGGTCTGCCACCGAACCCTAGTGAAGCGCCTCAGCAACATCGGGATCCGTGATAAAGCGCTGGAATGGATCATCTCGTTTCTCACCGGAAGAACCCAGAGAGTCCGCCTCCCTCCGTTCAGATCCGAGGCCACCGAAGTCATCTGCGGCGTACCACAAGGATCCTCTCTCAGCCCGACACTCTTCAACGTCTACATGAGCCCCCTCGCAGCCATCGCACGCCAACACAACCTCAACATCATCTCCTACGCCGACGACACCCAGCTGATCCTCTCCCTCACCAATGATCCCACCACCGCCAGAGCCAACCTACACGAAGGGATGAAAGACGTCGCCGACTGGATGAGGAACAGCCGCCTTAAACTGAACTCAGACAAGACGGAAGTCCTCATCCTGGGATCATCACCCTCCGCCTGGGTCGACTCCTGGTGGCCCCCAGCCCTGGGCACTGCTCCCAAACCAACGGACCACGCACGCAACCTGGGCTTCATCCTGGACTCCTCCCTGTCAATGACCAGACAAGTCAACGCCGTTTCTTCCTCGTGCTTCAACACCCTGCGCATGCTTCGCAAGATCTTCAGATGGATCCCCACTGAAACCAGGAAGACCGTCACCCAGGCACTCGTCACCAGCCGACTGGACTACGGGAACGCCCTCTACGCCGGAACCACAGCCAAACTCCAGAAAAGACTCCAACGCATCCAGAACGCCTCCGCACGACTCATCCTGGACATCCCCCGACACAGCCACATCACCGGACACCTGAAAGAACTGCACTGGCTCCCCGTCAGCAAGAGAATCACGTTCAGACTCCTCACCCACGCACACAAGGCTCTACACGACCTGGGCCCCAAGTACCTCAACGACCGCATGACCTTCCACACGCCCGCGCGCTAGCTACGATCAACCAGCCACGCACTCGCCACCGTACCACGCATCCGCAGAGCCACCGCCGGAGGAAGATCCTTCTCCTACCTGGCAGCCAAGACTTGGAACTCCCTCCCCATTCACCTTCGGCGTACCCAAGACCACCTCTCCTTCAGGAAGCAAATCAAGACCTGGCTGTTCGAGCAGTGACATACCCCCCTTCCCCAGCGCCTTGAGACCCTCCCGGGTGAGTAGCGCGCTATATAAATGCCGTGATTGATTGATTGATTGATTGACATATCAGGACCCACATGTCAAGATAGAGGTAATGCATTTTTCCAAATATTGAGTCTTGAATTGTTCAATAAAATATGAGAGGGCTTTAATGACTAATAATACATTTTTCGGCAGATATCCAACTGGTACTCTTGTGTCATTATAAGATTATTAAATGTTTTCTGACACTGATGAGAAGGAAAGATGGTGCTGGGGCATCACTGGACTGTTTATAATTCCTGCCTGATACAGGTTTTTCAACGCAATGTGGGCCTCCATTTGCATGGAGTTCTGGCTGTGATACCATGTAAAAGAGCAAATAGATTACGATGCTAAAATTGGTAAGATTTTAAAAGTTTAAAAAGGAGAATAATAGCTAGTGTAATGTGTTCGGTCAAATTAGTTTTGGGATGAAACAAAACCCATTTATTAACTTAAGAGCCCCTCAGTCACTGGAGTACAATATGCTTTTATCACTCATTGTTTCACTGACTAGCTTGTTGATTTGGTCATCAAACACTCCGAGAGCAAGACTGGCACAGCGGATTTCAGCAGCTGAAACCTTAAGTATTTCAATTAAAATCTGGCTAAAATGTGAGGCCTTTAATCTCTCTGCATGAAAGAATATCACTGTACACTGGCCCAAAGAATGGCTGCTGTGATATATGATCATTAAAGAATTCACTCCTAATTGGCAACAGAACTAAACTGTGATTTGATCACATAAAATAAATAATCATGTTCATTATATCCTATATATTTCCCTTTTTATGCCCTGAGAGCCACTACCCTACAGCGGCGGAGCCAGCCAAACATTCACCGCACTGGAAGTGATTACCTGCACAAATGAGTCTGAATTGGTGGCAACATAGCAGAAAGATTTTTATTGATAGCACATGCTGCTCACAAAGCCTCATTCCTTTAACTTTTTTAACTCCTAGGGGGTTCCCTCTGGGACACTGAAGTGGTATGCCAGAAAGACTGTGCTATTTGACTGTTAGTTATTATGGATGTCCGAAGAGTGTGCGTGCGGCACTAGGCACAGTTTCTGGCGCGCCTGTGTTTTCATCGAGGGGCGGACCCTTATCAGGAAACAAATTTGCACACTTATCTTCACCAGTTGTTGCAGCCAGTGGTGGCCGGTGGCAAATCACATTGGGGGGGAGCAAAAAACATATAAATAGCAAATACACATATACATATACACATAACAAATACACAAAACTCATAACAAATACACCTAAATATACACATTAAAAAATCACTTACCTTACACTGAAGCTTGATGTTATGCAGTACGACCTTGTTGGTCTGCGGCACGATCTCCGAGCGTGAAGCCCACAGCCAAATCATCCAAATCAAGACGCTGTTCTAAAGCATCTTGACTGGCTGGAGCAGGCTGGCTCCACGCTCCATAAGGTCCTGGAGGCCTGCTCTCCATCCCTGTAAGTTACGGTTGGTTACCCAATATACCCTTGCGGGCTCGGGCTAGTAATCAATTATTACAAGTTTGCCAGCAAGGGAATTTGTTTTTTGAAATCAATTACAGATAGTAGACATGTCTGTTTACTCGAAAATTACGTAGTCTCGTGGATCTCGCGAGACTACGTCATTTTCGAGTAAACAGACTGAGCTGTAATGGCGCTAGAACAAGCATCGGATGATTAAAACTTTGGTAACCGTGCCTCCATAAGACGAAAGCAGTTCACGCAGGTACCTCTTCGGATAACGCAGATTTTTATAAAAAAAGAACTGAATGAAGACAGAGGTCACTGTGAAATAAAACCTCACTCATTTCTTCCAAAAATAACAGTTGGAAGCCATCAGGGGGTCTCATATTTTTATAATTATTGATTGTCCTGAAGATGGTTTTAAGGAGTCAACAAACATAACACCGAAACGTCGACTGACCTGTCCAGATCTTTTATATTTTGATTAAATCCAGACAACGTTATTCCTTTTGTTGTAATATAGGAACCGTTGACTTTAATTTGTATCGGATTGGACCTATATTCAGATGGAGCAATGGAGTGATTGATTCAATTCCTGTTCATTTGAAAATTTGTTTGTAATAATCAATTTTAAATGTTGAATTGTACCCTAGAAAATATGAAAATATAACTAAAAATCTTTTTGCATAAAACAATTTCCCCGTGCAGCAATTTTATTCTGTTTTGTTCTTTTGTTTCAAAAAGAGAGACATAAACAATACGATCAGATAACAACTTTGGTGTATAGACTATTAGAAGTGATGAAGTCACATATCTACTATCTGTAATTGATTCCAAAAACAAATTCCCTTGCTGGCAAACTTTTAATAATTGCTCTCCATCCCAGCTGTCTAAGTCAGCCAGGCTGGAGAGGTTTGCATTACTCATGTTGGTTTGTCCGTAGCAAGGAAGCCGGCCAAACCAACATGCGCAATGCAAACTTAGGAGGCCACTCGCTCCTCACTGCTGCCAATCATTGGCAGCAGTGAAGCACTGGCCCAGGCCTACACTAGCACTCTGTTTGCTGGCAGAAAGGGTCAGACATACAATTGTAAAATAAATCATTTTATTATCAATTCATTTTTTACGCTTTCTGCCCAGCAGTGTGGTGGGGCAACGCTCCTCCACTCCCCCGGTCCCACAGAGGAACAGCCTCTGGTTCCAGCCATCAGTCAATATGTTTTATTCAGTTATTTACAGTGTCTTGAAGGCTTCAGAGCACTGGCAGCATAGTGGCAAAAACAGGGCAATATAGTTAAAAGGAACTGTGAAGTGTAGTTAAGAGACCAACTGGATGGGGAGTCCCATTTTTGTAGTGTTCAGTCACTACCCTTGATTGTAATCGGTTTCAGGCCACTATGAAAAAGATTGGACCATTCTATCCAGTGATGAGCATGGTGTTTTGTTTGTTTCAAAGTTTGAGGGTGGTGTTTTGTTTGTTTCACAGTTTGAGCTTTGCTCTCTGTATTGTAGACATATGGGCCATCATTGTGGAATCGGATTAGAAAAGATTGAGAAAGGGTCTCTGGTTGGGTTGTAATGAGTTTCTATTATTTTCCTGGGTCTTAACCCCATTAAGACTTGTGAATATGGCATATAACTTTGAATTTAAGTTTTTTTATCCCAATGGTAGCCAGCAAATATCTTTCAATACTGACTTAAGATGGCCTTGTCTTGTATCCCGAGGTTGACACAATCAGTTGCCTGGTTTTAATGTGTTGCAACTGCTCTGTTGGTGTCTTGGGTAGGACAGTATATATGATGTTGCAATAGACTAGACAAGACACTAGCAGGGCTTGCATTGGACCCACTATGTTGCATTGAAGGCGAAGGAGGCAGGGAGGATCCTCCCTTTGCACAGGAAGATAGAAGTGGACACCTTTATCTAGAATATTAATAAATGTGGCGAATGATAAGCGTGCACCAAAGATGACCCTTACGTTTTCTATTTCCCGGTAAGCGATCATAGGGGATCCAAGGCTGATAGGCCATTCAAAGAGGTAGACGCATGGACTGGAACTTCCTGTCATAAAGAAAAGAGTTTTGGACCTGTTTAGAAAGAGGAATCTTCCTTTCATTCATTGATGTATGTGTTCAAGACATTTGCTGTATGTCTACACTGACACTGTTCTGACAGATGAGAATCTGTGTATCATCTGTATTTTTCTGGAAATGGAGTAAGTATTTACTCAGTACTTTTTGATTGGGGGGATGTGCACATTATCCAGTGATGGTGAATGAGATGAGCCTAGCAGCATAACCAAACTTGTGTTGCATACTGAAGAAACTGTAGGTCCAATCCCTGCCTTTGGACATTGATTTGGAGAGGGAAACTGCACCATACACTGCAGCAGTGGTAACAGCAGCCCGCTCAAAGTCTTTTTAAGAGATTTGTTAAACCATGCTTCATACTGTATGAGCCTTGGAGCATAAGTGCCTCTTTTGAATCCATCAAGGATGGTGAGGAGTTCTTTTCTAATGTTGGTAAGCATTGATTTGCTCCAATCATTGGTATGTTGGCCATAAAGGATAATGTTTTGCCCATTGTGTACTTTTAGTTGTTTTCTTACCTCTTTCTCCAGAATTGGTATAGAATGTAGTAGCTTTACTGCACCCATACAAGAATGTTAAGAGGTTAAAAAGTTAATTAAATACTGGAGTTTCCAAATAAGGTTTTTCAGAGGAGCTTTCCAGCAACACCCCTACATTGGAGTCTGCAATCCACTCTATTGTCCTTAAGTAAAAGTTAACAGTCACTGGAAAAGAGCCAGCCAAGTGCCTCATCCAGAATTGTCACTCTGGTCTGAGTGGTGGTATTTATAGGATTCAAGATCATTTAAGTAAGCACTCCTGAATTTCTGTAGATGTGGGACTACTGATGTGCGAAATGTGTCAGATGTGGGGTACGGAGAAGTAGATGTTCTGAAGATGCTGCACCCGCTAGTAGCAGCAAGATAAGGCACCAGGAGCTCCTAACAAAACGTGTAGATATTCTGCATCTGCTATGGTAATTTCTCTCATAAACTTGTAATGTTTTTCATTGCTGGCAAAGTGACGACAGCCTGAATAACTGGGATAGAGGTAAAGTCTTGAGTTTGGGATCACTGCACTGGCACTGAAGTCGGACCAGAATAGCACATCCTGTGTAGACAAGTAGAAGAACCAGTGCCAGACTTACATACTCTAATGTTTTTATGTTCAACACATGAAACAGTCATATCAGACAAAGTTATGAACCTGTAAATTCCTCTGCAAGAAACCCATCTTCCTATCATATGTTTCCACAGAAGGTATGTGAGCACTTTTGGCAAGACTAAAATACTGTCAGCTAAACTATTGGGCAGGTTGTCCAACTGAATTGCCACAACACTCCAGAATTGTCGGAGTTTATCAGGACAGCTTTGCTTGTATCCACATTCACATTTCTCTTTCATGATTGTTTGGTCTTATTGAGTCTCTACTTTTAAAACATTCTCATTTTCTAAGTACATGTCTAGGGCATGCCTGCTGTTATTTGCAACTGTCCTTAAGCTACAGTAACTAAATCACTGACCCTTGCACTTTTAAGGAGAACACTGCACCCCATCAGGCCTTATAAAGGAGGGATGACTTATTGTTAGCTTTAGGGATCTTCCTTGTTTAGATAAGTTACATCTTCAGCTATTATATGCAACATCTGGGACTTCGCTGGAGTATCATTAGAATAGAGGCGTACAACCATGGCAGCAGTCTACGGGTCTAAGCATGGCACAGAAAAAGCAGCATGCTGTCCACAGCTGCCAAACAAAACAACACATCTTTTCTTTAATACCTCTGAGAAATGTCCGACAATTACAACAAGCATTTACAATGCAACGGTCTCGCCTTTGCAAAAGTTAGAGCTATTGGCATTGTAAATGACAACATTTTTATTTATGTGTTGGTTTTGAAACAGATAAATAAATGGCATTGTCATCTACAATGCCAATAGCTTAATCTCTCGCAAATGCGAGACCTATTGCATTTGCACCCACACACACACAGAGCAACACTCAGAGCCACATGCACCCACACACACACAGCCACACACAGAGCCAAACACACACACAGAACCCCCCACACACACATAGAACCCCCCCCACACACACAGAACCCCCCCCACACACACAGAACCCCACACACAGACAGAACCCCACACACAGACAGAACCCCACACACACAGGTAGAACCCCACACAGACAGACAGAACCCCACACACAGACAGAACCCCACACACACAGACAGAACCCCACACACACAGACAGAACCCCACACACACAGACAAAACCCCCCACACACAGACAAAACCCAGACACAAACAGAACCCCACACACACAGACAGAACCCCCCACACAGACAGAACCCCCCCACACACACACACAGAACCCCCAACACACACACAGACAGACCCCCCCACACACCCACACAGAACCCCCGCCCCCACACACACACAGACAGAACCCCCCCACACACACACACACACTGACAGACAGCCACCTTTCCTGTCATCCAGAGCAGAAATCTTGACTCTTACCATAGCTGTTCTCTACTCTCTGAGTACACATACTCACTCACCCATGCAGGTGGGGCTATGAAATAGCTGTGCCTTCTGCAACATATACGGACACGTTGATGTATAAGGCAACTGACCGATACAGCCGAGAAACATTCAAATGAAGCCATTTGATGGGTGAGTCATTGAGGGCTCTGGTGGGGGCTGTTAGATTAAATAAATGTAAATGAAAATAACGCACATTAGGAGCTGGCAGCGGTCAGTAGCAGTGTTTTGTAGCAATGGTCCCTGCAGGAGTGTGCCAGGCAGAGAAAGAAGGGGCGAGGCTGCGGACGCACCACTGGGCAGGGTTTTTAAAGTATGTCCCGGCACTGTGGAACAGAAACCAGGAGCCCGCCATGGGCCCCAGCTTCATGGGCGTCAGAGAAGGGGTCCAGCTTGAATGAGGGGTGATTCAGGGGTTCAGAGCCACACTAACATTGAGGGTGTGGAAATATCAAAAGAGGACACTCCTTAAGTGGGGAGACGGGAATTCAACGAGCGAGAAAAGTGACACCAAAAAAGGCAGGGGTAGACGCCGTGATTAAACAGGACATAGAATGGACAGCAGACATTGGGTATATAAAATGGTACATGAGAAGTGTGGGAGATTGAGAAGTGCGTTCCAAAGTTGGCTGCGGTTTGAGGCACAGTGGGTCTTCTAGAAATAGACAAGGGTTTAACGAGGAACTTCTCAGGTGTGGGGAGAAATGGCACTGGAGGAAGAGGGGTGCACAAAGTAAGGAAAGGGGAGTGGCAGTAGTAGGAGAAGGAGGCCACAGACAAGAAAGAGAGGAGTACCAAGGGAAAGGACAACCCTCGATCGAACTAGTGCACGTTTGTCCGTCCCTTTAGGACACCGTACTGTGAGGGTCAATCAGTACCTCTCCCGTCAGGGCATACAATCCCACCCCCGCAGCCCTTAGAGAAAGCGACGACCTCGGCCACAATTGTCCGTCTTTGTCTAACCGTAAGTCCCTAAAGTTCGACCATGCACACAAGCGGAAGACCCCCAGCCCCGGATGCCAGTGCTGTACGCCTCCCTAATCCACTACCACTCGTCACCTCACCTTTCCCTGCCGCCCGTTCCCAGCCGACTTCTTCCCCAAGCTGCCATATTGGAGAGTCGGCCCGCAAATGTCTCTGTGGAGTAGGCCGCGTCGCGGAGCTCGTGGGAAACGAAGTCCTAAGCGAGGGCTGAGCCTATGCCCTGTGAATGGCACCATCAGAAATGAAAAGTACTTATCCCAGGATCCTTTGCGTAGTCTGTCGAATCCCTTTGCGTGGTGGGAAATGTAGTTTGAGTGCCTCACTGAGGTTTGCTTTCTGTAACAGACACTCAACACAATTGGGCCGACGCACAGCAAAGTGTGGACAAACCTGTATCGGACGTACCACAATATAGGATGCAGAAAACACAGGGACACAGACAGACAAGCGCCCACTGCCTGCCAAACTCGTACCAAACTGGCGCACACACCTAGCCAGACGCACACCAAGCGATGGATAATGCGAGAGGATAAATACGGCAATTAGTTCAATTACTGTCTGCTCCACACAGCAACCGCATTCAGCCAGATAACTGAACAAGGAAGTTTTAATCCAACAATGAAAACAAGACAAGCCAATACGTGAACCTACCCACCTGCCTCAGCTCCTAGAAACAAATGGCGGCCGCAAACATCCTGGGGAAAAAAAAATAAGACAACACCCACCACCGCAATGACGTTCTAAAAGGGGCGGGATGAGTAAAAATCGCCGGAACGCCCACAAATCTGCTCGGGCAATGACTGACAGATCTCTCTTCCAATGGCTAGCCTCCATTTATGGAGCTAGCCAATGGAAGAGAGAGGCCGGACAAAGCCCCGTACTATTCTAACATAAGATTTCGCCTGCGCAAACACTGCTGCGCAGTGCTACGCCAGGCGAAACCTAAAAAGGTGTCATACTTGATTGTTTATAGATGGATGAAGGCTTGTAAACAGGGGCATTGATCTTGAAGTACAGAATTTCACTGGACCAAGGAATCCTGGTGGGCTAGAATTTAAACTTTTGATATCTGATCAGATGACACAAAGAGCTTCCCCACTTGCAGAGATGTTAAAACAACTTAATATAGAAAGGCACAACATTGTACTTCATTGAACTTACCTTTCCCTCTTTAATTTTGGTTCCAATAATTTGCCTTCTTTGCTGGATGATTTCAATTAGTTGGTCACTCTCCTCTATTAATTTTGTCTCTTGCCGTGATGCATTTACCTACAAACAAAAGTTACAATCACTTTAATGGAAATGATTTAGTGCGCAGGTAAAATACAACCTTTTAGTTGTAGATTTAATGCTTATAGGAAGACGTGAAGCACTACCATTTCCATTGGATGTTGAATGGAAAAGGCTGAGGACTTTAAATTTCCTCAATTTATAAGCATTTGCCATAAGGGATAATAATAATAATAATAATCCACATTTGTAAAGCGCACAATCACCCGTAAGGGTCTCTAGGCGCTGGGGGCCGTCGGGAAGATTAAGCGAGCTATTGCCCAGAGTCACATGGTGCTGGGCTAACCTGCCGCCAGAGCCGGGGATCGAACCCTGATCCCAAGATTCCAGCGTCAGTCGCCCTAGCCGCGGCGCCACACCTCTCTGATGCGCTCATCCATCAAATAATACTTAGACAGTTGCCTTGTACAACCCAAAATGTATAACCATTCAATGTTTGATATCCTCACATGACACCATTATTCTTAGTGCCTCTTCCTGCTTTTAAACTACTATGAACAGCATTTCTGATCAACTAACACAAACATAAATACAAATACATACAGACGGGAAAAGGAACTCCGGTGTGTTCCAACGCTGAGCAAAAAGGAATCACCTCTACTACATCTCTTAAAAGTAAGAGGATCAGTTTAAGCCTTGCTGTCTGTCTTTGTGAACGACAATCCCTTTCTGCTTAGTACCTTCCACCATGCTTACACTCCAGGGATGCTTCTCTGCAGCCGGTGTCAGAGAACCTTTTAATGCATCGTTGGTTAGACGGAGGGACACAAGGTTGAGGCAGCTCTCCTGTCACCTCGGAGGGCGTCTTATTATTTTACCTTGCCTGCGAAGTGAAGTCGGAGCGATTGGAGCAGGACGCGTGCATCGTCACATAATAAATTGACATTACCAGTCTTGTGTTGGAAGCATCATCCGGAGCTGGTCAATAACTGTATTTTAACGCATTGAGGGACTCGTGTGGAAGGAGGCTTTCCATCCCCGCTCTAGCGGTTCAAAGGAATTGTGCTGGCTGTAGGAAAGAGAGGAATAAGCCTGAGTATTGACATTTTAAAAAGGGAAGAGGCCACGCGCTATTGGAGTCAGCAGCTCCAGGGAGAGTGGGCTGTGCAGGAAAACCCAGGAGTCTTCTTAATTGTCTCCCCTGCAGGTTGAAGGTGGACTGCGCCATCCATGTAGCATTGAACTTACCGCAGCATTTTTAAATCTTGTATCCCATGCTACAGGTGCAAACTCACATTATTCCTACTGGGGTAGCAGTCTGAGCTAAGAGGACTGGCCGTATTTACAAGACTAGGAGCCATACCTGTCGTTTTGTTCTTTGTGTTCCCTACAGCCTGGGGGTGGACTGAGCAATTCACTTAATTGGAATGTTATCTTCTAGTACACAAACCTGAGATCAGCTTTGACAGGCACACCCACCACTGTCCCCTCTAAGGTGGTATATTCTCCCAGAATGCAGAGGTAGAATTGTATGCAAATGTGTTATATGCGATTTAATTCATTCAGTGTCTGAAAACAGCACCCTTCCCTCAATTTACACTTTTAGAGACAGAGGAAAAAATTGTTTTGGGTTCCCTGGTTGTACTTCACACGGTGACCTTGCGCCATGCAGAGTGTGACCCCTCAACCCTTTTTCCTGACTAACCCAGGTGATCCCACTATACAATGGAAAAAGTGGAAAAAAGTGTTTTTGAATTACGCAACTGTGTGTGGGCCTAACCTTGGCCTGGAAAGGAAGGTAGCATTGTTAGCGTATTACTTGGGTGCGGAAGGAGAAGAGGTTCTAGACCACCCCCCAGAGTTAGGGACACAAGAAGCAAGGGGTCTCAATGAGTTAGAAGTAAGTTTAAAGAAATTGGATTTACACTATCTCCCCAAGACTAGCACAATTATGGAGAGGTACCACTTTGGGAGGAGGACACAGAAGGAGGGGGAATCTATTGAAGATTTTGTCTCTGAACTGAGGAAGCTAGCAGCTACGTGCAAGTTTGGTGGGGCAAGTGAGGAAAGAATCAGGGATCAGTTCGTATTGGCTTGCAGAATGGAGCGTGTGCGAGAAGAGTTGTGGCTGAAGGATGACCCACCTTTGAGGGAGGTTCTCATCATAGCTAAACAAGTTGAGCACATGCTACAGTGTGTCAAGGAAATAAAACAAGACACCGGGGAGAAAAGAAGCGAAGATAAACCTAATGTCAATGAAGTAGTGACCGAGGGTGAGGCCGTGTCAGTGATCAAAGGTCAGAAGGTGGCGTATAGAGAGCAGAGGGTAAGCAAGTTGGGAGGAACATTCAAGGGCACCTGCTACAGGTGTGGCAAGCAGGGGCATCTTGCTAATGACAAAGAGTGTCCCGCCCTCAGGTTTACATGTAATAAGTGCGGCAAGAAAGGTCACTTCAAGCAGTATTGCAAGAGTGGGCTAGGAGCTGGAAGACAGAGTAGAGACAGGACGAACGAAGTATGTGACGAAATTGTAGTGCAGGTGAAAGAGTTACAAATCCAAAGTCTTGTTGATGCCACATGCGAAGAAATAGGAGTACAAGTTGATGAGAGTCAGGTCAGCAGCCCTAAAGACACAATAAAAGTGGGGAGCACTGAGTTAGATGCTTTGTTTGATTCCTGTTCAAGGATAACCATTATCAATGCAAAAGAATTCACTCGTGTGTCCAAGGGGAAGATAGTTTTGAAAGGTATGGACCTGAGACCTGGGGGGTATGCTGGTCGCCCCATCTCTATGAAAGGGTATTTCCTAGGAAAAATCGAATACAAAAACAGGACAACCGTGTCCAAAGTGTATGTGTCCACTGTCGGGGATAACATCTTGGGGTGGCAAGCTCAGAAGGAGTTGGGAGTCTACCTCAATCCTAATAGTAATCCCCAGATCCTGATACAAGAGATACAAGAGCAAAAGACTAACGTAGTGACTGAGTTCAAAGAAGTGTTCAGAGAGGAGCTGGGATGCTTGAAAAACTACTGCCACAAGATAAAACTTAGAGAGAACGCGAAGCCAGTCGTGGCCAAAGTCAGGAAGCTTCCCATAGCCATCCAAGAAGAGGTCAAATCTGAATTAGAGAAATTGTGTAAGGCTGGTGTCATCGAACCAGTTGAAGCGACTGAATGGCTAGCGCCCATCGTGGCCGCGAAGAAGAAGGATGGGTCGGTTCGGCTCTGCATCGACCTGAGGGCATTGAACAAGGAGGTCGTGGTTGATAGATTCCCCCTGCCCAACATCACTCAAATGATGAGCATGCTTGAGGGGGCCAAGGTGTTTTCCACTCTCGACCTCACCTCGGCCTACTTCCAGATAAAGCTGCACGAAGAGTCTCAGGAACTCACTGCATTTGTGACACCTATGGGCGCGTACAAGTTCAAGAGGATGCCGTTCGGGTTAGTCTCGGCGGCCGCCGTATTTCAGAGACTCATGGGGAACATTTTGAAAGACATCCCAGGTGTCATGTGCTACCAGGACGATGTACTCATCTTTGCCAAGAACCATGAGGAACATGATGAGAGGCTGAGGCGAGTACTGGGAAGATTCAGGTCACAAGGTCTAACGGTGAAAAAGGACAAGTGTGTGTTTGGTTGCGCTGAACTGGATTTCTTGGGACACAAGGTGACAGCTGAAGGAATATGTCCCAAAGTTGAACTACAAAACACCATTGTTAATCTAGCACCTCCGACGAGTAAAGACGAAATCAAGTCAATGATGGGAATGTTGGAGTTCTATGGAAAATTTATAAAGAACCTGGCAGGAAGGACTTACGCCATCAGGCTGCTGCTAAAGAAAGAGACAGAGTTCAACTGGAGTCAGGAGTGTCAGAGGGAATTCGAAGACGTAAAAAGGGCACTTACTGAGGCCCCCAGTCTGAAGTCTTACATACCCAACCGGGCGACTGTGGTCACCACCGACGCAAGCGCTAAGGGACTGGGAGCAGTCCTCACCCAAGTAGGCAAGGACGGAGAGGAAACCATAGCTTTCGCGTCAAGATCACTCCAAAAGTCCGAAAACAACTACTCGGTGATTGAGAAGGAGGCCCTGGCAGTATCATGGGCATTAGGGAAATTCAGAGACTTCCTGTGGGGCACACAGTTTACTCTTCGCACCGACCACAAGCCACTGGTGGAAGTATTTAGCAAAAAAGGCCTGGATGCCATCTCCAGTAGGATCAGGCGGTGGGTGGTCGGACTCCAAGAGTACACCTTCGGTGTCGAATACGTCCCAGGAGCGCGAAATTTCGCAGCAGACTGTCTGTCAAGACTGGTATATGAGAATGAAGTGAGGGAGAGCCAAGAGAAGGTGGATGATGAAGCGGATGAACTACAGATGGAGAATGTCTGCGCCATCCAGAGGGCACTAGGAGAGGAAACATGGAAGAATGCACTGAAGGAAGATGAGGTCTTGGAAGAGGTGTTCAAAAGAGTAAGAAACAGGTGGACCCACGAAGATAAACAGGAGGGAAATCTGCGACCATACTGGGGGGTCAAGGATGAACTGTCCATAGTAGACGAGTGCCTGTTCAGGGGGACGAGACTAGTGCCACCCACGTCGGTCAGAGACAACCTGGTCGAGATAGCCCACGAAGGACATATGGGCCTAACAAAGACTAAACAGAGACTCAGAGAGAGCTATTGGTGGCCAGGCATGGACCTTGCCACCGAAAGGAAGATTAGAGACTGCATTCCCTGCATCAACAGTGACAAGGTCTTGAAGCAAATCACACCCCCGATGGTATGCAGGCCGCCACCGTCAGGACCCTGGGAGGAGTTAGCATTGGACATCGTGGGTCCTTTGTCTGGAGAGCTGCGCACGCCGTACATCCTAGTACTCATGGATATGCATTCTAGGTGGCCTGAAATAAAGTTAGTAAGTGAAGTCACTACTAAGACAGTCATCGGATTCTTGGAAGAGGTGTTCATCAGGGAAGGGCTACCCAGCAGCATTCTCACGGATAATGGGGTGCAGTTGTGTTCTAAGGAAATGGAGGACTTCCTTGGTGAGAGGGGCATCAGACACAAACGTTGCGCTCTATATCACCCCGAAACGAATGGCATGGTCGAGCGTTTTAACAAAACCCTCAAGGAGAGCATACAGTTGGCCAAGGCCAGTGGCTTAAGCTGGAAAGAAGAAGCATGGAGGCGGGTAGAAGCGTACAGGTTCACACCACACCAAACGACGGGGGTCACGCCTTTCGAGTTGCTCCGCGCAAGGATACCCAACACCAAGCTATCCCCGGGGTGGATGGGGTGGCACAAGGGATGGTCAAACCACTCAAAAGAAGTGAAAAGCCAAGAGAGACAAGAGGGAGCAATGGCAAAAAGGAAGGAAAGATACGACCAGTTGAAATCCACACGAGAGGCCGGATTCAAAGTAGGGGACAGAATCAAGATCAGAACCCCAACTGGGAGAGCTAACTGGTCAGAGTACAGTAGTCCAACCAAGATCACAAAATTGTTCAAAAACGCTGTGAAGACCCAAGAGGGGAAGATCTGGAATCTGGGGAGAGTAGTGAGGTTTCACCCACCCGGGCAAGACTCAAACAGTGAGGGGGAGAGTGATGCGGAGAGGAACAAAAGGCCCAACACTAAGATACTGTTGCCATCCCCCCACCCCAGTGTCAAGCCCAGCAGGAGAGTGACCAGACTCCCCAGACACTTTGATCAATATGTCATGATGTAACATTTTGCGGGAGTTGTTGTATTGTTATATTTCTTGTGTTTTCTTTCCGCAGGGGAGGGGGATGTGTGGTATCTTCCGCCTGCATTCCCCCCCGGCGACTCCGCGTGTGATGGAGCTGCTCGCGGTGACATCACTTAGAATGTCACCGCGACCAGCGTTCCAAGGCGAGCGCCGGGGGAGATGAGGAACGGCTGTCTACGAGGAGGCTGTGGCTGAGGTCGCAGAGTTAAACTTAACTTAAATAAACATCCCTGGTTAAACACACGTGGTGTCATTCGTGTATCTGGGACCCTTATCACAATGTGTTTAGTGGCTATCAAAGCATGTGATTCCTTCTGTTCAGAAAGGCAGATACTCCTACATCTAGCACTTCTAGCCCTCAATCTGCATTCCTCTTTTTGTGAATCATTTGAATCTACCAAATGTGATCCATTCTTGGTTCAGAGATCTACAGAAACAATGCAAATGCGGATTTCCTTTTGAACACCATGCGCTGCTTGCAAACATCAGATGTCGTGGTCTGTGAAGAGGCAGACAAGCTGATCATGATGCCATTGGAAGGCAACGCGTCCCCTCAGATCTTAAAAATGCATTAGGGGTTCGAAATGTTGAAAAATGTGCTGTGGTTGAAGGATCCATAGGGATTGCAAATGATTCATAACAGGTGTTTTATCCAATACTACTCTAAAATGTCATGAACCAGAAATCCTGAAGGAGCGGCAAAGGCAGTCATAGTAACATTTTACGAGAGAGGGCACATTTTTAGAAGTGATGGACATAAAAACATACATAAAACCAGAATTTTTCAGTATAAAATTCCAATAAAAACAATTCAATAAATTTCTAAGAATGAATTAAACTGCTATAGACAAATGCCGAATATCAATTATTTTAAATGGATAAAATCTAAAATCATAAAACAAAGTCCATCATTTTTAACAGAACAGGGGGTATTGCACATAGGTTACATAAGTTGAGTAGGCCCACATATTTACACACAATCAACAGTAGTAATTGATCAATAATCAGAGCCCTTCCGCAACAAGGCCATACGGATTACCCAAGCCCATTTCAGAAATTTAGCCATAGCAGTAGCAATTAAAGGGCAGGGGTCAGTGCTTAAAATTCTTAAGGCCTCTGCATGCCTGCGTATGCCAATCACTCTACAGATAGGCTTGACCCACATGGCTCTGGGTGCATAATATAAGGGGCAAAAGAAGAGGAAATGACTTATTGTTTCTCGTTCTTCACCACACTTACGGCATTTATCCTTACCGTTTTCCCCTGCCCAATTGGCTGTAAATGACCTAACTGGAAGGGAGCCTACTCTAAATTGGAAATAGAGTTTGCGATCCTGATGGTTTTAATCAATGACTGTACTTTGATTAAAGTGACCGACACGAGCACTGGGAAGACCTTCAAATTGAGGTTGTGTACATATCTACGTCGTTATTTAAAGTCATCTATTGCATGTCTCATAGCTCCCTTACGAGAATGCCTTCAGTTAGATCTCAGATGGAACTTTTGACAGTCAGTGGGTAAGTCAGTAGGGACTGGGACGTTTTATATTAGAGTCACGTTTAATGTAGAAATATCCCAAGTAAAGCAGGGAGACTCATTATTAACTATATGTTAGAGAAATTCAATATTGAATGCCTTTACTGTCTACTTTTTTTAGCAGACTGTTCAAGACGAGAAGAAATGGAAAGAGATGGATGGATGGGAAGGGAGAGAGATGAATGGGGAGGTAGAGAGATGATTGGGGAGGGAGAGAGATGAATAGAGCAGGTGGTGAGAGGAGAGTGAGCGAAGAAAGAAGAAACATACAGGGTGAGAGGAAGAGAACTATAGAAGTACATGAGAATGTCCTCAACCACAAGCAATAGTTTATTAAATTGGTAAAATTGCTTTATAAACACAATGGGTAAAGCGGAGTCCGTGCTGACATTGTGGTATGCTCTGGCATTCTCTTTCAACACACCCCAATGGGTGCACGAAGGGGGATTCATATTCAGTGCCCTGAGGTAGTCAGTAAGGGAGAGGTAACATATTTGCAAGACAAGTGTGGCTGGTCTTCTAATAATTTTAAAATACCCATCCACCACCTTCTTATCAGGCCTCTTGATAAATAATGCGTTCAAGTGTCCTTAAAAGAGAAACAAGTCAGAACAATTACCTGCTGCCAATTCTATTTCTTCAATATAGCACATGCTTCGAAGTAATTAAAAGAATCATGCATGGTAGGCTTCATTAGGAATGTGAGGTTTGCATTTCTTATGAGCAGGAACTCTGCTTAGAACTCCCTAGCATCATTTTCATATGATGGAAGAAAACAAAAGGCTCCATAGATCCGACTTGTAGACGTTTAACCTTGCATCTTTGCTCCACGCTTCGTTGGTCTTCCACATTTGGCCCCAATATCACTCTTTATATGCTTAACTAGTTTTTTTCCCTCCCACCACAATGTCACTTTCAGGTGTTTAGCATGGCAGACACACACCACTAGTACTGTGCTCACTTTGCAGGTCCTGCTCCTATCTGCAGTGGCAAGGAAGTCACACTGTTTCATTCATCCTCTGCAGCTAGCCCAATGTGCATTTGGGAAAATCAAATTTATACTACTGGATCCCTGAGGAGGACACAGAGATTTTTTTACATTTAAAAGATGACCTGATGATAAGTCAATTTTTCTTGAAGTGTAACCATTTTTGCTGCAGGTTGTACATCACAAATTTTAATGATCTACCTCGTCCTGACATCTGGTTGTTGATCAGAAATAGTTTGGGAATTTCTTTAAAAATATAACAAAAATAACGTGTTGGTGGGAGAGTGTGTGCTTAAAGCCTTTGTGATGTCATCAGACTGAGTTCAAGAATTCTGGTATTTTTACTCAATCTTTAGATAATTTTATGAGCCATTGCACACTATCAGCTCAACCTGCAATACCTTTTCAACCTTCCCAGGAGGAGGGTTTAGGGCACGATTGTATAAAAGGCATGACACAGCAAAGTCTTTGAATTGGTACGGTTTGATCTTGTGCACTTATCCAAATGGTAGGGCACTCGCTAGTACTGACCAGGCAGGAAATCAGTTTTTTAAATTATAAGTTTGATTCATTAATTACGAGTTTTTAAAAACGGCTTCAAACAATTGGTAACAAGCTGAAAAAAAAGTTTTTCAAATGGTGTGTTTTTTGTAAAAAAAAAAATATGAAAATTAGATACACGCGCAAGTTTTTTTCTACAAACAAATGTAACTTATTTTAAAGTTTAAGTGGGAAGCATGCATTACAGTATGATGTGCAGGGTATTTTTTTTTTTTGTTTGCCGGTATCAACTTTTGGAACAGACGTGAAAACTTTTTTTCTCGCAGGAACACCTACAAATTTGGTGGGAGCATTTCCACTGATACAAAAGCCCCGAATCAGGAGCAGAGAACTCAGCCTGAGAGCCTTCTGGCCAGGAGCCCGCTGGACTCCGCGCTTCAAGGGCACAGCTAATTGAAAATAATATTGCTGTACATGAAAGAAATCATTTCCACAACATGCAAACATTAAACCTCATTTGTGAATAATGACCAACATAATACCAACTTCATTACTATGACTAAAACAACTGGAACCTGTACAAAGACTGGATAGGGTGCCTTCAATCCCAGTATTAAAATATTTAAACAGTTAAAAATGTTTGTAATTAACGATAAGAGCAGTGCAGCTTTATGGGAGAGATATCCCTGCCCATTTTCCAGAGTAAGATCAAAAGAAGTGGAAATTGGCCCACTTCCACACAACTGCACAGGCTCAAGGACACTGGGAATTTACACTGTAGGATAAATGTCCGCCAGACACAAACAACCAGATTAACAGAAGGGGGAGGCAGCCAGCTCGAGATTTTTTCATTCTCATAAATATTTCGAGGTGGGTGGATTCATTCATTCAAAAAACATTTCTACAATAAGAGATAAGGTAGAGGCCAAAAGTTAGGATATATTTAGCTGTGTCTCAAAAGTGTGAGGGTTGAAGCAGCAGGAACACGTAAAACACAAGACAGAGAAGTTGTGCGGGAGCTGTGAGTGCAGTCTAATACACCACTTGGAAGGGGCAACGTCTTGTTGACTAATACGGAATCCAGAAGTTAAGAAATCATTTTGAATTTCTCAAGGGATCTTGCAACATTATGATCGTGAGGAACCCATTATCCAGTCTGCAACATTCATCATTTTTCGTTGTAAGATTTGTAACTATCTTCTTACACCTTGCAGAAGGTATGTGCCTGGTTTCCAAGCGGCATACTTGTTTTGTTGGGACAGTGACAGTGCAGAAAGCGAAACCCTGAAGATACCACTTAAAAGGGTCATTGTTATGTTTCCCCATGTAGTATTGACTGTATCTGTGTCACCGTGGTTCTCGAGTTTCATACTGGCTCGTCTGTATGAACTGCAGAATGACAGCAGGACTGGGGACTGTGAGCTGTTAGTTGCTAGACAATGCAGTGCGGTACTCTTGGAGACAGACCCTTTGGCAATTCTTTAGCCTTTCCTTGATTTCCCAGCAGACCTTCAAAATAACCAGCAGTAATGTGCCCTTTGATTTGCATCATTACTTCTAGGAAACCAATCCTATAGAAGTGTACAGTTCACAGCTCTACAGCTTGGGGTATGGTGTAGCGAAAGAGGGGGTGGCGGGCGGGGGGGGGGGGATTGGCGAGAGTTCAGGTGCATACCCCAAACTCCTTGATAGCTTCCACGAAGAATTGGCACCTCTAGCCCAACATAGAACCGCCCCTGAGTACTAAGGACTAGCCATTGCAGTTGTATATATCTATTGTGTATCTGGCGGTAAAGTGATGGAAAGGCTGGAGCCATTTTGTGGCAGTGAATGCACGCCGTAGAGGCATTGAGTACCTTTCTTTCCACTGCTTTCTGAAGTTCATCCACTGGGCTTCTGCATGCAGAGGCCGGCACTGCAAAAGAGTGCCAGTAAGAAAATTCAAGGGGAGAAAATACAGGGCCTTCTTGGACATAAATAACTTTGCTATACCAGTGACAAATGCAGCCATAAACATAATATAGGAAAGAACTGCTTCCGCAACACAGTTTGACACAATGCACTACGTTTGTGGGTTGGCCAATGCAGCTTACAGAGTTCAACACCATGAGATTTCAATGCCCAACCCACATGCCACACCATCGCAAAATGACTTCTTGCTGTGGGAGGATTTCATTGTGGGTAGACTCTGCAACGGTAAACAACCTTTACCACGCGGTCAAAACACCGCAGTACTATTACAACGCAGCTTTTAAAACCCAAGGGGGGCACTCTAGACTAAGGAATAGTAGATTTACTATTCCAACACCTTCCCTAGGCTGGAGTTGGAATAGTAAATTATACTATTCCTAAGTCCAGCACCCTACAGCGCAAGCTGTGGTAACGACTTGCATTGTAAAAACTGCGTTGTGATGTACTGCGATCATTTTGATCGCGTGGTAACATCATACATCCCTCTGCAACAGTTTGGGTGACGATGAAAGTTATTCTTTCAACGTGATTTGACACCGAAAAGTCCAAATACTGACAGTATCCGCAACAGCCACTCCCTGCCAGACCATTCGTTTTGCCACTTTTCATGCTGATCAAATGTCCCCAAAACATCTGTATAATTTTTCAGCCTTGTTACCAATTCTGTTGTTACATGGAACACCATACCACAGAAAATAAAGTTTCGAAGGCAGGCGCGCAACACCCATTGCACTCACCGGGCTTCAGCCCCCCCCGTCGTGTGTGACAGCCCGGGATGAGACAGATCTCGGGCACACACACAGCCGCACCCGAACGTTTCACAGGTCTTTAAAAGACCATTTGAATGTTAATTAGGCCTTGCTGTTGTTTCACCCCTTGTTGGAGGCCCTGCAGCTCCACTCTGCCTACTGATTAAAGGTTCACCCCCCCCCCCGAAATTTTTTCTTAGCCCCCCCCCCCCCCCCCGAAATTTGGCTCTAGTTGCGCCTCTGTCCGAAGGACTAGAACAACCTCAGAGATCTGAAGTTATCTGCTATGACAAGAATACGGTGATAACCTCTTGAACTGTTCCTCCAAGAAAATTCCCAAATCACAGGAACCTTGGCAGATCAGGGCTTCTGTCGGCCCCTATGATTAAGTGACACTGCATTGCCGTGCAACTCGTTTTCCTTATGTACTGTTTAATTGTCCCAAATTTTACAGATATTATTCCCCTGTAGAGAACTGTTAATCTACTTAGAGAAAACCAACCAACTTTCTCCAAGGATTGTTTACAGCAATAGAAAAGACAGCATGGCGTAATTTGTACCTACAATCATAAACATATCTGTCTATTTGCTCTTCTTCCTCCAACCT
Source organism: Lissotriton helveticus (assembly GCF_964261635.1). NCBI lineage: Eukaryota > Metazoa > Chordata > Amphibia > Caudata > Salamandridae > Lissotriton > Lissotriton helveticus. Next base: position 748,929,177 of record NC_136069.1, on the reverse strand, counting down.
GCAACTTGCCATTGCCCAAACATTTATTAAATGCTTTGCCTAGGTCAGTGCTGCCAGCCAAGCCTCTTTCTTTAGACGAGCCATGTCTAAAGAAAGGGGCGTGGCTGCCATTAAAGTAAAAGCGCGGTATGGGGCGCTTTTACAAAAAAAAGCATTTGTTTGTTAAGTTGACAAACAAATACTTTTTTTGTAAAAGCTCCATGCCGTGCTTTCATTTTAATGGCAGCCATGCGCCTTTCCTTAGACTCATATTGTTTAAGGAAAGGGGCGCGGCCGACATTAAAGTGTAAGTGCGGCATGGAGCAATACAAAAAAAAATATATATATATATATATATATCTAGCTCCCAAGTTACCCACAGGCAAGGATGCACTAAACAGCAAGATCACGGGTGAGAGCGAACACCACAGTCCGATATGTTTCCAGCTCATGTCATAGATTTTAGCCTGACGCGTTTCTGAACTTCTTGTTCTCATGAGAGGCTCGACAAATGAGTTTGTGCTGACACACCCACACTTAAATACCTTGTTTAGCGTCCTTTATGTGCGCAATGCTTTCTGGATTTTGTAGTGTGTGTCATCATAAAGGACGCTAAACAAGGTATTTAAGTGTGGGTGTGTCAGCACAAACTCATTTGTCCAGTCTCTGATGAGAACAAGAAGTTCAGAAACGCGTCAGGTTAAAATCTATGACATATGAGAGCTGGAAACATATCGGACTGTGGTGTTCGCTCTTACCCGTGATCTTGCTGTTTAGTGCATCCTTGCCTGTGGGTAACTTGGAGCGAGGTATATATATATATATATATAGTTAAAGAAAATATGCAACCTCGTTTGGCACAGCAATTAAAGCCAAGGCACAGCCACCAATGTCAGCGTGACGTGCCATGCTATGTTAAAAAAAAAAAGTTAATATAGCTCTTGCGAGAAAGCATGTCTTGCCTGTAACAGCAGGCTTGAGAAAACCATTAAACAAAATAGTGCTCAGAGGCTGTAATAAAAGTCTACTGAGCAACAACACATATAAAAGGGGGTGTCCTCATACGAGGTTACAAATGAAGACAAGGCAGTACTAATGAGGGACTAACAAGCCTATTAACAAATCAGAAGCCAGCATTTATGAAGGACAATGACAAAAGCCAATGACAAATATGGGCGGCGAGTGGGCAGGGCTTCAAGTGCATACTCCAATACAGCATTCCTCGCAGAGCAGCGAATGCGCTGCCCAGGCTCGACCTAAAAATAAGGCAGCAGGCACAGTGCAAGTCCCTAGGCTTCTACAAAACTTTGGGCATGAAGAATTTTCACACTGTCTTGTGAACTTCACCAGGGTTTACACACATCGAAAAATAGCCCTAGTGAGTCCTCCAAGCAAGAGACATTCTCTACTTGGAAATTAAAGTGGCCCTCGAGTTTACGTTCATTTTCAGGTGGTAACAGCACCACCGTCGGATTGGTAACGCGGGCATTCGGGCAATGCCCGAGGGGCCGGTGTCCGAGTTCCTGCTGTGGGCTGCTTTTTTGAGCAGTCTGGGGGCCGATTTGGGAGCTGTCTCTATTGTTCGAACAGCCAGCGCCCCAGTGGGTGTCTGAGTGGCCTTTCTATAGGCAGATTGGAGCGCACTGGCAGAGGTATCACTCCCTTTGTCTCGCTGACCGGTCCATTAATGTGTGCACATACTGAACGAGGGGCAGGGGGCCTGAGGAGAAGTGGCCTCACTTGTTTCCAGGTGTGTTTCAGCAGTGTAAACTAACGTGTGCATTTTTTTTTTTTACCCCCGCTTTTTTTTTTTATAAGATAACGCCGAAGCAGTCATTTGGGGAAAGGCATTATGCAAATGTGGGCCGATTTTTTTTTTGCGTGCCTGGGCCGATTTTCAATCCCAATCCAACCCTGAACATCACTCATTCGTTCTGCAGGAGCAGCTGTTCTAGAGAGTCAAAGAATGCTTTGCAAATAAACCAACAGGGCTGGTGAAGTGATCATGGGGAAATAATATCACCAGTGGTTTTGCTTTTAAGAGATTTGTACTACATAGGGACCACGACGCCAAGCTGTTGTTGAGGTAAAGGAGGATTGACCTGGTGGACTTTCCTTTACATGTGTACTTCTTATGTTATGGAACTTGCAAATAGTTTAGTGTGGGGACTTTGTAACCATAAAAATGTGATAAGTAAAGTATTTTTAGACCAATATAAAGTGCAACATACGTCAACCGAGTGCTACAGATGTGCCCACTGATTGAACCACTATTTTTTTTTTTTGCCAGATTTTCTTATTTGCCTTTTGACCACAGTTAATGTGTGGAGTCATTAAAAAAGAATCGGGTGAGTGTCAAAGAGCTGCACGATTAAGTCAGAGTTTTCTTACCCATCTGTAAAATGCAAATCTTAAAAAGAATTTTACAACACATTCGGTGACTTCTGTAAAGTTTATTTCGTTTCTACAGAGCTGGAGGATTGGATGTGCTACACCTTCAAGAGTCACTGACAGGCACTGTAAGGAAACTCGCCCTGCTTTCAGCCTCAGCTCCAGATCTATCAGCCAAGCCATGAACACCCACGCACATCATGAACTCACTCAAACACATACCTGGAAGAGACTCGTTCGGTTCACTGTGTGCACTATGCAGCATTCGAATATTGCATTTCAATACAACTGCAGAAACGACAACTGGAAAAAGCAAATACTATTAGGGAATGCAAGATTTAAAAAAAAAACAGAATGTGAACGTGAACGTGAACGTGTAAATAAATCAATGCCACGTACACCTTAAGGGTTGTAAAAGTCATTGTTGACAAATCGCTCAGTTATTGGCCAGTAAAATGAAGACGTCAATATACAGCCTGACAGGGACCTGATCTAAAGTAAGTTATAATTACTGTTAGGTCCGACTCCCGGCCGGATCGGGCGCCCTTAAAGCACTAGTCATCAGCATCAACCCTACTCCACAAAGCCACATTTAGAAAAAGATGAAAACGTACCTATAGAGCTCATCCCCATCAAAGACCAGCGTGGCACCAGACACCTATAGGAAGAAACACGCCCCGGGGTCAATATGTACTCCGTGTGTGCGTTGTGCCTGAAAGTTGCTACAAATAAAAGGCATGTGTGCCCTGTACTCATCTAGGTGCTGCTACGGATGCATTCTCAATAGTACGGGGTTCCTACACACGAGAGTAACAAAACCCAGTGGCGTAGTTTGGGGGCGGCCTCCCCCCCAACTTACCTGTCTGACTTGGGGCGGCAAAAGTGAGCCCCCCCCCCCCCCCCCGCCGCCCAACTATGCGTTTGCCGCGGGGGCAGAGGGAGACAACTCGCCAGCAAACAGACAACCACTTCCCCCCCACGCACCGTGACGGGCGGCCAAAGGGATAGCCACGCCACTGACACAACCTTGCTTAGAGGCTTAACACCACCCTTTCTCGTCTCTTAAAATACAACCTTATGCCCTTCATGCTGACATAACACGAAGACAGGCCAAGCTCCGAAATGTCCCAACAGCAAAGCTGCTCTATGAACATCAACCATTTACTACATGCACAGAAGTAATCTTGATTACACTATAAAAGATTCACTCATGCTAACCAGTGCTTAATTTGAGCAGCTGGTTTCCGGTGTTCGGCACTGGCGCTTGTGACAGTCTGCCACAAGGTGGCGCTGTATGGCTAATGTAGAGGTGACCAGAACAACAGTTGATTATTCATTCGATGTACATTAAAAATGACTTTTGCCTTCCGTACAAGCCTTTCTTAAAGTTTTGGTGGGCTGAAATAGTCCGGGTTGCCACACTTTTAGAAGTGTGATGGTAAGTAGCTGTGTTGTTACAGCGCTGGCAGAGGCAATGTGTGGTGCAAGCAGCAGTCTCCTCTTGACGAGAGCCCCAGCAGGTATGTTGTTTACAAGTTAAGCACTGATGCTAACGTTTTACGATGTATGCCCTTAAACCAAAAGTTGCGGATTAGGGCCGGATATGCCACGCCGGTTTTAGATTAAACACTTCTTCGGTAATGCAGGCTCTCCGCCATTTGAGTTTGTGGGCCGCTTAGTTCACACTTCAACCCGTCCAACAACAACAGGCGGGGAAGTCACCGCTCTCCCTTCTCTCATTAACAGAGGCCTTTCGGAAATCGCTGGCGCGGGCCCTTGTCGCGGGGGCACAGAATTACGGAACAAATGCCAGCGACGACTGGTCCCTCGCCAGCACTAACTTTCAATTTCCGTCAAACCTTTCCACCCTGAGATCTGGCGGCGGACAACAGATAGGTCACCACAAAAACAAGACAGGCCTTCTCGGAGGCGGAAATCCAGCATTTTGCCCCAATGCACTCAACTGGTTTAGAGAGTGTTTTTTAAACGGTGCTCCTGCGAGGCCCATTCGCCAATTAATTGTTCCAAATCTCGAAAATGCCTTTTGCTTTGTTTGTGGTAACTGCCAACGACAATTCACAGATAATGGAAATATAGTATTATCTCGTTTTTTTCTATGCATAGCGTTATTGTTTTTTCCCCACAGTGTGCCCATGATAGATGGCTTTTGATGAGTAACTTTGCTCCTTTATCTTTAGAGTAAAATTAGAACGTTTTTTAAGGAAACAGTTGAACAGGATGAACTGGGATGCATTACGCTATTTGAACCACAAACTAATCTTGATGTGACTAATGTACTTGAGTCAAAAGTAACGCTAAACAGCTTAGGAAGGGGTCTCCTAAACATTTTGATGGATTCTCCCAACCATAGGGTGACTAGAGGTTGAAAACCAACAAGCATTGGAAATGCAATAGGTCTCGCATTAGAAAAGTTGGAGCTATTGGTCTTGTAAATGACAAATATTTTATTTATTTGTTGGTTTTTAAAATAGCTAAATTGATAGCTTTGTCATTTACAACGCCAATAGTTATAACTTTCGCGAATGTGACACCTATAGCATTTGGAATGCAACATGTTTTGTATTTACGTGACTTAGATGGCAGCTCTGGTCGTTAGGCCACATCTCTAGAGAGCAGGAGAGTGCAGCAGGGGAGAGAAGCACAGCAATGCAATAGGTCTTGCATTAGGAAAGTTTGAGCTATTGGTATTGTAAAGGACACATTTTTTATTTATGTGCTTGTTTTGAAAATAGCGAAATTAATAGCTTTGTTATTTACAATGCCAATATTTTTATCTTTCGCAAATGTGACACCTATTGTAACACAATATGTGTTGTAGCACTGAGTGGTATGAGGGTGAGGGGTGTGAGGGTGAGGGGGTGTGGGTGTGAGGGTGTGTGAGGGTGAGTGAGGGGGTGTGAGGGTGAGGGTGTGTGACGGTGTGTGAGGGTGATGGTGTGTGAGGGTGAGTGAGGGTGTGTGAGGGTGTGTGAGGGGGTGAGGGGGTGTGAGGGTGAGGGTGTGAGGGTGACTGAGGGTGTGTGAGGGTGAGGGGATGAGGGTAAGGGTGTGTGAGGGTGAGGGGGCTGATGGTGAGAGGGTGCGAGGGTGAGGGTGTGTGAGGGGGTGAGGGTGTGTGAGGGGGGTGAGGGTGTGTGAGGGTGGGTGAGGGTGTGAGGCTGAGAGGGTTGTGAGGGGGTGAGGGTGTGAGGGTGAGTGAGGGTGTGTGAGGATGAGGGGGTGAGGATGAGTGAGGGTGTGAGGGTGAGGGTGGGTGAGGGTGTGAGTTGGACTACCAAGAGGACTTTTTAATAAACTCCAACTAGTCCAAAATGCAGCGGCCTATCTTATTTTGGCATGCCCCAAAAGACAATACTATGTAAAACTTGAGGCCTTTACATTGGCTCACATTAAACGGAGGATAATGTTGAAAACCGTGACCATCGCTGAGAGGGCCTGGCATATTTTCAGCTCTCTCTATCTACGAAGGAGAGAGAAACAGTGCCTCATAGCAGAACTCTAAGCTCTTCCAACGAGGGTTTAGGAGTTATCCCTAGATACACATGGAGAGGCTATGAGGATGCTCTTGTGCCTATTTGACAGCAAAAAACGTGAACCTGCTTCCCAAAGCACTTACATATTTGGATACAGAAAAAATGTACAAAAGTAGCCAAAAAAGCACTTAGGACAAATTATAAAGTAGAAACATATTTGATAGCAAGAGAGAAACAAAAATGTAGAAAAGTTTCACGTGATGTAGAGCAATGGAACGCCAGTAAAATAAAGTTAACCTGCGTGCAATCAAGAGTGAGAAAACCACGCCTGCAGCAGGGGGCGGAGCGGGGGGGGGGTGCGGGGGGACAAACAGATGGCTGCCTGTGGGAGGGAGGCTGATGATGGATGTGATGACTGACGGGCAGAAGGCTACATTACATTCGCGATTCAAAGTAAAAAAAAGCTGTTTTAAATCACCGTGGCCCCAAAACAAATATCCGAGCAAACGGCTCAATAAGCAAACACCAAGTGGCATGAAGTTAGGTAAACAGATCAACAGCCCGACACGTCTCGAGTTACCTGAAATTGAAATGAGGGAAATGTGCCTTTAAGCTAAACGCGCAGATCAGATAAACACCTTACTTCTTCGGGGCAGGGGGCATCTTTGCTTAGATTACCCTCTTTGCCAGTCTGATGATAGAAGCGCAATACCTTTTAAATGCTAATCTGTTACAGAGGCTAATCACCTTGTAAACACGCAGATTTCCCGAGCGCCCGCTTGTTGAGCCAGGAAAGTGGCTGCACCGTGACTGGATGACTGTGTAGCCAACATGGTAATCCTCTGAGTGTCATGAAAATGGCGGCCTTCTTCGTTCGCTGCGAGGTTGGCTTTGGTGACAGAGCTTGCCACATATGCATAGGGATTAGCCAGCGGCTGTCTTGGACATCAAAGAGAATGAAATTTTGTTGGGACACAGTTGACACAGCTGTGAAACTGCAGGGAGAGAGAGGGGAGGTGCTGGCGGCTGGGGAGGGGGAGGAGAAATGCGAGCCTGGCTGTGTGCGGGGAGAGAGAGGGGAGGTGAGGACTATATTTTGTTTTTAAAAAAAGCACTTCTGCAAAAACAAGAAATGGAAGGGAAACAACACGGCCGTGAAACTGCAGGGAGAGAGAGGGGAGGTGCTGGCGGCTGGGGAGGGGGAGGAGAAATGCGAGCCTGGCTGTGTGCAGGGAGAGAGAGGGGAGGTGCTGGCGGCTGGGGAGGGGGAGGAGAAATGCGAGCCTGGCTGTGTGTGGGGAGAGAGAGGGGAGGTGCTGGCGGATGGGGGCTGGGGAACAGATGGCGAAGACAGGCGATTTGATGCTGTGCACACGCATTTTAACTCATTGCGCTTGCGCATTGAGCTAAAAGCGCACATGCACTGCATCAAATCGCCAGTGGAATCGTGTGCTTGGTTAAACGCTGTTTAAGCCCCTATAGTCTCGAAGTTTAATTCCGTTTCCTCTTTGACGACGCTGATTGCTTGATGTTCGTCACTTCAGGTTAGTTCTTTTTTGGGGGGAGCCCCCCCACCCCCCTTTTTTTTATCCCTCGTTTTTTCCGTTTTGGGGGGAGACCCCCCAAACACCCCCTTTTTTAAATTTACCACACATACCTTTACTACGTATTTCGTAGTAAAGATATGCGTGGTAAAGCCTCTCGTTGTTACCACGCATGCGTTGTAATGCATGCGTGGTAAAGGTTTTCGTGGAAACGGCCGCGTTGTAGTGGCCGTTTCCTGTTGAATAGAGAGATCTGCATGGAGTATTGGGGAGGGGTAGCTCCTTGACCTGAATAGGGCTGTGCCTGGCAAGGTGAATGCTGACTCCACCTCCTACTGTGCGTCTGATGGCAGACCCCCTCTTTCTGAAAGGAAGGATGCTGCCTGGTAAACAAAGTGCTCCAGGCCTGAGCAGAACTGGTTCTGGCTAAGTTCAGTGACTAGAGACTTTTGAGAACAAATACTTTTTTGGGGTATAAATATCTGTGCACAAACCCCTGATTTTTGTATTGCTCCTGGATGTCAAGAAGAACCTCTGTCCTTGTTACTGAAGGAATCTGCAGGAGAGGACTGTCCTTGTGCTTGTGTGCTGTTTCTTCGATTGGCCTGCAGTAGTTCCCCTTGGACATGGAAGAAGAGGGAAAAGGACTTTTGAGAGACTTTTATTTTGCTAAGCAATCACCCAAGGGCTAGAAGAGAGCTAGCCTCCTGCTGGAGTCACAGGCACATCTGACTCTCCCACCAGCCTCCTGATTCCTCCCAGCGAGGATTTCTATCTGCAGGTAAGGCCCCTGTGAGTTTCAGGGCCTCTAGTTCTACTACAGATAAGTGAGTGCTGAAATCGTCGCTAACGCCCGGTTGCGAGCCGCCGCACCGGAAGAGCGTAAGAAAAATCATCGCGCTGCTGCCACCCAGTGCTTGCAAACCAAAGATCCTTGCATCGCACGCTTGCGGGCCACAAAGTGCTCGCTAACCCCCGAGATCATCGCATCACACGTTTGCGGGCTTGTCGAATGCTCGCTAACCCCGGATCATCGCATTGAGATCATCGCACCACGACATCGCAGAGCGGGCGCCGTGCGTCCGCCATTTTCCTCGCATCGCACCCAGATCGTCGCTCCTTCGCGGGGCGCCATTTTCTTTCATTGCAACAAGATCGCACACGCAACAAGATCAGCGCATCGTCCTCCCTCGCGGCAAGGATTCAACGCATCGCTGGCCTAGCGTGAAGAAGTCTGTCGCTTTGTCCCACACGCACCCGCAGACCGACGCATCATCCTCTCTTGCAACAAGGATTCAACGCATCGCTGGCCTAGCATGGGGAAAATCATCGCTACACCTCGTTTGCGACATTTTGCTTGTTTTGCTACGAAATCCAGGTACTTTGTTAAGTAAAAGGGTCGCAGAGGCCCCTGCTTTGAACTGAACCCCTATTTGAACACTTTGAACTCTTTTTCCAGCTTTCCAAGAGTACCCCCCTTTTTTAATATTGTGGCTTTTTACCGTTATCTGTCTTGTGTTAAGTCTATATATAAAGATACTATTTTTTATAACTACTTGTGTGGTGTCCCTTTGTAGTGTCCTTCACAGTGTTACTGTGTATGATCATAAATGCTTTACACACTGCCTCTGAGATAAGCCTAGCTGCTCGTGCTACGTTAACACAGGGTTGAGCAGGGGTTATCAAAGGGTGTAGCCCCCTTACTCTGACTTAGGAAGAAGGGTCCCTACTTGGACTGTGGCCAGCCACTGCCAACTAGAGACCCCCATTTCTAACAAGTACTACAATGAAGACACAGACATGAAGAAAGGCATATTCCATGGATACCCAAACTAGAGGGGAAGAAAAAGGCTAAGAGTAAGGGTGATATGGGTCTTTTTCAAGGACTAACAAGTATTGGTTTCCTCTTCCAACCAGGTAGAGCTTAGCCAACACACATGCTATGTCTGAAGTTACACAGTGACCCTATGTTATGCGTGGCCCCTAAAGGCAGTCATCACAAGAAAGGTCTGGGCTCAATACGTGCTAAAAAGCCATAACTGTCTGAAAGTGTCAAGCAAGCAATCTTCGCCTGCATGTATCAGCAAGGGCCACCCATGCTTTGAAAATCGGTTGTTCATTAGTACTATTTGGAAGACTACATGGGCCGAGGGACATTCTGCTAGGGTCACCACATGGTCATTATCAGTACTTTTTCCAGAACTGAACTTTCATGTGATTATCTATTGCACTGTTGGTGGTGTAGTTTTAAGTTCCTTCTCCTAACTGAATGAGGCTAACAAATCAATAACGTGCGGTAACAATTTCAGTAACGAGGCCAGTGTCCATAAAGACCAGGAACCAGAAACTCATTCTATAGTAGGTCCCACTTGGGATCTGATCCTTCCTGGAGACTGCCTGCCCTACTGTTTGATTTAAGTGTCCTCTAACGAACATTAGTGAGCCAGAAGCTAAGCAAACTCGATCCACCCAGTACTTTACGAGGGTTTAACAAGGCCTGCAACTGATGTCTTCCAAAGGCATAACCTCAAGGCATTAAATGTGCAATCAGCTGCTAAAAAAAATAGTAATCAGAAACACATCCACCTTAATCCGTGCAACGTCTCTATTTGTTGTGTGAGTTTGCAACACACTTGTGATCTAAGAAGGCTAACTGTAAAACGTTTATAAGATACTTACTAGGAAGTGCTGGAGCTGTTCTCACCACAAAGGAAATAGCACTTCGTGTTTTATTGTAAAGCTCATTTTTTACTAGGGGAGTCTGGTGCTGTACACATCCGATTTCAGAACACCCACCCAGAGCTTGGTGGATGGCAGATTGCTCAAAGGCAATAGATAGGTTAAATTAAGTCAGCAAATTCCATAGTTCCCTCTGTCACTTTTTTTTATTAAAAGATCATGTCCTGAAAACTTCGGTGAGGTAATCAGTAGATACTCATGACTGGTTTTTATCCCGTAAACCTTTAGTACCTAAAAGGTCCCAGTGGACCCAGACTTCCACGGTGAGTGCCTTGACAGGCCTCCAGTGTTCAGTACTCTTTATAGCTGATCTTTTCAACTTTCCGCAAGCACATTACTGTTGCGAAGGCCTTTGACATCGGGAAAGCACGGTGGATGGGACCGCTGTTCACTGCTGACGTCCAGGTTGCATATCTCTCATCACCTTTTTTCTTACGCTATATACAGCAGAGGCGCCGATTTTGGGAAGGCGGCTGATTACTGTCTCAATGTAACTGCAGTACAAGCATCCCTCAGTCGTATGCAATACATTAACCAACACATTTGTTGTCCTAAATGTAGTACATTATATTAGATAAGCATGAAAAAAATGATGATTTGTGTAGAGCATACCATGATATCTGGAAAATATTAGGTTTTATGCATTTCAGTAAATCCAAGCAGGGATGCTCAGGATGTCTGCTTTAAATTAAGTTTAAGTGCTCAACGTTGCTGGACTATTCTGTAGTAAACAATAGCAAACATGAAGCTTACAGAACACAGCTACCAAACTGAAGACACAGGATCCTGAGTCCACAGGATCACTGAATCTATCTTGTGAATGCAAACATCAAATGATACAATTTTCTGGAACTCTGGTGGGGCAGAATGTCCCTGTGGGTAGGAGGTCTCCCCCGCTGCCAGTTCATTTCCGCCCTTGGTGGTTTGGCTGTTCTTCGAAGGATTGTAGCCATGCTACAAGGGCCACAGTCACCAATGATTCCAGTGGTCTGGAAAACGACCTTATCTCACCATCAGGAATCACCAACAAACAAGCATTGAAAATGCAATAGGTCTCGCATTTGATTATGTTAGAGCTATTGGCATTGTAAATGGAGCTGTAAATGACCATGTCTTTCATCCATGTGTTATGGAGTGTATGTGGTGTGTAGTGAAATTTCCGGTTTTAGATTTACTTGGAGAGCTGTACAGTGTTTGAAATAATAGGTCAGATTAAAGGAGAGGCGTGAGGGACGCCGTTAAGGATCTGGGGGTGGGGGTGAGATAAAATGAGGGAGTGAGCCAGGAAAGAAGAAGAGAAATGGAAGGGCATGCTCATGGCAGGCAGAGGGTGAACATTAACAGGCATAGATGCAATAGACAGGGACGGAGAGAAGTGCACACAGAGAAGGAGAGGGTTTGGTTAGAGACTTGTTAAACAAGGGCAAAGAGAAACAGGCTTAAAGGTAGAGAGGCACACGCACATGCTGAAAGCGAGGGGGTTATAGACAGGTAGAGCGCGAATAGGCGAAGAACAGACATGAACAGAGGGAAATAGAGACAGACAGACAGAATGGCAGTGAATGGAGAGAGGTTTTGATAGGGAGACAGCGCAAAAGAGGGACGCTGGTGGATAGAACGGGCCAGAGAGGAGCAAAGGTTTCTAAAGAGGTTTGGTGTTCAAAGCTTCCATATAAAGACTGTTAGAACAACTTCAAAATGTTTAGTGCTCATAAACAACCAACAAAAATGATAACATCTCAGAATTAAGATAACTACAATAACTCTTACAATGCATTTGTAAAACGTGCCATAGTTAACAAAACAGAGATGTATTTATAACATGTTTTAAAGGTAGGACTTTGAAGAACCATGCAGGGATTCAACTCAAGCAACGATACCATTATTAAGAAAGGGGCAGTTTACTGCATCATTAGTAATTGTCAAGAGAGTGCAAGAGGCCCCGTGCTTGGTATACTTCAGTGACACATAGTTGTGCCGCTAGGTGAGCTTTTTAGAAGCCACAGCGGTGCACCGAAGGATCAGAAACCAACATGACTAAGTGGGGAAGTAATCACCCGGCAACCTCCCTCTCATTAAAAAGATATGTGAATGTAGGAAAGCAAGTACCAAACATATATGCAACATTTATTGTTCCCGGAGGGACCGGCGGTAATGCCTGTAGCCACGTCGTCCAGGGTGGCGACCGGATGAAGGTGTAAGCAGTGAGGCAAATGTTTAAAATAACAAACACACCACTTCAGAAAACGAAAGAAAAGAAGCTGTAGAACAAATCATGCACAATGTTAGAGAAATCCTGGCTGATGTCGGCTGATAGCCAGGAACCGGTCCTAGGATGCTTGATTCCGGTCCAGGGAAGACATGGTTTGGCAGTTCGGGCTGGACTGTTCCCATGAGGCACAGGGTCAAGGCTGATTGGCATATGGCCATGTCTGAACTGGGGTGGTGTGGAGGGCAAAAAAACGATGGATTTAGGCCCAGATCTCTGTACTGGGGTGAATGTCTGACATTGTTCTGCATTCTATCCATCAACTGTTGTTTTTGCATTTGTCACCCCGAGTGGGACGGGTATGCTCAGACGTGAGTCCCGTGCTCTCCACACCACTGGAGTCAAGCTATCCTGTCTGATGAGGGCTGATAGCCAGAAACCGGTTCTAGGATGCTTGATTCCAGTCCAGGGAAGACATGGCTTTGCAGTTCGGGCTGTACTGTTCCCATGAGGCACAGGGTCAAGGCTGATTTGCATATGGCCATGTCTGAACTGGGGTGGTGCGGAGTGCAAAAAAACGATGGATTTAGGCCCAGATCTCTGTACTGGGGTGAATGTATGACATTGTTCTGCATTCTGTCCATCAACTGTTGCTTTTGCATTTGTCACCCCGAGTGGGACAGGTATGATCAGACGTGAGTCCCGTGCTCTCCACACCACTGGAGTCAAGCTATCCTGGATGAGGACGGCTGATAGCCAGAAACCGGTCCTAGGATGCTTGATTCCGGTCCAGGGAAGACATGGCTTGGCGGTTCGGGCTGGACTGTTCCCATGAGGCACAGAGTCAAAGCTGATTTGCATATGGCCATGTCTAAACTGGGGTGGTGTGGAGTGCAAAAAAAAACGATGGATTTCGGCCCAGATCTCTGTTCTGGGGTGAATGTATGACATTGTTCTGCATTCTGTCCATCAACTGTTGTTTTTGCAGGGAAATCAAAACAGCAAGATAAGGATGGGCACAAGTGCGTTTTGTACACAAAGTCTAATGAGATGCAGCAAACAACAAGCAAAAAGAGTGCCTACCCAGTAACTAAAGGGTGCTGGATAACGCCACGAGTAAACAAAACAGTTCGGGTGGGCGGGGCCAAAAGTGGACTGGACGGTAACCAGGAGGGTCTAAGAAGCCTCCTTTACAATGAGAAGCCAGCGTTTACCATGCACTATGACGCAAGCCAACAGGAATCATGGGCAGGGCTTCAAGTCCCCTTCTAAAAGTGTATTGATCACAATAAGCCTCGCAGACCGAGGAGCGCATGCGCACTCCAGTGCTAGGTCTGCAAGACATAAAAACAGTGTTCCTGATGGACCCTGGACCCAGACATACATCCAATGACATGTAGATTAGGATAGTGGAACTTTTAGTAGAGGGAATAGTCCTGTGATTCAGAGTCCTCCCTACTCTTCCTGCCCAGTTCAGGCCGCGTTCCATGGAGGTTTAATGGAACCTACCAAGAGACCGTGGCCTTCCATACACAGAAATGTGCTCAAACAGGATTCATTTAGTCATAAAGTGATATGAAGGATGGTCGTGATGTGATGTTGTGGCACTCTCCTTCATAGGTGGGCTCTCAAGGGTTCCAGCCATCAGCCATGCTAAAAGGTTGCAAAAATAGTCTGAGCCTCTAAATACGTATTACTGGAGGAGCGCCCTCACGCACCCTGCCTGCCCATGATGCCATATGGGGACATTAGTTTCATTCACTGTCGAGCGGTGCTCTATGCACTGAATTTCTACTCCTTATTTATAAAAAAGTTTTTAGGTCTCGGCCTAGCGAAGGCTGCGCTTGTGCAGTCTCGCTGGCGAGATTTTATGTTTCTTAGTATGGGGGCTTGAACCCACCCCTCTTCTCCATTGACTGGCTTCTTAAACGGAGGCCAGCCATTGGAGGAGAGGGGCGTCACTCCGTTCAAGCCCCGTCTTTTTGAGATTCGGGGGTCTGTTTTTTACTTTCTTTCGCTTTTCTTTCTCTCCTCTTCCCATTGGCTGGAATTTTACCTTCCAGCCAATGTGAAGAGGAGAGAAAGAAAAACACTGCCCGAATCCCAAAATGACGCTGCGTTTCTCCGAGGCATTTCTGCATCGCCTCAGAGAAACATGGTGGTGTTCAGGGACACCCTCCCTCTGCAAGGAGAGTTCACTGTGGCACACACACTCAGCTGTGACGGCGACAGTATCTCACAGCCCTCCTCGCTGCTCCGATGGCTCTTAGCACACGCCGACGACCATCTTGATGCTCCTGAACTGCGTCAACGCCGGGACCGCACACATCGCTCGTGTCCAGCTGGGGGGAGGTACTCGATTCTGTCACTAACCGGCTACGACGTTAAGCCATTTGGCCCCGTTCTTCCTTTTCCGGCTGCACCCGGACCCTCTTTTGTTTCCGTTGCACGCTCCCAACGCCTCCCAAACAATGTCGCCGGCTCCCGGGCACCCCCGCAGGAGCAGCACTTTCCTTTTGACTGCTCCCTCCCTCCCGCTCCGTGGCAGCCCATCTCCCTCCCTCCCTCTTATGGTTGAAAAAACAGAATAAAGCAGATTTATAAGCTGATTATGAAAACAGAAGGCGCCACGACTTGAGCACGGGAGGTTCCAAGATATATGTTTTTTTTAAAAAGTAAAGCACGGGGTTTGGTATTTGCAGCCACGCTCAGTATAAAACGCCCCACTTTAGTACCTTACAGGTGGTGTTTCAATTCTATGTAAACAAACGTTGAAGTGCAGTGCGATTAAGGAGTGCGTTTTTCGGCGAAGCCACTGGATGACATGCGCTAAGTGCCTGTTTAGGTAAGGCGCACGCGCAAGACAATTTGACCTGCAGGCGAGGTGACAGAGAAATGCAGCCCGCGCAATGCTATGGCTTGATGTCGGCGCAGTGACGTCAGAGTTGGTGGGCGCTGTTTGTTGTGCTTCGGAACTAAAGATGGCAGCCGCCGGTAGACCCGCAGCTTCATCCGCGCTGGGTGCTGCACCATCTCACTTTTCAGCTCTCTTGCTTCAGTTTACGGCAATTACAGGTGAGCCAATGATTGCGGGGGAACAAACGCATGAAACTGAGAGGGGGGAGCAGATGAACAACAGTCTTTTTGAGGAAAAGTATTATTTGAACCCCTACATAATGAGGGAAACGCGAGCCACGCGGAGAAGCGATGGAGGTGGAGTCTTATTTCCGCCAGGAAGGAACAGAGAAACATCTGGAGTGTCAACAAAGAGGAGGGAGTTTGGGAGAAACTGTTTGTGTTTAGGGGCTAATTGGAAGTTTGTTCTGTGGGGTGAAGAGCAACATTTGGTAGGGAGAGGACAGCACTATCTGTGTGTGTGTGGCTCTGTCTGTGTGTGTGGCTCTGTCTGAGTGTGTGGCTCTGTGTGTGTGTGTGTGTGTGGCTCTGTGTGTGTGGCTCTGTGTGTGTGGCTCTGTGTGCGGCTCTGTGTGTGTGGCTCTGTGTGTGTGGCTCTGTGTGTGTGTGTATGTGGTTCTGTGTGTGTATGTGGTTCTGTGTGTGTAGCTTTTTTTGTAGGTGGCTCTATGTGTGGGTGGCTCTGTATGTGTGGGTGGCTCTGTCTGTGTGGGTGGCTGTGTGTGTGGGTGACTCTATGTGAATGACTCTGTGTGGGTGGCTCTGTATGTGTGTGTGGGTGGATTTGTGTGTTTGGCTCTGTGTGGGTGCAAATGCAATAGGTCTCGCATTTGCGAGCGATTAAGCTATTGGCATTGTAAATGACAATGCCATTTATTTATGTTTTAAAAACCAAAACATAAATACAAATAATGTCATGAGCAATGTCAATAGCTCTAACTTTAACAATGCAGAGACCATTGCATTGTAAATGCTTGTTAATAAAAGGGTTTAGAGTAAGTTGAAGAATCAGACTGAGATAGTTTCGCAAATGTATTACTGTTATGGTTTTCACATAACATGAACGCCAATTATATACTCGTCTAATAAACTAAGGTCTTCGAGAAAGGGTTGAGGGGCTATGGATGGCTGCCGATACATGGTAATGTGACATAGTCAAAGTTAGTTTTATGTTGTTAGCATCGCAACAGTGATGACACGAGAGTTACAATTTTAACTTACATATACAGTATTTTATTTAAGATAGACTAAGAGAGTAGTAACTTTTCATAGTTACAATAATTGTATTAGATGCACAATATTTTATTTATTATAGAACAGTGCATATAAAGGGGCATTCAGTTCTAAGTAGGAAGAATGAACAGCTGATAAAGCCGGCATGATACGCGTTTCAGGTGTGGCCAACACGATGCCAAGGAGGTATGTACTTGTGCAAAGAGGAAAGTCTTATGGCTGGAAATGTAAGTAACTCTCCAGGGATATTTTGATCTAGCATCTAATTTCATTGGCTGGCTTAGAGAAAGCCTCGTGCAGATAAAGAAACACCTGAAAAATTAGATTTTTTTAGAATCTTTAAATGCATTATATTAATCAAATGGGATGGTATTGAATTTTCTTCAAACTACATAAGTAATGTATGTCTCTCTTCTAGGATGGCACAAACCCCTTTTCATCTTATTTTCTTTTTAATACGAATCTTACCCATGGCAGGAATGTCCTACTGTAATGAATTGTTTATTCAAATGCATGGTAATGGCCTGTGGAGGACAGTGATATACTGCCCCCCCCCTTAAGAAGCATTCACAATGTTTTCTTAGTGTAACTAAATTGCTTTTAACAATACTTCTGCAATAAAGAACAAATTACATGAAAAAAACTATCTCTTGGATGCTGCTACTTAACAAACTATGTGTGGCACCCAAAAAGAAGACACATTATAATACTCATCCCTGCAGCATTGGCAAGGTAGCCTGAAAACCGGATTGTCTTTCACAATCCTATCCTGCACCCTTGAGTTATGAAGCCTGAATCATGCATACAATATAACTTGACAGACAAAGTAAGAGACGAAAGAAATACTTTCTACCAAGGAACGAGGCACAGTACATGTCAAGAGCCTAGAGCGAGCACTGGGACCCTTCGTGCATGGCGAGGAGTAGGGGACATCGAAAGACTTCTAAATACCTCACGTGCATAAGAATTATATACAAAGGAAAACTTGACTGCAACAAGCTTGTCTAGACTAGCGGCCCATGAAGTGACAAGACAAAAGAAGCTTGAAAGACTATCAGAAGGTCGTTTTAGGAGAATTCTGGATGCACATAACCCATTTTCATGCAGGTGGCGGGATATATACACAATAAAAACAAGATAAAAGAGGCAGGGTCCTCGTATCGCCACAATATTATTATGTGGGTATGCACTTGCAATCCTTGTCAAGACTATATCAAGTGATGTAAGGAAAAACCTCTTTTTTTATGACCGCGCCCCCAGATGTTTGGACTGATGCTGCTGTTTTTTTAAACTCAGGAATGTACTGGGCCCTGCTGACCAGGCCCCACTCGATGTGCTCAGACCCCTGAAAGGTATTTGCAATTGGCACTTTTAACTTACCTTTAAGTCCCAGCATATGGTACCTGGTGTACCCAGGGCTTGTATGTTAAATGTCACTAGTGGACTGCAATACTGATTGTGCCACAACTGCAGAGTCAAAGTAAAAGCACAGCTCTAGGTTTGCTACTGCATCCCCGTCGGGCAACTTTTAAACTTCTAGCTCGACATGGCAATATAAACCCTCTTGCCAAGTCCAAAACGTCTATGTTTAACATTTATAAGTAACCTCTGTGGAAAGCCTTAGAAGCCCAAAAGGTAGGGTGCTAAGTGTTAAAAAGAAAGACATGTTACTTTTATGTTTTACAAGTCCTAAAGTGATAACTTGTCTTTTTTGTTTCCACAGTAGCAAGGTGGGTAGCCCATTGGCTAACCTGGGGGTTATACTAGCCCAATCGATATGTGCTAACTTCCACTTGGGACCACCACATATAATACTTCAACGTATCAAATTAATTCTGAAATTAAGCCTGACATAGTGCTAAAATACGATGTAAGGTAACTTTTAATGTAAAGGTGGCTTTAGAGAGTCGCCACTTTCTGGTCCAAAGCTTCTAGCATACATTCCGGATTAACTACAGCAGTTGTCACCTGGGACTGCCTCCTACCAGGAGGTATGAATTGTTCTCAGGAATAGAGAAAAAAAGGCCTGTTGATGGAAGGAGGTGTGACCTCTTCCTGATAGGATGGCCAGAGGGCGTAAGTCACAGATAGCCAAGCTTCAGAGGGCCAGCTGCCTGTCACCAGCAAATGTGAGTCGCACTTTAGTCTACCCTCTCCTTTGTTTAGGAAAACAGGCTGGCATCTCTTCCAGAGGGGGAAAACTTGTTGCAGAATAATTTTTCCAAGAAGAGTTGCTTAACATACTGGACACCCCTCAGGGGTGTGCCCACATATCTAGCCAAGGGACGGAGGGTTCTGACATCTTGGATTTGGGAAGACAGCTACATTGTGGAATTGTTCAGTGCCAATACCACAGAAAGTGATAAGAGGGTAGGGTTGCCCATAGGAATTTTTACCTTATAGGCTAGGGAGTCCTGCTCCACCCATAAACTCAAAACTGGCATACATGTGGCAACAGCCTCAGAACACTACTGGACAGAAGAAGGACTGCACCTTCTGAATCTGTGACCTCAGAAAGTACGGTTGCACCGAAAAGGATTGCGCCAGTTGAACCAAATGCAGGACCAAAAAGGATTGCACCAGTTGAACCAAAGACAGGACTTCAGAAAAAGAGGACTGCTACTGCTGATCAAGTCATGGAGACAGGCCACAGGTTGGACTGGCTCCCGCTTGTGTCAAGGACGGGGTAAATTGATTCCAAGTTTGCAAGCTTCCTGTTAAGCTGCACGAACATAAAAGCTAAAGAAGCCCTGCACCTACACAGTGTCCAGCTGACCATTTGTAACCGGACGTGCCTTTGACCCTGCTGGTGAAGCCTGGAAGATCGAGTCTTAGCCCCCAGGAGGAGCCCCCAGGTCCCCTACCATTGGCTGGTGCTAGAGGTTACACTTTATCCTGCAAAAAACTGCCGCTTGTTAGTCTAAAGCTCACAGTTAACGGTCTTTAAATGAAACCAGAAGCCAACACACTACCACTACTCAACTCTCCAATCGTCACCTTAGACTTACTGGGCCACTGACTGCAGATTCCACCAGCTGAAACTTTTGATACTTTGTAGATAGCCTTGAACTCCTGCTAGAACATAGGCTCATACCATACCGCTGGACTTGGCCCATCTGCTGATGTTGAGCTCAAAGCCAGATCCAAGCTGTGGAGGACCATGCCGACAAGTTCCATAAGCTACGAACTAGAAAACTTCAAGTGCAAAGATCAAAGTTTGACCCGGGCCAAAATGGTCTATGCATACGACCAGCTCTACATCGCGTCGGCCTGAAGCTTCGACTTTGGGCGGGACATTTGCTCTCAAGGCTCATAGCCTACTGCTACTAGTGAAAAGCAGTGATTTATTAAAACCCTGAAAAATCATAACTCCTTTCCCTTCATTAGGTTTTTCTAATTTTTGGTGTCTGAAGATAAAAAATATACACTATTTTCATAAACTGGAGTGGGATTTTTAATGTGTCAGGTTGCTTACTTTTTACTTGTTTTACTACTGATAAATGCTTTATACGTGTTTTCCTTTGAATTTAGCCTGGCTGCTCTGTGCCACAGATTTCCAGGCCTGAGCTATGGTTTAAATTAAGGTAACCTAATTTGACCTCATACAAAATTGTGACGTTATTACTTGATGAGGTTCCACAACTACCTCAACTACTAATCCACTCTCTCACAGGTGGCATTTGTGAGTGAAAATAACGAATATCACAGTGTTTAACCTATGACTTAAGGGGCTGAACATTTTGTACATCAAATGTTAAATGAAAAGTACCAACAGATTAACACTATTCAAAATGGAGGTCGTTTTTTGACAGTCAACATTATACAGAATTTATAATGAGTCTGATTGGGTGGATCCAACACTCCCCCTTAGAGGGATGAAGGAGATTATGGAATATGAGTGTAGGGTGGGTATTGGTCTCAAAGCAATTGATGATTTTTCAGACAGGCTCTGGAACAGGTATCAGAGGGGTTTTGCTGGATCTTAATGGATACTTTGTTCCAGATCTGAGGGGTGAAACCAGAGTTTTATAGAGATAAAGGGAAGGTCCGCCTGCACCATCTGGTGTCTGGGTAGAGATCACTGAAAAGATGACTCCACTCGTCTGATGATGTAAACTTCCTACTCCGAAAGTGAAGAATGCAGGGGTTAAGCATTTTTAGGTCTCGTGGCGATTACAGCGCGAAGCGCTGTCTCGCCAGAGACCTATAGTCACCGGCTCTGCTTCCCAGGAGACAGGAGATGGGCACGCGCAGCCTCAGGAATCGGATCAGGTCGCGCGAGTTCCCAATCTCCTGTCTCCCTTGAAAGCTCCAACACACACAGCCACACCTCCCCACGCTTTCGCACACGCATGCGCACACACAGAGACACACACACACACGAGCGCACATACATGCACACACACACACATACAGAGACACACACACCACCCCCCACTCCCCCCGCCGCCGCACACACACACGAGCGCACAGAGACACCCCACCGCTGCCCCCCCTCCAACTAAGCCCCACTCACCGCATCGGCGCCACTCCGGACTGCTCCTCTGGCCAGGCAGTCCGTGGGCGCGGGCTTCAGAAGACGGAAGTCCCGCCCCACGACAGGTTTTGGTTTCGCTCACGTCTTGTCCCATCAACACGCTTTCACTTTCCTAGTATAGGAGAGGTGCACGCGTATGGTGCGAGCTTGCTGCAAAGGGGTCTGTACCTTTTGTAAATTTTCACCCCCCCTTCCACGGCTCACCTCAGACAATCTCCGCTACACTACGGTGGAATTCAGTAGGACACTTGGCATGCAGGCGATGCTGCTTTCAATCCGCAAGGGTACACAAGTCGGGTTTGCTTTGTTCTTATGCGCCAGTAGCTTCGCAAACAGCATAAAAATGTAATGATTTGCATCACGCCCCCCTCCCCCACCCGCAATCCGCGGTCTATACATTTTTACCATTTTTAGCACTCCGCCAGAGCACAGGCAGCTGATGCCTCTGCGGGGACAACCCCCGGCGCCCTCAAGTTATGGAGTCGCACTGGACCGGACGCGCATTGAAGACTGACCCCCTAATCAAAGGGCTCCACTAACCTGCACATGAATAGCAGAGGCCTCCCCCTGGAAGATATTCTGCATTCAACTCCATTCCAGAGCACTGCAGAGGCCACTGCACACTGGGATATAAACGACACTTAACTCATATGCACATGCTGTCTCACTCCCTGTAGCATGCAGTGAACTGGGAACCACACATATAGCTCAGGCGTGTGTTGCACCACTGGGGGTATATTACACCCGCCCCCAATTAAAGATTGTACCCTAGAAAGTGCACCAAGGCCAGGGTTATTCCCTAAGGATTTCTCCACAGTAAGCTCATCTTAGCGTAGTGGAGACTTTATCTCTGAGCACCAACACACAACGTATGGACCTGAGCTCTAAGTGCACTAAGGAGGCCCGGTGGACATGCGCACATTGTATATGCACCCTGTTAGTTCGGAAGTGTACAGCACTCGAACGCATGGCAAGTGGTACAGAGAGTAGCGTCTGGTTCTAAAAGCGCAGCTACGTCTGGCTTCACATGGCACAACTGAGCCATCCCCTGTGGGCTGTCGACGCAGCTTCCTGGCAGACAAACTGCACCGAAGAGCAGCACACCTAATAAAGTGTATATGCTCCCTGAAGGATACGCTGCGCTCAGCTGGCGCACGCACTGCGTGTGAGACACAGCTCCCTTACCAACTCCTCAGTAGCAATCCTACCATCGCCGACTTTGCTCTCCGTAGGACAGTGACACACACTCTGCACGCAGCTCCATTACTGCTAGCTCAGCGGGCGCTGGCCCCCAGCAGTCCCACTGCATGGGCTCTGGCACACCTGAGGCAGGAGGCGCTGCTCGCCGGCCTTACAGCAGCACCCCTTCCCCAGCAGGCGCTGCTTGTGACAGACACAGTGCACACTTCCGGCGCAGTGGGCACTCTCTTCCAGCAGACTCACCATACTCTGCTCCTGCACACACTGCACGTCATGCCTGCAGGAACAAAGGCGGCAGGCATTCCAGTGCCGTAGTTCTCGCTTTTTTTTTTACAAGGCCCTTGGCATTGTCATACACAATGCCAATAACTCAAACTTTAATGCTGCGAGACCTATTGCATTGCAAATGCTTGTTTAAATGAGGCATGCAGATCTGAATACCCATAGTGCTTGCAGACCGTGCCATTAAGCATGATTATTACAGGGGTAGTATGGTCAAACTTCTTAGTGTCTGAGATCAGTTTAAACGCAGTATAGCTTGCTGTTACTGGGGCTGTCTGCATAGCATTAGTCCTGTCAGGACAGACTCTATATACCATTTATTTGCATTATCAAAGCACTTTCTTCCTATAGCAATAATTTCAGAATGTATAACTTGAGTTTGTCAAGCATAAAGCCAAGGGGTTTAGTAATGTGAATCATTTTAAGCAAAGACACACTTCCTGGAGGATGTTTTATCATGTTGTTGCTTGGCCCAATTCTCACTACATTTTCAAAACTCAGTTTTGCTTTTGTTTAGTTTATTTATTTATGCATTTTATTATAGCGCAAACTTTACCCGAAGGTGTCAGAGCACTTTGCAATACAACCAGTTACATTGCATAAGGACTTCCGAGTGCATGAATAACATAAGAGATACAAACAAATACACTCTAAAATAAGATAAGAATGGTATTAAGTACATACGTCTACTACAGATACTAGTGGTTAGAGTTACATATATACATTTTGAGATGAGTTGAAGGAAGCGATTAGGTTTGGACAATTATGTATGACATATTTACAGAGCATGATCTTCTTGCCATATGCTGGGGTTCTTGCGGTGCTTGTTCAGGAAGGCCTTCAGGGAACTGTTGCTCTCACGGGGGGGGGGGTTATGGGCCTGGAGGGATCCCAAGCTGGTGATGGCCCTAGGGGTACAAGGCCAGGTGGTGTTGGGCGGAGGCAGCATGATGTACCCCGGGGCATGTTCTTGAGATTGTGCCAAAAAGTCAGGTGTCCTGCCAGGTCCAACCCGACCTCCACACCGCAGGGTCTGTCCTCAAGACACCCCTGGGGAATCGCTCCTGCCACTAGTCTGAGGCTCTGGGCCTCGCTCGGCAGCAGACTTCCAGTACCAATGGGTCTTGCTCAGCCTCTAGTCACAGCCCTCCTCCGATATCTTGAGAGCCACATGTGTCTCTGTGGCCATCCGCCACTGACTGCGAAAGCCAGCGCTGTTCATTTCTCTGTACATGGCACTCAGCACTGGGGGGTTCAGAGGGGTTCCTTTGGAGCTCACCGGTGCACCCTGGGCCCTTAAGGCCTGCAGGATGGCATCTGATGGGGGACTCCGGCGGGAGCTCACCCTGTGAACTTCCTGCTGGAGTACCAGTAGTTGCAGTGAGGACATCTAGTTATGTATCTTGGAGATGCCATGCTTGAGGCGGTCAGTAGATAAGTTGTATGTGTTTTAAATAGATCTGCATATTGGTGGCAAATAAAGCCATTGGACTGTAGGACTTCCCAAAAGATTCAGAGTATATTTTAAATTGGAGGGGGTGGGGGATTGTTACTGAGTCCGGATGGGCATCTTGACAATTCGACAGTGCTAATCTAGAGAGGACTGAACAACTGTTGCTATAATCCTGACACAAGTAAAGTGGGTGCTAAGCAGTAGGTCATTCTAATGCACATCAAATTATGCATAGGGGTCAAACAGAGCACAAGGCATGACTCACAATTCTAGCCCTGAATGGTACGAGCACTGATATTTAGCACTGCAGCTTCAGTGAAGTGCCCTAATCTGGAATAAAGCCGGAACTTGTCTAATGACCCATTTTCAATGACATATTGGTATAGTTGTTTTCCTACTCAATTTTTCCAACATTTGTGCAGCAAAATGTAGACCTTTGTTGAGGCAGTAGCTTCATTACTGTTCCAGGCAGCCTTTGGGTTTTTAGAATAAGAATACGTGTTATAATACCCTTTTGAAGAGATGAGAACAGAGCTTTGACCTCCTTTAACAAGCATTCTCCAAAGAAGGAGAAGAAATTAGTTGATCAATTCAACAAAGTTGGGTGGTACAGGGATCTGGAGGATAGCACGCTGGCTTAGCCACAATGACTGTTTCCTGTAATATTAGGTTGAAGAATCTCTAAGTGTTTTGAAAAATTAACTCGTTCAATATGTCCAGGTGACCATTCATGCAGAAGAAATTCCTCGTGATAATTTTGATTTTTTTTTAGAGAAGAAATCAGCACGGCAAACATCAGGGAATTAATCAGATTTAGAGAGGCCAGTGGTCTGTGATATAACAATGTTGAATATTTTCAGGTTTGGTTTTTGGCTTTTCTAAGATTGTCGCTGTAAAAGTTGTCTTTAGTATATAGTAGATTAGGTATCAATACAGCCTTTTGATTATTTAAATACATCGTTGCATAGCTGTACATTAAGTAATTTATTGGTCCCAGACTATGAAGAGGCATAGGCGTAAGGCACGCTAAGCCAGATTCAGATTTTTGTGCACTACATTTAAAACGTCAAGCTTAAAAAATCCACTCTCCTGCATTTTCGGGTTCACACAGTTCAGATGTGCAGACAGACTGAACTCATCCACTGTGGTATAGGAGAAGTGTGGCTCAATGGTTAGAGCAGGCAGACCTCGATGCAGAGCTTTGGCCAGGGACCAGGGATCGATTCCTGCCTCGGCGGGTCTCGGGCTCATTAATTCCCCTGACCGGATATTCTCGCCTCAGTGCCTGTTCTGATCATGGGTCCCACGCTGCAACTCTGGGCAATAGCTTGCTTAGTCTCCACAACGGCCCCCACAACGTGAGGGATGCCTGGTCTGCACCATGGGGGTGCCCAGGAGTGGACACTTCACAGGGAAAGCCAGGAAGGGTTCCCTTGCGGTATTCGTACAAGCGCCGGGAAACCCACTGCGGGTAGCTGTGCGCTATACAAGTACAAAAACATTTACATTTACATTTTACCAGTGCAGCAGATTTTCAGTGGTAGTAAGATAAGGATTAGGGGTGCACCCTGGGTGTTCAAGGTACAGAGGCAGAAGTTACAGGTAGTATATAATTATATAACACCAAGAATTTGCACATCCTTTTCACATATATATTTCCTAAAAGGGTTGAAGCAAATGTATAAATTAGATGGCAAAAATCGGCATTCCTGATAGAAAAAAGGTAAAATAAAGATGAAACCCCTAATGAATTTTCCCAGCATACTTGTTCCCGAGTTCTGTCGACTCTCTATACAATTCGTGTGAGTAAGTGTAGTTTAGGGGAAGGAGATCCTTTGCTTACATGGATTTCCGTACCTACTCCGGGTGATTTCTGTGAATCCTCTAACAGTCCGAAACCTGCTGAAATCATAACAAGAAGCCCAAGATGAGTACATTTTCATCCAGTAGAACAGTGGTTCTTAACCTGAAGTCCGCAGATCCCTGAAAGTTCACAACACCTACTCAGACGGTCTGTGAGTGACTAGAAAATTAAATATTAGCAGATAGGAAAAGTACATATACATAAAAAGCAAAATTGAAAATGTTGAAACCTCTGTCAATGTGAAGAAATTTGAAGAAAAAAATTAAATGGGTATCCTTATCTTGACTCGTTTGAGCAGTACATGTACAACATAAAGAATCTTGTATGGGCTGTGGATGGTCTCAATTGAAGCACTGGGATTGAAGTCTAGCGTATCAATACGCCTTTTAAGAGATAAAACTAAATTTTGAAAGATAAATCCTTATCCTTCAAATTTTGATTTTAGCTCATGTTTTTTTTGTGAATTAAAGAAAACATTCCATAATGTGTGTGCTTGTTTGATGCTTACTTGCTTCTGTATTGTTTTGAGGTTCAAATCATAGACACAGCTTAGTCAGCTTCCAGTCGTGAATAACTGGGGATCCACAGAAGTCAAAAGGCTAAGAACTGCTGTTTTAGAATAGATCTGTGTATCAACCTTCGAGTCTTGATGCTCCTAGTCCTCCATTACAACTAAGAATGTACTGAAGAGTACACGAATTGGCTCGGTTGGTATTTCATGCACCAGCATGAGTACAAGAATTGGCTAGGTTGGGATTTCATGAACCAGCACAGCATTGAGAAATTGCAGTACTTTGTTCAATGCTGTCTGGAACTTAATGCACACACTAATAAGCACAAATGTAGCCACGTGTTACCTTAATTTACACACACACTCAAAAGTAGGTAAAATATCACAGAATGCACACCATGTGTAACGTGAACGTTGTTACACTTTATCCAACTTGATGTAATATATACTAATTCCTAAGCATTCTTCTCACTGAATGACAGCATCTCTGTCCCGATTGTACTTAACTGCCATCTCTTTATGCACTTCATTACGGAAACAATGCACATAAAACTATGTATGCAGTGTTGTAGTAGTTACAATCCTTTATCCTAATGCGGTCATTTATTCTTGTTCAATTACCTGTCAACTTTCCACCCTGTGCACCTTCCCTTGTGTAGAAAGCCTACATTGGTGACATAGTCCTTATATTTTTCTCATGTCCTTATGAAAAAATTGCAATAAAACGACTTTAACTATAAAAAGAAACAGCAGGGAATGGGGCATATTCTGAATGATTAACTCGAATGAACATTTTTAACACATTGTACAATGGCGGGTAGACCAATGGAATGAGGACGCAATTTCAGAGATGTGTGTTAATATAAATGTTATAATATATTAGGAAGGTACGAGTCACCTACTCAGACAGCACACACTTTGGTCACAAAATGCGAATTTACGTAAGATGCTGATGTTCAGAAGCATTGCCTGTTCATGACAATTATGAATGTCTACAAGTCCAAGCGTAAAAAAGCTGACGGTACACAACAAATGTAGGGGTTAGATTCCTGTATGTTACACAAAATATATTCTCTACATTTTGGCAACCTGGCCACATTAACAGAAAGAAATGTTCAAAAGATTGAAAAAAAACTACAATTTAACACAATGTCAGCTCTGTATGGATCTAGAGACCTGCCAATTTCCCCGTCCTTTAGATCCATGCGTGCGTGTCACGCAAAAAGTCCGAGAGCGTCTCAAGTGCACCCTGAGATAAAAGTGCCTTGGTTTTATTGAGCGGTGGCCATTCATCCACACAGCTCTCTTCATGTCAATGGGGAGGCTTTTGGTCGATCCTGAAATGTCCCATCAGGCAAACACAATAGACACCTAACAGAGCAAGCGGGGTGAAGGCTAATTGGTATCCCAACAAAGGCTTCGGAGAGGCCTCCTCGCATTCAGTCGGGAGAATGAGAAAGGCCCATTGTATTAAATGGCAACTGAAGCGCCCTCAGAGGTCTCTGTGGCTATTAAAGAAATAGCACACTTTCAAGTGTCCCCAGTGACATTGCCTTCCACCTTCATCACAAACCATTACATGATATCCATCTATTCTCTGTCAGGTATAATCCTTTAATTCAAGCGTGTGCAGCACCATTTCCGTTTCGACTCATACAGACTGTTATAATTCCACTCTGCGGTCTGTACAGAAAGGGTATAAGAATCCTCGGTGCTCCAGGTGAAGTAGCATCTTGAAGACAGAGCACTCAATATAATAAACCATAAACAGTACTTTTCTTGCAATTTGGCGCCATCTAGTAGTTGTACCGTAAGACGGCTGCCTAACTTTCAGTTATGGAAGCAATGGTTAGGTCTCCTGCGTACAAATGTAAATGTTCTTTTAATGACAATACTGTTAACACGGTCCCTATTAATTTGTACATGCTATTGCTTTCAACCATAATCAAACACCAATTTGTTTATGATTTGACAATTACAATTTATTTATTTAAAAAGTTTTATAAAGCGTAAACATGACCCATACGGGTATCAGAGAGCTGTACAAAGTGGCACAAAAAGGAACAAATTAAGTAACTAAACAACCACAAGGACCAAGGGAGGCACACACAAGGTCAAAGGGGGGGCACGGCGAGGCAGCAATTTAGTGCGACCTGTAATGGTTCAGCAGAGCAATAAATCAAAAGAACATGTGAGAAGAAACATAATACAATTTGAACAAAAAAGTATACAAGAGTATCAGAACAGAAGACAGAAGTAGATTGAGATGGTATCAGGGCTAATGCTGCTGATGGTCATGCATGAGTAGCCATTTGACATGTTTTATGAAAGAGGCAGTAGATGGGTTGGATCTGATCTCAGGAGGAAGAGCGTTCCATATTCTTGGAGCAAGACCAGAAAAAGCGTAATTGTAAGTTATTTTCTTATTGAATTTGGGAGGTTTCAATAGTAGGGTGTTAGAGCTTCTTAAGTTCCGACTCGAGCCAGATAGCACACTTTTTTTGCCAGGTAAACGGGGGTGTTGTAATGAATTGCTTTGTGCGTCAGGCAGGCTATCTTGAGCTGGATCTAGCTTCAATGGTCAGCCAGTTTAGTTGAATAAGGTCTGGCGAAATGTGGTCATGTTTTCTGGAGCATGTGATGAGTCTGGCCGAAGCATTCAGAGTGGCTCTAAGTGGAGCCAAATTAGCTCTAGGTAGCCCAGCAAGGGTCACCAACCCATATTCCAAGCGTGAGATAACTAAGGATTGAACTGTTGGCTGGATGTCCTTGGGCGGAAGGAATGGCTTGATTTCCCCAAGGGTGCTCAGCTGAAAATGAAACAGTCCAGAACAGTCCAAAACTATCCTTGACAGTGATATAAACAGGCACTGGCAAAGACAATACGTCTCGGCTTTAAATGCAGAGCTACTAGATATGCCAATGGTAAATGGCGCCAGTAGCAGCTGGTAGGTAGTGGGGGGAGGTGGTAGCAAAAATAATTCAGAAGTACCTGCTGGTTGCACCGCGAGCCGCCTCCTCTCCTTGTCGCAGGGGAAACACCTCGGCCCCCAGGCTCCCTAAGCCAATAGCGTTGTGATTAGTTCCCCTAAGCCAATCACAATGCTGCATTGCAGTGTTGTGAGTGGCCTGAGGGCCGTGGTGTGAGGCTGAAACGGGGACAGGGTGCCTGTGTATGTTCCCCACCTAGCTGTGTAATGCAGCCTGGTGGGGAACATGCAAAGTGAGCATGAAGGTTTGGCCGTCCCAAGATGGACGGTCTAACATTAATGTGCACTTTGAGTGGGCAAACCACTCCTCCCCATACCCCTGCTCTGGCCCTTCATGCCTACACCCAGGAACGGAAAAAGAAAATTATAATAACGTTTCCTTATTATCATTTTATTTTTCCTCAGCACTGCCTTAAACCAGTGGGGCGATGCTCCTTCGCCTTAGCAGAGGAGGAAGGTGGGGAGGAGGGAGCCAGTTTGGAGGGTTCAAGGACAAAAAAATACAATAAAATAAACTTACCTTAACTTTGCTGCCATCTCCCGCCAGTTTGGCTCTCCCTGCTTGTGGCCCTGGGCACAGGCTCCCAGCTTGCTCAGCGGCCAATCCTGAAACTGCTCTTGCATGACAGCGGCTTCAGGATTGGCATGAGCGCAGGAAACTTGTGCTCCCAGGCAGACTGGAAGCCTGTGCCTGTCCTCTCCAGCCCCAACGACGCAGCTGGGGCTGGAGAGAGATTCACTACGAAAGAGGGGTTTGGCCGGCCGGTGACAGCCGGCCCAATACCTCATGCGCAGTGAAGGGAGTGCCCACCACTTCCACACCATCAGTGTCAACCCCTGGACCCCCTCCAAGACTCATCAGAGTCCCTGGGGGTCCAGGGGATTAAAATAAAACAATAATAAAACGAGTTTAAAGCCCGTTTTATTTGCTGCTGGTGGCGGGAGCGACTGAGCACTCTGCAGCTGCATTACGCTAGTTAAAACAATACTGAGAGCAGGATAGAAAGGAGCCTGGGGGATGAAAAGAGAAAGGGGGAACAGTGACAAGTGCCCAGTAACTAATTTAAACAAGCATTGGCATAGCCAATAGGTTTCGCCTTTGGGACCTTATAAGTGTTTAGCCATGCAACAGTAAATGTTGTTGCAGTAAGGATATTGTGCTGCATAACTAAATACTTATAAGGTTCCAAAGGCGAGACCTATTAGCTATTCCAATGCTTGTTTTCTCTTTCTTTCCATTTTGTGTGTCTTACCTCTTTTGCTCTCTATAAATGTATGATGCGGAAAAATAAACGTTGATCCTCAAAAATGAGTGCCGGTGGCCCCTAACGGCAACCACTGACTCAAAATAAGCACTGGCAGTCCAGCCACAAAGTCGGATTTCACTTCACAACCTTTAATCTTTTTACAAGTAAATACCCAGAGCAAGCATCCCACCCCGTGACCTTCCTTTCAGGGGAGTGGGCAGATGCACCGAGTTCTCTCAGGTGAAATGTCTTCAAGGAGCTGTCGAGCGCGCTTTCTCACATGGACACAAGCGCGCCTTTCTTTTCGCTAGACACAAACACTGCCGTGTTTGGGTTAATTCCGAATCCTCCGGCCTGGGAAGGTTTGTTCTATCAAATGTCGGATAAAATGCTTGTTGTTTGCACTTAATCTCTTGTGATTTATAATGTAAGCGGAATTGTGTCTGCTCACTGCTGTGCAATGACCGTATCGGTAGGTGGAAGTGCGGATGGGCATACCAATGCTCACATGGGAAACCTTACGGAAGGTTAAGCGTCAGTGCTTATGCCACTGTAAAAGCGCTTCAAAGTGCTGTAAACCAGTTTTAAAAGTGAGTATCGAGGAGCGGAGCAATTTGACTCTGATTTAAACTTGGAATTGTGGCATAGACCCGAGTTTCATTAAGGTCATACCATGAGTTCATTGGCGGAGACAAGTCTGATTTTTTAGACCTTTGGCTTTGCTGGAGTTATAAAGTAATTTGTGTATAACATATCTGGAAGCGAGGAGGAAGCCATTGAAATAGGCCTGTGGATGACCCTCTCACAAAATGTCACACGTGCATTGTAGGGCCTAGGGCAGTGGTGTAACAAGGATAAAACAGGCCTAATGCAAGCAATACCCCCGGGGGACTCCTTGTTGGAGATAAGGGTATCTGTTATTGCGGTGCAACCCTTGGGTCCTGATACCACTCTCCTTGTTGCACTAATGATAACTAAGTCTGTGTCTCCGGGCATTTGCTTGGATTCTCTCTACTACGGTGATTAAGTAGATGTTCCTGACATCAGGGTTGGCATAGTTGGTACACTGGGAGCTGCGGCTTCATAGGGTCACCACATAGTTATTTGTGTTCAGGATACTGTTGCTCCAGTCCTGAAGCTCATTTGACAACCTAACATTACCCCCACCACCCACCAGATGTTCCAGTGGTTTGATCTCTGCAGTTTAACACCTACACTACATATACAGAACTACAAATCCAAAAATGCAAATTACTAAACAGATCAGGATCATTCTATTCTTACATGATAAGGGACAACATGACAACGCATTCTCGAGGTGCAGTCTTGCTTCGCTTCCCATGAACCACACACCTGGAAACAATCATTGAGAACTGAATAACGAGGCGCACTTGCAAGTTGGCGCCAAGTGGCATAAACATGTACGTTTGCGCTGGAAAATGCAATTTTTTTCTCCCGAAATTCCACGCAAAAATCGGATTTACGTGGACAGTGGCATCCTGAAGGTAGAGCATATCTGTCAACTTGCCACGCGCCAAGAAGATAATTTTCAGCATTTCCTGATTTCCGCACTAAAGATAGTGGTTGAAAAGTAACCCTGTGACAATGGGGACAATTGACAGCAAAACTGAGACCTTTCAAAGATGTTCACTGACACCTGATGTTAGTGGGAACTCAAAATGAAAAGCCGTTGCTGCTTCTGGAAGGATTTGTCGCGTGTGCATGCCACCGAGCTCCCCGGATGCGCACGCGAGCAAGCGTTCCTGCTCACAGCTTCTAATGCATGCGGCCTATTCCACATGTCACGTCTTGGCGATTTTTTTTGTTGCATCAGAGACATTTCCCCAAGTGGAAATTACTTTAACTGCTTCCACGTAACTGAAAAAAGATGCACTGTGAGTGTGAATGTACCTGATCAGTGAGGTCATCATTTTAGGAAACTCAGTAAGTTGGAAACACAAGCAATGGCCACGAAAGTGAAAGTAATGGCCAGCGGAGGAAGTGATAGAGAAAGGCAGATGGCGGGCAGATGGCGGCTGCACGCGTGCACGCACGCTTCTGGCCAGCAAAAGCTTGTGGGTAGCACTTTCAAAACGCCCTTACTAAAAGTCGAGCAAGTAGCGCATGCGCTGCTCTAGGCTCGACCTAAAAATGGTCTCTTCCATTATGCTTGAAAGGTTACAACTTATGCAACGAAAACACTCTGAGACTGAAACATTCCTAGGCAGGACAAACACAAGAAAGGAGGGGAGAAAGGGTTGGTGGAGGGAGGGGGTTAACAGTTATTGAACCAAGAGCAGACAACTATGATAGCATTTCAATCATGAGCAAGGGAAGACCAAAATCCCACTTTAATTCTATGTAATGTAATGGAAAAAAAATATTAACCCACAGACCGCTAAAGCTGTGTGTAGCCGAGAACTATAAACAAGCATTTGCAGTGCAACAGGTCTTGCGTTTGTGAGAGTTTAAACTATTGGCAATTGTAAATGAAAATGTCTTTTAATTACGGTTTGAAAACCAACACGCAAATGAAAGGCATTACCATATACAATGCCAATAGCTCAGACTCTCACAACTGCGAGACCTGTTGCACTGCAAATGCTTTCCGAATCACTAGGCAAAATCACTGTTAGTCTTTAGGGTGCACCCTTCCAAGTCCCTTTTATTGTGATCTCGTAAGTTAGCTGCTTGCAGTTGCCAAATTCTTGTACGATTTTGCTCAGGGCCATGTTTGTAATCGTTTTGAATATGTGCTGAATATCTAGCTAATACGTTTGCATCCTTTCCCATAGGAAACAGGTGAAAGGGTTTGCTTAGCATTATATGTATCGCCAGCATAGGTAACGAAGCCGTCGTTTACACACTATTTTGCTGCGTTCATGTGAAAAGAAATGGAACAGATTTGTTTTGTCAGCATTTCAAAGATGAAATGCAGGAAGAAGCAAAAGATGTGTGCTTTAAAAAAAACTTGTGGAATGATTTATTTGTTATATTTCTCTACATTTAGCGATTTTTTTTTCTCTGGTTATTTTTTGGGCATTCTTTATGTAACATGGATGGATCGGAAAGAATACCTTTCCTCCATTTCGTCTTATACCATCAGCAGAGATCGTGCATATGGAGTTGCTCTTTTATTCTGCTCTAGTGCAGCTATGACCATCGCATTAAACTGCAGAACCCGACTGCCACAAATGTGATATTTGGCTGCAGGCCGGGGTGCTGCGCTCAGGGTCATCCGAGGGGTAGTAAGGGTCGTATTCATACCATACGATGCTATCTGACAGGAACGTCTGTCCTGTTGGCGCGTAGAATCTAGCGCAAGTAGCTGAAAGGCCGCCGCGTAGAGGGTTGAAATCGTGACATCGGACGATAGATACCACGTGCTTGCAACCAGTGCTCTTCCTGTTCTTCACATATATATCTGTCAGGCAGTAGAGAGCAAACCCCGATGACACTCCTTGTCGCGGCAGCGTTTTCGTCGGGGAGTCATTCTCGCTGATGAGAGGCTTTTGAATCTAGACCTGTTGCCAGGCAACCTCATGGTTGGGGGTGGTTTGTCTGTGGTGTTTGTTATTGAGGCTTTTAATGCAAATGACGGCCTGTTCCTGCGGAGTCTAACATGTATGTATAGGCATTTATATAGCGCACTACTTACCCGTAGGGTCCCAAGGCGAAGGATCTTTTATTGCGGAATCAGCGTAGCTCTTGCCTTGGGGAGCAGTTAGTGCTGTTTACAAACCAGCAGAGCATGTGGACTCGGTAGTCCAACGCAGATCACTGGAGTAAAGTGACGCCACCTGCTGAGGTGGCCAAGAGGTTACAACGTCCAGACGATAACGCCACTGGCGCCAACGTGAGCAGAAGTGTCATGCGTGGGCCACACAGTGTTTGAAACTACTTCCAGGTGATCTTGGCCCAGTCAGACTTAAAATCAAAGAATGGGAAGTGGGATCATTGGTAAGTATTGTGGGCTCCGCATTTATTTAAATTTGATTACAAATGGGGCCGCGTTGTATAGAGCGGATTTGTGGGGGCCACTGTGATCTCTCGGCCCTGGAAAAGGCAGAGACCTACTTTATTAAAACACTCTTGAAGCTCCCCACCAGTACCCCTACCCTTACATTTAAATTAGATCTAAACCTTAGGGCTTATCACAGGTGGCAGCTCTGAAACCGGTCTTCTATTGATTTAGGGTATGGACTCTGGAAGACCTGGCTCCATTCAGGGAATGTGTTACAGCCTTATTAGCTGGTCGAGTACATATATTTATTCATTGTCTTTATTATATAAAAAACTGGATGACAAAATTTGACATGAGTGACTACCGGTCACATCCCAGTAGCCTCCCTCGAGGCGCTGTGACAATTTAAACAAGTGTGGAAAAGTACGTTTATTGTCTTGCCATTCACTCTGCCATATTTGTGATTCACTCCACCATTTTGTGCTGTGCCCTTGTGACTGACTTTCTCTCTGTATCACGAACACTCTGGAGCTCAAACTTTTGACCTGTTGCATTTCTGCACGGACACTCTGTTCATGC
Source organism: Lissotriton helveticus (assembly GCF_964261635.1). Lineage (NCBI taxonomy): Eukaryota > Metazoa > Chordata > Amphibia > Caudata > Salamandridae > Lissotriton > Lissotriton helveticus. Next base: position 748,894,045 of record NC_136069.1, on the reverse strand, counting down.
TTTGGTCTGACACTGATTGACCAGCTCGTGCTCAACCAGTCGGACAGGGAATTTCTCAGATGCTTATCGTCCTCACCCTGTACATTGCGCCCTGCAGGCGTCCATCAGCAGGCCTATCCCTGCTTGCTGTGTAATCATACCAATCACCTGTGCTCTGCAGTGGTAAACAGCTAAATATTTGTGGACTCCATTATATAAACATGCTTTTCGCCTACACCTTACAGGGGCCTTCCCGTTACCTGTGCTTATCAGATTAACCTTTATTTGACATGTAATCATGCTATGCCCTGCAGTACCATCTAAATCAGATTAACCTCTGTGAAATATGTAATTATAATGCTTTGCCCATATCCTGCGAAAAACCCCAAAGGCTTCTCACCTGCTGACCCTCCAGATTTTCCATTTGTTTAGGAATGTAATAAAAAGTTAACTGATACAACTCCCTTACATGCCTGGGGCAGGATAAAGAGTATATAATATGTGAAGTGAGACCATTCTAACAGACTGCCTCCTCAGACAGCTATGGGTGTCTGTTGTTGAAGCCTCTCCATCTCATGAGATTGCAATAAATATCCTTTCTCTCTGGCTCCAGTGTTGGTCTCAGTTTGTATTCCGGACCCACGTGGACTATAGGGTGACCCTGACACCTTTGGTGGTGTACCAAAAGACCCCCAAATCCACACAAGCTCTCGGCATTGCGTGGTGGGGGCAGGGGAGTGTCTTCCTTTGAAGTCTGATGTGGGGGGCGGGGGAGCAGATTCCTTTGAAGTCTGATGCCGAGGCTCAGACAAATGGTGTATGATGTGACTGGCGATGTGCACGCGCCTGTTTCACATGAACTGTACCTAATCCGCAGTTTGGATTCGAATTTCGGAAGACTTGATATAATCTCGCCAAGCAAGCATTGCTAAAGCAATGCTGTAGGCTCGACCTAAAAATGGGCCTTGGTTAAACAGCATGCTTTTAATCAGACCATGTGTCTTTCAGGATGTCAACCACAACCCCATGTCTGCAATTTCACGGTGGCTGTTCTCCCACCTTTTAAAGTTGAAAAGCAATAAAATGCAGGTACTGTTGTGTGCCCCCTTCTGACCCTGGAATGATGCATTGTGGTCATCGTTCATGGTTATTCCATCCACCACACTTCTTCACACAAGAAACCTTTGAATTATTTTTGATCAGGATCTTACTTTCAAGCCTCGTATCAAAAAAGTTGTTAGAAGTTGTTTTTTGATACTTCAATCTACCTCTAAAATTCTCCTTCACTCACAGACTTTGAGGAAAATCCTTATTCAATCATTGATTTCTTCCTTCCTGCGTTATAATAACGCCACATATTTCAGATTACCCAAATACATACTGCATCGCCTCCAAAACTGGGCTGAAAATAGGCACCAAATTAAAAGTGGCCCCCATTAACTAATCAGATAGCTAAAAATGTGGCCCGCATTTGAAAATCAGGGCAGCTTTAAACTTGAAAAGAAAAGATGAATAGGTCTTTTGCAAGGTATGGGAGGCTGCATACATCAGTGCTTGCTACAGGAAATGTTTGTGATAATATCTAAAAAGTCAACAGATAAAGCCAGACCAGCAAATCATAAAACAGAATCACAAACAGTCAAAAAACTAAAAAACACAGCCTATACACTTATCTGTCAGACCTTCCCTTCCAGCAGTGCCAGGTTGCTCTATCAGCCGGTCCAACCCTGACTTATCCTGGGACTCTCAAGTAGCTAACCTATTTGTGGCCACCTGAAGAACTTTCATCAGTGCTTAATTAGCAAAAACAATAAGTGCCAGGGCCCTCGTCAGGATGCCACCACAGCTTACCACCCAGTGCCACTGCTAGAGACAGTACTAACACAACTACCAACCATCACACTGCATGAAGTGTGCCATTTCAGACTGTTCGAGGCCCATAGAGCTATAAGAATGGCTTGGGCGGCTGGTATTAGTTGTTTGTAATATATAATGAATTAATAAATAAATATACTGAATAAATAAATAACTGTTGTTCAGCTCATCTTTTAATTGCACAAACAGCACCACCATGTGGCAGCTGTCATAAGTGCTGGTGTTGACAATAAAGTGATAGTGCTGAGCACCGGAAACCATGCCCTCAAATTAAGCACTGCTTTCACTGTCTTCCAGTTACGGATCATAACGCGGTTCACCAGTGCAGGATTTGCACAAGAATATGGTTTTATAAAAGAGTACGTTTTTGTTCAGAATCCTGCACCCGGCGATATCAACTGTCAGGTAACCTAACACCAAGGCTGTCTACCCGTGATTCCATCTTATTCTTCTGTCACCGCCAACCCCCCAGACATTTACTGCCACCTCTCACTTTTTCAAGCACTTGTTCTTCCTTGCTTTCTCCGTTTATCACTGTATTTCCATCTTCTTCTTCCTCTGTCTCTCCCCTACAGTGTTTTTCATGATCTGGCTCTGGGTCAAAGTCTGATGAATTCAAATATGTGCCGGTGGGCCCCACTTGTAAGCACCGGTTCAAATTAAGCACTGCCTCTGAATTAGCCCACGGATGTCTCGGATACAGTTTGCATTTAGACTTTTCCAAACTGCTGAAAACAGATATTTTTATAACAGAGTTTCATATATGTTTCAGTCAAAACTATTAGCATTCTGCACTTTCATCAACTTCCAGGGGGATATTCTAGCAGAAACACATTACATATTACAAAATTTAGTTGACAAGACCACACAAATCACAGTGGAAACATGCCATGACCAATTTAGCTTCAGCCTTCTGATGACACAGTGCTTTTTAAGCAGTGTCAACACTGGAATGGTGGGTTTCATTTATCCCAATTTGCTCTCAAATAAGCCTTCAATAAATATTGTTTGTATGACAGTCTAAAAGGTTAGACACATTCCGCTTTGAAACTTAAAGATGTTTTTCTCCATAAGACGCAGCAAGGAACACATCCGACTTTCAGGTTTTTGACACTTACCTCAACATGCTGGCAGGTCTGAATGAGTTTAGCTAAGAGTGATTCCATCTCTGTGTTCCTTTTAATGAGGTTTGCCAGGTTACACTCCAGGTTTTGCTGTAGAAAGAACAAAACACACGATACATTTAATTTGTTGAACATTTGTTCTTCCCAATACATTTCCTGTAGTTTCACTTTTCTTAATTTGTCAATCTATCAGTAACAACTTGGATACGGAGATTTCTCTAATAATGTAAAATAAGATTACACAGAGCAATGTAAATTTCATACAATAACGATGCGTAAAATAAAAGAACCAGCGAGATGTGCGGTAGCAAATAAATGTTTTGCCTTAAAATTAATACTATATACTGTTCGTAACATTAGTTTACCTTGAGATCTCGCTTGAAAATAAGAAAAATGTTGCTGCAAACGGAGGACGATTAACTTCAGTGACTAAAAGTATGAGTGTGTGAAATTTGCCAAAGAAATGCTTAAAGGATGCTTGAATTTTCTGCAAAATGACAAGTATTAAGTGAAGTACATTTTGATGCATATCTTGAGGAACCTTTCTTCGCAAGGGCATACCTCTCTCAAAAAAGGCAAACGTCTGCTGAATAATGAACTAAATTAAGCTTCAACGACTAAAAGTAGTGGTGTGTTAAATTTGTTGAAGACAATTTAAAGGCATGTATGATTTTTTGGCAAAACTACCAGTATCTTGCGTAACTTTTCTCCATAAGGGTATACCTTGTACAAAAAACGACAAATGTGATACTGGCAGGAGAAGAGTTCCTAGAGAAAATGAAATGAAATACCACCATTGGTAAAGCGCACAGCTACCTCCGGAGAGGTGCCCCGGTGCAGGGAGCCAACTATTGCGCAGAATCACATGGTGCTGGGATAACCTGCCGCCGGTGCCGGGGATCGAACTGTGAAACCTGTGGTCCGGAGTCAGGCACCCTGGCCGCTGCGCCACACCTCTTCCACAAAATGTCGTGTTCGAGGAGGTGTCATTTAGGCCACACACCCCTCGTAGCATCTAAGATCTGCTAATAATCTTGATCAATATCAGCTTTAAGGACACCACACTTCTTTCAAATAAGCTCCTATTGTAACTACTATACATGTTGCGATTCAGTCTACTTTCATTGCCAACATTCAGTGCTATCCCACCACCCTGGTGCAACCCATCTGGAATTTTTTAGGGCACGTTTTGTCTTTCATCCCACCCTTCCTCAGGGTCTCTAAAAGTCTGAAACCTGATGCATGGTATGTATCATCTTAATAGCTCTACGTTGGACCATTCTAATGTATCACAACTACCCTGGAAGCCATGTTTTTCCTGGACCAACAGAGTGCTGAACACCAATTCACTTTCCCCCCGCCACCACCGCTAAGTGTTGTTTTAGAGATCAGGTTTAGAAGGCTCCACTGGGCCCCGCTCCAAGGGTCAAGCATTTGGTTTGTGCTGGAACTGAAAGTTCCCCTCACTCAACAGAGGGTGGGCTATGGAGGCAAAGACCATAGTTGTTATCGCCCCTGTGAACAACTGCAGAAGAGAATTGATATTTGTTCACTTTGGAGGTTAAAACAGAGCTCTAAAGCTGAAAATGGAATTCAGCGGGAAATACAATAGTGGGAGGGTCAGTGGTACTCAGGCTGCAACCTGAGGGCATTGTCAGCCATTAGATATCAGTAAAAGATTCCAATTTAATGTCATGCGTCTGAGCACATTTAACAAAAGCAGCCATGGGTAATGTTGACCCAAGTTTACTGCCATCTACGGCTGCTTTCGCAGGCTTGTTTTTCAGATTTGTGCGCATTACATGTGGTGGTTGACGTGAATATCTGTAAATGGATGAATCAATCATTTTACTGCTCCATTATGATCTTTAATACCCAGTGTGGATTGAGCCTATCTGTCTCCTAGGAGATTCTGAACAGGAGAAGCAGCTCCCTAGCCCCGCACCCCCAGGCCAGCAGACCATTGGCTATTCAGCTACCAGGCAAGTCTGAGCCCTCCTCCCACACCTGCCCAGGCCCCTTAAGACCTTGCTGGGTGCACCCCAAATCCTTCTCCTCCATCTTGTGAATTGCAGCCTACCTGTGCCCCAGATTGCAGTGAGCAGAGTCCAGGAAGTGGTAAGGAGACAGACTAGTGCTGTCTCTTCCCAAAACAAAAGTTGTTTAAAAAATGATTTTCCCTTTCTGTGATTACTTTCTTTGCATGCGGTTGTTACAGTTTAAAATTGCAGTTTTGACCTGCCTGTGATTGCATATTTTATCACCTGTTTTGTGTTTTAAACTTGTGGTTTTCCCTGCCCATGATTGCTTGCATTTAACGTGTTGAATTGTGGGATTTGCAGTCCAACCTCTGTAGTGTGTCCCTCTCATTCCTTGGTGACAATCTGTTTTCCCTCCAAATTTCTCTGCTTTGTGCTAAGACCTGTGTGTTAAAACAGTGCACCCCCAGCCACCATTTTGTGTTCACAAGCCAGTGAGGCCAGCCCCCCTGCCCTCCCCCTCCACCTCCCCCAGCAACAGAGATATTCTACATCAGAGGGTGCTTTTGTGAGCTGTTTAAACTGTATTTACTGGGGCCTGTGCACTTCGTTTTTTGGCCAGCAGGGGGAGTAACGTTTTATTCAAACAGTATTGTTAGATTTCGAGTTAGTGTAGCCTTTACCTGCAGAAGTCTAAAGTGTGAATTGAGCCTGTCTGTCTCCTAGGAGATTCTGAACAGGAGAAGCAGCTTCCAACTCCCAGACCAGCAAACATTGTCTGAGGTTTCTGGGACCTTATATGGTCTGCTAGTGGTTGGCACATGTGTACACTGATTGGTGGTTGTATCTGGTGTTTCTATTGGGTTAGGGTTGATGTCCTCATTGGTCGAGTATTTGAGGGTTCTGATTGGTTTCTGGGTCTGTGATTCAATCATTGTAGGGTTGGGACTAGGGCTAGGGTTAGGATTTCTATTGGAAGTAGGGACTAGGGCTTCCTATGTTATTGGTTGTTGGGAGTAGGGTGGGACTAGGGCTAGGGTTAGACATTTAATTGGAAGTAGCTATTTAGGGCTTCTGGTGTGATTCCTTGTTGGACTAGTTGTGGGACTAAGAGTAGGGTTAGGCTTTCTATTGGAAGTAGGGACTAGGGCTACCTGTGCCATTGGCTGCTTGGACTTGGGTTGGGACTACTGGTAGGGCTAGGGCCTTTATTGGACGTAGAAATCAGGGTTTTTTAACTGATTGGGTGCTTGGACTAGGGCTAAGATTGGCTGTAAGGTCCTGGTCTCCTATTGGTTCTAGATTTTAGGGCTAGTGTTGTGATTGGATAGTGTTAGGGCTAGGGTTCCCATTGACCGAAGGTGTCACCTGATTAGTAGGGCTATAAAAGGCCAGGGTTAGGGCGTCTCAGCCTGGGCGTCGAGGATAAGGGCGGAGAGGACAAGGGCAGTTGCCTTTTTGAGCCTGTTAAGGGCGGAGAGGACAAGGGTAGTTGCCTGTTTGAGCCTGTTAAGGGCGGAGAGGACAAGGGTAGTTTCCTGTTTGAGCCTGCTAAGGGCGGAGAGGACAAGGGTAGTTGCCTGTTTGAGCCTGTTAAGGGCGGAGAGGACAAGGGTAGTTGCCTGTTTGAGCCTGTTTGAGACTGGTCGGGACTAGGGCCAGAAATGCTGCCCTTTTTCTCATTTAGCAATACCCAGCCCACACCATCCACATCCACAAACAGAGCAACACACTCGCACCAAATGTACACCACGCACAACACTATGCACAGATTAATGTACCAGCCTGCACTACAAACCCAACCAAACCACATCTACAGACCCTACTATTCCAACTACCACACATATCCACCATCACCCACAAACAGTACACAACTCTATCCTATACCACTAATCAATACACTCATCACTAACACAACGCCAATCAACACCATACATAACTACATCCCATTCAGACACACTCTCCCTGCTGTAATTACACCTAACAGACCACATTTTATCACTAACAAACATATAATGATCCTTCCATCAGTTGTCCAACAAACACCCTCCTCTCCCTTCTACCATAATAACACTAACACACAACACACACACTGCACACCACCACACTTTGTAACTCTTGCAACAAACCAGTCTAAGATAAACACTCTCACCTCTACGTCATTCCCTCCTACACACAACATACACTCTACTCATAAACACATCACCACCCCCTCCACGTCACAACCTTCTCTCACAAACAATACTACACAACCAAATCCAGTGAATGAAACATATACATCAGTACCCCTTTCACTACACCTCAAAAGCAAAACATATCACACACACCAGCACAACAAGATCTTCAGAGCACAACACCTTATAATACTTACCATCCAAAAAATACATAACATTGACAAATCCCACCATACAAGAAAAAAACCATGGGTGGCACATCCTTCTCTGTTGAAGCAGCCAAACTACGGAACTCTTTACCCCCCAACATAAGATCCACTGGACAGTGTACATGGCTTGCCCCAAATTTATTCAGCAGGACGAGCAAGCCCATCACCCCCCAAAAAGAACTTAGCTGGTTCTAGCACTGCACCTCTGATCCGGTAGTTGAAATCAGATGGCCATGGTTAGGCCTACCCATCGTTATTCTAACTCTGAGCTTTTGCTTGTTCGCTATTGGCAGGTGAGGTGGAGTCCTGCCTCGAGTGGGGTAAATTAGCTTTGGTTGCATCCACCCTTTCAACATTCTTGGCTATCTTTGTCCTTTACGCTGTGCTTAATTCACCTCCCTTTCGAGAAGAAACATACATGCCAGCATTTGGGGAACTAGAATAAACAGGTATTGGCAAAGCCGATGTGTCTTGCTTTTGGTACCTATTGGCTTTCAAACACAAAAGAGGTCCCAGGGGTAAGTTTATAGACCCTATCTGTTAAGCCCCCTGAACAGAATTGACACCAACCTAGAATTAACAGAGAGTCCAACATGAACAATGTACCTAAATATACAGGAAAAAAGGGAGTAGTTTTAACTAAAACGAGTTCCCATCAGTCCACCATCAAGACCGCCCTTCATCATCTGGGATCTCTTATGCATATATAAATCACAATCAGGGGTAAAAAAACCTGTGCTGGCGGGTAAATACACCATGCGCAGGAAAAACCCAGTGTTGATGCTGATGTGAAAAGAATGGCGTTTCTAGTGGTGAACTGAATAGCAGTGCTTAGAAAAATGTGAGTTTGTGAAAACAAAGAGAAGAAGGCTCTAAAATTAGGTCGTGATCGGGAAAACAATTTTAATAACACCCTCACACTCCTAAATCAATAAAAACAGTGCAAATTAGTGGTATAACAAATGTCCACTAAAAAGGATGTAAGGTCGACATGTTTCTGCAGACAAATGGGGTCTAGAGATCCCCTGCTGCTTCCTCAGGACCATTAGTGCTACTGCTAAATTAAATAACGTAAACCATATCACCTGAAAGTGTATGTGTAATCATCTTCTCATCCCACGTGATGGGAAGGAACAGCTCCACCTCACCTGGCACGAGCTCAGGTAGTGGATGCACCGCACTCTCCGTCGGTGCACCGGTCGTCCCTCTAAGCTCTCTCGTAGGGAGGAGCTTTGCCAATGGTTTTTACCAATGTTGTACTACATCCCAATGCTGAGCTGCATGGCTAAGGAAGAATAAACAAGCATTTGCAATGCAACGGTCTCGCCTTTAGTTAAGCTTAAGCAATTCTGTTTGTAATTAGGTTGCTTTTAGCTTTGCTTTTATTTGCGTTTTTTTAAACGTTTATGTACATACCATGCATATGTATGTTTATGTATGAATGCATTAATGAATGTATGAATTGTCATGAGTGATGTCACTGACCATGTCATGAGTGATGTAATATGTGACGTCATCAGCAGTGCATTGCACGCGCAAGTTATAGTGAGTCCAACTAACTATAACGTGGGAATTTCAATGGTTTTATGTGAGTAAAATTTCCAGCTGACTATAACTGGTGTGAAACCTATGGTTTTTTCAGTGAATTTAATAGGTTTTTTAAATGCTAATTCCTAACTATAACTGGTGTGAAACCTATGGTTTTTTCAGTGAATTTCATAGGTTTTTTAAATGCTAATTCCTAACTATAACTGGTGTGAAAACTATGGTTTTTTCAGTGAATTTGATAGGTTTTGTAAATGCTAATTCCTAACTATATATAGGGACTCAAACCTATGAAATGCAATATTTTTTATAATGAATCCTATATTGTATATTTATGTAATACTTTTTGAATTTTTTTTTATTTTTTTGCCCTGGAGCGCCACCACCATCAAGAGGACCACCACAACATCACAATGGTGGTCAAGAAGAAGAAGAGGAGGAGGAGGAGGGGAGTAGGACATTCCTGCCAGAAGACAATACCCCATATAGGCCAAAGCAGCACATTGTATGGGAGTTTTTTTCCATCCCATAGGGCAAGAAGAAAGTGAATGCGCCAAAGGTGACTTGCCAAATCTGTGGCTCTGAACTTTCAAGGGGGAACCCTAATAAGAAATATTCATTTGGCAATAACACCATGATTCGGCACATGCAGCGCAAGCATCCCAACAACTATGCTGCGGCAGAGGTGAGAGAACTGGCCAGTAACCCTCCCCAATCTTCACCCAGCACCTCCAAAAGAAAGCAACCCACTCCATCGGGACCAGAGACAAGGGAGGTGGTCCCAAACATACAACCACAGTTTGGTGAATTCAAGATCACTTGTATTTTTTGTGGTAAGACCATCACCTATGGTGAGCAGAGCATAAAGCTCATCAACCGTGCTGGTGACAACCACAATTGCCCCAAAAAAACATAATTTTTTCCTTATTTTTTTTTGCTCCAGTTGAGCCGTTTACAATTCCCTATTTTTTGTTTCTCCCCATAAAAATAACCAAAAAAATATAAAATAGTTCATAAAAGCCAAAAAAAGTACAAAATGTTCAAAAAAACATTTAAAAAAATATAAAACAACAAAAATAAGAAAAAAAACAGTTCTTTTTAGAACTACCTCCAATTTATAAAAAAAGGCTACATTTAAAAAAAAAATCTGTTATTCTTTTTTCCCCATGGTACGCTACCCGGTACGCTCCCCGGTGCGCGTACCGGGCGCTCCCCCCGCGCAAATCGAATTTAAAAAAAAAAAAAATTGTCCGCGGGGCCCTTTTATAGCCCCCACATCAAACCTAGGGGGTCAGGGAGAGTCTACTCTGCCCCCTTATAGTCATTTCCCCCTTTGTTTTTGCCACCTCTTGTGTCTCGATCCTACCGAGACACAAGATGGCGGCCGCTCCGGACTGTTTGGAATGTTTACAGACACCCGAGAGCCAATCAGCTTTCCGCGCGCGAACTCGCGTAGCGAGCTGGTTCGCGCCCCGGTGCGCGTACCGGGGCGCGCTTATAGATATATATATTTTTTTGAACCTAAATTACAAAAAATTCTCTGGAGCACATATCTTGAGACATAGCACAGGCACATCGGGCTACCAGTACCTACAATTTTGCCAAGTTTCGTGGGAATCCATTCAGCCGTTCGGGCTAAAAGTGAGTCCAACCGCCCTATGGAAATTAACATGGGGAAAACACGTTTTGGGACCCCCCTTTTATCTCGGCCCCCGCTTGACGAATCCCCCCCCAATTTTCAGGGAAGGAGCGGAGCGGAGCTGGCCACCTATTTTGAGAAATTCGCGAAAATTCGTCCACCGGCGCCAAAGTTATTCCAAATAGAATGTTGCGGATTTCCTATGGAAACTAGGTCCTAACTATAACTACCTACTGGCGACCGCCAGTAGGTAATATATATATTTATACACATGCATATGCATATATATATGCATGTTATGTTCATGAAAGTTTGAAAAATACTAATAAAAGTAAAGGTAAAAAGCCACCCGATTACAAACAGAATTGTTTTAAGTGTAATAAAGATGACTATCTGTGACTGATGCTATATATCACTTGTCTGAATGTGTTTGAGTTGCAAATTGTCCTGATAACCTTTTTAAATGCCAATAAAAATATGTTTAAAAAAATAAATAAAGAGGAGACCTATTGCATTTTGAATGTTTTTTCACTAGTGCCTTTAGGCAAAGAGTAAAGGGTTGGAGTACGGTCACGCTGTTTTTGCAGATTGAGCAGTAGAAAGTGAGTAGTAGAGAGTGATTAGATAGTGAGTAGTAGAGAGAAGTAGAGAGTTAGTAGTAGAAAGTGAGTAGAGAGTACTAGACAGTACTAGAGGGTGAGTAGAGTGAGTAGTAGAGAGTGAGCTGTAGAGAGTAGTAGTCGTGAGTAGTAGCTAGTAGAGAGGGAGTAGTAGACTAATAGAGAGTAGAGAGTAGTAGAGAGTAGAGTAGTAGAGCAGTAGAGCGTGTGTAGTAGTAGTACAGAGTAGTGAGTGTGTAGTATAGAGTGAGTAGCAGAGAATAGTAGAGAGTAGCGACTGTGTAGAAGCGAGTGTGTAGTAGCAATATGTAGTAGCGAGAGTGTAGCAGAGAGTGTGTAGTAGAGTAAGTAGTGAGTGTGTAGTATAGAGTGAGTAGTAGAGTAGTGAATTTGTAGTAGAGTGTAGTAGTAGTGAGTGTGTAGTAGAGAGTAGTATATGGAGTAGTAGAGTGTGTAGTAGTTAGTGTGTAGTAGTGAGTGTGTAGTAGAGTGTGTGTAGTAGAGTGTGTGTAGTGGAGTGTGTGTAAACAGTGAGTAGTAGATAATAGTAGAGAGTGTGTTGTAGAGTATGTTGTAGAGAGTGTAGTAGAGAGTGTAGTAGAGAGTGTGTAGTTGAGAGTGTGTAGTAGAGTAGTGAGTGTGTAGTAGAATAGAGTGTGTAGTAGAGAGTGTGTAGTAGAGAGTGTCATTGAGAGTGTAGTGTAGTGTGTAGTAGAGTGTGTAGTACAGAGTAGTGAGTGTGTAGAAGTGTGTAGTAGAGAGTGTGTATTAGACAGCAGAGTGTGTAGTAGAGAGTGTGTAGTAAAGAGTGTGTAGTAGAGAATAGTAGAGAGTAGTAGAGAATAGTAGAGTGTATGTAGTAGTGTGTAGTCCAGGCTCAATGTATGACCCTAGCATTGGGATGCGTTGAAAGGTTTGTTTGAGAGGTCCTCGCCTGGACGTGTGTCAAAGGTCAAGTGATTCAGAATCGGGGCACAAGTGACGAGACCAAGGCCGAGATGATTTGATGGAGCTGGCACATTTACATGGCCCTGGAAGTGCAGCGCCAAAGCCCCTGACGCCAGCCGCTACATCGTGTTTTTGAGATTAGCGGAGGGAGGCTGCCTGTTGTTCAGAGTCGGGGTACAAATGACGAGACAAAGGCCGAGATGCTTTGATGGAGTTGGCACATATACATGGCCCTGGAAGTGCAGCGCCGCAGCCCCTGACACCAGCCGCTACATCGTTCGAAAAACAGAATTCGAAAATTGCTCGACCTGTGGGGATTTACTGTCTTGAGTGTGTACGATTTCATGAAGTGTTAATCTTGGCAGGGCGGCAAGGGCAGTGGCACGCGGTGAGGTCTCGGCAGCTCGGCACTGTAACTGGCGTAACCCGATCATAGGGGTTCCCTGGATACAGAATAAGGGTTCATTTTTACCTCACCGTGGGTGGGTGTCTTTTGTCCGACTGTAGTACTTCCTTAGCGTGAAAAGGGCACGCACTTTGGTCCCTACCATGTTCCAAGAAATCAGGCAGTGTGTTTTTCTGCAGCTTTGCACGCCATGCATTTCTAGCTATACTGGGTTAGTGGGATCGGGTTGACAGGCATGTTTATAACAAGCGTTCACCATTTGTCTCTAAGCCCCGTCCTTTTCAGACTGGGTGCCCCGACTTTCTGCTGGGGTAAAAGGTTCCTTATCTTCTTTATGGGGCCATCTGGACCCATAAGGAAGATAAGAAACCTTTTACTTCAGCAGTAAGTCAAGGAACCCAATCTGAAAAGGACGGGGCTTAAAGAGAAAGAAGAACGTCACTAGGACGTCTTCTCCAATGGCTGGCCACCGTTTAGGAGGCCAGCCAATGGAGAAGAGGGGCTTAACCCTCGCTAGTGAAGTTCACTCTGAGACATAAAATCTCGCGAGCTCGACTGCGCATGTGCGCAGTACGACACGCGAGACCTAAAAAACATATGACATGCCCGCCAGTGTCATTCTATAGACGTGAGCACCATGCATGACTGCGCTTACATAATGATGCAGGCGCTTTTTTATTATTTTTATTTACCTATCTGAATAGGACAGAAATTTTGTTTTAAAGTGCAAAAGAGTTTTCTTTTCAAAGTGGGTGGGGAAAGCAACACTGGGGGTGGAAGAAACATAGGGCGCTAGGGGGTGGAAGCAACATGGTGAGGACAGGGGTTGGAGGGAAGTACTATGGAGGGCGTTGGGGGAAGCAAAATGGAAGGCGCGGGTGAGGGGAAGCAACATGGAGGGTGGGGAGGAGGTAACAGAGAGAACATATAGGGGGCAGAGAACAATTAACTGGTGGGGGAGCAAAATGGAGCACAGAAATAGAAAAGCAAATGAGCAAGTGAAAGAGCACTGTGAAGCTGGGTGGAGTTTAACACACAAGTGAGAGAGCAACACAGGGGGAGCAGCAGAGGAGGGAGAGTGCATCATAGAGGGGGCAGGAAGGAACATACAGGAGACGGAGCAGCAAAGAGCGAAGAGGAGGAAAAAGAAGCACACTAGGGAGACAGCTGGGAAGCACATACTCTCTTCTGGGAAAGAAAAAAGTAGTTGCCTAAAAGTGAACAGTGGAAGGACACTAGTAAATTTGACAAAGCACCGGAGGAGGGGCAGGCACAAGATGGACAATGCAAGCCATCAAATAAGCTTGGCAAATTAGGGTGTTAATGAAGCCAACCAATAGTAAGCACATGGGGGTGGGAGGCTGCAACCCACTGTGTGTTTTTTGATAAGACCACAAGGTCTTTTGGAATCAGACAGCTGTACTGTCTGGTAGGCTTGACCTAAATAGTGGGGACATTTAATTTGCCATTGGCTTGCACTGTATCTGAGGAAAGCTAAAATAAATATCTATTTGGCTTAAACAGCAATATTCTCTCTCTTAAATTGGAAACACTGGCAAGTATGAGCTAACAAATGCTGTAATCCAGATGTAGCTGTATGGCCATTTCATGTTATGTTCACTGCATGGTGCTCACTAGTGATTCAGATGGTGTTAATGTCTTCCCTGGGACCTTAACATTTTAAAAAATGTACTAGGGATGGGGCAGGACTGGGGAGGAAGGAAGTGGACAAAGAGGGGGCGTTAGGAGGGTTTGGCAGAAGAACCCTTACACAGGAGCTCCCATTTACACATACCCTGCATTTGAGAGACATAAAAGGTGAAAGGAAGGTGCAGTGATTTCTATCGTACGGCAATAGTAGGCGACAGGCTAGGGGGCTCCAGCAGGGATGTACTAAAAAAATCACTACAAGAACCAGATCCGGTTCCATTTATAGAAGGGTGGGGAGCTGTAAAGTGCCACTTGCCTGGCTAGATTTCTCCACTCTGGAAAAGAAAGTCCTGGGTGGGGGCCCGGGGGGACTTGCGAGAGGGGGTATTTGAGGGAGTAGCAGAGGATCATTTTGCTTCTGGTCTGGGAAAAATATTCAAAGGGAGCCAAAAAAAAAGCCAATGTGATTTGAGCCCGAACAAGGTTCTTGAAATGCTTTAACTTGTTACTTTTTGAGCAGGCCCAGCATCTTTGTGAGCGAGGGCGATTCATCATTTCTTTGTGTATGACTAACTTCCAACAGAAAATTTGGGAGCAGAACTCTGCCCCCATCCGGGAGCACAGCCTTCATGCATAATGAAATGCCGCAAACTTTACATGTTTTCCCAATTGTTTATTCGTATAATTGTAATCCAAAGTTTATCGTTATTTCAAATTGTATCCATGTCACAAAAAGACGCTTATGCCTTCATTTCATTCTTAATGGAACAGGAATGCCAATCCAGGCCTTCTCCTGCAACATGACGATGTGCATACATTAATTCATGAGCGTCACTTTTCATTTCCCAATGCATTTCGAGCCTTTACTCTGGCTCTTCGTCAGGGGTTTAAGTGTCTATAAATGAAAACACATATGTTAAACTCTATATCTGACTCAGTAACATTCATTAATAGTTACACATGCGGTTATTGCTCTTTACCCAAATCAACATTTTCCCGCTAAATGATGCAACCTTCTGTTGCCATTTTTAATGAGTATCCCTGCTTCTTGAACTTTCTCCCCTTCTTCTCTCTAACCGATACCCGTTATCTCCATTTTACTGCCCCAACTCCTTGTCAACCCCCCTGTTTTTATGACAAAAGCAAAATAACCATCCCTTAGAAATAGTCCTCCTTGAAAATCCGTACCTTTCAAACAAACAGTGCAAACGTCCTCCCCACGTCTTCATTCCCCGAAGGGATTCAACCTACTTCTCAAAAATCTCTGATTTTAACCTTTTTTCGTCACTTGTCTCCTCCCCTCCCATTCACCTGTTCCACATTGAAACTCTCTCACTGATTGCCCTGTAGTTGTTCTCACAGAACAACTACAGGGCAATCAGTGAGAGAGTTTCAATTTTTTTTTGAGTGTAATGAATGTTACTGGGTCAGATATAGAGTTTAACATATGTGTTTTCATTTATAGACACTTAAACCCCTGACGAAGAGCCAGAGTAAAGGCTCGAAATGCATTGGGAAATGAAAAGTGACGCTCATGAAGTAATCTATGCACATCGTCATGTTGCAGGAGAAGGCTTGGATTGGCATTCCTGTTCCATTAAGAATGAAATGAAGGCATAAGCGTCTTTTTTGTGACATGGATAAAATTTGAAATAACGATAAACTTTGGATTACAATTATACGAATAAACAATTGGGAAAACATGTAAAGTTTGCGGCATTTCATTATGCATGAAGGCTGTGCTCCCGGATGGGGGCAGAGTTCTGCTCCCAAATTTTCTGCATTATTACCCTGCGTGGCAAAGGGCTGACCACGTGTCTCGGGAAGCACGCGAAACAAAACATCAATAGAGAAAAGGGAATGAACTTAAAACTGATTGAAGAAGGTGTGCACATCATCGTCCTGTCTAAATTGAATGTATTACTTTCGAACCGTTTGACGAGTAGCACCCATCAGAGCATGAAAGATTTGAGGAAACTGCGAACTGTCACAAAAGAGACAATTGGAAGAACTTTTTCAAGAGCGGGATCTAACGTAAAATATATATGAAGTGCAATTGAAGTTGGACAGTTGCTGTATCTAAGGGCTCATTTTTAATAACTTACTGATGTTTATTTTATTGTTGCGCAGTATTTTATTGCTTTGCTGAATAAGCTGTTATTGGAAAGATCGTAACATTACGCAATTAACATTGGAGATGAGAACTGTGGGTGGGCGGAGCATTATTGAGTATTTTAAGTGCTTTGGGAGGGTCAGGGGGAAGGGAGACGCACTCAGGAGAGTACCTGTTTTCACGCTTACTGTGAGGAACGGAGGGTTACATTAAGTGCATTGTGGGATTTGTAGGTAGCAACCCAGAAAGAAAGGAGAACAACTACAGGGCAATCAGTGAGAGAGTTTCAATGTGGAACAGGTGAATGGGAGGGGAGGAGACAAGTGACGAAAAAAGGTTAAAATCAGAGATTTTTGAGAAGTAGGTTGAATCCCTTCAGGGAATGAAGACGTGGGGAGGACGTTCGCACTGTTTGTTTGAAAGGTACGGATTTTCAAGGAGGACTATTTCTAAGGTATGGTTATTTTGCTTTTGTCATAAAAACAGGGGGGTTGACAAGGAGGTGGGGCAGTAAAATGGAGATAACGGGTATCGGTTAGAGAGAAGAAGGGGAGAAAGTTCAAGAAGCAGGGATACTCATTAAAAATGGCAACAGAAGGTTGCATCATTTAGCGGGAAAATGTTGATTTGGGTAAAGAGCAATAACCGCATGTGTAACTATTAATGAATGTTACTGAGTCAGATATAGAGTTTAACATCTGTGTTTTCATTTATAGACACTTAAACCCCTGACGAAGAGCCAGAGTAAAGGCTCGAAATGCATTGGGAAATGAAAAGTGACGCTCATGAATTAATCTATGCACATCGTCATGTTGCAGGAGAAGGCCTGGATTGGCATTCCTGTTCCATTAAGAATGAAATGAAGGCATAAGCGTCTTTTTGTGACATGGATACAATTTGAAATAACGATAAACATTGGATTACAATTATACGAATAAACAATTGGGAAAACATGTAAAGTTTGCGGCATTTCATTATGCATGAAGGCTGTGCTCCCGGATGGGGGCAGAGTTCTGCTCCCAAATTTTCTGCATTATTACCCTGCGTGGCAAAGGGCTGACCACGTGTCTCGGGAAGCACGCGAAACAAAACATCAATAGAGAAAAGGGAATGAACTTAAAACTGATTGAAGAAGGTGTGCACATCATCGTCCTGTCTAAATTGAATGTATTACTTTCGACCCGTTTGACGAGTAGCACCCATCAGAGCATGAAAGATTTGAGGAAACTGCGAACTGTCACAAAAGAGACAATTGGAAGAACTTTTTCAAGAGCGGGATCTAACGTAAAATATATATGAAGTGCAATTGAAGTTGGACAGTTGCTGTATCTAAGGGCTCATTTTTAATAACTTACTGATGTTTATTTTATTGTTGCGCAGTATTTTATTGCTTTGCTGAATAAGCTGTTATTGGAAAGATCGTAACATTACGCAATTAACATTGGAGATGAGAACTGTGGGTGGGCGGAGCATTATTGAGTATTTTAAGTGCTTTGGGAGGGTCAGGGGGAAGGGAGACGCACTCAGGAGAGTACCTGTTTTCACGCTTACTGTGAGGAACGGAGGGTTACATTAAGTGCATTGTGGGATTTGTAGGTAGCAACCCAGAAAGAAAGGAGAACAACTACAGGGCAATCAGTGAGAGAGTTTCAATGTGGAACAGGTGAATGGGAGGGGAGGAGACAAGTGACAAAAAAAGGTTAAAATCAGAGATTTTTGAGAAGTAGGTTGAATCCCTTCAGGGAATGAAGACGTGGGGAGGACGTTCGCACTGTTTGTTTGAAAGGTACGGATTTTCAAGGAGGACTATTTCTAAGGTATGGTTATTTTGCTTTTGTCATAAAAACAGGGGGGTTGACAAGGAGGTGGGGCAGTAAAATGGAGATAACGGGTATCGGTTAGAGAGAAGAAGGGGAGAAAGTTCAAGAAGCAGGGATACTCATTAAAAATGGCAACAGAAGGTTGCATCATTTAGCGGGAAAATGTTGATTTGGGTAAAGAGCAATAACCGCATGTGTAACTATTAATGAATATTACTGAGTCAGATATAGAGTTTAACATCTGTGTTTTCATTTATAGACACTTAAACCCCTGACGAAGAGCCAGAGTAAAGGCTCGAAATGCATTGGGAAATGAAAAGTGACGCTCATGAATTAATCTATGCACATCGTCATGTTGCAGGAGAAGGCCTGGATTGGCATTCCTGTTCCATTAAGAATGAAATGAAGGCATAAGCGTCTTTTTGTGACATGGATACAATTTGAAATAACGATAAACATTGGATTACAATTATACGAATAAACAATTGGGAAAACATGTAAAGTTTGCGGCATTTCATTATGCATGAAGGCTGTGCTCCCGGATGGGGGCAGAGTTCTGCTCCCAATTTTCTGCATTATTACCCTGCGTGGCAAAGGGCTGACCACGTGTCTCGGGAAGCACGCGAAACAAAACATCAATAGAGAAAAGGGAATGAACTTAAAACTGATTGAAGAAGGTGTGCACATCGTCGTCCTGTCTAAATTGAATGTATAACTTCCAACAGAGTCAGGGAGGCGTGGAGAAGGTCCAGTAATTCCAGACTAGAAGTCTTACCTCTATTTCCACTCGCTTGGGTTTGGCTGCACAATATGCTTTCGTTCTGCTTCATCCACATTTGCCACATATGATAAAAAAAATACCTGGTAATTGCGCTCATTACCAACCACGGGCACGTATAAACTAAGCCAGGGATATCAATCTGGCTTGTACAACTAGTTATTTTCTTTTCTTCTTCTCCTTGCATCCTCGCGCCAATTTTTACGTTAGTTATGAGACCCCTCACGTGAAAATCGGTTTATAATATGTAAGCACACGTCATATCGCCTGTGGTGTGAGCTTTGCAGCCACGCAGACCCTGTGAAAGGAGGGGTGGGGAGGGTGAGTAAAGGAAAACAGAGCTTCCTGGATTCAACAAGCATTTACAATGCAATGGTTTCGCCTTTTGAAAAGTTTGAGCTATTGGCATTGTAAATGACAATTTTTATTTATGTGTTGGTTTTGAAAATAAATAAATAAATGGCATTGTCTCTCGCAAATGCGAGACATATAGCATTTGCAATGCAATAGGTCGCGTATTTAAGCGAGTTTGAGCTAATGATATTGCAGATAACAATGAGAGCTCAGGCCAAATTACTAGCACCAATGGTAGGCGGGAAACACAGGCCCCTCAAAGCGAGCAGATTTCCTGTCCTTCCACAAGAAGGGAGGGGGGGCAACCAGACAGGACTTTATAGTGAGTACACATACACACAAACATCTTATAGGACAAACGTTGCACAGAGAGCGTGTCATACACAGATGACAAGCAGTCCTCGCTATGAAGAGGCCGTGTGTGTTGGCACATCTCACAACGGAGGCACGTGTCATGCATAGAGTGGGATAAGTATCTTATGCTGAAGACACAGTTACACTGTGCAGGGAGAGAACGGTCATCTTGCAGTGCGAACATACATCTATCAGAGTGCTGACTGTGAAAGAAAGATGCTTATACTGAGGATATATATTTATATATACACACACACACACCTCACAGTAAACGCACACACACACCTCATAGTGAGTACACGCACATGCCCCAATGAAGGCGGGTGTACAGTGAGAGCACGTGCATCTGACAAAGTATCCAAAGTAAAGTGTCCGGGTACATGAACCTCTCACACTGATGGCTCATGGACACCTTTTCGTGATAGCACACATTCATCTGACAAAGGGCACATGTATGTGGAGATCTCACAGTAGTGACACGCATGCAGCTTTTAGTGAGAGCATCTACATCTGACCCAATGTATAATGTACCGTGCACCTCTCACCGTGATAGCAGCTATGCACCGTATAATGACAGCACAAGTACACCCGATGTAGCGCACACTGTGAAGTGTCCATGTAGGCGTGCACATCACACAGATGTACACCTTATTATAGTGAGAGAACATGTGATTCTCACAATGAGGACACGTGTGCCCCTTATAATGAGAGCACGCGTGCCTCTCACAGTGAAGGGACCTTACACTGGAAGCAGAGGGTCCTCTCACAGTATGGGCACGCCAACACCGTACATTGAGAGAACGTGCGCCTTACACAACAAGGGCATATTTATGCACCTTAGCGTGACAACACTTAGATGTGACAGAGGGTGCACTGTGAGGTGCTCACGGACGCGCACATCTCACAGTGAGGGCACACACGCAGCCTAAAATGAGAGCACAGTGAGGGCACATAAACAACTTATAGTGAGAGCTCGAGGACATCTCACATTGAGGGCAAATCTACACCTTACACTGGGAGCAGAGGGGCCTCTCATAGTATGGGCACACATGCACCTTACACTGAGGGTACAAGTGCACCTCGCAGTGAGGGCACATACTCACCTTATAGTGAGGGTGCAAGTGCACCTTATATCGAGAGCACTTGTAAATATTACACCCAAACGCCATATAGCGAGAGCAAACATGTATCTCCTGTCCAGACCATGCTATACGCTAGAGTGAGACAGCATACATGAGCTCGACCTTACACGCCCAGTGGCAAGGTATATTTACACGCCCTATAGCAAAGGCAAATGTTTACTCTGAGTCCACACAGGGAAAGTAAAAAAGCAAACTGTAAAATAATGTATGAGGCAGCTCTGTGCTGTGGAAGAATTCTCGTACGTCCACATCCCTTCATCTACATGTGTAGTGGGCGAGAGGGGAGGACCTCTCCTGCAGGAGTATATCCCCAAATCTAAAAATCAGTTAAACATTTTGTGCATGCGCGTTGCTCCATCGCTGAATTACATCAAAGAAATGCTCCTAACACGTTTACAGTATAAAACCTTCGGGTGGCAGCAGAGGTAAAGACACTAAACTGCAGACGGCGAAAGTCTTTTGCGCCAACAGGGGGAGGAGTTAGAGGGTTACTGTATCCGGGGAAAAAGAATTGATCGCTAGTCATCCTTCCGAGAAAACACAATTCCGGGTAGCTGAGTGTGCCCGCCCCGACGAACTTTTGAGTTGCAGACTAAAATGCAAACTAAAATGCTGCTTACTTCCGTAGTGCTAGAGTGTGAGCAAGTAGCGACAGGCGCTAGGCCGGGCAGAATCAATTCTACGGTTTTATGGGACCTGTTAAATCAAGGATGAAATTCGAGT
This sequence comes from Lissotriton helveticus, assembly GCF_964261635.1. Lineage (NCBI taxonomy): Eukaryota > Metazoa > Chordata > Amphibia > Caudata > Salamandridae > Lissotriton > Lissotriton helveticus. The sequence goes on along the minus strand of NC_136069.1, from coordinate 748,872,613 downwards.
TGTTTTGACCAGTCCTGCGGAGTCCACAGGGAGATTTGTGATTAAGTCTCGGACACTCGACTCTCACAGCCAGTGAAGGCAATTCTAAGGTGCCCACTTTCAAAGAAAACAAGGAAAGGCACGGACAGCGGGAGGGGGGGCAGGAAAGGCACGGACAGCGGGAGGGGGGCGGGAAAGGCACGGACAGTGGGAGGGGGGGCGGGAAAGGCACGGACAGCGGGAGGGGGGGCGGGAAAGGCACGGACAGCGGGAGGGGGGACGGGAAAGGCACGGACAGCGGGAGGGGGGCGGGAACGGCAAGAAAAAGCACTCACCTGGACTTCTTCCGGCGGTGGCCGGCCTGCAATGACCAAAACAAACCTTCCCCCCCCCCAAAAAAATAGGAACCGCCCACCACCGCAATGACGTTGTCAAAGGGGCAGGATGAGTAAAAATGGCCGGAACACCCCCGAATCTGCTCCGCAATTGACGGACAGATCTCTGTTCCAATGGCTAGCCTCCATTTATGGAGCTAGCCAATGGAACAGAGGGCGGATTCCCAAACCACATACTGTAAACATTAGATTTCGCCTGCGCCGAAAAGCTGCGCGGTGCGCAGCTTTCGACGAGGCGAAACCTAAAAACCACTTTTTATTGCCCCCGGCAGAGAACTTCGCAAAGCTCGCGCTGGGTGGAGGCAAATCCGACGAAGCCACCATTTGACATCATACTGTACAACCATAAGTAGCTGTGGTCAACAAGAACCCAGCGAAGACAGGGTGACTTCGTACAACTAAACACCCCAAACATTCAACACATTAAAAGAAAATGATGCAGTAAGTGCAGGAGCTTTGCACATTGCTCTGGGAGCAGTGATTCAGAAGAACACTGCAAACGTTGCCAACGCAGAAGGTAAACCATTGAATGAATGAATGAATTAAATAAAATTTATACCGCGCAACTAAAACCCGAAGGCATCAAGGCGCCTAACAAACAGATCAGAAAACAAAAGGCAGAGCACAACTACAAATATGCCTTCGCGAAAAGATGAGTTTTCAGCGCCTTTCTAAATGACTGCATGGTGGGAAGGGACTTAAGTTCCATCGGGAGAGTATTCCAAGACTTAGATGCTAGCGTAGAAAAAGCTTTGACACCCCATTTAGCTCTACGGGTGCGTGGTACCGATAACAAAAATTTGTTGGAGGAGCGCAAGTTCCTAGAGGGACTATAAAGGGACAGGATGGACCCAATCCCAGTAGAACTACCTCTAGCCAAGGCCCCGTAAGTCATGCACAGAGTTTTGAAGCAAATACGATCTTCAATGGGAAGCCAGTGTAGCAGTTTTCTGGCAGAGGTGGCCGAGGCACGTCTAGGAAGATCTAATACAAATTTGGCCGCCGCGTTCTGGACCAACTGCAAGCGCTGCAACAGACCCTTATTTAGTCCCGCGTACAGCGCATTACAGTAGTCCAGACGGGAGCCAATAAGTGCGACCACGACTTGTTTTCTGGCCTGCTGGGAGAGATAGTGTCTAATTATCCTCAATACATGGATTATACCCCAGCAGGTTGAAACCGTTCTATTGACCTGTTGACGCATGCTGAGGGTAGGGTCAATCAGAACTCCTAGATTTTTGGCCAAAGAGGCCGGGACAGGACAAGTTCCCAGTGAGTCCGGCCACCAGCTTGCTGACCATATCTCCTCCTTCCCTCCGAACACCATGACCTCCTTCTTCTCCCCATTTAGTTTCAATGAATTGTGAATCATCCATTGCGCGACTGCCTCCATACAAGATCTAAAATTGGAGGCAGTCGTGCTGGCCGACTGGGAGAGAGAGACGAGGATCTGGGTGTCATCAGCATAGGAAACTACCTCCATCCCGAAAGATCTAATCAGTCTAGCAAGAGGGGTCACATAGATGTTAAAAAGGGTCGGGCTTAATGCCGACCCCTGAGGGACCCCACAATGCACAGACAGGGATGGAGATAGGAAATCCCCCAACATCACCCTCTGCTCTCTCTGATCGAGGAACGAGGTCAGCAAACGCAGGGCAGACCCCTCAACACCAATCTCCCTCAGACGAGATGTTAAAACCGAGGGAGAGAGGGTGTCGAAGGCCGCCGTGAGGTCTAGCAGGATCAGGAGGGTGGTCAAGCCCCTATCGGCACGTGTGCGGATATTATCCAGCACTATGGTAAGGGCCGACTCGGTGCTATGTTCCCTCCTGAAACCATGCTGAGAGTAATCCAGCTGACCCGAACTTTCCACGAAACCCACGAGATGCTTATTCAGATGGGTTTCAAGCATTTTCGCAGGGGCAGGGAGCAGTGAGATCGGGCGGAAGTTTTTTAATACTCCAGGGTCAAGAGATGGTTTCTTAAGCAAAGGCTTTACCACAGCCCTCTTCCATTGCTGAGGGAAGATGCCGTCCGTTATCGCCCTGTTCATAATTTCAACCAGGGAGGGAAGGAGAGATTCCCTGCACTGCTTAAGAATCCTAAGCGGACAGGCATCTAATGGGGAGCCCGACCTGGTTTTATTCAGGAGATTTTCTAACTCCTGAAGAGAGAGAGGAGGAAAGACGGCAAGGCGCCTCTCAGCAGAAACTGGTGCAGAAGCAGAAGGGAGAGAGGGCACAGTGATAAGAGTCCTCTGCAGCTCTAAAGCTGAATAAATATCAGCGATCTTGGTCTGAAAGAAGAGCGCTATGTTGTTACAGAGTTGCTGAGAGGTAATAACAGGGTCCGGGGTCTGCAAGGATGAAAGGGAATCGACAATCTTGAAGAGCTCTTTCGGGGAGGAGAGTTTCATTGGAGAGTTTTCCATTAATATCCCGTTTTATAAATTGCTACGACAGCGTACTGGTCTTAGAAATCAATGTATCCTAATCAAAGACGTGCTGGGGTAAGAGCAGACAGATCTCGTGACTGCTGATGCGGACGTTCAGGCCCAAATCAGACTAAATAAGGCAGGAGGAGTAGTTGTTGCTGAGCCGTCCTGCTTGTTTAGTGACCTCTGTGATGTTGTTTTACTGCTGTGAGCCTACCACTGACACCTTAAATGAGAGCCAGGGTCTTCTGGCCTCTTTTGGCTCTAGAACATGTCTTGTGTTATTGGTTTTTTTAACTCCGTGTTCACCGTTGATATAGCTCCTTCTCACAAGGGTATATGAGGAAGTGCACCAGTTAACAAAGGAGGGGTTACCTTTAAAACATTTTTTAGATGATCCAAGATAACACAATGCAGGTCAGGAGAGCTTTAGAAGGACACACAGACATCAACAAGGTGCTCTTCCTGCCTAAACCCCTCAATTCTGGAAACTGTTACAAGCTGCAAGCGAGCAGAGTGCACATTCCCATGGCACAAAGTGCTTAGATTGTCATAGTGGTAACAAGGAGCTTTGATAAAACACTGAGACTGGAACTAACCCGATGCCTTCAGCGTGGGGGTGATATGTAGGTTGACAAGATTGGCTCTGTAGGAGTTAATGTGCTTCAAGCAAACCCAATATGCAGAGGAAGCGCATATCAAAATGTAGTCGCCTGGAAAGCTCTCAACTTACATCTTGCCTCTGAGATCAAGAGAATGTCCCTACTGCTGTATCTAAAAGCTTGGCTCATAGCACAAAAACAGTTTCTTGTGGAGATATGTATAAAGGAGCATAGAATAACTCTTAATCAGGAGGAGGTAATGCAGCAGTCACATTCCTTCAAAAACTGAATCAAATATATATTTTGTTTCCTAGGGTCAACAGAGCCACTAAACTATAAGGATTTTGCAGTCAGGCTAGTTGGTACACTGGGAGTCAGACGTACACATTTTTCGTTAATCGAGGCTCTAACCACTGGTATTGAGTTGCGCTTTACCGTAGGCAGCTATGCACCAGCACCTTTCAACTAACGGAGGTCCCCCCTTAGTGGCTGCATGTGACAGTGAAGGGGGATCCACATGCGAGGGTGGGAGCCCTCCGGTCTCCTATTTAATCCAATAGCACTGAGGGTTAAAAAATGCCCTCTGTGGCAAGGTTGAAAACCCTCACACTGGCTGGTCGGTTACTTTCAGAGAGTGCTTTAGACACCTTTGGGAAATTCAGTGATCAATTTCCAATGAATTCATTCGCTAAATCAAAAGTGCTTTGGTGGGCTTTCATTTTATGCACAAAGCAAACAAATTAATGTACCGGTGAAAACATATATTCAAATGCCTGCGTTATGGCAAATACTTATTAATGCATCATCCAAGCACTACCTATGCAAGTCTAGACAAATTATTGCAGCTTTCCGATTCGTAAAATACCAGGTATTTCTGACCAATAATAAAGAAAAGCAAACCCGGACACATGTTTTGGTCTGATTAGAGTTCAGAGGAAAAAAGTATAGTTGAGAAAGGATCAGGTCCCAAAATCAAAATCAACAAGCATTTGCAATGCAATAGGTCTCACATTTACTTGTATTCTTGAATTATGCAGAATGATGAATACACGAGGGAGAGTGTTGGTATGTGGCATGGAGTAGATTTATGTGGAGTGTAATTATGTGGTATCGAGTGGTGTATAAATATGTTGTGTGGCATGTAATTGTGTGAAATCGAAATGTGTGGTGTGGCATGGTGTGGAATTATGTTGAGTGTAAATATGGGGCACGTTGTTGAGTTCAATTTTGATGTGTAATTATGTGTTTTGGAGCTGAGTGGATTTATGTGGAGTGTAAATATGTGGAGTGAAGTGTAACTATGTAGGCTGGAGTGTAGTTATGTGGAGTGGAAATATTTGGAGTTGAATTGTGTTGCATGTAATGGAATTATGTGGCACGGAGTGGTATGTGAAGTGGAATTATGTGGCATGGAGCGAAGTGGAAATACGAGGAGTTAAATATGATGGATTGGCATTATGTGGTATGTTGTGGAATAAAGTGGAGTGGATTTCTGTGGTTTGGAATTAGTAGATGGAGAAACGTGTTGTGTAGTGGAATTATGCTGTGTGCATTTGTGTGGACAGGTTTTCACTAATGTTTAGTAGGTCAAAATAGCCTGCAAGTCGTGTGCCAGGGTTGTATACAATGTGATAGAGACCTACTTCATAAAAGTAACCTTTTTCAAATGGCATAATGTGTCATAATTGGATTGCACACAACATTTTGTGGCTCCTGTATTTTCAAAAGCTATGTAGGAGTGAGAAGGGAGTTCCACAACAGCAAATAACCCTATACGTACAAACACAATCAGGGTGCTACAGGGCACACGCAGAAGCTACTATATTAGGTGATGGGTTGGTAAGCATCATTGCTTCTACTGAAGACCATGCAACCAATTTCACAATACAAAATGATATGAACCCCTCGCCAAAGTTTGGAAGGGAAATGTGTAGCAATACTTATTATATTTCTCAAGTTTCGATTTAAATTGCACAAAAAAGCTTTAAAAAACCTATCATTTCAACACAAGTTCACTCCGGTCTGTTATCGGCTCAACCCGACTGCCCAGGTTTGGAGAAAGCCCACTGTAAAGAAACACGGAGATAAGTGTGAATGAAGCATATTATAGCCTTTATAGTCATTAAGGTGGGGGAGGGGGCGCGCGGGGAGTTCTTGCCAAATGGAAATGAAAGAGGCCAACAGAAAGGAAAGGCAGACAACTAAATTGAGGGAGAGGAACGGTACACAGGGATGGTACCGATGCAGAAAACAAAGAGACGCAGGAACCGTGCTCGAAAAAAAAGACCACAGAGGCGGAAGAGAGGGGGGGCGGGCAGGTAGAAGTGGAGCCAGTGTGCGACGAGGCGAGAAAGCAAACAGACAGAACGATGGAAGACAACAGGGACGGGGCGCATACAACAAACATGAGTGCATATTGCGACACATGGGGACACGTATCAAGTGCAAAACAAAAAAATACACTGCCCTGGCCCCTGCCGACCCCCTACAAATCAAAACATTGCAAATTAAAAAATGCAAAACTACTCCAGACACAAGAAGAGGCACCGCACCCACTGCTGAAGATGGACCTGAGATGTCAGAGAGAAGACCACCTAGATCTCGTCCCCACACCATCTCGCAACGCTAAATCTATTGAAATGGATTCACACCATGTGGAAACCCCAAGCACCAGCCACCGCCTCCAGGGTTCACAGAACGGAGCCCCCACCACGGTGCCACAGCTGGCAAGGTCCGAGCTCCACCACGTGCAACATCTCCATGCCCTCGGTGTGCCTGTGTGAAAGTTCCCGAGAGACACCCTAATGCGAGCAAACCAAACCACCCATGTCCGTGCAATGAGGCAAACAAAAGCCCCATTTGTGAACCGTAGTGGACACCCAACCACAGAGCCAGCCATCACGGTGCCACAGCTGCCAAGTTCCGAGCTGCACCACGTGCAACATCTCCATCCCCTCGATGTGCACGTGTGAAACTTCCTGAGAGACACCCCAATGCGAGCAGACAAAAGCAGCCATGTCCATGCAACGAGGTAAACAGAAGCCCCATTGTGAACCGTAGTGGACACCCAACCCTGCCCCTCCCCATTCAAGATGTGGGCTTCCTAGCTTCAACACACAGGTGACTATGACACAAAATGCACTGCCAGTCTTGAGTCCCACACACATACTCCGAAGCAACACAATTCTCTTCTTGCTCGGTCAGCACAAAAAAAAAATATTCGTCCTGCATAGCCGACCTCACCCATAGCTCTCTCGCCAGACAAACCAAACTCAACTGTCCTCTTCGCAGACACATCCAAGCAACAACAAGCACAAAGGGAATGGAAGTATGCAGGTGCACAACTGCCCGCTTGCTGAAGGCTGCCTTGGGAGCCGGCTCCTGCGGGTTGCTTCAAAGTGAAATTGATCCAAAGCGAAACAGAAGCTCACAAGTGGTGCGTGCGCGCACGCCACTGCGAGCCATGTCCACTTGGTGTCTATTACGCGCACCAAGCGCTTAATAGACACCAATAGGCCGTTGGTGCGCGTAATAGACACCAAAAGGCCCTGGGCGGAGCAACGCTCCCGCCTTTGGCCATTTGTGTGCAGTCTTTTATAAAAAGACACACGCAAAGGCCAATAGCTGCCCACAAAAGGAAAAGCACATGCACGAGCGTGTGCAATTCCTAGGGCAGCGTGAAAACCCCAATTTTTCACATACTAAAGAGCTCGCGCTGCAAGCACTGCTGAGCAGCACAACGCAGGGCGCGAGCCCTAAACACTCATTGAAGCCTCACCATTCTCTAGGTGCCATTTAATCAAAGTACATGTACTCAAACCACAAAATAGCATTTGCCCTCTGTCCATTTGATCACACACGTACATTTCTAACTTTCCCACATAAAGACTAATGATGAGGTTTGGCAGCCACCAATATGGTGTCCTCCAAGCCTGCCAGGCAACCAGCCTCTATCAATAATCTGTATGAAATCCAGGCGTGAGTTCAGAAATGGGCTGCCAGGCTCTTAACTGGAGTTGCTGAACTCCGTCCTATCATTCCAGGGTCATGTGTCCTGATTGGCCGCATACATTTATAGAGCTACATCAATGGGATTCCAAAACTGTCCTGCTCCCTATGATAGTGTCAGTAGTAGATCTGGCACAGTTAAATTAGACGTTCCAAAGTGCTTAGCTGGTGGAATGTTGCACCAGATCAGCTATATTATTAAACTCCACTACAAAATAACAGTAAAAGAAATCTGTCTCAATGTTTGTGGTGTTGTTAATTAGGAATTTTCACAAACGGAAAGCAGCGGCGAATGACGCTTTCTTACTGTCTGAACTATTCTCGAACATCAAATCACTTTTCAAAGACATAAAAAAATGTATGCCATGTTTGGATGCCATATGGAATAATATATTAAATACTGTATACATTTGTAAGAAAGTGATAAAAAGCTCATCACCGGTCTCAGTTTTGATGTACAGTTAAGAAGAACCTGGGCCTTCACTGCCGCTCTAAGACTATGGCATTGCCTTCATTCTCACTGGGAATTGGATAATCCATCTAGAGTTAAAAAAAAAACGCACCCAAGTTGCATTCCCCTTTCAACCTTGCTCAAGTCTTTCTTCTGGCGCTCTTGCACCACGTGATCAAAGACGCTCAATACATTTTGTTTTCTACTCAGACACACGCTACCACACTATGGGTAACATCAACTCTTGCATCGTATTTAAATAGTTCTTCCTAATGCACTCTAAAACACTAAGTATTACATTAATGTACAAAAACAAATCCTCATACATGACATCTGTTGTTTACTGGGAACATGACACCCGCTAATGTAAATTCTCATTAAAAAAAATATTACTTGTGTGGAATTTCTAAACACCGTGCAAAAAAAGCCAGCTTATGGAGCTGCATTAACCAGAGAATGCTGCGGTGTACTTAAAGTGACTAAAATATTATGGTCAACACACATCCACGTTGGGACACAGAAAAATCTTTTATTTTCATCAATAAAACCTTATTTCAAAACCCCAGATGTTAAGTCATGCAGTACTTTGGATGAAATATTAACATTACCTGTACATTACTAACAGTGCATGCATGCAACATTAACTATCCAGTCGGCTTCAGGATAAATTCACAAAGGAATTTCTTGGCACAAACTCATCCAACCTTTAATTTAAAAAAAATAAAACACTTCTGCCGGCCTTCTCTACTTGCTTCTCCGATGAGTCAAGGAACCAGGAAGCACTCAGGCTCCCCATAGCCAATCACAGCAATGCAACATTATGATTTGTCTGAGCACCCTGAATTGGCGCTCAGATGGGGACTCGGGGCTGGGTCCATACCAGGCTGTGTAATGCAGCTTGATGGGGAACATGCTAAGTGTGCTTTACTGTTTGGCCAGTCCCAGTGGCCGGCCAAGTACTCATGTGCATTTAATGTGCACAAACCACTCCTCCCCTGTGCTTACAGCCCTGCCCTGCTCTAACCCAGCAAAGAACCTGCAAAAAATTAAATGATAATTATTATTATTTTATTTCTGTTGCTCAAGGAGCAGTGGGGCAACGCTCTCGCGCCTTAGCATACTTCTAAGATGCAAAATTGTGCTTGATGCATTGCAATGCAAGCCCTCGATGAGAGGTGAAACGATATGGCAACCAGCCAACAGAATGAGGTGAGAGAGAATGAACCCTCTGTACGAAGCCAAACCCCTCTCTATGTGTATTTTAAATATTGGTAAAAATAGGTCTACTAGAGAGCTGCGCAGTCAAGTCAGAATATACACTACTCTAGGGCTGGACAAAGTGTCATTACCTCTGCTTCCTGCACCAGGACTGCACCTCGGGCATGCTGTGTGGCCATGAAATGCCGATTGTCACAGGATAACAATTTCGTATTTAAAATGTTATAATTCTATCATTTTATATTGTCTGTCTTAAGTTTGAGTTATGGAGTTCTGCACAGCCATTCCCTGATTTTAGCCACATAATATGGCCGCCGCGTGTATTGATTTAAAGCTCCATAATTTTAGCCTGCAGCTTGACAAAAAGGGCTTGCCTATTAATCAGCAAAGCTTCTCATGAAAGGAAAACACGGTTTTTCAAACGCTGGGTAACATATGTCAGGCGTGTATTAGCTGTTAATTGAAATTAACTACCACTGGGCGTATGAATGCCTCAGAAGTCATTCAGGGAATCTTTAAGTCTGATGGGTTTAGAGCACAGTGAGTCCCTGGAACCAGCGCGGAGGTGGAAAAGTAGCAGCGCCTGAAATTTCAGCAGCAGATGCACATTCTCAGCAGCCATTGATGCAACTATAAACACGGTTGAAAAGTCCATCGATCGGTGTGCAATCTTAAGATTGTGCTATCTTGTGTTGTGGTTGCCTGTATACAATACCCGAAAGAGCAGCAATTGCAGAATTTCAAAATGGCCTTCCTCCTTATTACTATAACCCTAACCATCAGTCATACTAATGTTTGGGCTGCGCATAAAATTGATCTGTCAATGTCAAAACCAAGGCAAGACAAGTGGTGATTGAAACAGTTTTGATCAAAGCAAGAGCCAGGAAAAGGGACGCACTTTAAGTGGGGAATTTCAGCTGCAATCAGGCCGGCGGTAGGGGCTAACTTGTTTGGGGTCATGAGCAACTTTATCAAAAATTGAATTAGACCCATTAAATGTTAGTGATTTATGAATCTTTCCCCTCTGTATGAGGTCGGAGCTTGAGAAGACTAAGATTCATATATAGAAATGAGTGAACAAAAAAATCTCTCTGAATTTCCGAGTTCCCTATAAAATAAGTTGATTGCAATCTTTATGATATAGAGAAATACTCTCTGTACTGCTGAGGAACTTGCACTTTGTGTGACATGAGACTAAAATAAGCCACATAGGCCGCTAAAGCTCTGAAGAACAAGCATTTTCAATGCAATAGGTCTCGCATGTGCGAGAGTTTAAGCTATTGGCATTGTAAATGACAATGGCTTATTTATGTGTTTTTAAAAGCAGCACACATATAAAAGGCATTGTTATTTATAATGCCATTAGCTCAAACTCTTGCAAATGCAAGACCACTTTAATGGTGGCTACGCCCGCATCTTTAGACGCTGCTTGCCGTACTCAGGTTACAGTGGGCATTGTCTAAAGACAGGGGCGTGGCCAACATTAAAGTGAAGGGGCGGTATAGGGTGTTTTCAACTAAAAAGAAGCAAAGAAACAAAGGTTCAGTAGCGCAGCCGCTAAAGTGAAAGCGGGTGTACTGTAAATTAAAGAAAAAAAAAAGCCGCGCCTGCTATAGTTAAAGCAGACCGGGCTGTAAATTAAATATATACATTTATATTAGAACTATCAAATCGGGCGGCCTGCTGCCTTGTAGGAAAGCACGTTGTGGGTGGAATAGTGTTAGATTATTAAAGAAAATAGTGCTCTTAGCTTTGATAAAGAAGATTGTGTGAAAACACAAGTAAAAAGTATAGTCCTAAAATGTAACTGACGATTCTAATGATTCACTGATGGAGGCAGTTGACTCTGGATGACAGAGCTATGCATGATATGTGAGTTCAGACAATAAAATTTGTTGTTAAAAAGAAAAAAAGTATAGTCCTCTTGGGAGGTTACAAATGCTGAAAAGGAGGCACCAAAGAGCCTATTTATCAATCAAAAGGAACGATTTTGAAAGGACAGTAACAGGAGCCAATTGAATAGATGGACGGGAAATGGGTGGAGCTTGTATCACATAAATGAATACAGCATGCCTCGAAGAGCATCACATTCGCTGCCCAGGCTCGACCTAAAAACATTTAGGATACATTTGTTTCTCCTATTTAAGAAAATACCTAAAACCAAGCGCAATTTGAAGAACATATACTACTGGTCACTTTATCAGAAAGCTGGACATGACTGCCATTGAAAATGTCATTTAACATATGTACCACCCAGAGGCCTGCACTATTATATTGGCACATCGCTACTTTATGTATGTATTCGCCATGCACATAAAATCCGTCAAAGAGGTACAGCATCAGAACTTAGCTCTCAGATTGGTAGGAGCGAGCCAACACTCCCACATTTCATTGTCTCTCTGCCCCAAACATATTCCAGGAACCGCTTGAACAATAAAGCTTGCTTACCAACTACATTTATGGTGCTTTTTAAACAGAAATTACTTTTTACATTCAAAAGGTATAATTATTGTATCTACTGGCTGATACATAAACATACAAACAGCACTTTGCCCAGCGATATTTCTCAGGATGAATATGATGGTTGGACTCATCGAAGAACCATAGAGTGGAATTTGTGTCGTCCTTTGTTGGGTGGTTTTCTGGTCTTAGTTCACTCCTTCCTATTCTTGTGTTAGTTCAACCTTGGAGTATTATTTCTAACTCGATGAGTTCCATCCTTCTGCTGAGAAGAAGGGACAACCCCCCCATAGCACAGGGATGGTACAGTAAGAGAAAGTGTGATGTTCTTACGAAATTCAAAGGGGTGAACAGGGAGGTGGGCAAGGAAGAAGGCATCAGCAGTGGCAATTTTTTTGGCTTTTGAACAGTGAAAACATTGAGACCAGCCTAACCAACACAGATGATTTGGGGTGCCGCTCGAAGGCCACTGACTTTGCCGTTTCTTCCCTGTTGCTGCCGAGGAGTGCTGCGGATTTCAATTCCTGAAGGGATTACCGGGCGAGATTTGCACGGGCGTGCAGCGGGACTGCGAGGACCAGGGGGCCAAGTTCCACCTTAGTGGCCACACCTGGGTCCTCTTCTCGCTCCGCCCCCCGCCTACTTCAACGCCTCGCGGCCCCCGCTCCGCGGGTGCCGCTCGAAGGCCACTGACTTTGCCGTTTCTTCCCTGTTGCTGCCGAGGAGTGCTGCGGATTTCAATTCCTGAAGGGATTACCGGACGAGATTTGCACGGGCGTGCAGCGGGACTGCGAGGACCAGGGGGCCAAGTTCCACCTTAATGGCCACACCTGGGTCCTCTTCTCGCTCCGCCCCCCTGCCGTTCCCCCTCCTATCATCACCACTCTGTTAACTATTTGAAGGAAGCAGTATAGAGCGCACGCGGGACGCGCGCGCGGGACCGAGCCCGGGTCGTTCGAGGACGGTCGAGACCGGACCGGACCACCTCCCATATCACGCCTGTGACCCCCCCTCCTTATAACATCTTAAGGACATTGCCCGCATCCACAAGCAATGAGTAATATGGAGACAAGGAGTAAAGCCAATCTGGATGGCGCTGGGCCTATCACGCCTGCAACGGCCCAAGGTAAAATTGACAATTACTTTCTTAAGGCGGGTTCCCTGCTGATTGATGACATCACTGTTTTAGAAAGACGCATCTCCCAAGAAATCGAGTGGGTTAGGAGATCATCTATGGGCATTATAGCGTTGGCCAAAACCCCTGAGGAAAGGCGGAATATAGTTGGTTCGCTGGATGGAGTTCGTGGAGGGGACCAACCACCCACTAGTCTAGATCTCTCAGAGGAAACCCTAAGTGACCTCGAAGACATGAGTCTACTGTCACTTCCACTGACCCAAATTGCACAACCTCCAATTTCCATTATTGTGGGGGAACACAACGAACTAATTCCTAACTCATCTAGGGAAGAACCGCCACTGGTAACGAACACCTTAGATGTAATTGATTCATCAAGTACAGCTAGGGGTGCAAGGGAAGGAGCAATACAGAAAAGGAAAATGGGGAAACCGAGTTACAGAGAAAGGAAGGCGAAAAAGTCGAAGTTAAGTACAACACTTAATAAATCCAGTACTGACAATATTAGACACGAGACTCCAACACCAGTTAGAACGGAGCTCCCTCCCCCAGTTATTGCTCCCAACATATCCATCATACTTCCACCTCCCATAACAGAGAATAACTCGGAGTTACCCGAAGAGGATATTACACTTGCAGACATAGGAAACCTGCTTAGGTCATTGCTCAGTCCTATAGAAGCCCGCCTGATTAAAATAGAAGCGAGGCTTATTAAATTCGAGAAATCTACCTCCCAGTTCATGGATAGTTGGAAACCTGTGAACACCTGCCCCATAGTACCTAGTGTAGACCCAAAACACAAGAAGGGCCTCGAGTCTCAGAACTCGACTAAGAAAAACGGGGCTGAAAATGCTAAATCCTCAACTATAACTGCAAACTCAAAACCAGTTCATCACCACGCATCCATTCTAAAGCAAAATAATCCCCCTTCCGGAGCTCAACAACCAGCTACACCTGTGGGTGAATTCCACAAACAACTCCCTTGCTCACAGCAAACAGCTGCAGCTACCGATGCAACTCAGTCACAGTTACAACATACAAGTGCATCCAAACTTCCACTAACCAATACACAAAACCCCCAAGATCATAACACTACATTCCAAAAAACACAAAAAACAGTAACAGTAAACCTCCCACCAGAGGTAGCTGCATACACCGTTATTCTAGCTGGGGCTCCGGAGCTAAAAGCTGCGACAAGCGAAACAGGGGCCTCGCTAAAAAATAAAGTAATTAACTGGTTATCCACATATAGACCACTTCCCAGAGGCATGACAAGCGATATTCGTATGGTAAGGAGAGTTTCATGGGTAGGGAAGACGCCCAAATCTATCGACTGTATACTAGTCAGTTTTAAAGAACAAGGAACAGTTTCCTATATTTGTGGTTGCTTCCCAGAGGACGAAGGAAATAACATCCACCCACTCCCTCTCTCGTTCTTTTACCCATTAAACACCCACACAGCTAACGACCAGAGATGGGGACACACACATGAACCACAGGGAAACTGGGGGGGAAACCTGGGAGCGAGGAGAAACCCTTATAATCAAATGCGAATGGCATCTAGCTACCCTTTGATTCACGATGAGGCTCAGGGATGGGAGACTGTCAAAAGAAGAGGAATGGGAAGGGGTGGCTCTGAACGAGGAGCAACTTGGCCCCTCAGACATTACCAGCCCCCATTTTTGCCGATCTTCAATCGATTTGATTGTCTTGAAATGGTGGATTGACAGCACGCTTCCGAAGACAGGGCACCCCCGTACCCACTCGAGCAAGCCGCATCTAACTTCTCTGATGACGGCGGGCATAAACCTTCCGACCCTATCCATCGGGAGGAGCATTCTGCTCCCAGTAATTCAGAGACTCCCCAACAGAGAGTAGATAGGGCATCTGAACCAGAGGGTCCATACAGGGGACAAGGGCCGATTCAGGGGACATCCCCAAAAGCCCATATAAATTTAATGACAAACTATGGTGCGAAGGGAAACAGCCAGTATGTCCCTCAAATATTAAAGCTGCTCTCATGGAATGTCGCAGGAATGGCCAACAAAATAGATTCCCAATTATGGGCTGAATTAATTAACTCCAAAAGTGTTTGCCTCTTCCAAGAGACCTGGGCAAGAGAGGAGTATACCTATAGGGGCTTTGAGACATTTGCGATACCAGCAATATGGGGTGGGAGAGGCCGACCACCTGGTGGTCTAGCAATCTGGGTGGCATCAGATCTGGGCTGTACAGCTCCATGATATAGCGTGGACTCAGAAGACATACTGGCTGTCCTCCTTGAATGGCCTAGATCATTCAAATTAATCATAATAAATGTCTACTCTAGACCAGTTTCCATATCCAGCACCATTGTAGAACTGTCCTCTCTTCTAGAAGCTATTCCAGAGGGTATATCATACTTAGTAGGGGGAGACTTCAATTCGCATTTTGAACCACTACCGGGCCTACTTGATGGACCCTCCCTAGAGGAGGATTCAAGTTGGCAGGTTCCACCGACAGAGGCCCCCCTCCGAGAGCATGGACACCATTAGCCGTGCAGATAAATATGCTTACCCTTACCCATGGCCTTAGGGCTTGCAATGGTCGTGTCAAGTCCGATATCCCGAGCAAATGCACGTACAATAAAACCGGGAGAGAATCTAGATTAGATTACTTTCTGGTACAGCTACATGCTTGGAAAAGGGTGGTTGACTTCAGTGTAACATCTAGAGAGGACAGTGACAACAATGCTTTGGAACTGGAATATGCCATCCCCCGCATGGAGGATCGGGAATTAAACAAACAAAAGCCCAGAGAAGGATACCTCCTAGAAAACAACAGAAGGAGGATAAGATGGGAAAAGCTATCCACTGGTGAAGACAAGCTAGCTACCCTCTACGCTAGGATTATCCCAATCCTCGCTGAGGCATTTCACCTTTGGGCCCCAGCGTGCAGGCAGTAAAATAGAGAGGACCTTGCCCACGTACATGAACAATTAATACAAACACTTGAGGCAGACCTCTTCAGCAGCAGACCACCCAGGACCCATGGATCACATAAAGGCACTTGGTATAATACCTCATGCCGAAATGCCAAACGTGACCTTCTATTTATTATTAAAGCTGGAGGTCCAAGGGAGGAGATCCGCATTAGAAGGAGGGCGTACAAAATACTCGTGGCTAATGCTAAGATTGAGTGGGATCTCCAACACTGGGAGAATCTCTCGGAGTTATTAGTAACAAGAGACTCCCATAAATTCTGGTGAGTAGTCAACCATGGTTCTGAAGACCTTCCCTCGGCAACCGAACCAAACATCGCCCCTAGTGTCTGGCAAAATCATTACCAGTCACTATATTCCTCGGAGCCTGGAGGGATAGAACCTCCGCCTCCCACCATCGGAGACAATCAGGCCTCGGATCCTTTCACTGAGAAAGAGATTAGGATGGTGATAGCAGGGTTATCCTCAGGAAAGGCACCTGGCCTGGACGGGGTGCCGGGCGACCTATTTAAACAGGAGCCAGGAATATGGGCACCCTATCTGTTAGTGTTATTCAATGCAGTGCTTGGGGGGATGGAAATACCTGATACTTGGCTGGGGGCGGAGGTGGTCCCGATTTTTAAAAAGGGCTCGCCTCTGCTCCCAGTCAATTATCACCCAATAAGCCTCATTGATGTCTCCCAGAAGTTATTTGGCAGATTAATACTTAACAGGTTACAATCTTGGATGGAGGAGACCGATATCCTAAGTCCTCTGCAGGCGGGATTTAGAAAAGGAGTTTCTACAGTTGATCAAATACTCCGATTGAACATCATTTATTGGAAGACAGTACTGATCGAAGGCGGCACATTATACGCGGTCTTTGTGGACCTCCGTGCTGCCGTCGATCTGGTCCCACGGGCCAAACTGTGGGAGGTACTGTCTGAGCTGGATGTCCCAGGAGATATCCTCCACATCTTAATTAGATTGCACACAGACAATTATGCCCGAGTTAGATGTGGGAAAGGTGGTAGGTTGACGGAAAGGTTCCCCGTTCGCAGAGGGGTACGGCAGGGCTGCGTTTTGGCCCCGACACTGTTTTGCCTCTTTGTGAACGGGGTCATAGAGCATCTGAGCAGGATTCCCAACATTGATGCACCACAATTGAACGGCAGCAGGGTGCCCGCAATCATGTTTGCGGATGACACCCTGCTGCTGTCCAAATCGCCAATGGGGTTACAGAGGGTCTTGAATGGGTTCTTGGGTTTCTGTAATGAAAGGGGCCTTGAAATAAACCCTTCAAAAACAAAATTTATGATCCTTAACCCCAAGCCCAAAAATTGCCCAAACCCCCGCCTAGGCTCTACATTTCTGGAAAGGGTCCACACAATAGAATATCTCGGAATAACCCTAAACCAGAATTTAACATGGCTGGCACACAAAGCAAAAGCAACCACAAAATTAGCTCAGAGGGCGGGAGGCATTACAAGAATTGCTAAGAAATCCCCTCTTCGCCCGCTGGTACCTGCCATTCACATTTATAAAGCTCAAGCTCGGGGGGGCATCATCTATGGGGGCGAGCTTTGGGGTCATACTCAGCAACACACTATACAGGTTGCAGAAAATAATTTTATTAGACAACTGGCTGCACTCCCCCCAACCACCCCGCTTCTGCCCCTAAGACTGGACTTGGCACTGCGACCAATTACTGAGGAATTGGGCCTTAAACCGTTGACCTACTGGCGTCGCTTGTGGAGCAGTCAGGACCTTGTAAATTATAGAAATGAGTTGCAGGAATTTCTTAGGTTAACCAATGCCACCAAAATTCCCTGGTTAAAGTATATCAGGGATATGTGCACGACTCTTGGAGTGCCAGAGCAATGGACAGAGCCGGAAAGTGCGTCCACGAGGATTTCTAGAAAAGCACTTTCAAATCTATTCTATAGCTTTATGCTCCAAAAACATTGAACTCCACCCGGGAAGGGTCTTTAACCGACACCTTCATCAAAACAAAAGACTTATATTGCCACGAATACGTATTAGATGGCATGACACCAGTATTCGCACGGAAGATCTATATGCAATGGAGGTATGGATCTCTCCCTTTAAGGTTCTTTACAAAATCCTGGGCTGGCAGTTTGGAGTCAGGGGTCTGTCCGGCCTGTGCATACAAACTGGAAAGCGATCTACACGTGGTCTTGTTCTGCAGAGCCTATAGTAGAATTAGGAGTTACTGGTTGGTCCCTCACTTAAAAAACCTGGGCTTCAGAACATATGCTCCGGCCTACAGAGTTTTAAAGACCGATCTATCTGCACCAACAGTGTTTGCTATGGCAAAATTCCTGACCGCAATGTGGCGAGTGCGTGCAAGAATAATCAAGGACACTATAACTGTGTGAATAACCTTTTTACTATCTTGTATAAATGGTTTGATTCTGTTTTTAAAAAGAAAAAGTGGCACTTTATTAAGCACTGGCGTAACCATCTTCTTTGGAAACTGTATTTTAAAAAGGACAGTATATTTGTATAATGCTTCTAAATTGTTTAAAAGTGATTAATTACTGTATATCTTTTATGATCTTTTATGATCAAAATAAAGATTTTTTGAATTGAATTGATTTGGCAGAACAAGCTCTGTGCCAATAGGTTTCGCCTATACAAGAGCTATTGGCTTTGGGAATGTGTTTTTGCCATGTTGTACACCAGTGTGGCTGCTGTTCAGCATGGCTAAAAGTTAGTGGCGTGGAGTGTCCTAGAGTGGAGTGGTGGGAGTAGAGTGTCGTAGACTGGATTTGTTAAAAAAGAGTGTTGGTGTTGTAGAGTGGAGTAGGGCGAGTAGAGTGGAGTGGAGTTTAGTGGCAGAAAGTGTCATAGAGTACAGTGTCATAGACTGTAGTGTTGCAGAGTGCAGTGGTGCAGGGTGCAGTGGCATAGGGTGCAGTGGATTATGGTAGTGCAGTGGATTGGACTGGAGTAGACTGGGGTGGACTGGATTAGGGTAGAGCGGGTTGGATTGAGTGGGGTGGATTGAAGTGGGTGGATTGGATGGGGTGGAATAAAATGGGAAGAGGTGAAGTGGGGTGGGGTGGATTGTTCTAGAGGGGATTGGAGTGGGTGGATTAGAAAGGAGGGGGTGGATTGGAGTGGATTTAATGGGGTGGATTGGATTGGAGTTTGGGTGGCGTGGAGTGGAGTGGACTGGACAGGATGGATTGAAGGGGTGGACTGAACTGGGGTGGGGTGGATTGGGGTAGATTGGACTGCAGTGGAGTAGGGTGCACAGGATGAGGTGGGTTAGACTGGAATGGACTGGAGTGGGGTGGGATGGGGAAGGGTGGCTAGATTGGGGTGGGATGGGATGGACTGGAGTGGGGTGGATTTGAGTGGGGTGGATTAGAGTGGGGTGATATGGATTAGATTGGGGTGGAGTGGAGTGATATGGAGTGTAATGTAGTGGGATTAACTGGATTGGAGTGAAGTTGATTGAATTGAGTGGGGTGGACTGGATTTCGGTGTATGGGGTGGGGTGAAGTGGATTGGGTTCTATGGGATGGAATGAATTGAAGAAGATTGGGGTGGGTGGATTGGATTTGACTGTATTGGGGTGGCTTGGATTAGAGGGGGGTTGGATTAGAGTGAGTTCAACTGGATATAGATGAGTTGGACTGGGTTGAGGTGGATTGGATTGAGTAGGGTGGATTTGTCTGGGGCAAAATGTTTTGGATTGGAGTGGATTGGAGAGGGGGTGCAGTGGAATGGATTGGTGTGAGGTGGGTTGGATTTGAGTGCGGGAGATTGGATTAGGATTGACTTGGTAGGTGTGGGGTGGATTGCATTTGAGTGTGGTGAATTGGAGTGGGGTGAATTGGTATGGAGTGGGTGGACTGGGGTAAGGTGGATTACACTGGAGTGGGGAGAAATTGAGTGGGGCAAATTGTTTTGGATTGAGTGGGGCAGATTGTTTCGGATTGGAGTGGGGCAGATTGTTTTGGGTTGGGGCAAATTGTTTTGGATTGGGGCAGATTGTCTTGGACTGGAGTAGGGCAGACTGGAGTGGATTGGGAGGATTGCAGTGGGGTGGACTGGATTGAGGTGGATTGGGGTGGGGTGAACTGAATCTGGTAGGACTGGATTGAAGTGGGGGAATGAGGTGAGGTAAATTGGAATGGGTGAAGCAAATTGGATTGGGATGAGGTGGACTGAATTGGAGTTTGGCGGATTGGAGTAGAGTGGAGCGGATCACTTTGGATTGGAGTGGGGCAGATTGTTTTGGTTTGGAGTGGGGCAGATTTTTGTGGATTGGAGGGGGCAGTTTAGAGTGGGACAAATTGTTTTGCATTATTTAGACAGGAGCAGGGCAGATTGCTTTCGACTGAGTGGGGCCTATTGCTGTGGACTGGAGTGGACAGAGTCGGGTGGGGCAGACTGTTTTGGAATGGACTGGGGTGGATTACACTGAAGTGGGGTGGGAGTCAGTGGATTGGATTGGGGTGAGGTGGACAGTATTGGAGTGAAGCAAATTGGATTGGTGTGAGGTAAATTGGATATGAGTGGGGTGGATTGGGGTGAGGTAGATTGAAGTGAATTGGGGTGGGGTGGGTGGGATTGGGGCGGATTGGAGTGGGGCAGACTGGAGTGGGGCAGACTGGAGTGGGGCAGACTGGGGTGGGACAGACTGGGGTGGGACAGACTGGGGTGGGGCAGACTGGGGTGGGGCAGACTGGGTTGGGGCAGACTGGGGTGGGGCAGACTGGAGTGGGTCGGACTGGATTGGGGCGGACTGGAGTGGGGCAGATTAGAGTGAATTGGAGTGGGGCAGATTGGAGTGAATTGGAGTTGAGAAGATTGTTTTGAATTGGAGAGGGGCAGATTGGAGTGTGGAAGATTGGAGTAGGGCAGATTGTTTTGGATTGAAATGGGGCAGACTGGAGTGGGGTGGGTTGGGAGAATTGGAGTGTGGTGAATTGGGGTGAGTGCTTTAGAGTGGGGTGGATTGGACTGGGGTGCATTGGATGAGTGGGGCCGATTGGTGTGGAGTGAGGTGCGGTGGATTGGAGTGGATTGGAGTGGAGTGTATTTGGTGTACTGCACGATTATGTGTTAAAGCATCACTGCAGAAATTACACATAAGAAAGAAACAAAGCCACTTTGTAACAAGATAAACCGCCTCTTTTGATAACAGTGCCCACAAGCAAAATCAAATGAAAACATCAGTGCAAAGTGAGAAAAGAGACTTGGCAAAATAAAATAAAGTTAACTAAAGAAAATCAATCTTTGCAATTTTGTTTGTCCTGCTGAGCACGTTTTTGCCAGTCACGCGGCTTCTGTTATCAGGACACTAAAAGTTAAACTGAATAAATAGTACTTCAATGGCGTTGGGAGTAGCAGACAGGAACTGATTACGTTTAATCAATCAGTGCTTGGTCCCTGCTCCACAGAGAGGAACGCAAATGATGTTAGGCCTGCCGTGACGAATTACGAGGCTGTAAAGAAGAGTACCACGCAAGCCAACAAATGGTAAGCTACTGGCGGGCTCCAAGCCTTTTTTTTTTAACAGTGTCTCGCAAGCAAGGCACATGTACTAGCGCTTGCTCTCGCAAGTTCGATCCTAAACAGTGCAAATTTCGGGAACACTTGGAACACATGGAGCACATTCAGCAAGGGAAGCAGCAGCAGCACACGATTCCCTCACTCACAGAGAGTAGGTGTAGTGCAGCAGCAAAGGCAACCTACACATGAATAGAGAAGTTACAGTATAGTCAACAGGAGTTCCAGCATCCCTCATAAAAAGTAAAAAAAAAAAAAGATTTGCAGCGTAGGCACCAGCAATGCAAGTTCCCCTTGCACACCACCTCATGATCCACACATTCCAAATAGTTTAAGTATAAAGCTAACGCCGTCAAATTGCGACTTATCAGACCATGTTCACTTAAATTAACACAATGTCACTGTTGCATAGAACTCAAGGCTTATGGTAATCTAGTGCTACTGTCCTGAGTGTCAATAGAAAACTTGGACTGTAGCAGAACAGTGCTGCTGCTCTGTGTGATCAGAGGTGGGGCAGCTGCCACGTTCAAGCTGGACGTTAACTGAACACAGTACGTTTCAGAAAGACAACATTTAATCAAACATCTCTACATAAAAGATATCAACACAATACAGGATCACAGAGACTGATCCTTACACATGGTTACATGCAAATACCTCATTTTTAGGTCGAGCTTGGGCAGCGCATGTGTCGCTCTGCGAGGCATGGTGTATTGAGGTATGGACATAAAGCCCCGCCCACTCTCCGCCCTTATTTTTTATTAGTTTGTATCATTGTTCATTGTAAAATGTGGCTTTTCATTGGTCAATAGGTTTAGTAGTCCCTGATTAGTACCACCTTGTCTCATTTTATAACCTCCCATGAAAACACCCCCTGTTACGTGTGTTGTTGCACGGTAGGCTTTAAATACAGCCTTCGAGCACTATCTTCTGAAATAACTTTCTCTTCCCTGCTTTTTGAGGTAGGATACCCGCTCGCCTAACATCAAACACATTGCAATAAGTCTCGCATTTCCAAGACTTTAAGCTATTCGCTTTTTAAATGACAATGCCTTTTATTTATCCGTTTTTAACACATAAATAAAAGGCATTGTCATTTACAATGCCAATAGCTGAAACTCATAAATGCAAGACCTATTGCATTGCAAATTCTTGTTATTTAAGGTTTTCTCCCACTTATTTGTGCTCCCTAGGTTTGAAAGCTAGGTGAACAGAAAGCACAGACACAAGATCTGCCCAGGGATGTGCAATGTGATCATGCGGGGAGCTTGGATTCCAATCCAAGACTCCAATCCCCACGTCTAAAAATGTAACCAACTGCATTTCTAGTGTTCTCTAAAAACAAGGGAATTATGAGCTCCAGAGAAGCTATTCTAGCAGCAGGCTGCAGGAAATAAACGCAATGCATAGAGGCATCCGATTTTCGGAACAATGTGAACATTTGTTGTTAATCATTTTCCAAAATTTTGCATTAATGAAGTACGAAAACTGATGGAAGTCTGCCTGTGTCCCTAAGTCAAGGTTCACCAGCATAGGCTACCTTGGAAAGAGTTTCATCCGCCTCCTAGTTATACATCTGCAAATCAGTAGCCACCAGGAACATACAGGCTATGGGAATATTGCAAATCTCGTTCCATTTGAACAGATAAGCAAACATACTTGAGGGGAATGAATTTATGAGACACACTCACTCTCTCTCTCTCACTCTCTAAATATTCCTTAAACAAAAAAACAATGGATCTGCGGAAAAAAAACTTTCTTAGGACGCCAATGGTTATGCAGCATGTGCTTCACTACATACGCAAAGCCTTTGCATGTGTTTATGCGGCATGTGTTTCACCACATTTATGCAGCTAGGACTGAGTTGTGCAAGGCATCAGGTCATGATTTTTAGAAATATTTAATGCATAACTTAAAGGCATGGACGTCAATTTGGGGTACCAAGGGCTACCCTTGGCTTGCCCATTGGAAGACCTGGCACTTGTCTTGCTGCCCCTAGTCTCAGGAGTCTCCAAGCGGTATAAAGGAGGTGTGGCGTGGCAACATCTGGGACAATCTGGCAACACTGTAATGACATTGGCAGCCAAAGGGAATGTGATGTCACTTTCTACTGCTAGCTTTTTGGTGAACTGACAATCATGTCCCTAAAGAAACCCATATATTGTTTAACATTTCATTATCATTTATGCAGTAAAAAATATCTTTAACACAAAAATGATCACTAATAAATAACAGATTATATGGAATCGTTCATAAGGTCCAAGTCCATTTTTACAGCACATCGGAAAGGTTGAGTCGGGCGTCTTCAATAAGATATGTTCCTGTGAGGGTATAGCGGCTACTTGGAGAATGTGGACTGACACATGCCAGCTAGAAGTCTCACCAGGAGAGAATGATGCAATGGGCTTTGAGAGAAGGACAATTCTACAAAGGTCTGAAGTGGATGTTTGCTGACAAATGCTCAAGGTGCAGGAGGTAATCATAAGCCTACCGAACCGGTGACTTGTAGCTGGCTACTACAATGTGTTTGAATGTGGATTACAGTTTTGATAGCTCATTTTGTTGGAAACCGAAGAGGAAATGTAACACAAAAGATGAGTAGTTCTTCATTAGAGGATGGTGTACCATGTGAGCTATCTGAGCCGTAGCTGGGCTGCACTGCAGGATTTGGACTATCCTCAAAGATGGCCACTCACCTCGAAAACATAAAGCAGAATCTACAAACATATTGCATTCGGAGGAGCTCAATTTTTGTCTTTTGCTTAAGGCTTATATTGGAAATCTGATTTTTATTATATGAACACCACTAATGCTTTTTGTCCCCTTACAAAAGTGTATTTGCCACCATTGTGGCTATACGTTCAGAAAGTCCATTGCCAGCCACCACTGCTTAACCCGTTGGACTCGAAACAACATTTTTTGTTGTTGTTGTTTACGCAAAAGATTACCAATAAAGTACTTCAGTCTGATGCTAGTACATATTTTATATGCTTTTGTGGATCAGGAAATCCAATACCAAGAGTTATGAAGGCCTGATGAGAATACAACTATAGATCGTAGAATTAGGACAGCCAACGACACTACTGCCACTTATGATCAGGTCAGAAAAACACTCATCTGTAAGTATCCTTATCGGCTTTTACAGGTGGAGCTAATTACTATTCATATTAAGGATGAGCAAACCATAATACTTATTCCCAAAGCAGTCACTGGCCAAAGCGCAGCCTCAAGCGGAAAATTTCTAGTTCTGGCCTAACAGAGCAGCTGTGTAAGTGATCAATTGTTTTTAGGTCTTTAGCAATGCTTGTTTAGCGAGATTATAGTAAGGCTTTCAAAAGTCTACCCAAACTGCGGATCGGGTACAGTGCATGTGACCACAACCAAGCGCGCGACGCGCTCTGACTCTGCTGCCACTTTAGCTCAGCAGCATTGTATTTCGACATAATATTCTTACAGATTACACAGAATGCTAAATGGCTCTTTCTCAGCATGCGAATGCTTTGTTTTTACATTGATTTTTCTAGTAAGTCTTACAGTTAATACTTCGGTTTCTTTTGCTCTAACTCTAATTATTATTCAAAAAAATGGCCAGACCTGGAAAGACACTACCTAGTTCTGATTCCCTAGGAAGTCCTTTGTCTACCTCTAAGAGATCCCGTAAATGCAAGAGGTTGGTGACTGCGTCCTGTTCCGGTGCTCCAGACCCCTCACCACTGTTTGAACTTTGGCTTACAGGTATCGTACTTGGTTTTTGTGGGCTGAATTATGTGTTCACTTTTATTCTATCTAACCCAATGCGAGTCTTTTCTTTATGGCGATATTTGCACCAATTAGGTAGCAGCTTACCAAGGACTCCCTACAGCATTTGTTAACTTATTCTTGTTGCTTTTTTGTAAGCACTTTACAAGAGTATATGTGTGCAGGCTGTCTTCTCCCCTTCTGCTATACCTCCCTACGTGCCCCCATGCACATTGGTACAGTAGATCACTTGTACACGAGCACTGGATTACATTTCACAAGGTCAAATTCACTTTTCATATACAGGCAAGTCTTAAGTTACATTTTGCATGGGAATCATCCTTTCGGTTGCAGTGCAAAATGTTCAACGCAACATACACTCCAAATACCACTCAGTGCCACATAATTACACTGCACTCCATGCAACATACACTCCAAATACCACTCAGTGCCACATAGGTACACGCCACATAATTACACTGCACTCAATGCAACATACACTCCAAATACAACTCAGTGCCACATACTTACACGCCACATAATTACACTGCACTCAATGCAACATACACTCCAAATACCACTCAGTGCCACATAATTACACGCCACATAATTACACTCTACTGAATGCAACACACGCTCCACACAATACCACTCAGTTCCACATATTTATATGCAACATATTTACACTGCGCTCAACGCAACATACACTCCAAATACCACTCAGTGCCACATAATTACACGCCACATAATTACACTGCAGTCAATGCGACATACACTCCAAATACCACTCAGTGCCACATAATTACACGCCATAAAATTACATTGCAGCCAATGCAACATACACTCCAAATACCACTCAGTGCCACATAATTAAACGCCACATAATTACACTGCACTCAATGCAACATACACTCCAAATACCACTCAGTGCCACATAGTTACACGCCACATAATTACACTCTATCTATCTATCGCATCACCACAGCATCACTCAGGGGCACCACAACATCACTATGCGCTACCACAGCATCATTGAACGCCACAGCATCACTCGTCGCCATCACAACATCACTCAGCGCCACCACAGCATCAATCTGTGCAACCATTCAACAACAACTGGTTCAAATATGTTCTCTCAATGTTTCAAGCTTTATTACAAATGTCACAAAAAGATGTTAATATTTCACTACTGTTCTTGGATTTTCGTCACAATAAAATACACTGAACATAATCTTCACAAAAGTTATTTACAAAAGTTTAAGCTATTGCCATTATAAACTACGATAACTTTTATTAATTATTAAAAAAATTAAAATCAATTGTTATTTGTAATATCAATACATCAGAGTCACGTAAATACAACACATATTGCATTACAAATGCTATAGGTGTCACATTTGCGAAAGTTAAAAGTATTGTCTTTGTAAATGACAAAGCTATTCATTTCGCTATTTCAAAACCAACACAAACAAAAAATTTGTCATTTACAATACCAATAGCTCA
Organism: Lissotriton helveticus; assembly: GCF_964261635.1. NCBI lineage: Eukaryota > Metazoa > Chordata > Amphibia > Caudata > Salamandridae > Lissotriton > Lissotriton helveticus. Next base: position 748,846,184 of record NC_136069.1, on the reverse strand, counting down.
AACTTTCCTAATGCGAGACCTATTGCATTTCAAATGCTTGTTTATACAGAGAGTAGGCTTTGGCTTTACCAAAAGAGTATTTGTCTCTCACCTTGTACTAATGGCTGTTAAGTGTATCATTTCGCCTCCTATGGAGACCTTGCTTTGCAATGCAGGAGGGACTATTTTACATCTCCAATCTACACTAAATCAGCACACATTACATTCTTTATATCTTAGATACATTCTTTACAAAAAGCAATAGCTTCTTTGCGTTTTTTTTAGTCAAGGAGGCACCATTATTTTTTTAATCAGGACTAAAAATGCAAATCAGAAATCAGACCTACCAGCTTTGACAGTGCACGTCATATATTTCACTGGGGCAGAGAATCAAAGGCCATCTTCATGCCAAAGGGTATTAAGCTGCCTTACGCCCAAAAGTAGATGTCAAGACATTACACTGGTATGAATGAAGTTCAAGTCTTCTACTTTCATGCATCCTTTTGAAAGTCTTGCTGCACCATCCAAATTGCAGGTACAAAATTGGAGCGTCTCTTACAATAGAGGACACCCCCAACCACGCACCTTCCAAACATGCTTGCTACCTGTGGCCTTCTTTACCGCATACAGGATAACCAGTGGCAGCTGTATGGCACCCAAATGAGAATGAAGCGCTGTGAGATCTGGAAATTGATTGTTTTGCTCAGCTGTGAATAGAATAAAACAGTGCTAGAGCCTTGCTAAACCACGGAGACAGGCAATCTGACATCACATCCCAAATTAGAAAGGTTTTGATAGACGTATACCAATTATAAGTTGGAGATTCTTATAATAAAGCCTATAATGAGGTGCATATAGTCAAAACTAGCGTCAAAGCGCAACTTATCTTTGCCAAGAATGCATGAATATTGAACAATGGGTGGGACAAGAAAAACACTTGTTGAGCCCAAACACACACTCACTTCACCAGACAGTAACTAAACAGATCTCCGGTAAAGAGCCCCCAAGCGGGTGCCTGGCGGACATTACAGCGCTGGCCTAATGAGGAGCTAGCCCAGTGATGAAGCATGACACCCGTTTGGGTGTTTGAGGACCTGTGCTCTTATTGAAGTATACTCCATTTCCAGGAGCCTCGGACTCTAGAATGTCTTCTCTACCCATGATTGTATTTGGCAGAGATTAATCCTCCAATTGACAATGTCATGATACCATTTATTTTGCTTCATGACTCAATCAGCTCTCGATATGAGTGTACAGTGTACGACCCTCTACTTCCTCTGGCTCTTTGGCATTAAGAGCCTGCTTGTGCTTTTTCCGTTCTAATCTAACCTCTCCCACCCAGCTTCTCTCTCTCTGCGCTCCTCCACTACTCTCTCCCCAGGAAAAATCTTGAGCACCTTGTGTATTTTCCCATAGATTCATTTAAAAAAAAAAAGTTTTATAGGTAATACTGGGGATGAACTGGACTCCTTCATGGCATGCCAGGTGACAGATAGTGGGGTTAGTGATGTTCGGTATTTTGTCTCACAGAGCTCTCTTGTCCTGAATCTTAGCTCCCTCCCTGCCCCTCTCCCACTCTATCCTGACGACTACTATTGGCTTGGCCAAGGCTGGATGTTTTTAAAATGCGATGGGAGTGCCAATAGCAGTGATGGGCCTTCTTGAAAATCGAATTCTCATACTTGCAAGATGGATGTCCACGTTGCGCGACACGGCAGCCATCTTGACTGTATGGAAAATATTCTTTTAATACTTTCAAGCAGGCATCCATATAGCATAACAGAAAGCGACGTGATACAATGTGGCAGCCATCTGGAAAGTCTAAGAAGTTTACTTTTAAGATGGCCAGGAGCAGTAATTGGCTTTGCCAACATTGGTGCATTTTAAAAACATCTGTCATTGGCAAAGCCAACAGCAGCAGCAAAAAAGCTTGAGCAAAGCAAGACCAATTAACTTTGCAAATGCATATATATTGAGAGCACTCAAGCAGGCACATTTTTATTCCTGCTGCAGCACTGAAAGCCTAGCACTTTTTCAGGCGGTGTGATTTCAGATATGATGCCAGGCGGAGGAAACCAAAAATCCCTTGTTGAACTTTACTTTTAAACCAACGACTTTGGTTTTCTTCTTAAGTGATTGCAGTTTCCTAATAGACCATAAAACTATTGGTCAGACTAATAAATAGCTTCTGTAATATGCTACATAATTATATAGTTGCACAATGTAAGTTATTTCTGAAAGTGGCACATGATGCACAACATTACGTGCCATTGGATGTTCGTGACAAAAAGTCATTATCCTACAAAAGGATTTCTCAAGTAAGTAATAAGCCTTAAGACTCGCTGATAGGTATTCAAGACTAGAAGACCACAAGGCGGAATATATTGGATAGGTAAAGTTTATTTATGCAAAAACAGCATAAAAAATAATACAATAACGCCACACCCATGAAAAAGTGCTCCAATCATCCTGATTTCCTCAAATCTTATTGGATTTTACAATGTACCTCAGTTCAAGGCAGTCGGAAGCCTGTCACATTTCTTTCATCATCTATTTCATTCCACTAGTTCTCCCAGGGGGAGTTTGCAAAGAATCTATATATGAATTGAGAAAGTTTAACATTATGAAGACACAAGAAAGATATGGGAAGGCAATGACGAGGGAATTTCCCGTTTATGGGTTCTGAGGGTTATACATTTGTGTGGAATCCTTTTATTTGAAGTTAGTTGAAGATTTTGAAATCAATGGCCTCGGAGAAAGCGGCAGGTCCTGATAGAATTCCACTTGAATTATATAAGTTAATTCAAGAGGAATAACTCCGATACTTTTAGATCTGTGTCTCAGAATTCAATATAACAGGACTTCCCTACCCCCCCCCCTCCGCGGGGTCTTGGCAGGGAGCAGGTATAGTGTTTTTTTTCTAAAAAGGGGAAACCTCCTGACAACCCTGCATCATACAGGCCCATTTCCCTCATGCTAAACTCTATTAAAAAATTCTCGCGTCTCGATTAGGGGGGATCATAGCCGATCTTGTTTCACCGTGGCTTTATACCTACAAGAAGCACCACTGACCATATTAGAGGCGCCATAGCCTTGTTTGACATAACTGAGACAACGGGTGAAAAGATGGCTATGATCCTCCTAGACACCGAGAAGGCATTCGATCGCGTTTCATAGCAATATCTGTGGACAACTATGGTACAGAGAGGATTTGGCCCTGGTTTTTTGACAGCAATAAAAGCAATTTATCATAGGCAATATGTTAGGTTAAATATAATGGGTCAGGAATCAAAATCTATTGTCATTGCAAAAGGGACAAGGCAGGGCTGTCCCTGCTCCCCAATATTATTTGCTCTTTATATTGATATTTTTATAGAGCAAATATTCGAAGATTGAGTAATTACACCAGTCAAGAGCAATGGATCTGAAACAAAGATAATGGCCTATGCCGATGATTTGGCAGTGGTCACCACAGTAGATGCAATCAGCCAAATTCAGAATTTAGCTCATGAATACGGCAGTAAATCTGGCTATTTATTAAATGCAGGGAAAACCCAGATCCTATGCAACTCTAAAACCCTGTGTAATGACCCTCGAAGATTAGATGAGGTAATCTATCTTGGAATTAAAATCAGTAGTAAAGTAAAAGCAATCTGCAATATAAACATGATCCCCATGATTGATACGTAAATTATAGGAAGGTGTAACATACTTAAGATGGTTATGCTTCCTAAGGTTCTCTATATGTTTAGATCGATCCCATTAGCAATTGAAGATTCAATTTTAAAGAAAGTAGACTGTAGATTTAGTAATTTTGTATGGAAGTATTAATTCAACGCTCCCTTTAATTTCTAGCACTACCACAAGATTGAGGTGGATGGTCTGTTCCTTATCTTAGATATTATTATTATTATTAAACCTTTTCACAACAAATGGCTCTAGTGATTCTACCCGGTGTGGGCAGCAGCCTATACGCTGTAAATAGCAACCCCCCCTCGATCTCTGAGTTAGCAATAGGAAGAAATGCACAAGGAGTACTTTTACGACAACTAGAGTCCAGCTATTATAAGACAACTAAATTTAAGAGCATAATTGCAATCTGGAGTATATGGAAAAGAATGGTAGAGCTCACGAAGATAGTGAAATACAACAGGTAAACGCCATTGTGGCGATCCCCCCTCTTTCCGGCATTATTCTATGATAATCTGGCTAAGCAATGGGAAGAAAAAGGAATATTGAAGTTGGGGGATATTTATTTTAATGAACAAAGGCTGTCGTTCTTTGAGCTGCAGCAAAGGTTTGGCATAGCGGCCGGAGCACACCTTAAATACAGACAGCTTACCTGTTTTGTAAATGAAATCAATGAAGAGAGATCTTCTCTATGCAGGAATTTGCTAATAGAAACCATGTCTCTGCCACAGTCAAGAATCAAGATATATATAAGATCTTGATAGATACTCTTTCTGATGACCATGAGGCAATAGAAACTAAATGGGCTACTAAAGTAGGAGATTCCGACATCGATGTGTATAACTCATTAGCTTTAGCCAAAGGGACGTTCCTCGCAGCTAATTTGAATGCTCAGCATTACTATACGTTATATGACCTCTATTTCACCCCTGCAAAATTACATCGGTGGGGTAAAAGAGAGGATGATAATTGCCTGCGATGTGATCAAGGACCAGCAGATATAGTACACATGTTCTACGGCTGTGAGAAACTGAATCCATTGATTAAACAGATAGGGGAATTCTTGTCAGCTGCAATTGACACAAATATTAATATAACTCCAACCTTAATGTTGCTGGGATGTGACGAGAAGGCGCAAATTGATCGTCACAAGGACACGTTTGTCTTTGTCTCAATAGCGGTAATTCGACTCTTTATTGTCATACACTGGTAAGAGGCAGATCCCCCTCAGTTTCGTGCTTGGCTAGGTCGCTTGCTGGCTATTTCCCATCTTGAGAAAGCTCTATATAAGTGCAAAAGCCATAGCGCAAAAAGGCGAGGTAGGGCAATTTGGGCCCCTATGAATAACTGGATTTCAAAGCCAAATGTTTTTTAAAGAGAAAGGGTAAATCATGATGTATTTTCTTCTCTGGTTAAAGACCCTATGAAATGACATAATACCCATGAATCTATTGATTTTAGCTCTGAACTGGGCCTTTGTCTTCTCGTTTTTCCTCTTTTGCCGTTCTGATTGATTTGTTATTTTAAATACATGTGAATTTGCTCTTGCGCTATATGGTTTTAGCTACATGTATATATTATAATGCTTATGAAGTGTAAATGTTTTGCCTATTGATATACTCTCTCCAAATAAAAAAAAATAAAAAATAATAATAACAATTTTAAAAAATGAAGTTAGTTGAAGAAAGTAAGAAATTATCTATACAGGTGTTGTGGGGAATCAAATTGGAGAGAGAAAAACATTGGATCAGAGCGTGGAATGTCAGAAAATAAACCAAGTGTGAATTGGGCTCTCAATGTGTCCTTGTATCCACGTGACCAGAGAAGAGCATGATACAAAGTTATGTTTGATGCAATTAGTGTCTTTTTTAGGTCTGGCTTGACAGTACAACAGTCTCCAAGACATACCGTTGGTAACTTTTTACTCCACTCAGGGAGAATTTCGCTCTCAACACTTGCTGGTGGCTATTAGGTGTCATTCCTCCTTCCGGGAGTGCTTCTTTTGATACACACGAGGAACTCTTTTAGTAAACTCCATCATCATGCTGTTGGTCACATTCAGTTACTTATCTCGTGTGTGCATTCCCTAGGAACGCAATCTTTTTATCTACTTTTTCCACAGCAAAGTCAAAGTCAAAGTCAAAAGGGCTGGCTTTAATGTGCTAAACAACATTTGGACTTTTCAGTTACAGTCTAGGCAAACATGGATTAGAACTCCAAGAACACACTGGGATGTCAGATGAAACTTCAGAATTGGATACACATTTCCACGGCACGGAGAAAGGTGGAAATCGTATTGCTATAAAATCTACATCAAGAATACACTTACCATTACCATGTGCCAGGCTTTGGTAAGACAACTCTTTATAAGGCCAGACACCGCTGTAAGGCCAGATACAGAAAGACCCTTGCTATTGCTGAATGAATGTATGAGTGTTACTGTTTTATTTGGAAAGTTTCTACCTTACAATGAATGGTAGTGTTGTACTGCTGATTGTGTATGGTGTGCAGAGCTCGCTCCAGTGCATAGGTGTGGTATCAATGTCTGCTGGAGATGCCCACGGCTATGCCGCATCACAGCTGTATTCACTGGTTAGGAAGAAGAGGGCACTGGTCCATGCAGTGTTTCTGAAGTTCGTGAATCAGAGTCTGAGAGCAAGCGAGGGAGAGGCAGACACATTTCAAGGTAAGGCAACGATCAGAGAAGAGCTTTGGAGTTATAGACACTAGAAGGCGGAAATATTTAATCACTCTTCGCATGGCTGAAACCTGGTATAACGCCCTAGGGACTCTGCAGGCTGCAGTGGCCATAGGCCTCCCTTGTAGGAGACTTCTTGCCTACAAGTGGCATTGCCTTGAGAATTAGGGCGCCATGGCTCTAAACAGCAGCTGAGCATTACTGTACCAGGTACAGGTTATTTCTTGGAACCCAGTGGGTGGTTACTTTTTAGAGCTGACATTTGTGAGGACCATACCTTGGTTTCGATTTGCTTCTGTTTTCGCGTTTCATCAGACAGCGGTCATCCAATCCACGCTTCTTGGATTACAGATCTCTTGATGAGACAATGAGGTTTATCAGGTCTCGGTGAGGTGACCCCTCGTAGCGAGAGAAAGACTACACATCTGTGGAACACTAGATCCCTGTATTCAGATTAGACTCCCCGTTACCAAAGCTGGGAGAGGACCCCCGCTACAAAGGAGTATTATAGTGATCTGGACGGAGTTTGACAGTCACGTAGCAGGGGAGGAATATTTCTGGGTTGTGGTTTGGTGTACTGTGTGGTACCCTAGCTGTTTAAGATGGGACTGAATGGTGAACAACCTTTACAACGAAACTTTTACAACGCACTACCATTACAACGCGGTCATTACAATGCAAACTATTACAACAATTGCTCTGGGGGGCGCTCTAGGATAGGGATTAGGTTAATTTACTATCCAATAACCTTCCCTAGTGTCCACGGGGACTGGAGTTGGAATAGTAAATTAAACTATTCACTATCCAGCACCCCAAAGCGCTATGCGTTGTAATGGACTGCGATGTAAAAACCGCGTTGTAAAGGCAGGCGTTGTAATAGCCTGCGTTGTAACGTCATGCATCCGGACTGAATGCTACAGAGTCATGTAATTTACTACCTGTTCTAAACGTGTGCTTTACTTTAGCTGGTGTCTTGTGTACCTTAGGGATGGGACAGCAAACACTGTCTCTAGCACCAGGACACTCTTTCGAGGAGCTGTACACTTTATAAGCATCATTTGATTTGATGTTCTGTCATATTCGGCTCTTTTTCCAGTGTAACTTGCCTGAAATCGGCCCAAAAAATGAGCCACTTGATTCTGTCAGAGATGCTAACGACTAAGAGAGACAGACAGAGAACATGATATCAACCGGTCAAGGCAACTGCCCTTAACTTCAGGAGGTTTCCTCTCCCCCAGGGATTAGCAATGACAGAGCAGGAGTCCTTAGGTGCCAAATACGCCAGCTGGGAATTCGTAGTCATTGGCAAGTTATGGGCTCGTAAAATGTTTAAACTAGTCTGCAAAAGTAATGAATGTATTGTTGCAGGATCTAAAAATTAACTCTGAAAGTAGTTGCATTTTTACACACACGCCCTCATGAATATATCCTGTTTTCAAATCGTTATCTTAAAAAATCAGATGTTTCAGTATTGAACATTTCGCCTCAAAAAACTGCCACACAGCTTCGTATGTGAGCTCTATGAATGGGACACAGCTTCCAGTGGTGCAGCAGATGCAGTGACACCAGTCCCATAGGCCTGAGGCGCCCACTGAACCCTGATTATTGCTGTATTTTAGAATTCAAACAGAGCCAGGGGGCCCGTTTCCTTCCTTGCACTAGGGCCCATGAAATGTTGGCTATGCTACTCAGTGCTTAATTGGCTAGATGGAAAAAAAATGACAGGAGCCCACTGCAGCTTGCAGCACACATTGACGCTCCCGGCGCTGCCAATACCCGTACCAACACAATTATTAATCATCGCACTCCTACAAGTGTGACAATTCAACCTATTCCAAAAAAACGTTATTGAAATTGACGTAAAGTTCCAGGTGGCATCAATACATTGTATGCCATTTGATCAGGATCATTAAAAATCTTTAAATTAGACAGACAGTGACACCATGTGGCAGACTGTTACAAGCCGCAGTGTTAACAATTAAGTGACGAGGCCAAGCACCGGAAACCACCTGGTCAAATCAAGAAATGACACTGCTGCTGCATCAGGCTGTCTGACTGCCTCAGGAGGAGAAAATTATCTTAAATAGAGATGTCTCTCCTGGTACAGGTCTCCCTCTGTGATCAGACGATGAAAGGAGCTGACCAACATGCTAAGGGTAAAGAGATGGGCAAGTAGGCACAGCACACAGCTCGAAGAAAGCCCTGCACATATGACCTAGACATTGCAATAGTTGACTTCCCCCATAATCTCACTCTCCAAAAGGTTTTAGGATAGTAAAGATAATTTTTTATTGAGTGCTTCGAATGACATTTCTGATGCTAATACCAGTTATTTTTTACACTTAGAAACAGACCCTTTATTGAGCTCTGAAGTATGGAAGGTGGAGGCGGCATAGCTGGGATTCAAATGTGTGCCCTGCATATAGCACTGAAAATCTTAGTTGCAACCTTTCAATTCATGGAGCGGCCTTGTGAGAAACTGAAGCCAGATATGGGGCAAAGCGCTGTTCTGATCTGCAGGGCCGGACTGGCCATAGCGGGCACCAGATGTTTCCCCAGTGGGTCACCAGGGTGGGGGACGGTTTTGGGCCACTGGGGGTGGGCGTTTTTGTTACTGGGGGCGGTTTTGCAGCATAGCTGCAATATCGGCCCATGTAACAAAATAGGCTGAAACCGGCCCTGGCAAACAGCTCAGCCGAACCCCTCCCACTCCCTACCCCCCAGGGAGCGGCTAGCAGTTTGCCGAGGCTGGTTTCAGTGCACAGTCTGGCAATGCTGATCTGTCTGACAATTTTTGCAATTTTACTGTTCATCTATTATTGACTCCCTAGCTAGTGCATGTTGAGTAATTCGTTTGTGGTCTCAGAAACCACACAGCCATAGTAGGCCCTGGAACTGAAGAGAACTACTTTGTGTGTAGATGTGCTCCTTGTGAAAGAGAAAATGCAAGTCATTGTGAAGTGAGCTGGACCAATGGTTGAATTGAACTACCCCATGTAGAATGTAAATGTAAATGTACAGGAATTTATATAGCGCAAATCACCGAGCGGTTTCTAAGCGCTTGCTTGGGGAACCCATCCTGGTATTCCCCTGTGAGATAACCCCGGCAGGGTATCCGCAAGGTGAAAGCCAGGCATCCAGCCGCGAGGGGCTGTTGTGGAGATTAAGCAAGCTAATGCCCAGAGTCGCAGAGTGTGAACCTGTGAATCGAGTAGGCACCGGAGCGAGAATTGTCGAATCCATGGACATTTTAGGACTCAAGACCCCGCCGAGCCGGGAATTGAACCCTGGTCCCAGGCTCATCTCTGCTTCCAGGTCTGCCTCCTCTAACCAGTGAGCCACACTTCTCCACAATGCAGTAGTGGACAAGAAAATTGTGAATGAAACAACAGGCCAATGGATGAAAAGGGTTGGCTAAAAACCTCTCAAACGAAGAACATTTTAGAAACATAGTTTAGTAAAATCAAAAGGACTTGGCTAATACTAGACCAAACAAGCATTGGCAAAGAAAATAGGTCCCACCTTTGGGACCTACTGGTTTTGTGTATTACCCATGCTCTATAGCATCACAGATGTTGTGCAGTGTGGATGTTAAAAAAGAAAAGAAATGGTCTATGCAGCTGGCCGCATTAATTTGTTGCCGCATCACTAGGCATGCACAAACCTACAAAAAAATGCAAGCACTTTTATTTTTCTTTGCCCATCTGTGTAGGCTCAGTAAACAAACCAAAACAAATATTAAAAATAAGCGCGGGAGGGTGGAAGGAAAACTGTGGGGGGGTGTGAGGCATCACAGACGGCTGGGGAAGCAACAGGAAGGCGGGTGGAGAAGCAACACGGAGGGAGTGTCTGGGAGAAGAACATTGAGGGCGCGGCTGGGGAAGCAAACAGAGAGAGAGGAAGGTGGAGGAGCAAACGTGAGAGAGAACACAATGTGGAGCTGTGGGTGAGAGGGGAAGCACACGGTCAAAAAAGCAATATGGGGGATAAGCACATAATGGCATCACAAGGGAGGGTAGGAAGAAGCACATGAGTAGTCAAAAAGCAACAAGATCGAGAAGGGAGACAGGCAAGAAGTACACGAGGGAGGCAGCTTGAACACACACTCTTGTAGCATATTCAAATTAAAAAGAAAAAAAGTAGTGGCCACGCTCTATGAGTGGGACAAACACAAGAAGATGAAGGAAAGCCTAAACACATTAACAAATAAGAAGCAAGAAAATGAGAGTGACAATGAAGTCAACCAATGGTAAGTAGCAGGGGAGCCCTAAGCCCAACATTTGCTAACAATATGTCTCACAATGGACAGTGCATGCATGGTCTAGTAGGAAGGACCTAAGAAGTCCTCCTTAACACTAGGCACTGATGGAGGTCACACAGAGGTGAAAGGTCTCTGACACTAGGAGCTAGGAGCCAAACGGTCTTCTTACACTGACTTGTGTCTGCAGGAGCTTTGAAAATGAAGACTGGCAAAATCACCAACCCTCTGGAGAGTCTTACATTTTTCCCTTTCACAGGCAGTGACAAGTGCCTAATGCCATGAGGAAATGTAAACACAGCTGACAGATATTCACGGCAATTAATGCTTGCTCCGTTCACTTTCGTGAGCCATTTCTATTCCCGCAGCTAACCCAAAGTAGTCCGTTTATGCGGCAGGGAACATGAATTGTCGTATCCCTGTCTTCAAAAATGAAACACCAAGGGAGTATAATAGATGACTAAGAGTGTGCTCGCACCATTATTAAATGGCACGTTAGCTCTAATCTGCAAGTGATCTTTTTCATATTTATGCAAAGTAAAGATAAAATTCCCTTCAAAATTGAATTGGCGACCCATGGGAAGAGTTTAAGTACAAATATGCCGTAAAAGTGCACCTTCGTGTGACTGGGACTTGCAGGACACGTTACCAAACAAATCTTGTCACACTGTTCAATGAAAGGTTCACAGTGAATGAAAAAAGCTACATGTGACCTTAATGGAAGCTCGATAAGGCAGAGCGTGGTGCCAGACAGGCACAATGTAATGCCTGGCTCTTGACTACTTGCTAGATAAAAGCCTGAAACGAGAGACTTTGCAAATCCTGGCGGGACTGCATGGATCTTTCAAGATGTCCGCTCAGCCCCTTTTATCTCCCATGTTGAAAATGAGCTGGCAGGTGCTTTGCCTGTTGAACAGAGGCTAGCTCTGGCTGCTGCGCGTAAAGTAATACAGTATTATAGTGTCCGCATCATCAGCTTGTAATACCTGCTGACACAAGGAATAATCAGGATTTCTAGGAAGCAAGGTTATTAATAAGTACGTATAGATTCCACCAGTAAACAAGCACTAACAAAGCAAACAGGTTTCGCCGTGCAATATCTATTGGCTTTGTGAATGTTTTTTTCCAGTGTTGTACAGTGGTGCAAGTTGCTGTGCTACAAACCACACCATAGCACAATTTTTTTTGTTTCATTAAGCTGTGCATGTACATAGCTTAAAGTACATACAACAAACATGCTATGACGTGGTCTGGCCACGTCTTATCACTTTTTGTTTTTACTTTAAGCTACGCACATACAATTCCACTGTGGCCGGTCACAAGTCCAGCTGTGGAAGGAGGAGGATTATGCGTCAGGCTAGCTTCCCCACCGGGTAAAACAATCCTATTTACAGAAACATCAACAAAAAGGACAAGAGACAGTCAAGACTTGGGGAGAGAGGAGTCTCCTTCACGGAGTGCTAGAATGTCTTGTGGTGAACGCCAGAGATCCCTGGAAGCCACTAAGTCGATTCACCTGCTTACGACCAAGACCATCAATCAGCATTGGAGCATGGAACACGAGGACCATGTACAAGACAGGCAAGGCACCCCAAGTGGCAGCGGAGATGAAAAAATACAACTTTGCCTTGCTCGGCATCAGAGAGACCAGATGGACACAGTGGCTCAAACGCAGACAAGCGAAGATTCCTCGATGGTCTTGCCATAGAAGCCCAGGAACCAGCAAGCCATGGAAACTTGAAAGAATTCTATGACACAACAAGCAAACTATCTGGCAGATACAGGAAGCCAGAGGGACCTGTTGAAGACAACGCCGGGAAGACTATTATTAGTAACGAAGGGCAACATTGAAGACGGGGGAGCACTTTGAAGAACTGCTGAACCAGCCTGTGCCTTAGTCGGCACTAGACATTCAGCTACCTGGAAAGGACTTGCCAATTGACTGCAGCAGACCAACTAAGGAAGAAATATGGCCAGCCATCAAACACCTGAGAAATGGAAAGATAGCAGGACCGTACAACATTCCTACAAAGGCACCGAAGGCAGACATTGAAACATCAGTAGACATGCTCTACCCCTTGTTTGAAAAGATCTGGGAAGAGGAAAAGGATCCAACAAACTGGAAGGAGGGATATCACATGAAGATCCCCAGGAAAGGTAATGAGTAACTGTGCAAACTACAGAGAGATAACTCTTCTATCAACCCCAGACAAAGTGTTCCACAGAGTCCTCTTGAACAGAATGAAGGAACAAGTGGATGTTCAGTTGCTAGACCAGCAAGCGGGCTTCTGCAAAGATAGATCCTGCACAGACCAGATTGCAAAACTGCACATCATCATTGAGAAGGCGATGAAATGGAACATCCTCTCTACGTCAGCTTCATCAGCTCTGAGAAGGCATTCAACAGCATCGACATGGAGACCCTTTAGAAATTCCTTTGCCACTTATGTGGGCTAGATAAACTTGTAAGAATCATCAGGAACATTTACGAGGAAATGACCTGAAAGATAGTCAATGGATGACAACTCACGGAAGCCGTCCAAGAGAGTACCGGAGGCTGCTAGGGTTGTTTGCTCTCACCTTTTCTCTTCCTTCTGCCATAGACTGGATCATGAAGACATCCACAGCAGGGTGAAAAAATTAATCCAGTGAACACCCTGGACACAGCTCGATGACCTGAACTTTGCAGATTACCTGGACCTACTCTCCCATCTACAGGTGCGGGAGAAGGCCGGCAATGTGGCAGCCACATCAGCACAAAATGGCCTCAACATCCACAGGGGAAAAAAGTAAGATCGTGGAGGATAACAAAGTCAGTGCAATAAGAGTCACTCTTGCAGTCAATGCACTGAGGGAGTTTGAGTCCTTCACCCACCTGGTCAGTGTCATAGACAAGCAGGGAAGCACAGACTCCGATGTCAAGGCAAGAATCAGCAAAGCAAGGGCTGCCTTCATTTAGCTAAAGAAGACCTGGAGCTCCAAGGACCTAATGTTACAAACCAAGATCAGGCTTTTTAACACCAATGTAAAATTGGTCCTTCTATACGATGCAGAATATTGGACTATAACAGTTACCACCTCCAACAAAGTCCAGACCTTCTTCAACACCTGTCTGAGGAAAATACTCTAAATCCACTGGCCAAACACCATCAGCAACAATGACCTATGGCAGCAGATTGTACAACTCCCTGCTCTTGAAGAAACCATGAAAAGACTCAGGCTGAATAGGTCACACCCTCCGCAAGCCAGCATCAAACCCCACCAGGCAAGACCTTGCCTAGAACTCTAAAGGAAAAAGGAAAAGAGGAAGGCCAAGAAACACCTGGCGCCGAAGCCTTGAGGCTGTCTGCAAGGAGATGGGTTACACCTGGAGAGAGATTGAAAGAAAAACCCAGGACAGAGATGGCTGGAGAATCCTTGTTTATTGCCTATACCCTAGGGGGAGGAGTAGGCATACCTAAGTATGCACATACAAAAAAGTTACAATTGTTATTTTCCCTATTCTGAATATGCTGTTAATATTCTTGAACAAATGCCGATTGCAGTTACCAGCGTGTCAAAGTGTACCTAGCTGGAAGACTTGAGCATGGAGAGGCTGTAGCATTAATGCCAGAGGTGCTGACTTTGGAGCTGGGGAACCAGGTTTGACTCTCAGCACCGGCTCAACATCCTGTGATTCTGGGCAAATCACTATATCTCCTCATGCCTGTAAAAATGAATGTATCCTTGCATAATGTAACTGTAGCTCGTGTAAAGTTGTCCAAGTACTTTCAGTTGACCTTCAACTATATAAAACAATCTATGGTTGGTGGGAGGCAACTAGCGACAGGTGGGAAAGGGCCATGGAGTGATAGGTAAGCAACAAACTGGGAATGGGTATGCATCAACAGAAGTGAGGTGGTGATAGAGACGGAAAAGTAACAAACAGAATGTAGGCGCTGGAAAGTAAAAAAAAAAAAACAATGTTACAAGTGCGCGGGCAGTGGAAGGATCCTGGCTGCGGGAAGCAATACTTGGTCCAAGCTCCACAGCAAGGGCGAAGACGTAAAGCTGATTAGGAGGCTGGAGGCAGGAGGAGGCACTGGCCAATAGGAAGAACGGAAATAAGAGTGCTTTAGGAGCCAACCAATGGTAAGTAAAGGTAAGTGGGCAGGCTCTAACTCCCTTTTTAAGATTTTGCTTTTCTTTAATGAGATGGCGCAAGTGTCTTATAGGCGAAACCAAAAAGGGAGTATTCTATTCATGACTGCAGTAGGAACAAGTTGCCCAGTTTAACCAGTAACACACCCAGCCAGCTTCTTCCTGAACTTTCTGTGGTTGTTAAAGGGAGGTGACTATTATAAAAGATTGAGGCAAATTAGAAAAGCCATGCAGTCCTCATGCTGACCCCACCAGGCTCTAAGACTGGCCCTTTATGCTGAAGAGCAGGTCTACATGACTTGTGTTCAAAGTGCATTGAGAGCCTAGAGACGGTCTCGTAATCTATCCCTACCCACTAAAATCCATAGTGGGTAGGGAAACAAGGACCTCTCCACGACTCCCTTCCTGAAACCTTTTCAGGAATGGGCTCACACGTCAGCCACAGATATGTGTATCTTGTAAATAGTAGGGAGATGCTTAACAAGAGGTAGGACTATAGAATGTGGAAAAAGAAACTCTATATGCCTTAGTTTGTCTTTTAAGTTTCATGATTTCAAACTCAATCTTGCCTGATTCCTTTCAGATCACCCTTCACTTCCTGTGCCCCAAGCAGCACATTTCGTACCTCATCTCCCATGCTCCACCCTCCTCACCACCTTAAAACTGCTCCCTCTAGTCCTGACTGTTTGTCTTACACCTGAAAGCAGTTTACCAGAACATCCCAGCATTTTATGTTGTGCGATATTAGCGTTTATCATGTTTTAAACATTTTGTCCCCATACTTTATACGGGGTCCTCTCTGTCAACACTGTTCCCTTTATTCTAACGATATTAATAAAGAGTTGCAACCCATGGGAATATGGAAACTGTTGTAGGGGAAGGTTAGAGGCTCTTGGAAAACACTGAGACGAGGCACTTTAGAATCTGGTGTCAGGAGAGCATATCATCCCTTAAATAAAGGGTAATTCTTTCTCAGCCTTTCCCTCAAGACAGGAGGTTGTTCCTATCTAATATAGGGTGGAGCTTAGAAGGATCTGACCGAGAAAGACATCAAAGAGTTTTGCATTTGGAGTGAGGTGATAGGAGAGGTACATTAAAAAATAAAAAAGGCCTACATTCAGCCCTGAGGGAAAATAAAATAACTTTATTTGAAAAGTAACAATGTTCTACTAGCCTTTGCAAATGCTTTTAGAGCCCATGAAGAAACCATTAAGAGCTTTGCAAGCTGGTATGGTCACCCGGTAAAGTGATTATGGAAAATATTGAATAAATAGTGAATCCCCCCACTGACCCCAAATGCCAAAGTGAATTGGACTGGTCATAGTCTGAGCCCGGAATGGGCCTTTTCTTTTTTTTTACATACTAAGTAATTGTGCCACAGTGAAAGACGAAGTCTTTGCAGAGGCTGTTCTATATTTAAACAATGCTTGAATACTATGTGAAATGGTTAGTTAATAGGCCGTCACACATTCCTTGTCACAAAATACTAGATTGTAAGGTACAAACCAGTCACAAATCCGGTACTGCAATTTGGGAGATTTATCCAATAATATTCAAGTCCTCTATTCACAGCAATAAATAACCACAAACCTATTTGTGCATGGAAATGAAGAGCTAATGGAAACTAAACAGGAAAGGATTTGGACTTTATTAAAGAGCAGAGTCACAATTCATATGGAATTCATTTTCTATCTCTTGTGTATTCTAAAGGATTTTGTGAGTCACAGATGTAGGACACATCCAGCAAACAGCAGATAATGCAGCTTTAAGGTCAAGAATGCTGTGCCAGGTCTTGGGAGGTTGCCTTTTCATAATGAGAAAAAGTAGAAGCAGTAAGGTCAGCTTGTCTCCATGCGTCTGCGGTTGTCCTCACACCCAGCACTACCGCCCGAGATCTGGTATTTTATAGAGGTTTTGTGAAGTGTTATATGATTATTTTCAAAAGAGTCCACCATCTGAGGTATTAACAGGTAAACACTGCCAGGCAGTTGTTTCAATAAAATGCTGTTTCTGCACAACAAAGCCCCACTCAGAAGTAATGGTCTCTCACAGACTTCCAGTCTGGCATGTAGGTGACTATGTATGAGGCATTTTTATAACACAAACCTAGCTAAAAAGTGTGCTGTACAGGGTAAAATAAAAGTTTTAAGTCAACAGGTGATGGGAAAAGTAGCAGTTTTGCCGACTGTTAATTGTGATGTGTTCTTTAAAGAGGAGTGTTTTCAACTCCTTTCTGAATTGGAGCAGCAGTGGGCTGGGGTCCTGATGTATATGACGATGTCGTTCCTGATCAATGTAAACACCAGATGCTGCTGCTTTTTCCACACTTGGTTGTGATGGCGTATGTGAATTAGGCAGGTGGTTTTGAAGATGGAGCAGGCCAGCAAGGGGAGACAATGGAATTCCAGCAGGTAGCGGGTAATGTGATCCCATTTGTACGATGGCTTTAGGGGGTGCCAATATTGAATCTGGGAACAAGACATTACTACCAACCATGTGAGTTTCAGTCTTGCGTGAGGTTTAGCTGACATGAAAATCTGACTCATGTGAGGGTACTTCCCACGTGAGGGTCATCGATAATTAATAGACTGAATGACAGGGTTCAAAAACCTTCAACCTATGTGCTAGTATGCAGGGTCGGACTGGGAACCAAAACCGGCCCTGGCAAAGTGCTCAGCCACCCCCCCCCCCCCCCCCGGGGTGGGGGAGGGGGGGGGGGGGGGAGGGGGGGATGCTGCCGAGCTCTTTGCCGGGCCGATTTTGGGCCGATTTTGTTACAGGGCCGATTTTGCTATGCTGCAAAAAAGGACCTGTAACAAAATCGCCCCCCAACCGTGCAGGGCACCGGGGGATTGCCCGGTGCCCGCCACAGCCAGTCCGGCCCTGCTAGTATGCCACAGTCGACAATGAAAGATGTGATGTATGTAATAATATAAAATGCCAATAAAAATGTGTTACAAAAAAAAATGGGAGGGTACTCCCCATCTCTCTTTATCTGTTGCTCGGTGTGACAGCTACAGTAAATATATATATTCCTCCACAACGATTATCCCCTCAGTCAGGTTAGTCCAGCCGCACTTTGCCTCGCTTTCGAAAAAAGCAACAGCGTAACCACAGGTCCAAGTGCTAGGTGAATTTTATTGTTGCATAAAAAAGTGTCTCGGGAACACCCCACAAGAGAAAGCCTAAGTGCTTCAGCTTGCGCCTTCAAGGGGGATAAGATATATATATGTAAAAATTCGAGTCATATTTTTAACTACAGTAACTAGGTTTTCATCTCTAAGTTCAAGGAGTTCTTTTACATACAAGCCTTAGATGATGTAATTACCCTGCAGCTGAAGAGGTAAGATAATGACAATTAAAACATTACCTATAACTACATAAGTATGCCGGGTTTCAAGAACCAGAGCATGCCTTGCAAGTTTCTGTGATGTATATATAACAAACTGCACCCACATGCCCTGTGCTCTTGCTTAACAGCTGTAAAACCGGTAGCACAGTTACTTAACACGTCTGCCTTCCAAGAGTTATGCTTTGAGCTCCTGGACACAGCTCTGACTTAGCATTGGTTTCCCGCGTCCACATTCCAACTACAAGCAATGATTCATGTGGGTTTATGGAATGAAGCAGCAGGACCTGCAAAGAGAAATGGCCCCTGGATACACGCAGCTTGCTCAGCTCTCTTCCCTCGGCGGAAGCTGTGGACTGAGTCCATCTCTCAAGCCCTCCCTCCTATCTCCCTCCTAAGCCTGTCCTAGAGGTTTTGTAAGTAAACAAACCAATGGTTGTTTATTTATTGCCATAGTTAGAAGTGAAAGCCTATCTGCAGGTACTATTCCCCATAACATTGCAGAGCTTCTTCATTTACTGCTCGAACTACAATCTTTGAATATCTGAAAAAATGTGTTTGCTCAAAGCCCTCAAGAAGATGCCATACTGAAAGGAGGTACGAGGAACAGTGACTTGTGAAGCATTGAATAGACATGAAGATCCGAAAGCCCTGAGTCCCTAAAGTGAAAGCACCAAGGTTTGTTCATAAGTTTAGGTGGCCATGAGACACACAGAGGGTGGAAAATGGGTGGGGTAAATAGTTTCCATAGCACGTGGAGCAAAGCCTGATGCAGGATGCAGCAGACTTATGCAAGGACTTGTCCTTCCAAATTAAGCTTATTTTAGGTCTGGCTTTACAGCAAAGCTGTAGGACGTGATGTTGTCAAAAAGCGGCACAAAGGGGGGGCTATGGTTCAGCCCACATGCTGGGTCACCAGTACAGCTGTTGATTTGGCCCAAGCTAGCTGATCAGTTGTTTATCAAGCTCTGAAAGGAGCCAGAGCTCTTTATCAATGTAAGCTATTTTATTGCAACAGGAGCTTCACCTACAGCTATTTAGGTCACACACACATGCCTCAGTAGCTCTTCTCTGGCAGCAGCACATTTTGGAGGAGGGCGGTTATGAGGAATATCGTATAGTTTCTTACCTGTCGGTGTAGTTTTGCAGCTTGAAGACTTTCTGGATTCACTATGCTGTGCATTATTCCGCCATCCAGTGGTTGGGTCCGGAATTATAGTATTTCTTCTCCTTTTTAGGTTTTGCCTGCAAGTGCGCACGTAGTGCGCATGCGCTAAAAAACCTTATGAGTATACTGTGGGATAGATGACCCGCCCCCGGCTGCCATTGGCTAGCTCCATAAACGGAGGCTAGCCATTGGGAGCCGGATCTGTCCGTCAAGGCCGGAGCAGATTCGGGGGCGTTCCCGCGTTTTTTTCCCTGGGCGTGGTTTCGTTCGTCTTCATTGGAGACTTTGATTACCTTTTGCAGGCATCCTTCTGAACATCGTACTGAGGAATCTGAGCACTGACTGCATCGCGGGAACTCAACATGGCCGCCCCAAGCCTCCGATGGGTCAGTGCTCTATGCCTCCAACTAAAAATTGTGCTCATGTAAAGCGCTCTGATACCTACGGGTTGAGTTTGCGCTATATAAAACAGCAAAGGAAAACTTTTTAAAAGAATTAGGAGGCGGTGTAATCGGTGGTTCTAGGAGTATCACTCTTGCTGTACTTCCAAGGAAACTATGCAAACGGTTAATAAAAAGACATAATCTGCCCCGAAAAAGACGACCTGCTCATTATCGAAACCGTTCGTAAACCGGAAACACCCGTCGACTGCTCCGGTAGACAGGCGTTGCCCAGCCGCGCGCGAGCTAGCGCTCCAGGTAGCGTACAATGAGTTTTCACAACTGTCTAAGGAAAAGGGGGTAGTCCTCCAGGAGATTCCAGTTACCAGAGTGGTTATTCGTCATCTGAAGAAAGACGACAGAAGTGTAACGGCGACCTGTGAGTTGGGGCGATATCAGCCTCTGTTTTGCGGCTGATGTGGGAGGGAAAATACACTTCTCGTGCTGGCAATTTAGCGGGGAAAGATAGCAACTATGCCAATTATGGCCTGCAGTTTAGGGAGCGCTTTAGGAAACTTGGCCTACAGGGCTATGAAGGTTTCATATAGAACCTGTTCAGTATTTCCACTTTCGGAGTGTGCTTGACGTGTCTTTTCAAAGGTGTTGTATTGTGACATTAGCGTTGAAGTGTTTTACCTACACGGTTAGTAAGTTATACCACGTAGAGTGCGTTGTTGGAAGAGGTTTATCTTTGCTGTGAACCTCCACATAGGAAGAGTTTGTTTTACGTGTGGACCTTAATCACGAGTTGAGCGATACACTACTATCTACGTAATATTATTTTCAGAAATGTACCCTTTAAAAATTAAAAATGTAGGGTCCAAGAACGGAATTCTAAACTGCCGTGGGCTGGAAGCTTGTGGGGTCGAGAGGAATAACTATTTCCGTTCACTTAATAATGCGATGATACCTGTACGTGCAGATAGGTCTTTGCGCACATCTGTCACTCAGTCCAGGTGCTTGTGTAGGTACCCACATCGTTTATGACACTTGTAGCAACATGAGGGATGATAGGTGGTTGTGACTACATTCGTGCTTTTAGCGGACAAATTGTGGATGTTATGTTAACCCATATGTAAATCCCACCATTACTTAAGAGTGTCCGGCGCTGGAGAATTCCTAGCAAGCCACTGGAAGCAAGATCATGTTTTTGTTGTTGCAGTTTTATAAAGCGTAAACTTGTCCAAAAGGTATTGGAGCACCAGTTAAATTACATAAGGACACATTCATTGTTGTTTTAGGCACGGGGATATTAAGTGATTTGCCCAGAATCACAGGATGTTCAGTGCTCTATGCCTCCAACTAACTCTGAGGCTTTAAGATACTAGTGTGGCTGCGTGACGCTTGTGCGGCACACTTCAACTGTGAATCAACCGAGGGAGCAGCGTCTCGTCTTCACGCCTGAGCAATCTCCTCAGAAAAGATTTTGTTGTCTATAGAAAAACTCATCCCCAATCTCCGCCTTTAAAAAAGCTGGTGTGCACACCAGAGGAGTGGTTATTTTCTTTAGCTCCAACATGATTTTTGTCAACGTCTGAATTTCCGAACCTCCGAAAGGTCCATCTTAGAGGAAAAGAATCTCCTAATCCTTAGTGAGAATTTCAAAGAAGAATATCCATCATTTCCAGTGTACACTGTACTGATTGAGCCTTTCCGGCACGATGTGTTAGATAAAATGAACCTACCTACTACACTGTAACTGGGGGTACTGGCAGGGACCTCATGAGCATGTGAGGTGCAATAGGTGTGCGCTGGTATGACCGTAACTCCATGTCAGTGGAGGCGGGAGCCTGGCACCCCGCCCCCCGCTTTATAGTGCTATAAGCAGTCCGGTCTCTGCGTAAGCAAACCAAGTATTTCACATCACTTAGTGCGCTCAGCAGAGAAGCCAAAGAGATAATGAGCAAATAGTCAGAACCCTTTTACAGTCCGGATTATTTCATACGCTCAGCAACAAGGCCAAAAGGTGCGCTGTTTTAACATTAAGCACCTAATGCTTATTAACTGCAAAACGTTTTAGCCACTCACGATTGTGTGCCTGGTCGGTATTACGCCCTATCACGTTTGTGAATATGTATATATTTTGCAATGTGACCTATGTACTAATAGATATTTATTACTGTGTTTGGTATTTAAATTTGAATTTAAAAACATTTATAAAGCGCTCGTGTACTAAGCAGTTTCTTGGCGCTGGGGGCAACAATGGTAAAAACAAGCAGATAGAGAACAGTGGCTAATCATTGAACGCTTGCTGAAACAGTAATGTTTTTAAGGTCCTGCGATATTCCATGTAGGATGGCAGGAGCCCTATTGAAGGGGGAAGGGCATTCCAAAAGGTGGGAGCCAGAACTGAGAATTTCTGACCACCAGCTTTTTTCTT
This sequence comes from Lissotriton helveticus, assembly GCF_964261635.1. Classification (NCBI taxonomy): domain Eukaryota; kingdom Metazoa; phylum Chordata; class Amphibia; order Caudata; family Salamandridae; genus Lissotriton; species Lissotriton helveticus. Next base: position 748,824,082 of record NC_136069.1, on the reverse strand, counting down.
CTTAAAGCGTGGTACTGCCAGCAAGCCCAGAGAAGAGGAACGGAGAGCTCTTGGCGGGCAATAGTTCGTAACGGCAGCGTTGATAAATGCCGGGGCGGTGCCTGCTCGAGCTTGAAAAGTAAGGCATCCCCATTTAAACAGTGCCCGCTGCTTAATAGGGAGCCAGTGAAGGGCTTTCAGAAGGGGAGTGGAGTGATGTGACTTAGCCAGGCCATAAACCAGGCGAGCCGCCTGGTTCTGGACCAGCTGAAGCCGGCGGAGAGCGTATGCGGGAGCACCATTAAGGACGATGTTCCCGTAATCAATTTTTGACAAAACCATAGCCATTATGATCAATTTGTGTACAGACAGAAATGAAGCTGAAACTTGAGGACATGTAATAACAGCGTTGCATTTCTGGTCTGCTTGTTTTCTGGCTTAATTGTAACTCCACAAACCCTTTCATATCTCATCGGCTTTTCCCATCCTCTCACTCATTGTGTTTGTGTTTAGAATTTGTATTTGGCATCCTATCCCTGACGAGGCCCTGAAGTGCTTGCAAGTGAGACGCTCCTCCATTTGTTGTGCATTGTTAGTAGAGTGTAGGTTTACTGTGTAGCTTCCATGGGATGCATTCTGTGTTGTGTGTATGGTGATAGAGGCGTGCTGCAATCATATGGCAGCAAAATTGTGGCTCCACTTATGCATGGAGTGAAGCTGAAGTGTGAGGGAGAGATAGTAATGTGATGTCCTTGTGTTTTTCACATTGTTCTTGGAGATCTTTTTACTGACGTTTGCAGAAACATTATATTTCAAGTTCCATATTCAATCACATAAATTCCTAGACCCCTCTCCCTCCACAAAAGACCACAGGGTTGATACAGTGATCAGTTATCCAGTATTTGTTTATGCATAATACAGTCTCATTAGACTTGGTGCATTTGTTTTCCTCCTTACAAGAAATTGTTCATTTGTCTCTCCTGTTCAGTCAATTTCTGCGTCACAAAAATGTAACCAATGTTCATATTTTTATGAGCGGCCCCTGCCCTTATTCATTGGAAGATGAAGAACCCTGCACATATCTAAACTTACCTTACATGTTTCAATTTCTAAGGGCGGATACACTTCGCCAGGCCTTTGTGATATGTCACTTTACTAGGACTAATGCTAGTTGGGATTCAACCATTACAACGCGGTCTTTACACCTCGCTACCAGGAGGCGGCCTGGGGCCCCGCTGGTAGCAAACTGTGAGGGAACCAAGACCCTCGTGATAGCAGTACTTAGCGGATTACGGCGGCCGGGAGGGGCACTCCACGCAGCAGTTGTGACTGCTCCCCATAACATTTGTAATATGGGCAATTCAAGTCACCATAACATTTGTAATATGGGCAATTCAAGTCACCAAGGAGCATTGTGACCTTCTAGGGGAAAGAGTCCGAAAGTGGGTTACTTAAAAAGGTCTTGGAACTGCAGGTGTCTTGCAATATCATTTTAATGTATAGTTGGGAAAGAATATATTCTTTATAATGAACAGTTGCAGAATAACTCTCTCCAAAGCTGTATGGAACTCTGAGAGCCTGATGTACATTGCCAGACAGTGTGTGGGGCTTGCAGTGTGTGTGGGGGCTTGCAGTGTGTGTGGGGGCTCTCAGTGTGTGTGTGTGGGGGGGCTCTCAGTGTGTGGGGGGCTCTCAGTGTGTCGGGGGGCTCTCAGTGTGTGTTGGGGGGCTCTCAGTGTGTGGGGGGGCTCTCAGTGTGAGGGGGGGCTCTCAGTGTGTGGGGAGGGCTCGCAGTGTGTGGGGGGGCTTGCAGTGTGTGGGGGGGCTCTGTGTGGGTGTGTGTGTGGGGGGCTCTGTGTGGGTGTGTGTGTGGGGGGCTCTGTGTGGGTGTGTGTGTGGGGGGCTCTGTGTGGGTGTGTGTGTGGGGGGGCCTCTGAGAGTGTGTTGGGGGGCTCTCTGTGGGTGTTAGCATTTGCGAGAGATACAGCTACTGGCATTGTAAATGACAATGCCATTTATTTATGTTAAAAAAAACATAAATAAAAATAATGTCAAGAGCAATTCCAATAGCTCAAACTTTAACAAAGGCAAAACCATTGCATTGTAAATGCTTGTTTTTTCATGGCCCCGGTGGGCGTTGACATCTCACCATTTGGTGTCTCCTTGTGACGTTGACGCACTTCCTCTGGAAACTCCCACCTTTGCGCGCCATCTTTGGATTCTTTTTTTCGTTTTCTCCTAGTTACTTGTTGTTAAATATCCTCCTCCTGTCTTATCTTCTTGGCGGAGGTGGGTGGCTTCGCTAGTGAATCCAGAATGTCTTCAAGCTGCAAAACTAAACCGACAGGTAAGAAAATATACATTTTGCAGCGTGAATCTTTCTGGATTCACTATGCTGTGCATAGACTTTGTAGCAGTTTGCTAGGTTAGTGGTAGCTGGGTGGAAGATGAGCGTTGAGTATTGAATATATGTTGTAGCACCTTCTGTACCACTTGTGCTTCCTTATTTATCTGAATATCTACACAGTAGTGTTTAGTGAACATGTGCACTGAAGACCATGTTGCCGCTTGGCAAATGTCTTGGATGGGCGTACTTGCTAGAAAAGCTATTGTTGCTTCTTTCTCCTTTGTTGAGAGAGCTTGCGCTGCTCCCCGTAACTCTTGCACTGCTTGTTTGTAGCAGAATTGTTTTCATTGTGCAATCCATCGTGCAATGGTATTCTTGGTTACTGGCCGTCCAAGAAAGCTGCTGGCGGAGGACACAAAGAACTGCTTTGTTTTTCTGCAATCCTTTGTTCTTTCTATGTAGTGCATTACTGCTCTCCTAGCGTCCAGAGTGTGTAACGCCCTTTCTGCGCTTGTGGATGGTTTTTGGAAGAAACTTGGTATTCGGACCGTCTGGTTCATGTGGAACAGTGATACCACTTTTGGCATGAAATGCGGGTCCGTTCTCATTACAACCCTGTCATTATGAATCTGAATGTAGGTCTCTTGTAGCGTTAGCGCTTGCAATTCGCTTACTCTGCGTAGCGAAGTGATGGCTACCAGCCATGTGCTCAGCGAGACCCCTGTGTCCGCACTTTCTGTCGAACGTCGAATTTTCAGGAGTAACCCTTCTTCTTTGTCGTCCCGGTTACTGGACCTGCAGTCTGGTACGTTGAAGCTTTGATTTAGTTGTTTTTCAGTTGTTTTCCGTTGATTCTCTCTCCATACCTCTGGAACTCTTCGGTGATGATCCAGACCCAAAAGCGGAAAAAAGAATCTGAAGATGGCGCCCAAAGGTGGGAGCTTCCGGAGGAAGCGTGTCGACGTCACAAGGAAACACTAAATGGGGGGATGTCACGAAAAACAAAAAAAACAAAAAAGAGAAGAAATACTACAAATCCGGACCCAACCACTAGATGGCGGAATAAGGCACAGCATATTGAATTCAGAAAGATTCACGCTGCAAAAGTCCATCTATAGCAGTCCCTGCTTTCTGCCCCTTCCCTTTCCATCAACTTCAGAGAAACCTTAGGATAAGCACTCCTCGAGAGAACCGATATTTTAAATTTCTAATTCATAGTTTAAAGATTTATGGGCTTAAGAGACTTGCATGAAGAGGCTTTTTTAAGCTCCACGGATCTCCTTTGCTTACTTATCTCTGCACATTCCCACCCAAGGTTCTGGCAGTCGTTACTTTGCCAATCTTCACATCAGGAGTCATTACATCAAGGCAAGTACACCACACTTTCTTACTTCCGAGGTGCATCTATTTCTCAACTAAGATTTAATATCTTAAATATTTAAATTATTTCTTCATCTAATATTTTCAATTAAAATAATTCAATACTATTATATTCCATCTACTTGAAATGTAGTTCTTTCTATCAAATTAATGTAATATACAATTTTTAATTGCTCTTCCCTGAACCAGAAATACCACTTCCTACTGCAGAATGATACCCTTCTCTGATACAAACACAATTTTTACTAAATCTTTAACACTACCTATCCCTTAACTCTAAAAATAACTGTCTACCCATTAATGCCACCATTTTACAAACCATACAAATCCCTTATTATGCGTTAAAGCTACCCTTCCTTACACACTCAAAACCCCTTTCTTACCCATAAATGCCACACTTTTACAAACACTAAAAGCCTTTAGTACACCTTACACTTACCCTTCCCTGAAACATATTACCTTTGAACGCTACTCATCCCTGAATCAAAAAAAACCTTACAACTCCAAAACGCTACTCATCAGTGAGCCCTACAAGCAACTTACTATCCCTTAACATGGTACTTTATTGCACTCTAAAAAGCCTACAGGACAGCTTAAAGTAACAGTTCCTTGACCTCTAAAAATCTTCACTAGCTGCGATAACTGCAGTGTAAAATGTAGGTATGGATTGTCATCAACGGCTCTTGATTATTTTGTAATGTGTCACCTGATGTTTTATTTTTTAATGTTTTTTGTTTAATAAAAAGAATTAAAAAAAATCTTCACTAGCCCATAACACTACCCATCACTGAACCCTAAAAATAACTTTACTATCCCTTACAGCTACGCATTCCTGAACCCTAAAAAACCCTTACTAACTCTTAACTCTACTCATCGCTAAACTTATAACCTGTATCGCTACCTTTTCCTGAAGACTAAAAAACTGCTTCCTACCCTTTAAATCTACCATTTCCTGAAGCCTGCAACTGTTACTACCTGTTAATGTTACTACATTAATGTTACTACCCCGGAAATTAAAAACACTTAATACTCCTTAACAATACAATTCCCCGAATCCTAAAAGTACCTCTACTACTCCTTATTACTACATTCCATCAACCCTAAAAACCCTTTACTGCCCCCTTAAGGTTCCCCCTCTCTAAACCCTAAAAGCCCCTTTCTACTCCTAACAATACCCTTAATGGAGGCCTAAAAAACATTTACTACTTCTTAATGCTACCCATTCCGGAACCCTCAAAGTTCCTTATTACCCGGAAGGCTACCATTCCCTGAATGCTAATATTTCTACCTACCATAATGTTACCCATCACCGAACCCTAAAAAATGTTTACTACCACTTCACGCTACCCTCCTTTAACTCTTAGAACCACATACTAACCTTTAACTCTACCACTCCTTGGACCCCAAAAAGCCCTTACTACTGCTTGATGCTACTTCTCCATAATGTCTAAAAGGCACAGAATTCAGTACTCCAAACCACTCTCCACACATTTTACTTGTTTTTTTACAGCTTTCCACTTACTCTAATGGACCCAAAAGTGGTAGGTCCATCAATTACATAATACACCAAATATTAGTGCATGAATGTTCTAAATTATTCATAATAACAGCCTAGCTGTGTAAAGCAAAGCTGCCTGGATGACAAAGATTTATAGAATGGGCTTTGGTAGGCTCCACCCAGAGGAGTTTAATGGACTTTGGTTGGCTCCACCCAGAGGAGTTTAATGGGCTTTGGTAGGCTCCACCCAGAAGAATTTTACTATCCCCCTCCACATGCTAAAAGCTGGCAATAGATCATTCCACTTTTCAAAAAGTGTATTCCTTAGAATATTGATGGACTATTCTAAATCTAAAAAAAACTCAGCTATTTAGTTTGTCATGGCTATTTTACTCCGATAAGCACTCTAAACAGAAATTAGTTGTTTCTACATTTTACTCACAGGCTGTAACAACATTTATAAATACAAAGCATGCGAACAGCATTTGTAAATGCTTATGTTTAGGTTTTTGGTACATTAAAGCCAGACCTAATGGCTTTGTCGATTGTATTTTTTAGTTCTCAACCGCTTCTTAGTGGGTGCAAGTAGTGGGTACACCTTTAAAGCTGAAGAGGTGTAATGCATTGCAAGACTTCAACAAATGTCAGGAATATACTTAGTGAGTAGAGAAAAATTAGGAACTATTCAAATGGGTAGTAAGACCCACAATAAATGTGTGTAGAGAAAGAAAGTAAAAAATACTTTTGTAAATATACAGCTTTGGAAATGGTTTAGCTGACAGTCCTATGAATGAGAAGATTGGTTCACTGGATCCACTGAGAAATGCTAAGCCTTTGTTGACTTATTTTCCGACAGAACCTATTGGTTGGAATATTCCTTCCCTATATAATGCTCCTCCTCTTGCCTCTGACTGAAGGTTGGCGTTGAATCCAGAAGGAAAGCAGGTTAGGGAGAGCATTGCGGTGGGTCCATGGGAGGTAAGACAATAGATAATATCCTTTTCCTAGTTGTACATTCGAGACTGGAGGCCTGTCCAGGGTTTAACTGCCATAAGACAGTCTACATTTTTTACGAAGGTTCAAAGGTGAGTAAAAGAAAGGTAAATAAGATGTTTGCGTTGCCCGTGTAAAGGTTATATGAAAAACCCAAGGAGGGAAGGTTCAACAAGGAGAGGGAAGGTTCAACAAGGAGAGTGATGGTGGATGTTGAAAATGAGATGATCAAGAGCAGACCACTCGCAAATGGCAACTGGTAGGAGGTGGGCAAGAGAATAATGAACATACAAAGGGCTGTGAATGTGAAGAAGCCAGGCATTCCATTTTACCAGTGATATTGAGTGTGGGGAGAATAGCAAGCATGGTGAGGTGGCAGATTGTTTCACTAGCTGCAGAGACCATTAGGAGGATGAGACTCGAGGAAAAGTTGACCAGTTAGTGGCTGGTTACGATAAGAAAGTACAGTCACATCTAAGGACACTTTATGTTGACTGGAGTTGGCCAATACCAGATTGCAAGTGGTTTTATGGATGAAAGTTTACAACCTTCAAACATATTATCAAAATTGGCAGAGTGACACGTTGTTTAGGACTTAGTATAATTAAATACAGAGCCAAGTGAAGCATGACAAACGTGTTGCAATTTATATTTGAAATAAACAGAGCCAGAAAAGAAAATGTAACAAGCACAGTAACCAACTTAAAATAAAATATTTCAACATAATCTAAAGTAAAACCCTGAGCTGAATTTTAGACATGTGGTTTTACTGGGAACAAATCCGATACCAACATTTTTCAAAAGAAAAAGTCAGTCCACGCCTAATCATTAACAAGCTCAAGGAAATGAAAATGCCACGCCATTTCTACTTATCTCCGTCCTGTTGGATTTATCAATGTTTCCCCCCAGATGGCAGCAGTGTGTGCGCACGTGTGGCGAGCATCTTGTAATGTTTTATTTAATGTGTTATGGCTTTTAGTTAAATACAGAACTTTTGAAGAGTGACACCTCTACCTGTTCTTCTACCACATACAGCTCTTTGTTGCATTTGGGCAACGGTTGCACTATACAAATATGCAATATACACAGACACATGCAAAATACAATACATGGCCATAGACAATATCAGAACGGCCTAACATCTACACCCGTATACTAATCTAAGTTTGGATTGGGAAATTCATGGAGAAGATTTTGGACTTGTGCCCATATTCAGGAACATTTCCCAAACTCTACATTACTTATTTTAAGAAGCCTTTTATTTCAGTGTGGTCATAGCTAACCAGATGACTACTAGCTGCTATGCAAAGCAAACGTTAACAGTACGCTATGCACAAGTTACTTACCTTCAGTAACAATATATCTGTAAGAAACATTAGTTAGTTTGATTCAGTAGTAGCAGTAGTAGCAGTAGCAGCCATTGTGGAGAGAGAGAACGCCGAATTCGCGGCAAGACGACAAAGCAGGTTCATACGAAATATGGTCATACTCTAGATGAACGGTTATGGATGGTGAAGTATTAACTTAAATCAAAGAGTTCTACAAAAGACAGTCATATATTATTATCTAGGATACGAACATTGGTGTAAACGCTAGTGATATAAATCGGAGTATATTTAACTTGTCAGTGACCGGGATCCCTGCTCTGATCTACAATTATAGTACGGCCAGACTCTGGCAATTTAATGTTCAGGAATTAATGTAACCGAGCCCCGTCCGAATTGGAATCTATACAGATACCCTTACCGGGTTGGAATTATCACCGGTTAAGCGGTTAGACTTCACTAGCCTTGAATAGAAGGCAGCCCTGAAGAGTCAAAGCAATATTTGCTTTGATGAAACACGTGTCGGCTGGCGCAGTGTACTTGAACATTAAAAAAGAAAAATAACTTCATAAGCAAGAAGATTGGATCTGAGTTTTTTTCAGCATTGTTGCATGATTTAACCAATTATGTATCTGTATATGTAACTTTAGTGTGTGCATAGGATTGTGTCTCATATTCCAGGTGTTGTACAAACAACATCCCCAAAGGGGTCAGGGTCCCCCTTTTTCCTGTAGCACCACTACCATAATTGATCGAGCCTTACAGGCATTTTCAGAAAATACTGCAGAGCACAATTAATCCCTACGATAAGAACCCTGCCCGTTGCATAAATTAGTTTGATTCCTTACCTTAGAATAACCCCCAGGCGTCAGACTGGATCCGGAAAGTTTTCGTCAGCAGTACCCCTGCGCGTCGGTAGGCGTGGTCTGCGGCTCCGCGTCTGTTGTCGTGATCGCCGGGATGACATTGTCGGAGTACTTAGACGCCACCTTCGCGCACTGACGTCAGTTCTGTACATAGCTTTCCGCACCAATGAAAGCAGAGCCATGCAAGAAACCGACAAAGGTGCCATGAAACTAGGGCCCTGAAAGGGATGACCTTAACCCTAGATATCGGTTCGCAGAACGGGGAGGATGGGTGGGGCGGTAAGGAATCTATCTAACTAATGTTTCTTACAGATATATCGTTGCCGAAGGTAAGTAACTTGTGCATCTGAAAGAAAAACGTTAGTTAGATTCCTTACCTTAGAATAGACACCCCAGCAATACCAGCCCCGGTGCTGGGTCTGCGAACCAAGATCACACCAGGAAGTCCTGGAGAACCGAACGGCCAAAGAAGCCATCCCTCCGGACTTGGCTGTCGAGGCAGTAGTGCTTGGCAAACGTGTGCAGCGAGGCCCACGTAGCTGCCTGACAAATGTCCAGTAAAGGGACTCCCCGTCCCAGGGCAGTAGTAGCGGCCGTGGCCCGAGTGAAATGGGCACGCAGCCCCTCAGGAGGAACCTTTTTAGCCAAGGAATAACAGACCTAGATGGACAAAACGACACACCTAGAGATGGTCCGTTTCTGCATCGCCCATCCCTTCTTAGCGCCCACGTAGCCAACATAAAAATTGGTTGTAAACCCGGAACTGTTGCGTGCGGTTCAGATAAAAAGAAAGCGCAAGTTTTGGGTCCAGACGGTGGAGCCTCTCTTCCTCTTTCGAAGGATGCGGAGGCGGAAAGAAGGTGGGCAAGGTAATGGTCTGGCCGATGTGAAAGGCAGTAACCACCTTCGGTAGAAAAGAAGGACGAGTCCTCAGAACAACTTTGTCCGGATGGACAGAGAGGAAAAGAGGTTTAGAGAAAGAGCCTGGAGCTCACTCACTCTTCTGGCAGAGGTGGTGGCAACCAGGAAAGCAGTTTTGAGAGTCAGAAGATGAAGAGGACAGTTGTGGAGGGGCTCAAACGGAGCACAAATCAGATAAGTTAATACCAGATTCAAGTCCCACTGAGGCATTATGAAAGGAACAGGAAGAAACCTGTGAGTAATGCCCTTCAAGAACCTATTTACAACAGGGGACTTAAAGAGAGAAGGCTGATCACGAAGCCTCAAGAAGGCTGAAACAGCTGAAAGATATCCCTTGATGGTGCCCAGAGCAGAGCCCTGCTGGGCCAGGGAAAGAAGAAAGAGGAGAACCTCAGAAAGAGGGGCTGAAAGGGGATCCACAGCCGTTGCTGTGCACCATGCCACAAATTTGTTCCACCTGCAGGCATATACCGTTTTTGTGGAGGGACGCCTGGCTGCCAGAATGACCTCACAGACTTCAGGAGGCAAGTCAAATGGCATCAACTGCCGCCGCTCAATCTCCACGCATGGAGGTGGAGGCTGGACAGGTGCGGGTGGAGGACCGTCCCCTGCTGCTGCGACAGAAGGTCCTCCTGAAAAGGCAGTCAAATCGGGGGATCGATTGACAGACTGAGAAGCTCAGGATACCAGTATCTTCGTGCCCAATCCGGAGCCACAAGGATGACTTGGGCCCGGGCACGCCTGATCTTCTTCAGCAATCTGGGCATAAGTGGTATAGGCGGAAAGGCGTATAACAGACCGCAACTCCACTCGCGACGAAAAGCATTTCGAGCGAGTGCCCCCTTGGAAACTCCAACGCGCAGAACTGATAACATTGTGCGTTCTCTTCGGTGGCAAATAGATCTAACCAAGGCTCTCCCCACTGCACAAAGAGACCTTGCGCCATGTCCAAGTTCAGACGCCACTCGTGCTGCATCATGCACCGACGGCTGAGTTTGTCCTCCCTGGCGTTCAGAGAACCTGCCAGGTGTTGAACCACCAGGGTGATGCCCTGATGTTCCAGCCATGTCCAGAGGCATAGAGCCTCCTGACAAAGGGTCCACGACCCCACCCCACCCTGTTACAGTACCACATGGCGGTTGTGTTGTACGTGAACACCTGCACTACACTTCCCCGGACAGAGGGAAGGAATGTCTTCAGTGCAAGTCGGTTCGCTCACAACTCCAGAAAGTTGATATGGAGCCAGGACTCTGCCGGAGAGCAGAGGCCTCTGATCTCCGCCTCTCCCATGTGGCCCCCCATCCCAGGAGGGATGCATCCGTCACCACTGTGTGCTCCGGTTGGGCTAGGGAGAGGGATCTGCCACTGACCCAATCGTGGTCCGTGAGCCACCACTGCAACTGTCTTGCAGTGCCCTCTGAGATCAGGACGTGGTCGGACAGGTTGCCCTGATGTTGTGCCCACTGGAACTTCAGGTGCCACTGCAGAGCCTGCATCCATCACCTGGCGTGATGTACCAGCAGGATGCAGGAGGCCATCAGACCAAGCAGCCGTGGGGTCAATCGGACCAGAACTCTGGATAAAGGCTGAAAGATCTGAATCAGAGCCTGAATATCCCGAACCCGCTGTTCGGGAGGATAAACCCGAAACTGAGCCGAGTCCAGAACCGTTCCGATGAAGAGGAGTTTTTGGGAGGGACTCAGGTGTAACTTCAGCACGTTGATGGAGAACCCCAGCGAATGTAGGAGGTAGCCGTAGTCTGGAGGTGGGAGACGACTGCTTGGGGCGAGCCCGCCTTCAACAACCAGTCATCGAGATAGGGGGAGACTGGAACCTCTGATCCGCGCAGATGAGCTACGACCACCGCCATCACTTTCGTGAACACCCGAGGGGTACTGGTGAGGCCGAAGGGGAGCACGGTAAACTGAAAGTGCTTCTGGCCTACCCTGAACCTCAGGTAACGCCGGTGCGGCAGGACGGGAATGTGGAAATAAGCGTCCTGCAAGTCCAACGCTACCATCCAGTCTCCAGGGTCTAGGGCAGCCAAAACCTGAGCTAACGTCAGCATCTTGAACTTCTCCTTCCGGAGGAAGCCGTTAACGCTCCTGAGGTCCGAGATAGGGCGTAGGACCCCTTTGCCCTTCTTGGGAACCAGAAAGTAGTGAGAGTAACAACCCCGTCCCACTTCTGGTCCAGGAACACGCTCAAACGCTCCCTTGGCCAAGAGGGCCGTAACTTCCTCCTGCAGAAGTTGCAAGTGATCCCCCGACATGCAGTGGCACTGCGGTGGCATGGCTGGAGGGTCGCCTCGAAGGGGAGGGAGTAGCCCCTTCGGACGATTTGCAGCACCCACCTGTCCGAAGTGATGGTACGCCAGTGGAGCAGATGATGGTGAACTCTGCCTCCCTCTTGTGTGGAATGGGCCTGAAAGCTCGGACTCGGAAGGCTTTGAGGCAGATGCTGCCAGAGCGGATGTGGACTGACCGGCTCTCTGTCCCCCTGCTCCGCCACTGTGCAATGCACGTCCGCGACCGTGTTGAGGCTGGTTCTGCAGGTTGTGGCTGGACGAAAGTGTGGGGCGCCCCTTCTGTGGCCACGAAAGGAGCGAAAGGCAGAAGGTTGCTGGCACTGGGTCTACAGGCCCAAGGACTTTGCCGTAGCCCTGGAGTCCTTGAAGCGCTCCAGCGCGCTATCTGCCTTGTCGCCAAAGAGGCGACGGCCATCAAAAGGCATGTCCATAAGAGTGCTCTGGACAGCCCCTGAAAAGTTTGTCGACCGTAGCCAGGCATGATGACGAATCGCCACAGTTGTTGCCATCGCTCTACCTATCGAGTCTGTGGTGACAAGTCCTCATCGGATGGAATACCGTGCTGCATCCCGCCCCTCAGCAAGAGCTTGGGCGAACTGTGTCCTGGCCTCCTCCGGACACTCGGGCAGCACGTCCGCCACCGTATCCCACAGAGAGTGGGTGTAACGGTCCAAAAGGCATGCGGTATTAATGCTTCGCAATCCCAAACGGAGGGAGAAAAACAGTTTCTTCCCAAACTGTTCCATCCTTTTGGATTCCCGGTCCGGCCGTGCGGTCGGGAAGGTGGTCTGGGACGTGGAGGCCTTGGATTACCAGACTCTCAGGGGTGGGATGTACGGACAGAAAGCAGGGGTCGCCCAGAGCTGGGCGGTGGTGCCGGGCCACGTTCCGATCCACAGGAGAGACTGTGATGGGCCTGGACCAAGTGCCGATCAGAACGTCAGTGAGGGCCTCATTAAACTGCAGCAGAGGCTCCGAAGAGTTTACTGGCGGTTGAAGCACCTCAGTGAAGAGGTTAGTACTCACGGCCACTGCAGGGAGCTCAAGGCCCAAGGCCTTGGCCGCCTTGCGCAGCACCACAGAATAAGTTGCTACCTCCTCCGTAGCCACGGAAGGAGGAGGGATAAAACCAGTGTCAGGCGAAGTGTCTAGACCACTGGCCTCCCCTACCTCATCTGCCCAGTCCTGACTTAACTGCCACTGCTGTGCCAGAGGGTCCTCACACCCATCCCAATCCTCCCCTTCATCCGTGTCCTGATAAACAGGCAGTAATGACAGAGCTGGGTCATAAGTGAAGGGCTCAGCTATCGACGCCGGAGATGGCGCCAAGCGGCGCCGCTCCGATGCCAGACCCGGACTGAAACCAGGGACGGCATCGTCCGAGGACGGCGCCAGAAATGGCAATGTGGGGGTCGGCGCCAGCAGAGGAGTCGTAAGGTCAACTGGCGTCGACCGGGATCCAGGCCTGAATCCCACGGGGGCCTGGGGAGTCGGGACCAAAGTCGACGACGGCGCCAGGGCTGAGGCCGCCGGCTTGCTAGGACCCCCAGTCGGGTCTGCGGGGCCCGAAGGCGCACTGGCAGGCCTCGACGGCAGGAAGAGAATCATCATGGCCACGAGGTAGTCTGGAATCTTGCCCAGAATCGCATGAAGTCCAGGGACCGGAAGGTGTGGGACCGGATGCGACTCCTGTGGCCCCGGCGGAGCCGTGCGGGTGGTGCCACCCGAATCCCTCGGCTGACTCACGTGACCAGCGAGGGGAGTCAGAAGAGTGATGTCATCTCTTTGACTTCTTTTTACCATGCCTCGACTTACCTGAGTGCGGGGACTTGGATCCCGATGAACGGTGGGGGCTGCGGCTCCGCGACCGGTCCCTCGACTTCCTCCTCGGACCTCGAGCGGCGCGGAGCCGACTGCCGGATCTCGAGGAGCTTGCGGGACCGCTCCCGCCTAGCTTTCGACGTCAAGGCCTGGCAGTCGGGGCACGACTTCTCATCGTGATCGGCCCCGAGACAGTAGAGACACCAGCGGTGGGGGTAGGTAACCGACATCAGTCGGTGACAGGCGTCACACGGCTTCAACCGGGCATCCCTACCGGCACCAGGAGTCGAAGTCGACTTAAAAAAAGATAGACAGAAATGTTCAAAAAGTTAGTAAAAAAATTTCTACGGGTACGCTCTTCCCAGATCTGCGCTTGCTGACGCGGAAAAAAAGAACTGACGACAGCGCGCAAGGGCGGCGTCTAAGTACTCCGACGACGTCATCCCGGTGTCACGATGCTGACGACGGACGCGGAGCCGCAGACGACGCCTATCGACGCGCAGCGGTACTACTGATGAAAACTTTCCGGATCCAATTTGCGCCTGGGGGTTATTCCAAGGTAAGGAATCTAACTAAAGTGTTTCGGATACGAGGTTACACACATCCATTATCATTTAATTAGCAAACAGGGGATGCAGGTTAGTAAATATAGGGAGTGGGAGTGGGGTTAGCACATCTATTGAAGTTGGGGGAGGGAATCAGCCTCTGGGTCAGATAAATGAAAATAAGAAAACGATGGTACATGAAGTCGTACTTGAGGTTAGGTAGAACCAGACCACCGTTGAAGCACAGGTGGCAGTCACTCAATGGACTTTCACTCCTAGCCAGAAAACAGCCATGATGAGTTGGATGAAGCTCAGTATAGGCTACTGTGGTTTGTTACAGTGAAAGGCCTGGGACATCATAAACCAAACTTTGAAGAAGAATTTGTTCTGGAGAAGGAGACAAGCACAGGTTTTTTTAAAAGTGTGATAAATGTGCTTGAAAGGTACTAAGCGAAACGGATGCTTAATTGAGGTCACAAGTAGTCACTATAGAATGTGTACAGTCTGCTCGTAGGTTGTTAGCCTTGTTGATGTGCTACTCGCAGGACAAGACGGAGATTCAGAAGATGATCAGAGGGAGGAAAGGTTTGATTATTTATACCAAGCTAAGGTAAAACTCAACACGCAAAATTGCAATCGACCATCAAAAAAGTTCTGAGAACTACTTCCATATCGCAAAGTTTTTTTCAAGGGCAGTCACGTTTTAAAAGAAATAGCCAATTAAGCTCCAGGTCATTTCATCCACTGCTATGTTATTGAGGTGTCCATCTGCGCCTTTTTTTACTCCATACCTGACAGAGGCACAAATGTTACCATTTCTGCCACTGACAGCAGTAGAGAATTGTTCCTCTATAATGACACCAGAAAGGTGATTACAATATATATGGTCACTGTGTAGAGGACAAGGCAATACAGAGCACATCCATTTCCGTCAACACAAAGAGTTTGCTGTGCTTCCGTAATCTAGTCAAACCTTAAACCTGTGCCAAAACCCCAAACTTATACACACTCACATTCAAGGCTAACATTGTTTAATAAAAGTTTTCTAGCTCAACTTTTCTTAGCCACCACTTTAAGACTCCCAGGAGGTCCATTTCAGTAATCTAGCCGAGTATATGCAAAGGCAATGAAAATTATCATGCAGAGCCGGAGCAAAATAAAATGTAGGCAAGTGAATGGCAAGTTAGGGAAAACAAGTCAGCACTCCTCATTAAACAAAACAAAAAGAAAAAACAAACTATACAAGTAACCAACAACATTGTTTGGGGTACACTTCAAGATTTATGTTGACCACGTTGTTGCTACTTAAGAAAAAGACCCAAATACTTTTTGAAACCCATAAAAACAATGTAATATTTGATCTTTCTTACTCCTAAACAAGCTCAAATGATAATAGCACCCAGAGATCTTTGTAATAGGCATATCTTTTAACTTTAATTTTAGGTGGACAAGAATATGTGGCTGGACCTTTCGGCACAGATTGCCAAGGTCTTGAACACTCTGCTCTGCATCATCACCTTATCAAAAATGATAATACAAGAAATCAATTATCTTTCAGAAAACAAATACAGAACTGCTTCTTCTTCCAAACCTATTTACCACAAACAGATTATAGGCGCACTGCATATATTTGTTATTTTTCTGTCCAGTACCTTAAAGGCACTTCCTGGCTATTACAGTCCTTTAAGAAGGGTTTCAAACAACATATCTCAGTGGTGCCCTAAAGACGCTGAGGAAAATCTTCAAAGCATGGTTTTCACTGATCTCAGACTACTAATTATCAAACAATTAAGCATTTAAAAAAAATAGATCATAGATTGATGCTAACATGCAATTTAGAACCAGCCCCAACACGGAAAGGTCACGTCTAGATCACATACGAGCTGAATCTATGAAGTTGAAAGAGGCTTCAGTGGTGGTAGCATGTAGGTGGCTTCAACTGCTCTGCACACTCATTAAGGGTTCTAGTTTGCACCATAAAACTTGTTTTCTATAAGCCTATGTTGGGCGGGAAACACTGGAGGAGAATATCCTGGGTACTGACAGATTTTTACTGATCCCCGCTCATGGTTTTGAAGCGTAAAATGAAGGATGTGAACAAAAAGTGTGAAAAGGAGCTACTTATGAAATGTAACTTCAGTGTACACATTTGAGACATAAAATAGTCTTCATGCATTGCAATGCAAGCACCCCACAGAAGGAAGCAAATAGCACGCGGTGACAGACAAATACTCCCCAGGGAGGAGCCAAAGCCCGCTTTACGTATATTTTTAGGAACTGGTATCAATAGGGCATACAAACAACTGCACTGTCAGGTGCCGGCCTAAAAAAAAAAGCAAGGTAGCCCACGGGACTGGCTGCTTTTTTCAGCCAAGTTCATGGAGATCACTGTACAGATGTTTCAGGATGCCTTCCTATTAAATTTTTTCCATTTATTTTTTATAGCACAAAACTCACATGACATACTTTTTGGGCCGATTAGAAGGCAGTTTACAAAATTAATCTCTGGATAACCCGGCAGCCTGAAGACTGGCAGAAACAGCAGCCGAGTTCCTTGATGTGGATTTCCAGAGGATTAATGCTCTTAAAGCTGGTATCACAGACTAGGTCAGAACCCTTACCGAACATCAGAGCAGCTCTTATGAGTGAGGATCTAGCATCTCCTAAGAAATCAAAAGATACATTTGCAGTTATCCGACAAACATCCCACACGGGCCGCTTTTGTCAGTAGCAAAAGTTTCAGCCCAATACAAGAGGTTGGCTTTATACAGAACGCGAGTCACACAGGCAAATGACACAGATAAAAAAAATGTTTTTTTGCAGAAAAGCAAACAATTTGCTTCACTGGGCCATGACTGTTCAAAATTATAACAGGATAAGTCTCTGAGAGGTCATTTATCAGCTTAAGGCAACATGATGCGCCACTTTGATGAGCAGTCCCTAAACTTTCACTCCAACTTGGACTGGTGACCCAAAAGATATAAAGCAGTTCAAGGTCAGACTGAGGGCTGAACAGTGGGGACACTCTTGCAGGGACCAATGTATGCTCCTAAACGGATCCCACTTCACATATGATGATACAAAGGTGGAGATGGCGAGAGGACACAGTTTCGCTCATATTTGATATAGATATGTAAAGGAAGATATTCACATTAATTCTAAGTGCTTTAAATCATGTTTGTTTCTTTATTTGGGGGAATAAGTGTTGTAAAAAATATTGTAGTGTAAGCAAAAGAACAGATCAGCAGTCCACCGCATACCACGACCAAAATGTATTTTAGCTAAATTGTTAAAACAGATTATGAGAATTGAAGTATTACCATGTTTGTCTTTCCTACTTGGTGGGGTCACAGACCACTATTTTGTAACTCCGATATAACCAATCAGCCTGATGGATCCTGCAGTTAAAATAAGTCCATCACCCCCTCACTAATTGTATCTCACATGAATATAGAAAAAAAAACATGTACTTGCTCACTGTGTCCAAAACAACCAACCACACAATCCCTGGCCCTAGGCATAGGAGCTCACACTTCGAGCCTGATTAGAACTTTGGCAGTGTGGTCTAAACACTCCAAGCAGTCATCTGCAGCCACTTGTCAGTGCTCCTCTGTCCCTTACCCTCATCATATGAGAAGAAGAGAAATAACCCAGTAGAACACAATGGATTGGTAGCGTGTCGACTATCTGAGACACCGCTGGTGTGGGGGTCGCCAGACCAGCAACACCAGAGCTCTATTCACCACAGTAGAATGCAGCAAGCACCAACCTGTTCCCTGTTTCCTGGAAGGTCAAGCAGCATTTTGACCATCAGATGGTACCTTGGATTTATGAGTTACATGTTCTTGGTGTCAGTCAGTTGGCTGCATACCAACTCCAAACAACAGATGACAAATTATATATATTGACCCCCATAAGTCTGCTCTCCAGGAGATCCTGAAAAAATGAGACATTGGGAGAGGTCCAGGCACACCCCTCAATCGATGTGTGCCTGTTTGTTCTTGGTTTGTAACATTCGCCAGAGTATAGAAAGGTTCAGAACCTTTTTTTCTTTCTAGCTCGGACCACTGACTGTGCCTCAAGTCCACACTGCATTGTCTAGAAGACGTGAACTGTTGTGGATCTATCATGTTAAAGAATAGCAGTCTAGCAGGTACATAATTGTAGAAAAACACTGAAGGACACAAAAATGTGTGTCACTGTCCCAACTAGTTACATTCCTGACATATGGCACAAAAAAAGGCATGTCTCTTCTAGATTAAGTAGGAGAGTAAATTATTAAGCAAAAAGGCAACTGCTAACGAAGTTCAGTGAATACCGAATGCTAAACAATGTTGTCAAAATGAGGCATCAGTATTTCAGCAAACACTGCTCCACTGATCGAAGGTTAATCAACGTACTAATTACAAATACTGTGGGAAGGCAACGTAGCGTTAGCCTCAATCTGTACACTCAGCACTCTCGGATATTGAGTTAACACAGTCATGGCTACTTTATACGAAAATGACAACCTACACATCTACGTATAGCAGCGACTGGTAATTCAGCAGAAAATGTCACTGCAGGGATGTGTTGAACCCTGTAGTGATCTGTGTTTGATACTGCAGAGATGTGTATGTGACCCTCCGGTCACAAATCTGAATCGTGTTGGGTCCACTCTGCTTGTCAATCTCTCAGGGTTGATAAAGTACAATAGAGCTGCATAATAATATACATGATTCGGGATCCATCAGAATTTCTAAAATACCCGTCAGGGTGGAATCGTGTTCTGAAAATACACCAACATGTTACTTTAAGCTACACTTAAACACTCCCTGTAACAGTATATGGTGTAGCTTGGTGGTCCTCAGAACCTGGTCAATACAGTGCAGAAGAACGCACGGTGGTTCTGATGAATTTAATTTGGGTAATTTTTAAATACTCTGGGGAGGAAGGCACAGATCTCAGCCTCCCCCCGGTATATCAACCTTTGTTTGGACTGGGGTCAGTCTTCACGGCCCTTTAATGATAACAAGTCCAGCTGTGTGGTACAGACAAATTAGTGTGTCAGTGTTTCGAGCCCAGTCAAAATAGTGCTATTGGTATATCTAATGTGTCTCCCTCAGGACAATATATGGAGACACCCATGTCTCACAAAAAAGTATCAATTATATGGGTTTGGTCGGTTCCACAATGTCTAAATGCGGCTCTAATGGCTCGCCTGAAATGCCATGAGGTGCTCAATATCTTTATCAATTAGCCACACCCACTAGGTATTTCTCCTTTATTATCGATAAGAAGGGCTCTTATATGGTTTGTCGGTGTGATTCAATGTATGAACAGGCCCGGTGCGGGATTCTCTTTAAGAAATATGTTGTATGCACTTGCATCTTTTCTCTGCTCTGTGTGCGTCAACCATTCACCAAAAACTGCTAAAACACCAGACAAGGACTAAATGTGTTCTGAAAATACGCCAGTGCTACTTTATGCTACACGCAAACAATTCTGCATAGGTTTCACTCCCTTCTAGCACCATGCCACATACCTACCTATGCCCTTGGTACGTCCCCGGCCAGACCCAGAGCCTCCTTTCTAAGCACTATCCTATTGCACCTTCTCCCTCACTCCATTAACATCCCATTCCTCAAGTTACCCACCACTAACGAGGCCTCCATAAACTCATTCACATTGTACCAGTAGATACCTGCCACAATCTATTTTGTTTAGTAAAGGGTCTTGAAATCAGTAATTAAAGTATTGCAACATTAAGAAAGTTTCTTTGAATCTATTTATTTCACATTATTTTTTGTTAAAACTTTATTTTGAGTGAGTTGTACTCGTTCTATTCCATTTAACGTTTAAGTGTCTATTTTATTACATCAACCAATCTTCAAAAACATTAAATGTGGTTTTGTTTAGTTTAGTTTTATATTCTGCGGTGACTTCTAAGAAAGGAAGGATTTCAGATGACTAGGATTTCAGATGAAACCGCTCGATTTGTATTGGCTTTCCCCACCTTTCTAGTACCGATTACACAATTTTTATGTAAAAAAGACCAGCGTTGTCGCTCAAAACAAAATAAAAATAAAAGTACAGATGTCAGCCATGATTTTAAAGTACTGTTTTCCAGACCATTTTTTGCAATTCTGTTAAACATCTGGATGTAAACAACGGTACACTATTCTTTGCTGTGTTGAGTATTGGTACATAAACTGTGAATAAAGCATTTGAAGTAACACCACAACTAATGTGCTGTAATAAAGAATGCAAATAAATAGGCGTCAAAATATTTATGTTTGTGGTCCTTTCCAGAACTTTACAATATAAATCATCGTATACTTACAATTATTAGGTCCTATAAAAGCATTCCAACAGCTTAAACTAATTATTTAAAGGTCCTCTTCTAAAAGTTATCACCTTAGAGAATCCATATTCCACTTATCAGCCTAACCGAATAGAAATAGGTAATTTCTCGGGAGTCAACTCCAAATCTTGCTGAGATTTTTCTTCTAGAAATTACATCATCCTTGCAAATACCTTACAAGACCACATTGCATGTTCCAACATTTCTGAACTCACCAACACAGACAGTCCATGTGTACCAAAAATATTATCCTGTCGTCCTCTGACAGATATAGCGTTACACCAATTAAGATTTTTTTTTAACTCACCTAACTTAGCTTATTTCCGTAGACAGCAAATATAAATGACGTTTGTCATGAGAGACATGGTAAAGAAATTTCCTGTTTACTTGAAGCATTGACCCCTTTTAGCAGCAGCAAGGAAACTGCTTTAGATACGTGTTCCTTCCTTGTGTGCTTTTTTGGGTTATTTCACATTGTCACTGTGGTTTTTTTTGGGAGGGTTAAAATTGGCAACAGTTGACCCTCATAAACAACAATAACCAAAAAAGAAAGCAAGCCTTTGTAATCGGGCGCATTTTGTGTTGTATCCCGAGGCCAAGCACAGCGCGGTGGATGGTTTGACTTCTTCCTGAAATGAGAGGACTTTACTAGGAACTTGTTCTCTAGGAGCAAATTTTCATTGGATAATGAGTTGATTCTGTCTCCACGGCCTTTTAATCCTCGGTCTCCATCTAACAATGACTGCTAATATGGGATAAACCCTAAGGGGCTTTTGTGAAAACTACCTTTTGTACACATTCAGCGGACCTGAAACCGCCAAATAGCCTGCAGTTGTTTCACCCCGTCAAGTCTCTAGGCGGAGATTGCTCATGTTCTTCGGAGCTGCATCAAATGGCTGCTCCTCTGCAAACACATTCTCAAGAAGGGTCCATTATCCCTCGAAGCGGTGCTGAGTCAATTAGAAAAGGAGAATTTCAGGTTTCACAACACAGGGTCAGACTGCAAGGGTTGTGTGATGGAACCACACATGCGTTTACCACACATACCAGTTCCACGCAGTCTGTACAACGCAAGTCTTAAACATGAATATGCCTTTACCACGCATGCCTTTACAATGATGTATAAGTTGTGAAAGTATGTATGGTAAACACATTTCTGTCGTGAAGACTTGAACCCCCAATGCCTGTCGCCGGTCTGAGTCCTAAAACGATCCCCCTCCCTCCTGAAAGCCAAACTCCTCCCTCCAGCCCTAAAAATGTCCCTGCCTCCAGTCCTAAATACAATCCCGCCCCTCCCCTAAGCCCTAAAAATTACCCTGGCCTCCCCCATAGCCTTAAAAACGCCCCCTCTCTCCTTTAATTCCCTAAAACCTTCCTGATCCCGAGCCCTAAAAACTACCCCTGAAAACTACCCTGAATCCCCTGAAATCTACCCCGAACCCCCACCCCTGAAAACCACCCTGAACCCCCACCACCCATGAAAACTACCACAAACCCCAACCACCCCTGAAAACTTACACAAACCCCACCACCCTTGAAAACTAGCCTAAACCCCACACCCCCCAAAACTACCTAAATCTCCCACCCCTAAAAACTACCCCAACCCCCCCTGAAAACTACCACAAACCCCCACCACCCCTGAAAACTTCCACAAACTCCCACCACCCTTGAAAACTACCCCAAACCCCACCCCCAAAAACTACCCAAATCTCCCACCCCTAAAAACGACCCCAACCCCCCCTGAAAACTATCACAAACCCCCAACACCCCTGAAAACTACCCAAATCCCCCGCCCCTAAAAACGACCCGACCCCTGCTGAAAACTACTCTGAACCCACATCCTGAAAACTACCCAAACCTCCTCCACCCCTGAAAACTACCTCTAACACCCCCACCCTGAAAACAACCCAACCCCCCACTCCTGAAACCTACCACAAACCCCACACCTGAAATCTATCCAAGCCCTACCCCCACTTACCTATACATGTCCGCTTCCCATCCGACACTCCCCTTTCAAGTCCCCGCCCATTCCAAACACTAGAGTGCATTTCCCTTAATCACGCATATGCGTGGTTAAGGCAAATTCGTTGTTCGGGCAAGCGTCATTACGCTTCCGGGCCTCCGGAACTCGTTGAATTGGCTACATAGTTCTGGATGTATTCCGACTGCAAGGCCTCAAGTGGACCAACAGGACGCCTCTAATGGCCAGCTGGGATATCCATTTGGCAGTCCAGTGTACTGTGAACGTGAGTTGTGCAGAAGTGCTTATAAGGAGCCAATGTTTGTTTACCAGTTAACTGAGAGGGAGGAGGCGCAAAACAAAGGAGTCCTGTACAACATAGCTTTAGAATCAGATTCACCTTAAGATAATCTGATATGTAGGAATGTAAATAATGCAGAGACAATTACCAAATGCAGCATAACAGTGACCAGCAGGCAAGAGTCCAAGTACAGAAGCGGGATCACCCCAAATACTATAATGGAGTCAACCAATGTGGTACAAACACAAGTCTGTGAAGGCTACCATTAGGCAAATTCACAGAGCTGATTTCAAGCCCTAGTAGGATTTTGAAGCTCCCACAGCCCCTCCCCAACACCACACAGTGCTTACTAAAGACCTGACGTGATCATCAAGGGGTAATCACATAACCTATAATTACCCCCGAGAACCGTATCCACTCTCCAATCAGGCAGTGTTAATTAGGGACCATGATCCTGAAAAGAAACCCGACCCAGGTTGGGCTTATAACAGGACTCGATACATGTTGACCTTGCCCTGGAATCCATTTTAACATTACCTAATTTCATCTGCTATAGGTGCCTTACACTCTCCTATTTTTAAGAACACATGAGTGATAGTGTGGTCACCACTTCAAGTTTCTCATCTCTACCAAGTACTCCATAACTTATAAGGTTGGGTCTGCTCAAGATAATCATCACACAGGGGTGAGTAGCAGGTTCCATGAAAAAGCATTCCATCATCCTAGTGTGGGTGAGGGTTCAATGCTCTTTGAACAGGAATTCTAGTATTATGCTGAATCCGATGTTGGTAATTTACACAGTAGACCTTGTCTATATTACTAATACCTTCAGAATAGATTCCTCTTTTCCTAACGTACCTTATTTTTATTTCATTTATCTTCCCAAAGTCTGTACCTCAGATATCTCTCTCCATTCACCTCAAATTGTTTTTTTTGCCCCACAATCTGGCACGAGCATGATTGAGTTACCATATAGTCTCCCGCTGCAGACACACTATGGAGTTGTTCTCTTCACCATGTGAACCCACTGACATGGGCAGTTCTGGAACTGTGCTGCGATGGGTCCAACCATTTCCCGCAAACTACAGGCAGAAAGCTAGCAACGGATCAGTAGTTCAATTACCCACTGGCTTGTGGCAATAATCAAGGTTCAACCCTGTCCAGTCTACTGTTCGCTATTTAAGTGAGCCACATGGCACAGCTGCTTCAGCCTACAAGGACACAGAATTTGGGATCCTTTTGATCCCAGCTTGAGTTCCGAACCAAACTACAAACAGTTCAGGAAACTTGTAGAAACTGGACAATACTCTCTTGCCAATAATTGAACTGCGCACAGAAATTGAGATCACAACGGGACTCCTGATTCCCTCTCAGTCACTAAGAAGTATCTTATGTTATCTTTTGCCACCGCTCTGGAGTGACAAGTAGCACGCTACAAAAATAAATATATTTGCTAAAACTACCTTACCAATACAAATTTGATGATTTCTAGGCGAGGAAGAGAGTGCAAGGTTAAACTTAGGTACAACAAGCATAAAAAACGGTGAAGTGTACTACCATAATCTCTTCAAGTAAGCAGTACAGGGACTCTGGAAGTTGTAATTACTTTTCAGAATAGAGTTTTCTAGTTACACTAGGTGTTACATTAAGTGAATCATACTCTGTGTGGTAAAGTGCTATAGTCATGAGCAAGTTCCTTGGGAATATATGCAAAATGATGACTGCATTCGCTGCCAGCTATCAAGACACTAAGACCAGCAAAACAGCAGACATGCTGAATTATTTAGAACATTATTCTCCAACACCAATATGGTATGGCAAGTGCTTTCATCAGCCATCAAGACAATTAGTCCAGGCTAAGTAACGTGTCCACAGACAAAATCTGCATCTTTCTTTCCCAAGTTTAGTCTCAAATATGATGCTAATCCTCATTCTTTCCACAGCTCTTCCCCAAATCACATAATGCATGGATTCCAACGAAACCCATGATTGTCAAGTACACAGAACTACATCATTACCAATATTGCAATCAGTAGATTTCTAAGTGAATACTGATTTTTGAAATCCTATAGTAAATAATTAATTAATATAGACAAGTGTCCTTACAGGAACCGAAGATATTGTTTTGTCTATCCTTCCAGGTTGTTATCTAAAAAGCAACACAAGTGCCTTTCTTACCAGCTATGATTTCCTGGAGAGCTTACAGTCCCACAAAATACAAGTGAGAATCACAAAAAAGGAAGGTGTTGTGGGGTAAACGTTATGGGATACCTCAAAACCGCTGTATGGCGCTCTCTGGTGGCATCAATCCCCTCCCTCTGCCACAAGTTCTTTTTAAAGGAACCACCATGTTTTAATGATGCAGCAGAATCCCGTGGGAGAGTAAACATTGTTACCCTCTAATGAGTTTGAAGTCCTGTTACCCAACATCAGATACACCGCATGAGACCTGGAAAATCCCCCCTGTGACTTCAAAGTGTAGAGAACCCGATCAACGAATAAGCAATACATTGGTACAAGCTTTAGTTTGCGCGGATTTATACTGGATGCGAGTGCTGTGACAGAGACCTTCAGGGAAGATGTCCCCGCAACTTCTGTTTCTATACGAGACTTCAGTGTCAAGGTAACAGGGGCACTGAATGCAGTGAAGGGGGGACTTAATACAAGTGTAGCTGTGATGGGGCAAATGTCCATCTCTTCCCCAAAACTCGTAATACCTTCTGCAGGCCAGTACATTTTGTTGACCTGATAGATTAGCAGCTTTGTATCCCCTTACGAACATTTAGTGTAGGAGATTAAATTGACTTGCAAGATATTTTCAACGGGTCGCAATGGAGATTTGAATTGCTCTGGGTTTGAACTGCTACGGATTTGAATTACTAGAGGCACAGGGAATCACAATTCACATTGCAACCAGTATTTTCAATAGTTCAACCCAATCACTTTGGGTTAAGCAGAGCGAAGGCATGCTTTGCATTGCCCTAAATTAAAAAGTACCCCTATGTAATGAAATGGACACAGTATATGGAATCTTACCACCAGCATTTTAACAATCACAAAAATTCTTATAATTTTTTCCACAAGTATCAAAATGGTTGTCATTCACATTCATTGTCTCGATGAAAACAAACTTTCAGGTGTGAATTGTCTGGAAAAAATTAATTTGTCTCTTAATCCAGCAGCTAAATAATCCTCTTTTAGAATAAGTACCAAGCTTTAAATCTATACAGTAAAAGGATTTTTTTTCTCTCTAATTTCACTCTTTCAAAACCCCATTCTCCTGAATGAAATTCTTTGGGGCGATAGAACACGTACACATTTCTGCCACAAATGTATCAATTTAATCTTCTCGAATACCAAGGGGGGGGGGAGCACGGGATAATCCTAATGTATCATTCCGAACTTCCTCAGAGATGTAACCTGAAACAGGATTTACGCTTTTAGTAATTTAAGCAACAACAAGGCACATAAACATACTAAAGCTGGAAAATCGAGTTTGTAAAAGCTAAGGGCTGTGCTGTAGTAAAGCACCATGTTGAGTCTAAAAGAAGAAAAAAACACAGTCACTTATATCATTTAGAGTTTCCCTTTGGAGAAATCTGGGCACAGTAGCAGCTTTCAAATCGAACAGTGCAAGGAGAGAGGCTGTGGTTTTCTCAGGACAGTGATTTGCAGCACTGATGTGATTGACTATTGTACACGCATGCAGTCTGCTGTGAAAGGAAACATAATGAAGTGGAACCATCAAAGAGAGAAAAAGGTTCCTGTCAGTGCGCACAGGTGCAATCAGATCAAACATGCAACCTTTCACGCACTAGATACTGTAATGTTTCTCCTGTCAACACCAGCAGTCAAATGAAATGTTCTAGTAGCGATAGCAATAGTAGTAATTCGAATAAATATTTCACAATGTGGGGCTGATTTTTTCCAGCCAATCTCTACACATCTGTGTTGTGTTCGAGAGATTAGGCCACCAATTATTTGCCTGAATTTCACCTGCAGTGGCATATAGTCCCTCTATTATGGCTTCTCCCTCCATACTTTGTCACCATCCTTGGAAAAGTTATTAATTCACAGTTTAACACAGTGTAGACAAGTGCAGACAAGGCTCAAAAGGGAATGTACAGCACTCTATAAGAGCCAATCGCAGTCTTTGTTAGAATCACTTAAGATGTAGGGCACAATTAGGGCCACCACCATATTTGAGGGGGTTAAACGCCCTATTTTCTTTTATCTTTGGATTGGAGGTAAATAAGTGCAATCTTGGCCAGACGACTTAAAAAGAGTACCTACCACTTGAAAGACAAAACGTATTGCTGGCTTGACAATTATGGGCAATCTAATTTTGGGAAAAATATATACATTTCCAATGTCTAAATTCATATTCATCCTCTTTTTTATAAAGAATACGTATCTTTATAAATTCCCATACTTTATGTACACAAACACAAGCTTGCACACACTATCAAAGAATGAGAAATAAAAACCGATTACAAAATTAGCACTACTTTTTTGGCTAAATTATTTCCATCACGCTCTCTTTCTCAGAAGGGCTAACATACTGAAATTGTGGATCGCGTTTCATACTCTGAAATTATGACATCCGTTTGCTTATGTAGCACCACACCTGGTAGACCACAGACTTCTATAGCTTTGGTGACTATTAATAATTAGGTGAATACATTGTTCAATTATCTATACAAAGAACATCTCTTTCCAGCAGGAAACGTTACAGAGTAGAACTTGGCAGGAGATTGTGGGTACAAGTCTCATGGACACAAGACAGAATACTCACTTGAAAATGACACTAGATAATATTGTTTTCGTCAAGTATTGGGAAGACACTGTTGTGCAGCGTTCAAATAATTAAGAGTGAGTTAAGTTAATCTATTACTTGAAAGAGACAGTGCTTAATTTGAGCTGGTTGATTCTGGTGTTGAGCACCAGCACATAATCATCAACACTGCTGCTTTTCAAGAGCACCAGTAAAGGACACATTCATTTAGGGGTGGATTAAGTGATTTGCCTAGCATCACAGGATGCTGAGCCGATGCCGAGACTCGAACCAGGGTCCTCAGCTCTGAAGTCGGCAGCTCTGGCCATTAAGCCACATCCTCTCCCCACTTTCATTGTCAGGACTAGTAGTTGGTGCTGTTTTAGGAGGCGCTAACGGGAGAAATGGCTGATGCAAGCTACCTCCTGATAAGAGCCCCGACATTTTTTTTTTTTTTTACAAATTAGCCATAAGTGGCACCATATGATTTGGAAGTTTGCACCAAATTTTCATTGCAGTGGTTCTTATGGTCTGATATAAATATTAACTTAATGATAAATTATTGAAGGTTTAGATTTTTTGTACCTGCCCATCTCAGGTGATTTTGGTCTCAATACACTCATCTCACCGGGGCACAAAGGTTGTGCGGGCCATCAATGAAACATTCATACTTTTAATGATATTTTGCTAAATTCTGAGAAATATCACAACAAGTCTGTCCAAGGAAGAAGGTCTGAAGCTTCAGCTATTGTCCTGCACTTGGGGTGATAAAAAGGGAATGGTGTAGGTGTGCAAATGTAATGAGAATGACAAATATGTTAGTGTTAGACAGTACTCTGTGCCCTGACCTATACATGCATAACATTAAGCTAAGCACGGTGGCAAACGTCATTGAAAGTTTTGCATTCAGAGGACTAGTACAACATACTTGCTGATTTTGTAATCAATATCTGTCTTAGATAAGCTTCATTGGCTCCCCAAGCCTTGTGTTGAACAGGTTTTTTTGGGTGAATGAATCTGGTGCTTTCGTGGTTGTCTGGATATTTGTATAACTAAAGTCAGATAAGACGTTTCCAAGCACAGGAAATCTAACAGGGCATTTTAATAGGAAGGGTAAAGATGTATGTGCATCAACAATCAAGGGAACGCAGACTCTGAACTTTACAAGTGTAACCCTTCAGTACTAGCATTCTCACTGGATATTCAGGTCCGCAGGATCTGCAATTCCGGTGCCCCTGAATAACCCATCAGAATTTTAATGCTGGGGATTATATCTGTAGAACTCAGAATCGGTAATCCTGTGATACAGAAAGCATACAGACTTACATTTATATTCCTAAAGGTATATTAATATGACATCGAATGCACCCAAACCTAAAGCTATATTTATTGCAGAAAAATTCAAATACATTCGGCAGCACAGGAAATCTAAGGGTTTATCCACAGGATGTGTGGTTTACATTTACTCTGCAGTGGCACAACATTTCATAAGATCTTGCTTCCGTGGACCAATCACAATTCTTGCAATGTGCATCAAGAGTTTCTACTAGCCACAATAAACTTTCTGATGTCCACATAAATGTGTGGAAACTCTGCATGGGCCTACTGCTGCAGAACACCATTTCAGCCTGTGTGCTTGCACAATAAATCACAATGGCATGGTCAAACAGGCGACCATGTCCCTCAGGTGGCCAGTGGTCTGTGTTTGCTTTTATATGAAATATTTTAAGAAGCTCCAGTATGATAAGCGACAAATAATGTGCAAGGATTCAAAGCTGTTCTTAGAAGGCGCAGAGGAATGCAACGCAAGTGCATTCCACCTAGATTTGATTTCATCTTGGGCCTCTTTCTTCCACAATCCTGTATACCTTTATCCTAATCTCGCTCTTCCAGGTTCTTTTCTTCCCTGTTTTCTCGAACTGTCACTGGTTTCCTAACTTTCTCTTGTCCCTTTTTCTCTTGTTCTAGGTCAAATTCCCTTGAAGAAAAATAATTCCCGGACCTGCCCCTGCAACAATTTAAAAAAAATTTAAAGCCCGTTTTATCAGCAGGAAATACTTGGGTTCAGTGAATTCTAAGCGACTTAGGTCTACATCGTTTTAAATCAATACACCGAGAAAGTTTCCAAGGGAAAAAGCTCGAATTTTCCATGTGAAAGATTCTGTCGTGGCCTACTGCATTAAATTAATGATTGTTAGAACAATGCCCAGACAATGGTTTAGATGTGCTAACAAACTTCGTGCCCGCCAGCATTTCTTTGTTAATCATTAAATAAATGTCAAGGATGTCTCAAGGTTCAAGGATTCATCTGGGGAAATAAAAATATTTATTTACCGGGGGCTGCAGGTTTAGTCAATGCAGGGCTACTGAAAGCTAACCAGGCAGTTCGGTGATATTTGCAGCGTTATACGTGCTCTGCCAGCCTGCGAGGCCTCGCTGGCATTTTATTAAACCCGCAAGAACAATGTAATGGCTCCTTTCATTCTAGTCCAAAAGATAAGGACGCCCTATCCAACTGAATCTGCTGCAAATTGAAGATGTTTTGATCTGCTTTACCGCATAAATGGGTTTTCATTGTGCTGCACAAGTCATACTGCCCCTCAAACACAATTTCACCGTTTGCTTGAAATAAGGGTGTGGATGTAATTCATTCTTACCGTCTTCACCCCGCTAAGAGAAAGGGAAGCAGATCCGGTGTATATATATCCCATAACAATAAGGTGATGAGGTTCTACCTATGATGAATATGTTCTGATACCAAAAAGCACTCGGAAAACCAACTATTTTCGCCTTTTGGCTTTGCCAATGCAGTTCAGTGCTGTCAAATGGAACAAAAATATGTTTGCCAATGGAAAAAAATACTATACAAATTCCAGCATGGTGGTATCCATTTTAGACTTCAAATTAAAAAAATACAAATAAATGAAAAGTGAGTGAAAGTGCTTTTAAAAAAAAGATTGGTTAAGTGGCAAACTGGTTCTGCCTGGCACACCTAAAATGTGAACAACACTTTTAAATATAAAATGGGGAGTGGTGGAAGAACAACAGAGTAGGAGGTTAGTAGGTGAAGGCCAAAGACTGGCAGCAGTTGGCAAGGGAAGAGGGGTGAGGGAGTTTATATTTTTTTTAAAAAGCAAAAGTGGGGTGGGGTGAGAGCAACAAAGGAGCTGGGGAGTGGAAGAAAAAGGGGGAGAGCATGAAAACTGTTGTGTGAAGGAGAAAGCAGTACAGAGGAGGGGTGAGAGCAAGCAAACACCTGTGCATTCCCAAGGAATGCTAAAGGAGAAGAAACAAACTTGTATGTAAGCAGTAGAAGGACACAAGTCATTTACTAAGAAGATAGAAAACAGGAAATGCTGCAGAGGCAAGACAAATGCAAGGGAGGGGGAAGCCCTAAAAAGCAGGGAAATGAGACAGACAAGAAAGTCATTCAATCAAGAGGAAGTGATTGACCATAAGAAACTGGTCCCAGGATGTTGGTTTGCGTGATTGATTATATATTTTTTTAAACCCTGAGGTGGGAATAGGGAGAAATCTTTCTGCAGGTTGGAAGCAAAATACATTTTGAAATTCGACTCACTTGAACCAGGAGGGTTAAATGGGGACAATGAATTATATGTGTTTCTTTAGCTGCTTTTCCCTCCTAAGAATTCTGGGCTGTTTTTAAAGAGTAATAATTTCACTATTTTAATTTTTTGTTATTACAGGACCTTTGAAATGAGTAACATACATGGGATCACCTGGTGTGAGGAGAGTAGGGCAGTTAAGAAAAACCCGGAGGGGTAACTCAATTCCTCTATTTCTTTATATTATATTTTATGTCTTCCAAGCTAGAAGTGGACTTTTGCCTGCCGAACCTGATGGACTTTAGCCCACTTGGGCTTGATTGCTAGATGTGCTGACGGCTTGACCTTCGTTTCGCTCTGTGTATATTTTTCCAAGCTATAAAACTGTGATAACATCTAAGAGCAGCTGCTTTTATTGGTTGTACGACATGACGCTTACTACATTGACACGCACAGAAAATCAGTGTACTTATTTACTATTGTGCGATCCTCGCAGTGGGAGTATTGACCAGTTTGGTGGATGTAAATACATTATTGGTGAAGGCTGATCCACTTTTGGCATAATACTCCCTGATTCACAGTAGGCAAAATAATATGATCTTTTGGAAATGTAGGTTTATTTTGTAACTATTGCAATGTTGGCTCAATATGACTTGTCAATATGTCAACATTATTGTTAGTAAACACATCAAGTTATGATGTGTGGTATACGGTAGGCATGGATAAGAGGGCCACAGTAAAAGTGAAACAATACCATGTGTTTTTGGTCCTATGTTTATTCACCTTACATCATATATTGTTTCATCACATGTTATGCTTAAATAATGCTGGCAGAAAGCCCGCAACCGTGAGCAAGGCCCAGCTGGGACCAAAATGCGTAGGCTGCATCAGCGAAATAAATCCTTTGTTGGTGCACATGTAAACTGAGAGTGCTGGCTCTTTCTTTAACAAGAAGGAATTTGTTGATTATATATATGAAACTATATGCCGCCAGGGCCACAGAAAGCTAACACTGTATGTAGCCAAGAACAAAGACCCGAAAATAGACTTTTATCTCGGGGTTTTTGGATATGAGCCCGTAGAAGTTACTCGTCTTCCTGAAATTGCCAGCTGCAGTCCTTCACTGCAAACAAAAGTGAACAAGGGATCCCACACTACAACAAAAGATATACTCTTCTATCAGTTCGCAAAAAGAAATGCAACCAAACACCCGCTTTCACTGTAGTCGGTTGATAATCATTCAGTCGCGCCTCACTGCTTGCATGGATGTAACACACAGGCACGAATGCCAGCTGATAGTACATTGCACATCCAATGATCCCATACCAGTGTACCTTCCACCGGCAGTGGCCACATGTCACAACTTGGTTTGCTGTTGAACTGCATTGTGAGAACTTCTCATGGCAGTAGCTGGTACCATGAAGATCTGCTTTGCAATAGAACAGAACAAATAGATCCAGATTACTGGAAATTGCAGAATATTGTGGTATTCTAGTGTGTCCCAAGGAATACACAAAGTTTGCAAATTGTCCAGCTACATGGGATTTTAGACAATGAATGGGTTTGTGATGAGCGATCACAATTAAACAAAGCTAGCTTATTTTGAATTATTCTTTGAAGTTTTGACTGGAGACGCCATCCACATGATCATCTGCATTATAAATGAGAAGACCACCAGGAAAATCGACCTACCAAGAGTACTCCATATATGGTTCGAGCGGCTGTGTCCACACAGATAAAGGATTCGATGGGGGTTGGCAGAAGGTCAGACTCCTTCAAGCCAACTTCCAAGCTAACCTCCATCCAGAAAAAATTGAAGGAAATGCCAAGTTGGAATCAGTTACCCCTGCGGTATTTACAACACGCTGGGAGATGTGAACAAAGGCGCAATAGCTAAGAAGGGAGTTTAAGAAGAAAACATATGTGATTTATAGAAGATTCGTGGTCAATACCATAAATAACTATTTCTAAAACATGGGACAAACTCAAAAAAATTAACAAAAATGCTTGTAGATTAATGAAGGGAAATTAAGTACCACTTAGTGCTCTGCAGGTTGAGCTGTCACTGGCAGTGTGATCTGTCTCTATTGGGGAGGCTTTGAAATCCTATGTACACAACCAAACAATCACTAAAGAAAAAATACTAACAACAGTGTGATATGTTTATATTGATTTTATATATGATGGCACTTCAGTATATTGAATCTACTAAGCAAAATTGTAACAAAACAAAATAGCTTCGCCATTGCAATAACAGTTTGACTTACAGGAGAGTTGTCCTTCTCCAAGAAAAAACACTTTCTCCTCAAATTTCCGGTACTAAAAGAAAGGATTTTGGATGACGATGAGTCCATCATTTACCCAAACAGAACACGCCATTAGCACAATTCTCAAAATGTTTTAATGTGTTCAGAAACACCTTGTACTTAACCACAGCTCATTTCTGCTTCTGATTACCACAATGTTCCACTGTAGACGCTGTACATTCATGGTCATGGCTAAATGCACTTCATACAAGACACTGCTGGCACGGGGTGTCATTTCCACCACCAATCGTGGGCATTTCATCATTTTAATTGCAGCATAAAGGTGCTAGGCTCGTCATTTTCCCACACATACTCCATTGGCTTGTGCTGACACCATGCTGCTTCATGTAATGATTAGATGTATAAATGATTGGTTCATTAAGTAGTGCAGAATGAGGAATCTATAAAGCTAGCAGCAAATCTGTTGGCATAACAGCAGGCCTCTATAAAGCCACCTACTACCAAAGATGATCTGCTGTAATTCAAGAAGCACTACAGACTTTGCAGTATGGCTGACATAGCCTTGGTGGGAGTGTGGTAATATAGGTTTATAAATAAGGCATAAAGGGCCACATTATGAAACTGGCTCACTATCCCACTCTGTGCTGCAACGCACCCGTAGATGGCACAGTACGTCCTGTTACAGTAAATGCATTGTTCAAAGCAGGAGTGAACTTGCCTCTGCACTCTGAACAGCACATTAGTGAAAAGCAGACAGGCTTTCTGAAGCTGTATGCCAACCTCTCACTGCAAGTGTCAAACCGGCCTTCGCTTCAAACAGTGAGTGACTGCACCCACCTGCAGGGGAGTAGCTAGGTGTAATCTACGACGTGCGTGGCACCTCACAGAGGGCACCTTTGGAGACAGTGGACGGGCACAGGATGTGTGTGAAAAATCCTGTTTAACAATTGCCTTGAAATAAAAGGAACAACGTGTGTTGCCAAATTGTTTCCTTACTAAAAAATTATATTCATGTAGCGGCTATGGGGTCAACAATTCTTATGCCTGGGAAGAAATACTGAAGGCAGGCAGGACGAGGGGTAGGTGACGGCCTGCTGACCGCACATAGAACTAAAAAGCAATAATCTAGCTATCCCCTGCCTTGACCTAGGGCACATTATGGTCGAAGAGTAGGAGTTGATTTATGGGTTTGTACGGGGGTGAGCATGACATAGATACCTAGGATCTACTGTTTCACTACCAGGGATGGAGTATAATAAGACTCTAGATACCTACCCGAATTCAAAGGTAGGAAACATAATTTTTGGTCCTGAAGAACCGCTATGGATCCAGTACTAGACCAACATAGCGTGAAACATTTAGACCTGAATAGTGAAACCACGATAGTTCACTACAACACACTCACTGAATAGTAGCATATCATAACCTTGCGCACACTACTGCATCTTCGTTTTTAACCTTACCTAAGGGTCTCGGAATAAAATTTGATGTCCTTTAGGTCCTTTTAAGCTCATACTCTCCACCTTACACATTATGCCCCACACACCCGCATGCACCAACATGGCTGATACAAGAAAAGATCTAAAAAAAAGAGCCCTCTCCCAGGGCCCATGGGTAATTGCATCGCCGGCCCCACAAGGAGCAAAACGCCCGATGATTAAGCATGACACCCACAAGGGTGTCTGAGGGCAACACATCGAAATAAAGAAGACCCCCCAGGAACCATATATTCCAAACGCACCTTTTCTTTAATGTTTTCAATAGCCTCTCCACAGAGGAACAAGTATCCACACTGATTAGACGTGTAATGACACACTCCTTATGCTATCTTTCAATTACCATACATAGCGGTCACCACTGAAAGACTGGGAGAGACCTCATTCATGTGCCTGCATTATGGAGCCTGCTATTTACCTGACTCCACTCCAATCCTCCTAGCCTTCCGATGCTGGGTCTGGCCTAGAGGGCAATTAGGATACAATGAAGGAAACATAGGCAAAGAATCATTCAGATTCTTGATGTCTACCGAAAGGAGCTGGACATGTAGCTCACTCAAACCCAGCCTCACTACTTTCAGGGGCAGCGGCCTGTGTTCCAGACATCTTGTACATCCGAGATCAGCACAGTCCGGGAATATATGAAGCAAAATGTCCTATGTTTGCAGAAGTCTAAGACTTTACCATTTAGGGAAAAAACTAAAATGGAAGACAAACAATTCATTTTCAAAACCAATCGAAGACAGGTAAAGTCAGAGTCGAAAGGACCGTGAGCACGGGTTGTACAGTCAACATTAGGGTTGCAAAAACGACCTTGAACAAATCAACTAAAAATACATTGAAACAGAGACAATAGCTCACATTCAGGTCCCCGGTGTCAGCCGAGCTGTGATTTATAACTTTAAGACATAGAAACAGTGCTTCCTCTATGACAGTCAGCTCCCACATCACTGGGGAGGGAGCGCCTTGCTCGCATGAAAGGCATTCTTTCTTTTCCCGAGAACATGTGTGGAAACACGTCTGTTTTCTTAAGGCCTGTTTCCAGGCCCATCCTCTATGGACATGCAGGCTGCAGGACACCGATAAAGGCGCGGCCTGTCTTACCGAGAGACACGTCATTCCTTCGCAAGGCTTCCAAACACGCATTAACTTGAACACATATTTTGAAAGAAGCCAAAATAGAGCATGAGCAATTTGCAGAAGTGCTCAGTGTAACTCAAAGTAATTGAGGAAAAATATCTATGCGAGCATTGTATTGTATTGTATTGTATTGGTAATTATATAGCATTCTGCTAAGGCTTTGTAACATAACGTAACGTGTGTATTTGTAAAGCACACGGTCAACCTGAAAGGCCTTTTGGCGCCGAATAACATGTTTATTATTACCCAACTCAATAGTACTCCTTTTATCGACCTTCCGAAGGATGAAAGGCCGTGTGGACCCGTGTGAGGTCGAAAGCGCTTTTTGGGGATTCAGACTGCATGATTTATACATTTATATAGCACCTCATACCTACGGCGCGGTCAGGAGGCACACTGACTTCTAAGCACTTTAGAAGATATGGTTGAAAAGATGGCGTACATGGGGCATGCCAGATGTGATGCAGGAGGTTTTAATGGTGGTGGAAGCTAGGTGCCCCTAATATTGCTGGTTAGGATCAAGAAAAGAGCCTGCAGATGACGTGCAGAAGTTGAGTCCACTGTAGTATATAGAGCGTCTTCTCAGTAGCATCAAAAACCGAAGTCCAAAGGAGGGCACTGCTAAACCACCAGGGAGTGGCTACACCCTAAATAGGGTAGGCAGGGCTCACCAGTTGGGTAGTTTCCAGTGGGTCAGTTTGAAAACAAGTCACATGACCAGGGGGCCTCTGCCACTGCACCGTTTGTGCTGCAGATTCCTCTTTCGCTAAACGAGTAAATGTACAAGTAACTTTTGTAGTGAGTCGTTACTTGAGATATGAAACATTGGCGTGTGAGCAAGCTGTGCGTGCACAAGAGTATCACTTGTCCACTTGTACTGTTTTTGCATTTGCAAGGAAGGTATTTGCACCAATAGGCTATTTTGATTTGCTAAAACAGAAATTCTAAACGTTTGTGGCCAAGCACTTGGAAAAGGTAGTTACAAAAATGATGAGCCAATAAATAACAAATGTGAAAATATGTTCTATTGCAAAGTTTCCCAGTATAGGTGTAGAAGAGAGATGTTCATGCCATGCACCAATAATGTAACATTAGGTGAAAGAGTTTTCAGAGCTCAAAGAAAATTGGCATTTTGTTTTTCGGAAGCTCTCTTTCCGAAGCAACAGGGCCCTTTTTCATGCCATTTGTGGCAATCTCACTACCTCGTGTGACAACTCACGGTGACGCTGTAAGGCAAATGCGTGGAGCAGGTTTTAGGTAGCACCAGCCTTTGATTGGCAAATTAATTCCACTTAGATTCATTTCTATGTTAACATATTTTATGTCGCTATTAAGAAAATGCGGCATGAACTTGGCTGTAGACATACTCAAAATCCCAGGTTAAAATGTATAAACATGGCAAATCCCAAGATGCTTTGCTCGTCTGTTTTCCCCTTGATGATAACTACAGGACTGGCGTAAGTCTGCAAGGCAGCTACTTGGCACTCTGTCACTCTTCTTGGTTCTTCAACTTCCTGCCTATTCCGCTCTATTCCAATGGGTAGAACCAAATAGTATTATTTGATTGTACATTATCCAATTTAATTGTAAATGCAGCTAGGCCTGACTTTTTTGCCCACAGTTTTGTGTGTAGTTGTTTGGTACTTGCCAAGCAGAGTATGAGGAGATTTACGTTTTACTAGGCAGTTAGGGTGCCTGTTCGACCTGTCAGCCCTTTGGGTGGTCCCTCCTGTTATTTATTTATTTTGTCCCCTTTTTGCCCCTCAAATCTTTCATTTTTGATGTCCACTGGAATTTTTCAGATGTTGACCTAGGGGTTAGATGCTCCTTGCCCCTATAGTCTTTTTCCCCTGTCTTAGGTGCCTTTTCTGACTGGAACCACAGGAGCCACAAAATGGTGGCTTCCAACTGCCACCTATCTGGCTGCCTCAGGATTCAGGTCCATAGGACAGAATGGGGGTTTCCAGAACCTTCTGGACTTCTCTGGACATTCTGAGGCCAGCCTATATAAGGCAGAATGTTGGGCAGCCATTTTGGGGTGTGGTGAGGAGAGCTGAAGGACAGGAGTACAGGCTGTGGATTGAGGAGGTTGGCGCGCTGTGGGGGAGTTGATAGCCTCTTGGGGCTGCTATCCCTACTGTTCGACGCTATCCCTCACCTGCTGAACTGACCCTGCCAGAACTTTGACTTTTGGTCCCCTGGAGCAGAAGAGGCCTGTGGTATCTCCAGGGGGATAAATAAGGCGAGGACGGTGTGGAATTGCCAGGTGAGGGCGACTGAGGCTGACCTTTGAGTTAAGTCCAGACCTAGGCGTGGGAAGTAAATTCCTACCCTTGCTGTCCCCCCAGTGCCCCGTAAGACCAGTCTCGTGGCTTCCCCCGAAGTGACCCACCCCCGTCGGAATTCTGTAGCAAGGAACTGCCCACTTGTCTCCCAGCTACGGAGCTCCCGATGGTGAAAGGAGCGCTGAGCCTGTGGGTTGGGACTGGCAGCACCCCTGTGACTAGTCCCCGTTGGTGGTGAAGGGCTGAGGGCTCTGTAAGTCTGGAAGCGCCCCTCCGTAGAAGCGCCGCGACTCTCTAGACCCAGCAGTTAGGGTGCCATAGCCAACTTCTTTTAAATTAGAATCAGGAGAAATGTGTGGGAAATGTTTTATAAAGTAAGCATTCTGCCTAAAACTGTATAGAAAAGAACATGCCCTAATAATTCTTCTGGGAGGTGTTTTTTGTGAAATTATTTCATGGTAGTTTTTTTTTAATTTTAGGGCAATTTTTAAGAATTGCCCTCTAAATTTAACTACAATATCAAAATTAGCTGGTAGGTAAAAAATCTAGTTAAATTGGAGTACGGCAGTATGGACAAGAAGGTATAGGTGGGCAGTGATCTTAGCATACTGTGCACTCGCACGTAAAACAAGAATTTGCAATGCAATAGGTCTCGCAATTATGAGATTTTGAGCTATTGGCATTGTAAACGACAATGCTTTTTATTTGTGTTTAAAAGAAAACTGCAATAATAAAAGGCATTGTCATTTACAATCCCAATAGGTCAAAGTTTCGAAAATGTAAGACCTATTGGATTGCAAATGCTTGTTGTTTACAAGCGTCCCATGCTGCGCTTTCACGTTAATAGAGGCTACGCCTCTTTCTTTAGACGAGCTGTGTCTAAAGAAAGGTCTGCGGCCGCGATTACGGTTAAAGCGCAGTATGGGGCGCTTTTTCCAAAGAAGCATTTGGTTGTCAAGTTGACAAACAAATGCTTTTTTTTGTAAAAGAGCCCCGTGTAAGCGTGCATGGCGCGCTGAATGTTGCAAGATAGCATGTAGTGCCTGCAGTAGGAGAAACCATTAAAGAAAATAGTGCTTACAAAGTAAATAAGACGTACAGTGTGCCAACCGAAGTAAAAGGGACAGTCCTCATGAGAGGTTACAAATGAAGAAAAGGCGGTACTAAGGAGGGACCACCAAGCCTACTAACGAATCAGAAACCAGCGTTTACGAAGGAAAATGGCACAATTTAGTTATTAGGGTGATCTATTTGCAAAGTGACATGAACTGCTTTGGTAAAAAGGCCTTGGTGTGAATAGTTGAAACACTGCATCCTGGGCCAACTCTCATTTGTGCTTAGTTCATTAATGTTGAGTAAATGAAGCTTTAAGATATACATTTGTATAAGCAGCATGATGATTGCATGCGTTAGCAACAAAATAAGTTTGCATTTTGCAGTTGCTTTCCCCAAGCAGGTAGGAGTATTGCGTGCTGGAAGACATGTAGTTATTTCATGGAGTCAAAGAAAGGTGTATTTTGATAAGTTAAAAGATGATTGATATTCAGTTGTTATGTGGGCAGAAAATGCAGTGGGTTGGCATACACCATGAAGTTCCATGTTTTGCTGTGAAATATGTGGTTTGATAGGGGAGAGTATGTGGCTCGAGGGAAGACTCTTTAATTGCTGTTAGCTGCACAGTTATGATATCTGTTTCGTAAGTATTGTAGTTAGTATGGCCACACAGGTCTGTTGAAGTTTGGGTACCTTCATTCCCTGGTCTAATGTATTTACCTCAAACTGGAGACTGTATTGGATGGACTCAGAACATCACTTACGTGGAAGAGGGTATTCAGCTGCTTTCTTGTGCAGGTTTTTGTTGAAAAGTGACTTGTAATGGTAAGTGTTGTTCAGTGAGTGTGGTGAACTGTTATTATCAATCAGGAACTTGTGAGTTAGTATTGTTGTGGATGGGCTTTAAGTTATCTTTTGGTCAGCGGTATGGGTGGCATTATTCCCCTCCGAGTTTTATGGGTTAACAGTCACCCAGATTTTGCGGTTTGCATGTTTTTGTTTACATTTGTGGGTTAGATATCTTCGAATTGGAAAATTTACAAATCCTTTGTTTAATGAGAAGTTGACAAGATCTTTCCAGCTGTAATCAATTCCCACTGCACTCATGCACACCAGCCTCTTACACAATACAGTAAAATTAACAATACAAGTGAAGCTTTACCCCGCCTACATAATATAACACTGTAGCGGCTTCTGAAAACTTCAGCAGCTGTGTAACAGTTGCAGAGGAACAGCATCTATACCATCAACCGATCAGATTTTAAATTGGGCCAATGACGCTTGTACTCAACTGCTTGAGGCCTATTTCTGCCCCTAGAAACAACATCCTAAACAGTGGCAGGCCATCGATCATGTGATATTCGTCTCCAGAGCCAGGAGAGCCATTTCCATATAAGTGGCTAATAAAGAGGATATAAGGATTCTAACAGATATGTCATGAGGATGGTATGTACCTTGCTGACTTTAGTATTCAACCCATTTGGCCATTGACAAGTGCCCGAGGGCTGATACCAATAGGTACTCGGAGCCAAAGAAATTATGTATTTGGACAAATATGCTGGGAAGGTACAACAATTTTGTGGAATCATCTTAAAATAAGCTTACAACATGACAGTATTGAATAATTCAGAGGAAGTGTACTGGCACATACCCCCCCAAGCTAGGGAAAACTGAAATCATAAGGACACGCCCCAGCCAACACTATTCGAGAGCTGAATGACATACCCTTTTCATGCCCCCTCTAAAACAGTGAATAATACCAATATAAACAACAATGGTATATCTCTACTGCACACAATACCATCTCCTTTCTGCAGGTGCTGTATTAAGTACTTGCTATACAGAGCTCTGGAATGCCAAATCGCTACGACAGTTCAGTAGGAGGAAAATTTTGAAAGTGGATACATCCAACTTTGTTAGAGTCTACCGGGAATATCGACTGTTTTTAGACAAATGTAGCCAGGTGAATAACGGTCTTAAGGACTAGCATGGTCAAAGGAGCCACCGGCCTGCTAGTCAACTTCAAATACAGTGCAATTGTCGGCATCAGGGACAAGCTCTGTAACGTATAGTGGCCAGCACAACTACGAATAGAAATGCAAATTTCCCCATTTACCCCACTAAAAGCCTTTGCATGTACTCAAGTCAGGCTGTTTATTTTAGACATTTGAGCCCTACCTGCTTTGAAAATGCCCCTGACGTAGATTGATGGCATCTTGCTATAACAAATAGGCAAGAACAATGCATCCAGTTAGCCAAAAGAGCAAAATATGTACATTTAGCTGTGCTGTGATTTTGCATCAGGTTCCCACAGTGGCGTCACTGGGGTTGGTGTCACCCGGTGCGGATAACTCATGGTGTCACCCCCTCACGACTTACCGCATGGACCACCTCTGTCGGAAATGTACGGTGCTAGGTACTGTCTTACTCCCTCTAGCTCCCTCTCTCTGTCTAGCTCCCTCTCTCTGTCTTACTCCCTCTAGCTCCCTCTGTCTCCCCCTCTCTTTGTCTTACTCCCTCTAGCTCCCTCTCTCTCTGCCTTACTCCCTCTAGCTCCCTCCCTCTCTGTCTTACTCCCTCTAGCTCACTCTCTCTGTCTTGCTCCCTCTAGCTCCCTCTCTCCCTCTCTTACTCCTTCTAGCTCCCTCTCTCTCTCTGTCTTACTCCCTCTTGCTCCCTCTCTCTCTGTCTTACTCCCTCTAGCTCCTTCTCTCTGTCTTACTCTCTCTGGCTCCCAATCTCTCTCTTACTCCCTCTAGCTCCCGCTCTCTCTCTTACTCCCTCTAGCTCCCTCTCTCTCTCTTACTCCCTCTAGCTCCTTCTCTCTCTGTCTTGCTCCCTTAGCTCCCTCTCTCTATCTTACTCCCTCTAGCTTCCTCTCTCTCTGTCTTACTCCCTGTAGCCCCCTCTCTCTTACTCCCTCTAGCTCCCTCTCTCTCTCTTACTCCCTCTAGCCCCCTCTCTCTCTCTGTCTTGCTCCCTCTAGCTCTCTCTCTCTGGCTTACTCCCTCTAGCTCCCTCTCACTCTGTCTTGCTCCCTCTAGCTCCCTCTAGCTCCCTCTCTCTGTCAAGAGCCCTCTAGCTCACTCTCTCTGTCTTACTCCCTCTCTGTCTAGCTCCCTCTCTCTCTGTCTTGCTCCCTCTAGCTCCCTCTGTCTCCCTCTCTCTGTCTTACTCCCTCTAGCTCCCTCTCTCTCTGTCTTACTCCCTCTAGCTCCATCTCTCTGTCTAGCTCCCTCTAGCTCCCTGTCTCTCTCTTACTCCCTCTAGCTCCCTCTCCCTGTGTCTTGCTCCCTCTCTCTCCATCTTAATCCCTCTAGCTCCCTCTCTCTGTCTAGCTCCCTCTCTCCCTGTCTTACTCCCTCTGTCTCCCTCTCTGTCTTACTCCCTCTAGCTCCCTCTCTCTCTGTCTTACTTCCTATTGCTCCCTCTCCCTCTGTCTTGCTCCCTCTCTCTCTATCTTAATCCCTCTAGCTCCCTCTCTCTGTCTAGCTCCCTCTCTCCCTGTCTTACTCCCTCTAGCTCCCTCTCTGTCTTGCT
Source organism: Lissotriton helveticus (assembly GCF_964261635.1). Classification (NCBI taxonomy): domain Eukaryota; kingdom Metazoa; phylum Chordata; class Amphibia; order Caudata; family Salamandridae; genus Lissotriton; species Lissotriton helveticus. The sequence continues at coordinate 748,781,374 of NC_136069.1, read as the reverse complement.
CCCTCTAGCTCCCTCTCTATCTGTCTTGCTCCGCCTAGCTCCCTCTCTCTCTGTCTTACTCCCTCTAGCTCCCTCTCTCTCCGGCTTGGTCCCTCTAGCTCCCTCTCTCTGTCTTGCTCCCTCTAGCTCCCTCTCTCTCTCTTACTCCCTCTAGCTCCCTCTCTCTCTGTCTTGCTCGCTCTAGCTCCCTGTAGCTCCCTCTCTCTCTATCTTACTCCCTCTAGCTCCCTCTCTCTGTCTAGCTCCCTCTCTCGCTGTCTTACTCTCTCTAGCTCCCTCTCTCTCTGTCTTACTCCCTCTAGCTCCCTCTCTCTGTCTAGCTCCCTCTAGCTCCCTCTCTGTTGCTCCCTCTACCTCCCTCTGTCTCCCTCTCTCTCGGTCTTACTCCCTCTAGCTCCCTCTCTCTCTGTCTTACTCCCTCTAGCTCCCTCTCTCTCTATCGTACTCCCTCTATCTCCCTCTCTCTCTGTCTTACTTCCTCTAGCTACCCTGTCTCCCTCTCTCTGTCCTACTTCCTCTAGCTCCCTCTCTCTCTCTGTCTTTCTCACTCTAGCTCCCTCTCTCTCTGTCTTTCTCACTCTAACTCTCTCTCTCTCTCTGTCTTCTTACTCCCTCTAGCTCCCTCTCCCTCGCACATTAATCCGGGGGGGGGGCAGGACCCCCCCCTTTTACACTCTCTGCCGCTTTCATGTGGTTTCTCTTTTAAAGCTTTTCAAGATGCAAAAAGAAATCTGTGTACAAGGCACCAGCGATTTTGTAGACGTGAGAATTTTTTTACGATATGGAACAGCTGCGGCGCAACAACTTACGTTTTTTGGGCCTAGAGGAAGGACTGGAAGGGAAGGACCCAAGGGGGTTTATGATTAAACTGCTAAAGGATGCTTATCCAGAGGCGCAGTGGAAGTGGGAGCTTGAAGTACAGAGAGCGCACAGATTCCCACTGACACAGAAGGGAGGAAGAGGCACTAACCAGAATGGCTTACCTAGGGCAATGTTAGTCTTCTTTGGTAATTTTTTGGCTAGACAGGAAATTATGGAGACTGCTAGACCAGATAGGAAAAAGTCAGTCGAAGGGATCACATTTTTTACTAGGCCAGATTTCTGTCACACTACCGTGGAAAGGAGATGGAAACTCAGGCAGCTTATCACCCCTTTCCAGCGCCAGGGCTCCGAAGCTTACTTGATGTATCCATCCAAGCTAAAAGTTGTAACAGGGGGGCGCGTTAGAATGTTCTTTTCGGAAATAAAGGCAGGTGAATATCTGGCAGAGATTACAGAAACTCAGAAAAGTAGGAAAAGTAGGGAAACTGAACCAGCTTAAGATGCATGTATTATATGGGCAAGCTGGGTGGGAGAAGGAGGCGACACTACAGTAGAGAGCAGCCACACATAGGTCAAGATTGACCTATTTGCCTGTAACAGGGGGGGGGTTAGCAAGGGGAGGGGGGGCAAGGGGGGGTTGAGGGAGGGGGGGTGGGGAGGTGGAGGCGAAGAATTAAGGGTTTGTACAGCATAAGTAAAGAAGATATGTAGGCACAATCAGGTGACAGTAAAAAAAACAGAGGTAAACGATTGTGGGCTTTTTTTCAAAATCAGATGGCGATAAGACTTGCTAGCATTAACATTTGCGGATTGAACGATGGCGGGAAGAGGCAAAAAGTAGCGGCCATGTGTAGGCTATTAAAACTGGATGTTATATGCCTGCAGGAGACACATGTGAGAGGAAAGGATAAATATCTTATGGATCAGTTAGGGTATGAAGTTTTAGCATACACGCAGCAAGATGTTAAAACAAGAGGAGTGGCCATACTTGCAAAAAAGGGATTTATGTTAGTAAAGAGAAAGAAGGAAGATGTTGAAGGTAGATGGGTGATGGTGGAAGGAGAAATAGCTGGAGGTCGATATACAATTGTCTCTGTATATGGGTCCAATGAAGATGAACCTGAGTTATTTGAATTCCTAGATACCGAATTGGCATTATGGTCAGAACCAGTAATATTTTGCGGGGATTTTAACATCAATGGGCTAACAGGGTTGGGTATGTTGGGAGGGGGGATGAAGGGAGAGCGCAAGAAAAAAACACGAAGGGCTATTGCTAATCTAATGGATAATAACGCATTGGTAGACGTTTGGATGGCATATAACCCTGCGGGGACAGGCAGTACTTTTTACTCAGCTCCCCATAAAACCATAGCCAGACTGGATTTTTTTTTAGTTTCTAGCCCTTTAGTACCAGAAGTGAAAATAGAAATACTACCCCGGGTTTCCTCAGACCACAAACCACTGGTATTGACTATATCCCATAACTGCAATGCTAGTTACAAAGAATACAATTGGACATTCGAAAGGGGGTTACTCAAAGAAGCTGACTATGTCAGTAGAATGAAGACGTGGATTAGACAATTCTGGGAGGTAAACAGAGGCACGGCAGCTGCAGGAATGGTATGGGACGCATTCAAGGCAGGTATAAGGGGGGAAACACTGGCTTACACTCTATATAGGAGCAAGAAAGAGAAATTGGAATTAACTAGCAGGATACAGGATCTAACGAATTTAGAACAACAGCTTATTCAATCGGTCATAAACCAAGAACCTCTTGAGCAGATTCTATTAGAAATAGAGTTGAAAAAGGGAGAGATTGGCGAAAGACTGGCAAACAAAGCAGCGAGTAACTACCTGGCTAAAAAGGAAAAATATTATGAATTTAATGAGCGGGTTGGGCATATGTTAGCAGTCCGTATCAGACAAGATCTGGCAGCTGGTGAAATTAAAGAAATCAAGAATAAAGGGGGGAATGTTGTGAGCAAGGTGGAAGATGTGAGGGAGGTGTTCAGGGAGTTCTACTCAGATCTTTATGATCAAGATTTAAAAATTGGGGAGGGGGAAATAGAGGACTACTTGGCTGATATTCCTCACAAAGAATTGATCTTGGAGGATAAAGAGTCTCTGGAGTTACCACTAGCATTGGGTGAGATACATAACGCAGTAATGAAACTCCCCCCCGGGGAAGGCCGCAGGGCCCGACCAAATACCGGTGGAATTTTATAGGACTTTCTGGGACAGTTTGGGAATTGATATGTTAGAAACTTTAAGGCATGCACAGAAGGGGGAAAACATACCACAATCATGGGCCGGTGCAAGTATTATAGTTATCTTGAAAAAGAATAAATCACATCTGGATCCTGGCTCATATAGGCCAATTACGCTCTTAAATGCAGATGCAAAAATATACTCCAAGGCTCTCTCACAAAGGCTTAGCAGGGTAATCGAGGGGCTGGTATACACAACACAGCATGGCTTTATACCGGGTAAAGGGACTACGGAACACACAAGGAGGATGGTTACCATATTGGATGCTACGGGAGCTGCAGGAGACCCTGCCTCGGCCATCTTTTTGGATGCAGAGAAGGCCTTTGACAGGGTCTCCTGGGGCTACTTGTGGAAAGTCTTGGAGTGGTATGGAATAGGAACAGGCTATGTAAAGGCCATAAAGGCGTTATACCTAAATCCAACAGCCAAGGTGAGGATAAATAGAGGGTATACTGAGGGTATACAGATTAAGCGCGGTACGAGACAGGGTTGTCCGGCCTCACCATTGTTATTTGCTTTATATCTAGATCCTCTTCTGCGAAGACTAGAAGGGAATCCAAACATCCTCCCGATCAGACTATTTACACATGGGTATAAGACACTTGCATACGCGGATGACGTGGCAGTGGTTACACCAGAACCAGGGTCGGCTATTATAGAAATCGAACAGGAGGCCGCACTCTTTGGTACAATCGCAGGTTATTCACTAAATAAAGGAAAAACACAAATAATACAAAACAATTGGGTAAATTATCAGGACGTAAGAATAGCATCCGAAGTTACATACTTAGGGGTGAAGATGACAGCTGAGTTAGAGAGGCTAGTAGAAATTAATATGAGCCCGCTGTTGGACAAAATTAAAATAAACACAGAAAGAATGAATAACTTGCACCTAACCCTAATGGGTCGAATTAATGTTATCAAAATGGTAAGATTCCCGAAAGTTCTGTATTTATTTAGATCGATACCCTTATTTTTTGATAACATATGGTTCAACAAGTTGGAAGCGATTCTGAACAAATTTATCTGGGTTAAAGGGAAAACAAGAAGAGCCTATAGACACTTAACGGTAGATAGAGAAAAAGGAGGTTGGGGAGCACCGGATTTCAGGCTCTATTACTGGGCTGCTGTATTACAATACAGCAGGATGCTAATAGGTGGGGGAGGCTCAGAATATACAACGGAACCCGAGGTAGGATTAGCCAATGGTTATACTACAATACTGGGAGAGGAGGCTGAGAATGTGTTTTTAAACACGACTGAATTCACTTATTTTAAACACACGAGATTTAAGACCTTGGAAGCTGCATACAGGGTGTGGAAAGGGGTGGCTAAAAAATTTGGTTTAGGTAGATTCAATAACTATACGAGACTGTATACAAGCTGCTCACTGCCAAGGGACATCTTTAAGGATGCCACTATGCATGATTGGTACAAGAAGGGCATAGCGAAAATAGGGAATCTGCTGGACAGTCAGGGTAACATGTTACAGTTTGGGTCACTCAAAATGAAATTTGGAATAGAGCAAAATAGTTTCTACAAATATCTTCAAGCCAGGAGTTTTCTAACACAAAAACAAGGTGGCCCGGCTGGGATGGGGCAATGCAAAATCATGGAATACATAGAAACAACTAGTAAATGTACGATAAGACAACTATATGCTGAATTGAAAGAAAACAAATCAGATGAAAGGGCGAAATACTCCCAAAAATGGATAGATAAACTGGGATCAAGTTCAGAAACTTTTCAGGAGTCATTGGATTTGGGCAGAACAGTGTTATGCTCGGCAACCCTCCAATCACAGCATTTTAAAACAGTCTTTTCACTTTATCATACCCCGGCTAGAATTGCCCAGTGGGGTGGTACGGCGGGAATAACATGCCCACGATGTAATGCGAACGGGGCAGACATTGTACATATGTTCTCGCAGTGCCCACAATTGTTTACTTTGAAAATGGCCATAGAAGAGTTTTTTGACAAAACACTTAGGTTTAAGATTTAACTTATAGATGAACTAATTATTCTAGGGGTGGTAGACACGGCAGAAGCTACGCCAGTAGAGTTTATTCTTGTTTCAATGGCAGTGTATCGCATCTGCATAGCAAGGAACTGGCTGAACAAGGCTCCCCCACTATTTGCAGATTGGATTGCTAGCCTTCTCACTATATACAATCTAGAAAAAGCAATATTTGAGAGGAAAGGCAGAAGGGCTAAGGCATTAGGGAAAAGAATTTGGCAACCTATTCTGAGGTGGAAAAACAGCAGGATAAACCTTGAATAATATAAGGAAAAGTGTGATATAACATGTATTCCATATTCGTTTGTTGGTTCAATTCTTTTCGTTATAATGATATGAAATGTATATACAATTACCTGAGAAATTGGAATGTGCTGTAAACATATGATGGAATAATAGGAAAATTCTTGGAAAATTTAATAAATATATTAAAAAAAAAAAAAAATGAAACAGCTAAAGTAAAAGCTAATTTCCAAGCGGTTAATACCCCCCACTCCCCGGCCCCCCTCTTTAGCACCATGTCTTTTTCCATATAAATGGCGGGGGCCCTTCATTACTACACTTTTCAAACTTTAACTAATGAGAACATTTTAATTCGAATAGGTGAGAAAATATCTCTGTTCGCTTTTGTTTTTAAAGCGGATCGAGTCTCTCCGAGGCCTTCGGGTGCGGTGCAGGGGGTGCCATGTACAGAGGCCTGCTGGGGTGGGGGGGGGTAACCAGATGGTGTCACCCCCATGTGAGGGTGTCACCCGGTGCGGTCCGCACCCCCCTAGTGACGTCACTGGGTTCCCAAGTAAACAAACAAGTACACAGAATAACTGCTACTTTACGTTGAACCCCTGCATTAAGAATAATTATCCTCAAGTTTGACCAATCCATCAAAAATGACTGAAAACAAAGTACAAAGAGGAACATGCTGCCAGTCCTATAATCTCATCAACCTTGGTCCTAAAAAAACTGCTGAACTTCTCAATGAAATCTTTGAGAGGCTTGGGTTTACTGAATGAACTCATTAATACGAAATGTAGCGAGTCTATGAGCCGACAATAGGATTCTCCCCTTGGCCATTACCTTAGGCTACGAAGTGACATTCTTTGGGACGCATCGCTTCTGAAGGAATTAGTACAACTGAGAGCCAGCTTGCCTTTACGTTATATATAAGTTGCAAAGCCCCACCATCGTTGTATATAGGTTGAAAGGCCCCACCATTTGAATGCCCGGTACTGCCAATCAGATGCGTCTTCCTCAATGAACTGGGCTTAGCCGTGACACAGCACGCACAGCGCGGATGACTATTCGAAATGGACACATCGTCTTAAAACCTAGCCAGAACAAAAAGTTGAGTACAGAAAAACAAGCATTGGCAAAGCCGAAAGATACTGCCTGTGAAAGATCTATTGGTTTTGTCAATGTTATTTCAGCTATATTGTACAGCAGCGTGGATGATCTGATGCCTGGCTGAAAGGGGACCAAAAAAACGCCATCATGAGTGTTGATCGCGTTACAATGCTTTTTTGTTTTTTACTTTCAGCCACGCTGCACTGCATTCGCGCTACTGTACGATATGGCTTTAAATAAATAAATAAATTAAACACAAACACTGAAAGGACATTCACCAAGAAACCACAATGCATGGACAGCAGAGTACGGGCGGGGGGAGGGCGGTGCGATTCTCATAGAATGAGGAGTCTAAGGGCTGCAACGGCGCTGGAAGGACACTCACAAAGAAACCACAATGCACGGACAGCGGAGTGCGGAAGGTGGGGGTTGCGAAAATCCACGGAGGGTGGGCCGAGGGAGGGAGCTGCGACTCCGATAGAAAGAGGAGTCTAACGGCTGCAAGGGCGTGAAATCAAAACATAAGCGAGGAAAGAAACGACACAGCCTCTCAAAATGACAACATATCTTTTGTGACCCTTTAAAACATTAATTGAACAGGAGGTCGCTGCTAGCGCTCTCGGGCTAGTTACGCGCTATAACAAAACAAGTGATACAAGGGTCTGCTCCACGAAGCGGGTCTTAATGTAAAGTAAGCGTGCGTCTTCGCACCTTGTGCAACGGGAACAGTGAGTGCACCTCATGCCAGCGTGCGTGTGTGGACACCACAGCGAGTGCACCTCCGGCCAGTGCGCGTGTGTGGACACCATGTGGGAAGCAGCACTGCTGCTGAGCAGTGTGCGGATCAATTAAAACAAGTTGTACAATACACATGTCATCACATCAGACACTCACGTATTAAGTCGACACTGCACAAAAACACTAACCGTACCATAACTGGTTTACACCCAAACAATACCTGTTCCTAACGTGTTAAGATACCGATAGAGAATGAAAAAAACTAGATAACACCAAAAAAACAAGTACCTGGAAATCGCTGGAGTTCCTGGCAAGCCACCGGCCCGATGTGGCGCGAAATCCGGAAGCGTCATGCTTGTTGTGGGGCGGGACTTCCGCCATAAGCCGGTGCCCACGAAGTGTATCGCCGAGATGGAAGTGGTAACGCGGGGCTCCCATGCCGGAGGGGGAGCCCGGCGGTGGCGGCAGAAAAGTGGTGAGCCACGTCAATGGAAGCGGAGGAGATGACACCCGGTGAGTGGGACTTGGTGCCTTGGGGGCTCGTGCACAGGCTCGGGCGACTGGTGGGTGTGTGCGCGGCCAGGGCGGCTGGTGCGTGTGTGCGGGGCTGGGGGCGGCTGGTGCGTGTGTGGGCAGCTGGTGCGTGTGTGCGGGGCTGGGGGCGGCTGGTGCGTGTGTGGGCAGCTGGTGCGTGTGTGCGGGGCTGGGGCGGCTGGTGCGTGTGTGGGCAGCTGGTGCGTGTGTGCGTGGCTGGGGGTGGCTGGTGCGTGTATGGGCAGCTGGTGTGCGTGCGCGCGACTGAGAGGCATGGCCGACTACCTGAGATGTGCACGGCTCGGGAGGCGGGGCTGGGCATGCGCGTCCACGAGGTGCAATCGGCGCTCGTGCCCCTGTCTGTGGTCCCTTCAGAGCTAACTAGGCAGCAATAGGTCTTTCGCTGACGCGAGACCTAAAAAAATAGTAGTGAGGCCAGGGACAGTGCAATCTCATTACTACTGTTCTAATTCCTGATTGGAATGTATTATTTTATATATTTACAAGAGGACACAAAAGCCAGATTAACAAAATTGCAAATAAGGAAAAAGTAGTATGCGGATTAGGGGGGAAAAAGCTTTAGGAAGAGTTGAGCTGCAATCTCACTTGTCACAACAAATGGAATGCCATTATTTTCAGAGTATAATTCTTAAACTATACAGGAAAGAAAAGAGTTCAGCGTGTTTCCAACCAAACCTGAAATTGTTTCCTGCCTCATTCATTTTGCCAAGGATCGCTCGATTTTACCGTATTTCAGTTAACAGGCTCCCTTTTTTGTAAATCCGTACATACAATAGTTGTTTCATTACCCTGATACTAGTGTCATTCCATAAAATACATACACATTTGTTTAAAGCTCCCTTTGACTTATTATACTTTCTAAAGCAAATTGAGCTTGCTTCGAAAGGACTGCTTACCTTGTAGAAGTCACTCTATGTAGTCCCTACCCGTTTCCAGGTGCTGAAATTGCAAATGCCATATCTAAGAAATGATCTTTGAAAGTGCATCTTCAGGTTGTTCGGGTTAAAATAGCCAGTTTAGAAGTAATCAATCAATGGCTTTAGTTTTCAATAAAGATCGTTCAATAAAAAGAAAATACCATCCATCATCTACTTGGGTAGAGAGTCATGTGCTCTTAAGTCATCTGATGTTTCAGGTAAAAAGGGATTGTGTCAGTTAGATGACTCCACAATTATGGGAGAGATACCCTTCTGCCAAAAGGGATAGGGTTTAATGTTCATGAAAACAATGAAAGATCCCTCTGGTGATACGCACTCGTATTCTCCGCGTCGAACACTTGTGCTAATATTTGCTTTCTTTTCTCTATTTAGGGATAACTGGCAATTAACTTTTCTTTGTATGAATTACGATTTTTTTGTAGCTATATAAATATTAAAAATTATTGATACTGTTTTTATAAAATTGTAGAGGACTGTATTTTAAAGTGATACGAAATTGCATAAACTATGAATAATGTTTTTATAAAACTGGTTTTGATGAGATTCTAGTATATGATCTGTATATATCACTGAACATAGTATATTGTTATGTGTTGAGGGTTTATTAAATGGAATAAAGGAGACATTTTTGCATTAAACAGGGCTCAGTGTATAGATAGCTGTGTGAATGATAAATGTATGAGGGTTCACCTTTAAAACGATGATTATATAGATGTGAGAATACGAGTGTGTATCACAAGAGGGATCTTTCATTGTTTTCATGGTCAGTTACAAGACCCCATCATTTTTGTGCATCTGTCAATCATCCACATCTTGAGGCGCATAAACCAACAGATTGTTTCTTCTTCATTCCGTCAGCGGTCCAAGCCCAACAAATTCCACCGTCCACCTCCGTCCGGTGGATGGGCATGAACTTAAACTGTGTACCTCATCTCTTCTAGGAGCCTCAATGTGAATGCTGCTTTTATTCTGATAGGGCCAGTAATTACCATTACCCATTCACAAGGTCCACAATAAAATTGCCTCCCTTTTACTCAATCCTGGAAATGGTATCTGTTCCAAGCAGGTGAATCTCCAGGAGAAAATTGGAGAATTCACCCTTTATCACGAGGTTAGCAGCAAAAATACTACCAACAGACGACCCATGCAAACTGGTTAATACCACAGCATACTGATGACGTGACCTTAGGTATAGAGGTCCTGGAGGGAGCCTTATAATTCACTGCAAAGATAAAATCTTATAGCGTCACCTAAGCATCATGTTATCCTTTTATTTTTCAAAGATTGTGTTTCATTTTCTAAATGTGACATGTGGAACACCTGCTGGTGGACAAGTCCACCGCACAAGGAGTAACGCAATGTGCAGTGGAGATTTGGGCACAAGGCCTAGCCTCCAGCCAGTACTGGTGCCAACCCTTCACAAGCATCCAACCTGATCCCCCTGCACACAAACTCTAGTTGTGTGCAGACAAGATAAGAAGCAGGACTTTGACTCTGGATAATTTGACTTTTTATTTTATTTGTATTTGTTACCGTGTAATATATTTTTCAAAATATTCTTTGGTTTGAAGCTTTTTAAAAAAAATTTGACGTTAACATAGTATTTATTAACTTTTTAATTTTTCAAACAATTATATGTTATGCAGTGCATTTTTCCCTCTTGTTTCTGTGTATGTGTCTTTGTGTTCCTTTTCGAGATAATGCTGCCTAGCTTTCACAAAAATGATTTTGTCTCACCACAAACTACTACCTTCAGACAGAGTTAGGAGTATGTATCAAAATACTACATTCCCTTTTCCTGTTATTGCTGTACTTCATAGAAGCAATTTCAAAACCTTCTGCTCTCTTTTTGTTTTTTAAGTCGAGCCCAGAGGCAGCGCGCGCCTGCGCTGCTGGATCTGCGAGGCATGCTGTAGTAGGGTATGGTGTGGAAGTGCTGTTGAAGCCCCGCCCACTCTCCTATCATATTGTTCTTTGGCTGGTGTCTCTGTCCTTGGTAAACGCTTGCTTCGGATTTAATGTGAGGCTTGTTAGTCCGGCCTTGGTACTGCCCTGTCTCCATTTCTTAGCGCCCTGTCCCCAGTTTGTACCGCCCATAAAAACTAGATCTTTTACTGAGTCCTAACTCGGTTGCTTTCATTATCAGCTCCGAGAACTATTTACTTCATTAAGGGACACAGCACGCAAGGGGTGCCAGCTTCGGTAATGGTGGCCACTTCCTAACCTCATGTGCATTTCGTTTTCTGTTTTATTTTTTAAATTCAGACACTCATACAGAGCTCGGCGCCCGCTTCAGGGACACCACTTTCAGTAAGGAAGAAATATATTTTTGATCTTTTTTTTTTTCAGGAAATTTTCTTGGTAATGGCAGTCGCTTCCTAACCTCATTTGCATTTCGTTTTCAGTTTTATTTTTTTAATTCACACTTTCATACGAAGCGCAGCGCCCACTTCAGGGACACCATGCTCAGTAAGGAAGAAATATATTTTCGATCATTTTATTTGTATCAGGAAACCTTCAGGCCTTCGGTTTAGAGGGGCAGATGGAAGCAGTTCCAAAACACAGAGAGTTGATGGTGGAGGGTGTTGTCGATACTTTGTGCCGTTCGACGCCACTGAGGAGCCCCTTATATTTTTCTACAACGTAACCTGTTTTTTTGGTGTTTGCAAACTTCCAATTTTGCCCGCCCTGGAGTGCCACCGTAGTCGGAGCACGTGGGCTGTCTCTTGAAGTGCCCTTAAGCTGTTGCCAGTCTGTTGGCATATCCTACATGTTCTCTGTGCCAAGCTTGGGCAATAGTAAATTTGCAGCACTCAGCATATCAAGAACATTATTAATGTCTAAATTAAATACCCGGATTATGGACATATAACAAGGGGAGTCACTCAATTTTGGAAACCAGAAGCTGGAGTCATATACTAACAAGTTCACAAACACAATACCTCTGGTGCCATTGATCACACAATTTCTTTTAGCCACAAAAGTCCTTTTTATTGACTTGGGGCATCAACTCATATTTGTTATTTACTTCATAAACTTTTTTTTCTTTTTAGAATTACCTTCATTGAATATATTTACATATCTCCTATTTTTATATCAACACATAAAACATTTATATATACGAAACCACTTATATACAAGACATATACACAATTGTATTGTTTTTAAACAAACTCAAAATTAATTAGAAAAGAATCCATATACAAAATATTTAACAATACACACCAAAACAGACAAAATCTCTGTTAGAGTTGAAAGGAATTTTTGGTTCACATACTAAATTGCCTCTTCTCTTTTTGTCCTATTCTTTGAAAACATACTGTCCTGGGACCAAGTATCGCTTGGTCCTCAGAGCATCCTAAATTGGAAGTCTTGAATAGGGTCGGAGACTATTTTCACAAGCTAGTATAGGGAAGCAGAGTAATATCCACTAGACTGTCCAAAAAGGATCAGTCTCTCCTTTTCCTAGTTCGCTCTGAATCGCTATGTGGTCAGTGCCGACGCGTTTCGACCTTATGCGGGTGGGACCAAAAACTCTGTTTAAGTTAAGGTCTTCTTCAGGACTGGACTTTATTTCAGATAGGACATCTTTTTCACCCGGTTAGTACTGCTGTGCGCAGGTGAAATGGCTTCCTGCCAGGTTGTTGTAGGTTAAGTCCTTCCAGTATTCATGTTTCTAATAATCTGATGTGTGTTTCCTGTTCTCCAAAGTTGACTTCAAGCGCTTTTGTTCACTTCTACAGGTTGCTGTTTCCTTCGACATCTTCGCAAACCATCGATTCCTCAAACGGTGGAGATGACGTGGTGTCCACCATTTGAGGAAGTCAACTTTGGAGAACAGGAAACACAGTTCAGATTATTAGAAACATGAATACTGGAAGGATTTAACCTACAATAACCTGGCAGGAAGCCATTGCACCAGTGTTCCAAAATATTGTGCACCTTATCTTTGTTTCTTTGAAACTTGCTCTGCAAACTTTCATTAAACAACAATGTCACTCGATGACAACACCGAGGCCGGTGGAGCTACAGGCAGCAACGCCGTACAAGCTTTAAACTTTACAGGTTTCCAAGAGACCGACGAGGATGCTATAAGCCTTCCAGAAACTTTAAGGAAAGCCATCACTATGAAACTTATAAGAAATGGCCTATCATCTAGAGGTGGTAGGATAGTTTTTGTGATAGAGGCACGTGAATATCATCAGACAGAGGTATTCTATTCATAGATAGTCTTCCCTGAAGCAAATCCAGGAACAAAAGTGTTTCACTTCTACAAAGAAGACGAAGCTCCAAAGGAATACATTCCTTTCGAGGATGTTGAAATTCCACTAACATACCAAGAGCATGCGCTCTGGTTTAAAGGCGCCCTAAAACATATACACATCACATTACCAAGCTCGGTCCACTAGGTAGACCAGGAACAACATGGCTAGATTTAGCCAACTACAGACCTGACCCTGACATTGAAGCAATGTCAGACGATGAATTACTAAGTAATATACAGAATTTTGTAGAATTATACAGTTAAAGATCTTTATTAAAAACACTCCTACTCCTCCCAAAAAGAAGTGGGAGAACACTAAACCAACTTCTAAAGAGAAGGGTTCTCAGTCCCGAGGTAGGTCTCCTCAAAAGATGCCCTCTAAAAGGAGGTATAACCTCAGGAATAGGGATAATTTGAGAAAACCTGATAGATATCAAGATACTGATACACGTTCCTCTCGTACTTTTCAGACTTTATCACAGAAATCCAAAAGAAGAGGCAGATCGGAACAAAAAGAAGAACGTGTGAAGTCTAAAGACGATCAACACGTTCCAAAAAACTAAGAAAACTCAATTCACCAAAAAGAAGGTAGCAGGTCTAAAGGTCAGACATGCAGAGGATATTGAGGTCACAACTCAAGAACGGGGAATGGGCTCGAACGATGTTGGACAGCGCAGCAGAAGTCACCATAGCTCGCAAGAACTTGAAGGATCACCTGGAGACAGTGGACTTAAATGAGTACATCCAAGTTGAAACTGCAAATACCAGGGTTAGTGTCCCACATAAGTTATATGAAGTAACACCCCAGATGGCGGGGGACATAACTAGAAAAATAAGAGTACTCTTTTGGAAGAAGCTCTCTCAGGGTTATGACATTCTTTTAGCTGACTGGCCACCTGAATTTGTCAGGGCGTGCCCACATGGCGAAAACATCATTATGCCAGCTTTCTTCAACCACATTCCAATTCATTTAAAATATACTTATGTCACGAAATGGGCAGTAGCCCAGGCTCCTGCATTATATAAAAATCATGTAGGATGGGATGAGAATGCTCCTCAACATAAAATCCAGTTAAAAACTCAACCAACTGCTCTAAGGCAGTACCCAGTTAAGCAAGAAGCTAAAAAACAAGTCAGGGAGATATTAGATCAACTTGATTACCAAGGGGTGATTGAAACATGCACCTCGTCCATGAACAATCCTTTGTTTCCTGCCTCCAAACCAGACAATACATATTGTCTAGTTTTGGATTACAGACATTTAAACTCCTGTTGCAAACCTTTTGCAGTACAAAATGCACACAGTGCAACACTAATGAATAACATTGTGCATAAAAAATACAAAACCACATTAGATATTTCTAACGGTTTCTTCTGTCAAAACATGGCACCAGAAAGTAGGTATTTGAACGCTTTCTCATTCATGGGGACACAGCGTCAATTCTGTCCGTCTCCCCCAGGGATTCAAGAATAGTCCAGGGTTATTTTCAACCAGAGTAACAGAGTTACTACAAACCTATGATGATGAGGCATTATCATATGTCAATGACATCTATCTAACAGACGATGACTTGGATAGGCACTTGAACAGGGTGAACACCATAATATTGGGCTTCGCCTCTGAAGGGTATAAATTCAATTAAAAAAAATTGAGGATTGCCCACCTCGATGTTTTTTTCCTAGGATATGAACTTTCAAGTGAAGGCAAAAACCTGGCAGCAAACTTTCTAGAGAAATTTGCGCTGCTCCAACCTCCAAAAATGCTGGAAAACTTACAGTCAATTCTAGGTTTCCTAAATTTCGGAAGAACATACATTCTAAACTACGCAGAAAGGGTTAAACATCTCTACAAACTAATCAAACCGGATTTTAAAACAGTTAATTGGACTAAAAAACACACAGAAATCTTGCGTTCTGTCCATACAGACATGTTAGCAACAAAACATTTGCAAACACGCGTAAACATACGCAACTTAGTGATCTGAATCATTCCAGGAAGATGCGGATTCACGTACTTAACCTTTAATAAAGGAGAAAAAGTACCAATAGCTTACAAATCACACTTGTACACACAAGCAGAAATGAAATTCACTTCTACAGAAAAAATTCTGACAAAGGTTCAAACTCCAGTAGCAAAAGAGAGAGCCCTCGTACAGGGTAAGCGCATAATGGTCGTTACTCCTGTACCTGCCTTAGAGCAGTGACGAAAGCGAGCATTCCAAATGCTAAGGCTTTACATCCGAGATGGATACAATCGGTTAATTCTCTTGCTGCAACAGACGTTGAATACCTTTTCAACCCTTATTTGAAAACACAAGAATTTCTACAATATGAACAAGAATGTCCTCTGCCTACTGAAATTCTGCCTCTAGAACAGTATGAATGTATCATTTATGCTGACGGATCAGCACAGCCCGCTATTGGGGGTTAACATGCTTATAGTGCTGCGTGCGCAATCGTTAATTGTCGCTGGCGAGATGGCGAGATGGCAAATTCCGACCAATGGTCACTAAAACACAATCTCTAGGAGATTGCACAGCTCAGCGAGCTGAACTACAGACATTCAAGATGGTGCTTGAAAATACTGATCGCGAATTCCCCACACTCATAGTTTGCGATTCATATTATTGCGTTAAATCTTACAATGAATACTTGCAGAACTTGATTGAAAACGGTTTCAAAGATGCAAAAGGTGGCACAATTAAGCATAAGTTGCAATGGGAATAAGTAGTTCAGTTACAACAAGAATTACAAAAAGCTCATGTGATCCATACACTGAGTCATCAACGTGATGGCGTTCACGTTGCAGGGAATTCATTGGCTGATGAAGCCGCGAAGGCAGCTGTGCAAACGGCTTCCGTAACTGCAATCACTTGTTCAAAAACGAAAATAGACGGCGAAATAATGCTAGCTGTCAATGCCACAAGCAAAGGCAGCGGTGCAGCGTTACCTCAAAACTACCCACTCAAATATACATACACAATTGACGCAAACTCCGTTCTTTTTGCTCGAATCCCTGGAGTGGGGGAATAGAGTAATTCCAAACAGGAAACGTAGAGAAGCTTTGATACACGAAGCACATTTGGGAGAGGGTCTAATACATCAGGGGATCTCTAAATCTAGACTAGAATTAAAAGAGACGTACTGGTGGCCAGGGATAAATGGTCACATTCACACATTTGCAATTTATTGCCATGACTACGACATAGATCGCAGCAGAGAACTCCGCCAGATACCTGACTACAGTGTAGCCAGCCCAGAAGAGACACCATTGTTAGACAGAATTAGACTTTCTACACGCAGATGTCTCTATGGACAGATGTGGTCCCATAAAGATTTATTCGGATGTGGCCTAAGCGCTCGGCTGACGCTCAAACTGTTATAAAAGATTTGCGAGTCTTTATCAGCACATACCCAGTCTGCACGCTACATTCTGACCACGGTTCTGCGTTTAGTTCTCAAGCTTACAAGGAGGCCATGACCAATATGGGCGTTGCATTGCGGTCCCCCAGTCTATTCCATCCTGAGGGAAATTCGGTAGTGGAGAGAAAAAAACGGGACATAAAGCAATCTATTGTTTCGGAAGAAAGAGGCCCCTACCTAAACGGATGAACCCTGGTAGGGATATAACACTTCTATGAAAACTGACCTATACACCGGGTTATGTGTATGTTTCCTAAATATTATCACACATTGTTACTCAATAGATTGATGAACACAGTGATATGTGAATTTATAAAACTTCTTTTTAATTGTCTTTTTTTCTTTTTCTCACAAATATTGTATTGTTTTTTTATTTTTTTCTCACACAAACAGGAATTCATCATTTCTACCGATTATCGTCATAACAGCAAGAAAAACTACAGACATCGCGCTAAGCTTCTAAGAAGGGACATTTACAGGTTGCCGATTTTTTCAGGTACAATGGTTATATGTTAAAGATAAACTAGAATGCTGGCCTTTCAGATAAGCTGCTAAGTTTTGCAACAAATTGGAATTTTCTATTGTTGCAGCAATCCCCGCAGCGCCGACGATCCTCACACAGCCGTCTACTTTAGCCTTAGTAAACGAACACAGAACCCAAAGGTATATGTTATTCAAAATTAACCTATTGAAGGAATTATCAAGGTCTATAGCAACCTATCGTAATAGGGACTTTTGCATTTCTGTCTTTTGGCAGTATCCAACATCACCTGACAGAACCCAGTGTCACGGGAGTACCCCACCCCAGCTTTAATCTACTGCTACGTGAACTTGAGCCACACAATTTATGTCAGACTATATCAAACAGGTACCATGGATTATTTCAAGGATCACAACCATAGTAAGCACATAGACAGACATATATGGGTACTGATATTAGTCTCATATTTTCTTACCACAGATTTTAACGTCATCCAGGACCCATTCACTGTCTAGATTCAGATACGGTGTACATATATCTAGAAGACACTTAAGGTATGACTCACAAAAATCTGCCTTATTTAGATCAGCGGCCACAATTTTTTGCCCTAAATCTGTTGCCAATCTGCAGGCATTTAATATTTATTTTAAATAGGGACTAAGATAGGGAATGTTGAATGAAATGTAAATAAAAATGTAAATATATGTAAATGTAGATTGTAAATAGGTAGATAATGATATAAACAAATGTGTACAGATGAAGTTTGATAGTTGCTAGGGTAGAGAACTATCGGCACTAGGAGAGGGTGTTCACGAATAATGAAAATGTTAGCCAAACATAGATATAATAATTGTCACATGTTGTTCAGTATAGATTGTTTTGATTATAAGAAGTATTAATTGAGTATTTTCTACTATTATAGTATCTAATCATCACTTGAAAATACAGAACTCCTGATGAAGGCCACTCGCCGAAACGCGTAGGATTCAGATTCGGTTTTGTATTTGGCGATTAAAATCAATTGTTGACATATGTATCAGAACATGTATTATAAACTATTGTAATTAGGTGCATATTTATGTTTAGAATTTTTATGAATTATTGTTAAAAAAAAGTGTACAAATTGTCAAAAAAAAGAAAAAAACAATACAATATTTGTGAGAAAAAGAAAAAAAGACAATTCAAAAGAAGTTTTATAAATTCACATATCACTGTGTTCATCAATCTATTGAGTAACAATGTGTGATAATATTTAGGAAACATACACATAACCCGGTGTATAGGTCAGTTTTCATAGACATAAAGCAATCTATAACAGCAAGGGTACTAGGCTCGGGTGACGGGTGCGTCAAACAGTGTCTAATGTAGTCTTAACAATCTGCCAAGGAGTTCTCTAGGGGGTATCACTCCATATGAAATCCTTTTTGGAACTGGAATGATTGTGCAGGACCTCGATTGTCACACTTCAGTGGTGGAACAAAAACCCTTTGATATCAAAGATCGGTTTGGCTGTTTTGCAGGACTTAAATGAAATAAGATCCAGACAAAGTAGCGTACTCCTGAAGCCAACAACCACTGAAGAGAAGCCATCCGTCCCAAAAAGACCTGTCTGGATTCCAAAGAGTGGGGATTTAGGGCCAGATGTAGGAGAGCAATTTGGTGTTTGGCATGTAGGGGGCTTGAGATTTACAGAATCTGTAAATTTACCGATTCTGTAAATATACAGAATCGGTAAAATACAGAATCGGTAAATTTACAGATTCTGTAAATCCAGATGTAGGTGGCACCTCAAAGAGTGCCACAGGCCCTTAAGAGTCGGTATTTTACCACACAATCCTATTGTGTGGTAAAATACCGAATTCAGGTGTGCATGCACATCTGTGCATGCACACCTGTGCAATGTGACACACAGACATGCCCTTAGGGCATGTGTGTGTGCCACATGTCACACAAGCCTGTACTTGGGGTGCTAGAGGGTGTCAAAGTGACACCCCCTGCACCCTTGCAGGATTCGGTATTTACCGATTCTGTAAATACAGAATCGGTATTTCCCATTAATTCCTATGGGCTTCAAAGCCCATAGGAATCAATGGGAAATACCGATTCTGTATTTACAGAATCAGTAAATACCGAATGTTACAGATTCGGTAATTCCGATTTCAAAATTACCTACATCTGCATCCTTCCTATTTACCTACTCTTAAATACCGAATCGGTAAAATTCGGTATTTAAGAGTAGGTAAATCGGAATTACCTACATCTAGCCCTTGGTCAGAGAAAAGATCACGGACAAGAAGGAATTTGGGCCTTCTTACAGACAACCAGTGCCTGTCCTAGCCATCCACAGATCAAGAACAGTATTACTGCTGCTCCTTGCTGGTAAAAAAGAGAACAGGTTAGTGCCCATCGACCTGGTCAAACCACACCATGTGGCCAATCATAAGTAGTAGGCCAAGTGGACTCCAAAGATGTAGCAGACGCCAGAATCTGGCTACTATCCAAGATGTTCAAACTGAGAGACTCATCCCCTTTGAAGAATCTGCAGTGCGAAAAGAAGGACTATGCAACAAAGCCATGGTACTTGTACCTCTTGAGACCCAAATAACAGTTCGTCAAGAAACGCCTGTCTACAATGAAATAGCAACTGACTATACAAATGTAACAAGTGATCAAGTGTTTCCAGCGATTTCACAAAATCCTGATGCAATCCCTACAATTGACAGAACTGCCTCTGGCTATTTCATCAACTTTGATACGTTTTCCGAGGATCCCAGCGAACCTGAAACGACGCCAGTAAAAAGAACTTTCAAAGAACAAGCGACAGAACTTTTTCATCAATTGAAAAAGACTTATCGGGTTTCACCATGGATTGAACTTTGGATTGTGTTGGGTGTACTTTTTCTTCTACTTTGGTTGACTCTTGTATTTACTTTGGGAATGCTGATAAATGGAAGATATGTTAAAAAGGACACAGCAACTAAGAACATCAACTTACTCCTCAAACCACACAAATCATCTCATCGTGAACACAGAGACTTGTCATTAGTGAACATCACAGCCGTTACTATACCAGATGGTATAGCTTGGGACAGAACTGATTACATTCTTGGTCAAGCGGAGCTGTTGAAGATTCCACACCAATTCAAGATTTCCTTGAGTGACTTTGTTTCATCTAGTACCTTTTCTGATGATTGGGACTTCGAGACTCTTAATCATATGATGTCAGACTTAGAAATGTCTGCAAAGTTTACAAATCATGAATACTTAGAAGGTTCATCAGATTATGAACAAATGTATTGTTATAATCACTATGGTAATCATTTCTTGCACAAATCTGCAAATCTTAGAAATGTACCACCAAAGGGTAGCTCAAAAACATTTTTGGCCAAATTTCTATATTTTTCAGGGTATAATGTTTCAAATCCAGAATCATTTTACTTTAAAAATGTTAATAGGACAGGAATGAAAAGTATGTTGACAAATACAAATCAAATTTATTCTGCTGCCTTTTATGCTCAGCTGTCCACGTTAGGTTTTGACTTTTGGAGAGACACCATTGAGAGAAAAACTGTCTGGGGCACAAAAGACTGGCAAGTGCAGGGATGAGAAGCTTTATTTAGAGCCTGCATCATCCCAGAGCAAATAATGTTTTTGAAAAACACTGTTCAGCAGACATCTTGTCTTGGGTCAGCCAAGATAAAAGATTTACACAAACCGTCCATACCTACACATACACCTGATAGTAATAACACTTCAGAGGGGGTGGTCGACGTACATACTATTTTGCTTCACAACAGAACAGATCCTGATTGGAAAAAATGGTTAAACTGGCCCACAGACACAAACAACTTCAAGATAGATTCCTGAAAAAGACACAAGGGTTCACATACACCAGGCCAGATCCAAGATATGTTCAGAGACAGCATCCAGGGATAGTAACATCATACAGTGTAGGGAAACTGTGCCTTGAGTGGCGACATAAGTCTACACTGAAGGAAGTAAAACAACACTTATCTTTACTTAAAGATGGCGCTGACCTGAGGGACTTCTTACAAGGACCTAAAAAGCTGTGTCATAAACGTTTTATATACGCCGGTATCTATGCCATGTATAATGAAGCATGGAAGATTACACAAGCAGAGACTGCAGAACGAATACGAGAAATTGATCGTATTAATTTAGAGAAATCTCTCTCTGTAGTTGACAATGAGTTAACAACTCTGTCGTCCAGGATATATTAATTGGACAGCATAGTATCCTCTGCCATAGACATAATGGAACAGGACTTAGTCATGTTGCAACATGGTCAGTCACAATTACATTCTATCACGCTATTAGGCTTGACGTTACAAATCCTTAATTCAGGCTATGTGCCTTGGCATTTAATCAACACAACGTCACTGTTTTCTGAATTTAATCTCACGGATAAACAAACCAAATTGGCCCAGAGGGGAGCAGACTATACGGTGTTGAGCATTGAAAAACTGGAAAGATTGACATTTACAGTCGCTGAAAAACCAGCCATTGAATGGATAATACACGGTACAATCACTCTGCTTGTATCAATTTTCCATTTTCAGTATTGCTTAAAACGTATACCAGCAGGCCTATATGAAAGGTTGGGTAAAGAATACATCAAGGCATCCTGGGAATTACCATACACACACAGATGTTGGAGTGGGGGGAAAGAAGTGTTTCTTAGTGGCAATAATTGTGAAAACGCACTAAGCGGTTCTCCCCTATGTCAGGGTATAAACTTACACGGGGCCTGCGATGGTTCCTCTGGCAATTTATCCTGCCACCTAAAAGGTTCACCAGCTGCAGTGATTGATCCAATTTTTAGGCAGCTTTCTAATGGAAGTTACATCATGTTGAATGATCACAGCTGCTGAGGCATGTTGCCAGGTTTAGCCTATCTCGTAACTGTGTCAGCCAGGGTTACTTGCTGTATACAAGTATTGTTTCCAAAAACCAAGACAGACCGGAAGTGGCCGTTATGGCCTTCACTGAACATCTCTTGTATACAAATTGATACTTTGAGCAGAATGAAAGCCATTCTTTTACAAAAAACTGTGCCATTGACCTCGGCCAAAGAAACCTATGATCTGCAAGTCGCAAGGACTTCTGCAGAGATACACACCCTATTAACTACAAACTGCCCTGTACATTTCTCAGAAATGTTAGGTCGTATCTTAAACATGTCTGATATGAGTGGTATTGTATATGTATTTAAGACGATTTTTTCAGGTCTGTTAGCCCCTTTTGAAGCAGCCCTAGGAATTTTTCCAAACTTCGTGCACTCTGTGTTTGGCGGACTGCCTCTCGTTTTGGGACTCGCAGCAGGGATACTATTTTTGCTGATTTAGCTCCGATATGGCAAGCCAAATCACAAGCGATACCCAGATCACCGTGGAGAACACTCTTCTGGCGATGAAGTGTTGGGAGCGCATAGTCCAAATTTTGGGATTAACTCGTTTAAGAGAATTAAATACCACATGGTTTATGTCATTCAGACCAATCTGGCAAGATTGCATCTTACCTGTTCTTCGATGCCTGCTATGTGGAGAAGAATGCGTGTTAGACATCTGTCTCACACTCCCATCAGTCATGCCAACGGATGTTGATGCGCTGCTGGACCCGGCAAAGGCCCATGCGCAGTGTTGTCCCCAGCGGCTACCAATTCTGATGACGGCATTCATTGAGATCTCACAGAAGCAAAATGCTGACGGTGAGGTAGGAGAGGAAAGCGGCACACAGATACCATCCAGTTCGAACATTGCTAATGCGACAAACGCTGACCTCTTTGTGCAATTAATCTTCTTAACAAGGTAATCCAACTTTCATCTACAATGGTAGACAAATTCTTATCAGACTTAGAAGATTTGATGTTTTCTCCAAACAATAACACTGACTTTTGAATTGGCCCACAGTGTTCTGAGAGACTCTGAATTCGACCTTCATTTTTCAAAACAAGTTTCTAACTTTGGAAATCCTCCTTTTTTCTATGATCAAGCTTTTGTTTTCCCAAATTTGTATTTTTTCATTTTTTGGCACAAAGTAATCTGCTCATAGTAGAACTATTCAAAGAGAACTAGAAATATTTGAAAAACTTCCAAGAGACAATATTTGACCTTGTCTACATTTAACCAATTTATATAATCTGCCATGGAATGGTCTCAACCTTTTTAGGTCTCGGCCTGCGTAGGCAGCGCTTGCGCAGTTTCGCTGGGCAAGTAGGGAGGTAAAGGAGCCAGCTCTTCTCCATTGGCTGGCTTCCTAAACGGCGACCAGCCATTGGAGAAGAGCTCTGTCTGTCCCTTTAAGCCCCGTCCGTTTCGGATTGAGGGGCGTGTTTTTTGCTGTCCTTTTTCTCATGACATCTTCAGTCACTCAACAAAAAACTCGCCCCCCAGTCTGAAAAGTACGGGGCTTACATCATCTGCATCAGCCCCGGGGCCGCTGATACCACCGAAGAGGCTGCGCTGGGATTGGGCCGCCGCGGGAGGCTTGCCTGAGGAGCCGCGCAGTCATTGGCTGGCTGTGGGAGGCTCGTCCCGTGAGGCCGCGCTGTGATTGGCCCAGCCGTAAGGGCGTGTCTCTGTTTCTTTGCTGACGCCAGGAAGACGGCACAATCCTTAGAAACTCTGTGCAGGCGCTGAACGTATGTATTTTATTCGAAGGTGCGTTCATATTTGATAAAGAATAATGAGGTGGCCAAATTAATTTAAATATTTTCCTATGATCATACAGTTTGCGAGCAGGGGAGCCGGGAATCACAACATGTTTTGTTGTTTAACAACGCGCAGTTTAGCGACTAGATGAGTATATTTTCTATGTCCTGTTTTACTTCAAAGGTTAACATATTGTCTTCGGTTCTTGGAGCTGGAGGTTAGAGAGTGGTGGCTTGCAGAAACCACAGGCAAGCTCGGTTCGTTTTGGTCTCGAGGATGCAGTAATACTACGAGCCGAGCCAGGCACCTAGCTCAAGCTTTTAGTGCCTCACCCACGTCTATCTAAAACCATTCAAAACTTGAGTGAGACATGTACAGTTAGATAATTAATTAACGTTGAAAAACGTGGAATTACTTTTATTTAATACATACCCGACTTTGAGGGGATTACATGTTCTTGAAAAGTCCACTCCACTGCTTGCAGGTACGCATACCCCTACTCAGCGCTCGATGCCTTACAGAGCCATATTGTTGCGCCCAGCCCGATATCGCAGGTGTTAAAGCTCCCTGGATCACAAGCACCCTCCAAACACACACATGACAGCCAGCCATCCGCAAAAACAGAACGACCACGACCCAACTTAATACTTCCGCCCCAGTGTTTTAAAAATCTGGTTGCCTCCGTTACGTCAATAAGTGACAGCAGGTCGAGTCAATAAGAAACCTAGTTTACATTGTTTGACAGGCTAAGAGGCCGAAGTAGGAGGACCTTAGCTGTTGTATTTGTAGATGACGTCTGCGATTGGTTAAAAATGATCCGCCCCGGAAAATGAGTTTCCTTGCTGCTTTTGCAAAAACGTCATCAAGACTCGGAAGCGATTGTCCAACTACACGTGAACCGGCACTCATGCCGTTCTGTTAGTGGTTCACACTGTCAACAGTGGAGAAGGGGACTCGTTGACAGCATAGCACTGGAGAGGCGGGTCAGCAAACAGAACAGGCTATCGGAATGGACTGGTCAGTCTTGACCCGTATATCCAGCTGAAGAGGGGTCACACCAACGGCCACCAGCAGCTCGTGAGTTGACAGGATAAAGGGGTAACGAAGCTGAATTCAGACTAGGGCACCCTTGAATCATGTTAGCAGCTTATTTAGGGAATGGGCCGGCTGATAGCTGCTTTGTGAACTTTTCTGTAAAAAATATTTATTTGAATTTTGATCTGAGTCTTATATATTATCTTGACTGGCGCTCCATTGCTCATATTGCCATCTGGTATTTTGATAGTGACAAGACGGATTTTGCTGTCAGAGAATTTTGTATGCAGAGGTCTAAATGCAAAAATTAAGTAAATTACTGAGCTGCCTTCTGAGCTAATCTTGCACGAATGGTAAATGTTAAGGCAGATGTTTCCAAAAAGACGGCAGCAGAACGATCTTTAAAAAAAAAAACATTAAAAAAGCATAAGTAAAGCAATGGTAAGGTGTCTACAATCTCGGGCACTGTAGCACAATATTTTCAGGAGATGTGAACATGCGATCAAGCCAAATGCAGTCACTTTGATTTACTGTGTTTTGCATTATCCTGTCATAGGCCGAATACGAACGATAATCTAACAGAGCAGTGGCAAAATAGGGTTGACCTAAAAGCCCCCAGGGTATGTACATGTATGTATGCATGTATCTGCATATATGCATTTTTTAATACATTTATTTGATTTGAAAGAGCCTGACAGACCGCTAAACCCATCCGGCTCAACTGAAGGGGTTTAGCAAATCTTCGACCCTCTAGTTTTGCCAAAGGGGGTGACCAACACCAAAAATGTAAAGGAATATCTGACTCCATGTATTCATTTACTAGTTTATAGGCTTGAACATGTGGTGTGGTAAGAACAATCCACCTTTAAAAGCCAATAGGCTTTTACATATGCTTTTAATAATAAATAGGACTCAGGTCTACTGCCTTTCTTGTAACTTTTTGTAGTAAACAGACAAGATCAATTGCATCTGCCATAACTTTATCCTAAGAAGCAATTGTGCCTGTAGCCTTCAGCATTAGCTTGTCGCCATAACCAGTTCAGGCCTACCGCAATAAGTGTAAACTTTGCCACAAGGAAAACAGCCTGCCATACAGTTAAAAATATGTACCCAATTAGAAATGGCTAAACTGTATGCAAGTCCTCTTAAGAGGGTCTAACCTTTCCCTACCTCTTTCCAATATCCCAGAATACCTTGTCATTGGATGAGTAACTATACTCCTAAGCTCAGAATGAGCATGTTAATCAAAGGGCTCCATACTGTGCCTTTGCTTGTCCAAATTTTAGCAACATTTTCCCAATGACAGGGCACGTATTGACTGCTTCAAAAATCTTCTGCTGTCGTCAGTTCCGTATTTTATACGGAGTACACCGTAAATATATTTGATCGGGTTTGAGCTCTGTTCATGCTTAGAATATTTGGCATGCACCCTCATCCTTTGATTCAGAACTCCCCGGTCATTTACAGTATCCACATAATTGTGGTTATGATGCAAGTAAAAATAAACTTGTCTCAAAAAAGTTTTCATACACACATTTATAACTAAAGTGAAGTGAAAAGGTCAAATTCATATATGGGGTCCAAAAAACCCACAAAGATGTGGTCGACCCACCTCTTAGACCTATTGTCTCCACTATCGGAGCAGCCATCGAGCCATTGTCTAAATACATTGACCAGTTCCTTAAACCTCTGGTTTACAACCTACCTCATATGTGAAGGATACGGGTGATTTTGTCTCCAAGACTGAAAACCTTCCGTACAACAGGGAAAGTGAGTTACTGGTTACCATGGGCCTGGAATCCTCTCTGTGGGTGGCTCTCTGTGTGTGGCTTTCTGTGAGTGGCTCTGTTTGTGGCTCTCTGTGTGTGGCTCTCTGTGTGTGGCTCTGTGTGTGTGTGTGTGGCTCTGTGTGTGTGTGTGTGTGTGGCTCTCTCTGTGTGTGTGTGTGTGTGTGTGTGGCTCTCTGTGTGTGTGGCTGTGTGTGTGTGGCTCTATGTGTGGCTCTGTGTGTGGCTCTCTGTGTGTGGCTCTCTGTGTGTGTGTGTGTGTGTGTGTTTGTGGCTCTGTGTGTGTGTGTGTGTGTGGCTCTATGTGTGGCTCTGTGTGTGGCTCTCTGTGTGTGGCTCTCTGTGTGTGTGTGTGTGTGTGTGTGTTTGTGGCTCTGTGTGTGTGTGTGTGTGTGGCTCTGTGTGTGTGTGTGTGTGGCTCTGTGTGTGTGTGTGTGGCTCTGTGTCTGCTAATACTCTCTACTACTCTCTAATGCTCACCTATTGCCATTGTAAATGACAATACCATTTATTTATGTTTTTAAAAAAAGCAAAAAATGAAAAAAATGCCATTGCAATGCCAATAGCTCTAACTTAACAAAGATGAGACCATTGCATTGTAAATGCTTGTTTCTTCTGTAACTAAGAGCCATTTCATAAATGTATTTTCATGATTCAGTCGGATAGCATTTTCAAATGTCATCTATATGCTTTGAATGAAACAATGCTTTAAATGCGTACAGCACATATGCTTTTCGTGTACAACCAGTACCAATGCATTTTTATGAATTTTTGGGTGGGTTTTAACACTTCATGTTTAGATATGTTTTAATGTGTTTAGAACTTAGTAATGTTGTACATAATAAAGTGGAGTGGGTCTTGTGTGGCGTTTAGAGCTCCGAGTGAATTTTTCCGATTCATGCCCTTATATAGGTACAATTCACATTGCCCTTATGCAGGCATAGAAATCAATCCCTTATTTAGGCATAGCCCATGCAGACCAAATACAGGCATGGCTACTTCCACCCGTACCAAACATCAGAACGATTTCTTGGAAAATCGGCTTATGCAGTTAGGGAACTTCCCCTTGCTTGAATATTGGTTTGTCCAAAAACTCATGTACTTTACAAAGAACAACTATTCCCTAGGGGTTCTTTCCTGACGTTATTATGCATGACTTTACGTCAATATATGGCATTCCTAAACACCTTCAAGGTATAAATATACCTTCACTTGCTATGGCAAACTACGGTGGTTCGGAGCAGTTCGACTATCTACTTGCCCGACGCAGCTCGCTACAGCAAGTGCCGAAGGAAGCCGACCCTCCAGCTGATGCACTGATCAAGAGGCTGCCTCTCTCTCGCCGAGAATCCAGCTCCAAGGTTTTCAAGCTCCCCCTGCGGGGTGTAGGGAAATCGAGTCCTGAGACAGAGATACCAGACCTCTTTCATTCTAAACCAAGGTATGGAGCTGATTAGAACCTAGAGAAACCATTAATAGATTGTTGCCAAAAACAACTAAACCTATGCGGCACAATACTTACTTCTTCCCTCGTACTAGACTTAGGTTAGGTACATTGGGGTAGGCGTATTTTAGAAGCACCCGTTGAGTATTTTAGTCAATGTTATTTATGTATGTATTTTTATATGGCTTAGAAACCATACAATGCTTTGACAGTATTATTTTATAATACTATTCTTGCTGTACGCATTATACTTTGCAGTCTGCTTAACGATTGTAGCAGTTCACTTCTCTTGTATGAGAAAGAAGACTGTTCAATAAACCTTTTTATTGAAAACGCCTGTCTCTCTATTTCTCTGCAAACTCTGTTGAAACAAAGCATGTACGATTGACTGAGTGAAATACTTATCTATTGTTTCCACGACTCTAGAGATATATTTCTTATTCTTGGGAAACAAAGTTGTCATGTTTATGCGATTGTCAGAAACGAATCCCTTCTTGTGAATTCGAGAAAGTTTCTAGTGACCTCTGAGCTAGCTGGCACTCACTATTAAGTTTAGTATATTCGATAGAGACCTAGTCGACCTCAGTCCTACGTCTAATCTATAGGCTATATTATTCTAATGCGCAGAGTCTATTGGGAATATAGGAACTACACTACAGGATCTTGTGTGTACTGGTGCACATGCTGCTGAATGCACAGATTCATTCCGCGGTGTGCAAGTGCTGCTACCTGTGCAGTCTGTTTTTGGATGTACTGGTGCACGCGCTGCTGAATGCGAAGTCTGGTTCATGGGTGTACTGGTGCCCCTGCTATTGCATGCACATAATTGTTCTTTGGCGTGCTTGTGCACAAGCTACTGAATGTACAGACTGGTTCTTGGCTGTACCGGTGCACGTGCAGCTGACTGAATGCACAGAATTGTTCTTTGGTGTGCTTGTGTGCAAGCTTCTGAATGCATAGACTGGTTCTTGGATGTACTGGTGGTTGTGCAGCTGACTGTTTGGTCTTGGATGTACTGGTCCACGTGCTGCTGAATGCACTGTCCGTATCTTGGGTGTGCTGGTGGACATGTTGTTGAATGTACAGACTCATTCTGCAGTGTGCTGAAACAAGTGCTGCTGCCTTGCAGTCTGTTCTTGGATGTACTGGTGCATGTGCTGCTTACTGCGCAGTCTGGTTCATGGGTGTGGTGAGGCAAGTGCTGCCTCCTGTGCAGTCTGTTTTTGGATGCACTGGTGCACGTGCTGCTGAATGCAAAGTCTGGCTCATGGGTGTATTGGTGCACGTTCTGCTGAATGCAGCCTGGCGCTTTTTCATGCCAGATCCCATGTTCCTGAACGCACAGTCCTGCTCTAGTGCTCATTTTTGTAAATGCACAGTATGGCTGATGGCTGTTGCACGACATGTGTCCCTAAATGCACAGTATTATTTTTGGTCTTCCTCGTGCATGTTGCCGATAGTGGTGCACGGGCTGCCAGGGCACCTGTTGCTCAGTGCACAGTATTGTTAACGGCCCAACTTTCAGGTCGAGTCTGGGCAGCACATGCAATGCTCTTCGAGGCATGCTGTATTCAGGTAGGAACTTGAAGCTCCGTCCACTCTTCACCCATATTTTTAATTGCCTTATGTCATTGTCCACTGTAAACTGTGGCTGTACATTGGTCAAAAGGCTTATTAGTCCCTCCTTAGTACCGCCTTGTCTCATTTTGTAACCTGTGTTGGAGACATCCATTGTTAAGTGTGTTGTTACTCGGTAGGCTTTAATTACAGCCCCCAAGCACAATTTTCTCAAATGGCGTTGTCCTGCCTGCAGGACATGCTCACTCTAATGCTTTTAAAAGAATTGTATAGCACGCATTTGCAATTGCAATAGGTCTCGCATTTGCGAGAGTTTAAGCTGTTGGAATTGTAAATGACAATGCCTTTTATTTACCCGTTTTAAAAGAACACATAAAAGGCATTGTCATTTACAATTCCAACAGCTCAAACTCTTGTAAATGCGAGACCTATGGCATTGCAAATGCTTGTTTCTATCTCTATCTGTGGTTGGGGCGCACAGACTGCAGGTGCTTCCACAACCCATGAACTACTGGCAGGTTTGCCCCTATGAAGCACCTGTTTGCACACAGTGCGTGGATGCTCTTTGGCATTAACTATTTAATTTTTTTGGGCCAGGTGGATATGAAAAGAACTTGCACACAAACTTTTCCTTACCGGGCTTAGTTGGTTGTACTGCGCAGATGCTGTTGCCATCTTGTGATGCTGTCATCATGATATCTCAGGTGTAAGATGGCTGTTGGATGGTGTGGTAGGTGGCTGCTGGGATGATGCTTTGGGCTTTTTTTCTGACGCCTGTGGGCCTATTTTTTGAGTAGTGTACCCTGAGTGGCCAATCAGGTGGCTGTTTTCATTTTTATTTTTGGGGTATCCCATGGGTACTAGGTACTCCAGCTGGACCTGTAGAGACAATTATAGAGTGTCACAAAACTCTCATGATGCCTTTATTTCCTTTCCCAACTCCTGTGGTACCTAAACAACATCTTGCAGATCCCAAACGTTTTATAAAAAGTTTAGTTTGCTATGAATGGGTCATTCTTTTCAAATGTTATTCTAAAAGGCTGCCGACAAGACAAAACAGTTAACAAACTTTGCAGTTTTCATGAAGATTCATGTATTTTTAGGTGTTGTGGCACCAAAAAAATTGTACACGTGACTCAGAGTAAAAACACATCTGATTGGTTGATGTGACTCTATTCATGAAATCTGAAGTGGTTCCAGACCCATTTCGTACATTAGGGAATTTGATATCACTTGGTCCACACTTTGTGCAAGATGTGCTTATTTTTGTGGGACTTGCATTTTTTAAAAATTATATCGCATCAGGATAACGCCAGAGAGCACCTGAAGGCTGCCAGGATGATTAACATCAGCCATCCCGGAGTCAACTTGTGGCTGTTTTCTCCACACGCCCTGAGAAAAGGAGGTGTCTACGAAACCGGTTACCTGCAAATTGTGTCAGAATATGAGGGGGGTGTCCACTACTTCTAGTGTTGTGCAGAGTCTGCAACCTGGCAAGGATGTTCCAGAAAAGGTCCTAGCTGCCAAGCATGATTTCTCTATATTGAACCTTTAGATTGTATTGTATTCTGTGTTCCAAAACGTAGTCCACTTTTATAGTTATAAAAAAGAAACATTAAAGCCAAGAGTTGACAGTCAAAGTCAGACCTTCTGGCTTTGCCAATGCTTTTGATTAAATATATGATAGGCATCAAGAGGTGCACAGGTATGTCTTGTCCAGTTTGGGAAATTAGTGTTTTATGCCATTCCCACTGACTGCCAATATATATGGGTTTGGGG
Organism: Lissotriton helveticus; assembly: GCF_964261635.1. Lineage (NCBI taxonomy): Eukaryota > Metazoa > Chordata > Amphibia > Caudata > Salamandridae > Lissotriton > Lissotriton helveticus. Next base: position 748,750,233 of record NC_136069.1, on the reverse strand, counting down.
AGGAAACCAGTGGAGAGCAGGAGCAGGATCAATTGGAAATGTTACGAAGGTGCGAACAATAGCAACAAAAGAACCCACGGATGAGGTCTTAAAGTAAGGTTCTTAGTATAACTGAAACATGCTTCAACTACTTAGTGGATTCAGGACATGAGCCAACATTACTAGAACAACAGCCAACAGAAATGCAGAGACTGGCCCTTTCATGTGGACATAGCTATTACTAAATCATTAATTTAAGCTCTTTCACTAAAGCAGGGAGCGGCTGTTGAAATGGAGATGGGGTACAAGTCTCGAGGAGAAACAGGAAGCAGAGAGACTTGTATCTGCATTTCTGAAAGAGAGAAAACGATCAGATCTCTCAAAGTGGAGAAACCACAGCAAGCTGGACAGAAACAAAACACTCTAAAGCGAGACAACAAGCCACCATAGAGCATCAGGAGTAAACTCCATTGCATGTCCGAAAGAAATGACGTAAGAGCAGGTCTAAATCAGAAACTAATCCATGTCTGACCTAAAACGTGGTTGGAAGATTTGAATCATATAAACCACAGCAGACCAGGGGGATCAACAAAGTCGTCTATGTCTCCAAGAGGAGAAGCACCACAGGCCTGAAATAGTTAAAATCACTGCTGATATGAAAAGAGAAAAGGCTACATAGGTTTGAAGGAGAAGAAACCACTGCTGGGTTGAATGAGATGACACCACTGCAGAAGTTAATGCGGCCATTTAGAGAAATGCCCCAATAGATCACAAAACCAGGCTGACATCGAACAACATTCTAGAACGCCAACTGATGGAGAAGGTTAGAGATTCAGGACTGGAAGAAACTGGATGGCCTTTTTCAGTAGAAATATCTGCAGGTCCAAGAAACCACTGTAGGAGTAGAAGAGATGAAATCACTAAATATCTTAAGAGGAAACCCACTACAGGTCAGAATGAGAATCAAGCATGGTAGAGCTGAACAAGCAGCAAACACAACTACTGTGATCACAAGGAAATTGCTACAGATCTAAATGTAGGATAATAAAAAACATTACAGAGTTGAATCAAAAGAAACTAAAGAAGAAGAAACCATTCCAAGTCTAGAAGTCCATCACCACCCCCTTTTGTACCACTTTGTTCGCCATAAGTTGGCAGGGTATGCTCAGACGCGAGTCCCTTGCTCACTTTGCCACTGGATTTAAGCAAGCCGGGCTGAAGACGGCTGAAATGCCAGAAACCGGTCCTCGGAAGCTTGTTTCCGGTCCAGGGAAGGCATGGCTTGGCAGTTCGGGCTGGACTGTTCCCATGAGGCACAGGGTCAGACTGATTTGGATATGGCCATGTCTGAACTGGGGTGGCAGAGTGGGTTAAAGATTGGTGATGGATTAAACCCAGATCTGTTGACTGAGTGTGAGTGTTTGGTTCAGATGCTCCGTCTATCACCACCCCCTTTTGTACCACTTTGTTCGCCATAAGTTGGCAGGGTATGCTCAGACGTGAGTCCCTTGCTCACTTTGCCACTGGATTCAAGCAAGCCGGGCTGATGACGGCTGAAATGCCAGAAACCGGTCCTTGGAAGCTTGTTTCCGGTCCAGGGAAGGCATGGCTTGGCAGTTCGGGCTGGACTGTTCCCATGAGGCACAGGGTCAGACTGATTTGCATATGGCCATGTCTGAACTGGGGTGGCAGAGTGGGCTAAAGAAAAGTGATGGATTAAACCCAGATCTGTTGACTGAGTGTGAGTGTTTGATTGGTTCAGATGTTCCGTCCATCACCACCCCCTTTTGTACCACTTAGAAGGATTCCACTTCAAACATAATTGAAGAAAAAATCTGCCAGTTAGGTCACTCAGTCAAGATCGCCCTTTTAATACAACTTCAATCTAAGAAGAATGCTCATCTGATGTCTGGTGTTAAAGAAATGAAATAAATTGCCTGGAAAATAATATCCTACCAAAGACAAGGGTGCATAAAAAACAAAAAGTAAAGACTGCGAGTAAACTACTATAGCCTAAGTGGTGCTGTGATCCCAAAAATTCCAGGAGCTTCCGACCCCACTTGACATCATACGAGTATACGAAGATATTCTTCAAAGGAGCACTTTCACTCAAACATAGGTCCTTGGTTCTAAGAAAACTGTATAACTCATCTCCTTGTGAAGGAATCTTTTAGGAAGAACAGATTATAGACCAACCAGGTTCTTCACATTTTGTAAAGTAGGGAATATTACAAATGCTGCGCAAGGAGGTAGGAAACGTGTTCTTGATCGTGACAGTGCCACTTCTGACTTAAAACCGGGGGAAAGCATTGGTCGAAATGTTTCGATGTTCATAACAAAAAAGGATCTTACTAGAACATATAATGTTTTAGTCCCCCTAGAAGAGCAGATGAAATTGCAAGAAAGGCTTGAAATGTCAGACAAGGAACCTTGAATTACACTGGTGCTTTTCGGCGAGGGTAGGGATGGGGGGGGTTGGCGTCAATAAAGAATTTGGTGATACAGACACACAATTTACAAATCCCTTGTAGATGCCTTCATTTACATTTTGTCAAACCCAAGTGCAAGGCTGTAGGAGAGTAGGGTCTGCAATCCTATGATCACCCAGATTTTTGCTTTTTGCTGCACTGGTTTACGACTTTCCCTGGCTGTGGGCCTGCTAATCAGACCCACAGCCTAGCTGTTCTCTCTATCCAAATTGTACTCAGGTACTGAATTGGCACTGGGCCCTCTCCAAGTCCCTGTACCCAGGGCTGAGGTGCACCCAGAAGTCTCCCAGGGGCTGAAGCATGTATTGTGCCACCCCTGGATTGACTAACTAAAACTGACACAACTGGCTGCACGACAGCTGGGGCAAGGTGGTGTACTCACCCTTTGCTTTAGATATAGTATACCTATATCTAACCCTAAAATGGACACACAGATCTCCTATCAGTCACTCCTATGGCAGGCCTTAACAATCCTGAAGGCAGAGTGCTTGGAATCGTGTGAGATGGTGCTCTGGCATGAGCTGAGCCTGTCTGCGGCTTTCGGGATCTATCCCTTAGCCGTTTCCATGATATCGCATACCATATACTCTTAAGTGCATTATAATCCTCGCGGTTAGGTGCCAACTCTGGTATCGCTTTATCAAAACATGTCGAGTAAGGTGTCATACGAATTGGAATACTAACCCCTCGCCAATTCTGGCGACGGGGTTAGCATTCCACCCTTCTAGAGGGACACGACATGCATGTAACCTATAACCCGGTTAAAAGTCAGACAGAGCCTTAGCATCCACAAAATGGATGCTGCCACCGAGACACAAGTCTGCCCTCCTGCTGCTGGGAGTCCTCCCGGAGCAGGAGATAAGGACAAAGGGTTTCCTGCCAGGGGCGGTGCCAGCACCGTCCCAGACAGGGTTTTGTGTATTGTAGGTAGGCAGGGCTTTAGAGGAAGGTGACTGCACGTGGCACCCCGGTGCTCACTGTGCATAGGCTGGCTGGAACCAGTTCCAGGGTCACTCCAGACCCTGTGCTGGGGAAAAGCCCGCCAAGGAAGTGGGTGTAACCACCCCCCTCCCAGTCCCACCCATAGGGCAGGACTTAGTCGCGTGCCAGCCCCTTTTTACAGGATAAAGGTAGAGACTGGCCCCCTTCCAAATCAGATCATCTTTGAATCCTGAAACTACTTTCTGCGAAAGGAACTCAAGACTTCTTCCTAAGATTTCTCCCTTGTGACTAAGGAGTAGTCACCCTGCATCCGCAGGCACCATCTAAGAACACTGCGGTCTGCTGTAAGTCCTTCCTCCGGAATCCGACTGCCCAGCTCGACGAGAACCGGCTTCCCTGGCACCTCTGACCTCTACCCACCTCTACAGCCCAGCTGAGAACCGTGGGTGCGACGAGACCTCAAGGGACCGGCCATCTGCAAGACTGCACGACTTCTTTCCAGCAAGCCCGCCGAGTAATCTACTGGTGAGTGCTTTGGGGTCCGAGAAGCCCCGACTCTGAGCAGCTCCAGCTCCGAAGTGCAGCCCCCCAGCATCTCCACGATCTGCGTGGGGCCCTTCTGCTTTCCGCTGCTCACCGCGTTGTTTGGCTACTAGCCCGTTGGCTTGTGGCCTTCCTGACGACGCCCGACGACATTTCTGCTGCTGGTCTGGTTGCTCCAGACTGGCCCTTGCTCCCTTCCAGAAGAGGAGCACCCCGGACCCTCCTGGTCCACTCAAGACGCCATTTTGAGTCCACCGCGTGGGCTTGAATTAGCCAAGGCTTGTTGCCCAATCCTGGGTAACTTCGACGCCAACGACTTCATCCTTCGTGGGACAGCTCGCACCTCCATCCTGGTCGCCGACAACGCCTCCTGGTCCGAGAGACTGCAGAGCCCAGCAGCGCCCACTCACCTGACTGCGGTGACTTCGCCCGGTGCCATCCTGGTGCCCACTTAATCACTGGCTGGTGATTCAAGAACTTGGTCCCCTCTGCTTTCAGGTTTTCTTCTTCCTTGATCCAGGCTTGGATCCATCGAACTTTCCTTCACTGGTCGCCTGCCAGCAACTTCTTCCTTCCAGGCTCCTGGTCCGGCAACGAGATCCCCGACGTCTTTTCAGACCTATGCAGCTGCAGCCCCTGGGCTAGGTAACTTCGGCACTCCGGTGTCCCAGCATAGCCTCACTATCCAAGGGTCAGGATCCACTGTCGTTTTCTCCCTACCAGGTCGGGTTCGCCCGTGAACACTAACTTTGTGAATTCTAGCTTCCATAGACTTTGTCCCGCATCCCGCGTGAGAGTGCACACTCTGCACCCGAGTCCCCTGGGCCTCCTAGTAGTAATCTAACGATTCCCTAGTCCAGTCCTAGCGATTCCAAAGCCTATTAGAACTGTTACTTACCTGCTAGTAATTCGCATTCCACTTTTAGCGTATATGGTTTTTCGTGCCCCTCGGGCATTTGTGTAACGTGCTAACTTAAAAGTATTTTCGTAAGAGTTTTGTTGTGTGCTTAGCTCCCTGTCTCATAAAGAGCCAGGGTAGTCTTGTTATAAATAAATACACTGTTTATTTTCATAACAACTTGTGTGGTGTCCTTTCACTGGGTGTTCAAGGGGTAATGTGATGGTAAAACAGCTGGCTTAACACGCCCTCTAGAGTCTTAGCCTTAGACTGCTCGTATCCATGCTACTAGGATAGCTGGTCTATAAGGTTGACTTACAACCAATCATCAATAAGGGTTGTTTGGACTGATATATAGTGATCACTAGAATAGTGAGCACTGCACATCAGTAGAAGGATAGGATCAAAGTGAAACAAGGCTTAAGCGCACAGCGTTAGGTTGAAAGGATGGTAGGTAGGAGAGCTAATGTAGGGCTCGATAGGATGAAGGTGCTCCAACAGGTGACGCAACTGGCCAAATGCGTCCGTAGATGCTTGAGGTGAGTGTGTTACGCGATGCGTAGACACATCCCTGTATACTGGGCACACTTATAATAGTTCAGAAAAACTGACTCCAAAAGATAGTTTAAGCGAAAGGGTTAACAGAGAGTCCACACGAAGGTTTCATCATATGTTTAGTTTTTAGTGGTTCATAAATTCTTAAGTTGGAAGCGTTACATCACGCCAAAATAATTGTATACAATCCAGCACAGTTTCCAAAAAATGCCCCAATGCATTTCGGACTAATGAAAGTCCTTTGTCAAGGAGCCCTGCGAAAGGATACAAAAATGCAGCTTAGATCAACGAAGAATGAACGAAAGGTAATCAAGTGACATGCTATATACAGTGATATCGGGTTCGACATGCATTAAAGAGGAGGGTAGATGGGCTAAACCGGAAACAACCAGTGCGTGCGGGAGGGAGTGATAGCGATCCGATCAAGTTGAAGAATCTTGCCAAGGGTTGGTGAGTGAACGGTTGAAAAAACAGGAATAGGACGATACTAGGTGTGCTAGGAGGAAGCATGCGGGTGAACGCTACATGAAAAACAAACGTGACAAAAAGTAAAAAAGCAGGTCTCACGTTTACAACTTAGCGGAAGGCTCACGTCAGTGCTGCAAAAGGGAGAAGGGATAGTGAGAGGTGTAACTCACATAGGGTGAGAGGTTCAAAAAGTGCTCAAGACGTGCAACTAAGGATCACTTACTGTGGAGCTGTTTAAACTGTGAACCGGGTGCCTGGAACTTCGCGGAGTTACTGCGAAGTTCAGAGGAAGTGAATGCGGTTGAAATAGACAAAGGACAACGTGGTGGGGGAAAGAATGAGAGCGGCCATCTTACAGTGGAGTGTGAAAATTAGAGGGTGTGATAGGATAAGTATGCAGAACAGAGGACACAGTATCAAACATGATATAACAGGTAAATCAATTATAGGTAACAACTGAGTTCTGTTCGGTCGTTCAGGCCGAAGGGTTTCAGAGACTGAAGTCTATAAATCCATGAGGTTTCACGTTGAAGGAGTGTCTTATTATTGTCTCTGCCCTCAATGTGGGCAACAGTTTCCAGTACAAGATATTTCAGTTGTGCCACACTGTGGTGGGCTTCATTAAAATGAACAGCCACGTTGGATTTGGTGTTTTTGGTCCTGATATTGGACTTATGTTCATTAAGTCTGATTTTGATTTTTCTGCTTGTTTTTCCCACGTAGGACTTGCCACATGGGCATTTAAGCATATAGATAAGGTTGGCCGAATCACATGTGGCATCTACCTTGAGATTGATGTTAAAACCTCTCATAGGGTGGTTCAGGGTGTAACCTCCAATGACGTTATTGCAATTGCTGCAGTGGTGGCACGGGCGGGTGCCCGTGTGAGTGGTTTTTGTAACGGCTGGTTTTGATAATATTTCTTTGATGTTCATTGGTCTGCTATACGCAAAAATAGGAGGTTCTTTAAACAGGTCACCAAAGTCTGGTTCCTCCTAGGATTTACAAGAAAACCATTCTAAAGCATTGGCGCATACTATCATCGGAACCAGACTTTGGTGACCTGTTTAAAGAACCTCCTATTTTTGCGTATAGCAGACCAATGAACATCAAAGAAATATTATCAAAACCAGCCGTTACAAAAACCACTCACACGGGCACCCGCCCGTGCCACCACTGCAGCAATTGCAATAACGTCATTGGAGGTAACACCCTGAACCACCCTATGAGAGGTTTTAACATCAATCTCAAGGTAGATGCCACATGTGATTCGGCCAACCTTATCTATATGCTTAAATGCCCATGTGGCAAGTCCTACGTGGGAAAAACAAGCAGAAAAATCAAAATCAGACTTAATGAACATAAGTCCAATATCAGGACCAAAAACACCAAATCCAACGTGGCTGTTCATTTTAATGAAGCCCACCACAGTGTGGCACAACTGAAATATCTTGTACTGGAAACTGTTGCCCACATTGAGGGCAGAGACAATAATAAGACACTCCTTCAACGTGAAACCTCATGGATTTATAGACTTCAGTCTCTGAAACCCTTCGGCCTGAACGACCGAACAGAACTCAGTTGTTACCTATAATTGATTTACCTGTTATATCATGTTTGATACTGTGTCCTCTGTTCTGCATACTTATCCTATCACACCCTCTAATTTTCACACTCCACTGTAAGATGGCCGCTCTCATTCTTTCCCCCACCACGTTGTCCTTTGTCTATTTCAACCGCATTCACTTCCTCTGAACTTCGCAGTAACTCCGCGAAGTTCCAGGCACCCGGTTCACCGTTTAAACAGCTCCACAGTAAGTGATCCTTAGTTGCACGTCTTGAGCACTTTTTGAACCTCTCACCCTATGTGAGTTACACCTCTCACTATCCCTTCTCCCTTTTGCAGCACTGACGTGAGCCTTCCGCTAAGTTGTAAACGTGAGACCTGCTTTTTTACTTTTTGTCACGTTTGTTTTTCATGTAGCGTTCACCCGCATGCTTCCTCCTAGCACACCTAGTATCGTCCTATTCCTGTTTTTTCAACCGTTCACTCACCAACCCTTGGCAAGATTCTTCAACTTGATCGGATCGCTATCACTCCCTCCCGCACGCACTGGTTGTTTCCGGTTTAGCCCATCTACCCTCCTCTTTAATGCATGTCGAACCCGATATCACTGTATATAGCATGTCACTTGATTACCTTTCGTTCATTCTTCGTTGATCTAAGCTGCATTTTTGTATCCTTTCGCAGGGCTCCTTGACAAAGGACTTTCATTAGTCCGAAATGCATTGGGGCATTTTTTGGAAACTGTGCTGGATTGTATACAATTATTTTGGCGTGATGTAACGCTTCCAACTTAAGAATTTATGAACCACTAAAAACTAAACATATGATGAAACCTTCGTGTGGACTCTCTGTTAACCCTTTCGCTTAAACTATCTTTTGGAGTCAGTTTTTCTGAACTATTATAAGTGTGCCCAGTATACAGGGATGTGTCTACGCATCGCGTAACACACTCACCTCAAGCACTGCACATCAGGCCAACTTCTCACATTGGTGAGCAGCAGTTGGGATTTGAGCTTGCTGTTGTTTTACCACACATGCCCTAAGAATATCTTGTGAAAGATCACATAAGTACTAAAGGTACATATAACTTAGCTTAGAATACTCTGAGTTCTACTGAACCAGCTGTTGTAGCTCCTAGGGCCTAGCACACCCTAAACTACAACTCTAGCAAGGGATCAGTAGGCAAACATATAGTGTAGGTAAGTGCACCACTTACACCTCACTAGAAAAGCATGTCGACTCAGGAGGACTCTACTGAGACTCCCCTGGTCAGTGTTGACCCTCCACAGGTCACTTCAAGATATGCAGCTCTCAGCTTTCATGAGATGAGACAGATCTGTGTCTCCAGAAAACTGAAGCAGGGGTCTAACCCCACCACTTCCTTTCTGATAGGTCTCCTAGAGACATATGATGCCAGAAAGCTTTCTCAGTTACATGAGAACATGCCAGCCTTAGAAGGAACCTCTGGGGATCCAGATCTCCACAACACTGATTCAGCAGTTGAGGAGGAGGATCAGGAGGTACTCTCTGGGGATGAGGTAGACAAGGGTCTTGAGGTAGTCAGAAGGCTAACTAGGACCAACTTAGACTTACTTGGGCTAGGATCTGGGGGCCCCCCAGTACTAACCCGAAGTGGGCCTAACCTTGGAGTTAGAAGAGATAGATCTCTTTCTAGGGACTCCAATAGATCTCTGCACTCTAATGCCTCTTCTCAGGGGAGAAGGAATCCTCCACAGAGGAGATTTACTTCCCCTCAGAGAAAGGAGCATGAAGCTAGGATGAGACAAGCTGAACTGAGGATTGAAAGGGAAGAAATTGCCCTGGCCAAAGAGAAGCTTGCCCTGGCAAGAGAGCAGCAGATGAGTGGGCTAGCTCCCACTGGTGGCAGCAATCTCCCAAGAGATAGAGAGAAGGGTTTAGATACTAAACACCTGACTAAAATAGTGCCCCCCTTTAAGCAAGGGGATGATATCCAGAAATGGATGGCTGCTCTGGAGAGGGCCTGCACTGTGCAGGGCATTCCCCAGAGTCAGTGGGCAGCTATACTGTGGCTCTCCTTTGATGGTAAAGGTAGAGATAAGCTCCTCACTACAAGAGTGGAGGATGCTAACAATTACCAGGTCCTGAAGAATACACTGGTTGATGGGTTTGGTTTAACCACTGAGCAGTACAGGTTGCTGTTCAGAGACACCCAGAAAACTCAGTCTCAGGACTGGTCTGATTTTGTGGATTGTGCCACTAAGGCTTTGGAGGGCTGGTTGCTGGGTAGCAAGGTTACAGATTACACAGGATTGTATAATCTAATGATGAGAGAACAAATTTTAAACAATTGTCAGAACCAGTTGCTGCACCAGCACCTTGTTGATTCAGATCTGACCTCTCCCCAAGAATTGGGAAAGAAGGCAGACAAATGGGTCAGGACAAGGATCAAGCAGAACCAGAACCAGAACCAGGGTGGTCAGAAGAAAGCAGACCAGAAGGGTAATGTTAAGAATGAGCAAAATGACCAGAAGTCTTCACCAGGTCCCCAACAAACCAAAGAGGGCGGGGGTCAGGCTTCCCAGAAGAAGAAGACTCAAGAAGGCCAGTCAAAAAGGTGGTGCCAGTACTGCAAAAGTAAATCTCACTGGTTTAGTGAGTGCACCAAAAGAGGAGGACAAACTCCTGCCACTACAGCTCCTAAAGCAACTGCACCCCCTAGTACAGTCAGTAGTGGTAGTGTCACTCCCAAGGCATTAGTTGGGTTAACCTTGGGTACTGAGGGGTCTGACAACTTAGTTGGCACACTCACTCAGGCTGTCCTTGTCTGTACAGGGGATATGGATATGTCCCCTGAGATAAGTCCCAATACTTTGGGCAAATACAGGCAGACACCTTTGATTAATGGCAAAATGGCTCAGGCCTATAGGGACACTTGTGCCAGTGTCACCATGGTGACACCTAACTTTGTGGACCCTGGACAGATCATGCCAGGTACTGATTTCCTGGTGACCAATGCCAGCAATGTCACTACTAGTCATAGTGTGGCAATTGTGGCTTTCTCCTGGGGTGGAGTGAAGGGACAAAAAAAAATTGTAGTCAGTTCAGACCTCCCAGTTGATTGTTTGTTGGGCAATGATTTGGAGTCATCACAATGGTCAGAAGTGGAGCAGAGGACTCACATGGAGATATTAGGCTTGCCAGCACATGTGCTTGCTGTGACTAGGTCACAGGCCAGAAGATGCCCCACTGAACAGGTGCTGGATCCTGAAACTATGGACCAGACACCTCCCAAGAAGATGAGCAGTAAGGGTAAGGCTGTGCCTTCCCCCTTGCCCCAGGTTGAGGATCAAGTCTCTGAGGAGGCTGATCTAGAAGAGCTGAGGGAAACTGAGCCTAAAGAGCTTGAACTTGATCAAGTTGAGTTTCTGGGCTCAGGGGGACCCTCCAGAGCAGACCTGGGGAAGGAACAGTTGAGCTGCCCTTCCCTTGAACCCCTCAGACAGCAGGCTGCTGCTGAGGCTGCAGGGAATGCCGCAGGTGCCCACAGGGTATACTGGGAAGATGGACTCCTGTACTCTGAGTCAAGAGACCCCAAGCCTGGTGCAACCAGGAGGCTGGTCATCCCCTTGTCTCTGAGAGGTTTCCTTCTCACCTTGGCCCATGAGATTCCCCTTGCAGGTCATTTAGGTCAGACAAAGACTTGGGACAGGCTTGTCTCACACTTTCACTGGCCCCATATGAATGAGAATACCAAGGAGTTTTGTCGCTCATGTGTCACTTGCCAAGCCAGTGGTAAGTCAGGTGGCACAACAAAGGCCCCCCTCATACCACTACCTGTGGTGGGGGTTCCCTTTGAAAGAGTGGGGATTGACATTGTTGGTCCAATGGAACCCCAGACAGCATCAGGACACAAGTTTATACTGGTGGTGGTGGACCATGCCACCAGGTATCCTGAGGCTATTCCCCTTAGGACCACTACAGCCCCTGTAGTGGCAAGAGCCCTAGTTGGAGTGTTCTCCAGAGTGGGTTTCCCTAAGGAGGTCGTTTCTGACAGAGGTACAAACTTCATGTCAGGATATCTGACTGCCATGTGGAAAGAGTGTGGTGTGAACTACAAGTTCACCACACCCTATCATCCACAGTGCAATGGGCTTGTTGAGAGATTCAACAGGACCCTGAAAGGGATGATTCATGGACTACCTGAACCTCTTAGGAGAAGATGGGATGTCCTGATCCCCTGCCTCTTGTTTGCTTACAGAGAGGTCCCACAGAAGGGGGTTGGCTACAGCCCTTTTGAGCTTCTGTATGGGCATCCTGTAAGGGGACCCCTGTGTTTGGTGAAGGAAGGATGGGAGAGACCTCTCAAAAAGCCTGCAACCAACATAGTGGACTATGTACTTGGTCTCCGCTCCAGGATGGCTGAGTATATGGAAAAGGCATCTAAAAACCTTGAGGCCAGCCAGGAACTTCAAAAAGCTTGGCATGACCAAAAGGCTGTACTGACTGTGTACCAGCCAGGACAGAAGGTGTGGGTGCTGGAGCCAGTGGCCCCAGCAGCTCTGAAAGACAAATGGTCTGGGCCCCACACCATCATTGAGCAAAAGGGAGAGGTTACCTACTTGGTGGACCTTGGAACTCCCAGGAGCCCTCTCAGAGTGCTCCATGTTAACAGGCTCAAGGCATATGTTGACAGGAAGGACATGAGCTTGCTCATGGCCACAGATGAGGGACAGGAGGAAGAGAGTGACCCTCTCCCAGACCTGCTCACTCAGAATCCTGATGATGGGTCAGTTGATGGTGTTGTCTTTTGTGGCAACCTCACTGAACATCAGCAACAGGATTGCAGGCAAGTTCTGCAATCCTTTCGACATATGTTCTCTCTGACACCCAGCCAAACTGATTGGTGTACCCATGATGTTGACACTGGAGACAGTCTGCCTGTCAAGAGTAAAATCTACAGACAGCCTGATCATGTTAGAGACTGCATCAAAACTGAAGTGCAGAAAATGTTGGAACTGGGAGTCATTGAGCCCTCAGATAGCCCTTGGGCTAGCCCAGTAGTTCTAGTGCCAAAGCCTCACACCCAGGGTGGTAAGAGAGAGATGAGGTTTTGCGTAGACTACAGAGGCCTCAATGCAGTCACTAAGACTGATGCCCACCCAATACCAAGAGCAGATGAGCTTATAGATAGATTGGCTTCTGCCAACTTCTTAAGCACATTTGATTTGACAGCTGGGTATTGGCAAATCAGGTTAGCTGAGGAAGCCAAACCCAAGACAGCATTTTCTACCCCTGGAGGGCATTATCAATTTGTGGTAATGCCCTTTGGACTGAAAAATGCACCCGCCACCTTCCAAAGGTTGGTGAATCAAGTCCTCACTGGGCTGGATGACTTCTGTGCAGCTTATCTTGACGATATTGCTGTCTTTAGCTCCACCTGGGAGGATCACCTGGTCCACCTGAGGAAAGTGTTGGAGGCCCTGCAAAAGGCAGGCCTCACTATCAAGGCCACAAAGTGCCAGATAGGGCAGTCACAGGTTGTATACCTGGGCCACCTTGTAGGTGGAGGCCAGGTTCAGCCACTGGAGAGTAAGATACAGGCCATCAAGGACTGGACTCCTCCAATCACCCAGACTCAGGTTCGAGCTTTCTTGGGCCTGACTGGGTACTATAGGAAGTTTGTCAGAAATTATGGGTCCATAGTGACCCCCCTTAATGACCTGACAAGCAAAAAGATGCCAAAGGAAGTTCAGTGGACAGCAAGCTGTCAGAAAGCATTCGATGACCTAAAGCAGGCCATGTGCACAGCACCTATCCTCAAGAGTCCAGATTACTCCAAGCCATTCATTGTCCAAACAGATGCTTCTGAGTTGGGTGTGGGAGCTGTTCTGTCTCAACTGAATTTTGATGGTAATGATCAGCCTATTGCTTTCATTAGTAGGAGGTTGACACCCAGAGAGAAAAATTGGTCAGCTATTGAGAGGGAGGCCTTTGCTGTGGTCTGGGCCCTGAAGAAGCTGAGGGCCTACTTGTTTGGCACTCACTTCACCATTCAGACAGACCATAAGCCCCTCTTGTGGCTAAATCAGATGAAGGGTGAAAACCCCAAACTGCTTAGGTGGTCCATTTCCCTACAGGGGATGGATTTTACAGTGGAGCATAGACCTGGGACTGATCACAGCAATGCTGATGGGCTCTCCAGGTATTTCCACTTAGAGCAAGAAGACTCACCTGGTCAAGGTTAGTTTATTGTCCCAAAGTTTGGGGGGGGTCATGTAGGAGAGTAGGGTCTGCAATCCTATGATCACCCAGATTTTTGCTTTTTGCTGCACTGGTTTACGACTTTCCCTGGCTGTGGGCCTGCTAATCAGACCCACAGCCTAGCTGTTCTCTCTATCCAAATTGTACTCAGGTACTGAATTGGCACTGGGCCCTCTCCAAGTCCCTGTACCCAGGGCTGAGGTGCACCCAGAAGTCTCCCAGGGGCTGAAGCATGTATTGTGCCACCCCTGGATTGACTAACTAAAACTGACACAACTGGCTGCACGACAGCTGGGGCAAGGTGGTGTACTCACCCTTTGCTTTAGATATAGTATACCTATATCTAACCCTAAAATGGACACACAGATCTCCTATCAGTCACTCCTATGGCAGGCCTTAACAATCCTGAAGGCAGAGTGCTTGGAATCGTGTGAGATGGTGCTCTGGCATGAGCTGAGCCTGTCTGCGGCTTTCGGGATCTATCCCTTAGCCGTTTCCATGATATCGCATACCATATACTCTTAAGTGCATTATAATCCTCGCGGTTAGGTGCCAACTCTGGTATCGCTTTATCAAAACATGTCGAGTAAGGTGTCATACGAATTGGAATACTAACCCCTCGCCAATTCTGGCGACGGGGTTAGCATTCCACCCTTCTAGAGGGACACGACATGCATGTAACCTATAACCCGGTTAAAAGTCAGACAGAGCCTTAGCATCCACAAAATGGATGCTGCCACCGAGACACAAGTCTGCCCTCCTGCTGCTGGGAGTCCTCCCAGAGCAGGAGATAAGGACAAAGGGTTTCCTGCCAGGGGCGGTGCCAGCACCGTCCCAGACAGGGTTTTGTGTATTGTAGGTAGGCAGGGCTTTAGAGGAAGGTGACTGCACGTGGCACCCCGGTGCTCACTGTGCATAGGCTGGCTGGAACCAGTTCCAGGGTCACTCCAGACCCTGTGCTGGGGAAAAGCCCGCCAAGGAAGTGGGTGTAACCACCCCCCTCCCAGTCCCACCCATAGGGCAGGACTTAGTCGCGTGCCAGCCCCTTTTTACAGGATAAAGGTAGAGACTGGCCCCCTTCCAAATCAGATCATCTTTGAATCCTGAAACTACTTTCTGCGAAAGGAACTCAAGACTTCTTCCTAAGATTTCTCCCTTGTGACTAAGGAGTAGTCACCCTGCATCCGCAGGCACCATCTAAGAACACTGCGGTCTGCTGTAAGTCCTTCCTCCGGAATCCGACTGCCCAGCTCGACGAGAACCGGCTTCCCTGGCACCTCTGACCTCTACCCACCTCTACAGCCCAGCTGAGAACCGTGGGTGCGACGAGACCTCAAGGGACCGGCCATCTGCAAGACTGCACGACTTCTTTCCAGCAAGCCCGCCGAGTAATCTACTGGTGAGTGCTTTGGGGTCCGAGAAGCCCCGACTCTGAGCAGCTCCAGCTCCGAAGTGCAGCCCCCCAGCATCTCCACGATCTGCGTGGGGCCCTTCTGCTTTCCGCTGCTCACCGCGTTGTTTGGCTACTAGCCCGTTGGCTTGTGGCCTTCCTGACGACGCCCGACGACATTTCTGCTGCTGGTCTGGTTGCTCCAGACTGGCCCTTGCTACCTTCCAGAAGAGGAGCACCCCGGACCCTCCTGGTCCACTCAAGACGCCATTTTGAGTCCACCGCGTGGGCTTGAATTAGCCAAGGCTTGTTGCCCAATCCTGGGTAACTTCGACGCCAACGACTTCATCCTTCGTGGGACAGCTCGCACCTCCATCCTGGTCGCCGACAACGCCTCCTGGTCCGAGAGACTGCAGAGCCCAGCAGCGCCCACTCACCTGACTGCGGTGACTTCGCCCGGTGCCATCCTGGTGCCCACTTAATCACTGGCTGGTGATTCAAGAACTTGGTCCCCTCTGCTTTCAGGTTTTCTTCTTCCTTGATCCAGGCTTGGATCCATCGAACTTTCCTTCACTGGTCGCCTGCCAGCAACTTCTTCCTTCCAGGCTCTTGGTCCGGCAACGAGATCCCCGACGTCTTTTCAGACCTATGCAGCTGCAGCCCCTGGGCTAGGTAACTTCGGCACTCCGGTGTCCCAGCATAGCCTCACTATCCAAGGGTCAGGATCCACTGTCGTTTTCTCCCTACCAGGTCGGGTTCGCCCGTGAACACTAACTTTGTGAATTCTAGCTTCCATAGACTTTGTCCCGCATCCCGCGTGAGAGTGCACACTCTGCACCCGAGTCCCCTGGGCCTCCTAGTAGTAATCTAACGATTCCCTAGTCCAGTCCTAGCGATTCCAAAGCCTATTAGAACTGTTACTTACCTGCTAGTAATTCGCATTCCACTTTTAGCGTATATGGTTTTTCGTGCCCCTCGGGCATTTGTGTAACGTGCTAACTTAAAAGTATTTTCGTAAGAGTTTTGTTGTGTGCTTAGCTCCCTGTCTCATAAAGAGCCAGGGTAGTCTTGTTATAAATAAATACACTGTTTATTTTCATAACAACTTGTGTGGTGTCCTTTCACTGGGTGTTCAAGGGGTAATGTGATGGTAAAACAGCTGGCTTAACACGCCCTCTAGAGTCTTAGCCTTAGACTGCTCGTATCCATGCTACTAGGATAGCTGGTCTATAAGGTTGACTTACAACCAATCATCAATAAGGGTTGTTTGGACTGATATATAGTGATCACTAGAATAGTGAGCACTGCACATCAGGCCAACTTCTCACAAAGGCATTGCCGCAATCCATTCGCAAAGCGACTGTAGCCATGACGCCGAGATTCTGTGTGCCTCCCACACTGAAATATCTCAAATTAATGCACTGAAATAACTCTGCCTGGAACTAATCAGCTGATCTTGCTGCAGGGGCTGCTAATTGGCGGTCGAGACAGCTCCGATTGAAAGCAAATGAAAAAATGTACTTTAAACGGGAGAAAAACATGACATTTACAGCGCTGCACATTAATAACCTTACTTGTCTTCAAAGATTAAAAGGAGTTACATTCATATCCATGCTGGTAATTAGCCCCTCTAGATTTGAGGCCGCACGCTCCAATAAGGATTCATTTATTTAGTTAACATCTTTGTCTAGGGGCTGTCACTGGGTGCTTTTGGTGCCTACCGCCTCCCGACTGTGGGAATTCATTGCTAAGGGATCTTAAAGTGTATGAATGTGTGTAAATCTGTTGTCTCATCTCACAAAGCATGTTAAGCAACTGTGCAAAAGGAAGGGAGGGAAAGGAAAGGGGACTGCATCTCTAAGCGGCATTGGCAGCTGGCATCTACTGGGGAGGGCCAAAAATAATATTTAAAAACTTACCTGAAGACGAACACAACATCCTCTGCACCCAAAGTCTTCTTTCTTCGGCAGCAGCTCAGCCAACAGAAACTCCCTTGACCAATCCTGGTGCTGCTCTGGAAACCTGCACTTTCTCTAACCCAGCTGTCTTAAAACAGTTGGATTAGAGCGTAGCAAAATAGCAGGCCAAAAAGACATGCGCATTTTAAAAAGTGCATTACCAGCCCTCCCTGTGATGCCACTCAGCAGGCCCCACCCCGTCCGGATGCTTTGTTCGGGACAGGGGGTGAAAATTAAAATGGTAGTGAATTACCAGTTTATTTTTTATCTCTGGGGATAATAATAAGAGGGGCGATGCTCCTCTGCTCCAATGGAGGAGCCGCCCCTGTTTAGGGGTGAACTGTAGCTATATAGTTACTTGCTGATAAGGTGTTCCATGAAAGACAAGTCTTTGTTGCTTTCTTGAACCAGGGAAGCAAGTTCACTCTTAATGCAGCGTCTTTAGGGTGGGTTCAATGCCTGAAGTCACTTTAGGATTAGGGGGCTAGTTTTTAGCTCCTTACACACATGGATGCAAGGTGGTTCAGGAGGGAGCTGCATATCTTGGATTCATGGCAGAAAATGTGTCTTCTGACTTTCTCCTTAATACATGTATTGGTCTCCAGCCTGGCTGTGTAATTACGGTTTGTATTGCATTGGTGACCATAGACCTTGATCTATCTGACAGGTAGGATTGAGTGGTGGAATTCACTGCTTTGAAGGTGGCACATCAGAGTGCAAGAGATGCAAATAGTGGTCCTGAGGTAGAGGAGTGAAATGTGATTGGTCAGACACCACCAAGTTGCTCTACACAATGTTAAAGCGCTTCTGAGTGTAGAACCATAATCATCTTATTAATATTATCCCCAAATTTTGTTTTCCAATTTGCAGTATCGGATTTAGTCAGCCAACTCCATCCTTTCATAACCTTTACAGCAATAGGGATAATAAGTCATAATCCAGTAGGAGGTTCTCTTCCCTGAATTCACCCAATAGTAACAGGTTCCCAATGTGCAGAAAGACGTCCACCAGTTCTATCGTGATTTTGTGTTCACCCGGCTCCATACGTAAGGTGATTAAAGCCAGATCTAAATTTTTTTAATTACTTTTCACATGCCTTGTCTGACATGGTCTATAGTGAGTTTTCCCCTGTGATGTAATGACCACAGGGTGTCATCCAGTTTCCAATGCTGTACCTTTTTTATTGCATTATGGCCAGTATACAATTATAATGTCTGTTAAAGGAACTGCCCTCAAGACATCTGTAATCTGTGAACATGTTTTCAACTCATTTCCTGCGAATAAGTAGTGTTTATAGCAGATTGCCTGGAGCCCAAGCATTTTTCTTCAACTGGATCTCAGAAGAGGGCTCTTCATTTCTCAGATTCTTTTCATTCCATCTTATGATTTTTTTTTCCAAAAGAGAAAAAAAGCGAGAACAGTACTCTTCTTCTTGCTAATATGGTATTACCCTCTTTTCTTTTTCACTACATCTTATTCTTAATTGCACCCTACTGCAAGTCCACTAGAGACAGTGAAGTTCTTCTTTTAAGAAGTATGTAAAGACTATTTTGAGGAGGTGATTGGAATAGGCATCTGTTCTGAGAAGCAGGTATGAGATCTCCTCGCTTGAGGTGTAGACCACGCATATTTGCATTTCTGCAAAATGTGCAAACAAAAGTATGATAGGTAACTGTCCTCCAACAAGGAAGGACGAACATGCATCGCATTTTGAAGGCATCATCCTGGCCACACTTGTATATTAGCATTCGGTTTCTGCTCCACGTGTCACAATGCAGGCTACTAGGTCCAAGCCACAGGACGGCCAACGCTTATTTCGGTACACATACCCTAGGCTAGATCTCATAGGTTTCCCTCTTGTTCTGGGTTCACAAATAACTTCAACTTGAGCTGTGGGACAAAGGTAACAGATTGCTCTTGATTGGCAAAGGTTTAGAATAGTTTAGATACAATTGGCAGTGTGATTGCACAGTCGTAGCCATCCGGACACAAATCCTTTTCAAATTTTAGAATACATAATCATTTTGTCTCATAAAGATTCAGGCAGTAAATGTACGAAGGGGCAGACCTCCATTTTTGGCCTTGTAAAGAGGTACTTTCCATTTTAATTCAGCCCAAATGCTTTCCCTCATTAACAGAATCAGTCCGGATTTACATCACCTGACTACTTAAGGACCCACTAACATTCCTGAATGAGCGCCCAATTCTCGGTGTATTTAAAAGACGAACATTAAATATTGGCAAAAAAACATGCACAGGGAGAATCAGAAGAGATACAGTTCATTTTATTGGAATAGTATTACCTGATTCAGAAAGCTTTTGTTAGTCAAGCAGTGCCAAAAGTTCTGGAGGTTGCTTTCTTCCATCAATGGGCTCTTCTTGCATAAAATAGTCTTTCAGTACTCTTCAGGGAAAAGGGGATTATACTCTGCTATCCTTTTCAGTGAGTACAAATAGTTCTTTTTAGTTATTAAGTGGCGTCCTAAGGTACCGCTTTGCTAGTACCCTTTCTTTAAGACTGAAGTCTTGTGGAGCAATCACCTTTCAATCATTTCTATCGCTGTGCACTGTTTCTCCACTTTCTATGGCCAGTGACGAATAGTTGGAGGAAAAGCATTTCTGTGATTGACTTTGGAAATGTACTAGCAAGTCCTTCTCTTTCTATGCCACTGCTCTTGATGCACATCCAGTGTACAGTAGGAGCCCAATATGAGGGTGCAGACTATTGTCTTACTCCTTGTTGGTTCTGTGGTTAATAACAGGCAGTGCAGAAATGGGCACAGTACTCCTTCTCAATGAATGGCAGAAGCACTCTGGTGCCCGGTGTTCCGCTGCCCGGACACTGGAAAGAAAGCAGGAAGCAAGGCTGTCCTAGGACCAGAACAAAACAGTCTGACTGGAAGGGCAGACAAGTGACCAAGAAAACAGATGAACAAAGATGAGGATAGAGGATAAATCTCGGGGTTGAGGAGGCAGACACTGAGTCTTAGAGGATGGGGCAGGAACACATCCTAACAAGAGAGTCGTTGTCTCGCTCTCAGGCTCCATAATGCAGAGCCTCACTCCCAGAAGGATGAGATACTAGGGGACTGGATGCAGAGACTCTCTCAATGAAGAGGGCGTAAGGCCACCCTTGTAGCCATGAAAGGGTAGTCACCTCCCAATGTAAGGAGCCCTAGGGCAAACACCAGGACTACTCACCCCCATCAGCACATCGCCACACTTCTTCCGCTGCATACTGAAGGCTTGAATCTACAGAGCCACAAAGGGTAACCCCACATTGAGCCTATGGGTGTGGGAGAGGGGTAACTATACCAAAAACCTATCAGAAAAACCCCAGCTCAACCTAAAGTACTAATATAAAGAAATCAATGATCCATGGTATAGAACACCAGAATTACTCCTGATGTGTGATTGGTATGTATGAGATCAGCAGTTGTGGTCTTATTACAAAGAAACAATTGAGTAATGTATAGAATGTGTATATATATTGTGAAAATAATTAATTAATACATGAAACAAAACATTTGATTTTTGTAACTCTAGTGTTATACAACATGGATCATTGATAGATGATTTCTATGTAGAAGTAATACATGTTGAGAAGGAGTTTAGTTGATACATTTTTAAAATGCCTGAATCAAACCAGCGCCCATAGCTTCTACGATGTGCTATCTTTTTTTAGGTTTACTGCAGCTGTGGACGCTCTGCTGTAAATAATGTCAGAATGCGCTATACAACAACCACTACCGTTCTCCACAGGACTTACACTTCATAAAATAGTTCAAACACTTCATTGTGAATGTCAAACGTGCATTTTCTTTAGATCCTGAGTAGAGATGCTGTAAATATTTTAGAGTGGCACGCTGCATGATATCATTCACAGCAGGAATTTCTTTGTGCAAAACTTCACTGGTTCCATCTTTGTTCTGTATTCACTAGTTTTATCTGTTAATCCCTCGCCTGCCTTTAAGATCCTGTCCTAATATAAAGCTATCAGCATGTCTTCGCTCATGGCCCGGTCATCATATCTACGATGAGACTCCGGTCATTGGCGCCAAAGGCATCACCGGCAAGCTTCCACTTGCCACTGAATCTTATTTAATGTTGGGTGACAGTGCTGTCTTCCTTACTCTCACATGAGAAGTCTTTTAATGGTCAATTACTGGGTTTTTAGTGAATATCTTTTTTTTTTAGAGCTTTATATAGCGCAAACTAGACCTGAAGATATCAGGCATCAGAGCGCTGTACATGAGCACCAGTTTCGTTACAGACGGACACATTCATTTTTGTTAGGCACAGGGAGATTAAGTGATTTGCCCAGAATCAAAGGATGTTGAGTGTCGTTACCGAGATTCGAACCCGGATCCCCAGCTTCGAGGTCGAAGGCTCTAGCCGTAAAGCTACTTCCTCTCTCGCGCTTGAATTCTAAACCTTCCTACTGTTGGGTATGAACAAGTCACCTAACCACCTTCAGCTGTGTAACCTGTCTGAAAGTCCATGAAATGGCCGTGAAGTGGTTATTTAAAACAAACACGTCTAGTTGTGCATGTGACAGCATGTCCCCCAACATTTCCTAGATTGTGCTTAGTGACATGGAAGCCTTAACCTCTGCTAGGAGCGGCTTGTATCTTTCACCAACCCATTGGGTTGTTCCAATTAAATTCAGACTTCTTTGCACCAAGTTACCATCTTTCTACCTCTGTGAAAAGATTCAAATCGTTCACGTTTGGGGTACCCTGGGACTCCACCTGGACAGCGTTGTAACATCTGGTTCACCCTTAAACCTGGGATCCCCAATCTGATCCAGGTTCAAAACATCTGCCTTCCAATAGGAGACCTGCTATCAACGCCAGGGGATAGCGTCGCTGTGGCAGCTTTAATCCCATATAACGCATTATGAGATGGCAACCAGCAGTCTGTGGTACAAACCTTGAATGAAATGACCTGACCTACATATTAAAGCATGGGACCAGACGATTTAATTGCCACTAGTTGCAGTTGAAGTCATTTCGTTTAGCTTGCAGATTTTTGTTAAAAATAGAAATCCAACATTGAATTCTGTCTGCATGCAGGAAAGATGTATGAAACCAGATGCAAAATGTACTGAAGCCTGTGAAGTTTAATATTTGCAGCAAAGTCATCCCCAATGAGTTTGCGGGACTGTGTTTTATGCTAAACATCAGTGCTCAAAAATGCAATAAAATAAGAGTGCTGGAGCAAAATTATTTTTTGGGAGTCGGTTACCAGAGCTACCGAGTGGTAGGGCTGCCAAATACCAAGGCTGTCTAGTCTTAATTCTACTTCGTATCTCTTTTTTCCATCACCCCAAGCTTCTAGTCTCTTTAGTTTGCTCTTGCAGGTTCTTTTTTTTTCATCTTTGCTTTCTCCCTTTGTCACCGTTTTTTCTAGCTTTCTATTCCTCCCTTTTCGGCCTTTGTCTCTTACTTAAATTCTGAGGATGTAAAATAAGCTCTGGTCTGACATAAATGAGCGTTGTACGGCCCGCCTGCCCCGAGTAAGCTCTTCCAATAACCCACTGGGCAGCTATATTTTAGCAGCAGAACCCGTCGGTCGTCATTGTACTGATATGTATATTAGCAGGGTGCCTCTCTCAAGAGGATGACAGCACTTTTTGGAAAACAGAACTGGCTCCGTAAAGTGCCAGTGCGAGCAGAATGAACCCATGGTGTTGACAGCTTCCTCCCATAACACGCTGTAGCTTCGAGCTTCAGGAGCAAGTCTTCTCACAGGGCAGCCTGCACCTCCGCCCCTTGACGGAAAGGAGAGCCGACTAAAGTGGAGAGAGGCCTCCAGCTAACAACAATGCCTGGAGTTTCCAAGTGGGAATCAAATGTGCATATTACTTCAGCGCATTATTTATCAAAGGCTTTGCGCCTCAACCCTTGGAAGACAGATCAGATTCAGACCGAGTGTGGAAGTGCGCCTGCATGCTGGCTTGCCGTAGGGCAGGCAGCATCAGAAACACACAGAATTTAGTACCACACATAGGCCCCCATTATGATGGCGGTCGGATGAGCTTCCGAACACCATAATTGTGGATGGAGACCGGCCGACATGTAGTCAGCGGCTCCACCCGCCATATTACAGTCTGACCTCCGTGAAGGTGGTCGGAAACTTGCCTTTTCCAATTGCGGCTTGTGCTCAGGCCCGGAATAGGGCCGCAGCACAAGCTGAAACATCCATGCACCGTGTGCCAGACATCACAGGACATCCTAATCCCTACAGCGAGGCCACCACAAGCACCACCCCGTTTGCAGGGGTTAAGCTCTTCTTGTGCCTGTCGGAGTTGGGGGTCTTTCCCCCACCCAACTTGCTCCGACCGCCGGAATAATAATCAGGCGCTTGGGCCAACATACTGGATGTCGGACGGACCGCCACCAATGGCATGCCGGTGGCAGTCCACCCAACATTAGAATGAGACCCTGAGGGAAGTGGCAACGCATTATGTAAACAACGACCATTAGCATTAGATTTTTTGAAGTTCCTTAATTGGAGTAATTTTATCGTCCATAAAACTGAAGTGGGTTTGTCCTCACGCATAGGGAAATCATTTGCTTTCAGGGAAATATAGATATGATTACAAAGCAGTGCGACCAGGGTTAATGTGGCAGGTGCATCTATCCACTTATGGTCTTCTGCACTCTGACTATGTATGCTCCTCTTCCCTCTTAATTGCATGCTCAATACTTTGCTGCCTACATTAATAAATGTATTTCCTGGTCAGGAAAACGCCTTTCATAAAACCACACTAAGAACATCCACCTGCGGGACTCAAGCTGTCTGTGGGAAAGGCACTACTTTGTGTTCCACATAGGAGATTCAATTTAATTCAAGGCTAATGTTACCAGCAAAGTTAATCTACTGGTGCCACTCATCGAGATTTACTGCATCCTCCAATGACATCAGGAACCCCTCACTTTAGCAGCTTGAGCTGGGAAGGGTGGACGCCATTGAGGAGTGTTTCCCCCACTCCATCATGCTATTGCCTTGCAGTAGATTTTATGAGGGTTTGTTTGGAGACCAAAGTATAAGATAATAATAGCATGATGGAGTGGGGGAAACACTTGCAAAAAAAGAGCATGAAATGAGACAAAACGGAGGCAGGGATGGAGATAAGGATGGATGGACATAAGGATGGATGGACAGTGAATGGACGGACGAAGGCTAGAGGAGTAAATGGAGATATGGGTGGATGCATGAAGCGCAGAATGGACTGTGGATGGGGAGAAAGATGGCTGGAAGAAAGGATGAAGAGAAATAGGGATGGACAGATGGAGAGATAGGAGGAAATCAAAGAAAAGAAAGAATGATGGCCAAATGCATTGAGAACTGAGATTTAAAAGATGCCATCTGGCCACATTGATTTCAGAATTCCCTCAGGAAAGCACGTGAACAAGTGCCCAACTCGCTTGCCTCAGCCACTCATTCAATGCATTTAAAATGTGGTTCAAAATGTTAATTTTCTGGCTACTCCTAGGGTCGTACTGGCCTACACGGCTATCTGGCAGTGCCAGTGGGCTAGTCTGCTTTGTTGTGTGGTAGGCTGGTTTTGTGGCTGTTTGAGGGCTGGCGTTTTTAAATATCTTTAAATAATGAGTAACAGCAGTATTAAGCACCACAGTGCAGTCTCCGGATCTGTCATCTCATTGCATGTAGAATGGATGGACCAATCATACTTTGTGGGAAGACAAGCTAGGATGTGTCAATATTGTTATCTTTTTTTTTATAGGGGAACATAGTGAAATTCCCTGCTGTATTCATCCATTATTACCAAACACATTGTCCATAGCCAGCACAAACACATGTTGGTCCCCATTTCTCAGAACCCACCCAGACAGCATGTTTTAAAAAGGCAAGAAGTGTCCTGAGAGACAAATGTGCCAGGTTTTAGGGAGAGGTGGGCGTGACAACAAAGTAACATGGAGAGCCGAGCTGAGCGTTCATGCTATGAAAATCATACAACAAACTTGACTTTTTTTTTTAATTTTGAAGGGATGTCTTTAACATGTGGAAGATTTGACACTAATAGGGCATATTATTGCACTGCACTCAGAAGTACTTATTAAAAGTGTTATTTTTGTACAACTGGAAGTCTGACCCCACATTATTCGAAAGTGCTTTCATACGCGGTAATGAAGAAAAGAGTTTGGTGAAATAAAATATTTGCCTGATAACACAGTTTAAGCAGGAAGCCGCAATGCGTCTACGTTGTTTGGTTTTACTTTATACAAATCAGCCAATAAATGAGTATCTATTAGTCTTTCCTTAGGCTAAAGCCTTGTTTTTACTTCAGTGCACTTTGAAAATATAGCACAAGCTGAGTATGGCCATATCCTGGGTAGAGGAAGGCAGGTAGGAGCCACATGAAAGCTCAGCTCGTTATGGGCTCGAGGTTCCAACAGGACCTTGAGTTGAGCCACGCCAAGCTTCAGGCTCGAGCCTGGCTCAAGCTTTCAGTAGCTCCCTCACCTTTAGTTTCAGGCCTCCGTGTTATTGAAGGGGCGATAGATTATTACGCACCCCTGTTGGTAATGGCACCAGCTCACATTTAATGAGCAGCATCAGCTTCTTCACCAAGGCGGAGAAGCATAGCCCCAATGCTCTGTGGGCTGTTTAAAAAGGAAAAGCAAAATGATAACGCAATTTTATTATCATCTTTATCATGTTATTTTTTGTAGTGGCTTAGTTCTAGGTGCAGGGTGTGGCTCTCTCTTAACTGTGAATTATGGTTTGGCCGGCTGTCTTGGGCCAGCCAAACTGTCATGCGCACTATGGATGTTCTCCACCTGACTGCTATCAGCCTGTAGATAAGTGGTTTTTTTTCATCCCCACTTACCCAATTAAGTAGCAGCCACCACTGGTAATCAGTCCCTATTTGCCTGACGACATTGTCAAATGCAAATACGATAACATCATTGATTATTTTGCTATAACAGAGAGGCATAAGGATCGCGAGAGGCGCATAAACTGTGTGCCCCAGAGGAAGTGGTGGATAATTGATACCCCTGACAGCACCCTTTGAAAAGGGAGGAGGGGTCTCATGGTGGGTCTCGTAAGGAGTCTCTATCCCTCCTCAAAAGGAAGACCGTGCATCGGCTATGAAACACAAAGCAGTGGTCTCAAACAGTCACAATATCTAAGTGCAAACTTGCCTGGTTTGCACCTGCCCGGAGAAAGGTCATTTTTAGGTCGTGCCTGAGCAGGTTGTGCGCTCCTCTGCGAGGCATGCTGTATTTGAGTATGGACTTGAAGCCCCGCCCATTCTCTGCCCATATTTGTCATTGGAGTGTGCCACTGTCCTTCGTAAATGCTGACTTCTGATTTGTTAATAAGCTTGTTAGTCCCTCCTTAGTACTGCCTTGTCTTCATTTGTAACCTCCCATGTGGACTGGCCTTTTTAGGTTTCGCCCTGGCCGTAGCAACTGCGTAGCAGTTGCTCCGCCCAGGGCGAAATCTTATGATCCTACATATGGGGCTTTGGTCCCGCCTCTGTCTTCCATTGGCTAGCTCCATAAATCGAGGCTAGCCATTGGAAGAGATTGGCTGTCAATCACTCTATCCCCTCAGAACGCGATTCGGGGGCGTTTCTGGGTCTTTTTTTAAGTCCCGCCCCTTTTTTCGTCATACCTTTCTGGGATCCGCCCCACTCCTGCATCTTGTTCCCTGCCGTGTCTTTTTCCCGCCGTGAAGATCACCGCCGCCAGCCTGGGGATCCTGTGACGCGCTGTCCCGCCCCCTCAACCCAGGGCCGCGCTGCTATTGGCCGCTCATGTCTTTTTCCCACCGTGAAGATCACCGCTGCGAGCCTGGGGATCCTGTGAGGCGCTGTCCCGCCCCCCCCAACCCAGGGCCGCGCTGCTATTGGCCCAGCCGCGACCCCGGAAGTCAGGCAGGCCGGGGGCGGGACGGCAAGACACCCGGAAGTGACCTCCCTTCCCCAGGGATGCCCCGGGGTGCAGTAGCAGAGTCCTGCAGCCGGCGCCTTCCACGGGGCTCCCAGGAGTGAGGGAGAGCCCCGCGCTGCAGAGAGGTGAGCCTGCGCAGTTTCTGCTTCCCCCAGGCGGGAGGAAGCTGTCTTCAATCTCGCCGTCAGCCCTCACCAAGCTAACCCACACCCTAGGGCACCCTACACCCACGGAATCATTAACTTCAGGCAATTTAAATGAATCACCCGCACCCTCAGAACCCCTCATCAATTACCCCCCAAAACTCCCAAATCCCCTTCCTTTTACCCCTCTCTCTACTGGCCCTCACCCCCTGGGTTACTTTGGTCAATGTTCCAGTTCCCCCCCTCACCCGAGGCCCCTCTCAAAGCAACTCCACACCGAGGCCCCAGACTCCTCACTGTAACCAACAACAACCATTTGACCAGTTGCTGCCCGCAGTGCGCATTGCTTTGTATCTCCCTCTCTGGGGTTTGCCTCTGACTCACCTCGCAGCGCCCATTTTCTTGATTCCAGCGTTCGTGTCAGCTGGCCGAAACTTGTTCACACTCAAGCCAGTCGTGACTTCTCGACGCTCGTTTCGAGTGATTCCTGTTCCTGGGCCTGACACCTCAGCTTAGTCCGCCAGCCCTCCTTACTCTCCGACTCCGCAGGCCGGCCTTTGTATTTATAGCGCCTCCCGGTTAAGGCTCCTGTCCCTCCCCTGACCTCATCCAGGGATGGCGTCACATCCCCACCCCCACCCCTGCCATCGTCACGTTTGTTCCTCGGCCGCAGGACATGGGATAGGACATGGGATGTGACGGGGAGGAAGAGACCACGCTGGGCTGTTACCAGAAGAGAAGGGTGAGGAGGAACCCTGAAGCAAGTGCATTAACCCCTTGAGCCAGTTATCCTACTGAGATCCGACTCTGCCCCATCCAGAGATATAGAGCTGTGCAGCGGGTGCATTAACCCCCTGGGCCAGCTATCCTACTGATATCAGACTGTCACACCCAGAGAAATAGAGCTGTGCAGCGGGTGCATCAACCCCCTGAGCCAGCTATCCTACTGAGATCCAACTCTGTCCCATCCAGAGATATAGAGCTGTGCAGCGGGTGCATTAACCCCCTGGGCCAGCTATCCTACTGAGATCCGACTCTGCCCCATCCAGAGAAATAGAGCTGTGCAGCGGGTGCATTAACCCCGAGCCAGCTATCCTACTGAGATCCGACTCTGCCCCCTCCAGAGAAATAGAGCTGTGCAGCGGGTGCAATAACCCCCTGAACCAGGTATCCTACTGAGACCCGACTCTGTCCCATTCAGAGATATAGAGCTGTGCAGCGGGCGCATTAACCCCCTGGGCCAGCTATCCCACTGAGATCCGACTCTGCCCCATCCAGAGACATAGAGCTGTGCACCGGGTGCATTAACACCCTGAGCCAGCTATCCTACTGAGATCCGACTCTGCCCCATCCAGAGAAATAGAGCTGTGCAGCGGGTGCAATTACCCCCTGAACCAGCTATCCTACTGATATCAGACTGTCACACCCAGAGAAATAGAGCTGTGCAGCGGGTGCATTAACCCCCTGAACCAGCTATCCTACTGATATCAGACTCTGTCCCACTCCCATCCAGAGAAATAGAGCAGTGCAGCGGGTGCAATAACCCCCTGAACAAGCTATCCTACTGATATCAGACTGTCACACCGTCCCAGGTCCCAGGAGAGGACCGGACAAGAGGCCAGCACCAAGCGGGGGCTCTCCTGTGTGAAGAAGAGCCCCGCTCCATGCCGCAGCACCAGAGAAGAGCCCCGACACAGAAGACCCGGTGAGTGTGGGCGTCTTGACTCCGGGGGCATTGCTTGTTTTATTATTTGACAAAAATACTTAAATGATTGGACACAAGGGGTGCAAGTAAGAGTTCACAGTTTGGGGTGGCAGGTGTGATTTACTACCCGAAAGCATGGCTGAAGGTTGGGAACCCATGGGCACACATGCCAACATTTCAGAAGAGGTAAGGGGGAGATTTGAAAAAAATGAACAGAATCGGGAGAATGCATCCGTCTACTGACTTCTTTTAAAGCAGAGGAAATTTCAGGCAGGAGACAGCCACAATTAGTCACTTGTCTGCTTTAGAAATCTGGAGTTTCCCGCCTGATTGAGGTCTGTTTACAAATATGGACGGTAAGACTTGGGTAAAAATGTTAGCTTTTGATTTTTTTTACCATGAACCCAGTGTTTTATGTGGGCCGGGTCCTGCTGGTACGCAGCACCGGCAGATCTAAAAAGCAGCTGCTAAAACGAGTTCCTATCGGGCTCTCCGTTTTTGCCCTCACCCTCAGGGTGAAAAATATAAATGTTCACTCTGCAGCAGTCCTTCACTGTATATGATGTGACTCGCTGTGGTTCTTTCACAGTCTCATCATTACAAAACGGAAGCATTTTCAATGTTCTGTACAACAAAGCCAAGGTTGTTTCTTATTTATCTTACAATCACTGACAAAGCCAATAGTCCTGGCTTGTTGTAGGTGTAATGTTACTTATTGCATTCTACATCTGGAAGCAATGACAGAAGCAGCAAAATACCAGCGTGGGGGTCCGGGGGGCACTATGTGCGCATATTTTTAAGCCACGCCCCTATTGCATCTGCCCAGTAGTTTCATTCCATGTAAAGCCCTGCTGGCGCCTCCAGATGCGCGTCTAATTCAGATATTTCCGCTGCAGTACAATGCTCTCCTCATTAAGGCTGCTCTTTAGTGTCACATGCAAGAGCGTGAGGGGGGTTTGGAAGGAATCTGAAATAGTAGGGACTGCTGTCATTAGTAACTGAAAAGGAATGTTATTTTTTGTGTCCCTTTTGCGGTAGTCAGAATAAAATAAACCCTGATGGGCCTCTCTTTCAAGGTGTAGTTCTGGTTAATTCTTTGCTGCTGCTGTGAAATGCTGTTTTCAGCCCCTTGGAGCTCTGACACTACTTCCTGCCGGAGCCTCTGATTGGGCAGTTTTGTTGTAGAACATTCTGCTCTTGTCTTAAATGTGAACACTCAGGGAGTTTGGAATTAACTCTTTCTCCCAGCCTCGCAGACTGAAACGTATGTGTCTGTGTGTGTGCGTGCCTGGGCGTGTGTGCGCATCTGTGTATGTGTGCATGCCTGTGTGTGGTTGCCTGTGCATGTGAATGCATCTCTGTGTGTGCGCATCTGTGTATGTGTGCCTGTGTATGTGTGCGCATCTGTGTGTGCATGACTGGGCGTGTGTGTGCATCTGTGTGTGTGCGCCTGTGTATGTGTGCACATCTGTGTGGGGGTGCGTGCCTGGGTATGTGTGCATCTGTGAGTGTGTGTGCCTGTGCGCATCTGTGTGTGTGTGTGCGCCTGTGTATGTGTGCGCATCTGTGTGGGGGTGCGTGCCTGAGTGTGTGTGTGCTTTCCTGGGCGTATGTGCGAATCTGTGTATAGTGTGTGTGTGCCTGCCTGGGTGTGTGCGCATCTGTGTATGTGTGCGCCTGTGTATGTGTGCGCATCTGTGTGTGTGTGTGTGTGTGCGTTCCTGGGCGTATGTGCGCATCTCTGTGTGTGTGCGTGCCTGGATGTGTGTGCATCTGTGAGTGTGTGTGCCTGTGTATGTGCGCATCTGTGTGTGTGTGTGCGCCTGTGTATGTGTGCGCATCTGTGTGGGGGTGCGTGCCTGGGTGTGTGCATCAGTGAGTGTGTGTGCCTGTGCATGTGCGCATCTGTGTGTGTGTGTGCGCCTGTGTATGTGTGCGCATCTGTGTGGGGGTGCGTGCCTGGGTGTGTGTGCATCTATGCTGTAAATAACGGGTGCCCGGCTACATATTGTATAGTTGATGCAGTGCACAGGGTTAGTACAAGAGCGATGTGCACTAATGAACAGGTGTTTAAAAAAAAAAAGACCTATATATATGCCCAATCTACCATGGGCAAACATTTTTGGACTTGTCGGTGGGTGCAAAAGTGGACAGTGCCAATCTTCCACTGGCTGATAGGTCCTTAAATTAATGAGATGATTGTGTCACTTGTCCTATTATCAAACTCGCTTGGGTCAGTGTGGGCCAGTTGATCATAACTCAGCCCAGCACTAAAAACGACGTTTTAGAGGCATTCTAAAGCAAATAAAATAAAAGATGGGATGAAAACTGAAGTTTATCTTGATTGAGACAAGTTGCCAGTCGGATAACACCAAGGGAAATGCATTACATCTAGTCTTCCGGTCTAGCTTAAATGCCACTTTATTGCCATGTATGGCACATCTAGATTATATCTTCAAGAGGGACAACAGGCTTAGGGTTAGGATGTAAAATTGTAAGCTTTCTAATTGGTGCTGACAAAAATGAAATGTGATCTGTGATGTTTAGATACTGCTCTGTTAGTTTTTTTTCCTTATGTCACTGCTGTCATATGTTTTTATTTATTATTTTAAAGTGACTGTATTTATCCAGTCCATAATGGAGTCTGTCAATCATTGTAATTGCCTTTGTACAAATGTAGCAAAGTCTTTACTCAATTTAATGAATTTGGCAATATGAAGGGCTGAGTTGGCCCTGCCATAAGGGCACAAGAGATTTCAGCAGCAGTCACTTAATGTGCAGAATGAGCTTACCAGTTGAGATAAAAATTTGTCATAAACAATGTCAATAGCTCTAACTTTTTCAAAGGCGAAACCGTTGCATTGTAAATGCTTGTTACTTCTGTTGTTACACGGTACATCTTATTTACTCTGTAAGCACTATTTTCTTTAATGAGTTTCTCCTACTGCAGGCACGACATGCTTCCCTGCAACATTCAGCACGCCATGCATGCTTTCACCTTCCAAGCAGCCTGGGATAATGAAGGCCGCTTTTTAAAATTAAATAGGTCTCAAGCTGACCAGCGTTTGAGCTACTGGCATTGTAGATGACAATGCCTTTTATTTATGTGTTAATTATGAAAACAGGTAACTAAAAGGCATTGTCATTTACAATGCCAATAGCTTAAACCCTCGCAAATGCGAGACCTATTGTATTGCAAATGCTTGTTTGTAATTTGGTGCAATGACACAATCTGTGCCTGTGGAATCCCCAGTGAGGGTGCAAACTGTCAGTGACAACGACTATGCTCTGTTTTTAACCGGGGACCAGATGCAGGCACAGTCATGGGTATTGGGGAGCCTTTCTAGCCAATTTCTAAACGTTGGACCCAAAAATGGCAGCATTTCAATGTCCCCAGCTACAGCAGTCTGTTAACAAGAGCTCTCTAAGGTTGCCCTGTTGGGCCAAAAGCTATCTTCTTCCCAGCTTCAATCTTTCTTTCATTTTTGATGGAGGATTTCGTTTGAAATAGCTATAATTCCCCAGTTTTGGGCAACTACACCACTAACCATCTCAATAGGAGATACAGCGTTAGCCAAACTGCAGGTGATTTAAAACACCGCAGCTAGGATGGTTTTGAACCGCCCCCCAGGATCTCCATCTCTTCCCCTGCTTAGAGAACTCCACTAGCTGCCAGTGAAAAAGAGAGTTCTTTTCAAGATCTGTTGTCTCTCCTTCAAAGCCCTTAACGGGGATGGCCCCCGTTACCTACAAGAGAAGCTACATATGCATACATCTGAATGTAACCTTAGATCAAACTCCCAGGCCCTTCTCAGGGTCCCACGTATCCGCTTGAGCCGTACAGGATGCAGAGCTTTCTCATACGTTGCCCCCAAATTTTGGAACTCGCTACCTGAAGTGCTGCGGAAATCAACATCTCTACAATCCTTCCAGAAACTACTGAGAACGTTCCTGTTCTAAACGTTACAGTGCTTCGCAGAAATGACTCCCATGAACCCGCCAGATGTCTTCACCCAGGTGAAGCGCTGAGATGCCCCCGGGTGATTCATTCGCTATACAAAAACCCAATAACATAACATAACAATACTATCTTTATGGAAGATGAATATTTGAACAAATTATTCTTCAAGGCCCTTAACAAAAGCTAATAAAATATATTCACTGTGTACTTGATCCCCTCCCCAATCCACTGAAAAGGCACACAGGCAGTCTCTGACACAAGTTACATAGAGGAAAATTCAATTTTGTTTCTACAATTGTTTTCCATAGCAGACATTTTTAGCATAGGACATCTTTTTGCCACCACTGCTGGAGCTATGAGGGAGGAAAAGATTGATAGCAGCATTATCTCAGTTTCCATGAAAAACAGGACTGTTGACTATTCCCTAAATCAAAAAGACTCACTTCTAAGGCATACCCTTCTTTCTTGGTCGAAATAATGCAGTAGGCCCCTCAATAATATAAACAAGATCATTTTATCAACTTCAAGTCAACAAACTCAAGGCCTTTCACTTCAAGTACCTCAACCAACCATCTGCTTTACCTTCATGATTTAGGTACTGGATGGCCAAAGATTTAGTACAGCTTTCTAAAGGAAGTAAATGCCCATTTTATGTACTACCTACAAACGGTTACAACGCGAGGTTCTGTGCAACATACTTAAGCTCCTCTCTTGACTAAGGAGCATGCGCTCCTCTGCAAGGAGTGAAATGCCATGTGAATGTGGCAATGCCCCATGACACCGGTCCAAGTTTCAACACATCTCCAAAGATATATCTCTGAGAGCAGTAAAAGAAAATGCAGGACTCCACCAGAGAGTGGACATTAAAGTTACTGCTTGCATAATGCCTCAGTGTCTTGCATCAAGGGATGCCAAGATATGCTGCTTCTGCTTCACCGCTGTGCAAACAGGAAAGCTATATTAGCACTGCCAGGCGAAGTAATTTGAATGGTGTGTTTCCTAAGTAAACAACCTTTCTACTACCACACCACCAACCAGCCATAAACATTAAGGTAAATCACATCTGAAATTCAGTGTGGCTGGGTTGTACGTGCAGAGCTTTTAGGGCACCCGTGCTCTATGTGAAGAAGGGAAACTTATCCTCACCCTCTCATCCAGGGAAAACAACAAATGCCCTTGTCTGCAGGTTTGTCGTTGGCCCTAGCCAGGAAGCTCTTTTAGGGCATACAACACCAACAGCGATTTTTTTTAAAGTGTGTTCCAGCCTCATTTTACCAAACTTACTAAAAGAGACTGATTTGAGCTGTGGTTATTCTTTCTCTTTGGGGTCAGGTAAAGCCTATTGGCATTCATAAAAAATGTCACTGTTGGTCCAAGAACATGAAGTTTTTGTTTTTCTCCAACTGTCTCCAGGATGGAGATCATTTTACTTTGGTATAAGTCATTCCCCCGCAATACATTTAAAAATTACCACACTCTAGTCTTTGGTCTTACTGTCCTAATCCGTGAACCAGCTAGAAGCGGTTTATTTTTTGCAGGAACTCTACAATTTGTGGTGTAGTTATTTCTGGACGTTCAAGTGGCACCAATTCACTCGAAAGCAGTGCTCAATCAACAACATATCTAGGGGTGGCTCACATCTAACGCTTCCGACCACTCGTGGTTTCGCTTCCAGACAACCGGCCCTAGGAAGGTCCAAGTGCGGTTTATTTAGGGTTACTCTGAAGCTATTTAGATTCAGGTTTTGAAGACCCCACTTCCCCTGGGGCTCAGTGGAATGAGCACTTCAGCGGTTTCCAAGGGGATTAGCAGGGTCTTCAGTAGAAATATGAAAATACATTTAAAATGTTCATGAAACCTTTTACATTATCTGCTGCAAACCATCTGTCAAGTTACTCAAAACCATTCAGATATTGCTAAAAGAAACTGTCAAAAATATAAGCTGAACACCAGATGTTCCTGGCATCTCTCTGGATTGTGTCCTTTCCTTCACTGTTTATTGTCATGCTGACACTGACAGACTGTGCTAAGTGAAGTCAAGCTTTTTAACATCGTTGGTGGTCTGCAGTTTTAGCGCTAAATTCAAAGATAAGGGTGGCTCGGGATGAAGGATAAAGTCTAATGTGGGCGCCAAAGAGTCCAAAAGGATGTGGAGAGGACGGAAGAGGCACCCCTTATTGGTGGAAAAATGCCCTGTGTCCTACAGGATATCTACAACTGCCCATCACCAATGGAAAGCAGTCAACACAACTGGTGCAGTCCAGCATTCGTTCGTATAGGTGTTGACCTACCAACAGCAGCTTGTGGTACCACAACTAGCCATCAAGGACATGAAAACTGGAAGTGAATAGGTTTTAGGTTTACGAAGAACCAGAAGCCTAATTTTAACCTCAGTGGTAATAAAGCAATAGAGAACAAAAATGGCAAGGCGATAAGTGACTGCACGTGGAATTAGAAAAGGAGCAAGAAAGAAGACAAAGGCAGGAGAAAAATTAATGAGAAGAAAAAAAGTAAACCGTGCAAAAGAAAATGGAGATGGTAAGAAGTCAGAGACAATTAAAAGTAAAGCACAAAAGAGGAAGACGATGAAGGAGAAGGGGAAGAACATCATGTGATGTGAGACAAGAAGAAAAAGTAAAACAGACTAAAAAAAAAGAAGGCACGATTTTTAAGAAGAATCAGAAAAATGGAGGCGTGGGAAGAAGGAAAGGATAGCAGAAACTGGAGAATCAGAGGGATTGGACTCTGAAAATAAGTAGATGAATACGGAGAGCGAGAACAAAACATGGAGATTGAGAAAAGTAACTGGGGTAAGAGAAAGGATGAAAGTGGAGAAAATGAAATGACAAATAGTATTAGGCAGAGAGCGAGGAAAGGGAGTTAGGGCGCCCAGACACTGACATGGAGGAGATAAGGAGGCGAGAAAAACAAAAATTAGGGAGGAAGAAAAAACAAAGGTGAATGCGTAGGAGAAGAAAAATCAGGAAAGGATGAAGCAGAACGCAGTTCGCAGAATAGGGAAAAAGAGATGGAGGTTAAAGAGATAAGAAGCAGTAACAAGGACAAAGACAAAAGAAATGGCGTCTTAGAAAATTAGAAGGGACAGGGAAGGGCAGAATGAGGAGAAAAGAAAGAGAGACTGCGAGAAGAATGTGAAGAAATAAAGACAAAGTATAAAAAGTGAAACATGAGAAAAAGGAGGACAGTGATTAAGAAAAAGTGTTGCCTGACAGGGCATGGAAGAAGGAGAAACTTTAGATGATAGACTCAGCTGAAGAGTGGAAAAACGGAAATGGGCAGACCGGAGAGTGTGGAAGAAATAAAACTTGAAAAGTGGCGGAGGATGTGGGCTAGGGAAAGAGGTGGAAATACAAATTGTGAGCAGAGGGAATAAGAGAAAGAGAAGGTGAATGAGAAGATGGAGAAGAAGAGACCAGGAGTTTTGAGAGCAGAGGAATGGGCAAGATTCAGAAGTTAAAGGAGACGAAAGACATGAACAATAGACAGCACCCTTTTAACGCCTGCATTTGTTCTAAGGTGAAATTCCTTCCATGAAACATCAAAATACTAAAAAGGAGAGCTCACATCCCGTCGGTTTCAGACTCACTGCAAGAACTTTACCATCAAAATCATACCTACGAGCAATCACTCCAAAACCCTGCAGCGCTGCGAGACCCCCAGCCCATACCTTGGGCAGAGCTCACCTTGGTGTAGACTGAGGGAAGATGGCAATCAGGTGTCTAGCTGACCATTAGTAACTCTGACCAACGACCCCGCCGCTGCCAGAGCCAACCTTCACGAAGGGATGAAAGATGTAGACGAGTGGATGACGACCAGCCGCCTGAAACTGAACTCAGACAAGACGGAAGTCCTCATCCTGGGCTCCTCGCCCTCCGCCTGGGACGACTCCTGGTGGCCCCCCGCCCTGGGCACCGCACCCACACCG
This sequence comes from Lissotriton helveticus, assembly GCF_964261635.1. Taxonomy (NCBI): domain Eukaryota; kingdom Metazoa; phylum Chordata; class Amphibia; order Caudata; family Salamandridae; genus Lissotriton; species Lissotriton helveticus. The sequence continues at coordinate 748,713,517 of NC_136069.1, read as the reverse complement.
ACAGACCACGCACGCAACCTGGGCTTCATCCTGGACTCCTCCCTCTCCATGACCAGACAAGTCAACGCCGTCTCCTCGTCATGCTTCAACATCCTGCGCATGCTACGGAAGATCTTCCGGTGGATCCCCATCGAGACCAGGAAGACGGTCACCCAGGCCCTCGTCACCAGCCGACTGGACTACGGCAACGCCCTCTACGCCGGAACCACCGCCAAGCTCCAGAAGAGACTCCAGCGGATCCAGAACGCCTCAGCCAGACTCATCCTCGACATCCCCCGACGCAGCCACATCTCCGGACATCTGAGAGACCTGCACTGGCTCCCCGTCAACAAAAGGATCACCTTCCGTCTCCTCACCCACGCACACAAAGCCCTACACGATCAAGGCCCGAGCTACCTCAACAACCGCATCAACTTCTACGCTCCCAAACGCCACCTCCGATCAGCCAGCCACGCCCTCGCCGCCGTCCCCCGCATCCGAAGAACGACAACAGGAGGAAGGTCCTTCTCCCACCTGGCCGCCAAGACCTGGAACTCCCTCCTGACCGACCTGCGCCTGACCCAAGACCACCTCTCCTTCAGGAAGAAGCTCAAGACCTGGCTGTTCGAGCAGTAGCAGCACCCCCCCCCCCCCCCAAGCGCCTTGAGACCCTCCGGGTAGGTAGTGCGCTCTATAAATGTCCTTGATTGATTGATTGATTGGCTCCAGGTGGTTAACACAGCCTCACAGTCACCCAAGCTCCTGTGCACAGGAGACAAGGCCATAGAAGGCTGTGTCAGAGGAGACACTATAGTACCGAGGAGGCTTCCACCTTCTTTGGACACCAACGTCTGCAATCTCTGATTTCTACCATCAAGGCAAGACACTTCATCCGAACACTGCTTGGCACTCAAGGGCTTCACCACTGAACATAATAGGTGCCCCAAGCATTTTATCGGAGACTCCTTTTTTTTCCATGCCCAAAATAAAATAATTTATAGAAATGGCAAATAGCATTCTGACATTCGGGAGAAATACATTGTTCGAGATCATCATTGCTGAACTTGTCAAAGTCAAATCAAGTAGCATTTATTTACTATATTGTGGACACACTTGAACTTCTTGGTGCAAAGAAAACAAAAAAAAACATAGACTGCAGAAAAAGATAATAAAAGCAAATGACAAAGGAAAGGCCGACAACTAGGGGGCACACAGAACTTTTTATACTTTTTATTCTTATTTTTTTTCCCAAAACATAGCTTACTATTAAGTATGCATTAGCAGTTTGCCATAATTTTTATTCCTACTCATTGCGTTGCTTTCAGGCAGAGACTAATATTCAGCCAGGTTGGGGAAAAGCAGGTAAAAAAGAATGTGCATGCTTGCTAAGTTTGCTTGTCTTAAGACCTACAGATAAACAATTTAAAAAAAAATCTCATTGTGTTTTGACAGTGCAAGCAGAAAATACAATGACAATATAGTGCTCACAATGAAGCTCCAGAGGGCTGCCTCATATTCAACTGCAGTGCTGCAAGTCTTTGAATTATTATGCCAAATACCTTGGTCCGTAACGAAAACCAGTAACCGGTACACCAAGGGGAACCAATGGGAACAAGGAGACATTCTTGATGACATCTCAGTGGAAATACTCCATACGCCACAACATAAGAAACATTTCAATAGTACAAAACTAATAGCAAAAGAATGCCGCACTCACCACTCAGAGAAACACAAACCTTTCCACCCTAGCCTGCTGCAGATGAAATGTGAACTGTGTGTTCAATCTACAATCTGCTTTGGAAAGTGTTCTTTTTTAACTACTTTGTGATGAAAAGCCCAGAATTTTTTGTCAGCTTCTGACGTCAGTCAGTACGAGAAAACTAGCATCAGATAATGCGTAGGCCCAACATTAACACAGCGAATTGTAAACATCAGCAAAGATAGTACCACCTTACTCCTACATAACATCTACTACACCATAGTTAGTACCATTGAAAACAAGTCGCAAACTTGGCCACAATTCTGACTTCATGGCAAAGACGTAAAATGAAACGTCACTGACCTTGAGTTTGTCGTATCGATCACTCAAAGCGGCCACTTGATGATCCCTATGTCGCCCGACCAGTTTGCACAAGGCACAGATTAATTGGTCATCAGTCACACAGTACATGTTCACTTTTTCATCCTCGTGCTCCAGGCACATTAGGCCCCGGATATGAGAGTCCGGGATGGGCTCAATCAAGCGGTGGCCAGTGAAGGGCTTCTTGTTTGGGTGAGTGGCCTTCAGGCACTCGTCACAGTAGGACACCTCACAGGTGACACAGGTCTTCACAGCCTCGCGGCCCTGGTCCTGGTCACAGAACTGGCACAGCACTTTCTCGTAGGAGCTCATGCTGCTGTTTTTGTCGTAAGCCACCCGCTCGCGGCGAGTCTCGCTCGGGGAATTAGGCCCGCTCACTGACGCCTTCTGGAAACGGTCAATGATATTCTGCAGTGTGACGTTGCGCTTGAGTCCCTCTAAGCCACGCTGGCTGAGGGTGATGACATAACGGCAAGTGGGACACTGGAAGGCACTGATCGATTCAACCCCTTCGTTGGTGGCACAGTGGGAGACCAGGATACGATGCGCACAGTTGAAGCAGAGGCTGTGAGCACAAGGCAGCAGCAGTGGATCCTCAAACAGCTCCAGACAGATAGGGCAGGTCAATTCCGACTCCAGTGTTTCCATCTTCAGGCAAAGCTTTCTTGTGTTGTCTGCGAAATCCAGGGATGATGATCAGCTATCTGAAATACAGTACAAAATATCATCATACAAGGGAATTGAGGGCAAGCTCACGGGTGGAAATGTCAATTTGTGCGACTACTAACATAAGTCAAATTTATATTTACATCAAAGCTCTTTTGATTTACATTTAAAAAACAACGTATACGTTTTATTGAAATGATCAATTTTTTAAAGCTGCACAACACCCCACACCTTGATGTCTCTGCCTCCTGATTTCACCTATTTTTAAGTATCTTCCAATCATATTGCAGGATTCGGTCCCACACAGTATGGTAATGGAAGACACCTCAGGCCATCAGTTATATGCCATCAATGGCCAGAGCAATGGCGGGATGGGCCTTAGAGAAGAAGTCAAGCCCTAAATGTTTACATTTTAAGGGTTATACTTCCACTATTTCAGTAAGTAGTTAAACTAAAAGCGATAACCGCATGCTAATCACGTTAAAGGAGTTTGTGCCTTGTCTGGGAGCTCAGTTTATTTAACCAAATGTGTTTAATATAACTCGGTTTTTAAAGTTATTCAGAGCACCTGAAATACAATACGCACACAGCATACTATGTCACCTTCAACACTTAAACTCCAATATTTTTAAAGCTTAAATCAAGTTTTTTTACGGGTCTGCATTTACAACCCGGTTGCTAAATGTAAAGTAGGTTAATGGCGCATTGGTATGATCACACTAACTAAATATGGGGAAGAGGTAAAACAATGGGAATCTGCTGTATTAAAACCCAAAGTGGGGGGTGATCAGTTGTGCCAGTTCAATTAACCCATTCAACTTGCTTTTTTTTATATAGCTCTTTTTACCACACCTATGCAGTTTTTAAGAGCTGTAAATAACAGAAGATACTGTTAACAAATTTAAGGTACTCAATTTACCAACCTAGCAGCAAAGGAAATCCGAAGCTGTCTTGAAGGGATTCGAACACATACATTTTAGGTCATCGCATTTGTCAGCACAAAACATTCAGCTCACTGAGCATATTTAAGTCAGGAAAATGAATCATATTGCAACTAAATATGTGATGGCACATTACACTATTTAGGATTTCAGACCGCCCTAAACTCTTCACTTCACGTCAAAAGCTATATTAAATTTCCAGCCCCTCTCACAATCTTCACCCCTTTGATCTTGCATATTTCTGTTTCCATTTTTTGTAGATTTGAAGCAGAGTTATAAGGTTAATCATTAAAGTTCAAATAAATGGAAAGTCTCGGCATATACGCAAGAATCCAGTTTTCCTATCTGATGTATTGTTGGTAACTCTGAGCAATCAATCCGGTCTAAACCATTGACTGCAGCAGGTCCTTCAACTGACGCAATATAAATCGGTATCAGAAGAATACTTAATTTGAGATAGATATATCTTCTTTTTTTTGGGGGGGGGGGATATTTGGCTCAGACCGAAAACTTTTACAGTTACCTATTAAAAGCGAACATAGACTGGAAAAAAATTACTGAAGTACACAAGCTGAATTCCTTACCAATAATGTGCTATAGTATGGTATGAGTTTCGCTCTTCAATTACAAACAATTTTCTGGTGAAAATAAAAGAAATCAGAGAAACTAGATAATAGAAATGTGTAAGGATGTCTCATTTTGATGAAGTCTATATTGCAATTGGAGCAAAGTTATAAAACAACCATTTGGCTCCATTGACTGCCAAATATTTGACCATACATTTGTCAGGACACTAAAATATGGCTCCCACTGCACCTCTAGTCAATGTACTGTGAGAACTGGCTTCTGCAGCCAAAGAAACTAAATTCAGACTCCTGCAAAATGATAACGATTCAAAGAGTGAGGTACAGGTGGAAACACAAACTACGAAAAAAAAGAACTCAGGGTGAAAATGACTGTGCTTCTGCTTTTCTGTAGGAAACTAACTTAATTCAATACGATTGGTGACTCCACCGTGCGTCTCACAAGAGGATCCACGCCAGAACCTCTAATAAGAGGTCTGCTCAGCCTGAACCCTTCTATTCAAAGCCATCAATGGCTGTTGCGTCCCAATGTGCTCCCTGCCACTGGGCTCGCGAGAGTTCTCTGAAAAGAAGAGGCCTACGCAGCCCTGACCGCCCCCGATCTCGTCAAAGGTGCATCTCTTGCGCGGGTGGACAGGCCAGTGGAGTGGAAAGAAAAGCTATGCTTAGCACTCGCTGGGTTGCACCTCTCTTCACAGCTCAATTGACTACGGCTTTGTTACTCCTGACCCAGCATGGTTACAGTCGGCACAGCTGCACACAGGACCCGCACTGTAAAGCCCTTGTTTCACTGGTGTGAACTTTTACCACCTCCCATTACTAAAAGAAAAAAAACACATTGATCTCCCTTCATTAAGGGTGCAGAGCGCTTCACTCTCATTAGCGAGCTTGGGAAACTCATACATTTGAACCTTTTGCATTTTTTTTAACCAGTGAATTTGGCACTGCTGTCATACTAAGGCCAATATCACATGTAAAGCACAAAGGACTGGAAAAGAGGAGACAATTCACTAAGTGGAGACTAGGTCAACCATGAATTCATACCCTGTTGTGGGAAGAACAGCAATTATATTTGTTGTGGAGACTTAAAGGACAGAAAAATCTAGGGGGCTCCTTAACAAATATTGCAGAGTTCCATCACTCATTCCCAGTGAGGGGGGTTCAAACTAAAGATTGTAGAGCACACACGGTTCACTTGCTCTCAGAGCAACACTGCAAAAGGGGTCAATCAGGGGGCAGTATGTCAATTATCCTGCTACATTAATTTGAGGAAATGCACTTGTTAACATAAAGGCACTTCCTGACAATTGTCAGTATTACTAGCGTGAGACACACAAGCTTGGTTGGTAGTATTGTGTGCACATTTAATGGCAATTAACATAAGTTAAAAGAAACACTGACACTGAAAGAATAAAGAGGAAACGGCCTTGATCAATGCTTTAAGGCCGTTTTAGGTCTGGCTTGACAGAACGGCTGTCTGTAAAACTTACTGTTCTCAATTCTATAAAATATACATACAGTGTGCTTGCACTTTGCCAAGAGGAATACTTCTTTTTTTTAAAACAACTTATTTTGCATTTTCAAGGAAAAGCATGATATACAACATCTTTGTCTTGATTATAGATGGATACTACAATATGGGTGACAGAACCCACACACACCTCCAAGTTAGTAAGAACAGCCGTCACAACATGTCCCCACAACACAGTCTCAGTTGGTGCCCTCGGTTGCCCCCTCATAGGACCCATAACAAACAGTGACATTCAATCAGACTGTGCAGCTCTTGATGAGCTGCCCTCTGTGCCCGAGGAGGTTTTTACACATATATCTGAAGCCCTATGTGTTTTTTTACATCATCAAGTGCAACCCCCCTGTTCTCTGTTGTCTCTGCATGCAGGTGGTGAATGGTCGCCATGCTGTGTCGAATGTGGCAACTCTGTCCCCAACAATTGTGGTGATTATTTCCAGGGCATAAATTGGCCACACCTTCCACCACCACATGTTAAGTGAGAATGCCTGTGGCTGCTTCCACATCTGGGCCACGCTCATTCACGCAGCCAATCGGAGATGGGAGAACAGCTGCCCCTGAGGAGTCGTAATGAGGAAGAGTCTATCTGCCCCAGGGTGTCCCGGAGGACCAAGTGTGGGTTGCGTGGCAGTGAGACACTAGTGATAAAGTGTATCGTACGGAGGACCTCATCCTGGAATATTTGTATCAGTGGGCAGGTCCACCATGTATGTAGGAAGGTGCCACGTTCTCAAAGTCAAAGAGTCATGTATAGCGCAGATATCACCGTTAGGTATCAAGGCGCTCGCAGACAGATCGACACACCTAGGTTCTTATATCACATCAATTGGGGAACAGCCAAGTGTTTAAGTACTTGCAGTGCAATGCATGAGGGAATATTTTACCGTCATATAAGTACTCTGCATGGTCAAACATTATTAAACTCACAGCTGCATTGGGAGCCCTTGTGAGGAGACCTTCGTGAGACGTCATTGACTACCCTGAACTACTGCCCTGAACTGCGCTGCAACTGCAACTGCAACTTGCCGCCCCCGCTTCGCGGGTGCCGCTGCGAGGACTGGTTTGCCGCCTGGAGTTACTGCCCTGGGTTTTGGTGAGCGTGGAGGCGGAGAGGCTTGACTACCAGCACAGGTGTGTAGCGCTGCAGGGACTCGCTCTCCCAGGAGTCCCTGCCTGACCTTTGCCAGCTGGTCTGCGCGCACCCTGTTAGCCCCGCCCACCGGCCGGCATACAGCATAAAATCTGCTTCTACCCTGTTGCAAGTGGGAGCCCTTGTGAGGAGACCTTCGTGAGACGTCATTGACTACCCTGAACTACTGCCCTGAACTGCGCTGCAACTTGCCGCCCCCGCTTCGCGGGTGCCGCTGCGAGGACTGGTTTGCCGCCTGGAGTTACTGCCCTGGGTTTTGGTGAGCGTGGAGGCGGAGAGGCTTGACTACCAGCACAGGTGTGTAGCGCTGCAGGGACTCGCTCTCCCAGGAGTCCCTGCCTGACCTTTGCCAGCTGGTCTGCGCGCACCCTGTTAGCCCCGCCCACAGGCCGCCTTAAGACGTCAACATAAGTGCGACAGATACTCGCTGCGCGAGAGCGCGCGGGAGCGCCGGGCGAAGCCCGGGCAAAGGGCGGGCCGTCTGAGGCCGTCCGAGGTTGGCCTAGGTTGGGTTGGGCCTGGTCTCTTGGCTCGCTGCCCTGGAGCTGCCGTTGCTGAGCTGCGAAATTGTCGACCAATCTGTTGCGTAAGTTACATTGACTTTGGTTGCTCATACAGTTCATTATGCCCCCTAAAAAGTTAACCACGTCTACTAACACTATGGAAAATTATTTGGTGCAGGTAGTGGAAAAAATCAACCTTGATAGAAGAGCGTCTTTGGGAATAGACTCATCTGCTCAATCTCCATTTATTGATATCGAGGCTGATGACCCTTTTGGCCTTTTAATAAATAACAGTACTAATAGTGCCACTCCTGATTTGTTCCCAGATTCTATTACTATACAGCCAAGTGGTACTGTTGCTGGAGTTGAAGATCTGAGTGTAAACGAGGTACTGGTTGATATTGCTATTAATCGGGATCAATCTATTTCTCCTCCAGCACCGGTTCTGGGTAAACGGGAATGCCTAAGGTCAGCAAAGAACAGAGTAGCAAACCCCCCGAGGAAACACTCTGAGGAAGAGGAGCATGATCTGACTAGTGAAGCGTATATTACACTTTCGAACGCCCAATTTAATAAATTGTTAACTTTAATGGACTCAAAAATCAAAGGTGCGATGAAGCCCCTGGTTAGCAAAATAGACAAGCTAACTTCTGAGGTCAACCGTTTGGAAGGTCTACTACAAAAATCAATAGACGAGACTGGGAAACTTCCGGAAAGTGTCTCTGCAAAGATAGAGGAATCTGTCAACAAATCAGTAATTGCAGCCGTAGGTGGTCTCATCCCAGTCACTGCCCCGGTATTGAATACCCTAACGGCAAGGAATAGCACTCTCCCAGGTGATTCTCATACTGCCTCGATCCCTGCTCCTGCTGTTGAAGACCCGTTTATTGAGAACGGGACTTTTGAACTTGTGGTTGAAGCTTCCCCATTGGTACTTGTCCTTGCCAATGTTCCAGCTCTGGCTCAAGGTGAGAGGGAAACAGCATCTTCTCTACGAAACAAATCTTTATCATGGTTAACCACTAACATGGTAATTACTCCTTGGGGAAAGCAGCAACTTTCTGAAGAGCTTGTCAAAGCACGAAGGGTTCAGTGGATCGGGGATAGGGTAAAAAAGTTTAAAGGGGAGTGTGTTGTTCTCCACTTCTCTGACCCTGGGGTCTTGCCCAACATCCTACCAAATATTTTACCACCTCAACGGAGAACGACTTCAATTGTTCCTTTGACTTTGGACTTCTTCTACCCAAGAAAGGGAAGCGGACCAAATTCAAGCATTTTAAGAACTAAATGGAACATTGTGACTAAGAGGGGGAGAAAGGATGTTGCCTCAGTTGACTGGGGTCTGGGGCTAGAAAATCGATTCTCTTCATTATCCAATTTAAGTGATTGTGATTGACAACCACCTATTTGTAATGCTGTGTCTGCACCTGCTTATGCCATAAGTTTATCAGGTTTGGCTTGTTACCCCATAACAACTAGCCCGTCGGGGCTTTTGATTGCTGATTTACCTGGGGCACCGAATGTTACAATTGTAGACCAGGGCACAGGGGGTAAGGTGTTAAACATGCATTCTACAACCAATGGTATTCCTACGACACCAATTTCAGGGAATATCCTATCATGGAATGTAGCTGGTATATCTTCTAAAATGGAAAGCGCAGACTGGTTAGAATTTATAAATAGGTACGACCTCTGTATTTTCCAAGAGACTTGGGCGTGTGAGCCTACCTTTGCTTTAGGGTATCTAAACTTTCATGTTCCTGCCATTAAGGGTCCCAAAGGACGGCCTATGGGGGGCCTTACCATATGGATCAGGCAGTCTTTAAAGATTGCTGTACAAAGTGTGGAACTTGACCAAAAAGATATTCAGCTGATACGATTGACCAGTGATCTACCCCTCTCCATGGATGTATATAATATCTATGCCAGAGGTGGTAGTAAAGGTAGATCCGAGGTTCTTATGAGCCTTTCTACTATTCTTGAGATCGAATCTGCAGGAAAAAACATCTTAATTGCAGGTGATTTGAATCGGACATTTGAACCTCTAATCACTGGTGATTCTCCTCTGGGATCAGAGGAAGACAAACTTTGGGACATTCCCACACTTGAGTCCCCCCCGATAACCAGATGGACAGCTGACATCTTAGGTCTAAATGCCATGTGCTTGGAGCATGGGTTACGCGCCCTGAACGGCCGAACCCAATCAGACCGTGTACCCGCCATGACATTTAATAATGGGCGAAGCAAAAGTCGTATTGACTACGTTATTTGTAGTACATCGCTATGGCCATCCCTTATTGACATGGTAGTTACTGCCAGAATAGAAAGTGACCATGACCCGCTATGTGTCTCGCATAATTGGTGGACATCTAATGTAAACCCCTCAACTAATTGTCATTTATTTGTGCCGCCAACGATTACGCAATCCAATAATATGCGTAGGCTAAGATGGTCTGGTGTTAAGACGGACCAGCAGGCCCTGGAAAAGATAGGTGCAGCTGCAGACAAGGCCATTCTGGCACTGGAAAATATCACTGATCTAGCAAATGGACAAGATGAGGTTAAAAATGTTCATACGTCTCTTTTTGACGAAGTTAAAAAAATCTTTTTAAAACCCGCACGAAACATCAAGGCTTGTCCATTTAAAACAGCAAAGTGGTATAACCAAGATTGCAGGAAAGCAAGATCGAAACTAGGAGCTGCAATTAAAAATAATAATCTGACTGAGACTCGGTCTGCTAGAAAGCACTATAAAAATTGTATCGCCAGGGCAAAAAAAGAATGGGACGAAGATCATTGGCAGAAATTGAGATGTGCTAGCGAAAGTAAAAATTCTAGACAATTCTGGCACATCGTCAAATGGGGTCATGATAGACCTCCAGAGCCTCCTAATAATAATGTCCCTCACGATGCCTGGGTTACGTTTTTTAAAGAGCAGTACTCCTCTAGGGGTCAGCCTGCGAGCAATATTAACCCTACTTATCTGTTCGCAGACGAAGATGTTTTTATGCTAGGCGAAATCCTGTCTGCTTTGAAATCCGTCCATAGGGGCAGAGCCCCAGGTAATGATGGTGTTCCGGCGGATGTCTTCTTAGATGACACCGACAGGTGGAGTAAGTACATCTGCCTTTTATTAAACCATTTAGCCAGAGGTGCTGAAATTCCGGTTTCTTGGAGGGGTGCCGTCATTATACCTGTATATAAAAAGGGGGATCGTGCGCAACCCTGTAACTATCGCCCAATCAGCCTAATAGACACGGTCCAAAAGGTGGTAGGACGTGTTATCATCAACAATTTGCTTGATTGGGCTGAGGAGCAGAACATTTTATCCCCTTTTCAGGCGGGCTTTCGCAAAGCAACAAGCACTGTAGACCAGGTTTTTCGTTTTCAACTTATACAATGGCGGACAGTGGTACTGGGTGGATGCAGCCTGTATGCAGCCTTTGTTGACTTGCGGGCTGCATTCGACCTGGTGCCGAGGGCAAAATTGTGGGAGGTTCTGGCTGCCCTAGGGGTCCCGATGATTACCCTAACTTTGATTATGAGACTCCATGAGGGCACCTATGCAAAGATTCAATGGGGTGGCTATGGTAACGACACTATTGACTTCCCTGTCGAGCGGGGGGTTCGGCAGGGCTGTTCAATGGCTCCAACACTGTTTACTCTTTTTATAAACGGAATTGTTCCCCTTATGCAAATTGAGCCTGTAGATGCTCCCTCTCTTGCTGGTGCAAAAGTTCCAATTTTAATGTTCGCAGATGACACCCTAATTTTATCAAAATCCCCGAGTGGTCTGCAAAAGGCATTGATAATCTTTGACAAATTTTGTTGTGATCATGGTCTGGAGGTAAATGCAGCGAAAACAAAACTCATGGTTTTTAATCCCAGTAGGAAATTCAAACCCAAAATTACCATGAGCGGGCGCTGCCTTGAAGTCGTGAACTCCTTTACTTATTTGGGGATACATATCTCAAATAATAACAGATGGAACCACCACCTAGATTTAGCTATATTAAGGCATAAACAGCTTGCTGGTACCATCATTAAGGAGCACGCGAAATCCTTAACCAAGCCAATTAATCCGCCACTGATCATATATGAGGCTAAAGCAATAGGGTCTGCACTATACGGGGCAGAACTGTGGGGGCAAGAGAACCTCCAGGAGTTACAGAGGTCAGAGAATAGTTTCCTCCGTAAACTAACTGGCACCCCACAGAGTACTCCCCTTCTGCCGCTCAGATATGATCTTGGTAGAAAGGAAATTTCGGCAATGTGTAAACTTCGACCGATATTATATTGGCGCAGAATCTGGACCACCCCTGAGTTGTCACAATATGCAGAAGGATTTGCTGATGTAATCAAGGCAGATCGATTTCATGAAATTAAATGGTTTAGATCTCTGAGAACTGCATTAAGTGAACTAGGGTTGAGTGAATTGTGGTCGGATCCAACCGGGTCACCCTTTCCACCAAAGTTGTTTATAAAAAACCTTTACTGGGAACATGTTGCAAACAAGAGCCTTCTTAGCAATAGTAATGGGTCTATGACGACTGCCTTCCTCGAAGCTAAACTGTTTCCAATGTTTGAGATATACTGGGATATTATATCTAAATCCCTGGATAGGAAACTGTTTTTCCAACTGAGGGCTGGCTCTCTACCTCTTGGTAACTTAACATCTAAATGGAGAAACAGAGGTCCAGCAACTTGTTTAGCTTGTGGGGAAGGGAAAGAGACTCTGGGGCATTTTTTGTTTGTTTGTCAAGCATATTCTGTTCCGAGACGTGTCTGGTTGGCCCCCATGTGCAGAAATTTGGGTACTAAAAGCTCCATGGTAGCCTTACGCATTATTAAAACTACCCCCTTAAACTGGATTATCATAGCGACTGCAAAGTATTTGGGGTGGGCGTGGGTAATTAGGCAGAGATTGCTAGTAGGGTGACTACTCTCTGCCTAGTTGTTCAGAGACTGCTAGTTATCTATTCTCTGTTCCCTTGCCTGGAGTCTATCTGACGAAAACTTATTTAAATTAATTTTTAATCATGTATGTTTTTATAATATGAACTTTGCACCTTGATGGTTATAACTTGATGAAATTTGTTTTTAAAAATAAGGAAAAATCTCCTTTTTAACGTGTATGTGCTTAAAGTCATGCTGACTCTGTAATTTAATTGTATTTTATTATGTGTTTGTTTGTCTGCTTTTATGAGTAATTACTCGAATAAAGCACTTTTGAATTGAATTGCATAATGTATTACTCCTTACTCAAAGTGCAAGCCAGACCTATGGCTAGGAATTTCTTGTTTCACAGTGTGAGCAAGAGCTATAAGGAGTAAAACTGCATGCCCCATTGAGTGTCAGTGTCTGCGCTAGAAACACTCGGAGGGACTGATAAGAAGTAGATTTAAAAATGATATATGAGTGTATAAGTAGCATTTTTCTTACCATTTTGGAACCATGTTTTTACAAGAAAAGATGAACACTTGAATGCTTTGGTAGGACACTGGCCATAATACTGTGATTGCTAAAATTAACTGCACGTCTGCCGGAGCCTGTCACTGCATCCTCCAGGTAGTTCCTCCTATTTCCTAGGATTCATAGCCAAATGCATCAGATAGGGTGGAACTCCATGGGGTGAACATCCCACTGAAGCCCTGCCCTTTCCTGCAACTAACACTAATGAAATGAGGAGTATGCCCTAGCAGTGCAAGCACCAGCCAGCAGTGTTATCAAAATCAATAATAAGCATTGAACAAGCCAATCTTAATCACCTATGGGACCTGCTGACTTTGTGTGACTTTGTGAATGGTGTTTAGCTATACTGTACAACATCCCTGATGCTCTGCAGCATGGCTAAATATTTAAAAAAAATGTAAAGCCTATTGCATCATTTTGTAGCCTTGTGCTTACAAAAATAACATTTTTTTTCTGTTGAGTTGACGATCCACCTCGAGTAAGCAAAAAGAAAGAAAAACGTGCGAAAGCATTAAAGAAAAAGTAGATGGGAAAGCAATACGGGCTGGTGTGCAGAAGCAACATGGAGGGCAAAGTGGGTGGGGATAAAACACCAGCCAGGTAGGGGTCCCAAAGTGTTAGACCTGGCATCCTTGGCGAGGTTTCCCCTATCTTTTTGCCTCTACCGCCTGTATTTTTGATTATGTGCTGGACTTCGTTTTTGCTGGTTTGTGTACTCTGGGCACTTTACTACTGCCGATCAGTGCTAAAGTGCAAGCACTCCCTGTGCAAATTGTGATTATGATTTTTTATCCATGATTGGCATATTTGATTTACAGGTAAGTACCTAGTAAAGTGCACTTTGGGTGCCCAGGGCCTGCACATCAAATGCTACTAGTGGGTCTGCAGCACTGGGAGACTAGGTTACCTAGCACAGCCCCAACTCTCTGCCAGCGGGGCTGGTAAGTGGCAATCAAACATGTAGACAGGCCGCTGCAGACATTCATGAAGGCCATGCACAAAGTGGGCCCCTCATTAACCACTGACACTGTGCTGCGCGCCCTTCAACACTGTGTGACCCATGGCCGTTTTGGGAAAAGTCGCCTTAATACACTTCTCCAATTTTGCCTTGGACTAGTGTAAGTCACTATCAACTAAAAGCTAAAGATCTAAACACCAAAAAATCACTAGGATAGGCTAGCAGTGGGAGATGCGGTAACTGATGCAAAAGCAATGACAGATGAAAGCAGTAAGAAACAGCAAAATCTCGACTTGATGCTTTAAATGAATCTTAATTGAACATATAAAATTGTAAGAACCAGCCTTAATTTAACATAAAGAAGTAAGAACGAGTCAATTCAACATATGAAATTATATTTGCGGCTACGCACCACTCCAGCACACTGTAATGAGAAGTAAAGCAAAAGCACAAGGTTGCCCTGACAACCAAGAATTACTTTTTTTTAGAACCTGTCAGTTCGTGCTCAATTACCTTGTCAGTTCATAACAATACACGTAGATTGTGCACTTGGACAGGGGTCAACAGGAGCAAGTGGTGAAACTTTCAGGTCACACCAGTCTAACTTGCCTGCCTGTGGGTGGGTTTAATGCTACACGTGCACTCTCGCTAGAAAATCAACAAATTAGACTGAGATGGAGCGAGAAAAAGAAGCAACAAAAAGAAAACTGGCGAGAAAGTGCGACATAAGGAAAAAGTAAACGAGAAAGATGGATGGTGAGACAAAGTGACACAAAAGGAGTAAGCAAGAAAAGGAGGCAGAAAGAGAGCATTAAAACATAAAGAGGAAACTAAAAAAAGAGAACAAATGATCGAAAAATCAAGAGGCAGCCGGGGGCAGTACAAGACACCCAATTCACACATGAGTACGTGTAAACGGACAAATGCACAAAGATCGACACGTAGAAAAATATATTTAGAACCATACAGAAGTGTATAGCAACAGGAGACAGGCAATGACCAGTACAACACACGGTACAATACGCTTGAGACATCTGTCCTCACATTCGAACAGCAGCTACACTCTAAACCTCACCCTCTGGTGTTTACAACTAAATTCTATCGAGAGACTGCTGAAAAACTTTAGTTTGCTGGAAACATTAAATCATAGACCTGCAGAAACTACCCCGCCTGGTATTTTAGGTCATATATGTTGAATGTGCACCATGAAATAACTGACCGAGATCCATGCACGCACCCAGAAATACATTTTTTTTTTTATAAATCAGAGATAAGAAACAAAAAGATAAATATGAGCAGAAAACAGAAATGCTTTTTAAATGTGCCTAGGTCGGTCAGAAAGGCGTGGCGAGTCAAGGTCCGGCGCGCTGGCACTCCACACCTGCACAGGTGAAACGCTTTGAAAACACTACCAGCCATTGCTCGGGAATATTCTAGAAGTATAAAGAGTCGCGAAAAAGACGGCGTCGTGTCCGTCATCCTAAACTCTCAGCGGTGCTCACGTTCATCAACAGACACCTGCAATGAACCGTGCACCCACCTCGCAGGCAATTTCTCCCACAAGCACCACTTACCCCTCCTTTCGCCCAGACAATAACAAGGGTGAGGGATTCTGGTTAGGCACGTCGACGGTCGCGTCCTCTCAGCCCTTTGCAACGAGGGGCAGCCCGTCCCTCCGTCTCCGAGCCACGGTCCCCGCAGAGCCGTCCAGGGTCACCGGTGAAGCGAGCGCCGCGAGCAGCGGCAATTAGAGGATTTCAAAGCAACACCTGCCTGGGAACCAGTTTATCCGGCTGCAGAGGCAGCGCGGCCCGACTCCCTGCCCCTCCGGGGAGAAAGGCAGGAGTACAATGCGAGAGCAACTCCCACAGGCGGCTGACGAGAGCTCGGCTCCAGCGGGCTCCCGAGGGACACGCCGCATACACCTGTCAACCCCCTGGGACACCGAGACACCCGAGCCTGGGAGGGGACGCAGAGGCCTGGAAACGGAGAGCTGCGAGCCCGGCCGCCGAGAGCTCGCCCCGGGCCTCTGAGGGGAGTTTAGGCCTTTATGGACCCCAGCCGGGGCTGCAAAAGGAGAGCTGCAAGGACTGATCGCCGAGAAATCGCACAGCCCAGGCACCCGAGGAGAGTTTAGGCCTTTATGGACACAAGCCTAGGGGGAAACAGGCCTGGAAACGGAGAGTTGCAAGCCCGACCGCCGGGAGCTCACCTCATGCCTCTGAGGGGAGTTTAGGCCTTCGTGGACCCAAGCCTGCAAGGCCTGGAAAAGGAGAGCAGCAAGGGTTTTGGAGACCGCACAGCCAAGGCCTACAGGAGAGTGTTTGATTTGCTCAAACGCTCCATCCATCATCCCCTTTTGTATCGCTTTGTTCGTCTTAAGTTGGCAGGGTATGCTCAGACGTGAGTCCCTTGCTCACTTTGCCACTGGATTCAAGATAGCCTGGCTGATGAGGATTATGAATCCGAGACCGGTCCCAGGATGCTTGTTTACGGTCAGGGGAAGATATGGCTTGGCAGTTCGGCTGGACTGTTCCTATGAGGCACAGGGTCAGACTGATTTGTTATGGCCATGTTTGAACTGGGGTGGCGGAGTGAGCTAAAGAATGGTGATGGATTAAACCCAGATCAGTTGAATGGGGGTGAGTGTTTGATTTGCTCAAATGCTCCGTCCATCATCCCCTTTTGTATCTTATAGGAGAATTTAGGCCTTCATGGATACAGCCTACAAGGGAGAAATGCAGGCCTGGAAAAGGAGAACTGAAAGTTGAAGTGGACAGTTCAGGACTTTGAGGAGAGTTTAGGCCTTTATGGAGTTTTTCATACCCACGGACTTTGCTTCGACCAAGCCTTTATTATTTGGGCCTACATCTTTATTATTTAGTCCTCCAGAAGAGATGTCCAGGCTTTCGAAGAGGGTAATGAAGGTTTATAGGGCTAGGCCACCACAAGGCTTGTGAGATCTGAATGTTAATTCTTTCGTTCGGCCTGAAGATACATTGTTTAGATCCGCATATAGGCTGTTCAGGTCACCAGAGATGATCTTCATATATGCCTATAGAATTTTTAGGCCTTGTCTGATGTTTGCATTGGCTTGCTAATTGTTTAGGTCTATGTCGTGGTTTACTGATCCAGGTTGATCGTTTAAGCATGTTAAAGTGGTTATTTAGAGCTGTATGTTATTTGCGTACGCCTGCAGAGTGGGTGTTAGCTCTGCAGTTAGATTATTCACGCCTGTATGTAGGATATTTCTATCAGTGCATCGTTTGTTAGGCCCGCAGAAGGGGTTGTATAGATCTGAATATCGGCAGTTTAGGAGTAATGAGATTTTTTTTATATTTATATCTCGAAAACTGAAGTCATGTACAGAGGTTTTAATTGTGCATGTTGCTGACTTACACCTGCGAAAGAGTTGTTTATGTCAGGCCTAACAGTTAACAGGAAGAAGAGAAGTTGGTTAGATGTGTGTTTTGATTGAGAAGGCATGTAAAGTGTGAAGAGAAGTTGGATTAGTGCTGCATGTTCTTTTAGACCTGTAAAGGGGTTTCTTTAGCCATGCGGTGAATGTTGCATCCTTGGAGAAGTACATATGCCTGCATGGCAGAAGATGAGGTCTCTGAAAGAGTTTGTGCGTAGGCCGGAGGTGTTTAACCAAGGGTAATACGAGTAGAATCCGGAACAGGTTTTCAGATTGGCAATGCCACGTAAATCTGCACATAATTCATGGAAATGAAACGCAGTTAATCATAGCCTGAAATCCCCTCCAGGACTATCACAGCTAAGGGGTGACCTAGGGTGTTATGGGCGTGTTTACACTTGTGTGGGTAAAGTATGCTGTGAGATGCTCTGCCTGGCCAGCAGAGGTGCCAGTAGGCTGGATGCATATGCAAGGCATGTTAATGACATGAAGGGACACAGGTGTATAGGTGTAGAAAATGTGCTTGGCTACCTTATATGTTAAGTTTCCAGGTAGGGTGTGTGGTCTGGGTGGGGAGGTATCTATAATTGCCCTATCAGAATAATCTCTTGAAATTTACTGTTCTGCCTCCTTCAGATGTTATCCTATTCTGACCCCGTACAGACATTCTTTTTTTCTCTTAATTCTACAGAGTGCTTAATGACGTGACATCACGAATACAGAAAAAAAGCACTTCAACACCTCATTAGGGGTAGTAAGCGCTATATAAATGCAATTTCAGTACATCTCAATGCAAAATACAAAACAATTGTAGGGTTGGTCTCAAACGGGGCCATCTAAAAAATAGAAAAAGGCACACTGAAGTCATTTGTGCGATCCAAAGAGATCACACTGCTTGGGAATGAGGTCACTCGTAAAACAATAGGCCTGTGTGCTTTTATTATCTGGCCAAGGAAGCCACCTTCCAAATCTCAGAAGGGACTCCTCCTTTACTGTATTGACTTTTACGGGTCTAAACACATCACAAAGCAGCCTCGTGCTGTCTCTTGAATAAACACAATTAGAACAGCTGACTGTGGACCAAAACCTGAGCATCATATCCCAGGAGACGCCGTCTCATGTCTGTGTGCAGGCAACTATTAATTGTTCTTTGTTTTCAGGTGGTATTCGAAATTAATCGAAGAAACCACGTGTGCTACCACTACTTTAAAAAATCACCCGAGAGCTTTGACAATTTTATTTAAAAAAAAAATATTTTTATTTACATTTTCAAAACAGTGCGATACAATGTTCAGTAAAGATACAGAGCAAATTGAGCACAGTAGTCTTTCATCAGAAACCAATATGGCTATTTCACACATGCAAGTACATCTGAATCTAGCAGCCATGGCATGGGCTGATAGCAAGTGAGTTACTTCCAATGCATCAATCAGAGTCTGAGCTGGAACTATCAGCATCTGAGGGTGGATCACAAATGTCCCCTCTATATTTATTCCATGCCCCCCAAATCTTACTCCATTTTTTGGGACAACCACTACTGCAAAACACCGCTCGTTCTGAAATCATCGCTGCATCCATATCATGTTTCCAAGCCGCTAGTGTAGGTGACTCCATCCCACCCCATTTCTGCGCTATGTTCCTCTTTGCCATCAGCATACCCAGTGTCATCCAACCCAGTCCTGAACGTGTGAGGTTGTTAGGTTCCCATATATTCAATAGGCAACATCTAGGGTCTGGCAGTATAGAAACTCCTTCTGATTGAGACATGGTTCTCATCACTTGAACCCAATAGTTTGCGATTCTCGGGCAGTCCCAGATTGTGTGATAGAAGGTCCCTTCTTCACCACAACCCCGAAGGCAGTACGGGTGTGCTATTCTTCTCATCTTATGCAGTGTGTGTCTAGTGTAGTATGATCTATGTAATATGCGTAATTGCACCAAGCGGAGACGCGAGGAGATGCCCACTTCTTTCGGAGACGCAATTGCCTCTTGCCACTCTGAGTCATCAATATCCCCACAATCATGCAACCATTTCTCCCGTAGGGGCCCTGTCGGGTCAGGTAAATTATTTATTAGCTTACGATACGTCAGTGATGTCGCCTTTGATGGCATAAATCTGGGAGTTAAGATTGATAATAATCTGACCCTGAGATCACATATTCTTGGCTTGACGGGCACTTGCTTTGGCATTCTTAAGATGCTCCGGAAGTTCCTGCCTTTGCTCACAGAAGAGCATAGAAAGATCACAGTGCAAGCCCTAATTGGCTCCAGACTGGTCTATGCCAACGTCCTTTATTTAGGTCTTCCGGACTATCTTGTTCAGCGGCTGCAGGTTGTGCAGAACTCTGCAGCTCGCGCCATCTTCGGCCTCCATAGGCGAGCGAGAGCATCCGGGTTGGTGCAGTCGCTTCACTGGCTGCCCATCCGGAAGAGGATTATGTTTAAAGCGTTGACCCTGGCTCATAAAGCGCTTTTTGGCTCTGGAGCAAGGTATTTACAGCGCAGGCTCGTCTTCTATCGCCCGGTTCGATCTCTGCGGTCAGAATCCCTGTTTTTGGCCGTGGTCCCACGAGTGAGGAAGGCCCGCACCGGGGGGCTCTCCTTCAGTTTGCGGGCCCCTCAGTTGTGGAACACCTTGCCTCTGGCCTTGCGGCGCACATCTAATTTGCTCCTGTTTAGGAAGAGCCTTAAGACCTGGCTTTTTAACCTTTAGGATGTCTTTTTTTCTTTTCCCCTGTCTGTCTCTGTTTTATGGTGTTATGTTTTTTACACTGAGCTGCCTATATAAAGCGCCGGGACACTCTCATTGAGTAGCCGTGCGCTATAAAAATAAAATTTAACATAACATAACATATGTCTGTGAGTAGTCTGTCCTCGAGAGGGGACGCCTCCGGGATGTCCGTTTCATGTGTCTGTCTCGTCGTTAAGGCGTGGCGTATCTGCATATACCGGAAATGTTCTGATGGGGCCAAATCGTACTGCTGTCTCAGTGTCTCAAAGGGTATCACGTGTCCCTTCTGCCAGAGATCCCCAATTGTTGAAATGCCTATAGCATCCCAGCGGTCAAAGCCCTTAGTATGCCTGAGCTTCCCCAGCTTCTTTGTGTCCCATAACGGAGTCAACTGTGTCATTACTCCCCGCCATCCCAACCTGGTCAGTGCCGCATTCCATATGGTGAGTGTGTGTTTCAGTGGGCCAAACTTCGTAACGGATAAGGATTTATCATAGAGTGGAGCCAGCATACCAGTCAATCCCAACTGTGCCCTGTCTGCTTTAAGAGCTGGTTCAGACTGCGGGAGATGCAGCCACTGGTTAATAACCTTTAACTGTGATGCCCAATAGTAGAGGTAGATGGCTGGGAGCGCTATGCCTCCATCGTACCAGCTTCGTATTAGCTTGGCTTGTGCTATACACGCAGGCTTATGACCCCACAATAGCACTGAGACTTGTGCTGTGATTGCTTTAAAATAGGTGGCATGCACGGGGTACGGTGTGTTTTCCAAAATGTAGTGAAAGCGGGGCAGGGCCATCATTTTGAAAAGCGCCGCCTTGCCCAACAGAGTCAGCGGCAGCGATTCCCAGTGACGTATGTCATGTTTAAGACGATCAAAGGGGGGTTGCAAATTGTGTGCATGGAAGTCGGCTGGGTTAGCCGTAATGTAAAGCTTTGACAATTTTAGGCCAATTTCAAAACTATCATACTTGGCCACAATTCTCGAGTGCATAGTTTTTAAACCCCCTTTTTAAAATCCTAAAGTCTTCTTCATCATTTACAGGCAGTTTCGAGCAGGCTGCAACCTTAAGGGTGTTGTAATGGTAATAATGGGTGGCCTCCATCTTTGCACCGAGCCATCACGCTTTGATAGATCACTTGGATGTAACAGTATCAGGGGCACAGTCTTAGCCTGGCTGTCAGACAATGCTTTTAACGTCAGAATTGGTCCTCATTTGTCTGAGACAAAACTGTAGGGACTAGTGGGGGGACCGCAGGGGTTAGTTTTGTCTCCCTGCTTTTTGATCTATACACTGTTCCATCTAATTCAATCCTTTCGACTAGTCTTATTCATTTATGATGACAACACCTTGATTCTCCTTAGGGTCGATAGGGATCCCAGCACAGAATCTCAAATTTGTACAAATGTCTTGAATGTCCTGATATGGATGCCACAAAACCATCGTAAAGCTTAATAGGGGGACAGCGACGGCTGACTCAGGTAAGCACGGTGCGGCTGGGCAGGGTGCAACAGGGGGGTAAGCAGAATAAGGATAGAATAGTATTATCTATTTATTTGATTATACCTCTTCTCTTGTCCGTCAGCTCCCACCCATGGTGCGCCCACCCATGGTGCGCCCTGCCTCGCCCCACCGTGCTTACCTGTGCCAGCCGACGGTGTGTGTGTGGGGGGTAAACTGATATACTATCCCTGTTTCAAATGCCTTTTGTGTAGAATCTCCCTTTTTGGCCACCTACGCTCAGCCAGAAATCTACGCCAGTCCAGTGCATCCGTAATCTGAGTATAAACTTTCAAGTGCACCTCACATTGGAAGGCCAAGTAAAGTTAGCTTAGTCGCTCTTCCCTATTAATTTCCATCATATGTCACTGTTCGAAATTTCTGGTCCTAACTCTTGAGCACCAGCGTACCTTCAGGTGAAGTTAATGCTTAATAAATACTAAAATAAAATGAATAGAACAAGCTTGGCCAGCAGTTTAGGTTTTCACTGATTATTAAAAACACTCTGCTCGATTACAAAAGTAAAATCGGTGGTGGGATTGAAATGGGAAAGAAAGACTGCAGGCCATTTTTAAATGGAAGGACAAATAGCGAGACATCTTTTGTTGAAGATTTGCAGTTTTATAGATAAACCCCTGGGCTATTTTAATACTCGGCTCAGCAACAAGCGTGGGGCTCAGTTTGACCTATAATTGGGTCTGGGTCAAGAATGTAGCCAGAAAAATAAAATGCCCTCACTTTTAACCACATGACCAGGTGAACTAAGTGAGAGACCCCGACCATTTCTATGCAGGCCTTTGAGTACTGTTCCGCCCTCTTCCATGCAGAAGATACAGGAAAACTATGCTTTTACAGCACAATTTTAAAAGAATGTGCCCAAAGAGCTGCATGTTTACGAGTCTTTCCTTCTTTCTTTCAAACTTGTTTATTTTAAGGCACAATAAATACAGCCGTCAATCACATGATGTTAAGCTTATCCACCGTCAGCAAGTAAAAAAGCCTCCAAGTAATACAACTGTGCGAGAGGGAGTTACTATTAATGCAAAGTTTTTTTGAGAAGAAACAATATGCCACTTTCTTAACTGGGGAGGGACGTGGGTCCGACTGGTGGGGATTAGGCAAGCTATGCAGGAGTGGCTATATAGGTGGGAGGGGTACAACCATTCATTATAGGAGGAGCTGGTGTCCATGAGCACCAGGCAAAACTGGGGAAACCAGTGGTATGCCCCATTCCCGGTTAGTTAGGGTAAGGAACCTCACAGGGGAGGGGGAGGAGGAAATGTTCTTTCCTTTTATTCTTCTTTAATATTTTCGTTCTCTATTTCTGTCTTTTACTTATCCCTTCTATCTTTTTACCTTTCTTTCTTTCTTTAAACCTTTCTTTCTTTCATACTTTAAAGTATTTTCTTTCCTTCTTTACACTCAAGTCTTTCTCCTTTTGTTTTCCTTCTGTCAATTATTTTTTCTTTCCACCTCATCTTCTTGCTAAACTTTTGCCCTTCTTTATTTCATTTCCTTTCCTTCTACGCTTCTTTCCTTATTCATTCTTTTACTTACTTATTTTCCTGCCCTTCCTCCCCTTTCGGTCCAATATGCCTTTCCTTCTGTCATTATTTTCTCTTTTTTCCTCTCATTTCTCTTTTTCAATTTTTTTTAATTGAATATTTAAGTTTGCTTTCCTTCTTTCTTTCCCTCACTCGTCGTCTTTTATAATTTTGTTGTTACTTCCTTTCCTTCCTGCCACCCTTCTTTCTTTCACTTACTTTCCCTCTATTTTATCTTCCTTTCACCCTTTCTTCTCCCTCTTTTTATCTTCCCTCCCGTCCACCTTCCTTGGTTAGTTTGTGCTTTTTAATCAGCTGTACTTCCTTTCTTTCTGAACACTTTTCCTTCTTTGTAGTCTTATCTCTTTCATGTTCTATCACTCCATTAGCCTCTTCTATATTTTTGTCATTACGTTAATTTCTTTTTCTTTTTGTTCCCCTTTGGTTCTCCTTTGACCAACCCCATAGCTATGCTATATATCCTCTTTCCTTTAATATTTATTAGCTTCAGATTTTATTTTGTGACGTGCATATCACCAATAAAAGACAATAAACGAGAAGTTATTCTGACCCCTGCTGAAGCTGGTAAAGCGGGGGGTTTCCTATGCCTTTGGTCTGGGTTTTGACATCACAACTTTCACACAGACATATAATATATGAAAAGTGAGATTTAGGTCCTCCCCTTCAACAACTGGCTTTTTTGGCCAGCCTTTTTCAGCCCCAGGCTTAAGATATGGCCAATCACATTTTGGCACAGTTCAGTGAAGTTTTTCTCTCTAACTGATTGCTACAGGAGTTATTACAATGGACTGTATGAGAAACTATTTTGCAGCTATAAGCCGCTCTCTGCTCCTTGGCCCTTGCTCTTGCCCCATTGCACCCCCCCCTGTGAATGGTTATTCTGGCTCCTATCCACACTCTCACTTTCCTGTGTGTCAGTTTCTTCCAGTCCTTCCTCCCACCTTTCGCTCTTCCTCCTTTGTGCTTCCAAATCACTCTGCCCATCAAACCCTTCTAGTTTCTCCTTCTGGCGCCTCCATTTTCCCCTTGTTTGCTCCTCATTCCAACAAGGCGGCTTCTCATTAGTGCCAACAGGGGTTGTAGAAATCAAAGGCTGCCCGAATTTAAGCTTCCTTGTTTTTAGCACTGTCCTCTTTTTGTCCTTATGTCAACTGAAGGTCGGGTGGCAAGGAAGCCTTAATTAAAGTCCTTAATTTCTGTTTTTGGTCAAAGGAACTAAAAGAACAAGACACAAAGAAGGCACCCTTGCCATCCAAACGTAATTTGCCATAGAGACAGAAACAGGAATGTATGGAAGGTACGAGCACCTTCAACTCAGCCTGTCTTTTCTTCAAATTGTCTGTGTTTTATGTGCTTAAGCTGCATGTGTAAGCACTTTAAACCCAGACCAAATAGGTATGCCAGTGCTTGTTAGGTCTCACCTGAAACAGCGCACGTGCGGTCTGTTGCGAGATATTTGGTTAGCTTATAGTAGGCTTAGAGCCCACCCATTGTTATTTGATGGCTAAAGTGGGCTTTACTTCCCTGTTGTGAATTTTCCCCTACGCTGAAACATGGATGCGTTACTGTGTCCTTACACAGCTTGTTTTTCTTTTTGGTGGTTCTTTTTTAGGTATCACCCAAATAAGCGGCGCGATTTCTGATCAGCTAAACCTTACATTATGTCCCTGCATTGGCTGCTGTGGCTGGGAGAATCCAGTTCAATGCTTTGTGTATTGCCCACAAGGCACTCTCAGCTAAAGCCCCTCTGATTCTTCAATCCATTATCTCCCCATACTCCCCTAAAAGATCTTTGCGCTCTGAAAAAAAAAAACTAGCAATAGTCCCTCGAGTATACCGGGCCTGGAGTGGGGGACGTCTTTTTTCCCTCATCGCAGCCAAATGCTGCAATCAGCTCCCAGATCATATCCGCCTCGATGCGAATCATCTCTCTTTCCGCAAACAGCTGAAGACTTTGCTGTTCTCTGTAACTTTCTGATTGCTTGGTTATTTGATGGCTTGGTCTCTAGCGCTGGGAGGCCTTTGGTAGCCATGTGGTTTACAAGTGTCTATTGGATTCAATTCAATTCAATTCAAAAAGCACACATGCGCAAGTCCTTTCAAGATCTATTGTATCTTAAATCTAAAAAGGGCATAAAGCCCATCCATTACCTATCACTGGTTGGCATCTTCGTCACTCTCACTTCTTTAGTTTCATTGGTCAGAAGCAGCTGTGCTGGTTTCACTTTATCGCCTGGTAACACTTTAGACGTCTTTGTTTTCTCTTATTTATATTTTACACACACAGATTTTGGTTTCTTTTTTCTTTTTGATTCGACACACAAATTGAGTAGGCAGCTTTGAGCTGGCCCATATCATATAAATCACTCCACTCCTCACAATGCCACTTCATGCCACCTCCCTCCACTCAACTCCCCTCTGCGCCACTAACTTTTAGCCCTGCTGAACAGCAGCCACGCTGGTGTACAGCATGGCTAAAACACTCTGGCAAAGCCAATAGCTCTCCCATAGAGGAGACCTATTGACTTTGCCAATGCTTGTTCTTCTTAGAGTCCGTGTGTTTTCCAGCTGTCTCCCTTGTGAGCTTTCTGCCACCCATTTCATTGTTGTTTTGTCACACAATGTGCTTCCACCCAATGGTGTGCGCTTCTCTGCCCCCTACCCAGTCTTTATATATGATCTATCTCATGCTAGACTGTTGGTCGGTTCCAGGATGTTTACATCCCCAGTGTTCCCTTCCTGCCCATCTCCGTGCTGCTCTATGCTCCTATTGTACCTGTCTTCCTGCCTCGTTGTGCGCTTCTCTGCTCCCAGTGTTGCTTTGTCTCTAGTGACGGCTCCTCCACTATGGCGGAGGAGCGTCGCCCCACTGCTTACTCGCAGTGCTAGAAGCAATAACATAAAATGGTAATACCTTTTATTTATTAACATTTTATATTTGCTTTGCGGTTGGGCGGGGCTGCTCTGCTCTCCGAGCAGGGTAGGGGAGGAGTGGTGTGCCTACTCCTGAGGGCGCAAAGACTGTTTGGTCGTCTCTCTCCGGCCGCCCAAAACAATCATGCACACTTTGCCCTTCTCCAAACAGGCTGCATTGCAGCCTACATGTAGAACATGTCATCCCCTACAGCCCCTGGCTGGGCAGTGTCCCGACCAATCACAACGCTCCACTGGAGTGTTGTGATTGGCAAAGGGGAGGGGAGGGAGGATTATTATTAACTCTCCACACAACACACCCTCCCCATGCGACTCCGCACCCCCTCCCCTCCCCTCCCCACCCCACCCCACCCGTGAGCCACGCCGGTCGTGACTGTCTTCGACCATTCTCAGTCTGAATACACAAATAAAGTTACCCCTACAAAAAGGGTACACAAAGAACCAGGTTGATGAGTGGTGCATAACATTGACCTTTTTCTGGGGTGGAAAAGAAGCAGCTTTTCCGACTGCAAAACTATATTTTTCAGTGGAGGAAAAATTAAAGGGCTGTAGACAACAGGCTTTTGCAAATGCCACCATCCTCAATTTGCTGATCTCTCAAAAAATGGAAGTTGGAGTTGGCTTTGCCAGAATTTCAACTCAATACCTGCAGGTTTCAGTAGACGTCAGTGATTAGTATCTCTCTCTCTCGTCTCAGAATCTGTAATGACATGCAGTTCATCGCACTCAGAAGAGACAGTCTTGTCTCTTTTGTTGGTTCTGTTCACTGTCCCTGCTCCTGTACTTCGGTAAATATTGGCAATGGCACCTTCGTTCGTTTGCATAGCTCCTGCGAACTAATGTACCATTTCTTTAAAATGCATCACGCCCTCGGGCGTTAAACATGCAACAAGGCTACAAACAAGACAATCTATAGTATAGACCAAGAGAACACAGGCCTGTCAAAGGCGTGCCCAGGGTCACCGCACCCAGGAGGAGTTGGCATGTGTAAGGGGGAGGCCCTCTCCACAGTTAGTGCATATCGGTGGTGTGGCCAGCCTGCATAAGGCAAGTACAGACACAACATTTCTCAAACAATCCAACTGGTCTCCTACCTTACACCTCCCGCCCTCCACATGATCCCTATTCACTCTTTTATTCACACAACCTGTTCTTTAACCCCACACACTTGAATGAACACTAGTAAACCTGAATTCCCAAAGGCCAAAGGAAAACGCAGCTGAGAAATCATAATAAAGATCAATCTGGTGAGTATGCATATTCAATGGTGATTGGTGATGCTGCACAGGTGAGCATCGACAGAATAGCAAGGCTTGGTCCGCTATGTACAAATGACAGGTTTCTTAAATCTTACCATTGGTGGTTATCACTCAGGATAGCGTCACACAACTGGGGACCGTTGAATGGCCACTTTATATTAGTGAATACATTTTGGCGAGTATGTCCTCTCACTCCTTGTTACTTTTGTAAACGCAGCATAGCATAGATCTGAGAATATGCGTAGCCAGGGTTATGGTAACAATCTTTTCCTAAAGTATAGGCCGTTTTTATACACTGCTTTCTGAACCTTGAAGAGTCAAACTAGACTAAGTATGTAAAAAAACTGTAAACCAGTAAGGCGGCCGAGTGAGTTGAATCATGTGCTTAAAAAATATGGTATACAACGTTTACAACGCAACTTTTACAACGCACTACCATTACAACGAAACTTTTACAACTCAACATCCATTACAACACATACATTTACAACGCAGTCATTACAACGCATGACACTACAACGCACACCACTACAACGCATACCATTACAACGCAGTCATTAAAACGCATACCATTACAACGCAAAACTTACCATCCAATACTTACCCTACTGGAGTTGGAATAGTAATTTTAACCCCTACACTATCCAATAATTTCCCTACTGTTGCACCCTCTGGAGTTAGAATAGTAATTTTAACCCCTACACTATCCAACACTTACCTTATTTGCAATGTAATGTAATGCGTTGTAATGGTATGCGTTGTAAATGTAGTATGCGTTGTAGTGGAATGCGTTGTAAAGGTATTTTTTAAGAATGCGTTGTAAAGGTATGCGTTGTAAAAGTGTGCGTTGTAATGGATGTTGCGTTGTAAAAAATGCGTTGTAAAGGTATGCGTTGTAAAAGTGTGCGTTGTAACGTCATACATCCAAAAAATATAGATCTCCATTAACAAGGCTCAGGGAAAGCTGAAACGCATTGGGTCCATATTCCCAGTGATGATAATCAAAAGAACCTTCTTCACTGATTCCTGGCTTCTGTGGCATTTTCTTATGGGGGTGTAAGAGTGGGTGTGTAATACACACTCAAAATACAACAAAGGTCAAAGTGACGTTGTAGTTACGCTAAAATGTTACTTACGAAAAGTCGAAATGTCATTCCCTCCACCGCCATGCAAACTGTCATTTCAAATGTCATCAGTAATGATATCGATGCTGTCATTAAACATGTCATGAGTGATGTACTATGTGAGGGTATAAGCAGTGCATGGCGAGGGAACGAGTAATAGTTATTTATTCGGGCATGTTATAGTTACTTCACTTACCTATAACTGGTGAATTTCAATGATTTTTTATTTTAAAATATGTGGTAAGTGGCAATTTGATCTAACTATAACATCACTTTTGCCTTTGTTTTTTCTAGTGTTTTTTTTTTACAATACCTAACTATGACTGTCACTTTAACCATTCATTTTTTTTCCATCAGTGAATTTCAAGGATTGTTTAATGTTAAGTCACCACAATAT
The DNA here is from genome assembly GCF_964261635.1 of Lissotriton helveticus. Taxonomy (NCBI): domain Eukaryota; kingdom Metazoa; phylum Chordata; class Amphibia; order Caudata; family Salamandridae; genus Lissotriton; species Lissotriton helveticus. The sequence goes on along the minus strand of NC_136069.1, from coordinate 748,684,726 downwards.
ATAAAAGGGAGACCTGTTGGCTTTTTCAAGGAGTGACTACATCAAAATAAAAGACAGACTTATTGGCTTTGTCAAAGAGTCACAATATCATTGCAATTTCTGCCAATAAACATTTAAATTAATAATTTGTAGTCAAAGCAACGTTTAGCATGTGTTGAGGGTCATTCTTTTAAACTCAAGTCACAAAAGGGAGCCATATTATCAACTTTTCCTGGAGTCATGCTAAAGAGGCTTGAGGAAACATGGTGTTAATTTAAAAAAAAAAGAAATTCTTGGGAGCTTCTGCACTCCCTACAGCCCCCCACCCTACAATACTTACAGAACATAACTGGTTTTGGGCACAACCATGAACAGCAACATATGTGACTATGTCTGTGATGGGCATTATGCGGCGCTCCTTACCAGGAGCAGTAAATTATAAATGAGCGTCTTTTGGCGCTCATCTATTATTCCTTACTGTGTCCTTTTTTTATGTCTTTTATTTTTATTTATGTGGGGGTCCCCGTCCCACCTGGGGCACCACAGCTTGTTTGTTTTTTGTGGGTCACAGGGGAAACTTTTGGATGCATACAGAGGCAAGGTGATACCTAATGTAAGCAAAACTGTTCCGGAGTTGCTTGTGTTCCAGTTTAGGGAGGACCTGGCTTGGCAGTTCGGGCTGGACTGTTTCTTTTGGAGCAGGGTAAAAGCTGATTTGCATATAGGTAGGTACAAACTGAGGTGGTATGGTGAGCAAAAGAATGGTGGGCTGGAGAGAGACTCCTAGCTATTGCCAGTATTTATACTTATTGCAAGCAGCCTCCCATCACCTTTTGTGTGTTTCAGATACCTAACTGTTCTTCACTTCCGAGCCTGCAGTTGGATAGCTAACGGACAAAGCTCTTTCCCCAGTCGATAACTAAAAGGAGTGCTCATCTTTAGATGGGAATATGTGGACTGCTGGCCACTACGAGAGTAACTGAGGGACTGTTATTTAACCTCAAGTGGGCTCCCAATGAATGGTGTTCAGCGTCAAGTGGTTAGCTACTCGAGAACACGCCCAGTACAGTGGATCACTGATGGAGAACAGTTCTCGTTGGGTGGAAAATGAATGGTCAGTGCTTATCTGCTAGTGGATAACACAACTACAGTGGTCATCCTAATTTTAATTGCGAATGATGGTACTCGAGTAAATAATGGGCAGTGTTGATTCTTCAGTGGATAAATGTGTAGGGCAATGCATATCCTCAGGTGATTAATGGACAATATGAACGCTATACTGCACAACAAATGGTAAGTGTTCATCCACGGGGATAACTAAAAAGAGTAGTGCTTCTCCTACAGGGGATAATAAGTGGACAAAGCATTCCTGCAGGTGACTAACTCACGAGCAGTGGTAATTCTCTGGTGGATAATTTCTGGCCAGTCCACAACATCCAGTTGTTAACTATAGCGCAGTGTTCATTATCAAGTGGATAACTCCTAGAAAATGCTCACAATCAGTGGCTAACCACACGAGTGGAATGTCCTAGCCTTCATGTCTGTCATTTTAATAGCCAGGTGGTATTTTCTAGGGGAAAGGTTCACGGAGTGCAGATCTTTGAATTTTTCAGATTTTTATTTTTCTGGATGTTCTAATATATATTGTTTACCTTCTCGACTGTGCCCTTTTTAGTTGGTAAAGCTCTCTTCAGCAAAGCACAAGAAAAAAAACGCCTTTTGATGTTTTGCTGTCTCCTGGGGCAAATTTGGGTCAGCGATGGATTCGGTTATGTTGACATTAATTTATTGTATGATTTTTTTGGCCGGCTGTGGTCTTCACTCACTGTTGAGCGGTGACTGTTGTTATGGTTACACTAGGAACCATCTTCAGAGAATGCTTTATACTCATTCTAATAACAAACAGGGTCAGATCCCATTGAAGTTGTTTTTAATAGCTCTGCCACAAAATTCAAACCAATTAATTTAATTAAACTTTGCACCTTAGTACAACCTTCTGAGACATTTTCCAGTTCAATTGACTTATGTCCTCTCATGAAACTGGTGTTCGACATATAACGAGCCTCTTGACGAAGACTTCCGTATGTATACTCGTACAGAACGTATATCCAACTTTTGTAGTAGATGGGCCTGGAAGTTTTACTTAGATGTAGCTACAACCAGGTTGAATGCATTCAGCATGGCCTGAACACTTCGTTTACTGCACTAGGTTTTCGTCACATTCATAAAATATTGGCAACAAGTTTCCTAGACGAATCCATTTCACTAGCAGCATACATATTTTAGTCTATTCAACCAGCTAAAGCATTCTAGGAGCTGCAGTCTCGACGAAATTAGTTCTACATTTCTGAAAAAATATAATCCGGTCCACTGGAATTATGCGATTTTGCAGGTGCAGGGTTTTCTGTATAATTATGGATTTGCCACATAATCCGTTATCTGCTGCATAATCTGCAGAGTTAAAAAGTGTTTCTAGCTCAAACAGATCAAAAGTTACTAAAACGCTGCATGTTTTGCCACACAAGGAAGGCCCTTTGCCTAGGTTGATCTGTTCTTCTAATCAGTTTCCTTTCTGTTGTTTCTTGCTGAATTTGGGCGTTAAACTGGTACTAATTAGGTGAACTTTTGCAAAAAAGGCACAATAAGGAAGTACAACTATCACAAAATAGGCAGTGCTACACCTCAATTTGCATTTTCTTGCTTTGTAATGTGGTCAACAAGGGCACATAATTTGGTTCTCCCCTGCCGCATAATTCCAGTTGTCCTGGCTATAATGCAGTAATACCCTAAAGTACAACATTGCCATGATGTAGAAAAACTGCAGATTTTAAATTCATCATGGCTTTTCTCATTAGCATAATTACAACATTAACATCTACAATTAGGACACCAGTTTCAACGAATAGCACATTTTAAACTCTGGACTCTGCATGGTGTCTTGTTAGCCATTAACAAAATACCGTGAAAGTTGGTCAAACAGTAGCCCGTTTTCTCATCTTATCATGGCAAATACTGCGCACGAGGAACAATTAATTGATAAGATCCAGTCTGTATTTTCCTGTCTTTTGTTCACTTAAATAAACAGATACGCCGAGAAACAGGCAATGAAGGAGGCAGCGAGCTGGAGGGGTCCTATCACAGTGGATGCAAGTTTGGGGGCCCACGAGTTTCCCAGACAGATGTCGGGTGGGCATGGACTGATCAACTGAGGAAGAGGGGCCAGAGGAGGGTTATGCTACCGAATTTCCTACAAAAGAAATCCACCCCACACAATTCATATGGTACGTTCCAACCAATAAACTTTCTTAAGAGAAGGAATTCTGGGCTGTCCGTCCCATCACCCTTCGGCGTATATACATGGAGCTCTGTGTGGAGTATTCTAATGCACAACGTGTATAATATAGACGAGGGGTTGGCAGCCCCCTCAACAAAGTTTTATAAAACCCATAGCAAAACAAACATCGGAAAAGCTAAAAGGCTAGCAGCCAATGCCAGAGTTGTTGGCTTTGCAACGCTAAGCTTGTCTTATATTAGGCCCTGCTTCCGGAAGGAATTTCAGGGGCGAAGCAAGGAGTTACTTCTAGTATACCGTGACCAGCTTTTCTCTTCTACAAAATGAAGGGCTACCTGAGATCACACAGACAGCATGAGAGGCTAACACGGAGACAAAAGGTTTACAACTTAGGTGTGTTATGAAGTGACTGAAAGGGAACAAGAGACAGACTTCGGCCACTTCAAAATTGCGACATCTAGAAGGATATTTAACTTGTCAGTGCCTAGAAAAGGTCTATTTTCTCTGACTAGCAGCTCTTCAGCCCAACCATGACTTGGAAGAGCCCTTACTTTGTTCATTAAGCCTAGCTCCTTTGCTCGAGCCTTCATCCTGCATGACTGTCAGAATCTCATCATTGGTCCTCAAAGGCAATTCTGAGGTCAAAGGGCAATAAGGAATAGCTTGGCTGAAGGTAGACTCTGGAAGGCCACAAAGAACTTAGGCAGCAAACAGGTGTCTTTTTTAGGCAGAAACCTATAGATTCGCCCTTCAGCTGAAAAAGAGGTATTCAACAATAAAGCGTGTAAACCGTACAAAACATAAAATAGAAAAATCAAGAGCCCACAATTGCTGCTATGGCCAGAAAATGAAGTTGTGAAAGCACAACACGCCTGGTGATTGCAGCAGCGGCGGGCCGTGCAGGTAAGAGTGGTGGGGGTAGCAGGGATATCGACAGACGACCACGAGGGAAAATTAAATAATTGATTTTCCCTCGTTGATGTCTGTCGAAATCTCCCCTTGCGGTGACCTACCACCCCACCGCACTTACCTGCACGGGCCGCGGCTGGATTGCAGGACCTGTCTTCTGATGGCTCATCTCTTCAGAGACAATCATCTCTCCAAGCCAATCCATATACGGTACGCATAACCAGTCCACTAACTTCAGTACTTGGAGAATTCAAACTCAATGTTCCCAATTTACATGAAGCTATGACTAGCCTGCTTACATTTAACTTTCTGAATGAACTCAACTGTTCACATAGAGGAAATCGGATTAAAATAAAGGATATATAACGGTATGTCTACATTGCTGTGGCTGCCCTCATATCAAGGTCCACAGGGGCCACCGGAAGCATTTACCTATGCTGAATCTAAATGGAAATTGTTTACGTAGTCTAGGTTTATCCTGAACATATGGAATGTATTCAGACCCTCCGGGTATACACTGGCCGCTCTCGATTTATTAACTTTGCCTTGCTCATCCATTTGCTGACTGGGTTCCTATGTAACTTGCAACATCCTTAAAACATACAGTAGGGGACTTTCAACTAATTTATGTCGAACCTGGTCAGAGAGAGAAGAGAACCCAAAACAGGAAGACGTGTCCCACTTGAAAGACGTGTTTCAGGAGCAGCAGGAGATCTAGTTTACATTTTGGTCAAAGCTAGTAGCTGTTAAATAGCTGAATGTGCGAAATATCTTCAATAAGTTTTAGCAATGTGATAACACGAACAGAAACAGATGTTTGTCAACTTGGGTCCTGCATCTACCAGCGTGGCTCAATATTCAATAACTCATACACCCTTACAAATGGGCCTACAACCATTGAAGAAACTAGCTCAAACTCCTAACAGCCAGAAAAGAAAAGAGTTTGTTCTGGGCAGAGGAGGGTTAGAAAGGACTCGATGATCCTCCTATTCAAAGCAGAGGATTAGCTCAGGCATCAAAAGTATGCAATAATACGTCCAACTTGAGAGACAGCAAATTACGTATGCAATGCATAGCTGCTACCCACTCCTCCACGTATCATTGGTTACACACATCTGGACATATGAAGGTTAACGAGAACAGCTGTTCTACTAATTGCAATGGCGAACATTTTCACAGAGAACCCAGACTCAGGCCAGGCTTTGAAAGTAATGCACGTTTTACTGTTACTCAGCATTTTTGTTACCTCCCAGTGGTACAATCTCATAGTGCTGTGAGCTTTACGAGGACTGTTCTTGAACGGAACTAGGTTTACATTTAAAGCAGTGTGATTGTATGCCGGAAAGTTGTGGGTTTCGCTGGTGTCAACAAAGTATTCAATTTTGAGACAATAACACCAAACCAGAATTACTGTAGCCATGCTGTCAAAACATAGTCACTGCTTTATAGAACTTACAAAAGTTAATTCAGCTATTCTCATAAAACGCGCCTCGTGATAATATACATATATAAGAAGCAATATAAAAAGCTGTGCTGAAGGTTGCAAAATTATAAGCAAACTATTAAACGAGTGTGGGATACACTTTGCATCTTCTCCCACAGATATATCAGTGTCCATGCTCTGGTGGTGCGCTATGTACAACTTTCCAGGCACGCCCCTGTCAACACTAGCGATTCTATTTGAACCGATAAGAGGCAACAAACACGGAAAGGGCGGTATACTGGGGAAGGCGGAAAAGGTCATGGCAGTTTATCTGGGAAAAGGGAAGTGGAAAGGGCGGATGATAAAGAAATAGGAGAGATTAAGGGACAACAATGTTAACGGCCAGGACACTTCATGAGAGAATAGAGGAGGGGGTTGAGTGGATTTGTTCAAAAGAAAAAAAAATAACCAATAGATGGTACAGCTGAAACGAAGACAATAGGAGGCGATAAGGCGAAAAAAGAAAACAATCTATATTTCCAGGATTGTCTTTGAAGCATGTGAGAAAAGTGTATGCTTCTCAATTGAGGAAAGATGACTTACCTCAAATTTTTGCAATGAATATACATTCCAAACAGTACCACCATTAATAAACTGGATACTTTTACTCATCACAATTCTGTAATAGCTATGGGGTAGATCGAGCTCAAAAACTCACTTTCAGAAGCGCTAGCTAAATTAAACTAATCTATACTACTCATACGCGCAACATTTGCCCAAAGGACACAGCATGTCACGTTGGCTTTTTCAATCGCAGGTTGAGTTAAAGCAGGCCGGCAGTCCTGCTGTCCCTGGACAGATAACAGCCCCTATAATCCTCTGGCCTGGTTTCGGCAGGTCACGACCCCCGTCGGCTGGATACCCACCGCTGGAGGCCTCGCCGGCTCCTGAGGCAGACACATCGCTGGAGACCCACGGCCGCCGCCGCTGACCCAGATGGAGAGGGGCCGAGGGAGCCAGATGGCCGCCGCGTCTGAGGAGCCTGTAATCCCGGGCAGCGACTGAGCGGCCGCGGACACCGGAGCAACAACAGGAAGAGCGGCCCTACAATGGCAGGAAGAAGGCCAGCTCCGCCTGGGCCCCTGCGCCGGGCTCCGGGTTTAGCATTCCTGGCCCGGCGCCCCCTGGCGGCGACTACGCCTCGGCAGCTCCGTGCGTCAACTTCAGGACAAGGACAAGGACAAGGACAAAACGCCACCGCCGTCCGCCTGGTAAAACCGGCCCGCGACTATGGATCCGGCCCTAATCCGGAGCCGAGAGTGGTCCGCCGACCTCATGCTGGCAGTAAACAGAAGGGGAGCCCGTCACACTTTCTCCACAGAGCTCCGCCCACCCCCTGCCCTCTGTCGAAAAATGTGTCACCGAAAACACTGACAGCAAACCAGCTCGTCAGATTAATGGAGATTAAAAATAAAACAGCCACAATGCCGTTCCGTCTGAGCCGGGGGACACCTGTGCGATCAGGCGCGGGGAGTCCTTGAATGACTAACCCCCTCTCCTGCTTGCACAGCTGAGACCCGGCGGAGTGTGTCACTAGTAAACTTGTATTCACAATAGGCTGCAGTACACAGAGCAACACCCGGCCCCGCATTCAAGCTGGTACTGCACATGCCTGCACCGGTCCCTAGAGACGCTAAGTAAACCCCCACTCTGTGTAACGAAGGCTGTTGTATACGATAATCCACTTTTACCTCACTGGTTACCTTAACCACTTGGTGGAATGCGATGACGAGGTAATATGAGCACGAAACATTCCACTGTTGTAATGGGCGCCCAGAAAACGCAACCGTGTAAACCCTGCACGCAACCGCACGCCGTCACTGACACTGAGGGGACGTTGAATACAGTGACAGCAAATACCCCCGGAGATGTCTAACCGTGTCCTACAGCCTGTTATCATGCGAGGACATTTGTAACTCATTCTGTCAACCTTGCACGGGTGAAAGTCTATGAGCGATCTGCAGGTAAAAGATCACTGCAACATGTGGATTAAGCTACTCTGAGTCTCTCTATTGATGCAGCCCCGTTGGGCTCTAATGTAAACAGGTGGACTGCTGTTCGACTCTATTTATGGCCAAAGCTAACTGGGCTCCTCATAAATATGTTTTTAATTCCATACTCAACAATGTCTAGCGTTGGTCGAACTCCCTCTGAATTCGTCACTGGATATTCAGAGATTTGCCCTTGGACCTTATGCGGTGAAGACATCTAGCTTCAATTCACCTGTTCATTGAATTCTGGACTTAGTCTTGGTTTTGTTCATCTGAACCCATTTGGCTGTCACACCTGAAAACAATGACGTGTCAAAGTCCAAGCCTGGAACTGTTGTGCCCTTTTAGCATGGGATATTGTTTTACCCCAGGATATCACATTAGTTATCACAGGTCATCTGGGACTCCAAAGAGTGATACAGATTTGAAGCTCCCCAAAACATACTACCATCAAATTCATTGCATGATTAAAGCCCTGTTGGGGAGGGACAGACACCGCAGTGATTGTACTACCGAATATCGACAGGAAGAATATAGACATACAAGAATATCTGGGACAGAAAAATCGAGGGAAAATATTGAAATGTGAGCCCTAACAAGGGGAGTATAGATTTGCTATTCCTAACCCTGCATCTACATACCTTGAAGATATATGTATCACATAGATACATATATGTGGAGGTAGGGATAGAAAATCTACACTTATATGCTGATATTTTTTCAATATTTTGTCAATGATATTTAGTACTCTCAATATTCTGACTTCGATATTTAGTATGCACATGCACCACAGTGCAGTGTGGTCCATACCATAAATATATGTCTGTGAATCTCCACACTTGCAATAGCTTTAACATAGTGGGTCTAGAGCGGGACTCAGTTGATGGAGACATCTCATTTGGGTCTATTTTTTAAATACTACATTTGGTAATAATGCTAAAAGAATATTAGAAACGGGTCACATTTTGCAGACTCTCACTGCTATGCTCCCAATGAAACACAGGCTTGAACTGTTTCCAAGTGTGGAAGTTTGGAGAACCACTTTCAATGACCTGAACATTTGAGTGCTTCAAAGGTTATCTGAACAATTCGACCCCGGCCTATGAACAACCTAAACTTACTTTTCTAAAAGTTGAAAGGTTTGAGTACAAATGAGTACAAATATTTTTGTGATGGCTTGCGGCAGTATATTATAGACAGAATAACCAGAATGCATGAGGACATCGTATGAAGCTTCAAAGTCCCTTCCAACCACATCCCAACCCAAGCTAAATGAAGTCGAGCAGAACCTCAACCAATCCTCGCATTGTCAACTAAACCACCCTCCAAGTCATAAAAGGCTACAAGACTCAATCAAGAAAAGAGCTAAGACTCTCATTACACACAAGTCAACATCTCACCCACCATCCCATATCGGCCAGACCCCCCTCGCCCCACAGCAGGCAAACACCAGGGAGGGTAAACAAATAAACAAAAGATATGGGTAGCCAAATTGAAACGGTTTCTCAGCATGTTCCAGCATTAGTTATTCTACCACAGTGCGACAACAAGCTCCAACCCTACCATAGAAACAATTAGCAGTTGGGTGGTGAAGACAGCCATCAGTTCCACCATTGACTACACAAACTCCCTACATGTATGCACACAAACCATCAGATGTAATGATTCAAAATGATTTCATGTGCTACATCATACCGGTAACAAGAAGCAAAATCCCTAGTACTTCACATTCCCAACCCTGAAGACACCACTGGAACCAAAGTACCGTTCAGCATCCTCAGCCTTATCTGCAAATGCATTCACAGAAGTGCCTAATACCTCAATGAGAAAATAAAATATTACACACAGCGATGCTCCCTGTCCTTATCAACCCCACCCACCCCAAAAAAAGACAACTTCTACTCTTAATATCTCAATACTAGGTCAATATTTCGTGTACAGACAGTGAGGCTTCTAATTTGTATATATTTTCTAAATCAATTGTCCACTACTTCAGTCAAGAAAAGTAACTTGCAGCAATACAGGTCATGATACCACGTTACCACAAATATACCTGCTACTTAAAAAGACGTGTGCCAAGTTCACAGATCAGCTAATGCTACAGACAGAGAACAGGAGTTTCTATTTTCAAATGTAATGGTATTGATTTGACCGACCTTGGAAAGAAAGACAGCTGATTTATTTGTCTGTCCTGGGTTCAAATTTATGACTAGCAGACCGCAGCATATATCAGTGACGAGTGTTTAACTCACTGAGCCACGTGACTGGCTAAATGGAGTTCCAGGTTCACATATAGGCAGCAGAAATTGATGTGATTGGCAGGATTGAAAGGGGCAGTAAATCCAGCAGTGACGATGGTGAACCATACTGCACGGACAATTCACACTGACTTTACAGGAATTCAGAGGCACACAGAAATATTTTTAATGCCAAAAGAGATCAAGGTCATCTAACTACCTCCCCATTTCATCCAACACAAAATATTTTAGCACTACCTGCTAATATCATCATTCTCAATCCATGTGCACTTCAAGCTCCTTATTTATTTTCTTTTTTTTATATTCTTTACCTTATTTGTTCAACTTAACGCTTTCCTCCCTCTCCATTTTTCTCCTTACCTCTTTTGTCCCCCTTCATTTTAAAACTGTGGGGCATATTATCAAGGGGGTTTATCTCCGCTTTTTTGGCTTTAAAAGCCAAGAAAGCGGAGATAAAATGATCTCCCTATTACCTAGCTGTCGCTAACACCAGTTAGCGACAGCTAGTAGGAGATAGCGACCATCTTGGGCCCCACTTTGCATGTCAGTGATATTTATCACTAATGACATGCAAAGTGGGCGTGCCAAGATGTTAGCGACTGGAAACAGTCGCTAACATCGCTATCTCCTATTACCAACTTTTGGAGATATTCGCGCTAAGCGCAAATATCTCCAAAAACTAACACCTGCCCTGAGCAGTTCTTAGCCATGTTATCCAATGGGAGGTGGATAACATGGCTAAGAGCATTAGCTCGGTAATGCATGAATATCGCTGACTTTTCAGCGATATTCATGCATTGCGGCCGTTTTTTATCGCATTTGCGATAAACCTTGATAATAGCAAGGTTCATCTGCGATCATTTCTGACGATGCTTAGCGTTAAAAAATTCGTTGCTAAGCATCGTTAGCGATAAATATCGCTTAACGTTGGTAATATGCCCTATGTTCCCATGCCAAGATTCTCTTTGGGATCCACAATCTATTGATTTTGTTAAAAAAGCACTTAAAAAAAAAGTGAATTCATATATATATATTTTAACTTTTCTTGCTTTACCTTATTAAATCCGGAATCACTGGATTTATGCACTTCTTTAGGAATTGCATTTCCACATAATTATCAATTTGGTCGGTGTGCCACATATTCCATCATTTTCTGAAAAAATTGCAGAGTTTACTTTTTTTTTTAAGGGAGAGCGTTTCTAGCTCAGACAGATCAAACGTTTTATAAACGTTGCCACACATGTAGCCACTCAGTGGCGGGCCCTTTTCAGAGGTTAAGTGGGCACATTTCATTTGACTCATTGCTATATTTGGGTGTTAAGTTGATACCAACAAGGCGAAACCTTAGCACAGACCGTGTTAACAAGTGTATAAATTACAAAGCAGTGATGGCCACAATAGCTGCCACGTAATTTGCCGCTTTTTGCTGCATAATTTAGTCAAACCTTCCACAAAGTTTGGTTCTCGTCTGCTGCATAATTCCAGTGTCCATTTTATCTGACAATTTTATTTTGTTAAATTTGTTTTTACAATTAATGGTTTTCCCATTATTTGGTTCTCAGAAATGGTTATTTTGTTTTTCTACGCACTCAATGAGGGTTTGTTAATCTAGGTAGGAAACAGATTAGCACAAGTGGAAGCGACCAGAGGGCTCTGCCCAGTGCCTGATATCACGCACTTGGGTGGTCAAGTAGTAATCAAGAAGGTTTACTTAAACAGAAAGGAAAGCTAAGAAGGGGGACCGGTCTGATAGGGAGCAGGTCAGGGGGATTAGAGATTCTAGGTCCTGGTAGATCAGCCAATTGCGTTGGATTTCTGAGATCAGGGAGCAGCAAAATATCTTGAGTTTTAGCTAAACCCAAGAGTAACAGGCCGGGCTGGCCTAAATTTGTTGATGTGTCTCAAAATGTTGAACGGATAAGAGATTCTCTGACTCACAAAAGTAAACTATGAATATGGCATCTCCCTAACCTGCCCCCCTCCCTGAAAAGAAACAGTAGCGTATTGTTACAACAGAAGCAACAAGACTTCTTTGTACCAGGGAAGGGAACAGGCACCAATCCCTTTGGTTGTTAAACTAGAAAGTCATATTGTTCTGATGTCAAATCTGTCAATCACTTCCTGCTTACATTCCTGCTACAAACCCATGCTCTCACTAGCTAGGACGGAGGGAGGTAGTCTATTGACCATGCACTCTTTAGTAGCTGCAACTGCAGCCCTGTGAAAGACCGGATCCACTTGAGGTGAGTTCAGAGGCATAGAGAGCGCCGTGAAGTAAACTTAAATGCCTCTAGGCACATACCGAGGAAAAATGTTGGCATTAGGATTAGATGAGGTGAGTTCACAGTATCGTTGTGAGGGCCAGCCACCAAGTATTCCATCTGAAGTCCCACACAGTTCAAACGCAACAAGTATGCAAGTCTTTAAACCTTATGTAACTCCCGCCTCCCGTTCGCTCACTCCTCTTCAAAGGAACAACTAACCTAGAGAGTCCTATATTATATTGTACCTCCTCGTTAGTCCATCTGATCCCTCTATTCACTTCCCTCTATGCCACCCACTCAGGAACTTCTTTCCTCCACTCATTTACTTGTATCTGCCTCTCATCATTAATCACTATTTTATTTAGGTCCGTCTTGACATCCCAACTGTCTGTATGATGTATTGTTACCAATTCTTCATAATATACTAGAGTCAGCTTTGACTCCACCCAGAGGAGTTTTACCCTCTCACATGCTATTGGCTGCTTAGTTCATCAACAAACCTCCTAATGAGTGTTTGCAAGGCCATATAGGAGGGACTATTTTACAACTCAATATTATTCGCGGTCACACAAATTCTTTGGCTCATAGATGGATTATGAACAGAAAGCAATCGTTTTTTAATTTTAGATGGGTTTTTTTCATGCCCTAAACAAGCGAGACATATTAGCTTTGCTATTTCTTGTTGTTAACCTTTGCAATAATTGGTTCCTCCCACCCACAATGTACATGTGTTAAAACGCCCACTTTTCAGACAGTGTGATATAAATTACTGACCAGCATCACATGTCCATCTTTACACAGACTTCAAATACCACCTGCCACTCACATTTTGCTTGTAACCTCCCACCATCCCCTTCGTTATCAGCCACTAGACCCTTCCGAACCGAACACCAGACCCAACCTCCAGGCAGAAAGGGACAACACTTTCTGCACACTACAGCATAAAGTGCGGTGAAGACCACTGACGAAAGGACATCCATGTTACTTTGAGGAGTTAATATAGCATGCATTATGTTTTAATGTCCAATGGGGTGCACAACTCACAAAGTCCAGTAGTCAATTGTAGATGGAAACATATAATTTCTTTATTTTAAATCGTGTTAAAAAACATCACACATAGACACTCCAGCCAACGCGTTTCATTCCCATACTGGGAACTTCATCAGGGCAAATGGAAGAAGTGACAGATGGTTTGAGTCTGCCGTCGCACATTCGGAATTATCCATGTGTAGCAGTTATTGATGAGGTACGTTCACCCAAAATATATGTGCGTCTGGCATGCATGCATTACGTTAGTGCCATGAATTTACTGCACCAATGGGTAATAATGGGGTGCTTTCCAAATTTGTTGTTAAGAGTTTCTTTGCAAAGCAGATTACGATCCGGGCTCTGAGCCCTCAGTGGTGACTTTGGGTCTGTTTCTCTGTTAGCTGAAACTTCTAACTTCAGTGATATGCGGGTCCCTGCAATGAAACGGAATTCTGCAGTACTGTGGCACGTTCGTAGACAACTGAACAGCTCTGCCTTTGTCCATTCATTTATAAATGTTGACAATAAGTCAGATAAGGGGCAAAGCACCCCATCTCTGGCTTTGCCAAAGTACAGAATCCCATCATCGTTGAAAAAACGTATAATAGGAAACATTTAATATAACAGTAGAGGTCGCTAGACACTGCGTAATATATGTCTATGTAGTGTTGAGTCTTAAGTCGCAGCAGCAAATTCAGAGTGTCTCTCTTGAGGTCACACAAAGTACTGCATTGGCCAAACTTTAACCGTATACTATGCAGTCCTGCCAACTCGCACAGCGTCACTGGCTTCCACACAATATTGGCTCCCGTTACACAGTCACCTGGTGCAGGGAAGGACAGTTGAAAACCCCTGCAATGAGTGGGCTTCCAGCTTGTCTTTGGAGGCCCAGGGGATCGGATGTCCACTAAGGGGTGTGAAAAAACCCGAAGTCATCAGTGATAGCCCCAGCAAGCTTTAGTTTTTTGTGTTTAGGGAGGTGTGAAATTGGTGGGGGACGTCCAATAGTGTCTCTCAGGCAGTTCTCAGCATGGAGCCCCGCCCCCTGCACTCTGCGGTTGGCCGGTCTGAATACCACCCAGGCACCCACCCACACATCAGCTTTCCTCAAATTGAACATAGAAACCGAGCATGGCTTTCAACAACTTACAAGATCACCAACCACACAAGCTACAGATTGCACAGCACTGGACAAGGCAAGCATTCACACAAGCTCCACTTACACCCAGTTCGCACAATGCACTACATAGCCACACCACGAATATGCTATACAAGTAACAAAACCACTAAATGGCCATATTTTGGTGGACTTATCAATGTAGCATGGCTGAGGTGTTATTAGCTTGTTTACTACCAAACGATTCACTTTTGATACACTTGCCCAGATGAAACAATTTTAATGACCAAAAATGTATAGTTTCAAAAACAAATATTCATAACAAGTTCATTATCATGCAAATGTTACATTCTACACACCTGCAAACAGTATGACCACTGGCTCCTCTGTGATTAGGTCTGATTTGATACACAGTTGTCAATACCTACTATTACAAATTCTCTAAAATCTACATAAAGTGATTTTTTGTCCCACCCAGAAGAGTCTTTCTCTCTTTCTCTCACCTCATGCCAAGGGCTATTTGGTGCATCATTCCACCTTCTACTCTAGGTACATGTCTTTCAACTTTTTTTTAGAACTCTTAAGGTGTTTGAAGACCTCAACCAACTATGCCAATCTCTTGTTTTTCTAGAAAGTGTATCAGTGATACTCAGAGTACGGCCCAGGGGCAGCATGCGGCCCACTCCTCAACAGCAACACTGGGCTTCTTCTTACTCGACTCAACACTAACATCAAGAAGATGTTAAGTAAACATGCAAGCATTTATTTAAAGGGTAATTGATGTTAAAGAAAGGAAGTAACTAGGGTGTCTTGTACGATTATTTTTAGAAACACTTTGCTTTTTAAAAATATCTTGTTGCAAAAGTGTAAAAATACGATGAATGCTCTTTAAAAGGAATATTAATTCTCCACGCCCGACGAAAATGCCAATAGTGAATCAAGAAGCAAGTCAGTTGCTACGTGCGCTCTTTTCGTGGCCTGAGTTTCTAATATACATGAACAACATTATAGTTTATTAAATCAAACATAGGAGAACTTTTTGTACATCGCAAATCCCGAAGTCATGTATTTTGATGTATTTTATTTGCTAATGAAGAAAAGGGAGATTAAGTGAAAGAAAAGAATTGCTTAGGATCACAGTTTGGTTACGTAGGGAAGCCATGATTAATCCCACGTTTTCTGTTTTCACACCGTGCAGTTAACCCATTAGATATACATGCTTTACTTCCTCTACACCCAATTTACTGCTAATCCCCTCCACCAAACCCCTCCCGCTACCTTGGTCGGCATTAATAGGGCACTCGGTCACATCACTGGCCAAATCTTTTGGCTCCTGGGAAAATCTTTGTGAGCACCTATGGTGTAGATGGAAATGTATATGCGGTGTGTTTGAAGAATTCAGTTGGCAGTGAAATACAGTAGGTAAAATGCACCACAGAACACATTATCGTATTTACAAATATATTTGATTAATATATCAAAGCAACATACACTTAAGTTAATATAACTATGCTATGCTTAAGGATCATGCATCTGAAACTTGGGAGTCACTTGGGTGTTCTCAATAGGTGAGCCGAGAATTGCAGTCGCTCATACAAGTACTGTAGGACATTACAATGAGCATAGAAGAAAGACAAAAGCCTGGACTAGATAGAAAATGACATGTTTTCTGCTACGCTCTAACCTCTTATTGGCTGTGGTGCTCAGTGGACTCCTCCTTATACCATGCGTTCCAACTATGCTGTTCCCACCCGGTCACCCTTCGGCTGGTCCGGGCCTGGCCTTGAAAAGACATTTCCATCACTAGATAAGGTCTTTTCCAAAAACGGCATAACCAGACTTCACTACTACAGTAACACACACCATCAAAAAGGATAGGGGCCACAAAGTGGTGCATTGAAACCAGAGAACAAGGCACTTAACTTTAATTCCTCAAGCACCAAGCTCTTATCGCTGCTGCAAGGTCTTAGAGGAAATTGAGGTACATTTTGTGCGCATGATGAAAGCTCGAATAAACTATTTAATCCACCATCAAGACGGATATTCACATCCTAAGGAAAGGTAAACATTGCATCTTTCCGCCCATTGTCTCTCCACGGGGAGACATATCAAAATCCTAAAATAGACATAGCGCATCACCACTCGACTGTGAGAGGGGCTTGCAGAAGCAACACCAGGGAAAGGGCTAAGAATGGAAAGGCATCTAGTTATGTGACGTTGTTAGAAAAAAAATATATATATATACATTACAGCAACCAACCACCAACAGTAACGAGCAAGGACTGCCTAAGCAGGTTGTCACGAATGTAATATTACTTCTTAAAAGAACAGGACTTTCCACCCCACCCTCTCATCCTGGTGCACGCAGAGCATCATTTCTAATTACACAGATGAAAATAGAAGCGCTGCAGACGAATGCCTGCGCTTGTTATGCAACCCAGCAGGCATCTGGTAATGCCGCCTTATGTTCCAGGAATGAATTAACGACGCCATTGCACTCTCTGTGCTGGTTTTTCATTGGAAACAGCAGTTTATCTGGGCCTGACTTGTTATCATCCTTCCATGGAATTTCTCTAGAAATAAATAACTTGAAAAACGCCACTAAAATAATTTACCAGAACATAAGCATTTTCCTTACCAAACTGCCCTAGACCCACAGAGTGGGTTGTTTTCTGTGCAGTACAGCAGTTTTACTGGCAGTAAATGTAGGGACACGGTTTTATGTCCACAAGTTTTTGAACTCAATCATTTTCCAGTCCCACTGAATTTTAGTGCTATTTATGATTTGCCCTTCCCTTTAATACAACACCAACAAATACAAATTAAAGGCAAGCAAGCACTCCAAAAGACAATATACGTAAACCTGTAGTCATTTTTGTGGTTCAATGAATATTTGGTTCGCGGTGGAAGCAGGAGTTTGGAGTTCTAATACCAGTTCACTCACTGGATGAAACTGCGTGATCCTGTGCAAATTACTTTACCCTGTGCTTCAGTTACTTCACTTGATGAAACTGGGGGTGCTTGAACACATTCTGAACATCCACATCAGTGTGAGATTTCCCACCCTTTAAGGACACGGTTAAGTGTGATGGGACTTGAGACTTTGGATGAGAGCCAAGCAATAAGTGAAGATTTGGGTGCGCCTCAGCAGGACTGCAGTTTTCTTCCATTGGTAGAGTGGGCCAGGGAGAAACTTTGCTGAGTAAAGCTGAGGATCACCGCACACGTTTAGTGCTAGTTCATAACAGTCAAACCAAGCATAAGAATGGAAAAGTTCAAGGCAAACCACAAGCGTCCCCATTGCACACCTCAGAAAGCACCAATTCAAACTAACACAAACAATCTTAAATAATAAACCAGACTATATTCCATTGAGTGCTGGAGTAGGAATAGATACTGTGTTTCTCGATATCTAAAATCCTGAACGGTCCATTCAGGCCTGAACATGACCCAGTCTACCTGCACCACCATCAAATTCATATCACAAATTTTCCAATAGGTCAGGGATGCCTTTGGTGCAGATCACAAATAACCAAAAGATCCTTCATCTAATATTAATGTTCATATTCATTTATTATCCCAATGCAAAATGTTCAGGCTCAAGCTCTTAAAATACTCCTCCCCAACACGTGTTTCATACCTGAAATATTCTCTTTTAGGAACTTCATCAGGGCATTCCCTAATTTAACTTGTTCATCAGGTGAAAATTATTATTTTACCTACACAATTGCCCCATGCACACACACACACACACTTCAGCATCATTACATAATGGGCTCCAGCCTGTACCGTGCCACCTGCACCTCCTGCAGACCTGCCCTGAAAATGGGTGCCTTCTGCTAGAAGGCTAGTAATGAGGTAATCTCTCCTCACCTGGTCACTCGGCTCGCCCTGCAGCGGAGAGCTCCCGCCTTCGAAGGGTAGATTATTAGGCCCAGAGAGCACCATTCTTTGTCAGACCTGACAGCACAGCTCCCGCCCTGACAGTTAAAAATAGCAGCACCATGTCACTGCTTATCATAATGATATGTTTACTTGGCTCTAATGATTAGGAAAGCTCCTGGGACGTGGCTGATTGTACACTGAAGCATTATAAATGCTTGATTGGCAGTCGGCATAGTTAACAGGACCCAGCTGTTAGATCAGTCCCAGGCCCCACTGTTTATATCTCATCATTCCCTCCATGTGCTGCACTTTGATTGGTGCAAAGCGAATT
Organism: Lissotriton helveticus; assembly: GCF_964261635.1. Lineage (NCBI taxonomy): Eukaryota > Metazoa > Chordata > Amphibia > Caudata > Salamandridae > Lissotriton > Lissotriton helveticus. Next base: position 748,666,188 of record NC_136069.1, on the reverse strand, counting down.
ACTAATGAGGAATTTTCTTTGATTGGTGCAAACAGAAAAACCAATGAGGAATTTTTATAATTTGCTTCAGGGAAGGCTGGTGGACAGAAGGAAGAAGAAAATATATTAAAAAAAAAATCTCTGTTCCAATTAAGCTGTCAACAGGTACTAAAAGAAGAATTTTCATCTTTTGATCTACTCATTTTGCAGTCTCCGCTTTTTGCTCATCCAATTATGAAAACAAAATAGACAATACTGTACTGGCTACGTTTGCAACACTGCAAACACAGTGGTAAAGAAGAACCCCAGCAAGAGAGCTTCTGCACGCAGTAGTTCATGAAGGCCACATCTGTACTTCAGATTGCACTGGGAAAGGTGGCAGGAAACTAAAAGCCAATTTTAAGAAACAGTGCCATAGAAGTACCACCTTTGAGCTGAAAGTGAGGTCTCATGCTATTAACACTTGTCTGGGCCGAAGTTTCACCGCTGTAGAACCAGTTTAGACCCTAATCCCTGTTTAACTTTGCAAAAGCTTGCTTCTCAGTGGCACCGCTTGTTGTGCTTTCTTTTAGTAACTTTTGATCCCTTTAATCTAGAAGCACATTATTTCTGCTGAACTCTGCACATTCGGCTGCAGATGATATTTTTGATGCAAATGTGTAAATCCATCACTACGCAGAAAACGCAGCGGCTGCAGAATCACATTTTACCAATGGCCCAGACCACAATCTAGCCTGCACACATTTTGACCACTGGTGTCATCAAATTTCAACAAATGTGTGAAGAAAGGGACACAAGGGACGGGTGGGCACATATTGGTGTGACTTTTAGTACAATATTGCCAAAAGTCATGTTTCCTTCTTGCTAAACGCAGTGACATCAGCAATTAAAAGCCCTCGAAGCCCACAATAAGTGCAATCACAAACTGGAGCACACATTTACTAACCAAATCTTTATTTCATTCTTATGCTCACAAAGTTAAATATGTGAATATGTTAACACTTTATTTGTTTGATTAATATAAACTTTTAAAAATCAATGCATAATTTAATTTTGAGTTACCTTTCACCAGTCAAGGAATACTCATAATACATGGGATTTTGCAATCATTTCATAAAAGCCCATCTCAAATGTCTTTAAAATTGGCGGTTGTAAAGAAAGGACGTCAGAACTCAACTATAATAAGTTATTATAGTCGAGTCCTAACGTTACTATGCCTGCTGCCAGAGCCAACATCGAAGGTGAAAGGCAGGTCCGACCACAGAGCATAATTAAAGCAGCAGTTTAAAACAACATAAGCAAAATGTTGCTTTTCTTTCTTATGCTCTATTTTTCGGAGCTTACAGTGACAAGCAGAAAGAACGTTTATTTTGTGCACTCCTTAGATAATATAGAAAGGTTAGTGTAATACAATACCACACGTACACTTCTTTACAAATAGCTACATTATGGGCTTACTACAGCAAGACATAAATCCTGAAACAATTATTTTAAGCCATAGTGCATGGATTCTATATCGCTTTCAATACATACTGGACAGTACAGTGAAACACAAAAGGCGGCTGTCCCTGCTGCATTGAAATTATTAAAGTTCTTTGCTTAGCTAAACTATAATATATTTTTATAAAGCATCAAAAGCCATGTTGGTTTGAACATTAACAATGACAAGTCAAATTAAAGCTGGTTATTCTTTCATATATCTGTGGTATTGGGTAGCTGTTCCTGAGGGTGAATAGTCAGGGATAGTTTTCCACTGGGATTAAAACACAATGATGCACAGCTTAAAACGTGTGAAAACAACATGTTCCAAAAATGCTCATCACAAACGGCATTGCAGCAAACTGGACTTCAGTAACTGATAATGCGTGCGTCATGCACATCATATGTCTGTAAAACGTACTGTACAGCAGCTATTCACAGGGCACGGCCCACAGTCTGCGGTGTGAAGTGGCAAGTACTCACATTTCGATCTAAGAAGACATTCAAAGGATGGCACTACTTAACAGATTACAAAAGTAGTCAAACTTGAGTAGATAGCTCATTCATAATGCATTGTGATGCTTTTGTTAGGAAGATTTTGGGTTTGATTGAACATGGAACATTCTGAAAACGAAATGTTTTTCTGTTTAACATCAATTTTCCTGCGCACGCAAGGGGCTCTGGGAGGTTTCATGTGCGCTTGTCGCTGAACAATCACTTTCCTTCCTGGATATTGTACAAAGCCATAAATTATGTGGTTCCAACACTAGCACTTTTACTGGAGCTCTTGTAACTCAAGATGCAACAGCAGTCGAAAGTGTAATCTTGGGCCTTATGAGTACGTCCCAGGATGAAACCTCCAAATCCTGGTCCCAGACACCCTGGCAATATGTGTCAGCGAAAGCCACGAGCCACCTTCCGCCCTTTTATTTATACCCTCGGGCTGTGCCCAGCCCATCGGATTGAGAATGGATACATATTAACATAGAGGCTCCCTACATCCCTCCCATCTTTTAGAAAAGAAAAGAAAATATACAATACGACATCCCTCCCATCTTTTAAAAAAGAAAAGATACAATAAGACATTATAGGCCCACAAAGTCTTTCAGTCTCTGGCTGGGGGTAGGGTTTGTTCGCAGGCAGTATTTCTGACTTATGGGAGCCCTCTCAGCTCCAGTTTCTTCATTGTGTCTCCCAAAAACGGTGCTTTCTGGACGGTGGGTAAGTCCTGGACAACAGTTGATGATTGCCTACAGATGTAGGTATCTCTCTCCTCTCTCTGGTCATGTAGTGGACCATCGATTCATTGGGTTGTATTTGGCCAGATGTGCCCTTCATCCAGCCCTATGTCTTTATCAGACTCTTGTTTCTGTGATCCGGTTGTTCAATGCACTTCTTTGAACCATGAAATGTTCCGCACCACCATGTGGAGCCAACATCTCAAAATCACCATGGTACCATCTAGCTCGATGGCCTCCCAGACCTCGGGCGATCTTTCAAGATCACTCAAGCCCCAGCCTGCAGGGTGGGTATCCTCCTAGCCGATTCCGGCTGGCTTTGTCGTTCATTATCTGACTTCTTCTCTGTGTCGCTTCCACATTGAGCTCCGCCGGCTGACATCCTTGTTTCCAGGATGCTGTTCCTCCGGGGCCACCTGGATTACATGGTGTGGGGACAGATATCTTTTCGATAACTCCTCGTTTCTCTGGATCCTGTATTTCCTCCCCACAAGCAGCCTTGGATGAAAAGGAACACTCTAGTGTCTTAGCAAGGTGGGCTGGACAGAGTAATCTATGTGCGGAGACATTTGTTGCCTAGGCCCTGGAAAAACTGTGGAAAGTTCTTCAGCAGATCATCCACGTGCGAGTCATGCACCTGCTTTGCAAAGAATACTAATTCCGAATCCACTTTGGTATGGCATCCGAGTAGCATGCCTTTCTGGCCTTCTGCCATATGCGACTTGGCTCTGATCAATCGATCCTTGCACTTGTGTCCACCCCTACGGTTCCTCTGAGGCACAGGAGCTCTGTACCCCCATATGTGTATGTTTTTTCCAGGTTCTTTGTGAGGGGGGGACGTGTTATCTGTTTTTCATACTGTTCAGAGTCCATCAAGTTGAGCGCCCCCGTGTCTATGATGGCAAGCACTGGGGTGTAACAGTGCACGTGGGTGTGGGGGTCGCCTCTTGCGGCCAGGTCTCACCGCAAACGACATCATCGTCATAGAGTTCAGCGTTGGCTCCCTGGGAGAAACCAGGTCTGAGTGTTCTTCCAGTGTGATCACGGTTGCGGCTGATCTCTTGGAGTGCTTGCTCCCAGGTCACTGTTTTCCACTTCTGCATACCTTTGCAAAGTGGTTGGGCTTCCCACATTTCAAACAGGCATTTCCTTTTGTTGGGCATACTCCTGGGTGCTTGTGTTCTAGCCCAAAGTTACCACAGCCATCTCTCCGCCCTCTGGCATTCTCTCTTGGCCGCATCACTCCTGGACACCTTTGTATGGCCTCCACACGCTCCTCTTTGATGTTCAACCATCTCTGGGTCGCCAAGGCAGATTGCTGAGCGCCTCTTGCATCGCAACTGCACGACTGTGTAACAGTTCGTGCAAGTGTGCTAGGATTAGGATCTCATCTAAGGAGATAGCTGGTTGTCTTAGGATGAGCTACCTAAAGGAGATAACTGGTTGTCTGAGGATGAGCTGCCTAAGTGCCGCGGACTTGCACAGTTGGATGACTTGTGCACGCATTTCCTCATGTTAATTAAAAGCGGTGCATATGCTGGCGAGCTTCCTTAGCCAAGCATGTCCACAGATTCAGGGGCAGTTTGTTTGGCCTGGCGCAGCTTGAAAAGTACGTAATCTGGGTTACGTTGTGGGTTGACGTGCCTATTAAGGGCAGCGATTGCAGTGTTGTAATCTGCGTCCTCCCCCATATTTGGTAGGTCTCAAACAGTTTGTACAACTCTTCGCTCCAAAAATGCATATGCTACAATCATTTCTCCATTCTGTCCATTTCCCGTGTGGCGCAGTAGTAATGGTGTAGCCTTCCAAGCCACGATATCCATCTGTGTGTCGTGGCTGGATCAGCTAGCTGACTGAATGGGGTAGCAGAGTCACTGAGGCATGAGCATAGGGAGCCGGAGGAGAGCATGCTGTGGGTTGCGGCTGTTCACTCATGCTGCGGTCCCTGCAGGTTACTCCAGGTGCCTTAACAGAGGGGCAGGTCACACACCACCAAGGCCTTACTGCAGCCGAAAAGACAACCATGTGCATGGAGGTAAGGGGAAGGCCCCCACTGTTTTTGAGCATCGCTCCCCATGCACATGGGCAAACAGCCCAATGTCACTCTTAGAACATGTCCCCACATATGGAAGCTATCACTGTGCTCCTCCCACACACGAAAGGACAAAAAACCGAGGGGAGGAGAGGAGAGGAGAAGAGACCTGCAGGAAGTACCTCCACTGGCCGGATCTTCTGCAACGTGGCACTGCCAGCCACCAGAGGAGATCACCAGCCCCCCCAGGCAGTACCAGGCAGGCGGTGGCAGGACATGCCCACTAGGAACAGTGGTGGTCAGAGACATGACCCGGATGCTCCCTTCATATGCGCTGTGGCCCAGGAAGGTGGGCGTGCTGTGCAGCAAGTATGAGGCCCATCTGGACGGCCTCTTCGGGTCCCTCTGACCATAAAGAATAGCTCGCACACGGGGTACTCGCACACACCAACCAGGCAAGGTGAGCCGCAATACCATGTGGGTAGGAGGGTGCAGCAGTCTGCATGTGCGATCTCGACTGCACCTGAAGGAGATAGCAGGGTGGAGTGATATGGTACGGGTCAAATCTGCAGGTTGCGCACCTTGTCGGCAGATAGGTGCAGCAGTGGGTGCCAACCACAGCTAGCCCAGCACAGGGGGTCGCAGCATGGGGCCAGCGAGGCACCACTGACACAAGGTTGTTCCCGCCTCGTCGCCAATGTAGTCTTGGGCCTTCTGAGTAGGCCCCAGGATGAAACCCTCAAATCACAGTCACACAGACACTCTGGCAATGTGTGTTGGCAATGGCCACAAGCGACCGCCCGCTTATTTAAACACTCTAGCCTCGCCCAGCCCATCGGTCTGTGAATGGATGCATATTATAATAGAGGCCGGGTAGCTCTCTACAGAAGGTATAGGTTCATCATCTACCCACCAGGCCGGTTACAACATATTGAAAATAAATGGATCTAAACTGACTCCTCTATCTCCGCAAGAAAAGAAACTAGTCAGCAAAGCACCGACTGGCAGCAGGAACAAGATCCCCAAAGTTTTCACTTTAATAAATTAGCAGACATGCCTGGGGTAGAAGTGGAAGTTACCATTGCTGATGCATAATTTAATCTTTTAATAAAAGATTATTTTTTGTGAAAAAAAAAATTAGCAGACATATTGTATTGTATTGTAATTGCATTTATATAGCGCTTACTACCCCTGACGAGGCGTCGAAGCGCTTTTTGTGATCATCTCCAATTTACAACAGTCTGTTGATCCTTATTTACAGAAACACACTGACAATAGTGCAAGTGTAAAGATGCTGGGGCTGCAAGGAGACACTCACGGGATAAAGGAGCGCACAGGTATCTTTGTTAGCGCAATGTGAAGATGATCCAGTGTACATTTCTGAGTGATGAACGATGGGGACAAATCGGAGACTGACTTGTGCATAGCCAACTTGGATCCAGGATAATCTTTGCTAATCAGGTCTGCTCAGTGCTTAATTTAAAAAAATGTATAATAATAAGTGCCAGGGCCCTCATCGGGAGGCCGCTGCAGACTACACAGCCCACTGACCCTGCTAGCGCTACCAATGATAGTACCAAACCAGCTAATGACCATTATTATTATTAGTACGTTTATAGAGCGCAATGGTTACTCCAACCGGAGTGTCCCCACGCTAGGACATGGCTGGACCCCAGCAACCCTCCCAAGCTGCTCAACCAAAGAACGCGGGCACCCATACAAGATGGCACCTTACCACGTACCATCAAACTACTACAAGTTGGACATGACAATTCAGACTATTCGAGGCCCCCGAGGCTAGAAGATTAGCATGGGCGGCAGGTAATGAGCGATATCCCGGAGCAGCAGGGACTTTCAGACATTTAAAATAAGATTCAAAATCTTACTCCAGGCCGTACCTTGTGCGGGTCTTGGGGAGACGATGCGGGTATCAATTACTGTAGCCAGTCAGTGGCATGTGCAGCGTAACCATCGTACCTGGAACTCGACCACAACAGTAGGCGAGTCCTACTTTGTAATTTTGAAGGCCCGTCAGTTCCAAATAAACTTAAAATAAATAAGGCGCCCGAGGAGAGCCGAGCTTGTGTCTGCCCGAGGAATGCGCGACCCGGGGCGGGGAGAGCCGAGCTTGTGTCTGCCCAGAGGAGCGCGCGACCCGGGGCGGGGAGGAGCGCGCGACCCGGGGAGGAGCGCGCGACCCGGGGCGGGGAGGCTCGCGCTCGCCTTGATCCGCGCGCGATGAATGGCCTGTAGTGACTCACCAGAGATAAGGTTTCCTCCGCTCAAAGGCGAGAGAGCTCTTGCTTTCACCGACATCAAAGTCGGCCTCGCGCACAATCTCCCCATTAGCCACCAGAACAAAAGTGCCCGTCATCTGGAGAATGCATAAAAACAAACAATGAGATGTGGGCGCTTTTAACATTCCTGTCAGGTCGCGGCGGCACGCACTCTGCGCGGGAACCACTCGATGGGAACGAGGGGCTGAGCGGTCATTAGCGACGCAGGTGCAGCGGCACGCGGGCCCCGGAGTGCCGGGCGCCCACTGCACTCTCCTCGCTTGCATTAGGGCCTGGCCACGCCCCTGGAGCAGAACTTACTTTTCCCATTTTAAAAAAAAAATAAATGCTTCATGCACTGCCCTCTCTTTCGCTATTTGACGAGCACGGACCTACGGTTCGCCGATTCCGCCCACTCAAAATAAACATGGTGGCTCCCACAGCCGCATTCCTGGCTGGATCTCACGGTACCTGCGCGCGTCAACAGGATCCGGGGAGGTGCGGGCCCTCTAGCAATTACACAGAGCCGAGGAGGCGGGGGCACGAATGGGTCACGAAAAAGAACATATATCCGATAAGAAATATAGGGTGCTCCCGCTCGGACTCCCTCTTCAGAATGAACGTGCAAGAAAGCTTTCGTTTCCGTTCAGCATTTCCACGGGAAGTGACGTATACACGCGAACGGGGACCATCTTCACGCTCTGTCAAACAAGACTCGATCTGCCCTTAAAATACAGTTATGCACTCACATTTGGAACTGAAATCAACGCTGAAACATTCTCGTTCGCATTTGCTACAGTCATGCTAGATCCATTTTGTTGGCACCCCACATAATGGACCTCAGTATCCGCATGCGTTTCAAGCGAAGTTCACTCCACTGTATAACACTGTCTTTTACAAACCGTGAATTTATGATTTAATAATACACATCACAAATTCAACAGAGCCAGAGAACCCTGCTGACGTCTAAGCTGATGAGCTCAGTCGAAGCACGAGAAACAAAGTAAACAAGAAACCTTTTAGAGCCCTCCTGAAATAAATCTGCTGAGCAGTAATGAGGCAGGCGTTGAGACAGCAGGAGGGTGGCCTCAGTTGGGTGGCTGGTACTGAAAATGGACTCACCTAAACTCAGGGCTTTAAGTGGGTTGAAAAAACTGGGGGGTCTCTCAAGGGGCCATGGCCTATGTAATTAAGGGCGTGGCTTAAAAACACCTAAGCTAAAAATATGTGCTAAGCATAGTGTGCCGGCCGACTTGTATTTTGCGGTTTCTGTCATTGCATCCAGATATATGGTTCAACAAGTGTACAGGAATTTATATAGCGCAAATCACCAAGCAGTTTCTAAGCGCTTGCTTAGGGAACCCGTCCTGGTATTCCCCTGTGAGATAACCCCAGCAGGGTATCCGCAAGGTGAAAGCCAGGCATCCCGCCGCAAGGGGCCGTTGTGGAGATTAAGCAAGCTATTGCCCAGAGTCACAGAGTGTGAACCCGTGAATCGAGTAGGCACCGGAGCGAGAATTGTCGAGTCCATGGACATTTTAGGACTCAAGACCCCGCCGAGCCGGGAATTGAACCCTGGTCCCGGGCTGACACTCTGCTTCCAGGTCTGCCTCCTCTAACCAGTGAGCCACACTTCTCCACAAGTAACATCATACCTACAAGAAGTCAGGACTGTTGGCTGTCAATGGTTGTTAGTTGCAAAAGATAAATAAGCAGCTACCATGGCTTGTATATAATATTGAAAAAGCTTCCACTTAAAGCCCTGGTGACACCAAGACAATGTTGCTGCTTCTGAGTTTCAAAAAGAAAAGGGAAATCCAGAGAGAAAATGACTCTCTTTAAAAGGAATTCCCTTCCCGTACAACGCTCAGCTGGCATGGCGTCATGCCATAACTTCTCCACTAGTGAGCAGCGCACATCGATGTGCCTGCTGTCACTGCAGTCCGGAAAAAAACTGACCACCTGTGCCAGGGCAAAACACAGAGCCCGATAGAGACCCATTTCGAGGCCCCCTTTAAAAAACTGCCCGTGCTCAGCACTGGTTAGACCCGTCTCACTTAAAGCCCTACCTAAACTCGAATTAGGGTTTAAGGTTGGTTGGGGAGCGACTTTTTGTTTGACGACAGTACTGGCGGCCACCTGTCCTCCTTCCCTCTCGCCCCACCATTACCCCAGTGTGCCGTGACCCACTTCGACGTTGCCCAATAGATTAAATAGCAATTGCATCAGGAAACCTGTTTGCAGTACAGAGGCTAGAATCAGAGCTGGCCAGAGAGGGATGGGTGCCGCTCGCAGTCGAGGTGAGAGGAGAGAGGTGTTCAATTGTTTCCCTGCTGCCAAAGGAGACCGGACCAGCGCATTGGGGGTGATTACTTGTGGAAATTGCATAGAGCAGGACTGCGAGTCCCAGTGGGGACTGCGGCGCCCAACCGGCCGCACCTGGAGACTCTTCCCGCCCCGCCCCCCAGGTCCTTTTCACGACTCGCGGCCCCCACTTCGCGGGAGCCGCTCGCAGTCGAGGTGAGAGGAGAGAGGTGTTCGACTGTTTCCCTGCTGCCAAAGGAGACCGGACCAGCGCATTGGGGGTGATTGCCTGTGGACATTGCATAGAGCAGGACTGCGAGTCCCAGTGGAGACTGCGGCGCCCAACCGGCCGCACCTGGAGACTCTTCCCGCCCCGCCTTCTCCTACATAGCTCCTCCCAACACCACGCACGCGGGATGCGCGGGACGGCGCCGGGCCAAGGGCAGGCCCGTTGTAGCCCGTTCGAGCCCAGGGGAGACCGGATCGGGCCACCCCTCTGGGCCTGTTTTTCCGGTATTATTACGCCTTGTGTCTGATTTTTCTATCCCGGTGGAGATCTAGATACACCAGGACTAAGGCAACATGTCATCAAGGGAGACAAGGAGTAAAGCCACGGCTTCGTCTATCATGGCTACAGGTACTTTGGACAGTTTTTTTATCAGAGCTAATACCGCAGTAAATAATGAATTGTCGGCCCTAGAAGGACAGTTAGCAGATGGCATTGAAAGTACTAGCCGGTCTTCCACAGGATTAACTGTAAACACTACATCCCCGGAGATACTGGATGTTTCCCATCTATCTCTTTTGGATAGTATTGACCAAACAATTGAGTCTGTTTTACAACAGCTAAGGTCTTCCTCAACTTCTCAACGTGATTCCCACCAGACTGTACCTGAGGTCGCTCCACTTCCAACATCTGACCCAGTCTTGACATGGAGTGAGGGGAGCGAACTAAATCTATCTCACGTATGGGGTCTTCGAGAAGGTGCTGTTCCCAAAAGAAAAAGAGCTAGACAGTCCAAGGGTGTAAAAAGGGCTAAACTGGATCATGCCTCCAGTACCGTTGTTAATATGCCTGACATAATGGAATCCTCTTCTCCCGTAACTATCAATGAAACTGTTACTCCAATACAGCCTTCCCAATTGTTGGTGTCAGGGCAGGCTAGCCCGTTCATCTTTGGTGAGGGGTCTTGTGGTAGGGGGATCAGTCTATATCACTTATTACCAATGTTTTTCAGAAGCTCCTAGACCCCCTATTAGCGAGGCTTGATTGTATTGATATTAGACTGCAAGCAATTGAAACAGTGACTGGGGGTATGAAGGAACAGTTAAGAACCTTGGGTAGTAGTCCAGGTGCAACTATAATGAATGCGGGGAGTCCTACTCCCTCCAACCCAGCTACTACCTTAATCACAAAGTTTACTAAACCTCCTATGACAATTAGTGTACCCACAGTTAGCCCGCCAAACCCTGTCCCTTTACCCCTCCCAAGGCAAGTCCCGCCCGTGCCCCTAGTGTGGAAATCAAAGTTGCCTGTGTCAACGATCCCATTGAGACAAGAAAAAACGCCAACCAGGACCGGTGACCGCCCTCCCCAGAATGTCCCCAGCCTAAATCGGTCACATATAGTCAATCTTCCTCCAGAGGCGGCAGACCATACTGTAATCCTGGCCGTAGTTCCGGAGCTTTCCAGCTCTGTATTAGAACCCTTTGATTCCTTGAGAAACAAAGTGATTAGCTGGTTAAATATCCATAGGCCCCTGCCACCAAGCATGAGAGGTGAAATATTAATGGTCAGGCGGGTCCCTTGGGTGGGATATACAACAAAGAAAATCAAGGGCGACTATTCTGGTAAATTTTAGGCATTCGCAGATTGCTTCTCATATTAGTAATTGGCTGGGCAGCCCGGGAAATACCACTATTCAACTGTTACCATTGTCCTTTTTCTATCCGCCAAGAAATCATAACTTGCATTCTAGGGTGAATGATGGTTGGACAAGGGTGGGATTTGCCATTGATGGCACAAATTATAGGCCCATACGGCATGATATGCCAATGCAGAGTAATTATTTGCATCCCAACAGGTATAGTTGTCTTGAAGAGGTGGACTGACTGCAGCGGGATGAATGCACTGGAGGAAGTGATGGGGTGGTGCCCTTTACAGCTGAGTTGGGGACAGTGGCAGATATCGCTGATACTGGAAATCCTCCCTCTGACCATTTTCCTAATGGTCAGCTGAGTACTACCACTATAGAATCCCCCACACATTCCCCTAATACCGCCCCCGGCTCCCATGTATTAAAAATCCTCTCTTGGAATATAGCGGGCCTATATAATAAATTGGCCTGCCCTGACTGGAGGTCATACATAGACTCGAATGACATCTGTTTATTCCAGGAAACATGGGCACGGGAGGACCAACATCGCTTAGGATTCGCTTCATTTTCAGTTGCTGCCAAATGGGCGGGAAAAGGTCGCCCGTCTGGGGGGTTAACGATTTGGGTAGCAACTCATTTGGGCTGCAGTATTAAAACTATGGATACAGCCTCAGATGATGTCCAGTGTGTAATTTTAGAGTGGCCGAATGGTTTCAGATTGGCAGTGGTTAATATCTACTCAAGACCTGTGCTTTCGCTTTTATGGATTTGTTGAAATCCGAATAAAGTATTTTTGAATTGAATTGAATTACTCAAGACCTGTGAGTGTTACATCTGTGTCTGAAACCATTGAAGAACTATCCTCCTTTCTAACTAATATTCCTGAGGGTGCCACGTTTGTGGTGGGAGGTGACTTCAACTCCCAATTCGCACCACTGGACGGTCTGCTAGATGCTGTAAATCAGGAGGAGGATGATGTTTGGAAAATCCCTCAAGTGTCAGGTCCTCCAGCAAGAGCATGGACCCCTCTACCTGTACAAATCACTTCATTGACGCTGACCAACTCGATTAGGGCATGTAATGGGCGCATAAAGTCTGATAATCCCCCTGCCTTTACTTTTTATCAGTCAGGGAGGAGGGCACGCCTCGACTATATTTTTGTGGAGTGCAGGGTTTGGAATAGAATAGTAGACTTTAGGGTCACACATAGGGGGGAGAGTGATCACAATCCGCTAATTTTAGATCTTAAAATTCCGGGTGCCGATAAGGGCATTGTATCACCGCAACCTGCCACACCTAATATGTCTACCCTGTCAAGTAACAGACGTAGGGTAAAATGGGATAAGCTGGCCAAAAATCCAAACGGGTTAGCCAAACTGTACACCCAGGTAATCCCAGTACTGGAGGATGTAGCTGCTCTTATCGAGCAGCATCCTGTAAATTATTTTTATGAAAAGTTGGGAAAGCTTCACAATGTATTAATAAGCACCCTCACAGAAATCTTAAATCCCTCAGGCCCAAGTACTGGAGGGGACCTAAGGAAACCATCCTGGTATAACACGGCATGTAGACAGGCGAAAAGTGAGCTGCTAGTGGCACTAAAGCAGAACAATAATAGGGACCTTCTAAAAGCCAGGAGGCAAGTATACCGGAACCTCATACGCCATGCTAAGATCGAATGGGAGAATGAGAAATGGGTAAAGCTAATATCAGCTCTTGCGGCTAAAGACGCACGTAAGTTCTGGCAAATTGTGAGCAATGGCTCACTCGAGCCAGAGCAGGCAGTAGCACCTAATATTGCTGCTGAGGTATGGGAAGAACACTTTGCTAGACTGTATAAGGAGGATATTCCTGGTATGAATATCCCCTTGTCTGATGTAGCAAGTACTCTAGTCTCTGTTTCGTTGGAGCTTAGGTTCACCTTAGCTGAGGTCCGGGCGGCTATAGCTAAGCTCCCCGCGGGAAAAGCCGCAGGGCTGGATAAGGTCCCAGGGGACCTCTATAAACAGGAACCCGAGATATGGGCCCCCTATCTCCTAAATATATTTAATGCAGTTCTCGGGGGAATGGCACTTCCAAATACTTGGCTGGGAGCTGAGTTGGTCCCTATCTTCAAGAAGGGGTCACCTCTCCTCCCAGTCAACTATAGGCCAATCACCCTAATAGATGTATCCCAGAAACTTTTTACCAGGCTGATTTTGGATCGCCTTTTAGACTGGGTTGAGGAATCAGAAATCTTAAGTGACTATCAAGCAGGCTTCAGAAGGAATGTATCCACCACTGACCAGATTTTCAGATTAAACATGCCTTTCTGGAAAACGGTCAAAGTCCAGGGCGGTTCGCTTTACACTGTTTTAGTTGACCTCCGTGCGGTCTTTGACTTGGTCCCACGAGGGAAACTCTGGAGTGTATTGAGGGATTTAGGCATCCCAACCCCCCTTTTAAATATTCTAATACGCCTCCACTCACAGAATTTCGCAAGGGTCAGGTGTGGGAGACAAGGCAATCTGTCATCTAGCTTCTCCGTTGACAGGGGGGTAAGGCAGGGTTGCGTTTTGGCGCCAACCCTATTTTGCCTCTATGTCAACGGAGTAATCACCCACCTGAATACGGTCCCCAACAGAGACGCCCCAAGGCTCGCTGGTGCAGGGATCTCTGCGATTATGTTTGCAGATGATACCCTGTTGCTGGCAAAGACTCCAATGGGCATACAGCGAGTCTTGGATGCCTTTGTCTCATTTTGTTATGACCGGGGATTAGAAATAAATACATCCAAAACGAAATTCATGATCTTTAATCCACCGAAAACATCCCGCCCTAATCCTGCTATAGGTGGTGTTCGTTTGGAAAGAGTGCAAACGTTCGAATATTTGGGATTAACTCTTAACGAGAATATGACTTGGGCACAACATCAGACTAAAACCCAATTAAAGCTCTCGCAAAAAGCAGGGGGGATCCTTAAACTTCTAAAGCAAACTATCTCAAAACCTATTTGTTCCCCTCTTGGAATCTATAAAATGAAGGCACGGGGAGCGGTGATCTACGGTGGAGAACTGTGGGGCTACAGTTGTCACCCAGAAATCACCACTACGGAAAATAGGTTTATTAGGCAGCTGGTATCCCTGCCTGCTAGTACGCCCCTACTTCCCCTTAGGTTGGACTTGGGACTCAGATCACTCAAGGAAGAATTAGGACTCAAGCCTCTTACTTTCTGGAGGCGTCTCTGGGTAACACCTGAACTCGCCAGCTATAGGCGCAAGCTTGCAGAATTGTTAAAAGCCCCAAACGTTTGGAATTTCCCCTGGCTGAAATATATCAGGCAGGAATTTGACAGGCTAGGTTGCCCTTCATTATGGACTATCCCTGAAGAAGCGTGTAGGGGTATATCCCGGAGGGAGTTAGTTAGTCTGTATTATGATCAAAATTTGTCTGCCTGTCTAACTAATGCCCGAATTGGGACAATGAGGAGATCATTCCTGGGTCTAAAAGATCACTACAAACTTGAGTCTGCTTTTGATATCATCAGCCCTAATGGTCATAGGAAGCTGTACCTCCAATGGAGTTATGACTCCCTACCAATAAGAGCCTTGACCACTCGTTGGCACCCCAATGCCCCCAGAAACTGCCCTGCGTGTAGTGCTGAATTAGAGACTGAGTTACACATGGTCTTTTACTGCCCTTCCTATAAGATTTCTAGGAAGAAGTGGATCATCCCTATCTGCAAAAACCTGGGCATTAGGCAGTGTTTTCACTCCTACCGAATATTAAAAACAGACTTATCGCCAATAATTGTTTTTGCGGTTACGAAATTCCTGGCTGCCATGTGGAATACCAGAAGAAAATATATGGCAAAATGAGATGAAATGTAATTACGCAATTTGCTCAGGTGTTTCGGGGGGTGTGGTGACCAGAGGCTCTCCTGGCTGATTGGCCTTTGAATTTTAGACAATGTTTTTATTCAGATTGACTTTTATGGTATTTGTACTTCTGTACTCCTTTTAACAATTGTAATGATGTATGATGAATTTTACTGTGTATTCTTTTATGACATCTTTTCTGTCGAAATAAAGACAAAATGAATGAATGATGAATTGCATCAGGAAACCTGTTTGCAGTACAGAGGCTAGAATCAGAGCTGGCCAGAGAGGGGTGGCCCAGAAGGCGCAGCCATCAGGGGTGTTGTGTGGTTGGGCGATTAGTGGTCTCCAACATGCCTGCATTTGAAAGCTGAGCAGCCTCTAAAACTGTGCAGAACTTCATCAAACAGAAGGCAGTAACAGACTCCCAAACCAAAGAATCCAAAGAACAGGATAGTTACCACAGCACAGAAAGCCACGTTGCAGTCATCAGTTGCTTTGTCTCCTAGTTCAGCTGTAGGGTTCTGTATCTCACCACCAAAAGGTGGCAATGCTACAAGTTACATAGCACCATGCCCAAAAAACACAGATCCCAATAGTGGAGGGGGTTGAAGAGAATTTTTATCACCAGGGGAAATTGTCACTGTGTGAGCCCAGCAAGGCAAAGGACCTTCTTCGAGCTGGGGATACAACAAGAAAGACACATAGGGTTGAACCCTCCAACCCCAGGCAACATTGTTGTTCTGGGTCTCTGATGGTACAGTGACACGAAGGTGGTGCCGCCCATTGTGAAAACATGTCAGTACCAGGGAATATCAAGGTGGCAGGTTCCACCAAGGTGAAAAATGCAAACATGGCAAAGGAGACCTGGGTACCAATTACAGAAGAAGTGCACTGCCCCTGTCTGCCTCAGGTACACCATTCAAAAGGTGTACCAGGTAGAGCTTGGGATAACGCATCCCTCAGGGCATCTGCAAGCCCGTGGCTGCCTTGGGACCATCACGTTCCGCGAAAGACGGAGCAGCAGCTTCAAGCCACTCTGTGTTTCACTCTGCAGGCAGCAGCTGTGAGTGACTGCACCTGCCTGAAGGAGGATGCTTGAGGCATCTATGGAACCCTCTCCCTTTCCCCCTCAAGAAGGGTGCTGGGGCAGAGGCAATGTGATTTCCCCATTTGCTTGTTCAACGCCTCCGTGTAAATCAGACCACGCAATATCAAGACAGCGCTGGTGGTACATGTGAGCCAGGGCAATCAGTATTAAAGAAGGGGCTGCAGAAGTGTGTCTGGAGTGCCTTCTGAAATGCTTTAGTGCCTCAGGGGCACACAATGCAGAAACACACACCAGTTGTGCCCCCGGGGCTCTATGCATAATACGCCTCTTGTTGTGCTCACCAGGAATTGCACTACAAAGTTTCAGTGGCTTAGGATGACAATCTTGAACAGCCCTCCACTATTCTCCCTTGAAAGGATCAAATTAGTTCTTTGTGGGTGCATCATTACAGTTTAAAAATCCAGGCGGTGACATTTCAATTGTTTTTCACTCCTCAGAAGATAGCATAAGAAAGTCATGTCCTAACACCTAGGATGCAGAATAGTGTCTGGTGTCTACACACCACCAGACAGGTACACTTCCCAGTGACCTGCTACTATATGAATCTTTGTGTATTACTCTCCAGATAAGTCTTGACGACAAAGGAGGAAGTCTGAGTGAGTTGATCTTTTGTTTCTCTACAGACATCAGTCAACCTACATAAACAGATGCTCCCAATCATCTAAGGGTAACATAATGAAAAGACACTGAAGGTGATCATGAACATCCCTCCAAAAGCACTCATTCTAACGTTATCAGTATCATCTGTAGAATTCAGAAAAAATGGCAAATTCATAATCAGGTAATTGGACTCGGGTCACATGTTGGGCCATTGGGCATCAGTCACTGATGCGGTTACCACACTCTAAAAGAGTGGAAAGGCTACCACAGGCCAGGTCCTCAGGTAACCAATCTAGAAGGAGTACCATCTCCACTCCTCTTGCGCTGGAGGACCAGCTGAGTCTCTCCTGTCCCAGGGTCAGCAATGTAGGCCCTGGGGCCCCCGGTTTACAGTTTGGGGAGTCCCTTAGATTCTGTTTTCCTAAAAATGAGCCACAATACACAATCTGTATGTGGCCATGACCAAGGCTAACCACTAGCAATAAGTTTCTAGGAGGTTTTCCATACACAGGATACCTGATGTTATAGAACAAGAGCGACAGTATGGGTAAACATGGGTAAAATAAAAAGTTAGATAGACTTAATGTGGTGTAGGCTGGTAGTTAAAGCAACTGCAAAGCCAATGTAGCGCTAACAATTCTATTCAAATTTGAGAATTTTTGTCGGCCTTTAAGGTGGATGCTGTGCATAGCTGAATTATCGCAAAAAAGCAAAGCATTGTTATAATACCCTCTGACAACCTACAAGGCGATGAGGCAGGATATGCAGAAGCCGCTGGAGCACCTGCCAGTACAGTGGGAGGAAGACCTGGGGAAGCAGATCCCAGAAAACGATCGGGACAGGATTCTAGAGCGAACCCCAAAGGCATCTAGACCTGCGCGTTTTAAATTAATTTATTTTTACATACTACATAGAGCGTATCTCACCCCATCCCGCATAAGGAGATATTTCGGGACGGAGACCGCAGCATGCCCAAGATGCAGAGAGAAGGAAGCACATATCATTCACATGCTCTGGAGATGCCCCACACTGCAAATTTTGGGGAGGAGATAAGACAGATAATTGGCAAACTCATTGACAAAGAGCTCCCACAAACCCCAGAGAATTTCTTATTAGGATGGTTCCCACACACAGCCAAAAACAAGACGACCAGGAAGTTTCAGGATCTCGCCTACGTTCTGGCTAAGAGAGAGATAGCTAGGAATTGGAAGGGACCGGGAGGGCCAAGGATAGATGCTTGGAAAAGAGAACTTGAAAAATGGGTGGGAGCAGAAGGCAGACTCTTACTCAGGGGAGCCTGCCGAGGGATAGGTAAAATAAATTGGGAGAGGGCATGGGAAAGCCTTGTAGGCAAATTGAAGGTGGATAAACAGGGATCTAGCGAGATGGGCTCCCCACAACTGGCAGGGTTGGAACAGGAGAGGGGAAGGGAAGAACAATAGGACTAGAGACAGCAGGTGCTTCAGTAAAGCACAATTAAACTCTTGAATTATATACAAACAGCAACACCCAGAGATCCCACTATAAGAACTTAAGCGCAACTCAGGGGGGGGTGGGAGGGATAGTGTTGTTACAGGGAAGGTTAAGTAACACACACCAGAGAATAAGTATGTTTAGTACTATGTAGATAACTGACGAGAATATTATTCATGTATATAAATGCTGTTTTAAAAAACCTAATAAAATGTGGTTGTAAAAAAAAAACCTCTGACAACTTCTCAGCAAGATTTTCTTCCTTTGATTCAAATGGTTTCGATCGGCTCTTTGGAATTCAAATGAATGAATCTCTAAAAATGCTTTTCTCGAAAATAAAATATCTCTAAAATGAATATGCACTTGGAATCACACTCCAGAGGCTTGGTCTAGATGGTCGCAAGAGCCATATCTATGAACCACAACCATAAGGAAAACCCTTACACTACAAAATAGTTCACCAACGATTACTCAGACCTGAGGAAGATTGACACTTCTTTGCTCCATGAAGAAACTCCTTTCGGAAAACACTTAACTGCAGACAAATGCCAGCCCCCAAGGACCTAATATGCCACGGTGTCACAAAATGATGAACTCTGTGCTATACAACAGTAAGTGAAATAATCAAATTACACTGACTCTATGTCAGGGAGCAGCAACTTGACAACACTGATGAAGTCCCATTTATTCCAAAGGCACCGTTAGAGCCTATGTCAGTTTGCCAAACGCCTGGAAACACCCTCTACGCCGGTACTACCGCTAAACTCCAGAAAAAACTCCAACGAATCCAAAACGCCTCAGCCAGGATCATATTAGACATCCCGCGTAATGAACACATCTCTGGTCACCTGAAAAACCTCCACTGGCTTCCCGTCAATAAGAGGATCACTTTCCGGCTCCTAACCCACACACACAAAGCACTCTACGAAATCGGACCAGAATGCCTCAACACACGACTGTCCTTCTACACCCCCTCCCGCCAACTACGATCTTCCAACCAAGCCCTTGCCACTGTACCTCGCATCAACAAAACCACCATGGGAGGTAGATCCTTCTCCTACCTGGCAGCTAAAACCTGGAACTCACTTCCCACTCACCTTCGCCTTACCCAGAACCACCTAGCATTCAGAAAGCAACTTAAAACGTGGATATTTGACAAGTAATCCCCCACCCCTCCCTAAGCGCCTTGAGACCCTTTGGGTATGTAGTGCGCTATATAAATTCTCTGACTTGACTTGACTTGACCGAGTCAGCGGAAGAAAATATTTATTTCTTATCATCCACTGCACTGGGCCCACACATTTAATTTCTTTCACTGATGACATTTTACACTAAGCTCTATTTCCATACATTACCACAGAGCCATGGTCCCCTAATTAATCCTTTATCGTCATGTAAAAATCGTTAGCCACCCAATGAGAACCATTAATTGGTGACCAACTCACAAGTTCAAAATGAGCTTCAAGTACACTAGTCTCAAAACCATGCTGTAAAAGTGAAGTATTGCACTTGGAAGACCCAACCTTCTGAAGAAATTCAATCTAACCAGGATAATGCAAACCAAGAGCTTTACAGTCGTAAAACAAAATAAAAACAGCAGAACTTGGTGTTCTGAAAATAATCTATGACTATCGCTGTTATGCATTTAGAATCAAAGGTAAAAGCACAGTTTTACGGAAAGAACATCAAGACACAATAACAGACTCCGGCAACTTTTGATAATTTGGTTATTGTATTAAAGTTCCAAAATCAATACATACAAGCAACATTTCAAGTAGCTCCGTTAAGCATGCAACAGCAGGTAGTATAAAACCTCACATTTAGTCAAAGTATTCTAAAGAGGATGCTTCCAAAATGTTTCAAACAAGAATGGTTTAGCATTACAGATTGTCACTACCAATGAGGAGGATGCTTCACCAGAAAAGTTCTTTCAGAACAGGACAACCGAGTAAAGTTAAAGGCCACTAGGGAAAAGTACAAGGGCAAAGGAAGTAGCACTCACCAGACTGTCCCAAAAGAGATCAGCAGGCAAGTTCATTGCAAGAGAGAATCAGGGGCATTGTAAGGTAATTAGGCTGTCAGCAAAGAGGAATACCAAGACGATCAGCAGCCACAACGGTAGCTGCAATAGGAAACGGCAAAAAGAGCTTCGCCCCAAGCAAAGCCAAAGCCTCTCAAGAGTCGTGCCCAACCCATCCATTGGGGTAACAGTTTTTATAGCATAGATGATGCAGTTGTGACATCAGTAGTCGCTCCACAACGGTCTGATCATTATGAGGTTATCCTTCCGTTCGTCAGGTACGAGTTTGCTACTCCGGCATGGTTTCACATGCATGTCGTGAGAAATGACCGACCTTTCCATCCTCACAGGTTAGTCGACAGAGAGAGAAATTACATTCCATGGTTTTAGTCCAGGAGTTAGGTTCACACCAATTCACTTCGCAATGAACACTAGAAGAATGTCCTTAGGTATGCCAAATGTTGCATATGTAGAACAAAGCAACATTTGATGAAACGCGAAAAGTCCATATTTATGATCCTAATAATGTTTAATATCACTATCTAAATATTACTCATGTAAGTTATAACATCTCAGTTTTGCACCACTTTTTCTTCATGATGCAGTACAATGAAAGCAATAGAAATATTACGTCACATAATTAGAATTGCATTTTTTTGCCTATAAAAGCATTATAAATCATCATTTTGTATAGCTAAGCTGTTATAACAGCCAATTAGTAAACATTTTAATCTTTTTATATTAAAATGTCTCTGTTTCTACACACCAAAGCAGACTTTTATTACGCTGTTAGACTTTTCTCGGTTTCTATGTCACTTTTCTCAACGTGTGCAAAGTGAACATTTAGGTTTCTGAGTCTAAATCAGTAAATAGACGGCTCTGTGCTTTACCTCCACAGACATTCAAGCGCTTGCCAGGGTTGGAAAGTTTGTGAGACTCTTGGCTAATTTCTTTTCGCCCTCCTCGCCTCCTGCGCTTCCTGCCCCCCCCCCCCCCAAAACTTATGACTGCCTTTTTTTGTCCCCTGGTTTAGCACCTCTTGTCCTAATTTTTTACTTTTTTGGATTTCAATAGTGACTTAACACTGGTAGTTAAGACTGTTTTTAAATGTATAGTCTTCTTAATAATGTCAGTGTATCTCCTCAGTTTCGTTTTTTGATGTGATAATTGTGTTAATATGGATATTTTTCAGCAATGGTTGTAACTAACTGTGCCAACCAATTAAACTATTTACTAGTAAATACGTCATGTAAAGTATAATCAGATGTTGAGCTCTATCACGCCCACAACATCCACCCAGTCAGATACAGACACGCTGAAACCTATGCCCACAGGAAAGGCTTGAGGCAAATGGACTCTCTTGTCATATTGTCCAAATTCGCGTGTCACTTCGCCTGTCTTCAAATACCATACACTGCTTGTTCCCACTATATTTATGCCACTTCAGTACCTTTTTTTTGTGTGCCACAGAAGAAAAAACGTACAAGTTCGTTGTGACATGAAAAAGAAAGAAAGGAAGGAATTCAAGTGCTTTGGACGTGATTCTTCCAGCCGTGGCGCTGGACAATACCCTGGTGACCTCGAGCACAACAGCATTTCCTCCTCATTAAAAAGGTGGTCTAGTGTTAAGAGGTTTTAATAGCCAATTTCCCAGAAGCAGTCAGAATGGCTATTAAGTAACATTGTTCATTTTTCATTTCCCCCCCACTCAAGGCAGGGGGGTTGGAATCCACAGTCGTGAAGATGGCTTACTTAGCACCCCCCCTCCCACCCTTAGGAGGCAAGGGTGCTTTTTGATATCCCAATGAGTACCCACAGACACACATACTGACATTAAGAGGCAGGTTTGCAAAAAATATGAAGTCGAAGCAGGAGTATACATTTAGCACAGCTTTCTGCATTTTGCTTCATAAAAGTTCTAGGCGTACTCCAAAAAAGCAAAGATTTTTCAAAATTCCACTTGCGTACACCTGGCTGCCCAAGTTTACTTGAGGATAATGTAGAGCGGGAGATTAGGATTAATGTTCACTTGTAAATTTAATTTGTTTCTCTTTTCGCATGAAAACCTTTTTCAAGTGAAGAAACCCTTTCTCTTGCACTCCCCGAAAAACAAATCCATATTGGGTTATCTCTCACACTACTCTACCACTTGCATCTAGTTGAAGTAGTTGTACATTTGGAACCGGATTTAGTATAGATGATGACAGTGAACAGGTTTGTTCATAAAAAAAACCAAATGTAATTCTTTGTGCATGTGCACCACCCTTGCATTGCCAATGCACAAGTCGCTCTCACAGGAACACCCTTTTCCTTCCATAGGTTTGCACCTTTTACTGAGGTCGGCACCTGTAGCACAAGTGCCACTGTTGTACATTCAATCTGCAAAAATTAAAAACACAAATCCAGATCCCGATATTGTGACTCCGCGTCTGCTTTTTGAGGGTGCAGATGCTGCTTTTCGCATATGCAAGATTGATGTCTTTGAAGAAAGGTTTGTGAAGGAGCATTTCTGTCACTGCAGGTTGGCAATACAACTTGAAGCAGTGCTTTACACCTCCCTGAAGATCCTTTGCATGGTGAATGGCTAGAGTTTTGCTTAAACCACAACCCTGAACCGAGGACTTGTGCTTTCTCATGAGAAGACAAACCCTATAGCTGCATTTAGGTGTGGGAGAAATTGCGATTTTTCTGTCTACCATTTAGCGACGGCTTTTGAGAATCAGCATTATGGGCAAAGGGTAGTAGTATCCCTCATTAAGAAACAGAGCGCTACAGGTTATGTGCTGCCCAGCACACACCACGGAGGAAAGCCCATGCCTTCCTGGTTTACAGAGGTTTATGAACGGATGTATGTCAGTACAACGCGATCTAAAAGATCGCGGTACTTGACAACGCAGTTTTTACAACGCAAGTCGTTACAACAACTTGGGTTGGAGGGCGTGGATTTTGGAATCTTATAATTTTATATTCCAACACCAGTCCACGTAACAGTAGGGAAGGTGTTGGAATATAAAATTACAACATTCCTTGCCCAACAGCGCCATCCAGCGCAAGTCGTAGTAACGACTTGCGTTGTAATGGCAGCGTTATAAAGGCACTGCGGTGTAAACACCGCGTTGTAAACGATGTTTCCCTTATGAACATGTGGGTTATCTAGCTATTCTCAACGGCTGGCCAGCATTCAATGAAAATGGCCAGAAGGTGAGGCCAGTTCAGATTGGTTGACTGGCAGTCAGAATTGCTGAAACGCCCTGCTGTTTTGGTCACTCCGGTTGGCTGCTCTTCAACCAATCTGAATTGTTCTCTAGGTTTAGTCTCATCTGACTGGCTGTGCTGCAGCAAATCCAAATAGCTGGAGGCAGCAGGCACCAGCGTGGGACATTGCGCAGTCCACGGAGAAGTGGGCAGCCTGAGTGGGTAGGAGGGGTTCTCAGGGTTCAAGCAGGAAATTAACCCTTTCATTTCAGTCTACCCATGGAAAGGACGTTTGTGGTTTTTGTGGACAAAGTCCACAGGCAGCCTCACCATAAAAGGTGATTGTGCTTCTTGAGCTTTTCCCTAGAATTTTTGACCTGCCCCAATTTGCCTCGGGGAGTTTTCCATACTCCCTTGGTAGTTGTAGGAGAGCTGCAGGAGTAAGGTTAAGCATACATAGCTGCCTAGAACAGACAAAACATGCTGCACACCACTGACCCTTGCCAGCTGATAGGGGAAAATTATCGTGGCAAAAGAATCCTCATTTTGCAGTTTGCTTTTTCTGTATGTGCAAATGCAACACTGGCATTTGTGATAAAAAACCAGAACTTTAATACAAAAGGCCTGTGAATAGGTTTAGCAGCAGGTTTCAAGTTTCCTGACCTCTTAAATCCTGCTGGAGGCTTCAGAAAAGAACTGATCCACCTTTTAGCTGAAGAGATCCGGCTTTGATAAGTTCCCGGATTAATTGCAAGCCATTAGCGGCTTCGATAATTTCCTGGATTAATTACAAGCCATTAGTGCTTCGACAGTACATTACTTTGGATCTGCATCTACCACAATGGACGCTCCTATATCAAGCCCACAACTTACTGCTCCTGGAAATGATACTCAGATAAGACAACAGGGAGCCTCGACCCTTCACTGCAATATGCACTAGAAAAAGAAACACCGGTTTCCAATGTACCTTTTCATTTGATAATGTTATTTTTTTTTTCCCGAGTGCGACAGTAGCGGCTGCTACCGGACAGGGGTGGTGAGGCAGGGGTGGGGCGTGGGGGTGGGCTGGGGAGGAATGCATTTAAAAAAAATGGAATTACCTGAAATGGCCGGCCACCGCCTCTCCTCCGTCCTCATCCTCTTCATTCTTCCAGTCTGGGCCGGCAACAGCAAGCACTCGGGCACACAGGCTCCCCTGAGCCAATCACAATACTGCAATGCAACGTTGTGATGGGAACTACTTCTGTCCAACCATTCTGCTGAGGGCTCTGGCTTCAGATAATTACCTAGTGATTTGGTAATATGGCCTAGGCCTTACACCGATGTGCACTCCTATCTAAATATGCATTTTCAAAGCAAAGTAGATGTGGTGAGTTAATTTAGCGTGTAGTTGTTAGTATATTTTTGGCTTATTATTGTTGAGAAACAATCATAAAAATGGCCTCTGGTTACCTAGCTTCCAGTTGGGATTAAGTGGCACCCGCAGAAGTCAGAGGTTATAGACAGCTATCTCCTGTCACCACTGTCAATGCTTTGGGAAATGACTTCAGGATCTGTGCCGATGTAGGCAATACTCGCAAACGTTAGGGGGGTGCTGAACTTCATGGGCATCAATTGCAGGAAGGCAGGGGTAACATGCACTGCTGCAGACTCACCTCTGGGGTTCCCCAACCATTATACTTGCTACTCATGGCCTCAGAAGTAAGGAAGGAAGAGGCGGAAACAGAAAGCAAGAATGGCTCTTCAAACCATGTTTAGTGCCTAAGGATTGTCCTTGGATTGTTGCATCCAGGCCTTTTTTCTATAAGGCGGAATCATTCCAAGAACGTATATCTATTAATGCATGTAGTAACTGTTTTAATGTGAGCTCTGTTGATTAATGCATGAACTCCTTTAAAGTAGATGTTCTGAGCATCTTCAATACATTTCTGTCATCTTTAATTATCATTGGAGGTGACTTCATCATAAAATTGTATTTGTCTATGCAGGATTTAGATGTTTTCTGCTTCTGAAGGCCAATAATTTTAGCAAAAGCATGAACTTTCCAAGTTGGGCAATGCCTGGTATGGTTTGCAGGTGAAAGCATTCCAGGAGCTCCAGGAAGTTCAAACTCCATAAACCCCAATTCTATAAATATCTGCAGCTGCGCCACGCCAGTTTCAGTCGGTCCTGGCTCTCCCACCGGAATATAATCCTTTGTAATCCAAAATTACTCTGATCCCACAAGACTGGAGTGCCATATTGAGCCTCTAAAGGTTTCTGGTAAATAATGCACAGGATTGTTTTACTGCTTAGAGACAGAAGTGGGAAGGTTGGGTGGGACCTCAAGAGGACAGTGACTGGAGAGACGCTATGAGGGCCCACTAAAAAGGTCAACCCCCCCAGTCTGTGCATTATAAAACTGAGGTATCTGCATATGTCCCATCTCATTCCTAAAAACCCGTGGAGAATGGGTGCAACCCCTTTATCTGCCTGTCTTAGGTGCACCAGTGAGAGATTTAGATTCTTTCATATGGTGTGTGAATGCTCCAGTATTAGACGCTATTGGCCCTAAGATTTCTCCGTTCTCTCTGGAGTACTGATTGTTCCCACCATATTGCTCTACTGGGTATTCTGGAGGATGATCGTGGAATTAGAAGGGAGCATACCCTGGTGGGCAGCATTGGTACAACAATAGCCAAATGAGACATTGCCTGGCAATGAAGGTCTGTTAAGCCCATACCCTTATTGGAATGGAGGGCGGTAACGGACTGCTGTGCTAAATTGGGGGAACTGATCTACCTTAGCAAGGGCCTGCCAGCATAAACACAGGAAGACCTGGGGTTAATGGTGGTCTTATTACAACTTCACTAATAATTGATGTGCTGCAATGTGTCTTTTATGATGTCCTGATGATTTTGGTTGATGTGATTGTACTGTGTGCTTGGCCTGTTTATTTTGTTCTCCACAATAAAATCAATAAAATTGGGACAAACGCGTGTGGATGAACGGTGGGGGCCTAATAGGATTTGTTAAACAGCAGGGTGTTTAGCTTTTTACAGAACAACAGTAGATTGGGCTCTGAACACAGGTGGAAGGGAACGGAGTTCCAGAGTTTGGCTGAGTTATAGGAGAACGAACGTCCCGCATCTGGCTCTCTTAATCTTGGGTACTGTGACAAGGAATAAAGAAGCTGATCTAAGCTGTCTATTGGGGTGGTAAGGGGTGATCAGAGAATGATTGATGGTGGCGCCGTTTTCCAGAAGGCTCGGTGGGCGATACACAGGCCCTTGAATTAGATTCTTTCCCGGACTGGGAGACAATGAAGATTCTTTAGTTCGGTTTTGACAGGAAGGCGATGAGGGATCTGAAGGAGGGTTCGTGCTGCACAGTTCTGGGTGACCTGGAGCTTACTTAGGGTGACCTGGGGGGCCCCTAAGTAGAGGGCATTCCCAAAGTCCAAGCGTGACTGGATGAGACCCTGAATCATAATCTGCCTGGCTTTGAAGGGCAGTAAGGGAAGGATTTTCCGGATAAGCCTAAATATACCGAAGCAGGTGGCTGAAAGTTTGGCTGCTTGATGGTTAAAATTAAAAGATGTATCCAGCCAGATGCCCAGGCTCTTAATTGTGTCCTTGGGTATGGGGGCGGGTCCAAGACAGGGCGGCCACAGGGAGTCGAAAGTGGGATTGGGGGAGTTGCCTAAGAGCATCAGCTCGGTCTTGTCTCCATTTAGTTTGAGACAAGACGATGTCATCCACGAGGTCACCACTTCCAAGCAATCCCTCAGATTGCTGGGCTCGGTGTGAAGTTGGTTTAGGGCCACCACTAGCTGAGTATCGTTCGCATAGGTGATCATTTTTATCCCGAAGGGGCGGACAGTCTCAGCTAGGAGGCTCATGTAAATATTGAAGAGCGTAGGGCTCAAAGAGGAGCCCTGCGGCACACTGCAGCCAAGAGGTTTGTTGGGGGAGGTGATTTCGCCCTCAAAGACTTGGAAGGAGCGATCAGACAGGAAAGACTCGAAACATGTGATTGCTTTCGTTGAGACTCCTAGATTGGTAAGTCTGTGCAGTAAGATGTTATGATTTACCATGTCGAAGGCGGCACTTAGGTCAAGGAGGATAAAGCTGCTGTGCCTCCTTGATCCATGATCTTCCTTGCCTCCTCTGTCACAGAGATGAGGGCGGTCTCCGTCCCATGCATGGGTCGGAATCCTGTCTTTTATCTTACCAAGGTTCCCTATTGATTATGTGTTTGTCCCTGCTCTTAAATATCAGATTTTCAACCAGCTGACAATGCCCCAGCGTGGAGGCAGTGATCACTGGCCATTACATGTCCATGTATAAGTGCATGTAATGTCTCCCTCTCCCAGAAATCAAGTCATTCCTATCCCAGTCGGACGTTCCCATAAATTAACCAAAAGTCCACAACTCTACCACTCAACTGGCTCAGTTGAACGCCTGTTAACTTGTAGTAGAGGGTTGCCAATCAATTTAGCTAGTGAAAAAGTTAGTTTGAATATGGAAATCTCACTTCCCTATTCAGACCCTGAAGAAGCCTTGACAGCTTACCTGACAAAACCTGTACGGCTGTCAAAGAGGTGCCCACAGCTCCCTCTTTCATATTAGATATTGAAATAAAAGATGTATTCGCACTCAACGCTATAATTGTATCAATTTACTCTATAAACTCAAGTCAAGAGGCAGGCCGCGACAGCCTGCCCGTATTTATTTTAAAATCTATTGCGAGCTGGTGGGTTCAACTACTACTTGCTTCCCTTCAATAAGCATTTAACACTGGCCAATTCCCAGGCCCCATCTAGGTTCCACTGTAAAACTGGTTTTAAGAAGGGGGACAAATCTTCCAGCAAGCTAATAAACATTTTGGATATTGCCTTAAAAGTATATTCAAAAACTATTCTTCCATATTTGAAAGTGTGGGTTATCGTGAATGATTTAATTCCATTCAAACAAGGCAGTTTTAGGAAAGATCATTCGACCACCGATCACTATTTTGCCTGACGGACCATTGCTTTAAAGTCAAGAGCAGAGAGAACAGAGCAGTCAAAAACTACCTTTCATCAACTTTTGTGTGGAATTTGACCTAGCAGATCGGTAAATCACTCTACAAAAGCTAGAGGACTGTTACATTTCTCCTGGTTTCCCTTAGGTTTTGCATGCTCCCCAGACTTCTAAATAGGCGCAAGTGGAAGTATATATTTCTGGCAGTCTGCCTCAGAAAATTGGGATCAAGAATGCCGGTAAATAAGGCGACCTTTCTTTGGCCCATACAATATTTAGTCTGTACCTGGATGATTTTATTTTATTTTTGGGTGAAATCAAGGGATTGTAATTTTCAAAAACTGTTGACTCACATTCCAGTTCTTCTTCAGCTATGGTGAACAGCGTCATCATTGACTCTATACCACCTGAGTGTCCAGTTCTCCAGGTCGTCTACTGTCCTCCACAGGAGGGACACTATCTGGTTTGCGACACTTGTGAGAGATAGGTGGATCGTGAAGAAGTGGTGAGACTTTAAATTACCTCAGTTCTTGTAAAGAATGGTCAGGTAAGAGATATCAAAAAAATTAAAAAGTGGTGCTGTTGTGGAAATGTTATTGATCTTCAGCATCTCGTGGTTAGTCGTGGTAGAACGTGGTAGGTCGACATGTTTTGGCCCTATGTTGCCCTAGTGGATCAAGGGGCCTTCATCAGGACCGGTGTAGGAGCGATTGGAATATAAAAAAAAACCTGTGATTCTGGGCAAATCACTTAATCTCCCCGTGCCTAAAAATGAAAGTGTGTCCTCATGTAACGTAACTGGTGCTATGTAAAGCGCTCTGATAACTGATTCGGTTCGGTTCTAGTTCGCGCTATATAAAACTCTGCAAAAAAAAAATATATATATATAGGGTCGCTCGACGTGAGTACCACTCTTCGCCTGAGAGAGCAATCTTCCGGGGTGAAGAGGATGGCGGCAGCACTGACGCGCACGATCTTCAACAGAGAGTTGGTCTAATCTCCCTGCGAAGCCTTCCTAATCTATAGGCAGAGTCTGCCCCTATAACACAACGTCAGGGATTGAGCGATTAAGCTCTCAGACAAAGAGCAGTACCTACCATGACCAACTGCTGAGGATCAATAATATATCCACAACAGCATCACTTTTGATTTTTTTTTAATATCTCTTCCTGACCATTAACAGATTGTTTACAGGAACTGAGGTAATTTTAAGGCTCACCACTTCTTCACAATTCACCTTTCACTCACGGCTGTCGCAAACCAGATAGTCTCCCTCCTTGTGGAGGACAGTAGACTACCTGGAGAACTAGACACTCATGTGGAATAGACCCAATGAAGATGCTATTCACCTAACCGTAGGAGCAGAGAATCAACATATACCGTGCCCTTTGCCCTTTGTTTGTGCGAATGAGGGTCTCTCTGAAAGATACACAGAGACTCTGGCAAAATTGACACAAGTGATTCATTCTTTTTGATTACGACTCTACCAATAATGGAAGCTGAATGAATCTCGCCTTCTCTCTTCCTCCTTCTTTTGATATGAATCTATTGAATTATAGTTAAGGCTCCCAGTTTAAAGATTTTATAGATAAATACAGGCATAAAACAAAATGTTCTCATCTGGATTTTTGTTTTTAATATAATTAAATGCAGAGAATAGGTTTTCTTTTGGAAGATTCTCGCTGCTGTCAGTCATGAGTGCTGGGTCAATAACTATGCAGGTTGACAGGTAAGGCTGCTGTCAGTCATGAGTGCTGGGTCAATAACTGTGCAGGTTGACAGGTAGGGGAGTTAAACAAATCTGTTAAAGATTCCCTAATGAAGCTTAGCTAACTGCTGCAGGACGGCTGGTTAAGTTTTTTCTGCAATGCAAATGGTTTCAAATGGCTGTATTCTACTGTAAAAGGCTAAAATCCACTGGACATTCGAACATGACTAAACATTTGCCAGTTAAATAATTGTAGAAATATAGCCATTCCAGCTTCACTCTTTACACCAAGCACAAAATAAATATAAATAAATACAGATAAAATGAGTAAAATATAAATATGGATGTGTGAAAAACGTATTTTATTAGTTATTTTGAGCATCTATTTTTCCATTTTGTATTCTGCTGAGATGTTGAATCACAAACTTTGGTGCCTTTCTAACATGTTTCAAGTCAGCACAAACAGACTTGTTTTGCTCCCGTCTTCACACACCTGATGTTGACATACCTCTTTGCCCGTCTGAGGCTTATCTAGCAAGGTTTATACTTGATTGTTCGTTTGTCTGCCTATGTACGAGAAGGAAGAAGCGATGCCTACTTGTAATGTTTATACAAGCTTGTTTGATTGTCTACCAATGTATTAAGGAGACAGCAATGTCCACTGATAATGTTTGTGCTCGTCTGTTCTATTGTCTATCAGGATTTGAGAATCTTAAATAAACCTTAACCTTGTTACCTAGTCAGGGATTGTTCCTTCTGTAAATATTTTGCACATCCCCACCTCGTGCCACATGTATAAATTACATCGCACATTTTTGTAAGATGTACACTCCTGTCACAGCCATCCTAGTGCTGTGATTTTGTGCACCCGCGTGACAAGTATTAAATACGCTTTACTTCGGCAGACCTACAACTACTGGCCTTTGTTGTAAGGTGGATTAAGAAAAGTTCCGTTTTCCACAGATGAATACAGTTGGGGTTACCGTTAAAAATGGGAACACCAATTATATTCCTATTGGTCTACAGAGAAAACGTACAACTTTACATTCTTATTCCATGCAAAATTATTTAAATGTTAATATAGTCAAAACCTAGATATTGGTATTTGGAATGAAGCATTTAAAATTTACCGTTTTTATTTCTGGTAACTTAATGGAAAGTGTGATTATTTTTTTATAAGTACCTGGGCCTTACATTCACTACAGCAATAAAACGATCTGGACATCTTCACTCTTTTTCTACTCACGCCATGGTAACTTCTGGGGGTCGCCTAAGTTTCAATGCAGAGCATATTAGGTTAACAACTTTTCCATTGAAAACTGCTTTTAAGATTAAAATTCTATATGCTCCAAACTTTTAGCATTTGATCATTCTGTTTCGTGGGATTCTAGGGAAGTGCACATGCACACATATTTTGAATTTGCCACCAAACAAGATGATAAATGCTTTAAAGGTATGAATTGGGGCTTATTTGTGGTACAACTTGGCAGGGGTTGTATCTCTAATATTTGTTCATACCTTTTCTCAAATAGACCAATTAAAAATGTCCTTGAGGTGGTGAAGGAATTACATACAATTGAAAAGAATTGGGTCTCTGGAATACTGAACCAAATAAATGTGTACAAAATGAAGCATATTATACTTGGGGAGGTAGATTCCAGCGTTGAAACCACAATCCATCAAAAAAGGTT
Organism: Lissotriton helveticus; assembly: GCF_964261635.1. Taxonomy (NCBI): domain Eukaryota; kingdom Metazoa; phylum Chordata; class Amphibia; order Caudata; family Salamandridae; genus Lissotriton; species Lissotriton helveticus. The sequence goes on along the minus strand of NC_136069.1, from coordinate 748,634,345 downwards.
GCAAAATGTCAGCATTAGCAATCTCAGGAGCAAGCGATTGTCATAATTTAAAATTCAAATCTAAAACTGCACTTGCTCTCACGAGAGATTGCGTTTACGAGTAATGCCCACAGCTCCACAGTAACTGAAGTCCTTCCCCAATGCCTTTACACACCATGACAGTAGTGACAAGAAATGGTTGTCTAGATTGTATGGGTAATGCGGACGCAATTTCGAACACAAAGAGCATATCTGATCATCATATGAGGAATTTAATCATGCAAACAAGACTTGGTTTGAATCCTCTGTCTCCAAGCCTAGTCTTGACTTTAAAGGATAAATGCTAATGAAGGAAGATATACAAGCGGTTTGAAAGAACATTGTTCAATTGTACAGAGCTAATTGGACAGTCAAAAGTTTTTATTGTTAAGACGCACAATTTTAAGACCTCCATTTATAAGGCATGGATCAATGTCTTGTCGAGCAGCAATTTTATTAATGGTAATGTGGAACAGATTTAATGTTGGGATTATGTCAATGTTGGCTGTAATATTATTTTTGGGTTTTACATTTCTTACATTTAAGTGTTTCTATATATAAAATGTTTTACAGACTATTTTTTAATACACATTTATTTAAACTGGAACTGTTTTACTCCTTATATTTCCACACTTTACCTTAGTTCATTAAAGTAAATTAGGGGCAGTTAAGGGCCTCAGGAAGGGACCATGGGTCAACTCTGTAACATCAGTGTGGAAGAGGGTAAAGGGTGCATGATGTCACTTCCAGGTGAAACTTGCATGTATGTGGTAATTGTGTAGCTCAAACCTATACAAAATACAGAAGAGGGCTGTATGGGGTCGGAAGCGGAGGTAGAATCCGAGAGAGATTTTCGAAAGGCTGCTTGGTTTTGGGAGAAAGGGTGGACTATGTGCTGCGCCACAAGGTTGCTTACTTCAAAGCTTCATCTCTTCAGCTCTTTCCTACATTGAAAAAGGTTAGGAGCAGTACTGATGGATGTAGGTGGGGCTGTCATTCCAGATCTTGGGTTTGAAGATGTAGAAGGTCTGCTTTGTAGTTTTTTCTTTTCTTTCCTGCACTTAGTGTCCAGTCTAATGGTATTCTGTGTGCAGAGAGCCACCGAAGAAGGGCAGATTGTATGACAGGGGTGAGGGTCGTGATGACTTTGTAGATGATGCTGGTGGTTTTGAAGATGATGCTGGCCTGATAGGGGAGCCAGTGGAGCACCTTCAGGATGGGAGAGATATGGTCATATTTCTTTCAGGCCTTTGATGAGGCATGCTGCACCATGCAGAATCTCCTTAAGTGAGACAGTGTGGCGCCTGGAAGGCCACAGAGCTGTGTGTTGCCACCATCCTGATGGGAGATTACGACGGCTTGAAAGGCAGGTCAGAAGTGGCTTTCAGGGAGTAGCCTTCTTTAGTAGCGAGAGCTAGTATCAAGCCGTCACAACTTTCTGGGTGGTGCCATCCTTCAGGGAGAAGGTGAGCATGGGCTGAACCCAATTGATTTCGAACAGGCAAAAAGATGGAGTCGGAGTCCATTCAGCTTAAATATGAAGGCACCATCTACCATTGGCCAACAAAATGTTTTCACTGATAATTGCACAGGCACTTAGTTTGCCCTAGCACCGCACTCAAAGGACAGGATCAGAGAAAGATGTGTTCAGATCCTTAGCCATGAACTTCCTAATTCAGCAGGAGGTTAAACAAGCCCGGCTAGTAACAGACTTCCTTATAATGTTGAGCATTTTTGCCGCTGTGGAGAATCTGTGCAGCCTCCACAAACACCACAATGTGGGAAACGTATTATATTGCAGCAAACACAGCTGCTGTCTGAATTTCCACACAGAGTGGCCTGCACACGCAGCTCACGTTTTCCTTCACAATTTACTAAATATACATGTAAAACATATTTACTTATAGGGGTATCCAGCTAGCCCTCTTCATCCATTGGACTGTTATTCTGCCATTCGCATTTTTCTTCTGACTACAACCAGACCACAATAAAACCAGCATTAACAAAGCCAAAAGACTGGCAGGCAAAGCCAAACCTATGGTTTTGCCAATTGCTTGTTCCTAGTTGTGTCTAATAACGTGATACAGCAAAATAAACTGCGTGCAACAACCCATCTGAAAACTGATAAGATACACAAGGTCAGGCACACGGACCAGCAGGACTGGGCCTCGGCCCTTCCTCATCAAGCACAATTTCCTACTGCAGATAAGGGCCTGCTGGAAATATCCTACCAGCGTCGCATCCTTTGTTTCTGTGACTGCTTGGCCTTGTTGTGCTCCTCGTCTACCTCCCAAAAGATGACCCAGCTTCTCATAAATCATGTCGAAGACGAATTTTAGTGACTTGGTGATACTGAATTTCCTCTCCACCCAAAAAAACTCCTTTTGTGTTTCCTTATTTTCATTAGCATGATTTATATAATCTACACAGCCAGCCAACATACCTAAACTTGAAAAAACTTAACAAGCTGAAGCGGTGACTCCTCCTGATGCCTGCAGAGACGTACCTCTTACAGGAGTAATCAAGGGATTACCTTTCCTGGTGCTTCCTTTGCACACACCGGAAATATTTGGGACATTTTCTGCATTTTCCCACCATTTCTGCTCTGCTTCTAGGGCTGAGCTATTTAGGTGTAAATGTGGTATCACATACCAGAACTGTACATGATTGTGATTGAACACTGGGCATTCATCTCACATTGTTGCCATTTCCCAGAATGCGCTCTGACATGTACACAGAAAAGGTCTGTGATCCACTTATGGGTTTCACTTACACATGCAGGAAAATCTGCATACTTTGTGGACATTCTGTTCACCCAAGAGGTATTGTCACATGCAAAACCATGCTGACCCCCGGCCCCTTAAAGCAAGGTCATACTTGTAAAGGCAGCGTTAGCAACTTTTTCCGTGCCCAATTATCACTTACCTGAAGCTGCCCCCCTAGTGCCTCCTCTGGGTTAAACAGCGCCTTGGACAAAAGTCCTTCAAAGAAATGCATTCAAGTATTCTTAAAGGCAAACCCTCCCTTTACCGCGGGCTTCAGAGCAGGCCTCTGGGCACGGGCACTCATTCGTTTACAAAATAAGCACTGCATAGACCTATTCGCTGTGCACCCCCACTGCCTACCCTGCCCCTGTGCCAACCCACCCTCGTTGGCCTAATGGCCAGTAGTTGTCTTTCTATCTGGCTTAAATGGGAGACCTCAATGTATGGTGACACCTCCTATAGACTAGGACGGATTCTGCTGAGGGGACCTTACTCTTTGGGGATACCGCTTATTTCCTTACAGATCAGACCTCTTGAACAAACAGCTACAACCTTCAGAACCTGACAACCAGGGCTCGAGACGGGGTACCACGTGGGTGGACGGCGTACCCCCACTTATTTTACCGGGTGGACGCAGTCCCCCCTGCCAAACAGCTGGACTTCACTCTTTGGCCTCTCTGGGACAAGATCGGAGCTCACAGCACGCTGCTCACGCGCTGACTTCTCAGATGCAATCGCATCTAAGGGGTGAGCGAGGGGAGGCAATGAGCCCGATGGTGCAATCCACCTTTCGTGACGTCACTTCCTGTTGTGACGTCACTTCCGGTGACAGCGTCCCACCACTTCTTTTTTTAGGACTTGTGCCCTGCTGACAACCCTCATCAGACGGTTCCCTAGTTATATGATTTGCACGGGGTTGTGGGGTTCACTGTTAATATAGATCAGACCCCCAAGTATACAAAAATATTTGCACCCCATCCCCAGGGTCTCTAGCCCCCCATCCCCAAACTCTACCTCTACCATTCCCTCCACCCCCCAGCTCCCACCGTGTCATTCAATGGTCCTTAACCCCTTCGGTGCTGATGACGGCTCCCGATCGTCATCAGTTACGGTAGCCTTCATCAGTTACGGTGGACGTGTGCTGATGACGGCCGGGAGCCGTCATGACCACGCCCACGATCGGAATGTGCCGCACAGGCGCAGAATTCCGGCTGCAGCCAGGGGGTTAAACTACCTACCTTAATTGCAACAATCACAAGCATTCATCACTTAAGCAGGATTGGAAACACAACCCTTCAAGTCCCTACTTCTCACAGTCAGTCTCTTTTCCTCTGCCAATAGCGGTCAAATAAATCCTAGTTGCCCTGGTCAAATGCCATCTGAAAGATTACAAAGAGAATGGTGGCTCAGTCACAAGAACAGGAAGTGATGTGGAGCCCTCTCCGCGTGCATCCGGTTTCTGACCGCGCACACCTCACGGGCGGGTTGGTCAAAAGCCGGAAGTTTATTCTGTTGCCTTCTCACAGGGTAACCGTGCATTGTTCTGCTGGCAGCTTTCTCATACTTTTCTTCCTAAAATATCCACAGGGCAGTTTGACTCCTTTATGCAAAATATGACATCACACAATAACAAGAAAGCATAGTTGTAGTTTTGTTTGAGACCTGTATACCCGGGAAAGTAGGAACTGTCTAGGGGAATCTATTAAAGTATTAGAATATAGATGTAGCTTTACAATAATTCTTATTTAACAGTAACTCCCTCATAAGTAAAAACTGCGCTAATAACATCCGAGCCTATATAAGTGCGCCTAGCAAACCAATTAAAATACCTCGTTTTCCAGTAGCTCGTTTATATTTTTGGAAAGTGCTCGTTTCCTTTGGGAACAGTCAGTGTTTGGAATCTGAAGCATGTTTTCACCCAAGGGCAGCTGAATGTTAAAAAGGGACAGGTTTGTGGACAACTGGACGGTGATGGGAACAAAAGTTGAACTCGTATTAGCACATTATTAGCAAAGTGGGTTCAAGACCCGCTGCTGAGACTGGAGTGCGACTTGTGGGGCCCAGGTTTGAGGTAGGGCCTGCTCAACCAGTCATGCTTTCGAGGTAGGTGCAGCAATCACCGATGGATTGGAGCAACACATATGGCCCGATTTCCAAACATTTTGCGATAAAGTGTGATTTTTTTTTCTTGTAGCACTCCTAAAATTCTAGTTATGCAGGAGTACTGCAGGAGTATGTCACACATACCCATACAATAACTTTTATGAAGCGGGTGTTTAATAATTAAGTACGAGCATACAATTCAGTTCATAGAGGGAGCTCTACAAACTTCCATTAACACAAGGGTGGATGGATCCCTACAATGTCAACCTTTGATAACTTGAATGTGAAACTGAAGAAGGAGCACGAATAACCACAAAAGACGGTCAATTTGTGATAAGAAATAGAGAATTGTATTTTTTTACTTTTCTAGTGTGGTGCTGCTCTCAGTAACGAGTTCAACGTGACGCTTAACATGCACCATGTAAGGGATTAAAATTTCATACTGGTCCTACATAAATTATAAAGATTATTTGCGCTGCTGCTCACGCCAGAAGCGGCAGTGTGGGAAGCTCTCGGCTAGCACAGGCACTCTAAACGGGGTGAACAGGAGTAGACAATCTGTTGGCACATACTACTGAGGTGAGCTATGCCCGGTGGCGCATAGGATGACACTACATGTACCTGGGTCCACTCGACTAGTTCACGGTGCTTCTGTAGGGGCCTTCAAACCACACGGCATACAGGAGACAACCAAGGGGTCACGCTGGAGTACATAAAGGCGGACTCTTCTAGTACCGTTTTACAGGCCTTTGTGAACTGCCCCCAAAGCATCTATAATCACTATAATTCAGTAATATTCATTGAATGTTCATATATAATTAGTACAAATAGAAAGGACTGTGCCCTCTTAACTGTTACTAATAGGGGAATTCGAAATATCAGGACGGATTCACAAAGAATTAGATGAGTCCCTTAAACAGTAATCCTATATAGTAGTATTTACCATACACTTAAAAGTACTTGTGACTCACCGCCATGACTTAAAGTGTATGCGTTTAAAAAAATAAGAGCCAAAAGACAAGAAAGTGGACCGAGAAAAAAAATGGGAGAGATAAAATGTTGTACCCCACAGAAAAAAGAGCACCTTTTATCCACAAGCCGTTGCGCAGTAGTGGTTGCACTCCGCAGTGGCAAACCATTTTGCGTGGCACAGCCAGAGGTGGGTCACATTGGGCCAAGAACCCGCCCGGGTATCCTTGCACCAGTGATCATTAACTGGGTATAGGAGCAGAACCAAGCTGAGGTACTTGTAGCTCCTCTGTCCTACTACAGAGGCAATTTACTCAGCTGGATGCCAACGTAAGTCATGTGAAGGGGTTTCATATGATGCCAGTCCGAATCACGTGATGTTAATACCTTAACACAAGCTCACAGCTGTAATCGGGACAGATGTGGAACATAAAAGGAAATGCACTGGGTCTGTTTGCAAAGCAATACACAAAAATCATCAGCACTTGTGGGTTTAAACTAGGAGCAGCTATACAATTCCAAATATCTGGACTTCTACAGCTTTCCCCTATTATAATTGGGCTGCAGCAACAGTGACAGGTACCCAGGAGAACTTATGGCAAACTTTGGTGAATTTACATGTATGCTAATGCAAAAGCTGTATTTTCACGTGCATTCTTGCACACACTGTTAATTTACATACGCAAAGAACAGTCTCACACAGTTCAACTGAAATGTATCAATTTTCTCATGGGGAAGATATTTTTGCAGTGGAGTAACGCCTAGTCCTTCCCCTCCTCCCCCAACAATTTTGAGGGCGTTTCACACCCATTCCCACCCCCAAAACGACTTTGCTTCTCACTTTGACAGCAGTAAATATCGTATTATTTACAATCTGGAAATAAGCTCTTTGGTGAGCACAAACTTTTCAGAGTATACAAAATCTAGAACGCACACTCCCCTACCTCCTTGGGAGTAGATGTACTCCCACCTAATATTGACTCCCACTGGTGTAACATTATGTGTGAGCCAATACATTTACAACTGCAAAATCATGTGAATCATTTAATTGCATACGTAAGTTGAATTTACGCATGCAAATAGCTCTGTGCCCCACAAAGCGCATCTTATTCCTGCAAAATCATGCCTTAGAGAAGAGGACTCTATTTCTTCAGCTTTGAGCTACCAAATGAGTTCCCTAAACATTACACACCCTAACCAGTGGGAGCTTGGAGCCACGTTCAGACTGTCACAGGCCTGGAAATCAACCCGGCAGTGACCCCGTTGAGACAAATTCGCTCCCTCTCCATCCTTCCTTTCGCTAGATTTCCAGGAAGCATTTGTTTTGGTCCCTGAAGCAAATCTAAAATAGAATGCAACACACTGCTCCTCGCTGCCCGCTATACCCTGGAGTGCAGGCCGCGCATGGTCCATTGCCCAAGAAGCCGCGCCAGAGGTTCAGTCGCATGGGAGCGAATGTGCGCGCAGATAATATTTATTCATGGCTCACAGCACCAGGACCCTAAAGCCCAAAGGCGTGATTCACAAAGAATTTCCTGTATCTTATTGTTGGAGTGCTTTTGGTTTATTCTGGATTACTACGGGAGTAACGTCACACTTACTCAGAAGCGATGTCCTTCTGAACTAGGCCATGAGTTCTCAGTGCTAGAGTCTGCCCTAAATATTTTCTAGATTATTCACATCATTTTGTGGCCAACTTCCTGCATTGCGTCAATCTGGTGAGATGAATGGATCAAGTCATTAGGCAACCAGTTAGTTGCCAGTACAGGGAAAAACATGGGCAGCACTTTAATACAAATTAAGATATTTGTGTTGAAGAAAGGCAAACTAGAGCTTTATTTTATCACAACCAACTGATGTTAAACAATAATTTACTATATAATCAAGTACTCATTGTGCGTAAATCTGGGAAATATTAAAGAGCAAACCGTGGAAAAATGCCCACAAAACACTGCATTACAGCTGGTCTCATTTCAGTGAAAGAGTCCTTTGCTTTATTAAGAGTTTTTGAGCAAAGAGACCAGACTGAACCCTTGCCATGAAATATCTGCCTATTCCATTTCATAATATGCTTCAAGCTACTGGAAGATTTAGGCGCGTGTAACTACTGCACAAGATCCAGAGGACTTGAAGGTTAGTTCATGGGTGAAGTCAATCCACAAAAAAAAGAAAAGAACAAGAGGAACATAAGGAAGTCACCTGATACAGCTAGTCAAAGCACAGATGAATTCCACAGAAGGTATGGGGACAGTGAGTAGATGAGTATGGTGTCAGAGTGTGATGTCCCAAAATATGGTCAGTACCCAAAAGAGAGCTAGGAGGAATGTTTCTCCAAAACCCCATGGGAAGAATTTTGTTTGCCAGGGGCGGCCATAGGCATGTGCAAGCTGTGCACCTGCACAGCGCCGCCAAACCCCAGGGGCCGCCACACCAATATGTATCCTTAATATAATAATCCTCTGAGGATGGATACCTATTTACGTTGCGGCCCTTGGCAGGGATTTGGAGGCCTCCAGCTCTGTTCCACTTCCAAACACCCTGACCCCCCCTCTTCACTGGCCTCCGCGTCTGCGTTCCTCCTGGTTCCTGATTGGCTTCTTTTTTTTCCCTACCCACTGCTGGCCACGTCGTGTGTCACAATACCCTCCTCCTTCTAAATAGTATCGTTCTGAGACGAATTCGGAAGGGTAGGAGCAGCCGCAGGTACTGGTCATCTAACGCCTTTTCTGGACGTTTTATTAAAACACCTTCCTGAGCTCCGGGGGGCTCCGCCCCGCCCGGACCCCTTCTCCTGGGGCCCCCTACCTACGCTACCTGCCCAGGGCCGCCATGAGCCTAGAGCCGCCCCTGCGCCCCCACAGGGTATAATATACACTGCGAAAAGGGAACATTTCATAAGAGCATAATTCTAAGGGGCATCCTGTGTTAAGTGCCAGGAGAGTGATGGATGACAGCCAAGGAGGCTTACATCTGCAAGGTCATGGATACTTGAGGTATCACCTACCCTCGTCGCTGCTTCAGCACCTTACCAGGGGTAGTAATCTCTATATAAATTCAGTTTCTCCCTACTGTCTGGGTATTGGTTTTCAAAGAGCAGTTATAAAACCATGCCTCATCTGCACTACATGTGTTGCTTGGAGAGGCATAGAATTAACTTCCGGCCTCCACCAGAGCGGAGACATCTACTCCACTTAAAGTTTAGGAAATTTGTGAAACTGTGGTTATTTGTCAACTGGCTTTGAATGGAAAGCATTTTTTTTGTCAAAGGACATCCATGTGGTTGAAGGTCCTATATTCACAGGGCTTAGGGAGACGCTTCGGTAAAGTCACTCCTCTATTTAGCCTTCGTACGTGGGTATGTTGGAGAACCGTTGGGAGAACCGTTGTAAGAGCCTTGAGGAAGCACAGCTTGTTGAAAAACTCTTTTTAAGACACAAGATAAGACATCACAATATAAGAGCAAGCAAAGCTCATGGTATGTGGGTGACTGACAGGAAGAGTGGTGCATGATTTTGGTTTTTGTATTGTAGTATTAGCAAGTAACTGGATGCTCCACCTGGCAGTAATCGGCTGAGGCACCAATAACTGAACTTGCTCAAGGGGACCCGCGAAAGAAAATTCAAATTACAGAGGCAAACCTTCAACTTCTGTGGATGTTTCCTCAATGAACAGATCATGGGGTTTCAACAACCACAAGGTGGTATAAAAAGTACTCTATATTAATTTTCTCAGGACATAACACAGAATGCGAAGTGAGTTACTGTGGAAGTGAGAAGGCACAAGAATGCATCTATTCACCGAGACTTTGGGTCACCAATGTGAACCCCGGTGTGAAAATATCTATATTTAAGCCTGCAAATTCACTTTTGATAACCACAAAAAATAAACTTACACTCTTAAATACATTATTTACAGGTAATGCTTACTAGTATTGTGTAATTTTACATGTGAGCAAGTCTACTGGAGGGTTGGGAATGCTGGGTAAAGTAGATGAAAGCCACCAAACAGATGACTTTTAGGGTAATAACACATTGGCAAACATATTCCATCCTAGATATGGTTGAAGTTTTCTCCTGGCAAGAGTAGAACTGAGGGGTTTTTCAGGGCGAAAATGGTGAGATAACAACTTCCAAGTTAGTGGTTTTGTAGGAAAATGGGTTTCTCCACAGACAGGAATCGGATAGGCAAGGAGAAAAAAAATATATGGTTGCAATTTCAAATGTAAATAAACATATTTATACACGCAAGTGCACCTGGAGGGCTGCAACAATCGCAGCTTTTAGAGACCAGTCCTAGATTTCTTTGAGAAATTCACCCAAATAGGTGTAAGCTGGGGGCAGTAAATGCGTACCTTGCTTTATGAAAAGGACCCATGATGTCTACGTTTCAATTACCTGTGAATGTACATTCCTTTGTTGACTCTATCAATATTTGACATTTTGCTGTTCTCCTTACAACTAACAGCCAGCAAATACTGTTAACCTGATAAATCACCTTTTATAGCGAGAATGCCAGAGCTATTGACTTTGCCAATGCTTGCTAGCATTTCACAAAGAAATATCCAAAATGGTCAACAGTGTGTCAGTGCCCATGAGCATTCATACATATGCACAGGCGGTCACCAATAAATGGGTTGATCATTAAAAAAAAGCATTCTAAGATGGCCCACCCTGAGTGCACGTTTGCCAATCTGGACTGATGAACTCACAGGCAATTGAAATTATTCTTAACTTGAAATCATGAGCTATTTTGGAAGAGTAAGTTAAAAAAAAAAAAAAGTAGGTATTTGATGCTAAGTACATATAAAAAAAAGAAATGTACCTTGACGGTAGTTTGCAGATTCTGAAGACTCACAAATGAAGAGCAAAAAAAATAGAAAAGTTACAAAAAACAAAACACAATGAGGTGGACAATGGAAAGGATCGGGAAGCAACTGGTGATGCGGGAGTTCATAAGCCGCATAAATAAAGTAGAAAGGTAGAGAGCAAGGAATGACATGCACTCTGGGGTAGTATTTATGAAGGGTTTAGATAGATTAAATCTAGCCACAGCACAGTGGGCCACTGCATAACAATGAAAAGGTTGACAACAGCTCATGCGATGGCAGATAATCTTCTTTAGAGGACCGTCACAGTTGGTCGGACGAAGCCAATATTAGGACAAACATCTCAAGAAAGTTCCACCTAGAAACATGAACAGAAAAGCCCATGGTAGCAGATGACAAGCTGATGTCAGAGAATAGGACAGGGAAATGTCCATCCTCCGAGGTCATCCCCAACAGGTGGTGACAGACGTCCATTAACCCAGAGAGCGATCAATGGCGGAGGAGCCAAAATAAACTCAAGAAGCTTGGATTTCTCAGACTGGAGGGCATTCCCAGCTTCTGCATTCCAAACACTTTAGCCAAAGGCTTGCGACCTTCCTGTTCCCACCAGCAACAGTAAATAACAATTAAGTCCCTTGTCTATTCTTATCCCCTCCGGTCGCATACAACTTTAAAGAATAAGCCGTGAGATACTCATAGAAGCGCCAGATTTAGAAACAAGTTTACATCGGTTCAGGGATGGGCAATTGAGAGGCTAACACCACAGGGGTGGGGAACAAGACAACGGCGCAAACAGTAAGCCACCCTCAACGTCCAATATGGCAACCATTTTAATTCACGATTAGTTGTTGCTGGATCCACGCACAATTAATATTTGCCGTTTAATCACTCAGAAAGTTCAGCCCAGGGCCAGCTTGCCAAAAGCCTGGCAGCATGTCCTGCCTTTCCTGGCAGCACCAGGAACTTAAGGAGATTAAAAGCATTATAAAATGTTTTATTTACATAATTCTGCGAAGCACCCAAAAGCCCTCTACAGTGTATAAAGAAAAAACATTGTGAATGACATTTGTTAAAAATATTTCTAGGAGCTCCCATTCCTGTGTATCTGGAGCATCATGAAATCTAGGAAAGGAATTAGAAGCCTTAAAGAAGATGGCCCAAAAAATTGTTTAAAAATAGGCTAAACGGTGGAGTCCAAAATGATTAATGAGCGCCACATCCCAGCCAGATTTTCAAAATAACCACAGGCTACCCAAATAACTCTCAGTTACATGCACTGTACGACAAATTTACCCTGTGGATACCCTGAAAATCTTGCATGAACTGACCCTTGTAGATGAATGCTGAAGAACCCTGGACTAATAGCAAGTCATGATTTAATTATCGTGAAAGTGTTGGGGGGTGGTCTAGGAGTTAGTAGGGGAAATATAACTACTTAGAGCGCCACTTCAACTTCAGTGAGTGATGCGCTCACTGAACATTTGTATTCTTATCACGATACCAAAAAAACAGCCAATCACCCTATGGCACTTCCTCTCTGGTATCTACGTTCATGTTTTGTGAGATTTCAGCTAGTTGCCTCCAAGTGTATCAGAAATACAGCCCTCAGAAGGCCATTACCAGCACTCAGGGAACACATTCACTACCCTGACTGATGCCAGCATATACGGCCGACGCACCCCAGAAAAAGTAACAGGCTGCATCAAATTAGAGAGATTTGCTCTGCTTGGACACAACAGAGGGCCTAGTCAAAGACAAATTTAATCCAGCATCAGTAGGGTGGAGGAGGAAGTGGTGTGCAGAACGAACAACTGTTTACTAAAAATTGCAGCTCAGAAAAATTAATGCTTCGTCTAGACTAGCCAGCAGTCTCAGGTCTCAACAATGTTGCATTAAACTGCCAGCGGGAAAAGATTTACCTCTAACAATAGTTTTGCAGCTAGACCCTTCTCTAGCTTCATCTGCCGTCAGTTTCAAGGTTGAGACTGGGCAGCACATGTGCTGCTCTGCGATGCTTTATTGGAGTATTTACTTAAAGCTCCACCCATATTTGTCATTGGCTTTTGTCACTGTGCTTCGTAAATGCTGGCTTCTGATTCGTTAATAGGCTTGTTAGTCCCTCCTTAGTACCGCCTTGTCTTCATTTGTAACTTCCCATGAGGACTGGCCCTTTTACTTCGGTTCCTACACGGTGCGTCTTATTTAGTCTGTAAGCACTATTTTCTTTAATGAGTTTTTCCTACTGCAGGCACTACATGCTTTCCTGCAACATTTTTCGCAGTCAGAGAGCAATACGCGATTTCATGGGGTGCTTTTACAAAAAAGCATTTATTTGTCAACTTGACAAACAAATGCTTTCTTGGGAAAAGTGCCCCATACCGCGCATTCACCTTAATAGCAGCCACGGACCTTTCTTTAGACACGGCTGATCTAAAGAAAGGGGCGTGGCCTTGATTAACGTGAAAGCGCAGCATGGGGTGCTTATAACCAACAAGCATTTGCAATGCAATAGGTCTCGCCTATTGGTTTTGTAAATGACAATGCCTTTTATTATTGCAGGTTTTTTAAACACGCAAATAAAAGCAAGAACCCCAAATCTCATAACTGTGAGACCTATTGTATTACAAATGCTTGTTCAGGTTTGGAGTTAGTAAAAAGAGAGAGGCGGGAGAGAGGGAGGGAGGAAGAGAGAGAGGGAGGGAGGAAGGGAGAGCGAGAGTGCGTTTGTCTGTGATATATATACACACACACACACACAAACACACACACGAGCATATGCGTGTTAGAGTGGGAGTGCATGTTTGTTTTTATCAGATCTTTCCTTCACCAGGACATTCCGTGTTTTAAGCATTCCTATTACAAATGTTGGGTTCGTTATTCCAACTGATCCAGTTGGAGGAAACCAAGACTCCAACTTATAAAATGTACCTTTTAAAAAAAATAGTTTTCAATCAAATTCCAAGACTGGAGACATATTGTCCCTGTGACACAATGTTTGTTCACTGCATCTGAGGCTTACATCTCCACGGATATTATCCACAACGTGCAATTACTCTTCAGTCACAAAAACTCGAAACAGACATTCTGTATTACCATGAAGTTGTTAGATGGTTGTTTTCGTATGCAGGCATGTTGCCAAGAACGTATGTATACAATCAGAACCATATTTGAAGCCTCACACATTAAGGGTCGTTTGAAAAATAAACTCCGTGGTGTAAGGTTTTACTTTGTGGTCTTTTTTTGCCCCATATTTACTAAAATCAATGTCATAGAAATACCGGAAAATTGATTTCACATTTACTGAGTGCTTCAAAATAATGTGATAACAAATGCCACATGCAAACACTTTAATTAGGTGATGCACGAGCCCACAATGAAAGACTAACTCCACAAACGTGTATGCAGCCAAGTTCAATTTAGGATCAAAAGGTGGATTTCTGTTAGAAGGTCCCGAATCCGAGTTCATAGAAGAACCAATAACAATTTTTGTATGCCAGGGAATTTCACTTACTTTCTGGTGAAATGGGAGTGTGTCAGATTTTCTGCAGCATTAAGACTATGATTAGAGTGGCACATGCTTGCCCATCATGCACAACTGCTTTGAACGCCCACAAAGATAAATCCTTGCTGGTATTTAAAAATATTTTACCATAAGAAAAGATACATTTGCTACTACTAACGTTGGGTTTAAGTGGGATTTCAGAGCAGAAAAGGATATACAACAACCCCCCTTAAAGCTTGGCAGTAATGCACATCTGTAGTGCTTACCCTTGTGGATTGTCCGCAGATGGAAACAGAGGCGGTAGAGTATATTTTGAAATCTACGATGTGCATAGTTTTCTATGCAAACTCTAGGGGATATCACTTTAGGGTCGCCTCTAAGATGTGTGTAGATTTTGGACGTTCTAAATAATATTCTTGCTTCAGGCCAGTAACAGTGTCCAGTGTGAGCGATGACCATCACATCAACCATTACTGAGACTCTAAACCACAACGGATGATGCAGTATGCCCCCGGAAATCAAATCTAGAACATGGAGGTAAACACATACTGAGGACAATATATTGAACTCAAAATAGCCAGTGCTTAATTTGAGCCAGGGCTTTCCGGTGCTAGGCACCAGCACTTAATTGCTTTCCGGTGCTAAGCACCGGCACCTAATTCTCATCAACATACCTAGAAAAGTCTACCACATGGTGGCGCTGCTCATCTAATTTAGAGATGAGCGGAACAAGTGGTTGTGTTAGGAATACAATATGCATTAAAATTGCAAATACCTGCCTCTCCAGCCATTCCTTTAGCTTTGGGGACCTGGAATAATCTGAACTGTTGCATTTACATGAGAGACAGATGATTAGTAGTTGTTTTGGCAGCGATGCCAAGGGCGATGGGTGGTGCAAGCTGCAGTGGCCTCCTGGTCAGAGCCCTGGCACTTAATATTTTACAAGTTAAGCACTGAAAATATAAAAACCACCCAACTCCAAATATATGTACCTTGATGGTGTCTATCTTCAAGGTACAGAGATGAGAAGTTAGGAATAATAATAATTCCACATTTGTAGAGGGTAACCGTATCGCCCCTGAGGCTAGCCATGCGCTGGGAGGACGCCGGGGAGGGGATTAAGTGATCTACTGCCCAGAGTAACATGATGCTGAGCTGCCTCCAGCGCCGGGGATAGAACAGTGAGCCCCGCGATCCGGAGTCATCCGCTCTGGCCGCTGAGCCACATCTCTCCTCTCTTAACCCCTTCCATGCTGATGACGAGCTCAGCTCGGCATCAGCGTTACCTACCGTGTGCTGATGACGAGCTGAGCTCGTCATGTAACGCGGTAATTTGAAAAATGCCGCATACCGCGGGAAAAACGGCCGCACGCATGCGGGTAATCTACACTTCCCTCTACGCACTTTCGACTTCCTGGTCTCAGATGTTTTGTCAACGATATTCTTGTACAACGATAGTCATAGCCTCGATATTCAGTAATCGAATCGAAGATGCTAATATTGTAGGGTGCAAAGAATATTACAGCGTTACGATTGGGTTTTAAAACTGTACATCACACCTTATTTGCATTCTCTTCGCGCCATGAAGCATATCTGGGGGCCAAACAACCTTTTTTATAAGCGCTTTTCCCCAGCCCACAAATGTTGCTGTGTGAAGTGAAGAAAAGCATTTGACAAGGCACCAAAATAGGATCCCGGCTGCTCATCTCGAATAAAAAGGTCCCTGCTAGCTGCATCTCAATAATCAGCCTGCAGGGCCAGGGGACTGGATAAGTAAACATTGAAAAAAGCAAGCTTCAGAGAAGCACACTCAATGCAAAATGGATTTTAAACTGCTCATGCGTGGTCGTGACATAACTAATGCTGACATAATTTCCGAGCAGCGCAGAAAAACTAGGTCAAATCTCAATGACCTATCTAATATAATAAGCATTTTTTTCGGATTTCCACAATGCAGACTGTGTCTGCGAGCATCAATGCCCTCTGTTATCAGGGTAGAGTGTTGCCACCATGGCTGCTGGCTCGCACCTAGGCGGATTCACAAAGCCATGCACGGGGACGTAACGTAGTACACTTTTACATCCTCTTAGGGAAGGACCCACTCCAATCCAGAGTTTCAGGATATTCTCTTAAAACACATAAAGCTAACATATATGAATGAAAACAATTAATGGAGGAAGTGGTTGTCCTAAAAATCCTGGCCTGGATATTATTGAGAAGTGTGGCTCAATGGTTAGAGCGGCAGACCCTGAAGCAGTAGTCTGGCCGGGACCAGGGTTCAATTCCCGCCTCGGCGGGTCTCGGGCTCAATTTCCTCAGACCTGATAATTCTCGCCTCGGTGCCTATTCTAATCATGGGTCCCACTCTGCACCTCTGGGCAATAGCTTGCATAATCTCTACAACGGCCCCAACAACGCTGAGGATGCCTGACTTCACCTTGGGGGTGCCCAGGAGTGGGTTCCTCACAGGGAAAGGCCAGGAAGGGTTCCACAGCGGTATTCGTACAAGCGCAGAGATGCCTATGGGTAGTCGTGCGCTATACAAGTGTGTAATCATTTCAATCATCATCATTGCTTTATAGGAAGATTACAACATCCAAAAAAGGCTAGGTCTAGACATTTTCAAAAGCAATAAACAAATGATCCGACCTTCTCTAGGTACTGAATTGCCTCATATGAATTGGGCCTGATCTCCCAACTTTAATTGTACAGTTAATTTTTGGCTGATTGGAAACAGGAAGTGATGACGCTGGTTGAGCAAGAGCCCTGGCTTTTGAGCACCAGTCATGGGTATCGGAGCAGTGGAGTAAAAAAATATGAACAGGAAAGCAAGGCAGTGTGCTTTTCCTGGTATCTGGACAGCAGGGATCAGCGGAAAGCAAAGTTTCCACTCAGTAAGCAATCTAAACCTTCCATCGTGTGGCTCATTGTCCAAGAGCTACAAACAAAGAAAAAATAACTCCAGCTCCAAAGGGCAAGATAGAAGCCCACACAATCAAACACATTTGATGTGTTCACAGCCTCTTAGAGTTTTGCGTTATGAATATGTTCATAATGTGTAGACTAGCATAGAAAGCAGATTTATGAAGATATTTTACCATTGGCAAAAAAAAGAACATGGTTTTATAAATTTTGCCACACACCTTCATATTCAACTGGAACACAGTGTTAAAAAGTATACTTGGCAGGACACTGCAGCTGACTGGAAAGTAGTACTCAAACAAGACATGGGACTACTTATTTGCACATAAAAAAGTCTGTAGGTTATTCCTTTTGGTATACTTTTGCTAGTCGTGACTGCACATTGATTACTACCACATTGATTATGACCTTTCATATCTAGCTTCACAGGTTCAAGTCCCACCTTGGTCTGTGATTGAACCTAGCGCCATGAGAAACGAAGGGGGGAAATTGCATCTTCAGCCCTATTCCCAGTCACTGTGCTATGTCCATGCATCATATGTGCCCACTCACAAACCCAGCACCTCCCTTACAGTACATCTAAACAAGCACTGGCAAATACGTCTGACTTTACTGGGCCAGCAAGTACACATACGCTTTCACAAATGCAGTTACCATGGACTGCACACACTAATGCTGTTCATCATACTAAAGCATGCACAACTGACTTTACCACTGTTAGGGAGAAAAAAAGTAGAAAAAAAGGATTGATTTCTGCACATAATGGTTATAGGAGCTACAGAATTTGAAAAACAGTTTGATTTGATTTTGAATTTGTAAAGTGCAACAGTTACCCAAAGGCATCAAGTTTGATGTTTGAATGCACGTTTTCGATGTAAAATTGTCCCTAAGGCATTCCTATGGAGGCATTTCCTGGAAGGCAGAGTGATACATAAAATAGCCAATAACTTGAGGTGAAACAGTGATAGTGCTCTGGGCACAGCCAAAAAAAAACCACTGAATGTATATTTGAAATTAGTGGTAACAATACGTCTACAAAGAAAACAGTATCAGGGCTGCTTCCAATGCTCTTGTAACACAACAATACCCTAAATAAAACAAGCTGCTATTGTCCTATTATTGCAAAGCCTACTGGCCCAGCTCCATTACATTACGAGAAAACTCCCTGGTCTAACCCATCTACCAATCCCAGAATCGCTCTGTACGGGTCCCTCTTCCTATTCAATGCGCTTCACCTGGCATCACCTGTTGTGATTCTATCTAGGACCCTAATTCGATATTCCCGATTTATGCCCTTATATGTTTATAACAAATAATATCCTTATAAAGGCATAAGAATCATATCCATATTTAGTAATAGCCAATGCAGTCCAAATACGGCAAGGCTACTCCCATAGACTCCTAGAAAGTACAACACATTCTTTAAACAAACCAAGCCTCCAGCAGCCCGGGAAATCCCCCTACTTTTGTTTTGATTTGAACAAGAACTCCTGGAGTCCAGAAAGAACTGTTAGTTCTTAGTGACGTCTTATGTCCAACCTTACGTCAAACCCGGCACTTTCCAGGTATAAATATACCAACGTTGCCTTAAGCAAACACACAGTGGTTTGGAGCAAAGCGGCTATCTACTTGCCCAGCTGATGCGAGAGGCAAAGGAAGCCGACCCTCCCACTTGACGCACTGAAAGAGACGCTGTCTTTTCTCCTGCTGAGAAAATCCAGCTCCGGTGTTTCCAGTCACCCTTGCGGGTTGCTGGGAGATCGAGTCCTGAGAGAGAGATACAAGACCTCCTTCATTCTAGAACCAAGGTACGGAGCTGATTAAACCCTTAAGAGAATTCTTGATTCAGATTCTTGGCAAAAACCAACTTAACTTAAACTGCAACTTACTTACTCCTTCCCACGTATTAGGCTTAGGTCAGGTACACCGGGGTAGGCGTATCTTAGAAGCACCAGTTGAGAACGTTAGTCAATGTTTTTATGCATGTATATATTTTATCCGTTTTAAAGTATCATATGGCTAAGAAACCATATCAATGCTTTTACAGTATTATTTCATAATACTCCTTTTACTGTACGCACTTTACTTCATGATAAGTATTGCAATTGTGGCAACTCACTTCTCTTGCATGAGAAAGAAGACTGCTCAATAAATAACTTTTATTGAAAACGCCCGGCTCTCTATTTCTCTGCACTCCGGTGAAATTAAGCATGCACGATTGATTGAGTGAAATAGCTGTCTATTGTTTTCACACGACTCTAGAGATACACTCTTATTCTGAGGGAGCAAAGTTGTCATGTTTTATGGTTGTCAGAAGCTAATCCCTTCTTGTCTAATCAGGAAAGTTAACTCATTCCTGTTCATTCGAGAAAGTTTCTAGTGACCTCTGAGCTAGCTGGCAAACCTAATTAAGTCTAATATAGTCAGTAGAGACCTAGATGACCTCAGTCCTACGTCTACACTGCTGTTTATGTTATTCCAATGCGCAGAGCCTATTGGGAATATAGGAACTACACTACACCTCATCCAAGGAGACCCTCTGCCCTGTCCCTTAGAAGGAACTGCCGGATGACCTTTCCCCCTATCCAGAATCCGCAAGGGCTTAATCGCCCATCCAAGAAGCCACCTAGTCCTGACCCATCTCTGTGCCCTGTAATTTTACTTTGAAAACTGTAAAATAAGTGTATTTGATAGAGAACTGCATAATGGCAGGCACATGAGCAGATTGTGTATACACACCAGTGGAATATTCACACCATGTTTTGTGCTTGTACCGGATGTACATTTCCAAGACTTTCTTTATGAGTCATACTCTTAGCAAATGAAAGACTAACATTTTCAAAGGGCAATTCTACAAGATGGCTGACTCCTGTAAACCTGCCCTTTCCAAGTGATTGCAATGGAAGAAAGTGTACTGAGCACTAGCGCGCCCACCAAGGTGTTTCATCAGTCTTCAGCTCTGACGGATTTACGTTACATTAGCCGGGGTGGAACCTTAATATAAAATCTACTTCTAAGCATGGCTCCTTGCAGATTATAGTCATGCCTGCTATCGGGAAAGGTATAGCCAGTGCTTACATTGTCGAAGAATAAATGCCGGCGCCCAAAGGTCAGCAGCCCGGGAGCACAGAACACCAAGGCTGCATAGTCTGGAATAAACATCATGCCTTTTTAACCAACTTCCAGGCACTCCCTGACCCTTTATATCTCTCTTTTGTGGGCTCCTGCTTTCTCCCTTTATGATGGGTTTTCTGTCTTTATCTTTCTCTGTTGCTGGTTTTTCCCTCCCTTGAAGTGTTAGAAGATTACAAATAAATGCCTTTTCCAAAAATGAGTGCCATTGACCCCCACCGGCTCAAAATAGGCCCTGATAGTCTACTGTGGAGTACAGAGTTCAGGCTCCCAATACGCAATTGACCAAATTCTGTTATCCAGAATAATCAATTTAGCAATGGCCATTATGGTTTTCCACACGCCACAGATTTAAAAAAAATAAAAAATAATTTTACGTTTATCCATCTGTATAGCATGGGCTTGTAACTAGCAAACTGCCCCATCTTTCATAATAAAATCTCAAGCTTCAAAAAGGTTATAAATATGTAAAAAAGATTACAAAAGATCTGCAAAATCTACAGAAATGTTAGTCAGGTGGTCGGTACATTACACCACATATCTCCACAGAGAGTAAAACACAATTAGAGAAACCAATACCTGAAACTATTTCCATATTTATGGTTCAAATGATGACTTAGACACCAATGCCGCTAATCAAGCACACAGTTAACAAATACTATAGCAGACCAACTGCTTTCTCTTAATTTCTATGGCTCAGTGTCAGTCATGGAGGACCATCGGAACCTACCATACTTTCAAGGTCAGTGGATTGAGTATCATTAAAGTTGTTTAAACCACATAGACACAACAGACGTGTGTGGTACGATGCATTGATTAAAAAAAAAATGCGTTGGCTTGCTTCTCTAAAAGTGTCTTCACCAGAACTAGTTTGAGATAAAGTCAGTTAGTTTGATGCAGCAGGCAGTTGGCAATCACTTTGCACACGCTCATAGCTCTGATAGAGACAGATTCCACATATGTTTCCTATACATGTATAGTGTGAAAGGACACTTCTAGGATACACACATCAATCTACCGGTTACAGGTTAACATCACCTGCAAAACACCTAAACTCTTTCATTACAGCCCACAGTTCATGTCTTTTGTTGTGTCATGGTTTACCCGCAATCTTTGTGCCCTGAGAAAGTCACAAGAGCATCAGTGGTCCGTTGTGGCTCGATGGCGACTGCGTCACGAGTACTTTTTAATCCACTGACACTCTTAGTCATAATAAATACATTGACCTCAGGTTTATAGGGCGTGTCTGCACTAGGTTGGGAACATAGGGGAAGATCACAGAAATATAAATTACATCAGAGGGGTTCTCTGCAGCACTCCTAACACCACTATTTGTACACATTCAGTTGGTGTTCTGGCCAGTCTCCCTGGCTAATTTACACCAAGTGCTCATATATAACGAGCAGATTATAGAGCGCAATCCATAAACAATTCCCCGCACAGCAAGTATTACCCACAAAATGATGTGAGCTACTCTCTTGAAGGCTGTCTGATGTTCTGCAGACAGCAAGAAAGTGGAATTACTTATTTTAATCTCAGAATGTGTACTACTTGGAGAGTCAGTACAAAACAACAATATATGGAAGATTCCCCCATTCTAAAGCACAACCGAGATATCATTATACGGTCTGTAATGTTAAGCCGTAATTCCAAATTTTGTAGAAAAGGCTGCCAAATGCTTTACCCAACACATCAAATCAACCAATCAGGCAATCAATCTAGTATTGATGACACATTTGGATTGGCCCTTATTAGAATGGGCAAAGCATACTCCACCTACCAACAGTAGGGTTGATCAATGAATAGGAAATGCCCAGAAAGGGCCAGGAGCATTAGTTTTTACATTTTCATATGTTTTGCTGAATACTTAGCATCATGCATTTTCACCCACGCACATTGCTTCACTGCACGATCCCTTCCTCATCAATCTGTAACATCAGCTCTCACTTGCAACCTCTATCATAAAGTTATTGTGTCTGACTCATCTAATTAGGTGCAATTTTCCTTCTCACAATATAATCATAGGCCTAACCACATACATGCCAACAAACCCAGTCAGGCGGGGGACGCGCCATTTTTTTAAGCATAAAGAAATGCCTTTATTTTAACTGTTTCCCACCTAAAAATGCTTCTGCTTCAATATCGGTCAATAGTAAATACATTCCCCCGATTTGTTTTTCAAAATTTCCCACTTTCCAGTTATAAAATGTTGGCATGTATGTAACCATCAACTCCCTTTTGCCTTCCGCGAGCTTTCTCAACCCCCAGATTGACTGACTCCCTACCTTTCTCATGTAATGTTAGTTCAGACCTGCTTGACATTGGTTCAACCCCCAGCTTAGAGTCTGCATTCCTCACTCCACGGGTGAATGACACCAAAAATGTCGAATCACCTCTAGCCTGTCAGCCCCCACCTCTGCTCAGCATCACCGGCACTATTTCCCAGCACTGCTAATGGCAAGAGATCTCCCATCTCCTGATTTCTCTCACGACTCCTCTGATCCAAAGCATCTTTCATCAACCAATCCCTGGTCAAATGGTTGTATGATGTTACAACGCGATCTTTTAGATCGCGGTACATCACAATGCATCTTTTACAACGCAAGTCGTTACCACGACTTGCGCTGTAGGGTGCTAGACTTAGGAATAGTAAGATTTACTATTCCAACTCCAGCCTACGTACAGTAGGGAAGGTGTTGGAATAGTAAATCTACTATTCCTTAGTCTAGAGCGCCCTCCAGTTGTAAAAGACGCGTGGTAATGGCAGCGCGGTGTTTTGACCGCGTTGTCATGGATGTTCCCTGGTCAAATCCTGCTCTTGCCTCCTAAAAAAAGCACATGCGCTTAGCTCATTTTGTTGATCTATAAACAGCCACTTT
The DNA here is from genome assembly GCF_964261635.1 of Lissotriton helveticus. Taxonomy (NCBI): domain Eukaryota; kingdom Metazoa; phylum Chordata; class Amphibia; order Caudata; family Salamandridae; genus Lissotriton; species Lissotriton helveticus. The sequence goes on along the minus strand of NC_136069.1, from coordinate 748,611,230 downwards.
ACCCCAAACTATGGTGCATACTTTCGATCTCTCCACGAAGTACTCCGAAGTACCTCCCACCTGATCCTTAGTTTTTAATAGATGTGATTCCATTGGGGTGTGCTTCATAAATCTGCCTTAATATTCTCACTTTGTTTAAACCCTTAGACACATCTCTGTACTACTTGAACTAGGCCCTTCTCCTAGTACTTTCCTTTTCATTTTAAATCTGCACCCTACCTTCGACTGCTCAAAACCCCTTACCGATCCCTTTTCCCCATCTAGTTTATGAGCATTCCTTAACCCGGGCTCTCTCAATATGATACTCGAACATTAATACATACTAGGGGTTCTACCTTTGTCAAGGTACACTCCCTCCACAGTTAGGGGCAGATTTACAAGCCCCGTGCGCCGCTTTTACGCCGCCGTTGTGTCACTTTTGTGACGCAGCGGCGGCGCAAAAGATGCGCCATGGTGCGGAGTATTTACAATGTGACGCATCTCCCAGATGCGTCACATTGTAAAGCCCTAAGGATTGACGCAGCATTGTGCACATAGGGCCCCCCTGATCATTGCTGGAGCTGCGTCGCACTTGCGACGCACCTCCAGCAATGCGCCGCTTTTACGGCACAGATGCGTGACGCATCTGTGCCGTTTTCGCCACATTGTAAATGCGGCGCATCAAGGGTGGCAGAGCTGCGGCGCACAATTACTGCCGCATCCCTGACGATATGCAAGGATGCACCAGTAATTGTAAATCTGCCCCTTAGTCTTCAACTGGATTGCTCCTTACACCTTATAACTATCCATTAAAACCCTCACCACAAACCCTTACCTATTTTCATTCAACAGGACAGCTACGCTGTCTCGTATATGGTCGATCACCCACCTTTTGTCAACAATCTGTCACCGCTCTGTATTTAAGGTATGTTCTTAAACTGGCTTTAATTATGCCAATCCAGTGTCAGGCATTGGTGGCCTCTCTACACAATTATGGTACTCCCTAGAGCTCTGGCCGAGGCCCAGCTGTTTTTATTTTCTTTATTTACAGCATTACTTTAGCCTACTTATGTATGTATTAGTGTTTATATAGCGCACGCCAAGGTGGATAGTAATTGAATAAGATCCATTAATGTGGTCTGGGAGACTGGACACACCTATGTAGATCAACTGAGGATTTACACATTTGAACTGCACAAATCCCTTTCGCTTATTTACAATTTTTAGATGCAGGGAGATTAAGAGATTTGCCCAGAATTACATGATTTTCAGTGAAGTGCTGCAGCAGGCATTAGAAACACCTCACCTTGGGTTGCAAATTCGGCAACTCAGCAGCCAGACTACATCGCCTCTTTTGGCTTTCTCAATCACTCCTCTGTCAACACGCATTCTTCTGTGCTTTCCCTCTTCTGTGTTTCACTCTTGCTTCATTTACGACCTGTTTTGGAACTCTTCACCTTTGCGCACCTTAAAAACGACTTAAATGCTTTTAGTTTCTGTTCCACTCTCACCTCTTGCCTTATTCTAGATCATCCTCAGTTGTCCTTCTAGACTTATGCCCCTTCAGATCCCACACATAATGGAGAATTTGTCCTTCATAGGTCGTTTAACTTGCTTCCACAATGAACTCTATGACACTTGGTTTTGAGCATATTCTTTCATGATCTCCGTTTTCTAGTCTCTTGGCCACGTTGCAACTCTTTTCTTAATATGGTACATGGATTCTCTGCACATTGACATTAGTTAAATTCATCTCTGTATCCTCCCGGCCTTTCACAGTCATCCACTTTTTTATTAGAATTTGTTCTTGTTTATTATTTATTAATCAGTGTAACATCTGTAAAACATTCCCACGGCCAATCTCCCTTTCTTGTCCCTATATAGACACATAAGATACTAGGATTACTAGGATGCTGAACAAAATTAATCAGTCATTTCATTTCCAATCTCTCTTACCTCCTTATAAGAACTCTCTTCCTGCTCCAACTAAAACGTTAGCTGCATCTTCTTCTAGGCCACATTATCATTTTTGTACAAGCAATCTATCTACAGCTTAAGTCATCTCCCTTAAATCATGCCCGAACTCTCTTGGTTTTTCCAGCTATTACCTCTCTGTAAAGTCAATACCTTGTACATCTTAATAAATGCATTTTAAACAAAATTCGGGAATTTTTCAATGTCTCTTTACTCTCAGTAAATTGCCTGTAATGTTGCCACTTAATTGTACGACATTTAAAAAAAAAAATTAATAAATAATTGAATTACAAAAAAATATAAATAAACTGAAAGCCTTGAAATCCCGGTAGTGAGGGAGTTAAAAGAATGTAAGCCTTTAAGCAAACGCGATTTAGAACAAAAGTCCCTGGGGGAGACACTGTCCGTGGCCTGAAGGGCGCGAGGTTAACATCCACACTGATCCAAGGCCCGGGAGATGCAGGAACCACGTGCGAGCACGTGGCTGGGCACACCCTCGAGCCCAATCTCTGCATCGAGCAGGCACTCCTGTCTCAACTCGCCTGCCTGTAGACTGACTGCAGCACATGTCAGCACCTGATTGGATGTGACCTCTAGCCCAGGTCGTAACACTGAAAGCGGATCACGACATGTCCGCCTCCCGCTGCTCTTTGAAGTATGCTGTGTGCAGACTGATGGTAGCACATGCCAGCAGGTTGTTAGAAACAACCTCGAGCCGAGGGCGCAACCCTGAAAGCGGATCACTAACAACCAAGCAGGCAGCACTGTTCAGGGTGGCATTGGAAACATTCTGCATGTGGTTGATTGGATATGGCCCCTAGCAGGGTGGGGCGAGGACAGAAAATAGGCTTGGGGACAAATATAGAAGCGACTTCAATTTGCGAATTTAGGGAGTAAAAAGATTGCCAATATTTGTAAATAGAGCAATTTTGAACTTTTTAATCCGTACGGCCAGGGGCGTACAACAGGCCTAAGCAGTGCGTGTAGTGCAGGGGGACCTGCACCCTTCGGGGAACCCCCTTTTAAATCCAAGGCTACGAGCCAGGTTTGGTGGCTTCGTGGACTAATGCATCAATGTATGGGCCTGTGCTCGACCTCGTGGTCACAGGCTCGAATCTTTGAGGGTCCACTTAGCCGTTCATCATTCTGAGGTGGATAAAATGAGTACCATTGAGTTGGGTAACAATAAACATCAGTTATTAGATACTCTTGGGTGAACCTGTGCTTTATAAATACACGTTATGTTGTTATCCGTGATTTTCAGAAGTCTCAATGCCCGCTTGTCACAGTCTATAGACTGCGGGCCTCATTTATGAAAAGTGACGCACCGCTGCGTGAAAACAGCGATGCGTCACTTTTCATTGCGCCCTCCTTGCGACACCAATGATGCGTCATATTTACAGTATGACGCATCATGTCGCAAGGAGTTACAGATACGTCAGTATTTCTGACGTATCTATAGGCGCAAAAGTGACGCATTGCTGGAGTGTGTCACAAAGGTGACGCAACTCCACCAATGTGTCCTTTCACATGGGGCAAGCCCCATGTGAAAGGGCCAGCGTCAGTCTTACGCCTGCTGTGAGGCAGGGGTAAGATTTTGACGCATTTGAGTCCTAGAAGTGGCGCAGTGAAATCTTATAGATTTCACTGCGTCACTTCTATGACCCTTTCTTGCGTCAAAACGCCCCCCTTGCATTCATTATACCTGACGCAGGTATAATGTGGTGCAGGGGTTTACAAAGTGACGCATCTACCTAGATGCGTCACTTTGTAAATATGGCGCAACAGGGCTAATTTTTTACGCCACTGGTGCGCCACAAAAAGTGACACACCGGCGGCGTAAAAGTGATGCACGGCCTCATAAATGAGGCCCTGCATGCTTTCTGGGTGGCTTGTGAGTAGTGGAGACTACACTTAAAGAGCTGGCTGCGGGCAGTGTTTGTAGTGAATATTCACTTTGTACCTTTACAATCAAAGATAAAAACATGAACACATCCCTGCTCTTGTACTCAAAAGCGCTTTTCATACTTCAGCCTGACATAAAGGCATCCAGAACGCACTTTCTTCAGTCTTTCTGTGTCAGTGGTCTTCAGACTGGGGGCAGGGCGGCACCCTTAGGGGGGAATTAACTGATTCAAGGGGGGCTGGGGGCGCCAGGATCTGGTTAAAAAAAGCATCATGCTGATAGCAGTGCTTTGTTTTAAGCTCAAAACAAATCAGCAGTCAGCAACTTTGTAATGGGCAATTACGAACATCCTTTGTCATTTATATCTGCCTGCTAGGAGAAGGTGTAAAAAGTGAGGAGACTCCAAATATTACTTTTACATATTAGTAGGCCTGGCTCACCAGAACAGTATGTTTGGCCATCATGTATTTGATTGCATTTTTAAAAGGTTTAACATAACTGTAATGTTTAAATAAGTCTACACATATTTAAACACTGCAAATGAAATATAATAATAGTGAATAATTCAGGACGGTTTTTTTGTTTTGTTTTTAAACTGGGGGTGCGGCTATAGAAAGTTTGAAGACCACGGTTCTGTGTTGTCCCCCTCTTTTGCAATCAACTGTTGACGCTTTTCCACCTCTGCTGATCTGCATGGATAAATAACTGCACCATCTTCAGGGCCGGATTGAGAATTCAAACAAGCCCTGGCAATTAAGTAGGACCGACCGGGGGGGAGGGGTGGGGGGTTTGTGGTGTAAAACACTGCTGCAACCGGCCCCCACCGGTCCAAAATCAGCCTAGGATACACCTTTTCCCACGTAATGTATATGTAAATATGACAGTCCAGGAGTTAAAAGAGGTCTTCAGTTCTGCTTTACTGTGTGTGTTCACAAAGCAAGGCCTCTGGTCTAGAAACCCCCTTTGCATCAGAAGTGCAGCTCTTCAGGACAGTGCTATGCTGTACATGTTCACAATAAAACTGACAGACGCTACAGGGCACTTTCACTAAGTTCTGTGTGAATCTTGAAATAACTATTAGTTTGAGAACACAGATGGAAACATACATTTGCAGAAACGGTGAAAAAAACAACTGCATAATTAAGAAAAGGTCATTGTTTCATCTATTTTAAATAACATCAGCTACATAAGGATTTCATATTGCACTGCAGACATATAACCTTCCTCGATTGTATTAAGGGGCATTCGCACCACCTGAGCAACATTATCACAGTTTTACTGTTTGATTGGAGCAATCAGCAGATAACATGTGATCCGATAACTTTTGCAAGAAGTCGGCGCTGTATTTTATGTTCCATGTCGGGACCCTAACTAACTATTGATCAATTTGCTCGATACATTTTTGTGTGAAACCTGCACAATTGAATAGCAGATGCAGGAGAGGGATTTGGTGGTCAACGAGTTAAATCCATAATTGTGCAGCACATAATGCAACTGTGGAGGCTAGTAAGTCTAGTGGCCTCATTTTCAATGTACTGCACGTTCCTCAGTGAAACTAGTGAAACACAAAAGGCTATACTTCAAATAGCATTGTTCAATTTGACAACACACATAACATCTCAGCTGTAGCCATGATTGGCCATAACTGAGAAACCCTCTTCGGAGCTGCATCACTCAGCAACTTTCTGGAAATATCTTTTTATACCCATTGAGGTAGATTAAAAGAAGCACCACTTACTTAACACTAAAAGCACCCTGCCTACGACACATGCCACAGGTTAACCCTCGAACGACATGAAGATAATTCAATTACAGACTCACAAAACCAACCGCTGCCAGGCCTGACTGGTGCATTTTACCGTGGCTCAATTAAACAAATTTCCCTTCTCTGGGGATGTGCAGATGGTAAATACATGTACGACTGTGTATTTCAAATTACCATGGGGGAAAAAAAGTTGAATTAAAAATGCATGCAGCTGTTGCTGTTTGATATCTAGATGTTTCGACCACGATCATATTCAGAGCATCTTGGGAGAATAATGTACGGTGTCCTGCTGCCTGCTATTAAGCAAAGGCAATCCAAGGATATTATTACCCTATGCAAAATGAATGCTGTGGCAGTTTATCAACTCCTGCTTTGGCAATTGAGTCATTTTGATGCTTCTGGGGCAATAGGATATCACCTTAAATTACAATACCATATTACTGCCAGAGAACCAGCCTGATCATCAACAACCAGCCCACATTTTAACCCCTTGGCCGCGGCGGGTAATTCCGCCGTGGTGTTAGGGGGGCCACGTGGCGCCACCATTCTCGTGACGGAACCACTCCGTCACGAGCCGCGGTGGCGCTGTGCTTGTGACGGAATGGTTCCGTCACGGCCCCACCCGCTCAATAGAACGAGCTGCGCAGGCGCGGCTGCCGGGCCGTGACGGAACCATTCCGTCACCAGCACAGCCCCACCATGGCTCGTGACGGAATGGTTCCGTCACGAGCGCGCAAGGGGTTAAGATACAATGTATTTAACTCTGGCTAAACAGCACAGCTGTCTACAAGGGGTGCTTTTACCCATTCTATACAGAGTGGGCTTTGGCTCCACTCAGAGGAGTAACTCACCCTTTAACTCATCTATAGCTGTTTGGGTGTATCAATCCACATTGTAGGGAGTGCTGGCATTGCAATACATGAGGAACTATTTTACATCTCGAAAGCGATCTCAATTAGTTTTCTCATAGCAGAAGAAGCCTTTTTTAAATATTTTTGTCGGAACTGAAAAAGCAAAGCGAACGCATTGGCATTGCCAATGCTTGTCTGTCTTGTGACACGTTCAAAAACCTACAGTCCAGTAACCATGAGCTCGATTTGGTTTGTCTTTAGCCGTACAATTGAACCAAGCCGAAGTTAGGTACTTTATTTCAACTTACTTTATTGGAATCCCTCCCCACCCCTTAGTGACCTCACTACTTAAGCCAGTTGCTGGGCATTTGCATTGATTTACAGGAGTTTATAAACCCACTCTGTTCCATTGGAATGCTAATAAAACCGGGATTTTACAACATTACGTGTGATCTGAGGGTGGTGTGCTTGCCTGGTGCCGCCATAAAGTAAGCAATATGTGTTTTTACAGAGTACCGCACACTGTTGCTCTTTACCGCCTTCCCCTGTGCATTAGTGTAGGTGAGCATGAACAGGCATTCCCCGCATTAGCTCATGCTATGAATCACGAATAAACTTATTTCCCAGCAAACAGCAGAAATTTTAGAGGGGAGTCCTATTGGGTTCTTCCACCAAGAAATAGTCCCATTTTCATGTTTGTGTTAAAAATGTGCAGACCCTATATTGTTCTGGGTTTCTGAGGTGAGAGGTCTAATTGAAGGGCTGTGGCCTGTGGAATTTATCACTCTGCATACTTGTTGCGATTGCATTAGGACGGATTTATTTTATCACGCCATGGCATGGAGATGTTTAATATTTGCTTCCTTTCCCATGGGCTGGCAGATTTCGCCCTTATCAGTCACTGCTAAACAACTTTGAGAGTGGTCTCATGTTGATGATAAAATCACATTTAAAGGGAGACTGCCATTAAAATGATTCACATAACCCAAAGATTTTGTTGGAGGATACTGAATTGTTTTAATGAAAATGTGTTTGTGCGCAGTTTTAACTCAATCCTTAATCGTCTGGTAAAATGAGATAAATGGTAAAATTGCGGTTAGGAATGAGGCCTAGCGTCACAGCTACAGTCCATGTTATAGCTAAGGAACCAGGGGGGCATATTTACAAAGAAGTGGCGGAGTGCAGTGTTAGCTTTCTTGGCTTAACCCGTTCTGTGCTCAGGCACAGTGCTCAGGTGCTCATGACGAGCTGAGCTTGTCATGGCCCGTGGAACGCTCACAGGCGGGGATAATTCCCCTGCTGTGCTGAACGTTCCATGGGAACGGGTGTGGCCGTGACGAGCTCAGCTCGTCATGAGCACCTGAGCACTGTGCCGAGCTTGTCATGAGCATGCAGGCGTTGTGCGCGCCCCCGCGCGCCCCCCATTACAGCGGGGGGAATTACCCCCGCATGCAAGGGGGTAACGTCATGCTCCTCCACTTCTGAAACGCAGGTCTGCACTGTATGTGTGCTGCATTGTGCAGCACACCTAGCAGTTGCAACTCGTCATTTTTAAAAGGATTATTGATGTCAGGAAGGGACACCATCCTGCACATAAACAATCAAGAATGACATTTTGCTGTTTTTATGTGTAATGCACAATGCAGCACAATGCAGCACACATAAAAACAGCAAAAACAAGGAGAAAAAGAGCATTTCTCCTCCTTGCACTCTGTTAGGACCAAGTTTTCCCTGGTCTTAATTTTGGTGCTGCCACATATTTATGCCACTCTTGTAAATATGGGGCAGCATAAAAATCAATGGGTGTTGCAGCGGGACGCCCACCGCAACACCCACTGCCCACTCAAAGGGTGTCTTATTTACATGGCAGAAATACTGCCTTGTAGATGAGGCAAAACTGGTCTCCCCACCACAAAGTTAAAAAAAAGTGCTGTTCTGGTGGCGATATGGGCTTGTAAATATGCCCCCAGGTTCGAGTTCTTGCATCAGCTCAACATACTCTGATTCTTAGCAAATCATTTAAGCTGTCTAGAAAAACAATCTGGCCTTCTGTAACGTAATCTGGTGTCGTGTAAAGCGCACCAATGCCTAGGGTATAGAACACTGAAAGATAAAGAAAAAACTTGAGGCTAGGATTCTAGGCAGGCAGATTCTGTGTGGTTTATGGGGCCATGCAATGTCTTTTCCAGTTAGGGTCTTGCTGTGACATCTACCCTTATAGCCCAATACGCCCTACTTGGGCTGGCTGAAGATAATTGGAGTAAAGTAAACCATTTTCCCACGCGTTGTAAACTGAAGAGAACAGCGTGTGCTCATATCCTAATTTAAAAAAAGATATATTTGCCCTGGGCGAGGAGGGAACTGTAACACTGCTCACTTTTACTGCTGTTTGCGGAGCAAAGGAAAATCAATATTGTTTCTGGAGGGAACAAGTTGGACTTGCCCTACAATCGTCACCAGAGAAGTTCGGAAAATGCTTCATGTGCACGTTCTTTTTGTTTCATACTTTCTGTTCATGTGGTTGGGTTAGATGAGCTTACTATATACACATTGCTCTACGTAGCCCTCTTTTTTACGAGTTAAACGCTCACCACCGACATCGGAGGCGATATGCGGATCACAAATTCAAATCCTTCGGAGTGCGGTAAATGTGATAATATTAACGTGAAACAAACCAATTAATCGGAGGGTCCAAGGGCGAGTTTAACGACCCCCACTAGGTACATGCCCCAAATAACATCACTCATAACAAAAGGAGTACCTAGAGGTCAAAGCATAGCTGTCACTCAACTGTGGGTCCAGACACCAGCACCTTACATGTGATAATATAGTGGGAACAAACAATACAATATAACTAGGTGAGAGAGAAGCTCCAGAGCAGAGGGAATTAATCCCATCAGAGGCCACACTGTACTGCCCTCTCTTGCATCATTTGGGTACCCCTTTACTCAGGAGGCAAAATACACGGTCTAGTAGTATTATTATGACCGTGTATGAATGTGCACAAAGTGTGATCATAGAGGGAGGTTATCATAAGGAGATGTTGGTGTGCCTACTGAAAAAATTATATTAACAGCCTTTGTTCACAGATCTTAGCAAATCAAAAATGTGATAAGAAGCGCTACATAAAAAGAAAGTAGGCAAATATACTAAAATGATCACAAAAAGACAATCGGTATCTGATAAAAACTATTTTGGCGATAGTTCGCAATTAAGTGGAATTTTATTCGCTTGGGTCTAAACTGCTTTACAAAATCACTACATACCACAAAAGTGTGGCAGGTGCAAGAGCGAAACCAATGACATGTCCCCCAGAGCATACTCCGGTCCAAAACAGACACGAAGAAAATACTATAGTCAGAACAAACATCGCTAAAATGGCTGACAATTTTAGGAGCCAGTTCTGGACTCGAATCCTAGGTGTTCCGAATCACGCTCTCATGTATCTGAGCCAAGTTTTAAAGTGCATTTATCAACACAACTAGGTGCCCCAGGGTCGTGTACACGGAGCTAGGGTGCTATTGGGCATTCGCCCTCAAGGCAACATGTCTGAAAACAAAACCAATGCAAGTCAAAACGCAAAGATAATAAATATATAGCCAAACAGCGCCGAGAACCGGGACGTACTTGAGAGGTTAGGCGCCTTGTACAGCTGGCAACTTGAAAGTCATATTGAAAGGTCAGTGCGTCGAGCGCCATTTTAATTCCTATTTAAACCAGCTGTCATTAGTGGACCGGTACACATAGACTGCTTCGCGTGCAGTTTAATATTTTACAGTCCAGCTCTGGTCAAGTTGGCACTTTTTAGCGAGGGGGCGTGAATTACCTGCCAAGAGCTGAATTTCCCAGGCTTCGCGAGATCCTCTGATATCATACACAGCCCAACACTGCCACCTGCAGGCAGGGTGCAGAATACGTTTCTCTTAGGGGCGTATCAATGCATCTATCTATCTATGACTCCGCAAACTTATTCTTTCGGGCCTACTCAATCACATTCTTTGGGAAGTGGAGGACAAGTACGGACGCATTTTTTATAGTCCTTGGTACAGTGCACTGACAGGTTTTTTTCTTCATTTCCGGTACCTTTATGGATTTATATTTGGACTTGTATACGCTTGGACAGCGTTAAAGCAGACACGTGCATGCTGGTATAATTTAACTTTTAATGAGAATTCTCCACCAATAAAAAATGGCATCTTAACACTAAGACTCAGGCACAACCTATTTTTCAACAAGTGTCCTTTCTTGTCCCGGGCTTAAAACACAGGCCGGGAGCGCTGCCGGTTGCCATAGTTACATTGCTTGTCCATTTGCCACCTAACTGATCAAAGCTTGAAGACAACAACACACATGGAGAAACAGCCCGACTTCGCACAGCGTAATATCCAGCCACTAATTAACAACCCCCCCCCCTCCAAAAACGTGTTTCCCTTTCAGAATGCGGGGTGGCACTGTGTGGGGAGGCGGGGTGAGCAGCCCAGCCTGACAACGCTCCCTCAAGCAGCTAGCGCTCAAAAGACTGGAGCAGAGTACCTCTTGGCACAAACTACATACCCGCTTCAGCTGCCAACCTCGCTGGAAGCTGGGAACGTGCTCTGTGAGACGCGGCTGCCAGTACACACAACACGTCGCAAATACATTCCTTAATTATCTTGGTAAGCGTTGAGATGCCGGCATCCGTAATTTAAATAAAAAAACAACCGCCCCACTCCTCGTAGTCATTAACCAAACTGTGTGTCGCACATACAAACAAGTTAGATTTTTTTATTTTCCATATAGTTAATAGGAGGTTTACATTCTTGAGCAACTGTCCCTTGCAATTACCAGCGAGTCAAAGTGTAGCTGGAACAGTGGGAATCTATTCCAAAGGCATATGGTAAGATCCCGGGCTCTATTCAGCCCATAGAGAATTACACCGGATTTGCATATTTTAAGCCCAGCGTGCCTGCCCTGCTGACAAGAGAATCGCTCAATGCCTCGCCTGACACCGCTGCCCAACCCCGAGAAACAAAACTGGAAAAGTCTCATTCATTCCATGCTTTTTTTACTCCCAAAAGCCGCCTTGCCAAAGGGGCAGCCCTGAGCCTGAAGGGGTTTGGCAGAAAGTGAAGTTTCACATAAGATCGGAAACAGCAGCACGCCCTCCCCCTACGAATCCAAGAATCAATTAATCGTGATAAAAAATGTACGTTGCTTTATCCATACCTAAAACAATCGCCGCATTTGAATGGCAACATATCTGCCTCGGAAAGTTTCCATGCTTTGCCAGCCTCCAAAAGACAGGAATCTTTAGGTTACAGAATGATCGGTGCAACAGGCGCATTAGCCCCCTGGGTTACATCCTCAGATTGCCCGTGGGCATGTTTCCTGGCTGGTCTCCGCGTGTGACTTACCTGCCTCATGTTTAGAGTCCCATAATCCATCCGGCACGAAGGAGTCTGAAGTTTCCCAGAGGTACAATCCAGCCACGGTTCCCCGGGCGCCTGCTCGTCAGTGCTGCAGCCCCGCCGCGGTGTCCAGGAGCGGGGAGAGGCGGCGGCAGCGCTCCGTCCGTCCGTCTATCTCCAGTTACAGAGCGGGGATCGGGCCGGTGCGGGCTGCGCCGCTCGCCCGGGCGCTGTCACCAATCGGGAGGCGGGGGGAGGGGAGCGGCCGTGCAGGACCTGCCCACAGCGGGATTAAGACGCTTTCAGGAGTTTAAAGGGCCGAAGGCAGCTGGGCGCAGCCACAGAGCGGGGAGTCCCTCGGTGCGGTGTCGGGGCGCATCTGTGTGAGCCTGCAACGCGCGCCTCTGTACCCACAGGGCGCTCTGTGCACCTTAGGGCGCCACCCACACCGCCCACAGGGCACCTGGCACACTGCAGCCACACGCCAGAGAGTGTTCCAGGAAGCGTGAGACTGCCACGCAGCACAGACGGAAAGGCACCACGCACACAGATGCATGCCTCATGTCCAAGTCATGTTACTTTTCAAAAGTCACACAGAATGCAAACGGGTCACTTTAATAATGGTAACGAGATGTCACATTCGGGCCCTGATTGGCCATTCGGGCATTCTGGCAGGTGGTCGATCTGCTTCCACGGCTGGATGCGCTGCCTGACACAGACCTGGCTGTGCTTGTCCCACGTAGTTATTGTCATATGATGGGTACCATCTAGATATCCCCCCCCACACAATTTTCCCTTGAGTGAGGATTGCACCTAAGCTCCCTTAAGCAACACAGAGCAGTGACCATCACAGATCGCATTCATTTCACTGTCACAATAACTCACACAAAGCATGTCAAAACTTAACTCTGAACAAACTATATAAAACTTGATATTAAAGCGTCTGAAGGTGCTTGGTCATTGAGTCCCAGGTATGAAAGTGCTATACGATAAAGTCCCCCATGGCTGCCCGTAAACACAGTGTATCCTGGTGCGCTAAGCAGAAAGTAGCTGAGACAGGATGGTGACAAAAACAAGGAAGCGGAAGCAATACGAACTATCAAATAAAATCCAGAAATAGTATCTTCCACGAACTACTATATTTTTCATTTTGACCCACAGTGTGCAGAAACACCAACCCCACTGGATAATGGCAAACTAAACAATGAATACATTCCAAGCACGACTTAAGCCAACTTGCTTATTTTTAAAACACGTTTTTGGAAAACATGAGGGGAAAAATACAGACATGCGAGACAAAGAAACAAACAACCAGACAGGAAACGACCACACAAAACCTCAAAAGTTATTCCCACGGTCAAAAAATTTAACTTTAAACAAATCTGTTCTGCACCACCACTAGCTTCCGAAAAAAATCTTCGAGATGTTTTCAAATTTCTCAAGTCTTCTGTGCCTGCCAGCTTCAACCATTACACATTTTCACCCAAAAGGTACATTTTCTGATTTCAGAAGATATTCCTGTCTGGAAGAAGAGTTGTTGAATTTCCATATCGTAGCATAATATGATTAGCTGAAAGTAAGGCTGTAAACACAAGTTATAATGCATTTTTCAGTTGTCTTAACTTGAATAAATCATAGTTCGGGATTCCCAAGGAGGCAGATTTTGGTAATTCAAATCTATAAATAAATGAATCCTTTTAAATATAGCACTCCAAAACGTTCCACAATCTTTAATGAAAGTCCAACAAATAAATATCATTCTGATATAGGTGAATGATTTTAAGACAAAATACAGAGTTCATTTTTTCATTGACCTTGTGTGAAAATGACCTTTTTTGTGTGGTTTCCCCTATTTTTTTACGAAATTTTTTTGCAGGTTTTTAAACGCTGCACACTGAGATGCTTCCACCCTGGGCCTAGTGTATTTGTGTCGACCCTTAAAACTTGTAAACATTGTCTAGTCCTTGCCATATTTATCTCTCCTGTGATGCCATAATATATGGTCTATACCAAAGATTGGGTCTTTGTCCCATTGTGTTTGAACCCTGGCTGCACCCACTGCCTAAATGAGCTAACCATAATATATGATGTAGAAACTACACCCATGGCATGGAAAGTTAGATAAAACAAAATGAGTATGCAGTTCCTAACAGGCGAGACAAAAAAGGGAAAGGTTTGCTAAGTGTGAGGCAGTGTTCACTAAGTGGTGGGAGAAAAAAGGGGAATTCCTCCTTGCGGAATAAGGGCCCTCACACACCCAGCCAGCTAGGTGTCATGCTTCATCATAGGGCTTGCTCCTCGAGGGGCTCTTTAGCGGAGATCTTTTATTCCATGCCGTTTGGTGCAGTGGGTGTGAGGGACCTAAAGGGTGTAGATGTGCGGAACGGGGGTCACTAGACAGTGTAAGGATTAAAACAGGAATTAGAAGTCCAATCAAGACAATTTTAATGAAAATGGCTTCTAACCTGATTAAAAATTAAGATGTGTCGAGCCCCTGTTATAATGCTACAGGATATTACGCTCTAAAAAGTGGTTGACATGTTTCTTACCATCGTGTCAATTCTTTCTTTAAAAAAATACTTTATTGGTTTTTCACAGGGTATACAGAAGGCGTATAGCAGGGTATGCAAGGGTATCCAAGGCAACATTTTTACATGTGCATGCATAATGTGAGGGTGGTGCGCCTTAATGGATAATACAAGCCTAACCCGGCGGACATTGGTAGTCGTTCAACAAGGAGAAAGAAAAGACAAAGAAAAAGAAAAGAGAAGATAGGGACGAGCCTTGGTAGGCGAGTTGTAGCATCGCGTTTTCATATCTATACACATGATTGCGGCGCAAGGGAGGTCAGCATTGGCAACGTTACATAACATGACAGTCTAGTTAATGTACACATGGTGTACCCATAAAACATGTCTCTTGAATACAGTTATACAGGTGGACCGACACCTACCGGATACACCCCGGCATGGCTAGAGATAGAGAGGGTAATCCTCAATAACCTAAGCCCCCTTGCACTGCTAGCAACAAATAGACTATACCCACATACTTCCAAATCCATTTTTAAAAACACAAAGATGGCACTATTTAAGTTTGCCAAAAAACTAGAAAACAGTATTAAAGGGTCTAATTTAGAATCCCTTTGGGCCAATAGCAAGATTAAGTACAAAGGGAAGAGCCTAACCGTAGACACATGGATCAAGAAGGGAATCCTTTTCCCTTATCAGGTAGGAAACATCCCATACCCAGCCATCGTGTCAATTTGACAGCAATTCTTCAGGACCAAAAAATATTTTAGCTACACCACTTGTGTCTTGTCTAGTTAGGTAACGATGATAGACCACAAACAGCACCCTAAGTGTGGTACCTCTAAATATGGTCAGCCAACCTGACAAAACAAAACACAATGGTTAGATAAAAGTGGACGCTGTTCAATTCATAGTATGCATCCCCTGCAATATTTCGCCGTACACTCTGCACGTGCTGCCGCAATGGTGAAACATTCATAGTGTCTAGAAACATGCATCACAAGGTTGTGGAATGTTCGTGCGTGGAGTGGCAAAAGGAAATGAGTAAAAAGCAGGTATTAAGGAGCCTGTACTCCTATGGTAGCTGAAGGAATCAAGGACTCACCCTAGTTGGGTTGCTGGCTCACAACATCGACTCCCGGCATGTAAAGACACCGTGTAGTACAGTGTCCTAAGAAAGGTTGGAGTCACAGGGGTATAAGCACTTGGAGTAGTGATGGAAGATTCACAACAACACTCATCTCAAGATGGTAGTCTGGCTTAATGACGAGTCTAACGCGGGGGACACCAAGGAACCCCATTGGTATGCCATAAGTGAGACATACAACCCGTAGGATGCAGTGCGACCCACCCTGCCCCCACAACAATGAATTCAATATCTTTTTTTACTTACTTAAACTTCTTATTTTAAATACACAGTGTTACATTTTGAAATCATGTAGGCATTTCTGCTAATGGCCTCTTGTTTGTTGCATCTCTATTATTGTGTTTCTTCAAATTGTCCACACTCCATTCCAAAGACCCTCCTCATTTGAAAACCTAACTCCATTAGCTCATCTATTAATTCCACCAACCATCTGCATGAAATCACATATGCCCCAAATTAATTATCACCCTGAAACAATAATTTATTCTACCACAAGAAACTGGAGGAAACACATAGAACGGTTTCATTGAGAGCACAAGGCTAATCCCAGTTACCAACAATAACCAATAACAACGCAACTAAACACTAACGCGGAGTTCCGGAGCAGCGTGCTGCCCAGTGTAAAGCCCTTCAATACATCATCAAGGTTAGTAAGCACTACATAATGCAATTACTATACAATATATACATTATATCTTGCCTCAGAGGGCCTAACTTCCCTATACTCATCTTTTGCAATCATGTTTGACAATCCTCAATAGACTTCTAAAATTATTTTTTACATAAGAGGAAAGTCTCTAGAGAAATATATTTCAAGACATGAAAATATCTTGAATGCCCAGGTTCTTTCAGAGCCTTTGCCATGTTGGGCGATGGGACATTTCAAATGAGAATGGTCCTCAATTCATGCCTTCCCATAGTGCCACACACACACATAATGATTTTCTGACAACACTGGAGTCCTGCTAGGAATTTTACGTGGATATAGTTTTGCAACACAAAGGAGACTGATCTAGGTCAATGCTCAGTGGGAAATAGGCTGAGAGTGCTTCCCATTGACCCCTACATTCTTGTATAGTAGTGATGTTCTCCCCGCAAAGATGGCAGAAAATCCATCCCAGACTAGACAGGGCTTTACACCAATATACTAAGGAACTTGGGGGCATATGTAAACATTTTAGGAATAGTGATTACCTAATTTCAACTTTCTGTGAATTCCAATTAGGAAATTACTATTCCTAATGTATGAAACACATTAAGTTTGATTTAGCGATGACTTGTGGGTCGTAAATCAATCTATCTCATGAATATTAAGGAGGTAAGTTGTAGTTTGCGACCCATTATGAATTGCAGCCATCATAGGGATGGCGCCCTGTACGGGTCAGCAGACCACCATGTCTGTGACTGCTTTTTAATAAAGCAAATTTTTAAAATTGCAGTCCTTTTTCCTTGAAGGAAAATGGAAGCGTTTAAAAAGTTAAAAATGAAATGGGAGCCCCTTCCCATTTGCAAATGGTTACCACCTCCTCTGAGGTGGCAGTCAAATGTTTTGCGACTGTAATTTGCTCGCAAAAGAGTCATACATACCACTACTAATCAGTATTAGGAAGGGACGCATTTAACACAACCCTTTCAAATACAAATACCAGTTTAAAAGCCTTCTTTGCTGTCGCACATGTCCCAATTTGCAGAAATCGTGCTGTTTAAGACTGCAAAAAGGTTTTTTGTACATATGGCCCTTGATCTCTACACCTGGCTGCAGAATGAAGTGAAGACATTCAGTGCTTAATTTGAAAAATAAAAATGTGTAAGGGGACAAAGGTCTTCTTTGGACCCTGCCACTGAATGTGCCAAATGCCAGGGTTGCTGAATGACAGCGTTATTAAAAGCTGGGTGTTAGTCAATACTCGGGCTGCCTATTCTTGTTTGCACCTGATGCTTCTTTTGTCATCAGTCCTTTCTCTTCCTCCCTTTTTTCTGCCTTCCACTCTTTTTGTCTGTTTCAAAGTCTGATGATGAAAAATTAGTTCCTATGCCCAAAAAGTGAGCGCTGCTGCTCACCCCTGGCACAAATTGAGCACTTTAGGATCTGGAACGTCTATGAGCAAGAGAACACTTGTAAAGACGGGGCAATGCCCACCCCTCAAAATGATCATTCCACAGACTGAATATGAACTCCTACTGAGGTCTGATTTCTTTACAGCACAAAAGCCTGAAGAAGCACGAAGGGAAGTTAGGGTGTGGAACTGGTGCTCACAAAAAGAGGCCAGATAGAAAGAACTGAGGCATGAATCCTGCACAGCAGGGTAGGAGCTTTAGCATTAGGATTTCTGAGTTCACCGGGTACAGTTCTGGGGACCTGATTCACAAAGGGCCTCAGAACTCGTGGTGGAGGCCCGCAGTCGAGGGCAAGTCTCCGCACTTGGAACGGAAAGAATATTCTTACTGCGGAGACCCGCCCCGAGTGCGGCCACTCCCCCACGACTGCGATTTATGAATAAAGGGGCACAATCCCATAGCTCACACAAATACTAAACACTAAACACAGGATCAACTGTTCGATTACTGAAGCCTGACATGGGGCAACGCGAAATGGATGGGCCCCCCTTATTCATTTCAAGGCCTCTTTAGTTGTCCTGTGCTCCAGAAATAAAGCTATTGTGAAAGACGGAGATTAAAGACAACACCCCTATTTCCATTGTTGTAGCAGCTCGCCAACTTCTATTAGATCTTTACCACATCTGAGCAATGACTGTGAGTGTTTTATGGCAGCAATTTCAATTTTTTCCACACCTCACATTTAGATATTTATTAGTCCCCTCCCTTTACATCTCATCCCTACCTCTACTACACTGTCCATTCTCCACACATTAAGAAGGATTACTAGAAAAAAAGAAAAAAAACATTTTCCTAACGCATCTTCGTAGTGCCGCGCCTTGTGGACAAGCACATTTATGAGGAAGAGACGTAGAAAGTGGATGAATTTGCTGTCCTCGTAGGTAAAATTCACACCTATTCCCCTTTTCGTCTCGTCAGAAAAACATATTTCTTTTTGATTTCAAAAGTTTTTATTGGTAGTTTCAGAAATAAGGAAAAACAAAGGTGAATGATGACAATCATACAAATGTGGTACATACGATAGCGACCAGTTGATTCTAAAACATACACTTGAGGTACAGTAATTGGATGGAAGCTGGGATGAAAGAAGGTAAGTACCAATAATCAAGCAATCAGCAAAAACTAAAGAAGCAACACAAGATGCTAAATAAATAGGAAACTATAAATAAGACAGCACAAAAATTGACGTTGTTAGCAGTAGTATCCCAAGATTGGTCCACAGTTTGATGACTTGATTTAAAGGGAGCTGTTTTGTACCCAGCTGTGCTGGTAGGAAAACACCAGCCATTATAAAGTGTAAGATTGTGAAGTCAAGGGGGCGAGTGGTTGGGTCAAGGGAGCGTGAGGTTGATTCATGGGGGTTTGTGGGCACTAAAGTAATTGTCACGGGTGATACACAAACGCCTACGCGGGGGTGCCAAGGGGAGTGTTGAAGAGCCATATTATCGGCGCCACGAAGATTAATTACCCAGTTTAACCAGCAGGCATAGCTAGCTTTCCGGGTATCTTTCCAATTATTGAGGACTACCTTTACAGCAGCCATGAGTAGAAGGTCTAGTAAGGCCCTGTCATTGTCATTGAGGGACTTGGCTTTGAGAAACCCAAAGACTAGGTATGATAGTTCACTGGGTGGGGAGAAAGAAAAGACTTTATCAGTGAATTCAAAGACTTTATCCCAGAAGGGGGCAACGCATTCACATTGAAGGATAAGATGGTCGAGGTCACCCTCAGCACAATTACAGTTCCAGCAGAATGCGTCAGTTCTGATATTGTGGGCGAAAAGACGTGCCGGTGTCCAAAAGGCTTTGTGAAGAAGCCAGAATTTAGTCTGGGATAGTGAAGGGCTGATTTTGTGGCGCATGTAGGAGTCCCAGGTTTTGGCCCATTCCATGTCTGAGACAGGGAAAGAGGAGCGTGATGTTCAAAACTGTGTGAGATGATCATTGAGATTGGAATGTTGCGGGCGTAGGAGTTTATAGATCCATGACACTTGATGGCCTAGCCTGTTTAATATGGCGAGGTAGGCCGAGAGGGAGGGAGGGTTAGAAGAGAGATTTGCCTTGGTGATCTCCGCCTTTATATTTAGGAAGTTATAAAATTCAAGTGAATTAGGGTTATATTTGGATTGAAGATCTTTGAACGAGAGGGGATATGTTCCTTCATATAATTGGGGTGGGAAAAAAATGCCTTTTTCTACCCAGAGGTGATTATATAGAGGTTTGCCCCAGTAAAGCACAGTAGGGTTATGCCATATCGATTCCCAACGTGAACGTCGGATGGAGGCAGCAAGTAGCTTATCCACTTTAAGAAGGGCCACACTATTGAATTTCAGAAAATAGGTCTCGAGCAGGTGATTGAATTCAGCTTCGTGAACAGGGCAGTCGCCGGGGCGGCATTCCCGAGAAGGGCTTTCTCTATCTCAAGCCACACGGGGGAATAGCCCGCAGGGGGTGATAACCAGTAGGAGCCCTGCTTGGCAAGAAACGCAGTTAGGTATCTTTTGAAGTCCGCCAGGTTGACCCCCCTGCAGACTTGTCTATGCGAAGTTTCTTTAAGCTGATTTGTGATTTCTTCCCTTTACAAAGAACATTTGTGAGTGTGGCGTCTAATTTGTGATGGAATTCTGGGGATAAGGTGAGGGGCAGCATAGTGATGAGATAATTGACCAGTGGGGAAATCAAAATTTTAATGGCCTCGATTCTTCCCCACCAGGTTATGAAATGGGGGGACCAGCCATCAAGTGCCGTTTTAATTTTCTCCAGGGTTGTTTTTTCGTTACGCTGAAGGGTTTCAGCAAGAGTGCTACCAAATTCGACACCGAGGTATTTAATGAAGCCAGGTTGCCAGTACAGGCCCTAATTACACAGCATGTCTTTGGTGCCGAGTATGTTCAGAGATTTAACCTCAGACTTATCCCTGTTTAGTTTGTAGCCGGAATGTAGGGAAGAGATTTCTATAGTGGACATGAGGGTCTCGATGGAGGAGTCAGGCTGTTCGGTAAACACGAGGATGTCGTCTGCGTATGCAGACAATTTTATTCGCCTGTCTCCAAATTCCACACATTTGATGTTCTCGTTACGTTTTATATTGGCTATGAGGTGTTCACGGGCCAGGAGGAAAAGGGCTGGAGAGAGGGGGCAACCCTGTCTGGTTCCCTGTTCCAAGCGGAAAGGTGCGGAGAGGGAACCGTTTATGGCAATTCGGGCTGACGGGGAGGAGTAGAGGGCCATTACCATGTCAATATAGGGCTTCCCCAGGTTGAAGGATTGCATACAGTGCTGTAGAAAGAGCCATGACACTCTGTCGAACGCTTTTTCAGCATCGAGGGTGATGGCAACGGAGGGGGTGGCGGTTATTTTGGCTTTCTCTAAGACATGGCAGAGCAATCTCGTGTTATCATTGGACAGTCGATGTTTGAGGAATCCCACCTACGAATTACTAATTAATTTAGGAAGGATTCCATTCAATCTGTTGGCTAGGATTTTAGCGTAAATTTTACAGTCCAAATTTATGAGAGAGATTGGGTGATAGTTTTTCGTTAGAAGGGGGTCTTTCCCTTCTTTCGGGATGATAATTATGGTGGCCACGCTCATTGAGTTAGTGACAGCACCCTTAGTCGTAAAGGACTGGAAGAGGTTCAGGAGGACCGGGCTGATAGTTCCCTCAAACTCCTTATAGAAACTGGCTGAGAAGCCGTCAGGGCCAGGGGCCTTGTTGCTCTTAAGGGTTTTGATGGAGGTAGAGATTTCCTGCACTGTAAACGGGGAGCCCAACTTGGAGCAGTCCTCATCAGAAAGTCTAGGGAGGTCTAACGAGTTCAAGTACTTGGTGCACTCATCTGTGTTGAACGCCAATTTGTTTTTGTAAAGGTCCTCGTAGAAATACTGGATGGTGTGTAAAATGCTGCCTTGCTTGGTGTGTGTTGTTGGCCTGGTCTTTAATGGAAGCTATATGGAATTGTTTTTTCTTATGTTTGAGGTAAGACGCGAGAAGTTTCCCGGACTTATTGCCCTCGCATAATTTTAGTGCCTTGAAATTGTTTATCCATACCCTCGCACGTTTGCTTAGAATTGCATTATATTCGTACTTCAGTTTAGTGAGGCGGTCTAGGATGGATATATTATTCATTCCGGCTGCGTGGGAGATTTCTAGTGCCTTGATATATCTCGAGAGAGAGTTTCCAGATCGAGGTTCATTTTTTTATTCATTTGTGCTCGAATGCTAATAATGACACCCCTAATTGTGGCCTTAAAGGCATCCCAAACAACCGAAATGTCTGAATCTGGCAAAACGTTCAAGGTGTAGAATTCGCGGATGGCGTTCTCTATCTTAGTTTTATTTTCAGGGTCGGACAGGATGTCATCATCATTAAAGCGCCAACGTTTCGGGGGGATGATCGTGTGTGAACCTGCAAGTTTGGAATAGATGCAAGAATGATCCGAGACCAGTTTGGGAGCTATGTCAGTCTCCTCTAGGAGGTGCGTGAATGGTCTAGAGATTAGTATGTAATTGATTCTCAAATAAGAATTATGGGGGGCCGAGTAGAATGTATAGTCGCTTCCGTCTGGGTGTTGTAGGCACCACGAGTCGCGTAGATTGTATTTGGAGGAGAGACGGTTAAGAATATCATGGGAACGTGAAAGGTGATATGTGCATTTGGATTGGCGGTCTAGAAGGGGGTCTAGGGGGAGATTGAAGTCCCCACCAACAATTAAGAGTTCATCTTGGGGGATGGTTTCTATTGCAGATGTGACAGATTCCCAGAAATCCGGGGTTTCAGAGTTTGGCCCATAAATGTTTACTACATGAATGGGGTCGTCGTCTCTCCTGAGGTGGGCCACAATCAGTCTGCCGTCGTTATCGTGAGTGTGTGAGGTAATAGAAATGTTTTCATATTCATTCAGTCTTTATTTCGGCCATATGGCCATAAAAGATATGCAGCAACAGTAAAACATGTACAATCATGATAAAATCCACAACAATAACAAAGCAACACATGCTATACACTATAAAATCATTTCTGAATATTAAAACTACCGGAGTTACATTTTAAAAGATTTGGGATTAACTCGAGGCCTGTGATTTCAAAATGCGAGTGCGGGTATGCCAGACATTAGTGAGGAATTTTGCCAGTACAAACACAGTTAAACTCGAAGCATCGGTTTTTAGGATTCTATACATTGGCAGGTACTCTCTACAACCAAAGTTCCTAATAAGTGGTAAAAGCCAGTACTTCCTAGCTTTCATATAGGTTGGGCAAAACAGGGCCACGTGTAGATCACTCTCCTCCGCATAAGAGCATGTCGGACACTGCTTAGAAAGGGGCGGGGTTGTCCAGGAGCTGGTAAAAGATCTAAAGGGCAATGTTCCATATCTCCATTGGAGAAACAGCTTCCTGGCCAACACGGGGGACATAGCGTCCAAGACCCTTTCCAGCCTGTAAGAGTCCTTGCTCAGCATGAATGCAGATGTTAATGATCCCTCCTTCTGGCCGTCCATGGCAGATGATAATTTCTGGTCGTGGAAGACCTTGACCAAAGTTCTGCGTGGGATGCTTAATGAGGCGTTTGCAGGGTCGGACCAGAGATCGGGGAACCCCAGTGTTGTGCATGATTTTTGGATGTATTTTACCCAGGGGATTTGTGAAGCTTTGGGATGGGTTAGAAGCTCACTCAGTTCCGCCCTATAGGCAGATAGTTCTTCACTACTCCACAGTCTTCGCCAGAAGACTATGGGTCTGAGACCTATTTCATCAGCTATTGGTCTCAGTCCCAGATCCAGCCTCAGAGGAAGGAGCGGGGTGCTGGCCGGAAGTGCAACTATCTGTCTAATGAAATGGTTCTCAGTTGCCGACAAACTACGAGTTGATGTGTGTCCCCACAATTCCGCCCCATACATAGTGGCGCCCCTAGCCTGTGCTTTATAAATCTGTATGAGCGGTCCCAAAGGCCGGTATGTCGAGCTCTTCATCATCCGCACAATACCCCCAGTGGTCTGCACTAATTTGAGGTTAGCTCTAGTCTGATGTGGCCCCCATGACATAGTCTCATTCAAGGTTACACCTAGATATTCAAAGGTGGAGACTCTCTCAAGCCTTGATGCTCCCAATAGTGGGTTCGGGCGCAATTTCTGACCAGGATTCAGGACCATAAATTTAGTTTTTGTGGCGTTGATTTCTAGACCCCTGTCTGTACAAAAAGCCACAAAAGAGTCAAGGATACGCTGAATCCCCATTGGGGTTTTGGACAGGAGCAGGGTGTCGTCTGCAAACATAATTGCAGGCACCCTGCTGCCGTTCAATTTTGGGGCATCAGTGTTTTCAGTACCATTCAAGTGGGCGATTACCCCGTTGACAAAGAGGCAGAACAGGGTCGGTGCAAGCACGCAGCCCTGCCTAACCCCCCTGTCAACGGGGAATCGGTCCGTCAGTTCCCCAGACTTCCCACACCTCACTCGTGCATAGTTGTTGTGATGTAATCTCTGTAAGATTATCAAAATGTCCGCAGGTACACCCATCTCTGACAGGACACTCCAAAGTTTACCTCTGGGCACCAAGTCGAAGGCGGCCCTTAAATCCACAAATATTGTGTATAAACTGCCGCCATCGAATATCGCTGCCCTCCAATAGATCATATTTAATCTAAAAACCTGGTCCACTGTTGAAACCCCCTTTCTGAATCCTGCCTGATAGGGGCTAAGGTCACCCGTTTCTTCCTCCCACTCCTGCAGTCGATTCAGCAATACCCTACCAAGCAACTTTTGTGGAACATCAATTAGGCTGATTGGTCTATAGTTGGCTGGAAGCAGGGGCGAGCCCTTCTTATATATAGGAACCACCTCTGCCCCCAGCCAAGTGCTTGGAACCTCCATGCCGCTCAAAACTCCGTTAAACAGAGCAGCAAGGTAGGGGCCCAGACATCGGGTTCCTGCTTGAACAAGTCCCCAGGTAGGCCGTCCAATCCTGGCGCCTTGCCCGATGTCAGACCTGCTATTGCTGCCCTAACCTCTCCCACTGTTATTGGTTCTCCCTCATATACTGCCTGGCCACCCCCGGCATCATTCGTGGTTTCTCTCAACTCAGAGCGGTAGAGGGATTGGAAGTGGGTCTGCCATACCCCTGGTGCGATGTTAGGCTCGATAGCTGAGTGGAGATTCCCCGACCCCCCATTCACCACTCTCCAGAACGTCCTGTGGTCTCCTTTTCACAAGAGAATTATTTATCTCCTCCCATTGATTCTCCTCCCATTCAGTTTTAGCATGGGCCAGGAGTTTTTTATATACCCGTCTACTTTCTCTTACCTTCTCTCCTCCTTGACCCTCCTTGATATTTCTAAGGAGTTCTTCCGTTGCCTTTTTGCAGGCTTTATTGTACCATGAGGATTTATGTACCTGCCCCCTCTTCGAGTTTTGTACATTGCTAAATAGAATGGGGGCGGCACCCTTTACGAGATCCTCATGTGCCTGGTGTAATTTACCCAGAGTATCTTTGTCGCCCACCCCGATGGCTAAGTCTCCTACTCTCTCTAGAATAGGGATTAATCCTGCATACAGCTTCGGAAGCTTCTCCTGACTCGAGGCTATGTTTTCCCACCTGATTCTTCTTCTGTTATTAGCCAGGAGAAGTTCAGGTTTGTTTCCCTCACTCATAGTTGCAGGGGTTTGAAGGCCAGGGTGGATAAGATCAAGTTCTAAAGCATTGTGATCACTATCTGACCTTTCAGTCACCCTAAAATCCTTGATAGTGGGCCAATTCACTATCTGTACCAAAACGTAATCCAGTCGGGATTCTCTTCCTACTTTATTGTAGGTGGTTCTACTGGGTACGTCTGACTTGGCACGCCCATTACAGGCTCTAATTCCGAATTTTAGGGTGAGAGCTGTGATCTGCAATGCTACGGGGGTCCATGCCTTTGGGGGAGGGGCTTCTACGGGAGGTACTAACCACCTGGTCTCCTCTTCCGTCGGGAATCCATCTAGGATGCCTGGCAGTGGCTCAAAATGAGAATTTAGGCCCCCCCCCCACTATGTAGGGTAGATCTCCTGCTGTTTCAGCTAAGTAAGCTGAGAGTTCATCAATGGTGGATGACTCCCTGGCAACTCCCACTGGCCTTGAATAGATGTTGATCAGGACAAGTTTTGCTTGATTCGGCCAGGACAGTAAGACCACAAGAATATCGTCGGATGGCACCAATAAGCGTTGGGCCTCACACCCTAGATGGGATGCCACCCACGTAGTTAGTCCTCCAGAATGTTTTACTTTTTCGAGATTAGGGTAATCACTCCCCTCTTCTTGTGGACTGTGGAGGAACAAAGGGTGTGCGAAATCCAATGTTGTTTAATGAACTCTGCATCTTGATTTGACAATTTTGTCTCCTGTAGCAGGATGATATCGCCTTTGGATTTTGCTAAATAGTCAAGGGTCTTTTTACGTTTAACTGGGTGATTAAGGCCCTTGACGTTTAAAGAAACTATGTTGAGACTTTCTACCAGTGATTTGTTTGGTGTCATCTAGCAGTTGATTGTCGCAAGGGAAGTGCTGGCATACTGCGATTGGAGTTGTGCAAACCATGGGACTCATACGTTACACGGCAGGGGAGTGAGCAGACATAGCTGGGACAGGTGAGCATTAGAAGTCTTTTTAAGTCAGTAAACTTGTGGTAGCCAATAGTGTGAACGATTAGTGGGCTAGCTACGTGCGACATATGCAATACTACTTTTGATGTCTGTGCTGTGGATAACAAAGGAATTAAAGAAAACAATACTTAAACGACCAAAATTACATTTACCCCATGCCCCCATGATCCTCCCTCCTCCACCGCGTGCCCCTAGACCCCTTCCTCCCCACCCACCTCCCACCCCTCTCCCACCCCTAGAGAAATCGAACCTAGGAGCTGTGACGGCAGTACCGTCCATAGTCAACACAGGACTTTATAGAAGGGTAATAGAACAACAGGAGAATCAACATGTTAGGTGCTCTTAGCATAACTGTGCGACCGTACAAGCTTAACATAATCAGAGAAAGGTCTCAGTGCGGGGTCTCAATGCGAGGTTCAGGACCGATAGCCATATGACATTACAATCAAAAGACCATAAAGTATGAACAAAAACTGACGATTTGGTAATAGTAACTTATAGACCCAACAGGCCTGCAGATAAACACACTAGCACAATGCTGCGTGACGATAGAAAATCAACTTGAGTATCTGGAATTGTAGATGGCGCTGCCAACAAGAACATAGGTGGTGCAACGAGTACCCGTTGAACCGGAAGTGCTCAAGTATAGCACCAGTGGAGTACCTACAACATGTCCTAACAGTATAAAACAGTATGAGGTTGAACACAATTATACAATTATTCAGTTACAAGAGGAAGCTCCCCAAGGGGAGTGAACTCAATACTTTGAACCTATTACTTGGTGTATGTAAATGGTGATACCTATAAACAGGACCAATTAAACCATTTGTAGTGACCTGCAGTTCATGACCAACAAAACATCTGACCTACATTGAACGAGGGAGATGTTTCACCAGACCAAGCCAAACACAGTCAGCGGCTAGCAGACTCTTGCGCTTCTGTTTTCCGTCTGTTGGAGGCTCCGCTTGAGGAGTCCATAAATTGTGGAGGTGAGTCTTCCAGGTAGCATGCAAGGTCATGGGGGTTCGCGAAGAGGCGAGGTTTACCATGGTCGATGATCTTAAATCTTGCCGGACCTGCGAATGAGAATTGAATATCCTTTGACTTCAGCTTATTTCTCAATGACAGGAAGCCTTTTCTTGTCTCAACCGTCTCTTTGGAGAAGTCCTGCGTGAAGATTATACGGTGGCCTTCCCTGGTGATATGATGGTTCTTTCTTGCAAATTGTAGAATGGCCTCGGTATGTTGAAATCGTAGACGTTTGCAGATCAGGGGACGAGGGTCTTTTTTCCCATTGGAGATGAATGTCGGGATTCTGTGAGCTCTGTCTAGCTCCAGGCCGTGGTGGAAGTTAATTCTGGTGACTGCTGGGATCCACGCTTCCAGGAAGGCCACACAAGATTCTGCATCTTTTTCTGATTCTTCCGGCATGCCAAAGATTCGAACATTGCCCCTCCTATTACGATCTTCTAACTCAGCGCTTTGGCGTTTTAGGTCTTTAGTAGTGCTCTGAAGGTATTGTATAATTTTGCACGACGGTGTTGTTTTATCTTCTACGTCACTTATCCGTTGTTCCGCTTCACTGATGCTTTTGTTCATAGAGTTTATATCCGGTCTGATCACTGTGAGTTGCAATTGCATGGTATCAGTGTTGCCTTTCGTGGATTTGGCCAAGTCGTGGACCTCCACCAGTTTCTTAAGGATCATGTCTAATGTGCTTGTTAGGTCTGCTTTAGCTTTGATAGGTGATTCAGATAAGTTTGGCTCTGGTCTTACTTTCTTGTTATTTTTGTTTTCTCTCTCCGCCATCTTGTAGGGACGTCAGTCACAGCGGGTGATGAGGAGATACAAGAACGAGGCGACACCAAGGCGCTGGATCGAGAGTGGCTCTCGTGTGATGGATTGTTTACTTCGTGTTATGTACCTGTGTCCGAAAAAGGGGTGAAGAGAGGAACGATGCCACGGATGTGAGGCTGGAGAGGTTATGAACGCCACTGATGAAAGGCAAAAGCTGAACTAAAGGAACGGGTATCACATTCATGAGATACAAGCTATGTAGATGATCTCGCCGGCGTCCCTGCTATGGTTTGGTCGGCAGGGAGACCGCGATTTGTCAAAGACAGGACTGCACAGGTTAGCCGCAGGGCCAAGAGTGGTCGTAGAGGGCTGCCTTTAGGAGTGTGAGCTTTGGCGCTGGTTGAAATCTGCCGTGGTAATAAGAACTTGTGAGTAGGGAGGCAGTTGATGGCCCCTGGTCAGTTCCTGGCTAGCCCCTTGACAGACAGTTCCTGGCTTGCCCCTTGACAGACAGACAGACAGGTTCAGGGCTCAGTAAACATGACTCAGTGAGCTGCAGGCTCTAGCAGACATTGGCAGAAATGGCAGGATTAGGCACGATTCAGCCCGATTTGGCAGGTATTAGCAATCATTTTAGATTTGAAGCTGTGATTGGTAGACACTATGCGCTGTGAGGACGCCTGGACCCGAACACGTCCCCCTGCTGTGGCCAACACTTATCTACTATTCACGCTCTGCGCGCCATCTTCTTCCCGCTGTTGCCGCCATTCCAAAACCAGGCAGTGTGGAGGCAATATCATGGGTACAGGGTGGGAGCCCGGTTCAGCGCTGGCGATATAGGCAGCAATGGGGAAATCAGGCACTTGGCAATTGGAAAGGAGCTTGAGGGTCGTCTCTCTTTCACGGGTGCATCAGAAACGGGAGCCACAGCCACGTTTCCGCCACTACAAGGTCAAGCAAGATTGTGCGTCGTGAGGCGGATGAGTCTCCTTCGGAGTTAAACCTTTTGCAGCGCGTTAAATGCGGTCAGCGCTCACCTCCGGGATTTGACGGTGGCTCGCCAGTGATCCAGGCTGTGTTTCGGCGGAGGCCAGCAGGCGGGCAATCAGGGCTAGGGCTCCGCGCTGGTCGGCGCCATTTTCAAGTTCAGCCTCGCTGCAGCCGACGATTACTCATAGGTCCCAAAACTCCCGTTCGCCGCATTCCATGCACATAAAATTGAACCCTGGGTGTGCTGTGCAGTAATCGGCACCGCGGAGCTGCAAAACTGCTTGCTTAAGACTCCTGGAAACAGCAAAGTCGCTATCCTGTGCGACATGAGACAGATTCAGGCGGCCATCTCCACCGCCGTCCAAGCCACGCCCCCAGAAAAACATATTTCTTACACATTTTTCTTCTGGCTGTCTTTATAAAGAAAGTGTCTGCACTTCACCATGAGTATGGATGCTATCTTCTTTTCTTCACATATGTTCTCTAACACACCTGGATTCTGAAATCAAATATGCTTTAGAAAAGCAAATACTCTGGAGAACAATATTTGCTGTGAATGATGTCTGTTTAACTCCAAATTATGTATATTACAAATAACTGCCCAAAAATCTGTAGAAATTCTAAACTTGTGTCATTCAGAGCAGGCCTAGATTAGCATTTTCTAATATTTTACAGGTTTAGATTATATTTAATATGTGATGAGAATTAAGGACCCTATTATCATAGGGGAGATCTGCCGCTTCTACGGAGACCTGAAGCATGCCGCCACCACATGCATGCATAGCACTACAGTGGTGCTGTAGCTATTCTACATGACAGAATTGCAGGGCCGCCAAGTTCCCAAGTATCAAGTTCCACTGCCTCAACTTGGGTAATCTCCTTGTGGGTGCTAGTTTTATACCTGTGAGCAAAATATGGCTGCTGCAACTGCTGCGCATCTTTGGTTGTGTTGGGGGATGCGCAGCGACTGCAAACCTCCACATCCTGCACTAACTTCCAGCAGTTGCCAATTGGAAAAAGTGCAATTCACAAACATATATTGGCCTAATTCCAAGTTTGGCACCCTTCGTCTGGGACCGCCACGGCGGTGCACCCGCCCGCCGGATTCAGGGTTTAACCCAGGGCAGGTGGGTGGTACAACAGCAGTGTCATGGTAGTGGTCTACTAGGCTCACAGGTGAGCCTAACAAGCAGACTGCCACCATGACAGTGCCTACTGTACGTTCCTGCACAGTGTGGCATGCACCATGTTGTGCATGCCACACTGTGCACAAATGAAGGGGCAATTACACGGGGAAACGTGCCCCCCGCGTGCACTCTCATGGCCAGATGCACCCAGGGTCCCAGTTAGGGCCCTCTCCCATTTCATGGCAGGCTCCCTGCCATGAAATGGGTGATGGAAAAGAAGGTCTTAATATGCTTGGTGGTGACGGCATCGGCATGATTTTCTGCCCTTTTCCACACCGCCACTGCCGTGGGATCCTAGAATCCGGCGGAGACTGTGGTCTTGTGGCGGTCCCACCACAACCATAGTAATACCCCGGGCAGACATGCCGTTGTGTTGAACCACCACAGTGAGTACGGCGGTCCCAGGACCGCTTTGCTCGTAATAGGGTCAATAGTCTTTACCTCTGTTGGTAGCCCCCACTATGGAAGTGTGATCAAGCCTAACAGAACTACACCACCGCCACGTACATTTTATCACATGCTCAACTCTGCCACAGTCACACTACGCGCCAGGACACGCATGAGTATTTGAGCGCGATATAAATTCATTATAACATAACATAAACATGGACATAGATTAATACATCTACATAAACGGAAGTATTCAGGTCAGGAGGAATTGATTCGGCTCGAGGAATTTGGCCACTGTGCTTGAGGAACAGATGCCTTATGTCACCACAAGGCCACCGTCCCTCCTTCACATGGTTGCTTAGTTTCAGGAGTATGCAGGAGTTGGGCGGGCGCCTTCCATTACCTACAGTACAATGTTTCACATCATAGCCACGGACCCAAAGAGCACAGGTCCCATTTTGAATTAAGGAACTAGCGCACATCTTTGTGAATTGGTCCCATTAATACAATACACACATTGTTTTGTTCAAACAACGTGCGCTGAAGCAAGTTTACACAAAGGCGCCGTGAACGGGGTCGCACTGCGTCAATATTCGACTTTTATTTATTTAAGGAAATGGAGTGACAGGGTCCGGCAGCTAGGAATGCTGTGGCCACTTGTTCCTCTCGAGATAATCCGAGTGTTGAATTGTCATGATTATAGCATGTGCTAGCATTCCTTCCATGTGAAGTCATGCCACTGCGACGCGCCCGCTGTTGGAAATGCAGCACACCGCGCAGTCATGTGGGAACCGCTGCTTCCTGTGGGCAGTGAGGCGCGAAGGAAAGGCCTCACCCCTTCGCGGAGAGACCACTGCAGTATTTATGACAGGTCGGCGGACTAATAGTGCCCCTCCCTCCCCCTGTAGCATGCTCTATTAGCAAGCACAACAAACCCATCATCGGTGTGTGCAGTGCACACGCACCCCCTTGTGTTTTTCTTTTCTCAGAGTATCCGAGGAGTTTAGAATTTAAAAGGATGTGGCTTAGCGACCAGAGCTGCCGACTTTGGAAATTAAGATCCAGGTCCCAGCCTCGGCGTCGACTCAGCATCCTGTGATTCTGGGCAAATCACTTACCGTCTGATTCATCAAGCTAAATTGCACTCGCAAAGGGCAAGATTCTCAGAATCTTGCCTTTTGCGAGTGCAATTTTTGCATTTGGGATTCATCATCCCAAATGCAAAATTCGCTATTTAAGAATTCGCACATTTGCGAAGAATTGAATTTAAGGAATCTCTTCCTTAAATGCAATTCATGAAGCATTTTAAAATTGCGAAAATGCAATTTTGGGCCGCTATTTACCGAGAGGTCAGACCTCTCGGTAAATAGCAAAAACTTAGAAAAATGCTTTTAAAAGCATTTTTCTAAGTTGCATGTTGCACACACACATGTCCTTTGGACATGTGTGTGCGCAACACCTGTTTCAATTTGCATTTAAGGGGTGCTACAGGGTATCCTTTGGACACCCCTGGCACCCTTTAAATCGCTATCTTATTTGCGAGTAGCAAATTGCTAATCTCAAATAAGGAATACTCCCCATTCATTCCTATGGGCCTTTTGGCTCATAGGAATGAATGGGGAGTTATTCCTTATTTGCGATTAGCAATTTGCCACTCGCAAATAAGGAATGTGTAGGAATCGCTATTTATTTAGCAATTCCTACATGAATACCGTTTTGCGAGTCCTTAATAGCGATTCGCTATGAATCGCTATTAGGGGCTCGCAAAACGGCCCGTTGATGAATAAGGCTGTTAATCTCCCCGTGCATACCAAAAAAGGAATGTCTCCTTGTGTAATGTAGCTGGTGCTCATGTAAAGCGCCCCAATATCCTCGGGTCGAGTTTGCGCTACATAAAACTGCAATATATATATTTTTTAAATCACTCGACTTTCGAGTCTGTGTTAATGTCCCACTTTCATTAACATAAGGCTCCTCTGTCCTCTCGCTTGTTTTTGCCTCAACTACTTTCCGTAGAGTGCTTGCATGTCGACCACCAAGGTGAACAATACCATAGAAATGACAAAGACTGTTTTGTATTTCCTTTAATTTGTTTTAATATTAAGTGTGGCTACTTCCATCCTCGCGTTTAGGTCTTTGCCAATTTAAATAATAACGTATTTCGTGCTCATTTCGAGCTTGATTTCTGCTGGAGTAAAGCCAGCAGACTTATTTACATACAGTGAGGTCTACCTTACAGGGATCTACGCTAAACAATAAGGGATTATTGCATCGCAGGAGTGTAGTGACTGAAAGAGCACAGAGATTTAAGCAATGACAACTGAACATAGACGAAGTCCAGGCAAGTAACCTCAAAGAAGAAACAAACATTGGTAAGACACATACCATGAGACCGAGTGGGTGTAAACAAGAGGGACCACTGACATAAGTTTTCATAAGAAAACGCTTAGGGGTGCTTTGCTGGCGACCCCCAAATAAAAGAGTAGGGTTTGGGAGTTTGTCAGTATATTTAAATTGCTGTGCAGCATAGAAATAAGCAAAATAGGACTGTGCAGGCAAAACATTAAAAGGGTGGATCCTCGAACACCATACCTGCACGCTCTGGTCAACACAATGTCATCCTGAGGGGAGAGCCAGTGGTATCGCTGTAATCACTAAATGAGGTGAGGGAGCCGAGATGAGCAGAGTCAGGGCATCTTCTATTTTTTTGCAGATGTTCTATTAGTTCCCGCCTCTAAATGAGGCCCTTAATAATTAGACAATTTGGACAGTGTACCAAAGAAAGCAAACATCAGTTTATAATCATACCATGAGATAGCTTCAGTGAGAAGCTTTATTTCTTAGTTTCATATTGTAACCTGCATATGGCAATAGTAAATGTTGTGCAGCCAAGGAAATGTGTTGCACAGCCTGCCCAGAAGCTATTCCGGCTGCAAGTTGCTTTGCACCTACAAGGTATTCAGTTTGAGGTTCAGTTTTTTTTCTACAAGGTCATGCCATGTGCTGCTTAGGCACATAGTGTTTGAGATGTTTAACAAATCCTCAAAGTGGGGGTATTTATTAAACTCAAACAAGCGATAGTCCTAACTTCCCAGGCTTTTTTTCCATGTGTGTTAGGCCTTAAATGATTTTCTCTGCCCAGGTCCACTGTTATCGGCACAGAAGACCGGACAAGGTCTCTGAGCATGGTGTCTGCCTTGCAGAAGGCCTGCCCTACAGAGGGCGGGCCCCTGATGCTGTGATGCTGGCTGCCCTGTGGTGGATGGGAAGCTAGAGGATTATTTTCAATGGTGTAGCCGATTGAGCCTCTAAAGGAACATCACTTGTAAACTACTTTGTCAAGAAAAGAGATAGTAGGGTAGGATGGACAGAAATCGCACCATCTGCAGCTCAAATCGCCACTGTAACAAATCAAGGTTTAATTTGAATATTTGGAAGATAAGTTGCTTTGAAGGGGGATTCTCAGGATAATCTGGATATTCACCAACCCTGGCTAAAGAACGGGTAGGCATGCCAAGGGACTAGAAGGCCCAGGTTAAGGAAGGATCAGTAAGTCAAAAGGAACACAGGGGTTCATTAGGGCACGATAGTATGCTAGAGCCTGGAAAACTGGTACACTGGGAAATTGTGTAAGAGGGCAGAGGAGGTGATATGGGGATTGTAAAGTGCCATTTTTGGATGGTCATCCCTCACTTTCTGCTGCTAGATGCTGTGGTAATTGAAGTGTGCCGGGTTCTGCTAACCATGCCCAGCACCAGTGCTCTTTCTCTCAAATAGTAAATGTGAATTGGTTCACCCAAATGGCAAGTACTGCTCCACCCATGAAAGGCCCTAGTATATGGTACCAGTGGTACCCAGGGCAGTCTTCAGGTCTGCCATGTCAGTCCTGCATGAGCAGCTTGCCTGCTCGAGTTCGACCCCGAACACACCATGTGTGACAGGGTCACCTCACTGCAGTTAAAATATGTCAGTCACCCCTAAAGCAGGCTTCCTATAGCCCAGGAGGCAGGGTGCATTATATTATCTGCGTGGAAGTATATGTGCAAGCATATAGCGCCCTGTGGTAGTGTTCTAAACGTAATATTACCACAAGTGACCCACGGTCCATAAGATATCATGGGTTTGGCATTAGGAAATTAACTCTATGTTCAGCTCCATGAGTGCCCGGATGGTGTTTTTCATGTTTGGTGTCAACCACTGTGCCTTTTAGCCCCCAACACACTGGAGGTGTTGATGTTTAACCAGCATGTACCCAGGGGCACTTAAGATAGTGTTCACCTAGTTTGACCATTGTTCCCATGCCTTGATGGACTTTTTCGAAGCTTTGCCCCCAAGAGAGAAGTCTGGCTTCATGCTGGGGAGTGTGTGCGTCCCCAAGAGGTCAGATACAAAGGACCTGTGCGAGCAGGTGGTGACACTTCTGCCCGTACAAGATGGCTAGTGTATTACACTGGTGTGGTGGTGAGCCTCAAAGGCTTCACTGGTGCCACAGGACAAAGGGACTGTCCCCCACTTGAGGTCAAAGCCTCCCTCTGCCCCAGGCACTGTTTTTCGCAGGCAGACAAGAAATCAGCTATGCAGGAAGGCGTCCACCTCCACAAGGCTGACCACACAGGGGCTGACAGCTGAGGTGCGCGACAGAGTATGGTTTTGGCAATTTTGATTTTGGGCTAGAAATTAGGTTCTGACTAGTTTTAGTGACATACACCAACAGGCTGTCATCACTACTGGGCCGGATTAAGCCGCATGACTAGATGCCTATTGGCTTCTAGTCCTCACACCCACTAACACCCATAAATCCAGGATTTAAGGTGCACCCTAGATACCAGAACCTTAGATTATATAACCATCATTTTGAGCCATGATCCAAACTACCTTCTGTCTCACTTTGTGTCTGTCTCACTGAAAAGCAGCTGCCTATGTGTCCTCTGTACGTGTATTTCCTCAAGGCTAAGAGTGCTGTGCTAATGAATAGAATGTTTTATTAGTGCATACCTTTCTGACTGGATAGGCCTGCTCCCACCGCTCAGAGTGGTGAGGGCAGGAAGAGTAACCT
Organism: Lissotriton helveticus; assembly: GCF_964261635.1. Lineage (NCBI taxonomy): Eukaryota > Metazoa > Chordata > Amphibia > Caudata > Salamandridae > Lissotriton > Lissotriton helveticus. Next base: position 748,575,521 of record NC_136069.1, on the reverse strand, counting down.
TGAATACAAGATAATGTGTGCCTGGTCCCAGGATTGTAACTCATCTTTCTGTATCTCCTTTGTTCACCAGCTCCCAACTGGAAAAATCCAGTCTGGGCGTGTCTTTAGGGGTACTGGAACTGTACCTTATGCCTTACCATGTTGACTGAGGTCAGTCCCTCTGTAGCCATCTAAGGAGGCTAGTCAGACCGGACTCCATTCGAGTGTACTTCTAATAAATATCTTTGGTTTGTATCTCTACTGTTCGGCCGACTCTTCATTTGTATGGAAGACTGAGAGGTTGTCGCGAGTGACCCGGGTGGCCCGAATCGGGTCACATCCTTCAAATTCACAAGAACTCTCTTGGGCTAGAGGAACTAGTCCCCTGCAGTTGGCAGGCACAAACCAAAAAGTACACAACTTTTAAGCCTTGCACCCCGAGCTGCTAGGCTTGGCTGCTTAAATTCCTTGTGCAGGTGGCTTCTGGGAGCGGTAGTCCCATCCTTCAGCAAGGCTCTGATTTCTAAAATGTTCCCCTGCTTTCTGGATAAAGACTTCCTCAACCGGAGTGTTTGCAGGAACCAAGGCTTGTTGGTGGTCAGTCTGACTACCACCTGCTTTACTCATCATTTCAAGAGAAGAGATTCAACTGCTTGAACGACCAACCACTCCTGTGGCTCCAATAGTAAAGATCTTGCATTTGTTTTTGTCATCTCTTGGCACGCCTGCCAGCTCCTCAAAGCGCGGATCTGGTTCAGCACCACAGATAGCCAAGCGCACCTCTGCACCCATGTCCCCCGAGCCAGCTAGATCGGATCTGCCTGGAGGCTCCTGGTCCAGGCCCAACCCCTTGCTTTGCTTCCAAAGGGTTTTGCTCAGCTCATCCTGCAAGTACCTTTTTGGTAAGGTAACCATTTCAACACCTCACGTCTGATTGACAGCTCCATTTGACAGCTAAATGTGCACCTCTGCAACCTGTTCCCATAAGCAAGGTAAAATCGTGCTAGCCGTTCTGAATAGGTCTAAGGACTCCCAAGACCACATTGCAAAATATTGATTTATTTATTGCTTGAAAATTGATAACTCCAGTCAAACAATATGTATTGATTTTGTTTTGCTGTCTAAAAATATACGAAAATCAGAGCCATATTTATAAATTGGTGTTGGATTTCTTTCGAGTTGTGTCAATTACTTATCGTCCATGTTGATTATGTGAAATGATTAACACATGTTCCTCTAAGTAGCATGTCTGCTCTTTGCAACTCTACCAGGACTGAGAGAGGTTGCACTGAGAGAGGACCATCTTTGTGTATTGTGTTAGTATTACATGGTAAGGCATCCCTGCTATACCACATAATACTTTCACCTTGCAACAATGCTATAGTGTTTACTCAGCAAAGCATTAGTTTGGCTTTTTGGATCATTTTAATTTGTTAAAGTGAAGGGGGCATGCTATTATAATCTTTATCCTGCCACGGCAACAATGCACACTTTTGTGAACTTTAGAGCATGCCTATATTGGTTTCACCCATGTCACCATGTTTGAGCTCTTTGAAAAGACATTGAATTACCACACCCTTTTCATTTAATTCAAGTAACCTTACTCATACTCAGCAAAAGCACACCTGCTATTCTAGCTCCCGGCAGCTGTTTTGTAGATGGGAACTTGTGTGCAAGGTCAAATTAAGCTATGAGAATTAAACATGAGGCACGGCGAAACAAATCCAGTGTATTATCAAAACGAAATCCATTGCAAAGTACTTCATTTTTGTTGTTACTCGAGCCGGTTCTGAATGAGGAAGCACGAGAAAGCAAAACTTGAGACTCCCTCGACGCTTTGTTACAGAGAAAACAACTCATACAAAGCAATACAATGTAAATAAAACCACCTAGTAATGTCAGTGACTAGAGATACATTGGAAAAAAACAAACACAATGGAATAGATTTAGTAAATCATTGCCTGGATTCAAGCTGTAATTTAGATGCTGCAAGAAGGCGGCTCGGAAATGTGCAAAGACCAGAAATAAGTAACATATTTGCTATATGTGCATCCGAGAATGGCCATGTGAAAATGTGAATTTGTATAAAAAAGTGTAATAATGTGGTAATACGTATGTATCTGCTAACTCCGTGTCTTGGTGGCGATTTCCTTCCAGTCCTGGATTTGGGGCCCATTGGGGAAAGGGAGTGGGGGGGGGGAAGAAAAGCACCGACCCGAGACTCAATGTAGGTGTGACAAAGGCCGCTTTATTGGAAGCAGGTGCATCCTACACAATAACATCCTTGGCCTGCGCCGCACAATCTAAGCCTCATAAATATGTAATTTCCTGACTCACCCCCACCCCCTCCCCTAACTGATTCCCACACTCCACAAACAGTAACAATTAGCATAACATCAATTTGCCTCTCCACCTGGCTAAATACTTTATTGTGCTTGACCTACCCCCCGATAATCCAACAGTTCTCCTACTCTTCACCCATATATTAGGAAGAACCACCCCTACATGCAGAATGCACCCCACACCTGCTCCAGCGACATGCGAAACCCCCCACCCAATCATACAACCCCCTAGCACCAGCCTCCAACAAAACATCGCCCAGAAACCCCCGGCACCGCTAGCTCCCCCGAAAAAGGGAAATACCTGCCCTTGAGGGCCCCCCCCACTGTAACATGACCCAGGGAGGGAGGGAGGGAAAAAATTGTCCATCTGCCACCCCCCGCCCGGCGGCCGAGACACCACACTTAAAATGGTGTCTCTGCCTCGTGACCGGCCGGATACCAAAACCCAGCCCAAAAGGAGCCCAACAAGCCCCACCCCCAGCCCAAAAGCTACCAGAACACCCAAACCCGTCCCCGGGCGGCGCCAGCTCCACCCCCCCTTTCCCCGGCCCCCAAATTCCCCCGGGCGGGGCAGGCCTCCCTTTGGTCGGCCGCCCCCCCCAGGACCCCCATTTCTACTAACAAGCAGAACATGCAGGGAGCAATAGTTTAACTCTTCCTTAAGTAGATAAGTGTATATTCCCAATAAGATCGCTCAGTGAGTTAAACACTTACCACTGATATCTCATGTGGCCTTCAGGTTATGAGTTTGAATCCTACTAAGACCATTTCAGCCTTTCTCAGGTCAGTAAACTGAGTAACAGTATAGAATGTTATATGCAGCTTTATTTATTTATTCAATTCATTTATTTCTGACTCTCTGTGACCCACTGCATCCAGCTTAACTTCAGCCTCAGAGCGCTAAGGAGGAAATGGCAAATGTGGAGAGAGTTGCCTATGCCTGAGGCCGGGAAGCATGGGTGGTGCTTCCTTAAGGCGAAGGAATGCAGCAATCTTACGGCGCCAAATACCTGAAATAACGCACAAACAAAAGTGTTTCTCATTGTATGAAAAGCACCCCAGAAAAGACAACGAAAAATGCTATTTTATTTGAGACACTGAAAACCCTGCACAGTTCCTGTGATAAAGGACAAGTAGAAGCAGAATGATGAGTTCTAATTATTATTATTATTATAGCGGTTATTATTATTGCCATTGTTATTATCGTTATTATTATTACTGTAGTAATTATTATTGTATCGGTAATGTTATTATTATTGATAATAGTGTTAATAGTATCATTATCATTATTATAATTATAATTATTATTACTACCATAGTTATTATTGTTAATATTATGATTATTGATATTGCTGTTGTCATCAATATTATTCTTAGTGTTAAAATTATAAATATTATTATTATCAATATTATTATTAGCATAATCATTATTGTTATTATTTTATAGCTGTTATTATTACTGCTATTAGTATTTTTATTATTGTTAATATTATGTTCATAATTTTTTTGTTATTATTATCATCATCATCATTATTATCATCATCATTACTGTAGCTATTATTATGTTAATATTATTATTATTATTATTAATATTATTGGTATCATCCTCATTACTATTATAATTATTTTTATTGTTCATATTAATATTATTATTATTACTAATATTATCATCATCATCATTAACCCCTTCCCCGCTCATGACGAGCTCAGCTCGTCATGAGTTGTGCCGCTCGTACGCTGATGACGAGCTGAGCTCGTCATGTAACGCGCGTTTAAAAAAAACGCCGCTTACAGCGGGAAAAGCCGCCGCACGCATGTGGTTAAAGCATACACACATGCGACTGCATGTTCCAGCAAACATCCACGTAGCCGAACGGCATATAAGCGCCTGACTTCTGGCACCGCCTCCAGCCGTAAGGCAGGCAACGTAACCCGGAAAGCAACTCCTCCCAGGAACCATCTCTACCCCGGAAACCACCCGGGGAGCAAGCCGAAGTGAAAGAGATGCCACTACTGCTTACGTTACCGGCAACCCAGGAGACGAGACTCTCCAGCAGTATCCAGAATCTTGTAAGAGGAATCCAGCATGTCTTCCCCCAAGCCAGGCAGGGAAGGAGACACGAAACACCAGCAACATCCCCACCACCCGGCATCAGAGCCATAAGTAAACCAGGAGCCTTCCAGCTCCTGACTCATCCTATTCTGTCGGTTCAACAGAAAAAAAAGAACAGAGGGAATACTGGGAGAGGTACATCTATGTACTCGTAGTGGGAGGGGTTGGGGTAAGGCCAGCATTCCTTCTGTCTATTTTTCTGTTGATGAGATAGGATTATCTCACTTTGTTTATGAATGGGACAAAGACAGGAGAGGCCTGGGGGTAATTGCAATAGATCAGAGCGCACTCAGACTCTGTCCTAGCCCTGTATCTGCTGCAGAAGAGGACACAGCCCTGGCGGCTGCAGCCCAACACATGCGCTCTGCACCCGGCCTCTGTGAAATATGCATGCAGTAAACATGAGGCCAGCCACTCACACAGATTTAAGATTTGAATACTCATATTTGTTCATATCTTAATAAAGCTTTCCTAGTAAGTGCATTGACATTTCTGGTTTGTTTTAGAGTAGCCACGAAATGCTATAAATGTGTGGTAATCTCATTTCTGCACCATTAACCCTGGTAAAGTGGCATTAATACATGTGTATTACAGCATTACTGTATTTTCAAGCAGCAATACTACATCACAGGGTATTAATAACCTTTCTCTTGACGAACAAACAAAAGCTGGTGAGATCCAATCATAAATAAATGTATGCAGTGGCGTACTAAGGTCAGGTGGTACCCGGTGCGGAAAATTTCTTGTCACCCCCGGCTTGACAAAATGGCAAAAATATGTGTTTAAAACACATATTTTTGCCATTTTGTCACCCCCTTCAGCGATGACACTTGTCACCCACGGCTTGACAAAATGGCAAATATATTTGACACTTGGGCGGCCCGCACCCACCGCACCCCCCTTCCTACGCCACTGAATGTATGCATTAGAAATGCTAAATCTGCACATCCCACCTGTTAGAACAACAGTATACCAGTTTCAGTTTGACAAGCCAAAATGCACAGCATTTCATAATATAATATGGAACTCTGACGAAAATATATATATATGCTACATAAGGGTGTTAAAACGGAATAGCAGTTGTCATCTATTTTTCAAATGTAAGGTGAAATGATAGAACATTCCATTGACTCCATTTTACATTGGCGTCACTTGCCCTTTAACTTTCAACACAAAAGGACGATAAAAACATGTTAGTTTATAATGTTTTGTATTTCTTTCACTGTAGATTTCAGATGATAGAATTTCGAAACATTATTTACTAGTAAGAGAAACTCCAGAAAAGCTTCCATAGCCATTAGTGAAAAGATTTACAGCTGACCTGCCCAATGTTCAATGCTTAGTTTCAGTGTTTGCTTTCTTTAAAGAGGTCAGAAGGGCACAACAACCTCTTTTGAAAAGCGTCTGAAGTGCACTAACGAAATATTTTAGCTGCAAACAACGTGACAGAGGGGAAGAGTTAAGTGTGTTTTAAAGAACAATGGTGCCTACAAAGCCTCTGAGAAACAGGCATATCTTATTTGTCTCCAGCATAAATGACATTCTGAAATGGATTTCATTACGTGTAGTGCTATACAACATAATTTCAATGGGCCATAGGATGAACACATTTTCCCATAGACACAGAATGGGCAAAACCCTTTGATGCATCTGGCCCTATGTGTATAGAAAATCAATATAGCATTGCTTTGTTTAAGGATTAATTTAGGTAGGACATGTTATGCTTTCATGTATCAGAAGCATGATTAGGCGCTATCTCCTATGTAAGTGGAGAGCAGAATCCTATCATCACGTAAAACGTTGCTACAATAGGGGACTAGTACTTTCACAATTGTTACTCGCTCTGTCTCTCTCCCTCTAGCTCTCTCTATCTTCCTTCTCTTTATCTCTCTTTTCATAGACAAGCCCTTCTAGTTAACTGCCATTATGCAGACCATAGACTGTACCCATTGGGGGTTGCCAACAGCAGTGGGGTGGGCGCAAGGCCAACCCACTGCAGTGCATGGCTGAAATTAGGGATGGGTTCTGTGCGAGTAGCAGGTAGCATAGTATTTGTGCTATGAGTGATCTTTAGGGAAACATGCCAGAAACTACTGGAGTTTGACTGGGCAGTGATTTAAAAAAAACATAAACTTACCATAGGGAGATCTCCACTTCAGTGGATGAGATCTCTGCATGGTAAAGTACAGGGAAAAGTAGAAAAGGTTATTAAACTTGGAAAAAGTTTGTACAAATATTTTTATGTTAAATAATACATTATACATATATCACTATTACCTGAATAGTAAATACAAAATTACATTATATAAAATATATTAATTAAATCAGCATTATTTTCCTCAAATTTAAATTAAAAAAGTGAATATCCACCTAAAGTGTAATAAACATATTATGCATTAATAATGATTAATAGTAATTTAATTATATGTAATAAAATTATGGCTACATACATTTGTAAATGCAAAAATATTTTGTTAATAAATATACAATATGTACTATTTTAATTTTTAAAAATAATAATGTAAATGTATTCATTTTTTTTCCTACTTTAAATTGTTTCATTTAAATTTAAAAAAAATTTAAGGGGTTAATATTTGAGCCCATGCCTTCATTATTTTCTAAGGGAAGGTGCTGTAGTACCAATGGTTGGCCACTTACTATTATTTTTTGACTAGTAACTCCCATGCGTAAATTTGACACCGCCCTCTTTTTCAAGTGGGGTGTTGGGATGTGTTAGTCTTCACTTTTGAGTAACTTTACACTCGGAGTCTGTGAATATCCAAAATTAGAAAAGATACTCAAAAGTGAAAGAGTACAATTACGCACATAAATTACTCACAAGTGTAACTTACCTTTGTGAATAGCCCTGATTGCGTCTTTGTTTGAAAACAGTGAGAAAACTACTACACTTCAGCACCGCAAAAAACAAAATTATGGAAAACCGGATGTATATGTGATTAGGAATATCATGAAATGCGTGTATCTAAGGAAGCAAAAGCAATACGTGGCTTGATGGGGACAAGGCAGGAACAAGAGATTATGGAAGAAAGGAAAATGGCAAAAGGTGACAAAAATATTAAGGAGTGGTGAAGGAACACATTTGTCTCAAAAATGACAACTGTTGTCTTAACTGGACTGGTGGCCTAGAAAGTAAGAACTTACATGTTGAAGATTTCAAACCAACATCTTAGGGCCTTATTTAGAGTTGGCCAATAATGGTTTGTCTGCAAACAAAATCGGCACATAGTCTATCTCCTAACATCTCAGTGCCGCTACTTTGTTTAGAGGAGAAGGGATTAATATGTTTCTGATGTCAATTACTCCGCTGGTAGTGCTGTCAGAGAAAGCTAGGTTGTCTCTCATCTGCATGAAGTATAGAGTTGTGTGTCTACCCTACTTAGGATGGACTCTCTTCTCCTTTTTCATTCCCACGACTACCATATGCACAAAGGTCAATATTGGACATGCAAAATGCTCAAATGACCCCAATGTGTTGGGAGAAAACTCTCAGGACACTATGTCAGGGACATGTTTTTTTTGTTTTCACAGACACAACTGTTGAGGGGTTGTCGTTGAAAAGCAAAAGAAACTGTTTTTGGTCTGCACCGTTTCTGGCCTTAGCATGGTGGACAGTCCATCTAGCTTTTTTTTTATTTTTATGAAAGTGCTCGCAGTATCTCAGTGGAAGTATTTTCTGCAAACATTCCCCACCAAACAGGCAGAAACTCAACATTGGACGGGCCTGACAGTGCTGAGCCCACGTACAGGCCTCAATGTGTGGTCCTAATTTAAAGCATACAGAAGTCCTCGAATATACAGATGCTTGTGAATGATACTTTTCCAGACAGATATATACACAGATTGTTGTCTTTCTTTAAAGAGGGTGTAACCTTACTATTAGCAGTGGCTGCTACCGGACGGGGGTGGTGGGGTAGGTTGGAGAAGGAATGTAATTAAAAAAAAACAAGCATTGGCATAGCCAATAGGTCTCGCTTTTGGGACCTTATAAGTATTTAGTTATGCAACTGTTGCATGGCTAAACACTTATAAGGTCCCAAAGGCGAGACCTATTGGCTATGCCAATGCTTGTGTTTTCTTGCATGTCTATCTCCACGTGGAATCCGACGGTGAGAAAACAGAATAGGGCAGGCCACGTGGAACTTTGCGCAAGTCCAGAATGTTCCACCAGCATTAGGCGGTGGTGCACTCTGCTTCAGAGTAGAGGGGGGTGTTTGCATCTTTCTCCCATTCCAGTGCTAAATACCGTGCCATCTTGGAAAAATCTCCACATCATAGCTGCACATAGGATGGTAAAAGAGTTCTATTGGTGTGATTTGTTTCTCTTCACCCTCCACTTTTCTAGAACCAAGCGACCCTTTTAATGCGTGTGCTGCATTTAAAATGCACTTTAAAATACACTGCTTAATTAAAGGCCACCTACACATGACAAATCAGATGCAAATTCATAATGCAAAAATAAGTCACAAACGCGAAGCAAAAACTTCCGAGTACAGGCACCACGCAGATAACGTGGTCCTTTGAAATACTCAATGTGCCTAGTAAACAGCGCGACGCAGCAACGGACTAAACCTGTGCATTGCTTAGAACTAACGAGCAGAAGTGAATCTGGAAACCCGCCCCTCCTCACATGTCATAACGAAATCATCTGAAGCATTCTTTATTTATAAAAACAATATGGCTCCTGTTTGTTGATGCACAGGCGGTATCTAGTCAACAGTGTGGTCGGTACACTTGGAGTAGCACATAAGTTAAGTGAAAATAAGTTCTTGCTGCCGATGTCAGCAGTGAAATACCTTGAAACCATGCCGGTCTCAGCTGAAGTGCCCAAGGCGGTTTTATGGTATTTCAAGGTGCTTCGTGGTGTCCGAGAGACTGTCGTTAACACAGGCTTTAAAGGCATCCGTTTTACATTCGTAACAGGTTTTACAAACTACGCGTTTCGTGTATAGCGACTGCACTCGTAATGGGAGGGGACTGAAAAGGAGGCCTCGTATTGGATGAGAACTTCAGCAGATGCCAATACGTGGCTTGAATCCATTCCCCCTTTTTATGCCAAATGAACGAGGCAATGCACACATAAATGATAAAGTGACTTACCTGTCTGTAGGACTAATCATAGGATTACAGTTTGTCGTATGGAGCACACAGGCTGCAAACAGAGGAATGGCGAATGAAGCGTGGAGCCCAAGCGCCCTGGGTGGAGGTGAGGGTGGGGGCAGGTGTGTAACCCGCACTCGATGTGCCCGAGACCCACCAAGTTATGCAGACCAATACCACACCAAGAGGACTCTGCTACAATGCGACACTACCATGACCGTTTACCACCCCCTTCTTCTGCTCATACCTTGCATTAAATACAATGAACAGGGACTGCGGCGGATCCCCGTAAGGGCTTCAAGCTGCTAGGCTTGAGATCTAAGACCAGAGGCCAAGGCCACTGGAATTATGCAGCAGGGAAGAACCCAAGTACACAGCTAGCTGGCTGACTAAATTGTGAGACAATCAAAGCCAAATTATACGTAATTTTGGATTATTTTAAATAGATTCTCTGTGACTTTTTTTGTACTGCAGAGTCGAAATTACTAACGAAAGGGGAAATTAAAGCTCAATAAAGAGGATTATTGAAGAAAATAGAAGAGGTAAACAATAGAACTATTGTAAAACAAATTCCAAAAACCTACACCTTCATGAAATCAAAGAATATATTGGCCAAACTAGATCCAACTGAAATGTCTCAGATGCAACTCTGTAAGCAACCAAGACTTTGACAATTCATAAGCTTCCAGGATGCTTTGATTCAAACGCTAGATGTCATCCCTACCAAGAAAAAAAAATAGGCCAGTTATTTGACAAGCACAGGCAAAGTCATCACCTCTCATCTCCAAAAGACTGAACTATAGGCTTGGTAAATGCATTCTTGACTGGCATATATTTGTATGCAAATGTATGCGTCAGGATGAATGTCCGTGAATGGCCAGCAATTTTCCAATGGTTTTTCTACGAGACATTAATTTACCATTCTAATATGGCACATAAAGGAAAACAAAACTTTAAAAACAATGCAGAACAGCGCAAAGAAGGAAAGGGAGAGCAAATTAGCATTTTGAAAGTACTGGGCCGCGTAAAAATAACTAAATAAATCTATTTTAAAAATCCTTTAAAATAGAGAGGTGGCAGTACATTTTTACAAGGAGAGGGGGGGGAAATAAAAAAGTGCAGAAAGGAAGGGAGGAAAGGAGGCAACACAGGGAGTTAAATGAAACAAGCATTGGCCGCGCGGCTGTGAAAGCGACGCGGCCGTGAAAGTGAAACCGATAGCGGTGCATGCGTGTATGCATGCGGCACAGTGTGCTCTTTTTCAAAGCACATACTCGTGCTTCTGGCGCACCGCTGCGCACTCCCGCAAGGCGTAATGCCACTACAAGCACAAGTATATGCGTTGAAAAAGAGCTGAACGGCTAAAGGTCTCCTACCAGCGCATTCGCTCTGCGTAGGCGAGACCTAAAAAGGACTTACTTTTAACAGCCGGCTGCCGCCTCTCCTCCATTCTCATCCTCTTCATCTTCCTGTCCTGCCCGGCAGCAGGAAGCACCAGAGCACACAGGCTCCCGTGAGCCAATCGCAATGCTCTGGTCTGAGCATTGTGGTTCAGCACTCATATGGGAACAGGGAGCCTGTGCATGTTCCTCACCAGGCTGAGTAATGCACTCTGGTGGGAACATCCAAAGTGCGCATGAACTGTTTGGTCAGCCATAGAGGTCCGGCTGAACAGTTTATGAGCACTTAGGGAGTGCACACCACTCCTACCCCTGCTCTGGCCAGCCCTGCCTGACCAGCCACTGACTGCAATAGGAAAAATAAAATGATAATAACGATATGTTATCATCATGTTATTTTTCGTTTTGAGCAGTGGGTCGACGCTCCTCTGCCCCTCTGCCTTAGCGGAGGAGCCTTCACTGCTTACTTCAGAGATATCAATGAAAAATTAAATAGTGGAATTGAGCACTTTTAAGGTAATTCCATTCTACAATTTTCATTCCTTGGCGGGGTGGGAAGTAAGCTTGGGCAATATTTAAATTACTCTGCAGTAATATATATATAATTTGGGACATTTCGTGTTACACTAGTTACATGACATTCCTGAAATTACATCATTATGCCACATTGTGTAATTAGGTGCTGTTTGTGATCTAATGTTGTATAAACAAAAGAGGAGTATCACCAAAAGGACCCAAGACAAAGGGTTCTAAATGGGATGTTTGGAAAAATAACAAAAAGAAAATTTTCTTTTGTTAGAAGACCCCTCACTCACCAACCTAGTTGGTGACATGCTTCATCATAGGCGTCCCACCCGGACAGCCGAGTGCCATCCGGGTGTGCTGCGACACCTGACTACAGTGGAGCTGGTTTTTTTTGTGTGTGAAGTGCAAAAAAAGTGATGTTAAAAATTGTCCTGGTATAACTTGTTGAAAAAAATATCTTTATTCTCAAGCTACTAGACAATGTTAAAAAATACGGGGATACTGTTAGGTTATAATGACCGAAAGTATCTATGTGAATGTGAATTAAAACAAAAAGGTCTACATGTTTCAACCTGTAGGTGGAAATTCCCAGGTTTCAAAGCGCTGGGATGCCTCCGGGTAGCCATGCGCTATGCAAGATTGTATTCATTCATTCATTCATTCGTCAGGACCAAAAGAGGGAAAATGGGTGGTGTACACACTCTAACGTGTACCCTGCCCTAGATTCCAAAGACCTTACTGCAAAAATCTACAGTAGGTAATCTCAAAAGCCTTAATAGGCGAGGAAAAACAGAGAAACCTGTGGAAAAAAGAAGAGACAGTCACAAACAAACAGAATATGTGCCTGTAACGTGGTGTAGTTTCTCATACATCTGCATGCTTCATGCGAATCCCATTTAGGCTGAATTGAAAACCAGAATGTGCATATTAACCAGCTTACATATTATATCCCACACACCCGCATGCACCGTCATAGCTGATACAAGAAAAGATCTCCGACAAAGAGCCCTCTCGTGGAGCCCGTGGGGCATTGCAGCACCGGCCCCACAAGGAGCAACACGCTTGATGATGAAGCATGACACCCACAAGGGTGTGTGAGGGCAACACTTCCAAATAAGGAAGATCCCCCTGGAACCATATATTCCAACCACACCTTTTCTTTAACGTTTTCTATACCCTTTCCACATAGGAGCAAGTACCCATACTGATTAGACGTGTCAATTATAGTGAGGAGCACGGGTACTGGACCTTAATCTGGCTCCTAGTCCCCCTCTTTTTGATTCATGACACGGGGATGTGTGCCATGTCGACTCTTCACTTTTAGCTGCACCACAACACACAGGCTGCAATGGCAGTGGTGTATGTTTTGTGGTGAGAGGTCTCTAAGGGTGGCATAATACATGCTGCAGCCCTCAGAGGCCTTTCCCTGGCTACTATGCCCTCTGTACCATAGGTACCCTTTACAAGGGACTTACAGGTAGGCCAGAGTTGTGCCAGGAAACAATGGTACAGGTTAGGAAAAGAACAGAGGCCCTGGGAACCTGATTGCCAGGGACCCAGGGCACACTCAATAAAATTGCATCAGTTATCTGGAAAAAGTTAGGCGGCAACAATGAAGAAAGGGCACTTTCCGAGAGCAATAAGAATCCTTCTGGCGGAGATGGCCGCGTTTTAGCTCGGCTCCATTCACTCTCCTGTCTACAACAACTATCCTGTACTTTATCCTGCCCCGGGAAGTATTCTACGATGTGCAGTGGAACGACCATACCTCACAGGCACTTACCGTTTGCTCCGGTGGTTCCTGGGTGTCACGGATCCTGAGTTACGCCCCTGACTGCTTCGGGGCCTCCGGAGCGGCCGGGCCTGGCACTCCTTGGCGGCGCCCGGGCTGGATGGGGCGCGGTGGCCGGCCCTTGGTGGTGGTGTGGAGTCGGTCGGAGAGGCCGATGTGCTAATAAACCGATTGCGGCCCCCCGGGCCTGGTCCGGCGGTCCTGCGGCCTGGTGTTGGGGCGCTGCCTTCCATGGACGGGGTTCACCGTACATCTGGCTCGTCTCCCCTTTGTTCTCCGGCCCGGCCATTTTGAGTTCCTCCGCCCGGGCTCGGAGAACGGTGCCGGCGGCGTGTGGGGTGCCGGCGCATCGCCATCTTCTGGTAGCCCCCCTTCCTGCCCTGGTGGCGACTCCGCTGGTGGCTGCCGGTATCCTGTTTTGCCCCACTGGTATCCGAGCGGGGGTCAGTGTTCGCAGCGGCCCCGCCGGGCTTCTAAGATGGCGGCCGGCCCCATGACTCTCGGCCTTGCTGGGACCGGCGATGTGGGTACGCCGCACGGCACGCCTTCTGAATACTGCAAAGGTGAGCCTACACTTGGCGACATCCTCGCCGCCCTGCGCTCCTGGGGGGCGCCCATGACCGCACCTGTCGCTATCCTGGAGAGAGGTCCCTTGGCTGGGCCTGCCGGGCCCCCCCCCCGGTTTGTGCGGCTTCATCTCTGTTGTGTGCTGCTGGAACTTTCCCTGGGGTCGTAGACCTGGAGGCTGCCGTTGGTGTGGATATACGGAAGTCCGCTGCCCTTCTTCATCCTGTGCCTCCTTCTGCTCCGGAGGATCGCCAGCCGGATCCCGTCTGGACTGACCTCGCTGGGTCTCCTTTTCCTCTTTTGCCTCACATGGCCGAACGAAGATCCTGTGACTGTGCCGCTGGACCGGCTTTCTCTGTGTTCTCATCGGAACTGTGCCTGCTTTGCCTGAGGTGGTTACTGTTCTTTCTGGATCATCCGGATCGCGATCGCTATGACTTGAGTGTATTTTTGATTCGGCTCCCTGTTATTCACCTCCGGCTCCATGTGATCTGGTTCCTGGTTCTTTGGACTACTACAGTTTGCGAAAAACGAGGACAGGGTTGAGCTGATCTTGCCTCTGTGGACTGTTATTTTGTGGTATGGTTGGGCGATCCGTCTATAATTGTATGATTATGTTTGATACTTCTTTACGTTCCTGGAGCTTGTCCGTGTGTTTATTATCTTCCCGTGGGCTCTGAGTATTTTCGGGCGGGAGGGTGGGAGCTGAAGGGGTTTTGATTATGTTGCTCCTCTCCCGCTGTTTTTCCTTGTTTTCCCTTCCCCCCCCCCTTTTTTATCTCAATGATTCTTTCTTTCATATTTCTTCTATATTTCGGGTTCTAATTAGGGCGACAGGCACGCTGCTGGGGGGTAGGCCATAGTCTTCTGCAGGGGTGCAGGGTGGGCTGTGCGGGGTGGTGGGGGGGGGTCTGTTTTATTGTATCTTCTCTTGTTCCTTTTTTGGTTCTATGGCTCTTATGTATCCACTTATTTCGTGGCGCGGTGTCGGCACGCCGCCCCCCGGTGTGTTTGTGCTGGCGTGGCCCTTTTGGTATGTCGCTGTCACGGTTTACTACGCATTCATTTCTCCTGTTGCCACTAGTTCCTTGTGCCGAATTAGTATTGGGTGCTTTGTTAGCCGTGGGGGGCGTGCACTGGCGCTGCGCCCTCACTTTCTCCCTCCTTTTTTCCGATGTCCTTTTCCTCCCTTATTTTCCCTTTCCCCCACCCATTTTTCTTTTCCTCTCCTGGGTTGTTGTAACGGAGGGCTTTTAGTTTTGTAAGCGTACTTTTCGCTATTTTACTATTATGTGCCATGGTAGTGCTGGGAGGGCGTTGAGCAGCGATTGTGATTGTTATTGATGTGGGACTCACGTTCTGCCTTTGTCAAAATGTGACTGTTCTTTTGGTCTTTTCCTGTATTCGAAACTTGGCTTGCTCACGGCCCACCGCGGCCCTCTGGACTTTACAGACTGTCATTATCCTGCGGAACCCCTTTTTTCATTATAAAATTAACCTACTCTTATCCTGTCCGTGATGGCGGCTCGAAGACTTGTTGCCATTGCCTTCATATGCTTTATTTAGAAATCCTGTCGTCACTCCTGTATTGCCTCGTATGTCTCTTTATTGTGGTGGCCGGCCCGGTGGGTTGTAGGCCCGTATTTGTGGGCGCCTTTTATACAATAAAGGTTTAAAAAAAAAAAAAAAAAGAAAGGGCACTTTCCTACAGCAGGTATCTATAAGAGTGAGATAAAGAGGCAATGAGTGTCTGGTGGTGGATTAAAGAGGAATGAGGTGGAATCAAGACTGCGCAGCCTTAGTATTCGGCATACAGACATTCAATTGAACTGGTCACTGGCTTGTGAGCAAAACTTTGGGCCCTAGCACTTATTCTTTGTAAAAACTTAGCACTGCTGCAAATGCTCTGGAACAATGTGAACGGCCAGAATGTGGGTCACTGATGCTTGCAGAACTTCTGTTTTATGTATTTGTTTAGTGCACAATTTATCTTCAGGTAAAAAATGGATGTAAGGACACAATTCCTGCAAAAATATAGTACTAAATGACGAATTTGCATTTTGCATAATTACATGAAATTTTGCATTAATCTGCAAAAGCAAATTACGCAAATTTTGCACATCCCTCGTCGGTATGCGAGTGGGTGGTTATTGCAGCTTACAATGGCTGCAATCTAAAATTGACACCCAGGTGGCCTTTCCTTTTTAACAATATTACCTTTCTTCATATGGTCTCCAGGGTTTTGCAACATCCCTAGGTCATCGGCTAGAGCCTCAGAAGCCATTTAAAGTGATTTGGGGGTAGGGTAAGGGATTCTGCTCAAGCCATACTAGGCTTTAGGACACTGCCCCTATTCTTGGTCCCGCTCACTCTATTGCTGAAAGGACAGTGATGGTCTTCAAGCCCTGCCCCTCTCCAGATGCGAGACCTTCCTCCTCTTCTCACAAGGTGGAATAGTTTTAATGTTGGCTGTTCTGAATACTCTACAAGCAAACATATTCAATACATAAGTATTAACTTGAAACAAATAGGAAAGTTCCACCAAAGATCTGAGGTAGCCACAGAGACCTAGTTGACTGATTTTGGCAGGAACGAGTAAGCCTGCTACAAGGATTCATCTACTCTCTAAATATCTTTACTTCTAAACGCACCTGCTAAATAGTTTTCAACTAGGAGAAATAATCTTACAGATAAGTAGGAGAGGGGCAGTCCCAGGCCCTATGAGAGACTGATGGCAGTTTACATACCTTGCAGTCCTCTTACACCAGTATCTACTCTTGAAGCCCCGCAGCAGGGGTGGTCTGCTGAAAGTGACTCCATCTTGTGACCCATGTCCCTGCTAGCTAGACGCCTCCACTTATCACTCACTGACTACTCACAGTGTGGCTATAATACCTTAGCTGGGTTTCTATGAGCCTTTGTTTGGATTTCTGATTTCTAATTCTTCCGGTTGTGCTGTGCGCCGAGTGACTGGTGCCCAAGAATGGCAACGCATAGCCTCTTCCAGTTAAGCTAAAGTTACAGAAAAAACCCTATGGATGACTAGAAACAATTACTTTGATCTCTTCTGATACACACAAACTACCACCAATAAACCCTCGAAGCTTTCAAATCCAAATTATAGAGTGCTTATCACACATACAGATTCACATTTCTATGCTATCTGAGCAGTCACACAATGACATGATATTCAGCCTTTCATCTGTGGAAAGAACATCCATTTATTTAAGAGAGACGGTTTCCTACAAGACAATCCTTGGTGTTGTCTTAGCCAATACATGCCCTGTTCTTGTGCTCACTAAACAAACATTATTCATTCTTCCTATCTTCTGTCTAATGCATCATAATTCATAAGCCATCCGCAACTCAACTTGCTCTTGCCAATTTTAAGCTTGACTTCAGCTAGGTTCTCGTAATAGAAACACTATGTACATACATACATATATTCATACATACATACATACAGACATACATACATACATACTGTTAGGCCTGACAGCCTTAGGGTGATCTTCCTCCAACTTTTTGCCATCGTCCTCTACTTTTCTGACCTCATTTTTGCTGGCTCTGAGACTGTGAACTTTACCACTGTTAACCAGTGCTAAAGTGCCTGTGCTTTGTTATGTAATAGGGAATTTTTTTAGCGCACGTACACCAAAGGTCTCTTGGCGCTGAGTTAAGAACCTCCCCCGAAGTTGTCTCTAGCAATAGGCCTGAGTGAAGAGCCAAGTTTTCAATTTTTTCCTGTAGCACATATAATCTGTTGTATGCCTGATCTCAATCGGCAAGGAGTTCCCGAATTGGGGGCCCAACATATATAATCATGAGCCACCCATTAGTTTGCGCTTAAATCTTGGAACCGTTAGGAAGTTCTTTTGTGCTAATCTGAGGTTTCGTTTAAGGAGGTACGGATGGATCTTCGTAGAGATACATTTTGGGCCCCTGTCGTTAATTGCTTTAAAGATAATGCAGCCTGTCTTAAACATGACCGCTGTGCCACGGGAAGCAATGAAGCTGCTTCATCAGTGGCTAAGAATGGCAGTGTCTTGGTTGTTAGTAAATAATTCTGGCAGGTTGACTCTGTATCAGCTGAATATTGTAGATTTGGTTCACGGGGAGACCTAGGTAGGTATCATTGGTGTAGTCTATCCTAGACAGAATCATAGCCATCATGATGACCATTTCTCCCCTAAAACATGGTAATGTTCACTCATCCCCAAGTGCCATATTTAATTTACTTATAAGTCCCTAGAGAAGTGTACTACATAGGTCACAGCCTGTAAATTAAATGCTACTAATGGGCCTGCAGCACTTAATGGGCCACCCACTTATGTAGCCCTCTAACCATGGCTCAGACCTGCCATTGCAGAGCTTTTATGTGCAGTTTAAACTGCTGTGTTGACCTGGCAAGATTACCCCTTTGCCGGTGTACATACCTTCCTGTTTTATGCACATAAGTCACCCCTAGGTAGACCCTGGACAACCCATAGGGGAGGGTGCAGTGTATTTAAAAGACATGACATGTACTTTTAAACCTTACATGTCCTGGTAGTGAAAGACACTTCAATTCGCTTTTCACTACTGTAAAGCCTATTTCTTCCATAGGATAACTTTGGGAGAATCTTATTACATTTTATAAGTGTAACTCCCAATTGTGCAGAGATAGACTTTTTGAGTTTGTTGTCTCTGGAATCACCATTTAAAATCCAAACTTATGGTGCAGTTGGATTTTAAAATGCAATTCTGAAAATGCAACTTTTAAATAATTTGCATTTTCTTACTTTAGCTATTTGGTGCCTGCTACCTGTCTCTGATACACATCTGGGGAGGGTGACAGCTGGGTTTTTTGTATTCCCCCAGACAGTCACACACAATAGGAGCTTAAGTGTGACATGATGGGCAATCTTGGCAGGATGGGAGGGAACAGCTGGACCCAGCTTCACTTACACCTGAACCGGATGTGTCCTCTTCCCACACAAAGGGCTGCATACCCCCTGTAGTGAGTGTGGGGCCAGGGCAGGAAGGGAGGACCTCTGTGCACTTAAAAGACCGGTCTTTGAAGTCTCCCCCACTTCAAAGGCACAACTTTGTTTAAGTACTGGAGCTCTGACACCACCACTTCAGTACACTTCTGGACCTTTGGAGACTGAGCCAGGAGGAAGGACTGCTGTGCTGCTGAAGAATTACCACTCTGCTGAACTGCCACTTGGCTGGACTCCTGCCTTGCTGTGCTGTCCTGATGCCTGCTGTTCTCGTGCTTGGGTGAGAAGGACTGGACCTGCATCACTTGAACCCAGAGGGACTCCAAGGGCTAGTTGTCTGGCCTCCTGATCTGAAGTCTTAGGGTCATTAAAGATTTTTAACCTACCTGCTTCTGCGCCTGGACTTTGCAGTCTGTGAGTCTGCTCTGCCATGTGGTGTCATTCTAGCCCTGGGCTCTTGGAAGTGGGCTAAGGTGCTTGCTACAGCAAAACCCATGCATTCTCTGTTGAACTGGCGCATCGCCGCCATTGCAATGGATTAGAACCAGCACATCACCTCTGTTGCGTTGATCGGAACTGGCGTATCACTCCTCTTGTGTGGATCAGAACTGACGAATGTATCCTATTGCCAGACCAGAACCAGAGCAAAGGCTCGGCTGCATGGATCGGCCCTGATGCACCACCTTCGGAATCACCAATGTGCAACGCTCTTCCAACTGCAAGGTCTTCGCATCTCCATCGATGGCATCCTCAATGACAAATCTCTGCATCACAGCTCTTCACTCATCGGAGCAGACACATGGCCGCAGCTGCGTGGATCAGGATCGATGTATCAACACGATGGCGTGGATTAACACCAACGCATTGCTTCAGCTGCACCCCGCATCTTCAATGTTGACAAAGCCAGGATTAAGACACTTTTGTTCAGTGGGCCTCACTGGGCCCCTGTATCAGGCCTGTGCTGCATTGCAGTCGGCCTGAATGTTTGACTTTGCCCCAGTCCGGCGCGACCAGATATCCTAAGTAAGCGCTTATTGCTTCTAAGCGCCATTTTACAGATTATTCTTTACAAATTCATACCTTAATTCTACTTATTGGCTTTTTGTTGTTTTGGTCTTGATTTATTTAGTAAATCAATCTCTAGTTTTCTAAAAAGGTGTGGAATCTTTTTGCGTGGTGTTTTCACTCTTTTACTGTTTGAAGTGTTGCACAAGTACTTTACACATTGCCTCCCAGTTAAGTGTGACTGCTCTGTGACGAGCTAGCAAAGGGTGAGCACAGGTTAATGTAGGGTTTGCCTGCTTCTTACCCTGACTGGGATTGTGGTTTCTGCTTAATTATGGCTCATACCCCAGTCAACCAACAACCCAATTTCTAACACATACATACTCTAGATGTTTAGCTTCAAAACTGCTTCTGTTCTGTGTACTGTCTTTTATTGCTCTGTTGAGCATATCTGGAAGAAGTACTATCCATCCTAAAAAATAAAAATTCCCCTTATAAATATTATATAGTAACGACTCACACAATGAAAATGCCCTAAATGCAGATATGAGATTTAGCAGAACTTTATTATTTTCTATTTCTATGGGGTATTTTATAAAGCGCAGGTATTCATGACAGAGGAGTCTCTTGGCATTGTACAAAAAACCTAATGTCACTGGAAATAACCTTATGCACGCAGACTCTTCACTTACTGCTAATGTTGTGGGCCCAAAGTGTAATTCCAAACACATGCAAAGCTAACAGGACTGGCGTTCACAAGATGGAACATGGTTAATTTATGTTTTTTTCAGCTTATTTTTTTTTTTAATTGAAGCATAAGCCACAAAAATACAAGGAATGAAAATAAAGATGCAACTGCCTAAACATAGTTGTAATGAGAATAGTAAGTTAATAAAAACATTAACTATTGCATATAATTTCAACAGAACAGTATGGGTGCTTTCTAGTAGGTAGGTGTACTTAAAAAAAGGGAAAAAAAACTTTTAGATGTAATGCACATGATTTGTATTGGTGCACAGAAAGGTACAAAAGGCTTTGAATTACTATAACCTGAAGACATAGTTTGAACACACAAGGATGACTTAAAGAAGAAGTCTGAAAAGAAATAAAGCACTGGCAGAGTAAACCATTGGCCCACTAGTCTTAGTACTGAGTGCAGTTCTTTTTAGGCATATGTGCACACGTGATCATGTGAAATACCATCACTCAGTGCAAGAGAGCCAATAACTGAAGTGGACTGAGCATTGCCCCATGCTGTATGCAGCAACGGGTCACAGGAAATAGCAATAAACAGCTGAACTCTCTAACTGGTGAAGAGAGCTGAATAAAACCCGTTCTATTCATATTTCTATGTACATTGTTATGTAGGAATATATTTGATTACCTGAGGCTGGAGAAACAGCTCAATATGTCACTAGGCAAGACCTAAAAAAGGTACTTCCATATCTGACAGATTGCATGACATCACTTCCTTTCCTCACTCAAGGCCCACTTTGTTACACAAATATTCCACAGGATGCCCCAGAGCTCCAACTCTTGAAATCCACCCAGTTAAAAGGTGTCTGTTCACCAGCAACTCAGCAGCGTCCTATCCTTAGTAGATCCCAGTATCCAAACTCTGCTGCAAGTGCCCAGTTTGTCAATGATTCTCTATCATGGAGGAAATAAAAATAATCACAGTGAATAATTCTCAAACTCTGTTGCTTTATTCATCAGTTTCATTTTATTCTCGAAATATATGTTTGGATAGTTAAACCTATCCAGTTTGCAGACTCCTTAATTCCTCAATTCCTCTTGAAAGTCTGCTGCCCCTTCTAATTGGTAACCAGCTGTCCTTCGGGTGGAATATGGAAATGGCACAACCAGGAAAATGTTTTCTTCAACGCTTCTTTAAAAAGAAGAAAAAACTATTTTTTTCAATATGCATTATTAATTAGTATAAGCGATGGATACAATTAATTATATTTAATGTAATTATTTTTGATAACATTTAGGGACAGATTCTGCTGTGAGTCGGAAAAGCTTTCCAACTCACATCGTCGATTTCACTTCCGACCGCCGCATTACAATGCTGGCGGTCGAAAGTGAAACCAGCTGGTCAATCCGTCTGGATTCCGACCAGCTCAAGGAGCCCGCCGGCCAGTCGGAACTGGCAAGTAATCCCTTAGTGACAGTGTTTCTGCCGTTGGGATTATGTTGGTGGTTTCACACAGGCTTTCCTTGTCGGGCTTTCCGATATGGAAAGCCTGTCAGAAAGTGACTTTGGGGGCCTGTAGCTGGGGCTCCTTCCCCCTGCAACCTCCGGTTGGGGGCAGGGCGGGAACCATAGGTGCCCCCCTGTTAATCCCTGTACTGTGTGACAGGCACCGTGAGGTGCCTGCCACGCGGTGCAGGTATTAACAGAAGCTCCCATTTCTCTAAGGCAGCTTGTGCTACGGCTGGTTTATGACCGCAGCACAAGCTCCTATAGAGAAATGGGAGTATGCAACTGCATCGAGTGGTGTTGGGACCGCCGACCAGAGAT
The DNA here is from genome assembly GCF_964261635.1 of Lissotriton helveticus. Taxonomy (NCBI): domain Eukaryota; kingdom Metazoa; phylum Chordata; class Amphibia; order Caudata; family Salamandridae; genus Lissotriton; species Lissotriton helveticus. The sequence goes on along the minus strand of NC_136069.1, from coordinate 748,553,174 downwards.
CAGTCGGTCCCAAGACCGCAATGGTACATCCGCCCAACATTGTAATCAGCCCCTTAATGTTACTTTAGGTTTTACATTAAAAATAGGTTTATAAAAAATGGTTATCCATACTAATAATATAAAGAGAGAGCCCAAACCTTTGAGGCGGGTAATCTCAGTAATCACAACACCCAATACTGCGTTGGAAAGGGCAGTTGCAGCAGAAGGACATAGGCTATGCAGACGGTCACCATATATATATATTTTTTTTTGCAGAGTTTTATATAGCGCGAACTTGACCTGACCTGAATCAGGTATCAGAGCGCTTTACATAGCACCAGTTACGTTACATGAGTACACACATTCATTTTTGTTAGGCACGGGGAGATTAAGTGATTTGCCCAGAATCACAGGATGTTTGGTGTCGTTACCAAGACTCGAACCCAGATCCCCAGGTCCGAGGTCGAGCGCCTTAGCCGTTAGGCCAACTCCTCTATACATTTAAAAGGTAAAAGAACCGTGCCAGCAAAGTAGTCCCTTGTGGGCGTGTCTGCATTGTGCTGTGGGCGTGGGCTGGGGGGCGTGACTAACGCTGGGGGCGTGTGGTACGGCCATCACATCGTGGGCTGTGGGCATGTGCTGGGGGCGTGAGAAACGCTGGGGGCGTGTGTCCGGCCTTCATGCCATGTGAACGCAATTGCGCCGCATCAAGGGCACGCTGGGGGCATGAGAAACGCTGGGGGCGTATGCTACGTTCCACCATTCATGCCATGTGGGTCGTACATTAATCAGAAGATCGTCTGCTGTCGCCGTGTGTCAGGATCTAGACCGTTCTGCGCCTGCCTGAACTACAACTCCCATGTTCGGTGGGCCAAGAACTACAGAACCAATGATCCTTTGCTGTCACAGGATATAGCGGGGCGAGACCAAAGAACAAGCGCTCGTGATTTTGGTTGTACTGGATGAGCCTTTCCGTTTCCAGTTTGTTTCCCCGTGTGCCTGTTGGTTATGAACTGAAGAACTCTGAGAAGACCTGTAGCCCGCTGAAGGGAGATCAGTCGGGTAACGTGTTCGCGCTATTGTTGTGTGTTATCTGGCATCTGACCGGTAGTTCCTCTGCTCGCGTCCTTTCAGAGCCTCGCGGCTGCGAGGCACTATCTCCGCGCTGTGTTTGGACTTACCAAGGATGTTTGTGTATCTGAATCTAGCAGCCTCCGGATGGGGGTTGTAGTTTATGAGCAAGTGACGGATTGCAGGGGGGAGTCCTCCGCAATGCCGGCACGAAGGAAAAGTGTTTCAGGATTTTGACTCACATTTTAGCGGATTACAAATACTAAAGCGGATGTTGGTAGTGCTTTTTAACTACAGCATGCCGTGTTTAGGTGATTCTTGGAACTAGAGAGTTTATCTGGGACCTGGCCTTGATTCCCTAGCAGAGGAGGAGTCTGCTTGTTTTCCTTTGAGTTACTTTATTTCATCTTTGCATATCCAAAGGAATGCTCACTGAAGATTTTGTTTCCTTTGAAGTATTCCCATTAAGAGTTAGCTTTATTACTTTGTAGGGTATGTATCTAGAGTGACAGCCTTATATAGGAAGGTCGTTGTTTTCCATTGCCTTTAAACATATTGTGCTTCTTGTGTTGTGCAGGGGCAGGAGGGACATAAGAAGACCACTGTATGACGGGGCAAACACTGTAGCACTACAGGTGAATCAGGGTGCGTTACGTTTAGCGAGAATGTAATGAGAGTAGCATTTATATACGTTACTAATTCTTGTGTATTTCTGTTGCAGCTTCTGTTGCACTGCTGACCCTTCCTTCTATCCTTTTCTTTTGGGTTTTTTCCCCTTTTGGGGTTTTTCCCTCACCGTATCACCTGAACACCCTGTGATTTACATTCGGGGTGTTTGGGGGGTCCGGAGGTGGAGCATTTCTTCTGCACGCGGATCCCGCGGAGTGCGATCCTGACACCATGTGCTGGGGGCGTGACAACCGCGTTCACCTGGAGGCCTGGTAATTAACATTACTGCAGCCTCTGGGCGCTGTTACTGAACTCTCTCATTCAACAAAATTACACGCGCCTGCTACCATCAACCAGGGCTCTAGCCGGGCTCAGGCGGCGGATCAGTACACTAATTACACACGCCTGATTACATCAACCAGGGCTGCAGCTGGGCCTCAAGCGGGGGAACACGCACCGCTAACATCAAACAGGCCTGCATCTGGGCCTCAAGCGGGGGAACATGCAAATGAGCGTGTCTGCGGGGACAATTACTGCAGCCTCTCCTACTCGCTGTCACTCAACTCTCTCATTAAACGGATTTACCCGCGGCTGATAACTCTCTCATTCAACGACATTACACGCGCCTGCTAACATCAACCAGGGCTGTAGCCGGGCTCAGGCGGCGGATCACTACACCAATTACACGCGCCTGCTAACATCAACCAGGGCTGCAGCTGGGCCTTCTCCGTCCCTATTCTAATGAACCAAAAAATGTTACCTACCGCAAGATTTTAAAATAAATTGCCCTTGCCAAATACACACATTACACACATTCTATTTCATACCCGGACAATGTCGGGACGGGCTCCTAGTTAAATAATAAATATGTACTATTCCTATACATTTTTAACATTCATTTCTATTTATTTATATTTGTCACTATTTTAACTAATCTAAATTAATTTAAAGTTATTTCCTATGGGGTTTCATTTTAATTCCCTACCTCCATTACTTTCTATGGGAGGGTGTTGCAGTACCAATGGTCAGCCATGTGCAGTGCTGGACTTACTACACAAGTACAAGTGACTTCAAAAGTTTAAGTTCCACAAAAGTGTAAATTACAAGCGCAAATTGCTACCAAAGCATAACTTAATACAAAGTTTTTGAATACCAAAATGTTGTAAACTTACACAAAAGTGTAATTGTAAATTACCTTTCTGAATCAGGGCCTCTCCCTTTCTTTTGAGATTAAAGAAGAGTGTTGTCCTTGCGTTCATCATCTTTATCACTTTCTAACAGTAATCAGACCTAAATTAAGGTTGATTTAATAAACAAAATTGTCCTTTTATCACAGCGTTAGAATGTTCCACCCATGCATAAAACGGCGCTTACTATAATCAGCAGCAAATTCGTTGTCGAGTCACACATTTTTAACTTGCAGAAAGCATGGGAATTCAAAAGTGATTTTCCAACAGATTTAAAATGTTCAAATGTTTCGAAGTACGTGCTAGCTAACACTTGGTCTGGGTTAGTATGAAATATGTGCTTTGTAAGTTGTAGCTTTTCAGTTTTCTGCAGATCAACAAATATTTTAAATCATACCTGAACAGCTTTAATTAGCGCCTATGCGACGTTTGGTCTTTTTGGCAGGCACCCATTGCCTGCAAACCTGGCTTGTAATGTAATATTTTAGGAACAACTTAACACCTGGTTGTGAGCAGCTGATAAGTTAACTTGCTTTTAGCTGAAATGCCATAGCAACCACTATGTGGACTGTGGCCATGAATGCTGCAATGATGTAAATATTATCACTGCTGAAGTGCTGTTCAGTGCACAAAGAGGAAAACTGATACAATGACTTTCCCCCACACAGAGAGCATCAGTAGAAAGCCACATCTGGTGGTTCTTTAACCCATTAAACTATGTCTCTTTCTCATGCCTATGTACAAACAGGGACCTTGCTATGTTGGTCCTGCGCCACCAGTAGTGATGTATTCGTGATGATAGTTCTTCTAACCCCTGAAATGATTTCACATGGTTTGTTTCCAGGACAAAGGGTTGCATAGGTTTTCTACAGATGCATGAAACCGCATCCTAATTTTAAAGAATGTATTTTAATTGGCGCCGCTATGCAGTCGTGGGTCTTACTTATCTCCATCTAGATGCTGACTCCAGCTTTTAACATAATGCTTTTTTTGAAACATTATCAACGTAGCTGTTGTTTCTTCCAGTCTGGCTTGGCATGGGTTCACGGACGAGTCTGTTAATAATAATTTGGCGGATGAAAATCCCTATAAATTGACCTCAAAGTGGTAATCCCCCTCTGAAAACCCTTTGGGGAGGCTGTCTTATTGCTGGAGTGGTTTATAGTTTTTGGAAGGTTAGTATAGTGCTTAATCTAGTACAGCATTCCTTTTAGGTCAAACCTATTAGACACCACATGCGCTGTCTGGTATGAGGCATAATGTGGCGTACGAAGAACACAGAGGGGCTTGGAGACCACCACTGTTTACCATTAGTTGGCTTTCCTGTCACTCTCATTTGCCCGCATCTTATTTGTGTCCCAATCTTGTGAGTGTCCCTAAAATGGATCATTGCCTCTTTACCATTTCTTTGATTGGCTAGCGTCTCAGTTTCTACTGCCTGCTTTTTAGGCACTACTTTTTAGGTCTTGGCTCAATATGGCATGCACGTGCTGTCTTGAACCAAGACATGCTGTATCTACTATTGTTGGCTAAGTGCACGTTCATTGCTTTTTTGTGCATGTCAATTGCTTTGTATTTGCTCTTTGTAGTGCCTCTCGTAAATTCGTGTTTTTTACTGGTCACTTAGTTGTATTTGTTCCGCCTTTTGTTGCTTGGGTATGGGTTCATCCCATGCAGACTGCTCCTGTTACATGCATGCTTACTTTTTTCTTTATTTATGTGTTTCTCTGTGCACTATTTATTTTGTTCAGTTTGTCTCGATGTGTCTTGTTGTTCTTTGTTCTAGTTTTCGGAGTAAAAAAAGCACTTTGGACGGCATCCTCATTTGATATCCAGTTACAGTATATTTTATTTTAAATGCCAGTTCCATCGGCTTGTGTTTTTTTAATTATAAAATGTTCTTCGTTGTTAGTATATGTTTACTGTAATTTGGTTGTTCCACATTTCAATCATGGGCATTGTGTTGGTCTCAGTTGTTCCTGTTCACGGTGCAGCTCATACACCCTGAAATGTGCGTCATTACGAGCAAGAAAGCACAATGCAATGCAAATTATGCATTCTGTGCAAAAGCTACATATATATTAGAAAGAGAGGAATGACTCCTCGGCACCCGGCGTCTTCAATGGAGCTGCAGTTCTTAGAGCACACACCGATGTACCGTTGAAGGGAGTCTTCCAGTAATGACCCGGACCTCAGCTAGAGAGCTCTGTGTATTTGATCCTTTGGCTGCGCTGTACTACAGCTCCCAGAATGCTCCTGTGTGCCTTTACTTCCTGGTGAAAGGTATATTGAGGCATACAGCATGGCGGAGGCACTGCAGCATCAGCACAAGGATGGGGAGGTGGAGAGTACGAGCTTCAAGGCGCTGGATGGCATATTTTCCATATTAAATAAAAATAGTTTCTCCTTTGCTGTTTGTTTACATCATCTTCTCCTCTTTAGGCCCTCTAGATTGATTTGTGGTCCCAGAGAATGTTAGTAATGCTTTGACTAAATGTATAAATAGTGTTAACTCAGACACCGCTATTTATTAGAAACAACCCTAATCCATTTTATAGTGACTTTTACTTATTTTATTTATACGTCTTAATAAAAATAGCACACGCATGGAGTGCGGCCTTCAGATGCACTCACAATTTTCACTCCCTGGACTGCTCTATTTGCCAGTATATGGGGCAGTCTGGAAGAGTTTGCCACCATTGCCACTCCTTCCCAGCCTCAGAGTGCGTTATTTGTGTAAAACAAACCCCCCCAAAAACGTTATCTTCAACATCACCAAGTAAATGAATAGCTGAGGATTACTAGGATGGAGGGGGTTTAGTCAGATCTGGTATGGACTGATGGTGTTTGTTTTCCACAGGACGGGAGGCAAGTTTGAGCTGGCAGGTCACCAAGACCTTGTGCAGAGATATTGAGGACGGAGCCACAGCCCCCGCCATTACAGTGCAGCTCTGGCCTTGCACAGCAAAGCCCACCTGTTATAGGACACTGACCATACCGTGATTCACCGCCAACACAGTGCATCTCTGGGAGTGCATCCTTGGCCATGCAGTAACACTTACCCACCATTACAGTGCAGCACTGCATGCACCATGCTACAACTCTAACCACTTTCCTACAAGGCCAGATGTGCAGTGATCCTGGTCGTGCGTTAGTGGTCATTGGCTACTACAGCATGACTCCCTACCGCCACATTCATACCTCAAACTCTATACCGAAGCGCACATTTGATTTTACAATAGTACCACCGCCCACAGCACCACAGCCTGTCAGTGCCTCACGGACGCGCCACTGGCATGAAGCGCTGTTCAAATACACTACAGTGCAGTCCCATTCACAAGAACTTGTACACATTCTCTGCACTTGAACATTTTAAGCGTCGAACTTTAGTGGGCACGATGCAAATTCTACTTGTCTAAAAACATGTGCCCCTTCAAGAAAGATGTAGGAAGCTGGCTCTATACATGGTATTGCCACTAGGTGGTTATACCATAAACAGATTCCAAGCGTTCCCCAAAAGTGTGCAGGGCTCAATGTAAAACTCAAAATGCTCTATTAGTGGTAGTGTGGGTGAGCAGCATTAGGCTAACACAGAGGAATGTAGATATTTATTGCACAACATTGATCAATAAAGGACATATGACTCAAGAAGGAGATCCAGACCAATTTTAGAAACATACACTTTATTTGTATTTTATTTTATGACCAAGATCTTTGCAATAAGGTAAGTACATTTTTAAATAAAAATATTTTTCACTTTGAAAACTCAACAGAAACTTTTCAAAACAGCTCAATGTATTCCTGTGGGGGAAACAATATCACGGTTAAACAAGGAAGTAATGCACTTACAATTCCAGTCTTCGGCACCAAAACTCAGTAAGTGACAAGGGTCAGGAGAGTATCAAAACTGCACCACCTGCGGCACAGGGCCAGCCGGGAGCAAAGGTCAAAATCGGAATTCGGTGCAATGCTTTTCAATGGAGACTGGGGGCTCTCAAAGCCACACTGCTTGCAGGTAAGTAGATCAGTTGCACGGGCCAAGTTTTGGGGGTTAGGTTAAGCACAGAGGGGGCCACAAAGCAGCATCAAACATACACCACCAGCTGTAAAAGGGCAGCTGGGTGCAGGGTGCAATTTCGGCATAAGGCGCCCAATGCTTTTCAATGGGGATTCTTCTTTTGCCAAACAAGCTCAGGTGTGGAACCATAGGTTGCAGGAGAAAGACCAATGACAGCAGAGGTAAATAGAGATGTAGGGGGTTCATAGATGCACCATCTGTTCTGCTCACCAAGGCCCAGTGGCTTTGGGTGCACGGGTGCCTTTTGATGTCAGAGTCTTCTTACCAGAGCTGGTTACTGTCTGGAGGAGCCACTGGATTCACACTGCAGTCGCCGCCATGGAGATCAGAGAAGTCAGCCAACACTGGGCACTAGGTCAGGGTCACTGGGAACACTTCACTGCACAGGTGAGCCACTCAGAATTGGGACATGGGCATTGGGTGTAGAGTGGGCATGGATCGCGGTTCCAACGGGATCAGGAACCGTTGGAGTTGGTTACTTCTAGACAGGTCCGCTGTCCACAGGATATTGGAGTCTTTCTTTAAGGCAGCAGTCCACTCAGGGTTTCAGAGGTCGCTGGCTGCAGGACAGTTCGCAGAAGCTTGAAACAGGCCGGTAGGGCTGGGGCTGATGCAGTCGTCGTCTTCAGTCTTCTCTGCAGGGATTTTTCTTTCTTCTTAGGCCAGTGCAGATTTCGTTTCTTGGTATGGGGGAGCCCTCTAAATACTAAATTTAGGGGGCGTTTTAGAGAAGTAGTAGGTAGGGTCAAATGGAAACCTTACCTGGGGTGACTACACCCCCTAGTATGCCACCCTCCTGTGGGAGGGTGCTTAGACTTAGCCCTGATTGGAGTAGTCCCCTCATCGTAAAAATGGAGGGGACTGAAAAGTGTGCTTAACTTCGCCTCCTCCACCTGAGGGGTGGAGTTGGCAAAGGTGGGCACACCTCCTAGCCCTTCTAAATGTTGCTGTTGGTTATTCTGCCCAACGTTGGGGTGTAAACTGGGAGCCACAATCTGCTGCTATCAGCAGATGCTGCGGGTCACATTAAAAGGCGGCAGACCTTTGAAGCTTCTCCTTCAAGCACTGGCCCATCCTGAGGGAAGAGGTGTGACACCTCTGCCCAGGATGTGCATTGTTTCTGGTCCCAGAAACATCTACTCAGCAGGCACCTTAGAGTTTCCCCCTGAAATCCTACAGACCCTGGTGTGGGCACTGATTGGCTTTAGGCAGCCTGCCATACACAGACATGTTCTGTACCCTCTGTTGCTTATGCCTCCTTCTACCCTCCCCATATTTCTTACCTGTCCCTCCACTCATTGCATCCATATTTCCCCATCATCTCCCAAGTGTCTTCATCCCCCTGACGTTTCCACTCCACTCCGTTCGCTTTAAAAAAATGCTTTTGCACCAACTTGGATTGGTAAAGAAGCACCTATGTCATGTTGTAGGTGCAGGCATGGAGCACGTACCTATAAAACGACGTGGAGGGCCACATCAAACATTTTTTTACTGAGCCACGCTTCACAGCTTTGGAAATGTAGTGCAGCCTGGCAAAAAAACACTGGCAATGCCAACAGGTCACAAAGGCGGAAACTATTAGCTTTGTCAATGCTTGTTACGATAGAACTTGTTACTGAGGTCTTACTTCTGAGATTGTACAGTATATAATTAATCATTTCGGTTGTATAGATACTTTTATCCATAAAGCCTGATTGGATCAACTTCTGACAAATGATCACCCTGACAAACATCACTGCAGCTCATAAACCTCTTAGGACTAGGGTCTGGCTCCATGTCAAGACATATTATCAGAGGAGCCACACCTTGTTCCACTCAAGCCTTGTAACTCTGGAACACCTGCTCTCAACACATTAGATCATACTCCATTTCACCTCTTGTAGCTAAAAACGTACTTGAGATATTCTTACTCATCCATCACTAAATATTGAAATTGGCGTGGAATACAATGCAAATCCAGATGGCAAGGAACTGCCCAACCACGTGCCTTTAGATAATTCAGTTCGAAGGTTGTGCATTACATATGGAAATATGAAAACAATGAAAAATCTCAGTAGAGAAATCTAAATATCTTTATTTGTGAAGCTGTAACAGCAGCTTCCATATTATGGATGCCGGTAAATGTATTTCAGGAACGGGCTACTAGGTCTGCCATGCCATAGACTAACAGCAGATTGTCTATGGATTGGCAGTGGACTGCACTACAGAAAGTGGAAATTCAAAACAGCAACCTACCAAACTTTCCACGATAACTCCTTCTGGAAAACCACAGGGTTGTATCATGGGTTTCCTGAGTCTGGGGCATCGCCAGAGTTCCACGCAAAGTGCGAGTTTTCTGCCCTGGTGTTGCACAACTATACCATCTAATAATGGAATTACAACAGGTACAGTCCAAAAAGGAGTGCTACTTTCCAGAGCAAGGTGGATCTGAGATAAAGGCACAACACTTACTCACACAACAGGTGTCACACACCACCATTAGAGGTCTTGAGGAATGTGGTTTTGACCAGGGCACAAGTCCTGAAAAAAGAAGTGGGGCGACGCGGATGTCACGACAAGAAGTGACATCACGAAAGGTGGCTTGCACCATCGGACTCATTGCCTCCCCTCGCTCACCCCATAGATGCGATTGCATCAGAGAACCCAGCGCCTGAGCAGCGTTCTGAATGAGCTCCGATCTCGCCCCAGAGAGGCCAAAGAGTGAATGTGTGGCTCCATTTGCTCCAGTTATCGAGCTCCCGTTAAAAAAAGTGGGGGGACGCCGTCCACCGGCGTGGTACGCTGACTCGAGCCCTGGTTTTGACCCTTTGTTGATCAGTGACACATCTGTATATATAAAGGGTTGGAAAAAAGTCACTGGGACGGCGGATCAGAACTTCCGATGTCCATATTATTTGCAGAAAGGCTCTGACCTACATTTTAGAGGTTTCCCTTTGTGTGTGGTGTTCAAACACATTTTTAACTTCAGGTAAATTCTTTAAGCATGTTGAATCTCAGAGGAGTTAACCAATACCTGACACCATCAAATTCATTCCAGGCGCTTAAGAGGTTTATAGCTCGCAGGACAGCGTTGTTGAGTTGATAGGCAGTGGCGTAACATTAGCCTCTGTGCGAGGGACCCCCGAGGTCCAGGGAGCCCCCAGCCAGCACTGTGCACGGGTGTCGGGTCCCTAGCCTGAGTGCCCCTGACTGGGTCCATGTACTTTGAGTGGGGGAAGGAGGGCAAGAAATTTCAGAAATGCACCTCCAACCATGTAGGCAGTGCACTATCACATGAGCAATGCCGCATCTGGCTTCAGTGAAGTTTTAGTAATCGTGATAAAACAAATGGGGCTGCCAACCAAGCCCTGTCTCCATACCAGACAGCGTTCGGATGCGTAACATCTGGCGCTCAAACAACACTTCAAAATGAAATACACTTCATTTGTATTCTCAAAAACAGAGAGGGATGCAAAAAAAAGGCAACTTAACATTCCTTCTGGATCCTGTCAAACTTTAAAAAAAACATGTTAACTTCCAGATGTGTTGGACGAGGTGTGCGAAGCAGGCTCAAGTGCTGACAAAACAAAATGGGGATAAAAATATAAAAGTCAGCACTAATTTTTGTTTACCGGAAAATCTTTTTTTTCCACGATGTATTCCCATTTATAGTTGTTGCACCAATATGTTGTGCCCTTCATTAAATTATTTTCTTTTTTATAATCCGAACTCATTGATGCATAATATTAAGATGCACATATTAACCATTCTGCGGTTTATCGCAATGAGCCACACAAATAAAAATAATACAAAACTAGAGATTTAAAAAGGGGTCTTAAGTGTTAATTAGTCAAGAGGAAAATCTTCTCTTCTCCTAATAAAGAATGAAGGTTAACGACTGATTAGCATCTAATTGGTATGCTACCACAATACTGAGCCTGAACTACCATGCTATAAAAATGATGCAGCAAAAATATCGACAACAAAACTATGGAGAAGGTAAGTATAGATCTACTATACATCAAACCATATAAATGTACATTGACTCCTCTTCTCTCTCTCTGTCTCTGTCTCTCTCTCTCTCTCTCTCTCTCTCTCTATATATATATATATATATATATATATATATATATATATATATATATTGATAGCCTGTTAAAAACATCCAAAAACGTAAATACTACATTTCAACAGTTCTTATTGTGAATGGTTTATCAGAAAGAGAGGGGGAGGGGGAGAGGGGGAGGGTGAGGGAGAGGGAGAGAGAGAGAGAGAGAGAGAGAGAGAGGGAGAGAGAGAATATAGGCTGGCATCACAAAGATAAGTGTCTGCGTGTAGGTGACAAATGAATGGGATAATATATAAATGTGTATATTTTTTTAAAGGTACATAGACGTGATGTCGATAATAGTAAATCTAAACTTTCCTATATATACCTACTTTCACTACATTTTTGTTGTTTTTGTTTTTCATACCATATTTTCGTAGCACTATATCTTGTAGTTGATATTCTGACAGACAGCCATTGAAACTGCCCACTGTAGTGTGATCGCACAAATTTGCCAAGTACATAGGACCTGGGCATACAGAAGCTCAATGGTACCAACATCCCTGGTGATGGACATATTCCCAGCAGGGGTGGACCAATTAAGCAGATGTAATGGTGAAATATACAGGTGCAAAAGGTATGGAACGGAAGAAGAAATTGATCTGTAGAGTGCAGATCACTGTCCCACCACCTCCATGCACTAATCCAATAGAGCCATCCCATGTGGTTACTCAAGTGTTAGAAATTTAGAAACCAGGCACACTAAAAAAAGAGATCTATGTAGAGCAATTTAACCCCTTGGGTGCTCATGACGAGGTCAGCTCGTCATGAGCTACGGCACTCATGACGAGCTGAGCTCGTCATGACCTCGCCCGTTCCGTGGAACGCTCGCATGTTGGGCTGATTCTCCTGCTGTGCTGAGGGTTTCATGGGAACGGGTGTGACCATGACGAGCTCAGCTCGTCATGAGCACCGGAGCTCATGACAAGCTGACCTCGTCATGAGCACCGGGGCGCTGTACGCGCCCCCCCCACCCCCCAGCACAGCGGGGGAAACAGCCCCGCACGGAAGGGGTTAATTGAAATCACAACTACTTCATTCGTCCCCTGTCGCCTATGCGGATATAATTTCTCCACGGTCGCCATCAGACCTGCAGGCCAGGTCGTAGCATGATCAGTAAGATGGGGGGGTTGTGACATTAAACATTCCTTACATTCACGCTGTCCTATCATGGTAAAATTAATTTTTTGAGAAGCAGAGCATGAGTGGTCTTGAGGCACAGTGGGAAGGGACAGCAGTGCGGATTGTTAGGGTTACTTAAAAGACAATATGTTGTAAAATAACCAACAGTTTTAAGAACTTCAAAGCAGAGAGGAGAGACAGTGTGTGTGTATGCTTTTGTCTGTGCGTGCATGTCAAAATCTCGGGTGAAATCCGACAGCCACCTCATCATACCCGACTGAAGGCATGTGTACCTAACTATTCACTAGAGAATACATTTATTAGGGAGTTGCAATATCCCCCCTGAAGCTACGCCCCTGCCTGCAGGTCGGTAGTAAAGAACAGGATAGAGATTTTAGCTCTCATACCACTATGAATGTTTACCTTCTGTACCTAACAGAGTCATGACTGAACAATACTTCTTACCCTGATCTAGACCTTCCTAGCACTAGGAATATTCGTTAATTTGTCAGGATCTTGGCAGCAAGTCTGGAGTTTAAGGCAGTGGCCATCGTACAGAGGCACTCCTTGCAATGCAAAAGTATGAACAATTAAAACCTCACCAACCTTTCATTAGTATGGAAACTGCCAAACTCCACATTTCTACTATCCACTCGGAAACAACCTTGTTTTTGTTGGCCATCTCATAGATCATCTGACAGAAAACATTTCCCTGTTCTCCAACAACCTCTTCTCAGGAGGTGTTAGGTACACTAAAGTGATTCTAATGACTTAGAAGTTTCTCTTGTGTCCTCGTTGCTGTTTAACTCCATCCTATGGAAGTACCATGGACATACCTACAGGTAGCCTGGAGCTGGAGGGGCGAGTATCAGAGGCCATTCGAGGGAAATGGAGGCCTCATGGCCTTCTGTCCTGCTCTATAGGATCAGTGCGAGCCGGAGCATACCGCCCCTTGACTGGACTGACTGACATCAGTGACCCCTAGAAGGAACAGCACTCCTGATATATTTTTGTGCCATATAACTGTTGCAACTGGGGCCCTGGACTGCACAGATCCTTATATTGGACTTGATGTTGTGACAGGGCAGAGAAGGAAGAAAGAAGATTTTTTAAAGCCCCGCTTCCACATGCTGAAAAATGGACGAAAGGACAAGGTTTGATGAACCACAGGATGACTCAGATCTGTCAAGGGGAGAACATATGTTGTTAAGCTCTACAAATGCCTTGAGAGAAGACCGTGACCAGTAAACAAGGAGCACATTCTGGTCATGAGGTGATTTGAAAGAGCCTCATAAACTGAGTAATAAAGGTGAAACAGGAGACAGCTGACCCCGCGACCCACCTGTAAACACTGGATAGACATAAAAAAGCAGGTGGCTGAAGGTAAAGGATGGCTTGAGCAGCGGATTGAAAGTGAAACCCTGGACATCGGAGGTGAGGGGTCACACCCAGGATACTGGGAGACCTCACACGATTTGAAACAGTGCTTTGAACTCTGTTGGAGCTCCAGAGTGAGGAGACTAGACAGCTGGTCTACAAGGCTTCCAAACGACCTTCAATGAAAAGGGCGGCTGACCACAGCATAGGGGGAACTTTAATGCTGGTCTGACGTCCGTGAATCTTTGCGACATGGTGTTACTGGTGGTGCTGCAAAAAGGAGAATGATATTAGAGAGCTGCTAAACACTGATGTTCCCAGATCTGTTCCAAGACACGCTTACCAGAAAGAAGGCGCTACAGGCGCTTAAGACTGAGCTATGGGCGAGAGGAGTAGGGGCATCTGTGGGATTCTCAGTTAAACTGAATGTGGAACTAAAGGGGTAGAAATAAGTCTTTACACAGGTAGAGGCAGTCAAATTGTTCCACGGAGGAATGGACCAGAGAGATTGTTGATTTCATGCAAGGATCTTGACGAGCTAGTGTTTACTCAGGGAAAGGTGGACATGGGAGATGTTTCTCAATATAGGGTGATTTTCTTAACAGTGATGTTTGTCACTTTTGTCTTACTGTGGTCCCTTTCCTTCCTCTACATGACTCAAGGGGTGCTACATAGGCCCTCCTTTTATGTGTCACGTGCAGCCAATTCGCCTATCTAAAATGTTTTACATTTATTCACTGCTACGTATATGGTGGGAGTACAATGATAAATGAAATGCAAGTTTTTAAGTGAGAGTACCATATATTGAAGGTTTTCTGAATAAACATACTTAATCATAGATCAGTTGTTTAATCTCTAGTACTGTCACAACTAGATTATGGCACCTCGCTAATAATAAGAGTTCCAACAAAATACAATTTCCCCACAAAAGGCTGCTCTGCACTTCACAGCTAGGCGGGTTGATGACATCTCACCTGTTTTAAGCACTCTCAAATGTCAGCCCATTGACACTAGAAGGTTATTCAGGCTTGCCTGCACTGCCAAAAAATATCTTTACTCTGAAACCCCTGTCTGTCAACCACAAAAACAAGCCGTGGGTACACACATCCTTATGAGACTAGAGTCTGGAAGCTGAAAGAACACATATATGAGCATTACTTCCAACAGTGAATAATGTCTACTTATTTCCATGAACTATGAAATACGATGACCTTATTGAAGTTCTGCAATAGTAGGGTGCCGTATTGTGTGTTGTATAAATGATGGTTGCCTACAAGCCTCTCTATACATACTGGTGTCCTATGCCTCAAATTATTGCAACTCCCTCTTATAATCTGAGCATTTTTTAAACTATTCTGTATTCCGAGATGTGTACCCCCTGTATGGTCTGCAGAATGTCATGCCTCTTGTATCTCTTGTCACCCCATCTGGGGTCAGATCATGATGGGCTGCGCTGGCTCAGTGCAGAACTGAGTGCTTGTTTTTATGCGCCTGCAGTGTGTAAAGTGAATTCATTTAACCTGATATGTCTCCAAATGATTTCATTATTTTAGACAGCACAACTCAGAAACAGAAAGATGCAAGCATCTCTCACTGTTTCCGAGCCCAAATTACGGAAAATCAAGCTCTACCAGGAGAAGTACCAGGTTATATTTATTTACTTCGCCCACTGCAGGCGCTGCTCTGCGATGAGGAAGGGCAGCACATCATGATGCAGTCCCTGATATTTTACTGTTCATAATATTTCTTTTCTGTAACCTGGTGATTGTGTAAATTGCTCTCTGCATATAGGGTTGTGTTTGCCCTATAAAAGACCCCAAATTAAATCAATACATTGAGGGAAAATAGAAATTGTCAGAGGTGGCTGCCACTTTCCATCAGCCTTCCCAGGCCACAGAGTGAGCATGGCATGATCTTCATCCACTCCGATCCTCTATTCCCTGCTGAAGTCGCTCACTTGTGCTTATGGACTATTACTAACCTAAGGTGGCCTTGGTCTGGTTATTTCACAAGAGAAACCCTTAATTATCACGCTGAAAATGAATATTTATTTATTGTGCTAGAATAAAGTCTCCCATCTTCTCAGTTTGACCCTCTGTAGGATGTACTTTCTGCCCCCTGGGTTTCAGTCTCTTCTGAAAAGTGAGGCTTACATTTTTGCTTCATGCCTCATGTTCCTCTGTAGAAGTGGGCACTCACCTCACCCCTAGTGCAGCCACATTGGTACCATGAGTACGGCATTACACAAGACTGGCCAGCAGGTATGTTCCATGGGATTCGGCCCAATTAAAAGTGCATATAATAAATGGCTACAGTTTGCATGTGGGCAGAAACCACTGCAAATTATTCTGCTACTTTTTAAAATACACCCACAGAAAAATGTGTATGTTTATTTCCACCAGTTTGCCTCAATCTTCCATTGGTATTGGCCTGTCTTTACAAGGAACAGACAGGGCCTACAAGTAACTTGGTCAAGTAACCTCTAAAATGAATTAGAATATTTTGCACGCTCTTCCTGGTTGCTGCAAAGATTTACATTATCTAAAAGTATATACCTTTTTACAAGACTCTCCTGGATGTTGAGATCATGTTAAGAAAGTATCCTATTGAAAGTTATTACGATTAGTACTTTAGTTCAGCCATTCAGAGATCCACGTTCCACTGACGTGTCCAGCAGCTTAACAGGCCTCTCTACATAACAACTGGTCTTTCTTGGAAAGCTCATGGGACTTGGACCATTCAGAGAACGCCTTTCTAAGGTGAATGACACAGAAAGGCTCAACCTAGATGCTACTTACTACAGAAGACAGTCATTTCATTGATGGCATTTGTACTATCATCTAAGATGCCATGTGTCACGTCATAAAGAGAGCACCGAAAGGGAATTGCAGTTGCATGGTTATTCTTAACTGACATGATATACTTTTCTTTGGTTGAGGATCATAACCTTAACATTTCTAGACAAGCAGTCTCGGCCGGCGTGGCTCGCGGGTAGAAGGTCACGCAGGGGATGAGAGGGAGGTTTAATTTTAATTATACTTAAAAAAAATAACTTACCTTAGCCGGCCCGATCCAGTACCACGTCGTCTCTACTTCTCTGCTCCTCGCAGGAAGCAGGCAGCCTCCCTCCCTTCCCCTAAGCCAACCATAACGCTGCAATGGCAGTGTTGTAATTGGTGGGGAGGGCGCCCAGCCAGACGCCTATAGGGAGGTCATTTTCTCCACGCATGGAGCCTACATGGAGAAAATGGCAGAGTGCGCATGACTGGTTTGGTCGGCCTCAGAGGGCTGACCAAACAGTCAAGGCCCGCAACATTGGGCTAGCCACCTCCCCTGCCCTGTTGCAGGACTGCGCACCCCCAACCAAACCCTTCTGCATTCTTGCAGTGCGAGAAGCAGTTAAATAAAATGGTATTCATCCAATTTATGTTACTGCTTCTCGCACTGCGAGAAAGCAGTGGGGCAACGCTCCACTGCCCAAATGGAGGAGCTGCACCTGTAGACAAGGTATTTCAGTGAATGTGTACAGGTTCATATAATGTATCAAATTATGTGATCTGACTATAAAGCTATAACAATCCTAAACAAACATACTTTTCAGGAGCTTGCTTGGATCTTGTAAAAGTATGCTTGACTGCACTATCTACTTTAGTTGCACAGAGACCAGAGTGATGAACTGCATATCCTGTGCAGCACAGGCCAGGCGCTATAACTACCGCATTGCCTAGTATGGGTATGTAACGTTTACAACGAAATTTTTACAACGCACTACCATTACAACGCAGGCATTACCACGCATACCATTACAACGCATTGCGCTGGGGGGCGCTCTAGGATAGGGAATGAATTTAATTTTCTATCCAACACCTTCCCTAGTGTCCACGGGGACTGGAGTTGGAATAGAAAATTATACTTACCACTATCCAGCACCTCTAAGCCCTATGCGTTGTAACGGTATTCGTTGTAAATACCGCGTTGTAAAGGTATGCGTGGTAAAAGTATGCGTTGTAACGTCATACATCCCCTAGTATGCTTTGAATGCTGAGCCTGACCTACGAAAACGCCCTGTGCTCAGCAGCCCATCCCAAGATCCTACCCTGATAATCCTTTGGCTACTCCCAGAAGTCGCAACATGCAAGGACTGGCCTTTGGCCAGGCCCTGTGCTCGGCGCTCCAGCCTCCATGGGCTTCAGTGATGCCATCCATGATGTTAATGGAGATGTGATTTTTATCTCACCAGTAATGTCACTAATATCATTATAGTTCCCTACCTCACCATAATTGGTGAATAAATCATAACCCTAACACCCCTAAAAATTACGATTTTTAGGGGGAAATCTATAGTTTTTCTAGCATGTTATTTGTTCACCTGTGTTAAGACCTTTCCGTTAACAAAGTTACTACATAGTTTAGTGGAATTCTTTGGCCCCTGCCACAGTACGATCCTGCTTTGTAGTGTGCAGGAGGTTCAGGATAATGGTTGTGGCCTTCGGCTTTACTTTGATCAGGCTCTAGCACCATTGAACCAGCTCTGCATGGCCTACAGCCCGACCCGCAGGCCTGGGGTCAGGGCATGGAATGAGCCCTGTAATCTTCTAAACATAACGTTTTGGCTGCACACAGTAGTGGGTTCTGTGAGCACAACGTGGCTTTCAACCATTCCCTTAGCATTATCCCTATTCTAAGTGTACCGCCATTGTACATGCACTGTCGGCAAAGGATGCATGGCATGGCATGGCCTTTGGCCATGAACTATGTCTGGTCGCTGTGCTTCCAGATTCTAGAGCACAATGCCTTTCTTTGGTCATGTGCAGGAAGTCCTGGGCAAAAGTTGTGGCTCTCCATTCAGAGTTCTTATCCATTCTCTGCACCCAATACTACTGTCCCCAGTTCTCATTTGAACTGCAAAAGTGGCTGTCACCATGAAGCGACCATGACCCATTTCCAGATTGCTATTGGCTTCCATTATGGAGTAATATCATTGGCGTGTGATCCTGGAAGGACATGCAGATACATCTAATTAGCATGCCCGTTTTCAGAAGTATTTCCAAGAAGCAGATCACTTCTCAGAATTAATTCGGAACAGTTGTCCAATTTTCTGAACTATCCACAGGCCCTTCCAAGTCTCTGGGACAGTGATCTCATCCATTTGATATTAGCGGCAAAGCTCTGCCTTCATAGAATGAATTGCGATCATTGAAAGACGCCCTATATGTAGGTAGTGTGGTTTGTAAACTGTGTTCCATAGTCCAGGGAAAACATTGCAAAAAATGATTTCTGTAAACAACTTGGCACTCTGGGCAAAATGTTTGAAGCCTTTTTATGGCTGCAAAGGGTCCGATTTATGGGATTAGGCTGTTTGGGACTGCAAAAAGGTATTTTCGTATGCACTATACTAAATTGTGATTCGGTAACACGTTACCAAATCGCAATTTAAGGCTTGTGACCAATTTGGCATTTGGAAGGGGTGTGTTTAGCATGTCCCTTCAAAATACTGAATGAGATTAGTATCCATTAATGTTTGGCAACCAAATTCTGGTTCGCATACAGGAAAGTGCCCCTTTGTGAATGATTGACAAAAATTGATTTTAAAAGTAGGGAGTGGCTCCATGGACCCTTGCCTACTCTTAAAAAAATGAAATGTACACATGTTTTTTTTTTTCCAAATGCATCCCATTTATGGTAAACAGGTTGCACTTCTGAAAAAAATAGCTTTATTTCAAAGCAATCACGCACTCAGTGGTCTGGTGACCTTTTCAGGACACCATCCCTGTGATGGCTGCAAATCTTATTTGGTTGGAATCTGCCACCTACCTCAATAATATTCATGAGGTAAGTCGCATTGCGATCTACTAGGAATCTGTAATTCGCAAACCAACCTATGAGTATATAGATCACTTTGCAAATTACCACACTGGCCTAAAAAATAATGGTCGCAAATTGCAACCAAGATTTTACGACCAGTTCTTAGTACATCTGGACCTAAAGTCCTTTCAATCATTTGGTAGTGGAGTATAAAAATTCTATGGGATTTAAGAAGGGAAATGCTACCCTGTGTCACCGAAATAAAAACTTCCCTACAAACTGTGTGACATATGAACGAAAAAAGGCAGCTGAACCATGAGTCTGCCGAATTTCATGCAGATTGCAACAACCACACTTAAAACACTAGCAATCCAAAAATGTAATACCCTAAAGGTGAACCATTTCAGCCATAACTACAGATTGACGATTGCATACCCAGGGTGATGGAATGTAAGACATACATGTGACTTGTTTCTGAAAAGTTTGTGATTTTGTCCCTTCAGTTGGAAGTGGAAAGGCTATGGGCATATTTTTAGGAGAATATGTAGTGTATTTGTGGACCTAAGGTTTTACTTAGATGATTACATCAAATATTGTACCTGTTTTTCTAATATTTTTTCTTATGCACAAATTCATTTAAATCAATTTAAGTGTCATTATTGTGCATTAAGATTAACCTGTTAAAAAGACCCTGTTTAACAAGAGGGCCCTTATGTGCAATGCTGTGTTCCTCAATCAATTATTCTGCATCTGGAATTACCTATACCATTATGAAATGTGAATTCACCCCACCATTCCATGTTTTCCCCCTGTGGAAGGGAGATTTACAAAGTAAATTTGTGTTTCTGTATCAGTTTCTGCGGTAATTCCAGATTTCTGGCCTGTTTTCTGAGGACATATTATGCCAGGTTATACCTTTCAAGTAGTGAAAGACCGTAAAGGTGAGATAATACAGCATGCAGGCATGGTTTTCTGGAAAAAAACAATCTGTAATGTCCGAAGTGAATATAAGACAGAAAAAATTACACGTGGTGATAGCTTCTCACGCTAACACCTTAAGAAAGTCCTATATATCCCACAAATTAGGCAGAATGAGGTACCTTGGCCAGTCTGTCCTTTTAGCCACATCTCTGTACTATTACAATGCATATTGACGTAGTGGCATATAAGTGCCTACTCTGCCAAAATGTAAAACTAAGAATAAATATATGAGTTAGGGGTAATGAGAACAAGGCATGATGACAGACCATGAACTGGAGATACAGGGAGTGGCTATATTGCACATAACATTACACTGTAGGTAATGGCATGCACACACTGGAGGCAAGGGCAATGCACACTAGCATGGCCGAAGGGCATGCCATGATTACAGTACTTTTAGGGTGGAATTTATTGTCATCTTTATGATACTAGGACCGGCTGGTCCAGTATTAATTTGTCTATGAGCCATTGATTTGCTTATAATTCCCCCTATAAATTGTTTTTTCTCATTTTTTGATCGTAATGTTTGTTATAATGTTGTTTGTGATGTATTCAAAATTCTTTTGTAATGTTTGATGCTGGAATTTTCATTTATTGTGTAAGTAATGTGTGTTTTCTATGTGTGTACAAAGTATATATAGGTGTGTAAATATTGAATGTATTGTTAGTTTTCTGTCATAAAGTTTGTGCTAATTTGAAAAAGATAAAAAGATTGACATTGAGTAGGATGTCGAGAGTGATCACAATACATTGATCTCTTCCCTTTCAAAAAATATTTGTTGAGTAATTGTGGTTCGGGCAAATTGTGTTATTTATGATTACAGTACATGGCATAGCAGCATGTATTGGGGTAATTGTACTGGGAAAAAGTAATGACCAGGCTATGCTGGTTTAGCAGCAGCGTCCCGAACAGGTAAGAGCGGTGGGGCTGGGTGGGAATTTCAACAGACAAGAGAAAATTCATTACTTATTTAATTTTCCCTCGTGGTCGTCAGTCGAAACACCCCCCAATCCTGCATACCACTCTTTCCTGCACAAGCCGCTCCTGTGGTTTAGGTTTAAACCTATAATAACTGGTAAAAACTCCCCAAAAGGGAAACAACCTACATCAGTTTAAACATATCAACACTGATAAATACTTGCACAAATTGCAATGTGATGTCTGTTAAAAAGTCAGGATTGACGTAAATTGAGACATTGCTCTGTGGACACTTGGCTGCTATGACTGCCCACACAACAGCAACACCACCATAATATAGTCAAGTAAAGAGTGCAGAAAAGCAGTGGTAAGCATGCTTAAAGTATCATGTTTCAGATGTCTTAGAATGCAGGGCTACATGTTAATCTGGTGTAATTGAAAATGTTTACGTTTTCCCAAGGTGCAATGATGTTGGCAGAATTGTGCAACCCTACAATGTCATAATATTCAGTAACGTGTAGGTGAATGACCCCCAACTTTATCCAGGATTTTTTATTAAAGCATTTGAATACAGCCCTCTTACTGTCTTAAGTGTGAGTAATAATGAAATGTGAGAGAATAATAAGATGCTAGTGTGAGTGAGAGTGCAACCCACAGACTTTCTGTGATTAAAAACTGTCGAACATAAATCCATTGCAAAAATTGCCCATGTAAAGGCAATAAATAGCCTACATTACTTCTCCTTTAAATTAACTAAGTGCTTTATAAGGACCGCCTCAAAAAACGTGTTTTATAAACACTGGAAACACACAGTTTTTGTCTAATTTGAGGGTTAGGCAGCTGGGTAAATACTTATAAGCACTGATTTCAAAAGGTTTGGAAAACAATAAGAAAATACTACTGAAATGAACAAACAAAAAATAAACACTGAAAACAGGATGGCCTAGAGACGACCAAAGACTTGATGGAAAAAGGTTTTGTTAGGGAACATTGAAACTCTTTTACAACGTCACATATTGACTTAAATTATTACAAATTTTACAAATTCCCTGATAAATCTTAAGTTGAAGGACTATTATAGCTATAATTGAAAGCTGACAAACAATTGAAGTTTACCAGTTATGGTTAGCTTCACACTGATAATGCCACCTCAAGCACAGCTCATGATTTCATGAATATTATCACTGATGACATATTTAACAAATTAAGTGATGGTGTCATAAAGGACATCATGGCTAACATGATTCGTGGATCAACAGGGAATAGGGCACAGAGGGAGTGGCCTCTGGCCATGCCTAAACGTAGCCCGTACAGTTTATTAGTGTGCGCTTGAACATCACTGTGCCATGTGGCCACCAGAGAGCAGCAACATGCTACTGTTTTGCAATGTACAGCTCCCCCTCCTGCCAGCCTAGTACTCCGTCCACCCTGGTGGCTCTCTGGATGGTTGCAATGTTACACTGAAGTACACCGAGTCAGCATAGCCCTAGCTATGCTGTCAACAGTGGTACCATCCACAGCATGGGTCTATCTGAGCAGGGCCGGTCTGGGAACCCAAAGTGGCACTGGGAATTATGCAGAACCAGGCATCTTTGAGGGGTGGGTTTCAAGTGTGGAGCACTGCTGCTTTTGTTATTGGGGGCTTATATTGCAGAACTGCTTCAAAACCACTGCCCGGTTACAAAGAAAAGACCCCCACCCTTCCAGCCTCCTAGGAAAAAGCCTGAAGTCAATTACAGCCAGTCCAGCCCTGCATCCGAGGATCAGTGGGACTCACTTTCATTTCTCACAAAACCCCTCTACAGGAGATGACCTGTTGCCTACAATTTCTGCAACTCTTATGGGTGGGCAGACAAGGATTTCCAGATTTGCTTGTGCACAGTTACTTACAAACCAGGAACTGCCACTGTGATTCTATTTGAATATGTGGGTTCTGAAAGCACACCCCACATTTGTAATTACAGTTTTGAATCCCTTCTAACATACCACACAGTGCGCTGCCTGCATGTCAAGTGGCGCAGATTTCTGTTTGCATCGAAGCACTGCTTTGTAATATGGCTTCAGCAGAGGCCTATGTAGCCACCAGTTGTGCAGTAGGTTAAAGGCAGGGCACAAGTCCTAAAAAAAGAAGTGGGGGGATGCTGACGTCACGACAGGAAGTGACGTCACGAAAGGTGGCTTGCACCATCAGACTCATTGCCTCCCCTTGCTCACCCCTTAGATGCGATTGCATCAGAGAAGGCAGCACATGAGCAGCGTTCTGTATGAGCTCCGATCTCGCCCCAGAGTGGCCAAAGAGTGAATGTGGGGCTCCATTTGCTCCAGTTAGCGAGCTCCTGGTAAAATAAGTGGGGGGACGCCGTCCACCCGCGTGGTACCCCGACTCGAGCCCTGGTTAAAGGGCACTGGGTACATAGTCCTGACGGGACTATTGCTCCTCAATGGAGCAAAGGGTCATATTCTGCTTGCATTACAGCGCTATGCACCATTGCCGTGCCCCCTTCTAACCTAGCTGGTTGTACCTGAATTTAATCCCAGAATGTCCGGTTTGCTAGCCATGGACAACACCAGAGAATGGTTTATTTGCTGAAGGCAATAGACTGAGTGTAACGACGCGAGTGACGAGGTGAGTACATTGTGGTTGGCATTGTCGTCACTGCAGTGTGTAAATGGAGAAAGAGCAGGCCACGCGCGTTCTTCTTCCTTCCCGCCTTTCTAACACAGCAGCCAACCCGAGGGAAGGCGGGGTCACGTGGTAGGGACTCCTGTGGGCTTCAATGCGTAGCAACGTGTTTGAAGCGTCTGTGTCATGTGCACGAGTAATCAAGGGGGTTCACGAAAAGTGGTTTGATGAAGGTCAGGCTCATCTGTAGAGCGCCGACAACAGTGAGCATGAAAGCAACAGAAGAACCCTCGAGAAAATACTAATAAAACAAACATGAAACAGCCAACAAAAACAGACAGAACTGATACTGTGCAGGGAGCCCACACCTTCATCTTACATTCCTTTGCAATATGTCTCCTGGGACACTCTGCATTTGAAATGTTTTTTTTAATAAGAAAAACAAGGATTCTAAACTATGTGGTTGGTAGTTTCAACCATTTCATAGACAGGAATAACTGAAAGCATTTCGAACTATGAATTTGCTTTAATAATGGTATTTAAAAAAAATAAAAAATAGCAGTGTCTATGTATTGCCAATACTCTGCAAAGTACGGTTGTTATAAAAGTATTGGGAAACTATATGTTTAAATACTTCATGCCATCTGTGAGAGTGTCACCTAAACAGGACCGTTTTCAAAACTGAGGAGTGAAGAAATGCAGCATGTTGTGGACGAATGATTTACAAACTTAGATGAATGAAATCGATAATGGTGCACGTATTGTGATCGAGGAGACAAATAAATGATAACCATGCCCTCTGAGATATATCGGCCTGTTGTGGAGAAAACACACTCTTATTCAAAAAGTCTTTCTTTTTTAGATGAAACTTGCTTTTGAACTGGATTCGTGTTATTTCTTGAAGACAAGGAATTTCTTAAAAACAGCCTGCTTTCTCATTGGCAAATATGTAGTTAGATTGCTTCCGAATGTTCAACTAACTATCAGGGCACAACCCCTCCCTCAATTTTGGGGGAGTACTTCTCAACTTGGGGGGTTTAATTCAGTCTTCAGTTCATTCGAGCCCCACATTGCGACCCAACTCATTATTCTTAGAACCTCTTTAAGAGTGTCCTCAAAAATCGCCTACCTCGGAGTTACAAATACCAGGGTTATAGGTAACTTCGGGAGTAGGGAAAATCCAGGCCATTACAAGTTGGACCCAGCGGGTCCCCTTGGAAATGAGGATTCACTGGTGAAATTGGTCAATCTGGGTTTGATTTCCCTGGTATCGGTTCATTTTCCCCCAGATTTTCACATAGAGATTTCAGCAGTTTTCTAAGAAAAACATGAATAGATTCTGGGAAACACTAAAGACCTCATAATTGGGATGGGGGCATTTACATGTTACCTACTCCATCAGAATTAAGAGGCCACTCGAAACAAGGGCCTGACTCCCATTTCATACTCAGTGGCGGCTGGTGACATTTCAAAGTGGTAAGCCCGTTGGGCGTAAACACTGTTAATCCGTTGTTAGTAATGGGCAGCAAAGCGAGGGAACACCACAACTTAAATAACAGTTACTTACTCTGGAGGTCTGTGGAGGGACGTGCCAGGGTGATTGCAACTGGGCGCTACTTCTCTCTCTCACATGCAATGCTGTCACTGACTCTGGTGCTGCGTGTGAAGGGAAAGAGAACATCACGTCCAATGGAAAGAGAACAACATGGCCAATCATTGCATGGCTTCACAATAAAGCTACACATTGATTGGCCATGTTCTGTTAACCTCCCACCCACGCTGACTCTTCTGTGCAAGCTCACATGAGACTTGAGGCTTACCACCTGCCTCCTGAATGAGTCAATCCAGACACTGCTCCTTTGCTGTTCATGTTCGTAAACAGTATGATAGCAGTGCTTGGATTGGCTGGAGTGGGTAAATCCAGAGCTCCTCAGGAGGCTGGTGTCTGTGGCTGTGTCCCCCCTGGATCCCTAAAATTGCACAGGAAGGTGAGCCCTAAAGTGCGCATGTCGGGCTGGTCACAGCAAGCCACCAGTCCAAACCGACATGCGCACTTCATTTTAAGACTGCTGCACTGTCATCACATCACTGCTGGTTAATGAAGCTCCACCCCCGACTTCACTCTTCAGGCAGTAAGCCACGTAATCAGAAAGACACTTTAAAATTAAAAATTAAATATGCGTGAGTGTCGGATCTCATCAGGCAGGGGGGGTCAACACGCTTATGCCCAAATAAAGTTACCGCCGCTGTTCAAACCCTCCCCTAATCTCCATCAGATTGACCTGTGACTGTTTGGCAAGGATCATATTATGTCATGCAAAGTGTCTCTCTGGTTGCCTTTTACCAGTTCAGTATGCAATGTAGAAACACTGAATTTATTGTATTCAAACGTTTCTTCAACGAAGGCCAGGAGCAATATATCTGCGTTGAGCAGTAGACTAACCCATTACATGGACAGGTATTGTCTGCAACAGGCAACCGGTCCTCGGAAGCTTGTTTCCGGTCCAGGGAAGGCATGGCTTGGCAGTTCGGGCTGGACTGTTCTCATGAGGCACAGGGTCAGACTGATTTGCATATGGCCATGTCAGAACTGGGGTGGCAGAGTGAACTAAAGAACGGTGATGGATTAAACACAGATCTGTTGACTAGGTGTGAGTGTTTGATTGGTTCAGATGCTCCGTCCATCACCACCCCCTTTTGCTCCCCATGAACCGGCACACTTTGCACTTGTCTGACCCTCACATGCTTGTGTCTATGACACTAGGTCACCCTCCGGAGCGAGTACCTTTATACTAGACTGCCCCACAGACAAACTAGACACCCCACATGCCATGAACAGGGATTCATCTGCACAGTCCTGACCACCTTGAGCAGGGTCACTCACAACCTAACTGTACTACATGGACAAGAGCTCACTGCTCTTGAAGATCCCTTCCAAATACATTTGAGTCATTTGCACTACATTATTCCCCATGTAAACAAGTGAACACCTGCATCATGCTTCATAATCACACGGACATAGATCTGGACACAAAACTGCCCCTACCAATAAACAAGAGCCTTCTTTCTTAGACTTGCCTTCATTGAGAAGTAGAATGACCCCCACCCTCATGCACTAGACTGTCCATTCCTTTTGGAGAGTAACCCCCTGCATGGGACACCATGGAGAGGCATGGCACACACCAGAATCATCCCGCAAGCTTTAACTTCATGCACTCGATTGTCCATCACGGACAGGAGCTCGCTCCATTTCACTGCCTGCCCCCTACTAACAGGAGCTATCTGTGGGCTTGGACTGCAGATACATGACACAGAGAACTTTCACCTTCCACAGTGGGCTGTGTACTGACGGAGCCATCCGGCCCGTCCATACACGCACTCACGCACGCATACAGCCTGAGGGCGGGGCAAGCCCTCAGGTATAAATAAAGGGGGCGCGACCGTCTCGGGGTCTTCGCCCGTAGCAATCAGCCAGGCTCACGTGTGTCATTTATGTTAGCGTAGGCCCCACTCTGCGGCCTAGGTATCCCTGCCCCCAAATCACCACATTGGCGACGAGGCGGGTACCTCTGCCCACGCCTCGCACCTAGGGCTCATTGCCTGTGCCCCTGCCGCGCTCGCGCCTCCGGCGCTCGAGCTACGCAGCTGCGGCCGGGTGTGCAGCGCCAGACTCCCGTCGGAGTGGCGTGACGAGGCCCTACCTGCTGCCGGTGCTGCCTGCCACGCTCCGGTGGCCAACTGAAGACCTGGGTGAGTGTCCACCCTGTTGCGTGGCCCCAAGCGACTGAAGCGACCTCCCCTTGAGGCCCGGCGTGGCTCCTCCGTTGCCCCCCCGGCGCTGTGTCATCCCGCGCGGGGGAGAGATCCACGTGGTGCCGCGAGCTGCGTCAGCCGGAGGGACTATTCGGCCCTCGGCGCGCTCGGTTGCCGTTCCTCACGCATCTCGCGGACGGCGAGTGCGCACCCTGCTGATGCTCACGCATCTCGCGGAGCAGTCCAGGGAGTAGTCCAGAGGGGGCAGGCCACGCCCCGAGTGTGTGCCCTGGGTCCCCATAGCCGTAAGAAGGGCGCCAGGTCCAGGAGGGCCCACACATCCCCCCCTGAGGTGCGGTGAAGAGGCCGGGAGGACGGCCGAGGCTCACAACCTCCCGCAGACCAGCAGAGCGGCCCAGCGGACCACAGCACCTGCGCCGACGCGCGACAGGCGCGCAACCACGAGCCGACCATGAGCCAGCAGGCGGGGACAGCGGCGACAGCACCAGCCCCACAACCACAAGCCCAACCACTGGGGGTAGCAGGAGGCGCACCAGCGCCACCCCCTGTCGTGAATGCCGCACCAGCACGGCCTGGACACACCGCGCCAGCCCCGCTTCCACCGTTCAGCGAACTATCGGACCCCCATACTGCTGCAGCGAGATGGCGCATTTGGCTAGGTCGGTTGGAGCACTACTTCGTCGGTGCCAGGGAGGATGATCCCACGGTCAAGCGATCGCTGCTCATGTGCTACGGCGGTGATGAACTAAATGAGCTATTTGAAACCCTGCCTAATAGAGGAGACAGAAACGACTACACGGCTGCCGTCACGGCACTCAACAACTACTTTGACCCCCGCGTCAATCCTGATTATGAATGGTTCAAGTTGCGCCAGGCTCGTCAGGCGGAAGGAGAATCAATCGACGTCTTCTATGCAAGACTGCGCAAACTCGCCATTTCCTGCGAACTACCAGACAGGACTCTAGAAATTAGGGCGCAACTGATTCAAGGCTGCCGGTCGGTCCAGCTGCGGAGCCTTATCCTGCGTCAATCTAGGATAAGCCTAGATGAGATCCTGGTGTTGGCTAGGTCTCATGAACTGTCGAACGCCCCTGCGGAAAAAATGCAAGCCGCCTTGGACAGACCTCAGGGACCGGCAAAGAATGTGACAATCAAAGAAGAGCAGGTTGACGTCGTCAGGAGAAGACCACCCCCATCGGCGCAGAGAAGCCAACAGTCAGCTGGTTCGCGTTCCATGTGTGGGAACTGCGGAATGGACCACCCCCAAAGTAGCCGATGCTTTGCACGAGGGAAAACGTGCTCCAATTGCGGGAAACTAAATCATTTTGCAAAGGTATGTCGCAGCAGCGTCGGTAGCCGAGGCGGATCAAGCGGAAGGAACGTCATCCAAGGAGTGCGTCAGATCTCGTGTGAGGACCCTGGGCCCTGTGGCGATAACCCACAAACCGCCTTCCACCTCGGGGAAGAAGACGACGATGAGGTGTTCTTTGTCTCGTTTGTTGGGCGTGACGGTTCCAGAAGACGACCGCCTCCAATGTGTGAGATCCAGATCGGGGGCTCTCCGGTGCAAGCGTTAATCGACACAGGAGCGTTGGTAAACGTGATGGACAGTTCGCAGTATGAACGGCTCTCCCCTCGCCCACCGATCTCACCGTCGAAAGCTCGAATTTACACTTATGATAGCGACGAGCCCTTGCCTCTACGAGGTGTGATTGACGTAGTCGTGTCCTGCAACGATCAAACGGTGAACACGAAGTTCCATGTGACAGGAGGGAAGCGGGGGACTTTGCTCAGCTGCCACACGGCGGAGGACCTCCGACTTGTGTTCTTCGCCAACCAGGTACATGGGAGGCACGCAGATGCCATGTTACGAGAGTTTCCCATGCTATTCCGAGGATTGGGACGCCTGAAGGGCAAAGTGTTTAAACTGCACATCGACAACACGGTGAGGCCCATGGCGCTGCGGCATAGGAGAGTGCCTTTTCACCTGCGGCCGCAGGTAGAGGAAGAACTGAAGAAGCTTGAAGAACTTGGGGTGATCGAAAAGGTCTCTGGCCCAACACCATGGGTATCACCCCTCGTGGTAGCCCCCAAGCCCAAACAGCCGGGCGCCATAAGACTGTGTGTGGACATGCGCCTCCCAAACAAAGCCGTCAAACGGGAGCGCCACCTGACACCCACAATGGACGATATTGTAGCCGACTTAAATGGGGCCAAGTGGTTTTCCAAGTTGGATTTAAACGCGGGCTACCATCAGCTCGAATTACACCCCGACAGCCGCAACATCACAACATTTTCGACTCACGTTGGTCTCCGCAGGTACAAGCGACTAAGCTTCGGTGTCTCTTCGGCGGCCGAAGTGTTTCAGAATGCGATCCGGGAGACGCTGTCGGGGCTCCCCGGAGTCATCAACTTGAGTGATGATATCCTGGTCTTCTCCAAGACCCTGGAAGAGCATCATGGTCACCTCAGAGCCGCCCTCCAGCGCCTAGCGGACCACGGGTTGACGCTACACCGCGAGAAGTGCTCATTCTACCAGGAATCGGTGGAATTCTTCGGATACATCTTTTCCCGTGACGGCCTGAGAGTGGACCCGAAGAAGGCGGAAGCCATCAGAGCAGCCCCCAAGCCAACTTCCGCAACCGAAGTCCGCAGTTTCTTGGGCATGGCCACATATTGTGGCCGGTTCATTCCCAATCTGGCGTCACTGTCCGAGCCCCTGCGCAATCTCACCAAGACAGGCCACCCGTGGGCGTGGTCGGCGAAGGAAGATGAAGCATTCCAGGCTGTGAAGGAAGCCCTGATTGATGACCAAGTTATGGCCTATTTCAGACCACACAGACAGACGGAGGTGGTTGTGGACGCGAGTCCGGTGGGGCTAGGTGCCGTCCTGATGCAGAAGACCGAAGAACACGAGTGGGTGCCGACGGCATATGCCAGCCGGGCGCTGACGGCTACAGAAATGCGTTATGCACAAATTGAAAGAGAGGCGCTTGCAATTAAGTGGGCATGTCAACATTTCCACTTATACTTGTTCGGCCACGAGTTTAAAGTTATCACTGACCACAAACCACTGGTCCCTCTGTTTGCAGGATCCACCCGGCTTGCTCCCCTGAGGATAGAGAGGTGGGCTGTCCAGCTTCAAACTTATCGTTTTGAGGTTGTCTTCCGGCCAGGAGCAGATAACCCAGCCGATTTTCTCTCACGGCACCCGGGACATGTCTCACACCAGCAAGACCTGGACGAAGTCGAGGATGTAGAAGAGTTCGTCAGAGTGTTGTCCCAAGGCGCCTGCCCAAAGGCCCTCACACTCGAAGGGACCGGGGCCGCCACGGACCAGGATGAGTGTCTCAGGAGGGTAAAGGGCACCCTCGCCAATCGCAACTGGAAGAATTTCTTGGATGGAGTCAGCGCGCTAACGCCACAAGAGCAGACTTTTCGCCAGCAAATCTGGCGAGCACAAAGTGAACTGAGTGTGGGACCACATGGGGTGGTTCTACGTGGCGCCACCATTGTCATTCCCTCAAGCCTGCAGCGAGAGGTGGTCCGCCTCGCACATCAAGGGCACCAAGGACTGGCCAAAACAAAAGTTCGATTGAGGGGCCAAGTGTGGTTCCGGCCTCGACGGAGCCGTGGAGGAAGAAATCCGTAACTGCCACTCATGTGCCATCACAAGTCAAGAACCGGCACCTCACCCTGTGATCACGGAAGAATCCTGCGACATTCCGTGGTCAAGGATCAGTATTGATTTTGGCTCATTCCCGGATGGGCGTCAAGCCCTGGTGCTAATGGACTCATGCTCACGATTCCCAGTTGTGGAAGTGATTCCCTCCACCGCCTTCCATCACGTCAAACCAGCATTGGACCGGACATTCGCCATGCTAGGATACCCAGATGAGATAAAGTCAGATAATGGACCGCCATTTCAAGGTGGAGAATTCAGAACATATCTTAGTGAACGAGGAATAAAACACCGAAAGATCACGCCGCAGTGGCCTCAGGCCAATGGAGAGGTCGAACGGTTCATGCAGACGCTGAACCGAGCACTGCAGATCGGCGTAGAGAGAGGGGAAGCGTTGGAGGAGTGCTTGTCGCAGTTTCTAGGCGCCTACAGGCAAACCCCGCACTGCACCACCAAATGTGCTCCGGTCCATGTCGTGTTTCGGAGAGCGCCACGGGACAGTGTACCCACCAGCCCTGAGTGGCAGGCCCCTGAACTGAATCATGAAGCAACCCAACGACGAAGACAACAGACAAATGAAAGAGCTAGCCGGGCACGGAGAGCTAGAATTCGACCTCTGGCCGTAGGAGACAGGGTGGTGTTAAAGACTCGTCACCGTCACTCAAAATATCAGACGGCGTTCGAACCTGAAGTGTGGGAGATAGTGAACATCCATGGAACAATGGTGTCAGCCTCCTGCGGCACGAGAGCTGTGACGCGGAATGTGTCATGGTTCCGGCGTGTCTCTACTGAAGGAACCCGGAGGGAGTCGAGGTCGGATGGAGCTGAGTGTGGCGATGATGACGCAAACCTGCCAGAAACTCAAGAGAGCCAACCCGAATGAGAACTGTCTCCGCTGAGATCGGAGCCCCCAGTTGTTGTTCCTCATGCAGGTCCTGATCAGAATGCAAGGGCGTGCGGGAGTGACGCTGTGACCGGTGGACACCGAAGCCTCAGATACTATCTTCGGCCAAATCCGACCCCTAACCAGAGACTCAAAGACTTTGCGTGGAGTCTGGGTGGTGTCACATCACCCGAGTAGAGGGGACTAACGAACTGTGAGTTTGGAGGGATGTACTGACGGAGCCATCCGGCCCGTCCATACACGCACTCACGCACGCATACAGCCTGAGGGCGGGGCAAGCCCTCAGGTATAAATAAAGGGGGCGCGACCGTCTCAGGGTCTTCGCCCGTAGCAATCAGCCAGGCTCACGTGTGTCATTTATGTTAGCGTAGGCCCCACTCTGCGGCCTAGGTATCCCTGCCCCCAAATCACCACAGGCTGGATTCTGTTTCTTATATGCACACACAATTTGAAGTTGTGGCGAAATAATACTCCCGGTACTATGAGAGACCTTGAAGCATTGCAATATGTAATCTGAAATACGAGTTAACCCTTCACCTGCATGTTTCAAAAAACAAGTGAAAGCTCTATTGATGAACAAATTCTTGCTTTAGCTCCCATGATCTCTCCTCTCTGGCACCAATAATGCACACTGTCTGCACATGTGGTCTTTCTCCTGACACTTTGGCCTGTTCTGTTGATCTCTCTATTGGACTAGAGGGAGTTCTTCACCCCGAATGGGTACTGCTGCTTCCTGTACTGTTATTGTGAATGTTATTATTGTTTATTTTTGCCTGCCTTACCTGTTTCTCTCACCCTGATCATTTATAAAGTGTTATGTTGGACTTGAGGGTTTTTGTTTGCGCTATATAAAACTCTATATAAAGAAAAAAGATAAATAAACTTTCTCTTTTAGATTGGTCGAGCTTAAAAAAACTTCTTTGTGGGGAGTGTTACACTCGCTCGTTGTGCTTGCTCAATCTGTGCAATATGAATCTGGCATCAAAACAGTTTCTTGGGTTACATCTAGCTTCCAGTCCAGCCACAACTCTCTACCCTAGACTTCTGCAGAATTAAACGGCCCTCTGACAATTATGAGGGTACTTCGAGAGCACCCCATTAGACTGCTTGATCCACTTTTAGGCTTGTGCGACCTGATAACATAAAGTTGACCAGTGGCAGACGTTGCTGTTGAATTTAGTGCGTAGGGCTTTGATCCCTTTTCTGCCATACACGACGAATGCCACATAGGAATTTGGAATTTGGAATTTGGAAGCGGATTTATAGAGCGCGTAGCTACCCTAGGGCGTCCCAGCGCTGTTGAAAGACCTGTGTATCCAGAGGGGAAGGAAAACTAAGGGAAGAGCCATGTTTTGAGTTGTTTACGGAAGGCCAGTAAGTTGGGTTCTCTACGGAGGGGGATTGGCAGGGAGTTCCATAACTTTGGGGCGTTGTATGAGAACAGTCTTCCTCCAGAACGGGTCTTGTGGATTCTGGGGATACTGGCCAGGGAGAGGGCGTCTGACCTCAGATGCCTATTGGACTGATGGGGTTTGATGAAAGTGCTCAAGACCGATGGACCTCTGCCGTGCATTATCTTGTGTGAGATGCAGAGGGTCTTAAAGATGATCCTTTGTTGCACTGGAAGCCAGTGCAAGCTTTTGAGGGCTGGTTTCGCTGAGCATTTTGACTCGGTCCCAGTTAGGATTCTGGCCGCCGCGTTTTGGGCGCATTGTAGTCTATGAATGACCGAGGCGGGGGCTCCCAGATAAAGGGCATTCCCATAGTCCAATCTTGAGTTTACTAGGCCCTGCATGAGCAGCTTCCTTGATTGGGGGGGGGAGAAGATGGAGGATCTTCCTCGCTGTTTTAATGAGGCCAATGCATGTACCTGCAGTTTTCCTGGCCTGGGATTTGAAGTTAAGGTCTTGGTCTAGCCAGATACCAAGACTCTTAACTTCTGTTTTGGGAGGGGGATAGGGGCCCATGCAGTTTGGCAATTTGAGGGATGGCGGTAGATTGCGGGGGTTGCCCAGGAAGAGGATCTCGGACTTCTCCCCGTTGAGTTTCAGGCGAGATTCGCACATCCACTGGAAGATGTTTTCCAGGCAGGCTGCGAGGTTGGCTAGGCATTTACTAGATTGGTTGATGGACACCACTAGTTGTGTATCATCAGCATACATAACTGTTTTTATGCCGAATGGTGATGTGATGTCTTCTAGCGGGGACATGTATACGTTAAAAAGTGTGGGGCTCAGGGATGAGCCCTGGGGGACCCCACACTGAAGCGGGAGTACTTTTGAATGGGCCGTGCCATCAGACACCAGGAATGTTCTCCCTTCCAGGAAGGACTTGATCCAGGACAGGGCAGTACCGGACACCCCCACCATGCTTAGCCGATGGATAAGAATCGCATGGTCTACTGTGTCGAAGGCGGCACTCAGATCGAGGAGGATCACTGCCACTGATCCTCCTCGATCTATGATGGTTCTTGCCTCCTCGACCACGGCCAGTAGGGCAGTGTCTGTTCCCTGTCCTGGTCTGAACCCCGTCTGAGAGGGGCGCAAAAGTTTGTTGGACTCAAGGAAGAGAGACAATTGGTGGTTGACGATGCGCTCGGCCACTTTGCTGATGGCGGGGAGGAGGGAGATGGGTCTGAAGTTTGTTGGGTCCAGAGGGTCAAGGTGAGGTTTTTTTAAGAGTGCCCTAACAGTGGCTTTTTTCCAGTTGTCTGGGACTATGCCCAGTGCCAGTGAGGTGTTGATGAGAGTGGTGATAGGGGGGACGATCGTATGAGCGACCAGTTTGAGTTTACTCGTAGGGGCCGGGTCAGAAGGAGCCCCACTCTTGACAGATTGCAGAGTGGACGAGCAAAGATCGATTGTAATCTGATCGAAGGTTTGAAGGCAGGGGGCAATTGGACCGGTGGGGGGAGTGGTGGGAGGCATGGGAGGGATGGATGGGGGAGTGAATTAAGAATTTTAAGGATTTTTGTGGAGAAGAACTCAGCTAGCTGGTTGCATCTCGCGCCGGATGGATCTGGCATAGGTGGGGGGACTGGGGTTTTGGTCAAGAGACGAACTATGTGGTACGTTTCTTTGGCCGAGTTGGCAGCAGCAGAGATACTTTGAACTGACGATAACATAAAATGAAATGAAGATTAAAATAAATGAAAAAGGCCATAAAAAGGAGGGCGTGGCTTGACAGTCGAAGATGGCAGACGTGTGAGCTTGTAACTCCGCGCCTGCCCATAATTTATCCTGCTTAATCCAGTCCCGTCCTGGGCCCAATTACCCGGCGGGGTGCCTGCTGCAGAAGCGACCACTACAGCAGGGACATCTTGCTGGCTGAGGTGCCCCTAAAGAGGAGAAAACAAAGACGGACCAAGAGCCTCGAGGAGCAGGCCCAGACTCCTTCGAGCAGAGCTGTGGGGCGGCCTTGGGAATCTGCTTGGTTGGCCCACGCAGGGGAGTACTGCTGCCAAAGCGAACTATCCCAGGGACAAGTTACCGGGAAACACAGTGCTGGCGCTGAACGGGGGACTCCGCAACACGATCGAGAAGACTGGTGCCCAAGCGTGGCAGGGCCTCCGCTGTTCTACTCGAACAGGGCCCATTGCCTCACCGTATTCCGGAGGTGGCGTCCTGTATGGGTGCTAACTAGTGGTGTGCCCGACATACCGGAACATCGGTGAGTGTGGGAGACTCGGGGTCCGGCGATGGCTGTGGGGGGATTGGGTATTCGCGTCCAGCGCGTCCTGTCCACCCATAGCTACATCAATTAGGAGGCCTGCACAGACTCCTGCATGCTTGGGCATATGATCTTGGTCCCAGGAAGGTCTTGAGCTGTGAGGCCTGGTGTGACCCAGATTACTGGCGTGGAGTGGTGGAGGCTCCCCTTTTAGCGCGGGGGC
The DNA here is from genome assembly GCF_964261635.1 of Lissotriton helveticus. Classification (NCBI taxonomy): domain Eukaryota; kingdom Metazoa; phylum Chordata; class Amphibia; order Caudata; family Salamandridae; genus Lissotriton; species Lissotriton helveticus. The sequence goes on along the minus strand of NC_136069.1, from coordinate 748,517,024 downwards.
CGCTACCTCCTCTGCATTCTTTGGGTCCCTACCCCTCAGGGGGGAGAAAGTAAATGGTTCTCCCTTGCTGTCCCTTGGCTGGGCCCCCCACCATGGACTTAAACGGAGCCGGCATCTGGGTGGAACTCTGCTACATACCCTTCCCCATCATCAGTTTCCCTTGAGGTGGGCCGCACTTGCCTGCCTGTTGTGGTGGGAGTTGTCTCGACCACAACTGAACTTGGCCTCCACGAGATGGAGAAGGAGGCCTTCTTTCTTGGGGTTCGCCTTATGCCCATGTAGGACCAGGGACGGCTGGATTCTTCATTGAGCTCCACATCGACTGGATTGCGCTGCCCCTGCCACCACGTCCCACGTGAGCGGTCACACAGACCTCAACTACTAACCTGGATTTTGAGGGTGCGCGGTCCAGCTGCAGGGACACCTTGAGAGGGGGCCTTATAGGAACGGTTGGAATATAGGCGCTGCATATACACAGACCAGACGATGGGCAAGACCAGGATGAAACAGTCTGGGGCTACCCCCGATCACAAGGACCTGACACAAGGTACCCTGGAAGCTCCATCCAAGGCAGATCCAGTACAACAACAGCTGGCTAAGATATTAGATCTCATTATAGACACTAAGACAACATTACACCATGATACTAATGCTGTTTGAGTAGGGTTGGAGCTTTTCTGTGCAGAAGATAAGAAGTCAGCGGAAAGGCTGAAGGAGGTGGAGTCTGGAATTGTGGAGCTGACCCCAGCGCAGCAAGCGCTGACAAAGCAAGTAGCAGAATTTTCAGATAGGGTCCGGATCCTGGAGCACAGAGTCGAAGATGGGGAGGACCATAGTCGGTGAAATAATTGAATATGCTACTTACCAGTATGCATCTGTTCTTGGCATGTAGGGCTGCTGACATTCATATCTATAGCATAGATCGCCACCTAGTGTTGGGTCCGGATGATTGCACATTGTTGTCCTGGAAGAGTCTTCGAAGTATCACGAGATAGGTGGCTCCTCCCCTGGACTACAGTGCGCATGGGCATCGACTCCATCCCCAGATTGTTTTTAGCCATTGTGGCAAAGATGGAGTGTAACAGTGTAAGCGATGGCCATGCTAAGAGTAAGTGTAAAAAAGTCTGCAGCCACTACAGGCGCCGGGGAGGAGGGCGGGCGATATTAATGTCAGCAGCCCTACATGCCAAGAACAGATGCATACTGGTAAGTAGCATATTCAGTTCGAGGCATGTGGGCTGCTGAATTCATATCTATAGCATAGAATACATAGCAGTCCCTCCATTAACGGCGGCCGCCTGTGCCAGTTGCAGAAGTCTGAAAAAGTGTTTTAAGAACAGCCTGCCCTACAGCTGCCTGCTGCTTGGAGTGCACATCTACACAGTAATGTTTAGTAAATTTGTGTGGTGTAGACAATGTGGCTGCTCTACAAATATCTTCCAAAGGGATATTACCAAGGAAAGCCATAGAGGCCCCCAACTTGCGGGTGGAGTGGGCTCTGGGAGGGACCGTCAAAGTGCGCTTAGCCTTGTGATAGCAAATCTGAATGCACTTAACGATCCACCTGGCTATACCTGCTTTGGAAATGGGGTTGCCTTTGTGCTGGGCTGAAAAGGCAACAAAGAGTTGTTGTGTTTTCCTAAAGTCTTTGGTCCTATCGATGTAGTACATCAAAGCTCGTTTGACGTCAAGAGTGTGGAGCATTCTTTCGGCCACTGTTTCCGGGTTTTGAAAGAATGCGGGCAGTTCAATGGTCTGGTTGACATGAAACTGCGAAACCACTTTAGGAAGAAATTTAGGGTTAGTGCGCAGCACCACCCTGTTCGAGTGAATCTGTATGAAAGGCCCTTGTACAGTGAGCGCCTGCAGCTCACTAACACGTCGTAGAGACGTAATAGCAATGAGAAAAGCCACTTTCCACGTTAAGAACTGAATCTCACATGAATGTAGAGGCTCAAAAGGTGGGCCCATCAACCTGGTGAGGACCACATTGAGGTTCCATACAGGAGCCGGCGGGGTCCTGGGAGGGATGACCCGCTTCAGCCCTTCTAGGAAGGCTTTAATGGCAGGCACCCTGAAAACGGAGAGATGCTGCCTGTTTTGGAGATAAGCCGCTATGGCGGATAAGTGTATCCGAATGGAAGCATATGCAAGATTGCATTTGTAAAGACGCAACAAATAACATATGATGTTGGGAATGGACGCATCAAGTGGGTTGATGTGGCGTTCAGTACAGTAAATGACAAACCGATTCCATTTCGCTGCATAGCAGGCTCTAGTGGTGGGCTTTCTCGCCTCCCGAATGATATCCATACATTCAGGAGGCAAGTCAAGGTAGCCAAACTCTAAGACCTCAGGAGCCAGATCGCCAGATTGAGCTGTTGCGGATCTGGATGCTGAATGTCGCCATGGTTCTGCGTCAAAAGTCTGGGTGTGAGGTGCAGCCGTTGATGCGGTACCACGGAGTGTTCTAGAAACGTGGTGTACCATGGCTGGCGTGCCCACGTTGGAGCAACCAGGATGAGTGTCATCGTGTGTTGCATTAGCTTTCTTGCCACCAGCGGTATGAGAGGTGCTGGGGGAAAGCGTACGCAAATCTGCCTGACCAGTTCATCCATATCGCATTGCCTTGCGACTGTGGGTGAGGGAACCTGGCGGCAAAGCTTTGGCATTTTGCGTTTTCCCTCGTGGCGAACAGGTCTATCTCTGGATGACCCCACTGCTGGAAGTACGGGTGGAGTACTGATGGATGTATCTCCCACTCGTGCATTTGGTGGCTGTACCTGCTGAGCAGGTCCGCCATCTGATTGTCTGTGCCTGGGAGGTGTTCCGCCATGAGGAAGATGTTCCTCTGAATGGCCCACTTCCACATGCTCTGAGCCAGATGAGACAACTGTGGAGAGTGTGTACCTCCCTGCTTCTGGATGTAGTACATGGCCGTCATGTTGCGGTCCGGATAAACACGACCTTGTTGCACAGATGTACTTTGAATGCTTTCAGTGCCATGAAGATTGCTATCAGTTCTAGGTAGTTGATGTGCATCTTCCTTTGCTGCGTTGTCCATAGTCCCTGCACCGTGTAGTGGAGTACATGAGCTCCCCATCCCTGGAGAGATGCGTCCGTTGTCAGGGTAATCTGTGGCACAGGCTCCTGGAATGGTCGGCCCTTGCAAAGGTTGTGTGGATTCCACCAATGCAGAGAGTTGTATGCCCGACCGGTCACCAACACTAGGTCTTTTAACTGCCCCTGAGCCTGAGTCCACTGATGCGCCAAGCATTCTTGGAGCGGACGCATATGTAACCTCGCGTGCGGGACTATGAAAATGCAGGAGGCCATCATGCCTATCAACTGCATGAACACTCTCGCAGGAAGCGATTGTTGCAGTCTGAACTGTTGGATTAGCGACTAGATGTTGTTGATCCTCGCTGAAGTTGGCTGAGCCGTGGCCGCCAGGGTATCTATCGTCGCGCCCAGATACTGCCGTACATGGGCCGGCTGAAGGTGCGACTTCGGATAGTTCAGTGAGAAGCCCAGACCGTGAAGAAGGTGAATGGTGTGGGACATGTCGGCGGCGCACTGCTGGGCCGACTTTGCCTGAACCAGCCAGTCGTCCAGATAAGGGTAGACATGTACGTTCTGTCTCCTGAGGTGCGCCGCCACTGTCGCAAGACATTTGGTGAACACTCTGGGGGCCGTGGTCACTCCGAAAGGAAGGACCTTGAATTGATAATGCCGATTCTGAATGGTGAATCTGAGGTATTTTTTGTGTGATGGATGGAGTGGAATGTGGAAGTAAGCATCCTTGAGGTCCAAGGTTGCGAAGAAGTTCCCCATAGTGAGTAACGGAAGAACTTGCTGCTGCGTTAGCATGTGGAAGTGTTCTGAGAGAATGTATTGGTTTAGGGGCCGGAGGTCCAGAATAGGCCTGAGGGACCCGTCCTTCTTCGGGATTAAGAAGTACAGGGAGTACACTCCTGTGCCTTCTTCCTCCACTGGCACGAGCTCTATAGCGCCTTTTTGCAGCATGACAAGAACCTCCTGCTGCAATAAGTGCAAATGCTCTGTGGACATAGGACGGTGTTTTGGTGGTATGTTGGGTGGAGTGGATGTGAGCTCCAAACAATATCCGAACTGGATAAGTTTCCTGACCCACCTGTCTGTGGTGATGGATTTCCAGACTGGCAGGAACTGCTGGAGTCTCCCCCCCGACAGGCGTGGAATGGTCGGGGGGCAGTGACAGGGCGTCACTGTTTGTTGGAGGCGGAGGAACGGGAGTTGTTGTTGCCCCTGCCTCTGCCCTTGGCGTTGTTGCCCCGATAACCTCCTCTACTTTGCTTGGGGTAAGAGGATTGCACCCCACATTTATTGAATTGTGTTTGCTGGGACATCTGGCCTCTGGAAACACCCCTATTGCCTGAGCGACGAAAAGTGCTCCCCCTAAACTGTTGGGACTGGAGAGCTCCCATGGACTTCGCAGTCTCGGTATCCTTCTTTATTTTTTCCAAGGTGGTATCCACCTCAGGACCAAATAATCTGTCAGGGTTTACCGGCTGGTTGAGGATGGTAGTTTGGATCTCAGGCTTAAACCCAGAGATTCTGAGCCATGCCTGACGTCTTAGCATCACACTGGTGTTAATTGCCCTGGCTGCAGTGTCCGCAACGTCTAGTGCACACTTAATTGAAGCGTTGGAGATGAGCTTCCCTACTTGGATAAGCATCTCCGCTGCCTCCTTATATTGGTCTGGGAGATGTTGCAACAGGGTCTCTAGCGTAGTGTGCCCTGTCGTACCGAGCCAAGAGTGCCTGCGTGTTAGAGATACGCCAGATATTGGCCGCCTGAGCTGCTACTCTCTTTCCCGATGCCTCCAGCACTTTGGATTCTTTGTCCGGGGGAGGAGCTTCACCAGTGGTCTGCGATTTTCGCCCTTTTGCGGGCATTAGAAACGACCAGGGAGTCCAATGGCAACTGGCCCTTGATGTAGGTTGGATCGCCAGGTGCCGGTCGGTATTTTTTTTCAATTCTAGGGTTGACTACCCTTGACCGTGTGGGTTCCTTGAAGATGTCCGCAGCATGTTTCAGGACCCCCTTTAGCATCGGGAGAGTTTTCACAGTCTTTTCAGCTGTTGAAAAAGTGTCAAAGAGGAAGTCAACCTCCACAGGGTCAGCATGCAGTTCAACGTCGTGGTTCTTTGCCGCCCTCTCGATCAAGGCATTGAATGCCGCAGAATCCTCAGTGGGAGAGGTCTTGACGTTGTACATCTGAGGGTCAAGGGCGGGTTGCTGATCCCCTTGGTCTCCTGCCTCCACCCATGAGTCCTGTTGTTCATCAGGATCTGTGTGGGCCGGAAAGTTGTATTCCTCGTCCTGACCCCCAGCATCCTCGGCATCCGAATAAGTTGGTGAGGGTGTGGCAACTCTTTGAGTCCGAGGAGCCAGTGGTTCGACCAAGACCGGTGAATCCGAAGCAGGCTTTTTGCGCTTTAGAGGAATGGTGTATGACTCCTAAGGCGTCGTCGCAGTAATTTTCCGTTTGTAAAGCGTAAGCTTCCCGATGTCGGCATCGATGAAACGCTCCGACTGATCCTCTACCAATGGTGGTCGATGCTTCAAGCCCCCAGCCGGGAGAGTAGGCTTCGACCCCGCAGCACCTTGCAAGTTCGCTTCGGGCACCGACCGTGGTGCGAAGGCCTTTGGTGCCACCTTCGGCGGCAACGTGAAGAGGATTGGCGTCGATGACTTGGAGGTGGGGACCGACTGCTTCGGTGCGGAAGGTGCCTTGGGGTCTTCCGCCGAAGCCTTGTCCCTGATACGTTTCAGGGAGTCCGAGACCTGCTTCGTGAAGGAAGCGGACGGCTTCGTCGACACGACAGACGATCTTGGTCCACCAACGCGTGAAGGCTCGAGCGTCGATGACTTGGGCTGTTCCGGCCAAAGCTTTATCGTGTCGGCGGCCTGGGTAACCGTTTTTGGCTCGACGCCCTTGCTGGTCTTCGGCTCGACGCCCGTCCTGGACTTCGGCTCGACGCCCTTGCTCGACTGTGGCTCGACGCCCTTCTTGGACTTCTGCTCGACGCCCTTGGTCAACTTTGGCTGGACGCTTTTGCCCGACTTCGCCGGGTCGACAGCTTTCTTCGGCCTGGGTTGTCCCGACACCTCGGAAGACGAGGGTGTCGACGGGGGAGCAGACGTTTTCGGTTTCGATGGCGTTGCAACCACTTTCGGTAGTGTTGACACCGAAGGTTTCACTTTCGGTTTCGTTTTTGACAATGGCGGCTCCGCCGAAGTGTCCGTAGCCGGGCCTGGAGGCGGGGCCGTGGATCCTGGTAGAAGGTCTTGGGTAAGGCCGATTGGCGATCCCTCGACCTGAGCCTTTGTAAGTGTTCGAACGGGGCATAGCTCTTCCTCTGAGCTATCTTCCATGGCCCCATAGGCCTCATTGTCGTCTCCTACCTCGTCGACGACTTCTACATCTAGGCCTTCGACATCCACTTGATAGTCGTAGTCGAATATCTCCGCTGGAGGTGAAATCTGCAGCTGAACTTCGTGTTCGTCTGCTTCCTCGCTGCTGAAGATGTCCACCGGCGCCGGGGCCGACTGCCGGGCCTCCATGCGCGCCACGCGCCGAAGCCGAATCGTCTTCTTTGAACGAAACCGTGAACAAGCCATACAATTGGCTTCATCGTGGTCCGGCTACAGGCACTTGTTGCACACCGGGTGGACGTCGATGTGTGGGTACTTCGACCCGCACACGGGACACTTCTTGAACGGGCTCCGTTCTATGTTGCGTAGTCTAAGGTCTTGCTGCGTCGACTGGGCCTCGATCACCGAAGAGTCACGCGACTCCCTGGCTGTCCAACTCGGGAAGCGAGTCCGAACAGAACCGGGCACCGAACGCAAACAATACCGACGGTTTGAAAAAGGCCTTTTGGCCTCAAAAAAGTTTATTGTCGATTCCGAACTGGAGAGAACGAAATTACATCCGAACCCAATGGCGGAAAAAAACAATCTGGGGATGGAGTCGATGCCCATGCGCACTGTAGTCCAGGGGAGGAGCCACCTATCTCGTGATACTTCGAAGACTCTTCCAGGACAACAATGTGCAATCATCCGGACCCAACACTAGGCGGCGATCTATGCTATAGATATGAATTCAGCAGCCCACATGCCTCGAACATATGAGTCCTTTGTCTACTGGAAGGAGTGGAAGGAGGACACATGGTCACTTATTTGGAGTCCTGCTCATCACGGTGGTGGCACAGGGGTGCTTGACATGAATCTATACTCTTGAAAGAGCCCACCGGGTGCCAGCGAGACTGCCGACTCCGGGTCGGCCCCCGCGCCATGTGGTTGCCAGGCTCCTACACTACAAGGACAGAGAAATCCTTCTACAAAAAGCCCGAACCGATGGTCCCTACATGAGTGGGCAACAATAAAATCTCCATTTTTCCTGGCTACACACTTGACGTCCAACGGAGGTGAGCTACGTTTTTGGAGGTCAAGAAAAAGTTGAGGAAAGAGGGCCTCCAATATTCCCTACCTGACTCTGTATAGTACCAGATGGAAATACCCACTTTTGCGACGATCCCAAAACAGGATGGGACTGCATTGAGGCATATAAAACTGAGAATCATTCAGTGGTGCCAGTATCGGGGCCCCGGGCCCAGGAAAAGACCCAAGAAGAGTCACACACGAGGCTTATCAAAGAAACTGAGTCCCTCTCAAACAGAGCAGGAAAGAGCGGTGGCACTACAAGCTGTAGTTGAAATCGCGCAAGGGAGAGAGCCCCATCAGAGGTGAGGTCACGGTCTATGAGAGGGTCTCACAGCTCTGAATCAGACTACTCCCGAGGAGATACCATGCCAATAGTGACCCCGAAGACACCGGATGAGATAATATAACAAAGAAGCCCTGCAGGACCAGCTCAAGTTCTAACTCTATTTGGATGTGACGGCACCACCCTGGTATTACTTTGAAATGCATATGGACCTGATCAATATAGAGGCCAGTACAGGCTGGGTACACACCTGTGAGTTACCAAGACAAGCCACGACCCCCTCAAGGACCTCACCATGGTTGGTTTGGGCCCTTACTTGACTTTGATGATGTTGGACTGGTTTGGGTGGTTGGCCATTGCTAAACTACCCTGGGATCAGGGAGTTGTTGTTGTGAGGGCTTTTACATATGGTTGGATTTGCTTTCTTTTGCAGGAGAGGGTCAGTCTTTTCTTTCTCTCAAAAGGGAAAGGTTGGGCGGGGAGAGGGGGAAGAGGGAGTCATGCAATTACTACATAGATGGCGTCAACACACCTTGAACAGAAGTTACCAGCATTATTAAAAGGATAGGGTTAATGTCTAAACGCCATAACATACACAATTATCTGAAGAGAAGGGGCATACAAATAGCTTTATTACAGGAGACACACTTATTCAAAGGTGAGGTCGACAAATTGCATAGGCGGTGGAGGGGATAGATCTTCATCACAACCTTCTCGGCATATGCCAGAGGGGTATTGATCTGGATAAGAGCAGGAATCCCCTATGAACCAACATGAACCCTGATAGACAAAGAGGGCAGGTATGTCGTCATCGCAGGGAGATTATTTGACCAGGACCTTATGCTGGGTTGCATGTATGCACCCAACCAAGAACAAGTGGCCTTTCTGGCTCGCCTCTCAACCTAGATGGCTGATTTGATGGTGGGGCGTGTAGTCTTGGGAGGGGACTTAAATTTTGTAGCCGATATCTCAATGGACCACTCCCACCCCCCTATCGGGAGTGCAGGTCAATCGTACAGCAGCGAAGGTTTCGGAGACTGGAAGGATCACTGGGGGCTAGAAGACGTTTGGAGGGTGCAACATGCGAGGGACAGGGAATACTTGTTCTTATCCCCTATACCTCAACTCCACACACAACTGGACACCTTCTTGTGCTCACCAGACTTTAGCAGCTCCATCATACACTTTGAATACTTAGGGCAGACCTTTTCCGATCGCAGTCCATTACTGCTGACCCACCAACCTCTTAGGTGTAGACCCAAGATACCCAATGGAGACTCAGTCGTCTGACACTGGAGGATGCCCTGTTTGAGGAATCACTACGTTCACTTATTGGTACGTTCTTCTCTAAGAATACACAATCGTCGTCCTGTACCTTAGTGGAATGGGAGGCATTTAAAGTGGTGGTGAGGGGCCACTGCATGGGGCAAACACTTGGTGTACAGAGGGTACTCCGTCGTGAGTTGAAAACCCTGGAGGATGAGCTGCGGCACTAGATAATGTGCAGGGTATAAAAATGCAAGTCCACACCAACCTACAAAATGCGCAAGCTCGATATAATGATGCTTTGGAGAGGTTAAGATGCCACGATTATAGGGAATACTTAGATAGAGTTCAGAGAGAAGAGGGGAAAGCCAGTCATTTGTTGGCTTGGCTAATCAAGCCGGAGTCTCGAGGGAAGATTCGGGCCAAAGCAGGTAGCTCCGTATATGATAGAGACAGGATTAACGATTTATCGAGTATATGCATAGATTCCTATCCTTTATCAGTTGAGTTATGAAGGTGGGTTGAGAGGCCAGTTTTAAGACACCTTGATGGCAATATAACACTCTCTGCTTCAATATTGCAATCCTGTGTGGGACAACCCCCAAATATAAACAGGGCTAGAACTTATATGTTTCGCATACAACTATACATTATTGGAATACAGTAAGAGGTATAGAAATATAATGGAGGAACTCAAACAATATGAACACTCTACCTGTACCTCTGTAACTACCCAAACTACAAGACTAAGCCTTCTGTAATGTATTTCTTTCATGCTGTAAATCGATGAAGCAATAGTGTATTAATCTATAACGATGAACTGTACTGTGTATAAACAAAATGCCGATAAAGATAGTTTTAAAAAAATGATAAAAACGGTGATGCTAGATGGTCTTGTGCAGAGTGGGTTCTAGGCACCGTTGGAGAGCTGAAACTGAAATGGGCAGGTGCTGGGGGAGCGTAAGCTCTGTCACACCAGTCCTATTTATATTTCAGCAACCCAAATTATAAAAGAGCTTATGAGAGGCAGTCTGGCACACCAGCCAACTCGGCTGAATGTTAAATAAAAAAGAAGAGAAAACATAACAAAAGAAATTAAAAGTAGGTTTAGGGAGAGAAACAGCACCGAAAGGTGCATGTGATGTCTGTTTCTAAATCTCTGCGGTAAAAAAAAATAGATTACAGGTTTTGTCATACAAGATTAAATGACAATAAAGTTAAACGGAATTAGTCTAGAATTTTTCAAACAGGTATTGAGCATATTCAGCAATTTTCAACCAAATGATCTTCTTAGAATTGATGAACTGTTTGAATGTCTACAGATAACTTTGTGCTGTGATAACTAATTTCCAAATTAATTTTCTATTGAGCCCGCTCCAGTTAAAAATCTCAGATTGCTTTCTAATAGATACATTTCTTTTTAAAGGTGAAAAAAATCAGGCATATGCATAATTTGAAATATGAGATTATATGTTTCAGACCCCATCCTCGACTCCTCCCATTCAGGATTCCACAGCAACCACAGCACCGAGACTGCCCTCCTCGCCGCCACAGACGACATCCGCACGCTCCTAGACCAAGGCCACACCGCAGCCCTCACCCCACTCGACGTCTCCGCAGCCTTCAACACCGTGTCCCACCACACTCTTGCAGTCAGACACCACAATGCAGGAGTACAGGGAACCACCCTTGACTGGCTCCGCTCCTTCCTCGTCGGCAGAGTCCAAAAGATCATTCTCCCGCCTTTCCTCTCTGAACCAACAGAGATCACCTGCGGAGTACTACAAATATCTGCGCTCAGCCCCATACTCTTCAACATTTACATGGCCCCCCTCACTGCTATCGTCAGACAGCACGGACTCAGCATTGTATCCTATGCAGATGACACCCAGCTCATCCTCTCCCTCACAAAAGACCCCGAAACGACCAGACTCGGCTTCCAAGAAGGAATTAAAGATGTCACAGCTTGGATGAGCAGCAGCTGTCCGAAACTCAACTCGGAGAAGACAGAAGTCCTCGCCCTTAGACCCTCCTCCGCACTTTGGGATAACTCCTGGTGGCCCTCTGCCCTCTGCTACCCCCCAACCCCACAGACCATGCCAAGAACCTCTGCATCATCCTCCCTCACCATGACACGACAGATCAACGCAGTCGCCTCCACCTGCTTCAACACCCTCGGCAAAACCTTCAAGTGGACCCCCCCCCCCCCGAAGCCAGAAAGACTGTCACCCACACAGTCTTAACAAGCAGACTGGACTACGGAAATCCCCTCAACATGGGAATCAACAAATCCCTGCTACAAAAACTCCAGACCATCCAGAACACCGCGGCCAGACTCGTTCTCAGCATCCCACGACAAGAGCACATCACCCAACACCTGCGAGACCTTCACTGGCTCCCCGTCGTAAAAAGAGTCACCTTTAAGCGAAACACCCATGCCTACAAATCCCTCAACAACACCAGGCCCAAATACCTAAACAAAAGAGTCTCCTTCCACGAACCCAAAAGGAACCTCTACACCTCTGACCTCGCCCTAGCAGAAACCCTGCGCATCCTCAAAACCAGAGCGGGTGGAAGTGCCTTCTCGTACACAGCTGCCAAAGCCTGGAACGAGCTCTCAGTCAACATCAGATGCTTCCCTTCTCTGAACACCTTCAGGAAAAGCCTCAAGACCTGTCTCTATGTCTGAACTGGAGCGCCCCCCCCCCCTCCTCCAGCGCCTTGAGACCCTCACGGGTGAGTAGCACGATTTAAACCCCCTGATTGATTGACTGAAATTATGCAGTGCATATATAATGAGAAGTACTGAGTCTCTTGTCATTGTATATAAAAAGAAAACTCTACCTAAAGTAAATTGAAAAGTAAATCGAGCAAATTGTTCCCACAAGCACACTGCTTTTTTAATACAGAAGGGAGGGGGAAGTTAAACTCTTCAAAATGTCAACAGCACGTCGACCTAAGCTTATTGATAAGGACATGACGTTCCTGCTGAGTACTCATCAGTTCAGCAGAATGTAGCTTTCTGGTTGTTGGTAGAAAAACTTCTTCTAAGTACTTGTCATGTCTGAACTTTTAATCAAATTAAATTTTTGCTTGTGACATTTAAACGCGGTCTTCCTTAAATAACTGTGGCATGGAGGGGGCTCACCAGGGTGCGCGCGCACACACACACACACACTCACATGCACATACGCACACACATCCACATACGCACACACGCACAAACACACTGCCCGAGCCAGGTTTCTCCAACAAGTAGCATGTGAGCTACTGGCAGGGTCCATCTACCTGTAAGTAGCTCTCCTATGTGCATCCCAGCCTATTAAATCAGAAGCTTTTGTTTGGCTGAATATATGCATATGTATGGCTGAATTAATATACGTATATGTAAATGTATATGTAAATATATATTATATATATATTTATAATATGCTTGGCTGAATTAATATATGTACATTAAAAGTATGTCTTCAAGATGAAAATGTGTGTATTTTCAGACCTCAGAACTGATTTATGGAGAATTATCGCTGACTTTGTAAAATATATTTATTGGTGTTGGAGAGACTTTTCATTCAAGTTAAGTCAAGTCAAGGAAAGCTTTATTCAACTGCTGTTGTAACAATCATAAAAACACAAGAATAAAAACAAAATTACATATTATCACAAAATTACACTCATAAAAACAGCAATCCAGAAATCACATTAAAATATCAATTAATGTTAAAACTGCAGTAATAAAAACCATAAAAGTGTCAAATGTCAATTCTACTATAGTTCATTCGTCGTCATGATTTTCCTTTGAGCAAGTACCGGAAGAACATAGTTAAGCACCAGGCAGTTACTTCATTCTCTAAAAACTGTAGCCTAATCAATGCTGGGCGGCATTGCCGCAGTCCCTGTAGTTTTAAGATCTGTAAAATCCACGCTTTCCTCAAAGCTACATAAAATTTACAACATAAAACCAGATGATTGGTTTACTGGGTAGAGTGATTGTCACATGGACATAAAGGCAAAACCTGTGACCAATCATTGATTTTAGGGAAGGTCACGAGTCTGTAAATAATGTCCAGCCTGAACTAAGTTAATAACCGCCTGTCCCAAGTACCAGGTACAAAAGTAAGTTAAGGTTCCATTTTAAAGGTGGCTACAATTAACTGATGTTGCCTTACACTGGGTTTAACAATTTCTCCTGTCATTCTAGTTGTGGCCAATAGCTTTTCATTCATATTATTACCTTGGCACCAGGAATTGCAGCTGTGGCTGATATGTATGCCTTATTACATTACTGGTGGCAACTCTATCTGAGGCACTGATGTGTTCACTGCTGGGAGAATATTCATTGAGCATAACTAGCTCTTATTACAGAAGAGATTGAGAGCCACTGCTAGAAACCCTGGGGTAGCACTTTTCATTTGCCGTGAATATTTTGAAATGGGTTCCATAGTATAAATAACTACCCAATGAGGTGTAAAAAGGAACTGTAGATATTTAGGGCTTCATTACGAGTCTGGCGGTCCGTGGAATGCCAGACTCATGGGGGCGCAACGGTGGCAGTCTTCCAACCGTCCCATTATGACCAGGGCAGTTGGAGCGTCCTGGGACCACTGAAATGCAGGGATGCCTGGTGGTGGCACGGTGATCTTGAAGCTGTAATATGCTTGGCAGGGCTACTGAGGCCCCACTAAGCAAATGTCGAGTTTCTTCACTGCAACTCTTTTCATTGAATTAGGGAAGTTAGGAAAAGGGTTAGGATTTGAGGAATCAGATTTACTATTTTCACTCCACATGTAACCACATTGTGGAAAGTATTGGACTTTGAGGGGGTTAGATTTACTATTTCCACGTCAAACAAAACTACATTAGGGAAGAGTTGGACTTTGCAGCGTAAGGGTCAGATTTAATATTCCACCTCCAAATGTAACCACATTGGGGAAATTATTGGTCTTTCAGGTGATTGGATGTATTAATTCTACTCAAAACTGAACCACAGTTGGGAATGTCTTAGACTTTCAGGGGTCAGATTTAATATTCCAACTCCAAACCGACCACAATTTAGAGAAAGTGTTTTTTCTTTACACTTACTACTCCCACACCAAAACTAACCATATTGGGGAATTTGTTTCGTTCTTTTTTTGTGAGGGGGAGGTGTAAATTTAATATTCATATTCCAATCTTAACCATAATCATAATCTATCAAAACATAAATTATTTCAGATTAAAAAAAACATTTACACAAATAACTAACCCAATTTCTTAGAGTTAGAAACATTTTGAACTCTTATACTTAAAAATACATATTATGAAATAGCCAAACATAAAACATTACATAACAAATAACAATTACTAATTATCAAAAAATAATAAAATAATGTACAAATGTAAAACATCAGAAATGTAAAAAAGATTTAAACAATGATAAAATATATTCTAAATCATGATTCCAAACATGAAAATCCAAATTAGAAATCAATTTTAAAACAAATTCTACACTTTAACAAAAATTCAAAAATGTATTGAAATAAATAATCTAAAAATACAAACTATAAAAAAAAAACATTTTAAAAGATATCTATTTAAAATTATTATAAAAAGAAAATCAAATTAAATACATAAAACATAAACAAAGTAAAAAGACATTATAAAGTATTTAAACACTTTCCACCAAGTTCCCCTACTGCCTCATTAACCCGCTACTAAAACATTTAAAAGCAAAATAATATATATATTAAACAACTAAAACATGTACACAATATAAAATTAACATTACGTATAATATTTAAACACTCTGTATTAAATACAATGACCTTAAACAAATAAGTCTAAAACCCAATATAAAAGATCCCACTATATAAATGACCCCCACAATATTACATCGACAATATTAACAACTAATGTTATTTTTCGGTCAAGATTATGATCTTTCACCATCACATTTGGTTGCCAGCAGTGGACGTGAACTCTTCTTTTATGAAATATCACTGATGTAGTCAAGCGTGGCGGCTCATATTTGCTCACAAAAGCACTGTGTGGCAGATCTGCTGTTGTCCCATATAATCTCCAGACCAGATCTGCATTTTTAGGGACTATTCAAGTTCAGTAAACCTCCTTGGATGTTATATATTCTAAATGTGGCAGGCCTTCCCTGCATAATCTTTCTTGGCTTTCTGAAATAAGTAATTAAACACGTGTATGCGTTGGCAGACAAATCAAAAGAGAGTGCACTACAATCAAAAGCACTTTTTAGGATCGAAGAGTATTTCATGCCTTTGTTCCATAGTAACTTCAAATAGAAAATACATTTTATTCAAGAACATTATATCTGATCCTTATTCCTGATCTATTCTGCTGCTAAATCTATGTTCTGGGCTTCTATTTCCGGAAGCTTAAAGTTTATCCAGCTTTAAATCACCACCAGCCTAGTCCTTCCTAACCTTATGATGGGGATTATAATTACCCTTATGCTACTGTTTGTTATCTGCACTCTAAACCAGGTGCAATTATTTTGTTTGGATTCAACATTAGCTATTTCCCTGTATGGCTGTTGTTGTGTCTGCTATATTAGTCATGGCAAGCTAAACAAACTTCTCGGATAAAGAAGAAAATGAAAAGACAGAAGTTAGATGCGAAAAATAGTGCACATATTTTCACTGTTCTAGTCAAAACGCAACACAACACAAAACACAATTTTTCTTCCTGGGTGTTCCACATATAATGAACAAGCCTATGTAAAGCCAATAAGTCTGGCCTTGGCAAGCATTACATGTTTGAGATTAAGTTTTCTTAACATATGAAAGAGGCATTACAAATTTAAAAATCATAAAAAGTAAAAATCCCACTGACAAAAGGTGAGAGGCATATGTTTGGAAAGAAAAGTAAAAAAATGACTTATCACACAAATAAATAAAAAATATGAAATGAAGATAGAAATCAAAGCAGAGATTGGCCTTCAAGCCCTGGCTCTGAAACTGACTACTTGTTAGTCAAATATGCACATCTGCATAAGTGAAATGCCATGATTTACAGTGAATTGGGCTGACTGACCCATGTTGTGTGCTGTGGTGGGCAGACACAAAGGGCCTCATTACGATGTCGGTTGGAGTTGCCTCCGACCGACACCGTTGAGGCACGGGACCGATCAACCTCCGGTCGGTGGTTCCAACCACATGATTATGATGCGAACGAACACTGTACGGTCGCGTACTCTCATTTCTCCATGGAAGCTTGTGTTACGGTCGTACACCGGCCGTAACAAAAGCTCCCATAGAGAAATGGGGGGGGGGTGGAAAACCCTGCACGGACGTCTATGATCAAGTATGAGCGTTGGCGTTGCGGATTGTGAGTTGAGGGAATGACAAAGTTGTGTATCAATATGTCTGCACACTCACATGGTCATGACTGATTTGCATATGGCTGGGTCTAAACTGGAGTGATATGGTGAGCAAAAGAGCGGTGGATTTAACTCAGATCTATTGACAGGGGAGGAGGGGAATGTTTGATTTGCTCTGCATTCCGTCCATCATCTGTGTGTCTTTTGCTTTCTCGCCCCAAGTGCGCAGGGTATGCTGAGACGTGGGTCCCAGGCTTACTGTTCAACAAATACAAGAGTCCCTTTTCCTTGTTTTTTAAGGAGAAAATCTCAAGCGGTCATCTATTCTAAAATTACTGTATTAATAGCCGGTGTATTAGACCGTTTTCATCTGATAATATAAACTGTTTTATTATGTATTGTATTGTTTTTTATTATGTATTGTATTGTTTTTTAATAAATATGATGATGTTTTTACCAAAATAATGAAGAAAAAATAAAAGATGGTTTGACAAATAAAATAAGATATAAATCCATTCCTTTCCTCACTTTTGCCCTCATTGTACTGTGTTGATCTTATTCTTTTGGAAATATACAACATTTTGATGTATAAGGGTTAGATTTTGCATATGTAAATTTGTTAATTTGTTTTGACTCCATATCATATCTAATACACCGGGTATTAATACAGTAGTTTTAGAATAGATGACCGCTTGAGATTTTCTCCTTATAAAACAAGGAAAAGGGACTCTTGTATTTGTTGAACACAAACCTATTCCCTTTTTCTTAAAAAGGGTTCCTCCCAATACTTTTTGATCCTTTCCCAGGCTTACTGTGCCACTGGATTCAAGCTAGCCTAGCTGATGAGGGGTGATGCCACGAAACCGGTCCCAGGATGCTTGTTTCCAGTCCAGGGAGGACCTGGCTTGGCAGTTCGGGCTGGACTGTTCCCATGAAGCACAGGGTCAAGACTGATTTGCATATGGCTGGGTGTAAACTGGTGTGGCATGGTGAGCAAGCAAAAGAAGAATGGATTTAACCCAGATCTATTGACTGGGGGTGAATGTTTGATTGGCTCTGCATTCCATTCACCATCTGTGTGTCTTTTGTTTTCTCACATATTACATCACTCATGACATGGTCAGTGACATCACTCATGACATCTGAAATGACATCATACAAAGGGAGTGTGGGCTGCGTGGCCCCCTGCAGAGGCTGATATATGCCCCGGGGACCCCATCCCCCGGGGCTGGGACTTTGTTTTTTTAAAGGGGAAGAGGGATGTGAGACCCCCTTCCCCGGACCGATGTCGGCTCTGGGGGCCCCAACCTCAGAGGCCCGGCCATTTTTGGTAAAACATTTTTTAAGGAGGGGGCGAGTGGCCCCCATCCCGGGCCTCTTTTGGCCCTGGGGACCCCCATCCCCGGTGCATGGCCACATTGTTGGGGCCTGCGGGGTAGCCCCAAGGCCCCTGCCGGTTCTCTGTCTCCTGAGCTTTTTTAATTTGTCCTATTAGAAAGTCACTGCAATGAGAACACCACAGCCCATTCCTGCATGGCATGGACTGTGCAGTCCATGCCATGCAGGAAAGGGGGTGCATGCATACAGGGGGGCACAATATGTGCCCCACTACATGCATCCCAAGGCCCTGAGGAAACAGGTGGCCCTGTAGAGCCCCCTTAGTTTCCTCACTACCAGCATTTTCCTGGCATGAGCACTGGCGGCGGTGAGGAAACTCGTAATATGCTTGGTGGTGCCAAGCATATTGCAACCTCAAACCGCAGCGCCACCGCACAGAGATCGTGCGTTGTTGTGGTGGTCCTATGTGGTAGTCGTAACACGACGGTCATATTACCAGTGCTGACAGGCACCGCACCTTCCTGCTGCAAACTTCTTCTGCAGTATCAAAAAACGTGTCTAACTCCCACTGGAGCAAGATGTCCAAAGGAAATAAAGCTCCCAGGGCAAATCAAAATGCTCTATTTTTAAATTAGTGCTCCCGCAAGAGTGTCCCAAGACTCTTGTGGACACAGCCATCCAGATATACAAGTATTTTTTCACCTTAATTTCACAACAACTACTGAACTAATTTACACCAAATTCAATCTGTGGACGAATGGCTAGCTTCCTGTCAAATTTTGTGAAATTCCGTCAGCAGTTTTTGCTGTAGCCCTGCCCAAGGAAGATTATGGAAAATACATGAGGATGTTGCGTTTTGGGCCCCCCCTCTTTTTTCTCATCCCCCACTTGACGGATCACCTTGAACCTTTCCATGCACTAACTAGTCGAAAAGTAGCAACTTTTGGAAAGTTTTGCGCCGATTCGTCAAACGAATCCAACGTTATTAGCAACACAAAAAATGCTTTTCCTACGGAAAAGCGGACCTAAATACAACTATGTAGTAGTAGACAAAGTGATATGCTAGCTTTCCATTATATTATATATATATTTATTTTTTCCCCTTTTTTATGGAAAGACTGGAGCTTTTCAAAAATTGGTTTTATTTCGAAAAGACGAAAAGATATGCTAGACTCTAGCATATCACTTTGTCTTTGTTGCTCCTAATGCATGCTTTCTTTTTGTCACCAATAACATTCAATCGAGCCACCAATCATCCATACTAAATTCTGTTTCCTGTACTTGCGCTACTCCAATGAATCAAACTAAGGATACAAACTTAATTTCTAGCCCCCAATTTTTACATTCTCACACATTATTAAAGCATTATGAAACTTTGAATTTTGATTTTTTATGCACATATGATTTATTAATCTGCTTATATTATGTAATATTCTAAACAATTGCAGATCTCGTGAGTAGGTGTTCATGAACCACAGGTTAAGACCACTGCTCTAAGTTATCCAGGTACTGTCAGGACTGAGCCTGGCATAGAAAATAAATGGACATTAAAACAGGGCCCTATGAGTTGCTGTTTCTACACCACCCCAAAAAAATGCTGCTGTGTTGGTTATTCTACTCAAATTTCATCACAAATATATTTTGGTAAAGAAAGATTCATGTGTACCTGACATACATTAGTGGGAGTAGTTCTGTCTACCCACCCATTCCACTGTATTCCAATCAAGGCATTTTGTGCACTGACTACAAGGCCTGGTTGAAATTTAAATTAATAAATGTTGCTCTAAAATGCAGCACGAAGTGAATGATTTGCATTTCACGTAATTACGCATTATTTTCTCAAATAATTTCAGAATTACTCCTATGAAACTGTGACTGTCTCCATTTGTACACAAGAACATATCGGTGAGTATATTTCTCAATGATGCTTAAGTGCATTACCACCTTGTAAGTTTTCTTCGTGTTTCCCTATACAAAAGTATTTCCTTCCCTCCACTCCCAATGGCAGCTTTGGTAGGTAGTCAGGAATGCAAGATATTTTGGATAAATTGAGGTTGGTGTACTGGGGTCTCTGAACCTGACCTATTTTATATGCTTTTCTTGATGGCTGGAGCTTGTCACAATAATGAGTTCCGTTTCAGTGAGATTAGGGATGCTCCATATGTATAGGAACTGATGATGAAGAGGATATTTAGTTGCTCATCTTCGTACTTCATTTTTCTACATTTCTTCCTTCCTTGAGCATCTGATGTTAATGTATTATTTTGACAATCATTTTGTGTTGGCAGTTTCCTGTCTCATATTATGTGACTGAATACATTGTGGAAGAAATGCTAGGACATTAAACTGTAATTTGCTGTGTGTTACATTTCTGTGTTCATCATATTTCATGTTTTTATTGATACTCTAAAGACATTGTACTCTTATAACTTTATAATTATGTTAAAAAACATATACCTGATATGTGTTCCATTTAGATACGACATAGAGATAGTTCACATACTCAGATGAGACTGGTCTAGAAAGGGAAATTCTTGGAGTCTACATAATTCTAAAGTCGCTTCAACAAATACAATACAATAGTAGCAAGGTATATGTAGTACAAACTTCACACATGCTGTCTGGAGTTCAGACTCTTACAACTCAATTGTGCACCAGTGATCAGTAGTTTCTGGGCTGCTCTGCAGTGGGGGTTTTGGTGGGAGTTGTAGCCGCAAGGCTATACACAGGTCTGAGCAAAGTCAGCTGTTCTAGCTGAAGTGTACCTATGCCTTTTCAATATGTTTTATTTAGGGTTTTTTTATTGTTGTGATCCATGCTCTAGAACTTCAGTGTGAATTTCTGTGCTGTTCCTGTCAAACTATTCGATTTGAAATTAAATGTATTTCCTGCCCAGGAGATAGATTATTTATTTTTGTTTTTCGTGTTTTACTATATTTGATCTAATTTTCCGAAGACGGAAAGCTGTAAATTTCCAATAAATTGAGAAAGATGGAGTGGTGTGTTGAAGGTAGAGCAAGGTTGCTACGTTTCTAACTTCCGGTGAGACTAGTTGAATCCCCGCCCAATGTTTTTTATGGGCTATACATTTTGTTATTATCTAAGCGTATTTATTTTATTTTAGGCCTCTTGATTTAGAAATTGAGCTATTGTGGGTGCAACCTAAATATATGTCCTGACTGAATCCAAACTTTCCAGCTAGCATTGGTTGACTATTGGAACAAGAGTCAAATTCAAACTGTAATGCCTAACCATAATCAAACTTCGAACGCTTCATACCTGGACTTTTTTAGTCTCTGGTAATTGTATGCTAGAGTAAATATTTTTAACAGTATGTCAAAAAATGTAGTTTTTAATATTGTGCTACCACAGAACTGTAGTAAAAATATCGAAGAACAAATTATTGTGAAGGTGAGTTACAAGAATTGGTAAGTTAGGTGCAGTAAATCTATACTTACCAACACATACTTATCTTGGTGATATTTTAGTTGTCTGTATTTCTGCTATGATAATGGTATCATGACGCTAAAGACTCGAAATTCTAGTATACCCTCTTTTAACCTGTGTAAAACGGCATTTTGTAAATTGCAACAGTTACACTACAAAAGTTTCCCATACGAATCGTTGCCCTTTGTGAGCATAAACTATATAAAAGGCAAACATATTGACTTTGTCATAGCTCGTTATATGGTGGCTCTAAAAAAGGGTCACACTAATGCGAACATTCTAGATTCATACCTAAGTCACAATGCCATGTGAAAGTTCAAGTTTAATCGCTGGTGGCGCACATGATATATTTTTAAAAGCACAGCCAACGAATGTGTAAACATAGGGATTGTGTATGGCGACACGTGGGCCTCTTAAGGGTGTTCTTGTAGATTTATGCGCGCGCTACGTTAGTCTTGACTCCGACGCTCCAGGCCGCAAAATGCGAATCAGCATTTCGGGCTTATGAAAGTCAAGAGGTTATTTCATATCAGAAACCGGAATTCCTAATCTCCTCGGAAGGAAATGTCATAAACTGCGAAGAAGCCGCCAACAGAGGAATCTGCAAAAACCGTGACACTGCTTGTAAATGCTGACAGAAAGGACATTTCCGAGAAAGCCTCTTGAGCTCCTGTCTTTTACGCTTTCGCTATCTAGTTTTTAAAAAAATGACATTTGTAAATTATTCGAAAGCCATGAATTGGTTCAATACGCCACTTCAGTAGCATGTATGCATTGTATTAGTTCTCCTGCGGAAAATGAACATGTCGTCTCCGTGGGGTACACCGCCGTGTGAAATACGAGCGAGAAATAAGTATGAGCGGTTTAAGGAGAGACGGTTAACTTTTAGGGGAAGGTTCCCTCAGGGAAACCCACACGTGGAAACACTGACAGAGGCAGAAGCTGGTGTGCGGCCCACATGTGCACCACCAACAGCATCTCCCGCAGAGAGCTCCTCCTTACTCACTTGGCACCATGACCACAAGGCCTTATCTGCTATTTTTCATCACTTTCAGCCGACTCTGGTTCTCATTAGAATTCTTACTGGAAACGTCCCTCTTCTGGGCTTGCTGGGAGTCCTGCCTTTCAGAAAACAATCATTTACGTAATACTTCATACATATCAAAGGTTTATCTTTCTAAAGTACTTTGTCCAAAATGCCTTGAATTGTGCTCTATCTTCTGCTTCTTTTGTAGGTTTTGCTAGGTTGTCAAAGACTTATTGTGAGTAGTACAATCCACAGTTGGGATTTGGGTCAGCCCCTTGCTCATGACTAAGTTGCTGCTTTCTTGTGTTTGTCAAATCTCTTCTCTTGATTTGACAGCTTTTCTTTCTGTTCTTGTTCCTACCCTGGAGCAAAGCTTCGTTACCATCCCTTTGAATGGATGAGTTGCATCCTTCTACGATTGGCGTGTGGACCTACGTTTTATTAAAAAAAATTCTGTTAGCACTCTGTGGGAGCACAGAGATTTCCACTCTCTGTCCTCCTTCCGCTCACAGCCCTCGGCCTCCTCTAGCCCTTCACTCCTTGACTGCTTCTCTCCTCCTCCCCTTAATTCATTGATTTATTTTTAGGTCGAGGACTGTCCGCACTGCGTAGCAGTGGGAGGAGACCGAAGAATTTATGTTAGTAGAGGGGGCTTGCAACCCGCCCCTCCTCTCCATTGGCTGGCTTCCTAAACGGAGGCCAGCCATTGGAGGAGACGGGCGTCACTCAGTTGAAGCCCCGTCTCTTTCGGATTTGGGGGCGTGTTTTTTGCGTTCTTTCTATCTGTGACGCCATCCTTCACTCAGAACGCAAAAACACACCCCCAAATCCGAAAATGAGCGTGCGTTTCTCCGAGGCATTCCTTCTTCGCCTCGGAGAAAAATGGTTGTCGTGCTCCCTGTCCCTCCCTCTTAGGCCGCGCAGGCCGGCTCCAGGCCTCTCCGTCTTCGCCCGCTTGCCCGAGATCATTCATTTCCTGTGTTCCCAGCTGCCCTCCATCCGCCTGCTGATACTGCTCTCCTCTGACTGAGCTGTGCACCTCCGGAGGCCAGGCGCGGGCGGATTCCTGCGTAGGGGAGCCTCTTGCTGGAGAGCGGCTGTCGGGATAGTTTCAGGGAACAGCCAGCACCTCCCATTTCACAAGTGCGAGCCCCGCCCGCACCAACAAGCCCGAAAAACAAAGCAGCGCACGGGATAGGCAAGGCATGTGCGCCGTGGCTGTGTGACCCATCGCCAGGTAGGTCGAGGCCGCAGCATGGGTGGGCTGGTGTGGGGGCGGCGGGAGGCCTCTGCCGGACTGGGCGCCCCTCTCCCCTGAAGCCGAGCCGCGTTGCACCCACCTGGACATCTGTGGGCCGAGTGGCTCCGCTTTTTCTCTTCTTAATTCTGTTCCCTTTGTATAAACGCCCACCCCGCACCCATTCCCCTTTTGTCACCCACTCCCGAGTCCTCCCTCCCAACTCCTTCCATGACACTGCATGCCCCACCCTTGTGCCTGTTGCACCCGTCCCATTTTTATTATTGTTGTTTTAGTATCCTGTCGTGCTTATCACTCGATGGCCATAGTCTTCTTTCTTTGCCGCTCGTGAGAGGAGTTTCCCTGCTTCATTGCTGCATCGCGCTACAGGAGTAGCTTGCCCACAGACTGTTTCCAGCACCTTTGCCATCGTGAGGAGGGAGGCGTGAGGCCGCAGAGGAGGTGAGAGGCGAGGCCCCGGGACTGCGAGGAACAGCCTCTAACAACAACAGCTGTGTCCTCTTCCCGCGGGAGCCGCGCCCCCTCCCAGTGCCCGCCCCCCTCTGAGTGCTCTTCACTCCTCGCGGCCCCCGCTTCGCGGGAGCCGCTCGTGAGAGGAGTTTCCCTGCTTCATTGCTGCATCGCGCTACAGGAGTAGCTTGCCCACAGACTGTTTCCAGCACCTTTGCCATCGTGAGGAGGGAGGCGTGAGGCCGCAGAGGAGGTGAGAGGCGCGGCCCCGGGACTGCGAGGAACAGCCTCTAACAACAACAGCTGTGTCCTCTTCCCGCGGGAGCCGCGCCCCCTCCCAGTGCCCGCCCCCCTCTGAGTGCTCTTCACTCCTCGCGGCCCCCGCTTCGCGGGAGCCGCTCGTGAGAGGAGTTTCCCTGCTTCATTGCTGCATCGCGCTACAGGAGTAGCTTGCCCACAGACTGTTTCCAGCACCTTTGCCATCGTGAGGAGGGAGGCGTGAGGCCGCAGAGGAGGTGAGAGGCGCGGCCCCGGGACTGCGAGGAACAGCCTCTAACAACAACAGCTGTGTCCTCTTCCCGCGGGAGCCGCGCCCCCTCCCAGTGCCCGCCCCCCTCTGAGTGCTCTTCACTCCTCGCGGCCCCCGCTTCGCGGGTGCCGCTCGTGAGAGGAGTTTCCCTGCTTCATTGCTGCATCGCGCTACAGGAGTAGCTTGCCCACAGACTGTTTCCAGCACCTTTGCCATCGTGAGGAGGGAGGCGTGAGGCCGCAGAGGTGAGAGGCGCGGCCCCGGGACTGCGAGGAACAGCCTCTAACAACAACAGCTGTGTCCTCTTCCCGCGGGAGCATCGCCCCCTCCCAGTGCCCGCCCCCCTCTGAGTGCTCTTCACTCCTCGCGGCCCCCGCTTCGCGGGAGCCGCTCGTGAGAGGAGTTTCCCTGCTTCATTGCTGCATCGCGCTACAGGAGTAGCTTGCCCACAGACTGTTTCCAGCACCTTTGCCATCGTGAGGAGGGAGGCGTGAGGCCGCAGAGGAGGTGAGAGGCGCGGCCCCGGGACTGCGAGGAACAGCCTCTAACAACAACAGCTGTGTCCTCTTCCCGCGGGAGCCGCGCCCCCTCCCAGTGCCCGCCCCCCTCTGAGTGCTCTTCACTCCTCGCGGCCCCCGCTTCGCGGGAGCCGCTCGTGAGAGGAGTTTCCCTGCTTCATTGCTGCATCGCGCTACAGGAGTAGCTTGCCCACAGACTGTTTCCAGCACCTTTGCCATCGTGAGGAGGGAGGCGTGAGGCCGCAGAGGAGGTGAGAGGCGCGGCCCCGGGACTGCGAGGAACAGCCTCTAACAACAACAGCTGTGTCCTCTTCCCGCGGGAGCCGCGCCCCCTCCCAGTGCCCGCCCCCCTCTGAGTGCTCTTCACTCCTCGCGGCCCCCGCTTCGCGGGTGCCGCTCGTGAGATGAGTTTCCCTGCTTCATTGCTGCATCGCGCTACAGGAGTAGCTTGCCCACAGACTGTTTCCAGCACCTTTGCCATCGTGAGAAGGGAGGCGTGAGGCCGCAGAGGAGGTGAGAGGCGCGGCCCCGGGACTGCGAGGAACAGCCTCTAACAACAACAGCTGTGTCCTCTTCCCGCGGGAGCCGAGCCCCCTCCCAGTGCCACGCCCCCTTGGAAGTCTTCTCTATATCAGTAGGGACTGGGCCGCGTACCGCGGGACGCGCGCGGGACGCAGCCCGGGGCTAAGCCCGGGCAAAGGGCGGGCCCTCTGTGGCCCTCCGGGGACCGAGGGAGCCGGGCCGGGGCCATATCCCCTGACAAGTTCTTTCCTTATCTACCATCAGTGCAAGTACTGTGATATATCAAACGGACACTGTTCTGGAAATATCATTCACGTTTGTCTATCTGAATTTCTAAGCATACCCCATAATGCCCTCTAAATTGGTCACCATGGACAATTTCCTAATTAAAAAGGTTGCCCAAATTAACAGTAATAGAAGGGCGTCTCTGGGGTTGGACCTCTCTTCTACCTCTACAGCTACTCTGGAGCAACCACTTATTCCTATAGAGACTTCCCTGTTAGAGGAACCCCCTGTCCCTGTACGCAAGACTATCACTGCAGTTGCTCTAATACATGCGGGCCAGAATGATGAGGATCCTACTGGCCCTGCATCTTTAGGGACAGGTATAGGCTCTCTTGGATTACATGAGCCTGCAGTAAAGGAATCTCCACGCAGATTCAAAAAAGCTCGAGTGAGGCGCAGGGGGAAGCAAGGGAAAATGAGTTCTAAACACCCAGAAGGAGGGGGGGTTGCGTCCGTATCCTCATCAGTTTCTATAGGAAATAGATTAGCTGCTTTTGGTGAGACAGGAGACACTACTGTGCCTAAACGACTCAGTGTTTCTTGCCTCCTGATTGATTTTTCAGAGACAGGGGCTGTTGCCAATGGCGAAAGTGTTGCCAATGGACCTGATATGACTAACAACCAGCCATTGTCCAGTACACCTACTAGTGTATCTGTACTGGACCTACTCACTGGGAACGATAGTATTAGGCTGTCAGGTTCTCCTAAACTCCCTATTGAGTCACCTTCCATGTCCCCTACACCCCCCTTCAACAAGCTAAGAAATGAAAATAGGGAGGGGAAGTCATTGGGAAGTCAAGCACACAAAACACGGGAAGAGGTCGAGATTGTTTCCCTATTAGAAACTGGCGAAACCCCCGGTTGTCAGGAAGCTATGATGGCCAAAATTGTAGATCTTATTAGGGGAATGATGCAACCTCTCCTTGACAGGACTTCTACGATGTGTGCACATCTAGATCAAATTGAAAAAAAGGTTGTACAAAATTCCCTCCTCCTATTAGATCTGCAAAAGGGGATAGGAAACCCTAAGGAAATCCCATTACCAAAAGCGAATCTACCTGTGAAACCGTCAGTAATAGGTCCCCCCTCACCGCAAGTAATAATGACACCAGCACAAATAATATCAAAGTCTAAGCAAAAACCAGTGAAAGAGGGAGGAAGTTCGGCCAGCCCGGTGATTAGATTAATCACCCCGACCCCACTGATAGCCACACCACAATCGGCGGCTCCAGTAGCTAAGGAGCAACCGTCTAAGGCAGGGGGAGGTCAAATTAAAGATGTTAGTAAGGACATGGTAATTACCAAGGCGAAGATAGCTAATAATAATCCCACTGTCCCCCAAAAAACTAAAATTAAAACCAACCATAACATAGACCTAACCCCTGACTCAGCCCCTTATGTTATTGTATTGGCAGGGGTACCGGAACTGCCTGCAGGTAAATGGGAAGACCACGGAGCGTTAAGGAATAAGGTGGTGTTCTGGCTCCGTGATAATAGACCGTTACCTGCCTCAATAAACGGTGAAATTCTAAGTCTAAGGCGCGCTAACTGGGTAGGAGTGAGGCCAAAGGATAAGATTGGTGATGTAATAATCATCAATTTTAAGGATCACAGGGCTGTGAGGCATATCGGGGACTGGTTTGATGTTAGTAGTAGTGATTCAATTTCTACACATCTCCTTTCCTACTTTTATCCCTATGTACCCCCGAAAAGCGCTAACAACTGGGGCAGGGATAGGCAACTTATTAGGAAGCCTGCTCAACAACATCGCAGGTTCGGAAATGCAAGATTATGGGACATGGCTGAGTTGGAGGGAGTACCGCCACCGTTGGGTAATCATGGTTATGTAAATGGTCAAGGTTCCTCCCTCTACACCCAGAGACCAGAGGATTATTATCCCAGAAATGGGTATCTATCCTATCAACACCCCCTCTCAGTGACCATTATCCATTGCATCTGGAACCCAACCTAGATTAGGGAACCACAGAGAATTACTACCAAACATGTACAATTTACCAATCCAAAATCGATACCAGATTTTTTCTGGTTTGGATGGGGTAGATTGACAACAAGCCCAGTTCCCTATAGAATCTTTGGATGGGAATAAGCCCCTGTCTCCAGCTCCAGAAGTGTGCACTAAGGATGGAGTTTCTTTCCCTAATATCATTTCTAATGGTATAGATGCCCCTACTGAATTTTCACAAGCATCTTCCATATTAAACAGGACCTGCGCCTCCGATGGGCTGACACCTTGTGACAGTGTACGTCTGGATCAGGTGCATTCCCCCGTAGGTGTTAATAATAATGGGAGTAGGGGAAAGATAAGTACTGGTCAAGGGCAGGCGAAGAGTACTTTTTGCGAACTGCTCTTTTGGAATGTAGCTGGGCTGAAGAAAAAAATTATTAACCCAGCCTGGGAGTCTGTAATAGGAGGCAAGGATATAGTGGCCCTACAAGAAACATGGACCCAGGACCCAATCCATATAAATGGCTATAGAACCTTTTTTACCCCCGCAGTTGGAGGCCATTTTGGTAGGGCAAAAGGTGGTTTGACTACTTATGTTTCTAACCACCTCAAAATAAAACAGGCCCAATGTCACTTAAACTCCAAATACTTCCAGTTAATAATTCTTAGAGACCTTAAAAGAGCAAAGGTGATTATTATTAATTTTTACAATAATGTCCCGAGGGATGAAATCGTGGTTGCGATTAAGCAACTTAAGGAGGAAGTTCAATTAGAGGTAGACAAAAATGATAAAGAATTAGTAATTTTATGGGGGGGGGGATTTTAACTGTTCACTTTGTACCAAAGGGAGTCAGGGCCTATGCGGCCTAATGACCGAGAGAGATGTGAATCTGACCCACTTCAATCACACTCTAATGGGGGATTTGTTGAATGAGATATTGTTTATGTTTGACTTAGGGTTTGCCAATGAATTAGCATTAAAACCTACACCCTTTGTCCCGACATTTGTTGGTAGAGGTTTGTCCACTATTGATTTTATCATCGCCTCCAGTAACCTTGGCAATAGAGTCGCGACGGTTACTAACATTCAATTGCCCATAAGTGATCATCTTCCCCAATGCCTTAAGATTGTAGATCTCTTCCATGACCCATCTACGGCCGCGCCACCTGTCGAGGCAGCGGTTGATGTGGTTCTTGGGAGACAAAATGGCTATTCACTTAACTGGAGTAAAGTAATCCCCTCGACTTTTTTCAAGAACTCTGGGAGGCGTGCTCTACTAGTTTTTCGATCTGTCTGGGGCATAACTCAAGTGGTGAACAAATAATTGACCACTTTGGCATAATAGCCGAAAACATAAAAAGTAGTTTAAGGGTGGAGTCGAAGCGTAGAGGTAAGGGCCCTAGGAGTTGGTTTGATAATGCATGCACCAGGGCTCTGAAAAATCTAAAATACGCAGTGCATAGAAGCCCCAGGGATACTGGCGAAATTAGATCATGCAGGTTGGCATACAATCAGGCCCTTAAAGCAAGGAAATCTGCATTAAACAAGGAGGCCATTGACTCACTCTGTGAGGCTTCAAAGTCAAAAAACTCCGCTGCATTTTGGAAAGTAATCAACACCCCTTTTCCCTATGAAACCCATAAGGCGCGATTGGAGATCGCTATTACTGAAGACAATTGGGTGGACCACTTCTCTAATCTTTACAAAGCACAGGTTGACCCTCATAGTAGCGATTTACAGATTAGCGGGGCCTTGGAACCAGGTATAAACCTGGTTGTCTCACTTGACGAGGTAATGCTTGCTTTAAGAGCTACTAAACGAGGAAAGGCAGCAGGACCTGACGGGATCCCCGCGGATATATTCAAAGAAAACCCTGAAATCTGGGGTCCTTTGCTGGTACAACTTTTTAATGCGACACTATCAAGGGGGCCAAAGGAGTCTTGGTTTACTTCAGTCATTGTTCCCATTTATAAGAAGGGCGACAGAAACAGTTGCGCCTGTTATAGGCCCATCTCCCTTCTTGATTCT
Organism: Lissotriton helveticus; assembly: GCF_964261635.1. Lineage (NCBI taxonomy): Eukaryota > Metazoa > Chordata > Amphibia > Caudata > Salamandridae > Lissotriton > Lissotriton helveticus. The sequence continues at coordinate 748,487,287 of NC_136069.1, read as the reverse complement.
TCAATCAAAATCTTGGGTCGAATAGTGCTGGCAAGACTCCAAAGCTGGGCGGAGGAAAACGAAATTATGAGTGACCTTCAATTTGGTTTCCAAAAAGGGATTGGCACAATCGAACAAGGCTTAAATTTGATGCTACTGCAACACAAATATATAAGGATCAAGTCGGAACGCTTGTATTTTACTTTTGTGGACCTTTCATCAGCGTTCGACTGTGTGTCGCACACCAAACTATGGGCAGTTATGAAAACCTTGCGGGTGGACACGATTATCATCTCTTTCTTGAGGGAATTGTACAGTGGAGCCACAGCTTCTGTTCGCTACGGCAGGGGGGGCGAATGCTCCAGACAATTTAGTGTGGGCCGTGGAGTGCGCCAAGGATGCGTTTTAGCACCATTTCTATTCCTGCTTTACATTAATGGGCTTGAGCATCACCTGCTGCATGAGTGTGGGGATATGCCTAGAGTGGGGAGGAGGGCAATCCCCGCACTAATGTATGCGGATGATGCCGTGCTTATGGCACGCACTCCCCGGGCTCTGCAAAAACTAGTAGTAAGCTTCGAGAATTTTATGCTTAATCTAGACCTGCTAGTTAATTGTAGCAAAACTTTCACAATGAACTGTGGTCCCAAATCAGGTAAACCGATGAAACGAATGATTTTAAACAACGTTCCACTAGACAATACCCCAACTTTTTCGTATTTAGGTATTTTATTCCATGAGTCAGGTTCCTGGACAAGTGCCATCAAGGCGAGAACCCTTTTATTTATGAAAACTATCATGGCTTTAAAGAATTTTGTAAGAAAAATGGGCAGGAAGCCGATAAAAGAAATGATAACCATTTACAAAGCAACATGTGTGTCGGTGGCTATGTACGGCTCAGGATTGTGGGGGTACTCAAATGTTGATCCAATTCAGGTTGTGGAAAACAAATTCTTGAGGGAAGTCCTTGCTGTTCCACAGTGTGTGGCCACTTTTAATTGTCACGCTGAACTTGCCCTGTCTCACATAACTGACATTATTAAAATTCAACCCATCCTGTTGTGGCACAGGGTATGGACCACAAATGAATGTGTTATGAACCGGGCTCTATTACAGGACACCCTCAATTTGGATCATGTGGAGAGATCACAATGGTTGGGCTATGTTAAGAGCTTTTTGACTGAGATTGGGTGCTATTCTTATTATTCGGATCCATCAACAATGGATAGCACCTCAAGGCGCTCACTGAAGGCCCGCTGCCTGGTTCATCTTGAAGCTAAAAGGAGGAGAGTTGAATCCCTAAAACATTCAGTACAGTCACATCTCCTGACCTTATGCGAGGTTAAGTCTGTACAGTCATATCTATCCCTGCCCATGACAAACTATGATCGTTTTCTTTTAACTCGATTCAGATTTTGTATATTTTTTAGATTGGTGTCACTTCCAAAAATGAACTCATGGACACGTACTTTGCCTTTCTGCCCATGCGATGTCACCTCACAACAATCGGACATCCATATCCTTTTCTTTTGCAGATTCTATAGTGCCTTACGCAGAGAAATCATAATCCCCTTTTTAAAAGAAATGAACTTTACCAGATGTCGCCCAGCCTTTTTAGAACTCCAGAGAATGGACACGGTTTTATCTGTATCTGTGGTTTTAAAATTTTTAAAGAGTGTTTTTAAATTACGGAAATATATGATAACAGAGATCTGACAAATGTCTAGTTCTCTTTCCGTTTTTAGTATCTGTCTTTTTGGTCCTCGTTATTTGAACTTACTCTAAGAGCTGCAATTATTGTAATTTGTTTTGATGTTTGTTTCTTTCTTGGTTATCTGTTTTTAACCAAATAAAGATCATTGAATCTGAATCATAGTCTTCTTTATTTTCGGGGGCGTGCACAGTAACCCTGGAGGGGAGAGTCACAGACATGCCATCTGGCAATCCCGGCCGCACTCAACAGGGATCACCATTCTTCGTGTTGCTGCCCCGGCGCGTGTTTCAAGTGTTGTCAGCCATCCAACCCCTTTTCTTAACTTTCCAATTTTGTGTCGTACAGAAGCTCAGGCCTGAGACAATCAAAATTACATGTTCCTTTTGGGGTGGTATCTTGGGGTGTTCATTATCACATGCCACTGAACAGCCCCCACCTCCCCCTCTCTAAAAGGGGTGTCCCAGACGCTTGTGCACAAACATTATGTGACCTGCCTATTCATTTTGGCCCTGCAAATAAGCGGTGTGATTCGAATTTTAGTGTCGGGTTTCTTACATTGTATACAAATATTTCTGGAACCAAATACTACATTCTCGTTGGAAATGTTCTCATTAACAGAAGGAAATGAAACTTTAGTTTCAAGCCAGTAAGAGAATCTTTTCAATTAAACTGCAGCAAAATGTGAATTATTTTTAAAACGAGCGCGTGTTCTCGCAAAAGCTCACTTAGCATGTGTGTTAACTATAGTCCCTGGAGTTTGCTTTTCCGGTTCGAGATAGAGAGTCCTGTAATGTACTTGTATTTATTGCTCCCGCTGTTCGTCCCTGCACTGACATCAGTCCATCGTTAGATGCCGTGAGCTTAGGGGTTAGGTGTTCACCCAGTGTTAACTACCCTTCTAGGCCGCAACTTCCCACCTTAGGTAGGCAAACAGTACAGTGCCTCCAGGTACCCTGCCACTCGCATAGAGCCCCAGCCATTCAGTAAACAGGTCTCTAAGTGGTGCAGCCCCTCAGACTGCGTAAGGTGTGAGCACCGTCATAACGCTCAGAGTGTCATCAACTGCACACATGTACATTAGTGTGGGTGGAAATGTTCCTCCCCAGAGTCACACCAGCAGCTGCAACCTGTGTATCTCTCAACTTTACTCACTGTCGTTAGCTGCTTAGTTTTCCTTTATGCTGTTTTTTGTTGCTACTTTTACAAAAAAAAGTTATTTCTGTGCTTTTCTTTCTCTTTTTTTGTCTTGAGAAACTGCTTTTTAAAGAATTCTAGCCATTTCCTTCCCATGGTTTTAGAGCAGGGATGTTGTTATAGGCTCTGAAGGTCGCCACGAACAGTTTGCCTTTTGACCGAATCGAAATTTTGTACACATGCCTTCTGATAATATAAATTTAAGCACTCTCTGTACTTTACCCATGTAATAACATACTCCTTGCTAACTTTGTATTAGTCAATTTAGCCCAGGATGCTATACATCGGAGTTTTTGATAAGTAATTATGAAGGCTGAGTAACATATGTTTAGCTGTCTTTAATTTTAGGACACGAGAGGGCGGAGGTGAGGAAGGATTCTTCCTGTAAAAAAATCTGAAAAGAATGAGATTGTTTGGTCACACATCTAATGACATGCCATTTATTTGTGATTTAAAAAAAAAAAAAAAAATTCATGAGCAATGCCAATAGCTCTACCTTTAATAATGCCGAGACCATTGCATTGTAAATGCTTGTTTATATTTGTTTTAAAGTATTAAAAAAAAATCTCAAATGGCTGCCAGTGAGTCACCATTAATACACACACATGGGTGGCCGTAAAAGAATGCTTTTTTTGTTTTGGAAAACATATTCCAAGATGGAAACTAATGCACGCACGTCGTGCCACACCAGCAGCAATCCTGTAATGTTTTTTCTCATAACGTAAAAACATTCCAAGATGGTCGTCCATATGTGCACAAGTGATTATGATACAAAAGCAGCTATTTTGGGTTTGTTTTTTGTTATTGCCAATGTAAACAAGTATTGGCAAAACTAACATCTCAGAAATAGCCATTTAAAGGCAATACTGATTCACACTAGCAATGCTGGTTTTCTTTGGAATGTTACTAATTAAGTGTTAGAAAGAGGATCTAACTCCATTGGCCAGAGAGCTCTAAATTAATTAACACTTTGTGTACTGCCTATCACTACCATCTAAATTAAGTCAAACGTCTATATGCTGAATATTAGTAATGCTAATGTATGATAAAGCAAAATATATTTCCTCACATTGGATTTTTGGTACACATACTCAGGACTAGAAACAAAAGGAGGGTGGGCACAGCTGAGTGCAGTTTCAAGCGCGAAAATTCACCCAGAACGTGGTTGTGGGACACCATTTATTTTTTAAGCAGCACAGCAGCTGCCCTGAAACCGCTTTAAAGTCTTTCCAAGAACAGAACCTTCTAAGATACCAGACACATTGACAGTGGAGCAAAATATTACATGTTTGTGTTGTAGTGTATAAACAGTATGATACTCAGCTTTGTCATTCCAGTGCTCACCTAGCTCCTGTTGGACGCCACATGCTTCGGTGATCACTTGCCAGGTAAATGCTATAGTCACCTACAACCCACTCTGGAAACAAAGGCAGTCCCTCATTGAACAATTGATGGCTTTGCCATCTAGGAAGGAATTGGGACATTTTGTCAATGTCATCAACTGGCTGAGGACCAATCTGCTTGGCACCACACACCATGTGCTTTCAAGTCAGCTAAAAACGATTTTAACTGTCATGCTGCCTTTTGGTACCACAAGCACTGGCCCTGCAAAGTATTTGATCAAATCTCACTACCGGACCTGTGACAAACAGTATTGGTTCCATGAGTCTTGTGTGTTCAGGCCAATCCATTTATTCAAATGGCAATCAAGAGGGTTGTCTGAAACGTAATAATCTTATTGAATGCGGTCATGTACAGATTACAGGACAGGAGGCATGTGGTTTATTGAAAATAATAATTCCCCACAATTCATTTTGCTCTAATTAAAGACTAGAAGCTATTAAAGGAGAAAAGAGACCGCTATATACTACACTCCAGGTAAAGAAAGAATTTCAGTTAGTGAGTGTATCTTTTTTAAGTTGAAAATGGGGAAATGACTGTGGGAAAAAGGTTCAGGCATTTACATATTGATTGGCAATTATCTGTAGAAAGGAAAACACCCAATATGCAAGTCCTTCTAAAACCACCACGCTCATTCACTCAAAGTGAAGAGTACATTAGTAAAGAAACAAGCAATAACGACTGGCATTACTGTTTAACACTGGTGGGCAAAATCATGTGGCATGTATGAAAAATAATATTTAATATGATAGCAAAATATACGTCAAACTATGGATAATATCCATGATAATGTAGGTGACAACTATAAACATCATTTTGGACAATGATGTACATTATTGGTCGACCATGGATGGGTATGATGGAATACCAATAAACAGTATTTTGTCTATTCATTTACACTATTTTCTCGTGCAAATATGGCCATATTGTAAGACCTAAGAATGTTACAGAAAGCGGGGACTGTCTTCTTGAATACACTGCATGTGTGTAATTAAACATAAAGAAAAAGTACAACGACTTACATGTTCCAGATGACGTTACTGTATAGCTCTGACATGTACTTACCATCACAAAACACAATAAAAACGTGTTTTTTTTAAAAACTGTTTTCCATATTTTCTGATTGTCAAGAAATTTGTGATGACTGTGCTTTATTTATATGCCTATTATGGGAGTAGTTTGTACGCATATTAAGCACAGATTTCAGTAAATCTTATAGAAGTTTCATTGTGCTGCGTTTGGGCAGTCAGATACCATTTGTAATGCACCTATAGCTTTTTTCTGAGCTATTTAAGTGGTTTGGAATTCCCAACACCTACATTTTATGAATTTCCTATAAAATAACAAAGGGCCTAATTACGACTTTGGTGGTGTGGGAGCAGGCCGCTTGGCCAGCACCCCGCTCCCACACTGCCAAAGCCATACTGCCACTGCCTGCCACATTAGGAGTTTCTTCATGTCTGACAGGTGGTGCTTTGGCGGTCTCACAGCAGTGCCCATTAAAAAGGCACCGCAATGGAAGTGACAAAGCCGTTCCTGCACGGCATGGACTGTGCAGTCCATGCCGTACAGGAAAGGGGGTGATTGAACACAGGGGGCACAACATGTGCCCCCCTGCAGGCACCCAAGCTGTTGAATGAACACAGGGGCATAACATGTGTACCCCTGCAGGCACCCAATGGCCCTGAGCAATCAGGGAGCCCTGTAGAGCCACCTTTCTTTCCTCACCGCCACAGTTTCATGGCGGCCTCACCGCCATGAAACTGTGGCAGTGAGGAAACTCCTAATATGGTCGGTGGTGCCCTCTTCCCGCAGTTGGACCATGATCCCCGGCGGCTGCAGCGGGCCTGTTGTGGTCCCTCCGCCATAATCGTAATACAGTGGGAGGAGCGCCAGTCTGGCGGTCCAGGGACCGCCACCACGGGTTCAAACTCGTAAACAGCCCCAAAGCCTGAATTACTATCTTGGGTCATCTTCAAGTCTGAATACTCTATTGCAACCCGAACTTCCAAGGAGTCTTGCTGAGAAGAACCATGAGAAGGTCAGTTTATTTCCAAATCTGGGGTGGGAGGACGGTAAAAAGAAATACTGCAGTGCCAGAACTTTTGCCTTTAGTTGGATATTTTAATGGATTCTACGAATAAGTTATGATCTAAAAATTATCTGAAAGTTGCACTATTTTCTAATATTTAGCAAATGTGTTTTAGGTATGATGAGCAGGAAGACCTATGCACTGCTTCAAAATGTTATCAGATTTAACCAATTATGGCACGGGAAGCCCTATACAGAAATGGCTTCATTGTTAATTTTTACAAGTCTTCTTTAGGGAGCAGCACCTCTTCTTAAATGGTTAAAACCCAAATAAGATTTTAATAATAAGTTACAACACAAAAAAGTTTGTAAGTTCACAATTTTCCTTGGTTTTTGGGAACTCCTTTTAGATCAGACACCCAATACACATTGTATCTAAAATGCATTATTATGAAGGAAAGTCCTAGATTTTACTAAAGACATGGGGGAAACGGACATATTTGTTACTCCTTTTTAGGTCGAACCTGGGCATCGCATGCACTGCTCTACGAGGCATGCTGTATTCAGGTATGACTTGAAGCTCCGCTCACTTTCTGCCCATCTTTTTAACTGGCGCCTGTCACTGTCCTTGGTAAACTGTGGCTTTTCATTGGTCAATAGGCTTAGTAGTCCCTCCTTAGTACCGCCTTGTCTCATCTTGTAACCTACCATAAGGACTGGCCCTCTTACGTGTGTTGTTACTGTGTAGACTTTAATTACACCCACTGAAGCACTATTTTCTTTAATGACATTCTCCTGCCTGCCGTTGCAGGCCAGACATGCTCTCAACTGCTTTAAACAGCACGTGACTTTCTTTATGCGGCCCTCGTAGTATTAATGGTTTGTTTTATTAAGCACTGCAACATTGTGTTTTAACTTTGAATATCAATAATGAAAGTGCAGCATGGGGCACTTTTACAAAAGTAAGTAAGAAGTATGGCACAATACTATTGTGAAATCCTGATATTGATGAAATTCTTACAGTAATAACCATCCAGAGCACAGTTTTAATTTATAAATCACTGATGGAAGTTATTGACATAGAAAAAGGTATTATATACCAAGTATTGAAATGCATATATTATAGAGGTTTTATTTGTATCTCACCTCTAGGATGTCCCAGAGTTTCAACCAACTGTAGAGAGTTGGAAATGCAGAGATTGTCAGAACTACAGTGAGTGTCGGAGATACACATTTAGGTCATATTAGGCATAGAGTACTGGAATTTAAGAGATATTATACTAAAAGAGTTCATTCTTGTTTTATATATCCTGCTTCTGCAGAGCAGGCTGAACCCAAATGCCATAAGAACAGGCAAAATGAAGACATCCAGCTCTCTGTTGCCCCACTCCTCTTCCTCGATTCTACCTTTGGCCAGCATTGTATTCCTTGCGCAGTTGTCATATGGTTCAAGGAAGCTATGATATTAACAACGCTCCTGCTCAATCTAGCTGGCCAAACTAGTGCAAACCTGACAAGTAGGAGGTCAAGTACCACAGATACATGTGGTAAGGGGTCTGGTCAGGAGGTTGGCTGTAAATGACAGACTTCTTACTGTCACAGGAAGCAAAGTTACTGGTGGTTGCAGGTGGGGCCCACTGCCACTCATTTTGGGAGACCGGGCTTATTTTTCACCCTTAAACTATGACCCAAAACTAAAGAGGATAGGCAGAAAAGGGAAAAAAGAAGAAGTAGGGCGAAGATAGGAAAACTGAAACAAAGAGAGAAAGAAAGAATGAAAAAGAACCTGCAAAAGTGATATAAGGGGACATGGATGTATGGTAGTAGCCGAAAGACGCAAGAGGGTTAATGAAGACTATAGCAGTCTCTGTATTCTCAAACCTGTCATTCAGGAAACACCAGAGGCAGATTTCTGTGAAAAACTTTGGGCCTGGCACTTTCTTAAATTAAGTACTAGGAGCACCTCAGATAAAGTGACTCCCTCTAAGCATATCACCCATACGGACACCAGACCTGTGCTTTCTTTACTGGGGACATTATTTCCCAACTTTCACAGGGCCCCTGGAGGCGGCACTGCAACCCTCTGCACCTGAGCCTGCCCATAGCACTATAAAGAGCCTGCACTTCTCCCGTCGAGTAGAACGCACACAGGCTACACAAGGAAGAAGCCTGGGCCAAAGGCAGGCCCATCACGCACCCATCAGAGTCAGAAAGATGCAGGGCAGGTCCACCACCCTTGGCCCTGCCATCCAGTGCCAGGGTGAGCAGTCTATCTGTGGCCCCATATGGAAGCTGGAGCGCCTACAAGCATTGCCTCTGCACAACCAAACAATCTGAATCTTCGTGAGCATCTACTTGTGTGTGGTGAAACAGTGGACTTTGGTTGGCTGTGGTGAAAGAGGGGGAGACTGTACAAACCCCGGTCGCTGTAAGGAAAGAGATGCATAAACAGGGTTGTCGACTAAAGCCCTGTGATACGACGTGCTGACTGACCTCTTGCCGCCCCTGTACCAATTGACAGCCTAGGCCCATGCCTATCTATACTGCCTTGCCCCCTTGCCCTTTGCCTCTAATCATTGTACGTACAATTGGCATAGGGCATAGTAGAGCCCCCCAGCATTAGGGTCTAAGATGGGGAAGCGGAGGCCAGGAGAATGTGTGTCTAGGATTAAAGTCAAACACAACCCTGGATGGGTTTATTCAAATAGCAGTGGGCTTGATCAACAAGGAGATTGACTTGGTGGAGCACGGCCTATCCCTGCCACCTAGATCCACCAGGCCCTCCTGCAGGCCATCACCAACAACTGTCTGCACTCCTGCCTGCACTCTTGCCACAGGGCCAGCACAATCACGTTACCCAGCACACTGAGGTTTGCCAGAAGATGAAGGCACTAAAAGGAACACCTGAGGAACGAGAGGGGGAGACCCCGAACCCTGCCAACCATGTGCCATGCCTGGAAAGCCCGCTGCATCTAAAATTCATAAGGGGCAAATGGAAGAGAGGGGCAATGCTAAGAGACTATGCCCTGAGACTCAGGCGGGGGGGGGGAGGAAATGTGGAGTGGGCCGTCGGGTTTCACACAGGAAGAAATGCAGGCTCAGTGTGACAAGCAGCTGCTAGGTGTAAAAGAAGAGTGCTCAGAGCCTATCTTTCAGCGGGTGGGTACAATTGAATCTTAGATTTGTTTGTTGAGGGTTGTACCAATTCCAAAATACCTAACACCTGAACCTGACCAACAGTCTCGAAATCTACTGAGAAAAGGCTGCATTAGGGGGCAAGGAGTGTAACCAGGAGGCCCTGAGAGTGCACCAGCAATTGAAGGGCAGCACCAATCCCCCCAGTGAAATGAGAGTTCCAGGGGCAGGGCATGGGTTGGTAGGACAAAAAGTGGGTGGCAATGCGGGAGGGAGCATGAGTGGGATGGTATCTGTAGAAAGACCTGTAGCATTGGGACAGGGGGATATCACACTGAGGTTACCCCCTGAGGCCTGCCTGTATGTAGCCATAGTGTCCAATGTCCCACGCCTAGCAGAAAGTGCAGAGGAAATATTTGTGCAGCTTAAAAACAAAACATTGCAATGGCTATGCTCACAGGTTGTATTTTCTTATGTAGATGCATGCCACATTTTGATGGTTAGGAGAGTTGCTTGGGTAAGACCTTTGCCTAAGTCCTACAGGGGTGATTGTGTCTTTGTAAATTTTGGGACCAAGCGGTTGTTCATTGTTTACTTACCTCTACCTCTAGTGCTCGCCCAAACCAGTCGGGATCTAACATCGTTGTGCAACCTCTGGGCTTTTTCTACCAGCATTTGAGTGAGAGGAATTGCCTAGATTGGCAGTGGCCAAGAACAGGGCAGTATAGTAGACCCCGGGGAGCAGATGCTAGCCCATGCACAACTTTCCACCATTAAACCCTCCTTCTCCCCCTGAACCAGGATAGCCACAAAACAAAAGGGAGGGAGGGAGGGCATACAACCCACAGAAGCAATGCCTACCCCATCTAGATTGATGTGTACTGTGCAGGAAGGGCACCTGGGTATTATGGGTGATGTGATTGATCTTGATATTGCCAGACCAGTAATGCCTCTGCCTCATTTAGAAAATTCGAGGGGAAATGAGTGCCTGGACCATTGGGTCAACTCACAGTTTCACCCCAGTATCTCCTGCTACGTTGGAATATCGCAGGAATCAGGGGTAAGGTAGGAGATCTACAGTGGGTACTTTTGTGGACATCTGCCTCTTTTAGGAAACATGTGCGGTCGAGCAGGTGAATACGTGTGGATTTAGAAGCTACTATATCCTGGTGAAATCAAGTGCTGACCGACCCTCCGTTGGGCTCTTGGTGTTGGTCTGGGCCCCTGCACCTGGATACCCTGGATGTCAAAGCACTGTTTTTGACAGGGCCCAACTTAGCTCCCCTCATACTCCTAAACATCTCAATCTAAAGTACTACATCTTTTGGCTAGAGTACTAGGGGACTATGTAAATTCCCACTGAGTGATCAGGACTCCATGCCGGAGATTACTGAGGCTATTCCGGAGGGCTATACCATACTGAGGTTAGATAGACCCATAGGCAGAGGTGGGGGAATAGCCATTGTAGCCAAACAGGGCCTCCAATGTCTACTGGAACATATTAAAATTGAGGGTAGCGAAGCTGGCTCCTTTTCCATCTCGGTCAGTGGTAACTGTACCCTGAAAGGACTTTTAATCTACCGGCCTCCCGGCTCAACAGCGAGATTCAGTGAGAGCCTAGTTGAAGGCATCACGGAGGCTGCACTGCGAGCCAATAAATACTTGGTATTAGGGGATCTCAATCTCCATATAGATGACCCAAATGATAAGACGGCCAGGGATTTCGGTCAAGTGATGACTGGCCTCCAGTTTGAGCAAAAAGTCAAGAGGCCCACACACCAACTGGGACACCTCCTGGACCCGATTTTTGCAAACTGGGACCAAGTGGAAGCCCATGACCCCGTACCTATTCCATGGTCAGATCACCACCTTATACCCTTTACGATCCACATGCAGGGAAAGCGCCCGGCAGAACCTTCTGCGGATAAATATCCGAGGCGCAGATGGGCGGCCTTCTCTCAAGCTAAATTTAATCAGGCGCTCACAATGAAGGGCAACCCAGGGGGAGAAGGAGTAGAGGAAATTAACACCAACCTGACCCAGCGGATTACGGAGGCCCTGGATCTGGTGGCCCCACTGGGCATGGCAAAGGTGGGGGGCCGTGTGCAAAAAACAGCACCATGGTATAATGAGGAGGTGCGAGCGGCCAAAGTAGCTTGCAAACGTGCAGAGAGACAATGGAGAGCAGCACTTACTGCTCACGCCAAGACAGGGTATATAGAAAACAGGCGCATCTACCACAGATTGATTAGGAAGGCCAAGACTACATACTTTGGCAAGAGGATTGAAGGAGCAGAACACTCCACTAGAGAATTATTCTCAATTTATAAGTCCCTCTCAGTAGGCAAGCCTGCAGTGGTGCCCAAGGAGCTCTGCTCGGCGGAGGGCTGTGACCGCATAGCAGAGTTTTTTGCTAACAAGGTGGCGACGATATACGCTACCTTCCCTCAGCAGGTTGGTGACAGCCCTAAGTCTGTGGATACGACTAAGATAAAAGGAGATCAGTGGTTGACCACCTTTTCTACCCCGTCTACTGAGGAACTTATCCACATCTGCGGGACCATTAAATCCGGCTCTCCAAAAGACCCCACTACACCCAGGCGGCTGATGGGGAGTTTGCAGGTATTGGAACCATATATCCGCCATCTATTAGATGCCTCCTTTGAGACGCAGACTGTTCCCATTGCCTGGAAACAAGCAATTGTACTTCCTCTGCAAAAAAAGCCAATGTAAGCTTTAAAAAACTAGAAAATCTCCGCCCCATCTCTCTCCTGCCGTACATGGCGAAGGTTGCGGAAAAGATTGTTAATCACCAACTGATGAAGTTTGTGGAGGAGGCCTCCCTGTTCCATGACTCTCAGTTTGGCTTCCGCCCCCGCCACTCGACGGAGTCAGCCCTCCTCATGGCGGTAGAAGCCTTGCGGCAGGGGGTGGATGAAGGCCAAACTATGGCCTTGATCCTTCTGGACCTGAGCGCTGCATTCGACACTGTAGCACATTCCATCTTGCTACAGTGTCTGAGTGATGGAGGGGTAACAGGTGCAGCGCTTGGTTGGATTAGATCGTTCCTGTCTGACAGGTGCTTTCGGGTCCGCCTGGGCGACTGCTACTCAAAGGAGATGGGGCTTGGACAAGGTGTACCTCAGGGGTCATCCCTGAGCCCGACCTTGTTCAATCTCTATGTCTCCCCTCTAGCGACAATTGTTGAAAAATTCGGGCTGCGTCTGGTGTCATACGCCGACGACACGCAGCTGGTCATCTCCCTCTCACGCGCGCCCGGTCTTGCGGCGGACATCTTCAGGGACTGCATGCAAGAACTGGCTACCTGGATGTCCGCCAACTGCTTGAAATTGAATGGCAACAAGACCGAGGTGCTCGTGGTGGGGGGCGGACCGGCGGCCTGGTCGTCGGCGTGGTGGCCACCCTGCCTGGGAGAAATGCCTGTTCCCTGTCAGGAGGTAAGAAATCTTGGCATGTGGCTGGATGCGGATTTAGCCCTGGGCCCTCAGATTGGCCGGGTGGCAGGGGTGTGCTTCGGTGTCCTGAGAACTCTAAGGAAGGTATTAGATCTCCTTCCTATTGCAGCTCGCAGGACACTGGTGCATGCCCTTGTAACGTCGTGCCTGGATTACGGCAATTTGCTGTATCTGGGGGCGACGGGAAAGGGCATAAACCGCCTCCAGGTGCTGCAAAATGCAGCGGCACGCCTGGTTTTGAGGCTCCCTAAGAGGTCTCCCTCTAAAGCAGCGCTTCAGGCATTACACTGGCTCCCGGTTGCGAAAAGGGTAGAGTTCAAAGCTCTCTCTACTTGCCACCGCATTCTGAGCGGTAAAGCCCCGGCTCCGCTGCAGACTCTGGTGGCCTGGTATGAGCCTACGCGCAGTCTTCGCTCCTCCCGCACCGGGCTACTGAAGGTTCCAAGAGTAAGGAAAGCTCGTATGGGAGGGAGATCCTTCAGGTACCTTGCGCCTAAGCATTGGAATGCCTTACCTCTGGATCTACGGCTGGAACCGTCCGAGACCTTGTTCAGAAAAAGGCTAAAAACTCACTTGTACAGCAGGTAGACGTTTTGTGGGTGGTTGGGGCTTCTATTTCCACTTACCATAGCGCGGGGACACGCCGGTGCGCGTAACCAGGCGCTCTACAAATGTCCAAATAAATAAATAAATAAATAGGGGAGGATTTTAATTTGACATTAGAGCCAAGCAGCTTGGGTAGTGATTTGAGTAGAGCGGAGAACCTTGAGTGGGGAATTCCAGATCTAGTCACCTCTCAATCTAAAGGGAGGCCCCTTTCAGGAGCAGAGCTCCAGGTTGTGGCCCTTGTCATTGCCCATGGATTAGGGCATGTAACAGACGTTCCTTATCAGACAAACTTCTGGCACCAACTTTTAGAAGAGGGACCTACCAGAGTATAATTGATTACATCCTCCTAGATGTAAGAATGTAGAGCAATTTGGATGATATGATTGTTGTGGAAAAAGGAGAGAGTGACCACAATCCATTGATGTTAAGGCAAAAAAATGTGATGAGCATTTCTAGAGACACAGATACGGACAAGGGTCATGGGCACTTTGTAGCTATAAACAACAGAAGGAATGTGGGAAGGGAAGTGGTAAGTGCCTAGCCAGAGCGACTTGGGGCCCTGTACTCAATTTTGGCTACCCACATGGAGAGAATGTATGTGAATTGGGAAAATAATGACTTGGTCCTGGCCGAGCACCTTGTGGCCTTTGACAAATTGAGAAGTGTTCTAACTAAAGAGATGGGGGCTCCTAAAGCACCAAGGGTTTAATGACCAGTGTAAAAAAGCCAAGTTAGACCTCTTGCAGGCTATATAAAGAGGGGACCTCCAAGCCACCAGGAATTGTAGAGAGAATTACCAGGCAACTGTGAGAGCAGCTTAACTAGAATGGGACGAGGATATGTGGGCGTACATAATAGATGCCGCAGTCAATAATGACCAAAAAATGTTCTGGCCTTTAGACAGCAGGAGTGAAGGGAACTTGGGTAAACCAACTGAACCTTCTATCCTCCTGAATGAGAGGGTTGCACACTTTGGGAGATAGTATGCCCCTGTTGTGGTTGATGAGAGACAATTTGATAGTGGGGATGTGCCACATAGATCTAATCAAATGCAGTATCGGGTAATCTTCTCCTTAGGGGAGACTGAGCATGCTGTGGACTCATTTAAGCCTGGGGAAGACCCAAGTCTTGATAAAAACCCGACTGATGGAAGGATATTGGTTCCCTGTATTAATGTGGTTTTCAATGCTATTGCAGCAGTGGGGGTGTTCGCCCCCTCCTGGAAGGGGGCGAAGATAGTGCCAATATTTAAAAAGGAGGACCCCTGTGCCTTCCAACTACCGTCCAGTTAGTCTCCTAGTCAACCTCCCAAAAATATTCTGTAAACAGTTGTTGGAGAGGTTGTTAGACTGTGTGACAAAAATAAAATTCTTACTAACCTTCAGGCAGGTTTTAGGCAGAAGGTTAGTGCTGTAGGCCAAGTCTTTCGGTTCCTCCTGGTCACATAGAAGGTGGTGGACCTGGCCAAGAGTGACCTCTCTGTGGCGTTCATTGACCTGCACGCAGCCTTTAACCTGGTCCCTAGGGGGAAGCTTTAGGAAGTCTTTCAGGGACTAGGTTTTCTGTCTGATCTTCTCCTTCTGATTAGATTGCTCAATGAGAGGAACTTTACGAAAGTAAGGTGTGGGGTGAAAGGAAAGCTGACTAATGCCTTCCCTGTCAACTAAGGTGTTCAGCAGGGGTGTGTCCGCGCACCAACCCTCTTTCTGTTTTACATCAACAACTGCATCACAGGCTGTCTGAATGATTCCCCTTCCTTGGCGGGGCTAAGAATACCAGCAATCCTCTTTGCAGACAATAAGTTGTTGTTGTATAAGACTAGGAGAGGGGTGCAACATCTGGTTGATATTTCAAAATCTGGTTGATATTTTTTATCAACTTTGTAGAGACTTTGGCCTTGAAATCAACACCTCTAAGACCAAATATATGGTGTACTCCAAGAAAGGTAGGGCGAAAGGGGTTATCAAGGTGGGTGTCGATGAAAAGGGTGCAGAAGTCTGATTATCTAGGCATCAGGCTAGATGAGACAGGGTCATGGAACCCGCAGTTTTTAAAAAGTACACTAATTGTGAAAAATCGGGCAGGTGTCATAAAAATTTGCAAAAAATGGCCTGGACTCCTGCCCACCCAGCAGTAGAAATGCCAGGGGCGCAGCACTTTACTGAGAGGAATTATGGGATTACTCCAACACTAGTCCCCTGACGACAGAAGAAAATAACTTTTTCAGAGGACTGTTGGGTCTAGGAAAGGGTACACCACTGGTTCCCCTCTGCCTAGACGTAGGAATCCACGAGTTATCAACAGTGCTTTAGCTAGAACCCCTGTTGTACTGGATCCGAGTGCTGAGTACCAATAAATTGTGCCATCTCAAGGAGGGTTTGAGGGATGTTATCTTGGCAAACAGGGCAGGGAGAGTCAGTTGGTTAAGGGTGCCCAAAAATCCTGGCTGGATGTGGGCCTAGGGAATTTCAGGAGTGAGCCCCCAGGCCATTCGGGGGAAAGATGATAGAAGAGAAAGTTAGCCGTCTTAGAGATCACAATGTATCGGTAGGGAGTTTGACAAGCGCGTTCCTCCTTCATAAGTCTGTGTGTGAGGGCAAGGAGTTCTTGGACATTATACGCCTGCCCGGGCATGAACACTATACCTCCAATTTAGAGGAGGGTGTCTTCCCGCAGCACTCTTTATTGTAAAGGGGAGGAAGGCAAGCCAGGAATCTAAGCGCTGTCCATGCTGCCAAATTACCTGCGAAAGTGACGATTATGTGCTGTTTTTTTGTCCCCTCTAAGCGAAACCAAGGTCAAATGGATTGTCCCCATGTGTAGAATTTTCTGTCTATTGATGAGGGAAGAGGCATATAGAATATGCAAAAGTGACATCACCTCGATTGTGGTGGTGGCTGCCTCCCAATATCTGTTTTCAGCATGGATAATCTGAACAAAAGTGTTAAAGGCCGTACAAAGCTAGGTTGTGAAGCCCTTTTGCGATTATAGTTCGTTGATTTTTTTCTGTATATGGGTTATTAACACTTTTATTGCTGTTTTATGTGCTTTTATCTTGCTTGGAACTGCTTTTAATCGATGTGTTTCTGATTATGTAACAATTGTTTCACAATATCAAATAAACGACAGGATAAGAAATCACCCATCCAAAATCAACTCTAATTGACATCAATATTGCTGTTGTTTGCACAGTTAATCAAGAACAATAGAGTAAAATGTTATGGGATAGAAGCTAGCATAAAACACTAACATATATGTAAATAACTGTTGGATGTTACGAAACATTAAAACATCAGTGTAGTAGCCTGCTGTAAACACTATGAGCAAGAGGTTGTGGAAGTTCATCAATACAATTACAACCTCTATACAGAGATGAACATCTTAGTATAGTGAATTTTCCTGCACCATTATGCACAACCGGATACAATAATCTGCAGAGTCCCTTTAAAGTAGGCAGACATGTGATTTTATGGTAATGATATTACTCAATGCTTATTATGTGAAAGAATAAGTGCCAGTGCCCAAAGTTTTGGCCAGAAGCCTGCAGCTGGTACTGAATGCAATAGCCATTTAGTCTTGATTCTACCTCACGCCACCTTCTTCCACCAGAAGATACTCCCTGACCCTTTATCTCACTGTTGCATGTTATTTTTCACTCCTCCTCTCTTTCTTTGTTAGCATGGGCATTTTAATAAAATGATTTACCTTCTGGAACGCTTTGCCATCTCAATGCAAGAGATTGAGAAATAACTCTACCTATACAGCTATCATATAAGGTAACAATAAATACCTACGTTTTATTAAATATACATATAAAGTAATGTTAGCTTTTAGACTTGTTTGATAGTGAAGCTATCTGGAAGACCTACTGACACCAATTCTTTAAAATATAAGTGCTGTTGGCTCTGAGCCCATAGTATTTCTCTCTCACCTCATGTTGTTGGCTATTTATACCATTTTACCTCCTATTGAGTGTGCATATTGCAACGCAAGGACTATTTTACATCTCAAAAGTGCACTGAACCATAACACATTTCTTATATTTTGGCCAGGATTAAAAATGCAATCAAATCCTGGCTTTGACAATGCATGTTTTCTTCTGGAAACAATTACAATACATACTCCAAATTATGACATCCTCGTGACATAGTCTTTAATCTTATAAATGCGCCAAAATGTAATAACTTGTCTTTAAAATAGCCATCACAATTCCTAAGACCATTATCTCAAAATGGAGAATTGCAAATCATGTACTGTACAGTGACGCTGTACTATCCTGCCTAGGAGTCAAAATAACTCATAGGAACAGTTTTTGTTATTTTCTTTCTCCTGGCACTGACCGAAATAGCATGCTGCTGCTCCTATTTGCTGAAAGTCATAGCAAGGGAACAGGAATGGTGCAAGGAATTTCAATGATCCATAAACAATATAGGTAGAAAATTACCCTTTTTTGTTTGGTGTACCCCCAGATTTTTACCCTATTCGTTTTGCTCGCTATAACTCTATCTACTTTAGCACAGCTAACCAGCAGTAAAGAACTTGTGCTTCTCTTACAAACATAGTTACATTGGTATTCTCCTAATGGCATATTTAACTTACCAGGACCTGTAAGTTAAATGCACCTATTGCGCAATCCATTACAGTGCCAAACCTGGCTGTGTATTCCTGGATTTCTCCAACCAACCATGAAAACCTGGGACTTAGAAACTTTTTGGGCTCCAAAGACCTCCGGCGGACTGGGACAAACTCACCAAGGCAACTGGACCAAGGTGAGCTGCAGCTGGACTAAAGTTTCAGGTTTCTCATACTCTGAGCTTTTTCACGATGACAATCCTCTACAGAGGTGCCCTGTGGAAATGGTATCCAGCCTAAAAACAGACTTAGTGTGAACGAAGAAACCTTAACCAGGCAAAGGCGCCAAAAACATTCCGCCGACAAGGGACATTTCCTGGGCGTGGGCCTTCAATTTCTCCCACTCTGAGCCTTCCCACCAAAACCAACCTCTTTCGCGTATCTACCTCGGGAAACAACCTTTACAACGCAACTTTTACAACGCACTACCATTACAACGAAACTTTTACAACGCAAGATCCATTACAACGCATGCCATTACAATGCAACCATTACAACGCATGACACTACAACGCATACCATTACAACGCATGTCCTTACAACGCAGTCATTACAACGCACACCATTACAACGCACACCATCACAACGCATAGTTCCCTTACACTATCCAAAACTTACCCTACTGTTGCACCCCCTGGAGTTAGAATAGTAATTTTTACCCCTACACTATCCAACACTTACCCTACTGTTGCACCCCCCTGGAGTTAGAATAGTAATTTTTACCTCTACACTATCCAATACTTACCATACATGCAATGTAATGGTATGCATTGTAATGGTATGCGTTGTAAAGGTAGTATGCGTTGTAATGAAATGCGTTGTAAAGGTAGTTTTTAAAAATTCGTTGTAATGGCATGCGTTGTAATAGAATTTGTAATGGATGTTCCGTTGTAAAAAATGCGTTGTAAAGGTATGCATTGTAAAAGTATGCGTTGTAACGTCATACATCCATATACCTCCAATGGCTATCCGACCATGTGGAGCACTGTTCGGCTACAGCCTGCTGCCTTGCCACCTTAAGATTTTGTAATTCCATTTTTAGGTCGCAGTCTACCAGACAGTACAACTGTCTGGTTTGCTAAAGACATCTTGAGGACATACAGAAATTTGAACTAGGAATGCATTCTGCCTGTTGCTTGCCATTGGCTTTGTGGTTTGTAACTCATGTTTTCTTACTTTCCATTTGCTGGCTTTATTTGTTTTAGGGTGTCCAGCTTGAGTTTGTACCTTCCTTTGTCCAAACCTTATTTTTAGTATCTTTTTGAGTGTCCCCTTCCTGTAAACAGGCCTGTAAATCTTGTTGTTATTTCATCACATCACTCTCTGACAATGAACTCCATGCCACTCTACTCTGCACTACTCCACTCAAAGCTACTCCACTCTACGCCTTTAAAGTGAGCAGTTAGACCTTAGGTTTAACCACGGTGGTGACTACACCGTCTCCTCTGTGATTAAAACCCTCTGACGGCTCTACGGAGTAAGAGCCGTCATAGACAGACCTCTAAATCCAGCCATCTAGACCTCTAAATCCAGCCATCTAATTTAGAGGGCTGGATATAGAGGTCAGTTTTCACCGCCAGTCACCATGAGGAAAATCCTTGAGGTAAGGGGCAGTGAAAACTGCTAAATGCTACCCTTACCATGACAGAGGACTCCCATGGAGGGGGGGGGGGCGTGTTCTTTTTAATTTCTTCTGAATTTTCTTTTTGAAAATAAAAAAGAAAACAGTTTGATGGAGCTCTGCACCAAACTGTAAACAGCACTGACAGGATTCACCATGATGGCTGTTTCTGTCAATGCTTTAGAAATTACCATCAGCTTGGTGGTCATTTAGGAGGATGGCACCCCCATCAGGGTGATGGAGTAATTTGCTTCATCTCCATGAAGGAGAGAGGCCACTCGCTTATACATATTTTAGGCCCTAAGTCCCAAGGTAAAACTTCCAAGTGGGTGAAACCTGGTTTCTCTATCCAACCTGCACTCCATCGAGGTCAGCCTCAAATACTGCCTGGGTTCCTGTCCCCTGTGACCAGTTGACCACAGTTAGTACTTACTGCTTATGGCGCTATTTTTAATTTACAATTTAAAATTCATATCTACGGTGCCCCTTTCTGGATTTTTGTCATTTTGGAGTGATTTTTATTGTGTTGTGTTTTGACTTGATTACAATGTTGGTATTGCATACATATTTTAAGCATTGCCTCTAAGTTAAGCATGTTTGCTCTGTGCTGGAGATACCAAGGTGATCAGCTCTGAATAATTTGGTGACTTTAGTGGTTCACTCTGACAAGGATGTGTTTATTACTTAAGGTGGATTTCCTCCCCCCACCCCCTTAACTAATAAATCAATTACTTCCAATATCATTTTGCGGTGGCAGCTGGCTTTAGCTTGTAATTTTGCGCCATCTAGTGGTGGTGCACTAAGGCAACATCTTTCCATCACATCACGGAGATGTGGCTCTGCAAGAGAGAGCAGCTGACAGGCACCGAACAGAAATGAGTAAATGTGCCTTATCAGAATGCGGGAGCAAGCTCACTGCCTGTCACGGTTCACTCCTTCTGACGACAGAATACATTTAAGTGATGAACAGGAGGTGTCAGTGTTTCATGCAGTTTAATTTAGCAGAGTTCCTGGTAAGTGAGGAACGCCTGTTTGCCTTCCACCTAGGAGAATTCCGTAAAGCCAATTTTCTGCTTGCCAAGCTACATTCCGCTTTCCTCATGCCAATAATTAATTAAGTTGATATTTTATAGGTTTGGTAAATAAATCACGCAAGTGCAGCCACCATAAAACGGCCTTGTTTCAAACGTAAGCGTTACATCACTTCTTCTCTTGCATTCCAGGTCTTTCCAAAACAAATAAAACAATTAAAACAACAAAACCATGTAATAATGTCTCAGGTTCTGCAGTCGCTGGCTTTCCCCACTCTTGTCTTGGTCTCCAAAGTTCTGGACAGATTTATTTCAAAGGGTGCGAGAAGAGGCAAACAACGCACACAAACGACCTGCTCACAATGTCAAACACAAGAAAAGCTTCTGGTAATATGTGTGTTAATTATTAATTGTGCCCTTATGACAAGCTTTGTTGTATTATTCATTGCATGGGTGACCCTCTGGCTGCCACAGCCCAGGCACTTACCATTCCATTGGAGCACAGGAAGGGATCAGGTGTGCAGATTCCAGATCCAATTTATCACTTCATGAGGCCAGAGCTTGTAGGCGGTAGTTAGTTTGTTAAATAATGAGTGTAATCTGCTCCAGGGGAACACTAGCACCAAGGATTCCCCCTCCCATGGAGATTATTTTGCATCGTGCACAGACATCAATTGCTACATCCTACAGGATAATAGCACTGCGTAAGAAAATACACAAACTTGGCAAATGAATCCACTTTAGGTAAAGTAAGAATTAATGAATCATGTTTATATCAGGCTATTAATACTTGCACGGAAACAAGACGATATGTTAGTAATTCTCATGATGGGTTGACTTCGGTCATGGGGGGATTACCTGCTGAAATGGCCTCTTGTCTGCAAACACCGTATTCACTGTTCTGTTGCCAATCCAACTTAACACAAGCATTGGCAAAGCAAATAGGTCATACCTGTGCAATGTGGTGGCTTTGCAATATTGTCCCCCCCCTTAGCTGGCCACTGGCCAATACTGTGGCAGATGACACTCAAAGCGCATAAAGGCTGGGAGTTTAGGGAGGACCGGGGTGAGGGGGGTTAGTCTTTAATGAAGAGGGGATGAGGGAGGAAGATTTGGGTGCTAGGAGAGAGAGAGTGAGAGGAAAGAGTTACTCATGTTCACTGCAATGTCGGACGTAAAAAGTGCCATCCAATAAAAACACTATGAGATCAAAATGCTTCGAATCGGGTGTGCTCGAGTGAGAAAGACTATTAAGTCATCCAGTAATTTGCAAGAGACTGACCCAGAGCTCACTCTACGTATTGCATTACTGTTAACAATAGGTCAACAGCAGATAGCTAAATAAGTGGTAAAGTGAGACCTAAAAAGTGCAATAGCTACATGCATGTGTGGCAGCTTTGTCCTTGAGCTCTTACCACAGTGGCAGCACAAAAATGCAAACCCTGCACACATGGTACTTAAAAACCAGGTGTTTCTGCATCCTGTCCCTGCCCATGCTAAAACTACGCCTTAGTCTGCAGTGATTATGCAGTGGTAACAATGAAGACACGGCGGAAGAAGTGTAGTAGGCATAAAACGGAAGTAACCACTTCAATTAAAATCAATTGCAAAATTTCCCCATGAAGCCAAGGAGGTTGTCATTTCTCTATGATCACAGACATAATCTTCAGCTGTCTCGCTATAAGGGGCTCAGTCCACCTACTCGTGATATTTTGTTAGATGGAATTTGTGTAATGTGGACAATGTAGTTGTGCGTCAGAAAACTGATGACGAAAATATCATCTGACATAAATGTTATGACCTAAATATTATACACAAACTATCTCTCCACTGGCTGTACTTTTCTATCATTAACTTCAACGGGGCTATAGTATTGTAAACAATAATTAAGACAATACTTTTGTGGGACGATATTTAGTCCTCCATTTTCTGGTACCAAACTGCACACTGCATTTGAAAAGTTGCTTGAAGGCACACAGCGCAATTTACCAGAGATACATGAAAGGCAACTTAAACCCTCCCGAAGACTTTCATTAGAATGTCAGTTTTGATGGCCATCCAAGCCCTTAGTGTACCACAATATTCTTTAAGGAGAATGCACCATATTCCTGTGCTTTGAACTTACAAAGGATACGTTTTGCCTTGGACAGATCTGGGGCCTACCAAGCTAATCATCAGAGTTTACCTAAAGTAAATTCTGGCTACTACATCCTGATTTTGGCTTTTACACAGTGGCGCCCATTGTCGTACATCACTTAATGGAACAGATCAATATGAAAGAGGAATGGAAAGTGTATCTAAAAACTGAAGCATGTGTTTTAGGAAGTCATCACTTACTAATGGAAGCGAAAGCCAAGCCAAAACAAAATATGTATCTCTTATTCTGCTGCATCAGGAGACCACTCTATCAGTATATGAAAAGATGGGAGGGAGGAGGGGTGGGGGGTTGGGAGTAACCGATAAGAGGCCCATGTCCCTAGTGAGCTGTGACAGCACTATTGAAAAACTAAGGCCAAATAGTTGCCAGCCCAGATTAATGCATAGGCACAATAGGGACGTGCCCATGGGTTCATCTTGACAAGGTTCCATGATCAGCCAAAGCATACATGCTTACAAAAGAGGGCAGCAGCTGTGAAAACAAATGCAATGGAGATTACTTTGATTTTTAGCCACCCTCCCTCGTCTTCCTCACTCTGTGAAGGCCCTGCGGTAATAATCGTCACTGAATGGCAGAACTGCTGGGAGCTCAGTCATCTTATTAGCTATATAATCTGATATTTTTACTTGATCTGTGGGCGGTGCGTCAGGGGTGTAAGAGACCTTAGCCAAAACGTACATTTGGATTTGACACCTCATCAGCTAAGGAATGACAAGGGAGTACTTCAAAGTAAATGCATTCTGACACCTAATTTATTTTGAAGAGGCGACAGCAAGAGAAGCTCTTCCTCATGGACTCACCAGTTCTTAATTTGTAAAAATAAGTGCCAGGGGCCTCGTCAGGAGGCCACCGCAGTTTACACCACACATTGCCACTGTACTTACACAATTACTAACCATCACACTGCACAAATGTGACAATTCAGACTGTTCGAGCCCCAAAGCTTTAGGAATCGCTTGGGTGACAGGTATTAGTAGTTTTTAATGAATATAGAATTAACAAAGAAAAGTTTTTCTGCTCATCGTTGAATTACACAAACAGCGCCACCTTGTGGCAGCTGTCATAAGTGCAAGTTCCAGGACTTAAGTGCTGGTGCCCAGCACCAGAAACCACACATTCAAATTAAGCACGGAGACTCACAGCAAACCTCAAAAGCAGTCTTAAGCTCAACATGGTGCAAACGCATGTTTATTTAACTCTATTTGTGAATGAGGCAATTCTGAAATCACTGAAAATGGTGAGTGTTAGAAGATTCCCCAGATGTCAGCTACTGTTGAGGTCATGTTATGGGTGGTTGATACTACTATTCTTGGAATAAAGGCATCCCACTTTAAGTACACAAACACGCTTACTAGTAGCGATGAATCTGTAGACTTCAGACCACTATAGCACCACTATGTGTTGCTTAGGCCAACTTCAAGAATGTAAAGTGTAGAGGGAGGAGCCAAGCCGGCGACCAAGATGGCCACTTAGGGTCTCGGCTCCGCCGACCTCCCTCTCCTGCCTCACCATCCTGTCGTCCATCCTGGTCCTGGGCCCCACTCCTGCATCGGGGAATGGAAGCGACGCCAGCCAGTGTGGTCCCGAGCGGCCCCCAAGCTCCGAGGGCGGAGATACGCCATCGGGAAGTTTGAGGCCTGTCCCGGCCGACAAGCCGGTGCATTGAGTTGTGATGCGGCTGGCCGGCAGTGCAACAACATTGGCCGCTGCGGGCCGGCCAATCTTGGTGGAAGTGTGCCATCGACCTGAAAACAGCGGCGGGCCCCACAGCCTAGACGCAGCGGCGGAACCCTGAGAAGGGGCATAGACACTGCAAAACGAGCCCGGAGTGCCTGAAAAAGTGGGGGGCCCGGAGTGATCTGCCACCCCAGTGATTGCCTGGTGGGAGCTGAAACCCGACCACACAGACCCGGCTGGTGAGCTGACTGGGGCATGCCGGGGGCACTTTGTGGCCGTCCAGAGCCGGCAGGAACACAGGAACAAGTCTTGAGGAGTGGGCATTGACCATCACTGAGGCCCGGCCCGGAGGACCCCGAGAGTGGTACTGCCCCTGAGGGAAGTACTGGCTGCTTTGCCCGGGAGGGGCACACAGGTGACAGGGGTAAGATTCGGGCCACGCGAGGGGGAACTTTGGCATGGCTACAAGGGGGGAGAACCCACTGTCTCGTCGTGTGTGGCAAACGCTGGAACTGGTAATTGGGGGTCCCCCCGGAGTGCACACGGTGTAGGAGACCTTCGAGTGACGGCTAGTGTGGCCGGGGAGAGCGGTGAAGTGCTGCTGGCCCTCTTCTTAGGAGTGGTAAGGAGATGCAACGGGAGTCTCTATGACGCCTACCGAACCATAGGGAGATACTGGAGGGTGAGCAGGCCAAGGCATCTACTAAGTGGTGCGGAGGACACAACCAGTGGGGGGAAGGCACCACCTCATCATTGGCCGTAAGCTGGGACCGGCGGTGAATATTAGAGGCGACCCGGACCCTTGGGCAGTTCAACATCCCCCCGAGAGCTAAGTAGTGTGCGCGGAGAGGCTCGGACTGAGTGACGGAGGGCGACCTGGTGGAGGCGAGTGGGGCGAGGTTGAAGACGGCTCGTAGTTGTTCATCGGTGAGGCGCGGAGGAGCTGTGCTCTTGACTGGAGGTGTGGAGAGGAGACACAGGGGTTAAGGCGGCGAGATGGCGATGAAAACCGACTCGGATAAGTCCTTGTCCCGGTCCTCCAAGGGTGCTAGAAATATTCAATCCAACAAACTGGATCGCTACACTCTGCCTAAGGGGTCACCGGTGGAACTGAAAAGGACCCCCACGGGGGGGAAGGGGGGGGGAGGGGAGGGGGGAGGAGGAGATTGCTCTCGCCAGGGATGAGCCAACACTGACGGATCTCATGGCGGCTATTACCGGAGTTCAGTCATCCCTGGGCCAGAAGATGGAGACACTGGACAATAAACTCGACACCATCACAATTGAGGTGGGGCTGATAAGAGCGGACCTCACAAAAGTAAATGAAAAGGTCAAGACACTGGTAGTCAAAACGGCCAGCCTAATAGACAATGTGAATCTGTTGCAACAGGAGGTGTGAGATCTGAAGGCCTCCAGAGTTCTCACAGATCGCAAGTTGGATGATTACAAAGGACGAGTACGGAGAAACAACGTTCGTATACTGGGTGTGCCGGAGAAATCAGAAGGCCAAACACCGGACCTTTTTGTTGAAAATCTCAATCTTTATCACCTCAAACCCAAAGGACTTAGTAATTTTTTCACGGGCGCACAGGGTTCCGGGGGGTAGGCCCAGGCCTGGGGCACCCCCCGTCCTATGATCGTGAGAATTCTCAATTTACTGGACAGAGATGTGATCCTCCAGGCGGCTAGAGCAGGGGCTCCGTTGAGATTTGAAAATGCGACTCTCTTTCTTCCCGGATTTTACCCAAACGGTACAAAAGCAACGTCAGGGCTTTTTGTCAGTGAAGAAGAGGCTGAGAGATAAAGGAATAAAATACGCTATGATGTTTCCGGCCCGCCTCCGGGTGGAACTCAACGGGAAAGCCTGGATTTTTGATAACCCTGAGGTGGTGGCGGATTGGCTGGACAGTACCCACAGGCCGGGCCCGGAGAGCCAAGACCGAGGAGAGGCGGATGAACAATAACAGCGTCAATGTACGGGCTTAAATTAAAGTTAATTGTTGCGGGAGTGGGGGTGGGTAAGTAATGGATCCCCTGACATGTTGAGTATAGTAGATATCTCAATGGATAGATATATACAGGGGTGGCGAGGGTGGGGCAGGGTAGGAGTGGGTGGCGAGCTTGTACAAGGGCCCTCCTCCATTTCCCACCTTTAGTTAGCTGTAGAGTAGATTGGGGGCGACAGGCACACTGCTAGTTGGGGATGAGCGTAAGCTACATGCAGGGGTGCAGGGTGGAGGGAGGGGGGTTGAGAGTTGAGGGGTGTTTTGTGTTCTGGTTTTAATTAAGCACACAAATTTCTGCAAATTGTTTTTCCTTTTTGATTGCATCACATCAGGTGACAGTTTTGCAATTCAATGCTAGCGGTGTGGGTTAAATGTCTCGTACTAGTCAGGGATCGGGGATAGGAGTGTTCAGCTGGAATGTTAATGGTCTGGGTGACAAAATCAAGAGAGGGATGGTAAATCAGCTAATTAGACGACATTCCCAGGAAGTTGCACTTTTGCAGGAGACACATCTAGTTGGAAATCGGTGCATGGCCCTCCATAAAGGGGGACATAAATTGCTGGCGTAAGCTGGGTTTACATCCGGGTCTAGGGAAGTTGGTATCCTCGTCAAAAATTCCTTTCCATTTGAACCGCAGGCTACATTCTCAGACCAGAGGGACAGATATGTGGGTGTCTCAGGGAAGTTGGGGGGTAAGGTGGTTACCTTCTTGTCCATATATGTACCGCCAGGCCTTCAATCAGAGACTTTTAAAGATTGCCGTTTTTCTGACCCTGCCCCTGGGTCTCCTGGTGCTGGGGGGAGATTTTAATGCGGTGCTTGATGGGGGAGTAGATAGATTCCCGGCACGACTTCATACACCATCACAGAAGTGGCTCCCTAACTTTCTCGAATCGCTGGGGCTGGTTGATAGCTGGATGGTGCGTAATCCGACTCAGAGACACTTCACTCATGTGTCCGCAGCGCACAATAGTATGTCCAGATTAGACTATATATTGATACCTGCGGCAATGGCGGACACAATTAGAGAAGCAAGATACCTGGGGAGGGGCATCTCAGATCACTCCCTGATGTGGTTACAGGTGGAGATCGGGCAACCAGCGGTTGGCAGAGTTGCTCCAATTAATGCATGGCCCTTGAAAGATCCAGCTACAAAAAGGGAGATATACCAAATCTCGGAACACTATTTTCAGGAGAATGTGGATACCTTCGCCTCAGCACAGTCTCTGTGGGAGGCATATAAGGTAGTGCTGCGGGGTGAGGTCCTCTCCTTAATTGCAGGCAAAAAGAAAAAACACCAGGCAGAGGTAACCAGGGTTGAGGCGGAAGTTGTGGATCTAGAGAAACGAGTGTCTGAGACTGCCGCTCAGGGAGACCTGCATCTTTTGAAATTGAAACAAGATGAGTACAAGGGCCTCTCCAGGGAAAGGGCAGTCTCTCAAAATAATGACATACAAAGTCGGGTATGCGAATATGGAGATAGGGCCGGTAAGTTAATCGCCTAGTTAGAACATGGAGAGCGGGCCTCTCGTTTGGTGCCGGAGTTAGAAGGGTCGGGACCTGATAGAATTACGGATCAACAGGGAGTGGCAGACGCCTTTTCTGAGAATTATAAAGGCGTATATACCTCAGCGAATGACTTTACCGAGACCGAAAATGGCGAAATGATTAGAGATATAGCCATGCCGAACCTCTCAGAGGACCATAGGAAATATTTAGACTCCCCCATTACGGATGATGAAATCGCGCAAGCAATTAGAAACATAAAATCTGGGAAGGCAACAGGTCCTACTGGGGTGCCTATAGAGTTATATAAATTGAAAACCCATAAAATTGCTCCCCATTTCCGAGCCATGTTTCTAGAAAGTAAAGAGCTGGGACAACTTCCATACGACCAACGGGTGGCGAATATTGTAGTTATTCATAAGGCAGGCAGGACTCAGACTACCTCTTCCTCTTATCGACCCATCTCGCTTCTCAATGCAGAGCCCAAGATATTAGCGAAATTACTCGCAACTAGATTGGTCAAGGTCATTACAACCTTGATACACCCCGATCAATCTGGCTTCATGCCACGTCGAAATACAGCCCTGAACTTGCGGAGACTACACGGGGTTCTGGGTGGATCCCGGAAGATACTGGAACCGGCGGTTTTGGTGTCCCTGGATGCCACTAAGGCATTTGATAGAGTTGAATGGGCTTATTTGTTTGCGGTTTTGGCTAAGATGGGCTTTGCCTTTGAGTTTATTGGGCGGGTTCGGCTGTTGTATGCTGCTCCTTTGGCCAGAGTGATTGTAAATAATTGTAAATCAGCTGACTTTGAGCTTGAGAGAGGCACGAGACAGGGATGTCCGTTGTCCCCACTTCTCTTTGCGCTGGCGTTGGAGCCTTTAGCGGCTTGGGTCCGGTGGGGCCGGTCGATACGTGGCTTGAGGTGGACGCCGGAGTGGGAGGATAAAATCTCGCTTTATGCGGACGATATCCTGCTATATCTCACTAACCCCAGGGCGTCCCTGATAACTTTCCTAGATGTCCTGGCCATATTTGGTAGATACTCTGGGTTTGCTATAAATTGGACAAAATCTGTATTATTGGTAATATCGGGTGAACCACCTGTGGTCCCACAGTCCTGCTCTATAAAGATTGAGCTAGTGGGATTTAAATACCTTGGCATATATATAACACTGGACTAAAAGGTGAGATATGCTAATAACTTGGAACCCCCTTTGAGTCGGTTCAGAAAAGATGTGGAGTGTTGGAGGGCTCTTCCCTTGTCGCTACTGGGGAGGGCAGTGTTGTTTAAGATGATGGCCCTGCCCCGGTTGCTCTATGTGCTTCAAAACACGATGGATCCAGTGCCTGTTACTTATTTCAGGGAGATTGAGGCACTCCAGTGGCAGCTCCTTTGGGATGGCAGGCCCGCATAGCTCGTCAAGTTGACTTAACTGTGGTACGATGGGGGTATTGGTCTCCCGGACTTGAAGAAATATTACTGGGCCTCGCATCTGTCGGCGGTGAATCAGATGATTTATAGCCCTTGGGGAGAGCCAGGTTATGCTATGGACCATGGGCAGGCACCAGGTGGAGACATCATTAAAGCCTTGTATGCCAAGCCCGGAAGATTCACTTTGGCGGGCCCGACGGCGCATGCCATACATATCTGGCATGAGGCTACCAAGAGTTTGGGTTAGGAGGGGAGACTGACAATGGCCACCCCCTGTTTAGCTCAGAGAGACTCGGAACCTTGTGGAAGTCTAAATGGTTCGATAAATGGGACCTCATCGGAATTAGTCAGATTAAGGATGTGTGGGGGAAGAGCGGTATGCAGACATTCAAGTCTCTTCAAAAGCAATACAGTCTACATGACAGGGAACATTTCGGTATCGACAGATGAGACACGCCCTCCTCGCCCGCATACCTAGAAGCACGGAGCTTCCGGAGGCTTCTCCCCTTGAAGATCGTGTGCTTGATGGTCATATCCTCATCTCCTTAATATATAGGAAGCTTGTAAATAATATGGAAGACCCACTGGGGAGTATTAGAACAGCGTGGGGAGCGGATGGATTAGAGTTAGATGATGAAGATTGGATAGAGGCTGTTTCTTCTCCCAAAGTGGTTGCAATTCAGATGAGGCTTAGGTTGGTGAAACTTAAGATCCTGCATAGATCATATATCACAGGGCCTAGATTAGTGCACATGGGACGAGCAGTGAGCGGAGACTGTAGGAGAGGTTGTGGAGAACTGGGCACTTTCATGCACATCCTATGGCACTGTGAAGAGATACAGAACTATTGGACGAATATACATGACGTGATCAGAGAGGTACTTGGAAAGGAGATACGACCAGAGGCCCGGAGATGTATATTGAATGTGTGGGAACCCACGGATTTGAATGGATATTAGAAACAGTGGGTGACGTTGGCGTGCATGTTAGCGAAGCATAATATTGCTCAATTGTGGGGAGCCAGCCAGTCACCCCAGCATATCAAGTGGGCCCAGGATCTAGACTGGTGTATGTTTAGGGAAAGGGCAGTGTATGTGGCATGGGGCTGCCCGGAGAAGTGGGGAAAGATTTGGGGGGCCTGGAATAGCCATCGTGGCGACTTGTGTACACCCCCGACGAGACAAAGGGAAGTTGACACTCAGGACTCCCCGTGATCCCAAAATTTCTATATATTGTAATTTTTGATTCTGTACGAATGACAATTTAAACCCTGCAATGCTGCTATATGTTGATCACCTGATGCCAATGTTTTGTTTGTTCCTTTTTCATAATAAAAAGAATTATTAAAAAAATGAATGTAAAGTGTAACAACTGTCTAGCACAATGGCAGTATGGGTCAGATATATGTCCTTAATGATGGGACAGTGACACGTAGCCTGATTCACAAAGGTAAACTTATACTACGAGTTTAATTTTCCTAATAGTAATTTTACCACTATGGTGACTCTGCAGTCGGGGTGAAGAAGTTCATATAAATACTAAGGTTCAGTGTAACCATCTTTCACTATCTAGTGATAATATTGATGGAGCAGGGTTTCGGAAAAAGAAATCTGCTTGAATTAATACCCCCATAATACGTATTGGGATTCGGAAAAAGAAACCTGCTTGAATTAATACCGCCATAATACGTATTAACAGTAATTAGTTGTAGAAAACTGATGTACATTCCCAAGATAAACACAGGGGAAATTGTTTTGTGCATGCATGAACTAACACAAAATAATATATGAAAGAGTTAAAACTGTAATAATATTGTGTTTTGAAAGAAACGAAAAAGGTTGCATAACTAAGCCGCATGTGGATCAGTAATTTGCATGTTGCATCCTGCTTTGGAATAACAAAAAATGCCGCTTTTGCACAAGGTTTATGTTAGGTAACATTAATGGGGAATAGTGCAAGGTGGGTGGTAAACGGTGAAGGTTTCATTTTCACATAATAAAAGTTCACATTTCATTAGTGTGCTGGAGAAGGCACCATCTTCATGAAATTGGCTGAAGGGAGAGGGGGTGATTCGAGGAGTGAGTCCGGCTTGTCAGAGGCAAGAACAGTCGTGCTGTGCACCGCAGAAAATTGTACAAAGTTGAAGGACAGTATGATGATCGACTGCCAAATCATGTCCAAGTCGTGGGACCGGAGACATGCTCTGCGAATGATGTTAAATTATGAATAGAAAATGTTTAAAATCGTATCATATGTAGTAAATGGGAGAACAAACTAAAACCCAAACCCTGGGAACTAATGTAGAACAATAAATTAGTTGAATTAGAGATGAAGTCACTGTGGTGTGACAACGCCACTTCCCAAGCTCACCTGTCTCTTTGCGAGTTTTATGAAGGTTTGCAACAAATTTGGGATGGGGTGGAGTAGTGTGGCTCACTGGTTAGAGGCGGCAGGCCTGAGAGCAGAAGTCAGCCTGGGACCAGGGTTCAATTCCCGACGCGGCAGGGTCGTGGACCTTGGTCAGCGGACTCGATAATTCTCGCTTCGGTGCTTACTCTAATCAGGGGTTCCACTCGGCAACTCTGGGCATTAGCTTGCCTAATCTCCACAACGGCCCCACCAATTCCGGGGATGCCTGGCTCCACCTTGGGGACTCCCAGCAAGGAACCATCCCACAGGGAAAGCCAGGACGGGTTCCCCAGAGTTATACAGCGCCGGGACGCCCCGTTGCTGGGGCAGCTGTGCGCTTTACAAGTATACTACATTTACATTTACATGTCAATTTTAGGGTATATTTGGGGTGCCTTTAGGGGTGTGATTTATGCTTAGGCTGGCAAGAGAGAAGAGGGGCGATGCGTTGCTGTCCATCGGTTTGCAGAGAGGCCTAGCTGTTCCTGACATGTCCTGTTCCTGTCTGTATCTTTGTTCCCTGATTCTATTTTCAGGGAACCCCCAATATCTCCTAGGCTGAGGCAGTGGTTTTCCTATAGACCGATAGGTTTGTATTTAGTCTAACTCTTTCTCAAAATGTACTTACAGATGTATTTTGTTTCTGAAACTTTTTTTATTTTTTTTTATTTTTAAAGACCTTTATTGTACACTTCCATAATAACACAGTGTATGGTCTACAACCCCACGGGCCGGCCGCGTTGTTTTCGTAATACGATCAGCGTTGCCCGAATTAACACAGCCGTTTAGCCGACAACTCTGGGGTCCGGCGGCGCGTCAAACTAAGGTGTACGCAGTTCAAACCGACCCTGTATCGGATAATCCTAAGGCCCATGAGTTTTTCAATTTTGTTGTGTTTTCCTTAGTTTCCTTAAACCTGTAAACCAACATACACGTTAACATACTACACGACTCGCAAGCGGCATCTGGCCAAACCTGTGACAGCCAAACCTCTGACTCCGGGTAATCATCTTGGGGGTCATCTTTCCCGGGCAGCTACCCCTCGCCGCCGCAAGAACACCAGCGGCCGGTGCACGAGGGGTGTGCAGACTTCAAGCCCCAGACGCCCTAGCGGCGCCTCACGCCGGACACGGGATTATCGCGCCAGGAGGCGGCACAAAAGGACAGCAGCCCCCGCGTCGCGGGACCGCGCGCGGGGCTAAGCCCGGGCAAAGGGCGGGCCCTCTGTGGCCCTCAGAGGCCCGAGAAGGACGGGACGGGCCACCCCCCTTGCCTCCATCAGAAAGAGCGTAAAAACTCTTACCTCCTATTTAACTTACCAACAAGGTACTTTTTGTCATCCGTTTGGCCAATCCTATTAACTGATTGATCATTCCTCTGCAATCACGATGACACGAAAGGGGGGAACTAATAAAGCTATCCCACATAGGGGCTCGCCAAAAGGGACACAAGACTTACTAGGAAATAAACCCACCCAGCAATCTCCCTTAAATTCAGGGGTAAATGAACCTATACAGTCACCCGAATGCATAACTATTAATCATTCTCGCGTATCTGTCTATGACTATGGGAATAGCTTAACAGGGCTAGACGAACTAAACAGACTGTGTGGAACTAAGTACACTATAGCTGCAAGCAGTCCTGAATACATTAGCGCCCCAACTGGTCCACAAAACTTGAATAACAGTCCGTACGAACGACCCCAAATTAACCCAGTAGACGCCCAGAGCACAGTAACAGTACGGCCTCCACCTGGTAAAAGGAAGTGCGAGACAGATAAACAAAATGGGAATCAACCTAAACATCCTAAATTGTCTTCAAATTCCCTCCTGTCTGCGATTACTTCCCCTCCAACTCCAGATCCGGGTGAAACTGTGGGAGGGTTAGATCTTTCAGCACCGCCCTCACAGTTGTCCTTACTGACTCTCATTGAATGGCTAATTAACTCCGCCATTTCACCACTGATGGCAAAAATAGATCTTTTGGGGGATAGACTTACGGAATTAGAGACCACGATCAACACAAACCTGGCTCCCATAAAAAATCAGGTATATACCAGGCAATCCCCTTCATCTGCTGTTTCCGGAACCCCTAAACCAACTGCACTAAGCACCAATGCTCAGACTCAGGCCCCAGCTCCTAATATATTAGATCCGAAGGACCCTCATCCTCTGCCAAATCGTGTATTTCCACAGCGCAACATCGCCAGCTCAGGGTCAAACAAAGCACCTCATATTCATTTACCACCAGAGGCTGCTCCCTTTGTTTATGTTCTATCAGGAGTGCCACCAATCACACGGGGGAAAACTGAAACCCAACATGAGCTACAAAATAAAGTTATCTACTGGTTATCTAGGAATAGACCCCTGCCTGCTGAACTTAATGGCAGAATATTAGCTGTTAGAAGGGTGGGCTGGTTAGGTCCCCTTCGAAAGGATATCGTCGGGGATCTGATCTTAGTGAAATTCTGCAACAGAAACATTGTTTCGTACCTCCAATCTTGGTACCGGCAAGAAGAAGATGGCCCGATACATACTGGGGACCTTTATGACTTTTACCCTCATTACCCCGCACTTAGACCAGGGGCAGGCTACACCCATGCTATCGGTAAACCTGTTTGGAGAACAACCAATAGCAACCTCCCTGCACCTAACCGTCTCGATATGCAACGCTACAGAGGCTTTTATTAGTAGCCCATGGGGAGGGCGATATTTATGTAAAGGCAGGATTGCTAGAATATATTACTGCCTAAATATTGTGTAAAGTTGTTTTCATTATGAATAAGGTATGCACACTTTAGGACCGGGATCCTCTCCCTTTGAACACTCTTTTAAATTTCACTTTTAATCTCGTCAATATTTTGCAGCCCTTGTTAAGGTTGTTTTATTTTATGTTTTTTGTATGCTTTTATGATTTGTACAACAAAATCGAATAAAGCTATGGATTGAGTTGAATTGAGTACTACACGACAACAGTTCCACAAGGTGTATAAATACATCATGTTCCGTGATCATAAATCACAATTACTGCTTCCAGTGCGAAGTCTCCCCATAAATTCTATTTCATGCAACAGGGTAACACTTTCAGTCCCAGTCCCCTTCTAGCTCCTCCTCAGAGCTGGCATCGTCATCCTCCCGCAATGGATCACACAGGTCTCCCCTATACTTATTCCATGGCGACCAGACCTTATTCCATTTACGCGGGCAGGCTCTATTTACGTACACTGCTCGCTCTGTAAACATTATCAGGTCCAGGTTCCTGCTCCACTGTGCTAACGTGGGTAGATCAGGTGCGCCCCATTTTTGTGCTATGTCTCGTTTTGCCACCATAATTGCCAACGTACCCCATATCTGACCATACCTAGATAGGTCATTTGGATCCCAAATGTTCAGTAGACATTTACGCGGTTCAGGAGTCAGAGATATTTTTAGTGCTTGTGACATTGTGCGCATCACCTGACGCCAATAGGCGGCAATCAGGGGGCAGTCCCAGAGGGTGTGGAATAACGTACCCTCCTCCCCACAGCCTCGAAGACAGTAGGGATGCGGAGCTCTCTGTAATTTATATAGTGTGGTTCTCGTATAGTATATACGGTGTAGGATTTTCAATAGTACTAGCCTGAGCCTTGTTGAAATGCCCACTTCCCTCGGTGCTGCCAGCGCCTCGTTCCATTCAGTCTCATCCACGTCTCCCAGTTCCTCCACCCATCTTTCGCGCAGTTTCAGTGTAGGGTCTGCTTGGTTGTGCAATAGGTTTTTGTAGGTAAGGGAAGTGGCACTATACTGCCTGTAGTCCGTGAGTAGTCTATCCTCTAGCGGTGAGGATTCCGGGACTTCAGTGTCTGGAGGTATCGCCTGCAGCAGTGCGTGCCGTATCTGCACTAATCTATAGGTTTAGTTGGGCCCTAAGTCATACTGTTGCCGAAGACTTGAGAACGGCAGTACAGTTCCCTTGTCCCATAGGTCTCCCACCGTAGATATGCCTATGTTGTCCCACTGTGTAAACCCTTTACTACTTCTCAGTTGTCCTAGCGCCTTAGTGTCCCAGAGCGGGGTGAGCTTAGTAATTACACCCTTCCACCCCAGTTTTGCCTGTGCCGCGTGCCACAATAGTGCTGTGTGTTTCGTGGGGCCTAACAATCGTGCCGCCTGACCTCTGTTGTAGGGCACCGAAAGCATACTGTCTGTGCCTAGTTGAGTTCTATCTGCTGGGTCATCTCGAGGCGCGTGTATTCAGTAGTTGATGATTTTGAGTTGGGCAGCCCAGTAATATAATTGCAGGTTTGGCAACGCAATCCCTCCCTCAAACCAACTTTTATTCAGCTTGACATGTGCAATGAGCGCTGGCTTGTTACTCCATAGTAGGTTGGGCACCAGCGGTGTGACGTGTCAGAACTATCTCGGCGGGACCGGGTAGGGTGAGTTTTCCAAGGCATAGAGGAATCTTGGGAGAGCCATCATTTTGTAAAGCGCTGCCCTTCCGAGGAGCGTCAACAGCAACGAAGCCCAATGTTTGACGTCAGTACGGAGTCGGGCCAGGGGTGGAATCAGGTTTTTATCAAGGAATTCCGATTGGTTGTCAGTTATATGAATACCAAGGTATTTGAATGAGGATGTGGTCAGCTGCAGCGGGCAATTTACGTCAAGCTGGGGCGCAGGTCCTTTTAGGACTTAAAGGACTGACTTCGACCAATTGAGAGTATACACTGATGTTGACCCGTAGCCGTCGCACAGTGCCAGCAGGGCTGGTACACTTCTGTCCGGGTCCGTCAAGTATACCAACATATCGTCGGCATATAAGGACACTCGGTCCTCCCATCCCTCTTTCCAACCAATGCCCTTTAGTAACGGAGTAGTTCGAAGCAGTGCCGCCAGTGGTTCCAAGACCATGGCAAACAATAAGGGGGAGAGGGGGCATCCTTGTCGGGTCCCTCTCGTCAGTTGGAACGTACGTGAAATGTGACCGTTGGCTGTTATTTGTGCTACCGGGTTTGCATACAAAAGCCGCACTCAAGCTATGAATTTGGGGCCAAAACCCATACGTGTCAGGACTGCAAAGAGGTGAACCCATTCTACCATGTCGAACGCCATACTGGCATCTAATGAAAGGATCACCGCTGGTTCTGTAAATGACGTGGCCCGTTCTATCACACCATGTACCCGCTGGAGATTGAGTGCCGTGCTCCTGTGCGGCATGAAGCCAGACTGATCGGGGTGTATCAGTAGTGGGAGGTGAGCCATCAACCTTGTGGCTAATAACTTCGCAAGAATTTTGACTTCAGCATTAAGGAGAGAGATTGGGCGATATGATGTGCAAGCCGACGGCGGCTTGCCAGGTTTTGGGATCGCCACTATTGTGGCTGTCCGCTGATCTAGTGGGAGTTCCATCTTCTCCCGACTCTCCGTGTACATGGCCAATAAAGGCGGGCTGAGTGTACCTGACATTATTTTATACCATTCTATAGGGATCCCGTTCGGGCCTACTACTTTCCCTGATTGTATTGCTTGGATTGCGAGCTGAATTTCTTCAACAGAGAGGTCGGCTTCCAGATCCTGGACTGCTTCTTGTGAAAGAGTTCGGATCTCTATGTGGGTCAGAGAGTCTAAGGCTACGTTTTCCGTGATTTCCCGATCCGGGGTGTATACCTTCTCGAAATGGTCCGCTAGTGTGTCTACAATCTCTTCTGGGTGTGTCTGCAGACGGCCTGCACTAGTGTAGAGCTGCTGAATGCTTCTATGACTCCCTCCTTTCTTTTCTAGCCAGGCTAATATTTTTCCTGCTTTGTCTCCTACCTCGTAAATTTTATGGGCCGTAGCTGACATGTTGTCAAGTACTTGCAATCGGAGATGTTCCCTATGTCTCTGTTGGCAGAGCTGTAGAGTGTGGGCTGTGTCTATTGTGGGGTCTGCTGCATGGGACTCATTGGCAGCCTGGACGGACCACTCTAGCTCCGAGAGTTCTTGTCTCTGTGTTTTTTTGTGCCCCGTAATGGAGGCCACCGCCTGGCCACGGAGGACTGTCTTTTACGCCTCCCATAGGGTCGAGGGGGAGCGCACGGATGCTATGTTTTCAGTAAAGTAAAACTTGGTCGCTATCTTCAGAGCCTTCCTGATACCCGGGTTTTTTTAAAAGTTAGGATATATTGGGTATATCCTTTTGCGAGTCTTTGCCCGACTGTGTAATGTCAAGACTACCGGAGAATGATCTGATATGCCCCTGGGCTGTATTTCGATGGTTTCCACGTCTTGTATACCGTCTCCCAACCCTAAGAGGTAGTCTATACGGGAGAGGCTGTTGTGTACTGCTGAATGATAGGTGTATTGCCTCGCGGTTAAGTGCCTGTGTCGCCAGATATCTATCAGGCCCATGGCCTCCAGGAAGCCGTGGAAGCTGGTGGGGCTGAGTGTATGCACCCTCACTGGGAATTTATCTAGCGTCGGATCAACCACTGTGTTAAAATCACCCCCTATGAAGGTGTCTCCCGCCGGGAGGTTAAGTAACAATTCTCCTAATGCCGGAAGTGCCACTGTTTGAAGCGCCGGCTGAATATAAACGGAGACAATGTTCAGCGGACGACCTTCCCATTGTCCGTGTATCGATGCAAATCGGCCCTGATCGTCTACTTTGTGGTGAAGGAAAATGAAGGGGGAGGTCTCTCTTGATCTTGTCTCCCAGACCCCGTACGGTCCAGGTCATCACCTTTAGAGGTGGGACTGTTGTATGTTGCATTCCTCCGCTATACGCGGTATCTTGTGAGTGTTGTGACATTGGGAGGCAGTGTAAGTGGGAACCTCTGTGACGTCCCCAAGGGTACCGCGAATCGAACAGCCCTGTGCGTGGTATGTGTGGTCTCCTCGTCGTGTCGTGTCGCTACGTGCAAAACTTGAACCAGAACTAACAACGTCCCTCTCCCCACCCCCCTCCCTGCCCCCCTGCTGCACGGACATAGAACCGCCCGCCTCCCCAACTTAGCAGAGTGCTTATTCCCATCCAAACCCATTGTACTTGCTTGTGGGGGTAAGAAGTTCCGTGGTGACAGCGGCCTCATCTTCCCTCTTCCGCTTCATCCCGTTTGGAGCCCAAGGGCAACACGTCCACCTTGTTAGACTATTGTCGCCAGAGGCGCCTCAGCCAACTCTTCAGGATTCCGGCTGTTGTTCGTCATCCTCCCGCCCCGTGTCCGAACATTGTCTGGATCGTGCCCTGTCGACGTCTGCGAGTTCGTACGGATCTCGGTTCGCTGGTGTCGCTGGCCTCTGCTCGTGCGACGGGGTGCCTCCACTCGCCGCCATCCATCCAGCCATTCTCGTGCCGCCTCAGGTGTGTCGAAGAACCACGTTTTGTGATTATCCACTACTCTCAGTTTCGCCGGGAATAGCATTGAGTAAGGCAGTTCCTTCGCTTTCAGGGCCTTTTTAACGTCCGTAAAGGTTTTCCGACGCCGTGCCACCTCAGCCGTGTAGTCCGGAAAGAAGGCAATGGTGGAGTTATGCAGTTTAATAGGAGATGAGGTCCGTGCTGTCTGGAGTATGGCGTCCCGGTCCCGGAAGTTGAAGAGTCTAGCCAGCACCGGTTGTGGTGGGGCCCCCGGTTTCGGTACTCCGCCAGGGACCCTATGTGCCCTTTCGACAGAGAAGAAGTGTGAAAGTCCCTTCGGTTTCAACTTAGTCTTAATTAAATCCTCAATATAAAGGTCCATTGCTCGCTTGCCTCCCGATTCTGGTACTCCCAGGATTCGTACGTTGTTTCTTCGTGAACGCCCTTCCTGATCATCCAGCTTGTCCTGGAGCTTCTTGGTGACTGCCTCCATACGTTCCATTGCTAGCTGTAATTCCGAGGTGTCTACGACCAGGGACTTTGTAACCACCTCAACCTGGGCCACCCGCTCCGTCATTTTGTGCAAGTCCGCTCTCAAAAGGCCAACGTCTGTCGAGATGGATCCCACTGTTGTCTGCACATTGGACAGTGTGTTCATCAGATCTTCCAATGTCACCTTCTTGGCGCCGTCGCTCTCTGGGCTCTTTCCTGTGGAGGGGCGTCCTTCCGACTGCTGCGTGGTGGCCTTGTCGTACGCATATTTGTCCAGCTTTGACTGCGCCGCGCTACCTCTTGCACCCCTGCCCGTCATGGCTTGTACCCCCTCTGCGTCGCCGAGCTTGGTCAATCCTGTGCCGGTACTTGATATTGGTCAGGTATCTGCGGGCCTGGGTCACCGGCAATGGCGTTGCGACGCGCCACTGGAGGCCTGTCTGGACACGTGAATCAAGATGGCGACGTGCCTCGGGGCTCCGCTGATTCTATGGACGGCAACACCTTGGTGGACCGTCAATCCTGGCTCTCCATTGGCATGCGTTTTGTAGGACCTCTCCTGCTCCTCCAAACACGGCACTCACACGGTGGCCCACGTGTTCTGGGTGTATTAGGCCTTCCTCACTCCTGCGCCCGCCCTAGGTTGTCCCACTGCGCCACCTGCTCACCCGGGTGTCCTCAATGTCCTCCGTTTAGACCCTCTGTGTGCCGGTGTTCCTGGCAAGTGTCATTCCATGCCTCCGTTGCTATAGGTGGTTTGATTCGCCAAGTTCCGGCCACCTGGCGTGTCTCCCCGGCCCTTTACGTCAGTATAATACCTCCCTGGGTCTTTTGCGTATGAGCCGCATTTCACCGATCTCCCCTGCTCATATGTGCTCTAGGAGGTTGGGGGGGCGGACACGAGCACTGGCAGTGATGTTGAGGCAGTAGTGGTTCGTCCGCCGCCTTACCCCACGCACGAAAACAGCACCACAACCACTCCGGTGACGGGGCTTCTCCCAACCGCTCCGGGAAGTCTGATGCCTGCGGGGGTGAACAGAGGGTTTTTCACACTCGGGGTTGAGGGACGCTTGCTTCCTTCACTTCGCTCCGCCGCTTGCCATAGATATCTGCGGGCACTCCTCGCAGCGGGTACTTCCGGCAGGTGTCCCCGGTTGACGGGCGCTTCCACCCGGGCAGTCCGCAACGCCAGCCCGGCGCCGCCAAGGCAGAGAAAGGCCCGCACTGATCACGTCGCTCTGTGTTCGGCTCGCAACATCGGATCCGCACCGGAGTTGCGGCGGACGGTGCCTCTCAGTCTCCCCCCTCGGAATCCGCCGTCAGAGGTAGAAATTTATCGGATAAATGACCGGAGTGACTTAATGAGGCCGCCTAGGTAACGGAGCTCTTCTGCTTCGCAGCCATTACGATCGGCTGCTAGCCACGCCCCCCGTTTCTGAAACTTTTGTCTCTTCACCTATCCACTCCGTCAATGATACATTGATATGTATTATTTAGATGAAACTATTGTCTTTTCATCTATCCCTTCCGTTAGGTGCGTTATGTTTCGCACATATTTTTGCTGAAACTTTTGGCTCTTAATCTATCCGCTCCTCATGCATAATGTCATTGTTATGAGATGAGTTTGTATTCATTTAAATTTTGCTGATGTATTCCCCCATTGTGAGTTTCGTTATTTACATCAGTGACTGTATGCAATGAGCATTAAGAAATAACTGAGATAAATCTCATGAACTTTATTGAGTGTCTGTGATTATTTAGCTGACTGATTAGAGAGTATTATCATTGTCATCAACTATTCAACTAATTGGTTCATCGACCAAGTGGAAGGAAAGTTGATGTAAAGGTTAGTCATTAAAAGATGTCTCCGTTGAATCTATGAAAAGGAAGAATTGAACGTACATATAAATTGATCACAGTGCATCAGGGATTCTGGGTGAATGTGTATGGGCCATTGTAGTATGATGTTATTGATCCCTGATCAATTACTGGTGTTGCGCTGGATCATCAACATGAACTATGGGATAAAGTCTGCAAACTGCACGCTCTGCTTAGAAAAGCAGTAGTATTTTTTCACAAGCACACCTGAGCATGTCTTTTGTAAATGTAGCTATAAAAGTGTCTTTACAGCTCCTGCCCGTAATGTACACTTTCATGTGTGATGCCTTCTTTGGGGAGGTAAACGTAACTGAGTCATGAATAGGGTTACCAGGCGTCTTTATTTTAGCAGTGATACCATACTCCAGCCAAGAGATTGGTTTTACTAACCTGTATAGTCCGGTTTGACCAACCGACGCAAACCAAGACTACAACTCCCAAAATGCAGTATATTGTGAAATGAAACAGAATCATCTGTTAACCCCAGTGATGGATATGGTTAACTTTATATTTATTTTGTATTTTTATATACACACATATTAGACACACTATTTGCACCTCTGTGCCTACTGTTCCACAGCGAAGACCATTTTTGTAACCCCACTCTCCTAGTTACCACTCTGCGCCATATTTTTTAAAACAAAACAAGTGGGCCCCCATGGATTTGGCCAAATTCGGCACATTAATCACAAGAGCTATCCTGGCACTTTTAAAGCTGCCTGAAACCTGGAAGTACAAGGAACATTGCCCCATGTGTTTTAAATAGTACGTTATTGCTAAAAACAGCGCCCGCCCCACCCCGGAGGTCAGCGCCCCCTCTCCAGGTCAGCACCCAGTGCGGCCGCACCAGCAGCACTGCACTCAAGCCGGTCCTGAATACAGAGCAAAGCCTGATACTCCAGATGACAGCACAGGTCTTTGTTTTCACGGCGTTGTCATTACATTCGATTACCTTTCCGAATAACTTCAACACAAAACTATTTTTTGTGCTGACTATCAACTTTGACCAGTGCAGCAGTTAATTATCGAAAAGCCGCTTGCCATGTGAGGTGCAGAGCTCGATCTATTCTCAGAGATAGAGGTCAGTATTGACTTTTCAGAATATCCCGTGGGAGTTTTCTAATTACAAAGATAACATCATGTGTTGCCACTGCTCAATCCCCATCATGGGAGCAAACGTTGACCCGAAGAGAATGTTGCATTAACTCAGCCCTCTCTGTCTATTAAGAAGAATAACTGTGTTTTCACTGAACATTATGGAACCGATCATATAAAGCATATAGGCAGGCTCCCAGTGTAATATGCTGTTTATTACCTTAGTTGAATGTTTGGAGGGGCCATGACCAAGGAGAGGCAAAGGTTAGGTGGGTCATTCCTTCTGTCATCAAGGCCCTGCTACTGAACTAGGTAGTGCAAGCCGCCAAGGATTTCCATGGCCATGTAGAGGGTGGTACAAGGCTGCAGTTGAGCTATATATGCGGTCCAAATTTGACAGATTTTCATTCAGTCCTGTCTGATTTTTATGTAGCAGAAAGGTACCTAAAGTTTCCATTGGAAATGGTTTTGCCTCCGTTTATTTCTTTTATTTTGAAGAGTTTTATACAGCGCTGGCAAGACCCGGAGATATCAGAGGGCTTTACATAAGGAAGTGGTTACAACAGAACAGTGACACATAGTTACATTAGTTTCTAGAGCAAAACAAAAGCATAGAGAAAGACAGTGTTACAAAAATACATCCTTTGCTGGAGCATAAGATAAAATATTTCCGTTGCTAGAGCATAAGATAACATAGAAAACAAGTCCAAGGAGCACAGCTGGTAGAGGGGGAAAGTAAAGGGCTAGGGATACATATCAAGTAAGGAAGACCAGGCATGGAGAAGAGTACTTCAGTGGATACCAAAAATTAGGATAAGCAAGTCGAACAAAACCGGAGAGGGTCCAGGGATCAGCAACAACCAGTGCCGGACTTCAAAAACTGGGTCGGGAAAAGTTAGGAATGGAAGGGGTGCCTCACCAAGTAAAACAAGAAAAGAGGGGTGTGGTTGACTCACAGGGGGTCGATGAAGGGCAATGGTCACTCTGGCAGCAAAGGGGACATTCGAAACCACTAGATGGAGAAACCAAGGACACGGACCACAAGAGCTAGGCAAACAAGATGGCGGGAATTGCTGGTAAACAAAAAATCCAATCAGAAAAGCCAATATTTAAACCCTACCCCAAAAGCATAGCTGAATGGGGAAGGCAGCAGATGGTTTTGCAGGGGGGTAAGGTTGAAGGTCACCGATCTCTCCTGGGTAATCCATGACAGGGGAGTTAGCGCGGTCACCCAGGAAGCAATCCCAGGAAGAGTAAGGCAGCTGCGGAGTCAGGAAGGCGAGCACCTCCGAAAAAAAAGGAAAGCAAGCTCAGTGGTGCAGGGCATTGCGTAGTTCTTTTTGCTGAGCTCTCGTTTCTACACAGAGGGATGTCAGGCAACCGCGTCTCAGTTCCGGATGGCAGGCAACAGCTGGGGGGAGATCCCCCTCCATTACCCAGCAGCCACCCAGGAAGAAGGAAATATTCATCTGTGTTTCATCAGGAAGGAGGGGGAAGAGGGAGACACAGCAGAAAGGCGAGCTGTGCCCTATGTCCGGCTGGGTAGGTTACGGCCGCAGCGAGAAACCGGAGCCAATCTCCCCTATAGCTGTCTGGGCAGATTAACTGGGCATCAGCCATGATTGCTCGGTCTCCGTGGAAGAAAGCATCTATCCCGTTTTTCTCCCAAAATCTCGAGCCCGCAAGCGGGAGATTGGAGCGACGAGGACCGCAGACAAACAAGACCTCAGGAAAGTGAGAGGGTCCAAGGAGGAGGTAGAAATCAGGGATTAAGCCAAAAAGGCAATCCCTAGCCGGGAGCTCCTGGCCGGAGCTCCTCACCTGTCGGCCATCTTAGGCTTTTTTGATATGTTTAAAGGTTTTTTGAACGATGTTAGGTCTGAACTCCATAAAGCCACAGATAAAGTCTCAAAAAATTGAATGAGGAGAATATTGGAATTCAGGGTATCATAAGAAAAGGTTTTCATATAAGGGGTAGCAGTGATATGTTACAAGCATTCTATTTAAAAATAAAATCCAATAAACCTAGAGCCCTACTGTTAGGACCCAGGATCTACAAATTACAATTGACATTGCTGGACATTCATTTTAAAGTGCCTGTAGAGCACTCTTTACAACTGAATTGACTTAGAGTAAATTGCAGCACAT
This sequence comes from Lissotriton helveticus, assembly GCF_964261635.1. NCBI lineage: Eukaryota > Metazoa > Chordata > Amphibia > Caudata > Salamandridae > Lissotriton > Lissotriton helveticus. Next base: position 748,442,339 of record NC_136069.1, on the reverse strand, counting down.
TAAAATATTTGCAAATGATACAATGGCATTGTAAGAACAATAGAAAGACACTCGAAATAAAGAAAACTACATTATAGGGCTTTCAATATGTTAAAAAGATACAAAACTAACAGTCATGGCAGTTTAATAACTTGCATATAAATACACTAATAAAGGTCACTGATGTGCAGTTAGGGATATGAGACTGACAGTCTACTTTTGTCAACTGTAATATTAATTGGGAAGGCTGACAATGGCTTATTACTGTATTATTCTTATGTCTTAATCACATTGATAACTGTGCTTGTTAATTGACTTCTGATGATAATTTGGACCCACAGTGACCAAACTTACATTATTCCATTTGTGATCTTCATCAAATAATTTGAACATATTGTTTAAATGAATTAATAGGAAGTAGAGTGAGAGAGGATGAAAAAGCAGTTGTGAGATTTGACGCAGCAAACGGTTTTGATTCTCTGCATTGGGAGTGTACCTAGATGGTATTGGAAATCTTAAGAATTGGGAAAACATTCTTAAAGGTTCTCCACATCTCATATAGTGCTACGTTTCTGTAAGGTACATCAGCTATCTCAATGTTTTTGTCTTCACTAGAGCACTTGGTTAGAGTATCCTATGGGTATCCTCTTTCACTCCTAATGGTTGCCCAGGCCATGAATGCAATTGCAGAATACATAACACACGCTGTTAGAATTAAACAGATCACTCTAAGGTTTGTTGATGAGTGGATTTCTCTCTATGCATACAAGTTCTGTTTTTGCTTAAACATCACAAGGTAACTGTTTTAGAAGCGTTCTCTGATCTGACCGTGTTATGTATTAATAATGAGAATACACAGATCTTTTTTATGTTGCTCAATTTAACAGTAGAGAACTCCTGCACTGAGTAATAAAAATAGTAGTAGTAGTTATAACAATATAAACCAACAATCATACCATCTATGAATTTAACAAACTTGGTGCATATATTAGAATTATATTTAGGGTAAAACACTCTCTAGAGTAGGACTATAAATATTATGGGACTGAAGCACCATGTTTTTTTATGATTAGTTTTGTTGAACTGCTCATAGAAAATGCTGTGGAAATCGACTCCTATGTTTTCCGGTTACCCAAAACTAGCTTGTCTTGGCCTTATTTCACAATTACTGTCTCTACTCTCAATGCACAGATGTAAGATCTTTTAACAATCTTACTGATCAGGATGTATGACATGACAATGCGAGCTTTTACCTCGCGCTGCCATTACGACGCTGCTTTTACAACGCAAGTCGTTACAACGACTTGCGCTGTAGGCGCTCGATAGTGGAATAGTTTAATTTTCTATTCCAACTCCAGCCCACATTACAGTAGGGAAGGTGTTGGAATAGAAAATTAAACTATTCCTTTTCCAACAGCGCCCTCCAGCGCAAGTCGTTGTAAAAGCAGCGTCGTAATGGCAGCACTGGGTAATGCCCACGTTGTCATGGCTGCTCACCACTGAACAAAGCGGTTAGCATTCGGATTTCAGCCAATGTAACAAGGGGTAAACTAATGAATATTGAATTTAAATATTGTCCCAAAATCATTGAGGATGTAGCCTTGCGGTTAGAGCTGTCGACCTCGAAGTTGAGGAACCGGGTTCGAATCTCAGCAACGACGCTCAACATCTTGTGATTCTGGGCAAATCACATAATCTTCCTGTGCCTAACAAAAATGAATGTGTCTGTCTGTAACGAAACTGGTGCTCATGTAAAGGGATCTAATACACAATGTCTCAGGTCTAGTTTGTGCTATATAAAACGCTTAAAAAAAATATTGTGACAGTAAATATATATATATATATATATATATATATATATATATATAGGTAAGCATACATTTTCTATTCTTAACAATATATTAGCAGTTTATATTCTGGCCCAGAATTGTTTGTAGCACAATATTTTTGTGCTCATTATTCTGACTCATACCTGTATTGGTGATCTTGAAACAAGAAATACATTGAAATCTTTTAAGATGAGCATTTTGCTTTAATGTCAATGTTCTGTTGAGTTGTACATATGTAACCTTCAAATTCGAACTGATGCTCAAGGGCATAGCAGATCTGGTCCAATCTCAGCATCTGCAGTCACCACAGGGAAGTTTGATCTCAACCTTTTCTTTACTGCAAACTAATATTTATTCACTCTGACATAATACTGAGGGCTGAATATCTACCGGACAGAAATGAAGTGTCCTAAATATTGTTTAAAAAATATCGCCCCATTTGAGTGATAATACAAAATCCACATCCATTGGAGAGATATCTTTGTAAACAATTTCTTGGGAACAATATTTATGTCAGACAATACTTATGTTCGTGATAGGATGACAGTCAATTCATCTGTTAGGGACAATAATCTTAGGGTCATTTCACAGAAGCAAGGGGTAGAGTCAAATATGACCAATTTCTTTGGGCTAAATCACTCTTACAGACCCCATAAATCAATGTGTTCACTTCCACTGCTAAAAGAGAATAAAGCATGAGTGCCACTAGAAGCTGCAATTACTTTTTGAATTGAGGTGATACCCATGATGCACCTTTCTCCCATAAATATGTGAATCTGAAAGGACTCTTTCAGTTATCATGTTTACATTGAGATGGGTGCTTGTGGTCTGACAGATGAGAAATGCTACTTTGCCTCAGTGTAGAATTCCTATTCATGACGTCACAAATGACCAATGGAACACAAACACCGACCATGACAGTTTAATTAAAAGCGGATCTAACTGGCTAAAGAAGTCCGGGAACCATTTTAGCTCAATTTAAGGACACATCTTCACACTTAGACAGGCATGTTAGGCAAATTTAGCTCATTTGGGGGTTATGCCATAGGGCCTGTTTCACCTTTTTATGGTTATTCTTTTAATTGTGTGTTTTATAAATCGTTTACAGATCCTTTAAAACATAGTGAAGCTGTTTCATGAGTACAACTAAGAAGCACAAAAGAAGGAATTAGAATCTACACTGCACTTCCTGATTCACACAGTCACGAAATGTTGAATTTTAGGGCCCTAATATAGCCTTATAACCCACTGCCGAAGGCCATACTGGTTGTTAAAGCCCTAAACCCGAGTTTTATTTACAACAAAACCCGAGTTTTAGGCCTGTGCCACAGGTGAGGGCCTATAATGAGGTAGAGGGCCTTTAACTACCAGTATAGCCGCCTGAGGCAGAAGGGCAGAAAGGCTATCAGAACATTCCAACCACTAAGGGTAGAATGTTGTAAATTAAATCGGGAGAAACATGAAGACAAAAATTGGAATGTTGGAGATATATCAGCCATTATAAGCCCAGAGCTACTACATTGTCTTCAATGGAGCTCTCAACATTCCAATGTTCTAATTACATTGATGGTAACTGAAAATCTTCTAGTATGGTTGTGGTTGATTTTCAACTATCCTAGGTTTAGAGTATTGGGCGGAAAAGGCGAAGCGTCAGGAGGAAATGTGTCAGGAGAAAGTAGTCAAGCAAGAGGCATGACACACCCATAATCCTGTACATTTGTTTTTGGGATATTCCCAAACATTTTGCAAGCCCATTTTCAACTTGAAATGACTCATAATGTTACTCCCAAAAAAGGTTCAAGAAACTGTGATTCCAGGCTAGGGATGGAGACGCCAGTCAAAAATGTTTTGGGAGCCAGCCCCACTCTGATTACTTTAATTCCATCACTATTAGAGTTGAGGTGTAAATGCACCTTAACTCCCTGACCAGGAAATACCAACGCTGCGGGGATCAGTATTTTTAATGGCCAAAATGTAAAGTAATTACAGACAAAATGGGGGATAAAATCGGGAACTGGTACTTGTGCACCGATTCCTCAATGTTATTTCAAGTTGTCAGGCCTTTGTTCTCATGCACATTTTGGAAAATTTGACCTACTGAACTGTGCCCGGGGTAAGAAAAATGGCAGTGTATGCTTCAGGATTTGTAAAACAGCAGTCAAGTACAATATACAATAACATAGTGATGGGGAGCAAATTACATTTAAACTTTAGTGACATTGAGAAACCCAATTTTAACAATTTGAGAGAAAAATAATAAACATGCAACATCTACACATTCAAGAGACATGAAAAACAAGAGAATTTTAGTTACTGCATCTTAAAAGAATGCAGAAAAAGTGTAGCTTCGATATTATTCGTATAAATAATATAGATTTTGCTTTATTAATGGACAAAGTATTTTCACTAATGTGTGTTAGAAACATGTACATGGCGAACTCTCACGTTATGGAGTTTACTTCTAATCTTAATTATTTTCAATATATATTTGTATGACTAATTTGGTTTTATCAAATGTTATGAATAATCCTAGTTATAAGGATGAACTTTACTAAAATGTATCATTTATATCTGTAAACATGTATACTTAAATGACAAAAGAAAAGCAAGTGTCACACATTCATAACTAACAATGCATTCATCAAACTTTCATAGATTGTACTTCGTGCATGTATTAATATGTTGCATCTATAACGAAAACACAGACCCGTAATTAAAAACATATTTAAATGTTAGTACATTCGAAAGACAGAAATCTGTTTTACTGACACATTATTTGTAACCATACATAAAGTTTTCAAGTGCATCAACGCCATTCTAGAATCATGACATCTTTATATTTCATGTGAATGTATGCTTTATAATTCTATATATTTCCTGTAATATTAGCACGATTTAATGTAGGCCAAAAGAGAATATGTGAAGATTCTTGACTTGCTGGATCTATTGATCGTGAGAGAATTCCTCAATATAACAAATAATGTGAAAGGAGTAGTTTCTGTCTTGTAACTCCAGTTCTGTAGTAGGGGTATCTCTGTTATAGTCATAATCTAGTGAATAGTCCCGCCCATGTGTGTGGACCCCGGAGCAATCAAAAATAATCTCTTACGGTGTCGAAAAATGCAGAACTGCACAGACACTTAAGAGAGAATTAAAGACAGATAATGCAGCCTATATCCACAGGCTACATTGTCCAGTACTTCAACTAGAAATTCCACCAAAAATCCACAAACAGCACAGCCTGTCCAGGGTTTTCCAAGAGAAAAACCTTGCTTTTAACAGCAAAACCCTCTGGAATGATAGAGAGGAAGGAGTGGACAGACAAGCCCCATAGGCTGCCATTATGTGGCTCAGAACAGTGTACTGTGCCTTTAAGAGAACTTTCCAGAAGCCTCACAGTATCCCAGAATGCACTGCAGGTCCCTTTTACTTTCAGTTCTTTTTGAAGGCGTAACACGCCAGACCTGTAGCATTTCTTACATGAATATCTCTCTCCACCGGGGAGGAGGGCGGGCGCTTATGACTATAACAGAGATACCCCTACTACAGAACTGAAGTTACAGGACAGAAACTACTCCTTCTGTAGTAGGGGATCTCTGTGTATAGTCATAATCTAGTGAATAGAATGGCAAGCCCATCCCCAAACCAAAGTGGCGGTGGAGAAAAGAGAAAATAATAATTTCACTACTGTGCGAACAGATTTCGCAGCGAAGCCTGCCCAACCTGAGCATCTGCCCTGGCATCAGTGTCCAGGCAGTAATGCTTAGCAAAGGTATGGACCGACTTCCAAGTGGCCTTCTTGCAGATTTCTGCAATTGGAACATTACGGAGCAGAGCAGCCGTGGCAGCTTTGCCCCTGGTGGAATGAGCTTTAGGCTTACCTCCTAAGGTCTTATTAGCCTTTTGGTAACACAATTGTTTACAGGACACAATCCACCTCGAGATGGACTGTTTAGAGGTAGCAAGACCCATCCTGACTGATCCATAATTGATAAACAATTGGTCCGACCTACGAATATCCTTGGTTTTATCCAGATACCATTTTACTACCCTCCTAACATCCAGGGAATGCAGAGACCTTTCCGCTGGAGATGAAGGATTCTGAAAAAACGTAGGTAAAGTTATGGTCTGGTTAACATGAAAATCAGATATAACCTTTGGAAGAAATTTAGGGTGAGTACGCATAACAACCTTAGCAGCATGAAATACAGTATAAGGTTCTTGGCAACACAACGCCTGAATTTCACTCACCCTGCGGGCCGATGTAATGGCCACGAGGAACGCCGCCTTCCAGGACAGGTGCTGCAAGGAAGCCTTATGAATAGGTTCAAAAGGCTCCTTCATCAATCTGGACAGCACCACATTCAATTCCCATGAAGGCGAAGGAAGCCTGACAGGAGGAAACACTTTCTTCAAGCCTTCCAAAAAATCTTTGATCACAGGGATCTGAAAGAAGGAAGTCTGTGAAGGGCATTTCCTGTCAGATGGGTCAGCGCAGCAAGATGAACCTTAATGGAATGGACATTAAGGCCAGACTGTGCCAGATGTAGAAAATACGGAAGGATGACATCTTCCTTACACGTCGTTGGGTCATAGTTCTTGGACTTGCACCAGATGCAAAACCTCTTCCACTTGTAAGCATAAGAAGTCCTAGTGGAAGGTCACTTAGCCTCCTTCAGTATGTCCATGCAATCTTCAGGTAGATTCAAATGGCCATATTGCACTATCTCAGGAGCCATGCCGCCAAACTTAAAGACGAGAGGTTGGGGTGCAACATCTGCCCCCCGAACTTCGTGAGAAGGTCCGGCCTGCACGGCAGCCGTATGTGAGGAAGGAGAGACCGGTGAGGCAGGTCCGTGAACCACCACTGCCTGGGCCATTCCGGGGCAATCAGGATCATCCGCGCCCTGGACTGGGACAGCTTGATGAGCACCGCCGGAATCAGGGGAATGGGTGGAAAAGCGTACAGAAAGCTGTTCGACCAGTTGATCCATAACGCATTCCCCAGCGTCCCCGGCTGGTAGTACCTGGAGGCGAAGTCTCGGCATTTGCTGTTTTCGGCGGTGGCGAACAGATCTACGTCTGGAGTCCCCCACCATGCGAAGAGTTCTCCTAGTACTTCGTTGTTTATGACCCATTCGTGGTTTTCCTGAATCAGTCTGCTCAGTGCGTCTGCCTGAACATTCTGCACACCTGGGCAGATGGGTAGCCATTATCGTCAGTCCTCTGGCTAGAAGCCAGTGCCAGATCGCCTGCGCCTCCTGAGACAGAGTGCGCGATCTCGACCCCCCTGCTTGTTGAGGTAATACATCGTGGTCGTATTGTCCGTCTGTACAAGCAGAGAGTTGGTCCGGAAGGAAGGATGAAAGCCCTTCAGTGCCAAGTGAACAGCCCTGAGTTCCAGGAAATTGATATGGTACGTGGACTCCGTCGGGGATCACTTTCCTTGAATCTGTAAGTCTCCGGAGTGCGCCCCCCAGCCGTGGAGAGACGCATCCGTCATGATAGTCTGTGTGGGAATGTCCTTGTGGAAGGGAACCCCTCTGAGGAGATTCTCTGCTGAACACCACCACTTCAGAGACTGAAGAGCATGCAGGGACAGTCGTATCTTGTCGTCCCAAGATCCTCTCCTCTGATCCTACTGATCCTGCAAGCACTCCTGCAATGGTCTCATGTGCAGCCGTGCGTGTGGCGTGAGGAAGATACAAGAGGCCATCGACCCCAGTAGAGAAGACACCGTTCTCACTGTTGTAGATGGAGCGATCATAAGAGCCTGAGCCTTCCGAAGGAGTGATAATCGTCTCTCCTCCGAAGGAGACACGCTTGCTGACAGCGTATTGATGGAGGCTCCCAAGTACTGTATGCACTGGACCGGAGTCGGGACAGACTTGGACATGTTGATGTGCAACCCCAGCTTGTTCAAGAGAACGCACGTCTTCTGGAAGTGCGCTTGAGCTTCCGAGAAGGAGGAGGCCTTGATCAACCAATCGTCCAGGTACGGGTAGACAAACACCTTGTTCTTCCACAGGTGTGCCGCTACCACTGCCATGCACTTCGAGAACGTTCTGGGCGCAGACTTCAGTCCGAACGGCAGTACTGTGTACTGATAATGATTGGCGCCGACTTGGAATCGCAGGAACTTCCTGTGTTTGTGTGCAATGGGCACGTGGAAGTACGCATCCTGTAAGTCTATAGCACATAGCCAGTCTCCCTGTTGCAGCTAAGGATAAATCTGATGCAACGACAGCATGCAAAACTTCTCTCTGCGAATCCACTTGTTTGCTTGTCGCAAATCCAGAATGGGCCTGAACTCGTTCCTGTCCTTCTTGCGAACCAGGAAGAACCTGGAGTACAGACCTCTTCCTCTTTGAGACAGAGGTATGTCTTCTATCGCCCTTTTCCTTAACAGGATATCGGCCTCCGCCTGGAGCTCGCGCAGCTGAAACTGCGAGCTGACCGGTGGAATAGATAGAGGCGGGCTGGTGAACCGAAGACTGTATCCATTGCAAACAATATTCAGCACCCACTTGTCCTGAGTAATTTTTCTCCACTCTGCCAGAAATAATTGAACGCTTCCCCCCACCGGAGCGGGTAACGGATGTAGGGGAAGTAACCGCTCAGGGTTGAGACCCAGCCGGGCCTTTGTTCACTGTACAGGACTTCTGGCCACCTCTACCCTTCTGGCGCTTCTGGAAGGGCCTCCGGAACTGCTGCTGCTGTTGTTGCTGCTGTCCCGAAGCCTGCCCTCGCCCTCTGCCCTGTGCCCCGAACCGTCTTTGGAACGGGCGGTAGGCCTTCTTTTCCTTGGGCTTCTCCAACCCAACAGCCGTCAGGGTCTCGGCCTCCGCTTTCATGCGGGCCATCTCATCGTCCGCATGTTTGCCGAACAGGGTTCCCCCGAGAATGGCAGATTGGCCACCCGCTGCTGAGCCTCCGGCTTGAGTGAGGTGAGCCTAAGCCAAGCATGGCGCCGTTGGTTGATCCCATGACAGTACCCATGGGCCGCCAAAAGAGATACATCAGCAGCCGCGCTGATGACCTGGTTCGACACCAGCATCCCCTCCTTCAGGATCTTTTGAAAATCCTCCTTCTTCTCTCGAGGCAGGAGTTCCGTAAACTGCTGAAGGGATTCCCGCAGGGCACGATCATATCGCCCTAGCAGAGCCGCATCGCTAGACGCCTTCATGGCCATAGATGCCGTCCCGCAGGCCTTTCTGCCAGCTGGGTCGATCCATCGGCTCTCCTTATCAGGAGGTACAGTAGAAGACGGGGAGGTAGAATGTTGTTTCCTGGCCGCCGTCACTATAACAGAATCCGGAATCGGATCCATCTGCAGAAAGGCCGGGTCAGAATCCGGGGCCTTGTACTTCTTAAGGAGCCAGGAGGGAGCGGCCTTCGACATTGCTGGTGTAAGGAACAGCTCTTCCGCAGGCTCTACCAATCCTGGTACAAGTGGTAGTAGTGGGCGAGATTAATGGTTCTTATGAAGCGTCTCAAAAATCACGGACGTCGTAGGTGTTGGAGCCGTCACCGTGATTCCCAATTTTGCTGCGCCCCTCAGGAGAACATCCTGGAGATGTCTACCACAGGAGACACTCTTGTCCCCGGGCATTCCGACAAAGTCGGTGAATAGGACCTGGTCCTGGACGAGCCTGTGCGGGACCGTGATCCACGCCTCCTATGGAGCCGCCTTGACCTAGTGGAGGATCTGTGACGACTCCTCAATCTCCCCCTCCGTCCGGAGCGTGATCGTGACCTCCTTGCCTTCGGTCGATCCGCCGGTTCCACAGGGGCGGGCGACTTCGGCTTGGCTGGGGCCCTCAGCCGAGGAGTCCCCTTCGGAGGACTTGGATATCTGGGCAGAGAAACCGACCTCGGAGGAATCGGTGGAGGCTTGTCTGCCGGCAGCTGAGGTTGAGGTAGAGGTTGAGGACATGGTGGAAGTGGTGGAAGCAGAGGAGGAGTCGGAGCCCGCGGAGGAAGCCGCCTCGGCAAAGGAGGAGGGGGCGTAACCGACTTATGCCTAGAAGGGGTATACACCACCGAGTACACTGAACCCGGTGATTCGCCTTCCTTTCCAGGCTGGGGTGTTGGTGAGTCTCCCATAGGCACCTGGCGCCTGCTAGACTGACTCCTTCCGCGCCTTCTTGGTGTCGAAGAATGGCGACCGGATGGCGAGCGTCGGCCCCTCGACGACGAGCGTCTTCTCTTCGACGGCGACCATCTCACCCTCGACGGCGAACACCTTTGCCTCGACGGTGACCTCCTTTGCCTCGACGGCGACCTCTCTCGCCTCGACGGCGACTTCTCTCGCCTCGACGGCGACCTCTCTCGCCTCGACGGCGAACTTCTCCTCGACGTCGAGGACCCCTCGACAGCGATCTTCTCCTCTTCGCCGGCGGCGAACGGCAGTGTCGACTCGACGGCGAGCGCCGACGCCGGGCCTCTCGACGTCGATTACTCGACGACGACGCCGATGAAGACGACGACGAGACCGTCACTGGAGATCTCGACGGCGGTCTGTTCAGTTCCCTCGACGTCGACGTCGCTTCGACCCAGAGTCCTGGGGAGACGGGGAACAGACTGCAGTCATCCCTCTCGACGCTGTAGTCGGTGCAATCGACACAGACTGAGAATGGTGATGCTTGCTGGTCTTCCTGCCTCTGGGGAGCCCCCCAGAGGCCTCAGCATGGGCAAAGAAGCCCCTCCAGACCCACCTTGTGCCTTCAGTCTTCTGGTCTCCAGGCCCTGAAGCCTAATCTTCATTCTATCCCTCAGGGTCCTGCTAGAAAAGCCCTGACAAATGTCACACTCCTCTGGGACATGGGATGAAGGAAGGCAGATGATACACACCTCGTGTGGGTCCGATTTGGCCTTCTTCCTGGAGCACTCAGGACATTTGTCGAATAATGCAGGCATATTGACCATCAAAGAGTGCACCAAAAGACAAACAGGAAGAAAAACCACCAAAGTACTTCAGAAAAGCACTCAAATAACTTTGAAAAAGTGAAAAAAAATCACCAAAAATCCCTTGAAAAGGGAGAGCTCAATGCTCCAGGGTCCTGCTTGCAGGAGCCGGAAAAAAGAACTGAAAGTAAAAGGGACCCGCAGTGCATTCTGGGATACTGTGAGGCTTCTGGAAAGTTATCTTAAAGGCACAGTACCCTGTTCTGAGCCACATAATGGCAGCCTATGGGGCTTGTCTGCCCACTCCTTCCTCTCTATCATTCCAGAGGGTTTTGCTGTTAAAAGCAAGGTTTTTCTCTTGGAAAACCCTGGACAGGCTGTGCTGTTTGTGGATTTTTGGTGGAATTTCTAGTTGAAGTACTGGACAGTGTAGCCTGTGGGTATAGGCTGCATTATCTGTCTTTAATTCTCTCTTAAGTGTCTGAGCAGTTCTGCATTTTTCGACACCGTAAGAGATTATTTTTGATTGCTCCGGGGTCCACGCACATGGGCGAGACTATTCACTAGATTATGACTATACACAGAGATTCCCTACTACAGAACAGTGTTTTCTTTACTGAGTTCTCATGTACTGTACAATATACTTTGCTACATTTCTTGATACAATCCTAACCAGGCGCCTGGGAAACTTCTTGAACTCCCTTGTGTGTTTTTGCTAACTGAGCATTTAAGAGCTGCATGCAAACTGCAAGGAAAAAATTGGAGCGTTATGTTTTTTTTCCCCACAGTCTTTGTTTGATTACCCTAGTGTTTCAAAAATAAATTGTTATCTTTTCATTTTCAGCACCTGGTAAAGCCTGACAACCTGAAACATTACCACATTTTGGGGCAATGTTTCAGCAAGCAACAAGAGGACCCCCAACCTCCTTTGCTGCTCTTTCACCACGGCTACGACCCAGCAAACACCAGTGTTAAAGGTAAGGAAACTGATGCTATATTTTTTTACATGGGAGTTAGGGCTATGTATGTGGTCACTCACAAGGCCCTCAAGCAGTGTCTGTTTCAGTGCCTCCAGCAACCACTATGGCACAGAGAGGCAGGAGGCAGTAAGGCTGTATTTTTAGCAGTAATTTTGTGGAAAGGGGAGCTGTTGGAGATGTATTACGATACTGCACAATATATATGTATTTATACTGAAATTTGATATTATTGCACTGCACCTTATAAGTTGTACTTTGATTATTGACAGGTTTCTTTAATATATATATTGGTAAGGCCAGCAACACCATCATGAATACAGTACAAGAGCTGATTGCAAGGTCATTCCAGGCACGGCCACTTGAACAAAAACTACATTTAAAGCAATTAGGACCTCATCAGCCTGAAATAAACCTGCAGAAAACTTCCCAGGACAGAGGAAAAATGTAAAAACGTACATTCTCAAATGCCTGGTGCACAAAAGCTGATTGGCTTACAGGGTGCCCTATAAGAAATTATATGTTCTGCGTCCCCTGCTTGCTGTTTGGTGGTGACTTTTCTTGGACACGTCAAGGAATCACAGACTTGAAGCATTTATCCGAAAAAATAAAGAAGCATGCATTCACAAGAAATCATATGGAAAACCTGACGAGACTGGGAATGTTGGGGGAAGACGCACCAATCGAGCAGCAGATAAATGATGCATATCGCAAAACCATACAAAAACACAATGAAGCCGTTGATAAGAACAGACAAATTCTATCCAAGATCATTGATTGCATTTGTTTCTGTGGTGCTTTCGAACTGGCATTGCGAGGCCATGACGAATCAGAAAGTTCCTCAAAACCTGGGATCTTCCGAGGCCTAGTGGATTTAATAGCAAGCATAGACAAGGATTTGGAAACACATTTAGCACGTGCTACAGTCTTTAAGGGCACCTCTAAAACAATACAAAATGAACTCCTTGAGTGTATGCTCGAAATTATAAGAAGCCATATTGAGCAAGAGTTGCGAAACACAGACTTTGTGGCTATTCAGGCTGATGACACCACTGATGTGGCCACTAAAACACAGTCCGTGTTAGTGTTTCGGTACCTTGACAGTGACAGAAACGTTGTGGAGAGGTTCTATGGTTTCACACATTTAAGAGACTCTAGTGCAGCAACCATTACTGAAGCTATACTGTGTCAACTGAACTTAATTTTTCCGGGCCTGCCTCAAAAACAAAAACTTATCGCAAAGAGCTATGATGGTGCATCCGTAATGAGTGGAAGCCTTAGTGGAGTACAGAAACAAATTCGAGATGTGTACCCTAATGCTCATTTTGTGCACTGTTTTGCCCACCAACTCAATCTTATTATGCAACAGGCAGTATCAAAGATCAGAGAGACACGAGTTTTCTTTCAGGATATAGGAGGCATGGCAGCATTCTTCTCACGTTCCCCCAAAAGGACAGAAGCCCTTCATGAGATTGTGGACAAAAGTGTTCCAAGGGGATCCTCAACTTGTTGGAACTTTAACATTCGTACAGTCAACCTAATCTTTGAAAATAGGGAGGGCCTTGAGAAATGCTTTGTCGCCAGAGGAGTCAATGATGAGTTTGATCACACAAGTCAGAATGAAGCCCATGGCTTTATTAGAACACTACAAGGCAAAGAGTTTCAGTTCTTACTGTTTTTATTTCATGAAATAATGGTTGATGTTGGTGTGTTATACAATCGGTTACAACGAAAAGACATAGATACTGTCTTTGTGAAAGACTACCACTACATTTGTACAAAGCATAAGGAAAGTGAGAGATGGGGTTGACAATTTAGAGAGCAAACTGCCGGAGCATTCTACTTTTGCAAGCCGCAGGCAAAACATGACCTCTCTGGTTCGAATTGCAAAGGAGATATGTGACATTGTAATTGTGCAGGCACAAGAACGTTTTTCATTCACTAAACATTTGGTGAGTGCCACATTATTGCAAAGTCAAGAGTTTGCAAATTATGATGAATCCTTCCCGGAGCGTGCTCTGAATCAGGCTGTGGAAGCATATCCTATGCTCAAAAAAGAGCAGCTGAGAACTGAGTTGACTGTACTGCACAGAATGCCTGTGTACCGGAATGCCACAAGTGCCTTGACTTTGCTGACTTTAATACATAAACTGAATATGGAAAAGTCACTTACAGAGACAGTGACTTTACTAAAAATTGTCATTACCACTCCAATGACAACAGCCGAAGGTGAACGATGTTTTACAGCCTTAAAGCGCATTAAGACATTCCTCAGGAACACCATGCTAGAGGAAAGACTCAATGCTTTGGCGATGCTCTCTGTAGAGAGCAAGCTAGTCCAAAAAATACCGGACTGCAACCAAAAAGTTATTGACAAGTTTGCTACACTGAAAGAGAGACGTACTGATTTACTTTGCAAAAAGTGAATGCTGCTACTTGTTTGTTAAATAAAAAAAATACTGTGAGTAAGGTATTCAGAAATGCATTGTTATCTCTGTTTTTAAAAAGTTTTCTAGTGTTTGTTCTACTTGGAGACTAAACAGATTTTACTGATCAAATGGCATATTATTAAGTACATTCTGAAGCACCTAAACACTATAAACTGTGTGGAAAGACATGCGTGATAAAGTCACAATCGTTATAATGGAAACGTAGTAAAGGTAATGCGTGGTTCCCAATGCTTTGTAAAGGCTGTTTCCCAACTGCTGTGCAACTTCTGCTACTCTTAGAGCTGAGATTTTCATGAAAGTCTTATAGTCTGAATTCAGCAGCGTAATAGGACGAAATGTATGAAGCTCTGTGGTTATACTGAATAAGCAGCTACCTATGTTATGACATCTATTAATAAAATAACTGCACTTTCACAATTGCTTTATTAACCTTCCTGCTTTCTCAAAATTGCTTGAAAATGCACCATTTGTCCACGCTTTTTTCAAAATTTTCACGGGGGAAATACCCCCGAACCTTCCTTAGGGGGTTCGGGCTCGCTCACTGCGCTCGCTCGCTACGGTGCAGTATCATTATCATTTTACACCCCACCACTTTCAAATGTCACCAGCCGCCCCTGGACCAGAGTAAGAAAACTAAGAAAGTACATGAGTTACATTCATCCATTTACCTTTACCTGTATTTTACTTTTTCCCCAAGGGCCTAGTAATGCTACAGCAATAGTGCGAAAGGAATAAATAATGTTGTATTGCTCTATGTCTTCTTCTCCTTAAGTCATACGTTTGTCAGCTGAACATACTGTTGTTTTTCATGTAAGGGTTATTACCCACTGCTGTCCGCATTAATACGTATTAACTGACTGCCCAAATTATGGGCTACAGTTGAAGGTGAGGCAACATAATGAGAGGAAAAGACAATTAGCAGCTTGTTAGGCTGGAAGCCTACTCTAAGCGTACATCAAACTCAGTATTCTACTGAAAGTGTACACAGAGTAGTATCATACGATTAAGCACTGGATTTCAATAAATTCAATAAATAATGTACTTGTTGTATATTTATATCACACATAATTTGAAAAGGTGAGACATACCTTTTAGTTTCCAAAACGTTTTTCTTTCACTCTGCCAGAGTATTTTAGAATGCACAACGGCATTTCAAACTGTTTGTCATCACAAGTCCCTCCTTTTGTACCACTTATTGTCACATTGTGTAGTACGAACATAAAGACAGTGTGTCCCTTTGCTCCATGGCATACAGGGTTGCCCCATGGTTTTGTATCTATCTCTACTACGGCTATCAGATAAGAACAATTGTGGTGCGTTTTTTCCTTCAAACTAATTAAAACCAGCACAAGATGGATGAACTGAGGGGCAGTGTGACATTTTAGCAGAATTCAAAAAATTGAACAGCACAATTGGAAATGACAAATGGCATGCATGGTTATTACAGAGAGGGCTAATTCACTAGAGGTCAGAGAGTCTGTAATGGGGTCCGCTGAAAATCGATTTAGGCACACATATATCTCCTCTCAAAAAGAAGATAAATTGACTTCATGGCTTAATTTTGAATTAGAAGATAACAATAATTTTATTACTGCTTTTCAAATTATCAACAGCTGCTCATGTTGTAAATCATAGGTTTGCACTATGGTACATACATACTTCTGCCTGCCTATCTGGGCTACAGTACATAGTATTCCACAAGAGCAGTGCAACTTTACTTCGACATTTTCACTAAAATAACAGTAGTTTGTAAAGACCGTACAGCCCCAGAGACCTACGTTTTGTCTAATTAAAATTGCCAATTATCTGTAGGGTGGTAAGGGAGATGCTTTGAACAGGAGCTTGGGCCTACACTTCCACCGTTATGTACATGTGGCTTTGTCAATGCTATTAGCCATGTTCCAAAGCAGCGCAGCTGAAAGCTTTTTTAAAAGTGCTAGCCGCATCATAGCATTTTATATTAGTATTGCTACTCGGAGGGAGGGTGTACAACATGGAGGGTGTAGATTATTCACACCCAATCTACTGCCAGCAATTTTTTTAAATCTGGCAAATCCAAAATTGTACCTTGCTGCACTGCTCTGTGTCACAAGGAAAAGGCAGGAATGCACTGTATTCATCCAATATGATGTGTATTCCTGTTCTTTCCCCAGCGGTGGCGCTATTTCTGCAGCCTAGTGCCAACGCAGGCACCCTTGCACCAAGGGGCAAGGGTGCCTACGTTGCAGACAGGGTTGTTTTTGTGCAGGAAGGGATACCTTCCTGAACAAAAACAAGCATTGGAAATGCAATAGGTCTCGCATTAGGAAAGTTTGAGCTATTGGTCTTATAAATGACATTTATTTTATTTATGTGTTGTTTTTTAAATTAATAGCTTTGTCATTTACAATGCCAATAGTTATAACTTTTGCAAATGTGACACCTATAGCATTTGTAATGCAACATGCAAGAGTGACAGAAAAGGAAGAGTGATGGCGAGCGAGAGAGACGGACGATAGAAACAGAGAGGGGAGAAAGTGAAGGAAACGAAAGGAGAGGGAAGACGGAAGAAGGCAGATAGTGAGGGAAGCAGGGAGCGAGATACAATGATGGGAGATTGAATGAGACTAAAATACAGACGGTGCTCAATTTGTTAAAAAAAAAAAAAAGGAGACACGGCCTGGAGGGAGAGAGAGGGAGGACGAGAGGGAAGGAGGGAGAGGAGAGGGAGTGGAGTGAGAGAGAGAGAGAGGAGAGCAATAGAGAATAAATGGAGGCAAAAATCAATGCAGGCAACATTAACAGTCAAGGATGATGATGTACGATGAAATATAATTCAGGTTGAAAAACACAAACACTTGAAAATAAAACTTTGAAAAGATTCACCCAAGAATGACGCTTTTAATGCTAAATCAATAAGATAGTGAAGCAATAAGTAAGCCCAAGAGTGCCTTAAATGTATTCTCAAATGTGCACCAACAGGTACCTTAAAGTACTTTTAACCTACAGTTAACCCATTTGTAGACTATTGTGCAAGGGATCCTAAATGATCGATGCTCTCGTGGTTTGTTTTCTAAACTCCAAAAAAATAATCCCTTTTCTCATATGTATTCAATCAATCAACAAAGAATCATCACTTAATGCTGCTTGAAGGCAGGTATTACAGACAATACAATAAATTCAATCCCAAACGCCAATGGCAACATCTGCTGTCAAACATTTTAGCATAAATATAGTATAGGGTACTACAGTAACTTTAAAGAGCGTCTGAGTGTTGCAGAGAAATTCCATGTATTCCCAGTATGTCAGCGCCGTTGGTATTTAGGAAAAGCATGCGGCCATAAAAAGAGGCCCACTCAGAATTGCATTTACACCAAAAATAACCCAGCCAAGTTGACAGCTTTCCGATAAAGGTTTTCTGCTGTGTTTCCGGGGGCTTAAGAAGTGGGTTTTTTTCCTTGAAAACCCGTATTTGTGATCCTAATAAAAGGGAAAAGTAGAGGCAAGCATAACGCGGCAATAAATGGCAGGCACTGAAACGGAAGAGAAGAGCAAAAGAAACGTGCTGGAAGCCGTGAATCAAGTTAAAACAAGCAATGTCCTGAGCAAATGGTGGGGGCCTGAAGCAGTGGAGTGGGAGAGGTGAGGGGGGAGTCACGGGGAGATTAAGGGACAGAAGGCAAGCAGATTTGCAGACCTGATGAGCGAGGAGGGGGTGCGAGGGATGAGTGAGGATGGGGGCACGGCCGGCCGGCCGTGAAAAAGCCTTTGATGCAGCAGGGGGCAATTAGGGGAGGAGAATGGCTGGGCTGAGGCAGAGCGCAAAGCCTTTGATGCAGCAGGGGGTGGAGCGGGAAGAGCTGCTGGCGGCACCAAGCTGACGATTTGATACTGTGCACGCGCATTTTAACTCATTGCGCTTGCGCATTGAGCTAAAAGCGCACATGCACTGCATCAAATCGCCAGTCTAGGTAAACTCTCTCTGTTTAAGCCCCTATAGTCTCGCTCCGCTCAATGCGCATGCGCATTGACAGGCGATACCTAACAAATCATAGAGCCGTTCCCTCTTTCTATGTGTGCTGCATAATGCAGCACACATACAAAAAGGAAAAATGAGGAAAAATAAAGATATTTCTACTTTCTATGCCTCACCTGGGGAGCCGTAAGATTTTGATGTGTTCCCAGGTTTACAAGTCCTTGTAACTCTGGGAATGCATCAAACACCATGGGAGTTGCATGGAAACACCCACTGCAATGCCCATTGAACGCCTCCCTTGTGCACAGTAAGATAAACAAGTGCACTGCATCGCATTACTCCATATTTGTGAACCCATTCACAGCCACGCAAAGTGGCTTTGTGTGGCTTCATAAATATGACTGAGAGGTTTGCGTCGTGCATGTACCACGTTGTGTGGTGCAAGCATGATGCAAAGCCCTCAAAAAGATGGACCTCAATGTTTAACACTTGTCTAAGAAATATAAAAGTTACTTTGAGACAGGAAAAAAACATTGTCCTATGCTACCATCACATTCTTGCACCAGCAAAAAGGAGCCCTCTATTTACAGAAATGCAGACATCTGCTATTTAAATGTAACCTGTGCATGGGTGGCTGAAACCATCCCTCATGCATTTATCAAATTGAAGGCAATCTTGGGCAACCACAACATTCTGGGCATCTATCTCCTCCCCCATAGGCCATTAGTATTAATTTCTGCACAGCATATGAAATGGTCAGGGGAGCAGCTTGCCTGAGGACCAAGAACACCATTGGCCACACACGACAAGTAAAAAATACAGAAGTTGATGCCTCCCACCCTGCACATATCGGATGAACATATGCTCCTGTTACACTAACCATGAGTCTACCTGCCACCCTAGGTATCCAAGAAAGAACCAGTTAATAATAAATGCAGCTAAACACAGCCCTCTCTCCCTCATGCCACATGATATGACCCACCATAATGAACTAACACTTGCAATTACAATAATGTGCCTTTAAATTTCCCAAGAAAAATGGGTGGTTGGGTTAGCAAATTAAACAAACATCGGAAAAGCCAACAGGCCGGTACTTAGCTGCCATCCTTTTGGCTTGTCAATGCTTATTTTGTTTTGTCATGGTTTTTGGAAAATGTTATTATTTGGGAAGTTGCTTGCTGAGATGAAAAATAAAAACAGAGGCTAAAAATAAAAATTAAATGTTGGTCTCATAAAGCATGTATTGCCATAGTAGACTCTAGCTCAAAAGGAGCTGCCAAAGGGAAATCCAGGTGAGGCAGATGCAGCAGTAGAATCATCATTTCTAATATAGGGCCCCACTGTCGAGTCCTTAGTATGACAACCTCTTACAGCAAGAACTGAATTTTCGCCACCTCCTTGCAAAGCATTGCTCCCAAACCACTCAGAGTCCTCTGTATGCGCCTCCCTGAAGAGACATCATGGTAGCTAGGCCTGGCCGAAACACAATGTTCCACATACAATAGTGGCATGTTCTGCAGGAGTGAAAGAAGAACGGCATGGCCATGGTATAAGATATTGGCCATAATACATACAGCCCATTTGAGCTGCGTAGGGTTGTAGGTTCCTGATTGTATGCACTGTTTGTAGATGTCAATGTGCATTATCACACATACACTGGACCTCACAATGTTCAACAACCAGGTGGAAATTTGCTTTTGTGGATTTATACAATCTCAACACCAAAGCAAGCATTCCTTTGCACAGAAGCCAATATCATTGAGCAAACATAAATATAGGCAGCAAACATGATCAACCACACACAAAATGGATTGGGTAAAGGTTTACCTCTGTGAATCGGGCCGTGTCACAGAGTCAGGCACATTCTACTATTGATAGATTTACCTCCATAATTTCATGCATTTATACTTGTTGTGTGATTTCTGAAACTCCCTAAGATTTTGATGAGAAATCTAGTCGCATTGGAGATTTCCATCCTGTTTTCCATTAGCCTAATCTTACATATTTCTGCCTGAGGATGCTATGAAGGTTTGGAGTAGGGGTAAATGTGCAGGTCACATTTTGTACATTTGTTTTCTGTACAGGGTAAATATATTGATCCGGAGATATCCAGTCCCTGTACCTCCAAAAATATGGAGGTGTTTAAACCTCTTTATGGATATAATGGAACACTTACTCCAATCGTTTTAAGGTACTTCTAAAGGTTGCATTTACAGTGTTAATTGCTTTAAGACTGTTCCTAAATATCCACAGGATTGTAAGTGTTTGGTGTCCTCAACCTTCCCAATGGCTGCCTCTGACCCCTGGCATGGGAACTCTCATTTTCTCGTCCATTTACTATACTTAGAACGGCAGAATATTCAGCCAAATGACCGCAGGATAGCTCAGTGAGTTCATCAGTCACTGCTGAGATATGCAGGTCACTAGTCTGAATCCCAGTGAAGTCAACTCAACTTTCCATCCTTCTGAAGTCTTAATTGAGTAATACGAACCCCTGTTATTCACAGTGCTTGGAAACATCAAAAGTGTGATATCAAGAACTAAATAAATAAGTAATATTTAGTTGTAGCGCAATCTGCACCTATAGCCCTCAGAGATTCTTATCAGGATCTGTTACTTGTTCAAACACTTTTTGTGCACCCAACTGTCACTGACATACTGAATCGTTTTGCGACATTACCTGACCAAGTGGTTTCTCTTCCAATATTCTAGTGTCAAGGGTTCTCATTCTGTGACTTAGGAGCATTCAGAACTATTACACGGGGCAATGTAGCGATATCGTAGGTTACAATAGGGGTGGGATTCCACTCATTAGTATAATTTGCTAAGTTTAATAAATAAAAGTTAGATACATCTAAAGTGCATGCAGCCCTGTAGTTGGCTAGGGAAGAATGAATCATAACATTCCTTTAACCATCAGCAGGAGAATACATTCTATTACATCTTCAGAATTCCATTACATAGTAAACATTCTACAAGGGGATTTAAGAAAACATACAATCACTACACATCCCCCTTCTTAATGTAAACATTAAACACATTACAATTACAAGATATTATATATATATAATTTTTAAAAGCATACAAAATCATCATATTCCTTTGGAGTGCAAATGTGTCTTCTAAATTTACTTGTCCTGTTCGTTACCAAATCATCACAAGGTACAGTGTCAGACTGTGCATCCAAATTCACAATACCCAAGAGGAGTTTGTGGAAGTTCTGATGACTCACTATCAGTTACCTGAGGAAGTTTTGATGCTGAAGTATCAGGAGTCTGTGCAAGATGTGGAAACACAGATGCATCACTATCAGGATCTCGAATACCAACCTCCGACTCATCCCCTTTCTCCAAATTAGACAAAACGTCTAACCACCAATATTATTTATTCTCATCATCCACATGTTTAGGATTGCCAACAGAATCGTTTTTAGATAATGCAATACGACTCATATGATGGATACTTCCATCTTCAAATTGAACAGTGTTTTTCATTACTTTAGTAATGACTCTTGGATCAGAAAACCTCATTTGTAATTTTCCAGCTTTTCTAGTTGACTTAACCCTGGCAGACTGCCCTACCTCCATGCACACATCTTTGGTGCCATGTTTAGTGTCAAAATATGCTTTATTTTTTTCCTGAGATTTAATGATGATTGTCTAACTTGATCAGCATCCCAATCATACCTTTTGCTTTTACCAATCCAACCCGGGTTAATTTTGCAATGGGGAAATCTACCACGCATTAAGCCAAAAGGACTCTCTCCAACTGTGTCATGAATAGTAATTCTATATGACCAGATCAACTTGTTAAGTTCATCGTTCCAATTCTTGTTACTTTTTTGCCAATTGATGGGCTCCTTTCAAAACTCTGTTCACTCTTTCCACAACCGAGTTTCCTCTAGGGTGATACAGAGCAGTAAACTTCTGTTCAATTCCTGTATTGTAAATAAAGTTTTTCATCAGTTCAGACCTAAATTGAACTCCATTGTCAGTCAGTATTGACGCTGGAAAACCTTCCCTTAAAAAACAACTTTCTAGAAAGTTAATCACAACCTAAGTGTCCACCTTCATGACTACCTCAACTTCCAGCCATCTAGAAAAAAGATCTACAAGGACCAATCTATATTTTGATGTATCATCTTGCCAAACCACAGGTCCCAAAATGTCTAAAGCAACATTTTCCCATGGTAAGTTTGGACACGCAAGAGATGACATAGGTGGGTTTAAAGTTTTTTGTACCTTGTCAGAATTCTCACAACTGACACAAGAACGTATGTGCCTTTCTATATCTAAATGAATCCTAGGCCACCAATACAAAACGTTTGTGTTCCTTTTGGTGAAAGCAATACCTGGATGTCCCTCATGACCAATGTTCACAATCCTTTCCCTTATGCCTACATAATTTTCTAAGTTTAATAAATAAAAGTAAGATACATCTAAAGTGCATGCATCCCTGTAGTTGGCGAGGGAAGTATGAATCATAACATTCCTTTAACCATCAGCAGGAGAATACATTCTATTACATCTTCAGAATTCCATTACATAGTAAACATTCTACAAGGGGATTTAAGAAAACATACAATCACTACAGGCAACAGTGACATCTGTTAACCACAATGCTTAGGAACAACTGTGTGGTATGAAGTGCTATATGAAAAACAAGCTTTTCTAATTATTAAAAACAGCAAATTGTAGTATGAAGCGCTACATAAAAAACACGTTTTTATAATTATCAGAAACATCAAAATGTAGTAGGGAGTGCTAAAAAAAAAGCTTTTGTTAGCAATGTCTAATGACTCTGTGATGTACAGAACAATAACTCCATCAGGAAATTCCATACCGATTTAAGGCCTAGGAAATTCTGACCTTGATAAGTCAACCCCTTCCATGGTCATACCGACTCCGTGTTACGTGCTGCTCTTTCAGTATGTCACACTGATGCATGCACTCAGCCTTTTCAGATTTCTGTTCAGTGCACTTAGACATGTAACAAGTACTGAAAGGGCAGGCTTAACAGAATTGATGGAGCAGGCAATATGTCTTTCTCATTTTTGTGACAGCCCGCAACAAGACCCCCTGACGGCGATAAGGCTTACATATATCTCAGTCTGCAACATCAAGGAATGTTCTGCGCCCATATGAAGCTCACAGGGGGCTGCTTAGCTTGTGGTCAGACCACAAACGGCTGCTGACAGAGCACTGCATTCTTGAACTACCATTTAGCACATCCATGCGTTGCTGGAGACGAGCTGGCAAACCACATGCCTTGAAAGATGCATTATCATCACCGTAGTAAAGTTAGCAATGTGCACAGCTGTTTTCGCAAAGTTCTATGGAAAACCTTGCAACTGCCCTAAGGTCACGCAGATTTGAGTAATTGTGACTTTCAACCATTGTTTTTTTTAACTTTATGTAACACTAATAAAATAGCTCCACAAACGAAATAATTTGCAGAAAATAAACTTTCCTGTGTATTACCTTTTTGAGGACAAAAACTCTACAATTGTTTACATCTTGAGACGACTACCGCAAACATATTCCAATATGCATAGGAAAGCTTTGCAAAAGGTACATTTGGAAAGACATAGGGGCCGATTAGGATGACGGACGGACTTGCGTCCGTCCGCCATCCCAGAGGTGGAGGGACCGTCCGCATGGGCTGCGGCGGTCCCTCAGTGCAAATTAGGATGTAACCGCCACCCTGGCGGTCACATCCTGGATATTTAACATTGCGGCGGGTGCTGCTTCAAGCAGCACCCGCCGCAATGTTAAAATTGCATGTTTAACATTTACATGCACAAAGCGGCAGGCACCGCGCGGTGCCTGCCGCTTTGTGCATGTAAATACTGGGGGGTACCATAGGTACCCCCCATGTGCACCCCCCACCCGCCTACACCCTGGGGGCCCGCAACGGGCCCCCAAAATCAAAAGTACACATGCTTTTCCACGGCGGAAAAACCGCCGCGGAAAAGCATGTTTACAAATGCATCCTAATTTGGCTGGCGGTGTCTGATAGACACTGCCAGCCAAATGAGAGCTTTTCCGCCGCGGTTGTAATCCGACCGCGGCGGAAAAGCAGCGGACAGAAACCAAGACCCACCAGCCATCGTAATGCGGCGGTGGGTCTTTGGTGACTCCGCAGAGGATTTTCCGCCTCCTCCGGACCGGAGGTGGCTTCCGCCGGCCCGGAGGAGGCGGAAAATCCTCCATCCTAATCGGCCCCATAGTCTGCTCACAATTTCCAGCGTAATATAAGAAACAATGATCCCTGAAGGGGGAAGTGTAAACCTCAACTTCAATGGTAACCTAGTGAATAACCAGCAGTAGATTGGTTTTACTAGAAAGAATACATTTTATTTGATTATTCAACATTTGAAATCCTAAGAAGGCAAATTCATTTAGCTCTGCTAATATAAACATTCGAAATTAGAAAGGTGTTCCCAAACGACAATGGTGCAGTGAAAGTGAGGTAAGTGAGTAAGAAGTGCGCCAGGTTCTATAGTATATACATAAACAGTGTCTGTGGAGGATGCACAGTCGTTTGATCCGAACTCTAACAGAGTTGCAGACTCCTGGATTACATCAAAAGTACAGTACACTATCATTGTGTCAACGTTTCGACCCCTTGAGGTTATCTGTACAGGTTCATCATCACGACGCGGAATGGGAAACACCCATTAGGTAGTACTCATGCAGCAAATGACAAACAATAAATTCAGGAATTATTATTCAGCTTATAGAGCGCCTGGTTACTCCAACGGAGTGTCCCCGTGCAAGAAGTAGATCAACCATCTTGAAATCAAGAAGAATCAACTAAAGCCTCCTACGGATATCAGAGGACTTTATAGAAGAGGAGTGTAACCAAAGTCCTTGGACTGCAACACGATTACCAGACTTGTTATGTCATTTCCTAAGGGTACACACAAAAACACAATCTCTCCAGGGTGGGGTGTGTCTGAAGATTTTCAACTATATTCTCCAGGAGTGATAGCACCAATCTAGGCAAAACGCAAAAGTCACTGTTTGTTAACGCACTCCTGATTGACCTCAGATACAACACTTCCTGCTCTTGCTTCAAAAATGACCTAAAACTCCTTCTCCTCAACCAATACTTTCCCGACCAAGTCAACCATCCTAGACATCAATAGCATAATGGACTCCCCCTCACTTTGACCTTCAAGGATGGTTGTTTTCTGACTGTGCCAACCTCCTGCGTCTCTCTCCCCTCACTGGATACATAAGTATTATATCTTTGCTTATATCTTTATGCATCCTCATATCCTGCGATGTTATGCAATCTTTCTTTTCCTTTGTGTATGTAAAGCGCTCTGATACATACGGGCCTAGCTAAGCGCTATATAAAACTTTATAAATTAATCGGTTTGAACTCAAGACAAAGGACCCCGAGTACTTAATGGCGCCGTTTGGAAATCGGTGACTCTGCTCTGGCCACAAGACTCCCGCCCCCAAGTCATTAATCTAGCCAAGCAGAATATCCTCGACAATCACCTCTGGGGATGCAGTACAGCTGCTTCACGGTTCTAATTGTAACCTCACTACAAATCAAGCTCCATGTCAGCTGCATTAAATCCGTTCCAATTTTTAGGACCGCTAAATTTAACCGAAATATGTCTATCTTCAGGAGCGCTTCAGTCCAAAAACATCCTCACTGAGTGGCAATTATAGGCCCACCCAATCAGCGCGGAATCATTTCCACCTCGATTCCCAAGTGCGCAACCACCAACCGAGGCCCATGACTGACATTAATAGCGGGGTATCCTGCTTCAATAACGCCCTGGTGATGTCACCCTGTGTGCAGAAACCCGCCGTCCCCTCTCACCTACCGCTTGCAACGGACGGACGGAGCTTCCTGACGGCAAAATGCCGCTAATTACCATCAGATGGAAAAAATGATGGCAAAAAAACAGGCCTGTTGGCATTAGTCACTGAACGCTGTGTTTGGTTTGTCAAAGCCGGTGGCGTGGCAGCCGCTAGTCTGTTTGTTGGGCGGCACACTTCCTTGAATGCAGAGCTCAGCGGAGATGTCAGCTCTAGGAGGCACGTTTGGGGGGAGTGAGGCCGCGTTATGACAGGTGTCTCACACATCTATGTTTCTTTTCAGAATAGCTGAAGGAGCGTGTAATACCCCGGATCAAACTCCTTCTGTGAGCGACAGAACAAATGGATTTATTGGGCCCTGTCTCCTCGCACAGCATGGGGCCTATTCAGCGGGATTCTGCTCTCTCGTTAGAGGGGTGGTTTGTTCTGAGAATATAACAGGCAGGCGGCCCTGGAAAAAGTTAGGGAAAGAGCTGCCTGGCTGGCGGACACAGCCTCGGTGTCACAGGGCAGCCCCCAGACAAGAGGAAGACGTTAGCGAACCCTCTTTTTGGATTACTTTGTTCTTGTGAATCTGTACATCGGGCCTGTTTGAAGAACAAACGACACATGCAGGCGTTTTTTGGCACAGAAATGTATATTGCAGCAGCCTCGTCTGAGATCTGGTGGTTAATGAGTTTACCCATCAAAATAGATAGAGAAATCTTTTTATGATGAGAGCCCGCTGTACATAAATCAATTTTCTTTAATGAGGAGCTCTTGATTTATGACCCGCAGTTTAAGCATTAGTATCCCAGAGAACACATTAAACTAGTCAGAGCTGTCGATTCCTGAGCACGCGCGCCGACTCCTGCCCATATCTGTGTTAGCAATGATGTAAAAGAGCTATTGGGGAACATAAGTTGAGTCTACTCCTTAGGGGGTCTCGGAGCTCGGAATTTAGCATGCTTAGAAGTACCATGGAGATTTGTTAAAATCACGGATAGTTGTTAAAAAGCACGCCACGTGACTTGCTGCAGCAAAAGAGTAATACAAAATAAAATTCAAATTCAAATAAAAATTTAAAGGATATATATTACCTGCTTGGCCAAAGGTAGTCACAAAACGAGAGCTGCTGACATTGGTAGCCTTTAGGATTGGCTACCGAGGTTCAGTCGGGGGCCATGGTGTCCATGTTACATTTACTGTTTTGTTACTGCTTATGTTTTTTTGCCCTTGTCTTCATCGAAATCACCTCACTTTTGTTAATCTAATCAAGTTGTTTGTCTTTGATTGCTATGTAAAGATTGAGAAAACTCCCCTCTAGGCCTTTGCACCCACGTGCTTCTTCTTTTGAAACAGCCCCAGGCAGGATTCATCTTCAACCTGGTTTAAACAAGTCTCACAAGCCTTGGAGGTTTTCACTGCCTTCAGCTCATCCTCTTACATTCCAGAGAGCTCTAATAAAACACCAGAAAAAGCTCGCAGGCACATCTGCTCGAAAGATCATTGTCCCTGGAGCCTCCTACAATTTGGGAGGTAAGACAAGAGAGTCAGGAAGCTGCCTCGGCAGCTGTTGGGGCACACTGTGCTGACCACTCATGTGAAAGTCTTCACCAGAGTCAGAACAAGATGGCCATGGGTTTGCACCATGATTCACCTGCGTCGCCCAGTCCTGCATCAGGAGTGGAATGTGGTGTGTTGTTGTGTGCTCATTTAAACAGAGCAAATCCACCTGGCGAGCAATGGACCAATGTACGTTAACAGAGAAGTTGGTAAAAGGTTCAAAGGCAAGTGCATCATGTGGGTATTTATCCATTTTAATTACACAATTACATTTTACACACATTTACATTTTTTAATTCATAGGGAAATACGTGATTTGTCCAGAATCACACATTTTAAGTAAGTGCTGAAGCAAGAATTGTATCCAAAATTGGAAACTTGCCAACTAAACCAACCACATCTCCTACAAAGTGCAATACACACCTCTGTAGGCCCTGTGTTACAACAGAACCACACCACATGGGCAAGTATGTCAGTAGATTTTGTGGGACTCCGTTAAAAAATGTCATGATATGCCCCACAACTGACAAGCATCTGTTTCCAGTGTCTGGTGTCAGCTGGTAATCAGTGAAAGTGGTGTGTGTGTATATATATATATATATATATATATATATATATATATATATATATATGTATATACTAGTAGCCCGTCCCAACGTTTTCCGGGGTAGAAAATGTATGTGTGTAATGTTTGTAATGTTAAAGTTTAATTTATTTTAAGATTTCACGGTATACAACATTTTTGGTTTCATTTTTGAGTGCTGTTTTCAGTTGCATCGCGTTGTTATTATTTTAATTTCCTCGGTTGTGTGTTGGTTTTGATTGTAAGTAATTTGCTGGCATCAACGTACGTTTTTTTGAGTGGTGGTTTGAGTGCCTGCGTTTTTTTTCTATATTTAACTTTTTTGTTTTGTGTCCTGGTATTAATGATTATTTTGATTGAATTTGCGTTTGATAGGGGTGTTTCCAGTGCCTGTGCATTGTCGTTCTATTTATTTTCTACGTTGTGCTTGTTGTCCGTCTATGTAGTTGTTTGGTTGTGTGTGCGTGATCGTTTATTTAGTGGTTTGATTGCCTGCGCGTTGTCCGGTTATTTACTCCTTTCCTTGTGTGTGCTTGATGCTTTCACATATTAGTGTGGCGTGAATGTGTGTTATCTTTACTTCCTTCGTTGTCTTTGCGTGCAGAATTGGAATGTTTTACCGGTGCGAATGTGCGTGCGTGAAGATTCTGAATATTTGTCCTGCCTAAATGTGTGTTTGCGAGTGCTTGTTTGAGTGTTAGCGATGTCTCCTTTTTTTCTCCGTAGTCTGCCTGGCTTTGTGTAGCTGTGTGACGGAGCCGTTTAGAGTATTTTGGTAAGTGTCCAAAGCAAGTTAAAGTGTAACGTCAATGCGGCTCATCAATGTCCCCGGAAGCCGCCTGTTTTTTTGTTTGTTTACTTCCTTCCCTCTGACAACGTTGACGCGTCCAATCATGACAAAGGTATGTTGGCGCGTGCTTGCTGTCGGTAGCTGCGCCCTTTGTATTGTGGGTTTGCACGGCCACCATACGGCCACATTGACGTGGCCATTTACTACACCATAACGCGTCGCTGCGGGCATTTACTATAGCATACGCCATATTTTGAAAGTTGCACATGAAGTTGCGGCGCTTTTGTTTGTAGTAAGCGCCCATTTACACGGCCATGTATGATGGACAGCCTCGCTGAGGTCAAGCGATGCCACGCCCCACAACCACGCCCACGACACGCCCACTGGAGTAAAGGTGGCGAACTTTGAGGTTGATGAGACGCCACACGCCACGCCCCACGCCCCACATTCACGCCCACGACACGCCCACTGGAATTTAACACGCCCATGACAGCGCCCACAAGGGACTACTTTACACCCTCTGTTCTTTGACCTTTGTAATGTATATGGTGGCCAGATGTATAGCCTATGTCCATCTGCTGAAACTACCCTTTCCAATGGTGTATTGGGTGTTGTGATTGGTTCTGTAGTTCTTGAGTTTACCCGCCTCAAAGGTTTCCAGTTCTCTCTTTATAATAGTAGTATATATATATATATATATATATATATATATATATATATATATATATATATATACACACACACACACATATATATATATATATACTAGCAGCCCATCCCGACCTTGTCCGGGAGCAATCAGGCTTCCCTGACCCCCACCTGCCCCGACATGACCCCCGCCTGCTCCGACATTGCCCAGCAGCCCGGGCCCCCGGCCGCTCCGTCCCCCGCCTGCCCCGACCCCCGCCTGCCCCGACATTGTCCCCCGGATGTCACAAAGGCCCAGTGTTGAGGAGCTCTGCATAAATCTCCATGGCAGATGCTGTAAGTCCCCGTCCCCCGCCTGCCCCGACCCCCGCCTGCCCCGACATTGTCCCCTGGAGCCTTTCCTCAGCCGATGTAAATTGTACCCTTCTGTTTTGTTTTAACTCCCCGTCCCTTGCCTGCCCCGACCCCCGCCTGGCCCGAGATTGTCCCCCGGAGCCTTACCACAGCTGATCTAAATTCTATCCTTCTGTTTTGGTGTAAGTCCCCATCCCCCGCCAGCCCCGACCCCGCCTGCCCGATATTGTCCCCCAGAGCCTTACCTCAGTCGCCGCTCCTCAGTTCACCGCTCCTCCTCCTGTTTTGGTGTAAGTCCCCGTCCCCCGCCTGCCCGACATTGTCCCCGGAGCCTTACCTTAGCCGCCGCTCCTCATTTCACCGCTCCTCGTCGCTGGTCACCGCTCCTCTCGCCTGTCCGCTGCTCCTCACCTCCTCCCCCGCGCCATGTCCGCCGCTCATCCTCGCGCTCCTGGACGCCGCACCTCCCCGCGCTCCTGACGTCAGCACGCAGGTCGCGGCCGGCGCTACTTCGAGGGGACTACTTTTTTTATAATGTTAATTTTTTTAAATATAACGTATTGTTTAACTTTATATAGCCTATGTCCATCTGCACACCCTGAGGATTACAACGATGTATCGGGTGTGTGGATTAGCGCTGTGGTTCCCGAGTTTACCCGCCTCAAAGTTCTTCCTTTATAATAGTAGTATAGATATCTGGCCCCAAATTCCAGAAAGTGATTTCAGCGAGTCTGAGTTCTTTTAGGAAAACCTTGGGGAATGGTGGGGGAGTGGGGGTATCAAGGGTGAGGAGTAGAATTCTTAAGAAAACTTTGGAGAGAAAAATGAGGTAAAAAAGTTTCACATAATAGTGATAAATAGCAATGCAATCCAAAAGGGCACTCATTAAATATTCAAACACTTTCATTGTGTGCCAATGAAGTCCGACACTCCATTAAAAAAAAGAAAAGTGCCCCACACATCTCAGTAACTTTCCTCTGTGCTAGGGCCAACATTCTGTCAAGGGTGCCCCCACCTTTCATGGGTGACTCCAGTATACCTCAAACAACATTGTGCCACACATGCACTCCTTTATGCCAACAGTTAGTTCAAAATACCAGCGCCAGCATGTTGCCAGGGGTGCTTCCGCAAGCTAAGGATTTGCTCCAGTATGTCAGAGCCTCCATTTTGCCACAAATGCCTTCCCCTGTGCCATGAATTACTAGTTTGTTTACCGGGGTGTCTCCATAAGCCAAGAATTACCTCGACATGCTAGGGCCGGTGACAGGATTGGAAGTATAACTTATACACTCTCACATGCACACTCACTGTCTAAATCACTGCCTCACTCACTAACTCAGTCTCTCTCAAATTTGTGTTCACTCTCCCTTTCGTGTAAGCCTCAAATTTTCTATCTCACATACTGTCTCACTCACATGTTCCTGCACTCTCACAAACTGCTTTACTTTCCCACTCACTTACTCACAGTCTCACTTGCACACTGTTTCAACCACATGCTCACTTGCTGGCTCACTCACTGGCTCACTTACATACTCATTCATCTGCATACGCATTTTCACTGCCACACTTCCTGTTTTACTCACTCACACTTATTTTCACTCACATATTTTCTCACACATACTGAAGTAATCTGCCTTTTCGGAATGGTCACCCTAGGGTCCACATTCGCCAGACCCTAATTTTGTTTTGCTGGCTTTAGAAGTCTGTGCACTTTACCCCTGTTAACAAGTAGTAAAGTAACTGTTTTCTCCTTTTAAGCATTGCTGAATTGGCATATTCCTGAATGGCATATTTAACTTGCTATTCGTCCCTTGTATATGGAACAAAGTGTATCAGGGCCTGGAAGTTAACTGGAAGTGGACTGCATCACCTATTGTGCCATCACTGGAGTGGCAGTGCAAACATTTTTTGGCCTGTCCTTGTAGCCTGACTTCAACAGTGCAAAAATATCATGTCAACATGTCAAAATAGACCCTTTGACAGCAAAACCTCCCTTTTAAATATAAATAAGTCGACCCGATGTAGGCCTTATAGGCCACACGGCAGATGGCATGGTATTTAAAAGTAGGACATTTAGAAAGGTAATCTTAATATATCCTTACAGTTAATAGCACCCACAACCTATTTTTACTGTAGGGAGGCTGGCTGGCCCACAGAAAAACACTGGGAAGCAATATTAAATACTAATACTGTATCTTGGGAATAGTACCAGCCACAAGAATAATAATTAAACAACTATCTTTAAGAGTTATTAAAATCCAATTCAGTGATGAAATTGTTTTTTTAAAAATAAATATGAAGGAAAAGTAACTTTTAGAAAGTGTCCTTTTTTCAGCCTTAAGTTCCTTGGATGGTAACATGCATTGGCTCTCCAGCTTCTCCCAGCCAGTGATTACCCTTTAATAGGTTTGAAACACATTTGAAAGGCCTTCCAGGAGCACACAATAGGCTGACTTAAATGGGCAGGATATGCAGGGTGCGGTTGTGGCCTACTTTCGACAACATAGTGTCAAATAATGCTGGACAGGTTTGGTGAGGCACATGTAACACTTGGAGCACTCTTGAAAGGGAGAGAGCAGGATGCCAAGACAATTCTTGTGTATCCTCTTGCTGGTTATTGAAAACCTTTTCTTTTGTCCCACCAGATTTCGATATGTGGGTTCGTTGTGGATTCAATGGGTGCTTTAAACTCTATTTAAATGTTAGATGTGGGAAAACACTAGGATTACTACAGTGCACTGTCAACTCACACCCCAGTCTCAATAGACAAGTTTAATCTGACTGAAGACATCCATCAACCTTGGATTTGTCCTGACACATTGCATTCTGGGCCTATTTGTATCAAGGCAATCGGGAACTGCTGCAAAAGTAAGTAGGTCAGGGCCTTTGAACTTTTACCCCATTGGTTAGAGAGGGATTAGGAGTCATCCCCAACTGCTAGCTCATGCAAGGAATAAATGTGGCATCTCCAGGCACCCACTTCAGACACCTTGTGAGACTCTAAGTGCCTCCCCTGAAGTCCTGGAGGCCTTAGAAGTATACTCCTGTGGTTGGTTGAGACTTCAAAGACTAAATCAAATGGAAAATTCTTTAACGAGGAAAAACTTGGTTGGTGTACCCGACCCGTGCTCTACCTCGTCAGCCTCAAACTGGGCCTCGGTTCCAGCCTACTGCAACCATTGACTATCATTGGTGCTTTGTGCTTTTTGGTGCTACTTCGAATTAAAACTTCTAAAAATCATATCTCCTGTTTCCTTCATTGGATTTTCCATAATTTTGTTGGTTAAATTGTGCTCTTATTTTCTAATTCAGTTTGGAATTTTTATTGTTTTAAATTTTTTACTTTATTGCTGTTTTTGTACTGCATAAATATATTAAACTTTACCTAAGCTAAGCCTGTCTGCTCTGTGCTGCCAGGGGATTTAGTTCAGGTTAATTTAGCGATTTTGAGGGTTGACAACGACAAGGGTTATGATTTTTCTTTTAACCCCTCCCCTGCTGGTGACGGAACCACTCCGTCATCAGCTGCGGTCGCGCTGTGCTGATGACGGAGCGGTTCCGTCACGGCCCGCTCGGCGCCTGCGCGGCGCGAATTCCGCACCTGCGCTGGACGTTCTATTGAGCGGGCGGGGCCGTGACGGAACCGCTCCGTCATGAGCACAGCTCACCGCGGCTGGTGACGGGGCGGTTCCGTCACCAGCATGCGGCCGCCCCGCCCCCTTAGCACTGCGGCGGAGTAGCCGCCGCAGTGAAGGGGTTAAGTGGGCAGTCACCCACCCCAAATAATAATCCGATGTCTTACCCTTATTCTCTCACTTCCTGTCTCTCTCACATGTTCTGTCTCAAACATACAATCACGCACACACTCTCTCTCAAGACATACACACATTCACACATGTGAGAGCCTTTCTTTACTTACCCTTGAGTTGCATGTGCAGGTCCGACTTCAGCTCCTCAGCTGACAGCAGGCACACAGCACCCTCCCAGTCACAGTCCCTGGCTCAAGCTGAAAGCTGGAGCCTGTGCAATCCAATCAGTACGTGAACTTGTGATTTCAAGTCCATGCTGATGAACTGCATAGGCCCCATATCAACACTTCTTGCAGACCAGCGTCTTGATTTTTTTTACCACATTCTTTCCTAATTGGTCACATAAGTTGGGAAAGGGTGGGGTGACAAGTCAGTTGCTGTGTAGCCCTGCACACTTTAGGTTGAAGCCTGAAGAGCACAGGGTTACCTTTGCCAGTAACAATGCATCTTCACTGGAGAAGCCACAAAGCGTGGTAGGCCACTAAAGCCAGGGCTTTGAATTTGCCAGCACTGGACAATCTGTCTGATGGCTATTGTAGGTGCCTTTGTGTGCCTTTGTGTGCATCACAAGAGACAAGACATATTTTTCTGCAACAGACTTCTTGATATTTGCTCACAGGGAGATTTGTCATTTTCCAAAGATAACCCCTG
This sequence comes from Lissotriton helveticus, assembly GCF_964261635.1. Taxonomy (NCBI): domain Eukaryota; kingdom Metazoa; phylum Chordata; class Amphibia; order Caudata; family Salamandridae; genus Lissotriton; species Lissotriton helveticus. Next base: position 748,408,021 of record NC_136069.1, on the reverse strand, counting down.
CTCACCCCCTTGGAGCTTGGCACGAGCAGTCAGGCTTATCCCAGAGGCAATGTGTAAAGCGTTTGGGCAACACACACACAGCAGCAACACGCTAGGTTCACTATGGTACTATGGTCTCAGTATTTAGCGACCATAACCCTGTAGTAGCGGAGATATTGTCAAGTGTCTTTTTGAACCAGTGCGGGTTAGGGGGGAATAGAAGTCAAGATCTGGTGTTAAAGGACCAGGGTCGCAGATTGAAGTGGTCTTCTGTTGTCCCTGAGGATGTTCTTCACGCTGTCCTTGATAGCACTGAAAATGATGTGTTAACATGTTTAGATACAAGGGCATCAAATTCTCAAGTAATGTCTGCCTTTGGTAATATCTGTAAAACCATTGACATCAGCCTGACAAATAAGAAAAAAAAGTCTAAGCCTAGGGAGAAAAAATGGTTTGATCATGCTTGTTCAAGAGCTCACAATGTTCTGCTTAAGGCCCTTAAAGCTGTCCCTAAAGACCGTCCACTAATAACTACATTAAGATCTTTATATAAAAAAGCCTTAGAAAACAGGAACAAGGAGATTAGGGAATCTGCCTGGTCACAACTGTCTGATCCTGAGATTGCTAAAAATAGTGCTGACTTCTGGAGGGTAGTCAATCAGCCCTTCTTTACAGATAAGGATCAAGCTTCCCTTGAATTAAATATCCCGGATGGTGATTGGATCGATCATTTTGAGGCAATATATTCGAGCAATCTAGTTGATGATCTGTCAGACGGTCTTTCTTTTTCTCAGGAGGTGCAGGGCGTTGTTTTTGAGGCCTCTGAGGTGGAGAAGGCCATCGATCAGACCTTAAAAAACAAAGCCCCCGGGCCGGATGGAGTCCCTGCTGACTTCTTTAAAACGGACCCAAAGCTTTGGTCGAGGGTGTTGTGCGGTGTTTTTAATGCCATAACTAGATACAGTATTCCGGCATCTTGGAAGGAGTCTGTAATTATTCCCGTATTTAAGAAGGGAAGTAGGGTAGATCCAGCATGTTATCGCCCGATATCTCTTATCGATTCATCAGTAAAAATTATGGGCAGGGTCATCCTACTTAGACTCCAGACATGGCTTGACGATAGAGGGATCTTATCCAACCTGCAGTACGGTTTTAGAACTAAACGGGGTACCATGGACCAGTGCCTTAATCTGCAGATGTTAGTGGATAAATACACCAGGGCAAAAGATGGGTCGTTATATTTAGGGTTCATGGACTTATCTTCGGCCTTTGATCTCGTGAACCGTACTAAATTGTGGCACATCCTTGCCGACCTGGGTCTTGATCGAGCACTTGTAAACCTTCTAGCCGATCTCCACTCAGACCTCCAGGCTTCCGTCAGGGTTGATCCGGGGGGGCGACGTACTAGTCGTTTCAAGTCCAAAAGAGGGGTGAGACAGGGGTGCCAAGATGCACCCCTGCACTTCACAGTTTATATCATTGCCCTTGAATCCGAGTTAAAGACAGCAACACCGGACATACCGCGTATAGGGGAGACCCGTGTTCCCGTCCTCCTGTACGCGGATGACGCGGTGCTTTTGTCCCGCATAGGACTGGGACTTCAGCGGTTACTAGACTCCTTTGGGCTTTTTATGACCTCATTAGATCTCAAAATAAATGCCAAAAAATCACAAATTATGATGGTGGGTAAAAGCTCACGCTGCAAGAAAGTTAAAACTTTCTATTGTAGCAAAGCAGAAATGCAAAGAGTATCGACATTCCCGTATTTAGGAGTCACGTTTGAAGATAAGGGGAGTTGGTGCCCCCAAATAAGAAACAGAAATAGTGCCCTAGTAAGAACATCTTCTGCCATTTTGAGTTTCAGCAGAAGGCCGGGGGCTAGGCCAGTCCCAGCCCTTATGACCATCTACAACGCTAAGTGCGTGACTGTTGCAACCTATGGCTGTTCATTATGGGGATATGGATCGATAGACTGTCTTCAGGCTTCTGAAAATAAATTTTTTAGATCAGTCTTGTCTGTACCTCAGTCCACACCATCTTATTCGGTTCATTCTGAACTGGGGGCTGATTTTATAGCAGACAAAATTCGAGTGGCCCCTTTAATCATGTGGCTTAAAATTTGGCTTAATAATGAACTATCTTTAAACCAGGCCATTTTGAAAGACTGTCTTTTACTTGACAACGCCCATAAAATCAAGTGGTTAACCTACGTTAAAAATGTCTTTAGCTCTCTGGGTCGACCTAACCTCTTTTCCTCACCGGAGTCTATATCCCGGACTGATATCGTTAGAATCAAAAGTGATATGCTCAAGAGGCTGTCCTTATTTTTTTTTTTTGAAAACTTTTTATTGATTTTAAAACAAGAAAACAAAAGAACAATACAAAACAAGGCAGTGCATTAAAACGTGTCATCGCGTGGTCCGTGGGGGGGGGGGGTACTTGGAGGAATCAAGCAGTAGTGCAATCAATAATTGGGGAGGGGGAGAGGGGGAGAGGGGGGGGGGGGAAAGGAGACCATAATACATACAAAACAGCTATATTCCTGCGGAGGAAACGTCAGGTTGGGAGGAAGACAAATCAGCATCAAATTCCGACATTGGGGGAGTACATATATCTCCACGGTATGCGTTCCATTGGGTCCACACTTTCCCCCACGTGCCTGGTTTGCCACGGGAAACATATACAGTTTTTTCTCGAAACATGCACCAATCCATGTTTTGTGTCCATCCCAGAAGTGTCGGAGGCTTCTGAGCGCCCCACAATTGGGCAATATCACGCTTGGCTACCATGTTTCCCAAGGTCGCCCAGCGGAGCTGCGCTCGATTGTAGTCATTCGGCTCCCAGACATTCAACAAGCATCTTCTCGCTTCAGGCATTAAGCGCACTCCCGTGACCTCACTCATTACTTCATGCACGCGGTTCTAATAACGTATCACAGCAGGGCATTCCCAGATAATATGAAGGAACGTAGCCACCATACCGCATCCACGCCTGCACAAGCCATCCATCGAAAATCCCATACGAACCAGACGTGGGCCGGTCACATACACCCTATGCAGAATTTTCAGTTGGACGAACCGAAGACGTGCCGGGATAGCTACTTTCTTCGGGGAAGAAATAGCGGACTGCCAGTCCTCATCATCGAGTTCCAGACCATCTCCGGTCCACAACCCTCGAAGACTATCTAGTAGATCAGTCCTGGTATTGATCAACTTTTTATAAATTAGCGAGATCGTGCTATCAGGAACGTGACCATCCAGAATCCGATCCTCGAGCGGGGATGCCTCCGGCACGTCCGAGCCTAGTGGAAAAACAGACAAGACCGCATGCCGGACTTGCGCATATCTGAAGAATTCCTTATCATTCAGCCCATACTCAACTTTCAATTCCTCAAACGTCTTGACCCTGCCCTTGATCCATACGTCATCTACCCTACTGATCCCGATCATGTCCCACCGATCAAATCCCTTCGATTGCCAAAGGGAGCCCAGTTTATCCGAAGCATATAGTGGGGTAGCCCGGGTCGGCCTATCGGCCCATCCCGTGGCTGCCGTAGCTCTACGCCACACCTGCACTGCTGTTTTGGTGGGGCCCGTAAGAGTGTCACCAGCTGATTTCGCATATAGAGCCCTATTGTAGTCCCCACCGGGTAGCAACCATCTGTCCATCGCAAAAGCCAGGTTTAGTGGGTGAGTGTAGGTGCCATGGTTGATGGCCCCCAATTGAGAGGCCCAGTAATAGCGACGAATGTCCGGGAGAGCGATGCCGCCATCGTACCAAGGGAGTGTAAGCTTCGAGAGTGCGATGCGAGGACGGCCCCCCCATAACAATTGCCGCTGTAGACTCTCAATCTCACGAAAATATTCCGCTGGCACTACATCAAGCGTGTTTTGAAGCGCATAAAGGAATCGGGGGAGCGACATCATCTTAAACAACGCAGCTCGTCCCAAGGGAGAAAGGGGGAGCTTGCTCCAAGTCCCGACAGCCGCCCGAAGGCGTCTGAGAGGGGGCAGCAGATTGCGCTCATACCGAAGTGTGGGGTCCAAGGTGACAAAGATTCCCAGATATTTGAAACCATCTAGTACCACCGGAATAGGACAATCAAGGGGCAGGAGGGGAGTATCACCGGAGAGAACATAAACGCAAGATTTAGACCAATTTATAACTAAGCCGGAATTTTTACGGAAAGAAGTCAAAATGTCAAAAAGGACGATTAACGACTGTCGGGGCGATGTGAGGTACAAAAGGATGTCATCTGCATACAAAGATACACAGTCCTCAAAGTCCGGAGACCATCGAATACCCTTCATGGATGGTTCCCATCGCAGCCAAGCCGCCAGTGGCTCTAAAGCAAGGGCAAACAAGATTGGGGACAGAGGACAGCCCTGGCGCGTACCTCTACCGAGAACAAAGGAGGCCGAGACACGTCCATTCACCACTACCTGGGCTAAGGGATCAGCATAAAGCAATCGAACCCAACGGATAAAGGTGGGCCAAAACCCGAATTTGGAGAGGACCGCCCAAAGATAGGGCCATTCAATCGTGTCAAACGCCATGGTGGCGTCCAAAGACGCCAAGATGGCCGACTCTCTCAATGTCCCGGCTCGCGCGAGGACTCCATGCAAGCGCCGAAGATTAAGTGCCGTATTGCGATGTGGTATAAATCCGGACTGGTCCGGATGAACCAGATCGCCTATAACAGCCACCAGACGATTAGCAAGAACTTTGGCCAGGATCTTGGGTTCAGCATTTATTAGGGAAATAGGCCTGTACGATTCACAGCGGTCACGTGGCTTACCCTCTTTATGTATAACCACTATGGAAGCCAATCTCTGGTCAGGAGGAAGAAACCCTTCCGCCAGTGATTCCAGAAACATAGATCGCATATACGGTGCCAGTACATCCGGACGAAGCTTGTAGAGTTCTATAGGGAGTCCATTAGGGCCCGAGGCCTTCCCGGAGCGAATCGAACGGATAGCGGTCGCAACTTCATCCGCCGTAGGCGGAGCCTCCAGCAGGGCCCGCTCAGATTCAGACAAACATGGTAGCGAGATATCGCGTAAAAGCATGTGGGAGTCCTGCTCCGGTCTATCGGACACAGGGGAGTACACCACCCGGAAATAATCGGCGAACCTCTCAACAATCCCAGCAGGGTCCGTGATACTTTCACCATTCGCGTCAACTATAACAGGAACCACTCGACTCGCGCATTCTCTCCTATCCAACCAAGCAAGCAACTTCCCAGCCTTATCTCCCACATCATACAGACGTCCCTGCTGTTCACGACTCATCTCCTTCGCTGCATCAGTCACCAGAGCTCTGTACTCATGTTGTTTTAGGGCCAACAGATGAAGCCTCTCAGGGGAGACTCCAGCATCCAACTCTCCCTCAGGAACGGTAATTTCAGTCTCAAGACGAACAACCTCCTCTCGTCTACATCTCTTAACAGTGCCAATCGACGAGAGGGCCTGCCCCCGAAGTACAGTTTTGTACGCCTCCCACAAGGAGACAGAAGAGGATACTGACCCCACATTTTCGGCAAAGTAGTGATCAATTGTCTTAAGTAGTTCCGCTCTAATCTTGGGATCACAGAGGTACCATGGGTTGATCGGGGCCACTCGACCCTCCGATCCCCCATGTGCGTTCACAACCAACCACAGTGGGGAATGATCCGAAATACCCCAGGCAAGATGTTTCACCTCCCCTATACGGGAAGTCTGGGAGGAGGGCATCAAAACATAATCCAATCTCGAAAGGCTGCCGTGGGCCCCAGAGTGGAAGGTATACTGTTGTTGCCCAGGATGATGTAATCGCCAACAATCGGTCAGCCCCAGCGCCTCCATGAAGTCTCCAAGCCAGGATTGGAACTTAGCGAGAACTCGGGGAGGGTAACGATCACACATCCCAGATACTACTGAATTAAAGTCTCCCCCGACCACAAGCAAACCCTCGGGGACTCCCAGAATCACTCTTCCCAAATCCGCATAGGTCGTAGTTTGAAGACCTGAGGGTATGTAAACAGAAAATAGTGTAACCACCCTACCCTCCCAACGCCCCACAATGGCGGCGTACCGCCCTCTATCATCAAGTATAATGTCGTCAACAGCTAGGGGGAGGGAGGTCCGGATTAGAATGCCCACCCCTCTGGAGCCAGAAGTGAAACCTGAGTGTGCAATGAGACGATAGCCACGCCTATTCATGGCGTGGCACGTATTATCCAGCAAGTGCGTCTCCTGAAGCAAAACCACATCAGGGGACAAGCGTCTCAGTAACTGCAAGACCACTCCCCGTTTAATTCTGTCTCCCAAACCATTGACGTTCCAACACAGTATCCGTAGTCCCCCACCCCCATCCCAGAGTCCACCCCAAGTCTCCCCCCACGCCAGCCGCGACACCACAACACAGAAGATCATCAGCATTATGCCTTGAAAAAAACAAAGAAACACATTCCTGAACTTCCCAACCCCCCAAAACAACATCATACCCCGCACCCCTGCGTTAGACTCAAAAGCCACCCCAACTCGCAGCGTGCCTGTCGCCCTAACATACAACTAATCTACGAAAAGAACCCCAGAGGAGGAAGTCTCACCTGCCCCTCACCCACACCCCAGTAAGACAATGGAGTTGCAATCATTATCAGTATAGCATCGAACCATTGCCGAAAGTCAAAACGTTGGTCCGGGAGCCGATGTCGCTCCCTATTCCTGCTCCGTCGGGCCGCCCTCCGCTCCACCGGAAGGTTCCGATTGTTCAAACCGCCCTCGTCCCGTAGGTAGCGAGTCCAACCAGTCATTAGCCGCTTCAGGATGGTCAAAGAAAAATGTTCTATCATTGTGGACGACACGCAATCGAGCCGGGAAAAGCATGGCATATTTCATGTCCCTGTCTCTCAGTCTCCTCTTCACTCCTTGAAATCCTAGCCGCTGCTTCTGGACTTGTTGGGTGAAGTCCGGATAAAAGCTGACCGCAGCGTTCTCATATTCCGTGGGGCCTGATGTGCGGGAAGCCTGCAGTATCACATCCCTGTCACGAAAGTTGAAAATCCGCGCAATGATGGGGCGCGGAGAGGCACCCAGCTTGGGCGGACCACCCGGGACACGGTGGGCCCGTTCTACTGCAAAGAACTTGCTCAGGCCCTTGGGCGCTAAATGATTTAGGACAAGGTCCTCCACCAGTAGGTCCACAGCTGACGATTCCGTCTTCTCCGGGACACCGACCAGTCGGACGTTGTTCCGTCGTGCTCGGCCCTCAAAATCGTCCAAGCGACGGGAGAGATAGTCACGGCGGATCTCAGATTACCGACCTCCGTCTGTAGGTCAGAGACGTCGGCGATGAGACTAGTAGTCTTCAGGTCGAGAGACTTGACCTTTTCGTTGGTTTTTGCAAGATCCGCCCTGATTAGATTGACATCTATGGCAACAGTGTCCAGCTTGTGGGTTAGGGCCTCATACTGTTGTCCCATCGCGGCCTTCATCCCAGCAATGGCGCACATGACGTCTTTCAACGACGGGTCATCACCCAGCAGGGATTCGTCCTCAATGCCGGCCGGGGGTTTAGCCATTCCGCTCGGAGAGCTCTTAGTGAGGGTATATCGGTCCATGACGTTGGATTGGACAGAACCTCCTCGAGCTGCCGGTCTGGTCTTGCGCCTCTCCGCTTCAGGCTTGGTGGCCATCTTAGGTCGTGTGCCCCGGAGGGTAGTCTGAGACCTAGTGAAAATGGCTACACTCGTTGTGCCCGCAGAAGCTCAAGGAATAAAATGAGGACCAGTCACTAGGCAAAGAGCAAGAAAGTCCAGATCTCCAAGCGATGTTGCGAATAAATGAGTGAAGCAAGCAACCCGGGCGACCAAGGCAAGGTCAATGACGTAGGATCATCAAAATCGAAACCGAAAGTAGAAGACCGGGCAAGGGAGGTTAACGCAGGCCGTTGTTATTCAATTACTACCTGGCTGGCAGAGTAGGCAAGCCCGGGGCAGTGCCATGGAGCAGGCCGCAAATATTCAAAAAGCCATATCTCAGGTTCCCGGAGACCAAAGCGAAATCCGCCAACGGATAAATGATCAGCAGGTTCACGACCACAGAAGCCCGTCGTCCAAATCAGGATTAGATGCAGGATAGTCGATGGAGGTGGCGAAGGTCCGGGAGCTCTGAGCTCACGCGACCATCTTGGGTGCGCGCTAAGCTCCTCCTTCGAGGCTGTCCTTATTAAGAGAGGAAAAGGAGCTGACAAAACCTTTGGTTAGAGCACACATTTTGGTTGTAACCCCTCCAGGCCCTGAATTTTATCTCACCCTGGTTAACCGCCCCTTTCATAGGTTTTTATTAACTCGCTTCCGCTTCAATATGATTCACCTGATATTAGGTCAGTATCCAACTTGGTGTAAACCTGATGAATTTCCACCTTGTTCTTGTGATAGCTTCTCTATCCAAGATACCATACATTTCACCATGTTCTGTGGGCACTTTATAGTGGAAAGGAGGAAGTATCTTGTGCCAATCTTAAAAAAGGCAGGGTTTCTGCAAGTAAGACCAGCACTTCTCTATTTGCAGCTGTTAAATCATCCCAGCATTGTCTTTCACGTAGCCAACTATTTGGTGTGTGCGGTGCGCACCAAGAAAAGACTCATGGAGAATGAGAGATTGACAACATTGTTGTGACGTTTTGCACCTAGCACTTTAGTAGTTAAATACTACCATATATCAGGAACCAGGTTGATGGCGGTATGATGATGATTTTTAAATATTTTATGACATACCTTTTTATGAATTTAGTGATGATCTTAAACATTTTTATTCTTTTGTTTTGTCTTTTATTAAACTATGATATGTGGTTTTTAAATTTAAAGATGTATATTTTTAACATTGTATAATGTGTGTATTTCTTTATGTACCGTGCCTTTTTTTGATATTGATTTATTGAATAAAGATTTTTGACTGACTGACTGACTAGGCACACTACAAAAGAGACTGCAAACAATGTTATACAATAAAATAGCCTTTGTATTATGCAAAACACATTAGAATCATAACCACACATATACATTGTGCCAACTGGCACTAGGCAATATTCACAGGGGATTATATACACACGACAGGGCCAATCAGAACCTTTAGAAAGCACTAGTAGCAATTGTAAAACATAACCAGTAACTACTGGTACCATCCTGTACTTAGCATTGTCACCTGCAACATAAACACATTATGTCGGCGTCACATTAGGCATAAGACACATTATGCATAACCATCATCAGTATAAACACATTATGCAATCTTTGTAGGCATAAACACATTATCTCTGTCTTTTTTTTTTAATCCTCATTTTGCGTATGAAGTGTAAAAGGAGTATAGCAGGGAACTTTTAGACATCCACTTTTATTCTTTCACTCTTTTCTTGTACTTTGTCGACCACTTAGAGTACCCCTTTGGTGGGAATGTCATATTTCAGTTCTGCTGTATCCTTTACCATTCAATAATTCTTAGCGAAAAGGGAGTGAGCTAGCCTCTTAGGCTACTCGGCGGGAAATTATTCCCGTCTGAATTATTGTCATCGCTTTAATCATTGGACATATTGGTGTTCTAATCAATTTCCCCTACATGTTGTTAATACAGTGGTTTTCCCAAATTTCCCAGAAGTTAAATTTTTTGGAGCAATGTCCCTTTCTATCTAGTTTGTGAGTTGTTATTATGGAGTTTAGCCATTCCGTTTGCGAGGGTGGTACTGATTTAACCCAATTCGAACAAATCTCCCTTCTAGCCAGGAGTATCAAAACAAATAATAGATCTTCTTGTTTTCTGTTTAGCTTATTATTACTTAGATTAAACTCGGTACATATCCCAAAAATAATTAATGTTGTACTCACTTTTAGGTTTGTTCCCAGTATCCGACATAACATGTTACCTACTTCTTGCCAGAAGGAATCCAGATATGGGCATCTATGAAACATGTGTACGTCGTCTGCTTTTTCTAGCCCACATTTAGGGCAGGATTTTACGGTTGCTCCTTTAAATGTTGACAATTTTTTTGGTGTCCAGTATGCCCGATGTAGTGTAAACAAGTGGTTTCTTTTTAAACGAGCTGGTTTAATAATAGACCAACATTTTCCACATGATTTCTGCCATAGGTTAGAAATTTCTGGGTCTATGATGCTTTTACTCCAAATTTGTTCAGATATTGAGACTTTATCGTCTCCAGAGGTGACTATAGCCCAATACCATGTTGAGATTTCCTTTTTTATTGGAGATATTTTGGTAATTTCCTTCTCTATGTCCAGGTTTCCGGTTTTTTTCTCCTTCAGAGAACTTGCCCAGCTTGTGAGTTGATAATATTTAAATTTTGAAAGTGTCCCGTTAGTGATTTCTGTGAGATGTTGCCAAGGTAGTATTGAATTTTCTGTCATCAATTGTCCCCAGTTGTTAATTCCTGCCGTTCTTAGGGGGGTTGCTAGGGCATCTTTTAAGCATTCAGGTGTGCCTGGTGAGTCCCATATTGGGGCCAAGGAGCTATAATAGGGGATATTTAATAAGCTTCTTACTTGGTACCAGAGTTTTGCCGAATTTTTTAGTACCTTTAGTTTTATTTTTTTAAAGAATTTGGGATGTCCGAATTTGAATAGAAAGTGATCAGTTTTGTTGGTTAATGTTTGGAAATATTGGGGGCAAAGCTCATAGATTTTCAAGAGAGGTCTTACGTTCTTGAATTGATAAGCTCTGTAGTATTCCACAATGTCTGGACTAGCTATTCCTCCTTGCAGTTTTTTCCTTCTTATTTTGTTCCAAGCAATTCTTGAACCTTTTGAGGCCCAAATGAAAGCCGTTATATCTCCTTGAATTTTCTTCAGGTTGTCTTTTTTGAACTCTAGAGGTATAGTATTGAAGAGGTATGTAAATTTAGGGAGAATCGACATTTTTACCAGGTTAGATCTTCCTATCATGTTTAGAGGTAGTTTGTCCCATACCGTAAGAAGCTTTTTTGTCTCTAGAGAGATCCTGTTGAGGTTCAGTTGTGGTATTTTTTCGAGATCCTTTACTATGGTTATACCCAAGTATTTTATTTTCTCTTTTGTATATGGAGTATTATGTTGCGTGTTCCAACTCATTGACTCAGTTTTTGCTTCGTTTGTCAAATAACCAGATACCTTTCCAAATTCTGCGATTGCCTTGGTTATTGCTGAGGAGGAATTTAGATAGTTTTCTGTAAAAACCATTAGGTCGTCCGCGTAAAGCGCCACCTTTTTGGTCCACTCCTGATGTTTGAAAGGGATTATTGATTCATTGTTTCTAATTTTGTCTGCCAGAGGTTCTATGTAGAGATTAAACAGCAGGGGAGACAACGGACACCCTTGTCTTGTTCCTCTTTGTATTGCAAAGTTGTTTGTGAGAGACCCATTTACTAGAATCTTTGCTCTTGGGTTTCTATAGGTCTCAGATATCATATGACTGAAGTTTTGACCAAGGTCGTATTTGCTAATGACTCTGTTTAAAAAGGACCAGTTAACCCGGTCAAATGCCTTCGCAGCATCAAAAGTTATTATTGTCAGGGTTTTTTTTCTCACAAATTGCTATATCGATAGCTGAAAAAAGTTCGTGGGTGATTTGTGATATTTGCCTCTCTTTTATAAACCCCTTCTGATCCGGGTGTATCAATTTTGGCATTACCCTGGCTAATCTACCTGCTATTATTTTTGTGAAGATTTTGTAGTCACAATTTAGCAGGGATATGGGTCTATATGACTCACAGATTGTCGAGTTCTTCCCTGGTTTTAAAATAAGGCTGATGTTAGCGTCATGCCAGGTATCGGGAATTCTGTCTTTTTCCCAATAGATCTTGTTTAATAATCTCGTCATTGGTGGTAATATAGTGTCCTTTAAGGCTAAATAGAGTTCGTTTGGTAAGGCGTCAGGTCCTGCGGCTTTCCCTTTTTTCAAGGATTTCAGGGCTGCTTCTACTTCTTCTATTCTTATTTCTGCGTTTAAATCTTCAGATTCAAATTTTGGTAGGTTTACAGAGTCGAGATACTTTCCCAGTTCCTCTGATGAGGGGGAGGAATCTTCCATGTACAGGTTGGTAAAAAATTGTTCGAATTCTTGCTTGATTTCCGACTCATCGGAGGTTGTACTTGTTTGATTGCTTCTTTGTATCTTTGTTATTTTATTTCTGGTTTGTTCCGTTTTGGTTTTCCAGGCCAATAGTTTCCCGCAGCCCTCTCCATATTCATGATTGGCTAATTTGCTAGCCTCCCACTTGATTTTCACTCTGTCTTCAAGATAGTCTACCAGCTTTCCTTTTAGGTCTTTTCTCTCCGCCTCCAGAGTATTTCTTATTTCTAGGCTTTGTTCTATGTTGATCTGTGCATCAAGTTGGTTAATAGCTTCTTCCCTTTCTTTAATCTCTTGTTTGGTGAGTTTTGATCTGTATGCTCCCAGGTTTATGAGTTCACCTCTGATGACTGCTTTGTAGGCATCCCATGTTGTTTGATCAGATGTGCCTACTCTATTGTCCTCAAAGAAGTTGGCTGAAGTTATACTCAAATTTTCCCTTATTTTTGGGTCCAAGAAGAGTGTGCGGTCTACTGTCCATCTACGCTGAGATTTATTTATTTCTGAGTTTATGGTCAGTAGAACTGCTGAGTGATCAGACAGATGTTCGGGTAAATGGTCCAGAGCTTTGATATTTTTGTGAAGGTCTTTACTGATCAAGAAGTAGTCAATTCTCGACTTATGACCTAGCTTTTTGTTGTGTAGAGTAAACGGGTGATCCTTGTTTCCTTTCTCCCTCCACATATCTATTAAGTCCAGATCCCTTTTATAAATGCTTAGCCATTCTCTCATTTTTGGCAAGTTAGATTGTTTTCCTGGGGGAGATCTATCTAACTTAGGGTCTATCATAATGTTAAAGTCCCCTCCCAACAGTGTTGGATCAGATGAGGTTAAAAGCTCTGTATATAATTTTTGAAGGGGGCTTGGATCATCTATGTTTGGTCCATAGTATCCCGCTATAGTAAAGTTATTATCATATATTTTCACTCTTGCTAAGGCCCATCTGCCTTTGAGGTCTGCCGCTTTGTCTATTATTTTTACATTGAGTGATTTTTTAAAGAGTATTGTGATTCCTTTAATATTACAGCTTTGATCAGTACAAACGTAGGAATCTACCCACTTTAATGATTTTATTATTTGCTCCCATTCTTTTTTTATGAGATGAGTCACTTGGAGGATGATCACTTCACTGTCCACTGATTTTAAATATTCGAAGATTCTCCTTCGTCTACTTGGCGTTCTGAGTCCATTTACATTCCATGATAGAATTTTGAAGTCTTTCATAGATTTAGGCATGAGGTTTACTATTTTGGTGGTTGTTCAGTTCCCGATTCATTTTCGCTTGTCGTTCTCCTGCACTCTGCATTACATCACTCTTGAGGATAATTTTTTCAATTTTTTCCCTAATTTGCTCCCCACCCATGGTGTCTTTTTTATTTGGTTTTATATTTTCCTTGTGTTTAAAGTTGCCCTCCCTGAGGAAGCCTCCCTTCTTTTTCTTGGGCGGTATTATTCGCCCTAATTCGAGCTCCACAGTTCATTTGTTACAATGCCTATCACTTTGATTTTATGTTGAAGTCTGTTGCTGAACTTTTATCTGTTCTATAAAATTTTCCACTTCACACGGCTCTCTAATATTGTGCATTTTGTTCTGCCACATGATTCTTAGTGCGGCGGGGAATCTCATTTGTACTGTAGCGCCTAAGGCTTTTAACTCAGCCATATATTGCCCTAATTCCCATTGTCTGTCCTGGGTGGCTTTTGACATGTTTGAACGGATCCTGAAGGTCCAGTTATCTTTCTTTAGCGAGGTAGACTTTAGTCCTTCACTTAAGATTTTTTCCTTTAAAGTGTAAGTTTTAAAGTTTATTAGGATCTTTCTTGGCGTCTTCCTGTCTCTGCTTTTTCTGAAAGGATCTCGATGTACCCTTTGAATGTCGTCACTCAGGTTTATGCTCTGTGTCCAAGGTAAGTACTCTTCAAGTAGAGAGATGGTAAATTTCCTTATATCTTGCCCCTCCAAATTCTCTGGCACATTCAGGATCCTGAGATTATTTTTTCTAGCTTGATTTTCAAGCGATTCTAATTTTTCCTTGATGGTTTTATCTGACTCTCTTAGTTTCCTGATTTCAGACTGGTTAGAGTCTACTTTTTTTCCAAGGGACGCCATCTCTAGTTCTACTGCAGATACTCTGTCACCCAGGGCATTCAGCTTTTGGTCTAGGGTCTCGCACGCTTCTTGGATTTTGGCCTGGTTGGACTCCGATACCAGGAATCTCTCTCTCATCTCTTTCAGGACTTTCTCCATGAGGCTTTCCATGAGTTTCCCAGTTTGTTCAAGAGGTGTTTGTGATGGAGGGCAGTTAAAACAATTTGTACCAGGTTCAATTGCGTTTAACTGAGTTGGGATCTCCGGAGTATCTGGGGCCTCTGGAGTTTCACTTTGCGGCATTATACTGCTAAGTGTTTCTGTAGGCGCTTTTATACTCATTTCTGGAAATTTATTAGCCAGGCTTTCAGAGGGTTCTTCGGTTTGAGGTGTCGAGGCAAGGAGATTTTTTCCTACTGATTGCTGGGGTTTCTGAACTTTAAAGAAAGATCTCAATGAGGGTGTAATTTTTATTTTATGCTCGAGGGGGGCTGCAGCCTTATCTGTTCTTGGCTTAGGCTGACGCTCTCTGTTGGTAGTGCCTTTTTTTTTTTTTTTTTGTAGAGGTATAGTTACTTGTTTAGAGGGCTGCGTAAAACTTTGCTTGGGAAACTGCCTATTCCTAAGGCAATAGCTTGACTTAATTCCAGCCTCTTCCTCGCGTTCAGAGTTTTTATTTTGGTCCTTTCCTTCTATCTTTTTTCCTGTTTTTGAGAACACGTCAAGAACTTCTGTTCCACTGTTTCCTGTACAGTTATTTGCCTTTATTTTTTGGGCTGTCTGCTCATTACCCCTCTCAAACCCCTCACACCCCTTGATTAAATCAAGCGCAATCCTCCCTTGGTTTTTCTCCTCCCCCTGTACCTGGCTCATGTATCTGCCGTGTATACCGGAGTCTGTCTCCTTTTCTTTGTCCTTTATGATACCTTTACTGACAAAACTCTGTGAACCTGACTGTTTTCTGCCAGTTTTCTGTTTCCTGTCAGACCAGGGCAGGCGCTCCGTGTACCAGTCAGGAGCAGACCAATTCCCCTCTTGTGTCCCGCTTCCCGCTTGAGCCGACACCGCTGACACCCTTGGCTCGCTGTCTCCGCTACCGCCGACACCGCTGACGCCTCCGCTCTTGCCCCGGAAGTAGACGCAAACTCTTCCCTGCGCTCTCCGGCAGTCGCGTTGTGCGCCCGAGGCTGCCGCCCATCTGTGTAGAGCACCCGTTGTGGCCGCCGTCCTGGACGCGCTACTGCTGCGATGCACCTGGCAAGGTGCAAGGATCAAGGGGCGAGAGATCTCCAGTAACGCCGCCGGGGTCAGTTCCACTCCTCCCAGCGCCCGGCACCACTCGTAAGTACCCTCACTATTCGCTCCACGTTCTTGTGCACTGGGAGTCGCTGTCGCAGTGTGGTCGCTGTAATTGCTACGACCTCTTCACGCTCATGGAGATGTAAATTAGTCGACAGGATAGGCTAAACCATACTTTGGTTTACTCCAAGATTGTGGAGCTCCCGACCGGACCTCTTAGCCGGCCGCCATCTTCCTCCTCCGCCGGCCAGGCATAAACACATTATGCCATAGGCATCACAAGCATAAACACATTATGCAATAGTCATGGTGCATAAATCACAAGCACAAACATATTATGGATAACATTTGGCATCATCATCAGCATAACACATTATGCAACCTTATAAGCATAAACACATTATGCATACCATTTGGCATCATCATCATGAGAATAACACATTTTGCAACCTCATAAGCATAAACACATTATGCCATCTAAGTAGGCTTCACATTAGGGACCTACGCCCTACCAACACTGTGGCACCCACCATGACCTCAGGCCAACTGGCCTTTCTCTGGGGCCCAATGCCCTTTGTCCAAAATGTCAGGGCGTAACTCTAGGGCTTTCCAAGTGGCCCTATGGCTGCCAGTGCAGCAAGACCCTGTACAGTAAAGTAAAGTAAAGTCCACATTTGTAAAGCGCACAATCACCCGTAAGGGTCTCTAGGCGCTGGGGGGCCGTCGGGAAGATTAAGCGAGCTGTTGCCCAGAGTCACATGGTGCTGGGCTGACCTGCCGCCGGAGCCGGGGATCGAACCGTGGTCCCCAGATTCCAGCGTCAGTCGCCCTGGCCGCGGCGCCACCCTGTGTGCAATGCGCTGGGGGCGTGGGGTGCGTCACACCTCTTCCTCATCAAGCAACACGCAAAATGCCCCCGGGTTGCAGCTGCCCGCGCTCTTGCCTTTAACTTTATCTTGTTTCCATCGCTCTGTACCTTGCTCTACTTGGGACCTTATAATAATCTGTTCATCTCCGTTCTCTCCCTGTGCACTCATGCACCTCTCCAGAAAACTTAAATAAAACCATCATACTAAGGGGCTGCTAAACGTATTTACCTGCCAAAAATGCACCCATATCCCACAGCACTCTATCTTCAACCACCTCCTTCATCGCACTGTACGTCCTGTGACACGTCCTCAGACCCCACTGATCTGCCACAAACGACAAAAAAGCACTGCCCCACACAGGATCCCAACAATACACCCTGCCTACCACTCATCCCCCACAGTGCAGCATGCTACCCACCTGAAAATGCGCTACCGGGCACTGCAACGGGATATGCAGAGCTATTTGAGTGACACAATACGCTACCTTATCTCTTCCTATCCATCACTTACCCATCTCTCCTCAGCTTCCTTCCCTCGCACTGTGTTTGCCACGCGCCTCTTTGTCATTGTGCCTCTCTAGCTTCCCCAAACCTTCTCTCGTCCTCTTATCTCCCTCTCTCAATGCCCTTCTCCCACCCTTCATTCTTCTCATTCACCCCATCTCGCCCGTCCATCGCTTTGTCACTCCTGACTCACTTTTAACCTTTCATCTCAATGCTCCATGGCGTTCCCATTTCAAGCTACTGTTTAGTTTCTTCCCTCTATCTCTGCCCCTGTCCGCCCTTCCTCTTTGTCTTTCCCTTTTCCATTTGACGCCCCCAGTCTTGTCTCTATTCTCCTCCATCTATGTTTTCCCTTCCTGCTCACCCCTGTGTCACTTTTCCCCTCTCCTAATGTAACTCTTACCTCTGTGCCCGTCCCACACAAGCGGTTACTCGCCCACAGTCCATTGTGCCAGAGCCTCAGAGGCGCCATACCATGGTACCGGGTGCCATCAACTCACATATTACTTTCTCACAAACGCACGTCTTAAGCGCAGTTCACTGACTCACTGTCGGCACGCCATATCACGGAGACGCCGACAGTGCCACCCGGTTTCCAGCGTGTCTATACATCAACCTTATCGTCCGACCCTTAAACAAACACGCCTGTACAGCCTGTACTCCCATGGTGAATGTGTACCGGGCGTATCGCTAGGAGAGACAACACATACTCTCGCAGATTTATTAATTATACCAATTTCAGCGGTTCCGACAAAATCCTACGAATTAAGACCCTGAATATATGGCCAATCTTTTACTTTAAGTTTTTATGACACACAGTGAAATGACCATTTTTTAACACTTGTGATCTCTAAATCGAAGTTCATCAAAAGAAACACTTCAGTTCGCTTTACAGATCGTTAATTGTGACTCCTGAAGAAGGCGTTTTCGCCGAAACGCGCGTCGAGTATTTCTTCTTCATTTGTTTATAGGCACCTTGTAGAAATTTATTGTGATGTCTTTTTAATTAATTGTTACAATGTATTGTATGTCATTTTGTATTGTTTATATATGAATTTTATTATGTCTATTAAAAATATGTTGGATTTTTACGTATGATTATGTTATCTTTGCATGCCAGGTCCTAGCTATAAGTGGGTATCATTACTTGTTGTCTATCACTAAGACTGCCTAGGATTTTTGCACACACTTGATTTTCCCTGCCCTAGGAGTTTTGTATAATTACTACCCAGGGGGTCCTTGCTTTTCACATCCTTAAGCGCAGTAACCCCACATGCTACCTCCTCCTTAAGGCAAAATGCACACACCACCATAAAGCCACTACTCCCCCACACTACACGAAGAGACACGGCACTGGTCACTATTATATGGATGTGGATTACAAAAATGGATTATTATAAATCCCACAGTACTCAAGTGCCCAGGTCCACACGTGAGCAGCTCATCAAATCCACGTTTTTCTCTATGTATTCTGGGACTGGTAGTGATGTATCTCTAATTAACCGGGCCTACAAGACCCACAATGAAAATACAAAATTTAGACTGTGTGTGCGCCTAGAAGTGTAAAACTTGTCAGCTCTGCACTCTTCCACCATGAAAGATTCATGACCCTGACCCTCTCCACCCTGCCCCCAGCCCTGCCTTCTGTGGAGGACCATTGCATCAGCCACCTTAACCCCCACACACTTTCTCCCCTATGCCCATCCTCACCTTACCAGAGAAACTATTCAACGCCTCTTCAACAAAGACAGGACACGGACCCTGACTCTTACCAAACCTAGACTTTTTGGAATCTCTGGCATATGGGTTGAATTGTAAACTGAAGTAACAAAGCTGCACCACATGTTTAGAAGTAGTTTTAAAAGCAATTTCCTTTTGCGTTATCTGCGTTTTCATGCTTTACCACTCCGAGACCAAGATTAATTTTGATATCTCTGCAATGCTTTGGTGTACGTCTATTCCCTCTTCAGATAATTACTGCTGTAACACCTGTTTTGCTAGCTGCATCATCATTTACATCATGTAGTCAGTGTACTTTGTGAGCATAGTGGTATTCTTCATTTCCAGTCCCTTTCCTTGTTTTGTAATTATAGCTTCATCCTCAGCACAAAACCACTTCTATGTGAGTGGTGTTCTCACCCCTCTCTCCAGTCTTTGCAGCGTGACTGATGTAGCATCTTCCATGTCTTAAAACCCAAATGAGGGGCCGCCGTAGGTGTGCCATAAAAAGCACAAAGAACCAGCAATGAGCAATATGATGAAACAGTATCACACTATTCGCGCAAAAAATGTCAATAAAAAACGGATCACTGTTTTTTTTTTTAGAGTTGTGAAAGTTTCAATTGAATTTGTTAGATGATATAACTATATCGGGCAGCATTTATTAGTATTCACCGGTGGGGAATTAAACTGTTAAAATAGTTGTTCACCTATTTTCACTGCTAAGCAAAAGTACGCAGAGTGAGGTAAAGTCATGGTTTAACAAGAGTAACATCATTCAAGTAAGTGGGAGCTAAAGCTGCCAGCGCACACAGTCTGGGAAGAGGAACCTGACAAGGCTGCCCACTTTCCCCAGCACTCTTCCTACTTTCTCTGGAACCACTGCTGACCATGATCAGGAATAACACTGAGATAAAAGGAATCCCATTCATGGGCAACACGGTTAAGCTAGCTGCATATGCGAACGATATACTCATCACTACAGAGGACCCGGGGCCCTCGATAGCAGCCCTAATGACCACCATTGAGGAATACGCACAGGTATCGGGCTACAAACTCAACAGGGACAAATCTAAATGCAAACCACTAAATGTGCATACAACGAGGGCGGTACTAGGGGACTCGGGGCTGACCTGGCAGAAAAGCTTCCTGAAATATCTTGGCATCTACTTCAACAGGGATCTCAAATCAACACTCGATTACAACGAGAAAATAATACTAAACAAACTAAAAGAGAAACTAGACTCATGGTCACCAAAGTTTGTCAGCTGGTGGGGCAGGGTGGAAACAATAAACATTATGCTAACCCCCATGGTTAACTATCTGCTTAGTATGCTCCCACTCATAACTACGGAGGACTTCCATAAAAAGTTGGATATCATGACAAATAAATTCCTCTGGAGAGACAAGAAACCCCGGATAAGCCTACAGAAACTAAAGCTAAGCAAAACCTTAGGGGGACTCAACCTCGCCAACTTCAAAACATTCCAGACAGCATGTCTAGCCAAACAAGGGATATACTGGCTCTCACCAGAGCAAGAATACACGCCGGTATGGCTGGCGATAGAAAGAGCAATTCTAAAAGTTCTTGACCCCCTAGCCCTACTCACAGCCAATAAACACTCTGAGGCTAACAACACCATACTCAAAAACACCAAGAACGCTCTCCTCAATGTCGACAAAATAATGGAGAAGAGCATTAGGAACACAAGATGGGAATCTATTTGGGACAACACTAAAATAAAATACAAAGATAAGACACTTAGTATTAACACGTGGGTTGAACGGGGCATCTCCACCCCCAACCAGCTAGAGAGGCTCAATAACCCGCTCACGTTCAACTGCCTAAAACAAACACACAACCTACCAGATATAGAATTCTACAGCTTCAAGAATAAGGGCGGCCATCACAAGAGCAAACCTAAACAAAGATCCCTCTTCAATCCTCCAATACATGGCGAACTTAAACAAAATCGTCCACCAGACATCGCACCTATACAAACTCCTGAGCCCAAAGACAACAAGACTAAACGCCAAAACAATAGAGAACTGGGAAGCCCAACAAGGTAGACAATTCACTGAGAAGGAAAAGATGCACCTCTGGACATCAGCAACCAAAAACAAAGTCACCCCAATCCTAGCACTAACTAAATACTGGCTCCTTCACAGATCCTACTGGACGCCAGACCGCCTGGCGGCCGTCGGGCTCCGGAATAGCGATCTGTGTTGGAACTGCCATAAGGAAAAGGGAGACTTAGCGCACCTTATCTTGTATTGCCATAAAGTCAAGACAGTCTGAGGGAGAGTACGGGAGTTCATACATAACGTAACTGGGTACTTGCCACAACCAGACTTCCTAGGTGTAGTCACTGCCTTCATGGCTCCAGAAATCGAGTCAAAAATTGATAGCCAACTAATCGACCTCCTGCTCACAGCGGCTGTTAAGACTATCCTAGCTAACTGGAAAGACACGGGGAAAGCGTCCTTCAAAAGTTGGTTCAACAGGATCACTTTCCTAAGAGGGGCGGACAACATACCACAAAAACAATCACCAAAATGCAGCGCAAAGGGCGAGATGTGGCACTCCTTGGACAAATACCTGGGCTCACACAAACCACCGTAGGCAGCCCACACGTCTCGGTACCCCGCCCCCAGCCGCTGCCCACTGTAAACCCTGGAACTATGCCTGCTAACTAACGCGCTGCCCTTATTGTCCTCTCTTCTCTTTCTTTCTTTCCTTTCCCACTTTCGCTTCCCTCTCTCGAGGGCAATGCATAGGCTCATCAAGGCTGCAAAAGCCATAGATCGTAAATGCTTACCCAACGTGAAAATGTCTAACCATATATACTGTACGCCAACTGTAACCCCAACGGCGTTACAACATGACCAGTATTGCCTTCATTCTCTCTGTACTGACTATGTAAAAAATGTTTTCTAATAAAATCGTTTGAAATTAAAAAAAAAAAGAACTCAGAAGCGGGCTGCACAGAACGGAACTGACTTGCATAAAATGTGACATGTAAGAGTTCTTCCCTGCGTATAATTTGTAGATGTAGACCGATGTAAAGGTACTGGAGGGAGGTAATTGCCAAAATATTCATTATTCTTGAGAACGAAATCTCGATGACACTCCATTTTGTAATACTAGGAATCCCTAATGATGTTGCGCTGCCCAAAGCCAAGCTCTTATTCTCTGTACTGGTGTTCATGGTAGCTTAGCGAGCAGCGGCGGCCGCCGGCCGGCATGCTCGAGGGAGGGGGGATGGGGGGGGAGTTACAGGAGGGGAATTAAACAGTTAAAATACGTACCTGAGTGCCGGGGTACCGTCCGCACCGCCTCCGCTCCAAACCACGGCCGGCCACGCTGTACTGGTGGGTCATCCGCGTGTCCCTGGTGCAGGAAGCAGCCAGCAGGCAGCTTCCCTCCCCTACAGCAACGCAACACGAGCCAATTACAATGCTGGTAGGCGCAGCAGGCGAGCGCCCCAGCTGGGACATTTTCTCTGCATAGAGAGAAAGGGAGAGTGGGCGGTCCTGCTAGAGGGCAGGGGGGAGTGACTTTCCCACTTTTGTGGGAACTGACTGTTTGGTCGGCTCCAGGGCCGACCAAACAGACATGTCCCACAACAGTGGGAAAGCCACTCCCCCTGCCCTCGAGCAAGACCGCCCACCCGCCCGCCCCCATCGAGGCACAGAGGCACTTCTGCTTTCTCGCAATGCGAGAAGTCAGAAACATAAATGGTAGTTTTTACCATTTATGTTTCTGCCTTCTCGCACGGCACGAAAGCAGTGAGGCGACGCCCCCACGCCCCAATGGGGGAGCCGCCACTGGGGACTTCTAAAACAAAATGGCCTCAATGTTGCAGCAACCCGCGCTCTCGTGGTGCAGCTTTGAAGATTAGTTTTGGCACCAACCGTGCCTCTTATGCCCCACTCACCGGGACTCCTTGTAGACGAAAAATGGGTGCAACCGAAGGCACCACACTACTCCAGGCCTAACCCCACTCACCGGGGCTGTTCTGGACCGGACAGGAATGCCTCTGTCGGTGCAGGGATCCCTCACCCCACACTCATGCACCAACACTGCCCAATTGGAGCCCCACTCACCGGGACTCCTCTTTGATGCAGACGCCGGTTTTTGAAGGGAGGCGGTCACCGTGGAATCCCGCGAGACTCCGGTCAAGTCCCTCCTCTCGCCGCTTCTCCTGGCTGTGCACAGCGGTGGTGAACTGTCACCAGGCTCTGTCTCTTCTTCATGTGGCACGCAGGGCTTACCTCACCGATACGGGAGCCCTGCCTCGCATCCGACACTGTGTTGCCTGCTCTCCTCGCTGGGCGCAGGCTTCACTCCTGCCATTCGCTGTGCCTCATGCTGCTTCTTTTGGAGACGCGGTAGTCTCTCGCTCTCCTTCAGGCATGACGCGGCCTCACCTCCAGTCGGGCTGCAAGTGGCCAGCCAGCAGCGTACTCGCCCTGACCACGCCTCACACCAAGCAGCCTGCCTGGCTTCCGGGTCACCGCTCGTGGTGCAGAAGTCCTTTACATCAAAACAAGACGTGGGCTTCTGCTCCCCTTACTGGGCAAAACGCAGGGCTACTACCCCTGGTATACGGGGGCCCCGCCAGGCCAATCACTCGCCAAGGAGCGATGACTCCACTCGGAGGTGCGAAGGAATGTGGGGTACCATGCATTCCTTTGCACCTCCGAGTGGAGTCATCCCACGCCGGGATTCCCTCAGGACGCTCTGCTGGGGCTCCAACAATAACAAAGTAGCACTTACAAGGAGCTAGAGACCAGAAAGCAAAGCTGGGCAAAGAACTCAGCAGGCAGTCCAGCATGCTGGGGCTCCCTGGTAAAACAGACCCTTCAGCTGCCTATCAGGGCAGCCAGTCCATCCCCAGCGGCAGTTCCTCCTGGCAGGCTGGCAGCCTGCCAGCCGCAAGTCCACTTAAGCACAAGGAAGCACCTCTCATGGAGTCACAGCCCCAGTACTTATACTCCCAATCCATTGATCTCCTAGGCAGAGAGTGTCTGTGCCCAGCCAGAACCAGTTCTGCCTTCTCTGGTGTGACTTCCTGGCAGTAGGTGGAGACGGCAGGGTCAGAGGCAGGCCAGGCCCTTTCAGGTGCAAGGAAATCTCCTCCCCCTTCCCCAATTGCAGCCCTGGACTATTCAGCCCTTTCCTCACCCACCTAGACTATTTGGAGCCACTCCTGTTCCCCAGCCTTCTGTCACCCAATACCCAGAGAGGCAATCCACATTCCAGCAGAGGCACACAGGATGACTGAGCAAGAAAACACCTACTTTCTAAAAGTGGTATTTTCAAACACAGAATGCAAAAATCACCTTCACTAATAGATGCATCTTTAGATTCTGAGTTCAAGCATAGTAAACTTTATCCCGCTGCTCCTCTCATATCAGGAATTACCACTGAAACACTTATCAGGGAATCCCCATGCATCCCTATGAGAGGACAGCCTCATAGCAGTGAGAAACCAAAATGGTTGTTTGTCACTACCAGGTCATGTCACGCACTTAAAGTACACGTTCTACCTTTTACCTACAATGCACCCTGCCCATAGGGGTAGCTAGGGCCTACCCTAGGGGTGACTGACATGCAGTAAAGGGGGGGGGGTCACATACATGGCACACTTTAGGTGCCATGTCACAGCGGCAGTAACACTAGGGGAGAGGGGTTGGCCTAACGGCTAAGGCGCTCGACCTCGGACCTGGGGATCTGGGTTCGAGTCTCTGTAACGACGCCAAAAACCCCCTGTGATTCTGGGCAAATCGCTTAATCTCCCCATGCCTAAAATGAAAGTGTGTCCTCATGTAAAAGTAACTGGTGCTATGTAAAGCGCTCTGATAACTGATTCGGTTCGGTTCTAGTTCGCGCTATATAAAACTCTGCAAAAAAAAAAAAAACACTGTGTGCACAGGCCCTGCATTGGCAGAGGCCTGAGACACAGGTTTGAAAGGCGACTTCGGTGGGTGGCGCAATCAGCGCTGCAAGCCCACCAGTAGCCTTTAATTTACTGGCCCTGGGTATCTGAGATACCACTTTACAAGGGTAAATTAAATATGCCAAACAGGTGTAGACCAATCTTACCATGTTTACCACTGAGTGCACATGCACTTTACACTGGACAGCAGTGCTAAAGTGCACAGAGTCCTAGAACCGCTAACACCATGTCAGAAAAAAAAGCTAGGAGGAAGGCAAAAGTTCAAGGATGGGCCTGCAAAAAGGCTCAAGTCCAACACCCATTAAAGTGATACTGAATAAAAGTTTATTATGCATTGGTAGTACAATAGGAAAAAGTGTCAGAAAATAGGGGGATGAAGACCAAATACTCATAACAGACAGCAGCCCTGGCATGTTTCTAAGTTAAAAAATGTACTCAGGAAAAGAGGAAAACATAGCTCCAGTGTCCAGCACCATCTAGTGGCTTAGCCATGTGAGCTGTCATGAATGAATGGAGCAGGTTAGCTAATGTATACTAACTATATCCCTAGGACTTATGCTCAGCCCATTGCATAGTATTTGTTAGATTTCTTGTCAATCTCATGTGCCTGCTTATTTTCAAGAGCTCTCCTTCCTCATCTTGTGTTTGTCCCTCTCCTTGTAGTATAGCTTCTTAACCACCCCTTTGATTAGATGACTTGTATCCTTCCACTGCTCACATTCAAAGAACTTCTTTTTTCTTTCAGCATTCCATGGGAGTACAGGAATTTTCCTGGTTGCTTTCATGTGTGGTGCTTCTCTCCTCAAATCCCTGCTCACTGTACCCTCCATGTTGGTTCATACCTCCCT
The DNA here is from genome assembly GCF_964261635.1 of Lissotriton helveticus. Lineage (NCBI taxonomy): Eukaryota > Metazoa > Chordata > Amphibia > Caudata > Salamandridae > Lissotriton > Lissotriton helveticus. The sequence goes on along the minus strand of NC_136069.1, from coordinate 748,382,654 downwards.
CCTGCTCATCCACTGCTTCCACCACCCATCCCTGTCCTGCTTTTGTATTTTTGTATTTTATTTTTGAAGCTCTTTCATTGCTATCCAGCTCTGGAGGTGAATTCTCCACTTACCCATTCATCCATTTCTCCTCCGACCCTCCCTGAATGAATGAACCAAATTTGTTATAGCTCTACAGTTACTCGTAAAGAGTGTCCCGGCGCTGACAGAGAGCGGGAGGGGAAGCAAGAAAATGCTGCTAAGTTCTAAAAAGCTATGTTTTCAGGTGTTTCTCAAAAACGTAATTGTCTGGAATGGCCCGATAAGTGGCCAGGAGTTTGTTTCAAGCCTGGGCCCTCCGGAGACCAAATGATCTGCCACTCATACGGGCCAAGCGTACCTTGGGTGTACGGGCGAGGTCAGAAAAAGGGGTTCTTAGGGACGAGCTGGAATGCAGCGGTTAGCTCGTTTGTTAAGGTAACCTGCTCCTTGAAGGGCCTTAAAGAAGACAACGAGGGCTTTGAATTTAATCCTTTCTTTCAATCGTAGTGATGGAGCGAGGTTTGAAATTAAATTTATTTGGACTCGCAAAATCATATTTCCATAACATTGAATAAAAATACTAATGTTGTATGTTATATGTTAATTAACCCAACCTAGATTAAGTTTGCACCACACATGAACACGCGGGAATTAATTACATGTGCTCTTGTTGCATTTGCAAATCTGTTTTGTAACATATGATTAACATTGTTTTGTTTGTCATGTCTGTCCTATTGTCTTTGTCACTACTAAAATGCAGCTGATTATTCATGGCATGTGCTTTATTATATGTGCTTATATGTTTGTTATATGTTGTGATTGTCTGTCTGTGTATCATTTAATCATCTTTTAATTCTTTCAGATACATAAAGCTGGGTTATATGAAGAATGGTAAATATTTTATGTGCTGCTTTATTTGTTTGCTTCTGTTAGTTGTCATTTATTAATGGGATAATCACTAGCAGGGAAGGGTGGGGAACAGAAGGGTTTGTTTTATCTGAATTAATCACTCTTTTTGTGTTTGTTTAAATAATAGGCCTAAAAGTGATTTGAGGCCTAGCTTTGGTTCTGAATCTGAAGAGAAGTTGGTCGGCCTGTACGTGAACAGAGTTGGAGCCAAGTGCAGTCATCTTGGAAACTTTCCATGGAGAGTTTTATTTTGCTTATTTCATTGAAAAGACTGTGGCTCTGACATTTGAAAACAAGCATTAGAAATGCAATCGGGCTCGGATTTATTTGAGTTTGAGCTAATGGCATTGTAAATGCCAATGTCTTTTTGCCATGTGTTATGGAGTGTGTGCATGTGGTGTGTAGTGGAAGTATCTTGGTTGAATTGTAATTTTACCAATGGTGGCATGCTGTGCTTTATATGAATATGTTTAAAAGTAAAGTGTACCATACTGCGATTGCTTGGTGAAAAAGTGCACTGCCGGCTGGAGGTGTGTGTGCCTGGTGGAAGGGTGCACTGACGGCTGGTGGGTGTGTGCTTGGTAAAAGCGTGCACAGATGGATGATGGTTGTTGGTGTTTGTGCATGGTGAAAGCATTCATTGACGGCTGGGGGTGTGTTGTTGTGTGTGTTGTTTTCTGTGTGCTGGTGAGTGTGTGGTGGTGAGTCTGTGGGGGTGAGCCTGGGGAGTGAGTGTGGTGGTGAGTGTGTTGTGTTGAGTGGTGACAAGTGTGTGGTGTTGAGAGACTGAGGTGTGTGGTTTGTGTGTGCGTTATGTGTGTGTCGTGTATGTGTGTGTGGTGTTTTCTGCACACTCACACACTGCCCCTACACATTCACACACTGCTCACCCGCACACTCCCAATGTCACCCTGCATAGTCACACACTGTTTACCCTGCACACTCATTCTGCACACTCACACAATGTGCACCCTGACACACTGTCTCTGCAGTCACTCTGCACTCACTGTCACTCTGCACTCACTGTCACTCTGCACTCACTGTCACTCTGCACTCACTGTCACTCTGCACTCACTGTCACTCATTATCACTCTGCACTCACTGTCACTCTGCACTCACTGTCACTCTGCACTCACTGTCACTCTGCTGTCACTCTGCAATCACTGTCACTCTGCACTCATTGTCACTCTGCACTCACTGTCACTCTGCACTCACTGTCACTCTGCACTCACTGTCACTCTGCACTCACTGTCACTCTGCACTCACTGTCACTCTGCACTCACTCTGCACTCACTGTCACTCTGCACTCACTCTGCACTCACTCTACAGTCACTCTGCCCTCACTGTCACTCTGCACTCACTGTCACTCTGCCGTCACTCTGCAATCACTGTCACTCTGCACTCATTGTCACTCTGCACTCACTGTCACTCTGCACTCACTGTCACTCTGCACTCACTGTCACTCTGCACTCACTCTGCACTCACTCTACAGTCACTCTGCACTCACTGTCACTCTGCACTCACTGTCACTCTGCACTCTACAGTCACTCTGCACTCTACTGTCACTATGCACTCACTGTCACTCTGCACTCACTGTCACTCTGCACTCACTGTCACTCTGCACTCACTGTCACTCTGCACTCACTGTCACTCTGCACTCACTCTGCACTCACTGTCACTCTGCACTCACTCTGCACTCACTCTACAGTCACTCTGCCCTCACTGTCACTCTGCCCTCACTGTCACTCTGCACTCACTGTCACTCTGCACTCACTGTCACTCTGCACTCACTGTCACTCTGCACTCACTGTCACTCTGCTGTCACTCTGCACTCACTGTCACTCTGCACTCACTGTCACTCTGCTGTCACTCTGCACTCACTGTCACTCTGCACTCACTGTCACTCTGCACTCACTGTCACTCTGCTGTCACTCTGCACTCACTGTCACTCTGCACTCACTGTAACTCTGCACTCACTGTCACTCTGCACTCACTGTCACTCTACAGTCACTCTGCCCTCACTGTCACTCTGCCCTCACTGTCACTCTGCCCTCACTGTCACTCTGCACTCACTGTCACTCTGCACTCACTGTCACTCTGCACTCACTGTCACTCTGCACTCTGCTGTCACTCTGCACTCACTGTCACTCTGCACTCACTGTCACTCTGCTGTCACTCTGCACTCACTGTCACTCTGCACTCACTGTCACTCTGCTGTCACTCTGCACTCACTGTCACTCTGCACTCACTGTCACTCACTGTCACTCTGCACTCACTCTGCACTCACTCTACAGTCACTCTGCACTCACTGTCACTCTGCACTCACTGTCACTCTGCACTCACTGTCACTCTGCTGTCACTCTGCACTCACTGTCACTCTGCACTCACTGTCACTCTGCACTCACTGTCACTCTGCACTCGCTGTCACTCTGCACTCGCTGTCACTCTGCACTCGCTGTCACTCTGCACTCACTGTCACTCTGCACTCACTGTCACTCTGCACTCACTCTGCACTCACTCTGCACTCACTGTCACTCTGCACTCACTGTCACTCTGCACTCACTGTCACTCTGCACTCAGTCTGCACTCACTGTCACTCTGCACTCAGTCTGCACTCACTGTCACTCTGCACTCAGTCTGCACTCACTGCCACTCTGCACTCTCAATCTGCACTCTCAAACTGCACTCTCAATCTGCACTCTCAAACTGCACTCTCCACTCTCAATCTGCACTCTGCACTCTCAAACTGCACTCTCAAACTGCAATCTGCACTCTGCAATCTGATTCTGCACTCTCAATCTGCACTATCAATCTGCACTCTCAATCTGCACTCTCGAGTCTCATACTGCACTCTCAAACTGCACTCTCAAACTGCACTCTCAAACTGCACTCTCAACTCTCATACTGCACTCTCAAACTACACTCTCAAACTGCACTCTCAAACTGCACTCTCAAACTGCACTCTCAAACTGCACTCTCAATCTGCACTCTCAAACTGCACTCTCCACTCTCAAACTGCACTCTGCACTCTCAAACTGCACTCTCAAACTGCAATCTGCACTCTGCACTCTGATTCTGCACTCTCAATCTGCACTATCAATCTGCACTCTCAATCTGCACTCTCAAGTCTCATACTGCACTCTCAAACTGCACTCTCAAACTGCACTCTCAAACTGCACTCTCAATCTGCACTCTCAAACTGCACTCTCAAACTGCACTCTCAAACTGCACTCTCAATCTGCACTCTCCACTCTCAAACTGCACTCTGCACTTCGTTGTCACTAAGGCCTTTCTTTTGGAACTGTGGCACATTTGGGTGAAATAGATTATATCTGTGAAGACTTTCTGTTTTATGAAACATTGTCTGTTGTGTACAGCCATGATAGTTACAGTACGTGTTAACAGCCAGCTAAACTGTGTGTTATATGGGCTTATCAAGCTATTGAGGGTTTCTGATTGACCCAAGATTGAACACTGCCTTTTAAAAATATCAATATCACCTCAAAACTGCATTATGAAAATATAACATGTTACATGCACAGACTTGGCATCCATTTTTAGAAATATTATACAATGTATTTTTTTTTACATTTTTGTAACTTTGTATTAAGGTGATGTTGTGAAATTGACGGTTTCTGATAGAGCCTAAGAACGAAGGTTCACAGTGTATAAAGAGCATAAGGAAGACAGCATCACTGGAATATACTACGTTAAAACGTAAGCAATTCTTAGAAACCTTAAATGATGCAATTTTTTGCGTTTTCAATGGTGGGAAAAACGGTAAACAAGAAGTAACCTGAAAAGAACCCAATCACGTGATTTTATCAGATTATTGGTAGATGAAAAGGAACAGTTGCAGCTCTATCGGTAAACCAGAGGGCACCCCAGTTCTATTTACTATTGTCTGTTGCCATAGATACGCATCGTGATGAACCTTATTAGTGGATGTGGCCCTTTACAATGAGTTGCAGCTGGGGACCATTGTTGATAGTGACACTCCTCACAAGCATTTCTAGTTACTGAATGTGAGAACAACCATTGCCGGGCGCGGCCCATCTGCCTCATCATTTCCTGGGAATGGCTGAACACCGACCTGCCTGCCTTAAAATGGGGCCACAACGTAGTTCCTGTTTATTTACAAGGAAACTAGGAACGCGAATCAAGTCTTTTACTCCTGAAAGGTTGCTTTACAAGTCGGTTGCCGTCTTTCCATGCGCTAATGTTAGTTAACTTCCATTTATTTTTATTATCACGTAGTTGCTTCTAGAAGTTAGCCATCTGTTGGGCTGAAAACTGTCTGCCACCCTTTTTTTGCGGTGATTTTCTTTTCTCTAAAGATTTTACAAACAGGGTTTTTATACAAAGTGACAAAACAAATTAAGTCGGAAGTATTTGTTAGAAAAAACACTTTGGCTAATCCATTCAGAAAAGATGTAGTTGCCAGTTGATAACAAACTACAGAATGCGAGTCACTTATCCTTAACCAACACGGTCTCTTTAAGCAAACCACAACCTGATTTGACGAAGAATAAACGTCAGCGTCACAAATACATCATTAAACACCTTGCGGATGTGCATTTAATGTAAATAAAGTGCGCATGACGTGGTTTAGGGAGTAGATTTGTTTGACGTGATAAGTGTTTTTGAGTCTACCTGGAATCAGCTCAGAAATGTTAGCGGAAGAGGAGAGAGGCGGGGCAGAATCTATATGAATGCAACAGCTAGAAATACCACACGGCAGCTCTGACTGTACAAAGGCTCTGGGGCAGTGATTCAAATGTCAGATGTGACATTTTACTGCAGTTCTATGCATCGGCCGTGAACTGGCGCTGGTAGCAGTTGTCACCCCCCGGCTACAAAGCATTCCCTTGATGCAGTCAGGGAAGGTTGTCAAAAGAAACTGAGCGCGTAGAAAAAAAATGTTCAAAACCTCATGCACTTTTAATTCAGCGCAGCTGAGACATCTTTGCGGTGGGCGCAAGGGAGGAGAGGGCCAGGAGCTGTCGTTTCTAATTCAGTGCACCCATGTATTGTTATAAATCTCTTTCCCTGTCTTTCCCGATCCACTACAAGGGAAGTCGATCCTTCTTCTCAAATAATAAACAAGAACAAGGAAGCTGCGCGCTGAGCGCTGCAGAATTGTGAACGCGCCCGGCCATCTGGATTCACTAACGGAGGCACCCTGACAGCTCCTAATTATAATTTATGTACTTCTTTGCGCAAGCACGCACGAAATATGCCCAAAATGGCGGAACAAAACTACATTTACCCTATCACTTCAAGCCTATTAAAACGAAAACACAAGGAAGACGAATCACTGGCCAGATGACAGAAAACGCTAAGGAATGTGTGGAATTCCTCTCACCAAGGCCCTAAGGATACTTCTTCTTTTTTTTCTTATAACATTAGGATCTCGAAACTCCTCCCCCACTTACAGTGGGGAGGAGTCCGAGCCCTAAAAAACTGTGGTTCCTCTGACAATGGAACTTGTTCACGGACTGCTCAGGATGTTCTTTTCTCAAGGCCGAGGAAATGGCAGGGTTGATTTTGTCGAGCTCTGGTGGAAGTCAAGAGAAGCAACTTTTTAATTTGTTGCAAAGACACTTGGAAGCTGATGTCACTCTATGTCAATGGACAATGGCATGGTGACGCTCACACCCTGGATGTAGTGATTTTGGTGGACTGACAGACAGCAACCAATCAGAGTGCTGAATTTTTAGAAAGAATTACATTTTAGTTAGATTAGCGAGCAAATAGGGTATAAAAATTGGCCTCTTGTAGGGATCGGGGCTGACTGATTCCTGAGGGCGAAGTGCTGCTCGATTTCCCATGGGCTTGTAAGCATTCAACTGTTTATTCATTTATTTTCCCTTTCAGGTCAGAAAGCTAACTTAGGGTCTAGGGCTATGTTTTCTTTAATTCATTATTTCATGCTGAGTTAAACTGTCAGTTTTTGAATCAATGATTAATGCAATAAAGCTTACTTATAAAAAATTAAATGCTGATATTAATAAAAAGCTAATTGAATTTATGCAATTTTGAGAATTTTAAAATAAACCTTTAAAATGACAAGCTGGTCTTGTTTATTGAAAAGAGTTTAAAAACAACATATTAGATCCAATTGCCTCATGTTTTAGCTGCTCTATTGTTTCTCATGGGCCTGGTTTTGATTAGTAAGTGTGGTAGTAGATAGTGATGTCATTTATAAAGAATATCTGTTAAAGCGCTACACCAATTTGGTAGCAGAGGATGGTTATATGTTGTTTTTGACATCCATGTTACATACATGTTGGTATAGACATAGGATCAATGTTTAACATATGTTGAGTTTTTTTTTATTTTGTCAAACTGTTATATGTAGTCTTAAGGAATTTTTCCAGTAGTGTGAAAAGTTCCTGGTTAATTGCCGGCAAGGTAGTGTGACTGGAAGAGTTACACAGTGCATTTGTCTGTTTCAAAATTGTGGTATAGAATATATCACGTGTTGTGGACGTACAACACAAGTTTAGGGACCTTAGATTGCATGGTTGAATGTATAGTGAGGATTGCCTATGAAATTGTAGCATTAAGCAGAGGGACCTGGTGAGCCTGTTTTAAAACTTTCTGTGAAAAGAGTAGTAGGATTTATCCAAGCTTGAGAGAAGGGTGAGATAGCGTCGTCTATTCTTATCAACGCCTGACGTTTTCTGAGGTTGGTTCAAGTCCTGCCAAGAATTTGTGTATGCATGATTAGGGTTTTCTTGTTTGAAAGTGTATGAATGTTTTTGTAAACTGAAGGGTAGGGTAAGAATTACTCTATTGACAATTGAAACTATTCTGTGAGAATAGCGTCGTCTATTCCACACTAAGAATACTTGAATGAATGTGTAAAACTATCTCTCTGTTAGAGAAGCAGACAAATGGTTTGTTTCCATGTTGTTATTAATTGCGTTTTAAAAAGATAATTGGAAAGTGTTTTTGAGCCTTTATGGTAAAGAATACGCTATTTTAGAGTATTGCGCGTTATTTTAAACATCCTAAAAGCATTCTGCGCTATTTAAATACATTTAAAAGTGCCCCGATCGAAAATTGTAAGGGAGGGGCTGTTTTAGGAGTGAAAGCGTGTGAGGAGAGACTGAAGCTGCAGCAGCTGCCTACGTCAGAATTGCCGCGCTCGGATTGGCTAAAGTGTCAGAATTGTTAATGAAAAGCTGCCCTCTGAATGGTTGAGGCGTCGCTATGTTGTAACAAGCTAAACGTCCACTTTTGCTCCCTTCGTTTTAATAATGCTGCTAAATTAAAAACTGATGCGTGTAGTAAGTGCACTGCTTAAAGAATAAAAATAGCTGTCAAGCACCCAAAGCGTCACAATAAAGTTACACTCCGATTAATTAAAGTGTTTGGAGTGTCTTCTGCTGAAATTTTTTGTTTAAATAAGCGTCTTCGAAATAAATGCCCGCTTTATTTTAAAATTACTTCTTCCCAAACGCTATTATTTATAAAGAAGAGTATAGCGCGCTCTATTCAAATTCTAATTTTGTGAGGGAGGGGCCGTTTATTGAGCGAGGAGAGAAGGGGAGAGCTGCCCCAGCTGCAGCGGCTGTCTACGTCAGCCGCCGCGCTCCCATTGATCCAGAGGCCGACGTGTCACAGATAGAGCCGCGTTCCTATTGGGCGAGGCTCCGTGAGCCCCGCTCTGATTGGGCGAGGCTCTCCCATTTGATAAAATATGGCTGGAGTGTCTAAATAAAGAAGCGATATTATGGATTGAGATGCGATTAATATTGAAAATTTTGAAAGTGTTCCCTGTTTGGATTTTTTTTTTCTTTTGCAGACTGCGCTATTTTTTTAGAAAATTATTGGTTAATTACATGTAGTGAGCGTAGCGTTGTGAGCTCGTTTGCACCTCACTTTTAAACATCCTGTTCGATTTGATTTGTTAATTACATGCTGATGTTTTAGATTGAAGCTAACTATCGCGCAAGCAATTTTTGTGAAGGAGGGGGGCTGGAGCGAGTGAGAGAGCTCTGTCAGCTGCAGCGGCTGTCTACGTCAGCCGCCGCACTGTCATTGGGTAAAAGGCCGACGCGTCATACACAGTGCCGCGCGCTGATTGGGCGAAGCTCCGTGTGATAGAGGAGCTGCGCTCTGATTGGGCGAAGCTCCGTAGGTATTTTAGTAATTGCAAAAGTCCCCATATTAAATCGTTGTTGTTGCCTCGGGATGTGTATTGGCCTCGGGTGTTACACGCATTGAAAGGAGCGTGTGTGGAAGGAGACTGACTGCGAGTGAAATGTGCGCGTTATGCTAAGCATTTGTATGCTTTGTTAATTGGAGATTGTCCTTGTGAGCATGGTGTGTTTGCTGTGACTTTGTCAGGCTTTGAAATGCTTGCTTGATATTGAAATAATTACGAAGGGGCCGCGCTGTGATTGGATGAGGTCCCGACGCGTCAGAACAAAACAGTGCACCCATTGGCTATTGACGCGCAGCGTCACATAAGGACTGCAACCTCATTGGCCGAGGCTCCGTGAGCCCTGCCCTGATTGGGCGAAGCTCTCCCAAGCTCTCCCATTGAATCTCGGTGTCAGGGAGGAGTCGTGCATTAGATGGTCGTGACGTCTGCTGTCACGAGAGAGGAGCTGCGACCTGATTGGTCAGAGCTCCGTGTAGTTAGACTTCCTCTTCTTCTTTTAGAGGGAGTACTGGTGAGCGGGGACTGGCTTGGATGAAGATCGATTAGTCTGTTGCTATTGTGAAGCGCTCTGTAATGTCCGCGCTATAAAAAAAAAAATTAATAATAAATTCATTAAGAAAAGGCTTGCTGTGTCCTGATTAGCTAGGGACACTGCAGTGTCATACAAAGGCCGCAACCGGATTGGTTGAGGCTTCGGCAGATATTGTGGTTGATTGAGCACTGTGTAACCACAAGCTGATTGGGTAAAAACACTCATACTGATGTACATTGTTTACTTTTTGTCGAGTACGCTAGTAAATGCCCAGAGCTTTATTTTAGTAACTGATTAACATTAAAGAGTGAAATTTTAGCACCGTAGCGGTTGTGTTTGCTGTGGGTCGTGGACTCTGCTTGGACCCTTCTCTTCCCGCTACCGGTTCTACAACTTGCGGAACCCGCTTCGCGGGTCCCGCTGCGCATCAGCACGACAGGGGAGTCTTGCTGCACCAGTGCATGAAGGTCCAGGGCTGCGAGCGTCGGGGCAGGACTTCAAATCCCAGAAGTCCCTGCACCCCACGCCTCCCGTCACCTGGCCGCTCTCCCTGGACACACGCCCGCCTGTAACCATCAAAAGGCTTGTGAGGACAGCAGAACGCGGGAAACCTTAGCACCGTAGCGGTTGTGTTTGCTGTGGGTCGTGGACTCTGCTTGGACCCTTCTCTTCCCGCTACCGGTTCTACAACTTGCGGAACCCGCTTCGCGGGTCCCGCTGCGCATCAGCACGACAGGGGAGTCTTGCTGCACCAGTGCGTGAAGGTCCAGGGCTGCGAGCGTCGGGGCAGGACTTCAAATCCCAGAAGTCCCTGCACCCCACGCCTCCCGTCACCTGGCCGCTCTCCCTGGACACACGCCCCGCCTATAACCATACGGACCATCTATATAAGGAAAGGCTAGTTCCCGCTAAGCGGGAGCGTGCGGGAGAAGCCCGGGACAAGGGCGGGGCCGTCTGTGGCCGTCAGTGGACTGCAGAGGACGGGCGGGCCACCCCTCTAACAACTCTATTAAAGGTGAGCACTTATTACGGATACTAAAATGGGCGACAATGAGAATGATGATGTAGGAAATAAGATTGCCGACGCCTCAGTTTCCCTTATTACTTCCTTTGAGTCAATGATAGACTCCGCTTTTAACGAAATAGTGGAGACCGAGCGAAGGTTTTCTATGGCTTCTATCAACAATAAAACAACTTCCACAAGTAGCTCCAGTGGCATCAATGGTAATGCACACATAAATCCAGAAATAACCGTGGTAAAACCATCATATCCCTGCGTTGATGTGCCCATAATTCAGGATGATGAAAATACAGTCATCTACACAGCACAAGTTTCTGCCTCGACATCACCAGTGGCAGCAACGCCAAAGCCAACACTGACAATGATATCCCCGATACCCACTCAGACAGAGAGTGTTACTACAATTGTAACTGCCTCGCAGGATGATGTCATTAATGTGGACATCATCGACTCCAGTAGTAACAAGCCGGGCAGGGAGAAACGCAAAAGAGGCACACCCAAGTTAAGTGCGAATAAAAGAAAACAGACTGTATTCCACAAAAACCAACCAACACCTCATAGTCTGTGGAATAAAAACAAATCATCGGGGGTACAAATCGTCTTGACAGAGGATAAAGTGGATAAAGAATCCGCGGACCTGGACAGCTTTTCTGATGTATCTATCACTAATTCTTGTGGGAACTTTAAAAATATATGGACGCAAACTACAATAATGGGTGATAATTTTAATCTATCAAGACAGAATGGAAATATGATAGAAACCATAGTCGATACTATTTTTAATCGAATTGAAAAACAAATGATCACCCAGTTTAATAATGTTTTTAAAAGACTTGATAGGTTGGATAACCTGGTTAAAACTGGTGAAACAAAAAGGAAAGGGTCAATCATCTTGGATCAAGTTAGAGCAGATCGCCTTTTGAAGGAATTGGAAAATGCAAACAATATATTGTCATCAAAAAAACAGGTTAACTTTAGTGCCTCGGGTGGGGCACTAAGCAATTCTGTTTCTGCCTCTCCACTGTCGGAACAATTATCAGTAAAACCCACAGCCACTGAAAAGGGGCCAGCTACGAGTAAGGTTAATACATCCACGAAACCAACTCCTATACCTGCCCCTAGGACAGCTGTCATTCCATCGACTTCTAATATCTCTGCTCCAAGCAACAATAGTGGCCCATCCATTTTAAGTGCAGTTTCAAAACCGACAGCGGTTAATAACAACGTGGGCACTGGCTCCCAAGGGTCTACTAAATCTTTTAAACATCAAGGACCAGCATTACATCTGCCACCGGATGCCTGTCCTTTTGTTCTGGTTCTAGCAGGTGTCCCGCCTTTGAGGGAGGATCAGGGGGAATCGTGGGTGCAATTGCGGAATAAGAGCATAGACTGGCTAACTAAACACAAAGGTGTTGGTTTTGATATCTCTAGAGAGATTATATCTGTGCGTAGGGTATCGTGGGTTGGCCCTTTACTCAAGGACAAGGAAGGTGACTGCGTAGTCCTCAATTTTAATAATCCTGGGACAGTAAGAAACCTCCTAAACAGAAATTGCAATTATTCAACCATTCCAACTGTTGCAACTATGTTACCCTTGAGTTATTTTTACAGACAACCGGCCACTCAATCTCGCCCACCCCCTATGCAATTCACAGTGCCACTAACGCATCCACAACCAGCACCTTTTATGCATTTTCAACCACCACCTGTGCATTTTCGCCCACCTCCTATGCAATTTTATCAACCCTATCTCCCATTACAAATGTACAATAGATATGCACCACTTTCGGACCTGGATATGCAAGATTGACCATCTTCGACTTTCTTTGTCGATTCTTCTCCGGTATCCGAACTCCTGATTGCCCCGGAAAACTCGCCTCCAAGAACCATGAGCAAAGAACACCAGACCCTTGCTCATTTACATTTGGACTCAGTATTGTCTATTGTTAGCTGGAATATAGCTGGCCTAAATTCTAAATTGAAAATTTCGGAGTGGCTTAAGTGGGTTGATAATAATTGTGATATATTGTTGCTACAAGAAACATGGAGTACAATGTCTCCAACAATTGAGGGCTTCTGTTGCCACAATCTTAAGGCTCTGCCGTCACCCATGGGTCGACCTAGTGGGGGACTATCTATTTGGTCCAAGATAAAATACGGGGTGCATACTAAATTGATCCCTACACCAGGTATCTGTTGTTTTATGGCCATCAAGTACATTAACAGATTGAAACTATGTATTATAAACTTTTATAATAATGATTTTGTTAGTCGCCCAAATGGCAATTTTATATTATTGTTTAATTTTATTGATGAAATTATGGGGGGGAAAAAGCATGGATCTTTCGATGGTATTTGCATCGGAGGGGATTTTAATGCACACTTGTATCGCCATAACCCAATATGTAAGAATGGGGCAGAATTGAAAGATTTTATAGCTTCTCATGACTTAGTTAATGCTATGGAATTTGCAGGTACAGGTATAAATAATGTAACAACCCCCACTTTCATAGGTCAGGGCTGTGCTTCTACGATTGATTATATTTTCACATGCCCTGAGTTAAGTGAAATAACCTTAAAAGCTGAAGTCGTCTGTTCTGCATACAGTGATCACTATCCGCTTAAAGTTAACATACACAATCCCCAGACCTCAAGGGTTGCAGTGAAACCAGATGTAGGTCCTTTAAACCTAGCTCTATCAACCGATAGATTGAGACTAGCATGGAAGGGAGCTGACAATAAAGGGATACTTTCCAGAGTAATTAAAAAACACCCTGAGACAGTTGGAACTTGCCTGTCGCATACAAGTCCTGGCAATGAGGTGGTTGGCGCTTTTGGTGATCTATGTAGGGCAATTAAAATTGAATCATCTAAACCTGTTAGGCAGAACATCTTGCAGGGACCCCGATGGTTTGATACCTCCTGCTCTAAGGCCAACAGGGATTTGAGGGATGCACTTAACACCACCCCGAGGGACCCTCAACTTGTGAGAATATTAAGATCACAATATAAAAGGGTCTTATACATTAGATCTGAAACCCTAGTAATTAAACATTGGGAATCACTCACGCACACCGCCAAACTGAAGGACTCAATGGGATTCTGGAAAGAAGTCAAGTTGTTAAGATCGTTTGGCTCTAACATCAGCCAAATTACCAGTAATATAACGGGCGAGGCAAGGGTAGATCATTTCTCCCAAATTTATGCCGCACCAGCTACCCCTTCAGACACTGTCCATCCATCCCTTAGTGATGAACCCTTGACTTTTTCATTATTTGAGGTCGAGGACGCAATCACTGATAGTGCTAGCAATAAAGCTCCGGGTCCTGATGGTCTCTCCATCGACCAAATAAAATCGGAAATTAATTTTTGGGCTCCTCTTTTATGCAATTTATTTAATAACCTAAATGACAGCTCAATCCCCGAATCCTGGTCGAATAGTGTCATCGTGCCTATTTTTAAGAAAGGCGATAGGTCGGATCCCGCTTGCTACCGCCCGATTTCACTAATCGACAATACGTTAAAAGTCTTGGGAAGAGTAATCTTCAGAAGGATAAGGGATTGGGCTGAAGAAAACAATATTCTTCACTGTAGTCAATTGGGTTTTAGAAGTAAGGTGGGCACCACAGAACAATGCTTAAATCTAAACCTGATTATGGCTAAATATATTATTGTTAAAAAATCCCCTCTTTATTTAGGTTTCATGGACTTGAGTTCTGCGTTTGATTTTGTTAACCGTTCTAGGTTGTGGTCAGTTTTGCTTGATTATGGTTTGGACGATTCACTGGTGTATTTCCTTTCTTATTTACATAGGGATCTAAAAGCACGAGTACGAATTAACAATGATGGTGATCTGTCTGACGACATCCCTATTAGTAGAGGTGTTAGACAGGGCTGCGTACTCGCCCCATTGCTTTTTATTTTATATATTAACAGGTTAAGCAACACTTTGAGTGAGATTGTTAAGGATGTCCCCATAATAAACGGCTCGCCCATCACCACTCTTCTCTATGCGGATGATGCTGTATTGATGGGGCGTACGCCGAATGCATTACGCATTTTAATCTCCGGCTTTGTTGCCTTTATGTCTGACCTTGGTTTAAATACCAATTTTAAAAAATCTTTTATAATGAATTGTGTACCAAAGAAGTATAACATTGCATCCATTAAATCTGGGAATAATATTTTAAAATGCACCAGCACTTTTCCTTATTTAGGGTTGACATTTTCTAACTCAGGCTCATGGCAGCAACATGTAGTCTTTGCAAGTAACAAAATTGGCAAGTCAATTAACTCGATCCTATCCCTTCGCCAACCGAAACTGGCTGATGTTGTTACCCCTCTTCTTTCCATCTACCGTACCCAATGTCGACCTACTGGGACTTACGGTGCAGAAGTATGGGGATATTGTAACAGCTCGGCCCTTCAGGTGGCAGAAAATAGATTCTGTAGGAGGGTGCTAGGGGGAGTCCCCTGTGCTCCCACTTTGATTTGCCATAATGAATTGAGGCTGCCATATATTGCTGATTTTATAAAGTCAAGGCCTGCCCTATTTTGGATTAAAATCTGGTTAAACCCAGCAGCAACATTGACTCGTAGTATTATATCTGATTGTTTGTCTAGTGATAGATCTCAACATATACCTTGGTTAAAAGCAGTCAAAACTAGCCTGCAACAGGTGGGACTGGGATCTTTATTTAGTTCCCCTGACTTAATTGTACCCGCCCATAAAAACAGCATTAAACGGGCACTTTTGGAGGTATATACTGAGGAAAGGATGAGATCAGAATCTAGTAAACCTGTGGTCATGAAATATTCACGCATTTGTGACCCAGATGCTGATAATCCTAACAGTTTTATTAGATATTTGACATTGCCAATAGGTAGATGGATCCGGAGTCTTCTATTTAGGTTCCGGGAGGGAAGCTTAGTTTATCTGCTTAGCTTCCCCATTGGCTACAATAAAAATTTAGAAGAATTGGATTGTCCCTGTTCTTTAGGTGGACGACAAAATCTATTGCATTATTTCTTCTTTTGTGGCCATTACAAATTGTATACATGTCAATACTTAAGACCAATTTTACGTAAATATAATCTACGGGAATCTATTCCTGCTCTACAATTTTTGCAAATGCTGCATATGGATGATGTTATTTACTCTGTTAGCTGTTTTATAAAAGCCTGTGTAAAATCTAGGGCAACCATGGAAACTGGATAATGGATAACAGAGTCATGTTGGTTCACGTATTTGAGTATCAGTTACTAAATAGTAATAATATTGAATGATTTTATGAGATATTTCTATATTGGGCAACTGTGGATATTGATGAATTAATACTCGTTAGTATTAGGCACTATGCACCTTACAAATTATATTACGCACTTTAAGTCATCTTGCTGCTTAACCTAAAACCTAATTCGATTATTGTCTTATGTGTATGAGTTGTTTTTAATGTTTCTAATGTACTCTCATTCTGTATGTACTTTTATGGATGTATTAATCCGAATAAAGATCATTTGAATTGAATTGAATTGAGTGAAATTTTATAAAGCATTAAATATTACAGCAAGTAGCTATCTTGATTATTTAACAATAGCAACAAAAGTGAATAGAGTTTATTAAATAAAAGATAATTAATAATTAGTTATCATTAAAATTGTAAATTGAATAAAAAGTTATAGTAGAAACAGAAAATTATTGTGTCACAAACATGAGTTTTTGGGATGATTATGAGAAGAAGCCTTCATGGTTACAAAAGGTGAAAAATTATTTTAAGCCTGACAAGAAAATTGAAACACGTGGTGGTAAATTACTTCATAAGTATAAAACACCAGCAGCATATATGGAAGGCGAATATGGTTACCATACTGTAATTTGGTTTGATAATTGGATGCATTATACTAAAAATGATGGCGTACTAGCCTGGCCAGAAGATGGGTCATTTAATTTGAAGGTTTTACAAAATTTAAGAGGAAAAATGATGGATCTTGTGCCAAAGCCAAGACCTACACAATTTGAAGCCTTAGTAGAATGGGAGGTTGAGATGATGGAACTTGAACGTGAAAGCAAATGTACAGCACCTAAATATTCAAAATATGTTGTAAATAGAGAAACACATGAAGAAAAAGTAAAACGCTGGAGAAAGGCAAACATGTATGAGGGTTTGTATCCAGTGAGAATAATGATTACTGAAGATTTACAAGGAAAAGTAGCAGGTAAAAGAATTGATGAAGAATTAGATGATGCAGTTTTAGAAGATATTTATGCAACCAAAAACAAACCGCCTCCTTATCAAGCAGGTTCACAATCTACCCCGAGAGTTTCTACAGAAACTTCTCCAAGTGCACCTCCTAGAGAAGTTGAAGAAGGTTCTCCAAGATTTTTGAAATTACCTGAAAGAATAGGATCAGTAAATAATTGTAGTACACCCAGAGAGAGCAGAGTCTCACAGGAAAATAATTTTGTGAAAAATCAAGAAAGAATACCTGTTAGTATTCCAGAAATTTCTAATTACAACAGAGCGAAAGAAGATTTAATTCAACAATTAACAAAAGGCATGGAAGCAGTGACAGTACCAGTTACTATTGGTCCTGTTGTACCAGTTTTTGATCAGGGAATAAATAGACAAACAGCTTTAACAGTTCCATTAAATACAGAAATTCAAAAGGTTGCTGAGAGATTTTATTCAGAACTTTCAGAGATTCATAGAGAAAAATCTATGATGCCGAATTTAACTTTAAATGAAAACTTGTCGAGTTCACAAGCTCCATCAGTGGCAGTTTCAGATTCAGGTTTGTCTGAGAAAAGTCTGAACAGAATGGAATCAACTCAGAATGGAATGAGTCCTGAAGTTCCTGATTATAAAAAACTTGATGTTGCTAAATTAAAAGCTGATTTGGAAGAATTAATCATTGGCACAATTGGTAATGACAATTTGAAATTATATCAGGATGATGAATTATTGTTCATCTGTAAAAGTATTCAGTGGAAAACAAAAAATAGGTATGAACAACTGGAGGAAATGGCTGCTGAATTAGAAATTGATTTGAGTAAACAGAAACATTTGCAAAAACATTACAGAGTGGATTTCTCTGAAAGGGACATTGACAATCTAAATACTGCGGGAAGAATGACACATATAAGAGAATTAATAAGTTTTCTCAGAAAATTAGGGGAAATAGGTAAATGGAGAATGAAATGGTCTAAGAAGGATCAGGAAAAAAAATCAAGAGATAATGTTGTTTCTGAATTTCCAATGAGGGAAATAGCTGGAGGAGGGTATGTACATGTTCCTTGGTCTAGACAGGATATTCTTCTGTTTACTAATGATTTTCCAAGGTTGAGAGAGAAGCCAGTCGAGTGGTATCGACAGGTAGACAGATTTATAAAAGTATCAAAAGTTCTGTGGATTGATCTGGATGGATTCTTTGACATTGTTGTCCCATCAGATCTCTGGACAGAATGCAAGATTTCTATAGATTGGCCAAAAGAAGAACCTCCTCGAGATCCAATTACAGGTGCACCAGCAAAGGATGTCATGGACATTTATAATAAAGTGATTTATTGGTTGAAGGGAAAAATTCCCCCAAAAGAAGTGGATTGGGTTAAAATTGATAGAACAAACCAGGAACCAAAAGAATCAGTTCATTCATTTTATGAAAGGTTACTGTTGGTCTTTAAACAGTATAGTGGTTATGAAAAATTAAGTGAAAAGGACATGAGCCACTTTATATACAGATTTGTATATGGCCTGAGACCTGAAATTGGAGACATGATTAGAAATGGAATTGTATGCTGGCAAGCACTTTCAGTTGATGACATTCTGAGAAAGGCAAAATATTGCAGTGATGAAATAGATGTGAAGCAGAAAAATCTCAAGGAGAAAGCGATGTGGGCACAAGTGAAGGTAGCAGAACAGCAACAACAACAGTTAACTTCCATGCAGCAGCAGACTCAAGGGAAATTCAAAAACAATTTTAATAATAATAAGCCAAAATTTAATGTAAATTTTGAAGAACTGAAACAAAAGCTCCCATGTTTTAACTGCGGTGAAATTGGACACTGGAAACGAGAGTGTAAAAACCCGTCCAGAAATTTTTAAAATAATTCATTGAATCCACAGGTGCAGTGTGAGTTAAATCCGCAGCAACAGCAACAGCTACAACAGCAATTAAATGAATTGAGTCAACAGCGACAGCTACAGCGGCAGGTAGCGAATCAGCAGAGCCAAATACAGCAAGGCCAGTTTCAGCAGCAGAATCAGGTACAGCAAAATCAAGTTCAACAAAGTCAGATACCTCAAGCACCTTTTCCCGGTAGAGTTAACACACAGAGATTTTCTCCTGAAACAGGTTTCTGTGGAGGTAATTTGGTCAAAGATGTGTCAAAAGTTAACATGTCAAATGTTTCTCAATTTTGGTTGCAAGACAAAAGTGAGAGTGATTCTTCAGAAGATTACTCATGACGGTGCCTGAGAGAGGAAGAAGAGTGTGTGCTTGGACCCGCTCTTGAGGTAGATCAGTCTGGTCCTTTTGTGAATGGTAAAGTGAATGACAAAGATATCACTTTTCTTGTGGACACAGGTGCTACCCGTTCTACTGTTAGATCAGCAGAAATAGAAAACCTTCCTCTCTCAGGTGAATCAATTCAAGTTGTAGGTGTAGCTAATCATCAAATTAAAACAAGCTTGACAGAACCAGTGAAAGTGGAAATAGGGAATTACAAAGACAAACACAGATTTCTAGTTTGTGACAGTAGTCCTGTGAATCTGTTGGGTCGTGATATATTATGCAAGATGAATTGTAAAATATATTGCTCACCAGATGGTATTGAAATACAGACAGCAGAAGAAGATGGGCTTTATAAATTAACTATGTTGATGGTTGAAGAAGAGAAAACTTCATTATTTTCTGTTTTTAATAAAAATGATTTGCCAGAAGAACTCAAAAAGCCAGTTAATCCAGCAATTTGGGACCTAACAGGAAATGAAATGGGTCTTATGAAAAATATTGATCCGGTAAAAATCACTGTTAAGCAGGGAATTGATTTTCCAAATGTTCCCCAATATAAAATGAAAGCTGAGACAATAGAGGGTGTCATTCCAGTGATTGAAAAATTGATAAGTCAAGGTGTGTTAAAAGAAATTGAAAGCAGCCCGTGTAATTCACCAATTATGGGTATTAAAAAGCCAAATGGAACATATAGAATTGTTCAGGACCTGAGAAAAATTAATCAGATTGTTGTTCCATGTTGTCCAATTGTTCCAAATCCTGCAGTAATTCTTTATCAGATTCCACATGATGCAGAATGGTACACAGTTATTGACTTGTGTAATGCCTTCTTTACTGTTCCCTTACATCCAGAAAGCCAGCAGATTTTTGCTTTCAGATTCCAAAATAAAATCCTAGCATGGTGTCGTATTCCTCAAGGGTATACTGAGAGTCCATCTATCTTTAATCAGTTATTAAAGAAATCTCTGGAAGATTTGGTGTTGCCAGGTAATTCCACATTGGTACAGTACATCGATGATTTGCTTGTGGCTGCCAAACACGAGAAAATTGTGTTGCTGATACCATTACCCTGTTAAATCGTTTGGCAGACGAAGGACACAAAGTGTCACCTGCAAAGTTGCAGTTTTGTAAGCAAGAAGTGAAATACCTTGGTCACAGAATTGCAAAGGGAACGAGAAAAGTGACAGCTGAAAGGATAAAAATGATTCGAGCAATTCGACCTCCAACAACTCAGAGACAGATGAGAATGTTTCTGGGAATGGTTGGATATTGTCGACAATGGATCAGTGGATTTTCAGTAATTGCAAAGCCATTGCAGAGGTTAACAAAATCAGATGTAAAAGATCCGATTGTACTGAATGACATTGAGTTAGAAGCCTTTGAAAATCTGAAAAGATGCTTGTGTGAAGCACCAGCATTAGGTATGCCAGATTATGACAAGGGTTTTGAGTTATATTGCAGTGAAAAAGAGGGATGTGCCTTGTCTGTGTTAATTCAGAGACATGGTAATTTGAGGAAACCAATTGCATATTTTTCAGCAATCCTTGATCCAGTTGCAAAAGCATTGCCTGGTTGCTTAAAAGCAGTTGCAGCAACAAGTGTTAGCTTGGAACAAAGTGAAGGGATCATAATGGGATTTCCTGTGAAAGTTTATGTTCCACATTCAGTTGAAATTCTTCTTACCAGAAGTAAAACACAACACCTTACGAGCAGCAGATTAACAAAGTATGAGAAAACTATCTTGGGAACAGATAATGTGTCAATATCAAGGTGTGTGAATTTAAATCCTTCCACACTGTTGCCTGATATTAAGAATGTTGATGAAAATTTTGAGGAACATGAGTGCTTGGATGTCATGGAATATTGCACCAAGCCAAGGCAAGACATCAAAGATGTACCTTTACCTGAATCTGATTTGGTCCTTTTTGTAGATGGTTCCTGTTTAAGATCAGAAGGAAGTGTATTAAAAGCTGCATATTCAGTATGCACAGTGGCAGAAGTTAAGGAAGCTTCATGTCTTGAAGGAATTCGTTCAGCACAGGTGGCTGAATTAATTGCTTTAATTCGTGCTTGTGAAATTTCAGAAAATTTGAGGGTTACCATTTTTACAGACAGTCAGTATGGGTATGGAGTTGTGCATGACTATGGACAGCTCTGGTCTCAGAGAGGCTATATGACATCAGCAGGTTCTCCTATTAAAAATGCAATTTTTATTAAAAGATTAATTGATGGTATACAGTTACCAAAGGAAATTGCTGTGGTAAAATGCGCAGCACATCAAAAAGGTGAAGATTTTATCACCAAAGGCAACAATTATGCAGATGAAATGGCAAAATTCTGTGGGAGGAATAATGTATTAAGGTGGAAGAAAACAAAGAAAGTGGTTCAAGTTCAGTGATGCTAACATCTGTTGTTGAAACATGGCAGGAAATTAGAGATTTGCAAAATGAAGCTGATGATGAAGAAAAAGATACATGGCTGAAAGCAGAGTGTAGGCCAAGAGATGAGGATGGAGTTTGGACATACAAAGATGGCAGGGTAGTCTTACCAAATTGTATGATTGCTGACATGGCCAGATTGTATCATGGTCCTGGTCATATTGGGAGAGATTCAATGATCAGACTTTTTAAGGAAACATGGTTTAATACTAAGTTTAGGACAATTGCAGAATCTCTTTGTCAGAGGTGTGCGACTTGCCAACAAATGAACCCAAACAGGAAATCAATTGTGGGAACTGGAATCATAGGTCGGGAGTGTGGTCCTTTCACCAGGTTACAGATGGATTTCATTGAAATGCCCATACATAACTGCTTGAAATACGTTCTGGTAATTGTTTGTTTATTTTCAAGATGGGTAGAAGCATTTCCTACACGTCATTGTGATTCAGTTACAGTAGCAAAGTTACTTCTTAGAGAGATAATACCAAGATACGGTTTCCCTGTCACCATTGAAAATGATGGAGGAGGACATTTTGATAACAATCTCATGAAATTGATTTGTGAAGCACTACACATTGAGCAGAAAATACATTGTGCATACAGACCAGAAGCATCTGGGGTGGTTGAGCAGATTAATGGAACAATTAAGAACAGGATTGGTAAAATGTGTCTTGATACAGGTATGAAGTGGACAGATGCTCTTCCACTTGTTCTAATGATTTTGAGAAGTATTCCTGATAAAAAGACAGGTTTGAGTCCTCATGAAAATATTATGGGTAGAGTAATGAGACAGGCTTTTGTACCAGTGGGAAAATTGTTGAGCATAAATGACAGTGCTGTTTTGGAATACTGTAACATTTTGTCTGAAATAGTAACTTCTGTGTCTGATCAGGTGGGAACTGAGGTACAATCAAAGGACAAAGTACAGACACACGATTTGAGACCCGGAGATTGGGTTAGAACAAAAGTTCATCGGAGAAGAAACTGTTTGGTACCGAAGTGGCAGAAACCTAGACAGGTGATACTTGTAACAACAAATGCAGTGAAATGTAGAGGATTGAAGAGGTGGATACATCCAAGTCACACTATTCCGATACCTACACCTGATAACTCTGATGAAGAGAGTGACACTACAGATGATTCAGATTCTGAAGATGAAACAGAGATAATTCCAGATACTGAAGATCGACAAGGAGGTCGACATCTGGAAGAACAGACTGTGAATGGAGATTTGATCAGAAAGAATTTGGAAATAATTGAAATCAGTTCTGAAGGTGATGATGATCTGATAATTGTTGAATCTGACAAAGAAAGTAAACAAGAGAAAGAGACAATAAAAGAGTCTAATCAAGTTCAGAATAAAGACCTGGAGAGTATCGAAAGGCAGACAAGCTCCAAAGGCAGGAACGAAATTTCTGGATCTGGGAAGTTGAAGGTGATTGAAGAGGAGAAGGAGAACGAATTACCAAGTACCAGTGACGGAAGGAAAAGTGATGTTCCTAATGGAGTGAAGTCGCTGACTAGAGAAGATTCCAGGTCAAAAGTTCAAGTTTCTGACAGTGACTCTGGAGATAGTGATCCAAATTCTTGGAAAGAAAAACTGAAGAGGTCGTGGAAATCGGAATGTAATGTGACTGAGCCAAAAAGGAAAATTCTGAGGAAAGGAGATAACTGGCCAACAGAAAACAAAGGGTTGAAGGTCAGATTAGTGAAAAAGTCAAAGGAGCAAGTAAATGAGATCTCAAGTCAAGGAGATCCTGAAGGGAAAGTAGAGAAAGGAAGGAAAATAGAAGTGGTTTCTAGAAGAACAAAGAGAGTACTGAAACCAAATCAAAAATATAAGTCACCTGAATGGACTTATATAATAGTACCACCTATAATTGAAATAAGTAGCAGTAGTCAGGAAGAAGTAGAGGAAAACAGTGACAATGATTGAGACATTGATATGTTAGAATCTGGAGTTTAGGGTTAAGTTTAGGTCACTGGCATAAGGCCGAAGAAATTGTGTTAGGAGACATTAGGTCGAAGATTGAAGAAAAAGTGTGACGCTAGGTCGAAGAAAACTTGTTAGAAGGGTTTAAAAAAAAAAAAAAAAAAAAATTTAAAGGGGGGTGTTTAGTTACTTTTTGAAAGAAAAATATTAAAACATTTTGTTTTCCATTTTTGAAAAAAAAAAATGCCTTATGTTATGACACATAGTACTACCAAATGTTCAATCTTCAAGAGATGCTGTAAGATGACTCTGGTGTGTGTGCTCATGTTAATTCTGCTCTTATTAGTTTTAGCTGTTATTTTTCCTTTTGGAATTGATAAAGAGGGGTACAAGGTTAACATGACAAGCAAAGCTTCAGTTAGTCAAGACAAACATGGTGCAACAAACAAAGCTAACAAGATAATTGATCATAGACCTGAAATTCATCAAGATAGATCTGTTGGTGATTTTTCTAGCAATACATTTTCAAGGCTTTGGGGAGAATATGTTAAGGTTATGGGAGTCAAAGACTGCTATATTTGTGTAAAATTGCCTGCTTCTGTTTCTGAGGGAGTGACATACAATATGCTTCCTCTTACTTATGGCATAACTTGTAGTGTGATAGCTAGCTTATTTTATCAAACTGGTCGCCTGGAATATTATTATTCAAATTATGATGAAATCTTTGCTAACTTGAAAATAGAGAATGCTTTAAATAAACATAAGAAAGCGAAACAGATGAGGGAATTTTTCCTAGTTACTAATGAGCTCACCTATGAATATGCTTATAGAAATAATCTAACTTGCAAATTGAGGGCTGAAGAAAAGAATTTTCTGAACCTTGTTGAGGAGAGAAGGGCAATTTATAAAAGGAACGAGATGGTCAAACAGACTAAGTCAAAATTCTGGCAGAAAGAAGATGAGAAGTTAAATGGCAAATCTTTTGATAATGTTGCAATTCACATAGATAAACCAATTAGTGGTAAGCTTTGTATTAGAAGAGACAACACACTTTTTGATAATTATTTTGTAGGAGCTAGCAACTGTGAAGATACTTATCAGATTATGGGAGGATGGGGATTTAAAGGTGGTAAAGATCCAATTTTTCCTGGGATTTATTTTATTTGTGGAGATAAAGCCTATTATAATCTCCCAGACCACTGGTATGGGACATGTTTTGTTGGGCTTGTTTTCCCAAAGGTTTTCCATGTTGACAGAAATGCAGAGGGGTCTTTTGAAATTAGTAATCATGTAAACAGATTCAAAAGAGAAAGTTTCACAGAGATTTTGGGAGATATTTTTGAAGCAGTGATACCCATAGTTGGTATAACCCTGAATGCAGGAAGAATAAGAAAATTGTCCACAATTGTTGATAGATTGTCCACTGACACAGCAGGTGGTTTCCAGTTATTAGATGTTGAGGTTATCTCGGTTAGATCTATGGTGATGCAAAATCGTCTTGCATTAGACATACTCCTAGCAAAAGAGGGAGGAGTCTGTGGCATATTACATGTACAGCACTGCTGTACCTACATACCAGACGAAAGTAAGAATATTGAAATGTACATTAGAAACATCACAGAGATGCATTCGGAAATAGTTCCCCTAGAAGAGAATGATTTTTCAGAACGTCTTTCAAAAAGATTTGAAGCAATCAAAACCTGGTTTCAAGAAATTGGTAGTTCAATTCTTGGCAAGATTCTAACACCTTTGATCGTAATAATTTTTGTAATAATTTTGACAAAGATCAGTTGTATGATACACAAAAGAAAGAAGCAAATGAACGAAAAGAGAAGGATTTACAAAATAAAGAAAGAACAAGAAAAGGAAATTGAGCTTGAGGAGATGCGCAGGGCTCGATATGAGAGTTGCAAAGATTCTGCTGAAACTAGCTTTTAGAAATACTAACAGAATGAAATTGAACCATTTTCTTTGAAATAAAATTTTAATAAATTTTAGGTATAGTGTGGTGATTAGTTAATCACCAGATGAGGGAGTTGATGGAGCGAGGTTTGAAATTAAATTTATTTGGACTCGCAAAATCATATTTCCATAACATTGAATAAAAATACTAATGTTGTATGTTATATGTTAATTAACCCAACCTAGATTAAGTTTGCACCACACATGAACACGCGGGAATTAATTACATGTGCTCTTGTTGCATTTGCAAATCTGTTTTGTAACATATGATTAACATTGTT
Organism: Lissotriton helveticus; assembly: GCF_964261635.1. NCBI lineage: Eukaryota > Metazoa > Chordata > Amphibia > Caudata > Salamandridae > Lissotriton > Lissotriton helveticus. The sequence goes on along the minus strand of NC_136069.1, from coordinate 748,356,870 downwards.
TTGTTTGTCATGTCTGTCCTATTGTCTTTGTCACTACTAAAATGCAGCTGATTATTCATGGCATGTGCTTTATTATATGTGCTTATATGTTTGTTATATGTTGTGATTGTCTGTCTGTGTATCATTTAATCATCTTTTAATTCTTTCAGATACATAAAGCTGGGTTATATGAAGAATGGTAAATATTTTATGTGCTGCTTTATTTGTTTGCTTCTGTTAGTTGTCATTTATTAATGGGATAATCACTAGCAGGGAAGGGTGGGGAACAGAAGGGTTTGTTTTATCTGAATTAATCACTCTTTTTGTGTTTGTTTAAATAATAGGCCTAAAAGTGATTTGAGGCCTAGCTTTGGTTCTGAATCTGAAGAGAAGTTGGTCGGCCTGTACGTGAACAGAGTTGGAGCCAAGTGCAGTCATCTTGGAAACTTTCCATGGAGAGTTTTATTTTGCTTATTTCATTAAAAAGACTGTGGCTCTGGCATTTGAAAAAAAACTGTGGTTCCTCTGACAATGGAACTTGTTCACGGACTGCTCAGGATGTTCTTTTCTCAAGGCCGAGGAAATGGCAGGGTTGATTTTGTCGAGCTCTGGTGGAAGTCAAGAGAAGCAACTTTTTAATTTGTTGCAAAGACACTTGGAAGCTGATGTCACTCTATGTCAATGGACAATGGCATGGTGACGCTCACACCCTGGATGTAGTGATTTTGGTGGACTGACAGACAGCAACCAATCAGAGTGCTGAATTTTTAGAAAGAATTACATTTTGGTTAGATTAGCGAGCAAATAGGGTATAAAAATTGGCCTCTTGTAGGGATCGGGGCTGACTGATTCCTGAGGGCGAAGTGCTGCTCGATTTCCCATGGGCTTGTAAGCATTCAACTGTTTATTCATTTATTTTCCCTTTCAGGTCAGAAAGCTAACTTAGGGTCTAGGGCTATGATTTCTTTAATTCATTATTTCATGCTGAGTTAAACTGTCAGTTTTTGAATCAATGATTAATGCAATAAAGCTTACTTATAAAAAATTAAATGCTGATATTAATAAAAAGCTAATTGAATTTATGCAATTTTGAGAATTTTAAAATAAACCTTTAAAATGACAAGCTGGTCTTGTTTATTGAAAAGAGTTTAAAAACAACATATTAGATCCAATTGCCTCATTTTTTAGCTGCTCTATTGTTTCTCATGGGCCTGGTTTTGATTAGTAAGTGTGGTAGTAGATAGTGATGTCATTTATAAAGAATATCTGTTAAAGCGCTACACCAGTAGCCAGTGGAGGAATTTAAGGAGGGGTGACGTAAGAGGCCTGGGTTTAGGTCTGAGAATTGCCCTGGCTGCAGCATTTTGTACTACTACGCAGGCGCTGTACAAGGCAACTGGGAAGCCCAGATACAGGACATTTGGGTAGTCCCTGTTGCGTTCTTTTATAAAAGAATGTTGTTTTTCCTTTTTTGAGAGCCCAGCAGCTATACATTTCTACTTTTCTTTTGATATGCTTTTCGCACATATATTTTAATTTACAGCTCCAAGATTAGCGTCTCCCATCTTGGAATGGTAAAGTAAAAGTTTTTTTAAATGACTGCTGCATCATGATACATACTTGTATGATGCACACACACACATATGTCATTAAGCTCTTATAACTTCTATATTTCATGTATTTCATTTTTGTCACTGCTATTGCCTAAGCAGCAGGAAAGCTTTTGTTTTCTTTTGGCCAATGTGGAATAGCATTGGCTAAGTCCCTGGCAAAGACAAAGGCCTGGTAATACCATTGCAAGACAAGACCTACTGGCTTTTCTAATACTTTTTCAGTGTATGGGGAGCACTCAAGCAGGCAAGTTTTTATGTTGCTTGTACAGGAGGCTCTGTGACGTTTACACAATGACAAAGAATGTTTTTTTTCTACTATGCAACATAGACTTGTCTCTATTATTAACTCATAATCACATTCAATTGTTTTATTTCCATATAAATGTGTGAATTTTCGGTTCAGTGTAGGACTGAATTCTCCTTTTTATGATCTTAATAAGGTAAACAGCATTTACAACGCAACTTTTACAACGCAGTACCTTTACCACACAACTTTTACAACGAAAGTCGTTACAACGACTTGCGCTGGGGGGCGCTCTGGGATAGGGAATAGTTAATTTACTATCCAAAACCTTCCCTACTATCCACGGGGACTGGAGTTGGAATAGTAAATTAAACTATTCCCTATCCAGAACCCCCAAACGCAAGTCGTTGGAACGACTTGCGTTGTAAAAGTTGCGTGGTAAAGGCATGCGTTGTAAAAGCATGCGTGGTAACGACATACATCCCTTAATAAGCTTGTAGGGTGTCTGGCATAAGCACAGGTCAGGCACTTATAACACCAAAGAAACTAAATGAAACAGCAAAAGGTGAAGGGTATCTATAACAAACGAGTTACAATTTATTTGAGTGGCACATTTTTTTGGGCTGTAAAACACCCAACATTCCCAATTTGCCAGGCGATCATTATAGGCACAGAAAGGTGCCCTAGGTGTCATGTGCCAGGCCTATGAATTTAGCAGCGAATGCCCTCATTATGCCAATTTGCAAGGATTTACTCCCCAGTCAGCACAGACAGCAGAGTTACAGAGCTGGCGCTTGCTATGTGAAATCTCTGGGGCATCAGTGCAGTCCCAGCTGCAGCAGGGCGGGCTCTTGGCTAATTAAGAAGTTGGCCAAGTGTATGCTAATGATGTTCCCACAGATCCTTTGGATTTGCATGCAAATTGATAAACTCTGTTCAGAATTTGTTCTACCAGCTGAGGTCTAAGTAATTACTGATTACAGCTAATAAGTTATTGTGCGCCACGCACATTTAATTATAAAAACACACCAATAGCAGGAGGAAGCATGAAACAAAAGATACAAGTTCTACACTGGAGAGGGCTACGCTTTCGCCGATTATACTGTTTGCAAGAGTTGCGATTCTAGCTTTTGTTAAACCGAATCTGGAGAAAGAAAGAGCACTGAACAAAAACAAAAGAGGTGCATTTTTTGGGGAATAGGAAAACATGAAGGGTTTTGTCAGTCTCACACAAGCGGTGTTCAGAGAGTGTGGCGTCTTTAGGAAACCAGATTATCCGATTTTGGGGAGCAGCTGTCTTCAATTTATGCAGCTCATTCTGTTCTGGAGACTCCTTCATTACGCAAATCCCGTGTCATTTCATTGTAAGGTCTTCCAGGGTGTTAAAGCAGCCATTTAACCCAGGTCACCCTTTACTGTGTTCTATTTCCCCAATGGTAGTTTTATTTTTCCACTCAATTATAGTCCTGTTCTATCCCCATAGATAACACCACCCTCTCCCCAATTGGTAGTGTTGTTCTCTCATCCTTAGTTATATGGCCATGCTCCTATCCCCATTAATAGTTCACTTCTTCTATCCCCAATGATAGCTCCTTTCTACTACCACTCCTGGTTGTGCTATTCTCCCATCACCCTCTGATAGTGTTGCGCTCCCAATTTGGTTGGCTGTGCTTTTCTACCACCCTTCATTGATATGGCCATTCTTCCATCCCACATGGATTGTGTCATTTTCCTACATCTTCTTTCTGGATTAGACAGCAACGGGACGGAAAAAAAAACAACATCGGCATGTGGCTTTCCCGTCCACCTCCTCAGAAGACATATATCATTTAAATGTTAGGGTGATTGGTACTATCAATGTATAGCACTATGCCAGACCCGTCATGTGCCCTCTCATGCTGCTTTTCAGTGCTTCAATATTTGCTATTTTTATGTATCTTTATCACCATCCAGGGTGTCCCAGTGCTTGACAGCACAGAACACACATAAAAATACTGATCTCATCTGATCTCAGATACATTTTAGAGATGCAAAAAAGGCAGAAATGGTCAAATTTCGTCCCACTTTGACAAGATTTGATCCACTCAGTACAACAATATAGATCAGGAATTCTTCTATCTGAGGCACACCAGATGGCAGTGGAAAAACACACTCTTTTTCCACAGTATCAAAACTTACAATTACTAGTAACTGTTTTCAGCTGCTCGCTCTCATGCCTACTGAACAAAGACTGTGGCTTAAATTAAGGGATCCGATTCAGTATCAGAGATGCTGCTCAACTCTCCGCATCAGGGAGGTTGCTCAACTCCAGCAATTCACAATTCACTCCCCAGCACAAGTCTATTATAGATTAGGTTTACCAGTTTAGCCAAAATGCACAGTTGACAATGTATGTAACAAATTGAAACACAAATATGATCCTCTATTTCTTCTTTAGTGTTTTATTCACGAAGCCCTTCACAACAGCTTCCAACAGCTCAGGTAAATTAAGGTCTTTGATTTCGGATTCTAATAGGTCTATGTCCTTTCACAGTTTTCTATCAGGATTTCCATAAGCCTGTTCGAGTTGTTGGTCAGTTCTTTCTCTCAATCAGCTAATAAATCAGCCTCAAGATCCTCGTAAGTAGGGATTATTTGGGATCTTAGGCCCCTCGGAATCCTTTATAACCATATATATTGTTTCAAGGTGGCAGCATCCCACCATCGAGACAACTCATTCCTTCTCAATCTCTCGAGCCTGATAAATTTATCTTTCAAGCCCTCTTGTCTAGAGTTTTGACCACCTCGTGCAAGTGAGTTTAACGGTTTGTTACCTGCAATGTTACTAAAGAGATCCTCTGCCTCCTTGTCTCTGTACAGTTTCTCATTTGAAAATGAAGTCATTGTGCCTTCTGGGCAGCCACCTAGATTCAAAACGCTCAGACCTCAGACCAGTGGTATCATGTATAGGTAAAATGGCACCACTAAGAAGAATCACAAAGCAAATATCAATATCTCCAGTTCATATGACGGTGCTGTAAGGTGTGGAGAACCACCAACCTCCACAGAAACAAGCCTCAGCTAACATGAAATAAAATTCACTCCCCAGCACATGTCTATTATAGATAAGGTTTTTGGCAGGGAAGTACTATAATTGGCAGGGAAGTACTATAATCCCCATATATAAAAAAGGGAACCGGAATATTGCTAGTAATTACCGCCAAATTGCATTAATGGACGCTACAGGCAAGATTTTTGCAGCAGAGGTATTGGATCGATTAAAAAGTTGGTGCTTTTCACAAGGAATAATACCGATGTATCAAGCTGGTTTTCGACCAAATCACTCAGTAATAGACAATATCTCAATTCTCCAGACTATACTTGACAAATATACTAGACGTAGATCTCAACCAGTGTATGCTGCATTTATAGATTATTCAACTGCGTTCGATCGCGTTGATAGGCCAACTCTATGGAGAAAATTGAGAAAACTGGGGATTTCTGAACACCTACTGCAACTAATAATTATGTTACACACAAACACCTGGTCCCAGGTTCAAATGGGAAGTGAGAAGAGTATTACAAAACCAATTAATACCTTGAATGGACTTAAGCAAGGATGCCTCCTTGCCCCAATTTTATTTTCGCTTTACCTAAGCGATTTACCTTTTCATCTGCAGCAATGCACTAGCCTGCCCCCAAAGGTTGCATCTCAGAGCATACATTCATTGTTATATGCAGATGATATAGTCCTGGTAGATCTCACACCATTTGGCCTTCAAAATCTGCTGAATTCCTTGAATGACTATTCGAAGGTCCACTTTTTAATTCCTAACCTAACAAAGACTAAAGTGGTAGCGTTCTCTGGTCGAAAAAAAAGTGCTAAATATAGCTGGTACCTCAATGGGAAAAGAGTAGAGGAAGTAAATGAATATACCTATCTTGGAAGAATTTTTTCAAAGAATATACAAAATTTCAAACAAATCGACAATCTAAAGAAAAAATCTGAGATACATGCAGGGGCGCTTTCTCGATTGTATATGGCCACTGGAAATAGGCATTTTTCCTCTTTACTCAAAGTGTACAAAGTAAAAATACCTGCGGTACTGTCTTACGCTACTGAACACTTACCAATGAAACAATGGTCTTTCATGGATTTAGCAGAAGGAAAGATTTTGAAAAGACTATTAAAGGTCGCTTCATCGACATCTGTACAGGCACTAAGACTGGAATTCGCACTAACAAGTTCGTATGCCACAGCTGTGGCAAATATTATCAGATGGGCCTACAACATCTTGCATGCAAAAGAAGGAACACTGAGATTTTTGTTAAAAATTGAGATTTTTAAACCCGAATCTGAATGTCTTACCTTTACCAAGAATATGGTTGAGGCATTCAAATTAGCATGCCTCACAAAAGTTATTCTGTCATCTTGGTCAAAATCTCAGTTAAAACTCTTTTTGAAATGCTTTACTCCGAGATTAAGTTACGATCTAGATCTAGTTCATTGTAGTAAGTTGTCTACTTATAAAATCTTTACACAATCACTGGAATACAAGCAATCTCGGCCATATTTGGGGCTCTGTCTAACACACGGAGCAAGAAGGTCCATAATTATGCTGCGTTTAGGAATCTTACCGGTTTCTGCCTTTACATCTAAATGGTCACCAGGAGACTCCCCTATGTGTAAACTGTGTTTCGGGGGAGTGCAAGATATTGTGCACATATTATTTGTTTGTCCACACGATACTATAGTAAAAGCACGGAAAAGATATGTAGGGCCGATATATCAGAAATATAACATCACTACTGTTGACAGCTTACTATCATTATGTAAACAACCGACTGATGAATGGGTCTGTTATAACTTCTATAAATTTTTGAAATCTTTTTTAAAATTATATTGATGTGTATTTTTGATTCTCTGTAAACTGTTTTAAAAAATGTTTGTGGTCCTCAGTTGAGTACCAGATCAAATAAAAACCTTTTTGACTTTTGACTTTTGACTTTTGATAAGGTTTCCCAGTTTAGCCAAAATGCACAGTTGACAATGTACATAACAAATTGAAACACAAATATGATCCTCTATTTCTTCTTTAGTGTTTTATTCACGAAGGCCTTCACAACAGCTTCCAACAGCCCAGGTAAATTAAGGTCTTTGATTTCGGATTCTAATAGGTCTATGTCCTTCTGTAACTGTACAACCTTCCTTTCACAGTTTTCTATTAGGATTTCCATAAGCCTGTTCGAGTTGTTGGTCAGTTCTTTCTCCCAATCAACTAATAAATCAGCCTCAAGATCCTCGTAAGTAGGGTTTATTTGGGATCTTAGACCCCTCTGAATCCTTTTTACCCTTATATATTGTTTCAAGTTGGCAGCATCCCACCATCGAGACAACTCATTCTTCTGAGATCCACATCATGGTCTCCACTATAGTGACATCTTTGAATCAGACCATCTCTTATGTATCCATCACCTTTGGGAGCTAGTGCTGAGGCACTGCAAACTACAGCAGGAGCGTCTCGCCTTTAGCACCAGTGTCAACAGCTTCTGATGGACATCCCCTCTACTTTTCTACTTCTAATACAGAAACAACTCCAGCTGAGACTGTACCAGGCACTCCCCGCTTCTAGCACCATGGATAATGCTGCCTCTGATCCACATCCAATTAGTTTATCTATTGCTAGCATCCATGACACCCTTCCTGAGGTACTCCAGGAAACTCCTTTCTTGATTTGTAAATAATTTCTAACTCATGTTAAGAATTTGTCCAAGGAGCTTGTATTTTCTTAAAGGCCAGTGGGTGAATTTAGTTTTGAGTTACTGTCCTATACTGTAGGACTAATTTGAAGTTGGTTGTTTTTTATATTCTTTCTAGCTCTATCAAGAGCACAGAATGAGCATCCCTTGCTAGAAACAACCAAATAATACTGCTACTCTAGTTGCTCAGTCCTTGCCTTCTGTTTATATGGTCATGGACTGCATGCTGCATAGGAACTTGCTATTTCCTGGTGTCTATCACAAAACCATTATTATATCACAAATTAAATAGTTTGCTTTCATGCTCTCAATATGGAGGTTATAACAGTGTCTTCATAGATCATACATTACCACTTACAAATGGCAGTATTTGCAGGAATGAGCTAAATTACCTGTTGCTGTTCCACTGAGCAGAGTTCTCAGCATGAGAAGACTTGTGGCACCTTTTATGAACATTGCAAAAAGAACAATTGATGGACAGAACACAGAAGAATGTCATACATTCGCCCCAGTGAAGACATATGGGCACAAATCCATCGTTGTTTTGCTCACCATGCCATTCCAGTTTGGACCCAGCCAAAAGCAAATCAGTCTTGACCCTGCGCCCAACAGGCACGGTCCAGGCCGAATGCCAGGCTGGGTCCTCCCTGGACTGGAAACCAGCACCCTAGGACTGGTTTCAGGCTTTCAGCCCCCATCAGCTGGATAGATTGACTCCAGTAACATGGAGAGCACGTGACCCATGTCTGGGCGTACCCGTCCCACTCGGGTGACAAATGCAAAAAGAACAATTGATGGACAGAACGCATAACAATGTCATACATTCACCCCAGTATAGAGATCTAGGCCCAAATCCATCGTTTTTTGCTCACCATGTCATTTCAGTTTGGACCCAGCCATATGCAATTCAGTCTTGACCCTGCGCCCAATGGGAACAGTTCAGCTCGAACTGCCAGGCCAGGTCTTCCTGGACTGGAAATAAGCATCCTAGGAGCGGTTTCAGGCTTTCAGCCCCCATCAGCCAGGATAGCTTGACTCCAGTGGCATGGGGAGTGCGGGACTCACGTCTGGGCATACCCGTCCCACTCGGGGTGACAAATGCAAAAAGAACAATTGATGGACAGAACGCAGAGCAATGTCATACATTCACCCCAGTACAGAGATCTGGGCCCAAAGCCATCGATTTCTTTGCTCACCATGCCATTCCAGTTTGGACCCAGCTATACACAAATCAGTCTTGACCCTGCGCCCAGTTCGGGGCGGACTGTTCCGATGAGGCACAGGGTCAAGAATGATTTGCATATGGCCAGGTCTAAACTGGGGTGGCATGGTGAGCAAAATAATGATGGATTTAACCCAGATCTCTTGACTGGGGGTGAATGTTTTGATTTGTTCTGCATTCCGTCCATCAATTTTATGTCTTTTGCTTCCTCGCCCTAAGTGTTCCGGGTAGGCCCAGATGTGGGTCCCGGGCTCACTGTGCCACTGGAATCAGACTATCCTGGCTTATGAGGGGTGAAACCCCGAAACCAGTCCTAGGATGCTTGTTTCCGGTCCTCCCTGTACCGGAAACAAGCAACCTGGGACCGGTTTCGGGGTAACACCCCTTCATCAGTCAGGCTAACTTGAAACCAATAGCAAAGTGAGCAAAGGACACACATCTGGGCATACCTTACCAACTAAGAGTGAACAAAGCAAACACAAGGAGATGACGGATGGAGAGCTGAAACCTTTTAGACACTCATCCCCAGTCAAAGATCTGGGTTGAATCCATAACCGTTCTTTAGCTCACTTCGCCACCCCAGTTCAGACCCAGCCTTATGCAAAGTAGATTGTTTCAGAGTAGAGTGAAGTACCATGGAGTGGAGTGGTTCAAGGTACAGTGTAGCTGGGTAGAGTGCAGTGGTGTAAAGTAGAGTGGCATGGTGTGCAGTGGCGAAGAGTAGAGTTAAGTGACATGGAGTGCAGTGGTGCAGAATAGATTAGAGTGGTTTAAGTTATGTAGAATGCAGTTGTACAGAGTGCAGTGGTTCAGAGTGCAGTGGTGCAGAGTAAAGTGGTACAGATTAGAGTGGTGCAGAGTAGAGTGGTACAGAGAGCAGTGGCATAGAGTGCAGTGGTGCAGAGTAGAATAGAGTGGAACAGGGTGCAGTGACAGAGTGCAATTGTGTAGAGTGGCATAGCGTGCAGTGGCATACAGTTCAGTGTTGCAGAGTACAGAGGCGTTGAGTTCAGTGGTGGATTGTGTGGCATTGAAGTAGAGAGTCAGAGTGCAGTGTCACAGTGTAGAGTGGTGCAGAGAGCAGTGGTAAAGAGTGCTGTGGTGCTGAGTAGAATAAAGTGGCCTGGAGTGCAGTAACATACAGCACAATGGTGTAGGGAGTCATAGTGTGCAGTGGTGTAGTGTGGCTTAGATTGCAGTGTTGCAGAGTAGAGCGGAGTTAAGTTCAGTGGTGGAGAGTGCATTCTTGCAGTGTCGTAGAGTGCAGTGGTGCAGAGTAGAGTGGCTCAGAGTAGGGGGCGTGGCTTGGCTGGCAATGAAGTCGGACATGTAGCTGCGGGGCTCTGTTGAAGGCTCCCTTCCCTGGCCGCAATACTTCGCTGATGCAGGAGTTTAAGGGGCTGCTGCCCCATATGGTTTCTCCTGAAAGGGATCGGCTGCCCGGATAATCAAATAAGAGGGCGGAAACTGCGGAGCATCACTACGGCCCCCCGGTCTGCACTGCTGCCGGGAGCGGCTTTGAGACGTTGGGTGAGGCGAGGTAGGTGGAGTTGGGGATTGGCCCCGCCCCCTAGGCCTCGATCTGCTCTGTGGTTTGATTCGCCTCCCGGGCCTCCCACTGCCGCGGTAGCACCGTGGTCGCCCTGGGCGGCATTGAAGAGGGATGCGGTGAGGGTCCTGCTCTGCCCCGGCCCAACCCGCAGTGCCCTCTGATTGACTGTATGCAGAGAGCTGCTGCCGGTCAGGATTCCTTAATTGAGGCCGGTGTATAGCCCCGCCCACTGGGCCTAATCAGAGGAAGTGCGGCCGGACTGGCATGTGGGTCACGTCCTGCTGTGTGTGGACTCTGCGACAATCGCTGTGCTGCTAAAGTGTTGACTGGCTGTGGAGGGGCTGCCAGGTGGAGACTGACCTACCCCCCTCTGTGGCTGCCACACAAGGTGCTACAAAAGCATCATACTTGCAACGTGCTGGGCGACTGTCTTGCCTCTACAATTGGGTGGATATATAGGCGCTCCCCTCCACACGGCCGTCAATCCAGGCTGAGAAGTGATGCCGGTGTGAACTTGTGGGGAGCCTGCATGTAATACACAGGCAATGATGGCTGTGGCCTGTGCTGCTGAGGTGGAGTGATTGACGCCTTCCAAAGCTGAGTTGCTGTTCTCCTCGACTTAAAAGGTGTCATTTGGGATCCGGTGGGCCCATCCTATACGCTCCTCCCTGAGTGGATTGATGTATTGGGTGCATGGCCTCCAGGCGCCCCACTGTGTTGGTTGATGGGGCTGCAGCTGTAGATGGGGACTAGCACGCGGTGCTATACCACAACTCGATACGACTGCTGCGCCCTATTTTCTGAAATCACTCCACCGGGTCCAGGGGCGATGAGCCTGACCAGCTTTCTGTAAATCACCGATTAGTCAAGAGTAGCACAGACAAGGCACGCTTGCCCTCTTGGATTGCTCCCAGGCTTTGCTGGTGTAAGACGGTGGGCGAAGATTTTAGACACTGCTCCATAGACGGCTGAGGTGTGATACGACTAGTGTGGCACCCGTCATCAGCTGCTTCATGTCGCGAGGGGGTCATACTAAGACTGGTAGTAAAGGCGCGACGGGCCTTCACCCGCAGACCGGGCACAGGCAGACAAGATGACAGAGGCGGAGACAACAGATCCCATGTCGCATAAGCTAGATGCGGTATTGCCGGCGGTTGAGAAACTCGGAGAGATGATGAACCAAATCCGCACCTCCTTAGAAAGTAAAATCGATAAAGTGGCACTTGATTTAACGCTACTACATGCAGACCATCGGAAGCTCGCGGACCGTACTGCTGCTACTGAGGGGGAAATCGCTAAAGTGTCCACGGCCGAGAAGAACATCCGTGATTTGCTCAACGGAGTGAAATTCCTGGAGGATAGAGCGGAGGACGCCGAAGGTAGAGCCCGCCGCAACAACGTTCGCGTCGTGGGCCTTCCGGAGGGAGTGGAAGGGAAGAACGCAGTAACCTATGCGGAGGACTGGATTTGTTCGCTGCTCCGGGCTCCAATCCAAAGCCGTTTCTAATCCACCTATTAAACTATAGGGATAGAAATGCTGTTCTTCAAGAGACTAGAAAACTGCAGGACCTACAAGCGAACAATCACAAAGTAATGATTTTCCCGGACTAAACATTTCAAGTTCAGAAACAGCGCCACTCCTATCTGACAGTGAAGAGACGCCTGCGACAATGTGATCTTAAGTACTCGCTGTTGTTTCCCGCAAAGTTAAGCGTTGTAGCAAATGGAAAGACCCATTTTTTCACCACACCGGAAGGAGCAGAGGAATGGTTGGACTCTTTCGACTCATCAAAGGCTGGGCGCAGCGAGCGACCACCAGAGACTACTCAATGTCGCTGTAGAAGGAGCCGGAGAGGATCGCAGTATTCTGCCCCTCAGGCCTCTGGCCTGACGCCAGAACTAATATTGAGCGGTCAACTCGAGGCGGTGCAGGCAGTAGTGAACATTAGTGGATCCCCGGCGGGGGACTCTGACTCAGATTCTGACCATCAAGGGCCGAATAGCAACAAGGAACTTTCAGTTGCTTTTCCTGTTTCCCAAGGCTCCTGTGACCTGCCACATGTCACTCCGCAGACCTCCGATAACATTGCCTGAATGTGTTACTGATAACTGCCCATTTTACTTCTTTTTCTCCCATACTCTGAGTGACGCACGGACCTTCTGTTCAAGCAAGTATAAAGATGCCCAGTATGCTGTATCTGCATTGTAATGACTACACTCACTATTTATGCATAGGTCAGCATTGCGGGGTGGGTCCTGGACTTATTAATGCACTCTTCTCGTCAACTTTGTAATACATGGGAATTTTATGTATATTGCGCAGGCGGCAGCCCTGCCCAGTAACGGGACTGGCCAGGGACAGGCTCAGCCTTCATGACGCCTCCCCCCCCCTTTAGTTTTTCTTGACCCCTAGGTTGCTGTGCAAAATAGCCTCCTCCAGACGTTAGCTGTGTGCTACTGAGTTCTAAGTTTGGGCGATTGCCTGTTGCAAAATTGCTCTCATGGTATTTTTGATTGTAAATTGTTTTTCTGTTTTATCTGCCGCACCTCTTAGACGAGAATATGATTGTTATGCAGTTGGACTCCACGATGCAGGACACAATAATATGGTCTTTAATAGCCCATGGCCACCCTCTTCCGCCACGCGGCTGGATGGGTTCAATTACACCGCTGACACTCACTGGTCATGGCACCCATCAAAATAGGCACATGGAACGTACAAGGTATCTATAGCCCGGAACAACACTATCCTATATACTCCTATTTGAAACGCCATAAAATACAAATAGCGCTCCTTCAGTAGGCGTATTTAACCCAAACCGAAGTCACACGACTCCATAGTCTTTGGAAGGGGCAACTATATGTGACAGGATATTCTGCATAAGCACGGGGAGTCCTAGTGTGGGTGAGACCGGGCGCTTTGTTTAAAGTAGTGGATGCTTTGGTGGACGGGGAGGGCAGATACGTTATAGTCAAAGGGGTACTCGATGGGAAGTCAGTGGTACTAGCATCGTTCTATGCGCCTAACACTGAACAAGCAGCCTTTCTGGATCTCTTATCACAAAAACAGTCTGCATGGCCTGATCTCCCTAAGATCCTGGGTGGGGACTATAATTTTGTGATGGAAGTCTCTCTGGACAGGTCCTTCCCTCCCTTACCTGGCACCGCCACACACACAGCCGCAAAAGCACTACGGCATTGGGCACTACAGTGGAGCTTCTCCGATGTATGGTGCTACAGATACTCACTAGACAGGGTATATTCCTATGATTCCGGGGCCCATAGACTACACGTGCGCTTGGACCGTTTTATGGTGTTTAATGACCTCCTGCCATGCATATTGGACTCCGCCTATATGGGACGCACACACTCTGATCATAAACCGCACATCATAAAGCTACAGTGGGAGGCTGAGTTGCCGCCGATCCCGATCTGGTGCCTTCAGCCAGATGTTCTCCTGGATGCGCACTTTCGGGATTTGCTGGCTACCACTGTGGCACAATATTTTGTGGAAAATGCAGGCACAGCCACGTCACCATTGGTGGAGTGGAATGCCTTAAGGTGGTTGTTAGGGGACACTGTCTGGGGGCGCAAGCAGGTATGCGTATCCAGCTGGAAAAGGAGGTCACCGCTTTGGAGCGTAGACTAGCTACCGTGGAGCAGCCAGACATTAATGACTCTCAGAGGAGCATGCGCATTTACTAGAACAACTGAGATGCCTCAATTATGCTGCACACTCGCCGAGGACTCACCACATGGGCGACAAAGCAGGCAAACTGCTCTCATGGCTCATGCGTAAAAATCAGTCGTCGGCACCCATAGCGTCGGTGAGGACGACACCGGGGGAAATAATGTATACTAAACGTGCCATCCATGGCGTGTTTGTAGAGCACTATCAAGAATTGTGTACACCGCATGCACGAATCACAGCCCTAGAGGTACAGACATATCTGGACGACCTTGATTTGCCGCGGTCAACACGCATGCAAAGCGAAGACGTAAACGCCCCTCTCCACTCAGAGGAGCTCCGAGACAGTATCTTTTCCATCTCCAATGGTAAGTCGCCAGGGCCGGATGGCCAGCCAACCAAATTTTATAAGGCATACACACACATACTAGTACCACAACTGCTAAAAGTGTATGAAACAGCGCTCAATGACTCCACTCTTACAGCTACGCAGAACGAGGCACTACTGGTCTCCCTACTTAAACCTGATAAGAACCCCGATCTCTTAGGCTCCTACCGTCCGCTAGCGCTCCTTAACACAGATTATAACATTTTCGCATCGCTGTTAGCTAGGCTTCTCTCACCCCTCATAAAAACGTTGGTGCACCCTGACCAGAATGGCTTTGTTCCTGCGCGCTGCACTTCCCTAAATATATGCCAATTTTTTAGAGTACAACAGTATGCCACGCAGGCCTGGCCTCGCTCGGGCTGCCTGGTCCTAGATTTGGAGAAGGTCTTTGATTCTTTGGAATGGCCTTTTCTGGCATGCGTGATAGGTAAATATAAACTAGGGGAACATTACTTAAACATGGTTCACTTATTGTACCAACGACCCACTGTTCGGGTTCGTACAGGCAAGTTAATATCAGATAGTATTAGAGTAAGTCAGGGGACACGTCAGGGATGCCCATTATCCCCGCTGTTATTCTCTCTAGCTATGGAGCCTTTAGAAATGTTGCTCCAGGGAGACGGTGAAGAGTGGGGGATATGGTTGGGAGACGGGCTACACGCTGTTTCTCTATATGCAGATGATCTGTTGTGGTATCTTCGGGATATCACTGCAATCCCGGTGTCCACTGCAGGTATACTCAAATCCTTTGAGGAGCAATCAGGACTCCTGGTTATTTGGGCCAAATCAGGGATCTATTCATTCAGCGCTACCACAACAGAGATAGATGTTCTTTCCCCTTTTGCATTCTGTCCAACACAGAATGCAAAAATGTAAATCTGGCTCTCCCCTAGACCCCGTCCCAGCTCAAATATTCACGCAGTTGGGCCCACTTATCACCACCCCCCTAATCTCTATTTTGAATACCTCCCTCTCCTCTGGCCAATTCCCGTCGGAATGGAAACAGGCAATGCTAATCCCCATATTGAAGAAAGTGGATGCTGACCCGGCAACTACCGACCCATCTCTCTCCTTCCCAAACCTGCCAAAATTCTGGAAAAATAGTACAGGAGCAATTGGCCGACTACCTGGAATCCAACACCCTCTTGCATGACACTCAATCCGGATTTAGATCTGGATATAGCACAGAGACGGCCCTTTTAGAAGTATCAGAGACCATAAGAAAGAGCGTGGACAGAGATGAGGTGGCCATGTTGGTGCTCCTCGATCTGTCCGCAGCCTTTGACACCGTGACCCACTCCATACTACTGGAAAGGCTGCGTGACTTAGGAATACAGGGCACACCACTGGCTTGGATAAAATCATTCCTGTCAGGTAGAACGCAGCAGGTATGGTGTCGCCCCTACTTGTCGAAAGATAAGATGCCCCTTGGCTGTGGAGTCCCCCAGGGGTCGGCCCTCAGCCCTCTCTTTTTTAACGTTTACATGTCACCATTGGCAAGGGTTGTTGAGGCCTGTGGTGTCAGAGTGGTCTCTTACGCTGATGATACTCAGCTGATCTTTTCCTTTAGAGACCACTCTGACAAAGGACTGGATCATTTTAAATCTTGCCTCACCAACATTGTTCAATGGATGACATCTAATACGTTAAAATTGAACACCGATAAAACTGAGGTGCTATTTTTTTATCTGAAAACCCCTCTGCTGTCCTCCACTTGGTGGCCGCCTGAGTTGAACCCACCCCCCATCCCGGCCGTCTCGGCCCGGAACCTTGGGTTTCACATTGACAATGAACTTTCATGCAAAACACAAATCCAAAAGGTTACTTCTGCCTGTTTTGGCAAATTAAAAATGATTAAAAAAATCTCCCCCTATCTGTCCAGGGACTCGATGAGGACTGTCGTGCACGCCCTCATCACTTCACATCTGGACTACTCCAATAGTCTTTATGTAGGGGCTCCTGCATATCTACGTCACCGACTACAGATTGTCCAGAACGCGGCAGCAAGACTGATCTGTCACGTCCCCTATCGTCACTCCATCTCCCCGTACCTAAAGAACTTGCATTGGCTTCAGATATCTCATCGCATCCAGTTCAAAGCCCTGGTCCTGGCCTTCAGAGCACTCAATGGGAATGGACCTGGCTATCTCAGAGACAGACTGAAGCAGGTCCAATCAGTCTGTTCCTTTAGATCTACTCCCTCCCCGTTTCCATCGCTCTAGAAGAGGAGGCAGAGCTTTTGCGGTGGTCATTGCTAAGCTATGGAACTCCCTGCCGCTTAACCTCAGACTCACTGAATCAGAACCCCTATTTAGGTCCAAATTGAAAACATACCTGTTCTCCAGCTACTAGCCGCTTTGGTCACTATGGTTTCTGTCCACAGCGCGGGACACCCCCGGTGGGGGTAGCCGTGCACTTAATCAAATTCCATAATAATAATAATAATTCTTTAAATGGCACACCCCTCACATGGTAGCCCACTACATTCAGATATCTTGGTGTTTTCATATATCGCTCCATTGGAGATTTAATGAAGGCAACCTAAAACATTGCGAGACCTGGAGCGACTATCTTGGGACTTAAGATGGATATATTAATATGGAATAAGGGAAGGCCACGTATATCTTTGTGGAAATTGCATGCTCCCACTAGCCAGGGTGGACTACCAGTCCCCAATCTGGAACTGTACTATTTAGCTGCTCAGCTCCAATGGGCAACAAAGTGGTTGAATGAAAAGAGCCTGGAAGACACAGCGACCATGAACCGGCCTTGTACCCATTCCCAAATATGTCACTTGTTCCATCCCATTGCCAAACTTCCGCGGCCACCACAGTTACACTTGGGACTAGCCCATAAATGCTATAGAAGAAGTTTATATCTCACCCGCAAGACATTACCATACGCCCCGATTCTACCATTGATGGGGACATCGCAGGGAAGGCTAGGCACCCCGGAGGCGGTCATAACGGCCTGGAGCACGGCAGAGCTCGACACATTGGGTGATTTATACAGGGATGGTGCATTACTAACCTTCGAGACGCTAGTCGAAGATAATGAGCTGCCTGTGTGTAATAATTCCTATTACACACTTCCCTCCTGAAAGCTCTGACCACTGCCTGGGGAGATCTGGCGATTGAGCCGCCGACACACCTGCTGGTACAATATCTGCACATAATGGGTGCAGGGTCACATGTGGTGCATTGGCTAGTAGAGGCACTTCTTATACAAACGTCGGAGCCAATGCAACGACTTAAAGTCAGATGGGAGGAGGATAGAGGCTGGCCTTGGACAGACAAGGAGTGGGATGCCATATTAGCGGGCGCTAGGAACATACCCAGCAACTCTAGATTCAAACTTATTCATACGTATATTATACAGAGGGCATATCTCTCGCCGGACAGGATAAACAGATATTTCCACACTACTTCTGCATGTCCACGCTGTCAGCACACAGATGCCGACCTGCTTCACATGCTATGGGCATGCGTATCCCTGCAGTGATATTGGCAGGAAGTGGTCACAACTCTAGCTCCATGCACAAATACAGAAATGTCATTGTCGTGGGAAGCCTGCCTTTTAGGGCTGTACACTAGGTCAAAACAGAATAAAGTCAACTCGAGGTTTGGAGATCTGGGTTTTATTACCACGAAATGTCTCATAACTAAAAAATGGAAGAGTGCAGTCCCACCGGAGATACTTAGCTGGAACCGCTTGTTCACAAAATGGGCACAGGCGGAAAGTACGGCACTACATAGGGAAGAGACAGACGGGCTTCGTAAATTCCCGATTACACAGAGCTGGGGCACGGTACTCACTGCCTTACAGACCGGTAACCCGATAGCAGTTGACATTGCCCCGTTAGTTGAGCAGGGATAGACACATTGGCCCCCTATATCTCAGCTACGGGAAATTGACACGTTACAGAGTTTGTAGAATGGATGAATGCAGTTCCTCCTAGTCTGTCATAGACAGCTGCCCATGCCTCCTCCGTCTCCAGACACAAGAGACCTCTTTGTTGGCAAAATGTCCTGCCCTGCTGTGTGTACTGGGTCAATTTCCCACCAGGTATGTGGCTGTGTGGAAATGCATCACTAGCATGTCTCTGTATTCAATCATGCTAAACTGAAATTGAAGATATTTCATGGATGGCAGATTTTCATGTTAGAAGTTTCAGTTTGTTTTTAATCATTTGGAAAATAAGTTCTATTGGTACTCGATGGTGCTCATGATATGCGTTCTATCATCATTCTAGTCCTTTCTCCTATTGAGAAGTGAATAGACAGTGAGTCCTGACTGGCGAAGATCTGTGTGTAAATGGTATATATACGCTAGTTCCTGTCGGGACCGCTCAAATAGGATGTATTCAGAATACGTGGTAGATCACAATGACATTAACCTGCAAACTATGATTTAGCTCGAATGTGGACAATGGCATGCAGAGGTATTCGTGCATATGTACAAGCATGATATAAATGTCTGTATCTCTGAATAGCATATCAGTGTTAATTATGTATTACTGAGAAGGATGAAGCTATTCTGTACATGGGAACTGCATTACTGATACCCACATCTATATATTTGTGTACGGATTCATGATGATAGTTCTGTTAAAAGGAAAAATACCAATAAAGATATTTAAACAAAAAAATAGAGTGGCTCAGAGTAGGGTGGCGTAGAATAGTGCAGAGAGGAGGTGCATATAGTTCAGTGTTGCAGAGTAGAATAGAATGGCTTAGCGTGAAGTGGCATAGCATGCAGTGGCATAGAGAGCAGTGGCGTAGGGTGTTGCAGAGTAGATTATAGTGGCGTAGAGTGCAGTGTTGCAGAATAGTTGACGTAAAGTGCAGTGGCTAGAGTGAATGGTTTTGAGTAAAGTGGTGTTTAGAGCATTGGCGTGGAGTGCAGTGATTTAGATTAGAGTGGTTGTAGAGGGCAGTGGCGTAGAGTAGAGTGTTGCAGAGTTGAAACGAGTGACATACAGCGGTGCAGCATAGAGTGCAGTGGAGTAGAGTTTAGTGGCAGAGAAAGCAGTGTTGCAGAGTAGACTGTCGGAAAGTACAGTGGTGTTTAGTAGAGTGGGGTAGAGTGCATTGATGCGGAGTGCAGTGGCATAGAGTGGTGCACAGTAAAGTGGCTCAGAGAGCAGTGGCGTAGAGTACAGTGATGAAGAGTAGAATAGAGTGGCGTAGAGTGGAGGTACATAGAGCACAATGGCGGAGAGTGCAGTGGGGTAAAGTGTTGCAGAGTGGAGTACATTGGAGTACAGTGCAGTGGTGCAGAGTAGATGGGTGTAGAGTGCAGCGACATAGAGTGCATTGCTTTTTGAAATAAAATGTTGTGGAGTGCATTGATAAAGAGTGCAATGATGATGAGGGAGTGGCGCTGAGTGCAATGGCACTGAGTACAGTGGTCCCAAGTGCAGTGGCATAGAGTAGATTGTTTTCAAGTAGAGTGGAGTGGTGTGCAGTAGAGTACAGTGGCATAGAGTAGAGTGGCACAGAGTGCAGATTAGATTAGAGTGGTATAGAAAGGATTGCTATGGAGTGCACTAGCATAAAGTGGAATTGTACAGAGTAGGGTGTATTGGTGTAGACTGCAGTGGCATACAGGACAGTGTTGCAGAGTAGAGTGGAGAGGTGTAGAGCACAGTGGCGAAGAGCACAGTGGTGCATCGTAGCAAAGTAGTGTGGGATAGAGTGCATTGGCATAGAGTAGCAAGGCGTAGGCTGGAGTGACAATCTCCCATAAGCGGGCACTGCTACAGGTACGTTATACACCATGTTAATTCAAGCTGTAAGCATCAAAACATTGTTACCTTGTGGTGTTTTTTAAATTATTAAAATATATTCAACCATAAACCAGGCATAGCAAACAAAGGAATGCACATTGAACATTTGATGCCCATATTGCATCGCCATAATTGCAACACAAAAACAACTTTGCTAAAATGATCCCGCTACTGGTTCCTTTTACACAGTATTAATAAGATCTGTGGTCGTCAAACCACTGTTGGCTAGTGGTGTTTAGTTAAAAAAAAATTATACACAGGTATTGAACAACAAATCTAATATAAACATATATATATATATAAATAAATATATATATATATATATATATATATATATATATATATATATATATATATATATATATATATATATATATATGGATTATTCTATGCTCATGTTGAATTGCCTCCATAATCATCCACTGTAGTAAGTAAAGTGTGACTTCTCTGTTACATAAATTGGGCATTATTGTATCTATATACACCCGTGCCCAATTTATGTAACAGAGAAGTCACACTTTACTACAAGGGATGTGGTTGATTATGGAGGCTTTGCAACGTGGGCATGGAATATTCAACAACATCTGAAAAAAAGTTGTTCAAAATCCTTCTTAAATTAATGATCATATTTCGTCAAAGTCATTCAACCCTTTAGTTGCAGTGTGAAATTTCTCCTTCATCTTGGCCTCTATTCTGGATAGCATTTTAGACAATGACTTGCCTTTCAAGTTACGATGTGCCACATAAATAACTGACCACATGAAGTTATCATCCGAATTATTCAATTGTTATTAGTGATCCACGAGTGGGGCTGCTTGTGTGTGACACCCGATTCGTGACTTGTTTTGGATGAGTCTCTCTTTTACAGGTTGTGTAGCCTGGCCTACATGTCAAAATGCATGGACATTTCACACAGTAAACAATATTCCTGGTATTACAGTTGGAGAATGTCACTTGTTTTTGTGCAATCCCATTTAAAGTCACACTTTTGGTGTCGTTTGTGAATTTATAGGCAGCCATAGTTTGACACCTATAATGTCCAACTGCTGGTGGTCGGCCTAACATTTCTGACAGATCTTTAGCTTTAGTGGTAGGCCTAGGTGCTCTCACAAGGTGCTGTGGCAAGTTTTTTCCTTTCCTGAATGAATACAGAGGTGTCGGGATATCTAATTCTGATTAGAACTTCCAATTTGTTTTATTATTCTTTCAATTTTGTTAGCTTTGGGACTGCATGTTAACAAACAAGTCAATGGATTTGTTTCAACTTTGTTTTTTGGAATCAAGAGAGTTTCACATGGTGTAAACCAGGTTCTTTTAAGAGATGCTTTTATAAGTCTCTTGGGATATCCCCTATGTATTAGTTTCTTCACCTAAATGTTTCCATTTTTGAAATAGTCCTCTTTGTTGGTGCAATTTCTTCTAATTTGGAGAAATTGTCTGAAAGGGAGATTTTTTTGAGTGTTCTAGAATGTCCACTAGAAAAATGCAACAGTGTGTTGTTGTCTGTACGTTTTGTAAGTGGCTGATAAACAATTTGTCAGTACTTGCTCCTATGTACTTATTCAGAAAATGTACTTGTGTTTAAATGTTATAATAAACCTGAGATCTGGTGATCGCTGTTTGGGCTATTCATGGAAATTAAGTAAAGATGCTTGTCAACCCTTCCAAATCATACAAAAATATCCTCTATGTAGCGGTATCATTGTGTTATGTGTTGATGGTGTAAGTCAGACCCAAAGATCCATGTGTTTCTTAAAAAGGACATGGGCATGTACAGGTTAGCTAGTCCCGAAGCAAAACTACATCCAATAGCTACACTTTTAACTTGGAGGAAGAAGACCTCTTTAAAGGCAAATAATTATTTTTTTAAGTACATGGCAGCTAGATCTGATAGGAATTTTGTAGGTACTTTATATCAGTGTGGTCTAGTGTTCAAAACGTCATTCAGGACCGCAATTGCTTCATCTTGGGGAATATTCTATAGAATGCTTCTATGTCGAATGTAACAAATAAGTCAGTAGTGGTATCATAGTGAAATACTTCAACCTTTTTGATAAAAACCATTGAGCCTCTAACATATGCCCTGGGGAAGTGGCCAATATGGCGGACGAGTGAGACGTGACCCTGAGTCTCATCGCCCCCTCCACTGATCTGGCCTGTTTCTACAGCTTACACCTAGGGCAAACCACTCCTGTGTGGTGTGTAACAACAGAGGAGGCTGCGGTGCATGGTCTGAGCAACCTGTGAGGTTTCTATGGGGTTGAGCTGCGATTTAGACCACCGAGAGAAGATAGCTACACAGAGCCCACCAAATGGCTGCAGCCTAGTCGTGGCCCAGGGCAGACACAGCTCCCAGACCTTTCGCTCCTCTGCAGATGCCACACGAAGGCTGCCCACTACACGAAGACTCGGCGAGCTGGTGGAATAGGAAGTGAATGCGACACACCATTGGGTCGCCGTGATACCTGCTGGGCCCCTTCACTTTCGGAGCTGCCTTTGATCGACTTGGAGCTGGAGGGATTCCAGCTTGCAACCGGAGCACCGCTTGGCCCTGGTGTTGAAACAGTAGAGTTCTCGCAACTGAACACGGTGGGTATCAGTGCCTAGACACGCCTTGACTCTCCCGGAAACCACACCCAGGAGCACCGAGCTGAGAGGCCCACCCTCCCTGGGCGAATACACTGAGGCGGGAGGGATGACTCACATTGCAGGGGCTAGTCCGGGCCTGCATCAGTGCCTTCAACCAGCCCGGTGAGGAGTCTGAGTGCTTCCTGGCTGAGTCTTGCTGCTGGATGTGGGAGGATCCCACTGTGAGCCCCTATCTTCATTCTCAGGTGAGCGGCGGTGCATCAGAGCGGCTGGGGCCCTCTCGGGTACACGTGGACTGGGATCTGGGGTAAGAGCAGGCCCGAAGTTCTTGGAGACACAGCAACAGGGAGCCACAAGCGGGGTGCACCCATTACTACTACTGCTACATACCTGCATGCATGACGCCTTTACTTGGGTGCTGGAACTAGGGGGGAGCCTCTTGAGCTGAGGTGCGGCCCAGGGTTTGATGTCAGGCCCTTCGGGGCGCACTACCGGTCTGGTGCCCCAGGTTTGGACTGGAGGCCCAGGCTTTTCCGAAAGAGACCACTGAGAGGTCCTTAATCCTGCTTGTTTCTTAAGGGGGCCTGGAAACACCCAAACCCCCCTGAGCTTTTCGCACGAGCAGAGACTGCCACATTACAGGAGCCGGGTGGGCCAAGTTGGGATCTGCTTGGTTGGTTGCAGCCCTCTTTCATAGGTGGGCATACCGGCCTTGCTTGCAGGCCAGGACAGAAGGAGCACTACTCATTACAGCAACCTGAGCTTGGTGTCTGTAGTTAGCTCTCTCGCCCAACTGGAGAGAAATACCTTGGTTTTGCTGTGTGACCCGGGGGTACTGCAGCAAGCATTCTTGGCAGTGAAGATTGGTCATCAACTGCTCATACATTGAAACTGATCCCTCGCGTGGGGCCTGGCCTGCAGCCAAGGAAGATGGCTCCACACTAGGGAAGCTGCGTTAGCAGTTCGCAGCTAAACACCCACAATCCGGCATTATCTGTTCCAGAGAGACACCTACCGCCTTGAGAAACAGTGGGGAACTGGCGGACAGCAACAGAGGTAGGCGTGATCCCTGGACAAGTGCTCTACCGCCGGTAATCAGCAGCCCGGGCCACCCGGGCCGCCCGTCCCGAGGAGAGAAAATGGCGCCTGCCTTTGCCGAGATCAGCTGCTAAAAGATCGTGGCCGGCAGTGGCGGACTGCAGCGACGCGGGACCCACACGTTGGAGGTGCGATAACGCCGGAGCAGCTGCGGCTTACTCCGAGAACAGCCCCGCGATCTTGGGGCTCACGACGCCCTGTAGACTGCGGCCGGCGGTGCGGCCTGGGGCACTCCTGGCGATCCAAGCCGGCGGAGGGCAGGGATGATTCCGGCGCGGCAGAGTTAGGAGCGCCGCAGCTTGCCCTGTGAACGGCCCTGGGATCCTGGTGTTCGCGGCGTCCGCCTGGCACCGCAGAGCGCAGAACACACGTTGCACCGGACAGGAGCAGTGAGTACGGGCGAAGTGAAGCGCTGCGCAACTAAGGCACAAGCCTGAAGGCCCGCTGCGGTGGGGACTGGTGAGACCGCTGGGGTTGTGAGGCCGCCAGAGCCCAGATGAACTTCGGCGCTCCCCATTTTGCACAAGTGGAGTGTGTCTGGCGCTCTTAAAGTACGGGGCACCGAAGGTAATTAATCCGTAGTGAACGAGAGTAGAGGCTGGCCCCGGGGAAGGGCGTGAGACCTTGAGAACTGTGCGAAGGAGCGGGGTTGTGGCGCCATAGCGAGGAGACCTTCACAAAACATATACCCTACAACTGGAGATCCCCCCCACAGGGCGACCGGGCCCGAATTGTATGCCAGACCTAACAGAAGGACGGTGGGGGCTCCCTAGGCCGGCCTCAAGAGCATCGCAGGTTGTCCAGTTGTTGCTTAACCACGGGGCCCGACACGAAGCGGCCGGATCGAGCCTCCTGGGAGCCCTGAAGAAAGAGTGATCGGAGGGGCTGTGTGCTAAGCTAACCAGTCTGAACTGTATTGAGCTTCAGGTAGCCTTGTCACGCCGTATCGGCCGCCTTCCCGCAGAAGACTCTGGTAGGCATCTTCGCCAAGTGCCCCAAGCACAAACTAGTGCGCCGGGGCGTCATCCATAGTCATGGGCCGTAACAGACCGCCAGCACAAGGCTAAACAAACCACATAGATAAGGATACGGTAACCATGGGAAGGGAGGACGACCACCAAGGAGGGAGCCAGCAGTGCAAAGCAGCAGACGACGGGCCCGACCCATCACTCAGGGACATCATGATGGCCATAAAGGAGATGCGCGGCACCATGGAACCAAAGCTGGACTCGGTAACTGAGGAGGTCAATCTACTCCGCGCAGACTTTAGGAAAATGTCAGACAAGGTGGCGGAGGCAGAAAGCGGTATTGGTAACCTCCATTCCAAAACGAAGAGACCCAAGGAGTAAGTAGCCGCCCTCACAAAAAATCAAAATGACATCTTCGCCCGCCTGGATGATCAGGAAGGCCGGGCGGGGAGTAATAACATCCGCATTGTGGCGGTCCCGGAGGGCATGGAAGGGCTGTCCACAGACTGGTTTGTGGAGGACCTGATACTCAAACACCTCAAGCCGAAGCGCCTATCAAATTTCTTCTCGTGGAGAGGGCTCATCGCGCGTTGGGGGGAGACCCAAGTCTGGAGCCCCTCCAAGCACCAACATTCCCCCGGATCCTGAACTTCAGGGATCAGGACGCCATCCTGCAGGCATCGTGGGTATCCGAGGGCCTACGACTGGAGAACGCCACGATTTAATTCTTTCCAGACTTTACGCTAAATGTACAGCACCAGCGCAGGTCTTTTGAAGGAGTCAAGAGAGCTCTCAGAGAACAAGGAGTGAAGTACATGACGATGCTGCACCCAGCGCGTCTCAAATTCTGGATTGAGAAAAAGCGTACTTCTTTGACTCACCGGCGGGGGCAAACAACTGGATGGAGGGGTGGCGGACTTTAGGCTGACAGGGAGGTTTGCGAAGACCGGCCCACAGCCAAACTGGCCATGATGCATCGAATAAGGGAAGATCGCCACGAGAGAACCGGGAGTGTGAGAAGACACCATTTAAGTGACTATGGAGGTAGTGTTTGTCTGTGGCGACTTCTGTCCCTGAGGATGGGCGAGCTGGCATGCTTCCTGGGCCCTGGAGTCTCAATGGGAGCTAGGCAGGATGCTCCAGGACTGTGGCCTACTCTGATGTTGTAAGTTTCGTGTTTTATTGCTAGTAGTTGTGACTAAACGGTGGCCTTAGCATTAGCCAACAGCACTGAGGAGGGGGGGCCCGGGGTGGTGGGGTAGGGTTCCTCTAAACGATCCATCCACTCGGTGAGCACTCCGGTTGAAATGTATGACTCTTTCTGCGGACTGCAGGCTTATGTTCCCTCGTCCAGTTGATTTGGGGCTGATGGGTCGACAGGCACTCTGAGACTTTGGAAGGTGGGTGTTTAGGGACCCACTTAGCAGGGAGGGGGGTGAGGGCTGGGGGGGGTTGGTTCTACAGGAAGTTTATGTTTAGCTCATTGTGATTCTAATTCATATGGATGGTTGTCTGGTTTTAAAGACATGCAGTGGGACATGAAGAATCCGAGGAAGTGTAGGCCTCCTTTCACCAATGGGTGAACAGGCACAGATAAGGATATGGACGTGGAACGTTAATGGACTGGGCAACAAAAGTAAGCAGACACCAGTGCTGCAGCACTTGAAACGGCACTCCCCTGACATAGTTCTCCTCCAGGAGACACATTTGCGTGGTAACAGATGTAAGGCCCTTGACCGCTTTGGCTACAAGATGGTTGCCCACTCTGGGTTCACGTCTGGCTCTAGGGGAGTGGGGATGTTAGTTCATAAGGTCCTGCTGATGGTAATTACAGGCACAGGACAAAGGACTCTCTGTGTATGACAGCCGTGGCGGCCAGATGGGAGGGGCGAACAATAGTTATGGGCTCGTGTTACATTCAACCCGGCCTGCATGCCACAACGCATACAAAACTGGGATCCTTCCTGGCGGACCTTCCCCGGGGAACTCTTGTACTGGGGGGGACACCAATGCGGTCATGGATGCGGTCTTAGATCGTTCAAGTGAGAGGCAGGGTTACAGGGGGAAATCTGGCTTGCAGGTCTTTGTTACGGCAATGGGACTTAGTGACCTATCGCGCACGCATCATCCCTCCCACAGGCACTACACCTTCTACTCAGCCAGACATGGTTCCTTCTCAAGGTTAGATCACCTTTTCAAACGGGTGGACCAGCTGGGTGACTTCGCCGAACCCTCTATTATGGCCCGGGGAATCTCCGATCATTCCCCGGTCAGCGTCATCCTTAAGGGAGCAGTGACCACCAGGGCGGCCTTCCCTAGGATAGACCCATGGAGCCTCAAAGACGACTCCATAAGCGATAAGTTACGGGAGAGCTCCCAACAATTTTTTGCTAAGAACCGGGGCTCAGTCGACTCCCAACTAATTTTGTAGGAAGCCTACAAGACGGTTCTGAGAGGTCAGGCCCAAGCACTGATTGGCGCCCAGAAAAAGGAAGAGTCAATGCAGATCAAGCAGTTGGAAAAGAAATTGAGTCCCTGGAGCGGAACGCCAGTGGGCGTTGGCGGAGGGCGAAGCGCAGGCCTACTCCCTTGCCACGCAACATCGGATATATGATGCGGGGGACAAAAGCATGAAGCTATTGGCGTGGCTCGAACGCTGGGACAGGGAGCGATCCTGGGTGGCTGAGATATGGGATGAGACGGGGTCCCTGGCATCCACCGGTATGAATATAGCAGAGGCCTTTGCATCATATTACAAGAAGATCTACACCCCGGAATGCACCAGGACGGAGCAGGACTGTGCGAGTTCCCACGGGACTTTACGCTGCCCACGCTGTCCCAGGAGCAAAAAGACAGCATGGAGGCTTAATTCACGGGATTGGAACTTGGGGAAGCCCTCAATTCTCTCCAGTCCGGTAAGGCACAGGGGCCCAATGGGCTCCCAGTGGAAATATACCAGAGGCAGGCAAACGTTGTTATTGACCCTCTGAGACAGATGTTTCTCGAAGAGCAAAAGGTGGGGAAGCTCCCGCCTGTTCAGCGGGAGGCCACAATTGTGGTAGTTCACAAGGCTGGAAAACCGGCTGACCAATGCTCATCCTATCGGCCCATCTCGCTTCTCACCATGGAGGCCAAGGTCTTGGCCAAGGCCTTAGCGACGAGACTGCTCTCTGTTCTACCGGACCTAATGCACGTCGACCAGTCGGGGTTCATTCCGCACAGGAGCACTCAACACAACCTACGATGGCTTTAAGGTGTCCTTTATATGACGGAAGACGTGGGCAGCACCCAAACAGCATTGATGGCACTGGACGCCTCAATGGCCTTTGACAGCATCAAATGGCCCTACTTGTTTACGGTTCTTCAGCGATTGGGCTTTGGTCCTGTATTTTGTAGCTGGACGCCTGTTGTATGAACAGCCGGTAGCGAGGGTGAAAGTTAACAGAGCGATGTCCCGAGTATTTCCCCTGTGCAGGGGTACCAGGCAGGGGTGCCCCTTGTCCCCCTCCTCTTCGCCCTGGCCCTTGAGCCGCTGGCTTACTGAATTCGGAGGGATAGGTCTTTCTGGGACCTGGCACTTAATGATGAGTGGGAGGAGCGTATATCTTTGCACGCGGATGACATTGTACACTACATGGCCAGACCCTACCACTCAATAGCGCAGGCGCTCCATCTCTTTGAATTGTTTGGTAGCTATTCAGGCTACACGATCAACTGAGCCAAATCATTGATTTACCCTTTCTCGGGCCCCCTCCCCCACAGATTCTGACGAAGTGCCCTGTCTCGGTCGCGATTGATGGGTTTAAATACTTTGGGGTCCACATCACCAGAGATAGGGCAGAGTTCTTTGCCAAAAATCTTGAGCCCCACCTGGCACGCCTGTGATCGGATGTGAACCACTGGATGTCCCTGCCTCTCTCCCTTATGGGACGTGCCACGTTATTCAAGATGCTGGCACTGCTACGACTGCTTTATATCCTACAAAACACACCATACCTGGTCCCTGGCGGGGTGTTCGGGCGCATATCCCAGACACTACGGACGCTGCTTTGGGAGGGTGGCAACCCGAGGATAGCGCTGCGGAAGCTCACAAGGGGGGTGTATGATGGGGGCTGGCCCTCCAAGACATTTAACTGTATTACTGGGCGTCTCAATTGCAGGTGGTCAACGACTGGGTGTAAGCGGCGGGTTCGGAACTGGCTAATAGCATAGACAGGTATGTCATGCCGGGAGGTAACTGCAAACCACTTCTATACACACCAAGAAAGCACAGGGATCTACCTTCGCACACAGGAGTTGTGATTCAGTGCTGGAGGAAGGCCAACAAATTCATAGGGTGGGCAGGCTCCCTAACGGGTAGAACCCCACTCTGGCTTGGAGATCAGCTAACAGAGGTGACGAGATTGACCGGCTTCAAGGGATGGAAACTAATTGGGATTGAGTACTTGGGCGATGTATGGAAAGGGGATGCCCTTAGATCCTTTGATTATCTTAAAAAAGAGTACCAACTACATGACTCCCAACACTACCACTACTTGCGCCTTACACATGCCCCTAGCTTGCACATACGCACTGACACCTCGATCCCGGAATACTCCCCTATGGAAGACAGGCTCCTCCTGGAACCCATTCTGGAGAAACCCACGTCCACTATCTACCACAAGCTCATAAATACCATGCCTGACCCACTGGTGTCTCTGCGGGAGAGATGGGAGGGGGACGTTGGAGTCCTGGAAGATGAGGATTGGCAGGATGCCCTGCAAATCCCCCGCGAAATAGCAATTCGAGGTAGGTTCCACCTTGTACAATTAAAAATCCTCCACCGGGTGTATTATCCTTGAACTCACCTGTTCACCAGGGGAAAGAGCCTATACCCCCTATGTGCGAGGGGATGTCAGGGGGAAGGCACATTTTACCATATTCTATGCGAATGTCCAGAGATAGTGCCCTTCTGGACCAAAGTAGCAAACACAATGGCAGCAGTAGTGGGGTCGCCGGTCCCGGTGGAGCCCAGGTGGCTACTACTCATGATCAAAGGAGCCACGGACTGATCCAGATATAATGAGATATGGCTGGCAATGGCAGCCGGGGTGGCGAAGCGCAACATAGACAGTGGCTGGGGGGCGCAGGCACCCCCACAATGGGACCAATGGCTGCGGGACCTAGACTGGTGTCAGAGAGCAGAGTAAACCATACACAAGTCCAGGGGCTGTGCCAAGAAATGAAAGAAAGTATGGGGATCTTGGCGGAAATATCGAGCCACAAGGGGTGGGGTTGGGCATGAGGTATAAGTGTAATCAGTTCAATGTTTGCCCTTTTTTGACTCCGATTGTATGATGAAATGTTGTTCTCCTTCATGCCATATGAACACTGCTGTATATTGAATGAGATCATGAGCAAAGTTAATAAAAAGATTTTTTTTTAAAAAGAAAGAAAGAAACGTATCCCTCGCCAAGAGGGATCCCTTGGGAATGACAACAGTGAAAGGCTTCTCTCCCTCTCCCTAAACAGCATTATATCCCCAACAGACGCTATGGCTACTGGTAGGGGGGGAAAAGACCACACTCTAAAGGATATGGTTGTCAAGCTCGGGGGCAGCAGGGTGGTGATCACCTGCCATCAAAGGGTCTGGATCCCTCCCTGGACGGCGGAGAGATGGATGCCCCAGTGACCCGAGCATTTTTGGAGGCTCTTTATGCATCCCTAACAGAAGACCTTCAGACCCTTAAAAAAGATCTCTCAAAGGAGCTGAAAGAAATCCGTCAGAATGATGACAGCTTGTGGGACAGAGTGTCTTCCATGAAGACCATGAAACCAGTCGGGAAAAGGAGCTTGAACAGATGAAGCAAGAACGTCTACGCCTCCATGACTAAAACCATGATCTGTAAGGTCTCACTGAAGATCTTGAAATTCGATCCCGGCGGAATAACATTTGCATTAAAGGTGTACGATCTAGTGGGGAGGGATCCGTAATCACCCTGTTCTTTGTTGAACTCTTTTGCTTGATCCTGCAGGCCCACCGGAGACAGACATTAAATTGGACGGAGTACATACAGGGGGCCCCAAGAGACTGGATTCGGCACCCCCAGCAGACTTTCCAGCCTGTGTCCACAATTACATACTAAAAGAGCGCATACTACAGGCAGCAAGAGACCAACACCCAATACAATTCAAGGGTCATCGACCCACCCTCTATCAAGATCTAACCACCTTCATGCTTCAGAACTGCAGAACTTTTTGCCCAGTTACAACTCATCTTCGAAACCAGGGCATATTCTATACTTGAGGCCACCCTTTCCAGCTGATTTTCCACTAGCAGTGAAACCTTCATCAGCCCTGCTCCTTTGAAGAGGCATGTGGGCTGTTTGGCATAGAAGACGTCCCAATAGATGGTTCCTCAACATGGCGGGTGAGGGGAGCTGGTGGACACCAGTGACTGCAGAGTGTGGGGACCTCGGGTCTGGCGACAATAGCAAAAAAACGGCAGGCTGTCCTGCAGTCACTAACCAGAGATTCAACTGTTCCAGAAGAGACCTGACCCTGTCTGAGAAGAACTTCCCCTGTTCTTGAGGCTTGGCAGGTTGGGTTGGTGGACCATACCCCTGGGCCACTACATACCCCCTCATCACACCTTACACCACCTGGGACTTATTATTATTTATTTTATTTCATTTTACGGAGTTTTATATAGCACAAACTTCACCCGAAGGTATCGGGTATCAGAGCGCTTTACATAGCACCAGTTGTGTTACATGAGGAAACATTCATTTTTTGTTAGGCATATGCATGATTAAGTGATTTGTCCAGAATCACAGGATGTTCAGCGTCATTGTCGAGACTCAAACTCAGTTCCCCAGATTCGAGGACGACCGCCCTAGCCTTTAGGCAAACTCATCTCCAAAAAGGGACTTACCCTTTGATTTCCACACTCATGGACACCATTTTTCTAGTTATCAATCTTGGTTCTGTTATCTCTTCATTTATTTGTATCTGGGAGAACCTACAGATGATGATCCCCTTCACCTACCCTTTTGGCTTCGGCAAGTATGGCTGCTCCGTCTCGTCACCACGCGTGTGTTTGCATAGGGCAAGATCGGTAATATTTATACCTTTAAGGTGCCGAGATTGACGTAAGGATGGACATAGATACGTCAATAAGGATGTCATACGACTTGCTCGTTAGCACATTCTTTTACTGAAGTTCTCTGTGAAATCAAAACAATGGCCGCAGGGTTTTGCCCAGGTTGTCATAGGTTTGATTTGTTATGAGAACTCCGTATGCCTTATCAGGGGCTGGAGGAATATCGCTTGTCTAATTAGATCGCAAGCGTTATGACCTAATCAGATAACACGTTCCTGTGCCGTAGTGTGACTGCGTCAGATAACGGTATCTGCATCATGGGGGTTTTCTGCCTCATGGGCTGACTGCTAGTTAACTTGTTGGTTTGTTTAACTAGAATAGGGTCAGGAATAGGGGGATCGATTCAGAACCTATAGGAATACATGACACTTTCATAGCCCTTACACCTACACAACATTACTCATATTTATATCCTGGGCCTATGTACCGGGGAGGGCCTCTAGATATTTCTTTATTAACCTACTATGCACCAGGCTTTAGGAATACTCGCGCTTAATGTGAAAGGATGGAACAACTCAGCTAAACACAAGGCTATACTATCTTACCTGGAACACGCAGGAGCTCATGCATGTTTACTTCAGGAAACGCATTTGGCTGGAGACTTGTCACAGTCTGCAGTCCCGAGCCTTTCTGCTCCAATTCTTTTGTTCTGGTCCTTCTAAAATGGTAGGAGTGGCAATCCTAATCTCTAACACTTTCCAGGACAAAATAGGTCCCAAATAGGCAGAAATATGAGGTCGACTCCTTGCTTAATCCGTCTCCTTGGGTAATCATACTTTTACACTGGGAACTCTATATACTCCTAATGAGGGTCAGGGACAGTTTTTATGTCACATGATCGCTGAGATCATGGCTACAAATTCAACAATGACACTGATCGACCCACCCAACACCATAGGCAGTCAGGTGAGGTATCACGGGCGGGAGAACTCTGGCTGCAGAAGATGGGGCTGAGGGACATCTGATGTCAACTGCACCCAAACACACAGGTTTACACCTTCTATTCTCATGCACATAAAACTTACACCCACATTGATCACTTCCTGGGGACCCCAGACATACAAACTACTATTACTACTGCTGAGATAGAACCCCGCTCCCTATCTGACCCATGCAGCAGTGTTTTCTAACATTAACCTTCCCACCACATATACCATCTCTTTCTAAGACATGGCAGTTATGGGAAACACTTTTACATCACCCAGAATTTATCAAACAGATTGATAAGGCAATAATTGATTTCCTTGCGATAAACAATATCCCCGACACTTCCATTGTAATGCTCTGGGAAACTCTAAAAGATGTAATCAGGGGTAAGCTTACTGCAATATCAGCACAGGATAATAAGATATGCAAAGACAAAGGGGAGCATTTGATCCGTCTAGTCCAGGAACTTGAACACATCCATAAGCATATGGGTGCCCCATGAGTGTAGTGCCAATTAGAAGCTACACAAACACAGCTAGCTTGTATTTACTTAGACAGAGCAGAGTATGTTGCACTTCGCCTCCAACATTCTTATTATCGGGGGATAGGTGTGGACACCTGTTAGCTAATAGATTAAGGGCACAATGAAAGTCCACTGGGGTACACACAATTTTAGGCTCAAACAATACTGGACACACAGCTGATGCCCAGATCGCATTCACATTTCAAGATTTCTATTGCAAACTCTACCGGTGCCAGGACTTACCTCTAAGAACCCCAGCCTCTACCTCTTGTGATGCCCATTCCTAAAAAATAACCCTGGCCTAGGCGGCTGATCTAGATCGCGCCATACGGATTGAGGAGGTTATCTCTAGCATCGCCAGGCAGAAACTTTTCAAATCACCAGGCCCAGATGGATTCCTGTCTATTTTCTATTAAACTTTTTGCACATCCCTCTCCCCACTATCAACCAGACTGTTTAATTCTATCCAGGGTCCAGACTCGATACCCCCCTCCATGCTCGAGGCATCTATTGTAGTCATACCAAAACCAGACAAACTTCAATGTGCCTCCTATCAACCGAGATCTCTTCTTAATGTAGATCACAAACTATTCACCAGGATCCTGGCCGCCCGCCTGGGTCCCATTCTTCCCATCATCATTGCCCCAAATCAAGCCGGCCTTGTGCCACATCGCCAGTGTAGCAATATTACGAAAATAATTCTTCACCATATTGACAACGCCCAGTGCTCAAATCAAGAATGAATGCTCTATGCTATTGATGCAGAGAAGGCATTCATCGGGTCCACAGGCCATATTTGCAAGAGGCGCTTCAGCACTTTGGAATTGGGGTGCGGTTTTGCTCCTGGATCCTCAGCAACTATGGCTGCCTGGCAGCAATGGTAAGAGTCAATGGACAGATTCTGCCCGTTCCACATCTCTTCCCTGCCAGGGGTGTCCCCTTTTGCCTCTACTGTTCGCGCTCTATATGGAGCCCCTAGCACAGCAGGTTTGGGACAACACTGACATTAAGGGCATACTCTTTGGTGGGGAGGAACACCTCATTAGTCTATATGCTGATGATGTCTTCATGGACAGAGCAATGTCAGGCAGCATCTCGGCAACATCCCTTTCTTACCTAAATGCTCCAGACTGAGAAGCCTTTATTCATCACCCATTACTAAAATCTTTAATGGAGGTCTGGGATAGAGTCAGTGAACAAAACCATTTGAGCTTATTCCCCTCCCCACTCACCCTGATTGTGGGTAATGTAGATTTCCGAATAAGCTCAAAACCATTTGAGCTTATTCCCCTCCCCACTCACCCCGATTGTGGGTAATATAGACTTCACCCGTGATTGAATTCTGTGGAATTCCACCTTTGGCAGCAAACAGAGTGTTGCTCCATTGGCCACCTATTTGATGCAGAGGGCCTTCTGTCCTTTGCTCGCTGCCACTTGGAGTTTGGAGTACCTGAAACAGAGTGGCTCCTCTACCTCCAAATCTGACATTGGCTGATGCTCCCCACAGTCTGCCCCTGTGCCCAACGATTGCTCACTTCATTTGAGAAGTAGCTTGTATACAAGTCCTCCAACATTTAATTACTGAACTATACAGGCTCCTATGTCACTCTACCCCACGGGTTACATCTATGGGTCAGAAGAGATAGGGGGTTTAGGTGGGCTGCACCTTAACACCCAGAGAATGGGAGGATATGTATTATCGGGCGCCACACCACCTGCAATACGGCCTGTATAGAAACCCCTACTAAAATAGCCACCTACTGGTATCTCAGCCCTGTATGCTTACATCGGTGCAATGCAAGACAGAAGCCAGACAGTTGGTGCAGATGTGGTTCCCCTGGAACCTTACTGCACTTGCTCTGGGAATTTCCGAAACGCACCACCTATTCGTCCCAGATCAAGAATTATGTGGATACACACTTTAATATCCAACTCCCCAGATTTCCGGCCTATGTGAACTTGGGTCTCCCCAACCCACTCACCTTTCCTTTAAAATTGAGAAGAGGCAGACAGATGGGCCTGACTTTAGGAGCCCCACTACAGAACATTCTGACACACTGGGGCTCTGACTTGATTCCTACTTACCTGGGATGGCTTAATCGCCTGTGGAACATACTGGGAATGGAAAGGCTGACCCTTGCACTTTTCTCACAGAGCATGTCATACACTGAGCTCTGGCATCCTTTCATTAACTTACTTTCTTCTAAATATCGAGAGCTTACCTCTCCCAGGAGGATCTGTCTTTTTCGATTGACAGATACTACGACTGATCCACCCTCAGAGAGTACTAACTAGGAGAAAGAGAGGAGATAGACAGATACTATGACTGATCCACCCTCAGAGAGTACTAACTAGGAGAAAGAGACGCACCATGTGTGAACAAACAACTCACATTTTTCACGATCACTGGGATCTTGTGGGGGGATGGGGGGTGTTGGGGATTTGTTATGTGTTTTCGGATTGCGTAATACAATGGAGCTCTGTGTATTCGTGATGATGCTATGTTACTTTGCTAAGAAACACATAAAAAAGATTAAAACCATAACATATGCAATGGTGGTGCATATAAACGATTTTAAGAAGCCATTAATGTATTGTGCCAAAGGTTCTAAGAAAGTCGCACATACAGATATGATTGGTCTGCCCGGGGGATTATTTGTGTTTTATGGACCTTAGGCAAAAAATAGATTACGCAGATCATTTTTGTTCAGGAATTCATTTTCTTTTGAGCATATCCACCCTTCGTTTAATGTCTTGTGTAATCTTTTTGATTTTATTGCCTAACTCCTTCGGGGGGTCCTCAGTGATGGTCCGATAATGTGTTGGATTATTCAACTGTCTCCTAATCTCCTGATCATATTACGAACTCTACCTCTTAGAAGTGTGGAACCAAGAACCACTGGTCTGTGACTTGATTGATGTTTTTGGATGTGCCCCGCTCATGGACAGATCAGGAGATACAAATAACTATCCTGAATGAGACAGGAAAAAAAATATCTTTTGACCCAAAACAAAATTTGAATTGCATGTGCATTTTAGAATGCCAACACAGATTACGGTGTACCTGGAGTTTTTCTTGCGATCACAGTGGTTCAGTTCATTGGCCCTGATGAAGCCTTTGTAAGGTGAAACGTGTTGGCTACGCTTGTTTGGAAATATGTATTAAAGAAAAATTCTGCATCAACACTCAAGACTTATGATCATCTGTCTACACAAAATATAAATTTCCTGTTTCCTACTCTGTCTGCTGGTTTAATTATGAGAGAATTGTTAATAGCAAGCTGATGTAGTGCTTCTAACTCTAGTTTAGACCAATGTTGTCTGTAGGACAACTTCTTTGTGTCAAGGTCATCGGTTTCCCCAAGGATCATGTTCTCAAACGCTACTAGTTGGGCTGTCATCATAGTAGTTACTGGGCAAAAACAAGATTTATTTTTATGCCACTAGTGTTCCCCTCTGCTGGGCATTCCATGTTGGAGAAGAAGGTCTTTTACCGCTGTTTCCGAAGGAACTGGAGAACTTCTATTTTGGTAGAGATGGAATCTTGTATTTTGTGGGGGACAAATGATAGACCTTTATTAAGTATGGATACCTCTAGTCTGACAGAGAATGTTGGGATAGATTATAAATGGCACCATATCTTTGTTGGTGTCGGTTAGCGTCAGTAGACTAGTCTTCTTGTGCAAAACTCGCCAGTTACATATGTAATTTTTTTAAATCTCTAAGCTCACTGTGATATAAATGGTTGAACAACAAGAGCAACTACAGTTTGGAACGAGTATGTCCTTTTCATTTAAGGTTTATTTCCTTGATTTCCCTGGTCCTGAATAGGCCTGGAGTTTTTCTAGGCTGAACCGCATCAACATATTTATGAAGGAGTCCGACAACAATTAAAAAGTGCATAGTTATGAGGAATAGAAGGCCTTGGGTCCTGTTTCCCGTAAGAACATGGACTACCTACAAGTCGATTGATTACTCAAGGGTCTGGAACAATCACTATACCTTTGCTGAAAACAGAGTAAGCCACAAGGAAATAATATAACATAACTTAATTTGTTTGTTTTGTATAATTGTTTTATAATTTTTTTTAAATGGTGATGGCTATAACAATACAGGTTTTGTATGTAATAATTGTGCCAATAATTTATAAATGATAAAAACTAATATCCAGTGATTTACAGCGACTTTTTCGATAAGTAAAAGTGAATTAATCCCCTCCTTTTTTCCAGTTGTATATATTTTGTACATAATTTAATATTTGGCAATTAACAGCTACTGACTGATGAACATTGTGTTCCACAACACTATGAGACACTACATTGACTCCACTACATGGTGGGTCACTACACTGCCAACATGAGATTTTGATGTAATGTACCACAACCTTGACCACTTTTTTAACTGTAAAATTATCTCAGCCATTTTTAGTTCTGGTTATTATTTTTTACTTTATTCTAAATGTAACTTATTTGCTATTATTTAATCTTTTTAAATTATAGATTATAGCTAGAACCCTAAAATTTGAATTTTTAAATTATTTTATTTCATTATTGTTTGTCACTTTAATATCAATTGATATTCTATATTTATTTATGTTCACATTTCTATGCGGCTGCAACACATTAAGCTGCATTAAGTAAGTTTTACAAATAACCAGAGATCATAACAGTAATACCAATTGCTCATATGAGGAGGAACTAGTAACTAAATAAACAAGGGCAGAGGAGGAGACAGCACAGCATGAAGGAATATTGACTATGTTTAATTAAGATAAATCAGAAAAGTTGAGTTGTTCCTATTTTCCTGAATGCTAGAAGATCTGGTTGTGTCCTAAGTGAAGATGAGAGGGAGTTCCAATAGCTGGTTGAGGCCCAGTAAAAGACTGTCATAGTGCCAGAGATGTATTCAGGTTAGGGATTTGCAGAAGGAGATAGTCATTACTGTTTGTCCGGGGGTAAGCAAGTCCGGGGACAGGCGAGCGAGAGTGCACATGTGCCGTGGTTACTGAGCATGCTCTGAACAGCACCTTGCATTTTGGGCATGCCTCAAAGCCGTTTCTGTGTAATAGTAATCAACTGTTTACATTACTTTGTGAAACTGCAGCGTCACAAACCAAGATTTGTTATACAGTATGACTGCAAGCTTCTTTCCAGAACTCTTACGTTTCCCAGTTGTCTGAGAATAATCTTGACACAAGCAGAAAGTAAAGAACGGTGTGGTGCGAGTAAAAACAGTAGCGCTTGTGAAAAGTGGTTTGACCGTCGGACTCTACAGGAGATAGGACACAACTTGTGATGCCGTTCACAGCAGTAATGGAGCGACAAACACCCTGGATCCAGAGGCGTCTACAGCTGCTTCTCGTGATTACTGCCTCAAAGAAATATGTTACGAACTCTACCTCTTAGAAGTGTGGAACCAAAAACCACTGGACTGTGACTTGATTGATGTTTTTGGATGTGCCCGCTCATGGACAGATCAGGAGATAAACACAACTATCCTGAATGAGACAGGAAAAAAAATATCTTTCGACCCAAAACAAAATTTTAGTTGCATGTGCATTTTAGAACGCCAACACAGATTATGGTGTACCTGGAGTTTTTCTTGCGTTCACAGTGGTTCAGTTCATTGGCCCTGATGAAGCCTTTGTAAGGTGAAACGCGTTGGATACGCTTGTTTGAAAATATGTATTAAAGAACATTTTTCGGTATCAACACTCAAGACTTACGATCAGCTGTCTACACAAAATATATATTCCTGTTACCTCTCGTTTTGCGTACTCACAAAGAAGTAAAAAGGTAGTCCTGAAACAATGAGTTAAAGTGGCAGCTGTGTATGTTTAGAAGTAATTGGTAGCTACTATCGGGGAGGGCTAAAGTCGGGAAGAGGCATGATGGATGGATGCCATGGTCCAAAGGCAAGAAGGAATAACGGAGCGACATGGGAGCCAGCAAATGGCATGCCTATTGGCGGGCTGAAGCCAAAAACAGTAGATACAGCATGCTTATTCAAGACAGCGCAAACGCACCGTCTAGTGCCAATATCTAAAAAGTAATTTCTCCCCGAAATGCTAAACCATGGACTTGATAAGCGATTATGAAGAAGGATCTGGTTGATAACCCAATGCTAAGATAGAGTTGATAACAAGGGAAAGAATACCTGCTCGGCACAGAGGACAGGAAGTGTCAGGTCATGGCGCTCAATACCACTGGCACATGCACTGGCTCTTCTGGACACATGCACAGACACTACCAGCTCCTACGTAGACCCCGATGGAGGCAAAAGGTGCTTGAGTTGTGCCAGCAGAGCTGCCAGCTCCACAAGAGAAGATGAGTGACTTTGTAGGGCCACGAAGGAACTACTGGTTAACTTGTTGTTGGCTCAAGTGAGTGACAAGCCCACCTGTCTGGGAAATGCACTGAATGCTGTAGGGGTTACTGGGCACCTCTTGCATAGTGAATGAGGGAGAGTAACCCTATCTGGCTGACGCTTGGCACCTCAAAACCCCAAAATGGTACAGGGGGTGAATCTGCTCTATTCACCAGAGATCTCTTGGATTGAAGCTGAGCACTTTTTGAGAAATTATCTTGTGTTTACAGCTATTGAGACTAACCAAGCAGCCTCCTGGGCAACAACAACTTCTAGTAGTTAAACATAGGGTCTGCCTCTTTGTGCTATAGGGGTATAGCTAAGCAGGTCTCACGGTGGTGCATCTTAATTTACAGACCACCCCCAGGAGAACATACAGACTGTCCATATCATTGCAGGTGTACAAGCATGCAGCGCTCAGGCTGGAGAATGTTTTGTGTGGGGGAACAAAAAGGTGATAGATGGAATATTTTGTTTAATCTGAACCACTGACAATTATTCGCTCACCATTCCAGTCCACATTTTTTTCCACCCAATGCCACTTTGGGTAGACCCACCATATGTAACACTGTCCTGTTAAGCAGCGCACCGATAGGACCCTGGACTGGGAATCAGATGTAACACTGAGAGAGAGACAGACAGACAGACATTAATAGCAGTCTGTAGGACTATTTTGTAAGTTCATCATCGAAACTAGAGGATTCAAGGTGTGTGCACACCCATCGCGTGTGCACGTGAGTCTGCGTGACACACGGAGGTACGAACGAGGCGCATTCCAAAACACTCAATAATTACCAGTATGGAACCACATATGTAAAACCCAAACTCAACCAATACATTTGTTGATTAAATACCTCACAATTAGTACAAGCAAATACAATTATACAGCAGTTGTAATAGTTTACCGCTATATATCAGTTTTTGCTGATTTTAATACCTACCACAATTTTAGAATAATGGTTTGTCGCAGACGCACCTTCATCCTGTTAAAGTGATTCAGGTGAGATACCGCAGCTACACGTTTGGCTTCTAGCTGCCTCGATATTCTTCAAAGCTGCTGGTCCCCACTCCATGCTATATGACTTTCTTCTGTCCCTTATAATAAAGCTGCTAGCTAGGTGCCACGTCAGAACAGGCTTCTAGCTGCCTTGCCATTCTTCCAAGCTGCTGGGCCCCATTCCAAGCCATCCATCCTGCTTGTAGGCAAATCTCTATCCTCAAAGCGGCTAGGAAGCACTCGATCACAAGGTTTCCAACCGCCTCGCCATCTTCTCATTTGTTTTGCCCAGAAAGGGGGGATGGATGCTCTCAACAGCAGAGGGGCAGGGCTTGAGGGACAGGTACTCTAAGCTGAGTGAGAGGTGTAAGGGGTCCATCAGCATGCCTGATAGCACAACAGCATTAACACCTGCCCCTCCGAATAGAATGACTGATGCACAATCACTGCTGTAAGTGCTACAATGATGGGTGTGAAGGGCATGGCAAAATGCAGCCTTTCCATTGATGACGTCACATCTCGTCGGGTTCCCCGTTCTCATTCAACTAATCATTCACTCAATTTTACAGTCAGGGTTCAGCAACTTAAGCGCTAGCTGCTGGGTGTAGAGGACCCGCCTCCCACGTTTAATTGCCTGACGAGCTGAGCCAGCCTTTCTACAGTCGATAAATGAATTACCAATACACTCCATAAAAAACTAAATTACACAGCTCCAAAACAGCCAACACTATTTCAAACAAACATTGGCAACTTGGTGCAATGTATTTTATTGTATTTACATAATTTATTGCTAGCACGTCACAAAAAGAAAAAGAGAGAAAATGCTTCCTCCTAAGCGTGACAATCAAAGGCTTGCAATAAAAATGTTACATTAGAAAATGCATGCATATAATTTGAAAAGAACAGCAGGGGGTTGCCAACCAGGCAGGCGTACTCAGAGGTTAGAACAGGTATGGAAACAATTTACAACATGGGTAAATAAGCCGGCCCCTTAAACCACTGCCGCTCTTCACTGTAACATTTTTCTTCTGATCACATGGCACATCCACCCAAAAAGAAGTGCACTCCAGTGCCACAGCTGGCGGGCCAATACTTTAATCGCCAGTGCTTTTTTTCTTTATGGATTCAAGCTATCCTGGTTGATGAAGGGTGATGCCCTCAAACCGGTTCTAGGATGCTTGTTTCCGGTCCAGGGAGGACCTGGCTTGTCAGTTCGGGCTGGACTGCTCCCACAAGGAACAGGGTCAAGACTGATTTGCGTATGGCTGGGCCCAATCTGGGGTGGTGTGGTGAGCAAAAGAATGATGGGTTTAACCCAGATCCTTGTGACTGGGGGTGAATGTTTGCATTGTCCAGCATTCCGTCCATCAATTGTTTCTTTTGCATAGTAGAATTGGATGACAGTACTAATTATCCATTGTTGACATGGCCATGTATGGAGGAATGATGATGAAAGAGTGGCGGGTGAGCCACCTTCATTGTGGTAGTGGTAGGCCCCCATTTCTAGGCTCAGCAAGCCAGTATGGGGCTGCTTGTACTGGCATGCTGAGGTTCAACATCTCCCGACCATTCACCCACCATGATATGGCCACAACCTTTTCTTGGTGGGAATTATTCTCACTGGTTGTGGGAGAATCCAGGCATGGGTAGTGGCAGGGAAGAGTGCAGGGTGGAGGAGGTGTCTCCACCCAAGTCTAAACAGACCGTACAATGGTCTTGTATTTCTTTCCAAAAGCTGAGCTCAGTGTGCCCCATTACCCTACAAAACCTTAACATGTTCTCTTCCCTTTTTTCAAAAAAATATACATTTATTTTAGTAATGTTTAATGTGCTATTTCTGTCAATAGCTTTTTATTTGGAGTATACATTTTATATGCATTTGTACATCTCTCTGAATCCCGTAACATTCATGTTACCGATTACTTTCTCTTTGTTTGGTTGTACTAGGTCTAAAATTGCTCTATGCCTGGTACCTCTATTTCCAAGCTGTGTCAATGTTGTAATTGCTTCCAAAGCCATCCCAGTGCCATCCTGTATACAAAATGCATTTAAGGTTACACTAAATGTCTGGATACTTAATGTTGCAGATCACAATAGATTTACCCAGCACAATGAGTGAATTGTATTGTGTAGTAACGTATCTTTCAGTATCTGGAAGCCATTAGCAAATGCCAAGGTATCTGGCTTTGCTAATCAGTCCCTTCTTGTCAATGGCAAATCATTTATATAGGTTTTTCCATCTGGGGGTTTCAAGTGACAATATAGACAACTCAGACTTCACTCTCATGCCTGTTTGATGTTATTTGCAAACACTCAGTGGAAAACAACCCATTTCTGAAAGCTAAACACTTATATTCTGCATATTTCTTGAAGCCCAGAACAGACAGCCCCACGACACCTCAGGGCAGCAGTGCGCTTTACAAGACACATACATTTACATTTACTAGATGAACAAACAGTGAACTCATACACTACCTAAAAAAAGCTACATAAAACCAAATAACCATCACAAAATTACATTTCTTGATTCAAGCAAGCCTTACAGAGCTGCCATGAACCTCAAAATGAGCACATCCCACCTCACTTATTCCAGCATTTAAAGCACTAAAGTTAAAGGGTCATCTGGAGAAGGATGTGACTGTTGGTCTCAAAACCAAAGCAGACATCATCAAGCTGAGGAGCTATCTGGAATGCTTATTTTTGGTGATTGTTACAGATGTAGGACCGGGCCTAGGTAGCTGTACTTTTCTTTTTAATGGATGGTCCCTTTAAATGTGCAAATTGTTACCAAAAGTAATTTGGTATGTTTGAAAAT
This sequence comes from Lissotriton helveticus, assembly GCF_964261635.1. NCBI lineage: Eukaryota > Metazoa > Chordata > Amphibia > Caudata > Salamandridae > Lissotriton > Lissotriton helveticus. The sequence goes on along the minus strand of NC_136069.1, from coordinate 748,313,233 downwards.
ACCACAAAGTTATGTACTTGTGGGTTTTAACTGCATTTCCAGTGGCCACACTTCTGCCCATTTCCTAAGAACAACTATGGTTTCACCGCCCTAACACTACACTAACGATACAATATTTTACAGTTGTAAGTCTAACAGATACCCTCAAAACGTTTTGCCACTGAGGGCTAAGAGATTAAATCCACAAGGAATATTAAACCAACACCCTTGGATGTCAATTCACTAAAACACCAGGCTGATGTGACATTAGACTAGAGGGTTGGCCTCTTGACTGCCTACAACATCTCAATAGACTCTTGTTCGCTGGTGAAGTATTAGGAGAAGGGCAAGAAAATCTAGGGATTACTATGTACTTTCGATACCTGCTGCTGACTCTATGACCCCTTAGACCAGGTTTAGCATGGGGTGCCTGGGGTACCAAACGGCAGGAATAGAGTAGCATCTGTTACCATGATTACCTCTAATTAACATCCATACTACAATCTTTCAATTCAAAAATATATTTTGAATGTATACATACTTCCACTTGCCAGATGATTCTGGTAGACGCCAGTCAATGAGCTGAAGTCTACAAGCTAAAGGGAGTATTTGGAAAACTGTTTCTGCGCGAGTGTGGTATCTATAAAGGCAAACTAGAATGTATGATTACTTTCCCAAATTCTGATTTACAAAATCAGGATTTGCAGAACTTTCAGAGCAGTTATCACTTACATAATTAGAAAATCCTGAATGTGGGAGGATTTTCCTCTGTGTTTGAATAGAACGGCGGCAGCAAGGTGTTTGCAGAGGATATGTGGGAGGATGGTCATTGGGAATGTTGCAATAGAAATACTACTGTATATTTTTGCGGATGTTCATAGACTTTCCTTTTTTTTAATTGTTTTTTATTATTAACAAGCTGACAAGGAAAACATACATTAATACATATATTAGCGGACATGCATATAAAAAAAAGGGAATGAACAGAAATAAATGGATAAGTCGAGGAGGGAGAAAAAGAAATAAAATATAGATAAATTCTCTAGTACATATTCAAGAAATTATAACATTCTTTCAGCGCACAACCATAGTAAATTGCCCTGGAGACAAATTATATAGAAAAAAAGGAAAAGCTCATTATTAGGAGCATTAGAGCTCAGTGTTTGCCTATACTTAGCAGTTGGAGAGAGCATCATCGTTCCACAAAGGTTCCCCAGTTTTTTTCATATTTACTCAATGAGCGTGTTCCCCTGAGATTCGCTAAAGCTAGCTCCATCGAATGAATCTCGGTTACAAGTGCCCACCAGTCCCAGACTGTAGGTGGTTCAGAGCAGGTCCAAGCTCTGGCCAGAGTTAATTTAGCACAAGACATGAGTATAGTGACCAAAGCAGCCTGTGGGAAAGAGGCAGGATAGATGTCTAACAAAACTGAGGCAGCAGTAAATATGGGCGGCTGAATCTGCTTAATTTTTAGAACCTTCTTAATATCCCCCCAAAGGACCCTAAGATTGGGACAAAAAAACAACATATGTGCCAAGTCGGCTGCCTCGATAAAACATTTGGGGCATTTCGTGCGATCGCTGTAGGAGTTATTAGGGGACCATTTGGAGATTCTTTCGGGCGTGTAATATAGACTTTCCATTTTCCCATTCCAGAAGCACAAGTAAACTTACTCCTACTAGAAATTGAGGTACGTATACATCTGTGGATAGGAATGTTGCCACATCCCAAGGTGTGCTTACAGGATGTGTCTTCTTCACAGTTAAAAGTATATTGTACTTGCGTAAAAACAGGGCAACATTATGCAAGTACACTGACCCCACCAGCAAGGAATTTGTAATGTACCTGGAGACGTAAGAATCCTCGTAGATTTACAATAGTATGCTTAGTTTTTTTTGTTTTTTGTAAATTTCATAAATGAGTAAATCGGCAAAAATGATATCCTTCCATATTGAGGGCATGATCATTTTTAAAGAATCGCCACCAAAATGAAGACAGATAATATGGGGCAAAGAAAACTGAGTTAATTTCCCAATTTACCTCCAGATAACATACTTTTGTGATCTTCTGGAATTAGGATTGTGTCTATGAGCCTTACCTCAGGTATATTTTTTTTAAAAACAGGGAACCCTCAAAAGCGGAAATATTGAAAGAAATATCCACACCTGACATTCATTCGTGTTTTTTCTAAATTATTTTTCTAGGAAAAATACATTAATTGGAAGCCTGTATCTCCGTGCTAACGTATTTCCATAACAACTCTGACCCCGGTTTCGAAAACGCATCTCTGCCTTTGGGGATTTCAAACACTACAAACAAGATGACATTGTATCCTCTGAAACGTGCACGCAGATGCCTGATGTCAATTGTCACACCAAAATTGCTTCCTTGCAAAAACAAATTTGAAAGCTTTTGATAACTTCACAGGTCAGCAGATGTCCCAATCTAGCCCCAATCACAAAATAATCATGTCTCTGTCTGCCACCAGGCCCTGGGCACACAAAAAAGCAGACGTAAAACAGTGCCATTACAGGCGCGGTTGTAATGATGTTTTCAGAATATCCCTTCGACCGCAGACGTGTAATTGGCTCGCAATGAGGGGGTGGCCTAGCCAGGAAGTGCGAGTTTATGTCTCTTTTAAGTAGGCTGCATGGAACATTTGCTGCCTCCCGCAGATGGCTGGTACTGGGCCTCGACTGATCCATTAACTGGTTGTCCGCTGTGGGGATCCCTGCGCCAGCAGCGTTATTCCTCCCCTGGGAACTTCTACCAATAAAACACTATCATTTCCATCGCCTTTAGAGGACAGCCATTAAATTACCAACTCTTTTTTAATATACTCATCTTCGTAAAAGGCTAATTTAAAGTGCGACGGGTTTGAAAAGAGAGTAGAAGGAAACAGATGAGCTGTCTGCCATGATGGAAAGTCATTGATAACAAGAGGCCAAGAACAAAGCTCCAGTTTATAAACAAAGGTGACCTCGATCGATTAGCGTTCCTTTGTGTCACCAACAGGCCACCATCCTCCGGGCAATGTGTTGTTTCTTCGTTTGGACAGGGTCGGCTAATCTTTGATGGACTCCATTGCGGGGCCTGTGCGCTCGAGTCGCAGCCTGGGCTTTCCACGAGCTGACCAGAGTTGACTGGCCTGGGGCGGCACAGCGCTTTGATGTCCTGAGCCAGGGGATGTTTGTTGATGTTTGAAGCAATAACATGTGCCGGAATAAACAAAGGTAGCAGAGGAATGAGATAACTGCAGGTCGGGACTAAGGTCAAAGGATGCAGCACATCCTATGCCCTGTGCTTGCCACAGAGCGGTGAGCAAATCAAATAGAAGGGTGTGTTTCATTATTAGCTTCAGAGAGCCCTTGCAAGGTCAACAGTCACACGCTTTTTTTTTTGCTCATTGGTTGAGTTTTGATACCTTCCTTATCAGATAAAGGTACTGATAGTGACACGCCCCACTAGTATATATTCCTCAGTAAAAGGATAAGTGGGCGGTGCCAGGACCCAGACATGAAACAGGCAAGCCTGTGCAGACACTACCCCACTGAGCTGTCTAACCCGCTGATGGGTTTTAGACTTCCTCTTCTAGAGTTTAATGTAACTCAAGCAATTGCAAAAAACATGCAAAGCACGTGTTTGTTGAAGGTATATTACAAACTATAAAATACAAAATGCTTAAAAGAAGCACACCTATAACTATAGCTTCGCCTATGCATGGCTATATAACGTGAAAAACTGGAGGTAGAGAGACATTTTGGTTAGAATCAAAGTCCAGTCTAGGAATGGCAAAGCCAATAGTTCTGGTTCGCCCTTAGGTATAAGCCAGACCTATAGGTATTGCCAGTGATCCATGCAGAATGGAGCATGGAGGGGTAGAGCACGCTGGAACACAGAAAGGTTGCAGGGGGAGAGTAGTGGACACAAAGAGAGGCAGCTATTAAGGGATGGACCAGGGTGGCATGCAGAGGGGAAGGGCATGGGGCCAAAAAAGGGATGAAGGTTTGGGTGGGGAAGCACAAACGAAAGAGGGTGCTGTCGGCGGGGCACACAGTTGAGTCTGCACCGGACCGGAGTGGGGGCACACAGAGGGGCAGCAAGAGTGGGAACATTCGGCACAAAGGGGGACACTGGGTATGAAGCTTTGTCTTCAGCCACACCCTGTACCCAGACCTGGTGCTCCAGAACATACAGGCCATGGCCTTCAGTGGTGCTTACCGAGCATTGGCACAAGCCAAGAACTTTACCCATACTGTGTCTGTAATCCTTAAACCTATAAACTAGGGGGGGGGGGGGGGGGGGGCAGGATGTGGTGTAATAGCCAGAGCTGCCGACTTTGGACCTGGGGAACCAGGTTCCAATCTCAGCTTTGGCTCAACATCCTGTGATGTGATTCTGAGCAATTCGCATAATCACCCCGTACCTATAAACAATGCATGTGACTTTGTGCAATGTAACCAGTGCTCATGTGAAGCACTCCAATTCCTTTGGATCGAGTTTGTGCTAGTGCTTTACTTTAAAAAACAGCAGAAGAACACACTAACAGGTAAAACAATGCCTTAACATAAGGAAAGACAAGTAGATATTAATTTACTGGCTGATTTGTAAGGAGTGAAACCAGAAAACCCTGCATAATTATTTGATCTTAGGCAAATATTTTATTTCACTAAAACGCTTTTTTCTTCATTATCGCATATGAATGCACTTTTGAATATGCGAGTCCTGACTACCAGTTTACAAAGCTATCACTTTTAATAAGTACTTTTCAGTGCAGAGGTAAAATGTGCCCTACGTGTTAAAGAAATAAACTTTTTTTGAACTTTGACGAGACTTCATCATATTTTACGTGGTTTGTTATATGATTACATAACACTTATGTTCAGGTCTCTGCTCGTGCACGAACTCTAAATCCGTGACACACCCTTGGCTCAGCTAAGACTCAGCTCTGCCTTTTAATTTGTTGGCTCGCCCACCTCTAGACCTGGAATGCCCAATCAAATGAGTGTTAATGCAATCTGACAAAGTCTTTAATTGGTAGTCGGGTGCAGAGGCTAGAGAGATAGAGGCCCAGACACACCCAAATTATGGCTGCAGCCTCCTTCACATTCAGTTTATTCTAGTGGCAGGAAAGAATGACCTTACTCCGGGATTCCTTGCCAACGGCTACACAAGGTTCTGTAGATTAAACTGGATCAAAAAGGAATCAAGAGGTAGATGTTAGCAACCCGTACTATGTCGGGTGGTGGAAATGAGGTCTATATTATGACCCAAAGAATGTATCATACCACATGCCCTTCTTGAAAAGCCCCAATGCCGTAGAAAGTCAGAAATGACCAGGGCCTAGGCAACCTAAAACTATAATTTTATGTATACAAGCACAATCACTCTTATAACATTAAACAGCCAAACAGCCCACAAGAACCATGAAATCATCCATAACCTTAAGAAGAGCTTAAAGAGGAAGAAATGGGAGAAATGGGGAGAAACCTCCCCTTTATTCAATGAAGTAGAAGCAGAAGAAGGGTTTCAATGGGAAAATGCACACTTGCTTAGATTTACGCATGCAAAGTTTTTCACCAGATGAAAAATCTAGAAATATAAATGTTATGCATTAGAGTGCTCATGGCAATCTACAACTGTTATATGTTTCCTTAAGTGCTTGTGGCATCCTTTATGAATAACAGAAATGTCAGAAATGTGGTCCAAATGCAGGACTAGTTCCATGGGAACAAATTTCAAGCTTGTTGTTCTGGGTTATTATAACACGTATGAAACCAACCATGGATTTGCACATAAGGTATAGAATATTTGCATTCAGGGACACACAAGTCATGTCAACGAAGGGTTGCCTTTACCATTTCTTTTAAAAATCATAGTTTTCAGCGTAATAACATGGCAATGGCATTCTTTAGGAATCTCCGCCTGAAAATTACTTGTCAGTGCAACTGACCACAATAATTTTAAGGATGGTAGGAGGTACTATTTCTATTTAAACATTAATATAAACAAGCACAAACTCTAGAAAAATTAGGTATAATTTAGACATACATATAGCCACACGAAGGAAAGTGCACAGCGATTTTGGGGCACTGTGGGAGACCTGAGAAGTAACAATATATGTGTGTGTAAAGACAGGATATTTGGTCCACATCTGGGAAACATAGGGAACAATGATGCATCGTCCTACAGAAGAGAAGCGAAAGCTACTTTCAGAAGCCTTCCAAAAAAGTATTTATGGACTAACGGATAAAAGGGGAAAGAGCAGTTTAGGAAGATTATGGGAAACTCAGGAAACAGTGACATATGTTACACAGGGGCACAGTTGAAATGAAACAACATGATACATGGGCCTATCCATTTGGATCCAAGTAGACTAAGACATACATGTGATTGCAGGTCCAGAGATTTTTCTGTTTTTGTTCTTTTGGCCATTAATAAGGCTCTGGATATTGCTCATTCATTACAGTGAAGAAAATATGTGTGGAATACAAATTCCTGTGGCCTACGCAGAGCTATCATTACACATTGTCATGTTTGAGTTTTGGAAAAGAGCACTCCAAAGGGGAAACAGCATTCACTGCCTTGTCTACTCTGCAATATGTTTTGAAATCGGAAACAGACATCTTCGCTTTCAATCATCACAGGGCAAGGTACCAACACTGTGGACTCTGCCACCCCTTTCCTTGCCTTTAAAATGTGTAGAGGAGAGAGATTACTGTGTGTCAAATGTCAAATGTTCTTATAGAGCGCACTTATCACCGCAAGGTCTCAAGACGCTCAAGGCGTCAGAGTGCATGAGCTCCCCAGCAGCTTTCCCATTCTCTCTTTCACCTCAAAAATACATCTAAAAAATCTCATCACCTTATTTGTGAGTCTTACTGGTTGAGACCCCTTCCTATTAGATTTCTACGTGACTTTGTGTGATCTGCGACACTATGTTCCAGTCCTCGTCCTGCACTGAAGAACCCAGGGCATGTGAAGAGTTGTACTCTGTGTTCACCACAATTGTACCAATTAGTCTAGAGTTCGAGCTCACAGTGGTGTGTACGAGGAACACTGGACTGGAATATACTCTCCTCTATGGCATCAACCCAATTGATAATCTTCTTCCCATCTTCCAACTTGCGAAATTCTCCTAAGTTACATAAATGCATATCAATGTCACTATGTAAAGCACTCTACTGCACACTTATGTCGGGCCCACATCCCATTTTTTTCGAAATATTATTGAGGCATTTATATAGCGCATGTATAAATTAGGAACTCTTCGGTCAACAGACCTTTCGCACAACATTGAAATAACTGTCTCGTTAGCAGAACTTAAGCAAGGGATTCACGAGACCACGTCTGAATTCTGAAATGTTAGTCATGTACTACTTCCTGAACTTTAAATGTCTGCCATTTCACAAGGTTAAAGCAGTCATTCACGCTACTTTTTCTTAATGTGAGGAGATGAGAAGTGGCCTTTGAAAGAGACCAAAGCATTCACTATGACACATAACACGCTTGCATTTAAAGAAAACACGCGGTTGCCACTAAGTAAATGTGGCATCCTGCATGCTACCTTGAATGACATCTGCTGAGCCACCTGAAACAGTATGGATCATGATGTGAGCCTCTTCTTGGCAACATGCCCAACATTCTTATAACAGCAAAGTGAGGTGGTCTTTGCCCATCAATCTTGTGGTCAGATATCAATACAGAGAGGAAGCCTGTTCCTTAAATCCTGCCATTCCAAAATCAAGCAACTACCTAAATTGACATGGTGCCTTCAAGACATCATGGTATGCAACCACTGACTTACTTGCATCAGAATCATGGGCACTCTTTTGCAGACCACAGCCAAAAAAAGTATTTGTTTAAGGTTGGCCAATACTGGATATGTTGTGTGAGGTACAGGAGGTTGGTAGACATTCTCTAAATATGTTGCATCGTTGCCATGGCACTTTAGTATGAAGGGTTGCATTCAGTGTGTGAACTGAGACAGCATAGCAGTTGGATACTTACTGTCCTGTGAATGGTTCGTATCATAGATAGGCAGCTAAGCCACTGATATTTGAAGGCATCACATACAAATAATACACAATGTATGTTTGTCAGAACCCCTTTCAGAGGGCCACCAGACAAGCAGGAGCTACTGGACATAGCCCTGGGGAATGAGGCCTTTAACTTCTGATGTCCCGGGGCCCAGCTTTCTATGGATCCTGGCCAACTAGATCAAGTACCCCGTCAAAACTTGACATGCAGCAGTAACGTGGGTCAAGAAGTCTAAGGCTTCTTCGGGGTGTGGGGTAGATGCAGGGGTTAAACACCAGCTCACAACTCAAAATACGTTCAATAGCATAAATAAATGATTGTCCAATCAAATACTTGCTCTTATGAAAAGAGAAGTACTTATGTATGAACACAAAGTAAAAACAACAATTGATGGACAGAATGCAGAACAATGTCACACATTCACCCCAGTACAGAGATCTGGGCCTAAATCCATCGTTTATTTTCTCACCATGCCATTCCAGTTTGGACCCAGCCATATGCAAATCAGTCTTGACCCTGTGCAAAGTAAACTACAGTGTGCACAAACAATACACACCGTGGCCTGATGTTAGGGTTCTAGTGTTCGGTAGGAAGGTCCCTGACACTTTCCTTTCACTAATGATAGTGGTTATACCCCATTCACTATATGTGACATTCAGGTTCAGCCCCACTTGTAGTCTGAGTCTCAGGAGTCCCACTCTGACTCTTCCAATATCAAAAGTGTTCCAGCAACCGATTGCTATGCAGCAGAACAATTTCCGAAGGTGCCTTCTGGCCCTGTGATTAGTCTTAGCCGCTCATGCAGGGGTTGCACTACCAGACTCCCTGGGAGCAGTCCACTCTAAAAAATCCTGGAGGGCTGCAGCAGCTGCTGACAGAGATTGGCACTCGTAGCTCTGCAGGGGGCAGGAGTTCCTCTGATCCTTCTCACAGGTGGGGATAAACACTGAGGTCCGATCATCAGTCAGGGCTTGGACATGCACATGTGACCACAGCGTCCTCTCCTCTCAACAGTGGTGGAACCTTGTTCTTCATGGTGGCCCCCTGGCATATGGGGTAATCGACCTTACTCCACAAATGGGCGGTGGCCAAATCGGCACAGCAGTAACTTCCTCATCACTGCAGCCTACTCTGGCATAAGGTGTGTTAGACTTGACATCATTGGCGTGAGTCTCCCTTCCATTTTTGACGGATTGCCTCCTCTGTTTTGATACGTTTTTGCGGGTTATATGTTTTGGGCACTGTGCCACTGCTAATCAGTGCCACAGTGCAAGTGCTCCCTATGTTAAATTGATGTACTAATTGGATTCCATGATTGGATTATTTGAGTTAGCTTTCAGCCCCTAGTACAGTGCACCATGTGTGCCCAGGGCTTGTAAATCAAATGCTGCTGGTGGGCTTACAGCACTGGTTGTGCCACCCACAGACGCAGCTTGTAAAGTGTGTCTCAGGCCTGCCATTGCAAGGCCTGTGTGCAGTCTAGCACTGCCATGTCGACTTGGCCAAGTGCACCCACCTGCCAGTCCCTAAACCTTCCCTTTGCTTCATATTAGACACCCCTATGGTAGGCCCACGTGCAGGGTGCATTGCAAGTATAAGGTAGGACAAACTCTGATGTGTGTAGCATGTTCTAATAGTGAATTACAGCCATTTTCGTTTTTCACAATTGAAGGCTACCTGTTCTCCATAGGCTAGAATGAGCAGTTAGATTATTACATTCTTATAATCCTAACTGACTCAGGGGACATGGTAGAAATTAGAATTTAGTATACCTGAAATCAGAATAATAAAATACATATTTTAGTAAAGTTTATTTTAATATTCTGTGGTTGCAAATACCACTTTTAGAAAGCAGGTATTTGCTTGCCTAACCATTTGAGCCTGCCTCTGCTGGGTTGTGTATTCCTTGTCTGGGTTTGTGAGTGACAGCGCTGGGGGATTCCAGGAGACAGGCTGGGGCAGCCCAGTGGTGAATAGAGAGATCTGTATCTAGATGGGAGGGAGGAGTTGCACCTGGGACCTGAATAGGGCTGGGTCTTCCCTCTACAATGCTGGCTCCACCCCCTGCGGCTTGTCTGATGTCCCTGCCCTGCACTGTGAAAAGAGAGGAGGAATCGTGTCAACAGAGTGCTCCAGAGCTGTATCTTCCCTCCCCTGTGCTGGCTGCACCTCCTGTGGGGCGGCTGATGTCTCTGCCCTACACAGTGAAAGGAAAAAAAGAGTAATGTAAACAAAGTTCTCAGGAACTGGTTTGGACTAGGCAGAGGCCTCTTTGCCTTCAGAGAACAAATGATTTTGGGGTATAAATATTGGGACCCTGATTCCAAGAAATTAGATCACTTCTGGAACAAGAAACCTTTCTGCCAAGGAGAAGAACCGTGGAAGCTGCCGGAGTTTGGACTGCCCCTCTGCCAGTGTGCTGTTTGCTGGGTTGGCCTGCAGTGGTTGCTTAATTGCAAAGGGAAAGGAGAAGGAACTTTTTAAGGACTTTCATCATCTAAAGAATATTCTCCAAGGGCTTGAACTGGGCTTGCCTCCTGCTGAAGTCTCAGGGACAAAGACTTCACCTCCAGCTCCCCTTGAATTTCCTTGCTGGGAATTCTGACTCCAGACACTTGCGTGCCGCTGGAAGCGCGATGAATCGAGAAGAAGCGTGTCACTGCCGCAGCTGAAATCGTCGCATTGCCGGAGAAGCGAGCCTTCGCCGCATCTCCCTGGAAGCGTGTGCTCATCAAAACTGCCTGTTGTCGCATCACCGGAGACGCGTGAACCCATCGTGAGAGTCGCCATCGCATCACCAGAGAAGCGTGTCGCAGGGCCTGTCGTGGCTCCAAAGTACAGTCATCGCAAGGCTGCCAGGGCGTGACCGCATCTCCGCGTCAAGGGCGCCATCTTCTCGTATCTCAACCGGATCATCACATCGCATCAAGGCGCCATCTTGCGCACCGCAACGGGCCCGCCGGCCGAGAATCTACACATCACCTCCACCGGTAAGGCTCACGGCGAGTCCCCTACTCTGCGCAAGCATTGAGGCAGGACGCAACCGTTCCCCTGGATCACGGAACCGACGCATCTCCCCTTTTGCGAGCCTTTTGTTTACTTTGTGTTACGCATCCAGGTACTTTGTTGAGAACTTTGTCGCATTTACCGTCAACTTGAACTAAGCAACTTTAATCATCTTTTAAGCAACTTTAAGTGTGGTATTGTGGATTTTTGTCGTTTGTGGTCTTGTGTTAAGTCTATATAAAGAATACTTCTTTTTATAAAACCTGTGTTGTGTCCATCTGTAGTGTTATCACTTTATTACAGTGTATATTCACAAATGCTTAACACACTGCCTCTGAGATAAGCCTGTTTGCTCGTGCCAAGCTACCAAGGGGGTGAGCAGGGGTTATTAAGGAGTGTAATCCCCTTATCCTGACTTAGAAGTAAGGGTCCCTATTTGGACAAAGGTGAATACCATTGCCAACTAGAGACCCCCAGATCTAACAAGGTGTAGCTGACTTCACTCCGCACATGGACTTTGGCCTGATAGGCACAGCAGCTATGCAATCTTCCAAATGGTCCCCTCTGGCATACAGGGTTACCGACTTCACTCAACACATGGGTTACGGCCCGATTGGCACAGCAGTGATGCCAACTTCACTGAAGCCCCCTCTTGCATACGGGGTCACTCACTTTACTATGAACCTGATTGGCACTACCATGGCTAACTTCACGTCTGCCCCCTCTGGCTTACAGGGTAGGCAACTTCTAACTGCACATGGGTGACGACATGATCGGTGCAGCAGCCATTTCGTCACACCTTGCTATTGGAATCTACTCACCAGGATCCTTAACTGGACCTCACACCCTCCAAGGGCTCTCCTTTTTAGGTCGAGCCTGGAATACACGCATCCGAAGGATGCGGGTCCAGGTGGAGAACTATAGCTAGCTGACTCGGGGGAATGAAGGACAAGAAAGTGCCACGCGCTCTCCGGCTGGATTTCACTGCGTGCACGCGCACCCACACTCACGCATGCGCACATCACAGCCACACGCATACACAGCCAGACGCACACACACACACACACCCCTCGCCGCACCTACACACACACTAGCGCACCTACACGCACACACAGAGACCCCCCCACACACACACCAGCGCACCTACACTAACGCACGCACGCACACATACAAAGACCGCCGCCGCCGCCATCGCACACACACTGCATACACACACGCTCACACACAGGTGCCAAGCCCCACTTACCGCCTCAGCCGCCTCTCCTTACTTCTGCTGCCATCCACTCTGTGGGCGCGGGCTTCTCGCAAAGTCGGAAGTCCCGCCCCACGACTGCCGTGAGCGTGCACATCCCAAGACCGGAAGTTCGAGAGAGTGCACGGTCAAGGCTTGTTTTTCATCTTATTTCTCTTCTGTTAAAATAAATAAACATCTTTAGCCCCGTGTGGCACTCAAAGCAAGCGTTTTGAGACTTTCTTAGGGTGAGCAAGCACCGTATAAATGCCACAATTAATGCAGTACAAGGTACAACACAGAATGAGCACGTACTTAACGGCCCAAGTCTAGCGTGTATGCGAGGAAAAAAGGGGCTAAGTTCCCTGCGCATTGAAGGGGGAGGGGGTCTTTTAACGTGCGCAGCCAGCGAGCGGCTTCAGTCAGCCCCTTAGAATGAACGACGGGCAGGGAAGCGCGCGCGCGCTCTGCGGCGCCGGGAGGGGAGCTATCACACTCTCCCTGGGGCTAGGAACCAGTGTTGCCCCCACTTTTCACAGGGCAGGTGCCGGCCGCTTGGAACCCGTGGTTCCGGCATGCCGCCCTCACAGGAGCAGACTGTTACATACTGATCCCCATCTTGTTTATCCGGAGAAGGTGCTGCTTGAGTACTGCTCTATGAGGACCGTCCCTACAGCGGGGCTGTGGGGTCTTGGGGCACCCAACAGGAAAGGGGTACTGACTGAGGACAGGCACCCTAGCGCGAGAAGTCAACTAGTACTGTGGCATAATGGTTCCATTGTCAGTCACAGCTACACCAACCCCCTCCCCAGGTTAGTAATATGAAGGTAGAATGGGTTCTATATTCCAAAGTGCAGAAGAGCATCTAATCGGTATATGTCCATAGTTTCCGAGTAGCACGTCATTTCTGACATTGAAGATCAGTGATAGCTTTTCATTCAAGGGCACTTTACATCCTGGAACTACTTTGGTCTTCAAATACCCAAACTATTGTTATTGAGAAAAAAAAAATGACAGACCACTCGGCTGCTGGGGCTTTGCTGTGCTGTATTGTGCTCAATTACGTTTTAGGCACCCATAGCAACGACCTATATGGTGGTCTCTCTTGTTTTTGTATGAAAATGAATAAAATATTAAGCGAGTGTGGGTAATATAAAACAATTCTACGTTTATTTTAGTTGTTTTTGCATAATACTTACCTCATGTATTTCTGTAGCTGGATGTGTTCTAGAACAAAAGTAGCCCTATATCTGCAGAAAGCCATCGAGGGGACTCCCATGTCATCCTGTAATCCATTGAAATTATTTAAAAAAATAAAAGCCATTGTTATTTGTAATATCAATACCTCTAAGTCACGTAAATAAAACACATATTGCATTACAAATGTTATAGGTGTCACATTTGCGAAAGTTAAAACTATTGGCATTGTAAATGATAAAGCTATTTCGCTATTTTCAAAACCAACACATAAATAAAAAATGTGTCATTTACAATACCAATAGCTCAAACTTTTCTAATGCGAGACCTATTGCATTGCAAATGCTTGTTCTCATAAGGCACATAGGTCTTGGCAAGGTGCCAGGGGAAGGCGGTATTGGATTCCCTGGGTGATGTCACCTCACCCAGCTAGGAGACTCTCAGACTTTAGCCCTCAGTCCTGGTCACAAGCAGAAGTCTTGCAGAGCGTCTCCTCCTGACATACATTCTGAATGGATGCTTGCTAGTTGGCAGTTTTGGGGGGCATTGAGTTCCCCTTCTTATAGTCCACTTCCAGACACCAAATATGATTTAGGCTCTGAGTCTTTGATGCTTATGTTTGGGGTCTGCTTCCTTTTGAAGTGCCCACTCTTCTTTCCTGCCCTTTACGACAGAAAGCAGCCTGTTACAGCGGGAGCCACTCCAAATATGAAAGCATTACAGCACATGTCATGGGAGTGACAAGAGGGTCACACATGGATGTCAGCCACAGTGATGTGTACAACAAAAGGTGACCGCAGGGCCTGAGCCCTACTCTTTATGATTCTTTTATCAGCCCCATACACCTCCTGAGAAGTGCCCATGTCCCCTTTCCAGGTACCACTCCCTGAATCAAAGAGCACCCTTTTAAGTGTACCACCCAGCTCTCGGGTATGCAGCAATCCACACAATTCTCTGGGGGATTCCTCTGCCTCCCCATGCTCCTCCAGGCAGCCCTGGGTCTCCCAAAATCGAACCCAGAATCTTCCATGTATTGTACCATTCACAGGAACACATACACACAGCACACACATGCATCCATATGCACAGCCCTACATACTAACTGGATGTAGGCCACGGTGAGTTAAGCACACAGCAGCAGAACTTTACATGAGAGAGAGCCTGTAGGCCTCACTAGAGTGACACAGGTAAAAAGACCTGTTCACTCCTACCGATCACTATGTGGTATGCTTCCACCACCGCGCTTGGGCAGCTTAACTTCTGGCAAAGGCAGTAGCCTTTCACTACTATGATGGTAGCGCTGTGGACACCCCCACCCATCAAGTCCATAATCAGTGAGACAGGCATATGTCATAGTGCACAGGCATGCCTGATCCATGTTTGCCCATGACAACAAAAATCAGCAAAAAGGATCCTGACATTGTTGCCAGTGTGACACTCAGGGCAGGGGTGTGATCTGTCATCAAGCAAGGGACTATTCCGTCCCAACAATAGGACACCCAGGAAAGGCTCAATACCTGGAAGCAATGTGAGAGGTTGTATGTCAAAATATCATCTACAGTAAACAAAGTAAAATATGGTTACGGTTCAGTTAATTAAAACCACGACAATAGCAACATTAAAACAAATATCCATAAAAAACGAGGTGTATCACTTTTTGTGTTGTCTAAAGATAAAACTATTTCTTATCATGATATTTACACTTCTTCCTGTATAATGTAGACAAAACATTTGATAAAATTACCTAATATTAAAAACAATATCTCAAGTGTTACATCAAACAACCATTTTACCAGGCCGCTAGCCTTGTTTTGAATGCTCCTTTTACTAGATTTTGAGGCTAATCAAGGGTCGACTAGGCTGCTCAGGAGCATTTTGATATATCAGTTCCTCAAGAGTAAGTGGTCCACTTATCATACTCTCCAATGTTACATCTTGTAACCATTTAACCTTGCCAATAGTCTTTATTTGATATTTCCTCATATTTAATTAGGAGTTTGATTAAACAACAGTTAAGCTGTGGATTTTCCGGATCGAGGCATTTTAATATTGCAGTTCTGCAAGAGCGTACACCTCTTGTATTGAGTGGCCCGCTTAACAATTTCCGGTGATCCTCGCCTAACGCTGGGCAGATACAGACTAAGTGAATAAAATCCTGTGTTGGTACTCCACAGAGACAACAAGATCTACAGAAACATTACGTATCCAAAATATTGTGGCAAAAATATCAAGAAGGTAAGTTCATATCTGTAAGTATACATTTACTAATCTTAACTAGACACTTATGTGCCTTGAAGACCTTCAAGATCTTCAAGGTATATAAATCTGGTGCAAAGATCTACAGTAAATCTATACTTTCCTATATTTACTTGCTCAATATTTTAGCACAATATTTTGTTCACAAGATTCTGGTAGCTCAATTTTTTAGAGTCGATCTTAAGGTGGAATATCACAGTAGTAAACTGAGAAAAATATATGGAGTCCATCTATGGTGATATACATACACCCCCAGGAATCATGTGAGAAATGTCACAGGCAGTGACATTTCTTACATGATTCCTGGGGGTGTATGTATCTCACCCGTAGATGGTCACAGGCTCCTAGAAGTTATCCTGTATAATCCCATGCAAATCAAGGCACGTTGTTTATCCTTCCCATCTAGCAATGATCCATAGTCAAAACTCTAAAGCATAGGGCCATTTAACAATGCTTGTTTGTTAGGAACTAACAATCCCATAAAAAGAGCTTCAGGGTGCTGTTGCCCCCATCCTGCCTTTTTTCTGACAACAAACTCAGTTCCTCCTTTTGAACTTGCCAATTGACTATGACTTTCGGAGTGGTCTTCCAAGTGTCATCTGATGTACTTTCAACTTAGCATGACCAATCAAAATGCCTTACGAAAAGCAATGATGTAAATCGATAAAACAATATGTATTCCTTTTTTAGGCTTCAAAACTTTTTGGCAGCAATGTAAAATGTAGCACTCGAGAAAACACTAAAATATATACATTTGAATTTAACATAAGTATTGTAGGTGCTTGAATATTCGTATCATGCAGATATGTATATTAGTCACTTTCTTTACACGGCCTTATCAGCAAAGTTTAAAAACAAGGTTTGCAAAAAGTACATATTCTTGCTCGGCATAATGCTCAACATCAAATGCTCCTTTTTAAAAGGCCATGCGTGGTAAACGCAAGCCAGAAGGGGGAATGCATTCCTGTCTCACTGGACCAGAGCACACAGGATCTTCATTTTAGACCTCCCAACATTTCACATAAATGGTCCCAGAAGGTTACCAGAGGAAGAGGTCTCTGCCAACACATTCCAGACAATTCTTCTAAAAATAAAGAAGCAGACGAGAAAGACTGCACAGGAAGAAAGAATGCCTTTTCATGTGATGCTAGTTTTTAAGATGAGAGGACAGACAGGCGTATCTTGGCATGGGGCAGGCATGGAATGTGATCAGGACGGTCTGACTAGCCAAGGTTTGCAGCAGAAGAATGGTACTCACACATAATCTATCAAGCAACACATGACTGGCGAAAGCATGTGCCAAAATATGCAAAGATTACCAGACGATTCTTCTCGCGAGCGCTTCAAGTCAGTGTTATAGGCTTGGTAAAGCTGTATCTTTTGACTTACTGACTTCCAAAAATAAACCTATCATGTGCTGCATTCTGCAGATGTATGGTTTGTCTGAGTGCATGTACATCTGTGTATTTGTTTTTGCACCTTTATGCATTTATGAATAAGCTTATTTGTGTACATGAGTGCGCATGTGCCTTGCATGGTAGGTATTGGGTTGTTGTGAGCCATATGTTGTATGTACATCTAAATATGTGTGTGTATTTGCTTTGGGTTTGTGCGCTTTCTCATTGTGTCCACGTGGTTGTGTGTGTGTGCACGAGTGTGGCATAGCGTGCAGTGTGTGCGTTGTGAGTGGTTTTGTTTACCATTTCCTCAAATGGGAAAGATATTCCTTGCATCATTGCAACATACTCCAAGGCAAATAAGGCAGTTTTCATCCTGTTCATATATTATCCTGTGCAATATGGGCGATGTATAAATCATACCGATAGAAAGGTTCTGCAACACATAGCGTCCATGGGGAGTCATGCTACTTCTTTACGTCACATTATTGAGCGCAAACATTATTTAAATTTTGGCTCCTGCTCTGAGACCTTATTAGATCTAGATTTTGCAGGAAGAATGTGGCTGCATTCCAGCTCTCTCTAGGTGTCATGGGTATGTACTCGCAGTCATGCAGTTGAAAACCAACACAGCAATTTCAGAAGCTCGTTTCTCGCGAAATGAAAAGTATATAAGTACACCTATGTGTGTGCATGAAAGCACGTGCAGATAAGTATTAACAGGACAGGCAGATATTAAAAACAGAAACGCCTGACCAGTCATATCCATAAAAATTAATATATCAAGCCTTACATAGACATGAAGTTATGCAGTTAGTAACAAAGTTGTTCCACATAGAGAAACCCTTGGCATTCCGCTGTGTACTCATTACTGACCTACCCTGCAGCCCGAGTGCTTCCACAATGCCTCTAGTGCCAGTAATGATTATTAACGCACTTGCCATTTTAAATAAAACAAGCTAACCGGTAAAGCATGTACAGGAGCGTTTGAGGGCAACAGAGAATAACATAAGAAATCACCTTACCTTGTCAGTGTGAAAGGGAAGTAAAAACCGGGAGAAGCAACTCTGCCCACCTCCCCGTCATATGGACCTGGCCTGCTGAGATGCGCTGCCTCGAAGGGAGGACGAAAGAGCCATCGACAGCCCCTTCTCGCCGGTTCCTGTCACAGAGCCACCGCCGTCACTTAATCCTGCCTCTGACAAAAAGAGCACACACACATCCACTCACCAAATGACTTCGGCGGCCGCGACTCCCCTGGGATCCGTCTCTCCACCCGCCTAGCCTCCGCGCTATTGGAATATGCTAATCCCGCGAGAGGGCCCGAGACCAGGCTCGTGCGCGCACGAGGGCCTTTTTGGATGTGACCCGCGAACCCCGGCAAATTAGCTGCCAGCCCAGAGAGGGACCTGCCGCGGGCCGCGCTTCAATCGACGGGACCGGCGGTATCCTCATCATTTTCATGCGCAGAACCAGCTGCGGCCGGGGACTTCCCAGACTGGATTTAATTGATCGCGGTTTTGATTGGCAGCACCTGAAACGGAAGACCTAGCTGCTGCCACAACAAAAGAAGATCCGACAGACGGCGCCTCATGAAAGGACGGGGTGTAGTCAGGACGGTTTCTGCAATAGCACCGCGCACACGTTCATACTTTCACCGACGCTCTCATGCTAGTTTTCAAGGAAAGACGCCAAAGCCTCTTTTTCCGAATTATTTGATATTTGGGCGAGCAGGTGCGTCATAACAATAGAGATATTGTTAGCAAGCGTGCAAAGAAGCAATCACAGTTTCTATAAGCCTTCTGTACAATGTGCTTACAAGTCACAACATTTTTTTATTTAGAGGCGAAGAAAAACCCATGCTTATGATTAAGAAAAAAGAATTTGACCTCGCCTCATCCCAGTCTATATTGCCCCTAACCAGTACTCCATTGCTGGGTGGACCATCTAGCCCTTCTGATAAGCAGCTTGCTATTGTTAAAAATACAATTGGGAACTTAAGGTCTCTTTGCTTTTAAAAGCTAGGCAACTCTCCTTCATCATCTGGTGCACTTGTATTATTTTAGGCAGTTTGTGTGCTTATGCTTTTGTTCTATATTGTTACCCTGTCAGATGTGGAATTGGGTATCATCTGCATACAGCAGAAACTGTAGTTTGTTCTGGACAGTTATCTGTGTTGTCACCTAAACATAGTGAAATATAGCAACAACTACGATAGTAGTTGGAATCAATACGAATCTGTACTGTAAAGAAACAGCACCAAAGTCATGAGACGAAAACCATTTTTTCAATGAATTATATCAGAACTTTATGGTCCACTAATTCATGTACTGCTGACAGACTCAGGAGTATTTGGATTTTGAGAGGTCAAGGATCAAGTAAAATTAGCACGTCCTCTGTAGTTCTGCTTAAGGGGGGAAAGGGTCAGTAATCCTGATAATATAGAAGGTGAAGAGTGATCCTGCCCTGTGTGGCCTTCCTCTCCCGCTCTTGGTAGAGGAAGGTGAGTGATAGGCATTAGTTCACTGGTCCCCTGGGTCTGCACTTATCTCCTTCATCAATGGGGTAAATGGTATTTAAGGACTGAGAAAGCTGTTCATTTTCAGGGCTAGAATGTGTGAGCCCACATGGATCAAAATTTGCTTCATCATGTCTTGAATGCATTTATGAGACCTATGTTACAATACATGGGCGGCAGAAGAGGGGGATCAGAACCAAGGAAACGCAACCTCCTGATCTTTTTGATTGTGGATTCCCACTCCCTGTTATTGGCAAACTTTGGGGAGATTCATTTAACAGCAACTCACTTGTGCATGATAAAATGTATGTCACCATCATTTTCTGGGACAGATCGAACCAAAGGAAAAGCTGTACATTTAGTCATTGCAGGGAAAGTAATCAACTGAATTTGGAAGGCAGAACTCAGCAACCTTCAAATCCTATGAGGATGGCCTTAGTCTCCCACCACATAGTCTCAGAAATACTTTTCCTCAGTCATTCTTTGGCATCCTAATCTTGCCTCTATGGAGAATGCAGTGGAGACAAATGTACTCACACTGAGAAGAAAGTTGTATCCCTTGCCATTTCTTTACTGACCGGTTTGTGACTTTTCCCCTAGTGAACTTCCCCTATGGCGGAGGAGCGTTGCCCCCCAGCCTCAAAACTTTTAAAAGAAAAATATAATAAAAGTGTTTATTATTTTTTTATTATTTTTCCTACAATAGCCAATGATTGGGTGCGGGCCATCATGGAGGGTGACTGGTTGGCAGGGCACTGTTGTCAGAGCATATGACGGTTTGGCCGCCTGTCTCAGGCCGGCCAAACCGTCAGGCACACTGAAGCGATCTTCAAACCGAGCTGCATTGCCGGGTTGGAGAGAGCAAGCACAGGCTCCCAGTCTTACTGGAAGCCCAAATCGTACGTTTGTAGGCCATTCCTTTCACCGCTCTCAGTCGCATGAAAGCAGCATCAGGATTAGCCACAGGGGATTCTGGGAGCCTGTGCTGGTGAGGACGGAGCAGAAGAGCAGAGATGCGGTGATGCAACAGGTAAGTTATTCTTTGTTGTGTGTCTCTTTTGTTTGTCGTCCGCCCTCTAGGCCTCACCACTCTGCCGGGACACGAGCCACTCTTGCTGTGAACCCAACATATGCAACACCACCAGAGGTGTGCCGTATTTTGTTTTGCTCCTCCAATAGAGGATACATTTCTTCAGGCAGTAGGTGCAACCAACCCACGTTATGAGACAACTGGCACTATGTTATGAAGCGACTGACGCTTGACTGTAGCTAATTGTAATACAGACGTACAAATCTTTTAAATGTATCCCTTGAAGAGGGTTGACTAGTCCTTCATGGAAATCCCATCAGTCCCCTATAAAACAAGCTTATGAACATGCTTGGTATGACTGTAATTGTATGTAAATATGTGGGGTCAATGTACTATTTAAACAGTGTCCTCTGAGAGGAAACTATGATTAGGACAGCGTTTGAAGTGTATTTAATAAGCTTTTCAATCAACAATGCTCTACTTAGCCTCATACAGAACATAGCGATGCATAACTGTATTGGATGATTATAGAGAAGTGTCAGCATGAGGTCTCAAAGGTGATCAGTACGTCAAGATGGCTGTTTATGTTTAAGTTGTTTACATGCTTGTGGACATGATATCTTGCATTTTATTGCCCTTTGTGAATCCATGTGATGCATTTAAGAGAGCTGTGAACCTTCACATATATACCTGCATCCCTTTAAGCCTGGAGCATGGCCTGAATCAAACACCTCACTGAAACCAGTTTTCCTGCCCAAACAGTTCGTCCGCAGATCAACTGAGCTACTGCTCAACCCTACTTTTGCTTCCTGACCTGTGACATCCCAATTAACACAGCAGAGCACATTTACAGCTCCCCCTCCTGGATATGCTCAGCAACAGAAAAACCCTACTCAGGATGACTGGCCGGTGTATCCATAGTTCACTCTACTGAGTAGTTGGGTGCACTCTGCAGTGTAAAGGCTCAGGAAGCGAAATATCCCATTTTTTATTGGGCTTATTTGAAAAAAATATTGTTCCTTCAGCTAGTACATATTTTAAGTTGCCATGGTGTCCCACTGATTTAACCTTTTAACAATTAAACTTTTTAACAATAAGTACTTGTCCCAAAGGTGTATTTATCCTTAATTTTGAGGTAGCTCCAAAACAAGGAGTCAGACTAGAAAGAGTTTATATTGTGTTTCTCTTCAGGATAGGACCGAACGTATGACACCAGAGTAGCACTGCTTCTGTGCCCTGTTTGGAAAACAAGAAGTTGTCTGCCTCATGAGGAGATGGGCTACTTTGACTTGGAAGACAACTACAGGGCTCAGCTAACTGAGATCTGTGTGGGTGATGACATCTGGAGAGAACCGACCCAGGATGATAAAGGTCTGCATCTAAGGTCTCCATGGCTAAATCTGTGAAGATCACCATCTGCATCAGAGAATGGGAAAGGGCGTGGATAAGTGATTGAAGAATTATTCTTGCTCATCATTTGCGTGTACCCGGGACCCACCTCAGTTTGTTGGTATCAGGGTTTAGCATTTCTGAGATGAAGAAGGGTTTTTACCCTGTTGCTCAGAGTGGACACCTTAAGTGTGCAACTGTTGAACCATATTCTTACAACTAGCATTTCTGGAAATAGTGACACACAGGGGTGTCGTAGCTTCCTAACACTAACAAAGAGGCTACCTTTGTCGCCAGCGACAGCCAACAAGTTTAAAGTGTGCCTGCCACAGAAAAATATACCAGCAGCCGCCTGCAGTCAGGATACCAGCAACTAAAGTTTGAGACTCACTTGGGGCCAAAAGCTGGATGCTAACCTGTCTCAGTACTAGTTGGCAACATTAACAGCGAACCAGTGTGTGAATTCCACTGGTATTTTGAAATACATCTGGTAACTCCCATTATTTGCAGCAACACCTGTATTCCTGAAACACCAGGCACTGAATAAGCTAGATCCGCTATCTATTATCCCCTTCCATCAAGCAATGCCTCACCTCTTTGTGGCTTGGATTTCAAGTTAACTCTTGAGTGGTGAGATATTGAATTTTGGACATGATCGCTGAAACACTGGCTCAGGCCCACTCATCCTTTTGAACCATGAGCTCCAGGGCTCCAAGGCAAATAAATTGGAAGTGCTTCAATTAGGTTGTGGCAGGTTATTGACTTGAGTAGCATTGATTTGTATGGAGCTGTCCTATGGGTTAACAGAGGTTAGCAAACTCTTAAATCTTTAAAGATTGCATTCATCACGATCAGTGTCCATATTGTAACCATTTGCATAAAGGACCCTTTTGTTCCTAAATGCAATCTTTTTGTAAATGGCACATCTTAAGAGTCAGAATCCAAAGAAAAAGCCATATAATAAATAATTCTACTAAATGAGAGCACTTTCACATCACTGATCTTGTATGACTTCTGCACTCATCCATACTCCAAAACTAGATTACAGCCTTATTTTCTGACATTCAGTCTGCCAACATCCCCAGATTATTCCGCCCATATGACTCTTCTTAACACTGTGCCCTTTACTGTAAGATTTCACTTCATTTCCTGTTTTATTCAAGTAAAGAGTATTACACGCACACCTATATCAGCCCTACACCACAAGTCTGCTACCTTCATTCACTGTAAGTTTACATTATCTCCCGTCAATGAGTCAGTGTATATTGCCAAACTGATCTGCTTCTCTTTTCTCACAGCCACCCACACAAGAAAACAGAAAAATACGTTTCCACTTATTTGTCTCATCTGTAACTTGTGCCTAGCACCTGACCAACATGTCTGACCAGCAGCTACCAAGCTACTACACCCATTTCATTATATCTGCGTCTAAGTAAAAAGCTGCTGCAGTTTCTAATCTCCGTGTGTTCATGACAGGTGCTAGCCGCACAGATTGCTCACATTAGAGTTCATACTGGTCCCGGCTTGCTAGTCAAAGGAACAGGGGAACATTATTACATCAAAAAGGAAGCTGATGTATCCTTCAATGCCCTGAACCATTTTCTCCCACTCCTACAGCAGGCGAAGGTGCAAGTTCAATTGAACAATATATTTACTGTACTTTGTGTGAACAGACCTGGTGGCATGGTCCATAATAGTATCTATTTTGACAGTAAGTTGGATCATATAAAGAAGGAGGTCTGTTGACCCTGTCAATGCCTCACAAATTGGGTCTGGTGACCGAGTGGCTTAATACATCTACTGCAGAAATCTGTGTTTAACCCTATGATCACTGTTTTGAATCCCAGGGGAGTGACATTTTACCCTGTGACTGGTCGGATCATTATCAAATTTCCTCCCACATCCTGGAAAAGGTCGCGTGCAGACAGGGCCAACCTCTTAAAGCTAAACAGCCTACTCCCAATCTGAGCGACATCAACATCAATGTTCTAACTTCCATCACCAAGAATAGGCTTCAGCCTCTTCCTAACATGACCAACCGTGACGATCTTTCTGATTACTACATTAGCACTGTGGCTAATATTTTTAACACTATTTCGCCGAAGCAACTCAAAAGGATTCCAGTCAAACAATCCAAACCTTGGTTTAATGGTGCCCTAATTGATGAACGTCGCAAACTTAGGCTCTCAGAGAGGCTTTGAAGAAACGCGCCCTCCGCCACAAGCTTCTTTCAGCTAAGGAAGGTGAGAAGTACATACAACAAACACATCCGCATTGCTAAAACGGACCATTTCAGGGCTCAGCTGGATTGGCGCTAAAAATGTGCCCAAGAGGCTCTTTGAAATCATCAAGCAACTAGCTAACCACTCTTCCACCCCTATCTCAACTCCCTTGACTCGCTTCCAAGTGGGGAGGACTTCTCAGTGCACTTCTCTGAAAAAACAAGAAAAATTGAACTGGAGCTGCAACCTGACACTCCCATTTTGCGGCCTCTGAACTTCCAGGCATCATCAGCTGAGCCTGCGGAACTGTCGGTAGTGTCTTTACGCAGTTGTTTTTCTCCCAAAAATGACAGCTTTTGGAATTCCTCTCTCCTTCCAGATGTCACGGAGCTGCTCCACTCTATGGCATCCTTAAAACCTTCCAACCGTTTCAGCGATCCACTACCTGCTAAGTTTTTTAAAGATCTCAATTTGGCCATTTTCCCTCTTTGGTCCCGGATCATCCATGAATCTCTCCTGCAGGGGAGGATCCCTGATTGCCTCAAGACTGGGCAAGTCATTCCCATCCCTAAGAAGCCCAACACTGATTTATCTGAACCTAACAACTTCCGGCCACCAGCACCAGGACTCTAGCTAAGTTGCTCGAGAAATTCGTCCACACGCAGCTCTGCAGCCACATAGAGAAATTTCGACTCCTTGACCTCTTTCAATTGGGTTTCAGAGCGGGGGACAGTACTGAAACTGCACTAATTCACATTGTGGATGACGCCCTGAGATCCCTTGATCAAAATGTCCCTTGTCTCCTGATCCTTCTTGACCTGTCCTCAGTATTGGACACCATCAAATATGAGAACTTGATTGTTCTTCTTCAACAGAGGATGGGTCGCTCTGGCCCGGTCTTAAATTGGTTTGCCTCTTTCTTACAAAACCACACACAAAGAATCAAAGTTAACCATTCCCTTACACCCAGCACCCCTGTCACGATTGGAGTTCCTCAAGGTTCCGCACTCTCCCCCACTCTTTTAAACCTTTTTATGGAACCACTTACCGACATTCTGAACCATTCTAACATTCATTCCCACATGTACACGAATGACACCCAACTGTACTTGAAGATTTCCTCCCCAGAGGACATAAAATTGTTAAACAATGCACTCTCACAAACTCAACAATGGTTAGCCCAGAACCATCTTTTGTTAAATACTCTCAAAACCGAATTCCTTGTGATTGCCCTCGCAACCACTCTGCACCTACCCTTGCCTGCCTTAAACAGCTCACTGCTCTTAACTTAACTCCTCATGTGGTTGGCTCCGCTAAATCGTTAGGCATTACCTTGGACTAATACCTAAATATGCAAGCGCACATCAGTTCAACTATTAGGGGAGCCAATTTTCAACTCAACACCCTTAAGAAAATCAATCCTTTTCTTCCCCTTGAAGACATCCGGCCTGCAGTAAAATCCCTGGTTATCCCTTGTCTGGAATATGGTTTGGTGACCCTTGCTGGGCTTCCTAAAGCTAGCTTGGCCCCGCTCAGAGCCACTCTAAACGCATTGGCCAGGCTCATGACTGGGTCCAGAAAGCATTACCACATTACCCCGACCTTATGCAACTAAATTGGCTGTCTATCGAAGCTAGAATACAATTCAAGATAGCCTGCTTGACCATAAAGCCATACACTACAACACCCCACTTTACTTGGCGAAAAAGCTTGAACTATCTGGCTCCTGTCAGAACTTAAGAAGTACATCCATCCTACTTTTGAAACCTCCCAAACTCAAAAAGAAAAGAACTTACAATCGTGCCTTCTCTGGACATGCTCCAACAATTTAGAACGCTCTTCCTCCCGAGATCAGATCCAATCCTTCCACTGCATCTTTCAAGAAACATGTCAAATGGCTACTCTTGAGTGAACATTAACAGCATCAACCTGTATTCCTTCTCAAGCCTAACGTCTATAGATTTTGATACTTATTTTACACTGTTGTTTAGATCTATTTATTATTATCTGTTACATTGTTATCTCGCTCTATGGCCCTTTTGTAACTGTACTGGTTGGGCCGACGCCCGGTCCCTAACCTTGATTGTTTCCCCCTTTTTGTTTGACAGCTTGTTAACTTAACTACATCATTTATACCAATGTGTTGGTTTTATTTGTGCTTTCACCACTTTTTACAGCACTCAGATACCCGTAAGGGTCATGTTCGCGCTTTATAAAACTTTTTAAATAAATAAATCTACTCAACCTTCAAAGGTTGGTAAAACAAGTTTTATTGAGTTAGCTAACAACAAGCAAATGCTATCTGCCACCCACAGTATCTTTTTTTTTTTTTTTTTATCCTCATATTGCGATTTTATATATGAATGGAACTATAGGTTTCTGCCTCTTAGCGTGGATTCCGGGGCGGTCCCTTGATCTTCCTCATTCGAGGAGTTACGCAGAGGAGTATCCTCAGCCCATTATATATTAGGATATCTGGATTGCGAATGAGGTAAGAGCTAGCCACCTTGACTACTCGGCAAGTACTTTACTTGTCCACCAGATGTCATTTCGCATTAATCATAGGACTGTTTGTGCCAACTCTAAATTAGAAGTTAAGTATTTTTCCAAAATTTCCCAAAATTTAAATTTTTGGGAAGTTGTCCCTTTTTTATCTAGCTTATTAACCCTTATAACAGAGTTCAACCATGACCCAAAAGTGGGAGGTGACGCATTCAACCAGTTAACACAGATCTCTCTTCTCGCTAATGCTATCAATACGAATAGAAGGTTCTCATGATGTTTAGATAACCTTATTTCATCATTAGTGTCTTCTATTCCAAAAAGAATTAAAGTTGTACTTACAATTAGTTGTTTCTGTAAGATCTTACTCACGGTTTTACCGATTTCCTCCCAGTAATCTTCCAAAGACGGGCAGTTTTTAAACATATGGATGTCATCTGCTTTTTCTTCCCCACATTTCGGGCATTTTTTAATGTCAGCATTCTTGAATTTGGAGAGTTTTTTCGGAGTCCAATATGCACGATGTATTGTGTATAAGTGATTTCTTTTTAGTGCCGCTGACTTTAGAGTTGACCAACACTTCCCAACTGATTTTTCCCAAATGTTATCCAAGTTATCTATTTGCAAGTCTCTCCCCCAGATTTCATCCTCGATTCGTGTATCCTTATTTGTTGCTTCAATAAGAATCCAGTACCATTTTGCAATCTCTTTTTTGATGTGTAAGTCTTTTACCATATCCTTTTCCAATTTCTCACTATCTTGATTGTTTCCGAGGGTGGTCTTAGCCCAGCTTGACATTTGGTAATATTTGAATTTTGCTATTGAATCGTTAGTAATACTTTGTAATTCTTCCCAAGTTACCAGAGAGGATCCTTTTATTATTTGGCCCCAGTAGTTAATATTGGCTAGTTTCAAGGGGTTTGCCAGTGCATCTTTTAGAAATTCTGGAGTTCCTGGTGATTCCCATATAGGGGCCAGTCTGCTGTAGTAAGGGATATTCAAAGCTGTTCTGATTTGAGTCCAGAGTTTCGCCGCCTCTCTTAAGGTCTTTAATTTTATTTTTTTAAAGTATTTTGGGTGTCCGAATTTGAATAAGAAATGGTCTACTGAATCCGTTAATGCTTGCAAGTATATTGGATAACAATATTGGGTTCTGAGTAATGTCCGTATATTTTTAAATTGAAACGCCTTGCAGTATTCCGTCAGGTCTGGGCTTGCCAGTCCTCCGTCTTTCTTGCTTCTTCTAAGTTTTCTCCAGGCTATCCTTGTTCCCTTTGAGGCCCATATAAAACTGGCTATTTCTCCTTGTGATTTTTTTAGTAGAGATTTTCTAAATTCCAAGGGGATGGTGTTAAAGAGATAGGTGTACTTGGGCAGAATAGACATTTTGATGATATTTGATCTTCCAATTATGCTAAGAGGGAGACAGGACCATACTTTGAGTAATTTTCTCACTTCTCCTGCTACTTTGTTTAAGTTACGTTGTGGGATTTTTTCGAGATCATGGTTTATCAGGATTCCTAGATATTTTATTTCCTTTTTGATATTTGAGTTTTTGAAGTGCGTATTCCATGTCATTATTTCAGTCTTGGAGTGATTTACTAGGTAGCCTGAAATCTTTCCATACGTAGTTAAGATCTTTTCTATGGTCGATTTGGAGGAGACATAATCTTTCGTGAAGATCATCAGGTCGTCTGCATATAATGCGATCTTTTTTTCCCAGTTACGGTAGGTAAATGGAGTTATTTCTTTAGTATTTCTTATCTTGTTTGCTAGTGGCTCAATATATAAGTTAAAAAGCAGAGGTGAGAGAGGGCATCCCTGTCTAGTTCCTCTTCCTATAATCACGTCTTCTGTCAAGCTACCATTAACTAGAATTTTGGACCTAGGTGTTTTATAGATTTCTTTCATTGCTTGAATAAATGGTTGTCCTATGTTATTCTTATTCATCACCTTTTCAAGAAAGAGCCAATTGACTCTATCAAAAGCCTTTGCGGCGTCGATAGTTAGTATTGTAAGCGGAATATTTTCTTGTATAGCTATGTCAATAGTGCTCAGGAGTTCATGAGTTATCTCATGCAGTTGCCTTCCTTTAGTGAAACCTTTTTGGTCCAAGTTTATAAGTTGAGGCATTACCTTTCCTAGCCGAGCTGCCATGATTTTCGTGAAGATTTTATAATCTGCATTCAGCAGCGATATAGGTCGATAAGACTCACATCTGCTAGGGTCCTTGCCTGGTTTTAGTATTATCGTTATTATGGCATCATTCCAGGAGTCTGGGATTTTGTTTTGATGTATGAGGATCAGGTTTGCCAACTCTGTAATGTATGGTGCGAGGGTGTCCTTTAATGTCAGATAGAATTCATTTGGTAGGGCATCTGGGCCTGCTGCTTTACCTTTTTTTAAGTTATTAATTATTTCCTCTATCTCGCTTATCTGAAATTCTCTATTCAGTTCTACTTTTTCTTCTTCTGTTAAGGCTAAAGATGGTATAGCATCAAGGAACTCTTCAATCTGATCTTCTAATGGGTTCGTATCTTCTGTATAAAGTTCTGTGAAGAATTTCTTGAATTCTTGTCTGATGACATTCTCATCCGTGCTTTGATTCATCTGGTCGTCTAGATGTATACTTCCTACTTTATTTCTGGTTTGATCTGTTCTTAATTTCCATGCAAGCCACTTTCCACACCCTTCTCCGTATTCATGGTTTCTTAGTTTGCTTGATTCCCACTTTGTACGTACTCTATCTTCTAATATACTCTCGAGATTTTCTTTCTGATTTTGCCTCCTTCTTTCCAACTCCTTTTTCTTTGTTGTATCGTTTTCCACTTTTATTTCAGAGTCTAGGGAATTGATATTGTTTTCCAGATCCTTTATCTCTTGTCCGATTTCTTTAGTTTTATATGCACCCAAACTTAGTAGTTTCCCCCTTAATACTGCTTTGTATGCATCCCAGGTAATTTGTTTAGTCGTACCGATTTTATTGTTTTCAAAGAAATTTTCTGTCTCCGTTTTAAGTTCTCTGACAATTTGTTGATCCAATAGGATTGACCGTTCTACCGTGAATCTTTTTTGAGTTTTTATTGTCTCTATTTGAAGAGTCAATTGGACCGCAGAGTGATCTGATAAATGAGCCGGTATATGTACTAAGTTTTTAACTTTTTCTGATAGGTCTTTATCTATGAGGAAGTAGTCAATTCTTGACCTATGCCCCAATTTTTTGTTATGCAACGTGAAAGGTTGGGTTTTTTCACCTTTCTCTCTCCAAATATCTATTAGTTCTAGGTCCCTTTTGTATATTTTAATCCATTCTCTCATTCTCGGTAGGCTTGCCTGCCTGCCTGGGGGAAACCTGTCGATTTTAGGGTCCATTATAAGGTTAAAATCACCTCCCAGGATTATTGGGCTAGTGGCTAATAGTAAATGAGAGTATAACTTTTGTAAGGGGTCAGCATCATCTAAATTTGGGCCATAGTATCCTGCTATTGTGTAAGAATTATTTTCGATCCTTATTTTTACTATTGCCCATCTCCCCTTTCTGTCTACTTCTTCCGATTCTACTGTGGCCTTGAGTGATTTTTTTATTATTATCCCAATCCCTTTGATATTACAATCTTGTGTGGTGCATATATATCTATCTACCCATCTTAAGTTCTTCATTATTTGGGCCCACTCCTCTTTTAGCAAGTGTGTTTCCTGTAATATAATAATTTCACACTCTGATGTTTTAAGGTATTCTAGAATCCTATTCCTTCTACTTTTGGTCCTCATTCCATTTACGTTCCAGGAGAGGATTTTAACATTTTTACTCGTATTCATATCCCCCTTCTGCTCTGTTTCTCGTTATCGCTTCCCCAACCCGGATACTGTTTATTTCATTGTATATGAGAGGCATCTCCTTTTCCATTCCCTGACAATTGAGGATTTTTTTCTCAATTTTTTCCCTATTTTGCTCCCCACCCTTTTTCTGATCTGTATATTTTTTTGTGTTTTCATTTAGTGTTTTATTTTCACCCTCCCTGGGGAAGCCTCCTTCTTCTTTTCTTAGGGTTATTCCTTAACCCTTTATGGCTCCTCTTCCCCCTGACTCTTGACATGTCTTTAGTATCTTTAATGTGTTTATGCTGCTGCTGCAGTGACATATATCATTGTTAATACGAGAGCTACTTATGTTAATAGCATTTCTTTTTACTTTCTTAACTCTTTCGACATAATTTCTTCTCGCATTAAGTCCAGGAGAGATTTTACTTCCTCTGGGTCCCTTATATTTCGCATCTTGTTTCTCCACATTATCCTTAATGACGGAGGGAACTTCATCTGCACAGTTGCACCAAGTTGCTGTAATTCTGACATTAGGTTCCCTAGCTCCCATTGTCTGGTCTGTGAAGCTTTAGACATGTCCGATCTAATTTTAAAAGACCAGTTCTCTTTGTTAAAACTGCCTTTTTTCAATGCCTCTCCCAGGATTTTTTCTTTCAGCATGTAGGTTTTGAAATTTACGAGAATTTTCCTTGGTGTTTTCCTCTCTTTATTTTTGCTAAAAGGATCCCTATGTGTCCTTTGTATATCCTCTTCAAGTTGTGCTCTGTCTGCCCATGGGAAATGTTCTAAAAGTAGTTCCACCACATATTTTTTGATGTCAGATCCCTCTTGATTTTCTGGCACATTTAAGATCCTTATGTTATTTTTTCTTGCTTGATTCTCAAGCGATTCCATCTTCTCGTGCATTATTTTGTTGTCCTGCCTCAGAGAATTTATGTCTTTTTGATTTTTTTCCACTTTTTTACTTAAGGTGCCAACTTCACTTTCTATGGCAGTCACTCTATCTCCCAGCTCATTGAGTTTGTTGTCCAGCTTCTCGCAAACTTCTTGTATTTTATCCTGCTTAGCTTCTGATATGGTGAATTTTTCTCTCATATCCGTCCATATTTTTTCGAGAAGTCTATCCGTCTGATTTCCCGGGATACTATGCCCTGTTTCTTGTAAGTCAGTCTCAAGAGGTCTATCTGTCTGATTTTCCCGGATACTTTGATCTGTCTCTTGTAATTCAGTCTCAGTCTCGGGCAGCCCTTTCTTATTGCCTACTATTTCTTCTCTTTCCTCTAGGCTTCCAATACCCTTAGTCACTCCAGTGGCCATGATACCTATTGGGGGATTGGTATCTACCTCTATTTCTGCCTCTCTAGTTTCTTCTCTAGTTTCAGCTTTAGTTTGAGTTTTTTTTCTCGCAGCTAACTAGAGATACTTTCTCGTGAACCAAGCAGATAGGTGCTGTCAGGGGCGATACAGTGTTTTGCTGTGTTAGAGTTGGGCTTGGGGTTAGGTTTTCAGATATAATTTGTGTATACACCTCTTTGGTATGAAGGTCTTGTTTAGACTGGACTTTAAAGTAGGTCCTTAACGAAGGTGTTATTTTAATGTTTCTTTTCTGCAGTATATCCGGTTTATTCTTCGTTGAATTTATTTCTTTTTCAGACTCAATGTTTTTTTTTAAGTCTCTCTTTAGTTGGCCTTTTAACTCTCTTTTTTATCTCTCTAGGAGAGATTCCTTTCGGGTATTGTTCTTGGCTTAGAAAGGCTCTATTTCGCAGGCTATAGTTTGAAATAACTTTCCTCTCTTGCTTCTCTGGTATAGCGTCCTGTTTATTTTCAGCGCAGGGCTCTATGCTTTTCAAGCTTTCAATTTGTTCAGAGGACTTGGTGCACTCCCTCACATCTCCCTCTGTGCCTCCTAATCCAGCACTCATATGTATTAGCGTTTTAACTTTCTCTGACCTGACAGTGTGTATTTTGCAAGTTAAATTACAAGCCTTTAACGCCTCAAAGTTGAGAAAACTGGGCCACTTATCTTTTGTGCTAAGGTTTCCTGGGCCGCCTCGGGTGTGTTTCCAACTTATGTGTTCTTCTCCTGGGACTGCACAGACCGCCGGGGCTCTGCCTCTCTCTCTCCGGAAGCCAAACCCTGAACTTGCTTCGTCTGGTGAGGCTCGGCCGCTCACACCCCGGAAGAGATACCAAACTCTCCCGGCTGCTTTGCCTGCTGTTGCTTTTGCTCTGGCGGCTGCTGCCCAGATCCCGTCTCGGTTCCCTGGGTGATTCCCCGGATTCCCCGGATTCCACAGATGTACGATGGGCCCGTTGCTCCGCTCACTCTCGGAACATCGAGGGACTTGGAGCACCGTGATTAACTCCGTGGCGCTTACACCGCCCGTCTCCAGCGTCTCACTGTATCCTCTTTCGAGGTGAGTTAACATCCCCCGTATCTGCTAATGCTTGTTGCTCCGTCGTCCTCGGCTGAAATGCTGAAATGCTTTGAGTGAATTTGAATGAGGGGTGCTTTACACTGCATTCTTTAGATGGAATGGCCGATCTCCTTATTATTTAACACAGCAGCATTTCTGTAAGGTTCGTCTGTTTCTTTTATGGTTTCATCGCGGTTTCCCCATATCAGAGGAGTCAG
This sequence comes from Lissotriton helveticus, assembly GCF_964261635.1. Taxonomy (NCBI): domain Eukaryota; kingdom Metazoa; phylum Chordata; class Amphibia; order Caudata; family Salamandridae; genus Lissotriton; species Lissotriton helveticus. The sequence continues at coordinate 748,280,006 of NC_136069.1, read as the reverse complement.
GTTTCAGGAGCTCTCCGACTGAGCGTCCTACTCAGCCGCCATCTTCCCCCCCTCACCTATACAAGTGGATTGTACAGGCTGCACGAAGCCACCCACAGTATCAGATACTCCTCTGAATACCATCAGAGGAGTATCTGTAAAGCACACATTCACCCAGCAGCAGTCTGTTGATACTGCCACCCACAGTATCAACAGACTGCTGCTGGGTGAATGTGTGCTTTACAGATACTCCTCTGATGGTATTCCGGGACTTGACAGTTCACAGGAAACGTTGTTAAGTCTCAGAATTTTTCAGGTAACATTCACTATGCTCATTGCTCAGCTCGTGAGAATCAGCACAATGGCCCGATTCAAAAATTGCACATTGTAGTATATTTTGTAGTACTACAGTGGCACTCCAGAACTTCCTACTAAGTGCTAGTCATAAACTGTACTTATAGTGGCTAACACTTTTGTATCATGTATCAAGTTCCTACCTCCATTTTTTTCTATGGGAGGGTGTTGCAGTACTAGTGGGTGGCCATTTGTAGCGCTGGATTTACTACGAAAGTGTAAGTTACTGCAAAAGTGTGTAAATGAAAGTAACAGTTCTTTTTTGACCCCATTTCGGTTGAATCCCCCTCCTTTAGTAGCTGATGGTGGCAACGGTGTTGCTCTGTCTATGGCTGGGTCTGTTGGTATGTAAGGGTGTGATGAGTCTTGCATTGGTGGTATGGTAGTTGAGAAAGTTCACTGCAGGGCAAGAAACTTACAAGATAACTCCCAATTGTCAAACAGGAAGCCCTCTATTTTGAAATTGTATAGTGTGCCCTTATTGGTATTTCAGAGATGGGGTAAAGGGGATGGTCTTCTCCCTCTTTATTGTGAGTTCCAGTCTGCTTTTCTATTTCTTCATTACAGGTTATCGCTTTGACTATTAAAGGTGACTCTCCACCTACATTGGTCCACTGTCAGAGCTAGGAGAGAACGTTAGAGATGCTGAGGTGTAGAGAGGCTCTGACATCAAGATTTCTAAGAGCTTTTCACTTACCAGACCGTTGCAACACCATGAATTGCTCCATAGGGTGATGCGTCTGCCCTGATATATCTTCGAGCTCTTGGATACAGCATATCATACATTTTTGACAATAGTAGTCATGTTTCTGCATAATACCACCTAGGCTTCATGGCTACAGGAACTGGTATACAGTTTACGAACTAACAATTTATGTGTGCCTAAACAAATAGATTGGTTTTCCATCCAGATTTGGCCTTTTTGACAGAATTCCTTCTACATTCCACATGTCCCAAAATATGATTCTTCTGGCCTTCTTCCTTATATTGAAAGGATAACTGCATAATTTACTAGATATCGACAAAATTGTGAGAACCTAGCAAGAGAGATCTCGATATTTTAATTAGTCTTGTACATTTTGTTATCCATTCAGGCTCTTGTTGCAGCACTCACAAGCTTCAGAATTTTTCTCGGTTATGAGTTTATTTTGCTGTGGCTGACTTCACTCATCTGCTTTGATGCACTTTAGTAGTAAAGAATGGTGTGGCATTGAGGGAAGTGGAGGTAGCAATTAGATTACTTACTGCTAATCCCCACTGCTCCTATTCCTAGACTTTGTTGTTTCAGTCTTATTCCTGGCCATGACAGGTTGGCCTACTGTTAATAGGAGACAGGAAGATACTGAGGAGGATACCGGAGGGGCTGGCTTCTTTCTAGCACCCATGAAGCTTGGACAGGATTGGAATGACAGCATTTTTCATAATCAAATTTGGGATGTACGTTGTTACAACGCATGCTTTTACCACGCATGCTTTTACAACGCAGGTTTTCAACGCAAGTCGTTACAACGACTTGCGTTGCGGGGTGCTGGATAGTGAATAGTTTAATTTACTATTCCAACTCCTGTCCCCGTGGATAGTAGGGAAGGTGTTGGACAGTAAATTAAACTATTACCTATCCTGGAGCGCCCCCAGCGCAATTCGTTGTAATGAATTGCATTGAAAAACCTGCGTTGTAAAGGCACTGCATGGTAAAAGTTGCGTCGTAAAGGATGTTTCCCTTAAATTTGCTGTGTGAGGTTGGACCCATGTCGACAGTAAGAACTGGAATGAGGACAAGTGTATTTAGGTTTAAAGGGCGGTATTGGAAAATAAGATCAAAATAGAACTCATCAAATTTCTCCCAAAATGCAATGGCTTCCTGTTAAAAAATATAATTTCATATCTGTTCCTTAAAACACAGCAATGGTATAACATATGAAGGCTCCCTTTCCTCCACCCCTAACAGGCAAGCGCGTGGCTGTCATTGCACCATCTTCCTTTATTTCCATTACCATTTCTACTGCCATTCCTTTCTATTAATTTTATAGTCCGGTGTGGCTTTGCAAGTGATTTGGGCCGGACCAGTAGATATTTTTCAATTAAGTTAAAGCTCATATTATCAGGTTCAGAAGGATGATAGGCTAAAGGCATCTTAGTTGATGATTACACTTTGGTTTAATAGGAAGGGTCTAGACTTTCCAGGCCCTCATCTCGTACACTGAGCTGCTCTGCTGTACAACCTGTAAAACAAACACACATTTCTATCCCCCACAGTACTCACATCATCACACATATCTTGGGCATCTTATGCCACGAGTACTTCAGTTTCTTACTCATCAGTGTGAGAAAGTGGCTCTATATATACTGGACTAGAAGGAAGTACAGTGTGTATAGAGTCCACCATCCCCAGAGGTATAACAGAGGTTTAAGTCAGAACTGACCTTACTCTCCAAAGTGGTAGCTTGGTCGAGCAGTTAGGCAGTACCAGAGGACAGTGTAAAGCATTTGATGTACACACTCAGTCAGCAAAAGGTTTCATACATTCAAGGAATGAACTCCAGGCCAATTGTTTGTATATCCAAAGATATAGTTGTTTTATTTTTAGAACCAACAGTTATAAAAATATACTTTTCTCGAGATGAGTATTCTCATGTAAGTACTTTGCAAGGAAGCAATAAAAGTTGTGCACACAGTAGTTACAGAATAAGCAGTAAGCAACACAGTTCTGAATCACACTCTAGCATTGAGCTCAATGGGTTTTCATAGATAAGTACAGTTGATTACTGTTAGACCTGACACCTTTTGGCGTGGTTCTTCCCCCATCTTTTTGCCTCTAACTCATGTGTTTTGATGCTGTGCTGGATTTCGTTTTTGCTGATTTAGATGCTTTGGACACTCTGCCACTGCTGATCAGTGTCAGAGTGTAAGTGCTCCCTCTGTACATTGTGATATTGATTGAATATACCTGATTGGCATATTTGTATCACCACGAAGTCCCTAGTAAAGTGCACTGTGTGTGCCAGGGCTGGTGATGACAGATGCTACTAGTGGGCCTGCAGCGCAGATTACGCCACCCACATGAGTAGCTTTAAAATGGTGACTCAGGCCTGCCAGCGCAGGGCCTGTGTGCAGTCAGAGACTGCCTGTCCCCCTGGCCAGTGTCTCCACTGGCTGGGCCTAACCCTTTCCTGTCTGTGCACATCAGTCACCCCTATGGAAGGCTCAAGGTACCCCCCTGGGCAGGGTGCAGTGTATGGATAAGGTAGAGCATGTACTAGGGCAGGTCACATGCTCTGGTAGTGGGCTGCAGCCATCTTATGTGCTCACTGCTGTAAGGCTATCTTGCTCCATAGAGTAACATGGAGGAGACTGGGCCCATGTGATACAAGCCTATCTTCCCATAGGAACAAGATGGGACATAAGTGAAAGATATCCCTGAACTCAGAATTTAATGACACATCTTTTAGTGAAGGGTGTTTTTAAATCCTGTGTTGGAGAATAGCACTTTTAGAAAGTGGCTGTTCTCTTGTCTAAACCTTTCTGTGTGCCTGGGTTTGTGGAATTCCTGCCTGGTCTGGTTGTGACAGGGGGGGCTGCAGAGCCCCCGGAGGAGAGGGTCGGAGCCAGCCCGGGGATGAAAGGGCACATCTGCTGCCCGGGAGGTGGGAGGAAGAAAGGCCTGATAAGTGCTGGGCTGTGCCTGCCTGCCTCCCCCATGCTAGCTCCCTCCTGCCGGCCAACTGACACCTCTGGCCCTGAATCTGACAGGAAGAAGAAAACCAGAGACACCTCAGTGCTCCGCAACCCCCAGAACTGGTTTAGACTGGACTCAGGGTTGCGTGCACAAAGACTTCAAAGACTTTGAGGGGTATAAGGAAAGGACCCCTGACTACAGAAAGTTAGATTCTGAAATTCTGCAAGCAAGAAGGAACCTTTGCTGGAAGGAGGACAGCTAGAGAACTAAAGCAAGACTGCCTTGCTGTGTGCTCTAAGGGCTGACCTGTTCTGCTGTCTAACTGGAGGCTAAGGAGGAGAAAGGGACTTTGCTGTGTGCAGTGACCCTGCCTACTTGAAACTGCCTAGACTCTGCTGTGTGCTGTGTCTACAATCTTGAATCTCCAAGGGCCTGAGAAGAGCTGGCCCCCTGTCTGCAACCCAGGGACATAAAGGTTGCCCAAGGACTACAAGACCCTGCTGTGCCCCCCCCTGAAGCTGCTGTGTGGCGAGGAGAACGTGAAACCCTGTAGTCTGCCTGCCCAGCGCGTGGGCTGCTCTCTCTCATCTGCTTGAGAGCGCCGCGCTGACCCAGCCTGCTGAGGGGCCAAGATCGGCGTGTTCATCGACACGCGTGTGTGTGGGGCAGCCCGGAGACTTGTGGGCCTTCCCAGTGCAAGGCGCACTGAAAACGACTGTGAGCTGTGTCACCACCGCGGCCCGGGGGCCAGGAATACCCCCCCCAAGATCGCCGATCGTGGGGAGCTGAGGCACTAAAGAACGAAGGCGCCGCGCTCCCATTGGTGGAGGGAGCCGAGCCCCCTCACTAACGCCGCGACGGGATTGGCCCGTGCAGCGCAGCGTCATCAGTAGTGGTGGGCCGTGATTGGCCTAACGAGCGGAGCGTCATCGGTTGCCTGTCCCGGGAGCCGCTCTGCCAGTGGCTGACTCCCGGGTGTAAGAGGGCTCGTCTGGAGAGCCGCGACGGTATTGGCTGCCTCGACTGAAGCTGCCGAGGAGCCGAGAGATCACCGCCGGGACCGGTGAAGACGGAGCAGACCTCGCCGAGGGATCGTACCGAGTGCTCCAGCCCCCGGCCTGCCGTCTCTGCTCCCCGCTGCTCTCTGACGGACCAAGAGAGGCGGAGAGCGTCTTGAGACCGGCCGGGCTGGAGCGCTAGTGAGCGTTTCCCCCGCGAGGTGCGCCGGGGGGCCCAAAACGACACCGAGCCCAAGAGAAGGAGTCCCCCTTCCCCCCAGCATCCGGGTGAGACGCGCAGGAAGCGCTTAGAGTCCCTGACACCAGGGGCTCGTTGTAGGGGCCTATTTTTTTAACGCTGGCATTGTTTACCCTGCTCTTGGGAGAGCGCTTGATTAGGAATCAGTGGCCATATTTTTAACTACTGATTTAAGGGACTTGAGACTATACATGTTTTTGCATAAGAACTTCCTATTTACAAGCACCATTATTAAGATTAAGTGCAACCCGTAAAGATAAAATGCAACAGCTTTCTAAAGAAGTGTTTATCATGCAACTGCTTTAATTACTTGCTGAAACTAGATAAAGTTATATATTTTTATAAAATATACTTACCTGTGTGGTCTCAGTTTGTGGTGGATTGGGGATTATTGTTGTGTTAAGTGCAAATGTTATCCACATTGCCTCTGTTTAGCCTAGACTGCTCGCGCCATGCTACCTAGAGGGTGAGCAGGGGTTATCTCAGAGGGTTATTCCTTCACCCTGACTAGAAGCAAGGGTCCCTACTTGGCCTAAGGTACTTACCTCTGCCAACCAGAGACCCCCAGTTCTAACATTGTTGGACAGCGGTGCGGATTATGAACTAATGATTGCACTTGACCGGCAGTGATCTCTTGTACATCACTAGTCTAGTTTAGCAGCACAGGTTGCGCAAGATTTTTTTTTTCTTTTTGGGTAAAACCTTTTTAGTTGAAAAAGGGTAGGAAGTACCATGTCTCAGAACGCGCCAAGTGTGAATGGAGAAGTAGAAGTGGAATTTGACGTCCAGGAGTTGCTCACCTATAACAAGGAGCAACTGAGGAAATTCTGCAGACTGCTTGAATGCCCAGTAAGGGGCGGCGCAAACAAGGAAGAGCTACGGAAAGCTCTGAGGGCCTGGTGGGAGGCCAAACATGGTGATCCAGAAGCTACTACTGGAGGGGGAGGCACACAGGAGAATGCGTTTGTGTTCAGTGAATTGCCAGTGGGGAAGCCAGCGTCTAGGGCCGGCAGCACCCACTCCAGTAGGATTATTTCTCCAGAGGAAGCGGAGGAGAATCAGAGAGCTAGGGCCCATGAGATTGAGCTTTTGAAGCTCAGAGCGGAAGCCGATGAGAAGAGACTGCGTCTGGAAGTTGAGAAAGAGGCGCAGGAGAGAGCGGCGCAGGAGAGAAGACATACTCTCGCTTTGGAGGAAAAGAAGCTCCAATTGGCTCATGAGTTGAGCCTGAAGGAGTTGGACATCAAATTTAACAAGCATTTACAATGCAATAGGTCTCGCAGCATTAAAGTTTGAGCTATTGGCATTGTATATTACAATGTGTTACATTCATTTGTTATCAAACTCTGAATTGTTGTATAAAGAGGATTTAGAAACTGTCAAATGTTGCTGAATAGTAAGCAACGTTGTGAATAATATTGTTTGCTAGTCATCCTTGGGTACCAGAGTACTTCACTTGAGGCAGCTCACTACTCTGCACCCACTACTCTGCACTCACTACCCACTACTCTGCACCCACTACTCTGCACTCACTACTCTGAACTCTGCACCCACTACTCTGCACTCACTACTCTGCACTCACTACTCTGCACTCACTACTCACTACTCTGCACTCACTACTCTGCACTCCCTACTCTGCACTCACTACTCTGCACTCACTACTCTGCACTCACTACTCTGCACTCACTACTCTGCACTCACTACTCTGCACTCACTACTCTGCACTCACTACTCACTACTCTGCACTCCCTACTCTGCACTCACTACTCTGCACTCACTACTCTGCACTCACTACTCTGCACTCACTACTTTGCACTCACTACTCACTACTCTGCATTCACTACTCACTACTCTGCACTCACTACTCTGCACTCACTACTTTGCACTCACTACTCTGCACTCACTACTCTGCACTCACTACTCTGCACTCACTACTCTGAACTCTGCACTCACTACTCTGCACTCACTACTCTGCACTCACTACTCTGCACTCACTACTCACTACTCTGCACTCACTACTCTGCACTCCCTACTCTGCACTCCCTACTCTGCACTCACTACTCTGCACTCACTACTCTGCACTCACTACTTTGCACTCACTACTTTGCACTCACTACTCACTATTCTGCATTCACTACTCACTACTCTGCACTCACTACTCTGCACTCACTACTCTGCACTCACTACTTTGCACTCACTACTCTGCACTCACTACTCTGCACTCACTACTCTGCACTCACTACTCTGAACTCTGCACTCACTACTCTGCACTCACTACTCACTACTCTGCACTCACTACTCTGCACTCCCTACTCTGCACTCACTACTCTGCACTCACTACTCTGCACTCACTACTCTGCACTCACTACTTTGCACTCACTACTCACTACTCTGCATTCACTACTCACTACTCTGCACTCACTACTCTGCACTCACTACTTTGCACTCACTACTCTGCACTCACTACTCTGCACTCACTACTCTGCACTCACTACTCACTACTCTGCACTCACTACTCTGCACTCACTACTCTGCACTCACTACTCACTACTCTGCACTCACTACTCTGCACTCACTACTTTGCACTCACTACTCTGCACTCACTACTCTGCACTCACTACTCTGCACTCACTACTCTGCACTCACTACTCACTACTCTGCACTCACTACTCACTACTCTGCACTCACTACTCTGCACTCACTACTCTGCACTCACTACTCTGCACTCACTACTCACTACTCTGCACTCACTACTCACTACTCTGCACTCACTACTCTGCACTCACTACTCTGCACTCACTACTCACTACTCTGCACTCACTACTCTGCACTCACTACTCACTACTCTGCACTCACTACTCTGCACTCACTACTCACTACTCTGCACTCACTACTCACTACTCTGCACTCACTACTCTGCACTCACTACTTTGCACTCACTACTCACTACTCTGCACTCACTACTCTGCACTCACTACTCTGCACTCACTACTCACTACTCTGCACTCACTACTCTGCACTCACTATTCTGCACTCACTACTTTGCACTCACTACTCACTACTCTGCACTCACTACTCTGCACTCACTACTCTGCACTCACTACTCACTACTCTGCACTCACTCCACTTGCAAAAAAATGTTGAGCCTCCCACCCTGAAAGACGGCACCAAGGATGTCCTCTGCGGAAAGGCCCTCCCGAAACCTCTCTGCCACATTTAGCCTACCTCCCTCCTTCATCAACACAGCTCTCCCCATCATCAACATAGTTCTCTTACCTCAACTCCCTGCAACTGAAAAATAATTAATTCAACCATGTCCGTGAAGAAATCTGCAAAATACTTGCGAACATGAAGCAGACTACGCACATCTCGGACCCTCTCCTGGCGACATTTGTAAACAAGCATTTATAAGACGGCACCAAGGATGTCCTCTGCGGAAAGGCCCTCCCCCGAAACCTCTCTGCCACATTTAGCCTACCTCCCTCCTTCATCAACACAGCTCTCCCCATCATCAACATAGTTCTCTTACCTCAACTCCCTGCAACTGAAAAATAATTAATTCAACCATGTCTGTGAAGAAATCTGCAAAATACTTGCGAACATGAAGCAGACTACGCACATCTCGGACCCTCTCCTGGCGACATTTGTAAACAAGCATTTATTTTGCAATACTAAGGTTCAATTTTGTATTTGTGATTCCGTTTTCCCAGTGCAACATAACCCTGTTTTCCATGTCAGATTTTTCTTAATTAAATGGTGTTTAGAACTTGCGATTAACCCCTGCGCTGTCGGTTTCTGTTGGGGATCAGGCGAGATGACTGCAATATGACTGCAATATCTGCGCGCGCATTCAAAACGAAACTTAGCTTGGGGGCGGGACTTCCGTCTTGTGCGCGAAGCCCGCGCCCACGGAGTTCCTGGTCAAGAGCAGTGCGTGATGCGGGGCTCCCATGCCGGAGAGCCCCGCGGAGGCGACAGAACACACTGGATTAGCGGTAAGTGGGCCTTGGGGGGGCGCTCGTGTGTGTGAGTGTGTGTGCGCGCGTGTGTGCGTGTATGTTCGCTCCTGTGTGTGTGTCTCTGTACAGCGGGGGGAGGGGGGAGTGTGCTCTTCCCAGGAGACAGCCAGGCCGAGCACGGCGCGTGCCAGTCGGCGCGTGCCACTTTCAAATCGCCTCCAAGGTGATGCGCGCGGCCAGGATTGTTTCCTGGGAAGCTCACATGCCGACAATAGGGGCTCGGCGGAGACGCGCTTCGCGCGGCTAGCCGAGACCTAAAAAGGTGGTGTCCAGTTCTAATGGTGGCAGCGCACAACCGGTACAGGTGGGTAAGGTATACATACCAAAGGATCTGGTACAGAATTATCAGAGGGGTGAGGATATTTATGCGTGGTTCAGAGCGTATGAACTTGCCTTAAAGATGAATGAGGTGCCTGAGAAGAATTGGGGAGCAGGATTGTGGAAGCATTTTGAGGCCTCTGGGAGGGATGTTTTGGCACCCTTGGAAGCAAAGGATGCTTTATCCTACTCCGCCATGAAGGAGGCTTTGTGCCTCAGGTATGGGCTCACTGCTGAACAGTACCGCCAGAAGTTTAGGAACTTCAAGAAGCTTGATTCAAGTACTTGGGTGAAGTGTGTGAGTATGTACACGCCGTGCACTGGAAGGTTGGATGAAGGGCAGCAAAGTTACTGATTATGTGGGGTTGTGTCACTTGATTAGTAGGGAGCACTTAAGTAGTTTATGTGTCCCAGAGCTGCGCCAGCATCTTTTGGATAGCAAGTTAACTGATCCCAGTGAGCTTGCTAAAGAGGCGGACCGGTGGACTAGCACCAGGGTCCACAAGGGGGTGGTAAGTACCCCAGCCAAAGGTGGACAGGGTCCCCAGCAGAAGAGTGGGGGGGACACGGGTAATCAAAAGGAGTCTTCTAAAGGGCCCCAAAGTAGTTCCCAGGAGAAGGTGTCTCAACCCCCCAAGCCTAAGAAGTCCTGGCCCCATAAGGGCCCGCAGGACAAGAAGACCCTCACTTGCTATGCATGTAGGGAGGTGGGGCACATTGCTCCAAACTGTCCAAAGAAGAAATCTGCACCCACTGGTGCTCCAGCTCCAGCTCCAGCTCCGGCGTTAGCCAGTGTAGCTTTGGGAGGGGATTTGATTTCTAGTGGGGAGGAGGGGTTAGCCTTGATGACCCTTGTCTCTCTAGGAGACCAAGAGATGGCCCAGGAAACCTTGCTGTCCCAAAACACTAAGAAATACGGGCAGAAGGTGACCATCAATGGACAGGAGGTGGAGGCTCTGACAGACACAGGGGCCAGCGTGACATCTGTCAGGTGTCGGTGGGTGTCTGAAGAGCAAATTGTTCCCAAGGTACTCCGGCCTGTGGTGGCAGCTGACAGTTCAGTGCGCTACTGCTAGTTGGCAAAAGTTCCATTTGAATAGGGAGGAGTCTCCGGTATTTTGGAGATGGTTGTAAGTGATGCCTTGCCTGTAGATTGTCTATTAGGTAATGACCTGGAGAGCTCCCCCTGGAAAGAGGTGGAGCACAGGACTCACTTGGAGATGTTGGGTTTGCCTGCGTGGATCTGTGTGTCCACCCGTGCAATGACAGCCAGAGAGGGCGGTCTAGCAGCACTGGAGCCTGGAACAATGGCCCAGGAACCTGCCAAGAGAAGAAGGGGTAGAGGGCGCGGGAAACCAGCCCCCACTGTTCCCACGGTCCAGGAGGAGGCAGACCCAGAGGGGGATGCCCTGGAACCTACAGGGGAGCAGGTGGCCGAACTAGAGGAATTGCCTGAGCTGTCCCAGTGGCAGCAAGAGGGTGGTCCCTCCAGGGAGGAATTCTGCCAGGCTCAGAAGGAGTGCCCTTCTCTCATTGGTGTGCGGCAGCAGGCTGCCGACCAGGCCGCAGGCCTGGGGTCCAAGGAGCATTTGATCTACTGGGAGGATGACTTACTTTATAGTGAGCCTAAGTTCGCTGAGCCCGGTGCAGCCCGTGTGCTGGTGATACCGGAGCGCTTCAGGAACTTCCTACTGGGTCTGGCTCATGACGTGCCTCTCGCAGGACATCTGGGGCAAGACAAGACCTATCACAGGCTTGTCACCCATTTCTACTGGCCCCAGATGAAGACACACGTCTCTGCCTTTTGTAAATCTTGCCAGACTTGTCAGGCCAGTGGCAAGAGCGGAGGGAAGCGCGTGGCCCCCCTCCAACCCTTTCCCGTGGTGAGCACCCCTTTTGAGCGGGTGGGCATTGACATCGTGGGGCCCCTGGATCCCAAGACAGCCCTAGGCAACAGGTTTATCCTGGTCTTGGTAGACCATGCCACTCGGTACCCGGAAGCCCTCCCGCTCAGGACAGTCACCGCCCCAGTGGTGGGCCGTGCCCTGATGGGGATCTTTTCCCGTGTGGGATTTCCCAGGGAGGTCGTCTCAGACAGAGGGACAAACTTCATTTCTAAGTATATGAAGTCCCTGTGGAGTGAGTGTGGGGTGACATACAAATTCACCACTCCGTACCACCCTCAAGGAAATGGTCTGGTTGAGAGATTCAACCGCACCTTGAAGGGCATGATTATGGGCCTGGAAGAGCCCATGAGGCGGAAATGGGATGTCTTGTTGCCATGCCTGTTGTTTGCCTACAGGGAGGTGCCTCAGAAATCCTTAGGGTTCAGTCCCTTTGAGTTGCTGTATGGCCACCCTGTCAGAGGGCCTCTGGCTCTGGTGAAAGAGGGGTGGGAGAAATCCCGTGGGAAAACCCCTCAGGATGTGTTCAGCTACGTGCTGGCCATTCGCAACCAGACCAAGCGCTTCAGGAAGCTCGCTCAAGAGAACCTGGAGGCTAGCCAGGAGGAAATGAAGAGGTGGTATGACCAGAACACTTCTCTGGTTGAGTTCCACCCTGGTCAGAAAGTGTGGGTGATGGCGCCAGTGGAGCCTTGTGCGCTCCGTGACAAGTGGTCTGGGCCCTATGAGGTGGTGGAGCGCAAGAGCGAGGTTACCTATTTGGTTAACCTGAAGACTCCCAGGCAGCCCCTGAGAGTGCTACATGTGAACCGCCTCAAACCCCACTTTGAGAGGACTGAAGTAACTATGCTCATGGCTACAGATGTTGGAGGGGAGGAGGATAGTGATCCTCTCCCTGACCTCCTGGCAATCAAGGAGCAAGATGGGTCAGTGGATGGTGTGGTCCTCTCCCCCACCCTGACCCCAGAACAGCAGGAGGACTGTCGCCAAGTCTTGGGTCAGTTCGCCCCACTGTTCTCCCTGACCCCAGGTGTCACCAAGTGGTGCGTCCACGACATGGACAGTGGAGACAGCATGCCTGTGAAACAGAAGTTTTACAGGGTGGCTGACAAGGTCAGAGCTAGCATCAAGGAAGAAGTTTCCAAGATGTTGGCGCTTGGGGTTATTGAGCCCTCCAGCAGCCCCTGGGCCAGCCCAGTGGTCTTAGTGCCTAAGAAAGCTGCTACCCCCGGTGGCACCCCAGAACTTCGGTTCTGTGTGGACTACCGTGGGCTCAATGCGGTCACCAAGACTGACGCGCACCCCATCCCCAGAGCTGATGAGCTGGTGGATCGGTTGGGAGCTGCCCAGTACCTGAGCACTTTTGATTTGACTTCAGGGTACTGGCAGATTGCCTTAACTGACGGGGCAAAGGAGAGGTCAGCATTTTCAACACCAGAGGGGCACTTCCAGTTCCGTGTCATGCCCTTTGGGTTGAAAAATGCTCCCGCCACATTTCAGAGATTGGTCAACCAGGTACTGGCAGGGCTGGAGCAATTCAGCGCCGCCTACCTGGATGACATTGCTGTGTTCAGCTCCACTTGGGAGGAACACCTGCAACACCTCACTGAAGTGTTGAAGGCGCTGCAGAAGGCAGGCCTCACTATCAAGGCCAGTAAATGCCAGATAGGGCAGGGATCTGTGGTGTACTTGGGACACCAGGTGGGGAGCGGCAAGGTGGCGCCCCTACAGGCAAAAATTGATACCATTCTGGCTTGGGAACCCCCCAAGACCCAGACTGAGGTGAGAGCCTTTCTAGGTCTCACCGGGTATTACAGACGGTTTGTCCAAGGCTATGGCACCATTGTGGCCCCTTTGACAGAGCTGACATCTAGGAATCAGCCCAGGAAAGTGAATTGGACTGAGGCCTGTCAAACTGCTTTTGACACCCTCAAAACTGCCATGTGCACAGCACCGGTGCTTAAGGCACCTGACTTTTCCAGTGAGTTCATTGTGCAAACTGACGCTTCAGAGCAAGGCGTGGGAGCAGTACTCTCACAGATCAATGATGAGGGAGGAGATCAACCAGTGGCTTTCATTAGCCGGAGGCTAATCCCCAGGGAACAGAAATGGAGTGCCATTGAAAGAGAAGCTTTCGCTGTGGTCTGGGCTCTGAAGAAGCTGAGGCCCTACCTGTTTGGGACTCACTTCCGTGTTCAGACCGACCACAGGCCCCTCAGATGGTTAATGCAGATGAGGGGTGAGAATCCAAAATTGTTGAGGTGGTCCATTTCCCTACAGGGGATGGACTTTACGGTGGAGCACCGCCCTGGTACAGAACACGCCAATGCTGACGGTCTGTCCAGATTCTTCCGCCTTAGTGATGAGGACTCCCAAGAGGTTGGGTAGTTCTCCCCACTTTCAGCTGGAGGGGACACGTGTTAGACCTGACACCTTTTGGCGTGGTTCTTCCCCCATCTTTTTGCCTCTGACTCATGTGTTTTGATGCTGTGCTGGATTTCGTTTTTGCTGATTTAGATGCTTTGGACACTCTGCCACTGCTGATCAGTGTCAGAGTGTAAGTGCTCCCTCTGTACATTGTGATATTGATTGAATATACCTGATTGGCATATTTGTATCACCACGAAGTCCCTAGTAAAGTGCACTGTGTGTGCCAGGGCTGGTGATGACAGATGCTACTAGTGGGCCTGCAGCGCAGATTGCGCCACCCACATGAGTAGCTTTAAAATGGTGACTCAGGCCTGCCAGCGCAGGGCCTGTGTGCAGTCAGAGACTGCCTGTCCCCCTGGCCAGTGTCTCCACTGGCTGGGCCTAACCCTTCCCTGTCTGTGCACATCAGTCACCCCTATGGAAGGCTCAAGGTACCCCCCTGGGCAGGGTGCAGTGTATGGATAAGGTAGAGCATGTACTAGGGCAGGTCACATGCTCTGGTAGTGGGCTGCAGCCATCTTATGTGCTCACTGCTGTAAGGCTATCTTGCTCCATAGAGTAACATGGAGGAGGCTGGGCCCATGTGATACAAGCCTATCTTCCCATAGGAACAAGATGGGACATAAGTGAAAGATATCCCTGAACTCAGAATTTAATGACACATCTTTTAGTGAAGGGTGTTTTTAACTCCTGTGTTGGAGAATAGCACTTTTAGAAAGTGGCTGTTCTCTTGTCTAAACCTTTCTGTGTGCCTGGGTTTATGGAATGCCTGCCTGGTCTGGATGTGACAGGGGGGGGCTGCAGAGCCCCCGGAGGAGAGGGTCGGAGCCAGCCCGGGGATGAAAGGGCACATCTGCTGCCCGGGAGGTGGGAGAAAGAAAGGCCTGATAAGTGCTGGGCTGTGCCTGCCTGCCTCCCCCATGCTAGCTCCCTCCTGCCGGCCAACTGACACCTCTGGCCCTGAAGCTGACAGGAAGAAGAAAACCAGAGACACCTCAGTGCTCCGCAACCCCCAGAACTGGTTTAGACTGGACTCAGGGCTGCGTGCACAAAGACTTCAAAGACTTTGAGGGGTATAAGGGAAGGACCCCTGACTACAGAAAGTTAGATTCTGAAATTCTGCAAGCAAGAAGGAACCTTTGCTGGAAGGAGGACAGCTAGAGAACTAAAGGAAGACTGCCTTGCTGTGTGCTCTAAGGGCTGACCTGTTCTGCTGTCTAACTGGAGGCTAAGGAGGAGAAAGGGACTTTGCTGTGTGCTGTGACCCTGCCTACTTGAAACTGCCAAGACTCTGCTGTGTGCTGTGTCTACAATCTTGAATCTCCAAGGGCCTGAGAAGAGCTGGCCCCCTGTCTGCAACCCAGGGACATAAAGGTTGCCCAAGGACTACAAGACCCTGCTGTGCCCCCCCCTGAAGCTGCTGTGTGGCGAGGAGAACGTGAAACCCTGTAGTCTGCCTGCCCAGCGCGTGGGCTGCTCTCTCTCATCTGCTTGAGAGCGCCGCGCTGACCCAGCCTGCTGAGGGGCCAAGATCGGCGTGTTCATCGACACGCGTGTGTGTGGGGCAGCCCGGAGACTTGTGGGCCTTCCCAGTGCAAGGCGCACTGAAAACGGCTGTGAGCTGTGTCACCACCGCGGCCTGGGGGCCAGGAATACCCCCCCAAGATCGCCGATCGTGGGGAGCTGAGGCACCAAAGAACGAAGGCGCCGCGCTACCATTGGTGGAAGGAGCCGAGCCCCCTCACTAACGCCGCGTCGGGATTGGCCCGTGCGGCGCAGCGTCATCAGTAGTGGTGGGCCGTGATTTGCCTAACGAGCGGAGCGTCATCGGTTGCCTGTCCCGGGAGCCGCTCTGCCAGTGGCTGACTCCCGGGTGTAAGGGGGCTCGTCTGGAGAGCCGCGACGGTATTGGCTGCCTCGACTGAAGCTGCCGAGGAGCCGAGAGATCACCGCCGGGACCGAGGAAGACGGAGCAGACCTCGCCGAGGGATCTTACCGAGTGCTCCAGCCCCTGGCCTGCCGTCTCTGCTCCCCGCTGCTCTCTGACGGACCAAGAGAGGCGGAGAGCGTCTTGAGACCGGCCGGGCTGGAGCGCTAGTGAGCGTTTCCCCCGCGAGGTGCGCCGGGGGGCCCAAAACGACACCGAGCCCAAGAGAAGGAGTCCCCCTTCCCCCCAGCATCCGGGTGAGACGCGCAGGAAGCGCTTAGAGTCCCTGACACCAGGGGCTCGTTGTAGGGGCCTATTTTTTTAACGCTGGCATTGTTTACCCTGCTCTTGGGAGAGCGCTTGATTAGGAATCAGTGGCCATATTCTTAACTACTGATTTAAGGGACTTGAGACTATACATGTTTTTGCATAAGAACTTCCTATTTACAAGCACCATTATTAAGATTAAGTGCAACCCGTAAAGATAAAATGCAACAGCTTTCTAAAGAAGTGTTTATCATGCAACTGCTTTAATTACTTGCTGAAACTAGATAAAGTTATATATTTTTATAAAATATACTTACCTGTGTGGTCTCAGTTTGTGGTGGATTGGGGATTATTGTTGTGTTAAGTGCAAATGTTATCCACATTGCCTCTGTTTAGCCTAGACTGCTCGCGCCATGCTACCTAGAGGGTGAGCAGGGGTTATCTCAGAGGGTTATTCCTTCACCCTGACTAGAAGCAAGGGTCCCTACTTGGCCTAAGGTACTTACCTCTGCCAACCAGAGACCCCCAGTTCTAACAATTACTTTACGGATTACTTTGGTAATCCCAGGACTAGATCTAAGATTCAGTCCTGGGGTCTGAGCTGAAACCAGATTAGCAAAAACGTTTTAGTTACTGTGCAGAATTTTTAGGAAAATAAAGCTGTTTTAAAAGTTCACACTTAGAAACTTTTCAAGGTAAATCTGACAATGTTATTCAATGGGAGGAAATTCAGTTTCCAGGTAAAGTACGATCGCGTTACTTTTGTAACCCAGCACTAGTCTCCTAGGGCCAGCACTGGGGGCTTAACTCAAAGCAGGTAGGTAATTGCGTTTCAGTATTTCGTACAATTTTTAAAGAATATTTGCAGTGTTCAAAAGTAGACACTTAGAAGAAATTTCATAGAAAAGCAGACAATGGGTTTCTATGGAGAAAATACAGGATACTAGTGAACCCGCTAGGGATTACTTTTGCGGTTCAGTACTAGGCTGAAAGGTACAGTACTGGCTTCTCCCCTGGTCACAGGTGAGTACTTTCGGATTCGGACTTGGGCTAATTTTATAGGAATATTTTCAGTTTTCAAAACTTCACACTTAAAACATTTTCGAGTCAAAATGGGTCAATGTTATCCAATGGCAGGTAGGTAAATTACCGGCCTCCAGGTGAGTACTTGGTTGGTGAAGGTAAGGTTCTGGGCACAGACTCAGGGGTCCCCAAGGGTCAGGTAAGTACAGTTGGTACACCCTCAGCGGAACAGGGGCGGCCGGGTGCAGAGGTAGTTAGGCCCAATGTTAGTTAATGAGAGGCAGGGGGCCTTCGGTTGGTGGCTGCTAGCTAGCAGGCCACGCGGCTGTGGGAGCTGGGCTCCTGGTCACTTGCTCAGGGCAAGGGGGGAAGTAGATTAGGGCAAAGAGGTCACAGCCAGCGGCACTCGGGCGGCTGGGTACAGGGTGCTTTTGAGCCGCCAGGCGCTCAATGTTATCCAATGAGGATCTTGAAAAAGGGAAAAAGGCTGCAGGCTCAGGACGGAGACTCTCCAGGGGCGACCAGCACTTCGAGAGGTAAGTTGGGATCTTGGAGCACAGGTAGGTACCCCAAAGGGAGGCACAGGGGGCTGGAGGGCACCGGGTGCAGGGTGTCTTTGGGTGTCGGAAAAGCTTACCCGTGGCTAGTCGCGGTTGGAGGGGGGGGCCCTGATTCTGAGTCTGCAGGCGTAGGCTGGTTCGTCGAGGAGGGCCTTTGGGCACTGGACTTCGGGTCCCAGTCGCCGTGGGACGTCCTCGTGGTCTTGGTTCGGGTTCGGCTTTTGCAGAGTGGGCTGGTCCGGAGCTTCCTGGCTGGCACCAGGTGGGTTGTTGCAGCAGAGCCAATCTTCGAGAGGGTCAAGGCAGGCGGGTCCTCTTGGTGTCCCAAGGTTGCTGTCCGCGGAGGTCACCGGGATTAGGCAGGAGCAGGTTCCAGGATCAACAGGCCGGTAGGGCTGGGGCCAAGTCAGGTGTTGTTGTCCTATTGTTAGCAGCTGCGCGGCGGGTCTTCTTCTTCTTCTTGATCTTCTTTCTTCTTTTTGGTATCGGGATCTGAGGAAGGAAGGTTCAGGGAGCCCCTAAATACTCCTTTTGAGTTTTTCAGGGAGCCCCATGATCATACCTTTCAATGTCTTGTTGAATCTTTCTACAAGACCATTGGTTTGTGGGTGGTATGGGGTAGTGAACTTGTACTGCACCCCATAATCCTTCCACATGTGCTTCAGGTAAGCAGACATGAAGTTGGTACCTCTGTCTGAAACCACCTCCTTAGAAAACCCCACCTTGGTGAAGACACCTAGGAGGGCCTTGGCTACTGCAGGAGCTGTAGTAACCCTAAGGGGTATTGCCTCAGGGTACCTAGTAGCATGATCCACTACTACTAGAATTAACTTGTTCCCTGAGGCTTTGGGAGGTTCAAGTGGACCCACAATGTCCACACCTACACTTTCAAAGGGCACCCCCACCACTGGCAGTGGTATCAGGGGGGCCTTTGGCTTGCCACCTGTTTTGCCACTGGCCCGACAGTTAACACAGGAGCTCACAAACTCCTTCACTTTTTGGTTCATCTGGGGCCAGTAAAAGTGGCTAACCAACCTTTCCCAAGTTTTGGTTTGCCCCAGGTGTCCAGCTAGGGGATGTCATGAGCCAAAGTTAGGAGGAACTCCCTGTACTTCTGGGGCACTACCACTCTCCTGGTGGCTCCAGGATTGGGGTTTCTTGCCTCAGCATACAGTAATCCCTCTTCCCAATAAGCTCTGTGGGTACCACTGACATCTCCCTTGGCTTCTGCAGCTGCTTGCTGCCTCAGGCTTTCAAGAGTGGGGCAGTCTCGCTGACCCTGGCACAGCTCTTCCCTAGTGGGTCCCCCTGGGCCCAGGAGTCCAGCCTTTTAAGGCTCAAGCTCCATAGGCTCAATTCCCTCTAGGGTTTCCAAGTCCTCTCCCTGAGGAGAGGGGTCCCGAGAGGCTGGCTGTGTAGAAGCTGGTTCCCCAGTCTCCTTGCTTTTTCTCTTGGTTGGTTGGGCCATACTTTCAGGCTCCAACCCCACTTGTTCATCCTTCTTTTTGCTCTGTGCTCTGGTTTGGACACACCCCAGTCTAGGGATACCCAGCATGGCTGCATGGGTTACTTGCTCAACTTCAGCCCAGGTTGAGGTCTCCAGGTCATTTCCTAGCAGACAGTCCGCTGACAATTGTGGTGAGACCACTACTAGTTTCAGGCCAGTAACCTCCCCCACCCTAATGTCACCATAGCTAGGGGGCGTTGGGTGGTAATGCTGTCAGCATTGGTGACTGGGTGTTTTCCCAACCAGGTATTGCTCTGTGGAAACCAGCTTTTCTTTTACCATAGTGATGCTGGCACCTGTATCCCTCAGGGGTTCTACTCTAGTTCCATTGATGGAGGGGTATTGCAGATATTTGTTACAGTTGGGTGGCCACCCAGCCACACTGGCAACCTCCATATTCCCCAAGGAGACTAGGATAGCTTGAGTGTATTCCCAGATTTGCTCTGGGCACTCCTCTGATCCCATCTGTAGATTTACTGTCCCTGGAGTAGCTGGAATGGGTGCCGTAGGGGCTTTGTTGTAGGAGCAGTTCTTGTCTACTGTCCCAACTTCTTACAGTTGTTACAATAGGCCTTGTTAGGATCAAAGTTTCTTCCCCTATAGGGCTGAGGCACATAGGGAGTAGAATGGGACCCATCCACCTGAACAGGTATTTATGGCCCTTTGGAAGACTCAGGCTTTTTATCTGGGGGATTCTCGCCACCTTTCCCCTGGGGGGGGGAGGGGGCTGTGACCACTTTCTTTTGGTCACCCCCAGTGGCTGTCCATGTCACCCTTGTCTTGACCCAGTGGTCTGCCTTCTTTCCCAATTCTTGGGGAGAAATCAGACCTAGGTCTACCAAATGCTGATGCAACTTTTCATTTGTGCAATTACTCAAAATGTGTTCCTTTATAAACAAATTATACAATCCAGTAAAGTCATGCACATTTTGTCCAGTTAACACTCTTCGAGAGGGTCAAGGCAGGCAGGTTCTCTTGCTGTCCCAAGGTTGCTGTCCACGGAGGTCGGCGGGATTAGGCAGGAGCAGGTTCCAGGATCAACAGGCCGGTAGGGCTGGGGCCAAGTCAGTGGTTGTTGTCCTGTTGTTAGCAACTGTGCGGCGGGTCTTCTTCTTCTTGATCTTCTTTCTTCTTTTTGGTATTGGGATCTGAGGAAGGAAGGTTCAGGGAGCCCCTAAATACTAAATTTAGGGGCGTTACAGGTAGGGCAAGGGCTAGGACCAATGGGTCCCTGTCCTGGGGTGAGGACACCCCCTAGCCTGCTCCTCTCCTGTGGGAGGGGGCAGGAGCCTAGGTGGGATTGGGCAGGGCTCCCCATCTGCAAGATGGCCGTAACCCGGGGTCGTGCTTCACCTCGCTTCCTCCACCTGAGGGGTGGAGTTGACAAAGGTTGGCACACCCTCCTTCCTGACGTAGTTTTTCCTGCCAGTCTTCCTGCTAGATTGGGGGTAGAACGGGTGGGGGGCCAGTTGCTGGGTAGAGCAAATGGCCTGGGGAAGGAGACATAGCACCTCACACAGGATGTGCATTGTTGCAGGCCCAGGAGAGCGGGGGGCTCTCCACCCAGGGGTCCAGCAACATTTCTGCTGTGTGGCAGCCTCTGCAGCCACTCAGCCCAGTCGTGGATTGTAGGTTCGGGTTTTGGAGGGCATCTCTCATGCATTTTACATTAAATCCCACACTGGCATCAGTGTGGGTTTAATGTGCTGAGAAGTTTGGTACCAAACTTGACAGTCTTCAGTGAAGCCATTATGGTGCTGTGGAGTTCATAAATGACAACCTCCTAGTACCATATACTCTTAAATGGCAACACTGCACTTACAGTGCCGAGGAATGGCCCTGGGTACTGTAGGGGCACAGGGCTCATGCACCTGTGCCCTCACCTCTGGCATAGGGCACCCAGCTAGAGGGGTGACCGAAGTATGCCAGGGCAGTGGGTTCTGTGGGCATGGCACACAGGGATGTGTGCCATGTCGACTCTAGTTTTAGTTCTGTACTTAGGCATTCATCCTGCAAACGCAGTGTGTGGGTGCCAGGGTACAGGGCCCCTGAGGGTGGCACAATAAGTGCTGCAGCCCTCAGGAGTCTTCTCTGGTCACCATGCCCTGGGTACCTAGGGTACCATTTACTAGGGGCTGACAGGTGGCCAGAGATGCCAATTGGGTATTTTGTTTCAGCATAGCTTTTCTTTTTAGGGAAGGAACACAGGCCCTGGGTACCTGATTGGCAGGGACCCAGGGCTCACTCAGTCAAAGTACATCAGCAGTTCAGAAAAAAAGTGGGGGCATACCAAGGCAAGAAAGATGGCACTTTCTCACAATCAGTCTATACATATGGCTGTTCTTCAATCAAACCACTGAACTGCTGCCTGAATAATTTACCAAAAGTCTCTCTTTGGACACGTGCGAAATCTTTGAAAATCTATTCTGTCTATGCTTTGCTACAGCCAACAGTCAAGAGCAAAAGGTTTCACTCTACAATCTCATCATAATATTGGCTGAAAGAGATGAAGTCTAGTGGTTGATTTCCAATGAATGCGCCCTAGCCGACCATTTTTTGTGATACTTGACAAATCATTGGATTGTTTATTTATCATGTATTAAATATAATCAGACACATTTCAAACAGAACTGTTGCAAATGGTTTATTTGGTTGAGGGCATGATCTGAAGGGGTATCTCTGGTGCAGAAGAACACTTTGTACAGTGCAATGATGGGGCTGGCACTAGATGTGTTTGGGTAGTCATCAAAAGTGATTTCCTCTGCCATGCCTACCACATGGCCTACATGAAGAGTACTGTGGCATGCTTCCTAAGAATGTGCTTACCATTCCCAATGGCACAAACAGAGGCATTGGTGAGTAGGCATGAAATTAGTAAAACCGGGAATTTACTTAGTCAGTGAGGTTCCTCTTCACTTAAGACTGAAAGGGTTTCCAGATTACCTCATGGTCCCTGAATACCATTGAATCTTTACTGCATGCCCATGTGACGAATGCCAGTTCCAAGTGACATATGGTACCGTACATGCAAGTTGATAGTTCTAACAATACTATGCATGTGCATTAGAGAATTATGTCTCGTTTACACCCACAGTTAGTAAGATTTTTCCAGACACAAGTTAACTGCCTGGAAAAAGTTTTGTCAATCAGCCCAACTGACCTCTTCCTCCTCTCTTTAACATGATACTGTGAGTAGTTGAGCATTACATCCGACTTCTGGGTCTCTCAAAAATGTAGGTCTTGATGTACAAAATACAATTCTAAACCCTGTGATTTGAAAATAAATCACAGGGTTTGTTACATTAAATGAGCGTTTTATAATGTTAAAAAAAACTTTTGTGAGTTGGAAAAGTCTTTCTAAGTTGTAAAAAGGTTTCTGCAACTCGTTCGGAATAAATTTGGGAGGGATGCTTGAAAAGGGCGTCCCATCTTCATTACCGTAAGTGGATTCACAAACCATTGATGAAACACCAGAGCTGGAGTGGTATCTGATTCTCACTGGGGAAGCTGACTCAACAGGATAGCTTCTTCTCTGTGAATCATGCCAAGTGACATTGGGGTGAGTAGGCAGTGATCCCGTGGTCCACAGCATGCTTACTCCAATATCTTCCCAAACTGCAAAATTTTCCTTTGAAAAGCAGCCCGTATCCCTTAAAAAATATGTGCTGCTTTTCTTTTATTTTTTTAATCAGTTTAGGAATACGAATGGAAGGATGGAGGTCACCGGTCCCTTGCAGGCCACCATCACTGCTCATAGCCAATCGCATTTGCTCGCAGATAGCGATCTGCCCTGCCTGTTTGATATTCATTGGGAAGATTGTGCGACTCTCTGCCAGTGGGTATTTTGAAGTTGGCCTATTAGTACAAAGGTTGCATGACAAAATGACAAGGAGGTAGCAACAAGTCAGTGCACAATTTGCACCCAGTATTTGTGACCTACCTGTAGATCCAGCAGGCCAGTAGAATGATTATCCCGCTCCAGGTAAATACTGATACCACAAGGGACTTTGATTTATTGGGTGTTGTATTGCAGCTTCATTGTGATTTCAACACCTCAGAATAGAAGATAAGACTATACGTTTGGGGGTCTGAGTTAGAACTGTGCTTTATGAGGGGCGGGGCTTAAAATTACAGTATCTGCCATGTTAAACTTGTGCAAAATGTAGAATGACACCTACGCAAGGAGAAAACTGATTGCGCGTCAGGCCATTTCTTTCCAGTATTGGGTAAACAAAATCCTGCTTGGAGAGACGTTATTTATAAATAACCTTATTTTAAGCTCAGCTGCATCTTCTGTCTCTCTTGGCTGGGGCATGTCATCCGAAGGGACTCTGAAGATCGACCCTGAAAAAAAAAGGTTTGTTTCGAGTCCCTTGACAGCCACATATTCACCTGCTCTGTCCTGCATTCCACAGCGACCCTGCACAGGAGGTGGAGGTGACAGGCTGACGGATGAGGACCCAGGAAGACAATGGCTGCCGTGACGTCACCGCCCCTGCCCTCATTACCACCCATTGCACATCAATCAGGGAAACAAAGCTGTCGGCACAATGAAAGTCAACAACGCTTCTTGGAGCATATGCCGGGCATTCAATCCATTGCCAATCGACAACTCGAGTCGAAGTTGTGATTAAGAGAGATGACAGCAGTTTAAGAACGGGACATGTTTAAGCCGTGCATTAAACACGGATGTTAGGGGGGACATTTGCACTTGCTACATTGCAACAATAACACGCTAGAATGCGGTTGGTTTGAGTGTAAGATATGCTGCCCCACTTAATATTTCGCCATTTATGTCTTTTCAGAGACTAGCTGCGCCATTAGCTTTACACAGAAACATATATGCTACCTGGTGTGAGGCACTCCGCGAACCCGCCCTTTCACGCGCGCATATACAATCTCCTCAAATTATGCGTTGCTTCGACATACACGTAAATTTTACGGTACTTTAGTTTACATGTGTGGTAGTGGCTAATAAATGAGCTCGGAGAAAGCTCAGTTGTCATTATCTTCTGGCAGGTGGCGCTTTAGAGAGATGCACAGCACACGTCGTCTGGAATCAGCGGGACACCTTCAATTATTCCATTCCCCGAGCCCCTTTCCCGCGATTGTTGCTCATTATCTATTTTAAACCAACTGCGTTTCACTTTCATTACCATCCCTTTCAAACCCTTCCCGGTGTGGCCGTCTTCTCCTTATGCTCAGAGGGAGGCATTTGTTTTTTTCCCCACAGAAATATATCAAAGTAAGAACATATCTTTATTGAATTAGATTCCAGTTACTGTATCGCCCAAATATTACTGTGTTTGTACTTAAAATTGTTCTAAAAATACAGATGGCCTCCTTTTTTAGCCTCCGAATATCTTCTTCCACGACTGCTATCGATAATTTAGAAAGGCCATGGATAGAAAAGAACACATTATTGGCCCGTGCATTATGGCCAGGTATTGCCGAGTCCCCACCCCCTCACATACACCCCCTTTCCATCCCGTGGGCCTTGTGGGTACCAATTCCATTCTGACAGGATTCCTGGAAAACAACAGCACGCTGGACCCCTCTCAGAATGGGTTCCGCCTGGGTCACAGCACGGAGTCGGCTCTTGTAGTTGTGACCGAACATCTGAGGGTAGCCTTAGATGCCGGACGCACTTCGGCGCTGATTTTATTTGTTCTCAGCGCCGCGTTCGACACGGTATCCCACCAGATCCTGCTGCAAAGGTTGTAGGCCCATCCCTGGGCCCGGCCCAGGGATGGTTTGCCTCTTTTCTTTCTGACAGTACCTTCCAGGTGGCGCTCCCTCTTTTACCACCCTGATACATACTGTCAAACAAGGTGTTCACAGGGCTCAGCGTTGAGCCCTATGCTATTCAATCTGTATGGCCAACCGTTAGCAGCTGTGGCCAGGAGCAGAGGACTAACGGTAGTATCATATGCTGCGGTTACTCAGTTGGTAGTAGTACTCTCTGACGACTCCACGATGGATGCTCTCAAGTTCCGGAGCGACCTTGCAGCTGTTGCAGAGTGGTTGACTGCCTACTGTTTCCAGCTTAACTCCAGCAAATCTGAGGTTTTGCTGATGGGGAAAGACTCTAAGCTGTGGAGCGAGTGCTGGTGGCCTGCGACCTTGAGATGTGCACCCGCCCCAAACAGGTGGTTAAAAATCTAGGTGTATGGGAAGACTCGGCCCTCAGTTTCCAGGTCCAAACCAAAAAAGTTACGGGGACCTGCTTTGGTCTCATGCGTGGGCTCAAACCGCTGCTGGGTTTCTTTGATCCTTCCATTCGTCAAGTCATCATCCAGGCCGCCATCATGTCTAGGTTAGAAGATGCCAGTTCTCTTTACCTGGAGGTTAACAAGGCTGAAATTCTACGTCTGCAGAGGTTCAAAATGCGGCTGCTAGAACTCTCCTTGACCTTCCTAGAACTTGTTCCATGATTAACGCCATCCGCCGACCACATTGGTTGCCGATGGCTAGGCGCGTCAAGTTAAAGTCCCTCAGCATCTCCTTCAAAATTATGAATCTTTCCTCTCCAGGTATCCTGGCAAACCTGCTCTTACCCTATACACCCACTCGCCAACTTCGATCTATGGGCCAGCATCTGGCGGTTGTTGCCCGGGTGGAGAGGGTGCGTGCAGGAGGTTGTTCCTTCCGCACCCTCCCTGCTAAACTTTGGAACTCTATTCCTGTGCACATCCACAGTATGGACACCTACCTGGCATTCCGCAGGCCATTAAAATTCACCTTTTCCTTTGATTTAGGCTCTGCCTTCAGTCAGTACCCTCCTAATTCCTGCCGGTCAGCGCGGGGACGCCCCTTTGCTGGGGTAGCTGTGTGCTATACAAAACTCATAACATAACATAACATCCCCCCCCCTCACTGCCCGGGTGTGGTGTCCTGGCTCACTGATTTCATGTGGCATAACCACATAATGAGGTCAATCTTATCCCAAATTAAATCTGGGTCAGTCGCCTTTGCTCTCTTAAACTCCTTATCGTACTCCTTTCACCTCACACCCCCATATTCATCATGAGCACAGGCAATCCTATTCTGATAGCATGCCATTTGGGTGCCTAAACCGGTAAAATGCCCTGCCATGATTGCGTGATAGTTGGAGAAACCCTTTATCCACTTAATGTCTCATCAATTTTCTTTTTTGTAAGGCCAATGGCCACAATCCCTGGAATGGGCGCACTCTATACACCTTTTTGCCTCTTCTTTTTCTGACTTGTCGAGCAACAAGTCCAACATATCCACATATTCCCCTTTCCAAATTTTCTCCTTCGCTTCCTGTGAAATGTGCCTGCCCAAACACTCTCTAGGGGACCGTATCTCCCCCAAACCCAAACTTGGCAACAGTTGCGTCATACCTGCTGCTGCCACGTCTTGCCTCTTGGTGGTATCTCCTTCCGCTGCTGCTCTCTTTTTCTCAGGTTCAGGGGCACCCTTGCTTTTTTTTGCACAGCCCTGATCAGCTCCGCTGGCTGCCGCACTACTAGCCACTGATGTCCCTGAAGCTACTATCTGGACTCCCGCCTGCTTGGACCCTTCCACCTGCGCCAGTAGCTTCCTAGCCTTCTCCATAGTGTCCCTCAACCAGCAAGGCCCCACTGCTGGCTGCAGGGGTCCATGTCCCTGACTTTGACAATCACACGAGCACAGCTGCTAAGCCAGCGAATAAATCTGGGTGACTGGCCGGTCCGCCCGATGGTGCCTTACTGGGGACTAAAATTGGACTGGCCGGCTGCCCAGGGTTCCCCCCTACGAATTTCGTAGCGCTCCCTGCATCGCAAAATGCGATGCAGCCCCCGCTACGAAATTCGTTTTATTAATTACATTGTTTACTTACCTTCAACTATCCATATTCCGGATTTTAGCACACCTACCCTGCCCCTCCCCCGCCCCGCCTTTCTGCCCCACCGGAACTCCCTCCACGGGCCGCTGCTGGATCAAACATTACTAAAAACATGGCGACACTTGTTTATGTGCAGTGAAAGGTCCGTCCTAAAGGTTGAGTAGTCATCTTTAAATTTATTACTATATTTGGTTGTTACACTGGTTCTAATTATGTAAAATCTCTGCCCAGTCAGTGGTACTATGTGTAATAAACACAAAATAGTGAAGCAATACTTCCACAAAATAGACTGCAATACCTCGCATAATTTGCCTTTTTTAGACGGCTTCATTGAGTCAATATTGCCACATAATTTGGTCCTCTCCTGCCACATGCCTCCACGTGATATTGTGTGAAGTATAAATATTAAAGAAAAATGAAGCAGAACCTAATTCTAGCTCACTTTTCAAAGAAACTGTGGTGCTATAACAGAATAAGAATGCCATCACTACGTCCCCAGAACTAAAACAAGTTTTTGCAATGCATTAGGTCTCACATTTACGAAATTCTCCTAAATGCGAAACCTATTGCATTTCAAATTCTTGTTTGTCAAAGCACCCCTGTGGCGCTTCACTTCAATGTCAGCCTCCCGCTCCCCTTTCCTTAGATGAGCCATGTCTAAAGAAATTGGCAGGGCCGACATTAAAGTGAAAGCGCGGCATGGGGCTCTTTTACAAAAAAAAGAGCATGTGTTTGTCTGACAAACAATTGCTTTTTTTTATTGTTAAAGTGCCCCATGCTGCACTTTCACTTTAATGTCGGCCACACCCATTTTTTTAGACGCAGCTCATGTAAATAAAGGTGCCTGGCCGATATTGATATTGAAGTGAAAGCGCTGCACGGGGTGCTTTAAAAAAACAAGCACATATGTATATTATAATGTTCTGCCCCCAGAGGGAGAGGATATGGCTCAGTGGTCAGAGCCTACAACTCAAGAGCTGGGGACCAATGTTTGAGCCTCGATATTGGCTCAACATCCAATCACTTTACTGTAAATGCATTTTTTTTAAAAACCTTGTGGTCAGATGGAGGAAGAGAAAATAAAAGAACAAAATAAACAGACCTCGGCAAGCACTGAGGGGAGGATCTGTAGCTAAGGAGCGAGAGAGCAGCTGTTGTTGAAGGACAGCATGTCGTGGCTGCAGTAGGAGAAACTCATTAAAGAAAATAGTGCATACAGACTAAAGAAGACCCACCATGTAACAACAAAAGTAAAAGGGCCAGTCCTCATCGGAGGTTACAAATGAAGACAAGGCAGTACTAGGGAGAGACTAACAAGCCTATTAACGAATTAGAGGCCATCGTTTACGAAGGACAATGACACAAGCCAATGAAAAATATAGGCGGAGAGTCGGCGGGGCGTCAAGTCCATACTCTTAACGCAGCATGCCTCATAGAGCAGCGCATTTGCTGCCCAGGCTCAACCTAATACAATGATTACTTGCAATAGATTTTAAATAAAAATGTAATATTACAATCTCTCAAAATGCTCGCAACTTTGAAGTGATACATGGAATTCTGTAGTTCATATTTTGGGTGGCGAACCGTGAGCTGTATCTTGATCAATGCAATTGGCAGAAGCAAGTCTAAGATTTACAAAGAGTCACAAAAGTGTATCAATTTAAAATAAACACTGGTGAAGCCAATAGTTCTCTCCTTTCAGACCTATTGGCTTTGGCAGTGGTTTTTAGACATCCCTAATGTTATGAAGCATGGCCGCTGAATGAAAGAAAAAGCATTTGATACGGCAAGCCGTGTTATTTTGGAGGCGTGCGCACCACTCATTCGCGTGCCCTCAAAATGGCGAAGGCTTTTTTTCTGTTTAGTTACTGATCCAAGTTGGATCGTAAGTAAAAAAGAAAAAAAATGCAAAAGTGTTTTTTTTTTCAAAAAGAAGATGGGGAAGGAACGGGAAACTGAAGCAACACAGGTGGAGTAGCAGAAGCAACTCAGGGTTATAGGGAGGCAGAAGCAACACAGAGGGTGCAGGTGGGGAGAAGAAACAACAGCAGAGAGAGCAATGTGGAGTGGGATAGGGTGATGCAGAAGGGCAAGCAGGAAATGGGGAGAGCAGGGAGGTGGGGAGGCGAAGCAATGGGTGAGAGAAGGGCATGTGTGGTGGGAAGTAACATGTATGGTTGGACTTGGGAGGAGAAGCAATGTGTGAGACAGCAATGTACAGTGGGCCGGGGAGAAGCACACTGGTGAGCATGTAACAGCGGCGACTATGGGGTGAGCAGATGAAGCAACAGGAGCGAGAGGAGAGTGCTGGAGGGGGAAACAACATAGAATCTGTGGTGGGGAGAAGAAGCAACGAGTGAGAGAGCAACTTGAGCAGATGGGGAAAACATACACAGACGCAAGCACAATGGGAGAAGTACGCAAGTGCAATATGGAAGGGTGCTAGGACAAGAACATGGACATCAGAGAGCATCACAGAGTGCAGAAGGAGAGAAGTACACGAGGGAGACAACTTGAAAAAACATGCATTCTCATTAGGTGCTTAATCAAGAAGCAAAAAAGTAATGCTTATTAAGTAAGCAGTAGAAGCAGCCAATCAAACGTGATGGTACAGAGGCAATGCTTCATGGGAGTGACAAGCACAAGACTGACAAGCTGGGATATAAATAAGAAGCAGGCAAATGAGAGAGACAGGAAACCTAACTAATGGTGAGCAATGGGTGGGCTCCAAGCCTCAGTATGTTCTTGGTAACTCTCAAATATATCTGGCAAAAGCCAGTGTATGTGCTGTGCAGTAGGTAAGACCTAAAATGGACTCACAGACAATGTGTGGACATTTCGATAGACAGGACATTGAAAAATGTCCACCTGATGTGCAGAATCAAGTAACTGTAGTCTAGAAACCTAACAACCTGACACAATTCAAACTTCTCTTGTTAGCTATTGGGAGATTTGGGTGAATAATGGAATGCAGTTTACTTTTTTTACACTATGCCAAACCTTTTGTGTTTTTTCATCTAATATTCTTGTAAGTTGCTTTTGTTATCATGTTTTCAAGGTGAATTTTGCTTTATTCTTGGGGTGTTCATTGTTTATTTCTGTTCCTGGTGAAGAGTAACCCTCTCTATAAATATGCAGTTTTATTGGTCCTTGTTTTTTATTTAAAGTGGCTCACAACTTTGCTACTCCTAAAATGTTCTGCAACAATGCAAAGTTTATCAAAACTATTGTTTGCTCTGGCAACCTTGCATGCTGATAGGAACTTTTTATAGTGAGGGTACCTAGAATCATGATGTTTTGGGGATCTACTAGGATCCCAGGCCCTCAACGCTACCTGCTGCTCATAGCTTTGATTTCCAAGTTATAAATACAGACTACATGTTACCACAGAACACAAATAGGACAACAGGCCTGGATGAGATACTCACACCTGAGATGGGACGACTTGAGATCTCTAGGACAGAGCTACCACGATTGTGTCATTCTGACCCCAGGAGACCAGGCTGGGGAACCTGTGAGTACCTTAGGTATGTTAGTTAATGCCTTGAAACATTTGTAAGAGGATCCCGTGTTGTTGCTTTTGCTCCATGCCAAATCATTCTGACGCTCTTAAGTGCACTTAGTGCTGCTCAGCTCTTAAAGAGCAGCATATTGTGATATTCAGTCAATTGTAGATTGCAAGTTGTATCTGACATATTATTTTAAAATGCTCAAGGCCACTCAATGTGTTTGATATATATTTGCAGATATTTACATTTCTATACAAAAATGAGATGAGGAAGAAGTTATGGATCTATGTAGTTGAATACAAATAAATAAGTATTGTATAAAGGTTCTTAGGCTTACTGAATTAAAAAATGTGATTGGTAAACTTAATGCATGTGCTATTTAGGGACTCCTATTAAAATGTAACTTTATAATGTGCTTAGCAATGAAATGGACGTTCATTGTCTTTTGTATAACTGGGAATGATTCATAAGATGATATTTTCAATTGAAAATCATTGCTTTTTTTATAAATAAAGAACGAAATGTAAAAGTATTACTTCCATACCTGCCGAGCCTAGTTCAGGGCATAATGATTGCAGTGTGTGACTGTAAGATGCTCAGACCTCTGTTGTCTTCATCTGGAACCCTTCCGTCGCTGCCAAGTTTCCCAAGTCCATTCACGACTAGCTTGTCTAGTCTGTTTTTTTAAAAATATAATTCTGGAACCTCTAGTCCTAGTTTTATACTGGGGTAAATAAGACTACAAGTCCCAGACTTCTAAGAAAAAAAAACAGGACTAGCCTAACTATTTAGGCATGGACATAGGTAACTTGGCAGCTATGCTTCAAAGCTTTACTGATAAATGATGGTATTACTGCTGTTGTATTAGTTCATAGTGAATCGACTTCCAAGTCTGTCTGATGAAGGCCTGCTGGAGTATTGTGGTATTGCTAGGTCTACAGTAGGCCTGGGCGGTGAACTTCGCTCCTTTGCGGAGTTTGCGGCGTTTTCCACACTCTGCTCGGCACATGGAGTTCTGAAAAAAGTTAGGCTGGCGAGCGTGGACAATTCAACACTACTAGACCACCTCTCAGCGAGATTTTTCAACACAGGCGGTTGCGGATGGTCGATACCGCTCGCATTGAAAAACATTCCATTCACTTTGAGGAAGCTGCCGCTCGGGTAGTATGTGCTGATTTTACAGCACAGCAGAAACACCCGGCACTGAAAATCAGGGGGAACAGCGCAGCGTAGCACACTCTACTGCTTGCGGAACTCCACGTAGCAAGGCAGCTAAAGGCTCAGAGATGCATTACGCAGATACGTCTTCAGGTTGCTCGAACCTCTTTTTGGGATTGGTACCTTTCCAGACTCTTGTTTGTAACCTGACCAAGCCCTTCAAATGTATAATGGAGCTTGGTTTTCTGTTCTTGGAATCATCAGCAGTAAGTCTATTCCATACTCTGACACAGCTTCGTTGATGAATTCTCTATTGGCATTAGTCCCAGCTATGCAAGTGCTGCTGCCTTTGGGACTACAATTCCCAAACTCCTTTGCACTGCGCTGCTTCTTTCCACATCTGAAACAACCAATGTAAGAAGGTGCGGGATCAATACTAGAAGTGTTGCTTTCCTGAAGGCCCTCAGGGAAAGAACTGATTAACAAGTAAATACATTTAAACATGCCTCAAGTTGCTGATGGTGTGGAGAAAAAAGTTCTAAAATTCATACAATAATTCCCAACAAATATTCACCGCCTTTGATATCCACTCCATTCCAAATAAACTCGGATTGTGATCCTAACAACCGGCTCTGATGCATTATGAAATTCAAAGTGCTGGTCTGCCAGACGTATGTATGAAATCTGCTTCATACCCTGAGACACCTTCTTGGTGTATTCTGGAATTCCAGTGTGTATTACCCTAGCATATGCTGTTGCATTAAAAACTACAATGTCAAGCATTCTGAGTGCTGGTCTCTTTCCAAAGCTGGGAGGCCCAGAAAAGGAGATGGGTGTTTAATAACAAAATCTCATAGATGTGAATGCAAATCCTTCTGTATTTAAAAAATCACCCCCAAAGGAAATAATAAAAAGGAAGCGAAATGACCTAAACTATATAAAATGTAAAAACTTACATACTTCTGAACAAATGTTTCCACATATGCCCTTTTCTTAAAAATAAATAAGTGCAGATGTTAAAACAAATGTGTGTACGACAGTCCCTATATTCTTCAGCAATTGTAGCCAAAATATGTTTTAACAATAATATTTTAAAATCAACAATTCGCAGCAGACAGTTATAGTTCCTTATTTGGCAGTAATACCTGACTTATTTCAGAACTCAGCACAGAGAACACATATTATAATCGTGTTAAATCTTTGACAGAAATCTAACATATGTTGAAATGTCAGCACTCTCTTGTGAAAATGTGCAAAATGTTGTCGTCAGCGCCTCGCTCTATATCGCGTGTAGGTTCCAAACCAACCTATTTAAAACAATTAAAGTTTCCCTCGAGAACAATGAAGGTTAAAGTGTTCAGTAAACTCCTGCAGATGGATTTTTTTTTAGTAAAAGGCAGCATTTATTTTTTGCCAAGCGTACATTTTGTAAGTACCTTTAAACATGAATCAATTGGGCAAATGCCATACACAGTAATTATTCTCAAATATTATGCCAATACTAAACAGCTGTACTGCAGGCACGGCCCGTGCCGGGCGTTATACTGGGACGGTGACGTCAGGCATGGAAGGGTCAGGGTGGTGGGTTGTAAAATGCGGGATATGGACCATTAGAGGTAAGTACCGATAAAAATGAATAAAACGAATTTCGTTGGCCACGCAGCATCGCCAAATGTGATGCAGCGTCGGCAACGAAATTTGTTTTATCTATTTTTATCGGTACTTACCTCTAATGGTCCATATCCCGCATTTTACAACCCACCACCCTGACCCTCCCCTGCCTGACGTCACCGCCCCAGTATAACGCCCGGCAAGGGCCGTGCCTGCTGTACTGTTAATCGAATCCACGCCTTACTAATTCGGCAGGATCTCAAAATGTACCTCTGGGACTCTTCTTTGTAGACCTAAAAGTTTGCATCTCTTTGGACCTGAGAGACCTAACAACTGAACCCAATTGTTCTGATGCATCCTAGATTAATGGCCTCATAATATCCTGATGGCAATTTAAAGCCTGTGTGCGCATGCACAGTGATAATTCCCCTCCCCACCAGCTGCAGCATCTGTTTATAATGCACTCGTTTTGAGGACTGAGTAAAGAGAAGACAGCTCTTGGGGCCATCACCTACTGGCCGCGTAATAATAGGGTAATGTTTGAAAGTGATAAATGGCTTTGATAATACTGTAAGTGATGCGGGCGCGAAACACCCGTAGGGCTAAAAGGGCTTCATCCCCCCATCGTGTGTGCTAGCCCGGGCTGAGACAGCTTCCCCACACACAGAGAGAGGTCTTAAGCTGCTGTGGGCTGGCTGCTCTGGCCTCTTATGGCAGCCGCACCAGAGTATTTCACAGGTCTTTAAAAGACCATTTACTTGATAAGGAGGGTTTGCTGTTTCTTCACCCATTCCTAGAGCCCCATGTATCTCCACTGTGTCTAGTCCTTAAAGTAGCAAATTACTTTTGTGAGGGAGGGGGGCAATTCAGCAGGAGACCAATTTTGTGTGTGCAAAAGGCCACTTTATTGAAACAGGTGCATATCACAATTTATTAAACTTGACAACTGCCATCCAAAACTAAGACCTCACTATACATAAATTACCTGACCCATTGTCACCCCCACCGATCCCCACATCAAATACCCCACCCTGCAAAATACAACATAACATTCCATAACAATAATATTCCACAATCCTATACAATACAGCATTTACCAATCCTAACCTCCCATGACTTAAATCCCTACCTACCTTTGTGTAACTGTAACTAACAAACAAATAATCTAAACTTAGCCTACCTGATTACCCTTTCCCTGCTCCTGCTCACAAGCTACCAACAGTTAACTAAAAAGTACAGCCAATCCTGGTCAACTTTCAACAACCCCCCACCCAGGAAAAGGCGGGAGGGTAAGTGGAAACGCCACCTCCCCATTTTCCTGCCACCCCCTGCCTCCTAGGTTTAAACCCTGCCCCCCCTGTCTCTTGATTCAGACAACCCCTTTAGAATCTGTGCACTCCCAACAATCTGGCCAGGACTTCCTTAAGTTCTAACAAGTACAGGTCCATGCCCAGCCTGGATAAATGGACCCCGTCACCTCTGAAAAATTCCAGCGTGTCATATTTGATGTTCCTGCGATAAATCCTAGAAAACCCTAACTGGCAGCAAAAACGCACCATCTCGGTATTTAGCTTCCTCCTGGCTTTGTCCACTGCCCCTGGATTCACCGCTCCCCTCCAGACCCTATGTGGCACAAACTCCGTCCAAAGGACAGCGCACCCCGACCACTGACGCCTGATCAAGTCCATATCACGTTTCATGCTTCTCATCAATGCCAAACCTGTCTCCCTCACCTTGTCATTCTCACCGAGATGAATGACCAATACATTGGGGAACCTACCAGCCACCAAAATCCCATTCCAAACCTGTAGCAACTCTTTCCAAAGCATACCCCCTTTTCCCCTCCAACAAACGGTAAAGATTTCTTTATTAAAACCAAGGTTCTCCCCAAAATAACTGGCGCGGGTCTGGACCTGAGCCCACTTCACAAAGGAATGACCCACAATCCATATGGACATCTCCCTGGCGAGGGGACCCATCACAAAACCTGAAAAGAGAAACATGAATGAACACAGGAAAAACACATAACCGCGCTACAACAACCCGGATGCGCTGCACATATAACGCTGGTAACAGTTAGAGGACCACCTACCCAAGTTCATTATGTTCCCTCGTCTCCAACCCCAATAGCTCGCTTCAGATGCTGCCCCAATCCTAAAGGAATGCATTCCAAAACCTTTACCATCAATCCCCAGCCCGGCCAGCCCCTTCCTCAATACCGCCAGGAGCTGAGAACCTTTCACCCCCCGCCTGTCGGCATGCCTGAAAACTAACTCAAGCGTATCAGTGGTCAAGGACCTCCACCTCCAGCCCCACCTGTACGGGCAAGTCAGCAACTGTGCGGCAGCCTGCAAAGAAACCCATCTTCCCCACCCCTCTGATCCGTCTTAGATTTCTTAAGCCATAAGCGGAACATATCCCCGCTAAGGGAGACTTCACTCCATAACAGCCCCTCCTCCCTTTTTGAATCCAACAGTTCAGACACACAAAAGGCCCCAAAGAACATCCACAACACCAACGTAGAGAAAAGGCAAACTTCAAACCCATCTTTGCATATCCCCGGCAAAGTCTGCAAAACCCTCTCCAGTAGCTCCCATGACAGTGGGTTCCTTACCCGAGATGCCCGGCCACACTCCCGTGCCCACACCTCCAACATGCATGTTCCTATTTCCCCAGCGGATGGTGTATAACCCCACAAAAACTTCCCAACAAAAGCAATCCCTGCCAATTTACCGGCTATTGTCACCCTTGTAAGACCCCTCTCAATCAGATCCAGAATAAACTGAATCACATCTTCCTGGCGCCGGCGAATCCCGCCACTTAGCACCAGAGCGCAAAAATCCCTCCCATGCCGTACCGTAAGCCACCTTCGTAGATTGCGCCAGAGAACCTAAAACCAGCTGCAACATCCTGTGTTGCCTACGTACCACAAATGCTGCGGCATACTGGTCGGGGTCCGCGTTCTTGGCTAGCCCATGGAATCTCTCCCACTGTGAACGAGACAAAGCATCTGTCGCACTTTGCCATCATCGCCGTTGCGCCCACGGTCACTACCAGTGACATGGCTACATCAACTGATGAATATGACACCGTGGCCTCCCACTCATCAATGGAACCATTTACAGAGCCACCTTCAGGCCATGACAAATGCTGGGTGAGGCGAAACTGCCCCTGCTCTTTCTTCGGCACCACTCCAATGGGTGACACAATAAAAATTTTTAGAGGCCAATCCTCCAAGGGTCCTGCAATGCAGCCCTCACGCACTTCCTTGTCCAATTTGTCATGTACTATATCTGGGTGCTCCTTTGCCGACCTCAAATTGTCAGCCCACCGTCTTGTTCTAGGTCCTTCGTACCCCAGTCAAAACCCCTGCAGAAACCCCAACCTCAAACGTTCTGCAGCCGCCTCGTCATTGTATCCTTGCAGGGCTACCACCAAATTGCCAACTCTAACTGGTGTACGAGACCTTTGGCCCAGGCCTCTTGGACCCTCTCCCGCCCGCGAATGGTTGCTGTTGCTGATTTCCTGGCTGAAATCCCCCTGCCTGCCATTGCTGGTTCCCCTGTTGTTGACCCTGTCACCCCCAACATTTGACCAGTGCATGTCGCCCTCCACACCCAGAGCATTTGTGGTGAAACCTGCAATACTCCAGAGTGTACAAACCTTTATTGTAGTCCCAACAGGCCCCCTTTGGTCCCACCTGTCCTCTCCCCACCCCCCCCAGCCACCTTTGGGTGGGGCACCCCTGAAAGGGCTGATAAACGAGCGGTAGCCCGCTGGCCGTAAAAATGGTCTTCCCTGACCCGACTAGACCCATCGTATGCTGACACAAGTCCATGTCCAGCTTGCCCCATTTTGCCTCTGAATCCCATGCCTTGGGCGCCCGAAACTCCTCACCATACTGTGCCCAAGCATACCCACCCCGGTAATCTGGGCCTTCCTAATTACGTCCATGTACTTAAACATGGCAACTGACCTCTCGGGGAATTTCTCACAGTACACGCTGGCATAAATAAGGAATGCCGCCGTCCAATTCTCTATTGTCAAAGGCACCTTCAGCCTTTTTGCCAACTCATATTCCTCCTCTTTGGACCCTTCCTTTGCCCTGACTTCTCTATGAAGGAGCTTAAGGATCTCTACGTATTCCCCCTTTCAGATACGCTCCTTAGTTGTCAACATTAGATGTTCGCTCAATGGTTTTGTGACCCCCATATATGGCAAACGTTTTATCTTCAACTCTTTAATTTACAATTTCGTCTTCATCTCCCCTGTCGTTGCTTCTACCGTCACTCTCTCATCCACCCCGGAAACCTTACACGCTCTCCCTGCTGACCCCTTACCTGGGTCTTCTGCCCTTGCCGACACCTTCTTGTCCGTCTCGCTACCCCTTCCCCCCGGACTCCTTACCTGCTCCCTCTGTCCACCCCTTACCCGGGTCACCTGTCCCCACACCCACATCCATCACATGGGCGCCTTTACTCAACCTACCCCCATCCCAGCATCCCCCCCCACACCCACTGACACCATGTAAGGGCCCAATCTTGCCGCCTGTTAACCTGGGGCTAATGATTCCGCTCAACGCTCCCTTGGTCTTCTCGCCGAGGGGAACAACCTGTCCTCCTAGCACGATGTCCAACCCGTGGCTCCGCTTGGCGTCGTGACACTTGAAAAACACTATGTACACCGTTACTCGCCCCCCCCTCCCTTGCCTCCTTCTTCTCTCAACTCTCCCTCCTCCATGCTATCCTCCTCATAGTCCAGTTCCTCCTCCTCAGAATCACCGGCCCTCGCAGCTGGGGTGCAGACTGCACCCTCCTATCAACACTGAAATTAACGTTCTCTGCGCTCCTCCTCCTGCAGTGTCCCCCGGACTGTTGCGGCCCAGTGGGTGTTGGGGCCGGCGAGCCCACTGTGGGCCTACTTCTGACAGCCATGACGGGATCCCCTGCCGGTACTGGGAATGCCGCACGAGGCTCAACCCTCCCTTCTCCTTGGCGCCACCGGGCTGCTCCCAGCCCAACCAAGTCTGGCACCCTACGTCGCTCCGCCGCCTGCAAAAGAAAAGCACGGTCTGGTGTGCTGGGCCCTGTTCTCTTCTCCCTGCCATCCCAGCTCCGCCTCCTACATACACCTAAGGTGCTAGCTGCCCACACCTGCCCCACCGTGCTAAGAACCACCTCCTCAACCCCATCCCCTGAATCCCCCTCCCCATCGCTCCATTCCCAGCCGGCTGCCCCCTGTGCACCCGCCCAACTCGGCCCGCCTCCTCTTCCAACGGGCCAACCCTAGCCCTACCTTCCCCCTGCCATTGGCACCTCAGGCCTGCAACCCTTCTACTACTCCCTGTGGGCCCGCCGGCCCCTCCCTCCTGCAGTCCCCCTCCAGCCTGCCACTCCCTTGGGCACCTGAAACACTCTCTGCCCAGGACTCAAAAATGTCCAGGCCGTCCCAATCCCTCTCACTGTCGTCTGATTCAAGCAACAGCAGGGAAACCCCCCTGCCCCCTCCACCTAACTCCCATCTCCGCCTCCTCCAGTCCCTCCTTGCTCAAACTCTGAGGTGACCCCCACAGCCTCCTCCCCACCCCCTCCTCGCGCTCCCATGCCTCGACCTCCCCTGCCCAGGCTGCACGTCTCCCTCCACTTCTCCGTCCGGTACGCACAGGGCCTGAGTGCCCCTCTCGCCCCTCCCCGCAGTTCTGCCTGACATGCAGGCGACAGAGCACGTTCCGCTTCCCCCCACATGCCCGCTCCCCGTTGGCAAAGCGGGGCCGCCTTTCTCCCATGCGGGCGGACGCTCCTCCTGAGACCGCGGCGGGGAGACGCTCGACGTGCTCCCCCGCTGGGTCTTTCTACCCGGCAATGCCTGCTCCTTGATCGCCTCCGGGGACGCGCCTTTCCAACCACGCTGCTCCACTGCCACTCGTCGCTCTCATCTTCTGGGGCCGCCCCATTCCCTGCTGTGCGCCCCCAACACTCTGCACACCCGGTGGGGAGCCACGAGCCTCACTCCAGAAGTAGAAGCAGCCATATGGATGAAAAACAGCCGCCTAAAACTTAATTCAGACAAAACGGAAGTGCTCATCCTAGGATCATCCCCCTCTGCCTGGGACGACTCATGGTGGCCTTTGGATCTGGGCTCCGCTCCCATACCCACAGACCACGCACGTAACCTAGGCTTCATCCTAGACTCCTCCCTCTCGATGACCAGACAAGTCAACGCCGTCTCATCCTCCTGCTTCAACGTACTCCGTATGCTCAAAAAAATCTTCCATTGGATCCCCACCGAGACAAGAAAGATTGTAACCCACGCACTGGTCACGAGTCGACTAGACTACGGAAACACCCTCTACGCCGGAATTACAGCCAAACTACAGAAAAAACTCCAACGCATCCAAAACGCATCGGCGAGACTCATTTTAGACATCCCCCGCCAAGATCACATTACCGGCCACCTGAAAGACCTCCACTGGCTTCCCGTCAACAAGAGAATTACATTCCGTCTCCTCACCCACGCACACAAGGCCCTCTACAAACTAGGACCCGAATGCCTCAACACTAGACTATCCTTCTATACACCCACCCGCCAACTAAGATCCTCCAATCAAGGCCTCGCCAAAGTCCTGCGTATCCAAAGGTCCACCATGGGAGGTAGATCCTTCTCCTACTTAGCGGCCAAGACCTGGAACTCACTCCCCACTCACCTCCGCCTCACTCAGAACCACATCTCCTTCAGGAAAGAACTTAAAACCTGGCTATTCGATAAATAATGAACCCCCTCCCCAAGCGCCTTGAGACCCTCTGGGTGAGTAGTGCGCTATACAAATTCTTGAACTTGAACTTGAACTTGAACTCCCCCACAGATAGCCCCACGGCGGCCTACTGGTGCCCCAGCCCCTCCCTTACCTCCACGAGGACCCGCGACCAATGTCGGGGCTGTGCTCCTAGTATCTGCGCAGCCCCCAAGACTCACCTTAGCTTTGCCCGCCTTCCAGGGGGGGCGAGCAGGCCGCGACGGGGCCGCCACCCCCGCCGATGCACCCCTCACGGGGTGCATGGTCGAAAAGGCGACCGGCATCAAGAGGTCCAGCCGGCCAGCCTAGCTCAAAGCCTCACCGCTTCCAAAACGGGATAGTCTTCCCCCGTCATCATACCAATGTCCACCAACAATACACTATCATCGCAATTACAGAAATATCCAAACAACACTAGGCCCTAGACAAATACCTACTCTGCGCAGCACTCCCAGCCACCAGGTCACCAAATCTAAAATAGTGGCTGGGAAAGCATGAAAAAGCCCTATATACCGTTGGGCTATTAACTCAAAATTGGGCTACAATTGGGCTAATCCCAATGTAGTCCAAAGTAACCCAAAATGGCTGCTCACCAGCCAACCCCTCCCTCTCCCAATCTGCCCGGGGGGCAGAGCTCGCTGTGCTCGGCTGCCCCCCAAATCCCCCTTGCTACCACAGCCTGAGAATGCATTTCCTGAAAAGTAACCTTAGGCTTTGTTTTTTTTGCAGTTTTATACAGCTCGAACTCCGCCCAAAAGTATTGAGGCACTTTTGTATGAGCACCAGTTACATTATAAAAGGACACAACGTTGGAAGTATTAGCCCCCCCCCCTGAAATGTGGCTCGACATTGCTAGAAGTATTAGCCCCTCCTCCCCCCGAAATATGGCTCTACACTGCTGAAAGTATTAGCTCCCCCGAAATGTGGCTGTAGTTGCGCCCCTGAGGTGATAATTGCATTGGTTACTGCTAAATTATTGGGAAGATGAGATAACTATATGGTCGCCAAGTCGTTCCTTTACACGTCATGATTGCAGTTAGTCTAGACATCGTAGCTAACTGCACACTGAATGATGGATATTATAGCACATAGCTAAACGCCATACACAAAACTGCAAGTCCTGCAGGGAACATAGTATGTTAACACCAGATAATCAAAATGTGATTTATCTCTGAGAAGCACCCACTTTTAATCATGCCTTCTCCAACTCTGAGCAAAATGTTTGATGTAATAGTATAACACAGCGGCAAAATAAAAAAAGTTACACTTTGACAGTTGAAAGAGACCTCTTCTTTCTTTGGCTTTTCGTGCTTTCAATGTGACTGCGCATTTTGTAGTGGGTCTTTGTGGTACTCTTAGTTCACATTAGGAACTGTCACCGCCATTAACGGGAAAGACCCTCTCCATGCCCGACCACTGCAGGGGCGGGGTTGTCCTGTTCTGGAGAGAAGTTATAGGACAGATCCAAGTCACTGGAAAAGAGGTGGTTGTTGATGAAATTAATGGAGTGCAATACACTTCAGTAAATAGAAGAGTTCCTTTGTGACACTGGAAAAACATGTTATGCCATAGGATGTGTACTAAATGACAACTTTTCGTCATTAGTTTTGTGGAGAATGGAATCAGCAGCTATTGTTGCAGCATTAAAGCAATCTTCACTTGAAAAAAGAAACATCCCTTGCTTTTCTGGATAGCAGGGTACAGTTCACTCTACTTCCTGTCGGTAGTTCAGACGGTGCAGGAAAAGACCGAGTGCTTGCTAGCTAATAACAAGCATTAGCATAGCCAATAGGTCTCTCCTTTGGGACCTTATAATTGGTTAGTCATGCAGCACCTTATCCTGGGTGGCCTCAGGCAATTCCAGCATGGAAAGTTGAGATGAAAAGAAAGCCAAGGCAGGCTGGAGGTATCACACTGGCACAGCGCCACGTGCAGTTACAACCTGCATGGGAGAGGGAAAGTTGAGAGGGGCAAGGAAGTTGGGTAGAGACAGGAAATGACTTAACTATGAGGGTGAGAGACAGCAGGAGGTGTTACTGGTGGACACCACGGGAATGAAAGAGCTAAGGGACAGGAAGTGGGGCAGATATCAGTGAAGATGTTGGGTTGTTTGGATGCATGTGGCAAAACAGAAACGCCAGTACTCGCGCTAGCTCACAGTTCGCGCGATGCCTTCCGTTTAAAGCCCAGCCCCAGCAATCTGGGAAGAGAGCACAGTAACCCGGTGCTATGGTCCACCTATAAATACATGTAACTCACTTTAAATTTAAACGAGTGATAAAATATGAAGGCAAGCTTGTAATTTTGAAAGTGGTTCAATACCTGAAATGGTTAATTATCGGGAGGAAAGATGTGGACTCCTGAATGGTTCCACAAAGGAGGAGTGCAATAAGTAAAAAGAAGGATGGAACATGCCAATATCTGCAAGCCAGATATGAGATGGAATCGCCACGTGGGCACACAATTCGTACGATCAATGACTGGGTCTCATAAGGTACTAAAAGACCTAACAAAGAAAAACAACACAGGGATCCCCTTACGATAACAGCAAGATAAAAAGCTAAACT
The DNA here is from genome assembly GCF_964261635.1 of Lissotriton helveticus. Lineage (NCBI taxonomy): Eukaryota > Metazoa > Chordata > Amphibia > Caudata > Salamandridae > Lissotriton > Lissotriton helveticus. The sequence continues at coordinate 748,237,295 of NC_136069.1, read as the reverse complement.
GACATGTACATATATAAAAACACACATGCAAACAAAGGGTCTCACTACAAACGATATGACATAAAGAATAAAAGAAGGCGTTCATGCTAAAATATACACATTAGCTAATTCTAATCTCAACAATAGGCGGCACACTCGGCATATTCAGAAATATGGAGCTGGTATGGGCACGAACGGTGACTACAAACACAACACCAAGGGAGGGCCCCATATCACCTAACGGTGTTTAGCATTTGCCATGAGGGATGGATTATCAGAAAGGCAGATACGAACGTGAGTAACATTAATCATGGATATCCTCCGCAGAGCCCCGCCACGCGGAATTACAACGGGGGTGAGATCAATATACGCACAAAGACTCCCCAGGATAACAACATCCCCTGTCAAACCCAAAAAAAGCAAAATAGGTCTATGAATGACAATGGGATCGGTTGCGGGTTTACCTCAAAAGGGGCACTGGTGTTCCGTGCACAACATCTAGGGTCCGAATATCCTATTGGTCCTCATGCCGGGGGCGGTTGGCGGATAAGAATTGTGGAAGCGTAACCGGAGAGGGGTTTAAATAAGCCCCAGCCCGCGTGATGGAGCCTAGCCCGGGTAGCAAAGAAAGAACAAGTCATTGCCCAAAGAAACGAGAGGTGCGTGTTTTGAATTATCGCGCCTGTGTCTGGGCACGATAATTCAAAACAGATGTCACCCGTGCGGGTAACCGCAAGCAATAGGTCATGGGCGGAGCAAAGGCAGGACATGCACCCGCCTTTGTCCAGTTGGGTGCTGTCTTTCTTAGAAAGACGCACGCAAAGCCCAATAGCCTGTGCAAAAAACAAAAACACACGCACGAGCGTGTGGTGATCTTGGTGAGATTTCTGAAGCCCCTTACAAGAAGTCTTGCCAGAGCAGGGCATATGCGCTGCTACAGGCTCGACCTAAAAATAACAAGCAGCAGCAAGCGGAGGTGGTGATGGGGAGATGGTATGGGGAGATTAAGTGAACTAAGCAAGCAGTGAGGGGCACTGAAGCTGAACATGCACAGAAGACTGGTAGACAGTGTAACACGAGCAGGAAATAAAGAAAAAATAGTCCCACAAAATGAACACATAACCACCCAATCATAAAGCTATCAGTTGTTGGGCAGTGCTCCGTGGGAGTAAATAAAACAAAAAAACGTAGGAAACAAAGAGGAAGGATTCACCACTAGCAAGTAAGTATTTTTAAAGGATTATCAAAGGGCGAATAAAAAGGCAATGGGCAAGCTGTAAGCCCATAAAGAATAGTGCAGTGCAAAGTGTATGCAAAATGCCTTAAAGAGCCAGCACAAGTACTGCCTAGGCTTGACCTAAATAGGTTGCAAGGTGGGGGGTTGGCGTTAAGGCATTATTGGGAAGGTAGAGGGGTGGGGGGACCCAGGATTGCTAGTGAGAACCATCACGATGCCTAGTGCTTCATTTGAGTCAGTGATTTTAAAGAGTTTGTCTCTGGTATTCATTTGTCGGAACCAGAACTTAGTTTCCATCATCGGACCTTGATTTAAAGTAAGAAAAACATATGCATAAAGGGGTAAAGAAAGAGGAAGAAAGAGAAGGGAAAATAGTGACAAGGAGAGAAAGCAGATAAGAGAAGGAACCTGCAAAGATGACATAATGAGACATAAAGTCTAGATTTGTGGATGAAGGAGGCATGCGTTAAGAATAGGCTGCCATGGTATTTGGCAACTCTGGGATAGCTGATGGTGTGCCCCTAAGAAAAACTTTAGGTCTCTGAACTTATTTGTTTACCAATTAGGTAGTGACAATATCATGAAAAGTAATTCTCTCAGCAAAATCCTGAAAAGTAATTTTATAAGCACAAAGATTTCCAAGCTCTACTACCACCCTTGTTCACTTGCTTCTCTACATAGTTGTGTCTTGTGGGAGTTGTATCGTGGGTGCTAGATAAACCGCCAGAGACCGCATTCGGGGGACTTCTTTGCTGTTCCAATAAATGCATTAATATCTAGTGTGTATTTCCAAAGGAGCGTCTACTCTAACATTAGGAATTCTATTTTTATGGTTTCTTTTTAACAATAAAATATTGGAAGATTACAATATATCAATACTTTGCCTAAACAGACCGTTATCAATTTACAACATTAATTCATTAAATAAATTCACATTGCCCCTCTATTATAGTCTTATCGTTCACTCCCGAGGGCTATATTGGTTGTTAAAGGCCCTAAACCTGCATTGGGGGACTTTACTGAGGGAGAAGGCCTTTAACAACCAGTATAGCCAGAGGCAGAAGTGATGTAAGGCTATTAGAACATTCCACCCACTAAGGGTAGAATGTTCCAACTTAAACAGGGAGAAACATGAGGACAAGCATTGGACTGCTGGAGCTCTGGTGCTTATACCAGCCATTATAAGCCCAGAGCTACTCCATTGTATTAAATGGAGCTCTCAACATTCCAATGTTCTAATTTATTTTGCCCCATGCACTCATGTGCCACTGTTAAGACATTTGCAAAGCATTCATATTGCACATCTGTTTTGACCTACAACCAGTGGCGGCTCACAGAAGGAGTGCTGCGGGGTGGTCCGGGGAATAGTGGACTCACACATACAACGTAACGGAGTAAAGTAAGTAAATAAATAAATACAACTATTTACCTTGCACTCGCAGTAGCGCCAACTGCAGTTATTAAATATGAGTTAACTCAAAAAAGGTTTTCCATGAAAGGTAAGGTTATTTTAGCTGCAGACCAGAGCCCCTAAAAAAGTCTCAAAAGTAAGGTATTGTTATAAAAACACTTTAAACCACTATACAAATATTTTAACTGACCCTGAATCAGTCACTGAATCATGTTGTATATTGTTGTCGATGGTGGTTATTAAGGACCCATTAAGAGCTTTTACAGCACTAGGATGTGCCTTAGTTACCAAAAAAGCAGAGTATGTATTTCAGTACTTTGAAATATCTTTTACGTGTTGGTGCTTGCTCCTTCGGTGCCCTTAGCTCCCATTGAAAAATTGGCATCCTGTCCCCCAAATGTAGAGATGTCCGCTGACCCTGCGAACATCTCTTAACATTGTCATGGCATTTCCTGTCAATGTTATAAGGGTTTGATGATCCGCCAAACTTCAAACTTTTACAAAGTTTTACTATTTTCAAAAACAAACCCCCTAAGCAGGAATCTATTTTTGAAAAAAGTAAAACTAATGACTCCCACCCCCTGGAAGCTATTTTCCAAGGTGTGGGAGTCATTTTTTGGTCGAGCCTGGGCAGCACATGCGCTGCTCTGCGAGGCATGTTGTATTCAGGTAGGAACTTGAAGCTCCGCCCACTCTCCGCATATATTTTTCATTGGCTTGTGTCATTGTCCACTGTAAACTGTGGCTGTTTGTTGGTCAATAGGCTTAATAGTCCCTCCTTTGTACTGCCTTGTCCTATTTTGTGACCTCCCATGGCGACACCCCCTGTTATGTGTGTTGTTACTTGGTAGGCTTTAATTGCAGCCTTTCTCAAATAGCTTTGTCGACAGGCTCTCTCCTAACACTTTTTACATTTATTGCACAAACACATTTGCAATGTAATAGGTCTCACATTTGCGAGAGTTTAAGCTATTGGCATTGTAAATGACAACGCCTTTTATTTATGTGTTTTGAAAACAACACATAAATAAAAGGCATTTTCATTTACAACGCCAATACCTCAAAAACTCGTAAATGTGAGATCTACTGCATTGCAAATGCTTGTTTATTTTTACTGTCCCTCACTGCCAGAATTTACCTTGCAGTGATGGCCAGAAAAACAAAACAATCTGACTGCCCATCTCTTACTGTCAGGCCATCGGAGGAGTTTGTCAGTGACGAGTCCGAAGCAGGCTCCGTTGTGGCCATACTGTTGGCCTGCCCGCCTCTAAATTGGGCAAGCGGACCGTGAGTTTGCGAAGAGGGTACTCCATTGCCTAAGATCAAGTTATAAGGCTATATTACTTAATGCCAATTTCATTATGTCTGGGCATTAAACCAAATTCACAAACCATGCATTGGTAATGGCTCTGTGAAGTACCAAACAAATATGTTTTTCATATGAACACCAAATGTATTTTTGTGCTTTCCGTGCATGTCCAAAACGAAAGTACTGTTAATCTACAAACAAATTCTATATGTGCATGTTGAGTTTAGCGACATTTGATGCCTTCCATTTTGAGAAATTTGTACTTTACGGAGATCTATGAGCCCATGAAAAAACCTTTCGTCGATGTTCGGCTAACCTCTCTTGTAAATAAATACGCATTTCAGGAGGCTGTTTGAAATTTGCTGAAGTTTATAAAAGAGCTCAAAAGAAAGTTACAGTCAAAAGTATTTGAAGTCCACACAAGGTGGGGAGCATAGGGAGAAAATGAAAAAACAAAAGTCCTCATTTTGGTTAGGTAGGGTCCTAATCACTGGGGGATATTTGGTTAGGATTAATTCTGGGGATTATAGGAGAAGGGATGACTCCTTTCAATTTTGTGTTGGAATGTGAATGGGCTGTGGGTTATAAGGAGACTGCATTTGATTCTTCAGTACCTTAGAGATAGTTTGGCTCAAGTTATGTGCATGAACCTTTTGCAAAGCAAATGTGTGTGTAGAAAGTGGTGGCTACAGACCAGCAGCATAGTACGAAGGGATAGCCATATTGGTTAAGATAAATACGGTGGTGAAAGCGGTTAGATATAAGACCAATGAGGGCTGGCGATGGATAGTAACAGGGATTAAGGTCTGGCAAAGTGAGTATACCTTAGCTAGCTATTATGGTCCAAATGTGGATGACGTTTCATCATAGTCCACCCTTCTCTCTATATTGATAGAATTCAAAGCCCCTGTCATCTTAGCTGGGGATTTTAACATCTTACTGGATAATAACTTAGATACGTGTTCAGTTTGTATGCAAATTAGTTTGCCAAAGATGAGGGCTTATCGTCTATCAATGTTAGAAAATCTGACCCTCCGCTGTTTGTGGCGCAGAGTAAAGGGGAGTCGCAGGAATTACTCCTTCTATAGCAAGAATGGTCACTACTTGAGGATTGACTACTTTTCATATATTGTGGGTGCGCAGAAATAATTATGGATATAGGGCACCTGCCTGTCCACATATCTGATCATGTTACTTTATTACTAATGCTTTGACTGCCAGGAAGTTTGCTGCAAAGAAGGTGAGCTGTAAATGGAAGACTATTCCTTCAGCTGGGAATTATATTGGCGCTAGAGTAAGGCTCGGGGGACTTCTTTAGATGGAATATGGCATCCCCATTTCATATAGTATGGGATACATTTAAGGCCTGGTTAAGTGGGGCATAGAAAATCTCCTCTATCACCTGGAATAGGAGAGAAAGAATGCAGGTACTACAGATGGAAGAGGAGATTGCTATAGTAGGAACAGAACTGACATCAACTCATATTCAGGGGGAGAGCAGAAAGAGTCTGGAAGGAAAGTTGGAGGATTTGCAACTAAAGTTTAAGCTGAAGTTGGTGGAGAAAGTATAACAGCAGCGGGAGATGAATAAGTTGAGGGAACAAGAGCAGGGTAAGAGCTGCGGAAAGTTGCTGGCATGAGATGCTAGGATGGATAGAATGTGAAATTATATCAGAAAAATCCGTGATGAAGAAGAGGATCGGGAGGTGGAGGACACTGAAGGGATAGAACGGGCATTTCATATGTTCTTTCAGGACCTATATTAAGAAACTCTTGAGGTGGGTGAGGAGGAGCTGAATAATTGGTTACTGGACAAACATCTGCTTAAACTTACTCTTGAGCAGCAGCAATCCTTGAACACTAAAATAGCTTGGAATTCAATCTTGACCACAGTTAAAAATCTTAAGAGGGAAAGCTGCAGGCCCGGACTGAATCCCAAATGAGTTTTACTTTCTGTTGTCAGAGGTAGTGATTCTGGTCTGGCTTGACTTACTTATTGTCATGTTATTGAGGGACTCCCCCTACCAAAGTCCTGGGATGAGGCAGTCGTCTCACTGATTTTAAAACTGGGGAAGAACCCCATGCCGTGTCAATCATATCTGCTGATACTCCTGGCGCAAAGTTTGGGGTTAAACAGTAATATAAGGCCATTTACGGTGAAAGCCTTGTCCAGAAAGATAGCTTTATACGCTAATGATCTGATGCTGTATACGTCCAACACTGAAGATGAAACACCATGCTTAATGGCAGAGGTAAAGTCCTTAGGGAAGCTGTCTGGTTATGAAATAAATTAAAGCAAAACTGAGATAATGTTATGGAACCCGGACCATCAGGATATTCAGATCTCGAAAGAGTTAAGATATCTGGGGTTAACAATATTACATGATCTAGAGAGGGTCTTTGCTGTGAACTTAGAGAACATTTTTAAGGAAGTAGATGCAATCCTAAAAAGGTGGCAGAATCTCCTCCTCCCCCTGCATGGCTGAGTAACCCTGGTTAAACTGTCCTATCTCATCCAAGTTCTTGTATCTGTTTGATAACTTTCTGCTAGAGTTCGATATGAAATCTCTCATGAAAATGCAGGGGAGAATCACATCTTTTATGTGGGCCAGTAAGGGGATCAGACTCTCTTGGAAGAGGCTAAGAAGGAGTATAGGGAGTGGCGGATTAGGGCTTCTGGATTTTCAATTGTACTGCTGGGTGTATCAACTGAAGAACAGCAGGATGCTTATGCTTCGCCCTGATAGTTCAGTAGTGGGTCTTGTGTACAGCGCCAGGCTGAACAATTTGTCTGGGGTCAGCTTCATGTATAAGTTCGGGGATCCCACATTTTTCAAGAAAGTGAGGCTAAAGTGCTTGAAAGCTGTAGCAAAAATGTGGTACGGGGTTTGTTCTCTCCAGGGGATTTCATGCTATAGGAAGAGCGATCAACGGTGTGAGACTCAACAGAGACTCTAAAATATCTGCTGGATATCTTTGCAAGTCCCCTGTGGGAGTACAGAATATTGTATTGGGACAGATGGGGAAAAGAGCCTTTTCTTGGAACACGTGGAAGGAGTTGACTAATGCGGAGCTTTCCAGGTTTAACCTTTATCAGATATCCGCTTTGCTTAGAAGTCAGGGGTGGATTGATGCTGAGTTAAACCCTATAGAAAACGATCTTCAGGATCCAAAACGAAGAAAGAAGAAGGTATCATGCAGGTATGGACATCTTGTAGCAGCTGAAGAAGAAAGCATGAGACCCCCAACCCATCTAATCTGGGTAGGATAATTGCCAAGTGCGGAGTAGGAAGAGTTATGGTAAGTATTTAAGAGCATGCTTTATTCTGTGATTAAATCTGCTGCATTAAGGAGAAACCACTTCTTCACTTTACACAGAGTCTACTGGACCCCAGCGAAGCTGGCCAGGATAAGAGGGGATGGGTAATTTTAATGCAAGTAGTGTGGAGTTTGAGAGGCGGACGGTGTCCATATGTTCGCTAGCTGCCCCGCTCTGAAAGGTTTCTGGATGGACGTGGGTAAGATAATCTCTGACATCCAGGGACTAAAAGTGGAGGTAAGACCCACCTTGATTATGTTTGGTATGGTACAACGAGGATCTGGCTCTGAGGGCCCCTCAAAACTACAAAGTTTGTTGATATTTTATCTAGTCCTTCTGGCGAGGAGTGAGCTATGTAAAGTGTGGTGTCAACCCTCACCCCCAACCTGGCGGGATTGGTGGAACTCAGTGAGATATTTCAGAGAATTGGATATTAAGATTAATCGGAGTAAGGCAGAACTTGGGACATTTTGTAATCTGTTGGAAATCGATGGGAGACCATAACGTCCAATGATTATACCTCTTGGCTAGCTTTTGGTGTGTGGTGCTGGGTGGCGCCTTGGCTCAGGCATTGACTAAAAATTGACCCCAACATAAGCACAAGGGGCAGATGAGATTAAGAGGGTGCTTATCCAAGGTGATATGAGGACACAAACAAAACCGAATTCCTGCTCTTACTAGTGACTCAAATCTACAAAATATATATGTAATGTAATTTCCACAAATAATGGAAAACAAATAATTAATAGTCATAATTCACCTGAAATATGCCTGCTGTTTGTGCAACATTGTTAGACCAGTCAGCATTAGGGTGGTTTCCCCAAAACTTTTTGCCTTACTCCTCCATTTTTGCTGATCTCTTTTTTGTTGGCATTGTGACTCTGTGTACTTTACCACTGCTAACCAGTGCGAAAGGGCTGTGATCTCTCCTCTAAACATGGTAAAATTGGCTTACACCCAATTGGCGCATTCAATTTACTTCTATGTCCCTACTAAAGTGGTACTACATGTACCTGTGCCTGGAAATTAAATGCTATTAGTGGGCTTGCAGAACTTATTGTGCCACTCACTTCAGTAGCCCTTTAAGAATGTCTCAGGCCTGCCATTGCATCCTGCGTGTGCAGTTTTAGGCTGCCATTTCAAACAGGCAAAAGAACATCCTTTTAATACCTATAAGTCACCCCAGGGTAGTCCCTAAACACTCCCAGAGCACGGGGCAGTGTATTTAACAAGTTGGACATGTACATTTAATTTGTATAGATCCTGATAGAGAAAAACTCTTAACTTAATTTTTCACTATGGAAAGGCCTGCCGGCCATAGGATAACATTGAGTTAACTTATTACATTTAATAAGAGATAACTTTCAATTGGGAGCAGGTAGGAAGTCGAGTTTGGTGTCAAAATAATTAGAAGTAGTTGGTCTTTGTGTATTGCTCCCAGACAGTGAGACAAAGGGGAAATAGATGTTGTCAGGATTGACCACATCTGACTTGATGAGGGGGAGGAGCTGTCACCTACCACACTTGCACATCACAAAGGCTCTACCTGGGCACACTCACAGAGGGTATGACACTAGTCTTTTGTGACCCTAGACAGGCTGGGCAAGGGCAGGTAGGCAGGACATTCCAAGCACCTCTAGGAAAGGAAACCTCCAGAACCTTCTCTTATTTCAAAGCTGACACCAAGTATAAATAATGGACCCTCAGACACAACTCTTCAGTATACTTCTGGACCAGTGGAAAACCCAGAAGGACTGCTGTGCTGCTCTCAGGAAAGACTGCTATTCTGCTGTCCTGCTGCTTTGTGCCTGAGTGAAAAGGACAGAACCTGCAACTCGGACCCAGGACCACCAGAGTGACCCCAGGGCGAGTTGCCTGGCCTCCTGATCAGAGCCTCAGGGACAGAAAAGGCTCCAACCACCTGTCTGTTGTGAGTCCTATCACTCCACTCAAGTGGTGCCACCCCAGTACTGCACCCTTGGAAGTGGGCCAGAAGGTGCACTACTAACCTAGCTTTGATCCTGTGAGCAGAACTGAAGCAGCGTGACGCATCTCCTCGCAGTTGCGCTGCACAACTGCCTCTGCACGGCACATCCTCAGTACAGGCCTTTGTATTGCAAACCACTCATCAGCTGCATCCTTAATGATGAAGAAGGATATCACATCACAGTTGTGCACCTTCTTCCGAACTACCACTGTGCGATGCATCTGCGACGCTAGACTTTGCATCACTGGCACCTCGTTGATGGCATCCTTGACGACAATGCAGGACTCCACATTGCAGCCCGGAAGCTCCTCTGAACCGCCACTGTGCTAAGCGCTCTTGACACAGGATTATGCAATGGCCTGCAAACCAAGGTTTAAGTTACTTTGTTCAGCTGGCCTATTTTGGTCCCTGTATCCAGCACATATTCCATCATAGTCGGCCTGATCTTGTGACTTTGTCCCATTCCAGCATGACCAGTTAACTATAGATAGTGATTTGTGCTTCTAAGCACTGTTTTCATCAAAATCGTTAAATTTGCATATCTCTGGCTCTACGTCTTGGAGTTTTGCTATAAAATAATTTATTACGTTTTACTCTAAGTTTCCAGATTGGTGTGCAACTCATCCTGTGTTGTGTTTTTACCTTATTATGGTTTGCAGTGCTGCACCAATAGTTTACACAGCCTCTAACTTAAGCCTGACTGCTTTGTGCCAAGCTACCAGAGGAATAAGTTCAAGTTAATTTGGGATTTGCTTGTGACTTCAACCTGAATGGAATTGTGGTTGTTGCTTGAGTAGAGTTTCACCCCCTCAACAAGTAACCCAATTTCCGACAAACAAAACATATTGTCACTGAAAAAGACTTTGGTTGAAGGGATGTAGTGAGCACGATTCCAAATCTTTAACAAAATCACAATGTATAGTCATCAGTGCAGCCACTCTCTATTCTGTGCTCTAGTCACTGCTCTTGTATTTCAGACATGACTTGCACCCAGTGCCAGTTCTTGTGGTGACCGCTTCGCATGGCTGCGCCTAGCGAACAGTGGGCAAACGCATAGCTTGGGGACCATGGCCTGCCTAAGTGGCACTGAGCCAATGTGAAAAAAGATCAGAGGAACCAGCCTGTTGACAGTTACATTTCAAAGGTTAAGAATCTGCAATGCAAACACATCTGTTTGAACCAATGATGCACTTGGGAAAGAGGGCAAAACTCTCCTTTCTTTGACATGCTCAAAAATGGACAAGTTTTCTCAGTGCCTAAAACAGTAGGGGCCATATGTATCAAAGCAAAATGGGTTCGCAAACGCCGAAATTTGCAGAATTCCGGCGTTTGCGAACCCATTTTCGCTAAATGGTATGTATAAAACATTTTTGGTGCAAAATAAGGAATTGCTAAATTTGCCATTCCTTATTTTGCGATTGCATTTAAGGAATTGCAAATTTTGCGATTCCTTAAATGCAATTATTTGGGAAAAAAACATTCCAAAATGCCATTCGAGGTAGAGCTAAACACCTGCTAGCCTCTTTCCTGTCTGGAAGAACACAGGCAGTTACTTTAGGACCCTTTCAGTCAGCTGAACTGTCTCTACCGTGTGGAGTTCCTCAAGGCTCATCTCTAAGTCCGACACTTTTCAACATCTATGTGTCGGACCTGGCTAGAGTTATAAAATCTTTTGGGATGAGCCTTACCTCTTACGCGGACGATACACAGCTGGTGCTGGCCATAAACAAAGATGGGGAAGAGGTGGCAGAACGATTCCAAGAAGGCATGCTGGCCATCAAGGAGTGGATGGCTAGTAACTGCCTTAAATTAAATTCGGAGAAGACGGAGGTCGTCATCTTTGGAAAACTTTCCCCAGGTTGGTCTTCCTCTTGGTGGCCAGCATCGATGAGATCTTTGCCCATCCCGGTCCCAAAGGTTAGGAACTTGGGAATCATCTTTGATGACAACCTAAATTTCGTCTCCCATGCCAACCAGGTGGCATCTACTGCCTTTTATAAATTAAAACTGATAAAAAGAATAATCCCTTATCTACCTGAAAGTGCAGGTAAAACACTTGTCAGCACTCTGGTACTTTCCTCATTGGATTATTGCAATGGTTTATTTGCAAACGCACAAACTAGGGTCATCAATAAAATGCAGACAGTACAAAATGCCGCCGCAAGATTGCTCTCCAGGATGCCTAAATTTAAACCAATCTCGCATACCATCCGCAATTATCACTGGTTGACTATAAAGAATCGCATCAAATTTAAAACTTTATGCCTTGCCTATAAGGCGCTACACAAACAGGGCCCTCAGTTTCTTGCGGAACAGCTTACCGCCTACTGCCCCACAAAACAACTTAGATCTGCGGCAGCTTGTCAACTAGTGATACCACAGACCAAGACTGTTTCCTGGGGAGACAGACGATTTGTGGTCACAGCAGCCAGATTCTGGAATGCTCTCCCACTCCAGATTCAGTTAAGCCAAACTCTTTTGCAGTTTCGCAAACTGTTGAAGACATGGCTGTTGAACCAGTAATCGGCCCGAATCTTGTTCTGAATCTCTAGCTCCGAGACGCCCACGGGCATTTGTTTGTGCTTTATAAATGTCAATAAATAAATTAATTAATTAATTAATTAAGGAATCGCAAATTACCACCAACTTCTAGTTGGTGGTAAGTTGCGAATTCTTTAAAAAAAGCATTTTTTTAAACATCAAAAGGTGCCATGTGACGCTCATACATGCCCTTAGGGCATGTATGTGCGCCATATGCGCACACATGTCATTTTCAGGGGTGCAGCAGGGTGGTCTTGAGACACCCCTGCACCCTTGAAAATATTCACAATTTGCGATTAGCAAATTGCGAATCGCAAATTTCCCCTTCATTCCTATGGGCCTCCTGGCCCATAGAAATGAATGGGAAATTATTCCTTAATTGCGATTAGCAATTTGCTAATCGCAATTAAGGAATTTTAAGGAATCGCTAATAAGAAGCGATTTCCTGCATACATACCATTTTGCGATTTCTAAATAGCGATTCCTTAAAAATCGCTATTTAGGAATCGCAAAACGGAATGTTGATACATATGGCCCCAGATCTTTATTAGTCCACACTCCATGTAGCCCACCTATGCATGGAGCCCCTGATACAGAATCCTGTAACCATGTCTGATAGATATATTGCCTCTTCATACTGACCATACATGACATTCATGTACTGAGTCGTTCACAGGGCTCCCACGACTAGCTCCATGCACCACTATCTCACTACTGAAACATTCACAGGACTCTCACAATCCATGCCTATCCTGATTTTTAGGTTGAGCCTGGGCAGCGCATTCGCTGCTCTGTGAGGCATGCTGTAGTTGAGTATGAACTTGAAGTTCCGCTAACTCTCTGCCCATATTTTTCATTGGCTTCTGTCATTGTCCTTTGTAAATGCTGACTTCTGATTCGTTAATAGGCTTGTTAGTCCCTCCTTAGTAACACCTTGTCTTCTTTGTAACCTCCCTTGAGGACTGGCCCTTTTACTTCTGTTGTTACACTGTATGTCTTCTTTAGTCTGTAGTTAAATACGGGAATTGATTCTGTTAGGGAACCTAGAGGCTGGAATCCATTAAACATTAGCTATAACAAAATGCCTCTTTGACCATAGATTCAAAAGTTTCTTTCAAAAGAAGGGAGAGTTTCTTGCCTTCTTTTCTGTTCAACAAATGAACTGTATTCCTTGTAACCATTCTATTTTGTGGGTTAACAAGCAAATCAAAACGCAATCAATTGAAAAATAATCAATATTCAATTTGGACAATTCAATGAAAATTGATTTTTTACTTCATAATTATTTAAATTTTCGTTTTTTATTTGCATTCATAAATGTCTCAATTAGAGTACATGTGTTAATACTTTACATATTCAAACATAAAATGAGGCGGTGCAATGGCTATATACAGTGCAAGAATAAACAAGCATTAGAAATGCAATCGGGCTCGGATTTATTTGAGTTTGAGCTAATGGCATTGTAAATGCCAATGTCTTTTTGCCATGTGTTATGGAGTGTGTGCATGTGGTGTGTAGTGGAAGTATCTTGGTTGAATTGTAATTTTACCAATGGTGGCATGCTGTGCTTTATATGAATATGTTTAAAAGTAAAGTGTACCATACTGCGATTGCTTGGTGGAAAAGTGCACTGCCGGCTGGAGGTGTGTGTGCCTGGTGGAAGGGTGCACTGACGGCTGGTGGGTGTGTGCTTGGTAAAAGCGTGCACAGATGGATGATGGTTGTTGGTGTTTGTGCATGGTGAAAGCATTCATTGACGGCTGGGGGTGTGTTGTTGTGTGTGTTGTTTTCTGTGTGCTGGTGAGTGTGTGGTGGTGAGTCTGTGGGGGTGAGCCTGGGGAGTGAGTGTGGTGGTGAGTGTGTTGTGTTGAGTGGTGACAAGTGTGTGGCGTTGAGAGACTGAGGTTTGTGGTTTGTGTGTGCGTTATGTGTGTGTGGTGTATGTGTGTGTGGTGTTTTCTGCACACTCACACACTGCCCCTACACATTCACACACTGCTCACCTGCACACTCCCAATGTCACCCTGCATAGTCACACACTGTTTACCCTGCACACTCATTCTGCACACTCACACAATGTGCACCCTGACACACTGTCTCTGCAGTCACTCTGCACTCACTGTCACTCTGCACTCACTGTCACTCTGCACTCACTGCCACTCTGCACTCACTGTCACTCTGCACTCTACAGTCACTCTGCACTCACTGTCACTCTGCACTCACTGTCACTCTGCACTCACTGCCACTCTGCACTCACTGTCACTCTGCACTCACTGTCACTCTGCACTCACTGTCACTCTGCACTCACTCTGCACTCACTGTCACTCTGCACTCACTGTCACTCTGCACTCACTGTCACTCTGCACTCACGCTACAGTCACTCTGCACTCACTGTCACTCTGCACTCACTGTCACTCTGCACTCACTGTCACTCTGCACTCACTGTCACTCTGCACTCACTGTCACTCTGCACTCACTCTGCACTCACTCTGCACTCACTCTGCACTCACTCTGCACTCACTGTCAGTCTGCACTCACTCTACAGTCACTCTGCACTCACTGTCAGTCTGCACTCACTGTCACTCTGCACTCACTGTCACTCTGCACTCACTGTCACTCTGCACTCACTGCCACTCTGCACTCACTGCCACTCTGCACTCACTGCCACTCTGCACTCACTGCCACTCTGCACTCACTGCCACTCTGCACTCACTGTCACTCTGCACTCACTGTCACTCTGCACTCACTCTGCACTCACTCTGCACTCACTCTACAGTCACTCTGCACTCACTGTCAGTCTGCACTCACTCTGCACTCACTCTACAGTCACTCTGCACTCACTGTCAGTCTGCACTCACTGTCACTCTGCACTCACTGTCACTCTGCACTCACTGCCACTCTGCACTCACTGCCACTCTGCACTCACTGCCACTCTGCACTCACTGCCACTCTGCACTCACTCTGCACTCACTGTCACTCTGCACTCACTGTCACTCTGCACTCAGTCTGCACTCACTGTCACTCTGCACTCAGTCTGCACTCGCTGTCACTCTGCACTCAGTCTGCACTCACTGCCACTCTGCACTCTCAAACTGCACTCTAAAAATGCACTCTCAATCTGCACTCTCAATCTGCACTCTCAATCTGCACTCTGCACTCTCAAACTGCACTCTCAAACTGCACTCTCAAACTGCAATCTGCACTCTGCACTCTGATTCTGCACTCTGATTCTGCACTCTCAAACTGCACTCTCAAACTGCACTCTCAATCTGCACTCTCATACTGCACTCTCATACTGCACTCTCAAACTGCACTCTCAAACTGCACTCTCAAACTGCACTCTCAAACTGCACTCTCAAACTGCACTCTCAATCTGCACTCTCAAACTGCACTCTCAACTCTCAAACTGCACTCACAACTCTCATGCTGCACTCTGTAACTGCACTCTCAACTCTCAAACTGCACTCTCAACTCTCAAACTGCACTCTCAACTCTCAAACTGCACTCAACTCTCAAACTGCACTCTCAACTCTCAATGTGCACTCTCAACGTGCACTCTCAACTCTCAATCTGCAATCTGCACTCTCAATCTGCACTCTCAAACTGCACTCTCAATCTGCACTCTGCACTCTCAAACTGCACTCAAACTGCACTCTCAAACTGCACTCTCAAACTGCACTCTCAAACTGCACTCTCAAACTGCACTCTGATTCTGCACTCTCAAACTGCACTCTGCACTCTCAATCTGCACTCTCAACTCTCAAACTGCACTCTCAAACTGCAGTCTCAACTCTCAAACTGCATTTACAAGTTGTGAAATGAATTCTTTGGCAGACTGTTCTAAAAACAACATAATCAAAGTATGTGTTCCGAGTTGCTAGACTTGGGGAGTTCTACAAACTTTCCTACCAATGTTCTTTACTTTATAAAAAATAAAAACAATAAAAGTTAGCACACTTCCTCTTTTGCCATCGCGCAAACGCTGCAACTAGCAGGATACC
Organism: Lissotriton helveticus; assembly: GCF_964261635.1. Taxonomy (NCBI): domain Eukaryota; kingdom Metazoa; phylum Chordata; class Amphibia; order Caudata; family Salamandridae; genus Lissotriton; species Lissotriton helveticus. The sequence continues at coordinate 748,221,511 of NC_136069.1, read as the reverse complement.
TAGATTCCATTCGGGGTTTCTCCCAGAGCTCGGAAGAATAGAATTTAAGTCAAGAACGGAAATCTACTTCTGCTGCTCCGCCTTTCAGCACGACGGTCAATATACAGTCCCCAATGTTGATAGGGCGCGAGCATCTGTATCAGCCCCACGCAGCCCTCGTGACACGCTTTGCCAGGCGCGTCTTACAAGCGCAGCTGTGGGCAGTCAATTTTCTCGCAAACACCAATCCCATTAGGAAAAACAATACCAATAAAAACCCCAAACGAAGGTCCGTAACTGCAAGCAAACAGTTACCTCACCTTTCGTTGTGTCAACAACTGACGGGCTCCTTGAATCATTCCTTTAAAACTCTGCTTGCTGTCTGAAGGAAGTAACAAGGCGCATTATTCAGAGAGAACAAAACTGTTGGAAATTCGTGTGTGGAAAAAAGTTGACGCAGGCGGTATGGGAAAATACAAACAATACAGCAGCCTGTCAGACTATGCTGAAGTTCAACACCACTGCAGGACTCTGCCCAGAAAGCAAACAGTTCTAAAAGGCGCTGCCTGCCAGCTTGCTATTCATTACCTCAGCTCCGAAAACAAAAGCTGCTGCAAAGAAACACATTATAAACTCGAGAGAACAATTCCATTCACACCGGCCACGGACCATTCCAGAAAAAAAATGAAACTGAGATTAAAAGAACAGCCCATGACAGAACGTCAGACTCTTGTTCTTGAACTAATGAAGCCCTTTCCCGGCCTGGCATGGAGCAGCTGCGCGCTGAGCGCTGCTGAATGGTGAACGCGCCCGGCCATCTGGATTCACTTACGGAGGCACCCTGACAGCTCCTAATTATAATTAATGTACTTCTTTGCGCGCACACGAACGAAAAATGCCCAACATGGCGGACGAAAACTACATTTACCCTATCACTTCAAGGCTATTAAAACGACACCACAACGAAGACGAATCACTGGCCAGATGACATAACACACTAAGGAATGTGTGGAATTTGTCTCGCCAAAGCCCTAGGAGATACTTTTTTTTTTCTTTAACATTAGGATCTCGAAACTCCTCCCACTTACGTGGGCGGAGGCCGAGCCCTAAAAAACACTTATACATTAACAATAGTTGAAAAATCAACGGGTCCTACTACAAGGTGTTCATATATCGGGATGTAATCTACTTATCCTCGATACTAAATCAATACATGGTCCAAAGCAAAAGTGATATAGGTCAGAGAAAGATTTAAATATCTTGTAAATGTTTACAACACTGTTTGTTGGTTAATCTGTTCAGTTCTTAACGTTATTTTCAGTTTGGGAAAAGCAGTACTCTTGGCCTTGTGAAGTGGGGGGGTAAGTGATGGGTGTGCCTACGCATTTCGACCTTCGTGACTGGACCTGGAGGATTCGAAGAAGGTCTTCCTCAGGGCTATGATCTTTTCGTTTGTAGGACACTGTTGTCATTTTGGGGTCTGTAATCGATTGGGCTCTGAGACGGCTCTCAATCCAGATACCGGTATCGCTGCTATACCTGTTTTTCCTACTGCTGTCTGGAATCTATTTTCAAAAGGACTCTGAAGTGGCTCTCGTTCGTGGTGCTGATGTCGCTGCTCTGTGTGTTTCCTTGCTTTGTCTGGTATCTCTAGTCGATCTGTCACTTCTGGAATTCACGCTCTGGCATTTTCTTCCCACATTTCGGCATGATCTGCTCCAGCGTTCTGTTTTCTTTCTTCGGTTTCTGTGTTAGTCTGTAAGCACTTTTTTGGGTCTCGTCTGCGAAAAGTGCGCAAAAGCGCGCTCTCGTTGCGAGAACTATAGCCGTCGGCTCAGCCGACAACGAGTGAGGACAAGAGCTGGCCAAGCGCAGCATTTTGCAATGGGATTAGGTCGCGTGCGTGAGCTTCTGCCGTAGACAGCATGGCAGAAAGAATCGGATCACGACGCGCGCCTCGTGAACAGTTCACGTGACTGTGTTTGGTAGGCTTTAGGTTTCGGTTTTAGTCAGCGTGCGTGGGAAGGGTAGCGGGGAGCAGGGGGAGTCTGCAGAGGGGCGCACGGTGCTGATAAACAGGCTGGATTTGCCTCCTCCCGCCCGCTGTCCGTGTCCTCGTTCCTGCCCACTGTCCGTGTCTTTGTTCCCGCCCACTGTCCGTGTCCTCGTTCCCGCCCGCTGTCTGTGTCTTTGTTCCCGCCGCCCGCTGTCCGTGTCCTCATTCTCGTTTCTATCGTCGTTAAAATCCCAAGATTTACAAAGCGTGCAGCACTTGGCCTCCAAAATACTCATTGTTCAACATGGTCTTGAAATAAATCTGGAAAACCCCCTCTCTGCTTACAAGCCATTATGATCTCGTTCATTGTAGGCTCTTGAGTGCTGCGGCTTGACATAAAAACCAAACCTGGCTGCATCCTCTTGTTTATATTGTGAGCATTCAATGCAAATGATGTCCGATCATAGCATATTGTTCGTCCTGACATACTCGTGGTAATTCCTGAGGTGTTGTGGGAATCCATGGCACAGTGATGGCGCTGGAAGTATGGTGGTATTTCTTGCCGGATTGTGGATGGGCCAGTTCTGTATGCTCCACCACCACAATGAACGCAATGAGTCTGCCATGCTGCCCTTTGACCGACACCTACAGTGATAGCAGACAAGGTTCTGCACCCCGGACAGCTTCCAGTGACATCCGTTCTGTTCACCTTCCTGTACTGTAACTGCTTTGAAGCAAATCTTAAAAAGAAGGAAGGTATAGCAGAGGCGATAACATTTGATTTTTATATGAGGCTAATTAAATGTGAATTATTGATTGTGGCAGTATTTCTTAACCTGCCAGTCACCGAGGGCATTGTAGAGGCTGCCTGCCGTCTTCTTTTCGCTTGCGGCGTCCTTACACTGAGAAAGCGTGTGTCAGGGCACTTGAAAAACACTAAAGCAATAGGGATTTTCATATTGGTTCAACAGTGACTATGGTATTCGGGTCTAGGACAACTGAGGCACGAATCGGCACTTATAGGCAAAGGAGGAATACAGATTTAGAAGGATGGCGATTGATAATTCAGGTGGAAGCTGGTTCTGTTCGAGCGAGCTGTTTGCGTATTTTTTCGCAAGTTGAAAATACATTTGGACATCAGTGCTGGAGGCAACGACATGCACCAATGTGTTATATTTAGAGGCATTCGTTCTTGAAACGCCACCACGGCTGCAGGTGAAGGCTTCAAAAACAGCATGGTTGAAACTACGTAATAGTTTGAGGACAGCACGGTGGAGCAGCGGCGTTGCTTCACACATCAGTGGGCAGACACGCATGCTGGCTAGGGGTGTGCTTGTTGTTGTTCTTAGTGGCCAGAGGTGCGCTCAGTGGGGCAGATTTATGATGGGAATGCGCCACGTTTGCGTCACGCAACTTCGGGGTAAACGTGGCGCATCCCTACGACCCATTTACAACGTGACGCATCTAGGCAGATGCGTCACGTTGTAAAGCCCTGCGCCACTTGTGGACGTTCCGGCAGCAGGGTGGGCGTTCCGGGGCAGGTGCGCCTCGCAAAAGTGGCTGAGTGAAATCTATAAGATTTCACTCAGTCACTTTCAGGCCAATGCTGCGTCAAAACCCTGCGCCTGCTTGAAGCAGGCGTAGGTCTTGACGCAGCATTGTATAGATGGGGCACCCCCGAGCCTTGCTGGAGCTGCGTCGCGACTGCGACGCAACACCAGCAATGCACCACCTTTACGGCACAGATGCGTCACGCATCTGTGCCGTTTTTGCCCCATGGTGCGCCGCATTGTAAATGCGGCGCACCATGGGTGGCGGAGAAGCGGCGCAAAATAACTGGCGCATCCCTGGGGATGCACCAGTTATCATAAATCTGCCCCAGTGTTGTTATTATTAGCGTTTCATTTGTACACTGCGGCCATACACGCAAGCTGGCCGATTATTAGTGAAGTTACTGTTTGTTAAACATTACGGCAGTCTCAGCAGAAATGCTTGTTTTCTTTATACTGTTGTCAGTACCCATACTTTCACTACTGTGCTGTACCCTCCCCCCAACCTGCTTTAAAAAACACTCTTGAGAGGGACTTTGTAGGATATATGCTGTTTCTGTGTATGCTAAGCCAAGATCTGTCAAGCTACCCAATATAGTAGTAAGTGGATTTCTTTTAAAAGCTGTTGAAATGAATTTTCCTTTGCACAGTGTTTAGTTGGCATATGTTTTTTTCCCATCTGCCCTTTGTCACTTCCACCCTTTTAAATAACACACATCCTGCTTCCTTCTTATCTAAGCACACTGCAAACGCATCTTGTTAGTGCTATATATATAAATGCAATTACAATTACAGTGCCCCACTTCCAGCCACAGCACTCAAAACAAATATACATGGATAAAAGACGATGCTATTTACAACGCTAATAGCTCTAACTCTTGTGTTCAGTGTTGCCGTTTTCACCACTCTGCCCCTTGCACCTCGTTTCACCAGCTGCGTGGTGAGTTCACTATGTGTGGCCTGAGAATCTTTAAATATTTCGCCCTGTTTCAAGTTGGAAAGAGCAGCCCGTACAAGGAATGTGAAAGCCAAAAGTACTACTTTTAATGTGGAATTATGTTTAGTTAGCCCGGAAAAAGTATTGTTGAGCGAACTTATGTACGGCTGTGGCAGACAAAAATAACACAATTAACAATTAACTGTATTTAGGTTGCGCTGTCTACCATTTGTTTGGTATGTAGGCTGTGATGACGTACTATTACTACCCAACTCAGTGGTATTCATTTTATCGACCTCTGAAGGATGAAAGACTGAATGTGGAGCCTGTTATTAGTATTATTTTGAGTTTTATACAGCGCTAGCTAGACCTGAAGGAGTCAGAGCGCTTTACATGTTAAGTGGTCATGTTTTTACTCTACGGTGGTTTTATTAGTTCTCTCAGCTATTTTACCAGCTTCCAAGCTGAGAAACAAATCACCTAGCTCCACAGACGTGCCTCCTAGAAGGACGCTACTGTCTCCAGGCACTTCTGAATGAATGGGCTTTGTGTTCTGTAGCATTCTCAGATTGTCTCCAGCTCACCCCAGAAACAATTCTAGATTTGCAAACTTTCCTTTAAAAAACCGCCTCATCTGCTACTTTGGGCAAATTGCTCAGAATCCATGTCACATTTGAGGACAGTACCGAACCAGCATAGGGGGGTAGCGATCCAAAGTCCAGCAGGTACAGTGGCACCAGGGGCCGATTGCATCCCTTCTATGGCTGATCTTTTATTTATTTTTTATTTTTAACCTCCGAACCATGAGATGGGGGCTGGCTGTTTTTTAGGTAGAGCCTAGGCAGCGCTTGTTTTTACCTGTCGCCTGCCCAAGATCAGGAAGCAGGCACACCGAACCGGCACCTCCTCACCACTTCTTGTCAGCCAATAGCAACCCCCCATGCCCAGCATACACAGAGAACTACACTGCTATGGCACAGCACTACCAACTGCCTCCCTGCCCCAACACTGTTACCCCGCGGTGCAGCCACAGGACAGTGGCTACATTGCCCGTGTCTGCCCCGCAACACGTTGTTCCTGCCATGGAGGTTTCCCACAGCCGGGTGCAGTTAATAAGTACAGGGACCCAAAGATATGTGGCATCGCAGAATAAGAACGGACGTGGTACAGGTAGGCTTTTTTAAATTTATTTCTTAGTTTTCACTTTATATAGCACAAACTTTCCCCGCAGGTATCGGAGCGCTTTAAATCAGCATGATTATAACAAGCAAGACTAGCACTCTATATTACTGCCAACTTTGCTTAGCATAAGTAACAGCTAACCATTCACAAACAATGTTTATATAGCAATTGCAAATTAAAAAAAAATGAATGCAAAGCATTGTCATTTACAATGCCAGTAACTCAAACTTTAATGCTGCGAGACCTATTGCATTGTAAATGCTTGTTCTTTAATGAGTTTCTCCTACTGCAGGCATGACATGCTCTCCTGCAATATTCAGCGCGCCATGCACGCTTTCACTTTCCAAGCAGCTTGGCCAATGATGGCCACTTCTTTTAAATGAAACAGGTCTCGTATTTACAAGAGTTTGAGCTATTGGCATTGTAAAGGACAATGCCTTTTATTTATGTGTTAATTATCAAAATAGATTAATAATAGGCATTTATTTATCAAAATAGATGAATAGGCATTGTCATTTACAACCTATTGTAATGCAAATGCTTGTTAGAATATACTGTTAGCCCAGTACTGACACATTCACAGACATCTCACAAAGCCTTCATGTTCTGACCTAAGAGAGTGTGTTGAAAATACAGTACTGAGATGCTCTAGGCACTCCTACAAATTCAGTTGGTTCAATGTTTTTCACGACAGAGTTGGCATGGCTCGCTCTTTCTGGGAAAGTAGCTCAGCGTTAACGTGTTCCGCAGAGATCCGCTTAACTTGCTGGCTCACAAGATGGAATCCCACAGGAACCACCTCAGCTTCTTACTCTTTTGAGGTAAGTAAAATGAGCTCCATTGAATTTAGTAATGACACTTGTTATTAACTGCTTCAAGGTAATACTCTTTACATCTGCTGAACAAATGCTTTCTACTTCATCTGAACGCTTGTAAATCACTGTAGAAAACTGAATACATTAAACTCTTCAAAGCTATCCAATCACTGAGCCTTCTGTGTGTTGTATGAAATAGCTAGACTGAAAGTGATATCTTCAGTATGTTTCTGTGTGTGCGCAGAATTTCAAGCTGGCGTTTTTTTAATATTAACTTTTTTGATATACTGTGAGCCCAGCTCCAAAGAGCACAAGAGTGTTTGTAGGGACCATGTTCATCACAGCTGGAGCATCAAACGTGAGGTGCTGTACAAACTTACACTTTTGTGATGGGGCATGATAAAAAAAAATTATCTAAGCAAATGGGAGATAGCAACATGTAATAGGCACATGCAAGGGAGTAACCAGAAATTAAAATACCCCTGACTCGAACCAAACCTCAAATCTCGTCAAACAATTGAAACACCCAAGCATGACCCTCATCAGAAGGGCCCTTTCATCCTCATGCCATGCATCCATCCATCTATCTATCTATCTATCTATCTATCTATCTATCTATCTATCTATCTATCTATCTATCTATCTATCTATCTATCTATCTATCTATCTATCTATCTATCTATCTATCTATCTATCTATCTATCTATCTATCTATCCAGTCATAATTTTGTCTATTAATCCATCCATCTGTTCATCCCTTCACCTACCCTTTGTGCCATTGAACAATACTTTCCATCCATCCATCCACCCATCCTTCATCCATCGACCTGTCAGTAATTTCATGTTCTCATCTGTCCATCCTTTCATTTATCCATTCACTCATCTCCATCTGTTCAGTTTTCCATCCATTCATCCTTTCAGCTGTTGACCCTTGTCATCTTTACATCCGTCTTTCCCTCCCCCTTCCATCCCTTCATTCCCCCTTACCTCATACCTTTTACTTTTATCATTCTTGTCTCCTGCATTTCCTTCCTTCCTGTAACCCTTTCTTCCTCTTCAATCTCTTTTTATCCTATCTACCTGTGGCGTTTTCAATGTATGCATATATATTCTTGTTGGGTTTGGAGTGGAATTTTAAGATGTCATGCTGGTATGTGGCGGTGGAAAGATTCTGGGAGGCGGGTGACTGAGCTGTAGAATTCTCTTTTTGCTACTACATAATTGTTATGACTGAACTGTGAAATAAAGAATATTGCTGTCAATGAAGGCTCGGTATCTCCTTGTCATACTACTAATAGTTTTTTCCTCATCCTTATTTTTTGATTTTTAAATTTCTCTCTCATGTGTTAGGTCAAAAGCTCCTTATAGACTATACCAAAACCAACAGTGGGCTTTGAGCTCACCCATTGCTTACCATTGGTTGGCTTTATTAGCACTCTCATTTACTTGTTTCTTATTCAATGGCTCGCCTTCTTCTTCTTGATTTTGTCTCTCCCCTGGAGCATTGTCTCTTTACCATCCTTTTGATTGACTGACTTGTATCCTTCCACAGCTCACTTATAGAGAAGCTACTTTTTCTTTTGTTTTATTAAACAGTCCATGAGAGTGCATATGTTTTCCAGCTCTCTCTTTTCTGTTGCTCGCTCCCTCGTGTGCTTCTCCCCCTGCCAAGTCCCCCATGCTCTGTGTTGTTCTTTTCCTGTATCTTTATCCTTTTCCCCCCATCCAGCGCAATTTTTATTTTATTTCACCCACCGGCTGCATACTCCCACATGCATCCCCGCTTGCTGCTCCATTGCTAGGCAACCCCTCGCAGTCCTTTTAATATTTATTTTAGATTTGTTTTGCATTTATTGAAAGGCCAAGCAGTCATCATTTGGTGGCAGACTGCTCTGCTTACAGAAATGCACTTTAGTGTAGCAGAAAATATATTTTTTATTTACTGCGCCAATTGGTGTTCAACATCTTGGAATGGTAAATAGAAAAAAAAATAAAAAGATGCAGCATCACTCTGTTGGTATGCACATTCGTGCTCATATGTCATCATGCATATACGGGTTTACTAAATGATGCAGGCGCCAATATTGTCATAAAGCATACATATTATATGTATGCTCGCCACATAAAGCATTTTCTTTTTTTTTTGCTGATGCTGCACTGTATTGGAAAAAATAATGTAGCTTTTTACCGATGCTGTAGAACATTGCAATGGAATTCAAAGGCGAGACTCATTGGCTTTGGAAATGCTTGTTTTCTTTTTGTCCCTCTCCCTGTGTTTTCTTCTATTTTACTTATTGCTCTTTGTCTGTTTTTCTCACTGTGTATGCTAGCCCACAGGCCTCGTCCCTCCATCATGGTATTTCCCAACATTTTTATTTATTACTATTTTTGCTGCAGGCAGAAGAGATCCTTAAAAAACAATTAATGTCCAAGCGCGATCCAGTACAGGAGTCCAGCAGGCCCAGTACAGCACCTGCTTAAGCTGCTAGAGTGGGGCTTCCTGATGACTCTTGGCACATTATTCTGTAGAACACTGCTCAGTTATCTTTAAGCATACATTTTATGTTACAATTGTTAACAATCAGAGGAAAAGGGAGATACAGTAAACTGTCAATAAACACCCCGTTTTTTGTTTGCATGCTGATATTGGGATTTGAATCCAAGTTTGCAGGTTCCAAGGTCAAAATTAGTACATTTGAATAAGGAAGAGAATTAATCTGTTCCACCAACTAAAATGTGGGTGATGGAGCGAGGCTGTGACAAAAAATGTTGTATACCCCTCGTAAAGTCAGTTTCTCATAACTATAATATGTATTAATCGAGTGGATTTGGAACTAACCAACAGAAAAAGAAAACACACCCAGAAAAGTACACGTGGGATACTAATTTGCTTGTGTTGCAAATCGTAATACATTGATCATGTGAATTCGTCATACTAACATAGTGCAATAACACTTACAATATAACAAAGCTATGCATATATACTTATTTTAGTATTCATTGTGGTAAAAACGAAGGAGAATGGTAAGAATACAACGCCTCTTTGTGGCTTAAGGCTAGGTAACCACTAACAGGGTAAACTTAGAATGGTGGGAGGTAAACCGAAGGGCTTTACTTCGAAAATCTAACGTTTAATTGTATTTGTTTCTATAATAGTTCCAGTCATGGCCCATGCGGCCTAGTAAATTGTGGAGGGTTTGCGAGACTCTGAGAAAGTGTAATTCTACGCATGTGCGACTGTACACGAGAGATGTACGAGCAGCCTGTGCCTGGGCTACTGATGTCAAAGTCAGCGTGGCCTGAGAAGCAGAATGGTGTCAAAATGGAATGCTCGAGTTGTGAGCCTGGGAAAGTTGACCGAAGTGTCGACATAAGGTCAGAAATGAAATGTTGCAAACATGAACATTTATGACTGTATGAGAATTCTGGAAGTGACTTTGCAAAATTCGGACACTGAAGAGATGAGGTGATCTTCACCACCTCTCGAATGGACCAATGAGGAAAGAGTGTGCACTGTAAAGTTTCAAATTTTAGTTAGATAGCTCAGGAAAAAGGGTGTAAAAGAGGCTGTTTGGAAGAGAGAAAAAAGCTTGCTTTTGAATTATTTTCGCACCACGACACTCTGTCGGACTGATCAATTTTCTGGGTGCAAAGACTTTGAAATTTTTCCTGACTTTAACTTTTGATGGGATCGGAGTCTGGATGGGAGGTGAACATCGAGGAAGATAGAAAGGCTGTTTTTGGGAACTTTGTCGTTTAATCCTGTTCTTTCCTCTATGACCAAGAAGATGGGTAGTATGTCTTTGAATTTTCTCATTTCTGAACTATTTTGCTAATAAATGTAAACTAATATCCTTTTACTTGAAGCGAACAGAGAAATGCTTAATCTAGTTTTCTGAATAAAGATTAAAATTCTGAACGTAAGGTCATGCTAGAAGACTTAAAGAGAAATAAAAATTAAATAAATGGAGAATTAAGCGGGTATTGTTGTCCATAACTAACTTTTACTAGCTTATCCATTGGCCAAAACAGTGGAGTGCCTTAAATGTGATTTATGAGATTTAAATTAGCATGGTGATGTCCATAGAATGCATACATATATAATGTATAGAATTTAAACTAATAGATGAAGTAGGGTACTCCGCTATCTAGCAGCTCGTCCTCTGATTTCCGCTGATCTCGGGAGCAGTGTGATTTGTGTGAATGAGTGACTTGCGGTGCTATGGGCCCCAACGACGAGTGAAGTGTGATAGCTCCTGAGTATTCCGTGATGGTTTAAGGGTTGTTTGAGAGCAGCGCTGGATCAGTTTTCTTGGTAGCAGGTGTCTGGTTGCTATAGGTTAGCTTGCAAAAGCAAGATATAGATTTGACAAGGTGAATGTATATAGAGTTTCGATGTACAGAAATTATGACTAACATTATATGTTGAGTCTGTATTATACATCAAGAAAACTTTCACAATGCATATCGGTCCCAGGATTAAAAACCCTAAACCAATAATGGTTGATAACAACAAACTGGAAAAAAACCCAGCTTATCCATACCTGGGAATCCTAGTGGACGACGCTATGAATTGGCGAAAGGCAATTGAAGCCAGGAATCTCCATTTCCGTCGTGCAACATCGGCACTAACCTCTTTCTCGAGGAAACTGGGGAAACCAGCTCCACCCGAACTCCTGACCATATACTATGCAAAATGCCATAGTGTGGCCACTTACGGAGCTGGTATCTGGGGCCATGGACGTATCGACCAGTTACAGGTCACTGAAAATGCTTTTATAAAATACATCTTAGCCCTCCCTCAAAGTTCCCCGATACTTGCTTCACACCGAGAGCTTGGCATGGAATACATCAATGACACTGTCCGATGCCAGCCTATCTTATTGTGGCACCGAATTTGGAGCAACCCCGAATGCCACCTAACTCGCTCCCTCATCACTGACTGTTTAGCGCTTACAAACTGGCGGAAAATCCCAGGGCTAACTTATATAAGTAACTTTTTTAAAGATCTTGACCGCGAGTCCTACTTTGAAGAACCTCCCTCAGTGGAAGACATCTCTAGGAAACAGTTAAAGACAATGTGTTTGGCCCATCTGAGGGATCTACGTAACCAGGCAGAGATTACTAAACCATTAAACGAAAAAATCTGTGCCCAACAGTCTGAAAAATGCATACAGCCCTATCTGACTTATTTCTTATCTAATTACGAAAAGTTTTTACTAACAAGACTACGCTTCAACATTTTCTTTCGCTTAGTTTCATTTCCGGAAATGCACAACTGGTCGCGCAACTTGATGAAATGTCCCTGCGACGGAATCTCCCCACAATCTACAATCCACGTTGTCCTTTTCTGCAAATATTATGAACTACCAAGGAAAACGTGGATTATCCCGATGCTCCGAACCAGTGGATATAGACAATCTTTTCCAGCATTTCTCCATTTGCAAACTCTAAAAACATCACATGAAGCTAAACTTATAGCGACTTTTCTTAAAGCAGTCTTAACACTACGTCGAAAGGTTTCTAGTCAAACCAGTATCATATAGATCTGTAAAACCTATTTTCCTACCTAAATGTCTCTCCTATTTTTACTCATTTTATCTCATTTATGTGTTCAAATTTTTAATATGTACTTTTAATGATTATTCAAACTGATAATCGAATAAAAGTTGATGAAACTGAAAACTGAGTCTGTATTACGTTATGTGTAGTCGGAATTTTGAGGCTTCTGGGAATTAGGAAGCTGGTTACTCTATCTGCAGGTGGAGAGAAACATGTGACGAGTGAAGTCGCACATTACATAATCTGTTTCAAAGTGGTAACATCGTCGTGTGTTATAAGTTAGGGAAATTTTTACATGTCAAAGTGGTGAATGTATAGCGAAGGAAACCTATACAATCTTGGGGTTAAGCACAGAAATCAATTGAGTATTCTGTTTAAATCTTATCCCTGACAAAGTAATAAGAGTTTTCACCTAAGCTTGAGAGAAGGGTAAGGTAGAGGGAAGTGCTACTTTATCGGCGAAACTAAAAATTCTGTGGTAGAGAAGAGGTAAGCCCTGTCTACTGGAAATACAGAATTCTTGTGAGTATGAATAAACTATCACTTTGGTTTTAGCGAACCAGATGAATGGAAATGTTTTATGTGGTTACTAACTGGGTTTAGTGGTATAAAAGTGTAAATACAGTGTGCCGATACATTTTGTAAAGGAGGGGTCAGCAGAAGCTGCAGAAGCCGGAGTAGGGCTGACGTCAGAAGTATCGCACTGGGATAGGTCCGTGTGACTAAAATGGTTTGAGCACTGATTGGTGCATGAGTAAGAACAGCGCAAGCATAGGTCGAAGCAACTGTCACGTATTCTGTTCTGATTGGTGCGTTAGTGTGAATGGCGCTGTGATAGGTTATTTATTTATTTATTTATTGTATATAGCGCGAACAAGACCCGTGGGTATCAGAGCGCTTCACATTATGAGGTCAGTTAAGATTAACATATGTAATAACACTTACAAATCAGTCAGAATATGAGGTAGATACTTATATGGCAATATGAGGTAGATACTTATCTGACATTAGAAAGTGAGAGTAAATATAAATGTACATAACATGTGCGTTTACATTAAGAGTTAGGTTAGATACTAGTCTATGTAGCCTACAGTTTAAAGCGCAAACAAATATGAGGTAGGTTATTATACGTCATTCAGGAGGTGCATATATAAGTATGAGTATTCATATTAGCATGAGGTAGCAGTAAGGATACAAGTCGGTCTCAGGAGAGACTCCTGTCCCGAATCATTGTTCCACATTGTCTTCATTCACATAGGCATCTTTCCCTTCCGGTTACGTAGATGCTCTGTATTAGGATAACAATAAATCTCATTTGTGATCAGAAGTCTTCGCTATGTGAGGTATTTACTCATCAGGATGCTTTTCACTTCCCTCTTAAATGTTGCTGTATTCTGAATCTTTCTAATGTTTGGAGGTAGTGAATTCCATATTCTGGGGGCTGCTCCCGAGAACGCTCAATCGTAAGATTTCTTTTTTACGGAAGATGGCTGGCCGCAACAGCAGGTCCTTGGCACTCCTGGCTGGTCTGTTACCTCCTGATAGTTCAATTTTCCCGGCTAGATATCTCGGTGCATTGTAGTGGAGCGCTTTATGGGGATACATGCTATTTTTAGTTGAATTCTAGCTTCATAGGGGAGCCAGTTTAATGCTTTCAGGTGAGGAGAGATACGATCAAATTTCCTAGAACCAGTGATAAGTCTTGCCGCTGCGTTGAGACATGCTTTTAGCGGTGCTGTGGCCGTTTTAGGTAGACCGGCTAAGGTGGAGCACCCATATTCAATCCTTGAGATGACTAGAGATTGGACTGCTAGTTTAAGCTCCGCCTCTGAGATGTATGGTTTCAGTTTCCTTAAGTAGTTCAAGTGAAAACGGGCACTCTTAGCCATTGACTTAATGTGGGCTTGCATGTCGAGGTTCTCATCTAAAGTGATCCCTAGAGATTTCGCTGAGTTGACTAGGGTTGGGGTGCAGTTTAGCGCTGTCACCAGCTTGGTCCATTCCTTCATTTCCGTATGGCTCCTTGGTGGTGCGATTAATAGGAACTCTTTTTTGTTAGCATTTAGCTTTAGATGATTGGTTGTTAACCATTGCAGTGACAATTTTAGTGTCTTATTCATTCGTTCAATGTCTTCCAAGGAGGCGATCTTTATGTATATTTGCGTGTCATCAGCGTACATGTGATAGGATATCTGTGCATTCTGGAGCATTTCTGTAAGAGGTTCGACATACAGGTTAAACAGATCTGGTGATAGTGTCGATCCTTGAGGGACTCCAATTGAGTTAGGACATGATGGTGACAGTGATTGGTTGACCAGGAATCTCTGTGTTCTGTTTCTCAGGAATGATTCAAACCATTTCAGCACAATTCCAGACAATCCCATCCTATCTTGTAGCATGGTCAATAGTGCTTCGTGGTTTACTGTGTCAAACGCGGAAGATAGGTCTAGGAGAATCAGTAGGCATGCTTGGTTTTGATCTAGGGCCTGTAGAGCGTCGTCAACAATATGGAGGATCGCTGTTTCTGTGCTATGTCCTGCTCTGAATCCTGATTGGTAGTCGTCTAGTAGGAAGAAGTTGGTGATGTGTTGGCTCAGTTGGCCTTGCACGCATTTCTCAATTAGTTTGCCAAGTAAAGGGATGTTTGTCACTGGGCGAAAATTATTCGGATCTGATGCATCCGCTGTGGGTTTTTTGATTATGGGGACGACTTGTCCTGTTTTTAGGCAGTCTGGGAGGATCCCTTGCGTTAGCGATGCATTTATAATTTCGGTCCAGATTGGTACAACAGTGTGGCTGATTTCTTTTAGGCATTTCGCGGGTTGCGGTCGTGATAGTGATTGTTAGGTTTGATATCCGAGAGCGTTTTGGCTACGGTATTCTGATCATATAATTTGAAGGTATCCCAATGTGCATTATTTTTGGCCTTTCCTGCAGATTGTTTCCGAGTTGGTATCTATCTTATCTGCTGGCTGAGTGAGTAGGTTATCCGCAGCGCTTTTGAGCTCTTTCTCGAGGGAGTTGGCCTTCTCCGTGAAAAATGTCGAGAATTCTTCACAGCTTAGTAGTGTTGGTGCAGCGAAACAGTTTGAGGAAGAGCGTACGATTGTTTGTAAATAAGAAATCGGCAGGAGAATGGAGTTTTATTAGGGAGAAGAAAGAGAGAAACCTACATGGTTTAAGAAACTTAAGAACATGTTTAACAAGCATTTGCAATGCAACAGGGCTCGCATTAGGAAAGTGTGAGCTATTGGTATTGTAAATGACAATTTTTTTAATATATGTTGGCTTTGAAAATATATAGATCAATAGCATTGTTATTCACAAAGCCAATAGCTTACATTTCCTAATGCGAGTCCTATTGGCTATGGCAATGCTTGTTGGTAGCAAGCAAGGACAGTGCTGTTGTGGTGCTGAGTGATGCTGTTGTGGTGCTGAGTGATGATGTGGTTGGGCTGAGTGATGTGGTGGTGTATTAGAGTGATGTGGTGATATCCCAGAGTGATGTGGTGGTGTTCCTGAGTGATGTGGTGGTGTTCCTGAGTGATGTGGTGGTGTTCCTGAGTGATGTAGTGGTGTTCCTGAGTGATGTGGTGGTGTCTGTGAATGATGTGGCGGTGTCCCCGAGTGATGTGGTGGTGCCCCTGAGTGATGTGGTGGTGCCCCTGAGCGGTGCCCCTGAGTGCTGTGGTGGTGTCTCTGAGTGATGTGGTGGTGTCCCTGAGTGATGTGGTGGTGTCCGTGAATTATGTGGTGGTGTTCCTGAGTGATGTGGTGGTGTTCCTTAGTGATGTGGTGGTGTTCCTGAGTGATGTGGTGGTGTCTGTGTGTGATGTGGTGGTGTCTGTGAGTGATGTGGTGGTGCCCCTGAGTGATGTGGTGTTGCCCCTGAGTGATGTGGTGGTGTCCCTGAGTGATGTGGTGGTGTCCCTGAGTGATGTGGTGGTGCCCCTGAGTAATGTGGTGGTGTCCCTGAGTGATGTGGTGGTGTCCTAGAGTGATGTGGTGGTGTCCCTGAGTGATGTGGTGGTGTTGTGTGGCGTGCAGCAGTGTGAGGTATGCTGCAGTGTGAGCCATGCAGCAGTGTGAGGCATGCAGCAGTATGTGGCGTGCAGCAGTGTGAGTAATGCAGCAGTGTGAGTAATGCAGCAGTGTGTGGCGTGCAGCAGTGTGAGGCGTGCAGCAGTGTGAGGCGTGCAGCAGTGTGAGGCATAGCAGTGTGGCGTGCAGCAGTGTGAGGTGTGCAGCAGTGTGAGGCATGCAGCAGTGTGAGGCGTGCAGCAGTGTGTGGCGTGCAGCAGTGTGTGGCGTGCAGCAGTGTGCAACATGCAGCAGTGTGAGTAATGCAGCAGTGTGAGTAATGCAGCAGTGTGTGGTGTGCAGCAGTGTGTGGCATGCAGCAGTGACTGGCATGCAGCAGTGTGGAGCGTGCAGCAGTGTGCAGCATGCAGCAATGCAGCAGTGTGCAGCAGTGTGAAGTGTGCAGCAGTGTGAGGCGTGCAGCAGTGTGAGGCGTGCAGCACTGTGAGGCGTGCAGCAGTGTGTGGCATGCAGCAGTGTGAGGCGTGCAGCAGTGTGAGGCATGCAGCACTGTGAGGCGTGCAGCAGTGTGAGGCATGCAGCAGTGGGTGGCGTGCAGCAGTGTGTCATGCAGCAGTGTGCAGCATGCAGCAGTGTGAGGAGTGCGGCAGTGTGCAGCATCCAGCAGTGTGCAGCAATGCAGCAGTGTGCAGTGTGCAGCAGTGTGAAGTGTGCAGCAGTGTGAAGCGTGCAGCAGTGTGAGGCGTGCAGCAGTGTGAGGCGTGCAGCACTGTAAGGCATGCAGCAGTGTGTGGCATGCAGCAGTGTGAGTTGTGCAGCAGTGTGAGGCGTGCAGCACTGTGAGGTGTGCAGCAGTGTGAGGCATGCAGCAGTGTGTGGCGTGCAGCAGTGTGTCATGCAGCAGTGTGCAGCATGCAGCAGTGTGAGGCGTGCGGCAGTGTGCAGCATCCAGCAGTGTGAGTAATGCAGCAGTGTGCAGCGTGCAGCAGTGTGTGGCGTGCAGTAGTGTGTGGCATGCAGTAGTGTGTGGCGTGCAGTAGTGTGTGGCGTGCAGTAGTGTGTGGTGTAGCAGTGTGTGGCATGCAGCAGTGTGTGGCGTGCAGCAGTGTGTGGTGTGCAGCAGTGTGAGGCGTGCAGCAGTGTGAGGCATGTGGCAGTGTGCAGCCTGCAGCTGTGTGAGTAATGCAGCAGTGTGCAGCAGTGTGAGGCGTGCAGCAGGGTGAGGCGTGCAGCAGTGTGAGGCGTGCCGCAGTGTGTGGCGTGCAGCAGTGTGTGGCGTGCAGCAGTGTGTCGTGCAGCAGTGTGCAGCATGCAGCAGTGTGCAACATGCAGCAGTGTGAGGCGTGCAACAGTGTGAGGCGTGCTGCAGTGTGCAGCATGCAGCAGTGTGAGTAATGCAGCAGTGTGCAGCAGTGCGAGGCGTGCAACAGTGTGAGGCGTGCAGCAGTGTGTGGCGTGCAGCAGTGTGTGGCGTGCAGCAGTGTGGCGTGCAGCAGTGTGCAGCATGCAGCAGTGTGAGGCATGCAGCAGTGTGTGGCGTGCAGCAGTGTGTCGTGCAGCAGTGTGCAGCATGCAGCAGTGTGCAACATGCAGCAGTGTGAGGCGTGCAACAGTGTGAGGCGTGCTGCAGTGTGCAGCATGCAGCAGTGTGAGTAATGCAGCAGTATGCAGCAGTGCGAGGCGTGCAACAGTGTGAGGCGTGCAGCAGTGTGTGGTGTGCAGCAGTGTGTGGCGTGCAGCAGTGTGGCGTGCAGCAGTGTGCAGCATGCAGCAGTGTGAGGTTTGCAGCAGCGTGAGGCATGCAGCAGTGTGTGGCGTGCAGCAGTGTGTGGCGTACAGCAGCGTGGCGTGCAGCAGTGTGCAGCATGCAGCAGTGTGAGGCATGCAGCAGTGTGAGGCGTGCGACAGTGTGCAGCATGCAGCAGTGTGAGTAATACAGCAGTGTGAAGCAGTGTGATGCGTGCAGCAGTGGGATGCGTGCAGCAGTGTGAGGCGTGCAGCAGTGTGTGGCATGCAGCAGTGTGAGGCATGCAGCAGTGTGAGGCGTGCAGCAGTGTGAAGCGTGCAGCAGTGAGGCCTGCAGCAGTGTGTGGCGTGCAGCAGTATGCAGCATGCAGCAGTGTGAGTAATGCAGCAGTGTGAGGCGTGCTGCAGTGTGTGGCGTGCAGCAGTGTGAGGCATGCAGCAGTGGGTGGCGTGCAGCAGTGTGTCATGCAGCAGTGTGCAGCATGCAGCAGTGTGAGGAGTGCGGCAGTGTGCAGCATCCAGCAGTGTGCAGCAATGCAGCAGTGTGCAGTGTGCAGGAGTGTGAAGTGTGCAGCAGTGTGAGGCGTGCAGCAGTGTGAGGCATGCAGCAGTGGGTGGCGTGCAGCAGTGTGTCATGCAGCAGTGTGCAGCATGCAGCAGTGTGAGGAGTGCGGCAGTGTGCAGCATCCAGCAGTGTGCAGCAATTCAGCAGTGTGCAGCAGTGTGAAGTGTGCAGCAGTGTGAGGCGTGCAGCAGTGTGAGGCGTGCAGCAGTGTGAGGCGTGCAGCACTGTAAGGCGTGCAGCAGTGTGTGGCATGCAGCAGTGTGAGGTGTGCAGCAGTGTGAGGCGTGCAGCACTGTGAGGTGTGCAGCAGTGGGAGTCATGCAGCAGTGAGTGGCGTGCAGTAGTGTGTCATGCAGCAGTGTGCAGCATGCAGCAGTGTGAGGCATGCGGCAGTGTGCAGCATCCAGCAGTGTGAGTAATGCAGCAGTGTGCAGCGTGCAGCAGTGTGTGGCGTGCAGTAGTGTGTGGCATGCAGTAGTGCACGGCGTGCAGTAGTGTGTGGCGTGCAGTAGTGTGTGGTGTAGCAGTGTGTGTCATGCAGCAGTGTGTGGCGTGCAGCAGTGTGTGGCGTGCAGCAGTGTGAGGCGTGCAGCAGTGTGAGGCGTGTGGCAGTGTGCATCCTGCAGCTGTGTGAATAATGCAGCAGTGTGCAGCAGTGTGAGGCGTGCAGCAGGGTGAGGCATGCAGCAGTGTGTGGCGTGCAGCAGTGTGTGGCGTGCAGCAGTGTGTCATGCAGCAGTGTGCAGCATGCAGCAGTGTGCAACATGCAGCAGTGTGAGGCGTGCAACAGTGTGAGGCGTGCTGCAGTGTGCAGCATGCAGCAGTGTGAGTAATGCAGCAGTGTGCAGCAGTGTGAGGTGTGCAACAGTGTGAGGCGTGCAGCAGTGTGTGGCGTGCAGCAGTGGGTGGCGTGCAGCAGTGTGTTGTGCAGCAGTGTGCAGCATGCAGCAGTGTGAGGCCTGCAGCAGTGTGCAGCATGCAGCAGTGTGAGTAATGCAGCAGTGTGCAGCAGTGTGAGGCATGCAGCAGTGTGAGGCGTGCAGCAGTGTGAGGCTTGCAGCAGTGTGAGGCATGCAGCAGTGTGTGGCGTGCAGCAGTGTGTGGCGTACAGCAGTGTGGCGTGCAGCAGTGTGCAGCATGCAGCAGTGTGAGGCATGCAGCAGTGTGAGGCGTGCGATAGTGTGCAGCATGCAGCAGTGTGAGTAATGCAGCAGTGTGCAGCAGTGCGAGGCGTGCAACAGTGTGAGGCGTGCAGCAGTGTGTGGCGTGCAGCAGTGTGTGGCGTGCAGCAGTGTGTTGTGCAGCAGTGTGCAGCATGCAGCAGTGTGAGGCCTGCAGCAGTGTGAGGCGTGCAGCAGTGTGAGGCGTGCAGCAGTGAGGCGTGCAGCAGTGTGTGGCATGCAGCAGTATGCAGCATGCAGCAGTGTGAGTAATGCAGCAGTGTGCAGCAGTGTGAGGCGTGCTGCAGTATGTGGAGTGCAGCAGTGTGTGGCGTGCAGCAGTGTGAGGCATGCGTCAGTGTGAGGCGTGCGGCCGTGTGAGGTGTGCGGCAGTGTGAGGCGAGCGGCAGTGTGAGGCATGCAGCAGTGTGAGGCGTGCAGCAGTGTGAGGCATGCAGCAGTGTGAGGCGTGCAGCAGTGTGCAGCATGCAGCAGTGTGAGGCGTGCAGCAGTGTGAGGCGTGCGGCAGTGTGCAGCATGCAGCAGTGTGAGTAATGAAGCAGTGTGCAGCAGTGTGAGGCGTGCAGCAGTGTGAGGTGTGCAGCAGTGTGAGGCGTGCAGCAGTGTGAGGCGTGCAGCAGTGTAAGTGCTTTGATACTAGAGTATTCATGCTCTCGTATCAGTGCGCGCACACTCTCAAGCGACAGTGTGTGTGCGTTCCATTCTCAGGGTGAGTGCGTTTCAGGTTCTTAGTCAAAAACAGTATGAATGAATGATGAAAACAGGAAGAAGGGCAGTCATGCGGGGGGATCGTGTTTTCTAATCGGAAATTGTGAGCGAGTGAACCAACGCAATGGTTTGTAAACAACAAGAAAAGCGGACATCAAAGGAAGGGTGGGAGGGAAAGAGCATATGGGGTGTGAACGATAACAAAAGTTAATTGTTGTAAGAGGGGGAGCAGGAAGTGAGGCCGAGCGCACGCTGGCGAAAGCAGTCTGCTGCTTTCAAGTCCGATGCCAGATGCCAGCTTCGCGCTTGAATGCCTCACATGCACTGGCCATAAACCGCTAGGCGAGACCTAAAAAGGACAAAGAAATAGTTACTAGAGAGGGAAAATTGCTTCCTCCACCTAAAACGCCTGCATCATACATGGTGACGAAATATGGCTATCACACCTGTATTTGGTTAGATAATTGGGCAAGATATACTAAGAATGATGGAGCATTGGCATTTCCAGAAGTAGGTTCATTTAGTACTGCGGTGTTGCGAAATCTGAAAGAGAAGATGACAAAGCTTGAACCAAAACCTAGGCCGACTCAATTTGAGGCATTGGCAGAATGGGAAGATGAGATGCATGAATTGGAGCGAGAAAGATTTGAAGAGTTCAGAGAACCAAGGTGTAGACTGAGAGGGTTATGGGGAACGACGAATGAGAGTAGAATGAGAAGATGGAGAAATGCTGATATCTGGGATGGAATGTATCCGGTGAGAACAGTTGATGAAATGGTGGGACGGAAATGTACGGAAAAGAAGAATAATTTGGAGCCGGAGAGAAAGAGTTATGGGATCAGTGATACAGAGGATGAGGTGTTGGAAGAGATTTTAAATAGAAGACCCCCTCCATATCAACCGAGTTCTGTAGTAGTAACGCCAAATGCGCCACAAAGGGAGACTAGATTTAGAGGCACTCCAAGAAGATATACTGAAATTAGGAGTAGTTCTGATAAAGGAGAGCAGAAACCTGAAGAAAATCCAAGTACCTCTGAATTTATGCGATCTACAAATGAATTGACTAAAAGGATACAAGAACTCACTAAAAACATAGAAGCTGTAACTGTGCCTTTAACAATAGGCCCTGTAATTCCCGTATTTAAAAATCAGAGAATAAAAGAACTATCGTTAACAATCCCTTTGAAACAAAGTTTACAAAAAGTAAAAGAAAAGGTCTACCCAGATTTGTCTGAAGTTAGGAATACTAGTTGTATGACACTACCGGGGTTAACCATAAATCAAAGTCCTCCGTAAAAGTTCCCAATGGGTGCAGAATTGGAATCAGTAACATCCGAGAGGAGTGTAGAGAAAATTGATTTAACAAAAACCCCAGTAGGACCTCCTGCAGAAGAGCTAAGTGAGTGGGTCGAAACGTTGCAATTAAAAGATCATGAACCTAAAATGGTAGATGTAGTCAAATTAAAAATAGATATGGAAGAATTAATCATTGGAACAATTGAAACTGAAAGGCTTAAAACCTACCAAGATGATGAACTAACGTTTATGTGTAAAAGCATTAAATGGATGGCTAAAAATCCTCATGATCAATTAGAAGAAACAGCAAATGAGCTTGGAATCGAATTTCCAAAAATTAAAATGCTGCAAAAGCCTTGTAGAGTAGATTTTACTGAGAAGGATATAGATAATTTGAATACTGCAGGAAGGTTAACTCAGATCAAAGAATTGATTGTATTGCTGAGAAAGTGAGGCTATGTGGAATGATGGAGAAGCAAATGGGTGAAGAAAATAAAACATCATTGGCATTTCCAGTTAAAGAGAAGGAACCTGTAGTGAAAGAATTCCTTATGAGAGAAATACCAGAGGAGGCTATGTGCATGTTCCATGGACTAGGCAGGATATATTGTCCTTTACAAATGATTTCCCCAGATTACGAGAAAAACCAGTAGAATGGTACAGGCAAGTAGATCGATTTGTGAAAGTTTCGAAAGTATTGTGGTAAGATTTGGATGGATTGTTTGACATAGTAGTACCAGCAGACTTGTGGTCTGAATGTAAAATAACAGTGGACTGGCCAAAAGCAGAGTATTCGAGGGATACTAAAACAGGTGCTCCAGGACTTGAGGTAATGCGCTAATATGATCAGGTAATAACATTCTTGAAGAATAAAATTCCTCCAAAGGAAACAGATTGGGTAAAGATTGACAGGACATTGCAGGAACCTAAAGAATCAGTGCATGCATATTATGAGAGACTGCTCTTAGTGTTTAAACAGTATAGTGGGTATGAAGAACTGAGTGAAAAGGATATGAGCCATTTTGTATATCGATTTGTCTTCGGTTAAAGAGGATATGAGCCATTTTGTATATCGATTTGTCTTCGGTTAAAGACCGGAGATAAGTGATATGATAAAGCACAATGTGATGTGTTGGCAGTCCGGTTCGGTGGACGAGGTTTGGAGACATGCAAAATATTGTAGTGGTGAGCTTGAGGCTAAACAAAGAAAGCTTAAAGAAAAAGCTATGTGGGCACAAGTGAAAGTGGCAGAACAACAAGTAGCTCAGATAGGGGACCAAAGTAATGATGGAGGTCAGACTAAACCGAAAGGTAACTCAAATAAAGGAAAAGGATTAGCAAATTTAGAAGAGGCAAAGAAAAATTGGCCATGTCACAACTGCGGCAAGTTAGGGCATTGGAAGAACGAGTGTAAGTTACCTCCTAAGGTTAACCCCAAAAATACATCATTGAATCCACAGGTGCAGCATGAGGAGGTAAATCAACAATTGTCGACACAGCAACAGGTAGTTAACCTGCAGAGTCAGGTGCCACAACCGCCACTCCCAAACAGTGTAAATCTGCAGAAATACAGTGCAGAGACAGAATTCTACGGAGGAGAACAGGTACCAAGACCACCCCGTCTGAATGCGATTTGACAGTACTGGCTGAAGTCGGATGGAAATGAATCAGATGAAAGTTATTGAAGGTGCTTAGGAGAGGAAGAGGAGTGAGTGATTGGCGCAACTCTAGAGGAAGATCAATCTGGTCCTTTTGTGAATGGAAAGGTGAATGATGTAAATGTTACCTTCTTAGTGGACACAGGTGGTACCCGTTCTACCGTTAGATCAGTAGAAGTTCAGAAGAAGTTCAGAACCTTCCTCTCTCTGGTGAGTTTATCCAAGTAGTAGGAGTAGCGAATAGGCACCTCCGGACACACACCGATAACTCTAGCAACAAGCTCTGGGACACCACTCATGACACCAATGACCACAGCAATCATGCCCTTCATCCACTGCGGAACACCGACAGACCCCTGCTCCCAGCACGTCTTCAACCTAGGACAGAAAGAAATAGGCAGCGCACTCACCAAGACCCCCAACTCATCCATCACCACATTCCCTGATGCCCAGAAACACACAGAGGTGAAACCCCTCCTGAAGAAACCCTTCACCGACCCCCAGCTAGCTTAAAAACTACAGTTCCATCTCGCTGCTCCAACTTCCTGGCTAAGGTCCTGGAGAAAGCCATCAACCGCCAGCTCAATGATCACCTGAAAGGAAACAATCTACTCAATACCACCCAGTCCGGCTTCCACTCCAACCACAGCACCGAGATCGCCCTGATAGCCGCAACTGACGACATCAGCCCCATACTTGATTGTGGTAAGACAGCAGCCCTGACCCCCTCGACCTCTCAGCGACTTTTGACACCATGTAAATGTCCATTATTTGTAAAGCTCAAACAAGTACCCGAGGGCGTCAGGGCGCTGGGGGCCGTGGGCCGTGGGGAAGATTAAGCGAGCTATTGCCCAGAGGCACATGGTGCTGGGCTGATCTGCTGCTGGCGCCGGGGATTGAACCGTGAGCCCCCAGGTTCCAGAATTAGCCGCCCTGGTCACTGTGCCACACCTCTTCCACCATATCCCATCACATACTCATCACCAGGCACCACCACATCTGCATCAGAGGAAACGCCCTCAAGTGGATCACCTGCTTCCTCACAGGATACACACAGACAATCAGCCTACCGCCCATCACCTCCAAACCCAAGGGCATCATCTGCGGAGTCAACCAATGATCCTCCCTCACCCCCACTCTCTTCAATTCCTGCATGACTTTACTGGCTGGCATCACCACTCCCACAGACTCAACATCATCTCATAGGCTAATGACACCCAACTCATTCTCTCTTTCACAGTAGACACCACTACCCCAGAATCAACTAGCGGAATGTCATGACTAATTTTGCCAACTGGAGCAGATCCAATTACCTGAAGCTGAACACGGACAAGATGGAAGTGCTCATCTTTGGAAAGAACACTTCCTCATGGGACGACACATGGTGGCCCACTGCACTTGGATCCTCATCCACCCCCACCAACCACGTCCGCAACCTCAGCATCATCCTGGACAGTGATCTCTCCGGGAAGTGTCAGATCAATGCAGTGGCCTCCTCCTACTTCCACACACTCTGCATGCTTCGCAAGATCTTCAGATGGATCCCAGCCAGCACCAGGAAAACAATGACTCAAGCCCTCGTCACCAGCCAACCAAAGTACGTGAATACATTCTATGATGGAACCACCACCCACCTCCTCAAATACCTACAGTCCACACAGAATGTCTCAGTCATCCTTAGACATCCCCAAACAGACCAGCATGACCCCCACCTCAAAAGTCTCCACTGACTCCTCGTTCGGAAGAGGTGCCAGTTCAAGCTGCTGATTACACCTACAAGGCCCTCCACAATGCTGGACCCTCCTACATCAACCACCGCCTGACCTTCCACCAGCCGACCAGAGTACTAAGATCCACATCCCTCACACTTGCACACGTCCCCCGCATCCGGCAGATCCGCAGTGTAGGTCGTTCTTTCTCCTACCTCACCGGCAAGTCCTGGAACAAACTCCCACTCCAGCTCCGTACCTCTCCTACACTCACCGACTTCAGAAAAGGGACTCAAGACCTGGCTGTTTGACTAAGACCCAACATTTCTCAGCACCTGGATATACCCCAGGGTGATAAGCTGTGCTTTAAAATACTGGTTGATTTTTTGATTGTTGAACTTTCATTGAACTTCCATTGAAAGTGAAAGAAGTTGGTTTACCAGTATAAAAAAGTCAACATATGAACTATATATTGTAGTCATAGTACTGACACTAATACTCAATACAAATACTGGGTTTGCCATTTTACCAGTTTTTTACATCTCTCTCTTGCAAACCCATTACCTGGTGTTCACCTTTCATCTGGAGACAGTATGTGGATGAGAGACCACATTCATGTTTTAGCATAGTTTTCTGGGTGAGCATTTAGGGTGTAGATTACAAGTTCAGCCCTCTCTTCTCCATGCCAGCTTCATCTGCTAAAAACACAAATGATAATAATCCCAGAGAAAATTCCATCTCTAACCTTGGATCCTGCCAACCTTGGATCCTGCCCTTTAGCTGTTTCTGTGAGGTGTTTTAGACGTTTGTTCCACCCACAGGACTAAATATTTCATTCTTTCCTACATTTTTTGTAGTTTTACCTAGTTGACACAAATAGTTAAAACATGTTTTTAATGTGATTTTTCTGCTCACCTCAGTGCTACAACATTGTTGTTTTTTTTTTGGCAAATATGGTTAAAAAAATAGCTGGCTCCTGCAGCTGGGATGCTATAAAACACGCAATTATAAACTACATCTTACAATTATAGTGCAACTACTTTTTGACTGGAAGCAGATAGCATGAGGTAGTTGAGAAGTAGGTGATCAGACGCTAAGAACAGTATTCCACTAAGCCTCCTGAAGAGTCTTCTTTCACGTGAACCCCATGTTAAAGCTTGATTTAAAGTACTGCCATGGTTCACTGTCATAATTACCAAAAGAATGCTACATGTCTCCTAAATTATTGACCTGATCCGGTGGACCCAAACCTTACTTCAGTGTATCCCTGAGATGGGAGGTCAACACTGAGATTACAGGTTTAAAGATGAACATCATGGCTGTGGCCAGCAGCCAATGTAATAAGGAGTATTATCTTATGGGTCACCTTCTGGCAGCTCTGTTCCACCATTGATCTGGACTGCAAAAACTCCACTGGCACTGTGGATACAGAGTCGAACAGCAGAAATGGGGTGGGTGTGGTGGGGTGCGGTGACTGAGTCTGCCCACTCCCTATGAAGATGGACAACAGGGCTAAAAGCAGGCCGTGATGCTGAAACAAAGGTGTCCATGCCAACTGAGTGATGTGTATAACTCGGCGGTGTGAATCAACCGAAGCATAGAAATATGCTGTATGGCATATACCATTGACCCTGGGAGAAATTAATAATTTGGTTATTTTACGAAACTGCACTCTGTGAGACATGATGATGGTCAGACAAGATAACCTGAATAAGGCTGAATGATGTAGTTAGAGGCGTAAGTCAAATGGGATGGGTCACAATGTTGAGTTACCACACCAAGAGCCTGATTTTAGAGTTTGGCAGATGGGTTACTCCGTCAAAAACATGAGAGATATTCCATCCACATTATTACAAGTCAGGGCATAGATTTCATTTGAGCAACAGGTCTATTGGCACTGGGGCTTGGGGGCTTGAGGAGCCCATTGAACCCTACTTATTGATATATTTCACAGTTTAAACAGTGGCCATGGGGCTGTTTCCTTCCTTGCACTAGGCCCATGGCACAATGGCTAAGCTACTGAGTACACATGCATTATATCCTGCGGCACTTGTAATATAACTCTAAATCAGACCCTACGGTATCTAGACGTGGACGTGATAAATGATTACTATTTAACCTTTAACACCACTCATTTCAAACCTCAAGGTTTACATTAAATGTATCTGATGCACTCACTGAAGGACTCACATGAAGAACACAAGCAGCACATTTTAACCTTTTGGTGTGGGAATGCCCTAACCATAATTAGTATTGGATGGAGGGCACAGGACTGTTCATTGCACAACTGAAACACATCCCATGGCTTATTGGCAAGGCCTAAAATGTAACCTAATTTGGAGAGTTATAGATCTCCCTCTATTTTCTGGCCAAAAGGTTAATAATGATGATGTAAAAGTCCACCCTTTGCCCCAGTTTCTCAGATTGGGTGGGTGAATTGAAGAAATGGACAGAAGCAGATAATAGTAAAATTGTGATTCATGGTTAAACAAAAGGCAACGGGGGACCCAGTGTCTTCATGGGATTCAATTCCACTAAAATTGGCTCAGAAATTTGATGATATGTCTTCCTGGATTGCATATCCTAGACGGAACTATGGTTTCCTTCATAATTTTTCATCTGGTTTGAATGGGAACATACCTAAACAGGTTCTCACACAGTTTGTTGAGACTCTTCATGGTGACCCATGGGATGTTAGCGAGGGGAGCTGGAGTGATCATTGAAGGTGTATGTTGCCTGTCAGGCCAACGGCTGCTGTCAGGCATGCAATTTTTTTTAATGTATAAAAGGAGGTAGGATTTTCCACACCATAGACCGTAAATGACTCTCTTCATGAAACCTTTAAGGACAAATATGTTTATTGTGGCGTATATGTTATTGACTTCTAGAAACGTTTTAATTTTCTTTTCTACTTCTCTTTTATCGCTCTGTGTGTGCGCAAATTTGTTGGAGTCTAATGTTCTCTAAATAGTTTTTATACTGTTTGAAAACTAATAAAGATTAATTAAAAAAGATGAGCCACTGGGATCCTGATTTAAATTAATTGAATATTTACACGCAATTGTTAACATGATGGCAGGAGATAGGACAGTTGAAAGATAGTAAAAACGTTGGTGACTGATTGTACCGACAGTGTAACAGATTCAAGCATCACAGACAAAGCCTGATTCACAAAGGTAAACCACAAACTAAAAGCTAACAGTAACTTTAGGACTGCGGAGACTCCTCAGTTGGGGCCGAGACCTCCACACATTAAAAGATAGGCCTGTCCTATCTTTTTATGTGCAGCGTTCTCTGCCCCGACAGCAGAGTTTACCCAACCCAGCCAAAAGTTAAAGTACGGACACAGTCTCTCCCAAAACCAGAATATCTGTTTTAGTTCTGTTCGTGCATCAGTAACTGTCCTTCATCATGTGGAGCCCTTAGACTTGGCATGAGATAATATTGGCCTGGGGGTTTGGATTTTTCCCTGGAATGAAAATTGATTTGGTAGTTGGGAACCCCACTCTGTGGTACTAATGTATGAAAAAATAAAAAAAACAGGCCAGAGAAGGGTGAGTCCTTGGAAATGCTACATGATACTAGTTGGGAGAAATATTCCCGGGCACAAATGCTTATGTTTTACCTGTGATTGGTGAGGAAAAATTGGATCCATGCCAAATCAGATCTAAGTATCCGTGCACAATTTTCCAGCCTTTAGAGGGATTCCATGGTCCACCTTGTTGTAGGTGTCGGAGCATTCAGGCTGATATTTTATCTTATCCCAGTTAAACAGTAGGGGATCTCTGATGTTTGCCAAGGTCAATGCCATGTCTCGCTAGTCTTAATCCAGGCTGGTGGTCATGGAGGAGATGATTCTGTTCTCTGTAATTTTAGAGTTGCCTTGTAATTTTCCTTTAAAAAAATGCTTTCATGTATGGTATATTAGAGATTGATCTGCAGTTTCCCAGGGTCTGATGAAGGTGTTATCAAAATGATGGTGTGTTTTAGAGAGGTGAGCATTGAATAACAATTATCTTTTGTGTACTCGTTGTTGTAAGCAAAGGGGTGGATCACAGAACTCTTGATCTTAAGGTTCATGCTTAAGGTTCATGCTGTAAATGGCATCTGCACTAAAGTAACGTTCAAGGGCATCATACAAACCTCTCTTGGCTTTTTAAATATCGTTTGGTTTGCAAGGGTCAAGGTCATGTGGTTTGAGAACACAAGTACATAGAGCTTAAAATGTTCACATCAGTACATTGTTCACAAATAAATAGTACTTAGTCAGTTTTACAAAAGCACTTTTTTCATTCCTTAATGTGTTACTATTGGTGTACACTAGCGCAAGGTCCATTCATATACTTAGTTTCTGAGTGAGTTTTTTGCATATTTTGCATTTCTTCTGGAGAATAATCATTACCTCGTTCTAAGCCTCTGTAAAAACCTCACAGAGTAACATTCTCAACAATGCATGACTTGAGCTGTCTGCCTGGAACGTCTAACGCCAATGAATATTTTAAAGTTGGATTGAGATCAATAAAATAAGTTATGCCAGTTTCTGCTACTGATACACTAACAGAGTGTACCATATGCAGTGTAAGTAGTCCCCGGACTTGACAAATTGCTTTGCAGATGGGTGGATGGATGGCTGGTTTTGCAATTACAAGTGTGCTTCTGGTGACTCATAAAGAAACATATGGTATAATATTGTAGTACACATAATACTTTTGTTTCTGCAGACATGGTTTTATGTGTCCTCTTTTTGTGTTTGTTGTTGTCTGATCACGTGGTGTCTGCTGCAATAAATTTCCAGCCAGTGAAGACCTGCAAGATTTTTCCATGTTTAAATCACTTCCTGTTGTATGCAGTACTCCTTCCCGTGATTGGCACACCCATGAGGCATGCAGTCTGTAATCCCATTTGCATGTGGCACCGCTGCTTTTGCAGGATGCCATCACTGGGTTCTCCTCCATGCGGCATTCACTCTGTGATTGAGGCTGGCGAGTTCTGGTGAGTGAGTATGCTGTAGTGTGCGTGGGTATGGGTTTGGTGAGGTGGGTGTAATTCTGCACCTCACATGAATGTTGTGGTGTGGTTGTAAAGTTGTAGGGTTTATTTGTGAAGACATGCATGTGTTTTTCTTGAGCCAAAAATTAGCCAAGCCTTCTTGTGGCTTCTGCCCATTCTCATCTCAACCTTTTATTTTTAGTTGTTTATATATTTATTTATTTATTTTTGCAATTTTATCTTGCGCGGACATGGCCCAAAGGCATCAGAGCACTTTACATCAGGAGCAGGGTACAAGGATACAGCAGGTTACAGTTACAACAATTACGTTCAGACATTTGCATCGGTAGCTGCGGCCAGTACAAATGCAGCCGTTGGCATGGTATATTAGAGAAACCTCCTCCTGCCCCAGCGAGACAGATATGTGCTGACAAAGAACTGCTTTCTCTGTAGAGACTTGAACTAGAGTCTACTCTTGGCGGTGTGTTGTACACCACTCTATGTCGCCGGCCACACCCAAGGCCACACAGCACCACCGCATTAGCACCCCTTAGATGGTCAGCATAACCGCAGCAGCTCCAGCTGGTGCTCATTGGTGGAGTCACCGAACCACTGGTAAGTTCTTTCTGTGCAGTGTCTCTCTGTCCCATCTTCTGCCTCTAAGATGCTCAGTTAAGGAAAAGATGTCAGACTGATTGGGGTCTGAGTTCCCACATTAACGGGTCGATCAGGATGGCGGACGGAAGAGCCACCGCGGCCCTGGAGTAGGCGGAAAAAGCCTTTTCCGTGTCCGCCTGCCGCGGATACTCCGTCCGCCATATCAGGATAGGAAAACGTGTCAAATTTCCGTCCGCGACGGAAAAGCACGCTCCGCCGGCCAACTACACACGACCACGCGGCGGACGGAACACATCCGGACGCTCCGCCGTACGCACTGACGTCTAAGACCGTCCCCCAAATCAAGATGGCGGAAAACACACATAAAACCGCAGCGGAAAAACAACCTGTCTTAACACGGCGGAATCCCCACAGCGAACATAGGTGACACAGCCGAGATACCCACCGCAAGCTGACCACCACCATGGACCCGGCGCTACACGCTTTCCCGATGCTCTTCGCGATCCACCACGTCCTAGTCATGGCCTACTATGGACGACGACGCAGGTAAGGTACAAACCATTGGCTGTCTGGAGGGGAATACCAGCAAGGGACGTGACGTAGGGAGGGGGAGTGTCATGTTACCGAAACCACTGATGAGAAGCATATACGAATACACATTTGCAGTACGCAAGCAGGAATGGCAACGACAGACCACGAGACTTGATAGACTACCTTTATTGTCCAAAATAGGGGTCAAATCACAGTGTATGCGTGAGCATGGGCAAAGTGGGCACCAGAGCAGGTACAACATAGCAGGCAACGAGAGGGCAGCATGCAGTATCAGAGCATCAACAGGGCATTGTGCAGTACAGAGCAGGTACATCAGAGCAGGTAACGAGAGGGCAGCATGCAGTATCAGAGCATCAACAGGGCATTGTGCAGTACAGAGCAGGTACATCATAGGCAGGTAACGAGAGGGCAGTATGCAGTATCAGAGCATCAACAGGGCATTGTAGAGTACAGAGCAGGTACATCAGAGCAGGTAACGAGAGGGCAGCATGCAGTATCAGAGCATCAACAGGGCATTGTGCAGTACAGAGCAGGTACATCATAGGCAGGTAACGAGAGGGCAGGTTGCAGTATCAGAGCATCAACAGGGCATTGTGCAGTACAGAGCAGGTACATCATAGGCAGGTAACGAGAGGGCAGGTTGCAGTATCAGAGCATCAACAGGTCACTGTAGAGTACAGAGCAGGTACATCAGAGCAGGTAACGAGAGGGCAGCATGCAGTATCAGAGCATCAACAGGGCATTGTGCAGTACAGAGCAGGTACATCAGAGGCAGCACGTGAGAGGGCCAAAGTGCATCAACAGTCCATTGCACAGAACAGGCCCATCAGAGGCAGCACGTGAGAGGGGCAAAGTGCATCAACAGTCCATTGCACAGAACAGGCCCATCAGAGGCAGCACGTGAGAGGGGCAAAGTGCATCAACAGTCCATTGCACAGAACAGGCCCATCAGAGGCAGCACGTGAGAGGGGCAAAGTGCATCAACAGTCCATTGCACAGAACAGGCCCATCAGAGGCAGCACGTGAGAGGGGCAAAGTGCATCAACAGTCCATTGCACAGAACAGGCCCATCAGAGGCAGCACGTGAGAGGGGCAAAGTGCATCAACAGTCCATTGCACAGAACAGGCCCATCAGAGGCAGCACGTGAGAGGGGCAAAGTGCATCAACAGTCCATTGCACAGAACAGGCCCATCAGAGGCAGCACGTGAGAGTGGCAAAGTGCATCAACAGTCCATTGCACAGAACAGGCCCATCAGAGGCAGCACGTGAGAGGGGCAGTATGCAGTATCAGAGCATCAACAGGGCATTGTGCAGTACAGAGCAGGTACATCATAGGCAGGTAACGAGAGGGCAGGTTGCAGTATCAGAGCATCAACAGGGCATTGTGCAGTACAGAGCAGGTACATCATAGGCAGGTAACGAGAGGGCAGGTTGCAGTATCAGAGCATCAACAGGGCATTGTGCAGTACAGAGCAGGTACATCATAGGCAGGTAACGAGAGGGCAGTATGCAGTATCAGAGCATCAACAGGGCATTGTGCAGTACAGAGCAGGTACATCATAGGCAGGTAACGAGAGGGCAGTATGCAGTATCAGAGCATCAACAGGGCATTGTGCAGTACAGAGCAGGTACATCATAGGCAGGTAACGAGAGGGCAGGTTGCAGTATCAGAGCATCAACAGGGCATTGTGCAGTACAGAGCAGGTACATCATAGGCAGGTAACGAGAGGGCAGGTTGCAGTATCAGAGCATCAACAGGTCATTGTAGAGTACAGAGCAGGTACATCAGAGCAGGTAACGAGAGGGCAGTATGCAGTATCAGAGCATCAACAGGGCATTGTGCATTACAGAGCAATTACATCAGAGGCAGCACAACTACGTGTCCCTACCAACCCGTCACAGGGACCACAAGAGTGCCACGCAGTTCTCAATGGACACACCATGTGAAGTAACATTTGAGTGAAGTGTACAGCACCTCACATCACAGATTCAGGGGGACTGCGTGAACTACCTGCCTCGGACACACTGGCAGCAGCAGCAACAGGAGTGTGAGACACAGCCACAGCCCGAGTGACACACACATGGGCCACGGACCCAGACACACTGGCAGCAGCAGCAACAGGAGTGTGAGACACAGCCACAGCCCGAGTGACACACACATGGGCCACGGACCCAGACACACTGGCAGCACCAGCAACAGGAGTGTGAGACACAGCCACAGCCCGAGTGACACACACATGGGCCACGGACCCAGACACACTGGCAGCACCAGCAACAGGAGTGTGAGACACAGCCATAGCCCGAGTGACACACACATGGGCCACGGACCCAGACACACTGGCAGCACCAGCAACAGGAGTGTGAGACACAGCCACAGATGTAGTCACTGACACGTGAGCCACTGACCCAGACAGACTGCCAGCACCAGAAACAGGAGTGTGCAACACAGCCACAGATCTTCTAACTGACACGTGAGCCATAGACCCAGATACACTGCCAGGACCTGCAACAGGAGAGGGCACAACTGACACTGTGCCACCATCTGATACATGAGAGTCAACTGCACCAGCGCCACTGGGACAACTGAAATGATGAGCCACAGGGCTGTATGGGCCAGGAGGCAGGGTGGGCCTGGGAGCTGGGGATAGCTCACCTAGAGCCAAATCGTGGTTGGCAGGTGTCAATGGTGTGTGTCTGCGTTTCTTAGGGAGGTGTTAGTGCACCCTGGACAGGACAGGACTGCCAAGTGGTGGGGACTCCAAAGAATCACCACCCTGCATAGGTGGAGCAACTGCTGCCGGGGATCTGGTTTCGGGGGAGGTGCTGGAGCCTGCTTGTCGTTTGCTCTGTGCCTGCCGCCTGGACTCGGAATGATGTGTAATGGGGGATGCAACAACAGGGGACACCCTCCTCTGATTCTGACTGGCCTGGATGGGAGTGGAGGTATGGGGGGACTCCGCCGCGGAGACATCAGTTTGGCGTTTAGTAGAAAACATCAGCCTCAGTGCAGCCAGGGGTGAAGTATGCCTGTCCTTGATAGCGCCATTGTCCATGCTAGATGCCTTGTCCGTAGGTTGTGCCTTATCCTTAGGTGGAGTGTTGTCTCTGGATGTAGCCTGTGCCCTGCTCGCCGCCCTGTTCCTGCCAGCAGACTTGTCGTCTGTGGTGCACCTGCCTCCAGCAGACACCTGCTCCCTGTGTGTGTCCCTGCCCTTGGGAGTGTTCCTATCCACTGCTGTGTGCCTGCTCTTGGGAGTCTCCCTGCTCTTAGTAGGTGCCTTAGTCTTCTCACTGTCCTTGGGAGTGTTCCCATCCACTGCTGTGGGCCTGCTCTTGGGAGTCTCCCTGCTCTTAGTAGGTGCCTTAGTCTTCTCACTGTCCTTGGGAGTGTTCCCATCCACTGCTGTGGGCCTGCTCTTGGGAGTCTCCCTGCTCTTAGTAGGTGCCTTAGTCTTCTCACTGTCCTTGGGAGTGTTCCCATCCACTGCTGTGGGCCTGCTCTTGGGAGTCTCCCTGCTCTCAGTAGGTGCCTTAGTCTTCTCACTGTCCTTGGGAGTGTCCCTTACCTCTGCTGTGGGCCTGCTCTTGGGAGTCTCCCTGCTCTTAGCAGGTGCCTTAGTCTTCTCACTGTCCTTGGGAGTGTCCCTTACCTCTGCTGTGGGCCTGCTCTTGGGAGTCTCCCTGCTCTTAGCAGGTGCCTTAGTCTTCTCACTGTCCTTGGGAGTGTCCCTTACCTCTGCTGTGGGCCTGCTCTTGGGAGTCTCCCTGCTCTTAGCAGGTGCCTTTGTCTTCTGACTGGCCTTGTCCAAGGAACAGTCCATGGACATGTGAGTATCCCTTGCCCTCAGAGTACCTTTCGTGTTGAATGCCTGTGTAGCTCCGGAAGGCATGTCCCCCAACAACACTTGTGGATCCTGTGTGTGTACTCCAGTGCATCTGACGTCGTCTACGTGAACAGATTTAGCTGATCTAGGGGATGGGGTCTGTGCCCTGCGTGCCCTGACGTGCTGTCTGACGCTGCTTCTAGTGCAATAACCTGTATTTGAGTCCTGCTCTGAATAATCACTACCCCCTGAGACATCCAGCGGTGTAGATGGGGAAACAGAAGTAGCACCCTGTTCATTCCACTGTACTATTGCAGACGACACACTGCTTGCCAATGACTGCACTGTCCTGTGTAGACCTGCAAGATCGCCATGCATCCCTTCCATGAATGCCACCACCTGCCCCAACTTCCTATCATGGTCCTGGAAAGCATTTGTCATATTGGTCTGACCCACACACAGCTGTCGCAGCAGATCAACGGCCTCAGCACACAGTGCATTTTGGCTCACCGTGGCAGGGGCAGCGGTGCCTGCACCGAACGCCACTCTGCTCCCCCTACTCCTCCGGCCACGAACAATACATGGTGCAGTTGGCGGAAGTGTGGGCCCTGTGTGCTGTCTTCCGACAGAAGGTGATGAGTGCCCACTCCCAGTCTGTGACAACAGTGCAGGCTCACCAAGAGTGTCCGACGAGGAGGACGATGGTGTCTCCACATGCGAGTCCTCAGGGACGGTCCTGTCCCCCTCTCCGGCGCTGGCCTCCTCCGTGTCAGTCTGGTTGTGTGTGCGAAGTCTGAGCCGGACTCATTTCCTCGGCTACTCTCCACCGTCTGTGGCTGAGTGTCCTCTGTCAAAGCTGAAATGCACAGAAAAGATGTGTGAGTCATGGGCACACTCACGTACAGAAGGAACAGGATAGCCAAATCACATAGCAGACAAAGGTTCATGAGCCCTCATCCTGCACATGGCCCACCCCTACCAGTCATCCTCACATTTTCTGCCATGGGGCCATGGACCACTAGGGGATGTGCTTTAACACTCAACTACTAAGCAAGTGGCGTGTCAACATGGCGGACCTGGATGTCAAATGAGTACCACCCAATGGGACCAAAATGCCATCACAGGCATACATACGCAACACGGAACTCAATAGTGTGTCTGTGCACCAATACATGCATAGCACTCACAAGTTTCCTACACAGACAGTATGCTCACCGCTAGTTTGCTGTTGATCGGCACTCAGACGTTCGGCCAGTTCAGGATGCGTCACTGCAATGATACGGTGCATGAGAGGGGTCATGGAGCGTCGGGCCAGACGGGGCGTCCTTGGAATCAGGCCCAGTGTTACTTCCGCTACATTCTTGCTCAGCCTGGAAATGTCGTCCCAGCGTTTGTGGCAGTGTGTATGTCGTCTGTTGCACACCCCCAATGCCCGTACTTCCCGTGCTATGGTCCTCCACAGGTCCTTGCGAAGGTGCAGCTTGACCTACCATGATGGGAGACAAAAGGGTTTAAGTCAGTGGACAGGTGGCCTGTCACACACATAGGGGCAAGACGTTACTGTCAGCAGCCATGCACAATCAGGAACATATGTCTAGCCCACACTACACAGCTAAGATATAAATAGGCCTGATCATTTGGCCCCCTCATGCACACCAACATGTCCCACACTGCACTTACCACCCGCCCCGGTGCGCCGTAGAGGCGTCCATAGTTGCGGAGTACACCGTCCACGAGGACATCAAGCTCCGCGGAGGTGAAGGGTCGAGACCGGATCTCTTTGCCACTCGACATGGCAAGATCACGGAGTATGGCACTAGAGCAGCAGTCGGTGGTCAGCTCAGCAGCAGCAGCAGCAGGTCGAGGTGATGGTCACAGGCAGCAGTCGGTGGTCAGCTCAGCAGCAGCAGCAGCAGGTCGAGGTGATGGTCACAGGCAGCAGTCGGTGGTCAGCTCAGCAGCAGCAGCAGCAGGTCGAGGTGATGGTCACAGGCAGCAGTCGGTGGTCAGCTCAGCAGCAGCAGCAGCAGGTCGAGGTGATGGTCACAGGCAGCAGTCGGTGGTCAGCTCAGCAGCAGCAGCAGCAGGTCGAGGTGATGGTCACAGGCAGCACTGGTCCCCAGGGTAGGAAGTTTCATTTTGGCCAAGACACATATATAGGGCCCTCAGCACGTGTCAGTGGCATACGTCGCCAGCAATTGGTCAGCCCTGGAAGCGTGATCGTGAAATGGGCCAATGACTGGCCCTGTTGTTGCGGTGCACAGCTTCCGCTACTTGCGATTGGCCGTATGCGGCCAGTGTCCCTCTTCCCATTGGCTGCATGTGCAGGGACCGTCACGGGCACACATCGGCAACCGCACGTGCAAGCTTCAGGCACGGATGCTTCAGTTGCAACAATGTACTATCACTGGCGCCTCCATGGCGGTGCACGTACACAGCGGGGGAGGTGCAGGCCTATACACCCTGCAGATGTACTCAATGGACATGCCAGTTCATGACCCCCCTTACAGTCACCTTGCATCATCCACCGTACACCGGCCGGAGCGGCCGGCCCATGAACAACCGCCGTGCCCGGCCATGAACAACCGCCGTGCCCGGCCATGAACAACCGCCGTGCCCGGCCATGAACAACCACCGTGCCCGGCCATGAACAACCGCCGTGCCCGGCCATGAACAACCGCCGTGCCCGGCCATGAACAACCGCCGTGCCCGGCCATGAACAACCGCCGTGCCCGGCCATGAACAACCGCCGTGCCCGGCCATGAACAACCGCCGTGCCCGGCCATGAACAACCGCCGTGCCCGGCCATGAACAACCGCCGTGCCCGGCCATGAACAACCGCCGTGCCCGGCCATGAACAACCGCCGTGCCCGGCCATGAACAACCGCCGGTCCCGGCCATGAACAACCGCCGTGCCCGGCCATGAACACAACCGCCATGGCCGGGCACGGCGGTTGTTCATGGCCGGGCACGGCGGTTGTTCATGGCCGGGCACTGCGGTTGTTCATGGCCGGGCACGGCGGTTGTTCATGGCCGGGCACGGCGGTTGTTCATGGCCGGGCACGGCGGTTGTTCATGGCCGGGCACGGCGGTTGTTCATGGCCGGGCACGGCGGTTGTTCATGGCCGGGCACGGCGGTTGTTCATGGCCGGGCACGGCGGTTGTTCATGGCCGGGCACGGCGGTTGTTCATGGGCCGGCCGCTCCGGCCGGTGTACGGTGGATGATGCAAGGTGACTGTAAGGGGGGTCATGAACTGGCATGTCCATTGAGTACATCTGCAGGGTGTATAGGCCTGCACCTCCCCCGCTGTGTACGTGCACCGCCATGGAGGCGCCAGTGATAGTACATTGTTGCAACTGAAGCATCCGAGCCTGAAGCTTGCACGTGCGGTTGCCGATGTGTGCCCGTGACGGTCCCTGCACATGCAGCCAATGGGAAGAGGGACGCAGGCCGCATATGGCCTTTGGGAAGTAGCGGAAGTTGAGCACCGCCATGGCGGCGCCAAATATGTGATCTTGTCAGACGCTGCACCGTGATGTGTTGTGTGCAGTTGCGTCATGAGGGATGTGAGCGTGATTGTGAAAGGTCATATGTCATACAATATAGCATGTGTGTCCATACAATGGACATCGGTCGGCACACAATGGGCAACAGATGTGCATTTGTACGTGTTGACGTCTGGTTTGACCCTACAGACGTTGTTACATCTTCACAACTACACAGTACATCACGGCTGTGTGGCCAATTAATGCATCTGTTGTCAGTTTCTTGTTGTGTCGAGGTGACTACAGTGGTGGTGGTACACATGCATTCCGTGTATGTGATTTATACGTTCTGTCACCATGCATGTCATTACCGTATGCACATCATCATTGGTGGTGGCATTTGTGCTTGATGACATGGCGTGTGTAAACTTATCGTTTGTGTGCATGCAGTTGCATGAGTGTCTGTGATGTGTCTACGATACATTAGGGTGACGACTGAAGTTTTGTCAGTAAGGTACACATGTGATGGAATTGTACACGTATGCGTCGTTTGTAAGTTGACCTAAGTTACATCTCTCTCCCACACAGGAGGGCTCCAAATGTGCATCGCCCATACACTCTGCTGGAGGATATGGTAGACGAGGAGGTGATTCGGAAATTCAGGCTGGATCGACGTCGGTTGCTGGAGCTTGTGGCTCAATTGTCTCCTCATCTGCAGCCACGTAGAACGTATCCTGGCTCGTTTACACCCACTGCAAAGGTCATGGCGGTACTACATTTCTTCGCTACTGGCACATTTCAGTATACAGTTGGAGGTGCCGGGGGTATGTCACAGGCCATGTTCAGCACGGTTCTTCGGGATGTGTTAACAGCTATGATGCTGTACAAGGATGAGTACATACATTTCCCACGTCCGGAAGAGTTGCCAGCTGTCAAAGCTGGTTTCTATGCACTGGGCCACATACCTCACGTTGTGGGCTCAATTGATGGCACCCACATCGCGCTCATTCCACCACGGGCACGCGAACAAGTGTTCAGGAATCGAAAACACTTTCATTCGCTGAACGTGCAGGTGGTGTGCCTGGCGAGCAACATCATCTCCCATGTGTGTGCAAGATTTCCTGGATCCGCACATGACGCCCACATCATGCGAACCAGCAATGTCCCACGACTCATGGCAAATCTGCCACCCGGTCAAGCGTGGCTTGTTGGTGAGTGTGCAGTGGGGACTCTTGTGATCTCTGTGTTGCATGGGGTACCCACCATATCTTGTTCTGATGTTTGTCTCTGTCATCCCCCTACATAGGCGACTCGGCTTACCCAAACCGGCCCTGGCTCCTCAGTCCCCTACGTAATCCGAGGACGGCGGGTGAAATGCGGTACAATGAGGCACATGGAAGGACACGGAGAGTCATCGAACGTACCTTTGGACTGCTCAAGTCTAGGTTTCGGTGCCTGGATAAGACCGGAGGGGCCCTGCCTTACTCACCAGGAAAAGTATGCAAGATCGTGATTGCCTGCTGCATGCTCCACAACCTGGCAGTACGCAATAACATTGAACTGCTGTTGGACCCTGAAGACGAAGGAGTTCCTCGGCCTCCCATCCCACCCATGTCGACTGATGAGGATAGTGGTGAGGAGGAAGGTGTGGACCAGAGGCGCCAGCTCATTGATCGCTACTTCCCTTGAATGTGAGTATCTACCTCTAGTGGCGGTTGACAATGGCTCATGTATGTTTTCTGGTGTTGTGTGGATATGGGGTTAATCAGCTGGGTGTGGTTTGTGATGGTTGCACATGTGTGTCTTCATGTCTTTGGACATAGGAGTGTCCATGATGTGTGTGCTCCCATCCCATGCTTGTGTGATGGTTGTCGTTTGTGTAATGTTGCTGTGCATTGTGTTGTGATGTGTGTGAATCTCTTTAGTGACGTGTGTTTGCTGTCTCTGGTTTTCTCTAGGTCACTCCCGCAGCGCCATGATCATGTGCGACTATGATCCCTGTACCTGTTTACGTCTGTATCTGATGGCAATCATGTGAATAAACATGGAGGCAAAACATCATTGTGTGAGTAAATGCAATTTATTGACAGGTTGTGCTTTTGTGCTGGTGAATATTTACAAGTAAGTGGGGGTGAGGGAGTTGGAGTTGAAGGTAATGGCAGATGAAATGTCCGTGCTGACACCACATTGGGGGGTGTCAGGCTAGTCCAGCAGACCAGTGGCAATGATTGTCTATGTGGGACAGGATGGTTTGCAGGGTGAATGTCTGGCACAGGCAGTGGCATTGTCAAGGTCGTCCCCTCTTGGAGCGTGTGCCTGGCGCTCCAACACTGCTCTCAGCCACTTCCTGCCTCGGCCGCCCCCTCCGTCTCGGAGGTGGTACAGAGTCAGCTGGGAGGGCAGGTTGGTGATGGGCCACATCCGTCGCCAGGGGCTCAGGTGGTGGTGGCGGCGGTGGAGGCGGAGGCGGAGGTGACGGGGGAGGCGGAGGTGACGGTGGCGGTGGCGCTGACACACTTGGTGGAGGGGGGGGGGTTGTTCCGGCCAACCCATTCCCTCCACATCGTTGCCTGCTGGCCCATGATCACCAACATCTGGCCAAGGATGCCAGAGATCTCGCGCAGGATGTTGGTGTTGTCCACTGAGTCCTGGTGAACACGATCAGCGTTTGCCTGGGACCGGTCGTATGAGGCCTGGCACCTGGCAAGAGCTTGTAGGGACTGTGCCACTGGCTCGGGTAGCTGTCCCTCCTCTGACGGCGGTGTGTGGCTCGCCTGATTGGCAGTTGTCCCGTTGCCTGTGTTTGTGGCCCACTCACCCTGCTTGTGTGTGGGGCCGTTGGACCAGCGTTGCGCGCTGGGTCATGCTGGGTGGCACCGGCAGGAGTCGTGGTGCTGGTGGTAGTGGTGGTAGTGGTGGTACTGGTGGTACTGGTGGTACTGGTGGTGGTGGGGACTGTGCAGATCACAGAGACAGGTGCCGCGGGAGTCACACATGCGACGTTGGTCGGTCCCGGGAGTCCCTGTGAGCCAGATGGCCCTGGCTGCGTGCTTGGTCCCGCTCCATCCTCCGCCCCGGAGCTGCCTGTGTCGTCGTCAGCAGAGAGTCCTGTAGGTGTGGGAGGCGAGGCTGGCGGCCGGGTACTGCTTTCCCCAGTCAGTTGACGATCACCTGAGGGACAAGATCGAGCTGGTCAGTAATGTGGACAGTACATGGTTACATTGATTTGTAGACATTTCTGTTTCCTGTCGCACACACCCCACCCTCCACCACCACCACCACCACCACCCTCCCCGTGCACATGGGGGCCTGTTGGGAGTTGTAGTTTGGGCCTCTCACACACCCCACCCCCCACCACCACCACCACCCTCCCCGTGCACATGGGGGCCTGTTGGGAGTTGTAGTTTGGGCCTCTCACACACCCCACCCCCCACCACCACCACCACCACCACCCTCCCCGTGCACATGGGGGCCTGTTGGGAGTTGTAGTTTGGGCCTCTCACACACCCCACCCCCCACCACCACCACCACCCTCCCCGTGCACATGGGGGCCTGTTGGGAGTTGTAGTTTGGGCCTCTCACACACCCCACCCTCCACCACCACCACCACCACCACCCTCCCCGTGCACATGGGGGCCTGTTGGGAGTTGTAGTTTGGGCCTCTCACACACCCCACCCTCCACCACCACCACCACCACCACCCTCCCCGTGCACATGGGGGCCTGTTGGGAGTTGTAGTTTGGGCCTCTCACACACCCCACCCTCCACCACCACCACCACCACCACCCTCCCCGTGCACATGGGGGCCTGTTGGGAGTTGTAGTTTGGGCCTCTCACACACCCCACCCTCCACCACCACCACCACCACCACCCTCCCCGTGCACATGGGGGCCTGTTGGGAGTTGTAGTTTGGGCCTCTCACACACCCCACCCTCCACCACCACCACCACCACCACCCTCCCCGTGCACATGGGGGCCTGTTGGGAGTTGTAGTTTGGGCCTCTCACACACCCCACCCCCCACCACCACCACCACCCTCCCCGTGCACATGGGGGCCTGTTGGGAGCCATGGACATGTTAGTGTGTTGGTGTTCGACGTGCATGGGTTGGGGCGTGGGGGATGTTTCTTCTCAGTTGTGTGAGCCTGACCATGTCGTGCTGATCGTGGTGCTTGGTTTGTACTCACCAGTCTCTTCTCCTTCGTCAAGGCCGTCTAGGCTCTCTGGGTGTAGTATCACCAGCACCTTCTCCTCCCAATCGGTGTAGGGTATGGGCTCCGGGGGTGTGCCACCGCCAGTAAGATTGGCTCTGGCGTGGTTTTTCGCTCGGATGCCCTTGACCCTGGTCTTAAGGTCATGCCACCGCCTCTGAATGTCGTGCTTGGTCCTCGGCACAGTCCCCAACGCATTCACCCGAGTGACGATCCTGTCCCACATGTGGTTCTTTTGCGCCACGGTCGTCTGCTGGACTTGGGCCCCGAAGATGTTGGGCTCCACACGGATAATTTCATCTACCATTACCCGCAACTCTGTCTCCGTGAATTTGGTTTTTTTTTTGGGTGCCATAGTGTGTGGTGCTCAGTGTGTGAGTTGAGTGAGTTGGGAGGTGCAGGTGTGTGGTGTGTGATGTGTAGGATTTGTGTGGTGGGTGTTTGTGTGGTAGGGTGGTGGGTGGGTGTCTTCTATGTGATTTTATGTGAGTTAGCAGTGTCTCGAATGGCCCTCTTGCTGGCAGCAATGCTGTGGTGCAAGGGATTGTGGTTGTGTGGGGGTGTCTTTTTGTAGTCGTGTCTCAATGGTTGTTGCGAGTCAGGTGGTAGGTGGGCGTGTTGACTTGTGTGCATTATTGGATAATTGGGACGTGTCATGGTGGCTTGTGCTGGGGGGGGGGGGGCCTTGTCAATGTTCGTATGTTTGCTTAGGACTTGCGGTGCACTTTCATACATTTGTTAG
The DNA here is from genome assembly GCF_964261635.1 of Lissotriton helveticus. NCBI lineage: Eukaryota > Metazoa > Chordata > Amphibia > Caudata > Salamandridae > Lissotriton > Lissotriton helveticus. The sequence goes on along the minus strand of NC_136069.1, from coordinate 748,178,163 downwards.
GCGCTAGGGATGTTGTGCGTGTTGGCCTTCCGCCCTGATGCTGTGGTTCTCGTAGCATTGTTTCCGCCGCGGACGTGGATGGCTGTGAGTTCCGTGGTACGGGCGGATTTATCCTAATTGCGGCCACGGAGTATTCTCAGGTATGGCGGTACATGTTTTATTTTCCGCGGTCATATCCGTCCGCGGCAGTGGTTGTTCATTGGACTCCGTCCGCCGCGGACGGACTTGGTTGTGTTCCGTCCACCGCGGACGGTGTTGGTTGTGATCCGTCCGCCGCGGTCGGAGTTTCGTGACATGAATATCCTAATCCCAACCGCGGTTTCTCCGCGGCGCAGCCGGGAGTAAAATTTCCCCCACCATGGCGGACAGTGCCCATTTCCGTCCGCCATCCTAATCGGCCCCTAAGTGCGCCTCCTGTGTCACAGAGGTTCTTTTGTGCCATCCCCTATTTCTTACAGCCATATTCTTGCCATTTTTAATGACTCCTTCTTCTCTAAAATGTTATAACAAAGAACTAAAGATTTATAACAATTGCTTCTTCTTCTTCTTAATCATTCATTTCAAATTGTGTTATTTGGCCACTCTTCTCTAGAATCAGTCGCTCTAAACATTGTCCTAATGATGATCCAACATTTGCATGAAGTCAAAAGAGTGCACCTATTTCAGTACTAGTATTCCAAAGGAATTCAAAGGAAATAGCAATTTCATAAATAATGAGTCCATCATATGAAGTTGAACAAATTTCAACATGCATGTTCGCATGGAATATAGATTATGGCATACATAGAAAGAGCAAAATCCACAAGACCTTCCAACATTGCTTAGACAAACACCAAAAATACATGAGACCTAATGACATTAAGTAAACAAACAACAAACATTTATACATTCAAATTGTCTCATGCGAAGTGTGTTCTTCGTGACCAGTGGGATGTACAGTCTGATATTCTTGAACCAATCTTTAAAGGGTGTTACACCATTTAATTCATAAAAGAAAAGAGGTGGACAACGGGTCCCTGAAGAAGGACATGATGTAATAAACCCAGGTTATTTGGTCTGATGGTTAATAGGGGCCCTTCCCCTTCTCCCTACAAGGAGTATACACTGCTCCAACATTTACATATGTGGCTAAACGCTGGCCTAGCTTAGAGACTTTGTAGCTAGTTTAGGATTGATTAAATATTTTTTTCCTTGTGATCCTGACCTGTGTCTGATATGGATTTCAATCTCGCAGGTCCACTAAGCCTTTCATCGTTCTTTTATCGGTAAAAGGAGTACCATTGTGATGGTTAACAATAAACATCTGTTATTTCAGCACCAAGAAACCATTAGCGGGACATGTGCTATACACATTTTATGAAATCTTCCATTACAATAATTGTTAACATTGGTGCTGCCTTCCAGATACACACATAACTGTATAAAAGTGCTGTTTCTTCTTTCTTCACTCTGTGATCACTCCTTACACAACGCACCCCTTCTCTAATCAACTGCATTCTTTAATTTTTCTTTGACGTGATGAATTTGTGTTGAATTATGATGTGGACTTGCAAACAGCTACACTGTATTTTTTCTATTTGACTGCATTGATGTTTTCATTTTTTTCCCGTCAAGCCATTGGACTGATACTAAAGGTAATTCAACATATTTGTAATGATTATCAAAATATTACAGTGAAAGAACACTTTCGCTTATAATAAAGCTTTCCCCGGCTTCATTTTGTGTACTATTGCAGTTTTTTTGCCTTAACTGTAAATCTGCTTCTCTTTTGCCTCTCAAAATTCTCATCAATCGGAGCCTCTCAACGCAAAGAGGGAGATGAAAGGAGAGAAGGAGAAAAACAAACATTAGCAAAGGCAATTGTTCTCACGGACCTTCAAAATCCGTGTGGCGAACCATTGTACTTGTCCCAATGCTTGTATGCTTTGGATTAAAAAGAAAATGAATGAGAAATATGAAAATGGTGACCTGTGTGTGCATATGAGTTTTGACATTGTGACACGTATACTTGCACCAGTGGCCGTCTTGGAATGTGATTTCTTTGAGAAAACACCACTGATGGCTAGCACAGTATGGATTGTGACATCATGATACAAACCCACTTCAAACGGCCATGTTAGAATGATGTTTTATCAAAGGAATGCATTCCAAGTCAGACACTGGTGCATGTGCAAACAGTGGCCATTTTAAGTTTAGTTTACCATTTGAAGATGGTGGATAGGCATTACCGAGCAGTAAATTAAAGAATGTTTACAAAAGTCAATAAAGAAGAAAGCAGCCCTACATCAATGTCAAGCTGTAGGGCCACCAGAAACATTCGAAACAATTTAAAACAATTAATTAACAGAAGAAAGCGGGAAGAGCGAAGGAGGAATGGTACCAGCGTTCAGAATCCAGGAACTTGCCGAAATTGGCGAAAAAATGTCATTATAAAATTAAGTCGAGGGAGGAATCTAGGAGCAATGGATGAGTAAAAGAATGGAGTTATGGTGGTGAATATACTGGAGTGGTGGGAGAGAGAAAGAAATCATGAGCTCATGTTGAGCACTTGAAAGCAAATGAAAAAAAAAATCCCTCATGTCAATAGTGGGAGGATACTACTCTTCCAATGAAAAGGATGGTAAGAAGAACTGTTCCTGGGTCAGAACAAACACAAGAAGAGGGAGGAAAGCCAACAAATTAGGAGTGTCTAACTGACAGAGACAATAAAGCTATCCAATCATGAGCAAGTGAATGACCCAGAGCACGCCTTATTTTTATTTTATTGTATTGGAAACAGTGACCTTAGAAAACATACAAGCTAAAGCTGCTTATAGGCAAGACCAAAATAGGAGGAAGAAGAGTTAGAGGAGAGAGAGGAAGAGAAATGGAGAGAAATGAAGAAAGGTAAATAAAAAAATAAAAAAATAAAAAAATTTAAAAAAAGGCAAAAAGAGAGAGAGACATTTAGGGATAAATTCTATCTGGATTGACCATCAGTCCATCTGAATGGATGCTCCTCTCTACCAGAAACTAATCAACCACATTGTGTGACCAAATTGTGTGATCCTAGTCAATTGTTTTATTTCGATGTGACTCCTTATTCTTGATGGCTATATTTAGAGTACCTCAACATGCATCACTTCAGGATGCGTGCTGTTGAAAACCACTCTCATATACACTCTACTAAACCTCTCGTGTGTATGGTTTAATCGACTATATTGTTGGTCCATCTATAAAAATTACTGGCTATATGTAAGTGCCACATGACAATTGACTTGCTTCTTGCTTCAAGAATATGCTGTCATTGGGGTAGACTGGGATGACGGTTTATGAATGTTTCTAAGTTCATGTTTAGAAACTATCACTTCCAATAAGTGTCACTGAATGCTGGCATGAAATCTGATGTGCTAAATTATAAACATTGCAAATTTTAAAGAGACCTATTTTTAATTTTACAATCTATCATACATTTACAATACATCTATAGTGTCATTTACATTTCTGAAATTGTTTGGACTCTGCTTCTGCTTTGGCTTTTAGAGTCATGCTGGTTTGTTTTTTACAATGCATGTGTTGACTCCATTGAGGTCTAAATCAAATCAAATAAAAATCTAAATCTAATGAAGCACAGCGTCTGTTTATTCTTGACATTGTGACGCCCACCATCACAGTACTAAACAGCAAAGCATCTTGGGACAGGCCCACGCAACCCTTCGAAATCACCTCCAATGTTGTTATCCTTCGTCATAGATTGCGTTTACTCCGCCTTGAATGATCTGTGTTTACAAAATGTTCTTCAGGAAAGGGGCACTGCAAGCGTAAACTTTCAAAAACTCGGCAGCCCACTGAAGCAGGAAAAGGTTACAAGTTTGCTTCCTAACAAAGCGTAAAACCAATTAGCGTCAGAGTGTTATCGCACGTCTGCAAGGTGTCTAGAATGAATCCTCAAAATGCTTTTAATGCCCGGCTTCAGAGGAAACGCAAAAGGATGAGCGCGTGAAGCTGGCAGCACGCGGCGTCACAGAAACGAGCCTTATGAATACGCGACGGCTTATGCTATTAGCGGTAGGCCCGGTTGCTAAAGTTATGAACGGTGTCTTTATATTTTCAAAGGGCAAAGCTTATTTTAATCCCTTATCTCCTCGCCGAGGCAATGCTCGCTCTCCCCTCTGCGGCGGTTCAACGGGAGGCGACCGCGAATAGGAAAGGTTGGTTTCAAATCACTTTTATTGCCTTGATTTGCGGGCCGGTGTGATGGATTTACAGATCTGTTATACGCGCTTCTCCGTGGCACTGATATTACAGCTGGCAGGAATTAAAGTCACATTTTTTGCTTCTTGCGTGGTAGCTAATTTACAACATTTGGTGAAGCAGATGTTTTATTTCTTGTTCACCGAACCTCTTTCAGGATACACTGAGTCGTTAACGACAAGATGAATTTACATTTCCTAAATCCGGCTTAATTTTAAAGCAAATGTATGCACAGCGTTATCTTGTGTTTTCATAGCAACCAGGCCAATAAACTTTGGTGGGGATGGACAAAGAACTACTACCTGCATGCGCGTTCCACTTCATGACTGTCAGCAAAGAAACGTTTGAAAAAATTAGTGTAAAGTGTGTTGAATCTGCACCATGAGTCATCATCATAATAACTTTATTTCGACTTTTTTGAGTCATAAAAGTACCTAGTAAAAATTCAACAATTTAAGTTAGAACATCCATGTTTTGGATTGCGATTGTGGCAATAAAAAAAACAACAAAGAGCAGCAGAGGCCAAAGCATTCACAAAATTCATACAGGTTAGCATTTAGGGCCCAGTTGTTTAAAAAAATAAATGAGTATAAAAATCATTAAAAAATCTATTAAACATTTATGTTGGGGCCGATTAAGAACAAGCAGAGACTTCAGATGGAAAGTGCAAAGTAATCTTAATGTCTATACATCGATTTCTAAAAATCGCCCTCTCTTTATCCACATTTCCTCATAAAAATTTAGACATTGCAATAACAAATAGTGGTTTCATCTCAGGTTTCAGAATTCTTAATGTAGCTGGATAGTTCCTTATACCTAGGTTCCTGCATAATTGTATGATCCATTTTTTCCTAGCCTTCTTGTAGGCCGGGCAAAAAAAGACCACATGGGCTTCTGTTTCTTCTTTCATGTGACACCCAGGGCAAAGATAACAGGAATCATCTGACCACTTGTTTGTTAATGAAAGTAGCGGAAGGGTGCCATATCTGAATTGAAGGTAAAGCCTCCTTGTCGACGAAGGATGTATAATATCCAAAGCCTGCTCAAAGGAATAGCTAGATTTGTAATTCAGAAACACCCAGGTCAAGCTTGTGATGGGATACGCTTGGCTTAAAGACAACAAGTTATAATCTTTCAGGATTTTGGATAAGGTTTTTTTCGGAGTAGTTACACATGCTTCTTCAGGGGTTGCCCAAAGATCCTCTCTCCCAATTGCCTTGCAAGAGTCCCTTACAAAAGACAGCCAAGGTATTCTTCTGACTGCTCCTGGTAACTGTAGGAACGACCTGAGCTCCTCCCTGTAGTAGCTTAGCTCCTCAGTGCTCCAAAGCCGACGCCAGTATAACAATGGTCGGCTTGAGATAAGATCCGCCACAGGGGGGACACCCAGGTCCATCCTTAATGGGACCAATGGGGTATTAATTGGCAACGCTACGATACTTCGGAGGAATTTATTTTCAGTTATCGTTAGACTTTTAGTGTTACTGTGCCCCCAAAGTTCCGCCCCATATAAAGCTGCGGAGCGAGCTTGCACTTTGTAAATCTCCAATAGCGGACTTATTGCCTTTGATGAGCAGCCATTGTTAACTTTCCTTATCCCACCTATAGTCTGTGTGAGCCTCAGGTTTGCCTTTTCAATTTGGGGGATCCAGGCCATTTTGTCATTCAAAGTCAGTCCAAGATATTCAAAGACCCTGACACGCTCCAATGGAATATCATTCATAGTTGGTTCCGGGTAGGAAGAAGGTTTGGCGCTAAACACCATATATTTCGTTTTTGTTAATATTAACTTGGAGTTTCCTCTTTTTGCAAAAGTCAGTAAATTCCCTTAATACTCTCTGCATCCCCATGGGTGACTTTGAAAGGAGTAGGGTATCATCCGCAAACATCAATGCTGGAAATTCGCGGGAGCCCAATTTTGGGGAATCAAGATCTTTAGCATGATATAGAACTTCCACTAGACCATTGAGGAAAAGCGAAAAAAGGGTTGGCGCCAGTACACATCCCTGAAGGACCCCCTTATCAACCGGAAATGGGGCCGTCAGCTGTGCATCTTTTCCATACCTCACTCTGGCAAAAGTGCCTTGATGAAGGCGTTGGAGTTGTAAACAGAGATAAGAGGGAACCCCCATAGTGTACAGCATCTTCCATAATTGTTCTCGGTCAACCATGTCGAAAGCTGACATTAGATCAACAAATGTCAGATATAAACTCCCCTGTTCAAGTATAACATGCTTCCAGTGAATCAGCTGTAACCTGAATAGTTGATCCACTGTGGACATCTTGGCTCTGAAGCCTGCTTGAAGAGGGGTCAATATGGCCTGATCTTCCATCCATTCCTGCAGTCTCCCCAACAGTAACCTCCCATACAGTTTTTGTGGGACATCGATAAGGCTAATAGGCCTATAGTTCAAGAGTTCCAGTGGGGATCCCTTTTTGTAGATTGGGACGATCTCAGCGCCAGCCCATGTCAGCGGCGCAGGGAGACCGTACTGAAATGCATTAAAAAGTGCCGCAAGGTAAGGGATCCAAATTAGCTGTTCGCTTTTAAATAAGTCACCCGGGATTTTATCCAGTCCTGGTGCTTTATTGGGTTGCAGGTTAGCCAGGGCGGATTCCACCTCTCCCAATTCAAATGGGGGTGCATCAAGTAGACTTCGGAGATTAGAATTGCAAACTGGATTGGTATTTCAATTTGTCTCTAAAGGGGAAGTGGAGTACAGTCCCTTAAAATACGAGAACCAAGTAACCTCATCGATGTTAGGGTCGAGTGTAGTTCTGCCCTCTAATTTCCCATGGTGAACAAGATTCCAAAAACTTTTACTGTCTTTCTGATCAAGGGCCCTCTTGATTTCTTGCCACCTGGCAGTTTCCCATTCAATTTTAGCATTCTCTGTGGTACTCTTATGGGCCTTCCTAGCTTCTCTAATCATGAATGGTCGGACCCCTTCAGTTCTGTCAAGAGGGCCTGTTTCTCTAACCTGCATGCTTTTGTATACCAAGAATTCCTAGGGTTTCCAGTTCTAAAATTATTCGTGCCACTCCTATAAAAGAAAGCAGCCAGAGCCTCAGTAAGTCTGTGGTGTAGGGTTCCTATTTCACTATCAAAATCAGGATATAATATTTTCCCTACCAGATCACTAACCCTCTCTAGTACCGGAATGATACTAGCATACAGTTTGGGTAATGATTCTTCTGACTCAATTACCTTAGTCCATCTTATCCGCCTCCCTCCCTCTGCAATGGTTTTGAAACTTCTCCTTGCCAGTGGTGTCAGTCCCAGACCATTTACAGTGCCAAGTCATGACTAGAGAATTATGATCACTCTCATGTCTTTCTCCTACAGCAAAATCCGTCACCTTTTGCCATAGTCCATACTAATCATGATATAATCAATGGTCGAGCACTGACCGGGTCTCTTAAACGTCGGCCGACAGGGGCTATCACTTGGGAAGCGGCCATTACAAGCCCTTAATGCAAAGTTCAGTGTCAAAGATGTTATCTGAAGGGCTAGCGGAGTACATCGACTGGTGGGATACATGTTTAGAGGGGGGATTAACGAGATGGAGTCCTCTTCCTCAGTGATCAGAGGAATTCCACCTCCTAACGGCTCAAAGTGGCAGTTAAGATCACCACAAATTATAAATTTAAAATTTCCTTCCAGGCTGGTTAAGAGATTTGTCAGACTGGTGATTGCCGGCGAGATCCCACCATACTTCGTCGGGTGGGAGTAGACATTTACGATTGCAAGTTTTTGGGAATACTTGTAAGTCAGGGTAATGCAGGTTATATCTGGTGAATGCGTCTCGATTCACATTGCCGTGCCAAAAGCAACCCAAACACAGAGCCCCCCAGATGGTCTGCCCATTGGGCCCTTAACGGCCCCTTCGCAGTAAGCCACAAAACCTGGCCTATATTTTGGTTCTACCGCCCACGTTTCCTGGAAAACACATATGTCATGGGCGTCAATGTATTCCCCCCAATCTGGCTGGTCAAGTTTAGAGGTGAGACCCGCTATGTTCCAGGACAATATTTTTAAACCGGCATTAGTTGCCTGCTCTGGAAGCCCTTCTACTCCCCCAGTCAGTAAACTGGGTGTATCGAAATATGATGTGTTACTCTCTATAATAGGGTTCCCAGGTATCCCTGTTTTAAATGGGGACAACACATCAGTACCTTCAACAGCAATCAGCTGAACCCCTATGGTGCCGTAAGCAATTTCCTCACCTATGGGTGCGCTTCCTTTGATGTTTAAATCAGACCATACGGTGTGCAGAAGTTCTTCAGTACAACCCATGATTGAGTCTGGTTTCTCTTCCGGGCCCTCGTTAGATGACTTATGGTTCTGAATACACCCAGAAAAACACAATTCTTTTATATGAGTTATGCTCTTGTATATATATTTATCTAGTCCTGGATGCAATTCATCAACCAATGGAGATTCTCCCATTTCCTGGAATCTGCTCCATGAGTCAGAAGTTGATAGAATTTAGGGGCATATTAGCAAGAAACTCGTTAAAATTCTCGCAGTTTTAATGGCAGGAAACTGACGCTAAAATGGCGATAATGGGCTTGCTAAAATGCGTCCTGCACATCTAACCTGGGCTTCTATTGGAATTCTATAACGCATATAAGCAAGCCCATTATCGCCATTTTAGCTGCAGTTTCCTGCCACTAAAACGGCGATAATTTTATCAAGGTTCTTGCTAATATGCCCCTTGGAAACTGATGTACGAAATTTCCGTTTGCAAAGAAAATGGCCGCAAATTGCGCACCAACTTTTTGCAAATAGACAGGAATTTTGCAAACTGACTTGTGTATTATTAATAGGTCGGATCACAAAATTCAGTATTCTAGCAGGTTGATATTCGACCTACTTTATCATAGTGGCAAACAGGGGTCAGAAGACAACCATGTCTTTGATTGCGTTTTGCATAAAGTAAACTATTTTTTAATGCAGCTGGTTTTCCTTAAAGGATACAGGGCTTAATTTCAAAATATTTGTTGTTTGTTTGAGAGTTGGTAGTGGTCCTGCGGATCACTGCGTATGCTCCAAAACACTTTTTTTTAAAGCATTTAAAAAGGGGAAAGGGACCCTGGTGGACCCCTTCCCATTTGCAAATGGGTTACTGCCTCCTTTGAATTATCAGTAAAAGTTAAATGTTTTGCAATTGGATTTCAGTTGCACAACATTGTTACATACAGAAATGTTTTAAGAAATGCGCAAAGTGGGCCATTGCCAGGGCCCCCACCTTCCAAGGGGCCTTCTGTGAAAATGAACTTTCTATTTGATCCTTGTCTATTCCATTTCTCTATCTGAACCGCTCTCCTACTCTACCTACCTCTACCTCTGACACTCTACTCTGTGACACCTTAAGGATTTTTGGTGTTTGGGCAAGACATATTTCAACACTTTTTGTGGACCCTGTTAAAGTTTAACATGTTATTTAGCATTGTATGTGGTCTTAAATAAGGACTCAATGGGTAATACAATTCAAATTTGTTATGTTCTGGGGCCCCCTAAATATGTCTGGCATGGGCCCCACAATATCCTTAAGATAAGGGGTGGGTGATAAATTCCGCTATGCCAGCGGAGTTGGAGAAGTTTTTGCCCCTCCATGTTACGCACGTAATGCAGAATTCCGGCCATATTCCCCCAACTACTCTATGGTGGTGTTTTTCAGAGGTGATGAGCACAAGTGAGATCTGGTGTCCCCTAGCATGATTTTCAATCGTTAGGATGGCACCAGGCGAGATTTCCCCAACGCGACCAATCGCCGGCAGTCAAGACTGGTCACGACTGTTCCGGGCCAGAAAGCTGCCGCTTGAGTAGAAAATCCCCTTGAGGTGCAGCAAAATCAAAATGGAGCACCCTCTGCCTTGCCCCGCATGGTGCAGTTTGTGCTGAGTTTTCAGCGTGGGAAGAGTTCCAGGTCATAAAAACCAGCGTGAGTATCAAAATGTTCCTAATTCCGCTCATTCTCAGAACTCCATTGAACCTCACATAGTTTGCATATAACTCCACAGAATTCTGCAGAGTGAAACTCTGCTAGTTCTTCCCACTCCTACTTAAGATGACGCTGAATACATACCTAATTGATACCTAAAGGACATTAAAGACTGTTACCAGTGAGCCTGCACCAAACATTGTTGTGCAGTTGTTCTTCAAGCCAAGCTGATGACTCCTTAAGGCCTGTGTGCCAGGTGCCTACACCCTACCTTCATCTTTTCCCCAAATGGTGTTGCGGACTCGATGATGGCAGTAAGCATGCAACTTTCAAATGCTCTGCATAATCAGCAATGTTGATGCCCATGTGAGTCCCAAGTCTTTCACCACCTTTGTTTAGCCTGCAAGAATGTTCCCTACTGAATAGCTGCACAAGCACCGCTGCCTGCTACTGCCCACAACCCCCGCTGCAGTCTGAGACTAGCGTGCCGCTCAATACAATACAGAAACAAGGTATCAAATTTATAGGAAGCAATGATTGTAGAGCAGACATTTGTTGTTGACTGTTGGGATTAGCCATGCTAAATGCAACCCTTGATTATAGCACATAGATAAGAGACACAGAGATTAAATAATACATAGTTGAACACCACCCTTCTGCCATTTGGAAGCACTGTAAATAAAATATGTTACTATTATCCATTTTACAGTACTCAATTCGCCATCTTTGGAAGGTTGGAAACCAGAATCTGACTTGCTGGGATTCGAAATCCTAATAATCAACAGAATGCCACAATTGTGAGTAGAGAGCATTCTGCTCACTGAGCCAGCCTATTGGCTAGTACAGAGTAACAAAGGTACTGCTTTGAGAGGATTTAATTATACTATTGAACACATTAACGTTACTAAGTATTTTCCTTAATAATAATAGAGCCATGTTTTTTTCCCAAAACATAAACACTGTTTGCCTATTTCTTGTATTGTGTTTACTACACTTTCTGCATGAAATAGTGCAGGCTTTCCTAACGGGTAGCTCGTGAGCTACTGGTAGCTTTCCATTCACCTGTAAGTATCTCTTTAGTGTGCAACACGGCTTACTGAATTAGAAAGTTTTGCTTGGTTGAATTAATAGTTATATACCAATATTGAAAAGCATGTATTTGAGATGAAAATGTGTGTTTTTTCAAGATTCGTAAGTTGATGTTATGGAGAAAAATAGCTGAATTTCAATTGAATTTTCAGGTGAAATTCCAATACAACCATTCCAACCACTGAGTTGGGGAAGGATAACTGGGTCATGTCAGTGCCACTATAGCCTTCAGAATTCACATGTGCTATATAAATCCACATGTTAGTTTAAAGCTCATATTAGAGTGATAAATCAAGTGGCATTGGGGAAACTTATTACATTGGTGTCAGGGTAATTACACAATGGTTGGACTGTATTACCCAGGCAGAAGCATGACAAATTAATAAAGCCTTTATTAACATTACTGCTGGTTACCTTGCTGATACATTTACGTGATAACTGCTGATAGTCTTGAATTGTCTTGCCACCAATATCATCTTGTCTGATGTGGTCACTATTACAACACTAATAATAATTGTAGCTCAGGGAGATTTTTATCGAACAGAAGTAGCTCTTACTACAGAAGGGGTTGGAGACCCCTGAAAAAGATGTTCAGTGTTACACTACTTTCCATGAGTAAGCCTTGACTGTTTCACTTTGCTCCCCCATAAGAGTGAAAGCTTAAGGAGGCGGTACATGGCAATGGCTACCATGTTTCAAAGGATGGTGGCAATATTTTTTTACAAGGATTGCTTAGCTGCGCAAGGTTAAGTGACTAGAGGAAGGTGGTGCACCACCCATCGCTGCCATATTAAATAAAGGTGAACATATTCAGTCATGAGTTTACATTTAGTCACTGGGTCTTGGCCAACTGCTCTGGCCTTGTCTTTGACTGAACTGTTGGCCCCTCACTGCCAATAGGAAGCTGGGCCAGCCATTGACATTTTAGGTCTCGCCATTTTATACATATCCCAGTCTACTGATGTTTTCAAAAGGTGAGTCTACAGTCCCCAGTAGACTACTACCACCCATTTCTTCCACCTTGGTGCCTGGAGCAGTGAGGAGCGAGGGTCCTATTGGTGTGATGGGCCGGTTTGCTCCCTGTCCTCATGTCAAGCAGAGACTGAGAGGGAGTGTAGGGCTCCTTGTCCACCTGGCTTCTCTCACTTTATTGAACTTGGGAGAATTAAAGGGACGCTGCTAGGTAAACAGTGGTGTAGCTAGCCCTAAGACAGCCCGGGGTGGTCCTTGCATTTGCCGCATTGCGGTGGCCGTAGGGAAGATAGGGTGTGCTGTCGAACTCCTCTGATCATTTCTGCCCTGCGATGGACTCACTCAAGTGTAAGGGGGTCATTGCCGCCCCAAGGTGGAAGGTAATTGCTGGGGGAGGCCACTGCCCCCAAAACCCGTGCCACCCGGGGCGACCCCCCTTCTACGCCACTGTAGGTAAAGAAAAAGAAATGTGATACCTGAAGTGGAAACTATCAATACATGTTAGTAAAGGCTTGTGGAAGTGGACTGTGAAAGGGTATTTGTGAATGGTTCCTGGAGCATGCCGGAGATGCCAATATCAGTTGCTGGGGGCATGTGAGAGAAAAAGCTGGCAATACCTGTTCCGAGGGTGGGTTAGATGTAAGTTGCAACGCCTTTGGCTGGTGGGAAGTTGGAGCTGGCAGCGCCTCTTAATAGCAGTATATACAGTATTGGACAGCTTTCTACTGGATATGTGGGAGATGGCAATACCTTTTGCTGGGGCCTTGTCAGAGTTATTGGAGAAAGTTGAAGCCTGCAATACCTTGTGTCGGACATGTGGGATGTGGCAATGTCTGTTTCTTGGCATATGGGAACTACTAAAATATATTAATTGGTTAGGAAATGATCAATTCCACTATGTTAAGTGGCCTTTAAATTCTGCCATATTACTAGTCCCATAAACTTTCATTGGGCCAGGTTATCTGACCACCACTAACATGTAAGAATACAAATTATGTGCCTTTTACCCCACTTTTACTGAAGTGTTTCTACCATACCTGCTATTTTATGATGCCACATTAATATATGGTGCTCTTGTGTACCATGACTGTTTTCCAAGTATTCAACTATTCAGCGAGTGCCAGATAATAGCAGGTGAGTGATAATACACTTCAAATGGCAAATATGTGTGGTCTTGTGGGAGCAGATTGCAGATGATGAAGACAGGCAAAATCTATGTAGAACAAGGCTCCAAAATATTATCGTAATACATATTCAAAACTTTGCGTGCTTCCCATTCTGCTTACAGCCATCAGCGTCTGTGACTTTAAGTGACTTCGATCCTGCACTTTGTGTGTACATGCCTGTCCTTACCAATGCACTTTAAATTCATGAAAAACTGCAGGTTTTCTTCCTTCATCTTTTCATTCGGATACCCACACCTGCACATTATTAAGTGCCTTATTGTACCTGTTGCTCGACAATATGATCCTAACACAGATGCTTTTTGACCACACTCTTATCCTGATGATGACCCATGGACTTCTAGCCAAACGGATTGAAACATCAACAATCACATGTGGAAATTAGAAATATTGAAATTTCTAACCATTATTAACAGAATATGCTTTGTTCGATTGTATTTATTGAAACACATCTCATAGCTTAAATATAATAGTTTTACTTTTTGCGTATTGTACCGTAACACCTCAGCACATTTTCTCACAACTGAGTTTTGTGCCACAGTTCACTGTCAACTCACTCAAGGCTTGGTGAATCCCTACGTTTTGTCAATTGTCCCTATATCCTGCTTCCATTGAGGTCACGACAGGCATGCGCCACGTTTTCTATAGTATGGAAATGATCTGACATCCGACAGTGGCTGCTTAGGTCTTGTGTGATTGTGTGCCCAATGCACAAATTTAAGCAACGGTGCTGAAAGTCCAGGAGAGGCAAGCAGAGGAATCAGCTTGCTCAAGGAAACAAAAACCCACAAGTTGATGAGGACTGTCCTGCGACCCCTGTATTGAGGACACCAAGAAAACGAGCATCTTCAATGCATTAGGTCTCGCTTTTTTAGAGCAAGAGCTATTGACGTTGTAAATGACAATGTCTTTTACCCATGCATTTTGGTTTGTATTGGAGTGGGTGTATGTGGTGTGGAGTGGAATTATGTGGTTTGGATTGAAATTGGTAATTGTGGAATTGTGTGTGGTGGAATTTTTGGTGTAGAGTGGGTTTGTGTAGTGGAATTATGTGGCTGGATGAGTAGTGGAAAAGGAACATGGGAATCACAGACACTGGGAAACACCGACACTATGAGAGCCTACATTAAAGAGAAAGAGAACACAAGGAATGGGGACATAGATCATTTGGGCATTTCTTGTTTGGAGAAACACTGTGCATGCAATCGCCTCTATACAGCCAGCGCTCAAGAGCAAACAAAGAAATACAGAGCACACACACACACCAGCGTGCCCGAGCACCGAGTACAACACAGTCCATGTTCCCACACCCATAGGGAAAGCAAGACAGAGTGGTACTGAAAGTGAGAAAATCAACAAACTGAGATACAGAAACGCGAATGACACCAACCACAGACAAATGGATGAAGTCTGACTGAAACTCCTATAAGTCCCTATGTAATATGCATAATTTTAATAAAATCAAAAGGTTTTGGCTAACATAGACTTTAAAACGTCAATCATTTTGACATTGGCTTTAAATCTCTCTCCTTTGACTGAGAAAGAAAGATGACAAGAAAGAAGGAAGGAAAGCAATACAAAAGAAAGAAGGAAAGAGAAGGAAAGAAAGAGAAATAAAAAAGAGAAGAAAAGAGGAAGAAAGAAAGAGAAGGAAAGAAAAAGAAAGGATACAAAGAGAGAACGAGGCAAAGAGAAAGAAAGAAAGAAAGAAAGAAAGAAAGAAAGAAAGAAAGAAAGTAAGTAAGAAAAGAAGACAGAAATGGAATGGTAAGAAAGAAGGCAAGAAGGAAGGAACAAGAAAGAAAGGAGAATTAAACAATGCAAGAAAGAAAGGAGGAAGGGAAAGAAAGAAAAAGAAACAAGGAAAAAAGGAACGAGATAGAAATAAAGTTAAAAAAAAGGATAACTCGTCACAGAACAGTTTGAAATGGGTTGATTCTGATCTGGTATGCTGTGAAATAGCAGCAGTCAGAAAAACAACACACTCCAAAAGGAATTTAGTATAACATAGGCAGGAGATGGGAATCTGATAAAGATGGAATACGCATCAAAAGCACACTGCTATCACACCAGGTTCTAAACACAAAGGCAACTATAAAGTAATATAAAGAAAATACAAAAACACTGCCATGTGCTCCTTATGAAAGAGCAAAATGCAGTCACTCAAAGTGAAGTTAACTAGTGACTTAAGTAGCTGACCCACTGCCCGTTGCCATATGCTGAAGTGGGCAGAAGCAAAATGTGAATGGCACAACAACAGCCCAATGGATGAAGACAGGTGTCAGAACCCCCCTGTACGTGAATATATTATACATATTTTAGTAAAAATAAAAAAGGTCTTGGCTAACTCCAGACCTAACAAGTAGCACTAAGAGTATATCAATGCTGAATTTTTAACATGACAAATCTACCACAGGTCAACATATTCACAGAACACCTGCCTGCACTGAGCCAGTAGAAGTAGAAGTACTAAAATATTCTAAAGACTCAATACAAACTGAGACAAAGTTGATTTAGCTGGGATTGCTTCTGCTTAAGTAAAGGTAGATAAAATACGATAAGAACACTGGCAGAATTTTGAGGAATGTATGAATATGCCTTCAGTATTTGTTACACAGTTGCACTGTTTTAATTTTTTTCAAGCATAAGCTCTCCCAGGAATATGATGCCTATATTATTGTGCCCAATGAGTGTTTGTGTTTTATCGGAGACTCGCCACCCACATTACCAAAGGGCACAGAATAACAAGATTTGGGCTCTGACTACTTGCAAGTAGGTTAGGGTAGCAGCAAGCTGAGGGCAAAGCTACATGAGAGCTGCACAGCTCCTCTGTCCCTCCCCCCCTGGCTAATACTTCCGGGCCTGCGAGTCCCGCCTCAGCTCTTCTTGACATTCAGACCTCCTGAGGCTTCGCCGGGAGCAACGACGCTACCTGCTGTGGTGTAACTTTGATTTTAAAATACTTTTAGACTGTACCTGCTTCTGTTGGGGCCGCGCTTTGGACGCCGCGCACCCCTCGCCGCCACTTCACCCCTTTGCTCACGCTGCCAGAGCGCCCCACGCTGAGCGTTCTCCCCCCTTCTGACGGGCAGGTCACTGGGGCGGGGACGGGCGTGGTTTCCATCTCGGGCTGGTCTGGGGTTGGCGGTGCAGCTCCTCTGTCCCTCCCCCCCTGGCTAATACTTCCGGGCCTGCGAGTCCCGCCTCAGCTCTTCTTGACATTCAGACCTCCCGAGGCTTCGCCGGGAGCAACGACGCTACCTGCTGTTTCGTAACTTTGATTTTAAAATACTTTTAGACTGTACCTGCTTCTGTTGGGGCCGCGCTTTGGACGCCGCGCACCCCTCGCCGCCACTTCACCCCTTTGCTCACGCTGCCTGAGCGCCCCACGCTGAGCGTTCTCCCCCCCTCTGACAGGCAGGTCACTGGGGCGAGGACGGGCGTGGATTCCATCTCGGGCTGCTCTGGGGTTGGCGGTGCAGCTCCTCTGTCCCTCCCCCCCCGCCACGCCCCTACTGTTTCCTGTGGCCTATTTAATGGCACTTCTATCCCGGCCGCGCAGCGGATGGGCGCAGCGGGCGCGACGAAGTTGCGCCTAAGTTAAGCCCGTCTGCGCCCGTCCGCGACAGGCCGGGACCAGGGGCCACACACCCTGCCCCTTTGTTTACATATTCCTCTGTGCAACTCCTTTCCTGTTCGACTGATGTGCCCCTTCCCCTTTCTCTTACGCAGCACCTCACTTCTTTAGGCATTTATGCTCCCCATCCTGGTCGCGCCGCTTCCCAGCAGCCTATTTCCTCCCTGCTCTCCCAGGACCCCCTGCTTTCTACTGGTATTTCCTCCCCCTCCCATATTGCCTCTGCCTGTCTCCTCAACACTCGTTCGGCAGGCAAGCATCAACTGCAACTTTTCAATCTCCTTACCTCAGACTCTCCTGACATTCTGTTTTTAACAGAAACTTGGTTCTCTGAGGCCTCACTCCCTGATATCCTGGCCATCCTCCCTGAATCCTACTATGCCCTTCGGGCTGACCGCCCTGACGGCAGGATCGGAGGGGGTGTAGCCATGATTGTTCGGGCCAGTCTTCAATTCCAGCTTCTTTCCCAACCTTCTATAGTTGGGGTGGATTTTTTGGTTGCCCGTTCCACTAATCTTCCCGTCCCTCTGACAGTTGTCCTTGTGTACTGCCCCCCTCTGAGTATGCCCTTATTTGTGGCCTCCCTGCAGGAACTCCTTGCTACACTTGTAGTCAATAACTCCTCGGTTCTCCTGCTGGGGGACTTCAATTATTGGCCGGGCGACCCCAGGGAGGATCTGGCCTCCAAGGACTTCACGGCTACCCTCCTGTGCCTCAACCTTCAGTCCCATGTTTCTGTTCCTACCCATAATCTTGGCCACATATTGGACCAAGTCTGGTCATCTCAGGACATAGTTTCTCCCCCCTGCATTCTTCCCTGCACATGGTCCGACCACTCTCTTATTTTCTTCTCTATTAATCTTGGTTCCCCCCACAAACTCCCTCGCCCCAGGAATATTCTTGCCCGCAGCTGGAACCGTGCAGACTTGCACTCTCTCTCCCTCTCCCTTGCATCTTCTCCCCCTGATCTTAATGGCCTTCCTCTTGCTATCCAGGCTGCTGCAGTCAGCAACTGGCTATCTTCTTCTTGTGACCAAGTTGCCCCTCTTAAGTTAGTCAAGGCTATTCGCCCACATGAGGCCCACAGATGGTTTAACTCTGACCTCAAGGCTCTTAAATTGGAACTCAGACGCTCTGAGCGTCTCTGGCGCCGCAATTACTGCCCCGACCTCAGGACTAAATATAAACGTCTGCTTAATGACTATAAGAAAGCCATCCTTGCGTCTAAGACCAAGTACTTCTCTGAGCAGGTCGCACTGTCTGCAAATAAATCCAAAGAGATCTTTTCTCTGGTCAACAACTTGGCCACTTCTGATCATGTATGTCCCAAGCTCATCCCTTCCCAGGCCCTCTGCTCTTCCTTGAACGACTTCTTTATCGCGAAGATCGTTAAAATAAAATCTAACATTCCCACTACATCTTTTCCCTCCCCTCATCCGGCTCTTTCCGTGCCTAACTCCTCCTTCGATTCTTTCCTGCCTATTTCTTTAGACTCTTTTCTTGCTTTGCTCACTAAAACTAAGTCCGGCTCTCCAGCCGATTGCGCTCCTGCTCGCGTGCTGAGAACTCTCTTTACCTCTTGCCCTACTACTCCTCTTTCTCTTCTTAATGCTTCCCTCTCCTCTGGTTTGGTTCCTTCTTCATTTAAATCTGCGATTGTTTTTCCTATTCTTAAAAAACCTGGTCTTGATTCTTCTCTTCTTTCTAATTTCAGACCTATTTCTCTTCTACCCTATCTTGCAAAAATTCTTGAAAGTCATGTCACCTCTTGTCTTTCTTCTTATATTGAGCAGAACCATCTCCTCGCCTCCCATCAAGCGGGTCTCCGCTCGGGCCACTCTACGGAGTCAGTGGTGCTTGCGGTTCTTGATGAGCTGAAAGCTAAGGCCGATACCAACTCTCCTCAAGCTCTGGTTCTCCTCGATTTGTCCGCTGCGTTCGACACGGTTGATCATACCATCTTACTTGACCGGTGTCTGTGGGGTTCCCCAAGGTTCCTCTCTATCTCCTCTTCTTTTTAATCTCTATATTCGCCCCCTCATTATTTCTCTTCTTGATCTGGGGGTCTCTGTGTATAATTACGCAGATGACCTCCAGCTCGTGTTTGACCTCTCTTCTTCTTCTCACTCCCTTTCATTTTTTCGTTCCACTTTGGTTTTTATTTCTGGCTGGATGAGCGCCAATCCTCTCAAGCTTAATCCTGACAAGACTGAGCTCGTCTTGACTGGTGGCTCATCCAGTCCATGGTCTTCCGCTTTCTGGCCCCCCATCCTTGGCCCCCCTCCTACCCCTGTTTCCTCTGTTAAAACGCTGGGCATCAAGGTCAGCCAGGACCTGTCGATGCATGCACAGGTTAGCTCTGTAGTGTCCTCCTGTTTCCTTTCCCTTCGTTTGATCCGTAAAATTTCCCGTTTTTTTTCCCTGGAATCCATTTAAATTATCATTTCGTCCCTCATCACCTCCCGCCTTGATTATGGAAACAGCTTGTTCGTGGGCATCCCCGCCTACGAAACCCGCCGTCTTCAAGCAATCCAGAATCAGGCTGCCCATCTTATTTTTCATTTTCCCAAAACTCACCACATCACTCCTGTCCTTAAATCACTTCATTGGTTACCTGTCTTGCAGAGATCCCTATTTAAACTAGGGTGCCTAGTTTTCCGGGCTGTTGATCACTCTGCCCCGGCATTTATTAATACCTTGATTTCCACTCACACCCCTGCCCGTACCCTCCGCTCATCTACTTCCGCCCTCCTCACTGTTCCTCGTTTTCGTAAATCCCGCACTGGTGGTACAAGATTTTCTGTGATTGCCCCCCGGTTCTGGAACTCCCTCCCCCTATCTATGCGTTCAATCCCCATTTTCTCACACTTCCGTAAAGCGCTTAAAACCTTCTTGTTTGCCCAGGCCTACACGCGCTAAAATTTCCTTGGCCCCGTCTGTCTCTGTTGTTTAGAGCTCCCTGCGCCAGGAAGCCGCTTGGCCACAGTGCGCTCAATAAATACCTTATTCATTTATTCATTCATTCACAGGTCAAGCTGCACGTAATTGTCCTGCCCTAACTATTCTTTTAAGGAAGAGCGCTGTAGGTGTAACGAGTAATCACTTACATGTGCTGTTCAGCCAATAATGAGAGAATGCTTTCCCAACCCAACTTGCATAGCATGGCTGGCCTCTGTGTGTCGAGAGAAGGCAGGACATGATCAGAGCACTCACGCCAAACAGACCTTCTTCGCCATACAATCAATAGGCCTGGGCAAAGCACTACGCTACGCTCACGTAGTTTGCGAAGTTTCCGCTACTTCGCACTACGCGAATTGCACGTAGCACAGTGCAAACACACGTAGCACAGTGCAGCGGTCATTTTTTGCTTGCACGCGGTCCTCAACGTCAAATTGGCGACCGCGAGCAAGCAGAATGACATCCTGGCAAGGCTTTTTCCTTGTTTGCGATCACCAATATCAAGTTACCGATCGGGAGCGTGGAAAATAAACCACCCGGCGAGCTTCTCAACGCGGGGAGGTCAGGTTTCTCATTGTGAGTGGTCGCGTATGCTCGCGACTGCTCCCGATGAGAAGCTACCAGTCCGCGTTGAAAAAAGCTGCCTCTCGAGTAGAAATATGCTCGAGCGGCAGAAAACGACCACTTGCACTGTGCAAGATGCAGTTTGCACTGATTGCACAGTGCGGACAAGCATCCGGCACTGTCCATTCAGTGCGAACACCATCTTGCACAGTGCACTATGCAGTTTGCGAAGCTACGTGTAGCTCGTGTAGTGTGAAGTGCACTTCGCGTAGCTACGCGTAGTGCTACTTTGCAAACTACGACCAGGGTTAACAATCATATCTTTCGGTGCCCATTTATTGACAGAGTGCACCGTTTGGTACATCTGCAATCGTGTCACTTCAAAGGGCCTTACGCTCCACGTTCCCCCTGTACCCCTCCCCCAGCGTTTTACTACCGCTTTTAGGTGGTGGATGTAAGACAGAATAAATACCACAAAAATACAAAACATTTCATTGTTGGTGTTATAAAATGTGTTACATAAAATGTGTTACACACCAGTATTCGCATGCCATGTTTTAAAATGGGGTCTTCATTTTGTTGCCTCTTACAATTTCTAGTGTTAGCTATTGCCTCTTTTGAGATTCAGTGAGAGCATGCCTTCTGCCAGTTCTGTGCCTAATGTGGGCAGCTACTTTGTGGGAGTTTACAAGCATTTTACAGCTTGCTCCCTAGGGCACAGTATGGTTGGTAAATGGAGCGTTATGGTTGCGAATAATTTGCTAAATGTTCCAAGGGGAATGACATCTGCTGAAATTCCTGCAGAAATAAAAGAAAACTATTATATGAACCGCAGAACTCTGAGTTATAAATGACAATTACTGTGCAACTCCACCGTTCCTTGCTTGCCTAAAAATAGTGAACTTTTGGTGAAAAAATAGAAGCACACAACAAATGCACACTGCCCAGAGAACTGTCCTATGGTGCCAAGTCAACATGAGGAGAATAGGCGAGCAATTAAAAAACAAAAAAAATGAAATCCAAGACTGGGGCAAAATGCAATCGATTCGAATAATCTTTATTTCGATCACAGGATCATAAAAGATGTACATTACATTCTATATAAAATTTGAAAACGTATTAAACAGGATTAGTGATCAAAATAGGACTAAAAGTGGGAAAATTACCACGGAATTATAATCGTCTTAAATCTTCAAGGGTTTTACACAAGCATTTTTACACAACGACTTCTAGTGTGCAATCAAAACTAGACCCTCTCACCGCTCCACCATACCAAGAGCCATCTCTTTTTAGGACTTTAAGGGCATGCCAAGTTATAATTTGTATGACTGAAATTGCTGCTAACCATTTAAAAACAAATCTGTGAAACAAGTAAAAGAGCAGTCCTGTTTCGTTTGAAAAGAAACTACTGAAGGGCAGCTTCATACAAGATCAATGATGCCTGGCTTATTGCCACAGAAGTATGGAGGCTGCTGTGGTTGTGGAGTGACCTTTTAAACCTCAAACACACTTTAAAGTAGGTATACAAATGCGGCATTACAGAGACACGTACTTTTTGTTAAATCATCACAAATGTCTCCCTGGTTACAGAAATTGATAACTAAGATTGTCTTTTCATTTCAGAGTTACTAATCTGGAAACCAGCTGCTGTTTGGATCCTAGCAGGGAAGAATCCACTGGATGACAAAAGTTAAATATCTTTGAGGAACACAACAATTTATACATAGCGTTGTTGAAACAATTTCAAGAGATGGAGGAAGAAAAAAAAAACGGAAACCCATGCAACCTTCAAAATCGCTGTCAACCCATGCCACCTCCTACTCCAAACCACAAAGAAAACTGCCCTCCAAGACAGAATCAACGCCAATGCACACTACAGAAAAGAACTCTTAGCCGTTGTCAAGGAGTTTGCCAGACCCAATTGCGAGACCATAGACGTCCCACCCTCCCAAGACCTCTGCAACAAACTTGGCACCTTCTTCCACCATAAGGTCAAGCAGATCTACAATAGCTTCAACAATCAAGACCCTGCTACAACACCCGTCTCCACCGCACACAACCATGCCGGACCATAGCAGATCCTGCTCAACTGGACTCTGCTCACCACAGACACACTTCAGACCATGAAGAGCATCCACTCCAGAGCCCCATCAGACCCCTGCCCGTACCACATCTTCCATAGACCAGCCACCTCCATTGCCCCCAAGCTTCACTACACCATCAACTACTCCATCGAAACTGCCACCTTCCCCGTTTACTTGAAACACACCGAGATCAACCCCCTGCTGAAGAAGCCATCCACCGACTCGACAGACCTTAAGAATTTCACACCAGGGGGCGGAGCCGGGACGGCGACCAAGATGGCCGCACGGAGTCCCGGCTCCGCCGGCCTTCTCCCTTCGCCTTCCGATTTGTTCACCCACCCCGCGCTTGAACGGCGCTTCTGTGCGTCGGAGGGGACGCTGCGATGGGGCACCCGATGGCGGTGAAATTTGGAGCCTCAGGGACCGAGATATCCTCCCTCGCTCTGGGCGGCCCGTCTGCTGCTGGAGGCCGGGGCCTCGCGTGGCTTGCACCCGGCTGCTGGCTCCGTCCCGGCAGCTACAGTCTCCTGTGTGACGCCGCTCCTTCACCATGATGCTCCTTGAGTCTCCCTACACCGCCGGAGCCCTCTACAAGACGCACTGCACAACCCCTCCGTGTTGGATGCTTCGCCCCCCTCCCTCCCCCCCAGCACTTTTCATCGGCGGCCGGTCTAAGGTAACGGCGCTTTGTCTCCTTCAGGGCGCATTGAATGCCTGCGTGTACTAGACTGTGCTGCACTTTCCGGCTTACGTGTGCCAGTGGGCACGATATCGCCGTGTCGTTTTCGTGCTGGGGAGTTCTGTGAATGCTACTCTGTGGAGGGGGTGCCTGTGATCCTATGCTACGCGGTGACTGGACATCTGTGGATCTTACTTCCTACGGAGGCCGGCGATTTTTGTCCTTGCTGTGCTACATTGTGGTGATGCATCCTGGAAAATGGCGACTTGGCGGACTCTCTCTTGGGATGGCGGCGGCTGGGTGTGTTGGATGCCGAGAATGGGCGGACGACTCTCCTTAAAGTGCTGTTTCTTCCTATGCTGGTGATGTCGAGATGCTGTTCTGGTCATTTATACCCGATGTTTACCAATGAGCCATCACTTATTTTGCCCGCTACAGCGGCGAGACGCCTGTTGCTATCCCCCGGGTTGGGGCGATGGCCAGTACTGGATGGGACTTCATGGATGCTGCAGTGTGGCCATGTTTCCTTTGAATACTCCTGGTTGGTTCGCCGTAGCTTGACTGTACTGTACCTGGCCCCGAGGATGGCGGTCGCTGGCGGTCGATGGGCTGCCCATTGTGCTTTTTCGAGACTTTTGTTTATTCTGGACTGATTTGAGTGCCCCAGTTCGTTAGTGTTTTCCTCCGGACCCGTCATCTTTAGCTTTATTCGATCTGTCTCATCGAGGAAGGACGGCGCAAAATGGCGGCGGCGCCCCTGACGATGCTGCTTCTTGTTACATTGCAAGGCGTTTGATTCCTTTTGCTTTGCATGTCCGCTTGCTGCGCTGCTCCACTTGTGTTTTCCTGATTGTAATTTTGTGCCCTGTCTCTACTCGGGCCTGCAAACTGTATGTATAACATTGACGCTTGGCGCCCTTTCCACTGGCATGGAGAGTTTTGCATAATGCCTGATAAGTTGCGAGGGTGGGCGTTTAATTGGTGGTGTCCCCGCATATGGTTTCTGTGTTTTAATGTTGCTACAATATTATTACGGGGATGCGGGACTCGGGTGGGGGGGGTCGGGTTCCTTGTTGGAGGGCCCCTCATAGCTTTCTTTCCCCTTCTGTGGGGGTTTTCGATTCCTTTCCTCTCCTTTTCCCTCTTTTGTGTTGAATATTGTTTTACTCTTTTCTCTTAGCTCTTTCTTCTATATTTCGGGTTTAAGCTCTGGGCGACAGGCACGCTGCTAGGGGGGTGGGCCGTGGCCACGTGCAGTGGTGCAGGGTGGGTGGGTGGGGGTGGGGTCTTGTTTTTGATTCCTTTTTTAGTTCCATGGCCTTTTTCATGTTGTTTTTTTGGTATTTCTTCACTTTTCTTCCCTCTCTTTTTTCTTTTTCTGGGGTCGGATGTTAGGCACGTCCCTGTGCATTTATCGAGTTCGGTACGGGGGTTTCTGTTCTACTGCTCAATTAAATAGCGGGCG
Organism: Lissotriton helveticus; assembly: GCF_964261635.1. Lineage (NCBI taxonomy): Eukaryota > Metazoa > Chordata > Amphibia > Caudata > Salamandridae > Lissotriton > Lissotriton helveticus. The sequence goes on along the minus strand of NC_136069.1, from coordinate 748,153,350 downwards.
GTATTGTCTGGGCGGGGGTCCGATCTGTTGGTTGATTATCCTGATTGTCTGCTCTATTATGTGTTGCCTGCCCGTGAGGACCTTGCCGTGGATATCCTGTCATTGGTGTAACCCTAGTGTTGGCGATGTGTAATGATGTGCTATCCGATCCTGTTTTTCCTCCTTTAAAAAAGACAAAACGAAACCTTTCTGATCCTGTGACCCGGTTCCATCCGGCTCTCCTGCGTTGTACATTGCTATTGTGCGGGGTACCATGGCTTTGATCCTGATTTACATTGTTTGATTGTACTGCCTCTGTACCCTTGATTCACTGGGTCGTTTGTCGGATTTGTATTGTAACGGTAAAAAGTCAATAAAGGTTTAAAAAAAAAAAAAAAAAAAAAAAAAGAATTTCACACCAATCTCCCTCCTCCCCTTCCCCTTCTCAAACAAGGTCATCGAGAAGATCATCAACGCCCAACTATCCGAGTTCATTGAAGAGAACCATGTCCTGGAAATCTCCCAGTCCGGTTTCCGAAGCAACCACAGCACCGAGACCGCACTCCTTACCGCCGAGATCTACTCCCTCCTTGACTAAGGCGAAACTGCAGTCCTCACCCTACTAGATCTCTCGGCCGCCTTTGATACTGTCTCCCACTGCACCCTAATAACAAGATTCCACGATGCCCGCATCCGTGATAAGGGCCTGGACTGGATCCACTCCTTCTTTGTTGGCCGAACACAGCGAGCCAGACTACATCCGTTCATCTCAGAACCTATAGAGATCCGCTGCAGAGTGCCCCAGGGCTCCTGCCTTGAGCCCCCATCCTCTTCTAAATCTACATGGCCCGCCCTCGTAGCCATCGTCAAAAACCATGGACTCAACATCATCTCCTATGCCAACAACACCCAGTTGATCCTCTCCCTCGCCAACGAACCCAAAGCCACCAGAATCAAGTTTCACAGCGGCATGAAGGCCGTTGCCACCTGGAATAAAAATAGCTACCTCAAGCTCAACTCAGACAAGACCGAAGTACTCATCTTGGGACCTATCCCCTCATCCTGGAACGACTCCTGGTGGCCTGCCGCTAGGGTAACCCCTTCCACCCTCATGGACCACACACGTAACCTTGGCATCATACTAGACTCCTTGCTGCCAATGAACTGCCAGACCAACGCTGTTTCCTCATCCTGCTGCCACACACTCACCTTCTTTGAAAGATATTCTGATGGATCCCCACACAATCCAGAAAGACGGTCACCCCACACTTATCACCAGCAGACGTGACTATGGCAACGCGCTGTACGCCAGCTCAGGAAACTACAGAAGATTCAAAAAGCCGCAGCCAGACTGTTCCTTGACATACCCACCACATCCACATCACAGAACATTTTCGACAACTCCACTGGCTCCCAGTCAACAAGAGAATCAACTTCAAGCTCCTCACACATGCCTACAAAGCTCTCCATGAAGTAGGAACAGCATATCTGAACCACCACCTCTCATTCTACGTACCAGTCAAACAACTTCGCTCTGACCAACTTACCCTGGCCACCATCCCACGGATCCACAAGATCAGAACAGGAGGAAGATCCTTCTCCTACCTCACCACCAAGAGCTGGAACACCCTGCCCCTCCACCTCAGTCAATCCCCGTTGCAGACCCAATTCAGGAAGGATCTTCGACTGAACCTCCACGTCCGGACAGATCAGCAGCCCCCCGGCGCCTTGAGACCCTCATGGGTGAGTAGCTGCGCTATACATACTCCTGATTGATTGATTGACATTCTAATAACTGTTGTGCTCAACAGAATTCAGTGTGCCGAAAGAGATTCACAGGTTTCATCAGGAAAGGAGCTTTTTTCTTGAATTTTTCTATTATTTTCCTATTTACGGTTTCATGTAGTTCTCACCAGATCCAAAGGGTTACAAAGCACCGAAAATAAATTCACACATATGCCATACATACATACAATAGAAAGAATACTGTTATTAGGAAAACCTCGACAAATTAAATTTAGATGAACACAGGAAATTGTATAGTTACACAACTGATGCTGTTGTTGGCATTGATCAATGAGCATACAAGGTACAATCAAGCAGTTAAGCTATCAGAGTAAGAAGGAAGGGTGCTGCAGTAAGATACAATGATGGGAGAGGGGTGGACAGAGCTCTACCTTGAAATCTCTCACTTGAGTTCCTGCTTTTCAAATCTCCCCCAAAAATTAAAGCGATAGATGTTTAGTTTTCTGTGTCATGCCAGAGCCAAATTGGTGCAGTGAGGCTGGTAGGCTAGTGCTTGAATTCGCCATTATGGGAGTTCAACATTAACTCCTTAACCGCTGCGGTTTTTCTGCCAGGGTGGGGACGTTCTGAAGAGTGGGTGGAGCTGCGTCGGCCGTTGGCCGACGGCAGCACTAGGGAGGTAGTGCTGCCGTTGGCCGCCGGCAACACGCAAGGGTTTAATCTAACTGCGTACTTCATTTCTGGAAGTTCTGTTACAGAGGAGCTGTAAATGAAACTCATCTGAGTTCCCACATTAATCACAGTATTTTGGGTGCGGCGGGTGAGGTGAGCAATTTTGGCGAGCGCAAGGTAAGTGGTTTTCCTTTTTTTTTAATGTTATTTTCCCTCCTCGTCTACCGACTCCCCCGCTCTTACCTACGCCGGCCATCACTAGGCAGGAAACTCAGGGACAGCCCCGGGCGGCAAACATTCCAGCTCTAGCTAGGCCACTGTTCTTTACATAGTGAGTTGACTACACTAGGAAGCAAGGACAATACAGAGCTTTGCATTGATGCCCAACTCTGGGACCTGGTATCTTTCGATATGCACAGCACCAACGTAGCATGCGGCATGCAATATGTCTGCCAATTGAATTAGCAAGGATATGACCCTTCAGCGAGCATTTCAATAGAAAGGCCTGACACTGCATGCTTTAAAGCAACTTGTGCCTTATTACTACTCCTAGGAGCCAAGTTCAATTTCTCAAATGGTTGCAGTGAGAACAAGGTGTGCATTCATTTATTAAAGTGAATACATTGCACTAAGAATCAAGACTAGAGCAGCACTTTACATTTATGTCAAACCTCGGTATCATGCCCAGGCAGTGGGCATTAGGACCCTGGGGTCAGGGGTGTGGGGAAGGGGACACCAGACACCACATCCGGTCAGGGGAGCAGGGCGGGATAGAACAGGACCAAGGGGTCGAGGGGCAGGAAGCACGAATGAGCTGTACCAAAAGAAGTAATAAAGATACCTGAGAAACGAAGCAATCGTGTCGCGTGGTCCGTGGGGCATCACGACACTACAACTGGCGACAAGGATGAAGAACACACGTGTGTGGTACCTGCCCAGCAGCTCGGAACCAGGAGCCCACCCTGGACTGTGGTGAGCGCTGAACTGCATTCGCAGCAAAGCCAGGAGCCCACGCTGGTTCGCGCCACAGAGAAAAGAAACGGCGCGGGAGCCCACCCCAACCGCTAAAGAAGAAAGAAGAGATGTCCTGATGGTCCGGTAAGCGCCGATCTACAAAAGAAAATAAGCGCGAATATCGAGAGAATTGGGCGCGAGCTCTCGCGAGAGTCTCTGCGGCCATTTTGAGACCAGGCAGAAAGAGCCAATCAGCGCGCGAGAAGACCGGGGCGGCCATCTTTAAACCAGGCAACGCTCGGATTGGCCACGAAGTCTCGCGAGAGTCTCGGCGGCCATATTGAAGTCAGGCAAAAAGGACCAATAAGGAAGCAGGAAGGTTCGGCGGCCATTTTGAGGCCAGGCGAAAATCGGAAAAAGTCCAAAGAGTGCCAGAAAGAGCACCAGGAGGGCAGGGAAAAGCCCAAACTAAAGGAAAATAACTATAAGAGACAGAAAAAGTGATAATAAAAGGAAAAAACAACAAGAAGGCACAAATAGATGCCAAATAAAAGGAAAAAACAACAAGAAGGCACAAATAGATGCCAAAAAGAAACAAAAAGAGAACAGACAGACAAGAAAGCGAAAGAAAAAGAGAACCAAAGAAAGGCACAAAGAGATGCTAAAAGGACATAGTCAATATAAGAAGTAACACGTCCAAGAATTGCATCTGTGTTGACATGAGATTACCAAACACAGCAATCGAACGAGAAAGACACCCTGGACCTCACCTCGATGATATGATCAGCTGCCTAACAGGCACAAGACGTTTCTCCAAACTTGACTTGTGCAAGGGATATCACCAGCTAGAGCTCGACCCTCAGTCCAGGTATATCACAACTTTCTCCACGCACCTGGGTCTGTTCCGATATAAGCGTCTGAGCTTTGGAATATCATCCGCTGCCGAAATATTTCAAGAAACAATAAGGCAAGTAATAAGGCAAGTAAAGAATAGCCTGAACTACAGTGACGACATCCTGGTGTTCGGCAAGTCGGATGAGGAGCATCACAAGGCACTGCGAGAGGTGTGTTCCTAACTAGAGCAGACAGGGCTCATGGTAAATGAAGACAAGTGTGAACTAGGGCGAGATGAATTGGTATTCTTTGGACACATCTTTTCCAAAAAACAAATGCGGCCAGATCGCAGTAAAGTGGACATATTGGAGAAAGCAAGACAGCCAAGCGACGTTGCAGAAGTGAGGTCATTTCTTGGCCTTGCTAGTTACTGCGCACGGTACATAAAAGATTTTGCCACAGTGAGCGCACCGCTGCGAGAACTAACAAAACAGGGCCAAAGCTTTGCATGGACAAAGGAATGCAGCAAAGCTTTTGAAGAGATCAGACAAGCCGTGACAGCAGTAGATCACCTGGCGTACTTTGATCCGTTACTATGCACCGAAATGACAGTGGATGCCAGCCCAGTGGGGCTGGGGGCAATACTGGCGCAACAAAGACCAGGCAAGGACTCACCAAGGTGTATGGTGGCCTACGGAAGCAAAAGCCTGTCAGACGTTGAGCGAGCATACTCTCAACCGGAGAAAGAGAGTCTGGCAGTTGTGTGGGCCTGTGAGCATTACCACATGTTCATCTATGGGAAACCATTCACAATAATAAAAGATCACCAAGCACTAATAACGATCTATGGAAATCCCAATGCAAAAATACCACCCCGGATAGAGAGGTGGGGAATAAGACTCATGGACTACAATTTCAAAATAATACGTAAACCTGGAAAGGAACACAACCCGGCTGACTACCTGTCAAGGCATCCTCTGCCGCATGCAGTTGAGGCAACGACAATGGCGGAAGAATACCTGAACTTCATACTGAAGCACAACACGCCGGCGTCAATAACGATGACAGAGCGGGAACAAGAGACAAAGCGAGACCCCACCATGCAAGAGATACAGAAAGTGACAAGACAGCAAAGGTGGAGACACATCAACAACAACAGCATCCTGGACGAAGGAGTAATAAAAGAGGAACTGCTAGTATTCAAGAAGATCCATAAAGAGCTCTCAGAGACCGAAAATGGCATCATGATGAGAGGAACGAGAATAGTGATGCCACGAACGCTGAAGAGACAGACGATAGAACTGGCGCACGAATCACACCGAGGGATGGTCTCAACCAAGAAAATGCTACGAGAACAAGTGTGGTTCCCGGGACTAGATAGCATGGTTGAGGCGACTGCCATGCGTTGCCACGTCTGCCAAGTGACGGGGCAGCCGCCCAAGCTGGAGCCGCTACAGATGTCGGAACTACCGAAAGCAGAGTGGACCGAATTGGCAGCAGACTTCTATGGACCCCTGGAGACGGGAAACTACCTGCTAGTAATAATAGATGAATTCTCCCGATTTCCAATTGTAAGGCAAGTAGCGTCAAGGTCAGCTTGTGCAACACTGCCAGTCATGGATGATGTTTTTGCAGCATGGGGCTTGCCTCAAACGCTAAAGACTGATAGTGGCCCGCCATTCTCAGGAGAAGAGTTCCAGAAATTTATGGAGTACCTAGGAATCCGTCATCGGAAAATAACGCCTCTGTGGCCACAAGCGAGCGGGATGGCGGAAAGGTTCATGGGAACAATAAAGAAGGCAGTACAGAGAGCAAAGATAACACAGATATCGATAGGGCAAGCCCTATGCCAGATACTGAGGAACTACAGGAACACCCCCTCACAGCTCCACAGGCCGGTGCCCGGCCGAGCTCATGCTCGGACGCTCAAGCAGGACACGGCTACCGCAGATGGAAGCGATGACAAGTGTGGAGCGAAGCAACATAGCTGCCAAAGATGAAGAGGCAAAAGCAAAAATGAAGGCATACGCAGATCAAAGGAGGCACGCCACCAAAGCAAAACTAAACGAAGGGGACTCAGTGGTAAAGACAGCAGAGGAAATTGGACTGTGCGTTCTCGAAGGACCCACTGACGGTGATGGAGGTGAAAGGACCTATGATAACAGCATCAGCAGGGCGGTATCACATCACAAGAAACAGCTCGCATTTCAAAGAACTGAGACCAAAGGAGGAAGAACAGCCGGCACCAGCGCCGGAGGCAGTCAAGGAGGAAGAAAATATACAGGTGGACAACGGAGAAACAAGGCCGAGAAGAACATACAAGAAACCACAGAGACTGATTGAAGAGATGTAATGTGACGAGGGCCTGTGAGGAGTTCTCTCTCTCTCTCTCTCTCTCTCTCTCTATCTCTCTCTCTCTCTATTTCTCTCTCTCTATCAGCACTCATCGATCAGTGACCACAGGCCGCGTCACAGAAAATGTTTGTTTGCAACAAATGGGGAGATGTCATGCCCAGGCAGTGGGCACTAGGACCCTGGGGTCAGGGGTGTAGGGAAGGGCACACCGGACACCACATCTGGTCAGGGGAGCAGGGTGGGATAGAACAGGACCAAGGGGATGAGGGGCAGGAAGCACGAATGAGCTGTACCATAAGAAGTAATGAAGATACCTGAGAAACGAAGCAATCGTGTCGCGTGGTCCTTGGGGCATCACGACACTACACTCGGGACTGCACGCTATAGTCCATCAGCACAGGCATGCAATACATAAAAGAGCCTGCATACATCTTTTCAGTACCATCTTTATATAACTGACTAAAAACACACTAAGTTATTCTCTTTCACTATGTCCATGTGCACAACACATTTACCTGTTTCTATCACAACTTTAGTTGGTATCAAAATACTGATTTCTTGCAATGCGCAAATTGACCAATTAATCAGTCAGTTTCCCGGTATTTTGAGAGACTGAACATCAACGACCTAAGTCAAGAGCCCTGCATTCAGTCTGGAATATGTGCACACAACACAGAAATTTCACAGCATGAGATTTTTTCCACAATTATGTGTTACACATCTTAAAAATTGCAGTTCACCAAATTAATTACGGAAACCTCGAAACTACAACAGCTCAGACAAACCAAAACCTGCAAATATTGTTGGCATTCTGGATATATCTTATCCCAACACCGCATGCGTAGTTCCAGTGACGATCTTAAAGCCAGATTGAACGTTTACATTTGAAGTGTGGATGCGACTTAAGGGCTAGAGCGGCCGACCCTGAAGCTGTGGAACTGTGTTTGAATCCCTGCGCAAGGCTCAACCTCCTGTGATTCTGGGCAAATCATTTAATCTCTCATGCCTAAAAGTGAATGTGTCTGTCTGTAATGCAACTGGTGCTCATATAAAGCCTCCCCCCATACCTTCTGGTCGAGATCATGCTCTATAATACTGCAAAAAAAGAAAAAGTATGCCTCATTGTGCCTTTATATTTTACTCTTGTTCTCCTGTCTGTACCTCTTTTCTCCATGTTCCTACCGTTCTATTCACACACCACATTGGCAGGGGCAGTATGCCACCGTGTTTCATGCAATATCGGCTCCCTTCACATGGTCACTCAGTAAGGAGCAATATTACACAGTGGCAGGGAAAACAAGCTGGACATTACTACAAAGAGTGGATATCTAGTTCATCTTTAGTGGATCTTGCAGAAGGTTCAGAATGCTGCAGCTCGCCTAATTCTGAACATTCCAAGACGGGCCCCCGGTAGGAGAAGCTCCGAGGAAATTACATTGGCTTCCTTTAAAGACCAGAGTCACCTTTAAGGCCTTGTGTTTCACTCACAGGATCTTCAATTGAAAGGTCCTGGCTTTTTGCACCCCCTTCTTACCACCTATAGACCTGCACGTTGCCTAAGGTCCTTGGGCACGGCAAAGGTGATTGTTCCTAAGGTTCGGAAGGTACGGGCTGGTGGGAGTTCCTTCGGCTTCCTTGCGGCGTAAGCCTGGAATGACCTCCCTGTCGACCTAAGGATGTGCCTGTCGGAGACTGTGTTTTGGAAAAAACTTAAGATGTGGCTATTCCGCTCTCCCCCTGATGGCCGGAAATAGGCCCCACGTAGCTGTTCCATAGGGGGCTCTGGCTGCAGGGAGCATGGAAGGTTTCTGGCCCAGCCGCTGGGTACTAATCTTGTGTCTAGTGTGGGGACACTCCATTTTGAGTAACCAGGCGCTCTATAAGCTGTATAATAATAATAGAGTGGATGTCAGTAGAAAGTCCGTCAGGTCAGATTTAAAAAAGTTGACTGTAGGTGCTTATCTAATGGCGGGAGGCAGTGAAAGATAAAGACTTAGAGAATTTGGGGCAGCTGACAGGGCCTGCCTCAAAGTTCTCCTGTTTCTTTGATACCTATGACACTAGCACGAAGTGTATGTTCCCCTATAATGACAGGACCCTGGATAATCTATGGCAACAAATGATAGATGGAATGCTGAATGAATCCAACATTCACCCCCAGTCAAGAGATCTGTGTTAAATCCATTGTTCTTTTACTCAGTACGCCACCCCAGTTTGGACCCGGTCATATGCAAATCAGCCTGGACCCTGCTCCTTATGGGAAAAGTCAAGCCCGAACTTCCAAGCCGGGTCCTCCCTGGACCAGAAACAAGCATCCTGTGGCCGATTTTAGAGTAACACCCCTCATCAGCCAGGCTAACTTGAATCCAGTGGCACAGCTAACAAGGGATCCACGTCTGGGCATATCGATCCCACTGAGGTGGAAAGTGCTGCAGCAACAAATGATGGACATAATGCCGAATGAATCAAACATTCACCCCCAGTCAAGAGATCTGGGTTAAATCCATCGTACTTTTACTCATTACACCACCCCAGTTTGGACCCAGCCATATGCAAATCAGTCTTGACTCTGTGCCTTATGGGAACAGTCCAGCCCGCACTGCCAGGCCGAGTCCTCCCTTGACCGGAAACAAGTATCCTGGGACCGGTTTCGGGGTAACATCCAGCATCAGTCAGGCTAGCTTGAATCTGGTGGCGTAGCAAGCAAGGGACCCACATATGGGCATATCCTTCCCACTTAGTGTGACATATGCAAAAAGAAAGTAGAGGATGGATGGAATACTTCAATCCAGATTGGTAACTGGGGAGAATGTTTGATTGGTTCAGTACTCCGTCCATCTTCTGTACTTTATACCTAGTTAATCTATGTACAGTAACTAAGCAAGACTTTCATTTGCCTTGGTAAGTATTTCTGTTAGTTTTTTTCAAGGTTTTTTGGATGGTGAATGTAGGTTTTACTTTACTTCACTGATGTCATCAGAGTCATATGGTGTTACTTTCTCCTCCTCTGGAATTTTAACAAATAGACATTCTCGGACCAAATGCACTAAGGCCCTTTTGAAGTCGCAAACCCTACAACTCCCAAAATCACAGGGTTCGCCACCGCAAAAAGGCTTTCCTTAATGTACAAAAGCCCTTGTATGATATAATGACTTATACAAGGGCTTATTGAAATTCTTTAGGAATTGCAAATGAGAGAGTGGCATGAATGGATGCCCCTGTCATGTTTCTGATTCTGAAAGAAATGTATCACTAGTTTGTGCCTGCAATTGCTGTTGAAAACCATTGTTGAGTTACAGATCAATAAGTTGGGGAGGTAACTGATTTGCAAAGGGGAAGATGTCCCTTTGGATTACATGATCCTTTGTGAAAAATGTTGATGGCCGCAAGGGGAGGACTAATGCCTACTTCCTCTGATGACTTTCCAAACAGGAAATATTTTCTGTAAGCAGCAATCGTACCTTCAAGAGACACGTGTAGATTTAAAAAAAAAAAAATCCAGTTTTGGAAAGCAAAAGCAGCAACTCAGGTCTTCTAAGCAATGTAGTTCTTCATCATGCATTGGCAGCCAGTCACAGATGGTCGTGAATTGTGACCGACCTAAGTAATATTCATTAGGCAGGTCGTTTTGCAACACCTTACCAACAGGGAATTTGTTATGTGACCTACTCATAATTAGCCCACATTGCAATTTGCTTTTCTATTGGCAAAGCAGTCGGTGTGCAAATCGCACATCCCTGGCTTGCAAATGGGCCTCTAGTAGCACTAAGGAAACCCTCACTTACAGTGAGGCACATCAGGCCTCACCCTGGCCATTTATAGGAATTGATAGCTGCAAATATGTGCATTCACAGTTGACGTGCCCTCTCAAATCCTTGTTTTAGACACTTTCCGGGAAGGGGCACTTGTTACAGGATTGTCTCGTCCATTATCCAGTAAGCCTCGTTCGTCACTTCTTTTAATGACAATTTTTCTCTAACTATCAGATTCTCCACATAGCTAAATTAATTGGTTCTTGCAAACTGTCCCCAGTGACTGTCTAGAGCTATACCATTGCTATCAGAAAAACATTCCAATTATTCCTATATTTCTTGACACTGCATACAAACAACAGAAGATGAGGAGCCACTCAGAAATATGTCTCATGTCAGCTCGAGCTGAATCTCTTGACTTCCATCAAACATGTTTATATTCCAAACATTTTGACACTAATTGTAACCAGGTAAACTATTACATTTTTAATAACACAGTTTCATAACTATGCCTATTTAAAACTAGCCTGTAGTATTTATTTTTGCTTTCTGTGCATGAAGAGCAAAGATATCTTGAGCTGGTTGAAGTTAATACCCACAGTGTGCTACATACACTGTCTACATTCTCAGTAATACAACTTCTCACGAGATTAAGTTTTGGGTGTGTCACATTCTTTTGTTTGTTAAACTTTTACTAGGCATCTGGCATACACAGGTCAAAGGCTGTACTTGACGTAACATATACACACATGATCAGATTTCTCTTGAAAAAATCCGTCAAGGAAAAACTGTAGTGGTCTGTTTTCTGCAGAAAGTAAGTATCTGATTCTTTGAAACAGAAATGCACCTCCACACTTGAATCGGGGCACAGTGACAGTTTTTTTCTGAGTATGTTTACAGGTTGTTGACTATGGGCTTTGTGCTCTCTCTACCTTTAGTTCTGATTAGGTTTTTTGGTTAAAAAAAAAAGGCATTTCGGATCCTTGTTTTTAACACAGTCAGGGCCGGACTGGCTGTAGCGGGCATCAGACATTTCCCCAGTAGGCTGGAAGGGTGGCGGGGGGGGATTTTACAGTGGTGGGGGCCGTTTTAGTTACTGGGGGCCGGTTTTGCAACAGTGCTGCTATATCGGCCACCATTATCAAAAGCATCAGGGGTCTGGTCCATCAACTTTGCCAGGGCTGCTTTGGATTCCCAGTCCGGCCCTGAACACAGTTATCCATTTTTTTCTACTAGGCCTGGCTGTCCAGTGAACTTTCAGAGACCACCCCTTCAGGGCAAGAATTCTACCTTTTTTACATTCAGTAACATTATATGACTGTTCGGTTTGTTAGACGTAGTGACCCAATCATGTCTTGTGCCCTTTTCCATGGATTCTGCCTTGTTTGGCAAATTAAGCTGCTCGATATTTCTGCTGATGCTCTCCCAACCCTTGTATGATTTGAAATAATTATAATTCAATTTGAGAAATCTGTATTATATTGAATTGGCTATTTTATCTCTTCCCTAGGTGAACTTAGTCACTTTCAGTCACGGATCACAATATCTCCTTATTCTATTTAATGAAATGTCTCTTGTCCTTTGATCTAATGAAGGCCCTACCAAAGCTTAGGAGAGGACTGCCATGTAGGAATGCCCTCCAGGTACAGCATTGTTTCCCACCACATATAACTAATGAAACTGAAGACTATCCAGGGAAGTAGCAGGGGATGTGAGCAGGTAGATTCTACATAATTACAGAAGTCACCATGAACATAGGTGCATTATTAGAATGTTATGATGTGATCGGTTGTACTACTTGTCACGTTGTCATTCAGTAGTTATAGTTAGGTCTACTTTTTCAGAGACGGAGCATTTTTTGGTTTACTAATAACTATGACAGCGTTTGACAAATCTTCACAGATCTTTCCCAAAAAAGTTCATCCACCTCAGCTCCTTCCTGGAAAGTTTTGGGGGGATCTGTCCAGTGGGGCCTGAAAATGTAAACATTTCAAGCATTTTCCATTAACTTCTGTAAGACTGGTTATAGAAAAAACAGCTGAACAGAATTACACCATATTTGGCAGGAAGCTAGATCTCGGTTCACAGATTTTGTTGTTTTGTTGATTTGGTGTAATTCTGTTCAGTAGTTTTTGAGTTATTAACGGTCAAATATAATTGTATATTTTGGGAGTTGGGCTCGTGAAAGTCCCACGGGCATCCAGCAAGAGCGCAAAATCAAAAATGGAGGCCTGTAACTGGTCTAGATGTCATCAGGGATGTTATAAATGATGTCACAGAATATGCCATGAGTGATGTCATATGTGAGGTCATAAGCAGTGCATGGCAGGGACACAAGTCATAGTTAGCGCTGCTAACTATAACTGGTGAATTTCTGTGATTTTTTAGTTCAATATGTTAACTTTTAGACTGACAAATTCACCTAACTATAACATCACTTTAACCTTTGGCTTTTTATATATATATATTTGGTCATGTGATCAAGCTTCAGGTGAACATAAACGCGTTATGGCGGACAGGCTGGGCGAAATAAAAGCACTCTAATTCTGCACTATACTTCTGGGTCTGCTCTTCGTCATTTGTTTGGATTGAAGAACCGTTTGAAAGTGACGACTTACTTGATATATATATATATATATATATATATATATATATATATATATGCCAAACCAACTCCCGCCTAAAACTGTGTGGTTGTCCGACTCAAGATTGATGTGCAAATCTAAGGAGAAATGAATCCAGTGTGTTGATTTATGCAGATGGCCACTTGGCCGGCAAGTTTAATTTGATTTAATTTATTTAATTAATTTAATCAAGTTGGTTAATTAATGTCTTCACCAGATTTGAATTTAATGAACTACTGTGTCAACAATAGACATTATGTAAATATGTATATATGTAATACAAATGTCTTTTCCCCCTTTTTAAAGACAATACCATGAGATGATCACATCAATGAGTCTTTCCTCTATACTTCTTGTAGTCCACACAGGCTATGTAGTCCGAACTTTGGGATGTGGTCCTATGTCTATGTTCACCTTTTCCCTGGTGCACTTTAAAATGGTGATTGTTTTGTTGGCTATCGAAGAAGAGCTCTAGGTCGAAACGCGTTGCCAATAAACGACTTCCACACGGACCCTGGAGTGCGAGTCTTTTGTGTTTCCTAAACTACGTGTGGGGACCTTGCCTGACATTTACTTCCGGGTTTCCGATACCCGGGACTCGCACCAGTCTCGAAAGGACCGGAGCGGACGATTCGGAAACTTTCGTAACAAACCGGCGTTTGCCAGGTCCTGCTCCGACTGCTGAATCCTGAACAAAATAAAACCTAACTTGCCGCTGAGAAGATCTTGGCGGGTGCTGACAGTGGAGACGAGCTCCGTAAGTTGCATGTTACCGCGTCGGGCACCTGCCGATTTTGGACACATGCGGCGAGGGAAGCCGAGAGGCAGCGTTTCTAACCAGGATTGATCAGCAGAGACACCGCGCTACCGATTTGAAGGCAAGTGCGTCAGGGACTCCTTTCTCCGTGTTTTCCAAAGATGTTGTGCAAACAAGGGACCACACCGAGGGGTGACGACATGACAAGAGGTAAACAAACAGCGGCGGCTGCCGCAGCAACACCCACAGTTACCAAAATGACCACGGTGACGGATGTCACCACAATTCAGAACCGCCGTGCATGCAGGGTGGATGAAGCGAAATCACTGTTCTGCGAAAGTGAAGACATAACAGTGAGTACCACTGAGGGGGCAACTGCACCACCGGATAAAACACTGAAGCAAATGCTGTTCCGATATGAGAAACTCTTAAAGAAAGAAATCAACCGCTGGTGGGAGGTGACTTCATTGGAAAACTATATTGAAGTGGGCAGGGTCCCTAGAGGACTTAGAATCATGATTACACCAACCTACCAAAACCCCCACCCCAAATTAATAGCAGATTGGTCCGAGCTGATGGCAGGGACGTGCAAGAACATGCTGGGCTTACTTGCACAATACGCTGCCATAGAACTGGAACAGGTCATCAAGGATATTGGCAAATTAAAGGAAGAATTGGATAAACACGACGCCAAAGATGAAGTAACCAGAGCAATGGAACAAATGGAAAAAAGGCTTGCCAAATATGAAGAGGAAATTAAGCAAAAGAAGAAAAGCAAATTCCTAAGGGACAAGCAGGATTATGCCATTGGGCGGATCCTAACTTTTGGCAAGAAATATGATGGAGCCATAAGACAATTTAAGCAGTTTGGAGCGAATGCACAACAGCGCAACGTCACAGTTTCAGAGTCAGGCTCAGAAAGTTATTCGGATTTGGACGAACTGATGGATGCCAGCGGGAGAAATTTACTTTCTTTCAAACCACTAGAGGAATATGATTTTTTACAATCAGCCATGACACTTGGGCGAGACCACCGGACAAGCCATACGGAAGAGGCAGAGGCGCAAACGCAAGAGGAAAGCCACGAGGAGGGGAGGAAAGAAACACAAGAGGTGCAATGTCGCATGGGAAGACAACACGACAGACCAAACAACAATGATGGGAGAGCCCAATCTGACTATTATAAACATTTCTTCACACATTCTAACTGTGGCTGAGAGGTCGGTATTGGAGTTGGGCCTGACTTTCTGCCCAATGGCCAATTTCGACTACAGCCGTATTAGAATAGACATTTTTCTGTTTGTACGTAAACTTAAACTTATGAAAATGTTCATGTTAAAGAAAAAACGGGCATTAGAACAGAAAAGGAATGAACCAGATTGGAGCACACAGGTGTCAAATGTTTTGAGCATACAGGATGTGGAAAGTCTAGCGTGTGCTATGGAATTGTGTGGTGAGGACATTAGTGGTTTGAGTGACTCTGATGTATTAGGTAGGATGGGTTTGACTTTGGGAGGACGTAATGTGACCAATCATAGAACCAAATCCACCTTCAATCCCATCACTCCACACGACCACCTGGAGACATTTCACGACATTGTTGTCAGGGATCTGTTATCTCTTTGGAGTAACAGTAAAAATAAATATGCACACAATCTCACACCAGAGCAAAGGGAAGCCCTCGGCACACTTAACAGAGATACCTTTGTGTTATTAAACCATCTGACAAAGGAGG
Organism: Lissotriton helveticus; assembly: GCF_964261635.1. Taxonomy (NCBI): domain Eukaryota; kingdom Metazoa; phylum Chordata; class Amphibia; order Caudata; family Salamandridae; genus Lissotriton; species Lissotriton helveticus. Next base: position 748,137,942 of record NC_136069.1, on the reverse strand, counting down.
GAACGTTGTCCTGTGGGATGTGAACCGGTATAAACAGGAGGCCAGGAAACAGCTTGAACTGTCAGGCAATTATAGGAGAGCTAACAGGGAGGAGTATGGTGCTAGCATTACCATTTTCCATGACAAACTTAAGGCTTGGAGGGAGAGGAATCTGATTGCAGAGTCAGAATTTAGATTCTTGTGTGTCAAACAACCAGTTTCCCCTTGTTTCTACATGCTGCCTAAGGTGCATAAGGACAAAGAAAACCCCCATGGCAGACCTATTGTTTCGGCCAATGGCAGTCTCCTGGAGAATGCATCCATCTTCCTAGATACCTTTCTCTTTCCCTATGTCCTCAACCTCCCGTCCTATTGTAGGGACAGTACAGACTTCATTACCAAGATTGATGGTATCAGGTGGGAGGACGGTTACTGGCTAGTTACTGTTGACGTGGTATCACTGTACACGTGTATTAGGCATGATGATGGTTTGGAGGCATGCAGACACTTCCTAAGGGACAGATCAGTCTTTTTTCTTCACCAAACGGAAATGTTACTCGAAATGTTGGAGTTTTGTTTACTAAACAATTTCTTTCTGTTTGACGATGTGTGGTATAAACAGGAGGTGGGCACGGCGATGGGAAGTTGCTTTGCCCCAAGTTTTGCTTGCATGTTGATGGGGTGGTGGGAGGAACAAGTACTATGGTTGGATGCAAATGTCAACCGTACCGGCCACATTGCCTTCTATACGAGGTTCATTGATGACATTTTTCTAATTTGGGATGGCTCCAAAATAGAACTAAATACATTTCTTGCCTCCCTTAACAGAAATGATGTAAATCTGAAATTTACCAGTAAGACAGATCAGACAGAAATGGACTTCCTTGACATAAAAGTTAGGATTGAGGAAGGGACCATACAAACAAGTCTGTTCAGAAAACCAACCTCAGGAAACAGCATTCTACATGCTAAGAGTCACCATCCCAACAATCTTAAGGAGAGTATCCCGTATGGGGAATTCTTAAAGGCAAAACGTAACTGTAGTTCAGAAACCACATATGAAACAGAACAGGTCTCTATGAGACAGAGATTTAGGGCCAGGGGTTATTCTGACCAGGTACTTACAGCAGCAAAAGAGAAAGCCAAAGCCAGAGACAGGAAGACACTCTTGACCCAAAAGGGATCAAGAACTACAGAGAGCCAGGAATCTAACAATGTTAGGCTGATAACATCCTACAATGTAGAGGCGGGTAGTGTACATGAGATTTTGAAGAGGCACTGGCACATTGTCAGGAGTGATCCAGTGATTGGCAAAGCAATTAATAGACAACCCCAGATAACATACAGGAAGGCTCGCTCCTTAAAAGACGTGCTAGTGAGGAGTTACTTTAAGACACCGAAAAAGACAAAGGATTGGCTAAAAGAGCAAAAAGGTTTTTACAAATGTGGCAAGTGCAAAGCCTGTGCCAATAGCAAGAATGTCAAGATGTATCCTCTCCCCACAGGCAGAAAAGAACAAATTGGGAAGTTTATGAATTGTAACACTGACTTTTGTGTTTACCTGATTGTCTGCCCCTGTGCAAAGTTCTATGTTGGTAGTACTATCTTTCCAATTAAGAAACGAATTTTGGAGCACTTGAGGACCATCAAAAATGTTGACATGAATTATGCCACTGCACGCCACTGGTTACGTTTTCATAACAGCAATGTTAACCAATTGTCTTTCTTTGGTATTGACAGAATTCCTGCGAATCCGAGAGGGGGCAACAGACTCAAGCAGCTACGCATACTTGAATCTCAGTACATCATCCGTCTGGATTCTAGGAACCCCTTTGGCATGAACGAGGATGAGGAGTTACATGTGCACATTGGCTGAAGACCTTATGTTAGGCCCTAAATGACTTTATCTCATCTCTGCACCTGTACCTCTCGTCACTTCCCTGTCCAGCTGTTGTGTATGCTACGTCCAACGCACACTATTCCATTGGAGAGGGCTCTCTCCAATGATAGTTGCTGAGTTAGGTGCTTCACAATTTAGCATAGACATTTGATTTCGCCAGAACCCAACTGATCATGCACGCAAGGTAGTTTGCACTTTGCAAGTAACTAGTCACCATCTCACTTACGGTATTGTTTATTTCTCCCCTTGGAGCACACAACCTATATCCCACCATTTTTTAACTACACAATCACACCAACAACTACACCACATGGCGCAGGTCCGAGCAGGCCGCCCATTGTTAGTATAGGGTTCACACCTTGCACCAATCACAGTGCTGAAAGACTAAATTTTAGCACTATCACTTTTAATTAAAGCCATATCTGAGGATGGGCTCCCCCCCTCTTTTCACCCCCACCCACCTACCTAGTTCCCTCACTTCCCGTGACGTAGCGCGACCTCCAAGTTTACTGGTCTAAATTTGGAGACATCCTATAGTAGGGCGAGACAAATCTCCTGTAGAAAGTTCCCCCTTTCACAAGAGCAACACCCCAGTTATGGAGAATGCCCTACTTTGAGACCCGTTGGCCACTTGGCCAGGTTTGAAGTTTGTCTCTCTCGACCATGACTACCTGAAATGTGTATTGGCCGAATGATATGATGAGGCCACTTGGCCTAAAACTGTGTGGTTGTCCGACTCAAGATTGATATGCAAATCTAAGGAGAAATGAATCCAGTGTGTTGATTTATGCAGATGGCCACTTGGCCGGCAAGTTTAATTTAATTTAATTTAATTTATTTAATTCATTTAATCAAGTTGGTTAATTAATGTCTTCACCAGATTTAAATTTAATGAACTACTGTATCAACAATAGACATTATGTAAATATGTATATATGTAATACAAATTTCTTTCCCCCCTTTTTAAAGACAATACCATGAGACGATCACATCAATGAGTCTTTCCTCTATACTTCTTTTAGTCCACACAGGCTATGTAGTCCGAACTTTGGGATGTGGTCCTATGTCTATGTTCACTTTTTCCCTGGTGCACTTTAAAATGGTGATTGTTTTGTTTGTTTGGTTGGCTATCGAAGAAGACCGCTAGGTCGAAACGCGTCGCCAATAAACGACTTCCACACGGACCCTGGAGTGCGAGTCTTTTGTGGTTCCTAAACTACGTGTGGGGACCTTTTCTGACATATATATATATATATATATATATATATATGTATATATATATATATATATATGCCAAACCAACTCCCGACGCCACCGCTCCAAAAACGGCTCCAAGTCAGGACGCGGACCACACGACAAGTTGGTATCAAAGTGCTTTATTTTCCCTTTTTAAGCAAACATGACGCGTTTCGTCCGGTAACCCCCGGACTTGATCACATGACATGTCGTGACCACCATGGTGAATAAATACTGTTTCTCAAAAGCAGCAGCTCCTCCCCTTCCTTTGATGGGTATAGAAAACAGACTTTCCGTAATGTATTTGTAAAACCCCTTTCTTTTGGTTAACCAATCACTCTTTGTTTTAATCCGAGTCTCAGGCATGGCCCTATCTAAGGCATCCCGCATGGATGGAGCTCTTCTGTAGGTAATACTTGGAGAGTCCTCAATTTCTGGTGCTAAAGTTACATCTGATTTTAGAATAGGCCAACTTTTAGCTATTATTTGTCTTACTTTTTTATGTTGGCAATTGTACGTGGTTATTAACCTAATGGGAGCCTTCTTGGTTGTTGGTTCTATATTGGATTCTTCCAATATATCAGATTGGTTCTCATTGGTAATTTGCCTGATTACAGGGGCATCCAATTTAGATAAAGATTTTTTTAGGTCCTCTATTCTATATCCTCTGGCTAAAAATCTTTGCACTGCTTCATCTAGGCATACCTTTAAATCATCACTATTGCTGCAAATTCTTTTGATCCTTAAAAACTCTCCATATGGAATGCTCTTTATAAGGTGTCTGGGGTGGGTACTGCTTGCATGGAGGATCGAGTTATATAAATATCAAGTGAAGAATTTGTCCGAAGGGGTGAAGCTGCACTCTCATCGAGGTAAGAAGCAGGGACAAAACTGAAAAATCCAGGCATTGGTAACCATGGAGATATTGGTACTTAACCTGGCCTTGTTACCCGAAAACATGCTGTGGTGGTCAAAGTATTTCACCTCTTCTTTCAAAACTTAGTACACATATGTACCATCCACAGAAAAGTGTCAATTGCATGTAACGTACTTCATACTGGTAAACAGTCAGAATATCGAGTTTTTATTATCGACTTGCACTAATATCTAGTGCAAAATATCGGGATACAAAAATATCGATTGACAGAATATCGTGGTAAAGAATATCAAGTCTAAGGTAAGTAATATTGTTTTTAAAAAACATCTCGAAGTCATTGATATCATTTGCAAAAATATAGTTGTTAAAAATATCATTTTATTAGTTAGTGTTATGCATTTTAAATATATGTGTTCTATTTGTTTGTATAAATATTGCATTTGTTTTTTTTATATATGTGTTACATTTTTAGAAGTTATTCATTTTCTTTTAAATACATTTTGCGTTTTATTTATGTAGCGGGTTGTGTGTTTATAGGGGAATAGGGTAGGAAATAATTTAATTATAATAAATGTATTCATAATTTTTAGAAGTTATTCATTTTATTTTAATTGCATTTTGTGTTTTAGTTCCGTAGCGGTTTGTGGGTTTATAGGGGAATAGGGTGGGAAGTAATTTAATTATAACTAAGTAATTCATATTTTGCATGACTTAATATTCATGCATTTAATATTTTATATTGTTAATTGTGGTATTTAGTTTATTATTATTAATTTATTAATTAGGTGTTAACTATTGTTACATATTTGGTAATTATGTTAATTGTGTCATTTATTTAGGAGTGGGTTGTGGGTTGATACGGGAGTAGGGTGGGAAGTAATTTAATTAAAATTAATAAAAAATTGTATTAACTAATATTTATGTATTCACTATTTTGTATTATTAATTGTGCTAAATAATTTATTATTAATTATTTATTAATTGTTTGTTAATTATTATTAATTAATTGATATTTTGTGTTAGTTGTGTCTTTTCTTATGAGCGGGTTGTGGGTTGATAGGGGAGTAGTGTGGGAAGTAATGTAAATTTAGTACATTTTTTATATTTTTAATATAATATTTATTTAATGTTTTTTTATAGTGGTAATTGTGTGAATTAATTTATTATTGATTATTTTTATTTTGCTTGTAATATTTATCAATTAATTAACTAATTGTTAATTAATTATGCTAATTGTGTCATGTTTTACAACCTTGGTTGTGTCATTTATAGGCAAATATGGTGTGAAGTAAATTATTTATAATTAATTAATTATTTGTTAATGAATGCTAATTAATTACTTAAATATTAAATATTCTAATTGTGGAATACTTTTGCTGTGTGCGGTGTGGGGTTGTAAATGTTGGAAACATTTTTCTTTTATAAATTAATTCACTATTTTTTGTTAATTGTTATTAATTAATTAATGTAAAATTAGTTATGGAAATTGTGTAAATATTTTCAGGTATGTGTTTTGGTGTTTATTGGGTAGAGGTTGGAAAGTAATTTAGTTTAAATAAATGAATCATTAGTTTATCATTAATATTCATTTAGTAATTGATAAATATTTTTGGTAATTGTTTAGTTTTTATTTTGTTTGGGGATTTAGGTTCAATTGCTGTAATCTTTGGTTTTATCCCCTCCGCTATCCAACACTTTTTCTAATGTTGCACTCATTGGAGTGGGAATAGTAATTTTTACCGCTCCGCTACCCAACATTTTCCCTACTGTTGCATTCCATGGAGTGGAAATAGTAATTTTATCCTCTCCGCTATCCAACACTTTCCCTACTGTTGCACTTGCTGGAGTGGGAATAGTAATTTTTACCCCTCCGTTACCCAACACTTTCCCTACTGTTGCACTTGCTGTAGTGGAAATAGTAAATTATTCCCCTCCGCTATCCAACACTTTCCCTACTGTTGCACTCGCTAGAGTGAGAATAGTAATTTATTCACCTCCGCTATGCAACACTTTCCCTACTGTTGCACTTAATGTAGTATAAAATGTAGCTTTAAAAATTAATATATGTTTTATTAATTTAATGTATAATATACATATACATATATATATTCACTGAAAAAACCATAGGTTTCACACTCGTTATAGTTAGGAATTAGCATTTAAAAACCCTTTCAAATTCACTGAACAAACCATAGGTTTCACACCAGTTATAGTTAGCTGAACATTTTACTCATACAAAACCTTTGAAATTCCCACGTTATAGTTAGTTGGACTCACTATAACTCGCGCGCCCGCAATCCACTGCTGATGATGTCACATATTACATCATTCATGACATGGTCAGTGACATCACTGATGACATCACTGATGACATCTCAAATGACATCACTGATGACATCACTGATGACATCTCAAATGACATCACTGATGACTATAACGAGTGTGAAACCTATGGTTTTTTCAGTGAATTTCAAAGGTTTTTTAAATGCTAATTCCTAACTATAACGATTGTGAAACCTGTTTTTTTTTTAGTGAATTTCAAAGGTTTTTTAAAAACTAATTCCTAACTATAACGTTTCTGAAAACTATGGTTTTTTCAGTGAATTTCATAGTTTTTTAAAAAGCTAATTCCTTTGTATATCGACTTTGTAACCTACGATTTTTTTTTATTAGCTGTTTTTTACAACAATTAATTATATTTAAAAAAATAATAATTATTTGTTCAATGTATATCTTTTTTTTGTACATTTTTTCCTGGTGCGCTCAGGGTGCGCGCACCGGTAAGCTTACCGGTACCATTTTGTCTTGGAGCGCTCAGGGTGCGCGCACCGGTAAGCTCTCCCGAGAGCGCACCGAGAGCGCTATTTCTGCTTTCGTAAAAAAAAATATGTATGAAAAGTAAACAATAATGCAAGACATTTAGTACCATACTTATAAAAGCAGTATTTTTGATTTACGAAATGAAAATGATTTTGCATTTCCGTAAAGCTATCAATACGTCACTCAGGCGCGCGGAAGCGCCCCCGGAAGCGCCTACGTTCGCGCCGCATAAGCGCCCCCGGAAGCGCTCCGGTGCGCGCAGCGTAAGCGCGTCAAGTCATGTGACCTTAAAATAACTCTTGGTTGCTAACAGTTTTTTTTACAAAGAATGAAATCCCCACCCATTTTCTTCACTTCTTCTTTCACTTTTGTGACTGCAAGACCTGTCTTTTTGCTCTTGAATCTTTGTTGGATTATCATGGCTGCCAGAGCATCCAGCAGCGGTGATGACACAGAGGGATTTATAGATGAAGAGGTTCCTCAGCCTAGAGTTAAGGAGCATTTTATCTGGAAATTTTTTGATGTAGTTGAGGGACGTAAGAAAGTAAATGCTCCAAAGGTGGTGTGTAAGATCTGCCACACTGTGCTTTCCAGAGGAGACCCCACAAGGAAGTACAGTTTTGGTAACTCTACCATGATTCGCCACGTGCAGAGAAGGCATCCCCAGAACTATGCCCGGGAGAGTGTCAGGGCTCTGGCACGAGAGGCTCCCAGGGATGGTGCCTCTACTTCAACCGGAGGACCAACTACATCGGTGAGGGGGCGACCAGAAGAGCTGATCTCTAATATTCAGCCTGCTTTTAATGAAGCCGTAATTAAATGCAGAAAATGTGATCAGCTACTTTCTTATGGGGAACAAAGTGTTATGCTCATGGTTCGAGCATTAGAGAACCACCTCTGCCGTCCCCAGTCCTAATTTTGATTATTTTTTTTGCTCCTGTTGAGCAGTTTCCCATTCCCTGTTTTTGTTTTTGTTCAAAAAAAAGGAAAAAAGAAGAAAAAAAAAGTTATTTTCAGTACTACCTCCAATTCTCATCAAAGAGCTGTATTCTTAAAAAAATGAAAAAGAGTAACTGAAGTGGAGTGCAGTGAGAGAGGAGACGAAAATGAGTGAGAAAGCAAAGAAAGGGACGAGAGGGGAAGGGAAGTGAAGTAGGGGGACTAAAAGAAGGTGAGTGTGGGGAAGGAGAGTGAGGAGAAGGAGAGTGAACATGGGGAATGTGGATAAGTGAAGAAAATGTAGTAAAAGAACGGTGGTGTGGAAGGGTAAGAAAAGAGCAGTGATGTTTAGGAAAGAGTGGACATACAGACTGGATAAAGACAATTGAGTGTGAGACAAGGTGAGTAAGGCAGTGAAGAAACAGAGAAAGTGAAAGAAAAAATAAGAGTAGAAGACTGAAGGCCTCATTTATGAGACCATGTGTCACTTTTACGCCACCGGTGCGTCACTTTTTGTGACGCACCAGTGCTGTAAAAAATGCACCTTGTTGAGTCATATTTACAAAGTGACGCATCTAGGTAGATGCGTCACTTTGTAAACCCCTGCGCCACATTATACCTGCGTCAGGTGTAATGTATGCAAAGGGGGCGTATTGACGCAAGAAAGGGTCGTAGAAGTAACGCAGTGAAATCTATCAGATTTCACTGCGTCACTTTTAGGACACCGTTGCGTCAAAATCTTGCACCTGCCTCACAGCAAGCGTAAGAGTGACGCAGGCCCTTTCACATGGTGCTGGCCCCATGTGAAAGGATGCATTGCTGGAGTTGCGTCACTTTTGTGACACACTCCAGCAATGCATCACTTTTGCACTTACAGATACGTCAGAAATACTAACCTATCTGTAACTCCTTGCGACATAATGCGTCATACATTAAATATGACGCATGAGTAGAAGACTGAAGGCCTCATTTATGAGGCCATGCGTCACTTTTACGCCGCCGGTGCGTCACTTTTTGTGACGCACCAGTGTTGTAAAAAATGCACCTTGTTGAGTCATATTTACAAAGTGACGCATCTAGGTAGATGCGTCACTTTGTAAACCCCTGCTCCACATTATACCTGCACCAGGTGTAATGTATGCAAAGGGGGGCGTATTGACGCAAGAAAGGGTCGTAGAAGTGACACAGTGAAATCTATGAGATTTCACTGCGTCACTTTTAGGATACCATTGCGTCAAAATCTTGCGCCTGCCTCACAGCAGGCGTAAGACTGACGCAGGCCCTTTCACATGGGACTGGCCCCATGTGAAAGGATGCATTGCTGGAGTTGCGTCACTTTTGTGACCCACTCCAGCAATGCATCACTTTTGCGCTTATTGATACGTCAGAAATACTGACGTAGCTGTAACTCCTTGCGACATAATGCGTCATACATTAAATATGACGCATGAGTAGAAGACTGAAGGCCTCATTTACAAGGCCATGCGTCACTTTTACGCCGCCGGTGCGTCACTTTTTGTGACGCACCAGTGGTGTAAAAAATGCACCTTGTTGAGTCATATTTACAAAGTGACGCATCTAAGTAGATGCGTCACTTTGTAAACCCCTGCGCCACATTATACCTGCGCCAGCTGTAATGTATGCAAAGGGGGCGTATTGACGCAAGGAAGGGTCGTAGAAGTGACGCAGTGAAATCTATGAGATTTCACTGCGTCACTTTTAGGACACCGTTGCGTCTAAATCTTGCGCCTGCCTCACAGCAGGCGTAAGACTGACGCAGGCCCTTTCACATGGGACTGGCCCCATGTGAAAGGATGCATTGCTGGAGTTGCATCATTTTTGTGACACACTCCAGCAATGCATCACTTTCCTCTAAACACTCTACTTTATTTTTTTACTCTATTTTTTTACACTGTTTTCCCCCGTGGTGCGCTCAGGGTGCGCGTACCGGAGCGCGCACCTGGGAACGCACCCAGCGCTTACCCCGTGAAAATTTCAACAAAAAAAAAGGTTTTTTTCCTTTCAGGGTCCTTCTAGACCCCCCTCAGAACACCTAGGGGGTCAGGGGGTGTCTACTCTGCCCCGTTTTAATTATTTCCCCCTTTCTTTTTCACCTCTTGTGTCTCGATTCTTCAGTTTGTCAGAAATGTTGTTCATCAATGTTATAGCCCTCCAGTGGGCCTCCAAACACGCCTGCACAGTCCATTAATTATCCCCTGTGGCCACACTGAGGCACGAACAGTTCTTCGCCCCAGCAGCACCTTACCAAACTTTTCACAAGGCGGTGCGCTTTCACTACGTGTTTGGAGGCCCACTGGAGCGCTATAACATTGATGAACAACATTTCTGACAAACGGAACGACCTACCAAAAGGTTTTTTCATTACAGGCACTTTAATGACCAGAGTGCACGGCGCCAAGAGGAAGTTACCTGTTAAAATGCCGAAAATGATGGTTTCCGTTTTGCCAGAAAAGCCTGTGAACAAAAGCCAGGAGGCTCGAAATGCATTAGGCCAGATTGAATTTGGAACATGAGTGCACAGTCATGCTCCTGCAATCAAGAAAGCTGTGTCTTTAATCTTCTGTGGAGTCGCTCTTTCGTCTCTGGACAACATGTGAATGGATAATTAACGGCCATCCCGCCGTGAAAGCGCACCGCTTGTGAAAAGTTTGGTAAGGTGCTGCTGGGGCGAAGAACTGTTTGTGCCTCAGTGTGGCCACAGGGGATAATTAATGGACTGTGCAGGCATGTTTGGAGGCCCACTGGAGGGCTATAACATTGATGAACAACATTTCTGACAAACGGAACGACCTACCAAAAGGTTTTTTCATTACAGGCACTTCAATGACCAGAGTGCACGGCGCCAAGAGGAAGTTACCTGTTAAAATGCCGAAAATGATGGTTTCCGTTTTGCCAGCAAAGCCTGTGAACAAGAGCCAGGAGGCTCGAAATGCATTAGGCCAGATTGAATTTCGAACATGAGTGCACAGTCATGCAATCAATAAAGCTGTGTCTTTAATCTTCTGTGGAGTCACGCTTTCGTCTCTGGACAACATGTGAATGGATATATATATATATATATATCAAATCACTCACACTCCGATTCCTTATGTCGTAAGGGAAGTATGCAAGCACGGACTCCAAAGTGCATCAAATAAGTTTTATTTGACTGATGGCAACAAAGTGAAAACTCGACGCGTTTCGGGAAGAAAACCCTTAATCACGAGCCAAGATGTGAGCATTTGATTAGTTTAAATAACGGGACATGTGATTTTAGTGCAACATAAACAAAAACAACAGACTCCTTTTAGCGCTACTATAGCACTGAATAGTCAGAGTGTGCCTCTATTTTTCATTCATTCTGCATATTGATTCTACTCCAATATTAAATCCGAGGGAAAACAAAACCAAAAGTGATTGCCTTACAAATCAATTTAAGTGTTCTGTGCATTCGTGTTTTCAAAATCACAGTGGCAATAAAGTTTTTTAAGGAGACATGTCTGTTTAAATATCACTTAAATAGACAGACCAGCGCTCTAATCGAGATACCGAATTATAGGTTATCTTATAATGCCGAAGTGGGTGCAGCGCTACCAAAATCTAAATTGTTAGATAGGCAGAAAAAACTCTATTGCAAAAATGGGTGTTGCAGGGTAGGCAACAGAACTTCATAGGTCACCACAATCCTGCCCTAATGGGCATAATTCTATATATATATATTTTGTTTTTTAGGTGTGCAGACTGGGCTCTGTAAAATAAAAATTTGAGACTTACAAGTTCCTGAGTGCGGCGTATTCTTGTGAAAATAAATACATAAATATATATATATATATATATATATATATATATATATATATATATATATATATATATATATATCTATATATATATATATATATATATATAATGTTATAGATGTATGTATATATATGTATTAATTTTTAAAAATATATTTCTAACATTTTATAATTTATTAAAATAATGATGTATTAACTATTGTTAAGTAAATATATATTACATTTTATATATGTATGTTTAATTTATTTTTACATTATATTTAATATTTATTACTTATAATTGTTAACATTTCTAATAATTCTAACTATGTTTTTAAGTTATATTTTGTATCATTTAATTTATTTTACATTATTTTTCATACATTTAGAAAAACAATATTTTTTGCTTTGATATTTTTAACAACTATGGGGCTCATTATGATGGGAGGCGGAATTGGTCCTCCCGCCACCATAGCGGTGTTTGAGACCTCCCACCAGACATGCGGCGGTCCCACCACTGCTATTAGGATGTGCCCGCCATACTGTTAGGCACATCCTCTGCCTTTATGATTGCTGGAGGTGTTATGTTACACGTTACACATATTTGTATTGCGCACAGCTGCCCCAGCTAAGGGGCGTCCTGGCGCATGGCAGGATATGTGCAACACCTACAGAGAACACAACAGATAAAAACAAGGAAATTTATTAAAAGAGAAAGGTTTTCAAAGCTTTGCGAAACACTAACAGATCGTCTAATAACCGCAATTCAACTGGGAGGGAATTCCAAAGCTCGGCTGCCCTGACCCGGAAGGATCGGCCACCAACCCGACACAGCCTGTATCGAGGGATCACGGCAAGAGCTTGGCCCGCAGATCTCAAAGAGCGGGTCGGAACATACCAAGACAGAAGATCCGCAAGGATTTGCGGACCCCCTCCCCTCAAGATCTTGAACGCCAGACACAGCACTTTAAACTGGATTCGTGACTTGATAGGCAGCCAGTGCAACGATCTCAGTGTGCCAGAGACGGAGCTCGTTCGAGGTAAGCCCACAATGGCTCTCGCCGCGGCGTTCTGCACGCGTTGAAGGCGGGTAATCTCAGCCACATTGGTCCCTACCAGGAGAGAGCTTGCATAGTCCAGGCGGGATAACACAGTAGCCTGGACTATCAGCTGCCTGGTACCATGGTCAAAGAACTTCAGAATGGGACGCAACGACCGCAAGATGCCAAAACAGCAGGCCGCGATTTTCTTCGAGTGGCCCACAAAACTGAGAGCAGGGTCCATCCATACTCCCAAGTTCTTTAGTTCAGCACCATCCGATATGATAAAGGTGCATGCACCGCATTTCCCTGCACAACATGGCACTTGGTACATGGAAATGCAGGGGAAATGCGGGGGAGTACCATGGGTACCCCCCAGTGCAGCAGCATCCCCTTTAAGAGGGGCTCGCAACGGGCCCCCAAACCCAATCACCACCAGCCTAACCATGGCGGCATCGCCGCCACGGAAAGGCCTCCTAAAATCCACATCCTAATATGGCGGACGGTGCCTGCTAGGCACCGCCACCATATTAGTGGCCCTGTTCTGTCTGCAAGGGAATCGGTGCGATTGCCTCTGGCGGAAAAGCAGCGGACGGACTTTCAGTCCACCGCGGTACCACCGCCATCCTAATTTGGTGGTGGGTAAATCACCATGTGATGGCGGAAGGACCGCCACTGCAGGCCCGGAGGTGGCGGTCCTTCCACCATCATAATGAGCCCCCTTTTTTTCTCGATATTTTAGTACTTACCATTATGAAGATAGGATGTTGATATATATATTTTTTTTCAAAACAATATTTATTATTTCACAGAACAAATACAGGGCATAAATTAACCACAGTGTGCATACGTAGAGAGCGGCAAGCAAAGTATTCAGTTATAAGCACTCATGATTGGAATATTTACACTTATTACGGTTAAGTACATCCCGCACATTGCAAAAGTCCCCCATCTCCACTTCATCTTTACTCAGAGTCACCCTCGCTGTCCAACATCGGTGGTTCGCACAGACACCCCCTGTATTCATTCCATGTACCCCAAAGTCTGACCCATTTTCGTGGGCATTTCAGGTTCAGGTATACTGTCCTCTCTGCTAACATTGCCAAGTCAAGATCGGAACACGCATCCTTGACCGCTGGTACCACTGGAGATCCCCAAAATGTGGCTATGTTTCTTTTAGCATACATTATACCTAATGTCATCCAATCCTGTGTGGAGTGAGTTAGATCATTGGGTTCCCAGATGTTTAGTAGGCAACACCGTGGTTCTGGAACTACCGAGTCCTTTACCACTTGTGACATAGTCCTCATAACCATGGCCCAATATTCGGCTACTTGAGGGCGTTCCCAGATAGTGTGGAAGAACGTCCCTTCCTCCCCGCACCCTTGTAGACAGTATTTGTGCGTGGCTCTCCCAATCGCGTGTAGGGTAACCCTAGTGTAGTACACACGGTGTAGTATTTTCAACTGTACAAGTCTAAGTCTGGAAGGTATAGCTACCTCCCGGGGAGAGGAAAGCGCAGTCTGCCAATCTGACTCATCAAACTCTCCCACCTCCTTAGTCCAAGTGTCCTTCAGCTTCAAAGTTGGGTCCGGTAGGTTATTAATGAGTTTACGATATACGAACGAGGTCGCTTTTTTGGGCATGTGTTCCGTTAGGAGCCTGTCTTCTAATGGGGTAGATTCAGGTATGTCGTCACCAGGCTGGATAAGTGACCCCAGAGCGTGATGTAATTGCAGATACCTAAACCGTTCTGTGGGCGCCAAGTCATATTGCGTCCTGAGTTGCTCAAATGTTAAGATGACACCTCGTTTCCAGAGGTCTCCCACCATGGAAATTCCGATCAGATCCCATGCCCCGATGCCTTTACTATTGCATAGTCAGCCCAATTGATGCGATGACCAAAGTGGCATCATTTGCGTAATAGTGTCTTTACATTTAAGGCGGGCCTGAGCCACATACCATAAATTAACTGTGTGCGCTGTTGGGCCAGTCAAGGCCGAGGCGCCTCTTTTATCGTAGGATGTCGATATTTCTGGCATCGATATTTATGTCCCGATAGTTTGGGAACACAATTTTTTGTCAGTGATTCCCTTATACTATAGCCCCATTAATCCCAGTTACCTCCACCACTGACTCATGTAAGGATTCAAAGATCTGAGTACAACACTATCAGATGCCTGACAATGTGTACTATAAACTAGTTGTATTTTTAGCTGGAATTCGGATTTCCTACTAATAATGAAAGCAGACGTTTTCTAAAGAAGGGCTGGAGGATGCCTCCTGACATAAACTAGAGAGCGAAAGGGTCTCTTGCATCTCATGGAAAGTATTATGCTTGCAGAAATGGGTGGGAACAGAAGGGTAACATAAGCAGACCGATTCGTTCTTGTTCTTGCAGGGCAGTAGCCTATCAATTGCTTGGTTGCTCACCATAGAGGATGAAGGATGTCAGTCTGGCTGAGTTTGAGCCACCCTGTTAGGCAAAATTCTATTTTGCATGGATCAGTGAAAATCCTGAATGTTTTCCTGCCAGAACTACTCCTGGTGCCCATTGGGGCATGGGACACAACTTTGCCTTGGGGACTGCTTCTTTAGGACTCAGAAGACACACACACACACACACACACGCACGCAAGCACGTGCACGCACACAGAGACACACACACACACATACTATATTGAAATGACAAGGAGCGTTTCATAGTTTAATTTAATACAATTTGATATTCTTCAAATTCGAAGCAAAATAATGTACTATACACACCTGCCATTTGTTGTAGCTAAGAATAATGTTACCACGAGTATAGGGGTTACCCTGGTTAAATTTGAATGTGTACCTTGAGTCTAGGAAAAACTTAGTTTTCACAGAGGTATTATATGCAAAATGCGTGCCTGTGAGCTGAAAGAAGCCTGCGTCGCTGGGAACAAAAAAAGGCAAAGGTTTTCCAAGAATGATGAAATAAGAAAAACAGAACAAATTGTCTAGGGGCGACATTCCAGTGGTCTTTTGTTGAATTGAAACAAAGGAGGGTTTAAAACTGTTCCCTTGTTGGATTACAGTGAAAATACGGTTCTTTCAACAACTCTCAATGGGGCGCTCTGCTTACATTTTTGATGTCTAAGCAGAAATGAAGCTGTCAAGAATTCTTGGTACGACTGCTTTCGTAGAGTATGCTCTTTATAACTAGAGCTATGTGGCGATGGAGGAACAAATAAGCAGCAGGTTGACTAAATTATGCGGCAAAAAAAGCCAATTATGTGGCACGAGGAGTTATTTTGTGGCAGTATAGGTCTCTATTTTGTCATTTAAACATACATTAATATTGGCTGGACAAAAAAAATACCTAATTTGTGCATTCTGCAGTACACATAGAGAAATGTGCCTCAGAATTGTTTTTGTGCAGGGAGGTGCCCCTTCTTGCACAAAAAAGTCCTGCATGCAAAACAGGTAGCCTTGCACCATAGTGCAAGTGTTCCTTCGTTGGAGCTAAGCAGCAAAAACGGCGCAAGAACAGGGGAAAAGGCAGGAATGCATGATAATACAGGGCATTCCGACCCTCTCGCTGTCACGCAGTCCAGCGCCGCAAGGTGACTTGCTGCACTACATTGCAGGACAAATCTCATAAAATGGCACCCTGGTTTCCCAGGTCCAAAGTTGGCAGCTCTGGTACTGCCACACCCTGGATGTGAGTGACTATGATAGTCATGACCAGGCGCGTACCGCCCATTGGGCTGAAAGGGCTTCAGCTCTCCCTTTGTGTGTCTCAGCCCGGGCTTCTGCAGCTGTGGGCCTGGCTGGGCAGTGTCTGAAGTCCTATATCCGGCACACCCGAGTTTTTCACAGGTCTTTAAAGAGCATTTGCATATTTACATACCTTTGTAAACTGGTAACCAAGGCTGTTTTTTTCTGGTTCCAGTACCCCTTGGGCCCCCACTCTGCCTAGTCCTTACATTTGGATTTTACTTTTTACTGCCTTAGTCTGAGAATGCATTTCATGAAAAGGAATTTAAAGTAGGGTTGCCAAAAGAAAAATTCCAGCCATGTGTTCTTTAAAGAGCCTGCAAAGGCCTTGTATTGACACTAAATAGGGGTATAAATAAAATAGTATGTATTCATTTGTAATGTGACTTTTCAATCTTTGTTCCCTTTAATTATCAGTCATGGATCATTCAGGCAGCCCTGGCCCTAGAACACAATTAAAATGCTTTCTGTGTATATTTGCTATTTCAAGTATGCACAGATAAGTGCTTAAAATAGGCTTTAGTTGACTCCTTATTTTTGTAAAGTCTGGGACATTGATATAATGAGCTGACAAACCTAATCAAAAGACTGGGCATTTGTTTCAGGATGAGCACAATATTTATTTCCTCTACCCTCGATCCCTGGACCCTGAATAATGCCATAATAGCAATAGTTTAACCTATATCTGAAACCTTACGCCAGCCCTCAATATCATGCTGAGTTACTTCAAATGTCTGGGACTGCACCTTGCATTCAGACAACTCACTTCTCATTCTCGCCATTCACTTTCACACTCACTCTGCACTCACAGCGATCAGAATGTACTCACACTGATCACCATGCACTCACACCACCCGCTAACCCTGCACTCACAGTGACCACACTGCACTTATACCACTCGCTATGAACTCACACCATTCTCCCTCCACTTACCCTGCAGTCACATGAGCACACCGCTCACTATACACTCACAGTGATCACTCTGTACTCACAATGCTCTCGAGCTGTTCACCCTGTACCTCACCCTGCAGTCACACAAGCACACTACTCACCCTGCTCATGTGACACTTCACTCACTTGTCCCCCTCACTGCTCACTCTGCAATCTCACTCAAACAAGCCCATCCCTAACCAAACATTCATTTGTCCCTCTCTGTACTTACATTTGCATCCAAATTCATATGGTCACCTCACTCACCCTGCAGTCACTCCTCTCACACTCCTCTCACACTGTCGCATTGCGCGCCGTACACTCACATGGGCACTCCTTTCACCCACACAGAGCAGAGGACTAATATGCCTAATACAAAGAACGTGTACCACGCAGATCACAGAAGTGAGTGTAAGTAAACTACGGTTAACCCTCTAAAAAAGTGAAATGTTGGTCAGAAAGGGGCTATACAGATATGAGGGGCATTGTTGGTGAGTGGTAGAGGGGGCACCAAAAAAAGGCTGTTGCACCATGCATGACCAGTAGTAGGGCCAGACCTGGCTGGTAGTCTTAGCCCCCACCCCCGATGTTCAGGTCTAGTTCCGCCCCAGTCATGATGCACAGCACAGCCAACAGCTTCTACTGCGGCCTTGTGGCAGTGTGCATGACTTTCTGTGAAGGACACCGCTCATGCTTTTCCATTTTCCAGGGAATCTCCAGATTGCAGAAAATTGTCCTTCTGACCATTTTTAATCACCCTCTGGGCGTTTTCCTTTTTGTAGATTTCGTGTTCTCATCTTTGAAGGTTAAGGCCTTCAAGTCAGAGAGACTAATGCTTTGAAGGTCTTTTATGTCAACTGTTGAGAAGGAAGAAAACTGTACTTCGAAAGTCACCTTTACAAAACGTTTTATTTACTTTCCATTTATTAGAGAAGACATGCTATTCAGAAAGGTATTTCTGACCCCATATATATGGGCTTTGGCGTTGAGAGAAGACTGTGGTGCACTTTTGAGTGCATTTAACATGACATGTTTTCTTTTTTGATGAACATCTGCAGCAGTGTTCCAACGTACACATTCCACTGCAACCACTTCAACCCTCTAATTACCAAAGTATAGGCTGCCGCAGCTGCACTGCCAAGTTTGGGATGGACCACATTAGTTTAGTGTTGGCATAAATCCGTTGCAACGCTAGAAATAGGCTTACATACCGCCACTAAAACTCGATCAATTTCCACAGCTGTATGCAAGCAGTAGGCAACTGAATTGCTTCGTGCTCTATGTAAGATGGCGCTGGGCAACCACCCAGAGGCATTCAGCTAATCACTGTGTGTCTCAGCATTCTAAAACAGACTCAACTGAGTGTGGCTGGGGAAACATATAGCAAATTCTTGGAGAATAAATAAATGGAAATGCATTAATCGACTGAAGCGGAAACCAGTCTCTGAGAGATCTCTCGAAATGAAGTCTAGTTAAGCATATGTACTCTAAGAACATGATTTCACCGGTAGCTTCATTCAAACTGCCACATTAAGTGTAAGATGGAATGCAAATCAGGGGCGGCTCCTCTGCTAGGGTGAAGGAGTGTCACCGCACAAGAAAAATAAAATGATAACAATGTTATTATCATTTTATTTTTCATTATTGGCTATGTGAAGGTGCAGGAGGGGCTGGGCTGCCCTTCACGCAGAGCAGGGGGAGGAGTGGTGGCACTCTCCTAAGTCCACATGAGGGTTTGACCGGTCGTCTCGGGTTGGCCAAACTGGCATGCAGACTTGGCATGTTCTCCATCGGGCTGTGTTGTGCAGGCCGGTGGAAAACATACCCAGCCTCCCAGTCCCTCTCTGAGTGCCGAATCATGGCACTCAGACCAATCACAAAACTGTTGTCAGCGGAGTCAGGAGCCTGGGTGCATTCTGTTTCGTTGACCGATGAGGACGGAGGATAGGCGGCCACCAGGAAGGTAAGTGATTTTTTTCTTTTCCCCTTTTCTTTCTGCTATTGTCAGAGTTGAAGAACTAACCTTCTTATATGATTCAGTTCTTGTTGAATGGCAACAGAGTACCCACAGCAGAACAACCCATTCCATTCCTTGCTAATCTTTAAATATAGACAGTTCCTTCATCTGTTGCTTCTTCAGGCAGTGTCGTAACACAAAATGATGGAACCCCAATTTTCAAATTTTAATAGGGCCCTAATGCAGGGCCTTGCGGGTGCCCAACCACCTAGGGCCCCCAAGCGCTTTAGAGGGGCTCCCTTCCACAAAAGGCCAATTTATCTGTGAAATATGTGAGAATCTAAAGGCCCTCTTCACATTTTGCAGGGGGTATTATTTTACTTTATGCCACTGGAGGGGCCCCTGAGTCGCCCAAATCTCACAGATATTTTATGAACTTGGGCTGAATGTAGCAATCCTGTATGTTTGAGCGCTCCTGCGTCACAGTGACTGTAGGAGCTTGTGTTACGCCCCTGTCTTTAGGCTGTGTCATAGTGAAAGGATCATAGGCATTGAAGTAGGGGTGTGGGGGCAAGGGGAGGTGCACTATCCTCATAATAATCACGATGGAGTTCAAAAGTTGAATGAGCAATAAGGATGACTGCATTTTATGTTTCTGTTGTCACACTTGGGGGCCGATTCCGACTCAGTAAAATCCCTTATAAATAGCCGTACGGAGCATAGTTCCCGGACGATTCGTATTCTTAAACGTCCTGGTACGTACGATGAAGTACGATTCGGACCCAAAGCAGACCATATGACTAAAAATTCCGTACGAATCGCATTCGGAACACGCAGTACGCGACGTCCGTACGGATGGAAGCAGCATTTTCCGATTCAGCAAGTACGATTCGTCTCGTCAACACTCCTTACGACTCTTTTTCAAAAGGAGCTCAAAACGTCCGGAAAAGCAGATTTCGACTCGAACCGCGTACGAAACGGACCCCCCCGGTATGGTGCGTACACCCCATGATTGCAGGGGTACGGTGCGTAGGGGTATGGTGCGTAAACCCCATGACTGCAGAGGTACGGTGCGTAGGGGTACGGTGCGTACACCCCATGATTGCAGGGGTACGGTGTGTAGGGGTACGGTGCGTACCCCCCTTGATTGCAGGGGTACGGTGCGTATGTGATTGTGTGGCTCTCCGTACGAATCGCTCATACGCAACATTTTCAGTACGAATCGCGTTCTCATTCCCTGGTCCGGATCATACTTGTCGGGTCGTACAGCATGTTTACGATTCGTACGGTTCACAGTGAGGGTCCGTGTCATACGGATTTTCCCTTGCTTTTCGTGCGGTTGCAATGATTCGTTCGTATTTATTTCAAACGAATCGTACTACGCGATTCGGACGGAATTGTACGAGTCGTACAGAAAGGGCTACGGATTTGATTCGGTCCTACGATTGGCTTACCGAATCGGAATCGGACCCCTGCTGTGCACTCAAAGACAAAGGTCAAATGTCAGGCTATGTCTTCTGACAAATTGTTACTTATTTTAACTAGGAAATTGCTGTTTAGTTTTCTTTTTGTGACAGCAAAGTGAGGACATTTTATACATTTGACCAAGGTGAAAAATGTTCAGGGGTATAGGGAGTGAAAGCAAAGGCTGTAGGGTGTCAGTTGTTTCTAACACACAACAAAACTTAAATATCTTTCACTTAATTATACAAATATTTAAAAATATAGCAGCAAATAGGAAATCACAAATGAAGAACTTTTTGTAATTCTGAAGTATGATGAAAAAGAAGCATTTATTAGGATCAAACAAATCTAGGCACTTTACTTGGTGATCTGTTAATGATTAATATTCCCTGAAACCCGATTTCTACACATTATCATTTGTACGCTATATAGTTTTATCAGTAAAACAGTAAAACTGCACGTCTATGAAAATTCAGTAGCCATTTTAACTGAAGAGGCACTGTCTATAAAAGACAGTGGGCCACAAATCCAGTGCCCAAAAATATTCCTCTGGCTACATACCACACCCTAACCACTCTCTTCCTGAACAACTGGTACACTTATTTTTTGTGTGACGTTTGGATTTTTGAAAATCCCTATGGCTTGAGTAATGTAACACTGAATGCAGCACCCCCACTCTGAAAGTTGTTCCAGCACCAGTGGGCAGGATAACACAGAGGGAATAATGGTAGTGTTGTGCTTATGGTTGCAAACTGAGGCACAGCATACAAACAACTTTAAAAAAGGAAAATTACCGTATTTTCCGGCGTATAAGACGACCTTTTGACCCCTTAAAATGTTCTGGAAAGTCGGGGGTCGTCTTATACGCCGGGTGCCAAATTTTAGGGTATTTATTCATGCGCTTTTATATAGCGCGGACTTTACCCGAAGGTATCAGACCGCTTCACAATAGGAAATGGTGCTTTACAGGAGGAAAAAGTGACGTGTGTGCAAGAAGAGGACTTAGTGCTGGTCTATCCCCGCTCTGTTCTAGACTTTGGTACAGCAGGACTTCACAAGGACAAAAACTGTTTAAACTGCCTAAAACCTCTCTCACTGCGCCGCCTCCATACAGTGTGGCAGGGCCCCTTGGTTCTTTCTAATGTGCTGTTCACATGTGCCAGAAGTGCTTAGTGGCTTTCACATACACTGACAACCCCTTGCCTCACATTGGCCGCAAATTGTTCTCACAGCCTCAGATTGCCTGCACAGCAGTTGGCTCTCGAGCTGTGGGCGTATTGTATACTACTCACCAAACCGGCAGACTCCTACAGCCACTGACTGCTTCTCACAGGTGCTGACTTACACAGCACTCACTCACTAGCATTGGCATCAACTCCCTCTTGTGTCCTCTCACAGCCACCGCCTGACTCACATGGGCATTCAATGCTGCTAAGTGCCTGTAACAGAAACAGACCGGCAGTCACTGCATCACCTGGTCAACAAGTGAATGAATATTGACACTTGCGGTGAGTTTTTTGAAGAAATGGCTATGCAGGACTGCGTGGACTGCGTTGGAAGTGGGGGTAGTCTTATACGGCGAGTATAGCACGAAACCTACATTTTATCAAGAAAAGTAGGGGGTCGTCTTATACGCCGGGTCGTCTTATACGCCGGAAAATACGGTACTACTTTCCCAACATTCAGTTACCAAGAAGAATTTAACCAATCTTTAACCTAGGGGCCTATAATAACCAAGAACAAGTAATCAATGGAGAAACAAAAGATCTCACTCAGTCAATCATCCACTTTTTCACTCATCCACCTCCTCAACATCTCCTGCACTCAGTACCTCTTCTGCCCAGTATCTTTCCTTCTTATTTATTTATTTAGTTCCCATACAGTATTGTCTACAGAATATCCTGATACAAACACCATTTAGTGCTTTATGTATTTTTTTCAGTTTATTTAACAGTCTGTTTCACTTAATTAAGATAGGATATCAGAGTGGTATCAGGGAATATCTTATCTTGGTCCTGAAGAATAACCTTGGCTTAGGGCTAGAAATATGTCGAACAGCGTAATTAAAGTACATTGTTCCTCCTAAGTTCCCACATTTCCCCACATTTTAATCGTGCCAAGTAGAGGTACCAATAAAGGATTCTTCCTACTAGCCAGGTATTTTTTATTTCGTCTCACTCCTGTTTTTATACTTCATCTGAATAAATCTTTTACTGCCAATAAGTGCTCCCACGTAACTTGTAGACTGTGGCATGCCCTGTTCTGCAGTGGAACGGGGAGAATCCAATGATGAAGCAAGCCACCAAGGGGAAACCCTGGTGGGTGAGGGTTTCTTAAGGAAAACTCACCATGTTCCTAACTAATTTTGGAGTGAAAAGAAAAACAACCCTTTTATTGACAGAAGGGCTATTTTTGATTATTTTATAAAAAAAAAAAATTATCTATAAAGCTTCTCCAGAAGTATTTAAAGTCCATATATTCTCCTGCTGGTGAGGCCTATGCATGCACCCTATCAAAGTAACCCAAGAAAAGGTTTGCATAAGAGGGTGCAAACCTCGACCCCATCGCTTGTCCCCTGGATCTGGTGGTGATGGAAGGGAAACACTTTGAGTCAAAATCAAATCTGCCCTTTCAATAGGAATTTTAGAGTGCTCATACTGGCTAGTGCTTCTACTAGACAAAATATAATCAAATGCATAGAGACCATGGTCCTTCTTGATACATGTATATAAACCCACAACATCCAAGGACATAAACATCATATCTGGATCCCAGACTATGGGCCTGATTTAGATATTGGGAGATGGGTTACTCCATCACAACTGTGACGGATATCCCGTCGGCCGAAATGCAAATCCCATAGGATATAATGGTATTTATATTTTGGTGGACAGGATATCCCTCACTGTTGTGACGGAGTAATCTGTATGCCAACATCTAAATCAGGCCCTATGTCACTTAGCTTGTTCAAGATATCCATCTTGTCTCTTATATAAGAGGGCAAATTGGTCACTAAAGGCTTTAAAAATACATCCGTAAATTCAGAAAGAAGTTCAGTAAGAGTCTGAAACCCCAATATGATAGGTTGTCCCAGATAATATGCTCTCGACGTATGTATTTTGGTAACTATACAAAAAAGGAACAAGCATTGGCATAGCCAATAGGTCTCGCCTTTGGGGCCTTATAAGTGTTTAGCCAGAGCTAGTGACTTTGCCAATGTCTTCAAGCTGTGCTGTAGAGAAGTGTGGCTGCTGTGCAGCATGCTGAAAAGTTATAATAAAAAGTGTCAGAAGCATTTTTGTTACCTTATATATGACCAAGAAGGCATTATGTACAACTGAACGACCATATTAAAAAAAGTATTTACAATAAAAAATGTCCTCAGCTTTCTTTTGTTCTTGCAATGCTGGCAACTTGTTTCTGCCTATTCCAATAGTTGTTTGTTAAAGTTTTTTTTGAGGGGGCATAAACAATCGGAGGGTGAAGGTTGGGAACTAGTACCTGTATTATAACACTAGCAGCGGCAAGCCGCTAGGGGAGAATCAACAGATGCCAGATTCCAAGAGCAGGCTGAGGTGGTGCTGATTGATGCTGAGGTGGTGGTGACTGGTGCGGAGACTATGCTGAGGTGATGCTGAATGATTCAAAAGTCTTGCTAAGTGATGATGATGTGGTGGTGTACTAGTGCAAAGGCGATGCTGAGTGCTACTGATGTGGTGCTGAGTGATGCTGTGGTGGTGCTGAGTGATATTGTCTTGGTGCGGAGTGATGCTGTGGTGGTGCTGAGTGATGCCATTGTGGCACTGAGTGATGCTGTGGGGGCCCTGAGTGATGCTGTGGTGGCCCTGAGTGATGCTGTGGTGGTGCTGAGTGCTGCTGTGGTGGCGCTGAGTGATGCTGTGGTGGTGCTGAGTGATGCTGTGGTGGTTCTGAGTGATATTGTTGTGGCACTGAGTGATGCTGTGGTGGCGCTGAGTGATGCTGTGGTGGTGCTGAGTGATGCTGTGGTGGTGTTGAGTGATATTGTTGTGGCATTGAGTGATGCTGTGGTGGCGCTGAGTGATGCTGTGGTAGTGTTGAGTGATGCTGTGGTGGTGCTGAGTGATATTGTGTGGCACTGAGTGATGCTGTGGTGATGCTGTGCTGTTGCTGAGTGATGCTGTGGGTATGCTGAGTGATACCGTGGTGGCCCTGAATGATGCTGTGGTAGTGCTGAGTGCTGCTGTAGTGGTGCTGAGTGATGCTGTGGTGGCCCTGAATGATGCTGTGGTAGTGCTGAGTGCTGCTGCAGTGGTGCTGAGTGATGCTGTTGTGGCCCTGAATGATGCTGTGGTAGTGCTGAGTGATGCAGTGGTGGCGCTGAGTGCTGCTGTGTTGGCGCAGAGTGATGCTGTGGTGGCGCAGAGTGATGCTGTGGTGGGGCAGAGTGATGCTGTGGTGGCCCTGAGTGATGATGTGGTGGCACTGAGTGATGCTGTGGTGCTGCTGAGTGATGCTGTGGTGGCACTGAGTGATGCTGTGGTGATGCAGAGTGATGCTGTGGTGGTGCTGAGTGATGCTGTGGTGGTGCTGAGTGATATTGTTGTGGCACTGAGTGATGCAGTGGTGGCCCTGAATGATGCTGTGGTGGTGCTGAGTGATGCTGTGGTGGTGCTGAGTGATGCTGTGGTGGCCCTGAATGATACTGTGGTGGTGCTTGAGTGATGCTGTGGTGGTGCTGAGTGATGCTGTGGTGGTGCTGAGTGATGCTGTGGTGGTACTGAACGATGCTGTGGTGGTAGTGGTGGTGGTGACTGGTGCGGAGACTATGCTGAGGTGATGCTGAATGATTCTCAAGTCTTGCTAAGTGATGATTATGTGGTGGTGTACTAGTGCAAAGGCGATGCTGAGTGCTACTGATGTGCTGAGTGATGCTGTGGAGGTGCTGAGTGATATTGTCTTGGCGCGGAGTGATGCTGTGGTGGTGCTGAGTGATGCCGTTGTGGCACTGAGTGATGCTGTGGTGGTCCTGAGTGATGCTGTGGTGGCCCTGAGTGATGCTGTGGTGGTGCTGAGTGATGCTGCGGTGGTGCTGAGTGATGCTGTGGTGACGCTGAGTGATGCTGTGGTGGTGCTGAGTGCTGCTGTGATGGCGCTGAGTGATGCTGTGGTGGTGCTGAGTGATGCTGTGGTGGTGCTGAGTGATGCTGTGGTGGTGCTGAGTGATATTGTTGTGGCACTGAGTGATGCTGTGGTGATGCTGTGGTGGCGCTGAGTGATGCTGTGGTGGTGCTGAGTGATGCTGTGGTGGTGCTGAGTGATATTGTTGTGGCATTGAGTGATGCTGTGGTGATACTGTGGTGGCACTGAGTGATTCTGTGGTAGTGCTGAGTGATGCTGTGGTGGTGCTGAGTGATATTGTGTAGCACTGAGTGATGCTTTGGTGATGCTGTGCTGTCGCTGAGTGATGCTGTGGTGGTGCTGAGTGATACTGTGGTGGCCCTGAATGATGCTGTGGTAGTGCTGAGTGCTGCTGTAGTGGTGCTGAGTGATGCTGTGGTGGCCCTGAATGATGCTGTGGTAGTGCTGAGTGCTGCTGTAGTGGTGCTGAGTGATGCTGTTGTGGTGCTGAGTGATGCTGTGGTGGTGCTGAGTGATGCTGTGGTGGCGCAGAGTGATGCTGTGGTGGCACAGAGTGATGCTGTGGTGCTGCTAAGTGATGCTGTGGTGGCACTGAGTGATGCTGTGGTGGTGCTGAGTGATGCTGTGGTGGCCCTGAATGATACTGTGGTGGTGCTGAGTGATGCTGTGGTGGTGCTGAGTGATGCTGTGGTGGTGCTGAGTGATGCTGTGGTGGTGCTGAGTGATGCTGTGGTGGCGCTGAGTGAAGCTGTGGTGGTGTATGCATGCTGTGTGGGCGAGACCTAAAAAGGGACTTCCCTCACAAAGATAAGCAAACCAGCAATGTCTGTAAAAACATTTAGCGCTGCTCTACACTGAACACAAGCCTTTAAATATAATCAGTAAGGAAAAAGAATGTCATCTTTCTTTTTTTTTTTAACGAGACTTACTCGCTAAAGTGATGTTGGCACGGAGTACAATCCACCTCAAAATCCTGCTTGCCAAGATGCTGGAGGTGATTAAAAGGTATGCGGCAGAGCAGCGCTGAAAGGACCACAATCACTCGACTCTGAAGACATTTGGAGCGCAGACAAAGCAAATACATCAGATTCTCGGCTTGGAATGGCTGCTTTACGGGCTACATGCAGCCCAGGGCCACATCGGTGCGGATGAACCCACTAGAAAGGGTGCAGAAGAAAGAGAAAATGATAAGCTGAAGAATGCAGGCAGCCCAGGGCCAAAACACACCATGCTACCAATTGTACACATAATGGCCTGCTTCACAAAGCGAATCCAGCCATAAACATATGTTTATGAACATAAATGAATTCTTTACGCCTGGCAACATTCCACCAAAGAATAACTGCCAGGTCATATGGTTTTACTACTGTTTAATTCACTGCCAGGAGTGAGCTGAATTGCGCAGTCGTGAACTCCACCGAAAAGTGGGGAATGAGGGATCAAGGACTGATGTGCCTTACAAGTTTATCAACTCCCACAAACCGGTGCACTTGAGGCCATTAACGGACTCCTATACAACTCATTCCCACCTTGGAAATGGTTGGAGTTTTACTCCAGCTCCAGGCTGGCGTCAATTTCTTTTTAAGATGTGCGTGGTAGCAGAGGACAAGGAAATGTTTTCCTCGTGGAGAAAAAAAAGCAATACGAAGAAATGTGCATTTTAACTTTGAGCTGCCTTTCCACAGTATGCAATCATACATTCTGTAAAATTATGCTTTGGGGAAACAGTAGGCTTTAAAAAACATAGCCGCGCAGAATGCATGGATGGGGGCTGCAGCGAGAGGGAGAGGCGGAGGGAGTTGTCTGCACGTGCGCGCGAAAGCACTTAATGAGCCATGACAGCTTGTAACGAAAGGCAGATGGCGGCTGCGGGCGTTCATGCGCACATGCACGCAAGCTTCAGGCCAGGAAAAGCTTGTGGGTTGCACTTTAAAAACCCCCTTACTAAAAGTCGAGCAAGCAGCGCATGCGCTGCTCTAGGCTCGACCTAAAAATTAGGATTATCCACCTTCACATATTTATATTCCGTTTCACTGATTAATCCTGTCTCCTTCCATGTATATAATTTCTCAAAGATGCATTGTTTTGCCACTGGTAATGGATTGACTGTCACTTTTGAGTGAACTTTTCTGGTCACTCAGTTATCTCATGATTTCCTGGTCATAATTGGATCTGTGCATCGTCCATAAGACTTTATCGTCCAAGGGTCCACCGATTCTCCGGTCTATAATGTCTTCCTATTGCCCCAATAGGACCTTGCGCTCTGGGAATAAACATCTGGCAGCTGTACCCAGGATAAACAGATCTCGGAGTGGCGGTCTCCTGTTCTCATACAACGTGGCGAAATGTTGGAACCAGCTACCTAATCATATCCGTCTTGAGGACAACTATTTATTTTTTCTATTTCCTTGATGCGTAGCTGTAGTTCTGTGATTACTCTTCTCCTAGTGCCGGAGGCCTTCTGGTAGCCATGCGCTTTAGAAATGCAAATTCATTCTTTTATAATTATGATGTTACCGCTTTTGTCTGCCCCCTAATAACAAGGAGGTATCTGCACCCAAATTCTTTAAGGCATTCCTTCAACATATGACAAGTTGTCAATCTTGCAAAAGGACCTTTCACTCTTCATCTTGGAGGATCTATCCTCCAATTTATACAAGACCTCTATTGTTTAAAAAACAATCAATAGCCATGAATTGGCTCCCTTGTGGTGTAAACATAGAAGCAGGACCCAGACCACTTTCACAATTGTAATCCATCTCAATATTCAGTGAAGCATACAAGTCATAAATATCAAGTTCATCATCGTTATTTAATGATAACAACACATGAATATCTTGTAATTCTGAAATCGTTAAGTCATATCTTTTAGCTTTATAATTTCTTAAGCTCATAAAAAGAGGTTTTGGAATTTGGAGTTAAAGGTGTGTCTTTATTATATCAGATGTTTTTATACAAATACACCACCCTAGATATATAGTTCCTGTTTCAAAACGTAAAGAGAGAAGTATCAGGGATTCTAATTGACAACTAGAATCCCATGAGATACATGATTTCATAATCATGAAAGCCAGCCTTATTCTAAGATACATTAAGAAATATTATCGCTGATGGGGAAATACTGGCACCCTCCCAGGTGCAGATGAATGAAACTCACCATACATAGCAGGATTGCTCAGAAACAGAGAGAAATGTATTTATTGGTACCAAATGCATGCATCAATAATTAGCAAGGAAGAAGTCAGGTCTCCAGCCTTAGGGGCTCTCCGACTGCTTCTTCCTTGCTAATTAGCAATGATGCATGCATTTGGTACCAATAAATAAATTTCACTTAGTTTCTAAGCAATCCTTCTATGTCTGGTGAGTTTCATTTATTTACTCCTGGGAGGATGCCAGCATTTCCCCATCATAATGGTGTCAGAAAGTGGGAACATTGGAGGACTGTGATGTCACCAGTTGGTAAGTGAGATGTAAGCTAAATAACTAACTTGCCTTGTTGCAAGTGACCTTTCAGTCTTTCAAATGTGTATTTAACACATAGTATTATTAAAAGGGGCATTGTCTGGCATTTAAAATAGACAGGGATAGCAAATCCCCGAAACAAGTTGAAGGGGACTGCGTTATTGTTAATTTTAACAAATGAGGTGCTGCTGACAGACTGTTCTGGGACGCCTCAGACATGGAGAAGGGGAAGGGGGGCATTAGGGCCCTGCCATTGGAATTCTTTTACCCTCCATTTAGACGATCAAAGGTCCTTGTTAAGACCCACCCAGAGGTGGAACTGAGGAGGCCTCATAGGCTTTTCTAAGCCATGGAGAATATATTGATCCTGAACTCCAATTTGAAAGCCCCAGTGACAGAGACACACTATTTCCACAAACTCTCCATGCACAGACAGGTCACATAGAGGTGGGCCTAGCTTTATCTAACAGGTTCTCCCCATTGTCCCAGCTAGACGAGAATGACTGAGTAGAGATTTCTCATGATTGCTCTTCGTAATCTAGTCATAATCCTCAAATTATTGATACTGATGTTGCCCGTAGCTGTAAAATTATTAGCTGGAGTATCGTGGGGCTCAGATCAAAAAGGGATGACTCTAGCTGGCTCAAGTTTGTAAAAAAAATACAACATTATTGCTTTCCAGGAGACATGGGAGAGGGGAAGCAACTTCTGGTTGGATGGGTTCAAATCATACTGTTCGCCCGCTCGACCAACGTCAGCAGGAAGCGCCAAGGGAGGATTAATGCTTCTCTTCTCCCTAAAGATAAAAGGGTCCATAAAGCTGTTGGAGGTATCCTTCCATAAATGTCTGATAGCAGAATTGAGTACTCCTAATCACCCTAAAATAATTTTATAATTCTGGGGAATTTGATTCCAGAAATGAACATCTTTCTTATTTGAAATGTTTTTTAGAAGCATATAGACAACAGCGATCCACTTTTTATTATACCATACTTATGGGCGATTTTAATGTTCACTTGTGTGACTTGAACTGCAAAATTGATGATGCCTTTGGTCCAGATTATTCGTTGCTACCCCATTTTGAGCATATATCTAAGGGGGAGGCTCTGGAGGATCTCCTGTTAGGTGCTGACCTCTATGAACCGGGTTTCCACGATCCAATCGAGAGGGTATCAACATTTAAGGCAAGGGGTAGGGAGACCATTATTGACTATATATTCTTGTCCCCCTTAATGCTAGGGAAAGTGGTATTTTACAACGCAAGGTTGTCTCCCTTTAGCGACCATAACCCAGTTATCCTGGAGTTAAATAAAGATATGGACCTCTTGTGCTCTTTGGGCAAGGAAAGGGGACCCAACCCTGTGGGAATTAGAGACCAAGGGAGGAGGCTAAAATGGACTAAGATAGTCCCTGAATCTTTTTCTGCTAACTTATGTATTAAGGCCAAAAACGATATTGCAAAGTGTGTGGATTACTCCACTCCAAAGGACAAGGCCATCAGAGCCTTTGAAGTTATCTGTGGCCAGGTAGCAACTGATTTGACTGTTATAAGTAAGCCCAGGTCTAACCCAGGTGAAAGGTGGTTTGATGCTAAATGCTCTAGGACTCACCAAAATCTATTAAAAGCCCTGAAAAATAAACCAAGAGATAGGGAGCAGATAGTTAGTGTCAGAAAAGAATATAAACTATCAGTATATTCCTGCAAAAATTAGATTAAATCAGAGGCCTGGAACGCCTTAATGTCTGTTAAAATATTGAAGGATAGCTCAAAGTTCTGAGCTATTGTTAATAGACCTTTTTTCTCAGGGCAGGAGAATGGTAGCCTGGAAACTAACATCCCAGAGGAACAGTGGCTATCACACTTTGAGGGTATTTACGGGTCAAATGAAGCCCAGGAGCCTTTTATAGTTTCAGATACTGGTGATGAGTTAACCCTGTTGGTTTTTAAAGAGGAGAGCATAGAGAGGGCAATAATAGACACATTTAGTAATAAGGCAGCTGGCCCTGATGGTGTCCCTGCTGACCTTTATAAGGGTGAGCCTAAATTTTGGGTGAAAATTTTAGCAAATGTGCTTAACGCCACAGTTGTTCAGGGGTCCCCTGCTTCATGGTCCCAGATTATTATTATACCGGATTTTAAAAAGGGTCAGAGAGGGGATCCAAGGTGTTACAGACCTATTTAATTGATCGACTCTGCCATTAAAATTTTAGGTAAGGTGATTCTGGCCAAAGTCACGGATTGGGTAATTTATAATGGGGTTTTATCCAATCTTCAGTATGGCTTTAGACAAGGCAGGAGTACCATGGACCAGTGCCTTAACCTATATTTACTGATAGGTAAATACACTGTAGCGAAAAATGGTTCCATGTATATGGGCTTCATGAATCTTTCTTCAGCCTTTGATCAGGTAAACAGATCAAAGCTCTGGTCCATTTGACTTGACATAGGGATGGATCCTTATCTGGTTTATTTTTTAGCAGATTTACATCGGGACCTTTGGGCAGCTGCTAGGTTACTCAGGATGGCAAATGCACACAACACTTTAAGTCTGGTAGAGGCATTCACCAAGGCTGTATATTGGCTCCTTTACTCTTTACGCTTTATATTAATGCCTTAGATAAAACCCTGGAGAAGGCCAGCCTGGACATCCCGCTTGTAGGAAATAGGACCATTTCGGTCCTCCTATACGCGGATGATGCCATGCTATTGTTTCGAACTCCTAAAGGCCTTCAGAGACTCTTGGACGCATTTTTATGAAATCCTTGGATTTGGTGCTAAACATCTCCAAATCACACGTCCTGACAATGGGTCAACAAAAGACTAAACCTAAAACTTTTATATGCAATGGGGGTGAGGTGACCAGAGTGACTGCTTTTACATATTTGGGGGTTCTATTCGACGACAGATGCTCTTGGGTCCCCAGCTTAAAGCTAAAAAGAATGCAGTAAGTGTAAGCCTGTGGACCCTTTAGTTGGCCCTTACAGCTGCGTTTGTGAAGGCTGGTCTCTTAAGAGCCCAACCAAAATACGATCCTTGGAAAACGTCGTCCCTGTCATACGGCCTCGTGCTGTTTCGCGAGATCTCCGTATTTGGTGTCTTAATGTGAGATCTCTTGTAAAGCACCACCTGTCCATCTATGACTTGATAGATAAAGAGGATCCAGACGTTTTCTTAATGACAGAAACCTGGCTTCAGGACTCTGACTCTGCCATATTGAACTTGGCATTTCCCCAGAACTATACCATCTTCACCTCTAATAGGACCACAAGAGGTGGTGGCATTGCTATGGCTGTCAAATCCTGCTTCCCAGCAGAATGGAAGCCATCAGGACTACCCGCATGTGAAAGCGCCATTTTTAAAGTCGCCTTCTCCCATCAGTTCACCTTCAGTGGGCTGCTGGTCTACCGCCCCCCCGGCAATGACTCGGTATTTAGATCCGCCTTGGCCGATATGGTCAGTCCTATAGCATTGGGCTGTGCCAACTTTAATATTCTGGGTGACCTTAACATCCATTTTGATAATGGGTCATCCACTACCGTTAGCTCCCTGTTGGCTGACTTGGAAGCTCTCCAACTTATTCAGCTTGTCACCCGTCCAACTCATGTTGGAGGCCATATCCTTGACCCCTTCTTTTCCACACTCGAGGGGTTAAGGGTGTCAGATCCAAGGAGGATAGGGTGGACTGATCATCTACTTGTAGAGGCACTTTGCCCGGTCCATGACAAGCCGTTTATATCCAGGGAAAGGCTAACTCTTAAAAGGCCGTGGTATAAACTTACGCTGGAGGAGTTCTACGGTATATTAGAGCGGAAACCTTTAAACAATCTCACCAATGTGGAACAAGGCTACCAACAGTTTTGCCTGTGGGTAACTGACGCCTTGGACTCTCTGATACCTTTACGATGGGCGAAAGGCCGAACAAAAGTACCTAGCCCCTGGTATAACGAGTCTTTGGCAGAATTGAAAAGATCCTGCCGTAAGACAGAGAGGGAATGGAGACGCTCATATGACCCGGCCCAGAAAATCCGGTATTTCACTGAGTTAAAGTTTTATCACAGAGCTATATGCAGAGCTAGAGCTGCATTTTATGCCCAGGAATTTGCCACCAGTACCAACCGCTCAAAACTGATTTTTAAGGTACTGAAGGACCTAATGAAAAATAGATCCTCAGCAGAGGCGATTTGCACAGACTCACACTGTGATAAACTGGCCTCTTTTTTTGTGGAGAAAGTGGAAAAAATATATCACGGGTTCGACACACTCCACCAGGATCGAGAAGCCACTGTCTCTGATACATTGGATCATGAGCCTCTGGCTATCTTACCTGAATTGTCGGTTGAGGCTTTTGACAGACTCAGCCTCAAGGTCAAATCAGGTTCCCCGGCGGACCCGCTGAAGCCTGCCTTCATTAATACACTCTCCCCGCTGTGTCGTAATCCCATACTGGATCTCATTAATATGTCCCTGTCTTCTGGAACTGTACCCGCGGCCTGGAAGCAGGCAGTGGTTACCCCCATATTAAAAAAAGCAAATTCTGACCCCCGACTGCCAGAAAATTACCGACCTATCTCCCTGTTGCCGTGGATTGCCAAGGTAACAGAAGCGCATGTCAACTCGGTTCTGTCCGAGCATCTGGCTTGCAACCAGATCTTGGACCCCAGCCAGAATGGATTTAGGTCAGGACACAGTACCGAGACGGCACTACTTTACATCTTGGAACATCTTCGCCAGGTACTTGACATGGGTCATACCGCAGCGCTTATATTATTAGATTTAAGCGCTGCTTTCGATACTGTGTCCCACCAAATACTTATCCAGCGCTTACAGGAGGCGGGAGTGACGGATGTCGCTCTCCAATGGTTCCGGTCCTTTCTGGCTGATCGTACTTTTAAAGTGGCTATACCACCTGGCCAA
Source organism: Lissotriton helveticus (assembly GCF_964261635.1). Lineage (NCBI taxonomy): Eukaryota > Metazoa > Chordata > Amphibia > Caudata > Salamandridae > Lissotriton > Lissotriton helveticus. The sequence continues at coordinate 748,103,782 of NC_136069.1, read as the reverse complement.
TCCACTACTTACCCCCTGAAGACGGGGGTTCCTCAGGGATCTTCACTGAGCCCGACTATATTTAATCTCTATGTGAAACCGTTGGCTGGTGTCGTCAAACAGTGGGGCCTTACGATGGCCTCATATGCGGACGACACACAGCTAGCGGTGACACTTAGCGGAGACCCCGAGGTAGCAGCTTCGAGATTCCGTGCGGGTCTCTTGGCAGTAGCAAGCTGGCTTCGCACCAACTGCCTCCAGTTGAATGCCACCAAAACGGAGGTATTGGTTCTTGGGAAGCAAGCTGAGCTATGGGGTAATCAGTGGTGGCCGTCAGAGCTTGGTGTCACACCTATTCCAGTGGCTGGAGTGAGAAATCTAGGAGTCTGGGTAGACTCTGCACTTTCCTTCAAGGACCACACCATGAAGGTGGCTGCCACATGTTATGGAATACTGCGTGGTATTAGGCCAGTCTTGAAGTACTTTGATCCCCCTACCAGACAGCTCGTAGTTCAGGCCTCAATACTATCTAGGCTGGACTACGGTAGCTCACTGTTGTTAGGGGTGAATCAAGCGGAGGCCTCTAGGCTCCAAAGAGTACAAAATGCCGCGGCACGAGCCATTGTGGGCCTTCCCAGACACTGTTCGGTGTCGGGCACCATCATGGCCTTGCATTGGCTCCCGGTCAGACAGCGAATCAAGTTCAAGGCGCTGTGTCTGGCCTTCAAAATTTTGAAAACTTCTTCGCCACCGGCACTTGTTACTCTGCTTACACCCTATGTGCCATCGAGATCTTTAAGATCGGAGGGTCTCCATTTGGCTGTCTGCCCACGCTTCAGGTTGAGCAGGATGGGTGGCCGTTCTTTTAGGGTTCTAGCGGCTGGCCTATGGAACTCGCTACCAGTCCACATTCGTGCTCTTGAGGATATGTTTGCCTTCAGGCAGGCCATTAAAACTTTCCTCTTTCCAGTTTCTGGCTAATCTTTTTAGTGTGTTATGTTATAGCATCTGTCAAAGCGCCAGGACGCCCCTTTGCTGGGGCAGCTGTGCGCTCTAGAAATTTTAATAACATAACATAACATAACATAACAGTAGTGAGATCGTCGTCAGCTATAATGGGCTTTGTGCGCCGATTGGGAGCCAGGCCTTGTGAGGCAATTCTTGCCATCTAAGGTCGAAATGTCTGGCTATCACTATATATGGCGCTGCCACTTGGGTTTATAAGCAAATAGCAGGGGTTCAGATGGCTGAAAACAAATATTTCCGCTCCCTTCTTTCTGTTCCCCAATCAACCCCAACTTTCTCCATTCATCAGGAATTGGGGATGGGGTATGTGACTGACTTGGCGAGATTGGCTCCCTTGGTCTGTTGGATGAAAACTTGGCTCAACCCAGAGCTAACGCTGAATCACCAGATCATAAGGGATTGTGCTGTTTTAGATAAAGTCAGCAATATGCAGTGGTTGTCGTACGTTAAGGGTATGTTCATTAAACTAGGGCGTCCTGACAATTATAACGCTCCAGAAGCGATCAAGAAAACTAACCTCAAATGGGTGAAATCACAGTTCTTGAATATACTGAGGTTGGAACGGGAGGATCAGGAAATAAAAAAACCTTTGGTTAGGGCTCATTATCTAATAATTTCCTCACGTCAATAGAGCCCTATCTGAAAATTGTGACTAAGCCCTTCCATCGCTGGCTTCTGAACAGGTTTCGATTTAACTTGATTCACTTTTCCTTGGGTAAGCATGAATCCAGTAATTTATTATTTTCTGATATATCTTTTTAAGCTTTAATTATTTATATACCTTGACTAGAAATTGTATACATTTTTATGACGCCCATTCGTACTAAAATAATTATATTATTGTAGTCCTGTGTTTTGTGTTTTGTATTGTACTTTTATGATTTTAATTAATTGAATAAAGAGGTTTGACGGACTGACTGACTGACTGGCATTTAAAGTAGACAGGGGACTGTAGAGAATGTTTTTTAAAATATTCTCTGTATCAATACACTAATTAATATGTGGCATACACTGCAGGAGAGCCTGGGTTAGAGAATAATGTATGTGTATCTACATATATAAGAAGTAGTGAAGCAGGTGACTGATAAGTAGCGAAGTTACTTTATGTCAATAAATATTGACAAATGGCTAGACCCTTTGGGGGTTTCATGAAATCCATTTCAGGAGACTCTATGCTAGGAGGGGGTATTGATTTTGCCCACAAAAAGAAACTCTCCCAGAATATAGTGAGTTGAGCTTCTGATTTGCGGATTGCACCAGAACACAGGGAAATGATTTTGAAATATGCGTAGCTATGTCATGGATGAATGACTGCATTTGTATAGGGCATTGATCTTCAATTCATATTAAAATATTGGGGATATTGCCGTTAGTAATTTAACTACATTTAATACATCGAAGAATTTAACTAGTTGTTACAATGAAATTATGGCCTTGATTAAGCCTTCCTGGAACTAGTTTAGACACCACAGATCTGTTTAGGTACCATTAGCTAAAGGAAATATTGCATATTCTTTCAGGAGTAGACGGGGATATCACTGTTTTCTTGAGAAATAATACCTTTGTAGGAGATATGCAGGGCGGGTTTATTCCACTGAATAACATTATCAAGGGGTGCAGCATAGATACCAGAGAGAAGATAAGAGTATGGTATCACTTTTATTGTTGCACAGTGTTTCAGGATGAAGATATCAGACATGCCCAAGGAGAATATCATGTTTCCACTAAGGTGGAAGATGCTTCCACTAATGTAAAGGGAGATAAAGGGATACATTTCACAATTTTAATACAAATAAATATAATTTTTGCAGCAGTATATATATATACATTTTAATAAATGGAATTTACTCACAAATACCTAAGGATATGTTAGAACAGGGCACTTACTACTTGCAGCTTCAGTAAGGATTCTCTGTTGTACACAACCCCTGTAGAGCACGTGTGGATATGTTGAGAGATGATGAATGATGCTGTTAGACTGCAGTTAGTTACATATGAAAAGGAAATGGATGGATATACACATAACTAACAATAAGGTTATAGATCTAGGGAACTGAGAGGTTTTGGATAAATGCCCTCATAATAAAGTGATATTTAAAATAAATAAAATGTTTAATAACAAAAAAAGAGAAGGTGGTGATAAGATGCTTTCACCATACAGTGATTACCTTATGAACTTGTGGTTCCCTTAGAGCCGGTTGTACCTGACACCAGTACTATATTATCATTTATACCTGTAGAGGCAGAGTATGTTTCTCTCCTCAGTGGGTTTTAGCATTAAAGTCCACCCACAGGGTGAAAGCCTCTTTGTCGTCATACTGGGATACCAAGTCCACTTCGTTCACTGTGAGTCCCAATGTCAATGCACAGGCAGTAAAGAGAGACTTGGGCCACCTATGCCTGGAAGGTGGTAGCATCGTCTAGCAGTAGGCTGATGACCTCCTTGTTACATCTCCATCACTTGAGGCCTGTGAAAGCCTGTGAAAAAACACTGTAGCTCTGCTGAACTACCTCCAGAAGAGAAGCCTCATTGTCGAAATGCCTGTGCTGCAAAAAAAAGACGTGACTTACCTGGGTTTTGTAATAGTCCAAGGTACACACCGCATATCACCTGACAGAATAAAATTGTTTCAGGGCATTCAGCTGCTGCCCACCAAGAAAGTAATGATGTCCTTCCTGGGGATTATGAACTGCTGCCACCAATGGGTCCATGAATGCAGATGCTATGACTAATGAACTTGCAAACTGTTTAAAGTAATTGAAAGAGACATTGTTTTCCTGCACCATTATGGGGTCTGCCTGACTACAAACCTTTCCATCTCTTTTCAGAGCAAAATAACATTGCAAATGAAGTGGTGCTGCCAATGGTGTGCTGACACAGCTGGAAAAGAAAGGCCTGTGGGAGACAACTATGTGACATTGCTTTCTGCAGTGATTAGGGGTCCCCAGCTGTGATGGTGGAGAGGACGACTCTCATTATGTTGGACTATACCTGTATTGTCTAGGTGCCACATTTGGTATGGTTGTTGTTGTCTTGATCAACACAACATTTTTCTGCTAGTAGGCACACAGGTAATAATGGCACAATGTTGTCTAATTGTAATGTCATAATAAGAAGCCCACCTGTTCATTTGTCAAAAGTATTTCCTGCAAAAGGTTTCTCTGATGAGATCCATTCTCTTAGAAACAGATGAGACCTTAAGTAAGTTGGTGTTGAGATTGTAGAAAATGGCACCACGCCAAGATTGACAATATTAGTAAAGACAGACTATGAGTGGTACAGTGATGGTTCCTACAGCAGACTGATAGACACTGATTACAGAGCAGGGTATGTTATAGCAATAGCTGAAGTGCATCTCTGCCACTTGGAACATCTATCCAATAAGATGAGCTGTATGCTGTAACAAAAGCATGAATACTAGTCAAGGGTAAAACTGTTAACATTTACACTTAATCACATTATGCTTTGCAGTTCTTATTTGTGGCCAGCTGTGGAAGTATTACGGTTTCATAACAGAAGCAAGGCGCCTTAATAAAAATGGTCCTTTAGTAAGGATCTTGGTAAAAGAAATACTATTGTACACCAGGAAAGCGGTAATAAAATGCAAAGCGTACACAAGAGCTAATACTAAGATAGCCAAAGGTGATGCCATCGCTGACACAGCATTAAATGAAAGCATGTTACAGCCAGTGCAGATGGGACTAATGAACAAAGCATTCCAAAAATACTGCTCATTCAGAGACAATTGTTGCAAGCTAATGTAAAGGAAGCACAATGTTCTGCAACACCAGATGAACCTTAGAGGGAGGATTGATGATGGATGTGAGCCGAATAATGAAGAGAGTATGGGCCTACCAGGCTGAGATCCTGTGTCCCCACACTGTATGTTCCTTTCCCTTACAAGACTGGAACAGGGACACTCTGATATTGCACAAGGGAGGATGAATGTGCAGATGCATGTTGCTTCCCAGTGAATGAATTTAAATATTTGCTGGTGTGGGTGGATATGTTTTCAAAATGAATGGAGGTGTATCCAACAGGGAAGAATAACGCAGCAACTGGGGCACAGTACTTCAGTAAAAGCCATCTCTCCAAGGTTAGGACCTACCAGGGCATAAAAAAAGGAACATGCATACACCATACCACCTTCCAACTTGAGGCCAGGAGGAGTAAATGAGCTCCAAAATAAAAAAATAAAATACAAAAAATAGATTATTAATAAATGCAACTGAAGGAACAGACCTGAAATGGCCTGATTCTCTGACTTTAGTACTGCCTGCAATGTAGCAAAGACTTCTAAAGCGATTATGTATACATGGTTATTGTGAGAAAAATAAAAGCTGTTTCTTTTAGTTCTAGGTGGACTGGACCACAGACGGTGAACCAACGCCATGAATGGATTGAGGGGAGAAGATGGAAGTCAGCGCCCAACGCCTGAGAGGACGGTACCAGAAAGTGATGACCATCTGTCACCAGAGGAACTGCGCAACATAGCAGTAAAGAAGAGGACAGACCAGACCATTTCTATGATCCCTGGGGGCCCTAATAAAGTATCAGAGGGACGGAACATCTACTGATACTGATGAGTGAAGTACACAACGCAGTCTCAAAGAAAGGTAATGGTCTGAACCTTCAGAAAAGTAAACTGAAGAGGACAACGCAGGGCAGGTCCGTGAAACCGCCCTTGAACAAGACGACTGCAGACCAGGAGGAGAAGCAGATGACCGCTCACTGCGTGCCTTTAAATTACTGACACTTGCAGAAAGTTCCCGGGAACTAAGCGACTAAAGTGACACTGTAGCACTATGCATTGCATTCAGTAAACAATATTCGTTGGACATCAAATTACGAATATGCTGCCGGTATCACAACAGCCTGCCGATATAATAATGATCTGATCAGGATGTATCAATGTGACAATATATGCATTTTATGCAAACACTGTGTAATGCCATCCAAAGATATGTAACAAATGTTTCCCTCATATATAACATATATATATTTTGGTTTTACAGTAATGTTGGATAGGTGTACCCAAAAGGGAGGATTGTTGCAAAATATATATGAATATCCATACAAATTCACGTGTATGCGCTTCATAAGATATCATGCTTAGATAGATCACATAGACGCCTGGAGCTCAAAAGGGCTTCCTATCTGACCTTGACTGGACAAGCTTCAACAAGCTATTCTGTACCCCCTTAGAGGTCACCTTGCTTGACTACATGATATTTCTTAATCTGGTTGTGAAAGTTGCTTACACAGTGCAGAGACAGCCTTTCTGGTCTGCCCATACATGGCTGTTTAAAATTTGTATGGTGCAGACATTGCACATCCAGGTTAGCCATATTTGGCTTGGTGCCTTATTCTAGTTTCGCTGACATGGCATTATTCAATGTATATAACACCTAGAAACCTATCACTCTGGAAAGAAGCAGTCTGAGAGCCCCTAAGACTGGGGACCTGACTTATTCTTTGCTAATTAGCAATGATGCATGCATTTGGTACCAATAAATACATTTCACTCTGTTTCTGAGCAATCCTGCTATGTCTGGTGAGTTTCATTCATTTGCTCCTGGGAGGGTGCCAGTATTTCCCCTTCAATTGCCCCCTAGGTTAGCTATAAATAAATAAATGTATCAATCTTACTAGTAGGTTTTTCATTGTACCATTGCAGATATTGGAGTTTTTGACTACAGAGGATACCACCTCATTCCAGTCAATGGAGTTTTAGTTCCTTAGAGTCAGGATAAGCAGCTAATAATAAAGCTAAAGCATCTATCCACCCAACACAAGTGTGTCCTTTTGGTTTGAAGTGCATTGTCACAGAAACAAATATCCAACACTTCTGTTTGGAATATATGATAACCTTGCATCCTGATTATCACTTGTGTGCCATACATATATTGTCTTGGCAATTCTCATTGCACATGTTTGCTTATTTTTTTTATATATTATTCTTATTTTAGGAACCATGATTTCCTTGGTTGTCAAGGTAGGATTCATATTCTGACAACTCTGCACTTCACATTTAGTGGTAGAAGTAGAAGATAGGGATCCCCCTTTTTGGCCCTGATGATTGCCCCTGACCGGTACCGGCATGTATGCGGCAGAAACATGTTTGCGTAATATAAATGGATAGGTCATTGTACTAGTTCACCATCCTTTGTTTTATATGTTTTAGCTGTATCAAATTTACACTCTATTAAAGGTATTACCCGGGTTTACCGTAAGGTATTTTTAGTTTGTCTGGATCCCATCTTTTCTAGTGAGTTTTATCAAGAACTCCCCCTTAGTGAATCTGAGTCGGCTCTGCTAGTTCCATTTTACCACGGCGAGATTAGGATGCCGATATGAAGCATGCCACAACAAGTGGGTGCGGCTTTCTCACCAAATCTAATTGGTACTCTAGAATAAAAGATGTACACCTTCATGAATCAAAGTCGAGAGTTGTTTTTTTAGTTCTTTGGGACCAACATTGGCAGAACACTGTCCAGCCATCGCACTTTGGAGAGTTTATCTTTAGTATCATAGGTGTCACCACCTCCTTATTCCTTTACTCTTGTAAGTGTAAACATTAAGAGTGCTTATAAATAGTCTCTGCTAAGTTAGTGAGTGTTATAAAACTATCTTTGACAAAGACTCATGAATAAGGTGTGCAGTCCAGTGAGGTGGGCAGATACAAAGCCCCAAACTCCATCTCTATACATGGGACAGTCGGAAGTCCGCTAAGTTCACCCAGAGGGATCTTTGTCTGACTGAGGCTGAAATCACAAATCCATTAACTTCGCATTGACTATGAAGCAGAGTTTTCCCCACAATAACGATAGAGAGAAGTAGATTGCAAACCATAAAGGTTTATTAACACATTAGTAGTATTACAATTTCCTATAAAATCAATTAAAGTTGGCAATCACCTCAATACAGCATAATCCAGCTAGATCAAATAGTAATGTGAGCATTGCATTATTAATGATATCATATGCAAATCAAAGCAAAGACTTCTTTCCATAAAGGAAACGTCCTAATTCTAAACTAAAGTTGAAGGCAGATCAAGGAAATTCAGAAGCAGCAGGTGACAGCCAACAGAGAATCGAAAGAAGATAAAGGTTCCAATTAAAATGAGAAGAAATATACTTGCTCTCGAGAGTATCTCTATGGGCAGAATAATAAGGAGCATTGGTCTCAGAAGAAGAGAAAGGTTGTCTGCCTGCAAAGGTGTACAGGGCAGGTGATCTAAATGACAATCTTCATACAGTCAAAGCATAACATTTCATCCAAATGACAGTCTACAGGTCCCAGTGAAAAGGAACTAATCAAAAATCAATGTCCTCTCCGTACTTGGTGTCAGCCTCCTTTTCACGGCTAATACAATGCCAACTCCTTTTCTCACTGCGACCTTCATGATATCCCACAAAGGCATGATCGCCTCCTCTCCTTCCAACCTGCAGATGCTGCGAATCATCGTCTAAATTAGTTAATGGCTTTGCTACGACCTTCAAAATGTAAGCAAACAAAAAATAACATCTCCAAATGAGGACACTATAACAAGAAGCAGAAATACAGCATTTTTTTCCAAAATGGAGTGAGGCCTCTAGGCCCACTCATCTCAGCATTTAAAATGCACATCCTACTGCAACAAAGCATCATCATGTAAATCGTCAGTTTCTCTAAACCTACATGTAAATGAACGCTTGCCCACATGCATGCAATGGTTAAACGTGTTATAGGTTAACATATTATTACTATGAACTTCTCATTTTATGGAAGAATTAACCATAGAATAATGAACATCATAATTACTAGTTCAACTATCAGTATACTAATCTCACTATCTGCTCACTAATCTGCTATTGTGAAGCGCTCTGACACCTTCGGGTAAAGTCTGCGCTATATAAAAATGCATAAATAAATAAATAAATAAATCACTATGACTCAATAAAGCAATAAGCAAGAATTGTGGGAATACTTCCCAAATACCCTCCTCATTTGGTAGTCTGTTCTAAATACTTGCATAGTTTTCTTATCATCATTTCTAATATTTCAAAGTTTAATGATCTGTATGATCACATCTCTTAGAAAACTCTTTATTCAACATATAAAATATCGTCAACAGATAATTTTGCCATTCAATAAAGTCCATCAATCTACAGCATGTGCTTTATATGAATTTGTCAACACATTTAATATTATGAGTTTTCCCAAAAAGCATTGATATTCCTGATTGATGTTCATTCCATTTGTCCACTCATCTTAGGTTCGTGATCCAGTAAGCCTTTGATCTATGTAGCCCAAGCCCGCCATCTTCCTCTCTCATATTCTTTTTGACAGGAGGTGTGACACCTCTGCCCAGGTTGTGCTTTGTTTCTGGCCTCCGAGAGCATTGGCTTTTGACCCAGGGGTCCAGAAACATGTCTGGTGGTGGCAGGCTAACTAAAGCCAGTCAGAGACCACACCAGGATTGGTAGGTTTTCAGGGGGAATCTCTGAGGTGCCCTATGGGTACATGTTTTAATAAATACCACACTGTCATCAGTGTGGGTTTATTGAGAGGAGTTGTTTGGTACCAAACACTCTTGAGTTCAGTAAAGCTATCATGGTGCTGGGGAACTCGAGTTGTCTAGTTTCCAGCTCATGTACTTTCTATGGCTTCACTGGCACTTACAATATTAAGGATAGACTTAACTATTGCAGGGGCAGATCTACTCGTGCAGATATGCCCACACCTGAGATATAGTAGTGCAGCCTGTCTTAGGTCTTGTAAGGAGGTGCTATCTGGCATGATACACAGGCAGTGTGCCATGTTGACGTAGTCCTTTTTCTCTGCACCAAGGAATTCAGGCTGCAGTAGCAGTTTGCATTTCCTTTGTGAGGTGTCCCTAGGGGACCCTGTTCAGTCCCAATGCCCTAGGTACAAGGGTACAATTTACTAGGGTCTTACAGAGTTGTTTGAAGTGCCAATTGTGGTACAGTTTAAGGGAAGGAGCTCTGGCGCAGGGGACCTGTTTGACAGGGACCCTTTGCAATGTCAATTGAAACCTCATCATTTTCCATGCAAAACGTGGGGGGCTGACCATGTCAAAAGGGGCACTTTCTCACATGTGCATACATAATAACAAAGCGTTTCAACACCTCATCAGGGTTACTAGCGCTATATAAATGCAAACCTTTTTTCCTTTTTTACCCCTCCCCAACCGTTCTCAATCCAAATAATTGGCTAACATATCCACCACTCAAATTAGTTCATATTTCGCTATACTAATTTTCAACACTAATCCTTTATGGGTTCCGGAGTAGCCTGCTACTCACCAGAAAAGCGCTTCAACACCCCATCAGGGGTAAAAGGTGCTATATGAATGCAAACCTTTCTTTCCCTTCTATCCCTCCGCTATCTTTCTCACTCCAAATAACTGACTAATATCCACCACTGAAATTACTTTCATATTTCATCATACTAATTCACCACTAATCCTTAATGGGTTTCCGAAGTAGCGCGGTACTCGCCAAAAAAAACGCTTCAACACCCCATCAGGGGTTAGAAGCGCTATATAAATACAAACCTTCTTTCCTCTTCTATCCTTCTGCTATCCTTCAGAATCCAAATAACTGACTAACATATCCACCATTTAAAATGTACTTGCATGTTTCACTATACTAATTCAACACTAATCTCAATTGGTCCTGGAGTAGCGTGCAACTCGCCGAAAAAGTGCTTCAAGGCCTCATCAGAGTTAGTAAGCGCTATACAAATGCAATTACAATACAATACTGCACAGCATGGATTTTAATATTGAGGTCCAATTCCCAGTTCTGAAATTCTGTGTAATATTCTTCCAGAGTATACTGCATATCTACTAACACCAAGAGGGATAGAGAGGAAACAGAAGTGATTTATGTGCAGTGGCACCAGTTGTGTTATTGAAAACTGCCCGCACTCACACACAAATGTGTATGACATGCTTCATCATCGGGTCTGCTTACAAAACACCCTGGCGTAGCCATGCACAGGATGGAGCATAGGGAGGGGGAAAGACAAACAACATAAAAATAAATCAAAATGGTGTATATATGTGCTACAACCAGCGACTGGGAACAGTGATAGAACAAGTGCAGTGAATAAAGTGGTTAAAACTGGCTCGTGGGTAACCTATAGTTCACCTTTATTCCAGGGTCCCCCGGCCAGGATTAAAATAGTGAAGGATGGGCGTGTTATAGAGGTGACAGGTACTCACAACACCCCTCCTTAAACTGCCAATGTCAACATGTTTCGACCGCGTTGATATGCCCACAATAGAGGGTCACATCGTTCTTCCTCAGGACTTCTACCAATCCCAGTTAACCTACCCCCATTACCTTAGTCTGGTCAATTGCCGGGGTTCAAAGACTAAAGAGATCCAAGCGTGTGGAGGCAGTTCCTTTTCCACGGGATACAAATAAGAGTTTATCAATTTTGGGAACTCGAAATAGCGGAGGGCAGGGAAAACCCCTAAGAACACAACTGTTTCGAAGGTGGTTCACTCCAGTAGGGCTTGCCTCTTCACCGCCGCATAGTACCGCTTAGTATGTTGACCAAGGGGGTTTGGGGTAGATGAGTAGCTGACCCTCTCTCCTTTTTTGTGTAAAGAATACTGCCTATCTCCCTATTGCACAGCCTCTATATGTTCACCAATTCTTTCTTGAAGTGGTTTGATCATACTAACAATATATATTTTGCCACAGTCACTTAAGATAGTGTATACCCAACATAATTTGTAAAACAAGCGAAATAGGGGAGTGGTGTGCAAAAACAACTTTTATGGTCAGAAGCAATGATTCAGACAGTTTGCAATTAAAAAACATTTTTAAATATATACAAATCCTATTTTAGAAGTCAGTAAATCATTACCAACTTCTAAATCTGGTTTACAATTCAATTCCACGAGGAATCACTGTAATAATTTAGGAAATATAGCAGTGTTTTGTGACTGTAAACCGGTCACAAAACAGTGAAAATTTACAGACTCCTGAACTCAGGTGGTTAGCGATTTGCCACATGGAAGGCTCCAAAGGTGAACCCTCCACCTTTGTGAACTTAGAAGTTCAGGGGACCTCTGCCAAGTCTCAAACAATCGTTTTAAAAAGAGTAAACTTTATTTTTTAAGTTTCCTTGAAATGGATTGCATTAAAAATAAGTTTACTTTATTTAAATAGAATGACAGACATGGTAGTCTCTGACCCCAGCAGTCCACCATCCCCATGATAGAATCCAGTTGGAGTAAGGGCCAAGTGCAACATGCACATTGATATTCATATGGTAGATCAGATTGCCACTCAAGAAGGGAGGGAGCACACTTCTTCTCATCCCAGCACAGTTCACCTCATTGCATTCTGGTAAGTGCAGTATGCATACTTCAAAGTCACTGACATTTTTCACCAAACTTGGTGCAGGTAGTGCTGTTACCTCTAGACACATGTGTCTGGGTTTCGCCCTTCATCAATACAGAGCAGAAGTAGTAAAGAGCAGAAAAAAGTCATCTAGGGCTGCTGAATTGCTGCCCAAGTATTCACAGGTCATATAGCACTCGACAGGCACACAGGTGCATCCCGGATGAGCTTGTCAGCTCGTTGGCTCAAGGGAGCCTTTTAAACACAAGGGGGAAGGGACCTCACTGCCTTTCACCCCAGCACAGTTATCTCTAGGCATTTAGGCATTCAAGGGAGCCAACAAGATGACGAGCTTTGGAGAACACCTGTGTGCCTGTGAATGGTACTGAGACCTGTGAAGACTTTGGCAGCATTTCCAGCAACCTCATATGAAATTGTTTTTTGTTCTCTACTGATGAAGGATGAAATCCAGAAACACGTGTCTAGAGATGAACAGCACTTTCTGCACCAACTTTTGTGAAATACTGTAGTTAATGTTTAAGTAAACGCTAATTGTGTGCTACATTTACCACAATGCAAAGGGGTAAACTGTGCTGGGATAGAAGGCAGTGTGCTCCCAACCCCTCTTCGGTTTAAAAGCCTCCCTTGAGCCAGAAAGCTGATTACATTTTGGAGACGCACCTGTGAGTGTTACTAAGACATGTGAAGACTTTGACAGCATTTCCACCAACATTAGATTAAATAGTTTTTTGTTCTCTACTGAGTAAGTATGAAATCCAGAAACACATATCTAGAGATGTACAACAGTATCTGCAACAACTTTGGTGAAGTACTACAGTCAATACTGAAGTAAGTGCTAATTGTTTACTGCATTTACCACACTCCAAAGAGGAAAACTGTGCTGGGATGTGAGGCAATGTGCTCCTAACCCCTCTTCAGATTGCTACTCACTGCAAATGATAATTTTGCAAACTGGCCAATTAGTATATTGGGCCATTTGCTAAATTCTACACTGGTCGCAAAAACACTGACTGTAGTTTGTGACCAGCATTTTGTGACCAGTGTTTTGTACTTCATGCCCATAAGCTCTACCCCAATACGTCTTCTTGGATTTACTTTGCAAAGTTACACATTTATCAAGAGTCATTCAACACTTTAAAAAATCCCCACTCTCAAAAAAGACCCTTCCTATGCGTTCTTATATAACTTCTTAGTATTATATTGTCAGGATAACTTGGGCTTGAAATGTTTCTTATTTTACTGCCTCTATGGAAAGTAATACTGCAATGCTTAATAGTCGAGTGATTTACTTTAAGATACTGATGCCAATTGGAGTGATAGGTTTTATCCTATTTCTCATATTCGTCTGTTGCAAATGTCGCAAACACACAAAGAAGTACCCAGTGAATGCGAGGGGTGTGAAACGGAGTGTGGATGAACTCGAATTGGAAGAAATGAATAATCAGATTTACAAAAGGGTGAAAAATTCTCACCCTACCAAAGATGCGAAAGAAAAATTGAATCGCCTGTTGGAAGAGATAGAGTTGTACAAAGTGTGAAAGAAAAGTTGGCATCTGGTTCCGTTATTTTGTGATGATAGTAAATATCATCAAAGAGGGGATTGATAGAGCAAGATTTCGCATCGCGACTTGCTCGAGTCAAGAACCTCGAATCTGTTATAATCCTATAATACATTTGTACGTTTTACTAATTTACTTTATTTTGATATGCGTGTATATTAGTGACGCTTGCCTATGTGTTTTATTAATACGAATAACCCTTGTATAATAATATGGCCGCTGTTTAGAAATTTGCTTCTGCGCATGCGTTAGTCATACTCACGTGATGTGACGTAATTGCAGTTCTGGAGGGAAAGGGTGCGCATGCGTAATAGCCATAAAATGGCCGCTTATGTATTAACGTGGTGAAGCTTGTGTAGTTGCTCTCGTGTTATTGAGTGTTGCTCTAATCTATAACTGCATAGTATATTTTTAAAATGATAAACCTGAAGTAGAAAATCATGATATGTAGTACATTAATTTATTTCTATGTTTTAATCCGTTTTCGCTTACTTTTCATGTATCGCGGGAAATGGGGGGCTGAATATACTGTGAGCCATCTTGAAGGTACCTTCCGCGCATGCTCGCGCCGCCAAGAAAGAATTAACCTTGGGCCGTGGAACTCAGCCAGTTGGCAGCCACAGTCAAGATGCTCCTGTGAAAGCCACCTCTGACCCAGGAGGACGGAGAGAACTTGTTCCTTAACTGCAACAAATGTATATCTTTCTATTGTATTCTGTGCGACTTCTCATGGGAACCCCAAACTTGCTAGGCGGTACCCTAGAATGTAAATTAGGTCTTAGAAAAGTCTGTTCTGATTGGTGTGTTAACCCATCCTACCTTAGGACCAATCGAAATTGAGGATTCTGACACTTTGCAACATTGGGGGGTGGTACACTGACCTGAAAACAGTATAACTAGCCTAGGCTCACCTAGGGAAGTTGTCCGACTTGTCTGAATAGCTGACCTGTCACTGACCCAACGCACTCAATAGGTGACTGAATTTACAGAGCGCTGCGGAGCACTCTGTCCGATTTTGACCATAGACTCAAAGGTTTTACTAAACCTTAAGTGCTGGCGGAGCACTTTGCTGGGGAGTTCGCTAACCCAATCGGGGTCCTGACCGATAGCTGCAGAGAGGGTGGAGCGCAGGCGTTGCTTCCGAACTGCGGGTGCTGGTCGTATCCTGGTGGTCCTGTCCTGATCCTAATCTGGTTTTCCTGTCCGGTCCTGGGGTGTCCAGTCTGCACCTGCTGTCCATTGATGACTGTCCTTCCTTGGCGTATATTTCCTGTCCTTAACTGACCCGTGGCCAGGGTTGGTTTTCACACCAGTCTAGGTAAATATCTTGCTGAAACTCTAAACTGCACCTTTCTATTTTTCTGTCTTTGCTTCAATAAAGACATACCTTTGCACATGATAATTTTCCATGCTTTCCGCAACCATTGTATCTTATAAAGTCATTTGCATTTAATTTCATAGCGTGTTCCTATGTTACCCTACCTTTTAGAAATCATTTTCCGCTATATGTATCAAGCTATTTAGCATTCGCAAAGGCCGAAATTCTGCGAATTTCGGCCTTTGCGAATGCTAAATAGACAAATGGAATGTATCAAACAAGTTTGATGCAAAATAAGGATTAGCAAAATTTGCTAATCCTTATTTTGCGATTGCACTTAAGGAATTGCAAATTTTGCGATTCCTTAAATGCAATGTATCAAACAAATAAAATGCAAAAAATGCCATTAAGGAGTAGCAAATTACCACCAACTTCTAGTTGGTGGTAATTTGCGAATTCTTATCAAAAATCTTTTTTGATAAAAACCAAAGGTGCCATATGACGCCCATACATGCCCTTAGGGCATGTATGTGCGCCATATGCCCCCAAATGTCTTTTTCAGGGGTGCAGCAGGGTGTTCTTGAGACACCCCTGCACCCTTGGAAACATCCCTAATTTGCGATCAGCAAAGTGCTAATTGCAAATTGCACTTTCATTCCTATGGGCCTCCTGGCCCATGGAAATGAAGGGGTAATTTGCGATTGACAATTTGCTAATCTCAAATTAAGGAATGCTAAGGAATCGCTATTGGAAAGCGATTTTGTACATACATACCGTTTTGCATTTCCTAAATAGCGATTCCTTAAAATTCGCTATTTAGGAAATGCAAAATGGTTTGTTGATACATATAGCGGTTTCTCCATTGCAGTTTGCAATTTTCTGATGTGGTCTATAATTTTCTCATATAAAACTGACTGAAGTAATTTTCTAGATTTATAGCGTGTTCCATTTTTCCTCTCTTTCTATAACAGTTTGGATTCCTAATTTTCTATTCATATTCATGAAATACGTTTCCCATAGTATAAATTTATACTTGCATAAGCTTGCCCATTTAAAGATGTCTATTCTTGAGTGACATTTTACTCTACTTAAGCGTGTTCCCTGTCGCACTATCATTTAGAAAACCTAGATGTTTGCCCTTACTTTTTTTCCTTTATGGTTATATGATTTTCGTCATCTTGATTATTGACTGTCTTTTAACTGTAAGCCTAATGCTCTCAGAATCTGATTATTAAGATAAAATTCTTAAAACTTTCCAGTTGTCCGTGGTCATTTGATGAATATAAAGTTATCGAAAGTGGGTTTGTATTTTTCTGCCTTTCCTTTTACAGCTAGCTCCCTGACCCATCGTGGTCATAGGTACCCGTAACGGTGGATGGTAAGTCGGGTACACTAGAAATAATCGAAAAGGACTCATGGTTATTGGTAGAAGATTGTAAGGTCATCTGATTAATATAGATGGTGAATTGAAGTATATGGGCCCGAAACCTAAGTGGTGAAATTATTGGTCGGGTGACCTGCGATCTCTATCAGTAATTTACTGGTAGCACAGAGGATGGTTAGGGAATAGTTAAAGGTTAGGTAGGACTAGTTAAACTAGCTAAGTTGGATGCTGCTAAGTATCAAACCTTATTGCTGCTACGAGGGTAGGCAGTTCAGGTGATTTGATCACTTACTTGAAATGTTTGCTTTGAAATATTATGAAATGTTTTAAAATCGTTATTCTTGTTATTATACTGTTATATGTATTAATCCATTTGTTCGTGAAACGTCTTCTATGATGTCAGAATCCCCGGGGAATTGAATAGCGAGTGGTGAATAGAATCCACTTGCTTTGAGGTCACTGGCTTTTAGGAAAGTTGGTGCAGGTTAGGCAGAACTGGAAGCCCTAACTAGGGTTTTCTGAATGTATGAATGAATAAATGTTAGCGACGAAGTTCATTGGCAAAATTCCTATTGTGGCATAACCTAGTAAGGGTCACACCGGAAAAGTAGCAGGTTCATCGGAGCTTGGGTGAAAGCAAAGGGGCTCGCTGGTGAAACTATAGACTTGGATATATCCCGGAAAGGTGGATGAGTCTAGGGAAGTAGCAGGTTCTCCAATGCTTGTGTGAAGGGTAGGCAGAAAAGATCTATCCGTAGTGTGTGAAAAGTAAATGGAAGTAGTTTACTTGCAGTGAAACAAATTCTTTCCTATCTAGACACTTGAGTACAGTGGCGAATGTGTATTCGTTGTTAAATAACCAAGCACTAGCACTTTAGAAAGAAAGAAAGTGTCCGTTACCTTGTAAAGAGGGAGTCAGGCACGAAGCTGCTCTGACGTCACTCTGTTCCGCGCTGGGATTGGTAGACGCAGCGGGTGTGTAGCGGAGCTGGAATTGTAAAGGAGGGGTGAGCGCCGAAGCGTGAGAACTGTCTCGCGAAAGGGCCGCGCACCCATTAGTCGAGATTATTTGAATTCGTGCATTTCATTGGACGCACGAAAATAAAAGACGCACTTAGATTGGAAGTGATTTTGTAAACAAAGTCACTCGCAGAAATCGTATGTGGCACTCGTATAGACCGCATACTCGACCTGATCCACGGCATATGGGATTTGAGAACGATCAGTGGAAAGGAGTTAAAAACGACATTATGTACGGAAACAAGAGAAAATTGTCTCTTGTAAATAAGGTAAAGAATTACTTCAAAAAGGACAAGCCGATTAAAACTAGAGAAGGTGTTGTGATTCCACCACCCAACACTCCCGCATCTTTCATGATGTTCGATAAAGGGTACAACACATGTGTATGGTTGGAAAATTGGGCGGAATACACGAAAGATGACGGAGTATTGGCTTTCCCGTTAGAGGGGACATTTAACAGCAGGATTCTATTTAATTTGAGAACCCGAATGAATGATTTACATTGCAGACCTAGATTAACGCAGTATGAAGCACTAGAGGAATGGGAGATTGAGGCCTTTGAAAGGGATAAGCCCCGAATGGATAAAGGGTTAACAAAATTTTATCCAAAGTTGAAGCAGGAAGCCCGACCCAAAAAGATGAAACAGTGGAGACAGAATATGATTGTAGAAGGACTGTTTCCAATGATGCCAGCATGTGGGCCTCCTGGGGGGAGAAGAAAACAGAAAAATGCAAACATTGGGTGCCTATTGGAGAGTCGGATGATGAATTATTAGATGACCTGTTTATAAGAAGTCCGCCTCCTTACAATGAAAGAAATAGACCTTCCAGTGAGGGGGATAATTCTCGGAGACCTCCTCTTCAGGGTGAGGCCAGATCTGCCAGTGTAGGAGGGGGTTGCCTCATACCCCCTTATACCGAGAGTTTAGGTCCCGTAGATACAAGAGATATTTATCCAAGAATACCAGCTAGTGGGGATGCAAGATACTCACGTGAAAGAGACTTTTTCTCTAGACCTCCCTATGAAGGTGAGGCAAGACCATCAGGTTCAGGAATGCCGTTCTTACAACCTCTATATGAGGAGGAACCAAGATCCCTAGGCACAGGAAGTTTGTTCCCAAGACCTAATTATGGTGAAGGACCAAGTGAGACACATCCCACTGCCCCGAGTTATGCTCCCACTCTGACCCCGCAGGTGTTACATGACAAATCCTTAGAGAGATTATTGGAAGAAAAGGAGCGGGAGGTTCTAGCAAAGCAGAGAGCTGAGATAATTCAGAAAATCTCCCAGTTAAATACCAGTCCTGAAGCCTTGACAATCCCAGTAACTATCGGACCGGTGGTTCCGTTGTATGGGGACCGGCAAGAGAGTCCAAAACCTCCAGTCATTACCCCGGTCATAGCACAGCCAAGACCAGAACCCTTAATTGTAGATGACCAGACAAGTGAATGTGAGTCTGAGGTCTCGCTACTGGATCTGCCCATTAGAAATACAGGGAAAAGGATACAGAAAAGACATAATCCTTTCAACACGAGGGAAATTCAAATGGAATCGACTTCGGGTACTAAGAGTGTAACGCCGGTGACTCCTGAAGAAATTGAAAGATGGAGTCAAGAATTAGAAAAACAAACTCCGCAGACGAAACCCTTAGATCTCTACAAATTGAGAGTAGAAATAGAAGAATTAATGGCAGGAAATGTAGGATTAGACAGATTAAATACCTACTCTGAGGAAGAACTGTTGTTTATTTGCAAAAGTCTTACCCGAAATGCCCGGGTACTACATGAAAAATTGACAGACACTGCTGCTAGCATGGGAATAGATATTTCTAAATCGAAACCCTTGCAGAAACCGTACAGAGCAGATTTTTCAGACAAAGATTTGGAAAACCTGAATGTGTCAGGGAAGAAGGCACAGGTCAAAGAATTATTGACAGTACTGCAGAAATGGGGAGATGTAGAGAGATGGAAAGCCAGATGGGCCAAGAAAAAAGATGAGGCCAGATCTAAGCAGGTAACTCCCGAATTCGTTCTAAAGGAAGCTGACAAGGCAGAACAGTTATACCCCATGCGCGAAGTGCCAGGTGGGAAATATGTGCACGTTCCATGGTCTAGACAGGATATTGTGTCCTTTACCAATGATTTCCCGAAATTACGAGAGAAGCCTGTGGATTGGTACAGGCAGGTGGAAAGATTTGTAAAAGTGCAAAAATGCTTATGGAAGGACCTGGATGGGTTCTTTGACATTGTGGTCCCGGTAGATCTATGGACCGAGTGTAAAATAGCCATAGCTTGGCCTAGTGAGGAATACCCGAGGGACCTTGTCACAGGCGCACCCTCTAATGAAGTGATGAAAAAATATGACCAGGTAATATTACACCTGAAGGGAAAAGTGCCTGCAAAGGAAACTGATTGGACCAAGATAGATAGAACCACGCAGGAAAGGGACGAGACTGTGCATTCCTTTTATAAGAGACTGTTACAGGTGTTTAAAACGTACAGTGGGATAGATAACATCGAGATGAAGGACATGACCCATTTTATTTACAGGCTTGTAAACGGTTTAAGACCCGAAATTTGCCAGTGGATAAAAGATAATAAAATTTGTTGGCAGTCCAAGAAAATGGATGAGGTCCTACGGTACGCAAAGTACTGTGAGGATGAGATGGCAGAAAAGCGAAAGGCGTTGAAGGAAAAGGTGATGTGGGCACAAGTAAAGCTCACAGAACAGCAGGAAAAGCAATTGAATAAGTTAAATAAGACTACTCAGAACCAAGGCCCTGGGGGTGGGGGAAAGCCCCGAGCAAAGATGAGCAGAGAGGAAGCTAAAAAGAAATTTCCCTGCCACCAGTGTGGAGAAATTGGACATTGGCGAGACGAGTGTCCGTATTTACAGCATGATAATACCCAAACCCCTGATTTAATTCCACAGACGCAGAATGAAAAACCAAGAAAGACCCAGCAGCAGGTAAAAACTATTCAATTGCCCCGAGCGCCAAAACCTAGTTTTAAGGGAAAATCACTGCAGGGTGACGACATAGAGATCTGGGGAGGCAATGAGTATAGAAATGCAGCAACTTCGCAGTTTTTGTTAAATGATACTTTTCTCTGTGACGACCAGTATTGACGGGGCCTGAGAGGGGAAGACGAGGAGTGTGTACTTGGCACCTCCTTGCCGGTAGACCAGTCAGGGCCATACATTGAAGGAAAGGTTGATGGGAATGATGTCACCTTTCTGTTGGACACTGGTGCTACCCGTTCTACTGTGAGAACAGCAGACGTTCCAAACCTACCCCTCTCGGGAGAAGCAATCCAAGTAGTGGGTGTATCTAATCAATTGATTAGTACCCCAGTTACAGAACCCATGGAGATCTCAATAGGGAACTTTAAAGAAATGCACAGATTTGTCGTTTGTGACACTAGTCCAGTGAACTTACTGGGACGTGATTTGCTGTGCAAAATGAACTGTACCATCTTTTGCACACCAAAAGGCGTCGAAATTCAGACCCCAGATGAAGATGGTATCTATAAATTAATGTTAGTCAGACCTGACTCAGAAATCAAACGAATGACTATACAGGACTTACCTGAAGAACTCCAAAAGACAGTGAAACCAGAAGTATGGGACTTTACTGGAAAGGATGTAGGATTGATGACAAACGTAGACCCCATACAAATAGCCATGAAAGAAAATGCAGTTTACCCCAATACTAAGCCCTACAGAATGAGTGCCGAAGTAAGAGCAGGAGTGGCCATTGAAATACAGAAACTGCTAGAAGCAAACATCATACAAGAAGTGATGAGTAGTCCGTGTAATTCACCAATTATGGGAATCAAGAAACCCAGCGGCAAATACAGAGTAGTGCAGGACCTGAGAAAGGTAAACAAAATCGTGGTTCCTTGTTGTCCTATTGTCCCGAACCCAGCAGTGATCCTGTATCAGATTCCCTGGGATGCTGAGTGGTTTACTGTGATAGACCTATGTCACGCATTCTTTTCGATCCCATTGCATCCAGACAGCAAATTTCTTTTCTCATTTGCTTTCAACAGTCACGTGTATGTCTGGAATAGGGTCCCCCAAGGGTACACAGAAAGCCCCTCTATCTTTAATCAGATCTTGAAAAAATGCCTCGAATCTTTAGTCTTACCTGGAAAGTCTGTTCTGGTGCAATACATTGACGACCTATTGGTGGCGTCCAAAAGTCATAGAGATTGCGTGATTGACACCATTGCCTTACTGAACCACCTAGGTGAAAAGGGACATAAAGTGGCCCCTGAAAAATTGCAGTTCTGTTCAAAATCCGTAAAATATCTGGGGCACCAGATAGAGAAAGGCGTCAGAAAAGTCACCTCAGAGAGAGTCAGAATAATTCAAAATATGCAGTTACCCCGTACTCAGAAAGAAGTCAGAATGTTCCTTGGAGTTGTAGGTTACTGCAGGCAATGGATTGTGGGATTCGCAGTCCTTGCAAAGCCTCTGATAAAGATGACAAAGAAAGGAGCTAAGGACCCAGTGGAATGGGATGATGAGAGCTTAACAGCCTTCACTCGATTGCGAGATTGTCTGTGTACAGCCCCTGCTTTAGGGATGCCTGACCATTCTAAAGAGTTTGCCCTATTCTGTGACACTCGTGATAATTGTGCATTGTCAGTCCTAACACAGGAGCATGGCTTGACCAGACGACCCGTGGCATATTTCTCGGCCACTTTAGATCCAGTGGCTGCTGGACTACCTGGGTGTCTGAAAGCAGTAGCTGCAACTTGCACAAGTTTAGAACAAAGTGAATCCATTGTCATGGGACATCCTGTAACTGTGTACGTTCCACATGCAGTTGTGATTTTATTGATCCGGACTAAGACTCAGTATCTCACCCCTAGTCGGCTGACTAAATACGAGAGGATTCTCGTGGGTGCTGCAAATATAGTCATCACTCGGTGTAATAGTTTGAACCCAGCCACTCTACTCCCTGACTCAATGGTAATGGAAGCTGAGGGAGAGAATGAGCATGACTGCATTAACCTGACAGAATTCAGTACTAAACCCCGTCCAGACATTAAAGAAACACCTTTGCCTGAACATGATAAGGAATGGTTTGTGGATGGATCATGTATGAGACACGAACTTGTAGGCCTAAGTGCTGCATACGCTGTGGTCGCTGTAGACAAAATTGAAGAAGCATCCTGTTTATTTGGAATAAAGTCTGCACAAGTAGCCAAATTGATTGCCTTAATAAGAGCTTGCAAATTGGGAAAAGACAAAAGAATAACAGTGTATACTGACAGCCAGTACTGTTATGGGGTTGTGCATGACTTTGGCCAATTATGGCTACAAAGAGAATTCCTGACTTCATCAGGTACCCCCATTCGAAATGGAAAGGTTGTACAAGACCTTTTAGAGGCAATCCAATTACCAAAAGAATTGGCAGTGGTCAAATGTGTTGCTCATAAAAAGGGCCTTGACACTGTATCTTTGGGAAATTACTTTGCTGATCAAGTGGCAAAACAATGCGCTAGGGATCGCATGTCAATAAATATCAAACTGGGAGGGACTGGAAACAGCTGCCAACTTATGGTGTTTGAAGAAGTGCCTACCTGGGATGAAGTGAGAGATTGGCAGCATGCTGTGCCAGCGGAAGAGCAAGAGAAGTGGAGGAAACTTGGTTGTCGACCAAGACGTGAGGATGGTGTCATTGTGGGCCCAAATGGTATGCCTGTGTTACCTAGGCATCTGCTCGCCTCTATGGCAAGGCTGATACATCGAAATTCACACATTGGTAGGGATGCCATGGTCCTGGTGTTTCAACAGACCTGGTATAACCCGAAGTTCAGGAAGGTAGCAGAATCACTCTGCCAGAGGTGCTTGTCGTGTCAACAGTTCAACGCTGGCAAAAGAACAGTAGTTGAACTGGGAAAAATTGGGAAATCAGGGGGTCCCTTTGTAAGAATACAGATTGACTTCATCACCATGCCTCGTTGCGAGGGAAAAAGATATGTCCTTGTCATTGTCTGCCTATTTTCAAAATGTGTGGAAGCTTACCCTGCCAAACAGAGTGACGCCATAACCATAGCCAAACTGTTACTGAAAGAGTTGATACCTAGGTTCGGGGTTCCAGTCACTATTGAATCAGATAGAGGCGGACATTTTCAGAATGAGGTAATCGGACAGCTCTGTAAAGCATTTGGAATCACACAAAAGCTGCACTGTGCACATCGTCCAGAGGCTTCTGGAGTAGTAGAGCAAATAAATGGCACTATAAAATCGAGATTAGCAAAGATGTGTGACTCTACTGGAATGAACTGGATAACTGCCTTGCCTCTTGTTCTGATGGGACTCAGAAGTATTCCAGACTGGAAAACAGGCCTGAGCCCCCATGAAATCTTGATGGGAAGAGTGATGAGACAAGCATGGGTACCAGGGTACAAACTGTTAAGCATTACTGATGATTTGGTACTTGAGTACTGCAAGCAACTGGGTGACCAAGTGCGTTCTATCTCTCGCCAGATTGGGAAAGACGCCGTCGCCAACCCGACAACTCCAGTTCACAAATTGGTTCCTGGTGACTGGGTTAGAATCAAGAAACATACTCGTTCGAGTTGCCTTGCACTGAGGTGGGGAGAAAAGCGCCAGATAATACTGGTGACCACGACAGCGGTGAAGTGTGCAGGCGTTCCCAAGTGGATTCATGCCAGCCATACACAGAAGGTAACTCCGGACAAGGAACCTGGAGCCGAAGGTTGTCCAGCTGAGGGGTCTGCAGACGTCGGTCCTGAAATAGCTGATGACGAACAGCCGAGCACCAGCCAAGATGATTGGATACCTATAATCAACCTAACTGAAGACCCAATCAGAACAAGAGAGCGAACCTACGAATATAGAGAGTGGAATAGAGAGGTCGAGATAGGCACAGGCGAAGACCCTCAGATCATTGAGATTCACGTCAAGTCTGAGGACGAAGAGGAAGGTCAGACAGGGACAGAGCAAGTGATTGACACACCTCCACTGACTCCTGAAATTGAAAAGGGACAGACTAGAACTAGTGTAAAAGTTCGAGCAGAAGAAAATCAAGGGATCGAAGAGCTTGAACAGGATCAGCTAGAATTAGAAGAACGTGTTCAGGACACAGAAACAGAGACATTCAAAAGCCAAAACCAAAATTCACCTGAACCAGGCCAGCTTAGTAACCAGGCAGAAGAAATAGATACAAGACCTGGGACTAGTCAGACAGGAAGGGAAAAGACAGAAGAAGTACCACAAACAAATGAAAATAAAAGAGCATTAGAAGAAAGCCAACTAACAGTGCCAGCCAAAAGACTCAAGAAAAAGAAAAATATCGAACCGAGATATATTAAGAGACTAAGACTGAGAATAAAAACAGTAGAAGAGAAACTTGCTGACAGAAGGAAAAGTCTACGAATAGCAGAGCAAGCTGGAGAAAGTTCCAAAAGAAGGAGTGATCGAATAAAAAGACTGAACGAAAAGTACCAAGATCCTGAATGGACATACCTGATTTTGGAGAATTTTGAGGATCTTGATATTTCTGACGAAAGTGACGAAGAACAAATTGCTGATCTGTCTGCCGAAGAAGACGAACTCACCTGAAATTGCACAGAGTAAGCTACCCGTGTAAAAATTACAAAGAGGGGTTGAGAACTTCTTCTGAGCCAAAATGTCTGATTCAAACGTGAATGGAAGGCCTAGTCGCAGTTGTTGCAAAACATGCTGCAAAGTATGTATATGTAGTATAGTTATAGTAATAATAGTTTGGATAGGACTAACAGTTTTTATTCCTTTTATGGTAAGCAAAAATACTAATATTAACCCTACTGAGATTAGTGACACTGAAGAACTGACAACACGAAGTGTAGAAAGACGTGAAAAAGCACTCAGACAAACAAAACGAGACTTAGAAGCATCAGATAAGGAAGGACTACATTACCATGGAGTTAAGAACCAGACTCATTTGAATGTTTTCGCAAACCTGTTAGTACATTATGTAGAAACTATGGAGATAGAAGACTGCTATGTCTGCATGAAGCTACCTACTTCTGTAGCTGAAGGCGTGACTTATCATCACCTACCCTTGACATATGGAATTTCCTGTAGCATTTTAGCAAGCTTATTTTACAAAAGGGGACCGTTACAGTACTATTACTCTAACTCAGACGTGATATTTTCTGAACTTCCTATACGTGGAAATCTGAATCCTGTACATACTAAAAGTGACGTTACACGTTATATGGGAGAATACTTTTTGACTATAGGTACCGTAGATTTAAATGAAGCACACAGAGACAACTTGACCTGTTCATTACATGAACAAGAGCAAATATTCTTGAACATGGCAGAGAAAAGAAGGGAGAGTTTCCAAAGAAAGGCAAATGACAAAAGACAGAAAACCCCAAAATGGGCTGAGGACATGGAAAGCACCTCAAATGGTGGGGCTGGTCCTGCATTGTTGCTGGATTTCGAAAAGAAAGGGAAAACTCTGTCTTCACCGCGAGAAGACTAGTTATTATAATAACATTTTCATTGGTTCCAGTCAATGTGAGCACAATTACAAGGTAATTGGAGGTTGGGGGTTCAAAAATGGGTCAGAGCCTGTGTTTCCTGGAATTTATTATATATGTGGAAACAAGGCTTATTTCAAATTGCCGAATCACTGGTATGGAAGCTGCTACTTTGGCATTGTCTTCCCAAAAATATACCATGTGAATGAAATTACTGGAAGCAACGAAAACACTAATGGCTTAGTGCGTAGTAAAAGAGAAAGCGTAGGTGAAATAATGGGTAGTATTTTTAGTGCACTGATACCTGGAGTGGGAGTGGTTCTGAACACTCACAGAATTTGCAAATTATCCACAATAGTGGATGTATTGTCTACTGACACAGCTCATGGATTTCTATTGGTCAATACCGAAATGGTTGCGATCAGATAATTGGTTTTGCAGAACAGACTTGCTCTTGACACCTTATTAGCAAAAGAGGGCGGAGTCTGCCGGATGCTGAAGGCGCAACATTGTTGCACTTACATTCCGGACAAAAGTGTACAGATCAAGAGATATGTGAAAAACATTACTAATTTGGAAAAGGAACTCAAACCACTCGAAGTTGACAGTGCCTGGAAGAGACTGATTGATGGTCTCTCCAATGTAGGTCATTGGTTTGCTAGCTTAGGTAAAAGCTTATTGTTTAAGATACTGATGCAAATTGGAGTGATAGGTTTTATCCTATTTCTCATATTCGTCTGTTGCAAATGTCGCAAACACACAAAGAAGTACCCAGTGAATGCGAGGGGTGTGAAACGGAGTGTGGATGAACTCGAATTGGAAGAAATGAATAATCAGATTTACAAAAGGGTGAAAAATTCTCACCCTACCAAAGATGCGAAAGAAAAATTGAATCGCCTGTTGGAAGAGATAGAGTTGTACAAAGTGTGAAAGAAAAGTTGGCATCTGGTTCCGTTATTTTGTGATGATAGTAAATATCATCAAAGAGGGGATTGATAGAGCAAGATTTCGCATCGCGACTTGCTCGAGTCAAGAACCTCGAATCTGTTATAATCCTATAATACATTTGTACGTTTTACTAATTTCCTTTATTTTGATATGCGTGTATATTAGTGACGCTTGCCTATGTGTTTTATTAATACGAATAACCCTTGTATAATAATATGGCCGCTGTTTAGAAATTTGCTTCTGCGCATGCGTTAGTCATACTCACGTGATGTGACGTAATTGCAGTTCTGGAGGGAAAGGGTGCGCATGCGTAATAGTCATAAAATGGCCGCTTATGTATTAACGTGGTGAAGCTTGTGTAGTTGCTCTCGTGTTATTGAGTGTTGCTCTAATCTATAACTGCATAGTATATTTTTAAAATGATAAACCTGAAGTAGAAAATCATGATATGTAGTACATTCATTTATTTCTATGTTTTAATCCGCTTTCGCTTACTTTTCATGTATCGCGGGAAATGGGGGGCTGAATATACTGAGAGCCATCTTGAAGGTCCCTTCCGCGCATGCTCGCGCCGCCAAGAAAGAATTAACCTTGGGCCGTGGAACTCAGCCAGTTGGCAGCCACAGTCAAGATGCTCCTGTGAAAGCCACCTCTGACCCAGGAGGACGGAGAGAACTTGTTCCTTAACTGCAACAAATGTATATCTTTCTATTGTATTCTGTGCGACTTCTCATGGGAACCCCAAACTTGCTAGGCGGTACCCTAGAATGTAAAGTAGGTCTTAGAAAAGTCTGTTCTGATTGGTGTGTTAACCCATCCTACCTTAGGACCAATCGAAATTGAGGATTCTGACACTTTGCAACATTGGGGGGTGGTACACTGACCCGAAAACAGTATAACTAGCCTAGGCTCACCTAGGGAATTTGTCCGACTTGTCTGAATAGCTGACCTGTCACTAACCCAACGCACTCAATAGGTGACTGAATTTACAGAGCGCTGCGGAGCACTCTGTCCGATTTTGACCATAGACTCAAAGGTTTTACTAAACCTTAAGTGCTGGCGGAGCACTTTGCTGGGCAGTTCGCTAACCCAATCGGGGTCCTGACCGATAGCTGCAGAGAGGGTGGAGAGCAGGCGTTGCTTCCGAACTGCGGGTGCTGGTCGTATCCTGGTGGTCCTGTCCTGATCCTAATCTGGTTTTCCTGTCCGGTCCTGGGGTGTCCAGTCTGCACCTGCTGTCCATTGATGACTGTCCTTCCTTGGGGTATATTTCCTGTCCTTAACTGACCCGTGGCCAGGGTTGGTTTTTACACCAGTCTAGGTAAATATCTTGCTGAAACTCTAAACTGCACCTTTCTATTTTTCTGTCTTTGCTTCAATAAAGACATACCTTTGCACATGATAATTTTCCATGCTTTCCGCAACCATTGTATCTTATAAAGTCATTTGCATTTAATTTCATAGCGTTTTCCTATGTTACCCTACCTTTTAGAAATCATTTTCTCCATTGCAGTTTGCAATTTTCTGATGTGGTCTATAATTTTCTCATATAAAACTGACTGAAGTAATTTTCTAGATTCATAGCGTGTTCCATTTTTCCTCTCTTTCTATAACTGTTTGGATTCCTAATTTTCTATTCATATTCATGAAATACGTTTCCCATAGTATAAATTTATACTTGCATAAACTTGCCCATTTAAAGATGTCTATTCTTGAGTGACATTTTACTCTACTTAAGCGTGTTCCCTGTCGCACTATCATTTAGAAAACCTAGATGTTTGCCCTTACTTTGTTCCTTTATGGTTATATGATTTTCGTCATCTTGATTATTGACTGTCTTTTAACTGTAAGCCTAATGCTCTCAGAATCTGATTATTAAGATAAAATTCTTAAAACTTTCCAGTTGTCCGTGGTCATTTGATGAATATAAAGTTATCGAAAGTGGGTTTGTATTTTTCTGCCTTTCCTTTTACAGCTAGCTCCCTGACCCATCGTGGTCATAGGTACCCGTAACGGTGGATGGTAAGTCGGGTACACTAGAAATAATCGAAAAGGACTCATGGTTATTGGTAGAAGATTGTAAGGTCATCTGATTAATATAGATGGTGAATTGAAGTATATGGGCCCGAAACCTAAGTGGTGAAATTATTGGTCGGGTGACCTGCGATCTCTATCAATTCAACACTTTAAAAAATCCCCACTCTCAAAAAAGACCCTTCCTATGCGTTCTTATATAACTTCTTAGTATTATATTGTCAGGATAACTTGGGCTTGAAATGTTTCTTATTATAGTGCCTCTATGGAAAGTAATACTGCAATGCTTAATAGTCGAGTGATTTACTTGTGGATTGTGGTTTAGTACCTGTCAGTGGTTTCTAAGAATATGGTTGAATTTATAAATACCTGCTTAACATTTCAAACCAGTACTACAAAGGCTTGACAGAGTGGAGGTGCATAAGACTAAAACATATGCCGTGATTACTCTATAGACCAGGGATATTCACAGTACTGCCCAGTGGCTAAGTGCTTCACTACTGATCTTTATGTGTAGCAACATGGTGAACAGCAGCAGTGGGCTGCTGTTTACGTGACTGAGCACTAACATTCAGAAAGCTATTAAATGGGCAAGCATTTATTTATTAACTAAAATAAATGGAAAAAACAAAGGTGTCCTGCACCACTTTTCTTAGGAACAACTTCATTTTAAAGACATTGTGCAACAAGCATGCAAAAATATGATAAAGTCTCTTCAAAATTTAAAAGAATACGGAGAGGTGACTTCCTGCTACATGCGGCTTTAACAGCAGCAATAAGTAAGCACTGGGGGGTTGACCTTACTGAACCTGGATTAGATGAAGGTTGGCAATACGTGGTAATGGTGGCGGGGACAATTAAGGTGGTCACATGTTTGTATGGAAGGCTGAACCGTGCAACACTCCTCCCCCTTCGCGAACTACATCTGAAATGGGAAGAGGACTTAGGGGAACTCTTGGAGGAAAAGACATGGGGAGAATTCACGGAAAGGTTCTGCACGGTCACTAGACCAGTGACCAATGATATGGGCCCCCCTCCACAACCTGTCGCTAAGGTCAGAAATCTCGGGGTAATGCTTGATGACAAACGTACTTTTCATCACCACGTAAACAATGTGGTATCCTCCTCTTTTTACATCCTAAGAAAAATTAAGAAGCTAATGCCATATCTCCCAGCTTCAGCAGGAAAAACCCCTGTCACCACCCTTGTCTTCTCCAAGATTGACTACTGTAATGCCCTTCTCCTTAATGCCCAAGAGAAGGTTCTGAACAAGCTTCAATCCGTCCAGAATGCGGCAGCCAGGGTTCTACTCGGCATCCCCAAAAATAACTCTACTTCTACGGCCATCCGGCAGCTCCACTGGCTACGTGTCAGAAGCCGGATCAAATTAAAGGCGCTCTGTTTTGCCTATAAGGCCATTCATAACTTAGGTCCCCAGTTCCTCAAGAACGCCTTCTGAATTTATGCCCCCATCAGATCCCTTCGCTCTTCCACCGCCTTCCACCTACCAGTCCCACATACAAGAACGTCTTTCTGGGGAGACAGACGCTTTTTAGTGGCCACCGCCAGACTCTGGAACACCCTTCCCCTTTCCATCAAAACTTCTCCCACCTTTACAACCTTTAGGAAACACCTGAAGACTTGGCTTTTTAATCAATAAGTCCGCTCCGGCGTTTTCATGTCCAGATACATAGTCCTTATGCGCCGAGACACCCTTGGGTATTTGCGCGCAATAAAAATC
Organism: Lissotriton helveticus; assembly: GCF_964261635.1. Taxonomy (NCBI): domain Eukaryota; kingdom Metazoa; phylum Chordata; class Amphibia; order Caudata; family Salamandridae; genus Lissotriton; species Lissotriton helveticus. The sequence goes on along the minus strand of NC_136069.1, from coordinate 748,072,880 downwards.
ACCTGAACATAAACATAAACATAGAAACAACGGGTTCAGTTGGTTAATTTTTACATATTTCATAGGGCGTACCCTATTCCAGGGAGCATCAATAAGTATTTTAATACAGACATGGCTGCGTGTCCCTGATGTGGAGCAATGGGAGCGGAATTCCTCCATATATTTGTAGCAGAAATTGTAGCGGAAATTACTGATAAGGAAGTGAATATAACAGCAGACTATTGCTTGCGACACAGATTTCCACATACTTCTAAGAACAAGATCACTAGTAAATTTCAGGACGTAGGCTTAATATTAGCAAAGCAAGATCTCACGAGCCATTGGAAGGCGAGGGGGGGCTCAAGCATAAGCAGCTGGAGAAGAGAATTTAAGCGTTGGGCAGGCTGTGAGGGAACGATTTGCTTGAAGGATGCTAAGCGTAATGAGAGCGAGAATACATTAGCTGCAGCCAGGTCATGGGAGGTTTTGACGTTGAAGTTAAATCAGCTCAATGACATGTCCGAATAGTAAGACCGAGAATGACCGGGTGTGGATGAGTGATTCTCCGTATTGAGATGCTGGCAAGGCGATATAAGAGCAATGAGGAGTGTGCCCTTAGTGGAAGCCCTGATAGGTTTTTCAGAGACCAAGAGGTTTAGATAGAAGATCTGCAAGTGGTCCTGGAGAGGGACACAAGTGCTTAATAATGCAAGACACGGCTGGGGGAAGGAGGGCGGTATATAGGGAGATGGGACTTATTGTTTGAAGGAGGGAGGAGAGTTGAATTTTTTATAGCTTTTGTACATGTGTTTAGCAAACACCTATTACTGGAGCTCCCGCAGACACGAAGTCAGGATATGGACATTAACATAGCAATCTTGAAGTTGCACATGTGTCAGAGAGGTACTGTGACTGGCTTACCGAGTGAAGCAAGCACCTGCTTTGTATGATGCCTTGTTTTCAAATGACTAATAACATTTGTTTACAAAAAAAAAGTGACATTTGAGGGCAGTTAGAAATGTAAAAATGGCGCCCAAAGATGCATTGATAAGATTACTAATTGTCCGTTCTCAATTTCTACTATAAATAGGAAAGTAGTGGTGGTGAACAGAAATGTCAAAACTACAAGGAAGCTACATTTTGGAATGCTGAGGGGATACTCTTCGCTTAAGGTAGTTATGTGCTTTTGAGACAGTAGTTTTTTTATTTTGATATTAAGAATAGATGAGGGATAATTGTACGATATGTAACTAGTAGAAATAATTGTATTTTAAGGACAATGTTATATGTAATTCATAAAGAATTATATATGATGAAGACTAAAGAAGGTGTCATGACTATTTTGTGCTTGACATCAAAGTATTTTAAGTATAGGTTAGGAAGCAATAAAGGCACTAGAAGATAAGGAAAATTCTTTTTGTACTCTGCCTGTCCTTATGATCACATGACACATGAGATTATTAATGATAATTTAGCATATTATATAGATTGTAGCCCAATGGGCAATTGAGATAACTAGACTTTGGGGCTACAACATTATCAGTTAAGCTCATATTTGGCAACATCTGATTTCTTTGGCTTCAGTAGAAGTGGCTTGGCACCCATGGTTTTCTTATTATTTTTATGTTTTTGGTGAAGTAATAGACATCCCAGGAAATGTTATTATATTTTTCAAGACTGTCTTGGATAGACACATTTTTAAGAAAAAGAGCTGCAAATATTGGAATACACTGATTGTTCTTAAAATAATGCTGCCTTGATGTAAACAAAGAAAGCACTACATTACAATGATTAGTAGCTTCTGTATATCACTTTTATTGCTGAAGGCCCTTTGTTTAAGATCACATATATATATATAACCTGTTATATGTTGGTTGTGGACACTTGAAAGCCTCTTCAGCATTATTATTATTTTTTAAATATTTTTATTTGAATTTGATTAAATAACAACGAGACATGTCATCATCGGTCAACACAGCCCGCTCCCCGACGCCCCCCCACCAAGTCCCACCATTAAAATAAGCATAGTGTTATACAGAACAAACCACCACGTCAAAGCACTGTCCGCACCAAATCGGAAGTGCCGCTTCACCTTACCATACAATGTATCCATGTTCGAGAATGTGTCCATCTCCAATGTCCAGTTTCATAACCCCCATCAAGCCCATGATATTTTTGCCACTTGCCCCAAACTCTGCCAAACTTCCTAGGGCAGCCCCTTGCTTTATACGTAACCCTTTCAGCTGCCATGTAGAGATCTAGGCCTCTTCTCCACTCCGGGTATTTTATGTAGAGGAGGACATCATCTGCATAAAGGGAAATTTTTTCCTCTGCGGCGTCACCGGACCCCAATTGAAAGCCCCAAATGTCCACGTTTTGCCTAATTGCTGCCGCTAATACCTCGATCGTTAGTGTGAAGAGCAAGAGGGACAGGGGGCAACCCTGCTGGGTCCCCCGCCTCACCGGGAAGTCCCAAGATAGAACCCCATTCACCTTGACCCTCGCTCTGGGGTCTGTATACAACAATTGAACCCACCTCCGGAATCTCAAACCAAACCCCAGTCGCTCCAGGACTCCCTCTATAAACGGCCAATGCACCGCGTCAAACGCCTTTTCCGCGTCTAGGTGTGGAAAATAAAATCGATAATGTGAACATTGCCGGCGCCATCCGGCTCGACACAGACCTCTGCGAGCGTGTAAGCGGCATCCATTTTAGATACCACAGCCATTTCATACACCACTGGTCACCCGTGTTTCTCCCCGGCCTTGTAATCATCCCCCAACGCTGCGACCAAGCCTGAACAGATGCACTGGGGTCATAAAACCTTATCCTTCCGACAATGCCCCGGTGCCACTTCCCGCCCTCAAGCTTGTTCGACCCTTTCATCCACCCTGCGCAGCGAGTCCTCCTGATAATCTCCTTCCTTGCACCTGCCCTCTCACTCCGACCCCAGGCACTAATCGGCCCCTGTGCCTGGTTTATTACCCACACCCGGCAGGGCTTGTATTTACCAACAAACGGGCTGATCTAATCAATGGCGCGAACCCTTAGATCTGACTGATCCCACACATTCTTAGATCCTGTCGGAATGTCCAGCTGCGCGATAACATCAATCTGTTACATCTGGGTGCGGGTCAATCATCATTGGGCTTGTGTGGGAATGTTCCGGGGCAGGAATTCCAGGGATGTTTTACATGTAATAAAGTGTACGAAATGGGTATAAAAGTCCGGGCCACGGAGATGCAGACAGAACACTTCCCTCTGACATCCCGGTGTCTGCAGTTGACATGGTTCTCTTCTCGAGAAATAAACCTATTTCTTGCCTTCCAATTTCCCACGCCTGCCTCGTTATTTTGATAGATTACAATTGGATTAAAGGTGTCTTTACGCCGAACAGCATCGGGGGTCTCGAAAGGGGGCTGTTTTTCCACATAGGGACAGGAACCAATGGGGGTCCCGTCTCTTGCTTACCTCCTGCAACCAATTGTAGGTTCGTCGGAGGTTGAATCTAGTGGCCCTACTCGGGAGAAACCCCGTTTGGACTAGATGTACGAGATCTGGTATCACCCTCCGCAGTCTGAGCGCCAGGACAGTCGCCAACAGCTTTACCTCAATGTTTAAAAGGGATATAGGACGATAAGACGCGCAATCTTCCGGTGGTCTACCTTCCTTATGGATCGGGATTATCGTGGCCATGCGTAAGTCGGGAGGAAGCTGTCCCTCTTCAACCGCCCTTTCAAAGAGCCCTAGGAGGTGACGCCCCAGTATATCCGCTGTTCGTTTAAAAAACTCTGCCGGGAACCCGTTAGGGCCTGGGGACTTCCCAGCGCTTAGTTTCGTAATGGCCTTTTTAACCTCGTCCAGTGTAATGTCCATCTCTAGATCTGCAGTGTCTTCCTCAGCCAGCACTGGGAGGTCCAAATGCACCATGTAGCGCAGGGCATCTTCCTGCAGTCCTAAGTCCCGTGCCTCGTAAAAAAGTTGGTAGTGCGCTGCAAAAGCCTCCGCAATTTGTCTATCTGACCTCGTTACGTTCCCTTGGGCATCTCGTACCTGCTCCACCCACCTAGCATCTCTCTCCTTCTGGCTTAGCCACGCCAACAGCTTCCCCGACTTGTCCCCCACATCATATACACGATGCAGTGTCGCCAGCGCCTGAGTTTTGGCCTTGCCTGTGGCTAGATCTCTATATTGACACTGGACATCCGAAAATTTACGGAGAGTCTGGGCGACTCTCCTGCCATGTTATTCCCTCTCCAACTCCAGTATTTGGGCTTCCAGTGATTCGATTTCCCCCTGGACCTTCCGTCTCTCCTCCGCCAATCTTTTCGGCGCCCTATCTCTCAGAACCGCTTTGAGGGCCTCCCAAAAGACCACCGCGAACAAGACCGAACCTTCATTCTCTGCTATATACACCTTTGCATAGGCCCTGAGGCCCTTCCGGACTGCTGGGTTCTGTAGGTCCCACGCCGACAGCCTCCAGGACCCACCCTTCCGTTTGTTCCTCCTCCCCACCTTTACCAAGAGCGGGAAATGGTCAGAGATCCCCCTTGCCTTATATTCAGCTAAGTCGTCTCTCGACAGAACATGGCGGGCCAGGAAAATATAATCTAGTCTACAGTAGACACTGTGAGCGCCCGAGAAGAAGGAATATGTCCTGTCTTCGGGGTGCAACAATCTCCACACATCCATCAGTCCAAGGGTATCAATCATCTTAGCTAGGGAGGTCGGGGTCGAGCCCTGGTCCTATCTCCTGATCTGTCCATCGTCGGGATAAGTACGTCATTAAAATCTCCCCCAGTATCTGTAGCGTGTCAGATGTGTGCAGTAGGATATCAGTGACCCCTTTCAGAGTGAGCGCCTGCAACGTAGGAGGGGCATAGGCCGAGACAATCGTATACCCTGCCTCCTCCATGTCCCCCGCACTCCTACATACATCCCTTGAGGATCTGTCCAGACCTGCGCCACCTGAAAAGGTTGGTCCTTTCTAATCAGTATGGCCACCCCTCTCGAGCCTTTAGTGAAGCCTGCGTGTGCTAAAACTCTGTACCGCCCTCTTGCCAGAAAGCCGCAGTGCTTGCCCTGGAGATGTGTTTCCTGCAGCAGGACAATGTCGGTGCCCATCCTTTTAACATATCCATTTACTAGGCGAGCTTAATCTTACTCCCTCGACCATTCACATTCCATGTCAAAACCGAAAGCCCCTTTAGGTCTTGCGAGGTCTCTGTATGTTCAACCGACAGTGTGTCCTGCATCTCTGTATGTGGTGTGTAACCTCAGCGTCAATGGGGTGCCCGGGCGCCAACGTGCGGGACCTTTTCGACATGTCCTGTTTCCCCCCTTTCCTCCCTCCCCCTCCACCACCTCCCATCCTGCCCCAGTCCCTCCCCCCAAGTTCTCTAAACTCTGAACAGAAGCAACTCCCCCCTCCCCCCCTCTCCAGTCCCATCACCCCAAAAAACAAAACAGAGGACTGGTAGCGGAGAAGGCCTGTCGCCCACCCACAATACTCACCCCACCAAACCAACACCTACAGACTACCCAATGAGCATGTAAAACAATCCCATCTAATCTGTACGCAATGTCCAGAGGACAATACGTAAAACAATAAGTAAGGGGGGGTGAAGTCAACTTGCGTGCTACCCAGCGATGAGCTGGAATCTCTTCTGCCCAGCCAGACCCCGGTCAAGAATGTGAGTCTTGGGTATTGGCCCGTGAGCCCTCCGTGTGCCGAGCCGTGTCCTGCTCCATCTCTCGAATTGATGCTACTAGCGGGTGCAGTGATCGTGTCTCATCCTCCTCACCACCGGATGAGCGCCCCCCGCGTCCTCCTCTCCTTCAGAGCGGGCCTTCCTCTCCAGGCAGTGAAATCTAGAGCCTGCCATGCTCCCTGCCCCGGGCGACGACGAGTTCCGCCTTCTTCGTCCAGCCGCGCTGCTGTTATGATACGGTGTCTTCTGTATTCGTCCCCTTGCTCTCGGTCTCCTCCGCCTCTGGGTCCGCAGCAGCCCCCACTGGGATCCACTGGCAGCCATGGTGTTGACCATTCCTCTCCTTTCCCCCTCCGGCCCCCGCGGAGGCGGGCGCTCCACCAGCCATTGCCAGGCATCGTCGGGGTGGGTAAAAAAGTGCGTCTTGTCCTTATAGATCACTTTCAGCTTTGCCGGTAAGAGCAGCATATATTGGATCCCAAGGTCTCGCAGCTTGTCTTTCACCGAGTCAAAGGAGCGTCTCTGTTTTTGTACCTCTTGACTATAATACGGGAAGATCATATTATGTGCGTTTTCCAGCCGGATTTCCCCCATCTTCCGCGCTTCCCGCAGGATCAGATCCCGGTCTGCAAAGTTCAGGAAGCGCGCAATGACGGGCCTCGGCCTTGCCCCTTCCGTTGGCCTCACCAGCAATGCCCTGTGTGCTCGTTCAATTACGAAGCAGGCGGAAAACTGCACTGTCGGGAACGTCGTCTGCAGCCATGTTCGTAGGAATGCCATGATGTTTGACCCCTCAATTCCTTCTCGAAAGCCCACAAAGCGTAGGTTTTTTTCGGCGGGCCTTATTTTCCACGTCGTCCACCTTCTACATCACCTGGCGATGGGAGGCCTGGAGGTCCGCCATATCTTTCTGAAGTGTAGTGATAGAGTCCTCCGCCTCACCCAATCTTGTCTCCGCTGTGGTCACCCTCTCTGTCAGGTTGCGGAAATCCTGCCGCAACAATAGGACTTCCAAGCCCACTTCCCCTATCTTGACCTCTAGGGCTGCACGGGACTCCTGGATATCCGCCCTTGAAGCTTGAACCCCCCCCATAAGGAGGTCTGTGTCCGTGCGGGGGGCCGGGGGTCCCACCTCCGGGGGGTCTGTGTCGTAGCATAACTTAGGGGGCTTGGCGGCTATTTCTTTCTTCCCCATTGTAAATGTCTCCGCGCTCCCCCTCTTGATGCCTGCTCTTCCCGGTGTCGGGCTACACGTGTCCCAGTCTCCGGCTTCACCTCCTGTATGGGCCCTATGTGTCCGTCCGCGCCTCGGCCGACGGAGCCGTCCTGCCAAGGAGTAAATGACTCGCTATCCGTTGGAGCCCGGTTGTAGTGCCCCTTTTCAACAAGCCCCTTTAGCCTATGAATAATACCAGTTGGGATATCCCTTGTATGTATACCTTTTCAGCAAGGGCAGAGTCTCAGTGTCTTAGCCGGATTGTCAGCAGGGGGTAGGGGGAGCCCCCTTGCTAGCCCACTCCTTGTAGGCCCTAAACTGTAATGCGGCTCACATAGGCCCTGTCCGTCGGGCCCTCAACCGTTCCGATCTCGCTAGCCTTCGGTGCCCAGGAGGGAGCTGCGTTTTCACTCCTCCCGGTCTCTCCGCACTGATTAGGCCCTTTGTCTCCACGCCGCCGAGTTCAATCAGCTGTGCCTCGCCCCTGGCGGTCTGCGGGGTATAGTCAGCCTTGGGCGGGTTGGCCTCGGCCCGCCTCTCGGGTCCCTGTGTCACCAGGTCTCGGGCCCGAGCTCGGTGTCTCGCTCGGCTTCTCCTGCGGCACCCCCCCGGGGGCTATCTCCGCTGTCCTGGGCGCGTATCCCTCCTTCTGACCTGGGTCCGCCGCTTTGCAGTGCTGCACGGGTTGGGTAGGCTCCGCCGTTCCTCGCATCTCAGACCAGTTCCAGGGCCCTCGGAGCACACCCGTCCCTCGCGCAGGCCCAGGCGCCGACTCGGCCCAATGGTTACCCGCCTCCTCCACGGCCCGCGAGTCTCCGCAGTACCTTCACCCTGGCGATCGGCGGCTGTCTCGGATCAGCCTCCACCATTCACTTCGCCTTCGCCAGCGCCTGAAAGCACCTGCACCTTCCGCCCCAAGCCGGGCGCCGTCCCGGCCTGCTGATTCTCCTGCCGCCTCCTCGGCCTAAGGTTCGCCTCAGCACCTCCGCCCCTCCGGGCATAGGCTGACCCGGTTCCGTCCCTCCAGCGCACCTCAGCCGCAACAGGGTCTCGGGCCAGGCACGACCACACTCCCGGGGGCGGTCTCACCCTCCGAGCGTCGACCAGGTGTAGTTAGCGGCAGCCCTTGCTGCTCTGGACTCCTCTCCCCCTTAAGAGCCCCGCTGCCATCTTAGGCCAGTCGTCCGAGCTCCCACCGATCGGAGCAGAAATGCCTCGGTCACAGGCGCTGCGGGCTCGATGTGTCGACCCCAGCTGGTGTCGGGTCTGTTCGTGGTCTGATGTACGCCAGAGCGGGGCCGGTGGGCACTGATTTAACGGTGGATTACAGGCAGCTCGCCAGGAGCTACGATGGAGCACGTCCTAAACGGCCATGCTGTTGGCCACGCCTCCCCTTCAGCATTATTGACTTATTCTTCTTGGTTGTTTTAAAAATGCTTAAATGGTCTTCTTATTAGCCCTGATTAAGTTGTAGGGTGACTGAGCAGGAGACGAAACGCGAAAGTTGGGTCAAAGAACAATTGAAGAACTGTTATCATACGAAATGGTCGGTTTCTATCCATTAAGGAAATTTTATGAAGTAATCTTTCAAAATTAACATGACACATATTGTGGTGTGCACTGCTTTATATATATCATAGATATGAGTTACATCTGCCTCTATCCCCAAGTCGATATTGAACATCGCAGAACACAGTCTGATGGCAGATTTCCCAGCCAGGTTTCCGTAGTGCCAGATTTTTAAAATAGCATGCTGAGCGATTGCAAATATTTACTTCATATGTTACTGCATGACATAAATTGTCTGTGAGTAATGCACTTTATCCCTTTTTTCTGACAGCTACCACTGTGCTGCCAGTAAAATACTATTTTGAACAATATTGGCATTTACAATACAAAACATATCATAGGGGAGACATTCGCCTCACTTCGAGTAAGTCTGTCCCATAACTAAGCATTGAAAAATTATTATGAAATAGAATCTTCAAAATAGCAGTGAATATTTGTGGGCCTCTGCCATGGTTTCAGTGAATTTATGACTATATGCCATTAAAGCCGCATACCTCTCAATCGTAACAGGACTTTGGTGGGTGAGATCTAAGGATGTGTTCTCATCCTTACTAACACTGACTTTAGTCTGGGCGGGGGGTCACAATTTTCTAACCCAAAAAGGATTTTACCTTTCAGGACGTGTTTAAAGAAGTGTGTTTAAAACTCACTGGTCTTTCAGGACGTCATTTTTTTACAAGCATTGCTGGGTTTTATGTGTGCTGTAGCATTGTTGCAAATAACATTGCTTTGATTCACCTCCTTTGGCCACATTTCAGATGCTCACACAATTACTCAGGTCCAGTTGTTAAACTATCTGTTATTGGGCAATCTGGCAGGAGTCGATGTCACTGTCAGGACTGCTGCCCGACTCAGTAGGACACAGCGGCAAGGTTGTCTAGGCAGTGCAGAAGGGACACTTGTCGGTGGGTGGGTGTAAGACCTTCCTTGGCTGTGTGCCATCCACCTGAACCAGGTGACTGCACAGGTATAAACACATATTCCCCAGTAACAAGCACAACTTTTATAGTCTTTTTATTGTCACCAACAATCTAACAAACACGTCTAGACAGAAGTTTAAATGTACAAGCCACATTTATGCTCACCACAACCACCAGTTAAGAGATGCCTAGACATTTTCCAAGCAATGTGGAGAGGATGTGAGGGCCAGAACTGCACACTTCGAAACTGGAGAACCAGGTTCGAGTCACGAGTCAGCTCAACATCCTGTGATTCTGGGCAAATCATTTAATCTCCCCGTCCCTAAAACAGAATGAATCTAACCTTATGTAAAGTAACTGGTGCTCAGAGTAAATCGCTCCAATTTTGAGTTCCAGCTCTATAAAACTCAAAAATAAAATAAAATGTGTCAAAGGGCGTTCTCTAGGACTTCTTTGCAGCTCCACACTGCTGCATGGGATAGTTGCCTCTTAGCCTAATCATCGTCACTAATGCAGGTAAATCCAATTATTCTATGTTTGGCATTGCCACTTAAAGGGCAGCACTTTCCTATCACTTCACACGTCAGCCATCTTTCATGCAGACTAAACATATCCACGGAGGCTAATCTTCTTAACTTCTGCCCTAGCGTACAATGCAGCAATCAGCCCAAAGGCTCTGTGCATTGCAGTGTTCTGACTGTACTCAGCAGCGTAGATCACAGCTGCTCACCTCTGGTTTAGGTCATTGTAGCAGGGGATTATCACATTCTTGCACTCAGAGTCATGTCGGCCAACTCACTTCCGCCTGACTCCCACGCCAAGGCTCCAGGCCTGCTTATGCAGCCTGTTTGTGGAGTAGGCCCAGAGCAGGTTACCACCTCCTCTTGGGGAGCGGGGAGGCGCAATGGTGCTCTGAGGCATCATACTTCTGGGATCTTTCCGTTGAGTAAAACCAGGGCATCAGGGCTCACTACTTCTGCTGCCCTTTTACATTATTCATTAACAGGGCTTTCAGTGGGCCAAGTCCCCTGATTCTCAGACTAATTAATTAAAAACAGACATTGGCACAGGCAGGGTCGGACTGGCCATAGCGGGCGCCGGGCAATCCCCCGGTGCGCCGCACGGGTGGGGGCCGGTTTTGTTACAGGGACGTTTTTGCAGCATCGGCCCTGTACCAAAATCGGCGGAAAAATCGGCCCCGCCAAAGAGCTCAGCGGCACCCCCAACCCCCCGAGTGGGGAGGGGGGGGGGGGCGGCCGAGCACTTTGCCAGGGCTGCTTGTCGTTCCCAGTCCGGCCCTGGGCACGGGTCCCTATGGGGCCCTATGTTAAAGTCCTTAATTGGCAACATTTTTTTATCAATTTCTGAACAATGAATGTAAAAAAAGTCAAGGTAATCAGCGATTTTGCTCCTGTTTGTTTTTCACTTGTTTAACATACTTAGCAGCACTCATTGCATCTTCTATGACATAATTGATAATATCACTGCAACATTTGCAATTAAATTATTGATGAAAAAACTGTGCATGGCAAAGGTGTGAGTTATAATTACCTTAGGCCACGAGTTATAGTTACTTGAAATAACTATAACTATAAAAGCTGAATTTCTATGGTTTTGTGTGTGTACAATCTGAATCTAACTGCAACATCCCTGTAACTTTAATGAATATTGTTTTTATTAAGGACTAAGGATTAAGGGCTCCACGGCACTCTGGTGCAAGTAAAGAAAGTTTATTTTGCTTGCTCTTCGACAAAGGCAGTCAGGTCAACGCGTTTCGGTGCACACAAGCACCTTGGTCACTTCTCGTAGAACTTGATCACAGGCTCAAGGTCTGCAAGAAGACAGAACCGCATTGGGTGCTTGTACTCACCTTAAATAGATAAAAAAAGCAAGAGAAACTTGACCAGAAGAGTGTTCCTTTGTCTGGTGCTAAGGCACCAGGATTTGTCAAATATATATATTGAGGGGGACAGGGTTAAGGGCAAGGGTAAGGGGTTGCATGACCCTAGCTCTATTGGGTGGTTAGAGCAAAGTAGCGTGGTATTTTTGTTGTGGTCCACCTATCCACCTAGTCCTACATTATGGTGTGGAAAATTGTGTTGAGAGGGTGGAGGGGTGTAGGGGGAGTATTTTTGGGGTGTTTATGGCAGAGGATCCTGCCTAAGTGTTAGAGATTTCTGAGGGAGCTTGCCACTGTAGAACAGGTGCAGTTTTTTCTGAGCTCTGGAGTGGGGGTCGTTGAGGGTTGGTAAGTCAGGAGCAGGCATATCTCCCCTAGGGGGGAGGCAGGAGCACAGATCAAGGTCTGGGGTACAAGGTGGGGACAGCTGGAGCAGGTTAAGCTGTTGAGTACTTTGAGAGTTCGATGACTTGTTTGGGTGAAATAGCTGTGGAAAGTATTGTTGTGAGATAGAGGAGGTAAAAATGTATATGTGGCATGTGAATGATTTATTGAAGATGGGTTTGGCATTTTTGGGGGGCATTGTAAGGGAGGGAGGATTGCCAGGTTGTTCATTATGTATTAGTGAGGCTTGGGCATATTATTATTGCATTTGAAAGTCGATTTAACTGCAGACCTGTGCTAATAAATGTGGCCTTTCTCATTATATGGTGATCTGTGGATGTGTGTAATCATGCCCGATAAGAGCGATTGAGACACTCTGAAGACCACTAACCTTTCCACAGGCCGCCATAATGTTTAATTTATCGTCCCAATTTCAGAATAGAACCATTTGCAAAGTTACAACAAAATCATTGTTGTTACTCATTTATTGTAAAAAGCTAACAACCGCAGACAAAGCAAATAGTCCTGGCTGGTTTTAGGTATATGTCAGTTATTGCGTTATATTTCTGGATGCAATAACAAAATGCTCAGAGGGGGACCAAAATACAGGTCAGTTTGCACACTATAAAAATCACAGACATTTAGTTTATATGTTTAAGCCACGCGCTTAACTACATAGACCACACCCCCTTTAAAGCCCCCCCCCCCACACTTTTGTTTGTCCCAGTCAAAGCCCTGTTCATTCATTCAACTAAGGGACTTTGTCTCGATGTATTCATGTAGTTTCACTAGACACAGACTGGGCAAAACACTTTGGTAGATTAGGCTCTTTGTTTCAAATGAATAACACATTTGATCAAAATAATTTTGTATCTAATTGATTAAAGATGCTTTCGACACAAATAGAGGCATTGTCAGATTAAATTAGTAACATTTCAGGTTGCAGAACAGGGGCAGTAAGTAAACTCTGTTGCCTTCGCCAGTACCACCCTTGCTTATGATATTTTTAAATGTTGGTACGGTGCTTAATATGTTGGAAAAAATACGAACAGAGGCCCAAAAGGATTCTTACGAGCCCCCTACAACTGCTGAAGTCTTACAAGGGAGCCGAGTACTACATCATGCCTCTTCCCCACATCACTCTACTCCATGTCTCTTTAACTTACTTTTCTAGGTTCTTTTTATCCCTCCTTTCTCCGTTTATCACTGTTTTTGTATCTTTGTATTCCTCCTTCTTTCTTTCTTTTCTCTCTATCACTCTGGGGCAAAGGCTAATGGTGAAAAATAATCCACGAACACCAAAATTGAGTGACAGTACCCACTTCCTTCATCCGTTAGCATAAATTAAAAACTTACATGTGTGAGTATACTGTATGATATTAAACTGTAATTACATTTATATTGTATTGCAACTGCATTTATGTAGCTCTAACTACACTGCAGAGGCATTAAGTCACTTTATGCTACAACATTTACTAACCCTGACAAGATTGTATCTGCAAATTCAAAACCACACTATACATTTCACCCTGACTGTGGAAAATGGACTTGTGTTTTGGCATGCTGGATCCTGCCTGCATGAATGACTCTGAAAGGAAGGTGGCATTACATGAATGATTGTGACGGACACAAGCACAAACAGCAGTCCCTGTGCTGTGAATCAGAAAGTCATTCATTTGTGTGTCCCATTGGTAAGCTGGAATGTTCAGGAGCCATCCTCAGGTTTGGACTCCTGTCAATTCTATTAACATGTACTCCTTCTAAGCAATACATGAATACTTGCTGAATGGGGTAAGAAGATGCACAAGGTTCAGTACTGAACGCTGCATACTTGGCATTCCACCAAAGCCAAGTCAGACTTGGCTCAAGTGTAAGTGTGCCAAATGGGGTTTTCCTTTGTAAATTAGGGGTTGCCCTGCCAGGGGTAGTTAGGGTTGCCCTACCATTTAGCCAGATGAAAACCATAGGTACTTTAGCGCTAGTGGTGCCCGGTGCAATATTTATTTTTGGTGCCCCCATACCTCATGACCGCCTCCTCGGAATCCCTCACTACCACCGGGCAAAAGTGCCACTCAGCTCTCCAATAACAAACTATTGCTAAACACAGCGTCCCCCCCTCCCCCATGAGGCAGGCGCCCCTTCACAGGTCAGAGCCCACTGCGACCCCACCGGTTGCACTTCCCTAAAGCCAGCCCTTGGCACTTGTCATATATGTGAGAAATGAATTTTTATATTTTGGTGTAGTGAAGTTTAGTATTAAAAAAAATGGCCCACAAGGTGGGGAACTCAAAGAAGCTTCACATAATCATATTCTGAATAGTTATTTAAATGGTGTTTCTGCTTTGCACATTGGAGTACGTATGGCGTAGTTTTTTGAAATTCTTGTGGGAATAAATGTTGGTGAGTTGTCACAAAAGAGGAGTTTATTAAATGGTGTCCAATTTATGCTCTTTGATTTATGCCAGACTCCCCATGTTTTAAAATGCATCAGTTACAACAACAAAGTGAACCAAGTTATAGTGAAAAGTGCAGTTTTATTGTAGTGGGTACATGCCCGGCCTAAGATAGTTGTGAATTGAGCATAACCCTAACCTGTGCAATGACTATTGCTGACAGATTCAGGATTCAAGATAGCTGCCCTCTTTACCAAACCAGACAACCTGACCTGAGTCAACGGACGAAGGGATCACTTACAGGATTCATTCAGCGAGGCAAAGAGAGACTCAGGGTTTTAAAAAAAAAAAAAGGGGATTATGATCGGTAAAACAGCACATTGCCAAGCAGATGAAATTTATAATGTTTCTGGCAGTTGCAGTATCATTTTATTAAGTCACCTGATCTGTACCACGTTAAAAGACGGCAGTGCATAACCTAGTCTGTACTGCATTAAAAGATCACAGTGCCTCAAAATGTGTTTCTTCTACCACAAATCAATGAGCGTTTTTTAGGGTAGGTGGTGCCAGTCTACTCTGCCCCACTGCACTTTACGACACTTCACTCTTGTCCACTCTACTCCACTGTACCACACTCCACTCTATGACACTCCACTCCACTCCATAATACTCCACTCTATGATGCTCTATTGTTGTACTCTGCTCCACTGACACGCTACTCCGTTGTGTGCCACTCCACTCTACAGAACTCTACTTCACTCTATGCCATTCTACGGCACTACTCCACTCCATGGCGCTCTGAGCAACTTCCTCAATGCCACTTTACTCTATTCTATGACACACTACTCCACTCTACTTCACCTCACTCCACTGAATGCCATTCACTCTAAAACAATCTATTCCTCTGTATGAAACTCTATTCTACAGCACTCAACTCCACTCTACGCAACACGATCTATGCCACTCCACTCTTCTCCACACCACTCCATGACAATCTATGCCACTCCAATCTATGACAGTCTACTCAACTCTGACATTGTGCTCCACTCAATGCCACTAAACTTTACATCATTCAACTCTACGACACCCTGCTACCCTCACAACACTCTACAACATTTTACGCTACCCCATGAGACTCTACTTCACTCATCTCCTCTCCACGCCACTCAACTCTACTGTATGCCACTCCATGCCAATCTATGCCACGCCATAACACTCCACTCTACCCCACTTTATGACACTCCACTCCATGACACTCTCCTTTACCCTAGTAACATTTGGCCATGCTGAACAGCAGCCACTCTGGTGTACAACACTGTTAAAACATATTGGGAAAGCCACTAGCTCTTGCATGGGCGAGTCTTATTGGCTTTGCCAATGCTTGTTGTCATTGGTCCTGTGTGAGTGTTGTAATCATTCTATTTCTTAGCTGCATTAAATAGTCTGTTTTTGCATCAAAAGCGCACCTGATATCAATGTATAGGTCGGTAAACAAATGCATTAACATAAGCTCAAGGTTATACATTCCCAGCAGATAGGGGTTGTGTTACTATTCGTGATTTGATGGAAAACCCTCAAGTCTGTCTTTCAGTGCACCAGGTTATTCCTTGTCCGTCACTTGGCAATGGAACTATTCAGGAGCTAACTGGACTGAAAAATTGCTCTATCATGCGAGTTTGTTTTATTGAATCACTGTAAAATACAATGATTTTGATTGATGGATTCATGTCTAGATGTTACAATCTTTTTCCTAAAAATGTTTAAACATTACTGAATAAACGAGAACCTCATCTGGCCTGTTATATAGGACAATTTACTTTCACCTGGGGTTTCTCCATGCTCTATGGAATTCATCAAAACCTCCTTGTTTTGATATCTTTTATGACTCATGTGAGTCAGGCCAAAGTTAAATGCTGATATATCGTTCCTAAATCTTATAAAACACAACATTGCCATATTTACATTTGTTTTGAACCATGCAGCAAAAGTTACAAAACAATGCTAGGTTTATAATCCCCACCATAGGCAGAAATTTGAAGTGACACCCTATCTGTGTCTCTCACAGTACATTTTATTGATTCATAGGATTTGACGTCCACTCATTTCTGACTACCGATCAGTGGCCAAGCTATTAATTGTGAAACAGGTGCAGTAGCACTGGGGTCCAGAGGCCTGAGAAGTCATTGAAACCTGATTCTTACTGTATTGCACTATTCAAGCAGCGTTCGGGGGCCCATGTTCCATTCTTGCCCTATAGCCAAATGGCGCCCCAGCTATGCCACTGCGTCAGATGTCCCTATTTTTAACATTCTGATGCAGGGAAATATGGAATTATCCTCAGTAAAAGCACAAGTAACAAAAGTTTCACGTCACAAGGATTGACCGGATAGGTCAGGAATCCTGACGTATCTGGTGGCGCAGTCATGCCCCGGTTATTTACCGGTAATCTTCATTACTCCGAGTCCTAGTCTTCCTCGCCACAGTAATTACTAATGAGCATCCTGCTCCCACAGAAACTCCAAGCAAAAGTTAACATACTAGTCTCCCTATCCATCCAACATGGCCCCCAGTGGCAACCACCAATCACATAAAAGGATAGAAGATCCACACCACGACCTGTAAACCAAAGCCGTATACATGAAGCCACAACAAAGGGCCGGGAGGGAAGGGAAACTATACTGTGGCGAGGAAGACTAGGACTCGGAGTAATGAAGATTACCGGTAAGTAACCGGGGCCTTACCTCCTCGTCCGTCTTCCTCGCCACAGTAATTACTAATGAGCAGATACCAAAGCAATATCAGCTTCATGGAAAGGAAATACAGCCCACACACGGAAGGCAATACAACAAAAAAACGTCAGTGACAACAAAGGAAAGATATACACCACAAGAAACCACTGAGTACAGAACCAAAGAGGCAATGGCAACAGAAGCACCAACCCCAAGCCGGGAACGAGAAAAGAAGGCACGAGGGGAAGACCAAGTGGTCGACCCACAAAACACCCATGGCAACAACCGGAAAGGCAACAATACCAGTCGAATGCCCCAAATCGAACGAGAGGGAACCACCGACAGACACAGACACCAAAAGGAGATCCACCCAAATCCACCGATGGAGAGTGGAAGAGATAGCAACAGACCCCGTCTGAGCAACCAAAATGACAAACAAGAGGTCACCACAGGAAAAGCAGCCGTGTGAGACCAATAATACACCAAGGCACGCTCCACAGCCAAAAACGTGCAAAGGAGACAGCAGGAAGCATCACTCATGCCGACCGACCAATAATCACTTTACCACTGGATTCAAGCAAGCCGGGCTGAAGACGGCTGGAATGCCAGAAACCGGTCCTCGGAAGCTTGTTTCCGGTCCAGGGAAGACATGGCTTGGCAGTTCGGGCTGGACTGTCCCATGAGGCACAGGGTCAGACTGATTTGCATATAGCCATGTCTGAACTGGGGTGGCAGAGTGGGCTAAAGAACGGTGATGGATTAAGCCCAGATCTTTTGACTGGGTGTGAGTGTTTGATTGATTCAGATGCTCCGTCCATCACCACCCCCTTTTGTACCACTTTTGGCCGCCATAAGTGTGGCAGGGTATGCTCAGACGTGAGTCCCTTGCTCACTTTGCCACTGGATTCAAGGAAGCCGGGCTGAAGACGGCTGGAATGCCAGAAACCGGTCCTCGGAAGCTTGTTTCCGGTCCAGGGAAGACATGGCTTGGCAGTTCGGGCTGGACTGTCCCATGAGGCACAGGGTCAGACTGATTTCCATATAGCCATGTCTGAACTGGGGTTGCAGAGTGGGCTAAAGAACGGTGATGGATTAAGCCCAGAGCTTTTGACTGGGTGTGAGGGTTTGACTGATTCAGATGCTCCGTCCATCACCACCCTCTTTTGTATCACTTTTGGCCGCCATAAGTGTGGCAGGGTATGCTCAGACGTGAGTCTCTTGCTCACTTTGCCACTGGATTCAAGCAAGCCGGGCTGAAGACGGCTGGAATGCCAGAAACCGCTCCTCGGAAGCTTTTTTCCGGTCCTGGGAAGACATGGCTTGGCAGTTCGGGCTGGACTGTCCCATGAGGCACAGGGTCAGACTGATTTGAATATAGCCATGTCTGAACTGGGGTGGCAGAGTGGGCTAAAGAACGGTGATGGATTAAGCCCAGATCTTTTGACTGGGTGTGAGTGTTTGATTGATTCAGATGCTCCGTCCATCACCACCCCCTTTTCTACCACTTTTGGCCGCCATAAGTGTGGCAGGGTATGCTCAGACGTGAGTCCCTTGCTCACTTTGCCACTGGATTCAAGCAAGCCGGGCTGAAGACGGCTGGAATGCCAGAAACCGGTCCTCGGAAGCTTGTTTCCGGTCCAGGGAAGACATGGCTTGGCAGTTCGGGCTGGACTGTCCCATGAGGCACAGGGTCAGACTGATTTGCATATAGCCATGTCTGAACTGGGGTGGCAGAGTGGGCTAAAGAACGGTGATGGATTAGGCCCAGATCTTTTGACTGGGTGTGAGTGTTTGATTGATTCAGATGCTCCGTCCATCACCACCCCCTTTTGTACCACTTTTGGCCGCCATACGTGTGGCAGGGTATGCTCAGACGTGAGTCCCTTGCTCACTTTGCCACTGGATTCAAGCAAGCCGGGCTGAAGACGGGTGGAATGCCAGAAACCGGTCCTCGGAAGTTTGTTTCCGGTCCAGGGAAGACATGGCTTGGCAGTTCGGGCTTGACTGTCCCATAAGGCACAGGGTCAGACTGATTTGCATATAGCCATGTCTGAACTGGGGTGGCAGAGTGGGCTAAAGAACGGTGATGGATTAAGCCCAGATCTTTTGACTGGGTGTGAGTGTTTGATTGATTCAGATGCTCCGTCCATCACCACCCTCTTTTGTACCACTTTTGTCCGCCATAAGTGTGGCAGGGTATGCTCAGACATGAGTCTCTTGCTCACTTTGCCACTGGATTCAAGCAAGCCGGGCTGAAGACGGCTGGAATGCCAGAAACCGCTCCTCGGAAGCTTGTTTCCGGTCCAGGGAAGACATGGCTTGGCAGTTCGGGCTGGACTGTCCCATGAGGCACAGGGTCAGACTGATTTTCATATAGCCATGTCTGAACTGGGGTGGCAGAGTGGGCTAAAGAACGGTGATGGATTAAGCCCAGATCTTTTGACTGGGTGTGAGTGTTTGATTGATTCAGATGCTCTGTCCATCACCACCCCCTTTTGTACCACAGACCGACCAATAAGAGCACAAGCAGGCACAAAAGAAGGAAGAGCACGCAAGAGCAATGAAACCTTCATAACGCCAAAAAACAGCAAGGCCCCCTTACTCCTACAGACCAAAGGGAACCCCGTGCAACGCACCCAAACACAACGGAAGGTCCCACAGGGAGGAGACAACTCAGGACAAGGGCGCAGAAGAGTCAGAGATGCGAAAGACGAACCTTCAAAGGCCCCACAGACACAAAAAGGAGACCAAGAAAAAGCTCCAAAGGCATCCCCCTGAACATGGAGGGCAGAAAGGCCAAGCCCAACCAACACTGACCCCCCAAAAAATATCCAGGACCCGATCAGGAGCCAAACCACAGTGCAGACCCCAAAAGCAAAGGAGACCCAATGCGCAGTGAAAGACAACAAGGCAGAGGGGCGCCTGCACAGTGGAATAAGACCCACAACACCAAATGAACAAACATTCAGGAACAGGGAACACCGCACAAGAGCCCACCCAGAAGGAACACAGATCGGAACACCGGAAGAGGAACCAGAGGGCCCAACAAAGGATATGAAAGGAACGGCAACGTCCAACCCGGACGCAACGCCTCCACCAACAACAGAGGAAAACCACGGGGTGAACAGAGGTGCCAGAACCGCATCAAAGACATGCGGGGAGGAACACAGGCTAAAGGGCAAACCAATATGAGAGGCCAAAAGGACAGGGGCATGGAGAGAAGTACCCCGCAAACCGAAGGAATCCAGAAACCCAATGAAGGATTAGAGGCAGGAACACCTGCAAGGACACCAACCGGAATCTGACGGGAACAAAACATCAATCCAACCAAGGCAGATCCCACACTGACATAGGCCTCCGTGAGACATCCCACCAGGAAGAGAACAAAGAATACACCCCGCCCCCGCTGATACACAGGTAGCGGAACAACAGCGCCCTATCAACAGGGCAGCGAACGCACCCAACAGTGCCACCAAACACAGAGTGACAGAGGGCAAGGGGTGACCCGAAACCGTCTGGGGAAGACAGCAGGAAAACAAGGAGAAAACCCGGCAACAGCACCAGGAGAGCCCAGTGGACCGTCACAGGCCACATCCAGCCGACCATAAAGAGAGACAGCCGACCTCTCACAGGACCCACACCCGGAGCAACCCATGGTAGTAGAAGAGGAGGAAGAGGCGGCAGGTATGGGGACCAGTCAGAGGAAGAGGCACCCCGTCCATGCACAAGACCACAAAGTCAGAGAAGACCGTCCATGACTAGCCTGAGCAAGTGCAGAATCACAGAGCAGAACAAGTGAGCACCAAAAGGCAAACACCATAAAGATAAATGCACAGAATCAAAACTCGCAGCGCAGTAAGGGCCCACCAAGACCAGAACCACAACAGGCGTCAGCTCTCAGCACCCGGTACCACCAGGTGGCCGCCCAACCAGGCACCAACCCGGTGCAACCGGCAAACTCCAAGAACAATCGAGAACAGGCGCGGAACAAGCCAGAACGGGCATAGGCCCAAGGAGTCAAAGGAAATGAAAGAAAGAAACTGCCCCCACCATCCCATCAGGGTGAGAGTGGGAAAACGACCACGCCTCAACAACAGAAGCAGAAAAACCAATGGAAAAGACCTGCAAGGGAGAAGGGTTCCTCAGAACAGGGGCAAAACAATTCCAACAATACCATTCCATCTAGTCTCCAAAACCCTCAATACAGATGAGGAGAGAGGCAACGATACTGGCTCCTTACGCCGAAATCGTGCAAAGAATGGAACGAATGTGCATAAGAAAATCACCAAGACCAGCCCCCCCCCCACAAAATGACCCATAAGACCCACATTCCCGCCCCAACAAGACAAGGGAGAAACCAGGGACACAACCGGCCATAGTAGAGGGAGGAACCCAGGCCACAACATCCAAAACGGCAGATACCGCAGAATGAAACAGTAGCCAGATCAAGGTAAGCGAAGGGGCCGCGTCCAGAGACCCAGAAGACCCTAGAGCGGCAGCAGAATCAAACTAAGCACCTGCCACTCAACAATGCACACAAAAAAAATTGGATGTATGTCAGTACAACGCGATCTTTTAGATCGCGGTACTTGACATCGCAGATTTTACAACGCAAGTCGTTACAACGACTTGCGTTGGAGGGCGCGGATTTAGGAATTTTATAATTTTATATTCCAACACCAGTCCCCGTAACAGTAGGGAAGGTGTTGGAATATAAAATTACAACATTCCTTATCCCACAGCGCCATCCAGCGCAAGTCGTAGTAACGACTTGCGTTGTAATAGCTGCGTGAAAAAGGTCATGCGGTGTAAACACCGCGTTGTAAACGACGTTTTCCCAAAAAATTACATGCAAAACACCCACGGTGAGCCAGAGCGCTGAAAAAGCGCATTGCAGCCAAGGAAACTGGGAAAAATAAATAAATAATTGCCGCAGGCCGGCCATCGGCACGCCCATAGCAAGGACGCCATATCCCATAAAGAAGGTACAGACAGACGGGCATTAAATGACTCAAACAAGACAACTCCGCAAAAATGCATAACAGGACCACACATCTATGTGATCCAGAAAACATGACGCAAAAAGAGTACATTCCCAGAAACCAAGCTGCCGGAACAGGGACACGAACCCCAGGACCTCAGAGTATAAGACGGATGTTCCACCGATATGCATCCAGACAGCACGAAGCCACGCCCCCTTCTAGCCGCCAAACGAGACCCCAGAGCGAAGCTGCTGGAGACGCGGAAGCTGACTACCACCAGGTATGAGGGAGAACGCGAGCAACCTAGCCCCACCCGGAGGCAGGCATTAAGCAAGAGATGCCGAGTCCGCTAAAGCAGGACTCGGCAACAAAGTAGACACACCAGGAGGCAGAAAAAGGAACATACGCCAAGTCCGCTAAGCAGGACCAGGCAGCACAAACAAGGGAGACACCACGAGGAAGGAGGAAGCCCGCGTGCGCAGCGCCAGTCCTCCCCGGGATACAGGTTAACAAGGAAGACACGCCTAGTCCAGTAACCAGGACCCGGCAGCAAAATCAAATCAACAGGAAGCAACATCATCCCAGACACGCACGTAAACTCCCAACGTCTGCAATAGCAGGACCGAGAACTCCCAGAAGTGCCAAACAAGAGGGGGGGAGAACACACGCAGATAGGAACACCAACTCCCCCGCCTCCCATGGAACGGGGTCCATGAGCCTGCTAAGCAATACTCGGAGGGGCAAATCCAGAGAGGCACAACAACACCCAAAAGTCCTCTAGAGCAGGACAAAGGAGAAAGCACAAAAGTGCCCAATAAGGGGGGGAACACTGTGAAACACTCATGTAGATAACAATAACCCCCCCTTATGGAAGGGGGCACAAGAGTCCGCTAAAGCAGGACCGCCGCCCCAAACTTACCTGAACAAACAGGAACATGAACAGCACTCGGAGTAGTGCAGAAACAAAAAAACAGGTCGTGGTGTGAATCTTGTATCCTTTTATGTGATTGCTGGTTGCTACTGGGGGCATGTTGGAGGGATAGGGAGACTAGTATGTTAACTTTTGCTGTGAGTTTCTGTGGAAGCAGGATGCTCATTAGTAATTACTGTGGCGAGGAAGACGGACGCGGAGGTAATGATGCATTGCTGGAGTGTGTCTGTCAACTGACGCAACTCCAGCAATGGGTTCATTAGACATGGGCGAGTCCAGTGAGAATGGCCCTGTGTCAGTCCTTACGCCTGCTTGAAGCAGGCATAAATATTTTATGCAGTCAAGTCGTAGAAGTGGCACAGTGAAATCTCATCGATTTTTTCACTGCACAACTTCTTGAGCCTTTTTTACGTGGAAACTCCCACCCGGCATACATATACCTGACACAGTTATAATGTAGCGCAGGCATTTACAAAGTGAAGCATCTGCTTAGATGACTAAACTTTGTAAATAGGGCACAGTATATGCGCATTGATTGCACCACTGAAAAGTGACGCAATGGCGGCGTAAGGCCTTCATGAATAAGGCCCCTAGTGCCCTACTCTGGACACACCTCATCTTTTGTTTGCATTTTTCAATGTTCCACAGAAAATATGTACTGTAGACATCAAACATTACATTTATTACCAATTTACATACCACAAAGCCTAGTGCACAGCAGTCCTTTATGAAATGCTTTCTGTACTTTTTCATTAAGAATCACAGGGTATTATTTGGAAATGGCAAAAGGCTTTGTCACTTTTCTAGCTCTGTTTGGATGGCACCCTGCTAATCCTATGCTATAAAACTGTCCTATAAAAAACAGACAAATGAGACCAGCAGATGTTGAGTGTTGGTTGTGTTGTAGAGGGCTCCACATAAAGGAGCTGCTCTCCACCTAAAACTTGGGAACTATACAGGGTTCCCTACTTCCTTTCGTGCATAATTTTACCTGGACTGGGGAGTATGCTTTCACATGAAAAGTTGGGACCCTGAAGCTTTAGGGATGTCTTTCCAAAATGACATTTGTCTTTGTTAAACCAGCCCTGCTCCTGGCCTCCCCTCCTAACTTTCTCCTTCCTCCTCTCTCTCTAAGCTCACTTTCCTCTTTCTCTCCTGTAAAGCACCAGCTGTACCTGCTGACTTATATAAAGCACCTTGAGAAATTGAAAAAGGTGTCAGCAGCGCCCCCTCTCTTCAAAACAGGCCTGTTAAGACTCCAACCCACCTGGGAAATGCCGGATAGAATAAATGTCGGCCCGGCCTTATGTGGAGGAAGTATCAGGTGGTGCTCAGAAAGTGATTCCTTGCAGAAGATCGAAGGGAATTATTTCTTTATCCTACCTATCAGTGTTTTGATTTACTTGTGATAACACTGAAATAGTTTGCTGCTAAATAAAAATATGAAATCTTGAATTTCAGTCCTACATACTGTTGCACATGGAATACACACAGAAGTAAAACACAGGAAACAAAAATTGGTGGACAAACAAAGGGCCTAGTAATGCACCAATATTTAGGCCTTTCTGTGTGTATAGATTGAAAACATTTGCTGTCTAAACACACTCACTCCGGCTCAGAAAGGGATTTAGATGATGACAAATTGCTCACTCCAAAGAGGTTGCCTTAAGCGAGGAAACAGGCTTTTTCTTTAACTTGATGATAACTGCAAATCACTGTGAGATGTGGACAACAGCAACAACAGAAAGTGTGTACAGAAGAGGTTTAGTGGCTTGCTGGTTCGTGTGCTGACAAAGAGCGAGGTTAAAACAGAAATGGAAAATGGGAAAATATAACTCAAGAACAGCAAATATATTCATCTTTGATGTGATGAAACGTAAACTCATAAACAAACAATAAAACATTAGCATGGATTCAAACGCTGTCTGCCGACAGCTGTGGTCAACGAGAGGTTTTTGCACAGAACAAACAGTAGTAAAGCAGGAGGTAGGAGTCTCCTACAATGTAAAGTGCCCATAAATTCTGATCGACCAACAAAACTGTCTCGCCTAACAGTGACAAACTTGCCCCAGAAAAGTCCAAACCAGGTCTCATAAACACAAGCTTGATTTTTATTGCTGTTCTAGTGTTTTACGAGCTTGTCTTCAGCCCGGAGAATCCTAAACGCTACAAGCTGTGGATAGAAAAGGTAGCAGCCTGTTGTTTTGTGCAACGTTAACTTCATTGCTAGGGCGCGCTATTCACCATGCCTCATCGCACTATTGGGAGACAGGAAAAGACAGCAAACAAGTAGGGTGCAGGACTTGGGTAGGCGGGGAGCCATGATGGAATGCTTATTCTGAAATGCTTCAACGGAATGTGAGCGTTTCATGGTTGTGTTCGCCTATTGAAAAATATGGCCGAGGGAGGCTCAAGCATCCTGTGATTCTGGGTAAATCACTTACAGCCTGATTCATCAAGCTAAATTGCACTCGCAAAGGGCAAGATTCTCAGAATCTTGCCTTTTGCGAGTGCAATTTTTGCATTTGGGATTCATCATCCCAAATGCAAAATTCGCTATTAAAGAATTCGCACATTTGCGAAGAATTGAATTTAAGGAATCTCTATTTGAGATTCCTTAAATGCAATTCATGAATCATTTTAAAATTGCGAAATTGCAATTTTGGGCCGCTATTTACCGAGAGGTCAGACCTCGTGGTAAATAGCAAAAACTTAGAAAAATGCATTTAAATGCATTTTTCTAAGTTGCATGTTACACACACACATGTCCTTTGGACATGTGTGTGCGCAACACCAATGTAGATTACATTTCAGGGGTGCTACAGGGTGTCCTTTGGACACCCCTGCACCCTTGAAATCGCATCCTTATTTGCGATTAGCTAATTGCTAATCGCAAATAAGGAATAACTCCCCATTCATTCCTATGGGCCTGTAGGCCCATAGGAATGCATGGGGAGTTATTCCTTATTTGCGATTAGCAATTAGCTAATCGCAAATAAGGAACATGTAGGAATCGCAATATTTTTTGCAATTCCTACATGAATCCCGTTTTGCAAGTCCTTAATAGCGATTCCTTATGAATCGCTATTAAAGACTCGCAAAACGGGTCTTTGATGAATCAGGCTGTTAATCTCCCCATGCTAAAAAAAAAATAAAAAATACATTTGCAATTGCTAAATATTGCATCACCAATTGCAACAAAAGTCTATAAATTGTAGGCCAAAAAAATGTGTATGTATTTTTGTAGCAATGGTGGCATGCTGCGCTTTAGATGAATATGTTTAAAAGTAAAGTGCGCCATACTGCAGTTGCTACAATAGTTAATTGTGCATTCGTTAACAATTGATGTGTGCACTGATGGCTGGTGGTGTGTGTGCCTGTAGAAATTGTGCACTGATGGCTGGTGGTGTGTGTGCCTGGTGGAAGTGTGCACTGCCGGCTGGTGGTATGTGTGCCTGGTGGAAGCATGCACTTACGGCTGGTGGTGTGTGCCTGGTGGAAGCGTGGACTGCCGGCTGGTGGTGTGTGTGCCTGGTGGAAGCGTGCACTGACGGCTGGTGGTGTGTGCCTGGTGGAAGCGTGCACTGACGGATGGTGGTGTTTGTGCCCGGTGAAAGCGTGCACTGACGGCTGGTGGTGTTTGTGCCCAGTGAAATCATGCACTGACGACTGATGGTGTCTGTGCCTGGTGTAAGTGTGCACTGATGGTGTGGTTGTGTGTGTGGTTGTGGTTGTGTGTGTGTGGTTGTGATTGTGTGTGTGTGGTTGTGTGTGTGTGGTTGTGTGTGTGTGTGTGTGGTGTGTGTGTGGTGTGTGTGGTTGTGTGCGTGGTTGTGTGTGTTGTGTGCGTGGTTGTGTGCGTGGTTGTGTGCATGGGTGTGTGGTTGTGTGCGTGGGTGTGTGCTTGTGTGCACAGTTGTGTGAGTGGTTGTGTGTGTGGTTGTGTGAGTGTGGTTGTGTGTGTGTGGTTGTGTGTGCTGTGTTTCTGGTTGTGTGCGGTTGTGTGTGGTTGTGTGTATATGTGGTTCTGTGTGTGTGGTTGTGTGTGTGTTTGTGTGTGTGGTTGTGTGTGTGTGGTTGTGTGTAGTTGTGTGTGTGTGGTTGGGTGTGGGTGTGTGGGTGTGGTTGTGTGTGGTTGTGTGTGAGTGTGGTTGTGTGTGTGTGGTTGTGTGTGTGTGGTTGTGTGTGTGTTTGGGTGGTTGTGTGTGTGGTTGTGTGTGTGCGTGTATGGTTTTGTGTGTGTGCTTGTGGTTGTGTGTGTGCTTGTGTGTGTGTGTGGTTGTGTGTGTGTGTTTGGTTGTGTGTGTGGTGTGTGTGTGGTTGTGTGTGTGGTTGTATGTGTTGTGTGTGTGGTTGTGTGTGTGGTAGTGGTTGTGTGTGTACTTGTGTGTGTGGTTGTGGTTGTGTGTGTGGTTGTGTGTGTGGCTGTGGTTGTGTGGGGTTGTGGTTGTGTGTGGTTGTGTGTGGTTGTGGTTGTGTGCGGTTGTGTGTGGTTGTGTGCGGTTGTGTGTGTTGTATTGTAATTACATTTATATAGCGCTTACTACCCCCGATGAGGCGTCAAATCGCTTTTTCGGCGGGTAGCACGCTACTCTGGGACCCATAGAGGATTAGTGTTGAATTAGTATAGTGAAACATGCAAGTACATTTTAAATGGTGGATAGGTTAGTGAGTTATTTGGATTTGGAATGATAGCAGAATGATAGAGGAGGAAACAAGCATTTGCA
Organism: Lissotriton helveticus; assembly: GCF_964261635.1. Classification (NCBI taxonomy): domain Eukaryota; kingdom Metazoa; phylum Chordata; class Amphibia; order Caudata; family Salamandridae; genus Lissotriton; species Lissotriton helveticus. Next base: position 748,045,438 of record NC_136069.1, on the reverse strand, counting down.
ATGCAATAGGTCTCGCATTAGGAAAGTTTGAGCTATTGGTCTTGTAAATGACAATTTTTTTATTTATGTGTTGGTTTTGAAAATAGCTAAATTAATAGCTTTGTCATTTACAATGCCAATAGTTATAACTTTTGCAAATGTGACACCTATAGCATTTGTAATGCAACATGTTTTATATTTACGTGACTTAGATGTATTGATATTACAAATAACAATGGCTTTTAATTTTTAAAAATAATTAATACTTAAATAAAAGTGATTGTAATTTATAATGGCAACAGCTTAAACTTTTGTAAATAACTTTTGTGAAGATTATGTTCAGTGTATTTTATTGTGACGAAAATCCAAGAACAGAAGTGAAATATTCACATCTTTTTGTGACATTTGTAATAAAGCTTGAAACATTGAGAGAACATATTTGAACCAGTTGTTGTTGAAGGGTTGCACAGATTGATGCTGTGATGGCGCGAAGTGATGTTGTGATGGCGACGAGTGATGCTGTGACGTTCAGTGATGCTGTGGTAGCGCATAGTGATGTCGTGGTGCCCATTAGTGAGTGATGCAGTGGTGGCCCTGAGTGATGCAGTGATGCTGTGGAGGCCCTGAGTGATGCTGTGGTGGCGCAGAATGATGCTGTGGTACCGCCTAGTGATGCTGTGGTGTTCCAGAGTGATGCTGTGGTGTTCCAGAGTGATGCTGTGGTGGTGCTGAGTGATGCTGTGTTGGTGCTGAGTGATGCTGTGGAGGTGCTGAGTGGTGTTGTGGTAGTGCTGAGTGATGCTGTGGTGGTGCTGAGTGATGCTGTGGTGGTGCTGAGTGATGATGTGGTGGCGCTGAGTGATGATGTGGTGGTGCTGAGTGGTGCTGTTGTGGTGCTGAGTGGTGCTGTGGTGGTGCTGAGTGGTGCTGTGGTGGTGCTGAGTGATAATGTGGTGGTGCTGAGTGATGCTGGGGTAGCGCTGAGCGATGTGGTGATGCTGAGTGGTGCTGTGGCGGTGCTGAGTGATGCTGGGGTGGCGCTGAGTGATGCTGTGGTGATGCTGAGTGGTGCTGTGGTGGTGCTGAGTGGTGCTGTGGTGGTGCTGAGTGGTGCTGTGGTAGTGCTGTGGTGGTGCTGAGTGATGCTGTGTGATGCTGTGGTAGTGCTGAGTGATGCTGTGGTGGTGCTGAGTGGTGCTGTGGTGGTGCTGAGTGATAATGTGGTGGTGCTGAGTGATAATGTGGTGGTGCTGGGTGATAATGTGGTGGTGCTGTGTGATAATGTGGTGGTGCTGAGTGGTGCTGTGGTGGTGCTGAGTGATGCTGGGGTGATGCTGAGTGGTGCTGTGGTGGTGCTGAGTGATGCTGTGGTGGTGCTGAGTGGTGCTGTGGTGGTGTTGAGTGATAATGTGGTGGTGCTGAGTGATGCTGTGGTGGTGCTGAGTGATGATGTGGTGGCGCTGAGTGATGCTGTGGTGGTGCTGAGTGGTGCTGTGGTGGTGCTTAAGAAGGAAGGGGTATGCAGTGAGCTTGAGCATGGCGATCAAAGCAGGCAGAGCGAGGGCTAGGAGGGTGAAATGAGGGTTGGACAGGGACAGAAAGGACTAAAGCGGGTGCAGTTAGAGCTGAGGCGTGCCAGTGCAGAGATCTGTCTAGAGGTCGCAGTGAAGGATTCAGTGAGTTCTGGAGGTGAGTGTGTTGCAGCTTGAGGCTTACTGAGTGCTGGAGAGTAAGCGTTGTTGCAGTGAGCACTGTAGTGACAGCTGGTAGAGGTAGGTGTCACAGTGAGGGTTTTATGAGTGGTGGAGTGGGAGCGTGTTGCAGGAAGGGTTGTAGTGAGTTGCGGAGTGGGAGTCTCATGCAGTGAGTGGTTTAGTGAGTGCAGGAGGCTGAGAGTGTTGCAGCGAGGGGTTAGAGAGTGCTGGAGCGGCAGGGTGTTGCAGTGATGGTTTTAGTGAGCACTGGTGTGGGAGTCTAGTGCAGCGAGGGTTGTAATGAGTGAAATTGCGTTTTAGTGAGGGTTCTAGTGTATGCTGGGTTCTAGTGTATGCTGGAGTGGGAGGATGTTGCAGTGAGGGTTGTAGTGAGGACATGAGTGGGAGTGTGCTGCAGTGAGGGAGTTAGTGAGTGGTAGGGCGTTGCAGTGAGGGCTCTAGTGAATGCTGGAGTAGGAGGACGCTGCAGTGAGGGCTGTAGTGAGGACTTGAGTGGGAGTGTGCTGCAGTGAGGGAGTTAGTGAGTGGTGGAGTGATAGGGCGTTGCAGTGAGGCTTCTAGTGAATGCTGGAGTGGGAGGATGTTGCAGTGAGGGCTGTGGTGAGGACTTGAGTGGGAGTGTGCTGCAGTGAGGTAGTTAGTGAGTGGTAGAGTGGTAGGGCGTTGCAGTGACGCGATAGAGAGTACTGGCGAGTTAGTGAGTCATAGTGAGGGCGTGACTGTGGCCTGACTTGACCACGATCGGTTGCACTCGAGCCTTGTAGCATTCAGTAATGTTCACTGCATAAACAGGTAAAACTTTGGGGCGAAATTGGTTTGTTGCTGTTTTTCTATAAAGCACCTTTCACCCCCCCAAAATGCCAATACAAATATTGCGGTCTGTAAATAGATCTGGAGGCGTGTCCCGATAGCACTCAATCTCCACAGATTTAAGTAACAAAGCCAGTGACAATGGGACGTAGGCTCTCATCCAAGCACAGCTGCAATGATAAAGGGGGGGAGCTAATCGGATGGAGACTAACATGAAAAGCAACGGAGAAGGAAGGAGGGGAGGCGAGAAGTGAGGAAAGCTAATCGGATGGAGACTAACCTGACAAAGCAACGGAGTAGGAAGGAGGGGGAGGCGAGAAGGGGGGAAGCTAATAGGATGGAGAATAACGTGAAAAGCAACGGAGTAGGAAGGAGGGGGAGGCGGGAAGGGGGAAGCTGTTAGGATGGAGACTAACGTGAAAAGCAACGGAGTAGGAAGGAGGGGGAGGCGGGATGGGGAAGCTAATCGGATGGAGACTAACCTGACAAAGCAACAGAGAAGGAACGAGGGGGAGGCGAGAAGGGGGGAAGCTAATATGATTGAGACTAACATGAAAAGCAACGGAGTAGGAAGGAGGGGGAGGCGGGAGGGGGGAAGCTAATCGGATGGAGACTAACGGGAAAAGCAACGGAGAAGGAAGGAGGGGGAGGCGGGAAGCTAATCGGATGGAGACTAACGTGAAAAACAAGAAAGTGGAGTGGGAGGATGTTGCAGTGAGGGCTGTGGTGAGAACTTGAGTGGAAGTGTGCTGCAGTGAGGGAGTTAGTGAGTGGTGGAGTGGTAGGGCGTTGCAGTGACGCGGTAGAAAGTACTGACGAGTTAGCGAGTCATAGTGAGGGCGTGACTGTGGACTTGACCACGATCGGTTGCACTCGAACCTTGTTGCATTAAGTAATGTTCACTGCATAACCAGGTAAAACTTTGGCGCGAAATTGGTTTGTTCCTGTTTTTCTATAAAGCACCTTTCACCCCCCCAAATGCCAATACAAATATTGCAGTCTGTAAATAGATCTGGAGGCGTGTCCAGATAGCACTCAATCTCCATAGATTTAAGTAACAAAGACAGTGACAATGAGACGTAGGCTCTCATCCAAGCACAGCAATGATAAAGGGGGGGAGCTAACCGGATGGAGACTAACATGAAAAGCAACGGAGAAGGAAGGAGGGGAGGCGAGAAGTGAGGAAAGCTAATCGGATGGAGACTAACCTGACAAAGCAACGGAGTAGAAAGGAGAGGGAGGCGAGAAGGGGGGAAGCTAATAGGATGGAGACTAACGTGAAAAGCAACGGAGTAGGAAGGAGGGGGAGGCAAGAAGGGGGAAGCTAATAGGATGGAGACTAACGGGAAAAGCAACGAAGAAGGAAGGAGGGGGAGGCGAGAAGGGAGGAAAGCTAATCGGATAGAGACTAACCTGACAAAGCAACGGAGTAGGAAGGAGGGGGAGGCGAGAAGGGGGGAAGCTAATAAGATGGAGACTAACGTGAAAAGCAACGGAGTAGGAAGGAGGGGGAGGCGAGAAGGGGGAAGCTAATAGGATGGAGACTAACGGTAAAAGCAACGGAGAAGGAAGGAGGGGGAGGCGAGAAGGGAGGAAAGCTAATCGGATGGAAACTAACCTGACAAAGCAACGGAGTAGGAAGGTGGGGGAGGCGAGAGGGTGGAAGCTAATAGAATGGAGACTAACGTGAAAAGCAACGGAGTAGGAAGGAGGGGGAGGCGGGAGGGGGGAAGCTAATCGGATGGAGACTAACCTGACAAAGCAACAGAGAAGGAAGGAGGGGGAGGCGAGAAGGGGGAAAGCTAATAGGATGGAGACTAACGTGAAAAGCAACGGAGTAGGAAGGAGGGGGAGGCGAGAAGGGGGGATGCTAATCGGATGGAGACTAACGGGAAAAGCAACGGAGAAGGAAGGAGGGGGAGGCGGGAAGCTAATCAGATGGAGACTAACGTGAAAAACCAAAAAGTGGCGTGGGAGGATGTTGCAGTGAGGGCTGTGGTGAGGACTTGAGTGGGAGTGTGCTGCAGTGAGGGAGTTAGTGAGTGGTGGAGTGGTAGGGCGTTGCAGTGATGCGATAGAGAGTACTGGCGAGTTAGTGAGTCATAGTGAGGGCGTGACTGTGGCCTGACTTGACCACGATAGGTTGCACTCGAGCCTTGTTGCATTCAGTAATGTTCACTGCATAAACAGGTAAAACTTTGGGGCGAAATTGGTTTGTTGCTGTTTTTCTATAAAGCACCTTTCACCCCCCCAAATGCCAATACAAATATTGCAGTCTGTAAATAGATCTGGAGGCGTGTCCCGATAGCACTCAATCTCCACAGATTTAAGTAACAAAGCCAGTGACAATGGGACGTAGGCTCTCATCCAAGCACAGCTGCAATGATAAAGGGGGTGAGCTAATCAGATGGAGACTAACATGAAAAGCAACGGAGAAGGAAGGAGGGGGATGCGAGAAGGGAGGAAAGCTAATCGGATGGAGACTAACCTGACAAAGCAACGGAGTAGGAAGGAGGGGGAGGCGAGAAGGGGGGAAGCTAATAGGATGGAGAATAACGTGAAAAGCAACGGAGTAGGGAGGAGGGGAGGCGGGAAGGGGGAAGCTAATAGGATGGAGACTAACGTGAAAAGCAACGGAGTAGGAAGGAGGGGGAGGCGGGATGGGGGAAGCTAATCAGATGGAGACTAACCTGACAAAGCAACAGAGAAGGAAGGAGGGGGAGGCGAGAAGGGGGGAAGCTAATATGATGGAGACTAACGTGAAAAGCAACGGAGTAGGAAGGAGGGGGAGGCGGGAGGGGGGAAGCTAATCGGATGGAGACTAACGGGAAAAGCATCGGAGAAGGAAGGAGGGGGAGGCGGGAAGCTAATCGGATGGAGACTAACGTGAAAAACAAGAAAGTGGAGTGGGAGGATGTTGCAGTGAGGGCTGTGGTGAGAACTTGAGTGGAAGTGTGCTGCAGTGAGGGAGTTAGTGAGTGGTGGAGTGGTAGGGCGTTGCAGTGACGCGGTAGAGAGTACTGACGAGTTAGTGAGTCATAGTGAGGGCGTGACTGTGGCCTGACTTGACCACAATCGGTTGCACTCGAGCCTTGTTGCATTCAGTAATGTTCACTGCATAACCAGGTAAAACATTGGGGCGAAATTGGTTTGCTCCTGTTTTTCTATAAAGCACCTTTCACCCCCCCAAATGCCAATACAAATATTGCAGTCTGTAAATAGATCTGGAGGCGTGTCCAGATAGCACTCAATATCCACAGATTCAAGTAACAAAGCCAGTGACAATGAGACGTAGGCTCTCATCCAAGCACAGCTGCAATGATAAAGGGGGGGAGCTAATCGGATGGAGACTAACATGAAAAGCAACGGAGAAGGAAGGAGGGGAGGCGAGAAGGGAGGAAAGCTAATCGGATGGAGACTAACGTGAAAAGCAACGGAGTAGGAAGGAGGGGGAGGCGGGAGGCGGGAAGCTAATCGAATGGAGACTAACGGGAAAAGCAACGGAGAAGGAAGGAGGGGGAGGCGGGAAGCTAATCGGATGGAGACTAACGTGAAAAACAAGAAAGTCTTGGGCGTAAAGCACCAAAAAAACAAGCATTGGCGCCGCGCGGCTGTAAAAGTGACGCCGCGCGGCAATAAAAAAAAAGCTCTTGGCATTGCTGTGGGGGGGGGGCGGGGCGTTGCTTCTACGAGACCTAAAAAAATGAGGAAGAAAGAATGTGAAGTCAGAGTGGTGCGGGGGAGAGCTCTTTGAAATGTGAAGCTCCTGGCGAGGGGGGGAGTAGTGAGCGGAACTCTTTGAAGCACGCACGGCCTCGCGGCCGTGAAAGAAGTGTGAACAAGCAACAAATGGCTTTCATGTGATGATGCGAGGCAGGCGGATAGAAGCGTGTTCACGAGACCACATGCACTTCTGGAAATCCGCCTTTTTCAGAGCTTAGTTCAGCTCTTAGTTTAGCTCTATAGTCTCGTCCTATTCATTCCTTGCGGAATGGAATAGGCGAGACCTAAAAAGGTTTCTATTTATATAGCGCTTGTTACCCCTGATGGGGCGTTGAAACATGCTATTCAGGAAGCCCATAAAGGATTAGTGGTGAATTAATATGGTGAAATATGAAAGCAATTTCAGTGGTGGATATTAGTCAGTTATTTGGAGTGAGAAGGGTAGCTGAGGGATAAAAGGGGAATAAAGGTTTGCATTCATATAGGACTTGTTACCCCTGATGGATTTTGAAGCTCTTTTCGGGCGAGTAGCACGCCACTCCGGAACTCATAAAGGATTAGTGTTGAAAATTAGTATAGTAAAATATGAAGTAATGTGAGTAGTGTATATGTTATTCAGTTATTTGGGTAGAGAAGGGTATGTGACGGGAAAGTGAAGGGAAAGAGGTTTGTATTTATATAGCTCTTGCTACCCCTGAAGGGGTTTTGAAGCGCAAGTAGCACGCTACTCTGGAACCCATCGGGATTAGTGCTGAATTAGTATGGCAAAACATGGGGGGATATGTTAGTCAGTTATTTGGATTGACAAGGGTTGGGGAGGGGTAGAAAAGAGGGAAGAGTTTAGAAAGGTTTGTTTTGGGGGATCAGTATAGTAAAAGAGGTGTAAGATGATGCAAGGAGGGGTAGAGTAGGAGAGAGTCTAGAAAGGGTTATTTTGGGGATCATAGTAGTGGTATGGGGTTAAATGAGAGAGTGGATGTAGAGGATATATTGAGAGAAGTATAGGATGAGAAATAGGGAAGTACATTGGAAATGCTAAATTAGAAGAAAGTGATAAATACATAAATCCATAAGTACATTGAAATTATATGGATGCATAATGGAGGTATGTATATTGGGCAGCATTTCTGGCCCTGGTCTGTCTTGAACAGGCTCAAACAGGCAACTGTGGTTGTGTGTGTGGTTGTGTGTGTTGTGTTTGTGTGTGTGGTTGTGTGTGTGTGTGGGTGGGTGGCTGTGTGTGTGATTGTGGTTGTGTGTGTGTGTGGTTGGTTGTGTGTGTTGTTGTGTGTGTGGTTGTGTGTGTGGTTGTGTGCGGTTGTGTGTGTGGTTATGTGTGTGTGGTTGTGTGTGGTTGTGTGTGCGTGTGGTTGTGTGTGTGTGGTTGTGTGTGGGTTTGTGTGTGTGTGGTTGTGTGTGTGGTTGTGGTTGTGTGTGTGGTTGTGTGTGGTTGTATGTGTGTGGTTGTGTGTGTGGTTGTGTGTGTGGTTGTGTGTGTTTGTGTGTGGTTTTGTGTGATTGTGTGTGTTTGTGTGTGGTTGTGTGTGTGGTTGTGTGTGTTTGTGGTTGTGTGTGTGTGGCTGTGTGTGTGGTTGTGGTTGTGTGTTTGTGGTTGTGTGTGTGGTTGTGGTTGTGTGTGTGGTTGTATGTGTTGTGTGTGTGGTTGTGTGTGTGGTAGTGGTTGTGTGTGTACTTGTGTGTGTGGTTGTGGTTGTGTGTGTGGTTGTGTGTGTGGCTGTGGTTGTGTGGGGTTGTGGTTGTGTGTGGTTGTGTGTGGTTGTGGTTGTGGTTGTGTGCGGTTGTGTGTGGTTGTGTGTGGTTGTGTGTGTTGTATTGTAATTACATTTATATAGCGCTTACTACCCCCGACGAGGCGTCAAATCGCTTTTTCGGCGGGTAGCACGCTACTCTGGGACCCATAGAGGATTAGTGTTGAATTAGTATAGTGAAACATGCAAGTACATTTTAAATGGTGGATAGGTTAGTGAGTTATTTGGATTTGGAATGATAGCAGAATGATAGAGGAGGAAACAAGCATTTGCAATGCAATAGGTCTCGCATTAGGAAAGTTTGAGCTATTGGTCTTGTAAATGACAATTTTTTTATTTATGTGTTGGTTTTGAAAATAGCTAAATTAATAGCTTTGTCATTTACAATGCCAATAGTTATAACTTTTGCAAATGTGACACCTATAGCATTTGTAATGCAACATGTTTTATATTTACGTGACTTAGATGTATTGATATTACAAATAACAATGGCTTTTAATTTTTTAAAATAATTAATACTTAAATAAAAGTGATTGTAATTTATAATGGCAACAGCTTAAACTTTTGTAAATAACTTTTGTGAAGATTATGTTCAGTGTATTTTATTGTGACGAAAATCCAAGAACAGAAGTTAAATATTCACATCTTTTTGTGACATTTGTAATAAAGCTTGAAACATTGAGAGAACATATTTGAACCAGTTGTTGTTGAAGGGTTGCACAGATTGATGCTGTGATGGCGCGAAGTGATGTTGTGATGGCGACGAGTGATGCTGTGACGTTCAGTGATGCTGTGGTAGCGCATAGTGATGTCGTGGTGCCCATTAGTGAGTGATGCAGTGGTGGCCCTGAGTGATGCAGTGATGCTGTGGAGGCCCTGAGTGATGCTGTGGTGGCGCAGAATGATGCTGTGGTACCGCCTAGTGATGCTGTGGTGTTCCAGATTGATGCTGTGGTGTTCCAGAGTGATGCTGTGGTGGTGCTGAGTGATGCTGTGTTGGTGCTGAGTGATGCTGTGGAGGTGCTGAGTGGTGTTGTGGTAGTGCTGAGTGATGCTGTGGTGGTGCTGAGTGATGATGTGGTGGCGCTGAGTGATGATGTGGTGGTGCTGAGTGGTGCTGTTGTGGTGCTGAGTGGTGCTGTGGTGGTGCTGAGTGGTGCTGTGGTGGTGCTGAGTGGTGCTGTGGTGGTGCTGAGTGATAATGTGGTGGTGCTGAGTGATGCTGGGGTAGCACTGAGCGATGTGGTGATGCTGAGTGGTGCTGTGGCGGTGCTGAGTGATGCTGGGGTGGCGCTGAGTGATGCTGTGGTGATGCTGAGTGGTGCTGTGGTGGTGCTGAGTGGTGCTGTGGTGGTGCTGAGTGATGCTGTGGTGGTGCTGGGTGATGCTGTGGTAGTGCTGAGTGATGCTGTGGTGGTGCTGAGTGGTGCTGTGGTGGTGCTGAGTGGTGCTGTGGTGGTGCTGTGGTGGTGCTGAGTGATGCTGTGTGATGCTGTGGTAGTGCTGAGTGATGCTGTGGTGGTGCTGAGTGGTGCTGTGGTGGTGCTGAGTGATAATGTGGTGGTGCTGAGTGATAATGTGGTGGTGCTGGGTGATAATGTGGTGGTGCTGTGTGATAATGTGGTGGTGCTGAGTGGTGCTGTGGTGGTGCTTAGTGATGCTGGGGTGATGCTGAGTGGTGCTGTGGTGGTGCTGAGTGATGCTGTGGTGGTGCTGAGTGGTGCTGTGGTGGTGTTGAGTGATAATGTGGTGGTGCTGAGTGATGCTGTGGTGGTGCTGAGTGATGATGTGGTGGCGCTGAGTGATGCTGTGGTGGTGCTGAGTGGTGCTGTGGTGGTGCTTAAGAAGGAAGGGGTATGCAGTGAGCTTGAGTATGGCGATCGAAGCAGGCAGAGCGAGGGTTAGGAGGGTGAAATGAGGGTTGGACAGGGACAGAAAGGACTAAAGCGGGTGCAGTTAGAGCTGAGGCGTGCCAGTGCAGAGATCTGTCTAGAGGTCGCAGTGAAGGATTCAGTGAGTTCTGGAGGTGAGTGTGTTGCAGCTTGAGGCTTACTGAGTGCTGGAGAGTAAGCGTTGTTGCAGTGAGCACTGTAGTGACAGCTGGTAGAGGTAGGTGTCACAGTGAGGGTTTTATGAGTGGTGGAGTGGGAGCGTGTTGCAGGAAGGGTTGTAGTGAGTTGCGGAGTGGGAGTCTCATGCAGTGAGTGGTTTAGTGAGTGCAGGAGGCTGAGAGTGTTGCAGCGAGGGGTTAGAGAGTGCTGGAGCGGCAGGGTGTTGCAGTGATGGTTTTAGTGAGCACTGGTGTGGGAGTCTAGTGCAGTGAGGGTTGTAATGAGTGAAATTGCGTTTTAGTGAGGGTTCTAGTGTATGCTGGGTTCTAGTGTATGCTGGAGTGGGAGGATGTTGCAGTGAGGGTTGTAGTGAGAACATGAGTGGGAGTGTGCTGCAGTGAGGGAGTTAGTGAGTGGTAGGGCGTTGCAGTGAGGGCTCTAGTGAATGCTGGAGTAGGAGGACGCTGCAGTGAGGGCTGTAGTGAGGACTTGAGTGGGAGTGTGCTGCAGTGAGGGAGTTAGTGAGTGGTGGAGTGATAGGGCGTTGCAGTGAGGCTTCTAGTGAATGCTGGAGTGGGAGGATGTTGCAGTGAGGGCTGTGGTGAGGACTTGAGTGGGAGTGTGCTGCAGTGAGGTAGTTAGTGAGTGGTAGAGTGGTAGGGCGTTGCAGTGACGCGATAGAGAGTACTGGCGAGTTAGTGAGTCATAGTGAGGGCGTGACTGTGGCCTGACTTGACCACGATCGGTTGCACTCGAGCCTTGTAGCATTCAGTAATGTTCACTGCATAAACAGGTAAAACTTTGGGGCGAAATTGGTTTGTTCCTGTTTTTCTATAAAGCACCTTTCACCCCCCAAAATGCCAATACAAATATTGCGGTCTGTAAATAGATCTGGAGGCGTGTCCCGATAGCACTCAATCTCCACAGATTTAAGTAACAAAGCCAGTGACAATGGGACGTAGGCTCTCATCCAAGCACAGCTGCAATGATAAAGGGGGGGAGCTAATCAGATGGAGACTAACATGAAAAGCAACGGAGAAGGAAGGAGGGGAGGCGAGAAGTGAGGAAAGCTAATCGGATGGAGACTAACCTGACAAAGCAACGGAGTAGGAAGGAGAGGGAGGCGAGAAGGGGGGAAGCTAATAGGATGGAGACTAACGTGAAAAGCAACCGAGTAGGAAGGAGGGGGAGGCAAGAAGGGGGGAAGCTAATAAGATGGAGACTAACGTGAAAAGCAACGGAGTAGGAAGGAGGGGGAGGCGAGAAGGGGGGAAGCTAATAGGATGGAGACTAACGGTAAAAGCAACGGAGAAGGAAGGAGGGGGAGGCGAGAAGGGAGGAAAGCTAATCGGATGGAAACTAACCTGACAAAGCAACGGAGTAGGAAGGTGGGGGAGGCGAGAGGGTGGAAGCTAATAGGATGGAGACTAACGTGAAAAGCAACGGAGTAGGAAGGAGGGGGAGGCGGGAGGGGGGGAGCTAATCGGATGGAGACTAACCTGACAAAGCAACAGAGAAGGAAGGAGGGGGAGGCGAGAAGGGGGAAAGCTAATAGGATGGAGACTAACGTGAAAAGCAACGGAGTAGGAAGGAGGGGGAGGCGAGAAGGGGGGATGCTAATCGGATGGAGACTAACGGGAAAAGCAACGGAGAAGGAAGGAGGGGGAGGCGGGAAGCTAATCAGATGGAGACTAACATGAAAAACAAAAAAGTGGCGTGGGAGGATGTTGCAGTGAGGGCTGTGGTGAGGACTTGAGTGGGAGTGTGCTGCAGTGAGGGAGTTAGTGAGTGGTGGAGTGGTAGGGCGTTGCAGTGACGCGATAGAGAGTACTGGCGAGTTAGTGAGTCATAGTGAGGGCGTGACTGTGGCCTGACTTGACCACGATAGGTTGCACTCGAGCTTTGTTGCATTCAGTAATGTTCACTGCATAAACAGGTTAAACTTTGGGGCGAAATTGGTTTGTTGCTGTTTTTCTATAAAGCACCTTTCACCCCCCCAAATGCCAATACAAATATTGCAGTCTGTAAATAGATCTGGAGGCGTGTCACGATAGCACTCAATCTCCACAGATTTAAGTAACAAAGCCAGTGACAATGGGACGTAGGCTCTCATCCAAGCACAGCTGCAATGATAAAGGGGGGGAGCTAATCAGATGGAGACTAACATGAAAAGCAACGGAGAAGGAAGGAGGGGGATGCGAGAAGGGAGGAAAGCTAATCGGATGGAGACTAACCTGACAAAGCAACGGAGTAGGAAGGAGGGGGAGGCGAGAAGGGGGGAAGCTAATAGGATGGAGAATAACGTGAAAAGCAACGGAGTAGGGAGGAGGGGGAGGCGGGAAGGGGGAAGCTAATAGGATGGAGACTAACGTGAAAAGCAACGGAGTAGGAAGGAAGGGGAGGCGGGATGGGGGAAGCTAATCGGATGGAGACTAACCTGACAAAGCAACAGAGAAGGAAGGAGGGGGAGGCGAGAAGGGGGAAGCTAATATGATGGAGACTAACGTGAAAAGCAACGGAGTAGGAAGGAGGGGGAGGCGGGAGGGGGGAAGCTAATCGGATGGAGACTAACGGGAAAAGCATCGGAGAAGGAAGGAGGGGGAGGCGGGAAGCTAATCGGATGGAGACTAACGTGAAAAACAAGAAAGTGGAGTGGGAGGATGTTGCAGTGAGGGCTGTGGTGAGAACTTGAGTGGAAGTGTGCTGCAGTGAGGGAGTTAGTGAGTGGTGGAGTGGTAGGGCGTTGCAGTGACGCGGTAGAGAGTACTGACGAGTTAGTGAGTCATAGTGAGGGCGTGACTGTGGCCTGACTTGACCACAATCGGTTGCACTCGAGCCCTGTTGCATTCAGTAATGTTCACTGCATAACCAGGTAAAACATTGGGGCGAAATTGGTTTGCTCCTGTTTTTCTATAAAGCACCTTTCACCCCCCAAATGCCAATACAAATATTGCAGTCTGTAAATAGATCTGGAGGCGTGTCCAGATAGCACTCAATATCCACAGATTTAAGTAACAAAGCCAGTGACAATGAGACGTAGGCTCTCATCCAAGCACAGCTGCAATGATAAAGGGGGGGAGCTAATCGGATGGAGACTAACATGAAAAGCAACGGAGAAGGAAGGAGGGGAGGCGAGAAGGGAGGAAAGCTAATCGGATGGAGACTAACGTGAAAAGCAACGGAGTAGGAAGGAGGGGGAGGCGGGAGGCGGGAAGCTAATCGAATGGAGACTAACGGGAAAATCAACGGAGAAGGAAGGAGGGAGAGGCGGGAAGCTAATCGGATGGAGACTAACGTGAAAAACAAGAAAGTCTTGGGCGTAAAGCACCAAAAAAACAAGCATTGGCGCCGCGCGGCTGTAAAAGTGACGCCGCGCGGCAATAAAAAAAAAGCTCTTGGCATTGCTGTGGGGGGGGGGGCGGGGCGTTGCTTCTACGAGACCTAAAAAAATGAGGAAGAAAGAATGTGAAGTCAGAGTGGGGCGGGGGAGAGCTCTTTGAAATGTGAAGCTCCTGGCGAGGGGGGGAGTAGTGAGCGGAACCCTTTGAAGCACGCACGGCCTCGCGGCCGTGAAAGAAGTGTGAACAAGCAACAAATGGCTTTCATGTGATGATGCGAGGCAGGCGGATAGAAGCGTGTTCACGAGACCACATGCACTTCTGGAAATCCGCCTTTTTCAGAGCTTAGTTCAGCTCTTAGTTTAGCTCTATAGTCTCGTCCTATTCATTCCTTGCGGAATGGAATAGGCGAGACCTAAAAAGGTTTCTATTTATATAGCGCTTGTTAACCCTGATGGGGCGTTGAAACATGCTATTCAGGAAGCCCATAAAGGATTAGTGGTGAATTAATATGGTGAAATATGAAAGCAATTTCAGTGGTGGATATTAGTCAGTTATTTGGAGTGAGAAGGGTAGCTGAGGGATAAAAGGGGAAGAAAGGTTTGCATTCATATAGGACTTGTTACCCCTGATGGATTTTGAAGCTCTTTTCGGGCGAGTAGCACGCCACTCCGGAACTCATAAAGGATTAGTGTTGAAAATTAGTATAGTAAAATATGAAGTAATGTGAGTAGTGTATATGTTATTCAGTTATTTGGGTAGAGAAGGGTATGTGACGGGAAAGTGAAGGGAAAGAGGTTTGTATTTATATAGCTCTTGCTACCCCTGAAGGGGTTTTGAAGCGCAAGTAGCACGCTACTCTGGAACCCATCGGGATTAGTGCTGAATTAGTATGGCAAAACATGGGGGGATATGTTAGTCAGTTATTTGGATTGACAAGGGTTGGGGAGGGGTAGAACAGAGGGAAGAGTTTAGAAAGGTTTGTTTTGGGGGATTAGTATAGTAAAAGAGGTGTAAGATGATGCAAGGAGGGGTAGAGTAGGAGAGAGTCTAGAAAGGGTTATTTTGGGGATCATAGTAGTGGTATGGGGTTAAATGAGAGAGTGGATGTAGAGGATATATTGAGAGAAGTATAGGATGAGAAATAGGGAAGTACATTGGAAATGCTAAATTAGAAGAAAGTGATAAATACATAGATCCATAAGTACATTGAAATTATATGGATGCATAATGGAGGTATGTATATTGGGCAGCATTTCTGGCCCTGGTCTGTCTTGAACAGGCTCAAACAGGCAACTGTGGTTGTGTGTGTGGTTGTGTGTGTTGTGTTTGTGTGTGTGGTTGTGTGTGTGTGGGTGGGTGGCTGTGTGTGTGATTGTGGTTGTGTGTGTGTGTGGTTGGTTGTGTGTGTTGTTGTGTGTGTGGTTGTGTGTGTGGTTGTGTGTGGTTGTGTGTGTGGTTATGTGTGTGTGGTTGTTTGTGGTTGTGTGTGCGTGTGGTTGTGTGTGTGTGGTTGTGTGTGTGGGTTTGTGTGTGCGTGGTTGTGTGTGTGGTTGTGGTTGTGGTTGTGTGTGGTTGTATGTGTGTGGTTGTGTGGGTGGTTGTGTGTGTGGTTGTGTGTGTTTGTGTGTGGTTTTGTGTGATTGTGTGGTTGTGTGTGTGGTTGTGTGTGTTTGTGGTTGTGTGTGTGTGGCTGTATGTGTGGTTGCGGTTGTGTGTTTGTGGTTGTGTGTGTGGTTGTGGTTGTGTGTGTGGTTGTGTGTGTTTTTGTGTGTGGTTGTGTGTGTGTGGTTGTGTGTGGTTGGGCATGGTTGGGTGTGTGCTTGTGTGTGTGGTTGTGCTCTGTGGGTCATCTCTGAAATATCCATTAACACCGAATGGAACTCATGTATTACTTTAGACACTCCATCCTGAGAAAATGCTGCAAAGCTTCGTTGGGGCAACGAGGCGCTATAAAGACTCACCTATACTCACGCGCACACACAACATTGGTGGAGACCTATTTAGATACTGGTAAGGGCTTAGGGTCTTCAGAATGATTAGACATTTCAAAATAATACATGGTTACTTGCTGAGAATATAAAACAAAAGTATTCTGCACATTGTAATTCCCTTAGACTGAGACCAGGCATGCTGAATGTATCACCATGCAGAGCGTGAGCCCTGGGATGTATATAAAGCACACATTGCCTGACGCTTCTATTTTTAAGACGTTAGCCATCCTTTAACAATACTCCCTACTATTTTTGACCCAGTTGCAGCCAGGGTGGAACCAGCAAAAGGGTCTGGAACATAGAGACGAAAGGCTCGTTCTTTTTGTGACAAAGATCTTTGTTTTTGGGCAGTGGCTACCACATGCTAACCAGTTATCATACGGCTTTATAAAATGAAAATATTGTATGCCACCCACTGGTGCCCTGCTGAAGGCTGTCCATGCAGAGTGGAGAGAGGATTCACCCAGTGCACGAGAACAAACAAATGTATAAAAGCAACTCCAGATTTCAGCACCTCTCTTTGTTCATAACTCTTTCCTCATAACGACCACTGCTGTAAGTCACTTTTAGAGATGTGTTTCATTTACATGCTGAGCACCACATAGACTACACCCAGAGACGAATCACAAAGGGAAACAGCTCCCCGTACTCCACCTGGCTGCACTATCATTCCCCATTGAATCCAGCCCCCTGCTGACTTTAAACAGCGCCCTATAGCTGTAGGGTCTGGGCATAAACATGTTTATGTTTTCGCATTTGCCCAGCGCGTGGGTTTTTATTTTGATTTATTTATTTATGTGTTTTTATATAGCGCGGACTTTACCCGAAGGCGTCAGCGCGCTTCACAATAGGAACAGTAATGATACACGAGGAGAAAATTATAAGTGAACAAATTACAAAAGCAGACGTTAAGTTACATGAGGTAAAAGTGACAATTGTGAGCAAACAAAGTACATGAGGTAGCAAACAGTGCATTACAGGAGGAAAAAGTGACAAGTGTGCAGGTTACAAGAGAAAACAAAATACAATTAGAGGTATAATACTGCAATATACACTAGACACTCAGGTACAAGAACAAACGTTACGTAGGCAATGGTGGCACTTGTGCAAGTATCAAAAGCAAACAAAATGTTAGAGGTAGCATACAGTGTGTTACAAGAGAAAAGTGGCGTGTGCATGTTACAAAAGAGCACCAAACACAGGTACAAGGATAATACTGCAATAAATGGCAAACACTCCAACCACAAGAACATACTGGGAAGGCACTTCCATAGTCATGGAGAATAGAATTTTCAGTAACCAGCCGCTGCCACCCCTAGCTGCATCCCGGGGATGCTGGACTCGGAGCTGGTGGAGAGGGTGCTGAGGCAGCGGAAGGGATCGGATAAGGTGGAAACTGTAAAGCACGTGCATGAATTAAAGCTGCGTCTTCTGAGCCCTCCAGAAAAAAAAATTCACAAAACAGAAGAAAGGGGAAAGAAAAAAATATGTGTAACTGAAAGCACACATGCAAGAGCACACACAAGCACGTGAGGATAAAAGAGATGAAAAGACACAACTCACCTTGACAGGGGGTGTTGGATGGGGTCAAAGAGGAGGAGGAAGTAGGTTTGATTTTAGCAGAGGTTGGTGGTGGTATTCTGGATACATCCGTTACAGTGGCACGTGATTTCTATATATATGACCAGATTTACTTTGTGATGAGGTTTATTTAAAATTATACATGACTTCTGGATTTGCTTAACAGTGAAAATTCGGACTTCGCACATATTCATGCGGGTGAGGAAAGAAGAAGACGAACTGAAGCTCAGCGTCCCTTAAATGGGCACCGTTCTGTTAAAATAAAAGTTGTGTGGCCGTGTTACGGCGGGGGAGGGGTGGAGGAGCGAGAGGAAAGACAGATTGTGCATGGTGATCGATTAAAGCTGACGAGAAGGTAGGGGAAGAGCGAGCAAAGGAGCCTGATGACAGCTGTGCACGCGCACGTTCTCGTGAATGCAGGCATTAAACCAGCTAAACCCTGTGGGTAGCATTTTGAAAACTCACTTACTATAGTTCGAGCAAGCAGCGCATGCGCTGCTTTAGGCTCGACCTAAAAAAGTAATGTGTTTGTCTGTAATAGAACTGGTGCTCATGTAAAACGCTTTGCTACCTTTGGGTCGAGTTTGCTTTAAATAAAACTACACACAAAAAAATGGCCGTCTGCCCATGCCTTGTGAAACGCTGCAGTACTTGCACCATGTGCACATCTGGGCACCAATAGATTGTGGGCATTTTCCAGTCAGGCATGGGCTCCCTTCTAGGGCTGTTAATTTTGCTTGAAGCAAAACCTGGAGTATAAGCCCCATCATTGCTCTTTTTAAGGCAAATGTGGCTGCCAAGCCATGCTTTTATTTGTGGGTTTTACATGCCACTTGTGCCGACAGTCGCACAACTTATTAGCAACATTGATTCTCCTTTTCATTTTCTGACTTGGGGCCTCACGCCACTTTTTGCACAACCCCAGAGGCAATTGCACACTTGGTAAATAGCTATAGCACAGGATGTAATATATATATCAGGTGTAAAATTATGGCTTCCTTCAATATTTTGGACCTTGAAATGAGAGCTAACATGACACTACACGTGTTTTTTTTCTCTTTTCTGAGATGGGGTATTTCCTGCATACGTTTCTCGAGGGAGGTAGATAAGAATTAGGTGTTCTGGCAACTCACAGAACTGGCATGTCACCAGAGCAACTGTGAGTAATTCATTTAGGCTGTGAAAGGCAGGAATTTGATGTATATGTCAGAAACAAAGAGAGTTAGGCAAAAAGGATAACGGAATTTCAGACGGTTCCGAATGCAGAATTGGGTTATGGGAAGGGCTAGGCAAGGCAGAGGCCATCTTGGGTCCTAAGAGTAATGTGAATAGCCCCACGAAAGATAAAAAGGTCTTTTCACATGTTCATCTATCATCATACAGCATGTAGCCTGGAAGTAATTGCAATGGGTGAATCGGATGGTGACCCTGGTTTGGGTCTATTAAGACCAGGAAGGTTCATAGACCAGGTACTCTACACCTGAAATAAGACCCATTTGTGTGGCTCTACTTTCAGCCATAGAATGGTATTGAAAAACACTGCACAGCCTCAGTACAAAGACATCACAAAACCTCTGTATACATTTAGCATTCCACAACTCACTTCTGAACCCTAAACCCACAAGCATGCTCAATGATCTTAATGCCCACACCACACCTCTGCATGTAATCCTAGCAGGTAATGGGCCAGCAATATTGCTGCAATTTTGTATTATTAGTGCTAGACCTACCATCAAAAGTGTCTCGTGGCAGACAACAATTGTGACCTTCTTATTACAGAGACTTAGGGGCATATTACCAACCAATAGAGATACATTTTGGGGCATATTACCAACAACTAGCGATAATTTTTGTCTCTAACTTGTTTAGAGACAAAAATTATCGCCGCACATCGGCGATTTTTATCGCAGATAAACCTTGCTATTAGCAAGGTTTATCGCAAATGCGATAAAAAACGGCCGCAATGCATGAATATCGCTGAAAAGTCAGCGATATTCATGCATTATCGAGCAAATGCTCTTAGCCATGTTATCCACCTCCCATTGGATAACATGGTGAAGAACTGCTCAGGGCAGGTGTTAGCTTTTGGAGATATTCGCGCTTAGCGCGAATATCTCCAAAAGTTGGTAATAGGAGATAGCGATGTTAGCGACTATTTCCAGTCGCTAACATCTTGGCACGCCCACTTTGCATGTCATTAGTGATAAATATCACTGACATGCAAAGCGGGGCCCAAGATGGTCGCTATCTCCTATTAGCTGTCACTAACTGGTGTTAGCGACAGCTTGGTAATAGGGAGATAATTTTATCTCCGCTTTCTTGGCTTTTAAAGCCAAAAAAGAGGAGATAAACCCCTTGATAATATGCCCCTTTGTCTCTAACTTATTTAGAGACAAAAATTATCGCCGCAAATCGGCGATTTTTATCGCAGATAAACCTTGCTATTAGCAAGGTTTATCGCAAATGCGATAAAAAACGGCCGCAATGCATGAATATCGCTGAAAAGTCAGCGATATTCATGCATTATCGAGCAAATGCTCTTAGCCATGTTATCCACCTCCCATTGGATAACATGGCTAAGAACTGCTCCTGGGCAAGTGTTAGCTTTTGGAGATATTCGCGCTTAGCGCGAATATCTCCAAAAGTTGGTAATAGGAGATAGCGATGTTAGCGACTGTTTTCAGTCGCTAACATCTTGGCACGCCCACTTTGCATGTCATTAGTGATAAATATCACTGACATGCAAAGCAGGGCCCAAGATGGTCACTATCTCCTATTAGCTGTCGCTAACTGGTGTTAGCGACAGCTTGGTAATAGGGAGATAATTTTATCTCCGCTTTCTTGGCTTTTAAAGCCAAAAAAGCGGATATAAAGCCCCTTAATAATATGCCCCTTAGTTCACAGTTACCTTTATCCCAGCATTTGGGCACATGATACTCCATTCTGCACCATCCCTCATGCTGAGATGTATTGGGCCTGGGATATAAGATTAGTTCTGATGTGATATATATCGTCGTCATATCTGGCATCCAACTGTCCAGCCCTTCCCCCAATGACACCTGTGCGACTATAGAGCTCCTCAAACAGTTATTTCAACAACACCATCCACAAACAACTATCCTACTACCACCCACTTCACCCATTCAAACTGTTCCTGGAACACACCTCTACCTAGCTATCAGAACGTTTCCTTCCACCTAAACACCTTCTAGTAGCTGGTGATTTCATCTTCAGGCTAGAGGAAAACTGTATCCCTTTCTTCAAAGAACTCCTGGACATACCTTAAAAGTTACAACAAAGAAATCCTATCGAAGAGCCCTTCACATATCGAAAGCCACAACCTCAATATCATCCTCCAACGTGGTTTACAAGTTTCTTGGTTTCCTTTTAAACACAATAGACAAAGGGACAATATTTTTGTAAACAATATGTAGGACTAAAGATTTGTGTTAGATTTTATTTTTATTATGTGTGTATATATATATATATATATATATATATTTCCCAAAAAGCCTCTCCTTTCAAGGATGCCACTCCGCACACAGGTAGGTTCACAGAACTTTATTTCTTCAGAAACTGCACAATACGTCTGTTTTAACCAACCCCAACGCGTTTCAAAGTTCACAAACTTCTTCCTCAGGGGCCAGCCACTGGTAAAACACGGAGTTACATCTATTGTTTTCCACTTTTTGCATGCTAATCTCGAGTGATGCATGCTGGGAGATGTAGCCAATTATTCCTCTCCATTAAGGTCCGTGTATTTTTACCAGCAATTTTGCAGCGTTTTAATGTTCCTTTACAGCCCTCCAGTGGGCTCCAGGCATAAGGTGCAGCTTCCCTCTTTCCACAGACTGTCTGCGCTGTTTTCACGGCCGCCAAAAGTTGCTGCCATGCAGACCTGCTTCCTCATTTTTTAGCAGGCGGTGCATCCTCCGCAGCTGAGACTGCCGCGATTAATGTTTCCCAAAAAGCCTCTCCTTTCAAGGACGCCACTCCGCACACAGGTAGGTTCACAGAACTTTATTTCTTCAGAAACTGCACAATACGTCTGTTTTAACCAACCCCAACGCGTTTCAAAGTTCACAAACTTCTTCCTCAGGGGGCAGCCACTGGTAAAACACGGAGTTGCCTGTGTATGAAGAGAGCCTCACTCGAAGATTAGGAATAGCCACATTTATTGATGGCGGAAACAGCATGAAGAGAAACCAGGTTTGCAGCAAATTAAAGTCATTTGAGATGTCATCAGTGATGTCACTGACCATGTCATGAACGATGTAATATATGACATCATCAGCAGTGGATTGCGGGTGCGCGAAATATAGTTAGTACAACTAACTATATAGGAGCAATTTCAATGTTTTTTTAAATGCTAATTCCTAACTATATAAAGCCTGAAACCTATGGTTTTTTCAGTGAATTTCAAAGGTTTTTTATATGCTAATTCCTAACTATATAAGGCCTGAAACCTATGGTTTTTTCAGTGAATTTGCAAGGTTTTTTAAATGCTAATTCCTAACTATATAAGGCCTGAAACCTATGGTTTTTTCAGTGAATTTGCAAGTTTTTTTTTTTAACCTATGGATTTTTCAGTGAATTTGCAAGGTTTTTTAAATGCTAATTCCTAACTATATAAGGCCTGAAACCTATGGTTTTTTCAGTGAATTTGCAAGGTTTTTTAAAAGCGAATTGCTAACTATATCAGTCGTGAAACCTATGGTTTATTTCAATAAATTTCAAAGGTTTTCTAAATGCTAATTCTATTAGCGGATAACGTTTAAATATGTTAATATCCTTGTGGGACCACCTGAGCAGCCCTAGGGGGTCAGGGTGTTTCTACCCTGCCCCCTTTTTGCATTCTACACGTTTGTTTTTCTGCTTTTTTTGTGCCTCGGTCTACCTGGTTTTTTCAGTGAATTTCAAAGGTTTTTAAAATGCTAATTCCTAACTATAACGTGTGTAAAACCTATGGTTTTTTCAGTGAATATATATAAATATATATATATATATATATATATATATATATATATATATATATATATATATATATATATATATATATATATATATATATTCTATATACATATTAATTAAAACCAGTTTTATTGAAGTGTTAATTAAAACTAAAAATACACTGCGCAATTTCTATAAGATTCAACAGTAAATTTCGAGAAGTGAATGAGCCATGGCAATCAGAGATAAATATTATCCATATACAGGCTGCGTAACATATAGGCAGAAGGGCTGGATACAGTCATATGAGGAGCCGTAAGAACGATCATGAAGGGTAACAACACGGAGTTCATAGCGCTTCGAAAGGTATTCAAACTAGTTTCCATACTCTAGTCCATCGTGTAATAACTAAAAGAAATGTACAGAAAGAGAAAGGAGAGAAGCGCTTAAAGCGAAAACAAGAAGTGAAAGAAGAGGTAGAGGCAGGGCTTTAAGTGGCCCGGGTCCTGCCAGTTCTCAGCAGTTCTTAAAAGTACGTCCTGAGACGGGTCCCTATCGGGCTCTCCATTTTTGCCTTCACCCTATTGGTGAAAGAAAATAAGCATTTACAATGCAATGGTCTCGGAATTATTAAAGGTAGAGCTATTGGCATTGCTCATGACATTTTTTTTTTTTAAATCTTGAATAAATGGCATTGTCATTAACATTGCCAATAGCGTAATTGTTAAATAAATGTCATTGTCATTTACAATGCCAATAGGTTAATCGCTCGCAAATTCATGACCTATTGCATTTACACCTACATAGAGCCACACACACACAAAGCCACCCACACACACATACAGAGCCACCCACAAAGCCCCACTCACACACACACACAGAGCCCCACACACACACAGAGCCCCACACACACACACCCACAGAGTCCCACACCCACAGAGCCCCCCCCCCCACACACACACACACACAGAGCCCACACACACACAGAGCCCACACACACACGGAGCCCACACACACACAAAGCCACACACACACACACACACACAGAGCAACACACACACAGAGCCACACACACACAGAGCCACACACACAGAGAGCCACATACACACACAGGAGAGCAAGCACAGCGTGGGGGCAGGGAAGCAAGCACAGCCAGGGAAGCAAGCAGAGCCAGGGAAGCAAGCACAGCCAGGGGGCAGGGGAGCAAGCACAGCCAGGGGAACAAGCACAGCCAGCGGGCAGGGAAGCAAGCACAGCCAGGGGGCAGGGAAGCAAGCACAGCCAGGGGGCAGGGGAGCAAGCACAGCCAGGGGGCAGGGGATCAAGCACAGCCAGGGGGCAGGGGAGCAAGCACAGCCAGGGGAGCAAGCACAGCCAGGGGGGCAGGGAAGCCAGCACAGCCAGGGGGCAAGGAAGCAAGCACAGGCAGGGGGCAGGGAAGCAAGCACAGCCAGGGGGCAGGGAATCTGAGGTCGGAGGGGGAGAGAAGGGAACATTTATGTGAATATTTCTGTGAATTACCTAAAACTTCTAACTCAAAGTTCTTCTATTCGTCCTCCACTCTCTCTGCACCCCAACACTACTGCACCCCGCTTTACTCATTTTACAGGATTAGAGGAGACTCCTAGATAACACCGCACATATTCAACGCCGCCGAGCCCAGGCCCGGCAAGAAGGTGAGCTCCGCCTAACTGTAAAACACTTCAGGCTGGCAGGAAAGACCTAATCAGAACCCCATGTGGAGGCGAGGCCTGGCCACATCCGCAGTCATTTCATTCTGACAACGGCACATGTGGTACAAACAGAACATTCATTCTTATGTTAATCTTGAAAGAAGTGAAGGATTGCATTGCCCTGGACATGCACGTACGCACACCCACAGGCACACACACTCACGCACAAATGCTTTTACATACACAGGCAAACACACACACAGAGGCAAACACACAGATGCGCACACACGCCCAGGCACGCTCGCACACACATAGAGATGCACACACATAGATGCGCACACACGACCAGGCACGCACACACACAGATGCACACACTGATATGTACACGCGCCCAGGCACGCACCCACACAGATGCGCAAACATACACGGGCACACACAGGCACGCACACACATACACACAGGCACACACACAGACATGCATTCACATACAAAGGCAACCACACACAGGCATGTACACATACACGGATGCACACACACGCCCAGGCACGCTCACACAGACACACACGCGCACACACACACACACACACATTCATGTTTCCATCTGCGAGGCTGGGAGAAAGAGTTAATTCCAAACTCCCTGAGTGTTCACATCTATGGATCTTATGGCCATCATTCACAGACGTAGTCGTCTGCTGCATTGAGGCGGGTGTCAGCACGGCACACGTACGGGGTCTCTGTAGGTCTAACCCCAATAGCCGGTGAGGAGGAGCAAAATCGTAAGGGCACCGCTTCAGGGGTCTCTCTACCACTGCTTCAATTTCCAAGCAGGTCTCCGGCTAAGGGGCGGCAACAACCGAACAGGACCCCGGGGTAGATGTGGCCCCTTGGGCCCCGCTTCAGGTAGGCTTATGATGGGTCTCTGACGCACAGCAGGGCAGATGGTCGCTGTGCTGTGGGTAAACTCCCCAATGTGGCCTCCAAAGTACTCCCACGCTGTCGCTGTGCGCGTTTGGTAGGTGTCGGTGGGGGACCGCTGTGTACAGACCCCGGGGCCGCTGTGTAGTAACTCCGCTCTCAGTTGTGGGCCCTCCCGGCCACACCGCAACTGCGTCGGCGGAGCGCGGCCCGTGGGCCCAGCCGGGCCCGATGCCGGGGGCTCGAGTGTGCCCCCGAGCCTTCTGCCTTCACCAGCCCCGCATCGTTCTCCTCACCTCCACTGGAGTCTCGGGGGCCGCCGCTCCACCGGTTCTCCTAGGGGCCGCCAAAGGGCACGCGCAGTGCTGGTTCCGACCCTGGTGCACCGAAGGGTCTCTGCCGCAGCTCCTGTATAGGCCCGGAGCTGCTCCCGGCCGGTTCTGCCTCAGTTTCGCGATGGCCGTCTCTTGCTCCGGCCCTCCTAGGGGTCGCCACGTGTGACGCCGATCTCCTTCCCAGAACTCGTCCGACTACCTTCGTGCTGGAGCAGCCAGCCGCAGGAGCCCTGGCCCGGCCCCCCGCCCACAGCCAATGGTCGGAGGAGGAAGAGGAGGGAACGGGAAGAAGGTGGCAAAGGCAAACAACGGGCCTTATAGGGATTCTGGCAGCCGCAGAGTCTGTGCACACACGGGGGCTCAATTGCCTCTTTCACGGGGGGCGCGCAGCACAGAGGTGGTTCTGTGGTCGGGGGGTGGGGGCCAATACACGCGGCAGCAATAAAAACGCAAAATGGCGGCCGCAAACATCCGAACAATTTCGGATTCGGGGGCGTGTTTTGGCGTCCTGAGTGACGGATGACGTCACAGGTGGAAAGAACGCCAAAAACACGCCCCCGAATCCGAAAGAGACGGGGCTTTATTGGAGTGACGCCTGTCTCCTCCAATGGCTGGCCTCCATTTAGGAAGCCAGCCAATGGAGGAGAGAGGAGGAGAGAGGCGGGTTCAAGCCCCCATACTCCAAATCATTAAATCTCCGACCGGACACTGCGCAAGCACAGCCTTTAGGTCCTCAACCTAAAAAACTTACCTGCAGTAGTACCACCCTTCACTGCTTTTTATGTAACTTCAAAGAGACTCTTGTTTTCACTTTTACATAGCACATACTTGAAATAAGATAATGGTGTGCTTTACATAAGCACCAGTTGCATTACACAATGACATATTCATTTTTTGGATCACATGCTGTTGAGCCAACGTCAGGTTCGAACCTGCTCTTTCAGCTCGAAAGTCGGCAGCTTCAAACTCACCCATAAGAACTGAAGCATTTTCGATATTCTATACAACTAAGTCATAGTTGTTGCTTATTTCTGCTATGCAACTTACAACCATTGACAAAGCCAATAGGGCTGGCATCTTGAAGGTGTAATGTTACTTGTAGTATTATATATCTGGAAGATTCTGGATGTATGGACAGAAGCAGCAAAATGTCAGTCGGATGACACGATAAGCTAAGTACAGATTTTTAGCTTGTGTTTTAAGCCACGCCCATAATTACAGCGGCCACTCCCCTACAAGAGACCCCCCAGTTTTTTCATCCCACATAAAGCCCTGGGTAGAGGGGAAGGGGGAAGGGTAAGAAAATGGACCGGTTTAGGTGGATCGGCAGATCCAATGGTGAAAGCACAATAAATGTGGTCAAATTCATCAGGGAATCAACCTTCGTAGTAACTGTAAATTGGAACACCCACAGTGTGGTTTGTATTCCTGTAACTATACCTCAAAAGAATACCATAGGGGGCGTGGCCAAGATGGCGGCTTGAACAGACGTGGATCGAGAGGCTCCCCGGCCCTAAGCCCCAATATCACGTTATCTCTAGCTGCCACCCCCTGTGCACCTGCCCAAATCAAGCTCGAACCTCTCTGCTTCCTTGGAGCACTACCGGTCGGGTCTTTCTGGGCTATTGATCGCCTGTGCCCCCGCTTTCCCAGCCGCCGGAGAGGACAGCGCAATGGCGACGAAGGTTTGAGCCCTTCCGCCGCGCGGTCGCACTGCAGTGGCTGCACGCACCGGACCGGAGTGCCGTGGGAGCGCATACCGGAACACAGAGAGGCGAACTCGGTGGCCGAGTGTGACAGCCGGGAGTAACAGTGCGCCCCGACCCCCTCCGGACACAGCGCGTCCCGCCGGAGGACCCCTGGCAAATCCAGGCCCCGGCGTGGGCCTACCAGACTGCCGAGCGGGACCGGCCCCGGCGGACCTACAGCGCCCATACCCTGCACGTACCAACCCTGCTCCGTTTGGGGACCGCGGGCCAGAACTTTGTGAGCCGACGAACACTGGCGGCCCACGGCTTCCGCTGCTGACGAGACCGGTGCACTGGCGAAGAAGGTTAGAGCCCTTCCGCCGTGCGCCTACGCCTCGGCGGCTGCGGGCGAAGACCGGATTGCCAGGCCTGCGGGCGGCTGCCCACGGAGGGGCGCCCAGAGCATCCAGCGGCGGAGTACCTGAGGGGTCGGTGCTCCTGGCCTTTTCCGGGCGGACCGTGCCCCGCCAGCAGCCGACCAACGTATCCAGGCCCCGGCGTGGGCCCCCAGACGCATAACCGCGCCTTCTCTCAGCGGGCCTACGGAACCTAGGGCTGCGCGGGGCACCGGCCTCCGGTCCTGCGCACTCCTGCTGGTCTTCCCCCACCTCACCGGCGGCCTCTGAGGGAGACGCGCCGGGATTGGCGACTCCGCCCCTTCGGGGCCTCAAGCACTCCGGCGGAAGCCCCTTGGACAATTTAGGCCCCGGCGTGGGCCTACCGGGTGGTGGCACAGGGCCAGCCCCGCTTCCCACACAGAGCCATACAACGGGCGGGACGTCGGTCACCCGCCCCCCACAACTCACCGGAAGCCCCCTCGCACCTCCGATCTCCAGCGGGGGGATCCCGCCTGTGCTGGGGCCTACTCACCCCGGCCCCTCCGAGACCTGCGAGCCCCACCGGAGGCCTCCAGCCACTTTGCGCCCCGGCGTGGGCCTGCTGGGTGATCGGAGAGATCTCCGTCCACCGCGCCACCCACAGTGGGCATCTTACTAAGCGGCATCAGTCCGCCGCCGGGGGGGCCCCAGAGCCTCCCCACCCCCTGCCTGCCGGCGGGGAGACGCATCGGCGACGTGGGAAGCCACCCAGCTGCACAGCCCCGCATTGATAACGGTCCCTGGACGGGGGGCATAAGGTGAGCGGCGCCCTGCGACCTGGACTACCGAGCACTCTCCCCCCCCCAGGTCCCTGCACTCCCTGTTGGGTGGCCCTCAACTGCTGCGGTCAGTGACACAGCCCTGCTGGACGCTATCCTGGGCCCTCGTTCGCCAGAGCCGTCAATTCCGGCTTCCTCCCTGTTGCCTGCTGTCTACCGTCCACCGGGTCCCCCGCTCAGTCACTGGGGCCGTCTGCGGACCTCTCCGCGACATCCAGTCCACGAGATCTTCCTCCAGCTACTGCCGGGGCGCTGCTCTCCTGCCTGGCGCCTAAGCACTCTTCCTAGGCCCGCGTTGATCTTCCTCCATTAAGCATAACCTTGCTCGGCGCGGCACGGTGGCCCCAGCCTCACTAATCTGGTCACCTCTACCCTCACTACCTCACTAGCCACTACGCACTCTGAGTGCCGCCCTTGCAGCGCCCCACGAAAGACTCTTCCTCCAGATCGCCGCCCCCGGAACGGCTTGCGGAGCTTCTTCTTGGGTCGCCGATCCTTGACCCTTCGCATGGCCCAGGGCCGGCTCTGAATCGTCCGCTACCCCTCACGGTTAGTTTCGCCTACGTTGCTGGGCGATCACTCGACAGCCCCCAACGACACCCGTCGGCTGGCCCATCGCCCTGTTCTGGACATCATGACGCACTCTAATCGCAAGGGGACCCGGAATGTTGTGGAACTCATGCATAAAGCGGCGTCGAAAGGAGACAAGACCCAGCCACAGTCGTCCCCGAAACCCCCTGCAAGCCCTCAGACGCCGGACGAAGACTCCGCTCCAATCACGAAAGCCTTCCTGGCCTCCCTCTTCAACACGCTGCGAGAGGACTTCCAGACTCTGAAACAGGACTTGGCTGGGGAACAACGCGAACTCCGTCGTGACATCGATGGCCTGGGAGAGCGGGTTGCCTCTCTGGAGGACGCTGATCAGTCCCGCAGTGGGGAGGTGGAGAGGCTCCAGCAGGAAATCCTGCGACTTCAGGATCAACAGGTGGATTTACAGTCGCACTCTGAAGACTTGGAGAACCGCTCCAGGCGGAATAACATACGGGTCAGGGGTGTTCCGTTGAAGGCTGAAAAGGACAATGTGACCAACTACCTTCAAGACCTATTCAGAGACATCCTGTGAGAGCCGAGCGACTTTGAAATTCGAATCGACAGGGCGCACAGGGTGGGCATGGCACGCAGAGCACCTGCACCACCTCCGGACATTCTGGCGTTCCTCCCGGACTTCCCCCTGAAGGAACGCATCCTTAGAGAGGCCAGGAAAGCACAGTCCATCAGATTTCGCGATGACCCTGTAGCCCTTTTTCAGGATCTCTCTAACATCACCCTACAAAAGCGTAAATCTTTCAGGCCTGCGACGAACTTCCTGCGGGATGCCGGGATACCCTACTCCTGGGGCCACCCGTTCCGTCTGATCTTTAAATGGAACGGCTCCCTTCATCAGCTTAGGTCACTCCGCGACACCTGTTCCCTACTTGGGATCGATATGCCGGAAAGTTCAACCTCCAGAGACGCCTCTCCGTCCCGGTCGCAAGAGGACTCGTCTCGCCCTACAAGAGACGGCTGGCAGACGGTTCGCAGGAGGAGAACACCGAGGACCATCCCGAAACCTGACCCGATTACGGTCGCCCAGGAACGGGAAGCTGCAGTACAGGGAGTGGCAGATAACACAGCACCCGACCTGTAGAACATTGACCTAGTGAACCTTGACCAATTTGGGGGTGTTCTCTCACTCGCACATGGCTTAACTGGGGTCTGGGCCGGGGAGCCGCCAACTAGGCTGCAACCATGGTACCCCTTTCTTTGACTTTCTACGGACCTGTGCCCTGCACGACTAGGCCCGAGACTTTTACCGGTTTCTGTTGGGGGGACTGTTCTGGGAGGGGGCGGGGAATTTGGGGGCTGGGGGTTCAGTACTTGAGGGGGGTTGGGTTGGTCCACTCTGTTGGGGTTAGGGTGGCCACAGGGGGAGGGGACTGTTGGGGGGGACCAGTACGCCATGGGATCTTCACACACACCAGGGATTGCCCACATTTTCCACCATTGCGCAGCGTCTTGCACTACTGAGCTCGTTCGCCCCCACGTGCCCCGGCGATGGCTGACACTCTCAAAATCCTGTCTCTTAACGTCAAGGGACTCAACAACCCGATTAAGCGCAGGGCTATCATCTCCTACCTAGAGAACTCTGAAGCCGACGTCTGCCTGCTGCAAGAAACCCACCTCTTGGCTAAGGACTGGCACCGGCTGCGCTCCCGCGCTTTCCCACAGCAATTCTTCTCCTCTCTCCCATCAAAGAAAGCTGGGGTGGCTATACTCATATCACGGCGCTTCAAAGGCAAGGTAGGGGCCAAAATAGGGGAAATTAAGGGACGCCTTCTAGCCCACGCTTTCCAGATAGGCAACACCACTTACGCGATAGGCTCCATCTACTCCCCCAATACAGGTCAGGAACCTTTCTTGCTATCCGCAATCTCAGAAACGCTTCAAGCACCTCACACCCACATGCTCCTAGGGGGGGGGACCTTAACCTCGTCATGGATACAGTCAAGGATAGATCGGGGCGCCGTTACGGAGACACAGGGGCGATTTCGCAGAAGGGCATCACTTGGCTGCATGATAGAGACATCTCGGACCTTTGGAGACACGCACACCCACTTACAACGCAGTACACATTCTACTCACACGTGCACCACACTTATGCACGCATAGACCACTTCATGGGCTCATCGACCCTCATTCCCCACATCGCCACAGTGTCAATTGTCCCGGCAGCCCTCTCTGACCATAAAGCAGTGGAACTGACGCTTAATGTGCCCAGTTTGCCGCGCACTCCGGGGTCGTGGAGGCTTAACGAAACCCTCTTACAGAAGCCGGCGGTAGCCCGCCAACTTCATAAATGCATCTCAGACTACTTGGCCACCAACGACTCCCCCGATGTGTCGGTGTCGTCCTTATGGGGAGCCTTGAAGGCTGTCGTTAGGGGGGAGCTGATAGCAATATCAGCTGCAGACGCCAAACTTCGCAAAGAAAAGAGGAGCGACCTCTCCGACAAAGTCACGGAGCTGGAGAGAGTTCACAGCCGCACTGGTGCCCAGAGAATTTGCCGCCAACTTAAGGCTGCCCGGGCTCAGTTGGCTAGCCTCGACACTGACAGGGCAGAATTTGATGCTCTTCGCCTCCGTCACACGTACTACGTGGGGGGCAACCGCACTGGCCGGCTCCTGGCCAGCGCCTTGAAAGCCAAACTCCAACGCTCCAAAATCACGACGCTACTGGACGACGCCGGCGATGCAGTCACTGAGGACGCACAGATCGCCTCGGCCTTTCGCTCCTTCTACGCCTCTCTATATAGCGCGGATAAGGCATCGCCAACAGCCATTGACACCTACTTGCAATCGGCCGATATTACGCCGTTATGTTCGGCGAGCGTGGAAGCCCTTGATGCCCCCATTCGCCCCGACGAGATCCTCGCTGCCATTGCACGCCTCCGTCCGCTTAAATCCCCGGGCCCTGACGGCTTCTCGTCGGGCTTTTATAAATCCTTTGGCCATGTCCTGGCGCCTATCCTCGCCAGGCTATTTAATTCCTTTGAAGGGCCGAGTTCCATCCCGCCCGATATGCTTGCAGCCGACATTGTGGTCCTGCCTAAGCCGGGCAAACCCCCAACGCACTGCTCCGCGTTCCGCCCCATCTCCTTACTCAATCTAGATCTGAAGCTGCTCACGGGGGTACTGGCGGCTCGCCTAGGTCCCTGCCTCCCGGGCATCCTCGAACCGGACCAATCGGGCTTTGTCCCGAACCGCCAGTGCAGCGACAACACCAAAAGACTCCTGCACCTCGTGGACAAAGCTCACTTTCAGGTCTCAGACTCTGCCCTATTAGCCATCGATGCGGAGAAGGCTTTCTACCGTGTCGACTGGACCTATTTACAAGCTGTGCTGCGGCGCTACCACCTGGGCGACCGGTTTCAGGCCTGGATCGCGAGCTGCTACCACCGTCCCTTGGCACGTGTCCGACTGGGTGGCCTCAAGTCCGACCCCTTCGAGATACAGAGAGGAACCCGCCAGGGGTGTCCCCTCTCACCCCTCCTATTTGCTCTATACGTGGAGCCCTTAGCGCAGAAGATCCGTGATAATCCTCACATTACAGGAATGTCTTTCGGCAACGAACCCCACGTGGTGGGACTGTATGCGGACGACATAATCGCCGCTTTGGACCGCCCATCTAGCTCCATACCGGCGCTTCTGGCGGAGCTGGAACAATTCGGCGCGGTCTCAGGTTTCAAGGTTAACCAGGGGAAGTCCCTGATACTGCGCCTTGGCAGCCATGCTCTTCCTAATAACCCACCACCCACCTTCAGATGCCAATTGCGGTCCACCACTCAGCTGCCATACCTGGGGATTACCCTGACCTCCTCCACGGTCTCGACGGTCAATCACAACTACTCTACTTTATCATCCCAGATCCGGGCCGATCTCGCGCGTTGGTCAAAGCAACCCCTCTCCTTACTTGGCAGGATCGCGGCGGTAAAGATGTCGATCCTACCCAAAATATTATACATCTTTCAGACCCTCCCGGTATCGCCGCCAACGGGAATTCTAGCTGACCTCCAACATGATCTTCACCAATTTGTGTGGGAGAAGAAACGCGCCAGGCTACATCAACGAGTAGCGCACAGGACTATCGACGAGGGCGGCCTCGGGATCCCAAACTTGTTGCAATACTTCCAGGCCTCGCAAGTTCGATATCTAGTGGAGTGGTATCGACCCGAATCAGAGAAGAGATGGCTCTTTCAGGACAGGGCCATGGCACAGACCTCCCTGTGGAAGATACCGTTTCTTGCTCGCCAGCACAGGCCGCGTTATCTCCTCCGCTCCCCTATTACTCGGACCACCATGGCAGCCTGGGACATGGTAACGGTCAAACGGGGCCTCACGACCTTCCCATCCCCACTCACCCTGCTCTTTGACAACCCCCCATTCCCACCCGGCACGGACACTCGAGCTTTCCTGCAATGGCGTGACACGCCTTGGCGATCAGCTGGGCACCTCTTGGATGTGGAGGGGTTCCTCTCTCTCGCCGACATCTCGCGAGACTATGGGGTGGATAACCCTCACATGTTTCAATATTTCCAAATCCGCCACTGGCTCTTGCGGCCGGACGTTGCCCCTCTGGTCGGCCGGCAAATGACACCGTTCGAACGCTGGCTTGTGTCCAAGGACTCAGATAAACATCTTATCTCAGACCTCTATCGGATGCTCTCCCCTGCTGCCGACCCTGCTAAAACTGCTGGACAGCGGCGATGGGAAGCTGAATTTGGAAGACCTCTCTCCTCAACAGAATGGAACCACATATACTACAGGGCCGCCCACACTACCCGTAATACCAAAGCCAGGGAGTCGGCGATAAAATTGGCTATCTATTGGCACCTTACCCCAGCGAGACTCAATCAAGGCAACCCGACCCGAAGCGCGCTGTGTTGGAGAGGATGTGGCAGCCGGGGTACACTGACTCACCTCCTGTGGGAATGTCCCGCCTTACAGGAGTACTGGAAGGTCGTCCTGGACGATATTGATTCCACGTTCGACACTGAGATCCCACGCTTCCCAGCATACACACTCCTAGGGCTTCCCAATGCACTTACATTCCCCCTGAGATCAGTTCGCGGCAAACAGATGGGCATCGCTATGCAGGCAGCGTCGCAACACATCCTGTCGCTCTGGGGCTCCACTCTCCCACCCACCCACACTGGCTGGCTACACAAGTTGTGGTTCACGTTAGGCATGGAACGGATCCAGGCCACACTCACACATACATCTGACGCATTCCGCACTACTTGGCAGCCGCTCCTGACGTTGCTCTCCAGGGAATTCCATGAAATCACTTGCCCGAAGTACCTTCGTATCCTGCGCCTTACAGACTGCATGGTGGACCGAACGCGACCCGAGGCACCTTGATACACTTAGACTAGCTATAGCTCACATGATTACTATGGAAGAATGGCGTACTGGTGGGGTGGGGGGGCGTTAGAGTTGGGTGTTAGGGGGGGAGGCGGGTTCTTAGGGCTGGCTTTTCTTACTTCTTGCCCCGACTAGGGGCTTCTCTCGACCTCCGGGTACCACCTTTCCATCTGGGCATGCTCATCCTGCTCACCTAATGCTTATTAGAGAAGACGTGTCTGTCTGTCTCGCTTGCCTAACTTGCCTGTTGATTGTCCAGTGCTATGCCATGCCTGTTTTTTCTGTTCTAAAACTCAATAAAAATACTTTGAAATTAAAAGAATACCATAATCGGTGTCACCTAGACGTGTTGTTTTTTTATACATCATATTGTCAGCACTCCTGGTAAAGCATAGCATATTCCAACATTCATTGAATGGGATTTCTGATGTGGATTTCCACTCTGATGGAATCGTTTCTGCTCCAAGCAAAAGCATCAAGTCTAGTAATAACAGGTCCCTTTTCAGGCAGTTGTAAGGGTAAGGGTAATGGATTGGCAAATAGTCCTAAGGTTACTGTTAGGAAGTCAATCTTAAAAGGAATTTTTAAGATGCCTTCTATCCTATTTTGTAGTCTGGTCCTGAAGGGGCGAGTTAGTTTACACATGAAAAACATGTGTTCAAGGGATCCTGTCACAATCCCCACAATGCCAACAAGCATCCGAAGCAGTAAAACCAAGTTTATGACACCTGGAAGGGGTCCAGTAAGTCTTGTATCTAGACCAAAATCTGAGAAAATTAATTAATGGGATATCATCATTTTGATCACTTCATTGCGGACCCGCCAAGAAACGTGTTTAAGGGACCAACAGCCTGATTCATCAACGGGCCGATTTGCGTGGCCCTAATAGCGAATCATAGCGACTCGCTATTGAGGACACGCAAAACGGTATTCATGTAGGAATTGCTAAATAAATAGCGATTCCTACATGTTCTCTATTTGCGAGTAGCAATTTGCTACTTGCAAAAAAAGGAATAACTCCCCATTCATTCCTATGGGCCAAAAGGCCCATAGGAATGAATGGGGAGTATCCCTTATTTGCGAGTAGCAATTTGCTACTCGCAAATCAGATAGCGATTTTAAGGGTGCCAGGGGTGTCCAAAGGACACCCTGTAGCACCCCTAAAATGCACATTTGAACAGGTGTTGCGCACACACATGTCCAAAGGACATGTGTGTGTGTGTAACATGCAAAAGAAAAAAATGCACTAAAGTGCTTTTTACACTATTTACGCAATTTACCACCAAGTCTGACCTGGTGGTAAATTGAGACCAAATATTGCGATTTCGCTATTTCTATTTGGTTGATGAATTGCATTTAAGGAATCTCTATTAGAGATTCCTCAAATCCAATTCCTCGCAAATATGCAATTTCGCTAATAGTGATTTTTGCATTTGGGATGATGAATACCAAATGCAAAAATCGCACTCGCAAAGGGCCAGATTCTCAGAATCTGGCCCTTTGCGAGCGCAAATCAGCTTGATGAATCAGGCTGCAAGTGTTTAGCAGATCTTCAATCTTAATTAGAGTTTTCAACCCCCACAAACCTTACGGTTACAACCCCCACAAACCTTACGGTTACCACAAATACCACAATACACAACTTTCCAATGGCAGCAACCATCTCAACCTTTACAATCCTCTTATCCTTTTTCCCAACAGTGGCACCACCCTCCTCAACCCCCACATTATTCCACTCACCAGTGGCAGCAACCGCGGCAAGGACGGCCCCTTCTTTTTAACCCACTAGGTCTTAATCATCAAGACAGAGAAAGGGACTTATGGAGAGGACAAGAACTGTGGAGAAATCACAGCGATCTCCCAGGTTGGGATGGTTGGAACGGCCCTCTCCTAACAAATAAGTATAGTGCTCTGGAGTGTGTCGACTGACCACCACAGTCAGAACAACAGTTTTTAAATAGCACTGACCCAATGGTATCTTTGGACCCTTCTCTAATCCCTGTAGACTCAGATATTTGTAAAGGAGTTCAAAAAGTTAAAAGCACTAAAAATAAGCAAACAACTTTAAGCCTGATCTCCTGGAATGTCGCAGGGTTAAGGACAAAGGTGGAGGATGGGACAATCATGTACCATGCGCACAGCCATCATATAATCTGCCTACAGGAGACATGGTTACAACAAGAACAGCATTTACAGGGGTATAAGACATTCTTCTCCCCTGCGTCAGCTGGTCAGAGGGGCAGACCAAAGGGTGGATTGATCGTCTATGTAGCTAACACTATTCAAAACACCAAAATAAACATTATTGAATTGGGTTCTAACTTCCAGATCCTCGGTCTCTCCCCACTGGAAAAAGAGCTCGTAGTCATTATTAATTTTTATAATAACCTGGACGAACCAGACTTTCAGAGAATTCTGGTTCACCTCCACAAAAAACTAACTACCCTTAGACAGAAACAAGGAGCAAGAGGTGCGGTAGCTATAATATGGGTAGGCGATTTTAATTTACATCCATGCACCCAACCCAAGCAAAAATGTCCGGATATGGTGACAGAGGAAGGTCTTTCCCTTACCCACTTCTCTCATAACAACATGGGCAGAATAATGAATGAGCTCCTATCAGACCTGGACCTTCAAGTAGCAAATACTTTGGATTTTGGAACCAACTCACTAGCACCAACTTATATAGGAAGAGGTTTCAGCACTACGGTCGACTTCATAATAATATCAGCCATCTTAGAATCCAGAGTAAAAAACTTTGAAGTAATACCGAACACCCAAAGTGACCACGCCATATTAAAAATGGAAGTGACTATAAACCATCAACAGTCTCCTCTTATGATAATAGTTAGTGCCCTGACACAGGAAAACATAAGTATGGATAAGCTAAATGGGTATTCAATAAAGTGGGGCAAGATAAATCCAGAGGAACTCACTAAAGATCTGATAGAGTCAGTGTATCCCCAAATTAAGAACTGCCTGGATATGTCAATAGAAGATGAGGAACTTTTAAACAACTTTGCTCAAATAATGGCCAAATTAAAGGTTCTACTCACCGCAAAGCATAAAGCCGGACCACAACGATTAAAAGGTTGGTTTAACCAAGAGTGTACCAAGGCCTACACAAAACTTAAACTAGCGCTAAACAAAGATGAAAGAGACCCCCGTACTATAGCTATCCTAAGAAGGGAATACCATAAAACCAGAAAAAAGAGAAAAGAGGAACTTAAGCAAACCCTTTGGACTGAACTCCATAACAGTGCACAGGAGAAAAACACTCAAGCCTTCTGGAGAATACTAAGAACTCCCTTTCTGGCTGATGACACGCACCCAAAAATTGAAGTTGCAATAGAGGCAGCAGAATGGGTAGCCCATTTTACTAAAATCTTCCAAAAATCACCATCCGACGAAGAAATAGAAGAGGAAAAAGAAATTTCTCCAATTTCTCCAACATACCCGATAGATCTAAACTTTGAAATTTCCGAGATCCTTCGGGCACTGAACTCAGCCAAAAATGGAAAAGCTCCAGGCCCAGACGGAGTGCCGGCTGACTTTTTTAAATACAAAACAGATCTTTGGGCCCCGATCCTCACAAGGGTGTGTACTGCAACCGCAAAAAAAGGAACCCTGGACTCATGGACAACTTCCATTATGGTACCGATATTTAAGAAAGGTAACCGCCAGGATCCCGGTTGCTACCGCCCAATTTCTTTGTTGGATTCATTGGGGAAGATGGTAGGCAGAGTGATTCTAGAACGACTTCAGGTTTGGGTGGAGGAGAGAAGTATCTTATCTGACCTACAATTTGGTTTTAGAGAGGGACTAGGAACTGTGGAACAAGCCCTGAACCTCTCGGTTATTTTTGGAAAATATGTCCAAGCCAAAAAAGAAAAACTTTATATGATTTACGTGGACTTGTCCGCGGCATTTGACTGTGTCTCTCACACTAAGCTATGGTCCCTTTTAGCCCAAATGGGGGTAGATCCCCCGTTGCTGAATTTTTTAAGGGAACTGTATTCCAATCCTTCGGCAAGAATTCGATACGGCACAAAGGGAGAACTGACAGCGTCTTTCAGAGTGGAGCGGGGGGTCAGACAAGGATGCGTCCTGGCACCCTTCCTTTTCTCCCTCTACACTAACAACCTGGAGGTAGAGCTTTTGAAGGGTGCCCGGGATCTCCCTCAGGCCAAACATCGCCCGATCCCCGCTCTGCTCTACGCGGATGACGCTGTCCTCCTGGCACGAACTCCTTGCGAACTTCAAAAGTCCCTAAACAGATACTCCCAATTTATGAGAACTCTAGATCTTCACATAAATGTGAAAAAGACTTTCGTGATGTCAGCCGGGAGAAAACATCAGAAAACCATTATTTTAAACACCCAAAAAATAGACCCTACAACCGAATACTGCTACCTAGGAGTTACAATAGACAATAAGCTCTCCTGGAAAAAGGCAGTGGAAGCCAGGAAACACTGCTTTAAAAGAGCATTAGCAGCACTGGTGACGTTTACACAAAAATTGGGAAAACGACCACCCATGGAACTGTTGACAATATACAAAGCTAAATGCCAATCAACAGCTCTATACGGAGCAGGCTTATGGGGTCATACGGACGTCACCTCCCTCCAAGTAGCGGAAAATAACTTTTTTAGATTTCTTCTGTCAGCCCCAAAGCGATCTTCAATCTATGCTTGCCATACAGAACTGGGCGTCCCACACATCGAAGATCTTGCAAAAATACAGCCATTACTCCTATGGCGCCGTATTTGGGTTTCAGAAAAGAACGAACTTACCAAGACGATCCTGGCTGATGCAATGTCCTTGGACCATGCTTTAAAAATTAAATGGCTGGCCTACATTAGGAACTTTTTTTCCGACCTCGGAGTAGAGCAATACTACCTAAACCCAGAGAAAATTGCAGAACTCACAAAGAACAACCTAAAAACATTAGCTTTGGGACACTTGGAAAGTCTAAGATTACAATCTGAAGTAGGGAAACAGTCCGTTCAACATGCAATAACGGTTCAATCCACCTTTTTAATTCAGCCCTACTTAACCCTCAACATTGGTACTTTTGATCGCTACCTCCTGATAAGATTCAGACTAAACTTATTTCATAAGCTGGTAGCCTTTCCAACCCCAAATGTCTGGGATTTAAATCCAACTTCATGTCCATGTGACGGAAAATCACTACAAACTACCCTTCATACCGTCTTGTTCTGCAAATTTTATCAGGAGTTCCGTAAAGTATGGCTACTGGCTCTTCTAAAATCTTGGGGTCTTAGACAATGTCGACCAGCCATGTTGAGCCTGCAGCTCTTGGACACTGAAGCCACCTGCTACCACGTCCTCAACTTTTTGAAGTGTATATACAGACACAGAAAAAATCTCTAAATTAACAGTACTGAAAAAACTAATTGACTTTTTTTTAAAAAAAATTAGATTGTGATTTTTCATGTCATCTGTAATCTATTTTGCACTGCATATTTTATTGTGTACCGCTTTTATGGATTTCCAAATAATCCGAATAAAGTTTATTATTATTATTATTTATTATTATTATTAATTAGAGTTTTCTTTTCATTTATTGCTAGGAAGGTGTGTAGGTCATTACTGAACCATTAACCCAGGTACTTGAGAGCTTAGGTTTGCCATTTCAAGCCTGAGTCACCCAGTATTGAGGCAGTACAATTTACATTTAATGGAAATACTTCGGCCTTTGTCCTGTTTAATGAACAGATCCGGAGATCTGTGAAAATCTACCTATTTCAAGCCTCTTATGGGGGATGGCAAGATCTTCGTTTTCCGTGAATATGAGCACATCATCTGGGTAGACAGCAACCAGTTTCCTGCCTGATTGAAATTATGTGCACTTTTTTTTTTAAAACTCTTTATTCTCGACTGCACAATAATGATTACATCAAATCGAACTTACTTTCTATACAGTACAGTCCTTTTCTCTTTTTCTCCCCAACTGGACATATTGACCATTTGCATAAACATCATGGCACGTCATGTAGCAAAAAAATGTTATAATATCCTAGACATTTCTCTGGTATGCTACTCCGTGACACCACTTATAGGAGCATCGTTATTCAGTACATTACATCATTTAAGAACCCAAGAAACAAGAAAGAACAATAACCCCCATCCCTCCCTCCCTCCCTCCCTACAGCTCCCACCCCTGTCCTACCCGTCTCCTGGTCGTGATAAAAGCCAGAATGTGTCACTCCTCAACAGTGATGTCGACTATCACATTACAATGCAAGGGTTACGACTAGCCTGCGCGTTTGTGGGCTCTTGCTCGTCTCAACTACACATCCGGGCACACAATGTGTTCTTTTTTACGGCCTATCTGCCTGCGATGGTACCAATTCCATCTCTTCCAAGTCCATCAGCATGATCTCCCATTCCTGTGCTATGGGATACTTCCTCTGGCCTCTCTCCTCCTCCCGTCGAAGCGCTGCACCCTCCGCCCTGCCCCATCTCACTAGGTCAGTCTGCCACAAATATGTTCTGGGTGGTCTGGGGGACTTCCATCTCATTGTCAAAGCTCTGACTGCTAATAACAGGGCCAAATCCAGAAACTTCAGTTTAGCTTTTTGTGTTTTAGAGCGTGTACGGGATCCCACTAGACAGTACAAAGCTTCCTCTGGCACCGGC
This sequence comes from Lissotriton helveticus, assembly GCF_964261635.1. Taxonomy (NCBI): domain Eukaryota; kingdom Metazoa; phylum Chordata; class Amphibia; order Caudata; family Salamandridae; genus Lissotriton; species Lissotriton helveticus. The sequence continues at coordinate 748,005,078 of NC_136069.1, read as the reverse complement.
AGATTAGTAACGTTACACAGTACCTGACAAATCTCTGCCCAATAACACCGCAAGTGTGGGCATGCCCATACCATGTGGAGGAATCCAGCCTCATCCTCCCTACAACGTGGGCAACAGTGGGGGGAGTCCGGGAACATTCTGTGTAACCTCTGGGGAGTTAGGTACGCCCTGTGGAGCACCATTACCTGTATGATTTTAAATGTCACATTCCTCGACACCTTCTTGGGATGCCCAAGGATAATCTACCATGCCCTATCAGACAGCACCTCACCCGTGTCCTGAACCCAGGTTTCTCTAAGTGTAGTGAGTAGGATGGCTGCATGTTCCCTGATCCCCGTGTATAGCCATCGCACCAAGTGGCCTCCCGCTCCCATATAATAGAGCAAGTGAACCAGTTTGTGTTGCATGGGTCTAAGTCTTTGAGGAGCCCAGGTATGTCGTATGTAATGGGACACTGTGGCGTGCAGCAAATATAACCTCTGGGGGGCACCCGTGACCTGTAAAAAGGAATCATGATCCATCAAGGTATCGTCCCCAAAAAAGGCGCCCACCTCAACTACTCCAGCTTCCATCCAGGGACGCAGTTTATGCTGTGTGAGTCTACCCTGCGGTGTCGGGATGCCCAGCAGGGGAATGTTCTCCGCGAAGGGTACTGTCGCTGAAGTGTATGCTAGTGCCTTCTTCCAGCACAGTAGGGCCGTGCGCAGAAGAGGGTGGCAATCCAAAGGGAGCTTGCTTCTGGGTAATAACTGGGAATGTAGTTCTCCCCGTGCCAGCCGGTCTGCTGTGAAGTCAATCTCGTGTAGGTTCTTGCCCACTACCCAATGTGCTAGCCACTGGAGTTGGCTGGCATAGTAATACCCACGGAAGTCCGGTACCCCAGACCTCCCAATCTGGTCCCTTGTTGGAGCTTACGGAGACTGAAACGTCTCTGCCCGGAGCCCCAGATGAGGTTTATCAAGATCGTGTTCAGTGCATTAAATATCTGTTGAGGGATAATGACAGGCAAATTGACAAAATAATATAACAGGCGGGGGAGCATGACCATCTTTGAAATGTCAATCCTACCCATAACGGATAGGGGTAAGGAAGTCCAAAAACCTACACTGCTACGGAGGCGTGTAATAGCTCTTCTGATGTTGCCCTCAATCTGGTCCGCAGGCAATCTATACACCTGTATGCCCAGGTATCTGAACGTGGTCTGGGCTACCGGGATCAGATGTCTCCCAAAGCGGATCAAAGGGGGGCGGTGCGACTCTCTAAAATAGAAACCAGTGGACTTTTCAGGGTTAATGGCCAGACCGGACACCTCCTCAAATCGGCTAAAAATGTCATATAGTGTCGAGTGGTCTGCCTCTAGGTCACGGAAGTACAATAAAATATCATCTGCATAGATGGATATCAGATTGTATGTCCCCCTAATCGAAATACCCATCTGGTCCCCGTGAGCCCGAAGGGCTATGGCTAGGGGCTCCAAGGCCAAAACAAACAGAATTGGCGATAGGGGGCAACCCTGTCGAGTGCCTCGGTATACTGGGTAGCTTTCCGATATGTATTGGTTTGTGCGTGCCCAGGCCGAATGGTCTGTGTATAATAATCTAATCCATTTCAATAAGGAGTCCGGGAAGCCAAAGCGCTTCAAGGATTCAAACATAAACGTCCATGACAGAGAGTCAAACGCCTGTTTGAGGTCCAGCGCTATACAGCCTGCCTGAGAGTATTCCTGTGGCCTGGCCGTCAGTAGGGCATGTAGTCTCCGCGTGTTCTGAAATGTACTCCTTCCCGGAAGGAACCCGCATTGGTCTTGGTGTACAAGAGCGGGGAGATGAGATTGTATTTATTTATTTATTTATATTCTTATAACGCGCCTGAATCAGCCCCGAAGGGTTATCTCCGCGCGTGGCTCCTGAATGAGAAGGATAAATCATATTAAGGGGATGACAGAGAAAGAGGTCAGGTTAACCAGATGTGAATAGGAAAGTTTTTAATTTCTTCCTAAAGGAAAAAAGATTGGAGATTTGTCTCAGCTGCGGTGGTAGAGAGTTCCATAGCAGGGGGCCTTTTAGGGAGGGTGCTCGGCCTCCCTGTCTTGCTCTGGTAACTTTCGGTATATGTAGCAACATAGTGTTGCTGGATCGCAGAGCACGTCCGGGAGAGTAGAGGAAAAAAATATCTTTTAGATATTTGGGACCAGACCCATAAATACACTTATGCATAATGCAGCAGAGTTTAAAACTCACCCTCTGTTGCACTGGGAGCCAGTGAAGGTGGCAGAGGAGGGGACGGGAAGGGGTACGGGGGGGAGCATTCAGGATGAGTCTTGCCGCGGTGTTCTGCACCACCTGCAGTCTGCGTAGTTGTTCATGGTTGGCGGAGCTAAGTAGACTATTGCAGTAGTCTACCCGCCCAAGGATTAGAGCCTGTACCAGCGTTTTCCTATGGATGTTCGGTAGGAAAGGGAAGATACGCCGTAAGAGACCAATTGTGCGGAAACACGTTCCCGCAACCTGGCTGACATGATCTTTCATAATCAGATTTTGGTCCAGGCGTACCCCAGATTTTTGATGGTCTGTTTGGGCGATGGGACAGGTCCTAGCTCAGGTGGCCACCAATCCGGCGACCATAGCAGGGTGGCCCCTCCAAACAACATGACCTCCGTTTTGGTCACATTGCACTGGAGGAAGTTCTGGGCCATCCAACCAGCCACCGCTCTCATGCCATTTTGAAAGGATTGCATGACTGCAGGTGTGATGGTTTGAAAGGGAAACAACAGCTGAGTATCGTCAGCGAAGGAAATTGGTGAGAACCCATAAGATCTAATGATCTCAGCCAGAGGGGCCACATATACGTTAAATAACGTGGGGCTCAAACATGAGCCCTGTGGCACACCTTTGGTAAGCTTCCTGCAGACAGATTTATGGGAGCCTAATTTGACACCCTGTTGTCTGCCTTCAAGAAAGCTTTCAAGCCATGCAAGAGCGGTCCCCCTTACTCCCGCTCCCTTCAGACGGTCGAGAAGAATTTTGTGCGACACCGTGTCGAAGGCAGCGGACAAATCCAATAGCACCAGAATCACTGAGCTCCCCCTGTCCAGTGACATTCTGATGTTATCTGTCACTGACAGGAGGGCTGATTCGGTGCTATGGTTGGGCCTAAAACCAGATTGCGAGTGGTCTAGGCCGCCCGCTGCCTAGACCACAGGGCAATAGCCTTACTAAGGATCTTGTACTCTGTAGAGAGCATTGACAGGGGCCTATAATTTGTCAGTTCGAGCGTATCCCTTCCCAGCTTGGGTATGGATGTAACCAGGGCCTGCATCGTTGATGCAGGTAAGTGACCCTCCTCAAATGCCGCCTTATATACCTTGTCTAGGACGGGCACTAGGATTTCAGAATATGTCAATTAAAACTCTACTGGAAGCCCATCCATGCCTGGCGTCTTATTTCAATTAAGGGAACGGATGGCAGTGCGTATCTCGTGTTGTGTAATGGGACCGTCTATTTCCTTCTGTATGTCATCTGACAGGACTGGAAAGGGTAGACCATGTAGGAACTCAGCCACACGGTCTGGGTCTTCTAGGGGAAAGGGAGCATATAACGCTCTCAGGTGATCGTGGAAGCCTTATTAATCTCAGACTGCGTGTGGACTATGATGCCCTATATGTCACGGATCTGGGTGAACACCAGAGGGTCCGGACGATCTCGTACCAGGCGGGCCAGTAAAGTGCCTGATCTATCGGCTTCGGCATGTTGACGGCGTAAGTATTCTTTGTGATCAATGGTCCTCAGTGTTTCTAGTACTTCCGCGTGATCAATGTTCCCTGCCTGCAGTTCTCCCCTCTTCCCAGGGTCCACACTTGCCTCCCTCTCTAGTTTTTTCCATCGGTCCTCAACCTCGCGAAGTTTCTTATGGATTTCTTGCCTAGCCCCCACTAACTGACCAATGGTGGCGCTCCGCACCACAACCTTCATGGCATCCCATACCACCAGGTTAGACGTAGCAGAGTCCCAGTTTTCTGTGAAGTAATTATTCAAGGTGTCAGACAGGGATGTGCGAAAGGGGCCATCCTCTAATAGGACTGGGTTAAGCCTCCAGGTGGGCACCGGGGTCGGTACCCTACCCCAAAGGAGGCCAAGCGTCAGAGGTCTATGATCAGAGAAAGTTTTGGCTAAATACTCCGAACTACCTATCTTCGTCACTAACGATCTTGAACACAGAAATCTATCAATCCTGGTGTGTAGGTTGTGTACGGGGAATAATAGGAATACTCTTTATGATTCGCATCAACCAGTCCCCAGCCCGCAGTCCAAGCCGAAAACATCTCAGTCAATTTTGTTTCTCCAGCCATCTGAAGAGGGGGATGCGATCTGTCCAGACCCAGGTCTAATACCATGTCCCAGTCACCACCCAATATCCAAGGGATATCCACCCAATCCGACAATGCCAGACCCACTGTGCAGAGAAATTTATCTTGATCAAAGTTCGTGGCGTATATACTGCCAATCACTATCAATGTACCATCCAAGGTGCCTTTCACTATGATATACCTGCCCTGATCATCTACCCTCCTCTCTATTTCTACAATGGTGTCCCATGTCGGACCCAGATAGTCACCCCCCTGGAAAAGGCGGAATAGGACGTGGAATAAATAGTACCCCTCCATTTCTTCCTCAGCGTCTGAGCTTCTGATATCGTGAGGTGGGACCTAGGACCTTCTGAGGACTTTGTGTGATTATCAACCAGGAGACGTCTTTTCCTAAATTCCCTGTCAAAAACTGAACTAACTTGGCGCAGCCAAATAACAGCACTGAGCTGAACAGAAAAACCATGAACAAAGAAATCCAAACACAAGTGCATACGCCATTGGGGGGGGTGGCCAAGCACCATGCTAGTCATTTTAACTGTCAGACCGGGTGCCGGCGGCTCAACGGTGTACCGGCCCGGGAGCATATCTTTTAGGAGCACACTCTTAGTTACCGACTGGAGGTATCCCTATAAGGGGGACAAATAGTTCTGTGTAGGGTGCAGCAAACCAGGGCAACCCCGCCCCAGAGCCCAGCTCTGAGAGGGAGCGAGCCCTCCCAAGTCCACCCCCTGAAACCAAGATAAATACAGTTCCCCAGCCCCCCCGATACCCCACTGCATGCCAAAACCATGATAAAATAGCCAGTTATGGCTCTGAAAAAGGCTACCAATAGTCATTGTGTATTCTGTCCACTCCGAGCGGAGCCATCTATCTCCTCAATTGTCCAGCATTTCATCTGCCACTCTGGGTGTGACGGTCGGGAACAGGACCACGCTGTGGTCTGAGTCAGAGTGGACCGTTCTGTCTTATGAGTCCGTGACAATCTTCTCCTGGTCCTCCCGAAAGGTGCCCACCATAGCTAGCGCACCCAGCTGGTCTTCTTTCTGTTGCTCCCGCGATGGGCCACGTCGTCCCGATCTCCTACCCGTGCCAAGGGGGTCTCCGTTTTCTTGTCCAGATCCTCCTCTCGAGCCACCGGCAGTTGTGTCCTGGGTAGCGTCCTGACTGCCATCTATGCCCTTCACTTCTAACCATTCTTCCACATCCGTGGGGCTCTCAAAAAAGTGCGTTTTCTTATCATACACAATCTTTAGGCGAGCAGGGAACAGAAGTGCATATTTCAACTTGGCATTTTGCAACTTCTTTTTCACCTCCAGGTATGAGGAACGTTGTTTCTGGACTACATTGGTATAATCCGGGTAGAGGGAGATCTGTTGATTCTCATACTGTATGAGATTTCTCTCATGCCTTCTGTACGAGGACATCCCTGTCTCGATAATTTAGTATCCGTACAATCAGGGGGCGAGGTGGGCGGCCCGGTCTAGGTCTACCGGTGGGGATTCGGTGTGCCCTCTCCCCACAGAAATGTGGTGACAGGCCCTCCGCAGTGACGTGGTCTCGGAACCATTGTTCCATAAAGTCCGCTGCATGGGTCCCCTCACAGCGCTCCGGAAGGCCAATGACGTGGATGTTATTGCGTCGATTGCGGCCTTCCGCATCCTCCACACGATCCATCAGGGAAGCAACTTGCTGTTGTAGCTGCTGGATAGAGGTGGTATGATCCGTCACCGCTGGAGTAAGGTCTGCGATAGCAAGGCCCTGATCCTTCACTCTATCGGCCAATTTACTGTGATCCGCCTTGAGCAAGGATAGGTTCGTGGTGAGGGCCCCCAGCTGCAGCTCCATTGCCGACTTGGAGTCCCTGATCTCTTTCAGGATTAAGTCTAGTTTATCCGCTTGTTGTTCACCAGCAGGGCTCGACTCAGAGGCCCCCGCGGAGCCCGTCCCACCTCAGCACCCAACGCATGCTGTGTGGCTGCAGGTCCTTCTTGACTCTCCGGCGCTTTCGCTCCCTTTCGGACCATGGCGATTAGGAGCAAGGTCTATCCGACCCTTGATGTGGAGGCACTGCCCAAGGAAGGTGCTATGATATAGAATGTGTCTTTGAGGCGGGGTCACCGCACTGCGCCATCCTGTGGATTCCTCCCGTCCGATATGTAGGCCTCACAACGCGGCGCCTCGGGGCAGGAAGAGTAGCAGTCCAGCAAACTGAGGGAGGGTGGGGGTGCGCACCCACCACAGCATTTACAATGGTGAAAGTCCACCGGTTATCCCGCCACCATCGGTCACTCCACGGACTTTACCACGGCCACTCAGAGTTCGCCACTCCCTACATCCCGGGCCGAGACGGGTGCCATGTTCTAAGAGAGGGTCACGGCGGCTAAAGCTCTGCAACACCCTCCAACGGCCAACTCGAGCAGCAGAGGCCCAGCTCCCAACCTCTTCCACCCAAGAGCCACCTGTACATGCCCCGATCAGTTGTCCGGTAGCAGGTTGGTCCCTAAGACCAGCAGGGTGCGCCGATGTGGGAAGGAGGGGAAGGCCTCAGGGTATCTTCAGCTCCGCCAGCAGTGTCCGTCCCCTCTCCTGGGCAGAACCGCGGTGTTCACACTTCACTGCCCCAGGCCGGCACCCAGGTCCCTTCAGCGGCGAGAGAGGGGGAGATGAGGGGGGGGGGCAGTCCACACTCCGTCACGTCTGGGCTCCGCGCCACCAGTCACCCAGCGCGCGCCCGTGAACAAAGCAGCGTGGCGGGGGGGCCTTCAATGCAACTGGTGTCTCCCCCCCTTCTCAGGGTTTGTGGTCGCCTACCTCCCGATCGCCCCAAGCGGTGTCCGGCTCTCCGCCGTCCTCAAAAAGCAGGCGGTTCAGGTCTGATGCCGACCGCTCGGAGCAGGCAGCCTAGCAACGCTGGTCCTCGTCTCTACCTCAGGGCTGGGTGAGCTCTCTCCGGGGTAGTAGGCAGTATCCGTCGAGGGACGTCCTTTCCACAAGTCCCCGACGATCAAAGCACCAACAGGGGCCGAGCACTTCCGGCGCCTCTCGCCCCGCCCGGTTCGGGCTCCGCTCCCACCACAGTCCCTGGCTTTTCCCTGGATAAGGCCGCAACAGGCCCGAGCCCCTGCAGCAGGCGTCCGCGGCTCTCAGCTCCTGCTGGCGGCACACAGGGTCTCCCGGGGGTCCCGATGGCGTCCCCGCAGCACAGCAGCAACTAGGGTCCGTCCAGTCGCTCAGAGCCAGGAGAAAGCCCGCAGGCGGACCCGGAGCTCAACAACAGCCGACCGCCATCTTGGCTGGTTAACCACGCCCCCGAAATTATGATTTACAACAAGGGGTGGTGAGGGACAGAGTCTCTGAATTAAGCAGAATACTCTCACCCAGTCAAGAGATCAGGGCTAGATCCAACACCGTTTTTTAGCTCACTGCACCATCCCAGTTTCAGAACCTGGCTGTATGCAAATTAGTCTGTTCCTGTCCCAGTGCATGATGGGAACAGGGCAAACCAAACTACAAAAGCCAATTCTTACACTGGGAAGGAAACAAGCTTCCGGGGACCGGTTTCTGGCATTACAGCCGTCTTCGGCCCGGCTTGCTTGAATCCTGATAGTGCAATGAGCAAGGGACTCATGTCTGAGTATACCCTTCCACGCTTAGGGTGGCCAAAATAATTTACAACAAGGGGTGGTGAGGGACAGAGTCTCTGAATTAAGCAGAATACTCTCACCCAGTCAAGAGATCAGGGCTAGATCCAACACCGTTTTTTAGCTCACTGCACCATCCCAGTTTCAGAACCTAGCTGTATGCAAATTAGTCTGTTCCTGTCCCAGTGCATGATGGGAACAGGGCAAACCAAACTACAAAAGCCAATTCTTACACTGGGAAGGAAACAAGCTTCCGGGGACCGGTTTCTGGCATTACAGCCGTCTTCGGCCCAGCTTGCTTGAATCCTGATGGTGCAATGAGCAAGGGACTCATGTCTGAGTATACCCTTCCATGCTTAGGGTGGCCAAAATAATTTACAACAAGGGGTGGTGAGGGACAGAGTCTCTGAATTAAGCAGAATACTCTCACCCAGTCAAGAGATCAGGGCTAGATCCAACACCGTTTTTTAGCTCACTGCACCATCCCAGTTTCAGAACCTGGCTGTATGCAAATTAGTCTGTTCCTGTCCCAGTGCATGATGGGAACAGGGCAAACCAAACTACAAAAGCCAATTCTTACACTGGGAAGGAAACAAGCTTCTGGGGACCGGTTTCTGGCATTACAGCCGTCTTCGGCCCGGCTTGCTTGAATCCTGATGGTGCAATGAGCAAGGGACTCATGTCTGAGTATACCCTTCCACGCTTAGGGTGGCCAAAATAATTTACAACAAGGGGTGGTGAGGGACAGAGTCTCTGAATTAAGCAGAATACTCTCACCCAGTCAAGAGATCAGGGCTAGGGCGAAATTATGTGCACTTAATGTTGTTGTTGCAACGGAGTGAAGACAGCAGTTGTTCAATGACTAATAACAATAGAAGTGGATGTATTGGGAAACCCTGTCATGTACCTTGAGTAATGGAAAGGGGGTAGATAGATGGCCACTGACCCTAACTTTTGCCACCAGATTGGAATACAATGCCATCATCATGGGAATAAAGTTCTCACCTAATTGGACTTGCTGTAGAGCAGACTGAAGGATGGTCCAGAAAATGTTATCAAATGCTCTTTCCGCACCAAGCACTAACTCTGTTGCTGGAGAATCAATGCGGTTGGCTTTGTCAAGCGTGTGGCAAAATAATATAATATTGTCTGCTGCTAGCCTGCCTTTCAAGAAGCCCATCTCGGAAGGCACAATGAGTTTCAGTATGATATTTTCAAATCCTAGCACCTAAATCTTTACATATATTTTGCAGTCTATAGTGATTAAGGAAATAGGCTGTTAATTCCTAACTTCCAAATGATCCTTGCCCTCATTTGGGATGACTATTATTGTGGCCTCTGTTGCGGAGCCGCCGATTTGTTTTTGGTATATTTCAGGTAATTTGCAATAACTTTCCCTGCTCCATTTCTATTCATCACATTATTGGCAGTGGAGGTCTCCACCCATTTCCAGGCCCTCAAGCTTAAAATGTTATTATATTCATATTGTAAACTACAACGCTTTGGCAGATTATAGGATCCGGAAGAATGTCTAATAGATTCAGATAACTGATTTATTTCATATTCTATGTCAGCCAATTGTTTATTCAGTGCTCAATTCCTTGTGGCAGCAATTTTTATTAATGTGCCTTTAAGAGTTGCATTTAAGGCATCCCATCTTATAGTGACGGCTGTATCATCCGGAGCATTCTCGTCTTTAAATTGAACACTGACTGTGGCTATGGTTTCTTTGATGATATCATCTTCCAGAAGGTCATCGTTAAGTCACTATTGTTTGGGAGGGGGGAAGCTTAGTCAGGGTAATATCTAAGGCTATACAGACATGGCCGGAGATCAGTATCAGTTCTTTTTTAGGATCGTAGGTTAACAGAAGGAGTTGTCTGCTGATCAAAATGAAGCCTATTCTAGAGAAACAGTGGTGTGATTGGGAGTACAATGAGTAGTGGATGCCTGTTGGATTGCATAGCCTCCATAATTCAATAAAAATATGATTTTTGCAACCTATTTTCACTTGTTTATGTGATTTACTATCCATGAATTTGTGAGCTGAGATTCTATCAAGATTCCCATTTATCTGAAGGTTGAAGTACCCACCCACGACAGGATCCAGATCTTCAAACAGTTCTGTTAGCTTCTTATCTCGCTCCTTCCAGAACTCACTAAGTTATCATTTGGAGCATAAATGTTTACAATGGCAGATCTTTTGTCGTTCTTCTTAACCTACATGATAATCTTGTGACCATGGTGGTCAGGTGTATGAAATAGGACGGTAAGACCAGCTTTCCTAGAGAGCACAGTGATGACTCAATTTGTTTTGTTTATAGACAGAGAAATTACTGCCTCTGTCACCCAGAAGGAGTAGTATTTGGCAACTTTGTTGAGTTAAATTTGTACCTATTGTAGCAATATTATACCCCCTCCCAATTTCTTACAATAGTCTACAATTATCCTACATTTCACTAGGTTGTTCAGGCTCTTAAGGCTCGATTACGAGTCTGGCAGTCCAAAGATCGACAGACTCATGGTGGCGCGGCGGTGGTGATCTTGCGACTGCCATATTACAACCCTAGTGGTCGTGATGCTCTGGGATCGCCGACTTTGCCAGGGAACCGTCATGCCCTGGAAGTGGCTCGGGGGTCAATAGGCATCAATATGCTAGGTGGGACTGCTGCGGTCCCGCCAAGCATAATACGACTATCATCATCACCACTGATTTCATGGAGGTCTTTCCTCCATGAAAACAGTGGCGGTGAGGAAAGAAAGAGGGCCCTGCATGTACCCCCTGTGTTATGCACAGAAGTTCCAGCACACCATGGACTTTTCAATCAATGCCGTGCTGGAACTTCCTTTGATGTTCCCATTGCAGTTTCTATTTTATAGGCTACGCCCTTGGAACGGCAAAGGAAATGCCCGCCAATTACTAAAAAAGTTATTAGAGAGTATGCAGTCATCAAGTGGGTTTGGCAGTGTGGTGGCGGGGGGCATTTTAAGAGGTAGCGTACTTGTGTTAAATATGTGGACAAGTTAGTAATGGAATTGTATGATGGTGATGCATAAAATTCAGAAAAAAGAGTGTGTTATACTAGTCCATGTGAATCTATGTGAGAATGTGTGCACACTCCAGCAACATGGAAACACTACCCGAGTGTATATGGGGTAGAAGATGCCAAAGAGGAAGGTAGAAGGAGATCTTATGTGAGGGTGAATGTGCCGTTGGGGTGTGTGTGTAGGCCCACAAAAAAGTGAAGGCCCGGGAGCAATATGGTTGAGTGGTGGGCTGTCTGTTGGGAGCTCTGTATTGACGGAGAATCGTACCATGAACCTGACGAACTCGAGAAAGAAAGGGCCAGGAGGGAGGAGTGAAGAACAGAGTGGAGAGGAAAACATAAGAAATTAAAAATAACAATAAAGAATTATCATCAGTCAAACCCCAAACCCATCACTGAAATTTGACAAAACGCATTTCTGTACCATATTCGTCTTGGGGAGAGGAAGACGCAGATGGCACACCCTAGGGACCATGGAACCCCCAGTCCATCATGTGTATTGACAAAACTCAACCAGTATAGTGGGGAAACACATACATCAAGGTATTGTGGGTGACCTAAGAAGCAGTGGTCCTTACATGAAGGCATTTGGAGGTCTGAAACATTTTAATGTAATGATATAAGAAGACCAATCTTGCTGATGTCAAAATGAATTAACATGGTGATAAACTTTATCTGAATGAAGGCACCCAGCATGCAAACCGGGCGAGACAAAACAGCAATCAATGGGCATATCCAACCTACAAGCAATAAGGGCAAACAAGAGTGCAAGAACAATTAGTAAATATGCACTTCGCTTTGGTACCACCTCGGGTTTTCGTGTCCATTTGGGTTGCATTGTCCATGAAATCTTTAAGATCCTAGGGAGTGTTAAAAACCATGGGCTTTTCCTTGTACAGGATACGGAATCTGGCTGGTACTACAAAGGAGAAGGGAATAGAGCGATCTCGTAGTGATTATCACAGGGTCAGAAAGCCTTTCCTTGAGGTCACCATGTCTTTAGAGTGGTCTTGTGCAATAGTTATTCTGGCCCCATTCCACTTAGCTTGTTGGACTTTCTGCATGTGAGCGAGTATCATCTCTGTGTGATGATAGAATAAAGGCCGAAATATCAGCATTCTTGGGCATTCAAATGAGATGGAAGAAGTGATAGGTGGTTTACCGGAGGGTATCCTGTGTGCTCTTTGTATTTTGAACTCCTTGTCAAAGGGAAGTACCAGCAAGTGCAGGATCCAGGATTCCAAGAATTCTGTGCATAAATTTGCATCAGATTACACATTTTCCGGTAGCCCGGAAACGCATAAGTTTACGATCCTCGAGTTCTGCGATTTCTCTGCCATGACACACAGCTTTTGTGATAATGAGTCCGGACCTTTCCATGTTGACGTACTGGTGTCTTCAAGGGCACTAAATCTGGAGTCCGCTTCCTTGAGTCTGTCACGTGGTCCAGGAGGCCATTGTCGTTTTCCCTAAGTTAGCATGAGCCCGAGCCAGACTGTCCTCTGCTTTACACAAGTTACTATACAAACATATTTTGCTTTGTGCCACACTGCAATTTTCACACAGAAACCTGCTGTTATTATTACATTCCGTTCTTTCTAGAGATTTATTCTGAACACTTCAGACAAGGTCGGACAACAATGGCCCTTGTTATTCTGTTCTGGTCAGGCACTAGCACCTAGACAAAACATGCAGACGCAGCTGTTGTTTGGAAACATGTCCTTTGGTCATATAGGTATACACGGTGGGCAACACACACAGTTGGAGAGGAATCTTTCCAGAGAAAGGAGCGTGACAGCACCTGTGATGTAGAACTTCCATCTATCTACTGAGGTATGGGGTCTGCTGCTACACTCAGAGATCTTCTAATATATAATCAGGTGAGGGAGTAGGTTTCACTGTATTATATAATGACAGCACTTTTTATGATTTATGAACTACTTGCTATGCTGTATATATTTGTGTTAGGCATTTTTCTACTTGTTGTGGCACGTATACTGCATACTATAGCACGTTTGTTAAAATAAAAATCTTTTACTTTTCTCATGTCTCAGTTTAATCTTGTTGTGGACTGGTACGAGAGTGAGAGCGAAAGGGTGTGTCCTGTTACCATAATTCCTGAGAGGGACTGAAGTGTTGTGCTCTGAGGTGTCTAACAACTTGTTCCTCTGTGAGTGAGTAGGAGGGCAAGTGAGACACTATAGCTAGTCGGTCCCTGGGCTCATGGATACTCCGGTGGTAGGATGACTCAGTCACTGTCTACTAAGGATCCATGATCCCAAGCATAGTACTGTAATGCCGCAGAATCCCTGCAACAAGTCTGTTAGCAAGGTCTTTGAAGTCAGTGCGCAGTGCGTGTAGATCCTGGTGCATAACAGTGACAATGAGAGGCACCACCAAGTCTCTTCAACAAATTCCAAACTGTGTTATGATGTGGGTGCTGTCCACCTCTCAGAACCGTGCAGCACCTGTAAACAAAACGTGAGGCCTACCTGCCGGCAGTCTCTTCAAATATAGGAGCACTTCCTAATTTTGCTACATTTGTTATATTGTAGGTAAAAGTGAGAGTGCATTGTTCATGAACATAAGAGGCAGCTTGGGTGCATAGCAACAAAGGGGCCTTTGATATTGCCAAAGTGGAAGCGCGTTGGAGCAGCAGGTAGGGAGACCACTGCAACCCACCTTAGACAACGCTGATAAGTTGGGTTGCAGTCCAGTAATTTATTTAGCGTCCAAATCTGAACGGGTGTACAGCACTCCTTCAGCGCCCACCCTCTGCGCTGATGCACATACCCGTTGTCAGTTGACTGGTTGTTCCATCAGGGAAAGTGTCTGAGCAGATCATTGAAGGTGGCCATCATTTTGCGAATGAAGCGTGTGAGGCATATATTGGGCCGCAGAGATGTAGACTTCTTGTGGTTGATTATGGCTGCATGTGGACTGGGATGGATGCAAGCGGTTTTCCGACCTCGTTTAAGCCCAAACATGAGTCGAGGGGGCATGATGGCCGGGTGATGGTTTCTGATGGGTCTGGAGCGCATGGATCAGGCTGCCATTATGCTCGAACGCAAGCCACGCCCGATCTCTTTATAATATATTCTGACATATAACCATTATGCCAGAGAAAAGCTATGTGGCAGTTCACTTAAGGCGGTGAACTAATTTGACAAAATGTCTACAAGATATACCATTTTTAAAACCAATGTGTTCATCATAGTTTTAGATTTGAGTCTTAATTCTCATGACATTTATGTAGGATCATATTTAGGATTCTGATGTCTTTTTACGTTGCTGGTTTTGTGCCACTTATTGATTGGAACTTGGACTGTAACCGGCAGAGGAATTTTATATAAAAATCATGGGAGGATATATGCTATGTCCAATTTGTCTGGAAGTAAGTAATTAATAGTTTTTGTATAAATATTGCTTATATCTATTAATTTGACTATTTATGGTGATTGAATCTGTGGTGCATATATCCTTGTGTCATATCACATCGGTGGTATTTTTGTTGCAAGCGTATCTGTTTTGCACACATTCTATTTATTTTTTATGGTTTTTGTCAATAATATTATACTGTTTTGATTTGAAAATGTTGATACCATCGACTGGTGTGTCTCTCAACCAAAAGGGTACACTGTGAAATACTGTTTTCATTTGGAAATGTTGATACCATCGACTGGTGTGCCTCTCAACCAAAAGGGTACACTTTGAAAATGTCTCTGTGATTAATTTAATGTTCAAATAATTACATTAAATGTGGTTTTTGACATTTTTGATTTTGTCTGCTTTTGTACATCACATCCCTAGACAAGTTTCTGTTGAACTCCTACTGTTAATGTTTTTAATTTCAGTGGTGTCCTGATGAAGGTGGGGGGAAACCAACGTAAATTAACTAAAACGTGCATCAACCTCTTTTAGCTTAGGCCACTGGTCATGATTGCAATCTACAAAACTTTCTAACTTTCTAGAAATTGATTATTTACTTATTCACTATTTAGAATCAATCGCTCACAGGGACCATTTTCATTTTGTGTGTGTAAGATATGAGCTCTCTTTATGTACTTAGAGGAAATTAAACTATTCAATGTTGATTTATGCACACAAGTCTATCAAACATATTTGTCCTGATGAACATGTTATTTCTCTTATAAAACAACCCAACTTTGAGATTGATTAATAAAGAATATAAAGTACTGCCACCAACCTCATTTGAGGTGGTATGCCGGGTCTCTTTACATATTTTGTTGAAAATTTACTTTCACCATGAAGACAATTGAGTTAATGTGTATTTTTGTGTAGAAACCGATTTAGTGTATTGAATCATGTTTCATTGTAGCTATAGATGACATGCATGTTGGTTAGATCGTTTACAGAAGTTAAATGCATTTTAGTAGTCTTTTTGTGTGTTTTTAATAGCTTATATATCTTTTATAATTCAGGAAGAGGGTCTTTAGACTACTTATTGTAATGTTGATGAGGTACATTAAATGCATCTCCAGTGATTGGGTGTGGGAGGCTTTAATTTTTAATGCCAAATAATTTTAAATGAGGAAGTATTGTTTTGTTGTTCATATAGGTGCCGTGAAGTTTATACTCACTGTCACTCATTGAGCTTTATACATTTGAAATCTATACTGTGTTGTAGTGCCACTGGGCCCATATAATATTGATCTTTAATTTACCTGGCACTATACCTCAGAAGTATTTACTTTGGTCCTCTGATGGATCTTGAGCCACAGCGAGGGGGGTCGGATATAGGGGTTCCAATCCAGTCATCCAATCAGGACCAGGAATTGGATAACTGATTTATAAGCTAGTAATTAGATTCATGTATATGACTCTCAATAATAGACTATACAGGTACAGAATTATAACTGCTAAACCAAATCTCCTGAAGAAATGTTGACGAGCTAGGATCATATAAACAATTAAGTCAGTTAAAGCTATACAAAATAGTAACATTAGGACCTATTGACTAGTGTCCACTCTGTTAGAATTCGTATCCCTCATTTAAACTATGGAAATGCACAATAAATAATTGCAGGCTAGTCATAGAGAGACAGGAACAGGATTTATAAATGGTTCGATTTTATCAGTATTTTTAGGAAGTAAATACACCAATATCAGGCATCAAAAATGAAGAGTACAGAATCATCAAATTGAACTCTTTGGGCCATCCATTACCAAAGTTCTAGAAGGAAGGTTAAGGAAAGAACATAAATCATGTCAGCTCAAAGAGTATCTCCCCTGAGGGAAAGAAGTCCAGGAATAGTGCACCCACGTATGCACCAGCCAGGAGAATCAGCTCATCCGATAGACGTTTCTCCATTCGATAGGAAGTAATCCGCATGGGAATGGTGGCAAATAGAATGTGATCATTCCAATCATCAATCCAATGGATATTATATTATCACAGTTCCGGGGTGGCACCTTCTAGGTTACCTCATCAGATGGGACCACTCAGTCCATTGGTCAGTTCGTATAGGATGCTTGTCGTGAGACATAAAGAAGGCACATTTTTCGGGACCATAGGCGTTTCAGGTTACATAAATGATCATCTGGCAGTGGTGGACCTTTAAACATAGATCCTTTAACAAAGCACACAAACACATTCAAAAGGACAGTTTCCCAGGCAGATGTTTCTTGTGTAACAAATTTGATATCAAATGGCTCTTGTAGGCCCATGAGAACTTCTCAAACAGGGTACAGTTGCAATATATTTGTAATATTGAGATAATCTTCTATGGAGACAGAGTTGAGCAAGAGGAAAAAGAAGAATTTTGCACAAGTATGCAGACAGGCCTATTTGAATATAGACTAATGTAAGCAAGAAGTTAAGTATTCAAATATACATTTTCTTTATGAAATATGACATTTAGATATGATTTGCAGAGTAAATGTGTGCTTAAAGTTATGTTTAGTCCATTGTAAATGACATGTGTAACTATACGTACTACTGTATTTTGAACGTACCAACAGGTAACTGTGCAAGTTTCAGATAAATCGGAATTAGCATTTACAAGCAACACCATTTCTTCTTCTCGGTTGCTGCACACTTTAACATGAGCTGATATAGTGATAAGCAGCTCTTCAATAATCGCTCATAATGTCATCTAATTTGCATTTAGTTCTACTAATTCTTCTCATATATCATTATCTACAGAAGCTATTTAGAAATACTTCCGCACGTGTGAGTTATCACTTTCACATTTCTAGTTCACGTTAAAAGAATACTCTTAGTAAGTACACACCTGTGTTATTCAAACAAGCAATTTTACGTCTATTCTACTCTATTTCTACATGCTTTTACGATGCAGTAACTACGTTTCTTTATAAACTGTGGAGCATATTACCAACAACTAGCGATAATTATCGCTAGGTTGGCTCAGGGGCAATAATTTTATCGCCGTGTAGCGACGATTTTTATCGCTTAGGATCCTTGATATTATCAAGGTTTATCTCCTAAGCGATAAAAATCGGCCGAAATGCATGAATATCGCTGAAAAGTCAGAGATATTCATGCATTACCGAGCAAATGCTCTTAGCCATGTTATCCACCTCCCACTGGATAACATGGCTAAGAACTGCTCAGGGCAGGTGTTAGCTTTTGGAGATATTCGCGCTTAGCACGAATATCTCCAAAAGTTGGTAATAGGAGATAGCGATGTTAGCGACTGTTTCCAGTCGCTAACATCTTGGCACGCCCACTTTGCATGTCATTAGTGATAAATATCTCTGATATGCAAGTTGGGGCCCAAGATGGTCGCTATCTCCTACTAGCTGTCGCTAACTGGTGTTAGCGACAGCTAGGTAATAGGGAGATAATTTTATCTCCGCTTTCTTGGCTTTTAAAGCCAAAAAAGCGGAGATAAATCCCTTGATAATATGCCCCTCTATCTCAAAACACTTCAACGTAAATAAGCATCCATTGAGCACGTTTGTCATTTTCTTTCAAAAAGATGTTAAGATCTTGTTTTCTATGTCAAGCAAGGATTAAGCTGCTTATCTGCTTCATCAGCTGACTTATGTTGACAACCTACCCCCTTATGATGGTCACATCTGACTGGAAAACTCGCCCCACACCTCACCTAAGCATAAAATCGGTAAGTAAATCCATCCTGTTCCACATTTAAAAAAACCTTAAAACTGATACCTTTGAAGCTTAGCTGTCACATATCCTCTCCCAGGGAAGTCACAGCACACTATCTACCCTATCTTTCCAAGACATACTCACCACAACCTCGGCACAGAGAGTAGAATACTGGGTCCCCTAAGAGAAAGATAAAAACAGACTGCAAAAGAAAGTCATCCGCTCTATGAGCCCCTTTTCACTTTCCTAGATGAGTACACTTTCCAATTCCTTCTCCTTCATCTGCTGAAATACTGCTCCTTCTGATAGCCCTCTGGCTTTATGAGGAAGCAAGAAACCTTTACCCCACAGCCAGTCTTTAATTTGAGCTGGTGGATGTAGGTGGGGCCCACCCGCACTGATTTTTGGGATTGCCTTTTATTTTTCCTCATAAGACTTTGACGCACAGTAAGAGACAGAAAAACACAACAAATTGAAAGAAAGAGAAAGCAATTATGTGACAAAGGGAGAAAGTAGATAAGAATAAAAACCTGCAAGAGTGACATAAAGGGACAAGGAATGTATAGTGGTGGATGAAAGAGTCACGAAGTGCAATCAAGAATATGCAGTCTTGATATTCGACAACTACATATTCATCAGCGCCTGTCGCATATTTCTGGGCATCTTTGTGCACTGGCACTCGTTATTTCAATGCATGCTGAGTCCCTAATGGCCAATTATTACCAGATCTCTTCCATCAGCTGAATTACAGGCTGTAACAAATCAGTCTATGATCATCGCCTTTCTTAAGGACCCCACTTGACCCTATTAAAAGTACCAAAGACAACCCCACAGTATTACTCTCTTGAAACGCTATAATCTTGGAAGAGATAGTTAATGTTCAACTCCTGTCTTGTATACATTCTGACAGAACTGTAGACCCAAAACAATCTGGCTTCCTACTTCATCATGGAACCACTAGTGGTTCCAAGCACACAAGCAGAAGTGAGTATAAGAACAAAGGTGACTAATTCTTCTTTGCTGCAACCCCCAGCATCTGAAACAAGCTTCCATTGGAAATCTAACCTGTCCCCGCGAGACTAAAAGTAGAAATTCGTCGGGGACTATCTTCCCGGAGTGACGAAACTGAAGGGCCTTGGCAGGTGGCGCCTGATAGGTATTGACGTGCTAGGAGACCTTTGGAAAAGAGGAGACGTGCTAGAGTTCACTGCTTTGCAGGAGGAATTCCAGATGGGAGGGGGGAGTTCCTACACTATCAGCAAGTCCGACATGCCGTCCTACAGCATCTCCAGAGGGGGGATCAGCTACCAGAATATGTCCCGCTAGAGGACATATTGCTGCTGAACCCGATGATAGATAAGGCCATTTTCCTCGCGTACAAGAAGCTCATTAATAACATCCCTGATCCCCTGGAACCGATCCGAGAAACATGGGAGTCTGATGTTGGGTTGTTAGAGGAGGATGACTGGCGGGAGGCGCTGCAGAGCCCTAGAGAAGTAGCAATCCGAGCAAGGTTTAGATTGGTCCAACTGCGTATCCTGCACCACTCCTACACCCAGCACAGCACAATATCGTATTGGGTATGCTCACTCTAGGTTCTGTCTGCGAGGTTGTGGAGAGGAGGGCTCCTTTTTCCACATCCTGTGGGACTGCGCCAGAATCCGGGCATACTGGTCTAACCTGGCTGCCATGATGTCCGAGGTGATTGGGATGGAGGTCCCGATGGAGGACAGATGGCATATCTTAGGAGTAACGAATGACATCACCTGGCCGAAATGGGATAAGATCTGGCTGCCCCTGGCAAGCATGGTCGCCAAGAGAAACATAGCCCGCTTGTGGGGTAGTGATCTCCTACCGCCTGTGGAAGAATGGGAACATGACCTGGACTGGTGCCAAAGGACGGAAAGAGTGATTTATAAGAGCAGGGGGTGTCCTAGGAAATGGGAAAAGATATGGGGGGCATGGAGGAGGTATAGAGGGGAAGTGTGGGATACTCCGGCTGCCTCATTACAGCCCTGAGGTTTTTGTATGAATTCCGAACTGTTTCTGTAGAATCATGATGTTCATATTGATTGGTATGTATCTGTCTGCCGTATGTATGTCCACCTGCCATTACCTACTATGTATAACGCCATTTTCATGAGAGCCTATATTCTGAATAAAAAGGGTTAAAAAAAAAAGTAGAAATTCGCAAATTAGTTCATCTCAATCACAAGAAATTTAGATGTAATGCATGACGGGGTTCATCTTCAGAGCATAACATTAAAACCTATTAACTTCAACCACAAAAATCCTAGATTGATGCATCAAATGCTTTTTATCTGAAGAGCACAAGTGGAAATGGTAATTATTGAATTAAATTATAGACTAACCACCAACCGTGGGTGTTAGGAGTAGTGTGCTACTCAGCGAAAAGCACCTTCATCGGGGGTAACAAATGCTATATAAATGCAACTGCAGCACAATTTAGAACACTGTTTTAATCTCTTGCCCTCTCCCCAACCCCACTGCCTTTTCCCTCCTACCTGTGAATGTCTGACACTACTAGGTACTTCACCTTCTACTGGAAAGTGATGTCTCGCTCATGGAAGCCCCTTCTAACATATCCATCTTGTAACAATACAGTGAATGTAATCTGGACCACCTACCCTTGAAATACCCATAATTGAAATTTAATGTCATACTTTGATTAAGTGCGTCGGACCTAGCCACATCTCCCTCCTTGCACAAAAGGAATCCTGCTCCACGTCTCACAAGCGCCTAGAAGCAATTAAATTATGATATTCGTGCTATACAAAGAAACATAACCAGCATTTCTTTGTTGTAAAGGGCAGAGAGAAAAAAATCCTCATATGTTGACATTCACATTAAGCATGGAGATTCATCAGGGAACTTTGTTAACGAAGACACAGGGGAAACTTATTTGTGACAAGCACACAGACACGGCCCGGCCTTTCGGCTTCTATCTGGGGGTAACCAGCACGATTTCTTTTCCAACAATTATTCTTTCTGTCTCCAACAGAGGAATGGGAGGAATGAGCAAGAAAGTGACAAAAAAGGCAGATGGCGCTTTATGCAGAACAGCATAAAACCACACACCAGCGAGATAATGACTCATGTCATACAGGAAAGATGGCCTCTGGTGAGTTATGAAGCTCATTTCCTCCCAAGGAGTCGCATTCTTCCCCATGTATCATTCCAGGCCAACGTGAGCTATCAAATGTTTTTTAAATTACATTTACCGTCTTGCTGATAGGAACCCGCAGACTTTGCATATTTTACATAGTCAATTTCAGTGGAAAAACAACTTTGATTTCAACATCTCTGAAAAGCACACACAAGAAAGAGCCAGTTCTGTAGGACTGGCAACATGAACAGAATTCCATGCGGGCAAGCCAGCCGCCTAAGACTCCGTGGGCACAGGGTGCCAAATGGGCCAGGGTGCACTAAACAGGACCCAAGGTGCCAGAAATATGTACATCTGCCGAGATGCTGGCTACCTAAACACTGGGACGTGTTTAATGTAATTTTTTTTACTTACTTGGCACAACTTTCAACCTTCAATTGTATGGCTATTTCACACATTTTTCAAAGAGCCAGAAGTGCTCTGTATTGGCACGAAAACCTGTATCCACCCATGCAAAACTAATCCTAACTGTACAGGGCCAAAAAGTTTTTGTTTGTAGCCATGGAAACCATTTTATGTAATTGTTGAAGTTAATCCAATTTAGAGTTTGGGAAGGAATGATAAACACACATAAAGTGGTGGCAGATTTGCTAACATAACTGCCTAAGGGTCTCAATAGCTTACATGGAACTGATTGCCCACTGTGTGTCGAATGTGCATGGTAGGTGCAATTTAAGGTTGTAATAATTATGTGTGGGCAAAAACAACAAGCAGGGTCAACATATCATGCAAAACAATTTATGTATCACTCAAAAGTAGGGGGAAAATGTGTGTGTGTGTGTTAGACAGCTGAGATGAGATAGACATCAGCAATTTTTTTTAATCATTTCTTTTCCAACACACATTGCCCATGACACAAAAAGCATTGCCCCCTGCCCACCTATACAATACAGCATGTTAATTAAATTAATTTTTTATCAGCAATTATTATGGTCTAGGGGAACAACGGTCTAAAGAACTAAAACGTATTTTGACTTGTTAAGCAGCTTCTACCAATGTTTCATTAAATTAGCTTTCGTTATTAATACAAGTTTTATATTCTTTCGTTTTACTACAGAGAATAAAGAAAACTTTATAAAACAAACATAAATATAAGTGAAGAAAAATACTTGCAAAAAAAGTACATACATGTTACCAAGAGCATACCCCAAAATATTCTGTAGGCATCCTCAATAGCTCTGAGTGAAAAATTAACCCTGTCCTGGGTTGTTAACGACATAAATTAGGATATCCTTAGTTTTTAAATTCTTCTTTCTTTTCCAGAGGTGCAGAATAATTATTTTTCCACAGGTACGCTATTGTAATTCACAGCCAGTTATTTGGTCACATAATCCATACTTAGATCATTGAATATAAATGTCTATGGATAATTTCTTAACTCAATTTTGGAACCAAAAATGTACTTTCCAAAATGCCTCAACTGTCAATCCCAATTGTCTATATATATTTACGTGGTTCCATGAAGTATCGCGCTTGAAGAAAAATCGATGACGTTTTTTACATCAATGTATTTTCATTGATATGCAAGTTTCAGGCTTTTGCTGCAACAGTTAGGGTTTGGCAGTAACAAAACAAATACTTTCAAGCACTCTACCAGAGAGCCATATGGAGGATGAGTGACCTGAGATCCATGAAATTAGTAGCGACAATTGGCAATGCGTGCAGAAAGTACTTTACATGTCCTTCAACCTGAAATGTAAAAGGGTATGAATATAGATAGTTGTGCTTTACTCAGGTACTGGTCTACTGGTCTTCTAAGGCATCAAGGCACATCAGTTAAGGATAATTTATAAAATCCTGTGCACACGTTAAAAAGAGTAATGACGGTTGATAAAACCCCAAATTTGTTCTTTACTGTTCGTATTCAGAAAAGACAGAGGTCGACATCCAATGTTTCATTTGCAAAATTATGTTTTCAACTCGATCAGTACAACGAAACATAAAATCAGCCGACACGTGTTTCGTCACACCATGTCTAGATGTGACTCTTCAGGGCTGTCGATTAATCTTTATTCACTTCACTTTAATCGACAGCCCTGAAGAGTCACATCTAGACATGGCGTGACGAAACACGTGTCGGCTAATTTTATGTTTCGTTGTACTGATCGAGTTGAAATACATCATTTTGCAAATGAAACATTGGATGTCGACCTCTGTCTTTTCTGAATACTAACAGTGAAGAACAAATTTTGGGTTTTATCAACCGTCATTATTTTTGTTAAAGTGTGCACAGGATTTTGTAAATGATCTATTGTATGGGTTTTTCCCACACTCTGGAAGGGGTCGTTTTTCTCCTCTGGGTTTGTTTCCCCTGACCGGTTTGCCCCGTGGCTCTTCAAATACTGTGTTCTTTGACCAGCATATGTCCACGCTAGAGCGCCAATTCTTCCTGCACCCAACTCAAACCCATCACACTGACTCACATCAGTTAAGGATTAGGTTTGTCTGGGCGCTTAAGCACCCTTATGACAACATAATTCCCAGAGATTCCCTCACAAGTACAGTGCATGTGCTTGATACTTGCAAGACAACCTTGATATTTAAATCTCCTTGCAGCCATTGTTTGAGTGTTGACTGATCCCAAGACAGTGATCCTCATTCGCTGCTGACACACACAAAAAAGAGATGAGATTGAATCTTTGAACCTGCTCCTCCTTTTGGTAAGCATTTTCTGTAGCCTCCAAGTGCTTGTGCACAGCTTAGATGAGAATTGCTCCTCGAACTCATATAGTATTTGATCCTTCAGTCACATCATTTTGGCCTCTGGTTACAGTGCCTTTGAGGAGAAACAAAACCCAGGGCACACGTTCTTGGGTAGATATGCTAATTAGCAAAGTCTGTAGTATCAAGAATATTTTCATAAAAGGTCCATTCAAGTTTTATAGAAAGTCTTCAATTTTTTTAATCTTTATCATTGACAGGCACAACCAGCCTTTGAGGAGGTTAGACGTTTTGTAACTTCAAATCTGTCTTGACCAAAAAAGTGTGATAACTTTATTATTTGTCCTGATGAAGACTTCTTGCATGTATACTTAAGTGACCTGAAACAAAGGCACGAAATTAAAGTCTGAAAAAAATATTGTTTTATGATATGACGAGTGAACCTACATATGTCCTGTTTGTTCTATTAACAGCCATTCTTTCTTTCTGGTTCTGTATTCTTCCTGACACTTATCCAGGTGTAGCATGGTGCAGGTACACAGACAAAGGCATTCCTTCGTTTTCATGGATGCACGCCATCATGCATCCATGAGGGAATTCCCACAGTACATTGAGTGGTGAACCTGCGCCACCGGAATAGCATGTACATCCCAGGTTCCTAATATGAAAGCTGGCCTCAAATTTTTACGGCACCTCTTTAATATGACACAGGAAATTATTAACTCTCCTATAATTAAAAAACAAGTTTAGGGGTAACCTGAAATAATGGTCATGAACATGTAAACTAGTGGAATCATAACAGGCTAGGGTCTACATAATAGCCCAATCACATACGAAGAATTCAGGACCTTTATGTTAGTAGCCAATGTTTCCTTGACTAGATCTTCCTTGAGCAAACACAATACGGTGATAGACGGAGTGCTGAAACGTTTTAGACACTCACCTCCAGTCACAGATCTGGGCTAAATCCATTATATTTTGCTCACCATTCCACCCCAGCTTGAACCCAGCCATATGCAAATCAGTCTTGACCCTGTTCCTCATGGGAACAGTTCAGCATGTACTGCCAGGCCAGGTCCTCCCTGGAGCGGAAAGCAAACATCCTCGGACCGGTTTCAGGGCACAAGAGCTGGAGCACCCAATCCTGCCCAATCAGTCATAATCTTCATGTGTCTTCCTCCGCGACACAACGGGATGCCTTATTAATACAGAAAATACATTAGTAGATTTAGCTTTCACAGAAATCTGAAGGAATACTGAATATTTTGAGAACATAGTGGAATTACAGAATCAACACTAACCTGCACATCAAAGAGTAAATTATAGATTTTATACAAGCCGTGTTTGTGTCTATTCTACAACAAAGGGTCCTACCATAGCCTGTAATTTAGATGTGTGAGGGTGGCACCTAAAAGGTGAGTCTGAAGGTCTCATACGAGAACTGCCCTACTTGTGTAATCTATGGATTGCGGCACTCTACAAGAACGGGATTGCCTATTTTACTCCCAGAAGGAATCTCCACTCATCTTGCTTGATTGGTGGTCAACCCAAGATTGGAAAATAAATGGTCCTTCTTATTAGAACCAGAAGGCCGATAGTTTTTCATAAAGTACGTCTTTTCCATATAATGAGTTTCCAACCTAATGTTGTAAATATTGTAATATACTAACTTCTTTATGGAAATTACCTTTTTATGTGCTAAGGCAAGATGGCGGCTATTGTCAACTAAACTTTAGGAACCATTTGTGATCTCAATGTGCAGTGGGATATGCTCTCCTTCTCTCCATCTAAGGTTAGAGCGTACAATCATCTCTTTGCTTTGTCTGTGTTCAGCTTCATTCAATTGTCGCCTTTCCAATAGCCCCTTTTACTTATGCAGTCAGAAAGGCTGCTGAGAGATATGAAACAAAGATTTGAACTACTGAGAGATCAGGGATCCTAGTAGAACACCGGAATGGCCATGACCCTCTAGAGTTGCGTAGATTCCCTTGGTTAACTGTTGGATTCTCCATTGCAGGAATGTGAAGGACGAATATAATGTGACTCTACATAACTGCAGGAGTGGCTCCTTCGCAATGGCAAAGGAGAGTCGCCCCACTGGCTCAGAGCCAGCAGGTGAAAAATAAAGCGATGTTCTATCATAAGCGTGTGTAGGGAGGGTCGGGCCGGACTGAGTGAACGGCTCGCGAGACCGAGGGAGGGGGAGGAGAAGCGCTATGTGCCCTTCTAAGTGCGCATGTGTGTTTGGCTGTATTGAACAGCTGGGCTGGAGAAAAAGCATAGACTCCCTATCCTGAGTGGAGTGTCTTTTCAGCCAATCCCTGCGCTGTCCTAGTGTCTGCTGGGACCAGGAAGAACATGTAGGCGTGACACAACAGGTGGCCGGCAGCTTAAGGTAAGTTCCTTTTGAAAAATAAAGATAATTACCCCCTCCCTATCTCCCCGTACTACCCCTCCACTATCCCTCCTTTGCTTTCTCCTCCCACCCCACCACCCTTTGTTTTTGGCGGCCACCACTGCATACCTGCAAATTCCTTAAGAACTGTAGCAACATTCTATGGTCAGTCAGACTGAACACCAGTGAAAGATCCCATCATAATAAGTACTGATAGACAGCCATGTTCTGTAAGAGGTTATCAGCCACGCAGGCTGGTGCGCACACAATGGCATTGTTCACTTTTTATCTGAGACTTGGCAGAATCGAAAAAGCCTGACTCTTCTAAAATTCTGTTGAGGTCCAAGAAAACTACCCTCACAAAAGTAGTTGAAATGGGGCAATAGATGTCATCAAGCCATTGTCAACACTGATTTCTTGTGGCGCCGGGACACAACGTCCTCTTGAATGACGCTGAGACCCACAATTCAGTAAGGGCCATGCTGACCACTACCACAAGTGTCGGAGCCACTGATTTAAATATCTCCGTTGGGAGTACTCACATCCAAGGAGCCAATTTCTATCCAGTTCACCCCTTCAGTATGTCGCAGTGGATCCTAGTGAAACACTGAGATGAAGCTGTCATAGATACCATCTGCCTGTGAAATGAGGCTATCTGTTATATGGTCAGGAAATAGCTCAATAGTCTTCTCTGTCAACAAGCATTTAGGGGCAGATTTATGTTGCCTGACGCATCTCTGCAGATCAGCAGAGATGCGCCAGGAAAGATACGGCAGGCAAGTTTATCCTCGCGCCACCCATGATGCGCCGCATTTACAATGCGGCGCACCATGACGCAGGAATAAACAGATGCGTGTTGCATCTAGGGAGGGAAGTTGGCGCAGTGTGAAGTTGTGTTGCATGCGACACGCAACTCCAGCACTTTTCCAAGTTGCCCTTTCTGTTAACGTGGTGCGTCAAGCCTTACGCCTGCTTTAAGCAGGCGCAGGGTTTTGACGCATCAGCGTTAGTAAAGTGACTCAGTGAAATCTTGTAGATTTCACTGAGTCACTTTCCAGGGGCGTTCCTGCGACGGAACGCCCCCCCCTTCGTGGAAACGCCCACATGAAACCTGACGCAGGTTTCATGTGGCGCAGGGCTTCACAACGTGACGCATCTCTCAGATGCGTCACGTTGTAAATACCCCGCACCATGGCGCATCTTTTGCGGTGCCGCTGCGTCACAAAAGTGACGCAACGGCGGCGTAAAAGAGGCGCAAGGGTCTTGTAAATCTGCCCCTCAGTACTTACATCGACCAAACATGAAATGAAAAGAATAGTTTCTGAACTATATCTCACTCATTGCTTTGCTTTTATATTTACAAGATATCTTACAGTTATGTATTTGAATCATCCAAAGTGATTTAAATTGCAGTAATGTAGCCTCTGGCACTAAAGATAAAACAGTAAACAGTAAATAGGCACAACAAATGGGTTCTATCCTTCTGTTTGTTTTGAAATGGCTTTACAAATTGTCTGCCAAAGGGCATGTAACATTATGTCTTAGAGAAATATTGAAAACACAGATATTGTGGAAAATGCTTTATTTACTTGTGAATGCTTACAGATGTGTTGGAGAGTGAGTTTTGTCCATATCCTGGCTGCTTTCTGCCGGGCTGCTTGGAAGATAGTTCTTTATGAGTGAGGGCAGCCACTGTATTCACCGGACTGTCTGACTCTCTTACTTGCATCAAGAGCACTGGGTTAACTCCCCCCCCCGATTCACACAGTTCACGTCCAAAACACTATGTAATTTGATGAAAAGTTTCTACAATTTAATCTGTGTAAAGGCTGCCTCAAACTTCCCATCAGATGATGCTAGATTATATATTTTGCATTAAACATTTTTATAGCCTTTTTAAAATATAAAAGCACTTCAGGAAAATGGCAAGATTTGTTGGCTGCTCAGACTTTTTAAATGATACGTCACACCAAACAATCAATGTTATAAAAGTTGCAAAAAATCGATCAAATATCCCTTTAATTGCGGTGTTGTTAGTAGACTGTAAAGATGGAACTGCAGCAGATTATGTGGTTAAATTATGGTTTATTAATTCCTCAAACCATAGACCCACCGGAGCAGCAGGGCAAACATCCCGACTCTCCAGAAACCAACCGCCTACTCCCCACAGCACACAAAACTCTAACGTTCTAGATTACATCACTTGATTCTAACAGTGACATAAGCATGTTCTACAATTGATTTGACATAGCACACATACATAGACATAAATAAAGGATATTACCTACTACCACATGTCTCTTTTTACAAAAGTAACAGAATGAAATAAATCAAACATCCAAGATGTAATCGTCAAATTTCTTAGGAACTTTAGGAATCCTCTTGAGAGGTGAATGATCAACCTGAGGAGATATTTCAATAGACTCCTGTAGATTGGAACCACCCTCACAAACACTGGGACTCTCTGAAGAAACAACATTTCCAGTGCCAACATCGTGAGCAGAGTCATCAGAGAACACATCAGCAGCATGAAACTTTTCACCATGACCAAGATCATTCCAAGTGCAACCACCATCCTCATCTTCGGCAAAGAAGCGTTCTTGCCCAGGTTTAAGAAGAATAACTGAACCCTTGCTCCACCAACCCTTCTCAGCCAGCAGAACAGCAGACTCAGTTACCTTTTCAACCTGAAATGGATTGGAAAACTTGGAAGAACCTTTGCTAGATAAAGTAGGTTTCAGAACACGTACCCAATCGCCAACCTTGATGCATTTATCTTTGGACTTGAGGGAAGCATCATGATAACTTTTGCCAGCAATGCGAGACTCTAGAATGTTCTGTTTGACTTCATCAATGATGACTTTCATGTTAACTTCTTCCCCAACACCTTTAACAAAGTTGGGCCTTAAGACAGATTTAGCTTGTCTGCCTCTCATCAGTAGATAAGGAGAAAAACCCGTGGAGGAATTCGGAGTGATGTGGTAACTCCATAATTTCCCCTTCAAGAATTGCAAAACATCCAACTTGCTCTCTAAGGCAGCCTGAATGCCCTCCTTAATAAATCTATTGGCCCTTTCGACTTGGCCATTGGCCCTGGGACAATACAAAGGGGTGGTTTCAGACTTTACTCCGAACTTTTCCAAAAACCCTTTCATTTTCCTGGAAACAAATTGCACCCCATTATCAGATAAAATGAAATTTGGAGCACCCTCCAAACTGAAAACAAAATTCAAAAAATCAATGACAGAATCCGTATTGGGATGTTCCACAAAGGTGTAATAGATCCATTTGGAAAAATTATCAATCAGTACAATGGAGAATCTTCTCTCCCTTCCAAGACATTCAAAGGGGCCAGAAAAATCAATGGAGATTCTATCCCAAGGACCAACAGCTCCTTCTTTAAGAGACAAAGGTTGGGTCGAAACCTTCCAGTGCTTATCGGCCCTGACACAAACAGAACAGTTGTCAATTACTTTCTCAATACCAGCATCCATGCCAGGCCACCAATAGTGGTTCTTGAGAATCTTCTTGGTACTAGAAACACCAGGATGACCAACATGAGCAAGCTTAATGAGTTTACTCCTTAAACCATCAGGAGGAATAAACAAGTGTTGACGTAACAAAATATTCCCTTCAATGCTAAGCTCATCAGCAACCTGGGCAAAACTCCTTAAACACTCTTCTAAATTCCTAATGGGAGGCCAACCATTTCCAACAAAGTTTTTAACTCTATTGAGTACAAGATCCTTGTCCATTGCCTCAATCCAATTTCCTCTGAGATGCCTGATTCAAACGTACTCACAGCATCGACCAGTGCCACAACACATTCATGTTCATCCAAAATATCATTATTGTCTTCCTCACGGGGAGGAAGCCTGGACAAACAATCAGCGGTGACATTTTTCCCACCAGGAATGTGCTGCGTTTCAAAATTGTATTCTTGAAGTCTGGCAATCAACCTCACCAGTCTAGAAGATGCTTTGCCGCTCTTCACACCATCCATCATAAATACAAGCGGTTTATGATCCGTGACAAGTACAAAAGGCCTGCCCCACAAAAAACTCTTTCAGCACCCCGAATTGCTCTCGAAATGAAAGATATTACTCTCTCCCTACCATCAACCATTTGAGAAAAAACAGCACCGAGGCCAACGGTACTAGCATCCACAGTGACGAAGGATTTGCCCTCCGGATCGAAGGTCTTAAGACCAGGTGCTTTAGAAATAAGCTTCTTTACATTGACAAAAGCTTCATCATGGCTCTTGTTCCAAATAAACTGAACACCATTTCTAAGAAGCTGTCTAAGAGGCTCCACAACTAATGCGTACCCTTTCACAAACCTTGAATAGTACTCTCCCAAACCTAAGAAAGAGCGCAAAGAATCTTTGTCCTGGGGTGTACTGATGTTATCTAATGTGCTGACTAAATCTTCTTTTGGAAAAATGCCATCAGCTGTGATTTTGTGACCTAAGTAATTTAGCTCTTCAACAAGGAATTTACACTTTTCTTTGCTGACAGTCATGCCTTTACTACCAAGAATATTAAGAACCTTATTGAGAATAACATTGTGTTGTTCACACGTCTCGGCAAAAATTAAAATATCATCCTGGAATGACTGAACACCAGTGATACCTTGAAACAAATTCTCAATGAGCTTCTGAAAAACACTGGCTGCAGATGCCAGCCCAAATGGCATTCTTTTAAATCTATACAACCCAAAGGGAGTAGTAAAAGTGGTAAGATCTTTCGAAGAATCATCCAGGAGTACCTGATGGTATGCAGATTTGAGGTCTATGATAGAAAAATACTTGGCACCATTGACAGCTGACAACATATCTATTCCTCAAACCATAGACCCACCGGAGCAGCAGGGCAAACATCCCGACTCTCCAGAAACCAACCGCCTACTCCCCACAGCACACAAAACTCTAACGTTCTAGATTACATCACTTGATTCTAACAGTGACATAAGCATGTTCTACAATTGATTTGACATAGCACACATACATAGACATAAATAAAGGATATTACCTACTACCACATAGACATGTTTTAATTTGAGCTAAACTTCACAACTTATAAATGCATGGGCAAAGAAGCGCACTTTACAAAATGAGGCATTTTTTTTAGATTTTCTGAAATTTTCATCACCATGACATAAATCGGTTCAGAACTGTAAAACATGGGATTCAAACAATAAACAACTTATTGTGGATATCATTGTACAGACCTCCACCAGATGTAAGCAGCTGGGGCTACTTACCACAGTCATGCTGTTTTTAGGGGGCCTGTAATGCCTCAGTTATACGTCTTTATATATCACAAAAGGCCCCCATAAAAGCTTCTGACAGTCCTGGCCACTATTATGTGTATTTGTAAACTCCACTATCACCCATGAGGGTATCCTGGCAATGGGCAGGTGTGGGTACCTAGCCATTCCTTGGGTATATTGGTTAATTGAAAAACGAGGTGTCAGTTTCTTCCAGAATTCGAGAAGAGAACAGGAGGCTGTGATTTGGAGTGGAAAGTTTTTCCATGCTTTTGAAGCGATGTAATAGAGCGCCCATCCTCCTGATCTGGTTCTGTGTTTACATGGGATGTGCATGAGTTGGAGTCCTGCAGAGTGGAGGAGCCTCGGTGGTGGGCGGAAGGAGATGTGGACCTAAGTTGTTTTAGTACTTTGAATGTGTATGTGGGAGTTTTAAATGAGTGCGGTTGAATATCGGAAGCCAAGGGAGCTCCCTGAGTGCTGTGCATTCTGTGTGGAAGGTTGAGGATGAGTCTGGCCGCCAAGTTCTGAATGGTTTGTAGGCTTCTGGTGAGTTGTTTGGTGATTCCGGTATACAGGGTGCTCCTGAAGTCCAATTTGTTTGGTGACTAGGGCGTGTTTGATGGTTTTATGATGTTGCTTGGGAGTTGAAGATCTTCCCCAGCATCTGCAGGTAGTGTAAGCAGGCTGCAGTGGCTTGCATGGTCATGTCCAGTTTGCTGTTGATGATGATTCTGAGGTTCCTGGCATGGTTGCTGTGGGTGGGCCTGAGTTCAGCCAGCTACCAGATGGAGTCTCATTGCAAGGTTTTCTTGCCAAAGATCACTAGTTCTGTCCTGTTGGTTTTGAGCTTGAGATAGTTGGCTTTCATCCAGTTAACAACTTCGGTCATGTAGATGGTGAACTTGTTTCTTGTGTTGGGAGTCTTGTATGAGAAGGAGAGTATGAGCGCGTGCCATCAGCATAGGAGAGGATGTTGATGTCATGTGCGCAGATAAGGTTGGCCAGAGGGATCATGTATGTGTTAAATAGGGAGGGTCTGAGGAATGAACCTTGAGGCACTCTGCATATGCGTTTGAGGGCTTCTGATGAATGAGGTGACTGGCTGACAACTTGTGTTCTATCCGTTAAGAAGGAGCAGATCCAGCAGAGAGCTGGTCCTTGAATGCCAGTTGTGTGCAGACAATTGATGAGTGTGGGGTGTGAGACTGTGTCAAATGTTGCAGAGAGATCCAGGAAAAGGAGGGATGCCATGTTTCCTCTGTCAAGGATCATGCAGATGGCATATGTGGCAGCGATGAGTGTTGTTTCAGTACTGTCTTTGGGCCTGAATCCGGACTGTGTGGTATCAAGGAGCTGGTGATTTCTGAAATGGCTGATGAAGCATTAGTTGATTAGTTTCTCGAATACCTTGGTTGGGGCTGTAGTTGGGGTATGTAGCTGCTCAGTAGATAGTTTCGTGTGCAGGGCTGTAATGGTGGCTTGCTTCCAGGTGTCAAAGGGCCCGATTCACAGAACTAACTTAAGACAAAATCCTAAACTTACTACCATTTTCGTATTCACAGAAGGCACTTACTCATTTCGGTATTCACAGAAGACACTTACTCATTTTGGTATTCACAGAAGTTAGGATTCCTAACTTTAGGACTCCTAAATACATTCTGTGAATACCGTAAGTCTTAAAATTAGGATTTTTCTCAATTTAATAGTAGTAAAGTTAGGACTCCTAACTTTAGGACTCCTAAACTGAGAAACATCCTAATTTTAAGACTTTCGGTATTCACAGAAGGCATTTAGGAGTCCTAAAGTTAGGAGTCCTAACTTTACTACTATTAAATTGAGAACAATCCTAATTTTAAGACTTTCGGTATTCACAGAAGGCCTTTAGGAGTCCTAAAGTTAGGAGTCCTAACTTTACTACTATTAAATTGAGAACAATCCTAATTTTAAGACTTACGGTATTCACAGAATGTATTTAGGAGTCCTAAAGTTAGGAGTCCTAACTTCTGTGAATACCGAAATGAGTAAGTGTCTTCTGTGAATACCGAATTGAGTAAGTGCCTTCTGTGAATACGAAAATGGTAGTAAGTTTAGGATTTTGTCTTAAGTTAGTTCTGTGAATCAGGCCCAAAGAATTTGGTTGAGTCGATGGAGGCGTTGAGGATGAATGTTAGTTCTTCGCTGATCGGTAGGCGATTATAGGCGAAAGTTTGGTGGGGCAAAGGTCAGATGGAGCCCCAGCATCTTTGGTCTTAATGGTAGCTGTGGCTTTGACAGTAGTGATAGGGGGCCATGAGGTCAGTGCTCATTCTTCAGCCATGATGGAAAGCTGAGTTGAAAGGGTAACAGGGTCCGGTTGAGGGCTGAAGTTGCAGTATATACAGATGATTTCGAACAGAAGAGTTCCCAGGGCTTGTTACAAACGTCTTTCAAGGGGATGATGTCACTAGAGGTGGTAGGAGGTGCAATGAAATCTTTGATTTTGGCCAGACTGGGACAAAGTCACAAGTTCAGGTCAACTGTGATGGATCACGGGCAAGGTACAGGACCGAGTTCAGCACACTGGACAGTGTACCTGGTTGTCCTTGTGCTGAGATGTGAGGTGCTGCATTGAGTTGCGTCGCACTGTGTTGGTTCCAATGAGGCTAGCAATCGGGAGCTGCGAAGTGCTGCACTGAGTTGCACCAGACTGCGTCGGGTCCCCTGAGGCCACAGATCTGGAGCAGCAAGGTGTTGTGATGTGAGGTCCTGCGCCAAGTATTGTTGCACCGCATCGGGTATGATGAGGCTACTGATCAGGAGCTGCAATGTGAGATCCTACATCAAGTTGCATCATGATTGCATTGGTTTTTAGACCTCAGATCAAGAGCTGAAAGTTGCTGCGATGCAAGGCCCTGCTGAAAGTTGCGTCGCGCTGCTTCGTTTCTGAGGAAACCTATAGTTGGGCTAGGAGGAGTACACGCTGATGCCAGCCAAGGGCTCAGGACATGGTGTGGGCACCTAGTAGGGCTCAGGAATCACTCTTGCAGAGCCCAGCAACATGGCACAAGCAGGTCCAGTTGGGGCTGGGTAGAAGCAGGATAGGTCTCTGAAGCTTGTGATATCCCTGTGGCTCACATAGAAGGCCAGCTAGCTAGACCTTTGAGTCACTCTTGTTTCTCTAGGTTTAATGAGCAGGTCCAGTCTTCCTTTCTCAGGCAGTAGGGCAGCAGGGCAGTCCTTCTTGTAGATGGGCAGTCCTTCCACCATGAGGTGAGCAGAGGAATCCTTCATCAGAGTCTTCCACGGGTCCAGAAGTAATCTGTGTTCTTGAGCCATTTTTAGATTGGCAGTTTTTTGTCATTTGGGGAAAGAGTGAGAGTTCAGTTTTGTTGAGGTTCATTATGCCTACACTCCCTATTTAGCACCCAAATAATCTACTTAGGAAACTATTGAGAGCAAACAACAGTCCCTGATTTGTGCTGGTGGTTGCAGGCAGTGGACATTGATACTTATTTTATTGTACCTTAATATATTTTACATCATCTGACTTTGACAAAGACTGAGAAAGGGAAAGACAAAAAAGGCAGAAAGACAGAGAAAGAGAAGGGTGGGAAAAAGTCAGAAAAGGAGAAAGCGGGATGAAAAAAGAACTGGCAAGAGTGAGGTAAAGACACATGACATTTAGGGAGGTGGAATCAAGTCTATGCAGCCTTGGTATTTACCAACTCCGGCATTCACTATCAGTGGCAGCAAACTGTTAAGAACATTTTTAGACCCCTTCACTTAATCTGCTTCCTATGGAGTAGTGTTGGTACTCGTCAATTAAAGCTGTTGCAGCCATGCAGAGAAGCGCTGGTACTAGCCAACCATATGTTAAACTGCCCAGCAGACAACTGCTGGCACTGAACTGCCCTACTAAAAGAGTAGCAACTTTGCTGGGAAGTGTTGATAATGTGCTATTGTAGTATAGCATCCCAGCTGAGAAGTGTAGTAATGTAAAATTAAAAGTGTGGCAACGACATTTAGATGCTCAAATACTAATTCAGTAGGGTTTTCATGGATTCCTGAAGTGCATCACAACAAACAATTCTATTAGCTGGCATTCACCACAACCTATTAACCCTACTGCTCGCTTTTCATTTCCTCAACCACACATGGTTAGTTACCAGAGTATTTTTTCCATTTACAGCATTGCCTCCTATTCAATGTAATGGTTGATTCACAAAATTTCACTTATGAAAACTATGAAAATATTGACATACCAGAATATCATGATCAAAATATCGATGTAAAAAATATCGTCATCCTATACTTATAATGGTAAGTACAAAAATATAGAGAAAACAATAATATTGTTGTCAGCAATTTCGTTGTAATAAATATTGTTTATATTATCATTTCAGAATTAAAGTAATGTAATAATATAACAAAAAAACATATATATATATACACACACACACACACACACACACACACACACACATATATCAATAACAGAAAATATTTTTTAAAACAAACCATTTGAAAGTAATTTGTAAAAAATATTTTACACATTAAAAACATAAATATTATAATTTTAAACAAGCAAAAAAATATATAAACTGTAAAAATAAAAAAAGAAATTATATAATTTTACATTTCATGCATATACTATTCCGACTGCAATTTATACAAAAGTATGCAGTGTTCTACTAGAGATGTATAAAATGCACTACTCTCACTTCACACAATGCAACTGTAGGAAAACTGTTACATCACACAGAGGTAAAATGTACTATTCCCACTCCAGTAAATACAACAGTAGAGAGAGAAGATGCTGGATTATGGAGGTGCAAAATGTGCTATTCCCCCTCCAATCAATGCAACAGTACGAAAAGTATTTGATTGCTCAGGAGTAAAATATACTGTTCCCACTCCAATCAATGCAGCAGTAGGGAAAGTGTTGGATTGCAGAGTGGTAGAATTTACTATTCCAACTCCAATTCAGTGCAACAGTAGGGAAAGTGTTAGATTGCAGAGGGGTAAAATTTACTATTCCATTTCCAATAACTTCAACAGTAGGGAAAGTGTTAGTTTACAGAGGGGTAAAACATTACTATTCCCACTCCAATCAGTGCAACAGTAGAGAAAGAGTTGGATTGCAGATGGGTCAAATTTGCTATTCCCACTCCAGTCAATGCAACAGTAGGGAAAGTATTGGATTGTGGAGAGGTCAAATTAACCATTCCCCCTCCAGTCAGTGCAACAATAGGGAAAGTGGGGATTGCAGAGGGGCAACATTTACTATTCCATTTCCAATAACTTCAACAGTAAGGAAAGTGTTAGATTACAGAGGGGTAAAACTTACTATTACACTCCAGTCAGTGGAACAGCAGAGAAAGTGTTGATTTGCTGAGGGGTAAAAATTACTAATCCCACTCCAGTCAGTGCAACAGTAGGGAAAGTGTTGCATTTTGTAGGGATACAATGTACTATTCCCACTCCAGTCAGTGCAACAGTAGGGAAAGTGTTGGATTGCAGAGGAGTCAAATTTACTATTCCTGCTCCAGTCAGAGCAACATTAGAAACAAACACATTTTTTTCAACACAATAAAATAACTGCAAAAACATAGTAAAAAAGATAAAAGTATGAATATGTAAATAAAAACACAATATTCATGACGGATATTTTAAAAATAGATATTGCTCACCCTAACATAGATATTCTTGACAATGATATTCTTTCAGATGATATTTCCATATCATGATATTTTGGAGATAATATTTTGGTATGACGATATTTTAAATTCTATATTTTGTCTGAATACCCAATTTAATGACTGCTTTTAACAACAGTTGAAATTGACATTTGGGGCCCGATTATGAGTTTGGCTGTGCGGCGTTGTGCCTGCTGTGCCGCCACACTGTCAAACCTGTGGTGACCCCCCCTGCCAGATTGCGAGTTTTCTCGTGTCTCGCAGGCTTTTTTTAGGGTGTTCCTATGGTGGTGCCTTTAAAAACAGACTCGAAAGTCCATGCCATGCAGGAATTGATGTGCATGCACACAGGGGAATAAATGTTGTGCCACCCTGTGTGCATCCACATGGTGTGAGGCGCATGAGTTCCCTGTAAGGCCCACTTTGTTTCCTCTCTGCCAGGGTTTACATGGAGGAGGAACCGCCAAGTAAACCCTGGCGGAGAGGAAACTCATATTATGCTTAGTGGGACCATGGCGGTCCCGCCAAGCATATTGCGGCATCAGGATCACTGCACAACCTCTAGGGAATGGGGGCTCCCTGGCAGCTTTGGGGGTCCCATGGCAGCCCCACCAATCTGAGTTGTAATCGGGCAGTTGGGAGACCACCACCGCTGCGCCCTTGCAAGTCTGGAATCCTCGAACTGCCAGACTCATAATTGGGTCCTTGGTGTTGTGACAGAACAACTTTTTTTTTTTTTTAAACCTTTATTCAACAAAAGTTGCATAGCAAAATTACATACGGATATCAATGCAAAGCACCATGGATATGCACTCAATTGAGTCTGACAACTTGGATCATAATCGCGGCATGAATGAGAATCTGTCCGTTACGGCCGGGATTTGGCCAGTCTCTGAACCATGGCAAGGATAATGAAGTGCGCCTTATCCACCCTTCGCCCAATAACTTTGTTCTCAAAAAGAAGGGAAAACCAATATTGAACAACATGGGAACTCACCCGTCCGATTCTGTAGTGAGAGCATTGAGTACATTTCACAGATACTTATAGTCATTCGGAATGTGAACTGATAGGTTATTACATATGTAAGTTCTGTTCATATTTGGTTGGAGCATAATCAATACAACGGTGGCTGGGAGAGAAATGAGACGCAGTAAAAAACAATAATCAAGGGTGTCATTGTTCGAAGTTAGTGAGTTCTCAGCGTTCTTTGTCATCTTCTGTTGGCACTGTGGAGCACCGGCGGTGGAGCTATGGGTCCAGCTCTATTCTAGGTCCCACGTCGCAGGGCATGACCTTTTCCTCGCTTTTCTGGTCAAAAAGGTCCTTTTCGCCCTGTGTCCGTTTGAGTCGATTGTCAAAAAGTTCAGGTGGCAGAAGTGTGTGTGTGAGTATTCCTTAGGGTAGGTCGGAGAAAAAGGGGGATGGAGCAGGGCCCGATCGGGAACAG
This sequence comes from Lissotriton helveticus, assembly GCF_964261635.1. Taxonomy (NCBI): domain Eukaryota; kingdom Metazoa; phylum Chordata; class Amphibia; order Caudata; family Salamandridae; genus Lissotriton; species Lissotriton helveticus. The sequence continues at coordinate 747,966,294 of NC_136069.1, read as the reverse complement.
ACCAGGGGGGCGGAAAATTTCAGGTAGGCGGGCTCATGACCGAGTTCAGAGAGCGGGGACTTTTCGGCACACGTTGAACATCGAGCAGGGGCATCAGGTCAGCCCTTTCCTCTTATTTTGTCGGAAACAGTGCCTCGTCCTGCAACTCCTTACTGTCGCGGTCTCGCCTTGGCCAATGTCGCAGATGTTTCCACGGTCTGTAGTCAGGCCGCGTGCTCCCACATCCGGTCTCTCTCTCCTCCGACAGTGGTACCCTTAAATGAGTTTGAAAAGACAGTCTTTAGAGAATTGCCAGAGGAAGGTAATCACATAAGTCTATTTCTCTCCCAGCTCCAAGCAAATGAGAAACATCTGTTACATTGGGGTTCACAACCAACATATAAATAATTGATGATGGGCTTGTTGGATTTCCTATAACTTTCCTTCATAACTATTTCTTTGGTGTTTGTTGGTGTTACATTCATTGTCGTGGTACGAGATCTGGTACCTTTTTATTGCATTTTGTTTATTACAGTTACGTCAGTTCTTCTGACAGAGACCCACCTTCCTAGTACGAGCCTTACAAAGCTATACCGTTCTCCAGGGCTTTATATTTTACGAAAAAGTGCAACGTGCTATCACCATGGTCTGATAGGTATCTTTCTGAGGGACGAACATAGGCTAAACAATTTTCCATTCTATTAATGCATCCTACCTTTCAGCTAAACATTTTACTTTCAACAGGGTTCATTGCAACAATTTTCTTCAGTTCGGTCTAATCTTAACTTTGCAAACATCATTCTAGTTCCTGCATAGCCTCTTACGACCTGACTACTTCATTAAAAACCGGGGTCTTATGGAAAACAACTAGGGACATAGCAAACTGCGGTGAGGGACTATCGTCTTGCTCTGTGTCATAAGGGCGTTATCTAGCAGAAGGCCATAGTTCAGTTGGTAAGCGTTCAGTGACATTTCTCGAATTCTAAACTCTGTAGCTTGCTTATTAACAAATCATTTCTAGGGACAACGGCTGGTCTGGGTTAGTCGTAAGTCGACCCATCTCTTACAACCGGGGGTGAGGGACATTTTTAAAAATCTCGTCCGGGGCAGCTGATACAAAACTGGGGGCGTTCTGGGAAGATGGGGATGTTTTGATCACCTTTACTGTTTGGGGATTGCGACAATTCGGGACGGGGAAGGTCGCGTGATCTGAGGCATTTTTTTTATCATAGAAGCCGCTGACATGTAGTTCCCTTATTACGGGTCAGATTAGGGAACCTCAGTCGTCTTACCTGTCCTTTCCCTTTTGGCCAATTCTCGGTTTCATCAATTTTTAGCAGAAAGGAGAGGTAGTGACACGGCATCAGGGTGATTTTATTTAGGACAAATTTTGTGCAAATGCTTGCGGTATTTGGAGCCAATTGGGGGGTGCACTAGAGGTGGCGGTTTGCCAATTTAGGTGCTAGTCGTTCGGAAGAGTGGGAGTGTGGAGGAGAGAGAGAGAGAGAGAGAGAGAGAGAGAGAGAGAGAGAGAGAGAGAGAGAGAGAGAGAGAGAGAGAGAGAGATGTGCAACAATAGGCTAAATAGTACACGTGCGACATGGGGAGCGGCCGTGTATTAAGATAGGCTATTCAGCGCATTACACAACATGAGACATCCCGGGTCTGTGTTAGAATTTCGAAAGCATGCAGTTTGGGACGGACGAGCATTAGGCCGGGTACAGGGGACATGCATTGAGTAAAAAAAGGGGGGCACCATTGTGTCGCACTTCTTGCATTCTCGGTCCTTTGACCAGTTAAGTCAACGCTTCAGTCACACAAAAACATTCTCTCATAGTTTCAGACATACGTGACATGTGTCCATTCACGCAACACGGATTAAGGGTGATCGTGTCTCATCATATCATACAACTTATTGGCTCTTTCGTTACAAGAGCAGTTTGTGGGTGTGCTTAGGTGCCATCTGGCAGCGTTAGTCCGCTTCGTGTATCAGACATGGCGAGGCTTCAGATCTTCACCATACCTCGGTCGTGATCTCCAATGTAACCTGTAGAAGGAGGAAAAGAGGGGAAGGGAGGGGGACAACATTCGCGCATATCAAATGCATGGGCACGAAAGTCCTTTACTTACCTTATACTCGTCTTATCTCCTCGGGGTAGAATCCCTGGGGTCTTGGTTTCTGAAGCCAGGGGGGGGGGGGGCAGTGTGTCCTTATAGGCCGTGCGTAGGGAAACGTCAAAAGATCAGAAGCACTTAGTGCGAGGTATCTAGTTGGTAAGTGTATCTAGCTATCGGGGTCCTTAAATCTCTTTCAACGTTGTGATGTTCTAAGGCATATCAGTTCTTCGGCCAACTTTGTTCCCTAGTACCTTTGAGTGCCGTACCTTTATAACATTCTATCATTTACACCGCTTCACTTTACCCATCCTCAGAAGTCGAGGTCCTTCTCCATGCGTTAGTTCCTAAGCCAGTCGCATACTTGGAGGCAGAGTATCGTGTCTGAGATTCAATCCTCCATCCGGGGCTGGGCAACCATCTTCTAATAACCTTAAAGAGAGAACAAAGCAGGGTGCACAGAAAAACTCTCCCGCTGATCCCACATTTAAAAAAAGCATGTAATACTTGTTCATAGTTTGGAAAACCTTTATTTGCACAATCGTTCAGCAGGTAGATATGAGGGTGCAATCGTATTTGGCCGGACACGGCGATGGCTGAAGTACGTACAGTAAGGGGGGCTATTTTGCAGCATTAAAAACATTAAAAAGGTTTTATTTAGTCATTTTGCAGGAAACTAAAAAGGTCTATCAAAAGGTGAGGGATCAAGGGGCATTTATTTCATAATTGGAAGCACAGTCAGACTAGTTGCAATCAAATGTCCTATATGCATACCGTGGGCGGGTGTCACCAGCGAGGTGATGTATCGGCTACAATAATATCATAATAAATCGTACATTGAAAACAACATTTTTCACGGGGTCCTTTTACATGTTCGTCGGGTGAACCCTCCCTCTTTTTCGTCAAGTGTACAAAGGATCATATACATATCTCAGAATATCAAGTTTTATTAACTAAAAAATACCACGAGGTGTTCGTAAGTTCTCATTGACACCGGCGCCATTTTGGGCGGGGCCGGGTTAGTCCGGAAGTAGCATCAGGGACAAATGTTTCCTACAACCGGTGGTTGGACCAGAGTCCTTTTCGGCAGTTCAAAAACTCGTGCTAACAGAAGGGGTGGCTATGTCGTGGTTATTTCGTTAGCGGCCAAGGCAGTTGTCCCTCACCGGAAGCCTGTAGGGGCCGAGGGCTCCGGGGACTTTTGTAGAATCTTCAAGGCTGTGGAGATGCTGTCGGAGGTGGGGGCTCGTGCCCCGGTGGACAAGCGTCCGAGTTACATTGCTGGTCAAAGTTACTCTAGCGGCCTAGACGCCATTTTGAGGCCCTGCAGCAGTCGCCCTTCGTCGAGTTTGTAAGAGTGGAAGAGACCTTTTGGGGTGAAAGAAATGGACCTCCGTGCCGTGGGAGCAGGACATTCGGCTAGGGTGCAGCCATGGCGCCCCCACCTGGGGGGGCGAGGGAGACTCGTTCGCGCCGTCTCCCTCTCCTGGTGCACTCCACGCTTCCCTCTTTCATGGGCATGCACGACGGCCATTCCACATCCCGTGCTCCACAAATCCCAAGTCCTGTGCTGCGGAAGTATGGTCACCTGCGGTGTATGTCCTGTGCTGCGCATGTATGGGCGCCGCCATTGCATGTCCTGTGCTGCGCAAGTATGGGCGCAGCCGTTGCATGTTCGGTGCTGCGCAAATATGGGCGCCGCTGTTGTATGTTCGGTGCTGCGCAAGTATGGGCGCCGCCTGGCTGGAGGATTTCGGTGCCGGGCCGGGGGCTGGGAAACCTCCTATCCAGGGAGGTGGGAGAGGCCCGTTCGCGTCGCCTCTCCCTCCCAGCCCACCCTGTACCAATTTCAGCAGAGGTATTTGTGATGGCCGGACCGGGGCTGGGAAGCCTCCTATCCGAGGAGGTGGGAGAGGCCCGTCCGCGTCGCCTCTCCCTCCCAGCCCAACCTGGACTAATTTCAGCGGAGGTATTTGTGATGGCCGGACTGGGGCTGGGAGCCTCCTATCCGAGGAGGTGGGAGAGGCCCGTCCGCGTCGCCTCTCCCTCCCAGCCCACCCCACGAAGAAGAGGATGGGACAGCCATTTCATGCCGGGCCCGTGGTGCCTCCTGGACATCCCACCGGCGATTCGATCGATGGTTGTCAGCAGGCCCCGCCCCACACGTGCTGTGTGGTTCACCTTCCGGATGGGCGTGACCGGTGACCTGCGGCATTTCGGGAACTTCCGGAGTGGGGGTAGGTATTTTGTTTGGACAGGCATGTCTGGGTAATGGGGGGTTGTCTATGCATGCCTGTAATTGCTCCTTTCTTTTTACAGAGTGGGGGGGGGGGCAGCAGAGAGTAATCAGTCCCATTGCACTCGAAGTTTGAGTTCATTAATGGAATGTATACTAATCTGTCCGAGACTACTCTGTGTATTGTTTCTGTAAGTTATCCGAAAAGCGTGGCTTTTCTTTTGTTTTGTGTTAGGGAACAGTAGCGGTAGTACAGGGTTCGTCACCGGGTAATTTAGAGCTAGACTGGGTTTCTTGTCTTAGCGTTGTTCGATCTATGAGGACTCGAACATGTCGCTGAAATCGGCCTGGCGAAATCTGTGCCATCGGGCATAATCAAACGTGGTGGTTCTATCTGGCCTGTCCATGTCAGTCTGATTCATCTTTGTCTCGCGCCTTTTCCCTTTCTGCTGGCCTGTTATTCCTGTCGGCCCTCTGCTCCTACTCTCGTTCAGTAGAGTCGGGCATTGGGCTTTCCAGTGCCCGGCATATTTACAAAAAGCACATTGGTTTTGCCCTAAGTCTGGTCGTCCTGTGCGTAGTGTCGGGGGATTACTTTCGGGTCGTTGTGTCCTGGGGTTGTCCTGTCGATATATTCCTTTACCTACTCTGTCCTCGTCTCTTTTCTTTCGTTGCATTGCTTCTTTGCGCCACATACCGAGACTGTCGAGCATAATAGGCGTTGTCTTATTATTACGAAGGGCTATTTCTAACGTTTCTATTTTATCAAGATCGAAGGATCCTATCAGTGGCCACTGTTTCTCTTGATTTTCTTTGGTATACCTATGCCACAGCTTACTATAGGCTATGGTAACTAATCCATAGTTTATGAACATGTCTTTATTAGGGGTGCCTTCCAGCGGAGCTAGATGGTCCACCTCTAATAAACGGTCCGGGCTGAACCAACTACCAACCAGTGGGGAGAAGACAGACATGACGGCTCGCAACGAGGACAAAAAGTCAGCACTGCCTATCTTATCACTGCGTGCAAAGACTAGACAGAATATTTCTATTCTACTTTGTTTGCAGGCAGTGAATACCTCATGAACCAATATCAAATAATCAATAAACAACCAGTGGGGAGAATAAGTAGGCCCGCAAAAGGTCTGCGTCCTCTACCCTTTCACTATCTGCAAAGAGGAACCTGTTCTTTCCTGTTTGTAGACAGAGAATCTCCAGAAAACAATCCGCGAACAGTAGTTCGGGGTCAAAAAAACAGTTAATCAGTGTGGGAGAGGGAATCTCCCGAAAACAATTCGTGAACAAATAATCAATCAGTGGGGGAGAAAGATAGGCACGCTGGCTGCGTTACTTATCCTTCACTGTTTGCAAAGAGAAAGAGCCTATTGTTTCTTCGTTTGCAGACAGTGAATCTCCAAATAAGTTAACAAAGAGTAATACTAGTATTTTCCGATTAAATAAACAATCATTTCGCAATTCGTCGTGTTTACACGACCTTACCCGGACCGTATGGACAGTTTCTTATCTTCCGAATCCAGCGCCCGATCGTCCTCTTTTCCTCGTATTCCTCGCGGCACTCCTGATGGTTCCCAGTCAGGACCGTGGATCACTCGAGAGAGGTCTGTTCGGAACTAGTGAAGTTCTGATGATCGGCTGCCAGACGAGGGTATATTGGGCAAGAGCTCTCCCGATCGTTGCAGTCGTTCACTCTGTCGTCAGGACCTCTCCCACTGGATCCACGTGTCGCTGATGGGCCCCACGCTTGGGACGCCAATTGTAAAAACCAGGTCAGGGACAATCAATAATTGCCCGGCGGTATCGCCTCTTTAACCCACAAAATATTAATCAATAAAGAGGCAGGCGCTGGAGACTGGAAGGCAGGAAACAAGGTTTATTCTCTCCGGAGGAGAACACATCAGTTCAGACAGCCAGTATCGTCACGAGGTGCTCTAACCGCATCTCTGAGGCCTGGCCTCTTATACACATTTTCATCATCTTTATTGCAGGTAACACATCTTTGTAATGCTTTGAAGTATGAAAGGACATCCTCTGAATCTCCCCTTCAGGCCCGTTCCCACACACATTTACAGTTGAAGTCCCCACCCCGGTCACAACAGGTGATGATTATCGCGCAGCTGGACATTCCGCCGATTCACGGAATGTGGGGGTTTGATCGGATCTCATAGGGTGGGGGCTTTGATCAACTCGGGGGTCCTTTGATGAGGGAAGCTCCCTACTGTACGGGGGGGGGCAATAAACAGTATCTGCAGAGCTAGGTGTCGGCCTGGGAACGAGGAAGACAAACGGGCACACAGGAAAGGGGTTTGTATCAAAGGGCCTGGGACCATGAAAGGAATGAAGGGAGGTGTCGCGCTGGGAACAGGATGGGGTTCTGAGGCAGAGCTGCGCTGGAGAGGGGTTTATGACCCAAGGCATGTGCGAGCGGGGGGTTGTCAGCGTGCGGGCTTTGTAAGGGCGAAGGGCTATGCTGGGGGGGGGGCCAGTGGCGTGCAGAGGGTGGTTCTGATCGAGGCACCTAAAATGGCGGGTGCGCACGGCAAAAAGTGTGGCATCGGGGGAAAAGGCAAGATGGCGCAGATAATGTTTACCAAACCGTACTAATTTTCCACACCTTTGTCCCCTCCCCTGCCAGAGCAGCGCTCCTAGGTGTTCACTCCCATAGGCCCCTGCCAGCAGGGACCGTTCCCAGGAGGGATCCGTGTCCAACCATGCAATGGCATGCTGTAGCTGTGACGCAAAGTAGTACAGCTCTAGGTCGGGGAATTCCAGTCCACCTTTGCCCCAACTACGCTTTAGGACCTCTAGACTTACCCTACATCTCTTCCCATTCCATAACAGCAGGACTAAGAGGGAATCTAATTCCCGAAAAAACTGATGCGGCAACTCATAAAAGGACCCCTGCATCGTGTACAGGCAGCGTGGGAGGACCACCATCTTAATTAAAGCGATCTGCCCCATCAGGGAGATCTTGAGGGTGTTCCAGAAGGCAACACTTCCCTTCAGACCCCGCAGTATCCGACCCATATTATGGTAGAAAAAGTCGGTCGGGTTACGACCAATCCAGATCCACAAATAGCGAAGTGTGTCATCCACCCAAGGGAGTCCCACCTCCGGGCGCTGGACACCCTCCCATTCAGACTGCTCCCCGATCGCATAGAGCTGGGACTTTGCCCTATTTACTGCGAGGCCAGAGGCTGCCGCAAAGTGTGACAGCTCGGACAGCAGGATGGGCAGCAATTGCGCCGGTTGATTCAGATAGACCAGGGCGTCATCTGCGTATAAGGACACCACATGCTCCACTGTCCCTATTTTTATACCCTGGCCCTGCAGTGCTATGCGGAGATGGCATGCCAATGGCTCCATTGCCAGGGCAAAGAGCAGGGGGGAGAGGGGACACCCCTGACGTGTTCCCCTCGATATAGGTATCTCATCTGAGACACAGCGCCCCGTGCGGACTCTAGCCACGGGTCTGGTATATAGTAGCTGAACCCATTTTACGAATCCCTCCCCCAGACCTAGTTTTAAAAGCACCTTCCAGAGGTAGGCCCAGCGAATCGATTCGAACGCTTGTTCGATATCCAAAAAGACCAGCGTGTTTTGTTTGGCCTGTCCCGCTAGAGTTCGCATGACGTGTGCCAGGCGACGGATATTCCGTAAGGTGTTCCGGCCAGGGATGAACCCTGACTGGTCATCATGGACCAGGCGACGAAGGTGAGGGAGGAGTCTGGAAGCCAGCACCTGGCTGATGATCTTCAAGTCCACGTTTAACATGGATATGGGTCGATAGGATCCGGGGAGGAGAGGGTCCTTACCCAGCTTGGGGATCATTACGATCGTCGCCGCCCACATGGAGTCTGGGAGTGAGCCCCGGTCATAGGCCTCCATTGCCACCTCACGCAGTTTTGGAACCAGAACCCCCGTGAGCTCTTTATATAGTTTGGCTGCTAAACAGTCCATCCCCGGGGATTTCACTGTCTGCAGATGGGCTATTGCAGCACATAGTTCCTCCTCTCGGAGTGGCCCCCCCAGGTCTTCTTGGCTATCCACTTCAATCTCAGGGAGCTGTATTCCCTCGAGGTACACCTCCATGGTCTCAGCGCCCGCTAACGGCTGCGTTTCTGTGTATATTTTACATAGATGGGATCGGAACACCTCGTTAATCGCCTGTTGGGTATATACCGTCCGGCCCAATTCATTCTGCATTGCCAAAATAGGGCGAGGTTGGGTTTCTTCCCGTATCAGATGCGCTAACAGTCTACCAGCTCTGTCACCTTCCATATACCATTTCCGCCTGCTGGCTGTCCGGTTAAATTTGCCAAGCGAGGCCCAGGTGTCTCCCAGTTGCTGCCGAGTGGCCGTCCATTCAGGCCGCCGCTCCTTGTCCGTGGGGAAGTCTCTCCCAATCTCCGCCAAGCAGTCCTCGTGCTGGCAGAGTTCCCGTTCCAGCACCCGTTTTACCCCTACCTCCGTGGACATAGCAGTCCCCTGAAGGACAACCTTCATGGCGTCCCATTCAGTTGCCCTCGTAGTAGCTGACCCCCAGTTCACATCTAGGTATGTCCTGAGCCCCTGCGAGATAGCCTCCTTATAAGTGGGATCTCCGAAGGCCTCTGTGTTGAGTCTCCTGAGCGGGATCTTGGGCCGTGGTCCACCGACCAAATACGTGAGTAGGAGCGGGGAGTGATCAGATAGGTAGCGCGCCAAGTAGTGGATCTCGTCTACCCGGTCCATTACCATACCCTGCAGGAAAAAAAATCTAGTCTACTGTGTGTGTTGACAGCAGGCGTGAAGTACGAGTACACCCGACGAACAGGGTTGCGGTGTCTCCACGCATCCACAAGGTCATAGCCTTGGAGCATCCGGGCCATCGCATCTCTCATTTTAGGTTTGGCGTCTAGCTTTGGGGGGCACCTGTCTAAGTTCCCATCAAGCGCACAGTTAAAATCCCCCGCCAGCAGGAGCTCCGTGTCTGGGTCTATATTTAACTGGCCCAGTACTTTACCCAGAAACTCACCATCATCCGTATTTGGGGCGTAAACATTCACCAGGCACACACTGCGTCCATCCAGGGTACCCACCACAATTACAAATGACCCTCCAGATCCAATTGTGAATGTACGGCTTTAAAGGGGACCCCTGCTGCCACCCAAATTAGCGCCCCTCTAGCAAACCCTGAGTAGGACATGGCGAAAAACTGACCACGCTACCTACGCTGGACATACTTAAGGCAATACCTCAGAGGTGTGTTTCCTGTAGGAAAGCAATTCTGACCCCATAACGCCGGAGATATGTGGCTACTCTGATCCGCTTAACCATGTTATTGAGCCCTCTAACATTCCACGTCAGTAGTTTGTATTTACATGTGTCAGCCATCATGGATTAGCAGTCGTCCACCTCGTAGCACCCATCTGGCACCCCATGGAATTGGCTCCTCAATGTGATGTGACCCATCAAAAAGCGGACAGCTTAAACAGTGCATAGCAATAGTGTAAAAAGACCCGGCAGCATCCCTCTTCGAATCAAAACCAAGAGCCCCAACATTTCCCCCCCACAGGCAGTTATCCCACCCCGAATCAAAACTGGGAACTTCAACATCACCCACCCACAGGCGGTAGTACCGCATCCCCCGATTCGGAATTGACCAGGAGACCTCGAACCCCGCCCCAAAGACACACCCTCCCTCAAACCCCTCCCCTCAACTCGCAATTAAAGAAGTAAACAAAATAAGCACTGAAATTGAATACTTTACAGTCCAAAAAAAAAAGAAGAACTCTTTCACCCGGTAGTTGAGTCTTCAGCCGACTGACTGGTACCGTGCAGCCCTGCCCGACCGAGGCCTTGCCGGCCACCTCGGCACTCTACAGTCGGTCTCTTAAGGTGAATTGGCACAATATAACGAGCACCGTGATACACCGGGTTTCCGCCCCCCCCGTCCCCAGCTCATTATACTCTCACCACTCCGGGGAACAGCCCCCTCACTAGCTCGTCAGGCTGCCATGACACCCCCAGAATAAAGTATGAAAATACTCACAGTGTCCTGGACCCCCTTATGCTACAATTCGACCATCTGAGTTACCAGTCACTTGTCCTGTGCAGGTCCAGCCAACGGGCTGGTGGCTCCCCCTGCGTCGGACTGTGTTTCTTGCACCAAACACAGTGGGGAGAATTGGTTCTGGGTGGGGATCGTCGTTAGTTCTGTTCGGAGTGTGCCATCCGGGCCAACCGTGATGCGTTCGCTCTGTGTGACGGCGCGTTCTGCTGGGGGTTGTCCTCCCTCTCCGCGCCGCTGGCCCCGCCGGCGGGAATTCCGTTTTCGTTGTTCCTGCCATCCTTGTGCATGGTCGTGGCCCGCTAGGCCCAGTGCGTCCAGCCAGTCTTCCGCTTCCGATGGGCGGTCGAAGAAGTGTGTCCTATCACCGTGCTGCACTCGGAGCCTGGCCGGGAAAAGCAGACTGTATTTGATGTCGTGGCTCCGCATCTGTCGTTTAACCTGCAAAAAGTCGTTCCGAAGGTCTTGAACTTTTCTAGTGTAGTCCGGGAAAATATGGATATCCTGGTTGTCATACCTGGGTGGTCCGGACTTGCGGATATGCTGTAGGATCACGTCCTGGTCTCAAATTGAAGAAACGAGCTATTATGGCCCTCGGTGGAGACCCCGGCTTCGGAGGCGGTCCCAGAGTCCTATGGCCTTCTCTATTGCGAACAGTTTGGATAATTGCAAATTCGGGAAGACCTTGCCAATCCATTCTTCCAGAAATAGGTCCGCCGCTGGCCCCTTTGAGCGTTCCGGAAATCCCAGAAAGCGGAGATTGTTCCTCCGGTAAACGCCCTTCCGCATCCTCAGCCCGGTCCTCCAAGCGGGTCGTATGCTCCTGGAGGGCCGCTATCGTTCCCTCATCTGCCGGACCTCAGATTGCAATTCTGTCAGATCCCCCTCCGTGGTGGTGACCCTGTCCGCCACCTTTTTGAGGTCAAGGCGCAAGTAGTTGATGTCCATAGCCATCCCATCCATCTTGGTTTCCAGTGCTACCCTGGAGTCCCGGATCGCCGCCAGGATATCAGCAGTATCCCGGGCCGCCGCCTCTGGGGGGGCCTCCACCCTCCGGTCCATCCCGGGGCGCTCCGCCGCCGTTGGGCCCGGGACCGTATATTGCACAATCTTATTCGCTTGGGCTCCCCTCACTGGTCGGTCTTTTCCCATAGTCCTGTGGGCCGCCAAGGGTGGTCTATCTGGTCTATCGGGCACCTCCCAGGGGAGGCCTGCGCAGGGTACCGTATCTCCCTGTGAGAGGCAGTGCAGCCCGGGTAGTGGCAATCCAAGGTCCGGTCAGTTCAGTCACTGGGCACTGACAGGGGCGAGCTCTGTCCACTGTTGACTGTGTCGCCTCTCGGGCCGTCAGGCTATTTGGGGGCCTTTCCGACCTGTGTGCCCACTCAGTACCCACTCAGGGGCCATCTTGCCTCGTCCGGTAGTCGCTCCCCTTTCGCCGGCAGCCACCCCCAGCGATCCCGTGCGGGTGGGTTCACTCTGTGCTGCTCTATGTGGGGGTAGCTCCGATGGTACCAGAGGGCCTCACACCATTTACAGGCCCGGAACCCCCGCAGGACCAGGCGCCCCCCCGATGGAGCGGGGGAGAGGGGAGCAACAACAACCACACTTCAGGCCACTCACGCCCTGCGGGCCCTATCTCCGGTCACTCTGCCGGTGCCCCCGGCGTCGGGACGTGTCTAGGCCGCTCCTCCTCGGCCTCGCGTAGGAGGGGTGCTCCGAGGCCCGCGGCAGCTCCCTCTGCAGTCTCCCCCGATCTCCAGCGGCTGGGGTTTTTCGCCACTCCGGGGCTCACGCGTCTCCCCACTCACCTCCGCGGGGGCGCACAGCCACTGTCAAGGGTCCCACAGCCACTGCACTGAATCGTCTCAGTCGGGCGCAATCAAGTCCGTTGCCGGTCGCCGGGCCCCTCGTCTCCACTAGCGGTAATTTCTGTCCGCGTTAGATGCGGTCCAGGTCCGGGGGGCTTCTCACCCCGGGAACAGCGTTTTTCAATCCAAAAGTGCCAGGATATCGGTACAAAAGAGAAAATTGTTGCCTGCTTGTGCTAATGATTCTGCGGATTACGGTCAGAATGCAAATGGATAACCAGCAGTTGTAAAACTACCACTGGTGTTAAAAGCATTACCACTACCTTTGCTGTTACAGAAACAAAGACTGCCTAAAAACTGAAGAGCTGAGTATTTTCTGATGGAAGGCCTACAAAAGTTACTCCATTAAGTAGTGATCTGAGAGCCCACTAAATTACATATCTGTTCTGTATTGGGTGTATGTGAAATACTCTGTCTACTGTATTCTTCAGTGTTATTAGTGAGATATACAAGATATATACTATGTTCATTTTTATTTCTGTGTGGCATTGTTTTTGGTCTGGGTTTTGACATAGAAGATGTCAAACAGATCTCTTCCTAACTATATATGTAAAGTAATCTTTGTGCCTGTGCCCTTCAGCTACTGACGTTCTTTGACCAGCCTCTTCCAGCCATTGGTTGGAGATTCTGGCTATTTGGGGCTATACTTCCACCTCTAGTTGAGTGCTAGCACTGACATGCATGAGGAATTACTTTACAACTACAGTCCTCTTTGACCGCTACTGCCAGATGCATCCCATGCAACAACAGTTAAATGAAGCAAAATTGTACTCTGCCAGCAACTATCAGGTGTGCCTCAGAATTTTCTCCTGAAGAAAGGCACATTAACCATTATTGGTAACAGTGTTACCTAATGTAATTGCACAATTTCATTGTCCAGAATCATAATAAAACACAAAATGACCACTGTAGTGGTATTACAGCCACAGCCAATTCCTCTGTATTTACTGGCTCTCATCTCAATAAGCCGGATGATCTGATGAAAGTGTTCTGTTGGATGTTGTGTGTTATGTTATGTTATGTTATGCTATGTTAGCCTCTACTTGTAACGCGCAAGGCTACTCGGAAGTGTCCCGGCGCAAAAGCCAAATGGTAGAGAAGGGAAAAGAAATGATGTTGTGTGTGCGGTCTTTTGGTGAATATTATTGTTGTGAGTAACCTGATAGCGGGGGGTGTAAGCATGCCTCTGCTCTGTTGTCTGTTGAGTTTCAATTCCTCTAAGAAACAAGCATTTGTAATTCAAAAGGTCTCGCATTTGCTAGAGTTTAAGCTATTCGCATTGTAAATGACAATGCCTTTTTTTAAAATTGTTTTAATAATTAACACATAAATAAAAGGCATTATTATTTACCATGCCAATACCTCAAACTCTTGTAAATGCAAGACATATTTAGTTTTTAAAAAGCGGCGCCATTCTCCTGGGTTGCTTGGAAAGTGAAAGCGCTCATGGCGCGCTGAATGTTGCAGGAAAGCACGTCATGCCTGCAGTAGGAGAAACTCATTACTTACAGACTGAATAAGACGTACCGTGTAACAACAGAAAAAAATGGACCAGTCCTCATGGGAGTTTACAAATGAAGAGGAGGCGGTTCTAAGGAGGGACTAACAAACCTATTAATGAATCAGAAGCCAGCATTTACAAAGGACAATGACGCACGCCAATAAAAAATATGGACGGAGAGTGGGCGGAGCTTCAACTCCATACTAGAGTGCAGCATGCCTCGCAGAGCAGCGCATGCGCTGCCCAGGCTTGACCTAAAAAACACAGTTACTGCAGTAGCTACCTCCTGGATACATGAAAAGATGCAATAGCAGGCAGTGGCCCCATCCAAAGCCTTTATAAGAGTAGTTTAGGGTCAAAGTTCACACCAAGTGGCATCATAGATTACACCATCAGTAAATCTTGCCCGTGGAGACAGATGGTTGTTAAGTAGAAACAGGCTCTGCCATAACATGACTGAGTGCCCATTGCAGTGCACTTCAAACACTTTTAATCAAGCAAATATTCACTTTGATCCTTTCTGTCGGGATTGAGCAGCAAGACAAAGCGTGGAGAGTACTTTGAATTGGTAATAGATGGGTCTGTCTAGGAATTTGGAGAAAGTGGTGCGAACTTGTACAAACAGATCAATGAAAAATATATTTTAGAAAATGTACGGGACTTAACTGTGTTTATTCTAGTAACTCTGTCAATCTGCAGGGACGCTTCCTTCCTTATCAACTTTGCACCGCCAGCACCCTGTCAAGTTTGTCCTTCTTCGCTGTTTCTGTCGACAGCATAGGATACAGTAATCCATTTCCTGACGGTGACATTGCATGCAGTCATTGAAACCTGGCGCGAGCTACCTTTGACCCTCATGAGGAAGGCCTTTACGTTTTTTACGTAGCACGCGGACAGAAAACATGTAACTCTTCCACATACTATTAGAAAGCGCTGACAAATGTGTTAAGTAAGTTTACACTCTTTTTCTATGCAATATGTTTTAGTTGATGACCGAATATTAAAAGTTTATAGACTTGTTATTTTACATTCCCCAACTGAGTACTATTGCAAACCAGGCAGACATTCGCCTCTCAAAAATATTTCACAATAAATGCCTTCTTCGTTATTTTTCACATTCAACGTTGATTTATGCGCCGTGGCCCATGAATCTTTACTGACATCCGTGGGCCCACTCGCTTTAGAAAGACATGGAAGATTCCAACAGAAAGTTATGATTCTTTATGAAGTGGAAAGGTTTCCTGGATATTGCTATTTCGAACTGAGCCAGGTTTTTGATTGAAATACAGTCCCAGGGGCTCTGAAGGTAAAGCTCTAATGCTCACTGTCTTCTAAGGGCATGCCTCTGCGCCAGCGCTGTGTGCTAAGTAGCATTCTGATTGCTGGCTTTGATTGACGACAGTATGATTGTTTAGAATGCCTTGTAATATTTTTTTTTATTAATTGTAATCCAAGTTTTCGGCTTTATAACTCATATTGCTTGACAGCTTCGAAATGCCTTCCACCGAGCTAACATATTGAAATAAGGAATGCTGAAGGTATTCTCTGTAGACCAGATAGTGATCATACAATTTTGATTGGAGAGAAAATGTCTTGCATAGTTCATATGTTGGCTCAGGGTGCAATAACTAAAAATGCAAATGGCAACCTTTCAAACCTCCAAGTATGTCTGCAATGCATGTTTCAGAGTATTTAATATAACACAAAAATGACTGAGATGAAAATATCATGGTCTTTCAGTACATCTGTTGCAATACTCCTCTGAATAAGTATTTTTTTAAATATCTTTTTTCTCGGTTTCATAAAATATTAGCATAACTGTGTCGAGTGTGCTTCTATTAGTGAATTGACATCCTTGTTCAAGGTGGAATATATACATTAGGGATAATACTGTTTTGAAAGTGTGTATACAGCACGTTTATGTCAGGGTTCTCCAACCATTTTTCTAATAAGAGGTACTTGAATGAAAGCTATCCAAAGCTACTGATATCACTCGTGTTGAAATCGTGACCACATCAGACAAGATAACATCACTGACCATCCCATCCAAGACTGTCTGCACTAAACATCTCAGTACATTAAGCAAGGATGCCAGCAGTAATGTAAAAAAAAACATTTTATTAGGAATGCCTCTACATGCCCAATACATAACACCCATAGCTGCAATGCCTCTGGCACCGAAGTATTAGTATGAGTACTAAGTCCTCCTAGAACCATATGATATATTACTCAAATATCAGATCTACATTTATTTTGGAAATTCAACAATTGTTTATGAAGTCTAAAAGTACACACATTTCCACCTTGAATACTAGCTTTTCAGCTTTAGTATACATATATAAATTTAACCCCTCCCTTGCTCATGACGGAACCGTTCCGTAACGAGCCTCGGGTGGGCTGTGCTAGTGACGGAACGGTTCCGTCACGGCCCGCTCGCCGCGCCTGCGCGGCGCGAATTCCGCGCCTGCGCTGACGTTCTAATGGGCGGGCGGGTCCGTGACGGAACCGTTCCGTCACAAACACAGCTCACCCGAGGGCCGTGACGGAGCGGTTCCGTCACGAGCACGGGACCGCCGCGCGGCCCCGCCTCCCCCTTAGCGCTGTGGTGGAATAGCCGCCGCAGCGAAGGGGTTAAGCAAGCAAAAGTTTCTAATTTAGTAGGGCGGACTGAAGATAGAAGAGCTACGTAGAGGTAGCCAGAACGCTACCAGTAGCTCAAGAGCTACTTGTTGGAAAAGCCTGGTCTATGTCAACAAAGTTTGAGGGTTCTCAACATCATTCATTGTTGACCACACATTCTGTCATATTTAAATTCCTTCATCTCAATATAGGCATTCTCAAATCTCCCAGTATGTGCTCTATCTCTTACTGCAGGCCATGGAGCTTGTTCCATCGCCCAATATTTGTGTGAATTTTCGTGGACATCCCTACATATCTCTTTTCAACTGACATGCACCAATTCATATTGGCGCTCCAATCTTGAAATTTAGGAGACTATTTTCATAGTTGTGTGATCAACACCCTATTGTTATGTTATGTTATTGGGGAAATATAGAGCACGCACACCAAATAGGTTCCTTGGTGCTGAGGAAACAGGATGTGGAATGCTGTCCAAGGATTAACCAGACACTATTGCACAGGGTAAAGAAGCCAGTATATCATGGAATTCAGTATTATGACATGCTATGGCAAGTTTCAACTCCACCAATCTAAAGATCTATCCATAGCATATTCTGTGCTTAATTGTTGAGTCGTGATTATATTTGGGCTAAACTTGAAATGGTCTGTTTTATTTGAAACTTTACAATGCCTTTCTTAGGATTCTGTTCTACTCGAATGAACATTTCTTAGTATCCACTGAGGTTTTGCTAAATGTTAACTTTTTTAATGTATTATTGTATTGATCTAGAGATTGGACCTTTCATTTTATTTTACACCCCACCCTTTATCAAGAACCACCTACCACCCAGACCAACGTGGGTCGGCCATGGTATACCTCTTTATGGAAAGGACCATCAGGAACTACAGATCGGTGGGTCTTCTCCACCGGTTCCTCCCATGTGAAAGCTGAGCCTCATGAAATTAATTTTTAAACTGACACACTGTGCAGTAGCTGAAATGGTATCTTTCAACAAAACTAGAGCATGCCTTTTGTGACCCTGAAAATGGGCAAGAGCACAGGGTGATGTGAGGTGAAGGTGTGATGCAACCAAACCAGATATCATTGATGGTAGGAGAAGCAGTGGATCATAGAGACCAAAAAAAGATAGACTGTACCCTGGAATGGCCATTTTAGGTATTGGCATACATGTGCCTGTGACTATGGAACAATGGGACTATGGAGGCGACCTAGTGTTTAGCACAGCAAGTGCACTCACTCTTCGCACCTGTACCGTAGACCATGACCAGGGCAAACCAAAGGGGACCTGGCATAGGGAGCAGATGCACAGGTGGGCGCAGTTCATTATTAGGGTACAGACCCAGAAGTAGTGAGCGCTGTCCCAATAGCACCCTGCCTCTTAGACAGAAGAAGAGAAGCCATAACAAATGGAAAATCGCAGCTTGAGTAGAATGAGCTCAGAGGCAGCTATGTCAGACTCTGCTTTAATGGTGTCCCACACAGGCACTGGCTTTAGGGTCAAATATGGTGAAACATTGGCAGATCATTCTGGTTTCGAATATCCTGTTTTTTCCATTATATATTAGCCATTGTAATACCTATTTGAGCTGAGACCAAGCCTTCCACCAAAACCGCGCCCGTTGTTAGTCATAAACGTGGCTTCAGCATTCTGGCACTTGATATCAAAGAGCTGCTGCATGCTGCCTTTAAAAAGTGCCCAAATGTCTTACCCTCTTAATAACATAACATGTATTTGTAAAGAGCACCTTCACCCGTGGGAATCTTGATGCCGAATAACAGATGTTTATTGTTACCCAAATCAATGGCACTAATTTTACCTACCTCAGAAGGATGAAAGGCTGAGTGGACCCGCTAGGATTTGAACCTGTGACCATGTGGTCAAACACAGGCCCCTATAGTGGGCACATTAGTCAACTAAGCCACCAGACCCAGCTGTTAACCACCGACTGTTAACCTAAAAACACATTTGTACTCCATTTTCCATACGTAAACTGAGCGACAGACTCAGCCTGCATTCCAGGTATGCTAACAATCGACTCACTTATGCCGTCACCCGACACTAGATGTGGCATCTCCCTTACCATGCACATAGACACCTACATACACTCAGGTGCAAAGGGTGTCAGATTAGGACATATGGGCAGTTTTGCTTTTTCTTGCAACAGTATGCTCCTTATACCTTTAATAATGGATATTTTAGGGAGCTCATTTGGGTGTTAACACCTTTAATCTAGATGACTAGCTGCATTTATAGCACTGCATTGCTTCTCACACTTCATATATAAATGCAATCTCCAATGAACACAAACATAGGCTCGACCATCCGCTCTGGGCTCTTTCCGGCATGATATCCTTGAAAAAGACCTTCAAGACGAAGGAAGCTTTTCCCCCCTAACCTCACACGTGATACAACCAGGCCCCCACCTGAGAAGGACCTGCACCTTTCACCTCAATACACATGGCCCGGTTGTGAATAAGCTTGCCATTCATGATTGTAGTAGTTATTCCGCATCTTGGAGGGCTTCCAATACTCAAGAAACATTGGTGTTGCTACCTACATGTATGCCCATCTGTTCAATGGTTCTGCTAATCTGCTTGGAAGCAGCCACGTGGTGATGATATAAAAAACTATCTGCATAAATAAATTAATACACCCCCTACAAGGTCTATTCCCCTTCATTAAGGACTGAAAAAGAGCTTTGCTCTCTGTGTAATCTTCCTCTTATGCTCTACTGAACACAAAGGAGTTAAATAATGACATTCTTTATTTCCTCAGTACTACACTGTGTGGTATTGTGTAGCATTGTATCATTGTTATATCATGGAGCTTGCTGATTCCTGGCTTGCATCAGTCACCCACACTGCCATAGCCACTATAATCCCAGCAAATTCATGGTTCACATAGATCTTGAAGAAAGTTCTGTAACACCAGAAGAAGTCAAGAATCAGACACAGAAGGCTGGGCTGTCTTCTTCTATTAAGCAACATAGGAAGAAATAAGGAGCACATCTTTCTTGCTGAGCCCTGAAGAAGGTGCAAAATTGTCAGGTGCAGTTAAAACCTGTCTTGCACTTCCAGAGTCCATGGTTCGTAAGCGCCCTCTCTGCAGTGAGGTACTTAGTGCTGATAAGTCGAACCGAGACTAATATCAGGCCAACCAGAAGATGCTGATTGATTTAAGTGGTGAATGATGAAAAGAAATGAAAGGAAAAGAGTGTTTGTAAAGCGCGGTGGCTACCCTGAGGCGTCCTAGCGCAATGGACAATTGCGTGTGGGAGGGCAAGGGGAGCCTGTCCTAGTCATTAAACAGCTAGGTTTTGAGCTTTTTTCTGAAAGACAATAAGTTGGGTTCCCCACGTAGGTGGAGGGGTAGGGAGTTCCAGAGTTTGGCTGTGTTGTAGGAGAAGGAGCGTCCACCACATCTAACCTTCTTGATTCTGGGTACTGTGAGAAGGTATGAAAGGGTAGATCTGAGCTGTTTGTTTGGTTGGTATGGGGTGACCAATGTGTGATTGATAGTAGCGCCAGATTTCCAGAAGGCTCGATGTGTAATGCACAGGGCTTTAAATGCGATTCTGTGGTTCGCTCGTAAACCCAAATGTGAGGTTGCCATAAGATACTATATCGACTTATTCAGTTGGGAACCAATCACCACTGGGATCTGCTGCATCCAGATCTTCAGCAAGCATCCCTTTCAGTATGTGAGACTGAATTATGCCACCACTATCGCATCATCAGTTGATGGTCCATCAGTGCTCTGAGCTCCTTTGCCCATCCAGAGCCACTGGCTTTGAGCCAGGATCCCTCTGGCGCATCTGTTGTCCTAACCAAGAAAATGTCACCATCGGAGCAGAGAGCTATTTAAAGAACCACAAGGTGGCACCAGCCTCGAGAAAGAATGAGTTTCTGAAGCGTTTGCATCACCTGCAAAGGTCACTTTGATATTGTATGCCCCTTGCACGTGAAGCTGTTGAACAGTGCGTCATCAACTGCAATTCACTCCAATTCTTTATTGTGACAGCCCCAGTGCAACAGGTATGCCCAGATGTGGGTCTTGTGCTCACTTTGCCATTGGACCCATGCTACACCCGATGGAAGAGGTCCAAATAAGCAGGAAACGGTCTTACGTTGCTTGTCGTATGGTTCAATTAGAACCTGAGTTGGCAGCGAGGTTGGACTGTTGCTATCGGAGCAGTACCAAAGCTGATTTGCATGTGGATGCTTCTAATCTGAGCTGGCATGGTCGACAAAAAAAGATCTACTGGGATGCGGCCCGAATAATTACCAGCGACTAAGATTAATTCAAACATTCCATCCAACACTTTTTTGTGTTCTTCATTCTGGTGCCCTAAGAGGGACAGTATGCCCAAGCATGAGCCCCGTGCTCACTGTGCCACTGGAACCAAGCAGCACCAGATTAAAAAGGCCCAAAGAGGCCAAAACCTGTCTTGGATTCCTTGTCTTCTGGTTCAAAGTGGACCTGGTTTGGCAGTTTAGGCTGGACCGTTGCTACTGGAGCAAGACCAATGCTGGTTTACACACGGCAGGTATCAGAATATAGTGGTATAGTGGGAAAAATGATGGACTGGAATGTGTCCCTAGCTATTGTGAGTGTCTGTAACTTTTGCATGTATTCCACCTTTGTGTTTATCTACACTATTCCCATAGATGTAAACACAGGATTTGCTTTGTAGTGTAAAGATGTGCAGGTTGAGATCATGCCTGTACTTACCATGAAGGCAATTAATGTACTTAAAAACTAAAAACTACAAAAAGCTATAGTACACTGTAATAGAAGACATCACTCTAAAATCTGTTAATGTTTTTGTGTCTACACCAGTGAAATGCACACTCTTGACATATTTTATCCGAAGAAGGACAGCTTTGGGAAAGATAATTAAGTTCAGATGAGTACTAAAGTCAGCTTCAGAAAATATATATTTTTTTAAATTCCTATGGAGGGACTGGCTGTTTGAGAGGCTATAAAACCCCAGAAGCCTTGACTACTGGTTCACATGTCCCTGTAGGAGCGAGGATGGAGGGAGGTTGCCACAGGAATGCCAGATCAGGTATTGTATAACACCCCCCTGCTGTGTGTGCGAACCGCGCTCCGCAGTTTTATGGGGTGCAGGGGTTCAATCTATACCAGCTGCAATCCCATGGATTTTCAGTTTTTCAGTGAACGGAAGTAAAACGAGATCTTCACACAAGGGAGATGTAGCAGGGCCATTGAGGGCTGTATGGGAATCCTTTAACAAGCAAGGTTACCAAAGGGCTTTCCAAACAGGGCAAACACATACAGCAGCAACTATGCCAATAGCAAATATTCACCCAAAACAAATTATGAAATAGACAAGCGTTGACAAAGAGAAAAGGTCTGGCTTTGGAAGCTGGTGTCATGGTTAATTTCTATTATTTGTATTGCAAGCATATGAAACAAAAAGAAAAAAATAGAAAATATGCTACCAACTGAACATGGTGGTCATATGCTTGCAATAAAAATGCTACATTTTTAAAAAGTTAACCATGGCATATCATTTTACTAAAGCGGTATGGGTGCTTTTTAAAAGGCATTTGCACTTCTAACAAGTCTGTAAACCCTTTTTAGTTTTTAACAAACATTACAGGTAGTGTGATCCCTTTTGGCACATTGGAAAGGTACTATTGCTTTGAATTGCAATATCTTGACATAGTTAAAACATACAAGGATGACTAAAAATAAGCATTCACAGAGTCTATAGATCTGGCGTTGTTTTGTTTTGTCTTGTCATGGTTTTTGTAAAACTTGATTTTTGTGGCGCTGGCTGGTCCTCACCAATATAAATAAGCATTGGCAAGGTCAGCAGGTCTCACCTTTTGGATCTATTGGCTATTGCTGCCTGGTCCCCCCCCCCAAAAAAAAAAAAAAATAATAAGAGAACCATGGGAGAGGGGGCAATGGAGAAGGGGGTGGAGGGAGCTGCAATGGAGAAGCAAAAGGGGAATGGGTGGGGTAAATAGGGGAAAGCAGCACATGAGAGAGAGAGAGAGAGAGAGAGAGAGAGAGAGAGAGAGAGGGGGGGAGGGAGGGAGGGAGGGGTGGGGAGATGCAGATGAGAGTGAGCACAAAATGAAGCACTAGGAGGTGTTGAAGTATGGCGGCAGAGAAGAAAAGAGAGAGAGTGTACAGCACACAAGGAACACAGCAGCAAGGGGGAGAAGCACATAATGGAGAAAGCAACACAGAGGACGGGGTAGTGTGGTGGTGAGAAGTACATGAAAGAGAGAGAACAAGCAGCTCATGGAAGCAAAAGAAAGATGGTGCATTGGTTGGGAATTTGGTCAGGAGAGAAGCACACAAGGAAGAGAGCTGAAAAACACACACACATGCAAATACATGCAAAGTCATGGAGTGCTTAACCAAAAAAGAAAAAAAGTAGTTCCTAAAAAATGAGCTGTGGAAGGATACGAGCCAGCCAAATAATGGGAAAGAGGATATGCTCCAGGGGAGGGACAATCACAAGAAGAGGAAGGCATGCCATCGAATACTAAGCAAATAAGATTGACTATAAAACTGGCCACTGGTAAGCAAAGGGTGAACTGAAGGCACTAGAGAATCTTGTAAGCAAAAGCTAAAAATAAGCCTGGGTTAAAGCAAAAATATTAATGGCCTCATGAAGTTCACTTTGCCCTGGCAGTCCCTCCTACTGAAGTGAACTACTTTGAGTGGATGTGAATTTAAGACCAAAATGCCATCACTCATCATGAAGATAGCCAGTGGCTGCAGTGGGCTGGCCCATTACCTCATGGACTTTGCCGGAGGCTGTGGGCGCACCCATTACACAATGCCCAATGCTGTGGTGGGTGGAATGACAGCTCAACAGATACATTAATGATTAGAGCTGATCAAGCCGTCTCAAAGTAAGTATATATATATATATATATATATATATATATATATATATATATATATATATATATTAACCAGTTCTTCTCACACAGAGACGAATTTGAGCAGCACTCGATTCTGGTGATTTAAAACAATTAATTTTTCTGTGTTACATCTTTGGCATTTAAAATTCCCGATGCATTTCGGTCAGAACTTTGACCTTCTTCGGGGGAGTAGAGCCACAGCATCCAGACAGTTTCCCCGAGCACTCGCCATTTGTGCTATTTGAAGCTTGCTATATATATATATATATATATATATATATATATATATATATATATATATATATATATATATATATATATATATATATATATATATATATATATATATATATATTCACTGAAAAAACCATAGGTTATAGACCATATATAGTTAGGAATTAGCATTTACAAAACCTTATTTTACTCACACAAAACCATTGAAATTCCATATATAGTTAGTTGCACTAACTATATATCGCGCACCCGCAATCCACTGCTGATGATGTCACATATTACATCATTCATGACATGGTCAGTGACATCACTGATGACATCACTGATGACATCTCAAATGACATCACTGATGACATCTCACTTGACATCAATGATCACATCACTGATGATATCATTCATGTGATAATACAATGCATCTCCTCACACTCTAATATAACCTCTATTACACCCAGTGTTAAATAGAGAGTATAATTTTTGAAACCATTGACACACCAATACTAGTTACTACATACGCACTCACTGATTCCTATGTCTACACACACATTCACTCATACAATCATTCATACATACAATCACTCATCTTTACAAAACTATCATATGCACTCATACACCTATACAGACACTCACACTCTGCCACTCATCCATGGAGTTACTCACACACCTAGTCAGTCCTGAAAAGAATCAATCACACTTCCATTTTCTCATCTATACAGTTAAACACAGAACACCTTACATTTTTGAAACATATACTAACACATACTTACTCTCTTATAGAATCACTGATACAAGTACACATTGATCTGCAGAGAGTCACACACCTCCCAGCCAGCCATACACACACTCAGTCTCCCATACAAATACTTGTGCAACCAATCAATAACCCATATAGCTACTTATATAGCTACTGATCAACACATGCAGCAGCTTGCACAACAACAGACATACTGATGCACACTTTCAGACAGTTTAGTCACTAACCCGTGCATTCAGTAAGACGCATTTAATCACTCACTCATACAGTCAATCATGCACCTACTAAAACCTTCATTCAGACACTTATACATCCACTCATTCTTCAATATGTAAAACATATTTAAACTTTACAGAAACACATAATCACTGGATGTTGTCATCAGTGATGTCATCAGTGATGTCACTGACCATGTCATGAATGATGTAATATGTGACATCATCAGCAGTGGATTGCGGGTGCGCGATATATAGTTAGTGCAACTAACTATATATGGAATTTCAATGGTTTTGTGTGAGTAAAATAAGGTTTTGTAAATGCTAATTCCTAACTATATATGGTCTATAACCTATGGTTTTTTCAGTGAATTTTCAAGGTTTTGTAAATGCTAATTCCTAACTATATATGGTCTATAACCTATGGTTTTTTCAGTGAATTTCATTGGTTTTTTAACAGCTAATATCTGTAGCTGTAAAATGTATTCTTCTTTAAATCCAAAAATATATTTTATATGTTTATGAATAATTTTTTTTTTAAATATTTTTTTTTCTTCGTTCCCGCTTCGCGAATCGGGAAGCTTCCCGTTAGCTGACCTTGATGCCGCGAAATAGACCGCGAGCCGGTAAACGTTTCTTTACCGCAACTGCCGCGTTACAAAACAACATCGTGACGCCTCCCGTCCGCATGACGTTTCACGTTGTCGCGTGATACGTCATATGACGTGCTACGTTAGCGAACTGGTACGCGAACCGAGTCGCAAAGCGCAGGTTTCTGGAAGCAAACCGGGAGGCCCTGCAAAGCGCTTAACGTAAACACAGCAGGTCATGTGACTTGGTAATAACACTTTTCATTGGTTCATTTCACTTTTGGTTTCCTAATGATGTAAGACTAGGTCATATAATCTAAAATGAACACTTTTCATTGGTTGAGAACTCTTGTTTTTCCCAAATGATGAAAATCCCTCCTTCTTTCCTCACTCTGACTTTCATCATTGTGAGAGAAAGACCCTTTGTGATCACTGAGCAATGGCTTCTTTAGTAGCTTCAGCTGGTGCTTCCCCACCACCTCCACCACATCCAAGGAAGAGTGGACCACCTGCTCAAGTTATAATTCAACAAGAAGAGGAAGAAGAGGAACAGGACGACGAGCACGAAGAGAGGCAGTTTTTGCCTGAGGAGCCCAGGACGTCTCACCGGAAAGAAAACTTCATTTGGCAATTTTTTAAAATTCCCAAAGGTGAGAAAAAAGTAAATGCAAGATACGTAACTTGCCTTATATGTCAAGATAGACTGTCCAGAGGAACCGAGAAAAAATACAGTTTCGGAAACTACACAATGCATCGCCATATGACTAGGTGGCATCCTAACAACTACAGTGCTGCACAGTTTCGGAACGACCTAGATAATCTCCCTATTATGGCCAGAAGATCTGTTGTACCGGAAGTAACGGGACCAGAGGGCAGGGAGATGGTGCCAAATATACAAATGAGATTTGGTGAAGTAAAACACACCTGCGTATTTTGCGATGGATTCATTTGCTACGGAGAAAGAAGCATCACTCTGATCAACAGAGCTATTGACTATCATATGCAAGTTTGTACGAAACGCCCAAAATAATAAATACTTTTTTTTTGTTTTGTTGCTCCTGTTGAGCCCTTTACAATGAATCGTTTTCATTGCCCCCTCCAAGAAAAACCCAAAAAAATATAAAACTGTTCAGAAAAATTCAAAAAAAGTAAAAAAATGTTCCGAAAAATAATAAAAAAAATTTAAAACAACAAAAACAATAAAAAAAAAAGTTCTTTTCAGAACTACCTCCCCGTTATTAAAAAATTGGTACAATATTTGGAACTGTGCCAACCTCTATTTCTCTTAGTTCGCTTCCCAGTTCGCGAACCGGTACGCGAACCGGAAGCGAACCAAAAACAGTAAGTATAAGGGAAGGAAACAGACACTTATGTTAAAAGAAAGACAGCTATAGGGGAGTAAACTAGAGATACTATTACCCGTAATCCACTGCTGATGATGTCACATATTACATCATTCATGACATGCTCAGTGACATCATCAGCAGAGGATTGCGGGTTTTTTGGCAACGTGCCTTATCCACGGTTTAATAACGCTGCCTTTTGCTTTATATAATTTTTCAAATTGTATGAAATATATACCAATAGGTCGTTATGAACCTTTAGGTAGTGCTTTTCTTCATGAGGTCTGGTCGCTTCCATACACATACAGATGTTTCAAAGATGATCAAGAAGTTTATCTGAATGGAGAGGAATGCACTGAGACGCCAGATCATTCACTAATGTGTAGGCACATACAGTTACACGGTTCATGCAACAAACACCGACCAAATATGGCTTGCGTGTTGCAAGGCACGCCAGTTCCTGCTATCATCCCCACGTTCAAGTTGTTGGAAAATGGTAGTTATTTGATGCTCAATAATGAAGATTGATCTGGGTTAATTAAAAGTATTCCTTTTATCGTAACAGTAAGTGAACGGGTTATTTGCTGCAGAAATGTTCTATTTCCTCCCACACATGAACATAGGGAGTTTTCAATCTCGCCACAAATACCAACCTTGGGAGCAGATTTCAACGGCATGGCAAGAATAAGAGCTCTTTTGTCTCAGAGAGAGGTGGCCTTGAGTTCGGCCCGTGAAACTTTCGTGCTTCACATAGCGAACACCCGTACAGAGGTGCAGACCCTTTTCAATTCAGATTTGCCTTTCCATTTCAGCAAGATGGTTCGGACTATCTCTAACGCATCCTCCACAAAGGCCCTGGCGCACTTTTTTAAAGTTGTTACCAGTGGTCTCGTGACTTCATTTGAGAAAATCTTTCGAGTCATCCCTACTTTCTTTCATTGTATTTTTTCCACTCTGCTTCGTGGATTGCCATTTTTACTTGCATTACCAGCGGACGCTCTTGTGCTTTTTTACATTTTTAAATATGGATGTCCCTCCTATGCAACCTCACGCCCTGCAGCTGCTGACACTGTTCCGCAATCGCATGCTAGAATATTATGGCACTACTTCACCTGTGTCCAGCCTGTATTTCACTGCCTGACCTGTGATTTCGATTGGGCCATTGATTTGTGTCTCTGCGGACCGGTTTCTCCTGACGTCGACTTTAATCAGCTGATGACTCCTATCATTACTCACGAGTTGGTTTGTCCTGGCGAAAGGATTATGGCTGTGGCATTGATGCATGGACTAATTGGTCCCTGGAATTTACTGGCGGCAACACAGTCTTTCTTGGAACAGAGCTTTCTTGAAAACCCACCGAGCTGTCCTCTGATGGTGATAGAGGATCCGGTGCTGGGAGAGCACGTATGTTCTTTTCCGCTTTTAAATTGGATGGCTGAACTGTTTTCGGATGAAGACGGTGACTTCCTATTGGAGGCTGTTGCAGCTTATTTTGCATACACAGTTATGTCATAGACCTTTTTCATGTTTGATATGCTGAGTACTAGCATTTCATTGACAATTCATTGACTTATTTGTCAAGTTTTTATTATTTACCTTGCCTATTGGCTTAAGACTCGATAAAGTACTTGGCTGTTTTATTTTTCTTTAGCATTAAATTTTCCTAGTTTTTAATGCTTTACCTTGCGGACCGTCCACATATAAACTTGCAATCTGCTCTCATGAGATGGCACTTCTATTATCTTATTCAGTTCGTTTCCGGATCATGGGGAGGTGTCATCTACGTCCTGGATATCTTTACACCGTGTTAAGTTAGCATGGGCTCATTACCGGTTTAAACGCCATTTTTCCTTTTTTGCAACTTCTGCACACGACACTTAGTTGTTGCTTTAGCTTTCAACCTAGTAGTTCATCGTGGTTTACATGAGAATAATATGTTATTGCTCTACTATCTGCTTTGCTTGTTAAACTATATCTGTACAGCGAGTGCTAAAGTTTCAAGAACAACACGATACAGAATTGTTATGAGGTCTGATCTCCACAACTTCATACTCATAACATAAGTGCAACTTCTGCCAATTCTGGGCATGAGGCGGGTTTTATATTGCTTTGCCGAACACACATACACAACACTTGATGCGGTTCACATGAAGAGAGAGCTGGTGTATGCTGATGTGATTCCTTCAAATCTAAGACACTAAAGTATGGGCACGCCCTAAACCAACACAAAGAGACCTTCTTAGCAAATAATATAATATGTGTATTAGGGAGGGTGAGATATAAGCAGCCGCGGGCCGTGGAGGGAGTTACGGTGAGGCAGGGAGGCGGGGAGGGGGAGAGGCAGGGTGGAGCCCTCTCCACCCTGCCCCTCCCCCTCCCCGCCTCCCTGCCCCACCGTAACTCCCTCCACGGCCCGCGGCTGCTTATAAGTGTTGCTAACTCTTATTCATTTACAGCATGTTAACATACTGTCACCATTCGCTTTTTATGTACTAGTAACTATGCTGGTAATTTTGCTACTGATAATATGTGTACTTGTATTCATCGTGGTTTACATGAGAATAATATGTTATTGCTCTACTATCTGCTTTGCTTGTTAAACTATATCTGTACAGCGAGTGCTAAAGTTTCAAGAACAACACGATACAGCATTGTTATGAGGTCTGATCTCCACGACTTCATACTCATAACATAAGTGCAACTTCTGCCAATTCTGGGCATGAGGCGGGTTTTATATTGCTTTGCCGAACACACATACACAACACTTGATGCGGTTCACATGAAGAGAGAGCTGGTGTATGCTGATGTGATTCCTTCAAATCTAAGACACTAAAGTATGGGCACGCCCTAAACCAACACAAAGAGACCTTCTTAGCAAATAATATAATATGTGTATTAGGGAGGGTGAGATATAAGCAGCCGCGGGCCGTGGAGGGAGTTACGGTGAGGCAGGGAGGCGGGGAGGGGGAGAAGCAGGGTGGAGCCCTCTCCACCCTGCCCCTCCCCCTCCCCGCCTCCCTGCCCCACCGTAACTCCCTCCACGGCCCGCGGCTGCTTATAAGTGTTGCTAACTCTTATTCATTTACAGCATGTTAACATACTGTCACCATTCGCTTTTTATGTACTAGTAACTATGCTGGTAATTTTGCTACTGATAATATGTGTACTTGTATTATCTAAGATACTACGCCTGAGAAGACGGCATTAGTAAATAAACATTTCAAATACACATGTGTTCTTCTTAACTCCATGTTCTGGTTTCTAAGAAATATATAACGACCGACTGTTCATGAGTTCCACGTATCCTGAGGTACTATAAGTTCATATTCTGGATTGTCTAAACATTGAGAGTTTGTTATATCCAATGTGACACTGTACCTAGCTTGCTAAGGGGTTTTTGATTACTAAGGTGAGTTTTGGGACACCCTAATTCGCCGAGGTTCCAATCCTCTGTCCACAGTTCTGTGTGAGAACAGAAACCCTGCGACAGGGGCACCCCCGACCCTTGCTGGAGCTTCATCACACTTGCGATACAACTCCAGCAATGCGCCACCTTTACGGCACAGATACATCACGCATCTGTGCTGTTTTTGCCCCATGATGCGCCGCATTGTAAATGCAGCACACCATAGGTGACGGAACAGCGGCACAGAATGACTAACACATCCCTGGTGATGCGCCAGTCATCATAAATCTATCCCTATGCTTCTTATCTTGTTAGAGATGAACCGCCATATGTATCATCAAAGTTTTTTGCATTTCCTAAATAGCGAACTTTAAGGAATAAATAGCGATTCTTTACCATTCCTAGTTTGCGATGAGCTATTTGCTAATTACAAATTACCCATTCATTTCCTTCATTTCCATAGGACGGTTGGACTCACTTTTAGCTCGAACGGCTGAATGGATTTGCACGAAACTTGGCAAAATTGTAGGGACTGGTAGCCCGATGTGCCTTTGCTATGTCTCAAGATATATGCTCCAGTGGTTTTTACGAAAATTAACTTTGAAAAATATATATTGGGCTACGTTGGCCTATATATATGTTGGAACCCAAATGTAGCCCAATGTAGCCCAATGAAGCCCAATGAAGCCCAATGTAGCCTAATGTAGCCCAAAGATGGCCGCCAGAGACGAAAAAAAACAAATGTAGCCCAAATATCAGCCAGATGTAGCCCAACTATAGCCCAGTGACAGAATGACCAATCAGCGTCGCAAACCTCCGTTACGCGAAGCGGAGCGCTGTTACTGATTTATATCTTTTTTTGAACGTTAATTTCTCAAAATCCACTGGAGCACATATATTGAGACCTAGCAAAGGCACATCGGGCTACCAGTCCCTAATATTTTACCAAGTTTCATGCAAATCCATTCAGCCGTTCGATTATTATTTATTTTATAAAGGGCGGGGCCCTTTTAAAACCTCCACATCAAACCTAGGGGGTCAGCGAGGATCTACTATTCCCCCTTATGGTCATTTGCCCCTTCGCTTTCGCCTCCTCTTGTCTCTCGATCCTACCGAGAGACAAGATGGCGGCCGCTACGGACTGTTTGGAATGTTGACAGACGCCGGAGAACCAATCAGCTTCGCTTCACAAAGCTCCGTTGCGCGAAAAGTACGCGTCCTGGAGCGCTGCCCGGTCCGCTGTTACAGATATATATCTTTTTTTAAACGTTAATTTCTCAAAATCCACTGTAGCACATATATTGAGACCTACAAAAGGCACATCGGGCTACCAGTCCCTACAATTTTGCCAAGTTTCATGCAAATCCATTCAGCCGTTCGGGCTAAAAGTGAGGCCAACCGCCCTATGGAAAACTCAATGTTAAAAACACGTTTTGGGACCCCCCTTTTTTCTCGGCCCCCCCTTGACGAACCCCCCCCAAATTTTCAAGGGCTGCTCAGAAACAAAATGTGCCATTTTCCTGAAAATTTCAGCCAATTCCGTCCACAAACGCCAAAGTTATTAGACATAGAATTTTCAAAAATCCCATAGAGAAAAAATCCTAACTATATATACCTACTGGCGACTGCCAGTAGGTAATATATATATATATATATATATATATATATATATATATATATATATATATATATATATATATATATATATATATATATATATATAAATATTTATATATATATATATATATATATATATATATATATATATATATATATATATATATATATATATATATATATATATATATATTTAGCTTTTATTTAGATTTTGTTTTAATTAGACAAGACTGTCATAACAGCTAAGGCTATCTCTGGACAAGACCTAAAACACATCTAGCTTTGGCAAAGCACCTACATATGGTGTTGGCTACCAGCCTTTTGACTTTTCCAGTGCATGCTTCTTTTCGTCATAGCTTTTTAAAAACTTTATTGCTGGGGAAGCTACTGGGCATTTGACAATATATATGAAAAAAGCTAAAAGCCTTTTTCACTCACAAATCATACACTGTTATAGCTTCTAACATAGCTGGAACTACTTTTTGGACGGACATGTTGGATGTGAAAGAGAAGAATGCCGTCAATAACAGTGAAATTAACCAATGGCTGAAGTGGGCTGTACAATTGCTCCATACTGAATGCTGTAGTGGGTGGAATTAAAATGTGAATGGCATAATAACAAATCAATGGATGAAGAGGGCTTGCTGAAAGCCCCTATAAGTATGTTATATATATATAATTTGGGTAAAATCATGAGAGCCTGGCTACCATCGGACCTAAAAATGGTGGAACCGCATCAGAAAAGGCCAAAATATTCTGTGAACAATAAATGAACAATAAATGCTACTGCTCCCTCCTTCATTAAGGAAGTGCTAGTCCGTAAAAAGAAGTTTTGGCTGGTGGCACTGTTGCAGTACAGATGTTGCATGTCTGGTCACCCTGAGAGCTGGGAAGAGTGTATCTCTAAAGAACTCACTTTTGACTGTTGCCCCTTAAATACGACAGCAAAGCAACATGCTTTGTAAAGAATCAAACTATTGTTGGTGAGGCACCACAACTTTAATAAGTGCTCGCCATATATCTACACCCAAATTGGCATGATATGCTTATCTTTCCTACTCCCTACCATAAGACTGCATGAAGACTCTATTACTTGCTTTAAGGAGGGCTGGGCACTCTTTGGTAACCAGCACATATTGACTCAATTTCACCAATGATTGCACAGATGGACAAAAATAATGAGACTGAAAAAGAGAACCAAAGAAAGAGACCACTTGTACTGAGCCAGTTGAGTCTTCACAACATGGACAAGACATGCCAACTTGAGATCTAAGAGAAGTGTTAGCGCTGAGTGAATCAATGCAAGAGTAAATCCACATCTAGCCAATAAAGATAAACAACATTGATTTGTTTCATTTTCCCCAAAAGAGGAGGAAAGAGGAACTCAGTTTTAGTTTGGGATACATTTTGAGCCTGATGGTACCATTCAAACCATGGCCACCAAGAGCCAGCTCTTCAGGGTAGGTGGGGAATATCATGTTTCATGTTCGAAGCGAAGACACTGTGATCCTAGAACTGAGGGATGGTTTAAGAATGAGCCTTGATGACACAGTCTACTTCGGGTTTTACAGTTTTAATAATATTTATTCATGAGATGAATTTATAGACAATTGAACTGAAGTGGGATAGCAACAGTTTGATTGGTTAAACTGAATACCTAAGTTTTAGCATCACTAGGACTGTCAGTGTACAAGCATGTCCCGATGTTTGCTCACAGCTACGCCCCTGAGAAAAAGGGATGCAAATAACACCCAAATGAAAGACGGAATGTGGTACAAATCAAACATTCACTCCCAGTCAAAAGATCTGGGTTAAATCCATCGTTCTTTTGCTGCCATGCCATTCCAGTTTAAAATCCAGCCATACGCAATTCAGTCTTGACCCTGCTCCTCATGGGAACAGTCCGGCCTGAACTGCCAAGCCAGGTCCTCCCTGTTCCCATGGGGAGCAGAGTCAAGACTGATTTGCATATGGCTGGGTTTAAACTGGAATGGTATGATGGGCAAAATAATGATGGATTTAGGCCCAGATCTCTGTCCTGGGGCTGAATGTTTGACATTGTTCAGCATTCTGTCCATCAATTGTTCTTTTTGCATTTGTCTCTCCAAGTGGGACGGGTATGCACAGACGTGGGTCCCATGCTCACCATGCCACTGGATTCAAGCTAGCCTGGCTGATGATGTGTTATACCCTGAAAATCGGTCCCAGGATATTTGCTTTCCCATGGGGAGCAGGGTCAAGACTTATGTACATTTGGCTGGGTCCAAACTGAGGTGGCATGGTGAGAAAAAAAATGATGGATTTAACCAAGAACTGTGACAGAGGGTGCATGTTTGACAATGTTCAGCTCTCCGACCATCATCTTTTTGTGTTGCTATAAGTCATCCTTAGTCAGAAGGGTATGCCCATACGTGGGTCCAGTGCTCGCTATGCCACTGGATTCAAGCTAGCCTTGCAGATGAGGGCTGATGCCCCGAAACCAGTCCCAGGATGTTTGTTTTCCAGTCCAGGGAGGACTTGACCTAGCAGTTCGGGCAGGACTGTTCCCATGGGGAGCAGGGTCAAGACTGATTTGTATAAGTCTGGGTCCAAACTAGGGTGGCATGGTGAACAAAAAAAAATGATGGATGCAACCCAGATCTGTGCCTGGGGTTGAATGTTTGACAATGTTGGGCATTCTGTCTATCATCTTTTTGAATTGCGATAAATCACTGTATTTACCATCACTCATGTATATGCATAGGAAGTAACATCACTTCCTGCCTTTTCGACACTTCAATTAACTCTTCAGGGCATCCCATTGTCCCTGTGCTCATAGCAAAGGATGGAAACAGACAAAGCATCCCCTTTTTAGGCTTGTTAACACCAAGAAGGTCTTGGGCTAGAACACCTGTTCCACTGAAACTTACAAGATGAAATAGAATCGTGTGCTTCATCCAACACCTCATACTGCCAGTCCCCACAGTCACACCCAAATCTAGATGACGCATCCACTCACCCAGCATTCAAGTAGAACATAGACCCAACCTCCTACACTAAACATTGCTAACCTCATCACTTCGCAAGCTTGATGCTCGCTTCATCAAAGAAACATGGCTCACCCCTACATCTTCACACATCCTTGACATACTTTCTCCCACTGTCTGCAACATCTATTGTGTGGACTGTGGACATAAGAAAGGAAGAGGGCTTGCTGTCATCCATAAGTCCTCCTCACCCTCCACCCTACTCCACTCTACTACTTAGGTACTACAAAATACTATTTACAAACCCATGTGTGGCGGTCTCCACCTTCACTTCTACTATCTATTATGTACCAAGAACTCCGCCCTGTAGGAGATTTTCACACATGTACGCTTAGGTTTTATTAGTAAATGTGGAAGGGATGGGGTGCGTGTAGAAAAAGGAGCCTACTTACTACTAAAGGGGACGCTTTTGGGAATTTTGAACTTGTGCCAGTACCTGAATCTCTTTGGTTGCTGCCCATCCTCGCCGCACTAGAAGGAGTGACTGCCTGCCACAGCTGGGGGGAATCTGGCTGCTTTCGACGCCCTGTGTGACCCGCGGACCGCTGCCCCGACTACATCATCCAGGGGGCAGCGCGGTCTCGCGAGAGGCGCCTAGCAGTGTCCCGCCCCCCCGGGACCTTTAAAACCGATGGCGGCCTCCCGCATCGCGGGACGGTTTTGGGAATTTTGAACTTGTGTCAGTACCTGAATCTCTTTGGTTGCTGCCCATCCTCGCCGCACTAGAGGGAGTGACTGCCTGCCACAGCTAGGGGGGAATCTGCCTGCTTTCGACGGCCTGTGTGACCCGCGGACCGCTGCCCCGACTACATCATCCAGGGGCCAGCGCGGTCTCGCGAGAGGCGCCTAGCAGTGCCCCGTCCCCCCCGGGACCTTTAAAACCGACCGCGGCCTCCCGCATCGCGGGACGCGCGCGGGCTTGCCCGTCATTGACTGGAAGAGAGTGGGCTGGGCCCAGTCTCTTGGTTTTATGTTCTCTTACCCCCTTGCTGTGAACAATACTTTACTGGCTGTCTTGTTTATGCACCATTGAAAGCACAATTTCAACAAGTAGGACTCTTTAGGTGGTGTTTCTTGGAAAATGGGTAAAAGGAAGTTACCGAGTACTAGAGGAAATAGCCCTAATTCTGACACTCAGCAGACTCTGCTGAGTTACGTAACTGGGACAGTTGATGTCCTGGACAAGCAGATCCGCTCAGCGGAGGAATCCATTGTGACTTCCTCCTCTGGGTCAAGCCAGGCAATACCCTTGAGCGAAGACTCAACCCAATCAAACCTAGGGGGGGGGGGGAATGTCATCGCAGTAAACGGTTGTATTCAACCATGTACTGACGAAATTCAGTCCATTGGTAATGAGTCACCCACACAACCCCCCAAAAAAAGCAGAGAAAACCAAGATCAGGACCTCCAGCTGCCCAAAATTCCCGTAAAGATCCAGGCCCAGTTTTAGTTCACCCTCCCCCCAGTGACCCTAAACACCAGAAAATTGCTCCATTAAAAAATAAACAAGTAGAACTACCAAAAAAACAATCCAAACAAAGAGCCAGCTGACAAGGTAATATATTCATCCAGCCACAATCCGACATTCAGAAATTAACAGCTGTAGTGGAAAGATTGGATTTGTATTTAAGAGTCAGGTTAGACCAGCTATCCACTAATCCACTAGAGGAGCCAGCGTAGAAACT
Organism: Lissotriton helveticus; assembly: GCF_964261635.1. Taxonomy (NCBI): domain Eukaryota; kingdom Metazoa; phylum Chordata; class Amphibia; order Caudata; family Salamandridae; genus Lissotriton; species Lissotriton helveticus. Next base: position 747,930,102 of record NC_136069.1, on the reverse strand, counting down.
ATCCTCTTGTCTAAACTCAAACTATTGAAACCATCTAGAATCCCAGATACAAGTGCAAATACGATTCCAAACACGCAGGCGGCGAACCAAAACACATTGGATAATGGGAGGCATGTAATGATAAGGCCAGTTCTTATTGACACTCCCCCAGCTCAGACAGAGAAGATGCATTCAAACCAACTGGGAAAAGGGGCTTCCCACAAGTCACCAAGGCAAATTAACATACACTTGAATTCGCCCTTACAGGCAAAAACAATTCAAGCACAAAGGCCTCTCGGTCCACAGCATCCCAGTCAAGGTCATATTGCTGACCCTCCTCTTGTGGTTCAAAGGACCGCAGATCCACACCTAAATCTTCCACCAGAAGCCACCCCCTATGTTATCATTTTAGGAAATGTCACTCCTAATCAACCCTCTAAAGAAGAAACCTGGACAGCTTTAAAAGGCAAGTTGTTACATTGGTTAAGTAATAGGACAGGGCTTCACAGCCAATTATTTCACGATTTTAAGATGGTCCGACGAGTTCACTGGGTAGGGATGAGAGAGAAGGATCTGATGGGGGACTGCGTAGTTATGACATTTGGAACACCACGATTGGTAAATGAAATTTCAAACATCGGGCAAAATCAAAATGCAACCATGTCAGGGATCAACATATTGCCACTAGGCTTTTTTTATCCCCCACAGAGTACGAACTGCCGTCCCACGCTCCGGCGAAACCCTTATAACCCTCAGTGGCCAATACAGGCAATCCCTACTTATAACAGGTTTAGCGCACTATCGGGTTTAGACGACATCGAATGACTGGACTCGGTGCCGGCAGACACACCATTAGTAAGCCCAGTGAATTTAACTGTTCAACAGGACTTAACATCTACTGGGGTTACTCAAGTCAATTCACTCCAGGTTCATTCCAGTTCCCAAGATATAAATAGTGCAATATCATATGTAGACCTGATGTCTACTTGTGGGAAGGGTGCAGTTGAATGGCCAACTCCGGTTTTAACACCCCAGAGAGCACATTCCGTGCAGAATACGAATGTTCATTTTAAAACAGGAAGCAAGGGCCCTACGCTCGATATCGTTTTCTGGAATGTGGCTGGTCTACAGAGCAAAATTACAAATAATAACTGTCTGGCACTCGTAACAAAACATAACATCATAGGTTTACAGGAAACATGGCTTCGTACCCCTGCTCATCTGGTGGGATATAAGACCTATTTCTCAGAAGCCGTTCCATCTCCCTCTGGAAGATCAAAGGGGGGCCTAATAATATATATATCCAATGTTTTGTCGGTTGATAAAATTGAAGTTCTGAGATTAGAAACCAACTATCAGGTACTCATGATTGTTCGCAATAAGGCGTCAATTTATATTATGATAAATGTTTATAATAATCTGAATCCAATTGATTTAATTGATGTTTTAAATAAGGTTTCCTTTTTATTGCAAGATCTACGTGTGAAGTATGTTAACAAATTTGTTGCACTGATTTTGGGTGGCGATTTTAACTTGTCATTGTGCAAAGGAAGTAGCACTAACAATTGCGGCATTCAGGACGAGGGTGGGATTAATTCAATGCACTTTGCGCATACGACCGTGGGCGATCGTATGAATGAAATAATGGCTCTTACAGATTTGGGGTTTGCAAATGAACTAGTCAGTCCCCAGGTCCCTTTTTCTACTACCTTTAATGGAGAGGACTAAACAGCACAATTGACTTAATTCTTGTTTCACAGTCCATTACATCAATAATGTGTAAATTTGAGATAATTGTTAATGCAGTTAGTGACCATTTCCCTAACAGTATCTCAATAAGTAGTCCTTGCCCCATGGCTGAGACAGTTTATTGGAGCCTCCTGGACCAGCAATCTTTGAATCAGGACAGACTTAACGGCTTTTCTTTAAAATGGGGTAAGGTAGATCAAAAGCTAGCAACAGGTTATGTGATAAAGAAAGCTTTGTCTTCCTTGTATATCTGTCTTGATCCCATCGCCACGCCTGAGCAAATACTGTCTAGCTATGCTATCATTACTAAAACGATTAGGGATGAACTATTTCGTAAAAAGAAACTGAAAGGGACCACTAGGAGGGGATGGTTTAACACTGACTGTACAAAATCCTATGCAAAACTAAAAGTAGCACTGACTAAGGAAATAAGGGATAGGAATGATATAGTAGAATTAAGGTAAGCTTACAACTTAGCATTAAAAAAACGCAAAGCCCAGATTAAAGATAGCTTATGGAAGCAATTGTATGTGAGCTGTTCCATGAAAGATAGCGCTACCTTCTGAAGAATAGTTAAATCTCCTTTTCTCTGTGATGGTAGCAACCTCCCAAAACTAGAGGTAGCGGTTGATGCTAATGCCTGGGTTCAACACTTTTCAACTATCTTCAGGCAAGAAGAAGACAGCACTCCGGGTCTAGTCGAGGCTCAGCAGCAAATAAGTTATCCCATTCAGCTAAATTTTGCCCACAAAGAAGTGATAAATGCCCTCAAAACATCAAAACCTGGAAAAGCACCAGGCCCCGATGCGGTTCCAGTGGATCTCTTCAAATACAAATTAGACTTATGGTCCCCTATTTTAATTAGAGTCTTGGAAGCAGCCACTAGGATCGAATTAGTTGAGTCTTGGTCCACATCAATCTTGGTGCCGATCTTTAAAAAAGGCGACCGCCATAGCCCGGCCAGCTATCGGCCCATGTCCCTCCTGGATTCCCTCAGCAAAGTCGTCGGCTGTATTCTTTTTGATCGTCTTCAGGTCTGGGCTTCTAACAATAGTATAATATCAGATCTACAATATGGCTTCCGAGAGGGTCTGGGCACAGTGGACCAAGCCCTGAACCTCACTCTTTTAATGGGGAAATATGTCGTAGCGAAGGGAGGGTTCTTGCTTATGGTCTATGTAGACTTGATAGCAGCATTTGACTGTGTTAGTCACTCTAAATTGTGGGCAATTATTTAAGCCATGGGGGTAGATCCTCCGCTGGTGAACTTTTTACGGGAGCTCTATTCAGAGGCCTCGACTAGATTGAGATACGGGGCAGGGGGAGAACTCACAGAGCCTTTTAGGATGGAGAGGGGGGGTCAGACAAGGCCCCCTTCCTATTCACACTATACACCAAGGGGCTGAAATTAGAGCAATACGTCGTCGGCCAATTCCAGCATTATTGTATGCTGATGAAGCTGTCATCCTGGCAAGAGCCCCAGTTCAGCTAAATAGCTATTGCAACTTTATGAGCTCCCTGAATCTTAAAGTTAATATAAAAAAGACATATACCATGCACGCTGGCCCGAGACCCAAAAAAATTAAGAAAATATTTATTAGTAATTCTAAACTAGAGTCTACGGCATCCTATCCCTATTTAGGGATTCTAATAGATAATAAGCTTAAGTGGACAATGGCCATTCAAGCCAGGAAATTAGCATTTTTAAAGACTACGACAGCATTGGTGGTATTTGCGCAAAAGCTTGTAAAGAGATCTTCTCAAGAGATGTTAAAGATCTTCCAAGCAAAATGCATCAGTGTTGCCAGCTATGGTTCAGGCCTATGGGGGCATTTAAATACGGACGATCTACAGAGAGTCGAGAATTCTTTCTTGCGATACCTTCTCGCAGTTCCCAAAGGCACTACGATATAAGGATGCCATTTAGAATTAAGATTGGACCATATTTCAGACATCTTAAAGATTCAACCAATAATGCTATGGCGGCGTGTCTGGACCACTGAGCTAACCCGTGGTCTTATTGAAGAATGCATGGCACTCGACAACATGAAAAAGATAAGATGGTTAGCCTATGTACAGTCCTTTTTTGATGATTTAGGCCTTTTGAGGTATTTCACTCACCCACTAACTATTTCTGAAGTGTCAAGAAAGGAGTTAAAAAATTGTGTCTTCTCCATTTAGGTGAGCTTCGACTGACTCAAGTAATAGGGAAAAGTTCAGTGCAACACCTGTTAGCCATACAAACCACCCTTTCAATCCAACCCTACTTAAAATATACCCTGAATCAGTTTGAAATTTTTTTGCTTTCTCGTTTCAGATTGGATATTTTTTATCGGTTGATTTCGCTCCCCCAGCAGAATGATTGGTCTAGGAATCTACCATGTTGTCCGTGTGATTGTAATTCCCGGCAATCCTCAATCAACATACTTTTGTTCTGCAAGTTCTACGAAATCCCACGTAGACGTTGGATTATTCCAATACTAAGAATAATGGGGCTTCGAACCTGCCATCCCGCCTTTTTAGCACTGCAACTGTTGGACAATGAATTATATGCAGACGCAGCCCCGCCCACTCATCAGAACGCCCGCACCGCGGCGGAATTGCCGCCGCGGTTAAGGCGTTAAAATATGTTAATCACCTTTTTAAAAGTAAAAAAATAGATTACTTGAAGAAAAACAAAAAAAATGACATTAATTTAAAGTAATACTAGCCATAACCTTTAGTGCTTTTTAAGCCATGACACAGAAATATAAATGTTTTACTTTATGTGGGTGTTATTATTTAACATAAATCATTAAAAATAATTGAAGTACCATATACTTGAATTAATTACATTTTTTATTTAACATATAGTCAATAATTATGTATCATTCATTTATTATTCTACGGTTGAAATGCATCTATGAATGTAATTTACATTAACATTTAACTACCTAATATGTAATCATTTAAAAAGCTTTATTTAACTTTATGTAATGTCCCTATGCTTTACCATAAGGAGACCACGGCCCCGATTGTGGAGATCTCTGCCAAGTGTGTTGAATGTCAAATACGGTCGTAAATTCACTTTTAGCAGTAAATGTATGGTTGTAAATGATATTTTACTTACTCCACTAATTTTGTCATGGAGTGAGGGACATGCAAGTTTACACTTTTTAGTAACTTGACACTTTTGAATGGTGAAGAGCCAAAAGTAGTAAAGCTATTCAAAAGTGTAAAAGTAAATTTATATCTGTAGATTGACTACTGTGTAATGTTACCTTTGTGATTAGGCTCCTCATTGTGGTACAGCATGCCACACAACCGATACACTCCAAAGACCACATCCTCAATCCTGTCTTCTCAGCTTTACCAAAAATCCAATGGAAACCACTCATACCCCTGAACTAAACAGATCACTTTGCCATCCCTATCTCCCTGTTCAATGTTCTAACAACACACAAGGTCCGTACAAATGAGACCAAACCTTCAAAGAGTTCTCCGTAGACAAGCTAATGCTTGAACTCATCTCTGACCTTGTCAACTCCATGTCTGACACCCACACCCTTTTAAACAACTTCAACACTTTTTTGAAACCTATGTAAATATCCACACCCCAATTCAAACACGCCAAAGGCTTCTGAACCATGGTACTCTAAAGACCTTTCTAACAATACATAATTCATCTACATACAGGAAAGAAAGTGGAAGAAAAATAGAACTCCTGATGACCCCATAATACTAAAGTCTCTCTGCACAACTCGCAAATAGCTCTTCACAACAGCCAAAGCAAAGTACTATGCCAACACCATCAATGAAAATGGTCTACATCATACAGATCTTGTTGACATATTCAACTTCCCTACAGTCACTTCTTATGAAGATGATGTCTTACCCTACCCCTTCATCAAAGTTCTCTCATCCTGCTCACCATTTTCAATGCCTCCCTCACGCAAGGCATCATGCTGGAGTTCTCAAAACAGGCCAACTACTCCAACTTCTAAAGAAACCTACACTGGACCCCGATGACTTAGGCAACTACTATCCCATCACTCACCTAACATTCATCAGCAAAATCATTTATAAAACAGTCTATGTTCAACCCTAAGATCACATTAATGTTCACCATCTCCTGCATGACTATCAGTCTGGCTTTAGATCACACTGTAGCATGCATACCACTACCCTATGCATCTTAAACAATGCCAGCATGGCCACGGATGAAGATGGCCCCTGACTCTTGGTATTGGTGGATATCTCAGCTGCCTTTGACACAGTTGACCTTCTCACCATCATACGCACCATGAAATCTTTAATAGGATTCACTGGCAATATCACTTACTGTTTTCCTTCTTCCTTTCCAAATGACACGTTTATTCACATGGGCACCTCAAGGTCCCAAAAGATCCCTATCACCTGCCTAGTCTCCTAGGGCTTTATAGTGCCCTCTGTCATCTTCAACCTCCATATGGAGCCACTTGGAGTCTCTATTCACAAATAAAAGCATCAAAAGCCTCCAATAGGCAGATGCTACACAACTCTAATTGATACTCTCTTCTACTTCGGGCATCAAGCACTCGAAACATTACATGCACATTTTCCAGACGTGGATGTCCAGAGCCTACCTGAATCTCACCCCAACCAAGACAGAATTCCTATTATTTGCCAAGAACAACAAAAAAGAAACAGTACAAACCTTGCTCAATGTCCTGAGCCTTGTCGTCTTTGAGCCCCAACTTCCACTGAATACCAACTCACTTAGAATCACCCTGGATACCAACCTCACTCTCAAGGCACACATTGCCAAAAAATACTAAGACGGCTTGATCAGTGGCGGCTTCTCCGCTAAGGTGGAGGAGCATCGCCCCACTGCGTGGCAGCAGTGAAGGAAAGGACAAGTAAAATGATAATAATGTGATGTTGTTATCAACATGGGGGCTGGGCAGGGCGGGGCTGCTCTGCTCAGAAAGCAGGACAGGGTAGGAGTGCAGTGATGGGCACACAGAAGTGCGCATGACACTTCGGCTGGCCGTTTCGGGCCGACCAAATAGTCATGCGCACTCACCATGTTCTCCACCCAGGCTGCATTACAGCATGGGTGGAGAACATGCCCAGGCTCCCAGCCCCCATCTGAGCAGCAAATTACGGCGCTCAGACCAATTACAATGCTGCATTGCAGCGTTGTGATTGGCTCAGGGGAGCCTGGCTGCTCCCTGTTCAGCCAATGGAGGAGAGAGGACGTGGGACAGAGTGGCGAGGAGGTAAGTGTATTTTCTTTTTCTACACACCCTTGTCCCCGCCCTGCCACTGGGCTTGGTATCAGCCTCTCTTCTAAAGAAGGTGCATCCGTTTCTTCTAGAAAGCTATTTTAGAACTGTTGTTCACACCCTCATACTTTTGCATCTGAAGGCTTGTAACTCCTTGCTCCACATCTTTTCAGACCCCACACTGGCACTCCTTATGAGCATGCTACACGCAGAAGCACGTCTCATCCAGGACCTATAGAAACATCATCACTTTACCCCCCATCATGATGGAACTCAATTGGGTCCCCTTGCCAGCCCACATCATATTTAAATCCAGCTGCATCATTTTCAAAGCCATCACGACTAGCACCCCAGCTTTTATTGCTGAAAAGCTCACCATCTCTGGTGGATATTGTCACACCCGCGTCCAGGCTGCAGGCTAGGAAGTGTAAAAAAGAAAACAACATGGTAGCAGGACTTTAAAAAAAAATGCAACCAGGATCCCTCGTATCCATCAATACAATCCCAATCCTGATACAATTTAGAAAACAGTTGAAGACTCACCTCTTTAAAGAACACTATATGACAATTTGATAACTATCCACAAACCACCCACCCCTTCTATTACTGATTGACTTTATTATTTTCCTTAAGCCTGTGCAGCGCTCCACTGCCTTTAGGCATCGTTCGCTCTATGGAAATATCATATACATACATAATAACAAATACAGTTATGTTTTTAAGTCAAAACTCGGTCTTCCCGCAAATCTAGGTCAAATGCATTTGTGATTTTTTTGGGTAGATAAACTAACTGTCCTGCTTATGATTCATACACTGTATTTAGCAGAATTGTATTGCGAAGCATATTTTCCACACGGGGTTTTTATTCGAGTAATGTGTATGGAATGCGTCTTGCGAGACGGAAGCGCACGTCGTCCCTCCCATGATCGTGTGCTTGTAAGCAGGATCGCTGCTTCAATGGGGACACCTACTGGCAGCAATACGAACTGCAGTGAAATTAGCTTCTGGCTATCTATGGAGTGAAAAGAACACACGAATGGAATTTTAAGACAGGAAAGGCAGAGAACCTGGCAATATTAAATAAAGTGAATATAAAAGAGTAGACATGTTCCAAAATGTTTACATTACAGAAGGAACAACCAAAATGAAGGCTATTCAGTAGAAATTCTGAAAGAGGCTAATTATGTTTTCTTTTTAATCGCAACGAATGAGGTCGAGGACATGTTGCTCTGACAAAGATAAACATGCTTTGGCAAAGCCAATAAGTCTGGTTTCATTTAATGCCCTGATTGAAACATTTAAAAAGCCTGCTATACTTATAGAACACAAAAATAAAACGATTGATCTCCGTATGAAATATATACATAAGATATATAATTTAATGTTTGATGATTCAGTATTCTTTTTCAGGTATAAAATAGCCTTCTAAGTATGTGCATATTTTACGGAATTAGTAACAATTGGACTTGCACGCAGCTGCACTGCAAAACCTAAAACCAAGCATTTGCAAAGCCAATAGGTCTGGCCTTAAACATTCTTAAACTGTTTTCTTTTGATTGGTTTTTTACAAACATATGCAATAGACATTACAAATATTACAGTAGTGACACGTAAAAAAAAGCTTTCTAAAAGAAGCATGGACATGTTTACAATTTAAAAAAAAAAACAATTAAAAAATGACCCATCATAAAAATAAAAACGACATGTAATGCAAGTTAGAATGAAAGAAGAGACTGGTCCACCATATCTGGCACTGAGGTGCATTACTAATTGGTTAATGGTGTACATGTGCACGTGCAAACTACCATCATTCCTGGTGAAGAGAGGCAATGGCTGCAGTGTGCTGTACCACGTTATATGCTGTGGTGGGCAGAAGCAAAATGTGAATGGTCACAGAAAAGAGGAAGGGGCGAGGAGAGTGGACCGAAGCCCTTCTAGGTATGTATATATTTGTATTTTTTTATTTATGAATGCACTTTTCTGTATTCAAGCCCCCTCATCTTTTAGACTTGGACATTTGCTGCGGAGAGGCTTCCTCAAGTTTGGTCATCCAGATGTCACCTATTCTGTCATCTGTCAACTTTGCCTCCCTCCCACTGTGCCCGCCGCCCCATCGCACTTACCTGCGCCAGTCGCTACTGGAAATATCACTGACCACATACACATTAAAACCTCACACACACACACAATAAAAAAGTAACAATCATTGCAGTTTGTGAATCTTCTCAGTGCATGCATGGAAACTGGGAGCCTCATTTATGAGGTCGTGCGTCACTATTACGCCGCCGGTGCGTCACTTTTTGTGACGCACCAGCAGCGTAAAAAATGTGCCTTGTTGCACCATATTTACAAAGTGACGCATCTAGGTAGATAGGACTTCTAGGACACAATGCACAAATGCATCAATTTCTTACGCCTGCCTCACAGCAGGCGTAAGACTGATGCAGGCCCTTTCACATGGGGCTTGCCCCATGTGAAAGGACACATTACTGGAGTTGCGTCACTTTTGTGACACACTCCAACAATGCGATTTTATCCACACTATGTGTGGGAGGGTATACTCAGACGTGAGTCCCTTGCTCATTGCACCATCAGGATTCAAGCAAGCCGGGCCGAAGAAGGCTGTGATGCCAGAAACCGGTCCCCGGAAGCTTGTTTCCTTCCCAGTATAAGAATTGGCTTGGTAGTTTGGTTTGCCCTGTTCCCATCATGCACTGGGACAGGAACAGACTAATTTGCATATAGCCAGGTTCTGAGCTGGGATGGTGCAGTGAGCTAAAAAACAGTGATGGATTAAAACCATGATCTATTGACTTGGTAAGAGTATTCTGCATCATTCAGAAACTCTGTCCATCACCTTTTCCAAAAAGTCATTTTTGCGCCATACAGATACGCCAGAAATACTGACGTATCTGTAACTCCTTGCGCCATGATGCGTCATACTGTAAATATGACGCATCATTGGTCTCGCAAGGAGGGCACAGTGAAAAGTAACGCATCGCTGTTTCCACGCAGCGATGCGTCGCTTTTCATAAATGAGGCCCTGGGAGTTTTTATGTATTCTGTACAAATCTACCATGTACAATGTCTGCATAATGCGCCTCTTGTGCTGTATTTTTTATGGATACATGACAGAAGAAGTTCCAATGGAAGCTGTACACAGAGAGGTGATATTTCACGTATGAACGTCCTGTTAAAGGGACGGTGGGTTCAGGGACTGCATGACGAGATTGTAGTTACCAGAATCCCTCACTGAGCGGTGCAATACTTTTATTTTAATTAATGTTCATGGACGAATGCCTAGGGGCTGCCCCCCTCAGCGCAAGACTCTACCACATAGTCCCTATTGGCCTGACTGCATAGACAGTAACAGTCTGGAGCCCCACTGAACTCTTTAAGAAGAAGATGGACACTCAGGTCCCAAGAAGGAAGAAGAGGAGAGAGTGACCGGCCGATCCACACTAATGAACCTAAAAACTGCACCTGAACAGAAGGAAAGAATCTGCTACTGCCTCTCACGAGGCTTGATCGTGCCTAAAGGTCACAACCATAACTGACTCATCCCACTGTGAGTTCATTTTTATTGACAAACGACTAGCAGGCTACTGATTTAGCAATGAAGACATGGAAAAGGTCAATTGGTGGATGTACGTTGTTACCACGCGATGTATTACATCGTGGTACTTTACAACGCGTCTTTTACAATGCAAGTCGTTACCACGACTTGCGCTGTAGGGGTGCTGGACTTAGGAATAGTTAAATTTACTATTCCAACACCAGCCTACGTACAGTAGGGAAGGTGTTGGAATAGTAAATCTACTATTCCTTAGCCTAGAGCGCCCTCCAGCGCAAGTTGTGGTTCCGACTTGCGTTGTAAAAGACGCGTCGCGTCGTAACTGCACTGCGGGGTAACATCGGCGTTGTAAAGGATGTTTCCCCAATTGGTAGAGCACGAGTAAGACAAACACACACATGCAAAAAGTGTCTTTACCAATGGCTTTCCTTAGCAACCATCCCCAGGTACTTTGAAAGCCATGGCATCCACAATGGAGGATCACTGAGGGCTTGCACAAGCCATAGACTTTCAGCCGAGCAACTCACAGACCCACTAGAAAATGATGTCCATCTGGTTACCATCAACACCAAACAATCTCTCAATGCACCAAGGAAGAACCTCAGTGAACCCATGGTCAATCGGTCAGCAGCACTTACACATTTAATGAATCCAACTGGTAACACCATCCTGCTAGTTCTTTTACAACTGCATCACCACTACCAGCAGTGGAGCGGATGACAACATTACAGGAGTCAGACCATCAGCATAACAGAAAAGGCCAAGAAGCACCCATGGTACTTCCAAGCGACAGACGACTAATAACTATTTGCTCACCCCGTCGGCATACAGGTCCAGTCTTTAGCGCTGTTGGACCTGACTCCCTCTTCAGGTCACCCCCAAACATTTTGCCCTCACCACTACTGTTTTCTGAACCTATTTGTTTGACTTTTAGGACTCTGTGCACTTAACCACTGCTAAGGTGTGTGTGTGTGCTGTCTCCTTTAGGAAAAGTGGCCGACACCCAATTGACACATTTAATTTACTTGCATGTACTACATGTACTCAGGACCTGTAAATTAAATGCTACTAGTGAACCTTTAGCACTTATTGTGCCACCCACTTATGTAAACATGTCTCAGATCTACCATTGCAGCCTGCATGTGCAGTTTTAAGCTGCCATTTTTACCTGCCAAAATAAACCTTTTGCCATTTTTAATCCTCCTTTTTAATACACATAAATCACCCCTGGGCTAGGCCCCATAGAGCCTATAGGACAGGGCGCAGTGAATTTCAAAAGCTGGATATGCATTTTTAAGTTTTACATGTCCTGGTAGTAAAAAAAACTCACAAATTCGTTTTTCACTATTGTGAGGTCTACCTCTCCCATAGGATAACATAGGGTTACCTTATTACATTAATATGGGGGTATCCTCTGTCGTTTATGCGGTATGGCGCCGGAAGATATGGAACACCTGCTGTGCTCCTGTGAGAAGTTGTTGGTGGAACGGAAACAGTTGTTGAAACATCATTTTATCCAGCGAGGAATACGCTCACGAAGACAGGCACTTCTTGCCTGCTTTGCACCCAACGACCCACAGTTGAACTGCAGTCTGGTGAAGTACTTGATGAAGGTAGAAACAAAGATGCAGAAAACTGACCCTCCGTCATGTTTTTAGAGGTTACTAATCAAAGCAGAATCCCTTACTGGCAGCCTATAAAGATTGACACTAAGGATGACGGAAATAAAGAGAACACTGGAATTCGTTACCTCGCCTAACCTACAGAGGACATTTAGAACAACATGAATACTATTTTTACTCTTACTACATATATTACATTTTCACGAACTTTTGTTAGGATTTTAGACTACATATTTTATGTGAAAGTCATTTTATTCAACTGATGAAAAATGTATTGTGTGCATCTTAGTGTTTTTAAGGATGAATTGCAATGGTTTTAATTAACTATGCTAATAAACTATTACTTACTTACTTACTTACTTATTACATTAATAAGCAAGAACCTTTCATTGGGAGCAGGTAGAAACATCAAGGCTTGTGTCTAAGCAATTGTAATTGAAACCCATTTTAATGGGAAAGTCTGGTTTAAGTCACAATTCTAAAAATGGCACTTTTAGAAAGTTGCCATTTTTTTGTCTTAACCATTTGGGGCCTGGAGCCTGTTTCCTGTGTCACATGACTGTGTGTAGTTGCCAGTTGGCCTTTAGTTATTCCTTCAAGACAGCCACACAATAGGGGTGTGTGTGTGTTGGCAGAATAGGCCATCCTAGTGGGAGGGACGAACTTTCTACCACACTTGCACTTCAAAGGAGCTACCTCAGTCCACACACAAAGAGGTTCACACTAGCATTTTGTGACCTCAGAGCCCAAAACTCCTGAAATTTCTTCCATTTCAAAGTGGGCACCAGCTATAAAGCTAGACTCTCAAACCCACTCTTCAGTACGCTCCTGGACCTGTGGACACCACAGACGGACTGCACTGATGCCAGAGGACTGCCCTGCTGCCTGAGAAGGAAGACTCGACCTGCTCTCTTGATCCCAGGCTACCTGAGTGTCTTCAAGCGCTAGTTAGCTGGCCTCCTGTTCTGAGCTGGAGGGATATAACAAGCACCAGAGTACTCCCTGCGCCCGCCCAGCTGACTTGCTGCACTGGACTAGCAACTGGATCTGCCTGAGCCTGCTGGCCTCTGCTGGAGTGAGTTCCTGATCCCCAAGAGGTGCTTTCCAGAACCTGGACCCTTGGTGTGGCATCAGTTGAGCTCCTCCTGGAAGAAAAGAGGAAATCCTGAAGTTTTGGGCTCTTCTCGACCGCGACCGTGGTGGTCCCATACATGCCAATATCTTGCCAGCTGCACCGACCGCTAATGAGAATCTTCGGTGAGCTTGACTCTGCGTTACAGAAACCGTCAGCAGTGACTGACAATGTGAGATTTGCACTTCGCGCTACAGCATCAATAGCCCGCAGTGTCAGTAAAGGCGATGTTCCTGAAACGACAGTCCATGATGCCCGACATGATCTTCATGCTACAGTGAAGACCATCCATGATACCCGGCCTACTCTTCGCACTACAGCGACGACCATCCATGGCGCTCTCCCCGCTGCCTCATCAACTACGAATTAGACTGTTCGTGCTGGACTTTAGAACGTAACTTTTTAGAGGAGTTAACCTGGTCACTGTATCGGGCCCACGCTCCATCACATCAGCCTGACGTGCAAATTTCACCAGGTCTTGCATGACTAGATAATTGTGCGTCATGCTTTGTGTTTTAGGTACTATATTTACTGTAAATCTTTGAACTTGCATATCTCCGGTTCTATTGATTGAATTTTTGTCATTTTTATGTCAAATAATTCATTAAATGTTTCTCTATTTTTCAAAATTGGTGTGGGATTATTCTTGTGTAGTGTTTTCACTTTATTGACTGTTTAAGTGCAGCATAAATACTTCACACATTGCCTCTAAGTTAAGCCTGACTGCTTTTGTGCCAAGCTAACAGAGGGTTAAGCACAGGTTAATTTAGTGACTTTTTGCGGTTCACACTGACAAGGATTGTGGCTGTTTCTTGAGTAGAGTTTCACCCCCCTCTACCAACAACCCAATTTCTCACAAGGGCACCTTGACCATGACTCTCTTGCCTTTAAGTGTTTCCCAAATGTCTAGGGAGTGGCTCATCGCTGTTCTTGCAGTGGCCCACACCAGGATCACACAACCCACATAGATTCCTGTTTGACAATACGCCTAAAGATCCCCCACACGTAAGAGATAAACTTGTAGCTGTTCCACTGAAGGACACTGGAGTTGTAGGTAATCCAAAGGAAGGCTTCAGAAGGTTCCTGACAAGTTACCAAGTCTCTTTAAGACTGTCTTCAGAGAGTCAGTCAACACAACAAAAGCAGGATTCGCATGACTCCATCATCACTCCTGATGCACGGTTTGAATTTTTGGACACCAACCCCGAACTATCCTTAGTATCATCAAGACAGAGCAACTCTATACTCTACGGACAATCTTGATGTGTATGTCAGCAAATGATCCTGGACCTCTTTGCATCAGTGTTCATGCCCCGAATCATCAGCTTACATTAGGAACTTGAACAACTATGTCCTGTTGCTGCCTGCATAGGTTTTCCAGTTTTCCACTGCTGTCCTCCTGATTGACTCCCGGGCCGATAGACTTACATTGGTGTTCTTTTTTGTTTTTTGCTGTTTGATGTTTTTACCTTCGTTTGATTTTTGGGAGAAATGTCGTGTGTTAAATATACATCACTGTAGCCCTCTTCCAGAGGGCTGTCCCTACACTTACCCACACCCATCTGTCACAGGCATCTCCAGTCAGGTGACCCTGCTAATAAAAGGGAAGTTCAAATGCTGTCAGTTTGATTACCCACAGTATCAACATCTCTAAGTCGTTCTTTCTGTTGATAAAGGCCGAGAACCCATGACATCACAAGATTTAGCTCAGGCTCAGGAGAGAACGAATGGCACAAACAGCCTCCCTCACTCTATGAAAGCTCAGAATGATTGGAATTAGTGTGGCTGCATGAGAGAGTTGTAATTTCGCAGAGTTGTGTCTCTTCATGTGTATCGCAGAGCTGAATATTTCTTTGCAGTGGGAAAGCTCTGGATGAGAGCTTTGCCATTCACTGCATTTGAGGGTCAAGGGCAGGCTGGTTGGGGGCATCAAGACATGCTGTGGCCTGTCAGCATTACAACTGGGTGGCTTCGAGGTACATTTCTGTGTGAGTCAGTGACCTGGTGTTGTGCCTGTTCAGAGAATTTAGTTCACCTAGGATGTGCCACCCTTGTGTTCATGACTATGCCAGTCAACCCCATTCTTGGAAAACACAAGTAAGGTAGAAGGCAGGCTGTGTGTAGGTTTACACCGCATATGTGTCAATCCTAGTACCAGGATGGATATGGCAGAGAACATTGTGAGGGGAACAAATAGAAAATCTGGAGGTAGGAGTTGTTATGTCTGGTTGCCCCTGTTTGATGTCCTTGCCATCTTAAGTGCCTAAAAATATTTGTTCAAGATATCCTTTTTATTTGCCTGCGAGTCAGTCTTTATTAGGTTTAATCCACTTTTTTAAACCCTGTATTACATTACATTTGTTACCTAAATGTGATCTGCTCTAAATGGGCCCTATTCACAGAACTAACTTAAGACAAAATCCTAAACTTACTACCATTTTTGTATTCACTGAAGTCACTTACTCTTTTTGGTATTCACAGAAGACACTTACTCATTTCGGTATTCACAGAATTTAGGAGTCCTAACTTTAGCACTCCTAAATGCTTTCTGTGAATACCGAAAGTCCTAAAGTTAGGATTTTTCTCAGTTTAGGAGTAGTAAAGTTAGGACTCCTAACTTTAGGACTCCTAAATGCCTTCTGTGAATACCGAAAGTCTTAAAATTAGGATTTTTCTCAATTTAGTAGTAGTAAAGTTAGGACTCCTAACTTTAGGACTCCTAAATGCCTTCTGTGAATACCGAAAGTGTTAAAGTTAGGCCATTCTTGCCACCTTTATTCACATCACTGTGTTGTAATGTGTTGTATTGTACTGTAGTGTTCTGTATTGTGTTGTGTTGATTTGCATTATTGTATTGTATTGTAGTGTATAGGCGTTTAAATAGCGCTTACTACCCCTGATGAGGTGCTGAAGAACTTTCCTGGAAGAACAGCACACTGCATTATCATAAAATGCAGATTAAACTGCTTCTTACTACGAGGAATCCCCAAAAAGTGGCATTACTCTACTTTCTCCATAAAATCCCACGTGATTACTCTACCAAACCCCCTAGATAAGACGTAGATGAAAAGCATTATTTCCTTCAAATGTATTCTGTGCTGTTGCCCCCTGTTGCTTAGCAGGTCCAATTACAGCAATAATACATTAAAAACTCAAAGGGGCAGATGTACGACCAGCAATTTTGTGACTTGCAATTTGCGAGTAGCAAAACTGGATGTACAACAGTGTGTTTAACACTGTTTGTGATTACCAATGGGGTCGCAAATTGCGAGGCTCATGCATATTAATGAGCCTCTCGCAATTTGTGAGGCCCACTGGGAATGGCAGACCCTCCCAGGTATGGTGGCCTGCTCGGCTCAGCAGACCACCATGTCTGGGACTGCTTTTAAATGAGGCAGTTTTATTTTTAATGCAGCCCGTTTTCCTTAAAGGAAAACGGGATGCATTTAAAAAATTTTTTTTTACAAGTTTTCGTTTTATTTTTTAAGGGCAGGTAGTGGTCCCTGGGACCACTGCCTGCCCTTAAAACATATTTTCAGAGCCTTTCACAAAGGGGAATGGGTTATCTGGGGACCCCTTCCCATTTGCAACTCCATTACCACCCTCTTGAAGAGGGTGGTAATTTGTGAGTGTTTTTCGACCGCAATTGCGGTTGCAAAACATTTCTATACGGGTTAGAGAGTCGATATTTGGAAGGGAATGCCCCTTCTAAATAGCAAGTCCCTAAACACTTTTTTGCGAGTCGTAATTCATTTGCAACTCGCAAAATTGTGTTAGTACATGGCCATACCAATTTTAGCATTGCTAAAATTGGTCGTACATCTGTCCTAAAGATCCCTAAATAGATAAAGATGTTGTAAATAGGCTCTGGCAACATTTCCATCCAATACATTTCCATCCAATACAATTCCTCCACTCTGCATGTCCCATCCCACCTACACAGCCTCAGCTGATCTGTGGCCCAACATAAAAAATAGGCTTTTTATTGCAACTGCTCTAGGGACTCCATCAGGACACCACATTAAGACTCAATTCCTTCCAACCCTCTAAATGCTACAACCAAACAAAAGGCTAACAACCACCTCCCGAACCAAAACTTAACCTTGAGGCCCCCTGCACAAAGGTGCTAAGAAGCCCCTCAGTGAACTCCTACAACAGAAAGTAACACCAATACAACCACAGCAACTGAAAACTATGCAGACGAAACCATATCTAGTCTAATTATCACACACCAACATGGCTATTTCTTCAAATCCATCAAGCAATCATATGACTTGACTCTTAGGAATCTACCATCCAATATCTAGTTTTTCTGGCTTTGCAGACTCCTGAAGAAAATAATCTTCCCACCTTGTTGCATCTAGCGCCTGCCCTGGTGGCAGCGCATTATTGAAAGGCCCCGTTGCCATCAGGAAGAGTACTGACGCAGTGCCACCTCTTTGTGAGGCTCGGTCAGTGTACCTTCTGATGGTCTCTGCGCTCTGCTTCATAACACTGGTTGGGCTCAGACAGGGCTTTAAGTGGGCCAGGTCTCCCTGGTGCTAACGAAGAAGTGCCACCTTAGGATCCTGTTGGTGCTGTATGTGCGCTAGCGCAATCTGTATTACAGGAAGGGCCATTCAAGTGACTGCGTCCCCTTATGGAGTGATCCAGAGTTGCAGAAAGTTGGTGCACATGCTCCTTGTATCACACAGGAGTCAATGGATCTGGCTACCTTGCAGCTGAGCTCCGCCACCTCGTCTGCCACAAACCTCGACTCTGAGGCCAGCATCTTACCCCTGGCTCTACTGTACACCCCTACATTGCTTTGCAGCTAAGTGTCCATGGCATAAATCCACATCCTTACATACACACACCAGCTTGTCCCCTTCTGTACGTGCTGCTCTAGATTTTGCAGTGTAACATTTAGAAAGCACAAGAACCCCAAATGTCACTGACTATTGCTAAATTTCATTGGAACATTTGCCTAATTTAGTTTTGCCAAGGTTTTTTAATATGGTTGAGAATCCCAAATTTCATCTACTTAGCAACTGACCACATAGAATCATGGGAAAGTGTCGAATGACAACAATGAAAATAAAAGAGTGTATCGGACAGAACCCAGAGAGTCCGCCTCCCCCCGTTCAGATCCGAGGCCACCGAAGTCATCTGCGGCGTACCACAAGGATCTTCCCTCAGTCCAATCCTCTTCAACGTCTACATGAGCCCCCTCGCAGCCATCGCACACCAACACAACCTCAACATCATCTCCTACGCCGACGACACCCAGCTGATCCTCTCCCTCACCAGCGACCCCACCACCGCCAGAGCCAACCTACACGAAGGGATGAAAGACGTCGCCGACTGGATGAGGAACAGCCGCCTCAAACTGAACTCAGACAAGATGGAAGTCCTCATCCTGGGATCATCACCCTCCGCCTGGGATGACTCCTGGTGGCCCCCGGCCCTGGGCACCGCCCCCAAGCCAACAGACCACGCACGCAACCTGGGCTTCATCCTGGACTCCTCCCTGTCGATGACCAGACAAGTCAACGCCGTCTCATCTTCATGCTTCAACACCCTGCGCATGCTCCGCAAGATCTTCAAATGGATCCCCACTGAAACCAGGAAGACCGTCACCCAGGCACTCGTCACCAGCCGCCTGGACTACGGGAACACCCTCTATGCCGGAACCACAGCCAAACTTAAAAAAAGACTCCAGTGCATTCAGAACGCCTCCGCACGACTCATCCTGGACATCCCACGACACAGCCACATCACCGGACACCTGAGAGACCTGCACTGGCTCCCCATCAGCAAGAGGATCACGTTCAGACTCCTCACCCACACACACAAGGCCCTCCACGACCTGGGCCCCAAGTACCTCAACGACCGCATGACCTTCTACACGCCCACCCGCCAGCTACGATCAGCCAGCCACGCCCTCGCCACCGTACCACGCATCCGCAAAGCCACCGCCGGAGGAAGATCCTTCTCCTACCTGGCAGCCAAGACCTGGAACACCCTCCCCACCCACCTTCGGCGAACCCAGGACCATCTCTCCTTCAGAAGGCAGCTCAAGAGCTGGCTGTTCGAGCAGTAGCGTTCCCCCCTCCCCAGCGCCTTGAGACCCTCCCGGGTGAGTAGCGCGCTCTATAAATGCTGTGATTGATTGATTGATTGATTGATTGACACCATTAAGTGAAACGGGGTTTTATGTTCAAATTTGATACACGTTCTTGTATCATGTGTCAAATGTATTTCTTAATACTGATGGTGTATGTATTTAATGATAGCTGGTGTGAATACAAGAGTTATATATAAGTACCAATATTACCTCATATGACCTTCATACATTTCAAAAAGACTTTTAAGATGAAAACCAAGACTGACATCCACGCCTCTGTTTTTTTGCACATTTAATGAGTAATTGATGAAGGATGGGTGACTGCTTTTTCAAAATATGAATACCAAATCTTTGCAAGAAAGTCTGTCCATTAAATGTCAAAATGTTAGAATGTAAAATTATTAAATCTAGTGCAAAGGACTGTAATTTCTGGATAACTTTGCTCACAAATTGGAAGTGAACCTAATGGCACATCAGAATCCCCAGGCTCAAGCAGTCGGTCAAAGTCTCGGCTTACTCCTTACATACAAACTGCACACGGCCTTCAGCTTTAACTTGACTTACGCCACAGTATTCTTCCTATGTGTCTTCCAAGACTCTTTCCTCTTTATTATTTTATATAAGATTTTTATGTAGTGGATTCCTAACCAGGAAAAGCAGAACAGCACTTTGCAGAGCCAATTCTTCAACGGATGTCCAAACATATAGATTTAAAGCTGGTTCTGTTGGTTTTAGTGCAGGGTGCAGTGTGATGTATGAGGATGAATCGTTGCATGTAGATGATACATAGAATCTGGGGTGGGAAGCGCCATGTTCTGGGCTAAGGAGCAGGTCTGAGAACAGTATGTAGCTCAACATTGCTACGTGAAGGAGAGGTGGGATGTTGAGCTTTGTGAGTCACTTGGGAAGCAGAAGATATTGTTTGGAGAGATGGGTATTGAGGTCATTCCTGAAATGCTCGAGGCATGGAGATGACTTTAGATCGGCGAGGGACTTGTTCCAAAATGTTTATGTGTAGTTAGAGAATGTTTACTTCCTTTTCGACTCTTTCTGGATGTGATATCAGACGCGGCATAGAACAGTCTGACCGCTTTCTCTGCATCCTCATGCGATCTCTCTAATTGAAGAGCAATCCAACCTCTCCTAGCATCGTTTGACTGTTTGATCTCCTAAAGTGCTTCAAGTGTGGCGGAGAGTGGGGAAAGGTGCTAAAAGAATACTGAACCCCATGGTAACCCTAAATAAGAAGAGGGAAGGGCTCAGCCACAACTAAGCGGATGAGGTAGAATGAGGCTACATACACCCACTGGGAAAAGGCCTTCTGATAAAACTACAAGAATCAATTATTACTATCAACTCCCGTCTTCACTTGTGTCTTTAAAACTTAATAACTGCCATCAAGAAAGCTCCCATCCAGCTGACCATCTAAAAAGCGCCTTAGAAACCTTTAGCTTTTAAGGATCACCAAACTCTGGCAACCAGATCACCACTGAGCCATAAAATGATGGTCTAATTTCAAGCAGATCCTGACAGCAAACAACACATTATTATTCTTTATTTATCTTACAGGCAGTCAACAACATTTGCAAGTACAGTATAAGTACATTGTGCATCATCACATATTGCATATTCCGTCTAAGTACACATATAACATAGTCCACATGTAAGAATTTGTAAAGAGGAACCAAGCATGCCACTGCACCCACTAATGTGAGACTTCCTGAAGCATAGATGTTTTCTAGGGTGCCCACCTTCCCGCTGGCCTAGAGTCTTCCCTGCTAGATATTGTTTCAGACACAACCAAACGCCCCTTGGTCATGAAGCTCTGGGTGATAGCTAGCTGTACGTTTCTGCATTGGTATGACGTATGACCAGGTCTTTCATGCATTCCACCATTGTAGGGGCATTACCTCTGTGCCAACAGCAATGCAAGACCCACAAATTTCTTTTCACTTTTTGGGCCCTTTTTCATATATTCCAACAACACCAATGGTGGATCCGCAACCAAACCTGTAATGATGTTTAGAGATTAGAAAAGAATACCCCAGTTACCACTGATCGGCGGGCAGACCCATGCTAAGTGGCGCGTGACATCCTAAACACCGTGTGTTTTCATGCCTGCCACATTTTGCCAGGGAGACTTGTGTATAGTACATTTGATGTAGGAATTTGTAGTGAGCTAGACTATGCTTACCATACTTCCTCAGAGTGTTCCCGCAGTATACCCATTACCCATCCGATAGGTCTGTTCCCAGGTCCTGCCACCATTGTGTCCTTGTCTAGCTGGGTTCTAAAATCATATCCCCTATCACTGCAGTATAAATTCAGGAGATGAGCTTCCTTGGGGCGGGCTCAGCGACCACCACTGATAACAGCCCCCAGTTCTTTGGCTCCCTTTGGTACGTGTGGAATGCCTTTTTAACTGTCTCACACACTCTATAGTAAAGGAACCCAACTAATGGTGATGCTCTGCCCCTTTCCAGGTAAAGTTATTTTCTATATACAAATCCCTCAGTGTATGGAGACCCCGGTCTCTCAACCGTTTAATGGCTAGAGGTTCAAACGTAATCTAAACCTTAAGGTTCCTACCTAGTGGCACTTGCGGGGAGCATAGAATATCTATAGGGCATAGGTTCACCAACCTGTGCCATGCCACTCTTCAATTTACCATATGTATCTCAACTTTGGGTCTGACCGGGCCTTTCAATATCACTCAGTGGCGACTGGTAACTGTAAAAGGGAGGGGGCGGATGGGACACACACGCAAACATACATATACACACTCACAACCATGCATTTACACACGCACTCACACACACACACACACGTCCATTCAGAACACTACTTACTCGCTATTGAAACATATAAGCATGCATGCAGGCACGCACCAAACATTAATAAAACTTTTTAAAATTACACTTACCTGCAGCTCTGCCTACGAGGTCCCACGAAGTTTAGGGCTGCTGCCTTCCCTCATTGGCTGACCTAATCCCTATGCCATCACAGAATGGGATGGGGTCAGTGAGACTGCTGACCCCACCCCACTTTCTGACAAAGTGTCATTGATTGACACTCGACACTGGGTGCTTCAAGGTTTAAAACTGGAGCAGCCAGGTTTGAGAAAATGCATGATGATACCCTTCGCCACTGAGGGGGTGGGACTCAAGGACCTTTGCTGAGCTGATGGGGTCATGCCTAAGGGAGCTGTGACATTCTCAACCCAGCAAATTTCAGCTCAGCTCAGGCAACCAGAACCCTTCACATTTAGCGTATGTCTAGCCCCTGGCTGCCTGACCTGAAAATGAACTGTGTCTGTCAGGCTGACCTTTGCTCAGCCCGACAGAAACTGTTCATGAGGGGCAAACGGTGAGGGGCATGGTCACTCAGACTCAATGGACCTGCCGCCAAAGATATAATTGTATTTAGCTCATTGGGACTCGTGAGCACCCTCTCCAGCCCTGTACGTGGAACATGTCGAAACCTATGGAACCAATGTGAAGCAATTTGCGATTGTGCTTTCAAATAGTACACTTCAACATTTGGTGCAGTAAACCTACTGTACCTGTACAGCGTTTGTATAAAATTCCTGCGTATTAAAGGTTGCTTTCCAGGTCATGCACATGTAGCATACTTTACATGACTAAGGGGAAGATGTACGAAGCATTTTACCGGTCGCAAATGGCCCATCAGGCCTTCTGCGACCATTAAAAAGCATTTTGCCATGTACAGAAGGCAAAATGCAACTCCGTAACTTATTACCAAATCGCATTTTGCTTTTACAATTCGCTATTAGGAAGGGGCGTGTTTAGGGCGTCCCTTCCTAGTACCGAATAACACTGGTATTTATGAATGTTTTGTCACCGGGAATGCGGTCGCAAAACATTTGTAGTTACCACCAATTTGAAGCTGGTGGTAACCCATTCACAAACAGGAATGGGTCCACAAGGGGCCCCTTTCCTTTGTGAATGTGGGTGCCAAACTTTTTTTAAGAGCAGATAATGGTCCCAAGGACCACTTCCTACTCTAAAAAAAAATGAAAAGTTGCTTTTCATTTAAAAAAAAAAAATACAACCCGTTTTCCTTTAAAGAAAATGGGTTGCATTACAAGAAAATATTGCTTTATTTAAAAAGCAACCACAGCTATGGTGGTCTGCTGACCCCAGCAGGATACCATCCCTGTGATTGCAGCCATTCACAATGGGTCTTAAATTGCGACCTGTCTCATGAATATTAATGAGACAGGTCCATTTGCTATCCAATGCGAATTGCTAACAGGGTCAGACACACTGTTGTACACCACAGTTTGCGGTTTCCTAATAAAGAAATGCTATAATCCGCTATTAGGAAATCGCAAAGACACAATTTCATACATCTGGCCCTAAATCCATATTGAAAAGCATAGGTAATTCCGTTGTCACAGTTAAATACCTTGGAATAACAGGTAAATAGACTGCCTTGTTCATCGTCCATTGTATTTAGTAATGTATAATATGCATATTTTTAATATGTTTGCATCATATGCTGAGAAAAAAGAACTTCGTCTTCATTCATGTGCAACGTTTTATATCTGCTGCAGTCAAAGTCCTTATTATGCTGAATGTTACATCCATATTTATTTTTCGTCTAAATACAGCAGCCATCTTTTGTAAAACGCGTTATTTTTCCACAGACAAGCTTCACTGTTGTCTGGTCACCATGGTACAATCCTATGGACCATAAAACTGAATATTCAGATTTTACATTTTTCCTACAGATGATTCAGTTTACAAAATGTTTGATTCCTCTGAGTGCATGACTGAATTAATGATGTAAAACCTGCATTTGGAAGTTGTATCTCCACTGAAAGACAAATATCATGGACTATTTGCTTCTGGTCTGATTGCAGGTGGTGGGGATTCTGACGCCTGCACAAATTCCTGATTTGCAGGTATCACATTTATGAAATTTACCTTAAACACCGCACCCCACAATTTCCCCCTGAAAATTTTGAGTAAGTCAATGCTGCCACATTTTACAAGGAGAAAAACATGTAGTAAATTCACTATAATGTGGAAAATATCAATTGGGAACGCAATTCTTCATTTTCCATACCATGCCCGATAAATACCACCTAACGGTGTAGCAAACACCTCACCCTTTACTGGTCCCATATGTAAGTAGGGCTTTAAAGAAGATCTGCATTTTGATAACAACAAGGGAATGCAATATGTGCAGGGCCACTGGTATTATGAGATTTTGCGGCCGCAGCATTTTCCGCACAATTATGGCTTCACCGCTGTTGCCATTTAAGCCATCACCTACTGTGTAATCTGCAGATTTTAACAAAAAGAATGCTGTTTCTAGGTAAAATGTATAAAAGGTTGCTAAAACTGTAGCGACACGTTGCCGCACAGTACAGGGCCCAATGCAAAAGATGACTGGACTCTTGTCACTTGCTTATTGCTGTATTTGGGTGTTGAACTCGAAGCCATGAGGTGAAACCTTTTGCTCAACAGTGTTAACGTGTAAGAATTATAAAATTATGAAATAATACTATCACAAAATGTGCTGCATTACTTTGTGGAATTTGCCTTTTCCACTTAGATATGTTTGCTTGCTTTGGTAAGCAGCCACATGTTAGTTGTATCCATTTCTTGACTCTGATGTTGTCCGTTGGTAATTGTAACATCAGGTTTTATTTTCTGTTCACCCAGACCAAGTGATTTGTGGTCATAGGTTTGCAATAGGGTTGGTGCTAAGAAAGGTCCTAGGAGCATTACACATGGTCTGTCAACAGCGTTGAATGGTCCATCACTGGGCATATTAGAGGGTGTAATGAATCGAGCGGCGGGGGCTCTGCTATGGCGGAGGGGCGTCGCCCACCCAATAATAAACATGTTTTATTATCGTTTTATTTTGCCTTTCCTGCCGAGTCTTTAGGGGCAGGGCCATGGGGATGATAGGCGGCAGGAGGAGTAGTGAGTACCCTGTGATCAGTGCGCATGATGGTTTGGACAGTCATCTCAGGTTGGCCAAACCGTCATTCGCATTAAAGCTGTCTCCAACCCATGCTGTGTTGCCAGGTTGGAGACAGCAGGCACAGGCTCCCAGTCTCACTGGGAGCGCAAATTCAGAGCGCTCAGGCCAATCCTGATGCTGCTTTCAGCAGCCTGTGTGCAGCATCAGGATTGGCCGCAGTGGAATCTAGGAGCCTGTGCCTGCAGAGGAGAGGAACAGAAGAGCGCGATGCGGCCGGCTGCAGGTAAATTATTATTTTTTAATTTTGTTATTTGGCGTCCGTCGTCCCCAGACCCCTTCCCCCCACCCGACCCTCTTTGACAACACCAGCTGCTACTAAATCAATCACGGAGATTACATTAGTTGGAACGTCCTGGTTAGTGTAGGTTGGTTTGATAGGTTTATATGTGCTTTTATATAGATAATTGGTCCAAACCTTGTACTGCCTTGTGGTATCATGATAATTTGCCAAATGTAATGCTAATGTATAGGTTCAATTTTGTAATGTTTAGTCTTTTTTATAATGTTGTCTTTTATGATTCCTAAATCGAAATAAAGACTAATGAAATGAAAAAAAAAAGTGGTTTCCCTACTGAGGTCTCCCTCCCTATGTCAATGCCTGCCCTGAAGAAGCAAAAATGGAGGTGGTCAAACATGAACGCATTGACAAGATGACAAATGACCATTGGTTATTTCTGGTTAGGTGATATTGTCTGCCACCGGCCATGAGCTATGGGGAGTCCTGATGCGCTGAGCCCTGTTACAGCCACTGTTCATTTTCAGCCCGGTGACCAGTGCCAACGACAATTCTATCTGCACTAGCTCCCAAAATCGGGACTGGTCTCCTACCTGCCTGTCTCTGCAGAGCAGGTGTGCAGCCCCTGTGTGAGCAGCGTTGCTGTAGAGGTACACACTGAGGGTAGGTCATGTAGTGAGAAAGAGTGCACCAAAGATAGAGCTAATTGAATGTAAAGTGGCCCATTCAAATAAGGGAATGCCTTTGCCTGTGCACGTGTGCCATATTGCAACTACACATTCTCTGGCAAAAGGGCCCTCTGTGGTCCTGCTAACTGTGCTCCTCCCCCATGGTACCCTTTGGGAGGGGTCACAATGGCTTTCAGTGACAACCTTAATACCCCCTATTTGGAAGGGGGCAGGTCCATCTTAAAAGGTGACAGCAGGTGCCACGGAAGAGACGCTAACAGGGTGGCACAACAGCCATGAGGGAAGTGCACAGAGGGACGCCTATAAGAGTGCATGCTTTGTTTTACTGCTTACCCCATTGGGGAACCTTCAGGGCCCTCATCAAGGGCCAGGGGTCACCTGCAGTGAAATACAGAGGGCCTGATTTACAAAGGTAACACTTTTGTGTAAGTTTACTATTTTTTACTATTCACAAACTACGATTTAATAGTAAGTGTATAACTGTGGAGACTCCGCAGTCAGGGTAGAGAACCCTTCACTTAAAAAGATAGGCCTGTTACACAAGATAGGCCCGTTGCACAAAAGTGTAAGTTTACCTATGTCAATAAGATCCAGAAAATTGAGTACTGTCTGAGGCGCTTACGCTGACTCGCTGTGCTGGCGAATGTGAAAGAGGCACCATATTTTTGTGGGCCAGCAAGAGAAAGGCAGTGATACCTCTGCCCGTTGATAGAAGGGAGGTAATGGACGTCCATCTACCTCCAGAAAGGCCACTCAGGCACCCACTGGGCCGCTGGCGACATCTGAACACACAAAAGACAGCCCAAATCGGCCCCAGGCTGCTCAAAAAAGCAACCCTCACCTAGAATTCGGATCCCGGCCCCTCGGGCATTGCCCGAGTGCCCATTAAGATGCTGATTAGGGACCGCGTCAGCTTAAATTTGGAACAAGCAGCCCTATGGTAATTCGACTCTGGGCATTTCTTATGTATTCCTTATCAAATGTAAAACAGTCAGCCCCCTGTGCGATCTTTATAGGAAATGGAGTCGTCTAACACAGCTGTAGTCTTCATAGCGCTGTGACTTTTGTCTTTACCTACTCCTGCAGAGGAACCAGCCGCAGTTCGTGCAGGTAAGAGCGGTGGGCCCGGGTGGGGCAGGGTGGGAGGGCGATTTCGACAGATGATGATGATGAGGGAAAATGAAATAAATAATTAATTTTCCCTCGTCATCGTCCGTCAAAATACCCCCTCCGCCCCGCCCCACCATTCTTACCTGCCCGGGCCGCGGCTGAAAGGAACAGCTGTGATTGGGGGCTAGAGATATATATGAGTGATAAGATTTGCATCCATTACAGTGCAGCATCTCACACCTGACACAGTTTCACTGACAAGGTTTTCTGTGATGCTTCCAAACGACATGTGTTCACATACATGTGATGCAGATCCCAGAGCCAAATTCAGAAAGAATCGTGTGAAAGTCCGAAAACAAGGCTTGACACTTTTTCTTCTGTAGTTTGCATAGATTTCCTACTTTCAGGGATCCACAAAATGTGTGTATTGTAAAGAACCCCTTTAACCTAAGCAGTATCTTGGTGCTGAACAACAGCTGTTACCCACCACAACGTTACTTATTTTATCAACCTCAGAAGGATGAAAAGCTGAGCTGTTACCCACCAAAATGTTACTTTATTTGATCAACCTCAGAAGGATGAAAAGCTGAGCTGTTACCCACCACAATGTTACTTATTTTAAAAACCTCAGAAGGATGAAAGGCTAAATTGGCCTACTAGTACTATAATCTGTGACCCTGAGATGAAACACACAGTCCTACTGTGGATTCCTTAGTCCACTGAACCACCAGACCAGGCTAGATATTGGAGACTGAATTATCAGACACTTTTCTTTCTTTGTGGGGTAGGCCATTGCTAGACTGGCAGCTTGTTATAAAATGTGCTGCTAGCTGCGGGTGCTGATGTGAGCAATAACCTGTCAAATGACTCTTATTTAATGAACTTGCAGGATGATAAGCCTGCAGGGGTCAGGACAGCATCAACCCCGGTGGTCCTCTGGGATTGGTCGGTTCCTGCCTTGAAAGGTTAGGCGCCAAGTTAATCAGCTTAATTAGAGACAGCAACACCGCCACTGACTCACGAAAGAGCGCTTTAAGCCAATGTTCACTATTTTAATACAATTATACTTCTAGGCATGACAAGATAAATGCAACAGCCATCACACATACTGCTGTCGTCACTTGCGGAGTGTTTTCCTACCACGCTGCCGGACTAGCTGCAATTAATTCGGGCGTTACACGAAATACTGCTAGAGTTACAGATGAACTGTGAAATCCTGCATTGCGCTATGAAAGGATTTTTAATTTATAATCTTCTGAGGATGGTACCTCCCAGCTAATAATCACACCTAAATCTTATTAATTTAATATACCGCAAAAAACTGGAGTAAGTGCATGGATCGGGTTACTTGACACCAACCCAGCCACCAACAATAATCAACAAAAATAAACCATGTCCACTAGTTGAACCACGAACCTTTGGTTCAGGAGCAGCATACCACATGCAATTAAGTGTTTCGGTACCTGGTCAGGGGTAGTAAGCACTAAGGGGCAGATTTATAAGCCCCTTGCCCCTCATTTACGCCGCTGTTGCGTCACTTTTGTGACGCAGCGGCGGCGCAAATTCTGCGTCATCGTGCGGGGGTACTTACAACGTGATGCATCTGGGAGATGCGTCACGTTGTAAAGCCCTGGGCCACATGTAGGCGTTCCTGTGCAGGGGGGGGCATTCCGGTGTAGGAACGCCTCCTAAAAGTGGCTGAGTGAAATCTACAAGATTTCACTCAGTCACTTTTAGGCCCATGCTGCATCAAAACCCTGCACCTGCCTGAAGCAGGCGTAAGGATTGACGCAGCATTAACTAGATAGGGCCCCCAGAGCATTGCTGGAGCTGCGTCGCGCTTGTGACGCAACTCCAGCAATGCGCCACTTTTACGGCACATATGCGTCACGCATCTGTGCTGTTTTTGCCCCATGGTGCGCCGCATTATAAATGCGGCGCATCCATGATGGCGGAGCTGTGGCGCACAATAACTGGCGCATCCCTGCTGATTTGCAGGGATGCGCCAGTTATTGTAAATATGCCCCTGAATGTAATTACAAGACAATATAATAATGAAAAGGCGTGCAGGCACAAAACAAGTATAGTACAATAGGATACGAGCAGGCATAATGCAATATTCTGTGATCTGCAGTCAGTGTTCTTCGAATGCTACTGATCTCTTGCAGCAAGAGGACTCTCAGAACACGCCTCTTGAAAAATGTTGAGGAATGTAGTGCAGTGCCAGCACATCCTGCAGATATTTAATTTTAAAAGTATCATCATTTCCAGCCAGTGGTGGTGCACTCCTGTACAACATGGAAAACTAAAATACAGCAAGTGGAAAGGTATACTTTTCTGAGACAGGGATAACATTGGCTTGTCATGTTATATAAAGATAATGTTGGAAGCTGAATCTGAGGGAGAGGGTACTTCTTCCCTTTCCATTAACACTGGTAATATCCAGTCATAAATCCAGATTTCTCCCTTCCCAAGCAGGGATCTCTGGAGGGTGGGAATGTAATAAAATAAATGTAGAAACTCATCTTATCGCCACCGCGTCACTCCTCCGCAGCAGGACTCAGGAACCAGGAAGCAGCCGAGCTCCTTCGACCAATCACAACACTGCAATGCAGCACTGTGATTGGTAAGCACCCTGGCTCCCCTGGTCAATCACAATGCTGGTTGGTCTGAGCGGTGTAGTTCGACTCTCAGCCAGCAACAGGCTGCCTGGGTATGTTTTCATGCAGGCTGTAATGCAGCCTGCGTGGAGATCAGAGAAAGTGCACATGACTATTTTGGGAGGCATGGAGGGCCGGCTAAACAGTCATGTGCACTTTTGAGAGGGCAAACAACCCTGCCCTGCTCCAAGAGCAAAGCAGTCCTGCCCACCCCAGCCGCAGGAACAAATAAAATGATAATAATGTTCAGTTATTATCATTTTATTTTTCCTTTAGTTACACTGCTCAAAAGCAGTGGGGAGACACTCCTCCACCATAGTGGAGGAGCCACCACTGTTAAAGATTGCAGGAATCGCTATTAACATGAGGTGAAAGCCATTTTGTACTTGGCAGCCATTTTAGTTAGCCATGTGCTTGCCATGTGCTTTCTCCCTCTTCCAGAGCCTTGCACATGCTCAGAAAGGCTTAGCTGTCAGAATGCACCTGCTCCTAGTATAGAACTGGCAGGCTATCCTTGCTGATGTAAGGAGAAATGTCTCTCCTCCCACTTTGTTGAGCAAGCAAATTTTGTATAGCCATATTAGTCAGTAAGCATGCTTACATGTGCCAGGACCTCCCCTTCGTTTTATGCTGACTAATGTAACCGCAGTCTCCCTCATCTGAGGTCAATAAATGTATTATTTTTATATGACAGCTTCTGTGCCAATTTCTTCTTTGTTGGTTAAAAGGACCAGGTGTATCAGTGAACCCCTTAGGAGGTTTATATTTCTTCACCACTGCACACCACCATCAAAGACTGCATACTGTTGTCATGGGTGGCAGGTATGACTTATTTACTGGCTTTCTGAAGACGACTTTGATACCAGAGATGGCTGTATACCATACATGGGCAACAGAAACTATGACTACACAGCCCCAATCCTATGGGATCCACACAGAGTATCATTTTAACTCTCAGTCTAAGTCAGGATATATTTTTTAGCGTATCAGCATCATGAAGCCTGACTACATTTCAGAGAAACTTTCCACCTCTGGTTAAATCTGCACATTATACAGCATCTCCTCCTCAATCAACCAGGACATCTTTCATTGACGCTGGAAGTGTGGTGTATTGCTGTAGCCTCCATAAAATAACCATGCTGGAGTTCAGAAGGTAAACGAGCAATGAAGATGCCTTTAAATTTAGTTTTTATCTTGTCACATTTGCTGTATGCACAAAGACAGAGATCAGATGTTAGGCTATGCCTTCTGACACATTTCTGCCTATTCTTTCAATTTGGATATTGGTGTTTTCTTCTCTTTCTCTGAGAGGAATGTTAGAGGATTTTGTAAAGTGAACTATCTGATAATAAAGTTAGAGAATTTTGATAATCTTTCAGGGGTACATGGAGTGTGACAGAAAAGGCTATAGGATGTTAGTATGTTATAAAACACAACAACATGTAAATACCTGTAGAATAACTGTGCAAATATTTCAAAAGATATCAGCATTTCAGGAATCACAAATGAAGCACATTTTAACTATATCAGCAGTCAGGAAAATACAAATGAAGCACATTTTTGTAATTCTGACGTGTGATGGAAACAAAGATTTTAATCAGATCAAAACAAATCAAGACACTTTTATTGGTGATGTGCAAATGTTAACTATTTGATTAAAACGGAATTCCACATATTATCGTTTGTGCACTATAATGTTTTAGCAGTAAAACGGCATTTCAGTGCGATTTATCGGCTATTTCAATGGAAACTTTGCTATTTGTACATTACTGTGCATTACCACACCAATATTTTGTGATATATTTGCAACAGTGTGCTCCAAAATGCATAGTCTGCTAAATAACACACCTGAACCACTTTTCTATTGAATTGACCTGCTTGTTCTTTGTGTGACGCTTGGATTTTTCACAATCCCTATGACTTCAGTGAGGTAACACTGATGGCAGCATCCACACTCAGAAAATGTTTACAGCACCACTTATGGCTCCCTGTGTCTATGATATCCACACTGCAAGAGTTCCCCATTTCCTGTCAATCTCTTACCTCAGCTATGGTGTGCTGGGTCTTTTATTGCGGGGATGTTCTTCCTTCTGCATCCCAATCCAGCACTCTGTATGTTGAAATGTCTGAAGGGGGAGAGTATTGAGGTGGGACAACTAAGTCACTAATTACAGATGGAAATGAGATATTTACTAGACCTGGCAAATACACTATGGGGGAGGTATTTACTGAGTGTGGTCAATAATTTCTATTACAGGTTTTTACTCAGAAATGGAGCAAAGCATACGGAATTGGGTGCCCGTTGCACAAAATTTCTTATATCTTTGTAATTTGTAATTACCAAGCATTTTTCCTATGGCAGACACAGCAATATAGGCTATCTAAAAACGAAATGCGCCCAGACCTGATTGACTAAGAATTGATAGAGAGGATGAGTTAGACTCTTCTGTGTGCTTAGCACTTGTCTCTTTAGTTCTAAACCAAAACCCAAACACAACTCTACCTACTGCCATGAGAATGACTTTCCAAAGTTGGAGTGTTGTTAAGACTGTCCATCACAACCCAGGTAAGACTTCGAAGTAAGCAGAGGAGCTCTCATCTGACATCTGCTGAGGGAGAACAAAGAGACAATCCCTTGCACCTGCCTGTAGCAATGAGAGGGACCTCCTTAGTGAACCACTGTGGTATGCAGAGTGCCCCGATTTATTCTTCACCCCTATGTTTTATGACTGCAATATTGTGGTCTTGGTGAGGCCAATTGAGTGGCTTTCAGAAACTGAATCACTCAAATAATAATGTATTTTTATGCCTGAGGCACCACCTATAGGGAGATGGAGCCTGTTCATGGAGCCTTTAACAGAGTTTCTGAGATAATCAACATCCACTATCACCTGTATACCGATGACACCCAATTGTACCTGAAAGCTTCCTCTCCCAAAGACATCAGGTCCCTCAACTTAACTCTACAAAAAAACCAAAATTGGCTGACATGCAACCACCTCAAACTAAACACTCTCAAAATGGAATTCCTCCTAAGTGCCGCGCCAAAACAAACACTCATTATCGAGGAATGGATCAAGCAACTAACAGCTCTTAACTGCTTGCCACATGCTATAGATTCTGAAGATCACTGGGAATAACTCTGGACAAGAACGTGAACACAGAGAAGCATATCACTGCGGCCACCAAGGGAGCAAACCTTCAATTGAACATCTTAAGAAAAATAAAACCTTTCCTCCCAGTCAATGACTTCAAGTCTGCCATGCAAACTCTAGTGAATCCCTTGTTGGACTATGGAAATTCAACACTCTACAGACTGCCCAGATCCAAGACGTCTCCTCTAAGGTCCTCTCTTAACTCTGCTGCAAGACTCATTATAGGATCTAAAAGACACAACCACATCACCCCCAATTTAAAATCTCTAAACTGGCTCCTGTCATGAGCAAGAATACAGTTAAAACTGGCCTGCATGGCCCATAAAGCCATACACTTCAATACCCAGGGATACCTGGCACAGAAAATGGAACTTTTTTGGTGGCAGCAGGTCCTCTATAAGTTCCAGCATCTTACTGTTGAATCCACCAAAATTTTAAGAATAGAAAACTTACAAACCAAGCCTTCTCTGGGATTGCCCCAAGAATCTGGAACTCCTTGCCCTCTGAAATCAGACTGAATCCCTCAACTGCATCTTCCAAGAAGGAAGTTAAAGTACAACTAATGGACAAATTCTAATTGCCGTGCCTGTCATGACATGCTGACTACATCCATGTCTACTTCTTGCTTGTTACAATAGTGTTTTTGATTTGTTGAACTTGACATTGAGGTGGTCTCTCCCTTAACTGGGGATCTACCACATTCATATTGATCTCGATTATGCTATTGTTGGTTCTGCAAGTCTCTTCTCTTTGATCATTTGTAGAGCGCTTTGATACCCCCAGGAGTCATGTTCATGCTATACAAAACTTTTTAAAAAAAAGAGATAGATAGATAGATAGATAGATAGATAGATAGATAGATAGATAGATAGATAGATAGATAGATAGATAGATAGATAGATAGATAGATAGATAGATGATGGGTGAACCTATCTGGGGAGAGGATGTGGCCTAACGGATAGGGCGGTTGACCTCAAATCTGGGGAACCGGGTACAAGTCTCGGCAACAACGTTTAACATCCTGTGATTCTGGGCAAATCACATAATCTCCCTGTGCCTAACAAAATTGTATGTGTCCTTGTGTAACACAACTGATGCTCAAGTAAAGCACTCTGATACCCGTTAGCTTCTGGTCAAGTTTGCGTTATATGAAACTCTAGAAAAAAAACCTTCTTCAGAGGTTTGTGTTTTCTTCTGGGTGTAAAAGGCCATGCTATTTCCATGGTTTGAAATGTTTATAGTAGGGGCAGTGAAATAATGCAATTCTGCAGCCACATCATTTTCGGCATAGTTATCAATATACTTCACTTGATCCAACATCAGAATAATTTGCAGATGTAAACAAAAATGATAAAACTGTTATTTTCATCTCAGAAAGATCAAACAATGTACTTTAAAAGAGCCAAATAGGGTGTCAGTCCCTTTGCAGAAGTAAAAGGGTCACCTTTCAGTCCTGATTGCTAAGTTTTGTTGTTAAATTGTCACTAATGAGGTGAACGGTTTCCGAGAGACTATTAATACTGCATTACAATAATTCAGTTGATTGCAATAAACGTACAGTGATTTGATTATCTATATAATGACCACATTTTCGAGAAGGCTAAATAAAGCTAGTGGATTGATGAATGCAAGCAGACCAAAACCATTTTAGCTCTCATTTCAATCTCTGCATACCACAAGCTTGCAAATCTAAATGCCTACTATGTGGTAAAAAAATGTTCTGGAACTGATGACCTCAAATTATGTCTCCTGATGAAGGACGAAATTAGTGCGAAAACATGCTTGACAAGGAATGGCGCCAACTCCAATGCCTGATCTTCCTCAAATTGTGCATGGAAGCTAAAATGTAAACCTCTAAATTACAAGCTTTGTTTTTAAACACAATATAGCCTGGTGGATTTTGACATTTAGAAAAAACTATTATGAAAATGAAATGCTGTAGATGTCAGCCCATCAATCAGATAGCTTCTTTTTACAGTGCATGCATTAACATGTTCCAACGTATAAATATTGAGGAATTGGTAATAATAAAAAATAATAAGTGGAGGGGCAAAATATTTTCTTAGGAGCCCGCATCTGTCACTGCTGAATGTCTGGTTGCCGAATACCAAGGTGGCATATATTTGATTCCAGCTCATGCCTCTTTCTTCCACCACCCTACACTTCCTATTTCTAGGGTACTTTGGGTGACTCTTGCTGATTATTTTCATACTTGATTTCAACCTTTGTCACTCTTTTCCTGGCCTTATTTTCACCCTTCTTCTTATTTTTCTGCATTTCTCTCCGTTGCCCTGGGTAAAAGCCTAATACTGAGGTGTGCAGAACTCACCCTTGAGTTACATCTATGCATTAATAGTGTTACTAAGGGAGATTTGGCATAACATCCAGAGCGGCCAACTTTGGATCTGGGGAGCCAGCTTTGAGTTCCAGTGTTGGCTCAATATCCTGTGAATCTGGGCAAATCACTTAATCTTCCTGTGCCTAAAAAACGAAAAATCTGACTTTATGTAATGAAAAGCGCTTTAATGCTTTAGGGTGAAGTCCACGCTATGTAAAGCTGCAAAAAAAGATTGAACCCAAAATTCATTAGAGTACAGATGAATGTTTATTTTGAGCTTGCACTATTATACGGTGTCATTTCTGCAATTGAGGTAAGTAGGAATTTCCATAAGACATTTAACAAGGCTCTTTATGTCCTTTTCTTGTATTGGGTGCTCAGGTAGATAGGCATATAGACATGCCTGGCAATCTTCTTAAATGGCTTCTACTCTCTGTTGAGTTCAAGTGTGCATATGCATATAGTTCTGGGAGTTGACTCCTCATCACATGTGCTGCATCTCTCCTCCCCTCATCCGAGTGCACCCAATCCTGCCTGTCTGGTCTGTGAACCATGAACAGGCCAGAGGCGCAACTAGAGCCAAATGGGGGGAGTGGGGGGGGGGGGGAGGCGGGTGGGCGTGGGGCTAAGAAAAGATTTCGGGGGGGGGCTGGATATTAAGCAATAGGCAGAGTGGAGCTGCAGGGGCTCTTAGAAGGGGTAAAACAACAACAAAGCCTCATTAACGTACAAATGGTCTTTTAACCCCTTGTGTGTGCGGCGAATTTTTGCGCTGTGCGGCCGTTTTAAAGAGTGGGCGGGTTCATGATGGCCCCCAGCCGTCTTCAGCACACGCCCATCGTGATGCATGACGGACGGGGGCCGTCATCAGCATGGAAGGGGTTAAAGACATGTGAAGTGCTCGGGTGCGGCTGTGGGTGTGCCCGGAAAGCTGTCTCATCTCGGGCTGCCAGACACGAGGGGGGGCGCTGAAGCCCTGTGAGTTCAATGGGCGTTGCGTGCCTGGAACAGGCGCACATTATTTAGATAATGCGTTCATTTTTGTTGCTAAAAGATATTGCATCATGAATGTGTCAACTTTTTGTCTTAATCAACTTACGTTCTCCACAAAATGATTAGTGACAATAACCAATTAAATATTTTTTTGATAATTAGTTGAGGAAAACGTTTAGGTGAAATTGGCATATGTTTTTAAATACTAGATGAAATTCAGAATTAGCAAAGAATTCATATGCATTTAGTCCACCCTCCACTATAGCTCCTTGTTTAAAAACTGTACAGAGGAGGTAGGTAGATAGTAATACACAGAGTTGTGCTGTGCAAAGCTATCCAAATCTGGCATTCTTTTTACAGTATAAAGGGAATATTTATGTGATCTTACTTTGCACGCCTGACTATGTTTTATTCACACTCCGATGCATGCAGAGCCTAGCCACAAAGCTGTTCCTCCATCTGTATTCTAGGGATTGCATCACCACAACACTGCCCGCTCCCCATTGGCTTACTGCAGCTGGGAGGTCCTCTGCGTTAATGACTGTGTGCCCAACATGGAATTGGAACAACTGTTTAATCAAGGTTTTAGACAATATGAGTGCGGGGTCCTACAATGTGGCTTGGTAAAGTGTTATATTCAGAGGGATCATCTTAGGTTAGACCTGGGGGGGTGTCTTTGAAAATTTTAAAAGTGGTGCTGGAACCATTGGCATTTTTGGTTGGAAAGAGATTGAAAGATACGGGGAGGTACAAGGGTGACTAGGCGTCCCCGTTTTGCCAGGACGGTCCCCGTTTTTAACCAGCTGTCCCAGCTAATTTCAAGAAATTTAGCTCATGTCCCGGTTTTTAGAGAGGGTCGACTGAAAACGGTGGGAGGTGTTTCTTATGGTTTACAAAGCAGGGAAAGTTAGCAGTTGTTTCAATAAAACAATTTAATTAACAGGCAAGCAACTGGGTTTAAAAATTAAATGTTATGTATGTTCTTTGTGCCTGTTCTGTAATTCTCTGCTGAGTAGCGCTCTCATCGCTTGAAGTAAAATTGTAGTCCTTCTTCTATTTTTGTGAAATGTCCCGGTTTTTGGCTTTAAAATTCTGGTCACCCTAACAGTAAAACGTCATTGTCAATTGCAGCCGAATGCACAGGAATTACATACTCTTACACTCAACCAGGATATAATTTCTTAAACAATCCAAGTAAGAGGTGAATATGGCATGGGGTAGGGCTTCAAATTGATATGGGCAAATCATCCTACTTCCCACTTGGTATGCTGAGGGGACACGTGAACTTAAAGTGGACGCACTCCATGATTAGTTGAGTGACAAATACGTTCTGCTGTCTAGCAGGGAAGATCATTTTTGAAGGGCAAAGAAAGGACTGAAGACCATGTCTGAGTGGTTGTTAAACTGTCAGTTATGGGATTGTTTGCACTGTGCAAGATAATAGTACTCCCTTGCCACCAGCACACCATTCCTCCCTTTGCACATGTTGCTCGTTCCCTTCCACCCTCACAACGTTTGTCTGTGTTGCCATCTCTTACCACCCCCACCAGCCATAAGAAAAAGAAATGCTGGCTGAGTCATAGTGCTTTTTTAGCCACGCTTGACAGCAGTCACACTGTTGTGGGTAAATGTTAATTTGGCAGAATGTTCTGTTTCTTGACTGCTTATTATGCTGACGTGCCATTCCCTTGTCTGAGACTCACTGCTTTGGGACTTAGATCTAGACTGGATAGTTGTAAGTTATAACATGCTGGGATCAGAGTATGTATGTCTTAGGCTTTACAATTCAGAGCTGTGTTGGGGTGGCTTTATTCATTTTTTGAAGTTTTATGTCAGATTATTGACAACAAAAATATGGGCTTGCTAAAACATTATGGCAAAAAATCGACTATCACTATATCATGAGGATAAATATACATAGATATGGATAGAATTACTTTTTTTTACTCCACATCTTAGTGCCTTAAGGTTATTTATATTTTTATCTTTATAGTACATATATATGCAGATTAAGTCTATACTTACCTATTTGTACCTCACTATATTGGGGTAGCTTATATTTTGCCGACAAATTTTGGCAGGTCTATCTTAAAATCTCTGTATTATGGTTATACCATTTCTAGGTATCTTCTAGTTTGTGTCGCCTCCGCCTGGCCACTGAAACTGTTTTACACGTAGGGGCTCATTAGGATCGCGGACGGACTTGAGTCCGTCCGCGACCCCAGAGTAGGAGGGAACGTCCGCATGGGCAGCGGCGTTCCCTCCGTGAAGATTAGGATGTGACCGCCAGGGTGGCGGTCACATCCTATATCTTTAACATTGCGGCGGGTGCAGCTTCAAGCTGCACCCGCCGCAATGTTAAAAATGCATACATTGCATTTGTATGCAGAAAGCGGCAGGCACCGCGCGGTGCCTGCTGATTTCTGCATACAAATGCAGGGGGGTACCGTGGGTACCCCCCATGTGCACCCCCCACCCCCCCTTCACCCAGGGGGCCCGCAAGGGGCCCCCGAAGTCAAAGTCCGTATGCTTTTCCACGGCGGAAAAGCCGCCGTGGAAAAGCATCTCTTTTACACTATCCTAATATGGCTGGCGGTGTCTGATAGACACCGCCAGCCATGTTACAGCTTTTCCGCCGCGGTTGTAAGTCAACCGCGGCGGAAAAGCGGCGGACTGAAACCAGGACCCACCAGCCATCCTAATGTGGCGGTGGGTCTTTGGTGGGTCCACAGAGGAATTTCCGCATCCTCCGGGCCGGCGCTGGCTTCCGCCGGCCCGGAGGATGCGGAAAATCCTCCATCCTAATGAGCCCCTTAGACTGTAGCTCAAATACAGAAATCTTGCCATAATAGCAATTTTAAATCGTCACTACTGCTTCTGTTTAGGTCTTGCCTAACAGATAGTGTAAGCTGCCTGTTTTAGTTCTGGCCCCTTGATATAACTCCGTAAAAAAAATTGTTGTCCAGAGATTTTCATTTTTGATTTGTGTTTTTGCATCATTAGAGAAGTAATTTAGCTTGGATAGACATTGTTAATCTGGGATGAATTCTTCTGCGCTAAATTTTTTTTAATATTATCTTTTTATTATTTTTTTCAACAAAGAAAACAAAACAAAGCACTCGGCATTGCATATGTATCTATACAGAAATTTGGTGAAAAAGACATATGTTTGGGAGACTTGAGCGAAAAGAAAAAAGAAAAAAAGACAGAAACAAAGCACTTGGGCAGAAAGAACTGTTAAGGGGAAACAGGCTCCTCTTCCCACGCAGCAGCTGGTGGCACACATATATCCCCCCTATACATATTCCATTTGGACCATACCCAGGACCATTTTTGGGGGCACCCTCTTGCCATGTAGACAGTCTTTTCCCTGAACATGCACCAATCAATATGTGTCTTCCACATGGTCAGTGTGGGAGGAGGTGTCCCTCCCCACATCTGGGCAATGTCTCTCTTGGCAACAGCGGCTCCCAGGGTGACCCATAGTCTCTCCGCCCCAGTCAAATCAGTGGGTTCCCACACATTTAGCAAACACCTCTTAGCCTCCAGGTTAATATTTTTGTGGAGGACGTCTCTCATGACCACATCTATCC
This sequence comes from Lissotriton helveticus, assembly GCF_964261635.1. Classification (NCBI taxonomy): domain Eukaryota; kingdom Metazoa; phylum Chordata; class Amphibia; order Caudata; family Salamandridae; genus Lissotriton; species Lissotriton helveticus. The sequence goes on along the minus strand of NC_136069.1, from coordinate 747,889,903 downwards.
CCCTCAAGTATCCTTGTATCTGTTCATACTCCCATAGTATATGCATGAGGGTGGCGACCTGCCCACACTGTCGTCTGCAGTCTGCAATTTCCCCCCATTCCATGCACAGCAACTGTGGCCCAGTGATATAGGTTCTATGCCGTATTTTCAATTGGACTAGTCGAAGGCGAGCAGAAATTGCCACTTCTTGAGGGGAGACCAACGCCTCCCTCCACTCCTCATTGTCAAGTAGTAGGCCGTCCCTCTCCCAGGACACCCCCAATGCAACCAGTGGGTCATGTGTATTATTGACTAGCTTTTTGGAAGTCAGTGAGATGGCTCTCTGTGGGAGAAGACCATCCAGCAATCTGTTCTCTAGTGGGGATGACTCAGGGGGGGAGGAGCCTTTCTCTAAGGTCGTGGTCAGGGCATGTCGAACCTGCAGATAGCGGAAATACTCAGTGCCCGTAAGTTCGTATTGTTTAGTTATAAAGTTTTATATAGCGCAAACTTGACCCAAGAGGGTATCAGAGCGCTTTACATTTAGGATCATTGGTACATCAGATACAAGAGCATATAAAGGTACAGTACACATAAACAATGTTTCAATAATTCATAGGAGGGCGGGGAGGAAGGAGTAAAAGAGGGGAGACGAGGAGGAACAATGGCCAATGTCCGACTGGGTAGGTGACGGTCAGGGGGAAAACCAGGGCCAGACTCCTCATTAGCTGTCAAGCAGCTCCACCGGTCATCAGCCATGTTGCTCAGGTCTCAGCGCTCAGGAAAAAATGTTTTACTTTATTTGAATTTGCGAAGGCTATATAGCGCTATCTAGACCCAGAGGTATCAGAGCGCATAACCAGGGGAACGTTGCATTAGAAGGTACATCAAAAGGATCATAAAGCGCTGGCTAGACCTGTAGGTATCAGAGCGCTAAAGCAGAGGAACATTGCATTACAAATTACATCAGTTACAATAGCGTAGTAAGGTATATTAAACAAACAATGCGGTTGAGAGAATTTATAGGAAAGGAGGGGAGGAAGAAGCCATAGCAGGGAGACGAGGAAGAACTGTGTCCAATGTCCGGAGAGACAAATAGAGAGGGAAAGGGGAGAGTTGGAGTGAGAAGGGAGAGGACGAGGGGGAAGACAGAAAAGAGATAAAGGGAAAGTCAGCCCCGAGACCAAGTGGGTAGGTGACGGCTAGGGAAATAATCCAAGGCCAGTCTCCTCTATAGCTCTCTAGGAAGCTCCAACGTGCATTGGTCAGAAAAATGGAAAGAAAGGAAACAAGGAAAAGGCAGAACGGCAGAAATAGGCAGGGGGGGAGGGCGAGACAGGGAGAAGGGGAGAAACTTTGTCTGGCTCGGCAGGTGACGGTCAGGGGATAAACCAAGGCCGATCTCCTCAATTAGCTGAACCGAGCAGCTACACCGGGCGTCGGACAAAATGCTCGAACTCGGCTGTCCCGGTAAGGGTCAAGTGTACTCAGGGGAATGTCAGAATAGTGCGGGTGGGGGAGCCATGGTCCAAGGAAATTCCAAACGTCCTCTTGAGGTCAGGCACAGTCCTGGAAGGGTTTTGTAAGTAAAAGTAAAGGATCAGCAAAGGGGGAAAAAGGTCCCCACTGTTAGCCATGTTGGGGTCGGGCATCCTGGGACCCTTTTCCACACCGTGAATGTGTCGAGGATGACAGAGGTTAACAGGAAAGGAAGGGTCAAACACCCAATAGTTCTTAAAAAGAACACTAGGTCTCACCATTCCCCTCAAGAGGGGGTAGAATGGGGTTTCACGAGGTAGCATACAGAAACGCCTCTTCCTCCACTGGATCGCAAGCCACCCCTCTAGATGAAAACCTTCCAGGAACTGTTGAGACAAGTGGGTGGTATGCTCCCAAGGGGCCTGTCTTGTGAAATAGCTCACACTGTGGGCACCATCTTAGGATCAGGGGCCTGCAATATGTCTGTTTCCTTAAGTACAAGTAGTCAACCCCTAGCTTTGCTTGTCAGGATAGGTTCATTGAGGAGTGCGGCGCAGCACCAAGTGCTCCCTCATGCAGCATAATTCTATAGAGGACAGGCTAGATTGTATGGTAAGGAGAAGGGCCTTCAGGTCATCTGTGGGTGTGGGTTGATCAGGGGTGCCGGTATGTTCTCTGTCCATTTCAGCCTGCATTCTTGTGGACTTCCTGGCCTCGAAATTAAGTATGGGCTGCTTACTATCAGTCCTCCCCATGGTGTCTCTATGGCCCAGTAGGGAGAAGGCGACGGGCGATCCTTTGGGGTAGTGATGCGGTGCAGCGAAAGGGTGGACGTGGACCAGCTGAAGTGTGTGTGTGTGTGCCAGAAGGGGTTTACAGTCACCCACAAGTCATCTCAGGAGCCTAGCCGCATGCACGTGTAGAATATGGGGGGTCAGGGGACTCCGTAGGTGGTCGCAGGTTGGCGGTCAGATGAGAATAACTCCGTCCATAGTTAGAGAGGCCTGGGGATGGGAGTTCCCGCAGACAGCGACCAGATCACAACATCAATCTGAGCAAAGGCAGGTGGAGAGGCCAGTATCTGGAGTGGCAGGGAATACAGCCGGTCCCAGCAAGAGAATCCACAAGCACGACGAGGTCCCCAAAGATTCGAGCTACCTGCCAGGAGGGAAGGCCAGTTTCCAGGAGGCGGGCACCACTGACCGCCAGGCCAGCGAGGAGGCAGAAGGGTCCAACCAGCCACAACAGCGCAGGGGGCCACCAACAATAAAGAGTCTATAGTGGTGGTGGTGGTGGTACAGCTCCTCAGGAGCGGCTAGGTGCGGCCAGGCGCGGTGGTCAGCTAGGCCCCGGGGCGACCAGGGGACACCTCACCCTCAGGAATAGGTGCGGCAGGGAGAAAAGCAATGCGATGGGGGATCGGGTCGAGCCTCCCAAACAGGCCCCAGGGATGACGCCCTACAGAGCCCAGTGTGGCCCAGGAGGTCGAGGTGGCAGCTAGTGCAGTCCCATGGCATGGGCTGGGGGAGTAGAGCAGGTGAGGAGAGTGAAGGTGCTGGAGAGTGCCGAAGCGTGCATGCCGCCTTATGCGGTGACTCACCAGTTCAGAGAAGTGGAGTTGTGGGGCCGCCCAGAATGACAACAGCAAGCACCACAGGTGCGGAGGGGGAAGCGGGCCGCTCGATGTACGGCAGTCCGCCAGACGTTCTGGCAGTCAGGCTCCCCGCAGAGCGGTCCAGAGCTCCCGGCCTCTCCATCGCACGCCCCCGCAATCGAGGCCGTCCGGATCGGGTCCCCGCTCATGCCTCAATGTCCGTGGCTCCGGGTGGTGGCAGCAGGCAGCTTCTCCAGACCTCCCGGGGCAGGGGCAGGCCTTGGCCCAGCGCGTTCTCCAGGCCCAGTCCCCGCACCCGCACACTCAGCGACGGTCGCCGCAGTCCTTGCAGAGGGGCCCCCAGGGCGGGAAGCACTGGGGCAGCAATGGGGCAGGAGTACAGGACGCCAGGCTGATGCAACAAGTAGCAGGTATTCAGCACAGCGGCGTTGGCTTCAGGGCGGTCAAAGCACACGGCCGCCATCTTATGCAGGACAGGCCTGGTCTCTCCCAAGTCTCCTACTAGCGGCCTCGAGGCTGTCACTGCAGTGATCTGTGCTTCGGATAGTGGCACAGGGATTCCGCCACCCCTGCAATTAGCTGTACAGTTTGGATGGGCAGCTGATGAGGAGGATAGTGGATGGATTGTGCCCCCGAACCGCAAGAGCCTCGCATAAGTGCGGCCATCTTGCGGTCAAAGCTAAGGATGTCCCCCTTCACCCAGAGGTCCCCGATTCGGGAGATACCAATCATGTCCCATTTCTCAAAGCCCTTGGAGGAATATAAGCCAAGTTTCTCTGAATCCCAAAGAGGGGTAGCCAGCGTCAACTTTCGGTCCTACCCCAGACTTCTGTTCACAGAGTGCCAGACCTGGACCGAGTGCATGGTGGGGCCGGTTAATGGAAACCTCTTGGGACATGCATACAGGGCTCTGTTATATGTTTCCCCCGGCAGCTGCCATCTATCCATGGCATAGCCTGGGTCTCCTAGGGTGCGGTATGTGCCTTGATTAATGACGGCGAGGTGCGCCACCCAATAGTATTTTTTAATGTTCGGGAGGCCAATACCACCATCGTACCAGTTAAGGACCAGTTTATGAGGCGCTATTCTAGGTTTCCCTTCCCACAACAACAACCTTTGCAGCTCTTCAATTTCTTTAAAATACCTAGCTGGGACAGGGAAAGGGAAGTTTTGTAGGGCGTACAGTAAACGGGGTAGGGACATCATTTTAAAAAGAGCGCCTGACCCAGCAGCAAAAGAGGAAGCACTTTCCAGCTGGCTACATCCCGACGCAAGTGCTGTAGGGGCGGGAGCAGATTCCTGTTGTAGCAGAGCTTAGGGTCTGCAGTAACAAAGATACCCAGATACCGAAACCCATCCTTTACCACCTGCATTGAACAGCCCAGGGGGAGAATTGGAGCTTCGCCACTCAAAGTAAAAAGCAGGGATTTATTCCAGTTGATGGAATAGCCTGAAAACCTACCAAAGGATACAAAGATGTCCAAGACACATATGAGTGATTTCCTGGGAGAGGTCAGGTACAGAAGGATGTCATCCGCATAAAGCGAGATGCGATCCTCCCACTCCGCCGACCACCGCATTCCCCGTCTAGTCGAGCCGCGCCGGATCCAGGCAGCAAGGGGTTCCAAGGAAAGGGCGAAAAGCAGAGGCGACAGTGGGCACCCCTGTCTAGTACCTCAGCTAAGAATAAAGGGGGTTGACCATTTATTATTAACTATCACCTGCGCCAGCGAGGCAGAATATATGAGTCTGACCCATGATATGAAGCGAGGCCCAAACCCCAGTTTGTGAAGGACGGCAAAGAGATAGGGCCACTCAATAGTGTCAAAAGCCATGGAGGCATCCAAGGACAAGATCACTGCATCTTCTCTGATAGTTCCGGCCCTCCCAATCACTCCGTGCACCAGCCGCAAGTTCAGGGCGGGATTGCGGTGGGGCAAAAAATCCGGCTGGTCCGGATGGACCTAGGCACTGATTACCCGAGTTAGGCGGGTGGCCAATAGGTTGGCGAGGATTTCCGGTTTTGCATTTAGCAGGGAGATGGCTGATAGGAATCACACCTATCTCTAGGCTTTCCCTCCTTCGGGATGACTACTATTGATGCCAGTCGTTGGTCGGGTGGTAGCTCTCCCTTTTCCCTACTCGCCTCATACATAGCTCTCAAGTGCAGGGCCAGCTTGTCCGGACACAGTTTATAGAGCGCAATGGGTAGCCCATTGGGGCCCATCGCCCTTCCCGGCCGGAGCTGCCTGACGGCTTGCACTATCTCATCGTTGGTTATGTCACTATCTAAAAAGGTCCTTCCTACTCAGGGAGTACTGGGAGGTGTATATCCCGGAGTAAGTCAGCATAGTCCATTTCAAGGAGGGACGACTGTGCCCGATAAACGGTACTATAGTGTGCAGCGAACTTCTCAGCAATGCAGACGGGGTCTGTAAACTTTGCACCCGAGTCAGACTTCAGTTCAGGCACTAAACGACCCGCCCTCTCCTTCTTGTCCAACCAAGCGATTAGCTTTCCCGCTTTGTCACCCCATTCATACACTCTACCGTCTCTCTCCCTACCCCAGGGTTTGGCCCTTTCTGTGACAATAGCTTTATACTCATCTGCTTTCAATTGCAGGTGGTGTAAAGTTTCTGGAGTGTCTCTCCTATTTGGATCTGCCTCTAAGTTAAGGATATCCCGTTCAATATCTTCAAGTTCTTTTGTGCTTTCCTTATGAACTCCCGCTATGAAAGAGAGGGCTGCCCCTCTGATAACTGATTTAAATGCGTCGCAAAGGGTCAGAGGGGAGTGAACGGAGTCTAGGCTTTCCTGGAAGTAGAAATCAATCGCCTTTTAAAGGTCTTTGCAAACACTGGGGTGTCACAAGTACCATGGGTTGTTGGGCGCTACCATATCGATTCTTTGGTCCCCTAGGACCAACCGCGCCCATATTGGAGAATGGTCAGATATACCTTGTGCAAGGTGGCAACTCTCGTTGATGTGTATGAGTTGAGAGGCGGGCAGGAGTAGATAGTCTATCCGGGAGGAGCAATGATGGGTGCCCGAGAAAAAGGTGTATTGTGAATCCCTGGGGTGAAATGCCCTCCAGGCGACCGAGAGGCCAAACGCCTCCAGGAAATCAGGAAGCCAGCTATTGGAAGGGCTCAGCGAATTGGGGGGGGGGGCAGTCGGTCAAGCTCAGTGGAGGCCACAGCATTGAAGTAGCCTCCCACAAGCAATAGGCCCTCTGGCAGGGAAAGGAGCCGGGCCCCTAGATCTGGAAGTCTGACTCTGCAGCCCAGGCAGGACATACACCGATACCAATGTCAGCACCCTACCCTCCCAATGCCCTGTGGTTGTGACATACCACCCACGATCACCAGTGTGCGAGGACTGAACCGAGAAGGGAAAGGACTGCTTGCCATAATTCCCACTCCTCTTGAGCCAGAAGTGAATCCAGAATGTGCAAGGAGCCTGTATCCCCATCTATTTAAGGCTCTACAGCTTGTGACTCCTGGAGGAAGACAACATCTGGGGAGTGCCACCTTATGTATTGCAGTACAATGTGCGCTTCACCTGTCCCCTAGCCCGTTAACATTCCAACTGAGGAAGGTGAAACTTTTGTCCCAGTGCGTAACCATAGTTCTGAATAGTGCAGATTATCATCACCCACAGCCATATGCATCAGTGAAGCCGATGTAGCAACAAAGAACAACCCCACACCCCCAACCCCTCGTCCAACAATCCCACCCGGCCTCCCTGCACCCCAGGCAAAAACCAGCCCGTTAAACAAACTGAGCAGAGTGCCTGTCGCCCCAAAAAAGTACAAACAGTAGTTAACTGTGGGGATGAAGGCCCTCACCCCTCCCCCTGAAAAAGAAAAGGGGAAAAAACACAAGAAAATAGCCCTTTAGTAGGAGGCCGCCAAAGTTCAACACTCAAGGATATAGAGTCAGTAGTGACAGTGTATATTGTTCCGCATTGAGGCACCACTAACGGGCCCAGGATTAGAATAGGCAGGATACACAGGAGTTCCAAAGATGGGTTAGACCACATTAAGTTTGACTTAACGAGAGGTGACGTTCATCACAAGGCTCAGTGTGCATTGTGTTCCCTGGCTTCTCTCCAGACCTCCAGTCAGTCGGCCACTGCCTCTGGATGGTCGAAGAACCATGTCTTTCCGTTCGCCTCTATTCGCAATTTGGCGGGGAAGAGCGTAGCTTATTTCACCCCTCGGTCTCTCAATGTATTTTTGACCACTAAAACGACCTCCGTTGCATCTGCGGGAAGAAGGTGACTGTTGAGTTTTCATACTGGCATTTTGCAATATCACATCTCGGTCTCTAAAGTTTAGGAGCCTTGCCAAAATGGGCAGAGGTGGGGCCCCTGGCTTGGGGCGTCCACCCGGTACCCGGTGGGCCCTCTCAACTACAAAAAACTTCAAAAGGCCCTTTGGCCTAAGGTGATTGAGTACAAGATCTTCAACAAACAGGTCCGGCTTCTGCTCTTCCGATTTTTCTGGAATACCTATGATGCAAACGTTGTTCCTCCAAGAGCGCCCCTCATAGTCGTCCAGCTTGTCCTCCGCTTGTTTTTTGAAGGTTTGAAGAGCCTGGACTTTGGTTTGGAGTTGTGAGACGTAATTCATGAGACTCTGAGAGGTAATTTCCAGTTGCTTGACTTTCTTGTGCATTTTAGCTAGGTCTGCCCTAATCAGAGTCACCTCCACTGTGATGGCATCTGTGCGTTGTTCCATGGAGGTGCGCACTCCCGCAATGGCCTCCATGACGTCTCTAAGGGAAAGTTCAGGGGTTTTGCTTTCTAACTCACCAGCAGGTTCTGCTTGGGCTGGGCGCTCAGGGACAGGGCCCTTGGGACAGGTGTATTTGTCCAGCTTGCTATGCAGCATTGATTTTGGACCCTTTCCGCTTTCCATTGTGTCCGTTAGAGGAGGGTCTAGGAGGCGCTGCCCATCATCTTTCGGGGGCCCCACCAAGTCTGTCACTGGAGGTCTGTCTGCTGTCGGGTGATTCTAGGGCCCCTCTCTGGCTGCAAACTGGGGGTTTTCTCTGGGCCCTGTGGGATTCACTCCCACTATCACTGGAGTCAGGTCTCTCAAGCCTAGCTTCCCCTCCTGTCCACGCTATCTGCAGTCGGGGGCCCCAATGATAAGTCTACATGATTCTGGCCATGATTATCCTTCATTGGTTAATATCAGCAAAGCAAAACTGTTACAAACTAAAGTTCTTGATTTCGGAACTGATGCCAACAACATTGACGATGGCTTTGAAAATGTAAGCGAAGAAGTGGAAGAAAATCCCATGAACAACAGGCTTATGCTGTGCAAATGTACCTTCTTTTACAAATCAAGTTTTATGAATTACATCACGGAAAAAAGAAAACTTCACTACACATGATGACTTCCCACGTAATCTATGACAAGTGCAAAAGCAGAAAGCTAATCACTTCAATAAATAGGATTGGTGTATCAACAAGTTAGAATGACATAGTACAGGGCAGCAACTTTTTAATAGCTCATGCTGTAAAATCTTATGCATCCGACAGCACACCACTTCCTTTACAATTGCTGCTCTTGATAATTTTGATTTTGAAGTCAGCTCGTCTTTGTCTGGAACATCCAGCACACATGATGCTGCATGGTGCTTTTTCAATACTGTATCAATGAAGTAGCGGCTAGAAAACATACTGTGTCAGCTGTAGGCATAAACAAACAAAGCTGCAAACTTTTAACCTAACTGCCTTGTCAACATGTGCAAACCATTACAAGCTATCAACACGTCCCTGTCTACCAGAAAGTTTCAAAGTGGCTGAGGACATAAATCTTCTCCTACCTGATGCTGCGGTCCGCCAAGCTGATTTAAATGAATTTATCATATCACTTATTCAGTGCGGACGGAAAAGCCAGCTCCTCTGTTGGCTGAAATTAACCCCTTCCACGCGAGGCTAATTCCCCCGCGGTGCGGGGGGAGGGTGGGACGCGCGCAAAGCCGCAGTGCTCGTGATGAGCCCAGCTCGTCATGCTGCACAGTGGAGCTGAGCTCATGACGAGCTGAGCTCGTCACGACACCACTTACTCCTGTGGAACATCTGCACAGGAAGGGAATTAGCCCAGCGGGGCATTCCGCGGCAGTTATGATGAGCTCAGCTCGTCATGAGCACATCTAAAACTGTGCCTCATGACGAGCTGAACTTGTCATAAGCACCGAAGGGGTTAAGGATCTGATCTCCCAGAATACCGTCCCACTGAAGAAGGTTGAGTTTTTTACCAGTAATACCATCTCCAGTCACAAACGACGCAACAGTATACACAGCTCAAACAAATTTCCAAAATGTGCATGTTCAGCTTGAAGACCAGCATATTTCTGCCAATTTTTAGGTCTGAAGGTTTATTCCGTATTGTAGCTGACATTTTTATGAGCAATCCAGTAGAATTTGATGATCTTTAAACAATTACGGGCATTTTCCACATGACAAAAGTTGTGTTGCAGTGTGAAGGAAGTTATGTCAGTGGAAGTGGCATATATGATGTACTTATTGAGGCTGAATTCTTTGGAAGCAAAACTGTCCAGTCAGTATTGAGCAGAAATCATTATATTTGTACGTTACAAGATATGCTCATCATATCTGAGGCTATCGAAACATTGCGTTAGAATGCTTTCTGGAACAAGAATGGCAAATTAGGTTTTGCATATCTTATCTCAGAAGTTAACAAGACACAGGTTGCACTTCATTCAAAAGACATAATGCCAAGCCAGGCAATGTTCAATACTCTCAGTTCAAATTCAGAAAACCGGAAAACCAAGTTTGTAGAGTTTGTCAAGGAATGTGAAGAAAGATCAGAACTTTGCAGGTACTGGGGTAATATTTTACACCTGATAGCAATAGTGAAAAACTTGGTACATGCTGATCAGGAAGGTGATTGAGAGCTGCACGTGAAGACTATGGAGTCACTGATTACTGTGTTTCGTGAATTTGATTGCATAAACAACCTGAGATATGGGTCCAGGCATTTGGAAAGAGTGAAGAAGTTAGAGGTGGAAAAACCATATCCCTACAGAAAAGACAATTTGTTGTGAAAGACAGAGAGGGAAGGTTCAATGATGTGGCTCCAGATATGAAACTGTAACAGATGATCCAGAGATCACATAAAAGCTCCAAGGGAATTGTTGGTCAGACACGTAAAAGTGAATATGTTGCTCAGTGGCAGCCAGTTTACCATGAAGTCCTTTCTGTTTGCAATGTTTTTAGAGAGATGACAAATTCACAATAATGGTCCATCGTGAAACCGTTCCGCACCACAAACTTGTGGAAAGAGATTTGTTCAACCTGCCACTACAAAACAGGTTACAAAAAAACCCAACTTTCATCAACACTCATAGAGATGGATGTAGCAAAAGAAAGGGATGAATTAATCAAGGATATTCTGTCGTATGATCTCATTCCAACAAACACATTATTCGATGGAGATGGTGCAACCAAACCAGTGAAGCACAAACTTGTACAAGAGCTTGAAAAAAACCTTTCACCTGAATAATTTCAATTCAAAAAGGTGTCCTCATTGAAAACCGCTGTTGTTGTGGACTATATATTTCCCAATTACGAATGGTCAAGATTTCACCCATGCAAAATTCCGGGAGGTTGTCAGACTGTACTACAGATATCAAAGTCAGTGTGCACCTTGCAATAACTTTACAGTGTTTTTTTTACAGTTATCTTTAACTATCTGTCAAAGAACGTGAAAGAATCAGACAAATGGAACAATTGACCTTGCCTGCATCAAAATTCGACACCTATACCTGTGCAGCTTGAGAAATTCGGGTTATCAACATCGAATAAGATTAATTTGGAGATGTCACTTGACCAAAGCATTGCAGATGCTTCAGTGAACACTGAATTTTTAATTATTGAAAGTGGAATGATTGTTAATGAGGAGTTGGTGCCTGCAGAGATATATTCAAAAGGTACGGGCCATATTGTTCACGAACTTAACAGCACAATGGAGGAAGCTGACCTTCGTGTTGTGCCATATGTTGAGTAGACTGTTCAAAATGGTTCCAAATGAGTCATTGTACTGTCAAATGATACAGGTGTATTTATTGTGCTACTTAGATTTGTTGCAATGCTCATAAGTCAAGGATTGTCAGTTATGGATACGGTATTGAACAGGCAAGAAAAGAAACTCAATCCTGTTTCATATTCTGTACAAGAAACCTGACCCAGAGGTGCCCAGTGTTCTTATCAAGGCACATATTCTTAAGGGGGTGACACTGTGAGCAAAATTGAAATAAAGCTTGGAGCTGTGTTGCATCCACTCCCCGCACCCTCTGTGTTACTTCCTCCACCCATGCCCTCAGTATTGTTTCCTCCACCAACTTAAAAAACAAATTGTGCCACGTAATTGTGTAAGTGCGAGCATGCATGGTGCATGTGCCTACAAATTACATGGAAGATCGCATCATAGGCTTTTTTCACCTCTTTAGCCATGCAGCACATTATCGGGAATGCTGTACAGCATCGCTAAACCCCATTTGAAAAGCCAATAGTTCCAAAAGGCACAACCTTTTGGCTTTGTCACTTCTTGGTCCTACTTACCAATCAGACACCATATCAAAAGATCATGGGGCAAATGCGACTTTTTCTTTAGTGTCAGTTCACCAAGCAAACACGTCATGAGTCTAATTAGCCCCGGCTAATAAGTTCTGACATCACCCAGAAGGTGGTCAGAGAAGCAAATCAAAGGACAAACAGAAAATTAATAAATATGAGTTTGCAAAAACGCTCATTTTATTTTAATAAACTCTCATTAGACTAATTAAAGCATATTGATTTCTGCTCAACAGAATGTGAGGGCTTCATGATACTATCATTAATATGTGAATATGTGAGCTAAGACTAACTCTAGCCAGTAATGAGTTAAGACATTTTAATGGTCGGACTATTTTGTCTGCATGTTGCATCTTTTTTTGTGCGTCTATTTCTTTCAATTAGCTGTTTTCTAACATCCCAATGGTAAAAGGGAACGAGACAAAGTCAACATTAATGAGAAACAGATACATATTTTACATCCCAGGGTATATGTTCTCCATGGGATTTGAATTAAATGTGATTCACTCATTTCCATTCCAATATAACTAATGCTTTTCCGAAAAAAAGGTCAAACACAGTGCCAAAATTTCCTATCGAGGCGATCCAATCAACTTTATTAATTAAAAGGAACATTGTCTTATTTCACAATTTCCATGGCTACATTTTATGTAAATTGAGGAGTGTGTAGGGGTGTTGGCAGGACAACTCCTGCAAAATATTCCCTTTGTCCTTTTGACAACCATTTCTAACATAAAACTGAATGCTTAAGGGTTTTGGAATCATATTGATGATGATGATGATGATGATGATTTGAGCTTTGTATAGTGCAACGTAGCCCGTGGGCGTCAAGGCGCTGAAGATGGATAGATATGTGTGGAGGGGGGAGGAGGTGCGCCGGCTATAGGTAGGCTTCCCTGAAAAGCCAGGTCTTCAAGGCCTTCCGAAAGAGGGGAAAGAAGGATTGATCCTTGAGCTCCGCTGGAAGGGAGTTCCAAATCCTTGGAACAAGCATATTATATGTATTCAAATTCAAGTGTGTAATATTCTGTTCAATTTAATTTCCTTTTACTTCATATTGTTTCATGATAAGTTATTAGGAACATATAAAACATGCTTAAATCATTCCATGCTAAATGAACCTGAGAACATACTGCCTTCAGTTATTATTTTCAGGTGAGATTTGTTCTTCAATACAAGTACCCTAAGTTTCTGATTTAACTTAACATCTGCATAATGATACTTTCTTAAAATGCAAATCATAGGTATTGATTATCAAATATGCTGTGATAAATCAGTCACTGAAATCGGTGTCTACAGATTTGCACCTACTAAAGGCTTGGGCCTTCAAAAAGCCACATACCGTCTAAAAGACAAACACACATAACCTTTACCTCTTCAACTAAGTTGATCATACCTGTCCTTTAGGCTCAAACAAATTAGTGATATACAAAATTACATCAAATAAATGCACGATTGACCCCCAAAGTACATACCAAACCTTCAAGTCCTTTTGCCCAAAAATAAGCACTTCATCCTTGCATTTATGTGGGAAGCTTATGCCCAGATGTGGGTCCTGTGCTCACTGCGCCACTGGATTCAAGCTAGCCTGGTTGATGAGCGGTGATGCCCCGAAACTGGTTCTAGGATGCTTGTTTGCGGTCCAAGGAGGACCTGGCTTGGCAGTTAGGGTTCGACTGCTCCCATGAGAAACAGGGGCAAGACTGATTTGTATATGGCTGGGTCTAAACTGGTGTGGCCTGATAAGCAAAAGAACGATGGATTAAACGCAGATCTTTGTAACTGGGGGTGAATGTTTGCATTGTTCAGCATTCCATTCATCAATGTTCCTTTTGCTTTTGTTGCCCTAATTGGGAAGCTTATGCCCAGGCATGGGTCCTGTGCTCACTGCGCCACTGGATTCAAGCTAGCCTGGCTGATGAGGGGTGATGCCCCGAAACTGGTCCTAGGATGCTAACATCATAGAAATATACAAATTGGGAATAAAATACTCAGGTCTCCTTTCCGAGTTCAGTCTAATTTCCCCCCGCTGAGCTTCCTTCCGAAGAGTCAGTTACAAATACCGGGGGAAGCAGTGAGTACATGGTGGAGGGGGTCAGAAATACTCAAAATAAGAAGAGTTTGCAGATTAAAAAGTGGGACTCAATGTTTATGCTCTGGTTCCTTAATATGTTCCCATCATATTTCAGTTGAAGATCTCCAGGTTAAACTCAACAGCTTGCAATTCCAATGGGACTGTTTACTAGTGCTGCCGGCCTGGTACTGGCATTGGAATTAAAGGTTCACACAGCATGAGAACCTTACAGACTGCACACTAAGCAAATGCACATTTCAATGGCAATTAAAATCCATAAACAGATGGCCCTAAGGTGAATCTTATGATTAAATGGATCTGAGTTAATTTTACAAGAGAGGACCAAACATGTACCAAAACTATACAAAGATGAGCCGCTGACCAGAAGCATTAGGAGACTCAGCGTAGAAGGTATGGGGTTTAAGGTAGAGTCAGCTGGAACAGTGTAAAAAAAGTATCATTAGGATACCAATCATGGATCACAGAATGACTATGAATGGTCAACTTCTTCTCTGATACAGATAAGTTATTCATTTCTGGGAACCTAGATGAAGAAAATGCTTTTAGGGATATGGTGAGTGAGGAGTCAAGGTCCTGGGATTCATGACCATGGGGTACATGGTACTGACCAGTTTTGGAGGTATAGAATTGTAACTCGAATGTCTGGATAATAACCAGAAAAGGAAATTCAACTGCAAAGTGAGTTCCCCATGTAGCTTCAGTGGTCGAGGGAGCCTCTAAAAGGCCTCAGAAGCAAGGTGTGCATGCCAGTGCAGCTACAAAGATAACTCATAAGGGGCTGACAAATGCAGAAAGTTCCTCTGCCCACAAATTGGAAGAAGAAGTTGACATCAGCCCTGGATGAGCAGGATCTGAGTTTCGCAGTATAGTTTAACTTGCATCACAAGACTGGAAGGGTCAAGTATGCAGATTGACACTGGGCATCAGACAGCAGGGACTATATTATACATGGTGCACAATGGGCATTTGAGCCTACTTTCTACATCATGGGAGAACTTTGGAATTAAAGAAGCAGCTGGATACTCTTGGATGTCCCATTCTGTACAATCATTGCACAGTGCAACAGGTGTGCTAATGTAAACCCCAGGAGCATTCCCTCATTTGCATGGGGGCAGTACCAATGAGTGAGCGCATTGCTTCTGCATCACATTACAGATGGAGGTGCAAAGGCAAAGAAGCTGTCAGAAGGTACACTGAGAGTGCCCCACATATCAGGTGCCACACAACCAGTCTCGCCAGGGACACCCCAGACACTCCCTGAAGGAACACACAGTCAGTGGGGAGAAGATGTGGCTTTAGTACCAGAGAACTTGACTTTGGAGCAGTGGAACCAGGTTCAAATCACAGCGTCGGCTCAACATCCTGTGATTCTGGGCAAATCACTTAGGCCCAGATGCATCAAGCTTAATTCCACTCGCTAAGGGGGCAGATTCTCAGAATCTGCCCCTTTGCGACCGGTATTTTTGCATTTGGGATGCATCATCCCAAATGCAAAAATCGCTATTTAAGAAATCGCAAAATTGCGATTTCTTAAATTGCTATTGCATTTAAGGAATCTCAAATTGAGATTCCTTAAATGCAATGCAACCAAGTTAAAAAATTAGCGATTTCGCTAATAGGAGGCGCAAATTACCATGAAGTTGAACTTCATGGTAATTTGCAAAACCTTTGAAAAATGCACTAAAGTGCATTTTCCAAAGTTTCAAGTTACACACACACATGCCTTAAGGGCATGTGTGTGCGCAACATATGTGCACTGAACTATTTCAGGGGTGCAACAAGGTGTCCTTTGAACACCCCTGCACCCTTGAAATCGCAATCTCAATTTGCGATTCGCTAATTGCGATTCGCAAATTGAGAATTTCTTCCCATTAGGTATTCCTTAATTGCGACTCGCAATTTATGAGTCGCAATTAAGGAATTTTAAGAAACCGCTATTTTTAGGTTTAAAGTATTTTATTGCATCATTGAAAACAATACAAACAATTGAATACAGTCGTCTCAAACGAGGTAGTGCAAAGTTTCCGCCACAGGAGCGCAACCAGCGTGCAAGGTTCTGCAATTATAACTTCCCTCAGAGCATGGTGCCAGGTGCGTATGCGGTGACGACAATTTCAAGAACCAACACCCCCTTCCCCAACTCCCCCTCTCCCATCCCACCCACTGGATCTCCTTCTTCCCTCCCCCCGTACTGTGCTAAAGTCGCCCTCCCTTACCACCTCTGCAATGTGCCCACCCCTCCCGCCCGTCAATCCTCCCAGGCATATTAGGTGGATGGGGTCGCCAGGGATGTGAGCCGTAGCAGCCGGAGATATCGGGGACAGGTAATTTCTTTGAATTCCGACTGTAGTAAGGTATGGAATGGCAGCCGCAGCTCTTCAAACTTATCCACCTCCCCCGCCACCATAAGGGATAGCTTCTCCATTCCCAGGAGATGCCACAACCTATGTAACCAACCAATAGTGGTAGGGAGCGTGGTGGTGCGCCAGTAGATGAGTATGTTCTGGATCGCCGAGCCCAAGGCGATCGCTATCTGCCTACCCTTTCTAGACCTCAGAGGATACATCAGGCCGTTGGGCAAGCCCAGCAGGACATAGGCGGGGAAGCGAGGCAGTTCAATGTCAAAGCACAGGTCTATCTCATCCAAGACCTCCTTCCAATAGGGACTCAATAGAGGGCAATCCCATAGAACATGTGCAAGCGTGCCGATCTGTCCACAATCTCGCCATCAGGTGTTCACAATGTTATGATTCATTTCATGCAATCTCTCCGGCATGTAGTACCAGTAGGTGGATATCTTAGTGAACGTTTCGGTGAGTCCGGCATGGTATGCGGAGTGGCGTGCCCGGTAGGAAATGTGGTCCCAATCCGTGTGGCTCAGAGCCCTTCCCAGCTCCCGTTTCCAACGCTCCCGCCCGGGATTATAGATGTGGAAAGGGGGGGGCTGCAGGAGCTTATATAGATCTGAGATGAGTTTGGAGTCCAAGGAGCACGTCGCCAGCCACCTCTCGTAAGCCGTGAGCTTCCAGTCAGCTAAGTCATGCACCTGCTGCTGTAGCGCCCAGTGACGCACCTGCATATACCGCATCCGTTCGGTCTCAGGCAGGTGGTATTCCCGTCTGAGATCCTGGAATGATATGGCACCATCCGGGCCGTACATGTGAAACAGCGCACTGCATCTAGCCGTCCGCCAGTGCGCGAAGTATCCGGGTTCCATCCCATGATGGAAGTCCGGGTTCTCGACCAGCGGCGTAAACGGTGACGGGAAGGTAGTGAGCTCATGCTTAGCATTCACGGCGTCCTCGCAACGGGACTCGCGTGATGAAGGACGCCTAGAGGTTGGGGGGACGGTGAGCTCTGCGCAGGAAGGGCACCTCCTGCAGAGTCCTGCCTGCCACTGCCTGGTCTTGGAATAGCCAGTGCTTATCAGATTCCCACCTGCTCCACTCCACCAGATACCGTAGTTGCGTCGCTTGAAAGTATTTGTGGAGATCCGGTATGCCAAGTCCCCCGGACTCAGGTGCCAGCGTGGACAAGGCTCTCTTGAGTCTGGGCTTGCGGCCCTGCCAGACGAAGCGTGCGATATCCGCCTGAGCCTGCCTAATCCACCCCTTCGGGGGTTGAAGTGGTAGGGCCCGAAATAGATATAGTACCTGTGGTAAGAGAGTCATCTTCACCGCGGCTATTCTGCCCAGCAAAGACAGCGTTCCCTTGTTCCAGCGGGTCAATTCCTCCTTAATATTTTTGCCTAAGGCTGCGTAATTGGCTGTCACCATGGCAGGTAAAGAGGGCGCCAGTAGTATGCCCAGGTAGGGCACCAGGTCTTTAGACCAGCGCATGGGGAAGAGGCCCTGCAACTCGATTCTCATGGCGGCGGTCAGCGAGATGTCAAGGGCCGCCGATTTCCCCATATTCATCTTGAAACCCGCCACTGCAGCGAAGGTTTCCAACTCGGCGACGCAAGCAGGGAGCGCCTTTCTCGGGTCTTCAAGTGTCAGAATCACGTCATCCGCGTAGAGGCTAACGGTGTGGCTATACCTCCCCATCCGAACGCCCAACGCATCCGGATTCTGGCGAATCCTCTGGGCAAATGGCTCCATATAAAGAGCGAAGAGCAGCGGTGACAACGGGCACCCTTGTCTGGTGCCCCGCTCTATCGCAAATTTTTGGGAGCTGCAACCATTCACCCGCACCACTGCGGACGGAAATCTGTAGCAGTTGAATACCAGGGCGCGAAATTTCTCCCCCATGCCCATTTTGCATAGTACCCTCTCTAGGTAGGGCCAGTGTACCCAGTCAAAAGCCTTCTCCGCATCAATCGAAAGAAGCATTCGCTCCCCCGGAATTCGGGAGGCTTTTCCAGGATTGGTGTTATCTACTGTTTGTCTACCGGGGATGAACCCCGCCTGGTCCGGATCCACCAGCCCCAGCAGGTGAGGTGCCAGGCGCGCCGCTAGGATCCCGGTGTACAGCTTGAGGTCCACATTCAAAAGTGAGATCGGCCGGTAGGAGCCGCACTTAGTCCGGTCTTTTCCCGGCTTGGGGATACCCGACACCGTCGCTTGGAGTAGGTCCGGAGGGATAGCCCCCGGCTCAGAGAACGAGTTGAAAAGGCACGTCAGCAGTGGCGCCAATTCTGGGCAGAACGTTTTATAGAAAAGTGGGGTGTATCCGTCGGGTCCTGGGGCCTTCCCATGTTTGAGTCGGGAGATAGCCGTGATCACCTCCTCGATCCGAATGTCCCGTTCCAAGTGCTCTGCCTGTTCCGGGGCAAGGGAGGGGAGATCGACCGAATCCAGATAGTCAGCCTTGGCTTGCGCCGAGGAGGTCGCGCCCGCATATAGGTCGGCGTAGTATCGGCGGAAACCGTCCGCAATCTGGCTATCCTCTGTGGCCGTCACCCCGTCAGAATCCGATAGCTCCTGCACCCGATGTTTTTGGTGCGCTATTCGAAGCTTATTTGCCAGGAGCCGGCCGCACCTACCGCCGCCGGTGTAATATGCATGTTTCAGGCGTAACGCCGCGTATTCCGCCCTATCCATGTCTAGTGCAGACAGGAGTTTTCGGGCAGCTTTAAGTTGCCTCCAGACTCTGGGGGCCCCGGTTCTCTGATGCACCTGTTCCAGCTCCCTCACCTTGCACATACGTTCGTCCCACTTTTGCTGCCGTTCTCTATTCTCCGCTGAGGAAACGGCGATAAACTCGCCGCGGAGCACCGCCTTCAAGGCGGCCCACTGTGTCGCTCGAGTGGTGTCACCATTATCATTGTGCCGCTGATATTCGCTTATCGAGTCTTGTATATGTTTCACAACTGATTGCTTATGTAGCGCCAGACCCCTCGCGAGGGAGACACTGGCGGTAGCCGGAAAGTGCCCGCCACCGGGGCGTGATCCGACAGTGAAAGAACCCCCATATCCGAGGCTGTGGCTAGTTCGTAGACCGGTCCCGTCACCAGGAGATGGTCTAATCTCGCGTAGGTCTTGTGTGCGTGTGAATAGTAGGAGTAGGCCCGGGCAGTAGGGTGGAGGCGTCGCCACAGATCATGCAAGTCGAGATCTCCCATATGGGATTTGCTCAGTTGCGAGATCTCCCCTGTTTGCGGGCGTCGCTGCGCCGATCTATCTAAGGACGAGTCGAAGACCATATTCAGGTCTCCACCAATGATTATGTGCCTATCTGGGGTGGCCGCGACGTCCTCCAAGGCCGAGTGCAGGAACCGCTCTTGGTGGTCATTGGGACTATATATCGAGCCAATAGTAAACACCAGACCTCCCGTCTTGACCCTATAAGCTATGAGTCTCCCTTTCTGTTCTGTCACTTTATGCAAGACCTCCCCCTTAAATTTTCTAGACACCAAAATTGCAACCCCCGCTGTTTTGGTAGCTCCGGAGGAGAAGAACTGTGTAAGGAATTTCGGTGACTGCAGCCTGTGGCAGTCTTTGGCCAAGAGGTGGGTCTCCTGCAAGAGACAAATGTCTGCCTGAGCGTTGTCAAGTAGGGACAGCACTGCCTTCCACTTGACCGGGTTGTTCAGCCCTTTCACATTAAGGGTAACTATCTTAAGGGCCATCAGCGATAAGGGTAAGGGCAATGCTTAATGTGCCGGTCGCGGCCCTGGAGGGGCGGCGCCAGTGTCAACAATGTGAAAAAGTGGTGTGAGGTTAAAGCAAATGCAACAACAGTACAGCACGGTCCCCGAATCCCTCCCTCCCCCTCCCTTAGAACGATCCTCTAACTTCCCAACTCCACCCCTCCCCCTACCCTCTCTTGCGACCCTCCGAACCCAAACCCCCCCAACCATCCCCCTCTCCCACCCCCCTCACACCCAACCGTTCAAAGAACACCATTGTCCCAGTCTGGTCCGTAACGGACAAGTCCGTGGAAAGTTATTCAAGTGGACGTCCAGCCACAACACACGCCCTCCCGCCGCCCCCCATCCCCGGAACCCACGCACCTGCAATGATGATGAGGCCAAAACGATCTCCCCCCGGAGTATGCTCAGGCCGTCAAGGCCATATCACCAGACGACGTGTCCCTGGTCACCTCTCGTATTGCACTGTCCATTTCCGCCCGGACAGTGGGCGAGTCGGTTCGCAGGGGCGGAGGTGGGGATCGCCGCCTCTGGAGCATCTGCCAGCCATCCCTGGTGCTGCGTCGACGGCGAGGCGTGGGAGCGTCTTCATCTGTCGCGGTGATTCCCAGCACTCCGCATATGTCCTGGAGGGACCGGAGCTGATGCAGAGTCCCTTTCCAACGAAAAATGAGCCGAAAGGGGTGGCCCCAGGAGTACTGCGTGTCATGTTCTCGCAGGAAATCCGTGGCTATTTTGAATGCCTTGCGTTTCTGCAGTGTGATCGCCGACAAGTCCTGAAACAGGGCCACCTGATGACCCCGGAAACGCAGGGATTGCTGTCGCCGTGCCTCGCGGAGAATCCGTTCCTTCAAAGGGAAGTCCGGTAGGAAGGCCAGAATATCCGGGGGTGGCGCCGAGGCCCGTCGCGGCAGGCCCACTCTGTGCGCCCTATCAATTCTGACAGGGATGTCTCCAGGTTCGCCCAGTATTTCACGAAACAGGTCTGTCAGGTAGGCGGCTATGTCGTCTCCTTCTTCTTTAGATGGGACTCCCCGGACCCGAATGTTATTGCGTCTGGACCTGTTCTCGAGATCCTCGGCATGGGCCTGGAGGTCGATCTGCTGATCTCTGAGTCGCAAGACCTCCTGCTGCAAGTGCGCGATCTCCTCATCCCGGGAGTGGCCGGCATCCTCCACTGTGGACACTCTTTCTCCAAGGGAGTCGACCTCTCTCCTCACCTCACGGACTTCCCCGGCCACCTCCTGCTTCAGTATTTGGAAGTCCTCCCTGAGGGAGCTGAACAGCGACTCCAGGAAAGACCTGGTTACCGGAGGTTCCCCCCCCTCCGCGCCTCGAGAGCTGTTCGAAGGGCTCGGGGCAGGCTGACCCCTATCCTGTCTAGGGGCACCCCTGCCTAGCATTTCCGGCAAGGTGCGGTCTCCTTTCTTACCCCCTCTGTTGCCTGACATCGTGGGGGTGGGGTGGTGCGGCAGGAGGGATGGCACCCGCAGGGATCTGCGTGATGTGGTAGTGCCAGAGGCGAGATGTCCTGCAAAGTCCGGGCACAACGGCACTCCCACGGGTATCGCCGTCCAGTCCCACTCCAACCTGCGGGCCCTCAGGACAGCGAGAGTGCTGACGCAAAGGGGGGCAATCGTGGTCCGCTTCCAGTAGAAGGTCGCCTCAACTGCGTCGTGGAACAGGAGTAGAGTTCTTGTGGAGTAATCCACTCCTTGTCCGCGGGCGAACCAAGGCGTGTTCAGGCCACTGACCGCTCCACTAGGCTGACACTCGGGCAGCGCCACTCCCGCTGGAATCGGGATCGCCCCCTACAGTGCGAGAGTGAGAGGTGCCATGGGCCGGTCCTCCTCTCGGTCTCCGCCGGCCACGTCGGTCACCGCACCTTGTAGCGCAGAACTCAGGGGCGCCCCACGTCTCTGAGGGGGTCACCAGGGGAATTCCCACCTCGATAGTTGGGCTACGGCTCCGTAGGGGGAGGGCGAGCAAGCAAAGGCCTACATCCGGTCGAGGCCGCGGGCTCGCGTGGTGACTCTGCGCCACAGGCCCAATGGAGAAGATCACCCGGGAACCGGGTCAAGATGGAGGTCGATCGCCGCGCCTCTGCTCGTCGAGGTATCCGCAGGCGCTCCCTGGCACACACTCGTCCTCACCTTCTAAGTGGGGCTTCTGGAAGGGGTCCGGGGGATGGCGTGCAGACACAGGCCCTCGGGTCTGCCTGATCCCCGGTCTGGCGTAGCGGCCCCTCGCCGGCTCCTCCCCGCCTCACTCCGGCCGAAGCGCCGCACGTTCCGCTCAATGCCTCCGCCGCTGGACCTCACAAGTGGCTCGTGCTGGGCTCACTTCCTTCCCTCAGGTCCCCGCTGTTTCGCCGATGCTGTTCTCGGTCGCTCCGGCAGGTAGCGACCGCCGGCCCTCCGGGTCTCCGCCATCTCCCTAGCCTGTCCTCGCTCCGGGGTCCTTCCGGCGCTGCGCCGCTGGCTCTGCAGGGCTATGTGAGGCTTCTGGCAGTGCCGCTGTGTGCTCCCCTGCTCTAGGCGGCAGATACCGCTCGATCTGGGGGAGATCAGCGATACAGAACGGTGCAGGGGCCCCGGGATCACGGGAGCTCACAGAGAGAGCGTCCTCTCAGCCCGCCATCTTGGCCACGCCCCGAAACCGCTATTTTTAAAGTGATTTCGTCATGCATTGCATTTTGCAATTCCTTATTAGCGAATCGTTATTTTTCGCTAATAAGGAATCGCAAAATGGATGCTTGATGCATCTGGGGGTTAATCTCCCCGTTCCCAAAAACAAAAAAAATGAACGCGACCTTTTTTAATGTTACTGGTGGTCATGTAAAGCCCTCCAATACCTTTTGGATGTGTTAGCACTATATAAAACGGCACAATAAATCAGGTCCTCTGCTTGCGGGGGCATCCCTGCCACCCTCCCCCACCTTGAAAACGAGAGCAGGTCTCCAACTGTGGTGAAAGGCAGACCACCGGCTTCAAACAGCCAGTATGCTTTTCAGTAATATTCACAGTGCAGAAGTGTGTTCTTGTGTGCACTGTGAAAATCACATTTGCTGTACTAGAGCGCACTCTTCTTGTCGCCATCTGGCACACCCATTTATCAGTGCATTGAGGCACTGATTGGAACATTGTAAATGTAAATGTGTTTCGATTTATATAGCGCACTAATCACCCAGGGGTCTCAAGGCGCTTGCTTAGGGAACCCGTCCTGGTATTCCCCTGTGAGATACCCCGGCAGGGTATTCACAAGGTGAAAGCCAGGCATCCCGCCGCGAGGGGCCGTAGTGGAGATTAAGCAAGCTATTGCCCAGAGTCGCAGAGTGTGACCCCGTGAGTCGAGTAGGCACCGGAGCGAGAATTGTCGAGTCCGTGGAATTTTTGTGCCCGAGACCCGCCGAGGCGGGGAATCGAACCCTGGTCCACGGCTGATCTCAGCTTCCGGGTCTGCCGCCTCTAACCACTGAGCCACGCTTCTCCACATTGCGCCCTTTCTATAATACGGCCTCTCAATTACAAACAATGACTGTGACCAAAGAAATTACAATGTAAAGCAGCCACCATACGGTTTACATATCAAAGAATAATACCAAAATCACAACAGATTATGGTTTGGGCAACACTGTCATAGGTTCAACACAAAAGACTATGGGCCATATTATCAATACCGGCGATAACATTATCGCCGCTTTAGCGGCAGGAAACTGTCGCTAAAGCGGCAATAAGGGGCTTGATAATATGCCCTTGAGAATTCCCATAGAAGCCAAGGATCTGGTGTGAAGGACATCAAACATGGGCTTCTATGGGAATTCTCAAGGGCATATTATCAAGCCCCTTATCGCCGCATTAGAGGCAGTTTCCTGCTGCTAAAGCGGCGGTAATATTATTGCTGTTCTTGATAATAAGGCCCTGAATCTTTCACCATTGTAGTGTGCCCGCAATTCTTCTATAAGCCTTATGCCGCCATCGTGTGCAAGAGTATTAGCAATGAGATTCAAAGGGAGGTTAGTTATCCCATTCCACACGCAATGCACCTCCTATGCTCAAATAAGTTCAAGTGAAAACTCCACATAGACAATCACTTCCTGATTGCTGGCATATTTCTTGCTCATCTGGGGCAGTGCAAAGACATCATATATCAAGATACATATCCCTCCAAGCTGTGTGTTTATTTGCAGAAGCAGCTCAAGTTGTTTTATAGCTTTACATAAATACATACATGAGTCATTGTGGGGGACCTTGCCAAAAATCAATGCATATGACTTCTTATCCATCAGTTTGGATAGCATAATGCCTTTTCAGCTTGATTTCTACAGGGATGTAATTAGTTGTGCCCTAGGCAGAGGTTTTTTTGTCTGAGAAAGTCTCTGAAATTACATCTGGGCCTGGGGTTTTATTTGATTTCCAACATCCAATTAATTTCTCAATATGTGTTCCAGTCAGTATGCCTCTGCTTCAGAATGCTGACACAGATGAGTGATTATTTGTGCATGATTAATGGGGAAATGACCTCTAATTGTCTTAAACAAGCTATACCGGAGATGTTGGTGTGTGAGTATGTTGTATATCCTTTCATAGTCAATTTACAATATTGTGGAATGATTCTCTTTGAATAACAGCAAGACATTTCCAGGGACACAAGAATCATGTGATTCTGTAGCATTGGTGTTTTCTTCATACATATGGATTCAACACACAAAATCCACCCTTTGTTGCATATTTCTCAGAGATCAACCAACATATGTCCAGCTCAAGTGGATCAAAAGTTACTTCACAAGAACCACACGTGGTGCAGCAGTCTGGAAGACTCTTTGCAAAGGTTACGTGGTCAACTTATAGCTGCTGAGGACTGCATTCAGGTGTTATGCTAACAGGGTGAAACATCGTCGTTGATTTTACACCAAAAAGCTGTGATGTAGCGCTTGACTCCACTTGTTACTCCAGTTTGAAATCTGGAGAAAAAAATCTGTACCTGAAAACCGTACAAATAAAAGGGAAAAGGTTAGATTTTGGAAGATGTCTGGAGTTCCCCAATATAGCATCATGCAAGTGGGTTTTCTTGCAAAAGCAATAAAACCTTTTTATATGTTGTATTGTTTTAACAAGGTTTCTTGCAGGCTACTTAATGCTGTAGTGGGAGAAAAGCAGGTCCTTGCAATCAGTTAATTTCCCTGTTTTTCCTGTTTTCATACATCTGGATAACCTGATAATCCAAAGCAGATGGAGGCTCCCAACATACGGATGTTTAATATCTGTTCTTATTTGATCCATACTGAGCCAAGTCTTTACGAAGAATAGCACTGTGAGTGCTACCAGGGATTTCACCCCTAGGGAGGATTTCTGTCCTTAAAGAAAGGAAATGACATAGCCCTATTTGGCTCACATTAACTAAGTAGCCATGTAAAAATCTGCTGTTACAGAGTAAATATTCTGAGGAGGCTTGCGAAATATTGTTATTGGACCAACTTAAAAATTAAACAAAGAACTTACAATAGCGGTAACAGAATGTTTAATTTGATACTAAACCATATACCCCTAGGCATGCATACTTAAGCAGTGAGACCCGTGAGATAGATGTGGGTGGAGCAGAGAAATTGACTGACCATGAGAAAGAACATTGTGATCAAACAAATAGTAGATGCAATAGGCAAGACGATTGCAACAGCTTGTGTGGCACTTTTATGAAAACTCTACCTAGGCTGGCACTAGAAGTGTTTGAAATTGCATTTATTTTTTAAATTACACAAAATTGGAAAAAAATTACACAAAGTCACACATACATTTTGCGAAATAGAGTTCGGTTATCTAGAGGGAAACTTGAACGCGAGAGCATTCTCTGGGGGAGATTTACTAAGATTTAACATACTGTTTGCTTCACAAAAGTGACACAAATCAGCACCAAATCTTTTTTTCTCAATTTACTTTCCAGAGCTTAACTTGTTTAGCGCTAGAAATAACAGAAAAATAATGCGAATCAACTCATAGCACAGCTTTGCATTACTTTGCACCATGGGGGCGTATCAAGGGTGATGCATTGGTGTTCCCATGCAACCTCCCAAGGTTTCTCAAGCTAAACCCAATAAGGTAGATTGGGTTTAGCGTGACAAAATAACGCCCTTTTCAAGTAGACGCAAGGAAGGAGAAATGCTTTCATTTCTCCTTCCTTTTCCGACTTTGCATGTGTGCTGCACTTTACAGCACACACACGAAGTGGGAAACGGTTAAAGTGAGTCCATGCATAGAACTTTGTACTGGAAGGGTTCCCTGCAGTACAAAACCTATGTTAGACTCACAGAGACATTTTTGCACCATGGCGCAAAGGTGTCCCCTTGGCGCACAGCAGCTGATTTCAGAGCTGATGCTAGTGAGAGGGGAGGAGAGTGCCCTATTTTAGAAAATAGGGCACTCTCCTCCTCTCTCCTTTTCATGTAGCGCAGCATTTGCGGCTGCTGCAGTGCGCTACGTAACAAAATAGTAAATCTGCCCCCTTGTGTTCAAAAGTTACCCAATATATCAGCAAGAGAACAGGTTTGAAGAACAAATATCTCCCAAGACTAGTTTACTGTGAGAACCATTCTTTTTCACGATGTTTTGAGCTCGAAACATTTCCCAGAACAAGAGTGGTGTGCAAAAGGATGCACACAAGCACAATTTCTGACGTTTTACATAATCTCCATAATTCAAAATTGTGTGAATTATGAAAACTACGGAAGTGTAACAGAAATCTCGCATTGGCCAGGTTGACATATGGACAGGTTGCCTGCATACAACAAGTTGACGGGTGTTTTTATTTTAATCCAGAAATCTACTTCTAGCTCACATTTTTAAAAGAAAAAATAATGCAATGTGTATTTATAAAGCAAACGTTCACCACGTGAGGCATTTAAGCAGCGAGCAGCATTTTTTTTAAACTTACTTAACAAAAGGGTCATCGGGTTGTCTACATCAGAAGAATAACAAAATGAGTGCTTCCGATGGAATTTGAACCTTTTACCATGAGGTAACACACAGCTTCTCAGAGTAGATGCCACCAGTGGAAAACAGCCATGAATGTATGACAAATGTTGGATAACAATAACATGCCATCCAATTCACATGAGCCACACGCCACCATAGATAAAACAGGACAATTACTCATAACTGCTAGAGGGAAATATAAACAATACACATCATGAACTGTGATGGAATGCATGCTAAATTCCTCATTTTGGAAACTCAAATGCAATATTTTCTTACTGCGCTAAAGATTCATCTTTGCCAACAACATGATTAGTAAATTACCTACACCAGGTGCTACAACTCCCAAGATGCAGAGGGTCAAGAGTGACAAAACCACCAACTATCCCAAACAGAACAATATAATGCAAAGGAGAAAAGACTTGGACAATTACCCCTGAGAAAGACCATTGATCAAAACGTGTGGGAATTTACACTTTATGTAGTTTTATACAGTTAAATCATCAGATGTGATTTTCAAATCTTAACCTGAAATGGAGCTTTCTATGTCTAGAAGAACTGATGATATTGAATACTACATTAGCATACTAACCTATCACTGCCCCAGCAGAAATACAAGTGTATACTGGTCAGAGTCAACATGAACTTGAGGTCAGGCCCTGCGCCCAACTCCTTGCTAGCACCCAACTCCTGCTGCGCACTGCGCAAAATCCCCACAGGATGGCTACGTGCTGGTACAATATAAAGGGTAATATTTAAGATGTTTCTGTTAACAATATTATCACATGCTATACAACAACTCACATATGAATATAAAGAAAGGGCATAGCAATCAAAGAGGACAGTCTCCTCTAAATGTTGAGTATTCAATTACAGATTTGTTTGGAAACAATCCTATACCATTGTTACATTACAACGTTTAAAAAACCATCACATATTCTATATCAACTCAATGTATCTTTATATGTAAAATACAAAATGATATATTCACATTGATTGATAAAAAAATACAAAAATATTTTACATTAAATTGCACTATTTCACATTAATTTTTACAACAAACACCTGTACTAATGGTAATTAGTTACAGACTCTATTTCTCATCATAGCTTAACGGATCCATGGTATCATATTAAGACAATAATCAAGGGCACAGTGCCCACAAATCAAGGTTATGTATAACATTACTTATAGGTAAAATATTATTTGAACAAAAGTAGAAGATTAATCCTAATATGTAATCTAATCCACCATTAAATCTGGCCTGAACCTTAGAAAAAATAGTTAGCCCACATTTATGAGACCTTATTGACAAGATTCAAACACAATTGTGTCAAATGTCGGTAAATGGAATAGATAGATTCCTGAGAGAATGTTACACCTTAGTTTATAGTTACTTACATTTTAATCAGTCTGCATTATAACAACTGTTTAAAGATGCAAATTACGAATGTAATTAAGTGTTTCAGCCCATCCCAATACATTTTAACTGTATATCAAATGTATCCCAGTTGCAATTACTCTAGAAATATCTTTTGATTTTGAATCTCACATCGTAATGTACCATATGCCACTTATTCCAAAGGTTAATATTACAGAGAGTAAATAGATTCCAGAGAAAGAAAAACAATCCATAAAAGTCCAAGAGGATATATCTCTATGAGTAATTGTGCAAAGAATACATGCGATAATTGTTAAAATTACTACTAGGTATATGAGTTTTTGCTTCCTAATGTAGTGGGTGTGAGTTACAAAACACACAACTATGCCTAACAATTTCTGGTAATGAGTACACAAGAGTACACTTATGTCATCTTTGCAAGCACGTATTCTGGAGGATTTCCAGTGGCACCACACGTTTCACAATGACCACCATATGCCAAGAAAAACTTCACATTACAGCACTAACTATATATATAGTCCCTGCTCCCTACAACATGGACATAATTATCACCAATGGTAATTTTTCCACTCTGGTCCTTGTAATTACCATAAAATCAGTTTGCTGAGTTATTTGGACTAAAAAAAGGTTCAAGCCAGATCTAGCTTCTAGCTAGATTAGAATTCAAACTTTTCCTTAAAAAATTATTCCTAGGCTGTTTCAATTTCTTCCCCACATTGTTCAGTACTTTTGCGGGCAGTGAAACCATTTTTGAGATCCAGCTTCTGTGACCAGTGACTCAGCTCCTTCGACCATGTATAATGATGGGGGCTATCATGCACGGTATCCCTTGATTTAACTATTTAAGTGTTTCCCAAACTATCGATCGCAAGTCGATTTTTGGAGGGTCAGGAAAGTCCAAACAAGAAATAACGATGGCCTTAAATGATGTGTTTTTCATGTCACATTTGTCAGTGCTTCAGAGGCAGAATTCAAATGTCATGTTATGTTGTCTTACAAATTGTTGCTTATTATTTTAACATGGGGAGTGGTATTTACTGTTCTTTCTCTGAGTCGAAAGTGAGAGACATTTGTTAAGTACATTTTGTGACAATCTTGCTGTAGTACAGAGAGTGTGAAAGGAAAAGCTGTAGGATGTAGGACACAACAAAATGGCAACACCTGTAAATGAATTGTATGCATTCTGCAGTTTGGAAAGCAAAAATGAAGCACATTTTTTCGTGACTCTGAAGTGTGATAGAAACAGAGATTTTAATAGGACCAGAACAGATCAAGACATTATACTTGGTGATGTACAAAGGATAAATATCCACTGTCCCGTTAAGAGTGCCACCGGGAAAGGAAGAGCTACTGGGCCCAACTGTGGGGGTTGTGGCCTTTTACTCCTAATATCCCATGGCCCGACCACGGTGACAAGTACCCCTTCAGCACTTGACTCTCAGTGGGAATGCAGGTCAATCAGTTCAAGCTTCTCATGGGGGAGGTAGATACAGGAAGTGAACACAGGCTCACAACTCAAAATATGTTCAGCACAATAATAAATGATTTCAGGTCAAATATTTGCTTTTCATGAAAAAAATGTCATCGTTGAACACAGAGTAAAATATGGCATTCACAAACAATACACACAGTCTCTTGAGGTCAAGGCTCTAGTGTTTTATAGTTGGGTTACTGAGCCCCTCTCCTACCTTCGTAGCCGCAGTGGGTATTACCCATTCAGTATGCAACATTCAGGTTAAGCTGCACTGGTAGTCTTAGTCTCAGTAGTCATACTCTAAATTCTTTATTTGATTTTTTAATTATCATTTTATTATTTATTATAATCAAAATGTTCCAGCGCCGAAGTACTATATGGCGGGCAAGTTCCTTTGGGGCAACTTGGCCTGTAATTAAGTCTTACCTGCAACAGCAGGATCTGAGTGACTGTAGTCTCTGTTAAGTTCCTCATGCGCAGACCAGGAGGGGGAGCGGTCAGGTGTCCTCAAGTTACTCATACACAGCCCTGCAGAGACAGCGGCCTGGGCATCCTCAATGCTCTTCCGATGCTTGGTAAGTTTCTTGGGATCCTCCCTACAGGGGGTTGCGTTGCTCCTGGTGCTGGTTTTTAATCAGGGCTTGGGCCTTCTTGGGTCACATCAGCGCCCCCCTCCTCACGATGACTGTCTCTGCCAGACCACACTACTTGCCTTGCCCCTGTAGCTCCCTCTGGTATTTGGGGTCACCGACGCCACTCTGAACAAGGGCTATGACCTGATCGACACAGCAGCAATCTTCACAGCGGCCTCACCCGGCATACGGGGTTGCTGACTTACACTTGGGCAATGGCCCGATCGGTGCAGCCACAATTACGGCTCACTTCATGGCAGCCCTCCCCTGGCATATGGAGGTCACAGAGTTTTACTGAACAAAAATGTAGACCTAGTTATACTAACAGAATCTTGGCTCAATGAATACTCCTCCCCTTGCCTGGACTTATTAGTCCCTCCCAATTACAACATGGCCAGACTGGACAGACACTCCAACAGGAAAGGGGGAGGCATGGCCTGCATCTACCGATCGTCCCTCCTTGTCACGGAACTCTTGGCGGACACCACTGACTCCTGCGAATACTTCGCACTCTCCATTTGCAGCAACTCATTACATCTCTCCAACTTTCTACCACCCTTCAGGTTCCAACAACTCTTTCACCAATCACCTCTTATAAATCATCACAACTAAGATTTCCACCAATACCAAAGAGATTTTCCTGGGTGATTTCAACCTGCACTGGAATGACATTAAAGATCCCTACGTCAACACCATCAAAGACATCTTAACTGACCAAGCCCTGACTCAAGCCTGCTCTCTGCCAACCCACTCAAAAGGGGCCATCCTTGACTGGATCAATTCTAAAGAATCCTCAGTCAAGCTTATCTCCGTAGACCCATGTGACTAGTCTTACCACCACTCCATTTCCTTCATTTTACCTGGGCACACAAGACAAAGACGCCGCAACCTGTGATTGCCAAACGCTTGACCAGAGACACTAAGAACCTCGACCTTATGAAACTGGAGGCTCGCTGCAAAATTGACCTCCCCCCCTCGCACATAACCATGGTCAGCGACCTCAATGAACATTACTGGTCGTCTATATCAAACATTCTTGACAACCTTGCCCCTCTAAAACTAAAAAGAACACAAATCAAAGCAAGAAACCCCTGGTTCACTGGTTATCTCAACATGGAGAGGAGATCCCTACAGCAATCCGAAAGAAACTGGAGACAACACCCCTCTGCTACGCATCTAAAACTTCTCCGCCAGGCGAGAAACTCCTACAACAAGCACATCCTCAACTCCAAAAAAGAATATTTCAGATCGGAATTGGGGAATGCCAAGAAGAGACGTGTAAGATCTTTGACCTGGTCAAACATCAATCTAATAAACTGGCAAGAACACCGAAAGAATCCCCCAAATCCCTAATATTGTCAGAGGAATTCTCCTCTTTCTTCGCTGATAAAATCACGGCATTATGAATTGAACTCAGTATCGCCACCTACTCTCAACCCCTTCCGGACCTGCCCCCTTTTTACGCACCACTCCCTCTGGCCTCACCTAAAAACCAAGCCCGCTGGACTGACTTTGAATACTATGACGAAGTCTCCATCTCCAAAATCCTCTCTACCTTAAACCCAAACTACCACTTTAATGACCCGGTACCTTTCAACTGTCTCGCTGCTGACTCCCAATCCATTGTTCCTTGCTGGACTGCAATAATCAACGCCTCTCTCCAGCAGGGTTTGATTCCGGACCCCTTGAAAGCCGGCCAAGTCCTCTCTATTTTAAAAAAAACATCACTGGACCCAGCCTCCCCCGACAATTTCAGACCTATCTCCAATATCCCGCTATTAGCCAAAGTATTGGAGAAGTGTGTACAACAGCAACTAAGCCAACACATCAACAACTTCCACCTACTTGATGACTTCTAATCTGGATTCAGTCCAGGGCATAGCACTGAAACTACTATTCTTCACATCGTGGACGATGCCCTCCAAGCCCTAGACCAAGGCAAACCTGCTTCTAATCCTCTTAGATCTATCCTCCGCCTCCGATACGGTCAACCATGAAAAACTACTCGAACGCCTCAAACTCAGAATGGGTCTGGATGATGTGGTCCTATAATGGTTCAGGTTCTTCCTCCATAACCGATCTCAGAGATTCCTCATTAACGGCAACCTATCAGCTCCCACCCCGGTCACGGTTTGAGTCCCCCAAGGCTCAACCCTGTCCCCCACCATCTCTAATCTTTACTTAGAGCCACTCACCGAAGTTCTTCGTACC
Source organism: Lissotriton helveticus (assembly GCF_964261635.1). Classification (NCBI taxonomy): domain Eukaryota; kingdom Metazoa; phylum Chordata; class Amphibia; order Caudata; family Salamandridae; genus Lissotriton; species Lissotriton helveticus. Next base: position 747,857,347 of record NC_136069.1, on the reverse strand, counting down.
GCCAACATCTCTTACCATATGTACGTGGATGATACCCAAATATACATTAATATCTCTTCGCTGGAGGAGATCCTCTCCCTGAATGACACCCTGAAACTGACTGTCCAATGGCTAGCCGCTAACCAACTCAAACTCAACGCAAAGAAAACTGAATTTCTCCAAATCTCCCCTTCAAAAGCCAACCCGGAGATTGAGATGTGGATCAAGGCCATCACAACCCTAAACTGCCCGCCGACCATTGTGGACTCTGCCAAATCCCCGGGCATAATCCTCGAATGTAACCTGAACATGCAAGACCACATTAATTTGATGGCTAAAGCAGCCAGAATCCACCTGAGCTACCTATGGAAGTTTAAACCTTTCATCGATGCTTCTGACTTAAAAATGGCAGTTCAAGCACTAGTCATCTCTAGACTGGAATATGGATGTTCCACCCTTACTGGACTACCCAAGATCTCTTTAGCACCTCTAAAAGCCTGCCTCAAAGCGCTCGCCAGACTACATACCGGCACCAAGAAATTCAACCACATCTCTCCACAAATGAAAGCGCTGAACTGGCTCCCTCTAGAGGCCAGAATTCAGTTGAAACTGGCATACATTACACACAAGGCTCTATACGCAAACTCCCCTGCTTATCTGGCACAGAGACTAGTGGTATCTGGAGGTAGCAGGAACTCCCGGTCCGCTAGAAACCTCTTACTCCAACCTGCCTTTTTTCAGAAAAAAAGAACCTACAATAGGGCGTTCACCGGGGCAGCACCAAGAATTTGGAGCTCGTTCCCACCCACCATCAGAAAAATCCCTTCTCTTGCACGTTTCAAGAAGGAGGCCAAAACCTTCCTCATGTGTAAATTCCTTGTCTAAGGCCTGCCCTCAACCACCACATTATGCCTGATGAATCTAAGACTATCACTTCTTCCCCAGAATTCCAATTCTCCCAGCAGAAACTATGTGGGGCCTTTGTTTTTACTGACTCTAACTATAATTGCAATCATATACTTGTATCCCCCTTTTTTCCCCTATGCTCTCAGCACCCCTGCCCCTTGCCAACCTGTTGTATAGTTTTGTATATTTCTGCACTTTAGACCTTGTTTGTTCACCTCTGTATACCATGTAAAGTGCTCTGATACCCTCACTGGTCAAGTTTGCGCTCTATAAAACACTAAAATAAATAAAATAAACAGAAAACCTACGCGATAGGTGCAGCAGGCATCTTCTTACATCTTGATACATGGATGTAATTAACAGGATTCCTCACTGGACCTCCCTCCCTCCAGTGCTTTCCTCTTCCTCACAGGGCACACTGGTCTTAGCAAGCAGGCAGGCATTGATGCACCAGGCTCCAGGGGCAGGTGGCTTTAGAATCTCTGAGTAATATCCCCTCACTCAGCTGGGAGACTGGCAGGCTCAGCATCAACAAAAGTGATGCACCAGCCGCACAATGGGTTTGTAAATGAGGCCCTTGGTTAGTAAGTTCAATACGTTTTTTTTTTAGGTTTGGCTGGTGGCCTGCTAGCCGGTTGGTATCATAGGGACCCGGACCCTATTTGCTAGTCAGAGTACCACTTGGTGTTGCAAGAGATCCCTGTTGGTGCAGCGTACATCATTTTGAGAAAAGTGGTCTCCCCAATAAAGCAAGAACGCTTTCATCAAAATTTCAATGCTAGATGGCCCCCACTTCATGGGAGCTGGTTAGAATTTTGTATGTACTTCTGGAACAAACCCCCACAGTGGGGGTTTGTTTGTAAAATACAAAACAATGGCCTTGATGGACAGGGGTTTCTCTTACTCCACGTGAGGACAACTATAACCACACAAAGGGAATAAATGTAATTGGGAAAGTGTTAGCCCATGGTACTTGGCTGCCATGTTGCAGATGGGCTGGCAGTGGTTCATTTTGGATGTCAGTACCAGCTGAGGCTCTGCCACCCTACAAATGGTACTTCCAAAGACTCAAAAATAGGTGGCGGAACCACTGGCTTGGTGAGGCATGAAAACTGTCGATATTTTGCACTTTCTCCAGTAATACTAAACATTTGTGTGATGACATAAAGATATCCGTCTGACCGTGCGGACAGAACATTGGCAGCTCTTTAAAAGCAGACTTGAGAGAGAGAAAGACATTAAACAAAGAGCGCAGAATCTTTAACCAACATGTCCCAAAATTCCCCCGATATCGTCCAATAAGGTCACTCAGATCCTCCAATTCAGGCTAGGCTAGGGATTGATAACAAAAGCACATATGGAAAGACAAAGAAAAAAGGGTATTTATCCATATAGTTCTCTGGACAGGATGATAATTTTAGAATACCAGTAAGCAAAAAATAACTATTGCCTCAAATACTTCATTTTTTAAATAGGGTTGTGTTAAGATTTTTAAATCGAAAAATGCTTGTAGGCCACTGTAATCCTGATTGTGTGCTACACAAGAAAGCCATATCTTAACACAATTCAATTAACCACAGCACACAATATCTTGCTCATGGACTAACTGGGCAAATGTAATATTCATAGTCATGGCCAGTGGCTTTATTGGACGGATCAGTTGACTTTGCATCTTGCATTTTTAAGATTTAAGGTATGTCTTAGAAATTGAATTGGAAAAGACAGTTTGCATCACTTATAGTTTGACTCAATAGCACAATGACAGGAGAACACCCAGAACATTCACAGGCCCTTGACCAGTGCTTAATACATAAAGCAGTGGGGGCCTCAGGGTTTTTCTTGGGAGCCAGTGCTGGTGTCTATCAGGTTGCTGAATACCGCAGTTGCCTAGTTTTGATTCCACCTCATGCTTCTTTCTTCTGCCACCTCGTCTCTTTCTCTCACTCTTGCAGTTTCTTTTTCATCCTTGCTTTCTCCTTCGTTACTGTTTTACTTTCTCTTTGTTTGAGTCTAAGGGCCTTATTTAGACTTTGGCGGACTGGATATTCCATCACAACACAACGGATATCTCATCTTCCCTATTACAAGTGCCACACTCTCTGATGAGATTGAAATACAGCAGATGAAATATCCCCACATTTGTGACAGAGTATCCCGCCCCCAAACTCTAAATAAAGAAAATATTGCCCAGTCCATAGAAAATAATGCTGGTGCTTACCACACTCAACCACCTGCACCAATCCCCTCTGTTGGGACGAAATTGTATTTTTCTAATGAAGATAGCCTTATTATTTGTTTCCCTGCCTGTTTTAAATAATGATATTAGTGCTTTTCCTTAACTTTTAGATATTGACGTGCATGTGCTCAAAGCAAATATCACATTAAGGAAATTTGAAAAGAAATTTGACCCACTTTGTAGGGTGAAGATGTTACACCATCCACATATAGCTGGTGATGGTATATAGGCCCAGGTTCTGAACTCACAAGATACTCTTAAATGCAGCAGGTTAAGTGGGATGTGGGATTCGAGACTGTGGATGTTGATGCTGTGATTGGAAGAGGTGATGCAGGACTGGAACCAGGAAAAGGTCACGCATGGAATGCAAGGTCAAAAGTTGGAAGCACTTGTATAGAAATGCGCCTGGGGAATTAGTTTGAATAAGATAAATGAGAAGCCTGTGGAGGAGAGGTCAGAAATGTGTTCCTGCTCGAAGGAGGACAGTGAGTAAAAAGGTGACGATGCACATGAAAGACAGAAGAAATTGGATAGATAGATGAGGAGCAAGTGCAGAGCACAGCAAACCTATTGAAATAGTGGGTTAGGGAGACAGACAAGAGATCATTGCAGAGAGGTGAGGTAAGGGGATTCCAACAAGGAAGCAGTAACAGAAATGCCTATAATTGTTTTTTTTATTAAATATAACACAAGTGAGGAGGCTGAAAATTATTTTTATTACAGGAATTATTTTTGCAGCAGTGAACTGGTTATATATTTGAATAACAAGGGGCAAGATTTAGAAGCAATAAGAAAAATGTTTCACTAGTCAATACGTCAAGTTTACAGGCACAAATGCACTTTTATCAGTATGATACAAACCATGGGATTGTCAGTAACATATTGTTAAAAAAAATCCATCAAACATTCTATTGCTATTGAGGCGAGGCTGCACTACTTAATTTGATATTTTTTGAGATTTCACAAAAATTATAGTTTTTTTTAAATGTGTATAAGTAAATTCGATGATTTAATTTGGAACTTTTATAGCGTCATAGCTTGTAACTCTAAAATCGTATATATGAAGCAATTTTATATTAAAGTAAAGTATTTGGCTGAATGTTAGTTCTGATGAAACTAATATAAAATCTTAGCTTTTGTTGTACAAGCAACAAAGGGGCTTATTTACAAAAGAAGTGTTGCAGAGCGGCGTTAGCCGTGCTGGCTCAACGCCATGGTCCACCACTTCTGAAATGGAGGGCTACACTGTATTTACAAGAATGAGGTGCAGCCCTGTGTTTCTCCCTGCGTTGGTGCTAAATTTAACAACCTAGCTCCAACGCAAGCACCCTTACACCATGGTGCAAGGGTGCCTGAATTGAGGGGAACAATTGTTTATTTGCAGGAAAGTCCCCCTTCCTGCACATAAACAATCTGAACTGGCGTTTTGTAACTTCTATGTGTGTTGATTTACGCAGCTCACATAGAAGTTGCAAATCATTATTTTTTAATTCGTTTTTATCAATGGCGTTTTGCTGTTTCTATGTGTGCTGCACAATGCAGCGCACATAGAATTAACAGAAAAGAGGAGGATTAAAGCATTTCTCCTCGTTTCACCAGGATAAGACTAGGTTTTCCCTGTTCTTAATTTTAGCGCTGCCCCATATTTATGCCACCCTGTAAATAGGGGGCAGCTTAAAAATAAATAGTTGTTGCAGTGGAACACCCACAGCAACACCCATTGCTCACCCCATTCAGGCTAAGTATAGCGTGAAAGTATGCCTTATTTACAAGGCAGCGTAAGCCATGTTAAGTGGCTTAACCACATGAAGTGGCTTAACGCTGCCTTGTATATAAGGCAAAGCCCGTATTGCCACAGACACGTCACAAAAGGTGACGTTCCTGTGGTGATAGGGGCTTGTAAATATGCCTCAAAGTCTTTTTGATAGTAGAAGATGATATGGAGGACTGGGTAAGATGTTAGCGGAAATTACCCAGTCTCAATAGGTAGTTCTGTATTTGTGTTATTGCCTATGGGACAGATGATTAAATTAATCCACCTACGTGTCATAGTTACAATTAAATTATTGCATTAGGTTTCTGAATAAGAATGCACATTCAGAGAAAGGTAGGCGATTAAAAAGAGGGCTAAACTAGCACCACAGCACTCCGGCTAAAACACGACCGCAAAGCGCGTGGATTGCATTAAAGTCTTATTGCAAATTACAAGAATAGAAGATTCTGTGTGAGAGGATAATGAAGTGTTGGGACAGATATGGAAGGTTTCAGTCGGATGTATGTCATTACAACGCATGCTTTCACTCCGCATGCCATTACGACGCAACTTTTACAAGGCAAGTCGTTACAACGACTTGCGTTGGGGGGCGCTGGATAGTGGAATAGTTTAATTTACTATTCCAACTCCAGTCCCAGTGGATAGTAGGGAAGGTGTTGGATAGTAATTAAACTATTCCCTATCCTAGAGTGCCCTCCAGCGCAAGTCGTTGTAATGACTTGCGTTGTAATAGTTGTGTCGTAATGGTAGTGCGGAGTAAAAGTTGCGTTGTAAAGGATGTTTCCCGTTTCAGTCTATCCCCATAAAGTAAATTAGCATACAGTGAATCTAAATGGAACTCACTTACATAGCGGGTGGTTCTTCTGAAATTCTAGCTTGGATTCGTCCCTCCACGGTCTAGGTAGGACGCTCTTGCCTTTACTTTGTAAAACATTGCCAGGGCCATAAAGGTGTGTGATTATGCAGCCTCTGCATTTTCTTCCTGATTACGGAATGTAGTTCATTTGACTGATACACCACCATATATCTGCTGCATAAATTGCATATTTCAATAACAAAAAAATTGTTTCCAGCTCAAATTGCTCTAAAGTTACTACCTGAAACGTGGCACTTCAGTACAACACTGGTAAACAGGTTGCAGAACTGGTCACCTTTGAGTTGTTGATTGCAGTACTTTTACTATGGGGGTGAACCTGTTGCTGAGCCTGGACTGCTATCTGATTCGGCAGGCGTTATATTTCAATCATTAAAAAATCCCCTACCCTACAAATGTACTTTATACAGTGTGGAAATAAGGATTCTCTCTTTATTCAGGATTTTTTTTGTTTCATTACACGTGCAATTTCCTGTAACTCCAAAGACACTGGGCAGAGTCACAAAAGCATTTACGAGTAAGGAAAGTAGTACTGCAGGAGTACTCTTTTACTTACTCATACATGCCTTTGTGAATAGGCCCTGAAATGCCCTACTTACTACTGGGAAAAGTGCAAAGAGAGTACAGCCCTTTCTATTTCAACTAATTGCATGTGAATATTCTATGAATATTCACATTTAAATGTTTTGGGAGCAAACGCACAAAGGTGTGTCAGAGTGCGTAAAAGAGGTCTACAAAAGTATGACTTTACGTACTCCAAAAAGCCTTTGTGAATGGGGCTCACTGCCCTTAGAGCAGCATTTATTACAAGAGGACTCTTAAAGCACAGCAAACCTTAAATCTCACGCGTATTCTTTTAAGGTCTGATGTCTTGGAACATAAAGTGCCTCCTATAGAGACACTTAACGTATGCATATGTGTAAAGCTCTCAGAAGGTATTGCATGGTGATAACAGGCACTTTAAAAATCACCTAAATAAATATACAGGAGGTATCTTTCGTCTTGGAAAGAGATGCTTCTGCAGGGCTAAAGGGCCAATTACAATGTGGGTGAGACCTCCACCGACAGCCTTTCGGTGGCAGTCTCATCGCCATCGTGTGCATGTTTTACTCCCCGCCACATTATGATGGCTGTTGGATGGTCGGGGTTGGAAAGACCGTCCGACAGTAATCCAATCGGATCAAGGAGCCTGTCGGACGGTCTGTGATGCCTACAATGGTGGCGGCGCCTACCAGGAACCGCCCTAGGCTTTACAATGTTTCTTGCCGACAGAGGTAATCCCGCCATGAAAAGGCTAGCGGGAAGGGACATTGGGGACCCCTTGCCCTCTGGCTTCCAGACACTGGACCTAGGTGGCACCTATGGTGCCCACCTACATATCCCTGCACCATGTTGCAGGCATATGCCAATTGACCCTTTTTTGCAATGCGGCGGGTGCTGCAGGCAGCAGCACCAGTGGCGGTTTCTCTTTGTGGGCGTCGGGGCTCCGCCCCAGGTAATTTGCCCCAGTTAATTTAACACGTTTCCTTTGATTTTATAAAAATAAATATCACCAGTACGTTTCTTTTTTTTATTAAGAAAATAAAAAAAACGCAAAGAAGAACACATCGCCGCAAAGAACACGGAGCACTGTCTTGTCAGTCTGCTGCCTCCCACTGCCAATACCGCCGCGCTGCACCACCTGCTATGTCTTTGCCGGCTGAGAACCTCACAGCCCTGAAGGCTGTGACGCCATCAGCTAGGCAAAGACATAGCCTGGAGGCCCAGTCTCCACGCCCTGATGGCGTGGAGATTAAGTTAGCCCCGGGCGTTTTTTACACAAGCCCGGGATTGCTAACGTCTCCACGTCAATAAGAGAGTGGAGGAGACAGGAGAGCTTGCTGTTGTATCACCCCACCCCCTCCCAACTCGTCACAGGGCGTGGTGAGACCCACCCTGTGACGAGTTGGGATAGGACCCTCTGCGCAGACTCTGAGTAGTTCTTCCCGCGCATGTTGGAGTAGCAGTCGCCATTTTCCAGACGGACTGTCGTGTCAGGAGCCTCAGGAGCGGTGGAGACTAGAGAGTCGGAGCGGAGGTCAAGGTCGGAGCCTTTGAAGAAAGAAAGCGGACCGGTCGTGCCCTTCAGCAGCAGCCTAGTCCACCATCCATTTGGTTGCAGGAGGTTGCTGTCCGGACCGAGAGTGAGACGTGTGTGAACTTTGGCAGGTAGGGCCTACCGGACCGTTCTCTGTGTGGTGAATGGATTTCTCTGAGTTGTAACATGGCTGCCGCTGTTGGGCTGAGTACCCATTGATCTCCCAGGCTACTTGAGTCAGTGGAAATTAATTAACACTAGTTAATTAATTAATCGGAAGTTCCGACCTAGTGTTAATTTTCACTGAGTTAATATCTTAACATTATAACGTTTTATTTTCATGAAAATTCATCAGAGGAATTTAATCTTTTTATGTGGAGCTGACTTTGAATGCAGTAAAGAAAATTAAAAAGTAAAATAACCAAGAACCTGTTCCAGTAGTGAAGCACATACCGGTTACGGGCCTGCTGTAATATGTGTTTTTCGAGAATATGCAAGAATCCCTATGTTCGTTAGGTAAGTCAGAAAAGACCAGACATGATCAGCTTTCTGCAACAGGAGAGAATGTACCTTTTAATCAGCCCCGATATCAGAAACTCGTAAATTTGATTTTGTGCTGCTTCCTGGTGAAGTCTCCCCTGGCACCATGCGTTATTTTAAGATTGCCTTCTGAAATATTAATGTGAGCGTGGGCTGGTGCTTCATGAACTAAGCCATTACGTTAAGTAGTGGAAGAGAGGGGTGAAAACTTGTCCCAATCAGCTGATACACGGAATTCCATTATTAGGGTAGGTCTGGGACTTCGTTTCAGAAATAATTGGTCCAAGAAAAAAAAAATCCCCGAGAATCAAGGAGGAATTGCTGCTCCACCTTAACATCCACAGAGCCTTGCGAATGGCAGAGTGGAGGCTTAGATTCTTCCCTGTTCAAACTAGGCGACAGGCCTGACCTCTCCCTATACATTAGGCATGCTGGCCTCAATATACAGCCGTGTGACAAAGAGGTCAACTTATGTCTCCCACCCCTCCCCTGTATGTTGAATAGCCTCCTTGAATTGTGTTGATCTACTTTCCATTCCTGTCGAGCACAGAAGCGTCCTCTGTATCTTTCTGGTTCCTAAAGGTTTATTCTTGCAGGAGGAATGTCAGGTCACAGACAAGTAAATGTAACTTACACTTGTGAATTATTTCCATATGTAATTTACTCTTCCCTTTTTGAGTAACTTTACTTCTTTGAGCTATTCTCAAAATCCAAGTGTAATGTTACTCAAAAGTGTAGACTCTGACTTACACATCTCCACCACCTGAAAAAGGCAGCAGAGCCAAACTTACGAGTGTAAGTTACTACTGTCAATAAAGAAATAGTAGTAATCCAGTCTTGAGATGCTATTAATATATGTAAATAAAAATCGCACCGTCTAATGGGAACCCGGAGAGAAGCATTTTTGCTGAACCTCTTTTATGCTTATGCATAACGATAATGACAAAAATATATACTTTTGAGACTGCGGCTAAACAATGCAGAGTGATGTCGAATGTCAATTTGATTGCACTAATTTTCTTAAGATCTCTTCATCTTAAGTACTTTCTGCGTTGAAAGAAATCAGTATCGTCCACAGGCGGGCAGTTTTTATTTGATTACCGTTAGAGTAGTTACCATGAGCTCTGGTTGCTGCTAGAAGTCCAGAGAGCCAGGTCTGCCGCAATAGAAATATAGAGACGTGTCTTAGCTATTCCAAACACACATAGAACACAGAATATGGCATAGGACGGAAACCTTTATGGATGGAAACAGCGAAGAAGAAAAACAGGGGCAGTGAAGTGTCCGAGCTCCTCCCTGACCAGGGCTCTCGAGATATGGGTATATATTACACAAGGGCATCAGTGGCATTGACAATAATTATGCGCAGCTGCCAAATTTTTAATCTGCTTATGCCTGACGTTTCCAAGTTTGTAGTTTGCTTATGTCTAACATTTCCAGGTTTTCAGTTTGCTTATGAGGGACATTTCCAAGTGTTTAGTGTGCCTATCTGTGACATTTGAATGTCTTGTGTGTCTCAAGTTTGGGTGAATGCATCATTGTTTGAACACATCTGAAAGTGGCCTAGTAGTAGGAAGCTGCCCCTGTCTCTGGCAGCTCCATCAATTGTTTGCATATTCAAAATTATTAGCTTCTTCCACGTTTCAAGCTAATTGTTCATTGTTCGAATGGTGGCCAATGCAAGACGAAGAAGTCTCTCTCATATCCACTCATGCGGCGCCTGCATGGCTCCCAGATGTGCAGTGTAGAGTTCGGTCCAGTGGTCAGGACCAGGCCACAGTCTGAAAGAGTGAGAAAGATTCCAGGGGTGCTCAGTTAGTGTACATATTTGATTAATGGCATGAACCTGGATCCGAGAAGTATCTAAGCACTTTAGTAAAAAATATTTCTTGTAACAGAAGCATATGAACATGGGGACATGCACATAGAATAATATGGTATGCAGGGTCTGGCTAGGAAAAGATTGCCATGCAGTGCATTGTGCACTTTTCTTTAACAGAATATCTACATGCAATTGGAAACAAGCATGAATCATATATATAAATATAAAAATACTTGTGGGGGCCAGCACCCGGGAAGGAATGCACAGGGCTGCATTGTATACGAGCATTGGAAAATTGGCAATAGTATAAATTAATAGGAAACAAATGCTGCTCAGTGCTCACTAGAAATTGAATTATATTATCGGCATGTTGCTAATAGGTCACTTGGAAAGAGAATTACAGGCGCCCTCGGTCTGGATGCTCGAAGATTTGTTTATGCAGAGTACATAATGTTTTAGCTGCCCAGTTTTGTGGCTCTTTTTTAATAGCAGTGTTTTTGGTTCCTCCCGTGGCATTTAATGCTCGTTCAGTTGGGCCGTGTGAAGTATTCCTGTTGAATCTCTATCAACATGCATTTACAGGGACATAATGATTCTTCCATCTATGTGGGCCAAACCCTACCACCTACCTTGTGTTGTATAGTGGTGTTAAGACATGTGTAGAAAATGTTGAGATGTCAGCAAAATATATGGTCATATCCAATCTGAATTCCAACCAACACTTAGAACTTTAATCAACAGGCATGCTCAAGCGGGACGCTCACAAGGGACAGCACAACTTACTCCTATGGTGCAGAATTATTTATAAAAAAACAATACTATATTTTATGAATCAATTGCTATTTCGTTTTTTTACCTGTTTTAAGACCACTTATTGCACACCTACATGATTTTCGATGAGTTTCCATTTTGTGAACCTGTGCTGTAAATACAAACCTTTTTTCCTCATCTACCCTATTGTGTGCAATCATTCCAAATCCAAATAACTGACTAACCTATCCATTACTTAAAATCTACTTGCATGTTTCACTATACTAATTCAATACTAATCCTCTTTTGGTCCCAATTTTTTTAATGTTTAGAATGTCACGAGCAAACCATTACTCATTTAATTTAAATGTTGTTGGAGGCATCCACTCCCATTCTTATGCATTCCTCCATTCACCTATGCAATTACATCCACGCATCCTACCCTTACCCATGCCCCCTGCTATGCACTCACGTAATCTTTGGCCCAACCACCCTTGAACGCACACTTATCCTGCTCAGTTCTCCACATGGCTCTGCGTAAAGTTGTATATCCACCCATACCTATTCATCCCTGAACCACCTTCAACTAAGCACATATCCATCCACTCTTAGCTGCGCATTGATCCATCCTCTAACACCCGGGTGTTCACCCATATGTTCGCATGTGCATCAAGCTACTTATGTGATTAACACCGATCCACCCTAATATGCACATACAGTCAGCCAACAGTCTCTTTAATAACCCCTTCCATGCTCATGACGAGCTCAGCTCGTCATGCAGTACACTGGTCGTGTGCTGATGACGAGCTGAGCTCGTCATGAATAATGGGATCCTGCATTTCTCAGCACACAGCGGGAATTGCCTTAGCAGTCAAGGTGTTAACTATGTATTCCTCTTAACAGCCATCAGCGCATCCATTGACAACCACCTGTGTTTGCATGTTGCCATTTGTGTATTGTCTCACTGCATATCTCTCTACATTTTGTCTGTATATGCTTCTGGGTATGTTTATAGTGCAACATGAATGTGTTTGCTGTTTATGTATCTAAACAACAACAAAGACATTACACACAAGCATTGGCATAGCCAATAGGTCTCACCTTTGGGACTTTATAAGTGTTTAGTTATCCAGCACAATATCCCTGGTGCAACAACATCAACTGTTGCATGGCTAAACACTTATATGGTCCCAAAGGCGAGACCTCTTGGCTATGCCATTGCTTGTTCTTAATTATTATTATTTAGTAGAAATGTAGTGAAACGTGAGAAATATAATACATACTTGATTTTATACACTGTTAAAAGGAAAGCATTTTTAATGAGGCGCCTGAAAAACCACCACACATTGTTAAAATTAATTGTGGTTTATTGCAATTTAGAATGGTTTATTCATGAGGCCTTGGAACTGATGATAGTTTTAGGGGAGGCAGTGGCCTGTTTCTGTTAAGCACAATGGCTTCCGAAAGTCTTGAAAATCCACCATTTGGCTGCTAATTTTTCAAAATTTTCTCGGGGGGAGAAGCCCCCCGAACCCTCCTTAGGTGGTTCGGGCTTGCACGCTGCGCTCGCTCGCACGCCATTATACACCAAACATTTTCAGCTCACCACTTTCAAATCTCACCAGCCGCCACTGAGCAGCACCCACCACAATGCAAAATATAGGCATTGTGACTGCCGTGGTGGCTGTCGCATCCTGATGACTACTGCAGGACTGCTGGCAGCCTACTGCGCGGTCCCAAACCACGATAGGGTGGCAGGTGGACGTAAGTCTGCCTACCATTGTAATCGGGCCCTAAGTGTGGTTACTGAGTAAACCCAAGACTGAAGTCCATTTCTAAAGCAAAGCTAAGCAGGATAAAATAGGCACGCCTGCATGCTTATTAGTGCTGAGTGCACCAACGGTGCTGCACTTAACAGAAAAATCACAGGTGTGCTCCCTTCTTGTAACACACGCTATTAAACTTTTGGAATTAGAGGAAAAGTATTAATAAAATAGCATTTCTGAGTCTACAGGCAACACACAATCATAATTTGTTGTAGATTAACATTTTTGGTATTCTTTTAGTATTCTTTTATTTCCCCAAGAAACCTTTCTTGTTTTGCCTAGCGGTTCTGAACTCATTTGTATTCACGTGTGTTAACATGACACAATAGCAAGATAATGCAGCCATTGCGTGTGCTGCATACCTTGCGATTACTTGCTGCATACATTTGTCGAGCTTGCCACATCATTGGGTTCCCACTACCGCATAAATCCAGTGGTCCTGTACCTAGATCATTATTAGATTTGGGATAAGCTTTCCTGTTTGTGTTGCTACATTCCTCGTTTCCATGAGTAGTTGAGCCATAGACTAAATGGGTGAGGCATCTTTTTTCAGAATTGAACACAATTCGTTCTTACATTAAGTGTAGTCGGTTTTACTTGGTATGTCGTCCAAAAAGTGTTTCCTGTACATGTCGAAGCTACCTATATGTGTTCTAATTTTGATGGAAACCTTTGAGCTGTAAAAGTGAAGATGTCCCAGTTATGTGACTTTACTCTGGTTTGTTGCCCTGCTTACTTGCTCCATTTTATGTCGGTGTACCTCGGCACCCAAATCAAGTGGTATTTTGCTATTTTCCTTGTAATTACAAAACTATCTAATGCGAATATTTGCACTTGCAGCTTGGTCGACCGCAGGCATTCTTTACATTTAGTTACCACCTCAGTGTTTCTCAGAGAGGCAAATAGGTCAGGCAGCTATTAGGAAATGCAGATACACCAGAGAATGTCAATGATAGTACAGCTCATTGGGTGGAACACCTGCACATAGATCTGTTTGACAGCTGCAGGTCAGAGTTCAGGATGGTAACAGACCGACAGCATAGATATGTTTACACAGCAGGTTATAGATGCAAAAATGTAGATTTGTGAGTTTTGAGAATTCACAGAGGTTCCTGGTAATAAGCCTGGAATGCTGCACTTTTCCCAGTTTTCCCAGTTTTTTCTGGCATGCTACTGGGAATGTCATGTGACAGCTGCGAAGTTACACAAACAGAATAACTGTTCTTTGGGGATAGGCAGACCAAGATGGGAGCGCACATTTAATTCATTTTTATTTTTTTTCTCCTTGGATAAAAAACCCAACATTTTTCCCTATGGAAAAAACACTTTTATTACACCTCCGTGAAGTTTTGGGGGTGTTCTGTTCCCCTACTTGTCATGGAAGAGAAATAACTCCAACACTTTTTTCAAGTACATCTGAACAATTTCCAGGGTGGGAAAGTGCCAGAGAGGACTTGAGAATAACAACAACCTCACAAGTTTGGGGGTGTTCACAAACCTTCAGTGAAAAGCATGCCTTGTTCTGCCCTCGCCAACTAACTTGCTAACTATCACCTATTTGTACGCAGTTGTGGCATACAATTACGTTCGAGTAAAACGGCTTTATGCAGTACTTGATTTGTAAAAAATAAGTGCCAGGCCCTCGCCAGGAGGCCAGTGCAGCTTGCACCACCCATTACTCCTGCCAGTACTAACACAACTACTGCCATCACACACCAACTAATGTGACAATGCAGACTATCCAGGCCCGCAAAGCTAAAAGAATGGCTTGGGTGGAAGGTATCCGTCATGTTTTTTTAAAGTTTAGTGAATTGATAAACAACTGTTGTTGTACTAATCTCTAAATTAGACATACAGCACCACTATGTGGCAGACTGTCATAAGTACTGGTGTTGACAATTGTGCCGGTGCTGAGCACCAGGAAACCACTTGCACAATTAAGCACTGGCTGTAAGCCTACATATAAAGCCAAAATGCCCTATTTACACCTTTCTTCTGTCAAGTATCCACCAAGCGATACCTGCAGATGTACGTGGAAGCCTTGTCAGTCATAAATATAAGCTTACAACTGTAATGGAGTTGTGTATTCGGACAAAAGAGTACAGCGTGTTTGATGTGAATGTTTTTCAGATGAAAGAGTCAGTTTATAGTTAGTCAACCAGAAATGGACCAAAGTATTTTGCTGAATCGAATCACAAAAATCACAGATGTGGCAACAATCCAATGCACATATGTCATGGAAGGCTAAGGAAGATGGGTATCTCAATCGGGTATCCCAATCAGGCCTCACAATTGAGGAAGAAATTCTCTCATAGAAGGATCAAGAAATAATATTCATGACAGTCACACTCGCTGTAAATGTAAGCTTTAGTTGTCTTCCAGTGGAAACCTTGATTTAGTAGTACTGGGAGTAAGCTGACAATTTCAATATTTTATTAACCCCTTCTTTGCCGGGCATATTCCCCCACTGTGCTGGGGGGAGGGGGGCGTGCGCAGCACCACGGTGCTCATGACGAGAGCCACAGTGGTCGTGTGCTCATGACGAGCTGAGCTCGTCATGACCACACCCGTTTCATTAGAACGCTCGCACAGCAGGGGAATTTGCTCAGCGTGCGAGCGTTCTAATGGTCATGACGAACTCAGCTCTCCATGAGCACACGAGCACCGTGGCTCATGACGAGCTGAGCTCGTCATGAGCATCCAAGGGGTTAAAGTAAGCGCCCATCTTAATATGTAGGAAGTCAAGACTGATTTTAAAATCTGATGTCAAAATCATGGGGCTAGTTACACCAGAATAAGATGTCGCTACAAAGATGAAAAATCCGAAATAGATGCATTTATGTGCCTTCTATTGTACATTTTAGGGAACCCCGTTCCCAGGAGCATTGTGAGATGTTCAGATTTTCACAGATGGGCAGAAATAGATCCAATGCAAGGGCAATAATAGATTTATTTTGTATTAATCTCCTGTATGGGTGACCATGTGATAAGAGCAGCAGTGATGTAGCCAAATAACTGAACCAGGGATCAGAAGAGAAGTAATGACTCTTGTTTAAATCATTAGAATTTGAAAATTATATGATTGTGATGAAGATATTGTAAGAGAAAGACCGATACCGAGCTCGAAGAAGATTTAGGTTTTGTAAACAGTAATACAAATTGTGGCAGAAGTAGATCTTTGAAAAAGACCTGTCATGTCTCAGGGTGTTAGTGACCACAGGCAATTCAGTGGAGGTTTATCAAATGCAGACACAAAAATATAGTGAACAATAAAAAGAATTGTGTTAAAACAAAATATATATATATAGTGAAGAAATATGGCAGGAAGATCTGATTGTGGCAAGATAGTATCATCACTACTATCATCATGCCATGCAACAATAATTATTTGAACCCTGGTGGGACCAGTACTTTGATTTTCAATTTCCACAAAACTTCTTAAAGAGCAAAATTGTTCTGGGAGCTTAGGGATGGCTTTGTTTTTTCTTCTGAACTTGCTTTTATCTTTCTAACCCCCGTACTGGGAGAATGTGTCCATTATTGCATGGAAAAAACATGGAACACTGAAACCCTGTTCATGTTAGCTTAGGAAGTTTAGACATAATTTCAAGACAGACAACAAGGTTTAGCCTACTTTCTCCAGCCTCCCTGTTGCAGATGCTCACCTTGGTAAAGGGATTTAAAAAGCAGACTGAGGTACTGCACATTGTCATTGGAAGGTGAACTGTTAGTTTAAATTATTCTTGATGCTTACCCTCTGTTTGTAACATGAACATTTTGCAGTGGGAAACATGGCAGAATGCAACGTTGGTTAATGAAATGCTAGGGTCATATTCACAAACTGCATTTTGTAGTATGTTTACCAGTACTTCACAAAGCTATTCACAAACCAATGAGTGTACATCTCCAACCCCATCCCTCTTATCTTTTTTACGGGAAGATCCTCATACATGTAAGTGTATTACTTAGTAGACAAATATGCGAGTCACTGGGGAGTGGGTTACAAAATAGGTAAGCTTTAGGGAGGAGCAAGGAGGGGTTAAGAGAGAATTAAGGAGGGGTTGAGGGAGGGATGTGTCCCACCTACAATAGAGTAAGCCCACTGCTATTTACAAATTGCACATCAAAAGTTATTACAGCCAAAAAATGGCCCAAAGCAGTAGGAAATGTACTCCAGCTCGTAGCAGGATTAAGTACAGTACCACACATGGCCACCAACCAGTACAACATCAATCTCCCATAGAACTCAAGGGAGGTAGGGACTTAAAATAAAAGCCCATAACAAAGAATTTTAAATTTAGCAAAATTATATACACTATTTTAAAATATGCATCAGTCATTTCATAGTACAAAATCATCTAAAAATAATAAATATATTAATTATTTCATGTGAGCATAATTTAGAAACCTTTTTCAAGTTTAATGTTTAATATATAATTATTTTTAATTAAATTTACTGAAATTACTTTTGATTAATCCTATACATTACTTGTATTCATTATTAATACATTATAAAATATTTAATTGTTTTTAACCTTGAATGTTTTTTAAATTTAAACTTCAGAAAAATATTTTAGTTTAATTTAATGTAAATAAATTAAATAAATATTTAATTTAAAAGTAAGTTACTAATGTTGTAGCATTTTTATTTTTTCATTAAATGTTACATTCATTTACATTAATATTTAGCATTGCATTTTGTATTACTGTTTTCAATTTTAAGCCACTTTATACTTCCCTCATGGTAAAGTACAAGGGTAATATAGAAAGTTTGCTAAACTTGAAAAAAGTATAAATATATTTGTATGTTTACTATTGCTCCACATTAATATAATATATTTAATTTAAATGTGGAACAAAATACAAAAATGTCAGAGCACGAATGATGCAACTTTGAATTAAATATGTAAATAATTTAAAAATATTGATTTAAACACAAAATATCTTCAAATGGTTGGTTAAAACATCCCACTGAAAGTGAAATATAATGCTTGTACTTACGTATTATGTATTAAACATTGCAAAAAGATATGTATAGAATTAAAAGAGATGAATTCAATTTAAAAAAGTATGGTTACTTATATTTTTTAAGTTAACATATGTCATCATTGAATAATATTAATTTGTACAAAAGATTTTACAATAGATTTATTGTTTTACCATTCAATTTAGTGTATGCATTTAAAAAAAAAAAAGTCAAACTATTATTTTGATTTAACATTATTTCCAACTGGGTTCTAGTTTTAGTCCTTGTCTCCATTGTTTTCTATGAGATTGTGTTGCAGTATCAGTGGTTGAGCATGTGTGGTGCTGGCATTATGAAGGCTCCTTTTGGCTGCTGTACCTTACACTTGTAAATTGTCTCCATTCCCTGATTCAGGGGGTGGAGACAAGTAAGCCCTCACTTTTGAGTAACTTTACACTGGTAATTATGAATAGCCAAAAGTAGTAAAGTTACTCTAAAGTGTAAGAGTGCGCTTACACTTGTGGATTTATGACCACTGTGTACTGTAGAACACATGCAGTACTGTAATTACAAAAAAATCTCTAATCCCATTGGCTGAGGGAACCTTTTCTCCAACCACAACTGCTCGAGAAAATGTCAAAGCAGCCATTACAAACCTGAAATACACCAGTTATAATTTAGTCCAAAACAATAACTTGTGTGCCCATCATGCAAGCACCCATCTCTGCGCAAATGCTAAAATCACATTCTTGTCTCTTAAATTATTATGTCATAAATGATGGTATATGTGAGGTGATGAGTGGTGCATGATAGGGGTAAATTATGTTTTTTTATTAAACTATATCTGGTGTACTTCAGTGGTTTTGTTAACATTAAACATCAACATCACTTTAACCCCTTTTTTCATTGAATATATATAAATATATACATTGTATACAGTGTATATATATAGATATATGTGTGTGTGTGTGTAAATAAACATATAGATATATGTATATAGATATATATATTACGCTCGAGCTTTTCAGGGCTCCAAGAAAAGAATGCAGCACTCAAGGAGGTACGAAAATCACGGAAGATTTATTAATGTGGGAAAAACGCACAGACGCGTTTCGGCGTGAGCCTTCGTCAGTGTGTCAGTCATGACTTACAAACAGCATGTTAATAAAGTTTCTATAAAAGTCATTAACAGCGACATAGGACTAAACCCTCAGACATTACTATGGTCGCCATCTTGGAGTGTTATTGTATTCTACACTATGCCACGTGTGAGGATCGGTTTACCATTCATTGATTATCCTCATATTCATGTCACAAGAGGGTATATCACATATATACATGTCACAAAATTAAAACGTAGAAAACGTTAAAAAAACGTGCAAATAAAGCCGTGGATCGGCTAGTGTCCTATGTACAGGCTGTCACATTATGACTAATGTATTTACTGTTTACTGAAAGTGACACCACAGTTCATTGAAAAATCCTCAAAAATTCTCAAAAATTAATTTAGAGATTTATACAAAATGTCCACCAAAAATTGGTGACATCACAATTCATCAAAGATCAATATTATTGTTAGTCAATTCAGAATCCCAAAAGTTTGCAAGATATTCAGGATTCGCAAAATACCGCACTCAGATAGAAACACATAAAGCAGAGCAATACAGGACGTGGCTAAATTCATATTCAAAAATTCAAAAATTCATATTCAAAAACTAGAATTATTCTTCAGCATTGAAGGGAGAGATTCCCCAATTGGATTAGATGATTGCCCATTAGGATATTAAAGATATATAAAGACACATGAATGAGTCTTTTACATCCCATAATGGAATAGTGGGGGAATGCTGGGGAGATGCTTATGATAGGTCCCTATTACATTAGTATTGTAACTAATGTTAGGAGGCGCCATTCCCACAAAGTGATCAGATCATTAAAATATCACTTTCCTAGATGGAATGCCATTTCCTCTCCACTATTGAGTCCCCTTGGATGTTTGGTAGAAAGATCTATGATATATCTTGATTCTAACCTGCGAAGTCTTCTCAGACGATCGCCTCCTCTTACATTGGGTGGGACAGTGTCCAACCCAAAGAATTGGAGTTGGTTGCGATCCTTTCCATGCGCCTCGGCAAAATGCCGGGCAACCGGATAGGCGGTATCCACTTTGTCGATTGCCCGAAGATGTTCCAAAATTCTCAGTTTGAGTTCCTTAATTGTGCTGCCGATGTAGCGAAGGCCACATGGGCAGAGTAAACAGTAAACTACAAACTGGGAACTGCAGGTGATAAATTTCCTAATGGGCAATGTTCTCCCCGTGTCAGGTATAGTGTAGGTAAGCACTCTCCTGCTACCGACACAAGCTTTACAGCGCCCACAGGGAAAGAATCCCCTCATTTGTTTGAGAGTATTACTCTTGGATGTAGGTTTCTCCAGATGACTGGAGACTAGCATATCGCCTAATGATCTTGCTCTGCTGAATGTTAGTAGAGGGTGGGGAGGTAAATCTTCCTTCAATATGCTGTCAGTTTTCTATATGTGCCAATTCTTCTGTAGCATTGCTCTTAGGTCGTTGGCACCTGACGAGTAGGGGGTAATCAGTCTGAACTTCCCTTTATTGTCGGCAACTCTATTCTCTCGATCACCGCCTTTGGTTTATATATATATGTCCATTTATATATAAATGGCCAATGGCACAGCAACTCTGCTATCAGGGATAGTCCATGACTACATGGGAAGACACCACTACTTTAGTGATGCCCGGGACTTGCAAATGTCGGTGATGTGAAGGTTTGAAGTACGGGAACAAAACGGATGAAAAACCTCGCCCAGAAAGATACTGCGTATCCTTACCTGTTTCCAGTTGCAGCCAGGCTCAACCATGAGGCAATGAAGGAAATTGGCTGTTTGGACCGCAAAACCACAGCACGTTGGTGTAAGCGCACTGCACTCTGGGAGTTGCAGTTCTACGTGTTGGGTACTGAGCGGCTCCTCCCAATTGGAACACAGGTGTGCAAACAAATGTACTTTAGATGCCAGAAAACTCTTTACCTTGGACCGCAGTAGCAGTGGCAATGAACAAGGAAGTGCATCTGAGGAAAGCCTATGCTGAAACGCGTCATGCCGATCCTTGAAAAATAAAGAACCTTGTCTTGAATCCGGCGTGCCCCCTTGTTTATCTTTTAAGAAGGGAGACTATCGGTGGAAATATATATATATATTTATGCTCCCTGTCCCACTGGAAGTCAAAGCTCTGACTTGCCTTGTGTTTTCAAGAAAAGAGAAAGCATTCTCAGGAGCGGGTTCAAAGATTTATTTCAAGACCCACAGCGACCAGACGCGTTTCGGCGTTTTGCCTTTTTCAATGGTAAAAGCGCGCGTCTGAGGCAGCCATTTTTATTTACAACATCACATTACAATGTATGACATAGAGAGAGGACTGATCAACACGGGCATGGGTGCCATCTTAACCTAGTCTTTCTTAGTCTGCATATATAACTAACTCGATAATTCATAGTTGCATCTATTTCGCAAAATGGAGAAAAATATTGGTTCAAAAATCAAAACATTAGCAATAGTTTAACATTATATCATCATATACACGATGATATGGCCCTGAATGGGCTAGCAACCCCTTTCCATGCTCTCTATTTTACCGTCCTATAATCTCACCCTGAATGGGTAATGTCCATACATGATAAATTTATCCTTTTCAACAATCAAATGCCCACATATATATATATTCTTCACATTTCATTTTTTAAGTTTATATTATTTATACATTTTATCATTTTTATGCTGTTCATTGATCTTTTCTACATTGATCACCCTGCAGTCATCTTGCAACAGTATACATATCATTTTTCTGTAATATCCTTATTTAACCAAATGTACCGCTAATTCTTCATGTGTATTTAAACCTTCCGGGTTTCTAGTTTGTAAGTCGATGATGTAGCGGGACTCCAGTCTACGCAACATCATCAGTCTATCTCCTCCCCTCCGAAACGCGCCTGGTCGCTGTGGGTCTTGAAATAAATCTTTGAACCCGCTCCTGAGAGTGCTTTCTCTTTTCTTGAAAACACAAGGCAAGTCAGAACTTTGATTTACTGCGGGAGACACCACCCGTGAAGTAGGTGCGAGTCGAGGTAGCTACATATATATATAAAAAAATTCAAAACAAAGGTTAAAGTGCTAAGGTTAAAAAAAATATATATTTATTATGTATATTTACCATCACTTTCCAAACAAAAGCAGTCAATGCTGTGTCTGTGCGCAAAATTAATTTAATGCCAGCTGAAAATGCTAAATGCAAAACAACAGTTGATGGACAGAATGCAGAACAATGTCATACATTCACCCCAATACAGAGATCTGGGCCTAAATCCATCGTTTTTTTGCACTCCACACCACCCCAGTTCAGACATGGCCATATGCAAATCCGCCTTGACCCTGTGCCTCATGGAAACAGTCCAGCCCGAACTGCAAAGCCATGTCTTTCCTGGACCGGAATCAAGCATCCTAGGACCGGTTTCTGTCTATAAGCCGTCTTCAGCCAGGATAGCTTGACTCCAGTGGTGTGGAGAGCTTGGGACTCACGTCTGAGCATACCCATCCCACTCGGGGTGACAAATGCAAAACAACAGCTGATGGACAGAATGCAGAACAATGTCATACATTCACCCCAGTACAGAGATCTGGGCCTAAATCCATCGTTTTTTTGCACTCCACACCACCCCAGTTCAGACATAGCCATATGCAAATCAGCCTTGACCCTGTGCCTCATGGGAACAATCCAGCCCAAACTGCCAAGCCATGTCTTTCCTGGACCGGAATCAAGCATCCTAGGACCGGTTTCTGGCTATCAGCCATCTTCAGCCAGGATAACTTGACTCCAGTGGTGTGGAGAGCATGGGACTCACGTCTGAGCATACCCATCCCACTTGGGGTGACAAATGCAAAACAACAGTTGATGGACAGAATACAGAACACTGTCATACATTCACCCCAGTACAGAGATCTGGGCCTAAATCCATCATTTTTTGGCACTCCACACCACCCCAGTTCAGACATGGCCATATGCAAATCAGCCTTGACCCTGTTCCTCATGGGAACAGTCCAGCACGAACTGCCAAGCCATGTCTTTCCTGGACCGGAATCAAGCATCCTAGGACCAGTTTCTGGCTATAAGCCGTCTTCAGCCAGGATAGCTTGACTCCAGTGGTGTGGAGAGCTTGGGACTCACGTCTGAGCATACCCATCCCACTCGGGGTGACAAATGCAAAACAACAGTTGATGGACAGAATGCAGAACAATGTCATACATTCACCCCAGTACAGAGATCCGGGCCTAAATCCATCGTTTTTTTGCACTCCACACCACCCCAGTTCAGACATGGCCATATGCAAATCAGCCTTAGCCCTGTGACTCATGGGAACAGTCCAGCCCGAACTGCCAAGCCATGTCTTTCCTGGACCGGAATCATGCATCCTAGGACCAGTTTCTGGCTCTCAGCCGTCTTCAGCCAGGATAGCTTGACTCCAGTGGTGTGGAGAGCATGGGACTCACGTCTGAGCATACCCATCCCACTCGGGGTGACAAATGCAAAACAACAGTTGATGGACAGGATGCAGAACAATGTCATACATTCACCCAAGTACAGAGATCTGGGCCTAAATCCATCGTTTTTTTGCACTCCACACCACCCCAGTTAAGACATGGCCATATGCAAATCAGCCTTAACCCTGTGCCTCATGAGAACAGTCCAGCCCGAACTGCCAAGCCATGTCTTTCCTGGACCGGAATCAAGCATCCTAGGACCGGTTTCTGGCTATCAGCCGCTTCAGCCAGGATAGCTTGACTCCAGTGGTGTGGAGAGCATGGGACTCACGTCTGAGCATACCCATCCCACTCGGGGTGACAAATGCAAAACAACAGTTGATGGACAGAATGCAGAACAATGTCATACATTCAACCCAGTACAGAGATCTGGGCCTAAATCCATCGTTTTTTTGCACTCCACACCACCCCAGTTCAGACATGGCCATATGCAAATGAGCCTTGACCCTGTGCCTCATGACTGTTTTACTTTGTAAACGACGCTGTCCGGCTGAGTGTAAGGGGTGGTCATCGTTAGAAATGATTGAGAAAACTTGAGTCTAGCTACATCATTAAGCTTAATACCAAGACCCCAGACGGCCTTAATATGGAAGATTTTCATACCCATTTATAGACTTCTCCCAACTCTCTGTTGTTTTTAACTTCACTTTATACACAAGCACTTTTTTAGACACAAATGTTTGACTGTAACAAATTTGTTGATAATGTGAAACCTGTTGTTGTATAGGCCTTAAAGTTAAATCTGAGTCATATGGATTGGCCCACTAGGGCTCAATTGCGGGTATTGCTTAACTGAACAACACATCAGTTAAATCAGCGGAAGATGTTAACTTATGCCCACTTGGGCAAAATTGTTAATTCTTGTACTGTAAAGAAGTTTGAATCCGCAATGGATTCGTGCTGTATGAAATAGTTACATGCTGCAATTTCAGACCACTGTGGCCAGAATCATAAGCTAGCGTGATGCTCAAAATATGATTATTATTTTAAATATAAAATGGTATTCAGGGTGGTATAAATTGCATACTGTTTTAATAGAAGCCGCCTTATGTAATTACAACATGAAGGAGGACTCACCATTATTGCCAAACTGCATTTTGGCAATTTTTTATGTTTTAACATCAAAAAGTACTAGTCTGTTGTCTTATTCGATTGTTGTAGTCCATCACGTGATTCGTTCACACTCACAGTAAAAAATTTACTGAAACTTTATTGAATTGCTAGTGAGCAACCCTGCAGGACAGGCGAAACGAGTCTAAAATTTTCAGCTGGCATTAAATTAATTTTGCGCACAGACACGGCGTCGACTGCTTTTGTTTGGAAAGTGATGGTGAATTAATTTGGACCGTGACTGGGAGGTCCATGGTGTTGGCGCGCCCTTTGGTTCGGAGGCAGCGGGCATTCCCAATCGCTTGTGGAGTATATATATGTATATGTATATTCACTGAAAAAACCATAGGTTATAGACCATATATAGTTAGGAATTAGCATTTAGAAAACCTTATTTTACTCACACAAAACCATTGAAATTCCATATATAGTTAGTTGCACTAACTATATATCGCGCACCCGCAATCCACTGCTGATGATGTCACATATTACATCATTCATGACATGGTCAGTGACATCACTGATGACATCACTGATGACATCTCAAATGACATCACTGATGACATCACTGATGACATCTCATTTGACATTACTGATCACATCACTGATGACATCATTCATGTGATGATACAATGAACCTCTTCAGACTCTAATATAACCTTAGATACACTCAGTGTAAACAGACACTCACAGACTGTCACTCATCCATGGAGTTACTCACACACCTAGTCAGTCTTGCAAAGAATCAATCACACCTCGATTTCCTCAACTATATAGTTATACACACCTTACTTATTGGAACATATAATAACACATATTTACTCTGTTATACAATCCCTGATACAAGTTCACAATAATCCATACAGCCACTCACACATTCACTGGCTCTTATGCACAGTTATTTATATATGTCAACTATCACATGTACTGTGTTTTACATATGTACTTACTTTGACATGTAGCACTGAGATATCCATTCACTCACCAATACACTCATGCACACAGTCAACCGCCCATACAGATGTTTCCACATGCACTTTTGAACCCATACATCTAGTGAATCAACTGCTCACACATCTATGCACAGAGTCATACACCTCCCAGACACCCACACACACACTCAGTCTCCCATACAAATACTTGGGCAACTAATCAATAACCCATATAGTTAGTCATATAGCTAATGATCAACACATGCATCAGATTACAAAACAACAGACACAATGATGCACAATTTAAAACAGTTTAGTCACTAACCCATGCACTCAGTGAGACACATTTAATCACTCACTTATACAGTCAGTCATGCACCTACTAAATCCTTCATCCAGACACTTATACATCCACTCATTCTTCAATATGTAAGACATATTTTAACTTTACAGAAGCATACAGTCACTGGATGTTGTCATCAGTGATGTCATCAGTGATGTCATTTGAGATGTCATCAGTGATGTCATCAGTGATGTCACTGACCATGTCATGAATGATGTAATATGTGACATCATCAGCAGTGGATTGCGGGTGCGCGATATATAGTTAGTGCAACTAACTATATATGGAATTTCAATGGTTTTGTGTGAGTAAAATAAGGTTTTCTAAATGCTAATTCCTAACTATATATGGTCTATAACCTATGGTTTTTTCAGTGAATTTTCAAGGTTTTGTAAATGCTAATTCCTAACTATATATGGTCTATAACCTATGGTTTTTTCTGTGAATTTCATTGGTTTTTTAACAGCTAATATCTGTAGCTGTAAAATGTATTCTTCTTTAAATCCAAAAATATATTTTATATGTTTATGAATAATTTTTTTTTAAAATATTTTTTTTTCTTCGTTCCCGCTTCGCGAATCGGGAAGCTTCCCGTTAGCTGACCTTGATGCCGCGAAATAGACCGCGAGCCGGTAAACGTTTCTTTACCGCAAGTGCCGCGTTAGAAAACAACATCGTGACGCCTCCCGTCCGCATGACGTTCCACGTTGTCGCGTGATACGTCATATGACGTGCTACGTTAGCGAACTGGTACGCGAAGCGAGTGCCAAAGCGCAGGTTTCTGGAAGCAAACCGGGAGGCCCTGCAAAGCGCTTAACGTAAACACAGCAAGTCATGTGACTTGGTAATAACACTTTTCATTGGTTCATTTCACTTTTGGTTTCCTAATGATGTAAGACTAGGTCATATAATCTAAAATGAACACTTTTGATTGGTTGAGAACTCTTGTTTTTCCCAAATGATGAAAATCCCTCCTTCTTTCCTCACTCTGACTTTCATCATTGTGAGAGACCCTTTGTGATCACTGAGCAATGGCTTCTTTAGTAGCTTCAGCTGGTGCTTCCCCACCACCTCCACCACATCCAAGGAAGAGTGGACCACCTGCTCAAGTTGTAATTCAACAAGAAGAAGAAGAAGAGGAACAGGAGGACGAGCACGAAGAGAGGCAGTTTTTGCCTGAGCAGCCCAAGACGTCTCACCGGAAAGAAAACTTCATTTGGCAATTTTTTAAAATTCCCAAAGGTCAGAAAAAAGTAAATGCAAGATACGTAACTTGCCTTATATGTCAAGATAGACTGTCCAGAGGGACCGACAAAAAATACAGTTTCGGAAACTACACAATGCATCGCCATATGACTAGGTGGCATCCTAACAACTACAGTGCTGCACAGTTTCGGAACGACCTAGATAATCTCCCTATTATGGCCAGAAGATCTGTTGTACCGGAAGTAACGGGACCAGAGGGCAGGGAGATGGTGCCAAATATACAAATGAGATTTGGTGAAGTAAAACACACCTGCGTATTTTGCGATGGATTCATTTCCTACGGAGAAAGAAGCATCACTCTGATCAACAGAGCTATTGACTATCATATGCAAGTTTGTCCGAAACGCCCAAAATAATAAATACTTCTTTTTTTTGTTTTGTTGCTCCTGTTGAGCCCTTTACAATGAATCGTTTTCATTGCCCCCTCCAAGAAAAACCCAAAAAAATATAAAACTGTTCCGAAAAATTCAAAAACAGTAAAAAAATGTTCAGAACTACCTCCCCGTTATTAAAAAATTGGTACAATATTTGGAACTGTGCCAACCTCTATTTCTCTTAGTTCGCTTCCTAGTTCGCTCGCTGGTACGCGAACTGGAAGCGAACCAAAAACAGTAAGTATAAGGGAAGGAAACACACACTTATGTTAAAAGAAAGACAGCTATAGGGGAGTAAACTAGAGATACTATTACCCATAATCCACTACTGATGATGTCACATATTACATCATTCATGACATGCTCAGTGACATCATCAGCAGAGGATTGCGGGTTTTTTGGCAACATGCCTTATCCACGGTTTAATAACGCTGCCTTTTGCTTTATATAAGTTTTCAAATTGTATGAAATATATACCAATAGGTCTTTATGAACCTTTAGGTAGTGCTTTTGTTCATGAGGTCTGGTCGCTTCCATACACATACAGATGTTTCAAAGATGATCACGAAGTTTATCTGAATGGAGAGGAATGCACTGAGACGCCAGATCATTCACTAATGTGTAGGCACATACAGTTACACGATTCATGCAACAAACACCGACCAAATATGGCTTGCGTGTTGCAAGGCACGCCAGTACCTGCTATCATCCCCACGTTCAAGTTGTTGGAAAATGGTAGTTATTTGATGCTCAATAATGAAGATTGTTCTGAGTTAATTAAAAGTATTCCTTTTATCGTAACAGTAAGTGAACAGGTTATTTGCTGCAGAAATGTTCTATTTCCTCCCACACATGAACATAGGGAGTTTTCAATCTGGCCACAAATACCAACCTTGGGACACGTTTCAACGGCATGACAAGAATAAGAGCTCTTTTGTCTCAGAGAGAGGTGGCCTTGAGTTCGGCCCGTGAAACTTTCGTACTTCACATAGCGAACACCCGTACACAGGTTTGCCTTTCAATTTCAGCAACATGTTTCCGACTATCTTTAACGCATCCTCCACAAAATCCCTGGCACACTTTTTTAAAGTTGTTACCAGTGGTCTCGTGACTTCATTTGAGAAAATCTTTGGAGTCATCCCTGCTCCCTTTCATTGTATTTTCTGCACTCTGGTTCGTGGATTGGCATTTTTACTTGCATTACCAGCGGACGCTCTTGTGCTTTTTTACATTTTTAAATATGGATGTCCCTCCTATGCAACCTCCGACCCTGCAGCTGCTGACACTGTTCCGCAATCGCATGCTAGAATATTATGGCACAATGCCGTTGGCGATATTAAGCACGGCATATGGATTATCTTTTCGGTTCTCCTACTTCACCTGTGTCCAGCCTGTATTTCACTGCCTGACCTGTGATTTCGATTGGGCCATTGATTTGTGTCTCTGCGGACCGGTTTCTCCTGACGTCGACTTTAATCAGCTGATGACTCCTATCATTACTCACGAGTTGATTTGTCCTGGCGAAAGGATTATGGCTGTGGCATTGATGCATGGACTACTTGGTCCCTGGAATTTACTG
The DNA here is from genome assembly GCF_964261635.1 of Lissotriton helveticus. Lineage (NCBI taxonomy): Eukaryota > Metazoa > Chordata > Amphibia > Caudata > Salamandridae > Lissotriton > Lissotriton helveticus. Next base: position 747,828,377 of record NC_136069.1, on the reverse strand, counting down.
GCGGCAGCACAGTCTTTCTTGGAACACAGCTTTCTTGAAAACCCACCGAGCTGTCCTCTGATGGTGATAGAGGATCCGGTGCTGGGAGAGCACGTATGTTCTTTTCCGCTTTTAAATTGGATGGCTGAACTGTTTTCGGATGAAGACGGTGACTTCCTATTGGAGGCTGTTGCAGCTTATTTTGCATACACAGTTATGTCATAGACCTTTTTCATGTTTGATATGCTGAGTACTAGCATTTCATTGACAATTCATTGACTTATTTGTCAAGTTTTTATTATTTACCTTGCCTATTGGCTTAAGACTCGATAAAGTACTTGGCTGTTTTATTTTTCTTTAGCATTGAATTTTCCTAGTTTTTAATGCTTTACCTTGCGGACCGTCCACATATAAACTTGCAATCTGCTCTCATGAGATGGCACTTCTATTATCTTATTCAGTTCGTTTCCGGATCATGAGGAGGTGTCATCTAGGTCCTGGATATCTTTACACCGTGTTAAGTTAGCATGGGCTCATTACCGGTTTAAACGCCATTTTTCCTTTTTTGCAACTTCTGCACACGACACTTAGTTGTTGCTTTAGCTTTCCACCTAGTAGTTCATCGTGGTTTACATGAGAATAATATGTTATTGGTCTACTATCTGCTTTACTTGTTAAACTATATCTGTACAGCGAGTGCTAAAGTTTCAAGAACAACACGATACAGAATTTTTATGAGGTCTGATCTCCACGACTTCATACTCATAACATAAGTGCAACTTCTGCCAATTCTGGGCATGAGGCGGGTTTTATATTGCTTTGCCGAACACACATACACAACAGTTGATGCGGTTCACATGAAGAGAGAGCTGGTGTATGCTGATGTGATTCCTTCAAATCTAAGACACTAAAGTATGGACACGCCCTAAACCAACACAAAGAGACCTTCTTAGCAAATAATATAATATGTGTATTAGGGAGGGTGAGATATAAGCAGCCGCGGGCCGTGGAGGGAGTTACGATGGGGCAGGGAGGCGGGGAGGGGGAGAAGCAGGGTGGAGCCCTCTCTACCTTGCCCCTCCCCCTCCCCGCCTCCCTGCCCCACCGTAACTCCCTCCACGGCCCGCGGCTGCTTATAAGTGTTGCTAACTCTTATTCATTTACAGCATGTTAACATACTATCACCATTCACTTTTTATGTACTAGTAACTATGCTGGTAATTTTGCTACTGATAATATGTGTACTTTTATTATCTAAGGTACTACGCCTGAGAAGACGGCATTAGTAAATAAACATTTCAAATACACATGTGTTCTTCTTAACTCCATGTTCTGGTTTCTAAGAAATATATAACGACCGACTGTTCATGAGTTCCACGTATCCTGAGGTACTATAAGTTCATATTCTGGATTGTCTAAACATTGAGAGTTTGTTATATCCAATGTGACACTGTACCTAGCTTACTAATGAGTTTTTGATTACTAACGTGAGTTTTGGGACACCCTAATTCGCCGAGGTTCCAATCCTCTGTCCACAGTTCTGTGTGAGAACAGAAACCCTGCGACAGGGGCACCCCCGACCCTTGCTGGAGCTTCATCACACTTGCGATACAACTCCAGCAATGCGCCACCTTTACGGCACAGATACATCACGCATCTGTGCTGTTTTTGCCCCATGATGCGCCGCATTGTAAATGCAGCACACCATAGGTGACGGAACAGCGGCACAGAATGACTAACACATCCCTGGTGATGCGCCAGTCATCATAAATCTATCCCTATGCTTCTTATCTTGTTAGAGATGAACCGCCATATGTATCATCAAAGTTATTTGCATTTCCTAAATAGCGAACTTTAAGGAATAAATAGCGATTCTTTACCATTCCTAGTTTGCGATGAGCTATTTGCTAATTAGCCGAATGTAGCCCAATGAAGCCCAATGTAGCCCAATGTAGCCCAAAGATGGCCGCCAGACACACAAAAAAACAAATGTAGCCCAAATATCAGCCAGATGTAGCCCAACTATAGCCCAGTGACAGAATGACCAATCAGCTTCGCAAACCTCCGTTACGCGAAGCGGAGCGCTGTTACAGATATATATCTTTTTTTGAACGTTAATTTCTCAAAATCCACTGGAGCACATATATTGAGACCTAGCAAAGGCACATCGGGCTACCAGTCCCTAATATTTTGCCAAGTTTCGTGCAAATCCATTCAGCCGTTCAATTATTATTTTTATTATTTTTTTTTGCCCCGCGGGGCCCTTTTAAAACCTCCACATCAAACCTAGGGGGTCAGCGAAGATCTACTATGCCCCCTTATAGTTATTTCCCCCTTTGTTTTGACCTCCTCTTGTCTCTCGATCCTACCGAGAGACAAGATGGCGGCCGCTACGGACTGTTTGGAATGTTGACAGACGCCGGAGAACCAATCAGCTTCGCTTCACAAAGCTCCGTTGCGCGAAAAGTCCGCGAACCAGAGCGCTAACCGGTCCGCTGTTACAGATATATATCTTTTTTTAAACGTTAATTTCTCAAAATCCACTGGAGCACATATATTGAGACCTACAAAAGGCACATCGGGCTACCAGTCCCTACAATTTTGCCAAGTTTCGTGCAAATCCATTCAGCCGTTCGGGCTAAAAGTGAGGCCAACCGCCCTATGGAAAACTCAATGTTAAAAACACGTTTTGGGACCCCCCTTTTTTCTCGGCCCCCACTGGACGAACCCCCCCCAAATTTTCAAGGGCTGCTCAGAAACAAAATGTGCCATTTTCCTGAAAATTTCAGCCAATTCCGTCCACAAACGCCAAAGTTATTAGACATAGAATTTTCAAAAAACCCATAGAGAAAAAATCCTAACTATATATACCTACTGGCGACCGCCAGTAGGTAATATGTATATATATATATATATATATATATGTACACACACATGTATCAGCAAAATAGCAACCTAGCACCAGTCTGTCCTGAGTTTTTATACACTTCAGTAAGCATTTTAATCAGTTTCTACGCTGTCACTCACTTTGTTTAATTAACACGCCCTCTCTTGGTTCCCATAATATTACAAGTTCTTCCCTTCGGTTATTTCATTATATACCCTTTCCAGTGTGTCTTATGTAGGATCTCCCACCCAGCCAAGCACACCGTGCTCTGCTTTTATCTTCCAATGTATTTTCTGTGAAATAATTGCTATAATACAAACAAGCAAATACACTCTTGTTCTGGCAGGTTCCAACCACCGCCCTCAATAAATTCAATTCCATCGCTAGGACTACGCCTTTCGTCTTCAGGCTTGGAATTCCCCCTAGAATTCCGGGTAGTATGTTTAATAGCGCTCACTTGTTCAGAAGAAAGGGCAGAAACGTGCCCACGTTTTATGGCAATAGCATGTGTGGCACACATGCCGTTTTGACACGCACCGTCCTGGAATGTTAATGCTCTGCAGCTTATGCTGAATGTTCCTCGGCATTTTAAATGATGATACCAAGTCAGAAAATGCTCTTTTGTTATTACTTTGTGAAATCTATTTGTGACTCCTTCAATCAGTTCATGGAATCCTGGCTCTCTCCCCAGCTGGCGCCATCTTTATAGTTCACAGTGTTCTCATGCAAAATTCTATTTCTTAACAAAGCGTCTTTGAATAGACGCATTTATGAAACAAAACTAAAGCGGCCGGATCAGGCATCCGTAAGCCGTCATGTTTCTGCAAGCTAAACTAAGGGTGCCCCATTCAATGTAACGTTCTTCGATCATCAAAGGAGCTTTATTTACTTCCATAAATTCTGCTCCTTTCAGGAAAAAAAGCACTTTAGATATAGCTGTGTCTTCACAGAGGTAATTACTTAAATAACTTAACGTTTTCCAGGAATTGTTGGTACAGTTGTTCGCTGATCAGTAATATTTTAGGTCTGGCGTCAGCCAAGACCCAGAGGGGCATATTACCAACCAATAGAGATAATTTTTGTCTCTAACTTGTTTAGAGACAAAAATTATCGCCGCAAATCGGCGATTTTTATCGCAGATAAACCTTGCTATTAGCAAGGTTTATCGCAAATGCGATAAAAAACGGCCGCAATGCATGAATATCGCTGAAAAGTCAGCGATATTCATGCATTATCGAGCAAATGCTCTTAGCCATGTTATCCACCTCCCATTGGATAACATGGCTAAGAACTGCTCCTGGGCAAGTGTTAGCTTTTGGAGATATTCGCGCTGAGCGCGAATATCTCCAAAAGTTGGTAATAGGAGATAGCGATGTTAGCGACTGTTTTCAGTCGCTAACATCTTGGCACGCCCACTTTGCATGTCATTAGTGATAAATATCACTGACATGCAAAGCGGGGCCCAAGATGGTCACTATCTCCTATTAGCTGTCGCTAACTGGTGTTAGCGACAGCTTGGTAATAGGGAGATAATTTTATCTCCGCTTTCTTGGCTTTCAAAGCCAAAAAAGCGGAGATAAAGCCCCTTGATAATATGCCTCAGTGATTTTACTCAAATTATACTTAAAATATAGGGGCATATTATCAAGGACGGGCGATCCATTATCGCCGCTTTTATCGGCAGGAAACTGCCGATAAAGTGGCGATAATGGGCTTGATAATATGCTCTATGAATTCCTATCGAAGCCCATGTTAGATGTGAAGACATCTAACATGGGCTTCGATAGGAATTCATAAAGCATATTATCAAGCCCATTATCGCCGCTTTATCGGCAGTTTCCTGCCGATAAAAGCGGCGATAATGGATCGCCCGTCCTTGATAATATGCCCCCTAGATTTTTATAGGTAGTTAGTCAGACCTTTTCATCCATTTTTCTCCTGCCCACTACAGCAAACAGCATAGGGGAATGGGTTAGCCCACAAACCACTGCCTAATTTCACTGTGAGTCACTACATTCTGCTCTTTTACAGGTAGTAGATCTGCACATAAAGCAGTTCCAAAGTAGTTCCCTTCAGTGGCAATGTGTGCTATTTGAGGCCAACATTTTTATTTTGCCTTTAGCCAATGTATTCTTTTGTATTAGCGAGGATCGGGCAGTTCTCTCAACAATAAAGTATTTAAAAAACCATGACAAAACTAAACAAGCACGGCTAGTACCAAATAACTGAAAGCCAAAGCCCGACTTATTGGCTATGCTAATGCTTGTTTTTATTTTTGAAGAACAGCGCACACTAAATAAGATCAAAGTCAGAACAGAGGGCCAAGTCGGCCTTAAAAGCAAACAGATTGGGCCTCTTTATGAGGTGCCCGGAAGTGAGGATGTTGATTCCACGATAACTGAGTTAACGGCACCTGCAGTTTATGGACCTCATAATTCCAGATGGGGTTGGTAACTTGTTTGACAGTTCCTGGGTCATTGCGGGTCCCCCCTAATGAGGGCTATGTTGGTGGCTGATTTTTTTTGTACATTGAATGTGAAGGAACATCATATTAGACATTTTATTATATATCTTAAATGAGAGCCTTACTCAAGATGGCACAAGGAGCCACTATCTGTCAGTAGTGGCCAGTGGTGGGAGTGCTGTGGGGTGGGGAGGAGCAGGGTGGGGGGTAGTAAACTACGGCATACGGCCGAACAGAGGTAAGTAAACAAAAAAATAAATAAAATTAATTTAATTGCGCGCACTGTATTGCCAAATGCGATGCAGGGTGCACAACAAAATTCGTTTTATTTATTTATTTGTTTGCTTACCTCCGTTGGACCGTATTCCAACCGTTGGGCCTACCCCCCACCCTGCTCCACCCTGCCCCATCGCCCCGCAGCACTCCCACCACCGGCCTCTCCCATCTCCCAAATTTGCTAAACAGAGTGGTACAGCCTGGAAATGAAACCTGGATGGGGAACCTTGCTGCAGACTTGTATCCACCTACAACTCAGTGTTAAAATATATGACAATGAATTTTCATATAAAAAAGCGCCAGTTCGTTGTTACATGCTACAGCGCATTTAAGTAACAGGTGTACACCCACTTCTTGTAAAGCAATACAACCTTGTGCACTCCTACATCATACCGGCCAACTCCCATTGTGCCCTTGTGAATCATACAATATTTACATTCTTTGGACGGTCACCTGATGAAGAATCAATATCACACAGTTAACAGAAGATTTCCTGGAAATCTGGACAAAAAGTAGATTCTCAGCTTGTGTGTGGAGGCTTGTTCCCGTGAAACTTAGTTGGGTTTTTGCAGCCTTTAAAGGACATGGGAGGCAGCTTCAGAAGCCATTCTGTAATGTGAAGAGAGTAGGAGAGGCTGCTCAGGCAGTGGTTCGGGCCCTGTACAAAGTACTCGAGATTACGCCATTATGCCATACTGCATAATTGAGACCAAATTTGGGTGAATGTTTTTCCAGCGAGGCTCCAGAAATGGAAGAGGGCAAGCGAGATTTTAACATCCCCAAGCATGATTCTCCATTGCGGCAGTCGCGAGCAGTCATGATCAGAGGGCTAATTCTTGAGTAGATTTGCTGCCACTCAAGTAGAATTTCTACTTCAGCAGCAGCAACATCTACTTGAATGGTCTTGGGCTCTTGTGCGTGGTACAGTTTGCACTTATTTTTTAGCGCTGCATGCCCTATCGGTTCTAAATTGCAGTGCGAGCAGTACAATGTCCATATTTTTCACCCCTGGAATCTTGAGTCAGTTTTATATAACTCCACGGAATTCTGCTGAGTCAAATTCTTCGAATTCCGCCCACCTCTAGTCAGAATATGCACTCCACTACGAGCCCTGCATATGACGGTTTATGTTAATCTTTTTATTTGTTAAGGTTGACTATTACGCAAAGGGTTCTTGACACTGTCACTGAGAAGATGTTGGTCTGAGGAGACAGGTTGAATAGAGCCATAATTACAGTTTCTGAGGAAAGATTGGCAGAAGTGTGTGCCTCTCCGATCTAGATATCTCTATGATCAAGGTATGATACGTTTCTCACCTTTATGGGCATTTTCATGTAAATTCATTCAAACACTCAAGATGAAGTTAAGATATGACAAACACATGCTTAGGGGATAACCTGCAATATTACAGAATGTGGCATGTCTGTAGTCGTACAGAGTATTCCTTTCCAGTGACATATGTACTTACATGTGGTCATGGGTCTACCTGCGAATACTGAGCATGACAATTATAAGATGGGCTACTAAACCCCCAGATTCAACCCTGAATCTCTCTTTAATACCCCTACAATTCCAACATTTGTAATGTTATTGCTGGTACTCTCTTGCATGCCACACGTAGATCCACAAAGCCATGCCACGACCCATTCCATTTGCTCATGTGTGCAACTCTGGAAGGTTCACACCTCATCATGTCTGGCTCATGTCGCTTAAGCAATATGTTACCAATGTGAAGCAATGCTTTGGTGTGTATATATTGGGATCCATATCTGAAAGCACAGTAAGCATTGCCATTCTAGAGTATGTTCTTTCTACTGGCCAGCCCAGGACAACCGAGAGTGCCCGGACAATGCGAGACCAGAATGGGTAAAGCTGCAGGCATTGCCACCCACTATGAAGAAAATCTCCTTCTAATTCACCACCCTTTAAGCACAACATGAAGGCATCTTGCAGGATGTGCCATAGATATTTTTTTCACAAATCAAACATATTTGATAAAAACACTTCAGTTGGACTAGCCTCAGTTGTTTGGCAATCATAACTGTTTGCACGAACATAAGGGAGCTCACCCAATCTTTATCTGCTAGTGAGGCCAAGTCAGCCTCGTAGAACCTCTGGAGATCCGGGAAGGATTTCAGGGTACTTATTAGTAGGGGGCGATATAGTGGTGAGATTGTATGCTTGCCAAATTCCCCCATAAACAGTAGAGGGTTGTAATCTGGAATTTCCAGTAGACTGTTCAGGTAGGGGGATAAAGCATGATAAGTACCATAAGTTGTTAGTACCAATGGAACCAGTGTTTGTAGAAACCAAAGACCTCTGGGAGGTCTGTAAAGGTGAGGGGATCATTATTACTATAGGAGCCTACATTTCCCAGATTAGAAATATTAATTGTGTGCCAATCCCAAAAGCCTTGCAAAGCGGATACGTAAACTAGTGCTCTGCCCATCGACAATGACGTTCCTCTCGTTTGTCTGCCCCTCCAATATTTAGCCCCCAAGGGCTCATGCTAAAGCCAAAATACTGTGGATACTATCAGCAGTAGATCAATGAGGACAAATAGGAAATATATTGAGTGAGGTCCTTCCATCACCCATCCCTCTGCAGCGAAGGCAGATTCCAATGGAGAAGGCAAGGCAAGTGTAAGGCAAGATAGACTTCTATTAAATAGGGACTTGAAGAACATATGCATCAAGGTGCTAGGGGCACCAATGTTCCACAGAAGACTCTTTAGGAGGGCATTGAGTCATTGGAAGGCATTTTGTATAATCTGTTATTGATAATTCTGCAGTTTGTATAACTTTTATATGGGATACTAATTTCATGATGATCATTCATCCCATCAGAGAGAATGAAATGGCAACAAGAAAGCTAGACTGACTTCAGTCGTATGGGAAGGGGACTACATTGCCCTGTAAGCATCAGATTTACTTTGAAACACTTAGATGCCAGGTAGGTATTCCATCATTGGTGCTTTGTAAGTTTGAGGCCCATCCTGTATCCATGGCCCCTTTACACATTGAGTAGACAGCATATTTGGAACAATTCATTTTGAAGCCAGAGAACTCTACAAAGATATTCAGAATTTGTAATGCCCTAGGGCCTCACAGAGAGGGAGACTGAAGGTAGATGAAGAGATCATCCACACAAAGCTTCCACCCTGGCAAGCCATTCAAACACTTGTTGCTTCTCATCTACCCAAGTCAATGTGCCAGCTTTCTAATACCAAAGCAAATAGGATAGAGGACAATGGAAATTCAAGTTGAAGCGCCCTGACAATTTCCTATTAACATACACCCTAGCACCATGAGCTGAAAAAAACAAGGGAACAAGGTTTATTTTTCCTAATTCATAACCAACATCCTTGTGCCTCCCCAGCAGAAGCTCCATTAGGGATGGGCCAGAGAGACCCCGGACCAGGATATGCACATTGCACACAGAGTGTAATTCAGGTAGGGGCACTTCCACTCAAATAAGGCACAGGTTTTTGGGGAATGCTCTACAATGAAATATCCACATCAGCTCCTGAAAGCCTATTGCATCAACTCTCTTAGCACCTTTCTTTGGGTGAACTCCTTTTGTAAAAGACAGGTGGGGGAGGTTCCTGTGGAAGATGGGGTCCTCTATTCAGGTCCTTCGATTCTGCCATCCATTCCCAGCCAGCTTCTGGACCTTTGACTCAGCAATTCATTCCTAGTCAGCTTCCGGAGTGTTAAATAGGTTTTGAACAAGATCTTGAGCAATATGCAGTTAAGATTCATTGTTCTCAGCTACTGTTTATTGCCCTCAAAGGTCTTTGCTGCTGTACCATTCTAGTAGAGTCCAGAAAGAAGAGAATATGTGTAGATTCAACCATTACTGGACCTGTGCCCTGCGTTGCTTGAAGGATGGAGTTGTGGTTGTGTTATAGTTCAGTATCCGTGTGATGAGAAGACCCAACAGGTCCTCTGAGTTGGACGTCTCAGCACCAGAGTCTGATGAGTTCTTTTGATGATTATGATGAAGAAGGATGAAAGTTATGCTTCAGGGACCTCTGCCCTGAGCCACCTGTCTCAAATCTGTACAGGTTGAGTGTCGTCCCCATCCTCTGGGAAGCATTTGAAGCAGATTATATTCTGGCTCTCCCTCACCTTTGTATTTCCACCTTTTCAGATAGTATTTTGGGGGGACCTCCAGTCGTTCACCGTTGAGTTGAACCAACTCAATGTGACTTCAAGGATGGGCTTTGTCCCCTCAGCCTCAATGTCCCATACCATAGTTTTCTTCAGATCATGATGCAGCAGGCTCACATCCACACCTACTTCCATTATTTTGGGATAAGGACTAAGCCGATCTCATCAATAGCTTGAAGGATCACAGCTGTGCCTGAGTGCTGTGAAGAGCCAGATCGGTTCACACAGATCTCCTACCCATCTGGGTTTATCTTTGGCCATTCAAGTTGAAATGTGAGCATAGAAGAAGGGGGTGATACCCATAGGAGAGCACAAGGAGAAGTTAGCAGCAGGGTGGGACAGGCCGAACAGGATCCCAGTTAGCAGAGGAGTCCAGGAGACAGCTCTTTTTCTCAGCATCCTTCATGCTGACGCTAGTAAGAGAAAGCCCCTATTACCCTGTCTCAAGACCAGTAAGAGGCAGAGAAGATCAATAGTAAGTCGCACATCACCCTCTCAGGCTTCCTCTAGGTAGGCTGCCATTTTAGTGAAGGGTATCTGAAGCAAGCTGGAGGACACTCCACCCTTTTCCACTGAAGTGGGGGTGGTTGCAATCAAGGGACCCGCAGCTGTCCTCATCACACTTTCTTCCTCCTCACAGTGTCTTCCATCTCTAACAATTCCCTGGGCATTCCCTGGGCACCAGGCTCCCTCATCTCTATGTCAGGGATCTCATCCCCCCAAATGGAAGCCTCTTGCGCAGATGTCAGGTGTGATGTTGCAGAGGGTAATCAATTTCTGGTGGGGAGGGGAACAAAGAAGCACCTGATCACCTCCAAACTCAAGACTGTAGGTCTGTGAACAGATAATGTGCACTTACCTGACACCAGTCCTGGTTCCTAAATGCTACTTTGGGGACCTTCATCCTCCCTAGGCCCCGGCGTGGCATGCCTCCTCTGCATGCAGGGCTTCCCTGACGCTTTGCATGCCCACAAACCAGGCCTTGCTATGTCTCCCAAGTGCCCCCAAGATCTGATCCTCTGGACCCTGCATCTAAAACCTTGGAGTCCATGAGTGGCCATCAGGAAGGGCAGAAGACCTCGTGTTCTATGGTGCTACGTCATTTGCAGTGGTAGGCCTCACTCAGTCTCCTCCTCTCTTTCCCAACTGAGATGTTTTACAAAGAAGGTTTGTGGGAAGCAGATGAGGATGAATTTTATTGCCATCATTTTTCATTAAGATGATGCCTGATTATGTAGGGCCTTCTGGAAGTCTCTGAACCTTGCGTGTGCCACTGTGACTTGCTAGGCCACCCTTTCAAGTATCTCAACTGTAGAAGATGCAGCTATCAATAGTCAGAGTTGGGGGTAGATTTAGAGCTATAACCAAATTTCCTGAGGAGGACCACAGCCTTCTAGAGGGCAAATTGGCCTGTATTTAAATTTTCATAAAAGGGGTACTTTGGTTGTGCAAATTTTTATGAACTAACCATAGGATCTTAATACAAATGCACTCCTTTCCTAGAAGCCAGTGACTTCATAGTAATAGTACTGAGCCTGACGCCATATGCAGCCACGTTCTAGAAACTTATTAATTACCCAATCAACAGGCAAAAAATTCACATTGAATTCTGTTTGCAATAATATAGTCTGTATATAACCAACACAATGGTGGTCTCATTCTTCTGGGTGAAAGAAATAGCTGTTTTAAACTTTTGAGGTGAAAACTTAGCTTTGATTGCGGTGGTCAGCACACATGCTATGAGGAAATAGAGAGGAGAACACAAATAATTCTCCTTATTATGCCAGCCTCTAGAAGGAGCTGGATATTGGCACAAATTCCAGGTGGGAATGGAACATCCATGCACCACCCATACAACACCTCCTTGATGCAAAGTAATGCAAGGCAGCACAATGTGCTGTATTGCATTACTTTTTTGACAAGCAGTGCAAATTGCCATTTGTATTTTTTTGTAGATACCAAAAAGCCTTTTACGTTTGGGTCTACGTTTAAAAAGTAATGCAAACCTGATGGAAAACCTGTGTAAATCTAGGCCTCCATTTATAGCCTCCGATTTCAAATTCCTTCACATATACAGAGCGTTTTAAAATGTTCAATTTTATACTTAACATTTTATGCATATATACTTCATCTATCTATTAATAGTATATCATTTTCGAAACAGGAAGGAACTCTTTGATAAGGTGTCACAGATCCCCAGGGATTGCGGACCACAGGTTAAGTACCGATGGCATAGATGAAGCAGTGTCCAAATAAGCAATTAATGCAAATAATTAAAAATAGCTTTTAAGTGTGACTTGTGGCACTTCAGCGATAATTGCAATACATTTATCTTTCTATATCGGGGTTAAACTGATACCTATATTATTTTCCTAACAACAGTAGTACCCAATCGGAGGGGCATAGTTAAGGTATTCCTTGGCAGTTTCAAGACCTGGGGCCAGATGCAGATAATCAGCATTTACCGATTCTAAAATACCGAATTATACCGATTTGGTATTTTAGAATCGGTAAATGCTATGTAGGTATCCAATCGGTAAATTTTACAGAATCTGTAAAATTCGGTAAATACCAAATCGGTTATTACCGATTCGGTATTCCCCATTCATTCCTATGGGCCATAAGGCCCATCGGAATGAATTGGAATTACCGAATCGGTAAATACCGATTCGGTAAAAGGGGGGTAACATTGAAGGGTGGCAGGGTGTCACTTTGACACCCTGTTGCACCCCTGAATTGTGTATGGGGGCACATGTGGCACACATACATGCCCTAACACATGGCACTGTTATTATTTGCATAATTTTGCATTTTTTAGGGTTTTCGAAATTTACCACCAACTTGTAGTTGGTGGTAAATAACGAATCCTAAAATGGGAAAATCACTAATTTGAGTGCTCCACACATATCCGGATTCGGCAATTTACCGAATCGGTATTTAAGAATTCGGTAATTTACTGTTTCCTTAAATTACCGAATCCTTAATTTAGGCCCCTACATATGCAAAGCCTAATTCCGGTCGGTAATGGCCAAAATTCGGTAATTTCGTCCATTACCGACCGGAATTAGGCTTCCTACATTTGGCCCCTGGTCTTCATTTCTCAAGAAAGTTTTTTCTAAGTTTTGTTCCATTGGAGCTAGAAGCATAATTTCTTCAGCAAAATGCAGATTATGTGACAGATGTACTGATTTATGCGTCACATGTACTGTCAGACCCGGCCTGCTGAGCACCTGGCCACTCAGGGGTTACTGCGCTCCAACCGCATCAACTGGAGTGTTCCCCGCTGGTGTCCTGGAGCCTCAGTACTAGTGGACCCAAAACTGGATATCCAAGTACTCCTCTTCAGCACTAGATTCTCTCAGGGTTACGTGACAGGGCAGTCCAAGGCTTACTGAAGGGGGTGAGGTGGGGTAAGACATTCAGAATACAGTGCACACCCTACTGCCAGTGGATAAAATCAATGTCTAGTCAGTGCTTTAATTTTTATAAAAGAAAAGTACTTTAATACACACAAGAGAATTATACTACACATAAAACTAGGATAAACAGTGAAAAACAGGTGTTTTCGGGCCAGACTTCTGAAGTCAAACCGGATTTTAGCGCCTTGCCGCTAAGCACCATAAAAACACAGTTAACATGTAGACCCACAATTAGCATTGCATCTTACAGACCATGTTGCACAGGGTTACTCTGATTCGCTAGAGCCATGATACAAATCCTTGTATTGAAGTAATAGAGTTTCAGCATTTGATGTGAAGTCATATGTCCTTGATCAACCCTTAACCACCAATCAAAGCCACAGAAGTGCCCTTCCATCCTGACCGAGGACACTGCTCTAATGGTGTCAGGGATCTAATCACAGGTGCCTGATGTCTTGGCACAGTTTATTGGAGTCCCACTTGTCCAGTAGCCAATGGATAGCTATAGGAGGGTAATGGCTGCTCAGAGTGCCAGTACACCCTGATACCCCCAGATATCCCAAAATTAAAGGTGGGGGTCCTGTTCCACCGGACTCTATTCGCCAGCTACGGCTTGTAATTGGAAATACCACACATATTCCAACAGTGCAGGAGAGAGGTCTGGGCACTGCGATCTCACCTTCAAGGACTGAGATCAAGCTTCCCCATCTCCCTCTTTCCTAGTTGATGTGCAGTAAGCTTCCTTTCCTTATCTTGAGCAGCTGTCTGCAATTTCCTTGTTCAAAATGCCAGCTCCACAAGCCTCACTGGAACAGCTGGTTCTCTTACTGATACTGATGATACCCTTGTTCCTCATCAAACTGACACATTCCTTTGCAGCTTAATCCATCAGTCATAGAGAAAACTTCCTCATGTTAAACCCATCCATTGGTGTGCAGAGACGTAGCAAGTAAGCTTATTATCTTGCCTTAACACCGCAGGCCGCAAATGACTTCTTCAGAATCGAAGACCAGTCTTGAACAGCAACTGACTGCTAAGATTGATGGTCTGATCCAATCAGAGGGTATGCCACTTTTGAATCCTTGGTGCCACTCCAATCACAAGGCACATTTATGGCGTGCTCACTGTGTGACCAAAGCATGCAATGGATGACCTCCTGTCTTCCCTCGTACCAACACAGTCTATTCCCAAGAGAGGAATTTTAACAGCCATTGCTGCTGCAGGTAAGAGAGGTGGGGTCCATTTTGGGGGGATTTCGAGAGAAATAAAAAAATTAATTTTCCCTTTTGGTCGTCTTTCGGAATTCCCCACCGCCTCACCTCTCTTACCTGCAGCGGGCGCGGTTGAATTTTAATTAACTCCAGACCAGGAGGCACTGACCAGGAGGGAGGGTCATCTTAGCAGAGTTAGTACAGTTAAACCCAGATAAGAGCTGTCTACTTCAGCCCATCAGGCCTCTCCAAAGAATTTGGAGGGGCACGCAGGAACTGGAATTCTCAGCAGAACAACTCTCATTACACACAATGCTTCAATTCACCATCCTTCCTCAGTACATGGGGCATGAGCATCCTTCCGGAGCCCCCTCAGAACTATCCCCGCATCACATCTTCCATAGAGCAGCCTTCTCCATCGCCCCCAAGCTTCGCTGCACCATCAACTGCTCCATTTAGACCAGCATCTTCAATGATGACTGGAAACATGCCAAGATCAACCCCCTGCTGAAGAAGCCATCTGCCGACTCGACAGACCTCAAAAACTTCAGACCCAGCTCCCCTTCCCAGCCAAGGTAATTGAAGAGCCCATCAACAGCCAACTCTCCAAGGTCATCGAAGCGAACCACATGAAGGATACAACCCAATCCGATTTCTGAAGCAACCACAGCACCGAGACCGCACACTTCTCGCAGCCACCGACAACATTCGCTCCCTCCTTGACAAGGCTGAAATCACAGCCCTTATCCTTCTGGATCTCTTGGCCGTCTTCGACAGAGTCTCTCACCGCACTCTAATTATGAGACTCCATGACACCGGCATCTGGGACAAGGCCCTGGACTGGATCCACTCCTTTCTCACTGGTCAAATACAGTGAGTCAGCCACCTCCATCGCCCTGAGCGTTGCCGCACCAACAACTGCTCCATCAAGACTGCCATCTTCACCAACGACTGGAAACATGCCAAGATCAACACCCTGCTGAAGAAGCCATCCGCAGACCCGAGAGACCTCAAAACCTTCAGACCTCGCTCCTCTTCCCAGCTAAGGTCATCGAGGAGGCCATCAACACTCCTCTCTCCAAGTTCATCGAAGTGAACCACATACTGGACACATCCCAATCAGACTTCCGAAGCAACCACAGCACCGAGACCGCACTCCTCGCTGCCACCGATGACATCTGCTCCCTCCTCGACCGGGGCCAAACCATAGCCCTTATCCTTCTGGACCTTTAGGCTACCTTCAGCCCTGTTTCTCACCGCACCCTAATCACAAGTCTCCATGACACCGGCATCCTGGACAAGGCCCTGGACTGGTTCCACTCCTTCCTCACTGGTCGAACACAGTAAGTCAGACTACCTCCATTCCTTTCAGAACCCACAGAGATCAGCTGCGGAGTGCTTCAGGGATCCTCCCTAAGCCCCACCCTCTTCAACGTCTACATGGCCCCACTCACAACCATCATCAGGAACCATGGACTCAACATCGTCTCCTATGCTGATGATACCCAGCTGATCCTCTCCCTCCACAACGAACCCACAAACGCCAGAAAGAACTTCCACAGCGGGATGAAGGCCATTGCCACCTGGATGAAAGACAGTTGCCTCAAACTCAACTTGGACAAGACCGAAGTCCTCCTCTTTGGTCCCACCCCCTCAGCTTGGGACGACTCCTGGTGGCCTGCCGCATTGGGAGCCCTCCCACTCCCACGGACCATGCACAAAACCTCTGTATCATACTGGACTCCTTGCTCACGCTGAACAGCCAGATCAACGCCGTATCCTCATCATGCTTCCACATGCCCTGCCTGCTTCAAAAGACATTCAGATGGATCTCCACTGAATCCAGAAAGACGGTCACTTGGTCAGTCATCAGCAGCAGACTTGACTACGGCAATGCACTCTATGTCGGCGTCACCCAAAAACTCCTCAAGAAACTTCAGAACATTCAAAATGCTGCAGCCAGCTGGTCCGCAACATTCCCTGCCACAGCCACATCACCGAACATCTTCAAGAATTCCACTGACTCCCAGTCAACAAAAGAATCACTTTCAAGCTCCTCCCAGATGCCTACAAAGCCCTTCACTGAGCAGGACCAGCATATCTGAACCACTACTTCTCATTCCACGTACCCACCAGACACCTCCCCTCCACCCAACTGGCCCTGGCCACTGTACCATGAATCTACAAGTCTAGAACCGGAGGAAGTTCCTTCTCCTACCTCGCTGCAAAGTCCTGGAACACCCTGCCTCTCCACCTCCGCTAATTCCCATTGCTGTCCCAATTCAGGACAGATCTCAAGACCTGGCTCTTAGACTGAACCCCAGCGCCCAGATGGATCAGCACCCCCCCCCCCCCCCCTCCCAGTGCGTTGAGACCCTCAGAGGTGAGTAGACGCGCTTTACAAACCCCTGATTGCTTGATTGAGTACACCCACTGGCTCTCCAGCACATGACAGGTAGACAAAGGCAACAGGACCACAAGCAAGGGGGAGACTGCACAGACTTGATCAGGAGAGTGGCTAGTAACTCATCTCTGTTGACTAGATTTTTGCTGCCACCACTGTCAGTCTACCACAGCCTGGGTAGAGAGGGCAGTAGCCACTCTCTGGGAAATAGGGGTGCACTAGGCATGCCCACTCGACCTCGGAGCCAAGCTCTAGGGTCTCAATTCATGTAAAAATGGAGACCCTCAGTGGACATGTCTGATTGTAATGCTCACTGAGATAGGGATCTAGAAACCATACAGTAACTTTTAAGTGACTTCCCTGGGGACCAGAAAAGGCAGGGAAAGCACTGTCTCCAGATACATGCAGAAGACTTCCTGTCCCAACTTGTACTAATTCCAGAATAATGTAACATTTTCTGTGGTTATAGAATTGCAAGTTTCTAGTGGCCCTGTTTGTACCGTCATGGAAATTTACAAGGAATTCAGCAATTATTGTTACATGCAGTAGGGTGTTCATTAAGCCATTAACACCTAATTAGGATTTTCTTTCTTTTTTTAACTCAGGTATGGGTTACTGTTGTTCTATGTTTTAGATGTAGTTTTACTCAATAGATCCTAGATTCTGTATTTTGTGTGGGTTGATCTTAGTGTGTTTTGAGCTTTGCTTCGCTTTATTTAAGCAGTGGTCATATGTCGGTATTTCCTTCGGTGTTTTACCCAGAGATTTCAGATGATTGGATGCTTTTACCATCCAAAGTCTCCAGATGAAACACAATAATCTGTAATCCTGATGAAACTGCACGCACGCTTGTTCTACAACAAGAGCTGCATAATTAGTGCCCATGAAAATACAGGTGCCCGGTGATAAGAGTTACCGACCCCTTTGTAAGTAACCCTGATAAACCCAAATCAGGACCAGACAGGCATTTTATTCCACCAGTCTTTTCCC
Organism: Lissotriton helveticus; assembly: GCF_964261635.1. Classification (NCBI taxonomy): domain Eukaryota; kingdom Metazoa; phylum Chordata; class Amphibia; order Caudata; family Salamandridae; genus Lissotriton; species Lissotriton helveticus. The sequence continues at coordinate 747,810,575 of NC_136069.1, read as the reverse complement.
AGTGGGGCTGGAGCCCTTGGGGGATGGTTGTGAAAGTCCAAGGTGGCTCCTGTTGCCTCTGTCACTATTTCCAGCTCCCGAGGTTAATTGCAATGGACAGGGGAGACTACAAGAGGGAGGGAGGAAGAGGGAAGGTAGATAGAAAGCAATCAGAGAAAGAGAAGAGAGAGAGAGGCGAGAGAGAGAGAATGGGCAGATGGAAAGAAAGAGATAGCGCAAAGAGATTAAGGAATTGGTGCTGAATTGAGTATTTTTGACAGGGTTCCCCAGTTTGGCACTGCTAATGGGGCCACTACGAACAGTTACCGGGCCCATCAGGATTACCGGGGGCTCTCTTATGCTGCCATTAGTAGGTTCATTAAGAGTTATATTCAAATGCTGTGTTGCAGTACAAGCAAGCTTCAGCTAGCTGAGAGTCTGTCTAAGTTAGTGATTTGTTAATAAGTAAAGAGCAAGTTAAAGGCATTTCGCCTGGGAGGGACAGGTGATTTCTCAGAGAATGGAATCCGCACACTCAGTGGGGTTAGCATTTGACATGAAACAAAAGTGAAAAAACACATACAAAAATAGCACAGCATTTTAATTGACAGATTGTTCCTTTGAGACAAGTTTTAACCTGCTGCCACAAAGATTCTCGTGGATGTCTAGTTATTCAAAGGAAAGTGATGAAGTGTACATGGAAACGAAATTCCTCGTAAAAGACTCACGCTTACAAGTTTGTGACAGGTTAATGTCCCATGAGAAGGACATTGGAGCGCATGATTATTCCACGTTATACATTAGCCAATAAGAAATAAATAGATGTTGGTGCCTACCAATTGAAAAGGGCTTAGTGAATCAATAATCCTTTAATGCTAAGTCGCCTTAGAACAAGAGTTGGGCCTTTTTCTGTGTAAATTGCCTATAGTTCACATTAGCCATTTTATGAAAGAAGCATAGACAGGATAGATAGGCATGTTTTTTCATAAAGAACATGGAATTGTAATTCAGCATTAATATTGGCCAATTACATTGGTACATTTACAAAAAATTAATCAAATATATATTTTTATAGAAAAAAGAAGCAAAAACAATTACTTCTGTAAATGGTACCGACAACCTTTTCATGTGTAAGTTATCACACATCAGGCTTTCTAAAACAGATTTCGTTGAATAAATAAGTTCCTTAATGAATGTATTTCTGTTGATATGCATCAATTACATAGCACTGCATGAAACACTGAGGATTACCAAAGTGTACTGCAAATTGTGTAACAGGTGCCATGTCTAAAGTATGCAAAAAATAATAAGCGGACCTACAGAGTGGCCCATCGATGAAAAGAAAACTAAATTCTGATTTCATTAAGTAATTCTCTGCTTCTCAAAATGTTCTTATCCAAACAGCCCCTAAAATAAAATGAAAAAATATGGAAATCAAAAAATATTATCTTGCAAAAAACTGCTTCTAACATTAAAGTTTTTCCATGAAAGTGACATATCTTTCCCTGACACTTTCATATAGTGCTTAATTTGTTGGAGAGTACTGCCTATAAAAGAGGTGGCTGGGACGTATCTTCCTTCATTACACTGTGGCCCAGAGAAGCTAGAGAAGGGCAGAAAAGAGAGAAAGAAGGAGGAGGTGAAAGATATCAACACAGAAACAGACGGAGAAAGCACGGCTAAAAAACGAGCAATCCAGCATCCCTGGCATTTGTTTTCACTGATGTTGGTTCCTAGGAAAACCTTGAGGCCCCTGCACTTATTTCTTAACAAAAATTAAGCACTACTTTTATCAACAAATGATGCATAATGATGCACAGTGTGTGCAACTCTTAACAGGCCAGAGGATTTTGTAAAATCAAAACTAATGGTATGGGAAAGTAATGAAATGTACATTAGTGAAAAAAGTAAACTCTGGCATTGAAAATTTGACATCTCTGTGACTTTTAGACTAACTCATATATCCAACTCAAAAGGCAGCAATAAACCTAATGTTATGCGCTTCTAACACAATTTTGCGAACATCAGTCTCTAGTAAAGTGGTACTACCGGTACCCAGGGCCAGTAACTTAAATGCTACTAGTGTGCCTGCAGAACTAATTGTGCCACCCACTTAGGTAGCCTGTCGAACATGTCTTGGGCCTGCCACTGCCACCTGCAGTTTTAAACTGCCATTTGACGGATCAACGTGAAATTTCCCAGGATTGAGCTGAAATGGCAGCCGCCAGTGGGTAAAATAGGTATATATATTGAAAGGGTACAAAAAGCAATTCTTATTTTATTGTTTTAAAAGTAAATCATAAACTTTATTTTAAACAATAATGTAACTTAAAATGTTTTAATCAAAAACAAAAATGATTTAAATTAATTAAAACTTTTATAACTTTTACTCTATACCAAATAAAAATGAAATGTAAGTGGTGGTGAGTAGTTTTTAATTACTCTTTAAACATGATTTAAAAAAAATAAAGAATACATAAAATAATATATCTGTTATGGTCTATGTAAGTGTTCACCTTTTTCTATGTTAGTGCTTGCCTGTCCTTGTTGCTGGGCAGCACCTCACTGTTCCACTCGTCATGCATGACAACACAATGGTCTGCTTAGGTTTGAAGAGTCTAGCACAGTTTTCTGGCAGTTGGACTTGAGCTGCTGCATGGGCTGGTGGTCTGCGTTTTACTACTGGAATAAAAACCTGTGAAGGACTTCAAAGTGTTTGCTATCACTATTTATCAATATCATAAATAAATACAATTATTTATATAAAATCATTTATTATATAAACCCACTTTCATTTGATGAGTTACAATGCTGCAACAAAACATATTTTACCAGTTTAAGGTTAAAAACAAATATTTTACATTAATTTAAATAAAGGATAGTCAACATTATACAATATCTTACAATTTCCCTATACTTTCCCGTATGGACGTCTCCGCCATAGTAGCAGAGATCTCCTTCATCAGGTGCAAAAGTACAAGTAGTAACTTTACATTGGCCACAGTAGGTTTAGCACGTGATTTTGTGGCATCTGAGTATTTTAAAGCCTTGTGCTTATAAAAGTTAGTGAAAAAAGTACAATAAATGATAAGGGATACCGAAACAGTGTAAAGGAGAATTTCAACATCAACTCTTATATGAAGCTTGTATCGTTCAAAAACTGCACCAGTACAATTATTTTATTTTATGAAGCTCTGAAAAAATGCTTTCTTTGAAGAAAAAACACTACAATAAAATGAACAAATACACTTCGATTGCTAAAGGGTGTCTCAACTGTTTCAACTGGCAGGCAACCAGTGTTTTTTTCTTTCTATTAATGCCAAAGTCCAGATACGAGTCTTTTGTCTCCCATTATAGAATCAGAAAAAAACTGGATTAGTTATGCATACCTGGGCTTGGCAAACTTGAAAACTCAACAATAAGGTTCGATCGAGGCCAATGATAAACGCTCCCTATGTAGATCTGTTGGACTTGGTCCTTTTGGCAGGTTCACCCCTGAACTTTTTGCCTTTTAATATGACATAATAGTAGTGATTTCTGGTCTCTGCGCACTTTGGCACTGTGGGCCAGTGTAAAGTGTGTGCGCTCTCTGAGTACGTGTGGTGAGAGTGGCCTGCCCTCCCATAGGAATGCATAAGGGATATGAGTGTCCATGGTAGTTCCTGATGTGAGAGTAGTGCAGGGGCGAGTTTAGTATGTGCAAACTCGTGAGATTAAATGCTGCGGGACGGTGTGAGCAGATTTAATGTGACTAATGTAGAAGTGCCACTTTTAGAAGTTGTACAAAAGGGGGGTGGTGATGGATGGAGCATCTGAACCAATCAAACACTCACACCCAGTCAACAGATCTGGGTTTGATCCATCACCGTTCTTTAGCCCACTCTGCCACCCCAGTTCAGACATGGCCATATGCAAATCAGTCTGACCCTGTGCCTCATGGGAACAGCCCAGCCCGAACTGCCAAGCCATGCCTTCCCTGTACCGGAAACAAGCTTCCTATGACCGGTTGCCTAGCAAGTAGTGGGCAGCTGCAACATTTAGGTTTTGCGCAGTGGCGCAACCTTGATCATCGCTGCTTAGGCAGCAGCCCTGACTTTGGGACATAGGCGTTTCAGCCCCCTTTCTGAGATGGCCAGTTGGCCAGGAGGATTACTACATTTATAGGGCGCCAGGCCCTAATGTGATTTATGTGCTAATGCTTTTGGTGCTAGGAAATGTATTGTGTATAGTATGTTTTGTGCACCCTATTTGATACCTCTAAATATGGCTTATGATTTTGAGTTTGTTTTACCTATTTTGGTTTTTGTTAGGGAGATTATACTTCCCTGTGTGATTTACGCCCCTAGTGTGAGTTATACTTAGGTGGTTAGGGTCTACTGTAATTAGACTGGTGGGATACTGACCATAATGTAATTTATGTCACAGACTGTTGCAAAGTACAGTGATTATCAGTGTTTACTGGTTGTATGTTTTATGACCTATTTTACTTATACCAAGTTCACCTTGTGATGGTTCTGACAGTGGTCCATGTGGCCCTGTCAGGTGTACATAATCCCTTGTAAATATTTCCCCTTGCCGTTGGCAAAGTGTACATTATGGGGCATATTTACAAATCCTTTCCGCCACTTTTGCGTCACTTTTCCCATTGAAAAAATGACGCAAAAGTGGCGCAAGCGGATTGTAAATCTGCCCCAATGTGTTTACTATTCTAATGTGTTTAGAGAATACAAAGGCTATTTTTGATATAACCTTGTGTGGAGGTCCGTTTGTAGTATGCCTGGGATGTTGTTGCTGTTGTGTGCGTGCGCAAATGGTTTACACATTGCCTTCGGGATAAGCCTGACTGCTCGTGCCATGCTACCAAGGGGGTGAACAGGGGTTATCTTTGGAGTGTAACTCCCTTGCCCTAACTAGAGTGGTGGTCTCTGCCTGGCTTTGGCGGAAGCCTCAGCCAACCAGAGATCCCATTTCTAACAAGATTCAAGTAGATTATCTAGATCCAAGTTGATAAGGGCCGTGCCAAGGCCCACCCTGACAAGGCATCCTGGTTACAGCCCCGACTATCTGTTTGCACTATTCGTGATGTTGGTTTTTGAACACTTTTGAGGGGGTGGAAGAATACATGCCGTGACGCAGGCGAGAACTGAAAGCAAATATACTGCACACCTGAATAAGCCTTCCTCAATTTGGCGGTTGTGTGATAACAAACAGTAATTTCAGCCTATTGTTGTCAAAGCCAGAGAAATAGATTGGCTCCCAAAACAAACAAGAGTTGAAAGGCTAAGGCCAGCGCTATAAATATGAGCGTTAAACAAGGTATTGGCGGCTCGAGTGAGCAGGGAGGCGTCCGAGGCAGGTGCCAGCACTCGCCACTTGCCAGGAGAAATGACGAACCACGTCGCAGGAAAAAAGACACCGCGTCACTGTGGCCTTGTCACGCCACGCGACGAATTCGGCTAGAGCGAAGAGCGATGATGCGTAATCAGTTTGTCCGAACCGCTACAGAGGTCTGTCAGATCTATGACGAAACCTAATGAGATTTCCCGCGTCCCTCTGCAAAAAATAACACTCTCAAACTTTCGCTTCGGTGTCAGCTGCCAAGTGTAATTAAGGCATTTTTTTTCAAGGGCGGAGATACTATGCTAGAAAGAAAGAAACGTGAAAGGCAGGCATAAGATAAATCATGCCTGCGGCGAGCCTGCGAAGGGTACTGCTCCAGAAGAACCATATACAGCGAATTGCCCTCTCTACAGGCAAACAAAATGACTACAGATGTCCCAAAATTGTAACCTTCCTATTCTCCTGTCCACAGCATTCTTTGAGAAAAATACCAGACAGCCAAAATCAAATTATGCGGCAGGACTAGACCAAATAATTTGCAGGGGTTAACTACATTGCGCTTCAAGATAAGGTACATTATGTGGCACAATGTGGCAATTTTTTTGATAGTATTACTTCATTATTTTGTTGATATGTTAACATTCTGGGCAGTTTAACGCACAATTACAGAAATAAGCAACTAAAAGTTGACCAGTAACCCCTTACAAAGGGTTTGCGTCTGTGCAGCAATGTGTTACGTTTTTTGTAACTTTTGATCCATTTGAGCTAGGGACAATATATGTGGTTGTTAGAATCTGTAGATTGTGCATATATGTTACAATTGTGGCAGAATTGCATATTTCCCGTTACCATGGTTATGTTAAAAGAGAGGACTTTACACTTGAAAGAGAAACTTATCTGTGCCCTTAAGTCCCAAGGCTGCAAAATGCGCTCTAAGCGGTTCAAAATACCAGCATCAATTCTGATTAGCAGGCGTCAGCCTGTCAGAAAGGTCTTAAAACAATGACCTAATATTATTGATTGAAGGCATGGCAATACACGTGGTGTTCACAGCTGATTAGTCATCCATTCAACCAATCCAAATAGGTATTATGGCAGCCAATCAGAATTACATTTAGTCTGCCAGGGGTATATTGCTCTCAAATCGAGTGTGGGCTGGGAACCGACAGTGGCAGGCGAAAACCAATCCCTCTCCATTCCCTTTCTTGTACTGTAAAGTGAAAAAGTAATCCTAATTCTTCACAGCACTGATGAAGCAAGAAGGTCTTGCTTGAATGAGAGCAGAGCTAACTCTGAGAAGGTTACCGCCCTAATAAAATAGACTAATAGCTATTTGTGTGCCTCATTGTGTTCTATCCTCAAGCTGCACGATCATCTGCAAGTCCTTCCACATAAGATCCATAGATGACCAAAATACAACTCTCTCGACATTCTTGCCATAGCCATAGCATCTCGAGGAGGAATTAAGGCACATCTCTTCCCAGTAACGTAACGTAAGTTGAGGGGGGGGGGGGCGACAAGGTACATGAAGGGGCCCCAGCCCTGGATTTAATTAGGAGCTCTCAGGTATGAATGCTGTGCTGAGGGGGCCCCCTGCAGCTCGGGGGGCCCGCACCACACAGGCTTCTGGGGCTTGTGTTACGCTAGTGTCTCTTCCATGTTATCTATGGTTTGGCGGAGTCATAGATTTCTCTAGCGTCTCATAACTTGGATGAAAAGGATATCCCTAATTCTTCCACTAAGTCAGACGCCTTAAAACAGGCTCCTCTTATGTTTTCATAACAATTGTAATGACCAGATGGAAGAACCCTTCTTCTTTAAGGCTTGCCAGTTTAAGACAAATTACTATAGAAGACATCTCAACGTTGGCAAAGTATTCTGGCAGTCCATGGCTATGCCAAGTGCCAACCATTTGCCTGTCCTACTACCTGGCTTCAATGTTTCTTCACCTAACATACTTTGATCAAGTTGTACAGTGGCTTATAGCTCTTAACCGTAAATAAATGCAAGTTTATCTAGACTGGTGCTGTGCAGCAGAAAAAGTAGTGTTCCAGAGTAGGGGCTGCTCCAGGAAATGAGATAAGATATGGGGCTGTTGGGTGACGTATAGAGGAGGTTGAGGTCCATACGACTACATGATAACATTGAAAAGGATGCTCCCCTTAAAGTAAGGAACTGAAGGGGTACTGCGGCCAATACTACACTTGTTAATGTAGCATCCTATCAAGAAACCTAATGAGTGTGAACTATTCCTAGGTACATGTACGAGACCCCCGTATGTTGTATCTTACATAATTGTAATGCCAAGCTTGTTTTCAAGTAATAAACAGAACCAATAAATAAATAAATAAACACAAGTTTAATTGTGTTTTCCACCTTAATCCTCAGGGTGATCACTCTTAAGTTGAAACATCACAAAATTATAATTATTAATTAAACATGGCTATCAAATATTGTAATTGACAGGGAAAAGAAGCATACAAAACCAAGGGTCTCTTGAAATCCTATCTCTGCAGTACTTACTACAGCACTAATGAATTCTATTAGTAAGATTGAAGATGAGCCCCACAATGACACCAAAAAGGCATTTACAGTGGAAATTATGAAGGTAACAGCAATAATTAAGGCAGATAAAACAATTCACCCTTCGAAGTTATAATAAAGTAAATCCTTTCCTTGACACATCAGGTACCTCTTTGCGAATTACTAATTCTTCACAAGGCTTTACCTGTTATAGACGTGCCACATACTGCATGAAGAAGAGGGGGGACTAATTCATTGTTCACCACGACTTGAAGCAAATATGAAGGGAATCCTTTTTCCCTGTGACGTCCAACGGCTTTAACACAACAACATGCCTTTTGGAGGCTATTCCTCAAAAGTGTCATGTAACTGTAATTTATTAACAGCAGTCTCTAGGGGAAGCAGAGAAGGGGAAGAACATCTGAATGTTCAGGCATCATACCAGTACCTAAAATTGTGGCCCAGTGTGCCTCATTGTTTACCAGAGAGACATGAACACTCAAGTGATCTATAACACATTTAAATGACAACTCCAGTATTACAAGAGAATTGGGAGCCTATTAGAATGGCGGCGGATCGCCACAGCCAGTCTGGCGGTAGCGATCAGCCCGCCATTTCCCACTGATCGCTTACCAATTCCCCCCGCCAAATTACGATGGTGGTGGGGACCCCGGCGGACGGAAAGACCATCCACTGGTTTTCTGCCGGTCAGGCAGGTGACCGGGCGGAAAAGGGCTTAAATATGGGGGCGGTGTCTGCAATGCACCACCATCCATATCATGATGGGCAGCGTGCAGGGCTTTCCATGGCAGAGACCCCCTCCAAGGAAAGCCAGGTGGAGTTCACTTTTGGGGGCCTGTTGAAGGCCCCCAGGGGATTGGGGGTGCACTTGGGGGATACCCATGGTACACTCCTCCATTTGCCTGCACAATGTGGTAGGCACTGTGCGGTGCCTTTATGTTGTGCATGCAAATGCACGACATGCATATATTGCATTGTGGCGGGTGCTGCTTACAGCACCGCCGCCACAATGCAATAAATGCGGGATGCCTCCGCCACCGTGGTGGCGGCATCCTTATTTCCATGGCAGGACTGCCGCACCTATGGCGGTCGGTCCCGGTTCCCGGTACGGTCGTCAAACCCACTCAGCTTCTGTGTTATAACCACAATTTTTTAAATTTGAAAAACATGGGGAAACGATCAAGATTGATAAACAATCATTTTGCTCATATTTCTCTACGCAAAAATTGGGCCTGCATTTTGGACCCTACTACCGTCCTATCTTATGTCTTTCTTTCCAGAGTCCCTTGAGACTATTCTAACCTCTCCTACGCCAAGGGATTTTTACAAGTGATGCTGGCCTTGCACCTGCCGTGCTACAGAAACAGGTTCCATCTCCTCTTTGTTGAAAGCTCTTTTAGAGAAGATTGCATCCCAGAAGCAACTTAAAAAAATTCAAGTAATCCCTCCATTAAAAAGCTTACACAGACTCCTCTGCCTTGTCTAACTTTCATGCCATCACAAAACTACTTGTCTTTGACAGCAATTTGGAACAAACTGTGACCTTACAATTGCATGCTTACTTTGGGTGTACATCCTCATCTCCCCAAAGCAGCAGGACTACGCCCAATCATAGGTATGTAAACTGCCCTTGTTGCCTTTTGGTATGACACTTTAAGGATGGCGGTGAAGGGATCAGTCTGTTTGTTGGGTATATTGACCTATCAGCAGCATTCAATACAATGGATAAAGTTATTCTTTTAGATTGGCCAACGATAATGGCCTAAGCCAATGAGAATGCTTTAAGGTTGTTACACTTTTCTCTGGAGTATAGATCCCAACAAGTCATTCCAGACCAACACACCTTCAAAGAAACCTTTGATACTTGTGGGGGCCTCAAGGATTGCCTCTTTTGTTCATCTTGTTTGCCATCTACTTTAACCCAATCTTCGACATCTTTGCCACCAGCCAGTCCCATCCAATCCTATGCCGATGATACACTAGTTTCCATCAGGTTCACCAAAGATAGGAAAGTTGATTTCATTCTTCAAGTAAACCTCATAAGAATTGACGAGTGGATGGCCTATAAAAGCCTTCACCACTACTCAATAAACTTTGGCTCTCTTGCGCTAATAAGAGATCTGACTTGGCCTCCCTCCCTATCCAAGATGTATTTGTACGTAAGCAGCAATGCACTACACTTCCCTTTCTTTCCCCATAACACTATTCTATCTAGCTGAAGTTAAGAACCTGCTATCACTGTTCTTTCCATATAATGAGTGCAGATATGAATTGGTGCACAGACAGAATATCGAGTTTAAAATGTCGACATACACAAATATCGAGTTTTAAATATCCTGATACAGAAATATCGACAGGAAGACTTGCAGGTAAGAAATATAGTTTTTGGAAATATCGAAGTTGTTGATATCGTTTGCAAAAATATAGTTGTTTAAAATATCGATGTTTTAATTAGTGTTATGTATTTTAGTGTGTATGCGTAGGGCGGGCGTGTTGCACCCGTACGCCCCCGAAATCCCGCTAGGAATGCTGACAGCACTACCACAAGGCGCAGACTGGTCGCAGTTGCAGAGATGGGAGGAAGCGGGGATCCAAGTCCTGGGGGACCTCTACGAAAACGGAACGTTATTACCGTTTCCGGTACTCTTAGACCGATATGACCTGCCTAAAGGGGATTTCCTACTGTATTCAGCTCTCACACGAGCAATACAAGCGCATTGGAGAGAAGGGCTCACAGAACCTAGTACTACGATGGCTTGCCAATATACTATGATGGCAGCGGGAACGTTTAAAGCGGTCTCATGCCTTTACTCCAGAATGATCAATGAAGGATTCCCTCCTCTAGTGGCGCTGAAAGGTAAATGGGAAGCTGATATAGGAAGAGAGATCCCTGAGACAGTTTGGATGCAATTGATGAGAAGGGCTTGGAAGAGTACTCGCAATGCGCGATTTCAGCTAGTACACTTTTACATTCGCCACCGAGCATACCTGACCCCGGGGAAGATCAGAAAATACTTTGCTGCAGATTCCGCGGGATGTCCCGGATGCACGGCAGTTGGTGTAGAATTAGATCACATGTGGTGGACTTGCCCTGTCTTGACTCCTTACTGGAAGGCAGTGGGCGACACTCTTAACGAGATAACGGAGAGAGGTTTAGTGTTTGACATGGAAGGGGTTAAATACATGTCTGTAGGGGTTCTACATTGGTTCCCTCACACCCCTAAAAATAAGATTACGAGCAAATTTATAGATATGGGGCTCATCCTTGCAAAGCGTGAAATTACACGACACTGGAAGGCAGTGACGGGACCCATGGGCACTAGATGGCGAAACGAGTTTCTTAAATGGGCTGATGGGGAAAGCATGTTGAGGTTCCAATCTGCACGGCGCCAACAGAATGACAAGGCTTTAGAAATGGCGCAAGCATGGGACGCACTGGTACAAGCACTGCGCGATTACGACGCAAGGCACAAATTAGAAAACTAGCACCGTGATTGGAGCACACCCCTATAACACGACAGGTACATAGCACAAACCATTGTCTGACGACTCCTGTGCTTACTAACCACCTTGACTGTAACATATTCCGCGCACCGATGGTGGGTTTAGGGAGGGAGGGGGGATTACTTTTTACTTTTAGCATTTATTGAGTAGTTGGGCCGGACAAGCTAGATACACCCTTTATCGGGACTTCCTGTGTTTGATCCTATTCATACCTAGGCCCACCACTTAGGTTCATAACGAAAAGGGCCATTTTCAGTAACTTGTATAGCACAGGACATGTACTCAATGATGTATGTTGTGTGAAACAAAACCCAATAAAATGTATTTAACCCCTTCCATGCTCATGACGAGCTCAGCTCGTCATGCAGTACACTGCTCGTGTGCTCATGACGAGCAATGGGAAATCTGGAGTAACAGCACTCAGGGGAAATTGCTGTAGCATTGATGAGGTTAAAAAAAAAGTATTTTAGTATGTATTTTAAAAGTATGTGATCTTTTTTTGTATAAGATTTAGTTAAGTTTTTTAATATATGTGTTACATTTTTAGTAGTTATTAATGATATCTTAATAAAATTTTGCGTTTTTAAGTTCTGTAGTGGGTTGTGGGTTTATATGGGGAATAGGGTGGGAAGTAATTTCAATATAATAAATTAATATTTTTTATGTATTGTATTTATTTAATTTAGATTTTATAGTGTTAATTGTGGGAATTAATTTATTATTAATTATTTATTAAGTAGTTGTTAATTATTTTTAATTAATTAATTAGCAATTATGTTAATTGTGTCATTTGTGTTGGAGCGGGTTGTGGGTTTAAAGGGAAATAGGGTGGGAAGTAATTTAATTATAATAAATTAATTATACATTTGTATGTATTAGTATTTTTTTAATTTAGATCTTATAGTGTTAACTGTGGAAATTAATTAATTATTAATGATTAATTATTTGGCTGTGAATTAATATTAATTATTAATTGGCAATTATGTTAATTGTGTCATTTTTTTAGGAGAGAGTTGTGGGTTTATAGGGGAATAGGGTGGGAAGTAATGTAATTATAATAAATGTATTAATATTTTTAATGTATTAATATTGATTTAATTGATATATTATAGTGTTAATTGTGGGAGTGATTATATTATTAAATATTTAGTAATTGGTTGTTAATTATTATTAATGAATTAATTTGTAATTAATTATGCTAATTGTGTACTTTTTTTAGGAGTGGGTGGTGGGGTTTATAGGAGAACATAGTGGAAAGTAATGTATTTATAATTAATTCATATTTGTTTGTTAATTAATGCTAATTAATTAATTAAAATTAAAAAAGGGCAATTGTGTAATTAATGTTTGATGTACGTCGTGGGGTTTTATAGTGGTAAAAAGTGGGAAGTAAATTCTTTTAAATTAATTAATAAGTTATTGTTAATTGAAAATAATTTATTAATGTAAAATTTGTTATAGAAATTGTGTAATGATTTTTAGGTGTGGGTTGTGGTGTTTATTGGGGTAGAGGGTGGAAAGTAATTTATGTTTAAATAATTAATAATTAGTTGATTAATACTATTAATTTATCAATTGATAAATATTTATGGTAAGTGTTTATTGTTATTTTGTGTGCATGTTTTGTTTTTATAGGGGTAACATTTGGGGAGTAAATACATTTTTATTTGTTTTAATTTTTTTTATAATATTTTTTTAATGATAATTAAATATGTTAATTATGTAGGTACCTTTAAAAAATATAAATGTGGGTTGTGGGTTGTGAATTGTGTGGGGTTATAGAGTAGGAAATAAAAAATATTACATTTATGTCAATATAATGTTTTTCTTTATAAGCATTTTCTATTGAAAAAGAGTTTTGTTTTTAAAATATTTTTGCTTTTAGAAAAAGAAAAATTCTAGGTAATTGTTAGATCTTTTTGTGTTCAAGTCATTTTTATTGAGTAAGGAAAATAAAGTAAAATAACAAGAAAGAAAAATGAGAAAAATAATAAAATGCAAAGAATGAACGTACATACATTGGTAATTCCTTATTCAAATAAGAAAAGTGAAGAAATGTGGCACAATACAAGATATATAGGATATACAGTTACAAAAGGAAACACCCAGAGTAGGACAATTCACATAACGCATGTAAAGCAGATGGCATAATTATGATTGAATTACATATATGATCTAACATTACAAGTGCAAGTAAGCGTTCATTACGTCGTGAGTTTGATGGCAGAATTCAGTACATGGGTCAGAAAGTTAGGCCACTTCGAGGGAGTAAAAGGACAAGCATATACGGTCTAAGAAAAAGAAGACTAAAACAGTAACCTAACATATTCTAACATACATGCATGCAGTATCTCAAGGTGGCTCTATCATAAGTGTTAACATCATAGGGGCAGTCCGGTGAACTATATGGGCTACAGGTAAACAACCATTATATCAATTTATCACGGTGGCTCAAATGAAAAGGAAGAAGCGTCGAGTGCACCCCACAGTTTTTTGTTGGACACCCGCCAAGGAGCGGAGTGTAAAGCAGGGTTATCAGATCCTCTGAGGAATGACACCCATTCTTGCCATTGTTTGAATGAGACCCCTGAGGTATTGTTATATCCTTTTAACATTCAAATCTATTTCTATCTTTTGTAATATTTAAAACTTTTATATATGCTTTATTTTTTGTTTTTTAAAATCTTTTGTGTTGTTGTTGTTAATTTGTTTGTTTTTAAATTTGGACTAAGTCCAGTGGAAATAATAATTTTCACCCCTCCCCTATCCAACACTTTCCCTACTGTTGCACAAACTGGAGTGGGAATAGTGATTTTTACCCCTCTGCAATCCAACACTTTCCCTACTGTTGCACTCACTGGAGTAAGCATAGTAATTATTACACCTCCGCTATCCAACATTTTCTTTACTATTGTATGTACTGGAGTGGGACTATTACGTTTTACCCCTCTGCAACCCAACACTTTCCCTACTGTTGCACTCACTGGAGTGGGAATAATAAGTTTTACCCCTCCGCTATCCAACACTTTCTCTACTATTGCACCCACTGGAGTGGGAATAGTAATTTTTGCCCCTCCGCTATCCAACACTTTCCCTACTGTTGCACTCACTGGATGGGGAATAGTAATTTTTACCCCACCCCTATCCAACACTCTGCCTACTGTTGCACTCAATGGAGTGCAACCTTTAATTTTAAAGATTATTACATATTTTAATGTTTTAATTTATAATATAAAGTTTTTGTATTAGATTGTATGTTATAAGTGTATGTAAATATATATTTATTTACTTGAAAATTGTTATATGTTTATAAAATTATAAAATAAATTTAATTTTTTAGGTTATTCATTCTTTAAAGGAAATATATATATATATATATTACATTTTATACATGTATGTTTAAATATTTTTTAAATTACATGTATTTTATTATATTTGTAAAAGTGTATATTAAATTTGAATAATGTTTTTAAAGTTAATTTTATTATTGAATATATTTAACATACATTTTTATTTAAATAAAATAAATAGATATTTTGTACAGCTATATGTTTTACATCAATATTTTTGTACAATTTTTTTTTTTTTTAAAACCTTTATTCACATTAGATAGGTACAGTCAAAGTTCACCAACCGTCACGGTCGAGCATAGGTACAGAGGTAGAATAAACAAACAATGTAATACAGGAGCAATGCGGAGGCACACCTCATAAATCTATGCTGTAATTCAGGAGACCTAAGTACCAACACGGCCACAGGATTAGGGAAGGTTTGTGTTTTTTAAATGAAAAAAAATGCAGAATCTGATGCCACACAATGAGACCTCACCAAGGCCAGAGTCACACATGAAAAAGGATATTCGCAGCAGGATCACCATAAGCAGGACATTATGTCAGGACGTAGAAACAGGATATTCAATAAACATTACATGTCCCCACCCAAACAATATCCGCCCGCCGTGCAAGAAAACAATATAAAACATACACCACATACCCGATCCAGAAAAACGCACAGCGAGTTACCTCTAGTCAGACCCGCGAAAAAGAAAGAAAAAGAAGAAAAGAAGAAAAACAAAAATTGAAAAAGAAAAATAAAGGCCATAGAACAGAAAGGAAAAACAAAAATACCCCACCCCTATCCCCCCACCCTGCACCTCTGCATACGGCTACGGCCTACCCCCCTAGCAGCGTGCCTGTCGCCCCATGTCTAAACCCGAAATATAGAGAAGAGAGATAAAGAGAAAAGAAAGAGACAATATTCCACACAAGATAAAGAAAAAACAAGGAAAAAAGGGAGAAAATGAAGCAAAGCCCCACGATAGGGAAAATTGAAAACAGGGAGGGACCCCAATACAGGCCCCCGGCCCCCCCCCCCCCGCCGCCCCTCGTCATCATAATATTACCAGAGTGGACAATAAGCATCAAGAAGCAACAAGTTTAGAATCAGGATTGCGGCCCAGCCCCTCAAACTACCCGAGCAAGATGGAAAACCCCCCACGATGAGACAAGGAACAGAACGTCATTGATGCACATGAATCACGTAGCCCTGAGCATAAGTATGCCACAAATATCAGGAAGCGGGAGAAGGCAAGCAAAAATCGTATCGAATGGGCAGACCAGTTCGGAAAAGAACAGGAAGCCTTGCAATGTTCCAGGTAATTGCGTTATCAAAGTGTATCCGCCGCCATTTTATCCGTCTGCGATACGGAGAACAGTGCATAGCATAACAAGGACGGCCATTTTGTAGCGTCCGGCACCCACAGTAAGACTCTTCACCAGGAGATACGAACCTCCCCTTTCGCCGTCAATAGAGTCAAAACAAGGTCTCACCATAGTGCCTGGACAATAAGGCCGAGCCGGGGCCACATAAACAATGTCCCGCAACAAGGAGACCAGCGGCAGGTTGTCTTCCCCAGTCCGGTGATAACGGGCTCATCCCTGTAGCAATCCAGATCCGGGTCCGCCCTTCCAGCGCACGGGAGGCATAAGATCCCTCTCCCCTCGATCTATTGTGCGCGTCGCCAACGCCATATGCGGACACACCACCGCGCCACACTACTCACAGGAGGGACCCCCAATAGAACGCCGCATCCACCAGTGTCAGGGCCGCCCGCCCTAGGATCGGAGAAAGGGGGATGGCGTCAACAGTTCCAAACCGTTAGCACACAATAGAGGCATCGCCCCCACTTCGTGGTGCGGGAGCATCGATGGGCCCCCCCCACGGTCAGGATGGTGCAACAGCGGTACAGCTCCGCATCCAGCTCTGAGGAACTGTGATGCGGAGTGTAAGCAGCGCGTCGCAGGCCAAGCAAAGTCCCATCAGAGTAGCAAAGAGTAGTCGGTAAATGTCCAACTCCATCGGGGGGGGGGGACACCAAACCAGCTCCAAAGGACAGCATATGTCGTGCCCTCACGCTCCACAGGCAGCACTGACGCCAAGTTCTTGGGGGCGGGCAACCAGCATAGCGTTCACCGGTACCTTCTGGGTCCGCGCAGCCGTAGTTATTGCACTTCCAGGCGGCTGTGAGATCACGCGGGGTCCCGGCTGCAAGGCTCGAGCAGGCCAAAATCACGGAGGTCCGTAGCTTCGCTTCCAGGGCACGGAAATCACTTGGAGTCGGGCGCATCTGCTTAGCGCACCATCCGACACACGGGGCACCGGAGCTGTGCGGGGCGGAAGATGGGATCAGGCGGCGGGAGAGGAGAGCCGGCGGAGCCGGGAGCCCGGGCGACCATCTTGGCCGCCGGTCCGGCTCCGCCCCCCTTTGTACAATTTTTAATGTAGAATTTTGATATTTTTGACATCGATATTTGTGTATGGGGATATTTTGGAAATTGATATTCTATCAGTGAACCATAAGAATTAGGCTCAGATGCTGATTTTATGTCAGGACACGGAGGCTAACGTTATGCAAATCTCCTTTTATTGCCCACCCACAGCAGCAACAATAGAAAGAATTTAGAACTTTTAAAACATTCCAGTAATGCCTATAGTCCATCAACCATCAGCAATCTTCGTTCTTTTGTTGCTGCTGCTCACAAGATAAGTACACTCTGCTTTATTCCTTTACTAATAAGGTGGGTTTGGCTGACGTGTTTAGGTGAGCCCTGCTGTCTCACGGGGATGTTTAGAAACATGTTTATGGCCTACCACCTTTTTAATTTTTGTTCACTTATTGACTCTTTGCTTATTTAATACTTCCCTTAATTGGTGAGTCTTCTGTTCTTAATACCTCCATTTCCATTTGAGGTTTGCACTTATTTTATGCACTAATCGCCTTCTTACCTCCGTTAACCCGCATCCTTGCGGGGGAGAGGGAGTAGAATGGGGATTCGAACAATGGGGCAGGAGTGGACTGTGGTCACGTCTTTGTACGTTTCTCACTCCTGAGTTAGTAGGCAGCAGGAAACGCGCTGGCTCCCTTGATAGCTGAGTTCTAGTGCAGCCGTAGAGGAATTTTTCCAGGTCTTCGGTGCGACGTGCAATGTGGTATGCGGCCGCACCGATGATCCAGACCAGGCTTCACTTCCCCTGGCGCAGCACCTTTTTCTGCAGTCAGTCAGTAGTCTTCTATGTTTCCTCGCATTGCCTTGATTCGGTGCGCTGCTCCTCCCTCCGCGTACGCACCGATTAGGCATTGTACTTTCGTCTCTCGATGAATTAAAGAAATGCACCCTGGTGGCTGCCAATGTACCTGGCATGTGTGTCATCTGCCATATAAAGTGCTTGGGAAACTATAATTCTATTGAATAGAGGCAGACATTTTATACATTGGGCACAATCTAATAACAATCGCAGGGACGGTTGGCAGTGGTAGTCTGATCAGTCACCTGATTCTTTTTTCCTGCAGAGCCGCCCCCTCAATGACCTCTTATCATTGGGTTATTTAGGCTGCCTTAATCTGAAGCCTGCTTTACGACCTTAGTTAGTTAAGTCCCATTACACCTAAAATATAAAAATCAAGTGTGACAGAATGTCTGAGGAACAGCTAGATTACGGAATTGAAGGGAAATTGGAGGACATGGTAAATAGGGCATTGGGAAATTGATAGAGTCACTAGATGACACAATCAGTGGGAAGTTAGAGGTGTTCTGCATGAAAGAAAAGGGTTTTAATACTTCTGATCAGCCCCAGTGCTCTGGATGGGTAGATAAAACCCAAATAAAAGGAGCTGAAGGTGTCAATCCTATTAATAAAGAAAGAAAACAAACAATGGTTACAAGGGAAAATTTGATACCGTAGAGAGCTGGTGATGGATTCAGTGCTACAGTTATACACAAGAACCACACTATACGCCCACGGGACCAGGGTAACCGTTATAAATTCATCACAAGTATCACGAGGGACTCACTTATGTAAAGCTTTATGCATAAAAATCAGAAAGCTTCATAATATTTTTGAATGAAATCTGTTGCACAAATTAATTGTAACAATCAATAAATATAGGATACCTGATGTTAGGAATTCTGGCTTGTGATTCAGAACGTGAGCTTTGCCAGCGTGGAGGGATAATTTTTGCTCCTTGGAGTTTCCGATAGTGGTGATTAGTGTACCTGGACCAGACGTACACAGTTGTGACGCTTGGGATTGAGAAAGCTCATATATGGAGGTGGAATCCTCTCAGGCTGCATTTGCAGAGATGTGTGAATGTTAGACATTAAGTCCTGAGGGGACCTCACAAGTGATTTAGGGGTCGAAACGCCGATATATTTTCCCATATGGTTCAAGAACTTTGAATGAAATACCAATATCGTTGGGAATTGTACAGTGTATTATATGTTTTGTTTGTATTTATGTATTTAAACGTGAGAAATGCGTCGCCTGCACTATTTTATTCACTTCTTCACACTTGAATATACTTTATGTTAATATGTGCTGAATATTGCAATCAACAGATATATATTACCATTCATTTGGAGTCCAGTAGCTTCTTTTCAGCATTACCAATGTCAGGTATCCTACATTTATCGCTTGTATCAATTAATTTGTAGAACAGATTTCATTAAAAAATAATACAGGGCTTTCAGATTTTTATACGTAAAGCTCTACATAAGTGAGTTCCACCTGATACTTGTGATGATTCAGTGCTACGGGCACTGCGGATGGGAAAGGAAAAGGCACAAAAAGTCCCTATATGTATTGATAGCAATGAGGCTTTTGCACCTGAGATCAACCTCACTTATTCATCTGAATTTGATTCCGACCACGAAGATATCGAGGTCAAGAGGAAAGGGACATCAGAAGAGGCATCCAAGGCCTCAGGATCAAAGATGGAGTTTGTTGAACCACTGGATGAGGATATGTTTGATCCGCTTCAAATTAAAAATGCCTTGTCCCCTGAGTGGGCACCTTTACAGCATGTCGCTGAGTACATTATGTGTTGGTTGAGAAGGGAGATCCCCAAGGAAGTAAGAACTCGCCTTAAATCCAAATGCCCTTGCCCCTACATCCCAGAAAAAGTCACCTTGGACCCCGAGGTAATAGCATGTATTAACAAAGGGGGTAGGGACCCAAGACAAAGGCTTCATAGGGGCTTGAAGTCCTGCCATGATCGCCTGCTAGACGTCATTGGTCCTTTGACCAAGATGTTTGAAATGGCAGAGGTCACCTACCTCATGGACGCTGAAGTCGATTTCAGAGAATTGTGCCAGTAGGCTCAAAGAGCTGTCTGTCTCCAGGGGAATGCAAACACAGCCCTTTTTAATGAGAGGAGAAGAGCATCCTCCTAAAATGTACCCCAATCTGATCAAATTAGCAAGCAAGGAAGGGAGCCCTCCCTCTCAGGGGCATCTCTTTGGAGATTACTTTATTAAGGACATGGCCAAATATGTAGGGTTTACAACTTCATTCAAAAATCGAAAAAGGATATCAAGAGAGTATTTCATGACAAGGTTTTTGGTAGGCCCGGGAGAACAAGGCCATGGTCAGCCTTCATCCAGACCCTTCATGGAATGTGGCAACAGGTTTGCCCAGATGAGCTTTGGGTCTCACCCAGGCTTCTATTCCCAGAGGATATTGGAGTCAAAGAGGATTTTCTGCAGTTAAGAGTTTTGAGAGACCCTTCAGATAACCTATAAAGGTGGGAGGCAGGTTGGCCAAGATTTGTGGGAATTGGAGAATGGTAACACAGTATCCAAGGATCTTGTACGCTGTCAGGGGATACAAGCTGGAGTTTATAGACCTTCTGGGTCCAGTGAAAACTCCCTGGGAAATGTAATTCTCATAGGAAGACTCAAAATTGCTAACGCAAGAACTTGCTGCCAAAATAAGAAATCCGGGAGGCCTCCGGCTCCGCGGGCGGTTTTGCCAGCAATATTTCCCTGGTCGAAAACAAAGACAAGGGAGTGAGACCAGTGATACATTTGAAGCAGCTGAACGAATGGGTGGTCTATTGCCACTTCAAAATGGAGGAATTACTTGTTAAGAGACTTTCTGAGAAAGGACGATTGGCTAACAAGGCTATATCTTAAGGATGCATATTTGACTATCCCGATTTGGCCGCCCACTCAAAGGTACCTCCGCTTTAACTGGAAGGGCAAGCTTTGGGAGTTTTTCAGTCTTCCCTTCGGCCTTTCCTCATCACCCTGCTTCTTTAACAAAGTCCTTCGCCCGGTGTGGCTTGGCTCCGGGGGAGTGGAGTAAGGCTAATAATCTACCTGGACGATATTTTAATAATGGGCCAATCCAAGGAACTAGTGTTGAAACACACAGATTGGATGATTCAAGTACTAGAGAAGCTAGGCCTTATAATTCACCACAAAAAGTCTTGCTTAGTACCAGGCCAGGACATTGTTTCTAGGCTTTATTATAGACACAGTTCAGGCAGAACTGCAATTACCAACGGAAAAGTTAAAAAGGCTAAGCAAAAATTTGAGGAAGGTGTTAGAGAAGGAGGAAATATCATTGAGGGTCTTTGTGAGGATTCTGGGCCTGTTATATTCCATGATTCAGGAAATATTCCCAGGCCCCCTCTACTACCGGGCCCTCCAATGACTCAAAATAAGTTGCCTATGAACCAATCAGTCATACTTACAAATGTTGGGCCTAGATCAGGATTCAATGTAGGAGCTGTTGTTGTGATTCACAGAGGCATGGAAAGGGAGGGCCATTTTCAGGGAGGAGCCTGAACTAGTGTGATAATCGGATGCATGTTTAGACGGATATGGAGCGAGATGTGGGAACTCTTCTACTGGGGTCACTGGACAGTTCAAGAGAGGAAGTTACACAACAACTGCTTAGAGTTGTTAGCAGCTGCGTTTGTGGTATGCTCCTTTACCCAGAGGATAGTGAGATGCTGTGTAATGCTCCGTATGGACAAGGTGCTAGCAGTGAGGTACATCAGCAAGATGTGTGGACCTCATTACAAGGGTTTTGCAGACTTAGCAAAAGATTTTTGGAGCTACAGTCTGAGCAAAGGAACTGTTTTGGCAGAACATATTCCTCTGTTAAGCAGTGGTGTGGTGGATTGGTTTTCTCAGAATTCCAGGGATTCCAGCAACAGGAGAGTCAACAAGGCGGGCTTTGTCAGTATTCAGGAGAGGTGGTGTCCCTTCGGAGTGGACCTCTTTGTGGACAGGTTGAACACCCAGTTGAAAAAATTCTTCAGCTGGAGACCAGACCCCTAGGCTGTGGAGTAGATTCTTTTCTACAGGGTTGGAGGGGTCTAGCACCCTATTATTTCCCTCTGTTTGCAATGCTGCCAAGAGTCCTGCTGCGAATACGCAGATGCAGGGAAACTGCAGTGGTGATAACCCCACTTTGGAGGTCACAGGCTTAGATTCCAATCATGTTG
Organism: Lissotriton helveticus; assembly: GCF_964261635.1. Lineage (NCBI taxonomy): Eukaryota > Metazoa > Chordata > Amphibia > Caudata > Salamandridae > Lissotriton > Lissotriton helveticus. Next base: position 747,788,416 of record NC_136069.1, on the reverse strand, counting down.
GAAATGGCAATAGACTTTCCTATCCTGGTACCGACATTCAAAGAGGTAATCCTAGGGCCAGGGGGAGAATTTCATCCTCTAGTGGAACAGGGCCTACTCGTGCTGATGGCTTGGAGGATTTCAGGAGACAGTGAGGAATCCCAGGGCTTTCTGCAGATGCTTTCCGGCTCATATCAGAGTCGCTGGCATCTGGAACGAGTAAAAGCATATTGACTGGCTTGGAACAAAAGGATTTGTTGTTGTGCTGGTCGGGATTTCTATTCTGTTTCAACTGATTTAGTGAATGTAATTAACTATCTCACAGAGTGGTTTGGTTCATGTTTGTCCTACAGAACAGTGAATGTCTACAGGTCAGCTAAAGCAGCAGGACACTGTTTGGTAGATGGCGTATCTGTTGGCCAGAACTTACTGACAAGGAAAATCATGCATAGAATGCACGTTCTAAACCCACCTAGAGCAAAGTACACTTCCTTGTGGGATGTTAGGGATAATTTACAAGTTTTAGTGAATTGGGGTGAGACCCCACTCTGTCGTTGAAACTTATTTCTTACACACTGATGGTTTTACTCTGGTGTCATTTAGGAAGACTTCGGATGTAAGAGCTCTGGATGTCACCAGCAGCCTGAGGGAGTTTGTTTTTATATTAACAAGATAACAAAAATATTGTTTACCACTATTTTCTACCCTTACTTTTAGGCAAATCAAAGGCTTTGCATGGGTAAGTGGCTGAAAGAGTATGAGAAAATAACAGACTTTTGAGAATTAGTGTTGTGCATTTGTTGATTACACAGATGGCCTCATAGTGTTGAGTCTGTCCCCACCTTTGCAAGATGGATGAAAGATGTGATGAGAGAGTCTGGTGTGGATGTCTCCAGATTTGGGCAGCATTCCCTTAGAGGTGTGTCGGCATTAAAAGCTTTTGTCTTGGGTGGTGGCATGCAATACCCACCTTGATGGAGAAAATGCATGGTATTTGTATTTTCTTTTGGATTAGGAAGAGTTCGGATAATAATGTCTGGTGTAACCTTTGGGAAGTATTAGCCTTTGGAGTTTAGTTCAATGTTTTGATTTATCTTGTTCGTGGAGCCAAAAGAAGTATGATGGCTGCAGGTAGATGGACTATATACTTTACTGAAATGTTTTAAAAGTTCTGAATTCTTTTTATTGTTGCTGCTGTGAGCAGGCAATAAAAGGAGATTTGCATAATCTTAGCCTGTGTCTTTAACAAAATCCAGACCTCTGTCCACCAGGCTGTGAAAAATCTACAGTGTTCAATAAGTCTCACGAGTTAACACAGCAACTCAGTTCAATGTCTTTAGTGCCTTTTGGGCCAAAAGTCTTGAGTGGGCACAGCAGATCTTACTCCTCAGTCTCTCTGTGCTCTAGGCACAGTTAGGTACCGTGGTTACCTGTTGGTGATCGGCAGCCATTCAGATAATGTGGTGGGCATGGATGGCATGCCTGCCCTTACAAAGTAGACTCCTTTGATGCAGGTTCCTGCAGTGGTTACTTCGTGCAGGAAGATCTTCACAGGAAAAGACTTGTGGAGGCAGCTTTATACTGCAGCAGCAGTGTTTGGCAGTGATGTGCCTCTGGGCTTAGCTGTAGAGGGTAGTCAGCTTGCGTGGGTTGGAGCCTTTAGCAGAGTCTTTTCATTGTATGGAGGGGCAACTGTGGTTAAGGACCATTTAGGGACTTCCTTCTGGTGGTGATTTCATCCCCATCTCCTCTTCAGTGGTGACAGCACCAGTCACTTGCGACACCGTAGGCTGCCGGGCAGCACAGACTTCATGCTTTGATATGATTTTACTTTGAGTTCTTCAAGAATTGTGCTGAGAGACCAGGGCATTCATTCACAGCATGGGTCACTCCTATACTGTTTTCTTTGGATTGTTAGCATTCTCTGGGTGCGCCATATGCTGGGAACACGCAGAGCCTTTCCTCTTGTACAGTTTCTCCTCCTGCAGGGGCAGTGACACTCCTTCCTTCTCTCAGCTGGCAGACCAGCTATTAGCTTCTTCAGGCAGAACTTTAGCTCTTCCAGCAAGAAGTACTGACTTCAGGTGATGTCCCCTCCCTGACTGTTAGACATACACCAGCCCTGCTTACACATCTGCTCTGCTGGTAGTTTGGAGAGTACTCCCTTCCTTAGTCAAAAAGAACCTTGGACTGCAACAGCATGGGATGGTTTGAATGCCACTTTTATATACATTTTTGCAAACGTGTGGATGTAGATCCACTCTCCCATGCTTCAGAACCAGTTTGGGTTGGTCCCTTTTGAAATGTAATTCTCAAGTTGCTTTCCAGACACAGCCTTTGTGTGAAGTGATGCTTCTCACAGCAGATAGCACTAGAACAGACTCTAGGCAGGAGTATCCACAAAAGGAGGCACAATGGAAAGTGAGTTATATGTATCTAGCTGCCATCAGCTTTCTTGAAGCAGTAATCACAGTCAAGCACATAGGGTGGCCTGCCCTAGAAACGTCCTCACCGTGAACAGCAGAAACTGCAATCCTGTCCCTTAACTCTACTATCCACCAAATAGTAGTGTTCAGAAAAAATGAATCAGCAGGCCCTTGATAACAAAGTCTTCTTGGAACTTCAAAAGGTAATCCTGCCTACATCATACTCACTTCAGTGTCTAGATCTAACCCTCCTGCTGAGGGAAAAAAGGCAATAATATTCAAATGCCCAGGGAAGCTAACCACACTCTCCGTATTGTGCAATGCTACAGCCAGGTGCATCTAAAATAGATCCAGCTGGCTTCAGTACTCAGACTGCCACATAGAACTCTTACTACCCCATATGTGTCACACATTTACTAGTCACACATGCACTCAACATCGAGATGTCAGTTCAAGTTTCTAGGTTTCACATAACAGTGGGACTTTACACATGTGGGGCCAATAGACCACCTTTTCACTGAAACAGAGAGAAATGTCTGGTCACACTACAGAGTGACAAAACACAATATGCTGCTATGTCCACTTTATGTGATACACCCATGAGAAGAACAGCAGTCCACTGTCTACTATGAGGATATGATTGTTGTACCACTCTAGGTCACAGGACAAGGCCTAGACCTTGAACTGTCAGGGGCAGGCTCAGGTCTCTGCGCATATGCTAGATTACAAATACACCAGGGTCAAAATAAAAGTCAGGCAGGTAGGGAAAAAGAACATGCCCATCTATCATGAAGGGGACGTTCCTGCCACAACATGATCCCATAAGGGTCTTTCCGAAAGAGAGCACGTTTCCCTGGCAAGAAAGACACTTCAATTACTGCTGTAAGTGTAGGATAGAATTATTTTTAAATTGGATAGTATGATAAATAGATGCTTGAACAACTTTGAACGAATATTCATGGAATGAAATCTGTTGCCACAGAAATGTTTTGAGCATTAATTTTGACAATCCTACTTGTTAAGCTCTTCTATAAAGGTTACAGAGGTTCTCTATATCAAAGACCAAACTGCTGCAATTATTGTCTGATAAAATTGCACTGTTTCAGTCACTCTAGGTTTTCTAAAAAGCTCTGAAAACATATTTGCTCAAAATGTAGCAGCTGCCTTTGTAAGGCCTGTGCCAAGAGATGTATGTCCAGAAATAGTCTGTGTTACCAGTCTGATCAGTGAAGCACAATGCAGTTCAGACATGACCAGTACTGGTTTTCCTCTCCTTTTAGCTCGGACTCCTGCTGTCAATGCAAGACAGTGACTTTGGGAGTACTTGAAGAGTGAGGCGGAAGGTGAAGAGATAGGTAGAGAAAAGCTCAAAATATCTTGTTGAGGCAAATAAGAAAGAGACATGCAGAAGTTGTTTATTGTTGATGGAACTGAGCCTGCAGGGGGAACTGGTCCTGGGCAAGTGTCTTCATTCTTTACAAAAAATACCTCTACAACTTTTAATTTTGTGAAACTCTACAATTCCATTTGAACCAAGTGTTGTACAGGCTCATTAATGATAGATTACTAAAAACCCATTGCATATTTCTAGATAATTGATTCAGATTGTTTCCCTCAGCCATGGTCTCTTAGAATAATTAGCTAGGCTTCAATACTTGACAAGTTTCCACATTGTGGCCAAGTATAACAGTAATTTAATAATCCTCCTTAGAAACCACAAAGCATGGTATTTCTCCTAGATTGACATTCCTGCTCTAAACACCAAGCTATATTTTCCCCGCTCTACCTTTGTGGAAAACAAACTAGAATGAATACATCCTCAGCAGTGTATTTTTTGTGATCATTAAAAAACCCTGAATGCATATTCTTGCTTTAAAAAACAACTAATTTGGAACCCTGCAGACCAGGCCCTTGTTTCTGACTTGCAAGATCTGTGGCGAATTGCTGCAGATTCACCTGATGGCACTGTGGAAACTGCTGACTTTGTGAGCATATATGTGAGATTCTGTTCCAGCACGCTCTGGTCAGATCAGTGCATCAAAACGGGAAACATCCTTTACAACACAACTTTTACCACGCAGTGCTGTTACAACGCAGGTTTTACAACGAAAACCATTACAACGCACTGCACTGGGGGGCGCTCTAGGATAGGGAATAAGTTTAATTTACTATCCAACACCTTCCCTAGTATCCACGGGGACTGGAGTTGGAATAGTAAATTAAACTATTCACTATCCAGCACCCCAAAGCGCTATGCGTTGTAAAGGTTTGCGTTGTAATACTTGCGTTGTAACAGCATGCGTGGTAAAAGCATACATTGTAACGTCATACATCCCATCAAAACATGTCTTTTTTTATTTTTTGTTAGTGGTTTATGTCTAGTGATTTTTGTCCCTCTGATTTTGCCCCTTGTAGTGTCGTGTTGATTGTTTGTACTAATGAATATATACACCCCGCCCCCACAGAATATTGTGATATCAGAATATCAAGGCACAAAACTTCGAAAGGTAACTGCATATAGGGAACATTAGAGTTATTATTCTTAACACAACATTTATGTAACTTGTAGATATATGTATCATGCGTGTGCATATATGTGGAGTTAGGCATAGAAAATCTAGACTTGATTACCTGCCAATATTTGTTTTCAATATTTTGTCCTCAGTGTTGTGTCTTATTGATATTCTAGGGTTGGTTATAGTTCTCTAATTTATGGATTTTAAATGTTCTCTTTCTGCTGTCTGCCTGAATTTCCTACTAATGTATTAGTTCAACATCTTGGAGTTTTTTTTATGACAATGTAGTTCTCTTCCATCCTTGGTGCTTTTGTTTGAGGAGTGCTCTTCAGCATTGATTGTGTTTTATTACCACTATCATGGAAAATGGCTACTGAAAGGTACTGCCCTTGCATTAGACAAGACAACAGGATTAAGAAGCCTGTTTTGCCCCCTAACCTCTACACATCCTAATATTTATCCACCTCGGTTAAGAATAAGCTACTCTTTATTGACTATTTTGATCATCTGTAACTGGTGTTACGTGTGTCCAATATAACCGTCTCTTCGAATTACCAATTTACTTTACCTAGACGATTGACTACCAAATGTATGCATGTTCTTGCACCCCTACAGCGGAAATCAACCAACATCTCATTCATTTTACTTTACAGTAAGATGGGGACTGTTTCTGCACCTAATTGTTCCAACAAGGCTAACAATCAAATATCCCAGTTAGATGACATGAACCTGCATTATCCCTTCTACATAAAAGTGATGGCATCAGAAATAATAAAAATAGAAAAAGAAATAAAGCGATAGGACACATGACTCTTCCAACACAAAACACATAACTGTCTGCAATGCAGATTAAACATTCCTTATTTCCCATAGAGTTGACATATTGAAAGTAGAATTGACAGTAATGTATACTTATGTGTTTAGAGTCCTGAGAAAAATCCTTCCATGAACGGCAGCTGGGATTACAGTGGGTGAACATTTTAATGGGGACCGTATAGTTTTTATTGTGCTGGCAGTGTAACATTTTTTACACATATTCAGCACATGTTGTGAAATGCAATGTTGAGAGTAGGGGAGTCCATTAGATTCCTCAAAACTGGTGATTTAGGCCTACTTTGGAATATCTCCAAACCAATATCAATGGTAAGCAGCAGAGAAGCTACTAAAGGGAGGGAAAGAGAGTTAAGGACAGGATTGAGTGAGAAAGGAGCTGCACATTCTGGCACAATCATGAACTCTTGCAGCCATTACTGATTGTGTAGCTTCTTACATCCTCCCCTGCTCCTCAGGTCCATTTGAATTTTTTTTTAGCTAATTTGGGCTTTTATGAAATGAAATGCAGGCTCGGTGCCAATAGATTTCAGACACTGTACAAATACAGGTGGATAGGGAAAGAGGTACACAAGTATAATTCCAACATAGTTATAGACAATAACGCAGAAACGTTATACAAGTTAAATGATACATTTTCTAGGGGCTTTAATTGCAATCAATCTTTTTACCAATCGCTGAGATGTTTTAAATGAGATCAGTCAGTTGCGGCTCCTCCTCTAAGGCGGGGAGTGTCGCCCCACTGCTCTTTGAGCAGTGCAAAAAAATAAAAAATAAAATGAAAATAAGAAGATGCTATTCTTAGACTTAGAATTCTACATCAGTAACAATGCATTACACAGCAGGCTGTATAGAAAACCTACTTCATGCAATTCAATTTTACATGCCACTAGTTCTCACCCACAACACCAGATTCACTCCATTCCTTATGGAGAGTTTCTCAGAGCACGACGTAATTGCAGTGAGCAAACGGAGTTTGAACTCTGCATTACCAACATGAATAAGAGATTTCTAAATAGAGGTTACTCTGTCAAATCCTTACAGAAAGCAAAGAAGAGAATCAAAAGAACTAATAGACCAGATTGTTTGAGGTTGCATACCAAACCTACATCCTCTAAACAACCAGTCAGATTGATAACGGAATTTAATGCGTTACATCTTGCACTAAGAAAAAGCTTCAACAAACATTGGAATCTACTTACATCGGATCCCACTCTCAAAGAGTGGGTATCCGAGAGACCGTTGATCACATACAGAAAAGGCCATACACTTAGGAATACTCTCAGTCCTACTGTTCCCCACAATACCACAGTTAACAATTGGCTGACTACTAAGAGTTTGGGATTCTATAAATGCGGATTTTGTTCCATGTGTAGGTGGGGTAAACATAGGACGGTCACTTTCAGAGGTTTTGATGGCACTACTTACAAAATCAAACACAATATAACTTGTTTGACGAAGTTTGTGGTGTACATTATTGAATGCCAGTGTGGCAAAATTTATGTAGGTAGCACCATCAGGGCTCTGAAAGAGAGAATAACCGAACATATGAGAGCAATCCAAAAGAGAGACCCGAAGTATCCAGTAGCTTTACACATTGCAGAATGCCAATCATTAGAGGATGAGGTTAAAGTACGTTTTTATGGCATTGATGTGGTACCTCAGCACATAAGAGGTGGCAACCAAGAATTGACATTGAGAAGAAGGGAAGCCATGTGGATCATGCGTTTGCAATGCGTGGAACACGGGCTTAATTATGACCCTGAGATGCAATTCTTCTTGGGTGACTAAATATCGCTATCCAGTATACAGAGATCCGATGAAGAACTCAATTGAATTGGTCTACTGAATTTGCCACTAAGAATTTAAGTCAGGATGTTGATATATTGTGGTTGTCCGGATTTTAATGTTTTCGCCTTATATGTACCATGTCCTATGTCACAGATTAATTAATGTCACTATTGGAGGTCAACACACGACCACACACTATTATAGTGCATGCCATCACACGTTCACAGAGTAGCATGAAACCTCCACACCGATTAACACCCAACACCATGGCTACGGATGGGAATTTAAATAGATGGATCTCCCATTGTTAGTGGGAGAATTTTCCTATCCCGTCGGAATAATATGTTATATTTGTCAGTACACAGAGAGGGATTCTAGAGATCACATCTTTCCTTATTATGGGGATGATTGACGAGTTATAATGCCATTCATGTTCCGATTATTTTTTGCATTTCATAATACCTAGGCCCAGTCCTTTGTTTTCATATAGCTATCGATTGAATACCAGCTCAGTAATCACTACTGGAAACGTTACATGAATGCACTCACACTGCCTGATCCATTAACCATTAACCATTCCAACATGGTGGCTTGAGAGTCGACGACCCTGTCTAGTACTCTCCCACACGAGCATTGAAATACATTTCCTGTTTCCCGGTCACGTGTCCGTTCGTGGTAAACGGCGACCGGGAAACTCAAGAGGAGGGATCACACACTTCTGGTAAGAACCCTTTCCTTCGTTTCTACACTATACGAACAAAAAACAATAGTTTTTTGTTTATGCACAAACCAGGTATGTCACTACAATGATCGTCTCCGTGGACTTTTTCTCCACAGGCAGATACGCCGAGACTGGTCGGCAATCGTATTCAGCATAACGATCCCCTCCCGGTGACTGACTTACACGCACACGTGTCAAGGTACAGTGTGCTCTTGTAATTATTCTTATCTTAATTTTCGTGTCTAACATAGATGAGATCACTACTACAACAATGTAGATAGACATTCTGATTTATCTAATTACAGTGAATGCTTGTTACATAAGCCAACGCCTTGAAGTTCAAACCTAAAGCGGAAACATACACACTTGTCTTCCACTCGTTTCTAGAATAACCGCTGTCTGATCCCGTCCACATTTGGTAAGTGGAATGGTGCATTCTGTTTACCTAATTATTTTCCTACATGCGACATTTTTTGCCCTACATATGATGTCTCTCTGCCTTTCTCAGATGGATGTCCGTCTGAAAACATCCACCTTTCTAGACCTGGAATTACACAGGCTAGCCACAAGGTAGGCTTAAGTCTGAATTGATAATTCCAATTCAGCTATTAAAACCATACTCACCCCCAAACCCACCCCCCCACCCCCAACCTCACTTTTTCATCATGATTCTGGCATGCACGGATTTCCACTGCATGCTAATCATGTACTATGAATGAGAGAAATTCAAGTTGAGACTTTCGGTTCCAGAAAGACCAGTCTTATTATTTTGTTGTGGATACAGCACTCATTGGGTTATTTACTGTGACAAATACATGATCTAAGTTCGATATGAGTTATATATACAAACAGTTTGTCATGTAGGTGTATATAAAATTTTAGTGTTGATGAGTATACAATCACCAGAGTCACTTATAACACCCCATCACATCCTTTACTGTTGGAATTACCGGGCACAGCATGGGGACACAACCCACAAAAACAGTCACCATTCTCGATTGAAAGTGTGCTGTAACCATTATCATATTTTATACAAACAATGTATTTTTGTCACCAGCCCTGAAGAGTCGTGTTGTACCACACTCACACGATGAAACACGTGTCGGCTGATTGTGGCTCCTTTTTGTGGACTGAATAAACAACTCGTCGTGGAACACATACTCAAGAATCTGCATCTGCTCTTCTTATGATACTGTTTGTGGTGCTTTAAATTTTATTGGTTCGCCGCCTGCGGAACCTTCAAATGTTTCGGTTGGGTGCGAGAGCAATGCTGTATTTTCTAGTTATATGAAATTCATATGTTTTTCATGTTGAGTGGTTACGGGCTTTTCCACTCGCTCTGCACGCACCTTACTATTACTTAGCAAGCTTTATACCTAGACGTATACACCAGGCAGAGCGCCACAGTCATACTGAGTTTTTCCGAAAAACCCCCACGTTGCATATCATTTTATTTTTCTGACTGGGAGCCATACAGGGTGGGTCAGGGCTGGGATGAGCTAGCCAGAGCAGAGTGAGGAGTGGTTTGCACTCCATAAGTGCGCATAACGGTTTGGCCGGTCCTCTTGAGCCTACCAAACTGTCATGAGCACTTACCATGTTCTCCACCAGGGTGTGTTGCACAGCCTGGTGGAGAACATGGCCAGGCTCCCAAGCACTGCCTGAGTGGCCAAATAGGCCGCTCAGACCATTCACAACGTTGCTTTGTGATTGGCTGGGAGAGTCTGGGTACTTCTGGTGCTCCCAGTGTGAGTGAGGACGGAGGAGAGGCATGTGTCGGCAAAGGTACATTTTATTTATTTACGTTCTGAGGCATCCACCACTGAGATCAGTGAGTGGCTACAAAGGTATCCAAGAAGAGAGAGAGAGTGAAAAGGGCAGTGCAGAGGTTGGAAAGATATACATGTTTCGAATGGCAGATGTAGTCTACAGCTACTGATAAGGCCTTATGTGAAAATAAAGGTAACTAAATGAGGAGATCTAAAATAATGAAAATAATACGAAGAAACCTGATTATGACAAATTTATTTTTGGTAAAAATTAAAGATATTCATTGAATGTTGGAATATTTATTTGTTATTAAGGTTTAAACAGTGTGACTACCACAGGTGAGGTGGGGTGGTGTTCAGCACAAGGCTGAGTCTGCAACAAGATTAAGGACTCTTAGGGGTATATTCACAAGAACGTGTGATAACTACCGCTAGAGTAGCGTAACGCACCTTTTAACATTGCAGCCCATCGCAGGAAAACAACTCTGTGACAAAGTGGAATTCACAACACGGCGGTAGCATGCGATAGTCTGCGACACCATGGCCCATGCTCGCGACACAACCACCTCGACAGAGATAAAAACACAAACCCCCAACGTGAAAAAACCTGCGTTGGGCAAAAGTGCGATAAGAAAACAGTGACAACCAGCACGAGGGCAGCAATACACACGCGCAATGTGGGAAAAAGCACAAGAACAGCATACTGAAAAAGCCACAAAACAAAATCCAACAACATCGGAGTACCACAGATGCATCCTGGCCAACTGCAGAGGACTACATGTACACCACAACTACCTACCAGCGTGGAAGAACAGAACTGACAGGCACACCGCATGAAAGAGACCAGTGACAGACAAATCAGAGCCCCACTGCGCGACACACCCATCGTGCAGCATACGTACATAGGCAGGAGTGCACCTCGACATTGACAACATCCTGGTAAAAACAGCACACCCACCACATTTAAACACAGGACACAACTGATTCCACAAATGTGCACGATCTGGCAAATCACATCTGAAATCGCAGGTAAAAGTAACATTAAAATGTACAAGTACAAGCTGAAAACTGCAAATATGTTTTATTCACACATGCAGTGCATATGGACATTTTCCTACTGTCGCTTGATTGCCATGGAGGGCCACATTGTGACGTGCTCATGAGAAGTAAGTATCAATGATGGTATTCCTAAGGGCCATTCCTGCCGCTGCTGTAGTGGGATGTGGCCCACCTGCCCTATCACCACCATCATCATCTGGTACCTCTAGGACTGGGATCCATGGGGCCCTGGTGCGAACACAGATGTTGTGCAATGCACAACATGCAATGATCAGCTTGCACACGATGTCCGGGCTGTACAGGAGCTTCCCACCTGTGTCGTCCAGGCACCTGAAACATGACTTCAACACTCCAAATGTGCGTTCCACGATGTCCCTGGTGCATATGTGGGCCACATTGTACTGCCTCTGGGCGAGTGTGTTCAGATCTCGGAGGGGTGTCATCATCCAAGGGCAGAGTGCATATCCTTGATCACCTGTGGCAGTGCAGGGAGAAAAGAGTCAATACTTGGTTCGGCTGAATGTGATGGCAAGTCCACCAATCCAGTGACGCCTGTGCTGGCTGCGTGTGAGGTGAGTGTAAGCCAGCCCGCAGGGAGTAGCTGATGCTGGCAACTACACCAACAGTCATCAGGCACCCAGAAATGCAATGTCAAAACTACAAGGGAGGATGACATGATTCGCACACGGCTAGTGGTCCCGGATGCATAGCGGGTGAAACGGGCCCACCGCCACGGGACGCTGACCTGCGGGAGACTGGGGTAGGGTCATGTGGGCAGAGTAGTGCCTCAAATGTGTTATGGCTGCATTTCACAACTCCACACGTTCAACTGTTGTGTGGTTGTGGTGCCATGAAATGTCTGTTTTGGGTGCTGGGGTAGGCCAGAATGACCATGGAGTGGTGTGGTCGTGTCTGGTAGGTGGTCGTGTAGTTTGACATGTTGATTGTGGTTTGGTCATGTGTGCATCCCCACAGTTGTGCATTGTGCTTTGGAGGCATTGGGATGTGTGATGTGTTGACTTGGTACTTACCAACGAGCAGTCCCGTTCCATGTGTGCCATCCTGGAAGCACTGATTGATGATGGACTGTCGGAAGATGAAGGAACCATGCACACTGCCTGAGTAGTTGGCGACGACATTGGTGAAGAGTGCCCGGTGGTCCACTATCGCCTGCACATTGATGCAATGCGTGTGCTTTCTGTTGCTGTAGTGGTGTGCAGTATCCGCAGGGGGCACAAGTGGGACATGTGTGCAGTCGATTGCCTCCAACACGGCCGGGAATCCGGCTATGGCGTAGAAGCCTTGCTTTGTCCCCAGCTCTTCCTGCACAGTGTTGGGGAATTGAAAGTACTAGGGTATGAAGCTGAGGATGGCATCCAGGACAGGTGTGATGAATATTTGATAGGGCTGGCTGTGAGACCCCTCCGACTCTGGCAGTTGTTGGTTGGAAGGTACCAGAGGCCAACAGGTGCAGCAGCTTTGTCTGCGGAGGGATGTCGGTTCTCCGCTGTGTTGGGACCGTCAGCCTGTCGGTGATGTTGGTCATGATGCGGTGAATGATTGTCCTTTTGAGCCTGTAGTGGGCAATACCTTCCTCGGGCTTCAGGTCTGTGAGAGTGGTGTGTTTTCGGTAGGTCCGCTGTCTTACTCTGTTCTGCCTCTGTGGTGGTCTGGGAGGGGTGCGGGTCCGGGTCCGGGTCCTGGGGGTGGTGGCGGTCCCAGGGTGGGGTGGTGGTGGGTGTTGTGGCCCTGTTGGGACTCCGAGCTGCATGAAGAGTAGCTCCATGGCGTCGTTTGTTCTTATGGTGTGGGTGTGTGCGGGGTTCTGTTGCCTACTGCAGGTAATCGTCCGTCTTTACACTTGCTTAAGGCAGGTGTTAAATACCTGCGGCTACCGCGGCTTATGACCTGTTTTTGATTCGCTTTGCGGATCCTTCAGTTCGTTGTGAAAGTGGTGTTGTTGTTTTTTCGTGTGTTTCTGCATGGGAACGCCTACTCTGCATCTCATTAGCGTTAGTTGGTGGTGTCTGCCGTGGTGTTAGGTTTTGGGACTGTTATCACGAGAATTCTGACGATGTCTGCTGTTAGCACCAGCTTGTTAATTTTGGGGTAAATTTATCACGACTTTGGCTGCGCTAAAGTGCTGTTAATTCGGTGATAGCTCCTTGTGAATATGCCCCCAAATGTTTCTTTGAAAACCAATGCCATTTTGACAATGTCTTTGGGAGCATGCTTATGAAATAAAAAACATTAAATCCTTTATCAATGTTAGAAAATAAAAGGAACAGTGAAACAATGAATATCAACTTTATCAACATATTTTGAGTGATTTATACCATCATTTGTACTATCATACCTTCATTTTTACCCTGGGGCCGATGGAGTGGAAGCCGTTTAGTGGAAGCATGTTACGTCATGTTTTTGTACAGTACAACTTTCACCTGGATGAGTTAACCATGTTGCTGAAGAAACCAAGCTTAAGCTAAGACTAGTTCAGTGGAAAATATAAGGGTACATCACAACATAACGATCAGCCAGATGGAAAAAGCCACATCTTCAGTTATTTCCTAGAATTCTATATGTTGAAATCTTGACGAAGGTAGGAAGACAAGTTTTTATTTTTTGGCAGTTTTACATAGCACAAACTTGACAGTGGTGTAATGAAACGTTAAGGGGCCCCCCCTTGCAAAGTACATACAGGGTGGCCCCCACACTCCGGATTCAGTCCAGAGCTCTCAGGCCAGGGGCCTCCCAGTGCCAGAGGGGGCCCCGCGCACCGCAGGGGTAACGGGGGCCTTTGTTATGCCACAGAAAATTGCCCTGAAGGTGATGGCGCACGTTACATGAGCACAAGTTATGTTACACAAGGACACATTCATTGTCTTTTGTAGGCACAGGGAGATTAATTGATTTCGCCAGAAACACAGGATGTTGAGCTGATGCTGAGACTCTAACCCCGTTCCCCAGTTCCAAAGATGCATCTCTGGCCGATATGCCACATCGTCGCCATTGCGTGTGGCAGTAATGGAAAATGCCATACTGCAAAAGATTTTGCATTTCCGTTTGGGAATGCTCACCATAAAATTTTATTTAGATCTTAGAAATCGCCTAGGCTCGTACCATTGAAAACCAGTGGAATGAACGTGAAAGATTTGGCGAAAAAATAGCTTTTTGGACTAAGAATAGCAATTTAAAAATAATAAGTTCTTTTACTAATGGAAGGGCGAGATTTTGATCGATACCTTATCACTATTGATCTAAACCCCGATCTGGTCGACTGAACCTTTGTTGCCTGTCATTGAGGGAAGAAAGTGCATCTCTTACCAAGTTAGTTCACCCAATAAAGGACTCCGCTCCAAAAGATCACAAACAACTTCTAGCTTTCAAAAGTTTATTGTAAGGTTAGGATAAGCTGCAAATACAGGCATCTCAGAATGAGATTCACGAGATACACAGGTCCAACTACATACATGTGCTCTCTGAAAGCCCTCAGACGAGCAACGGAAATTACCAGCACAAGTTCTAAGAATAATAAAGCTATCAGCATTGACGCATATTGAGATCTCTCCTTCATTTAAGTTGGAGGAAAAACACACAGGTTAGGCTGTCCCTACCCTGCTCTAGATGGTATCCCTACTTAACCAAGTCTCAACCTAACAAAAGGCGTCAGCAGTGAATGACCCCCAAGGGAAGTCACTCACTCTTAGTCTCTTGGTGAAAACCTATAGTTCTCCAGTCATGACCCCTCTCTGCCTACCCATCCGCTCTCTAAAGGGTCCTCAGGCATCTGCTCTAACTCCACCCAGGGGTGCTGTCCCTAATACAAAACAGTCAACAACATTTGAGACGCCCCTCGTGAGACGCCCCTCACGTGGTGTAGCTTCTGGCTTTTTCCATGCTGCTTTGTATTGGGCCTCATACGTTGGAGTTGACCTTGCTTCTCAGACTCTTCTCCGGCCCGCTGATACCCCTTAAAACATTCCGGAACCCTCCTCCATGTCTGGGCCGTCTTCTGAACAGACCTCTATTCATATTATTTATAATTGGATCCCCCCTTTTCTCTTGCAGACAGACATCTGCAGCCAAGATCCCAACTCTCATAGACTTCCAAAAAGGTTCGCAACATTTCTCGTCCCAGACCAGTACGTGTAAATCAATGTTAAAACATTTCAGGCCTACAGCATTTCTCATAATGATTATAGCATTCAACTTCTTCATTAATTAAAGCATGTTAATACTTTTATTCTATTATTCAGTAAACACATCTATAAATCATGGCCCATTAATGCAATGACCAAAACATTAGTGAAATCCATATCGTGAAAAGAAACACCTTCCCCTTCCCTTCTAGCTCTGGCCCTGAGGCCTACCACATTCTGCGTTTAACCACATGCCATCTTACATTTTAGCAGCTACACGACATGGATTCAGGAATAATCACATCTAATAAAATCATATAGTGTCACACATTTCTGTATTAGTTCCACTTCTTCTTAAATCTCTACATTAGCTATACATTCAGAATATAATTGCAGATACTACTAGCACTCATGGCATTTCTCCTCATGATTTGTGCTTACTACGGGTAAGTGTGATGCACTCATACATTTAGGTCAGTTTGCGCTCTCTCAGTTCCCCCCTTTGATGACCTCTCGGGGTCATCACTAACATTTAAACTGCAGTTATTGCTAGCATAACTTGTCTCTGCGTTTCCAGAGCCCTCAGACTCCTGTACTGATTATCTTGTATGGCAGCCAATCTCTGCAGCTGCTCTCTTTGGGCCCTTTCCGACCTTTTTGCTCTGTACCATTTGAATACCCTCACCAATCCCCACAATATGATCCCACAGATCAATATTATGATGATAGGTTTTAGTATATACCACACAAAGCTTTTGCCTAGGGTGGAGATCCACCCTCCAACTTCACTCATTCCGTGGCCCACCTTTTCCCAGACATTTTCTCTACTCAAGTCTTCGATCTCCTTGTGAATATCAGTTATGTTCCTAATAACTTTCTCAAGGGGCTTTGAATTGTCTGGAATGTAGGTACAACATTCCTGGACCTTCAAAGCCTTACAGACTCCGCCCTCTTTTGCTAGTAGGACGTCTAACGCAAGACGGTTCTGAAGAACCATAGCCCTTATCGATTGCATCTCTCCTTCTACCAGCATTAAGGACTGAGCAGTGCTGGCAGACAACCTGTCGACGACTGTTGCCAGTCGTCTAATTTTAACATCATTAAGGATTAGTCCCAAAAGAGGGAACACAGCTCCAAAGACATCTCCAACCATTTCTGCATCTCCTATATCTCTCCTTCCCCTCGATGATGTCTTGCCCTCGATGATCTCTAAGTCTTGTGCATGATATATTTTGGGGAAGACAATTGCTAGGTAACATGATCCATACCAGTTGTCAGGTAGTCTCACGTAGGCATTTCTTCCACATACAAAATACACATTTGGAATCACTTGCATTCCCTTCAGGAAATCTTTAGTATAGTACTCTATATTGAAAGCATGTTCACAGCTGACTTCTCCCACGTATACATTTTCGTAATACGTTTTGGCTCGGTGAAGACATAGCTTTCCTCTCTGCGTCTTATCTAAAGCTATTGGACCACTACTACCCTTTCTCTTGTGTGCCTTCTCTTCCTCGGTCCAATCTGTTTTCCATTGTCCTGATTTTTTCAAAATCTTTTGTCTCCTGTAACGATCATCCACCTGCCCTATGAACTTCTTCTCGACTTCTGACACTTTGCATGTCAGGTTATTTCTACGGGCATGTGAAGTATCTAAGGTAATCCAAGGAATGAAGAACTTGGCCAATCTGTCTTCACTCTTCCAGTAGTCCCATTTGTTCATCTGCTTATAATTTGGGACTTCTGGCAACACTGAATCATAGTTGGAGAAATAGTATTCAAAACTATCTCTCCCATAAAATATACTAAGCAATAAGCTACATGTAATGCCATATGTCAGCGGGAGGTGATGATATCTAATGCCTTCATCTACAGACGCCGGCAACTGCATGCAGACGTAACAGTCCTTAACCTCCATGGCATCCACGTATTCATATAAGAGTTTAGCATAAGCATTTGACCTAAAGTCTCCTTGGGACTCATCTACGTGTAACCTGCGGGCTTCTGCAGCTAATAACGCTTTCTCTTGAGTGTTTTCCCTTTTCTCACCAGCAACAGTGGGTGTAAGCGTTTCTACAGATTTCACATCAGTTACCTTCGCCTCTTCCTCATGTCCCTTTACATAAGAAATTGTTACCACTAAAGCTATTAATATTATCACTCCTACTATTAGTGTACCTATTATACATTTAGCTCTGCGGTTCTGGGTGCCGGCTTCCATTTCGTCAGACAATATAGCTCTCTCTTATCTTGGCACAAAGTTCTTTTCTTCTCGTTCCTTTACAGTCTCTTTTTACTCCTTTTGTCTTTAGAATCCACACAACTGGAAGCTGACAACCTTCTTCGCAAAGGTCCTTTAACAGTTCAATAAAGACAACCCTAGCCCTTCTCCATCAACTCAAGGGAAGGTCCCTAATATTCTCTGCTTCCTGGGCGCTAGGTAATCTTCTTGTTCTGCTCGCTTTATTTACAAAGTCCTTTAAGCATCTACTATCAGGTTTGTGCCTGCAGCTTCGATAGCAAAGTTCAGTATTTCCAAACGAAGATTGTGCTCTTCATGGGCTGTTATCGTTGTACCAAAGTCGGGGAATTGCAATTCTGAGAGAAACATGTGTTTTAACTTGCTGAGGCGGGGAGGTCTGGCGAGCATGAATGTTAGTGACCCTTCTTGTTCGACTCCGGGTACCAACAGTCGTATTTCCACGGTGACGATGGGCTCAGAACTGGACACCACCACCGCTCGAATCCTCCCTGTCTCCTGTTTCAAAGACATTTGTCGCCAGATATGTCCACTCAGGGGTGGAGTATCTTCTGCTAGGCACACGCACTCTTCTTGACCTTCTTCGGTCCGGTGCTTCAGCGCCCTGAGCACCTTCTTCCGGGTCTGAGTCTTCTGATATCGGAGGAAGGGTTATCTCTGGAGTTGACCTCAGGCTAGAGCTCCTTCTTTGCGGCCAATTAGCTTCTCCACGTGCCCTTCTACTCCTTCTCCTTCTTGTCTGTTCTCGCTCTCTGTCAGACCTGTCAGTGTCTGACTCGTACTCCCAGCTACTTTCTCCTTCTGTAGCGTCGTCTGTTTCGCTATTGTACTGACCGTCCTCAGCTTGGTCAGACTCGTTCCCTGCTTCCGCTGGCACCTCTACAGCTTGGCTAGCCCCCTCTATGGCTTCTCGGTCCTCTGCTGGACGTCTATCCGAGAGAGGAGCTGTTTCTTCCAGAGGTGCTGGAACCCTTCGCGTATGTGACGCGTGGATCCAATTGGGCAGGCCTCCCACCTTCACAGCCGTGTTCGCGATCAGGATGATCTGGAAGGGCCCACGCCAACGAACATCCAGGCAGCTTCTTCTCACATGTTTTTTCACCAGGACCCAGTCCCCAGGATACAGGTCATGGCACGGGCCCTGGCACGATGGAACCTCGGCAGCCTGCACCTGAAGGGACACAGAATGAATGGCGTCAGACAGCCCCTTACAATAGTCCAGGATCATATCATCTGTGATATTTAACAATGCAGTAGTTGGGACAGATGGCAGCCTCATTGCTCTTCCCATTAACACCTCATGTGGTGACAACCCCGTTCTTCTGTCTGGGGTACTACGAAGGCTCATGAGGACCAATGGCAGGGCGTCAGGCCAACTCAGGGTCGTTGAGGAACACACTTTTGCAATTCTGGCTTTGATCGTGCCATTGATCTGCTCCACAATTCCTGAGGCTTCTGGTCGGTAACTGCAATGCAATTTCTGATCTATGTTCAGAGCCGCACAAATCATCTTCACAAGCTCGCTGTTGAAATGCGTTCCCCTATCTGATTCCAAAGAGGCCGGCACCCCGAAGCGCGGAATGAGTTCCCTAAGCAGTAACTTGGCCACTGTGAGGGTGTCGCACCTACGTGTAGGGTATGCCTCAACCCATCTGGAGAATACACAAACAACCACCAGGACATAGCGGAGGCGGTTGCACCTCGGCATTTCAATGAAATCTATCTGCATTCGATTGAATGGACCTCCAGACCTTCCTATGTGGCTCAGTGCAACTGGTGTTCTTTTCCCTACGTTCAGCTGCTGACAGGTCACACAACGCTGGCACACTGCTTCTGCTGCTATTCTAAACTTAGGATTGTACCAGGTCTGTCTAAACACTCTCAGCATAGCGTCTCTCCCTAGGTGTACGGGACCATGTATGTGTCTGGCCATTGGGCTCACCATCTCATTGGGCAACACTGCTCTGCCATCTGCTGAGACCCAAAAATGGGACTCACCCACTACACATCCTGCCTTTTCCCATGTTTCTTTTTCAAAATCAGGAGCATTTTCTTGCATGTTTGTCAGTTCGTCCCAAGTATCAACAGTTTCCAATATCATGGCTAATTCAGTCCTTACATTTATTCCACCCACTTCCACCTCTGTGAAAGAGTACCCTTGTTCCGCGCAATACCGCGCGACTTCGTCGGCATATCTATTGCCTTGCGAGACGAAGTCCACATTTCTGGTATGTGCGGTGCACTTTACAACTGCGATACCTGCTGGACATTGCAACGCCTCTAACAACAGGCGCACAAACTCTCCATTGCGAATGGGAGAGCCTGAAGAGGTCATGAACCCTCTTTGAGACCATAACTGCCCATAATCATGAACCACCCCATAACCATATTGGCTGTCGGTGTATATGGTGACTCGAATTTGATTGCTTGCCAAGCAAGCACGTGTCAAGGCAATAATCTCGGCTACCTGAGCGGAGTGTACTCCTTCCAGGCACCCAGCTTCCACAACTCCAGTAATTGTACAAACAGCGTAAGCTGCTCTCAACTGCCCAACTTCGTCTCTTACACATGAGCCATCGACAAAGAAAATTTCGTCTGGGTCGGTCAGTGGCTCATCTACGATGTCGGGTCTGGGTTTGGTGCATAGTTCAGTCACATCGGGGCAGTCATGGTCTGTACATTCATCATCATCCTCGATATCATTTGGGAGTGGCATCAAGGTGGCAGGGTTCAAAACAGAGCATCTCCTGAGGGTCACATTCTCTGCAGCAAGAATAACTTGCTCATAGCGCGTGAGCCTGCTGTTGGTCAGATGCTGTGTTTTGGTCCTGGTCATCAACAGTTCAACAGAATGGGGCACGTACACCTCTAACGGGTGCCCCATGACGATATTTTCACATCTCTCAATGCTGACACCCGTTGCAGCAACGGATTTGAGACATCCGGGCAACGCTGCGGCTACTGGGTCTAAAGTAGCCGAGAAATAAGCAACTGGTCTACGGGCATTCCCATGGATTTGGACTAACACAGACAACGCGCAACCTTCTCTCTCACAACAGTAAAGCAAGAATGGTTTATTGTAATCAGGCATTCCCAATGCCGGAGCACGACACAGGTCCTCTCGCAGCTGTAGGAATGCCATCAAACAGTCTTTGTCCCATGGTACCGGATCGCTCACCTCCTTATGCGTCAGTTTTTGCAAGGGCTTTGCTTTCAGTGAAAAGTTCGCGATCCACTGTCGGCAATAACCCACCATCCCTAGGAACATCCTGACCTCTCTCTGTGTCTTAGGCGCATTCATTTTCATGATCGCCTCTATCCTGTCTGGTGACACCTTTCGTTTGCCTTTCTCTATTCGGTGTCCCAAGTACTGCACTTCTGTCAGGCAGTACTGCAACTTTCCCGGGGACACCTTGTGCCCATTGGCAGCTAGGTGATTTAACAAAGCAATGGAGTCCTCCCTGCAAGCTTCTTCTGTTTCTGACGCCACGAGGAGGTCGTCTATGTACTGGACCAGAACTGACTTCTGGGGCAGCACTAGACTTTCAAGATTTTTCTTCAAAAGCTGATTGAAGATCGATGGGCTCTCTGTATACCCCTGAGGAATACGACACCATGTTAGGACGCGACCTTCCAGCTTAAATGCGAAAAGAAAATGGCTTTCTTCGTCCAGAGGGATCGAAAAGAAAGCCTGACAAAGATCAATCACAGTGAACCACTCAGCTTGGAATGGAATCTGAAACAGTATCACTGATGGATTCGGTACCACTGGACAACACGAAACGACTATGTTATTAATCTTTCGGAGGTCCTGCACTATCCGGAATTTCCCATTTGGTTTCTGCAGACCCATAATCGGGGAGTTGCATGGACTACCCACGATTTCTTTCAGTATTCCCTGTTTAATCATGGACTCGATCACGGGTTTTATGCCTGCAATCGTTTCTGGAGTCAATTTATATTGGGGTGTTCTTGGGAACTCAGCATGCGGTTTCACTACAATTTTCACTGGGTCCACCCCTTTGACCAATCCAATCTCTTCCCCAGTGAAGTCCCATACTTCTGGTGCCACTGTCTCTCTCAAGTCCCAGGGGAGCTCATCTACTGTCAAAGTAGGGTACAGCTCCACGCATATTCTTGAGTTTGCAACTTTAAAGTCTGCGTCATCATCATTGGTCAATACCTCCACTCCCTGAGGTGTACAGTATATTGTACAATTCAATTTACACAACAGGTCTCTGCCTAGCAGACACACAGGACTTGAATCGCAAACCACAAACTGGTGCTCATCGCTGTACTTCCCTATTTTCACCTGTACCGGTTCTGTCAATTGGCTGGTTATTCTCCTGTTTGCGACCCCCACCACTTGTATGGTCTCTCCAGACATGGGCAGGTCTGGAACTGCAGCTGATCTGATCGTGGATCTAGTGGCTCCTGTGTCCACCAGAAATGTCGTGGGGCACCCTGCTACTTCTGCTTCGACATAGGGTCCCCTCTGGTCCACCTCTAAGGCTGCCCCGAGGGTGCAGTCTTCTCTTTCCACTCTCTGTCCGGTTAATGGGTCCACATAATAGCACTCTTCTCCTTCTACAAACAGGGGCATCTGTCTATAGGTCTTACCCATAGTCCCTACTCGGGGAGGTTGCGGGAACTGGGCTCGGGGAGGAGCCCCCCCCCCTTTGAGCACCTTTCCCTGGTATGGCGTCACCCCTCTTGTAGGCGCGCTCTGGACCTCTTCCTCCTCTATCTCTTGTTCTCCTATCTCTACATTGTAGGGACACTCGCGTTTCCAATGTCCCACCTCGTTACACTGGTGGCACCTAGTCGTTTTCTTCAAGGCAGCTATGTCTATTCTGGGTCTAAAGGTGGAACTCTCCTCATTGCCCTTGTTCTGACTGTACTGCTTCTTTCCTCCTGTACCTGTTCCTTGCTGCTGTTGCTGCTGTCCCCCCTTCCCTGCTGCCTGCATCTGTACCACCATCAATTTTTCTTTTAGTTTCTTAGCCTTGGAGTCTATCTCATCACAGCAGTACCTGGCATATCTCAGTATTTCGTCTAGGGGTTTATTTTGCCAACAAATCAAGTGTTGCTGAATCATTAAACTAATATCCGGTCTCAGTCCCAGGACGAACTTGGACACAAATTGCCCTATGTCTTTTGGATCCATTACATCCAGGCCGCTATACTGTTTAAACGCCTTCAGCAATCTCTCGTAATATTCGTGGACTGTCTCTTTGGGTTCCTGTCTAGTTCGGTCTATTCTGACCCAATCTATGTCTTGCATTGGCACTTTCTCTTTCAGCCAAGTCATCACTCTCTCGAATTTTGCCATCACAATCTCGGACGGCCCATTAGTCTTAGCATCTCTCTCCGGCTCCGTTGTGGGCCACTCAGCGCTAACCTTGCATGCTGTCCACAGATCTCCTGGTACTACAATGTCAAACAGCGTGTTCAGATCTATCCATAGGACCTTTGAGATTTTTACAAATCTCTCAACTTGCTTGTACCACTCCACTGGGTTTTCCCGCAATTTGGGGAAGGAGGTGGTAAAAGCAGCTAAATCTCCCCTACTCCAAGGGACATGCACATAGTTCCCATTTGCGACTTCGCGCAAAGGGTATGCTCCTATTCCCTGCAGCCTTCCTGGTGTCGTACCAAGCGTGCTTCTCCTGACGGTCCCTTTCTTGGACCACCTCTCTTCCCACTTATCTAGTGCCCTCCATGTCCTTATTCCAGTGATCAGTTCCCTTATGTGCGTTTTCAGCCCGATCGTTCTCCTCTCATCTAGGTCTCGATCTGTGTAATGTAGCCTGTGGTTACCCTGTAATGCTTTGGTTCTTGACAGGTCCACCATATATTTGCCTGCTAGTTCGACTAACTTCTCATGGATTGCTCTCGCCTTTCGAGTGATGTCCTTTGCCATATACAGTATTTCATCCTGCTCATACATTTCCATTCTTTCTAAAGGCAGGGTACCATCTACCATGTCATCCAGGTCTGACCTTAAGCTGGCGACATCGAGTCTCTTGGCTTTTATCTCAGCTCGCAATATGTCTTTCGAAGGGGGCTCACTGGTCTCCCTACCATCCCAACTCCGAGCTCTACGTTTGGGCTCGGGAGAGTTAATGAGTGCTCTCCCTTGCTCCCATCTCTCCAGGTCCCATGCTCGGCCATCCGATCTTGGAAGGTGATGGAACACGGGCCTGTTACCCCCACTCTTGCTCTGCCCACTCTCTCCTTCTTCTCTCCTTTCACCGTACGCCTCTCTGTTATTTTCCCTTTGGTTGCTACTCTCCCTTTGCCTAGTATCGCTCAGTATCCGATACGATCCTTCCTGGTTCCCCATATTCCCTGGGCTGCGCTCGTGTCCGTCATCACAGGGACTATGGTGCGACCTCTCACAACTCCCATTCAGTTCTCTGGTGCCGGGCACACAGTGGGTACACTTAAAGCTGTTTCTGTACTCTTGCGTTCTCCTCTCCCCTTCACTGAGTGTTGGGCGCGCCACCCCTCCACTCCCGGGGCCCCCGTTTTCCAGGTCCGTTCTATCTCCACTCCGGGCCCAATGGGTGACTCCCCTACTATCTCTCTCTCTCCAGTCCCACTCCGGGCTGCTCTCCCCAGCCCCGCAGTGAGTCCGAGCTCTGCTGTCCTGACTTTCCCTTTCAGCTTCCGCAGCTATGATGCTCTTGTGAGCCTCCACTGCCTCATCCCACTTCTTCATGTACTCATTTAGCTCTTGAAAGGATTTTCGTCCAGATCCCCTCATATCCACTGGCCATCTAGGGCCCCCAGGATCCCCTCCTGGATCCCCTGCTGTGTGCACCGGGGTGCTCCACTCTCTTGGTATCGGCATCTGACTTGGGAAATTGATCGTATCGTTCCTCCTTGCCGTCTCTGCTCTTTCTCCATCCTTCCGTACCCGTTCTTCCCCTCTTGCTCTCTCTGGGTCATATATCGATATTATAGGACCTATGGTAACAGGTACCTGTAGTGCATCTGGTAATGCGTAGGATGTGGCGCACTCCGTTTCCGGCGCTCTTTGTACCACAAACCTCCCGACTACCTGTTGCACCTGACTAGGCTGGGACAGCTCTTTCTTTGCCTCAGGATCCCACTCTGAACTGGGAAGCGGTCCATGCTCTCCTGCATTGCCCCCCTTTTCTCTTTCACTATGCTCGACCTCTCCCCCTGCTCTATTATACGGGGGTGGCCTGTCTGTCAATAATCTGTTTATCAGGCTGTCCTCTGTTTCGCTCTCATCATCTTCTTCTAGGGGGCTTTTATTTCCGGGCACCTCTAACACTGGGTACAGTTTATTGACTTCCATGTTATGCACTCTCCATCTTTTAGCATCCGCATCCCATCTGGCATCCTGTACTGCCCTTACCGATCGTTTCACCCTTTCTTGTCGTCTGTTCATATTCTTTACATGCGCTGCCCTAATCCATGCATCAAGGGCTTCAAACTGAGTCGGTCTAGGCAAGGGTCTCATTGAGGTCATGACTGATTTTAATCGATGTAACACCTCTAATCTGAACGTCCCGTACTTCGGGAACGTCAATTCCTCATTTCCTTCCGTAATCTTACTCCACTCTGTTATCCAAAGGATCGTATGCAGCCCAACATTCACTGCCATGTAACGAGCCGGCGTACCCTCCGGCGGGGCTTCTTCCCCTTCATCCGATCCCCGCTTCTCTTTTTTAAACGCCGCTCTCAGCCATTTAAAACACTTCATAATTATACGCACAATATCCAGCCTCGCTACTCTGTTTACTTCCTGATGACAATCCACCAATCCTAGCGCGGCTTTGCTAACTTGGCCTATCGCAGCGCGGTCTTTCTCCGGTCGGCCAATCACAGCGCGACACTTTCTGACGTCTTTGCTAGCTGGCCTATCACAGCGCGGTCTTTCTCCGGTCGGCCAATCACAGCGCGACACTTCCTGACGTCACTTTTCTCCGCTTCGCAGCAGCACCCCTCCTTTCTCAACTCGTCTCCCGGTCATGCATGCGTCCCATTCATACACCGAAAAATGACTACTTCCGACCAAGCGGTCACTTCCCTCGACTGTACGTCCACAGTCTATATGTAATTGTCAACACAACTGACGAAATGTCTATCGTCTCTCTGATAGGTTGCTTACACACACAGTAACCTCCGACCAGCGTCCGTTACTCACGCACTCACTCTTACGTTCCCCCTATCTCGGTCCTTCGGGTGATCAATGGTACCTCATGACCCCCTTCACACTAGTTGACAATTACTCTGGGTGTCCGATACACCCGAACCACTTAAGCTCTCCTTGAACTTAAGATTTCCACCGGTTGCGCGCGCTCACAACCTGTTCCACAGTCACTCTACAGACATTCAACTCCGCCAGACATTACAACATAGATACAATACAAAAACACCGCAATCTAACACGCATGACCCTTTATACTCACTCTCGACCGATACTGCTGCTTTTTCTGTCTCACGTCATCCGGATCTTCTTCGGCGGGCGATTCTTCCGATCATCGATCTCTAGGGGCCTTGGGGTAAGCTAACCTGGCCTAGGTCACCGTCCTCAAGAAGGCAACCATCCTCTATAGCTACCAACTGGAAGGGCGAGATTTTGATCGATACCTTATCACTATTGATCTAAACCCCGATCTGGTCGACTGAACCTTTGTTGCCTGTCATTGAGGGAAGAAAGTGCATCTCTTACCAAGTTAGTTCACCCAATAAAGGACTCCGCTCCAAAAGATCACAAACAACTTCTAGCTTTCAAAAGTTTATTGTAAGGTTAGGATAAGCTGCAAATACAGGCATCTCAGAATGAGATTCACGAGATACACAGGTCCAACTACATACATGTGCTCTCTGAAAGCCCTCAGACGAGCAACGGAAATTACCAGCACAAGTTCTAAGAATAATAAAGCTATCAGCATTGACGCATATTGAGATCTCTCCTTCATTTAAGTTGGAGGAAAAACACACAGGTTAGGCTGTCCCTACCCTGCTCTAGATGGTATCCCTACTTAACCAAGTCTCAACCTAACAAAAGGCGTCAGCAGTGAATGACCCCCAAGGGAAGTCACTCACTCTTAGTCTCTTGGTGAAAACCTATAGTTCTCCAGTCATGACCCCTCTCTGCCTACCCATCCGCTCTCTAAAGGGTCCTCAGGCATCTGCTCTAACTCCACCCAGGGGTGCTGTCCCTAATACAAAACAGTCAACAACATTTGAGACGCCCCTCGTGAGACGCCCCTCACGTGGTGTAGCTTCTGGCTTTTTCCATGCTGCTTTGTATTGGGCCTCATACGTTGGAGTTGACCTTGCTTCTCAGACTCTTCTCCGGCCCGCTGATACCCCTTAAAACATTCCGGAACCCTCCTCCATGTCTGGGCCGTCTTCTGAACAGACCTCTATTCATATTATTTATAATTGGATCCCCCCTTTTCTCTTGCAGACAGACATCTGCAGCCAAGATCCCAACTCTCATAGACTTCCAAAAAGGTTCGCAACATTTCTCGGCCCAGACCAGTACGTGTAAATCAATGTTAAAACATTTCAGGCCTACAGCATTTCTCATAATGATTATAGCATTCAACTTCTTCATTAATTAAAGCATGTTAATACTTTTATTCTATTATTCAGTAAACACATCTATAAATCATGGCCCATTAATGCAATGACCAAAACATTAGTGAAATCCATATCGTGAAAAGAAACACCTTCCCCTTCCCTTCTAGCTCTGGCCCTGAGGCCTACCACATTCTGCGTTTAACCACATGCCATCTTACATTTTAGCAGCTACACGACATGGATTCAGGAATAATCACATCTAATAAAATCATATAGTGTCACACATTTCTGTATTAGTTCCACTTCTTCTTAAATCTCTACATTAGCTATACATTCAGAATATAATTGCAGATACTACTAGCACTCATGGCATTTCTCCTCATGATTTGTGCTTACTACGGGTAAGTGTGATGCACTCATACATTTAGGTCAGTTTGCGCTCTCTCACTAACAATCAGTGAAGAGATGTGAGGGTTGCAGGAATATGGCATCGGGAGTCCAAACCCAGGGCCAGCTAATTTTGAATAATTTGTAAATTTTTACTCCAGTCCAGGATATGCACTTTGTTGCATATGAACGTGAGTACAGTGCACTGTACGGTAACGTTGCTGTTTGATAGCTTCTTGGTAACGGCCAGTACTGGCCCACTACCGGGACTCCTGAGTTGTGTACTGGATAGTGCCCTCCCACCTGTCATCCAGTTTTTGATCCACACTCCTGAACATCCCTCCTGTGGAACTAGTTTTGTTGTTCATCTAGAGCTTTGGCACTGAAATAGGTGGTGCTCTTTCCTGTCTCCCATGTCACTTCTGTGAAAATCTTCTGGCTGTATTTCAGGAGCACTCGAAGTCTAGAGGCCTTCCCTCAATCTCCTTTTTTTAATGGGCCAAAGCGTCTTTAGGCCTGATTGCAAGTTGCTGTTAATAGCACCTGGGAAATAACAATACTGCAGAGTTTGTTATGTATTGGGTGCGATAAATAGCGCCTATCATGAGTTCTTGGGACATAGCTTGCAGATTGTGGGGTTTCAATGACGTGCACATTTCCCCTGTTACATTTCGGAAGGCTTGACGTGCCAAAATTGAATGAATGTTGGGTTATTTGATACCTACGATAATTATCAGACGCATTAAGTAAAACCAAACTTGTAATTCTGTCTCATTCGTAAACAGGGGTTTACGCATGGAACGGAATTAAGTGGAAAACTTGTAATCAGGGCCTATGTTATTTTTTTTTGGGGGGGGGGAGATGAGAGCTAAAGGATGCAATAATAAGGTGTGCTGACATTGCTATAGGGATAAGGCTTCAACGAGTCAGTTTAGAATGGATGGGATCAGTGCTTAATTTGAGCCAGTGGTTTCCGGTGCACAGCACCAGCACTTAATTATCAACATCAGCTCCAGCTAAGGACAAATTAATTTATGGTAGGCATGGGGAGATTAAGTAATTTGCCCAGAATAACAGGATGTTGAGCCGACGTCAAGCTCGAATCTGGCTCCCCAGATCCAAAGGTGGCAGCTCTGGTCATTATACCACACCCTCTCCCCACTTTAATAGTTAGTAGTTGGGTCTGTTTTAGGCGGTGCTAACAGCAGAACTGGGCTGGCACAAGCTGCCTCCTGACGAGAGGCCCAGCACATTTTTTTTTTTTTACAAATTAACCACTGTCTGGGAGTGAGCCCTAGAGTGAGTTCAGGGACTCTGTATGTGACTTCCAGGCACCTGTATGTGGGAGCGGGAGGTTAATCAGAGGCAGTAGGCTATACCTTTGCTTCGTCAAGAACAGCATTATGCTGTCCGTTTGCTCAGTGAATGGTGAGGAGCACATGCAAAGTTCACATGCAGATTTCCTTTGCATATGTATATAAAGTTGTTGGTTTGCTTAGAAAGTGGCGAGTGGCCAATTCAGTATTCACATGCAGATTTGCCTTACTAGCGTTAAGGCCCATGTCAACCTTGCTGCAGACAGCTCAAGCAGGGGGGAAAGTGACGTGGAACTTTTCCCATCTTTGTTTTTATGCAAGGGGGCAGGCATCCATATTTAGGTCTTCAGCCTAGGTGTGCTGCAGGTGCAGTAGCAATAGAGGTTAGAGGTGTGAAAGGGCAACTAACCACAAATGATGTTTTCTTTTACCATCCTTTCTTGCATTAGGGCCCAGTGCACCCTTGCAGTGTCACTGTTGTTTAGGGCCTCGGACCAATTGCCCGGGGGGGGGGGGGTAAACTTATGCAGCGGAGAAATCTTGTTTTTGGCCACAAAGAAAAGCAGTGCGGACGATCAGGCTAGATAAAGATCCATGTTTTTAACAAGGGGATGAGAAGACAGCCACTTGCACTGACATTACTAGTAGCTATTGTTAGTGAAACAGGTGGAGTGGCACTGGGGCCCAGGAGGTTGAGAAGCTCACTTCATCACAATTATGACTGTCTTACTTTACAAAATGGGCATTTGGGCTCATATTTTTTGCTGGCACTAGAGATGAGCAAAAGACACACAATTGATGGACGGAATGCAGAGCAAATCAAAACATTCACCCCCAGTCAAGAGATCTGGGTTAAATCCATCATTCTTTTGCCCACTACGCCAACCCAGTTTAGACCTGGCCATATGCAAATCAGTCTTCACCCTGTGTCTCATGGGAACAGTCCAGCCCAAACTGCCAAGCCACGTCCTCCCTGGACCGGAAACAAGCATCCTAGGACCGATTTTAGGGTTTAACCCCTCGTCAGCCAGGATAACTTGAATCCAGTGGCATGCCTAGACCTGGGTCCCATGCTCGCCAGGTTTGTATATCTATTTCGGTTTTTGTTTGATGTATTCACTCTTTTATAAGTCTAATTTTAGGGTGGTTTGTGAGCTACACAAAAAAAACCCTTGAAATGATCTCACACGCCCAGCCCCCTACGTTCGTCCCTGCCTCCCACCTATCCATGCCATAACGTTTTGGAGGGGGACCAACTTCAAAACATTCAGACTTCAAAACATTGGGGCAGATTTATGAGGCCCTTGCGCCACGTTTACGCCGCTGTTGCGTCACGCAAGGTGGCGTAAACGTGGCGCATCCCTACGACCGATTTACAACGTGACGCATCTAGGCAGATGCGTCACGTTGTAAAGCCCTGCGCCGCTTGTGGGCGTTCCGGCGCAGGGTGGGCGTTCCGGGACAGGTGCGCCTCGCAAAAGTGGCTGAGTGAAATCTATAGGATTTCACTCAGTCACTTTCAGGCCAATGCTGCGTCAAAACCCTGCGCCTGCTTGAAGCAGGCGTAGGTCTTGACGCAGCATTGCAAAGATGGGGCACCCCGAGCCTTGCTGGAGCTGTGTCGCGCTTGCGACGCAACTCCAGCAATGCGCCACCTTAACGGCACAGATGCGTCATGCATCTGTGCCGTTTTTGCCCCATGGTGCGCCGCATTGTAAATGCGGCGCACCATGGGTGGCGGAGCTGTGGCGCACTGTGGCGCACATTAACTGGCGCATCCCCGGGGATGCGCCAGTTAACATAAATCTGCCCCATTTAGCTTAAGGGCGACTCACATTTTTTTTATTAAGATCTCTGCCGTAAGGGCACCACTATACTCACAACTGTAATACTGTAGGCTCTTCCTACCATTCCAATTTAAAAACTGCTGTAGTGGAAAAAAGAAACTTTTTTTCTCTCATTTTTTTGTTATTTATGTAATTGTGTGCTGACAGAAAATGGATATTTGACAGTATTTTAAATAAGCTTTAACTCCCTCTCGCCCAAATGTTCTCCAACATTGATGCTGACTGAAATTTAAATAATGTAGCCTAATATGGAAAGCCTAGTTTTAGGACTTTTCTCATTGAAATATTTGATCAATTGCAATTGTTTTACAAGGCAAACATTTATTAATTGTAAACTTATCTTGAATAATAGTTTTTGCCTACATTTTTAGATGAAATCTCCTAAAGCAGTCTTTTTTGTGTGTTGAAAATATTTAATTCTGTACAAAGTCAGTGTGAACAAATATCATGATATCATTTCCGAGGTCCGATTAAATACTTTTAAAATAAAGGGAGGGGAGATTGGCCTGATCATAAAAATTGTGAGGACCACTGCGGTTGGCAAAACATTAATATAATTAGAAACAATGCATTGTGGGGTTTAGGGGGCAGATTTATGTTAACTGGCGCATCCCCAGGGATGCGCCAGTTAATGTGCGCAACAGCTCCGCCACCCATGGTGCGCCGCATTTATAATGCGACGCACCATGGGGCAAAAACGGCACAGATGCGTGACGCATCTGTGCTGTAAAAGTGGCGCATTGCTGCAGTTGTGTCGCAAGCGCGACGCAGCTCCAGCAAGGCTCGGGGGTGCCCCATCTTCACAATGCTACGTCAAGACCTACGCCTGCTTCAAGCAGGCGCAGGGTTTTGACGCAGCATTGGCCTGAAAGTGACTGAGTGAAATCTTATAGATTTCACTCAGCCACTTTCAGGAGGCGTTCCTGCGCAGGAACGCCCCCCCCTGCGCAGGAACGCCTCCTTATGGTGCAGGGCTTTACAACGTGACGCATCTCTTAGATGCGTCACGTTGTAAATAGGGCGCATTTTTTGCGCCGCCGTTGCGTCAAAGAAATTGGCGCAATTGCGGCGCAAAGAGGCGCACGGGCCTCATAAATCTGCCCCTTGGTGTTTAGAGTTTGCATTAAATTTACAGTCTGAGCTACATAGTTCAGACAAGATCATAATGGTGAATCATGAAGGTGGGAAAAGTTCAGAAAGATGCTTGATTAGCTGCTGAATATATTTCGGAAAAGGAGGTTTATGTAGGTCAAATGCTGATAAAATTTATGAGAGTACTGTCAAGTTTTTATTGTTATGTTCTCTTCTCCTCTTCCTCAAGTTCAGCGCTTGGAAACCAACATCAAATTGATATAATAACAGTATATTGTATTGCTGAAATACTTGAAATATTATAAATAAAAAATAAAATTCAAGCTACAAAACAATAAATAAGAGCCTAAAAAACGACGGTGTGAGTTGGGGTTAGAGAGTGTTTAGAGTAAGATTTTGAGCTAAGGTAACTGTTAGTGCTGTGATTAGAATTTTTTTTTACATTCTGCATTCACAGTAATTGTATAATCTGAGTGATCAGGGTAAGGTGAAATGCATTTCCTTATTGAAGGATTCACCATATTATCTTCTTCATAAATATATCTCCTTATTTCAGACCTGCCAAATCATATGGCGCCACCGTGTGTCACACGATATCGGCTCCTTTCACACAGTGAGCAGCCGATATTACATATTGTCAGACAGTGTGAGTTGCAACCCCCTTAATAGGGCATTTCAACTCCTATTGTGTGGAGGCTAATGCCCATCGAAGTTTTGAAACCTCCCCAGGACATCAGAAGCAGACTTTAAACCCTCGGTATATCTTTTATTGGAGGGTAGAATGGCTCATGGGAAGTGATCTGCACAAAGTCTGCCCCATACATCAATGTCCACGCCCCCTCAGAATCGCTTTCATGGCTAGGGCGGTAATGTTATTAAGACCCAGACGCCGCATCTCCAGGTTCCCTCCTCTAACACGGTGAGTTATTTTTTTTTCAGATTGGCAGGTGTGTATTTTTGGCATTCTTTATTATCTCAGCGAGTCACAGCTTAATTTATTAAACATTTTTTTTAAATGTGCAGGGCTCAAAGTTTTTCCTAGGAGCTCACCGTCAGTGCAGCCAAATGATGCCAGAGATGACGAATACAGGCTGCCTATTTTAATGTCACATTATGCCTCTTTTTCCACCACCCTACACTTCCTGTCTCTTTATCTCAATCTTGCAGGTTCTTTTCATTCTTGTTTTCCCCTGCGTCACTGGTTTTTGTTTTCCCCTTCCACCTCCTTTCTCCTTTCCCCCCTTTTTTCTGTGTTTTTGTTACTTTGCTTGCTCTCGGTCAAAGTCTAATGATAAAATGTAAGTCTGGGTCCCAACAATAAGTGCCAGCAGAGGCGTAGCGTGGGGGTCCACAGGGACGGTTGCCCCGGGTGCAACATTCTTAGGGTTGCAACATTTTAAAAGGAAGTCTTGTGCCCCTTAACCGGTGGACCGTTAGCACTTCCTGAACTAACGGTCCACGGGTTAAGGGGCGCAATACTTTCTTTTAAATTTTTCCCCTGGGCGCTGGCAACTCGCGTATGCCACTGGGTGCCAGTGCTCACCACATGTACAACTTAAGTACTGTAGAGATCCTTTGCTTCTGCCTCGATCCTGAGATTAAATCTAATTACCGGCTGCAGGATGTAACTGTACCCTTACTCTGTAGAGTGTATACTTCCTACAGTACACAAGAGTAGATACCTTTTCCAGTTTTACTTCTCATAATGGTGATTCTGTAAAGTCCAATCACAATAAGTGACACTGCCGCTTATAAAGACCGTGAATCACTGACACTTTACAGGCCCACGAAATATTCTGACACTGGAGGAAAATCAGTGCTTAATGCATAAGAAAATAAGTGCTAGTGCCATCGTCAGGGGCAGTTGCAGTTTGCGATACCTATTGCCCCTGCCAGCTCTGCCAATGACCAGCCACGGTCGGTAATGGGTGTACCTGCAGGGCGGTGACGTGGAGAGGGGCAGGGTGGGGGGTAGTAATCTATGGATTACGGAGCTTTACAGGTAAGTAAACATTTAAGTAAATAAAACGAATTTCGTTGCGTGCACTGCATCCCCAAATGCCATGCAGTGCGCGCAATGAAATTCGCTTTATTTATTTAAATGTTTACTTACCTGTAAAGCTCCATAATCCATAGATTACTACCCCCCTCCCTACGTCACCGCTCTGCAGGTACACCCATTACCGACCGCAGCTGCCAATGACAGTACCAACATAACTATTACCTATCCGTGGTCGGTAATGGGTGTACCTGCAGGGCGGTGACGTGGAGAAGGGGAAGGGCAGTTTGGGGGTAGTAATCTAAGGATTACAAAGCTTTACAGGTAAGTAAACATTTAAATAAATAAATCGAATTTCGTTGCGCGCACTGCATCGGATTTGGGGATGCAGTGCGCGCAACAAAATTCGTTGTATTTATTTACTTACCTGTAAAGCTCCGTAATCCACAGATTACTACCCCCCACCTTGCCCCTCCCCTTCTCCACGTCACCGCCCTGCAGGTACACCCATTACCGACCGCGGCTGCTATTACCCATCACACTCCGACAAGTGCGATAATAACGACTATTCCAAGCCCACAATGCCATAAGAATGGCTTGGGAGGCAGGTATTAGTCATTTTTACTGTATATTGAATGAATAAACAACTGTTGCTGTCCTCATCTCTAAATTAGATATACATCGCCACTATGTGGAAGACTGTCATAAGTCCCGGTGTTGTCAATTAAGTGCTGGTGCCGAGCACCAGCTCAAATTAAGCACTGAGAAAATGCCCATTATTTAAAAATGTATGCTACACAAGACTATTTGCCATGACAATTGGTCAATGATAAATGCCATTTTATGATTTATAAACACAGCATCCCTCCTACTGTGGCCAAAATATGAACTGTGCCAAAACAGAAATAGCGCAGTGGGGAAAGCCTGTCTGGAATGCGGTCAAATAAAACATGCCCTATGGCTCCCTCACCCTCCACGGGCTTACATTTTCATCGAAGAATAAAGTATGCCAATAAATCACACTCGTGACAGCAGAGAGGTAAAGCAGCCGTGTAAAACAGCAGGGAGCCCAGGGTAACGATTCTGTAAATCATTTCTATGTGTCCATGTTGCCAGCACGTGTACATTCAGAATGAATTTCTCGAAAGATCATGAATAGCATAAACATTGGAGGAGTCCAGATACCATAAATAAAATTGCACATTTAAATCGTTCAATATTTCCAAACAGGGAAATCTATTTCAATTCCAACAAAAGCGCGTAATAGAGAAATGACTTGCATATTTAAGGTAGATAATTCGTTTAAGTGGCCAAGGGCCAAATGTATTCATTGGATTTTCACATGCAGATCTGGTGCTGCATAAAAATAATGCATCTGTGCCCAAATGTATGGCAGGGGTCTCCGGCCACTCCACCAAGGTTCTCATTAAGGTAGTGTCGCAGTAATGTCAGTGGGCATTCCACTGTGCTTTTGCATTCGAGTATAGATGCATGGCGTGAGTGTGCGCGTGTGCGTGTACGTGCATGCGTGTACGTGCATGCTTGGGTGTGGGTGCGTGTGTCTGGGTTTGTTTGCACAAGTCCTCAAAGGTTTCTTTTAAGTGTGCATAAGAGCCTGCTTATTTGTCAGTTTAGGCCTGGCCCACTGGAATTATGCGGCAGGGGTGGACCAAAGTATGCAGCAGGGTTGACTAACAAGAAAAGGCAATTTATGCAGTGTAATGAGGCACATTTTGTAATACTATTACTTCATTATTTTGTCTTTTTTTAAATTTGGTATAACTGTCTTGACAAAGGTTTCATCTTATTAGTAGCAGCTGAACACCCAAATATAACAACAAGCAACAGGAAGGTGACCAGTCAACCTTTACGAAGGGCCTCCCACTGCCTGGCATCTCGTGCTACTGCGTTTTAGTAACTTTGATTCATTTGAGCTAGAAACAACTTTTGTTACAATCTGCAGATTATGCAGCAGATGATGGATTACGTGGCAAATGGGGCAAATCCACTAGTATGCGGAAAACGCCGCAGCTGCAAAATCTCATATTTCAGGTGGCCCTGGCCGAGGCGCTTCTGCCTGTGCATATAGTATATTGTGGACCTTATTTATGAAAAGTGACGCATCGCTGCGTGAAAACAGCGATGCGTCACTTTTCACTGCGCCCTCCTTGCAACACCAATGATGCGTCATATTTACAGTATGACGTATCATGGCGCAAGGAGTTACAGATACGTCAGTGTTTCTGACGTATCTGTAGGCGCAAAAGTGACGCATTGCTGGAGTGTGTCCCAAAAGTGACGCAACTCCAGCAATGTGTCCTTTCACATGGGGCAAGCCCCATGTGAAAGGGCCTGCGTCAGGCTTACGCCTGCTGTGAGGCAGGCGTAAGAAATTGATGCATTTGTGTCCTAGATGTGGCGCAGTGAAATTTTATAGATTTCACTGCGTCACTTCTATGACCCTTTCTTGCGTCAGAACGCCCCCCGCCTACATTATACCTGGCGTAGGTATAATGTAGCGCAGGGGTTTACAAAGTGACGCATCTACCTAGATGCGTCACTTTGTAAATATGGTGCAACAAGGCACATTTTTTACGCTGCTGGTGCGTCACAAAAAGTAAAAGTGACGCACGGCCTCATAAATGAGGCCCTGTGTGTTTAGGGATGCGCCTTTTGCTATCTGAACATGTGAACATGGATACATTCTGTGCACGTCTATAGGGGCCTGCTTGTTGTGTGTGGGTGTTCATGCCGAATACAAGAGCCAAATCTATTGACTTTGCCAGTGCTTGACCACAAGGGTGTTGAATCTTCCAAAGGTGTCTAGCCCTCTGAAATGACGCCCCCTGAGCATCTAAGCCAGTAGTGTGTCAAGGATTTCATGGGCCCAGAGCAAGCAACGAAAATGACCCACTTGACTGCTGTTGAGGTAGCGAAATATAGCAATTATCAGGTCTCATTGGGACCCTCTCAGAGCTTGGCCCCGGTGCCGCTGCACCTGCTGCACCAATGGTAACCACGCCCCCTGAGCCAATTCTCACCTTTCAACATGCATCTGGTTCCCACCTCTGGAAACACGGCAAGCATGAACTGTTACAATCAACACATAACATAACATACACACCCATACCATAACATAACAGGACATCATATTCAACATAACACAGCATCATACCTTTACATTGCAATAAGCGTAATACAGCAAAGGAATACATTTTATAGACCGATACAGGGCAAGCCTAATGGAAGGATGAAAACCTCGAGCCTTGCTGTATATTCACTCCCTGGGAGAGATTCTCAATCTGCAACTGCCAGAGGCTTGTCTCAAGCTGCCCTGAGGCCAAATCTCAGTACTGCTAGTAGATTTATTCAGCGCATAATGTATGACAGTGCCCCAGGCAAGCCTGGGGGTGAAAATGCGGTGATTCCAGTTTGGGCCTGAAAACCTTAAAGATGATCACATAAACTACAAGCAGACTGCATGCTTTAACGAAATAAGTCAAGAGAGGCATTAGTAAATTTTCTTACACGTACTACATTGTGCGGCCTTTGGATCCCTTCAACATGTTAAATAAGGAAAATCAATTAACCTCTAGAAAAAGAGCAGATGACAGCATTTGTCAATTGATTCAGAGCAGTGATTGGCGTGAAAGGAGGACGCATGTTTTGAATGGTGAAATAAAAATAGAACTTGCGGATAACTGCCCTAATTTTAAGTTCTATCTTGAAGGGGAACTCCAATCAAAGTATTCTTTTTAAAGTTTTCTTTTCACCAGCGACATAAATACTGTGTGACCAGTAAGCGTCTTGATGTCTTTGGAGAGAGATAGCCTGACATTAAATTTTTCTGAACCATCATAGTCTGTGAGTTGAGGGTTCTCCCACCCCATATCACTCAGTGGCGTAGCTGGTACCCTGCGTTTGCCCCAGCGCCACCTGCTGGTGATTCCTGCGCCGGCCGCCTCACCGTTTCTATAACAGAAAAAAATAATTCATCACTATGAATAAGGGTCCTCTTGCTAATCTCAGCCTTGTGACCAGCCAGTAAGAGTAATAATTGTACACCACCATTGCAGTGCATCTGGTCAAGGGTTTATTTTCCACTAAAGTGCCGGACCTTAGTACGCCGATACATGACTGTCAGGTATCAAGTTCAATTTTCGCTCTTAGAGGTTACATGCTGGCACATGTCTGCCTGTGAGTAATAATACCCAGTGCGGTACCATCTATTGCCAGCTCTCCCAGCTCATGACTTTAATTACCATTGGTCCCAGTTAAGCCCGGTCGCCTCCTTGTGTTTGGTCCTGTTCCTATAAAGGTCATTAGAGCATCTGGCATATCTGGTCCACCCTGTCCACATTGTAGTTGCCCAATGACATCTGGGATTACCATACGGTGCAGGCTGAGAGGTGTATGTAGCTCCTACCAGCCACAGAAATAGATCGCCAGTGCTTACTGCTCACACAAGTGCCACACCACCACTTTTCACACAAATATCTAGCTAACAGGCAGATCATGACCCGGTAATGGCAGAGATGTAGGGCAGATATCAGAGCTATTATAGGCAGGCCAGGAAAGATACCGCCATACTCGAGCCTCACTAGCTCCATCCTCAACAGGAAGTAATGTTGGCTTGTTTCACTTAATATCTTGCAAGCTGCCATTTTATTCAAACTTGAAACCATTCTGTGTCAAATCTCTGAGTGCCCAAGGAATCCCTATTCTTATATTTCACTATAGAATGCTCTCAGACATGCTCTATCGAAGTTCTCTTTCGAATACAATTCCAGTATTTATTAATAAAGAGGGACATTTTCAAAAATGACATCTTGGGCCTGAATATGAGTTGAGTGGAGCAGAATTGGGCTCCGCCCGATGACAAGTAAGCGGCTGTGTAAAGATGCTGCTTCACAATTGTAGTTTTTTGAAGTATTTTTTATTAGAAATAAAACCCTGACACAGCATCTGAGCATGAACAGATTGCACTCTCTGGCTGCCGCTCTCAACTGGCGCTGGCAACTGTCGTTCTGTATGTATGTATGTATTGATATATTTATATAGCGCAATGGCTGTCACCCAACGGGTATCCTGGCGCTTAGACTTTGATGATACATACACAGTGTTATTAAGCAGAGACGCAATTTATATAGTTCTTAGAAAGAGATGTGTTTCAAAGCTTTCTTAAAGGCAGCGAAATCTCCCATGCATCGTAAACATAGTGGCAGGGAATTCCACAGTCTCGCTGCAGTGAACCTAAAAGAACGACCTCCCATCCGGGACATCTGGATCTTAGGAACTACCACTAGGCAAGCTGAGGCCGAACAGAGAGATCTGGACGGTACATACCAAGAGAACAGTTCTTGCAAAGAGGAAGGGCCCTGTCCATGAAGGGCCTTATGTACCAGGCAAAGGGCTTTGAAGTCAATCCGCTGCGGGATTGGTAGCCAATGAAGATCTCTAAGTGCGATAGTAGAAGAATCAGATCGTCGGCGTGATAGGGCCAATTTGGCAGCAAAGTTCTGCACACGCTGCAGTTTTCCCACCAGTGACATAGGTGCCCCCAGAAGTAGTGAGTTACAGTAGTCAAGCCTACTTAAGATAATACTCCTCACTACCTCTGGTCTGGTCTGGACAGGGATCATGGGTAATATCTTCCGCAGCATCCGCAGTAATGTCATACAGGTGGCCACCGTTTTATTGACCGATACATCTAGCTGCAGGCTGGGGTCAAACATCACTCCCAGGTTACGA
This sequence comes from Lissotriton helveticus, assembly GCF_964261635.1. NCBI lineage: Eukaryota > Metazoa > Chordata > Amphibia > Caudata > Salamandridae > Lissotriton > Lissotriton helveticus. The sequence goes on along the minus strand of NC_136069.1, from coordinate 747,748,963 downwards.
ACTGATTCGTTCGGCAAGCTGGTACCCTGAAAGGATGGAGGCCAGAAATTCAATGGAAAGGGCCTAGGGGTACGGTCCATTGAACAATGTAGCACTTCTGTTTTAGAACTGTTGAATTGTAAAGAATTGTGGCTCAACCATTCCGCCGTGGTGGCCATACAGTGGTGAAAAGTTTCCTGTGACACTGCCTCCTTGCCTTCAAACGAGAAGACAAGTTGGGGGTCATCAGCATAATTGGTGACCGCTATACCAAAGGACTTTATCAGTTTGATCAGGGGGCGGAGGTAGAGATTGAAAAGGATCGGGCTAATGGCCGATCCTTGGGGCACACCCTGCCCAACCCTTGTGGTGTTAGATTTGAACTGTGGCAGGGCCACCATCTGGTGCAGGTACAATAGTCTTAACACTTCTACTATTAGTAGGTAGTATCCACGTGAATGTTCTTTAATCACAAAAAAGTCACAATTTATTTGTTTTTTCACTACTCATCCAAATTTACTAACTCTAATCTCAATTTGTGGATTATTGCCTCTATGTGAACTGAACTCCATATTTATATTCTCCATCAAGTGTTCTTCTCCTTCTAAACCACCTTTTTTGGTCACATTCTCAAACCTTTGTTCACTTTCACCCACCACTGTCTGTAAACTCATCTAACGCATTCCTTTCCTGGATACGTCATCTCAAAGGACACAGATAATTAACAAAGCCCTGATGAGGGTTCAAAAATTGGTTATTCAAACCCGAAACGCGTCGGCATACTCACAAGAGTGAATTATATCATTTGTTGATATACAAAAATATTGTTGTCCTCTTGTGATTGTATTTTGCTTTGTTTATCTTGAAAAGTGAATTGATTTGAAATTTATGATGCATTGAATTTTTTTATGTATAATGTGTTGTGTTATGTGGATTTACTCTTGATTTATGTCTCGTCATGAAGATGTTGTAATTTTGTATTGTTATGGTATAAATGTATCTTCTTTTGCCTTCAAAAACAAGTTTCTTAAAAAGTAAAAAACATGAGTGAAAGGTATAAATAAAAGTACCTGATCAGATTTAATTAATTTCTAATTGGTCTGACTGTCAAACAGCCATACAACTTAGATATGAGGTTTTGGGGCATTCTTTTGTTCTCTCACTTGTATAACGGTCCAGCCCAACCTCAGTCCCGATAAGGACCTAACTCCTTTGTGTGTCAAATGTTATCAAGATAAGACACCAGCCAGTCAAGAGCCGGCCCTGATACCCCTATTTCCTCCAGCCTCCCTATCAAAATCGTATGGCTGACCGTGTCGAACGCGGCCGACATGTCGAGCAGCACCAAAAAAGCTGCTCGACCCTGGTCGGCACGCGTCCGAAGGTCATCCAGAACAGTCACCAAAGCAGACTCTGTCCCATGGGCTGGTCTAAACCCAAATTAGGCCACGTCCAAGCACTCGTTCTGTGTCACACAACCCCATGGTTCTACTTTAGAAACCTATCGGGTTCATAATAACCATGCCATTACTGTACGGTGCCTCACCGGTTCCCCACAGTGAAGCACATTAACATGCTACACAACACAACACATCTCCCTTCTTTAACAAGAACAATTAATACAACACAATAAATCACAGAGTGCATGACTACACACATAAATAATGTAAAACCATACAATAAAATTAAATTTTGCTTTCCAATACAGAATGTTAAAACAGGTATGCTATAAGAGGGCATAATGTCCAACACTGCAAAATATTCTGAAACCTATACACTAATAAAAAGTAAAAGTTGCATGCATTTGCAGGTACAATAGTCTTAACACTTCTACTATTAGTAGGTAGTATCCACGTGAATGTTCTTTAATCACAAAAAAAGTCACAATTTATTTGTTTTTTCACTACTCACCCAAATTTACTAACTCAAATCTCAATTTGTGGATTATTGCCTCTATGTGAACTGAACTCCATATTTATATTCTCCATCGAGTGTTCTTCTCCTTCTAAACCACCTTTTTGGTCACATTCTCAAACCTTTGTTCACTTTCACCCACCACTGTCTGTAAACTCATCTAACGTATTCCTTTCCTGGATAGTAGGGTGTTGATTGGTGTTTGCTGTAGCGTCACAGAATCTTCTCTCTGTCCTAGATTTCTATTGTGCAAACTATCTCTTTCACCACTCCCAGTCAACCAATCAAACGTACGCTCATCCTGTCTGTGTGTATATTGCAAAGTTATTCGCTGTGGCCTCTCCTCCCATTTTTACAAAGAAATAGCTGAGAGAAGTCAAAATCTACCATACTTTTACTTCACAGAGGTACAGTACATCTTCTCTACAATTAAGCATGTGAAAAACAGCTTTGACCCTTTTTAGGTCTCGGCTAGAAGCACGCGAAGCGCGTTCTCGCCAGAGAACTATAGCTGTCGGCTCAGCCGACAACGAGGGGAGACAAGAGCTGGTTACGCGCGCAGCATTGTCTATGGCAGCGTCGGATTCTGACGCGTGCCTTCGGATTGGGTCGCACGCGTGAGCTTGTCTGTAAACAGCAGCGCGGCTGGTAAGTTTCGTTTTCGCTTTTCGCTACTTCCTTGTTTTATCTTCCTTGCAGCACTCGCGGACACCCTTACATTTTCTTGTGCACACAGTCTCTCGCGATTTAAATTACAATTATTGTAACTGGCAGCTGCAACTGAACTGTAACTGCGGAAGATGAGAACAGAAACCTGTTGTTTGGATGGAATTGTCCGGATAAACTGTAGAACACGTCACATGCAGGGATTAAACAAAACCAAGGTTCGTATATTACGGCCACTGCAGAAAAATCATTGAATCGGACAATTAACTCAAATAAACATTTTACATTTGGGGTGCGCAGCGAGACTTAGTTTCCCTAAACTATTAAATCAAGTTATTCCATTAAATTTGTCAGTTAATCTACAACCTCGAAATGAACACAGCCCAGTTGTTTTCGAAGAAGCCATTTATTTTACTAAATTGTTAGATTAAGTGAGTATTCAATTCTAAAAGCTGAGTGCAGTTTACTTAAACATGTAGGATAATTATGCTGCTTCTCGCAATATAATTTTGTGTTAGCAAATGTATCAATTGATATTCTGTTGGGCTTCTAAATTAACAGTGTCTTTGCCAATTCAACCGATAAACCACGGTGGAAACGATGATAGTTGGTTTCATAAATAGGTAATTTTACAGTTATGTCAAATTTTGAGATCTTCCCCGGGTGAGTACAGGCTCACTCCTAGTTTCGAGTCCTAGATTTGATTATATTTTGCCCTGCGCCTTGTCGTCTGTCCTGACTGAACCTGTGCAGCCTTCAGGAAATTCATTTTATTCAAACTGTTTCTCAGTTCGATTTTTTCTTCTCCTTGGTATACTGAGGGAGCTGGACAGCCTCCCTTGCCTGAGCCCAGACAGTTGTGGTGCGGGGACCCCTGACATCTTCAAAGTTGATGTTTGGAAAGCTGTTTATTTGGAAGCCAACATTTTGTGAGTTGTTTTCACTTTTGCTGGCTTTACCTTGGTGAGTGAACTCTTGAAGTCCTCGGAGGAGGGTTCAGCTGGCAGCACCTGATGAAAACCCTAGCCATGGGGAAAGCACTTGGAATATTCCTTTCTCTGTGCGTGCTGGGACCAGCATCTGCGGAGCATGGTGAGTAAGTGGTTAATCAAAGTGCGTTCACTTTTCTGTAAAGACGTTACCACGCAAGCCGTATGGTTGGTACATGGAGCGTGCGTAAGTGTGAGTGGGTATAGGAGTACTAAGTGATTTAAATGGGCATGTGCTGCTTTGTATGGAGAACAGTACTTTTTTATTTTGAGAGGGAGAGTACCGGCATTTCTCAAGACAGACATAATACATTTAATTAGAGAATACCGGCACTTCTCAGGAACAAGCAGTACCTGCACTTCTATTTTTCCATTTCAAGCACCAGGAGTACTGGCACTTCGAACCATCCGAAAGTCTATCCTCACCAGGCACCGGTATGCCACTGGTGATGCCATTGTGCAAACTGTTGAAAGTGCAAGTGTCCCGTTTCACCTCTTCATTGTATGAGACTTCTAGATGAAATGTGCGCCTTTTGCTCAAAAAGTGACTACTACAGAGTAGCCTCCATCTTTATTTTGCATAACACACCTACAAGTGCAGATGTCACAGTGAACGTCCTCCACCCGCTTTTTCGGGATCTATGACACCCCCACCACCCTCTACCCATCCATGCGTCGTGTATTGATTTACGGCTTTTGGTGCACTGGTACATTAGGCCAGGGTCCTAATGGGTGGATGAAAGGCATGTACAACCTGGGTATCGCGTGTTTAAGTGCTTGTGGACTGGCTCCACTTTTCATCCAATAGATGCTGATGACAAGCCATTGACAATGAAGCCCAGGTTCACTGTGCGAGCAGGGCGCTGAGCAGTCACACTGATCCCTGCTAGAGTGATGGGAGTGAGGTGCACATGGCATAATATGGAAATTTGCTGAGGGAGTGAATGTGCCTGCGGATGAGAGCTGTGCACAACCTGTGAGCCATAGCGATTATAAAGAGACTAAACTCGAGTTCTTTCCTCAGACGTTGATAAAATAAGTATCTCTGGGTAAGAATACACACATTTTTGCCTAGAACGCTGCAAAGATAGAATTGCTGTCGCTGGTGAATGTTTATTATCCCATTGTTGAAACCTCTGAACTTCTCACAAGTTCGACCTGCTCTTCTGTTTTTTTACAGCTTTTATCTGATGAACATATGATTTGTAAAGTCGTATATATTTATTAAAAGCTGCTATGAGATTGAAATATACTTGGATTCATTCCTTTTGTTATATATGATTTTAGACTATTCTCACAAGTGTGACCCGCTTTTCTGTCTTCACACGTTTATCTGATGAGCGTGTTATTTTAATGTAGTGTGTTTTTAGGTCTTGCGCCTAGCGTGATACACTGCGCAGCAGTGTTCGTGCAGCGAGAGTCAACCACACACACACAAAACCAAACACACAAATAAATACACACAACCACACCTAACCACACACACAAACACACACACAACCACACACACAACCACACGCACACAACCACATGCACAACCACACCCACAACCACACCCACAACCACACTCACACACACACAACCACACACACACAACCACACAACCACACACACAACCACACACACAACCACGCACACAAGCACACACACAACCACACACCCACAACCACACACCCACAACCATACAGTGCGTTCACTTTTCTGTAAAGACGTTACCACGCAAGCCGTATGGTTGGTACATGGAGCGTGCGTAAGTGTGAGTGGGTATAGGAGTACTAAGTGATTTAAATGGGCATGTGCTGCTTTGTATGGAGAACAGTACTTTTTTATTTTGAGAGGGAGAGTACCGGCATTTCTCAAGACAGACATAATACATTTAATTAGAGAATACCGGCACTTCTCAGGAACAAGCAGTACCTGCACTTCTATTTTTCCATTTCAAGCACCAGGAGTACTGGCACTTCGAACCATCCGAAAGTCTATCCTCACCAGGCACCGGTATGCCACTGGTGATGCCATTGTGCAAACTGTTGAAAGTGCAAGTGTCCCGTTTCACCTCTTCATTGTATGAGACTTCTAGATGAAATGTGCGCCTTTTGCTCAAAAAGTGACTACTACAGAGTAGCCTCCATCTTTATTTTGCATAACACACCTACAAGTGCAGATGTCACAGTGAACGTCCTCCACCCGCTTTTTCGGGATCTATGACACCCCCACCACCCTCTACCCATCCATGCGTCGTGTATTGATTTACGGCTTTTGGTGCACTGGTACATTAGGCCAGGGTCCTAATGGGTGGATGAAAGGCATGTACAACCTGGGTATCGCGTGTTTAAGTGTTTGTGGACTGGCTCCACTTTTCATCCAATAGATGCTGATGACAAGCCATTGACAATGAAGCCCAGGTTCACTGTGCAAGCAGGGCGCTGAGCAGTCACACTGATCCCTGCTAGAGTGATGGGAGTGAGGTGCACATGGCATAATATGGAAATTTGCTGAGGGAGTGAATGTGCCTGCGGATGAGAGCTGTGCACAACCTGTGAGCCATAGCGATTATAAAGAGACTAAACTCGAGTTCTTTCCTCAGACGTTGATAAAATAAGTATCTCTGGGTAAGAATACACACATTTTTGCCTAGAACGCTGCAAAGATAGAATTGCTGTCGCTGGTGAATGTTTATTATCCCATTGTTGAAACCTCTGAACTTCTCACAAGTTCGACCTGCTCTTCTGTTTTTTTACAGCTTTTATCTGATGAACATATGATTTGTAAAGTCGTATATATTTATTAAAAGCTGCTATGAGATTGAAATATACTTGGATTCATTCCTTTTGTTATATATGATTTTAGACTATTCTCACAAGTGTGACCCGCTTTTCTGTCTTCACACGTTTATCTGATGAGCGTGTTATTTTAATGTAGTGTGTTTTTAGGTCTTGCGCCTAGCGTGATACACTGCGCAGCAGTGTTCGTGCAGCGAGAGTCAACCACACACACACAAAACCAAACACACAAATAAATACACACAACCACACCTAACCACACACACAAACACACACACAACCACACACACAACCACACGCACACAACCACATGCACAACCACACCCACAACCACACCCACAACCACACTCACACACACACAACCACACACACACAACCACACAACCACACACACAACCACACACACAACCACGCACACAAGCACACACACAACCACACACCCACAACCACACACCCACAACCATACACATAACCACACACACACAACCACAAGTGCACACACAACCACAAGCACACACACACCCATAACCACACACCCACAACCACACACCCACAACCACACCCACAACCACACACACAACCACACACACAACCACACACACACAATTACACACAACCACACACACACACAACCACACACACGACACACATAACCATACACAACCACACACACACATCCACAACCACACAACTAGACACACAACCGCAGACACACACTCACAACCACACACACAACCACAACCACACAGCATCAGTGCACAATTTCTACAGGCACACACACCACCAGCCATCAGTGCACACATCAATTGTTAACGCATCCACAATTAACTATTGTAGCAATCGCAGTATGGCGCACTTTACTTTTAAACATATTCATTTAAAGCGCAGCATGCCACCATTGCTACAAAAATAAATACACATTTTTTTGGCCTACAATTTATGAACTTTTGTTGCAATTGGTGTTGCAATATTTAGCAATGCCAATAGCTCAAACTTAATTAATGCGAGACCTATTGCATTGTAAATGCTTGTTCAATACACCTTTCTTCTTTACTCTAACCCTGTCTCCAACATTAATGTGCACAGGACTACTTCCATGTTTAGCATCACAGCATTTGTTTGCACTCATCTTGTGCATGCTTCAATTTTTTGTTTCACTTCACCCAATCACCAGTCTGCTTTTTTAGCCATAACCATCCATTCTACATTATCCTTAGTAATGGGGGCCCTCCCTCTTATTAGCACAAAAGGTCTACATGCTGTTGATTCACATGAAGTTACTCTATAAGCCCAAATGTTATAAAGTAACTCCTTCCTCCCATCAAGCTCATTATTATTGGTCAGTTGTACCATACTCTTAATTATGCGGTTAAACCTTTCTACAGCACCATTCCTAGCAGGATGGTACAGTGAATTGATTTGATGTGTAATTCTATTCTTCTCTAAGAATCTTGAAGGCCGCCGATGTAAACTGAAATGACCACCAGCTAGGATTCCTTCACCCAACTCAAAATGGAAGGCAAATCTTACGATGACTACCCAATTTAAAATGGCTGCCAAGTATGATGTATAAACGCATGTTGCATCAATAGTTGTAGAAGGTGCGCTGTATTCCTGTGGTGTGAAAAGCTATCAACTGCTAGAAACAGACGGTTGGGGCATTGATGGGTAAAAGTACTTACATAAACCTTATAATGTATTTTTGAACGAATGTTGCCCAAACCTCTTAACTATGTAGGTAAACATTTGTGCTGCCAAAACCTGTACGAGTCGTCTTCTTCACAAATGCTGCCAGTCAGCGCTTTACGATGCTCAGACTGCACAAAACGTTGCATGGGTTCTTCTATGTGTCAGGGTCCAAGCAAGCTTGTCGCCAACTTCGTAAACATGCCGCTTCACAATTGCAGTTTGTAGAAGCATTCTTTATTAGAATTTAAACCCTGACACAGCATCTGAGCACCAACAGACTGCCGCTGTCAACTGGTACTGGCAACTGTCGTTCTCTGTCACACAACCCAGGGGTTCTACATTAGAACACTACTGACCTCCTCATACCCATGTCATTGCTGTACGGTGCCTCACCGGGTCTCCACAGCAAAGCCACACCACACAACACCCTGTTCCTCCACTTGGATTTCCCAGTTGCTGGAACACCGGGCCTAATATTACCGTCTGGAAAAAACTGATTGTTAAAATCGCTTATGGTGTTTTCTACAATTGCAGCCCAGCCTCTATCCCCTTTCTTGCCCGAACATTTTTTTTCAGCCAGGGCATCTTTTTGGATCAAAATAATTTCAAACCTTAAGACCATTCAAATGTTTCATTGATCCTAAAGAAACGCCGACTTCAGTACTGCCGAACAATGTTACTATTTCTCCTTCTAAGGAGTATTATACGTACTTGGCCTGAACGAGGTAAAGTAACAAACGAAATCTATATCCTCATGTCTGATCAGAGCATCTTTACATGGCAAACCTCAGGACAAGACGTCATTCAGCTTTTCCCCAGAAGACACCAAAATCAACTCAACTTACATGTGCAGAGAATAAAGCGGGTCTCTCTGCTCCAATCTGGCTCTGGTTTCTGGGCAGTTATGAGACCCACCCAGTCGGGGAACTTGGTTTACAGCAGGAGATCTGGAATGTTTATGTTAAAAATTCTTATCTTCTCAAAAAATGCCATTCATTCTGGAAACAATGCAAAATATGTCTATCTTGAGAAATCTCACTCGGGTTTAATGGAAACCAAATGTTAAGAAATGTGTGCATTCCTTTTCCCTATGCAATTGCAACTTACATGATGGATGTGTTTTAAATTCTAGAGGGCTCCGTGGCATGAGGACACTTGGAAACCCTTATTGTTTTCAGATACGTAAAACGTACTTATTTAAGAAAATATTATTCTGTCATCAAACATTTGAACGCTGGCAGTAACAGCATATATATTTATCCACTGCTATAATTACTTACAGCTACAACAACCTGGCATGGCACTTTTTCGAAAGCGAAATTGTCACATTACTTAGCAGTAATGAAGTCTGTGTTTGATGTTCAGTAAATCCAACACTTTTGATGTGCCTATTAAGTCACAGTGTTTTTCTATTAAAATACATTTATGCCACACTGGTCTTTAATTCTAGGAGTAATTGTGCATGCCCATTAAAAGCGTAATTGCATATTTTCTAGGCTGAAATGGTTGCATCTGTAAGTGTGAATAAGATTGTCTGAAATATGCTTCTATACAGTCACATACAGGCGTGGCCATATTAATTATTAGCAAGGGTAGAAATTGCGACTATTTTGTTGTTGTTTGAAATCACATTGGGCTACTTTGATCGCCTATTTTTAACCACTTTAAACACTGAGCACACCAAGACCTTTTGCCTCCAATATATTAAAATATATACCACTTGTGGGCTTTGGGTCACCCCCCTCGCTCTTGATTGGATGGATTTCTTGTCTCATTTCTCCCTAATGCTTTCTATGTCCTGTCTCTGAAGTATTTCTTCTTTGCCATGTTCGGATTAGGCAAATTGTATCCTTCCACTGCTTACATTCAGGGAACTTTTTACTTTTTCTCTTAGCACTCTATGGGTGTGCAGGCGTTTCTTGCTCTCTCTTCCTGTTTTCTTGCTCTCTGGACCCTCTCCCTTTAGAACCGCGTGATTCTTTGTATCCTGCCGACCACATTCGCTTTGTTGCTCTCCCTCCACCCAGCTCGTCTGTTGTCCCGCAATACCCCCTGTCCTGCTCAGCTTTTTTAAAACATCTCTCACTCGTTGCATCCTCTCCCCTTATTGTTTATTCACCCCCCACTTAATGTTTTTCTTAATTTATTTGTTTTTCACTTTTTAGAATGGTCTAATAGCCACAATTTTCCACTACCGGGTTCTCGCTATACATTTTCTTTGGCATACTTTTTTATTTTTTAACTTACAACTCCATGATGGGTGCCAGCCATGAGCAATATCAAGAAAGCATTTGTTGTTGTTGCTCAACAACAAGGGGCGAAAGCAGCTTACCTGTCAAATGAAACACGTTTTTGAATAGGCTAGACCATTTGGCTTTGTCAATGCTCGTTTAAAAAAAAAAGTAATTCGGCTTGTAGCTTTTGCTGGTTCATGCGAAGTAGACTGCTTGTCAATTTTAATTGATATTATGCAGGGAAAAATAGAATCCTCTTTCACCTCAAAAAGTTCTCCTGGCGCTAAGGGTGGAATTGGTTTCAGTTGTTCAATTGTTGGTCCAATTGCTCAATCGCTGTGTATTACTGGCTGCAACCTTCAATTTTCAATACAGATTGGTTGAAAAAGTATGCAAATGGACACTGAGGCCAAAAACATATACCTTACCCGGCATATCATTGTGTTATTCATAATTTCTTGTACTTTTTCAATTTTTAAAAAAAACGAATCCGCTTCTATTGCTGCAATCTGTTTTTATTGAAGGTTTGAAATAAGAGCAAATCATGCAAACACTTGAGAATTGAGCAGTGTGAAAAATAAAAAGCACTAAAATGTAAATGTTCAGATAATTGAAAGAGTATTATTATGCTTGCTTACAAGATGTAGAGACATCCGAATAAGACTAATATCACTAGTATTTACATGCTATAGAAATCCAAACATTTTCATGACTTCAAGCCATTGTGTTTCATGTAAATTCGCATCAAGGTGCCCATTACAATGTCGGGCAGATCGCCACCGCCATGGGGGCGGTGGCAATTCGCCCGACATCCATGCCCGCTCGCCACTCATTTTCCCCCTGCCATATTACTATGGCGGGGTGGGACCGCGGCGGACAGAAACACCGTTCGCCGCTTTTCCGCCCCGGTCGCCTTGCCGGGGTGGAAAAGGTTTATATGGTGGCTGTGTCTATAAGACACCGCCAGCCATATTAGGATAGGCTTAAAACAATGCCTTTCCGTGGCGGCAATGCCGCCACGGAAAGGCTTGTGGTCTTCACTTCGTGAGCCCCCTGCGGGCCCCCGGAGTGAAGGACAGGTGGGGGGTGCACACGGGGGTACCTGTGGTACCCCCCTGCATTTGCATTAACAAAGCGGCAGGCACCGCGCAGTGCCTGCCGCTTTGTTAATGCAAATACATTAGTGCATTTTTAGCATTGCGGCGGACGGTGCTGAGTGCACCGCCCGCCACAATGCTAAAAATGCAGGATGCGCCCGCCACAGTGGCGGGCACATCCTAATACCCCCCCACGGGACCCCCGCCCATATGGCGGCCTGTCCCAAACACTGATAACACTTAGTCCGTCCGCCATCCTAATGGACCCCTTAGTGTGGTTCTGCACGCTCAAAGTCTTGACATGTCTGTCTCTTCCTGAACAAAATTCACAATGGTTTCCTTAACTATTTTTAAATTTATGAATCACAGATTTATGCCTACAATTTCTTAAAATGTTTAATTTTCACTGTTGGAACATGAATGTTGAATGGCGTACAGTCATGTCCTCTGGTGTGAGTACACAACTACGATTATCTGGTATTCTGGTTTGGGATTTTGGACCAAGCCTAGAGCTCATCTAGCATGTGTGTGAAGACCTAGGCCTGTCCCTTAATATTTTTTGGACCTGTAGGGTTGGTCCATGCTCCATCTACATTGTTATAGAGGACTACACAGCCTGTCACAGGTTCCATGAGTGTAAGATGGTGGTGGCAGCATACCGTGTTTTTGTAGTGAACAGATCTTTTTATCTGCATCACAAGGGTGGTGGTTTATTGGCACACTCACAGTTCCACTGCTACAGAGGTGAACCCTGGTCCCTTGAGCATGCATGTGCTTAGGTATATGTTTCTTTTTTAATTTTTTAATTGAGAGTTCGTGCAAATTACAAAGTTACATGACTGTTGGATACAAATACATGATAGAAAATGACAGGACTACTCACAGATACAATATTTAATACAGAGATAAATACCTTCAAATGCTCAAAATGTTAAGTGCTAATATTTAAAAATGAACATAGAGAAAGAGGGAGACAGACAGAGTGAGGGAGACAGAGAGAGGGAGACAGAGGGAGGGAGACAGAGACAGACAGAGATAGAGACCGAGACAGACAGGGACAGACAGAGACAGATAAAGGCAGAGACAGGGACAGGGGCAGACTGACAGAGGCAGAGGCAGACAGAGACGGAGAGGGAGACAGAGGGAGGGAGACTGGGACATACAGGGACAGGGACAGACAGACAGATAGAGGCAGAGACAGGGACAGGGACAGACAGATAGAGGTAGAGACTGAGGCAGACAGAGACAGAGAGGCAGAGAGACAGAGAGGGAGATGGAGAGGGAGACAGAGGGAGAGAGAGAGGCGAGACAGAGGGAGCTAGAGGGAGGGAGGGGGACAGGGAGGGAGACATAGAGAGAGGGAAACAGAGAGAGAGGGAGGCAGAGGGAGGGAGGCAGAGTGAGACAGAGGGAGGTAGTCAAGGGGAACGGAGGAAAGGAGAGGGAGACAGACAGAGGGAGGGAGACAGAGGGAGGGAGACAGAGGGAGAGAGACAGAGAGAGAGGGAGACAGAGAGAGAGGGAGACAGAGAGAGACAGGGGAGGGAGACAGAGGTAGGGAGACAGAGGGAGAGAGACAGAGGGAGACAGACAGAGGGAGACAGACAGCGGGAGAGCGAGCAGGAGACAGAGGGAGAGGTAGGGAGACAGAGGGACGGAGACAGAGGGAGGGAGACAGAGGGACGGAAACAGAGGGAGACAGAGAGAGTGAGACAGAGAGAGACAGAGAGCGGGAGACAGAGGGCGACCGACAGAGGGAGGGCGACCGACAGAGGGAGGGAGACAGACAGAGGGAGGGAGACATACAGAGGGAGACAGAAGGAGGTAGACAGACAGAGGGAGGGAGACAGACTGAGGAAGGGAGACAGAGGGAGAAAGAGGGAGTGAGATGGAGGGAGATAGAGAGAGGGAGACAGAGAGAGAGAGGGAGTGAGACAGAGACAGACAGAGAGGGAGAGAGGGAGAGAGAGAGATAGAGAGAGGGAGGGGGAGAGAGATAGAGAGAGGGAGTGAGAGAGAGGGAGGGAGATGGAGAGAAGGAGGGGGAGATAGATAGGGAGGGAGAGGGAGGGAGACAGAGAGGGAGACAGTTAGAGAGAGAGAGAGGGAGACAGACTAAGTGAGTGAGACAGAGGGAGACAGAGGGAGAGAGAGAGGGAGAGAGAGAGGGAGAGAGAGAGAGAGAGAGGGAGAGAGAGAGAGAGAGAGGGAGAGAGAGAGAGATAGAGAGAGGGAGGGAGGGAGAGAGATAGAGAGAGGGAGGGAAAGAGAGAGGGAGGGACGGAGACAGAGGAAGGGAGAGATTGATAGAGAGAGGGAGGGAGACAGAGAGAGATAGATAGAGAGAAAAATATGTGTTTATGCCAGGTCTGGTGGCTCAGTGGACGAAGGCAACCACTGCAGGGGCCTGTGTTCCACCTCATGGTCCCAAAGTTGCTTGAAAATGCACCATTTGCCCACTTTTATTTCACAATTTTCTTCCGTGGGGAGAACCCCCCTAAATCCCCCCTTAAGTGGTTCAGGCTCGCACGCTACGCTCGCTCGCTACACTGCCTTACTGTGTCCCAAAATGATGCATCTCCAAAAAGTGTGTCACTAACATGAAACGTTTGGAAAGCTGTGAACTAGAGTCTGATCTTAAAGAAGAACAGTTCCTTGTTCTGGAAAACCTGAAGGATCCCGCCTCAGGAAGAGTGAAGGAGGGAGGCATACCTGCAGGAGGAGTAGACTACTGGTGTGGGAGAGAGCGGTGTTCCAAGTGATGTGGGCCTGCTAGACAGAGACTTATTGAAGCATGACTGTTTGCGTGCACTATTACATCACCATTGTAGTGAATGATTTGCACCACTGCCAAAGTGAGCCAGAGCATATCACCCTATGAACTGTGCCGACAGCCATGGCATTTGCACCACTATGTGCTGAAGTAGTTTGTGATGCTGAAGAAGACTGCTACTAAGTTGTGACACTCGCCAAGCATGTCTCTAGAGACTTTGCTGTAGCAGCAGAGAAATCTGCTCCACAGTGGGCCAACCAGTCTGTGCCATGAAAAAGAGAGCCAAACAATTCCCTTAACATGTGCGCCAAGTGTGCCCGAATGGACTTGTATGGTGGTGAGTGCTGTGGCACTTCCCAATCATGTGCACATGTGGAGCTGCTGCTTCAAAGCACTAATGAGTGTGCTTAACCGCTTCCGTGCCGCGCCGATTCCCCCCTGTGCTGGACATTCCAGAACAGGGTGTGGTCGTGACGGAACCATTCCGTCATCAGCACAGCTCAACCGTGACTGATGACGGAATGGTTCCGTCAAAAGCATCGAAGGAGTTAAGTTACTGTGCAGCTGAAGAGGCACTGACTGGAAGTGCACATGATTGGAACTCAACCTCCCTTGTTGCAATGCATAAAGTAACTAATCTGCCATTCCAGACTTGTGTCCAGAAGTGGACTTCAACGCCACATTGGCCAGGGAAGACCATGCTGTTGACTCAACCTACGCACCCAGTCCAGAAAGAGGCCTGGACACAACCTGTGAGCCCATTTGCTGCTGAGGAGTGCCCAGAAGAGGGCTCCCATCTGAGGATAACTGCGTGTTACTGCCTGTGGACATTGCTGCAGTCTGCGTCTGTGCTGTGGAGGGGAGCAGTCGCACCACACATGTTTGGCCGGCACATCCTTCCCTGACTGCGCGACAGCCAGGACGTGAGACCTACCGTCCCACTTGAATAAGATTGTAATGAACATTGAGAGGCTTAGTGCTGTTACTGCCTACCAGACCGAGGGGGGAGCACTGTACCTGTGTTAAAGCCCACAACAGGATGCCTTTAGATTACAAAGATAAACACTGTTGGACTCCAGGACATCAGAGGCAAACAACCCCCGTACCCTGCTTGCTCCATGGTTTCCTGAATAGGGTCTGACAGTCAGGAATTCACAAAATCTAACAGTATGCACGTAATTGTAAATCAACCAAATCGTACATTTTCTTGCATATTCCTGCCAACCCCGCATACTCATGTGAAATTTACAGGGGTGGAATTTCAACTTTTAATATGCATGTCAAACAATTTTTCCCAAGTCGTGTTTTCTCCTTGGGGAAAACATTTTTCTGCATGGAATACCTCTCTCCTCAACAACACCTCGAAATATAGAAATGTTTCCTCACCACTTCCTCCATTGAAAACCATTATTTGTGCCTTTCAAGTGTCATTTCCGAGTGTTTTCAGTGTGTGAAACTGTCTGTAAAATGCTTATTAGTGTCCAAACACACACACAACTTTGTTGGTGAACTCTTCATTTTTCTTACCTATTGTTCTTTCCCACCAGCAGTGTCAAAAGAACCTGTTCAAGTAGCACTTGCACACTGCCCTGATTTGCCCATTTACAACAATCTCTGATTTGCTCTCCAGGAGACTCATATGTAGAATTCTCTAACACTTTGGTTCGTAACTTGTTTACCAGGGACTTATGGGGGGCCACGAAGCCTACTCAGGGACTACGCGATTGCCTAGAAAACTAAATGATAAATAATATTATCAGATTGATAAAGTGTATATAAATAAAGAAGCAACATGTACAATTGAAATTTTTAAAACGTTCTGTAAATATGTAGGAATTTGAAATTGGAGACAGGCAATTACATTAGTATCCGAAGATTGATTTGTGGGAGCAGTGCAAAAGCATCAAATAAAGTATAGTGTGGAGGATGAGTGGCATCAATTGAATTTAGAAATGCTCCAATCTTCCTATGAATTTTGTTTTATATTTGCTTGTGAATTAAATAAAGTATGTCATCATTTGTGTATTTGTTTGACAATTACTTGTTTATGTATTTTTTGTGTGTTTTGTTTTGCAGTACAAATCATCAAGAATGGTTAGGCTAGGTCCCTGGCTTCCAATAATGACTCAGTGGCGGTCCCCCAATTCCATTATTGATAAGTGGGGGTGCTTGGAAGTCAAAATGTTATGAACCACTGCTCTAGCAGATACTAGAAATTATTTTTGATGTTCCTCTCTTCAGAGTATGTCTTTCAACATTAGTAACTATTGTCCCTATGTTCATGATATGACCTGCTTGTTGGGTGGTGGAAATTGATAATTTGCTATGAGATACAGAACGTTTTAACTTGACCTCAATTTGGGAAGTTGTATAATGCTCCTTCCAGGTAAGTCCTTGCACTTCTTAAAGATGCAGTACATATGTAGGCAGAAGTAAGCTCAATTCCCAATTTAAAAAAAATGCCAGGATTGGGAAAAATAGTAAATACAAAAAATAGGGGGAACACAATCAAGATGAACAAACATTGCGAAAGCCAATAGTCTGGAGTTGGACACTGTTCTTTTTTAAATGTTTGTTGGGGTGGCTGATGGGCCCTCGTCAATCTGAAAAATAAAATTGACTAAAAGCAAAAACATTTTGGCAATAGTAGTCCCTTGCAGCTAATGGAACTTTGGGGGTGAACGTGCTCCTTGTGAAAGGACACAATGTGACTACTTTCAATGAAGTTAACCAATGGCTAAAGTGGGTTGACCCACTGCCTCATGCTGTATACTGTAGTTGAACAAAAAATATGAGACAAAATAACAGATCAATGCATGAACAGGGCTAGCTGAAAGCTCCTGTAAATACATGTATTATACATACACTTTTAGTAAAACCAGGCTTGCCTAAACATTACTACAATCCCAAGTGGGAGCAGTGATTTGTTTTTGTGTTTATTCCACAACAGGGTAAGGAAAGAAAGATGGTGAAAGATGGCAATTTAGATTGCATCGTTACAGAGAACGAGGAACTAAAGAGAACAAATTACACCAGAAGCGAACTTGGTGAGGTTTTTCACATTATTGTTTAGTTTGATATTTCACAATATTCTTTTTACGTGTGACAGGTCATATTGATGGTCTTAGGGTGCAATATTAACCCCTTCCATGCTTATGACGAGCCCAGCTCGTCATGAGGCACAGTGGAGCTGTGCTCATGACGAGCTGGGCTCGTCATAACGGCTGCGACACTCCCACGTGCAATTGATTTCCCGCCTGTGCAGCAGAATCAATCAGTGGGCGGAGTAGTGACAAGCCCAGCTCGTCATGAGCACAGCTCCACTGTGCCTCATGCCGAGCTGGGCTTGTCACAAGCACCGCGGCGCCGCGCCCCCGCGCCGTGAGGGAATTAACCCTGCAGCGAAGGTGTTAACCTCTTCTTGTGATATGCATACATTTCCACAATGTTCTTGACAACTGTGTTATGTCCAATAGCATACTTGTCTTCAGAGAATATGTAGAAAGTTTTGATGGAGTCGGGGTTTCGGGGTATTTTAAAATTTCTAATTAGACTGAAATAAGGGGGTGTTATTCCTCTGCTTCAGAGTGTTGAGTAAGAAGAATGAAGAGTTATCATGACAGGTTTTTTGCTAGTTATAGTCATGAAGATAGTCCAGGCTTGCAGCAGAATTGACCAACACGTCCTCCACCCCAACATCAGCACCGCCATCCCAGACGGATAGAAGATCCAGAAGAAACCACCCAAGGGGGGGCCTCTCCATCGCCCACAAGAGCACCCTCCGCCTCACCACCTCCAGTAAAACCTTCTCCTCCGCCAAACACCTGCACTTCCAGATCCAGACAAGCCCCAAAGCCACACTCTGAGGAATCCTCATCTACAGACCCCCCCAGCCCCCGAACACTCTTCACCACCACCATCACCGACTTCATCGCACCCCAAGCCATTGCCTCAACAAACTACATACTCATTGGAGACCTGAACTTCCACTCGACAACCTCAGCAACCTCAACTCCACTATCCTTTGTGACAACCTCACCAGCATCGGACTTAAACAACTCGTCAACACACCGACCCACAGAGAAGGACACACCCACGACCCCATCTTTGTGGCAGGAAACAGCTTCCAATTTAGCCACACAACGCATCCACCATAGACCGACCACCACTGCGTACACTTCGCCATCAACAAACCCAAGGGACCCAAATCAGCCCCACGCCCACCACGAAGGAACTGGAACAAAGTTACCGACGAGCAACTTAACTCCACCCTCACCCGAGACAACCACACCTGGGCACCCGATGCAAACAACGCAGCCAGAGAACTCCACACCAGGATCTCCAACGGCGCAGAAGAGCTTGCCAGCTATGCAGCCCCGACAGACAACACCCCAGAAAAGCCACCTGGTTCACCACCGCTCTCCAAGAAGCCAGACGCACCTGCAAACACCTGGAGAAGAACTGGAGAAACACCAAGATAACCGAAAACCACACCACCTACAAGGATGCCATGACGGACTACCGCAACCAGATCAGAGCCACAAAGAGGAACTTCAGCCACAACAAAATCCTGGCTAACTCCACCAACTCCAAGGAACTTTTCAGTGTCATTCAAGAATTCACCAACCCATGCAGAAAAGCCACAGACATCACCCCATCCCAAGACCTCTGCGACAAGCTTGGAACCTATGTCCACCTCAAGATCAAAAACCTCTACGACAACTTCATCGATCATCCACCAGGCGCCACAGATGGCCCCGCCCCCCAGAAATACCAGCCAGACCACCATCTCCAACTGGACACCGATCATGGCCGAAGACACTGCCTCGACCATGAAAGGCATCCACTCGGGGGACCCCACCGACCCCTGCCCCCCCTCACATCTACAACAGAGCCACGGCCGCCATCACACCCAAACTACAACACACCATCAACACCACCTTCAAAACAGGCACCTTCCAAGATGACTTGAAGAATGCAGAAGTCAGACCCCTGCTCAAGAAGCCCACAGCTGACCCAACCGACCTCAAGAACTATTGGCACATCTTGCTCCTCACCTTCACAGCCAAACCTGCAGAGAAAACAGTCAACAGGAAACTGACACGATTCATTGAAGAGAACGCCGTCCTCAACCCTTCCCAATCCGGATTCCGAAGCAACCACAGCACAGAGACCACCCTACTCGCTGCCACAGACGACATCCGCACCCTCCTGGACCAAGGCCACACTGCAGCCCTCATCCTACTCGACCTATCAGTGGCCTTCGACACCGTCTCCTACCGCACACTAGTCGCCAGACTACATGACGCAGGCATACAAGGAACAGACCTGGACTGGATCAGATCATTTCTCACCGGAAGAAGCCAAAGGATCAGACTCCTACCCTTCCTCTCCGACCCCACGAAAATCACCTGCGGAGTCCCACAGGGTCCATCACTGAGCCCCACTCTCTTCAACATCTACATGGCCCCCCTTACAACCATCGTCTGACAACACAGCCTCAACATTGTATCCTACGCCGATGACACCCAGCTCATCCTCTCCCTCATCAAAGACCCCCCCACTGCCAAACTCAGCTTCCAGAAAGGAATGCAAGACGTCGAGGTCTGGATGAGGAACAGCTACCTGAAGCTCAATGACGAGAAGAGATAAGTCCTTGTCCTCGGTACCACCCAGTCTGCATGAGACAGCACCTGGTGGCTGACTGCCCTCGGAAGCCCACCTACCACCTCAGACCACGCCAAGAACCTGGGCATCATACTCGACTCATCACTCACCATGAACCGACAGGTCAGAGCCGTCACCTCCAGCTGCTTCAACACCCTCTGCATCCTCCGCAAGACCTTCAAGTGGATCCCCCCTGAGTCAAGGAAGACAGTAACCCACGCACTCATCACCAGCAGACTGCACTATGGAAACGCACTCTACGCTGGTATCAACAAGTCCCTACTCCGCAAACTCCAGACAATACAGAACACCGCCGCCAGACTCGTCCTCAGCATCCCCCGACACGAACACATCAGCCAACACCTATGAAGTCTCCACTGGCTCCCCGTGGAGAAAAGAGTCACTTCTAAAATCCTCACTCACGCCTAAAAATGCCTACACAACAACGGACCCAAATACCTCAACGACAGAATCCACTTAGACGTACCCTAAAGAAACCTCCGATCTTCCAACCTTGCACTGGCTGTTACCCCGCGCATCCACGGAGCCCGGACAGGCGGAAGATTCTCCTCTCACATTGCAGCCAAGCCCTGGAATGAGCTACCGGCAGACATCAAACGCGTCCCCTCCCTGACCACCTTCAGGAAGACCCTTAAGACCTGGCTCTTTTGCTAAACAGCTCTGCGGACCCACCCTCCCCGTAGCGCCTTGAGACCATCACGGGTGAGTAGCACGCTTACAATTCCCTGATTGATTGATTGATTGTAGGTGTGCTGCAGTTAAATGTCATTGTTTTTTTAATAACTGAGTTCAGCATAAAGTTGCCACCATCACTAGGTGGAAGTACTGAGGCTTAGAGTGTGGCTAAGAAGTCTAATTCTGGTAGGCTTAACTCTCCTTTGGAGGAATCTAATGCTATGCTATTTGGATTCTCTTTGTGATAAAGGTATTGAAGGAAAAGTTATCAACATAAAAGTGCAGAGACTTGGCACATGTAGTAAGTTGGGAAGAGAAATCTTTATTGTTTCTGAGAGCCTTAACTGAAAGTGGGATTGGTTAGCAATCACTGAGATTTTCATATACAGTTGGATAGTTTACATTGGTCCTGTGATTGTACTTTAGGGCCACTGGGATTGCCTGCAGATGCTCAGGACTACATAAGAAAGAAAGAATCCTTGGAAAACTCTGTTTCTGCAAGCTGTTATCATCTGGAATCTCCCATTTTTATTATGAACTGGTGGTTGTTGCTTAGGTAAGATGTGAACCACAGTAGGACTCTGCCTTCAATGTCATTCGAGAATAGATAACATTTGAAGGTTGTGTGCTTGCTGGTGATTAAAACTGCAGATAATTCCAGTGGTACCAGTACGCAAGGGTCAACATTTTGATTGTGCAAATGGTGTGATTTACAACTTGCACATGGGTTTGTGACTTGAGAATGCAATTTCAATGATCATCTTTAACAAAAGAAGATGAGTGATTTGGCAATAGTTGTCATCTGGGTACAGCACTGGCTTTTATACGAGATGGTTGATCAAGTCTGTTTTGAAGGTCATATTGATGATTCTCTCTGAGTGTAAGTTATAGGTATTTGTAATGTTGATGATGGATAAGAATATGTCTCCTGTATGGATTTTCGTTATCGAGGGGGGTGGGATTTTGTCTTCTTAGGATGTAACATTCAAGACAATAGGATGATGAGATCTGTTAACCTGAGGGGCTTGAAACAATTGGTTGGTCAATTTGCATATGCTCCACAGAATATTTGGTGCCAAGGTTGAAGAATATGTGCCAGATTTAAGCGTGTTCTCTGTAAGTTCTTTTGAAATTTACAAATAGAGCAGCACAAAACACTGCACTGCCACCTATGTGCAGTTTTCAACTTCCAATTTGACCTGACAAAATAAACCATTTTGCCAGTCCTAAACCTTCCTTTTTAATATGTATAAGTCATCCCTAAGGCTGGTCCTAGAAAGCCCATAGAGCAAGGTGTAGTGTATTTAAAAAGTTGGACATGTTAGTTTACATTTTACATAGGCTGGTAGTGAAAAACTCCTACATTTGTTTTTCAATACACTGAGTCCTACCTCACCAATAGGATACCATTGGATTGCCTCATTACATTGAATAAGTGACAACATTTGTTTGGGCACAGGTAGAAAGGTCATGTTTGGCATCTAAAGAATTATATTTTAAAATCCTCTTTAATGGTAAAGTCAGATTTTAAGTCACAGTAACAAAAATGCCACTTGTAGAAAGTTGAATGTAAGTGGCCTAGCCCCTGAGCAGGCAGCTAGGACTCTAACACACAACGACAATGACAATTTTCTTATAAAGTACATTCAAATTTAATGAAAGCCTTGTACAAATCAAGCTAAACAAAAATATTTTTTCTTGATGAACAGGTCTCTAATCATACATCTGATTACTGTAATGCAACCTGTTGTCATACATTATTTCTGATGAAACAAAACAATAAAATATGTTTTAAATGATCCAACCCTATGCATTTCGGGACCCACGTCCCTTCATCAGAGGTTATCTGTGGGAACAAGAAGTGAAAGGCAACAAATTCATTTGTAGCAGAAAATAGATATCTTCGATGTGTTAGTAGAGACAAACAAAAAAATGCCTAAAAGGCTCCACACAGTGATTTTAACCATCACCAAAGTGTCTGACTAGTCTGACTATTTATGCAAGGTATGTTTACCTCGATTTCACTCAGGGAATGCACATTCTGTTTTCCGCAGGGTGTTTATACTTCATTTCTGATGTTTCTCATGTTGTTACAGTTGGCAGCAGCAATTATTCAGATATTCCCAGTAAGTTTGGCGTCATGACCATTGGTTTTCTCACTTTGGTGATGGTTAAAATCACTGTGTGGAGCCTTTTTGGCATTTTTTTGTTTGTCTCCACTAACACATCGAAGATATGCATCAGTCTGATTTCTCAGTAGCTCCTGCTATGCTTTTCTCCACAGCAGAAAATCCTGTTCAGTGGCTCCTCATAGAAGGGGTATCCAGCCTCCTGGAGCCCTCATCGACCACAGCCTACAGCTTCTTCCTGCTGGAGATTTCAACTTCCAAAGAAGTGACAAAGTCCCAACATAGGAATCTTCACTGCAACTTTATCCAGAGGCTTCCTGTCCTCATTACAAGTAAAGGTACTATTTATAGCGCCTGGTAAATAACAATACCCTGGGGTTTGTTATTTATTAGGTGAGCTAAATAGAACCTATTATGAGTTATTGGGGAATAAAATACACATTTTGGTGTTTAACACACCAAAATCTGCATGGTACGGTAAATACCGTTAATATTTTCCCTGTTAAATTTTGGCATGTTTGACCTGCTGAAATGTAACGAATGTTGGGTTATTTAATGCACCTGATAATTATTGGATGTGTTAAACAAAACCAAACTCGTAATTAGGGGTTTATGCACGGGATGGAATTAGCCACTCAATTTGTTATCAGGGCCTTGTCCAATGGTAAGCCAAGACCGGGCCCAATCCTCTTCATGTATCCGAACCACACTCCATCTGAGTCGACTATAATTTTCGACTTTGCCCCAGTCTAGCGAAATTAGATGCCTGTGGGTGGTGCTATGATCTTTTAGGCACTATTTTTCACTGAAAACGTCACAAATTCATAAATCCAGTTCTAATGATTGGATTTTTATCATTTTGGGGTGAAATAATGTATTACATTTTACTCTATTGTTCTAAATTGGTTTGAATTTTTTCTTGTGTTAGGCTTCAACTTTATTACTGTTTATGCTCATTACTGTTTAAGTGCTGCATAAGAATGAACACCTTTCCTTTACGTTAATCGTGACTGCTTCTGTGACATGGTACCAGCGGGTTAAGTACAGCTTAATTTGGTCACTATTGGGCTTCACCTTGACAAGGATTATGGTTGTTGCTTGAGAAGGGTTTTCAATCCCCTCAATGAGAAACCCAATTTATAACAGATGTCTTTCAATAAAGTGGCATAGATCTAATTTAAAGGGGCTACGACTGTTAAAATCAACTGCAATATTTAACCCTGAGAGCCCACTGAAGCATAATTGCATTTCAGCCTAGCAGAAAGTCAGCAAAATGTATTCCGGTTTTAATCACAATTGACATAAAACCAGGAGGACAGGACACATGTCATAGTTTCACTAATATTTATGTAAATGATTTCCACTGGATTCATTGTGTGTTAAATTATCTTATGGGGCTATCCCAAATATCGGAAACTGCAGTGACAGTGGCCAGAGGACACCTATTAAGACATTGTAAATCAAAAAATTAAATTTAAATGGTCAGATGATACTAACATTCAAACATTTTAACATTCGGTCAGTTGATACCAACATATACATTTCTTTTCCTATAAACACAGTAAAAATCAGTTTGCCCCCTTTTAGCTTGGAACAAACCCATAGGGGGTCATTAGGATGACGGGCAGACTTTGTCCGCCTGTCATCCTAGCGGGGTTTGGGACCGCCTGCCATAAGGGCGGGGGTCCCGGGGGTGGCATTAGGATGTGCCCGCCACTGTGGCGGGCATATCCTGCATTTCTAGCATTGTGGCGGGCGGTGCTCTCAGCACCGCCCGCCACAATGTTAGAAATGCTTTTCAGCATTTGCATAAACAAAGCGGCAGGCACCGCGTGGTGCCTTCCGTTTTGTTTATGCAAATGAAGGGGGTACCACAGTACCCCCCGCTGTGCAATTCCCACCCCTCCTTCACTCTGGGGGCCCTGTGAAGACCGCATGCCTTTCTGTGTCGGCCCCGCAGGGGGCCCCCAGAGTGAAGACCGCATGCCTTTCTGTGTCGGCATCGCCGCCACGGAAAGGCATCTACCAAAGCCCATTGTAATATGGCTGGCGGTGCCTAATAGACACCGCCACCATATTAAACATTTTCCGCCTGGCCGCAAGGCGACCGGGCGGAAAAGTGGCGGGCGGTGTTTTTCTCCGCTGCTGTCCCCCCGCCTTTGTAATATGGCGGGGGGGAATTCAGGGAAGGATGACGGGCGGATTGCCCCCGCCAGGCTGGTGGTGGCTACCGCCAGCCTGGCGGGGGCAATCTGCCCGACAGCCTATTGGGCCCTTAGTGCCCCATTCCGTCTTCATTAAACATCCAAAATGGGGCTGCATCAAGATTCTATTCTCTGCTTGTGCAAAGCGACAGAAGGAAGATGTCAGCTCATTTATAAAGAGACAGTTCTATCTGTGTATCAGGTCCTAAGCAGGTAACTTTGTGAGTGAATGTTTGATGTATATGAATTGTAGCTCCGAAGCAAAAGAGCAACCACCCCCTGCATGATTGCGTTCTGTGCTGTGTCTGGGACACATGTTATTAGGCGGAGCTCCATGGTTAGCATACGCACAGGAGTCACTGCTGTGTCTGACAAAATGGGTGTGAATCTTCCATCTGTGTCTGTGCACCCGGAGCAGAACAGAACCATATTACAACCAACACAAGGGTCTGTATAGTGGGTCATAATATTTTTAGTTAGAGCTTGATTTTCAGACCATGCAGCTCGAAAACAGTGAGCAGGGTTTGCCTCTTTCTGTTTCTCAGCTGTGTTGTATAAAGTAATAGACACATTTGCCTTAAACACAGCAGGCACTCGACTCTGCTCCGAGCCAACGACACCCAGCATGGTATGGCCCATGGTGCCCACATCCATAGTTTTTGCACTAATCTTTACAAAATATCTCCTCTATAGCTAATACAAGGAATGCAATTAATCCACGTAGACATACTCCAAAGGTTACAGTGAGTTTTGATCATAGATTCCATTTTATTACTGCTGATAAATTCAAATGAAAGGCCTTGAAAAACACATCCAGGAGTTTTGGGCTTTGTTTTCAAGTGCCTGCATCCTTATGTGGTTGCTATTGTACACGGTCAGTTATTATAAGGTCTAATAAAGTTTCCTGAAAAGTAAATACAACTCTGCATCTCAATATGGTAAGACCAAAGGATTATCCGAAGCGGAGTGTATGTAATGTCATGTATTTTACCTTTTGCCATGCCCTGTCTGGGGTTGCTTGTGTTCCCATCTAAGGGGCTCTAGTCTAGCATCTCAGGTTTGACTGGAGGTCGGCCAAGAGCCAATCTGCATCTGGCTGGTCTCAATACAATGTGGCAGAGTGAACCAAAACAATTTATCCGAGTAATTACAGTGGCCGAGATCAATTCAAGGATTGCATTCGTCACTTTTTTTGTTTTTTCGTAGACGTGTGTAGCACAGAGCTAGACAGACAGACAGTCTGTTCCAGTGCTGAAAATCTCAGAAATCATATCTAGGCTTTCCTGTTTTCAATTTCTGTGTATTGCAAATTCCGGTGGGGTTCTTTCAATGTTTTCCAATATTTACAAAAACTGAAAAATCTAGTGGTCAATTTTGCTCTTTACAAAAGCATAACATTGTGTTTTCCTGGTGCTTATAAAGACATTTGTCTCTATTTCCTTCCTTACTTTTCATTTTGGTTAATTATTTTTCCTGTCACTATCTCTCTTATTGGAACTCTTTTCTTGAATTTGCTTTTTCAAGTAACTTTTTATCATTTCACCTCACTACCTGCCTAATGTACCAGTTCTCAAATCCCTTGCCAGCAGTCCAGTTCTGTCCCATGTCAAGCATGTGCATGGATGGAAGTATGTTGCACCTCATTAGGGCTTGATGTAGCAGACAAAAGGCTAATGATGTTCAAGAAACACACCTTCTTGCTGCTCTGTTGTTCAAACAAATGGAAAAGAGCTACTGAATTAAGATTTTCAAGCTAAGATATAAATATATACATATATAAAAGCTCCAATGTTCGCAGTTTCTCTTGCCTCTTGCGACGGCGATCCCACGGCGGCGTTGGTGAACCCCTTTTCAATCACCACAATGTTCATCTCTAACATGCAGTCCACATAGAGAAAGCAGAGACAAGCCGTGGCTCAGTTCCTTCTGTGTGTTCAATTATTTAAAAGCAGCATGTTAACACCTGATGCGTTTCACAGCCTTTGCTTCTTGTTCACGGGGTATATATATTTGTATATATTGGGGTGCTTCATGCTAAATTATTGCACAGCAGAGGTTAACAGCCCTGTTCTTTGCTTCAAGACACAAAGAAAGAACTGGGCTAATAAATGTACTATTACTAACTGCTTTGGGCCTATTCCTGCTCTAAATAGTCATAGAGGAGACGGATGCTAAGGTATAGTAAATATGTATACTGTTAGCTACAGGGTCTTTGGTGATCCCAGACTATACAGCGGAATGAGCAAGCAGCTGAGGTAGTAATGGAACTTCATGAATTGTAAGATACCTGGGGCCTCATTTATGAGGCTGTGCGTCACTTTTACGCCGCCGGTGCGTCACTTTTTGTGATGCACCAGTGGCGTAAAAAATGTGCCTTGTTGCACGATATTTACAAAGTGACCTGCGCCAGGTATAATGTATGCAAGGGGGGGCGTATTGACGCAAGAAAGGGTCATGGAAGTGACGCAGTGAAATCTATGAGATTTCACTGCGTCACTTCAAGGACTCAAATGCGTCAAAATCTTACGCCTGCCTCACAGCAGGCGTAAGACTGACGCAGGCCCTTTCACATGGTGCTTGCCCCATGTGAAAGGACACATTGCTGGAGTTGCGTCACTTTTGTGACACACTCCAGCAATGCGTCACTTTTGCGCCTACAGATACGTCAAAAATACTGACGTATCTGTACTCCTTGCGACATGATGCGTCATACATTAAATATGACGCTTTCACGCAGCGATGCGTCACTTTTCATAAATGAGACCTCGTGTCATTTCCTTGTGCAGCTCACACTGTGGATGAAGATTAGTTTACGCTGTTGGGCCATGTCTATGAGATTGATAATTTATTTGAAAGCCAGCACCAGGATCTCTAGACACTGGTTTTTACCATGCATATATGTGGGTCTTTGTTTATTTAAAGGCATTGCAGGGACTGACTTCTTGCAGAAAAATAGCTATTGCAGAAGACATTTTACTTTTGTGTTCTGTGCAGTGTGCACTGCTCTAGTGCATTTTCTTTCTTGGGGGAAAGAATGGTCACAGCACAATATGTTTCCATTCACTTCAGTCATAGTGGTTTGTGCTGGCAATGTTGCCAAGTGTTGATGTCAAGTCTTTTTTGGCACCATCAACTCTAAGCTTCGTTTTGACATGAAGACATTAGGAATGAAAAGTTGAACTATGTGATCCTGTGGCAATATCAGGAACACATCCTGTTTTTGCTGAAACTACACAAATTACAGCATATACTAGGGAAACACAGAGCAGTGGCTACCTATTCATAATACTAAGCAGTGCTGTGTTTATTTCATACACTAACACATAGATTGTCTAAATTAACATTACATTAAAAACAGTGCAGTTTCACAAACACCAATGCATGGACTACGTCTAGGCCTGTGTGTGGGTACTGACAATGTCCATAATATGGCCCTTGATCCTTTTCTACTTGATGTGGCTCCTACAGTAATGCTTTTTAGACAATCATGACGTAAATCTATCAGCATCAGTGTTTGGGGCAGTGTTTTATGGGGGGCACTTACACTGGAGGCCTCTGTATGCACATTGGTCTTTATTGCCACAATCCGGATATATGAGCTTCCAGAAAGCAAAGATTTGTTGTGTTCTCAATTGATGAGGATGAAATCCTTTATCTGCAGCTTGCCCTCTATTGAGACACTGCTCAGAGTGTAGCTGAACCTACTTCCCACTATGCTGCAATATGCAGTAAACAGTGAGCTGAAGCCATGTGAAATGAGCCATACTCCTAAAATAGAAGTGGAAGTAGGTCCTAATCCTCTTCAGACCATGCGGATCATTCTTTACAGAGAAATGCTTAGAGCTAGGGTTGGCATTTATACAGTTCGATATCAGAGTGTGCCAAAGCAGTGGATATGAGGAAATTCCAATATTTTCCAGTTTCTTCTAACAAAGGATATATTCCCTTTGGTGGTGCTTTATCAGTTATAATTGATTTTAACTGAAAAGCGGAAACCCTAGTCATACCTTAGGTTGGCTTGGTGAACAAGGATTGTGAGGTTGGCAGTAGAGATACTATGTGCCAGGTCGGTGATTGGTTTTTCAGAGTCTTCAAGAGACATCAGTTATCTAAGGGCTTTTTGGAGAGAAATTATTTTTGATGTTTGCTGGATGGTAGTATGTTCTTGGATGTTCAGCATTTCGGCAAAATTATTTTAAAAAGCTTATGGGATGCAGAATAAAGCAATACAATGTAATGAACAATGATAACTAGCAAATGGATATCCATTTGATATCTCCCGATTTGTCCAATAGAGTTTCGCCAGGAGTCAAACTATGAATCCTGTATTAGTGCGGAAGATGTTGAGACTTGCTATGTTAAATGTGTTTTTGTAAATCACAGCTTACACCACAAAGTGGTTTACTGGAGGTGAGAGGCTTATGAAGATAGAATATATATATATATATATATATATATATATAAAACTAAGATGGTAGTGAGTACCCCCGTCATGGAAATGAAACACGTTAGATTTAGCTTGCATTTAACAAGAAGGTATCGTCTATATCTCTAAGATGCATAGGGATAGTATTTCCAGAATTTTGCTGCACCCACAGAAGGCAAGACTGCCCCATCTTGCTTGTTTATATTTTGGTATCTGTAGCAGAAATTGGTGTGCATACGGTGGATTCCTAAATGCGGCATTTCTTTCAAAAGTGCCATAAAACAGTCGAACAAAGACATTTATATAGTACATGTTCCTTTATTGGGAGCCATTGAAACCAGTGCATATTGGGGTCACTTGGTTACACCAGTAGCGGACACTGAGAGGGCGCCATGCTTAATTCTGGAGGGGCAGCATTTCTGCTAGAAGAAAGTTGCAAACTCCTACTTAGCTCACTACAGGCAAAATCCAGACTTGTAAACCCCCTGCCAAGATTGCCTGAAATTTTGGGGAAAATATAAATATGATCTTCAATTAACATAAATGACAGTCTGTGGGGGTCTAAACTTTGCCAGATATAATCGGCAGAAAAGCAGCAGGATATAAAGGATTGCTTATAAAAGGGCAATAAAGCTGGGCACAAGGCACAGATCTAGAAAGTTCTCCAATAATGAGCCAATAACTGGTATTGGGCAATTTTCTGTCCCGGAGTATGCC
This sequence comes from Lissotriton helveticus, assembly GCF_964261635.1. NCBI lineage: Eukaryota > Metazoa > Chordata > Amphibia > Caudata > Salamandridae > Lissotriton > Lissotriton helveticus. Next base: position 747,719,000 of record NC_136069.1, on the reverse strand, counting down.
TCAGATGACAAAGATTGCGAATCCTTTGATGAGAACACATTCATTGCATATACCTGCTAAGTCTCATTAGGGACAGTCTTCCCCACCCGACCTCTTCCTGTCACAAATCAGATGTCACGAGAACCCTGTCCTTGCAGTTTATTGAAATTCAGAGGAACCTGCACAGTGCTCCTGTGCTTCACTTCCGCCATTTTAATTGAAGGCAAGTATCAAAAGCTGTCATTCACACAATCATTGACGTCTCTGGGCAACATATATTTACAGTGATCCACTTGCATTTTAGGAACGTAGTGCAATCTTATATACTATAGTACCTCTTTTAAGAAAGGAATATGCCACCGATTAATTTGCATTTTCAAGGGCTTCACATACATGACATTCCTATATGCTAGCAATGAATAGAGTCAGCAACGCATATTCAATTTTGCACAATTAACAGTACTCTTGATTTAACATCTGAACCACACCAAATGTTGCACGTGTGCAATCAAGTGTAATTCATATATATCTTACTACTCAAACCCCAGGTGCACTGGAGACAAAACAGGTCTGATTTCGAAGATATTCAAATGAATATGCATAGAGCCCACTGACATGCCCTGTATCATAATGTGGTTTCTTTGCATATTCACTGGTTATTCTTCAAAACTAGAAAGAGCACCGCTTGCCCACATATCTCCATTCCTTAAAGTGTCATTTTGGTTGTGCATAAATAAATCCACTTTAACATAACGTAACACTCCTGCTTTACAGTGTACTTACTTGGTAAAAACAACACATAAGTGCAAGGACCAAACCTTTTGGCTTGGAGGCCGTAGCTGGTTCTGACGAATGCCTTAGTAGTGGAAAAGCCAGGCCACCTAGCTTTGATTCCACCTCAAGCCTCTTTCTTCCACCATCCTACACTCCTTGTCCCTATATCTCACTTTTGAAGTTTCTTTTTCTTCCCAGCGTTCTCCCTTTCTTCGTATTTTTCTATATTTCTTTTTCTCTTTCTTTCTCCCTGTTATGCCTTTTTCTCTGTTGCTGTCGGCTCAAGACTGCTGATGAAAAATAAGTCCTTGTCAGCACCAACCTAGAACCACCTAAATAAATTAGATGCTCTCCCACCTTCTGTACAATATGTAATTTCTAATAAATGGAGTATAAATACGCTTCCCTGATTAGGTTACATCTGGTAAAGCAGCTAAGAGAAAAATAGGACACATACACTTATTGTATTTCTAATAAAAAGAGCAATGGTCTCAACAGAATGAACGCAAAACAAACTACAACCTAAATCTTTTTGGTGTTCTTCATCAGGGAGTGGGTGTATGTAAGCATGATTAAAATGGGCAATGTTACCAGATGAACAAAGGTAAAAGGGGCTGGCACATTGAGCTAGATGTAACACAACGTTGTCGAGTGTGTTCTTTTAAAGCACGGTTCTCCAAAGTTGGTCTGACAACTACATTTATCTTAATGAGGATATGCTAAAAATCTGGCACGGATCCATCGTAATGAGGCCCATACTGTTGCGATCAAGCAAAAGAAAGAAAGAACAACAGCTTCCTTTGATAGCCTAGGGCAATAGACCAAGGGTTTGAGTGACAATACCACTCACTATGCATGATTACAAGTGATACTAGATATAGTTTTGCCTGATAGTACCACACTTGCCATTGCCATTCGCACTTCAAGTCACAAATACCTACTCCTCTGATCAGCTCAAATTTGTCAAGAGAAAAAGCTCCACAATTCAGAAAAAGCATGCATTAAATATACTGGTAATAAAAAGCTCTGCACGTTATTTCCCATTTTATAAAGGTGGCAGCACCAGCTCATAGTGACCAAACTGGGCCCAATATTACTAAAACCTTTTACCACACACAGATAAGGTGATCCTAAAATTGGAGTACTTCTTGTAATGATTCAAGTTGTGCTGGGTGAAGCTTTGCAATACCTTTTTGTTGGCTGCTGAAAGAGAGCACATCCATTTCAAATTGGGTATTTTTTTATGCAGATGTAGATAAACTGGGTATGGCGAAAGGTTTCATCTAATTGAAAGGGTCTTGTTAGACCTGGCATTTTGGCGTGGTTTCCCCTATCTTTTTGCCTCTACCTCCTGTATTTTTGATGCTGTGCTGGATTTCGTTTTTGCTGGTTTAGATGCTTTGGACACTCTGCCACTGCTGATCAGTGCCAGAGTGTAAGTGCTCCCTGTGTAAATTGTTATTCTGATTAAATATACATGTTTGGCATATTTGTATCACCATGAAGTCCCTAGTAAAGTGCACAGGGTGTGCCAGGGCTGGTGATGACAAATGCTACTAGTGGGCCTGCAGCACTGATTGTGCCACCCACAGGAGTAGCTCTAAAATGGTGTCTCAGGCCTGCCACTGCAGTGCCTATGGGCAGTTTAGAACTGCCATGTCCTCCTGGTCAGTGTCCCCACTGACCAGGCCTAACCCTTCCCTTTTTGTGCACATCAGTCACCCCTATGGAAGGCCCAAGGTACCCCCCTGGGCAGGGTGCAGTGTATGTAAAAGGTAGAGCATGTACTAGTGCAGGTGACATGCTCTGGTAGTGAATGGCAGCCATTTTCGTTTTTCACTACTGTAAGGGTATCTTGCTCCATAGGTTAACATGGGGGATGCTGGCTACAGTGGTTAACAGCATTTCTTCCCATAGGAACAAGATAGGACATAAGTATCTAGTATCCCTGAACTGAATTTAATAACACATCTTTTAGGAAAGGTTGTTTTTAAATCCTGTGTTTGAGAACAGCACTTTTAGAAAGTTGCTGTTCTCTTGTCTGACCCTTCTGTGTGCCTGGGCCTGTTTGTGTATTGCCTGTCTGGTTTGAGAGTGACAGGGGCTGGGGAATTCTCTAGGAGGTTGGATGAGTCAGCACTAGGCTGAATGACTGCATTCGCAACTGGAGTGGTGGGAGGAGTTAGCACCTGGGCTGAATAGGGCTGTGCCTGCCTTCCACAATGCTGGCTCCACCCCCCTGCTGGGCGGCTGAGGACCCTGCCCCTCACTCTGAAAGGAAAGATGCAGCCAGCAAAACAAAGTGCTCAGGATCCACCCAGAACTGGTTCAGACCGGGCTCAGGGCCCACATGCACCCAGAGAACAAAGACTTTAGGGGTATAAGTACAGGACCCCTGACAACAGAAAATTAGATCATCCTGGAAATCAAGAAGGAACCTCTGCCAAGGAGAAAGATGAAACTGAAGAAGGAAGATTGTCCTGCTGTTGCTCTGCTGGACTGACCTGTTGCTTTGCTGCCAAGGAGAGGGGAATCACTTTGCTGCTGAGCTGTGTCCCCTGTCTTGAAGGAATCTCCAAGGGCCTGAGAAGAGCTGGCTCCCTGTTTTGAAGTCCCAGGAACAAAAGGGCTTCACACCCAGCTTCCCTGAACTCTGCTGAGAGAGTTCTGTCCTTCCTAGAGTGCTTGATCCAGTTGTGGGGCCTCTGGTAGTTGTACCTGAGCTGGGAAGCTTGAAACTAAGCTTGAGTGACTTTTGAACTTGAAAAGTGTCGCATCGCTCGCTTGTGGAGCGCATCCCGACAGTGCGAGAAGTTTCCCGCCGCTACGGAGGTCGAGATCGTCGCAGCGCCTGACGCCGCTGCCAGAGACGCCGCATCCTCCGTTTGCGGGACGCACCAGACGGGTGCGGGAGAATCGAACATCGCTGCGAGTATCGTCGCAGAGCCTGTCGTCGCTGGGAGAGATCGCCGCACCGCTTGCTTGCGGGTTGCATCATGTCGCTGCGAGTGTCGTCGCAGAAACCATCGCATCGAGGAGCTGCGAGAGAGAGGATCACCGCTGGACCGCGCATCGTCGTCCCGGAGATCGTCGCAGCTCCTTCGAGATCGTCGCATCGTGCCTTTGCGAGAACAGACTTCCTACGGAACCTACGCACCGGAATCCATACAAGTGGCCTTCCTCCCCATACAGACCGGATTCGTCGCAACACGCCCGCTGCTGCAGCGGGGCTGTCGCATCGCCTCCCCAGGATCTCAGGAGCAACGCATCGCTTGTTTTCCACCGCACCAGCTTCTGCTTCTGGAACTTTGTTGCAACTAAAAGGTACTGTGAGTAAACGTGACGCAACTGTGAACTTTTCACGCATCTGTGGTTGATTTTACCGCAACTTGAAGAATTTTAACGCAACCTTAAGAACTCTTTTTGAAACCATATTCTTGAACTGTGTATGTTGGATTTTTGTCGTTTTGGTCTTGTGTAGTTTAGATTAAATACCTTTATTTTTCTAAACTGTTGTGGAGTCAGTTTGTGGTGTTTTCACTGTGTTACTGTGAGTGTTGGTACAAATACTTTACGCATTGCCTCTGGTTAGCCTAGACTGCTCGTGCCAAGCTACCTAGAGGGTGAGCAGGGGTTATGTCAGAGGGTTATCTCCTTGCCCTGACTAGAAGCAAGGGTCCCTATTTGGACAGTGGTACCTACCTCTGCCAACTAGAGACCCCCAGATCTAACGTTGGTGGTCAGGCGGTGGGATTTGAACTTGTATTTGTACTTGACCCACAGTAATTGGTGTACATCACTAGTGAGTGCAGACCACTACGCCACCGCATACTACTGGTTTTTGGTTTTGATTTTTCTATTTTTTAGTAACTCTTCAATATAGCATGTCTTTGCATGGGAAGGCACCCAGTAAGGAGGCAGAAGTAGAGATGGAGTTTGCCATTGGAGATTTGTATTCATACAAAGTTGAGCCACTTAGGAAATTCTGCCTTGAGTTTGAGTGCCCCATAAAGAGCGCCTACAGAAAGGAGGAGCTGCAGAAAATCTTGAAGGCCCATTGGGAGGCACAAGAGGGAGAGGATGATGTGGATGTAGAGAACAGTTTTCAAGTCACAGATTTGCCAGTGGGCAAAGTAGGTGCAGGAGCTGGCAGCAACCATTCCAGCAGGGGCCTCTCTCCAGAAGAGTTACAAGAAAATCAGAGAGTAAGAGAGTATGAGTTGGAAGTCATGAAAATGAAAATGAAGCAATTGGAAGTAGAAAAGGCAGCGGAGGAGAGCAAAAATGCCCGTGCCTTAGAAGAGAAGAAATTGCTTTTGGCTCATGAGTTGAGCATGAGAGAACTGGATCTTAAAGCCAAGGAGGTGGATACCAGTTCTAATGGTGGCAGCGCGCAGCCAGTGCATGGGGGTAAAGTATATATTCCCAAGGACCTGGTACAGAATTACCATAGGGGTGAGGATATTTATGCCTGGTTCACTTCGTATGAAATTGCATTGAAGATGAATGGTGTGCCTGATCAGCATTGGGGGGCGGGTCTGTGGAAACATTTTGAGGCTTCTGGGAGGAGTGCTCTAGAGCCCTTAGAATTAGCAGGTGCCATGACCTACCCCAATATGAAGGAGGCCTTATGTCTCAGGTATGGCCTTACCCCAGAGCAGTACAGACTGCAGTTTAGGAACTCCAAGAAGAGAGAGTCTGAGACTTGGATGGAGTGTGTGAATTCGTACTCGCGTGCACTGGAAGGTTTGATGAAGGGCAGTAAAGTAACTGATTTTAAGGGGTTGTTGCATTTAATCAGTTGGGAGCACTTGAGTAGTCTTTGTGTTCCAGAGCTGCGCCAGCATCTTTTAGACAGCAAGCTGACAGACCCCATTGAGCTTGCTAAGGAGGCGGACCGCTGGACCAGTACCAGGGTCCACAGAGGAATTGTGGGTACCACAGCCAAAGGTAGGCAGGGTCCCCAGCAGAAGAGTGGGGGGGACAAGGGTAATCAAAAGGAGTTCTCAGAAGGGCCTCAAAATAGTTCCCAGGGCAAGGAATCCCAACCCCCCAAAACTAAACAGCCATGGCCCTCTAAGGGCAGGCGGGACAATAGAGATAGAAGGGATAACCAAGGCCCCCCTACCTGCTATCACTGCAATGAGGTGGGCCACATTGCTCCAAAATGTCCCAAGAAGAAGCAAGCACCTACTGGTGCCCCCGCCCCAGCGTTAGCTAGTGTAGCTTTGGGAGGGGATTTGGTTTCTAGTGATTGGGGGGAGCTAGCAGTTATGACCCTTGTCTCTCTAGGAGACCAAGAGGTGGTCCAAGAAACCTTACTGCCCTCTAACACTAAGAAATATGGGCAGAAGGTGACCATCAATGGGAGGGAGATTGAGACTCTGAGAGACACAGGAGCCAGCGTGACATCCGTGAGGTGTCAGTGGGTGTCTGAAGAGCAAATCATCCCTGGTGTACTCCGCCCTGTAGTGGCAGCTGACAGTTCAGTGCGCTTCAGCAAGCTGGCGCGTGTTCCCTTTGAATGGGGGGGAGTCTCTGGTCTTTTGGAGGTAGTTGTCAGTGATGCCTTGCCTGTAGACTGTCTGTTAGGTAATGACCTGGAGAGTTCTCCATGGAAGGATGTAGAACACAGAACTCACTTGGAGATGTTGGGTTTCCTGCGTGGATCTGTGTGTCCACACGTGCTATGACAGCCAGTAGGGGGGAGTCAGCAGAACTGGAGCCTGAAACAGTGGCCCAGAGACCTGCCAGAAGAGGCAGAGGGCGCGGGAAACCAGCCCCAGCCGTTCCCACGGTCCAGGAGGTAGCAGAACCTGAGGGGGATGCCCTGGAACCTACAGGGGAACAGGTAGCCGAACTGGGAGACCTACCTGAGCTGACCCATTGGCAGCAGGAAGGTGGTCCCTCCAGGGAGGAATTCTGCCAGGCGCAGAAGGAATGCCCTTCCCTCGTTGGTCTGCGGCAACAGGCGGTAGATCAGGCAGCAGGTGGAGCAGCCAGAGATCACTTTATCTACTGGGAAGATGACTTGTTATATAGCGAGCCTAAGTTTGCTGAGCCCGGTGCAGCCCGTGTGCTGGTGGTACCTGAGCGCTTCAGAAACTTCCTAATGGGTCTGGCTCATGACGTGCCTCTTGCAGGACATCTGGGGCAAGACAAGACCCTAAACCGGCTTGTCACCCACTTCCACTGGCCCCAGATGAGAAAGCACGTTGGTTCCTTTTGCAGATCTTGCCAAACCTGTCAAGCCAGTGGCAAGACTGGAACAAAGTTGAAGGCACCCCTTCAACCCTTCCCAGTAGTGAGCACCCCTTTCGAGCGGGTTGGCATAGACATTGTAGGGCCCCTGGACGTCAAGACAGCCTTAGGCAACAGGTTCATCCTGGTCTTGGTGGACCATGCCACCCGGTACCCGGAAGCAGTCCCTCTCAGGACAATCACAGCACCCGTGGTGGGCCGTGCATTGATGGGGATCTTTTCCCGTGTGGGGTTCCCCAGAGAGGTGGTCTCCGACCGGGGTACCAACTTCATCTCTAAGTACATGAAGTCTCTGTGGGAGGAGTGTGGGGTAACTTATAAGTTCATCACTCCTTACCACCCTCAAGGAAATGGGTTGGTTGAAAGGTTCAACCGGACCCTGAAAGGTATGATTATGGGCCTAGCGGAGCCCATGAGACGGAAGTGGGACGTCTTGTTACCATGACTGTTGTTTGCCTACAGGGAGGTCCCTCAGAAGTCCTTAGGGTTCAGTCCCTTTGAACTCCTGTATGGCCACCCTGTTAGAGGACCTCTCTCAATGGTGAAGGAGGGTTGGGAGAAGTCCCGTGGGAAAACCCCCCAGGATGTGTTCAGCTATGTGCTGGCCATCCGCAACCAGACACAACGCTTCAGGAAACTCGCTCAGGCGAACCTGGAAGCAAACCAGGAAGAAATGAAAAGATGGTACGACCAGAATACCACTCTGGTCGAATTTCAACCTGGGCAGAAAGTGTGGGTGATGGCGCCAGTGGAGCCTTGTGCGCTCCAAGACAAGTGGACTGGGCCATATGAGGTGGTGGAAAGGAAGAGTGAGGTAACCTACCTGGTTAACCTGAAGACTCCCAGGCAGCCCCTGAGAGTCTTGCATGTGAACCGCCTCAAGCCCCACTTTGAGAGGTCTGAAGTAACCATGCTCATGGCTACAGATGCAGGAATGGAAGAGGATAGTGATCCTCTCCCTGACCTCCTGGCAGTTAAGGAGCAAGATGGGTCAGTGGATGGTGTGGTCCTCTCGCCCACCCTGACTCCAGAGCAGCAGAGTGACTGTCGCCAAGTGTTGTGTCAGTTCTCCTCCCTGTTCTCCCTGACCCCAGGTGTCACCAACTGGTGCGTCCATGATGTGGACACTGGAGACAGTCTGCCTGTGAAACAAAAATTTTACAGGGTAGCTGATAAGGTCAGGGCCAGCATCAAGGAAGAGGTTTCCAAGATGTTGGCGCTAGGGGTGATTGAGCCCTCCAGCAGCCCCTGGGCTAGCCCAGTGGTCTTGGTGCCCAAGAAAGCTGCTACGCCCGGTGGCCCCCCAGAACTCCGGTTTTGCATGGGCTCAATGCGGTCACGAAGACTGACACACACCCCATCCCCAGAGCTGATGAGCTTGTGGATCGGTTGGGAGCTGCCCAGTACCTCAGTACATTTGATTTGATTTCTGGGTACTGGCAGATTGCCTTAACTGATGGGGCCAAAGAGAGGTCGGCATTTTCAACACCAGAGGGGCACTTCCAGTTCCGAGTTATGCCCTTTGGGTTGAAGAATGCCCCTGCCACGTTCCAGAGACTGGTTAACCAGGTACTGTCCGGGCTGGAGGAATTCAGCGCCGCATACCTGGATGACATTGCTGTGTTCAGCTCCACGTGGGAGGAACACTTGCAACACCTCTGTGAAGTGTTGAAGGCTCTGCAAAGGGCAGGCCTCACTATCAAGGCCAGCAAGTGCCAGATAGGGCAGGGTTCTGTGGTGTATTTGGGACACCAGGTGGGGAGCGGCCAGGTGGCGCCCCTACAGGCAAAGATTGATTCGATTCTGGCTTGGGAGCCCCCACAAGACCCAGACAGGGTTTTTAGGACTCACCGGGTATTACCAACGGTTTGTCAAGGGATATGGCACCATTGTCGCCCCCTTGACAGAACTCACTTCCAAGAAGTTGCCCAAAAGAGTTGACTAGACTGACGCCTGCCAAACTGCTTTTGAAACCCTGAAAACTGCTATGTGCACAGCGCCGGTGCTCAAGGCACCTGACTTTTCCAGTGAGTTCATAGTTCAGACAGATGCTTCAGAGCATGGTGTGGGAGCAGAACTCTCACAAATCACTGAGGAGGGAGGAGACCAGCCGGTAGCCTTCATTAGCAGGAGACTACTCCCCAGGGAACAGAGGTGGAGTGCGATTGAGAGAGAGGCATTTGCTGTGGTCTGGGCTCTGAAAAAGTTGAGGCCCTACCTGTTTGGGACTCACTATCGTGTTCAGACCGACCACAGGCCCCTCAGATGGTTAATGCAAATGAGGGGTGAGAACCCAAAACTGTTGAGGTGGTCCATCTCCCTACAGGGAATGGACTTCACGGTGGAACACCGCCCTGGCACAGAACACGCCAATGCCGATGGTCTGTCCAGGTTTTTCCGCCTTAGTGAAGAGAACTCCCAAGAGGGTGGGCAGTTCTCCCCACTTTCAGCTGGAGGGGACACGTGTTAGACCTGGCATCTTTGGCGTGGTTTCCCCTATCTTTTTGCCTCTACCTCCTGTATTTTTTATGCTGTGCTGGATTTCGTTTTTGCTGGTTTAGATGCTTTGGACATTCTGCCACTGCTGATCAGTGGCAGAGTGTAAGTGCTCCCTGTGTAAATTGTTATTCTGATTAAATATACATGTTTGGCATATTTGTATCACCATGAAGTCCCTAGTAAAGTGCACTGGGTGTGCCAGGGCTGGTGATGACAAATGCTACTAGTGGGCCTGCAGCACTGATTGTGCCACCCACAGGAGTAGCTCTAAAATGGTGTCTCAGGCCTGCCACTGCAGTGCCTATGGGCAGTTTAGAACTGCCATGTCCTCCTGGTCAGTGTCCCCACTGACCAGGCCTAACCCTTCCCTTTTTGTGCACATCAGTCACCCCTATGGAAGGCCCAAGGTACCCCCCTGGGCAGGGTGCAGTGTATGTAAAAGGTAGAGCATGTACTAGTGCAGGTGACATGCTCTGGTAGTGAATGGCAGCCATTTTCGTTTTTCACTACTGTAAGGCTATCTTGCTCCATAGGTTAACATGGGGGATGCTGGCTACAGTGGTTAACAGCATTTCTTCCCATAGGAACAAGATAGGACATAAGTATCTAGTATCCCTGAACTCAGAATTTAATAACACATCTTTTAGGAAAGGTTGTTTTTAAATCCTGTGTTTGAGAACAGCACTTTTAGAAAGTTGCTGTTCTCTTGTCTGACCCTTCTGTGTGCCTGGGCCTGTTTGTGTATTGCCTGTCTGGTTTGAGAGTGACAGGGGCTGGGGAATTCCCCAGGAGGCTGGATGAGTCAGCACTAGGCTGAATGACTGCATTCGCAACTGGAGTGGTGGGAGGAGTTAGCACCTGGGCTGAATAGGGCTGTGCCTGCCTTCCACAATGCTGGCTCCACCCCCCTGCTGGGCGGCTGAGGACCCTGCCCCTCACTCTGAAAGGAAAGATGCAGCCAGCAAAACAAAGTGCTCAGGATCCACCCAGAACTGGTTCAGACCGGGCTCAGGGCCCACATGCACCCAGAGAACAAAGACTTTAGGGGTATAAGTACAGGACCCCTGACAACAGAAAATTAGATCATCCTAGAAATCAAGAAGGAACCTCTGCCAAGGAGGAAGCTGAAACTGAAGAAGGAAGATTGTCCTGCTGTTGCTCTGCTGGACTGACCTGTTGCTTTGCTGCCAAGGAGAGGGGAAGGACTTTGCTGCTGAGCTGTGTCCCCTGTCTTGAAGGAATCTCCAAGGGCCTGAGAAGAGCTGGCTCCCTGTTTTGAAGTCCCAGGAACAAAAGGACTTCACACCCAGCTTCCCTGAACTCTGCTGAGAGAGTTCTGTCCTTCCTAGAGTGCTTGGTCCAGTTGTGGGGCCTCTGGTAGTTGTATCTGAGCTGGGAAGCTTGAAACTAAGCTTGAGTGACTTTTGAACTTGAAAAGTGTTGCATCGCTTGCTTGTGGAGCGCATCCCCGACAGTGCGAGAAGTTTCCCGCCGCTATGGAGGTCGAGATCGTCGCAGCGCCTGACGCCGCTGCCAGAGACGCCGCATCCTCCGTTTGCGAGACGCACCAGACCGGTGCGGGAGAATCGAACATTGCTGCGAGTATCGTCGCAGAGCCTGTCGTCGCTGGGAGAGATCGCCGCACCGCTTGCTTGCGGGTTGCATCACGTCGCTGCGAGTGTTGTCGCAGAAACCATCGCATCGAGGAGCTGCGAGAGAGAGGATCACCGCTGGACCGCGCATCGTCGCCCCGGAGATCGTCGCAGCCCCTTCGAGATCGTCGCATCGTGCCTTTGCGAGAACAGACTTCCTACGGAACCTACACACCGGAATCCATACAAGTGGCCTTCCTCCCCATGCAGACCGGATTCGTCGCAACACGCCCGCTGCTGCAGCGGGGCTGTCGCATCGCCTCCCCAGGGTCTCAGGAGCAACGCATCGCTTGTTTTCCACCGCACCAGCTTCTGCTTCTGGAACTTTGTTGCAACTAAAAGGTACTGTGAGTAAACGTGACGCAACTGTGAACTTTTCACGCATCTGTGGTTGATTTTACCGCAACTTGAAGAATTTTAACGCAACCTTAAGAACTCTTTTTGAAACCATATTCTTGAACTGTGTATGTTGGATTTTTGTCGTTTTGGTCTTGTGTAGTTTAGATTAAATACCTTTATTTTTCTAAACTGTTGTGGAGTCAGTTTGTGGTGTTTTCACTGTGTTACTGTGAGTGTTGGTACAAATACTTTACGCATTGCCTCTGGTTAGCCTAGACTGCTCGTGCCAAGCTACCTAGAGGGTGAGCAGGGGTTATCTCAAAATATTTCACATTAAGAGCCAATACACAAACTTTTGTCTCGGGTCTGATATGAACAGAGGAATTCATTTGTTTATTTAACTTCTGGATTTGGAGAAAGTAAGGCCTCATCACAATTTCTCACTAGTACTGGGCAACATAAACTAACCGAAGAGCGAACATATAGTCCCAATGAGGTCAGGTTACGCTACTCCTACAACTTCAACATAGGCACCCATCCACAGCTCTGGTTCTCCTTTGTGTTAGAGGAAAGGGGAAAAGAACAAACAGAAACAGAGGACTGGCATCACCAATCACCTATTTAAGATGGACATAACCTCCACAAACTTAAGAAGTGCCTCCTTCCTTTCAGAGGAAATACAGATGTGTTTAGACCCTCCGGCATGAGTTCTCCCAGTGATAATCCATCCTGAGAATCCGTGTTAAAAATTTGTAAATGAAGAACCCACTGCGAGACGGGTCTAAGACATTCATACAATGACCTCAGAAGAACCTTTACACTGCCTGGAGGTATTGGACCCGATTAATAAAAGTGTTTCTGTGAGTAGGTGTGACTTACTCTTGTAGCACTTCTGGATTATTCATAAAATTCAATGACAAGACATAAGTACTAGTAGGGTACTCAACATAATAGTGGTTCCGTGAGAACCACTGCTGCTAATTTGATTAATAGGTTCCCAGGATTACGGGTGTTACACCTTATATTTAGTCTACTCCAAGAAAAACTCACAGCAAATTGTTTGTGAATTGGGCTTTGCCTTTTGAGAGAAATGAGTACACCCGTACCAAAAATGAACGGAGCTCTCAACCATGAATATTGAACAATTCCTCAACTGTAGGGAAAACGAACCTCAATAAACTAAACTTTAACTAAAGTGTAATACATTTGAGCCTAATCAGTTGAGCATTAATTGAGCCTGAGCATCTAAATAATCTGTTCTTTGTAAGTAACAAAACAATGGTCAGCTACATTTACCCAAAAAATTCCTAATCAGTCATATCATTTAAATATTCAAAGCTCCCAATTATGGTTAATTGAGCATGGTTTAAGAAACAAGTGCTCAAATCTGAGTGGTCAGTTATTTTGAGCAATATCTGTAGCATTTTTGATGATGTTCAACTCACTGTGAATAAATGGTTGTGCAGGGGTTGGCTTTGGAAGTTCTTAATAAAACATCAAGGAAAGTTTCCTTTTTCGTGCTGAAACTCACAGCACCATTGCACATTTCCCAATGGGTATATTGGCTTGGCTTTAATTTAATGTGCTAGGATGGCGATCAAAGTTAAACATGAATGCTAATTAGTCATGTGCATCACACAATTGGATCTTTTGGCCTGAATGAAGTAACATTTGATACAAAAGACATATTGGCCATTGAAAAATGAAGAACAACAGCGGTCCCAAACAAAAGCAATATCGCAAGAATAAAATATAGACAGAGTCAATCTATATTTACAGGACAGACATGTCCAGCCGGACAGGGGTCTTCCAGAGATTTTACTCAGGATTTATGTATTGAAATCACATAAAAATACCATCCAACAATCAACCCGAGTGGACAACAAGCCTGTGTCCAGTACTGACAGAGCGAGTACAAGTGGTGATGTAGACAGCAGAGAAGGGCTTTGTAAGGCGAAACAGCGTTACTCTATAAACAGTACAATTGTACAGAGTATAACATACATGCACTAGACATTTCAGTAGTAATCACAATTATGTTCACGTGCATAAAAGGTCGACGGCGTTTCGGACCCCTATAAAATATCAGGGACCATCGTCAGGACAAATACAATGAAAAGCCTTAGGTTAATTAAGCCTCTAAATGCCTAAAGAGGGGAGAGAAAGGAGATATTCAAAACATATACATGGACAGTAAAATCTGTAACATGGTGACATGAGTGAGACCAGTGAGCGACGAGGTACCGGTCAATTGTGTCACGTGGACTATAGTGCTGGTGATGTGCACTAATAGCTGTGATCCGGATGATGAGGAATTAATTATGACAGTGAGAGTGTCTACTGGGGCCAAGGGCCGTAGAGATGCCGCAGTGACTAATTCATAACAGTCTCGCAGTATTGGCGTGACAACGAGTGAAAGTGATTATGAGCAAGACGCGTGAGCGTGAGGAATCGTGAAAGAACTACCGGCGCAGTTGGTATTCAAAAAGCAGCCGTAATTGCAGTCAAAATCGAAGTGACTAATATAGACGGGTGAAGGTGATTTCCAGAAGCGCAAGGTGTGTCATCGTGAGGAAGCGTGGAGGGGCAACCGGCGCGGATTGTGTTAAAAGGTAGCAGCAAGGCTTACCGAGTCGCCTCCTTTGTTTGCCTTTAAGAAAAACAAAAATCTCAAGGACCAATTGGTTAGGGCTGCGTTACCATCCAGTAGAAATGTAACCCTCCATGACCACTGGCAATTACCTCCACTTCTTGGGCACGCCCGTTGCGGGTCTTGCGTTGTATGTGAGTTTTCAATTGATGGCAAAGAGTTTGTGTTTAACAATGCAAGAAATGCCCGTAAAACATTTACCAATTGTAACAGTCAGAATGTTGTGTATGCCATCATCTGCCCATGCAACCTGATATACGTGGGTCAAACAAAGCAGAAGGTCAAACTGAGGATTTCCCAACACCGAAGCCGCATCAGGTGCAAAACACCCAACGCCCCTTTGGTGGAACATTTTGTGGAGAAAGGACACTCCGAGAATGACATCCACTGGACTGTTATCGCACAAATCATCATCTCACCCAGGGGTGGTGATCTGACACGCCTCTTCAACAGAGAGGAACTGAAATGGATTTTAAAGACTGATAGTCTGAACTCGGGGCTCAACGTCCAAGATGAATGGACTGCCCTTATCTGACACTCCTGGTCTGTGGTCAGACCGGGCTCTTAATACTTCAATTTATGATTGTGCCTGTACAACAATAATTATGTGCCTCTCTGAAGTAATCATTATGATCTGGATGCTGGTGTCAATCTACTGTTAAAATGCATTAAATGTATGTCAGATGTATTGTTCCCTTCACACACGAATACCCTCTTAAACGCGCCTGTTTCCTTAAGCATGCTTTCACTTCGTATCACTGCTCCCTTCACTACCACTGCCCTAAGATGGCACCCATGTGTGTCCGTCTTTTATTTTTATGCCCAACCCTTGGACCAATCCGGTGCAAGTATATTAGACACTGGATGCCTTGCCTGGTGGACGCCAGAAAATCATTCATGCCGACTAACCCGGTAAGTGAATCCCTCTATCCTCCCTTCCGCACCGTGGTTATTTTTCCACATAGTACTGATGCGTCCCCCTTCTCTATTAGGTATCCTGGCCAGCCGACGGAATCCACATTGTCCGCGGCCGCCGCGACCCGATTCTGGTGAGTGTCTGTGCTCCTAGACAGAGCCTCCGCGGCTCTTTACTTTTAGGCACCGCGCCTTGCTTGTTACTGACCCTTTCACCCTTGCAGGGCTATCGCGTGTATATCTTCTGCCTGAGGAGCCAGCCTCTATCTAACGAGGCGACTCGGTAAGCCTTGCTGCTACCTTTTAACACAATCCGCGCCGGTTGCCCCTCCACGCTTCCTCACGATGACACACCTTGCGCTTCTGGAAATCGCCTTCACCCGTCTATATTAGTCACTTCGATTTTGACTGCAATTACGGCTGCTTTTTGAATACCAACTGCGCCGGTAGTTCTTTCACGATTCCTCACGGTCACGCGTCTTGCTCATAATCACTTTCACTCGTTGTCACGCCAATACTGCGAGACTGTTATGAATTAGTCACTGCGGCATCTCTACGGCCCTTGGCCCCAGTAGACACTCTCACTGTCATAATTAATTCCTCATCATCCGGATCACAGCTATTAGTGCACATCACCAGCACTATAGTCCACGTGACACAATTGACCGGTACCTCGTCGCTCACTGGTCTCACTCATGTCACCATGTTACAGATTTTACTGTCCATGTATATGTTTTGAATATCTCCTTTCTCTCCCCTCTTTAGGCATTTAGAGGCTTAATTAACCTAAGGCTTTTCATTGTATTTGTCCTGATGATGGTCCCTGATATTTTATAGGGGTCCGAAACGCCGTCGACCTTTTATGCACGTGAACATAATTGTGATTACTACTGAAATGTCTAGTGCATGTATGTTATACTCTGTACAATTGTACTGTTTATAGAGTAACGCTGTTTCGCCTTACAAAGCCCTTCTCTGCTGTCTACATCACCACTTGTACTCGCTCTGTCAGTACTGGACACAGGCTTGTTGTCCACTCGGGTTGATTGTTGGATGGTATTTTTATGTGATTTCAATACATAAATCCTGAGTAAAATCTCTGGAAGACCCCTGTCCGGCTGGACATGTCTGTCCTGTAAATATAGATTGACTCTGTCTATATTTTATTCTTGCGATATTGCTTTTGTTTGGGACCGCTGTTGTTTTTCAAAAGTATGCTCCCCATGGTCCCTGCAGACTAATTTTGGGGTCCCTTGTTGTTATTAAATTCATTAAAAAATGAAGCTATGGTTTTGAAACAATGCATATTAAACAAGGAGTATAATCTTTGAACCTGAATCAAGGGCTCAAATCATAAAGATTTGTCTTTGACTTTCTCTTGCAGGGCTCCTGGCTTACTCCTGAATTCCAGGAGAAGCTAGTGGTAAGTTACAAGTACTTCTGGCAGCCGAAGCCCGTGCAGGTAAGAGCGGTAGGGATGCGTGAGGGGGGGGGGGGATTCGACAGACGACCATGTGGGAAAATTCAACAAATAATTAATTTTCCTTTGTCGTCATCTGTCGAAATCTCGAAATCACCCCCACAAGCGATATCTTTGTTAAGCAGCTCTAATGTTTGTGCTCTCTATGTCAATCTTCCTCTGGAAGGACGATACTAGGATGTCACTCATGTGTTTTTGAGAGCTCATTAGTGGAAATCTTTTTTTTTCTAATAGAACATTCAAATGGTAAGGAAATGCAAATCTTTAATTAGGACACAGCCATGACTAATGGCATCACGCTCGAAAAGGAGGGGTTTTTATTACCAGCTGAACATAGTTACCGCTTGTATAGTACATATGTAGAAATATTTCTTTTTCCGGCTATAAAGTTCTGCTTATATGATAGTTTATGTGCATACATCATGTACAGCATGTGCACAATTTGCATAAGCATCCACTGCATGCAAAAGGGTTTTTGCGGGCGGAATTTGAATAGATAAATGCAAAGTTTGTGCAAATGATGCCAAAGAATCTTGTGTTGTACGATGAAAGAGTAGCCCACGATGGATCAAGCACACCACTGAGAGAGCGCCATTTAAAGTGAAATTTGTAGGGGTGCAGCGTATGTACAAGTAGTCAGCACCCGGAAATATAGAGGACTTTTAATCATGTTTAGATGCAAAGTATGATATGGTATTAAAGTGAATTGGCATTAGAAAATGTGCAGAACCAGCGTTACAAAGTGCAATTCCATGCTTACTGCAATGTAGAGATGCTTTGAAATGAAATCTTTCACTATGGATAGAAGTGTTTAATTGATTTATTAACGTGCCTTTGGATGAACTACAGCGATATGTATAATCATGCTTTATGTACTCGATAATTAGTTTAAATTAGAACCAATGCATTTGTCGTTAAGGTTGGAGGCCTAGTGAATTAAGAAAGTGCTAATGTAAAGCGTTGGGCCTATAACTAGCAGAGGCCTAGTTTATGGAAGTGGCGCAGGCCTGTATGAAAATGTCTTGCTTAAACATATAAACGATAGAAATGCTTATGAAAGAACTTTTAGAAGATGTTGCAACATTTGTAGACTGTGAGCTATTTGCGTGTATTTCTTTGCAGGCGCCTCATCAAGCAGATAGTAGAGTAGAAGGGCCCATTGTGTATGAGCGTTAGGATGCTAGACTCAGACATGGAGGAGTGGACTAGGAATTTACAGAAGCGACTTGAAAGGAAGAAGAGCCTGAGACCCAAGGACGTTTGAACGGACAAGGATGGATCAGTGCCATGTTGGAAATTTCCAGAACCCAACACCTTCTTGAGGGGCGTACCAGAAGGCATGACATTAACATTGTGGGGTTTGGTATTAGGGACAGTGCCCCGAGGGTGGAGGCAGAGCAGATGAGCTGAGGAGCTAGAGAGAGTGGTTGGATGGGCAAAGAGCATAGATGCAAGTCAAGAATTATAGTCTAGGAGGGAATGTGGGCGAACTTCACTTGGAAGTCACCAACGCTGACACCTTTTGGATAGGACGGGCTGTTGCTGAGTAGGGATGTCACCTAGCATAGAGTAGGGATAGACTAATCTGAATTTATGTCTATTAACCTGATGAGTACCAGAACTCAAGTGATAGCAATTTTGTTTAGCCTGATGGTCCTGGAATTGATTCTCGTTCTGTTCATTAGCCGATTGAGACTTTTCCGTAGGATTATGTTTGTATTAGTACCTGTTTATCTTTTGAACCTCTTGCTGAGGTGCCTGTATCTCCAGCTATTTTTGGTTATGTAATAAACCTTTTAAATTCATCCTTTAGTCAGTGGTTCTTTGGGGAAAGCAATTGGATAATTTGAATTTGATCCGTTTAGTTGTGACCAGGTTGCCTAAATTCACTCTATGACAGGTAAAAAGGTCCAGTCGACCTGTAACGGGATTCTGGAGAATGGTAAACAGACTCTAGAGGTGAAATCCCGCCTTTTCAGTTGGTAGCAGTGTAGGATGGTTACCTTCTAGAGTGAGGGTAATCTAGAAGTAGGTTGAGATTTTTTCCCCCGAGGCCCATAGAGAACAAAGGATGAGCATCCAGAAAATTGCGGATGGAGGATGGCGTTCCATGGAATCTGACGGAGAGTAACAGTGCGGCAGAAAGCAGCAGGTCGGAGGAGAGTGAGTATGAAAAGGGTCATGCGTTGTTAGATTGCGGTGTTATGTTGTATTGTATGTGTATTGTCTTGCGGAGTTGAATGCCTGTAGTGTGAAAGAGGACAGGTTGTGAGCGCGCGCAACCGGTGAAAATCTTAAGCTCAAGGGGAGTTTAAGTGGTTCGGGTGTATAGAACACCCAAAGTAATTGTCGACCATTGTGAAAGGGGGTCATGAGGTACCATTGATCGCCCACAGGACCGAGATAGGGGGAACGTGTGTGTGAGTGTGTGGGTAACGGACGCTGGTCGGAGGTTACCGTGAGCTTGTAACCTATCAGAGTGGCGAGTGTCCGGTCGTTCGCGGTCAGACATTTGTCAGTTGGTGACAATTACAGTTAGACTGTGGCCGTACAGTCAGGAAAGTGGTTGCTTGGTCGGAAGTAATCATTTTCAGTGTCTGATTGGGACGCATGCGAGACCGCGAGAAGAACGGAGAGAGGAGGGGAACTGCTGCGAAACGGAGGCGAGTGACGTCAGAAGGAGCCGCGCTGTGATAGGGCGGTTGGTGTGAAGCCGCGCTGTGATAGGGCGGTTAGTGTGAAGCCGCGCTGTGATAGGGCGGTTGGTCTGAAGCCGCGCTGTGATAGGGCGATTAGCATGAAGCCGCGCTGAGATTGGTGGATTGTCATCAGGAAGTACAGCGAGTGTTGTAAACAAGGAAACGTTGTGGTTTTCATCATGAAATGCTTTAAAGTATTGCGAAAATGTTTCAAAGGAGAAAACAAGATAGAACCTCGGGGTGGGGAGGAGGCTCCACCCGAGGATACTCCAGCTTACTATATGGCAACGAATGTTGTGTTGCATACCATATTGTGGCTCGATAATTGGTGTAAGATGACAGATGGAAACGAGGAATTGACTTTTCCTAAATATGGAACGTTTAGACTAGAAGTGTTATACCAGTTGAAAGCGATTATGGCTGCATTGCGACCTTTGCCCAGACCAACACAGTTTGAAGCACTAAATGCATGGATCAGGGCAGCCCACAACAGGAACAGAGATAGGAGACAAGAAAGAGTGAAACGCTCGGTAAGGGCGGTTCAAGACGCGTGATGGGATGCCATGGAAAAGAGATGGAGGGTACAGACCATTGTAGCGGATAGGTTGTATCCGTTGCTGGAAAGTGAAGGCGATGGGCAGAGAAAGAGTACAGAGGATGAGGAAAGCGAGACAGACGACAGCCTGATAGAGAGGCTGTTGTCGGAAAGGCCACCCCCATACAATCCAGAGTTGCAGGGAACGCAAGCACCGGCAAGGCACTGGGAAGCCCCAGTAGGGGAAGGCGGGGTTCCAATGGGGAACGGATGGGAAACCCCAGAGGACAAGTTTACCCCAGAAAAGGGAGAAAGGGCGCCACCACCCTCCCCAGTGACGAGAGTAGTGGGAAGGTTTACAGTGCAGAAAGTTAGGGTAGAAGAGGGTGTCCATTCTCAGAAATTGCCAGATGCCCTGACGGTACCTGTTACCATAGGTCCTATAGTATCAGTGTACAATCCAGAACAGACCCAAGGTGAGAGTCCACCAAGGATGGGGAGCGAGAGGAGTGCTAGTGAAAGTAGAACTGATGCGGCAGATGGGTGGAAGACATTACCCAGACCGGTAGAACGGAGCACCCCTTTGGTGGCATCGGCAGACTCCTCGGAAGAGAAAGGGGGTTGGAGGGGATCGATGGATTTGAGAGGACCAAGGCCGAGGTCGATGAGGGAGCTAAGGCCAGATTTGAGAACTTGGGAAACAATTGTCGACACCCAGAGCGACAGATCAAGGAATGTGTTTGGGTCAGGAAGCGAAGAGAATAGGATGGGTTCTCACTGTGCAGCTAGCGAAAGCAGGCAGGAATGGGAACATGGAGGCGTGGGAAGCAGGGTGACATCTCACCACTCCTCCGGAGACAGGCGACAGGAATGGGACTGTGAGGCTTGCGAAGGTAGAAGGGTTCCTCCTAATACACCTGAAGAGAACAGGAGAGGGAGTCAGGAAGGTGGCGGAAGGGACTCTAAGGAAACTTCTAATCAAGGCACATTGAGAGCGGCAATAAAGGCAAGGAGGTTAGATGTGCTGAGATTAAAATCAGAAGTAGAGGAAATAGTGGAAGGTACACTGCCACTAGAAAGGATTGAACTTTACGAACCAGATGAGTTGTTGTTTGTGGCAAAGGATGTCACTCGGAAGGCTAGGACAGCTCATGAGAAACTTTCTGAATTGGCAAACAAGTATATGGTAGACTTGACAAAAACTAAAGCCCTACAGGGGGGCCACAGGTTACAGTACTCGGATCAAGATCTAGAAGAAAAGAGGGTGATCGGATTAAAAACCCATATTAGGGAACTGATAATGGGAATCCGGACATGGTCCCAATTGGAGAAATGGGAGGAAAGGTGGTCGAAGAAGAAGACAGTCAGAAGGAGTGTTATTGAGACATCACCTGGAGGAGGGTTGATGCACGCTGAAGCGTTCCCCCTGCGGGAGGTGGCTCATGGGGGATATGTACATGTACCCTGGAGCAGGGGAGACCTGGCTGCCTTTACGAACACCTTTCCAAAGTTGAGGGAGAGTCCAGTGGAATGGTACAAGCAGGTAGAGAGGATCGTTAAAATCTCTAAGGTGCTGTGGATTGATTTGAACACTCTGTTTGATATTGTGGTTCCAAGTGATTTGTGGATAGCATGCAAGGTCAGTGTCGAATGGCCCACAGCGGAGCCAGAGAGAGATAGCCCCACAAATGGACCGTCACCTAGGGTGATGGCAAAGTATGAGCAGGCGATCACGTGGCTGAAGACTAAGGTACCACCACAGGACATTGACTGGGTAAAAATAGATCGTACCAGGCAGGAACCAAAGGAGACGGTGCATGAGTACTATGAGAGGCTATTGTTGATTTTCAAGCAGTACAGCGGATTAGATGTGATGGATCCGAAGGATATGGGACAGTTAGTATCCAAGTTTGTGCTGGGATTGAGGCCTGATATCTGCCTGATGATACAGCAGCATTTGATCTGTTGGCAAAACAAACCTCTAGATGAGATTTTGAGGTATGCGAGGTACTGCAGTGATGAGATAGACTCGAAGACAAAGAAGCTTAAGGATAAGCTGATGTTAGTCCAGATGCAAGCGGGAGGACAGGGTCAGTCAGGAAATGGCACCTTGGGGAGGAAACAAGGGGGGCAGAAGAGGGACAACGAGGACGGTCCGAGACCTAGGATAGACATAGCGGCCCTGAAAAAGACGACCAAGTGCCATCAATGTCATGAGGTCGGGCATTGGAGACGCGAGTGTCCCCATAACCCAGACAATCAGATACAGGAGGAGGAGGAGGAGGAAGTCCAATCCCCTCCGGTACGGAAGGTGACAGTGACCAAGTTGCAGGGGACGAAAGGGGGGACTTCAGCTCCTAGGGCTCCGGTTCCCCAGCCACCGAAGATTTCAGCAGGGAACAAAGTGTACCAGCAGATGCCTTTCATAGTTGAAGGGGACGAGTGTTATAATTATGACCCAGTGACAGGACGATACCTGGATGGGGAAGAGGGTTGTACCCTTGGAGCAGTACTGGAGATAGATCAGAGGGGACCCTTTGTAGAGGCTGACGTAGACGGACACCCCACCACCTTCTTGGTTGATACTGGTGCTTCCAGGTCTACTGTGCGATCCGCAGTTGTACCCAATTTGCCCCTTTCAGGACAGACTATTCAAGTGGTAGGAGTAGCAAACAGAAGAATGACAAACCCCCTGACTGAGCCAGTCCCTGTAAGGATTGGGAGTTTTAGTGACCGACACCAATTTGTGGTGTGTGATTCCAGTCCTGTGTGCTTGTTAGGAAGAGATCTCTTGTGTAAACTTAATTGCACCATCTATTGTACCCCCAAGGGAGTAGAATTGCAGACTAATGATGACGACGCTGATTTTAAGGTTGCAAACACCCAAGAGTGCATTGAATTATACCCTGCCATAACTGTGGATGAACTCCCATGGGATTTGAGAGATTCAGTCTCACCGGAGGTGTGGGACTTTACGGGGGAAGAGATCGGACTGATCAAAGGGGTAGAGCCTGTCAGAATTCAAGTGAGACCAAATGCTGAATTCCCGAGAACACCACAGTACAAGTTGACCCCAGAAACGCTTGCAGGTATAAAACCCGTGATTGAGTCCATGATTAGACAAGGGATCCTGAAGGAGGTTATGGGCAGTCCCTGTAACTCTCCGATAATGGGTCTGCAGAGGCCAAGTGGCAAGTTCAGGATAGTGCAGGATTTACGAAAGATTAACAACATTGTTGTCCCATGCTGTCCAGTGGTACCAAATCCATCAGTGATACTGTTTCAGATACC
The DNA here is from genome assembly GCF_964261635.1 of Lissotriton helveticus. Lineage (NCBI taxonomy): Eukaryota > Metazoa > Chordata > Amphibia > Caudata > Salamandridae > Lissotriton > Lissotriton helveticus. The sequence goes on along the minus strand of NC_136069.1, from coordinate 747,695,926 downwards.
GTTCCAAGCTGAATGGTTTTCTGTGATTGATTTGTGTCAAGCTTTCTTTTTCATTCCATTGCATGAGGAAAGCCAATTTCTTTTCGCTTTCAAAATAGAGAGTCACGTCCTAACATGGTGCCGTATCCCCCAAGGGTATACAGAGAGCCCATCGATCTTCAATCAATTGTTGAAAAGGAATCTCGAGAGTCTGGTACTGCTGCAGAACTCAGTTCTCGTACAGTACATAGACGACCTCCTTGTTGCGTCAGACACCGAAGATGCATGTAGGATTGATACCATTGCCTTGCTGAACCATTTGGGAGGGAACAGACACAAGGTGTCCCCCAGCAAGTTGCAGTACTGCCTGCAAGAAGTGCAGTATCTGGGTGACAGAATAGAGCAGGGAAAGAGGAAGGTGTCGCCTGACAGGATCGAAACAATCATGAGAATGACCGTGCCCACGACCCAAAGAGAAGTTAGAATGTTTTTGGGCATGGTTAGCTACTGCAGACAATGGATTGCTAACTTTTCCCTGAAGGCGAAACCCTTGCAGAAACTGACGCACAAGGACGTGAGTGATCCGGTACCATGGGACTTAGACTGTATGATGGCTTTCCTTGAGTTGAGAGAGGACTTGTGTCGGGCTCCGGCTCTGGAATGCCTGATTACAATAAATCATTTGCATTATTCTGCTGTGAGAGAGAGGGATGTGCATTGGCAGTCTTAGTGCAAGATCATGGAGGAGTCCGTAAACCAGTTGCATACTTCTCGGCTACCTTAGATCCAGTAGCCGCAGCGTTGCCCGGATGTCTCAAATCCGTTGCTGCAACAGGTGTCAGCATTGAGAAATGTGAAAGTATAGTGATGGGATATCCACTGACAGTGCATGTACCTCATTCTGTGGAATTGTTGATGACCAGGACCAAGACGCAGCACCTGACCAACAATAGGCTCACACGCTACGAGCAGGTTATACTTGCTGCGGAGAATGTGACTCTCAGGAGGTGCTCTGTCTTGAATCCTGCTACCTTGTTGCCATTTCCAAATGATATAGAAGATGATTGGGAAGACCATGATTGCCTTGATGTAACTGAACTGTGCACCAAACCTAGGCCGGATATTGTTGATGTGCCATTGACAGACCCCGATGAAATATACTTTGTGGATGGCTCATGCATAAGAGACAATACTGGCACCCGGCGGCCTGTGAGGACGCGTCTGTTGAAAGAGAAGCTTGCACTTAAGGTCTTGATCCTGGTCAAATTCAGATGACTAAAATTAAGTCCCTGCCCAGAGAAACCTTCCTGCCTGCCTGCATAGCCCGTGGCAGGGGCTTGCAGCACTCCTGAACACCGCACAGTGAGGGGAACGGTCAAGCTGACCGGCAAAGCCGTGAGGGGAACGGCGGTAGTTCTCATCGGGGAACTACACTACCCAGCAGCCCCGGGACCGGCGCACAACAGAGGGATCACCAGCGCGCCCGGAGGCGCTTCATAGCTTGTGTCTTCGACGAGCTCGGGGGGAACCAGAGAAACCTTCCTGCCTGCCTGCATTGCCCGTGGCAGGGGCTTGCAGCACTCCTGAACACCGCACCGTGAGGGGAACGGTCAAGCTGACCGGCAAAGCCGTGAGGGGAATGGCGGTAGTTCTCATCGGGGAACTACACTACCCAGCAGCCCCGGGACCGGCGCACAACAGAGGGATCACCAGCGCGCCCGGAGGCGCTTCATAGCTTGCGTCTACGGCGAGCTCGCGGGGAACCAGAGAAACCTTCCTGCCTGCCTGCATAGCCCATGGCAGGGGCTTGCAGCACTCCTGAACACCGCACCGTGAGGGGAACGGTCAAGCTGACCGGCAAAGCCGCGAGGGTAACGGTGGTAGTTCTCATCGGGGAACTACACTACCCAGCAGCCCCGGGACCGGCGCACAACAGAGGGATCACCAGCGCGCCCGGAGGCGCTTCATAGCTTGCGTCTTCGGTGAGCTCGGGGGGAACCAGAGAAACCTTCCTGCCTGCCTGCATTGCCCGTGGCAGGGGCTTGCAGCACTCCTGAACACCGCACCGTGAGGGGAATGGTCAAGCTGACTGGCAAAGCCGTGAGGGAAACGGCGGTAGTTCCCATCGGGGAACTACACTACCCAGCACAACAGAGGGATCACCAGCGCGCCCGGAGGCGCTTCTTAGCTTGCGTCCTCCACTCGCACCGCGAGTCACGCGCGGGAGAAGCCCGGGACAAGGGCAGGCCCTCTGTGGCCCTCAGAGGCCGCAAGAGGCAGGGCAGGGCAACCCCTTTTGCATCTCGCCTGATTTCCACTGGATAAAGGAGGTAAAACTTATCGACTTATAACAGTGACTGCTTGACTCACATTTGGGCTAACAGAAAAGGACCTTTGACATTATACATTGGCCCAGCACTGGTGTTTGTTGTTGCTTTCATATTTCTCTCATATATGAAAGCAACCCGCATTATGGTTGATAAAGGGCCCATAAATAATACTAACTCCCATGGGGGGCCTGGAAAGGGGACTTTGGCCAAACTAAAATCCAGCCGTGATTCCCCTTTGGTGACGGCTAACTACTGCCAATCACTATCCTTATTGGAAGAACTTAATGCGCTTTGTAAAACTAATTACACCTGGACTGAAGAGGGAAATAATCAAACTAGTGCCCCAATATCTATAAGTCCTAAGTATAACACACCACCCAATCCTAAAGCAATCCACCTGGGAAACCCCTCTCTAACTTCAGTTAAAGATAGTATTCATTTAATAACTAACGCTCAGACCCCCCCTACTAAAAGAAAGCGGTATGCAAGTTCCCCCTCAGCCACTAGCAATACCCCGAAATCATCCAGGGCATGCTCAACTTCAGATTCTCACTTATCTATCATACCAACTGACCCACTGGCTCTGATTGAACTTATTGTTAAATCTTTAATATCCCCATTGGTTAAAAGAATTATGGTAATAGGGGAAAAGGTAACATCTATAGAAGAGACAATGAAGGCAAACGCAATCCTTTTAGAAAGTCTGGTAGGAGCTAACAAGGTAGAACCCCCAGCCACTGCCGATCTCCCAACATCTTTCACACAAAGCAGTACCCCCCCAACCCAGTTATCTGCCCCAAAAAAACCTAAAAAGTCACTAATATCCAATACTCGGCAGACTACACCAAAAATGGCAATACCACAGGGCGCTGATAACAGAGTAGGGTCGATCAAAGATCCAACGCCCTTAGTGGGGACTCTCTCCAACTATGGCTATAGACAAAGAAAAATCAACCAAATTGATTTACCACCGGAGGCTGCTCCATTTGTATGCATTCTTTCAGGTGTGCCCGAATTAAGTAATGGTAAGATCGAGGGACAGGCGGAATTGGCAAACAAGGTATCTTTCTGGCTAACAAAGAATAGGCCCCTCCCACCAAACATCGTTGGGAAAATTTTGAACGTCAGAAGGGTGAAATGGTTGGGTCCTCTAACTAAAGATACAGCAGGTGATCTGATCCTCGTAAATTTTAGGGATCCCCGTGTCGTCCCTTATCTGCAAGGCTGGCAGCCTCAAAGGGGTGACGGCCCAATAGTTATAAGGGAATTGAGAGACTTTTACCCCAGAATCGCATACATGCCCCCAGTAAGATTAAAGACAGAAAAGAATCACTGTAGGGGCAATAAAGGCCATACACTCAGCAATTACAATTTACCCACTCGGAATCGTTTTTCTGTACTCACCGATACAGATTGGGTGTAGTGACCTGATAAATTGATCCTTGAATGGTCTGACAATAAAATCTAGAAGCCTGGGGTTGTCTATTACCATAGTTAGTGCTACACCAGGAGAACTGCAGAACTGCAGGGGAGGCGGCATTAAGTGTGGGAAAGTTGCTATGAGTAGATTGTTCACATCTAGATTGAGCGAGGGTTGTATCCCCCTTATTATAAACAAATGAAATTTCTTGCTAATGCACTTTGCACTTTCGCATAATTTTAAACAATTTTGTTATATTGTATTTTGTAATATTGTGGTGAATCTATTGTATGTATGAACCCATCTATGCTTTGGTTTGGTATTTCCTTTTATCATGTATTGATATGAAGTATTTTAAAAATTGTACTGTGCTTTTGTGGTTGCTTTGTTTCAACCGAATAAAGCTTGTTGATGATGACAATACTGGTCAGTTGAGAGCAGCATTTGCTGTCTGTACTATTTCTGGAATAATTGAAGCAGCCTGCCTGGAAGGAGTACACTCCGCGCAGGTGGCTGAGATAATTGCATTGACGCGTGCCTGTTTGGCAGCCAATGGAATTCGGATCACCATCTTCACTGACAGCCAATATGGATTTGGGGTGGTTCATGACTTCGGTCAGTTGTGGTCCCAGCGGGGTTACATGACATCATCGGGCTCCCCAATCAGGAATGGCGAATTCATCAGGATATTGCTGGAGGCTTTGCAAGGTCCTGCAGCAATAGCAGTGGTAAAATGTACAGCCCATACCAGAGGCACTGACTTCGTGTCAATGGGAAATAATTATGCTGATGAAGTTGCACGCTATTGTGCGGAGCAAGGATACTCTTTTACTGAATAGACAATTGAGGGACCAAGGGAGAGGACTGAACTAAGCATGATGCTTGAAGTGGCAGACACATGGGAAGAGTTGAGAGACATGCAAGGACAAGCGTCAGAATATGATAAAAGGGTGTGGACATTGGCTGGCTGTGTCAAAGGAGACTTGGACATGTGGGTTTCGGCTGATGGAAGAGCTGTGTTGCCCAATGAGTTGGTGAGCGCAATGGCACGACAGATACATGGTCCTGTGCATCTGGGAAGGGATGCGATGTGTCGTGTGTTCAGGCAGACATGGTACAATCCTAAGTTCAGACAGGCTGCAGAAGCAGTATGCCAGAGATGTGTGACGTGTCAACAGATAAATGTGGGAAAAAGAACACCAGTTACACTGAGTCACATTGGAAGGTCCGGCGGACCTTTCTACAGGATGCAAATAGATTTCATTGAGATGCCGAGGTGTAATAGCCTCAGGTATGTCTTGGTGATTGTATGTGTGTTTTCCAGATGGGTTGAGGCATATCCCACTCGTAGGTGCGGTACACTCACAGTTGCCAAACTATTGCTGAGGGAATTGGTGCCACGATTCGGGGTTCCGACCTCTCTGGAATCGGACCGAGGAAAGCATTTTAATAGCGAAGTTGTGAAGATGCTTTGCTCTGCTCTGAACATTGATCAAAGACTGCATTGTAGCTACCTTCCAGAGGCGTCTGGCATTGTAGAGCAGATAAATGGGACTTTAAAAGCCCGAATGGCAAAGGTGTGCTCATCTACATCCCTGAAATGGCCCGATGCACTGCCGTTGGTACTAATGAGTATGCGTAGTGCCCCAGATAGGAGGACAGGGCTCTCGCCACATGAATTACTGATGGGGAGGGCTATGAGACTGCCATCTATTCCTACAACTGCTTTGCTGAATATCACAGATGACCTGATTCTTGATTACTGCAGGGGACTTTCTGATGTCATTCGTTCTGTGTCCCTTCAGGTGCAGGCTGCTGAAATCCCGGCTTCTAGCGACCTCTGTCACGACCTGTGTCCAGGGGACTGGGTTGTTGTGCGAAAACACGTCAGGAAAAACTGCCTGGATGTGCGTTGGAGAGGACCTTTCCAAGTTATCCTGGTAACAACAACATCCGTGAAGGTTGGTGGACTGCCAAATTGGGTCCATGCTTCTCACACCCGACGAGCTCCAGCACCCGCGGAAGGAACAGCTCCCCTCATAGACGAAAACAATGACGAAGAAGAAGATCCAGAGGAGGGGACAAGTCAAGCTGTGGAGGTGCCAGTGGAAGTTGGGGATTCCCCGAGTCAGGCTGTATATGATCACGACGACAGTGACACCGAATCTGCCCAAGAAGAGGGAAGTGGCGGAGAAGGCGATCTGAGTGCAGAAGAGCCTGAGAGTGGGGACGAACAGGGTGTGCAAACGAGAAGCCGACGAGTAAGAGGTGCAGACGCTCATTGGCCTGAGAGACAGAGGCGAAGAAATGTGAGACTGGCTTCTGAAAGAGAATTTGCCCCTGTGTCCGAAGAATCTGATCTGGAAGAAGAAGAACAAGGAGCTGAGCAGGGGGGTCCGAGAAGGTCAAGGAGAGTGCGAGTACCTTGCCGAAGATACGCCACTCCAGAGAGGACCTACCCTTTTACCTATGCTAGGAGTACCAATGCCAGGAGTACTGAGGTCCGGGAGGGTGAGGTCAGTGGCGGTGACCAGCACAATCCCCAATGTTAAGCTGGAAGTGATGTTGTTGGTACCTGGACTTGAAATTGAAGGTATACTGACACTCACTATTCCTAATCCCCCTCTCCTGAGCAAGATACGTGATTTACTCCTGGATAGACTGATTTTCCCTACCTTTGTTCCGGACATGCCAGTCTATGATGAAGTTGTGCTCCGCATGGAACTTTTAGATTATGTGTTGCAGGCCATCGGATCAAGTATAATCATAGACTATTGAGAACTATGAACTTTGAAATTTGAACTCTGAGGATTGCCTGAACTTCGAATTGCTTGAAAGACTTTAAAAAGACTTTGTCAATAGCTGTTAAACTTAACCTAGAGCCAAGTGGAAGAAGAACAAATTTAGGGACTTTCCACAGAGGACGGAGAAGGAGTAGGGCTGTCTGTTGATTTGAAGCAAAAGAAGAACTGAAACAGAATTTCAAGCTGCCAGATGTGGTTCAAGAAACTCGAATAACAGAGAAAGAGACTTTGGGTGCTTTCCGAGAACGGACTGCTTTGTGCTGAGACCATGGCGCCTGGAAACCCGAATCGTAGAGCCAAGTGCATAGTAGGCACCCTCTTAGCAGGAGTGATTCTCCTTATAGTTATAGTAGTTCAGTTTCCTATTTTGCACCACACGAACAGGTAGAGAAGGCTGAGGGGACACTGACACCTATTACCACTAGCCAGAAGGAAGAAAGAGAAAGAAGGGAGAAGGCTTTGCTGGCTTCAGAAAGTCGTAGGTTACATACAGATCTGTCTAAGGGAAATTTTGGACAGAACGCATACGCCAAGCTGCTGTATGAATACATTGATGCGATGGATGCAAAGGACTGCTATGTGTGTATGCAATTGCCAGCTTCAGTAGATGAGGGTATTAGATACCATCACCTTCCATTGACCTATGGAATTTCATGTAGTTTGTTGATTAGTATATTGTATGGGAGGAATCACTTCGAATATTATTTTTCAAATTACGATGCTGTGGTACCAGAAGTCCGAATTATAAGCATTTGAATAAGTGGGATTATTATAAGTCAGAGGACAGACTTGGATATTTCTTCATTCCCACACAAGAGTTAGACACTCCGTATGCACACCGACACAACCTGATCTGTTCACTATCCGAGATAGAGAAAAAGTTAATTGAGCAAGTGGAAGATAGGTACACGAAGCAAAAGAAGTTGCGAGATTCAGGTCAAGGCAAGGTAGATTGGACCGAAGAGGAGAAAAAGCATAAGTCAAGAGGGAGTTATGGTCCAATAGCTCTAGATGAAGTACAGAAAGGGAAGTTGTGCCTTCACCGACCACAGACGTATTATGAAAATGTGTATGTGGGTCATACTACCTGTGAACACACCTTCACATTAGAGTACTACACCAAGGATTTCTTGAAGAGTGTGGTCCAGGTGATTTCTACTGTGTATTTTGTCTGTGGAAGGAATGTTTACGTGAGATTGCCAGAGAAGTGGTATGGAACGTGTTACCTAGCAATTATCTTTCCCAAAATTTACCATACTGAGGATTTTGCTCTCTTAGAGGGAGGGTCCCAGAGGAGGGTAAAGCGGGGGGAGAGTGCGGGAGCAATAATTAGAGACGTGTTTGGAGCGGCGATACCTATGCTAGGAGTCATTTTAAATGACATCAAGATAAGGCGGTTAGCAACGGTAGTGGATGAACTGTCAATGAGTACAGCCAAGTCATTGGTGTTGGTTGAGGGTGAGATGTTGTCGATAAGGACAATGGTTTTACAGAACCGTCTTGCTCTTGACGTCATCCTAGCAAAAGAGGGCGGAGTCTGTAAACGTTTGAAGATTCAGGAATGCTGCACTTATATACCAGACAACTCTAAGGATCTGGAGACATATATAACCAACATTACTGCAATCCATTATGAGATTGAGGATTTGACCCAAGAGAATACATGGGAGACCATGGGCAAGGGATTTGGAAAGGTTGGAAACTGGTTTGCCAACTTAGGGAAGGGATTCCTTGGATTTGTACTGAAACCCCTCATCATAGCGGTGGCATGTGTGATTGCCTTGTGGGGTTTAGTGAGGTTGTACAAGTGGTACAAATCGAACAAGTTGGCGAGATCAATGAGAGCGCAAGAGATGCGAATGGAAAGGATGCAAGACAATCAATACCGCAGTTTGAGAGCATTGGAGATGCTCAAGCGAGGGAAAATGGCCACAAGCTCTGTCTAGTTCAGTTCTTACCCTGAGTATGTTGTGAGGGTGGTGATGACACAGGTCATCAAAGGGGGGAACTGAGAGAGCGCCATTTAAAGTGAAATTTGTAGGGGTGCAGCATATGTACAAGTAGTCAGCACCCGGAAATATAGAGGACTTTTAATCATGTTTAGATGCAAAGTATGATATGGTATTAAAGTGAATTGGCATTAGAAAATGTGCAGAACCAGCGTTACAAAGTGCAATTCCATGCTTACTGCAATGTAGAGATGCTTTGAAATGAAATCTTTCACTATGGATAGAAGTGTTTAATTGATTTATTAACGTGCCTTTGGATGAACTACAGCGATATGTATAATCATGCTTTATGTACTCGATAATTAGTTTAAATTAGAACCAATGCATTTGTCGTTAAGGTTGGAGGCCTAGTGAATTAAGAAAGTGCTAATGTAAAGCGTTGGGCCTATAACTAGCAGAGGCCTAGTTTATGGAAGTGGCGCAGGCCTGTATGAAAATGTCTTGCTTAAACATATAAACGATAGAAATGCTTATGAAAGAACTTTTAGAAGATGTTGCAACATTTGTAGACTGTGAGCTATTTGCGTGTATTTCTTTGCAGGCGCCTCATCAAGCAGATAGGAGAGTAGAAGGGCCCATTGTGTATGAGCGTTAGGATGCTAGACTCAGACATGGAGGAGTGGACTAGGAATTTACAGAAGCGACTTAAAAGGAAGAAGAGCCTGAGACCCAAGGACGTTTGAACGGACAAGGATGGATCAGTGCCATGTTGGGAATTTCCAGAACCCAACACCTTCTTGAGGGGCGTACCAGAAGGCGTGACATTAACATTGTGGGGTTTGGTATTAGGGACAGTGCCCCGAGTGTGGAGGCAGAGCAGATGAGCTGAGGAGCTAGAGAGAGCGGTCGGATGGGCAAAGAGCATAGATGCAAGTCAAGAATTATAGTCTAGGAGGGAATGAGGGCGAACTTCACTTGGAAGTCACCACGGCTGACACCTTTTGGATAGGACGGGCTGTTGTTGAGTAGGGATGTCACCTAGCATAGAGTAGGGATAGACTAATCTGAATTTATGTCTATTATCCTGATGAGTACCAGAACTCAAGTGATAGCAATTTTGTTTAGCCTGATGGTCCTGGAATTTATTCTCGTTCTGTTCATTAGCCGATTGAGACTTTTCCGTAGGATTATTTTTGTATTAGTACCTGTTTATCTTTTGAACCTCTTGCTGAGGTGCCTGTATCTCCAGCTATTTTTGGTTATGTAATAAACCTTTTAAATTCATCCTTTAGTCAGTGGTTCTTTGGGGAAAGCAATTGGATAATTTGAATTTGATCCGTTTAGTTGTGACCAGGTTGCCTAAATTCACTCTATGACAGGGAAAAAGGTCCAGTCGACCTGTAACGGGATTCTGGAGAATGGTAAGCAGACTCTAGAGGTGAAATCCCGCCTTTTCACCACTATTTCTCTTGTGATGTTGTCAATAATAAAGAGAGAGCTCACTATTTGCTTCATTATAATGTCCCTTTAATTCTGATGTAACTAACGTTACTGGCCATACTAAAATTGCAAGGTCCATGATAACTTCTTAGACTCATCGATTACCCCTTGGAGATTTCATCAGCTCCAGGCATGTGCAGTTTTTGGAGGAAAACTGGGAGAAAAAGAGGAATCACTGGTGGACTCGCTTGCAGAACTACTAATGCTCCCATTTCTAATGGGATTCTATGGGTTCCATGAGTAATCGCCCTTTAACGCCACCCCATGAAGTTACCAGTGCGCCAGTATAGGTAACTCTATAGGGTAAAATTTGCAGGGCATTTAAGAGGTTACTCATAGCGATACCGTTAATGTTGTGTTAGAATGTAACCTTTCAGTTATGAAATAGTGCTTTTTAAATTCAAACTTAAATGTACTACATCTTTAAGGTTTTTCAAAGAATTTAATTTATTACACATAAAATGAGAGCACTAAAGGGGAGGGGTCACGATGAAGCAAAGTTGCAAGACCCTAGTTTAAATCCAAGCCTTGTGGATGTAGAATAGCTTATCAATCAATTCATACATCTTCTTTGATTTAAAGTTGAAATGTAAAATAATAAAAAATGAAGTAGGCATTTTAGGTGCTATTCTCCCCTTATTATTTTCTTAGGTGGGTGAGCTTTGTGTTGCCTCAATCTAAAGAGTGCAGCAAGTGCATGGTCTCCTCAGCCAGCTAAACACCAGTCACCCCGTACTGTGTCCTCCTACTAGATCTCTGCAGGCTTTGATACAAATAACAACAAACACTTTGCTCTCATTATGAGTGGCCCGGTAAATGAGCCTGCTTTACTCCAGCGTTCGATTTACTGATACCGGGGATGCCAATGGTACTAGTAACGCTAGGGGTGGGGAAAATCTAGCGCTTAATAAATTGGACTCTGTAGATCCACTGAGAAATGAGGAATTACCTGTGAATCGGTATTTCCAGTTCCAATTTCCAGAGTAATTCCACATTTCCCCCTGTACTTTCACCCTGAGATTTTCAGCTACTTTCCGAAGCCGAAGTCTTTGTTTGAAAGGTAAGGGATCTGTGATGTTCTCAGAGATCTCATAAATCCAATGGGGTCCGTAACTACTATTACCAGTCCCTTCATAATTAAGAAGTCACCCGTAATGAAGGCCTTTGAGTCATAATACAGACTTGTATCCCAGCCCAGGGGTTGAAGGTGAGAATCCTAGAATGGTTCTCTTATGAACAAACCAACAGACAACACCTTGCCCACATAGAGACATACATATGTTGCCTGAGCTGTTTAAGTTCCCTGTAAATTTATCTGGTCAACTGTCACCTCCTTTAGTTTATCTTTGCATAGATACACTAAGAAGCTATCACTTCAAATAAACATATAATATCCAAAGCTATCAAAAGGTTTGCTACATTCTCTGATGTCCAGCATATTCAATTACCTGGCTCTTTCCAAGACTTAATTTCTTCTACTTGCCCTAAAAATAAAAACTCTCTGCTTTCACTTCCTGTGGAAAAGTAAATTTTGCCATGTTCTGTGTCCCTACGTGTCATCCATCATATGTTATGTGTGCATGACCAATATGCATATGTTATTCCCCATGTCCGATTCAAGACGCAATTACAGTTGTGTCCTCCTCTAGTATGCCAGTTTCCAGTCCTCATGAGTAATATGAGTATCAGGCCTATGTAAAGCTACGTTGCCACGTTTCTCAGTGTGCACGTTATTCTATTATAAAGTCCCCGTTTCTAGGCCTCAAAAGGGCCTGGACACCAGATTCAGCTCCTGTCTCCTGAAGCCTCGCTGAGGAGCGATACAGCCCCCACCTGTATCCTCGACCTTTCACTTACTTCCTGCCTCGCAGTGCCCGGTGCAGCTTGGCTCAGTCTCTGAGTCTGCCAAGAATATGTTATGATTCCAGTTATCAGTTCAGTCCTCCTTCTCTGCATTCCTAAGCTACTGAACTGCATCAATAGTTTCCGTCATTGTCTAGCCTATGCGGCTCCATATTAAGAGAAATACTGTATTTAATGGTCATTTAATATTCTTCATCACGCACTACATGTAGAATAAATGCATGCTCTAGTCTTAGAGTCAGTTAGCTTTTCCCCTCATGACTTCTAGTTTATATCAACATGTTCCCTAAACATCAGATACTAGATAGGGTTTAGGTACATGTCGCTCCGACCCTCCAGACTTTAGTCTCTGCTCCTAGCACAGAGTTCATAGCCCCCAGCTTCTCCTCGTAACACGTCATTGCCAGTTTGCGCGCACCATCAGGTTAGAGGTCCCGGCTCCTTAGGTAGCCCCCTCCTATGTTTCCGCCCATTCAAGACATATTCTGTTACGTTTGCATCACATGTCTGAGTTACACCTTCTTTTTACTCTTATCTTTCGCGACTGCTACGCGTCACACCTTCTGCTCCACCCACTGCTACGCCTACTGCAATGTAATGCTATGTGTTTGCGTTATGTATATATGCTCATGTATTGTTATTAAAAGTTAGCGTGCTCATCCCAGACCCAGCCCCAGCAGCTGCTGGGCCCTGTCATCCTATTCCTATGCAGGTTGTCCTGTTCCTGTCCTTATGCTGTATTAAACCTGCAAAACTCCTACTACCTCGAATCTTGACTCTTATTTATTGAGCTATCTGTTATGATATATGTCTAGTCAAAAATAGGGTATTATTTATTTATTTACCACATAATGGCGCCCGAATAGGGACTTGCCCTTTCCCCACGCGTCGGTGAAGCCACGCCGACCCCCTGACCCTCTGCAGTCGTGACGGAACTCTTCTGCGCAGTGGCAGATATTTCTGCTCAAGTATCCCTCAGGCCCACGGAGGAGACGGAGGAGGCGGTCCAGCATCCAGACGAGACGGTGGAGGAACGCGGCGAGTCCCGACCAGAGCCCAAGCCAAGAGTCCAAGGTCCGAGGTATCCGGAGGTCCACCCGTAACTGAAGTCCGAAGTCCGAAGTTTGTCGTCGTAGCAGTCCAGTCCAGTCCGAGGCCTTCCGTTCTTGCTGCCCGGTGAGTACCGTTACTGGGGTGGTATCTAGACAGGGTCAATTTAATTGACTCTGGTCTGTGGGTTGGTGGTACACAGTCCCACAAACGAAGTGTTCACTTCGGTGGATGCGGGTCCTGACGTGTCTCTTTATGAGACCGGTAAGTTTCGTACTGTTTCAGCAGTGCATCTAGTTTCTGTTCTAGTCAGTTCTGGTCTCGAGAAATTTCAAGTGTTCTGTTCACGGTATTTTCAGGTGGTATTCTGTTCGAACTGTTATTTATAATGTTCTTCATGTATTTTAATGTTGTGGTATGAGTGCGACGTGATTTCGTGTTTTCATTGTGTATTGTATTATGTCCAGATTATAGTCCAGTCATGCCGCTCTTCTCAAAATTACGTCAGTTAAAAACTAGAAAGGGTCTGCTGGAAGCAGCAGTTCCCGTCCCGCCTAGGGACAGTCCAGGTCACTTTATGTATCAGAAACATGGCATAAGTGCCATATTGTATCTAGATTTATGGGTAGAATATACCAAACAGTTAGAAGAAAAGTATAGATGGCCCGTATCGGGTACATGGGATGCCGAATGCATCATGCGAGTAGAGGAGGCATTATGGAAAAAGAAAGCCAGACAATCACAGAAAGATGCCATCGAGTTATGGCGTAAAGAAGCTCATAAAAGAACCGAAAAAGAAATCAGAAAGTCAGAACTAAGTAGAGAATCCCAAGAACGAGCCCAAGAAAGAGAATTAATCGAGATAGGTGAACGAGTTAGAACTGAGCAATCAGACAGACAGAGGAATGCCCTCATTAAGGGTATGTATCCTCTTCTTGCCGAGGGCTTGCCAAAAGCGACCCCGGAGGCATCCAGTAATTTCCCGCCACCGTTAGTTCCGACCAAGCTACGTCACCAACCGACCGCAGCTGATATTTTTATTTCGTCCTATTTGGACGACACAGTCCCCGAATATGCAAATCCTGTTCGCGCTCCGCCAGTCCCTGAAAATCAGGTAATTCCTGCTCCTCCAGACACCGGGGTGCCCTTAACAGCCCCCCCGGGTCAGCCCGCCATACAAGTCCAGCCCACGTTACAATTACCGACCCTGCCAGGACGGAAAGCATCAGTTGATGATTCTAGTTTAGGGGCCGCAGGAGGAGGTCTTCCTCAAACCCCGCCGCCATACAAGCGTTTATCAGCACTCGAATTACATGCTCAAGCATCACAGCGTACTCCTAAAAGTAATAAGTCTGTTGCAGAGATCAGGCAAACCCTTGGCGAATGTGTCTATGACCCAGTTCCAGGCGAGTTTAATATGGTTTTATATTCCGTACGCGTAAGGAGAGTGACCGAGTATCTAGTCACCCTGCCGAATATGAAAGAAGATCTAGACAGGATATATCGTTTCATCCGTACAGGGGATGACCCACAAAGTATTAGTGATGCCATGTCTCAAAGGAAAGCCGAGATTCAGCGCATGATATTAAAGTTCTTAATTAACTGTCTAATAAGAGAACAGGATTACCCGTCTAAAGACCCGGAAGAAATGAAAACTCTAACAAAGTGGAGTGATAATATAGCCGAAGGAAAGCACAATACCATTGGTGCCATGGAAAGTATGTACAAGAAAATCCGTAGAGAGATAATAAAGATACACGAACAGCGTAAAGCAGCACAAGTAAGCGAGAAAGAAAGTACCTCTGATCCTGAAGAGGAAGACGATGAGAATACTGCCAGAATAGCGTATGTAGGAAAATCTAGATTTCCAGATCGCCATTTACGTCTAGAACACAAGCCAATTTTCCATCATCCAGCACCAGAACAAGGTTCCCTAGAACAAGTATTTCAAGCTACCGATCACATTCTGAAATCACGAATCGGTTATAGTGAGTTAAGTACTATGCATGAACAAGAAATAGTTCGGTCAGCAGTCAGATGGGTTACTGATTCTACCACTTTTCCAGACGAAATAGTGGCACAAATGTTTCTGAAAATGCCCCCAGCCGAGCAGCGACTGGTGGGTATGTATATGATTCAGCACCTCATTACTCTGTATGAGGGTCAACATTCTGATCCAGGCCCGTTACATGATATCCTGAACGAGTTACTCCAGTACAAATGGAGAGGTCTAGGTACCGATTTAATTAATGTCATTCTAGAACAGCGCCACAAATATAGAACATTCTTGAACCCGCATTTTGTCCATGTCTCACCCCCAGAAAGTAAATCATTCTACATAGACAGACAGAATCCGTTACGAGAAGTCCACCCAGTCAGAGGAGCGGGTGGCGAAATGCAGCGAGTGTTTGTATACACTCCGATCACAAAGATGGAACTCCTCGAAATGAAGAAATTAATTCCCTGTCATGACAAAGATCCAGCAGGGTTCCATAGAGAATTAAAAGACATGCTCCGTATGGGAGAATACACTTACCCAGATATCATTAAAATGTTAAAGGTTCTGCTACCCGCAGGGGTGTATGAAAAGCTAAAGGAAAAAGAATGGGAGGTGGGAGAGAAAAAGATAGATTGGGCAGTCCTAGAAGCAGAAGATAAGATACGTGTACCAGGTACTGGTCTTGGAGATAAATGTAAAGAATTACCAGAATTATTAATTCAAGTTTTACCCAGATTATTAACAACTAGAAAAGAAGACTGGGATGCAATCTCAGCCTGTAAACAGAAACAAGACGAAGATATTAGTGATTTTTATTCTAGGTTTGAAAAATGCTTTAGTATCAACAGTGGCCTCAAGACAAGTAGTGAGTCATACCCTCACCTTTTCGTTACCAAATTAGTCGAGAATTCAAGTCCACCAATTAAAAACCGAGTTCTGAAAGTCGAAAGCACCTGGCAAGCAAATACTCCGTCCCAGATGCTCCAGATGCTCCAGTACCACCAGAATAGAATCAGGGAAGAGCAAGAACACGAGAGAAAACGTATGAAAGACACGAAAATGAAAGTACTAGTTGCACAATCTGTTCCTCAAGACAGTCAGAAAAGGGGTCCGAATCAAGCCAGTCATCCTGCAGCTCCCGTTAAAGGGAACTGCAATTATTGTAAACAGCCAGGTCATTTTATAAATGAGTGTGCAGTTCTGAAACACAACATAGCTACTGGTAAGACTAAAGAAAGACCACGTCCGCCTAGACAAGAGCAAGTTTCACAGATTCCTCAGCCACAGAATGCACAACAGACAGTTACAGCACCGCAGCCTATTGCTGCAACACAGCATGTTACATCGCAGATGTACCAGTATGCACAGTCTGAGTATCCAGAGTACCAGCCATATTCATGAAACAGCCTAGAGAGGGAGGTAGGCTTGCCTCTCATCGAGATACCTGTAGATCAAGAAGGTCCCTATGTTCACAGTCAAGTATTAGGGAAAGACAGAAAGTTTTTGATTGATACAGGGGCAAGTAGGACCACAATTAGTCATGCCGAAGTTCCAGGGGCTCCGCTCTCAGGCTCAAGAAATGTTTCCCTTGGATTTTCAGGAAAGCCTATCGTTAATGAGATTTCAAAGCCAGTTACTCTAGAAGTAGGTCCATTGTCCCGCACTACTGATCTGTTACTTACTAAGTCATGTCCAGAAAATCTATTAGGCATTAAAACACTGAAAGAGTTAGGTGCAGTTATATGTTGTTCCCCAGAGGGAATACGTCTGTTCCTACGTGACTTTAAGGGTCACTATGTATTACGAGATTTTGATTCAAGACTGTCTAAAGTTCCGCAGCATTTATGGGCGCAAGGTCCAACTGATGTAGGTTATATGCAAATCACACCCCATCGTGTGACTCTCAAACCAGGTGTAGTGTTACCACGAATCAGGCAGTATAGATTGCCACCTGAGGCTGTAGCAGCCTTATCCAAAATTATTGACGAGCTCATGGCTCAAGGAGTAGTTGTAGAAACTGACTCCAACGTATGTAACTCTCCGATCATTCCAGTTATGAAACGTACTGATCCAAATGCACCCCCAGTATATCGATTAGTGATTGATTTACGGGAACTTAATAAATGTATTATTCCGCAGTACCCAGTTGTCCCAGATATCTCTTCCCTGTTAACTGCTATTGATTCCGAAGCCACGTTCTTCACTGTCATAGACCTCAAGAACGCATTTTTTAGTGTTCCAATTCATCCAGACAGCCAGTTTCTTTTCGGATTTTGTTTAAATGGAAGGAGCTATATGTTTACACGAGCTCCTCAAGGTTTCACAGAAAGCCCTAGTATTTACAGTCAAGCACTTAAGAGACAACTAGATAATATTCACATGCCAACTGACACTGCCCTGCTCCAGTATGTCGATGATCTACTGATCACAGCCCGTTCTGAACGTGACTGCGAGCGTGCGTCACTTACAGTCTTGTATTTCCTAGCCGAGATGGGGCACAAGGTATCCCCTTCGAAGCTTCAATTCTGTGTCCAGCAAGTGGTCTACTTAGGACACTTACTGTCCAAGAGGGGTAGGCAGTTGACACCAGACCGTATCCAGTTAATAGCGAGTCTTCCTCAGCCCAGGACCCAGAAGGAGGTACGTGCCTTTATCGGCCTCACTTCTTACTGCAGACAATGGATTCCTCAGTATGCATTTCTAGCCAAGCCACTGATACAGTTAACGACACAGGAGGCAGCCGTATCGACTGTCCTCCCTTGGACATCTGAACATACACTTAGTTTCAATGAGTTAAAGAAAGCTTTATGTCAAGCTCCAGTTCTAGCGACACCGAACTACAGTAAGCCTTTTACGCTTTTCGTTACTGAACGTGAAGGTACAGCATTATCTGTTCTCACACAAGACCAAGCAGGACAAAACAAGCCTTGTGCTTATTTTTCGAGCACATTAGATCCAGTCGCCCAGGCTCTGCCTGCGTGCCTCAAGTCAGTTGCAGCCACAGCACTAGCTATCAGACAAAGTGATTCCATAGTTTTAGGACACTCTCTGACAGTACAAGTTCCACATTCTGTGGAAGTTCTTTTAAACCGAACACAAACTCAGCACTTGACAATTGCACGTTTAACAGGTTATGAATTGACACTGTTTCAGCCACACATAGAAATTAGACGCTGCAACGTTCTGAATCCTGCTACACTGTTACCATCAGTTAGTTCAAATCCTGCCGCACACGACTGTGTGGAAGTAGTCAACATTACGACAAAGCCAAGACAAGATCTGACAGATATTCCATTACCAGACCCTGACCTGACACTTTATGTGGATGGTTCATGTATGAGGACTAGTACAGGAGAACTAGTCGCCGCGTATGCAGTGACTACTGACACCGAAGTTATTGAGACACACCGTATTGATACCCTGTCCGCTCAAGCAGCAGAGCTAGTTGCTCTGACACAAGCCTGTATACACGCCAAGAACCTGAAAGTTAATGTTTACACAGATTCACGTTACGCATTTGGAGTTGTACACGACTTTGGAGTGCTCTGGCAGGAGAGAGGTTTCATGACTTCTCATGGAACCAAGATTCAGCATGGTTTCCTTATTCAAGCTCTGTTAGATGCAATACACTTACCGACATCCATTGCTATCATGAAATGCAAAGCACATACGAAAGTTACTGACATTATTTCCCAAGGTAATGATCTAGCAGATCGCACAGCCAAGCTTACAGCACAGACTCCAGACATTCAAGTTAATCCGACACAGACACATACTCCAGATCCGACTACATGTATGACAGTTAAGGACCCCACCCAGGATGTCATAGATATCCAGTTACATGCTACTCCCGATGAAATCAAGAAATGGTCTGAACAAGGAGGGGTCCAGACAGATCAGGGATGGTTAACAAAGGGTAGAGCCGCATGGTTTCTCCCCGATTCTATGGTTCAAGTCATCATTAATACCGCACATAGTCCAGCACATTTAGGAGAAAAAGCAATGTTAGACAGTATCCAGAACATATGGTTCAACAAGCATTTACGAGCTGCAGCTAAGCAGAAAGTCCGTACCTGTATGATATGTTGCCAGTTTAATCCAGGTAAAAGTGTTCCGGTGGAACAAGGTGGTTTCCAGCCCCCTGACCACCCTTTTGAGGTCCTCCAGATGGATTATATTCAGATGGAGCGATGTCGAGGTTTCAAGTATGTCCTTGTAGTTGTATGCGCTTTGTCCAGATGGACAGAAGCATATCCAGTCCCAGATTACACAGCCGCGACCACTGCCAAACAGTTGGTTCGTGAATTCTTCCCTCGATATGGACTCCCTAGAGTCGTATATTCTGATAACGGTCAGCCATTCTCATCTGAGTTGATGAAGCACGTTTCCCTGTTGTTAGGGTACCAGTGGAAGTTTCATTGTGTACGCCATCCTGAAGCAGCCGGTCTAGTCGAGAGACATAATCAGACTCTGAAAATCCGAATTGCCAAAATATGTAAAGATAAGGGTGTGGACTGGCTAGTAGCTCTGCCAGTTGCTTTGTTTTATATGCGCATGGTCGCACATTCCAGATCAGGTCTGTCCCCGTATGAGGTCGTTTTCGGCCGCCCCCCTAACATGTGGGGTACTCCTAGACCCCGAAGTATTACTGATGTTTCAAGTAATATGCTGACAGATTACCTAGCTTCCTTGATGTCTGCCCTCAACTCATGTCGTTCACAGGTTGCCGCCGCATTTCCAGACAATACCGAGGTGGCACCGCATGAGATCGTTCCAGGTTCGATGGTGCTCGTCCGGAACTTTGACAGATCAAGTCCGCTGGAGCCACGTTGGAAGGAGCCCCGTCAGGTCCTCCTCACCACCCGTACAGCTGTGAAATTGGAAGGACGCAGCGGCTGGGTGCACCTTTCGCACGTCAAGAAATTCTACGGATTAAAACCGGTCTCTAAGAACATTTCCCAGGATATCAAGACTTGTCAAAACATTGTTCCTAAGGACTGTCCCGCAAATGACATTGATTCAACCCCTCCCCTGTTAGAGAAAACTCCGCAGCAGGAGTATAAGCAAAAGCTAAGGTCTAGTAAAATAAGTCAGTCAGTTTGATTGTATAAGTCCTCCCCTAGGTGAAACGGTTAGACTGTTTCTGACATGTATAAAATAGACCCCCATAGTGAGAGAGTTAGTCAAAACTCAAACCGATGTATCGTTTTTCTAAGTTTCATATTATTCATCAGCATAATGATTTCCTGCACTAGTTACGCATTTTTCCTGTGTTTTCCAGTTCCTCATGTAAATAAGCCTTCTAATGTTACAGTCGAACACACGTTTAGTGATCTGCCTCCTCACGAATCTTCATACCGCCTCGCTATGCGTAACAATACATTTATCCGCATGTTGCATTATTCACATCAGACCAGCAATGCCACTAATTGTTGGGTGT
Source organism: Lissotriton helveticus (assembly GCF_964261635.1). Lineage (NCBI taxonomy): Eukaryota > Metazoa > Chordata > Amphibia > Caudata > Salamandridae > Lissotriton > Lissotriton helveticus. The sequence continues at coordinate 747,675,592 of NC_136069.1, read as the reverse complement.
GTGGTCGACTCCCCCCTTTCCAGACGTCAAAGGGAGTTCTGCCACTCTTTCCTTATCCTTTTTCCCATAATGGTTCGTGTGGAGCATGGTCCACGTTAACGTCATCCTCAACAGATATGTCTTTTCTTAACAGCACATGTTTCCCAGACAAGAAAGGTCTCCCCCACAGAACAGGTTTAGATCTAGAAAATGAAGTGTACAATTTAGGTAACTATTCTTCGAATTTCATGGTCCTGAATGTTCAGTCTGATACTACTCCAGACTCACCTGCTATTTCAGTATTACCAGTCAAAGGCGAATTATGTGTCCGTAATTATGGTTCTGTACACGTAGGACATAGTGATTGTACTACTATTATCAAGTATAGTGACAGTGGGAAATCTATTTTCAAAGCTTCACGTCATTCTTATTTTGTTTGTGGTCAGACCGCATATGTTCGTCTGCCCCTCGATTGGGAGGGAACCTGTTACATTGCCTTCCTACTGCCACCTGTTTTCCTAGCCCCACCTGACTACCATAGGAATTCCTTCCTAGTACATACTAGACACAAAAGAAACCTCCCGATTGTCGATTATACTGAAACTGCTGCAGAGCAATTCATTGATATTGATAAAGGTGTGTTCCCTTATTTAGGTACAGTTGTAAATAGTAAGCTAATTCGTAGGTTAACAAGAACCCTTGAAGCTGTAGTAGATGAGACTGCCTCCGCTCTAGGTAACTTAACCGAAGAGCAATCCTTTATGAGAATTGTTGTGCTCCAGAATCATCTCGTCCTTGACGTCATACTGGCCGATAGGGGCGGGGCCTGTAGAGTCATCGGATCCAGTTGTTGCATTTTCATTCCAAATAACGCGCCGTCTGTTTATTCAGCTATAACCAGACTTCATAAAATTGCCCATCTATTACACCAAGATCCAGGCACCTGGACATGGTCCGGTTGGTTCTGGAATATAATTTCCGCCTGGGGATGGAAAGTCCTGTCCTTTCTAGGTATCGCAGTAGCGATCATATTCAGCTGCTGCCTCTGTATACAATGTGGCCCTGCGATTTGTGGCATTTGTGCTACCTCTTGTATTCCTAGTCCCAAGCCCCGTTCTAAATCCCGTTCCAAGATAATTCGAGACGAGCAAATGGTACTGTATGAAATGATAGATGGTATCATGAATATTGATGTTTCCTGATGAAACGTAGTGACAAGGAGGGAATGTGGAAAAGTAAATTTTGCCATGTTCTGTGTCCCTACGTGTCATCCATCATATGTTATGTGTGCATGACCAATATGCATATGTTATTCCCCATGTCCGATTCAAGACGCAATTACAGTTGTGTCCTCCTCTAGTATGCCAGTTTCCAGTCCTCATGAGTAATATGAGTATCAGGCCTATGTAAAGCTACGTTGCCACGTTTCTCAGTGTGCACGTTATTCTATTATAAAGTCCCCGTTTCTAGGCCTCAAAAGGGCCTGGACACCAGATTCAGCTCCTGTCTCCTGAAGCCTCGCTGAGGAGCGATACAGCCCCCACCTGTATCCTCGACCTTTCACTTACTTCCTGCCTCGCAGTGCCCGGTGCAGCTTGGCTCAGTCTCTGAGTCTGCCAAGAATATGTTATGATTCCAGTTATCAGTTCAGTCCTCCTTCTCTGCATTCCTAAGCTACTGAACTGCATCAATAGTTTCCGTCATTGTCTAGCCTATGCGGCTCCATATTAAGAGAAATACTGTATTTAATGGTCATTTAATATTCTTCATCACGCACTACATGTAGAATAAATGCATGCTCTAGTCTTAGAGTCAGTTAGCTTTTCCCCTCATGACTTCTAGTTTATATCAACATGTTCCCTAAACATCAGATACTAGATAGGGTTTAGGTACATGTCGCTCCGACCCTCCAGACTTTAGTCTCTGCTCCTAGCACAGAGTTCATAGCCCCCAGCTTCTCCTCGTAACACGTCATTGCCAGTTTGCGCGCACCATCAGGTTAGAGGTCCCGGCTCCTTAGGTAGCCCCCTCCTATGTTTCCGCCCATTCAAGACATATTCTGTTACGTTTGCATCACATGTCTGAGTTACACCTTCTTTTTACTCTTATCTTTCGCGACTGCTACGCGTCACACCTTCTGCTCCACCCACTGCTACGCCTACTGCAATGTAATGCTATGTGTTTGCGCTATGTATATATGCTCATGTATTGTTATTAAAAGTTAGCGCGCTCATCCCAGACCCAGCCCCAGCAGCTGCTGGGCCCTGTCATCCTATTCCTATGCAGGTTGTCCTGTTCCTGTCCTTATGCTGTATTAAACCTGCAAAACTCCTACTACCTCGAATCTTGACTCTTATTTATTGAGCTATCTGTTATGATATATGTCTAGTCAAAAATAGGGTATTATTTATTTATTTACCACATAATGGCGCCCGAATAGGGACTTGCCCTTTCCCCACGCGTCGGTGAAGCCACGCCGACCCCCTGACCCTCTGCAGTCGTGACGGAACTCTTCTGCGCAGTGGCAGATATTTCTGCTCAAGTATCCCTCAGGCCCACGGAGGAGACGGAGGAGGCGGTCCAGCATCCAGACGAGACGGTGGAGGAACGCGGCGAGTCCCGACCAGAGCCCAAGCCAAGAGTCCAAGGTCCGAGGTATCCGGAGGTCCACCCGTAACTGAAGTCCGAAGTCCGAAGTTTGTCGTCGTAGCAGTCCAGTCCAGTCCGAGGCCTTCCGTTCTTGCTGCCCGGTGAGTACCGTTACTGGGGTGGTATCTAGACAGGGTCAATTTAATTGACTCTGGTCTGTGGGTTGGTGGTACACAGTCCCACAAACGAAGTGTTCACTTCGGTGGATGCGGGTCCTGACGTGTCTCTTTATGAGACCGGTAAGTTTCGTACTGTTTCAGCAGTGCATCTAGTTTCTGTTCTAGTCAGTTCTGGTCTCGAGAAATTTCAAGTGTTCTGTTCACGGTATTTTCAGGTGGTATTCTGTTCGAACTGTTATTTATAATGTTCTTCATGTATTTTAATGTTGTGGTATGAGTGCGACGTGATTTCGTGTTTTCATTGTGTATTGTATTATGTCCAGATTATAGTCCAGTCATGCCGCTCTTCTCAAAATTACGTCAGTTAAAAACTAGAAAGGGTCTGCTGGAAGCAGCAGTTCCCGTCCCGCCTAGGGACAGTCCAGGTCACTTTATGTATCAGAAACATGGCATAAGTGCCATATTGTATCTAGATTTATGGGTAGAATATACCAAACAGTTAGAAGAAAAGTATAGATGGCCCGTATCGGGTACATGGGATGCCGAATGCATCATGCGAGTAGAGGAGGCATTATGGAAAAAGAAAGCCAGACAATCACAGAAAGATGCCATCGAGTTATGGCGTAAAGAAGCTCATAAAAGAACCGAAAAAGAAATCAGAAAGTCAGAACTAAGTAGAGAATCCCAAGAACGAGCCCAAGAAAGAGAATTAATCGAGATAGGTGAACGAGTTAGAACTGAGCAATCAGACAGACAGAGGAATGCCCTCATTAAGGGTATGTATCCTCTTCTTGCCGAGGGCTTGCCAAAAGCGACCCCGGAGGCATCCAGTAATTTCCCGCCACCGTTAGTTCCGACCAAGCTACGTCACCAACCGACCGCAGCTGATATTTTTATTTCGTCCTATTTGGACGACACAGTCCCCGAATATGCAAATCCTGTTCGCGCTCCGCCAGTCCCTGAAAATCAGGTAATTCCTGCTCCTCCAGACACCGGGGTGCCCTTAACAGCCCCCCCGGGTCAGCCCGCCATACAAGTCCAGCCCACGTTACAATTACCGACCCTGCCAGGACGGAAAGCATCAGTTGATGATTCTAGTTTAGGGGCCGCAGGAGGAGGTCTTCCTCAAACCCCGCCGCCATACAAGCGTTTATCAGCACTCGAATTACATGCTCAAGCATCACAGCGTACTCCTAAAAGTAATAAGTCTGTTGCAGAGATCAGGCAAACCCTTGGCGAATGTGTCTATGACCCAGTTCCAGGCGAGTTTAATATGGTTTTATATTCCGTACGCGTAAGGAGAGTGACCGAGTATCTAGTCACCCTGCCGAATATGAAAGAAGATCTAGACAGGATATATCGTTTCATCCGTACAGGGGATGACCCACAAAGTATTAGTGATGCCATGTCTCAAAGGAAAGCCGAGATTCAGCGCATGATATTAAAGTTCTTAATTAACTGTCTAATAAGAGAACAGGATTACCCGTCTAAAGACCCGGAAGAAATGAAAACTCTAACAAAGTGGAGTGATAATATAGCCGAAGGAAAGCACAATACCATTGGTGCCATGGAAAGTATGTACAAGAAAATCCGTAGAGAGATAATAAAGATACACGAACAGCGTAAAGCAGCACAAGTAAGCGAGAAAGAAAGTACCTCTGATCCTGAAGAGGAAGACGATGAGAATACTGCCAGAATAGCGTATGTAGGAAAATCTAGATTTCCAGATCGCCATTTACGTCTAGAACACAAGCCAATTTTCCATCATCCAGCACCAGAACAAGGTTCCCTAGAACAAGTATTTCAAGCTACCGATCACATTCTGAAATCACGAATCGGTTATAGTGAGTTAAGTACTATGCATGAACAAGAAATAGTTCGGTCAGCAGTCAGATGGGTTACTGATTCTACCACTTTTCCAGACGAAATAGTGGCACAAATGTTTCTGAAAATGCCCCCAGCCGAGCAGCGACTGGTGGGTATGTATATGATTCAGCACCTCATTACTCTGTATGAGGGTCAACATTCTGATCCAGGCCCGTTACATGATATCCTGAACGAGTTACTCCAGTACAAATGGAGAGGTCTAGGTACCGATTTAATTAATGTCATTCTAGAACAGCGCCACAAATATAGAACATTCTTGAACCCGCATTTTGTCCATGTCTCACCCCCAGAAAGTAAATCATTCTACATAGACAGACAGAATCCGTTACGAGAAGTCCACCCAGTCAGAGGAGCGGGTGGCGAAATGCAGCGAGTGTTTGTATACACTCCGATCACAAAGATGGAACTCCTCGAAATGAAGAAATTAATTCCCTGTCATGACAAAGATCCAGCAGGGTTCCATAGAGAATTAAAAGACATGCTCCGTATGGGAGAATACACTTACCCAGATATCATTAAAATGTTAAAGGTTCTGCTACCCGCAGGGGTGTATGAAAAGCTAAAGGAAAAAGAATGGGAGGTGGGAGAGAAAAAGATAGATTGGGCAGTCCTAGAAGCAGAAGATAAGATACGTGTACCAGGTACTGGTCTTGGAGATAAATGTAAAGAATTACCAGAATTATTAATTCAAGTTTTACCCAGATTATTAACAACTAGAAAAGAAGACTGGGATGCAATCTCAGCCTGTAAACAGAAACAAGACGAAGATATTAGTGATTTTTATTCTAGGTTTGAAAAATGCTTTAGTATCAACAGTGGCCTCAAGACAAGTAGTGAGTCATACCCTCACCTTTTCGTTACCAAATTAGTCGAGAATTCAAGTCCACCAATTAAAAACCGAGTTCTGAAAGTCGAAAGCACCTGGCAAGCAAATACTCCGTCCCAGATGCTCCAGATGCTCCAGTACCACCAGAATAGAATCAGGGAAGAGCAAGAACACGAGAGAAAACGTATGAAAGACACGAAAATGAAAGTACTAGTTGCACAATCTGTTCCTCAAGACAGTCAGAAAAGGGGTCCGAATCAAGCCAGTCATCCTGCAGCTCCCGTTAAAGGGAACTGCAATTATTGTAAACAGCCAGGTCATTTTATAAATGAGTGTGCAGTTCTGAAACACAACATAGCTACTGGTAAGACTAAAGAAAGACCACGTCCGCCTAGACAAGAGCAAGTTTCACAGATTCCTCAGCCACAGAATGCACAACAGACAGTTACAGCACCGCAGCCTATTGCTGCAACACAGCATGTTACATCGCAGATGTACCAGTATGCACAGTCTGAGTATCCAGAGTACCAGCCATATTCATGAAACAGCCTAGAGAGGGAGGTAGGCTTGCCTCTCATCGAGATACCTGTAGATCAAGAAGGTCCCTATGTTCACAGTCAAGTATTAGGGAAAGACAGAAAGTTTTTGATTGATACAGGGGCAAGTAGGACCACAATTAGTCATGCCGAAGTTCCAGGGGCTCCGCTCTCAGGCTCAAGAAATGTTTCCCTTGGATTTTCAGGAAATGTAAAATAATAAAAAATGAAGTAGGCATTTTAGGTGCTATTCTCCCCTTATTATTTTCTTAGGTGGGTGAGCTTTGTGTTGCCTCAATCTAAAGAGTGCAGCAAGTGCATGGTCTCCTCAGCTATCTAAACACCAGTCACCCCGTACTGTGTCCTCCTACTAGATCTCTGCAGGCTTTGATACAAATAACAACAAACACTTTGCTCTCATTATGAGTGGCCCGGTAAATGAGCCTGCTTTACTCCAGCGTTCGATTTACTGATACCGGGGATGCCAATGGTACTAGTAACGCTAGGGGTGGGGAAAATCTAGCGCTTAATAAATTGGACTCTGTAGATCCACTGAGAAATGAGGAATTACCTGTGAATCGGTATTTCCAGTTCCAATTTCCAGAGTAATTCCACATTTCCCCCTGTACTTTCACCCTGAGATTTTCAGCTACTTTCCGAAGCCGAAGTCTTTGTTTGAAAGGTAAGGGATCTGTGATGTTCTCAGAGATCTCATAAATCCAATGGGGTCCGTAACTACTATTACCAGTCCCTTCATAATTAAGAAGTCACCCGTAATGAAGGCCTTTGAGTCATAATACAGACTTGTATCCCAGCCCAGGGGTTGAAGGTGAGAATCCTAGAATGGTTCTCTTATGAACAAACCAACAGACAACACCTTGCCCACATAGAGACATACATATGTTGCCTGAGCTGTTTAAGTTCCCTGTAAATTTATCTGGTCAACTGTCACCTCCTTTAGTTTATCTTTGCATAGATACACTAAGAAGCTATCACTTCAAATAAACATATAATATCCAAAGCTATCAAAAGGTTTGCTACATTCTCTGATGTCCAGCATATTCAATTACCTGGCTCTTTCCAAGACTTAATTTCTTCTACTTGCCCTAAAAATAAAAACTCTCTGCTTTCACTTCCCATAAACAACAACTTCCCTGCTGTAGATCTCCATGCAGGGTGCATTTTGTCATCCCAAAGCTCTTTTTCATTGTTCTTATTAAAACATAGTAGATTCTGCAAGATGCTGAAACTGACTAATAATAATCAAACTAGTCATCCAACTTCTTTAATTAATATTAATTGTTCTGGTGTAGTGTAGTTCCTATATTCCCAATAGGCTCTGCGCATTGGAATAATGTATCCTATAGATATGACGTAGGACTTAGGTTGACTAGGTCGCTATTGAATATTTAGACTTAATTGTGAGTGGCAGCTAGCTCAGAGGTCACTAGAAACGTTCTCGAATACACAAGAAGGGATTAGTTTCTGACAACCGCATAAACATGACAACTTTGCTTCCCCAAGATAAAACGAATCTTCAGAGTCGTGGAAACAATAGATAGATATTTTACTCAGTCATTCGCGCATGCTTCGTTTCATCAGAGGTGCAGAGAAATAGAGAGACAGGCGTTTTTCAATAAAAGGATTTATTGAACAGTCTTCTTTCTCATGCAAAAGAAATGAACTGCTACAATCGTAATACTGGTTGCAAAGTATAATGCGTACAGTAAGAAAAGTATAATAAAATAATACTGTAAAAGCATTGTATGGTTCCTAGACCATAGATAAATACATACATAAATAACAAAGGCTAAAAGTACTCAACTGGTGCTTCTAAAATACGCCTACCCCAAAGTACCTAACCTAAGTCTAGTACGAGGGAAGAAGTAAGTGAGGTGTAGCATAGGTTTAGTTTGTCTTTGCCAAGAATCTAACCAAGAGTTCTCTTAGGGTCTAATCAGCTCTGCACCTTGGTTTTAGAATGAAGGAGGTCTGGTATCTCTGTCTCGGGACTCGATTTCCCAACACCCCACGAGGGGAGCTTGGAAACACCGGAGCTGGATTCTCCGTGAGAGAAAGGACAGCTTCTCTGGTAGTGCGTGAGCTGGAGGGTTGGCTTCCTTCGGCACTTGCTGTAGCGAGCTGCGTCGGGCAAGTAGATAGTCGAGCTGCTCCGAACCACCGTGTGTTTGCCGGTGCAAGTGTAGGCATATTTATACCTTGAAGGTGCCTAGTTTGATGTAAAGTCGGGCATAATAACATCACCAAAGAACCCCAAGGGAATGGTAGTGCTTTGAAAACGCCAGGATTTCTAGGACAAATCAATATTCAAGTAAGGGGATGTCCCTGACTGTTGAAGCCAAGTTTTCTAAGAAATCGTTGTGGCTTTTTGGAATTAGTGGAAGTAGCCATGCCTGTATTTGGACTGGATGGGTTATGTCCAAATATGGGTATGATTTCTATAGCTATATCAGGGCAATGTGAAATATACCTATATAAGGTCATGAATCTGTAAATTACGCTTGATCCTAAAATGCTTCACAACACTGGCATTCACATGCTAAAGGATTAACTCCAGTTATGCCCTACCAGGTGAACTTCTCAATTTCCCCCTTTGCACTCAATGTCACTTTACGTGTTACTGTATTCGTCATAGCCAGCATTGTACGCGCACCCACTTTACCCACTTACAATTATATGCCCATAATACAACAACTCACCTGCAGTAATTTTCATAGCTTGCACAAAAACATAACTGGTAGCATATGGAACATAAGAACAGATACATTCTTTGACTTTGAAAACACCCACCTCCTACATGTGTAAAACACTAATCAAAAACTTCTCCACAAATTTACCATGCATCAGAAGATGGAAAACATGCATCAACCCACAAGCAAGTGCGTGGGAACATTTTGGGCACTGGAGTAGCTTTGGTGAAGTAGCCATGCATAGTTAACTTATGGCCTCCTCTAGGAGATATTCTGAAGGAGACAATTTTCATCCTCCACGAATATTATACTGTGCAGGATTGCATAGTGGCCAACGCAAGGAGACAACCTTTCAGTTAGCATTTCTGCATCCTGTCCTTGCCAACCTCTCTCAGACAACTGCTGCGGCTATCGAAAGCAAGGTTCAGCCGCTATACTCCTCAAGCACCACAGTAAATGCATTACCACAGCAACATGGATCAATTTACATTCCTTTTGGCCTCAGAAGCAGCATCCCATCTCACAAGCTGCCAGCACATCCTGGTTTAAGCTACCAAGAAAGAACCCTGTGCTTACCCTCATTTACCAGAGGATTTTCATGTACTCAGTCAACACTTTATTATGTAATATATAGTTGTACCTAGAGCTGGTGAATTACCTCCCAGCAGTTAATGGTCGCCCCATTTCATGCTCCCTCTACTGGGCTCAGCGGGTGAGAATAAGAAGACCTCCTATCTGAGGGATGCTGAGGAGATTTGGAACTCATGGTGCAAGTCTCCTTTTTTTCTAAGATGGACACCTCCTACGCAAATAAAATCCACGTCCAGGGATTGACACTGATCCTCTGTGTGCAGACAGAAGCACACATCGAGGCAAGGGACTGGACGCTGCCTGTAGTAGATGTGGTGGTCCCACGAATGGGTTGCACGGGAGAGAGGCTGAAAGGGTTAGCCTTCTCATTGCCTCTGACCTCCGTCTCACTCAGAGTCCCTGGGCGGCCGATGAAAGTAGAGCTGTTTCTGCTACCTGTCAGCTCCTACCAGAAAGTGCTCGAGTGCCAGCAGCCAACAGAAATGCCTCTCGATGGGTGTCCCTTGGATTATATTGAAGGTTTTCTAATTTTTTTGTATTAAATAGAGGTCAGATTATGATGAGGGGGACCAGAGAGAGAGGAGAGGGGAGAGAAAATAATCCCTCCTATGAATTAAAAAGCAAGGCCAGAAGTCAGCAGTGGAAGGATACATCATCCACACAAAAAACATAACTGGTAGCATATGGAACATAAGAACAGATACATTCTTTGACTTTGAAAACACCCACCTCCTACATGTGTAAAACACTAATCAAAAACTTCTCCACAAATTTACCATGCATCAGAAGATGGAAGACATGCATCAACCCACAAGCAAGTGCGTGGGAACATTTTGGGCACTGGAGTAGCTTTGGTGAAGTTGCCATGCATAGTTAATTTAGGGCCTCCTGTAGGAGATATTCTTAAGGAGACAATTTTCATCCTCCACAAATATTATACTGTGCAGGATTGCATAGTGGCCAACGCAAGGAGACAACCTTTCAGTCAGCATTTCTGCATCCTGTCCTTGCCAACCTCTCTCAGACAACTGCTGCGGCTATAGAAAGCAAGGCTCAGCCGCTATACTCCTCAAGCACTACAGTAAATGCATTACCACAGCGACATGGATCAATTTACATTCTTTTTGGCCTCACAAGCAGCATCCCATCTCACAAGCTGCCAGCACATCCTGGTTTAAGCTACCAAGAAAGAACCCTGTGCTTACCCTCATTTACCAGAGGATTTTCATGCACTCAGTCAACACTTTATTATGTAATATATAGTTGTACCTAGAGCTGGTGAATTACCTCCCAGCAGTTAATGGTCGCCCCATTTCATGCTCCCTCTACTGGGCTCAGCGGGTGAGAATAAGAAGACCTCCTATCTGAGGGATGCTGAGGAGATTTGGAACTCATGGTGCAAGTCTCCTTTTTTTCTAAGATGGACACCTCCTACGCAAATAAAATCCACGTCCAGGGATTGACACTGATCCTCTGTGTGCAGACAGAAGCACACATCGAGGCAAGGGACTGGACGCTGCCTGTAGTACATGTGGTGGTCCCACGAATGGGTTGCACGGGAGAGAGGCTGAAAGGGTTAGCCTTCTCATTGCCTCTGACCTCCGTCTCACTCAGAGTCCCTGGGCGGCCGATGAAAGTAGAGCTGTTTCTGCTACCTGTCAGCTCCTACCAGCAAGTGCTCGAGTGCCAGCAGCCAATAGAAATGCCTCTCGATGGGTCTCCCTTGGATTATATTGAAGGTTTTCTTTTTTTTTGTATTAAATAGAGGTCAGATTATGATGAGGGGGACCAGAGAGAGAGAAGAGGGGAGAGAAAATAATCCCTCCTATGAATTAAAAAGCAAGGCCAGAAGTCAGCAGTGGGAGGATACATCATCCAATCAAAACACTGTGAACCCTAAATCCTCCTGGGTGGGACAAACATAAGTAAATGGTTGACAGTCATTGAATCAGTAGCAGGTAAATGAGACAGACAACAAAGCCATTCAATCATGAGAAAGGAGCTTACCCATAGCCCACTCTAAGTGGATGTAATGTAATGGAAACAGTATGTCTCACACTGACATCTAAAACTGTCTTTAATCGAGATTTAATAAAAAGCAACTGTGTAATCCCCAAATTGCTGGTAGTGTTGTAAAGAGGACCAATAGCATGTGCTGTGTGTGCTGCATCAAACTTTATTCATGCGCTCAGTGAAACATCCCTCATTTCTACAGCAAGGTTGTTAAGGACCATCACAAAAATGCATTAAAAACACTGTGGGGTATATTATCTAGGAGATGCAAAAATTTTCGGAAATCGCGCTTGCCGCGATTTACTCTATCGATGGATTACATCGCCATGGTAGCGATGTATCATCAACGTTTTGCTAACAGGCGATGTAATTCCAGCGATAGAGGCTGCTTCTCAGGAATAGCGCGTGAAATCCAGCGATGATTTCACAGTACTAAGGAGAAGCTTGCTGATAGGGGAGGGTAACCTGGCAATCCACCTCCCATTATCAGTATGCCTAAGTCACTTTTTAAGCAGGCGTTATATTCCTGCGATAACCGCGGTTAGCGCGGTTATTCATATCGCTTTGCTGGTCTGCAGCATGGCTTGCTAATATTGCGAAGCCGTGTTAGCGAGCATTCCCATTTTGTTTTACAAAGGAACGCCTACTTTGCATGTCATTAGCAATATTGATCACTGACATGCAAAGTGGCCAGGAAACACACGCTAATGCTTGTTAGCATGTCCTTGATGATATTGAGATAATAAAATCGCAGCTTTTTCGGCGCTATGTGCTGAAAAAGCAACAATATCTCTCTTGATAATATGCCCCCTTATCTTATCCCTCGTCCATTCATCTCGACCTCTGAATTATTATTCGAATAACCCAGCTTCTGGGATCAGTATGATGTAAAATGGTTTCCAGATGAATTAACTACTCTGATGCTCCACATTCTCAAATACAAGGAAATCACAATCATTTCTCTGAGTCATATAAACATGGCATCTATTTGGTCCACCGTCTATTATCAAATGAGACCAGCAAAATAGATTTCTAAAAGGGACAGTTCCCTTTTTAATATCACTGTGGTAGAAAAAAGTTTTCAAACAGCAAATATTCAGCATGTTTTCAAGCCCACAGTGGAGACTGAAAAATGATCTGTGAGTTAATATGTCACTGACGTGTTTGATTCTTGGGAGATCTTCCCACGGACCTCAAGACCCCTCTCCCTGGGTAAGCACGCACCACTGTAATAACTATATCATATTTTGCTTTTGTTACAGTGTGTTTACTAATTACTAATTATAAAGCCATGGCTCACTAACCTAACACGCGCCAAATGCCTCCCTCATGTCTACACCACCTTAGCGTTTGACAGAAAGGCAATGACTACACAGTTCACAATGGTGAATTTGAGCAAATTGCGTGCTCCACTGTTGTCCCATAAGATTAACTTATAACATCCATGTTCTTTTTTTTCAAGCATTTCCTTTTACTTGGGTTACATTTCCTGGCACATTAAATTGCCTTTGTTCGTTTGTGTATAAGCGTCTAGACTATTGAATCCATTTTCTTGCTCAATCAGTGGATACTATTACAAGATACATATTATTAAAGTTTGTAGCCTGTGATTTATAAAGTCTACAGAAGTGGATGCTTTATGTTCACATGCAATTCCTTAAAAAATCTCTTTTAGGGTTTTAAATGATCACATTATTCTTTATTGATCAAATATTAACACTGAATAAAACAATAGTGATGTTAATAGAGCATGGCTAAACAATATACCTGTCGTGTCCAGTACTTTCAGTGCAACGTAATTTTCCAGCACTGTTATTTGGTTCAGTCCATTGGGTCAAACAAAAATAGCTCTGAGGGCGAATAAAAGAAAGTAATGAGTAAGGGGAGGAGAAGGAGAGTGGGAGGGTGGAGGGGGAAGGAAGGACATAAGGTCATGAAGAGTGAGGGAGCATGTGTCACCAGATATCAGATTTTAGACTCTGATAAGTCAGATTTTCATCCTGTTCACACAAACCCTTGCTATTCTTCTTACTTCCCCAACTCCACCATCCTGCATTCACACTGATCCTCAGAGTCACTCTCTTCAACTCTTCATCTTCACTTCACCATCAAAGCTCATCCCTATAACTAAATCAGCCACGCCTTCTTGACATTGATATGATCTCTTCAGTCCATGGATCACCAAGCCTCTTGCTCATTCCTCTCAAGCTCTACTTTGTCTTATAGCTGTCTTCAAATACTCACTCATATCTAGAACATGCCCACGGTGCTTCAAATCAGCTGTGGTCATACCAAAGCTAAAAACATCTGCTGACCCTTTCTCTTTCACCTAATATCTCTGCTCCTTTTCCCCTCAAAATCCCTGGTACTTTAGAGTCTTTTTGTCAACCATCTTACATTGCCCCTGTCTTCGTAAACCTGCTCAATCCCCTTAACCCCTTCTATGCTCATGACGAGCTGAGCTCGTCATGAGTTGCGCCGCTCGCATGCTCATGACGAGCTCAGCTCGTCATGTAACGCGGTAAATCGAAAAATGCCGCACATCGCGAAAATGACCGCAGCACGCATGCGGTTAAATACATGTTCCATGCTTTCCACTCACACTTTCCAGCTTCATGACAAAAGCCCATCAGACTCATTTAGCCTCTTCTTCCCTGGACTTTCCACCATAGTTCGCGTGGTTATTTGCCCCTTCTTCTTTCCTCCCTTAACACCCTAGGCATCACAAACTCCACCTTCAACTGATTCTCTTTCTTTCTTTAAACCTAATATTTATCAGTTACCTGGGACTCCAAGTTATCCTCATACAAGCTGCTCAGAAATTCTATTCTAATGCAGCCACTTCTTGAAAGATATATAGCTTGGCAGAAGCTTGGTGGTAGTCTAGAGATGCTCTAATTGCTCTAGATGTTAATAACTGTATCAATTTTTTTCTTAGGCATGAGTCAATGTTGGTATTTTGCATTTCAAATAGATCTTATAGCTCTCAAAAGTACGGATTGTGTAACAACCACTAGCCGCTGGCATCTTTTCTCCTTCACAATATCATAAACATAGCCCTCTTCGATCCATATCTTTACTTTTTAACTTTCTACTCATATATAATAACTATATATATCTTAATGTTAAGTACAACCTTTAGTCTAAGCCCAAACTGCATGCCATACCACTGGCACCTATGACATTCTCAGAGATTCGTCAAAGTAATACTTTGAGTTCGGTATCACCGTTTCCCTCTTTTCTAACTACAGAAGGCAACATTCTTATTCTTCTCGGATTGCACCGACCACTGATGTTGCAACATTTAATATGGCTGTGTTCAATAAGATGTGATCTGTATGGCTGTATCTTTATAATTATGTGTTTTGCAATAAAATTCTCCTGCATTTGCCTCACCACTTATTAGTCTCTGCCAAAGCCACATTCGCCCAAAGTAACTTTTAACCTCTTTAAATGGATCTCGAGGGGCTGTCGCTAATATGGCTGGCAGTTGAGACGTGTCTCAGTGTCTCTCAATCCCCCAACTGTTCCATACTGCTTAGCTGCCCACACGCCAGGGATTATTCACAGTTCGGAGTGCTCAAACCTGGTGAGCATTCGGAGCACTGGGGGCGCAGAAGAGAGGCCGGCTGTCCTGGGCCATTGCGGTTAGAGATGGAGGTGAGAGAGGTGGGAGACGGCCTACGGCATATCGAAGAGGTGCCGGTCTTGTGACCCAGCCAGGGCTGAGAAAGACGGCCCCTTCTCTTTTTGGCTCTGGTTGTGCGGAGACATTTTTGGCTGGCTCTTACTATGGGGCCGTGGCTGAGACCTGAACACTATGAGTTGGCCTGCAACCCCATTTCCCTTGCCTGGCAGTATCCCATCCCCCTGGGCCTTCCCAGTCGAGAGTGGAGCACAAGGGAATGGTGTCTACCTGTCTGAATCTGCAGACTTTGAACCCGGGGCTGCGGCCGTAAGCTTGCTTCCCCTACATCTGGTCCGAGCCATCGGTAACTCCAGGCCACAACACAGTTCAGGCTACGGGCTGAGGATGGCCTGACGCGGCCCAATATCGGCATCTGGCCCACTTTGCTGGGTGTCACTGGGGTGTCCTCACAGGGTTACTTTGACTCTAGAGGCGATTAAGGGCTACCCCCCTCCATGCTGAATTGCTGCTGGTTTAACCACCTACTCCAGACCCTCTGTGCACAATAACCGCACTGATGCAAGCTGTTCGGACCCCGGCCCTGCCTTTTTGGCACTCTCCTAGCTCTAACCAGCAGTCTTATTCACACAGCCTGGCCAGGTACATACTGTTCAACACTGAGATGCCACTGGAAACGGACTTAAGAGCGGCAGCCTGTGCGCTCCACCACACTACTGTTCACTTGCACGTAGCTGTTAAGCTTGTCACTTGCACGTAGCTGTTAAGCGTGTCTTGAGTTCAGAGCTACGCACTCAGCTTGACCTTACAGTAGTGGCTGTTCCTCTGCAAAGGCAGAAGAGCAACCCCTACAGGAAAAATAAAATGATAACAAGTCCACGTATTATCACTTTATTTTTCAGAAGTATCAGAACGTGCAGGCGGGGCTGCCCACAGAGCAGGGGAGGAGAAGTGAGCACTTTCTAAGTGCGCATGACAGTTTGGATGCGTGTCTTGGGCCCGCTAAACAGTCATGCACACTTAGCATGTTTTCCACCAGGCTGAAATGCACAGCCTGGGTGCCCAACATGAACAGGCTCCCACTGCCTGTCTGAGCGTAGAGCCATGGCACTCAGACCAATCACAACGCTGCTGTCATGGTGACAGCAGCGTCGTGATTGGCTGGGGAGTCTGCTTCCTGCTGGATCGAAGAGGACCGACGAGAACCGGCGGCCGGCAGCTCAGGAAAGTTAAATTTTTTTAACCCCTGTTCCTTTCCTGCCTCATCACTACTGCCCCATAGCAGCCGCTACTGCCTTACATAACGCTTGATTGGCAGTATCTCCTACCTGGGCCCCCCGCTGGACTCGCCCAAGGGGGGTCTTTCTCTCCCACACAGCTGAGGTGCAATGCTCTACTCCAAACATGCCAGCTTGATGATGCCCATTTGCATGGGTGATGTTTGTTAACCTCTACACGGTACCCAATTACGGGGCTTTAGAGAATCCCTAGATAGCTCTGCAGCCAGTAAGTTATTGAGATGGCACATTCAATGCATCTGTTGCTTCACCCCAGCAGGTCTGATTCCTCAGCTAGAACTGTCTGCTCGGGGTAGGTCTCCTGTGATTCAAACCCAGTGGATCTCTTCTTCAGTCACTGAGAAGTGTGCCCTTACTGACACAGATACTATGGCTATGGCACGGGGGGCACAAGGACCACACAGTTAAAGTCATGCTCACTAAGCCATCCCGGCTCACAGACTGAAGAACCCTCCTCATCCTCAGGATCGGACTCCACGCCGGATGTTCTGGTTACTCACCCGTTTCTGGAAGCTCTCTTTGCCTCCCTCCAGGATGACCTCCAGACCCTCAGAAAAGATCTCTCCAATGACCTTAAGGAGTTCCACTGGGACAATGATAGCCTGGGTGACAGTCTCCTAATTTGAGGACCACGAAACAAGTCATGATGAGGAGATTGAACAACTGCAACAGGAGGTTATCTGACTCCAAGATCAACACCTGAACCTACAAGCTCATGCCAAAGATTAGGAAAACCGATCATGGTGCAACAGCATTCGCATCAAAAGAATTCCTTTTTGGAGCCGAGGGGTCAGACACCACACTATTTGTTACAGGACTCTTTCGATTCATTCTAGGGGCATCCGCAGAGACCAAAATTAAACTTGACAAAACAAACAGGGTTGACCCCAAGAGACCTGACTCTGCTCCTCCAGCAGACATTTTGACATGCGCGCAGGAATTTTCATTAAAGGAGCACAATCTTAGAGCAGCCCAAGTCAGACACCGAATACACTATCAGGGCTTTCAGCCAACACTCTATCAAGATCTCACTGCCTCAACCCTCCAGAATCTCAGTGCCTTCTGATCTGTCATTGCACATCTGCGATCTGCTGGTATATTGTACTCATGGGGGCACACCTTCCAGCTTCTTTTTTCTATGAACAATAAACTGCACCTGCTCAGATCACTGGAAGAGGCTTGTCAGCTCATGGGCATTGAAGATTTAGCCAACCAAACAGTTCCAGACCAACCGATGAGAACAGGGGGCTTGCAGTAATCGCAGTCAGTAGAAAAGGGCGCATCAGCCCAATCTTGGAAAATTAGTAAAATCATGACGATCATCCCTGGGGTACTGGGCTAACAACACCGCCACAAAGACAAAAGGGAGGGGGTACCCCCTGGGAGGTGTTATTGCCATGTATCAGTCACAGGTAGTACAGTGACCTCACACTTCACAGCTGAGCAGTGTGAGGACAGAGGAATAATGAGGCATGAGAAGATCTGAATGGTGGCCCATTCCAGTCACATGGGCATTGTCATGGTTTGTGGGGGTACGGAGCAGCAAACGGTACGATATCGGCCTGTATCACAATCGCGGGTGAAGACGGAACTACAAATCCCAGCAGCAGCCCAGATGGAACTACAAATCCCGACATGCTGTGCGCGGCGCATGCGCACGCCAGGAAGCACATAAAACAATGGCGGCCGCCCGGAACAGTGTCGGATATTGCCGAGCCAGAGCTGAGGTACGGGGAATCGCCGTGTGAGGTAAGGAACAGCGTTCCTTTATTCATCTTCCTGCCAGAGCGTGCTGAGGTGCGGGTGATCTAGCGAGTCGAGCGACGGCTCCCACACGACCCGACCAGAGAGTGCGTACTGGGGACTTTGTTGTAGGTCTGGTGGGGCCATTGTTTGTTCATTACCGGACTGCACGGGAAGCAAGCGCCAGTCGAGCGGCTGCTCCTGCGCGTCCCGTCATCGTTACACACCACTCGAGGGCATTCATACCGACATTCTATGAAAGTCTTCTAGTCTTCTAGTGGAAACCTCACTCATTCAACCTAAGGAACATAGTACTTCACAGGTCAAGACGACATTTGTATTTGGGGGAGCCGAGGTCACTTGCTCCAGCCTCGGCGTAAAGAACCCTGCACTTGAGTGGCATTGCTGGCCACAGCGTATCTCTGTACCCCACGTTGGCGAGTGCCGGGACCGGCATTCTTGCGGGGGACAGTAGACCAGGTATCTACCGGTCGCCTTTGTTATTTGACAGACAAGCTCGAGTGGCATTTTCAGCCATTTCTTAGCACAGTGCCCTCCATTGGGGAGTGCCAGGAACGGCAATCATGCGGAGGACGGTGTGAGTATATATGGTGTATGAAGGGTGACTAGAACCCGGTCCTTATTAGTTCATGACATTGGAGAGTTTGATCTGGAGCAATAGTGTTATCTCAATAAAGCCTTACCTCTACATTTGGTCTGTTGGAGCTTTGCTGCTGTATGGTGGGTCTGTGGTCTTGGTTCTACTGCCTGAACCCAATCCTGAGGTCAGCCAGGGATTACAAAATATCCGACCTTTCTTTCCTTAAATCAGCCTCCCGGTTGGGTTAGAAACCATGGCCGCCATGGACGACGTGTTAGCTGCACTGCTTGCCGTCCAGACTGAAATTGACGCATCTCGGCTTGAGACAGCGGACATAAGGGCTAAGATGGAGAACCTGCAGAGAAACCCGTTTGATGCCGGGACTCCAGCGGTGGTACCACCTGCTGCTGTGGTGGTGGAGATGCCGGTATCTATACCGCTTGCCACGCCTGAAAGATACAGCGGAGATCCGAGTACCGTTCAAGTCTTCCTGACTCAAGTAGCCCTGCACTTTTCGTGCAAACCGAAATCGTTTCCCACAAACCAGGCGAGAGTCGCCTTTCTAATTTCTTATCTGGCAGGAAACGCCGCACAATGGGCTGTGCCATTGGTGAGCAGGGAAGACCCCCTCCTGCATGACTGGGAATCCTTCCAAGAGGAGTTTGTAAAGGTGTTTAAAAGAAGAGCGGATTCATACACGGCAGACAGGGAGCTGCCGGAATTGTGTCAGGGCAGCACTGGGCTAGTACGTTATATGAATACGTTGAAGAACTGGGATTTCAAGTACCCAGCGGAGGTATCGGACATGAATCCTCCAATCGGGAATCCCTGTTACTACCACAAACAAACCAATTACCAAATTTACCAAGACCAGGCATCTTGCTCACTAGTCTGGTTTCAAACTTCAAAGGGAATCAAAAAATGATACACTCGTAAATATACAAGCCCTTCGGCTTTGGGTACTGCAGCAACCAAATCAAAACCAAGGAACCAAACAAAGTCGTGGGAGCGACTCACTTATACTTAACCAAATATCTGTCACGCCACCAGAAGATCGTCTATTGTCTCGCTTTACGAACATCAATCGGAGGGTCCAAGGCAAGGCGACAGTCAGGGCAGCATTCCTTCGTAGCCGTTGGAAAGTGGGAAGCCTCGCAGAAAAGACCTTCGGTCCACGTCGACATGCAGGGGTCGATGAAGTGGGGGCCCTCCTCCAGAGTTTCCTCACGTGGCTCCTCGCAATCTTCGGGCTTGGACCGGTACCACTGAAGTCGTCCCACGTTGGCCGCCAACTGAAGAACTGGGATTTCAAGTACCCAGCGGCGCCAGGGACACGCCCAAAGTCCTCTGGGTTCCCTTGCCTTGGTATACAGAGACACGAAATACTTCTAGGTGGCGTCAGAGATCAAATTTATTAGCTGCAGCTAGTAGCAGAAATCCCAGTAATACAACACGGTGTACAACTCAAGAAACTGCTCAATTTACTAAGGCGAGACATCCCTATTTATACACAAAAAGGTACATTTAAAATGCACGCCCCTGCACCAAAATTCAACCAATAGAAAACACATGACATCACACAGCATATATAGTAAAGCTCATTTTACAGTGTCCCAACCCACAAGTTAATATTTGGTTATATCTAAATAATAATCTGGAAGGCTGAACAAACCCTTAATTGAAAGCGTAACCCATGAAATGAAGAAACAGTAAAGAAAAGTAGTTTCAGATAATGTGCAAAATAACAGAAACGTAAAGAAACTTAAAAGTTAACAAATGTCTTGAATGGTGATTGGGAAAGTGGATAACGATCTTGCAGGGAAATTGGCTAGGCAGGGTCAATTCCAGGTGAAAGGCCAGCTTCTGAAATTAACTCCAGCGCACGAAGGAAACCTTAGTTAATGTACACATGACCCACAAAAGATCAGACTGCTTTGCTCGCAGACTAACTTCTGAGGCCTACGTAAAAGGAAACTCCAGATGGCAGTCACAACGCATGGCAAAAACCCATGTTTAGAAAAGAAAGTTGTGCACTTTAAAAGCACGCAAAATCACAGAACCTCAGACCTCCTTTTGCCATTACGTAGGCAATAACCTAAACTCATGTCAATCTGAATCTAGGTCTATATCTATTCTCATCAGGTCATCAAGGTGTTGCTGTAACATTATCTTATTATCCTTTACTTCTCTCTGGACTGGTCTTCTCACACAGATTGTAGCACAAAGACTACAAATGGCGGGACCACACTGGATGCATAAACAACACGAGAAAAGGATAGCTAACGCCATACCAAGGAACATCAGAATCTTCCATCCCCATTTGGACAGCAATTCCCATAACCATCCCATCAACAACCAGTCTCCTTCGTCCACATGAATAGACTCAGAGATCTTATGTAGTCTAGAGATGGCGGGGCATTATCTGGCATGAAAACGCAGCAACTAGATCTAATCAATTTGCATACCCCACCTCTATCTGCAAGTATAATATCTAGAACAAAGCGGTTCTGTAATGTCATAAGGCGATCCGCTTGAAGCTCAGCTGTAAAATTGCTAAGGGCACCTGCAGTCTCATTAATAGTGGCCTCAACCACTCTCGTAAGCTGACGAATATTCCTACTATTAGCCATAGGACCCCAAAAGGGTAGGAAACCCTTAAAGAAGTCTCCAGCTTCTTGTGCGACAGTATCTTTCGCATCAATTACAGCTTTACCATATCTTGTCTTATGGTAATCGGAAACAGCAGTGTATGTAGGGGGAAGCAAAAATGCCACGCAACATGTGCCGGAAAAATCAGATGACAACCATGTGCATGCTCTATCATAACAGACAAAATACGTGCCTTTAGCTGGCACGAACGGAGGAGATTTCTGGGACGTATAAACGTATGTGTGAGCACATACACTATTACCAAGCTGAGCTCTCGGATTCTGACCATTACCTTGCAAACAAAGATGACCTCGGTGGGGTACAATCCAAATAGGAGGAGACCTTCGCTGCCTTTCTTTCTCCGTCAAGCTAACACTATATGTCGTCTTATTCCAACCGACATATGCTCGTACCTCATCTCTAGGGATAGCGTTATACGCATCGATATCTCTAATCATATCAACTATTCCCCGTATCAAGACATTATTACTTGCATTGTCTTTGACAGAACGTACAGAAGAGGCTTCATTCGCATAGATAAACAGTGATTGGAGTGCCCAAACTGACCCGTTAGGCGAAAAAGGCAAAACCAAATATGGCATTCCCTTATCTGTAGTATGTGGCATAAGACCACACACCTAACAATTTGTGGTATTTATAACAAGCTGATGTTGATGCAACATCTGTATAAACGAATTGTTCACAAATTCTGATCTTCGTGTCTGTTCATGTTCAGGTAACGTATGAAACTCATGTGGAGAAACCGTAGAAAAAGAAAGAGTAGGTTGGGAGGTAGATGTAAGTGGCAATTGTGTGACATAGAAAATCCAACCCACACAAGCTAACGTAATATTCACAAGCATAAGAAAACACATTATTAATAAACATTTGCTACGAACCAATATACATATTCGGTTTTTAGAATCCACTTTCCTAACACATTTTTCAGACTCAAGAAACTCCATCCTCTAATGTGCTGCTCCCGGAAATTTTCCTTCTTCACTTAAGTGTGCGCCAAGATCACACTAACGACCCTGAACCATAGACCTTGTGTCAATACGTGGCTCACCCCTTAAGAACTTCCTACCGTGACCCTGCAGCTGAGTCCGGATGGTGACTCGAAAAAGGAAAAAGAAAAAAAAGTTTCTTGATCTGCCAAAGTGTAAATTCACTATCTAAAAAAAAATATTCCAGTTTCACGTTTATTTGTCCATATGTACAGTCTTTCGCGGTCTTAGATTGTAGCGTTCTTTATTAGGTACAGTTGGGTCCTTAAATAGAAGTTCCGGATTGGTGGTGTCAATCTTTAGATGAGGAGGCACAGCAGCTTGCAGAACATCATCATCCTCGCGTTCTGACCGAGTCCATGTCAAATGAGCATCACTAAATGGAACAAATCTAAGAGTTTTTTCACATTCAGAATCGGCTATACCTCCCCTCACCCACTTGTCATATGGTAAGGGCAATGGAACTTTTTTACAATGGGTGGCATGCACCCAGTTCTTTTTGCCAGCTACTCTAACAGCGGTTCTAGTAACCAAAAGGACTAAGTAAGGACCAGTCCATCTAGGTTCCAAGTTCTTGGTACGCTGAAAGTTCTTGACGAGGACGTATTGACCAGGTTGGATTGAATGTCCTGGATCTGTAGTAGCTGTCGGCAAACTGTCATAGACCTGTTGGTGGAGAACATGTAATTTAGCAGTCAAGTCATGTAAGTAATCCACCAACATAGGGTACTCAATACTGCTGTATTCTTTAGGACGAGGTACACCCCAAACATTGGCAGGACGACCAAACACGATTTCATACGGACTAAGTCCCACTCGAGAATGCACAGTTGTCCTTGTTGACAAAAGAGCCAACGGCAAGGCATCCGGCCATGTAAGACCAGTGCTCGCTTGTACCTTAGCTAATTTCAGCTTCAAGGTACCATTGTAACATTCAACAAGTCCAGCAGACTGGGGGTGATTCGCTGCATGGAACTTTTGATTTATTCCCAATCCAGCACACACTTTCTTCATGATTTGACCCACAAATTCACTTCCATTGTCCGACCATACAATTCTCGGCAAACCATACCTAGGGAAGTACTCTCTCAGCAAAACCTTGGCTGTAGACAAGGCAGTATTATACTTTAGGGGGTAGGCCTCTATCCATCTGGAAAAGGGGCAAACAACCACAAGGACATACTTCAAATTATTGCATCTCTCCATGTGAATGTAGTCTAACTGTATCACCTCAAACGGATACGTTGGAGGAGCAAAATGACCAGCTGGAGTTGGAGTTCCCTTACCAGGATTATACTTCAATCAAATCATACAATGTTTCACCACGTTCTCTGCACATTTCGGAATTCCAGCATTCTGCCAAACTGGAGCCAACAACTTGCATATTCCCTTCGAACTTATGTGAGCCATTCCATGAGCCATTGTAACCACTGGGAGCACATACGCATCTGGCAACAGCCATCGCTGGTGTTCTGACAACTCAACCCAACAACCTGTCGAATCCAACATACCCGTAGTCTCTCTCCAAACACTCACTTCTTTCTCAGTCGCTTCAGCCTGAATCGTTTTCACACTTTCTATTGTGTCTTTACACATTCCACCAGCCATAACCCAATTAGCTGGGCCTGCAACATACATACGGCTCATCATGTCTTTCGCCGTTTCCTTCACAACTTCATCTGCAAACGCATTCCCTCGACCAACATCGTCCACAACTTTCTTATGCGCACTACACTTCACAATTGCAATCTGCTTTGGGAGAGTGAGAGATTCCAAAAGTTCATTCACCAACTGCCCATGCTGTATTTTTGTCCCATGCGAAGTAAGGAACCCACGCTCTTTCCACAAATGCCCAAAACTATGGGCAACACCAAACGCATACTGGCTATCGGTGTAAACATTCACTCGCTTTCTTTCTGACAACACGCACGCTCTAGTCAGTGCAATCAACTCTGCTGCTTGGGCAGAATTCTGTGGTATGCGTGCTGTCTCAACAACTGTATGTAAAGTTGTAATAGCATACGCTGCAGTCGTTTCACCATTCGGAAGCTTAAAACACGAACCATCTACCCATAGGGTACCATCAACATCCGTAAGGGGAGTATCCCTCAGGTCAACTCTAGCTTTCGTTTCTTCCTCTGTACGAAGAAAACAATCATGCTGTTCCTGAGGATCCGTCTCTGTAGAGATCGGTAACAATGTTGCTGGATTCAGCACATTACATCGTTTAATGTGAACATGACTAGCCAACAATGTCAACTCGTAACCTGACAGACGTGCACTAGTAAGGTGCTGTGTCTTAGTCCTGTTCAATAAGGTATCCACTGCATGTGGGACCATCACAATCAACGTATTGTCCAATACCAAACCAGCAGACTGTCGAATAGAAACAGCCGCTGCAGCTGTAGCTCTCAGACAACTCGGCAACGCCTTAGCAACTGGGTCTAACGTTGCTGAAAAATACGCGCATGGACGCTGCTTGTCCCCAAATGGTTGTGTCAACACTGACAACGCACAACCTTCTCTCTCATGCACGTACAACGTGAAAGGCTTACTATAGTCTGGAGTACCCAACACAGGAGCCGAACACAATGCATCGCGTAGTTCAGAACAACTTTTCTGACATTCGTCAGACCAAGGAAGAGGATGCGGGGTTTCTTTCAGAGTCAATGCCAACAGAGGTTTCGCTAGCAAGGAAAAATTGGGGATCCACTGGCTACAATATGATGTAATACCTAAAAAGGCACGCACTTCTCTCTGTGTGGATGGTACATTCATTTGCGCAATCGCTTGAATTCGTTCTGGGGTCAATCTCCTTCCCTCCTTCGATAAGAGATGACCTAAGTAGGTCACTTCTTGGCGACAATATTGCAACTTTGAAGGTGACACTTTATGATGAAGGTCAGACAAATACCGCAACAACGAAAGAGTAGCCTCTTTACAAATCTTTTCATCATCAGCAGTAACCAACAAATCACCGACGTACTGAATAAGAGTAGCACCAACAGATAACACAAAACCGTCAAGCTGAGTTTTCAACGCTTGACTATAGATGGAGGGACTTTCACAATAACCTTGGGGAGCTCTCTTAAACCGGAAGCTTCGGCCTCCTAATAAGAAGCCAAAAATATCCCTACTCTCCTCAGCAATAGGAATACTGAAGAAAGCATTCTTCAAATCGATGACAGAAAACCAAGCTGCCGAAGCAGGAATCAAAGTCAACAAAGCAGTGAAATCAGGTACCACAGGAAACTGTGGCACTGCTATCTTATTGACCTCTCGAAGGTCGATCACAAACCTGTACACAGGTGGCTGAGAAGCATCAGTACGTTTAAGAACAGGCAAAACAGGACTGTTACACACATTACCTCTCGTTTCCTCAACTACACCCTTCTCAACCAAATCATAAACAATCGCTAAAAGAGCTCTCTCACCATCGCTCGAAATCTTGTATTGGGGAATACGAGGTAGCCTAGCATTCGACTTAAGGGTGACAACATAAGGTGGAATCTGCAAAAGACCAACATCATTTGGACCTGTAGTCCAAAGTGTATCAGGAAGCGAACGCAATTCCAGTGGCAAACAATCCTTAGACAAATACATTGGAGAAATCACTTTCTTACCAAGGGTAAGTTGTACTCCCGAAGGAGAACAATGCAATGTCGCATACAATCTTTTCAGCAAGTCCAAACCCAACAGATTCTCACCACAACCAGTCGTTAAAATAAGTGGAGCTTCCAATTCACAAGGGCCAATGGAAAGAGACAAAGGACTAGAAACCGGATTATGAACTGGGGCGCCTGAAAATCCTACTGAAACATTGGTCAAGCCAGACAAAGGTGCGCCAGGAAGTTTAGAGTGCATAATAGAACTCTTCATCGCACCAGTATCCAAAAGAAAAGGTTCTACCACACCTGATGTAATCACTTCAACATAAGGTCCACTCTGGTCTACTGGAACTGACACTACTCCCTCTCTTTGTCCTTGGCTGTCCTAGTTATCATTATAACCAGAACTCTCACCTTCGACATAGTAATCCTCAACATAATACTGGGCAGACTGACCACTCGGAACATTCTGTCTGTCAAAATAATTCGCAGAATTCTGTAGGGAAGAGGAACGCTCATTCTGGGGAAATACACCACGTCCCCTACCCCTAGGAGCTTGCTGAAAACTACCACGACCTCTCTGACCAGATACACCATTCGCACGCTGTAACAAAGCCGGGCAACTAATCTTGTAATGACCTTCCTCTCTGCAATAAGCACACTGGTTAGGGCCAGGAAAGAATCGCGGAGCATAAGGCTCAGGCTTCTGTAACAATCTCTGAAATTGTGGAGGTTGCTGGTACTGAGGCTGATTCTGACGAGGCGGATAAGCTTGCTGCAAAAGAACTTTCGTCTTTAACTCTTTGGTTTTCTTCTCCACTTTATCCCTCTCATCTTTATCCCTATTCTCGTAATATTGTGCAGTAGCCAATATCTGGGCCGACGAAGAGACAGCCCATGAACTCTCAGAGTCCTTTAACTTATTAGAAAGTTCGGGAAGCAAATTAAAGACAAATTTATCCACAAACAACCTTTGACCACCCTCCGTACTCATATCCTGACCACTATGATCAATAAACGTCTCTTCAAACCTAGTGAAGAAATCAGATACACTCTCGTCTCTCTTCTGCTTACATGCTGCTAACTTATCCCAATTTACTCGTAAAGCAGCCATCATCGTTTTCATCAGATTAATAATTCTACCTGGTAATTCTGAAACTAGAGGTTCAGGTTTAGCACCTCCCTCCTGTCTACCGTCTGCAGCAACAATATTCGCCCAGGTATCACCTAATTCAGCAGCATGATTCTCATGACGAATCTTCGCCCACAAAGGTTGGGGGACTACATTACCCATCAACATATCGATGTCAGCTAAATTCATAATACACGCTTCAACTGTCTAGGACAACTCCTTGTAATAACCAGCAGGACTCTTACGAGGGTCAGGTAAGGTCTGCTTAAGAGCCAAGACCTCTGCTCTCTTCCAAGGGACATGTACCCATATTCGCTGAAAATGCGGCAGAATAACTGGATTAGCGTTTGGGTCCCCTTCCTTCCAAATTGGGGGAACTTATCTCATTGGATACTGTCTCGCTTTTCTTCTAACAGAAGAATCAGGTTCATACAATGTCTGAGGCGGAAGGCTAGATCTAAAAGCCAGTATCGTCTCTACGGCATCTGTATATATAAAATTCTACTATCATCCCTTTAGCAAAATCCGACTGAACATCAAGTAATTCCTGCGGGATCAAACCCAAATCATTATCTTCCCATTCCTGACACAAAAACATACACATCACATTAAAAACATACCTTTGCTTAGGCGGCTCCCACTGAAAGAAAACATCCATAACCGCTGGCAAACTATACCTTGAGGCATTTATAATCCATTTACGAGCCAACAAATCCAACACAGCCCGTTCCTCAGAACCAGGAAGCTGACTACGACTCTGCTTACGCTCCGAAACAGGGGTCATATTCAGTGACCCAAACAATGGTGACAACAAATTAGAAACGGTTTCTGTCATTCGTTTTCGAACAGAAGGAGAAGAAGCAGACATAAGAACAGGAGAATAAGTATTTTGAGGCAAAGAAGGTGTAGGGATAAGAACAGTAGAAATCGAAGATGCAGAAGCAGAAGGCAAAGGAGTTTGAGGCAAAGCTGGGAGCAAGGCTGGCGACCCTAGAATGGGTTGTGCAGGAGGAGGCAAAACCATCTGTGGAGCACCGGGTGGCTGAACAACAGCAGGAGGTTGAACAACAAAGGGTGAAACAACCGGGGGTAGTAGAGGCGCAGTAGCACCCTGCACATAGGGAGGTGGCAATCTCAGTAAATGAGAGATCAAAGGATCTTTTTCAAGGTCTTCAATCACATTTGGAGGAGAAGACGCAAGGCCGGATAACATTTATCTATGGCCATACAATGCCGTCTATCTAAAACTTCACTTGCACGCTCTTCTCCATCTTCCTTAAACTGTCTAGCAGCTTGTAATACTGACATATTCTTATCTTTCCTATCTCTCTTTGCTTGTTTAATTTCTCTCTGTTTGGCTTCCTTACGCCAAAGGCGGAAAGAGTCAAACATTGCCTGCCGGGCTTTCTTCTTAAATAGCTTAACTTCTAGATTGTCTAAAATCTCTGTTTCAAAACTACCATGTGGGGGCCATTGCAAAACACCATCCTTTTTAGTGTAGTGGACCCATACTTCATTATAAGTAATAGGACCCACTCCGTGTTTAGAATAGAGCTCATAAGTCGGAGTTCCAACCGGAGGTATCGGACATGAATCCTCCAATCGGGAATCCCTGTTACTACCACAAACAAACCAATTACCAAATATACCAAGACCAGGCATCTTGCTCACTAGTCTGGTTTCAAACTTCAAAGGGAATCAAAAAATGATACACTCGTAAATATACAAGCCCTTCGGCTTTGGGTACTGCAGCAACCAAATCAAAACCAAGGAACCAAACAAAGTCGTGGGAGCGACCCACTTATACTTAACCAAATATCTGTCACGCCACCAGAAGACCGTCTATCGTCTCGCTTTACGAACATCAATCGGAGGGTCCAAGGCAAGGCGACAGTCAGGGCAGCAGTCCTTCGTAGCCGTTGGAAAGCGGGAAGCCTCGCAGAAAAGACCTTCGGTCCACGTCGACATGCAGGGGTCGATGAAGTGGGGGCCCTCCTCCAGAGTTTCCTCACGTGGCTCCTCGCAATCTTCGGGCTTGGACCGGTACCACTGAAGTCGTCCCACGTTGGCCGCCAACTGAAGAACTGGGATTTCAAGTACCCAGCGGCGCCAGGGACACGCCCAAAGTCCTATGGGTTCCCTTGCCTTGGTATACAGAGACACAAAATACTTCTAGGTGGCGTCAGAGATCAAATTTATTAGCTGCAGCTAGTAGCAGAAATCCCAGTAATACAACACGGTGTACAACTCAAGAAACTGCTCAATTTACTAAGGCGAGACATCCGTATTTATACACAAAAAGGTACATTTAAAATGCACGCCCCTGCACCAAAATTCAACCAATAGAAAACACATGACATCACACAGCATCATATAGTAAAGCTCATTTTACAGTGTCCCAACCCACAAGTTAATATTTGGGCATATCTAATTAATAATCTGGAAGGCCCGAACAAACCCTTAATTGAAAGCGTAACCCATGAAATGAAGAAACAGTAAAGAAAAGTAGTTTCAGATAATGTGCAAGATAACAGAAACGTAAAGAAACTTAAACGTTATTAAATGTCTTGAATGGTGATTGGGAAAGTGGATAACGATCTTGCAGGGAAATTGTCTTGGCAGGGTCAATTCCAGGTGAAAGGCCAGCTTCTAAAATTAACTCCAGCGCACGAAGGAAACCTTAGTTAATGTACACATGACTCACAAAAGGTCAGACTGCTTTGCTCGCAGACTAACTTCTGAGGCCTACGTAAAAGGCAACACCAGATGGCAGTCACGACGCATGGCAAAAACCCATGTTTAGAAAAGAAAGTCGTGCACTTTAAAAGAACGCAAAATCACAGAACCTCAACCTTCCGTCGTATGATGTCAGAAACCAAGTGCCCTACAGCAAAACAAGCGGCGCTCTTTCATCAAGGTCTGAGTGAGGAACTGAACAACGTAATCGCCCAAATAGACCCTCAGCCTGCTACGTGTGAGGATCTCATCAGCTTGGTTCTTCGGCTGGACCACAGGCTGGGTGAACGCCGGGGAGATCACAAGAAAAAGGACAAAGAACTGCCATTACACGGGCCCGCGGTGTCCTTGGATCTACCTCCTTCCACTCGCACAGAACCCATGGACAGAGCAATAAGAGCCAGCCCGACGCCTCTGAAAAGGAGTCACGCCGCAAACAAGGACTATGCCTTTACTGTGGCAAGAAAGGCCACTTCGTAAGGGAGCGTCCGTTCAAACCGAAGACGGGTCGCTTCAGGAATCCAAGAATGACAACAGCAACCGTCGATAGTGTGGCAGAAAACTGAAGGACTCCAGGAAAAAAGAAGGGGTTTCTGGGAGTCGTTGTTTTATCCCTTCCTTGCAGCTGACGAAGACTCTAAAACAGAGACATCTGTTCATATCCATTCGCCTTCTGATTTGGGCGGAGTGGGTTTCGGTGGAAGCTATGGTGGACTCTGGAGCCACGGGAATCTTTATGGATGCAGAGGAAGCTCATCGCCTAAGCATCGCTTTTCTAACCAAGGAACTCCGCTTATTGCGTGCACCATTGCTGTACGACCGCAGAACAAACGGTGTTTGCATGCAAAACGTCGCAAACCATTGCCACTGCTGCAGAGAAACTAGTCAGCCTTCCCAGGGCTTATCAGGTCTATAAAGATGTGTTCGATGACACCCAAGCCGAAGTGCTACTCCCACACCGGATCTATGACTGCCAAATAGACTTGGTTCTGGGGGCGAGTGTACCCAGCGGACGACTGTATGCGTTGTCAGAACCCGAGAACGTACACTTACGCTCCTATTTGGACAAGATGCTAAGTCTTGGTTTCATACGCCCCTCCAAATCTCTGGCTGCCTCTCCCCTGTTCTTCATCCCTAAGGCCAACGGGGAACTCCGCGCCTGTGTGGACTTCAGGGCCCTCAACGCCATTACCGTAAAAAACGGTACCTCTTGCTCCTCATCAACGTGTTGTTGGAGCAAGTAAAGTCGTCCAGGATCTATACCAAATTGGACCTAAAGGGGGCATACCACCTAGTGCGCATGAGAACAGGGGACAAATGGAAGACGGCGTTCAAGACCAGTTTCGGGTTGTGCGAATATATGGTGATGCCGTTTGGGCTCTGCAATGCCCCTGCGGCATTTCAGTTTTTTCTGAACGACGTGCTACACGAAATCCTAGACGTCTACGTTGTGGTTTATATCGACGACATCTTGGTGTATTCCAACAACAAAGTAGATCACATACAGCATGTTTCTACAGTATTGCAGATCCTGAGGGAGAACCAGCTGTTCTGTAAGCTCAGCAAGTGCGACTTCCAT
Organism: Lissotriton helveticus; assembly: GCF_964261635.1. Lineage (NCBI taxonomy): Eukaryota > Metazoa > Chordata > Amphibia > Caudata > Salamandridae > Lissotriton > Lissotriton helveticus. The sequence continues at coordinate 747,644,282 of NC_136069.1, read as the reverse complement.
GTCACGTCTGTGGAATTCCTGGGAGTCATGTTGAGCCCGTAGGGTCAGACGATGGCGGACAGAAAAGTCAAGGTGGTAAAGGAGTGGCCGCCCCCTCGGAACGTCAAGGAGGTGCAAAGTTTCATCGGCTTTGCGACTTTTTATAGGCGTTCATTGATGGGTTTTCGGGACTAGTAGCCCCTATTACACAGCTTCTAAGAAAATCGCAGGCGTTTGTCTGGACCCCTGAGGTGGGGGAAGCCTTTTCTGCGCTGAAAGAAGCATTCGGGACCGCGCCTGTGTTGGCTCATCCAAACACAGACCTTCCGTTCATTGTTGAGGCGGACGCTTCGGACGTGGCTCTGGGGGCCATCCTATCACAAAGACCTTATGGATCAGGTATGCTCCATCCGGTGGCTTTCATGTCTAGGAAGCTGAACGAGGCCAAGAAAAACTACCATATAGCAGAAAAAGAACTGCTGGCCATCAAGGACGCGTTCTCGGAGTGGAGACATCTCCTGATGGGGGCCAAACATGTTGTTTCAGTCTTCACTGACCACAGAAACCTGCAATTCATGACGGCGGCCTGACATCTCTCTCCCCGACGGGGAACATCCTTTACAACGCAACTTTTACCACGCAGTGCCTTTACGATGCAACTTTTACAACGCAAACCATTACAACGCATTGCGCTGGGGGGCGCTCTAGGATAGGGAATGTGTTTAATGTACTATCCAACACCTTCCCTACTATCCACGGGGACTGGAGTTGGAATAGTAAATTAAACAATTCACTATCCAGCGCCTAAAAGCACTATGCGTTGTAATGGTATGCGTTGTAAAAACAGCATTGTAAAAGCACGCGATGTAAAAGCATGCGATGTAATGTCATACATCCCTCCCCGACAGATGCGGTGGATGCTTTTCTTTGATGGATTCAACTTTGTTATCACATATAGGCCTGGTGCAGAGAACCGGAAAGAGGATGCTCTTTCCCGCCAATCAACGGACCAAGAGGCTCTCCCAGCGCCGGTGAACTTGATCATCCACCCCGAGAAAGTGATTAGGGTGATACAGCTTGGCAACTTCCTAAAGGGGGTACAGCAGGGTGTTCACACTTTTGAGTGGAAAACGTGGCTGCAACACCACGCGGAGTGGCAAGTGAAGGACGGGATTCCTATGAAGGGGAGCTGCATCCTGTTACCCACTCCTCGACTTTGGAAACAGGCGTTCCGGTGGTGTCATGAGTCGCCGAGTGCGGGCCATCTGGGGCCAGAGAAAACACCGGAATACCTCTCCCGACAGTTCTGGTGGCCTAGTCTACGAAACGGCGTGAAGGAATGGGTTGCTTTCTGCGACATTTGCGCAGCCATGAAAACCGATCATCGCAGACCACAGGGTTTGCTACAACCCCTTCCAACTCCATTGAGACCATGGGAGAGCCTTTCCCTAGATTTCATTGTAGGGCTGCCCGTGGACAAGGGGTATACCGTCGTTCTAGTAGTGGTCGACTACCTCACCAAGATGGGGCACTTCATAGCATGTTAGGGGGTGCCGTCGGCCGGACGGCTGGCCTCTGTGTTGCTGAAGGAGGTGGTAAGGCTACACGGTCTGCCCAACGTGATCGTGTCTGACAGGGGTTCACAGTTCACAGCGAGATTTTGGAAAACTTGGTGCTCCTCCTTACATGTTACATCAGCGTTGTCCACTAGCTACCACCCCCAAACGGACGGCCAGACCGAAAGACTCAACCAGACCCTCAAGCAGTACTTGCGCTGTTTCATCGACCAGGGCAAGGAAGAATGGGTCGAGCAGCTATGGATCGCCGAAATAGCCTACAACAACGCCACACACAGCTCCACCAAGGTGTCGCCGTTTTACGGCAATTATGGACACCATCCTCGCTTTCTCCCGTTGGTGCACCCGGCAGGGAACACCGGCCTGCCCGAGACGACCAGGAGAACAGCCTACATCAAGGAAACAGTGTTGCGTACCTGGAAGAGTCTGGCGGATGCCAAGGCACGGTACAAGACGCAGGCGGATCGACAAGGGAGACCCGGTCCGTTGTACAAAGCAGGGGACTACGTGTGGGTTTCATCCCGCAATATGCACTTCCGAAAGCACAGTCTGTTTCATCCAAGAATCATATGCCCCTATCGTATCGAGAAATGCATCAGCCCGGTGAACATGAGGCTTTCCTTGGCCTCTTCCATGCGGGTTCATCCAGTGTTCCACATATCGCTGCTGAAACCTTCTGTCTCCAGGAGGCCCCCTCCCAGGGGTGGTTGGGGCTCCAGGTATCTATGGGCTCTCTCCACTGAGAGGAGGGGGAGAACGTGTTCCTACTGAAGAGGGCATCAGGGCCGTATTCATGGATTCTGGAATCCCCACTAGGCATATAAATATTGCATTAATAGCGAGCTTCAAGATCTTCATTTTTTAAGCCAGGTGACTTCTAGCACTTTTGCCACTTCCACAAGCAATCTGCTGTTCTTTGCAGTGTCATTGTCTAGGCTAGAGATGCATGCCTCCGCAGTATTCAGGCATTTGTCATGTTTGTCTAATGTGGTTGCCATTTGTCCACTCTTGCCGTGAGGGTCTCAAGATTGCTGCCGATTGTGGTGAGGATGTGCTGTATATGTTGTAAGAGATTTTTCTCTATCAGAATCGTTAGTGTCCCCTGAGGCAGCCTGTGAGGCATCCATCCTGATCCCTGAAACAGCTCTCTTGGAGCACCTGACCTCAAATATCAACTTGGCTTGTTTCTGGTCACTTTTCCCCCTCCAACCTGGGTGCACTGGACAAAGAGCACCTCAGCACAAAGGGTATCTGTGCTCCCGTTGGGGATAGTTCCACTTTTCCAGACTCTCTCAATGGCCAGTTGCAGCAAATGTGGCGGCACTGCCACTTCAATATTCACAGAGGAGGACGCATCTCGACTCTCACAGCAGCCCTACAGCCACGAAACTAAGCTAGAGTTCAATGCACTCATCTAATCCCAGCTGGAATTGTCCTCATTTATCACTGCCTGCAGATGGGGTAATGATAGGGGGTGCTAAGATCAGCAGAATGTCGAGCAGACGAGGTAGGCTCCCTTCTGAAGCCTCCGTCACACCACCTGGGTCTGCCCAATCTTCGACCCTGGGGGCTGACGCGTACAACCCCAGACATGCACAGTTGTCACTCTCGGGGCCTGGTACCTCCAGCACGGGTGTCCAATCTCCCAGGAAGGCAGCCTCTCATCTGCTCCTGCACAGCTTGAGGTGCTCCCCGGCACCGTGCTGCAACCACCGACAGTGGGACCTGGGCCGTTGCCCCACTCATTTGACTGCAACTATGCTGCCTGCTCTTTGCATCTGTAGTGGTGTCAAGGTTCTGCAGCTGGTCCCCTGGGCCTCAGCAGGGAACAACACCCAGCAGCAAGACCTAAGCTTTGCAGGATACACTCACGCCCCTCTCAATCAGCAAGGGCTCCACAGCCGGGTTCCACCATGTTGGAGAAACCGAACTGCAGGGGGCCTGCTTCCAGCGACGCCTGCTTTCTCGTTCCTGTTTCACCTACGAGATTCTGCCTGCTGGTCCCCTGGGCTTTAACTGGCAACAGTCCCGACATCAATACGGGAGCGCCACAGGATCCACGGTAGTTAGCCTGAGATGTAGCTCTGCTTGGCAGCTGCCATGGCCATTGACTAGCCGTGCCATCCCTCGCTTGCCAGTCATCAGACACATCATGGGCCTTAGGGGGTTGTACTTGACTATCAGCCATTATAGGGGGCTTTCAGGTATCCCTGTGTGGGTAGATGATGAGGTAAGATTGCACACCCGGCACACGAGTCTCACAGGAGTACAGCCATCTTGGGACCGGGCACTCCCCAAGTTGCCTCTCCTATTCCTCCCATAACGCTTTGATGCCTACTGAGTGCTTTACAAGTTGGAATGCCAAGATATGATCTACCTTGTGATGACATCCTATATTATCAAAACACATCTATATTTATTCAGTGCATTTGTTTAATAAATCGGGTAATAATTGCCACAAACTTTACATGGTACATTAAAAGAAGTAGAAAAATAAGCAAAGACATTATAAAGAATTCAAAAGATCTTACAAAATTGATTCACTGTGAAGTTTTCTATGGTTTTTCACTTTGCTCTACTTCGTTACACAGCCTGGGGCCAGCTTTAGTGCTGTTGGCACCCTGTGCGACAATAATTTTTGGCGGCCCCACACCTCATGACCGCCTCCTTTGATTTTTCACTGCCACCGGGCAAAAGTGCCCCTCCTCGTTCCAATCATAAGCTATTGCTAAACACAGAAGCCCCCCTGAGGTCGGCCCCCCCACAGGTCAGCGCCCAGTGCGGTCGCACTAGTCCCACTGCCCTAAAGCCAGACCTGACACAGCCTCCTGATCACGCACATTTATTTTGTTTCTCCTTACTCTGACCCTCAGTTATTTTTACATTGCTTAGTCTGTCAGGCTGCTGTGGCTGCGTGTTGTCTCCTGCTGCTCCCTCTGCAGAGTCTGGTGCTCATATCACTGGCGTTTGTGTAGCTTGCAGCAGTAATCATCAAATCCTTTTTGTTGGAAGTACTGGTACATGTTATTTCTCAGTAAACATTTGCATTTTGAAATTTATCAACCATGAAGGAAGTTTCCAAGTGTCCAGGATGCACTTACTTCTGGAATACCATCTGGCAAATAGAAGCGTCTCCGTATAGCATCACCTCAACAGACACAGGAGGATACTGAAATCAAGTTGAAGTTGTTTTTGAATGCCTCCTCGGCCCATTGCACAATTTGAATGTATAGCCAAAAAGTCTTTTAAAATCTATTTATAGCACCAGATAGCACATTGAGAGGTATAGTAAGAGGGAATAAATATGACAATCAAGCAGAATGAGAAAGGGTTACATTAGCTGGAAAAAATTGAAAACAGTATCCTCTTATTTAGCAATATCTCAATTTCTAACACCAGAAAGATTATGTTCCACTTTGTCACTTAAAAAGAATTGTTGAGTACACAAAGCCTGACACATCCGTGAAATCACTCCTCACACAGCATGGATAATAATCTGCATAACTGACCTTCTCGCAGTAAATAAGAGTGTACATTACTGTGCCCCAAAGATTGTGGCCTGATTTATTAGACTGTAGATCAGACCAATATGCCTTTCATCACTTCAGCATAACATCAGCATATCTCAGTCATTCTGTACCCATTGCTTCTGTTGAAGGTCACAGAGCATGAGATGAGCACAGCAAGCAACAAATTTCACTTTTGCCTGTATACTGCTTAGTGCATTTAATTACAGACCTGCCAACTCACACAATGCCAACGTGTGACACACAATATCGACTCCCTTCACACGGTCACCTGGTGAGGAGCCGATATTACATGGTAGCCAGGAAAACAAGCTGAAAACCACTCCAAACAGTGTTTTTCAGCTTTCGGAGCTTTCAGTTTTCAGTTTTCGGAGGCTATGAACTACCAACATTCATAATGGGTATGTAAACACCCCAGGACATCGGCAACAGTCCTAGCAAGCTTATGTTTTTTTTGGAGGAGAGGTTGTGGGGTGAGGCACAAGTCCTTCTCAACACACGCCCTTGCCCCTCCAAGACCCCGCCCCCTTCTCACACAGTGTGCTGTTTAGGTTTTGCCTGCACAGCGCTTATGCTGTGCTGGGAAATCTATTGTTCTCAATATAAACTGTAAAGGGACTTACATCCAGTCTCCTCTCTTTCCTGGCTTTTCATCGGGTTCCTGTGTGTGCTACTTACTTACCAAAGTTTGTTCCTCATCTGCTTCTCTTAACATTTTCCCGTAGTCGTATTAAAGTTAACATCCGCTTTGGTGGAAATATTTCTCCATAAAGTTTTGCCTCGTTTTGCTTTTTACTCTTGCGGCATATTTATTTAACAATTTATCACCCGAGAAATTAAGTGATTTGTATAGAATCACAGGATGTTGCACCACGAGTCTGGAATCAAGATACCTGGATAGCGAGTAAGCAGCTCTGACTGCTGCGCAATATCCTCTCCACTCCTGTGCTAATTGTCAGGGATCTCCTATCTTCTCCTGAACGATTATTAATAAAAACAGTTCTTTATTCATCACATAGGTGAAACTGACGCATTACCAATGCTTGCTCATTTAATTGGCAGGTCTAAATTACATTGACTCTACAATCTCATCTCCTAAGCAAATACATTCTCAAATGTTCTACACTTGAACTGCCATGTGAAATTTAATACTGAGAGAAAAAAATGATTTCACAATCCTTTAAAATTTACAACTGATCCCTGAGACATGCAACGTGTAAATGGTGGTGGAGACTTAGAAATATGATAGTAAAAGGTGTTGTGGTAGATACGTGTAGCGGAAATGTTGTAAACTTTGCAACATAGTGCTGGATTCAAACCTTTACTTCAACTATTGATTTAGCCATGTGATCATGGGCAAATTCCGTTTTTTGCTTTTCTGCTTCTGAACCCTCATCTTTCAGAATTAAATGTGTCCAATACAGATATTCTCTCGAAGTTCTATATGTTATGCTGGACATTATATCAATGTAACGTATAAGTGGGGTAAAGATTTTTGGCAATATTGGTCACAATATACAACATTTAATTGACTAGTTTGGCTGTCTGACAGTGGTCCAATTAAGAGAAAATTGACATTGTTTCCCCAGTGCATGTACTAGGCGTATCCATTGTGTACCTGGGTGGAAGAATATGTTTTGGGCTTCTGCATATCGTCCCACTTGCAAGCATAAATAATACATCAGGCATAAGAAATAGCAAGTCTGCTATGTGCATTATGATGAGGTAGCCTATGCTGTGAAAAAGCAATGACAAGGTTGAAACGTTTTCGACATAATACATAGCCCAGGCTAACTTAAGTTACAACTTGAGTACAGCTTAAGTTGAATGTTTGTGCATTACTGAGAGGAGAAAGTTGTCAAGCTTACAATATTCTACAAATCTGTTAGCGGTAAACTAATTTAAATATCTCACACTTTTCAGATAATGCTGTGTTTGTCCTTCCACCGCTTGATTGACTAAGACCAAAAAGTAAAATGAAGGTCTGTGCATATTATGAGATAATCAATATGCCCATGGTCGATTTACCCCCGCAATCAGTGATAATACTAATGTGAAACTTTTGGTCAGTGTCAAAGACCAACATGCAAGTGACGCGAGGATCAGGTAGAGATGACCGGGGGAGCTCCATGAACAGCATTGTATCTCTAGGGAAATTATTATCCACATTGACAAAAGAATTATTAGCCAAGTATAAAAGAACATTTTCTGATGTGTTACCAGAGCAAAACATAGTTTTACTACTAGATAGCATTCTGTCATCCAAGTGCTAATATTCTGTTCGTGGCAGATTCAAAAATATTCAGGGAAATGTGAGTAAATCACTCCATGTGGAAATTACACTTATGCATAATTTAACCATTTTTGCTAATTTACGTAAATGTCATTTAGTTGCACGGGACAATTATATAGTTCGTAAAAATGCCTGCGCAAATATGTATAGTTTTAAAAAATAAAACTATTTTGAGTCACAGGTCTTTCCACTAGTGGTAAGCAGGGATTTGGCCAATACCCAAAAAAACAAATAGGGAGTCTTCTGTTAGTTTTTCCTAAAAGAGAAACACGTTCCCTCATTCCAAAGCTTTACTTTTGTAAGTGCATAGAAATATAAACTTTTTTATACCAAACGCGGTGCAAAACAAGTAATTTTAACTTGCATTTTTCCAAGATGGACTTTAAACAGAAAAACATAATCGGTTTTTAGGAATACACACACAATAATTTCCTTTATTGATCTCTTCTAAGTCTCCCTTGTATAAGTCCTGTCTTACACCACGTTGAACCAGGTAGAACATGAGTGAAGCTCTTTTTTTTTGGCTCACAAAACCAAATGGGGGATCTTCTCATTTAGGGTATAGATTATGATTTGCGCTGCCTGCTGTTAGCTACACTGTCGATACTTCCCAAAGTAGGCCCACAATTCTGCGCCTTGTAAATTCAACAAAAGCAATATATTTGCATTATATTGTAACATCTGTTATTTACAGTGCTTAGAAACAGCAGCAGAGAGGAATTTAGTTATACATAATAAAACAAATCACTATTGTTATTTTACTATGATACATAGAAGCCTATATTTCATTCATAAAAACCTGTCCCTAATGTTCTTATTCCAGTTTAGTTGCAACATCATTGGTCACCTAAAAGAAGAAAATGTCATACCTGTTTAAATAAATATCTTACTACAGTTGAATTGTAAAGTTATCCTGCTGCCACATCCAGCAGGCAGTGTGGAAGGCAAGTCATGGAGAAGAGTTACAACTGCTACTTAACAAAGAAAACAAGATCTAGCTTTAATGTCCCCTGGACTATTTTTTTGATTTGGCTATTTACACTTTGGAAATATGAAAGCAAGTTTAACTCTCGGTGTTGGCTCAACGTCCTTTAATTCTGGGCAAACCTCCATGTGCATAAACATTGAATGTGACATCGTGTAATGTAAATGGAGCTTATGTAAAGCAATTCAATACCTTCATGTCTAGTTTGTGCTATATAAAACTGTAAAAAAGGAGTATAAACATGTCTTGCTGTGCTGAGAGACTTGTTTCTGACATGGGGTAAGGTTGAGTGTGATCTGTGCTCATAAAGGGACCTTAACTGCCTTCCGTATCATATACATTTCTCATCTAAACTACCCTTTCCGTATGATCTTAATGCTTGGGATTTCAGACGACATCACTGACCTCTGCTTGATTCGTCATTCCCTCCCCTGCCTCCTTCTTTTCTGGCTTGTTTGCCAGATTTAGCTTGTGTTATGAATAATGTAAGAGTTAAAATGCCCCCATAGTTTCCAAGTTGGAAGAACAGCTAAAGTACCATCACAGCCTCCTCCTCTTTGGGCTGAATAAAGCAAAGAACAGAGGCTGAAGGATATAGAAGTGAATTAATTAGTCAATCCTGACTGCCCCAGAATTGCACTGACTGGCTTCCTGAAAGAGTAATGCTGGTAGGAAAGTTAAGAACCAGACATGACCCACACCCAATGTATTATATGACAAAGGGTGAGTTGCAATGAATTTATAAAAAAAAGAATTTTAGAAACTATTCCTGGCCATCACTGATTTTGAGTAACCATTCTTGCATCCTGAGGCCTGCATTATCGGTAAAGAAGCTCTTTTTAAGGGAAACTTCATTGTCACTGTACACAGGGCCGGACTGGGAACCGAAACCGGCCAGGGCAAGCTGCTCGGCCGGCCCACTGGGGGGCTGAGGGGGTGCGGAAGAGCTGTTTGCAAAGGCCGGTTTCAGCCGATGTTGTTACCGGGGGCCAATACTGCAGGCCCCCGGCGGTAACAAAAAGGCCCCCCAGGCGCCCAAAACCAGCCCCCACCCTGGCAGCCAACCAAGGAAACGCCCGGTGCCGGCTACAGCCAGACCAGCCCTGTCTGTACAGATGTATGGTCTGGGTCCTGTTTAACTTCTAACTTATCACCTAGTATTGTGATTGTTGTAATGTTCTACTTTACTATGTGAAAGTGTGAATTAAAATCTATTTATTTAAGTATATATGTCCTTATGTAAGAGGTTAATATTTATATTTATAAGTGATATATTCAGCATACACTCGGGCCTGCTGCTACATCTGAGAGAGTGGTGGAAATGGAGCTGATCTGCAGGACCAAGAGAATGCCTGTCGTCCCTGATGAAGAGCGATGCTTTTTTGTTTGGAGAAGCCCTGGCCCTCTGCTATGCAAAGCTTGAATCAAGGTGGCTATAAGGCTCCATTTGCATCCCATGACAGTTGAAATGGAGGGGCTTGGAGCCAGTAGCACTCCAGTAGACTGATGGACATTGGCGGAGTGAGTGGAGTCAGAGTTTGGTGGAAGTGGGGGGCTCTATCTAACCAGTAAGAGGAATATTGGAGTGACACTCCAGATTGGCCTTAAAAGACAGAATTGGAGACGCCCAGACAATGATTGGCTCTGACTGCTTAGTGGGTGGTAGAATAGCAGACCTGCCCAGACGATTGGCTGACACAGTTGCCTAGTATGGCTGTGATATGGACATGAGATTGATGTGCCATTGACTGAATGAGCTACTGCAGCATTTTCCTGCTGCAACTGTCCTCTGATTGGTGGCTCCTGTAGTAAAGTGAAGTAGAGTGTTTTTATCTCCTGGGGTGAAGCGAATCCTTCTGATATCATGATGATGCATAATGCTGCCTTGGTTTACCTTGCGCCAGGCAGGCATTATGTAGATGGTGCATGGGCAGTCCCATGCATCCACCCATGTATTTTGACACAAACTGATATTTACAAAGACTTATAAACATGTGTTTATGCCAAAATGTCATAATGTGAAGAAATATCTTTATTTCTCTTCATTAATTCCTCTTTGCATGTGTGCTGCATTCGGCAGCACGGTAAACAACGTTTACCACGAAGTTTTTACAACGCGGTACCTTTACCACGCGGCCGTTACAACGCAAGTCGTTACCACGACTTGCGCTGGAGGGCGCTGTGGGATAAGGAATTTTATACATTTATATTCCAACACCTTCCCTAGTATCCACGGGGACTGGTGTTGGAATATAAAATTATAAAAACCCTAAATCCGCGCCCTCCAACGCAAGTCGTGGTAACGACTTGCGTTTTAGCGGCCGCGTGGTAAAGGTATGCGTTGTTACAACCCACGTTGTAACAACGTACATCCGGCAGCACACGTGCAAAGAGAAAATAGCCACAAAGTATAGTTTTTATGCTGGGAGGTAAATCTTCCTGCGCAAAAACTAACCTCACCACAATACATCACCCTTGCATCGTGAGGCAAGGTTGCCTGCATTGGCACTAGGCCACCTCAAATGTGCCAGCAATATTCAAGAGCAGAACTGTGCCATATCTTTGAAAATATGGTGCAGTTCTGCTCTCTCCCTTTCAGTCAGCACAGCCCAGCAACTTTATTTGCTGTGAAGCGTTACATAAAAAGTTAGAAAATATTCCCCTTAGTTTGTACAGATTCTTGTTAATGAACATCACCAGTCTCAAATATTTAAGTTGCAGAAATGCTTTCCCAGTACAGTCCTGAGTAGGTTTCCTCCTTTATTGGACCAAGTGGAAGCCTTTTTTCTGGTTGTAACAATATCGTCCAAATAAATCACTAATACTCCTGGTAAGTGTGTGGTAAAGTCACGTGAAAAAGAAATGTGTGGGTCCTCTACGGAGTAAATCACTGTACAGTCATAATATTTAACTGTTGTTTAGCCCAATAAATATGCTTCTAAGTCTAGAGTGTGGGGACTTTAACATCAAACCTCTCTCTAAAATGTTTCACTGATGTGCTTTAGCTAGGGTGGTTTGTGGTGATAGTTTACATTTACAAATACCTCCTATCACACAAAGCATGCACTGTATTGAAATCATAGTGATGCTGCCTGTAGACTCACATTTACTGAGAATAACTCATGGTAAAGTGTTTAGCGTTCTCTAATTTGAAGGTTGAAGAGCTAATACATCGGGCTTATTTTCACTTTGCTTGCTGGCTGTGGCAAGATACATAGAAGTCCAACTAATTGGAGGCCAATGCTGTTTGACATCTCTTTTGGCTGGGGGGAGGGGCATGGGGGCATGAGCCATGTTTCTTTCTGTTCCTTTTCTAATTTTTGTCATTGCATATTTTTGTTAACTACCACTGGTGTGCTGGCTCAGCAGGACACCGTTTGGCTCTAATTTAGATCGAGGCCCAGATTTACTAACATATTGCAAAGTGGGTGCACTTTTTTTTAGTACAGCCATGACATTGCCTGTTTATATTTCCAAAGCTTTGCAAGGGTTGATTTGCATTGCCTTATGTAGCTTGGCGCGAGGGTGCCTGCATTGACGCTAGGCTGCCTGAAGTGCAAAAACATAACAAGAGAGCAGAAGGGCACATCTTAGTAGATAGGGCGCACTTCTGCTCTCTCCCTTTCACTCAAAGCAGAGCAGCGAGTTCCCTTGCTGCTTTGTATTGTGCAAAAGGTTAGTCAATTTGGCCTCATGGGACTGCTTACAGGGCGGGATCAGCAGAGCTCATCCAATTATAAGAACAATATTCAGAGACTGACTCTCTCCCAGCGATAATATCCAGAGAAGCAGCCGCATATCAGACTGATCCTGGACTAGCTGAGCAGCCCTCTTCCCTCGCCTAGACAGCTTCAGTCAGGGAAGAGCAACAGTATCGGGAGTAGCATATTATTGCAGGCTTTAATAAAGTGTTACTTGATAAATTGTGCTGTTTCCTCCACTGAGCAGGCGTATACTTTTTGAATAGCTTACCTAAAGCACAGCATGATTCAGGAGAAGCGCTTAGACTTGGGACATCTGTCTACAGTGGTACAGTCCCAGTAGAACACGAAATGGCGGCTCCCGGGCCAAAGTTGAAAACCCTTCTGAACCTCAGCCACCGGCAGCAGCTGCAGACAGCAGTGTCATGCAGGACAACTAGAGCAGTCATGTAGCCACGAAGCAGTGAAGGGACTGCTAGCATGACAAATGTGCTTCATCTGCTGGTTAGTAGCATCATGGATGATGGAATATTAGAACATTGGAATGCTGGGAGCTCCATTGCTGACAATGGAGTGCTCCCTGCTTCTATGGTCCGGTAAAGGCCCGCAGAGCAACATTCCAATGTTCTACAAAGGCTTCTCGAAGTTCGAGGGGATTTATATCCCCTCGAGCTTCGAGAACCCTTTGTTAAATTTCTTAGAACATTTTGCCCTCTAGTGGCAGAATGTTCTAATAGCTTTATAGCCCTTCGTAGCAGGGCTATACGGCTATTAAAGTCCCGCTGTTTAGTTAAAGTCCCTCGCCTTCGGCTCGGGCCTTTAACGATTCAGTGGGCCTTTAATAGCCGGTATAGCCCGCTACGGCGGGCTATAAGGCTATAGTAATGGTACATTATGCGAAGGACAATACCGGCAAAGTAATGTTGCTATACCTGAAAGGTTTTCACATTTTCAAATTTTTCACATTTTCTTTCTCCTAGCTGCCCTTGAAACAAATATTTTTTTGTCAGACATCTCTTCAAACTTTAATGGCTAGAAAGGTAGTAGATACAGAGGGGCCAAGGCTTAATACATTACAATAAGTCAGATTTTTTTAAAAACAGAGACAATCTGCAAAAGTCAATGTTTTTCTTCTTTAAAATATAGACACAGAATAGAAACTTCTGAAGGGATATATTTTTTTGTTTCAGTACTATCTAAACTGTCCCTGAACAATGCAAACCAATGCCGTACTGGAACCTAAAAAAGCACAGCTTTTCAAAGTTAAGGCCTGATGCATATCTCTGAAAAACATGAAGTGGGGGAGAGTCAAAAAGGGCAGTTATTTAACGACCAAGGCTACTTAGGCCCCTATAATAGCAAAACAAACAAAAGAAACCTGGTCAAGATCACTGTGAGTATGCCATGTTGAGTCTGAGACCATGAGTCCATTAATGACACTGTAGTGATAACACTGGGCTACAGAAAATTCCCATCAGCCCACCCATCTGGTGGAATTTCGTCACGTGGGAGATGTATCATAAATCCAATTCTTGAAGCACCTAGAATTGATGCAAAGAAGGATTTTGAAGATTTTTAGACCACAGTGATTCACTCGTGATGCCAATGGAGTGCAGTGCGCGTGAGAAAGTGAAAGTGCAAGATAAAATTGACTCAAAGGACCAAAAATCAGTTTATTTAGTATGGTTCTATGGTCAAAACTAAAAACAATGCCTCAATAGTTTTAAATAATAACTATACCAAGGCATGGTGTATTTTGGTCGACATGTTTCAGCTAGATGGACAACTGGTCCTAGCTTTCTTCAGGACCCGGTGAAATACTGCGACTGCAAGTTAACACAAATAAAAATGTAATTCTAGTGCTGAATTTGTACAACAATAATGGATAAATCCTACCAGTTGTTCTGAGCCCAGATGTGTACTGGTGGTAATCCAATCTTAACGTCTATCCCAGCATTATGTGGGATAATGCCTCACCTCACCCGGTCACCCACTCGGGAATAGGGAGGTCTCCACTCCCTCTCGGATGCTAACATAGAGGTACCGACGGACAGAGCGGGGCCTCCCTATTCCCGAGTGGGTGACCGGGTGAGGTGAGGCATTATCCCACATAATGCTGGGATAGACGTTAAGATTGGATTACCACCAGTACACATCTGGGCTCAGAACAACTGGTAGGATTTATCCATTATTGTTGTACAAATTCAGCACTAGAATTACATTTTTATTTGTGTTAACTTGCAGTCGCAGTATTTCACCGGGTCCTGAAGAAAGCTAGGACCAGTTGTCCATCTAGCTGAAACATGTCGACCAAAATACACCATGCCTTGGTATAGTTATTATTTAAAACTATTGAGGCATTGTTTTTAGTTTTGACCATAGCACCATACTAAATAAACTGATTTTTGGTCCTTTGAGTCAATTTTATCTTGCACTTTCACTTTCTCACGCGCACTGCACTCCATTGGCATCACGAGTGAATCACTGTGGTCTAAAAATCTTCAAAATCCTTCTTTGCATCAATTCTAGGTGCTTCAAGAATTGGATTTATGATACATCACCCACGTGACGAAATTCCACCAGATGGGTGGGCTGATGGGAATTTTCTGTAGCCCAGTGTTATCACTACAGTGTCATTAATGGACTCATGGTCTCAGACTCAACATGGCATACTCACAGTGATCTTGACCAGGTTTCTTTTGTTTGTTTTGCTGATGCATATCTCTCCATCTTTTAAGCCTCAAAGGCAGGTGAGATTCAGGGATTTTGTAAGTGATCCTATTTAAATTGATGGAAATGAACTTTTTTGGGATGGTGAGGAAGGTTTTAAAAAATGAAGAGAAAAGGCATAACCATCTAATCTGAAAAATTACGCTAAATACGGTTAACTCAAAAAACTTGGAATTAGGCAGATTGATGCTTGAGTAATAAAAATGTTACCAAGGCATAATGTTTTCTTGCTGTTGTCTGTTCATATTGTATCTATGTTATCACTCCCTGTGTTTGTTCAGTGCTGTGACTCAATTTCATTCAAACCTCAGAAGTAGATTGTCCAGGCATGTAGGGACATGCAAAACACAGGTTTCTGTGTAATCAATAAATGTGATCATTTAGGTAACTAAGGGCCAGATGTAGGAAGCCAAATAGCGACCGCAATGCCGAAATTCGCAGAATTTCAGCCTTTGCAATCGCAATTTGGCTTTGAGCAATGTAGGTAAGATTAAACCTACTCGCAAAATAAAAAAACGCAAAAATTGCGATTCCTTAAATGCAATGTAAGTAGCACAAAAGAGAGTGCACTTTAGCCTTAAGGAATCGCTAATTACCACCAACTTCAAGTTGGTGGTAATTAGCGATTTCCTTTAAAAAAGCACTATTTTGCTTTTTTAAAAGTGCCATGTGGCACACATTCATGCCCTTAGGGCATGTATGTGCGCCACATGTGCACACATGCACATTTCAGGGGTGCAACAGGGTGTTCTTTTGGAACCCTTGCACTCTTGAAATTGCGCCCGGAATTTGCCAGTGCCTCTTGGTTACTCGCAAATCCTATTAATTCCTATAGGCCTCTTGGCCCATAGGAATGAATGGGATGGTATTCCTTGATTGCGAATCTCCATTTGCGATTCGCATTCAAGGAACATTAAGGAATCGCAAATATTTTTGCGATACCTACCTACATTCAATTTTGCGAGTCCTTAATAGCGATTCGGTAAAAATCGCTATTAAGGACTCACAAAATTGAATTTACCTACATCTGGCCCTAAGTTTGGAAGGAGAAGTATTTTGAAATAAATAAGTAAAACTAATTTTCTGTTGAAATAATATGTGTCATTCTGGGAAAACATAACTGAGTACAAAATGAGTGGAACAGAGGGAAACACAGACCAACAATTTAGACTCTAGTATTTCACATCAAAAAAGAAAAGATAATTCCAGAGCAGGAGGAGAGCATTTCGTGCATTTCTATTAAAATCACAAACACATGAAAACAATTGTTTTTATGAATGAAATATGCTACAATGAATGTTTAGAATGTTTTTCAGACCATGCTATGACGCACACACAGGGATTCGTGCAGATGTGTGATGAAGAAAAGTTCTATCCTTTAAAGACTGCTGCATGTTCCTTGGTGTTCTCCATGTTGAAGCAATTCCCCTTCCAGAGAAGAAAAAGCTAATTTTATGTTTTTCGTGGAGATTTACATTTTTCATGGTTGCAGACATGCCATTACACATTTGCTGTGAAATCTGTGAGTGCTATGAAAACATCCAGTTTTGTGCACAGTGTTTGTCTTGGCATGAAATTGATACTTGAACATCTCAGAAGAGTTGTTATCCGGTGGTTCCTGCACTACAAGGTAAAAAACCTAAGTGCAGAACCCCAAAGTTTTTCTTAGGAACCCGCAGCAGGCTTCGTGAATGCTGCGCTCGTTAAATACCTAGGCCTAGTGTCGAATCCACCTCATGCCTCTTTCTTTCAGCATCCTACACTTCCTGTCACCACTGTTCGCTTCTTGTCTCTTTATCTCACTCATGCACAGTGGCGGCCAATAATTTTACCAGGAAGGAGGGCCGTACATGCACACATACACACTCACTTACATTCATGCATTCACGCACACACACACACACACACACTCATTCACAACACTCACTCACAAATACACATACATTCATACATGCACGCACCAAACATAAAAACACATACAATGTAGCTTCTACGTAGAAGGAAGGCTCAAAGGTCCCAGGACGGTTGGGACCTTAGGTAAGCCATTGAGGGAAAGCAGCAGTCCTCCACTTATCTCAGAGTTTGATGGCTAACTCTCCTACCCTGGATGGCTACCCTGCCATAGTCCAGCAAGCCAGATCACTTGCTCTCACCCTTGACAATCATCTCAGTCATCAAAGCCACATCACAACCATGGCAAAAAGCACACAACACCAACTTAAACAGCTTTGGGGCATCAGATAACTTATCCTGGAACAAGACCTCAAAATAGTGATGCAGTTTCTCTTTCTCTCCAGACTGGATTAGGGAATTTCTCTTCTCTAAGGCATTGCCAAGATCTCCATGGTCCACTGAGAGCAACACGACATGCAGCAGCGCACTTCGTTTTAGGTCTCAAGAAATTTAACCACATTTCTCCTGTGCCTGATAACCCTCCAATGGCTTGCCCCTGAAGTGTGGCCCAATTCAAAACCTCCTGCATTATCCACAGGGTGCTGCACTCCTCTTCACATTCCTAGATAAACAAAAAACTGAAAATCTTTTGAGTAAATAGGGTTTCCAGAAATGCCCAATCCCTGCTCCCGGAACCCCCCACCTTCAGTCAAAAACGATACATGCACCAGTCATTCTCGGGTAGTGCCACAAGCATCTAAAACTCTCTGCATACCCACTTGCCCAGTCACTTTCAAAAATGACCTTAATATCCTCCTATTTGTCAGACGCCTTGGTTAATCACCCTCAGCCATACTTTAGTACTGCCGCCCCCAGCATCTAAATTTCCTTCATTATGTGGCCCCACCATCTAAATCGATGCTTTAACTGTTTTCGACCATTGACCAACTGCTGTAAATGCCTCATGTAGTAATCTCCTGCACACATCTTGCGAGTTGAATTACTGTAACTGGTACCTGTTGTAACCCATGTATCCTGCCACTGTTGTAAAGCACTCTGATGTCTTCAGGCCATGTCCATGCTATATAAAATTGCAAAAATAAAAATAAATAAATAAAGTGAGACTGCTGAACCCACACCACTCTGTGATGAGGTGTCACTGATTGACACTTGACTTTGGGCACTTCAGGTCTTAAACTTGAATCGCCCATGTCCGAGGCAATCAGTGACCTTTCCCTTATCATGGGGGTGAGGGCCTGGAGTCACTTTGCCATGCTGAGGACGTAATGCCCAGAGAGCTGTGAAATTCTCAGCCTGGCAAAGTTACGCTAGGCAACCAGGAGCCTGCGCATTTAGCACATGTCTAGCACTTGGCTGCCTGACCGGAACAAAAAGAGTGTCTGTCAGGCTGACCTTTGTTCAGCCTGACAATCTATTTGCCGGGAAAAAAGGTTGGGGATTGGTCCACCAGCCCATATGGACGGACTGCGGCTGCTCTTGCGGGTTATTTTACATTCAACATTTCTCCCTATGTCGTAGTTTTCCTATCTTTTTTTTTCTTCTTCTTTTACCCTATTCTACGTCACTCTTTCTCCTGCTCTGCGTCAAAGCCTGATGATGGAAAATAAGTCCTGCTACCCAAGAAAGAGTGCTGGTGCCAATTACGTTCAACTGCCTGCAGAAATTTAGCACTCGTTCCCAGGTTCATCTAATGAGATGATGAAATTCCTGTAAAAAGCGGCGCACTGCAAGGGTTGCATAGGTTTGAAGAGGAATACAATGGTCTGAGTACAATAATATTGGCAAGTGGGACCATCTCACCATCTGGGTAATGGATTTTCGATACTGTACATCAATTAAAGGTCAGCCTCATTCCAGCGCACCACACATCATGTGTTCACTGGACTGACATATACAAGTTTTTGCGTCATCCTCATACACTTTAAAATGTAATTTACCCTCTGTTACAAAAAATTTACTTTGGCACTATGCAGTTGAATATGTGCTCATGCAGCACACCATCGCGGAGCGGCATCTTTACCCATCGCCTTTTGCAGGTATCCTGTAGTTTGGGGCTTTCATAGCCATAATAGTGAGTACAGTACCATACCACCCACAACCCTGTATGGGTCCTCAGGACCTTCTCAAGTGTGTGTGAGGTTTGAAATCTGCATAACCCAATACCATGACCCTGGTAAAAATAGACAGGTTCTGCATGGGTGCCTTGGACACATTTATGAAAAGAGGTAACTGTGACTGTGCTTCAATATTCTGTCTTTGACACAAACTGAGGGCCTAATGTATATCATTCTCGGGTTGCAATGCAGTTGTTGTGCAGAAACATGTTTGGTTTGCGATCCGAAAAAGTATGCAATGCGGCAGATGTACAAATCTGTCACAGCATAACAATGACCCATTGATAAGATGGTGGTGACATCAAATACCACAAGTCCAAATCCTGAGTGGTTTATATATTCAGAAGCCCTAGACTGCAATATAAGACCATATTACATGATTCATGTTATGTATTTTTTATATTACATATTGGTTTTGGATGTTTTCTTCAAAGTGCAGTTAACGATACTCCTTTTATGGAATTAGAATGTTTAGGTTTTGTTTACTTTTCATTAATAAACTGTTGATAAAACAATGGACAATGGTGAAGTCCAGATAATTTAAGCAATTTTGCATCTACACTGTTTACTGAATAATCATGGACTTACTTCATTTTCCATTTAATTTCATAATGTGCAGATTGCGAAAACATTGTTGGTTCTAGCTTAAATGGATGAAAATAATACAACTAGAGGATGTGTGCATATTTTTTATGTTTTGCTGCATAATTTCAATAATGTTGAGGCATAAATTGGTCCTCATTGTCACATTTACCTAGTAACCTTGACAATGGCAAATCCCTGTAAAGTGGTTAGGGGCTGTTACTATGATGATAAAATCCACATTTTATAGGGAACTGGAACTGTTTCCATATTTCACATTGACTGTAAAATATGGGGTTGTATCCGTCTGTGTTTAGTCCACACATCTTCACAAAACAGTCACATAAAGATGTCACAACCACTTAGCAGCAGAAGTGAAGAGGGGGCCATCTGCAGAAGTCATCCATCATAATTTCCTCTTGAAGAATAAGATGAAGAAATTGTGGAGGATCCAGCAACTTCCAGAGAAGCAGAACACCCAGACTGGCCCTGAGGGTAACCCCTACAATGCACCACCAAAGGCCACATTCAGCTGGTATTTGGCTATCTGATAAAGGTTAGTATCAGGGTCTGGCAGTAGGCTAAGCCCTGTGCCTAACCCCTGCTGTGCACAGTCGAAGGAAATTGTGTGTCATAAAAAAATCCTGTAATACTATGAAAAAGCCCACAAGTAGAATCTGAGATTTGGTTGTAGCTCAAATATGCCAAACCACTGAAAAGTGTCCCTCAATGGTTCGTAGCACAAACCATAACTCATGCCAACCCCTCGTGCTGCATATGACATCACATATGATATCACTGATAACATCACAAGTAATATCATTGCAAACATCACTTATGACATCACCTCCGCGCCTAGAAAATATGGAACAGAAACACAAAGAGATAGACACAGATAGAGGAATATCATGACAGAGGACAAATAAACAAGAGAACAATCATAAAAAACAAAATGTCAGAGAAACTAACTGACAAAAAATGTTTATGCCCAAAATAGGGTAGAAAAGAGACGGTTGTATGACGTTACAACGCATACTTTTACAACGCATACCTTTACAACGCATTTTTTCACAACGCAACATCCATTACAACGCATTCCATTACAACGCATGCCATTACAACGAATTTTTTAAAACTACCTTTACAATGCATTCCATAACAACGCATACCAACTTTACAACGCATACCATTACAACGCATAACATTACATTGCATGTATGGTAAGTATTGGATAGTGTAGGGGTAAACATTACTATTGTAACTCCAGGGGGTGCAACAGTAGGGTAAGTGTTGGATAGTGTAGGGGTAAAAATGAATATTCTAACTCCAGGGGGTGCAACAGTAGGACAAGTGTTGGATGGTAATGGTATGCGTTGTAATGGTATGCGTTGTAATGACTGCGTTGTAATGACATGCGTTGTAATGGTATGCGTTGTAGTGTCATGCGTTGTAATGGTTGCGTTGTAATTGCATGCAATGTAATGGATGTTGCCTTGTAACAGTTTCGTTGTAATGGTAGTGCGTTGTAAAAGTGGCGTTGTAAAGGTTGTTTCCCTAAAGAGACATGAAGTGAGACACACACACCCAGGCATAAAAATGTCAGTGGAGGTAAAGCATTAGAAAAATAGTATGAGGCTGATGGTAAATAAGACAAAACACTTAAAGCTTACAAACTGCAAAAGGCTGCCAAAAAATTGCAAATACAATGATAGAGAGAATGAAACAGAAACAGAGTAAAAGTCTGACAGTCAAAAGAAGATAGAGAAAATATATAGAAATAGAAAATTAAGAAACTAATAAAGAGAGAGTCGAACAGTTGAGTAGGACTAGGGATATACAGTTAGACAAATATAAACACATACCAACTAATGCAAGAAAGAAAGAAAGTGAAAGAGAACAATTTAGAGACAAATGGCACAAAAACAGTTACATAAGCATCATACTGACACAAGACATCAGAAAACAAATTCTCATTAAAAAGAGGTAAGAAAAACCTAAGATAATGGAAATGCAAAATCAAGCTGGCCCACAGAAAAAAACACAAACAAATTAAAAACAGAGATGAAAACGAAAAACAATGTAACCACCAGCACCATTAGGACAAACTGGCAGAAAAAAGAGAGCTAGCCCATACTCAAAGGTAACCTAGCCTTAAACCAAAACAAACTCCCATTAAATAAATAAAAGAGTAGATAAAAAAAAAAAAAAAAAGTTAAGAAAAGAATCACAAAGTCTTAGGGGTCAATTACGGTGTTGTTCAGAAGGGCTCCAATCCGGAACCCTTGTTTCCGACCGAATCGTACACACTTCCCAAAGACCGATTCCGATGCCTGGAAACTCTTAGGGCTGTCCGAATCGATTCTGAAAGGTATTCGGACAGGTTGCGTCTTTCAGAGCCCAATCGTACAGCTCTATGGAATCAGTTTCCGAACGAGTGAGTAAGATGACCGAGTCGGACAGCGATTTCGATTCGGTTTCTCGGGAACAAATCAGCTGCCGGAATCTGTCTTTGGGGGACAATAGCAGGACCCCCTTCAACTGGGGCCTTCCGAATGGGGCCCGTGGGGGTACCCCGGCACCCCCATTTCCAACCATGGGAGCCCGGGGTGCAAGGTTTTCCACAGCCACCCCTTTCTTCAATGGGAGCCTCTATTCTCATCCGGAACACAGGCTCCCATTGAAGTCAATGGGAGTCTGGCTGAATCGCATCTGGAAGAATCTGGACACATCCAAATCGCTTGGTCAGACTCCCCCGATCCGGGTCATCCGCAAAGCATTCGGGAACCGATTTGGTAGGAATGCTTTCAGAACGACATCGGAATCGACCCCAAAAAGAAATCCAGCATGCAGTGATTGCATCAGTGATATCAGTGAAGATGTGATAAGTGATGTAAATGATGTCACTTGTGATGACATCAATGGCATCATGCATGATGTCATATGCGGAGGCGTGAGTTATTGTTTTGCGCTGCAAATCATAACTGGCAATTTTCAATGGTTTGACGCTTTTGAGCCAGACCATAACTTTGATTCTGACTTTTCGTTTTCAGTGAATTTCAAGGATTTTATTATGACCAATATTATATAATAATAATAATAATAATAATAATAATAATAATGATGATAATAATAAAGTAATTTGTAGAGCGCCTACTTACTCATAACAAAGTGTCCTAATGCTGATGTATAGCTCCTGAATACAGGTACGCACAACAAACCAAAAGCAGCCCAATTCAAATTGATCTAAATAACTAGATTTTTTTCAAGTCTAAGAAAGAGGGGAAGGGAATTCCACATTTTGGCTGCTAAATAGCTGAAGGAGCATCCCCAAAGCGCACACTTTTTACAGCAGGAATGTAAGCCAGAAAAGCTCTTGCTGTCCTTAAATTCCTTCTAGGAGAATAGGATTTAACAAATGAATGCAGTTAATGAGGGTCTTTATTGTTAAAAATGATATAACAAGAACACATAGCTTTAAAAGAGAGCCCATCCATCAAAGGCATCCAGTGCAGTTAGTGCAGTTTAGCAAGTGCAGGGCCTATAGGCGAACGCCTCGTGAAATTAAGAAGTAAGCAAGCAGCCATCTGTACATGCTGAAGTCTCGCCAGTCAGGACTGTGAGACTCCCAAATACAGGACATTACAGTAATCCTGCCAGGATGTGACAAGGGCCTGGACTACTGTCTTTCTAGCGGTCTTAGGGAGAAGGCAGATGATCTTTTTTTAAAGTTTTTAAGATCCCAAAACTCTTTCCCGCTAGATTTGTGATCTGGGTTTCAAATGGAAACTATGCATCGAGCCAGATGCCAAGATTCTTGACTTTTGTTTTTGGGACCAATAACAGCCCTTATGTGTTAGACCACCAGGCAGAGGACCAAATCAAAGGCTTCTTTCTTAGGATAAGGACTTCAGTTTTCTCAGCATTCAGCTTAAGGCAACCAAGGTCCATCCACTCAGCCACCTCTGACAAACAGTATCACTGCGGCAAAACGGTTATGGTTTAAACTTTGCCTGTTTGTCCCAAGTGTCTGAATTATGCTTACTCTTCAGGTCAACCAAAAAAAAAATATATCAATACATACAACTACACAAGTTGAGGAGCACAACGTTTATAAAGTCTAGAGAACATTTTTTTGAACTCTCAAAATGTACATATTATTCATAACATGACATATGACAACAAAACTACTACTTTAAATACAGTAAACAAATTTCTTCACATTCAGAATTTTTTTCCAATGTCTTTATTCACAAGATCTTCAAATATTTGGATAAAACAGGTTGACATGTCCAAAACAAACAGCCTAAGTGTTTTGTCCCTATTCACATGGAACTCCTTCAGGGCTGTCAAACATAAAAAAACATACATAGGGACATACCATTAGAAAAAGAACCGAACAAACTACACTTAACATAGACACAAATTCATACTGGATAAAATTGTTATTTCATACAGAGATTTTGGACCATTAGTTGATTTGTGATCATTCTTCCAGTTCATAACTCAGAAGGCAAGAGTGAATTCTGTACACACAATATGAATTTTTTTTTTCATAAATACAAATATCAAGAACCCAGCTAAGGTAAAGTTGCTGGACAGGGTAAGAGAGGAAAAAGCAGCTTCACTTCTTGAAATTGTAACCTCCATAAATGTGCAAAAGATAGATCAAAGCTCCCTTTGCAATTATCTAACCTAACAATTGCATATATTTGGGGGGTGGCTATCAATACATCGGAATCGGAACTTTCGGTCAACCATGTCTCAGATAGAATGATTGCATCTGGTAGGTGATCGGTCAGAAAGTCAAACATCTCTAAGTTGTGTTTGACTAGCGAGCGACAATTAAGATAATAAAAGCGTGACACATGAGGGGATTGCAGAGTCTCACTCCCTTTAGAGGTAGATGCAAATAAAGTCAGGGGTGTAAACCCACACTTACACAAAGGGGATTCACTTGGGTTAGGCCCAATGTATAACAGCAGTTGTTCAAAATGGTCGGGGTCAATCTCAAAGGTTCCATACAAGTAGACCATATTGGGGCAGAATCCAAACGAAGAGGGGACCTGGCCCCTGGTGCTGTCCAGGTGCGGATGGGCGCAGATGGGCTTGCCTTATGCATATCAGCGGCGTGCCAGTGGTGCGTCCCTGCATCAGCCCTGTTTTTATGGTGGGTTGGGCACATAGCAAGATCAGCATAGACATGCTGACCTGCTTTGCACGTGATCCACCCACAATGGCTCATCTAACTCATCAGTGAAATATATTTTGGGTCCCAACAAATTTGGTCATAGAACACAAATGATCAACAATATTTACATTTTCTCTTTAGAGAATAGCAAATGGGCAACCTTAAAAGATAGTTTCAATGAGAAACTGTATCCACTGCCAAATTGTTTTTTATTTGGAGTAAATCAGTTCAGAAACACTGTGCTTTAACTTCAGGGATTCTTTAACGTACTTCATCATTTCCAACTGATTACAGATGTCTACAGCAAACATACTTTTTGTATGCTTTTCCAACTTCATTAGAAAGCAAAGTTACAAAAATGTTTCAAGATGTATCTGAAATTCAGAGGATTTTCATACAACACAGACACTCAGTCCAACATATCCATTTCAAATCTAGGCAAGTGAGTCTCTGGCAAACATGTTTTTTTCTATCAAATTCCATTATTAATCAGGATAAAACATTTCAAACATGTTTCCCTCTTCTTAAAATATTTCATTTTAATCATATTTATTGGGGCATGGCCAAAATAAAACAATACCCTAGGAAAGATAACCATTTTAGTGTAGCTTAGTTTACAAATATCTAATACAATGTTAAGAGCCTGTGATTCTAGGGGCCCGATTGCGAGTCTGGTAGTCCATGGACAGCGAGACTCGAGGGGGTGTGGCGGTACCCGACCGCCCTATTATGAGTCAGGCGATGGGGCCGCCATGGCCTGCAGCAGCTATCAGGGTACCTCTGTTCCCAGGCAGTGTTGTGGCAATCAGGAGGCCGCAATATGCTTTGCGAGAACGCCACAGACCCGCATATTACGAGTTTCCTCTCCGCTGGCAGTGTCATGAAGGTTCCTCCTCCATGAACACCATGGTGGAGAGGAAACAAAGGGGACCCTAAGAGGCCCCCTGTACATCATGTGCATGGGGATGCACACAGAGAGGGCACATGCATGCACAACAGTTCCTGCATGGCATGGACTTCTCAGGCCACGCCGTGCAGGAACTGCTTTTGGCATTCCCATTGCATTGTCCATTTCCTGAGGCACCGCCATGGGAACGCCACAAACCAGCCCGCTAGACAGAATTCTTAAATAATGATCTCAACATTATTTTGACATAAACCAGGACTAAGGTGCATGTTTATAAAACAAATCATGCAGCACAGCAAGTCACCTTGCTGTGCTGCCCTGCGTGATAGGGAAAGGGCAGGAATGTGCTATATTCAACATTATACTGCACATTCTTGTATTTTTCCTGCGCTGGCGCACAATGTGCGGTCTGGCGTCAATGCAGGCTCCCTTGAATTATGGTGCAAGGGTTTCTGCATTGTAAACAGGATTGTTTTTGTGCAGGAAGAAACACCTTCCTGCTACAAAACAACCCCTTAGGCAATTTCTGACTTCTATGTGGACTGCAGAATACCGCACACATAGAAAGAGGAAGAAACGAGGAGAAATAAACATATTTCTGCTTGTTACACCTCCGCTGAGGATGCATAGCATTTTGACGCATTTCCAGTTCTACCAGTAATGGTGAATCTGGGAATGCGCCAAAACCCATCGGTGGATGTGCGGGAACATCCACACTTCACCCATGGAACGCCTCCCTGATGCAGAGGATTTGTGCTGCGTTTTGTTACTCCACATTTATAGGCCACTCAAGGCCACGCAAGGTGGCCTTGTGTTGCTTGATAAATCGTACTTAGTAATTGCGTAGCCCCTGTGCCCCGTTGCATGTTGCAACGGCGGCACAACTGCTTGATAAATATGCCCCATGGGGGCAGATTTACTATTTTTTCACATAGTGCACTGTAGCAGCCGCAAATGCTCGCTGTACTATGTGAAAAGGAGAGAGGAGGAGAGCGCCCTATTTACTAAAATGAGGCACTCTCCTTCCCTCTCACTAGCACCAGCGCTAAAATCAGCTACCATGCGCCACAGTGACACCTTTGCGCCATGGTGCAAGGGTGTCTCCTTGAGTCTAGCATAGGTTTTTTACTGGAAGGAACCCTTCCAGTACAAAATAATATGCACAGACTTACCTTAACCATTTTCCCACGTTGTATGTGTGCTGTAAAGTAAAGCACACATGGAAAGTCGGAAAAGGAAGGAGAAATAAAAGCATTTTTCCTTCCTTGCGCCTACTAGAAAAGGATGCAGCTTTCTCATGCTAAACCCAATCGCCTTTATTTAGTAAATTGGGTTTAGCATGAGAAGTCTTGGGTGGTTGCATGGAAACGTCCTTGCACCACCCTTGGTGCAACCCCCACAAAGTAATGCAAAGCTTATCTCTTCCTGCATTTGCCAACTATATGTTCAGGGGAGAGATCAATAAAGACTGCAGGTAAAGGGCATCATTGGCAGCTGCCATGCTAGATTTCAGGAAAAACAGAACAAAGTGGCTGGACAGGATTATTCGCAAAACAATTCCCCAGACACACAGTCAATCTGTACCATGTGACCACTGGATTAATATTCCAAACGAATTTATTTGTCAACAAATTCACATTATACCACAGGCTTTTGTAGACAGGCAGGCTTGTTTTCGATCTCAAATCCCGCCTGTCACTTGGTTTTTTAATTCCTAGGACTGGTGCCCGTTTTTTGTTTATGGACTAATTTTTGCACTGTATATAATTGCAATTCATTTGGACTACTATATATGTTATTGGTTTTTTTTGGTGTGTTAAACCACTTTTGTTTGATTCATTGTTGCAAATTTGTAAATGTGTACATTTGTAGATACTGTATATATGAACCTTTTGATCTGACAGTGGTTTTGTTTGTGTCTGTTTTTCAAAAAATTTGTTGACAAATGTATAAAAAAGAAAAAGAAATTCGTTTGGAATATTAATCCAGTGGTCACATGGTACAGATTGACTGTGTGTCTGGGGAATTGTTTTGCGAATAATCCTGTCCAGCCACTTTGTTCTGTTTTTCCTATTGTTGAGATCCCGGTTGGTCAGATGTAGGATCCGATACCTTTACTGTTTCACAGTATGCTAGATTTCAATCAGTTGACATGATTCTTGATTGACGCACAGTTTTACTTTTGTCTTTTTAGATATGACTTCACAGTGGGACTGTATGCAAGGCGTCTTACTTCTGATTCTTTACAAAATATTCATAGACTTCATCTCCATCCAGAGGGGAGTTAATCTCTCTCCTCAGCATTTTAGCTATGTTTTATACCTTTCTGCCTTCCAGGAAGTGCACTCAGTCATCATGCTGTTTGTCACATTCATGTCTTTATTTACTATATGCATTCTTCTATACAGAAAGAAAACATGTTTATACTTTTTTCACAGCATTGGCAAAGCCAGTAGGACAGGCTTTAATGTGAAAAACAGCATATATTCATGCCATGCATGTAAAACGCATATATCCATTGACATATTACAGCCAGACCTATTGGCTTTGCTGAAGTTTGTTTATTTAAGGGCTTAGCTGGGTCTGAAACATTTTCTTTCAGTTCCTTTAGAGCATGGTGGAGCCCACATCTGATCAAATTTACTTCAAGAAAACCCCTTCTTTACATTTAAACTTATAGCCCTTCAAATTGCCTGTGAATGCTGTTCGAACATAAGCAATGAACAACTCTGAATTCTTTTTTTAGAAAAGTCTCTTCTGAATATCCCAATATTTTTTGTAAACCATGCTTGGGAACGATCTGTTCGCCCAGTTTTGCCAGGATTTTACAGACTATGGGGCATATTATCAAGGAATTTATCTCCGCTTTTTTGGCTTTAAAAGCCAAGAAAGCGGAGATAAAATGATCTCCCTATCAGCAACAGGGTGCTAACACGCAAATTCGCATGTTAGCACCCTTTTTCTCTACGCTTCCCCTTGCATCTCTAATGAGATGCAAAGGGGGCGTTCCAGAGAAAAATAATAGGAGAAATGTTGTTAAGCGACAGTTCTCCTATTATCAAGGATTTCGCTAACCCTGTTAGTGATAAAAAAAAGCAGCGCTAACCACGGTTAGCGCTGCTTTTTTTACACCTGGTATTTTCCTAACGTAGCCATGATTTCCTATGGAAGGTGGATATCATGGCTAAGTTTCAGAGCACCTATCATCAAGCTAGCGCCAAACTTCTAGAGATTATCGTTGGTTTTCCAGCGATAATCTCTTATTTGGCAGTTAGCGCGAGGATTTTTATCACTTCTGAGATAAACCTTGCTAATAGCAAGTTATCTCTGCGATAATTTTCGGCGATGCTTAGCGTTAAAAAATGTGTTGCTAAGCCTCGTTAGCGATAAATATCGCTAATCGTTGGTAATATGCCCTTATGCCCTTTAGTTGTACCTCCCTTAAAATCTACATGACTGATTCACCAAACTATTGACTTGATAGTAACACATTTATCTTTGAATGGCGCTCTTGATACAGGCCATAGCAAGACTTTCCTAAGGACTGGACTTAAGAGATATTAGAGATTCTTTCCACCTCATTCAGTGAGTGACAGAATCACCTGTTGACAGATTTTTACAACTAGGATGACGCTTCCACTTACTTTCATTACCTCGTTTTGTTCACCACGTTTCTCCTATTTTACTTCTTCCTTTTGTTTTGATTCAGATCATGATAAACCTTTCCTGCATTAAGGCAACCCGGTTACCTGTTTGAACTGGCTGTGGACACTAAGGTGGGGAGCTGCATTGAGATCTCACCCTTCAAGGTTAGAATACTGTAGTTGTTTTTTTTCTGTTCTTTCCTAAATCTATGTAAAGCATTGAGAAAGCCCTTAGCAAAACCTACCCAGTGGTGAAAAGCTTGTTGATTGAGCCTTTTAGAAAGATTATAATCTGTGAAATCGAAGACTACGTCGTCATTTATGGAATTATTTACCCTAAAATAAAAGAAAATTGAAAACACTACGGGTGACAGACTTTTCCACTCTGCCTTTAAATCTGGAAATACAACAAATGTATTCAAAAAAATTATTTAGAGTTGTAGGTTTGGTATACAAGCTACACCAGTGGAGCTGAATAGGTACACCTTGTATTAAAATTAGGATGTTAAAAGAACACATACATTATTGACTCTGCACTAACTCCACTAGGACATTAATGCACAGAGGCTACCACATATGATTTGCGTCATTTTTGTTTAATTTTTAACAATCATGGCACCATCAAAGCTTTCCAGGAGTACTGCTGGTAATCTGCAACTGGTACACTGTGCCATTAGCACTCATATTCATAATCAATTGGGATAGGGTATCGACAAATGGCAACCTATACTAAATTTGTACTTGCTAGCTTTTTTTTAATCTTCTCAATGATGCCCTGTCACCAGCACATTAAAGGATCTTTGCCCCATCAACAACTTGTAACTGTGGCCTTTCGGAGGAGTAAATCGGGAAAATAACATATGAAAGTCTGGGGAACCCTGCAAGCTTGTGAGACACAGCGGATCCTCCAAAGCCTTTGCAGGTAGCCCCACCATTGACCGCCGAAAAACCTGGCCCGATAAGCATGTTTGCTCACCTAAGTCTTATGCTAAATTGGCAGAAATTTCCAAGCATTAAATCCCAATCATGAAAGCACAATCCAACCATTTCATGAAATTAATTTTGTCTTTGTAAATGCAGTTGTTTTTTTTTTACAGAGTTTTATAAAGCGCAAGCTTGACCCGAATCAAGTATCAGAGTGCTTTACATAGCATCAATTGCATTACATGAGGACACATTCATTTTTGTTAGGCACCGGGAAATTAAGTGATTTGCCCAGAATCACAGGATGTTCAGCATCATTGCCGAGACTCGAACCTAGTTCCCCAGATTCGCGGTTGACCGCCCTAGCCGTTAGGCCAACTCCTCTCCCCAATGACATGTGTGAAGCAGAAGTACACAAATAGCTCAGTAAATTGGGCTCTTCAATAGTAATGTTTTTAGGAACACCATTGTTGCCTTTTCTCTTTGGATCCATTCATACAAGTGAGTGAGTGGTGTGCAAAGAGCATTTTTCAATTTCTTAAACCAATCAACTAGAGATATTGAAATGTTTTACACCACATCATTCAACAAGCCTCGGCAAAGCCAATGTGTTTGTCTTTAGCTGAGAGCCCTTTGATTTTGCCAATGTTTGTTTTATTTTTTGCTGATTTTTCCAAAACTTTATTGCTGGGGAAACGTCTGGGCCCTCAACAATCTAAAAGAAATGTTGGCTGAAAGCATAAGCATCTTTAGGTCTCAAAAAGAACATATTGCCTTAATAGACACTGGCACTGAAGGAAACTACTTTGTGTTAGAATGTGCTCCTTGTGAAAGGGCAGAATACTGTCATTCCCATTGATTGTTGACTAGTCGCGCATCACATTGTGACACATACACATAGTACGTACATTTTAATGTTGTTCATATCTTATATGCAGTGTATTCACATACAAAGCTCACCAACATTCATTTTCCTAAGTATGACTGAGCATAGTGTTTGCAAGGGCAAGAAAAAGCCAAGTTATTACTTCATGTACATTATTTAATAGGCTTGACTAGCTACTTACACCTTAATCTATCAGACATTTATAACTGTGCATGATGCTGTCCTAAAAGTTGATAATGATTTGTCTCTATCAGTTTTAGACATGTTTACTCCTTTATCAGTAACTGATACTAACACCCTAATCAATAAAAAAGGTGGCCAGAATCAGGTTTGCTCAATACAAGTCCTAAATAAGATTTAGGATTTAACAAGCTCATTGATTATTGCAGTGATCAGCTAAGCCCAAAGAACAGGTAATGCGCCATTGAACCTGCTAAAGCTGTACTTTCCCACCTCTTAAAAAACTAATTACACCCAGCAAAGTCAGGAATCTTTCTTGCCATATGAAACCTGCCATATCTGGACCAGTCAGTTGAATCAGCAGTAGCATATCAGTTACAAACGTTTCTGGAAAGTAATGGCCATGTATACACATTTCAGGCAGGATTTTGACAAAGTTGGGACAGAGGTTCGCCTTGATTGCTCTCACTTGATTAACCTTTCCAGCTCAGAGTTGAAGGAGGTGTCAACACTGTCTATTATTAGACCTTTCTGCAGCATCTGACACCATGGCCACAGTATCATCTTAAGTTATTTACACAAGGAGGGATGCAGAAGGACAGCAAGAGTGAGTTCCTCCCTTTTTATTGGAATGCTCTGAACAGGTATGTCTCACAGGTGTCATGTCAGATTGCAGAATGCTGTTTAAGGGAGTTCCAGGGAGATCACCATTGTGCCTAATTCCCTTTAACACTACCGACTGTTGGCAGCTAGCCAAATAAAAAATGATCTGGCCTTTGTGCCTAGGATTAGAGTAGGAACACATGCATGTTACTTCAAATTGAGTAAGTCACAAACAATCTCTGAGGACAGAGATCAAGAACCCAGCCGGTATCTATGACTCTATTCCCAAAGCACACAATGGTGTTGGAATAGTATCAATAGCTTCAAGAAAAAAAAAAAAGAAAAAAAAAAAAGGAAAAAATATTCCTTTTTTAGGTGTCCCCTCACTCACCAGGGTTGCCCCACGGTGACATGCGTCATCATCGGGGCCATCCCAGCCCTCTACGGACTGGGGCGTGCTGCGACTTACGGAGTTACGTAGGAGCACTTACAAAAGACTATGTGTAGTGCAAGGAATGTGATGTGAAGGAGTGGAGTATATGTGATTGATTAAAATTACCTGCCTAGTGAGTTTCAAACACTTTATTCTGGCTCCCAGGTGGTAAAGCTAAAAATGGGGTAGAACTGGTAGGATGCCTAAATTACAATGGGTTTAGGTGTACCTAACAACTCCTGTCTGCCAACATGTTTCGTGCGTCCCCCTAGCACTTCCTCAGGGCTACACAGGGACCAGCCCTGTGTTCGCCACTCCTTATCCAAAGCCTAATAAGCTGTTAAATATAGAAACAATTTTATGCTGCAAAAGATTGAGGCATGCATGTGGTACCTACGCGACCGAACTTAATCACGTGGTCATGAAAAGAGGCTTAATTGTGCCCCATGGAATCGGTAGGGGTACAATATCCTGGTTGATTTGCTGCCGGGATACCACAATCGGTCTCACCTAGGCACTCCCCTCCGGTCCGAATGTAGCTTCAAACTGAGTATCTGCTGTGTGTTCAACCTCTAACTATAGATTCTAAACTTAGGCTAGTAACTGGAGCTAAGGTCATTTCTAAACTAGACTATTCCAATGATCTTTCTTTAGACCTCTGGAATACCTTCATGCATACTCTCCAGTGAATACAGGAAGCAAAAGTAAGCATTTCAACCAAAATAAACCACAAAGAACAAATACTATGTTTTCAGTGCTGACAAACAAATCTAGGTGTTTGTCCATCAAATTATTACATTAAAGGGCCTCTTTATTGTACAGAATGCATACCACTGCCTTAGACCAGGACTTCTGCGGGCCTTTTGACGAAAATATTTGAGGAATATGAAACAACACTGAATCTATGCTACACCTATAACGAATCTATTGAGCATACTGATCTTTTGGAAGGCCCATTCTGGGGCAACGCTTTGTAGTAAACGTTAATCGGTTGTGGAATTATTATATGACACAACCATGCATTCATTTTCCACACGTTCCTTAACAACGTAGGCAGAACAACGAATGCATCTGAACCACGCACTCTATTTACAACGCAAGTTGTTACAACAACTTGCCTTAGGGGGTGCTGGACTTTTGAATAGTATAATTTACTATTCCAACTCCAGTCACCATAACAGTAGTGAAAGCATTGGACTTTAAAGTCCAAGCCACTTGATCTAACGCATTTCGTTGTAACGACTTGCATTGTAAATGGAATGCGTGGTTCAGACGTATTCGCTATTCCAACGCGTTGCAAAGGCAGCGCTTTGTTCAACAGTCGTTGTATTTGCCGTCTTCCTATGAAATACTGTCCCCATCACCTAAACTGCTCAAAGCTTGGATGTTTCACCAGTGATTTAATTGCCCTCTGAATTTCAGAAACCTTTGAAGAGTATGACGCCCTGTGGTTATGCATGCACGTTAGAGAATTAAAATAAATAATTAAAAAGTAAGACAATTACCAGTGTGTGGTTTCAAAAGAGTTGCACAATTTAGTTCTCAAACCACAATTTTTTTTCTGATTTTTTGTGACATATATTACCTCCATTATTACACCAAAATGACAACTCCATCCCCATGTAAAAACCAGCATAAGTATGATCATAACAAAAAGTCACCCTTAATGGAGATATTTTCAAAGAAACACTTGTTTTAAATCTTTTTGACTTTGATAAGTCTGTATATAATTTGAAATTACACATCAAATGACATCCGTCGTATGTCATGTTAAAAGAGAACAGATCTGTTTACTTCCCACACTGTATGTTTTCCTATACTATATGAGTTTGGGTTTAAAGTAGGTTTAGTTAGGTAGGAAAAGCATGCATGTATGGTTGTCAGTTCCCAGAAACGTACAGCTTTGTAATAAGAAGCCATATATCCGCTGTACATCTCTAATTGCTCTTCTGACATAAAGCCTGGGTATGACAACCTATATGGAGTGTGTAGAAAAATTTGTTTTTGCATAATTACATGAAATATCTGCAAAATTATGTGTTATTATGTGAAATGCAAAACCGTAGTTTTGCTCTATTTTTGAACGCAAAAAGTTTATTTATGTCTATTTTTGGCGGAAGGATGCATTTAAGTGAAGCACCATGAACAACAACCCCTCACGTTTTATTGTTTACGCGCGTTTGCAGTACATTTTTTCCATGAAGGACGCATTTCTTAGAATTTTTTTACAATGAATGCAGCATAATTACGTGCAGTGGTGTATTGGTGTCATTTTGATAATTGTACATAACAAGAGTAACATGAAATTCACGAAATGACACGAATGGTGCCAGCATAATTTAAATTTCACATAGGCCCAAGTATGGGTCAAATACACAATAAAATGCCTGCCATCCCTTTCAACTAACATCAATTAAACCTAATGTAAGGAATGCATGCATTTTTAGGTTTTACTGCTTAAAAATCCTTTGTTATTCATCAAATTTCTCATATCAAACAATATGCCTGTTGTACAATAATAAGAAATGTGAAAAAATGTATGCATTATTATTATTATTCATTAATTCATTATTTCTTTTGGGTTGGTTGGTTGGTTTTATCTTTATAGCACTAAAAACAAATCCCCGTCACTTTTGACGAGATTTACAGGGAAAAGCGACGAGATCAGGATCTGAAATTGTATAAGGTTTTAGAAACTGCTTTGGGGTGGGTGGGGATTAGCCGGGGGCATTCTGTTCATCTGCTCGTGTTTTATATGTTTTTGGGGTCTCATCCTCCAGAGTCCTAATTATGTACATGGACCGTCTGAGTCCCTTTGTTGGCAAAAATCCAATAAAATTTGTTTTGAGGAAAAAAAATCAATCCCCTTCCTGTATGACATAAAGTCCAAAGTAGCAAAGGAGCAGAGATTACTTTTGTATTTTGAGATCTGATATACCGGGCTCCATTTCATAGGCTCACGATTTTAAGAGCTGTAAATAACATGTGCTACTCTTAGCCATTGCTGTTCCCACTAGCTTTCAACTAGACCAGTTATATTCATACCTGGAGCATCCTCTGTGTTTTGATTCCACCGTCCTTCCTGGTGAGGCACCTGCGTCCAGACTGCTATCGCCTGTTGCTGAGACGGCTTGTTCTTCCTCAGGGCCTTGTTGCCATTGGTGGTCATTTTAGGATTAGTGTACAGGGCCGGACCGGGAACACAAGCCAGCCCTGGCAATTCCGCCAGACCTGCCCCAGGGATGGGGGGAGGGGCAAGGGGTGCTAGCAGGCACGTAGCTAGGCACTCTTCCTACCGTGACGGTCCCTGCCTTTTGCCGCCGCGCTGATGAGCGGAGGGTGGGTGCTGGTTTTGTTACACAGGGGGGCAAACCGGCCCCCAGGAACAAAACCAGCCCCCACCACCTAAAAAACGGCCCCCAACAGTAAAACACCTGGTGCCTGCTACGGCCAGTCCGGCCCTGTTAATGTACCCACCTGCAGTGCTTAATTTGTTAAAAAACAGAAGTGCCAGGGCACTCGTTAGGAGTCCACTGCAGCTCGCACTACACAGTACAACTACCAGCGCTGCCAATGACAGTACCAACACAACTACTACCCAGCACACTCCTACAAGTGTGTCAATTCAGACTATTCAAAGCTTCAAAGGTATAAGAATGGTTCAGGCAGCCAGTATTAGT
This sequence comes from Lissotriton helveticus, assembly GCF_964261635.1. Classification (NCBI taxonomy): domain Eukaryota; kingdom Metazoa; phylum Chordata; class Amphibia; order Caudata; family Salamandridae; genus Lissotriton; species Lissotriton helveticus. The sequence goes on along the minus strand of NC_136069.1, from coordinate 747,608,435 downwards.
CATTTATAATGTATATTGAATGAATAAACAAATGATGTTGTGTTTATCTCTAAATTAGACAAACAGTTCCACAGTGAGGCAGATTGTAATAAGTGCTGGTGTTGACAACTTATGTGCTGGTGTTGAACATTGGAAACCACCGGCTCAAATTAAGCCCCATCTTTGCCAGTTGAGCACTTCTTCTCTATCTGCCTACATTTTCCTATTACTTTGCTTTATGTACCCTCATCCAAAAGTGCTCTCGGGAAGGGCACAAGTCCGAAAAAAATAAGTTGGGGGACGCTGACGTCACGACAGAGAGAGACGTCAGGAAAGGTGGCTTGCACCATCAGACTCATTGCCTCTCCTCGCTCACCCTTTAGATGCGATTGCATCAGAGAAGCCAGCGCTTGAGCAGCGTTCGGAATGAGAGAGAATTATGTAGTAAAGCTTCAATTACTTGTCAGTAATAATTAACCTGAATAATTTTCCTACTCTGCACAGAGCTCCCGGGAAAATAAGTGGTGGGAAGCCGTCCACCATCGTGGTAGCCCGACTCGAGCCCTGCTCTCGGGCCGCCGTAAGGTGGTTTTTAACACTTTACCAAAATCCTGAATATTATAATAATAACAAAATATGTAATCCTAATGGTAAATGACAGCTGTTGCTCCCAATCACGGCTGTCCTTTCTCCAGGGTGGACACTTGAGGCTATTTCTGAATTTTTCAGTTTCCCTTTGAGAACGTAATACTCTACACGTTATATTTTTGCTTTATGTCAAAGACAAGTTGCAAGAAGTTAACAAGTGCCGACCCTCTCATGTTTCCCACTGGGTTCCGTTACGCTGGCAGCTGTTTTCACTGTGCGTGAGTTTTTATTAATCCTGGTGGTTTTCTTTCTCTTAGCAAACAGCTTGACACACTAGAAGTGCAATTGCCGCTCACTCACCAGCTTAAACATCACCCCCTTCCTTACCACTTCACGACACCTGTCCATCTCCACCGTTATTCCGCACACTGCTGGGCAACTGCGCCAAAGCAAGGGGTTCTTTTCAATAAGGCTCACGCTTTGGGGAAAGGGAGGAATTTAGTCCGGTCTCTTAAGGGCAATGAAATCACACATGCTGCATAAAGCGCTCCCCCTGAAGCCGGTGCTGAAATGGAACAGTAAACCCTTTGACAAAAACCCACAGGGAGCGTGAAATCGAGACTGCATGATCATGTGTTATTGCAAAGCTCTCTCGTTGCACTTGTAAGGACCTACAGATCTCTCTAAGAAGGAGCGAAAAGTCCTCTAAGGGGCTTATTTATCCGGCCTTTCTGCAACTGTTCTTTGGCGCTTTCGCTCAGCGACAGGAGTAGGACCCACATTAAAATGAGAGAATATGACGGAAAATAAAACATTACAATTGAAAACGCAATACTCACCACCAGACACAATAGAGCCTTCCTAGGTATAAGACATGCAAATAAAAAAGGATTTTTTTTAATGAAATACACATAAACCGGAACTCAAAACGGATTAGTGGTGAATTGGTATAGGGTGATATGAAATTCATTTTAGAGATGAACGTGTGAGTCTGTTATTTGGACTGAAAAAGGATAGTGGAGGGAAAGAAGAGGGAATGGTTTTCAATTATACAGTGCTTGCTACCCCTGATGAGGTGTTGAAGCACTTTTCAGGGGGTAGCACGCTACTTCGGAACCCAAACAGGATTAGTGGGGAATTAGTATAGGGAAATATGACATTCATTTGAGCGGTGGACATATGAGTTGTTTAGTTGGATTAAAAAGGATAGTGGAGAGATAGAGGAGAGAATTGTCCAGAAAGTGTTTTTTTAGATCATAGCAGTAGGAGGTGGTTTGGAATGACGCCTCGTCTGAGGTAAGCACTATATAAATACAATTACAATAATTCTAGACTTCCGAAGAAACGCAACCTTTAATAAAACGGTAAGCAGTACCTTTTTATAGAAATTGGATACCCTTATCTACTGTCATATTTAAGGGGGAATATATAGCAGTTGTACCTGTCACTTCTCCATTTGTTTGAAAGTTAAGGTTTGAAGTCGTCTATCTCACATTTGCAGCGACAACAGAGAAGGTCTGGGCCAGAAAGTAAGGGCGGGAAATTGGAATTATGCTAACTACTGCAACGCAGGCAAGATGGTGGGTTCAAGTTATTGCCCTTAGAGCCACAAAGCAATAGCTTCACGTAATTTGCAGTTTCAGAGTGTTGGCACGTCGCCTCAAATTCCAATCGAGTGATACTTTGCAAGGAGACTGTCAAGGGAAGTACCTCATTTGAGCTCCGTCTCGCGCCGAGGCGTCCCAGAAAGCGCCTCGGCGCACACGCATTGAAGACCTGTTCAGGCAAAACGTGTTTTTCTTGAATCGACGTGCTCCTCTCACGGCCCATTGGCTAAAGTGACAGAGACGCACTGCGTGTAGTAAGAAGCTCTTCATTTTTTACACAAACACCTGAAGCAATGAAACCTAATGGAGCAGAAAAGACCCGATTTGAATCCAGCCTGCCTGCCAATCTAACGAGGGAAAGGTGTTTCGATGCACGACACTGTGAATCTTCTTGTCTCAAAGGTAACCTCAGTTCAAGCAGTTGCTGCTTCTATGTGTTTTTTCATTCCCATGGTTTGGAAGGAAAGATCCCAGCGAATGTATGTGTATTCCCTAAATATGTAGGTGTACGCATCAGTATCACCACATACAGCTAAGCACAGCCAATGAGAAGAAAAGTAGCCATGGCTATTATGCGCATTGTGCATCCTTGTGCATAAGCAGTGAAATAACGCAAAATGATAAAGGACACGTGACCGAGGCACACCCATCCTCCTCTTCAGGGAATATCTATCGAACCTCACGTATGAACACCTTTTTGTTGCAAGATAAATTCACTGTCCCCAACAGTCCCCTCTTGCCCTAAACCTCTATTTGCTATGAATTCCCCATTGGCTTTCGCCCTCCTCTGGTATGTCACTGCCCCTGTCCTTAGCCATTCCACCCTTTACTTCCAGCCTGACCATCAGGTCTCTCTTTAAATGAGCAAGTATTGTTACGCACAGAGTGGCTGCACTTTAATTTGAAATTGAGGGCACCTGTACTTCTCAGCATTGATGTAATACTTTCAATGGGAGAGTACCGGTACTTCTCAGTAGCAAGCTAATACTCTGGAGTACAAGGGACCTGCATTTCTGCATTTCAATCTAAAGCACTGTTGACCATCTGTTCTGATTCTGAATCATCCACCTCATGCATAGAGCTGTATGAAAAGGTTTGCACTTTATCAATCTCAAACATACATGTGCATATATGTCTATTAAAATGTGGTGGGGATCCCACAGGCACCAACTACGCTCTGACGTACTGCCTAACTACCAGCAAAATAATGATGGCCTCATCAGGGGTGTACACAAGCCTTTTGCCGCAGAAGCCCCCTCTTGAGTGGTAGTACCCCTTTCCTGCCTGTGGCTGCAGCAGCCATCTTGTGCTTCTGAGCATGATTGGGCTTCACATTGACTTTTTGCAGTTCCCATATTCTTCAACTACTAATCTTGTAGAGATCAACAGTCTTTGACTATTTCACTCACTGTGCAAGGTGCTGCAGACTAGAAATGTAACACTCCCTGTGCATGCCTCCCACACTTCATCAACCCTGCTGCTCTTTCTGAGGGACTTTCATCACTTACACCCAAGCACTGGAGAATGCTACTTTTCACTTTAAATGTCGCTGCAGAGAGGCTTGCTTCTCATTCGTCAAAAAAATGAGTGAGCAGAAAATAGTCAGGTTTGGTTTTGATGGTCATTCTCTACCAACATTTTCTTCTTGCCAGTTTTAAAAGTTACTTTGTTAGTAATTTTGGGGTACCACAAAGGTTGCAGAGAAGCTTGTCATTTGTGTCAGACTGGTAAGCATTGCTTATTTTCTAAAGCAGCAAATGTAGAATAGGCCAAATAATCATATAGTCGAGGCAGCAAACTCTTTCCTCTAGTAGCGGCTGAACTATAGAACAGGACTCTGATAAAGACGAGAAAGACCTTCCTACTTCTAATGGAAAACAAATGCAGCTGGTTAAGCAGGGAAATTAGCATTGACAAGTCTTCCGCCCGTCGTCGCACAAAAATAAAATTTTCTTCGCAAAATTGTCTTGGCTCTACCCACCACACCATAGTTAATTAAACCATTGTCAGTGGACACAACAGCTGCACTTGCAACTTTAGATGTGTTGTAGCTTGGACCTAGTAGACATAAAACAGAGATCATAAAACAACACGTGAGCATTTTCCTACTATTTTGTAACTGCAAATTGGCTGATTAGCAGTTGGTGAGAGTGTCAACATACTGTTTTCTGTTTTTAAGGTATCTTAACAGTAATACTAATATCTTATCTTATCATTATTCCTGGTTCCGTTGTCCTGAACCCATTCCTTACTTATGGAGATTACCATCTCCTTGACCGGAAAAAAGAACAGGGGAATGCTGGGACCCCTAAGTCCACCCCTCCCACTGGGACTACATAACCAGTACCTACCCAGCATTCTGCCTGAACTACCAAGCCACCAACAGGAAGGCCAGCCATCCAGGAGGGAGGGAGGGACATAAGGATTGGGACAAGGACAACGGATCAGGATTAATGAAGATTACCGGTAAGTAATAAGGTATTACTCCCAGGTTCCTCCAGTCTTCGTCCCATTCCTTACTTATGGAGCATTCCAAAGCCAGAAACTCGGCCTTTTGAACTCCCATGAACACCCAGGACACTACAGCAGCTTCCCAAGCGAAGCAACAGGAGAACCACAGGAAAAACGCAGGATGGAGCACACAGTCCTCAACACTCCCAATCAAACAACAGGGTCTCAACCCCCAAAACATGCAGGAGATAACCAAGGTGAAAAATGAGCATCCAACCCTCTGCGCATCCACCCAGAAGGCAGCCAAACCACACCGGGAACACCCCAAACCAACAATGAAGGAGGAGCACCCACCAAGGAAGCACCAGAGACCTCCCTCAATAGAAGGACAGCGAATAGGCCACACATGGAAGAAAACCTAAGGCAACCAGACACACTAGCAAACCAGGGCCACACCAACAGGGACACAACCAAGGACCGGACGATCCAGCACCCCAAAAGCAGAACTCACCGGCAGCACCACAGAAAACAAGGACAAGCAGGGCACCCAGGCCCCACCAACCCCCAAAAACGCCAAGTGGAAGGGAGCAAGCCCCGAATGTGATGAAGTAAAGACACGCAAGCCAAAGCTGGAAAGGAGCCAAACCACACAGACCCCAAACCCAAAGGTGTAGCCCCAGATGGGCTGAATCAACCACAGAAACAACCAGCCCAAGGAGGACCAGAACAGCGAAAGCACCCCACAGGAACAAAAAGCCCTGAAGAGCACCCACCTGGCTAGAAGGCCACCAAGCCCAGGACCACCAAGCAGACCCAGCAGTAGAACTGACAGAGGGCGTCCCCAAGCAGACAAAGGAAAGAATGGACAACACTGCCAAAAAGACCCACAATGAACCCCCCCAAGAGAGATGAAGGGACGTAAGGAATGACTCAACACTCCCAGCCCTGCCCTAGAGACAAAGTGCGACACGGCCAACAACAGGACCAACACCAACACCACAAGGGAGCCCCACAGCAGACCAGCCCAGACCAAGAGGACAGGCCTAGCCTACAGGGCCAAGGCACAGATCAAGAGGACCAACCAAGGGCAGGCCCACACAGACCAAACCAGGAAGGGAGGGAGCATCGACCATGAGCAAGCCCCCCACCCAACTCGACAGACCCGGCCACCAGAGAGCCCGGCGGACACTGCCCCTGAAAACCCCGTAGAGGAGGACCAGGGCCCAGGACAGGAATGTCCAGCACCAGTTTCGACACAGGGCAACCACCCAAAGCACTGAAATAGGGAGGAGGAGCTGGGGCACAGGGACTGGCCAACAGGCCAGGATCGAGGCCCCCACAGAGAAAGCAGGGGACACAAACAGTGAAAACCACCCAACAAAGGCATGGCTGCGGCCAGAAGGAAGCATAGGAACACCCACTGCAAAAAGACCAACTAGAAAGACCAGGCAGAGAAACACAGACCCCACCAGGAGAGGAAGCGGCAGGGGGAAAACCAGAGGCCTAAATCCTGGAAGGCACAACCCCCCCACCAAGAACGAGGCCAACAACAGGTCCCCGCCCAAGGAAAAGCAAGGGGCGGACACCCCCAGACCCCAAACCAGACCAGGGCAGAGCACCAAGATAGGGTCGAGGCAAACATCCAAGGCCCACAAGACCAGGGGAACCCAAAGACCAAACAGGGCCAACAGGGAAGACCCTGCCCCAAATAACACACATCAAGGACGACACCCACAACCACAAACCTGGGGGCAACCGAAGGCGAAAAAAACAGGACCAGAGAAGACCAAGCCACCGGGCACAGAAGAGAAACCTAGTGTCATGTAGTTCCTATAAATTCCTATGAAGAATCTGTGCGTTCGGTTAACATAAACAGTGGGTTTGGTGGCAGACTGGTTCCGAGCACCACCACAAGAATGTTAGCCTGTTTGCATTAGCTAGCGCACAGTGCCACTAGAATCTCCTCTTATTGGGGAGAGAATAGTTTCTGGCAACCTTAGAATATGATAACCCTGATCCCTCAGAATCAAGAAAACCATGTACTACTTTTCGCTCTGTCACTCGTCCTCACTTATTCGGTCTCAGAGAGTTACACAGTTGGGCGTGTTACAATAAGAATTTATTGCACAGTTGATCTTCTAGTGTAAAATCAGGAATAACTTAGAAGACTCTGGATCCAACGTAAAACCATAGAGAATTCATCCGAGTCTTCTTTTGAAGAAATTAATCTGAAAAAGAAGAGTAAGAAGGTAATAAACATTCCCAGGGTGGGAATAAAAGAGGTGGGATAATCTTAGCCTCCGTGTCCTTAATAAAATCCAGATTTTCTGCCCAGCAGGCTGTGAAAAATCTAAATTTTATGGCACGACACAGAGGCCAATATTATGCAAGTTCAAAGTGTGTTCAAAACATTATCAATGACATTTGAAACAGGTTTAAAGTAACATCTCTTAAAGATACATTCGTTTGACCAGTCTGCAGCCCTAAGGATATCCTGGAGGCCGCCACCCAAGATAAAAGCTTTTGAAGCTGAAGCACCTCTGAGGGAGTGAGCTCCGAAAATTGAAGTATCAATACCAGCTTCTTTCATGACATCCTTAACCCATCTAGCCAAGGTGGGAGAGGAAACAGCTTTATGAGGGAACCTGTGGGAAATGATTAATTGATCTACAGAACCCCTTAGACCTAAGGTCCTTTTCTCATATTCCAAGAGACAACGTACCACACACAAGATCTCATTTTGAGGGAAAAAGGGATAGAAAACAGAGGTTGACAAAGTTTTAGTCCGCCTTTTAATGAAAAAGCAAACACCCTCAGGTTGAAAAGCTCTATTAGAGACATCTAAGGCCTTAACGTCCGAGGTACGTCTGAAGGAGACAAGGCAGAGTAGAACAGTCAATTTAAAAGACAATTTCTTCAAAGAGAGAGAAGAGTTCTCGTCCCAAGAGGAGAGTAGTCTGAGGACATCTCTCACGTCCCAGAGAGCGGAATATTTTGGAAGAGGAGGATTCAAAACCCGCATACTCCTCATAAGTTTTTTGGTCAGAAGATTTTGGCCTACCGAAGAACCATCTAGCAAGCAATGACCTGCAGCAATAGCTGATCTATAAACGTTAACGGTCCGATAGGCCAGACCCGAAGCGAAGATTTCAGTTAAGAAGTTAAGAACTTGAACTATATCAGCTGAAACGGGATCATAACCCCGGCGAAGGCACCAGCAAACCCATTTGTGCCAGGCCAATCTATATGCTTTCCTGGTACCGGGGGCCCAAGATTCTGACATGAGCCTGAAAGCGCCTTCCGAAAGTCCAGGGATCTGCCACTGTCTCATGAAATCTTCCAGGCCATCAGACACAGGGTGCCCTGAAGAAGGAGTGGATGGCATTCTCCGTGAGGTCCTACCAGTAGGTTTTTGAAAACAGGGATGAGGATTGGGAAAGCCACGCTCATTTCCAATAGGATGGGGAACCACGCTTGGGAACTCCAAAGGGGAGTTATTACTACTATGGACTCTTTGTTCCTCCGGACTTGAATAAGGAGGCGAGGAAGCATGGCAAAAGGTGGGAATGCATAAGGTCTCAGACCAAGCCAGTTCTGAAAAAACGCGTCTATTTCCAAGGCCAGAGGGTCCGGTCTCCAGCTGAAGAATTTTGGCAACTGAGTATTGAGACGGTCCGCAAAAAGGTCTATCCCGAAGGGGACCCACCGAGATTGAATCGCAAGAAAGATGTTCCTGTCTAGTCTCCAGTTGCTTGAATCTACATAGTTCCTGGAGAACCAGTCTGCTATCCCATTGTTCAACCCCGGAATATGTTCGGCAATGACCGAAATGCCCTTGTTGAGGCAGTAGGCCCAAAAGTTCTTGGCTAGGTCCGAGAGGCCCTTGGAATGAGGGCCACCCATTTTGTTCACGTATCTCACAGCGGACACGTTGTCCATGAGAAGCATTACCGAGCATTTCATCTGATCTTTGGTAAAGCTCTGGATGGCAAAGGATCCCGCCAGAAGTTCCAGGCAGTTGATATGAAGATCCTTTTCCTGTGGGGTCCAAAGTCCCCCGGTCGAGCAGTCGCCGCAGGTCACGCCCCAACCCTTTAGGCTCGCATCCGAGTGAATGACTAAGTCTGGTTCTTCTCCGAAGATTGCTCTGCCGTTCCAGGCTTCTGCATTTTTCAACCACCATATGATCTCCTTCTTGGAGTCGGTGTCCAGGGAGACCAATTGGTAGTAGGATGTGTTCAGTCTGAGGGCTTTGGCTTTGAGCCTCTGAAGCGCTCAATAATGAAGAGGACCTGGGTAGATTGCTTGGATAGTTGAGGAGAGTAGACCCAATATCCTCGCTAGGGTCCTTAGTGGAAAGGAGCGGATCTTTAGCACTTTCCTCAACTCTTTCCTCAGTTTCCTGAGTTTGTCACCAGGAAGTTTCAGTTCGGCATGGAGAGTATCTACTGAAAAACCCAAAAACTGAGTGACTTGGATTGGAGAAGTGGAGGATTTTTTTGTGTTTATCACGAACCCTAAGTGTTCCAGAAGTTTTATGGCAAGGGTGGTGTGTTGAGAAGCGACCTCTTTGGATTTGGCCATTATCAAGATGTCGTCGAGATAGAGGATCAGTCTGACCCCTTTGTTCCTTAGCCAAGCAGCTATGGGACGAAGAACCTTGGTGAAGCACCAAGGGGCTGAGGAGAGGCCGAAGGGAAGGCTGCAAAACTGCCAAAGTTTGCCCTCCCAGAAAAATTGAAGACATTTTTGGTGAGGGGGCCAGATTGGAATAGTCAGATATGCGTCCTTGAGGTCTAGGCGAGTAAGCCAGTCGCCCTTCCTCAGAACATCCCTGAGAAGATGGATTCCCTCCATTTTGAAATGTCGGAAGACCACCCACTGGTTCAAATCTTTGAGATTTATGACAGGTCTCATTTTCTTGTCCTTCTTCTCCACCAGAAAGACATTGCTGATAAAGCCGATTTCTTTTCCCTGCCGGATTGCACCTTTTGAAAAGAGGTCTTTTACTTCCTGGGAAACTAAAGCAGAATCTTTTTGTGAGAAGCGTATTTCTTGGGGAAGTCTCTTCTGGACAGGGAAGCCGACGAATTCTATTTTGTATCCTCTGACGGTGTCTAACACCCAGGGATCCTGACTTACTACGGTCCAATTCCCAGAGAAGAGGGCTAGTCTGCCGCCCACCTTTATAGGGGTATCTGAAGGGTCTTTGGGCGATCTTACCGGTAGAGAAGGGTCTCGTCTTCCTTTCGCCTCTGAAGCCTCTTCCTCTGGATCGTTGTCTTTGGGGAAAGAAGGATGATGACTGGAAGCCATAACCGGACTGAAAGGACCTTCCTCCTCGTCCTCCAAAGGGTCTTGTTGAGCCATTTCCACGGCCGGGTAATCGACCCCGCATCCTCCCGGCCCGGGAAAAAACTCCTCTGGTATTGAAAACCCTTTTAATATCTTTCTGGGATTTTTGGATGGAATTAAAGACTCCCACATATTTGGCCATATCCCTAATGAACTCTTCTCCAAAGAGAAGACCTTCGGAGGAAGCGCCGCCTTCCTTGTTAGATAGCTCAGCTAGTTTAGGGTCAATCTTGAGAAGCACGCTTTTACGTCTTTCATTAGAGAGAGCAGTGTTTGCATTGCCCAGGAGGCATATAGCCCTTTGCGCCCACTGTCGCAGTTCTTTTGGGTCAATTGGGGAATCAGAGACATAAGCTCCTTCGGCCATCTCAAACATTTTGGTCAGGGGGCCTGTGATATCCAGTAGTCTGTCCTGGCAGGATTTGAGTCCTCTGTCAAGTCCCCTCCTGGGGTCTTTCCCCGTCTTTGCAATGAATGCCACCACCTTACTGTCTAGTTCGGGGGTCATGGCTATTTTGTCGGGGAGGGAGGGGCGAGGACATTCAGACCTGAGGCGAGCCCTGACCTCCTTTGGTATCTCTTTGCGGAGCCAAAAGGACAGGTATTCGGCAATATGTTGGGATGGTGTCCACTCTGGGGAGAGTGGATGCTTAATGAGGAGCGGGTCGAACATATGCTCCCCAAAGGGGTCAAGTATCCCCATTTTTGAGCCCGAGGCCCCTGATGCCTCACCAGATAAGTTTGTGATTTCGCCTTCCTCCTGATCGGAGTCAAACTCTGAGGAGCAAGACAGGTCAATTTCGTCTTCACCTCCATCGTCGCTATCAATGGGGATAGGAAGGCTAGGGCCTCTGAGTTGCCCATCCAGCGTGCCCGAGGCACGAGCATTGTCACCGCCAGAGCGTGAATCTGAAAGCAAAGGCTTAGCGCTTCTGGATTTTTTAATGATTTGGGGTGGATTAGAAGTGGAGTGCCTTTTTCTTTGGCTTGTTGAGGCCTCGGTAGGATCCCCTTGGGTCCTCATAGGTGGCCTGGCCGATTTGGCCAGGGTTTCCAATTTTTTGTTAATGGTGTCCTCCAGGGATCCCATTACCTTGTCAAGGGTTTTGTTAATAAGGCTTTCCAATTTGTCCTCCATAGAGGAGGAAGAAGGGTCAGGGGACATGTTAACAGGCTGAGATCAGAAAGGTAGTCAGCAGTGAGAATCAACTGAAAAGGAAAGAATGTTGAAAGACAAAATGGATGTTATGTAGTTATGGCAACAGGGGTAGTGGAAAGGGTATTTCCTCTAACAATCCGAGTAAGGGGTTGTGAGTCCTTTGTTGATTTTGTGTAAATTATGCCCTTTAGTCCTTTAGTCCTTCTTTTGTGTTTGTAATCATCCTTTTATTTTTTTTTTATTATTATTTATTTGTTTAGGTTGGCGGAGGATGTGGGGTCGATAGCGCCGAGGATCCGAGAAAAAACGAAGGCGGTAAGAGTCCTAAAGCTCTTGGATGGGAAGAGCCTCGTAAGTCTCTCGCGTATAGAGCGAGGCTCACTTGTCCGTCTTTTGGTTGAATCCGGTCTCCATGGTAACGCGGCACGACCTCGCGTTGAAGCGAGGGCGCCGTGTTGTCACCATGGAGACGCGTGTGAGGCCGGAGCACGGGACCGGTGTTCAAAAGACGCCGGTCCCCGTGCGAGTCCCAGAGTGTGCCGGCGAAGGGCGCGGGCCGGCGTTTCAAAACGCCGGTCCCGCGTCAAAGGCTAAGATAAGGAGCGCTCTTCGGGGAAGACGAAGAAACCAAGACTCAGGCCCGTAGGGGGGAGAGGAGCCGCCCGGCCTTAAGGAGCCGAGGGGGAAAGAGAAGGGGCGGGCGGGTGGGAAAAAACACTGTGCGCCGCTCTCGAGAGGCAGGAAAGGGCAGAGAAAAAGAACGCGCAGGGAGGCACAGGGTTGCCCAGGTTAAGGAAGAAGATAGATAACAAGCAAGATATAAAAACAAGTAGAATGTATAAAGTATACAAAGTATGTAAAATATGTAAAGTATGTAAAATATGCTGCTGATTAAAGGGAAGAGGGGAGTAGGGTGGGAAGAAGCACACTCAATACAGTCTCCCTCGACCCAATCTAATACATACAGAGAGCACAGACAGGTAAAGTGCGGAGAGCAAATATAAGGTACTTATCTTGTGAGCAGCAGCAACAAAGAAGGAAGTCTACTGTGTGTTCATGGACTATATCCTCTCTATTGGAATGTTCATTCAAGTTCTAGATCTCTCATTGTTGCTGCTGTGAGCTACGCAATAAAGGAGATTTGCATAATATTGGCCTCCGTGTTGTGCCATAAAATTGATGTGCTGCAACAACCATTAGACAGTAGCAGATATATATGATTAGCAGTACAGTGTAGCCCCTGCCTGTTTTCCATGAACCCTTATGAATATTCATTCATATTGTGTGAGTCTATTGATGAAGTTACAGAACACTATTGTTCAGGGAAAACCCTCTTGCGCCCGGGCCTAGAACTAGGTGAAGGTTCAATCCTAAAAGGCTTGCTACTGTGTAGTGTAGGGGAGGTAATGTAGGTGAAGGTGTATGACATTACCTGGGCCTATATTAGGGTACCTATATGAAACATAACACTAGAAACCTGGAAGGAAGGAAACACCCCCAACCAACCAAAGAGCTGACCAGACCGCCCAGAGGACATAGGACAACAGCAAGGAACCAATCCCAAGCAAGTCCCAAGACTGCCGCAGAAGGGCCACAAGAACAGGAGAGACAAACAGGGCGGCCCATAGCATAACCCTACAGATGCCCCAACAGACTCCCGAGAAGCCAGCTGACTGAACAACAGACACGACAGCAAGACATGAGGACACCAACAAGGTTCCCTCACAGGCCCGAAAGGAGCTGCAAAGGCCCAAAAGCCGCAACCCCGAAACCCCCAACCACCAAGGACAGAGAGAAGGATGCAGGTACTAGCCAAAACCAGGCCACCAAGGGAACAGAAAGTGGCTGGAAGCCAGGTGGCCTGCATCGGCATGCCAACACCTTGGCCCAGCTCGCCCTAGGGGAAGGCGGGCACTAAATAGAGTCCAGAAGAAAGGGCATGGAGTCCGGCTCAGCCTTCAGCCACACCAGGCATGGAACGGCCAACCACCAGGGGCCTGAAAGACCCACACCCAAGCAAGGCACAATGGGACCCGAAAAAGGCAAGCCAAAAAGGGCCACCGTCAGACACTCAAAAGGCGACCCCCAAGGCCCGAATGGCCCGAACTGGTCACCTCCCGAAGGCAAACCCCCCCACAACCAGTAAGCCACCAACCAGGAGACAAGGGTAGAGAAGGCCCTGCCAACCCAACCGGCTCAGGAAAAGTTAGGGGCCAAACAGAGACACAGCGAGGCCATGACAAACAGAGGTGGAGTCAAGGCCCCACCGCTGCCACTGCCACTATGGAAGGGCCTGTAGTTTATTCTGTCACATGGTTAGAGAGTATTTTGAATGGTTCCTTTCACAGGGGACCATGGGAAAAGACACTGCACATAGAGTGAAGTCAAGAGAAATGTTGCCCCCTAGTTGTTGAAGCATTTAATGTATTAACTATACGTATGGCAATGTTTGAAATCCAGGTTCAAAACATTCTTTCCAGTGAGGAGTGTACCCTTCCTGTCTACTTTGTTCCCAACAGCAGGGTGAACACTTTTAGTTGTTTTATAATAGAATATGTAGAGCATGTCTTACAGAGACAACACCCTTTACTAATAGGAGCACATCAACCACCCACTTTAGAGAGCTTGGGCTCCCTGTCTGTTGGGGTATGGGTTCTGCTTCCTGGTGGATATCACAACACTGGAAGATGTGCTGAAACCCATATCCTATCCTTTGACAGTGGGCAATGCGTAGATAGTGCTGTGGGGTCATGAAGATTACTTTGATAGCCCAGGGCCACCCTGGAATTATTTTTAAATGAGAATTTGGTGATCAGTTCCTCTTAAAAAAAATAAAGTAGAGCTATGTAGTTTTATGCACTTCACACCCACCTCTGAAAGAATATGATGCAGAACACCACTTGACTATTCAAAATACTCAAACCAAACCTAAGAGTGAAAAAGAATATGCCTGAATTCATCTGAGGAATTACTTTATACTGTGTGAACAGAAGGTGAAGTGTAGGTGCGAGTTAGGATCAATTCACATTACTGCTCTAAAATACAGATCTCATTTCATAGTTCTTTAAAATTTATCCAATAAATTATATAGTGGAACCTTCATTCTGCGCTGATCTCAGCTCCACACTGTTTTGATATTTTTCACATAAGTATAGCATTTTGTTTGACAATCAGCTTGTGTCACTCAACGCAGTAGAACCCTGAAGCAGGACAAATGTAGAATTTTAACACAGATATCACATTTTCGGGTTTTTGACAGCTTTCATCATCATTATCAGACTAGCATGAGAAGGATGCCAAAATATGGCAATTTGATGCTGTGTTTCCGGTAATCACATGCTGTTCTTGCTAGAAACGTAGAAACTGCAGTTGACCTGTTAATCACAACCTGCTGCATGAATGTACCAAGCAGAGTTGGAATATCCTGTATCGAGCAGATGTTTCATAAATCTTTCTAGTGGTAAGAAAAGCTTTCGATTTCTCGTCTGTGATTTCAGAAAAGTACTTCCGTTCATTAGGTTACCTGCCTTTTTGTGATTTGAGACTTCATCAATGCAATGTCATCAACAAGGAATCATGTTATACCCACTTCCTATCATACCTGTGCTCCTTCATAGCTCCTACCTGCTGCTATCACATCCATATAGTACCAACTGTGCCACTTCTGATACAACCCCACTTCTGCACTTTGGCTAATCAATTTTACTCACTAGTAGCTTTACTGAGTCTTCCTCCCACCAACTAATCCCACAACAAACATCTTAGACTGCATATGATATCCCTGCAATATTTATCCATTGGGAAGATGACTTAGGAGATACATAAGAGGATTGGGCAAAAACACAAGTCAGCACACAAAAGTAAAATACACCAGTGGTGGATAATCACACTGAATTTGTCCATAAGGACAACATGACCTGAGAAGTATTTATGTGGCTAAATCAGCTTTTGAGTTGGTAATGTTGAAAGGTGGATCTTTAGGAACAGAAAAGTATTTAAAAGGCCACACATCACCTAGAGATCTAATGAACGTGTTGAATGACCGCAATCAGTCATGGGTGTAGAAATGCATCTTGGAAGCTGCACACAACGCATATCAGTAGATTCTCCCACCTATCTAAGTCAAAGATCCACACTAAAGCCCATCTTTTCACCCTTGTTACACAACTCACTAACCCACCATACTATGCTGCAAATATAAAATGATAATTTATGACGTGATAGTGATTCTTTGCATTTAACATTTAAGTTGCCTCCGCCTTAATTCACTCAGTGTATTCCGTTTAAAGTGAGATAAATGGCAGGGAAAAACTAAGGCTCTGGTTATTTGTCCCAGGAACATTTTTTTTTTTTTATAACAGTTTTTATTGCAGTTGGTATAGCATACACAGCTGGTTGGTGCCTACAACCCTGAGGCCGGCAGCGTGTGACAGTTGTCCCAGGAACATTTTGATAGCAAATTCCACACTGATTACCGCGGGTGCAGCAATTAGCAGATGTGCAATTTGCACCCAATTCCAATTTGTACCTGCGGAATGGGGAAATAAGGCTAATGTGACCATGAATTCACCTGGTCCAAGTAGCGCATGCTGTAATTGTGCACAGTTTGCATCAGTAATTTGCAACATGTTTGACCTACTGTAAATCATGGGAGAAAACATCTCCATTAGGAGTAATTTACACCTTACTTGTAATCCCATTTTGGGAGCAAACTAAAGTTTGCACCCAATGAGATGTACCAGTGTATGTGGGATCAGGTTTTCAGAGTCGTTTTAGCCAATTAAATCTACTACAGGTATGATTACACAATGATTTTCACATTTAACCCCTTCCGTGCGGCCGCGTTTCCCCCCGTGTGCGGCCGCGGAACAAACAGTGCGGGCCGTGACGAACCCCAGCCGTCATCAGCACACGAGCACCGTGGAGCGTGACGGCTGGGGTTCGTCACCAGCATGGAAGGGGTTAAGATGCTCTACACTTGTGGGCGTTGGGCTTTCCCTCCTGTGTCTTTATTTGTTTTTCTCTGTTGTATTTAATTAAATCTAAAAATGTAGCTGATATCCATAACTTACTTTTAGGTTATGCCATTGTATAAATTGTGTGAATGAATACTGTTTTACAGTATTCCTAAATTGTAAGCATGAACATTTTGAACTATTTGAAGCACAGTATTCAGAAGAGCTTTCGAAATGTTTTCCCTATGATACATCTATGTAGTATGATCATATTTTTGGATGTACGGCATAGACAATGAATTGAAATACAATTAACCCATATAGTTATGATTACTAAGCCAAGCAGTAAGCAAGTGAACATGTTGAGAAAGGTTGCAAAGGTTGGTGAAAAATTCCAATTGGAAGGTGAGCATTTTTCTCTAGAGAAGTAATCATCAATCATTTTTCTCCAAAAGGGGAAGTTAAAACTTGGAGTAAAAAAGGCAAAAAAGCAGAAGGTGAAAAATGTGTGCACAACTCTATACCAATGACGTTTCTGCCACGTTTTTGCTCTTTTTTGTCAAACATTGCCACATTCTGAGGGACACTTTTAGGTATTCTTGACATACTTCTGGTTTTTATAAGTCTGGGTTAATGGGCAGCTGTCAGCAATACCTATATTTACCAACTCTTTCAAATATTAATAGAGTGGACCTTGGCTTCACCTATATAAGTATTCTTCTCCACCTCGAACTATTATTGGGTGTTTGGTGTTTCACTCCACTTTCTTGAACGTGATTCTATTAAAATAAACGAGGGACTATTTTACATTCCGAACAGTATACTCATTGATTACACTGACACATTCACTTCTTTAGCTTCTATTTGCATTCTAGACAGAAATATATCCTTATGGGCAAATTCAATAGGTGCTAAACAGACTTTGTATATGCCTGTCTATGGATGGGTTGGTACCTTGAAGCCAGGCCTATTAGAGTTGCTTATGACTAGTTTATTTCTGATTCACTAATGACTGGAACAATGAAGAAGCCGGAAGGGCTCATTTGAGAAACCATTCTTTTGTGTGTTAATGCGTCCTTCCATTTCTACTTTCATCCCTTTGTGCAGAATGTCTCAGCATTCCTCTGACGTGCTTTAATAACCTGCCAAGAGAGCCATTTCCTACCAAACAAGTGCAATAGAAAGACTGTTCTTAATCCTGTTTAGATTCAATTCATTTTTGAGAACATATGCAAACATGTGCACCACTCACAACCAACAAGGCGCCATACGGTAATCCCAACTCTTCCAGCTCATTTTGAGAGCATCTCTTTTCCACTGAAACTTTTGGACTGGTTGATAAATCTTTATAAGACAGTGTGTTGTAATGTTTTGGAAGTCAGTACTTGATCATCATAAACAGCTGTATAAATTGCAATCATGTCTTCATGACACCCACTTCACCGCAGCTTCAGAAGATGTGTGTAAGTAGCAGTTGCCCCTCCCGTCAGCACTTGTCATGAAGACCACAACACAATCAGACAACATCGTGAATGGAATGCTTACTTTGGAACTTATACAACCGTTTTTAAAGTTAGTCAAAATACAAGGGATGAGAAATGAAAGCAACAGCTGGAAGTGTTTTCACATTTTCAAAATCCGGACCCTTAACAGGGAGAGTCCCTAATCACTGACCCGGGAAAGCATGTTAGCCATGAAACAAAACTCACTGACAGGAGAAGGCACAGGTGAGCCATAGCAAGGAAAGAGAAGTGGCCCCACGTGCCATCAAACACCCAAAGGTCCCAGCAATGAACCTCTGCGTGTCTGTCAGTGACTGACCTGCATAGATGAGCGCAGCAGCAGGAATCAGCAGACCTGCTGCAGCTTGTCACAGACACTTATGAAAAGCTTAAGCACCACTTGCAGTGCAATGTGCACAACTGCACCATAGCAGCATGCATGTTCTTATAGTTATTATCTCCGTTATCGTGAATACTACTGCTGACAACAATAATAATAATGGGAAGTATTATGTTTATTATTATTACTGTTGTTATAATTAACAACACAGTAATAATAATAATAATAATAATAATAGTGAGATTGTCTGTGATTTTCATAATCATAATCTTGAAAACGTCTGATAATCTCAATA
The DNA here is from genome assembly GCF_964261635.1 of Lissotriton helveticus. NCBI lineage: Eukaryota > Metazoa > Chordata > Amphibia > Caudata > Salamandridae > Lissotriton > Lissotriton helveticus. Next base: position 747,590,204 of record NC_136069.1, on the reverse strand, counting down.
ATAACAATAATAAGTACAATAATAATAATTATTATTATTATAATATTAATAATGACAATAATACTGAGGTTTTATGACTACAATAATTGTAAAAATGAATAATACTAATAACAGTAAGTATTGTTGTTATTGTTATTATAAACAACAACAAAGTAATAATATAATAATAATAATAATAATAATAACAGTGAGTGCCCGTGTAGTAATAATAATAATAATAATAATAATAATAATAATAATAATAATAACAGTGAGTGCCCGTGATATGCATAATCATAATCTTGAAACTACTAAAAATAATCACAATAATACCAATAATACCAATAATAATAATATTACGGATGTTTTATAACCACAATTGTTGTAAAAGTGAATAATCATAATACTAATAACAGTATTAGTTTTATTATTATTAACAACAACACAATGATAATAATAATAGTGAGAGTGTCAGTGATGTTCATAATCATAATCTTGAAACTACTAATAATCTTAATAGTAACAATAATACTGACGTTTTATAGCACAAGTTTTGTAAATAATAATATTATTGCAAATACTTATTATTATCATCGTCATATAGATGATAATAATCGGATTCACGTTGCTAATAATAGTTTTAATCAGGGTAATTATATTCTAATGAATTCAATAATAAATTGCCTAGTATCGTTTTTAATCCCTGTAAAAACCATGCTAAACCTTGTGCTTCTGCAATGCAATAAGTGTAAAGTTGAATCGCTTGTTCTGCTGAAAGTGGAATACATAAAATACAATTTAACATTGAAACAAAATAACAGAAGATATTTTTCCCGAATAACTTAACTGTACGGATTGCAAAGTTCATTGAAAACAAAACGTGTGCACACTTGTTTAACTGAAAGAATGCAGAATGGTGCGCAAAATGAGTATAGTGCTAGCAATGTGTTCATTCTCCTGCTCTCCTGCGCTAATAGAAGGTTCACTATGGTCGCAAATAAGGCCCTGGTCCTTTCACCATTATAATAATGTTGGAAGGGGGGATAGACTTTACAGGAGAACAAATTAAAATAAATTCAAACCAAAGGTCAGTTGCAGGGTTAAGACAAAGAGCAACCGCGGAGTGGTGTGTTTCTATGAGGTCTCATCAGTGCATAGAATGCGCTCAATGCATCAAATGTCTGCTCAGCCCGGCACGTGCCTCCGCGTGACATCACTGATAAGACCGCGCCACAATCTCTGAGGAGAACCAGGTAAACCCAAAGTATCAATTGACAGAAAAGCCATATTGTTTATAAAAACTGCGAACATTTCACCGAGCCTCTGAGCAGCAGCAGACACGCACTTGTCAAAAGCAGTAGAGGCCGAAATAATATGTGTTTTGCACAAGTATCAGTGTCCGTCCCCCTTCTATTTGCAAACATATCCATCTGTGACGGAACGCTGTAACTTCTCAGAAATGGATATAGATAAAAGACTTACCCGTGTCCCCATTTTTGCCAGTGGGTAGTTGTCTGTTCTTCCAAAGAAAGTGCGAAGGGCTGCTGTAGTATACCCCCCTTGGACCAGGTGCTTTTCTTTTTGAAACTTCGGTGCTTTTTCCTCGGGAATCAGTCGCACTTTAGGAATGTTGGTTTCCGGACACGGTGCAGTGTCCAGCCGCTCCCGCCCCTCCCACTCTGAAGAATGAGCTTGGGCTACGTATCTGCACCCCCTCCAGCTCGGTGCGCTGACCCCGGTCCAACCGGCTCCCTCTCTGAGGTAACGGCGGCTCGAGCTCTCTGAGGAAGATGACGGCTCAGAACAGAAGGCTAACCACGCGCGTGCCAGCCACATGAATCAGACGGGCCGGCCACCGCTACACTGCAGCCGGGGGGCTTACACGTGTACAGGGAAGTTAATCCAACTTTCCCCAAGTCGAGCACTGTGGTGACGGCAAAGAAATGTGAGCTCAACAATGAACATGTGCCGCCATACTTTGGCCTGGCACATTAGAAAAACATCTATATAATAATATTAATAGAATTTTTCGAAAATATACTGTCACCGCTACCAATTGCCAAGCTTCTGTTAATACTATCAATAAGTGACAACGCGAATAATAAATGAAACATATCAAATATTAGTGTTATGGTTAATCATTTTATTAATAATGATGATAACGCACGTCAATAATTACATCTACAATATTAATAAGAATGATGATGGTGAAGATGATGATAATAATAATACAACTTTCATGTTCTTTACAAGTTCAGTGATCATTTTTCCAGGCCTATTTAAGTGACACTGTGAGAGGATGGGAAAGGATTTAGCTATAATGGGGGTTATGGGATGACATTTTGTTTACAGCCATTATTTATTGTACTTTTTTTATTTGTGGGATTTTCATATCACTTAACTGGCAACTAAACATTGCAATAGAAAGTATAGTAGATCAGCAGCAAGTGTAGGTCAGGAGTTAATTACAGCCACGGCCGGTAGTGGGAGTACCTGCCAGGCGGTGATGTGCGGAGGGGCAGGGTGGGGGGTAGTAATGTATGGATTACGGAGCTTAACAGGTAAGTAAACACAGAGGCGCAACTAGAGACAAATTTCGGGGGGGGCTAAGAAAAAATTTCGGGTGGGGCTAATTCTTCCAGCAGTATGCAGAGTGGAGATGCAGGGGCTCTCTAAAAAGGGGTGAAAAAACAACAAAACCTCATTAACAAGCAAATGGTCTTTTAACCCCTTCTACGCTCATGACGAGCTGAGCTCGTCATGAGTTGCGCCGCTCGCATGCTCATGACGAGCTCAGCTCGTCATGTAACGCGGCTTTTTGAAAAACGCCGCAAAGCGTGAAAAAAGCCGCCGCACGCATGCGGTTAAAGTCCTGTGAAGTACTCGGGTGTGGCTGTGTTTGTGCCCGGGACGCTGTCTCAGCCGGGCTGACACACACGACAGGGGTGAGTGGCTGAAGCCCTTTGAGACCAATGGGCGTTGCTGTAGTTTTATATTACATCTTTGTGTTGGGTAGTTAGCTTGAAAACCCTGTTTAAAATGTTTAGGTTTTATATACTTGCAAGAATAAATTGTTGATATAACAATTGTCAATGGTGAGGGACTTCGGATTTATGTGATACAATGGCTTCAGGGTTTACCACATAATTATAGATTTACCACAGTTGCCATATCATTTTACTACCTATTCTTTAGAATTAACAAAGAATGTTGCTTCTAGCTAATGATGATGTAGCCTTGCGGCTAGAGCGTTGGCCTTGGACCTGGGGAACCGGGTTCAAGTCTCAGCAACGATGCTCAACATCCTGTGATTCTGGGCAAATCACTTAATCTCCCAGTGCCTAACAAAAATGAATGTGTACATCTGTAACAAAACTGGTGCTCATGTAAAGCGCTCTGATACTCGATGTCTCGGGTCTAGTTTGTGCTATATAAAACTCTAAAAATTAAAAAATATATTTATAATGTGCCACCTAAATTGCAATTTTTTTTGACACAAATTAGATAACCTTGCTGCATAATGTGGTCCTCCAAGCTACATACTCTCAATATTCTTCACAATGTAAAGCTCCGCAGAGTGGTTTGGGGGATATCATTTTGATGATGAAATCTATATTCAATGGCAATCCCTGTGAAATATGGGTTCGTATACTACTGCATTCTGTGTAATAAAAGCACCTAAATATGTAGTATATTAGTACTAAGGAACATTAAAGCTGTGAATTCTTTGTGAACTCCATCTATCCCCAGACATTTATAATCCTAATTGGAACCAAGGAGAGAGCCACCCTCCTCGCAACTTCCCCAAACAGTCAGTGTACAAAAGACAGAGACAGTATCTAAGGCCAAAATGTGACGCAGATCATGCCTCTAGGTAAGCAAGGGCTTGTAATTAAGAGTTGCTGCTACCAACAAGCAAAGTGAGACACATCATGCACTCACTCTCTTCTGCCTTGAAGTTGCGGGGCTGTTATTAACTTGAGACTGTATTAATATAACTGCATCTACAATGGCCCTCCAGCTTCACGGCTCAATCGGTTGCAGATGGCCCAGAATGTCTCACCTGTCTCAGCGTTGGGTAGAAGCGATCATGGTACAGCAGCAGCTCTAAATCCCTTCACTGGTTACCAGTTATAAGATGGAATCCTATTCAAACTTGACTGCTGGATGTATACATGTATACACTGCTGTAGGATGAATATATGTACTTGGTCCTCCTCTATCTATCCAGCAGAATCTCACTCTACCATAACATAAAAAATCTAAGAACTCAGGATAAATTGTTTTTGAAAGTCCCACAAGTCAACTTTAAAATTAAGGCTTCAGAGCTTTTTTTGCCCCAGGCCCATCTATCTGATTGATTGATTGAGATCATATATAAAGCGCTCACAGCTACTTCAGTAAGCAGTGTTGCAACGCTCTGAGGAGAGTGACAGTGCCAATCAACTCGGTCAGTAAGATCTGGACTCTCTCTGAGAATTACTGAGATATGCGTCCAACTTGACTTGCTTTAAGAAGGCACTAAAAACACATATTTTGGTGTTACGGACCCACATAAGACCCGCACAAAGAGTCCCCTTGGTAGAAGTGCCTGTGTGAGAAGTGGCCTGATAGGTAGGCAGGATTCAAGCAGCGAGAGATAGCACATTCAATCACAATATGGAATGACCTGACCCCTTATGAGAAAGGAGAACATCATATCATGAAATCCTTGTTTAGTTCATTTTAAAGCTCTTGTGTTTTGTGCATTTATTTAGTAAGGCATTGGAGTGCTGTAGATAGTCGTAGCAATAGGGAGAAGAAGCAGGGCAATGTATGAGCCCTGCTAACTTGTCAATTTCTCCTACAGGGAGAGATTTCTTTCAATGCCAATGTCCTTATATTATGTTCAGGTGACATACGAGGCTCCTTCTGCTGCCACAGGGCCTTGTGAATACATCACACAGACCAGTCAGCGAGCCAGGCCGAACCCATCAGGGCGCACTAGAAAACCTTTAACAGTTCAATACGTCGCTTCTCTCAGCCAGTTTTCTTAAATATTTTATTATACAAATAAGAATGGCCGAGATGTGACTTAATATGCAGTGTGTGCTATAGAAGAGAATTCCCTCTGTGTTGTCAGAGCGGGAAATGTTTGAGCACTTTGTGAAAGACTCAGAAATGTTCCTATTCCACTGCTACCGTGCCCATTCCTCGTGAACTTGGATCTGCACGACTGAGGTACAGGACATGAACCCCCATCATCTCAGTGAATAATGTCTCACTGCTACAGACACTCCTCAGATATGTTGTGTCACTTATGGTGCTGCTGATGGCAATTCACCGACTCCTGCCTGTGACGTTCTATCTAGACCCAGACATCTAAAAGCGGCCTTGATGTTGCCGTTTTATTTTCGAACACTTAACTGCCTGGGCACAACAACAGCAAGAAACAGGCCCCCAAGGCACAATGATGTCATCTTGTGTAAATGGTAGTAGCGCTCTGATGCCTAACAGGGCCTGGTTCATGCTTCAGTAAATTGAAAAATAAATACAGAAATACATTCCATAATTCCCATGTAGCAGCACTCTGACTGCAAACAAGAGCTATTCTTACTCCCAATATTATGTCACTGTTAACACTTCAAACACTTCACATATAATATGAATGCAAAGGATTTGCCGCATCTAGTACAGCCACTAAGATTGCAAGTTTTACATTCCTGCGCTCATGTGATGTTTTGGCAGGCACAGCACAGATTATACTGTCATTTATTTACACCTTATCCCCAGCGTCTTCCAATTAAAATGCCCCAAAGACAAAACAGTTACCGAAGGAAACTATGTCAGCCCTTCTACTATAGTGAAACCAAAGCGCCATCAAATATTTACCAATATGTGCTGCCTATTCAAGCAGGAAATCGTCACAGTGCGTTTAGCTCACCAAATGTACAAGTCCACTTTTATGGCAGAGTGTGCCTAACCCACGTCATTTCCTAATTGTAAGAGAGCTGCAATATGTAAGCAGGTCTGCGTCGGGTTTTCTTTCTCAAAAGCCTAATTTACAAGTAAATGGTCTTTTAAAGACCTGTTAACTACTCGGGTGCGGCTGCAATTAGATGCTCGCCAGCCCCAACCCGCGAAACTGTGTCAGCCCGGGCTGACACAGACGACGGGGGGGGCTGAAGCCCCGTGAGCCCAATGGGTGTTGCGCGCCTGAGTAAACATATAAATAAATAAAACAAATTTCGTTGCGCGCACTGCATCGCATTTGGTGATGTAGTGCACGCAACGAAATTCATTTTATTTATTTATATGTTTACTTACCTGTTAACCCCTTCGCTGCGGCGGCTATTCCGCCGCAGCGCTAAGGGGGAGGCGGGGCCGCGCGGCGGTCCCGTGCTCGTGACGTAACCGCTCCGTCACGGCCCTCGGGTGAGCTGTGCTTGTGACGGAACGGTTCCGTCACGGCGCCGCCCGCCCATTAGAACGTCAGCGCAAGCGCAGAATTCGTGCCGCGCAGGCGCGGCAAGCGGGCCGTGACGGAACCGTTCCGTCACCAGCACAGCCCACCCGAGGCTCGTGACGGAACGGTTCCGTCACGAGCACGGAGGGGTTAAGCTCCGTAATCCATACATTACTACCCCCCACCCTGCCCCTCCCCCTCACCACGTCACCGCCCAGCAGGTACTCCCAGTACCGGCCGTGGCTGGTTAATTGATCTCTGATCTATATCTAAAAAAAGGAGTCTATAAGTCCTTTCTGAAGGTGAAGCAATGCTATTTGAGCTCAATGTACTCTGGGGTAAGATTCCACTATTTGGGGGGCAGCCAAGAGAAAGCTCCACAATATGACACAAGGATCACACATTGTTAGACCTGGCATTTTTGGCGTGGTTTCCCCTGTCTTTCTGCCGCTACCTCCTGTATTTTTGATGGTGTGCTGGATTTCCTTTTTGCTGGTTTAGGTGCTTTGGGCACTTTGCCACTGCTGATCAGTGTCAAAGTGCAAGTGCTCCCTGAGTAAATTGTAAGTGTAATTGGTTATCCATGATTGGCATATTTCTATTACCAGGAAGTCCCTAGTAAAGTGCACTGAGTGTGCCAGGGCTGGTGATTCAAATGCTACTAGTGGGTCTGCAGCACTGATTGTGCCACCCACATGAGTAGCCCTAAAATGGTGTCTCCGGCCTGCCACCGCAGTGCCTATGTGCAGTCTGTGAACTGCCATGTCAACCTGGCCAGTGTCCCCACTGACCAGGCCTAACCCTTCCCTTTCTGTACACATTGGACACCCATATGGAAGGCCCGAGGTACCCCCAGACAGGGTGCAGTGTATGTGAAAGGTAGAGCATGTACTAGTGCAGGTGACATGCTCTGGTAGTGAATTACAGCCCTTTTCGTTATTCACTATTGTAAGGCTATCTTGCCCATAGACTATCATGGGGAATGCTGTGTACAGTGGTTACCTGCATATCTTCCCATAGGAGCATGATAGGACATAAAAGTCTGGTATCCCTGAACTCAGAACTTAATAACACATCTTTTAGGAAAGGTGTTTTTTAAATCCTGTGTTTGAGAACAACACTTTTAGAAAGTGTCTGTTCTTTTGTCTGACCTTTCTGTGTGCCTTGGCCTGTTTGTGAATTGACTGTCTGGTTTGTGAGTGACAGGGGCTGGGTGGCTCCCAGAGGCTGAGTGGGCCATCCCTGGGCTGAATAGCTCCATCTGCACCTAGAGAGGTGGGAGGGGGTAACACCTGGGCCTGAATAGGGCTGTGCCTGCCTTCCACAATGCTGGCTCCACCTCCTGCTGGGCTGCTGACGACCCTACCCCTCTTTCTGATACGAAAGGAGAAGCCTGGAAAACAAAGTGCCCAAGGGATTTCACCAAGATGGCCGCAGAGGTAGCATCGGGAAAACGGGCTCTCGGGTTTGGGATCACTTTTGTGTAAATCCCACCCAGCCCGTCCTCCCCGTTTCACCTCGTCGCAGTACATCTAACCCCCCGGACCCGACTTACCGCGCTGGTGCTGGGCTGCACATCTGATCTTCTGGCTCGCCAGGGTACAAGAAGCTGCTTCGGTGTCGTCTAGGCTGGTCGGCTGATCTCGCGCCACTGGTGGGACTAAACTTGTGCATACTGTTGGTCCGATAGACGCTCCGCCGTGGAAGAGTCCTGGCAGCAGTGAATACCGGAGTGGAGAGACTCCCGGGGCCCCCACCGGAGACGAGCGATCTCATGTCGTGTCCTCTGCGGCCGCCGAAGATCGACGCGGCTGCCCCCTTCCACAACAGAAGTCTCAACACACAGGGGTAAGGCCCCCCCCCGCACTCCATGGTGGGACCGAGCCTCTCCCCTCACCGATACAACCGGGGAATACACCGATCTGGCGACGCCTGGCCCTAAGATGGCCGCCGCCCAGGACATACATTACATGTCCTTCCTCAACGGAGACCACAACAAGTAGGGGTAAGGCGCCCCCCCCTTCAAGCCTAATTAACCACTCCCGCACCCGCACCTCATGGTGGGACGGACCCCGTTACCTCACCGCCACAACTGGGAATTATTTTGTTCCGGCGACGCCTGGCCCTAAGATGGCCGCCGCCCAGGACCTACACCATCCGAAGGATAGATCGTAGAAGCTGCCTGCACCTGACTGTTGCACGAAACGAGTTTGGACAAGCCCCCCCTCCTTCGGACAGGATGGGCCCCTCAGGCCCAAATTCATCATTCCAGTGAGTAGAAATTGCCTGATTAACGGTGCCTGACCTCAAGATGTCCGCCACTCTAGACAGAAAGTGACATAGGGAAGATCGAGTGGCTGCCCCCCAGCATTGCCAGACTGTGGTGCGGGCTGAAGAAAGGCTCCCCCTACCTGCTGTCCACGGCGGGCTCCCCCGGCCTATTAATTCAATAACACTATGGAGCTAGGCCTAGACTGATGGAAAACGACTGGCCCAGAGATGGTTGCCTTCTAAGACGCTGAAACAACAAGAGCTTATTGATGGTAGTGATGGTTTATTGATGGTAATCAATAAGGTCTACCCTCCACCTACCACAATGAGGTTAACATCTCAAGGAAAGCTCTAAGGTATCAATCATACGCACGACGCCCTCACCCTCCTGTAATATCCACTCTCATACCTCAGCCTACGCCCTGTCCCTCCACTACCCCTTCACAACACCTACAACCTTACACCTGTCTACTTGGTACCTCCTCAATCATGGCCCCCCTTTCCTAGGCTAGACCTCTTGTCCCTTTGCTCAGCTTACCCTCCCCCCATCAGCCCACAACAATGCCACCAGGCACATCACCCTCCGTCGTACCTCCTACCTTACCCCCATGAAACCTCACGACGTGAACGCCTTCGTGATTAGCTTCCCCCCTCACCTCTCTCCTAAAGTGAGAAGAAACCACAAGCACAATATAATCAGACAACACCCAGAAACTCTATTTGCCGACACATACCACTGCTCCTCCAAAGGACAGTTTAAGATGGACCTCATCTTCCACACAGATAGTCCGGAAAGCTGGAACTCCGTATTGAGAAGACAACTGCACATATCTAAAACGACGACCACCTCACACAGCTGCAAATTGACAACCTCCCTACCTAACCAGGCTAATAGAAAAGGGAATAACTCAGTAACCATTTACTCAAATGGTACAATTTTGGTACAGGCCAATAATGAGAACCTAGAGGCCTTCGACTCCCTCTTCCCCACCCTTTGCTCAGCACACCTACAGCCACGACGTCCTTATCCACCCCATCCTAATGCCCCAAGCTACATCCCCCTGCAGGAGTTAGAAATATCTTCCTCCCCCCTCCAGACGAGACACCCCAGTCCTCCCCTCAGAAACCCCCCTCAACACGCTGTCCCTGTGAACCACATCCATCAGGTCTCTAAAGACGACCAGCGCCCGCTCCCCCCGCTATCTTATCCTCCTCGTCATCACTCTAGCATCACACGAGATCAGCCCACTGACCCCCAGCAACCTACCAGAGAAGGCCAAGCTCCACCGCCCCAGCAATCTTACCCGCGCCAACAGCATAACACCCTCCCTAGAGCCCGGTCTACAGACCGCCGCATCACCTCAACCAACCTACGGAGGAAGAGCTCAAGACCGAACCCCCAACCAAGGGCTTCTCATACCAACAGCCCAGCTGACCTTCCCAGCACTAAACCCCCAATGGGGATCTGGCCCCCCTTCCCTCGAGATGCCCCCACCCATAACTGCTCATCACCAGCCCTGAAAAATATGACTCACCGATTGTCCCTACTAGAGAGTCAGCTTGAAATGATATGCAGTGGTCTGGATGACATCCTTTCCAATCTTGATAAGACCCGTAAGCCCCGACATGTCCAACACAGGGCAGCTGATTCAAATGACACCCCTACTCTCAATGTCTGTTCTGGAAACTTACCTACACCCGAGAAACGACCACCTAGGCTCCCCAGTACTGACGCGGGGATCCCACTTCTTTCTCCCTCAAGAACCTTAGCACCCGCATCTGAAGATCAGACATACACTAGTAAAGTTGTGGAGAGCCAATTTATTAGACCTCTCAGATCTGCTGCAGCAATGTCAGATAAAGAAGCTATGGAACTAGCCTCCACCTATGGTTCCCATCCCCTAATTGCCACCAACGCCAAGATTCAAGTGATCACAGGCTTCGGAAGAGATATCACACCTGTAACGCTTACCAGACCTCCACCCGCCCTAACCTTCATACCAAGGGCCCCTTTAGAAAAGCAGCCAACCAATCACAATATTCCTACCAACTGCATGCTCATTAACTGTAGATCTGCCCACAAGCATGCAACGGAACTTGCCGAAGCCATCCTCTCTCAGGACTTAGACATTGCGTTCATCTCAGAGACTTGGCTAAAGGAATGTTCCCCACCTTGCTTTGACATGTTAGTGCCCCCGGGTTTCAAACTCATCAATAAAGACAGAATAGATCAACGCGGTGGAGGGATAGCCATCATCCATAAAGAGGATATTGACATCACTGTAATGGACCCTTGCGAATATAGCTCCTTTGAGTGCTTATCGGTCTCTGTTAAGCTTAAGGACAACAGCCCTTTAGTAGGTCACCTTCTCTACCACCCACATGGCAACAAGACTATTTTTGGGGAACACCTCTCTGACCTGATTGCCCATTGCGCACTCAAAGACATTATCCACATCATTTTGGGGGATCTCAACCTACGTTGGAATGAATCCAATAACGCCCTAATCCAATCGCTTAATACTCTCCTTTGTGACAATAACCTTTTCCAACATTGCTCTGAAGAAACTCATAACAAAGGAGCGACCCTGGATGCCATCATTGCTCAACAAGACACAATTACAATCAACAACATCCTTCCAGTGGACTGGTCAGATCACCACATGATCTTATTCCACATTAACCAAAGAGTCCTATCCCTGCCTCCTGTGCAGGATCCCCCCAAATGGTCGAGAAATTTCTCCCAGATTTCCCTGGAAGTCATGGAAGATAGGCTAAAGTTGCTCCTCCCAAACGATAAAAATTTATCCACAACCGATCTTACCTCAGCCTATAACATCAATATTCTAAACCTCCTCGACCATCTAGCCTCATTGAAACAAAGAAAAAACCGAACCATTCCGTCCAGATCCTGGTTCGACTCGGACACTAATGAAGAAAGGAGTCAATTAAGAGCTGCAGAAAGACAATGGAGAAGTGTGCCTACTATCTCCCACCGAGACAAACTGAGATCCATCCGAAAGAAGTACAACAACCATATTAAGAACAAGAAATCCATGTATTTCAGATCTACTCTCGACAACGCAAAAAAACAGACCCAAGGAGCTCTTCAGTATTATTAAACAACAAACTTCCAAACCGGACTCCTCGCTTGGACAGGCCTCCAAAGAACGTTGCAACAACTTCGCTAACTTCTTCAATGACAAGGTCTCCAAGATTGAGCACTCACTGGTCATCAACTGCTCTCCCCGACCCCATAGAAGCTTGGGGGGGATGCTTGGTTGCGCTCCACCTCCCAATACTAAACCATGGTCACTGTTCCATCCCATTCTAGAAGAGGAAATAGTCAAACTTATCTCCACCGCAAATCTTTCATCTCATACCCTTGACCCCCTTCCTGCTCGTCTAGTCAAAAAACTGAAACTCTCCCTCGCCCCACTTTGGTGCAGGATCATTAACAGCTCCCTAAAAACCGGAACCGTCCCAGATTGCCTGAAAGTGGGACAAGTCACTGCATTGCTAAAGAAACCAGGCCATGATACAAATGACTTAAATAACTTCAGACCCGTCTCCAACCTTCCTCTACTTTCCAAAATACTAGAAAGGTGCGTTCTTCAACAACTAACACAGCACTTGAACAATACCAACCTCCTTGACTCACATCAGTCAGGATTCAGGAAAGGGCGTAGCACGGAAACTGCAATCCTTAACATAATTGATGACATACACAAATCACTGGACCAAGACCAATGCTGCCTCCTCATCCTCCTCGACCTATCTGCAGCATTCGACACAGTTGATCACTTTCTTCTCCTCAAAGCCCTCGAAGAAAGGGCTGGATTAGACGATGTGGTCCTCAAGTGTTTTTCTTCTTTCCTGCATTATCGCTCTCAAAGAATCAAAATGAGAAGCTTTGAATCCGACCTTCATCCAGTCAATAGAGGAGTTCCACAAGGTTAAGTGCTCTCCCCTCAACTCTTCAACATCTACATGGAACCCCTCTCCACCCTACTCAGGAAAGCTAACATCCCCTTCCACCTCTACGCAGATGATACTCAAATCTATCTGGAAATCTCCTCTGCTAATGACATTCACAGACTCAACGAAACACTAAAGGAAGTCCAACGCTGGCTGTCAAGTAACCATTTAAAGCTGAACCCTGACAAAACGGAATTACTCCTCATCTCAAAATAAGAAGAAAACGCACAAGTGATCGAATGGCTAAAAGATATAGACGCGCTCAATAAGAATCTCTCCCTAGCGGACTCCGTCAAATCACTAGGCATCACACTTGACTCTAAACTAGATCTGACCAAACACATCAAGATCTCGGCTAAGAGCGCCTTCCTTAATCTGAAGCTACTTAGCAAAATAAAACCTTTCATTCCACCCAATGATCTCAAACAAGCCACCCAAGCATTGGTGTTATCAAGACTCGACTATGGGAATGCAATCCTCTCCGGAATACCCAAAATTCATCTTGCTCCACTGAAAACAACGCTCAATGCGGCTGCCAGAATGGTCACTGGAATAAAGAAATTTGACCACATCTCTCCGGCACTAACAGAACTCAAATGGTTACCAATAGAATTGCGGGCGAACTTTAAAACAGCATGCCTCACCCACAAAGCCCTTCACACTGGCAAACCTGAATACCTGGCGGCCAAACTTAAAAAAGCGGGTCAGAACAGGAACCTCAGAAGCTCTAACACCCTACTCCTGATCCCACTAAAAACTCGAAAACAAAAAACCAAGGATCGGTCCTTCGCCGGGAATGCACCCAAAATTTGGAACTCTATCCCCCCCAACATCAGAACTATTCCTTCTTTCCCTAAATTCAAAAGTCAGCTCAAAATCCTATTCCTGGATTGCTCCTCAGATAGGATCACCCTGGAATGTCATAAGAGACTCTGCTCCCCGCCCGAACAGGGACTCCCTCTTCCTCTTATTGTGACTCGCACCTTGACGGTCTCTGTGCACTGTATTGTACTTTGATATGCTCTGTTTGCTTTCTTTTTGCACCACCTTGTAATTATGTGAAGCGCTCCGATACCTTGCGGTCTGGCTAGCGATATACAAAACTTCTTAAATAAATAAATAAAAATAAATAAACACCCAGAACTGGTTCAGACCGGGCTCAGAGCCCTCTTGCATAAAGGGAACAAATACTTTTAGGGGTATAAGTATAGGACTCCAGACTACGAAAAATTAGATCACCCTGGAATCAAGAAGGAATCTCTGCCAAGGAGAAAGCTGGAAGACTGAAGAGGCAGGACTGTCCTGTTGTCTGTTTGTGGGCTGACCTGCTTGCTGCCAAGGAGAGGGGAAGGACTTTGCTTTGTGCTGTGTCCCCTTGCTTGAAGAGATCTCCAAGGGTCTGAGTAGAGCTGGTTCCCTGTGAAGAAGTCCCAGGAACAAAAGGACTTCACCCCCAGCTTCCTCCCTGAACTCTATTGAGAGAGTTCTGTCCTTCCTAGAGTGCTTGGGCCAGTTTTGGTCCCTCTGGAAGTTGTTGGGAAGCTGGACAAGAAGAAACTAAGTCTTTCTGCAAATTTCACGCATCGCTCGCTTGCGGGGTGCATCCCCGCCAGTGCGAGGAAATTCCTGCCGTCGCGAAGATCGAGATAGTCGCAGCGCCTGTTGCCGCTGCAAGAACCGACGCATCCTTCGCTTGCGGAACGCATCGCTCCGGTGCAGGAAAAGTACCATCGCTGCGAGTATCGTCGCATAGCCTGTCGTCACTGGGTGAGATCGTCGCACCGCTAGCTTGCGGACCGCATCACGTCGCTGCGAGAGTCGTCGCAGAGCCATCGCATCGAGGGGCTGCGAGAGCAGAAGATCAATGCTGCGCTGCGCATCGCCGCCGCACCCTAGATCGTCGCCATCCCGAAGATCGTCGCATCGTACCTTTTGCGAGACGCTTCCTTCGAAACCTGGGCACCGGAATCCACACAAGGTACCACATCCCTCCCCATACGGACCGGAGTCGCCGCAACAGGCCCGCTGCGTCCAGCGGGGTTGTCGCATCGCCTCTCCAGGGTCTCAGGAGTGAAGCATCACTTGTTTTTCAACGCTGCAGCTTTCCTTTGGAACTTTTGTCGCATCTAAAGGTACTGTTGGGTAAAACGTGACGCAACTGTGGATTATTTTAACGCAACCTTGAGAACTCTTTTTAACTCATATCCTTTAACTGTGTATGTTGGATTTTTGTTGTTTTGGTCTTGTGTAGTTTAGATTAAATAACTTTATTTTTCTAAACTGGTGTGGAGTCCCTTTGTCATGTTTTCACTGTGTTACTGTGAGTGTTGGTACAAATACTTAACACGCCATTGATAAGCCTGTATGCTCGTGCCAAGCTACCAAGGGGGTGAGCAGGGGTTATCTAAAGAGTATATCCCCCTTACCCTGACTAGAAGCAAGGGTCCATATTTGGACAGTGATACCTACTTCTTCCAACTAGAGACCCCCAGATCTAACACACACCAAAATGGAGTACTTCTGATTCGTGGTGGCTGCATTTCTTTGGATGCTTTATCATGGCCTAGCCTATATATGTGCTTGATCCTTGCATCGTAACGTAGAGCTGTCCAGACGCAGACAGAACCTTTTTGATAACAACTATTCTTCCATGCCTCCACATAAAATGCCACTTCCCATTTTATTCATTCCCGATAATAAATATTAACCATCTAATACATACGATTCGCAAACTCATTGGATTTGCTGGTTGGCATGTCCATGAACTGCTAAGTATGCCAGCCTTAAAAAAATCTAATAAGGACGAAACATGCGTTGGCTGCCTCGGATGTCATTCATTCTCAGCTATCCATAAAATCATCTATGTATTCCCAACAATTCTGGAAGAACAATAAAATTGCACAGTGGACCTTGACAACTAAACTAAAAACTGAATGTTGAACTATTCCTTACAACCAATTTGCAATCTATTTGTGTGTTCTTATCCTTCTTTTGCATCCTAGATTACTGTGCCCCCAACCTCGGTGGAACCCTAACACATCACCTTTGGTAGCAGTATGTTTTGTTGTGTTTTAAACACATAGGGCCTGATTACGATGGCAGTGAACCTGCCACCAGCAGGCTGTCAGTGACGGGTTCACCGCCACCGTAAGGCCAATTAACGCCCGCCAGCTTGTGATGGCGGGCGGTGTGCTGACGGGCGCGCAAGCCCAACAATCACGGGTCCACAAGAGGCAATCGTTACGGTTGCCTGTCGCACCGTCCCGCATCCTCAGAATGGTGGCGGTGCCTAGCAGGCACCGCCCACCAGTTTAGGATGCTGGATCCCGCCAGCCTTTTCATTGTGGTTCCCCCACCAAGGAAAGGCTGGCAGGGATTGACTTTGGGAGCCCATTGTGGGCCCCACTTGTGCAGGGTTAGTGTGTTACTGCACTTGGGGGACACCTATGGTGCCCCCCTACATTTCCCTGCCACATAGTGCAGGGAAAAGCAAAAGCTGCCTTTTTAGCATTGCGGCGGGTGCTGCAGCCAGCAGCACCCGCTGCTATGTTAGAAAATGCCTTTTGCGGCTGCAGTGGTAGCAGCCGCATTGTAATATCATATGTGGGACAGCCGCCTTATAGGCGGGTGTTCCCCTTCACAAGACGATGGCGGACGGACTTCAGTCCGTTCGCCATCGTAATGACCCCACCAACACAGAACCGAAGACCCTGCAATGCATCCTCCTCAACGTCCGATCCCTCCACAAACACGCCAACGAAAACTGGGACCTCCTCGACAGCACTACCCCGGACGTAACATTCTTTACCGAAACCTGGACCAACACCACCTCGGGACCAGACATTGCCGTCTCCATTCCCCAAGGACACAAGATCTCCAGGAAGGTCTGCCCCACCCGCCCGTGAGGAGGAATTGCCATCGTCCACAAATCCACCCTCCGCCTGAGCACACTCCCCGACGAGCCCACAGACCTGATGGAACACCTTCACTTCAAGATACTGGCAAGCCCTACCTCCACCCTCCGAAGAACCCTCATCTGCCGACCCCCAGGACCCGCGTACTTTTTGCCAACTCCATCACGGACATCCTCTCTACGCATACCATCGCGTCCACCAACTACACCCTACTGGGAGACACCAACTTCCACCTTGACAATCAACTGGACCCCAGCATCACATCCCTCCTGGACAACCTCTACAACATTGCACTCCACCAGATCGTGACAGAACCCACGCACTCAGCAGGACACACCCTAACACCCTTTTCACAACAGGAAACTCCATCACCATAAGCCACACCACCGAACTCCAATGGACTGACCATCAATGCGTCCACTTCACCTTCAGAACACCCACCATCCACAGACACCAGCACCTGCTCCTACGAAGAAACTGGACCAGAATCAATGACGACCAGCTTACCTCATCACTCAGTACTCCACCCCAACCATTTCGGAAAACGACGATGCCGACACCGCAGCCCAAACCCTGCACAGGTGGATCTCCGACAGCGCCAACACCATAGCCCCCCTCAAGAAAAATAACAACACCCACACCAAGAAAGCTAGATGGTTCACCACCGAACTGCGAGAGTCCAGACACACTTGCCGCCGCCTCGAAAAGGCCTGGAGGAACACCAAATCCACAGAAGTCCACAACAACTTCAGAGCCGCCACCAACGTCCACCACCAACTCATCAGAAAAACGAGGAAAAAAGCGATTGAAGACAGAATCGCCACTTTTGCACAGCAAAGAACTCCCAACCCACCCGCGAGTCCACCAACATCCCTCCCTCTCAAGACCTTTGCGACAAACTCAGCACCTTTTTCCACCACAAAATCAAGAGCATTTACAACAACTTCGACGAAGACAGCCAACACACTGAACCCTCACCAACCACCCCCGTGACCCTGAAGCCAGTGATCGTCAACTGGATAGCTCTCACCACAGAAGACACAATGAAGACGATGAAGTCAAACCACTCCGGGGCCCCCACGGACCCCTGCCCCCACCACATTTTTAACAGAGCCGCTGACACCATCGCACCCATGCTCTGCCACACCATCAACCGCTCCCTGGCAATCGCCTCGTTCCCTGTAGACTGGAAACACGCTGAGATCAACCCCCTCTAGAAGAATCCCTCGGTGGACCCCACCGACCTCAAAAACTACAGACCCATTTCCCATCTCTTGTTCCCATCGAGAAAGCCATCAACAGCGAACTCGCCACATTCATCGAAGAGCACAACATCCTCGACTTCTCCCAATCCAGATTCAGAAAAAAACACAGTACGGAAACCGCCCTCCTTGCCACAACAGACGACATCCGTACCTCACTGGACAAAGGAGAAATAGCAGCCCTCATCCTCCTCGACCTCTCAGCGGCATTCAACACAGTCTTTCACCGCACCCTAATATGCAGACTATTGACGGAGGGATCCAAGACAAGGCCCTCGCCTGGATCCGCTCCTTCCTCTCCGGCAGAACGCAGCGGGTCAGACTCCCCACTTTCCTCTAAGACCCTACACCTACCACATGCATTGTCCTCCAGGGGTCCTCCCTCAGCCCTACGCCTGGAACAACACCTGGTGGCCCCCACCCCGCCCTAGGAAGGCCGCCCACCCCCACGAACCGCACACGCATTCTGGCAATCATCCTGGACTCAGAGCTCAAAATGGACTGCCAGATCACCTCCGTCTCATCCTCCTGCTTCCACACCATCCGCCTCCTACGTAAGACCTTTAAATGGATCCCCCTCGAACACAGAAAGACCGTCACTCACACCGTGGTCGACTATGGCAACACACTCTATGCCGGAATAAACAAAAACCTCACCCGTGAGCTACAGAACATCCAAAAACGCCGACGCAGGACTGGCCCTCAACCTGCCGAGACACTGCCACATCTTGCCCAGCACCTGCACACACTCCACTGGCTCCCCATCAAAGCTAGAGTCACCTTCAAGATGCTAACCCATGCTCACAAGGCCCTCCATGACACTGGACCAGCACACCTGAACAGCTGACTCAAATTCCACGTACCCCAAAGGACCCTACGATCAGCCCATCTCTCCTACGGCTTGGTCCCTCAAACCAGAAAGACCAGATTGGGAGGCCGCTCCTTCTCCTTCAGCGCGGACAGAGCTTGGTACGACCGTCCGCTCCACCTCAGATAACATCACCCCCCATCTTCGCAAGAAACCTCAAAACCTGACTCTTCGACAGACACCCTCCTTGATGGACTGGAACCTGCGAACCCCCCACCCCACCCCCCGTGCGCCATGAGAACCTTAGGGGTGAGTGGTCACGCTCAACAAACACCTGACAAGACATGTACATAAGACTCACTAACTTTCTATATTTACATGCTTTGTTTGCCACTGCCATTCCATTAACTCGAATGTGCAACAATATTTTGTCATTGCTACCACTGTAATAGCAACATATGGTCAGACCCTCCAGGATTTCGCGAGTTCACGGTTTGCCGCGAAATCGGCACTTTTGGAAAAATGCCGCGATTTTTACAAAAGTGCCCGCGAAAATCGGCACTTTTGTAAAAATCGCGGATTTTTACAAAAGTGCCCGCGAAATCGGCACTTTTGAAAAAATCCACTCACACCCAACATAGACAGACAACAAGTCAAATGTCCCTGTCTAATCGATTTCCCCGTCTTACGCACTCCCCGAGCTTAGAAGTCAGGCAAACACAGTAGTTTCTGCCAGCACACTAGGCATTCGGATTGGCAGAGTCAATGTCAGCATTCCGTGGGAGGTGCTAAAGTTATTTATGGGGCCTTTTCATTAAAGCACTGTGCAATGTAACAAACACATCAAGCTCAACCTACCACATGATGAAAAGATAAAAAAGTGACTCCAATGGTAGGAGGAAAGTATGAGAAAGGAAGTGAATATGAAATGCTGATATTGAAGGGGCGAAGAGTTACAATTTGGTGGAGCAGTGATGGTGACCGAATGGAAACAAAATGGTGCCCAAGGGATGCACGGTGTAACTGAGACTGTCTGAGAGACCAGCAGCGACAGTGGATAGCAAGCGGTCAACCAGCTGGCTTTCAAATGAGGGTGAGGTCAGATGTTTATGAGGGTCAGTCCTGCCAAGTGACTAGCTGCTTCAGTCACAGTTTTTCCTTTCAATTCTGGGCGCCTCATTTATAACAAGCATTTGAAATAACTGCGACGGAGGGAAAGATGTGCAGTGTGGAGGCGGGGGGAGGGGCTGAAAAGTAAGAGTTAAAGGGGCTGCGAATGAGACCTGAGAACAAGAATTGGAGGGGGAAGGGAGGGAGAAGGAGAAAGAATGAGGGGACGCATCGGGGACGGCAGGAGGTTGCAGAGGCGAGGGTAAGAGAGATTGGAGGAGGGGGAAAGGTGAAGAGACAAGAAGGGGAGAAAAGGGTGAGATGTGAAGGAAGACTGAAGGAGCTAGAAAAGGGAAGGTTGGAAAGAAATGGAAGGTGTGAGTTGGTGAGGGTGGGAAGGAAGATAGAGATGGCAAAAGAGAGATGGGATAGAAGAATTAGATGTGCGAAAGGAGGTCAAGGCTAAAGAGGGGAGGGAAGACAGAGGCCTTGAGGGGGGCAGAACGAGGTTGAGATGGGGAAAAGAGGAGCAGAAGAGATATGTGAAGAAGGGAGCAAGAGTACAAGATGTAGAGAGCGGTGGGACAGGAGAATAGAGATGCGAGGAGAATGAGTAAACGGTTCCCCTAGCGGAAATAGAGAGGGTGAGGGAGAGTTTGAGAGCTGAAGTGGGGGAGGAGGGCAAAGAGGATGGAAGAGAAGAGGGGGAGAGGTGGGGAGATGGAATATAAACGAGAGACAAAGATAGAAGAGATGGGAAGACAAAGAAGAAGTGCGGGAAGTGAATGAGCAAGAGAGGCGGGAAGGAATAAGTGAAAGATAGGGAGGGAGGGAGCGAAAGATGCAGAGGGAATGGGAGCCAGAAGGGAAAGAGGAGAGGAGAAGAGAACTAAGAGGACTTGAGAAAGAGTGAACGGTGTATAGAAGGATGAAAGTGAGAGGAAGAGGAGGGATACCTGGGAGGACGAATAAAAGGGGTAGAGGGAAAGCTAGAGGGCGTGACGTGGGGAGAAGAAGAGCAGTAACCCAAGGTTCAATGCTCTTCATTCATGAGAAACGCAGACTCTGTTAGACTAAAATGGCCCTAAGATGCCCGATAGGCTGGCTGAGTCTTTATTTTAATTATTTATCTACTTGATACTTGTTGGCAATTCTGATTTTGTGGGGCAAAAACATGTTAATTGTATTCCTTAATGCACAAAAATATACCAGTCCTGTACATACCATGCCTTTTCCTCTGGCAAAATTCCCGCAGGGTTGCTTTGCTGAAATCGAATAAAGGGTAACATTGACATCACAACACTTACAATCTCGGTCTCTGGGCAAACAGGTGTTTGAAGGGGGATCGCAGTTTAATGGGAGTGTTATAATCCGGGCGTATACTTTTATGTATTCACTATCCAAGATACATAGAGAAACTTATGCCTGCAAGCAATGTTACTTAAATGTAAATACTAATCAGGGCCTATTTCAAAGTGGAATACTATGCTAAAACAGTTTTCATTGTTTAATGCTGAAAATGAATGATTAGGAGTAAAATAAAGTGCCGCAAAAATGCCGCTAAATTTCCATATTTGTGCCGCTAAATTTCCATATTTGTGCCGCTAAATTTGCTAATCCATGCCTCTATATCCTGGGGGGTCTGTATGGTACACAAAACCATGGGCATATTGAATGCCTTTAATATTCAGTTCAAGGAAAACTTTAGTTTAAACAAAAAAAAATCAACTTTTCAATATTTATAATATTTAAGGCACATTGCTGACTTCAAAAAACCTACGTTTAGCACATCATCCAATGCATATAACTGTACACAGTGGAGTAGACCATGTTCAAGCTTGACACGTACAGTTCCAATAATTTCACAATTTTAAGTCAAGACTGGAGGTTAGCATTACACTATACTCTTTACTGCCACTCCTGACAGCGCTTGTACCACAGGAACTTTAGAACTAGAATGTTCTTTGTTTCATCTTGATCCCTTATATTATAATTTTCTCTTTTCTGATACTGCTCTTCAACAGGTAAGTACACTGGAACTATGCTTACTTTATGGTCTTTCATTTAGTGGAATTGTGAGATCAGGAATGTTTGGACAAAGGATGAAAATGTTGAATGGCTCCACGTTTTGTGAAATTATTCAGCAGGAGAGAGTTTTTCGAAAAGACAGTACCAAACAGTCCTGCAAAGCAAAATTTTACAACCACAATGACGTTGAGAAAACATCTAGAATTTAAGGTAAAATGTGCAGCTGCAATGTAAAAAGGTTAAAATAAATATACGGCAAGTAGACATAATCGAGTTTAAAATACTGTTTCATAAAATTGTGTTTTTAATGTTGATATTAAAAAATATAGTGGAATGTAATATTGATGTCAAGATATTGTATGTTTTTAAAACATTCATGTTAAAAATATAGATGTTGAAAATGTCATTACAAAATAGTTTTTTTTAAATGTAATGTAGTTTTTTTTATAGTATATATTTTTAAATATAGTATATATTTTTAAATAAATTGGATATGTTTTATTGAAAAACTGTTTTAGGAGCCGGATGTCGGGCTCATAGGAGATGAGGGTGGGGAGTGTTTTTGTAAAAAAATCTTTGAATATTGTAAGTTATAATAAAGAAATTGATAAATATTTTTTAGGAGCGGTATTATAGAGGATAAGGGTGATGAGTGTTTTAAAATGTTTTTTTAAATCTCTGAAAATTTCAAGTTATATTAATATAATTAAAAATATTTTTAAAAATGTTAAATTAAAAATGTTAAATTAATAAATATTTTTTTAGAATTGGAATGTTGTGTTTACAGGGGATATGGGTGGAGAGGGTTTTAAAAAATATATTTAATTACATTTATAATTTATTTAAAGGGAATTAAAATAACATTTCTAAGAATAGTGGGATGTTGAGTTGATAGAGGATAGGGGTGGGGAATCATATAAAAAATTCTTAACGTTTAAAAAATAAATCACATTTAAAAACACTTAGGGAGAGTGGTGTTGTGTTTATATGGGATAAGTGTGGTGTTTTTTTCAGGAAAATATGTAATAATATTTTGTAATATTAAAACGTTTATAAAAAGAAAAATAATTTGTTAATATTTTTAAGGAGGTTGAATGTTTGTTTGTAATTATTAATGTCAGAATTCTTTAATATAACAATTTGGTGGGATGTTTATTATTTATTAAACAATTTAGTAAGTAAAAATTTACTTTAAAGAAAATATTAATTTTGGTATTTTGTTATATTATATTGTCAACATTTAAAAAAGATTCAAATTTTAATGATTTTTTTACATTAGAATACATCTTTTGTTGATATGTTTTTAGAAGTGGGTATAGGATAATATATATGTGTAGTGTGTTGCATTTTAATTATGTTAATGTAGTTTGTAGTGGTAATAGTACATTATATGAGTTTATTGTCCAGCACCTTCCATGTGTTAATGATGTTTGTAGTGGGAATACTACATTTTATATGTTTAGTGAACAGCACCTTCTCTGTTTTATTGTAGTTTGGAGTGGGAATAGTATATTAGATATGTTTAGTGTCCAGCACCTTCCCTGTTTTAATGTAGTTTAGAGTGGTTTAGAGTGGGAATAGTATATTTTATAAGTTTAGAGTCTAGAGCTTTCCCTCAATTAATGTAGTTTGGAGTGGGAAAAATAAATTATACATTTTTACAGTCGACCACCTTTCCTTAGTTATAGTAGTTTGGAGTGGGAATAGTATTTTGTGTATGTTTTTTTTGTCTAGCACCTACCCTGAGTTAATATAGTTTAGAGTGGGAATAGTAAATTATATCTGTTTAGTGTCCACAAAGTTCCCTCAGCTAATGCAGTTTGCAGTGGGATCATTATATCTGTTTAGTGTCCACAACGTTCCCTCAGCTAATGCAGTTTGGAGTGGGATTATTAGATTAAATATGTTTACTGTCCACCACCTTCCCTTAGTGATAACAGTTAGTTGGAATAGTACATTTGTTGTCCAGCACCTTCCCTGAGTTAATATAGATTGTAATGGGAATAGTAAATTATATATGTTTATTTTCCAGCCCCTTCCCCGATTTAATGTAGTTTGGAAAAGGAACAGATAATTATATATATGTAGTATCCAGGATGTTTCCGCAGTTAATGTAGTTTGGAGTGAGAATATGAAATTATAAATTTTTACTGTGCACCACCTTTCCTTAGTTATAGTAGTTTGGAGTGGGAATAATATTTTTTATATGTTTATTGTCTAGCAGGGGGGTTCTCCACGTAAACGTATCAAAGACGTATACTATGTCTTGCGGACCCAAGAATCGCAGAACACCCTGTTTGATCTATTTGGATGGTAGGCTGGTAGAGCTTGCGGATAGATTCTGTTATCTGGGTGTACACTTTGAGAGAAAGGGCTCATGGAAACCTGCGGTAAATGCCAGGGCTCTTGCGTTTACCAGAGCCTCTGGTGCCCTGGTAAATTTTGCCAAAAAACTAGGTGGCAGACCAGTAAGGGAGTTGCTGCAGATTTTTAAGGCCAATTGTGTCTCTAACGGGACATATGGGGCAGGTCTCTGGGGGATTGAGCCAGTGGACGTTATACAATGTATTGAGAATCGATTCTTACGGTACCTACTGGCTGCCCCAAAGAGCATCGCAACCTATGTGATACACACGGAAGTGGCCCTCCGGTATGTTACGGACATCATTAAATCTGCCCTGGTCTTATTATGGCACAATGTGTGGGTTAATCCATGTACCAGTCTGAACAGAGAGATTATAAAAGACTGCTTGGCTTGTGATGGAGCTATTAACATCAAATGGTTCACTTATGTTAAAAATTTGCTGCATGAAATTGGACATCCTGAATATTTCTCCAACCCAGACAGTATGGAGAGTGTGTCCAGAACTGCCTTAAAAAAGTCCCTTCTACAACATCTTGAGAGAAAAAGAAGGCGGGAAGTAAGATCTAAGAAGACGGTCATGGAGCATGACTTGATAACAGTTCATGAAGGTATTCAATTGTACCTTTTGGTTGAACAACCCCCTTACCACCGTATGCTCCTGACCTATTTTCGTTTGGATATTTTTTACGGACTTGTTACCTTTCCACAGTGCAATAACTGGTCAAGGGAAAAAAGAACTTGTCCTTGCGATTATGTTTCATTTCAGTCAAATATACATTGTATTCTTTTTTGTACTTTTTATAACCATCCAAGGAGGAAATTGCTGAAACCTCTGCTTGTTTCATGGGGCTTGAGGTCATGCAGAGCGGTATATGATAAATTGAGAATTTTAGATAATGAGTACACTATTAGTACTGTATCCTCCTTCCTGAGAGCAGTCGTGAGGTAAAGAAATACGATGTAAATTGAATTCTGTTCTTTTACGCCCCCAGTAATTGGAATGTTCGCAACTCAACATGAATTTCTATATTAGCTATGCGTATTCTATTATCCTTTTATCTTTTTAAAGTTCTTAACAGATTTTTTACTTCTTTTTAAATGTGTATGTAGTATGAAGTTACATAAGCACTATTAGACTTGTTGTTTACTAAATATGATTTTTATCTTTATGCTTTTATGAATTTGTCTGTGCAATTCGAATAAAGCTTTTTGAAACTATTGTCTAGCACCTTCCCTGAGTTTATATAGTTTAGAGTGGGAATAGTAAATTATATATGTTTATTTTCCAGCACCTTCCCAGATTTAATGTAGTTTGGAGAAGGAATAGTTACTTATATATGTTTAATGTCCATAACGTTCCCTCAGTTAATGCAGTTTGGAGTGGGAATATTACGTTAAATATGTTTACTGTCCACCACCTTCCCGTAGTTATAGTTGTTTTGAGTAGGAACAGTACATTTTATATGTTTTTTGTCCAGCACTTTTCCTGAGTTAGTATAGATTGTATTGGGAATAATAAATTATATATGTTTATTTTCCAGCACCTTCCCTGATTTAATGTAGTTTGGAAAATAAATAGTTAATTATAAAGGGTTTAGTGTCCAGAACGTTTCCGTAGTTAATGTAGTTTGGAGTGGGGATATAAAATTTTTATATGTTTAGTGCCCAGCACCTTCCCTGAGTTATGGTAGTTTGGACTGGGGATAGTAAATGATATATGTTTACTTTTCAACACCTTCTTTTATTTAATGTAGTTTGGAGAAGGAATAGTTAAGTATATATGTTTAGTGTCCAGAACTTTCCCTAAGTTCATGTAGTTTGGAGTGGGAATATTAAATTATATATGTTTACTGTCCACCACCTTTCCTTATTTATAGTAGTCTGGAGTGGGAATAGTATATTTTATGCGTTTATTGTCCAGCTTCTTCCCTGAGTTAATATAGTTTGGATTTGGAATACAATTTTTTATATGTTTAGTGACCAGCCCCTTCCCTGAGTTAATGTAGTTTGTACTTAGAATAGTAAAATATATATATTTATTTTTTAGCAAGATTATGAAAATAATGTATTTTTAAGTGGTAATAGTATATCCCCGAAATTGGCCCTTCGTAGATTCCCTGCATTAATGTTTGCGGATAATACCCTGCTGCTTTTGAAGTCGGCAATGGGTATGCAGCGCGTCCTAAACGTTTTTAGTGAGTTCTGCAAAAAGAGGAATCTTGTGGTCAACATCAGCAAAACCAAGCATATGGTTTTTAATGCTAATTCCATTAACTGCCCCCACCCTGAAATAGAGGGAAGACCCCTTGAGAGGGTACCCACCTTTGACTACCTAGGGTTAACCCTGAATGATAAAATGGGGTGGGGCTCACAAATGGATAAGGCTAACCTAAAATTGATTAAGGCTGCTGGGGGATCTTAAAAGTCCAGAAGAAGTGTGTTTTAAAGACTATAAGCCCACCATTTGAAATCTATAAAGTTCAAGTTAGGTCATCTTCCCTATATGGGGCAGAATTGTGGGAGCACAGGCCCTCCAATTCCCTCACAAAAACTGAGAATAATTTTATCAGACAAATTCTGACTCTACCGAAAAATACACCATTAGTCCCTTTGAGGATGTATTTGAATATCCTCCCTATTGCGGACCTTATTGAATCATGCCCGTTGCAATATTGGTGGCGGCTGTGGAGTACTTTAGAGTTGAATGTTATAGGGAAGAACTAAAAGCAGTATTGTCAGCATTAGGTGCTGGTAGTATACCCTGGCTTTCATTTATAAGGGACTCCTTTAGGGCAATTGGTAGGGAGACTCTCTGGTTGTACCCAGAAGTCTCCTGTTCCGTCCTTTCCAAAAAAACCTTGGCTAGTGCACTAAAGGAGTTCAAACTGACTAAAATCATGCAGTTAGTAAATTCTGGGAGCTTAACTTACGGGTTCCTGGATTTTAAGTGTCATTATGAATTTGAGCGGGTGTTGGATTCTATTCAACCGACATTAGCAAAGAAGTTGTTTTTACAATTTAGGTATGGAACCCTACCACTATTTGCCATTACAAATAAGTGGGCGGGAGTATCTAGCCGATCCTGTCCTGGCTGTTTTGCGGAGGAAGAAACTATGGTCCATGTAATGCTCTTCTGCGGGGCATATAAACAACCTAGGCAGAAGTGGATCATTCAACTTTGAAGGAAACTGGGTATTAGGAGTTACCTGGATTTTTACAGGATCCTAAAAACAGAAACTGACCCGGTCCATGTGGTTGTAGTATCCACATTTTTGTTTGCTATGTGGTCAATACAAAGGAAACTGTTAAAAGTGGAGGTGCCTACAAGCAATCTATAAACACCCTTCTCTCATGATTTCTTGACTAATCCTGGAACCCTTACTTTTAGTTTAAGGTGGTTTGGGATTAGCTGTGCGAGATTTGGCAGTTCGCACTTTGGGCTTGGATATTGACCCTGGGATCGTATTTTGAATTTTAATATTATTTTATACCTAATTTATATTTTTTATGGTGTGTTTTAATGCTATGAAATTCCCATAATGATGATTTTACACTTTCAATGAAATGTACTACTCTTTATTGTATGCCTAGATGTTAATGTATAATTTGACCAATCAACCACAATCCAGCTTGTAATTTTAAATGTGCTTTTATGGCTATAAATGGCCGCAATAACGTTTTTATGAATGAATGAATGAATAGTATATAATATATGTTTATTAAACTGTTAATTTAGAACAGGTATTAAATGTAAGACTATTATTTTATTGCAAATATAATAGTGGAAAAATAACATAGAAAGTAAATAAATAACAAGATTTATAATTCATTTATTTTTATTGAAAGATTCAAGCAAAGCAATTTAATTCAGTTTATTTTATTTACAATCTTTCATATATATTTTCATAAAGCAAAATAATAATACATTTATTTTGGATATGTCACATATTTGGTACATATTTAAACATAAATAATACATTAAACAATGTTATGTTTATTAAAAGCAGAAGTTGGAAAATATGTACGTTTTCACAAACATAAGATTAAGTTATCCACTGTTTTGTATACATGTATTTAATATATATTTGATAACAGTTATACAATTTATTTTATATTGTTAATATGTATTAGTTAATTATATACAGTTTACATTATTCTTAATATATATTTTGTAAACATTCTTTGTTGTATTCTCTTTTGTATTTATTCATATAATTGATACTAAATAACATAATTTGTATATTATTTAATGTGTATCAAAAAAGAATATTATAAAGTTAAGAGAGCCTTTTGTAAAAAAAATAGTTTTTAACATAAATACAAATGTTTCTATTTTTTGCAAGCAGTACATTTTTTATAACAATAAGTAATTACCACTTTTTTAATGTATATTAAAAAATATTATCTGTGTTGTAATATTTATTATTATACATTGTACAATTTTTAACACAATTCAAAAAAAGTATTTTAAATTAGTAACATTATTAAGTATTTTTGAAAAAAATATGTGTTTAACATTTCTAATTTACATTGACTTTAATGTGGAAAAGTATTTTTTTTACTTCCATTAAGTGGCCATTTTTTTAACTAAGTTCTATTTTCTAGGCTATCGGTGTTCTTTTTTGGTCGTTTCTGAAGGGAGAAGCTCACAGTTGGAAGCTGCGTCTCATCAGTTAAGGTAAGTTTATTTTAGTTACTTTTAGACTTAATTTAGGAGTAGGGGGAGGTAGTTAGGTAGTTTATGGTGTATATACGGTTTGTATTTGGTTTTGTTTGTAGTTTAGCATCTGTGAAAAATGCGGTTAGTGCCTTGCAAGTTTGGTGTTATGGTTTGCTATATATGTTTAATTATATTTAGAGTACTGTGTTAAGGAATTGTAATTATGTTTGTGTTTTTTTTATTGAAATCTGTTTTATTTTCTAAAAACAGAAAACAAAAAAGAATAATACAACTCAGGTCCCTGCATACACAGCGATAAGCCTACAACCCATTTAGGGCCGGCTGCGTCAATATCAAATGCTTCTCAGTGTAGGCCAGAGGTCTTCAAACTTTTGGATGCCGAGACCTCCCTGTCAACATTTTGAGGCGTAAGGACCCCTTCCTGACAAAAATGTCTAAACCTGTAGGCAGGGCTACTCGAATTATGAGGCAGGTGAGGACCAAATTACGCGACAGATTTGACTAAATTGTGTGGGAAGAAAATGTAAGTGATGGTATGTGATGCCGCGTATTTTGGGATAGCATTACTTCATTATTTTGACATTTTTTACACACAGTAACACTGAGGAAAGATTTCACCCCATCAGTACCCGTTTATAACCAAAATACAGCAATTAACATCAGAAAGATTTCTAGTCAACCTTTGAGAAGGGCCTTCCACTCCGCAGGAATAGGTGCTGCCACATTAGAAGCTCACCTGACCCTGGCCAGGAGAAGCAGGGGTCCCTAAAAAAACAGGCGGTTTTGTACAGCGTTAAGCAGTTTACCCATGCAGCTTTCCTCTCACCCCCTCCCTTCCATCCCTCTCTCCTCTCCTAACCCTAGATCCCTCTCTCACTTTGCAGGCCATTTTCTTTCACCCCTTTTTACAACTTCTGAACTCTCCCCATTCAACCACTCACTTCACCTTTAATCACCTCTTGCCATTCTGTCTTTTCACTGCCCTTATCTCTAACAGTCTCTCGCATTTATCTCATGGCCTCTCTGGTCCCTTCACCTCCCATGCCCCTCAGCACTTCTCATTCACCTCGTCTCTCCATTCAAATTTTTGTCTATTTATATCTTACACCTCTCCAGTCCCCCATTCAACTTTCATATCTCCTCTTTGTTCTAACAGAAGCACTCACCTTTGGCTCACACTCACTTCTTGCGGGTCCACACTTCTCTTCGGCAATTCACATTTCTCCTCATCCCTGACCTCTTCAATCAAATTCTCTCACTCCCTTGCTGTCCTCTCTCATCATCTCATCTCTCCTCACCAAGCATACGGGTTGGACCCATATGCTACTTTCGGCCTGTGCCACTCTGCTTCTTGTTCCCTAATTCAAGAAGGCATGAGTTGTCTGTCTCACTGTTTTGATGCAGGCCGCATCCACCACCACCACGTCCACCACCACCCCATTCACCAACACCACATCTAATACCACCACGTCCACCACCACGTCCACGACAAGGCCACCTCACTCTATCTATCACCCTCATTATCTATCTGTCGCCCTCACTATCTATCTGTCGCCCTCACTCTATGTATCTGTCGCCCCCACTCTATCTGTCGCCCTCAATCTATCTGTCGCCCTCAATCTATCTGTCGCCCTCACTCTATCTATCTGTCACCCTCACTCTATCTATCGCCCTCACTCTATCTATCACCCTCACTCTATCTATCTATCTATCTATCTATCTATCTATCTATCTATCTATCTATCTATCTATCTATCTATCTATCTATCTATCTATCTATCTATCTATCTATCTATCTATCTATCTATCTATCTATCTATCTATCTATCTATCTATCTATCTATCTATCTATCCATCTATCTATCGCCCTCACTCTATCTATCTATCGCCCTCACTCTATCTATCTATCGCCCTCCCTCTATCTATCTGTCGCCCTCACTCTATCTATCTGTCGCCCTCACTCTATCTATCTATCTATCTATCTATCTATCTATCTATCTATCTATCTATCTATCTATCTATCTATCTATCTATCTATCTATCTATCTATCTATCTATCTATCTATCTATCTATCTATCTATCTATCTATCTATCTATCTATCTATCTATCTATCTATCTATCGCCCTCACTCTATCTATCTAACGCCCTCCCTCTATCTATCTGTCGCCCTCACTCTATCTATCTGTCGCCCTCACTCTATCTATCTGTCGCCCTCACTCTATCTATCTATCTATCTATCTATCTATCTATCTATCTATCTATCTATCTATCTATCTATCTATCTATCTATCTATCTATCTATCTATCTATCTATCTATCTATCTATCTATCTATCTATCTATCTATCTATCTATCTATCTATCTATCTATCCATCTATCGCCCTCACTCTATCTATCTATCGCCCTCACTCTATCTATCTATCGCCCTCCCTCTATCTATCTGTCGCCCTCACTCTATCTATCTGTCGCCCTCACTCTATCTATCTGTCGCCCTCACTCTATCTATCTATCTATCTATCTATCTATCTATCTATCTATCTATCTATCTATCTATCTATCTATCTATCTATCTATCTATCTATCTATCTATCTATCTATCTATCTATCTATCTATCTATCTATCTATCTATCTATCTATCTATCTATCTATCTATCTATCGCCCTCACTCTATCTATCTATTGCCCTCACTCTATCTATCTATCGCCCTCCCTCTATCTATCTGTCGCCCTCACTCTATCTATCTGTCGCCCTCACTCTATCTATCTGTCGCCCTCACTCTATCTATCTATCTATCTATCTATCTATCTATCTATCTATCTATCTATCTATCTATCTATCTATCTATCTATCTATCTATCTATCTATCTATCTATCTATCTATCTATCTATCTATCTATCTATCTATCTATCTATCTATCTATCTATCTATCTATCTATCTATCTATCGCCATCACTCTATCTATCTATCGCCCCTCACTCTATCTATCTATTGCCATTGGAGGCAGGCGACCCCGGTGGCAGTGGGTTCGCGCCTGCAGTGGGACACGAGACTGTGCTACGCTGACGCCCTGCTGAACGAGAGCAGCGGCGCTGGACTCTTAAAATTGCTTTTATTTCTCCAAAGTCAACAGGAGACAAACTTTTTTATCTTACCCTTCAGGGCTCGGTGGAGTGTGGGCGCCATCTTCGTTTGGGCAGGTTAGGCGACCTAGCTCGGCGCCACACCCCCCCGCGCGCCGCCCCTATTGAGGAGCAGCTTCCTCAGTGCTCGACATTGGAGGCAGGCGACCCCGGTGGCAGTGGGTTCGCGCCTGCAGTGGGACACGAGACTGTCCTACGCTGACGCCCTGCTGAACGAGAGCAGCGGCGCTGGACTCTTAAAATTGCTTTTATTTCTCCAAAGTCAACAGGAGACAAACTTTTTTATCTTACCCTTCAGGGCTCCGTGGAGTGTGGGCGCCATCTTTGTTCGGGCAGGTCAGGCGACCTAGCTCGGCGCCACACCCCCGCGCTCCGCCCCTATTTAGTCGTCCCCCAATGAGGAAGCGCAGCGGACGAGCGCAGCGGGCGCGACGAAGGCGCGCCAAAGTCGAGCCCGTCTGCGCCCGTCCGCGGCCGGACGGGGCTAGGGGCGCGTCCTCATGTCCCTCCTTATTCTTCTAGGGACTTACTTGCTCTTCAGGGCCCCTGGCCCCTAGCTATACCCACTATTAGGCGCATCTCTGCTCTTGGCCTTGATCCTTCCCCTCACTATCCTACACCTATCAATACGATCCCTCCTTTGTCCCACTTCCCTGATTCTGACCCCTCACCCTTTTCCCCTCCCCTGTCCATTATATTGCTCAATACCAGGTCGGCAGTAAAGCACCACCAGGAGCTATTTGTGCTGCTTGATACCCACCAGCCTGACATGTTACTTTTAACAGAAACATGGTTCTGCGACTCCTCCCTGCCATCGCTGTTGGCTGCTCTTCCCCCTTCTTATGTGGCCCTCCGCGCCGATAGACCAGCGGGGAAGGCAGGGGGTGGTGTGGCTCTTATTGCTCGATCTGAGCATAACTTCCAACTTCTTCCTTCCTCCACCATCAACCCCACCGAGCACCTTGTGGCTCACTCTCTTGCCTTTTCTCCTCCGCTTACCTGCTTATTAATGTACCGCCCTCCCCAGCCCTCCCATCTGTTTTTGCCGGAATTTCAGGACCTATTGGCCACTCTAGCGATTAATCACGCTTCAGTTTTAGTATTAGGGGATTTTAATTATTGGCCCTCAGACCCCCATGAATGCACTGCCTCTAAACAATTTTCCGACTCACTGGCATCTTTTAATTTCATCTCCCATTTACATACTCCCACGCATATTCACGGTCATGTACTAGACCAGGTTTGGTCTCTTAATACCTCGGTCTCTTCCATGACCGTGTCCCCATGCCCCTGGTCAGACCATGCCCTGATTTCCTTTTCCCTCTGCCTTAAGTCGGCAATAAAGATCCCGCCTGCCAAAAACATCTGGGCGCGGAACTGGAACAGGGTAGACCTTCCTGCTTTGTCATCCTCTCTTCTGAACTCCGCACCCAACTTAGAGGGCTTATCTTCTATCGCTCAAGTCGCCGCTATCGACTCCTGGCTCGCTGGAGGCTGCGACTCGGTAGCCCCACTACGACGGATATCTACCCGAAGATCCAAGGAGTCAAATCGGTGGTTTGGCGACGACCTGAAGATAAAAAAGCTTACCCTCCGGCAGGCCGAGAGGCAATGGAGAAAGGACTACTGCCCTCTACTAAAAACTCATTATCTGACTTTGCTGAATGATTATAAAAAGGCCATATTGAGCGCTAAAGTCGCACACTTCTCAGCAAAATTTTTAGTAGCAGAGAATAAATCCAGGGAGATTTTCTCTATCGTTCAGGACCTGGCCTATTCTGACAGGGCTACTCTCAAGCCCCCTCCTTCTCAGTCCCTCTGTGATTCTTTGAACTTTTATTTTTTAGAAAAAATTGCCAACATTAAAGCCAACATTTCACTCCCTTCCCCCACTTTCTCTGAGCCTTCACCCCCGACTGTACACAGCTGTCTCTCTTCTATCCCGCCGCTCACTGAAGAAGTGTTCCTTACAATACTTCCCAAAGTTAAGTCTGGCTCTCCGGCGGACATCTGTCCAGCCTATATTTTGCAACAGATTTACTCTGCCTGTCCCAAACCGCCAATTTCCCTCCTCAATAACTCGCTGGCTCAGGGGGTGGTAATTCCAGCTCTTAAATCTGCCACCATAGTCCCCATCCTAAAGAAGCCTGGCGCGGACCCCTCTGTTCCAGCCAATTATCGTCCCATCTCTCTCCTGCCCTATTTGGGCAAGGTACTGGAGCGACATGTAACATCGGTCCTCAGTGCCCATGTAGAAGCCAAGGGGGGGCCTAGCGTCTGGCCAGGCAGGTTTACGGCCTAGGCACTCTACCGAATCCGTCGTGGTGTCGGTCCTGAATAATCTCAGGGAGGGCATGGACCAAAACAACCACCAGGCGCTGGTGCTCCTCGATCTCTCCGCCGCCTTCGACACGAGGGTTCAGCCTTGGTCTGGCTATCGTCCTTCCTGAGGGACCGCACCCAGGCGGTTCGGCTGGGGGATTTTTCGGCCACCCAACTCAAACTCACTTGTGGTGTTCCTCAGGGTTCTTCTCTTTCCCCTCTTCTGTTTAATCTTTATATCTATCCTCTGATCTTTGCACTTCAGCAACTGGAGGTCACTGTCTTCAATTATGCAGATGACCTCCAGCTTATCTTCAACTTGTCTTTTTCCTCTCATTCCATTTCTAATTTTCAGTCTATTATGATTTTCATCAGGGACTGGATGAACCACAACCATCTGAAGTTGAACCCTGACAAAACAGAACTGGTCATTACGGGTGGTTCCTCCAGTCCCTGGAACTCTTCCTTTTGGCCTTCTTCTGTAGGAACCCCCCCCCCCACACCCTCCTCCTCAGTTAAGACTCTGGGCATTAAACTTAATAATCATCTCAATCTTCACTCACAAATTAGTTCTGTTGTTTCTTCCTGCTTTCTTGTTCTTCGAACTATCCGCTCTGTTTCTCGTTTCTTTTCTCCCCTTGCACTTAAGTTAATCATGTCCGCACTGGTTATTTCCCGGCTGGACTACGCCAATGCCCTCTACAACGGCATCCCAGCGTATGGTCTGCGGAAGCTCCAGCTGGTTCAAAACCAGGCGGCCAGGTTGGTGTACGGCCTCCCCCGCTCCCATCATTCTACTCCCCTACTGAAGGCACTACATTGGCTACCTGTCAGGGAGCGATCCCTGTTCAAAACCGGTTGCATGGTTTTTCAGGCGCGTCAGGGGACTGCCCCTGCTTTTATCTCTTCTCTGTTAAAAGAGTACATCCCTGTCCGTGAGCTTCGCTCATCTACACAATCACTCCTTCAGGTACCCCGGTACAGACGCAAGAAATGGGGCGGAGCCAACTTTTCAGTCCTAGCACCATCTTTCTGGAATTCCCTCCCCGATCACTTGCGCCTGGCTAGACACTACTCTCTTTTTCGTAAAGATCTCAAGACCTTTCTCTTTACTCAGGCTTTTCTTAATGTGAACTGACCTTAATTTTCTCCTATCCACTGGTTTCCGTCCTGCTGCTAAATTAGCCTCCACAGCGCCAAGAAACCGCATGGTGAATGTTGCGCTATATAAATATTTTGAATTCAAATTCAAATTCACTCTATCTATCTGTCACCCTCAATCTACCTGTCGCCCTTAATCTATCTGTCGCCCTCACTCTATCTATCTATCTATCTATCTATCTATCTATCTATCTATCTATCTATCTATCTATCTATCTATCTATCTATCTATCTATCTATCTATCTATCTATCTATCTATCTATCTATCTATCTATCTATCTATCTATCTATCTATCTATCTATCTATCGCCATCACTCTATCTATCACTTCTCACTCTATCTATCCATCTGTCGCCCTGACTCTATCTATCGCCCTAACTCTATCTATCTATCGCCCCCACTCTATCTGTCGCCCTCACTATCTATCTGTCGCCCTCACTCTATCTATCTGTCGCCCTCAATCTATCTGTCACCCTCAATCTATCTGTCGCCCTCACTCTATCTATCTATCTATCTATCTATCTATCTATCTATCTATCTATCTATCTATCTATCTATCTATCTATCTATCTATCTATCTATCTATCTATCTATCTATCTATCTATCGCCATCACTCTATCTTTCTATCGCCCCTCACTCTATCTATCGCCCTTACTCTATCTATCTATCGCCCTCACTCTATCTGTCTATCGCCCTCACTCTATCTATCTATCGCCCTCACTCTATCTATCTATCGCCTTCACTCTATCTATCTATCGCCCTTACTCTATCTATCTATCTATCGCCCTCACGCTATCTATCTATCACCCTCCCTCTATCTATCACCCTCCCTCTATCTATCTATCAGCCTACCTCTATCTATCTAACTCACTCACTCTATCTATCTAACGCACTCACTCTATCTATCTATCGCATCACCACGGCATCACTCAGCACCAACACAGCATCACTCAGGGGCACCACAACATCACTATGCGCTACCACAGCATCACTCGTCCCCATCACATCACTCAACGCCACCACAGCATCAATCTGTGCAACCATTCAACAACAACTGGTTCAAATATGTTCTCTCAATGTTTCAAGCTTTATTACAAATGTCACAAAAAGATGTTAATGTTTCACTTCTGTTCTTGGATTTTCGTCACAATAAAATACACTGAACTTAATCTTCACAAAAGTTATTTACAAAAGTTTAAGCTATTGCCATTATAAATTACAATAGCTTTTATTTAAGTATAAATTATTTAAAAAAAATAAAAGCCATTGTTATTTGTAATATCAATACATCTAAGTCACGTAAATAAAACACATAATGCATTACAAATGCTATAGGTGTCACACTTGCGAAAGTTAAAACTATTGGCATTGTAAATGACCAAACTATTAATTTTGCTATTTTCAAAAGCAACACATAAATAAAAAATGTGTCATTTACAATACCAATAGCTCAAACTTTTCTAATGCTAGACCTATTGCATTGCAAATGCTTGTTCTTTTGGCAACCCTACATTATATTCCTTTTTATTAAATGAATTCTCACTCTACAGAAGTAATTGTAAAATACAAATGTAAGGAACAGGCAGAGTGGGGGCACAGGGGGTACTGGATCCATGAAAAAAACTAAGCCTCTGTAACCAGTTTACAAAGGCATGTAAATATACAAATGGTCTTTAAAGACCTGTGAAAAACTCGGGCGGCTGCAGAATACTCCAGACACTGCCCAGCTGAGCCCACAGCTCGAGTTACACTGCAGCAGCAGCCGGGCTGAGAGATACACTAGGGAGGAGGGGGGCTGAAGCCCTTAGGCCTGGGCAGAAGTATGACTGTGAAGGCACGACCCCCTTTGCATCGCTCCACGGCCCCCCTGGGGGTCTCGCCCCACAGTTTGAAGACTACTGGTGTAGACAAAGGCAACAGGGTACTAATGATGACACAGCATGTCGCCTACAACCCTTGGTGGGCCGGCCGCGTGTACTAGTACATATGTTAATAGTTACAGGCTGCGTAACATTTCAGGACCAATTAAAAAAAGGGACAGTAACGTTATTAACTTGAGCTCGAAACCCCCACAAAGTGGATAGTGGTAGACGGACAGAAACAAAGCAGGGAGAAATGAGGAAGGAGAGAAGTGAGAAAGAAACAGTTACCTGGGAAGGCAAGTGAGTAGACCAGAGGTAATGTGTGGCAATGGCTAGCCTCAGGGGCAGTGGGGGCCGTAATGGGTGTGAAGAGGGCTGGGAGATTATGTCCGACCTAGGCATGTAAGAAGCTTATCAGGATTTGGCAGGAGTAGGGCATCTTCAAAGAGTCTTAGCGCTCTAAGCTTGGCAGGTAAATATTGCACATATTCTATTTTACAGAGATATTGAACCAGGGGACGCCAGACAGTGTTAAAGTGAGTTTTTCGCAATTGCAGTCACGCAGTGAAAATTTCCATAGTTATAACGTGCCACAATTGCACAAACCAAGCGGCAATCGGGGTGCCTCTGTTTTTTTCCAATAGAGCGCTATGAGTTGCTTAGTCACCCCAAGCATGTGTAAAGCTATAGTCCTGTCGCTGCGAGTGAGTGCTTTCAAGGTATCAGCTTTGATGCCCAGGAGGATCATGGCTGTGGATTCAGGAAGGGGGAAACCCAACACCTCCTTAATATGACTAAGGACTTCCTTCCAGAGCAGGGTCAGGAGCGAGCAGGCCCACCAAATGTGAATGAAGTCGCCAGATGCATTCGAACATCTCCAACACAAGCGGACGTGGTAGGGAACATTTTGTGTAGCCGGACGGGCCTATAGTACCATTGTGTCATAATTTTATATGTATTTTCCCTCTGTGGGATGCTGCGAGAGACCCTAGGAATGTCTCGCTATAAACGGTTCCACTGTCCAGGTGTGATTTCCGTTCCCGACATTAGGTGCCATTGACGCTGATATGGGTGTACAGTCAGCGGAGGAGGGTGTTGAAGGATCTGGTATGTGCAAGATACAAGTCCCTTTGAATCAGCAAAGGAGCGGACCAGCCGCTCAAAGGGGGAGTATGGACGGGTAGCCGCCTGCAACAATGTGGGTGACGATACCCAGTTCCATAACTGGGCATACTGTAGACCTGCTTCTGGCGGGAGACGAAATTCTTCTCTGCACTGGGCAAATGTCTTCAAGAGTCCCCCCTCAAACATGTCTCCAATCACTCTGCACCCTCCCTGTAGCCATTTGGCAAATGCTTGCATGTGGCAGGCCAGGGGGAAGAGCGGGTTGTCCGCTATGGGAGTATGAAGAGAAGGGAAAGTCATCAGCCCCTTACGTACGGCTATTTTGTCCCAGATTTTAAGGACCGTTTTGGTAGGCACTGCCATGTAAGCACTGCGGGAGCGTGCCGCCTGGTGGAGCAATGTAAGATCCCAGATAGTGCGCCCCGTTGCCATCTTATCCATATGGAACCATACCTTTTCGCTTTCAGTGGTTGTCCTTTCTGAGACAATACGAAGGTGCGAGGCCCAGTAATAGTCCAAGAGATTAAGGCATGCCAATCCCCCTCTATCTCTGGACAACA
The DNA here is from genome assembly GCF_964261635.1 of Lissotriton helveticus. Lineage (NCBI taxonomy): Eukaryota > Metazoa > Chordata > Amphibia > Caudata > Salamandridae > Lissotriton > Lissotriton helveticus. The sequence goes on along the minus strand of NC_136069.1, from coordinate 747,551,187 downwards.
TGAGGATCTTGTGGGAGAACTGCAGTCGACGACCAGCCCAAATAAACTTGGTGATCTCCTTTTTGAGGTCCAGTATCTGTTGTTGTGGTATTGGTGTGGGGAGACATTGAAACAAGTATAACATTTTTGGGAGTATAGACATTTTAACGGCGTTAAGCCTGCCGAGCCAAGAGATAATCACAGGCTTCCACCTCCTCAGGTCCTCCTGGACGGCTTTCTTGCATTCAAACCAATTTACCTGAGACCACGTGTCCAGGGAAGGGGTCAGCTGAAGGCCTAGATAACGAATATGGTCCGTAGTCCATCAATAGGGAGCCAGTGCTTGCAAGACTGGGAGCTCCTCTTTCGGATCGTGAGGTTTAAAGCCCAAGATTTGTGAGAAGAAGATCATCCGCAAATAACGCTACTTTATTCTGTCAACCTCCTAAAGTGAGGCCGTGGATGTCCCTATTTTGCCTAATCATCTCCGCCAAGGGCTCCACTACCAGGGCAAATAGCAGAGGCAACAGGGGGCAGCCCTGCCGTGTACCCCTGTGTATGTATAAGGGATCTGTGAGCTGCCCGTTAACACGGACCCGCGCTTGAGGCGCATAAACATTACACAATTTGAGTAGGCGTTTGCCAACTTCCACCCCCGCCCTGACAAAATGTCCATCTGTGCTACGAAAGGTTTTTGGGGTCCCCTGCCTGATGCCCTTTCTGCATAGGATAGCCACTCGCGCTGTTTTGGTGTCTGCTGCAGCCCAAAATAGGAGGGGGTATTTAGGACGTGTCATGTGCAGGGTGTCTTCCTTAAGCAGGTGAGTTTCATGAAGGAAAATGATGTCCGGACTGTGCAGTAATATGTAGCGCCACACTTGCTGTCTTTTATTGGGGGAATTAAGTCCCTTAACGTTAAGGGAAAGGATCTATAAAGGGTCAGGAAGAGCCATTAACTCATTAGGTCACTGATTATGCCGTTGTACCTCCCAAAGAGACATGTCCAAGCACGGGAAGAGGGTAGCAGAGTGGGACCCCCCATGCACCGGAACCCACTGTAGCCTCACAATCATCCGCCCATCACACCCCAGAAGCAGTGAAAGGGAAAAGTAGAAAATCAGAAAAAAGTAGGAAAGGAGAGAAAAAGAAGAACAATCAACATCGGCCAACCGGGCCACATCGGTCTGTTCCAGTCGTGGGTCATCCTGCACCCTGGGGTTTGGAGGAACCCAGAGACGTCACTCTCCCAGGAACAATAGGGGATAGGTTTCTTGCTGCTCTCAAGTCCATTCAAGTAAGGAGCTCCAGCACCAGCTACACTGCAAATCACGGGAGTTGGGGCAGTGTCTAGAACTCAGCAGCATAAAGTAAAATCAGCCCGAGAAGAAGTCTCAGAGGTCATTATGGGGACATAGGCTGTTCAGCTAGGGACTGGGGAATCCAGGCCCCCGTCAGATCTGTCCCCCTCCAGGGACCTGATATGCTCAATGATGTCATTTTTTGCCTGCGAAAATGGCTGCTCATCCAAGGGTGGTGAGCGTCTGCGCCGACGCGCAGTGGGCCAAGAGGGTTTAGCCAGCACCCACGCACTAGGTGGGGTACAAGTGGGGCTGGCAGGCCGAGAGGCCGGCAGTCGTAGTAGTTGAGACGCTTCCTCGTAGGACCGTATTACTTTACGTTTACTGCGCCAAATCCTGAAAAATCTGTATTTTATGTCCATCATATGTGAGGTCCTGCTTGGCTCTCGTCGCCCGAAGAATGGCTTCCTTCTCTGTGAAGAAGTGGACCCTAGTTAATATGTCCGGGAGGAGACCCGGCCTGCCCGCGGGTCTGGCGACACGATGTGCCCTATCCAAAGCCAGCGGGGAGGCGCCAGCATCCCCCCAGACCTCATGGAGGAGCTGAGCCACATAGGTCATTATGTCTTTCCCTTCTGCGCCAAGAGGAACGCCCCGGATACGAAGGTTGTTCCGGCGACTTCGATTTTCTCAGGTCCTCCTGCTTCAGTTGTAAGTCTATGTGTTGGTCTTCTAGGGCAGCCAGGCGCTGCCAGAGTTGTTCTTGATCTTCCGTGTGGGTGTCAACTGTCCTCTCCAGTCCGTCCACTCGTTCGCCCAGCTCCGCGACTTCCTTCCTCAGCTCGCGGACACAGGAGTGGACCTCCGTGCCCAAGGAGCCAATTTCAGACTTCAGCTCTGTCATGAAGGAGGCCATGAATGCTTCTGTCACTGGCTGCGATGCTTGTGTCACTGGCTGCGAGGTCATCTCCACAGGGGTAGACGTGCCTGCCTTACCCCACAGTACTGCAACCGAGGCATGTTTAGGAGGTGCCGCAGGGGCGTCCTTGCCGCGGATGGTGCATGTCATCTTGTAGGTACTGCTAACCGACCGTGTGCCAGTCCCAAAGGCCCAACGTGGGTGGGTGCTCGAGACAACTCACAGAGGCGCCGGGCTACCCCAGATAGGGCCTGCTCCTGTTGGGTTCACACTTGTCTTCCCTCGCCTTCCCGCCAGGGCAGACAGTAGGATACAGTCCAGGGCAGTAGCCACAGCCACTCGTCCCTTCGGAGTCAGCACCAGATATGCCGGTGTGCCTGCTGGTCCGCAGGGCGTCAAATGGGCCCCCATGCGCTAGGAGATGACCATGGGTGGGCGTAGAGAGATAGCTCCGCGGGGTGTACGGCCACAACAGGGGTCAGCTCAGTGGGGTAGCAGCTTGGTACCCTGTATCAGCAGTGCAAGGCCCGCAGCTACTAGGAGGCAGGGCAAAAGGGACCCCTCTGCTGGGGTCTGCTGGACTGTGGAATACCTTCCCCGCTATGTGGGCACAAGACGTGATCTAGTCGAGGATAAAGGCCCCCATTCTCAAAGGGCATCCGGGTGCCGTGCGCCTGAGGTGCCAGAAACACCTGTGCACCCAGAACAACTATAGGTAGGCTCTTGGGGCTGCTCAGCGCAATGTGTGTAAACACCAAAGACTTTGCTCACAGACACCACAGCATGTCCATCCCCATGGGGGAGCGCAGGTCCCGCGTCGTTTCAGGGGCAGTACAGAGATGCCAGAAAGATCTGCACAGTCAGCATAAGGCCCTCGCCCCCGCAGCCACCAGGTAGCGGTATGTAGAGCCCACAGTTGGAGCAGTATGTTAACCTCATGGGGTGGTGCGAGGATGTCCCAGGCCAAGGGGTCCAGTAGAGCCTCCAGCAAAGCCCCCCGCAACGTGATCCCGGGGGGGCCCAAGAGAGGCCGACAAGCGCAGGAGCAAGGCCCACTGACAATATCTCAGTTCACCCCGCCAGGGTCACGGTCCCTCACCCCCGCCAGCATGCACATGACCCAAGCGCACCTGGGGGAAGCAGGGTCAGGCCCACCGCAGATTGGGTTCTTGATGTTGCAGGCCCCAGGGGAGTCTGTAGGAGCGTCGCCGCTGATGGTCTTCCCGGGGGCCCTCTCGCACAGGCAGCAAGATAGAGGTTGGCGGGGCAGGGGCTGGGGGAGGGCAGGCTAACCGGGTGGCAGTTTCTCACCCCGATATGGCAGGCTCGGGTTCACTCACCCCCTGCACCGGTAGGTACCAGGTAACCCCTGAGCAGGGTGTAGTGTAGGTAAAAGGCAGAACATAAACTGAGGTGTGTGTTATGTTCTGACAGTGAAAAACTCTCCATTTAGTTTTTCACTGCTGAAAGGCCAATCTGCCCATAGGACAGAATGGGGAGGCTGGGTGTTGTGTTTGCTAGCATAGTTTCCTTTCAGTTTAGAAGAAGTGAGTGTCCGACAATCAAGAGTGTGTGTCGTAGTGCAGCCAGGACGTTAGGGAAGTGCGCCTGGACATTGTGTTAGCCGGGAGAAGAGGTGAGACTCTGACGCACAATAGTGCATGTCATGGTGCAGCCAGGCTGTTAGTGAAGAACGCCTGGACATCGTGTGTACCGGGAGAAGAAGGGAGGCTCAAACACGCAGGGTGCGTGTTGAGGTGCAAGCAGAGCATTGGTGAAGAGTGCCAGATCGTTGTGAGCACCAGAGAAGCGGCGAATCTCGGACACGCAGTGTGCGTGTCGAAGTGCGACCTGAGGTGCTGATGAGGAGTGCCTGGTTAGGGTGTGCACCGAATTGAAGTAAAGTCTCCACAGTGCTGAGGGCGGGTCTTGGTGTGGACAGGGACCACCGGAGTGAGGGCCAAGTTATTGGGGCCCTTGGAATCAATCAGCAGTCTGCCGCAGCCCGTGACTGAGTTCTGGATCATGGCCCAAGTCGCTGACGTCGGGGAGGAGAGTGGGATTGCGCCCCCTCCAGGTAACATGGATCAACACCTGGGGTTGGACGTGGGCCTGGAGGGATATTCGCTCGGCCTCCGGCTTCAGTCAGCTGCATGAGCCGTTACTTCGGCTCGGATCCCGGCCCGTTCTCACCCAAGATGGGGCAGTACAGGGCCGGAATGGGAAACAGTACTTTTTGTGTCATCATTTAATCCATAATGGGGGCACTGTTAACAGAGCATGTAAAACTGTCGTATTACACTTTGCATTATTGCTGCTAATGAACTATTGAACTGTCGTATGATGCCAAACCTCATTTGTGCCTGACAAACTTTATGCTTGATGTGTTATGCACTGTGTTATTTTTCCCTTGCATATTACCTGATTGTAACGTGGCACATTGCATTATTTCTTTAGTGCACAGTATCTAAGTATAACGAGGAACAGTGTATTATTTCTTCATTGCACCCTACAGGATTGTAGCGTGACACATTGCTTTGTTTCTTCCTGGTACAGGGCATGCTGGTGGTGATACACATTGCATTATTCCTTCAATTGCAAAGTACATGACTGTGGTGCTACGTATGGCATTGTTTCTCTGTTGCACAGTATAAGAGAATACTGTTACGCATTGCAGTATTGTTTCTTTTTGCAATGTGTATGATTCTAGCACTACGACTTGTGTAACCTTTTGGGAAATGGTTAGAAGTGAGCTTAGTTGTTGGGTAGAAGCGGTGGTTGGGATTAGAACCTACCAACCCACCGGAAAGAATACTACACATTCTTATATGTTGACTTTATATTGTGTGGTCTTTTCATATAATTGCTTTTATAAAGATTATACTAATTTTATCAATACTCGTATGGAGTCTATTTGAGATGATATCATGGGGTTACTGGTAGCATGGTTGCACATACTGAACACTCGTGCATTGGGGATAAGCCTGGCTGCTCATGCCAAGCTACTAAGGGGGTTTGCAGGGCTATCTCAGACGGTGTCCTTACTTAGCCTAAAGTTGAAGCGAGAAGTCGGGGACGCACGCCTCCAGCATTTGGTGGCGGCGATAAGCATCAGGTACCTCCACTTCTAACAGGTACTGTTGTATACATAGCGAGTTTCCTCACAGCAGCAGTCAGAATAAGGAGGAAACAAGTGAGAGTGCTTCCCATGACGTAGTTCATAACAGTTAATTTTTAACAATCAGGTTTTAAAGTTGTTTTTTGAAATGTTCGTCTACCTTGAGTATGTAACCAGTGCAATATTACTGTCATTAACTAACGTCATACTATGTTCTTAACTTTTGTTTTACTGTGTAGAATGGGGGAACATCCTTTTCAACGCAACTTTTACAACGAAGTACCTTTACGACGCAACCATTACAACGCAACTTTTACAACGACTGGCGCTGGGGGGCGCTATAGGATAGGGAATAGTTTTAATTTACTATCCAACACCTTCCCTACTATCCACGGGGACTGGAGTTGGAATAGTAAATTAAACTATTCACTATCCAGCGCCCCCAACGCAAGTCGTTGTAACGACTTGCGGTGTAAAACTTGCGTCGTAAAGGCATGCGTTGTAAAAGCATGCGTTGAAACGTCATACATCCTGTAGAATACTTTTATGGTTTTAAATAACTGAATAAAGTAATTTTGACTGACTGGCTCATTATTGGTACCAATCTTTAAAAATGGCGATAGACAGTACCCAACATGTTATTGTCTGATTTCTCTGCTGTATTCTGTGGGAAAAGTGGCAGGTTGCATCATAATAAACTGTCTCCAGCAATGTGCCGATGACAACAATGTAATATCGGACCTACAATTCGGCTTTAGGGAAGGCCTAGGAACAATAGAGCAGGGCCTTAACCTAACAATTCTAATGGGGTAATACACTAAAGTGAAAAGGGGAAAACTGTGCCTAGCTTTTGTAGATCTCTCCACTGCATTTGACTATGTCCGTCACAATAAATGATGGAACATTATTGAAGTGATGGGGGTTGACCCTCCCTTAATCCAAATTATAAGAGAACTTTATTCAAATGCAAGAGCTAGGGTACGCTATGGACCGAACGGAGAATACACAGCACCATTCCCAGTGGAGAGGGGAGTCAGACAGGTCTGTGTCCTGGCACCCTTCTTGTTTACCTTGTATACCAACGTCTTGGAGGGAGTTATGCTTGAAGGGTGCCAGGACTTACCGCAGATACATAAACGATCCATCCCTGCCCTACTCTATGCAGACGATGCAGTGATAATGGCCCAAACTCCCTTAGAGCTACAACAGGCCCTCAATAAATACAACGAATATATGAAAAGCCTTGATCAATGTCACTTAAACCTATATTATTAACTGTGGGCAGGGTGGCAGAAACCAGAGGTCCATATTTGTTGAGAGCAAGAAAGTTGAAAACAGCAAGGTCTATCCTTACCTAGGCGTTCTTATAGACAACAAGGGTATGTGGCAACAGGCTATAAAAGCAAGGAAACTTCTGTATATGAGAACTACCACAGCCTTGGTAGACTTTTCACAGAAGTTGGGTAAGAGGCCCCCAACGGAGTTGATTAAGATCTACCAAGTCAAGTGTGTCAGTGCAGCAATATACGGGGCTGGGATCTGGGGACACTGTAATGTATCCGAAAAACAAAAAGTGGAAAATGCGTTTCTACGATATATACTGGCTGTCCCTTGTTCAACGTCTATCTATATTTGCCATTCTTAGCTGGGGTTACCTCAGATTACTGACATAATAAGGGCGCAACCAGTTCCACTGTGGCACCGAATCTGGTCCTCACCAAAAACAACATTCAACCAGAAGGTCCTAACTGACACCCTCAAGCTAGAACAAGCCCTAGAGATTAGATGGCTGAAGTATACCAAAGATTTTATGATGGATTTGGGATTCCAATCCTTCAATGATCTGCTCAATCCCTAGAAAAGTTTTTTTAAAACTTGTATGACTCACTTGGAGGAAATTAGATATGTTAGTGAGGTCCTTCGACCGACAGTACAAGCGAACCAGTTGATTCTAACTACCACTGTAATGCAACCATTTTTAACCTATCACATAACTGGGTACGACAGATTTCTTCTCACGCGTTTCAGATTAGACTCTTTCCATCGATCAGTATCTTTCCCTATGATAAATGACTGGTCCAAAAATTTTGTAAACTGCCCATGTGATGGATCCTCACCCCAATCAACAATTCATGTTCTTTTATTCTGTAAATACTATTCAGATCAAAGAAAGAGGTGGATCCTACCTATTTTAAGAATCTGGGATTTGAGGCAATGTCGCCCTGCCTATTTGGCACTGCAGTTTTTAGATGATGAATGTTTTACAAGAAACACTGCTCTTTTTCTGAAAAGTGTAATTAAATATAGGAAGCAACTTTGATTTTTTTTTAAATTGATTTTAACTGGATGTTTTAAATAATTGTGATTTATATTGTGACACAATGATTTTAGTGGCTATTGTATAGCTTGTATATGATACAATTATTCTGATTTTTCTTTTTAATCATTGATTGTAAGTGGTTGTTTCAGATTTATTGAGATGTACATTGTGAAATTGTGCTTTTATGGTTTTGTGACCCAAAAATGAAAAACAAATAAAGCAAAATGTGATTGATTGTTTGACTGACTGACTGTATACATTCTACTATGGAATGTGGAATTTTAGCTGTCTTCTGTGTCCAGATGTCTGTAGCCTTTCCACCCAGGTATCCTCAAAATAGTCTAGTATGGGACTTAGTTGATGTTCATTTGTTTGGTAATGGGGGCTTTCTATTAATAAAGTGGCGTGTTCAGCTACTTCAGTGATTGGGACACAGGCTAGTGCAATTAGCTTTTTAATTTCATATGCAAAATTGCTGTTATTTGCATATTCTACACTAAGGGCTGATTTTTGAAGGTGTCTCCATATGCATTGATTATAGTGATAATAGCAACCTTGTGTTGCTGTGTGAGGGTCATTTTTCAGGATGGCTTCTATCATTGGTTGAAGTCTATGATAATTCTTTGTGGGTAGTAGATATTAGTTTCTTGCTTTACTTTTGTTAGAAGTTCCACATAGGTAGTTTTTTATTTGTTTGGTAACAGGGCATATATAAAGGGGATGTTGCTTTTGTGATACTATCCATGGATTGTGTATAATTAGTAAAATGGTTTAGGACATATTTTAAATGTTCCATCCATCATCCATGTTTCATAATTTTGCAGTTTAACTGGGTTTGTGGGAGTTGCAAATATTATAATTATTTTTTCGTTATATTTGTTATATATAAAGAATTGCTCTTCATTATGAGTTAGAGTGAGTAAAGGTGGTATTTGAACTTCACTGAAAGTTTTGGGGGCAGGTGGGGCGTTATTAGTAGATTTCTTTGTTCTAGATATTACTCTTTTTAACGTTGGGATGGAGGTTAATTGGCCAGTTAAGTGTTCTGGAACTCGGGGTAGGATGTCCTTTAGTATTTTAGGGGGCGATTACGATGGCGGGCAGACAAAGTCCGTTGCCCATCGCTGGTGCAAAAGGGACTGCCTGCCATAGGTGCGGCGGTACCGCAAAATGAATTAGGATGCGCCCGCCACACTGGCGGGCGCATCCAATGTAAAAATACATGTTTCACATTTGCATGTACAACGTGGCAGGCACTGTTCGGTGCCTGCCACCTTGTACATGCAAATGTAGGGGGGTACCATAGGTACCCCCAGGTGCAGCACCCCACCCCCCCACCTCCCTGGGGGCCCGCAACGGGCCCCCAAAGGAATTTTCGCCTGTATTTTTGCGTCAGAAACTCTGCCGCAAAAGACAGGCATCCTAATACCCACGGCGGTGCCTGCACGGCACCGCCTACATTGCCCCATTGTACCTGGTCCCACAAGGCAGGTGGAAAAGGCCCGCCTTGCGGGACCACGGCGGATGATCTTTCCATCCGCTGAGGTACCTTTCCCCTTCCCACCGCCATCTAATTTGGCGGTGGGAATTTTAAGGGGGATGGTTGTAAATCCACGACTGCCGGGCCGGCGGTCCTCACCGACAGCCCGGCGGTCGCGGATTTACCGCCTTCGTAATCGGCCCCTAAGTTTTAGGTTTTTGAGAGCTAGTACTAGCCTCCTTAAGAGTATCTGAAACATATCTTACTTCTATCTCTGCTATGTTAGGGGGTGGTCATGTTCTGTTACATTTAATACAGTAGGGCCCAGGTGTAGGTCGCCAATTACCGGTCGGTAACGGCCGATTTCGGCCGTTACCGACCGGTATTTGGGAATTGGCATGTAGGGGGCATTTTATTTACAGAATCGGTATATTTACCGATTCGGTAAATTTACAGAATCGGTAAAATACCGAATCGGTCAATATACCGATTCTGTAAATCAAGATGTAGGTGGCACTGTTCTCAGTGCCACAAGCCCTTACCGAATCGTTATTTATGATGGAATACTATTCCATGGTAAATAACGAATTCCAGTGTACATGCACATCTGTGCATGTACACCTGTGCCATGTGGCACACAGACATGCCCTAAGGGCATGTATGTGTGTCACATGGCACACAAGCCAGAAACAGGGGTGCAACAGGGTGTCAAAGTGACACCCTGTCCCCCTTGTAAATTCCGTAATTATACCGATTCGGTAATTACCGAATCGGTATTTGCTATTTAATCCTATGGGCTTCAAGGCCCATAGAAATCAATGGCAAATACCGATTCGCTAATTACCGAATCGGTAATTACCGAATATTACAGATTCGGTATTTTTACCGAATTATTTACCTACATAGCAATTACCGAATTGTAAATACCGAATCGGTAAAATTCGGTATTTACCATTCGGTAATGTGCTATTACCTACATCTGGGCCTAGTTTCTTTTGATGTAGCCCTCCCATACCATGCATTTGTATATTATTAGCTGAATTTCCAATTAATTTTGTTGCCTGTTTGTTTTTCTTGTGTGTAGACATGCCCCATATAGCATAATAAAAGTTTTCCTTTCCGTGAAGTAAAGAATTTTGCACCTTCAGTCATTTTGATGTTTTAACTGTTATGAGAAATATATATAGAAAATGTTACATATATTACAAATGTTTTTATTGTATTACAGGATTTTTAAAAAATGACTATACTTACATGCTTAATTCTGTAGAACTTTTTCAATGTTCAGATGATTTCTGTTGGTACTTGGATTTAGTGTTGCGTTTTTTTCCTGTAGAAAAAACATATAGTTTTAATTGATTTGTTTAACAGTGTTTTCTGTATTTTGGGGTTTGGGTGGTTAGTTGGGCTTTTGGATTGGGATCATTAGTTGTTGGAATAGTATTAATTACATTTATACTTATTTTTTTCCAGGAGCTTTTTTGATGTTGTTTGGAGTTAGTTGAGTGTAGTTTGGATTTTCTGTAGAGGAGATATGATTAATAAAAAATAACATTACTTGTTTAATTATTTTAAAAGTACTTTACTTATCTTTTGTAAAGTCATAACATAAGCTTTATATTTTACTTACTTTGTAAGTTGAAATTGGAGTTTTCGATGTGGCAGTGCGATGTTGTAGAAGCAATCCTGCCGAAATTTTCCTTATTCTTGTCTTTGCTGTTGCAATATAAAGTAATGTTGATTTCTTTTAGTTTATATAGTGTTTGTCTCATTGTTCTTTAAATTCTATTGGGTTATTAAAGTTGTAAGTGCTTTTCATTGGATGTTACAAATGTTCTTAAATGATTTTGGCAGCTGTTTCCTTATTTGGGAAACACTAATTAATGTTCAGTTAATCGTTTTTATAATATTTGTTTGTTTAAAAACATGCTAGGATTTAACTTGTACTTTATACTGTAGTTAAGGTATGAAATAAATCATTTATTTTATATATTCAGTTTGTAAAGAGTAATTATTTTGGTGGTGTTAGTTATATTAAAACATTTTTTAATTATATTTCATTTTAATTTAAATTTTCCATATTTAATATATCATGTGTGTTTGTAATATTGTTTATATTTCAATTGTTATGTATTGTGTTATTTGGATTATTTTTAAGGTGTCAATATTTGTGCATTGACAATAATTATGTGGTTTATATTTTTGCTTTCAATATATATATATTTTTTTTTAGTGTTAACAATATTAGTTTTACGATATTTTTGATTCTGATATTAGTTGTAGTGATATATCCTTTTGACAATATTTTTGTTTCAATATTTGCAAATTTTTAAAAATAAGTATATCATGTTGATATTTATGTTGTTGATATTTATGTCGATAATTTTGTATGTCGATATTACCAGTGTCGATATTATGTCAATGATTCTAACATTACATAATAATATTTTTACAGAATTAACATACATTTCTATACACTATAACCAAGGGATATAATTCCAGAAACAACAAAATACATCAAATCCCACAAAAACAGCTGTTATTAAACTATTGAGGATGTATTTAGAGGGAGGAGAGCACCAACAGTGACAAAACACTGAAAATGGCCTAAATAATATTCAAATATGCACAATGGTTGGCATTCCACTAAAAAGGAAATCGTTGAAAATGTTAAGGATCATAACCTTCCACTTAATATTACTGAAACAGAAATATTTTACAGGGCCCAAAAAGGCAAGTACTTACAAGAACCAACAGTTATAATACATGCAGATATTATACCAAACATTTATGAACAAGTAACAGGCCAATTCCCTGGCATACCAACCCTAAGAAAATTAATTACCAGAACATGCAGAACTGGCAAGGAAATACCAGTAGCATCGAAAAAATATGAAGATCTAGATATACCACAGCACTTGCTGACCACACATAAAAAGGCACTATATGACATTCTCATCAATGATAAAAAATAATCATTGATACTACCAATAACAATTTACGAACCTTACGGTAATGCAACACATGGATGATAGTTGGCACTTTTAAGTTGTACCATTCAGTCAAATATACTTATTACATGGTCAATACCAAATTACCAAAATACAAATATCCTATTAGTGTATGCATTGTTACAAATCAAGTAAAGTGCAACTTACAATCAAATGCTTACAGATACAACACAAGAAACTAACAACTATAACCGACAAAGAATCATCATTGATTTTGAATAGACAATGATTGCACTCATACTTCAAATCCATCCATACACTGCAATTCAGCAGTCCTACCATCGCTTTAAGCAGAGCATATAGAGGCACATACAAAAATCTACAATGGATATCAACTATGCAACTAACCTGGAATTTGTACATAAACTTGAGGATGAGATGCGGGTGCCGGCGAGGCAATGTGACTTTGACAAAGAAGAGAATCGAGGTGCAGAGGAGGCGATGCGTCAACGCTCCATAAAATATAGGTGATGTGTAGGCTCCTAGCCACGCAAAGTGGCAGATATGTCAGAGCTCTATGCGATGCCCCTCCCAGATGGTGATGCGATGCTCTTGACCTCAGAGCTCCAATGCATCATTGTCAATTGAGATGCGCCGGATCGGAACCATGCAACTGCGTCAATGCATGGATTTTAGCTGGGGTAGAACTTTATACCCACAGACTCACAGAAGGCAGAGGCCTGGTGCTGTAGGAGAGTTGTTGGAAATCTTTGATGTCCCTGAGACTTCAGAACAGGAAGCAAGCCAGCAAGTCCTTGGAGTCATACTTTGGGTTCTGGGTTAAAGTGATGTGGGTCCCGTCCGTCTCTCCCAGGCAAGGAGGACAGCAGAAAGCAGGTCAGCACAGTAAACAGAAGTCCAGCACACTAGCAGTCCAGCAGAGTGGCCATCCTTTCAGCAGCACAGCAGTCCTTCTTCCTCGAAGAGTATCCACAGGTCTCCAGAAGTGTACTGAAGTGGTGGTATCTGAGGTCCAGTGCTCATATGCAGTTGTGTCTTTGAAGTGGGGGGAGACTTCAAAGAGAAACCTGTAAAGTGCACAGAGTCTCTGCCCTACCTGTTCTAGCTCCAGGCTCACTAAGGGGGATATGCAGCCCTTTGTGTGGGGACAGGACAGAGCCTATTAAGTGTAAGTTTGAGGCTGTGTCCAGCTCCTCCCTTCCATCCTAACCAAGATTATCCATCAGATTGTAGATGTCCCATCAAGTCACACCTAAGCTCCCTCTGTGTGTGACTGTCTAGAGGGAATGCAGAAATACCAGCTCTCACCCACCCCAAATGTTTATTCAGAGACAGTCAGCAAATGCTAAATAGCTAAAGTAAGAAAAGGCAATATTTCTAAAGCTGGCATTTTCAGACTTGCAAATTAAAATCTGGCTTCACCATAAGTTAGACTTTTAAAATGTGATTCCAGAGACACCAAACTTGGTGGCCTTATCTATTTCCAATTGAAATTGCACTTATAAAATGTAATAAGGTCATCTCAGTGTTATCCTATGGGAGAGATAGGCCTTGTAGTAGTGAAAAACACATTTATGAGTTTTTCACTACTAGGACATGTCAAACTTAAAAGTACATGTCCTAGTTTTTAAATACACTGCGCCCTGCTCTTGGGTTGTCCAGGGCCTACCTTAGGGGTGAATTATATGTCTTAGAAAGGAAGGTTTGGGCCTGGCAAGAGGTTTAACTTTACAGGTTGACATGGCATTTTAAAACTGCACCCACAGGCTATGTAATGGCAGTTCTGAGATATGTTTAAAGGGCAACTTAATTGGGTGGCAAAATCAGTGCTGCAGTCCCACTAGTAGCATTTAATTTACAGGCCTTGGGCTCATGTAGTGCACTTTACTAGGGGATTATAGGTAAATTAAAGATGCCAATTATGAAGAAGCCAATGTTACCATGTTCTAAGCAGAGAGCACATGCACTTTAGCACTGGCTAGCAGTGGTATAGTGCCCAGAGCCCTAACGCAAGCAGAAATGAAGTCAGCAAAACAGAAAGTCTGACGGCAAAAAGTCAGGGGAAACCACGTCAAGGATGGCAGGTCTAACACTACACAAATAAATACACTAAAACAAAAACAAATTCCAAAGACTAACGTAAGGGCCTATTTAAGAGTTTGTTGGTCCTTCAGTAGACCATGGAATGCACTGTCTGCTGTAGGACCGCCAAATCCATGGTGAGAATGCAAGCCGGATTAGGACTTCAACCCTGGTCTGGCAGGCAGTTGTGCGGCAATATGACAGCGGAGGTCTGTTAGGCTCATAGGAGAGTCTAACATGCAGACTACTACTCTGCGAGCACAGACTGCACCTTCATGTACAGGGTGGCCTACATGCCACACTGTGCAGGAACTGGGGGTGCAAATCCAGGAGGGCAATACATGTGCCGCACCAGCATGCAACCCTTGGGCCCCTTACACTAGTTGCCTCTCAACCACCCTTTTCATGGTGGGCTCACCGCCATGAAAAGGGTGGTGGTGAGGCAATTTGAAATATTTCTACCTCTGACCGCTGTGCAAATACCTCAGGATCCTGGAACCCTGGCAATTGGAGTGGTCCTTTGGTGGTCTGACCGCTGCAACTGCCACCATGGGTTTGGTGCTCCTGTGGACCACCAAACTCGTAATTAGGCCCGATGTCATTAAAAAGAATTTAAAATATTCTTAGCTGAACTAGAGATCACCAATGGAGAACCGTAACCAAAAAAGCCATGAAAAAAAAGATTACAATATCAGAGAAAAATTAAGATAAAAAAGGCTTCCTTTCCATAGAAATCTGTATTTAAAAATTTATTTTTATTTATTCATGTTTATGTGTTAATAAACAATATATTACATTTTTTATCACACATTCTTTGTTTAAAAAAAGAACAAAAATGTTTTATGCGTTAATATATACTAAAATACTGGCACAAAGGGGGTCATTAGGATCGCGGACGGACTTGAGTCCGTCCGCGACCCCAGAGTAGGAGGGAACGTCCACATGGGCTGCGGCGTTCCCTCCGTGCAGATTAGGATGAGACCGCCAGGGTGGCGGTCACATCCTCTATCTTTAACATTGCGGCGGGTGCAGCTTCAAGCTGCACCCGCCACAATGTTAAAAATGCATGCACCGCATTTGCGTGCACAAAGCGGCAGGCCCCGCGTGGTGCCTGCTGCTTTGTTCACACAAATGCAGGGGGGTACCATAGGTACCCCCCATGTGCACCCCCACCTCCCCTACATCCAGGGGGCCCACAACAGGCCCCCGAAGTGAAGGTCTGTATGCTTTTCCACGGCGGAAAAGCCACCGCGGAAAAGCATACATTTTACACCATCATAATATGGTTGGCGGTGTCTGATAGACACCGCCAGCCATGTTAAAGCTTTTCCGCCGCGGTCGGAAGGCGACCGCGGTGGAAAAGCTGCGGACAGATTGCAAGACCCACCACCCATCCTAATGTGGTGGTCGGTCTGTCTCGGCTTCCGTGGTGGTTTTCCCGCATCCTCCGGGCCAGCGGTGGCTTCCGCCGGGCCGGAGGATGGGGGAAAACCGCAATCATAATGTGCCCCAAAGTATGTAGCCAATTTTTTCAGCAGTTTGTTTAGTTCTTCAGTACTATTCAGCACTTTTACCTTTTAATTTACTGAACGGTTTAAACCATGTGAATAATGTAAAGAGTTGCATGTTTGTTAAAAAATTACTGTACAACATGTTTAAAAAATTGCATAACTATAAAAATATATGTACACTATAACTACATCATATGTGTAAATACAATTAAAACAATGTTCTTTTTTTCTGGGAAATTAAACAAATTACCAAAACATGTTGTAATTATTGGAAATAATGTGCAGTAGAAAATAGTATGTATTAAAAGAGATGTTTAAAAAATGCATATAACAATCAAATATAAAAATTATTTTATATAAAACCACAATCAAAGGAAAACCATGTATACTACAAATTACTGTAACTTTATAATGTTACAATGTTCAAATGTTCAAAATAAAAACAAATACCAACAATTTATTAATATCTTATTTTCTGTTCCCAATAAAAATAAAAACTTAGCCATACAAAAAACATATGATAATTTGGATACATTCTAATGTACTACTCTGTCTCTAAATCTAACCACATTGGGGAAAGTGCTGGACTTTAGGAGTTCAGATTTACTATTCCCACTCCAGCCTTTACCACATTGGAGTGATGTTGGACTTTGGGAGATTCAGATTTACTATTCCTACTCTAATCTTAACCCCATTGGGGACATTGTTGGATTTTGGGGAGTTCAAATTTACTATTTCTACTCCAAACTTAACCACATTTAGAAAAGTGTTGGTCTTTGGGGGATCAAATTCACTATTCTCACATCAAGCTTGAAGACAGTAGGAAAAATGTTATACTTTGGAAATTGAAAAATCTTTTACTAACACAAACCTACAGTAGATATAACACTACAAAGAATACATAACAGAAATCAAATTTAATTATTAAAAACGCACAACATGGAGGAGCCTAGCTCGAGGACGGAATGGCCGCCTTTTAGCTCGGCTCCGTCGGCCCTCCGGCTAACCTCGACTATCCTGCAATATATCCTGCACTGCTACGATACTTCAATACAGAATTTGGAATGTAAAGACCCACTCTTACTCACCGTCTGGTCCGGAGGTTCCTGTGTGCTGTGGGTCCGCAGCTGTGCCCTCGGTGAGATTGGGGCCTCTGGGCACCCGAGACCGGGACCTCGCCTGCGGGACCCGACCGGTGGAGAGGAGATTGCCGGCCCCGGCCGCGAAAGTGAGCCACTGGTGGGAACCGTTATGCGTGTGCCCCGGAGATCCTGAACCGGCCCCGATGACTGGGCCGTGCGGCTGGAGGGGGACGAGATGTGTTGGGGGCTGACCGTGTGAAGGGGTCCCTTCGCCTTTGTCCTGTCCGGCGGCCCTGAACCCCGCGCCTGGCTCTCGCCTGTGGGGCCTGCCACTGTTCGGAGGGGACCCCCCCCCCATCGGGCGCTCGCCCATCCTGTGCCGGTGAGGCCGTTGTTGGGAGCCTCCGGAGGTCTGTAAAGTCCTCCATTTGGGTACTGTTTGGGGGCCCACGGTGGAGTGTGGGGCGGCGAAACTCACAAGATGGCTACCGACAACGTGGGGGATGCTCCGCTCTGCATCGGCGCTCCTTGCCGGCCGGATTGTGCGGAGGCCTGGGTGTGTACTCGAGCGCCCACGCCCGGATATGTCCTGGACGCCTTGATGTCATTGTACGCTGTCTTGGCCCCCGGTGCCTCTGCCGACCCCATGTGGATCGCCGCCATTTTGGTCCGCCGCTCTTCCATGCACCCCTATCGTCCTGATGCCGCCATTGCTTCGCCCCCTTCGGCTGCGCCAGGAGTTGCTGTTGTTGTTCTTCGGCCGATTGATGGGCCGGTGACTTTTGACCCTCTGCCTCCT
The DNA here is from genome assembly GCF_964261635.1 of Lissotriton helveticus. Lineage (NCBI taxonomy): Eukaryota > Metazoa > Chordata > Amphibia > Caudata > Salamandridae > Lissotriton > Lissotriton helveticus. The sequence goes on along the minus strand of NC_136069.1, from coordinate 747,533,627 downwards.
CACCGCCTGGATTTCGAGGACTTCCACACGCCGCGGAGATCTGCTCCTTCCCGGGTACCTGGGACTTATGGTGGGCCGCTGTTTGCTCCCGCTTCGTTGGATTCGAACTTTTGTCCTGGAGGGGTACCTTTGTATTGTCGAATTGCGCATCTGGACTCCGGCTTGCCTTTGCTTGCCCTGTCGTTGCTGCTACAATTGACTTGCTTTATTGACTTTTTGTATTCCCTCCGTACGAAGGCTCTCCCTGATTTATATCACTGCAGTGACTCTGGACAACATTACGATTATTTTGTGCTGGGTGGTCCGCTCCACATTATCCTTTATTGGGTTGGTTTCGTGGTTAGGAAGGGTTGGGGGTGAGTTGCACGACATGATAGTTTGCTGGTTTACCTGCCCGTTGCACTGATGTTTGTACTCCCTGACACGGTGAATCGTTACAATCTCTTCCTCCTCCCCCTCCCTGTAATTTTTGCTGTATGTGAAGATGTAGTATTGACTTGATGCTTATTATTCGTTGGTCGGGGGAGGGTCGCGGCCGAATGTGTTTGCTCATATCCTCTGGCTCCTCCCTCACATTTTATTTTTGTTTTGTATTTCCTCTCCTCCTCTTTTTGTCTTCTTCCTCTACTTTCTTTTTTCACTATATTTCGGGTTTCGGATTAGGGCGACAGGCACGCTGTTTGGAGGGTAGGCCGTAGCCTTCTGCAGAGGTGCGGGGTGGGACGGGTGGGCGGGGTCTTTCAGATGTTTTCTTTTGGTTCTATGGCCCTTTTCTATCCCTTTATAGCGGTGCCGCTTCTGTCCTCGCTTCTCAGGCATGAGTGGGTTGGGGTCTGTTGCTATGCCACTTTTATCGGTTTCGATGCTTCGTCGCGACTGCCATACCCTTCTTTTCGCCAGCTCTCCACTTTCTTCTGTACTATTAGCCGCGGGTTGCCTGGCCCGGGGTGGCGCCCATCTTGCACGATTGTGTTTCTCCTTTTATATTTCTTTATTTTGCTCTTTCTCCTTCCTTTCTCCCCTTTTCTGTCCCTTTTTGGTTTCCTCCCCTTTGTTTCCCCCCTATTTTTTCCCCCCTTCCCTTCCCCTTTCCCCTTCCCCCCCCCCCTCTTTCCCCCCTCCCCCTTTTTCCCAGGCTCGTATTGTTAGAAGTGGGTTCGGTTCGTACAGTTTATCCGCTCCCCTTGCCTCTGTTAGCGTGTTATTGGGTGGGGGACATGAGATCTTGGTAGCACTTGTATGCTTCTCCACCATATTTTACGTTTGTTTTGTGCTGCGGTCGACTCGTGCCCTTACATCCTCCTCCCCCCCCCAACCCCCCCCTCCTCTCGTTTCAGCATGGGTGTATTCCTGTTTCTGGGTTATCCCGTATTTGTGAGTCAGCCATGAGCCTTGTCCCCTTATCATAAAATAGACCTCATTGATCCTGATATTGGGCCGTTCTTGCCGCTTATCCCATTTCTAGCATTGTTTAATTATGTTTGCTTGCCTGCCAACTGGCCTTGTGTCGCTTATTTTGATTCTTGATCGTCTTTGACTCGTGGCCGGCCAGATTGGTTGTAGGCCCGCACATGTTTATCCTAATGATGCAAATAAAGGTCTTCAAAAAAAAAAAAAAAAAAAACGCACAACATAAAAAAGTACACTGAGAATACTCCAAAACATTTTACAAAATAAATGTCTTGTATAACTTTTAAATTAATATGCAATTAATAGAAATACAAATTCATTTAAATAATGTTAAAAAATTAGCTATTTTTTAAATATGAAAAATAATAGCATGCATTTAAAAATCTCAATGTAAAAAGCAATCTGGAAAAACACCTTACTTTAAAACAAATATATTTAAAACTAATAAATTCAATTGTTTGAGTTTATAAAAAATAACAATTTGTTTTTTAAATATCAAGGATCTAAAAACATTTTATGCAAAACATCTTATTAGAATTACGAGAAAATAGAGCATTAGTATATTATTTGAATTTCTTTTTAAAACACATTAAGTAAATACTTTTAAATTGAATATCCTTAACATTTTTTAAATGATATAATTTCACAAACATACTTTTTACAGAGTTATAAATATTAAAAAGAAAAATCAACAGCATTAATTTAGACATAAATTTGTTTTAAAAATAAAATCACTTCCCATCTTATTTCGTATATACCCAACATCCCATTCGTAAAATTGTTTCACAGAAAAAGGAAAATTTTTACAATATATTACAACCAAAAATACACAACAAACACTTAGTTTAGTTTAGTTTAGTTTAAAGGAGTTTGTAGAGCGCTTGGTAACACCTCTCGGCGTGTCACCGCGCTGTGGAGAGAAAGTGCAGCAACGGAGAAAACCAATCACACAGCAAAGAGGCAAGTTTTCAACTTCTTCCTGAACATAATTTCATTGCTCTCCAACCTGGTATCTAGAGGCAGGCGGTTCCATTGCTTGGCAGCTAAGGTGCGGAATGATCTGCCTCCCATTTTAGCTTTTTTGGGGCAGGTAGTTTTGAGCAGACCCATTCCTTTGGATCTAAGAGATCTGTTAGGTTCATATACAGACGCCAAATCAGACATATATGCCGGTGCTCTGTGATGAATTATTTTGTGGCACCAAAGCATAGCTTTAAAGACAATCCTCTTACTGATCGGTAGCCAGTGGAGGGCTGCTAGGGAGGGGCGTGAAGGAGCTCGGCGGGGAAGCCTTAGCACCAGGCGAGCTGCCGAGTTTTGTAAAACCTGTAGCTTTTTTATGTTTTTCACTGATGTCCCCATGAGCAGCACGTTTCCGTAATCAATACGGGACGTTATCAGTGCCTGCGTCATGGTACGCCTAGAGTTAATGGGTAACAGGTCGAGGGTGCGGTTGAGGGTTTTCATTACCCCAAAACATTTACCAACAGTCTTCTTTACGTGGCTGTCAAAGGACAGTTTATTGTCCATCCATACACCTAGATTCTTCGCCTCTCGTGCAGGCGAGGGCAGGGGACCCAGACAGCTAGGCCACCACTCTGTCGTCCATTTGACCTCATTGCCTCCAATAATGAGGACCTCTGTTTTTGTCCCATTAAGTTTCAAACAGTGTTCATTCATCCACATAGCCAGTTTGGACATGCAGGCATTGAAGTTATCAGCTTCCTTAGAAGGGGCTTGGGTCAGAGATATGAGGAGTTGCGTGTCGTCGGCGTAGGAGACAAGCTCCACGCCGAACGACTGCACCACCTCTGCCAGAGGGGCCATGTAGAGATTGAACAGGGTGGGACTCAGGGCAGAGCCCTGAGGAACCCCCTGTTCAAGCATCACTCTGTCGGAGAGGAAAGTCCCTCTTTGAACTTGGAAGCTCCTGTTAATCAAGAAAGATTTCAGCCACCCCAGTGCCTTGTTGGTAACTCCCGCTTTATTTAGACACTGTAGCAAGGTGGAGTGTGCTACAGTGTCAAAAGCGGCACTGAGATCAAGCATGATGAGGGCCATTGTCTTTCCCTCATCTGCTCCCTCACGTAAGGTTTCAGTGGCCCTCAGGAGAGCTGTCTCCGTAGAGAAGCCAGTTCTAAAACCCGACTGAGATTTATGGAAAACATTATGGGTCTCAAGATGTTCCATAAGTTGACTGTTAGCGATTTTCTCTGCTAACTTGGCCACATAAGGTAGCAAGGATATAGGTCGTAGGTTATCCATTATGTCCATGCTGATGTTCGGTTTTTTCTTGATGGGTAATACTATTGCCTGTTTCCATTCCTCCGGAAGGCAGGAGGTTGTAAAGGAGGTTTGTAGTAAGTGCCTGAGATGAGGTTCTAGTACAGGAAAGGCTTCAGCTAAAATTTTCGGGGGTGCCGGGTCCCGGGGAGATCCCGATTTGATTTTGTTGCACATTTTGGACAGGATTTCATAGGAGGGAACTACAAAAGAATTGAGACATACAGGTGTATTTACAAATTTATCATTTTCAATGAAGTCCGTGGCCGAATCTATCTGTTTAGAGAAACTAGTATAGATTTTGTTAATTTTGCCTGCAAAATACTGTGCAATATTATTGCATGCTTCCACTGAATCATTTTGAGCGGGGGAGGTCACGTCCACAATGGATATCTCTTTGTATATCTGAAACAGTTCCTTGGAGGAATTGCCTGCTTCCATAATACGGGTGTGATAATGCTCTGCTTTGGCCAGACGAACAGACTTGTAATATTCTCTCTGCGCTGTTTTATGTTGTATTTTAATATCTGCACAGAAGTTCTGTCGCCAAGCTCTCTCAAGTTTCTTACATGCCGTTTTCATGGCCTGCAATTCTTGGCTAAACCAAGGAGCAGTTTTCTTAGGCCTCCTGGCATTGGACAGGGTACGGCTGGGGGCTGTGGTGTCCAGGGCCTTAGTGACGATATTATTTAAATTATCATTAGCTGCCTCACAGTCGACCCCTTTAGGAGGGCCTTCATCATGCAAAATTTGATTGAACGAATCTAGAGAGAAGTTCTTCCATTTTCTGCGTTTGTATCGCAGGGATTGATGACGAAAAAGCTCCGTTCTGTCAAGTTGGACTGTGATAGGAATAATAAAATGATCCGACCAAGGTATGGGTATAGGATCAGAGGTATGCACTCCCTGCCAGTTTCCAAAGACGGGGTCTAGTAAGTGTCCTAATTGATGGGAAGGTTCTTTATTTTTTAGATCGAGCTGAACAGATTGCAATTCCATTCGATATCATCAGCGTCTTTATCTAAGTGATCTTCGAAATGAGCATTGAGATCTCCTAGCACTAACAGTCTGGACTTCCTCAGCGCTAGATGAGTGACCACCTCCATTAGGGTCGATGTAAACTCATATAGTCTACCTGGTGGACGGTATATCAAAATGCCAGAGATCGAATGATTGGGACCAGTGTTAATTGTGAAGGTACCAGCTTCACTATGATCAACCTGAGTGTGTACTAGGGAGCAGACTAGAGGAGCTTTCGTGGCTATGGCGATGCCGCCTCCTCTGCCGTCCCTCCTGTCCAATCTAGATAGGGAATAGCCGTTGGGCATGGCCTGGATAATATCTGGGTCCGAGTGATCATCTAGCCAGGTTTCAGTTAGGAAAAGAATGTTAAGATTTTGGTCCTCGAGTAGATGGTAAATTTCTAGAGCGTGCTTACGTAGAGATCTACAATTCAATAATGCAGCTTTGATGGTAGGGCCCAAGCTAGTGTCTGGGATTTGAAGGAGGGGTTCAAAGCGGCACCTCGTGCATTTTGTGAGTGACTGGGCAGGCATGGTGTGTTTGCAGACGGCAGGCGTGTCAGGTTGTAATGCAAGTAATGCATGTCTGCCATACCTTATGGTGTTTTGTGACGAACTACCAGGGTTTGTGGCCCCGCGCCCCGTCCGGCCGCGGACGGGCGCAGACGGGCTGGACTTTGGCTCGACTTCGGCGCGCTTCCGGCGCGCCCGCTGCACGCGTCCGCTGCGCGGTCGCTGGCCCAAGCACATTTATGCTAAAGGGAGGGGTCGCTAGAGCGCTGACCTCTGCTCCCTGAGCCCGGATGTGCAAGGCTCCTCCTCGCCCTCCGCATCAAACGTCCATGATTGGACGCGGCGGACCGGGGCGGGAGTGGGAGAGAGAACTAGCCTGACAGGTAAATGCAGAAAATCACAATTACTGTGTCCGGTTACCCCACACTGAACGTATTAAAATACAGAATCAAATTACAACATTAAAAGCTTTCGCTATTAGAACAGCGCGAACAATGCAGTAGCGCGGTTGTGAGCGCTGAGTGAATGGAGGCTGCCTCTGCCACCGGCAACACTCTTCTCCACAGCGCGTACCTGTTTTCTGCTGGTTTAAATAAACTTCCCACCTTCAGCGTCGCTAGAGCGCTGACCTCTGCTCCCTGAGCCCGGATGTGCAAGGCTCCTCCTCGCCCTCCGCATCAAACGTCCATGATTGGACGTGGCGGACCGGGGCGGGAGTGGGAGAGAGAACTAGCCTGACAGGTAAATGCAGAAAATCACAATTACTGTGTCCGATTACCCCACACTGAACGTATTAAAATACAGAATCAAATTACAACATTAAAAGCTTTCGCTATTAGAACAGCGCGAACAATGCAGTAGCGCGGTTGTGAACGCTGAGTGAATGGAGGCTGCCTCTGCCACCGGCAACACTCTTCTCCACAGCGCGTACCTGTTTTCTGCTGGTTTAAATAAACTTCCCACCTTCAGCGTCGCTAGAGCGCTGACCTCTGCTCCCTGAGCCCGGATGTGCAAGGCACCTCCTCGCCCTCCGCATCAAACGTCCATGATTGGACGCGGCGGACCGGGGCGGGAGTGGGAGAGAGAACTAGCCTGACAGGTAAATGCAGAAAATCACAATTACTGTGTCCGATTACCCCACACTGAACGTATTAAAATACAGAATCAAATTACAACATTAAAAGCTTTCGCTATTAGAACAGCGCGAACAATACAGTAGCGCGGTTGTGAGCGCTGAGTGAATGGAGGCTGCCTCTGCCACCGGCAACACTCTTCTCCACCAAAAACATAAATGACAACAATATAAGGAAATTAAATGAAAAAAACATTAGTATAGCGCAAGGCTACCCGGAAGCATCCCAGCGCTGGACAAAACTAGAGACAGAACTTAAGGAAAGAGAATAGTCTTTAATTGTTTGCAGAAGGCCAGGCGATTAGATTCCCTACGCAGGTACGGAGGCAGAGAGTTCCAGAGTTTAGCAGCGTTATATGAAAACACCGACCTCCACTTCTGGCCTTCCTGATCCTAGGGACCTCAACTAAATGGAGCTCATCTGACGGCAGTTCCCTCTTGGCCTTGTATGGGCGAATCATATAACACCCACAAATATTTTTAACAATGATATTGAAAATATTTTAATAAAACCATAAACTCACCTATGATATTCTGACCCATGATATTGTGACATCACAATATTTAAGACACAAAAGGCTTGATTAGGATGTCGGTCAGATCACAACTGATGGCCTGTCTTTTGCGATCCTACTGACATCTGCCTCAGCGTTCTGCCCACTGCATTATGATGCGGTGGGCGGAGGCAGGATGCAGAGGGACTAACTGCTGCTGTTCCGACGGACTCAAGGAGCACATCAGCCCAGCGGTCGGAATGTAATCCCTATAATAAGGGCAGTGCTTTCTCTGGCACCACCATATGGATTACGATATCCCTTTTGGTCTGCCTTTCTATGGCGGTCTGACTGCCATAGAAAGGCAGACGGAAATCGACTTCCCACTGCGGCCTCTGCTATGCAACCCCCAGCACAAGCCTCAATAGAAAGTATACACTTTCCAATTGCCGTGAAGGCGGACGCATCATAATAGTGGAAGTGGGTCTGCTGACTCCTTAACGGACAGTCCCATTTCCACTACGATGTTGGTCGAACACTTTAATTAGGGCCTATATTTCTGTCACATTACACATGATATTTTATTTAAATGGCGAATTTTATTGGGAGAATTTACTGCAATAACTCATCTTAAGATTTGCTTCAGTTTTTATCTTTTTACTGTACCTGGGGGTTATCTATCTAATAGACCTTATAAAGTCCACGGCTACCCATAGGGGTTTCCTGGAGCTAGCGTCAGATAGAGTTCATCAGAGGAAGCAAATTAGAACAGCCAGGTTTTCAGCTCTCGTCGAAAAATCGTGAGTGAGGGACATTGTCTCAACTGTTCTGTGAGGGAGTTCCACAACTTGGCACCCTGATATGCAAAGAAGCGCCATCCTATCAATGACCACTTTGCTGTTGGAATCACACATAAGGACCGGTCACTGGTACGAAGAGTGTGGGCGGGCTGATATGCTTTCACCCCTTCTTTTGCTCTGCGCACATAGCACAAAGTTTTAAACCTAATTTGCTTCTCTACTGAGAGCCCTTGCAACTCCCTCAGCAGACCCATCACCGGCGTCCGTTTCGGAAGCACGTAAAGCATCCTTGCAACGGAGTTTTACAACACCTGCAGCCATCTAATAGAGGTTTCATCTGTCTACATATAGAGTATGTTGCCAATCTCGCCATAATAAGTGCCTGTACCATTGTCCGTTGCACCGAAAATGGGAGTAACCAAGGGATCTTTTTCAACTATTTCAAAATGGAAAAACATGTGGCACCCACCTTTATCACCTGAGGCTTCATTGTCTGTCTGTCTGTCTGTCTGTCTATCTATCTATCTATCTATCTATCTATCTATCTATCTATCTATCTATCTATCTATCTATCTATCTATCTATCTATCTATCTATCTATCTATCTATCTATCTATCTATCTATCTATCTATCTATCTATCTATCTATCTATCTATCTATCTATCCATCTATCTTATTTATTTATTTTAAAGGTTTTATATAGCGCTGGCTAGACCCGGAGGTGTCAGAGCGCTCCACATAGAACCAAGCATTCATTATAACCCGCAATACATTTCTCAGGGCCAGCCCTGCCACTCAGTTTCATTCCCATCCTCATACTTCTCGATTACACTGTCCACTCACAAGTAATACAACGGGTCGTTTAGGATGGCGGACGGAAACGGGTACAGTCCGCCATGTACGTGGAAATTTTACTCCCGGCCGCGCCGCGGAGAATCCGCGATAGCGATTAGGATATTCGTGTAACGAAACTCCGACCGCGGCGGACGGATGACGACAAACACCGTCCGCGGTGGACGGAACACATCTAACTCCGTCCGCGGCGGACGGAAACTAATGAACTCCCACCGCTGCGGACGGTCTTGACCGCGGAAATTGACACATTTACCGCCATACCTGTGAAAACTCCGTGACCGCAATTAGGATGAAACCGCATGTACCACGGTACGCACAGCCATCCACGGCCGCTGCGGGAAGAAAGCAAGGATAAACAGTGCATCACTGCGGAAGGCCAACACGCACGACATCCCTAACGAGAATCAAATGTCCCAAAGTGTACCGCAAGTAATTATCTAACGCACGAAAACGGACAATCCCCCCCACCTGATACACGAACACCAATCACAAGCCACCATGACACCCACCAAATTTAAAAAAACGCATACTACTCAACACGCCGACCGACCACCTGACTGCCAACAACCATTGAGACACGACTATAAAATGACACCCACCAACTGCCACAATCCTTTGCATTACAGCATTGCTGCTAGCTAGAGGCCATTTCGAGATCCAGCTTACTGAATTCGAATACACACAACCACCACCCTACCACACCCACCACACAAACACCCACCACACCATTCCTACACATCACACACAACACACCTGCACACCCCAACTCACTTAACCCACACACAGAGCACCACACACCATGGCACCCAAAAAAAAACCTACATTCACGGAGACAGAGTTGAAGGTATTGGTAGATGAGATCATCCGTGTTGAACCACACATCTTCGGGGCCCAAGTTCAGCAGACCTCCGTGGCGCTAAAGAACCACATGTGGGACAGGATCGTCAGTCGGGTGAATGCGTCAGGGGCCGTGCCAAGGACGAAGCACGACATTCAGAGGCGGTGGCATGACCTGAAGACAAGGGTGAAGGGCATCCGCGCAAAAAACAATGCAAGAGCCAACCTTACTGGCGCCGGGACACCCCCGGAGCCCATACCCTACACCGATTGGGAGGAGAAGGTGCTGGCGATACTACTTCCAGAGAGCCTAGACGGACTTGATGAAGGAGAAGAGGCTGGTAAGTACAAACCAAGCACCACGATCAGTACGACATGGTCAGGCTCACACAACTGAGAAGACACATCTCCTAGGCCCCAACCCATGCACGTCGGACACATACTCACCAAAATGTACATGGCTACCAACAGGCCCCCATGTTCACTGGGAGGGTGGTGGTGGTGGGTGGGGTGTGTGAGAGCTCACGACTACAACTCCCAACAGGCCCCCATGTACACTGGGAGGGTGGTGGTGGTGGGTGGGGTGTGTGAGCTCACGACTACTACTCCCAACAGGCCACCATGTTGAGAGGGAGGGTGGCGGTGGTGGGTTGGGTGTGTGAGAGCTCACGACTACAACTCCCAACAAGCCCCCATGTTCACTGGGAGGGTGGTGGTGGTGGGTGGGGTGTGTGAGCTCATGACTACTACTCCCAACAGGCCCCCATGTTCACTGGGAGGGTGGTGGTGGTGGGTGGGGTGTGTGAGCTCACGACTACTACTCCCAACAGGCCCCCATGTTGAGAGGGAGGGTGGCGGTGGTGGGTGGGGTGTGTGAGAGCTCACAACTACAACTCCCAACAGGCCCCCATGTATACTGGGAGGGTGGTGGTGGTGGGTGGGGTTTGTGAGAGCTCACGACTACTACTCCCAACAGGCCCCCATGTACACTGGGAGGGTGGTGGTGGTGGGTGGGGTGTGTGAGAGCTCACGACTACTACTCCTAACAGGCCCCCATGTACACTGGGAGGGTGGTGGTGGTGGGTGTGGTGTGTGAGAGCTCACGACTACTACTCCCAACAGGCCCCCATGTACACTGGGAGGGTGTTGGTGGTGGGTGGGGTGTGTGCGTCAAGACACAGAAATGTAAAGAAATGTATATGAACATGTCATGTACACATGACTGACCTGCTCATTCTTGCCCCTCAGGTGATCGTGAACTGACTGGGGAAACCAGCACCCGGCCGCAAGACTCACCCCCCCCACATGCCGGACACTCTGGGGACGATGATACAGGCAGCTCCGGTGCGGAGGATGGTGCGGGCACAAGCACACAGCCAGGGACATCTGCCTCACAGGGACTCCCGGGACCGACAACCGTCGCATGTCTGACTCCAGTGACACCGGCCTCAGTGATATGCAGAGTCCCCACCACCACCACCACCACCACCACCACCACAACCACCACTAGCACCACTCCTGCCTGTGCCACCCTGCCTAACCCAGCGCACGACGCAGGTCCATTGGCCTCACACCCAAGCAGGCAGGGCGGGACACAAAGGAGAGAGGCGACGCCACATCAGGCTACCAGGCGACACACAACCCGCCGCACTGACGAAGGACACACACCCCATCCTGTGGCACAGTCCCTAGAAGCCCTATCCAGGTGCCAGGCTTCATACGACCGTGCACAGGAACATGCTGATCGTGCCCACCATGACTCGGTGGACAACACAAACATGTTGGGTCAAATTGCAGGGTCCCTTCGTCAGATAGTGGACATAATGGGCCAGCAGACAACTATGTGGAGGGAGTGGATTTCCAGGAACAACCCCAACCCCCCCTCCACCAATTGTCCCTGCGCCACCGTCACCTCCACCCACACCGCCACACCCAACTCCACCTGTGCCCCTGCCAACGGATGTTGCCCATGAACAACCTGCACCCCCAGCTGACTCAGTTCCACCTCTAAGACGGAGGGGCCGCCCGAGGCTGGAAGTGGGTGAGAGCAGTGTGGGTGCGCCAGCCACACGCTCCAAGAGGGGACGCCACTGATTTACTCAATGCCTGAGCCAGACATTCACCCTGCAAAGTATCCTGTCCCACATAGACAATCTTTGCCACTGGTCTGCTGGACTAGCCTGACACCCCCCAATGTGGTGTCAGCACGGACATTTCATCGGCCAATACCTTCAACTCCAAATCCAACACCCCCCCCCTTACTTGTAAATATTCACCATCACAAATGCACAAACCGTAAATAAATGCCACTTACACACTCAACTATGTTTTGCCTCCATGTTTATTCACATGATTGCCTTCAGGAACAGACGTAAACAGGTGCAGGGATCCTGGTCATCCATAATCATGCTGCTGCGGGAGTGACCTAGGGAAGATCAGAGACAGCAAACACACGTCAGGAAACAGATTCACACACATCACAACACACTTCACAGCAACATTCCACAAACTACACTCGTCACTAAAGCATGGGATGAGAGGACACACATCATGGACCCTTGTATGTCCAAAGAAATCAAGACACACATATGCAACCATCACAGACCACAACACACAGCTGATGCACCCCACATCCACACAACACCAGCAAACATACATAAGGCTTTGTCAACTGGGCCGAGAGGTAGTTACTCACATTCAAGGGAAGTAGCGATCAATGAGCTGGCGCCTCTGGTCCACACCTTCCTCCTCACCACTATCCTCATCAGTCGACATGGGGGGGATGGGAGGCCGAGGAACTTGTTGGTCATCAGGGTCCAAGATCAGTTCAATGTTATTGCGCACTGCCAGGTTGTGTAGCATGCAGCAGGCAATCACGATTTTGCATACTTTCCCTGGTGAGTAAGGCAGGGCCCCTCCGGTCTTATCCAGGCAGCGAAACCTAGACTTTAGCAGTCCAAAGGTTTGTTCTATCACTCTCCGTGTCCTTCCATGAGCATCGTTGTAGCGCATTTCACCCGCTGTTGTAGGATTACGTAGTGGACTCAGGAGCCAGGGCCGGTTCGGGTACGCCGAGTCTCCAATGTAGGGGTATGACAGACACAAATATCACTACAAGATATGGTGGGTACCCCATGCCACACAGAAATCACAAAAGTACCCCCAGCATACTCACCAACAAGCCAGGCTTGACTGGGTCGCAGATTTGCCATCATTTGGGGGACTATGCTGCTCCGCATGATGTGGGCGTCAGGTGCGGAGCCTGGAAATCTTGCACACACATGGGAGATTATGTTGTTTGCCAAGCACACCACCTGCACGTTCAGCGAGTGGAAGTGCTTGCGATTCCTGAAAACCTGTTCACGTGCCCGTGGTGGAATAATAGCGATATGTGTGCCATCAATTGAACCCACTACGTGTGGTATGTGGCCCAGTGCATAGAAGTCTGCTTTGACTGCTGGCAACTCTTCCGGCCTTGGGAAATGGATGTAGTCATTCTTGTACAGCATCATCGCTTGCAAAACATCCCGAAGTACCATGCTGAACATGGATTGGGACATCCCCCCGGCATGGCCAACTGTGTACTGAAAGGTGCCAGTAGCAAAGAAATGTAGTGCCGCCATAACCTTTGCTGTGGGTGTAAAGGAACCAGGATACGTCCTTCGTGGCTGCAGATGAGGAGTCAATTTGTCAACAAGCTCCTTTAGCCGACGTCGATCCAGGCGAAATTTCCTAATCACCTCCTCGTCAACCATATCCTCTAGCACAGTGTATGGGCGATGCACATTTGGAGCCCTCCTGTGTGGGAGAGATATGTAATTGTTGTCAAATTCCAAACGACGCATACGTGTTCAACCACATCACATGTATGCCAACATTAGCAATAAGATAAATGATTGTGGAGAATGGTCATGTGTCACATCTCAGATAGTTACTACAATACGGAGTGGCCCTTAAGCAATGTGCACCCATTAGCAACTGGAAGTCTGTCAACACGTACAACGCAACTTACTAAAGTGTGTACATTAATGTCAAATTCTGTGTCATGAACCTAAAATTGAAAAGCCACATCACACGCACACATGCAAGTGCATGCACACAAACGATAATGGTACAGACACACACCATGTCATCATGCACAAATGCCAACACCAACAATGTTCAGCCTACGGTCATTGCATGCATGGTGACACAAAAGCTGATACACATACACAGATTGCATGTGTACCATCACCATTGTAGTCACCTCGCCTGAACAACGCACTGACAACATAATCATGATGTGGCCATACATCTGTGATGTACTGTGTACATGTGAAGATGTAACAAGTCTGTAGGGTCACACCCATCGTCAACACGCCGACATGCACATCTGTTCCACAGTGTGTGCCCACCGATGGGCATAGTATGGACACACATGGAATAGTGCGTGACATATGAACTTTCCCTATCACGCTCACAACCCTCATTACGCTACTGCACACAACACATCACGGTGCAGCGTCTGACAATATGTCATCATTGACGCAGCCATGGCGGTGCACTGCTTCCGCTACTTCCGATTGGCCATACGTGGCCAGCGTTCCCTCTTGCCATTGGCTGCATGTGCACGGACCATCACGGTGACACATAGCCAGACGCACGTGCAAGCCTCCGGCCCGGATGCTTCATTTGCAACAATGTTCTATCACTGGCACCACCATGTCTGTGCACGTACTCAGCGGGGGAGGTGCATGGCTACACACCCTTTCGATTAACTCAATGGACATGGCAGTTCATGACCCCTCTTACAGTCACATTGCATCATCCAACGTACACCGGCCGGAGCAGCCCAGCCTAGGACCGCCGTTCCGGCCATGTACACAACCGCCGTGCAAGGCCTGGCCTAGGACCGCCGTTCCGGCCATGTACACAACCGCCGTGCAAGGCCTGGCCTAGGACCGCCGTTCCGGCCATGTACACAACCGCCGTGCAAGGCCTGGCCTAGGAACGCCGTTCCGGCCATGTACACAACCGCCGTGCAAGGCCTGGCCTAGGACCGCCGTTCCGGCCATGTACACAACCGCCGTGCAAGGCCTGGCCTAGGACCGCCGTTCCGGCCATGTACACAACCGCCGTGCAAGGCCTGGCCTAGGACCGCCGTTCCGGCCATGTACACAACCGCCATGCAAGGCCTGGCCTAGGACCGCCGTTCCGGCCATGTACACAACCGCCGTGCAAGGCCTGGCCTAGGACCGCCGTTCCGGCCATGTACACAACCGCCGTGCAAGGCCTGGCCAGTGGGCAATCAACACCTTCTGTCGGGACACAGCACACAGGGCCCACACTTCAGCCAACTGCACCATGTACTGGTCGTGCACGCAGGATTAGGGGGAGCAGAGTGGCGTTTGGTGCAGGCACCGCTGCCCCTGCCACGGTGAGCCAAAGTGCACTGTGTGCTGAGGCTGTTGATCTGCTGCGACAGCTGTGTGTGGGGCAGACCAATATGACTAATGCTTTCCAAGACCATGATAGGAAGTTGGGTCAGGTGGTGGCATTCATGGAAGGGATGCATGGCGATCTTGCTGGTCTACACAGGACAGTTCAGTCATTGGCAAGCAGTGTGTCGTCTGCCATAGTACAGTCGCATGGACAGGGTGCTTCCTCTGTTTCCCCATCTACACCACTGGATGTCTCAGGGGGTAGTGAATATTCAGACCAGGACTGTAATACCGGTTATTTCACTAGAAGCAGCATCAGGGAGCACGTCCGGGCACGGAGGGCACAGACACCATCCCCTAGGTCAGCAAAATCTGTTCACAATGACAAAGTCAGATACACTGGAGTACACACACAGGATTCACAAGTGGTGTTGGGGAACATGCATTCACATGCTACACAGACATTGAACACAAAAGGTATTCCCAAAGCAAGCGATACTCCCAAGTCCATGGGCAGTTCCTTGGACAAGGACAGCCAAAAGACAAAGGCACCTCCTAAGAGCAGAGACACTCCCAAGGCCATGCCCACAACAGAGGAAAGTGCCACTCCAAAGGACAGGGTCAAGGACTGTCAAAAGACAAGGGCTCCTCCGAAGAGCAGGGAGAGTCCCAAGGCCAGGCCCACAACAGAGGAAGGGGCCACTCCCAAGGACAGGGTCAAGGACAGTCAAAAGACAAGGGCTCCTCCGAAGAGCAGGGAGAGTCCCAAGGCCAGGCCCACAACAGAGGAAAGTGCCACTCCAAAGGACAGGGTCAAGGACAGTCAAAAGGCAAAGGCTCCTCCGAGGAGCAGGGAGAGTCCCAAGGCAGGCCCACAACAGAGGAAAGTGCCACTCCAAAGGACAGGGTCAAGGACAGTCAAAAGGCAAAGGCACCTCCTATGAGCAGGGAGAGTCCCAAGGGCAGGCCCACAACAGAGGAAGGGGCCACTCCCAAGGACAGGGACAAGGACAGTCAAAAGACAAAGGCACCTCCTAAGAGCAGGGAGAGTCCCAAGGGCAGGCCCACAACAGGGCAAGAGCCATCTCCAAAGGGCAGGGACACACACAGAGAACAGGTGTCTTCTGGAGGCAGGTACACCACAGACGACAAGTCTGCCCGCAGGAACAGGGCACCGTCCAGGGAACAGGCAAAGTCCAGAGACAACACTCCACCTACGGATGAGACCCATCCTACAGACAAGGCTTGTAACATGGACAATCGCGCACTCAAGGACAGGCATATATCACCCCTGGCTGCACTGCGGCTGATGTTTTCGAAAGAACGTCAAACAGATGTCTCCGCGGCGGAGTCCCCCCATACCTCCACTCCCATCCAGGCCAGTCAGAAGCAGAGGAGTGAGTCCCCTGTTGTTGCATCCCCCATTACACATGACTCTGAGTCCAGGCGGCAGGCACACAGCAAACGACAAGCAGGCTCCAGCACGTCCCCGGATAGCCGAACCCCGGCAGCAGATGCTCCACCTATGGTGGGTGATATTTGTTCAGAGTCACCACCACTTGGCAGTCATGTCCTATCCAGGGTGCACTCACATATCCCTAGGAAACGCAGACACACACCATTGACACCTGCCCACCCCGATGTCCCTCAAGTACAGCTATCCCCAGCTCCCAGGGCCACCCTGCCTCCTGGCCCATACAGCCCTGTGGCTCATCATGTCAGTGGTCCCAGTGGCGCAGGTGCAGGTGACTCTCAGGTATCAGATAGTGGCACTGTGTCTGTTGTTTGCTGTCATGCATCATGTAGTGGCACAGTCTCAGTTGTGCCCTCCCCTGTTTCAGGTGCTGGCAGTGTATCTGGGTCTGTGGCCCATGTGTGTGTGACTCGGGCTGTGGCTGTGTGTCACACTCCTGTTTCTGGTGCTGGCAGTGTGTCTGGGTCTGTGGCCCATGTGTGTGTGACTCGGGCTGTGGCTGTGTGTCACACTCCTGTTTCTGGTGCTGGCAGTGTGTCTGGGTCTGTGGCCCATGTGTGTGTGACTCGGGCTGTGGCTGTGTCTCACACTCCTGTTCCTGGTGCTGGCAGTGCGTCTGGGCCTGTGGCCCATGTGTGTGTGACTCGGGCTGTGGCTGTGTCTCACACTCCTATTTCTGGTGCTGGCAGTGCGTCTGGGCCTGTGGCCCATGTGTTTGTGACTCGGGCTGTGGCTGTGTCTCACACTCATGTTCCTGGTGCTGGCAGTGTGTCCGAGGCAGGTAGTTCACGCAGTCCACATGATTCATTGATGTGACTTTCTGTTGAAATCACTCCGATGTTATTTCACATGATGTGTTCATTGTCCTTTGAGAAGAGCCTTGCACTGTTGCGGTCCCTGGGACGGGTTGTTTTGGACACGTACTTGTGCTGCCTCTGATGTACCTGCTCTGTTGGGCACAATGCCCTGTTGATGCTCTGATACTGCATTCTGCCCTCTGATGTGCTGCCTCTGATGTACCTGCTTTGTTGCCCACATTGCCCTGTTGATGCTGTGATACTGCACTTAGCCTTCTCACGTGCTGCCTCTGAAGGACATGTTCAGTGCTATGGACTGTTGATGCACTTAGCCCTCTCACGTGCTGCCTCTGAAGGACATGTTCAGTGCTATGGACTGTTGATGCACTTAGCCCTCTCACGTGCTGCCTCTGTTGTACCTGCTTTGTTGCCCACATTGCCCTGTTGATGCTGTGATACTGCACTTAGCCCTCTCACGTGCTGGCTCTGATGTACCTTCTCTGTTGCCCACATTGCCCTGTTGATGCTGTGATACTGCATTCCTCCCTCTCACGTGCTGCCTCTGAAGGACATGTTCAGTGCTATGGACTGTTGATGCACTTAGCCCTCTCACGTGCTGGCTCTGATGTACCTTCTCTTTTGCCCACATTGCCCTGTTGATGCTGTGATACTGCATTCCTCCCTCTCACGTGCTGCCTCTGAAGGACATGTTCAGTGCTATGGACTGTTGATGCACTTAGCCCTCTCATGTGCTGCCTCTGAAGGACATGTTCAGTGCTATGGACTGTTGATGCACTTAGCCCTGTCACGTGCTGCCTCTGATGTACCTGCTTTGTTGCCCACATTGCCCTGTTGATGCTGTGATACTGCACTTTGCCCTCTCATGTGCTGGCTCTGATGTACCTTCTCTGTTGCCCACATTGCCCTGTTGATGCTGTGATACTGCATTCCTCCCTCTCACGTGCTGCCTCTGAAGGACATGTTCAGTGCTATGGACTGTTGATGCACTTAGCCCTCTCACGTGCTGCCTCTGATGTACCTTCTCTGTTGCCCACATTGCCCTGTTGATGCTGTGATACTGCACTTAGCCCTCTCACGTGCTGCCTCTGAAGGACATGTTCAGTGCTATGGACTGTTGATGCACTTAGCCCTCTCACGTGCTGCCTCTGATGTACCTGCTCTGTTGGGCACAATGCCCTGTTGATGCTCTGATACTGCATTCCTCCCTCTCACGTGCTGCCTCTGATGTACCTGCTTTGTTGCCCACATTGCCCTGTTGATGCTGTGATACTGCACTTAGCCCTCTCACGTGCTGGCTCTGATGTACCTTCTCTGTTGCCCACATTGCCCTGTTGATGCTGTGATACTGCATTCCTCCCTCTCACGTGCTGCCTCTGAAGGACATGTTCAGTGCTATGGACTGTTGATGCACTTAGCCCTCTCACGTGCTGCCTCTGAAGGACATGTTCAGTGCTATGGACTGTTGATGCACTTAGCCCTCTCATGTGCTGCCTCTGAAGGACATGTTCAGTGCTATGGACTGTTGATGCACTTAGCCCTGTCACGTGCTGCCTCTGATGTACCTGCTTTGTTGCCCACATTGCCCTGTTGATGCTGTGATACTGCACTTTGCCCTCTCACGTGCTGGCTCTGATGTACCTTCTCTGTTGCCCACATTGCCCTGTTGATGCTGTGATACTGCATTCCTCCCTCTCACATGCTGCCTCTGAAGGACATGTTCAGTGCTATGGACTGTTGATGCACTTAGCCCTCTCACGTGCTGGCTCTGATGTACCTTCTCTGTTGCCCACATTGCCCTGTTGATGCTGTGATACTGCATTCCTCCCTCTCACGTGCTGCCTCTGAAGGACATGTTCAGTGCTATGGACTGTTGATGCACTTAGCCCTCTCACGTGCTGCCTCTGATGTACCTGCTCTGTTGGGCACAATGCCCTGTTGATGCTCTGATACTGCATTCTACCCTCTCCCATGCTGCCTCTGATGTTCATGCTGTGTTGTCCACAATGCCATGTTGCTGTTCTGATACTGCACTTAGCCCTCTCACTTGCTGCCTCTGATATACCTTCTCTGTTGCCCACATTGCCCTGTTGATGCTGTGATACTGCATTCCTCACTCTGATGAGCTGCCTCTGATGTTCATGCTCTGGTGCCCACTTTGCCCATGCTCACGCATACACTGTGATTATACCCCTGTTATGTGTAATAAAGGTAGTCAATCATGTCTCGTTGTTTGTCGTTGTCATTCCTGCCTGCGTACTACAAATGTGTATTTGTTTTAACAGGTAATCAGTGGTTTCTGTAACATGATACTCCCCCTCCCTACGTCACGGCCCTTGCAGGTATTCCCCTCCAGACAGCCAATGGTTTGTGCCTTACCTGCGTCGGTGTCGCTGGTGGGCCACGACTAGGACGTGGTGGATTGCGAAGAGCATAGGGAAAGCGTTTAGCGCTGGGTCCATGGTGGCGAACAGCTTGTGGTGGGTATCTCTGCTAGGTATGTTTTCCTCGCTGTGGGGAATCCGACGTGTTCAGACAGGTTGTATTTCCGCCGCGGTTTTAGGTGTATTTTCCGCCATCTTAATTTGGGGGACGGTCTTTGACGTCAGTACGTACGGCGGAGTCTCAGGATTCGTTCCGTCCGCCGCGTCGTCGGGTGTAGTTGGACGGCGGTGCGTGCTTTTCCGTCGCGGACGGAATTTTCACACTTTTTCCTATCCTGATGTGGCGGACGGAGTGTCCGCCGCAGGCGGACACAGAAAAGCCTTTTTCCGCGTACTCCAGGGCTGCGGACGCTCTTACGTCCGCCATCCTAATGAGCCCTTTAAATCTGGCATTTCTATTCCACTTGGGGCTCACCTTCTGCTACCAAACACGTCCTACTTGTTACAACTTCTAGAATATAATGTTGGCAGTCATGCGAGATGTTAAGCAGAAAATCTTCCCATAATCTGGGAGAAGTATGATCAGTAGCCTTACAACTAAAATTAAAAACAGTGAACCTCAGTTAAGGCTATTTAACAGTAAATAAAACAATTATAACAAGATCAAAGAAGGCATGTTGGCAAGAAATCCGCACTTGTTCATTTACTGCTTTATATAACTGAAAGAAAATGCTTGGTTAAAGTGAGCCATTTTGTGATCTCCTTCTGAGAATTGGCTTTGTATCACTGTAGGAAAAACTTGGAAACTGAAGTAGCCCACCACAAAAATGTTTAGATCTATTTATTAACGTTTTCAATTAAAGCAAATTTTGTGTGCATAGACAAGAATCCTAGATACATGTAGAATTAAAATGATCCTTGCAGCAATAAACAAAGGGTGAAACGGCAATATTTAAAAAAGCCTTCAAGAAAATTAAAAAAGGAAAAATTAAAGAGAAAAGGGACGGACATTCTAAATCAAAGTAGGCACCTCCTGAGAGCATTTCCCCACACACAGCCGGTGCTGTGTAACTTAGATCAAAACATGTTTCGCTGCCCTTTGTACCTCTCACTTGGTGCAAAATCGACATCACCAATAACCAACCACCACTAAATGAAATTTGCACCCAACCGAAAAATGCCATTTACATTCAATGACTGCAAAAGTCAGTGACATATTCGAGAGGTTTAAAATTATATACGCAAAGACCTACAGGTGCAAAACCGACGAGTGCAAAAACACTTTTTGGTCAGGTCAAAGAAAATCTCATATCTACTCTAGGCAGTTGGTGAAAATTACAGTTCAAAATTACACCAGCAGTCGTGAAATAAAATAGCAGATGAGCCCGAGAATATCAGACATCAAACTCTGGGAGGCTGCTCAAGAAAAGTTACAGTCCAGTGAAAGCAATCGAGAGCAATTTCCCAATAAGGCATTTTGATGAAAGATATTTATTTGCATGAAAACCTTTTTTTAAGTTCTTCATGAGGTAAAAGTATGTCAACAATTGCTGGTGCTAAGCTGTATGTTTACACATGAACAAAATGTTCCACTATTCAGAGATAGAATCAAAAAGTAAACGTTTTTTCATTCCATGTCCTTTCTTTCGTCCCCCACTCCTACCATCTCCGAGCACACAGTAGAGAGTGCTTTTGTATTGATTGACCAAGTTAGCAATTAAGAATCATCACTTCATATTTTAAAGTATGATATTTTGAATAACTTTTTATAATGTATTCACATCTTATTGTTAGTGATTAAATTCGACATAACTCCCTGGCAGTGGTTCATTTATAGAAAAAGTGCAGTGGTTCACAGCCGGGGTGCAGAATAGCAAGGCTGTGTTGTTATGATTCGATTAAATGTCTCTTTCTTCCATTACTCTACACTACCTGTATCTTGATCTTACCTTTGTACTTTGTTTTTAATTGCCTGCTTTCTCCCTTTGTCTCTGTTTTGCTAAGTTCCTCTATTCTTTCCCAATTTTCTGCCTATTTTCCACTTGGTCACAGTCTAATGATGACAAACAGATTGCAGTCCCCAAAATTGAGTGCCTACCAGTCATGGCCAACATGGCTCACAGGTGGGGGGCGGGAGGGCGTGAGGGGAGGTCGCGGAGGGGGAGTTAGTTTAATAATTAAAAAATAATATAATTAAACCTTTCCGTCGGCCGGGTCCCGTGTCTTCTCTGCTCCTGCTCTCCTGCCTCCGGCAGGAACAGGAAGCAGAAGCAGGCAGCCAGGCTCCCTCCCCTAAGCTAATCACAACACTGCAAGCGTTGTGATTGGTCGGGACGCCGCCCAGCCAGGGGCTTATGGGGAAGCCAACCTGCATGGTGAAGGGCAGAGTGCACATGACTGGTTTGGGTGGCCCCAGGGAGCCGACCAAGCAATCTTTGCGCACTCGGGAGTGGGCGGGCACACCACTCTTCCCCTGCTCGCAGAGCAGCCCCGCCCACCTGCCTACAAGCAACCAAACATGAAATGGTAAAAACTGAAAGTTATCACCATTTTGTGTTTCTGTTTCTCACACTGCAAGAAAGCAGTGGGGCGCCGCTCCGCAGCCCTAGTGGAGGAGCCACCCCTGGTGCCTGCCCACCACAAGCACAAATGTATACTTACAGTGACAGATTGAGAGAGCTTGTGGGTGAGTAAGTTCAAGACATCTTGAGGAACAATGTCCCAGCATTGAAAGAGAAGTAAATAACAAGAAAGATATAAAATTGTTTTCTAATGCGACAGATGAATCTCCAATAGTTTACATTTTGTCAAAGTTGCCATTTCCACTGCAATATTGAGAGCTCCATTAAAGACAATAAAGTGTCAGAGGGCCAAGAATGCCTGATATTCACCCCCACCTGCAACATTCAAATGATTTTCTTTCTCTTTCTTCAAGTTTAATTTAGCATTCTACACTCAATGGGTGTTGTGTTCCAAAAGCATTATTGCCCTTGTGTGTCATGCTAGTCTTGATATTAAATGATTTCTCTCTTGCTGTATTGGAAAATTGGAATGTTGGGAGCTCGGTTGAAGACAAAAGAATGGCCGAGGGCCAAAAATGGCAGGTAAAGACATTCTTCTCCAACATTCCAATGTTTGTCTTCCGTGTCTCATACTTTAATTTAAATTTTTTTACCCTCCATTAAAGGATTGTTCTGATAGAATTATAGCCATTATCTCTCAGGCTTTGCTTTTTGTTAAAGGTCCTCTCTTTAGCTTTAGGAACTTGCCTGCATTTGGACCTATAACTCTACTAGAAGGCATTTACCAATTGGTACAATCCTCAGAAGCAGGGTTCAGTGCTACATTAAAACAAAGGAATGTTAGGGACCCCACTGAAGTCAATAAAGTGGCAGAGGGTCAATAAGGTCTGAGGTAAGCCAACTCCATTGTATCCTCAATGGGTGGAATGTTCAAATAATGTTAGATTCCTCATGTCTTGAGCCATACCAAGGGCCTCATTTACTATATTTTGACGAAACAGCAGTACAGTAAGCCTTCCTGCTGTGCTGCAGTGTGTCAAAATAAAAAGCCAAACATGTGCTGTATATACAAGATACTATATAGCATACAGCAATGTCTCAACAGATATTATTTAGTAGACAATTTGTATTAAAACACAATGAATTGCAACGGATGAGGAAGAGAGGGCAAGGGGACAAGAGACCAAGAAACATTGAATGTGGAAATTCTTTTTCCATATATTTGGTTGTAAGATCAAGAAAACAAATGCAAAATCACGGTGTTACACTGAATATCATGTAACCTGTACTAAACATGTGCACAAGTGCTCATGACAAGGTGAACTGCGCTGATGACACGTGAAGAGGTATATACAGCAGGGAAAAAAGGCGCAAGAACAACAATAACATATTCAGTGAACTCTTATTGGTGCCCATACACTTGATACATTATGAACAAAGGTGGTATTTTGGGAACCACAAGGAGGTGTCATGAATTACGCTGCTGAAGTCGACAGCGTTTTGGCCTGTATGCAGTTTAGTCCTTAATCAGGCCCAGGTTAGGAATTTTTAAGAAAACAACAGTGTTGATGGGTGGAAGAAATCATGCCACCCTGGTAAAAAGCACTGTGGATGTACTGTATGACACATAGACAGGTGTAGTGTTTGACAAGTGTAGTTTAATCTTCACTACATCATCATTGTCACATTGGAAAAGGCTTCATAAATCAAAGTCAATGTCTCTGGCTGCTCCTGCTCAGTTGCCGTCACTGTGTGCAGTTGAGTCAATCTGCAGCATAGGTCAGTGCTTACGTCCACGCACTACATTGCGCGATTGTTGTGCCTGGCTTTCAGATTCTCTGCTGGGGCCTGACTCAGCATGGCTGCGCCTGCCGCTCCTGCACACCTCTGGTACAGGTGTGCTGGAGCCACTCCTGATGGTTGACCCCTCTGTCTCCTCCACACCTGTGTCACCAGCATCGCCTGTGTTAGTGTTGAGCATCTGCTCCATCGCAGAGGTCACTCTTCCCATGCCCCGTGTCAAGTCTGTGCAGCAGTGCACAAATGCATCCTGCATTGAAATAGAGCATCGGCACAGTAGTGACGTACTTGTAGCAAATCTGTTCATTGCCTTTGTTTGTTGGCGCATATACTGCCGATCCCTGCCACGCTGTTGATGATCCCTGTCCAACTTATCCGACAGTACTCCCATTTATGTGGAGATGTCTGTAATCCCCTTTGATATTTGCTCCAGACTCGATGCAATGTGGCCTATGCCCTTGTCCATGTTGGTCATTTTATTGTTCATGCAGCGAACCTGCTTATGCATGGCCAACAGTGCTTTGGCCTGCTGGCGCTGTACCTTTACCATTGTGCCCTACAGGCCACAGAAGACGCTCTCCCCTTCCTGCCCCTCCCCACCCTCGCGTGCCCTCCTGCCAAGAACACTGGTGCGCGCAGCGCCTGCTGCAATCGGTGGTCTAGCCCTGTCAGCCACAGGTGCATTTTTTGGGGGGACATCATCCTCATCCTCTGATTCAGAGGTTTGCAGGATCCTCTGAGGGGGCTCCTCGTGCCTACTTGCCCCTCCCTGCATGGACACCCTGGACATTGCAATGGGTGTGTTTGACAGGTCAGGAGATCCAAACAACAGAGGGGAAAGTGGGACAGGTGTTGTGGGTCGGTCTGGTGATGAGGCTTCCTGGGTGGTGTCGTTGCCTCCTTCTGCAGTGCTGTGACCAGATTTTCTCTTCTCTTTCTCCCCTCTCTTAGTTGCTGGTGCCCTCTCCTCCCTTGGTGGTGCTGAACTGCGTGAGGACTCTCCTGTGGAATGAAATTGACATAGGGTCAATGTTGTTGTTCATCTGTGTGTAGTTCTTAAATAAATAGTCTACACACCTTTGCCCAGTGCACATTGTGTGTTTGGTGATGTGTGTGGCATGCCTTGCAGAGTCATGTGGTGTATGATTTGCATCTAAGTATTCATGACTACGTCTACCATGATGCATTGCTGCCACCAAGTATGAGCTGTTATGCAGTGTGATGATTCTACACAGTGGAGTACGGGGTCAGGTTGATGGTTGTGGATAAGGGTACATGCCTCTTACCTTGTTTCCTTGTAATCGCTGTCAGCTTTGGTGCTTTGCTCCTGCCACCTCCAGTCACACCAGCATCCTTTTTTTGGGCTGCAATCTTTTTTTTTGTCACGATGCGAAGGTCATATCACCGCTTTTTTATGTCCTCAATCTCCCGGTGGGTCACACCAATGGCATTCACTTTGCCCTGTATGGAAATCCAAATGTTCCTCTTCACAGTCTCTGCAACATGCAGAGACTGTCTCCCAAAAATTTGGCTGTAGTGGCTTACAATTTCTTCTACAGCCACCTGTAGTTCTTCTGGGCTGAACTTGATCTTCCTTTTTCTCTCCCCCCATTCCTTTTGGCCTTCATGTGACTCCATTCTGTAGCACTGCATGCCTGTGGATGCTCTGCTCCTCTCACCTCTGCTAAATTGTTTGTTCTGTTGGTTTGCACCTGCATGGGTGTGGCCACTCCCAGGTACTGGGGTGGGGTGCTTCAATCTGATTGGTTGGATTCTCAGGGCCTTGGTTGTGGGGTGTGTAGGGTGTCTCTGATTGGTTGGCAGGCTCACATGGCGTTTTTCAAACATCCAATTCGGTAATTACCGATTCGGTAATTACCGATTCGGAAAAATCCGATTAGGATTTATCCGATTCGGTAAATCCCATTCATTCCTATGGGCCAGGAGGCCCATTGGAATGCTTGGGTTTCACCGACTCGGAATTTACCGACTCGGATTTGTCCGATTCGGTAATTACCGATTTGAGTTACCGAGTCATACCGAATCGGTAACTTTTACCGATTTTTTACCTACATACCATTTACCGATTCTGAAATACCGAGTCGGTATGAGTCGGTATTTATGAATCGATAAATGGAAATTACCTACATTTGGCCCTAGGTCCCCTCACACTGCATGTCCGTGTACAAAGACAATTATTTCAACTGGGGAATATCAGATTACAATGTGTTTTTTGAGTTTAGCCAGAAGTTTGATATCATAACACTAAAACTTTATAAATTAATTATATTCAAACAAGACACAGTTATGAAATCAATAAAGAATTATTTAACATAATAAATCAATTTGCAAAAATTAAATGGAAGGAGGGGACTAATTCAGAGCGCCGACGCGCGTTTCGGTGGAACCCTTTTTCCTTATGAGGTATCACCTTTCTCAGGGCACATTTAGAACATTTCCAATTAAAAAGGAAATGGGACCTGTAAAGCTCAAACGAGAGAAAGCTAATATAACTGGAATTCTCCTAGTCTCAAAAACAATTGGTAATGTTGAAGAAGCAAGCTGTGTCCAAGGTTGTGAGGACGAGGTTCTACGGTCAGTGTTGAATCCAATAGAATGAAAAAAGAGACATGGGGCCATAGGACAAAGACTTCCCATAAGAAGTTTGTAAGGATCGTCCTTATAGAATCTCCTTTAAATCACACGGTTAGTGGAAGTACTGGCCTGATTCAAATTGGAAGATTTCTGGCGCTGGTGCTCATATATGCAGCTTCACAAGGCAGATTCACGCTCCATCCCATGGATGTTAAAAGACAGACTCCTAGAAATGATTCCCTGAATGTACAAATGAGAATAAGTCACGTCTCAATAACACAATACTACCTCGGGTCTATATGTTAGCACATGGATTAAGTGTGATGAATGTACAGGTTCTCTCAAAAGATTTGTGAAAAAGATATAACCAATAAGGGGGAATTATCCCTTAAGGACTAGAACCCTCACTCAACCGAAGGAGACATGCTTCATCATATGGGTTCCTCCTCCCAGCAGGAAATCCTGGTCCTGCTGGGGGCTACAACTCCCTCACTGTGAGGAAGGAGCTCAGGGATGTTTTCAATAGATGGTCACTAGTGTAACTAGGATGCTAAAATCCCATATGTGAGGTATGGTGTAGTGTGGGTGCAGAGCAAAAATAAGAAGAAGACTACTGGTGATATAAAACTGCCTAGGAAGATGCAAAAATGTTTTAATTTTATTGGGTTGCTCTCACTGACAGGGTTAAAAAGCAGTGCGGTCAGCAGTATAGATTTAAAACTACTCATTAAATCAGGTCGACATGTTTCAGCCTAGTGATCAATACTTTGTATCAGTGGCTTTCTTCAGGACCAGAGAGATGTTGTTAAAGCTGCTGCTGTTATTTATATTATGAAATGAAATGAAATGAAAAGAGTCTTGTAATGCGCAACTAAGCCCGAGGGCGTCAAGGCGCCTAACAAAAAAAAGGGTATAGACAAATGAGAAGTATCTACGGGTACGCCTTCGCGAACAACCAGGTTTTCAATGCTTTTCGAAAAGCGAGGACGGAAACCTGAGATTTTATGTCACATGGAAGAGTGTTCCATAACTTAGGGGCAATTGAAGAAAAAGCCCTTCCACCCCATTTACTCTTACGAAAGCGAGGGACCACCAGCAGATTCTTAGTGAAGGAGTGTAAAAATCTGCTTGAAGCATAGGGTAGCAAGAGGTTCTTGACCCCCCCCCGCACCCTTCCCAGAGAGAGCACTTTGGGTCATGCAAAGCGTCTTGAAAGTGATCCTCGCTTCAATGGGAAGCCAGTGTAGGGCCTTCCTGGCTGCCGTTAATGAAGCCAGTCTAGGAGCGCCAAGAACAAATTTAGCTGCTGCATTTTGAGCGGTCTGAAGGCGTTGGATTAGGCTCTTATTCATGCCGATGTATAGGGCGTTACAATAATCCAGTCGCGATGCGATAAGCGCTACCACCACTTGCTTCCGCGCCTGAGGGGACAGATAGTGTTTTATTTTGCGGAGTATTTTAATAATGCCCCAGCAGGTGGCGACAGTTCTGTTAACTTGCAAAGTCATGGAGAGGGCAGGCTCAATCAACACCCCCAGGTTCCGCGCTGATCCCGCAGGAGTGGGACATGACCCCAATGAGGACGGCCACCATTCAGGAGACCAGATGTTGTTGTTAGAGCCAAACACCAAGATCTCGGTCTTTTCCCCGTTCAACTTTAGAGAATTGTAGATCATCCACTGGGACACTGCGTGCATGCAGTTCCTAAAGTTGACCGGGGACGGGTCACCCGAGTGGGAGAGGGACACCAAGATCTGTGTGTCATCAGCATAGGAGACTACCTCCATCCCAAACGATCTAATTAACCTGGCAAGTGGGGTCACGTAGATGTTAAACAGGGTCGGACTTAATGCCGACCCCTGTGGGACCCCACATTGCACAGGTAGGGATGGGGATAGAAACTCTCCCAGCTTGACCCTCTGTATCCTCTGGTCTAGGAAGGAGGCCAGCAGATTCAAAGCCACCCCTTCCACCCGTATCTCCCTCAGGCGAGATGTTAGAACCGAGGGAGAAAGGGTATCGAAGGCGGCTGTGAGGTCCAAAAGGACCAGAATGGTGGAATGTCCCTGGTCTACCTCCATTCGGATATTATTCAGTACGACCGTGAGGGCTGACTCGGTGCTATGGTGTCTCCTGAAGCCATGTTGGGATTGGTCTAAGAGACCCGAGGAGTCAAGAAATGCCGCCAGATGATGATTCAGATGCGTTTCCAGCATCTTTGCCGGCGCAGGAAGCAAAGAAATAGGGCGGTAATTCTTAAACACCTCTGGATCTAGAGTAGGCTTCTTTAGAAGTGGCTTAACTACTGCGCTCTTCCATTGGGATGGAAAGATGCCCTCTCTCATGGCCCTATTCATGATATCAAGCAGGGGGGAAGAAGGGGGTCTCTGCACTCCTTCAGGACTTTAAAGGGGCAGGGATCTAATGGAGATCCCGACCTTGTCTTATTTAAGAGCAGGTCAAGCTCCTGAAGGGACAGCGATGGAAATTCTAACAGATTTTTAAAAGTTTTGGAAGAAATCTCCTCCATAACAGGAGACATGGGAACGGGTTGAGGCGGGGCATCGGATCTTTGTAATTCAAGATCCTTATATATGTCTGCAATCTTAGCATGAAAGAATCCTGCGATATCATCGCATAATTCCTGAGAGCTTACTACAGGATCCTGCATCTTTAGCGTACAAAGCGAGTCCACTATTTTAAAGAGGTCCCTGGGAGAGGAGAGAGCCGTTGTCAGGTTAGCAAAGTAGTCTTGCTTAACTCTGATAATCTCAAGTTTATACTCCTTGAGGAGTTTTTTATGGTTTTCTCTCTCCACAGGGTTCCAACTTGTCCGCCAGAGCCTTTCTTGCTTCCTACACCCTTGTCTCATGAGCCTAAGGGGTTCCGAGAACCAAGGTGAGGAGGGTTTCTTTCTTGCAGAGTAGCACGAGGAGAGAGGGGCTAACACATCTACTGCAGTACTAATTGCTTTAGAAAGTTCTGAAGCAGCTATTTATTTATTTATTTATTTTATATTCTTCTATAGCGCCTGAATAGACCCCCGAAGGGGTATCTCCGCGCTTTGCCAGTAAGAATATCCTCAGATGAATATGGGTAGTACATATAAACAGAGAGGGATCAATTGCTGGGGAATAGGTACGTTTTTAAGACCTTACGGAAGGTCAGATGGTTGGTAAGTATTCTCATCTCAGAAGGTAGGGAGTTCCAGAGCTTTGGTCCAAGATGGGCCAGAGCTCGCCCTCCTTGTCTGGACCTTTTTATTCTGGGCACCTGCAGAAGCTGCTGGTTACCGGAACGAAGGGTACGTCCAGGGGCATAGGGCAGGAAGATGTTGGCCAGATATTTTGGGCCTTTGCCTATCATGCTTTTGTGGATAGTGCATAGGGTCTTAAAATGTACTCGTGCCCTCACTGGCAGCCAGTGGAGCCTAATCAGCAGAGGGAGGGAGGGAGTCCTAGGGGGGGCATTGAGGACTACCCTTGCTGCCGTGTTTTGGATCACTTGCAACTTTTTGAGCTGCCCTTCGTTTGCTCCTAAAAGGAGGCCGTTGCAGTAATCCACTCTGCTGATGACTAATGCCTGCACGAGTGTTTTCCTATGGCAGTCTGGCAGATAGGGGAACACTCTTCTTAACATTCCAATAGCTTGGAAGCAGGTGCTAGCCACCTGGTTTACATGGTCCTTGTAAGTGAGTGTCTGGTCTAATAACACTCCAAGGTTTCTCACCATGCTTTTAGGGCTGGGAACAGGGCCCAATTCCAGGGGCCACCAATCCGGTGTCCAGTGTGTTGCTGCTTGCCCAAACAACATTACCTCAGTTTTTCCAATATTACATTGGAGGCAATTTAATGACATCCATGTAGATATTGCTTTCATTCCCTCTGCAAAAGATCTTTGTATTGCAGGTGTTAGATCTTTAAAGGGAAAGAGGAGTTGGGTGTCGTCAGCATACGACACCGGTGTAAACCCAAATGATCTTGCTAGAGTGGCCAAGGGGGCCACATACACGTTGAAGAGTGTAGGACTTAAGCAAGAACCCTGTGGCACTCCCTTGTTGAGCTCCCTGTAGATGGATTTGTGGGAGCCCAGCCTGACCTCTTGAGAACGGCCTGACAGGAAGCTTTCCATCCATGTCAGTGCCACTCCCTCCAATCCTACGCCCTTTAGTCGCTCAAGAAGCACTTTGTGAGACACCGTATCGAAAGCGGCGGAGAGATCCAACAGCACCAGAATCATAGAGCTACCTCCATCCAGTGCCATTCTGATGTTATTGGTCACTGTTTGGAGGGCTGATTCGGTGCTGTGGTTCGGCCTGAAACCAGATTGGGAATAGTCCAGGCCCTCCGTCGCTTCGAGATGTTGTGACAGATAGGTGTTCACATGCTTCTCAGCTATTTTGCTGATGTATGGCAGGAGCGAGATGGGGCGCAAGTTGGAGAGGTCGGTCCATGGGGATGCAGCTTTCTTGCGTATTGGGTTTACCACCGCCCTTTTCCACTCTACCGGGACGTGTCCTTTAGTAAGAGAGATGTTAATAACATTTTGTATAAAGGGGCCCAGGAGAGGGATCAGGGGAGGAACCATCTTGGCAGGGAGGAGGTCATTTGGAGATCCTGATTTAATGTGAGTAATGAGATGAGGAAGATCTGTACTTTCAATAAGGGGGAAAAATGATAATGGGTGTGGGTTATCTTTAGGCGGGGTTAGAGGTGTAATCTTATTGGTATCGCTCATGCTGTTATTGGCAGCCACTATTTTCTCATATATGTTGTTTATTTTACTCTCAAAAAACGATGATATGTCGTCGCATAAAATCTGTGAGAACTCCCCAGGGCTCTCACATGCGGCGGGTTTGATGAAGTTTTGAAGGATTTTAAAAAGCTCCTTAGGGCAATTAACAGCTTCTTCCAGCTGTTGCAGAAGACGATTTTTTCGGGCCGTTCTGATGTTTTTGTAATAAATGGATTGAGCAAGACGGAAGACCGCTCTAATCTCCTCAGTCTTATGCTTCCTCCATTTTTTTTCGGCTTGCCTACATTTCTGTTTTTGCTCCCTTAGCTCCTGAGTATACCAACTTTCTTGTTTAGAGGAGGGATACTCTTTGTATAGTTTTAAAGGGGCCAGGGTGTCAATGGCTTGCTTAATTGAGCCTGTGAATTTTTCCAGTGCTAAATTGATATCCTCGAAGAGGGCAATTTTAAAATTTTGCATTAGAGGGCCCAACGAGGAACTCGTAATATTCTTCAGATTCCTCTTAAGAATAGTTTGGGTGGGTATGTCCCTCTTTATGGAGGTAAGAGTAAGCGAAAGTTCCAAGGGGACAGCAACGTGGTCAGACCAAGACAGAGGGATGGGATCATCAGTTTTGAGCCTCTCATCATTGGAGAAGACCGCATCCAATAAGTGACCCGCCTGATGAGTAGGGTGTTTAACCAGTTGTACAAGATCACAGGCAGATAAAGAATCCAAAAGGTCTACGGAGGCCTTAGAATCAAGATTATCTAGGTGAAAATTTAGATCACCAAGAACTGTCAGATTAGAAGCACCAAAATACGGTTCCAACAGGCTAAGTAAAGACTGGCTAAAATCTGTCCTTGAGCCGGGGGTCTATAGACCAAAATACCCACAAAAGGCGCGGCATCAGGGGATTTTATAAGAAAGTGCAGGGCTTGAAAAAGGTCAGAAAGCCTGGAAAGCTGAGTAGTATGACAGGTGTGCGAGGTTTTATAGAGAATACCAAGGCCACCACCTCTGCGCCCCACTCTGTCTAATCTTGATAGGGAGTACCCATCTGGCACAGCCTCAACCAGGTCAGGTTCTGAAGACTCAGTAGCCCAAGTTTCAGTGAGAAACACCCATGTGGGCTTTCGTGCTGTCACAAAATCGCAAAAAGCAATATTGTTTTTCACTAGAGATCTAGTGTTGATCAGAAAGCCAGATTCGTTCAGGATAGGCAACCTGGGGAAGATAGCAGACACAGAGCGGGGCCTATGAATAAAACCTGCTGGAGGCTTGCCGCAAGTGCTGAAACAAGTACAGTAAAAGGCCTCTTGTAGAGTATCCGGTGCACAGGTAAAATGGCATGGGAGCCAGGCTGGTCTCAACCGAGCAAGGTCATGGAAAGAGTATAAAGGCAATGTCCGGGGCGGCATACCTCTTACACTCCGAGCCAGAGTCTCCCGCCCTTTAGCCCGGCCTTAGCGCGGACGGGCGCAGACGGGCTAGACTCTGGCGTATTAGTGATAATAAAAGAGAAAAGATACAACACCAGTAATCCTGCGTAGCGATGTCAGGTATTACTGGGAATATCCTCAACTGTAGGATAAAACACCTCACCTCTACCTGGCGACAGCTCAGGGAAGGGGGCCCGCTCTGTCCGTCAGTACCCCGTCTCGGTACAGAACTGCCCATGTCTGCCTAGAAGTTAGGCGTCCCGGTGATAACTACTTGAAAAGATTCCCTCGATGTGCAAATGAAAATAAGCCATGTCTGCGAGAAGTAGGGCGTCCCGCTGATAAGGCGAAATCGCCCGGTGAGTCTGGAGGATGACACGGCACACAAGATACAGCACATTCCTGCCCTTCTCCCCTGCATTGGCACACAAACAGCAGCCGTGTGCCATCGCAGACACCCTT
Source organism: Lissotriton helveticus (assembly GCF_964261635.1). Classification (NCBI taxonomy): domain Eukaryota; kingdom Metazoa; phylum Chordata; class Amphibia; order Caudata; family Salamandridae; genus Lissotriton; species Lissotriton helveticus. The sequence continues at coordinate 747,500,632 of NC_136069.1, read as the reverse complement.
GCGTCATGTTGCAAGGGTACCTGAGTTGCGGGGTTGATTGTTTTTGTGCAGGAAGGAAAACCCAGCTTTACAAAACTTTGTAAATCGGGGAATGTGTCAGGTTAATGGAAGTTGCAATGACACACCCGCAACAACACCCATGGAACACCCCTTTCATGCAGAGTAATGCGTGAAAGGGGCCCATGTTTACAGGGCCATGAAAACTCACACAGGGTGACTTTACGTTGCCTTTTAAATGACCACGTCCATTGCACTGCCAGTTGGTAAAAAAAAACGAAGGAACGCACCAGGGGCACAATGGGATTGTAAATGAGGCCCCAAGTCTCTCCCCTTTGTTATAAGCCCTTGTCTGTGAATCAGGCCGATCACTCGGGGGATTACATTAAAGACTGCTCCAGCCCATTCAGTAGTGGGTTATAATTCTACGTTAGAACACTGGTATGTTGGGGGAGGGGGTGAGAAGGTGAATAATGGCCCTTATAGGGCTTGTGCTCAGCTCCGTTAGTCTAATCATTGTCCTTCTGTTCCTACCCTTTTATTGAGAACATTCTGCCTCGAATGTGCTAGAAGCAGTATAGCCCTTTTCTCTTTGGCTATGGAGACCATTACATGCTGTCTACCTCAATATAAAAGCTCGCCCTAGTTGCCCCAACAAGAGGGAATTTAATGGCCGAAAAGTTCTTTGCAGAGAGCTGTGATACTAATGTGAAGGTACCTCAAGAGGTCTTTAACTTTAGACCCATCACATTACTCCTATTGCAACTCCTGGTTTGGAAGAATTGAAAACACTTTTAGTAGGTTATCTGTTAAAGATCAAAGGGATAGGAGCATGGTCAATCCTCTGGACTTTCTATACTCGATATGTTGAAAACGAGGATGTAAAGTACATGTGGATCACTGGCAATTGAAAGATACGTGGGCAAATATGAGTAGTGACTTAAGGTCAAGAGGATCATGTGACATGGGTTCACAGTTTGATACCCAGAGCCATTTTAGTTCTATTATTATTATGTTGAGTAGTCCTCCATTAAGAAAAGAGATTTTGAGAAAAGACTCAGGTTACATCACTGAAGATGATAATCAAGTTTGCTCTACCAGCAGCACAGGTGAACGGCAAAATGCAACAACTTATTTAGCTGTGGTTTTCCATAGGATTTAAAGGGGAGGATGTGCATTACTGCCAGAGTTACCGACTTTGGAACTAAGGAATCAGGCTTGAGTCTTGGTTGGTTCAACATCCTCTCTCTAAATCGCCCTCTGACCTTATGCATTGTAAATTATGCTAATGTAAGTGCTCCAATACCTTCCGGTCAAGTTTGCGCTATTAAAAAATGCAAAAAGGGTCTTAGAGTGCTTTAGATTGGATTAGAGCGCATAAGGCATTTTAATAAATATATGAGTGCTAAAGAGAGAGAGAAGCAGTGGTGTCAGGACAATTTTCGAGTGGGGGTGCTGCCACCAGTCCTACGTCACTGAAGTCATAGGTTTTAAAACAAATTAAAGCATCACAGAAACATGTTGCCCAAATTCAGCAGTACAACTATAAGGGTGTAGTACTTAACCAGTGGAACACACTATTAAATCAAATGACGAATTGATCATTAAAAGGGAAGGGTAAGAAAAAGGAACATATGCAATCAAAGCTTTTGTCGATTTAGGGAAGGTAAAGTAAAGGACACACGGAAAATATAATGACGATGCCCACACAGATTTATATTTACCTAAAATGGTGCGAAGACCAACCCTGGCTACGGGTCAGTTAAGGACAGAAAAGAACCCCAAAGGTTGCAGTCGCCAGTAGGCCAACAGGTGCAGATCAGAATCAGGACAGGAAAAAACAGATTTGGATCAGGAGCAGACCACCAAAGGATAAGACCAGCACCCGCAGTTCAGTTGCAACACCTGCGCTACTTTCTCTCTGCAAGGAATCAGCCAGAACCCCGATTGGGTTACCGCATTCACTGACAAAGTGTTCCGCCAGCACTTCAGCTTCCCGAACCCCGACTGGGTCAGTAAAGACTTTTGACAGAGTGCTCCGCAGCCCTCTGCTCTTAGTCACCTATTGAGTGCGTTGGGTCAGTGACAGGTCAGCTATTCGGACAAGTCGGACAATTTCTCTAGCTAAACCTAGGCTAGTTATACTGTTTTTCAGGTCAGTGTACCACCCTCCAATGTTGCAAATGTAAGGATCCCCAATTTCGATTGGACAAAGGAGGAGGAGAGGTCATCACACCACCCCAATTTCTGTTACTTCAGTGTTGAATATTAATTTTATGTTCCCGCCCTATCAATTTTATTTTCACAGGACGACTTCATTTCACCTAACAATGGATGTTCTATTGACAAATACATTGTATGCAATTTAGCTTCTTCTAGCCGGGTCAAGAGTCATCTTCCCAAGCGCATCTTGACGGTGGCTGTCTTTGGCTGGATTTCAATAACACCGAGTTCAACTCCTCTCTGCAGCTGGACATGCGCAGAAGGACTTTCAAAATGGAGTAATAGCACCTCCCAGGCCCAAAAATTACTACGCATGAAAAGTAAAAGGAAACAATTTAGAACACATAAATAGATGCCTACACTGTATCCCATGAATTTCTACTCTATCCCCATTATCTTAACTTTAACTATGGCATTAGGATATGCAGAACGAATAGCTTAGCACAAGCAGCAGTGCAAGCTTTTTGCATGTGAGGACATAGAGCAGCAATATTAACACTACTGCACAGAAGCAACAGATTCCCTCCAAAGCTGCGAGTACGTCAGGTCACATGGGTATGACAGACACATGCACATTAGAAATTCCTGCGTAGCAGCAGCCATTTGAAATGAAAGCGTATTAGGATTAGTAAACACGTAAGCAAGCTTCACTCGGATACCCGATATTGATAGAAAAGAGGGCAAATTAGTAAGACAAACATATTGATTACATAATTAGAGTTATTCATGGTTCATGGATTCAAGCAAGTCGCCTCACGTGCGAATCCTTGCTCCATCAATCCCCTCTTTGAAGATATTTTATATCATCACCAATTAATGAAACAGATGCCAACTTCTCACATTTCACCCATTTCAATCTCTTCAAAATTTCTATTCTGCTTTTTCTTATTATTATGAGAATTTTTCATCTTCTTATAGATCTGGCTATTCAATTCTTCCAATTCAAGCTCTTCAATATTTCTTTTCACTCCTCGCTTATTCATGGAATATTTATTTTTATGTTTCCAACATTTGCAACAAAGTATTATTCCTAATACTAATAAACATATTCCCGCCATTGGCATCAGTATTCTACTCACAAGACTTTTACCTAGATTAGAAAACCAACTACCTACTGCGGAGAGACCATCAGTAAGCCTCTCCCATGCACTATCAACCTCCAGTGGTTTGAACTCCTTTTCCAAATTAGTAATATTTCTCACATACCTCTTAATTTCAACACTTTTGTCTGGTATGTAAGTGCAACAATGTTGCGCTTTCAACATTCTAAGACTCCGCCCTCTTTTGCCAATAATGTATCAAGAGCAAGTCAATTTTGTAAAACCATAGATCTGATCGCAACCAATTCGGTATTGACCATCAAGAAACCTCTAGCAGTGTCAGTTGATAACCGATCCACTACTGTTGACAATTTGCAGATTCTGTGTGTATTCAGAGCCACTCCCACTGTAGGTATCAACGCACTAAATATATCACCTACTATTTCACCAACACTAGCTCTTTTACAGCATACTAATCCATTAGTTTCCTCATTGCTTCCAGTGATTTTGCCCACATGGTATATCTTTGGGAAGACAATACCAAAATAACAACTCCCACACCAATGGTCGGGTAATTTGAAATAAGCCTTGTTCCCACATATATAATAAATTCCGGGAAACACAGGTTCTGACCCATCTTTAAAACCCCAACCCCCAATTACCTTGTAATTGTGTTCGCATTCACTGAACCAATGAATACAATGTTATAACAACTGGTTCTTTCTCTGTGAAGACAACATTTCCCCTTCTTTTGGAAATCCAGCAACATAGCAGCATTAGCCCCACCATTTGAGGTGCTCCCTAAACTTTCAGCCCATTTAGGAATTTTCTGATTCTTGTCATTTGCTTTCTTTTGGAAACTCTCTTCTTTTTTCTACCATATTCCCAAAAAATGTATCCTTCTCTTCTAATAAGCATGTTAAGTTATTCTTGTGTGTGTCATCGATATTTATTTTACCGACAGTTAGAAAATATTCGCTCATGTAACGTGCCACATCTCTAGTGGTATGTACAGGGTTTAGGTTTCTACGTACAGGGAGTTCAGAAAATATCATATCTAAGTTGGAATAGTAATACTGAAAAGGTCCTCTCTTGTAAAATAAACTAGCTAAAACACTACATGAAATTCCATAGGTTAGTGGCAAATGGTGGTAGGTTACACCTTCAGCCACTGAAGTAGGCAGCTCATACAAACATATCAAACTTCTATCTCCATAGCTTCTACGTAATGTACTAATAGGTTTGCAAATACATTTAGATGAGTTCTGTTTTTGATTCTGTTATAATGCAGTCCTTCCTCATCTGGTACTTCTAAGTCTACTTTTATTTGTCTAAGACTAAGTGCTTTCTCTTGTATGTCTACTCTTTGTGGTTTATCTTTTGTTTGTAGTTCTTCTGTGTCCTTTGGCAATGGCTCATTAGTGTACGCTTTTGTGTCTTTACTCATCATATAAGGAATAGCTATTGTTATTCCTATCCAAAGTATAAGTACCATTGCTATACTACATAAACATACTCTACAACATGTCTTTAAACAATTTCTTTTCGGTCTTCCATTAACAGTATGATCAGCCATTTCTGACTAAAGGAGATTTAAACCCTCTTTGTAACTTCTACACAGATTTACCCCGTGCGAATTTCAGGTTGGTCTCACTTCTTTGTTAGATTGACCAGTAATCAATTCCTCATCATTTTCGTCACTTATGTCTAAATTTCCAAAATCTTCCAGAACGATGTAGGTCCACTCAGGGCCCTTGTATTTATTATTCAGTCTCTTTAATCGGGGGCTTCTCCTTCTGGGTTGTATCACAGGTTGGTCAACTTGACTTGAGGTTTCATGTACTTGTTCAGGTTCTTCATCAATTGTTTTTAACCGCAGTCTCAGTCTTTTGACAAATCTAGGCCACTTGTCTCCTTTTCTGAGTCTTTTAGCTGGCACTGTGCTTTGGCCCTCTTCAACTGTTCTTTTGTTTTCGTTCAGTTGTGGCACGTCAATTTCAATGCTGTCTTCTGTTTCCCTCTCTATCTGACTAGGTCCAGGTCTTATTTCTGTTTCTTCTGCCTGGTCACTAATCTGGCCCTGTTCAGGAATTTGCTGATTTTGGCTTTTACTTGTTTCACCTTCTTAGTCCTGAACACAATTGTCTATTCCTGCCTGGTCCTGCTCGAGCTCTTCGAACTCTTGATTTTCTTCTGCTTGAGCTTCCGCCCTAATTTCTATCTGTCTCTTTCCAGGCTCAGGAGTTCTTGGTGGAGAGTCGATTATCTGATCTTTCCCTATCTGGTCCTCCTCAGAATCACTTTTGACTTGGACTTCTATGATCTGAGTATCTTTTTCTACACCTGTCTCATCCTCACTATCACTCTGTCTATCTAGATAGGTTTGACTTCTTGTCCGCACATATTCTGCAGGTATGTCGATTACTGGAACCCAATCATCTTGACTGGTGCTTGGCTGTTCCTCTTCAGCTACTTCAGGATCGATATCTTGAGACCCCTCAGCTGCACAACCTTCAGCCTCAGTTTCATCAGATTCCGTCACCTTCTTCGTATGACTGGCATGGATCCAGTGTGAAACTCCTGCACACTTTACAGCTGTGGTGGTAACCAAAATCACTTGACGTGGTTTACCCCACCTGGGTGCAAGACAAGATTTCCGGGTATGTTTCTTTATCACTACCCAATCACCTGGGTTCAGGTCATGTGCTGGAGTTGCTGGTCTGGCGACAGCGTCTTCCCCTACCTGGCGAGAGATAGAACGCACTTGGTCAGCCAGTTCTTTGCAGTATTCCAGTACTAAATCATCAGATATGCTTAGCAGTGTGTGTCCTGACACCCATGCTTGCCGCATAGCTATTCCCATCAGTATTTCATGGGGACTCAAGCCTGTGTTCAGGTCTGGAATACTTCTAAGTCCCATCAGAACAAGTGGCAAAGCATCTGGCCACTCCAATCGAGTTGACTCATACATGTTTCCCAATCTTGACTTGATTGTGCCATTCAATTGTTCTACCACTCCAGAAGCCTCTGGGCGATATGCACAGTGCAGTTTTTGCTTAATTTTGAATGCTTCACAAATTAGACTCATTATTTCACAGTTAAAATGTTTTCCTCTGTCTGATTCAATTGTTACTGCAAAACCGAAACGTGGGATAAGCTCTCTAAGTAAAAACTTAGCCACAGTGATGCTATCGTTCCTGGGTGCGGGGTAAGCTTCCACCCATTTTGAAAACAGGCAGACAATGACAAGTACATATTTTAGTCCTCGACAAGGAGGTAACTGAATGAAATCAATCTGCAATCTAATAAAAGGACCTTCTGCCTTTCCAATATTTCCTTTTAATACTACTGTTTTCTTCCCTGGGTTCATTTGTTGGCAAAGTAAACACCTCTCTCAGAGTGCCTCTGCTATGTTCCTGAACTTCGTATTAAACCATGTTGGTCTGAACAGACGTATCATAGCATCTCTTCCCAGATGTGAATCTCCATGAATCAACCTAGCCATAGGAGCAAGCAGACAGTTGGGTAACACTACTATTTCATCACGATAAACAATGACACCATCTTCAGCCCTTCTCTGGCACCCTAACTTCCTCCATTGTTCTTTTTTCTTTGGTTCTGCTGCATTCTGCAAATCTCTCACTTCTTCCCACGTATTCACACCTTCCAAAAACATAGTTGGCAGCTGTTTCCGCTCACCTCAATCTTTTTATTAACAGCCATTTTATATTTTGCACAATGTTGGGCTAACTGGTCAGCATATCGGTTACCAGTTGTCACTTTGTCGTTGCCAGATTTGTGAGCAGCACACTTGACCACAGCCACTTCTTTTGGCAACTGGATTGCTTCCAGTAAATCTTTCACATATTGACCATTTCCGATTGGAGTACCTGAAGAAGTCAGGAACTCTCTTTGAATCCATAGTTGGCCATAGTCATGCATGACCCCGTAACCATATTGGCTGTCTGTGTATATGTTACTTTCCAATTTTTCCCAAATTTACAGGCCTTTGCCAGGGCAATCAATTCAGCTACTTGTGCAGACTTAACTCCATGTAAATAGGATGCTTTGACTGGACCTCCCAATGTGCACACTGCATAAGTAGCGCTTAGACCTCCTTCCTCATGTCTCTTGCATGAGCCATCCACAAATAGCTCATAATCTGAATCAATTAATGGCTCTTCTCTTATATCTGGTCGTGGTTTTGTGCTGTATTCAGTCAGGTCAATGCAGTCATGTTCAACCTCCCCTTCATTTCTGCCGTATGTGAGTCAGGTAACAGGGTTGCTGGGTTCAGAATATTACACCTAGCAATGGTTACATTTCCTGCACCTACAAGAAGTCTCTCGTACTTAGTCAGCCGACTAGGTGTGAGATACTGAGTCTTTGTCCTTGTTAGCAAAATTACAACTGCATGTGGAACATACACAGTTATAGGATGTCCCATAATGATGGATTCACTCTGCTCAAGGCTCGTGCAAGTTGCAGCTACTGCCTTCAGACATCCAGGTAATGCAGCTGCCACTGGGTCCAATGTGGAAGAAAAATATGCCACAGGACGTCTCACTAATTCATGAATTTGAGTCAAAACTGAAAGTGCACAATTATCTCGGGTGTCACAGAAAAGTGCAAAATCTTTTGAAAAGTCAGGCATTCCCAAAGCTGGAGCTGTACACAGACAGTCTTGTAATTTTACAAAAGCAGTCATGCTTTCGTCATCCCACTCTACTGGGTCCTTGGCTCTTTTCTTCGTCATCTGTATCAGGGGCTTGGCAAGAACTGCAAATCCCACAATCCATTGCCTGCAATATCCCACAACTCCAAGAAACATTCTGTTCTCTTTTTGTGTTTGTGGCAAATTCATGTTTTTAATTATCCTGATTCTTTCTGAGGTCACTTTTCTGACACCTCTCTCTATATGGTGCCCCAGATATTTCACTGATGTAGCACAAAATTGCAATTTCTCTGGGGACACTTTATGTCCTCCTTCACCTAAATGATTCAATAAGGCAATGGTATCAACAACACAGTCTTTTCTTGTTTTAGATGCCACCAAGAGGTCATCAATATATTGAACCAAAAACTGACTGTCCAAGTAGTACCAAAGACTCAAGGCACTTTTTCAGAATCTGATTAAAGATCGAGGGGCTTTCTGTGTACCCCTGAGGGACTCGATTCCAAACATAGACATGACTGTCGAATTCAAATGAGAAAAGAAATATGCTGTCTGGGTGTAATGGAATTGAGAAAAATGTGTGACATAGGTCATTGACAGTAAACCATTCAGCCTCCCACGGTATCTGATACAGAATCACTGCAGGATTTGGCACGACTGGACAGCATGGAACAACAATCTTATTAATCTTCCTCAGGTCCTGTACTACTCTGTACTTTCCACTCGGTTTCTTTATACCAATTATGGGAGAGTTACACGGACTGCTCAGTACTTCTTGCAAAATGCCTGCTTCAACCAAACGCTTTATTTCTACTGCAACACATGCCTTTATTTCTGCACTCATTTATACTGTCGAGTATTTGGGTAAACTGCATCTTCTCTTATGGTTACTTTTATTGGGTCAACATTTGCCATTAATCCCACATCCTTTCCAGTAAAGTCTCATACCTCTGGCTGTACCGTCTATTGCAGTTCTTCTGGTAAATCTCCTACTGTCAGTCTTTTAACTTTAGTCTCTGGTCTTGCTAACATTAATTTGTAAATTCCATCTTCGTCTGGGGTTTGAATTTCAACACCATTTGGAGTGCAAAAGATGGTGCAATTCAATTTCACAACAAATCTCGTCCTAGCAGGTTTACAGGACTTGAATCACAGACAACGAATCTATGCATTTGTTTAAAATTACCTATTCTAACTTCCATGGGTTCTGTAACTGGGGTACTAATTTGTTTATTAGAAATGCCCACTACTTGAATCACTTCTCCCGAGAGGGGTAGGTTTGGAACGTCTGCTGTTCTCACAGTAGAATGGGTAGCACCAGTATCCAACAGAAAGGTGACATAATTTCCTTCAACCTTTCCTTCAATGTATGGACCTGACTGGTCTACCAGCAAGGAGGCACCAAGCACGCTCTGCTCGTCCTCCCCCCTCAGGCACCGTCAGTATGGTTCATCACATTCAGAAGAAATTGTGAAGTTGCTGTATCTCTTCTCTCCCTTCCTTCCCAATCCGTGTTATCTACACTCTGTTGTGCTTTGCTCCTGTATTTTGGCATAGGTGGAGGGGGTAACTGATTCTGTATTACCTGCTGCTGGGTCTTCCGTGGCACCTCATTCTGCGACTGTGGATTTAAATCATTATTTGGAACATTACCATTCTGCACAGCCTTACACTCATCCCTCCAGTGCTCCAACTTGCCACATCCGTGACAGGGGAATTTCTTTTTTGCATTTTCCCTATTGAATTTTCCCCTTGGCCTTCCTCCACTTCCATAACTTTTATTCTGGTTGCTAGTCATCTGGTTTATCTGTTGTTCTTGTTGTTCTGCTAATTTTACTTGTGCCCACATGACTTTTTCTTTTAACTCTTTCCGCTAGCTCATCTTCACAATACTTTGCATATTTAAGGACCTCATCTATGGGCTTAGCCTGCCAACAAATTTTATTATCTTTAATCCATTGTGAAATTTCTGGTCTTAATCCTAACACAAATCGATAAATAAAATGTGTCATATCCTTCATATCAATATTGCCTAGTACACTGTACTGTTTGAATGTCTGTAATAAACGTTCATAATATGAATGCACTGATTCGTCCTTATTCTGAGTGGTTCTATCTATTTTCATCCAGTCTGTCTCCTTTGCAGGCACCTTTCCTTTAAGGTAAAGTATTACCTGATTATATTTTTTCATGACGTCTTCGGAAGGTGCCCCTGTCTTTGGGTCTCTTGGGTACTCATCACTAGGCCAATCAACAGCAATTTTGCATTCTGTCCACAGATCTACGGGAACTACAATGTCAAATAATCCGTCTAAGTCTTTCAAAAGACACTTTGAAACCTTTACAAATCTCTCGACTTGTCTGTACCACTCTACAGGTTTTTCACGAAGTTTTGGAAAATCATTCGTAAATGACAAAATATCCTGTCGGGACCATGGGACATGCACATAGCCTCCACCTGGTACCTCTCTCATGGGACATAATTTTTCCACCTTTTCTGCTTCTTTTAAAACATATTCTGAAGTCATTTGTTTTGATCGAACCTCTTCCTTTTTCTTTGCCCATCTGGCTCTCCATTTGTCTAATTCTCCCCACTTCTGAAATAAGGATAGTAGTTCTCTAATTTGTACTTTCCTTCCTGACATATTCATGTTTTCTAAATCTTTGTCAGAAAATTCTGCTCGATAAGGTTTTTCTAATACCTTAGACTTACCAATGTCAATTCCCATGCTAGCTGCGGTGTCCATTAATTTTTCATGGTACACCCTTGTATTACGAGTAATGCTCTTACAAATGAATAGTAATTTGTCTTCACTAAGGGTATTTAGCCTGACCAATCCCACATTTCCAGCCATCAATTCCTCCAATTCAATTCTTAATTTACATATATCTAATGGCTTTGGCTGTGTTTTTGGTTTCTCTATTTCTCGGGTCCATCTGTCTATTTCTTTAGGAGTTACTACAGTGGCACTTCTCGTACCTGAGGATGTCTCTATCTGTACTTCTCTCGAATTTAAAGGAGTGGTCTTTCTCATCCAACTACCTTCTGGTTCTCTCATTGGTAAATCCATTAGTGAGATTACTGACTCACACTCACTTGCCTGGTCATCTATTATCAACGATTCTTTTCTTGGCTGTACTACTGATGTAGTTATAACCGGAGCTTTTGGACTAGCTTGTTTATCTCCGTACAAAGGAGCAACTGGGCCAATAGTTACTGGGATTGTCAGGGCTTCAGGACTTGTGTTTAATTGAAAGATTTTCTGAATTAATTTACTTCTCTGTTTATTTAAAGCCTCTCTTTCTCGTTCTTGTAGTACTTTTTCAATGGAGGTCTCGTGTACTATTTGCGGAATCAAAGGTGGTTTAAAAACGGGGCATTTGAATTTACTGTACTTGGTCCCTCATTATAAGGTGATGGATTTTTCATTAATAAATCCTCCATATAATCATCGTCTGAATCACCACTAGTCATTAAATGTTTAGTTTTCTCAGTCCTTTTACCTCCCGTGGGTTCTTCTAAAGTTAGTACAGGATATCGCCCTTCCACTAACATGTTCTGTCTCCATTGTTTCATTTGTTTATCTTTGGAATCTCGTGGAACCTTTGGGTAAAATTTACTCAGTCCTTGTTAATTCTAGGTCTGTCTCGCTCAAAAGCCTCAATTTCCCATTCTTCTAGTGCCTCATATTGCGTCAATCTAGGTCTGGGATGTAAATCATTCATTCGAGTCCTTAAATTGAACAAAATTCTTCCATCAAATGTGCCTTCTAAGGGAAATGCTAAAATTCCGTCATCTTTGGTATATTCCACCCAGTTCTCTAGCCACACACACGAGTGGTAACCCCTATCAAACATCATGAATGATGCGGGAGTATTCGGTGGTGGAATAATGACTCCTTCTCTAGTTTTAATGGGCTTGTCTTTTTTAAAGTAATTCTTAACTCTGTCTACCAGTGACATTTTTCTCTTACTTCCGTACATATTGCTAGGTCTGCCTCTTATCATCTGATCCCTAGCAAACCCTTGGTATCTTGGATCAGGTCGAATCTCTGGATGACTTGGATACCAAATATAATTTATAAAGTTTAAAGTGTGCAAAAATACTTATTTCTGTTTACTAAATACTTCCAATAGTAGCGCGTCTTTTATTCTTCTTCAACCAATCAACAATGCGGCTTCAAATAATTTTTAACCAATGGTTGCACGGCTTTTCCCGTGAGATGAATTCCCACGCTCCTGCGCTCACCTCTACTTTACAATTCTATCTCAACTACACACCCGCTGTCTCGACCAATACCAGCGCGGCTCTGAGTGACGTCAGCGCAGCTCCGCAACTGACTCCCTCCTTCACAAGGTAATACGAACTCAATTCTTTATCTTTTAAAGTGCAATTCTCTTTTAATTAACAACGTAAAACATTCGCCACTGTACCCGAGTTACTAAATAGAAAAGAAATATTTCACTGCAAGTAAATCCCTTCCGTTTACTTTTCATATACTACGAGTAGATCCCTTCCGCCTACACTTCACACAAGCATTAGAGAACCTGCTACTTCTTCGGACTCATCCACTCCGGGATATATACTGAGGCCAAAGTTTCACCAGCGAACCCCTTTGCTGTCATTCGAGCTTAGACGAACCTGCTACTCCTTCCATGTGACCCTTACTAGGTGATATCACAACAAAAGTTTTGCCAGCGAACTCTTTGCTATCATTTATTCATACAGAAAACCCTAAATAGTGCTTCTGGTTCTGCCCAACCATGCACTAACTTCCTGCGGGTAAGCAACCTCACTGCGATGTGGCTTCTATTTACCACCTGCTATTCTGCCCCCGGGGATTCTAGACAAACATATAACAGGTACGAACGATTTTGGTTAATACATAAAATCAATATAGCAGCAATTACATCAATAACATTTCAAAACATTTCAAATTTTATGACATTTGATCGATCAACAAATATAACAATAACTAACTAACTTAACTACCTATCTTAACTAATCCCTAACCATACTACTGCTACCAAAGAAATATACTGATAGAGCGCGCAGGTAACCCGACTACAATTTTACCAAATACTCACCTGGGCCCCTAATTCAATTTTTCAAAGTTACTCAATCAGGTAACCCACACTCTACTATCAGTCTATTTTATTCCACTAATTCCTATTCCACTGACTTACCAATCCTTGTCACTGGTACCTATGACCACAATGGATCAGGGAGTTAGCTGTAAAGAAGGCAGTCGATAACAAAATAACATTTGCACTCATATAATAACCACAGACTCAGGGAAGGTTTAAACTCTTTATCTAAATTTCATCATAAGTCATGATCCATAGATTAAACGTGATGAGGTTATCTATAACCATGATTAGAAACAATGTATAACTATGCAAAAGATATATTATGCCAACCATTTAGCAAATTAAAATAAAGGGAAGGTAAAAATAAGGAACATGCTATTTAAATTCAAAAACAGACTTGCAAATTTTGTCTAAGGGTAGGTAAAGAAAGGGAACATACTAAATATAGCAATTATGAAAGGATGGGTAAACAGAGGGAACATAATATGCAATCACAAAATAATTTAATAGCATATGACTAAACGGAAGGTAAGAAATTGGAACACACTATTAAATGAAATGACGAATTGATCATTAAAAGGGAAGGGTAAGAAAAAGGAACATATGCAATCAAAGCTTTTGTCGCTTTAGGGAAGGTAAAGTAAAGGACACACGGAAAATATAATGACGATGCCCATACAGATTTATATTTACCTAAAATGGTGCGAAGACCAACCCTGGCCACGGGTCAGTTAAGGACAGAAAAGAACCCCAAAGGTTGCAGTCGCCAGTAGGCCAACAGGTGCAGATCAGAATCAGGACAGGATAAACCAGATTTGGATCAGGACCGGACCACCAAAGGATAAGACCAGCACCCGCAGTTCAGTTGCAATGCCTGCGCTACTCCCTCTCTGCAAGGAATCAGCCAAAACTCCGATTGGGTTATCGCATTCACTGACAAAGTGTTCCGCCAGCACTTCAGCTACCCGAACCCCGACTGGGTCAGTAAAGACTTTTGACAGAGTGCTCCGCAGCCCTCTGCTCTTAGTCACCTATTGAGTGCGTTCGGTCAGTGACAGGTCAGCTAATCGGACAAGTCGCACAATTTCTCTAGCTAAACCTAGGCTAGTTATACTGTTTTTCAGGTCAGTGTACCACCCTCCAATGTTGCAAATGTGAGGATCCCCAATTTCGATTGGACAAAGGAGGAGGAGAGGTCATCCCACCACCCCAATTTCTGTTACTTCAGTGTTGAATATTAATTTTATGTTCCCGCCCCATCAATTTTATTTTCACAGGACAACTTCATTTCACCTAACAATGGATGTTCTATTGACAAATACATTGTATGCAATTTAGCCTCTTCTAGCCGGGTCAAGAGTCATCTTCCCAAGCGCATTTTGGCGGTGACTGTCTTTGGCTGGATTTCAATAGCACCGAGTTCAACTCCTCTCTGCAGCTGGACATGCGCAGAAGGACTTTCAAAATGGAGTAATAGCACCTCCCAGGCCTAAACATTACGACACATGAAAAGTAAAAGGAAACAATTTAGAACACAGAAATAGATGCTTACACTGTATACCATGAATTTCTACTCTATCCCAATTATCTTAACTTTAACTATGGCATTAGGATTATGCAGAAAGAACAGCTTAGCACAAGCAGCAGTGCAAGCTTTTTGCATGTGAGAACATAGAGCAGCCATATTAACACTACTGCGCAGAAGCAACAGATTCCCTCCAAAGCTGCGAGTACGTCAGGTCACATGGGTATGACAGACGCATGCACATTAGAAATTCCCACGTAGCAGCAGCCATTTTAAATGCAAGCATATTAGGATTAGTAAACACATAAGCAAGCTTCACTCGGATACCCGATATTGATAGAAAAGAGGACAAATTAGTAAGACAAACATATTGATTACATAATTAGATTTATTTGAGGTTCATGAATTCAAGCAAGTCGCCTTTCGTGCGAATCCTTGCTCCATCAATAGCTTTCTTTCTCTTCATCCTTCTATCTTTTCCTTCTTTCTCTCCTTCATCCATCCATCCACCCAGTCATCTTTACATTTTCTCTCATTGTACTCCAACCATCTATCCACTCATCCATCCATGTTTTTTCCATACTACCTTTTCTCCATCATCTATTCTTCCTGCCATCCATCCACGCTTCGCCCTATCATTCTTTTCATCCATCCATCTTCTCTTTTATTATTGAGCAGAAATAATAAAAGAAAAACACTAAGCGCAATAGTATGAGTTTGGTGGTCCCATGGACCACCATATCGGCGGTGGCAGTCATACCGCGGTAAGCTCAGCGGTCTGACTGCCATATTACCAAAAGGGCGGATCGGCTTTCTGAAGACCGCTGACCACCAGGCTCACAATCAGGGAAAGGCAGCCGCCACAGGGCGGTGCAGGGGAGCTGTACTGCCGTGCGTATTACAAGTTGCCTGTTCCATGAGAGGACCACAGCGGTCTGACTGCCGGCTTCAAGGTGGTGGTGATGAAGGATTTGGGGTGCAAACTCACTCCTTTCTTCTTCTCCCAGGCAGATTCCCTCGTGGATCCTTTCTACAGGTCCCCCCTTCACAGCCGGATGTTCACCCCACGGGTTACGACCCTGTGTGCGGCAATCTACAGGTGAATCCTTTTTGTACCATATGCCCATTGCCAGGACTGCCCATATATGGGCTGAGCCCCGATAATGGGTATATGGTATTGTCCCACATATATCATGCATATGTGTGCATCCAACACATTAGCAGTGGAAATGCACACATTTGGTAATAGTACTCACCACCCCTGCAAGATCCCTGCTTTCACACCGGGGGTCAAATTGTAGTACGGCGGTATTTGGACCGCCAGCGCCTTGGGCTGCTAGCAGGTGCATACGCGGTCCTATGGTGATAGAACAGCCAAGCTCATAATAGGCACCAAAGATACACAAATAACCAGTAGCAAAACATTGTGCAAATCAGAAATGACCTTCTCATCCTATCCAATCTATGTGGTGTCCTCTTTGCACCTGAGCAACAAATACAAAACAAGAAACAAGTATTTAGATACCTTATCACTTACAATATAGTCTCAAAATTTGAAAAAACATAAATGGATATTCTCCTAAATCGTTCAGTCATCTATGATACTGTCTGCATCTATATTATGGAGTCAAGCACATGGTACCCTCAAACATACAGCACTATAGGCACATTATCTAAAATAGAACCATGACACTTAATTCCATCGCAATCTAACCAAAGTGCATGAGTGTATTAGTGCCTAATACAAATCATTTTCATCCTGGTTGAAAATGCATCTTGCCATTTGAATAAGCTATTCCTAAAGAATCAAATACTATTTTACATTATCGATGAAATCCATCTGATATTATAATGCCCTTTCCCAAGTACAAAAGTGTCTAAGGGCCAGATGTATGACCCGTTTTTGCATGCGCAATCGGGTTTGTGAACCCGTTTGCGCATGAAAAAACATCATGGGCCATGTACAAAACCTATTTAGCGATTCGCAATTATTTGAAAATAGGTTTTGCGATTTGCTATTTGGAAGGGGCGAAATCTGATAGCTAAAAACTTACATCAAATCAAGTTGATGCAGATGTTCTATTGGGATATGTTGTAAATAGGATGATGATAGATGACAGGATACTTGTAGTTGATTACATGTAGATTTATTGTAGGACACAGCTGAGTACAAAACCTCGCCAGCTGACACTGGTAGAACACTCTGGTACAGATTAGAACACACACAGGTATTCTGGGAAGGTGAGGAGGTGAAAACACTGAGGAAGGGCTAATGACTACTGTCAGCCATATTGCAAGAAGAATCAATATACAACAGGATACATCCTGCAAGTGCGCCTAGCCCTGGATAAAGGGCATAGGTGCCCAAGGTGGAACAGTGAAAAAAACTCTTTTCCCCTTTAAAAGGTCAAGGACTAGGGGGCATATGTATAACCCCCTTGCACCATTGTGTGTCACTTTTTGTGGAAGGGGCGTTCCCTTCCAAATAGCGAGTCTCAAAACCATGTACTAATGTTTTGCGACCACAATTGCAGTCGCAAAACACTCACAATTACCACCTGCTTCAAGTAGGTGGTAATGCATTCGGTAATGGGGAAACATATTTTGTAAGGGCAGGCAGTTGTCCCAGGGGCCACTGCCTGCCCTTAAAAAAATTAATCAACAACGTTTCATTTTTTTTAATGCATCCCATTTTCCTTTAAGGAAAACGGGCTGCATTTAAAGAAAACTGATTTATTTTAAAGCAGTCTCAGACATGGTGGTCTGCTGAGCCCAGCAGGCCACCATCCCTGGGAGGGCCTGCCATTCCCAATGGGCTCGCACATTCCGAGAGGCTCATTAATATTAATGAGCCTCGCAATTTGCGACCACATTGGGAAACTATTGCAAGGCTACCTGTTCTCCATAGGCCAGAATGGGCAGTTAGAATATTACATCTTATAATCCTAACTGACTCAGGGAACATGGTAGAAATTCGAATTTAGTATGCCTGAACTCAGAATGATAAAATACATATTTTAGTAAAGTTGGTTTTAACATTCTGTATTTGAAAATACCACTTTTAGAAAGTAGGTATTTTCTTGTCTAACTATCCAAAGCCTGCCTCTGCTAGGTTGTGTATTCCTTGTCTGGAGTTTTGAGTGACAGGGCTGGGGGATTCCAAGAGACAGAATGAGTCAGCCCTGCGGTAAATAGGGAGATCTGCCTCTAGATGGTAGGGAGGAGTTGCACCTGGGACCTGAATTGGGCTGGGTCTTCCCTCCACAATGCTGGCTCCACCTCCTGGGGTGCGGCTGATGTCTCTGCCCTGCACTGTGAAAGAAGAGAAGGAATCATGTCAACAAAGTGCTCCAGGGCTGTGCTTTCCCTCCACAATGCTGGCTCCATCTCCTGTGGGGCGTCTGATGTTTCTGCCCTGAACTGTGAAAGAAAAGAAGGAGTCCTGTAAACAAAGTGCTGAAGAACTGGTTTGGACTGGGCAGAGGTCTCTCTGCCTTCAGAACACAGAGAAAAGTAGTATAAATATTGGGACTCAGACCCAACAACTTTTGATAACTTCTGGGAACAAGAAAAACCTTTTGCCAAGGTTTCTTTATTGCCAAGGAAAAGGAGAAGGAACTTTTTAAGGATTTAAATAATCTTACAGAATATTCTCCAAGGGCTTGAATTTGTGCGTGCCTCCTGCTGAAGTCTCGGGGCCAAAATACTTCATCTCCAGCTCCCCCCTGAATTTCCTTGCTGGGAATTCTAACTGCAGAAGCCTGTATGTCGCTGGGAGCTGGAAGCTAAAAGCGTGACGCAACGAGAAGAAACGTGTCGCCGCCGCAGCTGTAAACATCGCATCCCCGGAGAAGCGTGCCGCTGCGGTATCTCCCAGGAAGCGTGTCTTCGTCGAAGCTGCTTGCTGTCGCATCACCGGACAAGCGTACCGCAATTGAGAGGGTCACCGTTGCATCACCGGAGAAGCGTGTCGCAGGGCCTATAGTGGCTCCAAAGCACAGAGCCGTCGCATGGCTGCCAGGGCATCTACGCATCATTGCATCCAGGGCGCCATCTTCTCGCATCGCATCAGGTTTGTCGCATCGCATCCAGGCGTCATCTGGCGCATCGCAACCGGGTCGCAGGCCGAGAATCGGCACATCATCCCCGCACCGGTAAGGATCACTACGCATCCCCTACTCTACGTAAGCATTGAGGCTCGACGCATCATCTCCACCAGAGCACGGAACCGACACATCTCCCTTTGCGAGCCTTTTGTTTATTTTGCGTTACGCATCTAGGTACTTTGTTGAGAACTTTGTCGCATTTAATATCAACTTGAACTAAGCAACTTTTACCATCTTTTAAGTCAATCTTAAGTACAATATTGTGGATTTTTGTCATTTGTGGTCTTGTGTTAAGTCTATATAAAGAATACTTATTTTTATAAAACCTGTGTTGTGTCCATCTGTAGTGTTTTCACTGTATTGCTGTGTATATTCAAAAATGCTTAACACACTGCCTCCGAGATAAACCTGTCTGCTCTTGCCAAGCTACCAAGGGGGTGAGCAGGGGTTATCTAGCAGTGTAATCCCCTTGTCCTGACTTAGAATCAAGGGCCCCTATTTGGTCAAAGGTGTACACCATTGCCAACTAGAGACCCCCCAGTTCTAACATATACCCACTAAGTCATCATGGCAGCAACAAAAACATCTAATAACATCCAAAAACTTGTTCCATAACTAGAGTAAGTAGTTACCAGGAGTACAATGCTAACCACTTCGTCAAGTAATCAGATCTCCGAAAAAGAAAGGACTACACCTACCCTCAGCCACTCACACTCCACCTATGAACAATGGTCACCTGTGTCAGCCATGTTTTAACTCAAGTTCCCCTCCCTGACAGGAAGCAATAGGCCCAGGTGGGCTGGGTGGGAGGAGGGCTCTGCACTGACCACAGTTACCATCAGGCGTTGGACTCCTAACCACAGTCACCTGTGTCAGCCATGTTTCAGCTCACGTTTCTCTCACTGGCAGGAAGCTAGAGGTCCAGTTGGGCTGGGTGGGAGGAGGACCCATTTGCACTGACCACAACTAAAATCAGGCCTTGGACTTCTAACTACTGTCATCAGTGACAGCCATGTTTCTACTTAACTTCCCCTCAATGGTGGAGGACCTGGCTTTTTCCTAAGGTATAATCTCTTATGGTTATCAGTGGATCTCTCTTGGCAGTCTGCCTTTTTTTTCTTCTCACAGCTGATATTCTCTACAAATACCAAATAATACTTGCCTACCTAGGCTGCTGTAACCCAGACTCTTGAGTAGAAAATAATGAGCACATCAATGCCGCCATTACTAATTTGTACTTAAAAACCCAAAAACTGTTTGGGGTAAGGCTGTCACTTCAATGTAAAACCAAAGCTGGTGATGGACGGAGCGTTGACAATACAAACACTCACCCCCAGTCAACTGATCTGGGTTTAATCCATCACCGTTCTTTAGCTCACTCCGACACCCCAGTTCAGACATGGCCATATGCAAATCAGTCTGACCCTGTGCCTCATGGGAACAGTCCAGCCCGAACTGCCAAGCTATGTCTTCCCTGGACCGGAATTAAGCTTCCCAGGACTGGTTTCTGGCATTACAGCTGTCTTCAACCAGGCATGCTTGACTCCAGTGGCAAAGTGAGCAAGGGACTCACGTCTGAGCATACCCTGCCAACTTAGGGCGAACAAAGAAAAACCAAAGCTGGTGATGGACGGAGCGTTGACAATACAAACACTCACCCCCAGGCCATGTCTGAACTGGGGTGGCAGAGTGGGCTAAAGAACGGTGATGGATTAAACCCAGATCAGTTGACTGGGGGTGAGTGCTGAGCATTTTGTGACTCTCCTGAACACTTAGACGAGGAGGAGGAACCTGGCCCATCAGGTTTGTCTCAACAGACAGCACCAGTATGTCCAAGAGGTTCAACTGCAGCATCTCCCACTTCGGCTACCAATTCACAGCTGACCCCTACCCCAACAGACACACAATCTACCATGGCCCACAACATCACCAGTGCAACACAGACTACTCCAGAGCTGATGAACAGAAACATAATCAATGAGGATGGAGGATCTGGTTCAACTGTAAAGGCACAAACCGTGCCAACCCATGGGGGTAGGGGTGGTGGAAGGGGACTTATTAGCCCACGTTGGCCAAAAGATGGTGCCACAGATGCCCAGGCCAACCTCTCCTGAGTAATGGATGCCCATGAGGGGTACCAGGGAGCAATGGCCAGGTTTTCCAAGAACTCTGGGACATCAAACAACTGCAGGCGTCCCTAGGCCATCACCTAGAATGACACAGTGATCAAATGGACGATGTCATAGGTGTGATGAGGGACATCATTACCATCCTCCACCAGGCATTTTCACACACAATTACCCCTTCCTGTGGGAGAACTACATTTGTCCCATCAACATCCCCGCAAGTCACAGGGAGGAAAGGTGAGCTAGGTGCTCATTGCACCATCAGGATTCAAGCAAGCCGGGCCGACGAAGGCTGTGATGCCAGAAACTGGTCCCCGGAAGCTTGTTTCCTTCCCAGTATAAGAATTGGCTTGGTAGTTTGGTTTGCCCTGTTCCCATCATGCACTGGGACAGGAACAGACTAATTTGCATATAGCCAGGTTCTGAGCTGGGATGGTGCAGTGAGCTAAAAAACAGGTGATGGATTAAAACCATGATCTCTTGACTTGGTAAGAGTATTCTGCATCATTCAGAAGCTCTGTCCATCAC
This sequence comes from Lissotriton helveticus, assembly GCF_964261635.1. Lineage (NCBI taxonomy): Eukaryota > Metazoa > Chordata > Amphibia > Caudata > Salamandridae > Lissotriton > Lissotriton helveticus. Next base: position 747,479,321 of record NC_136069.1, on the reverse strand, counting down.
CACCCCCTTTTCCAAAATCGAGCTAGGTGGAGAATCCTCAGTTCTCATGGAGCCTGCAGTTGTGGATCCTCCCACCCGACGTGGGAAGGGACATCCAAGGAAAAATACAGGAGAGTCGAATGGCAAATGCACAACCCCCAGCCAGTTAGAAACAGTGCCTCTGATATCCTTCTTTGTGCGCCATCCATTCACTTTTTTGAATATCATACCATATATTCCACCTCAGATGTGATTACACTGTTGGGCTTTGGACTACAATAACTGTGGCTTTGACCTGAAGAATTTCAACCAACAACACTGTCACCTTCACTCCATTGTTTTTTTTATTCTAATCCACAATATGTTTTCTCAACTAATCACTATGTTTCAACAATAAAAATACTTAACACATCAATACTAGCTCATATGGGGGTGGGGTCGCACACTACTCACACACCGGCGGTGTCGCCCCGAAGGATTCTGGTCAATGTAGTAAAGTGTTCGCGATGCATCATCTTTCGATCTTCTGCTATCTTCGCTGTCTTCGCCATCCCTGGACACGTGTTTCGGGGTATTACCCCTCATCAGCAGGGATAGGCCGTGTACTGGGGTTGCCGATGGCTGCCAATATCTGCCAGGTATAGTACCACTCAGGCGCGTAGGTGCGGGATCCCAGGCTCGTCAGCCCGCTGCTCAAGGGAGCTTTAAAGTTACAAATGGGGGTGGGGTCGCACACTACTCACACACCGGCGGTGTCGCCCCGAAGGATTCTGGTCAATGTAGTAAAGTGTTCGCGATGCATCATCTTTCGATCTTCTGCTATCTTCGCTGTCTTCGCCATCCCTGGACACGTGTTTCGGGGTATTACCCCTCATCAGCAGGGATAGGCCGTGTACTGGGGTTGCCGATGGCTGCCAATATCTGCCAGGTATAGTACCACTCAGGCGCGTAGGTGCGGGATCCCAGGCTCGTCAGCCCGCTGCTCAAGGGAGCTTTAAAGTTACAAATGGGGGTGGGGTCGCCCACTACTCACACACCGGCGGTGTCGCCCCGAAGGATTCTGGTCAATGTAGTAAAGTGTTCGCGATGCATCATCTTTCGATCTTCTGCTATCTTCGCTGTCTTCGCCATCCCTGGACACGTGTTTCGGGGTATTACCCCTCATCAGCAGGGATAGGCCGTGTACTGGGGTTGCCGATGGCTGCCAATATCTGCCAGGTATAGTACCACTCAGGCGCGTAGGTGCGGGATCCCAGGCTTGTCAGCCCGCTGCTCAAGGGAGCTTTAAAGTTACAAATGGGGGTGGGGTCGCACACTACTCACACACCGGCGGTGTCGCCCCGAAGGATTCTGGTCAATGTAGTAAAGTGTTCGCGATGCATCATCTTTCGATCTTCTGCTATCTTCGCTGTCTTCGCCATCCCTGGACACGTGTTTCGGGGTATTACCCCTCATCAGCAGGGATAGGCCGTGTACTGGGGTTGCCGATGGCTGCCAATATCTCCCAGGTATAGTACCACTCAGGCGCGTAGGTGCAGGATCCCAGGCTCGTCAGCCCGCTGCTCAAGGGAGCTTTAAAGTTACAAATGGGGTGGGGTCGCACACTACTCACACACCGGCGGTGTCGCCCCGAAGGATTCTGGTCAATGTAGTAAAGTGTTCGCGATGCATCATCTTTCGATCTTCTGCTATCTTCGCTGTCTTCGCCATCCCTGGACACGTGTTTCGGGGTATTACCCCTCATCAGCAGGGATAGGCCGTGTACTGGGGTTGCCGATGGCTGCCAATATCTGCAAGGTATAGTACCACTCAGGCGCGTAGGTGCGGGATCCCAGGCTCGTCAGCCCGCTGCTCAAGGGAGCTTTAAAGTTACAAATGGGGGTGGGGTCGCACACTACTCACACACCGGCGGTGTCGCCCCGAAGGATTCTGGTCAATGTAGTAAAGTGTTCGCGATGCATCATCTTTCGATCTTCTGCTATCTTCGCTGTCTTCGCCATCCCTGGACACGTGTTTCGGGGTATTACCCCTCATCAGCAGGGATAGGCCGTGTACTGGGGTTGCCGATGGCTGCCAATATCTGCCAGGTATAGTACCACTCAGGCGCGTAGGTGCGGGATCCCAGGCTCGTCAGCCCGCTGCTCAAGGGAGCTTTAAAGTTACAAATGGGGGTTGGGTCGCACACTACTCACACACCGGCGGTGTCGCCCCGAAGGATTCTGGTCAATGTAGTAAAGTGTTCGCGATGCATCATCTTTCGATCTTCTGCTATCTTCGCTGTCTTCGCCATCCCTGGACACGTGTTTCGGGGTATTACCCCTCATCAGCAGGGATAGGCCGTGTACTGGGGTTGCCGATGGCTGCCAATATCTGCCAGGTATAGTACCACTCAGGCGCGTAGGTGCGGGATCCCAGGCTCGTCAGCCCGCTGCTCAAGGGAGCTTTAAAGTTACAAATGGGGGTGGGGTCGCACACTACTCACACACCGGCGGTATCGCCCCGAAGGATTCTGGTCAATGTAGTAAAGTGTTCGCGATGCATCATCTTTCGATCTTCTGCTATCTTCGCTGTCTTCGCCATCCCTAGACACGTGTTTCGGGGTATTACCCCTCATCAGCAGGGATAGGCCGTGTACTGGGGTTGCCGATGGCTGCCAATAGCTGCCAGGTATAGTACCACTCAGGCGCGTAGGTGCGGGATCCCAGGCTCGTCAGCCCGCTGCTCAAGGGAGCTTTAAAGTTACAAATGGGGGTGGGGTCGCACACTACTCACACACCGGCGGTGTCGCCCCGAAGGATTCTGGTCAATGTAGTAAAGTGTTCGCGATGCATCATCTTTCGATCTTCTGCTATCTTCGCTGTCTTCGCCATCCCTGGACACGTGTTTCGGGGTATTACCCCTCATCAGCAGGGATAGGCCGTGTACTGGGGTTGCCGATGGCTGCCAATATCTGCCAGGTATAGTACCACTCAGGCGCGTAGGTGCGGGATCCCAGGCTCGTCAGCCCGCTGCTCAAGGGAGCTTTAAAGTTACAAATGGGGGTGGGGTCGCACACTACTCACACACCGGCGGTGTCGCCCCGAAGGATTCTGGTCAATGTAGTAAAGTGTTCCCGATGCATCATCTTTCGATCTTCTGCTATCTTCGCTGTCTTCGCCATCCCTGGACACGTGTTTCGGGGTATTACCCCTCATCAGCAGGGATAGGCCGTGTACTGGGGTTGCCGATGGCTGCCAATATCTGCCAGGTATAGTACCACTCAGGCGCGTAGGTGCGGGATCCCAGGCTCGTCAGCCCGCTGCTCAAGGGAGCTTTAAAGTTACAAATGGGGGTGGGGTCGCACACTACTCACACACCGGCGGTGTCGCCCCGAAGGATTCTGGTCAATGTAGTAAAGTGTTCGCGATGCATCATCTTTCGATCTTCTGCTATCTTCGCTGTCTTCGCCATCCCTGGACACGTGTTTCGGGGTATCACCCCTCATCAGCAGGGATAGGCCGTGTACTGGGGTTGCCGATGGCTGCCAATATCTGCCAGGTATAGTACCACTCAGGCGCGTAGGTGCGGGATCCCAGGCTCGTCAGCCCGCTGCTCAAGGGAGCTTTAAAGTTACAAATGGGGGTGGGGTCGCACACTACTCACACACCGGCGGTGTCGCCCCGAAGGATTCTGGTCAATGTAGTAAAGTGTTCGCGATGCATCATCTTTCGATCTTCTGCTATCTTCGCTGTCTTCGCCATCCCTGGACACGTGTTTCGGGGTATTACCCCTCATCAGCAGGGATAGGCCGTGTACTGGGGTTGCCGATGGCTGCCAATATCTGCCAGGTATAGTACCACTCAGGCGCGTAGGTGCAGGATCCCAGGCTCGTCAGCCCGCTGCTCAAGGGAGCTTTAAAGTTACAAATGGGGTGGGGTCGCACACTACTCACACACCGGCGGTGTCGCCCCGAAGGATTCTGGTCAATGTAGTAAAGTGTTCGCGATGAATCATCTTTCGATCTTCTGCTATCTTCGCTGTCTTCGCCATCCCTGGACACGTGTTTCGGGGTATTACCCCTCATCAGCAGGGATAGGCCGTGTACTGGGGTTGCCGATGGCTGCCAATATCTGCCAGGTATAGTACCACTCAGGCGCGTAGGTGCGGGATCCCAGGCTCGTCAGCCCGCTGCTCAAGGGAGCTTTAAAGTTGCAAATGGGGGTGGGGTCGCACACTACTCACACACCGGCGGTGTCGCCCCGAAGGATTCTGGTCAATGTAGTAAAGTGTTCGCGATGCATCATCTTTCGATCTTCTGCTATCTTCGCTGTCTTCGCCATCCCTGGACACGTGTTTCGGGGTATTACCCCTCATCAGCAGGGATAGGCCGTGTACTGGGGTTGCCGATGGCTGCCAATATCTGCCAGGTATAGTACCACTCAGGCGCGTAGGTGCGGGATCCCAGGCTCGTCAGCCCGCTGCTCAAGGGAGCTTTAAAGTTACAAATGGGGGTGGGGTCGCACACTACTCACACACCGGCGGTGTCGCCCCGAAGGATTCTGGTCAATGTAGTAAAGTGTTCGCGATGCATCATCTTTCGATCTTCTGCTATCTTCGCTGTCTTCGCCATCCCTGGACACGTGTTTCGGGGTATTACCCCTCATCAGCAGGGATAGGCCGTGTACTGGGGTTGCCGATGGCTGCCAATATCTGCCAGGTATAGTACCACTCAGGCGCGTAGGTGCGGGATCCCAGGCTCGTCAGCCCGCTGCTCAAGGGAGCTTTAAAGTTACAAATGGGGGTGGGGTCGCACACTACTCACACACCGGCGGTGTCGCCCCGAAGGATTCTGGTCAATGTAGTAAAGTGTTCCCGATGCATCATCTTTCGATCTTCTGCTATCTTCGCTGTCTTCGCCATCCCTGCACACGTGTTTCGGGGTATTACCCCTCATCAGCAGGGATAGGCCGTGTACTGGGGTTGCCGATGGCTGCCAATATCTGCCAGGTATAGTACCACTCAGGCGCGTAGGTGCGGGATCCCAGGCTCGTCAGCCCGCTGCTCAAGGGAGCTTTAAAGTTACAAATGGGGGTGGGGTCGCACACTACTCACACACCGGCGGTGTCGCCCCGAAGGATTCTGGTCAATGTAGTAAAGTGTTCCCGATGCATCATCTTTCGATCTTCGGCTATCTTCGCTGTCTTCGCCATCCCTGGACACGTGTTTCGGGGTATTACCCCTCATCAGCAGGGATAGGCCGTGTACTGGGGTTGCCGATGGCTGCCAATATCTGCCAGGTATAGTACCACTCAGGCGCGTAGGTGCGGGATCCCAGGCTCGTCAGCCCGCTGCTCAAGGGAGCTTTAAAGTTACAAATGGGGGTGGGGTCGCACACTACTCACACACCGGCGGTGTCGCCCCGAAGGATTCTGGTCAATGTAGTAAAGTGTTTGCGATGCATCATCTTTCGATCTTCTGCTATCTTCGCTGTCTTCGCCATCCCTGGACACGTGTTTCGGGGTATTACCCCTCATCAGCAGGGATAGGCCGTGTACTGGGGTTGCCGATGGCTGCCAATATCTGCCAGGTATAGTACCACTCAGGCGCGTAGGTGCGGGATCCCAGGCTCGTCAGCCCGCTGCTCAAGGGAGCTTTAAAGTTACAAATGGGGGTGGGGTCGCACACTACTCACACACCGGCGGTGTCGCCCTGAAGGATTCTGGTCAATGTAGTAAAGTGTTCGCGATGCATCATCTTTCGATCTTCTGCTATCTTCGCTGTCTTCGCCATCCCTGGACACGTGTTTCGGGGTATTACCACTCATCAGCAGGGATAGGCCGTGTACTGGGGTTGCCGATGGCTGCCAATATCTGGCAAGTATAGTACCACTCAGGCGCGTAGGTGCGGGATCCCAGGCTCGTCAGCCCGCTGCTCAAGGGAGCTTTAAAGTTACAAATGGGGGTGGGGTCGCACACTACTCACACACCGGCGGTGTCGCCCCGAAGGATTCTGGTCAATGTAGTAAAGTGTTCGCGATGCATCATCTTTTGATCTTCTGCTATCTTCGCTGTCTTCGCCATCCCTGGACACGTGTTTCGGGGTATTACCCCTCATCAGCAGGGATAGGCCGTGTACTGGGGTTGCCGATGGCTGCCAATATCTGCCAGGTATAGTACCACTCAGGCGCGTAGGTGCGGGATCCCAGGCTTGTCTGCCCGCTGCTCAAGGGAGCTTTAAAGTTACAAATGGGGGTGGGGTCGCACACTACTCACACACCGGCGGTGTCGCCCCGAAGGATTCTGGTCAATGTAGTAAAGTGTTCGCGATGCATCATCTTTCGATCTTCTGCTATCTTCGCTGTCTTCGCCATCCCTGGACACGTGTTTCGGGGTATTACCCCTCATCAGCAGGGATAGGCCATGTACTGGGGTTGCCGATGGCTGCCAATATCTGCCAGGTATAGTACAACTCAGGCGCGTAGGTGCGGGATCCCAGGCTCGTCAGCCCGCTGCTCAAGGGAGCTTTAAAGTTACAAATGGGGGTGGGGTCGCACACTACTCACACACCGGCGGTGTCGCCCCGAAGGATTCTGGTCAATGTAGTAAAGTGTTCGCGATGCATCATCTTTCGATCTTCTGCTATCTTCGCTGTCTTCGCCATCCCTGGACACGTGTTTCGGGGTATTATCCCTCATCAGCAGGGATAGGCCGTGTACTGGGGTTGCCGATGGCTGCCAATATCTGCCAGGTATAGTACCACTCAGGCGCGTAGGTGCGGGATCCCAGGCTCGTAAGCCCGCTGCTCAAGGGAGCTTTAAAGTTACAAATGGGGGTGGGGTCGCACACTACTCACACACCGGCGGTGTCGCCCCGAAGGATTCTGGTCAATGTAGTAAAGTGTTCGCGATGCATCATCTTTCGATCTTCTGCTATCTTCGCTGTCTTCGCCATCCCTGGACACGTGTTTTGGGGTATTACCCCTCATCAGCAGGGATAGGCCGTGTACTGGGGTTGCCGATGGCTGCCAATATCTGCCAGGTATAGTACCACTCAGGCGCGTAGGTGCGGGATCCCAGGCTCGTCAGCCCGCTGCTCAAGGGAGCTTTAAAGTTACAAATGGGGGTGGGGTCGCACACTACTCACACACCGGCGGTGTCGCCCCGAAGGATTCTGGTCAATGTAGTAAAGTGTTCGCGATGCATCATCTTTCGATCTTCTGCTATCTTCGCTGTCTTCGCCATCCCTGGACACGTGTTTCGGGGTATTACACCTCATCAGCAGGGATAGGCCGTGTACTGGGGTTGCCGATGGCTGCCAATATCTGCCAGGTATAGTACCACTCAGGCGCGTAGGTGCGGGATCCCAGGCTCGTCAGCCCGCTGCTCAAGGGAGCTTTAAAGTTACAAATGGGGGTGGGGTCGCACACTACTCACACACCGGCGGTGTCGCCCCGAAGGATTCTGGTCAATGTAGTAAAGTGTTCGCGATGCATCATCTTTCGATCTTCTGCTATCTTCGCTGTCTTCGCCATCCCTGGACACGTGTTTCGGGGTATTACCCCTCATCAGCAGGGATAGGCCGTGTACTGGGGTTGCCGATGGCTGCCAATATCTGCCAGGTATAGTACCACTCAGGCGCGTAGGTGCGGGATCCCAGGCTCGTCAGCCCGCTGCTCAAGGGAGCTTTAAAGTTACAAATGGGGGTGGGGTCGCACACTACTCACACACCGGCGGTGTCGCCCCGAAGGATTCTGGTCAATGTAGTAAAGTGTTCGCGATGCATCATCTTTCGATCTTCTGCTATCTTCGCTGTCTTCGCCATCCCTGGACACGTGTTTCGGGGTATTACCCCTCATCAGCAGGGATAGGCCGTGTACTGGGGTTGCCGATGGCTGCCAATATCTGCCAGGTATAGTACCACTCAGGCGCGTAGGTGCGGGATCCCAGGCTCGTCAGCCCGCTGCTCAAGGGAGCTTTAAAGTTACAAATGGGGGTGGGGTCGCACACTACTCACACACCGGCGGTGTCGCCCCGAAGGATTCTGGTCAATGTAGTAAAGTGTTCGCGATGCATCATCTTTCAATCTTCTGCTACCTTCGCTGTCTTCGCCATCCCTGGACACATGTTTCGGGGTATTACCCCTCATCAGCAGGGATAGGCCGTGTACTGGGGTTGCCGATGGCTGCCAATATCTGCCAGGTATAGTACCACTCAGGCGCGTAGGTGCGGGATCCCAGGCTCGTCAGCCCGCTGCTCAAGGGAGCTTTAAAGTTACAAATGGGGGTGGGGTCGCACACTACTCACACACCGGCGGTGTCGCCCCGAAGGATTCTGGTCAATGTAGTAAAGTGTTCGCGATGCATCATCTTTCGATCTTCTGCTATCTTCGCTGTCTTCGCCATCCCTGGACACGTGTTTCGGGGTATTACCCCTCATCAGCAGGGATATGCCGTGTACTGGGGTTGCCGATGGCTGCCAATATCTGCCAGGTATAGTACCACTCAGGCGCGTAGGTGCGGGATCCCAGGCTCGTCAGCCCGCTGCTCAAGGGAGCTTTAAAGTTACAAATGGGGGTGGGGTCGCACACTACTCACACACCGGCGGTGTCGCCCCGAAGGATTCTGGTCAATGTAGTAAAGTGTTCGCGATGCATCATCTTTCGATCTTCTGCTATCTTCGCTGTCTTCGCCATCCCTGGACACGTGTTTCGGGGTATTACCCCTCATCAGCAGGGATATGCCGTGTACTGGGGTTGCCGATGGCTGCCAATATCTGCCAGGTATAGTACCACTCAGGCGCGTAGGTGCGGGATCCCAGGCTCGTCAGCCCGCTGCTCAAGGGAGCTTTAAAGTTACAAATGGGGGTGGGGTCGCACACTACTCACACACCGGCGGTGTCGCCCCGAAGGATTCTGGTCAATGTAGTAAAGTGTTCGCGATGCATCATCTTTCGATCTTCTGCTATCTTCGCTGTCTTCGCCATCCCTGGACACGTGTTTCGGGGTATTACCGCTCATCAGCAGGGATAGGCCGTGTACTGGGGTTGCCGATGGCTGCCAATATCTGCCAGGTATAGTACCACTCAGGCGCGTAGGTGCGGGATCCCAGGCTCGTCAGCCCGCTGCTCAAGGGAGCTTTAAAGTTACAAATGGGGGTGGGGTCGCACACTACTCACACACCGGTGGTGTCGCCCCGAAGGATTCTGGTCAATGTAGTAAAGTGTTCGCGATGCATCATCTTTCGATCTTCTGCTATCTTCGCTGTCTTCGCCATCCCTGGACACGTGTTTCGGGGTATTACCCCTCATCAGCAGGGATAGGCCGTGTACTGGGGTTGCCGATGGCTGCCAATATCTGCCAGGTATAGTACCACTCAGGCGCGTAGGTGCGGGATCCCAGGCTCGTCAGCCCGCTGCTCAAGGGAGCTTTAAAGTTACAAATGGGGGTGGGGTCGCACACTACTCACACACCGGCGTTGTCGCCCCGAAGGATTCTGGTCAATGTAGTAAAGTGTTCGCGATGCATCATCTTTCGATCTTCTGCTATCTTCGCTGTCTTCGCCATCCCTGGACACGTGTTTCGGGGTATTACCCCTCATCAGCAGGGATAGGCCGTGTACTGGGGTTGCCGATGGCTGCCAATATCTGCCAGGTATAGTACCACTCAGGCGCGTAGGTGCGGGATCCCAGGCTCGTCAGCCCGCTGCTCAAGGGAGCTTTAAAGTTACAAATGGGGGTGGGGTCGCACACTACTCACACACCGGCGGTGTCACCCCGAAGGATTCTGGTCAATGTAGTAAAGTGTTCGCGATGCATCATCTTTCGATCTTCTGCTATCTTCGCTGTCTTCGCCATCCCTGGACACGTGTTTCGGGGTATTACCCCTCATCAGCAGGGATAGGCCGTGTACTGGGGTTGCCGATGGCTGCCAATATCTGCCAGGTATAGTACCACTCAGGCACGTAGGTGCGGGATCCCAGGCTCGTCAGCCCTCGAGCAGCTGGCTGACGAGCCCGGGACCCCGCACCTGCGCGCCTGGAGTGGTACTAAACCTGGTGATATTTGGCAGCCACCGGCAACCCCAGAAGATAGAAGATGGCCTAATCCCTGCTGATGAGGGGTAAATACCCCGAAACACGTGTCCAGGGATGGCGAAAACAGCGAAGAAAGCAGAGAATCGAAAGAAGATGCATCTCAGAACACTAACTACATTTACTACATTTACCACAGTCCTTAGAGGCGATCCCGCTGGTGTGTGAGCAGTGTGCGACCCCACCCCAATTGTAATGTTTAAAGCTCCCTCGAGCAGCTGGCTGACGAGCCCGGGACCCCGCACCTGCGCGCCTGGAGTGGTACTAAACCTGGTGATATTTGGCAGCCACCGGCAACCCCAGAAGATAGAAGATGGCCTAATCCCTGCTGATGAGGGGTAAATACCCCGAAACACGTGTCCAGGGATGGCGAAGACAGCGAAGAAAGCAGAGAATCGAAAGAAGATGCATCGCAGAACACTAACTACATTTACTACATTTACCACAGTCCTTAGGGGCGATCCCGCTGGTGTGTGAGCAGTGTGCGACCCCACCCCAATTGTAATGTTTAAAGCTCCCTCGAGCAGCTGGCTGACGAGCCCGGGACCCCGCACCTGCGCGCATGGAGTGGTACTAAACCTGGTGATATTTGGCAGCCACCGGCAACCCCAGAAGATAGAAGATGGCCTAATCCCTGCTGATGAGGGGTAAATACCCCGAAACACGTGTCCAGGGATGGCGAAGACAGCGAAGAAAGCAGAGAATCGAAAGAAGATGCATCGCAGAACACTAACTACATTTACTACATTTACCACAGTCCTTAGGGGCGATCCCGCTGGTGTGTGAGCAGTGTGCGACCCCACCCCAATTGTAATGTTTAAAGCTCCCTCGAGCAGCTGGCTGACGAGCCCGGGACCCCGCACCTGCGCGCCTGGAGTGGTACTAAACCTGGTGATATTTGGCAGCCACCGGCAACCCCAGAAGATAGAAGATGGCCTAATCCCTGCTGATGAGGGGTAAATACCCCGAAACACGTGTCCAGGGATGGCGAAGACAGCGAAGAAAGCAGAGAATCGAAAGAAGATGCATCGCAGAACACTAACTACATTTACTACATTTACCACAGTCCTTAGGGGCGATCCCGCTGGTGTGTGAGCAGTGTGCGACCCCACCCCAATTGTAATGTTTAAAGCTCCCTCGAGCAGCTGGCTGACGAGCCCGGGACCCCGCACCTGCGCGCATGGAGTGGTACTAAACCTGGTGATATTTGGCAGCCACCGGCAACCCCAGAAGATAGAAGATGGCCTAATCCCTGCTGATGAGGGGTAAATACCCCGAAACACGTGTCCAGGGATGGCGAAGACAGCGAAGAAAGCAGAGAATCGAAAGAAGATGCATCGCAGAACACTAACTACATTTACTACATTTACCACAGTCCTTAGGGGCGATCCCGCTGGTGTGTGAGCAGTGTGCGACCCCACCCCAATTGTAATGTTTAAAGCTCCCTCGAGCAGCTGGCTGACGAGCCAGGGACCCCGCACCTGCGCGCCTGGAGTGGTACTAAACCTGGTGATATTTGGCAGCCACCGGCAACCCCAGAAGATAGAAGATGGCCTAATCCCTGCTGATGAGGGGTAAATACCCCGAAACACGTGTCCTGGGATGGCGAAGACAGCGAAGAAAGCAGAGAATCGAAAGAAGATGCATCGCAGAACACTAACTACATTTACTACATTTACCACAGTCCTTAGGGGCGATCCCGCTGGTGTGTGAGCAGTGTGCGACCCCACCCCAATTGTAATGTTTAAAGCTCCCTCGAGCAGCTGGCTGACGAGCCCGGGACCCCGCACCTGCGCGCCTGGAGTGGTACTAAACCTGGTGATATTTGGCAGCCACCGGCAACCCCAGAAGATAGAAGATGGCCTAATCCCTGCTGATGAGGGGTAAATACCCCGAAACACGTGTCCAGGGATGGCGAAGACAGCGAAGAAAGCAGAGAATCGAAAGAAGATGCATCGCAGAACACTAACTACATTTACTACATTTACCACAGTCCTTAGGGGCGATCCCGCTGGTGTGTGAGCAGTGTGCGACCCCACCCCAATTGTAATGTTTAAAGCTCCCTCGAGCAGCTGGCTGACGAGCCCGGGACCCCGCACCTGCGCGCCTGGAGTGGTACTAAACCTGGTGATATTTGGCAGCCACCGGCAACCCCAGAAGATAGAAGATGGCATAATCCCTGCTGATGAGGGGTAAATACCCCGAAGCACGTGTCCAGGGATGGCGAAGACAGTGAAGAAAGCAGAGAATCGAAAGAAGATGCATCGCAGAACACTAACTACATTTACTACATTTACCACAGTCCTTAGGGGCGATCCCGCTGGTGTGTGAGCAGTGTGCGACCCCACCCCAATTGTAATGTTTAAAGCTCCCTCGAGCAGCTGGCTGACGAGCCCGGGACCCCGCACCTGCGCGCATGGAGTGGTACTAAACCTGGTGATATTTGGCAGCCACCGGCAACCCCAGAAGATAGAAGATGGCCTAATCCCTGCTGATGAGGGGTAAATACCCCGAAACACGTGTCCAGGGATGGCGAAGACAGCGAAGAAAGCAGAGAATCGAAAGAAGATGCATCGCAGAACACTAACTACATTTACTACATTTACCACAGTCCTTAGGGGCGATCCCGCTGGTGTGTGAGCAGTGTGCGACCCCACCCCAATTGTAATGTTTAAAGCTCCCTCGAGCAGCTGGCTGACGAGCCAGGGACCCCGCACCTGCGCGCCTGGAGTGGTACTAAACCTGGTGATATTTGGCAGCCACCGGCAACCCCAGAAGATAGAAGATGGCCTAATCCCTGCTGATGAGGGGTAAATACCCCGAAACACGTGTCCAGGGATGGCGAAGACAGCGAAGAAAGCAGAGAATCGAAAGAAGATGCATCGCAGAACACTAACTACATTTACTACATTTACCACAGTCCTTAGGGGCGATCCCGCTGGTGTGTGAGCAGTGTGCGACCCCACCCCAATTGTAATGTTTAAAGCTCCCTCGAGCAGCTGGCTGACGAGCCCGGGACCCCGCACCTGCGCGCCTGGAGTGGTACTAAACCTGGTGATATTTGGCAGCCACCGGCAACCCCAGAAGATAGAAGATGGCCTAATCCCTGCTGATGAGGGGTAAATACCCCGAAACACGTGTCCAGGGATGGCGAAGACAGCGAAGAAAGCAGAGAATCGAAAGAAGATGCATCGCAGAACACTAACTACATTTACTACATTTACCACAGTCCTTAGGGGCGATCCCGCTGGTGTGTGAGCAGTGTGCGACCCCACCCCAATTGTAATGTTTAAAGCTCCCTCGAGCAGCTGGCTGACGAGCCCGGGACCCCGCACCTGCGCGCATGGAGTGGTACTAAACCTGGTGATATTTGGCAGCCACCGGCAACCCCAGAAGATAGAAGATGGCCTAATCCCTGCTGATGAGGGGTAAATACCCTGAAACACGTGTCCAGGGATGGCGAAGACAGCAAGGAAAGCAGAGAATCGAAAGAAGATGCATCGCAGAACACTAACTACATTTACTACATTTACCACAGTCCTTAGGGGCGATCCCGCTGGTGTGTGAGCAGTGTGCGACCCCACCCCAATTGTAATGTTTAAAGCTCCCTCGAGCAGCTGGCTGACGAGCCAGGGACCCCGCACCTGCGCGCCTGGAGTGGTACTAAACCTGGTGATATTTGGCAGCCACCGGCAACCCCAGAAGATAGAAGATGGCCTAATCCCTGCTGATGAGGGGTAAATACCCCGAAACACGTGTCCAGGGATGGCGAAGACAGCGAAGAAAGCAGAGAATCGAAAGAAGATGCATCGCAGAACACTAACTACATTTACTACATTTACCACAGTCCTTAGGGGCGATCCCGCTGGTGTGTGAGCAGTGTGCGACCCCACCCCAATTGTAATGTTTAAAGCTCCCTCGAGCAGCTGGCTGACGAGCCCGGGACCCCGCACCTGCGCGCCTGGAGTGGTACTAAACCTGGTGATATTTGGCAGCCACCGGCAACCCCAGAAGATAGAAGATGGCCTAATCCCTGCTGATGAGGGGTAAATACCCCGAAACACGTGTCCAGGGATGGCGAAGACAGCGAAGAAAGCAGAGAATCGAAAGAAGATGCATCGCAGAACACTAACTACATTTACTACATTTACCACAGTCCTTAGGGGCGATCCCGCTGGTGTGTGAGCAGTGTGCGACCCCACCCCAATTGTAATGTTTAAAGCTCCCTCGAGCAGCTGGCTGACGAGCCCGGGACCCCGCACCTGCGCGCCTGGAGTGGTACTAAACCTGGTGATATTTGGCAGCCACCGGCAACCCCAGAAGATAGAAGATGGCCTAATCCCTGCTGATGAGGGGTAAATACCCCGAAACACATGTCCAGGGATGGCGAAGACAGCGAAGAAAGCAGAGAATCGAAAGAAGATGCATCGCAGAACACTAACTACATTTACTACATTTACCACAGTCCTTAGGGGCGATCCCGCTGGTGTGTGAGCAGTGTGCGACCCCACCCCAATTGTAATGTTTAAAGCTCCCTCGAGCAGCTGGCTGACGAGCCAGGGACCCCGCACCTGCGCGCCTGGAGTGGTACTAAACCTGGTGATATTTGGCAGCCACCGGCAACCCCAGAAGATAGAAGATGGCCTAATCCCTGCTGATGAGGGGTAAATACCCCGAAACACGTGTCCAGGGATGGCGAAGACAGCGAAGAAAGCAGAGAATCGAAAGAAGATGCATCGCAGAACACTAACTACATTTACTACATTTACCACAGTCCTTAGGGGCGATCCCACTGGTGTGTGAGCAGTGTGCGACCCCACCCCAATTGTAATGTTTAAAGCTCCCTCGAGCAGCTGGCTGACGAGCCCGGGACCCCGCACCTGCGCGCCTGGAGTGGTACTAAACCTGGTGATATTTGGCAGCCACCGGCAACCCCAGAAGATAGAAGATGGCCTAATCCCTGCTGATGAGGGGTAAATACCCCGAAACACGTGTCCAGGGATGGCGAAGACAGCGAAGAAAGCAGAGAATCGAAAGAAGATGCATCGCAGAACACTAACTACATTTACTACATTTACCACAGTCCTTAGGGGCGATCCCGCTGGTGTGTGAGCAGTGTGCGACCCCACCCCAATTGTAATGTTTAAAGCTCCCTCGAGCAGCTGGCTGACGAGCCCGGGACCCCGCACCTGCGCGCCTGGAGTGGTACTAAACCTGGTGATATTTGGCAGCCACCGGCAACCCCAGAAGATAGAAGATGGCATAATCCCTGCTGATGAGGGGTAAATACCCCGAAGCACGTGTCCAGGGATGGCGAAGACGGTGAAGAAAGCAGAGAATCGAAAGAAGATGCATCGCAGAACACTAACTACATTTACTACATTTACCACAGTCCTTAGGGGCGATCCCGCTGGTGTGTGAGCAGTGTGCGACCCCACCCCAATTGTAATGTTTAAAGCTCCCTCGAGCAGCTGGCTGACGAGCCCGGGACCCCGCACCTGCGCTCCTGGAGTGGTACTAAACCTGGTGATATTTGGCAGCCACCGGCAACCTCAGAAGATAGAAGATGGCCTAATCCCTGCTGATGAGGGGTAAATACCCCGAAACACGTGTCCAGGGATGGCGAAGACAGCGAAGAAAGCAGAGAATCGAAAGAAGATGCATCGCAGAACACTAACTACATTTACTACATTTACCACAGTCCTTAGGGGCGATCCCGCTGGTGTGTGAGCAGTGTGCGACCCCACCCCAATTGTAATGTTTAAAGCTCCCTCGAGCAGCTGGCTGACGAGCCCGGGACCCCGCACCTGCGCGCCTGGAGTGGTACTAAACCTGGTGATATTTGGCAGCCACCGGCAAACCCAGAAGATAGAAGATGGCCTAATCCCTGCTGATGAGGGGTAAATACCCCGAAACACATGTCCAGGGATGGCAAAGACAGCGAAGAAAGCAGAGAATCGAAAGAAGATGCATCGCAGAACACTAACTACATTTACTACATTTACCACAGTCCTTAGGGGCGATCCCGCTGGTGTGTGAGCAGTGTGCGACCCCACCCCAATTGTAATGTTTAAAGCTCCCTCGAGCAGCTGGCTGACGAGCCCGGGACCCAGCACCTGCGCGCCGGGAGTGGTACTAAACCTGGTGATATTTGGCAGCCACCGGCAACCCCAGAAGATAGAAGATGGCCTAATCCCTGCTGATGAGGGGTAAATACCCCGAAACACGTGTCCAGGGATGGCGAAGACAGCGAAGAAAGCAGAGAATCGAAAGAAGATGCATCGCAGAACACTAACTACATTTACTACATTTACCACAGTCCTTAGGGGCGATCCCGCTGGTGTGTGAGCAGTGTGCGACCCACCCCATTTGTAATGTTTAAAGCTCCCTCGAGCAGCTGGCTGACGAGCCCGGGACCCCGCACCTGCGCGCCTGGAGTGGTACTAAACCTGGTGATATTTGGCAGCCACCGGCAACCCCAGAAGATAGAAGATGGCATAATCCCTGCTGATGAGGGGTAAATACCCCGAAGCACGTGTCCAGGGATGGCGAAGACGGTGAAGAAAGCAGAGAATCGAAAGAAGATGCATCGCAGAACACTAACTACATTTACTACATTTACCACAGTCCTTAGGGGCGATCCCGCTGGTGTGTGAGCAGTGTGCGACCCCACCCCAATTGTAATGTTTAAAGCTCCCTCGAGCAGCTGGCTGACAAGCCCGGGACCCCGCACCTGCGCGCCTGGAGTGGTACTAAACCTGGTGATATTTGGCAGCCACCGGCAACCCCAGAAGATAGAAGATGGCCTAATCCCTGCTGATGAGGGGTAAATACCCCGAAACACGTGTCCAGGGATGGCGAAGACAGCGAAGAAAGCAGAGAATCGAAAGAAGATGCATCGCAGAACACTAACTACATTTACTACATTTACCACAGTCCTTAGGGGCGATCCCGCTGGTGTGTGAGCAGTGTGCGACCCCACCCCAATTGTAATGTTTAAAGCTCCCTCGAGCAGCTGGCTGACGAGCCCGGGACCCCGCACCTGCGCGCCTGGAGTGGTACTAAACCTGGTGATATTTGGCAGCCACCGGCAAACCCAGAAGATAGAAGATGGCCTAATCCCTGCTGATGAGGGGTAAATACCCCGAAACACATGTCCAGGGATGGCAAAGACAGCGAAGAAAGCAGAGAATCGAAAGAAGATGCATCGCAGAACACTAACTACATTTACTACATTTACCACAGTCCTTAGGGGCGATCCCGCTGGTGTGTGAGCAGTGTGCGACCCCACCCCAATTGTAATGTTTAAAGCTCCCTCGAGCAGCTGGCTGACGAGCCCGGGACCCAGCACCTGCGCGCCGGGAGTGGTACTAAACCTGGTGATATTTGGCAGCCACCGGCAACCCCAGAAGATAGAAGATGGCCTAATCCCTGCTGATGAGGGGTAAATACCCCGAAACACGTGTCCAGGGATGGCGAAGACAGCGAAGAAAGCAGAGAATCGAAAGAAGATGCATCGCAGAACACTAACTACATTTACTACATTTACCACAGTCCTTAGGGGCGATCCCGCTGGTGTGTGAGCAGTGTGCGACCCACCCCATTTGTAATGTTTAAAGCTCCCTCGAGCAGCTGGCTGACGAGCCCGGGACCCCGCACCTGCGCGCCTGGAGTGGTACTAAACCTGGTGATATTTGGCAGCCACCGGCAACCCCAGAAGATAGAAGATGGCCTAATCCCTGCTGATGAGGGGTAAATACCCCAAAACACGTGTCCAGGGATGGCGAAGACAGCGAAGAAAGCAGAGAATCGAAAGAAGATGCATCGCAGAACACTAACTACATTTACTACATTTACCACAGTCCTTAGGGGCGATCCCGCTGGTGTGTGAGCAGTGTGCGACCCCACCCCAATTGTAATGTTTAAAGCTCCCTCGAGCAGCTGGCTGACGAGCCCGGGACCCCGCACCTGCGCGCCTGGAGTGGTACTAAACCTGGTGATATTTGGCAGCCACCGGCAACCCCAGAAGATAGAAGATGGCCTAATCCCTGCTGATGAGGGGTAAATACCCCGAAACACGTGTCCAGGGATGGCGAAGACAGCGAAGAAAGCAGAGAATCGAAAGAAGATGCATCGCAGAACACTAACTACATTTACTACATTTACCACAGTCCTTAGGGGCGATCCCGCTGGTGTGTGAGCAGTGTGCGACCCCACCCCAATTGTAATGTTTAAAGCTCCCTCGAGCAGCTGGCTGACGAGCCCGGGACCCCGCACCTGCGCGCCTGGAGTGGTACTAAACCTGGTGATATTTGGCAGCCACCGGCAACCCCAGAAGATAGAAGATGGCCTAATCCCTGCTGATGAGGGGTAAATACCCCGAAACATGTGTCCAGGGATGGCGAAGACAGCGAAGAAAGCAGAGAATCGAAAGAAGATGCATCGCAGAACACTAACTACATTTACTACATTTACCACAGTCCTTAGGGGCGATCCCGCTGGTGTGTGAGCAGTGTGCGACCCCACCCCAATTGTAATGTTTAAAGCTCCCTCGAGCAGCTGGCTGACGAGCCCGGGACCCCGCACCTGCGCGCCTGGAGTGGTACTAAACCTGGTGATATTTGGCAGCCACCGGCAACCCCAGAAGATAGAAGATGGCCTAATCCCTGCTGATGAGGGGTAAATACCCCGAAACACGTGTCCAGGGATGGCGAAGACAGCGAAGAAAGCAGACAATCGAAAGAAGATGCATCGCAGAACACTAACTACATTTACTACATTTACCACAGTCCTTAGGGGCGATCCCGCTGGTGTGTGAGCAGTGTGCGACCCCACCCCAATTGTAATGTTTAAAGCTCCCTCGAGCAGCTGGCTGACGAGCCCGGGACCCCACACCTGCGCGCCTGGAGTGGTACTAAACCTGGTGATATTTGGCAGCCACCGGCAACCCCAGAAGATAGAAGATGGCCTAATCCCTGCTGATGAGGGGTAAATACCCCGAAACACGTGTCCAGGGATGGCGAAGACAGCGAAGAAAGCAGAGAATCGAAAGAAGATGCATCGCAGAACACTAACTACATTTACTACATTTACCACAGTCCTTAGGGGCGATCCCGCTGGTGTGTGAGCAGTGTGCGACCCCACCCCAATTGTAATGTTTAAAGCTCCCTCGAGCAGCTGGCTGACGAGCCTGGGACCCCGCACCTGCGCGCCTGGAGTGGTACTAAACCTGGTGATATTTGGCAGCCACCGGCAACCCCAGAAGATAGAAGATGGCCTAATCCCTGCTGATGAGGGGTAAATACCCCGAAACACGGGTCCAGGGATGGCGAAGACAGCGAAGAAAGCAGAGAATCGAAAGAAGATGCATCGCAGAACACTAACTACATTTACTACATTTACCACAGTCCTTAGGGGCGATCCCGCTGGTGTGTGAGCAGTGTGCGACCCCACCCCAATTGTAATGTTTGAAGCTCCCTCGAGCAGCTGGCTGACGAGCCCGGAACCCGCACATGCGCGCCTGGAGTGGTACTAAACCTGGTGATATTTGGCAGCCACCTGCAACCCCAGAAGATAGAAGATGGCCTAATCCCTGCTGATGAGGGGTAAATACCCCGAAACACGTGTCCAGGGATGGCGAAGACAGCGAAGAAAGCAGAGAATCGAAAGAAGATGCATCGCAGAACACTAACTACATTTACTACATTTACCACAGTCCTTAGGGGCGATCCCGCTGGTGTGTGAGCAGTGTGCGACCCCACCCCAATTATATCAATACTAGCTCATGTTGTGCCTTTGACATCTGTCGCAAATTGTTGTAATTTCTATGTGATGATTTTGATGAAAGTGTTATCAACTTCGCTCAGCAAGTACATGCCAACTGTAACTTAAGTGCATCCAACTCACTCAAACATGCCACCATAAGATAGACACACACATTATTATACAAACTTATGTCTACGGTACCTAAACACAGATAGTCAATTCTACAAAACAATCATCATAAGTTGATATCCCACTCAACAATCTGTGCCACTAACCTTATTTGTCATGTACAATTAAAAAAAACAATTTAGGAGGAGTAACATCTGACAATATAAACTTCAATGTGAAGCATTGAATTTAATATAAATCAACACCTGGTACCAGATCCCAGACACCATAAATGCCATACATAATCAGTAGAAACAATAAAAGTAAACAGGCCAGTACTACTGATCAGTAAGAACAGGTTCCATACAAATAACTTTTGCAGCATCTTTAGGGAGGTTACAAGCATATGTCAGTGTTGTGGCACTGGCACAGTGACATACAATGATGACACACATACAGCTACATCCATTTTTCACACATGGATGATATTGATGATGTGAATGAAATGTGCCATGGTCTGGGAGGCTGTCTTCCTGCTCCTCCATGATACCTATGTGTTGAGTGTATGTGAGAAGCGTGGCTCAGTGGTTAGAGGCGGCAGACCCGGAAGCTGAGATCGGCCATGGACCAGGGTTCGATTCCCTGCCTCGGCGGGTCTCGGGCTCAAAAAATTCCACGGACTCGACAATTCTCGCTCCGGTGCCTACTCAACTCACGGGGTCACACTCTGTGACTCTGGGCAATAGCTTGTCAATCTCCACTACGGCCCCTCGCAGCGGGATGCCTGACTTTCACCTTGTGGATACCCTGCCGGGATATCTCACAGGGGAATACCAGGACGGGTTCCCTAAGCAAGGGCTTAGATACCGGGTCAGTGATTTGCGCTATATAAATACATGTACATTTACATTTACATACACAGTAGACGTTAGATCGCAATGTCCCCAGTAACATGTACTTAGACAAGCTCAAACAACGATGCAACCACACATGACAGTCCATGTCAGTGCAAACCAGCTTTTACAATAAAAAATGAATCACAACATACCATAGCCTCCATACCATTTCAGAATATTTCTCAAATGTTTAGAAACACAGGAATTAAAGTATATAGACTCATATTTCACTAGTGACAGATTTGGTTGAGGCCAATTCAAGCAGTAGACAATCCAATGCTCACAATCCTAGAACACATGACTTAGGTATGTTTACTCAATACAATAAGGGGTATTCCCTCTATAACCCAAAAAGCATCTGGGAACAATATACTTCAATAACACAAATGATGCTATGGAACCAATATGTATAAATCCTTATTACAAATAGGTCTATCAATTACCCATCTGACCTTACATAATTTTTCAGAAATAAATCAACTCAGTTATATATTTCATTTACATCCTGAAACCTAAAAAATCAATCCAAAAAATATATATATATTCTTTATATAGTGTGTTTTATTCACTCATATCTTTTTTTGTATATTTATTCTTTTACTTTCCACATTTCTTTGTCAAACAAAGATACACTTCTTTTGGGTTCTTTAAATCTAAAAATGCAATATATACAAATCTATCACACAATATACATAAATCTCAAAAGGACATTTTTAGAAAATGAAAAAGTGAAAAATGACTACACTATTTACATATTGTTTCGAAATAGCCCCTATTCTTTAAATGGATACTCTATATCTTGTTATCTAAAGAGTATTCCTCAATCTTACTGGTACACCCTACTCTTGCAGTTTCCGGGAAATAGATTATTTTATCCCTACTGTTTTAAACTGTTCTTTTCTTAGTTGTCGCCAAATTTGAATTCATTGGGTGTCCGTTTCCAAGGTTGTCGACGCGTTTCAGCCCCTTTGAATTCTGGGCCTCATCAGGACTAGGGCTTTAGCATACATATAGAATTATGTTGCACCTATTCAATCAAAAAGATCTTATTAAATATCTACATATCTATAATAAATCTATTTAAGAAAAATCATACAGGACCTATCTGTACCTAAAGTACATTAGCTACATATCTACACATTTACGAATTATAAACAATCTACAAAACATATCCTGGAGTGGCAGCAAGCAAGACTCCGACTAATGTGTCCACCAGTGCACTTATTTTATACAACACCTGTGTGTGCAATGAATTATCTAAAGGGTGCCACCTAACTAGCGAATTAACCACCAAGGTGTATCTATCCTGGTGTGTGCCGAAACCCCTATTATACGTACTAAACATACACATACCGATGCGTTGGAAAACGTTTCCAGTTGGATTTCGGGAGTCGCGACTGATAAGATATATTTATTCTGGGTATAGGCCTGTCCACTTTCCTTCTATAGCGTCAAATATATGAAAAAATGGAGAAATGGAAAGGAACCATTATTCATCTCAACGGCAACCAAATAAGCGACATGCAAAACCAGGGAAACCAATAGTAAAGATAGCGGGTGGGCAAACTGAGTCATGTAACAGTAAAACTGTGTTGTTTAAAAGGGTCTGGACTGAAAAATTATATCTAAATCCACTCTTCTCACATATATAGTTCAAAAGGTCCGGGGACTCACTTTTATGATTTCAATGTGATTCTCGCCAACTATGCCGCCTCGGTCACCAGGACATTGTTTGCATAGCGATAGTCCTACCAGGGATCTAAACAAATATATATAGAGACAAAAAGAGAGAAGGCACGATGTAATCTCTTTTCAGCTCCCAAGCATAATGAACGAATGCACATGAAGGCTACTCGCTATATTCCCGAACCCGCTCTCACAAAACCAGCCTAATATATATATCACAGGCCCCATCTCACCTAGAGATCCAAGTTTGGCGCCATAATACCCTCGTCTTCTCGCCACTGCTGATCGCCTCTCTCCTCTTCCTTGTTGTTGCCGATCACGTGGGCATGAACCCGGATATAGTCAATTGATGAAACGCAACAAAAGACTACATGTCTGCGTTTCAAAAGCCTAGCACACACAATACGTCGGGGCAATAGTTACCATTATTCAGACATTTCCCAATGAATCGATATCACTGGTATGGACTTGACAATTGTATTAACGTCCGAAAAGAC
Source organism: Lissotriton helveticus (assembly GCF_964261635.1). Taxonomy (NCBI): domain Eukaryota; kingdom Metazoa; phylum Chordata; class Amphibia; order Caudata; family Salamandridae; genus Lissotriton; species Lissotriton helveticus. Next base: position 747,456,325 of record NC_136069.1, on the reverse strand, counting down.
ACAGCGAAGACAATCCAAAAAATTATAAATATATAAACTTATTACCGCTACATTAGAAATATTGAAAATATAATCAATCAATCAATTCAGATTAGTTTACAAAAAATCGTGATAAATGGACACCCAAAGTCCTACGTGCTGCCAGTCCTCACAATCTAGCACTCTGACCAGATGCGCTACTTACAACAAAAATCATATCAATTATTTTTATACAGACAAACTCCAAACATAAAAAGGAACAGTTAAAATACAGTTAGCTATATTTTCTTCCTACTTGACCCTATCTTGTATCGACCACGTACGCTCTATATCTCTATTAAAGCCCACATCTCATCTTTGTCATTGAGACCATTTCTCGCTGTATTGTATTTTTCAATAAATCTGGCCTCAAGTGTATTTAATTTCCTCTGTAAATCTTCTCCTGCGGCGTTGGATATCACAATCAGGACCGACCAATGAATATCAGTCTCTGAGTGACCCATGTCTAGGTAATGTTGTACTAATGGAGACCCATGTACTTTACATTTAATCCTAGATCTGTGCTGGAGTACTCGTTTTTTTATTGTTTGAGTACTTTGCCCAATATAACATTTTTCACATGGGCATTTTATAGAGTAAATTGTATTTTTGGAATTGCAGTTAGAAAACACTTTTTGTGTATGGATCTGCCCGTTTATGTCAATTTCCTTGGTGTCTGATGTAAAACTACACACTGTACATGCTTGACAGTGATAGTGCCCTATCACTGGGGGAAGGCCTAAAAGATTTCGCAAGTCTTTGGTTATTGATTTATTATGAGTATTGGCTCTGACTAATTGTTGTCTGATGTTTTTTCCTTTTTTAAAAGCAAATAAAGGTTTGTCAAAACCCAATGGTTCTATCAATGACCAGTTTTTTTGGATTATCTTTTTCACCTTATTTACCTTGGGATCAAACGTAAGAACGCATGTGAGGGGGGTTTCTTTGTTCCGTTCCTTCGGTGTTAGAAGTGTTTCCCTTGGAGTGTACCAAGCCCTCTTCAGGGCACATTTAACTAGTCTTTTAGGGTACCCGCGTGCGACTAGTTTGTCATTCAAAATCCCTGCATTGCGAAAATAATCTTCTTTATGGGTACAGTTCCTCCTAATACGGAGGAACTGTCTGTAGGGCAAATTTTCTTTTAGCGTTCTAGGGTAGCTGCTTTGGAAATGTAGAAGGGTATTTCGATCTGTTGCCTTAGTATATAAGCCAACTGCTAATACCCCATTGTCGTGTTGTACACAGACATCTAGGAAATTTAATTTCTCCTGGCTTTTGGAAATTGTAAAATTGAATTCTAATGTTATTTGATTTAGCCACACGTGAAAGTCATTTAGCTGTGATTCGTCCCTGTCCCAGATGCAGAAAATATCGTCTATGTAACCACACCAATAGCTCACCTGAGATTTAAAAGGATTGGTGTCGCCATAGATCCATTGTGTTTCAAATTCAGACATCACTAGATTGGCAATTTCTGGGGAAAAACTGCAACCCATTGCCACCCCTGAAACTTGTAGGTACAGTATATCTTTGAAATTAAAGAAATTATTTTTCAGGCATAAATATGCCAATGACACAATAAATTCAGATGGTACTTGATGGGGACGTATTCTGTTTTCAAGTGCTTGTTCCATAACTGCTAATGCCTCATCCTGCGGGATATTAGTATATAATGATTCAATATCGTAGGATACTAACCATTGTTTAGTTGAATCAAAAGGCAGTCCTTCAACTTGAGCTATAAAGTCCATTGTGTCGCGTACGTATGATCTTGTTTCTTTAACTAGAGGTAGTAGAAAGGTGTCTATATATTTAGCTAGTGGCTCCATAAGTGAGCCACACGCCGACACAATTGGTCTCCCTGGTGGTTTTGTGGTAGACTTGTGTATTTTTGGTAAAACATAGATATTTGGTATTTTACTAGAGACACTATTCAAAAATTCGTATTCATTTTGGCAAATCCAACCTCCCTCCAATCCATCACTTGTAATTTCCTGTATTTCTGATTGTAATTCTCGTGTGGGGTTGTGATCTTTAGATAACAAGATATAGAGTATCCATTTAAAGAATAGGGGCTATTTCGAAACAATATGTAAATAGTGTAGTCATTTTTCACTTTTTCATTTTCTAAAAATGTCCTTTTGAGATTTATGTATATTGTGTGATAGATTTGTATATATTGCATTTTTAGATTTAAAGAACCCAAAAGAAGTGTATCTTTGCTTGAAAAAGAAATGTGGAAAGTAAAAGAATAAATATACAAAAAAAGATATGAGTGGATAAAACACACTATATAAAGAATATATATATATTTTGTTGGATTGATTTTTTAGGTTTCAGGATGTAAATGAAATATATAACTGAGTTGATTTATTTCTGAAAAATTATGTAAGGTCAGATGGGTAATTGATAGACCTATCTGTAATAAGGATTTATACATATTGGTTCCACAGCATCATTTTTGTTATTGAAGTTTAGGTATGTTTACTGGCTTATCAAGTTTTTGTGTCACAGTAGGATCATGTTAGGCATACCATCCTGTACACCACATACATCTTGAATTGCATTCAGCACTTCATGCTGAAAAGACACTGTCATGTTGTGATTTCTGCATTAAACATACAATGACATGCACTACCAATTTACCAAGTACATATTTTAATCTGTAGATGCACACTAAAGTGTAGAACACAAAGATTGCTTACAATGTTCCATTTAATTACAGCGAGTCAGTGGGGTGCTTGAAGTTTGAGTGTTCCGGCCCTCTGTGAATGTCAGATTCTGTACATCGTCAAACACACACCCCCTGTCCACCTGAACATCACACACATCGCAAATTGGGTAACAGTGGTTTTAAATAATGTTCTGTGGTGTATTTGCAATTGTTGATGGACATGGGCAGCTTACTGCCTGAGAGAAAGAGGTAAACCTGAAACAATTGTTTGTGCTTTCATGCTCGTTTAGCCTGCCAATGCGTGTGTAAGGCTCCTCTCAAGGTGACTTTGTTATCAGAGTGTTGGCAATTCATTTCTTTAACACACAATAATGTGCATCCAGTCACAGTGGAGTACAAAGCTACAACACTGACAAATGTATTTGCAGTGACCGAACCATTATTCAAAAGTCACGGTAGGGGGTCCTGAACCAAGGCTGACACATCCATAGGCTGTAGCTTGTTGTGGTAACAGTTGCGGAACACTGATTGTCCAACTCGGCAAACTTCCATTGCTAATGGAACAAGCTTACTCGTGGACCTCCGGCTATTTTGAACCGTGCGGTAGGCAGAGTGTCAGCCAGCAATTCAGCCTTTGGACGAAGTCGGAAAATGCGACTGATGTGGACCTATCCCTTTGACAGTCTGCACAGAAGACCACCTAGGAGGTCTAGATAAAAGTTTTGTGATTTGCAGTCCTATCCCTTGCCTTCAGATACTGCACTTTTACAAATATCTCTGCTGCCGTTCTCACCCTCTGGGAGCTACAATGACTTGCTGTACAGGGAGCAGGGTCACTGATCTCACACCAGAGGAGCTGGATAGCCTGGTAGATGCGGTCTTTCCACTGTACAAGCAGCTGTATGGCACACCGGAGGAGCAGGTGAGCCCAATCGGACAGTAAAACTATTCAACATGTCAGCTAACCATACACATAGTGCAGAATCTAGGAATGAGACAAAGATCTGAATCTGCTGCCAATTATGAATGCGTGTTGGTAAATGTGATGGACAAGTTCACTGCTGTAAGTGTGACAGTGCTGTTCTGGACTTTCCATCACTGTTGACATGTGCATATCTCATCACAGACTAAATACATGGTATGTTGTATTCGTTTTGCATGTACACATCAGTTTGACATAATGTAAACATATTTTCTGTTATATTTTACCAAACAATTGCTTGTGGAGTCATAGCTAATCAGACACTAATGGTGATTGTGAAATGTGAGTTGCATATGTGGATAATTTGTTGATGTGTACAGTCACAACAACAACTGAACACACATGAGGCAATATCATTGTTAAGTCAGCCATGTTACAACTCCTCACAAAACAATTTACAGTGCTCAATAATGTCATGTCAGATGAAAGAAGGCCACCATGTGTACATGTCATCATATTGAACAACTGTGCAAAAATGCTGAGCTTAATTTGTTTATGCTATGGCCGCTTTTTTTTATTACCATATTTCCAAGTTTCCGCAAAGCCCAGTTAGTGGCATTTTCTAAGCATTGACGTAAATTTTTCACAGCGGCACTTTACTTAGCATGACTTACCAAAAACGATATGCAAGGTAGGCGTTACTGAGAACTGACTCCTGCAAAACACACAACATGAAATTTACAAGGATATCCTTGTATGTCGCTAGAAAAGAAAAACTGCTTAGTCACATTAGTGCCAGTTTCTTACTACTAGGAATTACCTGGTCTTAAAAATTATGCTAACAACTTGTACAATAGGGGCCTGGATCATGAGGTTTTGGTGCAGGGCAGCACCCCAAGGAATCTTGCTGTTCTGCCCTACGTCAAAAGAAAAGGGCAGGAATGTCCTGTATCTATAAGATACTTTTTTTTTAATTGAGAGTTAATAAAAATAAAATATACTTTACAAGACACATTTAGTAATAGAATTAATACAGAACATGACACAAAAAATACACAAACGTGTTCAAATTTCACCGATTCAGAAACTTAATTATAAAGTGCAATGTGAATAAATATAAACAGTCTGGCAGACTAATAAAAAAGATGCGGTTACAATTAAGTATCGACAGAGAACAAACTAGGATTCAAATACACTCCAAAACTTTTCATATTTCTTAAGGGGCCCAGATCTCAGTGCATATTTTCGTTCCCTGCCCTGGATTCGTAATAGTTTTCCCTTCCATGCCTGAAAGGTTGGTACAAGATCTGTTTTCCAGGACTGTAAAATTAGGGATTTCGCTATTAGAGAGGCAATAAAAAGGGGCTCGTCATGTGGAGTAGAATTCAAAGAGCAGCCTAGGACAGAAATTAAATCATCAAAAATTATAGTGGCCTTAAGCTCAATGGAGAGGTATTTTTCTATTTCCTTCCAGAATATCTGAATTTTTGGGCACTCCCAGACAATATGTTTCCAGGTGCCTTTTTCTTCACATCGGAAACATTTATCGGTGACGTGTGGAAAGATACTGTGGAGAAAAGAGGGATTTCCGTAGATCAACCATTTATTATAAAATTGCATGCGTTTGAAATTAGCGCTGCGAAAGATGGTTTTATTAAATGTATTTATCTTGTCCCATATCTGCTGGCTAATTTCAATGTCTTCCCTCTTTTGCCACCTCTCAATGATCTTACTAGAGAGTTCCTGCCCTTTATTTTCTTTTAATATTTTAATCCACATACTCATCTTCTTTTGTGTTTGATTATTGAGAGCTGTTGAGATGTTTACTTTATGGAATAGATTTCCTATATCGAGCTCTCTGAGTTTTAGATTGAGCATCAGAAATGACCAGATCAGAATTGTATGGGAGTGGTGTATCTGTCTAGAAATTTCCTCCCAAGACTTCCACCTGTTGCCTATGAGGAAGTCTTCGATTTTCTTAAGGCCGTTCTCCTTCCAGAGATTTATTATACTACTGTCCATGCAGCCCTCTTCCCCTAAACTGAAGTTAGTTAAATCCGTTGTATTACCTATTTTGGGGATAGAATAAAAATTAAAAAACTGAGGGGTATATTATCAAGGGGTTTATCTCCGCTTTTTTGGCTTTAAAAGCCAAGAAAGCGGAGATAAAATTATCTCCCTATTACCAAGCTGTCGCTAACACCAGTTAGTGACAGCTAATAGGAGATAGCGACCATCTTGGGCCCCGCTTTGCATGTCAGTGATATTTATCACTAATGACATGCAAAGTGGGCGTGCCAAGATGTTAGCGACGGGAAACAGTCGCTAACATCGCTATCTCCTATTACCAACTTTTGGAGATATTCGCGCTAAGCGCGAATATCTCCAAAAGCTAACACCTGCCCTGAGCAGTTCTTCACCATGTTATCCAATGGGAGGTGGATAACATGGCTAAGAGCATTTGCTCGATAATGCATGAATATCGCTGACTTTTCAGCGATATTCATGCATTGCGGCCGTTTTTTATCGCATTTGCGATAAACCTTGCTAATAGCAAGGTTTATCTGCGATAAAAATCGCCGATGTGCGGCGATAATTTTTGTCTCTAAACAAGTTAGAGACAAAAATTATCGCTAGTTGTTGGTAATATGCCCCTGAGTTTTCTGTTTAAAGATCCACTGAAGGGACTTATAACAAACTTTTTTGGGATATTTCGTGATTCTTACCGGGTCAGTGATTTTTAGGTCTGACAGCATTTTCTTCATAAAAAAATTGTCTACCTCGTGTGTTTCTGAGGGAAAAAAACTAAAACTATGGTGTGCAAAAGATGCAAAATAATATTCTCTAATATTTGGGAGGGATAGCCCTCCTTGTGCACATGGGAGATATAAAGTGCTGAGTGCGAGTCTAGGAGATTTTTTTGCCCAGAGAAAAGAGGAGATCAAAGCATCTACTTTTTTGAAAAAGGAGGCCTGGATTGCACAGGGTACGGCGCTAAAAAGAAAATAAAAAAGAGGTAAAATTGACATGCGTACTAACGCTGCCCGTCCCATTAAAGACAAGGGTAATAAATTCCAACGGTCCAAAAGAGACCCCACCTTTTTTAACTGATGTAAAAAATTTAACGAATGCAGGTCCTCCAGATTGTCTGATATGATTATTCCCAGATATCTTTTTGGGGATGTGTTGTAGATCTGCCTGAATTCCGGTATTAAACTGTCTAAAGTGCAGTTAGTTAAAATAATTTCCATTTTGTTAACATTAATCTTGTAGCCCCCTAATTTTTGGAAGTCAGAGAAAATCTTTAAAATTTTCAATTGACTTGAGGGTTTAGAATCTTAAAAAAGGGCAATATCATCCGCGTATAATTTTATATTTGTCATTCCAACTACTGGGGCAGTGTTGGTCCTTGTGTCCCTTATTGCAATCACCAACGGTTCTATAAATAACGCTTATAAAATTGGCGATAGGGGGCAACCTTGTCGCGTGCCCCTGGTGACCTGGCATGTCCCAATGTTGGTGTTATTAATGATAATCTGTGACCTAGAATTCATATAAAGTTGTTTTAAGAGAAAAATAAAAACAATCGGAAAATTGAAACTGTGCAAAATAGCAAAAAGGCAATCCCATGACACTAGATCGAAGGCTTTCTCCGCATCTAAAAGCCAGATTTGAGCCTTCACCTTATTAATCTTGAAATAATCTAGGGCCTCCAATACAAATTTTGTATTTGAATGAAGGTGCCTGCCAGCAATAAAACCGCACTGATCATGGGCTACTAGAGACCCCACTATTTTATTTTATCGGTTTGCTAAAAGTTTTGTAAAAATTGTATAATCTGTATTTAAAAGACTTATGGGTCTGTATGAATTTAAATATTCCTTGTCCTTTCCTTTTTTAAAATGCTAACCACCACCGCTGAATGAAAAGAGTCCGGTGGATTCCTGCCCTTTTCCCCAGCATTAGCACACAATGGGCTGCCATGGGTTCCCGTGTTGCTGGGCTAATTAATTTTGTGCAGGTTGGGACACCTTCCTGAACAAAATCAATCACAAGAGGCAATTTCCTCTTTCTATGTGTGCTGCAGAATGCAGCACACATGAAAAAGTAAAAAACGACGAGAAGTGAAAACATTTCTCCTAGTTGCACCTCCCTACCGCCACCCCTGGGGTGGCGTTAGATTCTGATGGATTCCCAGGTTTACGATTTCTCATAAATCTGGAAATGTTTCAGATTCCATGGGTGTTGCATTGGAACACCCACAGCAACACCCATGGAATGCCCCTTTCAAGCAGTGTCTTGTTGTTTGTGTGATATTTCATATAATTTTCACTGTCACTTGGTCACGTTACACACCATCTCACTTCTGTGAGCACCTGAATGTAATTTCAATACTGTGGCCTTAATTAAACTATACATGTTGCCCTACTTATCCTGCTCCCTTTTTGATTTAGTTTCAACACCAATTAATTTTTCTACTCTCACCTGGACCTTTCAGCCCACCCCTGAAACACTGTCTTCTTTACATACCGGATCGTCAAAAACAGGAAGCTGAAGACAGGGAGCCGTGAAAAGCCAGAAACTCTCTGGAGCCATTGGGAACCGTGGAAAAAAGAGAGACACACAACCAGAAACCATTGGAGGAGCAGAGATGCCCAGCGGGCCGGAAGATCGTCGCTGAAGACACAAAGTGCACAGGTAAGGTAGCGCTGAGGAGGGCAAGCAAATGCAAATAGTTTGAGTGTCTTTCATAGTCTAGGGCTCGAGCTGCTACAGAGGGAGGGGTGTTGACAACACAACATGCCACCATCAATTAGGCCGCATGTGCATGTCTATGGTTGTGTGGGCACGTGCCATGGTTGCATATGCAACATGCTTAATGTCTTTCGCGTAACTAATGTTTCTCATTTATACAATCTATGTTGGACATATCCAGAGTGCACAAAGATGTAATTGACGGAACAACCACTGCCACAGGGATTACTCAGATCAGTAGCATACATGATACTTTGGGACAGTTAAACTAACAATATTTCCATAATACTAGCACTATTTACACTCCAGGTTGGACAAGCGTGAGTGTGCACAATGTGCAATGACAGGGAGAATCAAAGTCATGTTACCACCACCACAGCAGGACCATAGAAGGGAGTGATCTACCACCAGAGGATAACCCTCAATCACCTCGGGCACGAGGATGTGATAGCCCATTACATGCTTAAGAAGGGATCCTTTGTCCACCTCCTGAACCAGATAGTGCTTGGCCTGAACCCCACATCCCAGCTCTTCACCAATATCCCTCCACAGACCAAGCTACTCGCTGTCCTGCATATGCTTGCATCAGGAACCTTCTAACCTACCACCGCCAGAGGGAAGGAGTGTTACCGGCATTTTTTCCCAGGTTCCACCCGACTGACAAGGATGCCAACGTAAGCCTGGCAGCTAACAACAATGTCTCCAAGGGCATATCATGAGTGTCATAAAGGAAACCTGCACTGCTATTGCCAGTGCAGACACACAATGAATGGATATCAAATACTGTCAAAGCTATGGCCTACACTAGCCCTAAGGTGTCTTGCATTGCAGTGTACGCAGGATACTTATGCAATGGTTCTGTGCAACCTCACAACACATCTACTAACTTCACTATAGTGTCCCTACAGTGGACACTGTGCACCACCATGTGTCATAAAATATCTCACAGGGTCAAATACATCCACTTTCATGTCCATGCCTTAGACACTGAACCAGCAAACTCCCAATCAGAAATGTTAGGGGTAATCTATGTTGAAAGGTGTGAGGTTGGGGTTGTGCAAAAATTGGTAGCACAACACTTTGTCTTGTCTCAACGCACAGGGATGAGGCATATGTGCCATATTTTAAGGTTCATCCCTGTGCATTCCCTTGCTCTAGTGCCAACAAATCTGGGCAGTGCCAGGGCCGGCACACTTGTGCCTTGTAATAAGGGTGGCTGTGTTGCAAGGTCATTTATTCTGTGCATGAAGGGACACCTTACAGCACAAAAATAATCTAGAAAGGGGATTTGCCTCATCCATGTGTACTACAGCATGCAGCACACATGTAATGAGCTGAAACACAGTAGAACTAAATACATGTCTCCTAGTCTTGCCATTCTAATGTTGCATTTTCAGAGTTGTCAAATTTCACACAGCCCGAGATATGAGAAACTGGAGCATCATCAAAAGCTATGGGTGTTGTGGCGGAACATTCAACCCACCACCAATTGCCCACCCCTTTGCTGTAGCAGACTGCTGTGATGAGGCAAATATGAACAAGGTGGCATAAATCAAGGTTAACTGGCTGTGCGCAACACTATAAATATGGGGATGTTTTTAACACCACAGAAACATAAACAAAAATGACATCCCATTGTCTTTTGTGCCTTGTATGCATGCCTCCAAATCTTTGACACAAATAGTACATGCTTGGTTGACACATATGTGTGTGTCTCAACCCCATGACAGTGGTAGGCACCTTACTGGAATAGGTTAAGTACTTGCTACATATGTAATCAATCATACAACATATGGAAAACAGTGTAACTTGTACCATCACATGCAATGCCAATCAAACATTATGAAGTATGGCGCAGCATGCATTTGTGAAGGTTTGCATTTTGAGAGCCCACGCACATTTTGAACCAAAGACATCTGACCAATGAAAGCCACATACACAACATATGTCTCATGCCATAGCCACAGACTGTTGCCGGGCATGCAACAGCTACAAAAAATGGTACAAATACAGGTCAAATACCACTTAGCGTTATTTTATTAACGAGATTACACGTCAATGAAAATTCAACTCTTAACTGTTTGCAGCACAAATGTTTATACAAACTACACTGGTCTGCCACCTTCAGTCTGCAATACTGCCTGTCAATCGCTCACTAGTTTCTGCTTCGTTTTGCACTTGGCATCATGCCAGTGCTTCTTATAGTCCGTCACTGTTCTCTTGACTTCTGTGATGTAGTTCACCTTGTTGACAATGGACTGCCATATAGCGTTTTTGGTCCCCAATGACACCTTGGGGGTCACGAAGGGCTGTTGTTAATGTTCTCCCACCTCTGCAATCAGGATCTCATTCTCCTCCTGACTGTATCTGCATTTGCTCTTCCTCTTTCACTGGGACTCTGGTTGGTCCTCCTGGCTGTTGGGGGGGGGGAGGGTGTTGTTGTCCTATGCTGAACTTGGTCCTGGCTACTCCATTTTGACAAAGCAAAACCAAAGGGGATGATGTATGGAGTGTTTGAGTTTGAGTTTGAGTTTAAAACATTTGTAGAGCGCGCGTACACCAGGCGGTTTCATGGCGCTGTGAAGTACTGAGCCCGGGAGGGCAAGACGGTCGGGGAGAAGGGAAGGGGGACAGTTATTGTGAAAAGACCTGTGAGAAGAGAAAGGTTTTGAGCGCCTTTCGGAAGTGCGAATAATGAGTGGAAGATCTGAGAGGGGCGGGGAGGGAGCGCCAGAAGGCCGGGGCAAGAGTGGAAAATTTCGTGCCCCCCCCACTTTTTACGCCTGAAGCGGGCAACTGTCAACAGGTGTTGGGAAGATGAACGAAGTTCCCTGATAGGGGCGTAAGCTTTGATTTCTGAGGATATGAAGTCGGGGGCAACGCCGGCCCGGGCCTGGAAGATGATGCATCCCATCTTGAACTGAGCTCGTTCTCGAATGGGGAGCCAGTGCAAGGATTTGAGGAGCGGCGTGACGTGATGGGATTTAGCCAGGTTGTAGACCAGGCGAGCGGCCTGGTTTTGGACCAGCTGTAGTCGTCGCATGCAGTAGGCGGGCAGGCCACAGTATAGGGCGTTGCCATAGTCTAGGCGGGAGATAACCATCGCCAGGACAATGAGCTTAAGGGCAGAGAAGGAAAAGAATTGAGAGACTTTGCGGATGGTGCGGAGGGAAAGAAAGGAAGAGGACACCACAGAACTAACCTGGGAGTGTAGAGTGAGTTGATCATTCAGTTTTATCCCCAGAGTTCTCACAGAGGAGGAAGGAGAAGGAGGGGGACCTAGAGAGGGGAGCCAGAAGAGAGGTGTCCAGGGACTGGAGCAACCACCTGTTAGAACCAGCTCAGTTTTGTCAGGATTTAGCTTCAGGTGGTTGTAATTCATCCAGTCCCGGATAAAGATCATGACGGACTGGAACTTCGTCATGGACTCAGGGGATGGGGACAAAGTAAAAATAAGCTGTAGGTCGTCCGCGTAATTATAGACGGTGACCTCCATTTGCTGGAGGGTGAAAATGAGAGGGGCAATGTACAAATTAAATAAAAGGGGGAGAGGGAGGAGCCCTGGGGAACCCTGCAAGGTACTTTCCGGAAGTCCGCCGAGAAGTTGCCCAGGCGCACAGCCTGGGAGCGGTCCCTCAGGAATGAGGACAGCCAGACCAGGGCCGATCCCCCAATCCCCGCCGCCCTGACACGAGAGAGTAGGATAGAATGATCAACCATGTCAAAAGCGGCGGAGAGGTCGAGGAGGACCAAGGCCTGGGGATGGTTGGTGTCCATACCCTCTCTGAGGTTGTCAAGGACCGATAGCACCACGGACTCCATGGAGTGTGCGGGGCGGAACCCAGCCTGACTTGGGGCTAATGCTCCATTCCTCTCAACAAAGGTACTGAGCGTTTTGGTAACGTGGCGCTCTAGTAACTTCCCCAGAAAGGGCAATAGTGAGATGGGGCGGTAGTTAACAGGAGCGGAAGGGTCAGCTCCCGTTTTTTTTAGGATTGGAACAATGGTGGCCGTCTTTAGAGGTGGAATAACAATGCCCTGGGACAGGGAACTGTTAAGAAATGTGAGAGGGGGCTGCACGCAGACCGAGTAGATGTGCCTAAGGATGTGGGCAGGGCAAGGGTCCAGAGGTGAGCCTGATTTGACCGTAGGGAGGAGGGACAGAAAAACCTCCTCTGTCAGAGGGGGGAGAGAGTCAAGGCGTGCCCCGACTAATGGGCACGCCTGACAATACAAACACTTACCCCCAGTCAACTGATCTGGGATTAATCCATCATCATTCTTTAGCTTACTCTGCCACCCCAGTTCAGACATGGCCATATGCAAATCAGTCCGACCCTGTGCCTCATGGGAACAGTCCAACCCAAACTGCCAAGCTAAGTCTTCCCTGGAAGGGAAACAAGCATGCTGGGACTGGTTTCTGGCTAATCAGCTGTCATCAGACAGGCTAGCTTGAATCCAGTGGCAAAGTGAGCAAGGGACCCACGTCTGGGCATACCCAGCCACTTTAGGGCGAACAAAGCAAAACCAAAGGGGATGATGGACGCAGTGTTGAACAATGCAAACACTCATCCCCAGTCAACTGATCTGGGTTTAATCCATCATCATTCTGACTTCAGGTAATTAAATGTTTTATGTTTTCCCTTAACGGCGTATTTTAAGGTCTTTTTGCTGCTAGATGCTGAAAAGTGACATTGGGTTGACTAGCGTGAATATTTTTACAGCTTCTTGGCCGGCCATCATTTTTTTTCACTCTAACGTGATTTTTTTATCGCCTAGAAGCATCAATATTCATGGCTGCTAGCCGATCCTAACTCCATGTAGCAACATCTTTTAAATACATCGCAAACATAGTATTAGGATTTGGCGATCAGCAGCAGTAAAATAATTGCAGCTAAGCAGCATGAAAACTGCTTAATGGCAATTCTTGTAAATATACAACACAGTTTGCTAACTTGTATTATGCTTACCCCCTCCTGCCTCTTCCCCATCCACAGTCCCTATTCCCATATCTGCACAAAGCACACGCAAACCTGAACATGCATACACCTCAACATCTACATGATCCACACAAACACACACACATAAGGCCAAAGACAGACACACATGCACTCAGACACCCTCACTTGCACATCCACTGACATGTAGGCAGACACAACGCCCACTGCACCACATGGCTCCCATATAGACAAACAGGCAGACAGCACCACATCACACACAGCCACGACAGGCACCACTTCAGCAGCAACAGACGTATCACATACTTCATAACCAGGCGCGGTTCGTCCATTGGGGCGTGGGGGTGTAGCCCCCCCTGCCCGACGCCGCCCGCAGCTCCCTCATGACAATCATGTCAATGAATCAACATGATGTCAGACCGCCGGGCGGGCGTCATGTTGATTCATTGACATGATTGTACAGGCGGCAACACAAGTACGCATGCGTGGGGACGGAGGGTGAATTTTTACCCGTGCCCACGCATGCGCACTTGTGTTTTGGCGGCGTTGCGCATGCCCATCAGGAGCCCTAATGGGCGTGCTGCGGGCGAGAGGGTACCTGTGCCCCTGGCGCCAGGATTGGCCAGGGGCGCTGTGAGCCTGTGACTTGTGGGGAGCAGAGCCCAGAGGTGGCGCGGACCGGGACCGGCAGCAAGGTAAGAGTGTGTGTTTTTCGGTGTTCCAGTAAACTAGCTTGCACAAATGACTTGAGATAGTTCAGTGTGTTAAAGCATCTGCTGCAGAAATGTGTGCGTCTATTCCCGGTCACCCGTTTATTTCACGGCATGGGGTTTTGGAAATGTAAAAATTCTCAGAATTTCTATTTTGATAGTTGCAACAACAGCCTTCAACAGATTTCATTTTATAAACATTTTCCAGAAAATGAGTTAACAACTTTGTCACCACAAATATAATGTACTCTTTGAACTAAGGTTATAAAATTTCAAAATGTTAACAAACGGCAGCGGAATAGCATGATATATGCATTTATTATTGCATGCATGTTGGTGTATGTTTGTATGTGAATTTGTATAGTACGTACCTACGGCTTACAGGATGGCAAATACATGAGCGGTAGAAGGTTTCCAGCATAAAAAGGTAGGGGTGATGTAATATGTAAACTGGCACATCCTTCAACATCGATCCTAAAGGCTTGTTAGAGTCCATAATTTATTTTTATATGGTCATAAAAATACATGAATGATGGATGGATGCAGGGTGGGTGCATTAATGATTGTTCGGTGGATGGGTGGGTGGATGGGTGCATGGATGGATGCATGCATGATGGGTGGATGAATGCATGAATGATGGATGCAGGATGGATGGATGGGTGGATGCATGAATGAATGATGTATCAATGCAGGATGGGTGGATGGATGGGTGGATGCATGAATGATGTATGGATGTATGGATGGATGCATGGATGCATGCATGATGGGTGGATGCATGATGGATGGATGGGTGGATGGATGGATGGATGCATGAATGATGTATGGATGGATGCATGCATGGATGCATGCATGATGGGTGGATGCATGATGGATGGATGGGTGGATGGATGGATTGGTGGGTGCATGAATGAATGATGTATGGATGCAGGATGGGTGGGTGGATGGATGGGTGGATGTATTAATGATGTGTGGATGGATGCATGCATGATGGGTGGATGCATGATGGATGGATGGGTGGATGCATGAATGAATGATGTATGGATGCAGGGTGGGTGGGTGGATAGATGGGTGGATGCATGAATGATGTATGGATGGATGCAAGGTGGTTCGGGCTCGATCGCTGCGCTCGATCGCTGCGGTGCAATATGCAAATTAGTTTACGCCTCACCACTTTCAAATGTCACCAGCCACCCCTGGCATCGCTCCTCCCGTCTCACATCCGAAACCACCAGTGCTGCCTCCGGCTAAGAGCAGGCAATATTGCCGGCTCTGACGAGCAAGCAAAACAGCGTGTCAAAAACACGCCAGATGAGACAAAGCCAAAACATGCCCAAACTCCATAAAGACAGGAACAGGAAACAAACAAACAAGTGAAAACAAATATGCAAATATAACTTTGACTGCGCAAACAGGAGTATGCACTGGCGTCGGAAGAAAACTGCTACCGACTCCAAATCAGGGGATTTATCTCTTTGCTTTACCATTCGCTAACTAGTTTAATTATTCTTTTAACATTATCAGTTTCTCTTTTTTCTCTGTTTTAAGCCGTTGGCCACTCTTTGCCCCCGTGATTTTTTGTTCTGTCCAAACTGTTTCCCCCCGGGCTGGACAATTATTTTCGTTGTTGCTCTACGAGTTTTAATTTTCCAAAAGGTTCTTTTCTGCATGTAATCAATAGCATAGGGACTATGCTTTCTAGGCGCTATAATTCTCAGTCAACATAAGGTTTCCCAGTCACTGCCTTACCTGCTTTTTAAAAGCATGAACAGGATGTGTTACTCCCCCCACAACCCGCAGAGTTAACTCCTTCCACCCGCCTAGCTCACTGAAGTCTTCACTTGGCGCTGCATAGATGGCCAAAGCCATTTCATACATATAGAGTTCCCTTCGGTACGACTAGAGCACAGTGCAATGAGTTAATGCCTGTCTCAGTTCCCAACACCAGCGTGGAGTTCATCTTAATATTGAAAAGGTGCGCTACAAGAAGGCATTCTAGGAGGAATGTTAACTCATACTGAACGCCAGTAGTTTATTGCACGTAAAATCAGATTTCCTCAGATACAACACTGACTATACGTCTGCCCTGCGCATCTGGACGAGGGCACTCTGGATCGGGCACCTCCTGAGATGCTGATCGCAATGAACGCTTTCTAGGCCTCCATGTAGCTCAATGCCATTACATAACAGTAAACATCAAGGCCCTTATGTTTCAACGCATTTCCCTATTCACAAAGAATGGGTAAAACCCTTTGCAGAGAGGGTTGGAGAAACCGAGAGAGGGTTGGAGAAACCGAGGGAGGGTCGGAGACAGCGAGAGAGGGTCGGAGACAGCGATAGAGGGTTGGAGACAGCGAGGGAGGGTCGGAGACAGGGAGGGAGGGTCGGAGAAATCGAGAGAGGGTCGGAGACAGCGAGAGAGGGTCGGAGAAACCGAGAGAGGGTCGGAGACAGCAAGAGAGGGTCGGAGAAACCGAGAGAGGGTCGGAGATAGAGAGAGAGGTTTGGAGAAACCGAGGGAGGGTCGGAGACAGCGAGAGAGGGTCGGAGAACCCGAGGGAGGGTCGGTAAAACCGAGAGAGGGTCGGAGAAAACAAGAGAGGGTCGGAGAAATCGAGAGAGGGTCGGAGACAGCGAGAGAGGGTCGGAGAAACCGAGAGAGGGTCGGAGACAGCGAGAGAGGGTCGGAGACAGCAAGAGAGGGTCGGAGAAACCGAGAGAGGGTCGGAGATAGAGAGAGAGGTTTGGAGAAACCGAGGGAGGGTCGGAGACAGCGAGAGAGGGTCGGAGAACCCGAGGGAGGGTCGGTAAAACCGAGAGAGGGTCGGAGAAAACAAGAGAGGGTCGGAGAAAACAAGAGAGGGTCGGAGACAGCGAGAGAGGGTCGGAGAAAACAAGAGAGGGTCGGTAAAACCGAGAGAGGGTCGGAGATAGAGAGAGAGGTTTGGAGAAACCGAGGGAGGGTCGGAGACAGCGAGAGAGGGTCGGAGAACCCGAGGGAGGGTCGGTAAAACCGAGAGAGGGTCGGAGAAAACAAGAGAGGGTCGGAGAAAACAAGAGAGGGTCGGTAAAACCGAGAGAGGGTCGGAGAAACCGAGGGAGGGTCGGAGACAGCGAGAGAGGGCCGGATACAGCGAGAGTGGGTCGGAGACAGCAAGAGAGGGTCGGAGACAGCAGTGAGGGTCAGAGAAACCGAGGGCGAGTCGGAGACGGCGAGAGAGGGTCGGAGACAGTGAGAGAGGGTCTGAGAAACCGAGGGTGAGTCGGAGACGGCGAGAGAGGGTCGCAGAAACCCTGGAAAAACTGAGGGAGGGTTGGAGACAGCGAGAGAGGGTCTGCGACAGCGAGAGAGGGTCGGAGAAACCAAGGTGAAAGATAGGGCCCATTCATCTCGCCCTTGATGCCTTTCCTTCCTGCTACTTGCAGTTTGATTTTTCCATTACAAATGCAGAAGTGCCACAACGCAAGTAAAGACCATAACACAACAAGCCTTGGCAGGACCAGCTTGGCTGTACAGAGAACTTATTTCACATATTTGAGTCTAACCCATAGGGGGGTTTGGATCAAGAATAAAAAATAAAAACAGCATTCCTTAGTGCTTTCCGTCCATTTTCTGCGTGAAATAAATGGAAATCTTCTGAGAGCGCAGTTTCAAAGCAGCATTGCGTTTCTGTTTGGAGTGTTGCACACTTCCCTGGAGTGGCCTGGCCATGCGAGCCTGCGCGAGGCACCGGGAGAGATCCCACGCATCGGCTACTTGCTAGTATAGATCCTATGCATTCTGTATATATTAATGTAGATGGTGCAGATTGCAGTCTTATCTGTGTGTTGGTGTACAGGATATGTATATACATAGAACAATGCCAGAAATTATGTACATGCTAGTGGAAGGTAGGTTATTGACATGTACTATGATACTGGGTGCATGTACCATAATTATCTACATGTGTGAGATATGAAGAGGTATATCTCATTCATGAGTGTGACGTATCGCTCAAATATAAGTGCGAAAAGCACAGACTCCATACTATATCTACATGCTAGAGCGAGATGCATGGATCCTCCCATGCTTTAATTACTTTACTATTGGAAGAACAGTTACAGGGGATTACACCTCCTATTAGCCATGCTTGTAGACCACAGGGTCCTTTGGGGAACTGAGGGGTCCCCTCAGCCCATGCCCAGCCTCCCCTGTGCTTCACACCTCCTGGCACAACAGTCAGCAGGTGGCAGAAGGGCATTGCTCAGGCGCGGTTCGTTCATTGGGGCGTGGGGGCGTAGCCCCCCCTGCCCGACGCCGCCCGCAGCTCCCTCATGACAATCATGTCAATGAATCAACATGACGTCAGACCGCCGGGCGGGCGTCATGTTGATTCATTGACATGATTGTACAGGCGGCAACACAAGTACGCATGCGTGGGGGCGGAGGGTGAATTTTTACCCGTGCCCACGCATGCGCACTTGTGTTTTGGCGGCGTTGCGCATGCCCATCAGGAGCCCTAATGGGCATGCTGCGGGCGAGAGGGTACCTGTGCCCCTGGCGCCAGGATTGGCCAGGGGCGCTGTGAGCCTGTGACGTGTGGGGAGCAGAGCCCAAAGGTGGCGCGGACCGGGACCGGCAGCAAGGTAAGAGTGTGTGTTTTTCGGTGTTCCAGTAAACTAGCTTGCACAAATGACTTGAGATAGTTCAGTGTGTTAAAGCATCTGCTGCAGAAATGTGTGCGTCTATTCCAGGTCACCCGTTTATTTCACGGCATGGGGTTTTGGAAATGTAAAAATTCTCAAAATTTCTATTTTGATAGTTGCAACAACAGCCTTCAACAGATTTCATTTTATAAACATTTTCCAGAAAATGAGTTAACAACTTTGTCACCACAAATATAATGTACTCTTTGAACTAAGGTTATAAAATTTTAAAATGTTAACAAACGGTAGAGGCGGAATAGCATGATATATGCATTTATTATTGCATGCATGTTGGTGTATGTTTGTATGTGAATTTGTATAGTACATACCTAGGGCTTACAGGATGGCAAATACATGGGCGGTAGAAGGTTTCCAGCATAAAAAGGTAGGGGTGATGTAATATGTAAACTGGCACATCCTTCAACATCGATCCTAAAGGCTTGTTAGAGTCCATAGTTTATTTTTATATGGTCATAAAAATACATGAATGATGGATGGATGCAGGGTGGGTGCATTAATGATTGTTCGGTGGATGGGTGGGTGGATGGGTGCATGGATGGATGCATGCATGATGGGTGGATGGATGCATGAATGATGGATGCAGGATGGATGGATGGGTGGATGCATGAATTAATGATGTATGGATGCAGGATGGGTGAATGGATGGGTGGATGCATGAATGATGTATGGATGGATGGATGGATGCATTGATGCATGCATGATGGGTGGATGCTTGATGGATGGATGGGTGGATGGATGGATGGATGCATGAATGATGTATGGATGGATGCATGCATGGATGCATGCATGATGGGTGTATGCATGATGGATGGATGGGTTGATGGATGGATTGGTGGGTGCATGAATGAATGATGTATGGATGCAGGATGGGTGGGTGGATGGATGGGTGGATGTATGCATGATGTATGGATGGATGCATGCATGATGGGTGGATGCATGATGGATGGATGGGTGGATGCATGAATGAATTATGTATGGATGCAGGGTGGGTGGGTGGATAGATGGGTGGATGCATGAATGATGTATGGATGGATGCAAGGTGGTTCGGGCTCGCTCGCTGCGGTGCAATATGCAAATTAGTTTACGCCTCGCCACTTTCAAATGTCACCAGCCGCCCCTGTTCATAACCCTCTTCCTTCACAAACCCTACCCTTGCCTCTCCTGGTACCCAGGCTACCCAAAATCTCTACCTTATTTCCCTTGCCCTCTTCCCTACCCAAACGGACCAACCCCCTCCCAAACCTAAACCTGCCATACCCTTCCGCTTCAACCCCCAAAAAACCTGCCCAGCCCCCTACTGAACCCCATGGAACCTGAAAAAGAAAAGCTCCCCATCCTGCCAATTCCCCCCCCTAAACCCAGAAGATCATCTACCCCATCCTACCCCACTACTTGGAAAGAGAAGAAAACTAAGGAAAAAAAGTCTCCCCAATCCGTTTTCCACCCTTCATGGTTATAAGACCCCCAAAATGTTGAAACCCAGCCCCCCAACAACTGAATCCTTCCCTTCTACAGAGCCAGTCAACCTTCCATTCCTTAGCCAAGCCCTTCAAATATCAACCCAGCCTACTGTAGTTTTTTATTTTGGTGCCTGACCTGCCCCCTAGATGCCTCTTTCGGGGGAGGTATCCCTTTGCCGACATTTTTGAAGGCACGTTTGGATGGGTAATAGTTTGCTGGCCCACAACATGGACTTTTGGACAGGCCATTGGCCTTTGTTTTTTACAGTTAAAAGATTAATGCTGAATAAATCCCTTACTTGTTTTGTTATTCCTGTGTCCAACCATTGCTACTGATGATAACTGTTATTCTTGTGTAATTTGGGATGTGTGACTACAGTTGTGTTTGTTTGACCATGATAGGATATGGTTCATAAAGTAGGTAAGTGTATTGGGATCTTCTGTGGAATTATGTACCTACAGTGGCTGGGTGTCAATGTCCTCATGATGTATCTGTAGGGGTGTGGGGTTAATGGCCAAACCTTGCATTGGACATACTATGCATTCATAGTTTTTGCAGCTTTCTTTGTCCAGTGTGTCAACGGATAGAATTCAATGAGATGTATGCTACATATGTATTTGATGTGTATGAAGTGAATATTCTTGTCTACACACTTGGAGGCGTTTTGTCTCTTCATACATAATAGGTACTTTAGACACAAATGTACTTAAAGCAATGTGTCAATTGCAAATATTGCAAAGCAAACACGAGGAGATCATGGATGGAGTGCTGAAACTTTTTAGACACTCACCTCCAGTCACAGATCTGGGTTTAATCCATCATCGTTCTTTAGCTCACTTCGCCATCCCAGTTCAGACCCAGCGATATGCACATCAGTCTTGACACTGTGCTTCATGGGAACAGTCTAGCCCGAACTGCCAAGCCAGGTCTTCCCTGGACCGGAAACAAACATCCTGAGACTGATTTCAGGGTAACACCCCATATCAGCCAGGCTAGCTTAAATCCAGTGGCAAAGTGAGCAAGTGACCCACATCTGGGCATATCCTGCCAACACAGGGCAAACAAAACAAACACAGGGAGATGATGGACAGAACGCTGAAACTTTTCAGACACTCACCCCCAGTCACAGATCTGGGTTTAATCCATAATTGTTCTTTACCTCACTTCACCACCCCAGTTCAGACCCAGCTATATGCTAATCAGTATTGACCCTGTGCCTCATGGGAACAGTCCAACCTGAACTGCCAAGCCAGGTCGTCCCTGGACCAGAAACAAGCATCCTAAGACCAGTTTCGGGGTAACACCCCTCATCAGACAGGCTGGCTTAAATCCAGTGGCAAAGTGTGCAAGGGACCTAAGTCTGGGCATACCCTGCCAACTTAGGGCAAACAAAGCAAACAAAAGGAGATGGTGGACAGAGAGCTGAAACTTTTCAGACATTCACCCCCAGTCACTAATCTGGGTTTAATCGATCATCGCTCTTTAGCTCACTTAACCACCTCCGTTCAGACCCAGCTATATGCTAATCATTCTTGATCCTGTGCCTCAATTAGTGCAGACTAGGCCTCAGAGTAATGGACAAAGTCGGGCCCCAAGGAGGGGTCGAGACAGGGCAGAGATGGTGTAAGAGAGCAGGGCTGCTGATTAGACACTCCACTACCTGCCCCCCTAAACCATTCCGGGTAGCTACAGACAGTTTGAGCTCCGCTTTCCAGTCAGGTGAGGAATACATCTGATTGCTTTAAGAATTGCACTTCTCTTACTTTGTGAAGTGTTGGGTTGTGTCTCTAGTAAACAATGTATTTTTTATGACTTTTTGTAGCGTAATTAACTTTTGACTTTGGGTAAAGATTAGCCTTGGGAGCGCTGCGTGATGATTAAAAAACGTGTTGCTGGACCTGTGCAATAAATAGTTATGCAGTTTGATTGTGGCATCATGTCGCCACTTTTCACAACCCCCACATGGTCACATTCATTTTTTAAGCCTTTTATCCCGGTTTCGGTCTCTCTAAGTTTCTCAAAGTTTCAGTTTCTATCTTTGCATTGTGTTGTAAATTATTTGTCAGGGCCAGTTCACTCATTCCTGTATGCCCCATTAATGTCTCCCTACGTTTTGGTGTGAGTGCCCTGTGCCTTTCTACCATGTGTCTGCATTAAGTTGTAGCAGAAGTCTACCCATTTCTTTATGCCCCTGTGTCTATCTCTATAAATCCCAGTGTCTGTAAATATGCGTGTGTTACTGTGTCTGTGTCCCTGTGTCCCTCAATCCATGTCTTTCCACCTCCTTGTCTCTCTCAGTTGGAGTGTGCACAGTAGCACTGCCAACAGGCCTTTCTCTGCCTTCAGAAGCTCCCATTCAAACTTCACCGATGTCCACCTCACAAAGTGCAGTAAATGCTTGCCAGATATTTCACCTCCTCCAACATAGGGATGCACCAAGTAGCTAGTATAGTGTCTCATTGTGCAAATAGTTAAAATTTGTGATATTTATATGTTTCCCTCATCTCCATTGCATCATTTTGCTCACGAAAAGTGTCACTCATTCTCGTTCAAATGTCACTCTTAATCACAATGAAATTATGAAAACGTCACACATCGCAATCTGAAACCTTGGTAGCTATGCCGATTTAGACCCTGACTGTGACGAGACTCTGACTGACAGTTTTGACAGACAGTCAGACAGACTGCTAGTACTCTGCGTCTCTCTCGCTCTGCTCAAACAAGCGCAGCTATCTGCATAAAATGCAGCTGCTGGTGCTGCACTCACCATCCGTGTCCGTAAGTGACCCGATTTCAATTTAATTTAGGCTATTATTTACTAAAAATCCACCTGCTGCCAGGCTGGCTGCACCATCCATGCCGCGCGCAGTATTGTCTCCTCCGCTGCGTTTGCGCGCCGCTGTACAGTTCACCCTTAGGGTGGGGTCTGAAGTGGACCTGGTGATCATGCGCATTGGGGTCAAGCAATAAAAAGTGCGCGTGACTGCGGGTCGAGTCGAGGAGGCAGGCATCTCAGAGGCCAGAGACGACTGAGAAAGAGAGGCACGGGGCACCCCATAATTTACGCACACAAAGCACTCCACAACACTGGACCAGCATATCTCAACAGACGACTCAGCTTCTACTCCCCCACCCACCAGCTCCGGTCCACCGGCCTCGCCCTTGCCGCAGTCTCCCGCATCCGAATAACGACCGTCGGTGGCAGATCCTTCTCCCACCTCGCCGCTAAGACCTGGAATACCCTCCCCACCCACCAACGGCAGACCCAAGACCTGCTGACCTTCAGAAGACTCCTCAAGATCTGGCTCTTCGAGCAGTAGCAGCACCCCTCACCCCCAGCGCCTTGGGACCCTCACGGGTAAGTAGTGGCTTTACAAGTGATTGATTGATTGATTAATCTAATTATTTCTAGCCTGCCCCCGTGTCTGCCGCCTGCAGGTGAGTCTCCTGAGTGTTCGATTGCATGCAGTCCTACCCTGATCATGGCACTGTCTCTGGACGTTGCGACCGGGCCGGAGCGGATTTGTGAGCAGGCCAGGGCAGAGCGAGCGAGGGGGTGGCTGGCCTGGCTCTAGGCTATGAGGTCAGAGAGGGTCGGCAGCGATGATGTACACTAGCATCTGGGTGACCCAGATGCTAGTGTACACATCGATCCATGGAAAATCAGTCATGAAGTCCCATGCAGGTGTCCGAAATCCTTGGGACATATCCCCGATCCACGGGATAATTCATTTGTGGCCTGAGGCCTCCCATTTATCTGGGAGCATGCATGTACTATCCCTCTGAGCACAGAGTGACAACAGCACTAAGCTCCACCACTGCATCTCAGAAGAACACTTGTAATAAAGCAGCACACAGCACATGCAGGACTTAATTGCTGCCAGGCCTGACTGATTGCTGCTAGTGATGGAGTGCAGTGCAGGGTGTAAATAATGTGCCTGCAGAAGCAGACTGATGTACATGCAGTGTGACGAATCACAGATCTACCAAGTCACACTGCATGTACATCACCAGTCTGCTTCTGTGAACTCTGGTGTTGCCTCAATGCCTTTTCCTTCTTCTGCTTCGCCCTGAAACACCAACTCCCAGCCTTCAATCAGCATGGTGTCAAATAGAGGAGCCATCTCCCCTCCCTCCCTGCTCCATTTATGTGACCCGACCTGGACCCTTTACCAGTAGGAGCACTGGGTAGTAGGCCTCTCCAGTCTCACCGTGTAATGGAAACGAATTCCAGAGACATAATAAGCAAGGCCGGACTGGGAACTGGAAGCAGCCCTGGCAAATTTTGCAAGACCAGCCCCCGCCCGGCACGTAGCAAACGAGCGCAGCTCGCGAACCCGACCACTACTAGGGAGGTTTGGGGGGGTACTCCCCCACAAGAAAATTTGGAAAAAGTCAAACCAAAATGGTGAATTTTACAGCACATTTTTCATTACATGTTCAATTGTATCAACTTTCAAAGCACAGTAAATAGTAGATGATGACCTTAAAGAGCACCAGTTTACCCACCCAGTCATATGTACACATAGACATTCTTTCAGAGAGCACCAAAAATAGACACAAGTAGTGAATCAGAGAGAAAAAAGTAAAAATGAGACCAGCCCCCACGTGGAAGGCACCCAGGCCAGTGGCTCTGGAACACTTTTCAGAGTGTTGGGGCTGCCATCAATGTTGCCTGTACATCACTGAAGTCATGGGATTGTGAAAAATGCAAGAATCACACAAAGAACAAGAGTAGCAATTCAGCCTAGCCTATTGCGGGACATATACAACTTAAAAGTATATGCCAAACCATTTAAATACACTCCACCCTGCCTTATGGAAAGGGCTTGCGCTAGTGGTCCAAAGTTGTGCTTCCCAACTAATGCCGGAACACTTTCATAGAACAGCAAACAGGATAGAGAAGACGTTTTTGCACGTCTATTAATTTTTGACATAGTGTTGTGTTCAATGCAAGCAGTGTAAAGAGCAAGTAAACTCATATGGTCCCAGATGAAGGTCATAGCGACCGAAATGTATTGGACTGACTAAAGAATACACATGTATAAATAAGATGTCTAATCAATGAACATAATCGGTAAAAGAAAGAATTTTTCGAGAAAATAAAGAAATGAACATTTGAAAACTTGTGTGGAGTGAACTTTAGAGGAACTCTGGGTAGTCCCCAGTAGGATCTAATAGCAGTGCATCAAGGGATGCTTTCACTTTTCTAGTGGGAAGCACAACTTTGGATTATTTATGAGACGCCTAAGGCAAGAGGCGCCGCTTTGATTGCACGCTCAATAACAAGAGGAGTTATTGAACATAGAAACTTTAGTTCTAAAAAAAGCAGTGCGCTTTGAGCCTCTCAACGTTGCAGTTCTTGCGCTAGTGGTGACATATGTAGTAAGAGGGAATATTTTTAGGCCTGGTAAAAGGTCCCTTTTGCCAGGTCAAAATGGCAGTTTTACAACTGCACAGGCAGACTGCAATGATTGGTCCTGGCCTTGACACATGTTTAAATATACTACTTACATGGGTGGCACAATAAGTGTTGCAGGCCCACCATCAACATTTGATTTACAGTACCTGGGTACATGTAGAACCACATTTCTAGGAACTTACAAGTAAATTAAATTTGCCAATTCGGTGTAAGCCAATTTTATCATGTTTAAAGGAAAGAGTGCAAGCCCTTTAGCACTGGTTAGTGGTGGTAAAGTGCATTGAGCCCTAAGAGCCAACAAAAATGGCCTTTTTTATGTAATAAAGCAGACCAAACCTGAATTTAATTTGGAGGAATCTGAGGCCGACAAGGACTTATCTAACCATGTCTCAGCAGTCAGTATGAACAATATGTATCTAAAAAACACTTCACAAGGGAGGCCTGTGGAAGACTAGTGCTACAGCTCACCATCCTTAAAGAGCATCTCCCTATGAAGTCCCAGTATCCTTTTGAATGTTTAACACAGGAGAGAGTTTACGGATGCATATTCTTTAAAGTTCTCTTAAGGTATTCTGAGTGTTATGTGAAGCAGATTAGCATATACGTATGTCCATTTACTTTGAGGAGTTAATAATTGGCATATCCCACTGCCATTGTATCTGCAGCAAATAGTTATAGACCCTACCACCAACAATTTAGCCCAACCATGAACATGAAGCATAGGTTGTCCTCAAGGGCACTTATGTGGCAATTCACTTGTGTGACAACTTGTAGGACACTTTTATGACAAGCATGTGCTTTACATGTGCATCGGATATGCGCAGCCTTTTGAATCTCAAAAGAACCTGGAGGGGACTACGGGAGAGTAATCCCATTTAAATGGATGAATATATGGATGGATGGATGGATGGCTGGATTGATGGATGAGCTTTGATGAGAGGAAAAAGATGTCTGCGAAGGACATTGTAAGAGATAGGCCCGATAGCTTTATCACAGTATATCTATGATAAAGCCCTCACCATCATATATTATAATCGCACGGCCTATGCACGCATTGCGTTAATGCATTTAATTTAAAAAGATGGGTTTACAATCCAGCATATCTGTTCCGTCTCCCACCCGTACAAAGCCGAATAAAAGTGTAGCAGCCATCTCCACTTCATGTTAGGGCGGACACAATGCCTCGACTCACCAAATCAAAACATTTTATTATGATGATTGTCACATTGCCAAGGTATTTAAAATGATAATTTGCCCTTAGAAGGGTAGACACTTACTCTATGTCTCTATGGTCAACTGCTATCAGCATATACATTGTTTTATCCCATTTAACTAAGAATTCAGACATGTCCCCACATATATCCCATATATGCATATCTGGGCAAAGATTGTTCAGGGTCTTCTATGCTTATTAAAATATTAACTGCATTTAGCAAAATCCTGTCTTCCTTGGATGACCCTTCACCAAAACAAATGATCTACTCAATTGTAACAACAAAAGCCTTATTAAATGCACCAAGCTGTAAATGTGTCAACAGACGGGGGGTATCTAACCTGGTGTGCAGGGGGACCTGTTGCTTGCCGTTTCCACCGCCAAGAGTCAAGCCGTCCTGACAGGAAGCGTTGAAGCGCTGCTTCTCACTCCCGGACATCACTGCCGTCAGTGCCGCCGCCCCGGGACTATGAATCCCGGCAGCCTCAGCTGCGGCACGCATTCACCAACGGGGTTGCAGCGCATAAAGACGCCCGACCCTCCGCGTCGCGGGACGCCGGGCGAAGCCCGGGACAAGGGCGGGCCGTCTGTGGCCGTCCGGGGCAGGAGTAGGCAGGGCTGGGCCATCCCCCTGTAAAGTGCTGCTTAAGGTACTGTACCCCCATTGTTCATCTTTGCTTGCTGATTGGGACTTTGTAATCATGGGAAAACGAAAATCTACAGAAGACCCTACAGAAATAGCTGGCGTGGTGCCCAAGGGAGGGAAGCAAGCCAAGAAACGCAAACGTACCGCCCAAAAAACTTGTGCCACACGCAGGAGGGAACTGTGTGATGGATAGGATCGATGAGCTGATCCAAGACTGTTCTGACTTGTTACAAACTGTCCCTATCGAAGGAGAGAGGGTCTCTGAGGGTGGGATTCTTGCGGGGGCTGTAAAAGGGAGATCCCAGAAGAGGGGTGTAGCAGCAGGGCCGGACTGGCTACCGGGCAGTTGTGTGTGCTGCCGAGCAGGGGGATGATTTCTCTGTGGTATGGGCGTATTTCGTTGATGGGGACCTGCGTGCGCTTTGAAAAAAAAAAAGCGTAACGAATTTCGTTTTGCACACACAGGTCCCCATCAACGAAAGCATCCCCCTGCTCGGCAGCACACACAACTGCCCGGTAGCCAGTCCGGCCCTGGGTAGCAGTTATCCCTGGAATGTTTCTGAACAAATCTTCAGCTGGGGCAAAGATGGGCCCAGCACTAGCATTGGGGGACGACTTTCATACTGCACAAACCCAGTCTATAGCTGCCCCACCAGAGACCCGCAATGATTCCAATGATTTGATTTGTTCCAATAGATTCTCTGTCTTAGCCCATGTTGAAAGTAGTCGCTCCAGGGTGTCTAGGCTCGTTGACACGGATGATAGCTCTTTGATATCAGTTGTTAAACATCTATGTGATATGGTGGAAAACATGCAATCTAAGATCGATTATTTGACTACCGTAATTAATAACATGAGGGTAGTCCCTGACCAAGGTTCATGCTGCCCTACGACATCTAAATCACTGGGGCAAAATCCTACGGGTTCAAAGGGCAACACTGAGAATGGTTGCACTCCGCCGATCCCCCAGGGAAACCCCTCTGACTCTAGATATTCCTTTAGCGAGGTGGTGAGGGTCGGAAAGGGAGTAACCCAAGCTAAACCCAAAATCCAATGTCGGGGTATAGTCCCCAACATTCCTGCAACTCCTTCAATCTTACCAAGCATTGCTCCAGAGAAATCAGGAAGCAAGGGTGCCCCTAGAGAAAGACAGGTAGAGCAGAAAACTGCTGGCGGGCGCCAGAGGAAAGGGCCTGCTCTAATGAGCTCTTATGTATCCACACATAACATCGACCTAAATAGGTCCTCAAAAGTGTACTTGATTAATATACCCAAACTGCCTATTGGTAGGGATCGCGAAACACCTGAAGCTCTGACCAATAAAGCGATACACTGGATCAGATATGTAAGAGGATGTAGGTCAGTTATTAGGGAGGACATTTCCTGTGCAGTAAGGCTATTTTCCCCTAGTAATGCATATGACTGTATTAAACTCAGCTTTAAAAATCCCACTATAGCAGGAGAGCTATTAAATATAGAATTTAGATCATGCTTTCCTGATCATTCTAGGATACAGATGAGATCAGCTCCGCCCTCCAACTGGCTAAGTGATAGCAGAAATTACGTTAGGGGTCCCTGTATGGAAAATTCAAATCTTGATGGTAACGATTGACTGCGCCTACAAGCTCCCTCAGAAGTACCTAGAGAGCAAGCCAACCATGATATCATTGGGCAGGATCCGAGCAGTGTTCCGGATGATGTCTCCAAAATTCCTCCCAACATGACTTATACACCATCCCTGTCCATTATCCCAACTTCCACCGTGGGTAAAGTTCACATTGAAGGTATTGTGCCCGCCTATGGCAAAGCTGGCTCGGTTCTTTCATGGAACATAGCAGGCCTAAAACCTAAATTAGAATCACCAGAGTGGGCATCCTTTATAAGCCAGTATGAAATATGCCTATTCCAGGAAACTTTTGGCTATTGGCACTTTCCCGGATACTTGAATTATAGTATCATAGCAGAGAAGGGAGGGAAAGGCCGCCCATCAGGAGGTTTGACAATATGGGTTAGACAGGATCTTGCGACAAAAATCAAAGTCATAACCACAAATCATAGTGATCTGCAGGCCCTAAAACTTGAGTTTCCCAATAAGGAGTCCATTTACATTTTTTATGTATATGCTCGCAGTGCTGGAGGGAAGAAATCTGTAGTTATGGCACTCTTGGAAGACACGATAGAGTCCCAACCTGCTCATTCCAATTTAATTGTAGGGGGAGATTTTAACGTCACTTTTGAACCCCTTTTAAACGACAATTGGTCAATATCGGACGATCAAGATAGAGAGTGGGGGGTACCCAAACTCGATCTTGAACCAATTAAAAGATGGACTGAAGTATCAATTCAAATTAATTCACTCTGTCTCAATAAACGATTAAGATCAACCAATGGGAGAACCACTGGTGATAAGACCGGGAAAAATACTTTTAAGAACGGCCCCCGAACGAGCAGAATTGACTATATTTTGGTCAGTCTGGGCCTATGGAGATTCCTCCATGATATCCTAATTACTGAAAGGATAGAGAGCAATCACAACCCCTTGTGTTTGACTCTCTCATATTGGAATTCCCCAGACCAACCCGGAGAGGAGATGGGTGTCACCACTCCCATCGATGCTGTTGTTACTAACGACATGCGTCATGTCCGATGTTCCAAGGTTTTAACAGATCAACCGACCGTTGATTCCATATCTTGCAAGCTAGCCCAAGCAATCTGCGACTTAGAGATTTCACTTGAAAAGGATATATCGCCCTCAATGATTATGAAGGCAACTAGGATCCATGAGGCTTTTTTTGGCGATTTAAAAAGTCATTTTGTTAGGCCATGTAATTCGAATGGTTTCCGTCCACCCCAACCCCAAAGATGGTACTCAGGGGAATGTAGACAGGCCCGCTTGGATCTGGGTAGAGCGATCAAAACTGGGCCCACTCTGAAAATTCGACTTGCCAGGGCCGCTTACAAAAATGCCGTCTCCAAAGCTAAACGCAACTGGGACGAGAAAAGGTGGAATGATTTAAAGGAGACAGGATCCCACAAAGACACCTGTAGGTTTTGGAATGTCTACAAGTGGGGTGTGGATGGCAACCCAGAGAAGCCGCAGAACTGGGTCCCACGGGATAAATGGGTATTATATTTTGAGCCCCAATACGCGAAGAGTGACAATCCAATTCTGTCCCCGGAGATCCCTTTTTTGCCCTTCACGGATGATCCATTTACACTAAATGACGTGGAATGTACTCTAGACCTGGTGGTCCCTGGTAGAGCACCAGGTATTGATGGCATTCCCGCGGATCTATTCTTGCAGGACAGGGATTCTTGGGGCTCTTATATACTTCTCTTGGCAAATATGATCGCTAAGGGTGCTCCTATACCAAAATCATGGTTTGGGGCTGAAATTATACCCGTCTTCAAAAAGGGGGATAAATCCCTACCCGCCAACTACCGACCGATCAGCCTGATTGACACCTCACAAAAAATCTTTGGCAGGCTGATATTGGATAAAATACTGGTATGGGAACGGGACCACAACATCTTGTCTAACCTACAGGCAGGATTTAGAACATCCGTCAGCACAGTCGACCAGGTACTGTATTTTTCCATGCTGTACTGGAAGACTGTGATACTGGGATGTGGCAGTCTATATGGCGCCTTTATAGACTTGAGAGCGGCATTTGATCTGGTTCCCCGCTCAACCTTGTGGAACGATCTCAAAGACATGGGTTTACCCGGGCCCCTTCTTTCACTTGTAAAAAAACTCCAAGATCAAAATTATGCCCAGATAAGATGGGGAAGCCCTGGCAATGTTACAACACAATTCCCTATTGAATCCGGAGTCCGGCAGGGCTGTGTTTTGGCCCCAACTTATTCTCACTTTATATTAACAATGTCGCCAGAATACTAGTTAACTCTAACGTTGATGCCCCTATCCTTGCAGGAGCTAAAGTTCCTATTTTAATGTTCGCAGACGATTGTCTCATAGTAGCAAAAACCCCGAGCGGATTACAGAAGGCGTTGATGCTCTTTGATGAATTCTGTACCACTCGGGGCCTAGAAGTTAATGTACTTAAATCTAAGTTTATGACTTTTAATGCTCCTAAAGCTTTTAGAGGTACTGTTACCATGAATGAGCACCCCTTGGAGAGGGTCCCGGCATTTAGTTACCTAGGTGTGTGTATCTAGAACGAGTTACGCTGGAAGCAGCAGATTGAGCTGGCCACTTTGAAACATCGACAGCTCACTGGTGCCTTGTGTCTGGAACACTCGAGGTCCCTTACTAAACCAATCGCCCCTGTATTAACGGCCTATAAGGGCAAAGTGGTCAGCTCGGCTCTATACGGAGTGGAAATGTGGGGGCACGAGAACCTCAGGGGGATGACGGTGTCTGAAAATTCTTTTTTAAGGCATTTAATTAAATTACCCCAGAGTACCCCCTTGACTCCCCTTTTTCATGACCTAGGTCTGTCTCCAATAGCTATCATTGCATCCTTTCGCCCAGTTTTATACTGGAGGCGGATCTGGACCAAGCCGGAACTGGCTACCTACACTCGGGGACTGCTGGATATAATTACTATTGGCAATTCCCATAAAATCAAGTGGCTGGTGCATATCCGGGGTGTTCTATGCGAGCTAGGTCTAAGAAAACTATGGGAGGATCCAGTGAACGCAAGTTTTCCCTCCAAGAAGGTACTCAAGGACCTTTACTGGAAGTCTTTGGCTAACAAACTTTTTAGGAAAACAGATCCTTGTTCCTTGACCGGTATGTTTCTGGACATTAAACAGGGCCCAAATTTGGAAGCTTTCTGGGACACTATTACAAAACCCCTGGACCGCAAACTTTACTTCCAAATGCATGTCGGGAGTTTGCCTGTAAGGTTTTTTACCAGCAGATGGTCATCTGGAGACTCGCCTTCTTGTCCAGGATGCCCGGTGCTTTCTGAAACTATTGGACATCTATTGTTTGAATGTCCAGCATACGTGGCCCCTCGCCGGTCCTGGCTGCGCCCAATGTGCAGGCTATTGGGCACCAACAGTGGACTGGTTGCACTCAGAATAATCCGAACCTGCACTGACATGACTGTGTATGTAGCCACAGTGAAATTTCTGGGGTGGGCATGGTCCATTAGAATTAAATTATTAGCAAATCAACTCTGATTACTGACGCAAAATTGTTATATTCAATTCTGTGTAACATGCACTGTTTATTGTATTTATCTTGTTTTTATCAGTTCCATTTTTATCTGATTTTTAAGTATATTTATTATTTTAGAAAACACACTTATATGTACTGTATGCTGTTATGACAATCGTCGAATAAATCTTGCTTGAACCTTGAACCTTGTGTCAACAGACGTCATTTGCCAAGTATCACAAACATAAAGCAATCCTTTCTTTTCGATTAAGCAATAATGAAGTGCCCACAAGGCCTTTACAGTAAGAGACTTTCCCAAGCAGTTGTCTCTCTCTCTCTCTCTCTCTCTCTCTCAGCGAGATATTTAAATTCCCAAAGATAATTCTACAAAGAGAAATGAAAGAGGCAATTTGCAAGCAAAACAAACTGAAAATGACACGAGCGATCTCTCTGGGTGAATTCCTGCGCCATCCATCTTAACAGAAGCTATTAAAACTTCACCTTATCTCTTAATTCAGCACAACTTCGGGAGTCTTTTTTCATACCTCGATTGGTGAATTTATGACTACCTCCTTCTATTTGAACGCTGTTAAAAACAGATGATTTCGACCCGCCTGTCCCTGCTTTAAGTCAACTTGATGCAGGGTCTGTGATTGTGACCACACCAGTTCTACTTTGAATCTGAAATAAAACTAAATGTGAACGTCTTCCCTAATCCCTATGCTCCTTCATGCCCCTGCGGGTAACGCTTCCCGTGCACTGGGAACTAATGACGAAGTGTGGTCTTGTGTGGAAACCAACACAGGCGAGGGAATCAATCAATCAATCAATCACTTGTAAAGCGCACTACTTACCCGTGAGGGTCTCAAGGCGCTGGGGGTTGGGGGGGTGCTGCTACTGCTCGAAGATCCAGGTCTTGAGGAGTCTTCTGAAGGTCAGCAGGTCTTGGGTCTGCTGTAGGTGGGTGGCAAGGGTATTCCAGGTCTTAGCGGCGAGGTGGGAGAAGGATCTGCCACCGGCGGTCGTTCTTCGGATGCGAGTGACTGCGGCGAGGGCGAGGCCGGTGGAGTGGGGCTGGCGGGTGGGGGTGTAGAAGCTGAGTCATCTGTTGAGGTATGCTGGTCCGGTGTTGTGGAGTGCTTTGTGTGCGTAAATTATGGGTAGGGCTCCCGGTTTTATGGTGTTTATTTTTTCTACATTTCCGTCTGTATTTATCCATATTTATTTTTTGCTACTTTTTTCTGTATTTATCCATTTCTATTTTGTGTTTTCTGTATGAATGAAGCTGCCATGGGTATTTTTCCACATTTATTTGACTGATAAATGTATGCTCACCTTTGAATGTCCAAAAGGTTTCAGCAGTATACAGTGCAATAGCATTATCTGAAAACACTTGCATTGTAGAATAGCATCAATAACTGTAGATCTGCACTTAATTAAGCTTAACTAGGAAATCTGTAGTCTTTTTTCATCTCCCCTAACTCTCAACTGTACACCTACTGACCTGGCACTCATGATTGACAGTAGAAAAAAACATCCAAGGAAGACATATTTTCCATATTTTTCTGTATTTGAAAATAAATACAGACAGGAAAAAAATAGTTTTCTGTCTGTATTTATCTGTAAAAATCAGTAAAAACGGAAAACTGGGAGCCCTAATTATGGGGTGCCCCGTGCCTCTCTTTCTCAGTCGTCTCTGGCCTCTGAGATGCCTGCCTCCTCAACTCGAACCACAGTCACGCGCACTTTTTATTGCATGACCCCCAATGTGCATGATCACCAGGTCCACTCCAGACCCCACCCTAAGGGTGAACTGTAAGGCGACGCGCAAATGCAGGGCGGAGACAATACTGCGCGCTGCGTGCGGCATGGATGGTGCAGCCAGCCTGGCAGCCAGGTGGATTTTTATTAAATATTAGCCTAAATTAAATTAAAATCGGGTTACTCACGGACACGGATGGTGCGTGCTGCCCCAGCAGCTGCATTTTATGCAGATAGTGCTTGTTTGAGCGGAGTGAGAGATACGCGGAGTACTAGTAGTCTGTCTGACTGTCTGTCAACACTGTCAGTCAGAGTCTGGTCACAGTCAGGGTCCAAATCAGCATAGCTACCAAGATTTCAGATTGCCATGTGTGACGTTTTCATAATTTTTATGTGATTAAGAGTGACATTTGTATGAGAAAGAGTGACACTTTTCATGAGCAAAATGATGCAATGGAGATGAGGGGGACATATAAATATCACAAATTACAACTGTTTGCAAAATGAGACACTATACTAGCTACTTGGTGCATCCCTATGTTGGAGGAGGTGAAATATCTGGCAAGCATTTACTGCACTTTGTGAGGTGGACACCGGTGAAGTTTGAATGGGAGCTTCTGAAGGCAGTGAAAGGCCTGTTGGCAGTGCTACTGTGCACACTCCAACTGAGAGAAACAAGGAGGTGGAAAGACATGGATTGAGTGACACAGGGACACAGACACAGTAACACATGCATATTTACAGACACTGGGATTTATAGAGATAGACACAGGGGCATAAAGAAATGGGTAGACTTCTGCAACAATTTAATGCAGACACAGGGTAGAAAGGCACAGGGCACTCACGCCAATATGTAGGGAGACATTAATGGGGCATACAGGAATGAGTGAATTGGCACTGACAATTAATTACAAACACAATGCAAAGATAGAAATTGAAACTTTGGGAAACTTAGAGAGACCGAAAACGGGATAAAAGGCTTAAAAAAATAATGTGACCATGTGGGGGTTGTGAAAAGTGGCGACATGATGCCAAAATCAAACTGCATGACTATTTATTGCACAGGCCCAGTAACACGTTTTTTAATCATCACGCAGCGCTCCCAAGGCTAATGTTTACCCAAAGTCACAAGTTTATTACGCTAAAAAAGCCACACAAAAATACATTGTTTACTAGAGACACAACCAAAGACTTCACAAAGTTAGAGAAGCGGAAATCTTAAAGCAATCAGATTTATTGCTCACCTGACTGGAAAGTGGGGCTCAAACTGTCTGTAGCTACCGGGAATGGTTTAGGGGGGCCGGCAGTGGAGCGTCTAATCAGGAGCCCTGCTCTCTTACACCACCTCTGCCCTGTCTCAACCCCTCCTCGGGGCCCGACTTTGTCCATTACTCTGAGGCCTGGTCTGCACTACCTTTCACAGTGCAGCGCTGCATCCATTCCCTCCGTGCGCCTCCTTGGGTGGCATTTGGGTGGATTCTCTGGCGCATTGGGGTTTCTAATTTTAGACTCTTGGTGAAAGTTAACGCCTTGCAATGGCTGGGCTCAGCACCGGCTCCCACCATCGAGCGAGGAGGGCGATGACTGCCTGTTGATGGACTGCTTCTCTGAGTCTGGGATGATTATGAAATAGGCCTCCTGTCCCAGGCATTGTGATTTCGGAGCCAGACAGCTGTCCAGGCTGAAGAGGCAGGAAGGGGAGGCTAACAGCGCAATGGGGTTGAATGAAGAACTGCTTATGGGACAGCTTTATTTCCGGTTTCCAAGACAGGAGCCCATAATATATGTTATGTTATGTTATTATTATTTGTACCGCGCACAGCTGCCCCAGCGAAGGGGCGTCCTGGCGCTTTGACAAGGTAAACACAACACCACATAAGAAACTCCGGGGAGAAAAAAGACAGCAGAGGAATTTAAGCAAACAGAAGAGTTTTGACGGCCCGTCTAAACTGGAGAAGGTTATCCATCGCCCGGATGTGCGGAGGAAGAGAATTCCACCACTTCGCCGCTAACACACGAAAAGAGCGGCCACCAGCTCTAACCAGTTTAAAACGCGGGACCGTCACCAGATTCTGCCCCAAAGATCTAAGGGTACGCGAAGGGTCATACGGCGTTAGCAAATTCTCCAAAATTTTGGGAGACATACCTCTGAGGATTTTGAACGCAAGGCAAAGAACCTTGAACTGAATTCTCTGGGGTATGGGAAGCCAGTGGAGCGAGTGAAGAGTTTTGGAAACTGAGCACCTCCTTGGCAGGCCAATCACTACTCTGGCTGCAGCATTTTGGACTCGCTGCAGCCGGGTAAGTTCTGCCTGATTAATCCCGGCTAACAAAGAGCTAGCATAGTCCAGTCGGGATAGCACTGATGCTTGAACCACCAGCTGCCTGGTGGGCACATCAAAAAACCTAAGAATAGGTCTGAGCCCTCTAATGATGCCATAGCAAGAAGCTGCCACCTTCTTGGTATGACAGATGAAACCAAGGGTCGGGTCCAACCAGACTCCCAAGTTTTTTATCTCCGATGCTGGCAGAGGAGTCACACCTAACTCAGAGGGCCACCACTTGTCACCCCACAACGCCACCTGCTTGCCAACCACCATCACCTCTGTCTTTTTGGTGTTTAACTGGAGACAGTTGGAGTTCATCCAGTTAGCCACTGCTCGCAGACCATCACAGAACCTGGGAGCCTCCATATCTGAGTCCCCACTCAGCGTGACCGCCAGCTGCGTGTCATCAGCATATGAGACCATCGTCAGGCCCCATTGCTTGACGACCGCAGCCAGCGGTCTCACGTAAAGATTGAAAAGAGTGGGACTCAGCGAGGAACCCTGAGGAACCCCCAGGGTCAACGGATAGAGTTTGGACTTACCGGGCGGGATCGCAACCTGAAAAGATCTTTCAGTCAGGAAGGATCGAAACCAACATAAGGCCGGGCCCTTGACACCCACTTCCTCAAGTCGCTGAAGCAAGATCCCGCGCGAGACCGTGTCGAACGCGGCACTAAGATCTAATAACAAAAGTGCCGCCGTCCGACCGGCATCAAGCACGGATCGCAGGTGTTCGACCATAGAAAGTAGGGCCGTCTCCGTGCTATGGCCCGCCCGGAACCCGTTCTGGGTAGGGTCAAGAATGTTAGCCCTAGTGAGATGGTCTGCAAGGATGCCGTTCACATGGGCCTCAGCGACTTTGGTGGCCCAAGGAAGCAAGAGATGGGGCGGTAGTTCTCAGGTTTAAGGGGGTCAAGGGTGGCCTTTTTCAGAATAGGTGTGACTATTGCCTGCTTCCACCTGATGGGAACAATCCCAGATGAAAGTGACAAATTAATCAATGAGAGCACCGGGGTTCGACATAAGGGCGACATACTCTTAAGCTGGGCCGGTTTCAACGGGTCTGCCGGAGACCCTGACTTAATTTTAAGGCTAAGTGAGTGAAAAGCCTCCATGGAAAGGGCAAGGAGTAAGACAATCGCTGTCTCCCACCATACAACTGACCCGGTCAGGGAGAGAAAAACCCATCGAGAAGGTTCTATAGATGGCATGAACTTTCTCGAGGAAAAAAGAGGCCAACGTCTCACAATGGGAATCTGAGCAAATTTCCGGCATCGTTGTCCTCTTGGCCATCAGATCCTTTAATACCTTAAATATAAGTTCCGCTGGATTAGCGCTCTGCTGAAACTCTTGAGCATAAAAGGCAGCTCGTGATTTACAGACCGCCCTATGATAAACTTTCGTTTTAGCCAAATAACATGCTTTTAGTGCCGGATCATACGATTTTCTCCATAGTCTCTCGGCCTGTCTACAGGCTCTTTTGAGAGACGCCAAGGCACCATCATACCATGGGCTCGGCTCTTTCGGTCGACACTTGGACCATGATACAGGGATCAACAAGTCCAGGGCGTGTGAGATCCACTCACAAAAAGAGTCATAACCACGGTCTACATCAATAAAAGGGCTTAATGGTGTCTCCTCTAGGAGATGGTAAAAGTCATCCAATTTTAATTTATTCCAGTGTCGTTTAGGAACTGATCTTTTTTGAGATGCAAGAGGAGGCTCCGACATAGAACATGACACTCCCACCAGCATATGATCTGTCCAGATCAGCTGAGTAGGAGGGGCAACCCTGACTCCCTCTAGATTAGTAAAGAACGGGTCAAGGATATGCCCGTCTCGATGCGTGGGGGAAGGCACCAGTTGGCGTAGTTGTAAAGCCTCTAAATCTGTCAGAAAACTCCCGATGGAGGACGAGGAGGGGCAATCAAGATGAAGATTGAGATCTCCAACAACATTAAAATTACCACATCCTAGTGCCTCCGTGCTAATTAGCTCTGGAAGAGCAGCCCTAAAGGCAGCATCGCAGCCCGGCGGACGATAAATTAGCAACCCGGAGAAAGTAAAGTGGTGACTGAACGAGATTTTAAAAAGAGCACTTTCACATCCTGGAAGATTAGCAATCTTCCACTCGCTCGGGTAACACAGCTTAACAGCCAAGGCAATGCCTCCCCCCCTGGTGCCACGATTGAGGGTATGAATGGCGTACTCTGGGGGAAAGGCCAAATTAAGTATGGATGTGTCCGAATCCTGCAACCAGGTTTCGGTCATGAACAGCACATCAGGGGAGTCATCTTTAAGAAGATCGTATACCTCCCGATGATGTTTTACCAATGATCTGACATTGAGACTCCAAATGTTCAGATCAGGCAATCTAGCCTTTCGATTACCTAAAGATGGTAACTCCAGCGAGCAAATCGAGGAGGGAGCATCCAATGTCCAATCGCCACAGCTACAGTGGTATGGGCCACATAGCGGGTGTACTGGCAAAGAATTACAGGTAAAAATCTGATCCCGAATGGACAGTAAATCGGTCCTAGAATACCTAAGGGTAGGGCAAGGCATGGTGGGCAACCGAGAGACCAGAGTCCTGCCGTGACCCGCGCTTCCTTAGCGCTGACGGGCGCAGACGGGCAGGACTCTGGCACGACTCAGGCGCAGGGAAGGCGCGGCCGCTGCGCGATATCGCTGCGCGTAGAGGGGAGCTTTAAGTAGGCGTCCCTCCAATCAACCGGACCGCTATCCCGCTCGCAGGTGACACCCCCGACCCAGTCCACACCACTCAAAGATGGCGCCCAAAAGACTTCCCCACCCCAGGAACCGGGGCCGCAGAAAGAGCGGTGAGTGCCGATTATAGTGCAAGTAAGGGGAGAGAAAATTCCCTAGTTAAAATCAGGGGATAAACAAATTATATAAAAACAAATATAGAACAGGTTGTTTTAAAATAGCAGTGTAATAGATGGAGCGCGAAGCGCTATGCGGGAAATGAAGCGCGAAGCGCTATGCGGCGTTCAAATACCTTGACAGGACTGATCCCAGGGCTGGTCGCCTTAAGTAGGCGTCCCTCCAATCAACCGAGGCGCTATCCCGCTCGCAGGTGATGCCCCCCACCCAGTCCACACCACTCAAAGATGGCGCCCAAAAGACTTCCCCATCCCAGGAACCGGACCCGCAGAAAGAGCGGTGAGTGCCGATTACAGTGCAAGTAAGGGGAGAGAAAATTCCCGAGTTAAAATCAGGGGATAAACAAATTATAAAAAAACAAATATAGAACAGGTTGTTTTAAAATAGCAGCGTAATAGATGGAGTGCGAAGCGCTATGCGGGAAATGAAGCGCGAAGCGCTATGCGGCGTTCAAATACCTTGACAGGACTGATCCCAGGGCTGGTCGCCTTAAGTAGGCGTCCCTCCAATCAACCGGAGCGCTATCCCGCTCGCAGGTGACGCCCCCCACCCAGTCCACACCACTCAAAGATGGCGCCCAAAAGACTTCCCCATCCCAGGAACCGGACCCGCAGAAAGAGCGGTGAGTGCCGATTACAGTGCAAGTAAGGGGAGAGAAAATTCCCTAGTTAAAATCAGGGGATAAACAAATTATAAAAAAACAAATATAGAACAGGTTGTTTTAAAATAGCAGCGTAATAGATGGAGCGCGAAGCGCTATGCGGCAAATGAAGCGCGAAGCGCTATGCGGCGTTCAAATACCTCATCAATACCAACATCATGGGGCGCCAGCAGGAGCAGCTGCCTGCTTGTTTGAAACTTTAAATTGTGCACTGCTCCCAGGCTGCTGGTCACGTGACTATCCCTCGTCGGGCAGAAGTAATTGCGCAAAATCAGACTGACTCCTGACGTCAGTGCTGAATGCCGTGGTGTAACATTACATTGTAAACAAACCACACCCCAGGGCTGAGGCTGACCCCCAGCCCCAGGCAGCAGATTGCACACTTCCACTAGAAAGTTTGTTTTTGCAGAAATCTGTCAATTTGACGGAAAGCCACTCTGATCCTGGTGGGTCATAGTTTGTGCTAGAGGGATGATTTGTGATGCTCATATTTTAGTGAACAGTTCATATTCAGAATTCAAGAGACTAATAGGTCCACAGGAGTTTATTTATTTATTTACTAAGTTTTGCATAGCGCTAGCCTGACCGGATGGTATCAGAGCTCTTCACAACAGTTACAGAGCAGAACAAACGAGAGCAGAACATATTACAATAAAGCGGGCAAAAGAGAGCAGCACATATTGCAATACAGTGAGACAATCAGGATGAGAGTCATAGTAAAGAAGATGTTGAAGAGTTCTGTTACAAGGACTTGTTAACCGACAACCGAGAGAGGTTCAGTGTCATTTTCAGCACTCTGACTGACTCTAATCGCTAGGGATCGATCGAGGAAAAGGATTTTGAGCTGACTTTTGAATTTAGCAAAGGAGAGACTAGTTCTGATGTGGGGGGATAGAGTTCCATATTTTGGGCGCATTTCCGGCGAAGGATCTGGTTGCGTTTTTTGTTTTTTGTGGTTTTAGCAGGATAAGAAGTAAGGTATTAGAGCTTCTGAGGTTCCTGTTCTGACCTGCTTTTTTGAGTTTGGACGCCAGATATTCGGGTTTGCCTGTGTGGAGGGCCGTTGTGGGTGAGGCAGGCCATTCTGAAGTTCGCCCGCATTTCTATTGGTAGCCACTTGAGTTTTTTGAGCGCAGGAGAGATGTGGTCAAATTTCTTTATTCCAGTGACCATTCTGGCAGCCGCATTAAGAGTTGTTTTCAGCGGAGCAAGGTGTGTTTTTTCTATTCCCGAGAGGACTGCGTTTCCATAGTCCAGTCTTGACAGCACCAATGCTTGAGTGGCTTATTTGAGATCTTTGGGTTGAATGAAAGGTTTTATTTTGTTTAGTACCTACAGGTTAAGGAAGGCACTCTTACCCAAAATCGTAATGTGTTTGGTCATGTCCAGTTTTGAGTCTAGCGTGATGCCTAATGATTGAACAGAATCGGTCAGGGTGAGGTTCCCGTTGAGCGCATCAATCTCTTTTAGCCACTCGACCACTTGTGGGCTTCTCTTCTTTGTTTGAGATGAGTAGTAGTTCGGTTTTGTCCGGGTTCAGTTTTAAGTGGTTGCTCTACAGCCAACTTTGCACTTCTATTAGTGTTTCATTGAGTCTTTGGATGTCTTTTGCAGAGGACATTTCCAAGTAAATTTGGGTGCCATCAGCATATAGGTGAAAGGGGATGTTAGCTTTTCTGAGTAAGGTGGCGAGGGGTTCCATGTAAATGTTAAAGAGTAGAGGGGAGAGCACATATGCTTGGGGGACTCCCCTCCAGACTGGCTGAAGGTCGGATTCAAAGGTTCTGATTTTGATTCTCTGGGAGCGGTTAAGGAGGAATGAAGGGAGAACCATTTGAGGACCACCTCGTCTAGACCAGCCCTTTCTTCGAGAACTTTGTGGAGAAGTTTGTGGTCAACTGTGTCAAATGCTGCAGATAGGTCTAGGAGAATGAGGAGGCAGCAATGGTCTGAGTCCAGTGATTTGTGTATATCATCAATTATGTTGAGGATTGCGGTTTCTGTGCTGCATCATTTCCTGAATCCCGACTGATGGGAGTCAAGGAGGTTGGTATTGTCCAGGTGTTAAGTTAGTTGTTGTATTACACATCTTTTTTAGGATTTTGGAAAGAAGAGGAAGGTTGGAGACGGGTCTGAAGTTGTTTAGGTCATTTATGTCCAGGCCTGGTTTTTTCAGCAGCGGGTGACTTCTCCCACTTTCAGACAATCTGGAACGATTCCGGTTTTTAGGGAGCTGTTTATAATCCTACACCAGAGTGGATCTAGGGAGAGTTTAATTTTTTGGGTGAGTTGAGCAGGGAGAGGGTGTAGGGTGTGAGATGAAGGTTTAGAGGTGGAGATAAGTTTGACCATCCCTTCTTCTGGAATGGGCTGGAAGAGTGACCGGGATTTAGTGTTGGGAGTGGGAGTGGGAGCACAACTAAGCACCCCAACTGGGCCGCCTCAGTGGGAATACCGTAGTTCCTGCACACTTTTGGATTGGGCATACTTTTAAGTGCTTTTACCACATTTGATAGCTTAGTTATACCACGGAATTCATCTTTTTGTTCTCTCATCACCTGCGGTAGAGGGAGAGAGGGGAAATATTGCTTTAGCCTAGATACCAGGACCACCACAATTTTCTCATTCAGATTCCGATAGTGCTATTTTCTCTCCAAACAGCTGTCCATCCATTCATCCATCCATTCTTATCTTCATCCATTTATCCACCCATGACTGCATTCCTCTTTCCTCTTGAACTCCTTTGTTCCAGTTCTCCCCCCACCCCACAGCTCTTTCCTACTATTCTCTTGCAGAGGTATTTATAGGCTTCTATTTGGAGGTCAGTGTCTCAGGTCAAAAGTCAAAGGAGCTACAAAAAAACAATTTTAATATTTTATGCTACACAGAACTCCCAAGTGACCCTCTTTCCCTACACACGCTCTTAAAGTGGGGTTTATTGTATGAAGTGGGATTGATTTGAGCCCCTCATCTAGAGCTCAAAATAATAGTGGTAATCGAATAGGAAAGTCTTCTGTTTCTTTCTAAACATGAGATGATCTAGTAGTTGTTTAAGGGTTGAGGTCAAGGTGTTCCAGGCGTTTTGACCACATATAGCACATATTTATTTTTCACTGAAGGCACTTTAGTTGAAAGATGCTTGGATGATCCTCTTATCAATACAACTCTAATATTGTGGGATGGCTTGAATTTGTGG
This sequence comes from Lissotriton helveticus, assembly GCF_964261635.1. NCBI lineage: Eukaryota > Metazoa > Chordata > Amphibia > Caudata > Salamandridae > Lissotriton > Lissotriton helveticus. Next base: position 747,412,865 of record NC_136069.1, on the reverse strand, counting down.
ATTCATTTTGACAGGCATCTCTGACCTCAAGACCAATGTGCTTTGTGGAAATTGCAAAACATCTTGATGTTTACCCTCTGATTTATAGGCAGCTGATTTAAGGTTTGAAGAGCATGGGTGAGCTGTGCCATTTTTTCACACCTAGCACTTACCATGCTGATTGGTTTTGAACCAGCTGATGTTAATGTAAACGCTTCAACTGGAGACCTATGTATGTGCTATTACAATAACTGAAGAAAACAAGAAGTGACGCTTGCTTTATTTTAATTACTGTCAGCCACAGGTAATTACCCTGGGCCAATTCAGTCCATTGTTACAGCCATATGAAAATCAGCATGATCCTGCTATAATAGGAACAATCCACCCCAAACTGCCAGGACAGGTCCCCTCTGCATAAGAACACAAGAAACCCAAGATCAGTCTTAGAACTAGTTGGGCCTCGAGTATACTGTGCATTGAGGGTGTTCAACTGAGGAAAACAAAAGAATAGGTTGGACGTTTCCTATTGGAACAGGACGAATAAGTATTTGCATAAGGATGGTCTCTATCAAAAGTTGCATTGTGAACAAAAAGATGGGCTGGAATGTGACCCAGACCAATTCCAAGTGGTTATGAATATTTCAAGCATTGTATCCATCACTTTGTTGTTAGTTGCAATAGACACCCTAGCTGTGGCAGGTGTGCACAGATGCGGGTTCTGTGATCACTAAGCCATAAGACTCAAACAATACGTCACTGATAAAGCTTAACCAGGATGAAAATTGTTTAGAATTTAGATTTTAAAACATTGACATAAGAGAAGTGGAGAAAGCAGACAATAGAAGTGAAGTAAAACATTTATGAAATAACTTCCAGACACATTATTAATCTTATTGGTCATACCATCTTTTGGAAAAATCACACACTGTGTCAGTCATAGCCCAAACTCAGCCCTCGTTGTCAGCTCTGTTCCATTTTCAATGAAATCAGCAGTGTTCACCCTACTGCTGAAAAGGTACTGAGAGGAAGGGGTCCCAGCGTAAATGTGATTATAATATAAACAATTCAAGAGAAATTAATTACACAAACAATGAATGAATCCACATTGTTTTATTCACAATGGGATTAAGTATACCAAATATACAGACAACTGTTCAGTAGATTGAAATGGTTGTACAGTGCCCCGGGGGGGGGGGGGGAGAAAAGGGGTGAGTTTGTGATAGGATATTGTGATGGGAAGGAATTAGTGACAGTAAAATCAGCAAGTTAACAAGACTGTATTGGCGAGTTATATACAGAGCAAAGGACCATTTGGTTCAAAAATAAAGTCAACAAATATCATACTTCACAGGATACAATTAATGAAAAAATAGTGGCGTGAAGTTGACGATTAAACAGGTTATTGTCTACGTTTCGACCCTCATTAGTTCGCAGGGATTAGTCGTGCCCTCCTTGACCGTATACCCTATAAATCAGCTATGTGTGCTTTGATTGGTCTAACCTACTGAATATGAGGCATATCCCATCACCATGAAAAATAAATCTTTACTTTATATACATTAAATAGGTTGCCTGGCCCCCATTTTGGTCCTGATGAAGACCCCGCAGCAAGGGCACGACTAATCCCTGCGAACTTCTGAGGGTCGAAACGTCGACAATAACCTGTTTGATCGTCAACTTCACGCCACTATTTTTTCATTAATTGTATCCTGTGAAGTATGATATTTGTTGACTTTATTTTTGAACCAAAAGGTCCTTTGCTCTGTATATAACTCGCCAATACAGTCTTGTTAACTTGCTGATTTTACTGTCACTAATTCCTTCCCATCACAATATCCTATCCCAAACTCACCCCTTTTCTCCCCCCCCCCCCCCCCGGGGCACTGTACAACCATTTCAATCTACTGAACAGTTGTCTGTATATTTGGTATACTTAATCCCATTGTGAACAAAACAATGTGGATTCATTCATTGTTTGTGTAATTAATTTCTCTTGAATTGTTTATATTATAATCACATTTACGCTGGGACCCCTTCCTCTCAGTACCTACACAACCCAGGTCCCAGTGACTATGATTGGGTAAAACCCCCCTATTTATACACTACTTCGAGCAGACGCTGTTCTGCGAGGTTTCGTTTTCCTGTTCAATTCAATTATTTCAAGCACACAATGGTAGAAAGAGAACTTCTCTCATACTCTGAGGACTACATTGATAAACTTTTGAAAAATCCTGATAACTTCTTTTTTTCCACCAATATTCCAACTATCGACTTCACTTTGAAAGATAAAATATCACGTCTAGAGCGACTGGAGAAGAAACTGGTCCGAACCAGGTGGCATGGCCATCTTCTAACAAGATATCTCAAAGAGAATATCATCCCTGTGGGATTACAAATTAAGACAGAACCGGACATCTTTATAGAAGTACCCAAATTTAAAGAAGGATTCAGTCACATTTCCAACAACTGCTCCCGTCATTGGATAGTTCTCGGCGTAGAAACTGCCGCTGAACAAGTCCAGCTCATCACCGCAGAAATCGAGGCACTGAAAGCAGAGATAGCGGCCGATGCTAATTTTGCCAGCGCTAAAGAGACATTGAGCAACTTGGAGGCATCGCTCAAGGACTTTGACCTAACCACCCAGAATCGCAAATTGGAGAAACTAGCCCGTGACATACGTTTGTATGACAAGAAAAAGACTTACCCATACCTACGGGAGGATTATTTCCGCCAAGATAATCAGGGTCGATTTACAAACAGAGGACGTGGGTCCTACAGAGGCAGACGCAATTACCAAACTTTCTCGGATTCATCTTACAGCTCTGAGGGCGAACCAGACCAAGTGGGCCAGAGTAATCTTTACAACTATCCAGACTACGGCTACCAACAACACCAATACAACCCTTTTTTAGGACAGAGTCAAAGATCATGGCGCCCTCCCCGAGGCAGAGGCAACAACTGGCCCAGAGGCCAGCAACGCGGCCCCCAGCAGAACCGGAACAATTGGGACGGAGGTCGTGGACAACCCCAGAAACAAGTACACTTCCAACCGGAACAACATGGCGAGAGGGTTACCCGCAACAAAACTTACCGATGGTAGTTTCCACTCAGGCACTCAGTCCTATTGTGAATATATCCCAACAACAACTGAGCAATGATGAACTCAAAGTATTGAGCAAAGGGTTATCTTATGTTCCTACGCACAAACCTGATAATTTCATTGTTCGCACTTAACTCTTCAAATTCTTTCGTAAAATCCGGCTCAAATACTTCTTCCGCAATTCCGGACCTCAACCCAATCCATCATTAACAGGTTTGAGAATACCTTCGACCTTTGTCCCCTATGCAAGTACAATGTCACACAAAATCTTAGCCAACGAAGCGGTGGTGTGAAGAGACGTGCAAGAACTTATACGTGATAAATCTTACATCAGGTACAATACTAGCAAAATGGAAAAGGCAGCACTACAATCACTAGCCCGGAACACCCGAGTTGTGATTAAGCCTGCGGACAAAGGCGGGTAATTGTTATCCAAGACGTATCCGCCTATGAATCTGAAATTCTCCGCCAACTGAACGACATACCAGTTACCAACTACTGCGGTCTGATCTCTCTAAAGCCATTGCCCTTGAAATCTTGGAGTTAACACAAGCTGGTCTTGACCAAGGTTTCCTATTGGAGAATGAGTTTAATTTCCTAAATCAGTTACATCCTCGACTGGCCACGATTTAAACCATACCCAAAATCCACAAAAGTATGGTGGACCCACCAGGTCGCCCTATTGTGTCTGGGTGTGGGTCCATTCTCGAGCCTCTTGGAAAATACATAGATTTTTTCCTCAAGCCTTTGGCTGAGTCCACTCCATCTTACCTACGTGATACCATGCACACTATTAACATCATTGAAAATTCATCCTTTGACCCTCAACATCAAAGACTAGCTACATGTGACGTGGTATCACTGTATACCTGCATCCCTCAACAAGAAGCTCTCACGGTAATAACACGATGTCTGCAACGACGACCTGCCCCGGTACAAGTTCCATCTGAATTCATTGTGGCCCTGTTAAGAATAGCTATGACCAAGAACTTTTTTCTGTTCAAAAATAAATTTTATCTCCAAACATCCGGAGTAGCAATGGGGGCTCCATTTGCTCCTGATGTGGCGATACTCTACATGGCAGCTTTCGAGGAAGACACTGTCCTCAATCAAGTTAATCCATTCAGAGACCAATTGGGTCTCTGGATGCGATACATTGATGATATTCTTCTGATCTGGAATGGCGATTTGGAGGAATTATCCTCTTTTTTCACATGGCTCAATCAACAATCTGCATATTTGAAATTTATGATCCAATCAGACAATCAGACCATAAACTTTGTGGACATTACCATCTATGAGCAATCTGGAATATTACTCACCACACTGTACCGAAAACCGGCTGAAAGAAACTCTTTGTTACAATACAACAGCCACCATCCACGAGCCCTTCGCGACAATCTGCCCTTCGGGCAATCCCTACTAAGCATGGGCGGATTTTGCGGATCCACGATTCACGAATTTGCGGATTCACGGATCGTGGATCCGCAAAATCCGCGGATTATGCGGATCGGCGGATTTGGGGGCAGGGCTTCCTCGAGTGTGTGGGCGGGGCCAAACGGACGGGCTTCCATGCGAGCGCACATGCCTCTTGTGTGTATAAAAGGTCAGAGACCGATCGGAGCAGCAGATTAAGAGACAGAAGCTCCTGGTCACAGGAACAGCACGGGGATTGCGCTCGTGAAAGTCAAAGATGCAAATGCCTCTGGCCAGCATCACAGAGGATTTTCGATGGTATATTTGGGAAGAAGGCACACCTGCCCAGCACCCACAATGCTCACGATTGTTTTTGGGCTGATGAATGAGTCACTGAATTTAAGCTTCAACTAGGGCACATGCTTTATTGATATCTGCAAGTGTTCCTCAAGTGTGTGGGCGGGGCCAAACGGACGGGGCTTCCATGCGAGCGCACATGCCTCTTGTGTGTATAAAAGGTCAGAGACCGATCGGAGCAGCAGATTAAGAGACAGAAGCTCCTGGTCACAGGAACAGCACGGGGATTGCGCTCGTGAAAGTCAAAGATGCAAATGCCTCTGGCCAGCATCACAGAGGATTTTCGATGGTATATTTGGGAAGAAGGCACACCTGCCCAGCACCCACAATGCTCACGATTGTTTTTGGGCTGATGAATGAGTCACTGAATTTAAGCTTCAACTAGGGCACATGCTTTATTGATATCTGCAAGTGTTCCTCAAGTGTGTGGGCGGGGCCAAACGGACGGGGCTTCCATGCGAGCGCACATGCCTCTTGTGTGTATAAAAGGTCAGAGACCGATCGGAGCAGCAGATTAAGAGACAGAAGCTCCTGGTCACAGGAACAGCACGGGGATTGCGCTCGTGAAAGTCAAAGATGCAAATGCCTCTGGCCAGCATCACAGAGGATTTTCGATGGTATATTTGGGAAGAAGGCACACCTGCCCAGCACCCACAATGCTCACGATTGTTTTTGGGCTGATGAATGAGTCACTGAATTTAAGCTTCAACTAGGGCACATGCTTTATTGATATCTGCAAGTGTTCCTCAAGTGTGTGGGCGGGGCCAAACGGACGGGGCTTCCATGCGAGCGCACATGCCTCTTGTGTGTATAAAAGGTCAGAGACCGATCAGAGCAGCAGATTAAGAGACAGAACCGTTTGTCACCATCATGAATAATTTACGATGGCGCCGGCAAGCTGCCAGCGCAATCCTGCAAAAGTTACTTAATTAGCTTCAACAGGAAGCTCCAACGGATAAAATAAAGCAGGCGCTCGAGCCCCTGCTGTATCTTATCTATTAGAGCTTCCTGTTGAAGCTAATTAAGTAACTATTTGAGGATGGCGCTGGCAGCTTGCCGGCGCCATCGTAAATAATTAGGCTCGCTTGAACTTTTGACCGCAAAATCCGCTCCGATCACGGATTGCGGATTTTCGGTAAATTCGCGAGAGTTCGCGGACCGCGAATTTACCGAAAATCCGCGATCGGAGCGGATTTTGCGCTCATGCTTAATCCCTACGCATTCGGAGGAATTGCTCCAACAAGGAACATTACTTTACTGAATCTGAGGATCTTGCCAACCGACTGCAACAACGAGGGCATCCAAGACGCCTGGTCAAGAAATCACGGAAACGTGCCTGGTTCTATCCAAGAGAGGAATTACTCTCGCCTAAGGACAAAAGTGATCAACAAGAAAATAGGATTGTCTGCGTAACCACCTTCAACACCAAAAGCAATAAGATCAAACGCATAATCAACCATCATTGGCAACTGATATCGGATGATGTCAACCAATCTGAAACACCGTTACACGCTTTTAGAAAAGCCAAAAGTATCAAGAACTATGTGGTACGGTCACTCCTACCAACACCTGATGAGCCCACTATCACCTCATTGTGGGATTTGCCCCCTGTGGTTGGCCATTTCAAGTGTGGCCACTGTAAGGCTTGTGACACGGCAATCCAAACTAAGGAATTTCAACATCTCCAACATAAAATTGGGCTTAAGACCCACAGCAACTGTAACTCTTCTAATATTATCTACGCGATAATATGCCCGTGCCAAATGATCTATATCGGTCAAACACAACAAAAAGCCAAGGCTAGAACTCTTCAGCACATGAGCAGAATTAGATGCGAAGTCCAGGGTGCACCCTTAGTAGACCATTTCAAATTGGCATCACACCCTCCAGAGAGCCTTAGATGGGTGGTAATAGAGAAAGCAGTTCTGGGACCCCGTGGAGGCAATATTACAAGTATCCTGAACACACGTGAATTGAAGTGGATGTACTTCTTTGACTCTATTGAGACAGGCCTCAATGAGCACGATAGCTCTTTCTCCCAACTAGCCACCTTACCTTGAACCCTTTTTGCATTTAACACGCAATATACACTGTGTCTAATTTGGCCTTTACCCTCATGTGAGAGGTACGCCATATTATCTACGACTATGTAAAATACTGATATCAATATCGACTGCATCGGCCTATACCCCACTGTTGGAGGTACGCCCTCTAGACAGTCTAACATTTAAACCTCATTTTAGATTATGGAATATGACTACCCTAACTGCTGACATTGTTTGTTATGGCCTCACCATTTTTATCATACTCTTATGGGTATACGGTATCTATGTTTTAACCATTCTTACATACAGTGGTCATGCTGACTAAATTTATATGCTTTCTTTAATAACTGTGATTATAGTTCAATTGCGTATTAACTGAATGCACATCGAGTATGCGTCCAATTTTCCCAGCTTATAATTATCTTTGTCTATTTAACATCGATCACAGTCTATACAATCAATACTAATAAGAATAGTTCTAATGACAACAATGGACTACGATGCAAGTCTGTTTTCCAGTTCTAGACGCTTATCCGGAATCACGTGGTAGGGTTACCATAGTGATATTACAATCAGGAAGCGTGGCTCGCCATTGCTAGTGAGAGCGGCGTCCTCGGCCAGATTTAATCGGCGTTCCGTAAGTGTGCCTTAGAAGTTATAAATTTCTTTCCCTAACTTTTTGTAGTCAGGCCCGCTCTAACCAAGGTTATTACTAATGATTAACCCGTATATTCTCCTACAGATGTCACGGAGTTTCTTAACCCGATGACCCGAGCTCTGACACCCCGCAACTCTGGGTAAGCCATTGGTCCGATTTCTCAATGCGGTGCATATCTTGTTTTCTCCGATATGACAGCATGTTTGAGTGATTAGGTCTCTTGTTAAATTCCAGACATAACTGCACGACCTTCTCTCAACTACACGATTGGACTCGTGCCAATTTAATCCTACTACTGGGTAAGCCTGCTCTACCTTCAAATTTGATTAACTACCATAGCCCTACTAGCTTAAATATCGCTTACTCCCCGTGTTCAGTTTCAGACACGCACCATGCGAAGTGATCACGTGTGATGACGGCTCTTGAGTCCTTGACCGTGTGCTAAATAACTAATCAAGGTAAACCGCAACTTTTGATAATGGTCAACTATCTTGTTTTAGATATTGTTAGAGTCACCAACCCCCCCCCCCCCCCCCCCCCCCCGGGCTAGCTTCCAGCTCCATACGCTCTATTTAATCAAAGTGACTCACACTTTATTTTCTAATGTATTAGAATGATCCACTCTTTAATTTAACTGTCCCTATCCTTCTCAGAGTCCCTATCTATCTCAGAACTTCCACGTGCAGGCGGTACCAGACGGGTATGCTTGCCTAGTTAATGATTCACTTCAAGAGCTATAACCTCAACGGTATACCCTATAAATCAGCTATGTGTGCTTTGATTGGTCTAACCTACTGAATATGAGGCATATCCCATCACCATGAAAAATAAATCTTTACTTTATATACATTAAATAGGTTGCCTGCCCCCCATTTTGGTCCTGATGAAGACCCCGCAGCAAGGGCACGACTAATCCCTGCGAACTTCTGAGGGTCGAAACGTCGACAATAACCTGTTTAATCGTCAACTTCACGCCACTATTTTTTCATTAATTGTATCCTGTGAAGTATGATATTTGTTGACTTTATTTTTGAACCAAATGGTCCTTTGCTCTGTATATAACTCGCCAATACAGTCTTGTTAACTTGCTGATTTTACTGTCACTAATTCCTTCCCATCACAATATCCTATCACAAACTCACCCCTTCCCCCCCCCCCCCCCCTGGGGCACTGTACAACCATTCCAATCTACTGAACAGTTGTCTGTATATTTGGTATACTTAATCCCATTGTGAATAAAACAATGTGGATTCATTCATTGTTTGTGTAATTAATTTCTCTTGAATTGTTTGTATTATAATCACATTTACGCTGGGACCCCTTCCTCTCAGTACCTACACAACCCAGTGACTATGATTGGGTAAAACCCCCCTAATTATACACTACTGCTGAAAAGGCTGTTTTTCCATGGATTAACATATGAGTATGTGGTATTCTCCTGTGCTGTTATGTTCCTAAGCTACACTTATGTAATTCTATCTCTAGTGTTTGTGATTGGAATTTAGAATGTATTGGGTGCCTGGTTACAAGGTTCTCCAGAGAGCATTTGCTGCTGGATTGCTTGTGGCTAGGATCTAATTTGTTTACTCTTAAAAGAAAGAATGTTGCAAGCTGAATGAATCCACGAAGCAGTAGAAGTATATCCAAAGGTAAGTTTATTTCGATAAACAACTCCACCCAGATCGCGATGTGTCCAGCCAGCAGAGAGCCTAATGGTGACTGAACATACGTTGAAGGCCTACCGCGGAGTGGACACACCGCACGAGAACAATGCATTTGAGAAACAACATGAACGTGCGCAGCACGAGAATAATACATTTGAAAGAACACATCATGAGCGTGCAGCGTGCGGAGCCCCACGCGATGCACAATGATAACTCACTGCCACACCACCTTCCCCCTTACAATAACAAAAAAACAAATGAACATAGAAACCTAAGATACTCAGAATATCACAAAATCCTCAAATTTTTTAGGAACTCTAATGTTTCTGCCTCGAGAAGAACATAAAGTAACATTTCGCCTTACTTAAAGGAAACATATTTTGATGATTGACAGAAAGTGGGAGCCCACTCAGGGCATTAACCTCTCCTCACCACTACAGGACTACAAATACCAGCTCAATGCTGGTTACCTCGATCAAGCCACGCCCACTGAGGCGGCTCTATCTGCAATAAAGGGCAGAAAACGGAGTTGTGGTGAAGACATTCTTTCCTTCTGTGCATAGTCCCTGATGAAAAGGCGCTGATGCCTTGAAACGCGTCGGACATCGTTAATCCAAATTTGAAGGTCAGAGCTGCATGCATTACAAGGCACGAAAACTGGATGGTTGGCAGTGCGTCGTGTGACCTCTTAAAGCTCGAGGGCTTTTCTTGATAAACTAATAGCGCGGTTGCCCTTGGCCGTGACGAGAGGAGCACCACCTTCCCTTTCAAAATGGATGATTAATAGAGAGAGAAGGGGCCGCAGAAGAAAAACTGCTTTTCATCTAGTAGCACGAACTGCCGATGAAAATTAAAAGCATACAGTAAAGACTTTCGCCTTACTTAAAGGAAACATATTTTGATGATTGACAGAAGGTGGGAGCCCACTCAGGGCATTAACCTCTCCTCACCACTACAGGACTACAAATACCAGCTCAATGCTGGTTACCTCGATCAAGCCACGCCCACTGAGGCGGCGCTATCTGCAATAAAGGGCAGAAAACGGAGTTGTGGTGAAGACATTCTCTCCTTCTGTGCATAGTCCCTGATGAAAAGGCGCTGATGCCTTGAAACGCGTCGGACATCGTTAATCCAAATTTGAAGGTCAGAGCTGCATGCATTACAAGGCACGAAAACCGGATGGTTGGCAGTGCGTCATGTGACCTCTTAAAGCTCGAGGGCTTTGCTTGATAAAATATATATATATATATATATAAATATATATGTATAGATATAGATATATATACACACACACACAATTGCCTAAAAAGTTGCTGTTTGCAATTGCACTTTTTAAATTCCCACAAATAAATGAGCCTAAACGATGTCTCTAGCTTGGATTAGTAAAATAAGTACATAACAAGGGATCAGGTAACAACAAAATTGTTTGTTTTTATACAAAACTGTTTGTGATTGATTTCTGAAAATTGTGTTACATCAATACAAACCAACAAAAAATCACAAAAACACTTTTATTTTTTTCCTTTTTCGTATCCCTACAGGTCAACTTCCATCAGAAGAAGGAGATATGGATGTCTGTCGCCGAGAAAGTGTGCACCCTGGAGGTCTACAAGCGGCACAGCATCCACTGCCAAAAGAGATGAGAGGACCTACGATGCTGGACCAAGAAGTCAGAAGAATGTCAGCTCTGCCAGTCCGCCCAACATTCGAAGCATGCTCGCCACACTCTAACTCCCCTAATGGCCCACAGACTTGTGTTGGCCTATCCTCAGCTTGATGGGCAGTTGAGAGCAAGACAGCAGCCTGAAGGGGCTAGGTTTTTTTTGTGTTTCATTTTAAATAATTTTTTGTTACAGCAAACAAAAAAATTTGGCATCGTCATCAAGGTTGACACATGACCAACGTACAAGAAGAGTTCTTGAAGGTCTAAGATTTGCATTAGGTGTATCATGATGTGTTTTTTGATCACTTTCAAAGGACTGTTTTGAGCAGACACACACCTACCTAAAACAATTAAACATGAATTTGTTTGAGGTTATAAGGGATACTTGTACCAAACAGGCCAACATTTTTACTGGTGTCAGGTGTGATGCTCCATCACAATTGTGAAGGATGTTATGTCTCCCCTATGACAAGTTACACAGCATAAAATGCAATAATGATATAGTGGATGTTCCAAATGTCACATTTGTGAGTTAGTATTATCAACAAACAATAGTAAACATGTGAGCCAAATTAACTAGAAACAATATTAAACGGCTACATTTTTGATTAAAACATGTTACAATTATGTATTTTTTTAAATGTACAATTTAATTTATGTTATAAATGACAGTTTTGCATGTTGTCTTACTCATTCACAAATGTGCATGTTGGCGAGTCTGTAGTTTGAAAAATCACTTTGATAGGCATACATTTTTTAAACATACAGAGGAATGTGAAGACATTGTTGACAGAGTAGCACATCATGTCCAGATGATAAAGCAATAATGAGCAAAATATGGATACGTAAAGGTACTTTTGCAGATGGAATGTTCTATCACATTCATGTTGGAGTATCTGCAAAACTTAAAATCAGGCACAAATAATCACTCATTAGGAAATATTTGAAATGCATCAAGGTTGAATTATTTTATAATGTAAATTGCATTTTGATTTTTAATGTTAAATAAACATATGAATTCTATGTATTTAACATTTATGGCAATGTTGTATCAATTTTTGACTAACCTGCCAGAATATTTGTTAACCTTTTTTCACATTAGTAAACCATCTAAATGTAACTTAAAATATTTTGAGTCATATATATATATATTTTTAATATCTGTACTAAAGTGGATAGAATATTTATCAAGCCCCATGTATTTTACTGATAACGTAGAGGTAATTTGAAAACCACCTTAAAAATAAGACAGGAGCAATAATTGAAAATTACAAAATTGTGACCAAATGGTTTCTGAAGATTTCTCTACATGCAGGAGGTAAAGATAAAAGTCAACCACACTTTAAAAGCCTTGAAGCAGGTGAAATATGAAAATATTGAAATTCTTTTAAGAAAAAGACTTCATGGTCAATTATATTTATAAAGATGCAATAAAACTATTGTATATGTCTTTGGGGCATCTTCAAGAGCAGGCATAAGAGACATTGGCTAAGAAAGGGGGCCACTGTAGCCCCCGGTAGAGATCAGAGGACTGAGCGGTCCAGCAAGCAAAATAGCTAGAGGCCTCATGGGAGCAATCATAGTTACTGGGAAAAGGGCCTGGACTGAGACTCTTTTAATATTATTTATGTGCTTGGAACTTTTATAGCTATTTTACAATGCTGAACAATGGCTGGTGCATGGTTTTATCTCGCTAGTGCAAGCTCTAATTCAGCGTGTTAGTGCTTGCTATGAGATATTAAGCAGTGGATCAAACCAGTGCTTGAAGTTTCAATGCATGTGCATCCAATAAGTGTCAGGAGGGAGCCTTGATGTCCCCCACAGCCAACAGTGAGATACAGTCTCTAACCGCACTCCCATGCGGAGAGTTGTGTGTAATGGTAGACCTGGCATCCTTGATGTAGGTTCCCCCTAAGTTTTTACCTTCAAACCCCCTGTTTTTGCAGTTTTGGTTTTGCTGGCCTTAGGACTCTGCGCACTTAAACACTGCTAAAGTGCTTGTGCTCGCTCTGTAGAACATCTTATATTGGGTTATACCCAACTGGCATATATAACGTACTTCTACGTCCCTAGTAAAGTGCCACTACCTGTGCTCAGGGCCTGTAAAATAAATGCTACTAGTGAGCCTGCAGCACTGATTGTGCCACACACTTAAGTAGCACTTTATACATATCTCAGGCCTGCCATCTCACCGTGTGTCTGTGCAGTCTTAAACTGCCATTTCGACCTGGCAAAGTAAACCTTTTGCCAGACCCAAACCTTCCTTATTAATATATATAAGTCACCCCTAGTGTAAGCCATTGACAGCCTAGTGGGCAGGGTGCAATGTACTTAAAAAATAGGACATGTACTTTGAAGTTTTACATGTTCTGGTTTTGAAAAACTCTTAAAGTAGTGCCTTTTATTATACAGTTAATTAAAACCGGAACATACAAACATCATATTGATACTTAATATAATTTAAGGATTAAATAATTGTATACACATTTATAACATCTGACAATACAAAATAGATGTCAATTCCAAAAGCAGCATTTCAGGCTGATGGCTATATATCACAATTAGCCGTTTAGTCCAAAAGGGAAGTGTATAGTATGAAAAAAAAACAATAGCAAACGTGTCACAATGCTTATTACTATTGGTTAACTTTCTTCAATGTTCAATTGTGCAATTAGAATAAAAATTGTCAGTTTCCTAGCTCTGGACATTATGCAGTGCAGTTAAAATAATGTTAACACACTTCCCAGCCCTTGCTAGAACTTGGTTCTGTTGGGAATACACCAATTTCTTTGTCTGATTTAATTATCTTCAACACTTTTTATATATATATATTTCACAACGACTGCTCTGTGCCAAGCTAACAGATGGTTTAGCACAGGCTAATTTGGAGTTGGCTTGTGCCTCACCCTGGCAAGGATTGTGGTTGCTCATTGACCAGAGCTCACACCCCTTGTGGAGGTTCACTAAATTGGTGTCACCTCCTAGAGCGTACACAGGTCATCCTATGAGGGATTTTTAAGTCTGTTATTAGCCACTACCTTTTTATTGTACTAAACTTATATGCATAATATACTTGCACAAAAAGGCTTTCATCCACCACTCTTCATCTATTCGTCTGTTAGTATGTCATTCACATCTGTTTCCGCCCACTAAAGCACACAGCATGGGTCAGCCTACTTCAGCCACTGGCTAACTTCGCTTTGAGTGACTGGATTTAACCTTTTTACAAGGACCACATCGCCACTCAAGGTAGTTCCCTTCACTGCCAGTGTTTTTAATGTATTATTACTTTAGTGTTGCCTTTGTTTGCAGAGCTTGAAGTGACAGCAGGATACTGTCTACCAGATGAGAACTCAGAGTACATTCCCACTTTATCAGTTTATGTCTCTCACCAATGATGTTGTAAATTCCTTTTCAAGTGGCTTTTGTTTATCTGACTGCTGCTTTTTCACACTATACCAGCAACTCACATGAATACCAAGTATAAGCACATGAAGGTGCTTTATCTTCGCAACCATGTCTGTCTCTCATTAATTCCTTTTTCCCTTTTCTTTCTTTGTTTTCTTTCTTTCTTTCTTTCTTTCCTTTTTTCCTTTCTTAGCTTTCTTTTTTCCTCCTCTTTTTCCTTCTTTTTTTCCCCCATCTTTCTTTGTTTTTCCTTTCAGAAGCACCACATAAACACACAGTAGTTTCCTTCAGTGTCAGGGAGTACTGTGGCAATGAGTGATTTTTTAAGACCAAAACAACATTTTTGCCATAGGACAATATTTTGGTTTAGAGTGATGAATGCCTGGTAGCTTTCCAAACAATAACGTTTTGCAAAAACCATGACACAAAAATAAGATTTGCCCAAATGCTGGCAGCCAACGCCAAACCCATTGACTTTGCCACTGCTTGTTTATATGTGTGCCTACATCAGTAACAGTGCCGCACAAGTTCATGGGTAGAGGCATCCCCTTAATTACATGGGACAACACCCTATGCAAAGAAAGAGCCACTACACAGTGCGCCGGCACAAAATGTGCATCCATGCAATGGGTCTTACAGAGCTGGTCAACCAAGCATCTGCTTCGAATCTGTAATACAGAAACACCCTGGAAGCATTAAGGGCAGTTGGAAATGCTTGCAGTGTTCCCAGGAAGCATCTATAATTATAGTCCACAGACTTATGTGGTGCCAAGGTAACTGATAAAAATCCTTTTTTTTTTAAATGATGGGCACTTCTTGAATTGGTTTCAACTTTAGTGAGCATAAGTAAACATTTGTTAGAACAAAATAGTTTCATATTATTTTTGCTGTTAATATGGTTATTCGCTTGCAAAACAGTTAATTTATATATTTCCTCACTATCAAAACTATTCAAAACTATGTTTAAAAATGATATTTTGTTATAAATTTATATTCAATATTTAAAAATATGAATCAATGTAATACTATATTATCTCTATATATTTTTTTCTAGGTAGACACCTGTTACAATAAAACAAATGCTAACAATCTAATACAGACCCTCAAAGATGTGACATGTTGATAAAGTCCTTGGGCCTCATTTATGAGGCCTTGCGTCAGTTTTGCGCTGCTGATGCGTCACTTTTTGTGACGCATCGGCGGCGTAAAACATGCGCCTTGTTGCGCCATATTTAAAAAGTGACGCATCTAGGTAGATGTGTCACTTTTTAAACTCCTGCGCCACATTATACCTGCGTCAGGTATAATGTATGCACAATTCCCCCACAAAAAGCCTCGTAATAGTGACGCAGTGAAATCTATGAGATTTCACTGCGTCACTTTTAGGACGCTGTTGCGCCAAAATCTTGCGCCTGCCTCACAGCAGGCGTAAGACTGACGCAAGCCCTTTCACATGGGGCTTTCCCCATGTGAAAGGACGCATTGCTGGAGTTGCGTCACTTTTGTGACACACTCCAGCAATGCGTCACTTTTGCGCTTACAGATACGTCAGAAATACTGACGTTTCTGTAACTCCTTGCGACATGATGCGTCATACATTAAATATGACGCATCATTGGTGTCGCAAGGAGTGCGCAGTGAAAAGTGACGCATCGCTGTTTTCACGCAGCGATGCTTCACTTTTCATAAATAAGGCCCCCTACATCTGACAAGCAAAGGTGCGCAAAGTTCTTACTGCGCACACCAAGCCCGGTAGATACAGATTTTTGCCCTAAATGCAGGTCGTGGAAGTTCCTGTCTTTCTTCTATTTATACCCTCCTGTCGTTTTCCCTTAAACTGGCAATATTTCCTCGTGAGTGCTAGTTATGGCTACAAATATATGTTATAGTTTATTTGCAAGTTAACTTTAAAACCATTTTCCGTGTTACTTTAAAGTCATGAGGATGCTGCCGATCTTTTGTTCTACAAGCTATTTAAAGAGGGTGTAAACGTTTCAATCCTAAAATTAGAAAATTTAACAGACTACACTTAGTTATCGTAATTCAGGTTAATTACGGGAAGTTTGAGAGAAAAAAAGCTTAATAACTTCATAATAATACAGGTAATTTTGATTGATAATCTGTAGGGTACAAGTGGTTGTGTGGGATTACCTGAACTGTGTTGCTATCTATCGTTACTGCATAAAACTTGTAACAAGAGTTTATTTTAAAAAATTACATCCGCTTACAAGTTGTGTTGGGCTACCTAACAAGTGGACGATCAGCATATTTGAAAAAAAGAGGGCCACTTATTCTGACCACACAATGGCCACTAATGTGAATTATATCTGAGTGGGTAAAACTATTGCAAAAACAAAATTCAACTTGAGGAGGCTAATTCACAAAGGTATTTATGAGTCTTTGAAGTTATAGCCCTTTAGTTTTACTGCACATGCTTATTGATGCCTTTGTAAACTGGCCCATAAAAGCTTAAAATGGGAATATTCAGAGAAATTCTTGTGCAGTTAGTACAAAGGTAAAGGACTGTGCCTTCTTTCAACTTTTCTAACAGAAAGCTGTAAATTTGTGGGCCACTTCACTAAGACATTTAGGAGTATGTAAATTAATACTCCTGCAGAACGACTACACTTATCGTAAATGCCATTGTGAAATTACCCGAATGTTGGAGGCAATATATTCCCATGCAGCGCAGCAATGTTTATTCTGAAATAAATTGCTATGCAGGAATTCTTCTGATCCATTTTTAATTAACAAGGAATCCCAAACTCTTGATTAATTGAATTGTTGGCACTGTGTTAGCCGGGAAATCGGTTGCAGTGACTTTGCCCTTGATTGCTTTCCAACTTTCAAGGCAAGGTTATCTGCCTAATTCAGGCTTGCTCTCTGAGAGACAGTTTTACTTGCATTCTCTCTATCCTGTCCACTTTGCTTTGGCCTGTGGACAGTTTGTTACCTGCTAGAGGGGCCTAACCGTCCCTAGGGTTCTGTAACCCGATGGTGTTCACTACAGCTCGACTTTCCAAAAGTTTCGAATTGAACCACCACACCGAACGTTAGCAAAACCGAAACAAAAGATCTGTTTGTGCTCTCACATATTTGCAAACAAGTTTTTTTTCCTCCTTATTTGGCATCATAAAGAGGCTCTTTCTTTCCCTCCCTCACGTGACATTCCTAGGAGATAGAGTCACTTTAAGAAGCCAGCGGTTTTTGTGCTTGAAAATTTAGGAAACACATTCTTTAGCTGTCTTTTTATATTTTTTTATATGGTCGAGGTCGTCTAATTAGAGTACCTCATACTATTTAAATTATACATAGATTGAGCTTCCTTGAGACTTACTTTTAAATTATATCTACCTGAGAATCCAACTGGAAGAAGATAAAGGTTTAGTGGAGACAATCAACAATGTGCGGCATGTAAAGGTCTCTATGTTATCGAAGTCTAAGAAGTTAAGTTGAACTGGTGGATATATTGGTGTGTTACTTTTACTTTTTTCACCTCCGTCTTGTTGCATTTCGACTTTTATCGAAATTCAACATTGCTAGTATTATTATTGCATTCCAGTTTCAATTCAATTCAATTCAATCCTCGTGGACGAGTTGAGGCCCCATGGCCATAGCTGCCTACTTTTGAAGTGAGGAACTATGGGCCTGATTATGATGGCAGACAGAATTCTGTCCGTCTGCCATTGTCCTGGGGATGGGGGCCGGCTGCCTAAGGCGGCGGTTCCACATATGCAATTACGATGCGACCACCAACACAGCAGTCGCAACTGCCATATTTACCATTGCAGCGGGTGCTGCAGCAACCGCCGTAATGCTAAAAATGCACTCTTACCATTTCCCTGCACTACGTGGCAGGCACCATGTGACGCCTGCTACATGGTGCAGGGAAATGTAAGGGGGCACCATAGGTGCCCCCAGTGCTTTTGCCCCAGGCTCAGGGATGAAGGGGGGCCCGCTATGGGCCCCCAAATCGGTTTCCGCCTGCTGTTTTGTGGTGTGTTGACCTCCGCTAAACGACCAGCAAAAAGGGATATCATAATCCCGACGGTGGTGCCTGACAGGCACCGCCACAATGCTGGGCTATGCGGCTCCTGCGATAGGTGGTTGGAAAATTACCGGCTGTCAGAAACCGCGGTGGTCGGTCTTTCCTACCACCACGTTTCCGCCCGCCATAGAAAACGGGCGGGCGGAAAACCGCAGCACGATGGCGGAGGGCCTGCCACCGACCGCCATCGTAAGGACCCCCTATGTTCGAATCCTGGTGAGGCATGACGTTATGTGATTCTCTGCGTGACTGAAAAATAAAATGCATATGACTTTGTGTAAACTGCAGGGGCATAGCTTCCGGTGGGTGTTCGAGGTGTGACACCGCTCCCCCCTAATAATTGTATTTTCTGATAAATAGTTGCATACAGGTGCTTTCAGTCAGATATGGTGAGGTATCTGTGGGATTTCATCAGGAATTTTTACATATACGCAGACAAAAACAAACACATAGTCTTTCCCTATCTGTTGAAAGTCCTCAAAAATGTTGGTTACTTTACAAAATGTTGTGTTTTCTCGCGCTTGGTACTCCTTCGAATCTGCATTCCTCTCCCTTTTCACAGTCCCTTAGGCCCTCTCATGCACTCTGCTTGTGGTATAATGTATTTTAACATTATATGACAGAGTGATGGTTTGAAAATCTGAAGCTCGCACCCCCTTAATCTTACTGACCAAGCTACGCACCTGGTAAACTGTTCTGGTACTTCTGTAAAATGCTGTGCAAAAACTGTTTACTTGGGGTTCTGTAACTTTTACAGAATATGTTAAATGATGACCTTCATTAAAACACACGCGTGTCTACTTATATCATTTGTAAAGCTCTCAGCCAGAAATGGTAAGCAGGGGCAAATATTCTGGCAGAATGCCAACCCAGACTGTTCTTGTACCCTTTAAAAAAAAACACTTAAAGCAAGCTAGAGCAGATGGCAAATGGTGAGTTTTTGCACCTGCGTTTACCACTATCTTTAAGTGAAGGGAACAGTGGGCCATTAATATTGCAGTGTATTGACACCCCTGGCCAACACCGTCAGGAGCCACAGACTCAACATCATCTTCTACGCCGAGGATCCCCAACTAATCCTCTCCCTGACAAATGACCCAACAACCATCAAAGGCAAGTTCCAAAGATGCATGAAGGACATTCTCGTCTTGACGAACAACTGTATCAAGCTCAACACAGACAAAACAGAAGTACTAATCTTCAGGAAATGCAAGGTTACCCCTCCTAACTTTAGGACTCCTAAATGCCTTCTGTGAATACCGAAAAAATCCTAATTTTAAGACTTTCGGTATTCACAGAAGGCATTTAGGAGTCCTAAAGTTAGGAGTCCTAACTTTACTACTCCTAAACTGAGAAAATCCAAATTTTAAGACTTTCGGCATTCATAGAAGGCATTTAGGAGTCCTAAAGTTAGGACTCCTAACTTCTGTGAATACCGAAATGACTAAGTGCCTTCTGTGAATACCAAAATGAGTAAGTGCCTTCTGTGAATACCAAAATGGTAGTAAGTTTAGGATTTTGTCTTAAGTTAGTTCTGTGAATCGGGCCCACAGTGACACATCACCTATTGGTCCAGATGCTTGTTGGATTTACAAAGCACAAGTCAGCCCTACATCAGAACCGGTATGCTACGAAAACAGTTTCCTATAAAAAAAATGTTAAAAAAAGACCCAAGAGGACGAAAAGGAACAGACAAGAAAAAGCACCAGAGAAGAGCTAAAAATCATCAACAAGTTCATATAAAAACAGGAAAGTACACAGACCCAAAGAAAAAAAGTAAAAAAGGGGCCTTAGAGTTCTTGAGTAAAGAATAAATATTTTAACCAGAGGAAAATACAGTTTCACCTGTGTGGTGGGGTAAAAAACAAAAAGAAGAGAAGGTAAGCAGTTGTGCTGAAATCTGAACACAAAAGTCATAACCATTGATCTCCAACGTTCATCTGCCCAAGTATAGACACCAAAAATGTGAAACGTAAAGAGGTAAACCCCCTAACCAATCGTAACACCATCAAATAGTGCGTATTTGTTCTTCCTGCCTAACAACAGACATACTGGCCACTAAAGAACCCGAATTTGTTGCACTTATTATTTTTTTTAATTTAATTTTTTTTATTGGTTATTAAGAATATCACATTGATACAGTACATGATGGAACGACACATTGCAGATAACATCAGAAAGTTACAAGTCACCATCAGTCAGTAGCTTTCAGGGTATATCTCTCACCAAGCTTTCCTGCCTGAGCATTTCCATTACTACCGTGGGTGACACACATATATCTCCCCTATGTCTGTTCCAGTGGGACCACTTCCTATCCCATTTCTTAGGGCACCCCCTTGCCTTATAGACCTCTGTCTCCGCTGGCATGCATCGGTCCATTTCCTTGCCCCATAGGGTAACACGAGGCGGGGCTCTATCTCCCCAACCCCTAGCCACCTCTCTCTTAACCATTGTGTAACCCAGTGTAGTGAACTGTTGTTCGATTTCTGTTAGGTCAGTGGCCTCACAGATGTTTAGTAGTCCTAGTCGTGGGTGAGAATTACTTCTTTCCCTATTGCAGTGGACATATGTGTCGTGGCTCCCTCCCGTAGGGGGTGTACTTTTGGGCACGTCCATAGTGTTTGGTAAAACATGGCCTGCTGGCCACACCCCCTTCCACATCTGTCGTTGGGTTTAGTGTCTATTTTTGCCAATACTTTCCCGGTTATGTATGAGCGGTGAAGTATTCTCAGTTGGATCAGGTGGAATCTCTGAGTGATGGCCGCCTCACGGGGGGACATCAGGGCTGACTGCCATTCTTCGTCTTCTATAGGGCCTCCATCATCCTGCCAGCGCTCCCTAAGCTTTAGGAAGGTGTCTGGAAGGTTGTTACTCAATTTTTTATAGGTTAAGGAAATCGCCTTCGAGCTAAGAGGTCCGTCAAGCAGGCGGGCCTCTAGTGGGGAGGATTCAGGTATATCAGTAAATGACGGAAAGGCTGTCTGTAACGCGTGTCTAATTTGGAGATATCGGGAAATCTCTCCCTGAGCCAATTGGTATTTGCCTTGGAGCTCAGCAAAAGTCAATATCGCCCCCCTCGTTACACTTATTCTTGATAAGTATGACAAGATTACTTTTGAGTCTATTTAGGACCTATTGCGGGGTTATTTTAGTCTCCATATTTGCTTTATGCGTTTATCGTACGCGTATTTTCGGTTCATTTATAAATTAACATGAACATAACATACCCGTTTTCGAACACAGGACCATCATAATTCTTAGTCTGCTGTTTAGAATTTTTGTTAGTTCTCCGTAGTTTTCGTATTCATTGCGGTAGACTGTTCAAGGGATATGTTTTAGGGATTTTCAATGTCTCTTATCCTTCAGCATACCCCAGCAACTTTCCACGACTTCCATTTGCAGGGGAGTACTAAGTGTCCACACAAGTTTTCACGGGACATACTTTTGCATTTCTCTCCATTGACGTCTTCTTGCTACCTTCTTTTTTGAAAGTTTTTATAACCAACTAAAGATCTCCTAAGAGTTTGGATTTAAGGTATAGCTTTGCTATAGATAGGGGGGTCAGAACTCGACATTGGTAGACTAGACAGAAGTGTCTTGTGTTCACCAGTTTCCGTATTACTTTCCCACTACAGGATACTTACTTCGAGTGGAACATCGGTCTCAACAAGACCATTCACACCACAAATAAGCACTATTTGATGGTGTTACGATTGGTAAATGGGTTTTACCTCTTTATGTTTCACATGTTTGGTGTCTATACTTGGTAAGATGAATGTTGAAGATCAATGGCTATGGATTTTGTGTTCAGATTTCAGCACAAATATCCTCGACAGAAGGGTTTTTAGGTCAGAGATTTTTCAAGGCGCTCAGCTGATATCCATACTAATATTATAAAGAGAGAGCCCAAACCTCTGAGGCGGGTAATCTCAGTAACCACAGCACCAATCACAACACCCAATACAGCGTTGGAAAGGGCAGTTGCAGCAGAAGGACATAGGCTATGCAGACAGCCACCATATACATTTAAAAGGTAAAAGAACCGTGCCAGCAAAGTAGTCCCTTGTGGGCGTGTCTGCGTTCTGCTGTGGGCGTGTGCTGGGGGCGTGACAAACGCTGGGGGTGTGTGGTACGTTCCTCCCTTCATGCCATGTGAGTCGTAATCAAGGGGCACGCTGGGGGCGTGACACGCTGGGGCCGTGACAAACGCTGTGGGCGTGTGTCCGTGCTGTGGGCGTGTGTCCGCCCTTCATGCCATGTGAAGCGCCAATTATGCAATTGCACCGCATCAAGGGGCACGCTGGGGGTGTGACAAACGCTGGGGGCATGTGCTACGATGCTCACTTCATGCCATCTGGGTCGTACATTAATCAGATCGTCTGCTGTGGCCGTGTGCTGGTGAGCGTCACAAAGGCGTTCACCTCGAAGCTTGGTAAGTAACCATTCGCAAGACTCCCTTGGGGGACTGCCCGTTGTCTCACACATACTGGGGGTGCCGAATGCAGTGTGTGCCTTGGCCTGGGTGTGTCTGAAACGGCTGAACGCAGTGTGTGGCTTGGCCTGGGTGCGTCTAAAAAGCACTCGGGCCGAAGAGCGTTGGTGTGGGTCATAAAAAACATAAGAACAGCGGGAAACAATCATTCAAGACTCACACAATTCTAATTGTTAGACGGTCGCCGCTGGCCCTCAAGCGGGGGCACACGCGACTGAGCGTGTCTGCGGGGACAATTACTGCAGCCTCTCATGCGTGCTGTTACTGAACTATCACATTAAACCAAATTAGACGCGCCTGCTAACATCAGCCAGGGCTGTAGCCGGGCTCAGGCGGCGGATCACTACACTAATTACATGCACCTCTAACATGAACCAGGGCTGCAGCTGGGCTTCAAGCAGGGGGACACGCGAATGACCGTATCTGAATACACACATTACACACATTCTATTTCATACCCTGACAACGTCGGGACGGGCTGCTAGTACGACATAAAGTACAAAATCACAAAATAGTATGTATGGTGCAGCTAGGTAAGGGGATAAGCCCTATAACCCCTCTATTTAGTGTAAGCAAACAAACTACACAGAACAAACAAAGACCAAGCACCTAGGCACACAAAAAAGAAAATCAAGTCAATGTAGACACTGGTGTAGATAGAGACAAAGGGTATTCTCCAGATGGAAAGAACAGTCTTGAAGTGCTGCAAGTGTAAAATTCAGTCCTCTAATTCCTTGTTAGATTCAATCAATGGCGAACAAGCCAGCTGACACGTGTTTTGTCGCGTTAAGGAGAATTGCTCTGCGACTTCTTCAGGGCTGTGTAAACACGAATTAGTTCAACGTAGTCGCGCAGCCGGTGATAATTCCAACCCGGCCGGGCTATGTCAGTCAAGGCAAAAAATAGGATTCTTCAGGTTCGTCAATAGTACAGTCAAATCAAAAGCGGTCTGCAAGTGTCAGTGGTGTGGGAAAGTACCACTTGCGTCAATATCTCAGAGATGCTATATGCCGCGGGGGAGTGCAGGGTATTACCAATACTTGAGATCCAGTCTGTCACGAAAGTATTCAATCTTACTTAAGAGAACACCACGCAGCCCCCACGACAGATCACTCGGCTCCAGATCACCTTTTGAATTTACTGTACTATTGACGAACCTGAAGAATCCTATTTTTTGCCTTGACTGACATAGCCCGGCCGGGTTGGATTCACTACAACTGCTCACCTTCTCTTCTTTTTTTCTGCCCACCACACAGGTGAAACTTTATTTTCCTCTGGTTAAAATATTTATTCTCTACTCAAGAACTCTATGGCCTCTTTTTACTTTTTCTTTGGGTCCATTTACTTTCCTGCTTTTATATGAATTTGGTGACACTTTTTATCTCTTCTCTGGTGCTTTCTCTTGTCTGTTACTTTTTGTTCTCGTGGGTCTTTTTTTAACATGGTGTTTTGATAGGACATTGATTTCGTAGCATACCGGTTCTGATGTAGGTCTGACTTGTGCTTTGTTAATCCAGCCTGCATCTGGTCCAACAGGGGATGTGTCACTATGCCTTTATCTAAAAAAAATATTTTTGCCTGTTTTGATGTGTATTGTGTAATTTACTGATGTATACATGTTACACTTGCAGCCTAAAGGAAGCCCTGTTTAGGGAGAAACACGTTGGCTGCTTGTTTATCTGGTTGAAGCCAATAAAGAAGAATTTCAAATATCAACTGAAGACTCAAGAAAATTTTCCTTTTCTGGTTGAATTGAATTTTTGTGTTGTCTCTCTGTTTTTGTATATTCTGTATTATTATAAGGTCTGCAAGCAGTGGACCTTGGAGGTGGGCAACTGTGTTTCTTAGCATTACTCTGGTATACATACACTTAAGTGACGATCTGGGTTGTGCGGCATTAATTATCCCTAGCTGCTTAATTTGCATCTGAAGAATTATACAAAAATCAGAGTGCACAAAAGCACACTTCACCACTTTGGTGATTTCTTTACTGCCTCACGCCGCCCGCCATCTTGGAGGTGAGCTAGAGACACCACACTCTGTGTGTTAGCGTGCTAGTCTTTGGAAGTGCCCCAGGCAAAAGCTATTTAGGAGCCCACTCGGCAAGCGCGCCAACCAGATCCAGAATGACATTGTGCTGATGCACTCGAAAAATCGCTATTGTTTTAAACTGTTTAACCTGTTTGGAGCCCTGCTCCTTTTTAAAATTGTAATCTAGTAAAAACTTATTGCTGCTCGAAATTTATATTGGAGATCGAATTTTGTTTTTTCTGCTCTAGTATTTCACTGTGACACCACGCTCCCCCTGTCTTTCACATTGCAAGCTCTACAATAGGAAAGAACTATCGGAATTAAAAGCACACTTCACCACTTTGGTGATTTCTTTACTGCCTCACGCCGCCCGCCATCTTGGAGGTGAGCTAGAGACACCACACTCTGTGTGTTAGCGTGCTAGTCTTTGGAAGTGCCCAGCCACACCCTATAATTAATAGCCAGAATGCAAGCGCGCAGCGATCGCGCGCAGCATTGCGCCGGAGGAGCGCCAGAGGAAAGCCCATCTGTGCCCGTCCGGGCCAGGACGGGCTTAGGGGCTAGAAACTTTGGTCCAATTTGTACATATTCGCCCGAAGCTCTGTGGGCATTAAAGACAGACTTTATCCGTTTGGATAAAAGTACCTTGGTCAATCTGCCAGCTGAAGTTCTTGTGGAGAATATAGGTACAGGCCCCAGGACTCGTCCCACTGTTGCTAGCCAGCAATCACATGGTCTCAGACTAGTGATACTTAATACGCGTTCCTTACAAAAGCACCATCTGGAAGTCTTTTCTCTACTGCTTGATGGAGATATTGACATCCTTGCACTTTCTGAGACATGGCTGAGCTCTGCCTCCCTGCCTGACATTTTGGCCGCTCTACCTCCAGGTTATGACGCTATCTGGCATAACCGCCCAAACGATTGTAAAGGAGGGGGTGTGGCCTTTTTGTTCAAAAAATGTCTCGTAGTGAAAGAGATCATAGCACAAAACTGTGCCAGTGCAGAGCTGTTAGGGATAAAAGTCTCACTTAAATCCTCATGTATTACAATAATAGTGGTCTATCGCCCGCCACAAAGCTCCCCGGATTTCAATGACGTCCTGTTTGAGCTTCTAACGGACTTGGCCACCAGATATAAGTCCCTCTTGGTGGTTGGCGATTTCAATTACCACTGGGACAAGGTACCCAGAGGCCCCACAGAGACTGAGTTTGAGGCTAATCTCTCGCTGCTTAATTTGCGACAGCTAGTGGTGGGTCCTACTCACGTGAAAGGCCATACATTGGACCTTGTCTGGTCTTCTTTACCCAACACCGAAATCACGGAAACAATCCCTTGCATCTGGTCAGATCATTTTATGATAAAGTGCTGGGTTCCAGGCGACCCTGTGAGGGCTGCCCCTAACAAGTCACGGAGGAAAATTAGATCCTGGAGTAAGATGGAAGCAAACCTCCTAATTTCAACCCTGCTTTCCCTCACTCCCCCCAATATGAATGGCATAGATCTGGACCAGGATGTTAGGATCTTAAATACCTGGATCCTTGCCGCCCTGGACAAACTTGTCCCTGAGCAGTTGGAGAGCACTAGAACCAAAGGGAGAGGAGCGCCTTGGTTTGACGCCTCCCTGAAACAAAAGAAGCAAGCCCTTCGTAAGGCAGAGAGAAGGTGGAGACTCCACTATACTCAATCAGACGCCGCAAATTTCAAAACCCTGCTCTCAAAATACAAGGCAGACATCTTGGAAAGAAAGGCTGCTTTCTATGAGGGAAGAATCAGAGAGGCTACTAACATTCAGCGAGAGACATTTACCATTCTAAGGGAACTTACACAACGTGAAGGGAAAATTTCAGTGCGTGACCAACCTGACGGTGACTCCTTTCAATCCTTCTTCCTTCAGAAGGTACAGGACATCATCACTGATATCAATGCACGGACAGTCACAACCATGATGCCTAGCCAGAATGTTCAGGTGCCATCCATGACTTTGGATAGCTTCCCTCCCATTAACGACAAGTGCTTAGCGCAACTGGTCTCTCAAACTAAATCAGGCTCTAGCATAGATCCATGTCCTCCCAGAATTTTTAAAATGGCTCTGCCAGGCATTCAGCCTCAGGTACTGAGTCTACTGAATAAGTCACTCAACTCAGGCTATCTGCCGATTCAGATGAAAGAAGCCAGGGTTTCCCCACTTCTGAAGAAAGCAGGAACAGACACGACAGCCTTAAAAAAATTACAGGCCCATTTCGCAGCTGCCTTTTCTAAGCAAGATCCTAGAAAAGCACGTTCTCAGCACTCTAGCTGGCCATCTGGAAGAACACCATCTCCTTCATACCAGGCAGGCTGGGTTCCGGCCCCAACATAGCACAGAATTAGTCATGGCCTCGGTCGCCGATGAGTTGAGAGTCAGGGCAGATAACAAACAGCCTTGTGCCTTGATTCTATTAGACTTATCGGCGGCTTTCGACACGGTCAGCCACACCATCTTGCTGGACCGTGTCGCAAAATTGGGGATCACAGGCCAGGTGCTAAAGTGGCTAGAATCCTTCCTGTCAGGTCGAACCCAGAGAGTGCAGCTAGGAGACCAACTGTCTGAGATCCGCGACGTGACCTGGGGGGTGCCCCAGGGGTCGGCGTTATCCCCCCTGCTTTTTAATATCTATCTACAACCACTGGTGGAGGAGCTTATGCGTATGAACTGCGAAATCTTTAATTACGCAGATGATACTCAGCTCTTAGTCCGGCTGGACAACACCAAAGAGGCCCAGGATTCAGTGAGGAATCTGCTCTCATTCACAGTCAACTGGATGACTAACAATCTGTTGAAAGTGAATGCTGATAAGACGGAGGTGCTACTGATTAGCAACAAAGAGGATCCCTGGAGTGACCTGTACTGGCCCCCCGAGCTAGGAACCACTCCGTCTCCTGGCTCTGTGGTAAAAAGCTTGGGGTTAAGGATCGATGCAGACCTCTCAATGGCCCCACAAGTTTCTGCTGTGGCAGGATCTTGCATAGGTGTGTTGAGGCAATTGCGAAAGCTAGTCCCCATCTTATCTGCCTCCACCCTGCAATCGATCGTATCCGCCACAGTCATTTCGAGACTTGATTATGGGAATGCCTTATACCTAGGCCTACCACAGAAGCTGTTGAGGAAGCTGCAGGTAATACAAAACGATGCGGCCAGGCTGATCCATTCTTTGCCTAGAAACGCGCATGTAACCCCACTGCTTCAGAAGCTGCACTGGCTCCCAGTGAAATTCCGAGTGCAGTTCAAATGTCTCTGTATGGCCCATAAGGCACTCTTTGGGAAAGCCCCAGAGTACATTAAGCAACGTCTAAAGAGGTACACTCCGGGGAGGCTACTGCGCTCAGGAATAACCTCCAACCTGTTTCAACCTAGGTTCAAATTAAAGACCAAAGGAGGCAGGGCCCTGTCCGTGCTCCTTCCACAACTGTGGAACGAGCTTCCACCTACCTTGAAAGCGGAATCGCAACTTCTACCTTTCAGAAAGAAACTAAAAACTTATCTTTTCAGAAAGGCTTTCATGACATCATAGGAGGTGAAACAACTGAGGTTCTAGGGTCATCAGTGTGTTATGTTCTTTCTGGTTAAGCGCTTAGAGACCGGCGGTGATAGGCGCTATACAAGCAATCCCTAACATAACATAACATAACAAGGGCATAAGGGGCAGTGGAAAGGGAGAGGAATGCACATTGGTAGGGGTAGTAACAGTGGTGGCTGGAGATCTTTGAAACTGGTGTGGCGTAATACATGCATTGTGTTCCAGCCAGTGCTTAATTTGTAAAGAAATAATTTCCAGGGCTCTCGTCAGGCGGCCAACGCACTTGCACCACATATTGCCACTGCCTTGCTGCCAATGATAATACCAACACAGTTACTACCGATCACACTCCTACAAGTGTGAAAATATGGACTTTTTCAGGCCTCCAATGCTATAAGAATGCCTGGGAAGCAGTAATAGTCATTTTAATGTATATTGAAATTGATATATTATATTATATTGAACTAGTAGCCCTTATTTAGTCATTGCTCAGACCTCTTGGGAACGAATGCTAATAACGCAATTTCAAACATGTTCCATTCGATGGCGTTTATGTTTCCCCATGGGTCAATTTGCGCCTGCTGACATTTTATTATGTCCATGTGAAGATACATCACCACAGTCACTATTACACTTTGCATTTTTTTGTAAGTTCTATGCCCCATTTACAAATATTTCCTGTTTCCATTATTACGAAAACATAGGTTCAGCGGGTGCAGAGTTGCGCAGATTTTTCTTCAGCAACTCAATAGCTACGTAGTCTGTAAGGCAGTCGGATCCTTCTTAAAGAACGCACTATGATTACGCAAGACTGTTATTTTAACAATGCATTTATGGACATGAATTGATTGAATCTGATGTTTTTTTGCATGTTGTTTTTAAAGCGTATTTTTATCTTGTTCTTAAGAAGGTTGGCACCCCAAATGGAATTCAATGTATTTTAATTAGTACCTTCTTATTATTGTTCCACCCTTTAAAAAATATATATATATATATTTACTGTCATTTATTATGCTCCTTTTTTCAATTTTTATGTGATTGAATAAAGTTAAATTGAATTAATAATTAACTGTTGTGGTAATCCCGCAATTAGCCAGTAAGGGCCACCAGGTGTCAGAGTGCCACAAGCACTAGTGTTGACAATTAAGTGCTGATGCTGAGCACCGGTCATCATTGGCTCATATAAAGACCAGAGGCCAGCAGGGGCGTAGCTCTGGGTGGGTGTTTGGGGTATTACACCCTTCTAAATAATGTATTCTGTAGTAAATAGTTGAGTACAAGAGCTTTCAGTTTTGGTAATGTGAAATGTCTGCCTGATTTCACCTGGGATTTTTCCATGCTCACACTGTCAAAAACACACACTCTCTAGTGCCTATGTTTTGAAAGCCTTAAAAAAGGTTGATTACTTTGAAAAATATTGCATTTCAGGGACCCCTAACAATCATCACACTTCTCTCTTTCCCCTGCCCTGTAAGTTCCACTCATGTGCTCCTTCCCATATAATGTGTTTTAACAAGATGTCCCAGCGTGATTTTGGGAAGTTCACACACTCCCAATCATACTGACCAAGGTACGCCCCTAAATACCAGCCAAGCAAGGGAGGCCAAATTATTCCAGATTCTTATTCTCACTCCACAAAATTATTCCAGATTCTTATTCTCACTCCCCAATCACTCACCACAATCACTCACTGTTATTCTCACTCACTCCTCATTACTTTGCTCTCACACATAAGCACCTACTCTCCTTAACTGTAAACACAGAAGTTTATTTTATCTTTAGCGGCTGTCAATATCTTAACTTCTGTGTTCTACTCCTTTCCACTTCCACAGATGGTGGTAATTACAATCGGCACATAGGTGAACATTGCTCTGTGTGTTCAGCAGACGCTAAGCCAGGGACTGGATGAGAATCTTCACAACCCTTGTGAGTCATAGACAGGCAAGGTGGGAATCTCAAACTGACTTTAGCCTCAGATCTAGAGCTCTCAGCTGTGTCCCGTCATGAACACCTCTCCACAACCTGGACTCACCCGGTCTGCAGAAAGCGCCATACAAGAGTTATATGTTGCATGGAAAAACCCACAGAAGCACAACATATAAAAAAACAAATACTCTCACTGAGCATGCTGGGACGTAGTTTCACTTTTTCCATTAGTGTTGTAGAGCTGAATTGGCTGCCTTTGTATGACCAATAAATGGGTAATAAGGTCGACATTTTCAAGAGGGTTGGCCCTGGGTTTCATCACTTAAGATGCAGTATACAGTCAAAATATCGAGTTAAAAATATAGAATTGTATTAATATCGAGTTAAAAATATAGAATGGACAAAATATCGAATGGACAAAATATAGACAACAAAAATATCGAATGTAATGGACAAAATATCGAATGGACAGAATATAGACAACAAAAATATCGAATTTGAGTTAAGTAAGTTAATATCGATTTACATAAATATAGAAAGTCAAAATATAGAAGTATATAATATAGATGTTAAATATATCGATTTTGTAATAATATCGAATTTTTTTAATTGTTTTTTATGTTAGTATATGTGTGAAAAGTGTATATTTATTTTATAATTTATTTTAAGTAATGAATTTTATGGTATTTAATTTTTGCGTAATTTATTTCTGTAGCGGATTGTGGGTTTATAAGGGAAGAGGGTGGGAAGTAATTTAATTATAATTGATTACATGTTTAAATGTATTTATAGGTATTTATCTTGAATTAATTGTTAATTAATTTTAATTCGTGAATAATTAAATTATAATTGGTAATTAATTTTATTAATTGATTAATTGATAATTATGTTAAATTTTTTTTTTTAAATCTGTAGAAGGTTGTGGGTTTATAGGGGTATAGGGTGGGAAGTAATTTAATTATAATTGATTAAATGTTTTAATTTATTTATTGGTATTTATCTTGAATTAATTGTTAATTAATTTTTAATTGGTAATTAATTAAATTATAATTGGTAATTCATTTTTATTAATTGATTAATTGATAATTATTGTAATTTTATTTATGTATTTACTGTAGCGGGTTGTGGGTTTATAGTGGAATAGGGTGGGAAGTAATTATTTGTAATTTATTACATTTTATAATTTATTTATTGGTATTTATTTTTAAGTCATTTTTAATTATTTTTCAATTTGCTAATTAATCAATTGTAAATTGGTAATTAATTTGTATTTATAGGTAATGATTTCTAATAAATATTTTTTATTTGTATTTTTAATTGATTAATTATTATATTATATAAAATTGGTAATTATTTTTAAATATTTTGTAATTGGTATTAATATATATATATTTTTAATTATTATATGAAATATTTACTTTCCCTACTGTTGCACTCACTGGAGTGGGAAGAGTAATTTTTACCCCTACGCTATCCAACGTTTTCCCTACTGTTGCACTCACTGGAGTGGGAAAAGTAATTTTTACCCCTACGCTATCCAACGCTTTCTCTACTGTTGCAGTCTCTGGAGTGGAAATAGTAATTTTTACCCCTACGCTATCCAACGCTTTCCCTACTGTTGCACTCACTGGAGTGGGAATAGTCATTTTTACCTATACCCTATCCAATGCTTTCCCTACTGTTGCACTCTCTGGAGTGAGAATAGTAATTTCTACCCCTACGCTATCCAACGCTTTCCCTACTGTTGCACTCACTGGAGTGGGAATAGTAATTTTTACCCTTACGCTATCCAACGCTTTCCCTACTGTTGCACTCTCTGGAGTGGGAATAGTAATTTTTATCCCTACGCTATCCAACGCTTTCCCTACTGTTGCACTCTCTGGAGTGGGAATAGTAATTTTTACTCCTACGCTATCCAACGCTTTCCCTACTGTTGCACTCACAGGAGTGGGAATAGTAATTTATACCCCCCCGCTATCCAACGCTTTCCCTACTGGTGCACTCTCTGGAGTGGGAATAGTAATTTTTAGCCCTACGCTAGCCAACGCTTTCCCTACCGTTGCACTCTCTGGAGTGGGAATAGTAATTTTTACCCCTACGCTATCCAACGGTTTCCCTACTGTTGCACTCTCTGGAGTGGGAATAGTAATTTTTACCCTCCCGCTATCCAATGCTTTCCCTACTGTTGCACTCTCTGGAGTGGGAATAGTAATTTTTACCCCTACGCTATCCAACGCTTTCCCTACTGTTGGACTCTCTGGAGTGGGAACAGTAATTTTTACCCCTACGCTATCCAACGCTTTCCCTACTGTTGCACTCTCTGGAGTGGGAATAGTAATTTTTACCCCTACGCTATCCAACGCTTTCCCTACTGTTGCACTCTCTGGAGTGGCAATAGTATTTTTTACCGCTACGCTATCCAACGGTTTCCCTACTGTTGCACTCTCTGGAGTGGGAATAGTAATTTTTACCCTCCCACTATCTAACGGTTTCCCTACTGTTGCACCCTCTGGAGTGGGAATAGTAATTTTTACCCCTACGCTATCCAACTCTTTCCCTACTGTTGGACTCTCTGGAGTGGGAATAGTAATTCTTACCCCTACGCTATCCAACGCTTTCCCTACTGTTGCACTCTCTGGAGTGGGAATAGTAATTTTTACCCTCCTGCTATCCAACGCTTTCCCTACTGTTGCACTCTCTGGAGTGGGAATAGTAATTTTTACCCCTACGCTATCCGACACTTTCCCTACTGTTGCACTATATGGAGTTGGAATAGTCATTTTTACCCCTACGCTATCTAACGGTTTCCCTACTGTTGCACCCTCTGGAGTGGGAATAGTAATTTTTACCCCTACGCTATCCAACTCTTTCCCTACTGTTGGACTCTCTGGAGTGGGAATAGTAATTCTTACCCCTACGCTATCCAACGCTTTCCCTACTGTTG
The DNA here is from genome assembly GCF_964261635.1 of Lissotriton helveticus. Classification (NCBI taxonomy): domain Eukaryota; kingdom Metazoa; phylum Chordata; class Amphibia; order Caudata; family Salamandridae; genus Lissotriton; species Lissotriton helveticus. The sequence goes on along the minus strand of NC_136069.1, from coordinate 747,379,574 downwards.
CACTCTCTGGAGTGGGAATAGTAATTTTTACCCTCCCGCTATCCAACGCTTTCTCTACTGTTGCACTCACTGGAGTGGTAATAGTAAATTTTACCCTTTCCGCTATCCTATGGTAAAAATATTGTAAATGTTTTAATAATATTACATATATATATATATATATATATATATATATATATATATATATATATATATATATATATATATATGTAATATTATTAAAACATTTACAATATTATTAAAACATTTACAATATTTTTACCATAGGATAGCGGAAAGGGGTTGTTAATACATATATATATATATATATATATATATATATATATATATATATATATATATATATATATATATATGTATTAACAAATCAATTTGTATGTTTTTTTTAACTTACATTAATTATTTATTAATTTTAAGGTTATTTAAGTATTTTAAGTATTTTTAAGTTAATTATATTTATTATTTCATTAATTTTTAATTACTTTAAAGCATTTAAAAAAATTCGATATTTTGACTAACTATATTTTTTACAACGATATTTTTGATTCAATATTTTTGTACTTACCTGTTTGGAGATAGGAATTCGATATTTTTGCATTCTATATTTTTTACTCGATATTTTGTAGTTCTATATTTGTGTCATTGATATTGTTTCAGTGATCCCTAAGATTCATATGAGTAATTCGAGTAAATATTGTGCCCTGCTGTGAAGGCACATACTGCTTTTATTGAAACCAGGAAAATCAGTTCAATAATACATTTCTTTAGACATTGCTCTCTTTCAAACTAGTCCAACTATATTATGTCTAAAACAACCACAGTATATATACTGCATTAAAAAGCTGTACATTTTCAGAGAAGCTTAAAAGCCACCAACACAACCCGCCACATCTGTAAAACATAAATCGACTAAATGTTTCATTGCAGATTATTAAATTGGGCATGACATTGAATGTAACAAATACAGGAAGTCTAATCACGGCGTCCATACTGTGTTTCTGGGCAGACCTCCCTTGTCTCTTAAGGTTCTAGAACGTTTAGAAAGCAGCTGAATAGCCTTTTACAGTCCTCTGAAGCTTAGCCCATGACAGAGTGTTTTTTGGCAAACACAAAATGATGATGGACGGAGAGGTGAAACATTTCAGAAACTGACACCTAGTCACTATTAGATCTGGGTTGAATTCATCATTGTTCTTTTGCTCACTTCACCACCTCAGTTCAGACCCAGCCATATGCAAATCAGTCTTGACCCTGTTCCTCATGGGAACAGTCCAACCTGAACTGCCAAGCCAGGTCTTCCCTGCAGTGGAAACAAGCATCCTGAGACCTCATCAACTAGGCTAGCTTGAATCCAGTGGCAAAGTGAGCAGTCATAGGGCAAAAAGGCAGCTTGTCAATGGCTTCCACTTGCATGAAGGCCACTTTGCTGCTGTGGGTGGAAGTGCTAGCTAGTGGCTTGGCTGCTCCCTCACTAATTCAGCGTGTCGCATGGACCAAGGTTTGCCAGTGATTCCATTTCTGTAATCTGGTTCTTCCTTTTTGTGTAAATTAAAATTCCTGGTATTCCCAAGGAATAACTATATTTATTAGTGCTTTTGAATCTTTTGGTACTTTTCTATAAAATAATTTGAAACAAAACGCCCTTTGGATTTATTTAAAAAAATTAAAAAACACACGCACACATATATTAAAAGTGACGTGCGTTCGTTAACATTCTTGGTCAATAGACTGTGCAACATTTTCATGCAAAGGGTAAGGAATGAAAGTAGGAAGCTACATGGCATAAATACCCCAAAATATACAATTGCTGCCCTCCTGAAGATCACATTCAAGATCTTGCTCTCCAGTGACCTTTTTTTAATTTCTCAGTGAGAAGTTAGTAAATTTGAAAAGAATAAAAAATGAACTATATGGGGGAGAAGCCTCTCCTCAGCCCACCCCTTTATCATTTCGGACATACTTTAAGGCCGAAACGTATGGGTATAAACCTGCTACTGTAATGTGCAGTGATGTTTTAGAAACTGTGCGCTTCCCAATATCATGTACTCAGTTCACAATTGTTCGTCGGCTAGAGGGCTGCAAGGCCGCTGTGAGATGAGTGGAGCTGGTAACGTGAGTGGGTGATGTGACTCGACCATAGACGCTTGCCGATTTTGGGTGTGTCTGTGCTGCATGAGACCGCAATTAAGCAGGTGCATGGGCGTAGGAAGTGTGGGGGACGCGGGGGATATATCCCCCCAGATTTTGTAGTGGGGGGACATGGGGGACAAGGGGACAAAAGAAGTTCCTCACTCCCTTCTGTCAGTCGCAGGGTCATTGGCACCTCAAAGCACTAGTGCTTTGAGGTGCCAATAAGTGCTTTGAGGTGCCAATGGCCCTGCGACTGACAGACCGGAGAGGGGAAATTCTTTTGTCAAAGCCTTTCACGTGCCGATGGCCCTTCCCTTTTGTTGTGCTGCAAACTTCCAGGAATTTTCTCACCTCGTCCTCCCCGCAGTGGATGCCTGCACTCTGCACTTCTAGGACAAAGGAGGAGAGACAGTATGTTAATTGCTGTCTGCATGCTGCACCTCCTCAGCCCCGACCCAACTTAGGGGCCGATTATAAAAGCGTTTTTCCCGCATCCTCCGGGCCGGCGGAAGCCACCGCCGGCCCGGAGGATGCGGGAAAACCGCTGCGGAGCCTCGAAAGACCCACCACCATATTAGGATGGCGGTGGGTCTTGAAATCCGTCCGCAGCTTTTCCGCTGCGGTCGCCTTCCGACCACGGCGGGAAAGCTCTAACATGGCTGGCGGTGTCTATCAGACACCGCCAGCCATATTAGGATAGAGGAAATCATATGCTTTTCCACGGCGGCTTTTCCGCAGTGGAAAAGCATACGGACATTCACTTCGGGGGCCCGTTGCGGGCCCCCTTGGTGAAGGAGGGGGGCTGGGGGGTGCACTTGGGGGGTACCTATGGTACCCCCCTGCATTTGCGTGAGCAAAGCAGCAGGCACCGCAAATGCGATGCATGCATTTTTAACATTGCGGCGGGTACAGCTTGAAGCTGCACCCGCCGCAATGTTAAAGATAGAGGATGTGACCGCCACCCTGGCGGTCACATCCTAATCTGCACGGAGGGAACGCCGCAGCCCATGCGGACGTTCCCTCCTCCTCTGGGGTCGCGGATGGACTCAATCCCGTCCGCGATCCTAATCGACCCCTTAGTTATTTTGACTGCGTAATTTAGCCGCTCAAGGCTAATGTTTGGTGAAATGTATATTTTGAGCAGTTGAACCTCGACAGGGAACATGAGAAACAATTAGTATCAGACACCGTCTGAGCCCACTTCTGTTGGGTGTCAGATGTTTTAGTCTGTCCTAATATTTACGTAAATAGCAATTTAGATACCACTATTTTGTCTGATTTCTTTTATAGCACCACTCAACCCAATCCAGGGTGTCAGAGCGCCTTACATCACACATGCACATTGGCAATAAAGCATATGTGTTAAAAAAAAATTACTGGATGTGCTACATAAGACAGGGTTACAATTTGAGGAGTCACATGTCCTTTCCTTCATAGTTCACTATGGTATAATAGAAGGATTACAATTTATGAACTGTAAGTAACGAAAGGATCTCTGTGTTAAAAGTAACAACCCACTTACCCATCCATATAAAACAAAGATCCGTCATCTACGTGTCACATGATGTTCTTTGTGGGAGGCACATTAACCCTCCATGCTACTTTGACAAAACTGGAACTAGACAAAACACCTGTCTCTCCAGCAAGTGCATTAACCTCCAGAGTTATCTCACCATTAGTATTCCCTCAGATTTACTGGGTACTTAAAGATCTATGCAGCAGGCACCTTAACGCAATTAGCTATTTTAGAATGCAGACTTTACAAGCAATTAAGCAGAACAGATACACTGCCACGTTTCTCCTTGTTGCCAATTTCTTTCTGGGAAAGTTTTAATAAATAAATGTGTAATCTGAGGCCTAGATCTTGCGCTGGGGTTGCAACACTTTTTTGGTACAACTCTGACGCAAGAACTAATATGTTAAATATAGTAATATACTTAAATGTACTCATGACAGTCCTGCTTAACATATATGAGGTCTTAAAATCTGATGTCATTTTTTGTGATAGCACTTCCTGTGAGGTTGTGGGTTGTGATGTCACATGATGTGATGTCACTTACATACTGCCTAACTTGGTTAGTGCCCCACTTCTTTTTTTAGGACTTGTATCCTGGTGAGAAAAGTACAATGGAGAATTGGTGTTGGTGGATGTTGGAGGCTGGTTTAGTATATAATGTATGCTCAGGAGTGATGCACCTTGCACTAATCCAGACAACCCTTATGGTGATTTTAGTGGTCTTTGATAACCATAGAAAGCTCTCTAAGTGGTAGCTGCGTAGAGCAACCTTCAGGCTTATCTTGAGGGAGTGTAAAGATTAGATGAAAAAGAACCACACAGTGTTTATAAAAATAGGTCTATTTATTATGCAACACAATCACTAACAAATTGGCATATCTCCTACCCAGAGATATCAATAATACACACAAGAACACTACAAAATAATGAAGTCAATGGCACAAATATACACTGGTCTCCAGGGGAAGACCAACCCATATACTAAGAAAGTGGAATATAAACTGCAAAGTAGAATGGGACTTGGACCAAAAGACTCAGAGGAGCAGGGGACACAAGGAACCACCCAAGGTAAGTACCCAGGACTCCCTGGAGGCTGTGTGTAGAGTCGAAACACCGCCACATGCCCAATGGAAGTTAATGGAGAAGTCACAGTTGCCGTTTTAAAGAAGAAGAACCCATCCCTGAGGACTCAGAAGAAACCCTTTGGAAGTTGGGAAGTTGCAGAACCACCCCACCTGGAATCAGGTTACTTGCACTAGGAAAGCCAGGTGCATAGGGTGAAGTGACGTCGGAACCTGCCGTAGACGACAATAGAAGACTTTGAAAATGACTCTGGTGAAGCCTGTGAAGGAGTTCAGTGAAATCCAAGAGTAGACTCTTCAGGAGGAGAACCTGCAAGCAGAGGGGACAGAGTCTATGCCACTCGGAAGTGACCAGGAGGCATGGAAGCACAATGCCCACCTATGCCAGGAGGTTTAGAAGTGAAGACCGTTACCTTGTCCCTGCAGCTGTGAGGACCAGGCAATGCTGAAGAAGACCAGGAGCTGTGCACGAGCTGGCCCACATCAGGTGTCAGTGTCCAGGTGTCTGGTGTCTGGCGGGAGCAGCAACAAGCCTTGGTAGCCGCAATTGGCTTAGAAAGCAAAAAGATGCAAACGTTGGGACCAGCAAGGTCCAAGGGACTCACCAACAGCAGGATAATCATAGCAGGCCCTGAGCAAGCAGGAGAGCCCACTTCAGCAAAGGAAGACCTTGAGAGGACCCACAGGCTGAAGGCACAGGAGTAGCAAGAGGACCTCAGGCAGCTCAGCAAAGATGGAGGCCCAGGTTGCAGAGGATGCAATGAGGATGCTGATCTTCAATGGATGAGGTTCTTGAGGCTTGAGCTTCTTGTATCCCGAAGATCTCTGTAATGCAGAGCCAAAAAGCAGTGGCAATGGCAAGTACACGGGGTGCACAGGGGTTCAGTCCCAGCAGCTCCAACGAGGGATAGTGTCCTCAAAATTGCAGAGAAGGCAGGTCAGGCCTCGAGAGAGCTGCAAAACCACAACCTGTGTTGCTGGGCCTTGGGAAGCCTGCAGAACGACAGGAGCAGCGGACCAGTCAGCTTCGTTGCGGTGCCTGCAGATGCAAGGGTTGTCCTTGATGCCTACAGGCCTTCTCAAGAACCTGGATGAAGACACAGACAACTCAGAAGACTTGACAGCAAGACCAGGAGCAGCAGGTCTCTTCCTTGGTGCAGTCTCGGTTCCAGTCAAAACCCAATGAAGTTCAAATGTCCAGACGGTCGAAGAGTGTTGTCTTGGCTTCAGGTGTGATTCTTGTTCTACGATGAGTATGAGGACCCTCCCACAGTGGAGAACTTTGGTACCCTATAGAAAGTGTTAGAACTTCACCACGGTCCCTCCTAGAGGAGGGGCTGGACAGAGGGGATGATCCCGTCCTTTGGCCTTACTCCAGCTTCTCACCAGAGCAGGAAACAAGGGTTCCTGAACTGGCTCAAACTTGAGTATGCAAAGAGGGACTCAAGTATGCCCTTCATAACAGTCTGGATGCCTGAAAGGTGATCCCAACTCAGCCCAATACACTAAATCCTGTCTGGGAGGGTGTCATAATTCCTGTGACATTAAACTTATTGTTCTACCTTCCCCTGCTTAAGCTCAGCTCAGCAACAGGAGGGCAGAATCAAGTCTGTAGTTGGCAGCAGCACTATCTTGCTGGCAGACCCTAAGAAACTGTTATCGGGAGTACATGGGGGTCCCCTAAGGAGCTCCCCAGTACATGGGACCATACTTCTAGCACCGGACAGTGCAGATTTAGAGCAGAGCTCATGGCTTGTTACAGATCATCAAATGTCTTCTGACAGCTAACTGTCCACTGAACTTTCTTAGGGATTCTTTTTGGGGTGAGATCATTAAGGGGTGTTGCTATTGATCCATGGCCCTTAACAAACCTTCTGTCGTACTCACTCTGGCCCAAGAAAGCTCTGACCTGAGTCTGAGTAGTGGGAGCAGCCCAGTCCATGATGGTCTAAATTTTGCTCTCCAATGTTGGAAGTTGGCCTCCAACTACAAGGTGAACTAAGTACACAACTTTACTCTGCCCTATTTGGCACTTTGTGATCTTCATAGTGAGGCCAGACTGTCACCTGTGTCCACTTCATGGCTACACCAGGTGGTTTGACTGGATGTCAGAGAAAGAGACCAGGAAACTGGTTGAAAGCATGTCTGTAATCAGCTTGCTGTTGATCAGTGAGTATGTCTGCCAAGACTACTCCTTCAACTGATCCATCAACAGTGTCCGAGAGAGAAGATCAGGGAGAGGGTCACTTTCTTCCTCCTGTCCCTCATCAGAGGCCATGAGCATCTTCAAGTCAGCCTGATCAATACATGTTTTCAGGTGATTCACATGATGCACCCTGTGGGGACTTCTTGGAGTACCTTGGTCAACTAAGTAGGTGACCTCACCTTTCTTTTCCAGTATAGTGTGGGGGGCACTCCACTTGTCTTGAAAAGCTGCATTGTCTCCTTTTACAGTCAAGAGTTTGTCTCTACCTTTGTTAGCAAAGGAAAGTTAAAGGATAGCTGCCCACTGCCCCTGAGGAATCTCCTGAACTTTACAAGCCCTCTCTAAAGCAGTAACCCACTTATGGATGTCATCACCCTCCTGGTAAGGAGGGACTATCCTGCTCCAGTTCCAAGTGTCAAAGGGATCTTCCCTAACTCTAGGTTCACTAGTCCTGCCACCATGGGATTCTAATACTAAATTCTTCCTAGCCCTCTGCACTTCTAGGATGTCCTTATCTAGGGCTAACTCCTTCTTGATTCTGAGCTTGGCTCGCTAAAGTTTGAGCAGGTGGTATTTCCTTTCCAAACATTTACCACTTCCTGCCAGAGATGCAAGTCCCTATTGAAGTGGCAGGGGAGGCTGAATTAACTGAGGAGGACCTGGACTTCCCCTGAACCTTTTGTACCCTCCCAGGAGGAGTAACTGGGGTCATACCTCTAGGACCTCCCTCTGTGTCACTAGAACTATTCCCTGGGGGACTAGAGTTCTCCAGTAAGGGGCCTCCAGACTCCTCCTGGATATGCTCAGAAGCAGAGTTTGGCTCATCTTCAGGAGCATCCCCATCCATATCCAAGTTACCCTGCCAATCTGACCTTTTTTCTTGGTCGCAATAACTGTTTTCCAAAGATGACTTCACTGTTAATACCCAACTCTCCAAATGTCTCTGGTAAATAAATTATCATAGTCTTGAGCAAGGCCTCCACACCTTCAATTATTGTATCAATTAAATGCTAAATATGTTAGCTAGAAAAATCCTAGCATGAGGCATATTTACTAGTTTGGTCATTTTTATAGTTTTTATGAGCCTCTCCTATAACAACGTTTTTGTGCTTTAGTGCATCCCACTCACTTCTCATCTGTGACCTTCCACCTACTGTATTCATATGTAAGCTTCACACACAAACATTGTTTCTGGTGTTCATCACTAACACCTCATATCTGAGCTTTGCCACACAATTCATTCTGCATATCTAACTATATCTATCTTCTGTGAGAATCTCATTTGTGTCTCTCACAGCAGGCTGTTTTACATTGGTAAGCATCTCTCTTCCACACAAACACTGTAAATCTCATTTTTGTGACATCCCACACAAGGATAATTCTTATTGCAAATGTATCTTATAGGGTGTCTTATATTCCTATGCAAGATAATGTGGTTTGAGTGCACTCTACATTATCTCATCCATCTGCAATAGCGCTTCTCATAGATTAGACAACAAATGTTTTTGTATTGTGTTGTATACTTTGTGAAGCATTGAGGGTTTTTCCACCATCCAGCCTCAGGAATGCAGGCGATAAACTTAGGGGCAGATTTATGAGGCACTTGCGCCACGTTTACGCCACTGTTGCGTCACGCAAGGCGGCGTAAACGTGGCGCATCCCTACGAACGATTTACAACGTGACGCATCTAGGCAGATGCGTCACGTTGTAAAGCCCTGCGTCGCTTGTGGGCGTTCCGGCGCAGGGTGGGCGTTCCGGGGCAGGTGCGCCTCGCAAAAGTGGCTGAGTGAAATCTATAAGATTTCACTCAGTCACTTTCAGGCCAATGCTGCGTCAAAAGCCTGCACCTGCTTGAAGCAGGCGTAGGTCCTGACGCAGCATTGTTAAGATGGGGCCCCCCCGAGCCTTGCTGGAGCTGTGTCGCGCTTGCGACGCAACTCCAGCAATGCGCCACCTTTACGGCACAGATGCGTCAGTTTTTGCCCCATGGTGCGCCGCATTATAAATGCGGCGCACCATGGGTGGCGGAGCTGTGGCGCACTGTGGCGCACATTAACTGGCGCATCCCTGGGGATGCGCCAGTTAACATAAATCTGCCCCGAAGTGTTTGTGAAACTATTCTTGCTCTCCTTCTAGTGCCCTGCTAAACCTGGGACTTTCAAAAAGGATCCGAATGACTTCAATATTCAAACAGACACACTGAATCGTACACCATACTGTTAGACCTGTCAGCCTTAGGACGGACTTCCCCCAAACCTTTTTGCCTGCTTACCTCCTCTTTTTGTGATAAAATGTTGTTGGCCTTAGGACTCTGAGGAGTATACCTCTGCTCACCAGTGCTAAAGTGCATGTGCTTCTCCCTTAAAAATGTGAACATCGGTGTATACACGATTGGCCTTTTATATTTACTTGTAAATACCTTGTACAGTGTTACATCATATACCCAGGGCCTGTAAATTAAATGCTACTAGTGGGTCTGCAGTACTGATTGTGTCACCCACACAAGTAGCCCTTTAAACATGTCTCAGACCTGCCACTGCAGAGCCTGTGTGTGTACTTTTACTGCCAGGTTGACTTGGTATTAAAATCCCCTTGCCAAGCCTTAAACTTCCTTTTATTACACATAAATCACCCCTAAGGTAGGCTCTATGTAGCCCATGGAGGAGGGTGCTATGTTGCCAAAAGGTAGGACATGCACTTTTATGTTTTGCATGTCCTTGTAGTGAAAAACATCTATATTCTTTGTTCACTAATGTGAGGCCTATTCCTCTCATAGATTGACATTAGGAATTCCTTAATACACTGTTTTAAAATGTAATTCCTGGTTAGAAAGGAGTAGCAGCAGCATGTTTTATAACTTTGGAACGGCAATGATAAATCCTTTTTACTGGTAAGGCTGGAGTGCACATTACTATTTAAGATATGCCACTTTTAGAAAGTGGACATTTATCTGCTCTTACAGCTCTGTGTGCATGCAGCCTGTCTCCAGTACACTTCAATATTAGTCCAGTTGCATTTTGAGAATAGGAATGTTGCAAAGAGCATTCAGTTTATTTTTCCTTTTTTTCGTCCCACCTTTTGTGCTTGGTGCATGACGGTGTAAGATTCAAAAACATGTTTTTTCACATTTGGTCTAATTACTTTATAAATGTAAATAACAATTAAAGCATATTTGCAAACTGTGACTACATGCCTGCAATTATGAATTTTACACTACAAAACTATGCGATTGTCTTCTTTTAACAGAGCGTATGGCTCTCAGATAATGGCCGATTTGTAAAAGGTCACTGGAAAGTCCAAAAGGTTGTCCCTGTCCCCCCCAGAATTTTAGTGTCTCCTACGCACCTGAGCAGGTGGTAAAATAAACTAGACATGGTCTGGTGAAACAAAGAACATAAAATAAACGTTTAACTTATCTTATACTGCTTGCAGCATGTCCTCAAAGTTCCTGGCCCCAGACTCCTCCGAAGCTGAGCACGAGATCCCATAGCTCCAATCCAGATGCTGCATTCATGCTGATAAGAATGTTAGCAGCATGAGTGAAACGTCTGGATTGGCTGAAGCAGGTTGTCTTTCGCTCCAAAAGGCACTGGAGGCCTATGCCTGCTCTCCAAGCCACTGTCCAAGACAGCTGTGTTGGTGAGGTTTGAATTATGCATGCATGCATTCATGTATACTGTGCTACCCACTGTACTATTGGCCCAGGTGAATTACATTCAGCTTTACACGTTTGAACCATCCAGTGCTCAATTTATAAATAGGTAAGTGCCAGGGCAGTAGGTGTTACTCAGGAGGCCACTGCAGATTGCACCACCCACTGCCCCTGCTAGTGCTGCGAAATCCCAGAACCAGTGCTATCAACTAACCATCATACTCCTACAAATTTGACAGTTTCAACTGCTCTAGGTCACCCATAGCTGTAAAAAAAAGGCTTGGATGAGCTTATTATTTTTTAAACTTATTAAATTGTTAAGTCCTCCATTGAGGTGCTCATTTAAAAAAAATCCACCAGACAGCGCCACCATCAAAGTGCCAGAGTTAAGAAATAGGTGCTGTTCCAGCGATGAAAAACACTGACACAAATTAAGCACTTGAAGCATCAGCATATAATTGTTTTGCCAGAAGAGCATTCAGGTCCCTCTGCTAATAGAGTTACATATGCACACTGAGATAGCATGCCCATACATCAGAAATCGGGGTGTTTGGTTGAGCGCCCTGGTGTGGTCTGCATCAGTGCTTTAATTGGAAAGATAGGTGCAGGTAATCACCAAAAGGAGCTGTGGACTGGGGGTGGAGAAGAGGCTGGCATAAGGGTGGTGCTAAAGGCGGAACAGGGGGCGGGGCTAGATTTTTGACCTTGCCATGGTTTGAAATCTGCATGAATTGTTAGAATGTCGGATGTATCTGTCCATTAGTTAGCACCATAACAACCATTTATATAGCACTAACTGATAAGTGTTTATTACTAACCAAAGTAACCCTTTTTTACCAACCTCAAAATAAGAAAAGACCGAGTAAAACACAGTGAGGCTCTAAATGTATGCTTTGTTGTTTGCATGCAGGTCCTTGATGCAGGGTCATAACTCACTAAGCTATATTACAAGGATGTTAACTTGTGACCTGCAGCTAACTCAAGAATCTATGCAACAAAAACAGTGGTCAACTGAGCTATCTACATAAAAAAATACAAATCTATGACCTAAATGTTTCATTCTGTGTTTTACAGCAGGCACAGTGATCCTCTTTGCAATATTATGTTATGTTGAACCTTTGATTAGAATGTACACAGATCTTTCTGACAACTGCATTAACCACAAGAAGTATCCACTTTATTGCTACTTAGGACTCCCGAGCCTACTTACTTAAGAGAAAAGCTCTAGCTTTCTGTTTCTCACGATTAGTGATTGTGCAGCTGCAAAAAAAGCGAGCAATTCATCAGTATCTCTTAATTTTCGGCACCAGTGGGTGTTTCTGTCCCACCTGGAAACCAGAGTAGCTTTCTAGGGTACAGTCTTTGTGTAACTTTAGTGAGAAGCATATTCTCTGTGTCTCGCTGCCACTGGAAGAAAAATGTTGACACAGAGACACTGGCAATCTTGTTGTTGGTAGCTCAGTCTTTCAACATTCCATTTTATGTGGTTGAAAAGGAGTGGTGAAGGGAGTAAAAATGCGGCAGATCTTCTATTAGAACGAATAAGATATCTACTGGGGTGATCTGGTTGCACTCTGTGTAATTAAAATACACAACATGGTCTGTAACAGCACCATGATCAAACAACGTCTCCCTTGGATTATTGAAATTGCTTTATTGTCGTTTCTTGACGTTACTTTGCATTACGTATGGCTAACCCATGTGTATTAATTCAGATAATATTTTATATTATATACCTCATATACATACTATAGTGAACATCAAATGTGTTCTTGCATTTTCAATTATCCAAGAAATAAATATTTAAAAGAATAGGAACAGGCTTTCATGTCACGTGACAAACTGCAAGACAGTCTTTCTGAATTGAAATGTGACTATTGACACGTATTCCTGGTCAGGGGCTAGTTACAAATTAAATATGCTTTCTTTGGGGGGATAGATGCCACAGATGCACTGCGTAGAAGGCAGGCTTTTTACATCTGGCATGGAATTGCCCAGTGGTTAGACAGTTCTGGGTGGAGGTGGTGAACAGGATCGTCACGGCCACGGGCATTCGATTGCAGCTGGAACCCTTGTACTGTTTATTGGCATCTGTCCGGAAGCCCAGGAAAAAGAAGCTCCTGTATAAACTCCTACATTTAATGCTAGTGCTCGCTAGGCGCAGAGTAGCTATAACTTGGATGGGCCAGCGTGGCTCGGAAGTGTGCACCTGGCTTAAAGATGTCCGCGAGTGGTCCCTAGCCCAAGAAGCCCATATGAAACTCGCATGAAGGGATGAGAGGCTACAGGAAGATCTCACAGTCTGGCGCGAACTGTGCACTACTGGGTTGGTGGAGGAGGAGTCCTCCTCACAGCATACGGTTTCCAGCGGGGGGAGCAGCTCATATGAGGATGAGGAGCCTCTCCCTCAGCAGGGGAGTGAGGACTGATAACGTTGGGATATCTTTGTGGATGGGAACATGTCTCAGCCTCCTTATTCATTGACTAATGCCTAGAAGGACATTTGTTTCTCATTGTGCTTTTCTTCCCGCCTGTTCTATGTACCACTGTTGATCTGATGGTATGCCTTATACACTGTACCAATGCCAACTACAGTGGTCAACCAGAACCCTGCAAACCCCCCGGAGGACCAGCCAGGGACCTCGGGGAAGGAGAAGGGCAAGGAGAAGAAGAAGAGGAACCCGCAATTCAGTCCACAGGAAAACAAGATCCTGATTACGGATGTGATAGAACACCACCAACAACTGTTCATCACCTCCACTGTGTCATTGGCAATTAAAAATGCAATATGCCAGTCCATCTTGGCCAAGGTGAATGCAGTCGGAGTGAAGAGCTAAGAAGCGCCGGAATGATGTGAAGCGCAAAACCAAGCTGAAACTCACTAACAACCGGAAAGCAGCAATACAGACTGGAGGTGGGAGTCCAGCGCCACAGCAGGAGCTGGATGAAATGGAGGAAATGGTGTCCACAAGCATCAGTAGGGAGACAGTGGCAGGAGTTCGGGGACTGGACACTGCTCAACATGACCTGAACCCAACAGCAACAGGATGAGTAACGAGCAGGGACTGGGGAGACGGGCACAATGGCACACATGCACAATTAAGTATAGCACAGTGCACACCCACAATAACTCTGGATAATGTCCCTGATCTCCTTGGCATACTGCAGCACACATAGAAACAGCAAGTAGGCCCCCATTGACAATGTGCCCAGAGGGGGCCCTCCCACACATCACTAATCTCACAACAAACCCATGCACATGTGCTGAACCCAGCAAAGCTGCGGGTCCATGAGCCACAATGACAATGCAAGTGACACTGCATGACGATTAGCATGGATAAAGTCCAATTATCATGACATGGTTGACACCACGCACTGAGGTGGCTGAGTGTGGACCACATCCGTAGAGGAGCAGGTCACACTCTGACACATCCACGTGCACAAATAGCCCCTGATGTCATCCCCCTTACTTCCATGTTGCTCATGTTGTAGGACTTGAGTCACAGGGTGCATCTCTGCATCAGGGTGGTTCATATTTGACCCCAAATGACACCCAAAATGTCATATTTGACCCCAAATGACACCCTGTTGTCTTTTTTTGAACACCAATGACAGCCTTCATGTCATGTTTTTGTACACATGTGATACGCTGATGAGTGGTACTACGTACTACATTTGACACCCTGAAATGGCATTTCAAATACGTGACACCCTAAACAGCCTCTCTGTACAGAGGTGACATACCCATCATTAATTTGCTATTGTGAGATTGTTAGCACTTAATTTTGCACTTACACTTGTCAGAGTGATGTGCTAATGCAGAGGACTGACATGCACACAGGGAATGTGTGTTGCAATGAATTTATTTGTACATGCTGTTCTTGTGGTCATTGTGTACTGTTCCATGATTGCTAAGGACAGTCATAATGTGAAGTGTTCATGCGAAGAAATTGTTAATGATTGTGTTCCTTCGGGCTATTCCTGCTTCAGCTGAAGTGGGTTGTGGTCCACTTGCCTCATCTTTCTCATGCTCGTCCGGTGCATCTGACACTTGGATCCATGGGGCATTGGTGCGTAAACATATGTTGTGCAATACACAACATGCAGTGATCATCTTGCACACTATTTCTGGGCTGTAGAGGAGTCTTCCATCTGTGATGTACAGGCACCTGAAATGTGACTTTAACACGCCAAATGTGCGCTCAACAATGCCCCATGTGAGTTTGTGGACCACATTGTACTGCCTCTAGGCCACAGTGTTCGGGGCTCGGAGGGGTCATAATCCAGGGGCAGAATGCATATCCTTGATCACCTGTGAGAGGTAAGAGAGATTAGTGTATATTGGTGGTTCTGCATGCTGTGTTGGCAGACTTACAAGTTTTGTGGTGTGCAATTTGTGCGACTTTGGGATTCATGTTTGCCATGTATTGCTCCTGGCAAATATGTGGGATCAATGTGTATTACGTAGCCTCACAGCTGCTCCTCCCTCCTCCCGAGACTATATACTTGTTTGCACTGCACAGTTGCATCACTTGCATTCCTATGGCACACCATTGTCATGCCTGTCTGCGCATGTCCGCAAGCCTGACAACAACACTGTAATGTTGGCCATTGAAGGTGGGCGACCATGTGTGTGTAGGCCTATGATAAGGATAGGGTGGACATGGATGTAGAGTTCAGGCCTGGCTGAATTCGCGCTGCGATTGATGCTTGGCCTTTCGCTCATGCTGCGTCAATGAAGATACACACACAACAGTTGGCATGTATGAGCCAAGACCCCGAGCGATCCTACGCTTCGTAGTTTTTCCATTCGGGTGAGCCCGCCCTCCAGGTGCATGCTACAGTACAACATTGTTGATTAAGGGCTGGGTGGTGCCAACACTACAACAGAGATACATTCCATAGTTACTTTTGTGAAAGAAGCGATATCAACGCTCATCACCATTTTAAATGGCAATCCGCCATTGTTGGTCCATCGTTAAATAGGAATCTAATTTAAAATAACAAATGTTCGCCATCTAAGTGGACAGCCAGTTCTTAATGCAATTTTATCTTGGAATTAGATAACGTAAAAAGCAAAACATTTGCTTTATGAAGCAACAAAGACTCTAGAGAGAAATACCTATATACATACCTGCGACGTAGAAACTTAGGGGGCCATTAGGATGGCGGGTGGAATTTGCCTGCCCGCCATCCTCACGGTACTTTGGACCGCCCGCCATAAGGGCGGGGGTCCCGTGGGGGGTATTAGGATGCGCCCGCTACAGTGGGGGGCGCATCCTGCATTTTTAACATTGTGGCAGGTGGTACTCTCAGCACCGCCCGCCACAATGCTAAAAATGCATGTATGCATTTGCATACACCAAGCGGCAGGCACCGCGCGGTGCCTGCTGCTTTGTGTATGCAAATGCTGGGGGGTACCACAGGTACCCCCCATGTGCACCCCCCACCTCGCCTTCACTTCTGGGGCCCGCTGGGGGCCCCCGAAGTGAAGACCGCCTGCCTTTCCGTGGCGGCATCGCCGCCACGGAAAGGCATCTGTTGCAACCCATACTAATATGGCTGGCGGTGTCTGATAGACACCGCCACCATATTAAACCTATTCCGCCCCGGTCGCAAGGCGACCAGGGCGAAAAAAGCGGCGGACGGTCTTTCCGTCCGCTGCGGACCCCCCAGCCATGCTTATATGGCAGGGGGTCATTCTGGTTAGGATGGCGGGCGGATTGCCCCCGCCAGGCCGGCGGTTGCTACCGCCAGCCTGGCGGGGGCAATCCACCCGCCATCCTATTGGGCTCCCTTAGGCTTTAAATTTCACTAAATATATCAAAGTGGGTGAATCGATTTATATCCAGCAGAAGGCCAGCTAAAAAACGTTTAAAGTAATTCTTTGGCATTTCTGACGAAGGTGTCGATTGCGCCGAAACGCTCATAAACGATTTATTTTCGGCCATTCCTGGTTTTAATTGCATTTTATATTTGTCATTCATGTATTGAGAAATTAAAATACTATTGGCACATTTATTGTATTATGTAATGTCATCAATATGATGTCTTTGTAAATAGGAATTGTTTTTAGATTATTACTGAATTTAATTAATTAAGATTAAAAAATGTAAATTAAAACAGATATCTTTTTGTTCTTTACACTGAGTTTCTTATAATTATTACTTTTATGTTATGTTGTTATATTTGATAAATTGTGTATTGCCTAGGAATTTATTATCAATTGCACACATAGAAACAGCAAGTAGGCTCCCGTCGACAATGTGCCCGGAGGGGGCCATCCCCACACATCACTAATCTCACAACAAACCCATGCACATGTGCTGAACCCAGCAAAGCTGCGGGTCCATGAGCCACAATGACAATGCAAGTGACACTGCATGATGATTAGCATGGCTGCAGTCCAATTATCATGACATGGTGCACGCCACGACGCTGAGGTGGCTGAGTGTGGACCACATCCGTAAAGGGGCAAGTCACTCTCTGGCACATCCACATACACAAACAACCCCTGACATCATTGCCCTTACACCCATGTTGCTCATGTTGTGGGACTTGAGTCACAGGGTGCATCTCTGCATCAGGGTGGTTCCTATTTGACCCCAAATGACACCGGAAATGTTATATTTGACCCCAAATGACACCCTATTGTCGTTTTTTGAACACCAATGACAGCCTTCATGTCATGTTTTTGTACACATGTGATACGTTGATAAGTGGGACTACGTACTACATTTGACACACTGAAATGGCATTTCAAACACCTGACACCCTAAGCAGCCTCTCAGTACAGAGGTGACATTCCCACCATCTATTTGCTATTGAGATTGTTAGCACTTAATTATGCACTTACACTTGTCAGAGTGATGTTCTAATGCAGAGGACTGACATGCACACAGGGAATGTGTGTTGCAATGAAGATGCTGTTGCACATGCTGTTCTTGTGGTCATTTTGTACTGTTCCATGATTGCTAAGGGCAGTCACAATGTGAAGTGCTCATGCGAAGAAATTGTTAATAATTGTGTTCCTTCGGGCTATTCCTGCTGCAGCTGAAGTGGGGTGTGGTCCACCTGCTTCATCTTCCTCATCATCCTCCGGTGCATCTGGCACTTGGATCCATGGGGCATTGGTGCGTACACATGTGTTGTGCAATACACAACATGCAATGATCATCTCGCACACTACTTCTGGGCTGTACAGGAGTCTTCCACCTGTGCTGCCCAGGCACCTGAAACGTGACTTTAACACGCCAAATGTGCGCTCAACAATGCCCCTGGTGCGTTTGTGGACCACATTGTACTGCCTCTGGGCCACGGTGTTCGGGGCACACAGGGGTGTCACCATCCACGGGCAGAGTGCACATCCTTGATCACCTGTGAAAGGTAAGTGAGATTAGTGTAAATTGGGGGTTCTGCATGCTGTGTTGCCAGACTTACAAGTTTTGTGGTGTGTGATTTGTGCGACTTTGGGATTCATGTTTGCCAGGTATTGCTTCTGGCAAATGTGTGGGATCAATGTGTATTACGTAGCCTCACAGCTGCTCCTCCCTCCCCAAGCCTATTTACTTGTGTGCGCTGTGCGGTTGCATCACTTGCATTCCTATGGCACACCATTGTCATGCCTGTCTGCGCATGTCTGCAAGACTGACAACAACACTGCAATGTTGGCCATTGAAGGGGGCGGCCACGTGTGTGTAGGCCTATGATAAGGATAGGGTGGACACATATGAAGAGTTCATGCCTGGCTGAACTCGCGCTGCGATAGAGGCTAGGCATTTCGCTCATGCTGCATCAATGAAGACATACACACAACAGTTGGCATGTATGAGCCAAGACCCCGAGCGCTCCTGCGCTCCTTTATTTTACCATTCGGGCGAGAAAACCAGCTGAAGTGCAATTCTGACAAGTCAGAAATAGTCTTCTTCGGCCTGCCTACAGTACACGACTGGAGCCAACGGTAGCGGAAGGAATTCTCTCCTCCCTGTGTGGCGCAACCTACAGTCAGAAACATGGGAATTCGTATCGATGATGCTCTTACTATTTGTTCCCAAGTTCAGGCTTTAGTCGGGACCTGCATTGGATTGCTACGGATGGTGAGAACGTTTCTTCCACTTCCTCCGCTAGACTGTAGGAGGACCGTGATCCAGGCACTGATTACATCAAGGCTGGATTACGGGAATAACCTTTATCTGAGTGTATCAGACTCCCTCCTTCAACGTCATACAGTTTAAGACCTTAATAATGTTCTTTAAGGCTCTTCATGGTAAAGGGCCCAGCTACCTTACAAGACATGTCGGCTGGTACACTCTGACTAGGGCACTTAGATCAACTACGGGGCGATCGTCAGCATCCCGATGGTTCTCCTGGAGCGCAGGGGTGACAAATCATTCAGCCTCTTGGGGGCACAGGCATGGAACAAACCTCTGCTGCCCCTTTGACGTGTGAGGGATCTGACGAGTTTTAAAAAATTGTTGAAAACATGGCTCTTTGGAAGCTCAACCATCTTTAGGCTAGCAGCTATGTGACTCTGCAACACCGGGACACTCCTTTTGGAGTAGCTGAGCGCTATATAAACTCTTTCATTCATTCATTCATTTGCATTTTGAATCAAGCCATTTTATCCTTGGTTCGTCAGTTCTCCTAAATAATGGCATTTTGAAGCTTTATGTTTGAGTCCAATTTGGGAAGGGACGATCATCGAGAAACAAAGGAGTATGTCTGCAACCACTATGATATGCATAATTCCCAGACACTTCATGGAGCGGGGTATGGTGTGTGCTTAATCAGCATGAGGTTGGAGACAGCAGTGTAATTCCAACACGAATAGTATGTTCAGTCTCTTTTTTGTGCTTGTCATAGATGCGACATCTGTGGTCTGCACAACCTGTACTGTACTTGCTTCATAGCTTACCTTCCAACAGCCCAGCATAGGAATCCATCTCAGCCCTAACATACATAATATCACTCCTGTATGGCGCTGTGCAGGCCCAAAACACCAGTGTGGGCCCCGAACACGGAGAGTACCTGCAGCATGTATGACGCTAAGAACTGAAGCAGCCTTTGTCATGGTCTCCAGCATTGAGTTCTACTTGGGCTACACTTGTGTTTTTTTGAATTAGGTAGCAGGAGAGGTTAATATTTTGCTGATTTTGCCCTCAGCTGCAATTTGGTCCAGTTCATTTAGTCCACCAGGATTTTTCACTTTTCTTCACCCGGCTTTTGGATCTTTGCGGTTGGTTGGTCTTACTCACGCTGATTTCACACTGTAATTGGACTGAGAATGTTTGCCACCTGTGCCCTTTTTTAAGATGAGGCAGCTACAGCACAGGTAGGGTGAGGGGCACTGTGTGGTGACACATGAACATGGGTATGTGTGCATGTGAGCGGGCAGCACATCTGAGACTACCATCAAACACACAGATGCCTTTATGTTATGGGCTGCGCTTTTGAGACTACCATCGTGCACACAGGTGGAGTGGTACAGAAGGGATGTGCAAGAATTGGTGCTGACATTTGGTAAGACTTATAATATTAGTGGGCATTCATAGATAGGTCAGTAGGGTTTACTGGAAAACCTCTAGTGCTTTCATTGTATTATACATATAAGTGAAATAAGTAAAACTCATTAGAAGGTTTCACTGTGGAAAGGATGCATGTGGTTGATCCTTTATAACTTCAAGGTCATCTTTGACATTGGAAAGTGTTTTTGAAGAGAGGAAAGGCAAAGTGTGCCTATTCGCACATAAAAAACAAAATTTGTCATGGAGTTGATATTCAAGGAGCATTAGAATCTAAACGTAGTCTACAATCCCTAATCACCATGGAAGTATTTTAAACATCTGCCTAATCACCGGCACACTCCAGGCTCAACTACAGCAACTTCTTATTGCCTGGCATTCCCAGAATCCACCTGTACCCACTAGAAACAGCCCTCAACAAGGCAGCTCAACAAATATCTGGCATCAGAAGGTCAGACCACAATGCCCCAATCACCATGAAATGGCTTCCTAATGAGGCTAGAAGGTTATTCAAGCTGGTCTCTATTGTCTACAAGGCCATAAATGGGAGGATTACCAACTAGCCAGCCTGCAAACCATCATCTCTCATAGCTCCTGCTCACTCCAAAGTCTAGAATCTTTCTTTAAAACAAAAAACATGAAGTTTGAAGCAGGCCTTCTCAAGAAGTGCTCCAGAATATGGAACTCCTGTTATGACACTTTCAGGAATCTCAAGGATCGATTTACTTTTTTTTTTACCACTCCTTTCAACATGAAAGGTCAGTGGCGGCTCCTTCGATAAGGCGGAGAAGTGTCACCCCACTGCTTGAACTGCAAGCTGAATACGGAAAATAAAATGATAATAATGTTCGTTATTATCATTTTGTTTTCTGTATTCAGTTTGAAGCTGAAGCCAAGGGGGCAGGACTGGGTTCCCCGCATCACAGGGCTAGGAGTGGTGGCATCACCTAAAGTGCGTATGATGGTTTAGCTGGCCGTCTCGGGACGGTCAAAGCGTCATGCGCATTCTGCATGTTCTTCACGCAGGCTGTTTTACAGCCTGCGTGGAGGACATGCACAGCCTGACAGCCAGGGCCGGACTGGGAACCAAAACCGGCCCTGGCAAAGTGCTCGGCCGGCCTCCCTACCCCCCCGGGGAGGTTGGGGGTGCGACCGCGCTCTTTGCCAGGGCCGGTTTTCGGCCGATTTTGTTACAGGGCTGTTTTTGCAGCATAGCGGCCCTGTAACAAAAATGGCCCCCAGGGGCCCAAAACCGGCCCCCACCCTTGTGCCGCACCAGGAGAATGCCCGGTGCCCGCAACGGCCAGTCTGGGCCTGCTGACAGCCCCTGTCTGAGTGCCAAACCACCATGCTCACCTCAATCACAGTGCTGCTAAGGCAGCATTGTGATTGGTCACAGTGCTTCCTGAGAAGGAGGACAGAGGGCAGAGGAAGAAGAGTCGGCAGTCAGTGGTAGAAGTAAGTGCTTTTTGAAATATTTTATTATTTCCCACCCTCTAGCTCCTTTCCCCCGACTTACCATCCCTGTTCGGTAGCAGCCGCTACTCTGAAAGGTGCTATACTTATTTGCAATTCAGTGACCTTGTATACAGGGGTCACAAACTTCGCTGCATTGGAGATTATGCTCACTAATGTCCTAATCTCAGTTTACTCTCAAATACTGATACTGGCTGTTATCTATCTAAGCGTATAAAGATTATATTTCTAATCTAATACTCACAAACATGTACAGCACAACGTCTTGGCATACAGTGTAACTTAATTATGTTGTCTATTGAACATATGTTCCATTTCTACAGCATATCATGTAAAAACCTCTATCTCCTGTGCTCTTTAGTGGATCTGTGCTATAAAATCGTTAAATAAATACGGTGGGAATTTAGGTTAAAAGTTGCTGACAACTTCAAAGACAGTCATGAATTCATGGCATGGACATCATGGGACATAATAAAAGAACAACATACACCTGCAAGTTGGCAACTGAGTATCACAAAGTCCCAGTCAGAAATACATGAAGTGACAGACATTTCTTTCAACTTTCCTGTAGATAAACTGTGAACAACCTCCTAATATTAATTTCAACTGGGTTATTATTCTTTGCTTTATTTATATCACTTGAACCACTTTTTCTGATTTCTTCAGTTTTTGTAGTATAATTTAAGTAACATTTTAATTTGTTAATTACATTTGATTCGGGCATTTATGCCTTCAGGCCTAGGGTGATAGCGAAGTTTTCTGCAAGACATATTGTTACCAAAACCTTAATGTATTTATAGAGTAAAGTTTGGCTCTACCCCATATGAGCATTCTGACCCCATATTCTCTTTTTGGATATATCATTCCACCTGCTGTTATTTACATCTAAAAAGTAGAACCAGTCTTCACACATTCAATTCTTTATATCATACATATTTTGCATGTATAAAAAAGAATTATTTTCTATTCTTTTTCAGTAAATCACATTTTTTTCCATAGTGCTATCTCCATAGCCAGGACTCGTGTGCTTGTTTTTTTCAGCTCGATGCAGCCCCTCAGGGGGTCAGGCAGAGACATCAATGTCAGTGTAGCAGAATATAACATTTGTTTCTGCTCCCGGCTGTTTCTCCTCATTGCTAATACTTTTTTTTAAAACATTTGAGTTTTGTAAGATTCTATAATGAAACTTCACATAGCATCCATACTTTGTTTCACATAAAAACGACGCAAAATTGTACAGAAGGCTCCCTTGCATACATTCTGGTATAGTTATTGTTTCTTTCTGCGACTACGGTCGCAAGACGGGAGTGCCTTTTTATTATGGTCTTACATTTCATGAATGCAAGACTATAGTTCAGATTTCCTTACCATCTACCTTTATTTAACATAGAAACAAAAAAGGACTATATTCGACCAAAAACCTAGTGGGCAAAATTAAGCTACCAAAAGACTGCTGCAGAGATTTATTTAGAAATGTTTATTTGAATGTTCTAATCAAAAATGCCTCTCCAGGACAACGTTTTTTGTCAGTCAAAAAAAGCTTTTCCACTGTAACGTATTT
This sequence comes from Lissotriton helveticus, assembly GCF_964261635.1. Lineage (NCBI taxonomy): Eukaryota > Metazoa > Chordata > Amphibia > Caudata > Salamandridae > Lissotriton > Lissotriton helveticus. Next base: position 747,356,429 of record NC_136069.1, on the reverse strand, counting down.
TTTCTAGCACGTGTTTTGCGGTAAGTATTTGTCTCTTCAGGGCAACTGTATAATCAAATAGTTTACAAGCATATAGAAGGCTTCACTCAAAGACATTTGACATCCGTGAGGGTGTGGTAATCTGCAGCTTCAGAATCAATGTTCTTTTAAGTAGCGGCTCCTCCATGTGGGCGGAGGAGCGTCACCTCACTGCTTTCTCGCAGTGTGAGAAGCAGAAACATAAAATGGTATTACAAATACCATTTTATGTTTCTGCTTCTCCCACTGTGTAGAAGCAGAAGTGTATGGTTGGGGTGGGCGGTTGGGCTGGGCTGCTCTAGGGCGGGGGAGGAGTGGTTTGCCCACTGCTGAGGGCGCTGACTGTTTGTTCGGCCCTCTGGTGTTGACTAAACCAGTCATACGCACTCTGACTTTACTCCATGTAGTGCTAAACAATAAGAAGGACCCGGTCACTGTTTTAATCTGCCTATATTTTATTTTACGCAGAATCACACCCTAAGGTACTTAATCCTTGGACGTTTTAAATTTTCAATTAGTTACAAATTACAGCACATTTTTTCTGTAAGTTTGAACCAAAAGTCTGAGGTTGCTTTGTCGTGCACAGAACATATATTTACATAAACTATAACATTAAACACATTGGAAAATTATAAATAAATACTTTTTTTCAATATATACAACACATTTATCACAAACAATGATTGTTAACTTCAAGATTGTACCCTACTAAATGATTCCACCAGGTTTACAAGGCAGATTAAAACAGTGACCGGGTCCTTCTTATTGTTTAGCATTACATGTTGTCCTACCCGGCCACTTTATAGGACACAACCCTAATATTTGACACTTTACTCCATGTAGGGCAGCCTAGATGGAGAAAATGGCCTTCCCATAGACACCTGGCTGGTCAACATCCCGACCAAGCACAACACTGCCATTGCAGCATTGTGATTGGCTTAGTGGAGGGGAGGGAGGCTTCCTGCTTCCAGGAGAGGAGCAGACACAAATTGGGACCGGGCCGGCGTAGGTAAGTACATTTTTTTTTTTTAATATTAAACCTCCTCCCCACCCACGTGTCATGCCGGCCATGACTGGTTATGTTACAAGACCATAATATACAAAAAGGCACTTCAATAGAGTTCTGCTTTCATTCCTATGTAAAACAAAGTTCTAAAAGGCCCTTCACCATTCAGATGTAATTGCAACCAGGCAAAGATTTGCACAAATATACACTTGTTCATGCCTGTGCATGTAAGCATTAAAAAATGATAGCCAAGCATATTGTCTTTGGCAATGCTTGTTCATTTGCATAACTGCATTACCATATGGTAGATATGTTTACAGATAAAACATCATACAGTTCTATTGACTTACGGACTCAGGGGCTTATTTACAAGCTCCTTGCGCTGCCGGCGCATCACTTTTTGTGACACACCGGCGGCGCAATTTAGTCCCCCTTATTTACAAGGACACATAAAGCCTGCGTGGCTTTGTAAATACGGCCCCTTTACACACAAAACTTTGTGTGAAAAGGTTGCTCAATGGGGTTTCCCATGCAACACTTATGGCTTCTGCCACATTTCCAGATTTACAAGAAACAGTAAACCTAGAAATGCGTCAGAATGCTACGCTTCCCCAGGGGAGGCATTGGGAGGCGCAATGTGGAGAAATTTATTTATTTCTCCTCGTTTTATTTCTCCTTCTATGTGTACTGCATTCTGCAGCACACATAGAATGAGGAAATCACCTCTTGTGATTGTTTATGTGCATTATTATTAAACAAATGACGTTTTGCAACTACTATGTGTGCTAATGCAGCACACATAGAAGTTTCAAAATGCCATTTCAGATTGTTTATGTGCAGGAAGGGACTACTTCTTGCACATAAACAATCATCCCGTGACGCAGGCACCCTTGCACCATGGTGCAAGAGTGTCTGCATCAGCCCATGGCAGCTAATCGTGCACAAATGCAGGGGAGAGCAAAGGGATCCGCCATATCGTTGTAGATATGACGCTTCCCTGTGCTTCGGAATTAACACAGCGTGGCTCAGCCAAATGACTTGCAGCACCGCGCTGCGTTAGCTCTTTGCAAATAAGGCCCTTAGCTTCCACAGGCAAAATATGGTTATATTCAGTAAAAACCTGTCAATAGTAGCTGATTTTGAAGTAGTGTGAGAGCTAAAGGCCTGAAAAGAAAATCCTGGAGTGGGATTTTCTTTTTGAAAATAAAACAAAATAATGGCCAGCTAACCATGGTAGCCATCTCCCATGGCGAGGGGGGGGCATTTAGCGTTTTTACTGTGCCTTTCCGCCAGGGTATGCTTGGCAGTGACGGACAGTAAAAAAAACACGACTATGTGTCTGACGATCCTAATTGGCCAGGCAGACTTATAGCGAATTCTCCGATGGCCTCACTCAGGGCCAGAGGTGGGTAAATAGTATTTACCGATTCTAAAATACCGAATTTTACCGATTCGGTATTTTAGAATCGGTAAATGCTATGTAGCAAACAATTCGGTAAAAATTACCGAATCGGTAAGAATCGGTATTTACCAAATCGGTATTTACCGATCCAGTAATTGCCATTCATTCCTATAGGCCTGGAGGCCCATAGGAATAAATGGCAATTACCGAATCGGTAAATACCGATTCGGTAAAATGGGAGACACATTCCAGGGTGCCAGGGTGTCACTTTGACACCCTGTTGCACCCCTGAACCGTGCTTGCGTGCAGATGTGGCACACATACATGCCAGCATGTATGTCTGCCACATGGCACAGTTGAAAATGCACTGATTTGCATTTTCAAAGGTATTCCTTATTTACCACCAACTTATAGTTGGTGGTAAATAACGAATCCTAAAATTGGAAAAGCACTCATTTGAGTGCTCCCTACATTGCAAATTCGGTAATTTACCGATTCGGTATTTTAAGGAATCGGTAATTTACCTATTCCTTAAAATTCCGAATCGGTAAATTACCGAATTTGCAATTTAGGCCACCTACATCCCAAATGCCCAATACCGGTCGGTAACCGCCGAAATTCGGTAATTTCGGCCGTTAACGACCGGTATTGGGCTACCTACATGTAGCCCTCAGTTAGGCCGTGGGATAAGTTTGGCCACAGCAGAGTCGGTGTAGTCACTCCTGTGGCCAAACTATGGTCCACCGACCTTTAAATTGGGCAGTCACAGCACTATGTTGGTGGGGAGTTAACAACATCAGACGGAGGTTCCTCTCAGCCAACATATAAATTAGGCCCTTAACTGTATCTCCAGTCTAGACTGCGATCGCTCTACTCATAGGCAAACTGATTGATTTTGCACAACAGACTTCTTTGATTTCAGCATCAGTTGAAGATTGAGCAGCTCAACCTCAGGGTCGCGAGCTAAACAGCTCATCAGTAACTCTCATCACCTGATAATTCTAGAATCAACTCCTCTATTTTTAGCAACCCAAGTATTCAAGCCTCCTAGAAAATCTATAGCATATGAATTATTACAGTCGCCGGTAGACAGCTGGATTTGTATGGAGTTCAGTGCAAATTGTCTATCTCATCCATCTAAGCATCCATACGTTTATTTAAATATGATCTTTCACCTGCCCACCTGACCCTCAGTCTGCCTACTCATCCATACATCTATCTTCAATTTACTGAGGACCTCAAGACCTGGCTCTTCGACTGAACTGCAGAAACGACCCCCCCAGCGCCTTAAAACCCTCACGGGTGATATTAGCAACGCTCTATAAGAACCCTGATTAACCCTTAATCCAATATCAGTGAAGAGGGCCCTGAAAACAATTTATTAATCAATGTACTGTATTTCTGGCTTAACCTTTCAACCACGTCTAGTACAGTTAGACTATTAAGCTAGTCTGTGATCAATTTATCCGCAGACAGTTGTGTTTTAAGAACACGCTTGTGGGAGACTTCGTGAACTGTCCTCACATATTTAGTTGTGTGGCTCTAGATACGCGTTTGCTGTATATTTGCACTAACAACGTTTTCCAGATGTGGAGACTGGTCTGACAATTTGCCAGTGACGTTTCAGTAAAGAATTGTAACACAAGAAGGGGCAAAGCAACTTTACAGAGCTTGGAATACCATTCCCCACACTCTTGTATATGACAGTCCACCCAATTTCTATTATTCTTTTAATTTCTAGCGGTTTCACTTTGGCAGTGCATATTTTTAAATGTTTTATTTGCTTCCCATATGAAAAGCTCCTTAACTTATCGAACTTTTACATGGTCCAGAAATAATAAGAACGCTTTTGTCTCACAAGTAGTTGAAAAAACAACATTTGTGATAGAAGTGCTCAATGTAATAAAATCATTACATGTATATGCTTCCTGTTCCATTCTGTAGTGTTTCAAATAAATACAAATATATACTCTCATACTTTGAAAATGTATTACAAATGAGAAATTAGTAAATGACTACATATAAACCATCCAACGAAATATAAAATTGCTGGTGTGAAGCACATGAACAATCAAAAATATTGCATTAAAAGGTATTGATATAGTTGCATAATTGTTGTCTTATCAGCTTTTTTGGAAATATCACAGATCAATGCCCTTACTTCCAATGTGGTGCATATTACTTCTTGTTAAACGACACAGGGAGCACTTATGGCCAATAATTATAACCCACTGCTGAGGGCTATAACGGTTGTTAAAGAACCCGTCCCAGAGTTATAGGCCCGAGGCAGAAGGTCTATAATGCTATTAGAACATTTTACCCATTCAGAGTAGAATATTCTGAAAAAGCATGGAAAAACAATACAACAATAAGAAATAAAATATGTAGGTTACAGCCATTTTTGGCTCTGAAACACTTCATTGTCTTCAGTGGACTTTCCAAGATTTATAAATAGGACCCATGCTAAATACCTTTAGTCTTGCCGACTTCGAAATCTGAGGCTGAGAGGAGCGTGGAAGCGCGGGACACAGGGGGCTGCCTGCCATCGTCGACCCGCCCGACCCAACTGCGCTCACACCCGGGGACAGGACTACATTCCCCAGGGTGCACCTGTGCCCACACACCTGTACTGGCTCAGGGGGAGGCGTGGACATCGCGCCCATAAGCCACTCCCCAAGCTCCGTGGCGCGGTCCGCGGCGCGGGTCGCAGCCAGGACACAGCCCGGGACTAAGGGCAGGCCTGTTAGTGACCTTGAGTGATTGGATTGGGCCATCCCCTACACCACACGGAGGAGCACCGCGAAAGGACGCCCGGAGCAGCTGAAAAGGAACGGACATTGGGAGAGTGATGTGAACTTTGGGGGACGCTGTGAGGGAGAACGTCAGCTTGCTCCCCGCCTCCTTCCCCCCTGCTCAAGGATTCCCAGGACTACGTGACCCATTATTATTCTTATATCTAATACTATAAAACAAAAATACCCCGTTTCGGGGATTTGAGCCTATACTCCACTCCCATCTCATCAGTCAAGCTTGGTTTTAAAATATTTTTCTTATTTTAAGTAGGTTCTGTCCATGAGAGGGTCCTTTAAGGAAAATATTTCACCTTCTCTCCGTAGTGCCTAGACGGGGATAAGGCATTTTGATCTATGGTATGACCAGCATGGGGAAAAACTCCAACCCCCCCCCCCTCTCGCCCAAGGACCAGGCAATTAGCAGCTATGGCCCAACCGCTCCCTACCCTCACTGCTATTGACCTGATGCTCCAGAAAACTATAGGAGCAGTGGCAACGGCTATTGAAAACACGGAAAGGCGTCTATCCGTAACCCCTGCTATGGCTTTACCGGTGCTAGAAGGGGACGTCTCTAACGTGACTATCAATCCGTTTGAGTCTACTGCACTTCAAATGCCCTCCTTTTTTGATCTACAGTGTGCTCAGATCGCACCGGAGGTGATTGTGTCCGCCCCGCCCTCTCCACTCATCCAGCCTTTAGTGGAAATAAGTGACCCCAAGCCCAGCCCAAAACGCAAAAATGTTAAAATCCACCAGAAAATATGTAAAAAGGAAATCACCTACACCTTTGGGCCCGCAGATTGAGCCTGTCCCTATTCCGCCCCTTCCCATTCCTCCCATTTGGGTCTCACATCTGATGATTGAACTGCAGGCTCACATTGAACAGGCTATTAGCACGCATCTGAAATCCTTGTCATCTAGACTAGATAGAATTCTCTCCTTCATTTCTAACAAGTGTACTGGGAAATCCCAGCCATCTAGTTCTCAGGGGAACCTGGCAAGGGCAGAGGGCTCTGGTACAACCCTGAATGCCACCACGGGAATGGGTCTGGGGGGAGGTACCACAGCTACCAAACCGACACACGTCATGGAACAGGTAGTTGTGCAAAAATCGAACCCAGCCTCAAGCAAATCTGGTGATACTTTGTGCCCCCCTGTAGTACCCACTAAACATCCTCCACCAACTCACGCCCTGCCTATCCCTCTGGCTGTACCTGGAAAGCAGCACCGGTAGTAGACCCGTGACCACTGCTTCTCGGCAACCACAGGTAGAAAGCCCAATCAAACCCGCCCTGCGACCTCAGCTACTGCCCGAGGCTATGCCTTATGTGGTGGTTCTCACGGGAGTGCCTCCTCTGGAAACAACAACCACTGAATCCTATCCAGAGCTAAAAAACAAAATCATCTTTTGGCTAAATAGGCACAGACCACTAGCGGGACCTGGGCAAGGGGAGATTCTGTTTGCACGCAGAGTCAGTTGGCTGGGCACTAGACGCAAGGACATTGGTGGTGACTGCATGATCATTAATTTTAGGGACACTGAGGTGGTGAAACATATTCTAGATAGTGGCGGGTTGGAAAACATGGGAAAAATCTGTACCCGCCATTTGGGGTACTTTTACCAACAAGCTATGATGCAGCACTTCCCCCCCCCCCCCCTTGGTGGGCACAATTTGGAGTACAACCTCCCAGTAGATAATAGATACGGGGCCCTGAGTTGTGTTGATTGACTACCCCCACCCGGGGATGATGACCTTACGGTCATTAATACCCCGGAGAGGCGTAGTAAGGAAACCTACAGTGGTGAGGAGGGGCCTGCGGAATTAAATCAGAGTCCGCTGGTAGCCGGCATTTCAACCCCACTGCAACCCTCGATCTTGGTAGTACCAGGTGGAGGACGGGAGCTGGGTACTTCCCAATGCCACCCTACGACATCTCCTGTTTCATATTTGGTGGCCCCCACCAAGCGAGCATTGGAGTGCTGCTCCTTAATTGAGTCTTGGAATGTAGCAGGGCTGGGGGCTAAGTTGATGATCCCGGAGTGGGGAGATTTGATGGATGACTGCGAAATATGCCTATTCCAGGAAACCTGGCTTTTGCCCCCTTCCCTAAGGGTAGGATTTGCGTCCTTCCATATACTGGCTGTCCAGGGTGCCACATGTAGACCCTCGGGAGGATTGTGCACCTGGGTGGCGGTGCACCTGGGGTGCACAACCAAGGTAGTGGACACCTATAGCACAGATATCCTCTGTATCCTACTTACTTTTAAGGACGCCCTAGTGGTGGCAGTGATCAATATCTATCTACGGCCAAATCCACTACAGCTAGGACTATCAATCCTAGAAGCTCTGGAGGCACTCCTTTCATCTTTCCCCTCCTCCTATAATATAATAATAGGTGCAGATCTCAATTGCCACTTTGAGCCATTGTCGGGGATCCCTTCAGTAACTGCAGAAGAGGACGAGACATGGTCAATTCCTGACTGTTGCATGTATTTAGCGTTTATCGCCTCTGGCTCTTGCCATTAATAAATTGGCTGTTTCTAATTCCCTTAGGACATGTAACGGTAGACTTCTACCAGATATCCCGGGCGCCCACACCTTTAATAGACCAGATAGAAGTACCACAATTGATGATATCTTGGTCAATGTGGGATTCTGGGCAACAGTAAAAACATTCACGGTAATCCCAAGGGTTGACAGCGACCACAATCTGTTATCGCTGGAACTGTTCTCTCACCTAGGGGACCGTAAAAACCAGGGTCCAGAGGACAATTCAAGCAACAAGAATCTGCTGCAAATGGCAGGAGGCAGATGAATTAGATGGGCAAAGGTGGCGGTAACTCCAGATACATTAGCAGCAATCTATAACCATGTATCGGGGGCCCTAATAGTGGCCAGTGATTTGGCACGTTCTCCCCCAGATCCAACAAATCTTTTGGCCCTACAGCGCACCCATAATGAGCTATTTAGTCTTCTTGCTGACTACTTTTATTCCACCAAGTCTGGCTGGTCTGGGGCCCGCAAGAAAGACCACCACTGGTTCAAGAAAAATTGTAGGGCAGCGAAGATCGCCCTGGTTAAGGAGGTAAAACTGGGGTCACCGCCCTGGATCAGGAATGCGAGGGAATTTTATAAAAAACTAACTATAGAGGCCAGGTCTGAGTGGGAGGCGGACAGATGGGAAAGTGTAAGCAAGGCGCTTGCCGCCCGGGATTTTAGGTCCTTTTGGAATCTGGTTCGGGGGGGATCGGCGGAAGGGACGTCTGCCATACTACCTAATCTTAGTGAGGATACGTGGCTTGCCCACTTTAAACCACTATACTCACTTGGTCCCACAGACCCCCTAACAGCTGTAATGAAACCATCGACAGTTCTAACAACCGGTCCTCCGAATGGCTTGGCACAAGCCAATTGTCCCTGCACGCTGCCAGAAATTAATGCAGCTCTTAAAAGTCTGGCTGCAAGGAAAGCACTGGGCCTCGATAGAATTCCTGGGGACCTGTTCCGGACCGAGCAAAGGGTGTGGGCGCCTTACGTCTGTGCTCTCTTTAACGCCATTATGCAGGGTATGGATATCCCTGCGACATGGTTGGGAGCAGAAATTATCCCCATTTATAAGAAGGCCTGCCCCCTTAACCCAGCGAACTACCGCCCCATCAGTTTGATCGACGTACTCCAGAAACTCTTTGCTCGTGTCCTCCTAACAAGGTTGCAGAACTGGATGGATGACCACCACATCCTATCCTCTCTGCAGGCAGGATTTCGTGCTGGGGTATCTACGGTCGATCAACTGTTCAGGCTCCAGCTTATATACTGGAGGACTGTTACTCTAGGGGCAGGAAGCTTGTTCCTGATTTTTGTGGACCTTAGGTCCGCATTTGATCTGGTCCAAAGGGACAAGCTCTGGGCTCTACTCCTAGAGATGGGTGCCCCGCCCTACTTGTGTGGCCTGTTCCGACGCTTGCATGAGGGCAACTATGCCAGGGTAAGCTTCGGCAAGGGCGGGGAGTTGACATCCCCGTTCCCTGTGGACAGGGGTGTGAGGCAGGGGTGTGTACTAGCCCCCGCGCTTTTCTCACTCCATCTTAATGGGCTGATTGCACACTTGATTTGTGCCAGGGACTTGGACTCCCCTAGCTTAGCAGCGCGGAAAATACCTGCCCTAATGTTCGCAGATGACACCCTCCTATTGTCTAAATCATTTGGGGGCATCCAGCGTACATTGGAAGCCTTTTATGGCTTCTGTAGAATGAGGGGCTTGGAAATCAATGTATCTAAAACAAAGTATATGGTGTACAACCCTAAAAAATCTAATTGTCCTCACCCCCGCCTGGATGGGTTGCCCCTGGATCAAGTCTCTAGATTCGATTACTTGGGGGTCACCCTTAATGATAGAATGGATTGGACCTCTCACACGGCCAGGGCCAATTTGAAAGTGTCCCAATCTGTAGGTGGCATTTTAAAAGTTTTTAATGAATCCTCTCAGAAACTGGTGGACCTGCCAGTTGAAATCTATAAAGTGCAGGTGCGAGGGGGTGCGATCTACGGAGCGGATCTCTGGGGGCATATTATTACTCCGGCACTATCCCTTACTGAAAATAGTTTCATGAGACGCATACTAAGACTTCCCCAGAGCACACCACTAAACCCTCTAAGGTTCGATGTAGGTTTAGTCCCTATACAGGAAATCATCTCGAACCGCCCACTTCTTTACTGGAGACGACTTTGGTCCCCTCTGGAACTAACGAGTTATAGAGAGGATCTATCCGATCTCTTGGCCAGAGGCAGTGTGGGGAAGATCCCATGGCTGAGACATATCAAGCATCTCTCCACAGCACTTGGGATGGGGGAACTGTGGTCGTCTCCTGAGGCGGCTTGCACACAGATAACTAAAAAATCCCTGAGCTGGGCTCTAAATCAATATTGCCTCGCTAGCGTTTCAACTAACCCTTCTATGGGTAGGCTGACCGAGAACTTTCTTGATTTTAAGGCACTTCCCAAATTTGAGAAATTCCTGGATGTCATCCAGTATCCCCTGGCAAAGAAATTGTATATCCAGTTCAGGCATGGCTCCCGGCCCCTTAGGGACCTCACACACAAATGGTCTAGGGCCACATTGCTTGTGACGACTTGCCCGGGGTGCAGGGGCGCAGAGGAGACAGATCAGCACGTTCTGCTCTTTTGCCCCTCGTACCACAGGGCGAGGGCCAGGTGGATTGTCCAATACTGTAAGACCAGAGGCCTCAGGGATTTCAGGGAGGTGCTGAGAATCTTAAGAGCTGACACCACGGCCCTGGCGGTGTTTGCAACCTCAAGGTTTCTCTTGTCCATGTGGTACACTAGGTGTGCAATTTTGAAAGGAAACATCTAAGCACTGTCTTTCACCTTTTAATGTTTTACGACCTATAGCATATTGTGGAGTTTTTACAATTTCTTTTAACATTTTAATATGTCTGTGAATTTGTAATTTGTCTTTTTATGGTTTTAACCGATAATAAAAGCTTTTGACTGACTGACTTTCTGTGGAGGCAGTAGTGGTATTATTAGAAGAATTACTTCTAATAAATATTCACTTCTACTAAAGGATAGTTATGAAGGAATTATCGTCAGTGAGGTAGAGCTGATGACTGCTAATGTAGCATCGCCCAATAATTACAGCAAATAAAAACTAAATATTTTTGGGGAGAATCCATTCCTGTTTGGAATCTGTATAAGGAGATCAAATAGTTGGAGTATAGTGTGCCTATATTTCAGTAGACTACATTCTATCTAGGGGGCTGCAATGAAAGCAGGTAGAGGTTTTTCAGTTTTTTGGAGGATCACATTTTGATTTGAGTTAGGACAGAGACTAGCTCAGGAGAAGTGGCCAGTTGCTGAAGGGCACCTGTAGTTGCTCATGAATGCACATGTGACATTGTGTGACAAGATGCAGTTTGCTGGTGCATCATCCACTTTGTGGTTTACTGCCAAAATGGGAAGCGTGAGAAATGAAAATTTTCCATGGAGGGTTTTGCCTAAAGCCAGAGGATAATCTGCAGCCCTAAAGCTCTGGGATTCCACTGAGGTATCCCATAGGCGACCCATGGGTGAAGATGGGTGAAGATGTCCTCTCCACTTCACTGAGGTCGACCTGCTGTACAACACACCAAGAAGCGTAGACCTAGCTAGCTATGGTCATAGTGCCAGATGAGTGTGTGAGAGTTGATGAATAGAAGAATGCACGGGAGCACTATAGAGGAAGGAGTAGGCCTCATACAGATGGGCCAGTGTTGGCATACTTTGACACCAGTGACATGAAAGGGAAGTTGAAGGGACCTCTTTATCTTAGGCACCAGTTTAATTTTTCCTTCAGGTCATCACACTGCATTCTAACAGCCTCAAAAGGTTTTAAATTCCCTGCGTATATAAGGCCAGAAGAGGAGGATGTTCCTTCGTCTACTTGATGGAATTCACTGCCTCTAGCTTTGAGAAGTTGTCCTTCTGAAATGACTTTTAGAAAAGGAAGGAAAATGCTTATCTTCAACTCTGCTTTAATTACTTCCTAACCCTGGGTTCTCATATTCTGACATTGCGGCAATCCTTCGGCTAGTGCTGGGACACCTTGTGAGGTAGCCAAGCGCTTTAGAAATGTATTGTATTGTAAGTTGAACAGCTACGGATTGCAGATGTTGCCTGTTCCAGCCTTCTAATTTCCCCTCCAGGATTCCTTTATTTCTGCAATTGTGTTGCTTGGTTTCTAAGTTACTTATATACCTCTATAAGTGTTAAAACCTCAGTCGGGTCGGGGACAATCGATATTTGCCCGGCGGTATTGCCTCTGTGACCCTCTAGTTATTTAATCAATGAAGAGGCAGGCGCTGGAGACTGGAAAGCAGGAAACAAGGTTTTTTATTCTCTCCGGAGGAGAACACAGCAAAACGGACAGCAGGTATCGTTCTGAGGTGCTCTAACTTACGTTTGAGGCCTGGCCCCTTATATACAGTGTTTGTGGTTTTTATTACAGTTTACATACATATGATAAAGCTTTGATGTACGGAAAGACATTCCCGGAATCCCCCTTCGGGCCCGTTCCCACACATATCTACAGTAGAAGTCCCCACCCTGGTCACAGCAGGTGATGACTATCGCGCAGCTGGATATTCCGCCAATTCATGGAATGCGGGGTTCGATCGGATCTCATGGGGTGGGGGCTTTGATCAACTCGGGGGTCCTTTGATGAGGGAAGCTTTCTATTGCACGGGGAGGGGCAAGGGATAGTATCAGAGCTGGGTGTCGGCCTGGGAACGGGGAAGACAAACGGGCACACGGGGAAAAGGGGGTTTGCATCTAAGGGCCGGGGATCATGAAAGGGAAGAAGGGAGGTGTCGCGCTGGGAACAGGATGAGGGCCTGGGGCAGAGCAGCGCCGAAGAGGGGTTTATGATTCAAGGCAGGTGCAAGCAGGGGGTTGGTCAGCGTGCAGGCTTAGTGAGGGCGAAGGGCTATGTCAGGGGCCAGCGGCATGCGAAAGGGTTCGTTCTGATCAGGGCATCTTAAAATGGCGGGTGCGCACGACAATAGTGTGGCATCAGGGGAAGAGGCAAGATGGCGCAGATAATGTTCACCAAACCGTACTAATTTTCAACAGTCCTCCCTTTAACATATTCAAGACATCTTGCTGGTTCATTTTCTACTCGGTTCTATTGTGGTGGGCATGAGAAAGAAAACGGTAGGAACCCTAGATGAAAAGAGTTGTAAACAATACATTTTGAGATTTCTAGTTTTTAGGAGGTGGACCTATTTGATAAACTTTGATAAACTTGTTCAGCAGGAAAGTCATAGGAATGCAATACAAAAACGATTCTGTAGCGAGAGCAGCAAGTACATTTCATATTCGGATTGGAGCATGATCAATACAATGGCGGCTGGGAGAGAAATGAGGCGCAGCAGAAATGGTGATTGAGGACGTCAAAGTGTTCGTGGTTAACGAGTTCTCAGTATTCTTTGTTGTCTTTTCGTTGGCGCTGTGGAGCACCGGCGATGGAGCTACGGGTCCAGCTCTATTCTAGGTCTCGCGTTGCAGGGCACGACCTTTCCCTCGTATTCCTGGTCGGAAAGGTCCTTTTCGCCCTGTGTCCTTTGAGGTGATTGTCAGAAAGTTCAGATGGAAGAAGAGCGTACAAAACAGTCCATAGGGTAGGTTAGAGGAAAAGGGGGATGGAGCAAGGCCAAATTAGGAACAAACTAGGGGAACGAGAGACTTCAGATGGGCGGGCTCGTGACCGAGTCTAGAGAGCGGGGACCTTTCGGCACACATTCGGATATAGAGCGGGGGCATCAGGTTAGCCCTTCCTTCTCACTTTGCTGGAGGTAGTGCCTCGTCCTGTAGCTCTGTTCTGTCACGGTCTCGCCTTGGCCCATGTCGCAGGTGTTCCATAGTCTGCAGTCAGGCCTCGTGCTCCCACATCCGGTCCTTCTCTCTCCTGACAGCCGTACCCTTAAACGAGTTTGAAAAGACAGTCTTTAGAGAATTTGCAGAGGAAGGTAATCACAAAAGTCTATTTCTCTCCCAGCTTCAGACAGAAATGAAAACGTCCGTTATTTTAGGGTTCACAACTAACATATAAATGACCGATGACGGGCCTGTTGGATGTACTATGACTTTCCTTCATAATTATTTATTACAGTTTCGACAGTTTATCTGATGGAGACCCACCTTCGTAAGACGGGTTTGACAAAGATATGCCGTTCTCTAGGGCTTTATATTTACCAAGGGTACTGTGTGCTATCGAAATGGTACTAAACAGGTATTTTGCTGAGGGACGAACATAGGCTAAACATTTCTTTTCTATCGATGCATCCTGTTTTTCAACTACTACGGGTTCATTTCGATGATTTCTTCACCTTGGACTAGTCTGTTAACCTTGTAAAACATCATTCCGGATCCTACGTAACCTCTTACGGCCTGATTACTTAATTAGAAAGGACAGGGGTTTTATGGGAAATAACCAGGGACATAGGAAACTTGTGGTAAGGGCATAAAATCGACCCATCTCTTACCACCGGGGATGAGGGGCAGTTTCATAACTCCCGTTTGGAGCGGCTGGTACGGGGACAGGGGTGTTCATGGAACATGAGGATGTTTCGATCATTTTTACTATATGGACATTGCGACAATTCGGGGCGGGGAAGGTCGAGTATTCTGAGAGCTTTATTATAACGCAGGAGCCGGTGACATGCAGTTCCCTTATTATGGGTCAGATTAGGGAACCTCGGTCGTCTTACCTGTCCTTTCCCTTACAGCCCAACCTTGGTTCATTGACTTCCAGCGGAAAAGGAAAGGTAATGACGCGGTCTCAGGGTAATTGTATTAAAGACAAGTTTTTGTGCAAATACTGACGGTATTTGAAGCCAATTAGGTGGTGTGCTAGGGGTGGCAGTCTGCCAATTTCGGGGCTAATCACTCGGAAGAGTGGGAGTGCAAAAATAGAGGGAGAGAGAGAGAGAGAGAGAGAGAGAGAGAGAGAGAGAGAGAGAGAGAGAGCGCAACGGCAGGCTAAATAGTACACGTGCAACAGAGAGGGTGGCAGTGTATTCAAGAAAGGCTATTTAGTGCATTACACAGTAAAGGACATTCACGGGTCTGCGTTAGAATCTTGTAATCATGCAGTTTGAGCATTAGACAGGGTAGAGGGGACGTGCCTTGAGAAAAAGGAAAGAAGAAAGGAGGTACCATTTTGTCGCACTTTCTCGCATTCTCGGTCCTTCGACCAGTTGGGTCAACGCCTCAGTCACACACACACACATTCTCTCATAGTTTCGCATCATACGTGACATGGGTTCATTGATCACTTTTTATCAGGTCATCCTAATTTTACGGGTTTGTTCGATACGTGAGTAGTTAGTAGGCGTGCTTAGGCACCACCTTGCAGCGCTAGTCTGCTTCGTACATTTAGACATGGCAAGGCTTCAGGTCTTCGCCATACCTCGGCTGTAATCTCTGATGTAACCTGCAGAGGGAGGAAAAAGGGGGTGGGGGAGACAGCATTCGCGCATATTCAAATACATGGATTCATAAGTCCTTTACTTACCTCTTACTCGTCTTTCCTCCTCGGGGCAGAGTCCCGGGGGTATGGTTTCTGGGGTCGGGAGGGGAGAGGGGCAGTGTGCCCTTATAGGTCGGGTGTAGGAAAACGTTAAGAAGAAAACCAAAGATACCTAGTGTGAGGTATCCAGTTGGTAGGTGCATCTAGCTATCGGGGTCCTTAAATCTCCTTCAACGTTGTGACATTCTGCGGTTCATTAGTTCTTTGGTCAACTCTGTTCCCTAGTACCTTCGAGCGTTGTACTTAATAATATTTACATCATTTCATTTCACCCTTCTTTTACATTCCCCATTTACACCGTTCGTTTTACCCATCCTTGGAAGTCGAGGTCTTCCTCCATGCGAGAGTTCATGACTCAGTCGCGTATTTTGAAGGCAGAGTGTCGTGTTGTCGATCCGATCCGACCTCCAGGGCTGGGCAACCATCTTCTTTCAACCTTAAAGAGAGAGCAGAGTAGGGTGCACAGAAAAGAACTTTCCCACCGATCCCACATTTTTAAAATAAAGCATGCAATACCCGTCCATAGTTTCGAAAACCTTTATTTGGCAAAATCATTTCAGCACGTGGATAATGATGGTGCGGTCGTATTTGGCCGGACGTGGCAATGGCTAAAGTGCGTACAGTGGGGGTGTCGTCTTGCAGCAATAAATACATTGGAAAGTTTTTATTCATTCATTTGTAAGAAACTAAAACGTCTATTAATTGGCTGGGGGTTCGGGGGCATTTATTTCATAATTTAGAAGCATAATCATAATAGTCGCAATCAGATTCCCTATATGCATACCGTATGTGTGCGTCATAAATGGGGTTATACATCAGCAACGAAAATATAATACACCGTACATTTGTAATCGACATTTTTAACGGGACCCCTTCACAATGTTCGTCGAGTGAACTCTCCTTGTCTTTTCTAGCCAAGTGTACGAAGGATCATATAAGTCTCAGAACATCAAGTTTGTATTAGTGCGAAGGAACACCACGAGGTGTTCGCAAGTCCCTCTTGATACCGGCGCCATTTTGGGCGGGGCCGGCTCAGTCCGGAAGTAGCATCAGGGGGAAATGTTTCCCATTACTGGCAGTTTGGACCAGAGTCCTTTTCGGCAGTTCTAGAATTCATGCTAACAGAAGGAGTTGCAATGTCATGGTTATTTCGTTGGCGGTCAGGGCAGCCGTCCCTTACCGGAAACCTGCAGAGGCCGAAGGTTCCGCCGGGGACTTTTGTAGAATCTTCAAGGCTGTGGAGATGCTGTCGGAGATGGGGGGCTCGTGCTCCGGTGGGCGAGCGACCGAGTTACATTGCTGTTCAAAGTTACTCTAGCGGCTAAGACCCGCCTTCCAGCAGGCCCAGACGCCATTTTGAGGTCCTGCAGCAGTCACCCTTCGCCAAGTCTATAAGAGTGGAAGAGGCCCTTCGGAGTGAAAGAAAAAGGGCTCTGTTTTGTGAAAGCGGGACGTTCGGCTGGGGCGCAGCTGTGATGCCCCCACCTGGGGGCGAGGGAGACTCGTTCGCGCCGTCTCCTACTCCCGGTGCACTCCATGCTGCTCTTTTTCATCGCCCCGCATGAAGGTCTCTCCACATCCGGTGTTCCCCAAGTCTTGTGCTCAGCGCTGTGGGAGTATGGCCACCTGCGGTGCACATTCGGTGCTGCACAAGTATCGGTGCAGCCATTGCATATTCGGTGCTCCGAAAATATGGGCACCATTGTACATTCGGTGCTGCGCAAGTATTGGCGTCGCCGCTTGGCTGGAGGAGTTTGGCGTTGGGCCGGGGCTGGGAAGCCTCCTATCGGTGGAGGTGGGAGAGGCTCGTCCGCGTCGCCTCTCCCTCCCGGCCCGACCTGGACGCATTCCTGCAGGGGTATGGACAGGGCATCCGCCGCCCAGAGCAGCTGCGGCTGTTGCGGAGGAGAAAAGGAAGAGGTGCCTCGCTCTTCTCTGGACATGTGGCGGGACTACTTAAGTCTATCCAGGCCCGTTGCGGCTGAGCCGAGGGGGCATGTGGCGGGATTGCCTGCAACTACCTAGGGCCGTTGCGGCTGGACTCCGCTGGCCCCTGCCTCTCCTCCGGCTTCCCCATATGTTAAGATTTCCTGACCAAGAGTTGGCAGCGGGGCCCGCCTTATATGGGTTGCCGCTGGTTGGGCGTAGCCGTAACCCTGCCCTACTTTGGAAGGTTCCAGAATGGGGGGGGGGGCGAATGTTCTGTTTGACTTTCATTTTCTACAGTTTACCGTTATTATCTCTTGTTTGCTGTGTAATATTAAAAGTTCAAGTTCATCAATGGTCTACGGATTTTGTTGTACCATTTCTTTCTTTCCAGGTTGCTTTTATGCTAAGTTTCTGCTTAACAGAGGTTGAGTAATACGGAAACACGTGTAGAGGGATGACGCAGATTCGTACATTACATACACACAAACTCAGACGGGGGGGGGTGGACAGTACAAGTACGACATACAAAGACCCAAGACGAATATCAAACAGTTATTGGTCATAATTATCTCTTTCCGTTTGTGAATCTTAAAGCGTGGCTGGGTTCCCGTCTTGTCGTTGCCCGACCTAGGAGAACTTGAGCATGCCGCTGAAATTGTCCTGGCGAAATCTGTGCCATCGGGCATAATCAAACGTGGTGGTTCTATCTGGTCTGTCTATGTAAGTCGGGTTCTTCTTTGTCTCGCGCTTTTTCTCATACTGCCGATCTGTCGTTCCTGTCAGGAGTACACAGTGGTGCAAGTTTCAATTATTTGTAGCAGAACAATTACCAGTAATAATCTACTGGTATTACCTTGGAAAACAGCATGATTTAAGTTACATCATGAGAAAAGGAAGGCTCCTTCAATACCTGACAACTATCAGAGTATAGTGCTAAAGCAATCTTAGGCTGTTCAGCAAAATGTATTGAGGGATTTAAAAACTTTAAAATACCTACTGTTTAATCAATTACCGGAAGACCCACTAGTGGCCTTTTTGTTGCAGTTGCTAGGTGTAAAAAAATTGGGTTACTAGTTGAGGGGGTTGAAGCCTTACTCAAGGAGGAGCCACAATCTTTGTCAGGGTGTGGTCACAAGCAATCCCCCAAATTCACCTGTGCACAACCTCGCGGTAGCTTTGCACAGAGAAATCAGGCTCAACTTAGAAGCAATGTAGAATGTATTTATGCAGCTACTTCCACAGTAATAAAGAGAAACACAATACAAGGAAAAAATTCACACACCAATTTAGAAAAATAGAGTAAAATGCAATAAATAATTTAAGACTGAATCTACAAGCATCCATTCAGTAGAACCGGACATATGCGATTTCAAAGATTCAAGTCAAAATTGTGCCAAAAAGCACAAACCACCAGACCCAGACAAAGTCATATGTTCAGGTCGGCTTTGAGGGCACACGGGCCGGCTACAGGGACCAATTGCCCCACTGAACAAGCCTACCTTTAGAGCTGTTCTAGATCATGAGTCGAGGATGCGTCATACAGCCGAGGTGATGAAAGGTGTGGAATGTATATGCGTTGAACAGCGGCAGTTCTGGGAAGCTGCGAGGCTGGAATGTGAAGTCTTGCATCATCGCTGAAGATGCCGCCGCTGAGGAGCTTGCGTTGCGAAGTCCTGCATCGTAGATGCAGCCACCTCTAGATGTGCTTGGAATTTTCTTTCTCGTTGCCCTGGCCCCAGATTGTCTGGGGACACTATAGACTAGTGCCAAACCTTTTGGGAGTGTGCTGTGTGTTCATGGTAGGTGACAGCTCCTCCACCTCATCAAGTCAGAGATGGCCCATCCTGCCAACAATTTTGTCCCTTTGTTTCACTGTCTGGGAGCAATACACGAAAAAGACCAACTGCCAGCCACACCTAATCATGTGACCCAGTAAACAGGTTGTAGGCACCAAATGGTTAGGACATGAACATCCCAACTTTCTACTGGTTAGCAGTGATAAAGTGTCCAGAGTCCTAAAGCCAGCAAAAATAAAGTCAGCGAAAACAGGAGGCTGGAAGGCAAAAAGGTTGGGGAAAACACTGCCAAGGATGTCAGGTTCAACAGTGAGTATATGCAAGGAGACATGAAAATCTAGTCTTCTCAGTCTCATATCCTCAGACCTGTGCACGTTGTGTCAAAGCAGCATGGTTTTACAATGCTGGCTGCTAACTATAATTTATCGCTAGATGTTTAGTGCAGAGCCACAATGCTTAACACACTTCAACATTTTGCAATTTGATTTTGATTGGCAAAAACCTGAATGTTACTTAATCAAGGATGATTTGAATGCTAATTATCAAGTTGCAGTGTTAGTGTAAGATTGTTTAATGGCATTTGATTCCCAAAGTAGCAAGATGTCTGAGTGAGCTAATGGCTTGATATTATCACATGTAGTTCAGACTTTGAATCCTGGAAGAGGCAACTCAACCCACCATCCTTCTGAGGTTGGTATGTTGAGTACCTATTGAGTCCCTTTAGATATTCTAAAAAGTGGCACAAACTGTAGGAACATGGACGGTGAGTCACTAAATGCTACGGGGTAGCAGAAGTGACATACCAGTTAATGATAACACATGACCTTTAAACATGATCACATCACAAGCAGCTATGTGACTTTTAACCCTCAAGACATCACAGGCAGTTGTAATGTATGACCTCACTAAGTTGGTGGGGTCGCAGAGACAAAGATGCCTATGAACATGCAGGCTTTGGTAGTGACCAACTACTGTGTGGCGTCATGCTTATTTATAGGCTCATGATATCAGTGGTAAGGCCCACACTAGCAATAGGGCCAACTCTACACTGGCGGCGAGATGGGCCATGGACCCCGCCATACACCAGGTTGCTTGCCCTCAACATGCTGGAGCGCCAGAGGGTGTCTGAAGCTACAGGAACCGCTGCCGCTCTGCTCATGGTCATCGTGAGTTACAGCAACTACCCGCAACCAGTGTACACTGAGGAAGTAAGGGCAGGCTGCCTGCCGGAAGCTTTCTGCATGCTCTGCAAGGGTTTGGGACCTACCACCATGTGCCCCGCAGTGCCATAAGGTCACCTGAAGCCGCTGCAGCCTCTCCACCTGCCATGCCTCATCTGGTGCATCACCCCTGCAGATCTGAGCAGGTGATAGCGGGCGTGTTTGGTGCACGACCGCACCACGCTCCACTACCCTCCTGTGCAACTTTATAGGCCTTCCCCAGTCTTCTCTGCCTATGCTGCTTCTTCCACATGCTGGAACTGTGCCTGGCCCACATGGTATCCAGGAGTATGCACTAGCAGAGCTTTCCCCATTGCTCATAGGGGATCTAAGACTGGTATCCTGCCTTCACGTGGATCCTGTGTCTCCAACAAAATACACAATACATACAGCTTCCAGCTGCAGAGGCCTTATTCAAGCATTACCCTGTTCTGGATCCTCAGCTCTCGTCTGGTCAGTTCTACTTTTCTTCTAGGCGATGGGTAGCCACACCACATATCTACTCCCTTGACCTGGCGGCTGTCCCTACACCCTTAGGGGATGACAGTGCACGTTCCGCAAGCTGCCCACCCTCACTTCTTGTCCACTATGGCCTTGATCCTGGTGATAGAACCTTTTGTGGTTGATGGAGCACCGTCGACTTTAGCACCTAAGTGGAAAGACTGGATGCAACACCTTCAATCCTACTTGAGTGTGCTGGCATAGCTTGCGAGAGGAGGATAACCCTACTGCTGCATCTGGGAGGGAAGGACATTCACAGAATATATAAAACGCTAGTGGAAGGAATGCTGAAAACTTAAACCACACTGTTGAATGCACTGAATGCTCACTTTGAGCCAATGGCAAATAAAGTTTATGAATGCTTCGTATTCAGGCAAGCTCACCAAGAATCAGAGGAGTATATAGAGACCTTTCACAGCTGATTGAAGGAACTTGCAAGCACATGTGGGTATCAGGATGAACAGGAATGAACGGCCAAGTCATACAAAGGTACTACTCTACAAAGCTGCAAGAAACAATACCCCAGCTGTCAGGGAAATCTCTGCAAGACATTTTGACGTTAGGGCAGTCCAAGGAATTAGAAAAAGCTAGAGCTTCACATATGGAAGCAGCTCTACACCGACCCATCATAACAAAGCTGGTAAATGTGACCAAGACTTGACTCCTCCAAAGTGCTCCCAGGACAAGAAAAAGGAATGCGGAAAATGTGGATGGTCCCGCACAAGATGAGTGACTGTCCTGCCAAAGGAAAAAGATGCTTAGCGTGTGGAAAGTGTAACCACTTTGCAAAGGTTTGTAGATCATCTAAGGCCCCAAAGGGGCCTGACAACAAAGAAGACAGGGATGATGATGCAAAAGAATACTCAGTCCACTATGTTTTTGTGGTGGTAACGCCACCTTCCAACCATTGTCACCTACTGCAATGTCAAATCAAGATAGGCGATCAACAAATTGCCACCAGCATTGACACAGGAGCATCATTTGAACTCAGGTAAGCAACCACATACTGCACCATGCCCCCCCCTCCCCGGCTAGAAAAAGCAAAAATCAAAGTCTTTTCATATGGACAGAAGTCACTAATCCCCCCACTAGGTTGCTTCGAATCCACGGGATCCTATCTTAAGAAGAAAACCACGGCATGCTTGTCAGTGGAGTAACAGAAGAGGCTCTGGGACTGATATCCTTCACTTTGGAAGTACAGGAAGAAGAACTATAAACTATGCTAGAAGAACTCAACACTATCTTTAAAGGGATTGGGTGCCTAAAGAATAAAGAAGTCAAGCCCCATATAGAGCAATCTATCCAACCAGTGGCCTTATGTCATCGCCACATAGCTTTCCACCGGAGACAGAAACTGGAAGAAGAGCTGTAGAAGCTTGAAAAGGCCGGCATCATTGAGAACGTCACTGGACCCAATCTGTGGGTGTCCCTGATCATGGTGGCCAAGAAGCCTAAGCAACTTGTGCAAGCCCGCATATGTGTAGATACGAGGCTACCCAACAGCGCGATCAAGCGGAAAGACACCTCACCACCACTGTAGACGATATACTGGGCAAAACGAGTGGTGCTAATGTTTCTCAAAGGTAGATCTTCGCTCAGGATATCATCAACTTCCGCTCCACCCCAACTCCAGGTACATCACCATGTTTTCAATGCACATGAGTCTGCACAAGTATCACCACCTTAACTTTGGAATAGCCAGTGCAGTGGAAGTTTTTCAAAACACCATAAGAGAGCGGCTCTGTGGCCTACCTGGTGTCATTAATGTTAGTGATGACATCCTTGTCTATGCCAAATCATTGAAAGAACACCATAGCCATCTCTGAGGAGTACTACGAAGGATCAAGGATGCAGGACTCACTTTACATCAGGAAAAATGTGTTTCTAAAGAGGGAAATCAGCTTCTTCTTTCTCAAAGAACAGAGTCGCCCCAGATCACGAAAAAGTGTGTGACGTGCAAGAGGCCTGAGCGCCTCTGAAGTGAAAAGTTTTCTCTGCATGGTGGATTTTTTTGTGAGGTTCATCCTGGAAATCACAGGCCTCACTTAACACCTCAGAGAACTCACAAAGATGGCCACACCATGGCACTGGGGTCCTGAGCAAGAGATGACCTTTCAAAAGACCAAAGAAGTGCTATTGACGGACACCACTCTATCCTATTTTGAAAAAAAACACCAAGGTAGCATACATCTGGTTCCTAGGGATGTGCAAAATGGTGGAGAGTGCTGTCATATAGAGCCACTGTTGTCAAGTAGCAGGTCGTCCAGAACAATGTCCTCAGGTAATCACCAAAACAGGACCCAAAGCAGCATCTGAACATGCAAGTCTTGACTTTGGCCACCTACCTGGTGAACGGCATGCTTTGGTCATCATTGATGACTATACCAAATACTTGGAAATCGAGATAGAATGATCCCAGATGGCGTTGGAAGTCATCTCAAAAAGTGGAAAATGTCTTTGCTACTCAAGGGATAATGATGGTTGCGAAGAGGGATAATGGCCCTCCATTTCATGCCCAAGAATTCGCCGAGTATCTGCAGTCGTGGGGCATTCACCACCACAAAGTGACACCAAGATGGCCTCAAGCCAACAGAGAAGTGAAGAGGTTCTTGTAGACCCTAAAAAAGATAGTTTGCTTAGCCCACACTGATCACCAACTGGTAGAGAAGGCCATTCATGGATTCCTGCGTGAGTACAGACATACCCCCACACATGTCAACAAGTCAAGCTCCCGATATGCCTGCATGGGCCATATAGTCTCTGAGATTATTCCCCATCACCCCAACAGAAGAAGCATTACAAATGAATGTCCCAGGGCCCGACGTAAGGCCCGTCAATTGGAGATCCAGCAAGTACCTCAGTATACCTCAAGGACCACTACCCTGGCAGTAAATTCTGTCTGCCCTACTAACAACATCTGTGGGTAGTAGTACACCGCAAGGGTACAATGGTCACTATTCATCAAGGAGATGAAGAAGTCATGCAAAATGTTTCATTCTTTAAGAAAGCTCATAGTGAAGACACTTGTGCCAGCGAACATTTTTCCGAACGAGGTGAAATTGCCCTTGACTTTATACAGTCTCCACCCTTACCTCTACAGGATGTGTCACTGGACTGCTTCCAACATAATGGTGAGATACAGCTGAATCCTCGCCCAACCCAGCAGCACCCACCAGCGAGTAGAGAAGAAGGGCTCTATACACTTGTAAGGTCAGGCCGCAGTAACTGCTCCCAGTATCATCTGAGAGGTAACCCAGCGCAAATGTCTTTTCTGACGGACTTCCTGGGGTGAGCTGGGTGCTGCCTGAGAGTTGAGGCTGATGGTGGACTAACTATGTATTGCAGTAATTTCTACCTTATTTGGATAACTGTGTACAGCATTTAGTTCTACTTTATTGTAAGTTCCTACTGTTGAAATGGGTCCATTACCTACTGATAATGGCATTACTCCTTGTCCTACTCCCTCACCTTCCTTCCTAACACGTGAGGCCCTCCGCCTCCTCCTAGACCCACTCCAGTCTATAAAAACACTGCCCGCCCTACCACCTCATGTACGTAAACAAGCCAAGCCTAGAACTCAGTTGGACCACACCGGAACTGCGGGTGGGGCCTAGAAGGAAGGCGAGGGAGTAGGATTAGGAGTAATGCCATTATCAGTAAGTAATGGACGCATTACCTCCCGTCCCTCCCTCACCTTCCTTCTTAACACGCGAGGGCATAGCAAGCAAAAACAGATATGGACAACTGAATGAAAAAGAACACCAATTTAATAATGTGCCCAAATCACAATAGAAAAACTGTCTTCACCTTCATAGAGGACAAGACTCTGTGGCCCAGGACATTAACCATACGTTCCAGACCAGCAATCCGATAGTGGTGGATGAAAGTGGAAGGGGAAAACCAGGTCGCAGCCCTATAGATCGCCACCACCAAAGTACACTGCAATTCAGCCATCGTAGCCGCCATACTGTGAGTAGAATGCCCATGCACCCCCACAGGCGGTCCCACACCCTTCACCCCATAAGCCAAAAGGACTGTGGACCGAATCCAATGACTTAACTCCTTCCCTGCGGAGGTAATTCCCCCACAGTGTGGTGGGGTGGGGGGTGAGCACAGCGCCACGGTGCTCGTGACGAGACCAGCTCATCATGAGTCACGGTGGAGCTGTGCTCATGACGAGCTGGTCTCGTCATGACCCCACCCACTTATTAATTCGCCCGCACAGGCGGGGAATTAATCGCGTGTGGGGAGAGCGGCGCCGTTATGACGAGCCCAGCTCGTCATGAGCACAGCTCCACCTTGACTCACGATGAGACACCAAAGAGGTTAAAGTAGCCATGGACGGCTTCTCACCTTTCTTAGCAGGACCAAAGTTCACAAACAAAGCGTCCCCCTTCGGGAAGGATTCCAACTCATCAAATACCACAAAAAAGTCCACAGCACGTCCAGACACAGCAAACAACAGTCCTCAGCCAAGGAAGGATCAAGACAAAACTCAGGCAAAATAACCTCCTGACTGAGATGAAAAGCTGAATTAACCTTAGGGACAAAGGATGGCAACGGCACCACATGGTTTGAAAAGATATTGCAGAAGGGACACTTACAGGACAAAGCCCCCAAATCACCCACCCTTCTAGCTGAAGTGATGGCGACCAGAAAACAAGCCTTAAAAGTCAAGAGCTTCAACTCTAGCTCCTTGAGGGGTTCAAAAGGTGGGCCCAAAAGGACATCCAAGACAAGGTGCAAATTCCAACATGGAAAGGCGCCAACAGGCCAATGAAAAAGGTTCTAAAGACCCTGAAAAAACTGAGGTATCAGGCCCTTGTCATCCTGCAGATTACGCCAAGAGCCTCTAAAAACCTTAATGACCGCCCACTGCACCCGCCGCGAAGCTGCCGACAAACCCAAATGTTCACCACCCTTCAGAAACTGCATCACCAAAAAGAGGTCAGCCACAGTAGGATCAACCTCCTTACCAGTACACCATGCCAAAAAAGCTCTCCGATGCCTAGCATAAGAGAGTAGCATAGAGGATCTACGAGAAGCCTGCAACATCACAGCGAAATGGTCACAGACGAGAACCCAGCTAAGCCCCACCGTTCAACCATGAGGCCGTCAAGTGTAACTTCCTTAAGGTGCCCAGGGTGAGAACCAGAAAAATCAACGGATACGGCACCACAGAAAGGACCCACTCCTGGTCGTAACTCAACAGGCCAAGGGGAGGAAACCAATTTGCACGAGGCCACCGGGGTGCAATCAACACCACCTGTGCCTGTTCCTTCTGTACCCACACCAGAACAGGCCGGACCAGTTGAAACGGGGGGAACGCATGAAGAAGACCTTGAGGCCAAGGACAAGTCAAGCCGTTGATGCCCAACGCCATGGGACACCGACCCAGTGCACAAGAAACACCAAAGAAGCCAAATGTCCCTGTACCCTAAACAACTCCACTTCCAGACATCAAGGCCAGAACCTGCATCTGTAAGGAGACTAGGCATTGGTCAGACAAAGTAACATGGCCCCCCAGAGTCTGAAAACAAGCCCTGATGAAGACCATGTCCCAAGAGGGGGCCAAAGAAGATTTTTCCAAGTTCACCATTAACCTGTGACCCTGAAGAACCTCCAAGACCCACCCGACCTGAGCAAGCAACAGAGACTCCTCCGCCGCATAAAGTAGAAGGTCATCCATATAGGGATAAACCAACACCCTTTCTGCATGAAGGATAGCCATGAGTGATGCCAGGACCTTCGTGAAGACCCTGAGAGAGGACTTGAGGCTGTACCTCAGGAAACGCTGAGAAGAGACTGTAACAGGGACATGCAGAGGGAAAAAACTTGCCTGGTTGGACCAGAGGAATATTCGCTTGAATGGTTAACATACGGAAACGAACAGCTCAAACCCAGTAGTTGACCCACTTTAGATCCAGCATAGGCCGAAAACTTCCCTATACCTTCTGTACCAAGAACAAAATGGAGTAGGCCCCAGCACCGATTTCCGACACTGGCAGCCGGCAAATGACTGTTTTGGTAAGCACATTTTTACCCCTTCAAGCAGAGCCAACCGCAGCAGCTTGGATGCCAAAACAGGAGTGAACCGAACCCTCGTATCCGGAGAAACCTGCGAAAATCGATCTTTAACCATGCTCCACAATGTCCAGGACAGAGGTGATCCGAAACATCCAGACGCTAAACCGGAAGAAAATATCTGAGCCGGCATCTGACAGTCAGGGATCCCTCCTGACTGTGATTGTCAGGGCCCCTTCTTGGCAGAACCTTTAGGAGCAGGGGCAGCGTGCTTGGGAGAAAAACACGTCTGGAAACGGCTCCTTCGGAAAGTCTGACGTGGACGATCTGGGGGACCTATTCCAAGGCTTACCAGAAGACGAAGCACCCCCTTTATAAGGCAAGGTATGCTTCTGCTCCCTGAAAGTCGTGGCAATCATGGACAACAACTGATCCTCAAAGAGTACCTCTCCCTCAAAGGGCAACTTCAGCCAAGCCACCTTCGCCCCAGGATCTGCCTTCCTCTGTCTGAGCCACAAGGAATGTCTTTTGGCCACCTAGGCCCCAGTGGACATAGCCAAAGCTCTAATAATATCAGAAGAAATGTCAGCCTACAGCTTAGCCTGCTGGTCCAACTTGTCAAAATCCTGCACCAAGGACTGTGTAGAATAAGCAGAGAAAAGGCTTGCCCTCAGAGCCACGTTCTCAGCAGCAAAAGCCTTCTTAAGGCCAGAGTCCACTTTCTTATCCGTAGCATTGGTGGGGGTACAATCCTCTGGCTGAATAGCAGTTTTACTGATCAGAGTAGCCAGAATCGAGTCCAACTGCACACTGTGGGGCAAGAGGTCATCCCTCTCCAATTAGTACAGTTTCGGGAAGAAACGAGGGACCTGAACCTTGTCCACCTCACGCCATTCCCTCATCACCATCTTCTAAACCGGGCCCTGAAAAGGCATGCCTATCCGGGAGGGCTTCACATACTGCAGAAAAAGGGTCACACCGTCCTCAGCCAGCTGGGAAGGAAGACACCCTAAATTGTCCCACACATGAGCCGAAATGTTCCACATCTCATCCCTGGAGACATATTTTTGTTAGAAGAGGTAGAAGGCCCCCCCATCTGAAGGGGACAACTCAACACCGGGATCCACTGTCCAAGGCCTGGATGGACCAACCAGTAAAAGACAAGACTGCAGGGCTTTGGATACAGCCACTTCAATCATGCCCTGAACTTCCTACCTGGACATGAGAGGCACGTCACTCCTGTCACGGCCCTGTACCATAGGCCTCTTTAAGGAAACTGGAGACTCATCAGATGAGGAAGAGGACACCCCGTTGTTCCTCTTAAACAGATTTTTGCGAGCCAGCAGAATACAAATTCACCAACACAGAAACACAGATATAAGGCTGGAGAAAACCTGCTGTAAACCAATGAGGACATGTTAGAAAAACCCCCACCAATCAGAAAACATGCCAATTAAGGCAATAAGAACATAAAATACTGGGATTCAACCCATCCTAATCGGTCTCCAGGAGGCTCCTGTACCAGGCGAGCCAGCGACACCGCGATCTGTAACAACAGCTCCAGCCCCACAAGGATCGCCGGACTACGGCACGGCATCCACAAGCTAATGCCCTGCCCCTCAGAAAGGAGGAGACTCCGGAGGACACCGCACTGCTGGAAGAACGCTGCCTGCAGCTGCGCAGCGTCAGAGAACCAGGTTCTGAAGCCTCCCCGGCACCGCCACAGAGAGGAAAGACTGAAGGGAGACAAAAAAGAACAGGAGGTGGTAGGGGTGGGCAGTGTTTTTATAGACTGGAAGAGGTGTGGCGCAGCGGCTAGGGTGCCTGACTCAGGACCAGGGGTTCACGGTTCGATCCCCAGTGCCGGGGGCAGGATTGTAGTGTAGTTTCTATATTCCCAATAGGCTCTGCGATTTGGAATAATATATCCTATAGATGTGACTTAGGACTTATGTCTACTAGGTGTCTATCGAATATATTAAACTTAATTGTGAGTGCCAGCTAGCTCAGAGGTCACTAGAAACTTTCTTGAGTTCACAAGAAGGGATTAGTTTCTGACAACCGCATAAACATGACAACTTTTGTTTCCCCAAGATAAAACTGATCTTCAGAGTTGTGGAAACAATAGATAGATATTTTACTCAGTCATTCGTGCATGCTTCGTTTCATCAGAGGGGCAGAGAAATAGAGAGATGGGCGTTTTCAATAAAAGTATTTATTGAACAGTCTTCTTTCTCATGCAGAAGAAATGAACTGCTACAATCGCGATACTGGTTGTAACGTATAATGCATACAGCAAGAAGATAATACTGTAAAAGCATGGTATGGTTTCTAAGCCATAAAAGACATACCTAAACAAATAAAGACTAAAAAGTACTCAACTGGTGCTTCTAAAACACGCCTACCCCGATGTACCTAACCTAAGTCTAGTACGAGGGAAGAAGTAAGTGTGGTGTAGCATAAGTTTAGTATTCTTTTGCCAAGAATCTATCCAAGATTTCTCTTAGGGTCTAATCAGCTCCGTACCTTGGTTTAGAATGAAGGAGGTCAGTCTCAGTACTCGATTTCCCAACAACCCGCTAGGGGAGCTTGGAAACACTGGAGCTGGATTTCTCGGCAAGAGAAAAGAGAGCGTCTCTCTCAGTGCGTCTGCTGGAGGGTCGGCTTCCTTCTGCACTTGCTGTAGCAAGAAGCATCGGGCAAGTAGATAGTTGAACTGTCCCAAACCACTGTGTGCTTGCTATGGCAAGTGTGGGCATATTTATACCTTGAAGGTGCCGAGTTTGACGTTAAGGTGGACATAATAACGGCATCAAAGAGTCCCAGTTCTTTGAGAACTCCATGAGTTCTTGGACAAATCAATATTCAAGCAAGGGGAAGTCCCTACCTACTGAAGCAGAGTTTTCCAAGAAATCGTTGTGGATTTTCGGAACTAGTGGAAGTAGCCATGCCGTATTTGGACTGCATGAGCTATGTCTAAATACGGTTATGATTTCTATGCCGGTATAAGGACATGGTGATTTATACCTATATAAGGGCATGAATCGGGAAAATTACACTAGGGTCCTAAAATGCTTTACAACAGGATAGCCCAGCACCATGTGACTCTGGGCAATAGCGTGCTTAATCTTCCCGAGGGCCCCCAGCGGCGCACACCTCTCCCAGAGGAAGCGGTGCACTTTACAAATGATGGTATTTCATTACTGGGGGTGGGTCTGGGAGGAGGCGGAGGGCCTCACATGTTAAGAAGGAAGACGAGGGAGGGATGGGAGGTAATGTTGTTAAAGTTGGGGAGGAATGTAGTGTCCCACCTTACCAAGTTGGTGGGTAGCCAAGACAAAGACACCCATGAAGGTGCAGGCTTTGGTAGGATTCCCTATGACATTGATGCACGAATAAACAAACCAGGGGCGGGGGCCCAGGCAGCCATGTAACCCAACCTGTGACCACAACCACTGTGTGGCATCACGCTTATTTATAGGCCTATGATATCAGTGGTAAGGCCCACGTTAGCAAAAGGGCCAACTCTACAGCAGTGACTCCAGAGAATTAACATTAACAAGTGAAGGGTTAATTAAATCATAAAAGAATTACTACAGCAGAGATTCTTTAGTAGTGTCTTTTTATTACCTGCATTATAACTGTCATACCGCCATGGTATCCCAGGAGCACAGAAGAAATATGCAGAGGTGCATCCATCTTATACGCAGGACATCCATTATATGTTTAACACATTAATACACTTGTAATTAAATCACAGCCTAAAAAGCTTGAATGTCCACCAAATGCCCATGTAAACCTCACATGGTCATGCCTAATGTTCCTATGTCCATACACAAATGATATATACAGAGGTATAGCCTCAAATTATCGGTTAGATCATCATACGTCATGTGCTGCCTACACATTCTTGTACAGTCTTCAAAGTTCTAGTACAACCATGTAAACGTCACAGAGTCTTTATAGTCGAGCATAGTCTCAAATGTCCTGTGCATCTACTCCATGAATAATGGCATCCTTGACTGGTGAGCCCAGCCACCACATGTCCAGCTATAGCCTGAAACACACTGCATCCTCCACGTGTACTGGCTGAGCCTCAAATTTGTGATGCACCTTCCTTGTGCAGATTAATAGCCTTAAATATCCAGCACAACCCGGAGCAGGTTTAGGTTTAAATGCCCATCGCAGTATTCCAATGCAAACACTTGGGGACACATTCATAAAACTTTCACGAAGAGCAACTCAGCAAGCCACTTTGCTGTGCTGCATGAAAGTGCAGGAACTGTGCCATGTTTAACATTATACAGCACATTGTGTCCTTTCCTCGCGCACTTTTGGCTGCTGAAGGCCAACAAAGGCACCCTTGCACCATGGTGCAAGGGTGCATGCGTTTTAGGCAGGATTGTGTTTGTTAAGGATTGGACACCTTCCTTCACAATAACAATCTTTTGAGGCATTTTCCTCTTTATGTGTGTGCTGCAGAATGCAGCACATGTAGAAAGAGGAAAAACAAGGAGAAATAAAGAAATGTCTCTTTGTTATGCTGCACCAGGGGAGGTCTAGCATTTTGACACATCCCCAGGTCTACCACTATTGGTAAATATCAAAACATGCTGAAATCCGTGGGTGGATGCGTGGGAACATCCATGGAACAATTCCCCAGACAGAGTAACGCAAGGTAGCAATTTGCGGTGCCTTGCAATACTCTAGATTTATCAAGCCATGCAGGGCCATGCAAGGTGGCTTTGCATGGCTTGATAAATCTGACTTAGTTGTTGGCCACCCTAATGCCCCCTTGTGTGGCACAAGGGCGACATAACACAATGATAAATTTGCCCCTTGGTCTCAACTGCCCAGCACAGTTTACCTTTGCGTATGTTTAATTTCAAATATGTTTTATAAAAGTATGCACGTTTGCTTAGCAAAGCACCAGGGCTCCCTCCCAAATCTTTCAATTGGTGCATCCGAGCCCTGGTGCTCTTCATGTCTGGTACAGTACTACTTAAACCAATTGTCAGTAGTAATTCCAACTGTGCATTCTCTTGATCACAACAGAAGCCAAATATAGACTTGTCCACTGGGCTGGTCTTTTGGGGCTTCAGGATAGCTCCATTCAGGCTGTTGCCTTTGAGGGGCCTGAAGGGCCAGCATCAGTCACCTTAATCATAATTCCAGACTTTGCATGACATGTTCCTAACTATGTCCAACATTTTAGGTATTTCGGACATACGTTTTCTGATTGCCACCCATTAATCAACTTCTTTGTGAGAGTACCAATTTTAAACTGTGTTTGCCATATCTCCATAATACCTCACACCCAAGGTTCCTTCTTGCTTTCCATGGAGGATTCACATTTGCTTTGGGTTTCAATATTTTTTGGAATCTACTGGTGGCTGAAGCAACATACATTCTTGCACACTACAAGGCCAGACAGCCCTTGGGATGCGATCTCAAAGAGAAAGCGGCATAGGCTGGACAGTCAAATCTCACAGCAGAGTGCAATTAGCATGTAGCACACCAGCTGCAGAACTAGACCTCCACATGGAAAGTATTTTGCCAGGAAAACACTACAAACTACATATTAGGAGCTTGTGTCTGGGGGCTTTCTGCTGATTCGACGTGTGGGACTCGAATGTCCAGGAGCCCCAGGAGTCTGTTAACCCCATGTGCCCGACATGCCCGCCCACCAACGCTACTTTACCTCTCGCGGCCCCCGCTCCGCGGGCGCCGTTCGTAGAGGAGAACTTGTGTCTGGGCGCTTGCTGCTGTTTTGACGTGTGCACTCCAAGGTCCTGGAGCCCCGGGAGTCTGATCACCTGTGCCCGACCTGCCCGCCCATCATCGCTACTTTACCTCTCACGGCCCCTGCTTCGCAGGCGCCGCTCGTAGAGGAGAACTTGTGTCTGGGCGCTTGCTGCTGTTTCCACGTGTGGGACTCCAAGGTCCAGGAGCCCCGGGAGTCTGATCACCTGTGCCCGACCCACCCGCCTACCAACGCTACTTTACCTCTCGCGGCCCCTGCTTCGCCGGAGCCGCTCGTAGAGGAGAACTTGTGTCTGGGCGCTTGCTGCTGTTTCAACGTGTGGGACTCCAAGGTCCAGGAGCCCCAGGAGCCTGATCACCTGTGCCCGACCAGCCAGCCCAACAACGCTACTTTACCTCTCGCAACAATTGATGGACGGAATGTTGCACAGTGGCAGAACATTCACCCCCAGTAACAGATATGGGGTTAATCCATCGTTATTTTGCTCACCAGACCACCCCAGTTCAGACATGGCCCTATGCAAATCAGTCGTGACCCTGTGCCTCATGGGAACAGTCCAGCCCGAACTGCCAAGCCATGTCTTTCCTGGACCGGAACCAAGCATCCTAGGACCGGTTTCTGGCTATCAACTGTCATCAGCCAGGATAACTTGATTCCAGTGGCCTGGTGAGCACGGGACTCACGTCTGAGCATACCCTTCCCACTCGGGGTGACAAATGCAAAAACAACAATTGATGGACAGAATGTTGCACAATGGCAGAACATTCACTCCCAGTCAAAGATCTGGGTTTAATCCATCGTTATTTTGCTCACCAGACCACCCCAGTTCAGACATGGCCATATGCAAATCAGTCTTGACCCTGTGCCTCATGGGAACAGTCCAGCCCGAACTGCCAAGTCATGTCTTTACTGGACCGGAACCAAGCATCGTAGGACCGGTTTCTGGCTATCAGCCATCATCAGCCAGGATAGCTTGATTCCAGTGGCCTGGAGAGCACGGGACTCACGTCTGAGCATACCCGTCCCACTCGGGGTGACAAATGCAAAAACAGCAATTGATGGACGGAATGTTGCACAATGGCAGAACATTCACCCCCAGTCACAGATCTGGGTTTAAGCCATCGTTATTTTGCTCACCAGACCACCCCAGTTCAGACATGGCCATATGCAAATCAGTCTTGACCCTGTGCCTCATGGGAACAGTCCAGCCCGAACTGCCAAGCCATGTCTTTCCTGGACCGGAACCAAGCATCCTAGGACCGGTTTCTGGCTATCAGCCGTCATCAGCCAGGATAGCTTGATTCCAGTGGCCTGGAGAGCACGGGACTCACGTCTGAGCATACCCGTCCCACTCGGGGTGACAAATGCAAAAACAACAATTGATGGACGGAATGTTGCACAATGGCAGAACATTCACCCCCAGTCACAGATCTGGGTTTAATCCATTGTTATTTTGCTCACCAGACCACCCCAGTTCAGACATGGCCAAATGCAAATCAGTCTTGACCCTGTGCCTCATGGGAACAGTCCAGCCCGAACTGCCTGGCCATGTCTTTCCTGGACCGGAACCAAGCATCCTAGGACCAGGTTCTGGCTATCAGCCGTCATCAGCCTGGATTGCTTGATTCCAGTAGCCTGGAGAGCACGGGACTCACGTTTGAACATACCCGTCCCACTCAGGGTGACAAATGCAAAAACAACAATTGATGGACGGAATGTTGCACAATGGCAGAACATTCACCCCCAGTCACAGATCTAGGTTTAATCCATCGTTATTTTGCTCACCAGACCACCCCAGTTCAGACATGGCCATATGCAAATCAGTCTTGACCCTGTGCCTCATGGGAACAGTCCAGCCCGAACTGCCAAGCCATGTCTTTCCTGGACCGCAACCAAGCATCCTAGGACCGGTTTCTGGCTATTAGCCATCATCAGCCAGGATAGCTTGATTCCACTGGGCTGGAGACCACGGGACTCACGTCTGAGCATACCCATCCCACTCGGGGTGACAAATGCAAAAACAACAATTGATGGACGGAATGTTGCACAATAGCAGAACATTCAACCCCAGTCACAGATCTGGGTTTAATCCACCCTTATTTTGCTCACCAGACCACCCCAGTTCAGACATGGCCATATGCAAATCAGTCTTGACCCTGTGCCTCATGGGAACAGTCCTGCCCGAACTGCCAAGCCATGTCTTTCCTGGACCGGAACCAAGCATCCTAGGACCGGTTTCTGGCTATCAGCCGTCATCAGCCAGGATAGCTTGATTCCAGTGGCCCTTGGTGCGGGACGCACCCCGGGCCAAGGGCAGGCCCGTTTGAGCCCGTTCGAGCATGAGAGAGGACAGGATGCACACTGGAAGGTCAGTGCCCGCATGATAGGTGGCAGGATTGTTTGTTTGCGGTTAGCCGCTTGTAAGACATTATTTGCACTTTATACTAGCTGCTGAGCTGGCTTTTTAAATTCGTGATGACTTGTAGAGGTGGGAAAGGTGGGAAATCTGTAACTGGCGGGTCAATAGTCGGGTTGTTAGACCAGTTCTTAATTAGAGCATCGTCTGTACTGGCCCATGAAATTGAGCTGACCGAACAGCGTTTATCGCAGGATCCCATCTTTATCTAAGCAATCATCTTTAGGTAGGTTAGCTCATGCAAGATTACCTGAGCAACCTCCAACCTTAGTCACTGTCTCTCCTGCTGCTGCAGGAAATGACACCCAGCAACTACAAGACTCCGGGGGCCCACTTAACATCTCTTCTTGTCGGGATGTTACATCAGTAATCCTGCATGTTGCTCCACCAAATAAAGAGCATGCTTGTGCTGTAACTTCCAGAGCAATAATGAGTTCTGCATGTAGTTCTACCTCACAAGTGGTGGCCCAATTGTGTGAACCAGAACCAGCAACTTAGAGAAACCATGGTGGAGGCTTTCAGAGGAATAGAAAAGTGGATATCCAAAAATGTACAAAGCCTGGAGAGTCAGTAAATACTCCTGAACCACGTCAGCTACTCGCTCGAGCGAGCTCAACTACTCCAAACTGCGGTGATGCCAATTCAATTCAGATAGGAATGGACTTTTGGACAAAATTGGAAACTTTATTCACTAACTCGTGTCTCCCCCTTTATGACAGACTTAATTCTATAGAGGAAAGGCTCTTGCATCTTGAATCTCTTTTTGCACGTAATCATGCTAAGGACACTATGTGGGTGGAAGGAGATACTGGAAATCCAGTAATGACAACAAATGAAACGTGTATCCCCCTGCTCCTAGCAATTTACCCTACCCGCCCCCTCCCAATTTACTTTCTAACTTACCTTTACCCTCAATGAGTGGGAATGTAGTGGAGAAAACTATGGCAATGATTGGGAGTGTGGCAAATGATGAGGGTGGAATCAATGAGAACACAAACCCAGCGATGTTGTGTGAGGGGGGTAGTTCAACGCACAAACAAGTGATAACAGATAGAATACGTGCTCCTGCAAGGAGTGCTGTGATTCATGGTGTATTGAAGACTGCATTACCGTGCATAGATCTCCCACCTGAATCAATACCGTACGTTGTAGTACTAGCAAGGGTTCCTGTGTTGAATCAAGGCAAAGAGGAGTCATACTTCGATCTTAAAAACAAATGCATTCATTGGCTGAATTCTAAAATGCCACTGCCTCCACAGGCATCTAGTGAAATCCTTTTTGCCCGCAGAGTAAACTGGGTAGGGCAATGAAAGAAACATATTGGGGGTGACTGTATTTTGATTAATTTTAGAAACAGGTGGGTGGTTGAGCACATATGTATTTGGTATTCAGCACGGTCACCAACACAAATTCAGTCCCTCCCCTTAATCTATTTTTACCCTGCCACTTCCAATAATCCAATATCAATGAGAGGGGGCCATCCTTAGGGAAATGGGGATAGATGGGATTCAAGAGTTCAGGCAGGCAGTAGACATTTTGGTCAAGATATAAATGATATCCGCCTATCTATTGCCTTCCCTGTAAGTAATAGAGTCAGTGTTCTGGATCAGGTAGATTGACAGTCAAGAAACAGTCACCATTCAAACCCTCTTGATAACCAGCCAGGTTTGCGCGAATCTGGTGAGGGAGGATTGGCTCACGATCAGATATTGACCCCAAACAGTGCCCTGGGGTGAGAGAAATCTCTTAAAGGAGTCACTGATTATAGTAGGGAGGCTAAAGTTTGTATAATGCCCAGTATGGTAATGAATGGTGGCAGGTCTAGACTTCGGTGGCAGACCAAGACCCAGAGGGAAGCTGTAGTGAACTGTGGGTCCGACAAGGTCGGGGGGAGCAGCGTGAACGATGTTGTGTCCTTTGTTACTCTACTAATGATAACACAGGAAGGTGGAGTTTTAGATATACCATCGTTAGTAGTTAGGGGGGCCATCGGCAGAGAATTGGCGGTGGCAGAGCACAATCATGCAGGAATGCAGCCTGATGGACTGCCGGCCAAGGGCGATAGGGGCATTGAGGTACACCAGAACACTCGATTGATGAATGCTGATGCTAATATTAGAATCTTGTCCTGGAATTTGGCTGGGATCAAGAATAAATTATCCTGTCCAGACTGGGGATCCTTTGTAGACAACTGTGATCTTTGCATGTTCCAGGAGACGTGGGCCCGGGAGGAATATCAGAGAGTAGGTTTTGCTCCTTTTAATATATTGGCTACCACGAAGGGTAGGGGGAGACCGTCTGGTGGCCTAATTATTTAGGTGGCACGCACCTTGGCGTTAAAGCTGAGCAAATCCCAGCTAACTCTGATGATGTTCAATGTGTCCTTTTAACACTGTCCTCAAAAATACAAATAGCCCTACTTAATGTTTATTCAAGACCTGTACAGAATGGGCAAGAATCCGGAGCTATAGAAGACTTGAGACAGTTTATACCAACCCTTGATCCAGCAGCCATTCTGAAACTAGGAGGCGATTTAAATTGCCAGTTTGAGCCTCTAAATAATTCTATCCTGGATGGCCGTCCTGAGGAGGATCAGTACTGGCTCATACCCGATCCACAGATTCCACCTGAAGTAAGTTCTACTCATGGCAGACTGACAATAGAGTTTCTACATGTGAAGGCCTAATACAAAAAAGAAGAGTTTCTAAATTTAATCTATCCTCCCCAGGCCAGGAGACTATACATTCAATTCAGATTGGGGTCTCTTCCACTTAGGTCCTTCACCAGCAAATGGGATAATGCAATGAATCAAGAATGCCCATGGTGTAAATATAAGACAGAGTCTGAAATTCATCTGGTTTTCCTCTGCCCTGCATATTTTGTATCCCGCAAACGATGGATAATTCCAATCTGTAGAAACCTAGGATTTAGACATTGTTTTCAAGCCTTTAGGATCCTAAAGTACGATACCCATCCCCCTATTGTTTTTGCTGTCTCGCGCTTTCTGAATGGGATGTGGCACAAGCGCAGGAGTTTTCTCAAATAATTGCGTGTAGAGCCCTATGTTCCCAATTGTAAATAATGCAGAATACATGATTGTATTGTATTATTTTTATGCTATTTGTTAACTTGCTTGCTCTTTTTTTAATGATTGTATTAATGTACTTTTATGGCCCGAGGTGGCCGAAATAAAGTTATCGAATGAACATATTAGGACCTCTGTGCAGAATACTTTATGTATTGAAAACATTACAAGCTAAATAGCCAGGCATTCCAGAAGAATACATCAGCCACATTTTCATTTCAGTCACTACCGCTGCTGCTGCAAAAATTCTGGTGCACAGCAGGTAAACAGCACAAATATTGGTGCAAACCACCACAACTCACATAGTGCATGCTTATCATGGGAAAACATAATTTATCATGCAGTTACCATGCAGATACCATGCATCCATTGCCACGCAAATCCCTTTACTGTGCATTACTTTACCATACATGCCTTTACCAGGAATATGACTTTACCAAGCATGCATTTACAGTGAGTTAGAACATATAATGTGCTCTAAAGACATGCGTGGTAAAAGCATATGTGTGGTAAAGAGGTGAGTGGTATAGGCATGCGTGGTAAAGGCATTTGCATGGTAATTAATGCGTTGTAAAGACATGTGTGGTAATTCCATGCATGGTTCCATCATAAATCCGCTTAGCATGTCTTGCAGCAGCCATTATCAGACATGGGCAGACTGGGAAACAATAGCAGCACAGGGAAGAATTGTCAGACCAATCCCATGTTCCACAAAGCAAGCATGAACTCAAGAGAGTATTAGAGAGTCTCCTCTCAAGGATTTTCTTTTAAAATGGAATTATATCATTGCATTTAATAACAAATTTTTCCATAAACGCTAACTTCGATCATATGATTTAGAGCACGGTCCGGTTTAAAGAGTAGTTCCTATGAAATGCCATCACCATCCTAATAATAATTTGCTTTTATATAGGGCTTCATACCACACTGCTGTTTCTCTACATAACGTGTTATTTTGTTTTCCAAATCAAAGGTACTCAATTTAACAAACTCAGAAAATTTAAAGAATAAGTTAGTCCTGCTGGGAAGTGAACTGATAACTTGTAGATTACCATACATCCCAACCCTCTCCCTCTTCTATTCCTCCATTATCCTATTCAATTCAACTAACAGACTCACATATTCACCCCCTAAAATTAATATATTTCCGTATACTAACCCGCCACTAATTCTTTTTGGGTTCGAACTAGAGTGCCACTCGCCAAAAAGCGCTTCAACGCCTCGTCGGGGGTATTAATCGCTATATAAATACAACCACAATTTCAAAATGTCAGCCCAGCCCCACACATATCCAGGGGCAGTGCAAGCAGCATGACATGCAGGAGCATCTTTCATAGGCATGGCCACACATGCCTAAGTATTACAGTCATCATGTGCAAAAAGGAATTGTAGGAGAGTAGGGTCTGCTATCCTATGGTCACCCCAAATTTTTGCTTTTTGCTTCACTGGTTTTCGACTACTGAGGCTGTGGGCCTGCTGATCAGACCCCCAGCCTGCTGTTCTCTCACTAAATTAATGACACATGTGCTATAGGCACATACCAATTGGAAATGGACTCCTTGTCAGCCCCTGTAGAATGCACTATAGGTGCACAGGGCACAGGAGCCACTAAGGCCTACCAGGGGCTGCAGCATATCTTTTGCCACCCCTGGCTGGTTCTTAAATTGACACAACTGGCTGATCACTCAGCTGGGGTAAGGTGGTGTACACACCCCTTGCTTAGACATAGTATACCTATGTCTAAACCTATATCTGGACACATGTAAACCTGTGAGCCACTCCTATAGTCAGGCCTCACCAATCCTGGAGGCTGGGTGCATGGTTTTATGTGAGATGGAGCTCTAGCATGAGCTGAGCCTGTCTGCAGCCGTCGGGAACAAATCCCTAAGCTGTTTCAGGATAATGCCATACCATATACTATTAAGTGCCTTATAATCCTCGCGGTTATTTAGCAACTTTGGTTTGGCTTTATCAAAACATGTCGTGTAAGGTGTCATACGCTTTGGAATACCATCCCCTCGCCAGTTCTGGCGACGGGGATGGCATTCCACCCCTCTAGAGGGGTAAGACATGTTACTTCACTTTAATGCGGTTGATTTCTCCAAAGGCCTTAAGATCCACAAAATGGATGCCTCTGCCACAGACAAATGTCTGGACCCCTGGAGCTGACCGAAACTCAGTCAAGGGGGTCCTGGACAAAGGGTTTCCTGTCACAGGAGGGTGTCACCGCCCTCCAGACAGGAGATAGTGTATTGTAGCAGGGAAGTTTGAAAGAAACCAGACACTGCCTGGGGCGCACAAGGCTGCCCCTTGCATAATCCGGCCAAACCGGTTCTGGGGCACTCCAGCCCTCGTGCCAGGGCGGCCTGGATCAAAGGAAGGGGGTGTATCCACCCACTTCCTGGGTCCCACCCATAGGAGGGGACCTAGCAGGTAATCACGCCCACCAGATTCGAATAAGAGTGGGAGCAGTGCCAATGCACATCAGATTTCCTGGAAGAAACATTTGAAACGATATTCTGGACCCTTCGCCCTCCATCTCAACGTGGAAGCCCGAAGAATCTCCCTTGTGGTCAAGGAGTGACCACCCTGCAGCAGCAGGCACCATCCAGCCCTCGACGTCTACTTAGTTGCAGTTCCTGCCGGAACTCGAGCGACTGAGATCGACGAGATCAAGCCTGCCCAGCTTCTAACAGCCCGATCCACAGTCCCTGCAAAGCTGAGACCCGTGGAGGCGACCGGAAGCGTGGGGCACGCCATCTTGAATTGACCACGAGACGCTGACCGTGCAGCCCACGAGTGACCCTCGAAGCTGTGCACCGGGGTTTGAGAAGCCCCCACCCTGAGCTACTCCTGAGCCGAAGTTCAGCCCTCCACACTCGACGAGTGCTGCGTGGGGCCCTTTGGCACGATTTGGCTCAACGCGTTGGCCCGGTCACTTGCCAGCTGGCTTGTGGTCCCTGTGCCGACGAACTACCTAAGAAGACTTGTGATTCTGGTTGCTCCAGATCCACACCAGCTCCCCTGAAAAGGAGCCCCGACTCCGACCTTCCTGGTCCGAGTGAGAAGCAATCTTCTGATCCCGCGTGGATTGCTCTTACCAAGGCTTGTTTGCTCCAAACTTGAAGCCGACTGCACCGACGGTGAGAGCCTGCGTGGGACAGATAGTGACCTGCTCCTGGACGTCGCAGATGCCCCAGAGCCCACGTGACAGCGGAGAGAAGCTCCTCGACGACCACCTGATTGCGCCCGACATTGCCTGGTTCCGTCCTGGTTCCACCCTGGTCACTGCTGAGTGACCCAGACTCTGTCCCCACTGCTTTCAGGTACTCTACAACTTGAGTCCACCCTTGGACTCCACCGGACACTTCATCTTTAACCCGCCTGCAGCCCTTTCAGCTCCAAGCACCAAGAGCCTGCGTGTCAAAACCCGACGCCACTTCGACCCTGTGCACCCACTTCCTGTGGGTGAGGTAACTTTGCTCCGCCGGTGTTCCCACACTGGTGCACACCTCTAGGGTCTGTGTGTTAAGTTTTGTTCCTCTAGGTTCAGCGGAAGTGTCCTTAAACTTTAACTCTTTGACTTTTACGCACCATTGGTTAACATTGGTGCGTGCGTGCGCTTTCCGCACATCTCCCGAATCCCGAGGGCCATTCCCGACTTCAGCATTGCTTGTCCTGACTGCTCCCAGCGATTCCCTAGGCCCTAGGCCTAACCACTGTTCGAGTGGCATCTCTTATACCACTTGTTTAGTATATGGTTTGAGTGGCCACCCGCCCTCATCCATAATTGTGCAACTTGTATGTTTAAACAGTGCTTTTGATTTAACGCTTGTGCCCCTTTATTCATAAAGAATACTGGGGATTGTTTTTAGTAATAAATACATATATTTTTATAACATATACTTGTGTGGTGTCCTTTCATTTGGTATTACAGGATTGTATGTGGTAAAACAGCTCGCTTAACACGACCTCTTAAGTTAAGCCTTTAGGCTGCTTAGTCCATGCTACCCCTAGGATAGCTTGTCTAATAAGGTTGACTTACAACCAGACACCATAAGGGATTGTTTGGTCAGGTAGTAGGTGGTTCCAGAATTGGAAACATCCCCTACCAGGCCAACTTCTCACATTTGTGAGCAGCGGTGCGGATTTGAGCTTGCTGTTGTTTTACCATTGCAATCTTTATATCAAATTGAAAGATCACATCAAGTACCTCTAGGTACATATAAAATCAAAAGCTTAGCATATTAAGTTCTACTGAACTTAGTAGTTGTAGGTTGAAGGGAGTAGCACACCCCTGACTACAACTCACTAGCAAGGTCCAGTAGGAAAACACTTAGTGTAGGTAAGTGCACCACTTACACCTCACTAGTAACCATGTCTGACACAGGAAAGGCCTCAGGGTCTAGTCCTGTGACAGTTGACCCTACCCAGGCAACTTTTGGATATGACAAACTAACCCGCAGAGACTTGATTGCCTTGTGCAAAGCAAGAGGGTTAAAAAGGGGCAGAAGCCCCACCTGCCTAATCCTGGTAGAAATCCTAGAACAGGATGACTTAGAGAAGGCAAAAGCAGCTTCCCTAGACACAGGAACTGGAGGGAACCCCCCTGCAGTTGATCCCCCTGAAGAGGAGGATGATGATGACTTGGATGAGGACTCAGATGTTGAGGACTTAGAAGTACAGGATCAGGGTAGCCAGGTTCCAGTTGGTAGGCTTAGCCAGGCCAACTTGGACCTACTGGGGAATGGAGAGGGCCAGCACCTCCCCAGAACCCAACATGTTATTCTCCCAGGCAACAGAAGAGTGAGATCCCCCTCAGGGGACTCTCATATTTCTAGTGCCTCCAGAGAATCACAGAGAGGCATGAATGCTTCTCAAAAGCTAGAGCATAGGGCCAGAATGAGGGCTGTCAAACTCCAGATAGAGAGGGAGGAGGTAGCCTTGGCTCAAGCTAGACTTGCCTTGGCAAGAGAGCAGAAATTAAGTGGCTTA
Organism: Lissotriton helveticus; assembly: GCF_964261635.1. Classification (NCBI taxonomy): domain Eukaryota; kingdom Metazoa; phylum Chordata; class Amphibia; order Caudata; family Salamandridae; genus Lissotriton; species Lissotriton helveticus. The sequence continues at coordinate 747,313,395 of NC_136069.1, read as the reverse complement.
GATGTCACTGGTGGCAGCAATTTTCCAAGAGAAAAAGACAGGGCCTATGACAATAGAAACCTGACCAAAATTGTGCCCCCCTTTAAAGAAGGGGATGACATCCACAAATGGATGACTGCTCTTGAGAGAGCCTGCATGGTACAGCAGGTTCCTGAGAATCAGTGGGCTGCAATTTTGTGGTACTCCTTTTCTGAGAAAGGGAGGGACAGGCTCCTCACAGTTAGACCTGAGGATGCCAAAAACTACTCTGTTTTGAAGAGTGCTCTCATTGAAGGGTATGGCCTAACCACTGAGCAATACAGGTTGTTGTTCAGAGACACCCAGAAAGCACAGACTCAAGACTGGACTGATTTTGTGGAGTGTGCCACTAAGGCTTTGGAGGGTTGGTTGCAGGGAAGTAAAGTTTCAGACTATACAGGATTGTACAATCTTATGATGAGAGAACAGATCCTTAATAACTGTACAAACCAGCTGTTGCATCAATACCTTATTGACTCTGATCTGACCTCTCCCCAAGAATTGGGAAAGAAGGCAGACAAATGGGTCAGAACAAGGATTAAGCAGAAACCCCAGAACCAAGGTGGTGACCAGAAGAAAACAGACCAGAAGGGTGGTAATCAGAATCAGAAAGATAAAGAAAAAGACCAGAAGTCTTCAGGCCCCCAAACTAATAGTAAGGAGGGTGGTTCCCAAAATGGTAACAAGAAGAAGAAGAACAAAGGTCCAAAGACACCTTGGTGTAATACCTGCAAATCAGTTTCACACTGGGGCAGTGAGTGCACCAAGGCAAATCCAGTTCCCACCACTACAGCTCCTAAAGCAACTGCAACCCCAAGTACAGTAAGCAGTGGTGGAACACAGTCCAAGGGTGTAGCTGGGTTGACCCTGGGTATTGAAGTAGGATCTGGCCTAGTCAGAGTCCCTACACAGGCAGTTCTCCTGTATGATGTGGACATTGAGTTGCCCACTGCAGTAAGCCCCACTAACCTGGGCAAATACAGGCAGACTCCCTTAATTAATGAGAAACTGGCTCAAGCATACAGGGACACATGTGCCAGTGTCACCATGGTGACACCTGACTTTGTGGACCCTGGACAGATTGTACTAGGAGAGAGCTACCTAGTAACCAACGCCAGCAACTCCACTACCTCCCATAGTGTGGCAGTTGTGAACTTCTCCTGGGGAGGGGTTGATGGCCTAAAGAAAGTTGTGGTGAGTGCAGACCTACCAGTAGACTGTCTGTTAGGCAATGACCTTGAAAGCTCAGCATGGTCAGAAGTGGAGTACAGGACTCATGCAGAAATGCTAGGGATTTCAGAGCATGTCCTTGCCATGACAAGGGCTCAGGCTAAGAAGTGCCTTCCTGAACCAGTGGTGGATCTTGAGACAATAGACCAGCCACAACCCAAGAGAAGGAGCAAGAGAGGAAAGGCCCAGCCTTCCACCTTGCCCCAGGTTGAGGATCAAGTTTCAGAGGAAACTGATTCTGCAGTCCAAGAGGAGACTGTCTCAGAGGAACTTGAACCTGACCAGGTTGAGTTTCTGGGGACAGGGGGACCCTCAAGGGCAGACCTGAGGCAGGCTCAATTAGATTGCCCTTCCCTTGAACCCCTCAGACAGCAGGCTGCTGCTGAGGCTGCTGGGGATGCTAAAGGTACCCATACTGTGTATTGGGATGAGGGACTCCTTTACTCAGAGGCTAGAGACCCCAAGCCTGGCATGACCAGGAGGTTGGTCATACCTCTGCAGTTTAGGGAGTTCCTTCTTACCTTGGCCCATGATATTCCCCTTGCAGGACACTTAGGCCAGAACAAGACGTGGGACAGGCTTGTTCCACACTTTCACTGGCCTCACATGTCAGAGGATGTCAAGGAGTTTTGTCGCTCCTGTGTCACTTGCCAAGCCAGTGGTAAGTCAGGTGGCACAACAAAGGCCCCCCTAATACCACTACCTGTGGTGGGGGTCCCCTTTGAGAGAGTTGGAATTGATATTGTGGGTCCAATGGACCCCCAAACAGCATCTGGGAACAGATTCATACTGGTGGTAGTGGATCATGCCACCAGGTACCCAGAGGCTATTCCCCTAAGGACCACCACAGCACCTGTGGTGGCAAAAGCCCTCATTGCAGTTTTCTCAAGAGTGGGCTTTCCTAAGGAGGTACTATCAGATAGAGGGACGAATTTTATGTCCAGCTATCTAAAAGCAATGTGGAAGGAATGTGGAGTAAACTATAAGTTTACCACCCCATATCATCCACAATGCAATGGGCTTGTGGAGAGATTTAACAAGACCCTTAAAGGCATGATAAAAGGATTACCAGAGAAGCTCAGGCGGAAATGGGACATTCTTTTACCCTGCCTGCTCTTTGCTTACAGAGAGGTCCCACAGAAGGGGGTTGGCTACAGCCCTTTTGAACTTTTGTTTGGCCACCCTGTGAGAGGTCCATTGTGTTTGGTAAAGGAAGGATGGGAGTTACCTCTCAAAAAGCCCAAACTAGACATAGTGGACTATGTACTTGGTCTCCGCTCCAGGATGGCTGAGTACATGGAAAGAGCATCCAAAAACCTGGAGGCCAGCCAAGAATTGCAGAAAGCTTGGCATGACCAAAAGGCTGTGCTGGTAGAGTTCCAACCAGGACAGAAGGTATGGGTACTGGAGCCAGTGGCTCCAGCAGCACTCCAAGACAAATGGAGTGGACCCTATCCTATTATTGAGAAGAAGGGGGAAGTCACCTACTTGGTAGACTTTGGAACACCCAGGAGCCCTCACAGGGTAATCCATGTGAACCGCTTGAAAGCATTTGTGGACAGGGAGGACATGAGCTTGCTCATGGCCACAGATGGGGAACAGGAGGAAGAGAGTGACCCTCTCCCAGACCTGCTTTCTCAGAACCCTGATGATGGTTCAGTTGATGGAGTAGCCTTGGCAGGCAGCCTCACTGACCAACAACAGAGGGACTGCAGACAAGTTTTGCAGGCTCACAGGCAAATGTTTTCACTCACACCCAGCCAAACTGACTGGTGTACCCATGTTGTGGACACTGGTGACAGTCTGCCTGTCAAGAATAAGATCTACAGGCAACCTGATCATGTCAGGGATTGCATCAAGGCTGAGGTGCAAAAGATGTTGGAGCTTGGAGTGATTGAGCCATCAGAGAGCCCATGAGCCAGCCCAGTAGTCCTGGTGCCAAAACCTCATACCCAAGATGGTAAGAGAGAAATGAGGTTTTGCGTGGATTACAGGGGTCTCAATGCTGTCACTAGGACAGATGCTCACCCCATTCCAAGAGCAGATGAGCTCATTGACAGATTGGCTTCTGCCAAGTTTCTGAGCACATTTGATCTGACAGCTGGCTACTGGCAAATCAGACTAGCTGAGGAGTCAAAAGCCAAAACAGCATTCTCTACCCCTAGTGGACATTATCAGTTTGTGGTAATGCCCTTTGGTTTGAAGAATGCACCTGCCACTTTCCAAAGGTTGGTGAACCAAGTCCTTACTGGGTTGGATGACTTTTGTGCAGCTTATCTAGATGATATTGCTGTCTTTAGCTCCACCTGGGAGGATCACCTGATCCACCTGAAGAAAGTTTTGGAGGCCCTGCAAAAGGCAGGCCTAACTATCAAGGCCACAAAGTGCCAGATAGGGCAGAGTAAGGTTGTATACCTGGGCCACCTAGTAGGTGGAGGCCAGGTTCAGCCACTGGAAAGCAAAATCCAGGCCATACAGGACTGGGCTCCTCCAGTTACCCAGACACAAGTCAGAGCCTTCTTGGGCCTGACTGGGTATTACAGAAAATTTGTGAAAAACTATGGGTCTATAGTGACACCATTAAATGACTTGACATCCAAGAAGATGCCAAAAAAGGTTCAGTGGACAGTTAGCTGTCAGAAGGCATTTGAAGACCTGAAGAAGGCCATGTGCTCTGCACCTATCCTAAAGAGTCCTGACTACTCCAAACAGTTCATTGTTCAGACAGATGCTTCTGAGTTGGGGGTGGGAGCTGTGCTCTCACAACTTAATCAAGATGGTCAAGACCAGCCAATTGCTTTCATTAGCAGGAGGCTGACTCCCAGAGAGAAACGTTGGTCAGCCATTGAGAGGGAGGCCTTTGCTGTGGTTTGGGCATTAAAGAAGTTGAGGTCCTACTTGTTTGGAACTCACTTCCTGGTGCAGACAGACCATAAGCCCCTCTTGTGGCTTAATCAGATGAAGGGTGAAAATCCCAAACTACTCAGGTGGTCCATTTCCCTACAGGGGATGGACTTTACAGTGGAGCACCGCCCAGGGACTGACCATGGTAATGCAGATGGTCTCTCCAGGTACTTCCACTTAGAACATGAAGACTTATCTGGTCAAGGTTAGTTTAATGTCCCTGCGTTTGGGGGGGGGGTTGTGTAGGAGAGTAGGGTCTGCTATCCTATGGTCACCCCAAATTTTTGCTTTTTGCTTCACTGGTTTTCGACTACTGAGGCTGTGGGCCTGCTGATCAGACCCCCAGCCTGCTGTTCTCTCACTAAATTAATGACACATGTGCTATAGGCACATACCAATTGGAAATGGACTCCTTGTCAGCCCCCGTAGAATGCACTATAGGTGCACAGGGCACAGGAGCCACTAAGGCCTACCAGGGGCTGCAGCATATCTTTTGCCACCCCTGGCTGGTTCTTAAATTGACACAACTGGCTGATCACTCAGCTGGGGTAAGGTGGTGTACACACCCCTTGCTTAGACATAGTATACCTATGTCTAAACCTATATCTGGACACATGTAAACCTGTGAGCCACTCCTATAGTCAGGCCTCACCAATCCTGGAGGCTGGGTGCATGGTTTTATGTGAGATGGAGCTCTAGCATGAGCTGAGCCTGTCTGCAGCCGCCGGGAACAAATCCCTAAGCTGTTTCAGGATAATGCCATACCATATACTATTAAGTGCCTTATAATCCTCGCGGTTATTTAGCAACTTTGGTTTGGCTTTATCAAAACATGTCGTGTAAGGTGTCATACGCTTTGGAATACCATCCCCTCGCCAGTTCTGGCGACGGGGATGGCATTCCACCCCTCTAGAGGGGTAAGACATGTTACTTCACTTTAATGCGGTTGATTTCTCCAAAGGCCTTAAGATCCACAAAATGGATGCCTCTGCCACAGACAAATGTCTGGACCCCTGGAGCTGACCGAAACTCAGTCAAGGGGGTCCTGGACAAAGGGTTTCCTGTCACAGGAGGGTGTCACCGCCCTCCAGACAGGAGATAGTGTATTGTAGCAGGGAGGTTTGAAAGAAACCAGACACTGCCTGGGGCGCACAAGGCTGCCCCTTGCATAATCCGGCCAAACCGGTTCTGGGGCACTCCAGCCCTCGTGCCAGGGCGGCCTGGATCAAAGGAAGGGGGTGTATCCACCCACTTCCTGGGTCCCACCCATAGGAGGGGACCTAGCAGGTAATCACGCCCACCAGATTCGAATAAGAGTGGGAGCAGTGCCAATGCACATCAGATTTCCTGGAAGAAACATTTGAAACGATATTCTGGACCCTTCGCCCTCCATCTCAACGTGGAAGCCCGAAGAATCTCCCTTGTGGTCAAGGAGTGACCACCCTGCAGCAGCAGGCACCATCCAGCCCTCGACGTCTACTTAGTTGCAGTTCCCGCCGGAACTCGAGCGACTGAGATCGACGAGATCAAGCCTGCCCAGCTTCTAACAGCCCGATCCACAGTCCCTGCAAAGCTGAGACCCGTGGAGGCGACCGGAAGCGTGGGGCACGCCATCTTGAATTGACCACGAGACGCTGACCGTGCAGCCCACGAGTGACCCTCGAAGCTGTGCACCGGGGTTTGAGAAGCCCCCACCCTGAGCTACTCCTGAGCCGAAGTTCAGCCCTCCACACTCGACGAGTGCTGCGTGGGGCCCTTTGGCACGATTTGGCTCAACGCGTTGGCCCGGTCACTTGCCAGCTGGCTTGTGGTCTCTGTGCCGACGAACTACCTAAGAAGACTTGTGATTCTGGTTGCTCCAGATCCACACCAGCTCCCCTGAAAAGGAGCCCCGACTCTGACCTTCCTGGTCCGAGTGAGAAGCAATCTTCTGATCCCGCGTGGATTGCTCTTACCAAGGCTTGTTTGCTCCAAACTTGAAGCCGACTGCACCGACGGTGAGAGCCTGCGTGGAACAGATCGTGACCTGCTCCTGGACGTCGCAGATGCCCCAGAGCCCACGTGACAGCGGAGAGAAGCTCCTCGACGACCACCTGATTGCGCCCGACATTGCCTGGTTCCGTCCTGGTTCCACCCTGGTCACTGCTGAGTGACCCAGACTCTGTCCCCTCTGCTTTCAGGTACTCTACAACTTGAGTCCACCCTTGGACTCCACCGGACACTTCATCTTTAACCCGCCTGCAGCCCTTTCAGCTCCAAGCACCAAGAGCCTGCGTGTCAAAACCCGACGCCACTTCGACCCTGTGCACCCACTTCCTGTGGGTGAGGTAACTTTGCTCCGCCGGTGTTCCCACACTGGTGCACACCTCTAGGGTCTGTGTGTTAAGTTTTGTTCCTCTAGGTTCAGCGGAAGTGTCCTTAAACTTTAACTCTTTGACTTTTACGCACCATTGGTTAACATTGGTGCATGCGTGCGCTTTCCGCACATCTCCCGAATCCCGAGGGCCATTCCCGACTTCAGCATTGCTTGTCCTGACTGCTCCCAGCGATTCCCTAGGCCCTAGGCCTAACCACTGTTCGAGTGGCATCTCTTATACCACTTGTTTAGTATATGGTTTGAGTGGCCACCCGCCCTCATCCATAATTGTGCAACTTGTATGTTTAAACAGTGCTTTTGATTTAACGCTTGTGCCCCTTTATTCATAAAGAATACTGGGGATTGTTTTTAGTAATAAATACATATATTTTTATAATATATACTTGTGTGGTGTCCTTTCATTTGGTATTACAGGATTGTATGTGGTAAAACAGCTCGCTTAACACGACCTCTTAAGTTAAGCCTTTAGGCTGCTTAGTCCATGCTACCCCTAGGATAGCTTGTCTAATAAGGTTGACTTACAACCAGACACCATAAGGGATTGTCTGGTCAGGTAGTAGGTGGTTCCAGAATTGGAAACATCCCCTACCAGGCCAACTTCTCACAGGAATACTTTATTAAGTCCTAGTACCGGATTATATAAAGTTTTGCTTGAAGTTGTGAGAGCTTTGGTTCTATTTCCTGTTTCTCTCTCGAATTATGTATTTGGCATGAAGATGAGTGATGTATCGTGTTGGGAACATCTGCATACGTTTTACTTTTGAATAAGTACTGGGGTCACACACCATCTCTTTACATTGCACTGGACCATGAAGTAGGAGAAGCAGTTGTGCACGTTACAGATTTATGAATGTCTACTTCAATTTTTACACTGCTCCAGGGAAACATGCGGTGTGGACCACAAGTAGAAAGTCTTTTCTGTTACTGGAGTGTTTATTCAAAAGAAGAAATTGTGAGAACGTTCACAGTGCTGACTATCACATACTTTTTCTGCCCCATTTGTAATGTTGAGAAAAACGGAGGAAACCGCAAAATAGATCTTTAAACTGTTAATGCAACCAGAGCCAAGAAATTCTGTTGCATTCTAGGAATGTTCAGTACAATCACTAAATTTACTGGATTAATTACTGTGGGTCCTATTCACAAAGTAAAACTCAGACCCGAAGTCAGACCCGAAGACTCAGACCTAAAGACTTCGGGCCTCATTTATGAGAAATGACGCATCGCTGCGTGAAAGCAGCGATGCGGCACTTCTCAGTGCGCACTCCTTGCGACATTCCTGATGCGTCATATTTAATGTATGACGCATCATGTCGCAAGAAGTTACAGATACGTCAGTATTTCTGACGTATCTGTAAGCGCAAAAGTGACGCATTGCTGGAGTGTGTCACAAAAGTGACGCAACTCCAGCAATGTGTCCTTTCACATGGGGCAAGCCCCATGTGAAAGGGCTTGCGTCAGTCTTACGCCTGCTGTGATCCAGGCGCAAGATTTTGACGCAACGGCATCCTAAAAGTGACGGCGTGAAATCTCATATTTTTCACTGCGTCACTTCTACGACCCATCCTTGCGTCAATACGCCCCCCTTGCATACATTATACCTGGCGCAGGTATAATGTGGCGCAGGGGTTTACAAAGTTTTGCATCTACCTAGATGCGTCACTTTGTAAATATGGGGCAACAAGGCGCATTTTTTACACCACTGGTGTGTCACAAAAAGTGACGCACCGGCGGTGTAAAAGTGACGCACGGCCTCATAAATGAGGCCCGACGCTTCTAAAGTTAGACTTCAGATCTAAAGTCAAACTTTGAGTTTAAACTAAGGCTTCAGGTCTAAAGTTGGATTTCAGGTCTAAACTTAGACTTCAGGTCTAAATAAAATATAGACTTCGGGTCTAAAGTTAGACTTCATGTCTAAACTTAAATTCAGGTCTAAAGATAGACTTCAGGTAGAGTACAGGTCTAAGTTTAACTTTGTGAATAGGGTCCAGAGTGTTTAAATTGACAATTTTCTTACATTGCAATACTTACGTTGATTCCTGCTGCAATGAGTGTATTGTTATAGTTAGGGCCTGATTTTATCTTGGCGGCAGTACCGTCGTCCCTCCATGGCGGAGTACACAAGTACTCTGCCAAGCTGACAGTATCCCACCTGCTGTATCTAGATGTGGACTGGCTGAACCACAATCCGCATTGACAAACTGTTTCCCATCATGTAAACAGCGCTCCTTCGTCGACTCAGTGGACTTCTCTGCTGGCTAATGGTACTCCGTCACCATCAGGTTGGCGGGTTTGTACTGAGCATTTTCAGATGACCTTGTTGTGCTGGCATTATTCTAGCGACGGTTTGCTGACGGAGTGAGTTCCTGGTGGAGAGGTGACTTGTAAGTACTATTTGTTAATGTGTCAGTACACATATATGTTGTGTTTGCTTCTAAAATATATGTAGGTAATTTGTTATGCCCATTTAGTTTACATATTGCATTGTACACAAACAACAGACACACACACTATTGACTGCACCCCCTACAGGCACCACAAGCATGACACCCACAAGCACAAAAACATATAACATTTTTTTGAGTGTCAATACAGATGTGTTCATTTTAGCTTGATACGTTATAAAATGAACACTAATGCATTACACATAAGAAACAAATTACATGTAAGAGCAATGTAAGAATACACAAGGCTAAAGCAATCTTCTACACCAGTATTCATAGTAAAAGAAGTGTAGGAGAATCTTACCTTAGATCGCGGCAACAACGGAGTTGATTAGTGTCGTGGTCAAGTAGTTGTAGCACAGGCAGGACCTGAACAATGGGTTCACGATGGAAACGGAAAGGAGAAACATAAAAAAGGTAAATTTCTACCTCATTTCCTTTGATTCTGCCAACTCAAAGCAGGAGGTATCCCCGCGACATTTCCCTGGACGAAAAGGCACATCATGATAGACCAGTTGGTAATCTTGTCTGGGCTCCCGCCAACAGCCACTTCTGCCTATGGCACTGTTGACGTGGAAGAAAATTCCAGGTAAAGTTGGGGATGCTCGGGCAGTCTTTCATCCATGGACCCACTAACATTTAAATAGAGTGGGCGTACCACCAAGTAGGCTTGCAGTGAAACCATCGAAAATGTGACGGCTGGACCAAATCGCCAAAATCTAAATCAGGCCCTTAATCATCACCCATACTTTGTCTCATTCCTTTCCAGAGAATTATTTAGGTGCTTACTTTACTTTCTATCCACATACGCTTTGCTTTGCAAGGCATTTTTAGTTTCCTAATTCTGCATTCCTATTCTGCTGTTTGTGCCATGAAGGACGCAAACTGTGTTTTCTCACTGCAACTTGACTTTTGTGTCTGGTGCACTCCGAATTCTCTAGGCTTTCTCTGTTTTCCCAATCCTTTATGTGTTTCAGTGGATGTTCACTTCTAGTAGACCCACCTCATATATTGAGTCCAAGATCATTCCAAAAAAGCTGCTTGAAGGACATCTTTTCATATGTTCTGCTAGGCACTTAGGGCCAGATGTAGGTAGCTAAATACCAGTCGGTAACGGCCGAAAATCGGTGAATTTACCAGTACCGACCAGTATTTAGCACTTCCTAATGTAGGAGGCTGTAAATAAGGATTCGGTAATTTACCAATTCCTTATTTTAAGGAATTGGTAAAATACCGATTCCTTATTTTAAGGAATCTGCAAATTACCGAATCCTTAAAACCTGTGTAGATAGCACTTAAGTGAGTGCATTTTTGCTTTTAGGATTCATTATTTACCACCAACTACAAGTTGGTGGTAAATACTGAATACCTTTAAAAAAGCAACTATTTGCTTTTTTCAAGGCGCCATGTGGCAGACATACATGCCCTTAGGGCATGTATGTGTGCCACATGTGCACACATGCACGATTCAGGGGTGCAACAGGGTGTCAATGTGAAACCCTGCCACCCTTGAATATGCTCCCGCTATTACCGATTCGGTAATACCGAATTGGTAATAGCGAATGGCTACCCATTCATTCCTATGGGCCTCTAGGCCCATAGGAATGAATGGGAAGGTATTCCTTATTACCGATGCGTCCTAAGCAGAGACATGTTTCTGCTCAACAAGGTCGAGGTAATTGCTTATTTTGTGCTTGTGAGTGTGGGCACTTGCAGTCATTTGTGGGGACTGGGAATTATGTTTCATCAGACGTTGGCCTGAAGCAAGAGAAAGAAAGGGGAGCAGGAGTAGGAAAAAGAACCTCCAAGAGAGGATGGAAACATGCCTCATGATATGGAATCGGGACTAGACAGGCTCAATTTTGTCTACCTCAGTTCTTGGTGGGTTCCACAATAGGTTTCAAGGAATAACTTCTGTCTGTTCCATGTATTTTAGGCGAAACATTAAGAACTGGGTATCACATTACCAGGACACTGCCTGTGTGGCTCCTGCATGGTATGCGCTTTCACTGAGATTACCAAGGAAATCAAATGTTCCAACATGTTTAAATGGGTGCAGAAAAAAACACCAATTGCAAAACTAGCAACTACATATACACCCTAACATGCCCCTGTAATTTAGGATACATTGCTATAACTACCAGAACGGTAAAAACCCAGAGTATGGAACACCCCAGTAACATTTATTGTCACAAACTCAATACTAAGATGTTTACACACAACAGAAGGGACATACACCTGACATCTACGGTGGACAATAATTGAGGCACTACCCCTGATGAGCAAAAATGCCCTCTTCAGGAAAGAGCAAAATTTAAGTTTTCTACTTTCCACTGATAAACAGGGTTTGCATGAGGACATCCCTTGGAGTGAACTGAACAAATAGACCTCTCCACTTCCTTGTGTGTGCCTCTCTATAGTTCCTCCTTTACCTGGATACTCTCATGTATTTATTGAAATAGATACCTATACTGTTTAGCCAATTGAGCATCTTATTTGTCGAACTCACACTACCTTGCAACCAGATTCCTTTACCCTAGGAACCTGTGCATTTAGTTACGATCACATTTACACATTCAACATGAATTCATATGAACATCTGATTGTGACTACTCAATATAAGCATCACCTTGACGAGGGTGATATCTACACTAAGCAAATATGCCCTTTAAAGAATATATCCATCTGCCATCACATATTCTAATATGTTTCCATGATTTCTGGAACCAGGGAATCCTACATCAGCCATACGTTACTTAACCCCTTCGGCGCTCATGACGAGCTAAGCTCGTCATGAGTCGTGCCGCTCGCACGCTGATGACGAGCTCAGCTCGTCATGTAACGCGGCTTTTTGAAAAAAGCCGCGTAGCGCAAAAATAGCCGCCGCACGCATGCGGTTAAAGTTTCAATTCTCTCTACCCCTACACGCTGCTTGATTTGTCATGACCCTTTGCATTACGACTTTACCAAAGTACTACATTATAACCGCTACCATTAGGGTGGCCACTGCTACAGTGAGAAGAGGTAGCCACAGGCTAATAACACTATCTGGACCAGCATTTACATGTTCCAAAATGGCACCCACACTGTTACCAGGTTTTACACATACAGGTATGTCATTACTGTGGCTAACATGCTGCTCCATTTTTTTTTTAACCTCTTGGGTGCCCATGACGAGCTGAGCTCGTCATGCAGCACGGTGGCGCTGTGCTGATGACGAGCTGAGCTCGTCATGACCGTTACGGAACGCCCACGCGGGAATAATTCCCCTGCTGTGCTGGGCGTTACATTGGAACGGGCGTGGTCATGACAAGCTCAGCTCGTCATCAGCCCAGCGCCACCGTGCTGCATGATGAGCCGAGCTTGTTATGAGCACCACGGCACCGCGCGCGGCCCCAAACCCCCGCACTGCAGGGAAATTAGCCCCGCGGCGAAGGGGTTAATGAACCCATCCCTGAGATTTTTTCTAGTGAATACCATTAAAATCTTCACCACTGAGTTGTCTACTGCTGCGGTGCAAATTTTTCAAATGTCACCAACTCCGTCTGCATCAGCTAACACATGTACCAATATGGCGATCACCTTTGAGATTAGGTCTGACACACGGATGTGTCACTTCTACCCGCCGCACTGCCTTGCTGGCCACGCCCTTCTAATTGAATGCGATGCACTGGCCCATCCGAGAAGGGGCTCTCCCCCTTTGAAGAGACCTATTTGTCTATTTATTCACGCCTCACATGTATCCACTCACTCTGCCAAGCTGGTAGAGCGAGGGTAGGTCGTCCGGCCACTGAGCTGCTGCTTAACTGTAAGTACCCCGCTCCTGCGGCCAGCATGGGTACACTTCCTTGCCTCCGTGATGGCTATTGGCAGCACTTCTTTTAAATATGACTGCTAAATTATTATGTACTATACAATCTTTTCTCACACACTAGGGCATTAAAAATGTTAACGCTCCCTCTACTAGTAATCGATGCAGCTGTTGAGCCACCGCAGATGGGTGAGTTATAACAGTTTATTCCATACTATGTTATTTGACAAGGCGCCCCGCCTACCTAAGCCCTACATGTGCTACACGCCTGCCACTTATTTTCTATCCCTCTACTGAGTCTGTCACATACGTTTTTTACCAATAGCATGATTAGAATCCTATTGCATGCTGTTTGTATAGAGGGTTTTTAATGGTGTCTACCATTGTGTTTTCTAGGTCAGTATTACCACAAGGTACCTCACTGTTAGGTTGTTAGAGAGTTTGGTTTACCCTTGATACCAATGAGGACACCAACCACCGTGTAGAAAGTTATTTTATTCATAGTCCTGAAGAATTGCCAACTGATCGCTTGACAACCTAGGCAAAAAACATATTGAGCTCTACTTGGACAAGTGGATTCGCTGATTAAAATTTATTTTGAGTACCACTGAGTTCTGTTTTACATTTCCCTCACACCCTCTACACTCATCTACACCACCAGGCGCTTTACTCGTACGGCTTTGGGAATAAAAGATCTCCGACAAAGAGCCCCTCATAGGGTGCCTGTCAGGCAATGCAGGGGTGACGAGGGCTGACGAGGAGCATGCCCTATGATGAAGCATGACACCCTGCCAGGTGTGTGAGGGCCTCAGTTACAAAAGTGGGAGACTCCCTCTTCGACTTACCTTCTAATTGTACCGGCCAGTCCTCCACTTTCCTTTCTTTAGTGTCTCTAATGAACTGCATACCTTTGTTTGAATTCAATTTTGTCTACCTCAGTTCTTGGTGGGATCTGCGGTAGGTTTCTAGGAAAAACCTTTGTCTGTTGCATGTATTTTAGAAGACAAATTAAGAACGGTTTGTGGCATTTTACCAGGCTATGATGTTATAACTTCCACAGCTGCAAGCCCAATTGTCCCGAGGACGTTACACATACAAAATATGACAATTGAATTGTGCTAGAGTACACATTTGCTGTCTGCTGCAAAAAAGATGTGAAGAAAAGAGCACACCTTTGCAATCTGTATGTTGGCACCACGGTTCAAATTCCACGGTTCAAATTTGAACTTCCCCCGTTTATGTAATCCGTACCATAAAGAGTGATTGGAGCATAACAGAAGAGAAAGATAGGAAAACAGCCATAAACGAAGGACGCAGTGATGAAAAAGATAATGCAAGATGAAGATAAAGCAGAGGAAGGAAATATATGGTGGTGAAAGAAAGAGGCATGAGGTGGAGTCGAAACTAAGCAGCTCAGGTATTCGACAGCTCTGGGGTTCGCCATTTTAAAAAAAATCCAGATTTTCGGTTCTATTGGGAAGTGTCCCAAGGCAGAATGTGACACCCCATGATATGGGGCTTCTACTTCTCCCATATATCACAGATATTGATTGGCTTTGAGCTGAATGGGGGCCCCCTGTAAGATTGAGGGGCCCCATGACGTGTTGGGGGACCTACCAACGCCCATCCATTGGAGCGTTTTGCCACATGTAGCTGAGTGAATGACAATGTGAATTAACCACAGTCCTTAGTAATTAGTTACAAAGCGCGAGGCATGCATGAGGTGCCTGTGACGTGATTAAATTACCACAGCTGTACACATGAGTGTCTCCGCTCCATTGCTCCTTGGATTAATGCCACCGCGTGATCGTAACGCCATTTTGAAGCAAACACTGCGGCCTCTCAAATTAAACATCTGCATGTTATATATTATTTTTGGCGTCACATATATAAATGTTATAAATGTATCACAAGTTCCACGCCATATCACGATCAACATCATTGCCTGGTGAGCCCGTCCAGACTCCTATTTTGACATGAGGCGCTATCTGCATCACATATTTTCAAAAAATTGTTTTTTCATGCAGTGGCCAGTCAAAATGCCATCTGGCCGATAAGGATAGGAAAAGATGGCTGTTTGAAAGTGAATTCCGATGTGAACTTTTAAAGTAATTTTTTTGTCCTCTGAGCTTTTAATGTTCGATCTGCCAGTGTGCATAATTTTCTAAGCTTCACCAGGGGAGCGTAGTCGTTGAATTCTATGGGCCTCATTTATGAGAAATGACGCATCACTGCTTGAAAGCAGCGATGCGTCACTTCTCAGTGCGCACTCCTTGCGACATGATTGATGCGTCATATTTATAATATGACGCATCATGTCGCAAGGAGTTACAGATACGTCAGTATTTCTGACGTATCTGTAGGCGCAAAAGTGACGCATTGCTGGAGTGTGTCACAAAAGTGACGCAACTCCAGCAATGTGTACTTTCACATGGGCAAGTCCCATGTTGTCAGTGCCTGCGTCAGTCTTACACCTGCCATGAAGCAGGCGTAAGAGTTTGACGCATTAGCGGCCAAGAAATGGCGCAGTGAAATCTTATAGATTTCACTGCGTCACTTCCATGACCCTTTCTTGCGTGAAATCGCCCCCTTGCATACATTATACCTGGCGCAGGTATAATGTGGCGCAGGGGTTTACAAAGTGACGCATCTACCTAGATGCGTCACTTTGTAAATATGGCGCAACAAGGCGCATTTTTTACGCCACTGGTGCGTCACAAAAAGTGACGCACCGGCGGCGTAAAAGTGACGCACAGCTTCATAAATGAGGCCCTATGTTCACAGCACTCTGGGTTCACACGGGGGGGAGAGGCCTCATTTGGCGCATTCTTTCTATCGCTGTCAGACATAATTTTTGTGAAGCAATTACAGGGGAGTAGCTACCATTGGTGCAGCAGGTGCAGTGGCACCGGGGCCCAGAACCACGAGGGGCCCATTGGACCTTGAAAATTGCTGTATTAAATAACCCAACAGCAGTCCAATGGGCCATTCTCCTTGCTTGCAACAGAGCCCGTGGCATCCTTGCTTCGCTAGTGAGCGGTTGACAATGCCTTCAACCATGTACTGAATATAACTTGAGGTTCTTTTCATTGTGTAAAGTTCACTTAGATTAGATTAGATGTAGACTTATAGAGCGCGAATTGCTGCCCGGGGGCATCCAAGCGCACTTCTAGGTTCCTTGCTGTCGCTTACAAATAGGAGTGACATTTATAGAAGACATTTTTTTATTTCTTGAGATTTTATAGGCTTTGGATTTGGAGTTTGCTAAACAATGATTATCACTCTCCCCGCTGCACCAACAGGCCCGATTGTATAGTGCTTCTGGTGACTCAGGGGATCTGCCTAACAAAACACACTGAAAGTAAAAAAAAAGAGAATATAAAATCAAGACAAGATAGCATACATTTGTTATCACTGCACCGAATTTACCCACAAATGCATGTTTGCAACCTTACCTTCTCATTAGGGCCTTGTATTAATATTTGCAGGTTTTGAACCTTTATTCCGTCATCTACATTTCCGCATGTTTCTCTTACTTTCCATTATGCCAGTGCCAGCTTATGCTACTTGCATTGTTCCTTAGGATACAGCTAGGTGCAGTGACACACGATTGTGTACACATTTCACTCAGTTTACCATGTAATGAGCAGATTTATGTTATTTAATTGTATTTCTCCTTTTTTTCTTGTCACATGGCAATAAAAGGTGTAGATAATTGTCATGTTATTATATATTGAGCAATACCATACCAGATATTTGCGTATTAATTATACTATTGCTTTGGAGTAAAGCTTTATATTTACCACTTTTTTCTTTCCTCTGTAAAACAAGTGTCACAAACGTCGGTGGCATATTTACAAGCCCCTATCGCCATCACAATATCACTTTTCTCGTCGTTGTGGTGGCGATAAGGGCTTCACCACTTAACATGGCTTAATGCGTCCTTGTGAATAAGGCACCCATCCACACTATGCTTAGCGTGAAAGGGGCTGGCAATGGGTGTTGTGGTGGGTGTTCCATCTCAACACCCATTGATGTTGAAGCTGCCCCATATTTACAAGGGTGGCATAAATATGAGGCAGCGCAAAATTTAAGACCAGGAAAAACTGTGTCTTACACTGGCGGCTCAAGGAGAAATTCTTAATTTCTCCTCATTATTGCTGTTTCCTTGTGTTTGCATTGTGCAGCACCCATCGAAACGGCAAAACGCCATTGATTGTTTATGTGCAGGAAGGTTTCCCTTCTTGTACATAAACAATCATAAAAAATGACATTTTGCAACTTTTGTGTGCTGCATTAAGCGGTACGCATAGAATTTTTAAAACACTATTCCAAAATGTTTATGTGCAGGAAGGACACCTTCCTTTAAATAAACAATCATTCCCCTCAACGCAGGCACCATGGAGCAAGAGTGCCTGCATTGTCTCTATAGTAGTACAAAAGGGGGTGGTGATGGATGGAGCATCTGAACCAATCAAACACTCACACCCAGTCAACAGATCTGGGTTTAATCCATCACCGTTCTTTAGCCCACTCTGCCACCCCAGTTCAGACATGGCCATATGCAAATCAGTCTGACCCTGTGCCTCATGGGAACAGTCCAGCCCGAACTGCCAAGCCATGCCTTCCCTGGACCGGAAACAAGCTTCAGAGGACCGGTTTCTGGCATTTCAGCCGTCTTCAGCCCGGCTTGCTTGAATCCAGTGGCAAAGTGAGCAAGGGACTCACGTCTGAGCATACCCTGCCAACTTATGGCAGACAAAGTAGTACAAAAGGGGGTGGTGATGGACGGAGCATCTGAACCAATCAAACACTCACACCCAGTCAACAGATCTGGGTTTAATCCATCACCGTTCTTTAGCCCACTCTGCCACCCCAGTTCAGACATGGCCATATGCAAATCAGTCTGACCCTGTGCATCATGGGAACAGTCCAGCCCGAACTGCCAAGCCATGCCTTCCCTGGACCGGAAACAAGCTTCCGAGGACCGGTTTCTGGCATTCCTCGGAAGCTTGTTTCCGGTCCAGGGAAGGCATGGCTTGGCAGTTCGGGCTAGACTGTTCCCATGAGGCACAGGGTCAGACTGATTTGCATATAGCCATGTCTGAACTGGGGTGGCAGAGTGGGCAAAAGAACGGTGATGGATCAAACCCAGATCTTTTGACTGGGTGTGTGTGTTTGATTGGTTCAGATGCTCCGTCCATCACCACCCCCTTTTGTACCGCTTTTGGCCGCCATAAGTGTGGCAGGGTATGCTCAGACGTGAGTCCCTTGCTCACTTTGCCACTGGATTCAAGCAAGCCGGGCTGAAGATGGCTGGAATGCCAGAAACCGGTCCTCGGAAGCTTGTTTCCGGTCCAGGGAAGGCATGGCTTGGCAGTTCGGGCTGGACTGATCATGTTTCTTAGTTTTTCTATTTTCTCTGGTATTAGTTATAAAGTGCGACACTGCCAAGTCAGACTGCTTCAACTAATATAAACTGCATATTAAAGTAACATACAACAGTGCAACCATGAAATATTAAAACAGAAACGAAGTCATGAGTCTCTTAAGGGTATGAAAATCTGTTTGTTTGCTTTCTGTATATCGAGCTAACAAGAGTTTTTCTTTTACCATCAAGTTTCACATCTAAATAGGCCATTGGTATTGACCTTTGTAGGAAATCCAATGAGGATTATTGAAGAAAAGGAGCTACAAATAAGAAGCTAGCTTTATAAGTTGTGGAATGGGGTATGCATAGGCTTTCCTGTTTTCACTTTCTATTTTTGGTAAATTCTGGTGTCTTTTTTTAGTGTTTTCAAGTGATTTCAATACCTTAAAAAAGCAGTGGTTATCAGTGGTTACACATTTTCGCACCCTTAAAAACAACAGAAACAGTGTTTTTCCGGTGTTTATGGAACGTTTTGCTTTTATTATTGCTTGTTTTCTGCACTGATAGCGCATGGTATATAAACAATGTACGTATAGTGTATATGAGATCCAAATAGATTTTTGAAAATTAAACCTATTGTAGTACAGCATATAATACTTCTTTAGTGAGTCTTTGGTCATCTGCACTCGCTCTTTCTTTCCCATGTAAACTTCTGTGAAAAGGCCCCTTCAATATTGGCTGAGACGGGGAACACCAAAACAGCCAGTATACAATTTGTTAACTCTGGCCACTGACATAGCTTTCCATGCAAATACTGGTGCACTTGAAGATTGCGACTCTCAGGGCAGGTTCTGCAACAATTGCATTGAGCTGAGTGCTTATGCCCTCAAAGGTATTGAAGTGGTCAAAAATGAAGCAGCACTTTTAAAACTGCGGAGGAAATTCCCCTTTACGGAAGGAATCTAGAACTTGCACAGAGGACCACAGTGAGGTTGCATTGACTTCAGATGATATTGGTGGTGAAGGGACATTTCTATGCATCATTGCAAGCCATTTCTCATACATTGTAAAAAAGAAGTTCCTGAATAGCTTTTCAACATTGCTTTGCTTACTAAGTGGCAAGCACTCTAACATGGAACATGTTGCAGGGCCAAAGTCACTAAAGGTGTCACACAGCCTACTCTCCAGGAGATGTTTCACATCAACACCAACTATTCTGAAAACTTGGCAGACAAGGGTGTTTTCAGACTTTAGTTTTTTTATTATGTCCACTACAGCAGTTATGTTTTCCTGTAAAAATCTAGGACTGCAATAGAGTGTACTTTTTTCACATCACTATCAATATGCGACCAAAGATCCTCACATTTCTTGCCTTTGGCATCATCACTCAGCAAAAAGTCTGTAAATAGTTGCCACATGGATAATATAGCATTCATAGCCCTTTGGACTGAGAACCATCAGCTAAGGGACACAGTTGGGATGACTCTTTGACGCCACACAAAGAAGGAAATGATAAATATTTGCGTTTTAGTTCCTGTACATAGGAAAACAGTGCACCAGAATGGACTAAAAAGTCAATAGCATTCCTCATTAACTCTGAAGATTGTAAAAGTGCTTTCAACATACCATCTATCAAGTGGCAAGGATCTCTTACAGGGAAGTACTTCAGCTCAGGTATCAATTTTGACAGGTCACCCCACAACTTTTTCATACACATAGCTGAATCACTGCAAATACGAACAATATCACTCCAATCTTTGTTGAACTTGGAAAGAACCTTTTTTGCAGAGCATTCCAAGCGACACTGCGTTCCATGTTTTCCAAAAGCCTGGTGTCATGTGTTCACCTCTATCCAAGATGCTTTGTGATAACGTTCCTTTCACATATAATTGTCACTATACCTTGCATTGAATGTTTAAAGCCTGAGGTGTTGGCAGTTCACCTACTATCAATACTGACTCACTGGAAACTGGGGGCTGATGTATTAGGGTTTTTACCCCTTCTCTATGGCTCAATGTGATGACACATATTAGGAAAGATTCTAACGAAAGCAGCCATTTTACCTATCAGTGAAAGAATCAAACACAGACAAAATATAAAATATCATTTTGATATTTCCTGATTCTCTACAGTTTATAAAATATTTAAACAAGACCTAACACATACTTCTAAACCCTGCATCTTTAGACCAAAGACCACACAACCGAACAAAGCAAAGGGAAGAAGAAACAATATTTTAGTGGCATCCCTAAACAACAAAACTCATGCGGAATAATGTTAGCCCAGTCTTTCTTACTGCTAGCTTGTATAAGAAAGTTACATTATATTGGCTCCTTCAGGAAGAAAAAAATTACTCTTTCACTCTCTTTTTCCTTTCTCTGAATGGCATTTAGTTTGTGGTTGTGCAGGTGTTTTTTCAGTGTTTATATGTTTTCACTGGTGAGAGCTATTTCTCTTTAAATGGGGTTTCTTCCGTTATTCAGTGAAACCTAAATCAGGATAGCCTAGGTAGGCACTATATAGTCTTGGCATAAGAGGAGGGCCAAATATAATGACATCATTATGTTGTAGACCACATGCTCCATCTATTGGAGACTGACATGCTTACAGCGCTCAGCTAATTGCTGTTGCTTAGACACAGGTGAATCCCTTCCAGCAATCACAGCATGTGCCACTGTCATTAGACAAGTGATTTGTGGAAAAGTAATATATTTTTGATTTTTTAGGAATTAATAAACAAGTAACATGACCATATCTGCAGGTAGGCGTCACAAACTAGATATCCCATTTCTACATAAATGCTTGTCTGTTATTTTTTTTTTTTTAAAAGCACTGAATCCTAGAGTGCATGATTATAGATGGTCAGGAATGTGTAGGCAAAGAACCACTAGACAACCGGAAGATGAAGCAATTCAACCACAGAAGAGGGGGATGCATGATCAACAGTTACATAGTGTACACTACAAACTGAGGCAGCTCTAAAATATCAGTAGTGTTGACCAGGGTAGACACAAAGGCTCACATTACATGTTGGTTGCTTTCACTGATTTAGTTCCCAAGGGAAAGTACCTATCTTTGAATGCTAACATCCATTTTTTTTGCTGATTGGCACTGCTGTCTAGCCCCAAGGGTGACCCCAACGCATCATAAATTGACTAACTTCTAATTGGTATATTAAGAGGTCATAACTAATGGTTCCGGAAATGCACAAATAGCATGCAAACATTAAAATGTTACCTGTGGACTGCAGCATATGTTGTGCCATCCACTAGGCTGTCAAAGGAAGTATGTCTTCAGACCTACCAATGTAGCCTGACTCCTACAACTTTTAAACCTGTGGCCAAACCGGTCAAAATACCCCCTTTGACAGGAAGTAACCCTAATTACGAATATAAAAAAAAATCACTCTAAGTAAGTTTTGTAACCCACAATGGTGGGTGCTAACTATTTGAAAGTGGTACATGAAAAAAGTTATTATTGACATGTACCTCGAAAAGCGTGGGACAAGCTACTGGAACATTTAAAACACTATTTCTAATGTTTATTAAAAATCCAAGTCAGCTAAGTTGGAGTTTTAATAAATATTTTGTAAAAGTGAGTTTTAAAGGATGAGAGCCCGATTAAGAGTTTAACAGGCAGGGTACTCTGTTGCAAACACAATGGCGTACCCTCCCCTCCAAACCCTCAGTCCACCCGCCTCATTAAGAGGTGGGTGGACCATACCTATTCTGTAGATGGAGCCATTGTTGACAGAACACTTCCTCCGATGGCCCAATGAGGCTGTCAGAGGAAGGACATTACACTGCCCACCCTATTTAGGGAGGACGGTGTAATTACTTTTTTTCCTGTCAGCGACCACCAAGAAAAATCTGGAGGTGAGGCACAGGAAAACAACTACAAAGACCCCCCACACCAAAGGAGAGAATTCCTAGGGGGTGATGTGTGGTTGACATTTGCTTTGCTTTTCAAAAATAAAACCCCACTTTAGGAGTTTGTTTTGAAAAGCAAAAAAAAAGTTTAAAGGTTGGAGAACAGACGTCCAAACCAGCGGCAGCTGTTCCTCATACTTTTAGTATATTGAAAGGGACCAATAAAAGGTAGATAGTGGTAACCTTCAATGTACAGAGCTTACTGCTGGCTCCCAGTTATCTCTAAATTTGTCAGGCAATAGCCTGTCAGGGTGGCGGAGGTTAAGCCCTCCATCACCTTGACAGACTGTACTCCAACTCCCAAACTCTAAATCAGGCCCTTTGTATGCCTGAAACTCCAGTAGGCTAACTAATAATAGCCTTCGCACAGTTGGCCCTGCCAGTGCTTCTCCTTAATGAGGTGTGATAACTGCTCCCAGAGTAAGCACACCGGCTAGGGGAGGGAGAGAGGGGAGGGACTGGGGAGGAAAGGAGGGAAGGGGGAGAGGAGAAGAGAGCAGAGCAGAGGAGTTTTTTGTCACCTGGGCTCTCTGTAGACAGTTGGGCAGTGGCCTAGTGGGAGGGAGAGCGGGTCCCAGAACCAGTGTGTGGTAGCTGAGGAGAGGGTAATGCTAATTTCTCTAAACACATCCCTGACTGTCGAGCAAGCTCCTTTTCAAGGGCAGACACATCCTGCCATGTTGGATTTTCCTCTGAATAGTTCACTGTGGAATAGTTTGCAGTAAGGCAACCAGAATGTGCTGTAAATGTGGGAAGGACTGCGCCTGGGAACTTTTTTCCTATTAGATAGGGAGTGTCGAGGAGCCATCTTCATCCGCTGGCTAATAAATCCTACAAAAGAGTTATCTCACCCACAGCTCAACAGAACACTTTCTGGACCTGCAGTAGAACAGAAGATGACTGGGTCTGCTGTTTAAGACTTGTGGTGAGACATGAAGGGCTGGACCAGCACCCACTTCTACCCAGGTCCAAGTGTCAGTTTCCTGGAATACGACAATTTGCAAGATGCTTTTTTCCTGAAGTGTCCAGCTGACCAGTAGCAACTGGATCTCAGCTGGACCCTGCAGTTGGCCTGTGCTGGAGTGAGTCCTGCCCACTAGGTGCTGTCCACAATGTTCTGGGAGCCTTAGAAGTGACAAGCAGTAGCTGCCTTAGGAACTTTGAACACTAGGGACTTGGAATGTTTGTGTACTGCCAAGACTGTGAAGCTTCAGTGAGACCTTAAGGCAACAGTGGTTGATTTTGAAAGGGCTTCAATAGATACAGCTCTGCACTTGTCCCACTGGAATATTTTGAGCTCCATAAAAAAGAATAAGGAGCTGATTTATATCTTGGTGATAATACTCCGTCGCGATGGAATATACATAATGGCAAGATAAATATCTCCCCACCTGATTTTGATGGGGCGGACTTCAGGTTTGCCTATGGCAATGACAACTTCGTCACCACCATAGCAATGGTGTAGCTAGGGGTCAACAGGTAGATGGTCCGCCTCGGGCATCACTCTTTTTGTGGTCTTGGAGGTGAGCAAGTCATGTCTGTCGACTACCACCATACTCTTGTCCCCCGAGAACAAGTCGCCTGTCAGCCGCCACCCCCCAAACAAGTTGTCCGTTGGCTGCCTCTTTCAACCCCGGAATAAGTCGCCTGTTGGCCACCACCCCCTCCCCCATTCTTTACTGCACTGGGCGGCAAATTTAGGAGCCCCCTCGGTTGGCAGTAGATCTAGCTATGCCACTGCACCATAAACCAAACTTCTCCAATGGCCCGACAGAGTAAATACTACAGGAGAATTTACTATATGTCTGCCACGCAAATAGAATGGGCGGATATATAGCTATTTCGTTTACTTGCTGTCACCACAAGGAAAAACCTGTCAGTAAAGGACAATAGAAAAACAAATAATGCCCTCCTCGCTATAGGAGATAACTCCTATGGTGAGGGGGGCATTTTCTTTTTATTTACAAAAACAAATTTCAGTTTTGGGATTTCCTGTTTGAAAATGAAAAATAAAACTGTTTGTTGCAGAACACCATCATGTTGATGGAGCCTTTCACCAAACAGCAAAGAGCATTTACAGGAACAGCCAGGATGTTTTTTTCTGCCAATGTACTACAAATGACCACCACCTTGGTGGTCATTTCCAAATTTGGTGGGCGATCCCTCCACCAGGGGAACAGAGTAACTCCAGTGGAGACAGCCTGCAACCTTGCCCTGCTGGAAAAGTTTGACTTCTAATTCAGAGACTAAGTCAGAAGATAAACTCTTTAACTAAGATGACCCTACCTAGAGTGTCCATTGTGGTTGGCCTGCAATCACGCCTACGTCCCAGTCAAACACAAACAGCGACTACTGTTTCAATCTTTGTATTTTCTTGTCACTTTTTGCCTTAAATCGTTAAAAATGATATCTCTGGTCTGGTTCCCCTTATTGGATATTTGTCATTTTTCTCTTTAAATCGTTCTTATTTTTAGAAATTGGTTGTGGGATTTTTATTGTGTTGTGTTTTTACTTTTTAACAGTTTATGTTCTGCTAAATCCTTTATTGGTTTTTTTCAGTTAAGGCAGTTTTCTCTCTGCCTTAGCTACCAGGTGGTTGAGCCCAGGTTTAAATTATTAAAACTGTATTTTACCTTAACAAGCCTGTGGCCTTAAACCTTGTGGTGGACTCCCATCCATCTGAAATAATGATCCACTTTCTTACAGGTGGAAGGAGGAGTATCCGTCCCTACGTGGTAATTTTGCATGTAAAATAATGTATGTAACACTGGGGACTGGGGATTTGAGCTGGAGGAGCAAGTTCACACAATGGGTTCAGAATTCAGGAATATCATGTAGAAATCAGAGCTGTAATGGCTGCACTGCAATTACTTCAGGACTTGTGATGAGGTCCCAAGCAGGAAGAAAAGAGTGCAGCAATTATGGATCACATCATGAATCCCTCTGTAAATGTTGTGTCATAATTCCACACCCAGGATTACTGGTTCTGTAAGTATCAGAAATTGTGAATTTTCGAGTTGTGAAATTACTGTGGATTAAAAGTAATTCCACAGAGCTCAGCTATGGAATGGTGAATAACATTAAAAAAAAATCTGAGTGCTTTGCGGCGACAAATGCCATCAAGTTGGACCTGGTGGGATTGTCCTTTGTGTTACCTTAAGCAATTTCACTTGCACTTATAGTGGATATAAAACTACTATATGGCTCAGAAGACAAATGTGAACAACACTGTATTTCCATCGATAGGTATAATTTGTTTATGGTTTTAGTTATAGGTAACTTAAAGTAGATTATCATTTTTATGGGCCAAATCTGTTGTTTTTTTCTGCTTCCACTGTTAGGGACTCCGTGTAACTATATGCATAGTTATCGGTCAGCACATCATAAATTAGACTCACGTTATTATGATGTAGTATGACTTCAATTGTGTATTTATGAGTGAAGTGTGGCACACATTACTTAAAAGTTACAACCAGCATAACAGTATCTGGTGTTAATAGTGTTAATGACATTCTGATATTCTCGGGGTTCTGTATGCCAGTTCCGCATCTTTTTGTTGTATTCTGAAAACTATTTGATATGTTACATCAGTTAGTTTTTTAAAACATATTTCAAAATCTATATTTTGCGATGAGTTGTAAAAGAAATGAAAGGGAGCTGGTTGTTTTGGGGGTATTTTTTTCCTTTTGAATTTTCATGACTTCAGCCTTCAGTGTTATTTCTTGTCTGTCAGTTTTTTATGGATTTTCATCTATTGAAATCTGTGAAAGTGAACCAATTTAAAAAATGTATCCTATTTTGATTATAGCATAACAATTTGTTTCTGTTTCCTATTCTTTTTGTTAAAAAGGTGTCAGTTCTTCTTTCGGGATTTTTAATTATACTTACCTGAGAACAGTTTTCTTTTTCCTGTGGGTGTTTTTTTATTTCAAATTATTCCATTAATTTTTAGAAAGCAAATAATGAAATAATAATACACACTTGGTTATATTAGTGTCACGGTCACCAGGTTATCCTCAGGATTGGATCGAAGTTCGAAAGGGTCCACCTCTTGTCAGCCCCAAGTCCAGATAGAATTAATCCCCTCGGACTAGTGGGATGGTCAAGCGAGGGAAGGAAAGGGTAGGAACAGCAGGGAGGGAGACCTGAGAACAGATAAAGAGAGAGAAAAAACAATATCACCATACGATTCAATGCTTAAATTGTATGTCATGAAAAGGATGTGATGCAAATGGGAACTCTCTCTACCTCTAAAAGAAAATAAGGATGGCTCTCTGCCGGGCGAGATGTGAGGGTAAGTACAAGGTAACAGCACATTCGTATCCTATTGAAGAAATGAGTGTAGTTAGGAACATGTCACATCAAGTATGGAAATATACACCATCTGTTCTAATCAACTGGTCCTGATCACACTACTCGTATCTTTTTTCATAGAACGTGCTTGTCCTTAACGGAACCCCTCAACCGATCTCCCCTAAAGGATGAGAATACAACAACAATCAGCCAAAGTTTGTTGTAGGCATAGTATGAGCAAAGAGAACAAGTTTGTCTCCCAATAATCCAAATACTCGATAGCCAGTTTCCTCTGAGATCCAAGGAGTGTTTAGATTCCCTTCCACATAGAAGCTCACAACAAATATCAAAGTGGAGTATAAATCCAGACCTTGCACTTCATGTAAGATTTGTGAATAATACATGCGCTCTCTCTTTTCTCTTCAAAGCGAGAGTGTCAATAACGCCCCATTTGTAATGTACTGGCTTAGGATACACATATAAACACAGTAGTACCTCCCGCATGAGACCCCCCGAAAATCACGTGTCTCTCCAACGGGACGTATCAAGAAAATGTGCTCCGGAAGCCTCTGTCGCACTTCCGAGCAAAGACAATCACAAGAACAAATGTTGGTGCGATCTCGCACCCTTACCCTGACCGTGCTGCAAAGAACTCGGGCATCTTCAGAATAATCAGCGTCTTCGTGAAGGCGCCATCTCTTATTATTAGATTCAGCTGACGGTACGTCTACAGCGCGTGATGTCATCGCACATGTCTGATGGCACTGGTGGATGACGGGAAATGTAGTTCCCTGTCCCGTTCGTCTCTGCTTCCGCAGTCAGTGCGCCTACGCTTTATGTGCCCTGAGAGTACATCCCCTCTTCAGTTAGCACTGATAGGAGCAGGGCTTATCTGGGAACCTCTTATGAAATGCCGCCACCAGCCGGGGAGCATGTACAGAGGAAGCTGGTTCCCAGGAATCCTCCTCAGAACCATACCCTTTCCAGGACACCAAATACCATAGCTTGTTCCGGTGGATGTTAGAACCCACGACCCACTTGACCTCATATATCCATGTAATGATCCACCCATATCGGAACAGGCCGCCTTTTTACCGGGCAGAAGGAAGGCTTCAGGAGAGAGACATAAAAGACCGGATGTATCCTGAAGTGTGATGGTAATCGCAGCTTAACGGCCACAGGCCCAACCTGCCTGAAGATCCTATATGGGCCAAAGAATTTGGGATTGAGAAAGCTATGCCTCTTGAAGCGTATGTTTCTCGTAGAGAGCCAGACCAAGTCCCTCTTCTTGTATTCCGGAGCGGGTCTCCGATGCTTATCTGCCTGTCTTTTATACATTACTTTAGCATGTTTGAGGTGTTGCGTGGTGTCAAGCAATATTTGTCGGATGTGCCCTAACCTCTGTTGTACCTCTGGGAGCTTAAGTATGCGACTGGGAGCTACAAAAGGGATGAAACGAGGGTGGAAACCGTATGAACTGTAAAAAGGAGAGTGGTGTGTGGAACTGTGTAATGCATTGTTGTAAGCAATTTCGGCCATCCACAACCAGTCCACCCATGCTTCTGTGTTTGTGTCTACGTAGCAGCGTAAAAATTGTTTAAGGGTCTGGTTCAACCTTTCCGTCTGGCCATCAGTTTGCGGATGACAACTGGTGGACAAAGCGGACGAAATGTGCAACCTAGAACACCAAACTCTCCAAAACTGTGCTGTAAACTGCGAGCCCCTGTCTGACACAATAGTACGTGGTGGTCCATGTAACCTAACTATGTTGACTAGCAATAGGGAGGCTAACTGACCTGCAGTAGGGAGCGGTTTCCAAGCTATAAAGTGTCCCATCTTAGTCAAATAGTCCACCACCACAAGAATGACTGAATGTCCACGATCCCTGGGTAACCCAACTATGAAGTTCACTGACCATTATTCCCGTGGTTTTTCCAGAGTGAGCAAAAGCTGTAACATCCCTTGTGATTTACGTTTATCAGTCTTCATTTGAGCACAGACATCACACTCTTTAACCAAAAGGATTATGTCCCTATGAAAAGAGGGCCACCAAAATTGACATAATGTGTTGTCGATAGTCTTTTGGCTACCGCAATGTCCGGCACACGGAAGGATATGACACCAGGGAAAGGCTTGCTGTCTTGCCTCCTTGGTGGGTAGTAAGACCTGATTTCCTTTCATAGGAATGCCTTGTCGCATTCTCCATTCGGGATGATGTCTGAGCCAGATTCTCCAAGTAGCAGTCAGCACTCCTCTCTTTATTTTCTGAAGGAAGTCGTCTGTATGGGTTAAACAAACTCCTTGATCAGGTGCGATGATTGATCTTTCGGGGTTCATTATTCCTTCCGTTGGAGTGGTTTGTCTGGTCAAGGTGTCTACTTTCTTGTTGTCTCTCCCAGGCCTTAAGTTGATGATAAAGTGGTATTCCGAAAAGAACATCAGCCACCTTAATTGACGAGTAGTTAGTTGCCTGGAGGAGGAGAAGAGCTACCCGCATCAAAAGGATTCCTTTGCATGTGCTCTACGCTTGCGTGTAAAGCGACAGTTTTACTACGTGAAGTTGCCAACTCTGACTGCACCAATACCAGTGCTGCCAAGACATCCTCAAGCGTCGCCATATTAAGTTCTACCCAACCAGGCGGATGATAAAACGTGGGACGATTATTCTGTCACAGGCACAAAGTTATCCTCAGGATTGGATCGAAGCTCAAAAGGGTCCACCTCTTGACAGCCCCAAGTTTGGATAGAATTAATCCCCTCGGACTAGTGGGATGGTCAAGCGAGGGAAGGAAAGGGTAGGAACAGCAGGGAGGGAGACCTGAGAACAGATAAAGAGAGAGAAAAAATAATATCACCATACAATTCAATGCTTAAACTGAATGTCATGAAAAGGATGTGATGCAAATGGGAACTCACTCTACCTGTAAAAGAAAATAAGGATGGCTCTCTGCCAGGCGAGATGTGAGGATAAGTACAAGGTAACAGCACATTCATACTCCTTTGAAGAAATTAGTGTAGTTAGGACATGTCACATCAAGCATGGAAATATACACCATCTGTTCTAAACAACTGCTCCTGATCATACTACTCATACCTTTTTTCATAGAACGTGCTTGCCCTTACTGGACCCCCTCAACCGATCTCCCCTAAAGGATGAGAATACAACAACAATCAACCAAAGTTTGTTGTAGGCATAGTATGAGCATAGAGAACTAGTTTGGCTCCCAATACTCCAAAAGCTCGAAAGCCAGTCTCCTCTGAGATCCAAGGAGAGTTTAGATTCCCTTCCGCATAGAAGCTCACAACAAATATCAAAGTGGAGTATAAATCCAGACCTTGCACTTCATGTAAGATTTGTGAATAATACATGCGCTCTCTCTTTTCTCTTCAAAGCGAGAGTGTCAATTATGCCCATTTTTAATGTACTGGCTCAGGATTTACATATAAAACACAGTCTTACCTCCTGCATGAGACCGCCGAAAATCGCGTGTCTCTCCAATGGGAGGAATCAAGAAAATGTGCTCCGGAAGCCTCCGGCACACTTCCGAGCAAAGACAATCACAAGAACAAATGTTGGTGCGATCTCGCACCCTTACCCTGACCGATATCTTCAGAATAATCTGCGTCTTCGTGAAGGTGCAATCTCCCATTATTAGATTCAATTAACTGTACGTCTACTGCGCGTGACGTCATTGCGCATGTATGACGGCACTGGCGGATGACGGGAAAAGTAGTTCCTGGTCCCGTTCGTCTCTGCTTCCGCAGTCAGTGCGCCTACGCTTTGTGTGCCCTGACAATTAGGCAACAATAAAGAGTAGAAGAGATGAGCAACGTGATACAACACTTATAAACAATAGGATATAAAGAGACATAACCAGGAGGATAAGCAAACTGATAGTAATAATACAAAGTAATAATAATAAAACAAAGCCAAACAATACCATAGGAAACAATAAGCGGCCCGAGAGGGCATATACTGGATATGGCTCTTGTTTTTACTTGAGAGGGTAGAGAACCTGAGACCAGGTAAGATAAAATGAATACTTTTCCATGTGAGTTACCATGAGAGCTTTAGTTAAGTGTGTCATATGAGTGGAGGTAGGGGGAGAATCCACAGATGGAAGCTAGTAGGTGTTTGGGGATCAATGCATTGGAGAATAATTAAGAAAATGTGTATCTGGGACCAAGTCAAGGTGGTTTGTTTAGGCGAAGCACTTGTCTAGCCTGTCCCAGAAGTGTCTTACTGGAGCTTTCAATGGGGACTGTTGGAGAGCAACACTGTCGGCGCCTCTTAAATGTATGATCCAGTTAATCCAACATTTGAAAGAGAATGTATTTGCATTCTTCGAGTTGTTTAAGACAATTTTAATTGCAGACGTGAGTAAGAGATAAATTAATGCTTTATCTGACTGATTCTGTAGACCTGTAGTGGTGAAACCAGAAATTAATGGGCAAATTCTCTTTTTAGGGGGCAGTCTAATAAGGCTGAGACAAATTCAAACACTTTGTCCCAGAAAAAGGATAAGGTTTTGCAGTGAAAAATTAGGTGGGCTAAGTCGCTACTTCCTCTCTGCAATTTCAGCAAGTTGGGGCTGGGCAAAGGTCCTGCTTGTGTAGGCATGCAGGGGTCCAATACGCTTTGTGGAGGAGCCAACTTTTTGTTTGTGACAAGACAGGAGGGATTCTTTTGGTAGGTAACTGAATTCCATATTTGGGTCCAGTGTGATTCTAATAGGGGGCTAGAGAAGTGTTGTTCCCAGAACGTGATTAGATTTTTGTTCAAGTTCGTGGATTTAGGACGTAGAAGTTTATAGATGTAGGAGACTTGATGTCCAAAGCTGTTAATTTTAGTGATGGAGTTTGGGAGAGAAGGGGATTGTCTGAGCAGTTTAGACTTCGACAAGACAGTTTTAATTTTAAGAAAGTTATAAAATTCCATATTATCGAGATCGTAATTACCTTGAATTTCTGAGAAAGTTAAGGGAAATGATGAGCCTTCAGTTGATGGTGGAAGAAAAGGCCTTTATTTATCCAATTTACAAAGCAAATGGGGTTGCCCTTGTACTTGATATTGCGGTTGTTCCATAGAGACTACATTTTCGAGAGTTTTATGCTTGTGTGAAGTTTCTTGTCTAGTTTTAGTAGGGAGGTTTTTGTGTTTTTAAATATGGATTTAGATCTAACTAGTCTTGTGGTATTAGTGGTTAAAAGGGTGAGTGGGTTTAGCTTGTCAAAGATGGCCTTCTCAATTTGCAGCCACACTGGTGTGTAATTGCTAGGCGGGAAAAGCCAATATGATCCCTGCTTCGTTAGGAAGGTAGTTTGATGTGTTTTAAAGTTGGCCAGGTTAACACCCCCAGGGATTTATCTAGCTTAAGCTTTTTGAGGGCTTTTCTAGCCTTCTTATCTTGCCAAATGAATTTCGAGATGAGATTATCTAGTTCGTGATGGAAGTCTTCGCATAGTAACAGGGGTAACATGTAAATAAGGTAGTTGACTAGTGGGGTGATCCTCATTTTTATTGTTTCAATCCTGCCTTGTCAGGTGATGAATTTGGGGGACCATTTGTCTAGTTGTTTCTTAATTTTATCTAGGGTAGGTTGCTTCCAAACTCGACTCCCAGGTATTTAATGTATCCGGGTTGTCATGCCAGACCTGAATCTCTTACAAACTCTTTTGTACTGTGTATATTTAAAGGTTTTACTTCAGATTTGTCTCTGTTCAGCTTATAGCCAGAGTGTTCAGACTAACTATCTATAGTATGCATTAGTGCCTCAATTGAGGGTCCAGGGTTTTCTGTTACTATCAGAATGACGTCCGCATAGGCAGTTATTTTAACCTGCACATTATTGAATCCTATCCCAGTGATGTCAGTATAATGTTTGATGTCTTGTAGAAGGGGTTCTAACGCTAGTAGAAATAGGGAAGGTGAAAGTGGACAGCCTTGTCTTGTGCTTTGTTGAAGGGTGAGGGGCTCAAAGAGGGAACCATTGATGGCAATCCTCGCAGCGGGTGTCGCATATAATGCGATGACCATTTTAATGAAGGGATCATCGAGGTCAAAGGACTTCATACATTGGTCTAAGAATAGGCCATGAAAATCTGTCAAATGATTTTTCAGCGTCTAGAGTTATAGCTACAGATGGTGTGACATTATGATTTACGTTGTCGAGGACGTGACAGAGAAGGTGGGTATTGTCGTTGGACATGCGGTGCTTAATGAAGCCTACTTGGGAGTTGCTTATTAGTTTTGGGATGAAATCATTAAGGCTGGTGGCTAGTATTTTCGCATACATTTTGCAGTCCACGTTAATGAGTGATATCGGTCTATAATTTTTGGGATGTAATGAATCTTTCCCTTCTTTGGGGATAACTATAATATTGGATTCTGCCATTGAGTCAGTTGTAACTCCCGAGCTAGCTATGTTGTTGAATACTTTTAACATGGTTGGCTGGAGAAGATCCATGTACGTTTTGTAAAATTTGGCTGTGAAGCCATCTGGCCCCAGTGCTCTATTATCTTTCAGGGATTTAGTGGCCTTGGACATTTCTGAAGCATTTATTGGTTTACCCAGAGCGACCCTATCAGGTTCCGATAGTTTTGGGAGCTTTATACCACCGAGGTATTGTGTAAAGTTTGTGGATCGAAGTTTTGATTGTGATGATATAGGGAATCATAATTTTTTTAAACAGTTTAAAATTTCCTTTGGGTTAGTATGTTTGTGTTTGAGGTAAGGAACGAGCATCTTACCTTTTTTGTTAGCTTCACTGAGTTGGAGGCTTTTAAATTTGTTTATCCATACCCCCGCGCGTTCACTCAAAATGTTGTTGTATTCATACTTCTTCTGTGTTATTTGGTTAGTGTATTGTTATTTAGAGAGTTGGAATGTGAAAATTCCAGTTGTGTAATCTCCTGTTCTAGCTTGATAATTTCTGCGTTATCACCCTTGTTAATTTTTATTTTTACTTCTATGAGAACCCCCCTCAAGGTGGCATTCAGGGCATCCCAAAGAGTGTTCATGTTTGTCTTCAGGAGATCGTTATTTTTGAGATAATCCTTAATTGAGTCTTCGGTATTGTTTTTGTCTTCGGGGCCAGCTAAAACATCATTGTTGAAGCGCCATCTTTTAAGTGGAGGTTTGGAGTGACTACCAGCTAACATGGAGTTAATGCATGAGTGATCAGACACCAGTTTAGGTGTATTGGTTTGGTCCAGTAGATGGGTGAATGAGCCTGAGGTTGGTATATAATTCTCGTGTATGAATTATGTGGGGTTGAATACAAAGTATAGTCTCTGGCATCAGGGTGTTGAAAGTGCCAAGAGTAGTTGAGGTTAGATTTAGAGCACATTTTCTGTACCACACCTAGGGGCATATTATCAAGGGGGTTTATCTCCGCTTTTTTGGCTTTAAAAGCCAAGAAAGCGGAGATAAAATTATCTCCCTATTACCTAGCTATCGCTAACACCAGTTAGCGACAGCTAGTAGGAGATAGCAACCATCTTGGGCCCCACTTTGCATGTCAGTGATATTTATCACTAATGATATGCAAAGTGGGCGTGCCAAGATGTTAGCGACTGGAAACAGTCGCTAACATCGCTATCTCCTATTACCAACTTTTGGAGATATTCGCGCTAAGCGCGAATATCTCCAAAAACTAACACCTGCCCTGAGCAGTTCTTAGCCATGTTATCCAATGGGAGGTGGATAACATGGCTAAGAGCATTAGCTCGGTAATGCATGAATATCGCTGACTTTTCAGAGATATTCATGCATTGTGGCCGTTTTTTATCGCATTTGCGATAAACCTTGATAATAGCAAGGTTTATCTGCGATAATTTCTGACGATGCTTAGCGGTAAAAAATTTGTTGCTAAGCATCGTTAGCGATAAATATCGCTTAACGTTGGTAATATGCCCCCTAGTGATTTTGTGGGATGATATTTGCAGATGGATTGGCGGTCTATTATAGGGTCTAATGTGAGATTAAAGTCTCCACCAACTATGATTAGGTCCTCTTAGGGTAGGCATTCTATCTTTTTAGAGACATTTTCCAAGAAATTGGGGTAGTCTGTGTTAGGACCATATATGTTTACGACATGTATGTTATCATCGCCTCTGTGTAAGTGTGTAACCAGGAGCCTGCCCATATCATCATGCAAGTATGATTCAAGGGTGATATTGGATTTTTTTGCAATCAGTGTAATAACACCTTTCTTTTTGTGTTTCACTGGTGAGGAGGATACTTGCAATATCCAGTTGTGATTGATGAGTTCAGAGGCTGATCCTCTCCCTCACTAACGACCCCGCCACCGCCAGAGCCAACCTGCATGAAGGGATGACAGACGTAGCCAAATGGATGTCGAACAGCCGCCTGAAACTGAACTCGGACAAGACTGAAGTCCTCATCCTGGGATCCTCACCCTCCGCCTGGGACGACTCCTGGTGGCCCCCCGCCCTGGGCAGCGCACCCAAACCAACAGACCACGCACGCAACCTGGGCTTCATCCTGGACTCCTCCCTCTCCATGACCAGACAAGTCAACGCCGTCTCCTCGTCGTGCTTCAACATCCTGCTCATGCTACGTAAGATCTTCCGATGGATCCCCACCGAGACCAGGAAGACGGTCACCCAGGCCCTCGTCACCAGCCGTCTGGACTACGGCAACTCCCTCTACGCCGGAACCACCGCCAAACTCCAGAAGAGACTCCAGCGGATCCAGAACACCTCAGCACGACTCATCCTGGACATCCCCCGCCGCAGCCACATCTCCGGACACCTGAGAGACCTGCACTGGCTCCCGGTCAACAAGAGAATCACCTTCCGGCTCCTCACCCACGCACACAAAGCCCTACACAACCAAGGACCAGGATACCTCAACTGCCGCCTCAACTTCTACGCTCCCAAACGCCAGCTTCGATCGACCAGCCACGCCCTCGCCGCCGTCCCCCGCATCCGAAGAGCCACCACAGGAGGAAGGTCCTTCTCCTACCTGGCCGCCAAGACTTGGAACTCCCTCCCGACTCACCTCCGCCTGACCCAGGACCACCTCGCCTTCAGGAAGCAGCTCAAGACCTGGCTGTTCGAGCAGTAGCGGACCCCCTCCCCCCAGCGCCTTGAGACCCTCCAGGTGAGTAGTGTGCTATATAAATGCTCTGATTGATTGATTGATTGATTGAGTCTTTACTTGCCAGTTTTGTCTCTTGTAACAGTATAATATCTCCTTCTGTTTTAGCTAGTCTATAATTTTCTGATGTTTATTCGGGTGGTTAAGCCCCTTGAGGTTTAAAGAAGCAATGTTGAGGTTATCTGAAATGCTATGTGACATTGTATGTGCATGTAATGGTGGCTTGACTTAGGGATACGTTGAAACAATTGCTTGTTTGTATGAGTGACTCCTGAATGATGATAAGCCCATAGAGCCGATTAATAAGGGGTGATGCGAAGCAGGTGGAACCGCATGTGTATGGACAAGTGCATGGATAGGTAAAGAATCCTTGAGCAATACGCACATAAGGTAAGACTTGTAAGGGAAAATGAGCAAAAGAGCAGGCCATAAATGACAAAAGTAATGA
Organism: Lissotriton helveticus; assembly: GCF_964261635.1. Classification (NCBI taxonomy): domain Eukaryota; kingdom Metazoa; phylum Chordata; class Amphibia; order Caudata; family Salamandridae; genus Lissotriton; species Lissotriton helveticus. The sequence goes on along the minus strand of NC_136069.1, from coordinate 747,277,445 downwards.
TAATGAAAATGAAAATACAAATATCACAAACAAAAACAAGAACCCCATCACCCCCAACCCCCCTCCCGCACCGCCCTATCCCTGAGGACATCGAATGTCGGAGGTGAAATGGCAGGAGCGCCAATCCGTCAACTTGGAGAGAGACATTGATTAAACATTAGTAGACCTTCTAAAGTATAGATCTCAAGAACCTGCAAAACTTACTTTTATACCATGAGTTCTAAAACATTTCGGTGTGCGTTTTTGTAAGGACCATGGTGGCTGAAAAATGTGTAACTGGGGCAACAAGCCAATTGTGAACTTCTAGTACTGTAGTAGAGAACTGATAGAATCTATTATATCTGTACAATACAGCTGAAACACCCATAGTAAGACAACAGTAAGGTTGGGCAAACATAATAAGTAGTTAAACGTTAACATGAATAAGCATGAGTAAAAGACAGACCATATGTTCTCAAAATTATGGAGGACCATTCTCTCCCAGTTGGCACATCTTAGCTGTTGTGTAGAGAAAATGTAGAGCATACACAAGGATATTATGATTTGCTTTTGTTGGAGAAGGAGTTAGTTTCATCCATGCCCTGTGTGATCGCACCATTTAGGAAGTTTGACAGGTCGTTAGGGTCAGTGAAGTAGTAGAGATGAGCATTCTCTGTGATTTTGAATTTTGAGGGAACTGCAAATGAGAATTGGGTGTTCATTTCCCGTAGCTTGTCCCTTAGCATAAGGAACCCCTTCTTTGTATCAACGGTTGATTTTGATTAGTCCTGTGAGAAAGTAATTTTTGGGCCATTCCAGGTGATCTGACGGCTCTTGGGTGCAAAGTTGAGAATGGCCTCCGTGGGCTGATATGTCAGTGGTCTGCAGATGATTGGGCAAGGCTTTTTCCTTGCCGCTGAGTTATTTGTAGGTATCCTGTGTGCTCGATCCAGTTCTAGATTCTTGTGAAATTTTATGCCTGTGATTTGAGGAATCCATTCCTCTAATAAGGAGATACAAGATTCTGCAGAGTCCTCATACCCCTCAGGTATTCCGAAAATTCTAATGTTGCCTCTCCTATTCCTGTCTTCAAACTCGGCTGCTTGTCTTTTGAGACTGTTGGAGAGACTTACTGTCTTTGCTGGAGCGAGTCAAGGCATCTTCTACATTGCTGATTCTCTGTTCTGCGGCATCGATTTTACAGCTGATTGTGTTCATGTCAGCCCGGCTGGCGGTCAACCAAGCTGCATAGCGTCTGTGTTTTGTTTGGTTGATTTTGCTAGGTCATGAACATCTGCCTGCTTTTTGAGGATCAGTTCCATCGTGCTGTTCATATCTGCCTTTTGTTTAATAGGAGAGTCAGATGGAAACGGTTCATCTTTGGAACATTTGTAGTGTGCTTTGGAGTCTTTGTCCACCAAGGCAGTGCTGGATGTGTATCCGGCAGCAGTTGGATCGCAGAGAGTTAGTAGATTGAGCTCTTCATGTTAGTGATGCCTTTCAGTGCACACTTTTTGTTGAAATTTTAACTCACTCTAACTAGAATGACAATTAAGGTTTGGATAGTGCAGGTACACTTTGTCAGAGCAGGGTACAGTCACACAGGGCCATTTTGTAGCCTGCAGGACCTTTCTCAGCGCAGAGCCAATAGGTGGCAGATAAAGTCAGCAAGGTGCAGCTGTACCTTATTGGTGCTGATTCGTGTTGCTCCTTTGTAAGATCTGTGGACTGTAAGGTGCTGTTTGGGATTGGTAATCCCAGAAAAATGTTGCTAGTTGTCACTAAATTCTGCAATCACCGCTGTGTGTTACAGACCTTTCAGTCTTTTGTATTACAGTCCTTTCAGCTGTGTATTATATACCTCACAGCCCCTTGGTAACTCAGATAGACACACAGTGAGGTTTTGAACTTGTGTTGTGCTTAAGGGTCTTGTGTTGTCTTTAAAGAACTTTCCTGCTATATAGTTATAGTGCCCACAGTTTTTTAACGTAGAGCAACCACACCCAGTCTGCTCTACTATACTCAAGGCGCTTAGTACCACATGATACACCTACACCACGGTTAAAGAAAAAACTTTTAATTTTTGTTTTTCATTTTAGTAGTTCATTTTTTACACAATATATCATTTCCAAATAGATAAAAACAGCAGAGTGGTTGCCCAAAGGGGAGCGTGCAAAGAAAAAGAGTGATCAGAAGTGTATGACAGATGAATGAAAAGGAAAAATCACAGTAGTGATCAAAAAAGAGAATGCATATTATTTGACAAACAATAACGGACCTCTAATTTGCCGTATTGAGTACCTGGCCAAACCTATTTACATTTCTGTAATCAAAAAACATTATTTCATCCAGACATCTAAGTTCTAGGTTTTTTTTCCACTATATATAAAGTTTTAATAATTGGTCCAAGGTAGTATGAAGATAGCGTCGACGTTTCGACTCGTCTTATGCCCACCGGTGATTTTAGACCTGGGGATTGCGAGTCTTCATCAGGACTGGAAAAACAGACAGGGGCAACCAAGGGATAATAATAACCCCTTCAACAATGAGGAAACAAAGGAGGGGGGTCCATAGTTACAACTTCCCATCAATTCTCCTTAATAATGGATAGTATCACTTGTGATGAGAGGTCACAGATCCTCATGTATGCATCATGGCGGAGTAATCTCAATATAATCGTCGTTGGTTCGAAATTTGATATGAGGGGCTCCTGTAGATAATATCAGGTAGCTTCTTTTTATGAATCCAGAGGCATATTGGTAAACAGGCCTTTATTTTAAGTGCTCCTGCTCATGAATTCAGGTAGCTTATTGCCGAATAATCAGCCAGTATGTGTAGCCAAGCCTCCGTGTATGTGAGGACGCCGCCGATGCACACTATAACCAGTGGTTTGGCTGTAAGGCGATATCTTCCAGTTTAGGGTCAAACACTGAGGCATGAAGGCATGGCTGGATTTAAACAGGTGTCACTATTGCAGTGTGGCTTTGAACCTGCGCTGTGCTTAGGGTGCCTGTGTTGTTTTTAATGAAATATCCTGCGGTGGTGGCTAAATACAGTGCACCTCACAAACAGTGGCATGGCTGTGATATAACATCCTCCATCTTAGGGTCAGATACTGAGGCAGGCAGGCATGGCAGGATATGATCAGGTGCAGCTAACAGGCATTAGGTGACCAGGATACAGATGGAGTGCTGGGTTAGTTGCATGGGATCATATTGACTCAATGCATCGATTGATGGTAGTAGCACTATTACAGGTAATGGATGGCATTAACATGGATGGGTGCCATTTTGTATGCAGATCCCTCGGTTGCTGCTACAGTCTCGGGCTGAAGTGAGCGACTGGGCGGTTATCACGGGTCAAGAAGCCACAGAGTGAAAAGCACTGGCAAAATTAAAGCTCCGCATTGCACAGGAATCAGATACAGCGGCGAGTTATGAGTTGACAGGAATTGACTGGGGGTGTTGCGGCCAACATTTTAAAGTCAGGCAGGTACAGGCATTTGCTCGGGTCCGATCGCCGTGATGGGCGACTACAGTGCAACAGACTAAAATTAAAAGGCATCTTGATTAGAGGAACACAGTCGGTTGTACTCACAAGAAGCAGCCGCTCAATGAAGGGAACAGCTGTGCCTCTAGGCTGGAAGCGCTGCGATCGGTTGCGTCGGCCATTTTGGAGCCGATGCGACGTTCCACTACGGTGATTTTTGGCTTAAAATGATGCTATAATTTGTGTGTCTTGTTGGTTTTTGGACGGCATCAGGCAGCCATCAGCTCTGCCATCCAATCCACGCCCCTCCTGATATTGTGGTTTTAAAAACATTTGTATTTGTTTTATTGAATAAGTCAAAGGCAACATAATGCATAACAGTGACTGGATGAGCTCACAGTTCTGCAAGGAAGATAACGCATTTTCCCCATTACATTGCACGTATGATGTATTCATTACGGGAGAGTGAACCATAACAACATATTCATAAGTGAGTTTGGGACGAGGGTAGAATATATTGCTTTCATAATTTTATGTATGATCATGTGTCTTTGCCTTTTAATACAGCCAAAATTATGTGATCCATTGCCCCAAAATATTTTCACATTTTCATGACCAACCTCTGGCTGCATATATTGATTGTCCAACTGCCTGACACCAATCTACATTGGAGCACTGTACACCGCTTTGATTTCTCACCACTACTCCAGCGTTTTGCTACATCTTTCCAAACCACAGCTAGACCTTGATTCCATGAGATTTTAGCTTATTTGGTGGAGGTGTACCTTTCTACATCTTCAATATCATAACAAATGCCTCCAATGGAACCAATATTACAAATTATTATTGTAACCAGAATCACATTAAATACTGCCCCATTTATTCTTCAATATGTCTTTTATCTTTGCACGTTTCCAAATATTAAAATAAAATGTAACTCTCTGGTTGCAACTCCAAGTCAGCTGTGTCTATCATCCCTGATAAAAATGTTTTGTTATTGCTGTTTTCAGTTTATGATTTAAGTTTCCTCTTATCAAGTTGTTCTAGTGATTTACTTGGAGTTTCCACGGTTGTTGAAAGCTGTGTTACTCTATAAAACAGTCTAGTTTCTTTATTTTATCAGTGATTTTCTTCTAAATGAGTTGTTTAATTAATTTACTTAACTGCTTTTATTTTTTGCTTTTGATAATTGTAAACATGTCTTGGGCGTGAGATGTGTGTACCGGAGCATTGGTTTGCATTGATTTCTTAATGACCATTGTTTCACACTTTTGAAGGTATAGTTTTTTATATTTCTCGAAGCAGATGCTGCTTCTTGAAAATGCTGATGTAATGGTTTAATTGTAATTTCGCTATACATTTTCAATGACAATGTAGTGGTATGTTTTGTACTTATCACAATGCAGTGACATGCAACATAATTATAGCCGATATGTAACATGAAACCACAAGAAATATTTACTTCGGTCAACTATAAGATCTTAATCACGAATAAAATAAAATTCATTTATGGTTGGCCATTCAAAATCCTGATTCGCAGACTCAGGCTGAAGAGTACAGCATACACAAGTCTTAGGGCCAGATGTACTAACGTTTTTTGCGGGTGCAAATGGGTTTTAGGACCTGTTTGCAACTGCAAAAAACGTGTGGCCCATACACTAATCCTATTTTGCGAGTCGCAAATGAATTTGCAACTCGCAAAATAGGAATAGCGACTTGCTATTAGGAAGGGGCGTAGGAAGGGTGACCCTTACTAATAGCAACTCCTGAAGCTATGTATGACTGTTTTGCTACTGCAATTGTGGTTGCAAAACAGTCACAGTTTACCACCCTTCGCAGAAGGGTGGTAAACCACCCGCAAACAGAGAGGGGTTCCCAGGGGACCCCTTCCCCTTTGTGAGTGGCCCTCAAAATACTTTTTAAGGGCAGGGACCACTGCCTGCCCTTAAAAAATGAAACTGAAAAGTTTCATTTTTTTTAAAAATGCATCCCGTCTTCCTTTAAGGACAACGGGCCGCATAAAAAAAACTGCTTTATTTAAAAGCTGTCCCCGACATGGTAGTCTGCTGACCCCATCAGGCCACCATCCCTGGGAGTGCCAGCCATTCCCAATAGGGTCGCAAATTGCGACAGCCTCATTAATATACATGAGGCATGCAATTTACAACCCCATTCTGAATCGCAAACAGTGTCTCAGACACTGTTGTGCATCCCAATTTGTGAGTTGCAAATTGTGAGTCGGAAGTGCCACGCAATTTGCGACTTGCAATTTGGTGGGTCGTACATCTAGCCCTTAGTTCATTATCGTATATATACAATTTTGAATTGCCATTGATGAGTAAGAGTACAGATATAGTACCATGGATTTCCAGAAAGAAAATATAATGCTTGAAATAAAATAAAGTCTAAAGATGTACATCTGAAATGCTCCCTCTTGATAGAGGGCAGTCTACTAAAGCAGATGATTCCCAGTTATTCACACTGATACGTTGATTGAGTATGATGATGTAATAAATTTTAACTCCACGAGGAACCTATTTCTTAGTGTGGCAGGGCTACAGATTCAAGAATCGGTTAGTTCCACAACAGATAAAAAAACTCCAGAGAAGGTTTCAGATAAATGGACCCATATAATTATTATATTAGCTTCCAGTTTTAAGAAAGAGAAAATAAATGGGAAATAGAGGGAAGAATAGGTGTCAGTCTGAAATGTGTTCATTGAAAGAAAAGTTTCAATTGCAAAAATAATTTATGTTAAGACTGAAGTTACTGTTTGAGAGAGAAAAGAAAAATGTGAAATTCTCAATGAGGCTTTACAGAGAACCGCTATCTCTAGATGAGGGCTATGTGAAATTAAATGCAAAGCAAGGGACTGGAATTGTTCTGGTGGAGGTGGCAAGAATTGTTCCTGTTTGTGCTGAAGAAACATAACGGTCCTGTAAGAGTGAAAGAGTAGATTATGTGATATTTCAAAAGAAACACCTAAATAATCTGGGTAGTTTAGCGAGTTTGGCACAGAGCCAAATAATTATTTTGGGCAGAAGACTGCTGTACAGATGATATCCTACACTCCTTTTGGTTACATAGCAAGGCCAAGTACCAATGAAGGTGAAAGAGCACACTTCTGTACTTAAAAAATCTAAGGTGCCTTTCCTACTATCCGGTGTCCTGGCAGAAAGGACCATTTGTATTCAGCAGAGGTGTGTAAGTAGGGGTCAAACAACAAATCAATACAATTTCAAATAGCAGTGAAACCCATTGGATTCCCCCAAAACAACAGAGAGCAATCTTTTCAAACCATGAAGGTTTATTAACAGATTAGCCAAGCTACAAGTTTAGTCGATCAGTTAATCAATAATCAAAATCTCCAATTTAATCAATCCAAATAGAATATAACTGGGTAGATGCAAGCATGAATACAAAACAGAGACAGTTTCAGTTTTACAAAGAAACTTCCTTAATGTTAAACTAACCATGTCTAAAGTGACTCTAAGCAGAAGGTGTCAGTCCGTAACGGGGAACAACCTTTACAACGCAACTTTTACAACGCACTACCATTACAACAAAACTTTTACAACGCAACATCCATTGCAACGCATGCTATTACAACGCAACCATTACAACACATGACACTACAACGCATACCACTACAACGTATGTCATTACAACGCAATCATTACAACGCATACCATTACAACGCATACCATTACAACGCATAGTACCCTTACACTATCCAACACTTACCCTACTGTTGCACCCCTTGGAGTTAGAATCGTAATTTTTACCCCTACACTCTCCAACACTTACCCTACTATGGCACCCCATGGAGTTAGAATAGTAATTTTTACCCCTACACTATCCAACACTTACCCTACTGTTGCACCCCCCTGGAGTTAGAATAGTACTTTTTACCCCTACACTATCCAATACTTACCATACATGCAATGCAATGTTATGCGTTGTAATGGTATGTGTTGTAAAGGGAGTATGTGTTGTAAAGGAATGCGTTGTAAAGGTAGTTTTTAAAAATTCGTTGTAATGGCATGCGTTTTAATGGAATGCGTTGTAATGGATGTTGCGTTGTAAAAAATGCATTGTAAAGGTATGCGTTGTAAAAGTATGCGTTGTAACGTCATACATCCGTCAGTAACATTCTGAGTTTGAAGCAAATGAAGGTTCAAAGCACGGAAAGTATACACATTCAAGAGTTTAACTCAAGAACAGGAATTATGCATTCTCGAGTAAGAGAGGTTTGCATCTGGGAAAGTCAGAAAAGCATCTCCTAACTACTACTCTAAAAGCACACAATTAATACAGTTTCTTTCACCCAAAACTAATTCCCACCAAATTTCCAGACCAGGGGACCAATCAAACCACAGAGTCTTCTTGGAGCAAGTAAACTCTCCTCTTTCCCATCATCGAACAAAGGAACACACACCTGCACAACCTTGGTTGTATCTTCAGTCCAGACGGCATGGTACAGGAGGCCTCTTCTTCTTCTCCATGTATGGTGCCAATGACAACTAGCTTCCAATTCATTTTATCTACTTAGACATTCCCTAAAGACATACGATGAGCTACTCTTCTACCTAGCATATGCTATATTTCTCCTGGTATGAAAGGAAAACGTGAAATCAGAGAAACAAAGACATTTCATTTAAAGCAGAAAATCATTTGAGGCATACTCTCCCTCTAGCTACCTAAGAAACTACATTTTCTGACACATGAATAGGCTATGAAACCAATGTTTATACTCGGTCATACAAAGTTTATCTTCAGTATACGTTTTAGCCACACATTAAAACACGGGTTAATATATTGTTAGTCAAAATTATGTACATAAAAATCTACTACACCAAAAGGCACAGCAAAATCAAGTTGAGTGTCAGTCGGAAACTTAGAGGTAAAAGCTTTACTTTCTCTGCCTTTGAAATAAACATTTTAACAGGGTGCGCCACTGCCAGGTAGCAATAGCAAACAGGAACTAGAAAGGGGCAGATTCACAAGGCATTTTATGGCCAGAATTTTGTGACTGCGACCATAAATGGCTGTGTTTATACCTGCCAGGCGCACATGGGCTTACTATTACCTAATGCTCTGGGACAAGTATCTAGAATCGTGCTATAGTAAACCCCAGGCAAAGGGTGGGCAATAGGAAGAACAATCTGTGGTTTGCTTTCCAAGTCTGTGAATGTCCAAAAGCTTTTAAGTTTGTTGGTGTTCACAAACCTCGACCTGACCCCTTCCCACCCTAGCGTGAGGCGATCATCACTGTGCCCTGATGGCCCAGATGGGCTATCAGGTCAAACATTTCCAATGGCAGAGCCAGCCGAGATCCTACAGTCACAAGCCTGGAGGTTTACCCAAGTCAAGTCTTTATTCGGATATTTCGTTATCCATAAAAGTACACACATAATCACGTACATGGTCATAATAATAAAATCACATTAAAAGTAAGATAAAAACGTTGTTATGTTTTCCATTTCATTGGCAACAGCAGCAATACTTGCATGACAGTGTGAAAAAGTGCATTATTTCCCAGAACATCACCAGCTTTCAGGTATATTTCTAAAGCAGCATCAGAATAAAGTGCCCATGTGCAGAAATCACCTTTAGGATAGCAGCAATATATACATAGTACACAAATACTCATAGCATCAGCTACAGGGCAGTTTACTAGAGCAATTGGCAGCATTGTCTAAAGTGCTAGTTTTATAAAGTGCATAGTTCCTGTTTAAAAACCGTTAGATTAAGGTGCGAAATACAAGATTTCCCATGGAACATCAGAAAGAGCAGATTACTGTAGCTCATATAATTAACAAATAGCAGCATTAAATAAAGTGCGACTGTGCAAAGTGCAAATATGCGACACCTCTAAATACAACGAACATTAATTCATAGAGGAACGAGAATAAATAGCCATTTTTAAAAAGGTGCACACACGATATATAATGTCATCATCTCTGAGCTGGAAGACAATTTTATAGGCCACTTTAAAATCCTTTATACCTTTAGCTCTGAAGAACGGTATCAACAAGAGCTTACTATATTTTTGATAGAAGGAGCAAAAGAACAAAAAGTGCAATATAGATTGTTTCCCTGAGTTCTGACATGGGCAAGCCAAGTTCTCAATGTTAGGTTGATAGCCTATAGGGAAACACAATAAGTATTGTATAGATCCTGCTCTTAATCGAAAAAGAAGACTGCGCTCCCAATATGTAATATCTTTGAGGAGATAACCAACGGGTAAACACGAAATGGACTCAATATCGCCTTCCATTTGAATGTACTGTTTCACAGAGGTTTTGACAGATTCTTGTTTATATCTAATCTCCCCATAATGTTTATATAGGATGTTCTGAATCGTCTTCCCGTCAATCCCATCTAATTCATCAGGTTTATCAAAAATATACTCGAGGTTCACCCATTTCTGAATGGGGTGGGTAAACGACTACTTTGGCAAGGTAGGTGAACTGCCAATTTACAGCCGTTCACACACTTTTTTAATTAATACTTGTAGAGCGCGCGATTACCCTAGTATGTCCTGGCGCTTAAGTACTGATTGCCTGAGAAATATAGTGCCTAGTAGTAAGAAAAAAGTCATGTCTTAAGGCCCATGCGAAAGGAGATGAGGTCTGGAGCATTTCAGAGTTGGAACTGGAGTTCATTCCAGGCTTTAGCTGCACAATGAACAGAATTTCTACCTCCCCAATTGTTTTTTTTAAAAAGGTGGGTTTGAACGAGTTTAGATCCAGTAGATCTTAATGTTCTCCCTGGGATATACCAGGGAATTTCTTCCTAATGAACTCCGGACCAATACCAGTGACCACTTTAAAGACAATAGATAGTGCTTTAAAGCGTGATCTTAATGGTATTGGGAGCCAATGTAGTTTTTTAAGATCTCCCTTGACAGAGGTAAACCTGGATGTTCCGGGTAGCACTCTGACTGCCGCGTTCTGGACCAATTGCAACCTGTTCATATGTTGTTTTTGAACATTACGATATAGACTGCTGCAATAGTCCAGACGCGACATTATGAGTGCTGTCACCACCGTCCTGAGATTATCTTTGGTCAGGAAGACCTAACTATTCTTGATAATTCTGAGGACCATAAAACATGCTGAAGTCACCATGTTAATTTGGTCCCCCATGGTGAATTTATTGTCCACCATGATCCGCAGATTCTTGGCTTTCCTTGATGGTTCATGACACAAGCCCAGATCCTCCGGCCACCATTCTGGTGTCCAGACCAAAGGATTGTTACCAAATTTCAAAACCTCGGTCTTACCCGAGTTCAATTTTAAGCAATTGGAGGACATCCAAGCTGAGATAGATCCCATGCACTCATGGAAAAGCTCACCCGCCTTCTTCTACGCTCCCTTCATCAGCGACAACACAATTTGTGTGTCGTCAGCATAGGAGGTGAGCTGGAAACCGAAGGACCTGATGATGCCGGCCAGAGGTGCCGCATAGATATTAAAACATGTAGGGCTGAGTGCCGAGCCCTGTGGCACCCCACATGGAAGGGTAAAAAGTTCTAAGATATTCTCGTCAAGGTCAACTGTTTGAGACCTAAAGGATAGGAATGATTGCAACAATTCCCATGCCGAGCCATTTACCACTATATCAGATAGCCGGTTCAACAGTGTGGTGAACGGTATCAAAGGCCGCGGATAGGTCAATAGGATTAGTATGGCATTTTCTCCCTTATCCACGGCCTCTCTGATTTCCTCCGTTGATTTTAATAAGGCCAGCCAGTGCTATGAAAAGCACTGAACCCATATTGCAATGGGTCTAAGATGTTATTGATCAACAAAAAATCACTAAGTTGTCTGTTCTTTTCCTTTTCTAGCAATTTCGCTGGCAGCGGAAGCGTAGAAATCGGTCTATAGTTGTTAGGGTCCTTAGGGTCTAATGACTGTTTCTTCAGAAGTGCCAACACGGAGGCTTTTTTCCATAATTTGGGAAAGGTTCCAGAGGATAGAACTGCATTAAGCAGAGGTGTAAGTGCAGTTTCTATTAAGTCAGGGATTTGCATAATAATCCACACTGGACAGGGGTCACTGTGTGCGCCACGTTTAATTAAATCCAGCAGTTTGATTGTATCTGGTCTTTCCAGAGGGGAGAATGAATCCAAGGATCTCGTAGGGACAGCCCTATTATCCCCAGCATAGAGATAATGGGTCAATTTTCATGTACTTGAACTTACACACACACACACACACACACACACACACACACATGCACACAATCTAAACAACTCTTTTCGTGTACATTTAAAGTGTTCTGTTAAAACAATTGATAAGTAATCCAGAAAGGGAATGGGCAAGTATGAGTTATAGTGACGCTTTCCTGTTTGTGTGTGTGCTTGCCGCCCGTACCTGCTGGGATCGGCTTCAGCTCCTGTTCTTCGCCTGGGCATTGTTGTAGCCCCCACTCCTCGCGCTGCCTGGAGGCAGCACTGATCTCTGTGGCGTTCTGTCACGGGGCGTGTGGGCTGCTCACAGGACGGGCATTGTAGCGCTGCAGGGACTCACTCTCCCAGGAGTCCCTGCTCGGCCTTGACCACCTGGCCTGCGCACCAGTGAGCCCCGCCCCCGGACCGGCAGCAGGCTGTAAAGGTCCCGCCTGCTTCAGCATCTTTGGGGCGCTTTCCTGTTCGTGTGTGTGCTTGCCGCCCGTACCTGCTGGGATCGGCTTCAGCTCCTGTTCTTCGCCTGGGCATTGTTGTAGCCCCCACTCCTCACGCTGCCTGGAGGCAGCACTGATCTCTGTGGCGTTCTGTCACGGGGCGTGTGGGCTGCTCACAGGACGGGCATTGTAGCGCTGCAGGGACTCACTCTCCCAGGAGTCCCTGCTCGGCCTTGACCACCTGGCCTGCGCACCTGTGAGCCCCGCCCCCGGACCGGCAGCAGGCTGTAAAGGTCCCGCCTGCTTCAGCATCTTTGGGACGCTTTCCTGTTCGTGTGTGTGCTTGCCGCCCGTACTGCTGGGATCGGCTTCAGCTCCTGTTCTTCGCCTGGGCATTGTTGTAGCCCCCACTCCTCGCGCTGCCTGGAGGCAGCACTGATCTCTGTGGCGTTCTGTCACGGGGCGTGTGGGCTGCTCACAGGACGGGCATTGTAGCGCTGCAGGGACTCACTCTCCCAGGAGTCCCTGCTCGGCCTTGACCACCTGGCCTGTGCACCTGTGAGCCCCGCCCCTGGACCGGCAGCAGGCTGTAAAGGTCCCGCCTGCTTCAGCATCTTTGGGACGCTTTCCTGTTCGTGTGTGTGCTTGCCGCCCGTACCTGCTGGGATCGGCTTCAGCTCCTGTTCTTCGCCTGGGCATTGTTGTAGCCCCCACTCCTCGCGCTGGCTGGAGGCAGCACTGATCTCTGTGGCGTTCTGTCACGGGGCGTGTTGGCTGCTCACAGGACGGGCATTGTAGCGCTGCAGGGACTCACTCTCCCAGGAGTCCCTGCTCGGCCTTGACCACCTGGCCTGCGCACCTGTGAGCCCCGCCCCCGGACCGCCCTTTCTTCTATTTCTGTCAGTCACTCTCCACGCTTCGCGGGACGCGCCGGACGAAGCCCGGGCAAAGGGTGCGCCGTCTGTGGCCGTCCGGGGACGGCCGAGGACGGGACGGGCCACCCCTTTTACATCTTCATTCTCAAGGGGAAGGTAGGATTACAGCAGTATGTCTACAAACTGTGACAAACGGATAACCGCGGGGGGCAGTAAAGGTACATTGGAGAACTACTTTACCAGGGCCTCTGTGGATTTGGACACGGATAACCTGTTGACTGAGCGCAGGATTGAACGTCGCCGCTCTATTGAGCTCCTGAAAAATAGACCATTTACTGATTTGGCGCCTATATCTGTCCTGCTGGATAGTGACACCGATATCCACAGTGAAGATCCACCGCCCTTGGACAATTTTCCCCTACTCCTCAGAGACACTCCACCGCTTCCTGGTACAGCAATCGTCGGTCCTTCACCTAATATGTTGTCTTTATGCGCTCCTTGTACAGGTCCAGATGTTGAAAATGTGTCTTGTGCTCCAGCTAGGGAGTTGCCTAAAAGGAAGGGCAATATGTTACACAAGACCAAACCCCCTGGCCCACCACCATCTAAAAGGAGAAGGGGGGGTGCTCCTCAGAGGGGTAAGCTTAGCCATTCCGAGTTCGGTAAATCCCTGAAAAGTAAGACCACTGTTGTAACTATGACTAAGGCCCCAGCACCATCTGACATAGTGCCAGTGGCATTAGCACCTCTAGACACAAATGTTATATTGCCCGATACTAACCTATTAAGTGGAGCTGGGGTAGTTTCCCCCCTTTGTCAAGAAGCTTTACCACTCTCTGGCACCCCGTGGGATTCCATAGATCAGCTGTTTAGGTCCTTTATGTATCCTATATTGGATATTTTAAAGAGGGTGGAACAACGACTTGGTAATTTAGAGGCATTGTATGTTGATAAAGTTGGGGTAGGGCCTTCTACGAACTTCCTAAGGCCTACCACTTCATCGACGATTCCATCTCAGACTCCAACTGCCCCTGCCCCTACTCTGGTTGCCTCTAAGGGTCTTAACAATGGCAATATTGGAGCCAATAAACCTTCTGGCAATAACAAACCGGGAGCAGCAGTTGTTCTCAAGAGCTCCAGTAGGGATAATAATACAGCTAATAATCCCCCCAATAATATCCAACGGAAAACTCCGGCATCTCAGTATGCCCAGGTGCCTGTGGCAACAGTGGCAAAATCTATAGCCCTGGCTGCTAGAGAACCACAGAAGGGAGGGGAAAACCCCAGCGTCACGAACCAGCAATTGGGAAGGGGAAGGTTGAGCTTGCCCACTAATGATAAACTACAGGGCCATAATATTGAATTACCCCCCCGAGGCTGTGCCTTTCGTAGTTGTACTCACAGGAGTCCCTACTTTAGAGGCAGGTAAAAGGGAGAGGCATCCCCAGCTAAAAAATACAATTCTCCACTGGCTAGGACTAAATAGACCACTCCCATACTACATTAACGGAGAGATAGTCCACGTCAGGCGCCTCCCTTGGTTGGGCAGCAGGGAAAAAAACCTCAATGGAGATATTGTAGTAATACACTTTAGGGACCCAGAGGCAGTTAGATGTATATTAACAGGGCCCTCGGGGAATTTGAAAACTGCCATAGTCCCACTCGATCTAACATACTTCTATCCAAGATCGTTTGTGACTCCCCCTTTTTTCCCCGTAGGGCTTGCTGATCCTCATCGCAATAAGAATGCGTACATGCCTCCCTATAACAGATACACGGGCCAACCGCCTAGGCCCTTGCCTATTGGGAACACATCGGGTTGGAATACAGTCTCTGTTGGTGGCCACAGCATGCTTCCAGGGGGGTCGGACCATTTGCATGGGAACAGGAGTATGGAGCACTTGATCCCTTTTACCCCATTGGAAATCTCTAACAGATATGGTGTTCTTTCCTGTTTCGATGGCTGTGATTGACTCCCCGTTTCCACCACCCCTCCCTTAACTAGTTCAAAGGTGGGTAAAGGGGAGCTAGCGTGGGTGGACGCACAGAGTGGGACTAGGTTGATGTCTAGAGTACCCAAATCCACCACTGCTCTCTCTATTTCCCAAACGGCCAAATCCCCCACAACTAGCCATGACTCCTTTAAGGGACAAATGTGCCCTGATTTAGGCGACCCAATCGTAGGAATTGCTACATCTTTCAACCAGTCAAATGAGCCATCTAGCCGACAAAGCAGACATTTAGCGGCCCTATCATGGAATGTGGCGGGTTTGGCTACAAAATTAGACAGCACTGATTGGTGTGATTTTGTGGATACTCATGGAATCTGTATATTTCAGGAAACATGGGCTACGACCGCCCTCCATAGACCGGGGTATGATACCTACACTGAACTCGCCATAAAGGGTGCTAGAGGCAGGCCATCTCGTGGTCTGACTATATGGGTGGGTGTCCATCTTGGGTTTTCTGTTAAAAGGATTAGCACTAATAGCTGTGACTTATTATGCATTCTCTTAGCTCGCCCAAAAACACCTAAATTGGCAATCATTAACATTTACTTACGTCCTGTTCGTGTGGGAGGGACCTCACAGACTCTAGAGGCCTTAACTAATTTATTGAATAGTCTCCCTAGCGAGACTAAGGTGTTAATAGGGGGAGACTTTAACTGCCACTATGAACCACTTGGGGGGGCTATTCAGATATCATCAGACGAGGATGACGTCTTCCAGATTCCATTCCCTAATGTCTACCAAACTAAATCCTGGTCACCTATGGTCATGCAGCTCACATCCTTAACGTATACACATTCACTTAGAGCATGTAACGGCCGCTTTCCAGGGGATAGCCCAGGAAAGTGTACTTATAATGGAATGGGCCATTCGTCAATAATTGACTATTTTATGGCTAGCTTGTCCTTATGGCCAATGATTTGTAATTTCCAGGTACATGATCGCTCGGATAGTGATCACAACCCTTTGGTAGTAGAGTTGGATCTGCCACAGCCTGAGGCGGTGCCACAAGAGGCTGACGCTGTATCAAGTAATATTAGAATTATACAGGATGGGAAAAGAATCCGTTGGGCCACTATTAAGTCCTCACCAGAAAATCTGGCTTTCCTGTACAATAGTGTTATTCCCCAGCTAGAGCAGGTGCTAGCATTGAATGAGAGTGCCTTAAACTCTGCGGCAGGCGCAAAGGCTGTAGAAATCCATAAAGAATTAATGAAGACCATGGCAGGCAATTTTTACAAATCCTCCAACCAGAGCCAACGGCAGCCACGGGACTCTAATCCCTGGTATAACCAGTCATGTAGGAGGGCAAAAACTATTTTAGTATCTGCTCTTAAAACAGGCAGTAAGACTTCCATTATGACTGCAAGGAAGGCTTATAAGGATCTCCTGTTCCATGCAAAATCTGAATGGGAAACCGAGAGATGGCAGGGAATCAAACAGGCACTGATTGTGAAAGATGCACGATCCTTTTGGAATTTGGTTCACACCGGGAAGGCAGAGGGCAAGTCTAAGATCGACCCCAACATTGCTGAGGAAGTTTGGTGTGCTTACTTCAAAGATCTTTACTCTAGTCCTGCTTCCCTAACTCTTGACCTACCAAGTTCTCCTCTGTGGTTGGATCCTAGCTGGTGCCCTCCTTTATTTTCTTTGTCGGAAGTGACACTAGCGGTACTAGCATTGAAACCTAATAAGGCCCCGGGGTTGGACAGGATTCCTGGTGATCTTTATAGAGATGAGTTGAAGATATGGGTCCCCTACTTGACTGTCCTATTTAATGCCATTTTGGACGGACAAGAACTCCCTAGCACCTGGCTGGGGGCCGAAATCATCCCGGTTTATAAAAAGGGCTCCCCGCTGGTACCATCAAACTACAGGCCAATTAGCCTTATTGATGTCACACAAAAAAGTTATGCCAGACTCCTTTTACAACGCCTGCAGGATTGGATTACAGAGAATAATATTCTCTCCCACCTGCAAGCAGGGTTTAGAGCCAAAACCTCGACCATCGACCAATTACTACGGCTCCAGGTACTTTATTGGAAGCATGTGGTCTTGGATGGGGGTAGCCTGTACCTAACATTTGTGGACCTCAAATCCGCCTTTGATATGGTGGATAGGAACCAATTGTGGAGCATATTAACGAACATGGGGATCCCTCTTTACCTGTGCCATCAACTTAAAAGACTCCATGAAGGAACCTTCGCGAAGGTACGCTTTGGTAAATTTGGCCAGCTGTCTAGGGCATTTCCAATTGAGAAAGGGGTTAGGCAGGGGTGTGTACTTGCCCCCACACTATTTTCCCTCTTTATAAATGGCCTTATAGAAGATCTGACCAGCGCAAAATATATTGATGCCCCTAATTTAGCTGGCGCTAAATTCCCTGCACTAATGTATGCGGACGACACCCTGCTGCTTTCAAAAACACCAATGGGGATGCAGTGGGTGTTAGACCAATTTACCGAATTCTGTAAGAAAAAGGAACCTGGTAATTAACATAGATAAAACAAAGTACATGGTGTTTAACGCCAGCACAATTAATTGCCCCCACCCGAAAATGGATGGTCGACCCCTGGAAAGGGTAAATAACTTTGTCTACCTTGGTTTGACATTGAACGACAAAATGGGGTGGGATACTCAAATGTCTAAGGCTAACCTAGGGCTGTCACAGGCCGCGGGGGGAATCTTAAAAGTGCAGAAAACTTGTGTGCATAAACTAGTGAGTGCCCCGCTAGAAATATACAAAGTTCAAGCCAGATCTTCCACCCTCTATGGGGCGGAACTTTGGGGGCACCGACCAGTAAATGAGATCGGCGTTAAGGAGAATAACTTTATTAGGCAGCTGCTCACTCTACCAAAAAGCACACCGCTAATACCATTAAGGCTGAATTTAAATCTGAGGCCAATTCAGAAGTAATTGCCTCTCGCCCGCTCCTTTATTGGCGAAGATTGTGGAGTGTCCCGGAGCTTGAGAGCTATAGAGAAGAATTGAAAACCGTGATGGCCTGTCAGGGTGCAGGTAGGATACAGTGGCTATCATTTATAAGGGGGTTAGCGACCAAGATTGGACTGGAGAACTTGTGGTCCAATCCTGAGGCTGCATGCCAAGTTATCTCGAGACAAACCCTGGCTGAGACCATAAAACATCATAATCTACAGGAAGCTCTTCAATCAGCCAGGCCCTCTAGTCTCACCGATAACTTTTTAGATCACAAGAATGTTTACAGATTTGAGAAAGAACTAGATATGATTGAACCGGTTCTAGCAAAGAAGTTGTATCTACAGTCTAGATATGGCACACTGCCCCTGCATTCATATACAGACAAATGGAAAGAGGGCCCAGCTCGCCCCTGCCCAGGATGTGGAAACTCTAATGAGACCCTAATGCATGTAATCTTGTTCTGTCCTGCCTATTGTAACAGCAGAAAGAAATGGATTATACAGCTATGTCTGAACTTGGGAGTTAGGAATTATCTAGAGTTTTTTAGAATTCTAAAATCCGATACTAATGCACTAATAGTTACAGCCGTTGCCAAGTTTCTGTTCTCTATGTGGCTAATAAGACGGAGAATGCTTCGGAAGTAACAAAGCTCCTGGGCTGTTGTTGGATAACACATCCAGGAAGACTTTGAGCTTCTACTGTATTTTAACTTTTTAAATTTGTTAATATATAACTTATTGTCTTAGGAATTTTAATGGGACTCCGCCACCAAATGGAAATTTGTAGTCTATGTATATCAACTGGGATGTAATATGTGTATTTATTCAATGTCTAAAATGTGTTCTGTACTTTTATGGTTCATAAACAAACCGAAATAAAGTTTTTGAAAAAAAAAAAGTGCAAAGCAAAGGCTTGGTGACCACATACAGTATGTTCAAACTATTTTTGTACACCAAAATATTCAGAAAGAATTAAAATATGTTTTTCTTAACCATTAATTTTTTTTCTGCTCTCTCTTGCTTCTCAATGTCAATCACTCATTTTTATTCCATCTTGCTGCATCTCTAAGTCTTTCCACTGCTTAATGGTATTATTGATTGGCTTCTTTGCCACTATGAAGAATCAGGTTATGTGTTTCTTGACCAGCAATGGCATCATGTTTTCAGAATACACTCTATTGTATGATTGCTATGCCACATAATTAACAATATACGATTCGTGTTGTGTGGCTAACGTTTAATGTTAATGAGAGCAGTGTAAATTGACATTCATAGTGTGCTAGTGTGTACACATTTGGGTATCTCTGTGGTCACAGGTACCTGACTCAAATTTGTGAATTTGAGGTAGACTGAAATATATAAATGATGCATAAATCACCATGATGGATTCTGCCAAGAAGACCAGTACATTTCCTGTGTTTTGCCCTTATTCAATTTGTGTTGTAGCATTTTGGAGTAGCCATGCTTTCCTTGCTGAGACTCTACACCCACTGCCCACCTGCACCTCACCTTTCAGTTATTTTCCTTACAATTATTTTGCATGTGTACACACAAACATAGTTAAACAATGTTTACTGTGGTTTAATACCCGTGCACCCTTGCTACCCACTGATGATTCATTACTTTATTAAACGAAGCAGTATTTCAAGTGATGTAACAGAAGGTCGGTAAAGAACAGTGCGTAACAATCAGTTTTGAGGACTCTGGATATGTATTTCTTGGAGTCCTCTGAATGCCCACCGAGGAGTGAGATTGGCATGGCATACATGCAGTCGCGGCGTGTGGAGGGAGTTACGGTGGGGCAGGGAGGCGGGGAGGGGGAGGGGCAGGGTGGAGGGTGCTAAAAACTGGCATATGGCTAATTGCAGGTAAGTACACAATTTAATTAATAAAACGAAATTCGTAGCGTGCACTGCATGGCAAAATGCGATGCTGTGCGCGCTACGAATTTCGTTTTATTAATTAAATTGTGTACTTACCTGCAATTATCCGTATGCCGGTTTTTAGCACCCTCCACCCTGCCCCTCCCCCTCCCCGCCTCCCTGCCCTACCGTAACTCCCTCCACGGGCCGCGGCTGCATACATGATAGTGAAGTGCCTGATTCAGATGAAGCGAGTGTTTTCATCACATAAAATGACCAGAAAGTCCACCAAAATTTAACACACAACAAACTAGACAGCTTAGTGAAAACTCCCACGCAGTGTTCTCTGATGACATGGTCCACACTGTGAGGATAGACATGTCTTGCTTTCTGTTTCATATCAATGAGTAGGAAGTAACATAGATAGTGACCACCATTATTTGAGTCCCTAGAAGCCCAAACGCCTCCTTGCCTAAAATCCCATCCCATCATGCAAAGCTGAGAAAGCGGCATAGTTGGTATGCACTAACGTCCACGATAGTTGGTGTCCAAACATGCCCTCCTGTTTCAAATCATCCTCCCTTTTCATGAGAAGGAACTGACATAAGTGGTAACCATGAAAATTTGAGTACTCTGAAGTCCAAGCCACACTTTTCCCTTTAATCCAAACCCACAGTAAAATACACTGGAAGTGATGGTAGACATTCAATCTATACCACCATGCAAATGAAGAAAGTGACATAACTGGGGGACACCAACATTTGGTACCTTGAATATTTCATGCAAATCTTCAGTGCTGTGCATTAAATGGGATGTTGCACCTTCTATTTATCCAGCTCTTCGATGAGCAGGAAGTGCCATAACAGGTGACCACCAAGAAAGTATCCCAGCGCTGTGTGCAGAAAGTAACGCATCTATTTAGCCTATACTGCTACTCAATTTGCTGGATGTGGCATAAGAGGCTGGCTTCTGGGGGCCCAAAATCCCCAATTGCCAAGGACAATCAATTCCATACCATCATATAATGGGTGGACTCCTCCAAGAATATAGCATAGTTGGCTGTTTGATGCCTGTTTCCCTTGGTTCGTCCTCCATCTGTCATGTGCGGACTCCAGAGCCTATGCTATTCTGTAGAGGATGAAAGACTGCACCTCACTAGTGAAGCATCCTTACATTCTGGACACTTCCTCTGCACCATATTAAATGTGGCTTAAACCACATGAAACAGACCCCTGTGGAGATGGCAGGTTTGAGTATGCATGACTATGTCGATTATCTCCCTTTCATCTACATCCATACATAGATGCAACTCTATGCTTGCTGTGACACTGCTTAATCATGCTCTATTTCAAACCTACAACAGCCAAAGCACTTTCTATTTAGACCACACTGTTATTATACATCACACCAGAGTACAACTTAAAACCACAATGAGAGAGTACTTCTCCTTGTGCATAACATTGAACACTGCCCATTTAGGCCACCTGGGGAAACATAGGGTCCCTTCATCCAAGACACTCCAGCAGATCATCTGTCAAGTGTCTCTGTGTATGCAATTGTGTGTGTATGTGATGGGGTAACTACGTGTATACATTTCTGTGGGTGTTTCCTTGAGTGTCTGCTTATTAATTGTGTGTCTTTTGCTTGTTTGTGTGTAGCGTTATCTGGAGTCTCTAACCCACTGTATTTATTGTTGTGTGTGCTGTGCGGGGATGTTCATGTATGCTATGTGTTCACAGGTGTGTGTATTTAAAGCTAAAATACTTACAGTTGCATGTGTGTGTGTAAAATTAAAAGTGATCAATGCATGTGTGCAAATGAAACACTTTAGGGTGAGCAGGCAGCCATGCATTGGTGTGTGTGTGCATGCAGAACGTGAGAGAGCTTGTTTATCTGTATATGCTATGTTTTATGTGCGTGTATGTCTTTGTATACGTGTGGTTGTCTGAATGTGTGTTCATGTGGGTATGTGCTTCAGTAATTGCTTGTTTGCCTTGTGCACCTGTGTATTTTTTCACCCGAGTCGCTCTATTTGTTTCTGAGTTGTGTATGTGCATGTGTGTGCATATGTGTGTACATGCATGTATGTATAAAGTTAAAATGCTTTAGTCTTTGTGTAAAGTTAAAATTCAGTAGTTTGTGTGGGTGTACACATGTGTGTGCACATTTGTATGCAAGAGTGTTTGTATGTTTGTGACTGTGTGGATTGTGGCAGGGTTCATACGCATCTACATGTCAATACACTTACATATATTTGTTTACATGGGTATCTGTATTTCTTTGCCTGTGTATTTGGGTGGGTCTTTGTTTGAGTGTCTGCTTGTGTTTTTGTGTCTTATTTGTGTCTATATAGTTTCTCAAATGCATGTCTCTATTTTATTGAGTTTGTATGTGTGCGTGTACATGTATGCACGTGTGTGTGCATTTATACTTGCACATGCATGTCTGTGTGTGTGGTTGTGAATATGTAAAGTTTAAATGCTTAAGGGCAAGCAGGTGTGCATGTGTTCATACATGGTGGCTTACGTTTGCATTTGAATGTTGGTGAGTGGGCATGTGTCTGCGTGTGGAGTACATCAGGGTGCGTGTGTATCTGTATGTTAGCAAATGTGCAAATATGCATTTATTTGTGTGTGCATGTTTTTGCATCTGCATGAATATAATTCTCCACTCCCTCCCACTCTCTCTTCTTCCTTGCTGAATATGCCATGGAAATACCCTCTCATAACCTTGGTGGTGATTTCCTAGCTTGTATTTTAGCTTTCTGTTGATTATTATCTTGTTTAACTTCTCTTTATAAGTAATTGATACTGTACAGCGCTCAGACACCCTTGGGTCTTGTATGAACCTTACAAAACGTCAAAAATAAATAAATATGATGTGTTTATGTGTGTACAGATGCATTTTTGGGGTGTATGTGGAAAGCTACCATGGTTTAGTGTGTGTGTAAAGTTAAAAAGCTGCATGCAATGCATGACTGAATGCTTGCTGGTGTGTGAGTGTAATTGGGGGTATGTGGGTGGTTGTGTATGGATCACTGAAATATTATCGACGGACAATATATCGAGTTGCCAAAATATCATTGACAAAATATCGACTACAATAATATCGAGTTCATATACTTATTTAACAAATGACAAAAATATCGAGTAAAAAATATCGACAACAAATATATCGACTACAAATATATCGTTTTTAAGCTAAATAAACCTAACACTACAATAATATCGACAGCAAATATATAGACAACAAAAATATTGTCATTTTATGAATATCGACTTAGGATTATAACATAAAATATGTAAAATACAATATAAATGGTCGTATAAAATACATTACACAATCATAATTACATAAAACATGTTAGATAAATATTTTTTAAACCATTTAAATGTGTTAACATTTTTCCAACATATCATTAAAACATTGCAATTAATATATACAGATTTCAAAAAGATTATACATATATTATCACATTAATATTATATATATTTAATATAAAATAAAAACTAACCAGCTTTAATGCATAACTCTTCACAAATCACCATTCCCACATCAACAAACAAACCAATTAATTGTAAAAAAATTCAAAGTAGCCAATAAAATGCTCCCTTTCTTAAATCATCCAATTAAATGAGAGAACACAAAGCATAAACACTATATAAGAAGTACATGCCTACTACCATTTGCTGCTGCTAACTCTATCGAAAGAAGAAGGCAACACTTTGGCAAAATTGTTCCTGATGAATCTACATTACAAAAGAAGATTGCTACCAAATTAATCAAGTAAGTTAAACTTTTTTGTGGGAATACAGAAGTAGTAGTCTAAAAATGTAACTATATCTCCTAACTGTTTTAATAACATTTATTTCTCTCATTCTGCATTTCTTATATAGACATCTCCTACACACATCAAAAAACGTGCTGCTATTTCTTTACCACTAATTACTGATTGTAAGTATATATAAATGTTCTCTAATACACCAACTGCTGTTACTAAAAACTATTTTGGAATAGCCATTCATTATTTACTCTATCTTCTTTACAGATATTCAGAAAACATCCTATTTCTACTCGACTAAATTTAAAAATGACACAAGTTAAACAAGTAAGTATATGTGTACATTTCCTAAAAGGGCCTAAAATACTAAAGCTATTTTCTAAACAGCATTTCTTGTTTATTCTATCTTCCTTACAGATATTCTAAAGACATCCTACATCTACTATACCAAAGGCAAAGACTACATAATTAAAAAAAAGTAAGTATATTTTACATTTCATAAAAGACCCTAAATTGCTAAAGCTATTTTCAAAACACCATTTAATATTTATTCTATCTTCTCTACAGATATTCAGAATACATCCTACATCTACTCTATCTACAGCAAACACTACACAATTTAAACAAGTAAGTATATGTATTTACTTCCTCAAAGTCCCTAAAATTATAAATCTATTTACTCATAAGCATTTCTTGTTTATTCTACCTTCTCTACAGATATTCACATTACAACCTGCATCTACTCCACCAAAGGCAAACACTCAACAATTTAAACAAGTAAGTATATTGAATAATTTCACAAAAAAGATTAAAAAGCTTAATATAATACAGCTTTCTCCTAGAAAATAATCATTATTTTTTTAGAAATTCACTTATATTTTATAAATGTTCATACTAACAGGAAAACAAGAAGAACAGAAAAGAAATAAATTGAAAACACAGTTTCTGCATTTCACAAAACAAGCTATACCAACTGTAAGTATAACAGTGAAATATAAATGTGTCAAACTATAACTAAATTATTGTACATTTAAACATGTTTCTTTCTAATCTTTCCTAGACAAACTAATACAAAATGACTGAAGGTGCAGATTTTGTAATGTCACAGAAAAATAAATTGTTGTTATGTTATATGGGGTATGTTTATAATCAAGAAAGACAAACAGGAAGAAAAGTATTCTGGAAATGTACCAAATACTATTCAAACAAATGCTATGGTAGGGCTACTACTGAAGACACAAATGTATTATCTACCAGCGAACATAATCACCCCCCCAATGTCACAGAGATAGAGATAAGGGATGCTTTAGAAACTATAAAAACAGCTAGCACAGGGAGTGACAAACCTACCACAGAAATCCTAAAAGAAGAACTGTTAAAAATTCCTGCCCATGCTTCAGGGCAGCTACCCTCAATTGACTCCCTTAAACGCACAATAGCACGCACTAAAAGATTAACTACCACTACTCAACCTAACCCTACAACTTTTGAAGAAATAATAATTTCCCCAGAAATGAGCGTAACACACAGTAATGAGACATTTTTACTTTTTGACAATGAAAGCCCCACCAACAGAATTATCATGTTTGCAACTGCAACAAATTTAAGAAAAATACAACAATGCGACCAATGGATGATGGATGGGACTTTTAAACCATGTCCCAAACCATTTTATCAACTATATACCATTCATGGATTATATCATCACTACAATATCTCTTTTATTTACTGTTTGTTACCTAACAAACAACAAAATACATATATAGAAATATTAAATGTTATCAAAAATGAAATCAATAATTATTTTCCCCAAAAAATAATTATTGATTTCGAAATTGCTATGATCAATAGCATTTTGAAAACATTTCCCCACACAGCTATCCAAGGTTGCTACTATCACTTCAACCAAAGTATATGGAGACATCTCCAAAAATCAACTTTAAGCATTCAATACTCAACTGATAGCAACTTTGCATATCAAGTTAAAAAATTAATAGCACTAGCCTATGTTCCAATTACTGATGTAGCGGAACACTATAACTTACTAATTGACAGCACATACTACAAAAAGTATGAAGACAAACTGGCCCCACTACTGGACTATTTTGAGGATACTTGGGTGGGAAGGTTACATAGATCTGGGCACCGACGCCAACCTAAATTCCACATACCTTGGTGGAATGTATATCTAAGTACATTAAACCAAGAGGCAAAAACGAATAACAGTGTGGAAGGATGGCACAATGCATTCCAAGCTACCACTAACAGAGCAAAACCCACCTTCCTAAATCTAATACAATCTTTAAAAAAAGAACAAAGCTACCAAGAACTAAGGATAGAACAATTTGTTACACAAATTGGCCCTAAACTAACAAAACAAACAAAACAAATGTTCAGACTCCTGCAAAGCCAAGTGACCCTATATCCTTCAACCAGAGGTTTAGAATACCTATCACTGATAGCTAAAAGCCTACTATAAAGTATCATACCAAAACTAACAAAAACTTCTGATAATTACAGAAATTGTGAAATCCATAACATTTTCCATTTAATCATAAATACTACATATTTGTTTAATATATTTGTTAAATTTTAAAACCATTTACTTAACAAATATGCAATATTTATAATATTAAACATTGCAATGACATTTAAATCGACATTTCCCACCCAAATAAAATAAATGTGAAAAACTTACAATTTATGTAGAAGAAGAAGAGGTCATCCAGCCACGTATAATCCATACAATACCTTACAATCCAGTACAAATCCTATTTCGGAAACCCTCAAAAACCCGAAAATAATATAATTTATCTTAAAAACGCTTCAGGAAATCCCGATAATACAAGTGTGGACACTTTATTATTTAAAGTGATATACACACAGCTTGTAAAAAATAAATTACGCATATTCTTCTCCCAATGCAATGCGACACCCTACAAATATCCCGAAAATTTGTAAAAGATTACAAAAATCGCTCCAGTAAACGCGGAGTAAACAAAGTGTGTTAAATTCATTTAAAAAATGAACATACACACACTTAGTTAAAAAAAATAAGCACTATGTTATCGTTATCCATTCCAAAAGAACAACCATAAAAACCCGAAAAATCGTGAAAAAGATTAAAAATCGCTCCAGGAAATCACGAAAAAAGGAGATAGATGTTAAAATATTACATTTATTTGTAATACAAGCTTATCTCCCAAAAAAAAACGCATCCTTCCATGAAATAATACTGCGAAGTTCCGGTACCTGTAAAAAAACATACATTAAGTAACCCACCCATACAAACACCCAAAGATTCCAAAATACACATTAAAAATTATGTAAAACATGTTCAAACACATATCCTAAGCATAAAAAAATACTAGGCCTCTAACATACACGACGCCTCGGTAAATACGAAGTTTCACCTAAAACATACCAAAACGACGACTACATACATACAATAACTCTAAAAACGTCGAATATAGTCTCAAACACTACTACTCTCTACGAAATATTAGTTAAAATTCCCCTTACCTTTCTCAACGCGAAGCAGCTTCCAACCGCGATCTTCTCCCGTCCTGAATGAAGCAAAATAACCTTACGCGGTGAAAAAGTAGTCCCCTTAAACTATATTAGTAAGGTAAACATAATAAATACAATGTTCTAATAAGAAATAAAATACATACACAAACATATAATTTCTAATAAAAATATGTAACACTAATTACCATTTATTTAGCTTACATATCCGTTCTTAATTATTATTAAATAATATTTATAGAATATTATTTAATATTAATATTACTTTAAATATATAAACTTTATAATACATATCTTTTAAATATTTAATGTTAAATGATATTTATTATAAATAACTTTTCCTTTATTTAAGTAAATGTAGAAATGTATTTTATTTGTAAATTAATAGTATAAATAAATAATTTTTATTATTTATTTATATTATTAATATAATTTAAATACATCAATAGGAAATAACTACTATAACAACTCTAAAATTGATTTACTATTTTCAGAATGTATATTTTTTTATTGTAACAAATGTTATAATTATTTTAAAATTGTAAATTAATTTTAATAATTAATATAATATATGAATTATTATTATTAATTATCCCAACAATGTATGTAAATTTAAAACATTTATTTTAAAACATTATATCCAACTAAGTCTTTGTTTTACTATTTCATATAGTATTTGGAATAATGTTTTTCTCCTAAATATTTGTATATATATAACAAGAATTATTAATTTTTTATTGTTTATTAAGAACATTGTATGTAATATCTATCAAAGTATTTTACAATGTTTTTTGTATAATATCTTTAAAACATATATTTACTTTCTTATGAGTTTATAATAATCTATATATCAAACATGTATATTTAATAATATTACTATATAATATATTAACATTATTAAATAAATATTGAACAGTCTGTTAAAAAAATTGATTATAATTTGTTCTAAATATTTCAATTTGTCACCCAAATATAAATATGTTACAAATTCTTATGTTTTGTATAAATACAGTACAAAAGATATGTTTAGAAAATGTACATTTATAAATTACAATAAATGTAAATGAACACATCCTATTTTCCTAACTACTTATATTGAATATTAATTGTTTAGACTATTGTACTGTACATGTTATAAATACAAATTGACAATAAAACTTTTAAAAACATCCATGTGTACTTATTTTCCTAAGATTATAACACAGTTATGTAAATTTTTCTGTGAGGGTGCTGAACACTGACCAATTATATTTTACTATTCCTAGTCCAGTCAGACAAATATCAAGGAAGGTGCTGAACACTGACCAATTATAAGTTACTATTCCAACTCCAGTCAGACAAATATCACGGAAGGTGCTGGACACTGACCAATTATAATGGATGTATGACGTTACAACGCATACTTTTACAACACATACCTTTACATCAAAATTTTTACAAAGCAAAAACCATTACAACGCATGTATTTACAACGCATGTTGTTACAACGCAGTTACCTTTACAACGCATACCATTACAACGTAAGTATTGTAAAGTATATATTAATTTTTTTAATGTAAATTAATTGAAATTAATATAATTTAATTTAATATAATTTAATTTAATTTAATTTCATTTAATTTATTTAATTTATATTTAAATTTATTTTATTTTTACCCTGTACCCCAAAAACCCAAAACTGACCTGGCCTGAACCCTAAAAATACCCCTTTACCCAAAAACCCCAAACTGACCCTGAACCCTTAAAATACCCCTTTACCCAAAAACTAAAAACTGACCCTGAACCGTAAAAATGCCCCTTTACCCAAAAACTAAAAACTGACCCTGAACCCTAAAGATACCCCTTTACCCAAAAACTAAAAACTGACCCTGAACCCTAAAAATACCTCTTTACCCAAAAACTAAAAACTGACCCAGAACCCTAAAAATACCCCTTTACCCAAAAACAAAAAACTGACCCTGAACCCTAAAAATACCCCTTTACCCAAAAACTAAAAACTGACCCAGAACCCTAAAAATACCCCTTTACCCAAAAACTAAAAACGGACTCTGAACCCTAAAAATACCCCTTTACCCAAAAACTAAAAACTGACCCTGAACCCTAAAAATACCCCTTTACCCAAAAACTGAAAACTGACCCTGAACCCTAAAAATACCCCTTTCCCCAAAAACTGAAAACTGACCCTGAACCCTAAAAATACCCCTTTCCCCAAAAACTGAAAATTGACCCTGAACCTTAAAAATACCCCTTTACCCAAAAACCCAAAACAGACCCTGAACCCTAAAAATACCCCTTACAAAAACCCAAACATATTACATTTTAAATATAATTATATACTTACCAATACTTACGTTGTAATGGTATGCGTTGTAAAGGTACCTATGTTGTAAAAACATGCGTTGTAAATACATGCGTTGTAATGGTTTTTGCGTTGTAAAAGTTTCGTTGTAATGGTAGTGCGTTGTAAAAGTTGCGTTGTAAAGGTTGTTTCCCATTATAATTTACTGTTCCAACTGTAGTCAGGCATATATCAAGGTAGGTGTTGGACACTGATTCTAAATAAATGTTCCCACATATATTTTGTGATTTACACTATATATAATATATTTGATCATTTAGTATTTTTTATATAAAAACTTTTATTTTTGGTAATATTTTATTTTAAAAATATTAATTTTAATTAATATTTTTATTCTAAATGTTTTAAATTTATCTGCAAATTTGTATCTTGTATGATCTATTTTTGTAATTATTTTTCACATATTTAATTATTTTATTTGTGTTATAAAATAATATTTGTTATTTTCTGATATTTTTTATTTGTATTTTTATCCTTTTTATTTTTTTATAATCTGTTTTTTAATGTATCTGTATATTGTTCTAAAATTAAATAGATTTAACTATTTCTTACATATTTTATGATTGTAATTCTTATATCTTTTTTCTTCTTCATTTATTAGCACCATTTTTTTATTAATATTTGATAAAATTATTAATAATTATTTTTAAATATTATTTTATTTTATAAATATTTGATTAAATTAATAATAATTATGTATAATTATTAAATTTTTAGAAATTATTTGATTAAATTATTAATATTAATGTATACATATTAAAATAACAAATTATTATTATTTTTTTAAATATTTTTATTTATTTTTAATTAGGTATTTTACATATATTATCCCATATTTATATATTTTTTTCCTATTTTTTTGAAGAATTTTATATATATTTTTTAATTTTTTTTAAAATATTTTATGTAAAATAATAATATTTATAAACATTTGTATTTTTTTAATTTTATACTACATTTATAGATTTTTATACTTTTTATTACATATTTTTAAATTACTCCCCACCCTTATCCCCTATTAACCCAACATCCCGCTCCTAAACATTAACATTAATTTCTATATTTATATAAATATATATCTAATTTTCTAACATATATTTTATTAATTTTTTTAATTTATTTCCAATTTTTGAGCAGATTTTTATATTATTAAATAAAAAAACATTTTTTCTGAAAAAAAAATGTTTTAATTTTTTTTTTTAAATACACAAATATTTTATAGATTTTTACACTTTTAATTAAATATTTTTAAATTACTCCCCACCCTTATCCCCTATTAACCCAACATCCCGCTCCTAAACATTAACATACATTTCTATATTTATATAAATATATATTATTTTTATATTTATTAATAATATTTTATTAACATTTTATCTATACTTTTTCGATATTTTTTACTTTTACTACATATCGATATTAATACTTCTCGATATTTTTGACTCGATATTTTTGTACTCGATATTTTTTTCACATGAAATAATACGATATTTTCTACTTCGATATTCTTTTTGTCGATATTTTTCTATACTCGATATTTTTGACTCGATATTTTGTCCTTTCGATATTTTGGAGTCGATATTATGACTAGTTACCGTTGTGTATATCTCTATATATGGGTATGCACAACTTTGTATATATATGTGAGTGTCTAAATGCCTTTGTGTATGTTTGTGTTACACAATGGACAAAGTGTCCATTGAAATGGCCACTACATTTGCAAGGCACACAGTTTAACCGATAACCCTATACAGCACTAAATGATAATGTGCAGAAATCAGGTTTCTATGAATATGATCATTTGTGCACCAGCAAGTAAAGTGTCTTGATTTGTTTTGATCCTATTAAAATCTCTTTTTCCAGCACATGTAAGATAAACAAAAAATATGCTTAATTTTTGTTTCCCTAAATGCTGAATATACATTGTGTTGTGTGTTGCAAAAAAAGACCATTCTACAGCCTTTCCTTTTACACTGTGTACTCCAGCAAGATTGTCACATAATTCACTTGAAAAAAATCCTCTCACTTTGCAGTCAGAGAAAGAAAAGTAAACACCAATCCCCATTTTAAAGAATAGTGTGGCGGCAACAAGTAATGGACAGAATGCCGAATGATTCAAACATTCGCCCCTAGTCAAATTCATCGTTCCTTTGTTCACTACGCCACCCCAGTATGGACTCAGCCATCTGCGAATCATCCTTGACCTTGATCCTCATGAGAACAGTCCAGCCTGAACTGCCAATTAAGTACAATGGAAAATATATAGGATCTATGGCAAGCTGAACAGTTTACATATATTGCTTAATTAAGAGCAATGCAGCTGGCTTCATCCAGATGACGGATTTCAGCGTTGGAACGCATGGAGGCTGTTCTGGCAAGATCTCAGACCATGATATGGTCTGGTAACTATTTATTTGCTCCAACGTTTTTTTTCCTATTGCGCCCTCCATTTGGGATTTTTTTTCTCTGCGCAGCAAGTTTTATTAGCGCGATGCTGCCACCTAAATGCCTCTCTTCAAAGTTCCTTTCTTTCTTCAATGCAGCCTAAACTTTGTACTTTTTGGTGACAAAAGGGACAAAAGGGCCATTTTTGGTCTTTCTTGCTGGCATTCTGCAATGAATATTTTGCCTCACGTTATGTTGTGGAAAATTGGAGGCTAGCAAATTAACTTCAGTCCTTTTTTAATTTTTCATTGCCTACCTTTATCGACAATCCTTGTAAGCTCTCTACAACGTATTTGACTGGCCCCTTGCTACTCTCCTTTGTTCTCAATCTGCTGTAACCTTAATCTCTGGCATTTCTTCCCCTCACCTCAGTGCTGTTTCGGCTCCGGCCTCTTTTCTCTCATGGCTGCGCTTCACCTATATTATTTCAGCCTCTACGTCACTATGGATCATACACATAAATCTCAGGGGACCTCATCTGGAGGGCGCAAAGACTCAACCGCTGGAGCTGGTAAACGCCCTCCCCCTCCAAGTCACGTTGGAAGATATTATGGAGGAACTGCGCCTTATTTGGCCATTTATAGCTGATACTGCTGCCACCCTTCAACGGATTGAAGATAAATGGTCAGGTCTTGATTCTATGCTTTCAGATGTTGAGCAAAAAGTCAGTGATGCTCAAGATGTTGTAGCTAGAGTTGATTGTCTCACTAAAGAAGTTAATCAACTCAAGAAAATCACGGAGGACTTGGAAAATCATAACAGGTGCAACAATCTGCACATTTATGGTATTTCGGAAGGTTCTGAAGGCTCGGACATGATTACTTTCCTGAAAACCCAAGTCCTTCAAATCACTGGCCTCCCTAAATCCACAGAATTCAATATTCAAAGAGCTCACAGATTGGGACCTCAGAGTGCATCTTCCGCTTCAAAACCAAGAGGGATTATTGCCTATTTCTTTCTATATTCAGATCTCGTGGCTATTCTCAATGCCGTAAAACAACATAAGCAGATGCTATGGTCCGGTCACAGAATCTTCTTCAGCCAAATGTAAATGTGGGTGTACTTGTACTTGTAAAGCGCACTGCGACTCCATGGAGTATCCTGGCGCTGAAGACCGCTGGGGAACCCGTCCTGGTTTTCCCTGTGAGATGGATCCCTTTCTGGGTATCTCCAAGGTGAAACCAGGCATCCCCGGCGTCTGTGGGGGGCCGTTGTAGAGATGAGGCAAGCTTAATGCCCAGAGTTGCCAAGATGTCTCCAAGTGAACTGCTAACCCACGGAATGAATTCCTTGACCTCATACCCGCCTTGTGATCCATGAATGCACGTTACGGTTTAATCCATCCCTGTTTCTTTAAAGTTACTTACAAAGACAGAACTTTGAGTTTTGAAGATCCAGCCGACCTCCAAAAGATTATTCACTCTCACAAAGGAGAACTTATGGAATTGCGCAAACCATAATTGTTCTTTCCTTGTCTCTCTGAAATGTTTTGTTTTGATGTTTTGTTTGTTTAATACAAATGTTTAACATTTCCTTGTTTATTCCTTCCCATGTTCCCCAGGTCTATCCTCTCCAGTGTTGCTGATGATGTTCCATATCCATGTTGCCCTTGTGTATGCAACGTATAACTCATCCCACTTCATTTTACCCTAATGTCTGGTAAGCTCCCTTCTTTTTGTCTCATTTGTTTACCTCCTTTTCTTCTGGTTCCTACTCTATATTTTTATCTAGTCCCGTTTGGAAACCTCTTCCTTCTCTATGTTCTTCTTTTGCGTGGCTGTCTTGCTCTTCGTCACCCCCCCTCACACTTTAATGTCCTTTTGTTTGGACTGTTTCATGGCTAAAGCCTGCAGGCTTTTCTTCATCTTCTTTTTGATATCTCTTCTGGAGGAATGCTGTCCTCCTCTTCCTGTTCCTTTTTTTTTACTTCTTATCTTTTTTCCCTCCTCTTCTTTTTCACTTTTGGGTCCACACACATTTCTCCTCTATTTAGACATTTGTACACATATTTCATGCTTTTTCTCTGTTCTTCCCTCCGTCTCTTGCTGTGGTTCTTTTCAGTCAAATGTTATACTCTTCTCCTTTCTTGCTCTCTTCTTTTTTTTGTATGATCTATCAGTTTCCTTCCATATTCTTTTATGTATACCTTTTTAGTTCTCTGCACATATCTTCTATCTACCCACTGATTTTTAATTCATTTTTACTCACTGTTCCCTCCCACTCTAGTGTATTCCCTTGTTACCTATCTTTTTATACCTATTACTCATGAAAGGACTCCGTATTATTTCATGGAATGTTAAAGGCATGCATAAACCTGTCAAGAAACAACGGGTATTATCCCACCTTGCCAAATTGAATTGTCATGTAGCGATGTTGCAAGAATCACACCTTAAGTTACAAGACTTACCTTTGTTACGTAAACATTGAGTGGGTGACGTTTTTTGCTCACCAGCTGTTAATAACAAGAATGGTGTGATAATTTTATTTCATAAATCTTTGAATGTTCTCTTACAAAATGAGTTTATGGATACTAATAGTAGATAGTTATATTTAGATGTCATAGTTAATAATAACCAACTTTCTTTTTGTAATGTTTATGGTCCAAACGGTATTGATGTGTTATTTTGGAGCGACTTTTCCACCTTCCTTTCCTCACATTCCGCTGAAAATTTGATTATGGGTGGAGATTGCAATCAACTTATGGATCCTTTCCTTGATCAGAAATCCCAAACCAGATACATTCCAAATAAGATGCAAAAAGGATTCCTGAAAGCCATCACCACAAGGAGATAGCTTGGCGCACCGCTCACCCTGATTTTCTAGAATTTTCCTTTTTCTCACCTGTCCACAAATCCCACTCACGCATTGATTACATCTTCCTCACACAGCCTGCTTTACAATTTATGAACAAGGTTGAAATTGGTTCTATCCTCGTTTCCGATCATGCCCCTGTTATTCTAGATATGTATTATCCCTTCTCTTCTCCTACATCTCGATGGTGAAGCTTTAATAATTCCCTTCTTTTAGACCCCCAATTCTCTGAATAGTTCACCTTATTCACTCATTAGTTTTTTCTTCATAACCTTTCCTCCGTCTCTCAATTCCATTTTGTTTGGGATGCTTTCAAAGCATCTGCTAGGAGTTTCATTATATAATTTGTATCGCTGCAAAAATAAAGCCCTCTTACATTCAACATTGCTTATAAAACAAATAAAAACCTTAGAGTATAAATACTTCATTACCAATTGCTCCGACACACTACCCCTCCTTATTAAAGCCAAAATGCAATATAACAAGTTATCTTGCGATTCGGCTTGTAATTTTCTTCTCAAATTTAATGCAAAAATGTATGGTGGAGGTAACAAAGCAGGAAAATCTCTAGCAAACTATCTCATAATCAAGAAACAAAAATCTAAAATTGTAGCCATAAAGGATGATTCTGGGAATCTACATCTTTCAGATGCCAAAATACTCAAATGCTTCACTAACTATTATTCCTCTCTTTACACCCCTGAAACCCACCCTTCTCTAGATCTCATTGACTCCTTTTTTCAAAATATTCCCAAACCCCCTGATAGTTCCCTCGATTTTTCATCTCTTAACGTCCCTATTTCTGAACGAGAACTTATAGAGGCCATTGCTTTCCTACCCAAAGATAAAACACCAGGACCGGATGGTTTTACTGTTCGATTTGTTTTACATTTCAAAGCGTTTTTGTTTCTCCACCTCATGTCACTGATTAACTCTTTTCGATGGTGCGTTGCAGGGTTTCTTCACACAAGCGATGCTTTGTTTAATACTCAAGAAAGATAGATCCCTCACTGTGCAAGAATTATAGGCCCATTTCCTTGATAAACACTTATTTTAAAATTTATGCTAAACTCCTCGCCCTTCGCATCAATAAGGTTACCCCCAATTTAGTCAACAAATATCAATCTGACTTTGTTAAAGGGCGGTCAATCACAGATATCTCACACACTTTTCTTATCATCATACATTTAGCTTTGAAGTCTTTCTCACCTGTGATGGCTATCACCTTGGATGCGGAAAAAACATTCGATAGGGTTAATTGGGATTTTATATTCGGCGCTTTTAGATGGCATGGTTTTAGTCCCCCTCTCATTAAATTTATACAACTTTTATATTATGCACCTACTATATCCGTCTGGGTAAATGGCAGTCAATTTCGATATTTTTCTCTTCTCAGGGGAACTAGACAGGGTTGTCCTCTTACCCCCCTTCTTTTCATTCCTGCCCTTGAACCTTTCTTAGAAACTATTGGATGTTCACCACATTACATGGGTTTCTATTTCATAACCTTGATATCAAATTTACTGCATATGCGGATGATATCTTGTTATTCATTTCTAACCCATCCGTTTCCTTGCCGGCTTTCTTTTTTCTTTTACATGTTTACTCCAATGTCTCCGGTTATAAATTGAACGTTGACGAATCAGAAATCCTGCCTTTAAATACATTTTGCCTACCCTCCATGTTCTTTGATTCTGGCTTTGAGTGGAACTCCTCGCATATTAAATGTTTAGGTATTCTTTACTCCAACAATATCAAAGAAATTATTAGAATCAGCCATACTGATATTCTTAAGAAACTCTCTGCCCTCATTGATGGTTGGTCTCCACTTTTCTTCTCTTGGTGGGGTAGATTAGCTACAATTCTCCCAATCATCAATTTTTATCTTTCTATGCTCCCTGTTTCTCTTCCTAATACCTTCTTTTGCACTATCAATAGTTCATTGACCAAGTTCCTTTGGAATAATCGTAAACCCAGAATTTCATTGGCTCGTCTTCAGCTTTCTAAAGGATTGGGCGGAGTTAACTTTCCTAATCTTAGACGATATCATTCGGCTTTCACCCTGAAACAAATTTGGACTTCTTTGACTGACTCCACTGTTTCGCCATGCACAGCATAGAGAGCCTTAGAACAGGCCCAGTATTCTCCTTTTTCTTTCCTTTCCGATATCCGTATCACTTTGCCTCCGAAACGCCTTTCCTCTTCTATTTTCGTTCATTCCAGGGTTCTCACGGTCTCCTTGTGTGGCTTTCAACTTCCTCCGGCTGATCGTTCCCTATGCTTCCTGATCTGGTATAAAAAACATTTTAAGATAAAAAATCACGCCTTATTTTGCAAGGAATGGGTTGATAAAGGCATTGTCACCCCCCAACATCTGATGAAAGATGGTCTTTTATGTCATTTTCCGAACTCCACACTTTATATGATAGTTCCTCTCAACACGCTCCTCACTATATTCTACTTAAGGATGCTCCTACTCGTCACTTCTTTCAGGAAAACCCTATTATTTCACTTGAGCAATCATTCCCTCTTATTGACTCTATTGACATTTCCATCCAATTTAAAGCTGTCACCATCTATAAGATATTATCTCATTCCCCTGCGATTAGAACCAAATTCACTGAGGAACTCTTACGGGAAAAAGACTTAGACCTTGACCTCTCTCTACACACCTGGGATTCCCTCTGGTCAAAAATACATACCACCTCACGTTCAGCCAGCACCACGCAGACCCTATACTATTTTTCCAATAGATTATTTTTTACTCCTAATGACCTTTATAGATTCAAATTATTGGACTCTCCTAAATGTTGGTCTTGTCCCAATGACAAGGGGGATTTTCTTCACATGTTTGTTCATTGCCCCTTTGTTAAATCCTTTTCGTCACGTATCTGGTTGAAATTAAATGACATTTTATCCTCTAATGTCCCTTTCCACATTACACATGTTTTTCTGGGCAGCTTCCCCTGCCTTGGATACTCATAGTAATGATGGCAATTGTATTAATTTATTTTTAGCCATCTCACTCCAGATCATTACTACTAATTGGAAAGATACCTCAAAAATTTCATATCAAGCCCAGTGGAATTTCCTGTGTCACCATCACAGATTGGACAGAGCTTATGCTACCTCTACTGCTTTGTTGATTAAAAGAGATTTATTATGGTTGCCACTAACTAATTTTCTTTCCAGAGTACCGAACTGATTCCGCTTGTTGCAACTACATTGTTTTCACCATATACCTAACTTTGTTTTAAAATTGTTTGTGTTTCCATTACCTCCAGGACTCTTCTTTTCCTTCCCCTCTTTCTCCTACTCCTCTCTTTCTCTTTTTTCTTCTCACTTTCCTCCTTTCTTTTTCTCTTCCCCTTAAAATCTTTTAAAAATGCATTTACTCCTAGTACAGTTTTTATTCTATGAGGATATTGCTTTAATATTGCTTCTCATAACATGTCTTGCTTTAATCATATTGTGTCGCTACATGACTTTGTACTGATGTTTTACATTGTTTATTACCTCAATAAAGCATTCTAAACTTAAAAGAGCAATGCAGCTGTGAAGGAAACATAAACAAATAATAAACATCAAATACTAGGAAAGTTGTATTTCAAAAGTATGATTTTTGATTGTGTAATCTGTAGAAAGAGTACAGCAGCATGTACATTTATAATTGTGAACAGTGAAGTAACAGCTTTTGTTTCAGTTACGAATGTAAGAAGCTTTAGTTTGATAAATACAGCCACAAAGTATAAGACACAAGAAATATGTTAGACCAAACTAGCACTAGAACAGCGGTTCTTAACCTTTTGACTTCTGTGTTCCCCCACTGAATCATTACCGGGACCAGTGGACCCCCACTAAGTCAAAATCGGGGGAACACAAGCCTAAGCAATTTCTACGATTTGGTCCTCAACACATTACACAAAAATATACAAATGAGGCATATACCAAAAAATGCTCAAACATTTTGTTTAATTTACACATATAGAAAAAGTCTTCGAATTTTAAAATGTACTTCTTTCTTTATTTGTATACTTAATTACATTTAATTTATTCATTTTAATAGTATTTAATTTTGTAAAACAGTAGGAGACTCCCTAAGTAGGCGTTGCAAACCCCCAGAGGTTCTTGGACCACACCAGCGGTGGCTCCTCCGCTAAGGCAGAGCAGCGTCGCCCCACTGCTTTTCAGCAGTGTAAATGAAGGAAAAATAAAATGATAATAACTCGTTGTTATTATCATTTTATTTTTTCCTGATGCCACAACTGTGCGGGGCAGGGCTGCTATGCTCTCAGAGCAGGAGGAGGAGTGGTGGGCACTGTGTAAGTGCGCATGAATGTTTGTCTGGCCTTCTCGGGCCGGCCAAATAGTCATTCGCACTTTGCATGTTCTACACCCAGGCTGCATCACAGCCTGGGTGGAGAACGTGCATATGCTCTTAGTCCCTGCTGGAGCGCTGAACCACAGTACTCAGGCCAATCAAATGCTGCTTTGCAGCATTGTGATTGGCTAAAGGGAGCCTAGGTGCTTCCTGTTCCGGCCAGGAGAGATGCGGAGAGACTACGGAGGAGAGACGCGGAGAGGAGGTAAGTTTATTTCTTTATTCTTTATCCCCTCCGCCCCCACCCTCCTGCCCTCTGCCTCACCACACCCGATCCGTGCCAGCTGCCAATGGACAACACACTAAGAACCACTGCACTATACAATGATAGCTCATTCCAAATATGGAATAAAAATGGGACAAACAGTACCACATACTCTTTAGACCTCATAAAAAATGCTATCACTGCCCAGCATGTGATCTGGTCATAAGTATTATGAAGTAGTTCTCAAATT
Organism: Lissotriton helveticus; assembly: GCF_964261635.1. Taxonomy (NCBI): domain Eukaryota; kingdom Metazoa; phylum Chordata; class Amphibia; order Caudata; family Salamandridae; genus Lissotriton; species Lissotriton helveticus. Next base: position 747,237,900 of record NC_136069.1, on the reverse strand, counting down.
AAATATAAATTATCTTGGTCTGTTTATATATCACTTATTGAATAGGTACATAATAGTGATCATAGTAAATTATTTCTTTAGTAATTTAAGTAACTATATTGTTAGAAAAAGACAGCAATAGTTGTTACACTTAGTATGTGTTACTCTCTGTATCATGCAACTCGTTAAGTTCTAATGTTGAAGTGGTTGTATTCTATGCTATTGCCCTTGTTCTTTGCTTGTTTCTGGAGTGTGGAACAGGCAGAGGAGCAGGAGCGGCTGAGGAAGCAGCTAAGACACGACTCTGTGTCTCGGGGGTTGTACTACTAATAAACTTCTATTTTCAAGATGCCAATGGATTCTTCTTCATTTTAAAAGTGGCGACAAAGGAGGTTGTTTTTCCAGGGCTCAATTAGCGGGAGAAACTGTTGAGCAACACATTGCTGTTTTAGGAACTTTAGCTGCGACATGCAAATTTAAAGATCTGCATGAAGAGATCATAAGAGATCAATTTATTAATAGGACTAATAATTCAAAAATTCAAGAAAGATTGCTGGATTTAAAGGATCCATCTTTACAAAAGACTATAAATGTTGCTAGAAGAGTTGAAAATAATTCACGCTATGTAAAAGAATTGAGCAATGAACATACCAGACCGGAGTGATGTTTGTGCCAATAGTAGTCGCAAACCTAAAATATCAGGTGATGCACTCAGTAATCAGCGTGATGAAATCAAACCTAAGTCAAAATTTAATTCAGTTATTGATAGTTTTTGTTTCAGGTGAGGTAGGAATAGACATTCTATTGACACGCCATGGTGTCCTGCTATCAACGTTACATGTTTTAAATGCAACAAAAGTGGTCATTTTCCAAAATGTGTATAACGGGTGATTGAGAATCTTGGAAACGCTCTGAGAATTTAGTTAGTGATACTGTTGGAAACAGCAGTGATGGTGAAATTGAAGATATGGTTATTTGGGCCAATGAAGTTAGTGAAATATCAGGTAATAATCAACCGCCCAAATGCGATCTTACTATTAATAAATGTAATGTTGCTTTATGGGCAGATTCTTGTTCTCCATTTACTATAATTGACAAGAATATGTGGGAATTCATCGGAAAATGTAATCTGTTACTGTAACGACCTGATGTTGAACCTGTTGGTTATTGTGGAAACAAACTTCCTGTTTTAGGATATTTTGTGGGTGACATTCTTTACAAAGATAGGTATACACAAGCCAAGATTTATGTTGTTGAGAAGGGTAAAGCTTTGTTGGGATGGAAAGAACAAAAATGCTTAGGGATAATTCTTGATCCCAACCATCCTAATCAAGTTCATTTAATTCAAGATGATGCAGTTTCCAAATGGAGAAAAAAGTTTCCTGATTTGTTCACCACTAAGGGCCTGATTACGATTGCGGTGAAACCGCATCCTCCGGACCGGCAGAAGCTGCGTTGTGAGAAATGAGCCCCGGCCAGATTAGGATGGCCGGGGGGTCGTCTGCGGACGTGGAGACTGTCCACCACTTTTCCGCCGCGAGACCGCGGCGGAAAAGCTCTAATATGGTGGCGGTGTCTATCAGACACCGCCAGCCATATTAGGATTTGCATTTTGATATGCCTTTCTGCAGCGGCAATGCCGCCACGAAAAGGCATACGGTCTTTTCTTTGGGGGCCCGTTGCGGGCCCCCAGGGTGAAAGGGGGTGGGGGTGCACATGGGGGGTACCTATGGTACACCCCTGCATTTGCATGCACGAAGCGGCAGGCACCGCACGGTGCCTGCCGCTTTGTGCATGCAAATGCACTGCTTGCATTTTTAATATTGCGGCGGGTGCTGCTTGAAGAACATACAGGATGTGACCGCCAGGGTGGTGGTCACATCCTAATTTGCACAGAGGGACTGCCGCTACCCCTGCGGATGGTCCCTCCACCTCTGGGGTGGCGGACGGACGCAGATCCGTCCGCCATCCTAATAGGGCCCAAAGTTAGGATGTTTGAATGAATTCGAACATCGTATAATTTTAAAATCTAACTCCAATCCAGTTGTTCATAAAGTTCGCAATGTACCAATTGTTTTGAGACCCCAATTGAGACTTGAATTGGATAGATTGTGCAAGGAAAATATTATCGAACCCATTGAAGAGTGGCTTAGTCCAGTGGTTTTGCCGCTCAAACCCAATGGAAAATTGCGCATGTGTGTGGATTTGAGGGATCGAAACAAAAATACCTGGCTTGATCGCCATCCTTTACCTTGCATTAATGAGATGATAACTTCTGTCAAGGATGCTAAATACTTTTCGTCTATAGATCTCTCTAATGCTTATCATCAGATAAAACTAAACCCTGACTCTTGCCATCCTACATCATTTATCACGCCTGAGGGTGTATTTCAATTTTTAAGAATGCCTTTTGGCTTAGCTTCTGCCTCAGCAGTTTTTTCGGAGGCTCATGTGTAGAATTCTTAAAGACATTGATAACATGCTTGTATTTCAGGATGATGTGTTGGTCTGGGGTCAAAATGATGTTGACCATGATCGTATTTTGAATGAAACAACTGGCAGGTTTGACTGTATCTGCTGAAAAATGCAAATTTGCCACAACAGAAATTGAGTATTTAGGACACACTTTGTCTGCAGATGGTGTTAAACCAAATAAAAATCTTTTGGATGCCATCAAAAATGCTCCTTCACCTTCAGACAAGGAGCAATTGCGCTCTTTTCTGGGGTTGGCAGAGTATTATTTGAAATTTGTATTACATTTTGCGTCAAAGGTACATTGTTTAAGACTCCTCATGAAAAAAGGTGTTCATTTTGTTTGGAATTCTGAATGCCAAACGGCTTTTGATAGCATAATGAATGATATTATCAAGGCAGTAGCTCACAAACCTTATGATCCACATAACAAATCCATCATTGTAGTGGATGCCAGTGCTTACGGGTTAGGCGCTTTATTAATGCCAAAAAAGGACTACACTGAATGGGTGGTAGCTTTTGCTTCCCGTACCCTGAGAGGTGCGAAAGCCACTTACTCCGTCATAGAAAAGGAAGCGTTAGCTTGTTTTTGGGGCACACATTGTGAGCTCAGGACCGACCACAAACCTCTTGTAGATATTTTTACCACTAAAGGAGGAGGTAAGGCTACTCCTAGACTTGCCAAATGGACGTATAGATTACAGGAATTCGATTTTCAAGTTTTGTATGTACCAGGCATTAAGAATGTAAATGCTGATTGTTTATCACAGCTTCCTTTTTCTCATAGTTCAGATAAATCTGAGGTGTGTGCGGACATTGAGGAGGAATGGTTAGTAGCCACCGTAAGTGAAGCATGCAATGGTGCCATGAGTGGGGAGAAATGGAAACAAGCTGTAATGGATGATCCCGTTTTACAACGTGTGGTGTCATGTTTGTCACGTGATTACAATCGCAGTTTGTGGTGTGACGAAGAACTTTCAGAGTACAAAATGGTGTGGTCTGATGAATCTTGTGAATCTGAATCAGGAATTGTCAGGAGAGCAGATACATTAGTTGTACCGTCAAGTTTAGGTCCTAGATTGTTAGAACGTATTCACGAAAGTCCTTCTGGTATGTCAGGCATGAAAAGGAGAGCTAGGTGTGATTTTTGGTGGCCAGGCATAGATAAGGACGTTGAAAGGTGTGTTAGAAATTGTGTTACATGCATGTGTGGGGACAAATCTCATGTATCACAAGACATCACTATCACTCCCATAGTGTTTCCAGAGAAACCTTGGCAAAAATTAGCCATGGATATTTGTGGTCCATTTAGTGTCGATAATATTGCTGGAACATTTGCTTTTGTTCTAATGGATTATTATACCAAATGGCCAGAAGTGGCATTTGTGAGGGAAACCAAAGCTTCTAACAATATTAATTTTTGTGAGGAAATATTTCATAGGGAAGGTTATCCTGAATCTGTCACTACTGACAATGGTCCACAATTTTTGGCAGGGGAATTTCAAGAATACCTGAAAGTGCATTGTGTAAAGCATAATACTACTGCTGTTTACAGTCCAAGGGAGAATGGTATGGTTGAAAGGTTCAACCATGTATTGAAAGAGAGTGTTCAGCTAGCTGTCTTGGAGGGGGTAGATTGCAAGTGGGCTGTTAAAAAAATGATTTGGAGTTATCGTAATACTCCACATTCAGCTACCCAAGAGACTCCTTTCAGTCTTCTCAAGGGACGGTCTGCTTGTAGTAAAGTGACTCCTGCATGGATGTGTAGGGCTGCTCCTAGATTTGTCTCCAAGGATGTTTTGCAGCAAAGGATACATGAATATCAAGTCAAATATGCCCAGAGACATAATGACAAAATTAGATGTCATCCTCGAAACTTTTGTGTTGGGGATTGGGTGAGAACCTTACAGGTTGGAATGTCGAAAGGAAATTCATCTAGATGGTCCAAACCTAAATAAATCTTGAAAGTTGTTGGCAATTGTGTATTGTTGAATGATGGTCGGAGGTGGAATCTTAATAAAGTAACTTTATGCAATGACTTGGAACGCAACATCTGGTTAAGCAACAAAGATGGTACCATTGTCCCTATTAAAGTGAAGTCTAGTTCTGTTAACATTTCCAAAGATGTGACAGCCAATGAATCCATTCCACTTAATCCTGGTGTCAGAAGATTGTCTGGGCGCATTGTTTCTAGACCAACTTGGTTTAGAGATTATGGGGTCGATTATGATCCTGGAAAAAAAAGTCTGTACGATTCGTATCCGGAGCCCTATCCTTACGAATCGTACCCGTCCGTCCGAGTCGCGTAGTACGATCCGTATTTCGTGAATCCGTCCGAATCATCGTGATCCGTATGTATTGCAATTCTGAAACCGTGAACCGCACGACTCGTAAACATGCCGTACGACCCGACGAGTACGATCCTGACCGGGGTATGAGGGCGCGTTTCGTACGGTCCACGTCAGGTAAGGACGATTCGTACAGAAAAGCACACAATCACATACACACCGTACGGTGCGTAACCACATGAACGCAGGGGTACGGTGCGTACCCCTGTGATCATGGGGTGTACGCACCATACCCCGCGATCGCAGGGTGTACGCACCGTACACCCAGCGAACATGGGGTACGGTGCATACACCCCATGATCGCGGGGTATGGCGCGTACACCCCATGATCGCAGGGGTTTGCACCGTACCCCTGCGATCATGGGGTGTACGCACCATACCCGGGGGGGGCGTTCCGTACCTGTTTCGAGGCGAACTCTGCTTCTCCGGACGATTTCGGCTCCCGTAGAAAAATCCTCGTACGGTGCGTACCCGACACGAATCGTACTTGCTGGGTCGGAAAAACCAGCCGCGGACCGTACGGATGTCGCGTACAGCGGGTTCCAAGGGAGATTCGTACGGGGATTTGATTCGTACGGTCTCTGTACGATTCGTACGGAGTCCAGCTCCTGGTACGAATCGTACTTCGTCGTACGTACGGGGGACGTTGCACGGTACGATTCGTATGGGAAAAACGCTCCGTACGGTTATTCGGAGCGTTTTTTCCCAAATCTGAATCGACCCCTATGTGTCTTCATAAAACATTATAGTTAGCATCATTACTCTTTTTGTGTTATTAGTATATCAATGTTATCATTTCTACTGTTTTTTAAAAAAAATATATATATTTTTTTTAGTTTTGAGAAAGGGAGATGTGTTATATTTATTATGTGTTACTCTCTGTATTATGCAACTTGTTAAGTTCTAATGTTGATGTGGTTGTATTCTATGCTCTTGCCCTTGTTCTTCGCTTGGTTCTGGAGTGTGGGACAGGCAGAGGAGCAGGAGTGGTTGAGGAAGCAGCTAACACACGACTCTGTGTCTCGGGGTTGTACTACTAATAAACTTCTATTTTCAAGATGCCGATGGATTCGTCTTCATTTTAAAAATAGTTCTTCTGCGTGTAATTGAATTTTATATTTTACTTATTTATTTGCTCTAGTTGTAGACTGTTCGTTGAAGATGATCAGTGCTCAATTTATCTAACAACATAGGAATGAAACTAACTGTCCGTTTGTGGAAACTAAAGCTAAAATGAAGTATTTTGCAAAGAGACTTGCTATTTTCTTAATTATAATACGCGTTAAGAGTATACCATTCCACTAGAATTATCAAAATGTCTGTTGAGTGCATGCAGTATTCATAAAGCAATGTGCGCCCAACCATAATATTTGATTCTGAAAACTAAAGGCTTGCTTTTCAGATTTATGCATTCTTGTAAAAAAAAGATATATATTGCTATGAATATTTATGTCCTGCTCTTGCAGCTGGTTCTATATCATTGTGAGAAATTCTATATGTCTAGGCTGATACATCCAGTTTGTTGCTATTTGGACCTTAGAATCTTTTACCCAAAAAGTTCCTGTGGTCTGTAGACAAAGCCTCTGCCACGTGTGCTCTGTGTAAAATGGGATTCCTTGTGTGATGTATGCCTGTGTAGTTTTTTTTTAATAAAATATGAAGTTGACTGGGAGCAAAGTAAGTGAATGAGGAAGTGAGACAACACAAGACCATGTGTATAGCAATTGTGGACTGATGGACACCCCAGAGAAGCATTGGTGACCATTAGCAGTAAATTAGGTGACCCCTTTAAGAGAAATGCATTCAGATCTTTCCTAAAATGTAGAAGCAATGGAGCAAGCCTAATGTATGGCTACAAAGTATTTCTTAATCTGGGCGCATAGAAGGTAAAGGCTATCTTGTGAGTTTTTTTCTTTATTTCAGCTCTTTATTTAAAACTGGTAATATCCTTGGACCTTTTCTTTTCATTGACCTCCAGAGGTGCTGCTCAAGTGCAGCTACTGTTAGCATAAGACTGGCTTAACAGCTCAGTCACAGAAACATGAGAAACCTAATACCTAGCATAGCATAATGTAGGTTTTTGAGTACAGGACCAGTCCTATCCAGCTTCCTCTGAGCTATGTAGTAGGATATTTTCCACATACCATGGAATGCTTAACAAGGCATTTTGGGAACATCATAAAAAGTTGCAGACTCCATCTGCAAGTGATTTTCTTCTACACAAGGAAATTCTCCAATCCAAAGACAGCAAACTACGTGTTCTCCAATTAAAACATGCCTATACAAAATCTATTGGCTCTGTCTATGGTTTATTTATATGTTGCTTAGCATCGCGAGCTGCTGCACAACATGGTTTAAGTAAAAAAAAAGCACTATGAGATGGCCAATATTGTCTGTGTCTTACTACATTTTCTCGTTTGGGCAATGTTGGGAGGCTTGGGGGAGGTCAAGAAACACAAAGACAGGCAGGGTTTAGACTGAAACAATGGCCAGCGGGAGGTGAGTGGGGGAGGCTGACATCATGGAGGGCAGCGTGGGGGAGGCTGACACCTCAGAGAGCAGGATTGATGAGAGGGACTGCAGAGACATGTACTCTCTAAGAGTGCATAATGAAAAGTAAGAAAAGAGTACCCGAAATTGCTTGTTGCCAGTGTAAGGACACTGGCCACAGGAAGCTGTACTTTGTCCATGCTTCATGGCAGGGAAGAAGATTCCAAGTCCAGGAGGAAGCTGGAGGTGAGGAAGGAGGTGCTGGCCAATTGGAAGTAAAGAAATGACAGTGATGTGGGAGCCAACCATGGCAAGTAAAGTTAGTAATGGGCAGGCTTTCAGCCACTATTAAGTATTATTTATTCTTTGCCAAAAATTACCCAAGCACAGCGCAAGTGAAACCTAAAAAGGATGCAAAGGCATGTCAATGAACGTCAAAATAGATGTAAGGATGGAAGAGGGACTTCTGAAAATGATGATAGTTGCTGTCTTTTTTGAGCCCATGAAGGGATGAGAATAACGTTTTGAATTTAGTCAAATTGTGTTTTTGTTCATTTGATTAAAAATCAATTAATATACCTTTCCACATCAACACAGATATATGAAGCCTCTCACGAGTCCTTGGTAGGGACATCACTAGAGTAGGTTGTCAACACAGTCCAGTAATATCACATCATTTTAATCTACCGCAAGTAAATAGATTATTGGACATACCAAAAGTTACATGATCTGCTAACTGGGTACAATAGACATTGGTGTTATGTGCTAACTGGGTATAATGCATCTTGCCTGTGATATATTTCCTGGACATAATGGAAAGTGACATTAATGTTTTAATTGGGCACTAATGGGCGCTGGCAATGCCGTGTTAACTTGGATTAATCACAGCTAGTTTTGAGGTAACCAGTGGGCAAAATAGAAAACGATTCTTGTGTTTTTTGGGCAAAGATGTAAAATAAATGTATATTAGAAAACAACATTCAAGTCAAGTCAAGTCAAAATTTCTTTATTTCGGCAAGGTTGCCATAAAAGAGTCACTGCACATTCATTACATTAAAAAACAACATTTGGCATAAAAAACCATCTGCAAAAATACAATTCATGATAAAAGTAAATCAAGCACAAACATCAATAAGATACTAAAAAAGGAAAAAAAAAACAATGATTGCTATATTATTCCTGTTTTTATACATAAACTTTGTTTACAACTGTTGACCCTTTCTTTTCCTTAGGAAAAAGATTGAATATAAGAATCTACTAACACTAAATATTATTGTTTGATTTGTGTTAGTTGTAAGGATTCTCAAGGCCTGTGAACATGATCTCACGCCCAACAATAGGCATATTGGTTTTATCCATCTTTTCCTAGCCAATACATAAGCAGGGCAAAAGAAAAGAATATGGGACACATTTTCAATCTGGTGACATTCACACATAGTGCAAATTTCATCAGTCTCTAGGTATGGTATATTAGGTCTCTTTGCCCAACGTGCCAAAGTTGTTTTTAGAAGAAGATTCCCATACCTTCATTTTAGGAATAAACTTTTGGCAAGAGGGGGCTCTATCTCGTCCATAAAAGTCTCAAATAATGGTACATCCTTAAAGCTAAAAAAATTTGATACTAAGGTCCCAGTAGTTGAGGCACTTACTGTCAAATTACTGTCAAATTACCAATATAGCTCCAGAAGGCCCTTTTTAGAGTTAATTTCGAAGTGGGCAGTAATTGCTCAGGGTTCTCCCAAAAGTGTTTTAGACCTATTTTGTTCAACCAGTTTTTAACGTGTTTCAACCATGGGATAGTTTTTAAAGTATCTAACATCATGATTTCTTTTAGCCCGTCCCTGTAGTCGTGTAATTCTGGCACCCGCCATAATCTAACCCATAACATCAATGGCCGGATTATAGCATAGTGATCGGTTCTTTTGATGTTTAGGTCTAATTGAAGGGGCACCAGAGGAGTTCCTCTTGGTACCCTTACAAGACTTCTCATAAATTTGTTGTCCAGGACACTAAAGGTATCCTTAGACCCTGGTCCCCATACTTCTGCGCCATATAACACTGCTGGTTGTACCTTAAATTTGAAGAGTTCAATCGCGGGAGACACAGCTTTGCTGGTACTCAGACTTTGCTCCCTAAGGATTGGCTTTGCATTCTGAGCGAATGCCACTTTGCTTTTTTCCATGTGTGCTCTCCATGTAAATTTGGAATCTAATGTGACCCCTAAATATGTGAATTGGGGGACCGATTCTAATCTTACTCCTTCCAATAAAAAACAGCCTTTATCGATTTTAGTTGGATTTAGGGCCATACATTTAGTCTTTTTCCCATTTATCTCCAATCCTTTCTTACTACAGTATTCACTAAAAGAATTCAGTAGTGCCTGGAGTCCTTTCTTTGTTTGGGAAATCAGAATAGTGTCGTCAGCAAATAGAAGAGATGTTACCCTTTCTCCATTCAGTTTTGGAGAATCGTTTTTGCATCTTTCTAAGTGTAACAGAATATCATTTGCGTAAAGGGAAAAGAACGTGGGGGCCAGTACACAACCTTGGCGCACTCCACGCTCGATAGGGAAAACAACATTCAAAAAAATCATCTAAAACATAATAAAATCAAACATTAGTTGTAAAACTCAAGCAAATATTTAGCACCTTTTAGCGGCATTGCTGCTTGAGTGACATAATTGTGGCGAATTATGAACTATACAAGTGCTTGGTAAACATAATATTTATCTAGTGCTTTGATCCGATTGGTAAAGTGAATGTACACAATTCTTTGTCATACATGACACTTGCACGATTACTTTCATCAATACTGGGAAGCGATATTACATGTAGGCTGATCCGAAGTTTTTGTGTGTTAGTATGAGTGAATGTCCAAGTGTGAAGTAATTTTGTCGAAACACATAGAGCGGGTTCAGGGCAGCAATACTAGCTTTTAAATCTTCCTTCATTAATACTGCACTGCCTGTCGCCATGGATACATTGGTATCAACTGGATGCCCAAGAAAGGAGCTTTCTGTCATGAGGCACTTTTAATTACTACGGATGGCAGACTTCTGGCAGCGGAAATTACCTCTGGCCTCATTTTAGCTTATCACGAAAAAGGCGGTAAAAATGTACTCGCTACTAGAAGACAAAGCAATGTTAAGTCGGCGAGCCCATGCTTGGATGGTATTGTATTCCTACACTAAACCTGAGCCAGTGGTATATCTGGGTCTTACTGAATAACCACGTTTTAAGAGCTATTTATGGGGAAGTAAGCCTTCAACGCAGACCTTTCCAGCTGGAAGTACCAAGGTTCAAAAGCATGCATCTTCTGTGGATCACCAATACAGGATTTTATACATCTAATATGTATTTGCCCAGCCTTAGGTTGCCGCCGCCATCATCTGTTGAGGAAACAGTTCAACAAAAGAGGCATCCACACCTGCAGAACTGCCATATTAAAATGCCTTGACTCAAACGATCCGCAACTAATTTGCCACTTAATAACATTTTTAACCTGTTATAAGAAAGTAATGACACAATGAAATTGGTCACAAAGTCGCTCAGTGGTCCCGTCTGCCTTTTACCAACAATAATACTGTAAATAGAAATAATCAATTAGTTTTAATGTATTGAACAAAAAAATGGTGGTGTATCACCTGCTCATATTAGTTTTTAACCTTTCAAAGAAAATGTTTAAAGAAATTGAGGTAATTATAAGTTTTAACATGTTTATATGTTCATGTGCTTCAATGGAACAATGTATTTTATGTTTTGGAATATTGTACTGGTTTTAATTAACTAAACACATTTTTCACAAATAAATAAATACATTTAAAAAAAAGATACTAGTGGGATGGGGGAAGCAAATACAAAAAAAGTAAATAAAACAAAGCGCTATGGCGTGGCCACTGTTGGCCATGTCATAGTGCTTATTTTGTTAACTTTCATTCATGTTGCACAGCAGCCTGAGTTGGTGTGCAACAGCTTTAAAAAACATTAACAAAGCCAAATAGATCTACAAAAAATATTTGGCTTTGTCAATGTTTTTTAAAGATGTTGCACAGCAGCGGGTTGAGCTTGCGTTATATAAATCTTCCTAAAAGAAAAAGATCAACCCCAAAGTTATAAATTGCTCCTAGTTCCACTAGTTTAGCTATGTAATTATCGTAACCCTTAGGGGTCTATTACAAAAACGGAGTGGATCGCCACCGACCGTATGTCGGTGACGATCTGCCCGCCATTTCTCCCCACACGCCTCTCATTTCACCCCGCCATTTTACGATGGCGGGGGGGGGGGGGGACCCCAGCAGACGGAAAGACAGTCTGCCGGTTTTCTGCCAATCTATGAGTCAACCGGGCAGAAAAGGGGCTGAATAGGGTGGCGGTGTCTGCAAGACACCACCATCCATATTACAATGCAGACGGAGATGTGCCTTTCCGTTGCCGCCATGGAAAGGCATGCGGTTCCTGCATGTGGGGGCCCGTTGCGGGCCCTCAGTGTGTTGGGGGTGTGGGGGATGCACATGGGGGGTACCTATGGTATCCCCCTACATTGGCGTCGACAAGGTGGCAGGCACCGCGCAGTGCCTGTCACCTTGTGCATGCCAATGCCCATGGTGCATCCACAGCATTGTGGCGAGCGGTGCTGTGAACACCGCCCGCCACAATGTTGTGGATGGGGGAATGCCTAATTGCCATGCAGGACCGCCCCACCACTGGCGGCCGGTCCCAGCACCGCTAGGATGGCGGGCGGAGGAAAGTCCGCCCACCATCCTAATAGACCCCTAAGTGTTCCATCGTTTCAATTGTCAGCAACACCATGGTGCCTTGAGGAAATAAAGGTACTGTAGCAAAGTCAGCTTTTCTGTGTGGTCACCACAGATTTGTTTTACTTTTTCTGAACCCTATTTCCGCTCCTATTATGTCTCATCTATCCCTAAAACTGTAGTGTAAAGTTATCACCTCATAGTTTAATTGTAACTTTCCATTTATGCCATTTTAATTTGGATCAATAAGTGTACCAACAGCGTGGAAGTTAATGTTCATATGTGGACTGCAGCTCGTATTTACACCTCCCCCTCCACATATAGGAAAAGAATCTATAATAATAATAATAATAATAATCCACATTTGTAAAGCGCGAACACTCACCCGTAAGGGTCTCTAGGCGCTGGGGGCTGTCGGGAAGATTAAGCAAGCTATTGCCCAGAGTCACATGGTGCTGGGCTAATCTGCCACCGGCGCCGGGGATCGGACCGTGATCCCCAGATTCCAGCGTCAGTCGCCGGCTTCTAGTGCACCATTATGATCTTGCTGGACTGAAGTTTAACAGCACTGAATTGACAAACTGCAAGGAACATGCAGGGCAGCTTATCTTTATATGTTAGATAGGTACCTATCATGTTGCGGCGTCTTGCCGTTCCCGGGTGGTCGCTGAACACATACAGGAGACCGGGATACTCACTTCCGGGCGGAAGTCGAGTCCCGGTCTAGTCTTCTGTGACCCGCCTTCCTCCACCGAAGTGCTTCCTGGGGAGAGCTTAAACGCTGCGTTTCCCGCCGGCTCTGCGCTTCGGATTCTTCCCCAATTCCTGGATACGCCTGGTACCTGTCGGAGCTCCAAAAACAGGTAGACTACAGACGCCATCACCCTTCATTCCGGTGTTTCCGGGTAAGCAGAACCCTAACCGTGCAGGACCGCTACCAGTTTCCTGCGTGTGAACGCTGGGGGGGCTTTCTGGTTTCCCGTATTGTGCCCGCAGGAGCGCTTGCAGCCGCAGTACATTAGACAATGCATGAAGCGCTGTTGTTGGGTCCGTGTCCGCGCAGGAGCGATATTCTTTGTTTGTTCATTTCCGCGCAGGAGCGCTATTCTTTGTTTATTCATTTCCGCGCAGGAGCTCTATTCTTTGTTGTTCATTCACCGCGCAGGAGCGCTACTTGGATTACTTTAGTACAGCGCTGGGGCGCTATTTATGACTTGGTTGTGGCAGCGCAGGAACGCTTAGTTTGGTTTCCTTTCCTTCATCAGAGCACCCATGATTTCCTTGGTTCAGAGGTCTACATGAGCCCTGGTGAGTTGGTGGATAAGGAGATTCTTTCTGTATGTGTCTGGGGGTCTACCCTGGAAGCGGGAGATGTGGTCACTTTCTAATTGGGTCTTTCTTGTCTCCCCAGTTTGGTACCAAAGATCCTACCCAAGCTCCACTACCACCAGAGCCTCTCTATTCATTTTCTGGCTCCCTTTCCTGGTTCCATCTCATCCCTGCTGGGTGCCACTCTCCGCACGGGTCAGGTGGGTACAGGGGCGGTGGCTCTTGTCGTCTCTGCGGAATCGCTTTACAAGCAAAGGTAAGTCTTGAAGGGCATCCGACAGTAACTCCTTAAGTGTGTCTTGTAAGCCCACAGGGAAAAGTATTCATTAAATAAATTGTGCATACCACTCATTGGGATTTGTATGCCCTAGTTTGAAAGAACAATAGTCCAAACTCTGCTTTCAATGATTAGCTGATACTCCAGGAGCAGGACACACTATAAATTATATTAATATTATATATTATCTTACACATAATGTTATTAGTTTCAAAAATCTAATTCAATTGTGAAACTTTATTTCTGATACTTTGAGTGGAAAGTAACTATAAGAAATAGAGTTGTGTGCCGCTTAAGAAAAAATCAGTTTAGAACACATTTACTACTTAGCCCTACTCCAGAGGCCCAGTATATATCCTTTGCTGGCTGTTAACTGCTCCTGGAGGACAATGAGTTTGCCTCGGCACAGAAAGGCAGGGGTGCTGCCAATACGGGGTCAACTACAAGGGATTAGCTATCTACGGCAGGGCAGAAACAACCAAAAATGTGAAAGCCAGCCTCAACAGTTCTTCTGTTCTCTTCGAGTTACCAAATGGGGCTGGCAAGAACTGGGGGTGAGTGGTTGAAAAGTTTCAGCGCTCCGTCCATCATCTTGTTGTGTTGCTATGTTCGCTCTAATTAGCCAAGGGTATACCCAGACGTGGGTCTCTTGTTCACTATGCCACTGGAGTCAAGCTAGCCTGGCTGATGAGGGGCAATACCCCGAAAGTGGTCTCAGGATGCTTGTTTCTGGTGCAGGGAGGACCTGGCCTGGCAGTTTGGGCAGGACTGTTCCCATGAGGAACAGGGTCAAGACTTATTTGTATATGGCTGTGTCCAAACTCGGGGTGCATAGTGAGCAAAATAATGATGGATTATACCCAGATCTGTGACCAAGGGTGAGGGGTTTAAAAGTATCAGCACAAAAAGCAGTAGTCAGCATCGGCTCAACCTCAATACGTTTGTTGTTCAAGTGCTCCTGGGGTAGGTTGTTTGTGAAAAATGACGCAAACTAGCATACTTGCGTCATTTGTTGTAATTTTGCATCAAAAGAGTAATGCAAAATTACCTAAATCACTCTGGCATATTTAAAACTTCATCCAGGCCTAATTTATAGTTCACTGGAAAGTTTGCTGTAAACCAAAAGAGGAATTGCAGCAAAAGGAGGTGTGTAATTTGTGAAAAAATAGGATTGGATGGAAGAAATTTCCAATCACTGGTTAGTGTAAAGGAGATGGGAACCTCACCACTACCACCTCCTCAGAGCACTCCTGAACCTGAAAATATCTTTTGGGAAGAAGACTCTACCTGACTGCTGGAAGAAGAAGATTTAAGGACCCCGTCTTCTTCTAGCCCCCAGGAGATGGAACTGCTCTTGAAAGATCAGGTGGTTGGCCTCATGTTTACCTGCTCTAGAAGGTAAAAATCAGAAGGACTTGTGACTTTAAGAAGCTGATCACTGTGGACTGAATCCTGAAGCAGCCTTTGCTGGACAACCATTGTACTTAGCAGCCTACTTTGAGTATCTGAGGTCTGCAGGAATGATTAGGAGAAACTTCCCTAGTTGTGGGAGAAAAGTGGGATTTAATAATGTATCTACTTGTGGATGACTGCTACAAGTCTCTGAGGTTTTCCAGGGGGGCTTATCCCTTAATTTTGCTTGGACCTTTTATCGTGCCGACATCTGGTTCAGCAGAATCTTGCCATAAAGGTAACCAGCCTCTTGGAGACCTGCCAAATTACAGCTTCCAGTCTGTCCCTGGTTGGTAGATTTTGAGAATTAATAATTTGACTAAGTCCAAAGGTAAAACAGGCAACAAGTTGAGGCAGCAAATATATCCCAGCAGGCGATGCAGCCTTGATGGCCCGAAATTCTACCTTCGTCATGCTCTGAGGTGTTGTCAACGAAACAATCTGCTATGACCGGGATCTCAACAATGACATATCTGTCCCAAGTACCAAGGTAAAAACTAAAACGTTGGCTGGTGTGATTCTTTTCAGCCTACTCAACATCTGCTCCATTGCACTTGGCCTGAAATCACACCTGGAATCCACTCATCTGCAAACTGCCATTTTCCATTTTTATTGTTTCTGTGCCTTCTGTCATTACATTTTTTTTGTTTTACAAAATTTAGTTGGAATTTTATTGCATTCTTTTCTGGATTTTAACATTTTGGACCTCTTGAACTTAACGTGTGATTCTCTGGGAAATTTGTACCTGCTTCAGCCACAGCTACCAGAACTAAATAGACTTTAATTGAGAACTGACCTGTATCATAATGAGGGTGTGTTTATTAAGTTGGCACAGATTGAATGTACTCTCCATGCAATTCTCAATTTTTTAGACTATGGTGAATGCACAAATGAGGATAAAAGAATGGGGCCAGGTTGGCACTGCAATAGCAGATGGGAGAATACTTTTTTGCTGATGGTGCTGTTGGATAGTGCTTCCCCAAGCAATACATTTACCCATTGACAACCCCCTCCCCAAGTTCGGCACCATTCAGTCATTGCATGTCTGTACAACCTTGTAGTCAACTTTCTGCCTCCATTTTTTTTTCTCAGAGTTTTATATAGTGCGAACTTGACCCGAATCGGGTATCAGAGCGCTTTACATAGCACCAGTTAGGTTACATGAGAACACACATTCATTTTTGTTAGGCACAGGGAGATTAAGGGATTTGCCCAGAATCACAGGATGTTTGGTGTTGTTACCAAGACTTTCTGTGGCTTGTATTTATTTCCCACATCCTTCCTGAAGTTGTCGAATTACCCTGCCAAGATCAATGTATGTGGTATTCCAATAGCCAGATTTTACTTACATTATATAGTTTATACATCAAGCCTTGGACAGTATCCATGCTTCTGAGTACTGCACTTTTTCTGTTAGATCGATGGCTCATGCATAAAGTAATGTATACCAATCAAAACCTGAAGAAACTCGGGTTTATTTTGATGTTGAGCGACTTGCGTCCGCCCGACAATGTTGCAGAAACGGGACTGACCGACTTCCAGTCAGCTGTCCTGACCGCCTAATCACAATGCGACCGTACATGGTGCAGTCGCATACTCTCATTCCTCTATGGGAGCCCGTGTTATGGTCATAACCCGGCCCCAACACAAGCTCCCATAGAGGAATGGTGGTCTGTGTTCATCCCTGCACCCCTTGGAAGGCATCTTGTCAAGGTGCCTGCCACAAGGTACAGTGATTAACAAGGGGGCACCTATGACACTCCACAGCCCCCAATTGGAGGCCAAAAACAGAAGGGGGTGCTGCTAGGGGCCTCCAAACACAGTTTCCGACAGGGTTTCAATGTCGGAAAGGACGACATGGAAACCCTGCCGGAAACCGTGTCTCTTAATCCAGAAGACGGAAACGCCTTCCTTTGGATTATGGGCTGGTCTCCAACTGGCAGCCGGGCTCCTGTAGCCCATCGAAGCCAGCCGGGATGACCGGATGGTTCCAATTCTGACCGGCTGTATTGTAATCAGCAAGTCAGAATTGAAACTGATGATCTCGGACGTATTCCGACCGGCTGTATTGTAATCAGCTAGTCGGAATTGAAACCAACAAGGCTTTACGACTGAGATCGTAATTGGGTCCTCTGAGTATACATTTGCAACAAAGCAATTGTGCCTAATTTTATGTTTCCGCTCTTCAATTCACTTGGCTCTCCTCCTAAAATTCCAGGACTGAGTTCCAAATTACATTTTTCACTTGCACTCTTCTATTTATTCTCTTTACTTTCAATGTTCCAATGTCTTTTCTAATTAAATGAATGTTCTACGGTTATACCATGCCATTTTCTCTCAAAGAGGTGGTACCGAATACAATAAAAATCTTGAACCTACAGGTGTTGGCCTTACCGGCTGGCAAGTTCACACATGGATCTTTTGCTGACCACCAGCTATAGCATCAGTATTCAGACAAAATATTGAAACAAAAATATTGTGCTACCAAAATATCGTATCCAAAATATCATGATATGTAAATATCGTCTGCAACAAAATCGATGTAGAAAATATCAAAGTCATTATTATCATTTACAAAAATATAGTCGTCAATAATATTGTTTTTTAATTATTATTATGCATTTTAGAATATAATTTAAATGTATATGTTGTAAACCTTTCGTATAATTATTATTTATGATTTTAATATAGTAGGTACATTTTTTAGTAGTTTTGTGATTTCATATAATCATCGTATTAGGATTGGTTGTGGGTTAGTAGAGATACAGGGGCATAGTGGGTAACTAATTTGGAATTATTTAATAATGAAATGTTTTGTTAATACATTGATGTTGAAATATTATAAATTCTTTAAATGAAAAATAATCACTAAATTCTGTAATATATTAAATGCTTTCTTTGGGTGTGTGTTATTTTTCCATGTGTAAAGGATGTGTATGAAATTAATTATACCAAATAATAAATATAGTTAATTTATAAAACTTATAAAAATGATAAATTATGAAAAATATGTAAATAAATAATGTTTTATATTATATATTTGGTGTCAGTTGTTGGATTTGCATGAGTAAAGGGTGCGCAGTTAATTAAATATTATTAATGTATTATTACTTACTTCTTAATAATACATTTTTGATTGAGATTTAATTATGAAAATGATTGGAATAATTTTTAAATGTATATATTTGGTGTGGGTCAATTTATTTGTATGGATAAAGGGTGGGGCTGTAAATAACTACAATTATTTTAGTAATAAATAATTATCAATATTTTAAATTCATATTTAATTAATTAACATGTGTACATAATATTTTAATGAAGCCTTTCAGATATGAGTTGTGTACTTAGTTGAAGTATAGGGTAGAAAGTTACTCTAGTAATAACACATTTAAAAATAGGCAATTTGTTTTCATAATTATGCTATTTATTATCATATGTGTTAATTGTGTTTTATAAATGTAAATAATATTGTATTTATTAATTGTTATTATTTTGAGAATATAACTTTGTATTTTAAATATAATCATCTTTGTAATAATTAATAATATATATGTAATTAAATAATTCATTTTCATTTTGTTTATTTAAAAAAAAAATATATATATATATATATATATATATATTTCTTTTTTAACACATCATTTTTTTAATTGTTGACTATGTTTTTGAAAATATTTTATTATGTTGAAGTTGAATAGCTTGTTTCTAATTTTGCACTGCCTGGAGTGGTAGTGGTACATGTTATCCCTCCATAATCCAACACGTTCCCTGCTGTTTCACTGACTGGAGTGGAAATTGTAAATCTGACCCCATCACAATCCAAAACTTTCCCTACTGCTGCACTGACTGACTGTAGTGGGAATAGTAAATTTTACCCCTCCAGAGTCTATCCCTTTCCCTACAGTTGCACCAACATGAATGGGAATAGTAAATTGTACTCCTCCGCAATCCAACATTTTCCTTACTGACTGGGGTGTGAATAGTAAATTTTACCCCTCGGTGATCCAACACTTTCCCTACTATTGAATTGACTGGAAATAGCAAATTTTACCCCTCCGAAGTCCAATGCTTTCTCTGTTATTGCACTAACTGGAGTGGGAATAGTAAATGTTACCCCTCCGACATCCAACAGTTTCCCTACTGTTGCATTGACTCGAGTGGGAATAGTACATTTTACCATCCCACTATCCAACACTTTCCCTACTGTTACACTGACTGTAGTGGGAATAGTATATTTTAAATCTCCGCCACCCAACACTTTCTGTAAAGTTGCACTGACTCTAGCGGAAATAGTAAAATGCTACCCTCCACAATTTAAGAATTACCTTACTTTCACACTGTATTGATTTTGGATGGTAAATGTTATCCCTCTGTATTGTAACAGTTTTTCTACAGTTGCATTGTGTGAAGTGGGGGCAATACATTTTATTTCTCCGCAGTCCAACAGTTTGGGGCCGATTCCAGTTCGGGTCGGAAGGGCTCCGACCATGTTTCGGAGCTCTTCCAACCGAATCAGTACGTGTCCGACGGATTCCTTTCTGAACCAGCCATTCCGATGGGCTCGGTCGGAAAGGAATCCGACTAGGATTTCCGGATGGCCTACGATGGGCTCAGAGAGCCCGTCTGCCATCCGGAAATCCTCCAGTACTCCCACGGTCGCTTCTTTACGACCGAGGGAGTACGATGGCAGTTTTTCACTGCCTTTTCGAGCCGGTGTGTCCGGCATGAAAAGACAGTTGAAAACTGTCTCTGGGGGGCCCCAGCAGGGCCCCCATGGGTGTGAGGCCGCCAAATGGCTGCCCAGGGGGAACCTATGGTGCCCCTCCGTTGATCCCTGCACCCAGTGGCTGGCACCTTGGGGTGCCAGCCACAGGGTGCAGGGATGAACTGCACCCTTGCATTTCGCATTGCAAGCATGCTTTCCGGTCGGAATGCATGCTTGCATTGTGAACCATATGAATGTGACCGAACAGGGTTCGGTCGCATCGTACTAGCAGGGCCGTAACCGACCACAGCAGGTCGGTCGGTTACGGCTACTGACCGATGTCAGACGGACCTGAGTCCGTCCGACATCGGAATCGGCCCCTTTGTCTACATTTGTATAAATTGCAGTTGGAATAGTATATGTATTAAATATACAATGTTATAGTTTATTTGATATTGTTACACCTAAAATTATTATTTTTTTGTTTATTTAAAATTATAATGTTAATAATTATTTTTTTAATGTGTTAAATATTTGTTAGTAAATTGGATTATTTTTATTTTATGCACTTCTTTATTTGTAATTAAAATGGTCAGTTTTTAAAATGTGCATGTTTTGGGTATATATATATATATATATATATATATATACATATATATATATATAAATTATTATTACATTAATAAAAAAATATTAAATTATAATATACATGAGAATAATCAGTTTAATAATACTTTTTTAAGTAGATATATTTATATATACATATATATGTAAATATATGAGTGTTTAACTTTGAAATAATAAGTATGATTGTTAGATTTGTTTAAGTAAATATTACATATATCTTATTTTTTCATATTAATGTTATTATTTAATATTTACAATTTACATTTATATAAATTTTTAAAAAACAATATTTTATATATCAGTTTTAGTGACACCGATATATTTATTTTCGATATTTTTGTAATTACCATTATAAGTATAGGATGAGGATATTTTTTGACTTCGATATTTATGTCCCGATATTTTTTAAGTACGATATTTTAGGAGGCAATATTTTGTCAGTGAACCTTAGCATCATCTGCTGCTCACAGTTTGTTCACCCCACCCAGTGGAGAAGCGTGGCTCAGTGGTTAGAGGCGGCAGACCTGGAAGCTGAGATCAGCCGTGGACCAGGGTTCGATTCCCCGCCTCGGCGGGTCTCGGGCTCAAAAATTCCACGGACTCGATAATTCTCGTTCCGGTGCCTACTCAACTCACGGGGTCACACTCTGCGACTCTGGGCAATAGCTTGCTTAATCTCCACTACGGCCCCTCGCGGCGGGATGCCTGGCTTTCACCTTGTGGACACCCTGCTGGGGTATCTCACAGGGGAATACCAGGACGGGTTCCCTAAGCAAGCGCCGAGATGCCTACGGGTAGTCGTGCGCTATACAAGAGCGTAATCATTTCATTTCATTTCATCATCATCATCATCATCATCATTTCATTTCACCTTTAGTATTCTATTCTCCATTCGCCTTACTCCAACTTATCACACCCCTAATCAGTCTCAACTGGCACCTACATCACCAAAGACCCTTGATAAATGGACTTCCCAATCAACAGGACACATTCTAACTTTACAGTGGCCTTATTTCCTTTACAAATCCTTGCTGTAATACATTTTGGCCACATATCTATTCCTTCATGACCCGGGCTGTGAACCATATTGCTTCTTTGAAGAAAATCGTATAATCCACCAAACCTAGCCAAATGGTTTAACCTAGAGATTCTCCAATTCAGGCCACACCTTCACTTCTTTAAATTGGTCTGGCATCTGATTACAGCCCTTCAGATACCCTCACTTTCCACAAACATCTGACAGCACTCAGAGTGAATAAAATGTTACTCAATCAATCCATCAAGGACCTGGCCATTGAAAGATCTTTGGCAGCCTTCAACACAAAAGGAAAACTGATACAATACGACATATTCTAAAGCAAGAAAACAATAGAAAGAGCATTTTGTCTCCTCAAATCATACTCCATTGCTTTCACATAATTGTAAGAAAACTACAATATGCAAGTAAGTGTGAGTGAGCATTATTACACAACAAAGCAGCCTATGAATGATTCAAAGGATCATTTTTCTGACCTACAGCAAATGGTGGTGTCCACAACCCTTAAAATCACAGTGATTAAGGAAAGACTGCATAATACATCACAGAAATCTACATATTTTTTACTATTATTGCAGAACCAACTATTTAACAAAAGTAACTACATTAGGGAGTAAGTTTCCTCCTCAACTGTTTTCTAGCGTTGTGCACTATGCCCTATGCATTTTAGCTTCATCTTTCCTCCAATAAAAAAGATATAACTCGACCTCCCTCCCGCAACAAAAAAGTACTGCCTGATTTCTGACCAACCCTTTGCCATTAGTGTCTTGGCATGAATTGCTTGTCTTCGTCTGCAGTCATTAGTCGACGTTACAAGCTACAAATTGACAAGCAGGTTGTATTATGTCAAACAAAATAAATATCATGTGCATCACCACTTCCCTACACTCAACATTTCCTTGAAGTAAGCCCAATTCTCCAAACTTCAACATATCTCTCATAACTATATTCAGTCTCTTTTGCCATCACTTACCCAATCTTACCCCTAAAAGATCTGTATTTCTCTATCCCCTACATAGTCAAAACTTACTTTTCAAAATAATTTGAATTTTCTTACTGCCTCTTGAAACTTGGCAGATCGATACAATTGATCCCCTTTATCCTGCCCCTCCCTAACCACAAGAAGCCAGTCAATGGAATCCATGGTCATGTGACATCCATTTGGATATGAGGTCTCTGTTCGGTCATTTCACACTTGGGGGTCGATTCCGATCCGGTAACAAAAACGTCCGTACAAATCAGATCCGGAGCCCTCTCCGTACGACTCGTACACACGTCGTACGACACGACGAGTACGATCCGGACCGGGTCATCAGGACGCGATCCGTGCGGTCCACGTCAGGTAAGGGCGATTCGTATGGAAAAGCGCACAATCACATACACACCGTACGGTGCGTACACCCCATGATCGCAGGGGTTCGCCCCGTACACCCAGTGTACATGGGGTACGGTGAGTACCCCCCATGATCGCAGGGGTACGCCCCTTACACCCAGCATACATGGGGTACGGTGCGTACCCCATGTACGCTGGGTGTACGGGGTGTACCCCTGCGATCATGGGGGGTACGCACCGTACCCGGGGGGGCATACCTGTTTCAGCGCAAACTCTGCTTTTACGGCTGTTTTCAGCTCCCGTATAAAAAGGGTCGTACGCTGTGTACCCGACGCGTATCGTACTTGCTGGGTCGTATAAACCAGCCATGAGCCGTACAGATCTCGCGTACAGCGGGCTCGATGGAGACTCGTACGGGGATTCGAGTCGTACGGTCTCTGTACGATTCGTACGGAGTCCGGCTCCTGGTACGAATCGTACTTCGACGTACGTACGTGGGACGATGCAGGGTACGATTCGTATGGGAAAATGCTCCGAACGGCTATTCGGAGCAGTTTTTCCCAAATCGGAATCGACCCCTTGGTGTACCCTATTAGGACTATTGGGTAGGGGTGTGGAGAGTTGTATGGATTTTTATGTTAGTCTCCAATGTACAGAAAAATACTATCTGAGAATATATCTGCTGCTGGCATTCTAGGATACTGCCAAGCGTTGTCATTGTGTCCAAGATCAGGCCACTGCTACCGGCCATGTGACTTGCAATGCTGATTATATACCCTACTGATCACAGAATCAGTCATCAAGTCTGCCATGACTGACTTACGAATGGTCTTGAATAACAACCATATGGGGGTCTTGTCCTTCTGAGTCAAGGGCATTTGAGATCAAGAATACCAACATCCTTTTTCATCAAGTTGCAGCTCGTCTCCCATTCTAGTTTCAAACCACATCTCTTCTACGGTGTTCTCGCACATCTTTTTCAACAATTACTTTGCGGTCATGAACTTTTATATTCATTTTCTTTCCGGATAAATTTTGGATCCCAGCCAGGGTGAACAAAATTAATTGTGATTCTCCTCTAAACTCTGCCACTGTAAAATGGCAATTCACCGTTTCAGTTAACTGTATTTTATTTTAGTGCTCTCCCCAGAACTATGAGTAGAGAATTATTGCATGCAGCACAACATTATGCAACACGATAAACAATGCCATAAGCAGAAATTTTTGGGATATGAGGGGATTGACATTCTGTTATCCTTAAGTTTGAGATTGGCGGTGCGGAAGCTAGATGCGGACGAGTAGTGAGAGGCAAAGCATTCCAAGTTTAATTAATTTTATTTACAATTTTCTATTGAGCAGCTACCCCTAAGGTGATGTAGAAAGTGCTTTACAAATGAGCAGAGAAATCTTAAGGGAGAACATCGAATGAACATGAAATAAGTAACAAGTAAGACAAACGTAGGAGAGGGTGAGGACAAGATAGAAAATGACATTGCACACATGTTGGATGGGTAAGAAGCATCCTTCTGAATGCAAGAGCCCACCCAATGACTACCTACTGGGCTGATAATATTAGCGCAGAGTGAAAATGCTTGAGTACTTTTTGGAATCAGAAATTTGACACACGTGGGAACAACAGTGTTAGGCTGAAGAATCTACTTCAATCCAACAGCTCTAGCTTACTCAAATTGGTTACCAAAGGTAATGAGCCAAATATAATTTTGACATTGAAATAACACTGTTTGTGAGACTTTAATTGATTCAGAATGTGATGCTATTTGAGTAAAAAAACGTGTTTGATTATTTTATATTGAACAAGAAGAACAGGATTTGAACTATGTTCATCGTGTAAATGTATTTTATATCATTTACTTTCACGATTTGAATAAAGTGTAAATGAAAAGTGTTAATGTCTGTGCAATTAACATAAAACTATTAAATAAATGTAATTACATCTAATAACCAATATAAACACACCATAAATCATTTTATTTGCACGCCCTTTTTCTACTTTTTGTGATTTATAGAGCACAGACCACAAGCCTGTTTGCCTCTACACACTTCCACAATTACAGAAACAATTGACCTTCTAAGAAGAGCAGAAAAATCATTAAAACGACATAGAAGGAATTATTATTTAAAGAGGCAGATTCCAACCGGTAGAGTTACTGGAAAGTAGGATAGAGTTAAAAATGTAAAACTAGCTCAGTACTGAAAAGCAGAACAATTAGGTTATCTGTTCACTCTGAATACCATAATTTAGATCATTTGGAGCTATTTAAGCTGCTGTTCCTGAAGAATGAAGTGGGCACTCCCCAAAGTTGTTTGATCTGTAGAAAGCCTTGTCACAGCACATCTCATATATGAGACCAAATTCCTGAATCTCCATCCCAAACAAATGATAAGCTCTGAAGAGCTTTTACAAGAGCTTCCTGGTGAGATAAAACTATGTGGAATAAGCCTGTGTAGCACTGATTCTAGCAGGTTCTTAGATCATAGCAGCAGCAGAGCTTCAGTCTGGACTCATTGTCCTTCAGGCCTATGTCTTTCCTCCACTTCTCAATGACATGCAGCCTTTTAAAAAAAATTCCTGTGGGTTAGACACAAGTAGAAACATCAGCATGCCTTTGCCATTTGAATAGAGTAACAAAACAAGTTGACTCAGCATTTCCATGAGTAGCTCCATGCAAATTGTATGACCTGGGGAATAACCCCACACCACATCACAGTCAATGACTCTGCATGCAACAGGAAATGATTTACTTTGACATCCTACTTGCTATTGCTGTTAGATAGGGTTGCCTTCATTGACACTGAAAATCTTCGTGGACACTCTCAGACTGCCAGAGTATATGATCATGTTGAAGGCAGGCATCATGTTTTATAAGATGTGGGTTGAAAGTAGGCTTTCAACAGCCAAGGACAGTACTTCATAATGGACCACCACCGGTGTGGCGTTGGATGGTTACCTAACTGGTAGCTGCTGAGGACTCCATACTTTGAAGGACTGCCTCTGGCAAACCATCACCTTTACCAGAATTATGGGCACTCACGGAAGGGAAAATGTGTTTAAAGTAGCAAGATCGTAAGAGTAGGACTCACCTGCAATTTGAATATTGATGCAACAGCCCTCAATAAAATAATAGAATTATGATGCATGCAGTGGGTCACAAGTTTTCTTCAGATGTAAAAGTGTCTAGAGGTTTTATGCAACCTTTGAACAGTTCTATGAGCATTTTCTTTGTGCACACTGTAGTCCTGTAAATCATTAGTAGGTTAGTTAAAGTTACATCACATTCTTTTTTATTCTACAGAATGTAAGAAGTAGCAATGATTTTTCTGATCATAGCTATCGAAGATTTGTATGATGTTTTATTGAGCATGAATAATATAGCCTTATAGCCCACCATATTCTACTGACCCTTAAAGGATCTCTCCAGCGTTAAAGGCCCAAGCAGAAGGCGAGGGCCTTTAACAAGGGAGCAGGCCTTTGATGGCTCGTAGAGCCCGCTACGGAATGCTCTAAGGCTATTAGAATATTCCGCCCCTAGTGGGCAGAATGTGCTAATTTGTAAAACAAAGGCCTCACGGAGCCTGAGTGGGTTGAAATCCCCTCGGGCTCAGTGAAGCCTTTGTTCACAGCAACATCTGTGAAGAAACATTGGAATGTGTATGCTCCATGCATTAGAAGCCAGGAGCCCTCTACTGTCTTCAATGGCGCGCTCAACATTCCCATGTTCTCATAATCATTAAACCCATAACTTGATGAACTTTGTACGGCAATTTAGAATGAAGATATGAAATAGGCATTTATGGAAAGTAGTGATTAACTGTATTATGTTAAATTTAAAATGAAAGCATCTGTAAAGTAAAAAGGGATTCATTTTCCTATATTTAGACATAACAACCTCATCACAAACATTATAGTGAGATCTACTTGAGAGTTAGAAAACATTTAGGGGTCTATTAGGATGTCGGGCGGATCGCCACCGCTCGCATTGCGGTGGCGATCCACCCGCCATTTACCTCCGCCCGCATTCCTTTCTCCCCCCCATATTATGATGGCGGGGGGACCCCGGCGGATGGAAAGACCGTCCGCTGGTTTTCCGCCCTTCAACGAGTCGACCAGGTGGAAAAGGGGCTTGATATGCTGATGGTGTC
Organism: Lissotriton helveticus; assembly: GCF_964261635.1. Lineage (NCBI taxonomy): Eukaryota > Metazoa > Chordata > Amphibia > Caudata > Salamandridae > Lissotriton > Lissotriton helveticus. The sequence goes on along the minus strand of NC_136069.1, from coordinate 747,210,938 downwards.
TGTAAGACACTGCCATCCATATTAGGATGCAGGCAGTGCTGTGCCTTTCCATGGTGGCGTTGCAGCCATAGAAAGGCATGCGGTGCCGGAATGTGGGGGCCCGTTGCAGGCCCCCAGGGTGTTAGGGGATGCACATGGGGGTACCTATGGTACCCCCCTACATTTGCATGCACAACGTGGCAGACACCGCGTGGGACCTGCCACTATGTGCATGCAAATGCACAAGGTGCATCCGAGCATTGTGGTGGGCGGTGCTGTGAGCACCGCCCACCACAATGTTGTGGATGGGGTACGCCACCGCCACCGTGGTGGTGGCATCCTAATTACTGGTGCCGGACCGCCGCACCACTGGCGGCCGGTCCCGGCACCGCATCCTAATAGACCCCTAAATGTTGAAAGAGTGCTCTGAACACATGACATCATCATACACACCTGCAGTATGTAAAAGGTCATATGTACAAAAAAAATTGAATACCAGGTATGTCCATTGTAATATAAAGCGTACCTGTTACTTTTGCTCCTTGGCAAAGTGATGGTTCTTCTGAGAGCTCCAAGAGCCAAAGGTTTGCATAGCACAATAGCCCAATCACTGACTAAAAGCCTCATTCACAACATTAGATATTCAAGTTATTGAAGAACCAGGACTTGTGCCACCAAGTTGGACATGGTACCAGTGCATCGAATTTTCTGCAGGGCTAAATTTATGGACATGGTTGGTAACATGGGTGCCACTAGACAAGGGTCAGCTGGAAGAACACTGTACAAATATTGAAAACCCATACAGTTAGAACATTGTGGGTATTAAAAAATACTCTAATGCCTGTTCACAAATAAAGTGTGCACCTGCACTTAGGGATAAAAAGCTGGTACAAGTGCATAATATCACCCAAACACACATTTTCCACATAGGAAAGAGAAATATTTCACTGTGCTACATGCAATTTGGGCCAGACTTACTTCTGCGAATAGCCTGACAATCAGGTGTGTAAGTGTAGAGCAGAAAACGTATTCACGGAAATCTAGGGTGCATTCATTTAAATAAAAAAAAACAGGATTTCATTTAAATTGTAGGTCCAAATACCTTTCTCACTTTCACAATAAAGATAGTGAATTGAATGCTAGCTGACAACTGATCTGACTCGTCATTGAGGTAGGGAAGCAATGACTATTCTCCTCATTAAACAGACTATTTCAATGCAGAGATAAAATTAGCAATTTCTTTCCTCTGCAAAGTTTTTTAATAGTTTGCAAATTTAGGGAACCATTATGATGCCGGTTCGACGAAGATCCGACCAGCATCGTGTCGGAAGCGGGACCGCCCGAGAAAGAGTTTGCGGTCCCGCTTCCAGTATTAGGATGCGAGTGCCTTCACGGCGGTCGGAAAGCGTATCTTTCCTATTGCAACTTCTGCTGCGGGCTGCAGCACAAGCCACAATAGGAAATATACACTTTTTAAACATCCATGCACCTTGTGGCAGGCACCATGCATGGATGTTTGGGGGCACCACGGGTGCCCTCATAGAAAGGCTGGAGGAAATGTGCATTGTAATCCCCATGGAGGTGCTTCAGGAGGCACCACCTCCAGTTGGAGATTACGATCCTCCCTCTGCCCCAACGGGCTCTCTGAACCTGTCGGAGGTGGAGCTTATTCCCCCCGCAGGCATCGGTTGGAACACCCATATAATAAAAGAACGGTTGAACCAATGCCTCCGATGTCGGGGTGTCGGGTGGAATGTTACCAACGAGCTGTTGGATGGCTTTCTGCCCGACATCATAATGGGCCCCTTAGTCAATTGAACAATAACTGGGAGAAAAACATTTTGCAAAAGTTTATTTTGCAAACATTCTCAGCAAATTCAAACAAAAAAAAGCTCTCAATGATAGAAATTCATTTTTTTTAAAAAGTTGCCGTGAACACTAGACTTCAAAACGTTTCTACAAGATTTGTTCACTATAAAGTATTGAACATTTTGCTGGCTTCTTGACATGAAAAGTTTTCTAATCGTTGCAAAACCCTGTGGCCAAAATGAAAATTTCACCCTCTTCTAAGCAGTCAAAGCTGTGTGGAAGAGGACACGGGTTTTTAATTTCTAGAGCTGGAGTTGGTGGAAACTGGCTATCAAACATAATTCAAACGATGCTTCAGTACAATTAAGTAAAGTTGTACAAAGGAACAGAGAGCACCGGCATGCTATCTTAATTTCCCTTATGCAGACAGGCAATTAACTATCCGTGCAAAACCACCCACACTTGAATAACTTGTCCTTCACAGCACATTAAATTCCTTACACAAAATAGTGCTGAATGTAGTCCAGGCAATGTGGAAAACCAATACAGCAACTCCATGAAAGACTGAACAACAGAGTATAACAAAGGGATTTTCAAGGTTATATTGCTTTCAATCAAAGTAAGAATAAGCACAAAGCCGAAATTAAAATAAAACACATTGAAAGATATACAAACTGTTCAGCCTCTCATATCAAGGACAATCTGTCATGATGCATTCTTTGGCTGGGGTAATAAGAATAAACGGGGTTAGCTCAGTGCCATTGTTGCATGCTAGGATTAGAGCTGAGCTCTGCCAAAGGAACACAGACCAAGACACACAGATCAAGCGTCTGCCTTGAATTATTTCTTTAGTCACAGTTCAAACCAAGGTTAAGTCAAGGCTCAAAGCTCAAAACTCTGAATGCTGTGCTCTAAACTCTGAACTGGAATATCTGTGGACAATAATGTAAAAACAAAGGAGGGGACGCCCATTGGGCCAATGTATGTATGCAGTTTAAGATATGAAACTCAAGCATTCGTAGTTCTTGTTTTCAGTCTGATCATGATTATAAAAATATGCATTTTATTAGAGGTAGCTTAGAATTTAAGATTTGACTTGATTTTCACTGCTGCAGTGCTCAATTTGTAGAAATAGAGTCAGTGCAGATCCCAAAGATTTTCCTAGGAGCCACTGCCAGCTCTGCCAAATGCTGGGGTTGCAGAATCTCAGGGCTGCCTCGTTTTAATTCCACCACATGCCTCCTTCTTCCACTATAATGCACTTCCTATCACTGCCCTACACTTTCTTTCTAATTCATCATTGCTTTCCTAAATTTCTCAATGTCGTGCCTTTTCCCTTCCACCTTTCTCACTTGCTCTGAAATATAGTTTGATCATAAAAATAACTCATTGGGGCATATTATCAAGGGGCTTTATCTCCGCTTTTTTGGCTTTAAAAGCCAAGAAAGCGGAGATAACATTATCTCCCTATTACCAAGCTGTCGCTAACACCAGTTAGCGACAGCTAATAGGAGATAGTGACCATCTTGGGCCCCGCTTTGCATGTCAGTGATATTTATCACTAATGACATGCAAAGTGGGCGTGCCAAGATGTTAGCGACTGAAAACAGTCGCTAACATCGCTATCTCCTATTACCAACTTTTGGAGATATTCGCGCTAAGCGCGAATATCTCCAAAAGCTAACACTTGCCCAGGAGCAGTTCTTAGCCATGTTATCCAATGGGAGGTGGATAACATGGCTAAGAGCATTTGCTTGATAATGCATGAATATCGCTGACTTTTCAGCGATATTCATGCATTGCGGCTGTTTTTTATCGCATTTGTGATAAACCTTGCTAATAGCAAGGTTTATCTGCGATAAAAATTGCCGATTTGCGGCGATAATTTTTGTCTCTAAATAAGTTAGAGACAAAAATTATCTCTATTGGTTGGTAATATGCCCCATTGTCTCTAAAAATGAGTATTGTGTCAACCAACTGCAAGCACCGATATAAATTAAGCACTATTAACTCTTGTAAGGACAGTTCCTACTGAATATTCTAGTTGCCCCATCTCACTATTTTTGTAACACATAGTTCCCTTCCAGTTTGTATTCAAATTGATCACCCAATATTCTCAAGGGGGTTACCCCTCAGGCCATTACGAGTAATGCTTGCAGACCCTTCATGTAAATAAAGTTCAGTGACTTCTAGTAACCAAGGGGCATATTATCAAGGGATTTATCTCTGCTTTTTTGGCTTGAAAAGCCAAGAAAGCGGAGATAAAATTATCTCCCTATCAGCAACAGGGTGCTAACAAGCAAATTCGCATGTTAGCACCCTTTTTCTCTACGCTTCCCCTTGCATCTCTAATGAGATGCAAAGGGGGCGTTCCAGAGAAAAATAATAGGAGAAATGTTGTTAAGCGACATTTCTCCTATTATCAAGGATTTCGCTAACCGTGTTAGTGATAAAAAAATCAGCGCTAACCGCGGTTAGCACTGCTTTTTTTACACCTGGTATTTTCCTGACTTAGCCATGATATCCTATGGAAGGTGGATATCATGGCTAAGTTTGTGAGCCCTATCATCAAGCTAACGCCAAACTTCGAGAGATTATCGTTGGTTTTCCTGCGATAATCTCTCATTTGGCAGTTAGCGCGAGAATTTTTATCACTTCTGAGTTAAACCTTGCTAATAGCAAGTTATCTCTGCGATAATTTCCAGCGATTCTTAGCGTTAAAAAATTTGTTGCTAAGCATCGTTAGCGATAAATATCGCTAATCGTTGGTAATATGCCCCCGGATCCCTATTTGTGTTTATTGCTTTTATTAGTGAAAGGTTCTGAAAGTTATTCATCAGCAATTACTATATGGATATAAATAGTGTTGAAGATCATGAACATAGAAATGTTTCTGAGTGAAAACTTTATACCAGTCATTTCCGGCACATATGTTATTAGGATTACCAGGAGCTGGTTATAGGCATCTTTTTGTGTAAATGGTGAGAGCAGCCGAGAGGATGGATCCTGCCCACAAATATGCCAAGACTCACCAGTCCCTATTCCCTCTTTCCCAATGGCTTTCTGGAGCGGATACATAAGTTTAAGTTTACCACTGGAACAGTCTGTCTGCACTAGCTTTTTGTGAAGTGACTGATATCCACCGACACTGCTTTGCATACTCGGTCGAGGGCAAGTCTGTCAAGAAGATCAAAAGCCTAATCCAATCGAATTGGTTATAGTTTTGATCTATAAATACATCCTGCCTATTATTGGCAAGGGGCTGCTGTCAAGTTGTAAAACACTGAACATGAAACCCTGAGATGCCCTGTTGCTTATTGAAGTTTTTCGCCTCAACGATAAATGACCTGACCATGCAGGTCAGGGTTGTTGGTCAGTCATGGATGCTGCTGCCACCGGTATGTATTTGGAAACACCTGGCTGGCCCAGGCAGTCCAGAAACACTGACCTAGGGTACCAAAAATCCTGCTTTATCACTTGAGTTCACTAAGATACTTGATATTATGTGAATGCCCTGTTGAAGTTTGCAACAAGTTGCAATAACTGAATTACGTGTCTGTTATAGCTTATAGAAGTGATAGAGATCAGCTTGTGATTGACACAGTAACAGGCATAGTATGTTAGCAGGGAGTCAACTCCCCTCCGATAAGATAATAGATTTACGATCAAGAAGGTGATCTGTTGGGAGTCATCATTTTATTTAGAGGATCAAAAGTCCGATCTCCTCTCAAAGGGTAACAATGATCTTAGTAAAATCTCTCACAAAGACAAATAAACAACATTAAAATGCTGATATTGGCTTTCATAGTATACATCATACCTATGATAAGGTTGGAGTCAAAATAGAAACTGTGGAACCAACTCCATCTTGCACGTCCTTCTACCTCAGTAAGGTGTTGGTTCACAAAAAACTATACTTGCTCAGGTCCATGCATTAGACGTACATTGGAGCGTATGTACAAGCTCCTATCGCCACCACAACATCACTTATATCGATGTTGTGGTGGTGATAGGGGCTGCACTTTATGGACAAGGCAGCGTTAAGCAACTTAATGTGGTTTGACGCTGCCTAGTATATAAGGCCCCCTTTCACAATTTGCTTAGCGTGAAAGGGGTGGGCAGTGGGTGTTGCGGTGGGCGTAACACAGCAACACCTATACATTTTGATGCTGCCCCTATGTACAATGGTGGTGTACATAGGAGACAGTGCCGAAATTAAGACCAGGTAAAACCTGGTCTTAAGTTGGCAAAACAAGGAGAAATTAATTATTTCTCCTCGGTTTTGCTTTTTCCATGTGTGCTGCCTTGTGCAGCACACATGGAAAAACGCAAAATGCCATGGATTGTTCATTGACAGGAAGGTATCCCTTCCTGTACATAAATAAACCTTTAAAAACAACGCCATTTTGTGACTTTCATGGCATTTTTGGATTGTTCATGTGCAGGAAGGGACACCTTCCTACACATAAACAATCCTACCCTGCAAGCAGACACCCTTGCACTAGGATGCAAGGGTGGATGTTTTGGCCCTAAGTTGCTAAACTTAGCGCCATCGCAGGGGGAAACGCAAGGCTGCACCGCACTCTTGTAAATATGGTTAAGCCTTGCGTTTCAGAAGTGGCAGAGAGAGGCGTTAAGCCAGCAAGGCTAACGCCTCTCTCCACCACTTCCTTGTACATGTTCCCCATAGTTTTACGAATTTGGGGTTCTGAAAAGTGACAGAAATATGCTAGATGAAACTATGATTTTCATGGTTTCATGCTAACTGATCAGCTTAAAAAATCTCACTGTGATTGTAACCAACAACAGCAACTAATCAGGTGCTTCAGGGCACAGCCCCCTGTCTCCTGTGAAGCCTCTGTGCATTTCTTAATTTTGCAGCATTCATGAAAACGTGCATTTCATGTTTTCATGAATACTGTCACTGAGCAGATTAGCCCTCTTGGCCCAGTCACCTGGCGCCAGTTGACAGGAGGAGGAGAGGGCTGAGGCCTGCGCCAGCTACAGGACGATATTCAAACCCAACACTCTGTAGCTGGATGTCTGGATTGGGCATGGATGAGAGTCGTAGTACAACTATGATCCCCTCACAGAGGCACACTCCATTGAATTTAGCAGCCATACTGTACAAGCCTCAGGCAGTACAGTATGTCTGCTAAAATATGTCTGCAAGGGTGTATATGAGTGCATCTTTGAAGCCAATGAAACGCCACACACAGCACAAGAGGCAGGATCCCCTACACTATTCCAACTTCTTCCAGGGATGCACCACAAGTCCTATCAAGAATCTGGGAGAGGGATTGAGGTGGGTCCTACTGTTTGCAAACCTGCTTTTGCTGCTCTGTCTGGCTCCTCGTTGGGAAACATGGATTGCTGGTTCCAATGGCCGACAGCAGATTCCTGCTCTGCTGCGGACCTGAAACCTCTGAGTTGCCAGCTAAGTAAGCAAGGCAGGTAAAACAAATGTAATTTCTCCAGGAATATGTGTGTGTGTGAATGGGATTGAGTGACAGTGTGTGTGAGTGTGTTTGAAAGTGTCAATGAGAGTGAAGGTGAGTAAGAATCTGAGTTTGAGGGTGTATGAATAAAAGAAAGTGAGTACGAGGGAGGGTGTGAAGAAGTGTGAGCGTGTTAGAATGAGTGATGAATTGGAGTGTGTGAAAGAAAGTGAAAGTGAGTCAGTAGTGTAGATGTCAATTCCGCAGCATGCGCAGCTGCAGCAGGACCCAGAGTTCGTGAGTGTGTGTAAATGTGGTAGTAAGTCACACTGAGAACCAGTACGTAGTAATACCTTTGTATGAGAGTAACAGTGAGTGAGAGGGAGTGTGAATGAGAATGAGTAAGTGAGAAAATGTCAGTTATAGCGGGTGAGGGTAAAGAGTAAATGTGAGAGGGAGTGAATATGAGTGAGGCACAGTTTGAAAAAATGGGGTGTCCTGGCTGGTATTATGCCCCATGAGTTTCAAAGATCACCAGATGTCACTGTTTGTAACAGAGTAAAAAATTCACAGGTGTACAGTTATTATGAATATAGAACTTTACACATTTTCATCTTAACATGGAAACATGTTTCGACGTGAAGATATCCCTTCACATAAACGTCTGAAAAAAAGAGAGGCGAATTAAATAATATTTGTTCACTCTTTGCACCACATAGGACTTCCTGAAGTAGGCATACGATTGAAAGCAGAATTGGTATTATGAGTGTTTTTGCCAGAGTGGATGGAGTGGAAAACCACAACATTTTGGTTGACATATAAACGTGCAATCAATCAATCAATAAATCAATCAAGGAATAGTGAAGCGCACCACACGCCCATGAGGATCTCAAGGCGCTAGGGGCTGGGTGCATCTCCGAGTTAGCTGAAAAGCCAGGTCTTGAGGCTCTTCCTGAAGATGTGCAGAGTAGGGGAGTGTCTGATGTTGACCGGAGGCTCGTGCCAAGCCTTGGCTGCGATGTAGGAGAAGGCTCTTCCACCCGCTCTGGTTCTGCGGATGCTCTGGGTTTCCTCTAGGGCCAGGTCGGCGGAGTACAGGTTTCTTTTGGGTACGTGGAAGGAAACTCTTTCTTGACGTATTTGGGTCCAGTGTTGTAGAGAGATTTGTAGGCGTGGGTGACTAGCTTGAAGGTTACTCTCCTCTCGATGTGGAGCCAGTGGAGGCCTCGCAGGTGTTGGGTGATGGTCTCATGTTGTAGGATGCTGAGGACGAGTCTGGCCACGGTGTTCTGAATGGTCTGGAGTTTGCGTAGCCGGAGATTTGTTGATTCCAGCGTAGAGGGCGTTCCCGTAGTCCAGTCAGCTAGTTATGAGTGTGTGGGTGACAGTTTTTCTGGCTTCAGGGGGATCCACTTGAAAGTCTTGAAAAGGATGTGGAGGGTGTGGAAGCAGGTGGAGGCGAAAGCATTGATCTGGCGGGACAGGGTGAGGGAGGAGTCGAGTAGGATGCAGAAGTTCCGAACGTGGTCCATGGGTGTGGGGGGGGTTGTCGAGGGCAGTGGGCCACCAAGTGTAGTCCCATGCTGAGGGGGTGGTCCGAGGATGAGGACTTATGTCTTCTCTGACTTGAGCTTCAGACAGGCCGCTGCTCATCCAAGTTGCAACGTCTTTCATTCCTTCCTGGAAGTTGAGACTGGTTTCTTCTTCGTGAGGGAGAGGATGAGCTGTGTGTCGTCAGCGTAGGATTCTATGCTGAGTCCATGCTGTCTGACGATGACGGTGAGGGGGGCTATCTAGATGTTGAAGAGCGTGGGAATGAGCAACAAATCTTGGGGAACTTCCCAGTGGCTCTCTGTGGGTTCGGAGAGGAAAGGCGGGAGTCTGATCCTTTGGGTTCTTGCAGCATCGTGGAGTCTGGCTGCGAGAGTGCAGTGGGAGGCTGCGGAGAGGTCTAGAAGGATGAGGGCCGCGGTGTGGCCTTGGTACAGGAGTGTGCGGGTGTCGTCTGTGGCGAGAAGGAGGGGGGTCTTGGTACTATGGTTTCTACAGAAGCTGGATTGGGAGGAGTCAAGGATAGCGCTCTCTTCGATAAAGTTAGTAAGCTGGGCGTTGATGTTCTTCTCCGTGACTGGCTTCGAAGGGAAGGAGAGAGATGGGTCAGTAGTTTTTCAGTTCAGTCGGGTCTGCATAGGGCTTCTTGAGGAGGGGCTTGACTCTGCAAGTTTCCAGTCGTCGGGGAATGTGCCGGATTCGAAGGTGGCCTTGATGGTGTGACGTAGCGTGGGCGCTATGGTGGCAGCGGCTCTGTGGAAGATGTGCGGTGGGCAGGGGTCCGTGGGGGCTCCTGACTGGGTGATCTTCATGGTCGAGGTGGTATCTTCGGTGGTGACCGGGGTCCAAACGGTAGTGGTGAGCTGGCTGTCGTTGCTGGTGGAAAGGGTAGTTTCTGGAGTTAGTTCACTGAAGTTGTCATAGAGGGCCTTGATCATTAGGTGGAAGTAGGAGCTGAGCTTGTTGCAGAGGTCCTGGGAGGAGGGTGTGATGTCCATGGCTTCACTGGGGGGGTTGGTGAATTGCTGGATGATGCTGAAGAGTTCCTTCTAGTTGCTGGGGTTGGTGAGGATTTTGTTCAGGATGATGGTCCTTATTGTCGATCTTATGAGTTGGTGGTATTCTGTCATGGCGTTCTAGTAGGTGGTCTGATCTTCTATGCTTTTGCTGTCCTCCATTGTTTTAAGAGCCATCTGCAAATGTGTCTGAATTCTTGGAGGTCGGTGGTGAACCAGGTGGCCTTCAAGGGGCATTGTCTGTCAGGGTTGATGAGGGGTGCAAGCTTGTCTGCGCAGGTGGTGATCCATCGATGTAGCTCCTTGACAGCAGAGTTAACGTAGGTCTAGGTGGGGGGGTCATGAATGAGGGTGGGGTTGAGGTGCTCCTCTGTGACCTTGCTCCAGCTCCTTTGGGGTGGGCATGAAATGGGTTTGTGAGCGGTGGCAGTGTTGAAGGAGAAGTATGCGCAGTGGTGGTCTGTCCAGAGGGGCTGTGTGGTGTTGCTGAAGCGGATGTTGTTACCTCCTGCGAAGATGGGGTCGAGGGTGTGTCCTACCTTGTGGGTGAGGCTGATGACGAGCTGTTTCAGTCCGATGTTGGCGAGGTTGTCCAGGAGGGTGGTGGAGTTGGGGTCTCTTAGGTTGTCAAGGTGGAAATTCAGGTCTCCGATGTGTATGTAATCCATGGAGGTGATGGCCTGGGAAGCAATGAGGTCTGTGATGGTAGTGGTGAACGAAGCGAGAGGCGATGGTGCCACGAAATGTTGTTCTGGGGGTGGTCTGGATCTGGAAGTGAAGGTGTTCGGTGGTGGAAGGGAGATGCTGATGCTGGAGGTGGGGTGTCAGAGGGAGCTCTTGTGTACGATGGCGATCCTCCTCCTCGGCGGTTTGGGCAATCCTTCCTCTGGATCTTGTATCCATCAGGAATGGCGGTGGCGGTGGCGATGTCGGGGCGGAGGAGACATTGGTTCATGTTTCTGTGAAGAAGGTGACATCTGGCGAGAGATGTCTGGTCAGCGAGCACATGTTGAGGAGGATGCACTTCAGGGCTCCGGTGGTGCAGGCGTCTGGCGTGGGTGCGACGGTTGGGGGTGTGCGGAAGATTGTGAAGGATTGTCTGCAGTGTCGGCAGGAGAACTGGCAAAGTCAGCTGGCAGTTGTTGTTCCTTCCGGGGTTGAGGGCTAGGAGGTCAGCTGAGTTGTAGCGGTGGGAGGTGGGAGAGCCAGGGTCCGTGGCACTGGTCACTGTTGGGTTGCGGACGGGAGAAGACGGGATTGCCTTTGGTGCGCCCTTTGTGCACCAGCTGCACATGGCAGCACAGCGCCCGCCATTAAATATGGAAGGGGGAGGGAAGAGCAACTGGGAGGTGGGCGCAGGAACCGGCAGGGGGGAGGGGCCACGGAGCAGCAGCAGCGCGAAGGGAACAGGCAGAGAATCACTCAGCAAAACAAATAAGACAGAAAACAGGCACAATAACGGAGAAGCCACAATAACAGAAAAGACACAATAACAGAAAAGACAGAAAATGGCTACAGATACAACACAGAGAGCAGCGGAACAGCAGAAGAGCAAGGCTTTCCCACTCAAACACCAGGGATGAGGCACAGGCAGGAGCCTGCGGGTGGATGAGGGCCTCAAACACCTCCCTGCACAGGGCACTGCACAGGGAGGCGGGAGCGGCACAACAGAGGACTTACTGGGGGAAAGAGCAGGTCTCTGACCAGGAGGTTAGAGGTCTTGCTCAGACACCCTGGCACTGACCACCATTAAATAGGGATGTGGGAGGAAAGTTCAGCCTGGAGGTGGGAGAGGGAACCAGCAGGAGGGAGGGGCTGCAGCGCAGCAGCAGCGGGAAGGGAACAGGCAGGGAATCACACAGCAAAACAAATAAGACAGAAAACGGGCACAATAACAGAAAAGCCACAATAACAGAAAAGACACAACACCAGAAAAGACAGAAAAACAGAATAGACAGAAAATGGGCACAGACACAAGACAGATAGCAGCGGACAAGCAGAAGAGCAATGCTCCCCCACTGGGCCACCAGGGATGAGCCGAGGAGGGCCTTGAACACTTACCTGCACTGGGCACTGCACAAGGCGGTGGCAGTGGCACAACAGCAGAGCTGCTGGGGGAGAGAGCAGGTCTCTGACCAGGAGGTCAGAGTCCACAATATAGACAACCACAATATTGAAAAGGTAAGTAGATGTGGAGTTAAGAATAGTAAATCTGTATTTCCTTGTATAATTTTACTGTTACCATATAGTAATAGTTGACATTGGAGACTAAATATTTTTGCGGGATGATATTTTAGAAGTCAATATTGTGACATCCAACTGTTTATGAATAGCCACCAAGTTACAAATCTATGAGCACTCATCATGTTGGAAGTAGTAGCTCTCATGGCACTTGTGCTGATACAAAATATATATGGGAAGCAGAGATAAATGTAACAATCCATATATACCCTTGCTATTTTGTAATAATCACGACTGTAGTGCACAGCAGCTGAGCATGGAAGGGAGGACCAATTATATGCAAATTAGTCTGACCTCACCTAAATAGGAGTAATCTGGGATCACTTCCCTTATTAATAAATTTTATTTTTTATATTTTAACTATTTTAAATAATTTAATTTAACAATATTTCCTATGGGGTTTTATTGTATTTCCCTACCTCCATAATTTCCTTGGGGAGGGTGTTGTAGTACCCGTGGTGGGCCATGTTACTATGTTTTTTTGTGTTAACTTACACTCGGATTTTGAGACTAAGCAAAAGGTAGTACACTTGCTCAAAAGTGTAAATTATTCCAAAGTGTAAATTAGCTTAATGAATCAGCCTCAAAGAGCTGAAAAAAATATCTGCTGTAAGTAAACCTGCAGGAGTAAAAATGCTGTTTAAATTCCTGATTTCTTTTTCAACTAGATGTTTTAGTACATTTTATAATAAGTTTTTTTTGTGTTTTGGATGTCACAAAGGAAGTGGGTGAAGTTTCCTAAACTATGATTTACGATAAAGAATTACATATATTTAACTGCCTCCCTCGACCCCGCAGTGGCTTCCCCTGTACTTTGAGATTTTCTTGCATCTTAGAGCATTTAATAGTGTAGTAAGTACTCACTCGTTCACTCGCATTGATTTTCAGACTACAGCTATTACCAAGTTTTACGTTTATATGACTCGAATTTCTGGCCCATTTTGGCATTCTTAATACTGGAAATTTAGAAATACAGTTATTTAAACTATTTCCATTTGAACTGTTTCACATGCAATGTGCCTGTTCGGCTACGATCTCCTATTATATTCAGTATCCTACATTTCAATTAAAAGATTATTTGATTTAAAACCTTACGAAAGGAACCATGTTGATTATGTTACTCTAAAGCCTTTCTTCTACACAAGTCCGTGCCTGCCAATAGTTTATTTTTTCAAGGTTTGAGGAATGTACTGAGGAGAAAGCTTTGTGGATCACTGCTTTTTGCTGCAAGTGAATTCTATCTATAACTGATGTTTATTGCTATGTCAGTGTGTGTGTATAGAGATTTCAGGCGCAATTCCTCACTTTCTAGGCCTTCGTCCACGTTCCTTCAAGCCTGTGGAAACCACCCTTCTTCTAATAAGTAATGTGTATAACCTGACAAACACTTATTGGCTTCTAATTTAATTTTCTTTTTGAATAAGATACGAAAAGGCCTATTTTGCATTGACCAGCATCCACCACCACGTGGCAAACACAGTCGCCATCTTGTAGCAGTTGCCATCAACTAAACAATTGCACAATGGTGTGCTACATGGGCATACTGATCAGCTCATCTAGAACGGTGGGAATGTGGTTGTAGCAGCGCCCCCGCCCGCCAGCGCCTTGAGACCCTCACGGGTGAGTAGTGCGCTCTACAAATGAATGATTGATTGATTGGTTCCATATGCGTGAGATCCTTTCAAATGTGGCTTGCCCTACTCAACCACTGACCTTATGTATTATTGAGTGCCAATTGAGGAAGCAGAGAAATGGAGCACTATTATACCTGTCTTTGCTGGCCTACTTCGGGGCAGTTTAATTCGAAGCACAGATGAGTCTCCCGGAACCTGTTAGAGCACTGGATTGGCCCTATATAGGCCCAGAGATTAATCTAAGGGGTGGGAGACACATTTAGCCCTCCTCTCTCGGGCAACCCGATTTTTTGCCCAGGGCTCAAATGTGTCAGACACTAATAATGCATTGGGGGGAGTAAGTCAAGCAGACAGGGGTACTGCTTTACCAGCCGCCTGAATGGAAAAACATTACTCTAAGTAATATAATATTATAATAATCCACATTTGTAAAGCGCACAATCACCCGTTAGGGTCTCTAGGCGCTGGGGGCCGTCGGGAAGATTAAGCAAGCTATTGCCCAGAGTCACATGGTGCTGGACTAACCTGCCGCCGGAGCCGGGGATCGAACCGTGATCCCCAGATTCCAGCGTCAGTCGCCCTGGCTGCGGCGCCACACCTCTATTCAGATTTACTACTGGGCAGCAAATAATAATGCATGCATTGCTAGGTGACATTTTTCCCTAATTATGTGACTGGTGTTTTTATGGATCCAGTAAGTATAATTATGTTTTTTTTCATAACCACATTTATTGAGCTTTGAAATGCACCATACACTAGCAACTGTATTATAAGTGACCTCAGGAGCTCGCTTCCACCCCATGACATTTCCCCCTTCTCCCTCTCCCATTCAGTGGTCCTTTATTATGTCAGAGTAGTTACACCATTGACTCCAGATTTGATGACGTTTCTTCTGGCATCCTACGGCTCTGTATATAGAATTGGTGCACCAGTCCTTGGCTGACCTTCTTTTGAAATGCTTGGGGCCGCAGTGCCTGTGCAACATTGAGCAGTGTCTCTTTTTGCCAGAATTGTAGCAATATCTACTAATGTTTGTTCATTCCTAGAGAGACCCAGATCCTCCAAAATGCCCTACAAGGCTACCCTCGGTGTGAGTTCAGTAGATATCTCCAGCACCTCAGACAATGTCCCCACTATGGTATTCAAATATGTTGCTATTAAGGGGCAGGACCACATCATATGGAAAAAGTCTGTTTCAGGAGAGACACACTGGAAGTAGTCAGCCAATGTGTGTTGACCGACCATCCAAAGCTTCATGGGTGTGAGTTAGGTGTTGTGTAAAAAGTTAAGTTGGGTCATCCTAAGGCAGGCTGTGATGACTATGGTGCAGGGGCCAAGCGGCCATTCGTCCAGGGCTCCACGTGTCATCATGTTTTCCCTTTTTTCTCACCCTGCCAGTTTCCCTAATAAGGTAATCTCTGACAGGTGATCTAAAGTAATGTCCACATATATAAAGGCAGTGTAGGACAAGGGTGGCGTAGGCAGTACGTTTTCGACCTCACACCCCCCAAGACCTACAGTCAGGTCGAATGGTTTAAAAGTACTCAAATGCATGATGTTCACTATAGAAGTCGCCCGTTGAAGAGGAAGATGAACATCCTCCTACTATCAGCTTTTTGCCTGCAGGAAAGCGCCACAGAAAAAGTTGGTTTGAGTTGTTCCCTACTCAACTTGTCCTTTGGCACATGCCAAGGAGGTTTCAGAAGGCCAACCAAGTCCATCATAGGCAGTTTGGTTGACTCTGTTCTAGTATAGCGAGGAGGAATACGGTGATAGATGAGACAAGGAGGCAACTGAAAAAGTGCTCAAAACCAAAAAGTAGGTGTATACCTCACCACTTTCCTTATTAAGTGACGGGTTTTGAAGGGCATAACTCAGGATGCTGTGAACTATTTGCCTCAATAGGGCCACACATTAGGACCACCTGTAACTTCTAGCTCGCAAAAAAAAACACAGGAAAACTGGTATGAATGCTCAATAAAGTTCACACTTGCAGCAAAGGAGCATGGTTTGCAGTGACACCGAGACCCTGGGGGTCATATGTACAAGGAGTTAACGCCACCTTAGCAGCTCTTTTCCGATGGTTCGGCGGCTATATGTTCATCTCCATATGTACAAGCTGTCACTAACGTCTGTTAGCTGTAGTTTCCGGTGAAAACATCCATAGAAAAGATCAACACTACTGTTAGCGATAATGACATGTAAGGAAGGCGTTCCTTGCAAAACATGCCGCTAACCTCACTTCGCCATATTTACAAGGGAATTCTTGAAGGTAGGAGAACCAAAAAACTGACTCTAACTGCAGTTAGAGATAGTTTTCTAAGACCAGAAAATAGCTGGTCTTACAAATGGAGAGAACACTTAGGGCCTCATTTCCCAAAGGTTTTGGTGATGGACAGCGCTGCAAGCAATGTTGCTGCGCTGCGCTGCGACAAAACTACAGGGCAGGAATGTGCACCATCAATAAGATAGTCAGCATTCCTGGGCCTCAGTCATGAAAAGTGTTGCAGCACTGCGACAAGACAGCGTTGCAACACTTTTCACTACGCCCTTCTTGCGACACCATGGATGCGCTGTATTCACTGAAGAGCGCTCCATGACGCAATTAAAGACAGATTCGTCTGGAATCCTGGCGTATCTGTCTGCGCTAAAGTCACTGCAGTTGTGTCACAAGCATGATGCAACTCCAGCAATGCATGGGGCCAGCCTATCCATGTGGCACTGCGTCACCCTTACGCCTGCCATTAGGCAGGCATAGGGTACTGACACAGTGCCATCCTACAATTGTTGCAGTGAAATCTGATGGATTTCACTGTGCCACTCCAATGTGGCCTTGTTGCGTGGGAACGCACACCCTGCATACATCATACCTGATGCAGGTATGATGTGGCATAGGGTTCACAATGTCACGGAAATGCCTATATGCGTCACTTTACAAATACGGCGTAACGTGGTGCTAGATTTTGCCTGTTTTTTTCTTGAGGGTGCCAGGGTGTCAGAGCAGTTGGAGATCCATCAGTGGCGGTTGCGCGCTGCGGTGTTATCGATTGAAAGCATTGGCGGAGTGGTGGAGCTGAGGGAGTTGATGAGAAGTTCTTCGGTGGCCTTGATCCAGCTGTGAGGGGGGCGATGATGGCGGTGGTGTACGGTGGGCATGGTGGAGACGTGATGTATACAATGATGGTCAGTCCAGGAGAGTCTGGCAGTGTGGCCTTCACAATGCAACTACAACAGCGGAGGAGCCTTTACATTGCATTCCATTCCAATGCATTGTGAGGTTAGTAATGATGATTTTTTAATTTTTAGGGTGGGTGTGGGTTCTGGGGGTTAGAGATGAAATTTGGGGTCAAATATGAATTTTAGGGTGTGTTTTGGGGGGCAAAGATATAATTCAGGGTCAAGGGTGTATTTTGGAGGGTCAAATAAGAATTTTTGGATTCGGAATGATGTGTTTTGGGGTGCAAGGCTTAGTTTCAGGGTTGCACTCACTGAAATAGGAATTGTATTTTTTTCGTCTCCACTATTCAGCGCTTTCCTTACTGTTGCAATATGCGTAGTATTAGAATGCATTGTAATGGAATGCGATGTAATGGTATGCGTTGTAAAGTCATATTTACCTTTGGCACACCAGTGGTACGCCCACTGCCCATGGGCGCACAGGGCCTGCAATATAGAAGTGCTGTGGGGGGGACTGGACAGCTGGGAGATGGGAAACGCCAGAAAGGACACTGGATGGGGTGGGGACACAGGGTGTGTGTTGTAAATATTTAAATGAAAGACATCTTACTTCGAGGCCGGGTCCCGTGTCTTAGTTGCTCCTGCTCTCCTGAGTCTGCTTGAAAGCAGTGAGGTGATGCTCTTTCGTCATTGCGGATGAGCCGCCACTGGGCGACTCGACCTCCGGTCCTCCTCTGCTACGCATCCCACCTTCTCCTTACCTGGACATTGACACTGTGGCGCCATCAGCTGCACTCTCTCCAAATCTGTGACTCAGCCAGAAGGAGCCTCAGTCAGGTGGGATTTTACAAGCCTGGGTACAGCAGTCGCCGCCAAGTCTGCTGGGGAACCTCCCGATGCAGGTGAAGCAGCAGGACCCCCTTAACCGTGAAGTTGCAGCTCTCCCCCAACACAAGTTCAGCGCAGCTCAGGGGCCTCACCCTCCACAGCGTCAGACCAGCGCAAATTAATCCGGTTTGTGATATAGAGAGGCGCCGCCCACCTTTGGTAATCCCCTCCGTGCACCCCGGTGTAGTGGTAATCGTAGTATTGCGACTCTGACCTAACTACGTTGGTGCACAGGAGTGCTTCTACCATTCACAGCACCAAGGGGCTCAAGGCCGTCTTCTCACACAGGTCAGCAACGTGTCTCCGTGTGCCCTGCCAGACTTCACCACCAGATAAGGGCATCCACCACTGCTCATTGACTCCACAGCACCTCTGCATCCCACTCCAGGCTCCAGACACAGGACCAGGGAGGCATCCAGGCTCCAGACGCAGGACCAGCAAGGCATCCAGGTTCCAGACGCAGGATCAGCTAGGCCTCCTGGGACCCAGGGACAGTCTGCTCTTTCAAAGTTTTGGATGCCATGGTGTTGCGAAGAGTGCGCAATGAGAAGTGATGCATCACTGGTATTGCACCGCGATGCACCTCTTTTCATGGATGTAGCCCTGCATTTTCTCTTCCCCTGGGACTCTGGCTGGTCATCCTGGATGTTGGAGGGCTTGAAGGGGTTGTTGATCTGTGCTGCACTTGGCCCTGGCTGCTCCATTCTGCGTTCCATTGTTTTATTGCCTATTTTTTATTGGAGGTCGACTGATATGCTATTTTTGGCTATAGAGGCAAAAACATCTCAAGTTGGGCTGACTAACGCATCGCTAATGAACTTTTTGTTTGTTTTTGCCGGCTAACGCTGGAATTCCGATCGCCATCACGCTAATGTTACTAGCAGTTTTCACCGCTGATCCCTGAAGCTATCGTCCTGTAGCGACGTATTGTAAGTACGTCGCTAACAAGGCAATTGTTTTCAGCGGTACACGGCGGTAGGAAAACTACCGCTAACTAGCGTGAGCCGTAGTTATGGCCAGTCCTTGTACTTATGCCCCTGGGTGTGTTTGGTCTTCCACACTTGTTTCGAAGATGACAGTGAGAGCACTGTGAGAACCTCACACTGGCATATGGAGATTTCTCTGAATGATTGAATTGACACAGATCTAAACGTACCATTTAATAGACACTGAGAAGGGCATCTTGAATCAATGTATAAGTGCCCCCGTCTCTGATCCAAGAATTGGCCTCTTGCTCACAATGTGTTTCTCTTTATTTGATATTTTCCAGGCCAACAGAAGAGTGTGGAAGCCTTAAAGGGGTAAATTCGACCGCATAAGGGTACCTTGCCAAAAAATATTTTTCACACACCACATACTCAAGTTCCTCACATTCCAAAAATAGGTTATATGGAGTATTGGTTTAGAAAGGACAGATACAGACCTTTCCTGATAAACACCTGTGACACAACGGGTCATTAAAAATTGCAGAAACATGAAGACGTGAAAAGTGGTAGACATTGGAGGATGGGTTAAATGCATAACACCTTTGGTGTTTTTTAATTATGTTAAAGGGAATTATGAATAAAATTAGAGTAAATCATTTCTCCATCCCTTACTAAATTTTAGTTTGGGTAACTTGGCAGTTTCTTCCACCCATATTAGAGACAGGCAGACTTTATTGAGGTCACAAGCCCAGAGAGTTAAACCCTTGTCGGAAATCGGCAATTTAAAAAAGTAAAAAATGGAACTGATTTTAAAACAACATTTTCTTTTGTTAAGCATAATATGCATAATCAAAAATAGATACCTGATCATTGAACCCCCATACCACCCCCTCCCACATCACATTGAAGATAAACGAATCCAAGCACTTGCCCTAAACTCCCCCATACCGCTAACATCCCATGGACAGTCGAATATCATCAGACACTAGTTTCTCCAGAAATCAGACCGGTTCCAGCAGAAGCCTCTATAATCCGCCCATGCCTGCCAAATATTGTGGTGCTTCTGGGGACAACCTTGTGCCGTATGAACTGCCACCTCCAGGCCCACACAATGTTCCATTCCCTTCGTCCATACCACAAGGGTAGGGGAGGTATCAGTCTTCCACATTTTTGCTATGTCACGCTTTTCCAAGGTCAGCCCCAGAAACAGGTGGGATAGCGTGTATCTATTGTCATCCAGATTGTCAGTGACATTAAGAAGAACACGTTCTGGGTCCAGTGAAATCAACCAGGACAAGACCCCACCCAAACAGGACAGCACACTGAGCCAGAACCGATCCAGTACTGGGCAACCCCACCACACAGAATGAAGAAATTTTCCATTCGCTGTTTTACAGCGGAGGGAGGTCGGGAAGGGAATCACCCCCATTCACCATAAACGATGGTGGGGGTAATACCACCTTTGCCAGCATTTAAGCTGGATCAGCTGACCTCTGGCTGCAATGGCTGCCTCAAGTGATGCCCCCCAAAGCCTCAGTCCAATTTTTGTTCTCCAGGAACCCCACATTGACCTCCCACACCCCCCTAAGAGCAAGAAAGGTATATGAGCAATTGGAAATAAGTATTTCTATATCTTAGCAATCTTATGGTCATCCAGATCACCCATTATGAGCTTACCCTCCAAAGGGTTAAATTCAGGAAGACCAGCAGGGCTGCCATGTATGGGGCTAGGTCATGGCGAAGCTGAAAGCAGCAATGAATTAGGCTGTGATGGAGCTGGTATTCTTCCTGTAAAGTCTGAAAGGACTAAAGAACCGTTCCACACATGGAATCACCAAGGGTAGAGATCCCAATAAGATCCCACTTCCAAAAGCACTCTAGCGCATTCAACTGTGGCAGAAAGAGACGCTGCCAAATCAGTATCCACCCCGTTAGTCTCCCCCACCAACCCATCCTACCTTTTCTGCCTGTAATTTTTCGGTTTGAGGGACCTTGTGGTCAATCATTTAGCGCCGGGACACCCCGTTGGGGTAGCTGCGCGCTTTATAAAAGACACAATAATAATAATAATAATAATCTGATGAAGAGATTGCCTCCATTGGGTCAGACCACCCTAGTCGCTGGGGGGAGAGCACCAACATGGCCCCTTCCATTCAAATAGGAAATGAGACGGATACCCTCCCATTGCCCACTTTTCGGACGTAAAGGCAAGATCACCCTGGAGGTCATACCACCAGTGATTAATAATCAGCAAATGGGACGCACTGTCATATGACTCAACATCTGCTGCAGCAATGCCCCCACAAAAGGTTGATTGTAAGCACTGGCTTAGGAGGATACTAGGGGACCCTCCCTTCCAGAAGAAACCAGTTAAAATGGAATTCATTTGTTGAACCAGTGTCTCAAAATGGAATGGCGTAGTGAAACTTTTGGAGCTGGTACAGAAACTGGGGAAACGATACCATTATGAAAATGGCAACATACCAGTGAGACAAAGGCAAAACCGAACAGACCTTAACCCATCCTCCAATGTCTACCACTTTTCACGACCTCAAGCTAGTCAGGACAGGCTTCACGTTGCGTGACTATGCAGTGCCACATCTTGGGACACAAAGACACCCGGATATTTTACCCCCCCCCTCGAGGCAATTCTCAATCCCGCTGCCCAACTGAGGTCCTGTGGACCACTACCTATCGGGAACACCATAGACTTCAATATATTGATGCACAGACCCAAAGTTTTACCACAAATATACATGGCTCGCAGGATGCGGGCCCCAAGGTCCTAGGGACTGTCAGGAAGAAAAGAACGTTGTCAGCATATGAAGCCATTGTGTTAGAGAGCCCCTCCCTCCCTTCAAAGCTGTATACCTGGATGTCCATCCTCACCCACACCACCAGAGGCTCCTTAGCATGAGCAAACAGCAGTGGACAGCTAAATCTATAAATTCAAGGCATTAAGGAACTGTGTGTTTCAATGACTCTAAGCTAGACCTTTTCAAAATGATGCCCCATCGCATGCATAAGACTAACGATAAGTGACAAACAATCCAGAAACTCACAAAAGGCTTATGGAAATTGAAGGTCTATATTTGGGGGGCTTGGTGCTTTGCAGTCAATGTCATTAAAATGCTGTACTTTGGGAAAATTGGGCCCTGACAGATCCTGTTCGGTAGTCCGGTGGTGCTGGTAAAGATTTTTCCAATGTGCAATTTTAGATGACAAATCATTTGTGCATATTAGTAAACTTAATGATGCCTATGAATATAACTGACGAATTAATGATGTTGTATTAGGAACAAATTGATTATCGTATTTAAAAGTGTTTTAAATGATGCAGAATAGTTATGCCACATTTTCATGCAACACACCATTTACTTAAAAAGGATGCAGATTCTGGTGTTTTGCTTATCTTGCTTGTGATTTGCCAATGCAACCTAACCATGATTGTACCATGCTGAATTTGCAGCCGTAATGATTTATATGCATAGAATATGTATGAAATCCCCTGTTTTTGAGAGATAGGGGGTGACCTCCAGTTCCTCCTGTGACTCGGCCCGATTAATTTGAGATCCTCTCCCTCCACAGAATGCTGACAGTACACATTATGAGTTTGGGACTTAGAATCTAGAGGGCCTTTTTAATTGACTTGAGTTCTGTTATGATTTAAGAATATGTATTTCTGAGTCTACATTACTGAAATTTGCATTCCCTTTGTAATATTTAATTGGCAATTCTCTATTAAATCTTTTAAAATTAATTTTGATCTAGAACTCAGTTCTTAAGTGGTTCCAGTTTCTAAAATGGTTTTACTATGCTAAATTTATTCAACTAACGGGAGGGTCGTCTCTTACCACTAGATCAATGAGGAGAGTTGCAGAGCTTCATTGTCTAAGCTAAATATTAGGATTATACAATATTGCGGCTCAAGAAATTAGTGAGGTTTGACTCCCATAGTGCTATGTTTAGGCAGAATGCAATTTTTAATGTAATCACTAAAACTGATCTGCATCTCATCCCCTAAGCTAACAACTTCATTGAAAAATTAGAAGTTCATCACTTTCTGAGCAGCTTTGATTTGACTAGTGGGTACAGGCACAATGAATACATTCCTTGTGGCAAGGAAAAAATGTGTTCTTCACCTCAGAAGGCCTGTTTCAGTTTTGTTTTCTGCATTTTGGATTAAACAATACATGTGCCACAATCCAGAGGTAGGTGAACCACATTCTGAAAGGCTTGGGTTCTTTCAACGGTCCATATCTTATCTAGATGACAACGTGGTATTCATTGACACTTGAGTGGATAATCTGGTTCACATGTAAAGATGTGGCACTGGCACTGGAAAGAGCAATGCTCACTACCAAGGCAACCAAGTGCCAGAATGGGCAGATTTCAGTGGTCAGTCGAAGACATCAAGTAGTTGGTGGAAGAAAGACCCTTAAGTTTAAATCCAAACCTTCAGGGATTTGGGGGCTTAAGTCACCAAAACCATTGGTAGGCATTCTTGGATCCCACTGGGGGATACAAACACTTTGTTTAACACTACAGTTCTATTGTGCCTCTGCTTAATGTGCTGAAATTCTGAAAGGAATCCACCAAGGATAGTTGGACTGAGGATTGTCAGAAGGCCTTTAAGTAGCTGAAGAAAAGACTCGTTGTGAGGTATCAGACGTAGAGGAGATGCACTTCAGTCAGACGTTCATCAAGCAAACACATCAGAAAGACTGAGAATAAGAGTGTGCACTTTTTATTAATTATGCATGAGCACTGAGTAGATTTGAGAAGTTCTGGCCAGGTATGTTAAGTGGACTTTTGTGGTGTTGCTACCTCTCTGTGATAGTTAAAACAGATCTATCACCTCCCTACTTACTATTTTCTGTTCCAGGAAGTGTATAGACAAACATTTGTGGAGCAAGAACTAAAACAGAGGGACATGCTACAACCTAACAAGAAGGCTGTTATGTCCTAAGGGTGGTTATCTCCAGGAACGTAGTGCGGGCAGATGGGTTGAGTAGTTTGGGTTTAATTGGATAGGCAGGTTGGGTCAGATGTGAATTTTTGAGAATGGTCAAGATGCTCAGATAAGGGGATTGAGTGTATGGCACCAGTTTTTCTGTTGCCCTGAATTGCTTTGAGTTGCCCTTCCGAGCAACAGGAATAACTTACTGCTGCTGAATTGGGTATTTGATACAGTATCATTCAATTACTTAAAATTACTGCTAGCTACATACTGTGTGTAGTGGTCTATAGTTACACCCTTGATCTAGAACATTCAATGGCTCTTATTAGCTGGCTGATGATCACCCAGGAGCAGTACTGGTGGCAAGTTATTTTTCAGGGAATTCAACAGATTGGATGAAAGGGACCCTCTAAATCAAAAAAGGACATCCAGCAAGGCATAAAATAGGACATGCGTAATGTAAGGACAAAAGTCTTGCATGACGTCAGCAGCTTTTCCATCCCTGCTATTTTCTCTTTGTCCCAAAGGTTCCTCTCTATTTTAAAATAATTCCGGGGCCCTTAATCCTAACAGCCTCCCTAAAATACACTTTCAGTTGTCTTTGGGGGCATCTTTGGTGTAGCCTAAGAGTCAGGACCCTACATTAATCTCCCCAACTTTTTGTCTCAAGGAGTTAGCCTCACTCAGCATATTTGCCCAGGTCATGGCAGATAGCAGCACATATGTAGTTTAAGAGAGCAGTAGCTGCACCAGAGGTCCTTCCCATGGGACTCTCCATCTATATTAAGTACACATGCCTGCGGTAAATGCAATATATTATCTAGATTGCCCCTAGAGTTTTGACTTTAAACAAGGGACTGAGTGAAGACATAAGACTGATCCTGACCCTCAGAGGATTGCAAACATCTTGTTAGTATGAGCAGCGATTCAAAGATGGAGGATGGCTGCTTCCCACTACAAACAAAAAGGGCGGTCCTTAGCCCCAAGTCTTCCCCTCTCTGCTTCTTTTGTCTCCTGTGTCTGTATAAGGGGAAAACAAAGGGTTCCCCTCTAAAGGAGATCCTGAAATTGGGGTCACATAAATGAGTAGGACCCTTGGCTTTATATTCAGTATTTGTATCAAAGTGACAGTGCAAGTAACTAGAGAGTACAATATGATACGTAAATAGCAATGTCAAGTGTGAAGCAAAATGGTGCTCCTCCTGTACTCATGACTCACATGAAATGTATCAATGGTTTGTGACTGTTACTGCATTAAAATTTAGCAGGTGGTACATTTTATAAGTGAAGCTGCATTGGGAGGGAATAGACAGTAGTACGGACTGCCACATGTACTCTTTAATGGCCCTTGCGGAATGGTGCACTTTCATTTTGGCGATTGCAGGCCCTCACAAGGATTACCAGAATGCATAATTCCTCATGAATATTAATAATATTACTGAGATAGCTTTTAATTGCCCCTTTATGCAGGATTGCCACAACTTGCACAGCACACAGATTCGGTCAATTGTATTTCGTTTGCTGTGCAAACACAGCACTATGAAGTAATCTGACCAAAAACGTATATGTGGGCATATTTCCAAGTGCTTAATGTTCCTGCGGCGGTAAGTCCTTCGCCTTATTTACAAGGTGGCGTTAAGCCACTTAATGTGGCTTAACTCCACCTTGTAAATAAGGCCCCTTTTCCAGCTACACTTAGCGTGAAAGGGGTGGGCAATGGGTGTTGCGGTTGGCATTCCGCCGCAAGATCCATTGATTCTGATGCTCCCCATTTATTTACAAGGGTGGCAAAATTAAGACCGGGGAAAACCTTGTATTAACATGGCTTAATGAGGAGAAATTATTAATTTCTTCTTGTTTTTGCTGGTTTTATGTGTGCTGCATTCTGCAGCACACATAGAAATAGCAAATCACCATGAATGATTGTTTCTGTGCAGGAAGGTGTCCCTTCCTGCATATGAACAATCATTAAAAAAATTACAATTTGCAACTTCTAAGTGTGCCACACAATGCAGAACACATAGCAGTTACAAATCACCATTAGTGATTGTTTATGAGCAGGAAGGGATATAAACAATAATTCCCTCAAAGCAGGCAACCTTGCACCACAGTGCGAGGGTGCCTGCGTTTACACTATATCGTTGTAAATACGGTGCATCAATACATTTTCTGGATAGTGGAGCGTTGCATTAGCAATTTTTGCTCAACACTGATAGAGCGCTTACAGTACTCTAAATTGTATGGGTGCGCTATAGTCATGATTTAAACGCACTCACATGTATTCTTATCGTTAGCAGTGTTTCTGGCTTATTACGGTGCATTTATTTACGTTATAGGAGCACTAAAATGTATTGTGCACAATTAAATAGGATTTTTCATGTAATGAGAGACATTTATGCTTCCTATATGTGTAATATGCAGGATGAAATTATATTCGTGCAATGTAATTGTGTAGTTCATATTGTCTGAATTGTAGGCCCAAACAGTAGGTTGTTTTTAGTTTCGAACCCCTCGGTTGCTCAAGAGCTAATTAAATAAATCTTTGTTGTGCTTGAAAATTGTATGTTCTCATCCTACTGCAGGTGCCGGAATTGGACTTTGTTATTCTTAGATTTAAGGTACCCGGAATGTCTTTGAAGAAAGTCTGAAAGGCGAAAAGGAAGGACTCCTTTCGTGCCTGGCCTACCTGAACCTCAAGGAAGAAGAAGAGAAATTAATTAAAGGCGCCTGAGAAATGGTACAGAAGTTGTTGCAATAGAGGATCACACCATATGACATCAGAAGGGAGCCGAACATTGTCTTTTTGTATGATGCGCAGGGACAGAAAAACAGACTTCTGCTAATTTTTGGAAGAGGAGCATCCAAGAGAGAGCTCTATAGCTTTAACCCCTTGCATGCTGTTGACGAACCCCAGCCTTCACGCTCCGTGGTGCTCGTGTGCGGATGACGGCTGGGGTTCGTCACGGCCCCGCCCTGTTCGTTTGTTTACCGCACAGCGGCGGAAACGGGCCAGCATCGAAGGGGTTAAGCTATAGGACCCATTTGACGTGAGTACTTCTTAGGAAGTCAACACGAGCTGACACCTTCGGGATATCAAATAGGAAGATAGGTAGGGCCCTCTTCAGAATAGTGTAGGGAAAGATTTTGGATTCTTTAAATGAAAAGAGAACTTGATTCACCTTCTATTCTTTGTTGTGTTTTGATTTTTGAAATTCATCACCTTATGCCTCTTATGCCGAATGACTTATATTTGTAGACTCGGCTCAGTGTTGATTTTTCTGTACCTATATACTTTGATACTGAGATGCGTGTACATCCAATTATTTTTGGCATTATATTAAATACACAAAATCGGAATTCGGAGCCTGTGGTTCTTTAAAGCATGACCAAATTTGAAAGTATATTCTTGAATTGTTTTGCTCCCCCCAATCACTTTTAGCAGGTAAATAACAGACCACCTGCCAAAACTTAGTGTAATCAACACCACGCTACACTGTGCCTGTGGTGGTGCTAGGCAGCTGAGTTTAGCGCTAGGGAAAACACAGGAATGCACTATATCGTTGTAAATATGACGCAACCCAGCATTTTCAGAATGGCCGAGCGTAGCATTTGCAATTTTTGCTTAATGTTTCCTTGTAAATATGCCCCCTGGTCTTTTATTTAGAAAGAATGTAATGCTCATTACCTGTTAATTCTAGGATGGCCAGTGTGGAAATTGTAGTTATTGTGCGATACTTGTACCTTTATTGAGTATTGTGTGAATTACATTGTCTGTTTCCTCTTTTTATACAAAACCATAACTCTGGCAGGACATTTATATTGCGCTTGTGATACTGTGTGTCCTCTCAAACTTCACACCCCCAGGTGCCTTCACTACTCGAACAATCTACCCCGAGAGTCAAGGAAGCTTGGAAAGCCAACCTTCGATCTCAACCAAAAGCCCAGATTGATGGTTAGTGGGGAACCAATGAAATGTATCCAGTGATATTTATTGGTTTCCCCTGAAACTGAAAGAAGCCAGGAAAAAGCCTTGCACCTTGCTCCCTGTTAAAGATCTAACTCTTCCCTACAACTATGTCGATCTTGACATGTCTTGCCTAAACCAGTCTGACGCCTGATCTTGTCTGCGTTTATAAAAAAGTAAGTCCTAAAAATCCCGTTTAGACTGTCATAAAACCTGGCTGCTATTAAAAAATAACAGAAAAAAATAAAACTTGTCAACCAGATTAAGGTTGTGATAAGACCTGGCTGTTGTTCAAACATAACAGAAAAAAACGATAAGTTGGCTGACAGGGTAAGATATGATAAGGCTGTTTTGAAAACAGATACACTTGTTTTAATTTTGTCTTCCTCGCAGGTGTCTGATGGGAGAACAGACAACCATGCTGTCTCCTGGACAAATATGAGTGATGTCTCTGGGTACAGGAAAGCAATATGTAGGCTGACTGCTTTTCAACTGTTTTGTTTCCCAGTGCTTAATTTGAGTCGGTGGTTTATGATGCTCAACCCGGCACGTATGACGTCTGCCACATGGTGGATGGTGGTGATGTGATGTTAGTCTAATTTTAAAATGAGCACAACAACAGTTATTTTGTAACTTAATATACACTAAACATGACTAATACCTGCCACACAAGCTATTTTTTTAGCCTAGAGGTGAGTTAAATAGTCTTAATTGCCATACTGGCCGGTATAATGGATGGTGCAAGCTGCAGTGGCCCCATCACTTTTTTCTTTACAAATTAAGCACTGCTTCCCACTTGCCACAACCTTAGTTAACTGTAACCACGAAGTCAATCATTTTGAGTTTGCTAAATAATGCCTAGGCCAATTCTGAGTTGCCTGGAGTTCCCCGTCCAAATTAACCAGACTAGATTTTACAGAGTGCTGAAATGGTCTGTTGGGCAGAAACAGGTGCAGCCCAGCCCTCAGGTATAGCAGGTGGTAAATGTGAGCATTAAAGTCCTGGGGCCTCATTCATGAGAAATGACGCATCGCTGCATGAAAGCAGCGATGCGTCACTTCTCAGTGCGCACTCCTTGCGACATGATTGATGCGTCATATTTATGATATGACGCATCATGTCGCAAGGAGTTACAGATACGTCAGTATTTCTGACGTCTCTGTAAGTGCAAAAGTGACGCATTGTTGGAGTGTGTCACAAAAGTGACGCAACTCCAGCAATGTGTCCTTTCACATGGGTCAATCCCCATGAGAAAGGGCCTGCGTCAGTCTTACGCCTGCTGTGAGGCAGGCGTAAGAAATTCACGCATTTGTGTCCTAGAAGTGGTGCAGTGAAATCTTATAGATTTCACTGCGTCACTTCTATGACCCTTTGTTGCATCAGAACGCCCCCCTGCATACATTATACCTGGCGTAGGTATAATCTAGCGCAGGGGTTTACAAAGTGACGCATCTACCTAGATGCGTCACTTTGTAAATATGGTGCAACAAGGCACATTTTTTACGCTGCTGGTGCGTCATAAAAAGTGACGCACCGGCAGCGTAAAAGTGACGCACGGCCTCATAAATGAGGCCCCTGAAATCCAGGAAAATCTGCTTTTTGTCGCAGTAATTCTGGGCCAACACAGTTTTTTCCCATTCCAGGTGTGATACCTGGAATTAATGGAGGAGATTTTAGCTTGAATCTCCAGCCGTGTTATTTCCACCCTGTAATTCTGTGAATGTTGTAATGAAGTTAGGTGTGTACAATGTGCATTTAGGTGGTGTGTAACTAGAATGTCACTGTCCGAATATCGTCTAACATAAATATCGTTTCCTGAAAATTGCTTAGATAATATCGCGCCTTTTTATGATAAAAAATCAACAGTTAATGGGACAATATTTTTGTAAATGATATTTAGAATATATTTATATCATACAATAGATATCTGTACACAATTTTGTAATACAACGTCCTGAAGTGCAAGCGAGTGTACCAGTTAAACGTTTCATAGCATTAAAAAATGGCGGCTTTGAGATGAGTAAGTGAAACCTTATCTCACACAACGGTCCCCAGACACCTTCATTAGATAACCAGTTTTAAAAATGACCGAAACAAGCAAATCCCGACACTCATAGATTTATAGTGAAACGATGACTTGCCCACCCAGCGCAGAGTTCGAAGACATGCTGTTTTGGATTTTTTTTTTTTTTAAATGAAAATCCATGATGGCAGAGATGAAATGGGTAAATGCATACGAGTGCCAACCACAATCTGTGGAAATATATAATGTGTCTGCTACAAGGGGACAGAAATGTCTTCAAGCCAAGCAAAAGCAGCTTTTTGAAACTAAACTGATCCAACCGTGAATGAATGTTTTTTTTTTAATGGGCATTAAAGTCCTCATCAAGACTAGGCTATTTATACCGATTTGGTAGGAAACATGCGTTTCTTCCCAAATCGGTAATACACGACATGCAGCAATACACACTCAGTTTCACCGCAGGAAGTTTAACTGCTTGTGGATTGGGAAGAAAAACTCTAACTAAAACCTGGAAGAATTTGTCCCCAGAAGAAAATGGACAAACATTTCAAAATTGTGTCGAATCGGTGCAGTAAGGCGGATTTTCACATTATTCCACATTTCATTTGTATTTGTATGTGGGTATTTGTAAAGCGCAACATGTCGCTCATTGTAGGCCAACAGGGTATTATTTAAAATCGTCTGTGACATCATAGCCCAAAAAATGTAATACCTGAGGTATTGCAGCAACTGGGGTATTGGTAATACAAAGCGTCATCCCCAAGCTTTTCCATTTACCCTCTATCTTTTTGCTGAATTAAATTTTGTTGGCCCTTGGACTCTGTGCACTTTACCTCTGTTAATCAGTGCTAAAGTGCTCGTGCTCATGCCCCTAAACAAGGGTAAATAGGTTTACACCCGATTTACCTATTTAATTTACTTGTATGTCCCAGGGCTCGTAAATGAAATGCTACTAGTGGGGTTACGAATGCAAAAACAACAGTTGATGGACATAATGCAGAACAATGTAATACATTCACCCCAGTACAGAGATCTGGGCCTAAATCCATCGTTTTTTTGCTCCTCATGCCATTCCAGTTTGAACCCAGCCATATGCAAATCAGTCTTGACCCTGCGCCCAATGGGAACTCTCCAGCCCGAACTGCCAGGCCAGGCCCTCCCTGGACTAGAAACAAGCATCCTAGGTCCGAGTTTGGGGTTTCCCCCTCATCAGCCAAGATAGCTTGACTCCAGTGGCATGGAGAGCATGGAGCCCACTTCTGGGCATACCCGTCCCACTCAGGGTGACAAATGCAAAAAAAACATTTGCTGGACAGAATGCAGAACAATGTCATACATTCACCTCTGTGCAGAGATCTGGGCATAAATCCGTTGTTTTTTTGCTCTCCATGCCATTCCAGTTTGAACCCAGCCATATGCCAATCATAACATGGTGTCCATTTCCTAAGGGTCCAAAAAAGTCATATGCAACTCTCTCTCAGGCATGAGTAGGATGGTCAGACCTTTTCACTGGGTGTTGTGCCACATTAGGGAACAAGCAATTGCGGCACATTTTCAGCTCCTTCTCAACTCGCTCATCTAGTCAAGGTAACCACACGCGATCTCATTGGTCTATTTTGGTGGCTACGATGATTCAGTGTCCTTCGTGGGCCAGCTCAATACCCGCTCTCTTAAGCTTTCAGGTATGATGATTCACAAGCCTCTCTGTATTACTCCTTCTTAAGTAATGTCTAATGCATTCTGCACATTTTTGAACTTTTGGAATTCAGCATCATTGGCATGAGGTGGGGTACATCTCCTTGTTTGTGTAGCAATAAGTTGTTTAGCAATGATCATGTCTTTAGCAGCATTGGTGGCATCAATGATTTGTTCCACTGATAGAGACAATAATGTGATAGATCTCATGATAAAGTTGAGATATATATCCGCTGTCTTGGATTTCAAACTGTGACGATTTAGCAGCACTTTTGAAAAGTAATCTGCTGGATTTTATCCTTCCCTGGTTTGTGCACATCTCACAGTCATACTATTTCAGTCTTGACCCCCACCTCTTGATACAATGGGGAGTCTTAGCCTTCGGGTTCCCAAAAATTGTGAGTAACGCCTGGTGATATTTGATGACAGTGAATTGTTTTCCGTACAGGAATACATTAAAATGTTAAGGCACACACCACAGCCAGACTCTCCTTCTCTGGCTGAGTGTAGGCACGTTCTGTCTCAGACTGGCTCCGACTGTCATAGGCCACAATTTGTCTCTGAGCATTCAGATGGCCATTGTGTTGAGCAAGGATTGCCCTTTGCCCTATCAGGCTTTCATCAACCATTATTTCAATTTGGGGTCAAATTAGGCTATTTCAGTTGCATTTTAAATTGCATGCTTAATGTCTTTGAAACTCTTGTCACATTCCGGAGACCATTGAAACAGTATATTTTTCTTTGTCAAGTCTCTTAATGGGGTGCTCACTATAGCAAAGTTGTGAATGTATAATGAGAAATAACTGGCCATGCCTAAAAAGAATTGTAACATTGTAACATCTTGGGGAATGGCACGTAGATGATAGTGCTTGCACCTTGTCTGAGTCTGGAGTCATTCCACCATCAGGGAATATGTGTCCAAAAACTTGAGTTTATATTTTAAAACTCATTCAAGGTGAGACTGACATCAATAAGCAACTGGCACACTTGGTTATGCGCTTTATCATGCTCTTCTTCTTGTGTTCTCCAAAAAAACAGTATGTCATCACTGTAATTGAAAGCTTGTGTAACAGGTTGAATAACTTGATGAATAACATCCTGAAAAATCTCAGCATCCGAGGACACTCCAAAATTCAAGCTCTTACATCTGAACAAACTAACATGAGTCAAAAAGGTAGTAGTGTACTGATCTAGTCCAATTGGTAGTATCCTTTATTCAGGTCCGGTTGGAAAACTCTTTGGCTCCATCCAATTGCATGATCGTCCCCGCTATATATGGACCAGGGTGCTCTCTTTTCATGGCTTTGTTTGCCAGGTGCATATCTACACATATGCGCACTGCTACATTGCTGTCCTTTTTTGGTACTACTACTATGGGTAAAACCCATGGCTTAGGGGTCTGTGGAATGTTCAATGATGTCTCTACAGCTTCTTGTAAATGGAAAGCAACTTTATGATGTCACTGAGCAACAGGGGACATGTCTTCATTGATATGAAGCTGTACCTTCATTTTCTCGAACTTTCCCAGGCCCTACAACAATAAGGGAATTGGCTCGTAATCTCAGACTGAGCACAGAGGTTGTAGTTGAGGGATACTAACCCCATTATAGCAGCTGTGGCAAACTTGAGCAGACAGGCACTCAGTAAGTCCCTTGTAGAAAATGAATAGAGGCTTCCTCTGATGTCTTTTTGTGTTGTATCATCGCTGTGAATGACACTTGGCTTTGCGTTGCCTCAGAAGCAGCCTAATTATATACCTTTGTGCCTAACGGAGCGAGGCGAGGCACATGGGATAGGCTGTTAAACTTTTCTGCTGGCATGATGTTAATTGACGCACCACTATCTATGATGAAATTTACTTTTTCATGTGATTTTAGGACTGTGTCCAAATGAATTTCATCCCTTTATTTGGCAATCTGTCTTTGAAGTGTCACTTTCCTTACAGACAGCTAACCCCACATGTGCATGCCCTTCTTTGGCAGACATCATCAGCACACACCCATTTTCCTCGCTTGCACTTGCTAACGATGTTGTGGAACCTTTGTACAATGACAATTGATTTTGACTGGTTTCTACTTGTCATACCTGACGTTGCATTTTGGTTGTGTGAGCATTGTGAGAATGCTTCTTGAATGCTCGTTCATCTTGCATCCATCTTTTCTTACTATACCAATGAACTTGATTTTTTCTTGGCTCTGCAGACAGGTGTGAAATGATAAATTTTTTCACATCTTGCAGAACCAGCCCGATGGCTGGACATTCACATTCATGGGGAAATGAAAATCCACCTCAGAAACATCATTTTGTTTTCTTTTAAAACGTTGACTTACATGCATCTTGTTATGCATGTGCTTGCTTTTCACAATCAATGTTGATTCATTGTTTGATGTCCCTGCCTCCATGTCAGAAGCTTCTCGGACTGCTCATTTTTTATGCTCTGTCAGCCATCAGCATTTTCTCCAAACCGTGTGTTTCTCTCAACATATTCCTTCCAAACAAATCTGCAAGGCAACCATAAATGACTCTGAAGTGCATGGCTTCTTTGTAGGTGAAATCACAGAATTTGCAATGTTTAATGAGAGTATCAAGTGAAAAATATGGCCATTGTTTCACCAACCTGTTGTCGTGCTTGGTTGAAGATATACATTTAATAATCAACATTCGGCATTGGGTTGAATTTGGCCTCAAACGTTTCTTTTACCTTTTGCAGGGCTTTAAGTGGGATGAAAAACTGGGGGTTCTCTCAAAGGGGCGTGGCCCATATAATTAAGGGTGTGGCTTAAAACACATAATCAAAAAATCTGTACTTAGCATAGTGTGTCGCCCAACTGATATTTTGCTGATTCTGTCATTGAAGCCATATATATATCATCCAGCAAGTAACATTTCACCTACAACAAGCCAAAACTATTGGCTTTGTCAGTGGTTGTTAGTTACATAAGCAAGAACTTTGACTTTGTTGTATATAATTTGACAATCCTTCAGTTCTGAAATTATGAGACTGTGAAAGAACTTTAATGAGTCTCTTCAAAGCTACTCGAAAGGCAGTGAAGGGTGGTACTGCTGCAAAGATAAGATTTTTTTTGCCCAATAGGGATCCCGTTTCACCTGTTTTTTAGAACTGCAAGTGCTGAGCATCGGCTGGACCCGGTCCACATAAAGAGCCTTGCCTTTTGGAATGATTTTGCATCAGCCTGTGAAACATTTGTTTAATTCTTCTTTCAGTCCATCGCCTGCAAGGTTTCTCAAGTATTTGACAATCGTCTTTCCATCTTCTTCTTCTAGTGCATCTATGAAATCATCAAATGTTTCTATCCAAGCAGCCCACCTTGAACCAATGTTCTACTTCTTAGAAGTGTTGAATGGGGTTGGTGGCTTCAGGAACACAGCTGCACTGTATTTCGCGCTCTCTTTTTCTGCAATTAAGAGCATGTGCTGGTCAGACAACGTTTTCTGTTCCCCGCTGCTTGTAACTTCTGCAAGTACAACCTTTCTGCTTGCACTTCTTTCACCCCCCCCCCCCCGATCTGAGGTCCTAGAACGCTTCACTTGTCTTTTACAGAGTGCAAATTCTCTGTTTTTCATGCCTGGTTGTCACTGTCATTATCTTTTTGCTTTGTTTGACTAATTGCTCCATCTTCAGCGTCTCCGTTGACAGCTTCACCGGCGGTTTTGACTGGCGTTTTGAAAGTGCTCCTCTGCAGGACCTTCACTTTCTTTTTTGGCCATACATTAGCTGTAACAGGGCTTTGACTCCACATGTATCAGTCACAGACTGCTTAGCATTGATTTGAGGCACACATGGCGCACACACGCAGTTTGCCGTACCATTGTATACTCTCAGGGAGAGCAGCCTAGTTTTCTTTTGGGCACATATCCCCTACTTGTTGCGAGATGTAGTATCTCACCCAGCCCTGGAGCATGCATATAGAGTACACCAAACAGGAGCTGTAGCTAAGCTCCTATTTATTACTCAGCATATACTAATGCAGTGTGCATAATCTCATACTCAACATTAACCACACCCTAACATCTCCCCGCATATGATGTTGTTTCTGTTCAGAGCCCGCCCAGAACCACACGGGTCCTGGTGACTATATCATCTATATGCTACAATATTAACCCTTTTCTCTCTAACAAGCATTTTGCTTAAATGAACTGAGATATCATCTGGCATAGTTGGACTTCACTTCTTTAATACCCTTTAAATTCACATAGAACAAATCTCATTGCTCTAGTTGTAAGTAGTCCAGAATCTAAAGATAAAAGCAGGAATAACAACTAAAAGTATGAAAGATGGGATATTCGGGCACAAACATGGCAGATGTTCCACCCGCTATATAAAAGTGCATTATAGACCATGGCACCTGTAATACGGTAGATAAGATATCCACCATGTTTTGATAAAATGTAAATAAAGCCCTATGGGTGTGGTAATTTGTTATTATCCAAAATACATGTAATTTCCACAATATGATGTGTGTAATCTGAAATATATTTAACCTGTAACTCAAGTAAAGTTTCTCTGTAAGGGTTTAGCTCAACCAGACCAGTCTCTTAACATACTGGAATGTGAAAATCTCTTTTTTGATGAGAAAATGTCTCTCTGCAAGACATTCTCTACTTGAACCGTTTCCTGCATACAGAACAATTCGCTAAATTTTGCTTTACAGAAAATAACAAAACTTTTACACATTTTGAGTAATGCAAAATTCAGAAATTAAACAATATTTCACCCAGACCAAATAAACCTGGTAAATGAATGCAGGACTGAAGCTCTATGATGAATGTACTGGCTGTGAATCGAAGTCTGCATACAGGCTGTTAGTCTGCAAACTGCTCAACATTACTCTATCGTAACCCAAGGGAGTTAGGTCCTTAGACGGGACGGGGGGCAGGCTGGACCCTTGTAAATATCAAAAACACAAAAATAATGCCCACACCCTCCTTATTAGTTATAACTCTGTTATTTCAGTTAAGGCCAAACAATACTTGATTACGTTTGGTCAGGTACTTTTATTTATACCAATCATTTTTAGTTTTTTAGCAAAATTTCATCTGTTTTTTAGGCAGAAAAATGATACATATTGACACTTGACTTACTTTTTACACATATATATTCATATTATACAACACAAATATATTCACAAATCAAACAAAAGAACATCCAAATAACATTAAACATTAGACATTTCAATTATTACACAGACAAATCATACTATAAAGAGTATTTTACCTAATTTCAATGTCCCATTATCTCCATCAACTAACAAATAGATAACAACTGTTGCTCATGTGGGAATTATGAATGGGATCCATATGGAGAAATACGGGGTAACAACCCTGCACTTCGCGCCAGAAAGAAAGACTAGAGAGTTACAAAAGTAATGTTATGTTTCTGACTGTAGGAAAGTAGGATCTGTTTTTATGCTTACCCCCACTTTTTTGCCTGGTGCTATACTGTTTCTGACCAGTCTGACTGGGATCCAGCTAACCAAGACCCCGGTCTCTGTGCTCTCCCCTAAATTGGTTATGGTAAGTACTTAAGTACATCCAAGATTGGATACTGGTGTACTCTTATATGTCTCTAGGAAATGGTGCTGAGGTACCCAGGGCATAGGTACACCAGTGGTCCCCCATGGGCTAAAGCATGTATTATACCACCCATGGGAGAACACTCATACGGTAATTACAGGTCAGCCATTGCAGTCTGTGCAAGCTATTGCTAGCACCACTTACGACAGATATAGGTTTCCCTATACCTGAGGTCACTGCCATTAAAACCTTTAAGGCACTGTTAAAGCAGGCCTTTTCAATACTGAAGGTAGGGTGCTCGGTTCTAAGTGCGAGAGTGTCTCTGCATTAGCAGGACACCCATACAACCTTCAGAGTCCATTCTCCTGGGTTATAAGTGCATCAGCCATTATGATACATAGAGGGGCTATGCGTCATTACGCGATGACCATCTCTAAACTGGCTGTAACAAACCCCGTCATGTTTGGTATCAAACATGTTGAAACCATACCCCCACACTGTGAACGGTGTGGGAGGTATGATTTCATGGAACTGAAAAGTTCCTTCGGGAGGCCCTCATGGCTCCCAGTACCAATCTTCTTGACCCGAACAGCACAACATGGCTGCTGCCAACCAGAAACATGATTCTGCCCTTCTGCTGCTAAGGCAAGTTCAAGCAGGGGAAGGCAGAACAATAGGTATCTTGTCACAGAGAAGTGTGACCACCTCCCAGACAGGGTTTAGTGTATTGAGGCCGGGTGGGGGTGCTTGCCAGTGCCACTCAGTCTGTTTGAGGGACACATTTGGTGCTCTCCTTGCATAGCCCAGTACAAACCAGCTCAGGGAGCCGCTGGCTCCTCTTGTGGCATGAAACTGGACAAAGGACATGGGAGTATCCTCCCCACTGTCCAACCCCTCCCCTGGGAGGGAATGCTGAAATGTCCTAACCCTTTCCTCAGGGTACTTAAGGGGTTACCTGTAGGTGGGTCCTTAGATTTGCCATGGTTCAGCCCCAGCTCCACTTCAACTTTTGTGCATGCTAAGCTAGCTCCACTTCAACTTTGACCGTCTGGACATCTTGCACGATTCATGCTGACACTGCCAGACTGATCGCATCGTCCTTTGCTTTGGCACCGAGACTGCAACTAAGAAGACTCTGCCTGCTCCTGACCTTGTCGTCCTGCAACCCACTGCACCATCAGTGTCCGTGGTCCATAGAGGTTCTGTCCTGGGCCTGTGGACATCTAAAGACATCCAAAGGAATCTCCCTTGGAGTGAAGGTGTCACTCCGCTGCATCCGTAGGCACCGCAACAAGATCGACTGGTCTGCCGAACCGGGGCTCCCCCGGACTCCAAAAGGCTCAGCAACACAGGTGGTGGATCTGCATTCCTTCGAGGCCTGAGTTGTCCTCTCATTGAGTTGAGGCCAGCATCCCTCGTAGTACGCCCTTCAACCAAAACCCTGTGTGCTGTGTCGCTGCATCACTTCATCACACAGTTACCACGACCGGCTTGTATCAACGGAGTCGGACTCATCGAAAGGTTCTTTTGAGTCTATCCCCGCTATAACTGACCCGTGCTGATGCAGTTGGTTGAACGGACGGACTCTGTCATCTTCAGAATCCCGATAGCTCGGGCTGAGCTACAGATTCAGTTTGCCCGTACTTGAAGCCTCTTCCTAAACTGACCTGTTTCACTGAACTTGAGTGGCCTTGGTCTGCCGTGCCCCCTGGACAACTCTGTTGGCATAGACTCTGTCCCCTCTGCTTTCAGATACTTTTCGACAAGAACCTGCAACATGATTCCCACAGACTCTTTCATCCTTCTACAACAGCGGTCTCATCCTGAAGACCTCGATTGTGCTTGACAGTGGTTGTAGGTATCTTGATTCTGAGGGTATCCACAGGTGGGGTAGCTCTCCAACATCCTGTCTTTGACGGGGTGTCCTCAGGATCCACTGGGAAGGGCCCTTCTTCTTTAATCGAGAAACCACGACATACCCATTGGCTTGTATTGAGTTCGCTGTTGTGTTCCCACTCTGCAAACGTCCACTGTGGGGTTCCTGGTTACTTACCTCGGGTGGTTCCTTGTATCCCCGACATGTCTACGTCTTCTGTGTATAGTCTTGACTTGAGTCAGGGTTCGCATACCACTGTTTTAGTATATGGACTGCCCTCCCCTAGTGACCACTGTGCTTTTGTGCTTCTTACCTGTTTCTATTGCAAAGTATTGTGTGAATTGTGTACATCTCCAGAAAGGAGATAGCTGTATGTGTTAGTGAGTTTCTTATAATAAATACATATTTTTATAAATAAACTGTGTGGTTCTTTTTCACATAATCTAAACCAATAAGATTATGTTCTGGTAAAACAAACTGCTTTACACTCCTTCTGGACTAAGCCTGAAGGCTGCTGTCAACAGAGACAACGTAGATAGCTCTCTAAGGTTGCATAAGACCACTAAAATCACCATTATTATTATTATTATTATTATTATTATTATTATGCATCTTATAGGACGCACGGTTACCCCCAACGGGAGTGTCCCAGCGCTGAGGGGAGAAAAGGAGTATGTAGGTCAGTACTGTGGAACCCGTCAGTATGTAGGTCAGTACTGTGGAACCCGTCAACCATAACGGTTGTCTGGATCATGGCACGGTGCCCACTTACATAGGTGTGCACCATATACTAAACCAGCTTCTCACACTGATTCCTTCTAAATTGCAATTAGGAAGGGCCATAAAAAAGGCCTCCCATCCTAAATGCGAATCAGAATTGTAGTATCACTGATTTGCAGACACACTTTAGGATTTAAATCATTGTACATTTACTTAATACTCAAAGGGAGTGGTAGCATATGCGCTAAAGGAAATTTGTCCCCAATGGACAGCTTTCCTTTAAGAAATGTGCTGGCGGATCTAAGGGGAAGCAGCCACTCATGTGTTCAAAAATGTGTGCCTCTTTTTAAAACGTAGCACTGGTTCATTTAACCGCATCGCCGCTAGCGGTTTTCCCGCTGTACGCGGCAATTTTAAAATTACCGCGTTACATGACGAGCTCAGCTCGTCATGAGCGTACGGCAGGTTACGCGACGAGCTGAGCTCGTCATCAGCCTGGAAGGGGTTAA
The DNA here is from genome assembly GCF_964261635.1 of Lissotriton helveticus. Taxonomy (NCBI): domain Eukaryota; kingdom Metazoa; phylum Chordata; class Amphibia; order Caudata; family Salamandridae; genus Lissotriton; species Lissotriton helveticus. The sequence goes on along the minus strand of NC_136069.1, from coordinate 747,170,997 downwards.
TGAACAGAGACTGCTTTAAAAGAAAGTTTCCAATTGGAAACGCAAGCACATGTATAGTGGTTTACTCTTCCTTATAGGTCACCATCCCTGTATTTGCAATCAATCACAGGGGACAACAACAGTGGTGTAACATTAGCCCCTGTGCTGTGGGGGGACCAAGCTCCAGGGGGCCCCCTCAGCACAGTATACTGACTTGGTCTGGGAACAGTTAGTGATAGTTTGATATGCTCGATTTTTTGTTGTGGTTGGCAGGCCAGGAAGCACGGGGCCCCCCCATGCACTTTGCAGGGGGGTGCCTTTAAGTTTTGTTACACCACTAAATCACAAATAGCTACCTACCTAATTGATATTTATTATGCAGGTTCTGTGATCCTATACCACTGGAGGTTTTGTAATGTGAACTGTTAGTACACGTCACATAACAAAATTAGAGACTGGTTGCAAAAGTCACTGTACAATTTCCAACAATTTTTGTGGCCAGTGTGACAAGACACCAAGAATGCAGGCCTGGGAAGTTGAATGATATACCTATCCACCAAGTTACACCTTGAAAGTCCATCATTATACATTACTAATGGTTCACAAAGTGAGTGGTCATATCCAGCCGCCGCCTGCACTGATCGGTGGAAGTGGGGTGGGGGTGGGGGGGATTGAGGTTGCGGGGGTGAAGTGGGTATAAAAAAAAATTATTACAAATAAAAACGTACCTTCGTGCCACTTCCTTGTTGCGTCTCTCCTCTGTTGTCCTCTCTTGCTTGGCCTCAACAGGTAGAACACTCAGACTCCCAGTCAGCCAATCACAGCGCTGCCTTAGCAGTGTTGTGATTGGTCTTAGCACCGAAGTTCGATGCTCAGACGCTGACTGGGCATCTTCTCCTCGTAGACTGTAATGCAGCCTGCATGGAGAACATGCGAAGTGCAAAAGACTGTTTTGTGCGGCCCGAGAAAGGCGGCCAAGCAGACATTGCACACTTAGGAGGGTGCTGCCTACCACTCCTCCCCTGCCCCGCCCCCTCATGCAAAGCTCCGGAAGTAGGAGAAACTAAAATGATAATAACACAAGTTATTATCATTATATTTTCCCTTTTTTTCACTGCATAAAAGCAGTGGGGCTACGCTCCTCCGCCTTAGCAGAGGAGCCGCCACACATTTAACTAGGAATTTCTCATTGCGCACTAGCTGCAGACAGAGGCGCTCAGAAACAGAAAGCAACAACAACAATTTGATTTACGACTTCTGACAAGCGAATTGCTTTTTGCCACCATGTGAATGCCTCCCTTTTATCTCGTTGTGTTCTCTCCTGTTAGCGCCTTGGTACCCTGTAGAGGTTATTTAGCACTTCACCGATTAGTTTGTATTCAAGAGGATTAAAGGCATTATACAGCTTTTGGTGTTAAAGAAAGGGGATGACCAAATGCATGAATTTTCTTTGTGAAGTAACATCTGAAGTTTATGTTTATTTTATTAGTAAACACTTAAACTTGCAAGACTGATTAAACTGGGGACATGTATAATGCTAGGAATTATAAACTGCGGTGCACGAGAAGACGGCGGGAGTGCGCCGGTAACATTGCCGGGCTGACCCTCGGATTATTTATTTTAGAGAAAAATAAAGACCATGGCTGACTGGAGTTTTGTTTAATTTAAGCAGCCTTATAAATGGATAAGCAGCTGTGTTTTGTGCCAATGCCATACAATGTTATCATTTAATTGCTAATTTGATTGTATTGACGTGTGTTCTTCCAGATAATTTCTTGTGGGCGTTCAAGCAGAATTATATAAATCTCGCTGGGCCACAGATGATGTAAGCCTTTAATCATAATAAAAATTGGGATTGAAAGCTGTGACTTATTTTGCTGCATATTCTGCAACGTGAGAGATGAGCTTTGCAACCCTCAGGTGTTAATTATGAGTGTCATAACAATTAGGGACCTCCGCGCAGACACCTGTTTGCGCAGGGGTCTCAATTACAAGAAGTGGGGTTTTACTGCAATTGGTAATTTCTGTATGTGATAAAATCCATAGCATGTGGATACATTTTGGCATGCCAAACCTGCTAAAATGTAACAATTTAAAAAGGCTCAGTAACCACCAGGGCATGCAGATTTTGGTGTGGAAAGCAACACAATCGTCATGTTATGCCCCATTTGTAAGAGCTATGCTTGTAATAGCTACTATATATCTCATCAGTAAAATTCTGAACCCTTCCCATCCAATTCACACACTTTGGGGCATTGATTATGAACAGGTGCAAATTAATTGTACACCACCCATTGGTGCATTCATAATCCAAGCCTTTGTAGCGTATGAGCATAGGCAGATCCAATGAAAATCTACAATGAAAGCACAATTAGGAAGAATGCACGTTGAAGCATGTAATGTAGTATGGCACATACTCATACAAAAGGCAAAATATGCATGTCCTTTGAAAACACGCCCTACACTGTGTATGCTGCTATATCGAGGTGGGCAATAGATATATAAAAATATCGCATTAATGACATTTTGTACCCAGTGCCATCTATATGCATGGGCACGCTGGGCAGTTGTCCGTGGGGCCCACGAGCATAGGAGCCCCATGCAGACCAGAACTTAACACAAATTTTCCGTTAAACATTTTTATTCCTGTGAGTGGTTGTGTAGGAAGGGCTCAGTGCACTGTTTTGCCCCGGGGCCTGTAATGCTGTTAAGATGGCCCTGTTTGTACCACTACAGAAAACAAAGTAAGAACATATTTACTATTCTTAATTCCACATCTACTTAAATGGCTTATTATACAATGTAGTGGTAAGGACAAGTTGTGGATGTAATATTGTTGCCATGCAATATATATCATACGATATACAGAGTTTCTACCCACACCCTAGATCTCAACACGTCTTTCATATCAAAATGATGTACAGCATCCAGGTTATAATTAAGGTCTGGCTCGTTGCAGGACTTCACCTTCACAAAGTATATGATATTATGCATGAAACGTCAAAAACCTGAAGTTTTGCAGGTGCAAAAATGTATGGTCTGAGATGAACCAGAACAGTGAGCTATACGCATTAAAAGAATAGTTTATTTTTTGTACTCAGAACTGCTGATATTATTGACCTTTTACAGAACTACTGTTTTTATACAGTATACTTTTGCATTGAAATCCTGCACCCATGTGCACCACTCTGCAGACCATTTAATGCTCACCAAATATATGCCAATCTCCCTGCCAGTATTCCCAAATAAAGTCTTGAAGAAATTCATCAACAGACAGCTCACAGAATACCTTTATTAGCACTAACTCCTTCACAACACTTGGTCTGGTTCAGACTCAACCACAGCATGAAAACTGCCATCATCGCTGCCACAGATGATGTGTGCATGACTCTGGACAGAGGAGACATGGTAGCCCTCATCCTCCCGGACCTCTTTGCAGCATTTGACAGTCTCTCACCCCATCCTCATCCAGCTCCTAAACGACATTGAAATCCAAGGGAACGCACTCCAATAGATCTGCTTCTTCATGACAGGAAGGGCCCAGTTAGTCAGCAAGCACTGTACACTACGGACATCTGCAACTTTATCTATGGGTTTCTGCAAGGATCATCTTTGAGCCCGAACCTCTTCAACGCAGACACAATCCCGATAGCCAACATCATCCACACTCACAATATCAACGTCCTATCCTACACAGACGACATGTAACTCATTCTCCCATCACAGACGAGACACCATGTACCAGGATGAGGTTCAATGCCTCCAAGGCTGACATAGCCCACTGGATGAAGACCAAGGGACATATTTACAATATTTTGGTATACGGCAGCACCAGAAGCTTTCCGGCTGTACTGCCTTACATTAAAAGAAATGGGCAGGAATCTGTTGTGTCTACAAGATACAGCGTAATGCGGTCCTTTCTTTAGTGTGGTTGCACAAACTGCAGCCGAGCACCAATGCAGGCACCCTTGCACCATGGTGCAAGGTTGTCTGGGTTGTTAGCATGATAGTCTTTGTGCAGGAAGGAACTTCTCCCTGAACACAAACAATCAAAGGAGGTGTTTTTGTCACTCTATGTGTGCTGCAGAAAGCAGCACACGTGGAAAGCGGAAACAAATGAGGAGAAATGTAAACATTTCGTCTTATTACGCCAGCTTTGGGAAGGTGTTACTTTTGGTGCTGCCCCAGATTTACACTTTTTTGTAAAGCTCGGGCATTGTCGAAAACTATGGGTGTTGCACAGTGGCGTAACGAAACTTGAGGGGGCTCCTCTGCAAGGTGAGAAGAGGGGCCTCCTCTGAGCTCAATCAGGAGCTCACCTGCCGAAGTACTGTGCTGAGGGGTACCCCTGGAGCCTTGGGGCCCCTTGCCCCGAGGGGGAAGCGGGGGCCTTTGTTATGCCCCTGGTGTGAGAACACCCACATCAGCCCTGTGGAACACCCCTTCCATGCAGCATAAGGCATAGCCTTACAAAACTATGAAGGGTGGTTTTCTGTGGCCTTGTAAATATGGGCCGGCACACTGTGTTTATGGAGCGCACAAAAGTGACGCTCGAACAGCGTAAAAGTGCCACAGGGGCATTGTAAATATGCCCCATCTGTCTAAACCTTAATGCCGACAAGACGAAAGTTGCGTTCTTCAAAAACAATGAGACTCTGCCTGGTGGCCAACAGAGTGAGGAGCAGAGTTAGGACCAACGCCACCCCCACCACCCACGTCAAGAACCCCGGGATCATCATTCACAGAAAACTCGACATCATTGCCCAAGTCCTTTCACTCCCTAACATCAGAGTTGACTAAAGGTGTGCCCCAGGGATCTTGCCCTAGATCCATGCTGCTTAACATTCATGTGGCTCCTCTTGCAGATCTACTTAGGCAACTGGGCCTCATCCCAATTTCATACACTGATGATACCCAGCTCCTAATGGCTTTTAACAAAAACTCCATCAATACCCAGTCAGCCTTCTCTGAAGGTATGACAGCCATCTCAGACTGGATGATGAACAACTTCCTTCAGCTAAATGCTAGTAAAACTGAAAGTATGCTCTTTGGAGAGGTGCCCCTACTCTGGTCCCCAGAGTGGTGGTCCACTAACCTAGGTCCTGCACAGATCCCGAAAGCAGTGGTGAAAAACTTAGGAGTATATCTAGACCAGAAACTCACTATGAAAGAGCAAGTCACAACCACCGTAAGCTCTTGTTTCCACATGTTAAGTCTTTTGAGGAAGGTTTTTCCTTTCCTCCCTATGACAGTCTGAAAAAGACTCCTTCAGGCACTAGTAATAAGTTGTCCTGACCACTGTTCCCTTTAAGCCGCGCGCCTGTGCGTCCGCGCACCTGTTGAATCTGAGCGAGCAGTAACCTCTTTGAAGCGTGCCCACCTTCAGAGTATTCATGTTAATCGCAGCGCCCTGTAGAAGCATGATGGGTGCTGCGATTAACATAAATACTTTAAGAAAAGCAGACAATCTGCTCCCATCCGCGTTCCATCAAGAAACGTCATGCAGCAAGCCTAAAAGCACAATGCGTGCTTTCACAATCATTAACTTACTTTAGTGATTGTAAAAGCACACGTCGTGCTGTTAAGCTTGCTGCCTGCCTTTTCTTAACAGAGCGATGCAGTTTGCGTGCCTTTTTGAAGGTTTTTATGTTAAATGCAGCCCCTTGCGTAAGCATGTAGGGAGCTGCAATTATCATGAAAACTTTCAAAAAGGCACGCAATTTGCCATGCTCTATTAACAAAAGGCAGGCAGTAAGCCTAACAGCAAAAGTGTGCTTTCACAATCACTAATATGTATTAGTGATTGTGAAAGCACACGTGGTGCAGTTGTGCTTGCTGCCTGCCTTTGCTTAACAGAGCGCGCCAGTTTTTGTGCCTTTTTGAAAGTTTTATGTTAAATGCAGCCCCTTGCGTAAGCATGTAGAGAGCTGCAAATTAACATGAACACTCTCAAAAAGGCACACTATCTGCTGCACACTATAATCAAAAGGCATGAAGCGTAACGTGTGCTTTCACAATGCCTAAGATATATTAGGGATTGTGAAGTGCTGTTAGGCTTGCTGTGTGCATTTTGTAGATAGGGCGACCAGAATTTTAAAGCCAAAAACGGGACATTTCACTCAACCAGAAAATGGACTACACATAGCTGCCAAGGTTTCAGATTGCTATGTGTGACATTTTCAAAATTTCAGTGCAATCAGGGCACAAGTCCTAAAAAAAAGAAGTGGGGGGACTAACTTGTTGAGGCAGTATGCAATTGACATCAAGGTGCACGACATCACAGCGCGCAACATCACACATGGCATCACATGAATTGACATCACATATGACATCACAGGAACTGACATAATAGAAAGTGGCATCACAAGCCACGGCTTTACAGGAAGTGACATCAGATCTAAAGCCTTCACATATATGTTTAGCGGGTCTATCATGTGTGCGTTTGAGAGCATTGCGAGCATAATAGCACAGTGAGCTATGGAAGAGGATATGTGACTCCTACACCTCGCAATCCCCCAGTTTTATATTACACATCCTGTACATTCATTTACAAATTCGCATAACTTATTATACATGTAATATGCACGCGTTGATGTAAAGCACTTTGACACCCTGCATTGGAATGAGTAGGGCTATATAAGAAAAAATAGTGGTACTTAAATTATTTAAGCGTCACCTCAGGGAAGTAAGCTTTATATAAATGCAATTTGCTTTGTGTAAATACTGGGAAAGACCTACACATCTTATATTCTTCCAGTGTACGCATATCTCCTAACCAGGGACTGCAGGGAGTGAAAAGCTGCCTCTCTTAAGTAAGTGTGAAAAGCTAACAAGGTTTGAGCCTTTGTTTCCCCTCGCCTTAAGTTACATCAGGTATGAGGCTCCTAACTTCTCACAGCCAGGAGACTCGAACAAAAGAAGGCCTGATGACCCCTCAAATTCCACCTTTGTTATGGGCCCAGCAAGAGTCTTAAATAAGAAAGCCCTGTCCCCGCCTGAACGTTGTTGCTTGTTGCAGATGGAAAGCAGACAACATGCAGGTGCTGCTGAAAGTGTCCCAGTGTTTGAAATTACACCACGACGAGTTCAGAACATTATTCAGCGGGGCCAAAATTCGTGGCAGGGTGGACCGCATTCACCCTGTGAAAAAAGTGGGTGGACGCCATCCACCCACGTGTACCCCCGACTCATGCCCAGAGTGCAATTATGAGTGACATTTCAACGGCTTTGAGTGACACTTTCTTGAGAGCAAATTCAGCCTTATTCTACCCAGTAAACTAGAACCCCATTCCCAATATTAACAAACCTGCCCCACACAGTGCATTCAAACACCACAAGCCATTAGAACTAACTCCATTCACATCCACCAGAAGCAACCTGCTCTTTCGCAGTCCATCTTAACCACATTCACATCTGCAGTGTTCAGCTCAGCTGTGCCAAGTAAGATTCGGGCCAGGTTGAGATGGAGTTAGGGGTCATTGGTGTTGCTTTGCTGAATATTGCAGGAGAGAGGCTGGGCCTGGCCTTTCAGGACTGGCCTCAGATTGTATGGTGCTTCGTTATGGGTATTTGACAAAAGTGATAGCAGGGGATACATTGTTACATTAAAAGACTTTTAATGGAGAATATGTTTTTAAATACTGTATCATTTTTATGTTTGTTGTAAGTTGTAAACCTGTCTTAAGACCCTTCATGTGGTGCTGTAAATGTAGAAAGCCAGGACCACCTCTTTGCGTCTACTCCTGGGATTACACTGGCTGCCCATTCGCAAGCAGATCAGTTTTAAAATCTGCTGCATAGTACACAAGGCACTACACGGCAATGCCCCCAGCTATCTCGCTGACAGACTCATGCGATACCAGCCTTCCAGAACACTCTGATCTAGCTCTAAATCGCTCCTCTTGGTACTTCGTGTAAAGAAATCTCGTATAGGTGGGAAAGCCTTCAATCATTTCCTCCCCTCCTACTGAAATCAACTTCCTTTACACCTCCGCGAATGCACCAACTATTTGCAATTCCGCAGGGGTATTTTTAAACCGAACTCTCCTGAACCCCTCCATTAACTCTGTAGCACTTCAATAGCGCGGAGACACTCCTTCGGGGTGATTTGAGCACTTAACAAGAAAAAAGAAAAAGAATAAAAAGTCAAAACAGACACCTCCTCAGACTTCCATACCCTGAAGATGCTCAACAAGATTTTCGAGAGGCTCCCAAACAGCATCCGGAAAACCGTCATTCAAGCCCTTGTTACTAGCAAGAAAACAGTGGTTCCAGTGGAATAGTAATGTGGTGTGTGATTATATATCAAATGCGCAATCGCGATACAAGGGTTATATCGATGTCAAAGAGAGAGGACCAGACACACCAAGGGTTTCTTAACATAGTAGGTAACCACCTTCAGTGTTGTACATCCTCCCTAAATGTATTGAGTAGTGTTTGTACATTACATTCAGTGATCAGCATTGCGCTGCTTGTAACCTCCATCCCAAACAAGCCTGTCTTCACCTTAAAATTATATATCCTCATTGTTCCAATTGTACATTTTGAATAAAAAATGGATAACATTTGGCTAGCATTTAATAAAAAAGACCTAAAACATCACCTTCTCAATTTATACTGGGGTCCTTAATTTCCACTCGGACCGAACTTTCTTTTTCCCCCTGCTACAGTTTTTGTGAGTTTCTTTCCTTACCCTCTCTTCACCCCACCCTTTACTCATATTATTCCTCCCTTCCCAGACACTGACTTCTACTCCCCTTGTATATTATTTTTATGTTAATTTCCTGCAATACCCCCTGGATCTTCTAATCGCCCAGTCCTTTACATTCATTAGTAACAGTACGTTTTATTACACTAATCCTCGTCAATCTTATTTTTATACTCTGATGTATTCGCTTGCTTCATTTGTTTTCCTGTACAACTGTCTTCTCCGATTGCCTCTGTTCATGTAAAGCGCTCTGATACCCCCGGGTCTAGCCAACGCTATCTAAAACCTTTCAAATAAAATTAAATAACTAAATATTATAGGTATGTATTATGAAGTTTTTGGTGCAAAGTGTCCCAAGTGTCATATGAACCTCACAATTGAGTGACATGTAGTGACAGTATGTACAAGGTTCCACAAATTATATCTCATTGAAAGTGACGGGGCTGCGAGCACCATCTCAGGCACGTTACCTCCGCCCACATAGGTCAGCGCTCTAGTGTTCGCGCTCTCAAGACCTATTTAATCTTGGGCCCACGCGCACGCGCATCGGATGCAACTAACCCAGGTGGCAGAGGGAGGTTGTAGGCTGGACATGTTGTGTGCTGCTTTCTTTTGTAACGGCATAATTTTAAAAAAACTTCTCTGATTTACTGTTTTATTTACCTGCCTTGCTCACTCGCTCCCCTAGCCTCGTTCCGACACGGCTGTGTGCCGCTTGTTATCGGAGGGCTGACGGGGCTGCGAGTACCATCTCAGGCACGTTACTTTCGCCCACATAGGTCAGCGCTCTAGTGTTCGCGCTCTCAAGACCTATTTAATCTTGGGCCCATGCACACGTGCAGCGGACGCGCGCAGCGGGCGCGCCAGTGATGCGCCAAAGGCGCGCCAAAGGCAAGCCCGTCTGCGCCCGTCCGCGGCCGGCCGGGGCTAGGGGCACCCCACTATGCCCGTTTATTAACTTATTCCCTGGAACAGCTTTGTTCTTACCAAGGCCCTTGGCCGCTAAACGCCCCCACCGCTGCCCACATTGATGAACTCGGCCTCAGCCAAGCCAACATCATTCCCTCTCTTCCCTTAAACATGCCATCTTTGGTTTCCCCCCCATCCACTATATTGGGTCTTTCCCCTCAACCTTGCACTGCCCCTTCCATTTCAGCTTTTCTTCTCAACACTAGGTCTGCTGTTAAACACCATCATGAACTGTTTGTCTTTTTAGACACTTATAAACCAGATCTTACAGAAACCTGGTTTTGCCCCGACTCTCTGGCCAACGTGTTAGCGGCTCTCCCCTCCTCCTACTACGCCCTACGCGCAGATCGGCCTGTGGGGAAGGTCGGAGGCGGTGTTGCCCTGATCGTTCGCTCCAAACTTCACTTTCAACTGTTATCATTTCCTCCCATTATGGCGGTCGACTATCTAGTTGTTCGATCTGCCTCCTTCCATTTTCCCCTCACTTGTGTATTTATGTACCGTCCTCCACAGCAAATGTCACATTTTATCTCTGCTGTTCAGGAACTGCTGGCAACCCTATCAGTGAACAATTCATCTGTCCTGGTGCTTGGTGACTTTAACTTCTGGCCCTCTGTCCCTTTTGAGGACCCTATGTCGAGAGAATTCACTGAACTCCTCTGCAGTTTAAATTTCTCATCACACATTCATACCCCTACCCATGTCCGCGGCCACACCTTGGATCAGGTTTGGTCACTTAACATCCCTGTTTCTCCCCCTGTTGTTACTCCTTGTTCCTGGTCAGATCATTCTTTGGTCTCTTGTTTCTTTGATCAAAGTCTCGCTAAAAGACCTCCCCTTCCCAGGAACACTTGGGCGCGAAACTGAAATCATGTAGATGTGGCCTCTCTCTGTTCCTCTCTCTCAGCCTCATGCCCCAACCTCGAAGAACTACCCCCCTCATCCCAAATAGTCACCATTAATAATTGGCTTTCCAGAGCATGTGACCAAGTGGCTCCACTTAGACGCGTCAGAACCAGGCGCGTTCATGACGCAAATAGATGGTTTAATGCTGAGCTTAAGTAGAAAAAATTTATAGTGCGGCAGGCAGAGCGCGCTTGGAGACACGCCTACTGTCCTACACTAAAATTGCAATACACTTCACTCCTTAATGAATATAAAAAAGCTATTATTCTTGCTAAGACCGATTATTTCTCCTCTAAAATCCTCTTGGCTGAATACCAACCCAGAGAATTTTTTGCTACTGTCCAGGAGTTGGCCTCCTCAGACAGAGTCACCCTCAAACCTTCCCCCTCCCAATACCTCTGTGATTCTCTCAACGATTATTTCATTGAGAAAATCGTCACCATTAAGTCAAATATACTACCACCCTCCCCTTCCTTTTCTGATCCCCAGGCTCCGCTCAACCTGTCTCATCTTGTTCAAATACCTCAGTTGACTAGGGAGACCTTCTTGTCTCTGCTTGTCAGGGTCAAATCAGGATCCCCCTCTGACATCTGCCCTGCATATGTCTTAAGAGAGATCTTTTTGGCATGCCCTTTGCCCCCTCTCACTTTTCTTAATGACTCTCTCGCGCAGGGCATTGTTCCAGACTTACATGAATCTGCGACAATAATTCCTATTTTAAAGAAGCCCGGCGCCGACCTCACCTCCCTTTCAAATTACCGCCCCATCTCCCTTCTCCCGTTTTTGGGGAAAGTCCTGGAATGTCACGTCACCAAAGCTCTTAGTGTCTTCGTTGAGAATAGTGGCTGCCTAGCCCCCTGTCAGGCGGACTTTCGTCCATCACATTCCACTGAAGCGGTAGTTCCTTCCGTTATGGACAAACTCAGAGAGGGAATGGATGTTAACCTGCCCCAGGCACTGGTCCTTCTTGATTTGTCCACCGCCTTTGACACGGTCGATCATTCCATCCTCCTTACCTGTGTCAAGGCGGCCGGCATTAGGGGACCCGTCCTAGTTTGGCTCACCTCTTTTTTGAGGAATCGAACACAGGCCGTCCACCTGGCCGACTTTTACGCAGCCTCACGCAATGTCCAATGTGGCGTCCCTCAGGGCTCTTCCCTTTCCCCTCTTTTGTTTAATTTAAACATCTTCCCTCTTATTTTTGCATTACAGCAGATGGAGGTCACGGTATTTAATTATGCCGATGACCTGGATGAACTGCAACCACCTCAAGCTAAACCCTGATAAAACCGAATTGGTACTTACAGGTGGCAGCTCCAGTCCCTGGACCCCTTTGTTTTGCCCCCCCTCCTTGGGTACCTCTCCTTCACCTTCCTCCTCAGTTAAAACTCTAGGGATAAAACTTAATAATCACCTCACCTTGCACTCCCAGATCAGTTCAGTGGTCTCATCCTGTTTTTTGACTCTTCGTACAATCCGAAAGATATCACGGTTTTTCTCCTCTTCCGCCTTAAAACTTATTCTTTTGGCCATGGTCATGTCACGCCTTGACTATGGCAACATCTTGTACACTGGTGCCCCTGTTTATGATCTCCGGCACCTTCAACTGGTCCAAAATCAAGCTGCCCGACTCATTTACAACCTTCCCAAATCACATCATGTTACTCCCTTACTTCGAGCCCTGCATTGGCTCCCTATTCGGGAACGCGCTCTTTTTAAGATGGGCTGCACAACTTTTCAGGCCCATGCAGGAACTGCTCCAGCTTTCATTAATTCTGAAATTAAAGCCTACACCCCAAGCCGAGAGCTGGGTTCTCCTACCCAGTCCCTCCTCTTCGTCCCTCGTTTTAGGAAGAGGAAATCTGGAGGCGTGAAGTTTTCTACTCTTGCCCCCACCTTCTGGAATACCCTCCCTCTCACTATTAGGTCCTCTGCCTCCTATCTTGAGTTCTGCAAAGCGCTTAAGACTTTCCTCTTCTCACAAGCTTTCTCGCCCTAGTGACCTCCCTAAACCCCTCTGGGCCTGTATCCCTAGCGCCAAGAAACCGCCTGGTAGTCGTGCGCTTAATAAATACTTTAACTTCAACTTCAAGTGACCATTATTGAACTTTTCATATAATAAATGCAGCAACTATATATAATAATACGTGCTGTGTGACTGATTCACTTTCATCAATCGTGTCAACGGCGTTTCGACCTGCTCAGAGTATGGGGTCTCATCAGGACCTATGATAGTAGGGACATCTGTCTTCGTCAATCGATAATCTCTGGTATATTATGCCAACCGTGAGTGAAAAAAGGGAAAAGAAATTTACTCACAGGTAAACCCAGCCAGGTTCCCTGGAGAGTTTGTGAGTCAGCGATTACGATGCAGTCGTCAGAAGTAAATTGTAGGTCTGCATAATTGTATAGGAATCACTCAATTATCGTCTTCAGCCAGGATAGCGTGACTCCAGTGGCTTAGTGAGCACTAAACCCACGTCTGGGCATACCCTTACTACATAGGGTGAACAGCAAAGCACACAAGATGATGGACGGAATGTTGCACAATGGCAAAACATTCACCCCCAGTCACACAGATCTGGGTTTAATCCATCATTATTTTGCTCACCAAGCCACCCCAGTTCAGACATAGCCATATGCAAATCAGTCTTAACTCTGTGCCTCATGGGAACAGTCCAGCCGGAACTGCCAAGCCATGTCTTCCCTGGCCTGGAATCAAGCATCCTAGGACCGGTTTCTGGCTATCAGCCATCTTCAGCCAGGAGAGCTTGACTCCAGTGGCGTAGTGAACACAGGACCCCCGCCTGGGCCTACCCTTCCCACTTAGGGTGAACATCATAACACACAAGATGATGGACGGAATGTTGCACAATGGCAAAACATTCACCCCCAGTCACAGATCTGGGTTTAATCCATCGTTATTTTGCTCAACAAACCACCCCAGTTCAGACATGGCCATATGCAAATCAGTCTTGACCCTGTGCCTCATGGGAACAGTCCAGCCTGAACTGCCAAGCCATGTCTTCCCTGGACTGGAATCAAGCATCTTAGGACCGGTTTCTGGCTATCAGCCGCCTTCAGCCAGGATAGGTTGACTCGAGTGGCGTAGTGAGCACCACACCACCTTACTATTCCACTAGAACCACTGTTTTCTTGTCTAAATTACTTAGCCTGGTACCGTAGTGAGTAGGGTTCCCTTGTCCTCCCCTTTCGACTGGTTACTAGCAAGCCAGATTACGGGAACCTCCCCTATGCAGGGATCAACAAAAAAACACAGAAGGCTGCAGACCTTTCAGAACTCGATAGCCAGAATCAATCTCAACCTCCCATGCCACACTCACATCGTGCCGCCCCTTGAAGAGCTTCACTCGCTTCCCATTCACAAACAAGCTCAATTCAAACTCCTCACTTACTCTTTCTAGGCACTACATAATATTGGCACAGCAAACCTCAACAATCTCATCTGCTTTCACAAACCTTCCCGACACCTCCGCTCATAGGACTCCTAAGTGTAAAAATCCCACTCATACAGAAAAACAGATCACTGACATTTACACGTATAAACATGCACATGTAAATAAATATATATGTGTATGTTTATATAAACATATCTATAAAATAGCATTATTATTACAATACATTTTTTTTACAATATAATAAACGTTTTTTAAATTTACTACTATAAACAGTTTATATTTATTTAGATATGTACATATATGTATATTATATATATGTATAGGAAACATATTTTATATATATATGTATATATGAAACAACAAATCAATTGCAAAACATTTAATAAATTACCAAATTAATGAAACATAAAAAAGATAAAAAACAAAATACGAGATTTAAAATATACATATATATGTTTATATATATATATATGTATGAAAAATATATATATATATGTATGCACATGGTATACAATTAAACAAATAATGATTTAAGATATTATTAAAGAATATTAAGAAAAGTATTGAGGCCTGAAAAGAATAGATATACTATTCCTACATCAGTCCGTGGACTTGGGAGAGGTAAACTTTACTATTGCCACTCCACTCTGTGCAACAGTAGGAAAAGCGTTGGACTTCAGAGTGATAAAATGTACTATTCACACTCCAGTCTGTGCAATAGTAAGGAAAGCTTTGGACTTTGGAGAGGTAACACTTAGGGCCCGATTCTGATGTGGGTTGGAAAGCTTCCCGACCGAATCGGTTTGGAAATGGTTTCCGACCCACTCGGATCGGGAGAGTCCGACCCACGGAGTACGATGCATCCGGATGCTTCCCAATACGATTTGTTTGGACTCCTATTGACTTCAATGGGAGCATATCTTCCTAGCCACATCATAATTGGGCCATTGGTCGGTAAGACATGTTCCCGATCCGATTTGAAAGGAGCAAATGCCATTAGGAGGTCTTCCTAACCACATCAGAATCAGGCCCTAGGTGGGAATGCTTTCCTAACCGCATCAGAATCAGGCCCTTACTATACCCACTCCAGTTTGTGCAACAGTATGAAAAGCGTTGGATCACAGAGGGATTTAATTTCTTATTTCCTCTCCAGTCTGTGCAACAGTCGGGAAAGCATTGGACTTCAGAGAGGTTAAATTTACCATTCCCACTCTAGTCTATGCAGCAGTAGGAAAAGATTTGTACTTCGGAGGGGTAAGATTTACTATTCTCACTCCATTCTGTGCAACATTAGGGAAAGTGGTGGACTTCAGAATGGTAAAATGTACTATTCCCACTCCAGTCTGTGCAACATTAGGGAAAGAGTTGGACCTCTGAGGGGTAATATTTACTATTCCCACTCCAGTCAGTGACGCAGTAGGGAAAACATTGGACTTCAGAGCGGTTAAATGTATTATTCCCACTGTAGTCTGTGCAACAGTAGGGAAAGTACTTCACTTCAAACACAACATATCTGCGACATAACCCTATTAATTTACAACAAATATAAAACTCTTAAAATTAACATTATTAATTGACCAAAAAAGATTCTGCATATGAAGAGGAAAAAACATTCAAACAACTTGCATCATTATTAAACAATATAATAATTATCAATCTAAATTTTTTTGTTTTAATTATTACTTACTCAACCTCCCACACTATACCCCCACAAACCTAGCAGCCTACACTTACAGTAAAACTGAAATAAGTAAGTATAACACATTGAACATAATTAATATACAATTACATGTGAATTCATTATTTAATAATTCATTGTTATTTAATGAATTATTACTTAACTTCCCACTCTATACCCCTACAGCAGCCCACATTGCCCAATTTACATAGTTAATAATCAATTAAATAATTAATAATAAATTGATAAGTAATTGTTTATGAATTATTACTTAATTATCTTCCCACTCTATACCCATACAAACCAAACAGCCCGTACTTAATATATAACAAACATTTATAATTATTACACAAATGCAATAATTGATATCAATTAAATAATGAGTAATACATTAATAATTTTTGGTTAATTAATGATTAATTAACTTCTCACCCAATATTTCTACAAACCCAGCAGCCCTCACCTAATATATAACTAAAAAATAGAATGATCACATAATTTCCATAATTAATAATCAATTAAATTAATAATATAACATTCATATTTAATTTCTAATTAATTATTACTTAATCACCTTACCACCCTATACCCCTACAAACCCAACAGCCTGCACCTAATATATAACTAAAAATAGAATTGTTACACAATTTACAAAATTAATAATCAATTGACTAATTCATAATAAATGTACCCAACCCTCCACAAACCCAGCAACCCACTGTCACTATAAATCTTTATTAACAATTCAATTAAATATTATACGTTATTAAACCTTCAAAACTTTATTTAAAAATATTATAAAAATTATAGAAACAATAACATAAAATTAACATATGAACTAAAATACATAAAGATAATTAAAGGAAGCTATTTTTACTGCCATATTATTGAAAATGATACTGACAACAATATTCTTCACAGTGCTATTACTTACCTGAATGATTGATATTCTTGACAATCATATTTCTGCATCACAATATATTAGTATCCCAATATTTATTTCCGATATTTATGTAACGCGATATTTGACACTCAATATTTTGTCCAAACACCTGGAAACCCAGGACATTAATGTTACATCACTGAAATCAAAGGGATTATGTGTCAAACAAAGAACAAGTATAACAAATGAGCCATGCCCATTCAGCAGGAGAGTGGTATGGGTGTAGTATGTAACTAGTGATGCATTTTGAAGAACTGATGAGGTAGTGCACTGTCATTAACAGGCAGCACATTTGCAGTGAAATGGCACTAAATTTCCATAAATATGTAGCTGTCTGGTAAAACTATACAGCGCAAAAACAATAAATTGTGGAAAGCAGGTTCATCGAATATTTATCATTTGCGCATCACATATATAAAGTGATTCATTTTGATCCTATTAAAATCTTTGGTTCCATCACACTTCAGAATAACAGAAAAATTGCATAATTTGTGCTTCCCTAATAGCTGATATATTTTCAGATATTCGTATAGTTTAAACGTTGCTTTGTGTTAGAAAACAACCTTACACCCTACAGCCTTTCTTTTCACTTCTTTTTCCCCAGCAAGATTGCCACCTAGGTCACTTTTACAAAATCCTCTCATTTTGCAGTCACAGAAAAAACTAAACACCAGGGGGCATATTACCAAGGGCATTATCGCCGCATTAGCGGGACTTTTTCCCGCTAATGCGGCGATAATTTTATCGCCCTATTACCAAGCTGTCGCTAACACCAGTTAGCGACAGCTTGTAGGCGATAGCGGGCATTTAGGGGCCCACTTTGCATGCCAGCGATAATTATCGCTAATGACATGCAAAGTGGGCGTGCCAAGATGTTAGCCACTGAAAACAGTCGCTAACATCTCTAACTCCTATTAACAACGTTTGGAAATATTCGCGCTAAGCGCGAATATCTCCAAAAGCTAACGCCTGCTAAAAGCAGTTATTAGCCATGTTATCCAATGGAAGGTGGATAACATGGCTAAGAGCATTGTCACGATAATGCATGAATATCGCTGATTTTTCAGCGATATTCATACATTTCGCAGGATTTTTACCGCTTTTGAGATAAACCTTGATAATATCAAGGTATCTCAGCGGTAAAAATCCTCGGTGCGCGGCGATATTTTTTTCCCGCTAACCAAGCAATAGCGATAATTATCGCTATTGCTTGGTAATATGCCCCCAGCTTCCCAAGAATCAGCAATTTCTCAGAAGCCATACCCTGATATTTTACGTTTGTCTTTGAGCACACATCAAATGTGACAAGATAAACACTGAAATAAATTTCAAGTAGGGCAACAGTCTCTGCTTGCTGCTTTCAACTCTGCAAAGTTAGAAAGATTGGTAGATTGCTTTCCTTTGAAGCTATCAAACAAGTGGTCATTGGACTGGTTATTTCTACAGTTGACTATGCTAACTCTCTTTCTTTGGGTCTCTCTAAGGGTCTAGCTGGTAGATTGCAATTGATACAGAATCAAGCTGCCACGCTTTTGTATCAACTATCCCGGAAGTGTCATATCTCTGGGGAAATTGCATTGTTTTTAAATCCTTACAGAATTGCAGCCCAGCCTTTATCTTGTCCCACATACACAAATATACACCTGGGTGTGACTTAATATCTTCTAATTTAAACGTTTTGTCAATCCACTTCTTTAATAAAAAGTGTTTGAGTGGTTACAGTTTATCTACACTGAGTCCCCCGTATCTGGAACGTCCTACTATCTGATATTAGGTTTGCCTCCTTCTACTTCCAGTTTATGAAACTCTTGAAGAGCTGGTTGTTCAAGGTGGATTATGATTAATCAATATGAGTGTACAGCTATGGGTTGGTTTCTGTAGCTTTAGTGCCAAGAAACCTCTTGGTGAATGTGCGCTTTATAAATCTTGATGGCATAAAATAAGGGCCTCATTATGAGTTTGGCGATACGGGAGCGGGACTGCCCCACCCCCACATCGCCAAACCTGTATATGAACTGCCCATCAGTTCAGGAGTTTTCTCCTGATCTGTTGGGTGGTTTTGTGGTGTTTCCAGGGCGGTGCATATGAAATAGGCACCACAATCGGAACATCAGAGGCAGTACCTACTTGGCATGAACTTCTGCAGCCAATGCTATACAGGTACTGGTGTGCATGCACACCGAGGGGCACATATTGTGCCCCCTGTGTGCAATCACATGGCGGTTGCACTGCCATGAAAAGTGTGGAGGTGTGGAATCTCGTAATATGCTTGGTGGGGCCGCTGCATATTGCGGCCTCTAGAAACTGTGCCCCTGGCAGTTGCGGTGGTCCCAAGGCGGCCCGACAACCCTGCTCATAATAGGGAGGTTCGAAGGCCGCAACCACCGCACTCCCGCAAGTCTGGCAGTCCGTGGACCGCCAGACTTGTAATAAGCTCCTAAATTTCAAGGCATCTTTATTGCTCATTCACCTTCTGAACTCCATCATAATATTTATTAGAATGCTGCAGCACCTATCGAAAGAACCTGCCGCTACACATAAGAGCCTCCTCCTCACTTTTTGTATTTGCAAGAAGCTAAAGACCTGGCTTTTGGAGGCGTCTCACCAAGACTCACACCTGCTCAGTGCCACAATATTCAGCCAGGTGATAGTGGGGTCTACAAATCTGCATAGCACAACATAACCATCTTGTATGTAGATGTACTTGTACATCGCACACTTGCAAACAGATCGGTTCTGTTTTTTTGTTGTCTGTTTACCAGTTAACCCCTTCACCCTTTTACATCTGGTGTGACCCAGAACCTTAGTTATCTTAGGAACACTGGAGCAGTCCTCCATCTGTTCCCAGCCTAACATGTTTTGGTAGTGTGACCAATAATTTTAGTTAGCTGGTTATGTCCTCTGTTTTAGGAACATGAATTACAATGGTAATGTCTATTGGGCATATTTTGAAATGAAATGGTGCAGCCGCAAACAATTTTGCTACACCGAGCTGCATCATTAAGAAAAAAGCAGGGATGTGCAGTATTTACAGGAATATGGCGCACCACTGTGCTCTCCCTTGCGCCAGCGCTAACTCAACAGGTGCATGCCTGTGTTGCAGGGATGATTGTGTTTGTAGATAAAGGGACACCTTCCTGCACAAAAACAATCATCAATTACATTTTGCTGTTTCTATGTGTTCTGCACAATGCAGCACACATAGAAAGAGCAAAAAACAAGGAGAAATAAAAGTATTTCTTCTCGTTGCACTACTTTAACGCCTCCCCTGGGCAGGCGTTAGTTTTTGGTACTGCCTCAAATTTACCAATCCTTGTAACTGGGGTAGTGTCAAAAGCCATGGGTGTTGCATACGAACACCAAAAGCAACACCCATAACACACCCTTTTAACACTGAGTGCTGTGTGAAAGAGGGCCATATTTACAATACTTTGTACAGCCACACAAAGTGGCTTTTTGGCACACAGCGCCACCTGAGCGTCAAAAAAAGAAAAGTGATGCTCTTAGGCACCCTAGGAGTCAAAGGTTTTCGAAAGAGGAGTACTGCTTCATGCGGTTTGTACACTGGTATGTACACATAATGCTGGTATTGAGGGGTGATTTTCCACTTAAGAAATACAAGGCTTACTATACTAAGATAATGGCCCTTATTATAAATGTATTTTAAATTCCTCTGGTTGCCATAACATCAGTTACCTGGGCCTTCAGAATTGAGATTTCAGTGGAAACATTTCTGGTATGTGACACTCTGCCAATAGATTCCCCCTACTTCAAGCAAGCAAAGTCTCCTGGTGCAATCATGCGAAAAAGGAAAAAAATGCTTAAATGAGCATGGTGATTATGACTGCCGCTTGCTATCACCCAATACTCGTTATCCTCATTATTTCCCCAGAAATTACCAGAATCACCGGTTTTGTTAGATCAAGGTGGGGGTGGTAATGGGCATTTAGGCAGGGCACTATTAATAAAGGCTTCTGTGTATGATGGAACTCCGGACTGGTGGAAACTCTAATTTGAGGAAAAGAGGAACCAGAAGCAATAAAGATCAGAATTTTAAGTATATGGGATTTTGTGGCTGCCGGTGATATATACAAGATTACAATGAAAGGCTGGGAGCCTTAGGCGAGTCCCTAAGAAAGAAGAGGGCAGTGGAAACAGCACCAAAAAAGGAAAAACCTGCTGTTGCTTAATGTTTCTCTTCTGGCTTGCATAATGACACTGCATGCAGTAATGGGTACCGCATTTAACATTTATTCAGCAACAAAAAAAAAAGGACAGAAAGAGCCCAAGGTGGGGCCTTTAGAAGATGTCCATGCCTCCAAGTTCCAAAGTTCACGTCTCACTACCCCAATTCCAGTGTACATGTCTCATTATGACTTCTACGGGTCACTGTTCATAAGCCCTCTGCCACTGTGCTTCCCAGCCCTCAAATCTCCCTTTCCAGTAAGTTTATTTATCTTTCCTAAAGGGTCAACCAGAACATTTGAACTGTAACCGGGTGCTATAGAATGTGGCAGATCCCCATGACCATATTCGTGATTGCTGCACCCATGTTAGAGTTTTACTTAAGTATGGGTGAATTTTGCGAGTTCGTGGGAAAATCCGCGAACTCGCAGACTTGCACAAACGTGTGTCTGTAGGTCCCTCGAGTGAGCTGTCCATCATAGTGAGGAAAGGGCGGGAAGACGTTGCATACCCTAGTGTATGTGTGGCGGGGCCAAATGGACGGGGCTTCTATGCGAGTTCACATGCCTCTTTTTTATAAAGGGTCAGAGACCGATCAGAGCAGCAGATGGGAAGAAAGCAGCCACCTGGTCACAGGAAGTACACGGGGATTGCGCTCAAGAAACTCGTGGATGCAAAGACCTCTATCAAGGATTACATCTAATTGTAGGCGGTAGATATGGGGAGGAAGCACGCCTGGACCGTGCTCACTAGTTGTTTGGGCTGATTATAATGCACGACTGAATTTGAGCTTCAACTCGGGCACCTGCTTATATCTGTAAGTGCTTCCTGTTGAGGTTTAATTTTTGTGACAGGAGCATCGTGCCAGAATGAATCCTGCCTGCATATTTATCCATGAAGATGCCACCGTGTTGTGCCATACCTCTACTCAACTGGAGTACTTTCTACTGGCTAATCAGTAAGTGCTACCTCGTTGGGTAAATGTATAGTGCTGTTGCTACACTACAGCTGCGTAAAGGCCCAGAAGAGTTGTCTCCAGTGACCACATGTGTCTGTAACTTTGCCACCGCGCCGAAAGGCACCGAGGTCCCTCGAGTGAGCTGTCCATCATAGTGAGGAAAGGGCGGGAAGACGTTGCATACCCTAGTGTGTGTGTGGCGGGGCCAAACGGGCGGGGCTTCTATGTGAGTTCACATGCCTCTTGTTTATAAAGGGTCAGAGACCGATCAGAGCAGCAGATGAGAAGAAAGCCGCCTCCTGGTCACAGGAAGTACACGGGGATTGCGTTCCAGAAACTCGTGGATGCAAAGACCTCCATCAAGGATTACATCTCATTGTAGGCGGTAGATATAGGGAGGAAGCACACCTGCCTAGCCTAGACCGTGCTCACTAGTTGTTTGGGCTGATTATTTGAGCTTCAACTCGGGCATGTGCAAAAAAATCCGCCCGCGAGCAAATTTGCGAAAATTCGCAAATGCCGCGAGCGGAACGGATTTTGCACCCATACATAGTATTACTACACTATGACTGTCTTAATAGTTTTGTTTATAATGTTTACTGCAGCAGGACGTCTCTTCTTCACTCTTCATTAAATTGAAATTTGTCACACATTGGGTGTTCAGCCTTAAAATTAGGCGTTTGTGGGTCAAAACATCTTGCCCTCACTTCTATGATCCCCTAGTGCAACATCCTTCCGTCCAGGTTTTGAATGTCCTGGTGTTTACCAATGCTTTTAACAATTTAAACCAGTGGCGGCTGCCATATGAAAAAAGTGGTGAGGCAGGGGACAATAATAAATAAATTAAAATTAAAACTTACCTGCCGCCTCACCAGTGCTCTTCTACACCTAATCAAAGGCTCCCCTTCTCCATTCCAGACGCTGCTCTCATGCTGGTAATATTATTATCTAGCATGAAAGAAGCACTGGGATTGGGCAGAGCGGGCTGATTTTACGCTCCCAGAGGGACTGGGAGCTTGGTCTGCTGCTCTCCTTGCAATAGCCTGGAGATACATGTTTGCATGATGGTTTGGCCGTCCTAAGACAGCCGGCCAAACCATCATGCGCACTTGCTGTGCCCAGCACTCCTCCTCCATGCTGCAGTCAGAGGATGGCCCCAGCCTCAAGACTCTGTGCTGGTGACAGCTGTCATCAAAAATAAAATGATAATAAAATTGCTTTGTTATCACTTTATTTTACATTTTTTGATCTGCTGGCTTAGGCAGTGGGGCGACGCTCCTCCATCATAACGGAGGAGCCACTGCTGAATTTAACATAACAAGTACTCTAGATCTCTCAAGCCTACATTATGTCTCAACAATATAAATGTTATCATCCCTATGATAGATTTTGTAAAAATAAACTTTCATGCCTTAAATTTTCTTAGATGTAGATCTTATCAAATGTTCAATTTTGTGAATCTAACATTTCTTAACCATTATCTTTTAGAAGTGAAAAGGGTTTTAACTCTTTTTTTTAGTTAGAGGGAAATATACAGGAGTTGCATTTTAGTCCTATGGAGGGTGGTGCAGATGACACAGTGGTAGCACCACTTCCAACGCCCAACCAAGGAGTATCTGTAGATTAACCACAAGGGGCCTCATTTGTGAGAAATGACGCATCAGTGCGTGAAAGCAGCGATGCTTCACTTCTCAGTGCGTACTCCTTGCGACATACCTGATGCGTCATATTTACTGTATGATGCATCATGTCGCAAGGAGTTACAGATACGTCAGTATTTCTGATGTATCTGTATGGCGCAAAAGTGACGCATTGTTGAAGTGTGTCACAAAAGTGACGCAACTCCAGCAATGCGTCCTTTCACTTGGGGCAAGCCCCATGTGAAAATGCCTGCTTCAGTCTTCCGTCTGCTGTGAGGCAGGCATAAGATTTTGACGCAAAGGCGTCCTAGAAGTGATGCAGTGAAATCTCATAGATTTCACTGCGTCACTTCTACAAGGCTTTTTGCATGGGAACGCCCCCCCTGCATACATTATACCTGACACAGGTATAATGTAGCACAGGGGTTTACAAAGTGACGCATCTGCTTAGAAGCGTCACTTTGTAAATAGTGCGCAACAGGAGACATGTTTATGCCGCCGATGCGTCACAAAAAGTGACGCATCAGAAGCCCAAAACTGATGCAAGGCCTCATAAATGAGGCCCAAAGTTTTTTTAGGTCCTGGAGAGAAAGGAGAAAGAGTAAGGCCCCCTACTTGCATATGACCGGACATCATAGGAAATGAGACCATAGGAAGTGACATCACTAAATTTTTCATCCTTTTTGACATACTTTATGTACTTAACAAGAAGTAATTTCCCTGTGAGAGACAAAAATGAAATGCATACTAGCATAAATGGAAACAATTGAAACCCTTGGTTGCAAATGAATCAAAGCGATAGAGTGAGAAACATGTGGGAGAGCAGGACGCAGAAGATAACGAGGCCTTTGTGGAAGAGCAAAAACATTGGCACAAAGTGACTCCTATTGAGGCATAATAAGGTCTTGAAGATGGGTATTAAATATAAAACCTGGAGAATCAATTGAAGATCAAATACTACCAGAGGACAAACCCCCAGACCTGATCAAACATAGTCATCCGTTGATCATTGAAATAGATCAACCAAGACAGGAGCAGATAAAATTACAAACATCCAACAGCCAGTCTTAATCAAACGACAAAAAAAACGTGCTAGAAAAGCCTGAAATCAACAATCAAATAGTAGACCTGCTAACAAGCAGGCCTAGGCCAATTATCCAATTTTCAATCTTCCCAAGAACTCAAGAAAGCTCCAAATCCAAATTGAAGAGGAAGAACACCAGTCCACTTCTACCGACAAGAATCCAAGAAAACTCCAAATTCAAAGTACCAATGAGGAAGAACACCAGCCACCTCTACGGAAGTACATTTCAGTGGGATAGCACTCGTGCCAAGATTAAATACACCAACATGCACGGAGGAGTGCAATGATGACGAACTTGTGACCCACTCCACAGAAAAGAGTAGTGCAAACTGGAGTCTCGAGAGTGTCGACTACGAACCATCGCGACCAAACAGAATAGCTGGGAGCCCAATGGACCAATCCAAAAACACCGGGAACAAATTAAAACAAGTAGCTCGGACCACTCAGCCGGACTATGGACAGACCACAATGGGCTTGGAGTATAGTTTGAGAGGGACGGGAAAACAGGGACACTCAAGGGAGGTAATCGTCAAAGCCAACAACAAAAAACAAAAAATATCCCTCGTCCAGCATACAACGGTCAGTACTAGAGCAACTCTCAGCAAATGGGACACTATAAACCCTAGGCAAGTTACAGTGAAAGTTGACAAGAGCCTGCAAGATCAACTATTAGTCAAGAATAGATAATCACGGAACATGGTGGCCCAAAGACTATTGGTGGCACGGAAACAGAAACAAGGACGGGTCCAATCCACTTGACAGCCGTCGATGAACATGCCACAAACTTCGGGTTGAGTAGTCTGAAGAGAGATAACCCGAAAGTACTCGTAAAAGTAAATGCGTCTCGAGAGCATACTGGGAAGGATGATAATAAGAACAATGCAAAAAACCTACGCAACGACACAAATGTTAAAGACAAAAAACCTGTAATGAGACACTGGACAAACGAGCAGGCATTGACCATCTCCGAGCAAATACACAACAAATCATCGAACACAAAAGGAAGGATACTACTCATTCCAAATTATCAATCACAAGGCCCACAAGACTATCTGAATAGAGGAAATATCCTACGCCTGATGCCTGAAATCCCAAGTCTTTAACACATAACATCAGCTGACCTATTGGCAATAGAATTCGTAAACTCTGGAAACAACACAGTAAAGGAAGGCACCCTAGCAACTTGGAGGAATGTAGAAATTGCCAACGAGACACTACACAAAACAACTAAATTTAATGAGTGGGGAATCACTCTCAAAGAAGAGGCAACACCAGGTTACCCGTTCCCTCTCCTAATGAAAGGCGCCGCAAGAGAAAACATTTTAATAGAAAAACGCACCACATACTCAGTACTGCAAGGTGCCAAGGGAGCGGAAAACTCAAAATCTGAAC
Organism: Lissotriton helveticus; assembly: GCF_964261635.1. Lineage (NCBI taxonomy): Eukaryota > Metazoa > Chordata > Amphibia > Caudata > Salamandridae > Lissotriton > Lissotriton helveticus. Next base: position 747,145,137 of record NC_136069.1, on the reverse strand, counting down.
ATCAATTCAGATCAAATAGTGGAATAAGAGATGATTGAAACTATGATCAGGGTGGTAAAATCGATCAAATCTCCGTACAAATTCTGTCTTGGAACATCGCTGGAGCAAAAGACATCTTAAGTGACAAAGGAAAAACGGAGTCCTGGGACACGCATGAAATAATTGTATTACAAGAAACATGGCTAGCAGCCCCAGTCAAAGTCCCAGGCAGAATAGGTCATCATGTTAGTGCTACCCAAACTCAGCACTATGGGCGAGCCAAGGGGGGTCTGTCTGTTTATGTCTACGGCACTAAAAATCAAGTCCTCCCAATTACCCGCGACCATCGCAGACATGCAAATAATTAAATTGGAAATGGGTCTACACGTCAGTACAAGAACTATAATTCTCATTAATATATACGCTCATCCAAAAACTAAAACAAAACAAGAGCTCTTCAAAAAAGTCAGCGATGTAATAGCAGAACTTCGCCTTGAACAGCCAACCTGGGAGATAATTCTCACAGGTGATTTTAATGCCAACTTATTACATCCCTATGAAGACGAAGACAACATTATTACTGCTAAGGAACTATGGGCTGTAGAAATGCAGGCGATCCCATTTGTGAAAAGAATGGACAAAGTGGGTCGGCAACTGATGTGGGAGCTTGAACAGCAAGGTATGCGCGTGTTAAACGGGAGAATGAAACAGGACAGACCTGCTAATTGCACCTGCATTGGTCCTAGTTCAAGTTCAATTCTGGACTACACCATAGTCTCCCTCCCACTCTTAGGACTAATTAAAAAGTTTAAAATCATATGCTCTCCTGATAGTGATCACTCAGCACAGCATATTGAAATCAAAATAACTCCTCCCAAACATCTAGAGGCCCCAATACTAGCAGGGGAAACGTCAACAATAAATTTTAAATGCTTAAGGTGGACGAGTGTCACACTACTGCAAATAGCGTTGGATGCAAAAAATCTAATGCAAACGCTCATCTCGGAAAACCAACTGACCGTTGAAACATGGACCACCTTCTTGAACAAATTACCAAAGGTAGGAGTCAACGTCAAAATGAGGCATAATGGAAAGAATAACAGCCACCTCAGCCAGACATCACGTGCTTTGAGAAGGCGCTTGAGACAGTCCCTGAGGAGAGCACAAGGTCATAGTTCTCAATCCAAAGTATGGCAGGATGTACGTTCCCTAATGAAACTATACAAGAAACAAATTTGGAATGAGAAAAAAAATGAGGACATCAACTTCTGGTCAAAAATATTATACAATGCAAAAAAAACCGACTCCAGAGCATTCTGGTCGCAGGTAAATTCATTGAACAGAACTGCAAACACTATAAGTATGACCTGCATCTTGGAAATGGTATGGGTACAGCATCTAATTGATACATTTTCAATAAACCTCATGACGCAGCCGTCATCAACAGTAACCCCGGTACATAAAAGTTTAAACGCAGAGATTCAGTCCACAACTGCTTTCGATTTGATAAACATCTCGTATAGGAAACAGGAAGGCTCAGACCAAACATCTCGAGCTTATGCGGAAGTAGAAATACTGCAAATAATAAAGAAAAGTAGGCAAGATAGCGCACCAGGACCGAATGGCGTCCCCCAGGCAATTTACAAGCAAGATCCCCATTTTTGGGCCAGTAACTTCAACAATCTGTTCCGGACGATCAATGTCACCTGTCGGAGTCCGGAAAGCTGGAGAGGCGCGATCATCAACCAAATATACAAAGGCGGTGATCTAATAAATCCAGCAAATTACCGCCTGATCGCGCTGATCGATGCCGAGGCTAAATATTACGCCTCACTGATGCTAACCGACCTCGCAAAATGGTCCGACGATAACAACAAAATCCCCGTAAATCAGTCAGGGTTTTGCCATGACAAAGGCACCAAGGCAAACGCCATAGCAATAAGCCTGAAAGCTGAATAAAGCCTGCAAGAGCGTCAAGCATTACATCTATGTTTCGTGGACTTCAAGCCAGCCTTTGATCGTGTTAGCCGACAAACATCATGGGCCAAACTAAAACAGCAGGGCCTGCCGGATACGATCTTAAACCCAATAATGGACCTTTACACCAACACCTGGATGCAGGTTAAGATTGACAATGACCGACGGCTAACACGGAAGATCACAACTAGTGAAGGATTAAAACAAGGCTGCATCTTGGCTCCTCATTTGTTTAATTTATTCATGGCCGATTTGACACCAAGGCTAGATGGGATCAATGCACATCGTCCACGGCTAGGAACATTGCCCCTCACGCATCTATCCTACGCAGACGATGTTGTCCTCCTCAGTCAAATGAAAATAGGACTGCAACGTCTCATGCATGAACTGGCTGAATATACTAAACAGAACCTAATGGAAATAAACAGTACAAAAACCAAGGTCATGATCATAAAGCATCGTCGTATAAAACAGCTGAACTTCACAATCGATAATAAGAACTTGGAAGTAGTGGATAGCTACAAATACCTGGGGATACATCTGGATAGACGGTTCACCTTTTCCATGCACTTTGACGCTATCGAAAAGAAAGGAACAGCCTAACTGCATGCATTTTGCAGCTTATCCAAGCAGCTAAAAGGCCCTCTGTTCACTCCCCTCCTCACAGGTATTAAAGCCGAGCTACTCCCAACGATAGCTTACGGCAGTGTGGTACATAGTGGAAGGAGTGCACCGCTCTTAGATAAAATCCAAATAAGAGTGTACAAACGTGTATTCAGCTTACCATGTGATGCTTCACCTGCACAGGTTCGCCTCGAATTTGGTTTGCAGTCCCAAATATTGCATAAAAAATACGAGACAGTCAAATTTTGGTATAGCACCTGGCTCAATCGCGAAATAGAAATTAACTCTGCTATTTGGGAAGCTCTGCAAAGCAATCCCAATTCCCAGTACGCGAAGTACCTAAACTCCTCCCTGGAAATTACTGAGATGGCATCAGTGTGGAAAAGGAAGTTACCTGTATCATCATTTAAGCAGACCGTAAAAAAGGCAGTCAACATGCACTCGTTGATCGAAGACTAAACAACTTTAAGACACCGTGCACACGCTTGGATGATAATCCAATCCTACAAAAGGCTGGTACCTGCAGCCTATTTAGGCCTTGCTTTTCCACCCATTCTAAAACTAAAATACCTAAAGCCACGCATGGGCAAACTGCCAACAAATGCCGACCAACCTGGCTGGAGGATACCGGGCCCGAAGGATTGTAACCTATGTGGTGCTGCAGTACAAGATATCATCCACTTGATCTGCATTTGTCCAGTATTGGATTGTGATCGCCGGAGCCTACTAAGGGTAAGGTTCAACGAAAAAAGGAATTTGCACATGCCGCTCAGCGATATTACATGCGTTGGACTCAGCGGATCCACAATTCATTTGTCGAATAATTAATTGAGTTATTAACTTTGAAAAAAACGTACTGAAAAACTAACACAAGCTTGAACTTTTTGAACCCTGAATTTGCACTGGCTAATTTAGAATCTGCTTCCGAAATCATTAGGATACCAAGAATACCTGTGTTTTTATCGTTTTAATTAACGGTTGTTTTAAAATTTGTATTTTTTTGTACAATAGCCCGCATAGGAAAGTATCTTTATTTATCATTATATTGTATTGTATATTGTAACGGTTTTATTAACTATACAATAAAGAATGTTTTTTTTGTGATTTTTTTTTACTCCTATTGAGGCATAATAAGGTCTTGAAGATGGGTTTTTGGGGAGGTTGAAGCAGTTGGGAAAGAGTGAGACCTGTGAAGAAGAGTGAGGCTTACCGTTGAGTGATGCTTATGGTTAGGTGTGATACTTGTGGGTCTCTGGGTACAAAGGAATGCCTACATTATGTGAAGCTTTTGAGGAAAGTGTGGCAATGGACTGATAGTGAGGCCCTGTGGGAAAGCAGGGTCTTTAAGAAAGTAAGGTGTAAGGGAGAGGGAGGCATGTTGAAATAGAGGAAGTTCCATGTGGCCACAGCAAGACCCATTAAGAAGGGCCGGTAGACTAACAGGAGCGGGGCAGAGCAAAGGTCAAATGCTACAACAGAATATTGCTTAGGGAGGACAGTGTGAGCTGCTGACCTCGCGGTGTGGGGAGGGCCGCACCACGGAGAAGAGTGAGACCAAAAGGCATTGTGATATTCACCGGGGGTGTCTCACCTCCACTAATGCATAAATGTTTTGGTTGCCAATCAGGTCTGGGGGGTTTGTATCAGGTATGATAGTGTCTGCATGGACACAGGTGCCTTATACCTTTGAAGTATTTATGTAGAATGAACCCCCACTTGCTTCACATAAGAGGGCAGGAAGTACAAAGAGAGAGATTAGCATACTGTGATAGCTGAAAGCTCTGTAAGAGGTGAGACAGTGTCACTTGGTGGATGTAAAGTACCTATTTACCGAATGACTTGGCTTGCCCCTTGTAAGGGTGACACTCTTTCCTGCAGCCACCGTACTCTTGCACAGCTAGTAAGGGTACATGAGACAGTGGTCAACTGTTGATGATTATATTAGGAGGAAAACGCTCTTCAACGGTTAAAGAGAGGTGATTTAAGACTGAACACTGGCGAGCCCGAGATCCATAGGGGCAATAAACAGACCTCAATACCCAGCAAGGTGGAACCAGGGCTGCACAGCACAGAAAAAGCAGGAATCAAAGTTGGAGAAAACTGAAGTAGAAAAATCAAGTGACAAAAATAAAAGTGACAAAGGGGTGAACGGCCTTCCAAAAAAAACTTGACTGCTTTGCGAAGAAGTGTCAGTGATTCTATGAGGCCATAAATAGTGGCGAAAAGGCAAATACAAAAGACCTACAGGAAATGGAAATGAAAATGACCTACAGGAAGAGTGGAGTACACCTTTATTTGGAAAGACTAATATTTAGTGCTGTGAAAGCATTCATTTTTGGTAAGGGGACATCAAAGGAACAATAAGTACCCAGGATGGAAACTGAAAATGACCTACAGAAAATGTGGAGTCCATCTTGGATTGGGAAGACTGCTGTAATCAGTGCTGTAGAAGTACTCTTCGTACAATTCAGAAAGAAAACCAAAACTTGATTGATAGGTTGGGAAAGCACACAGAGATAGGTTAGAGCAGAGGTCTTCAATCTGTGGGGAACGACCCCAGGGGGGTCGTGAAGTCTTGGGAAGGGGGTCGCAGATTCTGTCAGAGCATGCAGTTCCTTGAAATGCGTGGTTTGCCTTAGTGGCGTCGGGCTGATTGAGGGTGCTCACGTCGGAGGCCTAATTCACTCCGAGGTGTAAAAAACATCAAAGCCTCATTAACAAGTAAAAGGTCTTTTAAAGACATGTGAAGTACTCAGTTGTGGCTTTGTGTATGTCCGTGAAGCTGTTTCAGCCGGGCTCACATACACAAGGGCTGGGGAGGAGGCTGTAGCCCTTTGAGTTCAATGGGCGTTGCGTGCCTGGAGCTTTGGGTCCCACCAGTAAAGCACGTGAAAGGTCGTCTGCCCCCCCTCCGACACGTCCCATAAATCATTGGCTCCTGGCGCCTGTGTGGGAGAAGTGTGCCTGAGAGTCTGTTTTTCACGGTGAAATGTTGCTACAGCCTGTCTGCCCCTGCAGCAGGGAGGCACAGAGATGCCCTCCCATGAGACCATGAGAGAGGAATAAGAAGGAAGAAGACACAGAGAGATACTGACCCCCCCATGAGAGAGGCAGTGGATGTATGAAGGATGGATGGATGGATGAAAGGGTGGATGGATGAAGGATGGATGTATGGATGGATAAAAGGTTGCATGGATGAATGATGGATGGATGGATGTGTGGAAAGGTGGGTGGATGACTGATGGGTGAATGGATGGATGAAGGGGTGGATGGATGAAGGATGGATGTATGGATGGAAGGATGAAAGAGTGGATGGATGAAGGATGGATGTATGGATGGATAAAAGGTTGCATGGATGAATGATGCATGGATGGATGTGTGAAAAGGTGGGGGGATGAATGATGGATGGATGGATGAAAGGGTGGGTGGATGAAGGATGGATGTATGGATGAAAGGGTGGATGGATGAAGGATGGATGTATGGATGGAAGGATGAAAGGGTGGATGGATGAAGGATGGATAAAAGGTTGCATGGATGAATGATGATGGATGTGTGAAAAGGTGGGTGGATGAATGATGGGTGGATGGATGAATGGAAGGGTGGATGGATGAAGGATGGATGGATGGATGTGTGAAAGTGTTGGTGGATGAATGATGGATGGATGGATGTGATGAGGTCTAACAGGCGCATTTATGGTTGTCGATAGTTGTTGATGATGAGGAGTACCAGTTTCTAGAAACTTTTGTCAGAAGGGGGTCCTTACGCCTGAAAAGGTTTTACAAGGGGGTCTCAGCATCAAAAAGTTTGAAGACCTCTGGGTTAGAGAGATCTCTTCCATATGGCTACCGCACATAGAAGGGATTAGGAATCATGCTGGTCACCTCAGTTGCAGCTCAGAGGTTTCATAATGCCAGTTATTCTCCACAATTCCACCAATTCGTCCAGTGCCCAGGATACTCCGCCATCTAAGAGGCAGAATATGGCCCAGGATGAGCACCTCTTTACCTGACAATCCGCCCCAGTATAACGCCCTGCACGGGCCGTGCCTGCTGACAATCAGAGAAAACAATTACATTTAATACGTAGATTCCTACTCTTTCCCCCACATGCATCATTGTGTTTTGTATTCGCTAACGGAGCGAATCGTTTAAATCGTCCGTTTGCGAATGCAAAATGCAATTTTGGGATGCAACATCATTTCTGTGTAATTCGCATTTTTAGAATTCGTATATGATGCGCAAACACTAAGGAATCGCATTTGGCATGTGAAAAATGGCATGCATGAAAAAACGCTATTAGGGATTCCCAGAAAATTCGCAAATAGCATTCCCTAAAATAAGAAGAGCTCAGACTTGGTGTTATTTTTTTCCAAACCAAACGCACATGGGTTTTTGATTGCTCTAGGTATATAATTGACACTCTGACCATTACATTTTCTTTCACCATGGCTGCAGTCATAGTCTTGGCACGTAGGCGGAGATTGAGAGCTGCATTCAGACGCAGAGTAGTGAGTGAAAGGATATTTAGGGTGCGCATAAATTTATTTGGGCAGACTGAGGCAGAAATTTATGACAAGTATAGGTTAAATGTTGATTCTATACTGGAATTAATTGCTGATTTGGATCCTATACTACAGAGACCCACCCTTAGAACACAAGCCATTCCTACTCATGTCCAAGTACTTTGTTGCCTACATCTACTGGCTTCTGGTTCTTTTCAAGGTGTGATTGCCATTGCTGGGGGAGTGTCACAGAGTTCCCTATCTAGGTTTTTTAGAAATTTTTTAAATGCTATGTTGCTAAGGATCAGGCATTACATAGTTTTTCCGAGTACTCAAGAGGAACTTTTACAGACAAAGTTGGACTTCTATAACATGGCTCATTTTCCTCATGTCATAGGCTGCATAGATGGTACTCATATTCCCATATGCCCACCTTCTCAAAATGAGTACATTTTTAGGAATAGGAAATTGTACCATTCATTGAATATTCAAGCCATTTGTAATTCAAAAACTATAATCACAGACCTAGTGGCTAGTTTTCCTGGAAGTGCTCATGACTCCTATATATTTAAACAGAGTGCCATATTCACAAAGTTGGAAGCAGGACATTTTGGAGATGGATATTTACTGGGTAAGTTATCATGTAAAGTTGATGATATTGTTTACAGACATAGATAAATATGACATGTTTGGAATTATCTGAATGGGTTATATCTTTTCCATAGGTGACAGTGCTTATGGTTTGAGAACATTTATCCTGACTCCTTATCTCAATCCAACAACCCGTAAAGAGCAGAATTATAATCAAGCTCATATCTCTACCAGAAATGTGATTGAGAGGACATTTGGAATAATGAAATCCAGATTCCGTATACTTCATAAAACTGGAGGTGCATTACAATATCGTCCTGAGGTCTGTTGCAAAATAGTTGCCACTTGTGCCATGCTGCACAATGTGGCCATGAAAAGAGGGCTTGGATTGGAATTTGAAGACAACATCCCAAACAACCACAACCAACCTCACCAACCCCAACCTAGAATCAATGGTCCTGATGCAGCAGAGGGAAGGAGAAGGAGAGCAGAAATAACTCAGCATTACTTTTAAATAAAGGTATGACACAGAACAAACATGCTTTTGCTGTAACCTAAGTTTTTATTTCAAATCACAATTAATGTAATGTCATAAACTATTCAAACATATCTGCTGTTTTTCAACAATATTTCCATTGGTTTTTAATCTTCAAAGGTATTGATATTGTCTTTTAGGATTTTGAAACAAAAATTATCAACCTCTCTCAATTATTTCTCATTTTTTCCTTCCTCCCAATCCCAATGCTTTAACTTGTACAGGGTTTGAATTGATATTTTTTAAGGTATCTTTGGCAACATTTCTGACACTTCTTCTTTCTGAGGCTGCTATAATATTTACATTTGTAGTTTTTGAGGAAGATGCAGTGAGCGTAGACTCAGGATGAGAGTTAGCACTTGAACCTTGAAGGTGCTCAGAAATGATGCCATTCATTGACTTCATGCCAGAGGACAGCTCACCATAATATTTCCTCATATCCTTTTGAATTTCAGCAGTAGATTCTATCATTCTGGATGTGTAATTGCACATTCTGTGCATGGCTCTTGTGCTGGACTGCATATTTGCAACTGTTGCTCTTTGTAAAACTGCACCCTGGTTGCCATTCATTGCTTGACATAGAGTCTCTATTGCTGATGTCATGCGTTCCATTTTCTCTGAGGAGACATTGACCATTTTGACAAGTGCAGTACTCATAATGTTAATGTCTTTGACCATATTGGTGATTTTACCCTTGATAACCCTTATATCCTTTCCTTGCAGGCGCTGTACTTTTAATAACTTCCTCTCAATGAGACTGCCATTTACAAAGTCTGCCATCGCTTCCTGATTTTGGGAAGGACGTCTGCGACGCCGGAAGAAGTGTTGCAGTCTGTGACGCCTGCCTGGAACCCTTTGAGGAGGCTCAGCATTCACTTCAGTATTTTGGACTGCAGTGTTTACATTGTCCTCTACTTCAGATTCTGTGTCTACTAGTTGACGCACTCTGCGTCTTTGACTTTGAGGCTCCACTATGGGTGAGGGTGGTGGGTCTAAGTTATTTCCCGCATTATTTATTAAATCTTGTGTAAATGACTCTGCAAATTGAATGAATTCTGCATCCAACTCTGCATCTGCAAATGAAACAGTGGAAGGGAACTGTTAAATAAAGTTCTCTCATTGCCTATGCTTTTTTAACATGTGAACATATGAATCTCCTACATAGAGGCATTGCTGACAACTGCACCTAAAAGTGACTATACTTTCTGAATGGACCTTGCTTTTGGATTTAAATAAAAAAATGTTGTTAAAACTACATGTGCCATGAAGCCATTATTTTATGCAACGTTTAGCATTATTAATAAAGACTGTGGACAAACATGTGCTTTTCATTTTTTTAGTAATACTAAAGTAAAAGTAAGTCAAGGTGTCAAAAAACATTGTAGTTAAATATAAAAACAATTACCTTGACTTGGTCCTGGCTGCTCTGAGGTGTCTATGTCAAACACACCAATCACTGCCTCAGTAGGTAAAGTCCCTTCTACTAGTTCCTCCCAGGGGGTAGTTGGTATTTCTTTGGGTGAACCCCCACCAGTTCTCCTTGCAGATTTAATGCGTGACGCAATCCTTTCTTTGGCTCTGCTGCGCAAATCATACCATCTCTTCTGGAGATTGCTGATGTCTCTGTGGGCGACACCTACAGCATTGACCTTTGCCTGTATTGTAATCCATATTTTTCGTTTGAAAGCCTCAGGTACTTTTAAAGATTTTTTTCCAAAAAGCTGTTCCTGCCTAGCTGTGACTTCCTCAATTAATATCTCCAATTCTTTTTCACTAAATTTGACTTTCCTTTTCCGGGGCTGCTGCTGCTCCAAAACGTCATTGATTGATTCCATGGTCCCCGGAAAAATAAAGGAACCTCTCCAGCAGCGTTCAAACAGACTCCAAAAACTGCCAAATACGAATTGAAGGCAGCCCACAGGTGGTTCTAATTAGGTTCAGAGGCAGGCACACTGCAATCACTTCGGAATTCATCATGTGCGTATTTTCGCACTTGCCGAATTCGCACCATGCAAATTCGCAGATTAGGATTCGTATTTTCCATGCGAATCGGTAAAAATTGCGATTTTTACCGATTCGATAGGAAAATGCGAATATTTTGATGCATCCGATTATGCGAATTCTTATTTGCGAGTCCCAAATTCTCGCTAATAAGAATTCGCACACAGACACAATGATGCATGTGGGGGTTTGTTCCCAAACAGGCAACATTTTTACTTGTTTCTTTTTTAATTGGATCCTAGGAGGCTCACAGGCACACAAGGTCCAACGCACAAAGCCACGTATGCACCGAAATTAAATGCAGCTGTGCACAATGAAACGATTGAAAGGAGTAAACTCCTGTTTTAAATTCATCAACTCTGACTTTTCTCTCGTAGACGAGCATGGTGTATTATTATGTGGGAGTAACTGCTCCCATGGTCGTAACTGCTCCCATGGGCGACCCTCAGTGGTTTTGAGGAGAATGTCATGCAAATGTAGTGATCTTTCTCACAAGCATTCCATAACAGACAGGGTCAGCGATTTACTATTGTCATGGCAGGAACAAATCTGTTTTCAGAGTGATAAGAGAGAGGAAACAATCGCAAAATTAGTAGGGGTGTAGAAGAAACGGTTTCTTCATGTCAGGTAAAAACTACATTCTATAAAAATCCACCTTTCATATGTGGGGATTTCACTTTGTTCCTCTTCCTATGTCACACCAACATATTTAAATTATATATATATATTTTACATTTTATAATACATTTGGGAGGTAGATATTGCAAAACAAAGGAATTTAGTAACTGCTTGCCTAAATGCTTTGTTTGACTTCTCTCCCACTGTTCATTAGAACTACCTTCCATTTCTATCATAATTTAGATCAAAAATCAATCTCAAACAAAACAATACTTTACCAGCGCTGCGACAATTGCCTGAACTTACTCTCACTCAATATGAAATGTAAGTCCACCCTTCGTACATTCACGTAGCACCCTGAGAGTCCTGTATTCCACATCTTCCTGAATTAACTGCTTGCTTATAACATTTAAGTATAGTGTTATGTTATGGGGCTCTTCTATAGTGCGCAAATCACCCGGGGGCATCTCTGCGCTTATCTCAGCGAAACAGTGAGGTCGGAGGAAGGATCAACGTTAATGGGAGACAATTAAAACAGGACAGTTTTTAGATGTTTCCTAAAGTCCAGGTAGGAGGTACATCTGCGTAGGGCCAATGGGATCTGGTTCCAGTACTTTTGTGCATCGTATGAAAAAGCTCTGCCCCCGGTGCGTGCGAGACGTATACGGGGGATCTTTAGCAGAGCTAATGAATTGGACCTGAGATTACAACCCGAAATCTGTTTGACCAGCTTCTTTTGAAGGTACCGGGGACCCTTACCCTTCAAGGCTTTGAAAGTAAGACAGCAAATCTTGAAGAAGGATCGCTTTTTCACTGGCAACCAGTGAAGTTCCCTCAGTAGCGGAAGTGAGTGGGGAGCTTGGGGGACGATTTAATGTCATCCTTGCTGCAGTGTTTTGAATCACTTGTAGCTTGGCTAGTAGTGTCTCGCCCAGTAAGGCATTTCCGTAGTCGAGGCAACTGATTACCAGCGCCTGGACCACGTATCTTCCATGTTTCTCCGTCAGAAAAGGTATTATCCTGCACAGGAGGCGAAGGCTATAATAGCAGGAGCTCATAGTAGCTACAATGTGGTCCTTCGTGGTAAGAGTTTGGTCCAATTTTAGTCCCAAGTTTTTTACTGAGGAGGTTGGGACGGGGGCCAGTCCCAAATAGTCAGGCCACCAGTTGTCCTTCCAGATGGCAGATGCTTTACCCAATAGCATCAGCTCAGTTTTTCAGGGGTTTAGATGGAGGCAGTTTTCTGTCATCCATTTTGAGATGGCAAGCATGCCTACTGAAAATCGTATTTTCTCCTCTTCAGGATTCAAACCAATTGGGAACATAAGCTGAGTATTATCAGCGTAAGAGATGATTTTGAACCCAAGTGGCTCAACAATTGAGGCTAAAGGGGCCCTATAAATATTGAAGAGTGTAGGGCTTAAACAAGAGCCCTGAGGCACACCCTTATCTAAGCGATATTTTTGCGACAGATAAGGACCAAGCATTATGGTTTGCCATCTGTCTGTCAGAAAATCTGTAAGTCATTTTAAGGCTGAACCTTGTATGCCACAGGCATGTAATCTCTCCACAAGCATTCAATGAAAAATAGTATCGAATGCTGCAGAGAGATCTAGGAGAATCAACACCATAGATCCTCTAGTATCCAGAGCCTGTCTCACAGAGTCGATGACTGCCAAGATGGCTGTCTCCGTGCTAAAAGCAGGGCGAAAACCCGATTGGGATGGATGGAGAATCTTATTCACTTCCAGGTAGGAGCTTAATTGTCTGTTTACTAATGTTTCTAGTAGCTTACCGAGCAGGGGCAGCAAACATATCGGTCTATAATTGCTGAGCACCTGAGGGTGTGCTATGGCTTCCTTCAATATGGGGCGGACATACGCCTCCTTCCATTCTGAAGGGATAATGCCCGATTGAACCGAGCAGTTAAAAAAATTTGCAATGTCCAGCACACAGCTAGGAGAAAGAAGCGCCATCATTTTTGGTGGGCATAAGTCCCCCTGCAAGGTGGTATTGAACTGGTCAAGACAGGTGAGTGAAGGTACTCGCTCCTCCTCGAGGCCAATAGTTAATTCTAAATTTTGGAAGGCTGGGGTGGGAAAATTGACATAAATCAGTGCAATTTTTTCATGAAAGTACTCAGCTATTGAATCGCAGAGTTCCTGAGACTCGACTGGTATCTGTTTGCAGGCTTGAGGTGAGACAAAATCTTTAACTATATCGAACAATGCCTTAGAGGAGTTGTTCGCTTGTTGAATTTGGTTCAAGATGTAAATGTGTCTAGCCTTTTTTATACTTTGATGGTAGCTGGATTGAGCAAGTTTGTAAATATGCCTGTCTGAAGGATTTCTAGTACTTCTCCAACGTCTCTCTAGCCGCTTGCAACTAGATTTATTGTTTTTCAGCTCACCTGAGTACCAGGGGGTAGAAAGTCGTCAGACTGGGCTGAACTCTGATTTATTTGAGGGATGACTAGGTCGAATGCTGTTGTTAATTTAGAGTTAAAACTGTCCAACAGGTCAGAGACATCACGTTCATTATGGTCATATTCCCTAGTGTGTCGTGGAATCGCCTCCTTGAAGGACTATAAAGTGAGTTTATGCCAAGGTCTACGTACTTGTTTCTTTTTCTGTTGTGGGTGAACAAAAAAGATCAATTCAGTCAGAGGTTGATAAGTGAACATAATCATACAGTGATTGGTCCAAGTGAGGGGTAAAGGGGGGTGACAACTAAGATGTTCCATATTGGTGAAAATTAAATCCAGCGTGTGTCCAGCCTGGTGCGTAGAGCCACTTACCTTTTGGACGAGGCCAATAAGGTTAAGGCTGGAAATCAACTTATTTACCTCCGGGTTAGCCAGTGAAGGACTGGACTTTTAACAGAACCAGCGCTGCCAGGGAACAACACCATTAACCTTCATGGGATACCTGTTCGGCGCATAAGTGACAGAGACACGGGACACTTCCTTCGGCGTCAAAGATCAGCGTTTTATTACTGCAGGGATACAGAAGTCACAAGAAGTACAACAGCGTGTAGGTTCTCTGAGTCTGCTTCGAATTGCATATGTGAGTCGCTCTCTTTTATACCCAATTTTGTCATTGCACAACATGCGAACAAAAGGTTACAACCCAGTTCCCACAGTAAACTCAAAAAGGGTCGCTTTCATGTTTTCAGAACCCCGGAACATAATTACAGTAACATCACCAGTTCCCAACTGTAAAAGCACATCTTCCCACTGTTAGGTACATTCCACTTGAGTTGTAAATAAGCAAGAGAAAGAGACAAGAGCAGCTGCAAGGAAGTCAGACAACAGGGAAGAGAGAGTGTGAGGATAATATTGGATGCGTAATCGTAGGATCAAAGGGCTTGATCCTAGCACGTGTGAGGCTGAAACAATAGACCGGCACGGCAAAATCACCTTCTAGCGGAGGCAGCTGCCTTGCAGTGTCCTCCCCCTCGTCATAAAAGGCGCATGAAAGGAATATCTGACTTCCGTAAAGCTTGGGAACTAGAAGGTCATGAGGCGGACAGTTGTCTGTTCGCTGACTACGTGAGGGCAAGAAACAAAATGGATGTCGTATCTAAAATGGAACCCGAGGGTTCAGATGAAGAAACCTGTAAATGAGTAGCATAGTGGAAACGCGTACACTTACTAAACTCGTCATTTACGGTTCATAGATACCACACTCGTCCATATTCGGCGATGCCCAAAACGTCGTACCGATTCTCACGGAACCTCAGACGCTCCTTTTGCCCTCATGTAGGCAAGAACTAGTCGAAGTCGAAGTCGATCTCGATATTCATCAGATCATTCAGATGTTGTTGGAACATCATTCTATCCATCAATGCCTCTTTGGTAACAGATGGCCTTCTTATACACGTTGTAGCACAAAGGCCGCATAAGGCAGGACCACACTGTACACAAAGACAACACGTGAACAGAAACGCCACAACAACCCCTATAATCATCAGAATCTTCCAACCCCAAGTCGACATTAGACCCCAAAACCATCCTAGAAGCGTCCAATCTCCCTCGTCCACGTGTATGAACTCCGAGATTTTGTGCAACTTGGAGATGGCTTGATAAACCGTTGGAGCGTTATCAGGTATGAATATGCAGCAGCTCGAATGGATGGCCTTGCACACACCACCTCTATCTGCTAGAATAACGTCTAGAACCATACGGTTCTGTAACGTCATAAGCCTATCCGCTTGAAGCTCTGCTGTCAGATTACAAAGGGGGCTTGCAGTTATGTTAGCAGTTGACTCTACTACACGAGTTAACTGTCTCAGATTTCTGCTATTGACCATAGGGCCCCAAAACGGTAGAAAACCCTTAAAGAAGTCTCCTGCTTCTTGACCGGAAGTATCCTCTTTACTAATGACACCTCTCACAACTCTGGTTTTGTGATAGTCTGCAGCAACAGTGAAAGTTGGGGGCAAGAGATTTGCAATGTAGCAGGTACCCGAGAAGTCATGAGGTAACCACGTATATGCTCGGTCATAACATGCAAAATAGGTACCCTTGGCAGTCAAAAAGACAGGGGAAGAGAGCATCGGTAGAACGTAAGTATCCACACAAGCACTCTTCCCAAGCTGAGCTCTTGGATTTCGGCCACGACCTTGCAGACAAAAGTGGCCTAGGTGAGGTACAATCCAGATTGGAGATGAGCTTTTCAGCTGCCTATCACCCACTGATATACTATACTCAGCCTCACTAAGGTACTTAT
Organism: Lissotriton helveticus; assembly: GCF_964261635.1. Lineage (NCBI taxonomy): Eukaryota > Metazoa > Chordata > Amphibia > Caudata > Salamandridae > Lissotriton > Lissotriton helveticus. The sequence continues at coordinate 747,129,581 of NC_136069.1, read as the reverse complement.
AGGCTTGCACCTCCTCCTCTGGGATAAGTGATGTATCGAATATATCTCTATCTAAATCGGCAATAGCTATCACCAGAGACTTGTGGTACGGGCCAGGACCAAAGTTTGCTGAGCGTGGCTCTCGATGGGGGTAGGAATCTAGTGCACTGCGGAACATGGATTGGAATGCCCGAGCTGACCCTTGGGGACTGTACCGAAGAACCAAATATGGAATACCCCTGTCCATGGTATGTGGCATTAACCCACACACCCAACAATTTGTAGTATTTACCACCAACTGATGCTGATGCAGAAGTTGAACAAAGGAATTGTTTCTAAATTCCGCACGTCTGACTTGTTCATGTTGGGGCAGTAGGTGAAAAGAATGTGGAGAAACAGTAGAGACGAAATTTAGATCATGAGAAGGAGAGGTTGGTAAGGCAGAAGGCAGCAATGATTGAAAACCAAAATATACTCCACCCACCAGCAGCATAGAAACAGTTAGGAACAACACGAAAACCTGTAATAAAAAACATTTTGTTCGAAATGTGCTGTATAATTTAGATTTTTTCACCGTCTTTTTCTCTATTTTCGACAGCTTGGAGAACTCCATCCTCTAATAACCGTCCGCAACGTTCTTGACGCACTTCGTTCTGAGTAGCGATTTTCAATTCCCAGGAGTTCCCAGAAATCGACAAAAGAAATCGACCTAATGTCAATAACTGCTAAACAGAAGGAAGTACCCGCGCGGCCCTACGGCCAACCCAGATGGCAGGTTTTAATCAGTTAAATAACCAATTTCATATACGTCTCCTAGCTGTACTGGAAAAGAAATACATACATAATAAAATGTCCACAATAGTCAAGGCAAAATGTGAGGGGGTTTTGTGAAATCAAAACAATAAAAATGTATTAGTCCTTATTGCGTGAACGAAGAAAGTATCGGTTTCTTCTGGGTCGAGTCTGATCTTCAAACAGTGGATTGGATGGCAAAAGAGTGTTCGATTGTTCAGGCAATTGTTCAGCACTTGAATTCTCCAATGTTGATGGAAAGGAAATTGTTTGAGAGGAATCAACAGGGGTGTCAGATAAAACTGAAGTGTTCCCTATGGGCTGAGCTTCGCTAAATGGGACAAAGCGCTGAGGAACGCCAGTTTCAGACGAGGAAAAACCTTTACGTATCCATGTGTCTGCCGGCAGAGGAAGCGGAACCTTCTTGGTGTGGGTGGCATGTACCCAGTGTTTCCGTCCCTCCAGCCGAACCGCCGTCCTCGTCGCTAGTAGCACCTGGAAGGGTCCCACAAATCTTGGCTCAAGATGGCGTTTTCGTCCGAAATTTCTGGTGAGGACCCAGTCCCCTGGTTGGAGCCGATGACCAGGACCCTCTGTTTGTGACGGCAGAGCCTCAAAGACCTGTTGATGAATCAAACTCAATTTAGCAGTCAGATCATAAAGATAATCAATTAACATTGGATATTCAAGTCTGTTCAATTCTTTAGGCCTCGGAACCCCCCAAATGTTCGCAGGGCGGCCGAACACAATCTCATATGGGCTAAGCCCTACTCGAGAGTGCACAGTTGCTCTGGTCGATAAGAGAGCTAGAGGCAAAGCGTCGGGCCATGATAAACCAGTCGTTGCCTGGATTTGAGCAAGTTTCAATTTCAGGGTGCCATTATATCCTTCCACCAAACCTGCTGACTGAGGATGATTAGCACTATGAAATTTCTGGGATATTCCTAAACCACGACACACACTCTTCATCACACTTCCCACAAACTCACTTCCGTTGTCCGACCATACAATCTGAGGCATTCCATACCTGGGGAAAAATTCTTTGAGGAGAACTTTAGCTGTGGATAGGGCAGTATTATCCTTAAGGGGGTAAGCCTCAATCCATCTGGAGAATGCGCATACTACGACCAAAACATACTTCAAATTGTTGCATCTCTCCATATGGATGAAGTCCAATTGGATAACTTCGAAAGGGCATGTAGGAGGGGCAAAATGACCAGGTGGAGTGGGGGTGCCCTTACCAGGATTGTACATCAAACATACCATGCAATTCTTAACCACTCTCTCCGCACATTTAGTAATCCCATCATTCTTCCATACAGGAGACAACAACTTGCATATGCCTTTCGAGTTAATATGTGCTGTACCGTGGGCCATAGTAACAACAGCAAGCACATATGCATCCGGTAACATCCATCTCTGTTTTTCCGACAAATCAATCCAACATCCATTCTCATCTAACTTCCCCATGCTCTCTTTCCACTTACAGCCTGATTCATGAAGCTAAATTGCACTCGCAAAGGGCAAGATTCTCAGAATCTGGCCTTTTGCGAGTGCAATTTTGGCATTTGGGATTCACAATCCCAAATGCAAAAATCGCTAATGAAGAATTAGCTAATATGCGAGGATTAGCATTTAAGGAATCTCTATTAGAGATTCCTTAAATGCTATTCATGACACTTTCAAAAATTGCGATTTTGCTAATTTGGGCCGCTATTTACCGAGAGGTCAGACCTCTTGGTAAATAGCAAAAACCCAGAAAAATGCTTTTAAAAGCATTTTTCTAAGTTGCATGTTGCACACACACATGTCCTTTGGACATGTGTGTGCGCAACACCTGTTCAAATGTGCATTTTAGGGGTGCTACAGGGTGTCCTTTGGACACCCCTGGCACCCTTAAAATCGCTATCTTATTTGCGAGTAGTAAATTGCTACTCGCAAATAAGGGATACTCCCCATTCATTCCTATGGGCCTTTTGGCCCATAGGAATGAATGGGGAGTTATTCCTTTTTTTGCGAGTAGGAAATTTCTACTCGCAAATAGAGAACATGTAGGAATCGCTATTTATTTAGCAATTCCTACATGAATGCCGTTTTGCGTGTCCTCAATAGCGAGTCGCTATGATTCGCTATTAGGGCCACGCAAAACGGCCCGTACATGAATCAGGCTGTTAGTCTTTTCCATCTCAGTGGCCTCGTTCTGTATTTCCTTCACACTCTCAACTGTGTCTTCACATATACTAGTCTCCGCAGGCCATCTCACTGAACTCGTAACATACATTCGGTTTGTCAAATCTTTAGCTGTCTCCTTAGCAGTGTCATCCGCAAACGCATTGCCGCGACCAACATCATCTGTCACTTTCCGATGCGCACTACATTTGATTATTGCCACCTGTTTAGGCAATGTAAGTGCATCCAAAAGGTCATTCACAAGTTGTCCATGCTGAATCTTCGTGCCATGCGACGTCAAAAATCCTCTTTCTCTCCACAATCGCCCAAAACTATGTGCCACACCAAAAGCATACTGGCTGTCGGTAAATACATTCACACGCTTTCCTCTAGACAACACACATGCTCTCGTCAAGGCAATCAATTCAGCCGCCTGGGCCGAATTCTGACTCAATCTCGCAGTTTCCGCAACCGTTCTCAACGTCACCACAGCGTACGCAGTCGTCACATCACCATTCGGTAACTTAAAACAGGAACCATCAACATACAAAGTACCATCGGGATCTACCAATGGAGTATCTTTAAGGTCAATCCGACCCTTCGTTTCTTCTTTGGTTTTCAGATAACAGTCATGTGGTGCCACATCACTTGATTCCGTGTTAATCGGCAACAATGTTGCTAGATTCAACACATTACACCGTTTTATCCGTATGTGACTTGCCAGTAGCGTCAACTCATACCCAGACAACCTTGCGCTCGTCAAATGTTGAGTTTTCGTTCGGTTCAAAAGAGTGTCAACTGCATGCGGAACCATCACCGTGAGCATATTATCCATGACCAGACCTGCGGACTGTCGAATGGACGCCGCAGCTGCCGCTGTTGCTCTTAAACAACTCGGCAAAGCTCTAGCTACTGGATCTAAGGTCGAAGAAAAATATGCGCATGGACGCTGTTTGTCGCCAAATGGTTGTGTCAGGACACTCAACGCACAACCATCTCTCTCGTGAACGTATAGTGTAAACGGCTTATCGTAATCAGGAGTACCTAACACAGGAGCCGAACACAACGCATCACGTAATTCAGAAAAACTTTTCTGACATTCTTCAGTCCATGGCAAAGGAGATGAAACATCCTTACACGTAAGAGCTATCAATGGTTTCGCCAACAATGAAAAATTTGGAATCCATTGTCTGCAGTCTGACGTGATACCTACAAAGGCACGTACATCTCTCTGAGTTTTTGGCACAGTCACTCGGGCAATCGCTGCAATTCTCTCTGGGGTCAATTTTCTCCAGTCCTTTGACAATAAGTGACCTAAGTAGGTTACTTCTTGACAACAATATTGCAGCTTAGAAGGTGACACCTTGTGATGTAAGTCGTGTAGATATTGCAACAGCGATACTGTAGCCGTCTTGCAAATAGCCTCTGTATCAGCTGCCACTAATAGGTCGTCAACGTATTGAACCAAAGCTGCGCCTGGCGGTAACACAAATGCGTCAAGTTGACTTTTAAGGGCTTGGCTATAGATCGAAGGGCTCTCACAGTAGCCTTGAGGTGCGCGTTTCAATCTGAAACTGTGACCACCTAGTGAGAATCCGAATAGGTCTCTGCTTTCCTCAGCAATCGGAATACTAAAGAAAGCATTCTTTAGATCTATTACTGTAAACCAGGAGGCAGAAGCCGGTATTAAGGTCAGCAAAGCCGTGATGTCAGGCACAACTGGAAACTGGGGAACCACAATTTTATTTACTTCTCTTAAATCAATTACAAAGCGATACACAGGAGGTTTAGTTGGGTCTGTGCGTTTCAAAATTGGTAACACAGGACTATTACACACGTTTCCCCGAGTTTCTTCAATGACATCCTTTTTGATCAGGTCACCAATGATTGCTAATAGTGCTCGTTCACCCTCAAAGGAGATACGATACTGCGGTATACGTGGCAAACGCACATTTGGTTTCAACTGAATTACGTAAGGTGGGATGTCCAACAGGCCTACATCATTGGGACCCGTAGCCCATAATGATGCAGGAAGGGAACTCAATTCCGGTGGGAACTTATCGATGGATAAGTACATAGGAGAGATTACTCTCTGACCTAATGTAAGCTCCACTCCCGCAGGAGAGCAATACAAAGTCGCATATAACCGTTTTAACAAATCCAAGCCCAAAAGATTCTCACCACATCCAGTAGATAGAATCAATGGAGCCTCCAGCTCACGAGGACCAATCGTAAGGGACAAAGGACTAGAGACAGGATTGCTAACCGGGGCGCCAGAGAATCCAACGGAAACATTTGTCAAGCCAGACAAAGGTGCGCCAGGGAGTTTCGAATGCATGATGGAACTTTTCGTCGCACCAGTGTCTAACAGAAAAGGCTCAACTACGCCAGATGTAGCAACTGCGACGAAAGGCCCACTCTGATCAACCGGAACTGATACTACTCCCTCTCTCTGTCGGTGGCTGTCCTAGTAACGGTCATTTGCAACAGTCTCATGCTCAACGTAATAATCGTCCGCATAATACTGTGCAGATTTATCGGACCTCACATTTCGCTGGTCAAAATAATTGTTCGCATCTGATGACGTATTAGGGCGCTCATTCTGATTTTGAGTGGTACCGCGGCCTCTACCTCGAGAAGCTTGTTGGGGACCACCGCGACCTCCTCGCATCGACACACCATTGAGTCGGTCACGCAACGCCGGACAATCATATTTTATGTGACCCTCTCTTCTACAATAGGCACACTGATTATACCCGAGCATAGATCTATAGTCAGAGGAGTCAGAACGTGGCTGCATTCTGGAGGATTGCAATTGGGGTCGATATTGCTGTTGCGAATCATTTTGATTTGCACGTGGAGGATAAGCTTGCTGTAACAGAACCTTCGTCTTAAGCTCCTTCGTTTTCTTGTCTGAACGATCACTTTCTTCCTTTTCCCTATTCTCATAATATTGAGCAGTCGCTAGTATTTGAGCAGTAGTGGAAACAGCCCAGGCACTTTCTGAATTCTTCAATTTGTTGCATAGTTCAGGCAACAAATTCAATACGAATTTATCGACAAATAACCGTTGGCCTCCCTCAGTGCCCATATCCTGACCGCTATGATCGACAAATGCCTCTTCAAATCTAGTAAAGAAATCGGAGACACTCTCGTCCTTCTTTTGCTTACAAGCCGATAATTTATCCCAGTTTATCCTCAACGCTGGCATAAGCGTTTTCATGAGCGTAATGATTTTCTGGGGCAGATCCACAATTAGCTGTTCAGGCTTAGCTCCACCAACTTGTCGGCCATCAGCCGCTATTAGTGCAGCCCAATCACCGCCTAACTCATTCTGATGATTTTGCTGGCGAATTTTCGCCCAAACTGGTTGTGGTACAACATTACCGAACAACATGTCGATGTCGGCAAGGTTCATAGTAGTAGCATCTACCAATTGGGACAATTCCTTATAATAACCCGCCGGATTCTTGCGTGGATCAGGCAAGGACTCCTTGACCTGCAAGACTTCTGATCGCTTCCATGGGAGGTGTATCCAAACTCTTTGGAAATGTGCTGGAACTGCAGGATTAGCTGCAGGATCCCCTGGTATGTATACGGGCGGAACCTCTCTCATAGGAAACTGACCAGGAATCGCTTTCCAATTATCGGAGTCGTCATCAAACGACACTCGCGAAGGCACTGTGAATCTAAAGGCTAACAGTTTCTCTAAAGCACGTCGTACTTCTCCACCAACTATTATACCGTTCGAAAATTGACTCTGAAGTTCAATCATATCGGGCGGTACATTATCTAACTCCTCATTATACCATTGTTCTCTCAAACAGTTACACATTTCTTCGAACACGAATCTCTGCGTAGGCTCATTAAACTGAGAAAACGTCTCGACAACCACGCGTGGAGGGTAGTTAGCAGGTTGTCTTATCCACCTACGAGCCATAGTCGCTAACGTTGCACTCTCCCTACCACTAGGGATTTGACTTTGTCTTTGGGGAGTTTCAGAAACACTGGAAGGTAGTATCGATCCGGCAAGTGGAGAATAGAGCCTAGCAACTGTATTAGGAATACGGGTACGAACGGAAGGAGAAGAAGGATAAAGAGCAGGAGCAACAATATTAGACGTAAACGTAGGAACAACAGGAACAGTTAAGGTAGTTGTAGTAGCAGAAACTGGAGGTTGAGGAGGTACAGGCAAAGGAGCAGTAGGAATAGACGTAGTTGGAGGGACAAACGCAGGACCAGCAACGGGCTGAGCAACAGCCGCTGGAATAACGGGAGGGACAACAGGAGGAACTACCGGAGCCGTAGTATCCCGTGCATAAGGAGGTGGTGATTTCATTAAGTACGCTAATAACGGATCCTCTGTCGAGTCTTCGTTCTTCTTATCTATACTCGATAAAACCGGATAACATTTCTCTACTTTCATGTGATGTAATCTAGTAGAAACTTCTAACTCTTTTTCTACTCTATCTTGTTGACATTGCTGTACAGCTTGCATTATCGGAACCATACCTTCTCTCCTATTTCTCTTAAGGAGTTTGATTTCCTTCTGCTTGGCCTCTTTACGCCATAACCGAAAGGAATCAAACATAGCTGGCCTAGCTTTCTTTTTAAACAACTTAGCTTCTAGATTATCTAAAATCTCAATATCGAAACTTCCATGTGGTGGCCAACTAAGGACGCCATCTTTTCTCGTGTAACGGATCCAACAGTCATTATAGGTAATAGGACCCACACCATGTCGACTATAGAGCTCATATATCGGAGTTCCAACTGGAGGTATCGGACACGAGTCCTCCAACCGGGAATCCTTGATGCAACATTTAAAGAAACCAAGAAAACCACTACGGCTAGGCATCGTGCACACTAACCAAGTATCAAACTTCAAGGGTTACCGAAGTACTAAATTTTCGTGAAAGACAAAACCCTCGGTTTTTGGCAATTGCAACTGTCAAATAACAACTAAGGACCAACAACTAAGAACCACAAATGCAATGGAACCATGCAAACAACTAAGCACCAAGAACAACCACAAATGCAATAGAATCTTGCGTACAACTAAGCACCAACAACTAAGGACTGGGAGCGACCCACAAAATACTTAACTGAGAGCTCAGTGGCGTCACCAGGAAGGGCCGTCTATTGTCTCGCTGTACGAAAGGACTACGCCAGGCGCCGGAAACAGGTCGACAGTCAGGGCATCGGTCCGTCGCAGCCGTCAGGAAAAAATTTCGGGCCACTTATTTCGACAACAGGATCGATGAAGCGGGGTGCACCTTCCCTCGGAGATTTCACACAAAGTTCCTCGCAATCGTCAGGCTTTGGACCGGTACCGTTGCTGTCGCCCCACGTTGGGCGCCAACTGAAGGACTGGACTTTTAACAGAACCAGCGGTGCCAGGGAACAACACCATTAACCTTCATGGGATACCTGTTCGGCGCATAAGTGACAGAGACACGGGACACTTCCTTCGGCGTCAAAGATCAGCGTTTTATTACTGCAGGGATACAGAAGTCACAAGAAGTACAACAGCGTGTAGGTTCTCTGAGTCTGCTTCGAATTGCATATGTGAGTCGCTCTCTTTTATACCCAATTTTGTCATTGCACAACATGCGAACAAAAGGTTACAACCCAGTTCCCACAGTAAACTCAAAAAGGGTCGCTTTCGTGTTTTCAGAACCCCGGAACATAATTACAGTAACATCACCAGTTCCCAACTGTAAAAGCACATCTTCCCACCATTAGGTACATTCCACTTGAGTTGTAAATAAGCAAGAGAAAGAGACAAGAGCAGCTGCAAGGAAGTCAGACAACAGGGAAGAGAGAGTGTGAGGATAATATTGGATGCGTAATCGTAGGATCAAAGGGCTTGATCCTAGCACGTGTGAGGCTGAAACAATAGACCGGCACGGCAAAATCACCTTCTAGCGGAGGCAGCTGCCTTGCAGTGTCCTCCCCCTCGTCATAAAAGGCGCATGAAAGGAATATCTGACTTCCGTAAAGCTTGGGAACTAGAAGGTCATGAGGCGGACAGTTGTCTGTTCGCTGACTACGTGAGGGCAAGAAACAAAATGGATGTCGTATCTAAAATGGAACCCGAGGGTTCAGATGAAGAAACCTGTAAATGAGACGAACTCTTCTGAGTAGCATAGTGGAAACGCGTACACTTACTAAACTCGTCATTTACGGTTCATAGATACCACACTCGTCCATATTCGGCGATGCCCAAAACGTCGTACCGATTCTCACGGAACCTCACCAGATCTTCCCCATAAAAATTAAAATCACCCAGTAGGATGACATTAGTGGAGGCCAGGACCTGCATGGCAATAAGTTCAATCAGATAGTTAGCAAAATGTACTTTAGATCCTGGTGGCCGATAGATTAATGCTCCATTCCAGACGTCCGAAGGAGACCTAGTGATTTAAAAAATCCCTAATTCCAGGATATCGTTACTTACGGAGGACAGCCATTGTACCTTTAAATAGTTTTTAAAGGCAATAGCAATGCCTCCTCCAGTTTTTCCCACTCTATCAAGGTGAATAAGTTTATAACCCTCCGGAATGGCCAAATGAATCGAGGGATGATTTGTGGGTGTTAGCCAAGTTTCGGTAATGAAAAAAAGCTCAGGATGTCGATTCGGGGGTCTTTTGGGGGACCACCAAAGGTGCAGGGTCACCCTATATTCCACGGGTCTGGAATACAAACTGACACCAACGCTGGAGCCAGAGAGAAAGGATATTTATTACTATCTCATGAGAGAGAAAGCATCAACAACAGACACCCATAGCTGTCTGAGGAGGCAGTCTGCAGAATGCTCTTACTTTACATCTTATATACCCTTTATCCTGCCCCAGGCATGTAAGGGAGTTGTACCAATAATACTTTATTACATTTGTAAACAATGGTCTATCTGGTGGATCAGCAGGTGAGTAGCCTTTAGGGGTTTTCACAGGACATGGGCAAAACATTATAATTACATAGTACACAGAGGTCAATCTGATAAGTTCGTAGGTGGTAGCTGTGGGCCTCTGCATGGCGTAGCATAATTACAGAACAAGCCGGAGTTGATCTGATGTCCATAGGTGACAGCTATTGGTCGAGGTGGTGGGATAGCATTAATCATCAAGGAAACTTTTCCCTGTCATACTTTTGATTTATGCCACCTTAAGGACGTCGAGAGCTTGGGTTTCTCAATTAAAATCACTGCCTCTTTTTCTCTCTCGGTTGGGCTTCTTTATCGTCCCCCAGGAAACCCTACTTCATTTCTTAACTCTTTAGATGAGGCCCTTGGAGCACTCATGCTACAATACCCTAACTTCACGCTCCTTGGCGATATGAACCTACATATGGAATCACTCACTAACCCTCACTCCATCTCCTTCCTACAGTCCTTGAACATCTTTGGACTCTCCCAACGCATTAACACGGCCACTCACAGTGCTGGGCACACCATTGATGGCATTTGCTCCAATCTCTCCACTCTCTCCACTTTCCCGCCGCTACCTCAAATTTGGACTGACCACTACTTCATCCCTTTTGACATTATGACTTCTATTCCCATCTTACCCAGCCCTAGTCACACACAAGCCACCTTTACAGTCAACTGGAAGAAAGTGGCCGAACGAATAAAGCTGGAGTCAAAACCACTACCCTCACCCCCCACCGTAACTGGAGATGTTGATATAGACTCCCGCAATTTCCATATCTGGATGAACCAAATAGTCGCGATTAATACTGAACCCAAAACAATCAAGGAAAGGGCCCTAAGAAGAAAAAACCAAATGCCCCCTGGTACACCCAGACCCTTGCAGACAGTCATCTTTTATGTCGGAGGCTGGAAAGACACTGGAGACAAGCATATGACACGGTCTCCAAAACACGCTATGTCCAACAGAGGAAATTATATCTCTCTGACATAAAATCAGCAAAAAAGGAATATTTCACCAATCTTATAATGGAAGCTCATCAAAATCAAAAAACTATCTTCACCATAGTTAAGTCTTTCACTCATCCAAAAGCTCTCACCACCGATATACCTCCTTCAGAGAGCTTGTGTAATCAAATTGCTGATTACTTCATTGACAAAATTGTTAACATTCAAAAAGACTTTCCCCCACCCTCGACAATTCCCCTAGAGGTAACAGTTAACTACCCTCCTCTCTCCAGTTTTAAATCAGTCTCCTTGCAACAGACAAGCAAGGCAATCCGGGCCTGTAAATCAGGAGCACCCACTGATTCCTGTCCCCCCATCATTCTTCATCATCTGATTGACACAGTCAATCCCTACATTCATGGTATTATTAATAAATCTCTTGAATCCGGAATTGTACCTGCCGAATGGAAGAAGGCCACTGTAAAACCTCTGTTGAAAAAACAGAACAAATCATCTACAGACTTGACTAACATGCGCCCCATCTCCTTACTTCCCATTCTGGGCAAAGTCACGGAGCATCTAGTGCATGAGGAGCTTAAAACTTTTACAGAAGCCCACAACATCCTGCACCCTCAGCAATGGGGTTTCCGCTCCGGTCACTCCACCGAAACAGCTTTGATCGAACTTGCTGACTCCATCAAATTCCTGCAGGACGAGGGCAAGCAAGCTGTCCTCATCCTGCTGGATCTCACAGCAGCATTCGACACTATCTCGCATGTCATCCTAATTAATCGAATGCGAGAGATCGGCGTGACAGACACTGCCCTGGCCTGGATTTCATCATTTCTATCAAATAGGTCTCAGACTGTGTCATTAGGACCTCACCTATCCAGCGAAAAACTCATTACATCCGGAGTGCCACAGGGGTCCATATTGAGCCCTTTATTTTTTAACATCTATATGGCACCCCTTTTAGCTGTGATAGAATCACATGGGATCTTGGTCACGTCTTACGCTGACGACACTCAATTGGTCGTCACCCTTGACAAACAACAGACTGACGCAGATCTCCGGTTCAAAAACTGCCTCTTAGACGTTTTTGAGTGGTTAAATACTAATCATCTTAGATGTAACAGTGCAAAGACGGAGATTATTCCATTAGGTAAGACTCTCTCTTTCTGCCCGAAAGATTGGTGGCCCACAGGATCAGAGGCCCCTCCTAGTGCAGTTACATCAGCCAGAAATCTGGGCGTACAATTCGATTCTTCCCTCTCTTTTGATGACCACGTTAAGATCACCGCAGGTCGCTGTTTCGGATTAATAAAATCTCTGAAGAAATTTTTTGATTTCCTCCCAATTGCAGCCAGAAAGTCAGTCGCGGTAGCCCTTATACTCTCCCGACTCGACTACTGCAATGGCCTTATGGCCGGAGTGAAAAAATCTACTCTCAGAAAGCTGCAGAGCATCCAACATGCGGCAGCCAGACTGGTCTTACAACTTCCCAGAAGGTCATCCGGGTCTTCAGCCTTGAATTCGCTCCACTGGATGCCACTGCATAAACGAATCCTTATCAAACTGCTCCTCACAGTCTTCAAAACCATGCAAAACACAGGACCCCGCTATTTTGTTAACCGATTTACGCGCTATAACCCCTCGCGTTGCCTGAGATCCTCTGGGACAAATTTGGTTCAAATTCCCAGATTCAAATATATGACCAAGGGCGGAAAATCCTTTAATGTTCTGGCGGCTAAAGCCTGGAACACCCTACCCGCCAATCTCAGAGCCATAGACAATGAGAACAACTTTAGAAAACTCCTCAAGACATGGGTCTACAAATTACCAGACTCCTCTGTCCTGGCGGCTATTTAGTTCTCTTTTACATTTACTCCACTCTCTCAGGTATTTCTCTGCAGCTCGCCCAGCGCCATGATGCTCCCCTGGGAGCGAACGTCAGCGCTTTACAAATGCTCATAAATATCAAATATCAAATATTGGGCGCCTGCAGGGCAGAGGACACACTATGAGAAGGACAAACATCTGAGGAAACTCCCTGCCCAACTGGTTGAACCTGAGCTGGTCAGTTTCAGGCTGGTCAGAGCACGGACAAGGTGTGGACATACGTGCAGGGATGAGGCAAGTCAGAAATGTGATCCCAGAGCCTTCGTGACACAGAAAGAAGGTCAGTGATAAAGGGTGGGAGAAACACAAAATGGCAGAACGAGTGGCCAGACAACAGATAATCTTTTATACAGAGTACAAAATGGCTGAGCGAGTGTCAAGATAAAAAGTCTATTTTCCACAGTCCTTCCTGTTGACAGGAGCAAAGCAGAAAGTCAAGAGGTATTGTCCCAATCATTGGTATGTGTGGCTAGTGTGACTAGTTAAAAGACTGTCTTATTTCCTGTTGCACTTTTACTCTTTTCAAAATTTTCCAGAGGGGTAAGGCAGAGCCTCAGTGGTCCTACCAGTAAACAGAGAAAGCAACCTTTGGTGCCTATCTTCAAGTAATTTGAGAGGTTACTAGCACTTCTTATTACTTAGGCACTCCCAATATGAAGAAAACAAAATGGTGAAGAATGTAAAGATGTATCGTTGCCACATCTTGCAGACTCGGCTTGGGGCGTTGGTTTCTCCGAACGTTCTTAGTTGATGTAAGCTTGGGGTCTGCTCACACACACACACACACACTTCCTTTCTCAGCTGTGTGGAGCATGTGCAACCCTTCAGGATGAGCTTGAGATGCCATTTTTACTTGGTGGTTTCGGTGGAACACATGTAGTTTCGGTGTAGCTCCTAGCCCCTTGCGCAACCCCTCAATCACAGGTGGGATGAATGCCAGTTGATTGTCAGCACCGAAAAAAGGCAAAGGTACTTTAAAGTGCAGTTTGAATTCTTTCAGGAGGCATTTGGCAATGGTTTGTACATTGCAGTTCTTGGATCTGTATGCCTCAGTGCGTGTGCTAAACATGCACACAATAACCAACACATACTTGTAGTTTGAGTGGGCGGGCAAACTGAGGAAGTCCATTTAATGTGGGGAGGAGAAGTGGCCTGGGGTAGCGGAAGTACCTTTTCCCAATTCAAACTTTGTATCAACATTTAGGAAAACAGTCTGATCATTACTTTACGTCCTACAAGTGGTGAGCCATGAAACAGTAGGGTCATGGGGGCAAGCATTATCGCTGTTAAACATATCTTTCCATTTGGGCCTACCCATATTCCTTTTCTGTTCGCATACCCTGTTCCCTTCTTCCTTTTCCTCCACCCAGCTCCTTCAATGATATACTTAGGGTCATAGTACATATCATTATCCTTTATCTTTATACCATCATATCGTAGGTAGCAGACGCAATTTGAACCATTGTATATTCACAACCATGATACATAGTCCTCGAAACAGGTGGGTGAAGCACACGATATACTTGAAACTTTGGCAGCAACAGGCCTTGCAATAGTTGTGCTATTAATGGCACATGTTGTATCTGTTGGCTTAAAAAGAAATACATTATCTCCAAAAGCAAAAAAGAAGGATTAAAACATTGTACTAAAGCTGGTCCTAAAATACAGGTGAAAATCTCTGTCATAGTGACACCTCTGGGAATCAAAATTCTTGTAGTTGTCAAACAGTGTCAATCCTTTACCTTGTAATCCAATTGCAAACACATTTAAAGACTGCACCTGTATACTGAAAACATATTAGATCTATACCCACGGTCTCCCAAAACAGTATAATATGGAGCACAGCTATTCGATGTACACTGTCCTTCTGTACTTACATATACTCATTCTCATTACTCAACCAAATGTATTCCTACTATATATTATTCATCCTCGGTGGTCCCTGGCGATTTCACTGCAGTTAAAATGCATTTTAGCACATTCCACCTTACAGTGTATTCTTCACGTCACCCTCTTCTGTCCGGCCTATGGCACTATACGGGGAAAGTGGATAATCCGATTGTATAACAATTTGGGTATTAAGAACTATCTCGCTTTCTTCAGGATCTTGAAATGCGATACAAATCCAGTGATAGTGTCCGCTGTAGTTAAGTTTTTGTTTTCAATGTGGATCACTCGAAGGAAACTGCTCAGTTAAAACTAGCGCATTTTCGACCTCGTCTCATTGTAGAGACTCAGGGAATTAAGTGGATCACCAAGGGATATCTTACTATTTTTAAACATTTGTAGATTATTTAAAGTTTTAAAGTTTTAATATATTGTCTCTTCCCCTCTGTTGTTTTAAGACGATGTATTTTAGACATCACAATATTAATGAATTGTTCGAAAACTGTATATGTATTTATATGTGCTTTTATGGTTAAAACGAACGGAAATGAAGTTTTTGAACTGAACTGTAATTTTGTAACAACAATATTTTTTTTAACTCTGAAGAATCTGGAAATAAAAACATTGATATGCCTACATTTTATTTCTTTCAGGTAGATATATATAAAATAGTACTTTGAACAGAGATGCCAGAAAAATCCCACAGATGTATGAAATTTACCTGAGAGGGGAGACCTGGGAAAAAGGGATTATGAACCATGCTCCCCCCCCAATGGTACAGTAACATAGAGGCCAGCATATTAACTGGTATCATGAATCTTCTTCTGCCCTTCCTAGATCGCCCTGTGGACTGTATTCAAAGGTATTATAATCAAATGTCAATTGTCATCATTGTAAAAGCTTCTGTCTATATGCTTACAGTGCAGAAATCTTTGTCACCATATTTTGAATCTTAGATCCTCTCGCAGAATCCACGGCCAAGCAAATACGCCTTGGCAAAGGCTGTTTGTTAATACATTGAGTCTGGTGTTTTTCAATAAAAATGTCAAAATGTAATGCATAGCCTTCATCTAATCTGCCCTTGTCATGGCTAAATCTACCCCCCCCCCACATGTTCGGTTTCATCTCAATCTGTTCTGCTCTTTCATCAAAATCTGCCTTTCCCTCTTCTGCATCTGTTCTCTACTCTGCATCCTTCATTTCTACATTGAAGTCTTAGTCTGAGAAGTGTGATTGCACCAATTCTGCTTGTATTCCTTGTGAATTAATTACCCCTTCCTTTTGCCATCATTGTTTTGCCCTGTAAGTTAGAGCATTTGTTCTTTCAATGACCCTTCCTGTAAATCATAGGCACACTTATTTTGCCCTAATCCTCCACGACGTTGCTGTACCAGATTCAGTGAATGTTGACCAGCCCCATTTCCATTGTCCTCCTCCTCTTCTGCATATTTCCCATTGATTTCTCAAAAGGCTTTATTTCGATAGATCAAATCATAAAAGCATCACAGTAATACAAACAAGAGATAGTTCATACAGATATAAAATTTACTGTTAAATTTAACATTGTTTCTACGAAATCTTTTAAAATACATTGAATGTCTAAAGAAAGTAGAGAAGGATAAAACAGTTAAAATTTAAGGGTAATCCTTCAATTAAAAAACAATTAAACATTAGATGCTAGCCTTTTGGCTCTAATGGACCATGTCAAAGATAAAAATTTCGAGACACCATAGACATACAATAACCGGGTGTCCGATGTTAAAATACGGAGTGCCGCGCTAGAATGCCTAGTTCCCAGAGTCCGACATATGGGTTTAAGCCATACTTGCCTTGGTCGCACATAGGCCGGGCAGACAAACAGAATATGGGGTACAGACTCTTCACTTGTTTGACAGAAAGGGCAAAAAGGGACGGTCTGGGAAGGGGCTTCCAGCGGGCAGTTAGGGTGCGAACTGGAAGAGACCCAACCCTGAATCGAAAGTATAGAGCCCTATCATAGGGTTTCCAGACCAGGTCTAAGTAAAGCTCCCGGGATGGAAGCTCCTTATGTTCAAGGAACTCTTTCACTAACCTGCCAAGAGATGGGTCTGTGCTAACTCTGTTGGTCACCCAGTTCCAATACAGGGTCTTTAGGGTGGCTTTCGGTGGGGAGGACCGGCTATCCCAAACTTCGGCAAGGCCTAGCTTACCGAGGAGGTGTTTAACGTCTTTAAGCCATCTAATTTTTTGACAACCCACCATTGACATCACCTCCGCTAGCCCCTTAGCGTACTTAACATTGATTTATGTCTCCCCTGCAAAAGACACTGTCATAATAACATTCCAACAAGATTTTCTTTGTTCAATTTTAAATAGCTTTCATAATAACAATATATCGGACGAGAACAACCCTGTGCAACATGGTCTGTAAATATGCATTGTTAATTGTACATTTTCACGTTAACTGTGTTTTTATAGTGTTTAGCATCTATACGCTCTAATACTATCTGGGGTCAGAACTCTGGTCCAGAGGGTTGTAGAGACATCTGGTTTTCACTGTTCGTCCTAGTTTTATGTGTAATCTAATTCTCCTGGGTGTAATAAAGTGATTTTCTTTTTATAAAAAGTAAAGCACTGACCGGCCATTTAGTCCGTCATCTGGCAGTACAGGGGGTGCTGTATTCTGAACTTCTAACTGCATCTCACCTCTTTGAGTAAGCTTTGGACTACCCTATCTTGCTATCCTCAGAGCCAAAAATGAGTAGGGAACCCTCTAGTTGATGCAAGTGGAGCATAGTGACCCCTGGGTGCCCTGATCCCCACAGAGCTTGTTCGAAGAGGCTGTGAGCCTGTGGCGGAATGTACCTTCACAGAAGCGAAAGGGCCCAATTGAATGGGCTAGCATTTGCACAAATATCTGTTAGAGCACCATGTTTTTCGCATCCTAGGCAAGGGGGTGCCGTCAGGCTGTTTGACTAGCTGGACCATGTGGTGGTTGACTTGGTAAGGACATTTGACACCTGTGCAGGAAGCAAAATAATTTAGAAATCTTTTATCACAAATACATTAGTAAAACAAAGCATGCAGTAGGAGGGCACTGTCATTACAGATAGCATATATATATTTTTTTGAGATGGCCACTAAAGGTTCCCCACTAACGTGTAGCGTTACTGACAAATGTACATAGTGTACAAACAATGTTTGGAGGTCGGCATTTGGCAAGAATACCTAAAATTTGCACATCACCAAGCAAATCATTCTAATTTGTTCTGATCCTATAAAAAAAAGATTATTTTTCCTCTCAACCCAAATTTACAAGAGATTGTCTTCATAATTGACAAAGCATATTTGAAAAGTTTGAACGGCTCACTTATTAGCTATTTCAGTGCAGTTTTGGGGAAAAAAAGGAAAAGAACCCTGGCATCCTACAGCTCTCCATTTCACATGTTTTTCACGGTGCATTCGTTAAGCAGTTTACACTATTTAATTTCAGTCTCAGAAAACAAACTGACTTTTTGACCTCTGTTTCTGAAAGCTGAGAAAATGTTGCAAGATAACAATATTTAAAAGCATTCTCATTTCTTATTCAGTTTGCAGAG
This sequence comes from Lissotriton helveticus, assembly GCF_964261635.1. Classification (NCBI taxonomy): domain Eukaryota; kingdom Metazoa; phylum Chordata; class Amphibia; order Caudata; family Salamandridae; genus Lissotriton; species Lissotriton helveticus. The sequence continues at coordinate 747,111,401 of NC_136069.1, read as the reverse complement.
TAAGCAGGACACCCGTTGTCAATTTGCCATGGTAATCCTTTAAAATAGCTTGCTTACATTAAATCTTGCTCGACATTGCTAATGTGGTGCATGTTTTCCCATTTTTCCCATTTTCGAAAGCTTTCATCTCCATCTATCTTCTTTTTCCCTTAAAAAAGCCACTCAAATCTTCATTGTCCTTTGTATATTTCATATATATAAAAAACTCTATTCCAAAGATTTACCTCAAATTTCACCTACATCCATTAAATTTAGAGGTAGGAAGCTGAGCATTCTGCTCAAATGTGGGTTTCCAAAACAACTTAGTAATGAGAAATGCATTTCCTTAGTTTACTCATTGTCCCCTAAAACCAGTGATCTTCAATAAATGAGAAAACTAATATCCTAGTCTCCAATTTCCCAAAATGACGAGTGTCTCTAATTCAATTAATTGCGCAAGCATGCATTTAGAGCAGGGCTTGCCGACGAATAGCTCAGGAGCTACCAGTAGCTCACCAGTTGCCTGTAAGTAGCTCTCTTTTGTGCAGCCCAGCACACTAAATTAGAAGCTTTTGCTCGGTTGAATTAATATAGGTATTCCAAAATTGAAAAAGGGTTTATTAGGGAAAAATTTGCTTATTTTCATAACTCATAAGCTGATGTTTGGAGAAAAATGGTTGACATTATTTAAACGTCATGAAAGTAAATGAAAAATCATCTGGCATTGGGCAAACCTCATATAATACTCTTACAAACTTGAGGCCAGGAGTATTGCTGTTGGCAACCCCGCCTGATGTAATAATATGAACCCTGTTGGTATTCTTGCATATGATGGTCATTAATTTAATCCTGGCTGAAGTTGTCACTATTTCAACATTCATAATATGAGTAGGTCAGGTCGTTTTTCATTGAATGTAAATAGCTCTCATTACAGAAGAGGTTGGAGACCCTGAATTTGGAGCAACCTCACCAAGTGAAGGTGGGAGGGGGTGTAGGATTAATTCGTCCTCATGAGGGTCTGATCGTACTAAGGGGGGTATATCGCATAGGATATTGGCCAGAGGCATTTTAGTCAATGTTCTTTATCTAGACAGGCAATATATGAAGATTGTGATTCCGCCATACTGTCTTCTGGGGTTGGGCCTAAGCTCTCCTCTCTCTTTTTATAATTTCTTTCTTCCATAACTCCCAGGAATCAAACTTGGATTGTCTAGATCTGCGCCCATGCGATTGAGCTTCTAAAGTCTCTATTTTACGCTGGTCAAAGGAGCGATATTTTGGCCAGGTATTATCCGTATCTTTGACATGTATTTGTCTGATAATGTGCTGTACATTTATTGGAAAAATACTGTACTTTATGTATATTTCTCTACTCGGGGTACCCTCCGAGAGAGCCGGCTGACTTTTCTTCCAATATCTGAAATCAAGGGGTGTGACAACAACACCATTCGTGCAAACTTTACTAAATGCGGGCATGTTTTTCTAGTTTCTTAAAAAACATCTCTACAAATTTCAGAAAACTGGACAAATAGTCCACCTTACCCGCTTATCTTTCGTTATTTGCAAATATCGAAATACCAAGTCTGGATAACCAAAATACCAAAAAAAGGTGTCATCGACAACCTTACCAACCGGTAGGACATGAACTGATATTTATTGCTATGGTGGTATTTAGATTATGTATTGCCTCTGCGTGGCTGGATGCTGATCCCCCCTCCTTCAACCAATGGCTATCTAGATTCCTGGCAATCTCTAATATGGAAATGTCGATATACAGGCGAAAGGGCAGGAGGCGACGCAAAATTGGGCTAAAAATCTGGTCTCCATTACTTGATTGGTATCAGTTGCAAGACAGTTAGCAAAACTATTGTATAATAGCATAATTTGTATGTAGTGAGTTTTTTCCACGCAATATATTCTATGATACTCTATTCTATTTTATTTTAATGTCATGTATGATATTGTTTATATATATTTGTCGTTCTGTCTGACCGGAGGGCGGAGGGTGGGTGGTTCGGGGGGGGGGGGGGGGAGAGAAAATGCTGTGTGATGTAAAAATCTGAATAAAAACATTTTTTTTTAAATCAAGCGTATTTACCAAGTATGGGCATGCTTTTCTATGTTATCTTAAAAGTCCACACTACCCGTTTATCTTCAATCTTTGCAAAGAGTGAAATCAAACAAACCAGACAACTAAAACCAAGTACAAACAAAAAGGTGTCGCAAATCAGCGACCCTACCAGAATCCTTTGTCTCGTTCTCCAGGTGGTCTCTTGACTACAAAATCGTCCAAATCTATCGGGGGCCCCAGTCAGGACCGGCTCTACTTGCGGGGTCTCCTCGGATGGAGTGAAGGTCAGGTGGTGGCTCTGCAGACGAGGGTCTCTTGGCGTAGGCTAGCTCCACCACCGTCTGTTCTAACTTCCTCGTCGGGACCTCTCGACCGAGCAGCTGCATCGCTGATGGGCCCCACGTTTGAGCGCCAATTGTGGATTTGGGGGTCTTTTGGGGGACCACCAAAGGTGCAGGGTCACCCTATAGTCCACGGTCCGGAATACAAATTGAGACCAACGCTGGAGCCAGAGAGAAAGGATATTTATGACTATCTCATGAGAGAGAAAGCATCAACAACAGACACCCATAGCTGTCTGAGGAGGCAGTCTGCAGAATGCTCTTACTTTACATCTTATATACCCTCTATACTGCCCCAGGCATGTAAGGGATTTGTACCAATAATACTTTATTACATTCATAAACAATGGTCAATCTGGTTAGTCAGCAGGTGAGTAACTTTTGGGGGTTTTCGCAGGACATGGGCAAAATATTATAATTACATAGTACACAGAGGTCAATCTCAATCTGATAAGTTCGTAGGTGGTATCTGTGGGCCTCTGCAGGGCGTAGCATGATTACACAACAAGCCGGAGTCGATCTGATGTCCACAGGTCGCAGCTATTGGGCGCCTGCAAGGTAGAGGACACAGGATGGGAACGACAAACATCTGAGGAAACTCCCTTCCCAATTGGTTGAACCTGAGCTGGTCAGTTTCAGGCAGGTCAGAGCACAGACAAGGTGTGGACATACGTGCAGGGATGAGGCAACTCAGGAATGTGACCCCAGAGCCACCGTGACACAGAAAGAAGGTCAGTGATAAAGGGTGGGTGAAATACAAAATGGCAGAACGAGTGGCCAGACAACAGATATACTTTTATACAGAGTACAAAATGGCTGAGCGAGTGTCAAGATAAAAAGTCTATTTTCCACAAGGGGAGTGGGTAGAGATCATATCCCATAACTCGATTGGATGTTTAGCTAGAGAATGGATGTTACATAAAATATACTTGGGAATATTGGAAATTTGGACAGGTCTGTTTATTAAGTCATGAAGGTCTAAGGTGTCAGGGAGGGTGTGAAAACGGCAGGTACTAAAGACTGCCGGGCCTTGAAGGGTTCTCGGGAACTTCATATGGCAGCAAATCTCGGCCGAGCAGTCAATAGGAACTCTCAATCTAACTTCCCGTAGGGCGGTGCCAGAGTATGTTAGACAGGGCAGTAGGGCTAATTTGGGCAGCATTTCTGGCCTCTGGGCTCGGCCGGGCGCAAACGGGCTTGGTGGTGTCATATATAGTAGCAAGGAGAAAGAAAACTAGCCCCAAATTACAGTTAAAAAGAACCAAAGTGCAATGTTAAAAGCAAGCGCAAGAGTATCTGCTGCTTTGCTAAGATTCCCGGCTTCCACCTCAGGAATCGCTAAGAATGGTCGTGTGCGCACTAGCGCTGAATTTATAGAAAGAGGGCAGAACACTAGCCCGTAAACTGTGATTCCCCCAAAATGGCGGCTCCGAGAAATAGTCAGCTGTCTTCCCCGGTCCCCCGATCAGCACCTAATCGGCTGAGAGGGTAGGAGCGTAGTCCCCAAATTACAGTTAAAAAGAACCAAAGTGCAATCTTAACAACAAGCGCTAGAGTATCTGCTGCTTTGCTAAGATTCCCGGCTTCAGCCTCAGGAATCGCTAAGAATGGTTGTGTGCGCACTAGCGCTGAATTTATAGAAAGAGGGCAGAACAACTAGCCCGTAAACTGTGATTCCCCCAAAATGGCGGCTCCAAGAAATATTCAGCGTCTTTCCCCGGTCCCCCGATCAGCACCGAATTGGCTGAGAGGATAGGAGCGTAGTCCCCAAATTACAATTAAAAAGAACCAAAGTGCAATGTTAAAAACAAGCGCAAGAATATCTGCTGCTTTGCTAAGATTCCGGGCGCCCGCCTCACGAATCGCTAAGAATAGTGTATCCTCAAGAGCTTCAAACCTGCCCCTATGTTTATCTTTCTTGTTTTCCCTTTGTTTTTCCACGTTTACTGTACTTGATGTACTGTGTTGTATATAGAGCAGAAGCGCCTTAATAACTTATGGTACCGGAGTGCTATATTGCAATATTACATTGAGGAATTTATAAACGACACCCCCCATCCATGTGATCCCATGACGGGAAACGTCATGGACTTCGTGATCATTGATTACTTGTCACAAAAACAGTACCACAGTTACCTGAAACAGCAACCAGCCCCTCGAGACCTCTTTAGAAAGAGGGAAGCAACCAAAAAAGAAACTTCATGCAAAGGGCAATAGTCCATGTCTCAGTGGCGGCTGTCATCAATGGGAAGGGAGGGCAGACACGTGCTCAATAAAATGAAAAATTATCAAAATAAATGGGTGAGTGCGTGCATGCAAATATAAACTTAAAATATTTTAAAAAAAACATTGACCTGACAACAGGAACTCCTGCTCTGGACCTCATCGCGCTGCAGCCCGGCCACCAGGAAAGTCCCTTGACCAATCAGGGCGCTGCTCTAAGCAGCATGAGAGCAGTGCCCTGATTGGAGGGAAGGGCCTGTCTCGGTTGTTCACAGCACTATGGAGGTCTGCAGTTGCTCTGGGATAGAGCCTTCAAAGTGCGCATGTCTGGCTCGCCGCGGAAGATGGCTGGCCAAAAAGACATGAGCACTTTGAAAAGTGCACATACAACCCACCCTCCTCCCAGTCCCTGCTGCTGTCATTCAGCTGCGGCCCTGTCCCCGTCCTGATGCTCGTTCAGGACTGGAGGATGTAAGGATGAAAAATAAAATGGTAGTGATGAATTACCATTTTATTTTTCATCTCGAGGCTCAGGGTCATTTAAGTGGGGCGAAACTCGTCCGCTCAACTGTAGGAGCCACCCCTGCCGTGACTACACTCACCATAAAATTATGCCAAGACTCAGGCAAAACAAAGAAATCACCCGCCACCTGCTGAACTTCATCACACCTCATATCAACAAAAAAACTCACCACACACACTGTCAGTCAAGACACATTTTTTACGTGGACCACAGTACTATACCACTGGAGACCAGTAGCGGGTGCTACCGGACTCGGGTGGTGGGGTGCGGGGGTGCAGAGTGGGGTAGATTGGGGAAATAAAAAAGATTAAATTAAAAAAACAACTTACCTAGCTAAGAGGTGTTGCCGCCAACTCTCCTATGATCCTCTTCAACTTCATGTAGTGTTCCTGTCTGTAGTCCAGCAGCAGGAAGCACCCAGGCTCAGAAAGCTCCCTCTGACCTTTCACAACACTGCAATACAGCTTTATTATTGGTCTGAGCGCCATGGTTCAGAGCTCAGACGAAGCTTGCTCCATCCAGTGCAGCCTGGATGGAAAACATGGCAAGTTCGCATGACTGTTTTGGGCAGCCCAAGAGGGCCAGTCAAGATGTCATGCACACTTGGAGTACCACCACTCCTCCCCCTGCATCACGGTGCCCAGCTCCGCCCCCAGGAAACAACAGAGCCACTACAGTGTGAAAAAGAAAATTATAATAACGTTACTTTATTATAATTTGTTTTCCTTTTTTCACTGCTCGGAGAGCAGTGGGGTGGCACTCCTCCGCCTTAACAGAGGAGCCGCCGCTGTTAGAGTCAACATTGTCTTATCACAAAACTTAACAATACAACAAGTAAAGTACGCACTCAATCATCATTCCACAGGACACCACTGCAGATATGGTATGCACAGGGAGATTATACTGGTTTAGTAGGAAAGAAGAATGAAAAGGAGTTGTGTTTAAGGCCCTCACTACTATTGTCCCGGTTAATTGAGATATGTGTAGCCACTTCTATTACTGCACATGTTGCATTTAGGAACTTGGAGGCTAACAGCGTGTTTGCCTATTTTCACTGACACATTTTGGCTGGTCAAACCTGCAGTCATTTAATGGGCGATAAATGACGGATAATTATCAGGGACATGTGTACCAAAACTGCACCATTGTATTCCCCTTAATTGTGGGCAAACTCTTAATTTGGAGTTTGTATTGGACTTGATAAATTACAACCCAGTGGAGTCTGATTTTTGTTGGGTTCAATAGCTATCAACCGAACACCCAGCCACACTTCTGACGTCCTCAGAATCAAATAAATGGTTTGGAGGACTTCTCTGGCAGACTGCAAGGACTGATCTATTTAACACACGGAGGTAAGCAAAAAGCACACGTCATTAAGGGTCAGAGCTATTAATGCATTAACTGTTCGCAATCCCTGCAATATGGTAAATCTAAGGGTTTGCGACCAATCAATGTGATTTTTGAATGTACTAAACCCATTTAAGCTTTTCGGTAACAGGTTAATGATTCTCTAAATGGGTTCTAGAAACCACAATTAATTGGTATTTGGAAGAGGCATGTTTAGGGCACCTTTTCCAAATACCAATTTTTTATGGTATGTATTAATAATTTGTGATTGAAATCCGGTCTCAAACATTAACATTTTACTGATGCCTCTAAGAAGGTGGTATCCCATTTGGAAATATGATGGGGTCCCCAAGGTACCCCTTCCTCTATGTGAATGTTATCAAAAACATTCTTTAAGAGTTGGCATTGGTCATTTGTAAAAGTTCTCCTTTTTGCTTTACACACATCCATGAAAAATGACTGCTTTATTTAAAAGCAATCACAGACATGGTGGTCTGCGGCCCCCGGAAGACCATCATCCCTGTGAGGACAGACAATCGCAGTGGGTCACAATTTGCAATCTATCTCATTAATATTCATGAGGTATGTCAAAATGCGACCTACTATGATTCAGTATTTTGCAAACCAATCTATTAATACATTGGTAGATTTGCAAAATACTATTAGAGTAGCTAAAAGTATGTGTGCAAATTGCAACCACTTTTAACGAATCCATTGTACCTTCTGTCCATAAATCCGCACCAGGTGGGGAATATTGAATGGCCTTGCAGTCAAGAGTGATAGTATTTTTGGACATCTTCTATTTGAATGTTTTCAGCATGAAATATATTTAATCATAAATTAGCTCCAAATAACAGATAATTATTGTGTGATTATCTCACCTTCAGTTTTAGGTTGGAATTCAATAATTTCCTGCCACCATTTTAAACTCAGCTACTACGTGGTGTCATTATTATTGTGGGGTATTTCTTGCTAGGAATTCAAGATGGTGAATACCTAATGTTTTGCTTTCAGGTCCTGCAGCATTGGTCGGTCGAGGCTTTTATTGCTGCCATCAGTGCTGAATTTTGCTGGTGCTTGTTACCGGCACTTATTCTTAAACACCAGCATTTATTTAAGGCATTCTACCACATGGTTGCATTGTCAGTTTATGTTTGAGCAGGGTTCATCACTGCAGTGTTTAACATATTTAAAAAATAGTATGAAAAAAAATCAGGGGTCCAGGCTGTCCTTCCAGCTTGAAGTGACTTGGAATAATCCAAAACATCACTTTTGGATTGTGTGATGCTTAGTATTGACAGCGCTGGCAGGGACAGCGGGTAGTGCCAAACACAGTGACCTCCTGAGAAATACCTTGGTCCCTGGCACTTATATTTCTACAAGTTAAGAACTGGCTGCTGACCATCTAGTCCCTACAATGCTTCTGACAGATACATTGTTTTTATTAGTTCCAACGTTTTTTTAATCTTTTGGATTGTTTTACTCCATTATCCAAACAAGACTATGGGAGAGGATGTGGTTTAAGGGCTAGAGAGGCCATCTTTGAGGCTGGGGACCCGGGCTTGAGCTGTAGGGGGAGGTTTAACATTCTGCAAACAATTCTGGGAAAATCATTTAGGGCCTCATTGCGATGCCTGTCGAACTGGCTTCCGCAGTCCTGTCAGAGGTGGTCAGACCGCCACGCTATCGTCGGAAGCCATCGCTCCGACCACCGGAATACGATGCATACATATATATTGAATTACAACTGCTGTGGTCTCTCGGACTCTGCCATGAAATTTCGACCATGGTGCTGTTGGAAAGGACTAATGGAGCTAGTCGGAGACCGGGCCGCTTTTTGAATCACATGACCAATGACGATGCGCCTTTCCGACGAGCTGGCCATGGTGATCTAAGCAACTCACCAGAGCTGGTGAAAAGGGAGGTATAGAAGGCAGAGACTCATTGTACACAGCTCCTCGTGTTCTATGCCGCCATGGAGCCGATCGCACACATACGGATACTGATGTACCTGCTCGATGAACCCAAAATTTACTGTAGTCTCATTTGGGTACCATTGCAGCCACTTCTTCATTACTTCTATGTTAACTGGTGTAGTTGTCCTTCCCCAACACCTGTCTCCTGCCCCAGCCTCTACTCCACCACCTGTTCTACTCCCCCAAAATGCCTAATGACAGGATTCCTCCCGACATTTTGAAATATCATGCTAGAATCTACAGGGGCAACAACAGCATCCTCCTTTGTTGAAGGTCCACCATGACCCCACTGGGCCCAACCTTGCTTTCCCCCACCACTCCTAGGGTGAGTCACCAAAGAAAAGGCACATTCAAAATGGTTAACTGCTTGTCAAGTGAACTGTTGGCATTAGACACATCGGAGACATTAAAAGCAAACAAAGCACATGGTCCAAGTCTGTCCATGATTTCTTACTCCCCAACCTAAATTCTTTAGCACAGTGTAGCCAGACTAAACCTCCAAAACCTATACTAGCTTTTCTTAGCACATCCATGTATTTGACCAGAGACTACCTACTGTTTGGTTACTGCTCACAAATGATGCTTGCATAGATAGTGAAAGCCACAGTCCTGGTCATTATGTTGGTAAGCACTTTGGGGCACTTCACAAAGTCCCTCTACTCTTTCTTGGAACCTTCCATACTAGTGCCCTGTCTCTCTGTGTATTACTTTGAAAATATCAATATATCAATATAGTCATTCACCCTAACGTTCCCTTGCTAGCTTATTCAACAGTTAATGACCTCCTAAGGGGTCTAACACTCCCATGTGTGGTAGTTTCACAGAAGTGCCATGTTCTTCTCCCTTCTCTTCCTTCCCATCCAACTTCTCCTTCAACATCTTTGTCAACAGCCCTGCCGTAATCTAGCTCCAGGCTTTCCAGTGTACCCTCCAAAGCATTGGGTTAGTAGATCTCCCTCAACAGTTCCCCTTATCTCAGTGCCCTATCCACTTACTGACCCACCATCTCTCTCTGTATGGGTCCCCATCAATGTGGTGTTTCCCTTCTTCTCCCACCATGCTGAAATTGCCAAGCTCATAACTCATATGACACTCACGCCCCACTCATCCTTCCCTTCTGACATTCTACAACTTTCATCTCACTTGGCCCCAAGTGGCTTTCCTTCATTACTCTACACATCTCTCCAATTACCCACTTACTTACACACAGGATGTTCCCTACTCCATCTGTGAATCTGAGCTCCTTGGTCACTTGTCTCTATCAGCAAGACATTCTTCTAACTGCACCACAGACAATAGCATCTTCTCCCATGCCACCTCTGACCCACTTGCTCTCAGGTTGGCACCTGCTGCCACCTTTGCACCTCCATCACCACCTTTGAATCAGACTGGGGCGGAAACCTCCCTGCGGGCCGATCAACTGGTAGTGCCCATGCTCCTTGCCTTCCTGTCTGCCTTCTCTCCCCTGCACACACTGGTCTGCCAATCTCTCTGTCTGCAGACTCCTGGCTACCTGTGCCTTCCTTCTATACTCCTCCGAACTCCACCTCTTCTCACACCAGACAAACCCACTCAGCCAGGCAGTAGGTCTATTATGTATTCGAGGCCTTTGGTCCCCTTCACCAGGTCAGTAGCCCATCCTGTGCACTACCATCATCGATTTGGGAGCAGCTCTATGCCCCACGGCACTTCTGACACACGCCTGACTTTTTCGACAGTACCCTATTTCTTGCAAGTCTTTGTATTTTCATAACACTCTTCGTAAGACATGAGGTGGCCCTTTTTAGTTTTAAAATTATTCTGGGGTGATGAGTGAGTAAATGAAGGAAACAAGTCTTTCTCCCTTTTGAGTTTCATAAACTCCATTATGTTCTCACCAATGGAGGATACAATCGCTTCATCTTTGGCCTTTGTTTTAAGCAAGCGATAGGTCATATTCTATTTCCAATATTACATCACTCTCAGTTTATTGAGAATCCTATATAGATTGGAGAGGCTGTTTGCAGAGTGAATTTTGTTTAAGTTGTATAATTCCTTCCAAATCAAATTTTGTAAAGTTACTTCCACAAAATTCTTTAGCCGTAGTCAGTATTTTTTAAACTGTAAGTCTAAGATCTCACACAATTTTACTAAGCTGCGTTAAAGTTTTAGTTGACGTTCTGGAGTACTGTTTGAGGGGTCTGTTGGATCTGTCAGCCTCATGGTCTTCCCCCAGACTTTTGCCTTCACCCCTTCTATTTTTGCTCAACACATCTTTATTTCCTATTAGGACTCTGTGAACTTTATGACTGCTAACCAGAAGTCACTAAGAGCTATAACGACTACCTGCTTTAAAATCAGAAAGCTTTTAAAAATCAGCTATTATAGTGCTATGACACCTATCTGGAACTCCCCAGCATCACCGGAGTGGACTAAAGATGCACTGGTAACTCCGCTGAAATCGGCCAGGATTAAGTGTTGGGCTCAAGTCAGCCCAGAGGGTTCCTTGTTATCATGGTAGGAACTAAGTAACATTACAGATAGTGAACTATCAAAATTCAAATATTTACAAATAAAAAGCTAGACCCAGGCGATTGGCACAGTGTTGGGCGGTTCAAATGAACTGGAGAAGGCTCTGAAAATGAAAAAGCGGAACAAGAAAGAGACGGACAATCTATACTGGATGATGATTGATTTGGCTGATGGCGACTTCATCCTTCCATCTCAGCTGTGGGGAGAGTGCTTGCCGGGTTCCAGCACAGAAGAAATATTGCAAGTATCTTATGATTTATTACTCTCCACAGTATTATCTGCCAATTTAAAGAAAAATCCTCTATTCTCTCTTCACAGAGTATATTGGTCCCCTCTCAAGCTTTCTAAATTTGCGAAAAGATCCATTCCCTGCTGTCCGAAGTGTCAGCAGGAAAAAGCTGACGATATCCATATGTTTTTAAGATGCCCAATATAACACCTGTTCTGGGGTTCTGTCATCGAAGGTATGGAAGCCATGTTTGGTTTTGATATCCAGGTGAGCATAATATTAGCATTTTTTGGTATTTTCCCGAATTATGAGTTGTTATCTTGATATATAAGTAAGTTGTCTCACTATTTAATCTTAATCGCCCGGAGAGAAATCTGTAAATGCTGGATCAAGAGTATCCCCCCACCCCCGACTTTTCTAGACTGGGTAAAGTCGATTAAGTACACAATAAAATTGTATAGGGCCACTTGGAAGAGGAAAAAATATTTTTGGTTGCCATGTATGGGTTGTCTCGATAATCTTTGATACCAGAGATTTATCTGTCCAATGATTATGCCTTTGCACAGACTTTTCACTTGGGTCTGTTCCAGGGGTCATCCAGATAGAAGAACTGAACAGACCGAATATGAGAGGCTTTGTGTAAAGTGCATCCATTCAGATCAGAGCTCTTTTGCTGCGGTAGCATTCAACGAATGGGGGGCCGCAGAGCAAACAAACTAGACTCTGGGTACATCTAATGGCATTTGAGGACAAAAGATTTTTTTTGTTTAAAACAGATGTCAACAGAGAGCACCTATTTTTCTGACTCATTTTACAGCATTGCCATTTAGTCATTCTATGTTTAACTGTCGATTTTATCTATGAAATATAAGTTATAATTTACACTTTACTGTCATCTTGAGTGGCTTATTACGAGTCTGGCTGTCCACGGACCGTCAGACTCAAGGGGACAAGACGGTAACAATCTTCCGACTGCCCTATTATGACCAGGGTGGTTAAGGCCCCCTGGGACCACCGCAACTGCCAAGGATCAGTGATCCCTGGCGGTGTTGCGGCAGTCTAGAAGCAGCAATGTGCTTGGCTGGGCCACTGAGGTCTGCCGAGCAAATAATGATTTTCTTCACTGCCACACTTGTCATGGCGGAGCGACCAACATGAAACATGTGGGGGTGAAGAAACCAAGAGGTGTGCCTGTGCACCATGTGGATGCACAAAGGGGGACACAACAAGTGCATGCACACCAGTACATGTATGGCATTGTTTGCTGCAGTCCATGCCATGCTGGTACTGATTTTGATGTTTTCATTGCAGTGTCTAAAAATTGTATAGGCCCACTGTGGTAACACCAAATAACCGCCCACCAGACAGGAGAAAACTCCTGATCTGGCAGGCGGTTCAAACATGGGTTTGGCGGAGTGGTCCCGCTCCCGCACCTCCAAACTCATAATAAGGCAATAAATCTAGTCCGCCAGGACAGGTTGGCTGAAACAATTACATTTAGAGGCTAAAATTATTTTTCTGGAGATCTCAAAGTTAAGTCTCTGCAATCAGAAAGCGTCCTAAATGGCCCTGTTGTGCAGCATAAATGCTTGATTCCGAGCTGTCCCCCAAAACCCAGGGCTACTAAGTGAGCACAATTGATCAAAGAATCCTGCATTAAAGACAGCCAACTTAGAATGGCCATTCCACCTTTAGATAAAAAAATACACCTTTCAATATTTAATGCAAAACAATAACTTACTACATTTTCTCATCAAAGCTGCAAATCCTCGCGTCCCAAACTGCCCCAGACATGCACACACACATTTTTGTTCCATTAACTTTGCTATAGCGTCCTTCAGAGGAATGCAATGCTTTAATAACAAAAAAAGTACATTGGCAGCAGACACCTGTTATTAACTCATTGGCTCAATCATCACATTGTCATCGAACCTTCTCAAAATTAATATGGCTTCCAATAACAACATCGTCAGCACTGTAACTCTGAAACTCAACCTCTCCCTTAATCTTGGAAGGACATTTTTAATTGTGAATTATGGGTCACTTTTTATATTGTAATTTTTTTTATTTTTGATATAGCCACACATTAATAACACAATTAATATGTTCATACTGCATATATAATGAACTAACCAAGCAAGACTAAATGCTGAATTAAATATAGACTATAACCAATGTCTGTTAATGTTAATTGCTCATTTTTTAATTTAACTCAGAGGTAATCACTTTAGAATTACAGTTGTGTCTTTATGTTTGGGTTTCAGTATAGAATAAGTGAATAAATAATCAGAAAAGGCAAGCAAAATGCATCTTCTAAATTGAGAGATGGAAGTGGTCATAACACCCTGCTCATCACGCGCTACAACAAACATTGACATAGCCAATAGGTCTCGCCTTTGGGACCTTATAAGTGTTTAGCCAGTGGTACAGTGACAGGCTCAACTATAAATGTCCTGTAGGGCAGAGTCAGTAGCATGCGGGGTGCGTGCTTGCAGGCCCAAAGGATAGTAGGAAACATGTAATCTCCTGGTGCCTACCCAAAAATAACAGACTCCTTATGTATTGTAAGTGGTTCTCATGTTAAGTGCTCAAATACTTTCTGGTTGAGTTTGTACTTTATAAAATACATTTTTTTTTTAAAGATAGAGTTTTCTGGATGAAGGAGAAAGCAGAATATAAACAATATTTAACCCGCCCCATCCACTTTAAAGTGTGAGGCCGGAGGAACAGAGGCAAGGTAAAGGTTCAGTGACTCCATGGAAAGCAGTAGCCCCAGAGTGGGTCTGTTTGGGTTTGTAGTTGTTAATGCTTCTATTAATAGGTAGACGTGGACTGGCAGCAGATGTTGAGAGGGGCATGGGGCAGAATCAGTGACATTTCAGAATTTCCAGTGCCTGGCAATAGGCATAGCAGGCTAGACTATGATAGGGGTAGAGTTAATGGCTTTGGGTTGAGTTTGTGCTATATTAAACTTTCAGTAAAAAAAGGGGGGGGGGTTTTCTGGATGCGAGAGAAAGCATAAACAATATTTAACCTGCCCCATCCACTTTAAAGTGTGAGGCTGGAGAAACAAAGGCAAGGAAAAGATTCTGGGCATAATTTATGAGGTTTTGCCATAGGGAAGCGCAGCAGGCCTTCCTGCTGCGCTTCCCTACGGCAAAAGAAAAGGGCAGGAATGCGCCGTATTTATAAGATACAGCGCATTCCTGTCCTTTTCCCCTGCGCCTACGCCCAATGGGCTGCCTGCACCAACGCAGGCACCTTTGCACCGTGGTGCAAGGTTGCCTGTGTTGAGGGGATGATTATTTTTGTACAGGAAGGGAAACCTTTCTGTACTGAAATAATCACAAGAGGCTTTTCCTCTCTCTATGTGTGCTGCAGAATGCACCACACATAGAAAAAGGATAAACGAGGAGAAATATAGATATTTCTCCCCGTTGCGCCTCCCTTATGCCTCCCCTGGGGAGGCGTAAGTTTTGGGCACTCCCTCAGATTTACGATTTCTCGTAAATCTGGGGCAGTGTCAAAAGGCCATGAATGTTGCTGGGAATGCCCCCAGCAACACCCACTGCACGCCTCTTTAATGCAGAACACTGCGTTAACGAGACTGATATTTATCAGGCAGCAGTACGCCAAAAAAACTGGCTTAGTGCTGCCTGATAAATATCACGCAGGCTTCTGCGCCATTGAAAGTCACAAAAAGTGAAGTTCCTATGGCGCAAGGGGCCTCATAAATGAGGCCCTCAGTGACTCCATGTAAAGCAGTCGCTCCAGAGTGGGGATGTGTGGGTTTGTAGTTGTTGATGCTTTTATTAACAGCTAGAGGGGGACAGGCCGGAGACGTCCTGATTGGCCTAAGACAGAATCAGTGACATTTCAGCATTTCCAGTGCCTGACGCATGGGTACTCCCCATCATTTTCCCAGGGGCCAAACCGTTTTGACTGTGATGATGACAGTAGAGTGGCAGTTGATAGGGGGGTTTTGGGGGTGCTGCCGGTAAGGTGGGTGTAGAGGAAAGCAAAGAACACATCTAGTGGCTGAACTGCACATTGTGAAACCAGAACACTTGGGAATAATCTGGACTTTGCCACTTTACGAAATTGGGTGATGCTAGGCAATTGTTTTGTTTCAGTTTCCATTCTTTTTCTTCATTATCACATGTAATAGGATGTCGACATATATGTGACTTCAGGATGTGCATTGTACAAAACCTTCTCCTGTGTTTGATTTAATACACTTTAATGTTGTTCATAGGATCCCAGGCCCAAGAGTGCATTTAACAGCTGACTTGCATCTTATTTCACTATTGACATTGTTGTCATGGTGGGGGGAAGAATGAATGTTTGCAAATTTATGTTTGAAAACCATCACTTATACATTATACACTTATACATTATACACTACTCAAAATACATTGATATAATGTGATGTACTAAGGTGAAATGGGTCGGCGTGTCAATTAAATACGCGTTTTGAATTTTGAAAAGAGCTTAGCATATTTTTACACTTTTGCTGCAAGATGGCTCTAAAATTAAAGGTGTTCCTAAAGTTAAGCGGTGCAGGATAACCTAGTTACTTCCTTTCTTTAACTTCAATTAAACTTTAAATAAAGGCTTGCCTGTTTATTTAACTTCTTTCTCAATGTTAGTACTGAGTTGAGAAAACAGGAGCCCAGTGCTGTTGTTGAGAAGGAGGCCTCATGTAAAGGTCAGAAGGGCCACATGCGGCCCTTGGGCCCACTAGCGGGTCTAGCGTATAGGCTGTGACTGTGACAGTCTCAAAGCACTCTCGACTCTGAAAGGCCTGCAGGGCAGGGGCAGAGTCATTGGCATGCAGGTGTGCGACTGCAGGCCCAAAGGACAATAGTAAAGTAATTTTCACTTTGTAAATCAGGCGGTCGATGCAAGCAATGCTAAACATTAAATAAATGCAAATTGCACATTGTAAACACAATATAATATTGCATCAAACGCTTGCTTTTTCTCTGCTGTGGTTAAGGATCTAATGTTAGCAAGCATATTTCAAACTTCCACATGAACCATTAATACCTCTTATAATAATAAACCCTTTGCTGTGATTAAGAAAGACTGAGTGACCTTGCAAAAAAAATAATTACTATAACACACGGGCATTATGGGCTCTCACCCATGAGCACTGGAGCGTTTTAAACATTGACATCCACTTTAAAGAGTGAGGGCATAGGACCTTAGGCTGGGTAAAGATACAATGACTCCATGTACAGCAGTCGCCCCAGAGTGGGGCTTTTTGTGTTTGTAGGGACTCTGCAGGTGCCTCGCTCGGTCGACAGGGCTCCAAAGGCTATGAAGTGCAGACCTCCCAGATGATGAAAGAGAGAATGATGAAACATTGTCAGCCAATCGAGTGAGGGGTTCAGGCCCCCACCGTGGGCTGGAAGCTGGCAGCAAAGTTTCAAGAAGAGTCAAGCCGCCACTGTGAGGGAGGTCAGTCCAACCCTGTGAATTTTAAGACGCCACAGTGATAGTCGAAGCACCATTTTTAAATGCAGCAGGCAGGCAAACTCTAGCTGCTGCTGCCCTGAGCCAAACCGAAACAAAAAAAAAGAGGTGCTAAAATGCATTACCAATAGAGTAAGCAAACATCTAAACAAAGTACACTATGTTTCTAATAAAATTGAATGAAATAATATTACATCAGCAAAAGCTGTAATATGTCATTTTGGGAAATCACTTAATCTCACTGTGCCTGCCAAAAACATAAATGTGTACTTATGCAATTTAGCTGGTGCAAGTTTAAAGCACTCCAATACCTTCGGGTCGAAGACACGCATAAAACGTCCCTCCTAAAAATTCCATGACGAGATGCCAAAAGGATTTGTAAATGTCAAACATTTGATTAGAAAAATATCAAGTGCACTCTCTCAAAGGTGAAGAAAATAGAGTGATGAAGGGCCGCACTTATCAGACAACAAGTGCTGAACATAGACCGCTTAGAACTCAGAAGTCCTCGAGGTCTGAGAGTATTTTAGCTTGTGGAAAAGGCAATTTAGGCTCCGAGTTCACACCTCAGAGACTGGTTTCAGCAGAAAAGATGTGGTGTGACATAAGCAAACGGATGTATGATGGTACAACGCATGTTATTACCACACGTACCATTACAACGCAAGTTTTACAACGCAAGTCGTTACAACGACTTGCGTTGGGGGGCGCTGGATAGTGAATAGTTTAATTTACTATTCCAACTCCAGTCTCCTTGGATAGTAGGGAAGGTATTGGATAGTAAATTAAACTATTCTCTATCCTACAGCGCCCTCCAGCGAAAGTCGTTGTAACGACTTTCGTTGTAAAACCTGCGTTGTAATGGAACCGCGTTGTTAAAGTTTCGTTGTACAGGATGTTCCCCAAGCAAACTGTCTGTTATCAAGAAAATAACAGGGCAGACTTCTGGTACTCAAATAGACTAAGGAGGCTGGACTTTGAGCCAGGGCGGGTTTGAAGTCTAAGGGGTTGAGTGGAGAGAGTATAACCCTGTCAAGTGCCTCCACGCTAGTCAGTCTAGTTAGCCATATATCTCAACAAGACCTGACCTACTCAGAACAGTATCTTATAATTCAAAGGAGCAGGGATATAAATTACCCTGACACATCAATACAATTGTTAGTTACCTGTAAGTCCTACTGTTCATAACTTATATTAAACATCATCATGTACCACAGTTTTCAACAAGGCTAAAAAAGTTTTTATCACCACACAACTTTGTGAAAAAAATGTGTGAAAGATTGGTAAACACCTCACGGTAGCAACACCAATGTTTACCAGTATGCCCACACTATCATCACCGGTAGCTTTCCAATTAGAAGAAAAAGATGAAAGTAAAGAGATTCCTCTGAGCTGAGAAATCAATGAGAAAATGAGCGGAAAACAACAGCACAGTCAGTGCAAGAGTCACTGCGTGCCTCCCAAGTCCCACAAACAACACAAAAGAGGAGATCTCTCCTGAAATGTATATAAACATATTAATATACATTTATGAAGTACCTGCTGTAGTCCTTCGTACTTGCACGCCACCATCTGGGACTACACGGTAAACAGTTGCGGTCCCTCCCTTAATTGCTTGTATCAGTATCACCTAGAATCATAATGAATCATATATTAAAAATTCCTCCCTGTTGCACATAGTTTTCCTTTTATAACTGTAGAAACCTCATATGCCTACAGCCATTGAAGTGAATATGATCTGCGGCTATCTACTCCTTTGCCCCGCCATTGCCGAGTCACCCTCACACCAGAAAACCTTTCCTGTTAGCTGGACCTTCTGTTGTCACCCAAGCTTGCCACCTCTCACCTTCCGTGCACGGTCGATTTCACGATAATTATGCAGGGTACCCTCTTTCTCCCTTACCGCATACGCAGTGTCTTTGTTTCACTTGGTGCTCCGACCCGCTTCATAGAGGATGGGACGCGAGCATTTATATTTCAAGCGCCCCGGGAGAGAACGCCCACCGAAGTACAAGGCCCAGAAGTAGATTATGGGCAGTTCACGTGAAGTTACTGAGTACCGCGGCGGCCATTTCTAAAGTACCGCATGTACTCAGAACCTATATATAAATAATACTGTCTTTATTTTTCTGATCATCCTAAGTCCGCCTCATGATTCCTGCTAAACCCATTGGTTCTTTACATTTATTATGAGATCTTGCATCATTCAGTGTGCAAACCTACACCACTGAAGAGCCACGCTCTGACACCAACAGTAATATAAATGGTGCTTAAAAAACCAAAATTGATTTCCGGACGGGTGCAACTCTCATCTTTCTATATGAAGTAAGGTTAGTACTCCATGAAGTGTATAGGCACAACAATCAAATCGTCATCTTTGCCCAAATATTTTTTCGGGCACAACTCAATCTCCCTGATAGCCAACGGGCTCCTGCAAAAAACGGTAGGACATAGAGGCAAGTAACAATTGTACTGCCGTGACAGGGTAATTTATATGTGACACTAAAGAATGGGGGACAGGGCGCAGTTTAGCAAAAAGGCTAGGTCCAGTACTGTTGCTCCCAAGAACTAACATGTAATCACTGTGTAGTAACTGTTCCGAAAGTTAAGATCCATAACCAATTTGGTTATGTTGGCGGAAGAAATGGAGGAAAAGAAAGAAGTCTCTATATGTGGTTCCCAATTGATGAAAGTGGGGGAATGTCTCCTTTAGGAATTTGTGTCCTCACACACCCTTGCGAGTGTCATGCTTCATCATTGGGCGTTGCTCCTCAAAGGGGAGATTCCCCCTCGAGACCAAGAGGACAGCCGAAGAGGCACAATACTTTCCTTTTAAGGGGTAACAGGTTGGAACGGAGGTTTCTCCTGGTTACGTGGAAGGAGACTCTTTCATTTGAGGTATTTGAGTCCAGTGTTGTGGATTGATTTGGAGGCATGGGTGAGTAGCTTGAAAGTTCCTCTCTTCTGGAGGGGGAGTCACTGGAGGTTTCGCAGGTGTTGGGTGATGTGTTCATGTCATGGGATGCCCAGGACGAATCTGGCCGGGGTGTTCTGGATGGTCTGGAGTCTGCGTAGCAGGGATTTGTTGATTCCAGCATAGAGGGTGTTTCTGTAGTCCAGTCTGCTTGTTATGAGTGTGTGGGTGACAGTCTTCCTGGATTCCGGGGATCCATTTGAAGGTCTTGCGGAGGGTGTTAAAGCAGGTGGAGGCGACGGCGTTGATTTGATGGGTCATGGTGAGGTAGGAGTCGAGTATGATGCCGAGGTTCTGGGCGTGGTCCATGGGGGTGGGTAGGTTGCCGAGGGCAGTGGGCCACCAGGTGTTGTCCAAGGCTGGGGGTGGTGCGTCCGAGGACTTCCGTCTTCTTCGAGTTGAGCTTCAGACAGCTGCTGCTCATCCAGGATGTGACATCTTTCATTCCTTCCAGGAAGGTGAGTCTGGTGGCATCGGGTTCCTTCATGAGGGAGAGGATGAGCTGGGTGTCGTTGGCATAGGATACTATGCTGAGTCCATGCTGTGTGATGATGGCGGTGAGGGGGGCCATGAAGATGTTGAAAGGCATGGGACTGAGGGACAAACCTTGGGGTACTCCGCAGTTAATCTTTGTGGGTTCAGAGAGGAAGGGCGCGAGTCCGATCCTTTGGGTTCTGCCGGTGAGGAAGGAGCGGAGCCAGTTGAGGGTCGTTCCTTGTATGCCGGTGTCATGGAGTCTGGCTGTGAGAGTGTGGTGGGAGACAGTGTCAAAGGCGGTGGAGAGGTTTAGAAGGATGAGGGCTGCGGTCTGGCCTACGTCGAAGAGCATGCGGATTTCGTCTGTGGCGGCAAGGAGGGCAGTCTCGGTGCTGTGGTTGCTTCGGAATAGATATTGGGAAGGTTCGAGGATGGCGTTCTCCTTGATGAAGTTAGCCAGCTGGGCGTTGACGACCTTCTCGGTGACATTTTCCAGGAAGGGAAGGAGAGAGATGGGTCTGTAGTTTTTCAGCTCCGTAGGGTGGTCTGCAGAGGGTTTCTTGAGGAGGGACTTGACTTCTGCGCATTTCTAGTAGTTGGGGGAATGTGCCGGATTTGAAGGTGGCATTGATGGTGTGTCATATCTCAGGCCATTTGGTGGCGGCGGCTCTGTGGAAGATGTGCGGCGGGCAGGGTTTCATGGGGGCTCCTGAGTGAGTGTTCTTCATGGTTGGTCCTGGCTGTATCTTCAGTGGTGTCCGGGGTTCAGGCAGTGATGGTAGGCTGACTGTCATCGCTGGGGCAGGAGGTGGTTTCTGGAATCAATTCACTGAAGTTATCGTAGAGGGTCTTGATTTTCAGATGGAAGTAGTAGCCAAGACTGTTGCAGAGGTCCTGTGAGGCTGTGACGTCCGTGGCTTCACTGGGGTGTTTGGTGGATGGATTCCTGGATGATACTGAAGAGTTTGTTTGAGTTGCTGGAGTTGGGGAGGATTTTATTCCGGATGAAGATCCTTTTGGTGGATCTAATGAGTTGGTGGTACGCTGTCATGGCCTTCCTGTAGGTGGTTTGGTCTTCCGTGGTTTTGCTGTTCCTCCACTGCTTCTCGAGACGTCTGCAGGTGCGTCTGGTTCTTGTAGGTCGTGGTGAACCAGGTGGCCTTCATGGGGTGCTGTTTGTCGGGGATGCGGAGGGAGCGAGCTTGTCTGCGCAGTTAGTGATCCATTGGTGTAATTCGTTGGCAGCAGAGTTGGTGTCGGACGAGGCAGGAGGGGGATTGTGGTTGAGGGTGGAGTTGAGGTGCTCCTCTGTGACCTTACGGTAGGCAAGGTGTGGGGATGTCAACAGTCGCATTGTTGAAGGCGAAGTGTATGCAGTGGTGGTCCATCCAGGGGGGTTGGATGGTGTGGCTGAAGTGGATGTTGTTCCCTCCTGCGAAAATGGGGTCGAGGGTGCGTCCTACCTTGTGGGTGGGGGTGTGTAGTGAGCTGCTTCAGTCCGAGGTTGGCGAGGTTGTCCAGGAGGGTGGCAGAGTCGGGGTTGATGAGGTTGTCGAAGTGCAAGTTGAGGTTTCAGATGAGTATGTAGTCCATGGAAGCAATTGTGTGTGGAGTAATGAGGTAGGCAATGGTAATGGCAATAAGGTTTGAGATCCAGGGGGTCTGTAGGCAAGGGTGCCACGTAGGTTCATTCCGGGGCTGGTCTGGATCTGGAAATGGAGGTTTTCGGTGGTGGAAGGGGAGTCGCTTGTGCTGGAGGTTGAGAGTCAGAAGGAGCTCTTGTGTGCAATTGCGAATCCTCCTCCTGGGTGGTTGGGGCAGTCCTTCCTCTGTATCTTGTATCCATTGGGGATGGCGGTCGCGATGTTGGGGGGCCTTGGTCCTGGTTTCGGTGAAGAAAGCGACGTCTGGCGAGAGGGTGTTAAGGAGGTTCCAGATCTCTACAGCATGTCTTTGCAGGGAGCGCACTTTGAGGAGGATGCACCTCAGTGCTTCAGGGAAGCTGGTGTCTGGCGTGAGTGCGGCAGCCGCAGGGATGCAGAGAGTGGTGAAGGATGGTCGGCAGTGTCGGCAGGAGTACTGGCCTTGGGTGGTGTCTGGCATAGACAGCTGGCAGTTGTTTTCCCTTCCGGGGTTGAGTGGGTGGAGGGCAACTGAGTCGTTGCAGCGGGTAGTCAGAGAACCAGGGTCCCTGGCACTGGTCATTGTCAGGTTGCAGACCGGCTTGTCTTTGGCACGCCAATGGTGCACTCACTGCATGTGGCCGCCAATAAATAGGGAAAGGGTGAGGGAAGCACAGCTGGGAGGCAGGAGTGGGAACCAACAGGAGGAGGCGTCGGTGGGGCAGCAGTGGCAGGAACTGGCAGTGGAACGGGCACAGAGGACAACAACAACAGCACAGGTACAATCAAGGAGATAAAAACAGGCAAAACAGAAATACAGAAGTAACAAATACAAGGCACAATAAAAAAGACAGACAAAAGACAGAAAATGGGCACAAACATAGAGACAGAAATCAGCGGTCCAGCAGAAGAGCAAGGCTCTCCCACTGGACCACGTAAGAAAGATCAAGCACTGCAAATGAAGCGACTGCAAACCTTTCATCAAGCCGGCACAGAAAGTAAACAAAACATGAACACTTAACACGAGCAGAGGCAGGCCAACAGAGAAAAATAAGAGCAAATGAAACAGGGGCATACCTCGCAAAAGTCCAAAAAGAGAGACTACCTAGTGCATTCACCAAACAAAAGCCAATATTTACAAAGAACAGTAAGAGGAACCAATGAAAAAGATGTTTGGTGCTTGAAGCCCATATTGTAGATACAGCATGTTTTGCAGAGACAACGCACATTCACTGCCTAGGCGAGATGTAAAAAGAGCCTCTCAGAGATTACCTGTTGGGAGACCTTCATGGAGATTTGACTGCTTTATTTGGGGTTGGCCTATTTTGGGTAATTTTTAAGTCTAGAAGAAGACAATTAAACTCCGACAAATTGAGCCACTGGCTCAAAGACTACCATAGATTGCTTAATATTTTAAATATGGCTTCCAGATTTAATGATTTGGATGTATTGTTAAAAGTTTCCTTTGCATCAGTATTTTCCAGAGTGCAGATTGACAATTTGTAAAACTTTCATAGGTCGCTCTACCTTCTGATGTTAGATTTGCTCCCAGAATTAAAAAGCATCAAACAGAGACTACTGCCTGGTATCTCACCTAGATATTTGCTTTCATGTTCTTGTGGCAGAAGTAATTTACACCCAAGGTTTTAGATATAGAAACAATGGGACTTTCCAGAAATTGGAATGACATTCATTTTAGACTAGGTTCTTCCAGTTTCCTCTTGAAATACGTGAATTGAAGTTCTGTCCCACCATTGAATCTTGTCTTCATTTTGCACATTCTGGTCTGTTTGATCACTTTTATAATGAGTGGGCTTACATTTTTATAGAACGGGGGGCATAGCAAACATATTACACCACTGGAATTAATAAAAGAATAACTGCATCGAATGGCATAATGATTTTGTAAACTATATCTAGGGAAAAATATTTATGTTAGACAATATTTCTGTATGACAGATTCTTAAATACAACCCCCTACAGAATGCTAGGTACTACAGGACTGATGGGGCAAACAAAGAATACCACCATCCGTAGCTGAGGGTGCATTCTCTCCCATCAGCAGGCATTAATGAGACTGACAGATAATGGCAGATGATTGATGGGCAGAGGCACAGGCCTTTAACTTCCATGCCAACCAGAGTATCTACCGGCACTCTTGGTAACTCTTCCCGATTTACCATAACTGAGACCCCTTACTTCCCAAAGCATTTATGTTGTTTGGCTGATCCTGTAGTGTGTGGAGGCCATATACAGTGTGACGGGTGTCCTTTGAGAAGACACATTCAGAACAACATTATGGTTCTACAGACATGGGAGCATATTGCCAACAAATAGCGATATTTATCGCTAAATAGGCTTAGGGACGATTTTTTTATCGCTGCCTATCGCTGGATATGTTAGTGGAGAAAACATGCTATTAGCAACGTTTTTCTCCATTATGCTAAAATATCCAGCAATAGCGCCGAAATACGTGAATATCGCTGAGAATACAGCGACATTCACGCATTAGCGACGAAATGCTCTTAGCCATGTTATCCACCTCCCATTGGATAACATGGCTAAGAACTGGTCTGGGCAGGTGTTAGTATTTGGAGATATTCGCTCTTAGCGCGAATATTTCCAACGCTACGCTTGCCTTGCTAATCGGCGATAGCGACGTTAGCGACTGCTTTCAGTCGCTAACTGGTTGGGTACGCCCACTTTGCATGTCATTAGCGATAAACATCGCTGACATGCAAAGCGGGCCCCAAGCCGCTCGCTATCGCCTAAAAGCTGTCGCTAACATCAGTTAGCGACAGCTTGCTAATAAGGCGATAGAATTATCGCCGCTTAGCGGCCGAAAACGGCCGCTAAATCGGCGATAATTGCCTATCGCCCCCCTTGGTAATATCCCCCTCGGTTTCCTGCTCCCCTGTACTTTGGTCAACCCCTGGGGTTTCTGGACAATCTATAAATATTCCAAAGCCTAGCCAAGAAGTAAAGGTCTAACAGGAACCGGTTTGATTGCCTGACAGATCTACATTCAGATCTGTCTGGCTATTGCTCACCACACTTATGGTGACAAGGATGTGTGTATTATGAGTGTTTCCCTATGAGCTGTGCTTAGAATGGCACAAAAATAGGAGAAAAAAAATTTGTTAAGGCTAGCCTGCCTCTCTTAGAAAATAACATATCTTTACGTTTAGCACATATACATCACCATATCTTTGCTTCCAAATCTTTACTTTGGCCTACTTTAACATTGCCAACTAGTCGCATTGAATTAAACTTTTTGTTTTAGATTTTTTACTTCATCTTACTTTCCCTTTGTCCCTTACTCCCAACCTTTAACAGAATTCATTCAATTTTCTTAATCTTATTTTTAATTTAATTTTATTACATCACATGAATATTAACCTTTTCCCTAGCCCTAAATGTATTTAAATACCTTTATTAATTCATTAAAACGTTCAGTTAACTTATTCTAATTTCAGCCCTAAAATAAATTCTTTTTTAATTATGCAGTCTAAATACTATCTGTACCCTAATCCTATTTTTCATTTATGTAATAAATGTTTTTTTTGTGTAGCACGAACCTTGCCAGTGGCTGACAGAGCTCTGATCAGTAAGCTTAAAATTGAATACATTGAATAAAATGCAGGCACTGCACAAAGTGAAACAAACTATGATATGAATTGTTTAAAGTCCTTACTAAAAGCATGATGGGTAGGTGTGAGTGTTACTTGAGGAGAGTTCCATAGCATAGTGTTATGAAGACCCTTAACACTTGCTGTTTAGGGGTAAGATACGTGGAGTGTTATGGAATGAATGACATTTAAGTATGGAAAACCATATTGAACTGGATGTGTGCTACAATGGGCAGCCAATGTGGTGTTGTGAGCGCATTTTTAATATGGATGTACCGTATGATACCAGTAATAAACCTAGCAGGTGAGAGCAGAACATTCATTGGCACACCTCCCACCAGGACATTATCAGACTGCAGACTAAGAAATGTAAAAAAGGGAAAAAAAATCAACAGGTTTTTCCATCTCTGCTCCCAGAATCTAGAACAGCATTCCCATATCCAACAGGACTGCCCAACCCTGCTCTAGTATAGAAAAGAGTTGAAGACTCACTTCTTTAAAGAACACTCTACATGGCATTAACTGTCCATATTCCAGCTTCCTCTCCTTTTACACATTTACTTTAAACTTCTCTTTCACTACGTAAAGTCTTCCACTGCCTTTTGGCTAGGTTTTTGCTATAGAAATTCGGTGCACATACATACACAAAGAGCGCATTTTAAAAACTTGAGTCAGCAGTGCATTTCCACCATTACTTGGGATACCATCTGTGGCTGAACTACTGTCTGGGAGCAGGTGCAGGAAGGTAAAGTTTTACCTTCCTAATTAATTTATATAGACTCATCTATGCCTTTTTAGCAGTATGCACCCAGCCAATTTAATCAGGGCCAAGCATGAACTCCAACCTTGTATTAGAATTAAGCCAGGACGGGTAAATCCAGTACTTGAATAGCGCACAATTCACCCCCGAAGGGGTATCTCAGCACTGGGGGACGTTGGGAAGATCAAGCAACCTATTGCCCAGAGCCGCAGGGTCCTGCCACCGGAGCCAGGGATCGAACCGTGATCCCCAGCGTCCAACGTCAGTCGCCCTGACCGCGGCGCCACACCTCATCCTAACAATGCTTTGCTAGTGCAGTTTACGTACTTTTGCCTACTCCGCATTCCGTTATGACCGCGGAGTTCAGGCAAAACTATGACTCCATGGCGGAGTGCAGTTAGCCAGCCCCTCCACCCTCCCAAAGTAATTAAAAGTCATTAAAGAAGCACTTACGTGTCGTGGCTGCCTCCTCCTCGCCATGGCTGCTCTCCTGCCTCCTCCTCGACGTCCTTCCTCAGTGATAACCTCTACATTTATTTTTTGATTTTTTTATTGATAAAGTTTTATATAGCGCGAACTTGACCCCGAAGGATATCAGAGCGCTTTACAATTTGAGGCAGAGTTGAGTACATTTTTGCATGTACTTCTTGCGAATGTGCATGCGCACGCGCAAGGCATACAACATAGCATGGCCGGTCCTAGGATTTGCGAGGCCCTGGGCTAAAAGGGAACGTGCGAGGCCCCCTCTAATTTAGATAAGTGGCCCCTTGCAAGGAGACCATTCAGAGACACTGTGGGGGGCCCATTGTCCAGCATTTTTGCGCCCCCACAGTTTGAACTTTTACTCCACAAGCACTTCTCACACCTTCAGTCCGATAGGTGTGAGAATTGATCATGGTCTAAAAGTTCAAACTTTGGAGGTGCCAAAATGCGGTACAATGGGCCCCCCACAGTGTATGCGAATGGTATCCTTGCAATTGAGGGAGCGTCTCCATCTCCCTCCCCTATGCCTCCGGACACCATCCCTGAGAGGCCCAGGGAGGGGGCCCCCTCCAATGGACCTTAATTGCAAGACAACACCTTTTTTTGAAATAGATCGCCAAGGAAACAACAGGTGACATCACCAATGCGTGGCCCCATGCTGGTGGGCTGAGTGCGAGGCCCTGTGCAGCCGCCCACGCTGCCCATGCCTGGCGCCGGCCCTGCAACATAGGGGTTATCAGTGAAGAAGGACGGCGAAGAGGAGGCAGGAGATTGGCCATGGTGATGAGAAAGCAGCCATGGGGCAGGTAACTGCCTTTTAATTAGTTTTAATTACTATGGGAGAGGGGAGGGCGAGGAGTGGAGCAAAGTTCCACAGAGTTGTTTTCCAACTCCGTGGAACTTCGCGTGGAGGCACTACGCCCAGGGTTAATTCGAATCAAAAAGTGTTGAGGATATATTATTTCATGTGAGCACCGACAGCCAAGCTTGAATTGGGACATAAACCTAATGTAAAGAAAATAACCTAGGTCTTAATAGAACTGAATTTCAGACAGGCTTCAGCATCCAGTCATCAATTGTGGTAAGGCGGTTTTACAGCTGTATCATCAGCATATTGATGGATGAGCGCACCATGCTTGGTGGGATATAGATGTCTCAGAGACTTACCTAGATATTGAATGCAATTGGTGAAAGAATAGTATCCTAGTTATCAGTGGTGGTCGATACATATTGACAGTGGTGGGGCTGGTGGAGGGAGTGTGCGGCGGAGGCTCTGGGGGGGAGTGCAGGGGGAAGAATTTATTTTATAAAACTTACCTCATGCTGTGTCTGTCACCTCATACCTCAGAACTCCAGCTTCCTGGTCCCAGCAGGGGCAGGGACAGTAGCACACTCCCCATCCAATCCCACCCTGCTCTCATGCAGCACGAGAGCAGCGTGGGATTGGCCTGAGCAGGCTGTTTTGATGCTCTGCTCAGGTCAGGAATGCTGCACTGTTTCTCCAACCAGGTTGTACAATACAGCCAGGTTGAAGAAACCTAACTGCATGTCTGTTTGGATGGCCTAAAACATCTGGTCAATCAGACATGTACAGTTAGTAGTGCACATCCCTCTGCACCCTTCACATTGCCCGTGCCCACCCTGCCCATGCCCATACACGCTGACTCAGCCAGCAGCCAAAAAATAAAACAGCATTGCTTTATTTTTCGCATTCGGGCCGAGGCAGTGGGGTGACGCTCCTCCACCATTGTAGAGGAGCTGCCCCTGCTAGGCCCTACGCCTAATACTTTCTGGGTTAGAGACCTGAATGTGGTCATGTGGATTCATTCAGAGTGGTCTGTAAGGAAAGATGTAAATGATTTCAGGACCTTTCCATGCCAACCTATCCAAGGCAACAGAATGTGTAAGTGTGACCCATGGTTCACAGGTCAGATATAACTGAGAGGTTCAGCAGTAGGAGCAGGCAGACATCTCCTTTGTAACTGTATTATATTAAATACTACCCTTATAGGAATACTGCTGCTGACTGAAACAGCATGACTAATTCAATTGAAAGAATTTAATATTTAATTAATGTTTATTGTTTAAAACTTATTCTTAACCTGACCCTAAATACATTATACTGAATTACATTACAATAATAATAATCTTTATTCAACACTGTTACCCCATACCTTGATTTTATTAAATACATTTATTTTTAATGTGACTAAGTTTAGTTACATTTGGCCTGATTCACAGAACGAACTTAAGACAAAATCCTAAACTTACTACCATTTTGGTATTCACAGAAGACACTTACTCATTTAGGTATTCACAGAAGGCATTTACTCATTTCGGTATTCACAGAAGTTAGGAGTCCGAACTTTAGGACTCCTAAATGCCTTCTGTGAATACCGAAAGTCTTAAAGTTAGGATTGTTCTCAGTTTAGGAGTAGTAAAGTTAGGACTCCTAACTTTAGGACTCCTAAACTGAGAAAAATCCTAACTTTGGTGTTTCATTCCATTCATATACAATATGTAAAGTTGAGTTTTCATGTTGCACGGATACGATTACCACATGTGGGTGTCAGTTTAGATACTGGATTTAATAGGTTCTATTCAACATGTGTATATGAAGTCTTGGTGACTACCGGCAGTATCTTTTGACCAACATACTCATATGCATCTCTTGAATTGATCGATCTTTATTGGCTAGTACAATGGAAGAATCAAGTAGTTGAGTCCTGGAAATTGTTTCCATTTGAAGGTTTCGCCTGAGTGGCTATAAGATTATCGGTTGGTCAGGGTACTGTTTAGGTGTGTTTGTATGTTAGTTTCTTTTTGGATAGTCCAATAGAAGTATTTTATCATGATGAACAAAAAACGGTTCCGGACAGTTGTCTTGCCTGAGTGGCTTTGTCATCCTGTGTGGTTATTTAATTCCACTTATGTTGTTAAATTGTTCTGCTACTTACATGTACATTATGTCTGTTCTGATCTACTCGTTTATAAGCCAGCGATCGGATGCTTAAAGAAATGCTAAAAGAAAAGTGAAGTCATTCAACCAGATGGATGGAGCATCTCGATTTGCTCATTCCAATCTCCACCAAACCATTGGATTACACCATGAACGTCTACATATAATATAAAGCATCCGTCCCTCTCTGCAAATTGGAGCCCTCGGGCCCGAGCTTGTTCTCTCCATCGCATGGCTAGATGGACCAAGGTTGCCCCTATGGTCCTGATGAAGACCCTCTTGTAAGGAGGGACATTGCCTACACTAACCCTGGGTCGAAACATTGACAGCTCTGTGTTCTCTGTATTGAATGTGGACAACAGTGATAGATTCACCGTGTCCTGTTTTGACATTCTGTTCTTGTAATTAATTTAGCCTTGGTTAAGGCTGGTTAGGCCTTTTTATGCGTTTTTGATATACACACTCTTCACTGCCCTCTCTCCTTCTCTTACCCTCACTTTTGCACATTGATGCACCTATTCCTCCCTTTCCCTTTCTGGGGCACCTATGCAGAAATCCATGTGATAAATGTGCTACGTTTGAACATGAGGCAGTATATGTTCAATGTGATTAAATATTTTCAATATGTTTAAAAATTGGTTATAATTGATTCATCAGGTGATGTTGATGTCCATTTATTATTGCATTACCACTGCCCCCCCCCCCTTATTGTACTGCATTTTCACCCAGGTCCAAGTGATGCTTCTCGGTTTAACCCCATTGTTATGTGATTCTGGGAAGAGGGCTGAGAAGTTCCACAATATTGCTTCTATAGAGGAGGAGTATACCTTGCAGATCTCTATGGCTGACTTACAGCGGCTGATCAAACAAGCAGTTGATGAGGCTGTCAATGACCCTCAGCTGTTGCCTTCAACCCTCTCTGCTCAGTGGGCTGCCTTTATATCTTGTAGCCTTCAATCCTCTCTGCTCAGTGGGCTGCCTTTATATCTTGTAGCCTTCAACCCTCTCTGCTCAGTGGGCTGCCTTTATATCTTGTAGGGGTGTCGGGACTGATTTTTCTGCTGTAACTTCTTTGGTCTACCGTTTGTTGAAGAGTTTCTGGTTGCACACCCCTGTTCTCTCAATTAAGATTCTCTCTTAGGATTTGCCTTTTGTGCTGCAGTGTTTGCAATGTGAGTCTTTTGAGCCTTTGATTTTGGCCCAGTTGGTTTGATTGTCCACTAAATTGGTGTTTCTTTTAGCCATTACTATGGCTAGGTGGATTGGGGGTTCTCTGGTCATTACTTCCCTATATCTTTGCATTTTGTCTGATAGAGTTATTCTCCTTCCTGATCCTGGTTTTCTTCCTAAGGTTCAGACTCAATTTTATTCTGACCAGGAGTTGGTTTTGCCTGTGTTACTCTGTGATGGTCTGCAGCCGGATCTTCCCTCCCTTGATGTTAGGCATGCTCGGCTGCGCTATTCGGATCTAGGGAGCTCAGATTGTCCAATTCCCTCTTTGTTGCTTTTCAGAGTGAGAACAAAGGTACATTTTTTTGTTCTATGTTAAGTTGCTGTATTCGACAGATTCAGGGTTGTTCCACCTGGTCTGTTGCCTCTTCCTCAGCTGAGGTTGGTGGGGTGACTATTCAGGAGATTTGCCAGGCTGCCATCTGGGCATCCCCTTACATGTTTGTCTACCATTACAGGTTAGATGTGTTGGCTGACACTTCTGATCATTTTGGATTGAATCTTGTAAAACAGCAAGGGGTTAATTGTTGTTCCAGTATTAAACTTTTTTGTCTCATCCAATGTTGGTGAAGTGTGCTGTGCTCACAGCTTGTGACACTCTCATGTTGTGCGATAGGGACGAGGGGGTCCATTGAGGAGGTAATGACTCCATTACTTACCAGTAACCTTCATTACCCCGAATATGGTCCCCCTCGTCACAGTCAGGGCCCCTCCCTGCATCCTTGGTGAGGGTTTCTACACCTCCTTTCTTTGCGTTTTGTTGCAGAATGGGATGTGGGGGAGGAGCCTTAATCCCACGTAGGTCTTGGACATAGAAGTAGGACTTAAAAGCATGGTATGGGACCTGTGGTGGGCTGTGCCGCCTCACGTTGTACCGACTTGGACGAGGGGGAGCATATTCGGTGTAAGAAAGATTACCGGTAAGTAATGGGGTCATTGACCACCAGAGTCAGTGCTTAATTTGAGCCGGTGATTGTTGGTGGGGCTCACCAGCACTCATATTTGGGGACCTGCACTTATTTCTCCTCATCTGACATTTCCTGAAAGGAAGAGAAAGAATAACACATAAAGGGAAAGAAGGAAGAAAGAGAAAGATGGTAAAACATTAACAAAGAGAGAAAGTAGGATCCTGCAAGAGTGAGATAAAGGGACAGTGAGTGTCTGGTAGTTGATGAAAGAGACAAGAGGTGGATTCCAGACTATGCAGTCTTACTGTTCGGAAGAGCAATATTTCAGTGCTCCGGCCAAGGACTTCCGGGCAGAGCTTTGGACACCCGCACTCATTTTTTTACAACTTAAGCACTCGGTTTTCTTACAGTTATTATTGTTCCCTGGGATTTACTGGGCAGACAAAGCTCTCTGCATAAGACATTTCCAAATGCTGCCTTTGCAACAAATTAAGACAGTACGGATTTAATGTCACTTTTCTCCTTGTTGCCTGTTTTTTGTTGCAGAGTTTTTAAAAACAAGACTGTCAGATTGTTTTTTAGGACTCTGTCCCTCGTGACTCCACCCTCTATTTGTTGCCACACCTTGACCGTCAATTTATGAATTCCCAAAGGAATGTTTTTCCAATTCCAGCACTGCATGCAGGTAAATGCGAGTGCAAAACCCCCACATTCTAGCAAACCTGCAGTTAATTCACCCCTCGAATTATAGGGTTGCGTGCTGTGTCTCCGTTGTGCAGACTAAGGGGCAGATTTACAATTACTGGTGCATCCCTGCAAATTAGCAGGGATGCACCAGTAATTGTGCGCCACAGCTCCTCCACCCATGATGCGCCGCATTTACAATGCGGCGCACCATGGGGCAAAAACGGCACAGATGCGTCAAGCATCTGTGCCGTAAAGGCGGCACATTGCTGTTGTTGCGTCGCAAGCGCGATGCAGCTCCAGCAATGCTCTGGGGGGGCCTATTCTTCTAATGCCGCATCAAGCCTTACGCCTGTTTCAAGCAGGCGCAGGGTTTTGACGCAACATTGGCCTAAAAGTGACTGAGTGAAATCTTGTAGATTTCACTCAGCCACTTTTAGGAGGTGTTCCTGCCCCCCCCCCCTGAGCCGGAACGCCTCCTTATGGCGCAGGGCTTTACAACTTGACGCATCTCTGAGATGCGTCACGTTGTAAATACCCCGCACCATGGCGCATGTTTTGCGCCGCCGCTGCATCACAAAAGTAACGCAATGGCGGCGAAAAATGGCGCAAGGGGCTTGTAAATCTGCCCCTAAAACTCATGATTGCCGTCAACTCATGATACCAGCGGCAAAAAGAGGTTCGACCCAGAAGTATCACATGCAGTGGACGGCAAACAAGTTTTCGTTCCCAGGCGGCCAAGATTTTTCAGAACACCTCACTGAGTAAAACCTAGGCAAAATATAATAACAACAAATAGGTTAATGAATAGTGTTCAACAAAAAACATCTTTGATATTAGTACACCCAAACGATGCACCGCCGCTCCCTCCCATTTTGTCTTTTAAAGATTTTACACAGTTGCTTTATTAATCGATCAATACAGAACTATGCATCACCTGTTCATTTTTTTCAGTTATTCGACCCATGATATTACTTAGCTGTCATTGCCCTCTTGTGGCGATTCGAAATATTATTTACTCTCGATTTTTCTTTGGGAAGGGTTTTTAGGAATTGGGTCTTAAAACACAGGGTTAAATTGTCTAGTATTTTTATGGAACATTTATTACCCCCAATTGTGGTATTAATCCACTTTGTTTTTTCCAAGTGTTTCCCACCCATTCATTTGAGGGTGTTATCTGGATAAGAGAACAACGCTGCTGCGAGTTCTCTAGCATAATAATAGTTCCCAAAAAGCAGAAGGAAAGTGGGATCTGCGAACTGAAATATGGACTTCTGGTACATCACGGAATAAACACACATTTTAACAAAAAATGTGGTTGCATTGCATTCTGGGAGGACACTCTGGGAATGTTTGGGCATATTATGCATGCCCCGCGATAAAATTATCGCTGATTTAGCATCCATTTACTGGCGAAAAGCGGCGATAATTTTATCGCACTATCAGCAAGGACACACTAGTGCATGTTTCTATGCCTCTGTGCACGTTTCCTCATTATAGCCTATATATGGGTGGTGGATTATTAGGATGAGACCACCCTGCCCTATCTACAAGAATTTGCCTATTGCTGTGCGATTATCGCTGGTTTCCCAGCGATAATCGCACATTTTGCCGCTATCGCTGGAGTTTATGGGAGACGACCGTTACCACGCGGGAGTTTCACCGCGGTAGGTTTACAACATGGGTTTTACAATGCAAGTTGTTTCAATGACTTGCCCTGGAGGGCGCTGTAAGCTAAGGATTAGTATGATTTAATATCCAACACCTTCCCTACTGTACGTAGACTGGTGTTGGAATAGTAAATCGTACTATCCCTAAGTCCAGCGCCCTCCAGTGCAAGTAGTTGAAACGACTTGCGTTGTAAAACCCGTGTTGTAAGATACCGCGATATCGCGTAGTATCGTCATATATTCGGATTTTATATCGATTTGAAGATAGCCGTTGATAATAACGTGCTATCTCTGCTACATAATCCAGTGATAGCCAACGATAATAATCCTTGCGCTAAGAGCGGCCAGCGATAATTATTGCTTCCGCTTGATAATAAGCCCCGAAATGCGCTAATTTGGTCTGGGAATCATTTCTGGCTAAAACTTTGTTAAACTCGTTATCCATGGTAAGCATTACTAACAGGCACAATGCTGGAAATGGTAGAATAAAAATCCGAAAGAACATACTTTGGGGTCAAGGAGAGGAGCCACGAAGGGCGAAGTCATGGAAAGTGAGTCTGACAGTCAACTTCTACAATCATGTTTAAAAAAAACTCTGTCGCAAAGTAATTAGCAACAAGGACACACAAGGCTTAAATCTATACCGGGTTAATTTGTCACAAAGAGGCTGCATTTTAAAATATATAGGGCCGTACTATGGAATGGTTTGCGCCCGGAGCATACAAATGTGCACTACGGCATCTGCACTGTGCCCCTTTGAATGTTTATTTATTCGCCGTATTATGTTGCTGTGGTGCAAAACCTATCTATAATAGGAAACAGTTTGTGCGCCCACACGCACTGGAATGTTGCAGCCAAAAAATGCATTTACACCAGCGCTTTTGCAATATGCGCACAGACGCAATCGCACATAAACACAGATCGCAAAGTCTGCGCCAACATCGCAGTGCATTACAAACCGACCCTCCATAATGCCAACGGGCGCATACTCCAGTGCACAGCGACAACAAGCGCCGACGCAGTCATGTGTAATATGGCCCCATATGAGTTATTGCTGAAGAGATGCTTCTGTGCCCAGCAATTATCAGGGATGATACTACACTAATCCTTCATGGGTTCTGGAGTAGCATGCTACTTGCTGGAAAAGTGCTTCGAGGCCTCATCAGGGGTAGTAAGTGTTATATAATGCAATTACAATACAATACAATACAATACAATACAATACATTACTGATAATGAGATAACTCTTCAATGCACTAGCTTGAGTGATCTGTGTTTTGTATAATGAAATTTTTCACTCATAAAGTAGCACAGAGGGTTAATATGCCCGCTGCAAAGCAAATCGCGTAACATGCAGAGCTTGGATTTGTATTTTATATAGATACCTCAGTGGGTTACTGCTTTAGTCATGTGAAAATGCACAGCATAATAACTGTGTTCTTGGCCATCCTGTGGGTTTTAATAGTAAAACATAAAGTGTAAAGGCAAGCTGCTTATGACACCAGAATATTGTGGACTAAATATTGTCAGGCATAAGTATCATTTCCTGAATTTACTTTACAAAAGTATCACATAACAGGATGATTAATAGAAATTCCTTCATTAATTGGACAATACAGTTAAACCATATGCAGAACATAATATTTTTGTCAGATGTTATGTTATGTTATGTTATGTTATGTTAAAATGTATTTATATAGCGCACGGCTACTCCGACAGAGTGTCCCGGCGCTTTCCACAAACAACTCAGTGTGTAATAACATAACACGAAACAATACAGAAAAGAAAGACCCCCCAGAGAACAACTAAGCATTAAAAAGCCATGTCTTCAAGCTCTTCCTAAATTGAAGCAAATTAGGAGTACTGCGTAGCGCCAGTGGTAAGGAGTTCCACAACTGAGGTGCCTTGAAGCCAAAGGAGCGGCCCCCCAGTGCGGACCTTGTGCACGCGAGGAACCACGGCAGTGAAAAGAGCCGCAGAACGCAGTAGGCGAGCAGGGCGGTAAAAGATCAGCCTGCGCCATAAATATCCGGCCCCAGAGCCAAACAGTGCCTTGTGCATCAACGTAAGGGATTTAAACATAATCCGCTTACGGATAGGCAGCCAATGGAGCTTCTGAAGCAGCCCGAAGCTCGCGATCGCCTATGCAGGCCAAAAATCGCATGGGCAGCAGAGTTTTGTGCCACCTGTAAACGCTGGACCAGGTAGTCTGGGAGGCCAAGGAAAAGGGCATTGGCATAATCCAGCCTGAATCCAATGAGCGCCTGCACGGTAATCCGCCTATGCTCCGCAGAAAGCAATGGAAGAAACTTGCGGAGCATCTTCAGAACACCAAAGCAGGCGCCCACCAGACCAAGTACGTGGGCTCTCAATGACAACTTATTGTCAAGTTTAACCCCGAGATTTTTGGCAACCAGAGATGACTGTGCCGGAGGGCTCATTTCAACCGGCCACCATTGTCGCCACTCAGGGTCAGTGGCACATCCAAAAAAGAGAACCTCCGATTTGCTGGAATTGGCCTTCAAGTTGTTGTGCTGGAACCAATCGAATACCATGGCCAGACAGGCCCGAATACCCTCTCCATCGAATGGCTGATCTTTGCCACATGTGAAGAGGAGTTGCGTATCATCGGCGTAGGACACGATTTGGGCCCCATACGCCTCCACCGCCGCCGCCAAAGGGGTCATAAAGATGTTAAATAATGATGGGCTCAACACAGAGCCCTGTGGAACCCCAACCCCCAGAGGCGGCATCTCGGCGGAGCGCTGCGAGACCCAGATCGTCTGGCGGCGGCCTTCCAAAAAAGATGTAAACCATTTGAACACCGTCCCCCTAATGCCGATGTCATAAAGCCTGGCGAGGAGCGCCGCATGAGGGACGGTGTCGAAGGCCGCCGACAGGTCCAACATGACTAGCATGGCCTTGCCACCAACATCCAAAGTCTCCCTGATGATCTCCGAGACCTCCAACAGTGCCGTTTCCATGCTAAAATTAGGACGGAATCCGGATTGGGAAGGATGGAGCAGGTTCGTTTCTAAAAAGCTCGACAAGACGCCATGAACATGTTTCTCGGTGATCTTAGCCAACGCCGGCAAGAGTGAAATTGGCCTGTAATTGGCCAAGACCTCAGCATCAAGACCTGGCTTTTTCAAGAGGGGGATGACCATCACCCTCTTCCAGGTACAAGGCACCTTCCCCTCCCTCAAGGAGGCGTTGAGGATAGGATTAACCAGAGGATTCACCACCACCGCCATCTCAGCCAAAAATTTGGCGGGGCAGGGGTCAAGTGGCGAACCCGATTTAAGGCTGGCAAGCAGCACTCGCGACGCCTCGCTCGTGACAGCAGGAAAGTCTGTCAAAACAGCGACAGGCGTGGGCGGTAGCTCACATCCCGCACCGGGGCCGCAATCACTATCCACGGGGCACTCCGAGAAAGAGGCTTGAATCGCCTTGATCTTATTGTTGAAGAAGCTGGCAAGATCACAAGCCCACGCCTCCGATGATACTAACGGGGGTGTCTGGGAGCTGGGGGACGTGAACTCCTTCACCACAGTGAAGATCTCCTTGCAGGAGTTCGCCGCTGCCTCGATCCTCCTAGCCAGGTATTCTTTCTTGGCCCCCAAGATGTCCCGATGATAGGCCTTGATAGCCGCCCTATAGGCAAGTTTGGCCTCCCCATTATACTGAAGGCGCCAGGCCCGCTCAGCAACCTTGCACTGGCTGCGAGCCACCCTCAACGCCTCTGTAAACCACGGCGCAGATTGCCGTGCTACCGTGGACCGAGGGGCAACTTGCGGGGCAAGATCGTCCAGCCTTTCGATCAGCCATGACTGCAAGGCCTCCGTGTCTTTTTCCAGAACACCCGAGAGCTGACAGGGGTGTTCCGCGAGCGCCTGTTATTTTTGTTACAGGTATTCACACATACAATCATTGTAAGTATGCTCAGGAATGGGAGTGGCAGCTCTCTGACCCAGCTGCTTTTATTTCTTCAGGTATGGGGAGCGGTGGGTGTTGTTCTTCAAGGTGGGTAGTTAAAAGAGCTATAGACTTTGCCCAAATCTGCATGTTTTTCTCTGAGCATTTCTGTTACTACATTTAGTTATATCAGACTGAGAGGTACACCCAACAAATTGCTCACATTTCAATATTACATAATTTTAAGGATGTCTGAAAGTACTAACAATATACATGTTGTTGTCCAGGAACATATTTTGCAAGCTTCTAGATCTATCACCTTTTGGAATAATTTATTACTTAAAATGTTTTTTCGTGATAAAGGTACAAACGAAGGTACAAACAAAAGTCATATTATAAGTGAAAGTTCTGTGAATTATCTGAACAGTCAATGCTTAGATTTCATACAGCTAAAGGATAGATTTCCTATGAACACTTGTATAATAATGTACCTACAGGAAATATTTGATTTTTTTTAGATAAATTGGATTGCAAGGTAGAAGCAGAGAAGCAGTGCAGAGGATGAGGTGGTTGAACTACTGCAGGGAACTGTCCGACACATGCATAAATCAAACAATAAATCAATCTACCTATCAAAGTTTATTTCATAACTATAAATATTTCCTCACTCTTGCAGTCAAAACATTCAGAATGTTTCATCAGTAATGCAAGTTAAAGTACAACATGGAAAAAAATAATTTTACACCTTAACCTATTCGGGACCTGAAGTAAAACAGCAACAGGTCTCCCCTTCAAAGACAAATAAGCAGCTCTCCCAACATCTGTACACCAAAGCTTTGCAATAACTGCTAACCAACCAACCATGATGTCATATTTTTTAACCATCCATATATTTTCAGTTGATTGAAGCTGCTCTTTTTTAACTCACCTTCCTGGATTTCCCAGGCCTCCATGGAACAGTTAACTATAATGGGGTATATTTCCAAGAATTGCCACTAATTAGCGTTAGCCTTAGTTAACGGCAATTTACTTACCGCCCGTACTGCCGAAAAGTATTGGCATGGTACTGACTTATTTACAATACGTCACTACAAGGCAATAGGATCTTCTCGCGGCAACTGGTGTTGCTAACACTAACCTAGCGGTGATAAAAATCTTGCGGAGTCAGACTCACGTCACTTTTTCCACACTTCACGGGATAAAGAAACCTCAAAAAGCCAGCGGAAAGGGATAAATTGGTATGCAATGACTGCTGCGGTGTGCTGCCTTTGAGAAAGGAATTGGTGTATTCCGAAATTCGTCAGGTAAGGCACTGGACTGCTGTGTGTAACTCGCCAAAGCAGCTTCTGTTGAATAAAGTTATCTGTTGAAGAGTGCACTTCGCCTGGTGGCAACTTATTTGGATTATATATATATACTAGCAGCCCGTCCCGACGTTGTCCGGGTATGAATTGCTGCCGGCCAGTAGTATATTGTTTTGTAGGATTTCGTTTTGATAGCATTTCTTATCTGTGACATGCCTGTGAATCGCGCCGATTCACAGTGCACTGCTGATGCACTTAAGAGTGCGCGTTCAGTAGTGTGTGAACTCAAGTTTCCCTACTTTATTTTTCCTTGCAATATTATTTAGCGCAAACTCGACAACATGGCATGAGCACAATTTACATTACAGAAGAACACATTCATTTGTGGTAGGCACGGGGAGACAAAGCGATTTGCCTGAAATCACAGGATGTTGAGCTGATGCCGAGATTCGAACGTAGCTCCCCAGCTCTAAAGTTCGCAATTCTAGAACTTGTGGCTGGGGGTGTGTCTAAAAGTTTATGCCGGTGCTGGCCATCAATGAGAGAGAACTGTGCATTTTTCAAATGGGTGGTGAAAAAATATGAGTATGTCGCTAGAGATGTGGGCCGCCGTGCCACCTATGTACTTACCGGGGGAGGGTAAACACCCATTATTCCGCAACTTTCTTTCCGCATACCATCACTCCGCATACTTTCATTACGAAAGTACCATGACTCCGCAATGCCATTATAACGCATGGCATTACATTTTATATGCTTTTACCACGCATACATTTACAACGAAATTCGTTGTAAACGCATGAATGGTAAAAGCATGTTTTTTTTATGTTTGGATAAGTTAAGTATGGGTATAGGGGTATAAGTTTTGGGGTACTGAGATATATGTTTTGGGGTGTTTGGGTATTTTAAGGGTTCAGATATAGTTTTGGGTTATGGGGTACAGGGGTAGTTTTAGGGTTTAGGGATAGGTATGGGGTTTGGGGTACAGGGGTATTTTTAGGGTTCAGGGCTAGGTTTGGGTTTTGGGGTATAGGGGTATTTTTAGGGTTCAGGGCTAGGTTTGGGTTTTGGGATACAGGGGTATTTTAGGGTTCAGGGGTAGTTTTGGGTTTTGGGGTACAGGGTTATTTTTAGGGTTCAGGGCTAGGTTTGGGTTTTGGGGTACAGGGGTATTTTAGGGTTCAGGGGTGGTTTTGGGGTACAGTAGTATTTTTAGGGTTCAGGGCTAGGTTTGGGTTTTGGGGTACAGGGGTATTTTTATGGTTCAGGGCTAGGTTTGGGTTTTGGGGTACAGGGGTATTTTCAGGGTTTAGGGATAGGTTTGGGTTTTGGGGTACAGGGTATATTTACAGGGTTAAGATGAGTTAGTGTTTAAGGGTGTTGGGATATTTTAAGGAGTAAGGGCGGGTTATGATTATGGGGTGCAGGGTTATTTAAAGGGAGCAGGGTGGGATTAGCACATGATATGAGACATGGCATGAAGGGCGGAACTTACCACACGCCCCCAGTGTTTGTCACACCCCCAGCACACGTCCACAGCACAACGCACACACGCCCACAAGGGACTACTTTGCTGGCACAGTTCTTTTACCTTTTAAATGTATATGGTGGGCGTCTGCATAGCCTATGTCCTTCTGCTGCAACTGCCCTTTCCAACGCTATATTGGGTGTTGTGATTGGTGCTGTAGTTCCTGAGATTACCCGCCTCAAAGGTTTGGGCTCTCTCTTTATTATATTAGTATAGATATATTTTTTTATTGAACAAGTCAAAAAACCCTTCAACCCCCACCCACAGAAAAAGGAAACTTAACCCAAAACATTAAGTGAAAATTAAAAAATACTAAAACCTAGCTGCATCTGACACTATTCTATATCTAATCTAAAACTAGACTTATGACTACCTACTAAACTACAGTACAAAAAATTGTTAAAACTGGATTAAGGGAATTTGGGGACTGTACATGGGGCACAGCTGATATAAGTAGGGCATCAATAGGGGAGCGCCAGGGCCCCCTTAAAGTCCTGGAGGTGGGTCTTTATTCATCAATGTCCCATTCTGTATGGGCCACATTGATAATTAGGTTGAAAAGCAACTGTGTGTTAAGCAGGAAATCTGTCTCTGTTGCACCGTTCTCATGAAAGATGTGTCTGGTTGAGCAGTTTGTAATGGTGTACCTGAGTGTTGAGATGAGGTGGTTGCAGCAGGTTGATCCAGGGTGGATGTAGTTGGACCAGTAGATGGGTGTGAATGTCTGCCACTCCGTTGGACACCTATACGGCCAGGTATTGGATTTGTGTGCATGTGTTGAGTATATGAGGCAAACAGCCCAGCACATTTCTGTCCACTTGTAATGGATTTCCACTGTCCTGGTGCCCTCACCTCCCGGTACCTCCGTGCCATATCATTATACCACTTTGCCACACAACGTATGTGCATATAACATTCCTTGCGAAGAAGGAACTGCCTCACTTCATGGTATGCCATTTTGTCTGTAAAGAAAAAACTAAATGTCAAGTTTTGAGATTTTCTAAAATTGACAGCATTCTGTGTGTAGCTCCCAAACAAAAGTATAACAAAACATTAACTAAACACTCTCATCAAATGTTAGGTACTTCCCACATGACCTGACAAGTTCAATTTAACTTCAAACACAATTCAAAACCTGATACACATCTGAACATATACATTGATGAGATACAGATCACTTCACAGTCCAGAGCATGTTTGAAAACATCTTTTTCACAGCCTTACCTATGAAGCACTCCCCCATATTTACGCTACACTTGTGGAAATGGTTCAGTGTAAAAATGAATGTGCTTAGTGGTGCAACAATGCCCACCCCTTTCACTCTAATTTTAGTGTGAAAGGCTGTCTAACACATGAGTTATGGTTGAGCAACATTGAGTTGATTAACCCTGGCTTGTGACTAAGTCTAAGACAGTCTTGCTAAGACAATGTTGTGCAAGCAAACGTCGCGGTGGTGTCAGGGGCCTTGTAATTTGCCTCAACATGGAAAAGATTCACAAGTTCCGAATCAAGATGGTAAGTCTGCTCTGGAACATATTTTAGTGACCTAATTCTGTTTTACATTTGAAGATATTCATTCACACAAGTTGTCATTGAGGCTCATGCCACTTATCCATTTGTTTCACGTACCACAGCTCTCAGCTTGAATAAGAGACTTTCTCTTTGGAGTACTAACTGTCAATGACAACTGTTACTAAAAATTACTGTCAATCAGTGACAGCAACCTCAGTACTGGGTGTATATGGATTCCATATCTGGTCATACCCATCAACATCACTCAAAAGTTTTTTCTTGAGTGTGTACACTGTGAAACCTAACTGCATTGGCTATATTAACATACACATTTAGCATCAATGGGCTCAGAAAAAGTGTTACTGTAACTTCACAGGACTCATGGTCCAAATTAATCAATACATATTACACCTATCAAAATTCATGTCGCCGTGGTCATGCAACCTGAACGACAGCTGACATGTACATATTATGCTGTGACAAGAAGGCATAATCACTTTGTGAATTGGCCGAGAATGCACATACAATATTTCACAAAGTGATGGGCCATTGTGTGACAGTTCCATTTCGCATGCATCTTAGCATGAGTAACTACAGCT
The DNA here is from genome assembly GCF_964261635.1 of Lissotriton helveticus. Taxonomy (NCBI): domain Eukaryota; kingdom Metazoa; phylum Chordata; class Amphibia; order Caudata; family Salamandridae; genus Lissotriton; species Lissotriton helveticus. The sequence continues at coordinate 747,068,469 of NC_136069.1, read as the reverse complement.
ACAACTTCACAAAAAATACGAGTTGTAGTGATACAGAGGATACCATGGGTGAAAATATAATATGAGAATGGTTGTACATGAGCACCCTTTGTAAAGAACGCTGTGTGTTCATGTTACCATAATGTGTTTTCAATATGCTACAACACGTTGCAAATGCTATTCATCAACAAATGTGTCATGACCAGGGATAGACACATGTCATCCTATATAACAGTATACACTTGCAATGGCTATCACCAACGCTGGTGCCCTTGCACAATTCTGGCAGAGTTCATTAATGTTTGGGATGGTGCATAATGGGCTCTATGACAGGGTAAACATATGAGCTGAATGGTATAGTTGCTTGTACGGTGCTGGGATGTGGTGAATCATCTGGGGAGTTGAAACATCAATTCAATAAAGGCCAATGCTGTTCTCCATCAGTAACTGATGATTATGGACATATCTCAGTATTTGATGCTGCCTCATCAAAACTAGAGGTGAGGGCCATATGATGCACAGCCAGACTGTGCTCACCAACATATAAGACCATTGACATGATATATTTCTGTTATCACATACAATCAAATCATGTGGGTCCATGAAGGCATCCACTTCTCACTGAGTGATCAATGGTCTTCCAGCTATGACAAAAGGATAATAATGATATAATATGTATTACACATTTTCACACATCCTTTGTACATCATTGAAGTCATCTTACCTCAATTTAACTAACTGAACAGTTATGTGTGTGTCCACGTTGCATACATGTAGAGATCTGCTTTGCTTGTCTGACACACCACACATGACAATTGCAGCCTTGTGGCCTACAAGACAATCCTGCCAGTATATGTGATCTAAATCTGAATACAACTTGATGTACAGCTTCATAAGTCACTCTTATCCTCTCCAACATCAATATACTTGATGTTGTGTAGTCAAATGGGCCTATAAGTCTTAACACGTGTGTCAGGACACTTGACATGTTAATATCCTGCATTGTTGATCACACAGCTTCTCAGCCAGAAATGTATGTGTAGTCTTCCAATGGGAATGTGCATTGCGATGGACAGTACACCATGATACCCATTTCATCTTGCAATGGAGCACATTTGAAAGGGGGGCATATATGTGGTCCTGCACCTAAAATGGGGACTGTCGAATCATACTCTGATCTCAAACAACTTTTGACATTCAGTTACCAACTTGCCTCCCAACGATAACTCCCAAGTGATGCAGTAGGTCTCCCTCACGCCCAACACAATCCTGCCTTTGGTGTTTTCACTGATGGACAGTCCTGTCTACATCGAAGATTCTCATTATGTGGTTGTGTATGTGCTCCCACCTGACCTTAACGTCATATTCCTGGAGGACTTGTCCGCCAGCCTCCACCATCCATGGCAAAAAGAACTTGACGAGCGACAGGAAACCTCCTAATGCCCCTTCGGGCATTCTGCCCACCCTACCCCTGACCCAGCATCTCAAAATACACAAGTAAACACACTACTATGAATATAACCCCCCCGAAATATACAAATATATACCCATAAGACAAACACCAGTTAAGACAATCACAAAGACACAATAGCCACATAAGGACAAAGACACAAGACTCAACAGGGACAGTAGGTACAGTAGAGTAGGTACAGAAACAATCTCTAATACACTACAACCAGCAGACACCTCTCTAAACCTCCACAACTCTCAACAGACACTAACAATGTGGCTGAAAAAGAAAGTGAATTGTATAGTACTCCTCCATGGAACAGGATGCAGACTGACAGCACTTCCTGGCCATTTGCAGCCTGTTTTTGGACTTTGTTACAACATTTTAGCCGCCTTGGAATAAGCGGGAATATTTCCTTGTAGATACATGTATTTTGTAACTGCTTTCCATGACGGTTATGAAAAATATTATTGCTAACTTAGAAAAGCGGTAACATTTTTGCTGCGATTTGCTAGTTGATCAGCAAATGTACCACGTGGTAGGATTCAGCATGCCTAACAAAACTATATGGCTATGGGATGTGATCTGTGTTGTGTAGTTGACTCTAGGAAATCTGTATTGATATCAGTGATCTATAGCTGTCAAGAGGCACTTGTTCCTCACATTGATGCCTATCTATAAAGAGTCATGTGTGTAAGAAAATGAATCCATCAGTGGTAGTCAGAATGGTTAGAATTGGGGTTATGTGTCACTACATGTGAGACTGTTACATCACACATTGCTGGGGTGACTGTACCAGTTTAAAGGGCTTTAAACACACATGTACTTGAATAACAGCCAGTCACTACTTGTACTTGAGATTTGTGATGCACCATGCAATACGAAGGTATGACTGCAGATTCACATTTCAGTATTTGATTAGCTGGAGGCAGAGATGTGCACATTTACAATGAGTTGCGCAAAGGCACTCCTGGCCATAATTTCAAGAGATTGTGCTACGCATGTTAGAGGCTGCATTGTGTGACATCATTTTGACCGGTGTCTATTGACCAGATCCATTGTTACCTATTAAACGTATGTACAATAGGCAGTTAAATGGGGTAAGGATCTTCTTGTGCCAGCCACAATTAAACATCAGTCTAGCGTGTCAGCGATACACATCTTTGAGCTAGTAGAGACAATGATGTGAGGCTGGACAGATAGCAGACAATTTATTGAGGTTAGTGAGCACTCCCTACATTTTTAGCCTCTAAGGGCTACAAGAGCTTACAGAGACACCTCTGTTAATGCATAGATAAATGTGTGTGCCAGATTGCAGAATGGAGCGCCATGTCCAAATTATGCATACGTCCACAAGCCCCACTAAGCCATGTGCAAACATGTTGTAGACCCTGATTCACTGGTGAACATGGCATTGTTGGCTTGGAACAGCAATGCAGCCCTTTGCAATGTGCAATACTTGCAACAGCAAGCCATCTGATGCCTGTAAGTACATACAGTTCCCATGGACTAGAGACCACACTATGATTTTGTATGAGACCCTGGGAGCTAGACACAGATACTGCAGAGTTACTGCAGACTGACGTTGACGTCCGTGCCTGCGTCATGCATGAGATGGTGGTCCCTGGCTGTTGACATAGATGTGTCAGCAATGACCATTACCTGGTGGCAAAGCCTGGTATGTTAAATGTTTACACATTGCTGACATGAGAAGTCTGCATTGTTCAACTTATAGGGGTGATCATTCGAGGTGCTCCTGATCATGAATAAAGGGTGCTCAGCATTGCATGACATGCACCAACAGTACACTGGGGTAACAGGGGAGACATCCTTTTTTTTGGCTGTGCCTCCCAACATCATCATGCCGGAGTAGGATGTGCATGTCTGTAGATGTGGAGGGTGAAGGCTCCTTAGCTGGACAATGCTTGGGTAAACGTCGTTTACAACGTGGTGTTTACACCGCACGACTTTACCACGCTGCCATTACAACGCAAGTCATTACTACGACTTGCGCTAGATGGCGCTGTTGGTTAAGGAATATTGTGATTTTCTATTCCAACACCTTCCCTACTGTTATGTGGGCTGGAGCTGGAATAGAAAATTATAATAATCCTCAATCCGCGCCCTCTAACGCAAGTCGTTGTAACAACTTGCATTGTAAAATCCGCAATGTAAAGTACCACAATCAAAATGATCGCGTTGTACTATCATACATCCCAATGCTTGCGATGCAGGGGACCTGTGACTAGGCAACTGAGAGGGTCCACTTGTATCTCCTGCATCTGTAGTTCACCTGCATACTCAGAGTACACTGCTGTACCCAGGCTTGTGTAATCCGGACTGGCAGATTAAGCTGGTTTAGTTAATGATTTGGAGAGGGTGGTGTGGTTTTGAGTCCTGGTGTCATTTCGAGTTAGAGAGATGGTTGGGTGTGAAGTGGAGGAAGTCCAGGTGGTGGTATCTGCCCAAAAGCCAGGAGAGCACAGCTTGTACCACCCAGATATCTAACGGCAGTGTGGAACAAGGAATCTGGTTGCCCGGGTGGTGCAGCCTTTCTTCGCCCCATGTGATTGAGCTCTTGGGTGTACGGTGGATTTCCTTTGGTGTTATTGGGACAGAGATTTCTGTCTAGCATACACCTGACTGCAGTTGAGGGGCTGCTTGGCTGTACTGGACTGCAACTTCACGGTGGCTGGCCATCTTGCGCACCAATGTTTTATGATGAGTATGTTGTACATTCTTTGAGAGATACAATCATTTTGACATTGACAATTATTTTTAGATGCATGTTTGTCTATTTGTTCAACTGTGCCTGCAGACGTGTGGGTATTTTGATTGGTGTAGTTGTGATAAATCTCTAAATTACACACATCATGCACTCGACATGAATACATTTGTAGTGAACATCCAGATATGGGTGGTGCAACTTCGTTGTACTACTATTTTTTTCATGTCCATCTGATCCAATACAATATCCATTCCTGATGTATGAGGTTGTATGTTGCTTGCATGCTTTGGCCGCACTTATTGGTTTACCTGTTGCACATCAAACATGTGTATATCTGTTCTCTGTCTTAGGGGTGTGAACACAGAGTGAGAGTTACTTGATGAGAAGGTAGCTTTTATCTACCTTCATTGCCATGCCAAACTCATGTTGTGCATAATACTTCAACACTTTCTTGCCATTGCATTGCCAGGTCCATAGACCTACATACACATTGTTGATTGCTTATGCCTTGCCAGTTGTCTCATAGCTGACCTAGGTGTCATTGATTGTGCTTATGGAACCATAGCATTGTTAGATCAGTGCAGTGTTGATGGATGGTTAATGCACAGTGTTATTGATGCAAGACGTGCTTATTTTTCATTACAGTGACACATGTGTCATGTATATAGGTAGTGTCACTTACTAATGTTGAATGAATGGGTATGCTTGGTGTTTAAAGCATTCCCTTTACTGAATTGATACATCTCCTATCCTAGCTGTACTATCCTCTGGATCTACATCCTCCACATACACAAGCGGATCCAGTCCACATTTGTCATGTATCTGTGTGACTATTATCAGTTACCATTTTTCCTGTTGCACAGAAATCACAGATATGATGTGTTTTAACTTTTATGATGCTCAAGCTTTAGAGCTATGTGGCCCCAGCTACAATGATGCATCAGACACCCATTGTATGTTGTACTAGGGTCTTATGTGAAAATAGACCTGATTGTGCTCCTGTGTATATTGATTCTCACTGAGGAACCATACACAGTAATAAGTTCAAATGCCCACTACATTTTCCCATTACCACTCTTTCTTTAATTGTTGTCATCTCCCCTGCTAGGTAAGAGATCTGTGTGACACTGTTGTTTTGTTAACGTGACTTTACATGATTATTCACCTTCTAAAGTCACAAACCAAGCATACAAGACATTGTTGTAGTTAAATTTATTTTGGGAAACAAACAGGTGTAAAGTTGGGTAAAGGAAATGTTTGAAACAAGATGGTTTTTTTAACGTATCAAGATTTTTTTTTGTTTATGATGGCATTCCTCCTTGCTGTTCCAGCTGCAGTAGCTGTGGTGTGCCTTGCATCAGCTTCAACGTACTGCCCATCCTTCGGATTGCCCTGCTCCTCCTTGTCTTCTGGCAGAGGTGTGTTGGTCCGTACACAAATGTTGTGCAAAATGCAACACACCAGTATGATTTTAAAGACCAGTTCAGGCCTGTATAGGAGCCTTCCCCCAGAAATATCAAGGCACCAAACATGAATTTCAGGACTCTGAAGGTCTGTTCGACAATGGCCCTTGTGTGTCTCAGTGCCACACTGTAGTCTCTCTGGGACTGTATGTGGGTCACTTTGATGGGGGGTCACCAGCCATAGTGACAGTGCATACCCTTGATCACCTGAAATAGGAAATGGAGAGAAGTGTCCATTAGTATTCAGGCCTGATGTGTTTACAGAGTGTTTTATTTGAAAATATTGTGTTCATTTTGCAGCTTTGTACTTTCTATTTCTTCATGTTATGGTACATACAATTAACCATGTAACAACACACTTGTAGGTCGATTCCCATCCGGTAAAAAGCGCACCGAATCCACGTACAGTGCGTTTTTCCCCGTATGATTCGTACCCGTAAGCGTCCCCGTACGAATCAGCAAGTACGATCCCAACCAAAAGCGTCACTCCGTATGCCTCGTAAAAAACGCCGTACAAATCGAAAGTCCATACGATTTGCAGTCGGCTGACGCTCCACGCTACGTCCGAACGTAAATAGACCGCGACATCCGTACCAGGAAGTACGATCCGTGTTGAACACACTCCGTGTGGCTCTTTTGCTACGAGAGCTCAAAACTACCGTAAAACCAGAGTCCGGCACGAACCGCACCCCGGTACGCGACAAACAAGACATGAACGCCATCGTCCGTGTCATCCCAGTCCTGTACGCCCACCACCTCGCACATAGAAACCGACGACGGCGCAGACGGTGAGTACAACGAACCCCAACAACTGAAGTAAACCTGTACGTGGCGCCACACGCGCACATCACCATTGCACGCTTGTAATGTCTGGATACGTTGCGCCACAGGCTACCGCATATCACCGTAGTAATAGTGGTGCACCTACGTCATCGACCTCGGGGTACGGTACGCTACCACACATCACCATTGTAATAGTGATACGTGCCGCACCTACGTCATCGACCTCGGGGTATGGTACGCTACCGCACATCACCAGTCAATAGTGAGACGTGCCGCACCTACGTTATCGACCTCGGGGTACGGTACGCAACCGCATATCACCATTGTAATAGTGAGACGTGCTGCACCTACGTCATCGACCTCGGGGTACGGTACGCAACCGCATATCACCAGTGCAATAGTGAGACATGCCGCACCTACGTCATCGACCTCGGGGTACGGTACGCAACCGCATATCACCATTGTAATAGTGAGACATGCCACACCTACGTCATCGACCTCTGGGTACGGTACGCAACCGCATATCACGAGTGCAATAGTGAGACGTGTGGGACATACGTCAGTAATGCATGTGTAGGTTGCGTACCATCCAAGTGATGTGTGTGAAACACACCCAGCAGTGCCCAGCAGCATAGGGTGTGTGTGGCTAAGACCCCCAGCAGTGCCCAGCAGTGACCAGCATTTGAGTGTGTGTGTGGCTAAGACCCCTAGCAGTGCCCAGCAGTGCCCAGCAGCATAGGGTGTGTGTGGATAAGACCACCAGCAGTGCCCAGCATTAGAGGGTATGTGTGGCTAAGACCCCCAGCAGTGCCCAGCAGCATAGGGTGTGTGTGGCTAAGACCCCCAGCAGTGCCCAGCATTAGAGGGTGTGTGTGTCTAAGACCCCCAGCAGTGCCCAGCAGTGCCCAGCAGCATAGGGTGTGTGTGGCTAAGACCCCCAGCAGTGCCCAGCAGTGCCCAGCATTAGAGGGTGTGTGTGGCTAAGACCCCCAACAGAGCCCAGCAGTGCCCAGCAGCATAGGGTGTGTGTGGCTAAGACCCCCAGCAGTGCCCAGCATTAGAGGGTGTGTGTGGCTAAGACCCCCAGCAGTGCCCAGCAGTGCCCAGCAGCATAGGGTGTGTGTGGCTAAGATCCCCAGCAGTGCCCAGCATTAGAGTGTGTGTGTGGCTAAGACCCCCAGCAGTGCCCAGCAGTGCCCAGCATTAGAGTGTGTGTGTGGCTAAGACCCCCAGCAGTGCCCAGCATAAGAGGGTATGTGTGGCTAAGACCCCCAGCAGTGCCCAGCATAAGAGGGTGTGTGTGGCTAAGACCCCCAGCAGTGCCCAGCATTAGAGTGTGTGTGTGGCTAAGACCCCCAGCAGTGCCCAGCATAAGAGGGTGTGTGTGGCTAAGACCCCCAGCAGTGCCGAGCATTAGAGTGTGTGTGTGGCTAAGACCCCCAGCAGTGCCCAGCAGTGCCCAGCATTAGAGTGTGTGTGTGGCTAAGACCCCCAGCAGTGCCCAGCATAAGAGGGTGTGTGTGGCTAAGACCCCCAGCAGTGCCGAGCATTAGAGTGTGTGTGTGGCTAAGACCCCCAGCAGTGCCCAGCAGTGCCCAGCATTAGAGTGTGTGTGTGGCTAAGACCCCCAGCAGTGCCCAGCATAAGAGGGTGTGTGTGGCTAAGACCCCCAGCAGTGCCCAGCAGCATAGGGCGTGTGTGGCTAAGCCTCCCAGCAGTGCCCAGCAGCATATGGTGTGTGTGGCTAAGACCCCCAGCAGTGCCCAACATTAGAGTGTGTGTGTGGCTAAGACCCCCAGCAGTGCCCAGCATTAGAGTGTGTGTGTGGCTAAGACCCCCAGCAGTGCCCAGCAGCATAGGGTGTGTGTGGCTAAGCCCCCCAGCAGTGCCCAGCAGTGCCCAGCATTAGAGGGTGTGTGTGGCTAAGACCCCCAGCAGTGCCCAGCAGTACCCAGCAGCATAGGGTGTGTGTGGCTAAGACCCCCAGCAGTGCCCAGCAGTGCTCAGCATTAGAGTGTGTGTCTGGCTAAGAACCCCAGCAGTGCCCAGCATTAGAGTGTGTGTGTGGCTAAGACCCCAGCAGTGCCCACCAGTGAAAGCTGAAACATACCATGCTTAACCTCATTACCATCAGGAAATAGAGACATGTAACAATACCTAAATGTTAACATCACACCAGTTCTCAGGCACACAGCAGTCAAAGCCATTATCAGAAAACCAAAAGTACTGAACCAAAAATCAAAAGCTTTATTCAGCCGCATCCAAAGAGAAAAAGTAAATATGAGTCCATGCTCATAGAAGGCCAATGGCCAGTCCAAATAAAGTTCAAACAAGGTTGTGGCATCCTGGATGTTGTCACACCCACACTTGCCTGCACATAGAGATCAATTGTCTGTGGAAACAGTGGGGGCATCATCTGTGGAATCCCCCGGCACCGCAGGGACAGGAGAGGGAAGGACAGGTGTAGTGGGTGCAGGTGGATCCTCCACACTGGCCGGTGCCTCGCCGAATGTGGCTACATAGACTTGGCTGCACACTTCAGCCCGTTCTGAAAAACTACCACCTGAACCCGGGGACACATTGGGGGTGGAGGTAGAGGGCTGTGAGTCTGTTCGCGTGGGTTTGTGGATGTGTGTGTGATGTGTGTCTCTTCTCCCTGTGGGTGTGCCTACATCCCCTTGAGATTGGGTGCGTGGAGATTTGCGCTTTGTCTGCCGTGTGGGTGTGCTGGGTGTGTCTGTTGTTGTGTCTGACCTGTGGCGGTAGCGTGTACGTTGGATGTATGACGTTATAACGCATACTATTACTCCACAGACCATTACAACGCGACTTTTACTCCGCATACCGTTACAACGCATAGCGCCTTGGGGCGCTGGATAGTGGTAAGTATAATTTACTATTCTAACTCCAGTCCCCGTGGACCCTAGGGAAGGTGTTGGATAGTAAATTATACTTATTCCCTATCCTAGAGCGCCCCCCAGCGCAATGCGTTGTAACGGTATGCGGAGTAAAAGTCGCGTTGTAATGGTAGTGCGGAGTAAAAGATCCGTTGTAACGGGTGTATACCGTGTACGTTGGGTAGGTATGGAAGAGGCGGAGGTGGATGGGTCTGAATGAGGGGGGGAGATGCTGCTGGTTGGACAGTGCTGCCATCAGTGATGACTCCATGGTAGCCACACTCCGACGTAGATCAGACATGGCAGATGACATGCCCTCCATGTACGACAACAACTGTGTCATTATCCGTGTATGTTCATGGAGGACAGTCAACATGGATGTCTGACCTACTAGAATCTGCCGGAGTAGGTCCACAGACTCAGCACTGAGGGCAGCAGGGGAGACAGGGGCAGGGGCTGCCGGGCCGGGAACAAAGGAGACATGGGGGCTAGCACGTACCTTAGGGACCCTAACAACTGGGAGGGTGGAGATGGTAGTGGAGGAGGAGGGGACAGCCAAAGATGTTGAAGATGGCATAGCTGCATACTCCCCCTCCTCTGGAGAGTCTGATTCCGAGCCGTCCGCATGGTAGGAGGTGTCGTGCACATGAAGGACGGCCATCTGACTCTCCTCACCCTCTGTGCCACTGCCTCCCTCTGACTCCTCAAAGCAGGTGGCACTGTCGCTGGGTCCCTCTGCCTGGTCCGCGCCTGTGTCTCCTCCAGATTGTGATGATGATGCTGTTGGCAAGGAGAAGAAGAAAAACATATCAGTCACCTGTACACATCAGACATATCATATACAAATCATTTGGGCACATTTCTAAACATGGCATGCATAATGAGTCACATGCCACTGAACTCTGCACAATGCTAAGTCTAGTCTTGGGCAATTGTAAGAGAAACAACGCAAAATGTATAGTAGGATACAAGTAACAGGCAAGGCAAAAACTTGTATGAGAGACACAATGATGAGCCACTGCCTGACAACAGGATAGCTGATGATGAATCACAGTTCATTTGCCCACCCTGCCACCCAAATCCAGACCTGGTCATGTTTGATTTGCTTTCACCCTGTGCCACATGGGAAAAGTGCAGGCCAAAGTGCCATGTGATGCCATCCTGGGACCAGAACCTATTGTTCCATGACCTCACACTGCCATCACAGCTGTCTACACCCAAACTCACATTGTGTGGCTCACCATCAATATTATTTACAAAGAACATGCCACATATTTTGAAAATATGCACACACGCACTGCCCAGTGTGAGTATGCACAAGCCAAAATTAGTGCACATGTACAGTGTGCACCTGTAGCTAACACATGACAATTAGAAAGTGTACCATGGACAAAGGCCACTGAGGCAGAATCGTGCACAAAACACATGTTGAGATTCAAGATCAGTGCCAAAATATGAAGAAGGCCATACACAGTGCACATGTGGTGCTACATGTAAGGTACCAACAGGTGTCACAGATCCCCCTCCAACATGATGATGTGCAAAGGAATATGCATACTAAGACATTGCACCATAGGAGTACATGTCAAAAACAATCAATAGGCAAAGCAATGCTCAAATGTGGAGTAGGGCAAGGCATGTAAATAAGCATCTGCTGAAACTGGGCCATTCTTATGCCAATGCATAAAGTGCCTGTCTGACCACACCACTCCAACTGTGGGAGTGTTACCATGCCTCGAAGCACTGTAGGTAGCATGTGACACACATGACAACAAACAGACATGTACCTACCCCCTTCTTGCTGCTGTCCCTCCTGCAACTGCCTATGGAGGTCTGGGAACACCACCTCCAGGACCCGGAGCAAGTGGGGGGAGAGGTGGCGGCTGCCGCCATGCCGGCGTGGAGCTTCCAGCTTTAGCTGTACCCTGGCGATTCGGCGGCTCCAGCACCGGATGTCCTGCCACCGCTTCCTGATGTTACTGAGCCTCCTGCGAGGCCCCCCTCACTCCTGACAGCCCTGGCAATGTCCAGCCAGATGTCACCCTTCTCATAGGCAGATACCTGTCACGAATATAAAGTGAGACAACATCAGTACACCTGGTCCATGTCCCAAAGACACACACTTGCACCAAATAGACGATGCCAACAGGGCATGGGATGCTGACCACACTTGCAACATTGTCCATGTGTATGTGGCCTGTGAGCAAACAACAATGCACTACACGCCATAGAAAGGCTACAGATGCCATAAGGGGTGCAAAACTACTCTTTGAGCATGACACACACTGAGCAATACTACATCATGGTGCACTGCAGCATGTGACATGCTGTCACACACCCCACACAGCTGTACAGCTTTCATGTGGCAGGAAGCAGGAAGACTCATTTTAGAATCATATTGATTGACATAAAGAGATAATAACAATAACAAAATGATTCTTCCTCCGATGAGAACATGTAATAGAGGGAGCGCATAATGATGAACAAGCACTTTATATAGCGATTTAATTAGGATATATATAGAAAACATATTGAGTTACACTGCGGAGCCCCGGGGAAATAACTGGTCCGTTCAGTTAAAATTATTGTGTCTCTTGACGATCATGGTTCATCACAAAACAAATACCGTAGCCAGAAGCGAAATTGAGGCTTGGAACACGATAAAATACCCTTAGAACGAGGCTGAGCTTGGGACGGGCATTTAAAGAGAGGCTTGGAACACGCGAGTGAAAACGAGGCTTGGAACCGGTCGCACTCCAACCAATGAGAAAGGCCGAGGACATGCGCGGGAGCCCCCTTTGATGTAAACAGCGGTCGGCATTTAGAGACAGCCAATAACAATCCTGAGCACAAAGTTTAAAACCCAATAGGGAGCTCAGTAAGGTAACTATCACGCCGGATACCCGAGCAGAGCAGCCAGAGGGAGTGGAGTTCCATGTCACCAGAAGAAAGCCGGTAAGAGGACTGCCCCACCCCAAATCTTTGCAATACGCTAAAAATGCGGCGCGCATACTTTCTAATACCCCCTATACTTTGTCAAAAATCCTTTTTAGATCACTCACTGCAAAAGAAACCTGTAAACGAACCCACGCCCCATCAGAAGGCTTTGCCTCAAAGTAATACGAGCAAAGAAAATCGAAGCCAGAGCGAGGGGAGTCTAAGGTTGAAAGAGAAAGCCGGTAAGAGAACTGCCCAACCCCAATTCTCTGTAAGACGCTAAGAAATGCGGTCTGCATGTCCTCCAATAGCCCTTATATTGTGCTTAAAATATTTGCAGATTACCCATTGCATAAGAATTGCGCCAAACGAACCCACTCCCCACTAGGAGGCTTTGCCCTAACGGAATACGGTAAGATATGGGGGAGAGAGTGGATAGATCTATCGCAAATATATGCCGATTTGATGCAGGAAGGCGGCGATATCAATGTAATATTAAATGATTTATTACAGGAACACTCCTGGGGTATATTGACAGAACGGAAAACAATAATAAGATCTAGAGTCCGTCATAACAACAGTCCAAATCGCCACCTACATGGAATAAAGGTAAAAGGGAGCTGGGTAACTGGAGTAACCAAGGTGGTTAGAACTTTAATAAGGCACAGGATGTTAATGGTAACAATGGTAAAAAATACCTATATCTTGTAGGCATCAAGTGTGTGGGATTCAAAAAAACAAGAAACAGATAGACGGACTTGAGGCAACAAATCACGCATTAAAAGGTAAACCCCAGATATATATTTTTCCAACATTTAGATACATAATTAGAGGATGCCAGACAAGTAATATGCTGACCCTTTGTTCACAAAGACTAGAAGACTATGACAAAACAACGCCTGAAGCTCTAGGATTATGATCAAACCGCTTAGGACCGGAAGCACAATGTAAACAGGTAAAAAATAGAGAAAAAAATAGAGAGAAAAATAGCAAAGGAGGAAGATTTTCTGTCCCACGTAGAAACCGTTTTTAAATACATATAGAAATGGACAATATGCTTAAATAGTAAATGAGAAGGGGTGCTCCACTGCAATATTAGGCACAAAACTGAGTTCCACAGGTATACCTTACAGCCCAGATCATATCACCATTTTGGGTCAACTTTCCTTCCCCTCAACAATCACATATAGATAGATATATATATATGTACATGCCTTAATGTAAAATGCAACCGCCAAGGTAAAATAGATGAAAATCAAATGACTGGGTACTACCAAACTACCAGGATAGGCGAAAATGATATGGAGGTGTATAAGTGAGACGGACCCCATATAAACATCCAATTGTGTCTAATTATAAATGATAATGCAGATATTGTTATGATCATGGAAATGAAATGTTGTTCCTTATCAGAATTCTGTTTGTATGCATGTAAAGAAAATGTAATTTGTGATTTTGTGACTTAGGACTGGTCTCCATGATAGAACTTTGATAGTGTATTGTCTATTCCTATGAGTATCACTGAAATTGGCAGCCATCCAGTGCCCAGAATATAGGAGAGACTGAATCTTATAGTCTTGAAAAAGATGGCAGAGTATCAATATTAAGCCATCGAAACGCGTCGACGCCGCAGATACACAATCGTGAGATATAAAACTTCCCTGGAGTCCAGAAAATAACGGGCCTAGGTTTAGTTGGTGATAATCATTTGAGTCTCTGATGTGTAACCTTGAATGACAAATTGCTTGTGTCTTGTGTATGTCTCTCCTTTGTTGTGATTTTTCCCCTTTTTTTATAAAATTCAGTGCAATTGATTTTCATTGCTCTTTTTAACCATTGTAGTGTATGTGTATTGACAACAATTTTTTATGTAACATTGTGACATTGCTTTGTGATTTTAAACTAGTTGTGTAACAATATATTAATTTTTATAAATAAATGGTCTAAACTATACAAATGTGTGGATAAGATTGTTATGTATACATTATATGTACAGAATTGATTTGGGATTAATATAAAAATAGAAGTGTGCGAGCCAAGGGATAATACATTTGCTACACACCCCACTACACCAAATAACCATCTTCAGACCACACATGCACACCCTGGCACAGCTCATCTGCTAGTCATAGTCAACAGTGTATACAACATCACTTAGCACATGTCACACCTGCAAAAGATGTGACACAGGCCTCAAGCTAACTGTCCAAGTCATGCACACGGCGCAGTATACTTGTCTCATCACATGGGTATAGCTGCGGCATACGTCATGCACCAGTTTTGCAAAACATCAGAAACAACATTTTGCCAGGTGACAAAGATCTATCACACTCTTCAATGTACATCACTTCAAAGCATGCTTTTGTACAACAGGCACACATGTCATGAACAAATCCATCTACAGTGAGTACATTCATCTGTCATTTGTGGGGGAACACTGCAAGAGCTCAGGAAAACATCCAAAATTAACATCCAAGGTGTGGCACAGCAGAAAGTGTGGTTCACATTGCAGTTAATGTCACAGTTAGCACAATGCAGTGGAGCAGTAAACACTATTACACCACATCATTAACTGCATGTGAGAGACCACACTGTACACACCGGCACTCACTCCAAACAACATAGCATCTCTTAACAATACATACACTGGCTGTAGTGTCACACACACAACAGGTGCACAGCCCAAGGTAGTGCACACATCACTCACCTGCTCCTCTGGTCTCCCATACAGCTTGCTGTAGTTAGGCAGGAGGGCATTCAGCAGGGCCTTGTTCTCCCCCTCACTGAATGCAGGTGCCCTCTCCATGCTCAGCTAATCAGGGTCCAGAGGATACAGAGACAGCAGCTGTGTTGTGCACTCCAATGTTGTGCAGGCAAGTGCCCTCTCACAGCCACATGCTGCCTTATATCTGTGCTGCAAAGGGTCTGTGAGTCCAAGGAGTACTGTGTGATAGGCCAGAATAGTTGTGCAAATTATGGCACATGTGATGTGGGTGTGTGCATTGCTGTCAACTGTCTGGATGTGCAGACAACCTCCTCACGTGACGTGTGTCACTGACATGAAACATGGTCCTGCTCACTCAGACCAGCCCAGCAGATCATTTGTATGCATGTCATGTCCATTACACAGACAACAGGTCTATCAGTTATCATGGAGGAGTGGCAGGCAGCTGGCACATGTGTCCTCATGTGTAGCCCACGCCAGACCCATAAATGATTAGATGCCTTGAAGCAGTGTTGCATGTGCCATGTCCATTGTAATTGTCTTTGTCTGAAAGTTGTACCCTTTTTTTCCTTCATATGTTGTGCAGGGCATCCCCTCTAGCAAGGCCGTTGCCAGACTTGGAAGCCATCAGGGAACGTGATTGCATACAGCGTTACCGCTTCACACGTCAGTTGGTTCAGGACCTGACGGACAGGCTGGAAGCACATCTGCAACCACGACACAGGTATCCAACTGCGCTGACACCCAAGGTAAATGTGATGGCAGCACTACATTTCTTTGCCACAGGTACGTTCCAATTTACCATAGCTGATATGGGGGGGATGTCCCAAACTATGTGCAGCTGGGTTTTACGGGATGTATTGGCTGCCATGTTGGTGCACATGGATGAATTAATAAAATTCCCTACTCCTGCACAGTTGACAGATGTCAAGGGGAAATTCTATGGCCTGGGACGCATGCCACATGTATTTGGTGCTATTGATGGAACACATGTTTCTCTGGTGCCACCACAGGCTCAGGAGCAAGCGTTCCGCAACAGGAAACATTACCACTCGATAAATGCCCTGGTGCTGATCTCCCATGTCTGTGCACGTTTTCCAGGATCTTGCCACGATGCATTCATCATGAGGCGTAGCAGGGTACCACAGATGATGCTGCAGCTGCGCAACCAACGTGCATGTCTTGTTGGTGGGTAAAGTCTGTTACTAATGTATGTCTGTATGTCATTATTTCCTCAACTGCATCACATTACACACTCACTTCAATGATGTCAATTTGCAGGAGACGCAGGATATCCAAACATGCCGCGGCTCATGACTCCGCTCCGCAACCCCAGAACGGCTGCAGACTAGCGGTACAACAATGCTCATGGGCAGACCAGGCGGGTGGTCGAGCAAACATTTGGACTCCTGAAGAGCCGGTTCAGGTACCTGGACAAGACAGGCGGAGCCCACCAATACACCCCACTCAAAGTGTGTGACATCTTCACCGTGTGCTGCATGTTACACAACATGGCAGTGGAGGAGGCCGTGCCACTCATCCTAGATCCTGATGAGCTGGAACATCCGCCTGTGGAGGATGAAGGACTTGGCCAGGATGCCAGTGACGAGGAGGTTGAAGATGATATCCGGAGTCAGCTCATCCGCAACTTCTTTTCATGATGGTGAGTCCTAGGTGCATATTGTTCACGCATGTACCATAGAGTTGAATGGGTAGCATTCTGTGTGTCCAGCTAACTGTATGCAATGTCACTTTGATGTTTGTTGTGCAGTGTCACACACGTGCAGATGTAATGCCACACACAGACGTGCTATGTGTGGACTTTGAATGTACAAGTGTAGTAAAACCTTAGTCTATTCAACATGACCATGTCTGAATGGAATTATTATGTACTTGACCCCTTGTGTGCCTCTCATTCCCAGGTTGCCCTGCCTGTTGTCCGTTGGTGTGATCTTGGTCAGCCTGCTATTGCTCATGATGATAGCAACGTCAACCGAATCAACGGACCATGCACGGACATGTGGAAATGTCAGTTTGGCTAAGGACTCATATAAGGCTTTTTTGCGTTGGTATGGTTTCAATTGTGTGGTACATGTTCATGCGCAAGTTGTTGGACCATGCGTACATGCTACAACATCAGGTTTCCAATTCCATGTAGCCCCACTCCCATGACAGGATAGTTACCCTATCTGACAGTCATCTGTCGTAGAGTTTTGACTCTGGTGAATGCATCAATGTATTTAAACATTGACACTGAAACATTGCATATACCATGTTTGGACATTGTGTGGGAGATCACAATTCACAACCACGGACTCTGTGGGGGATTGCAGCCTCACTGTGTGCAGCTGGATGTGTCTGTATCATCCCCTCAACCCTGTGGGCCAGTACACTTTGGTTTCCCAAAAACCATGTCGTGTAGGTGTGGGCCGGTGTATGTCCCTCTTGTTAAGACAACTGTCGTGTGAGTCTGTTTGCATCGATGCATTGCCCCTTGTGCCACTATGTCATGTCACTGTCATGTCGTTACCTCAGTGCAGGTTGAGAATACTGCTACACTTGCTTTCACAGTGAGTTGAAGTTCACTTTCCATTCCCATGATGCCAGGTATGTTGGGCTGATGACATTAGAATGGTGGGCCGAATCA
Source organism: Lissotriton helveticus (assembly GCF_964261635.1). Classification (NCBI taxonomy): domain Eukaryota; kingdom Metazoa; phylum Chordata; class Amphibia; order Caudata; family Salamandridae; genus Lissotriton; species Lissotriton helveticus. Next base: position 747,050,860 of record NC_136069.1, on the reverse strand, counting down.
CATGTAAATTGTTCCGTGCCACCAGTGGAGTGAGGTTAATCACATGATTCTCTGGTCCCGTGCAGCATCTCATGGTGACGGTAGGGTTATTTCTGTGGCCTAGATCCTCATTACTTGCTGTTGACTTAATTTCCACCTGCTTGTCATGTTTAGCACAGTGATGCTCATTTGCAAGAGTAACAGACTGGCTCCAGAGGGGCTTCATTGGATTTATGTCAATATCTTCCTCATCATATGAGATGCTTACAGCTGTTGTGGGTGATGTCAAGTTTGCCTTCATGGCCCTTACGGATACACAGGGCCAAATACAGATATTTGACTTTGCGTAAGTAGCACTGCCATACAATTTGATGTCTTGTTTTGGGACACATCATCATACACTGTGACTTAGTTTTTTGTCAACATGGATCTCATTGCATAGTCGCAGACTTGTGAACGTTACACAAGATTCTAATAGGTGACAGACTGGACTATATTTTATGTGTCTGTGTACATGCATCTGATCTTATGTCATAGCATTATGTGTGATCTCAAATAGGGTACAGTGGTTACACTTCACAGGTATGACTGGTACAGTGTATCTCGTGAGGTATTTGTTTGATCAGTGACATAAAAATGCAATCCTAATGCTTGTTTTCCTCTGTTTCAGATCTCCCTCCCTGCAGTTCCCATCCTCTCCTTCCCTCGCCTGATCACCCTTTTGGTTCTGTCATTTGTACTCAGACCAAGGGGCTATTTGGAGGTGGAACCCTTTCAGCATCGCACCACTCTGATGATCAAAGGTACAGACAGTCCCTGGCAGTCGTGTGGAGATTCTTCATGCAGCATTACAGGTGACATCATTGAAAGACTGTTATTGTGTTCAGGGCAATGTCAATGCCCATGTACATTGGATAATGCTGCATGGCCTCCCAAGGAACTTCATCATGTTGTGTATGACGTGTGATTTCCACTGAACATTGTGCCTCCTTGCTGTCAATGCACATGTCTTTCTGATGTGCATGTATTCAATATGGCCTAATGTAAATTAAGAGTTCATATGTTGATACGTGTACAGTGACAACATGCATTGTGTTGGTAAAGACTAAAGTTCAATATTGTGCATGAGGTAGATGGCTGTGTCAGTGCTATTTACCTTGCTACCCACTACGTGCAGACTACACCTGCTGGCGCTGTGTGTCCTGTGCCCCACTTGGCACTAAGGGGCCTGATCCTGTGACCGTGATATTTGGTGATTACTCTGCCATTTTGCTTGCAGTGACCCTGAGTCACGCATACACATCCACAGCCACAATGCAGCACCGAGTTGCCAGATCCTAGACAGCACACACCTACAGGATACTCTTCCTTCCACCCATTTGTAGAGCATGCACCTGCCAGCCTACACACAGAGAACACCAGACATTCATCCACCTGGTATCACGATACCTTAAACTCACCAATCACAGCTTCTCTGCCTGTGTGTGCCACACATACTGGCAAGACTATGCTGGCCCACATGACAGTGTGTCTACGTACAAACCAGGCAATGTGCCTCGTACAGCACACACACACCTTCCATCTGCACAATATTGCACTGTGTTACCTTGTCAACACCACATCAGCACACCTCGCCTTCCTTACAGTAACGTGGCAGTACGCAACCTCAGCACACCATCTCAACATGGCCATCACAGACAGTCAAATAGCCACCGGGAACACACACCAAAACCACGTCTCTTGGGTGTCGTGTGATGTGGCCGGTCTGCCGAAGAGATTTCTCAGACGTGGCAAGGCGTTCTGGATGCGTCGCACCCGTCACATGGGTTTGGTTGTTGTAGCTGCATAGGGGGCGGTCACGTGATCAGGTGAGCTTGTAGAGAGTGCAACAGGCCATTGCCCACAGTTTGTCCTGCCACCCTTGGCCTGTTTACCATTCATCACATACACAGTACAGCTGCATGCTGATAGGTCTCATACATCAGGACACAGATGTCGGTACTCCCTACGTGGACACCTACATTTGAACCCTGATCTATACACCTACAAGTGAGTCTCCTGTGCCTGTCTGTAATTGCAGTATTTCAAGCCAAACCCCCTACAGCATTTAGTAACCATCACAGGTGTGTATTGCCATCCATGTATCTTGTTATTACTAATATTTGACCTATGTGTGTCCTCAACCAGAATGAGATCCAAGTGTGTGGATGGATGCAGTTTGTTAAATCGTCTAGCATTTCATACATTTCCACGCACATATGTTTCAGACTCTGGGTACAAGATTACTACACCAATGCGTATGATGTTACATAGATTTAATTTGTGATCTTGTGCAGGAAACGTGAGTAGGTGCTGTACAAAAATGGGGGAATCCAAAGTTCATAGCTGGAGATGAGATGCCTTACAGTTTCAGTCAACAGAGCCAAGGCCACAGTGTGTGGCATCATTGGGCAGACTGTGACCAGCAAGTCCATGTGAGAGAGTCAGGTAGGTGATGCTGTTGCATCCAAGGGCAATATGCCAGGCAGGTGTCCTGGGAGTTGTGCATGGCCCACTGCCTCTCAACGTCTTCGCCGTTGACGACCCACCTTCCTTGGGGGACCCTCACGTGCAGGCCTGGACGATGCATGGGATGCTCCGTCAGAAAGTTCCTCCTCCTCCTCCCCCTCCCTCCCTGTGGCTGGTGTTGCACTTTGCCTTGAGGTTTGTGGCCTGGTGACACAGGGAGGGTGCTGGATGTTGCCAGCAATCTGATGGAGTGATAGGCTCATATCCCGATGCACCGTCAAGAGCTCAGCCAGTGCTGCCTCCACCCGTCCATGATGTCGTACTCGCCTGGCATGTTGCTCGGCCTGCTGTTGTTTAAGTTCGTTAGGGGCCTCCACTACCTGGCTGACCTCCCTGGTGTCCCGCCGGTATGCCTCCAGGATGGTACTCAGTTGAGCCATACCGTTGCCTGCAGCTTCCTGGCCAGAATCCTTCCTCCGCCTAGCGCCACTCCCATCACCCTGACCCACATGAGCATGGCCTGCGCTTGTGGGGACATCGGATCGACGGGACCCCCGAGTGTTGGCAGGGTGGATGTTGTCTGCCACCTCAAGGGTGCCCGCCGAAGGGTGTCCCTCATTTTCAGACTGGCTCTCTGGTGGATCATGGGCAGGGCTCTGACCTGTCTGCTGGGATGTGGTGGGAATGGGTCTGGTGGTTGGCACAGATGTATCTGAAACAATAGAGGAAGTGCAGAGGTGTTGACAGAATCACCCTCCAAACTGATTTACATAAACAAAGAGATTCTATCAATGTGTAGTGATATATTTGTATTATTTGTTTTTTTGGTGGTGAAAGTATAGTGAAAAAACTCTCTCTTAGGGTAGTAAAGATGAGAGCGCAATGTGCTTTTTAAAATACCCCTCACACACTAAAAAAATCCAGTAGTGTCATGCTTCATCATTGGGGTCTTCCCGTCCCTCTACGGGGTGGGGCGTGCTACGACCTGACCGACTACGCGGGAGCACTAATGTGGTGACAGGACTATGTGATGGTGCAAGGTGGGTGGTGTCAGTGAAGTGTAGGGACCTAACGATGTGTGGGAATAAAAAAGATAAAAATCCTCTGGCTAGTGGAAAAAAAACAATTTATTCACTTCCCTAGCTGGGGACTATAAGAAGGGGGTTTTGGGGTTGAGCTTATCGCTACAACCTGGTCTACATGTTTCGTAGGCAGTCCCCTACTGCCTACTCATCAGGACCTTCTAACTGAGCTTTGTTCCAGTAGGGACCATTAGAAGGTCCTGATGAGTAGGCAGTAGGGGACTGCCTACGAAACATGTAGACCAGGTTGTAGCGATAAGCTCAACCCCAAAACCCCCTTCTTAACGTCCCCAGCTAGGGAAGTGAATACATTGTTTTTTTTCCACTAGCCAGAGGATTTTTATCTTTTTTATTCCCACACATCGTTAGGTCCCTACACTTCACTGGCACCACCCACCTTGCACCATCACATAGTCCTGTCACTACATTAGTGCTCCCGCGTAGTCGGTCAGGTCGTAGCACGCCCGCCCCGTAGAGGGACGGGAACACCCCAATGATGAAGCATGACACTACTGGATTTTTCTAGTGTGTGAGGGGTATTTTAAAAAGCACATTGCGCTCTCATCTTTACTACCCTAAGAGAGTTTTTTCACTATTCTTTCACCACCAAAAAACAAATAATACAAATATATCACTACACATTGACAGATGTATCTGATCCAGTTGCTGCAGGGGTTTGGGACCCAGAGTGGCCAGGTTGGTTAGGGTCATCCACGGTGTGTTGTGAGGCGTCGCTGTCGGTGGGGTCAGGGTCCTGCTGAGCCTGGGACTGGGATCCTTCTCCCCCCTGATTTGGGGTGGTTTCCACACATTGCCCTGTGGGTGTGAGAGACAGACACTGTTAATGCACTATCATGACATAAATATTTGTGTTCTCCATTGTCAGCATCACAGTTCAACCAGCTTTAGATTGTTGGCATTGTTCACTTGTGTATGTGTGTGTAGTGTGATCCAATTAACAGGTGCTCAGGGTTATTAGCCATGTTCCATTTTCTTGAGAATGAGTGACACAGCCATTGCTGTGGCTTGTGTTGCCGGCAAGAGACAGATACAGCAGTGCTCGGTTTGATGCAATATTCACAATACAGTGTCAATCCTTATGCCAGTGTCAAGCATGCACAGGGTTTGACAAGCACGACGCCAGACGATTGCGCACACAGGGCCCCCCCTCCGGCACTCGCCCCTTCATACGTAATCAGGTGTGCGGACGGGGGGCCCTGGATGCCCCCGGCTCAGCCAATTGATTCCAGGTCTAATGACGCACTTCCAGGTGGGAGGGGCGGAGACCGGGGCCTATTTAGGTTCCGGTCACTGTAGCCCCGGTCTCTTTGTCCCCCTCCTACTCCTGAACGGCTATGCTCGCTCATGGTGCGGCCCACACCCCATCCCATGAAAGTGTAATTTAACTTTAACTTGTCCCTGTCCATGTGAGCAGCGGAATGCGAGCGAGCAATGAGCCGGTACAGCTGAGTCCACGAACGAAGGAGGCGGTGGTGAGAAGCACGGCGTGACCGTCCAACTTGCAAGGTGAGGAGTTGTGTGTGCTGGGGGGGCCAGTGGGCAGCCGTGGGGAGCAGGCAGGGTATTATTGGTAGGGTATCTGTTGGGTCCTTGGTGGCTGCTGGTGGGCCCCCGGGTGCGCTGATTCCTTGCAGAGCTAAGCGGCGAGTGTGGGAGGGGCTGGGCGCAGGCTGTGGGTGCGGAGCAGCATCATTGAGGGGCAGCAGCGCTCGGACATTTCAGAGTTTGTTTAGCACGGGACACACGGAAGGGAACAGGCAGAGGTGCATAGGGCGTATATTGCACGGGCTGTTGACAGAGGTTATTTTCGGTCACTTTGGTGCCAAGGGATAGTAACATAGCTTGATAAGCAGCTCAGTAATGCAATAGGTGCAAGGGCACAGAATTTAAAGCGCAAGCAGAGCGGGAGGACAGAGCTATCATGCCAGCTACGAAAGTGAGCCATAAGAGAAAAAACAAGGACCCTGAGATTGCCCAGCTCCTTAAGTTGGTGCTGGCAAAGCTGGGCAATAACAGTGACGAGAGTAGTGATGAGGAGACGGTGACCCAGGAGGAACCAGTGCCAGGGGGTTTGGGGGAGTACCACCCACAGCAGCCTTCCCCCATTTGGTACAGAAGCCTAAGGTACAACGCAAGGTGAAGGGGGGGGCTAGTAGAAGGAAGGACAGAGCGCAGAGACCAGGAGCTGGGGATGCGAGTCTAGTAGGTCCCATAACCCCCCCACCCCAAGTAGTAGGGCGTCCCCCCGGCACCGTTGGCAGAACAGAGGATTAGAGGGGGGATCGCACCGGTAGACCCGGCAGGGTCAGTCCTTGCTGAGATTAGGGGAGCCCTGAGGGCTTTAGCGCCAGTCCAGACAACAGTAGTGCAAACCAGCAGAATTCAAAGCAGCTACTTTTGATAGGTGTTGCTGTTCCATGAAGGCCAAACGATGCCAACCCCCCTGGACCTATAAACCCACTTCTGGCTCATGGCTTTAGTACGTGGCACTTCTCCAGGACGCATCACCTTGTCAATACCCATGTCCATGATGCAAGTTTAGTGCATCCACAACGTTCATGAGATGGGTCAAGTGCATTGTGTGAGAGTCCCAATGGCCTTGAGAATCAGCACTGCATGTAAATTTTGTATGCGTAATCATATCAGTGATTGTTTTGTTGTGACATGACAATTGTGACAGTGTTGCACTCCATTGCCTGTCCCCAGGGGATACGTTTCTGTAAGGGGTGTGTGTGACAGGCCATGCTAGTTGTTTGAGTGTGATTTGCAAGCGTCCATCCGTCGTGGTTTGGCTGTGCCCCCATGTAGAATGCTGACATAATCGTGGTTGTGGGTTCCTGCACAGGATGTCTGACCTTGTCCTGGTGTTTGTGTTTGCACTGGTCACAGAAGGGCCTTGTGCTGCATACACCAGGGCCCATTGTCTGCTATCATGTGCGTAATTTCACACTCCCTGTGCATTGGTCATGGTGCTTGGGTGTGTACCTGGGACATATGGGATGAGGGCAGCCTCCTACCCTACAACTTCCACACTATCACCCTCCCCCTTACAAACACCCCCATACTGTTGGGCACTGCTGGGACTCATTACCACCCCACCCCCATACTGTTGGGCACTGCTGGGACTCGTATGCACCCCACCCCCATACCGTTGGGCACTGCTGGGACTCATTACCACCCCACCCCCATACTGTTGAGCACTGCTGGGACTCATATCCACCCCACCCCCATACTGTTGGGCACTGCTGGGACTCATATCCACCCCACCCCCTTACTGTTGGGCACTGCTGGGACTCATGGCCACACACCCCCATACTGTTGGTCACTGGTGGGCGTCCCCCCATATTACATGAGTTGTTTGTATACTCACCAGGCTCCCCAGCTCCTTGGATTCCGTGCACTCCCACCGGTGGTAGCAGGGCCAATACTTTCTCCTCCCAGGGCTGGTATTGTGGAGGTCTGCGGGGACCACCGCCTCCAGTGTAGTGTGCATTGGCATAGTCTTGGTCCATCTTCTTCTTGACCATCCTCCACAGATCATACCACCTGGACTGACATTCCTGCCTGGTGCGCCTGATGGGTGCAACAGCATTGACCCGGTCTGCGATCCTCTCCCACAGGCGTGTTTTCTGAGCTATGCTGGTCTGTCTGACCAATGCACCAAACAGCTGTGGCTCCACTCTGATGACTTCATCTGTAAGGACCTCCATCTCCGGGTTAGTGAACTTTAGATTCTTTTGTGTGGTCATGGTGTGGGGTGTATGTGATTGAGGGGGTGATGGTGTGTATGGATGGGGATGTGTGGGTCTGATTGTGAAGGGGGTGTTGTGGGTGTAGATGAGATAGGGTGTATGTGTGAAGGTGTGTGGCTGCAATTGTTGGTGTGATGTCTGTGTCTTAGCAAGAATAGGTATGTTGCAAAGGATGATGGGTTGTATGTGTGGACCCTTTTATTGGTCAATTTGTGGGTGTGGCTTATTTTTTATTGGTGGTGGGTGTGTTATATGGGGTGGGTGTTACTTGGGCCCTCTGTTTGCATGTTTGTATGTGGGCTGGACATTGTTTCACAATGGTGTGTAGACAGGAGCCATGTTTTATGTTGTTGTGCGAATAGTTTGCGGGCTCCTTGTGCTGGTTTCCGGGTTCACGTGCGCTTTATAATTTTTATGTGTGCGGGTCATATTTGTTGGTGCGTCTGACTTATACGGTCCATTGGCCGGTGGGGGGGTCGTGTACGCTTGATGGGGTGGGGTGCGGGTCGTACTTGTCGGTGCGTGTGACTTATACTGGCCGTTGGCCGGTGGGGGGGTCGTGTACGCTTGATGGGGGGTGCGGGTCGTACTTGTCGGTGCGTGTGACTTATACGGGCCGTTGGCCGGTGGGGGGGGGTTCGTGTACGCTTGATGGGGGTGTGCGGGTCGTATTTGTTGGTGTGTGTGACTTATACGGGCAGTTGGCCGGTGGGGGGGTCGTGTACGCTTGATGGGGTGGGGTGCGGGTCGTACTTGTCGGTGCGTGTGACTTATATGGGCTGTTGGCCGGTGGGGGGGTTCGTGTACGCTTGATGGGGGGTGCAGGTCATACTTGTCGGTGCGTGTGACTTATATGGGCCGTTGACCAGTGGGGGGGTTTGTGTACGCTTGATGGGGGGTGTGCTGGTCATATTTGTGGGTGCGTGTGACTTATACGGGCCGTTGGCCGGTGGGGGTTCGTGTACGCTTTATGGGGTGGGGTGTGGGTGGTACTTGTCGGTGCGTGTGACTTATACGGGCCGTTGGCCGGTGGGGGGGTTCGTGTACGCTTGATGGGGGGGTGCGGGTCATACTTGTCGGTGCGTGTGACTTATACGGACCATTGGCCGGTGGGGGGGTTCATGTACGCTTGATGGGGGGTGTGTGGGTCGTATTTGTTGGTGCGTGTGACTTATACGGGCCGTTGGCCGGTGGGGGTTCGTGTACGCTTGATGGGGTGGGGTGCGGGTGGTACTTGTCGGTGCGTGTGACTTATACGGGCCATTGGCCGGTGGGGGGGTCGTGTACGCTTGATGGGGTGGGGTGCGGGTCGTACTTGTCGGTGCGTGTGACTTATACGGGCCGTTGGCCGGTGGGGGGGGTCGTGTATGCTTGATGGGGTGGGGTGCAGGTCGTACTTGTCGGTGCGTATGACTTATACGGGCCGTTGGCCAGTGGGGGGGTTCGTGTACGCTTGATGGGGGGTGTGTGGGTCGTATTTGTTGGTGCATGTGACTTATACGGGCTGTTGGCCGGTGGGGGGGGTTGTGTACGCTTGATGGGGTGGGGTGCTGGTGGTACTTGTCGGTGCGTGTGACTTATATGGGCCATTGGCCGTGGGGGGGTTCGTGTACGCTTGATGGGGGGGGGTGCGGGTCGTACTTGTCGGTGCGTGTGACTTATACGGACCGTTGGCCGGTAGGGGGGTTCGTGTACGCTTGATAGGGGGTGTGTGGGTCATATTTGTTGGTGCGTGTGACTTATACGGGCTGTTGGCCGGTGGGGGGGTCGTGTACGCTTGATGGGGGTCGTACTTGTCGGTGCGTGTGACTTTTACGGGCCGTTGGCCGGTGGGGGGGTTTGTGTACGCTTGAATAGGGGGGGGTGTGGGTCGTACTTGTCGGTGCGTGTGACTTATACGGACCATTGGCCGGTGGGGGGGTTCATGTACGCTTGATGGGGGGGGTGTGGGTCGTATTTGTTGGTGCGTGTGACTTATACGGGCCATTGGCCGGTGGGGGGGTCATTTACGCTTGATGGGGTGGGGTGCGGGACGTACTTGTCGGTGTGTGTGACTTATATGGGCCGTTGGCCGGTGGGGGGGTTCGTGTACGCTTGATGGGGGGTGCGGGTCGTACTTGTCGGTGCGTGTGACTTATACGGGCCGTTGGCCGGTGGGGGGGTCGTGTATGCTTGATGGGGGTCGTACTTGTCGGTGTGTGTGACTTTTACGGGCCGTTGGCCGGTGGGGGGGTTTGTGTACGCTTGAATAGGGGGGGGTGTGGGTCGTACTTGTCGGTGCGTGTGACTTATACGGGCCGTTGGCCAGTGGGGGGGTTTGTGTACCCTTGATGGGGGTGTGTGGGTCGTATTTGTTGGTGCATGTGACTTATACGGACCGTTGGGGGGGTCGTGTACGCTTGATGGGGTGGGGTGCGGGTCGTACTTGTCGGTGCGTGTGACTTATACGGGCCGTTGGCCGGGGGGGTTCGTATACGCTTAATCGAAGGGTAAACGGTTCGTATATGTTGATGCTGCTTGCTGTTACGCGATATTTTCCGTACAAGTGCGACTACTTTGGTCCGTACAAATCGCGTCCTGGGTTGCCACAGTGCATCGTACTTGTTGGTTTGTAAGGCAGGTTTACGAATCGTACGGTTTGATTCCTGACGCGTATTCATACGGGTCTCCGACTGCGGTTCGTACGGATCCTTGAGAATCGTATGGAGAAAGACGGAGATGGATCGTACTTCGCAGTTCGGAGGGTATTTTCGCATTCGTATGGATGCAGCTACGAATACAAATCGTACGCCGGTATTTTTACCCGGATCAGAATCGACCCCCAAATGTCTATGGGTCTGTGGGAACATCTTTTAAAGACCTGAGAAAAGTGTGACCAACTTGTAGAGAAGGAAGGAAAGGTCATACCTGTGTATACTGTGAGCACAACATGGTATCACCAGGGTGTAAAAAGTACCCATCAGCATCCATCCTGTACCGCCCTTTTCATCATTTGGGTTTTCCCAACACCAGGGAGAGTATGTTGGCAACCACTAGGAGTTATAAGTTATCAATGCCAATCTTTTGAGAATGGTAGGTATGGTATGGGAGGTACAAGAAACCAAGTTATAGCAGGGTAACTGGTATCCAGTGCGTGAGTTTGTGAGAATGTGAAGTGAAGTGCATGTATAAAATTGGAGAGTGGAGAGAAAATATTTTATTAAGTGTCTCCCAGACTTCCAAAGTTAAAAACAGTGCAACAAGATTAAAGCAGGTTTACCAAATAGCTGCTTATTTTTAAATGTTGGTCGACATGTTTCAGCTTGTGTGGAATTTTCCACTGCTTTCGTCAGGACTGTTCGCTACTGCAAATAGTGAAAAAATATTAAAGAAAAACTAATAACCATATCACCTGATTTATGTCATGGAAAGTCCTCCTCTTGGAAACTGCATAAAACATGCCAGAAGAGGGGTCCCTCCCGAAAAGGATATAGAAAAGAGCAAAACAAAAAGATGTCGGCAATATTAAGTACATCTAACAGTAGCTGGGTGATATCTCCAGCTTACTCATTTTTCATTGCCGGGTATTTTACCCTTTATTAGCATTAGGACCTGCTTACCTATTAGGTAGGAGGACAGGCATAACCTCACCTGTATGCAGCTCAGGTAATTGGAGCACCGCTCTATTAAAAGGGAAGAAACAATTGCTCAAAGAACACTCCGATAGATGAACTCCATCAGAAGTGGGTTGAAATACCCACATGCAGAACTGTTAAAAAGAGTGCATTTTACTTTGTAATTCGAATTCTATACTTCATTTTTGTTTTCGGTATCAGTTGCTATTATTTATGGTAGATCGTGAGCTCCTCAAATCTATTTAATCGTGAAAGAATGAGCTCATCAGGTCTAGTTTAAGAGACACACAAACCACTGTGATCCCACTGCTCGGTTAACTGGGGTACATTCTTATGGCATATAACCACCGCGTAAATATTTGAAGTGGCACCGTTATTATTAGCAAATACCCGTCTGTCACTGGCATGTTCAAAACCCTATTAACGGTTTGTCGACCCCAGATTTAAATCTCCATGTAATAACAGCGGACCGCTTTGTTAAAAAACAGACCGCTTTATTGAAAAACACGGGCTTCCAGAGATTCCCACGCGTTTCTTGATCGCTCGTTGATACGTGCCAAACTGCGATCACAATCATACTTTAGTTGTATGTAATGATTCTCTCTCAAGCACCCAGATTGATAATATTGGCAGCAAAGGAGATCGCGTGTTGAACACAAAACACCCTTTTTGTAATAGCACATTGCTTGGCATGGCTGTTTCGAAAAAACCCAGGCGCCCGGGCATCGAGATCATACCCCGTGTTTTACAATGGCAGGGAGATCACTTACTAACATACCAGCGCTATGCTGCGATCTCATCAACTATTCCACTTCACACGTTAGTGTTAACCCAGGCATCCACCCAGCAATAGTGCAAGTTTAAACTAATAACTCACACCAACCTGTCCATCGGTATTCCTGGCTTCCCTCAGAACTGACTGGGAAGGTAGCCGGCGGCGTTTCTGAGCATGTTTTATCTGTCTCGTGTCTTCGGAGGACGCTGTGCGTGTCACGTGTGCGGCGCACAGTTTCCTGGGACATGTAGTTATGTAGTTCATCCTACCTTAATTCTTCCTGTGCTTAGGGCCACTATGGGCCATTATGTTATACAATCTTCCAACATCATATCATATCAGTGCCAGTTACTTGACCCAGTAGTGCTATTGATACTGGATGTAGAGCACGTACGACATGTCGTCAGTGCATAGTCATGGGAAAAGTAGTTGACAAGAGTGATATTTATTAAGCCGACATCAAGTGTTTAGTTCCCCAACACACTAGGCCACATGACTTTTTGAAGAATATAATCATCCTATCAATGGCATCACAAATGACAGTTACTTGGGTTCATCCGAGGTATTATCCTTTTGTTAGATACTAATTCACAGTAGAGATTGTTTCAATCTCTCAGGTCTTAATCATAGGGTGCAATATCATGTTAGATTAACACGAATGTCATGGGTACATTGTCAGCAAAGTTGGTTTACAGACCAATGCGCTCTGGGAAATGTAGTCTTTCAATAAGACGACACAAGCAGATCAATGGGTGGTATAGGATCATATATAAATAAATGGACCTCATGTTGTGTAACTGAGTCTTGATATTCGGATCTCACAGAGACATCCACGGAATATCTTCGTTTAGTCCACCTTTGTCTGTGTTAAGTTTGTAGACCCATTTCTGTTCCTTGGTAAACAGGTATTTACTTATATCTGTCACGTGTTCCGGAATAAACGGCTGTTCTAACACTGTCCAGCTAAACTCAGTGGGGCCATGTCCTTTCTCTAGAAAGTGCGTGGTGAGGCGGGTAGCTTGTTGCGGCATCTTATAGTGTTTTTATGTTCCGATATACGGACCTTTACCTTTCTGGTTGTCATTCCTACATATCTTAGTTGAAAAGGACATGTAATGAGGTAGATCAGGTTCTGACTATTGTAATTGGTAAATTTTTTCTGTTGCCATGGACGGTTCGTACCAATGTCTACAGTTAGTGATTTGCTAGTCTGGGGACACGCAGCGCATGTGCCACAAGGGTGATGGCCTTCTACTGCCGGAGATCCCAAAGGGTACCAACTGCTCGAGATGTTATGCTCTTCGGACGAGTATGCACCAGCTTGTCCTTCAGGTTGGGGCCCAGTTTGAAGGCGAATAGAGGGGGCGGTAGGTGGTCTCCTCCAGTATTAAGAATTGACCAGTGTTTCTGAACAATCTTTTGTACTTGGTTTGATTTGGTGGTAAAAGTGTTGACAAAAGTCATTTGGTCAGATTTTTCTTTATCAAAAGACAAAAGATTTGTCTTTAATTCTTCAAAATAGACAATTGATGGACAGAATGCTGGACAATAAAAACATTCACTCCCAGTCACAAGAATATGGGTTAAATCCATCATTCTTTTGCTCAGCACAAGACCCAGTTTGGACCCAGCCATATGCAAATCAGTCTTGAACTGCCTAAGCATCCTGGAACCAGTTTCAGGGCATCACCCTTCATCAGCTAGGCTAGCTTGTATCCAGTGGTGTAGTGAGCAACAGACCCACACCGGGGCATACCCATTCCACTAAGGTCGACATATGTAAAAGAAACAATTGATGGATGGAATGCTGGACTATGCAAACATTTACCCCAGTCACAAGGATCTGGGCTAAATCCATCATTCACCACACCACCCCAGTTTGGACTCAGTTATTTATACATCAGTCTTGACCCAGTTCCTTGTGGGAACAGTCCAGCCCAAACTGCCAAGCAAGGTCCTCCCTGGACCAGAAACAAGCATCTTGGGACCGGTTTCAGGGCATCACCCTTCATCAGCCAGGCTAACTTGAATCCAGTAATGTAGTGAGCATAGGACCCATGTCTGGGCATACCCTTTCCACTTAACAAATGATGGATTTAGGCTCAGATCTCTACTGGGTTGAATGTATGACATTGTTCTGCATTCTGTCTATCAATTGTTCTGTTTGCATTTGCCACCCCGAGTGGGACCAGTATGCCCAGACATGGGTCTCGTGCTCTCCATGGCACTGGAGTCAAGCTATCCTGGCTGATGAGGGGTGAAACCCTGTACCGATGGTTGTTTCCAGGGAGGACCTGGCCTGGCAGATCAGGCTGGACTCGTCACTTTGGGCACAGGAGCAATACTGATTTGCATATGGCTGGGTTCAAACTGGAATGGCATGCGGAGCAAAAAAAACATTTAGGCCCAGATGTTGATACTCAGGTGAATGTATGACATTGTTCTGCATTCTGTCCATCAATTGTTCTTTTTGCATTTGTCACCAAGTTGGATGGGTATGCCCGACGTGGGTCCCGTGCTCTCAATGCCACTGGAGTCAAGCTATCCTGGCTGATGAGGGGTGAATCCCCGAACAGGTCCTAGGATGCTTGTTTCCAGTCCAGGGAGGACCTGGCCTGGCAGTTCGGGCTGGACTTTTCCCATTGGGCACAGGGTCAAGACTGATTTGCATATGGCTGGGTTCAAACTGGAATGGCTTGGGGAGCAAAATAACAGTGGATTTAGGCCGAGATCTCTGTATTGGGATGAATGTATGACATTGTTCTGCATTCTGCCCATCAATTTTTCTTTTTGTATTTATCATAAATTGTTGGCACATGAGGCTGGAGTATGGGTGGCATGCAGATGCCCAACTGCAGCCTCCCTCACAAATATTTTTCCGGTTGACTGGTCTGACCTCTACCTCATCCTTTTCACCTTGATCAAAAATACCTCTCGACCAGCACCCACCAACATACTACCCAAAAAATCCTCACGCAACCTTCGACGCATTCCTCCCGGTGAACTCAAAATAACAATTAAGGCTCACTTAGACCTACCACCTCTCTCCGACAGCACCAATGACCTAACCAACCATTATAACAACTCTATTCGTGAAGCCTTAGACAAAATTGCTCCTATCAAACTTAAACAACAAAAAAATATACCCCCTAAGACCTGGTTCAATCCTGAACTCAATAATGAAAGGCAGTCACTTAGACACTGTGAACGGGTCTGGAGATCTCACCCTACTGTGGAGAATCTCTCTATTCTTAGGAATGCTCGTGCCCAACACAAAAAACACATATTTAAAGATAAAGCCTCCTTTCTACGATCTCAGCTTGATCGAGCCAGAAACCGCCCTAGAGAACTTTTCAATATTGTAAAAAAACAAACATCCACTGGCCCTCCTAAAATTTTAGCATCCACAGACAAATGCGAAGAAATAGCTAGCTTCTTCACGAACAAAATCAACACGATTGAACTATCCTTCTCTTCCCTCCTTCTCGCACCCCAACCTACCACTACCCTACACACTCTTCCATACACTCTTAAGTCAACGTCGATCTCATCTTTCACTTCGCCTAATACCTCCGATTCCCTACCTGATCTACTCCTGCATAAAACCCTTCATACAACAAACTCTCCCGCTAAAAACAACGCTTCTTGGAATGATTTTAGCCCAGTATCTGAATCTTTGATCACTAATATCATGGCCAAACTTAAACCTTCTGCACACTCCAACGATCCACTCCCCGCCACATTAGCCCAAGAATTCAAATCCACCATCGCCCCTATTTGGTCTAAAATTATCAACTCCTCTCTCTCCACAGGCTGTGTCCCTGCATCCCTCCAACTTGGCCAAATTACGCCCATTCCCAAAAACTCCACTGCGGACCCTAATGATCCAAACAACCTTCGTCCCATCTCTAACCTTCCTTTCCTCTCCAAAGCCCTCGAAAAATGTGTCTTAATGCAACTTGAGAAACACATTATCTCATTCAACCTCCTTGATGTCTTCCAGTCCGGCTTCAGAAAGGGTTGCAGCACTGAAACTGCTATGCTTAATGTCATGGATGATATTCACCGTTCCCTTGACAAAGGTGAATCCTCCATACTTATCCTTCTTGACCTCTCAGCTGCATTTGACACCGTTCACCACCCTACCCTTCTCAACACCCTCAAAGATCGATTCGGCTTTGAAGGCACGGTACTCAAATGGTTCTCCTCATTCCTCCAAAACAGATCCCAACAAATCAAACTTAGCCATTTCCTCTCCAAACCTCAACCTGTTACACTTGGAGTTCCCCAAGGTTCCATCCTCTCCCCCACCCTATTCAATCTGTTCATGGAACCACTCACCCTCATCCTCAAACATGCTAATATCAGTTACCATCTCTATGCTGATGACACGCAACTATACTACAAGATCAAATCTCACAAAGACATCCTTCACCTAAACGAGACACTGACTAAAATTCAAAGCTGGTTCCATCTGAACCATCTCAAATTAAATCCCCAAAAAACTGAAATCATTATCTTCTCCCCCAAAAACAATCCTCTTCCCATCCAACTCTGGGTAAAGGACATCAATTCACTTAACTGCACTCTCTCCACCTCTAATACTGTTAAGTCCCTTGGCATCAGTATTGACCAAAATCTCAAACTCGTCCCCCACATCAAAAATGCCTCCAAAAGCGCTCTTCTAGCCCTTCTCCACCTCAAAAAACTCAAACCTTTCATTCCAGCAGAAGATTTCAAACTTGTTGTCTAGTTACTGGTCCTCTCCAGGATCGACTATGGAAACGCCACTTTGGCTGGCACTCCTAAAATCCATCTTGCCCCAATAAAATCTGTCCTCCACCTTGCAGCTAGACTCATCTCCGACTGCAGAAAATTTGATCACATCTCCCCCATCCTCAAAAATCTCAAGTGGCTTCCAATAGAAGGAAGATCCACATACAAAATTGCCTGCATCACTCACAAAGCTCTTCACCAAAACTCCCCTTCCTACCTTGCAATTAAACTTCAGAAAGCAGGTTGCTCCAGATCCCTGAGAAGCACTAACTCACTTATCCTGATCCCACCCAGACTTAAACATCAAAAGACCCAATCCTGTGCGTTCTCTGGTAACGCTCCCACAATCTGGAACTCCCTCCCAAAGGATATCCGATGCAACCCTTCCTACCATCTCTTCAAAAAAGAACTTAAAATATTGCTTCTCAACAAATACTGGGGTATCTAATGTCATGGACCCTTTACATTCCCACTGTATCGTAATACTTGTAGTTTGACACCATCCCTGATAACTCCTCTCTCTCATACTATGCTCTCCCCTCCCTCCTCCGCTATACCCTTGCCTTCTCTATCTCTCCCTCACTTCACTTCCATCTCTCCCCTCCCTTCTTTATTTTTATACTTTTCAATTTATATGTCCATACTCCTCTGATGCACTTGACTTGTTTGATCTCACTGTTCAATGTTTGCTTTTACCTTCCTTGTAAAGCGCTCTGATACTCTCGGGTCCAGCAGAGCTATATAAAACCTTTGAAATAAATAAATAAATACATTTTTTACATCAAAGAAAGGCTGCCTTGCATAATCCTTCTTGCTCCTCCAGAAATATTTAAATCCATCATACCACAACAACATCAATGATTTCCAAGATTTCAAAATTATGTGCTTTAGCTAACATTTTCAATCACCAAATGTTGAAGAGCTGTGTTCCTCGAAAGGAAGATAAGCTGTTTTTTGTATCTCTGGAAATTCTATAGCTCTTAATATGGCTGTGTTAAGTTTTCCTAAGTTGTTATCTTGCCAGGGTATGGGTGGTCTTGTTTTCTGCCCTTCTCACACCTACCCACTGCAGCAATGCTGTGAAGATTTGCAATATACTGCCTTATAAAGGGTGTTATGATGCTCT
The DNA here is from genome assembly GCF_964261635.1 of Lissotriton helveticus. NCBI lineage: Eukaryota > Metazoa > Chordata > Amphibia > Caudata > Salamandridae > Lissotriton > Lissotriton helveticus. The sequence continues at coordinate 747,033,227 of NC_136069.1, read as the reverse complement.
TAGGTTTTGGAAACAGATGTAATTCGAGTTAGGCTATATATGAAACCAAAGATCATGTGTGCATACTTAGAGCTGGCTCCCACAGGATGAGTTTACAGTGAAGAGGCAAGACCACAGATTAGTGTTATTGCAAACAAGTAGGCCAAGTTGGCCATGTCTTGTGCACCAATTCTGCAGTGTAACATATCTAAGATATATCAAGTTCTTATTAGTGATTGTAGTCTAGTGTAGATTCTCATTACAGGCCCTAGTTGTGGTGTCTCTCACTGTTCCTACATCTCCCCACTAGGGTCGTTTTTCTATACAAACTAGCAATATATCCATGTGAAGGCCAATATTATCTTGAAAGTGCTAGTTAGGACTGAAATTGCAAGTGGCTGTTTCCTGTCAAGGACCTGATACCTCTTACTGTGAAATTTACGGTCCATTCTTGGTGCAGGAATTCTGGTGTTACTGATTCCAGAGTGAGTTGTCAGGTTGTGCTGGTGAATGTGAGTGTGGTTTAGATATAGTTATGCCAACAATAAGAACATGAGGGATATCTAGATAGAACATGGACGTGTCATCAGGGGGATTGCAGTGTGTTATTTGTAAAACATAAATGCAGAGCCCCTAACTTTTTCGTAGGGTCCTATTGCTGAAGGCAAATGTTGCCATAATCTTTTTCTTTTGCTACTATATACTTGATTATTCTTGCTGTTTTTTCCATCCTATTTTCCACCTTCAGCATTGTTTTCCTATCTCTCTTTTTCCTTTCTTCCCTTTCTGTCTTTCTATCTTGCTTTGGGTTATGGTCTGTTGTTGTAAAATGAGCCCCAATATGAGTGCAGGTGCCCACCACAGGATTATTAAGTGGTGGGAAGTGCTGAGTAATCATACTTTGCATGGGAGAGCGGTTTCACCTCCGGAGAGTGCAGGCAGATATAGCAATCAAATCTACATGGAAATGTGGTGCATATGGAATATTATGCCTGGTGGTGTAGGCTGGCGGCAGAGTTACTTTGTCAATCCTTGGGTAAATGAAGCTTTAGACTGACAAAAGGCAAAATAGTTTTATATCTAGGTTACAAAAGCTTGAGTCTTCTGCCTAAATCAGAAGGTTTCGTGTGTATACTCGTAATGCGCTCAAATTTACTCATGATAAACCTTCTAAGCATATGTGTGCGGTCTTAAGATCTGATGTCACTTCCTGTGATGTCCCTTTTTAAAAAGTCATGGCTGTGATGCCATCCATTCCCTTTGATGTCACTTCCTGTGATGCCCTATGCGATGCTCCGTGCTATGTCACGCGCCGTGATGTTATGGGCCATGATGTCACGTGCTGCGATGTCACCTGCACACTGCCTAACTTGTTAAATCCCCTCACTTCATTTTGGGACTTATGCCCTGCCTAAATATATCTTGCTGGGAGTGAGTTATATTAAATTATAAACTCAGTGGAAGAGAACTGATAATATTAGTAAGTAACAATTACGCTGAAGCACAAACATGGCTTGCCCTTCAGTAAAACGATACATTTCAGGAAACTGTAGTTGCGCACAAAAAGTCTGTCGTATTTCAAATTTCAAACATCATTTTAACTGATATTTTTCCATTGAACCGCCAGATGGCGGTCTTGTACAAGAATTGTGTAATGGATTTTTATTCTCCTCCAATAAAGAGCCCAGCAGTGAAAGCGTGGTTTATCCCGTCACCCTGTGCTTTATGAAAGCCATGATGTTCTATCTTTTGAAAGGTGTGGATCAGAAATCTTTTAGGCACACATTCTAACTCTCCCTGCTTTAGACAAAAGTGCTAACTAAAAAAATAATAATAATATAGTCCCTTTATTGCCAACATATTCCCTCATAGACAAAAAATAGGCAAAATCCTTTGAAATCAGGCCTTTCATTCTTTGCATTGAACTAATCATGTTGAGTAATTACATGGAGTTAATTACGATGAGCTAATTGCGTTGAGCTAGCTTGTACTGAGCTATTAGGTTGAAAACTGTAGTCACGGTTCAGCATGTGAGGGGACATTTGTTGCAAACAATTAGACTTTAGCAATGACCGTATCCCTTTTTGGAAGTCCCATAGCACATTTGAGATCACCAGGCTTAGGGCCAGATGTCCAAACAATTTTAGCATGAGCAAACGGGTTAGAGGCCTGTTTCCGTTTGCACATGCTAAAATTGCCATGGCCATGTACCAACACAATTTTGCGAGTCGCAAATTAATAGCAACTCGAAAAAAAGGGTTTAGAGACTCGCTATTTGGAAGGGGAGTCCCCTTCCAAATAGCGAGTCTCAAACCCATGTACTAATGTTTTGCGACCGCAATTGCAGTCGCAAAACACTCGCAATTACTGCCTACTTTAAGTAGGTGGTAATGCAATCGCAAATGGAAAGGGGTCAACTGCCTGCCCTTAAAAAATGAAGCAAAAACGTTTAATTTTTTTTGTTAAATGCATCCCGTTTTCCTTTAAGGAAAACGGGCTGCTTTAAAAAAAAAACCCGCTTAATTTAAAAGCAGTCCCAGACATGGTGGTCTGCTGAGCCCAGGAAGCCACAATCCCTGGGAAGGCCTGTCATTCCCAATGGGCTCGTAAATTGCAAGAGGCTCATTAATATTAATGAGGCTAACAATTTGCGAACCCATTGGTAATCACAAACAGTGTTAAACACACTGTTGTACATTGATTTGAACCTCGCAATTTGTCACAAATTGCGAGGCGCAAAATCGATAGGCCTTTCATCTGGCCCTTAATATTTACTTCACAATTTTACCATTTGCATGCGCTGTCATTACATGTTTTATGACAATTGATACTTTTTCTTGAACATATATTTTATTGTAATTTTTAATTAATATGCTGTGTTCTAACTGTGACAGTTTACATTTTATATATTAGAGCAGATCGAGTGGGTAGCATGAACATCGACTCACCACAATGCCAGTGTTAGCAGAAGTGACATCACCCACCTTTTGACTGCAATGACATCACACAAAATGACTTCATAGGACCACGATATCTGACCAGGAAGTGATGTCACATGCCCTTAGACCCTAATATTATAACCTGAATTACAAAACTGAGGGGCTTATTTACAAGCCCATTGCGCCACCGGTGCGTCACTTTTATTGAGGCACTAGCAGCGCAATACGATTCCCCATATTTAAAATGCCATGTAAAGTCACCCTGCATGACTTTTCATGGCCTTGTAAATATGTTACACTTTCACTCATAATTCTGTGTGAAGGGGCGTTCCATGCGTGTTGTTCTGGGTGTTCCCACGCAACTTCCATGGAACTTGAAGCATTTCCAGATTTACAACATTTTGTAAAGCTGGGAATGAGTCAGAATCATACGCCTCCGTAAGGAGGCGCAATGAGGAGAAATACTTATATTTCTCCTCGTTTTTTTCTCTTTCTCTGTGTGCTGCATTCTGCAGCATGCATAGAAAGGAGAAAATACCTTCACTGATTGTTTTTGTGCAGTAAGGTGACCCTCCCTGAACAAAAACGATCATCCCCTCAGCGCAGACACCCTTGCAAAATGACGCAGGGGTGTCTGCGCTGGCTCATGACTGCTGTTTGTAAGCCGGTGCAGGGGAGATGGACAGTAATGCTCTATATCTTGTCGATATGGCACATTCCTGCCCTTTTATTTTGATGCACAGCAGGTCAGCAGGAAGGCTTGCTCGCTGCCATGTATAAACATATTATAAATGAGGCCCTGAATTTAAGAACTCTACAATATTAATAAGACTAACAAAACACCATAAGGGTAACTAAAGCAGATACATGGCTACCACGACTATTATAACTAGTGAGTCTTGTATTCTAGTATTGAGGGGTACCCAGCACATATCCATGTGCAACCATTAAATGTGAAAAACATATATGCATATATGCACTCGCAACCTAAATACGTGAGATCAACCAGTGAATACCTATGCATCCAGCAACACTGTATAACTGCTACACTTTTAAAGTTAATCAGTGATTTCGGAACACGTTTATCATATGAATATTTCAATCCATGTTCTATAATAATCTGAATGTGATATTAAAACATATAAACCCATTTCTTTAAATAATGTGTAATTTAATAAACAATGCACATTTTATATTTTTGGGATCTTATACAGTGGCAGAGAAATCAAAGAGCTTATTTTTCCAATGGAATAATGAAAGCTAATATAGCCTCAGAGCCCACCATAGTGGGCTCTACCGGGTATTAAAGTCCTGCTCCAGCATTCGGTGAGGGCCTTTAACAAGTGAGCGGACCTTTAATGGCCAGTAGATCCCGTTATGGAGCTCTCTAAGGCTATTAGAACATTCCACCCCTAGAGGGTAGAATGTTCTAATTTGTAAAACAAAGGCCTCATTCAGCCCGAGGGGGATAAAATCCCCTAAGGCTTCTGAGGCCTGTGTTAAACATTGAAATGTTGATGCTCCAGGCTTCTACCTGCCATTAGAAGCTTGGAGCACGCCATTGTTTTCAATGGAGTGCTGAACATTCCAATGTTCTAATGATGTATCGACCAGATCATTCTGCTTCCAGTAGCCAATGCAATATCTACAGGCACAATCCCAGCACTGAGTTGGAAGTGCAATCTCCAGTGCTCATCCACAGCATCTGACCTCGACCTGCAAGCTGCAGCCTCCGTTGCTTCCAGAGTTGGAGAGTGTATTGCAGTTAGATGTTCAGCATGAAGTGGTCGGTTTTCTCACTTTGCCAGATTCACCAGTATTTATGTAATTCACTTCGGTAGGACGAAAGGTTGAGAGGTTTGCTGGGATTCAAAACTATATTCATGGGTGTCAAACAGATTCTTGTAGAGGATGTGTTAGTCTTCTGAGTCCCCAGATCTGGTTTATAGTTTCAAAAGTGCCAGCAGTTCTAGCAATGGACAGTAACAGCAGCAGCCTGCTCTGGTGCTTCTCAGCAATACTGTTATACTAGTAGTGGATATTACTGTCACTTGCCAGCACACCTCCTGTACTTTTAATGGGACAGTACTAGCGCCTTTCCGCAGGGCCCTCAAATTTTATTTGTGAAATGTAACATCACCACCACTTCTTTGCAGCCACTTGTGCAACGTTCAATGTATCTGTGTAGTGAATGAGCCACTTTAGTGGTCTGATGATCTTTGATGACCCTCAATCACCACCATTGTGTACTGATTTTAGTGTGCTATGTTACTTTAGCCTTCATGTAGGATGGTCTTGCATTACAATAATCTTGCCAAAGAATAGAAGGTGTGGGATGTCGAGGTGCAGAGTTGTTGGTGATGGTGCACACATGTGCTCCATAGTGGATACTGAGGGATTCAGTGCATAGTGTTATGTGAGTTAGGTGAATTATGACTTTAGCCTATTGGCTTTGACAGGGTATAATATCATTCTGCTTTCCAAGTAGTAGAGGCCTATGCTTGAGCAACTCCATATTCTAAACTGCAGCCATCTTCTGAGCCTCTGTAGGTGAGAGGTGATATTTCAGATTACATGTGTTGTTCACCGGCAGTGAACCAGAGCAGACCAGTTCTTATCAGGAGGAATGTGCCTTCTTCGCATTGGCGCCAGAACAGAAGCTTGGCCAGCTGCTGTTGGGTGCTTGGTGTGGAAAAGTACAGGAATCTTGTGAGAAAGGTAGGCTCAGTGGTTAGAGGCGGCAGACCCGGAAGCTGAGATCGGCCGTGGACCAGGGTTCGATTCCCCGCCTCGCCGGGACTCGGGCTAAAAAATTCCACGGACTCGACAATTCTCGCTGCGGTGCCTACTCGACTCACGGGGTCACACTCTGCGACTCTGGGCAATAGCTTGCTTAATCTCCACTACGGCCCCTCGCGGCGGGATGCCTGGCTTTCACCTTGTGGATACCCTGCCGGGGTATCTCACAGGGGAATACCAGGACGGGTTCCCTAAGCAAGCGCCTTGATGCCTTCGGGTGATACGTGCGCTATATAAGTCGCAATACATTTACATTTACATTTACATTTACAGGCGGGTTCTTCCAGAAGCTTCGATAGAGGATAGAGTTCTATATTAGAGAAAGGGGATCCGAGAGAGGAGAGAGAGAGAGTTTCTGAGAGGCAGAGAGCTTCTGAGATGCTGAGAGATGCTGATATGCTGAGCTGAGATGCTGGTCTGGTGTTTTGGCTGTCTGATGATACATCACGGTGCAGACGTGCAGACGTTTGTGTGCCACAGAGAGTCCGGACACAACCAGAGAGAGGGAAATAGAGACGGACCCTTCTTCAGATGCCAAGACGCCTAAGATTATGGTGAGGTGTTCGATGTATATCTAACTTTATCTAACTATGCTTTTATTTTCAGGCTCTATGTATATCTATGTGCTGATGATTGCTGCTAAGGTTTACTGTGATGTTTAGTTATTTCTTTCTTTTGTCATCCTATTATCATGTAATAAAGAAACCCTAGAGCATATCATTTGTTGGTATTCCTTGTGAGGGAAGGTTGAGACCCCTTTTTTACCAAGTACTTACAGAAGGATGGGCGATTCCCCTCTAATGGGTAATTGTTGATACGGAAGGGAAAGCGCCTCCCATCAGGGATGTCTAAATTACATTGCTAGGAGGAGCATGCGCTGTGTACCCTCTTGGATTGGGAGGTGTTGTGACTTGTTGTTATTTGCGAGCTCCTCAGCAATGGTCTTATATGTGGTCAGTGTTTATTCCTTTCTTGGGTAAGTATTGTGAAATGTGGTGTCTTTCTGTAACCTGAGAAAGGGTGTGGTAAGTAATGACCTGGTGACTGACAGAAGCCCCAAAACATACAGAGAAACACGTCATTACAATCTGTAGTTCATTTATATCACTCAGATGGGCTACTCACATCATGATGAAGTAACTAGTCCCTACATTCCTCCTAGAACCCAGCACACTCTGTCTACAATCACTCTCTGGTTGTATCTTTGCCTTTGACCCTTTACAGTGCTCCACTGCCTTTCAACTAAGTTTCTGCTATATTGTATGCACTTTTATACAGTGTGAACTTGGCCCAAGGGCATTAGAGCACTTTTACATGAGCACCAGATTACATTACACAAGGTCGGAGTTATATTGTTTAGGCCCTGAGGAGATTAATTGATTTGCCCAGAATCACAGGATGTTGAGCCGGTGCCTGGACTCGTACCTAGTTTACCAGTTCAAAGTCAGTAGCTCTGGCCATTAAGAAACATCTCCCATCTCCTGCTATACAGATAACATACATATACGATACGCACTGGTACGGAATAAACTTACCTGCATATTTTAAACCTTTGCATAATAAATGTTGGAATTTAAAGTATGAGTTTAAGACATGTATTGCCAACATCCATCTTTTGATAACCATGTTGTTTCTATGGGCTCATAATTGGTGTCTTCCTTAAAAGAGCACATGTACAAAAACAATGGGGGCAGTCTTGTGTCCCTCAGAACCTGGGTATGTATAAAGAGAGCTACAGATTGTTATGTTTCTTTAAGAAATTGTCTGTAGATACTACAATAACTCATAAAGATAGCCAGGCTGCAACAGAAACTGAAACAGAAACTAAACAAAATACTTATGCTACAACAGAGGTCACAGAGAATGGTAATATTGTTGTTAGTGACCGCTCTGTGCGCACTCGCACTAAACCCAAATGGTTAAAATATTTTGTTTGTGATTAAGAGTCAAATAGAATTATAATTATTGTTTTGTCATATTATTGTTGCTTTTATTATTTATTGTGTATTTATTTATTATGTATTAAGACCCAGTCTTATCTAAAACTGAACGGAGATAAGACAGAGCTAATGGTACTGGGTAACCCCCCACAGAAATCCATTGACTCCACGTGGCCACCATCACTGGGCCCGCTCCCTTAGCCAAGGACACCATTAAGAGGCTAGGAATCTGGATGGACACTACACTGACATTTAGCCACCAGGCAGTCAAACTATCTGCCACCTGCATGAGCATTTTGAGGCTCATCCGGAAGATCCTTCCGCTCCTCCCTTTCAAGGCTAGACAGATCATGGTCCAGGGCCTAATCCTCTCCCGGCTGGACTTCGGGAACGCCCTCTACTTAGGAGCCCCCCAACTAACTCTGAGAAAACTCCAGGTGATTCAAAACTGCGCTGCCCACACTCTCTTGCGCATCCCCCGCCGCCAATCTGTGAAATCCGAACTAAAAGATCTCCACTGGCTGCCAGTGAGGGAAAGAATCGACTTCAAAAGCATGTGTATTGCCCACCGTGCCTACTGGAGGAAAGGAGCAACTCTGAACCACACCCTGATCACCCCCTACCATCCTAGCAGACAGCTTAGGTCGGCCCATACCTTCCAAGTCATTAATCCTAGGACTAGAAGAGAGAGGAGCGGAGGCAGAATGTTTTCAGTAAATGCGCTAAAGCTCTGGAACTCCCTTCCGATCTCCCTTCGCTCAGAACCTAACATTCTGCCTTTCCGTAAAAAACTAAAAACCCTTCTCTTCAGTAGATAACTCAGCCCCCTGCCACATACACCTGTCGCTCATAAGCGCTAGGACGCCTGCGAGTAGCTATCGCACTATACAAAAACTATATCCAATCCAATCCAAGAAGGAAGATGTGTTATGTTTCTTTAAGGAATTGGCTATCTCGTGCAGCAGCACGAGGAATGTATTTTACATTATGATGTATTTTTATTGTTCAATTGTGGATTCCATCCTTCAGTGGTTCTCCCTGACAATCTGCATTCAGTTGACTGCGGTGAGACAGGGAGAAGGACTGAGGGAAGGCTGCTCTGTCGATGTTTCACATTCTGAAATAAATCTTGAATTAATTGGATTCTGGCGTCCACTTCTTAACACAGATGTTTCTGTCGGGTGAGGAAATTGCTTTTACAGGCACAAGAACTTAATCATGAGGAAGCCATTTAAATACATGCAATCACTTTCTTTACAAATTAAAACGGACCACACGAGACAAACTATTTTGGCAGAAAAGTACATTTTTATTTTTTCTCTACAGATTATATGTTCAAATATGGCTGTCAAAGATTGAAAGACAAAAGTGACATGTAATAAATGGAATAAAGTGACCAAGTGACATATGTGAATCAGTGTTATTTACATATTGGTGAAACGACAATACAAACAGATATGCATATAGTACTAATGGGGTCCGACCAATTGCGTTATCAATCTAGTGTCTCTGGTTCAAGCAGGATGCTTTAATTAATATTCAGACCAGAAGACCTAATCGACTTGGACCAGTAAAAACTTCAACTTTAGACCCTGACTTGTGCGTGTTTAGGAAAGCGTCATGGTGGGTCTTTGTAGTAACCTCTTCCTTAAGAATATGACGAAGTCTTCAAGTAGTTTGAGTATTTATTCCAAGTAGAAGTTCAGATGAAATAAAGTGCATGCAGATGTACCAACCGGAAACAGCATACTGAATAATAACATTCTACAAAGTACAGTACATTACAAAAGGTTCCATTACATATAACAATTCTACCAGGTCTTAAAGCAACAAGCGATCACCACACATCCCCCTTCCATAAAATATAAAGAAGAGAAAATAAATAATTATTTACAAACGCTGAACTGCTTGAGTTTGTCACTCCAGCATAGCGTATCTCATCTGCAGAAGGAACCTGGGAACGCTGAACTGCTTGAGTTTGTCACTCCAGCATAGCGTATCTCATCTGCAGAAGGAACCTGGGTAATTTGATCTGTTGGGATTTCTAAAACATGCGTGGAACTAAAGGAAGAGATAGATTGACCAGACTAATTGCTACACCCTGCACATCCCCTTCCTTAAAATTTGAAAACAAAAAACAATTAATTATTATAACTCTCTACCACTGTCTACCACGTCTTCTGAATCAAAATTAGCCTCTGGTTATACAACTAAGCTAAAAAGAGTGTTCTTCATAACTTTTGCGATGCTTAGGCTTTAGTACCATGTCTGCTATGTATATATACATTTTTTAATACTTCCTCCAGGGGTAGTGTAAAGCAATGAATTCTAGTTCACTACCTGAACTAGTTGCAAAAATTCTACAACAAATCTGCTTGAAATTGGGACACCATTGTTATGGCAACCTAATACGAAAGCAACAGTGGATTCCATTTTTTTTTTTTTAAACACTTTTACTTGTCAAACTATGCTCATATCAATATGTTTTAATACCTCTTATCGGTCCAAAAGATCCCTGGAACACTTTAATTTTGGGACTAAGTTCAACATTTTAACCCCAGAAAATATATCTTTTCTTCATCTTCTTTTAATACTGCCCCAGAAATTTGCTAGAAACTGTACACATCATATAATATCTGCATATAAGTTTAAACAAGCATAGTATCTTAAAATACTGTATCAATACACTAAATATGCTTTGGGTCCTGGATAATTGCCTAAAGCGGCAAAGAATGCCTACTAATAAGCCAGGAACACACTGTATATTATAAACGAAATCTTGTAGACTTGTAGACCTCTTGTTTATTCTAGCTGAAGATCAGGATAAAATTTCCCTTATTTAGTATTATAATTAGGTGAGCTGCTTCCAGCAACCAAAACAACGAGAAATGGACAAAACTTTCTGCAAAGGGATATATTGTTGAATGTATCCATACCCATAACCAGAATACCCATAACCAGAATATATGAAGATAACGAGAAAAGTGGTCAGAAAGGTTTGACCATAACCTCTGAGAACTTTCAGCGGCTGATGTTCAATAACTTTAGGTCTTTCCACCCTAATACCGGTGGACCATTTCTTGCAACATACAATTTTCCCATAGCATGCCTTCCCTTAAAATGAAACATAAGGGTCCTAAACCCTAGAATATCAACTCTTCCCCCTGTAAAACTTTCGGCAATAACATTATCGGTTTCTAACCACCCTCCTATTTTGTCTACAAAGTGACTTTTCCACATCTCTTGCGGCACTACAGTGAACGGTGAACTCGAATCTACCACCAATCGTAATATAATTCCATTCAAAGAAATATCACAAAAAGGATTACATGATGAGACATTAGAGACTCCTAAATCTACTTTGTCCCACCTTGATGCAGAAAAATCACCCTTATGTCGAACATGCACCTGTTTTTTGTTCTTTCTGTTGCACATTCGCGAAAAGTGTCCACTCAATCCACACTCCCAGCACATGGTAGAACTAGCAGGACATTTTTCAAAGGGAACCACATGTGAATAACCACCACCTCCAACACAAATTACGTTGCTACATTCCTCTTTCTCATTACTCCTAAATCTTCTTCTAACATGGAAACCAGTTTTCCCTTCCTCAAACATATCGGTTTCCAGATTCTTATACCTCGTTCCCTCTTCTACCACTTCTCCTACCGTTTCTCCTGACGTCTTGTTACCTTGCGATAATATATCTCTAGAACGAGGATTAGACAATCCTGCCTTTCCAACAAAGGTATTGGTATCTCTAAGACAGTTAACCCATAACTTGTCCTGTAAAGACCTGTTCCTGGTATGCCCAACTACCCGGTCAGAAGTTAAATCATTGTAACACAGGGCAAATTCACAATTCTTCACTAATGCCAAAGGAGGATTTAAAGTCTTCTGGGTTTTGTTTGCACTTTCACAATTGAAACATTCACAAACTTTTCTCTCTATATCAACATCAATCTTAGGCCACCAATACAAGACCTTTATGTTTCTCTTGGTATGAGAGATTCCTGGGTGCCCTTCATGGCCTATATCCATAATCCTGTCTCTAATACCTGAAGGCGGTACAATCCTTCCTCCCCTGCAAACAAAATCCATTTCTACACTCAATTCATCTCGCACCTCCCAAAATGGCCTCAATTTCGGATCAACCTTAGCTTTGGTTGACCAACCATTAACGATTTTGTCCTTGACTGCATGCAAAATTGTGTCATCATGGTATTCCTTCTGCCAAACTTGTTTAGAAAGGCCAGGAACATTATTAAACACACCAGCTACACCATAATCTTTACATGGATCCCTGTCTAATTCTGAATTTTTGTTCCTGGTAGTAACTGTTCTTGATCCATTCGCTGTCAGGGACATTATTGATTGTTTTATAGAAAATAAATACCTGAAAGAAAACTGGTTAGTTAATAGAAATGACTCCTTCTCGACTGATGTCTAATCCAATATCTAGACAATTATTTGAAACCCCACTTCATGCGCGATGTCTTCGTGAAACAACAATTGAAATTCGAATAAACCACTTAGTTAATAATGTATTCATATAAATTTGAATAAACCACTTCGTGAATAATGTTGTCAAATAAATTTGAATAAATCACTTCGTGAATAATAGTTCCATTTAAATTTGAACAAACCACTTCGTGAATAATGTTTTCATTAAAGGAAAACCAAAGATACTAAACAGTTCCTGTATTAGTTGAAAAATGAAAGCAACCACTAACTGAACAATGTCTTCATGTAAAAGGGATACTAATTATATCTTCATAAAAGATCTTCATTCAGACACAATTTACAAAGTGGCCCAATATTAGACTGATGCTTCACGAGATTTCTGTTGCAAGTAAAAATGACTTGTTCCCATCAGTGCTTCTGCCTTTCCTGATATTTCCACAACGCAAGTAGTGGAACATATAATTCTTTTAAGTAAAACCTGTAAAACAAATTGGGTTAGTAATATATACATACACGGTGGTCCAATTTTAAATTGATGCTTCACGAAATTTCTGCTGCACGTAAAAATGACTTGTTTCCATCAGTGCTTCTGCCTTTCTTGATATTTCCACAACGTGAGTAGTGGAACATATAACCCTTCTAAGAAAGACCTTTTTTTTTATTAATATAAGATGGTCATCAACTGTAGATTTAATCGTGATGATGCTATCGCGTTGGATGGCGAGATGTGAGATGGTGTTGTCCGGCTAGATGACGTGTGTTCTACGTGTTGTAATTCCAGGATGAGGATGAGATCCAGTACTTAGTTCCTTTAAGATTCACGTTAGAGACGTTCCAACATAGGAGGTATTGCCAGGAATAGCATCAATTTCAGAGGACAATTTGAAATTGAGATAAGTAGTTAATTGGTGTAATTATGAGAAATGTCAAATTAAGAAGTAAAAGCTGTGTGCATCAGCGTGCACAATATTACTCCAAGAAAATTGTATGAATATTCTTGTAAATAGGTGTCAGTGTTGAGTTCATTAAACTGTACGTTCAGTAACTTGAAGTTTGTCAAGATTAATGTTACTGAAAGCGTAAAAAGTATGTCAAGAAATATATGCTGATAAGCTGAAAATACACACAATTGTCCTCAAGAATGCAAAAATAAAATAAAAGAATGAAGTATTTGAAGAAGTACTGGAAAAAATAGACTTCAAGAATAAATGCTGCATGCACTTTACTAGCTTCAAGAAATGATAATTCTCATGAACTGTAAGATTCAATTTGATTGAATAATAATTCAAAATAAATACCACACGCAGCTCGGAGGAAACGCTCTTGTTGTCCGTGGTCGCGTTGTCCTAGCAACCACAAGATGGCAGTGAAGAGCGTGGTGACGCTAGCATGTTACAGCAATGAACGTGGAAACGCGCTGATGTAACAGAAGCCTGCGCACGTAGAGTCCATTCGTGCCTGAGAATACTGCGTCGCTGCTACATGTGAAGAACGAGATAGAGAACGAGGCAGTAATGGTGAGCGTTGAATGCTTTTTAAAAGATGCGCTGCGCTAACCACAAAGTTGCACGTTGGAATCAGCAAAGCACTGAACAGTTTTTGAAAACAATGCGGTTTTGTTGAAAACAATGAGGTTTTAAGCGCAATACGCGGTGATTCTTTCCTCTCCGCTTTCTTGACAGTCACAATCAGTTGCACACGCAAGGTAACCCTTTTCAGAATAGGAATTAAATCACGGAAAACGTTGGAGCCACAGAGTTGTAATCACACACAACGAGTTAGAAGATAGGGAAACGCTTCACACATATTTTTCTTTTGAATTACTCACAATTATTGTTGAAGAAAAACGATGAAAAGCGATGAAAAGTCAAGCGAAAAATTTTCTTAAAGAGAACTCGTTGAAATTGAAATTACAAGTGCCCATCTCGTTGCCAATTCTGTAGTAACCTCTTCCTTAAGAATATGACGAAGTCTTCAAGTAGTTTGAGTATTTATTCCAAGTAGAAGTTCAGATGAAATAAAGTGCATGCAGATGTACCAACCGGAAACAGCATACTGAATAATAACATTCTACAAAGTACAGTACATTACAAAAGGTTCCATTACATATAACAATTCTACCAGGTCTTAAAGCAACAAGCGATCACCACAGTCTTCTTCAGGACAAGGAAACAGCAATGGACAGCCACCTTTAAATAATACTTGGGGATGCCTCTAGTTGCAAGATGAATTGGTCAGCGGCACGGGGGATGCAAGACATGCTTGCACTGAAAAAAGGAGCACACCCAGGAGGTTGGGATCTTTCTGAAATGATTCAAAGTCTGGTGCAGAGGCTGTTTGCAAAGGACATCGGGTCGGGAGGGGGCTTCTCATTACTTGGTGCCTCCTGTGATTATCCAGTCTTCGTGAAGTTTCTTTCAAGATTCCTGTAAGAAGAGCTGCTGATTTGAAAATAGCAGCATTCAGAAACTGAGCGAGGCATCCAACTCAAGATACAGTAGGCCCAGCCTTAGAAACCCTCAGCTAGCTCTGGTTCATCTCTGTTCCTACCACTCCACCAGCCAGTAAACAGTCAAAAGAGTTATGAGGCTTCTGAATTACTCAATGAATGGACCTCATGAAAAGTGCCTTCAGATTGTAGGTATTCATTTTATTTGTTTGTTGTCTGCTGGCTATTCTCCTCACATCGCAAATCAAGCCAAGGCCAGGCAACACTAGTGTGGGGACTTAGGAATACCATGCTCACATACAAGGCAGATGGAGGTATAAAGACTTTCTGGTACTAGCCACTAAGGGGGCATATTTATGTGAAATTCTCGCAGCGCAGCAAGCCAGCTTGCTGTACTGCATGGCAGGGAAAGCTGAGTCTGAACTGCGATGGCGAATTGAGCTAAAAAACGATGATGAATTCAACCAAGATCTGTGAATAGGGGTAAGTGTCTGAAAAGTTTCAGCGCTCCGTCCATCATGTCCTTGTGCTTGCTTTGTTCACCCTAAATTGGCATGGTATGCCAAGACGCGGGTCCCTGGCTCACTTTGCCACTGGATTCAAGCTAGCCTGGCTGATGAGGGGTGTTACCCCAAAGCTGGTCCCAGGATGACTGTTTCCTGTCCAGAGAAGACATGGCTGGCAGTTCGGGTTTGACTGTTCCCAGGAGACACATGGTCAAGACTGATTTGCATATAGCTGGGTCTGAACTGGGGTGGCGAAGTGAGCTAGAGAACGATGATGGATTCAACCCAGATCTGTGACTGGGGGTGAGTATCTGAAAAGTTTCAGCGTTCGGTCCATCATCTCATTGCGTTTGCATGGCAGGGAAAGGGCAGGAATGCCTGTATTTCAAAGAATACAGTGCATTCCTGCCTTTGTCCCTGTGCTGGCACTCTTCGGGCTGCCTAGCACAAACGTAGGTACCCTTGCATCATGGTGCAAGGGTGACCACGTTGCATGCAGTACTGTTTTTGAGCAGGAAGGGGCACCTTCCTGCACAAACACAACCCTGAGAGGCGCTTTCCTCTTTCGATGTGTGGTGCAGAAAGCCTTGAGCAATTAAGGTCCTCCCCTTAACATTTTTTCTGTTATCTTGGCAATTTATCTGATTGTGCCAAAGTGTTTGTTTCATCAGCCCCTTCTTCTTCCAGTACTATATTAATTAATTTGGTCTTCTTGAAAGTTGTATCATAAGGACTGATGGTTTCATTCTGCAGTGGATTCTGAACAAGGGGGGAAATATGGTCCTGGTGTCTGTGGTACCCTCTTCCACACCCCTGCCTGATAGCAGGGATGATCCATTATGTCTTATGAATTGGAACATCTCTGGTTTTTCATCTAAGTTGACTCATGAAATCGGGAATTCTTTCATTAAATCTTGAATTGAATTTAAAATACTTGTAAAGCGCTGCATTCACCATGCGGTTTCTTGGCGCTATGGAGGCTAAAATAGCAGGGGAGAGGCCGTAAGAGCTGATACAAGAAAGGAAAAATATGAGAACAATTTACAGAGGGAAAGCCTGATTGAATAGAAAAGTTTTAAGGTCTTTACGGAAAATAAGATAGTGCTTGGCCGATCGTAGGTGGTCGGGGAGGGAGTTCCAAAAAGAGGGTGCCAAAAATGAGAAATTGGCTCCTCCCCACTTTTTGCGCTTGTAGCGGGGTACCTGCAAAAGTGATTGAGATGATGAGCGAAGCTCTCTAGCGGGGATATACTCCCTTATCAAAGAGGCAATAAAGGCGGGAGCTGAGCCCTGGCGCACCTGGAAGACCATACAACCTGTTTTGAAAAGAGATCGCTCCCTGACAGGCAGCCAGTGGAGCGCCTTCAATAAAGGGGTTGAGTGGTGAAAGCGGGGAAGGCCGTCCACTAGTCGGGCCGCCTGGTTTTGGACCAGTTTGAGCTTCCGTAGGCTGTATGCCGGGATGCCGTTGTACAGGGCGTTAGCATAATCCAGCCGGGAGATCACCAAGGCGGATATGATCAATTTAAGTGCCAGGGGAGAAAAAAAATGAGAAACAGCACGAATAGTGCGAAGGGTAAGAAAACAGGAAGAAACAACAGAGCTAATTTGTGAGTGGAGGGTAAGATGATTGTTAATTTGGATGCCTAAAGTCTTGACTGAGGAAGAGGGGGTGGGAGGGGGACCAAAAGAAGAGGGCCAAAATAAAGAGTTCCAGGGACTGGAAGAGCCACCCGTGAGAATCAACTCAGTTTTATCCGGGTTCAACTTCAGATGGTTGTGGCTCATCCAGTCCCTAATAAAAATCATAATAGTCTGAAAGTTGGAAATAGAATGGGAAGAAGAAGATAGGTTAAAGATGAGCTGGAGGTCATCCGCATAATTATAAACGGTGACCTCCAGCTGCTGGAGCGCGAAGATTAAAGGATAGATATAGAGATTAAACAAAAGAGGAGAGAGAGAAGAACCCTGGGGAACACCACATGTGACCTTAAGTGGGGTGGCCGAGAAATCCCCCAACCGGACCGCCTGGGTGCGGTCCCTCAGGAAGGACGATAGCCAGACCAAGGCAGAGCCCCCGATTCCCGCCGCTCTGACACGTGAAAGCAAGATGGAATGGTCCATCGTGTCAAAAGCGGCGGAGAGATCGAGGAGCACCAAGGCCTAGTGTTTGTTTTGGTCCATGCCCTCCCTGAGGTTGTCCAGGACCGACACCACAACGGACTCGGTGGAGTGCCTAGGCCGGAAGCCTGCCTGGCGAGACGCTAGGCCCCCATTCACTTCTACATGGGCGCTGAGTAGCGATGGTACGTGGCGCTCAAGCACCTTGCCCAAATAGGGCAACAGTGAAATAGGGCGATAATTAACTGGGGCGGAAGGATCCGCGCCAGGCTTCTTCAGGATAGGCACTATTGTGGCAGTTTTAAGTGCTGAAATCACAACCCCCTGAGCAAGGGAGCTGTTAAGAAATGTAATCGGGGGCTTAGTGCATACAGAGTAAATCTGTTGAAGAATACGGGCCGGGCAGATGTCCGCCGGGGAGCCTGACTTTACTTTAGGGAGTATTGCCAAGAACACCTCTTCGGTGAGCGGGGGGATCGAAGAAAGGCAGCACTGGGCGGTCGGGGGAAGGGGTTCAACAAAAGCAAGGGAGGGGGATGGAATATTGGCTTTGATGTTAATAATTTTTTCCAGAAAATAGGAATTCAAAGAGTCACACAAGGACTGGGTGGGGGGAGGTTTAAGTGTAGCCCTATCAGAGTAAGCTAGGTCGTGAATAATTGTGAAAATCTCCCTGGGTTTATTCTCCGCCACCAACATTTTTGCTGAGAAGTATGCAGTTTTGGCGCCTAGTATGGCTCTCTTATAATCACCTAATAGTGTGGTATAGTAAGTTTTCAGTAAAGGACAATAGTCCCTTCTCCATTGTCTGATGTTGTTTCAGGAGATGTGGGCTATTTCAGACCTAGCCAATGGTGACTTTGTCAGTTACTCTTCACCAGCTGCTTCTTTTTTCTTCTGGGAGGTCTAAAAAGGTTTTTTCACATGGTGACGATTCAAATGCTGCTATTAGTGCTAATCACCCCAGGTCCCAATTACTTTCTGTTTCCTGGTTAGGGGGGTTTGGATTTTACCTTTTCAGTTTTTAGAATGGTGTTTTTTTTAAATGATCATCATTGTAAATTTCATTCCTTGGTTATGATGATCAATGATCTAATTTATCCCATGAACGAAGGTCTCTGCTATTTTTTAAATATTATTTTGGGTGGTTATTTCGACACAAAAATTAGACTCATTGTTTTCTTTGGTCTAAGGTGAACATCGCTTCTTGCTTACCTACTGGCGCCTCTCAGATCTTATTATTGATGGCTTCATTCAGGGCAGCTGCTACTGCAATCACAATTCTTTAATCGTTACTTCATGAATGAATGAATTGAGTTTTATAGAGCGCACATAGCTGCCCTGAGGCGTCCAAGCGCTGAGATTACCAACTGAGGCTTAAGTTGCTTGAGGGAAGGTTATCTGCTCAACTACTGATTAATGAACAGAAGCGTTTTCAACTGTTTGCGGAAAGAGTTGAGATCAGGGTTGGACCTTAGATGCTGGGGGAGAGCATTCCACAACTTGGCCACATTATAGGAAAAAGAGCGGCCTCCCGATCTTGATTTCTTTATTTTTGGAATGATGGCCAGGTTGGCAGCGGTAGAGCGCAGCTGTCTGGCAGGATGGTAGGGTGTAATGAGAGGGAGATTGATTGCTGGGCCTAAAGACCAAAAGGCCTGATGTGCAATACAGAGTGATTTAAAATTGACTCTATCCCTAACGGGGAGCCAGTGCAGTCTCCTCAGGCCGGACTTTATTGATAATCTGCGGGGGATTTGTAAAAGAGTCCGTGCGGCGCAATTTTGTATCAGCTGTAATTTGCGCAGTGAAGTCAGGGGCTCCCAGGTATAGAGCGTTCCCGAAATCTAACCGTGATTGGATCAGGCCCAGAACCACGGTCTTTCTTGCTTCAAAGGGGAGTAGAGGGAGGATCTTTCTGATGACTCTGAAGATGCCGAAACAGATGGCAGACAGTCTTATTGCCTGCTGGTCAAATGACAAGGACCTATCCAGCCAGATACCAAGGCTCTTAATGGTATCTTTAGGTGCCGGAGCAGGTCCTAAGCAGGGTGGCCAAAGAGTGTCGATAGAAGATGGTGCGTGGTGACCTAAGAGCATGAGCTCAGTCTTGTCTCCGTTAAGTTTGAGACAAGACTTGGTCATCCAGCACTTGACCATCTCCAGGCAGCCTGCAAGATCCACACCCGCTACGGAACCCCCTTCCTGTGCCATAGAGACCACCAGCTGAGTATCGTCCGCGTAGGTAATGATCTTAATGCCGTACGGATGGACGATCTCAGCCAGTGGCCTCATATAGACGTTGAATAACGTCGGGCTCAACGATGATCCCTGCGGGACTCCACAACCCAGAGGCTTACTGGTGGAGGTGACGTTTCCCTCGTATACCTGGAAAGATCTATCATTCAGGTAAGACCTGAACCATTCCAGGGCTTTGTCAGATATTCCAGTGTCCAGGAGGCGCTGCAAGAGGATGTCATGGTTAACGGTATCAAATGCGGCGCTCAGATCGAGGAGGATGACTGCCACCGATCCTCCCCGATCTAAGATCCTCCTGGACTCCTCTGTGACAGCCAGTAGTGCAGTCTCGGTCCCATGCTTGGGTCGAAAGCCTGTCTGGGAGGGGTCAAGCAGCTGGTTTTGTTCAAGAAAGGTTGTTAATAGACCGTTTATATATTTCTCCAAGATTTTAGCTGCCCAAGGCAGCAAGGAGATCGTGCGAAAGTTGTTCAGATTCCTGGTGTCCAAGTTGGGTTTTTTAACGAGGGCCCTCACCATGGCCTGTTTCCAAGCCACTGGGACTGTGCTGGTAAAGATCGAGGTGTTAAGTACTGCTAACAGTGTAGGGAGGATGGTCTGTATAGCAGAGACTAGAATATGTGGTGGTGCTGGGTCCCTAGGTGAGCCTGATTTCACCTGACACATAAGGGAGGCGAGTTGGTCCGCGTCCATCTGGGGAAATTCCACCAGCACAGGGGGGCAGTTGGATTTGATTTCTTGTGGGGGACATAGGGGTGTTTCCTTCGGTCTGGTCTGCTCTGAGGATGGAAAAGAGGAGTAAATGAGATTGATTTTCTGAAAGAAGAACTCGGCCAGATCATTACAACGGAGTTGAGGATTTTCGTAAATAAGTGGGGGCGTTGGGAGATTAACAAGACTTTTTACAATCTTATAAATTTCCTTGGAACTGGAGCTGGCCTCTGCTATTTTATGTGAGTAATATATGGCTTGCGCGTTCTTTATGTCTCTTTTGTATGCTCTAATAGCCTCTCTATGAGTAATTTTGTCTGCTCCAGCATAACCTAGTCGCCATTTGCGTTCTAGTCTCTTACAGTAGCGCTTTTTCTCCCGTAGCTCATTCGAGTACCAGGGAGCAGAAATCCTATATCTTTTTAAGATAGTTTTCTTCAAGGGGAGCGTGGCATTTAGAGAGTTATTTATCCATTCATTAAACATTTCATTGGCCAGTGATGATGGAGTCTGACCAACTGAGGGAGTTGAGTTTTGTAACTCATGGGTCCACTGAACCATCGGAATTTTAGACCAATTGCGTGTTTCTCGTACTGTGGGTGTAATGGACGAGAGCTTGTCAGTTTTCCATAGCAATGGGATTAATGCATGATCAGTCCAGGGAAGTGCTATAGGGGGACGTGCCTTCAGATTAGGGCAGTTGCTGAACACCGGATCCAGCAGATGACCTTTGGTGCATGTGGGGGATAAAACCAGCTGGAGCAGCTGTAGAGCAGAGAAATCACCAATTAATTTATTGGCAGCTGAGTCATTAGGTTCATCAAAATGGATGTTGAGATCGCCCAATAACGTAAAGTTCGAGGGCGAAAAAGCAAGGTCAGCGACCAACGGGGGCAGAGAGTCGTAGAACTGTTTGGCTGGGCCCGGTGGGCGATACACAAGTGCCCTTGAGAAGGTGTTATTGGGGGAAAAATCCAGGGAGAAAGACATGCTTTCACAGTCCGTGAAGGGGTTGGGGGTGCAGCGACAGGTGAAACAGTCTCTGAAAATGATTGCTAAGCCACCCCCCCTTTCATTTACGCGATCCTGTCTCACAATTTGGTAACCTTGCCCCAAGGTTTGAACCAGCTCAGGGTTGGATTGAGGAGTCAGCCATGTCTCGGTGAGAAAAAGCACATCAGGTTGTCTCTCATCGAGTAGCAACGATAGTTCTGTGCAGTGTCTTGGCAGTGACCTGCAATTTAAGAGGAACATTCTAAATAATTGTTGTTTGTGTGTGTCAGGCTTGGGAGTGAGGTGCGTGTTACAGTGCCTGCACTGCGTGGGTAGGTCTGGGGGGGGATACTTATGAACGCAAGACAGATGTGCCTGTGAGTTAATGGCTCGTAATTCTGTAGATGTGTAACTCCTGATATTTTTAGTGGGAGAGATAGGGGTTGTGGCCCCTGGTCCCGGCCTGTCGCGGACGGGCGCAGACGGGCTTGCCTTAGGCGCGCCTTCGGTGCGCAAACGGTGCGCCCACTGCGCTCGTCCGCTGCGCTTCCTGAAGTGAGACATTTTTATATGTGCCGGAGGGCGACCAAGGTAGGCGTGGCCTAAAAAGGGGCGTGGCCAGCGATCTCGCCGGTGATGGCGGCGGGGTGTTTGCCTCTGCACAGGGTCCCGTGTCAGCGCTGGAACCGCTGAAAGCAGGAGTATATGACCCCAAGAGAAGCAAGTGAAGCAACAGGTAGGATTAAAATAGATACAATTTTAAAAAAGTAGTCGCAAATATTGACCTACTCCCGGCTTTCCGCCTCAGGAGGAATGATGTTTAGCGGTGCTCGCAGTCAGCGTCGTTTAAGTAGAGTGGGCGGGGGCGGGGCCTAAAAAGGGGCGTGGCCAGCGATCTCGCCGGTGATGGCGGTGGGGTGTTTGCCTCTGCACAGGGTCCCGTGTCAGCGCTGGAACCGCTGAAAGCAGGAGTATATGACCCCAAGAGAAGCAAGTGAAGCAACAGGTAGGATTAAAATAGATAACATTTTAAAAAAGTAGTCGCAAATGTTGGCCTACTCCCGGCTTTCCGCCTCTGGAAGAATGATGTTTAGCGGCGCTCGCAGGCAGCGTCGTTTAAGTAGAGTGGGCGGGGGGCGTGGCCTAAAAAGGGGCGTGGCCAGCGATCTCGCCGGTGATGGCGGCGGGGTGTTTGCCTCTGCACAGGGTCCCGTGTCAGCGCTGGAACCGCTGAAAGCAGGAGTATATGACCCCAAGAGAAGCAAGTAAAGCAACAGGTAGGATTAAAATAGATACAATTTTAAAAAAGTAGTCGCAAATATTGGCCTACTCCCGGCTTTCCGCCTCAGGAGGAATGATGTTTAGCGGCGCTCGCAGTCAGCGTTGTTTAAGTAGAGTGGGCGGGGGCGGGGCCTAAAAAGGGGCGTGGCCAGCGATCTCGCCGGTGATGGCGGCGGGGTGTTTGCCTCTGCACAGGGTCCCGTGTCAGCGCTGGAACCGCTGAAAGCAGGAGTATATGACCCCAAGAGAAGCAAGTGAAGCAACAGGTAGGATTAAAATAGATACAATTTTAAAAAAGTAGTCGCAAATATTGGCCTACTCCTGGCTTTCCGCCTCAGGAGGAATGATGTTTAGCGGCGCTCGCAGTCAGCGTCGTTTAAGTAGAGTGGGCGGGGGCGTGGCCTAAAAAGGGGCGTGGCCAGCGATCTCGCCGGTGATGGCGGCGGGGTGTTTGCCTCTGCACAGGGTCCCGTGTCAGCGCTGGAACCGCTGAAAGCGGGAGTATATGACCCCAAGAGAAGCAAGTGAAGCAACCGGTAGGATTAAAATAGATACAATTTTAAAAAAGTAGTCGCAAATATTGGCCTACTCCCGGCTTTCCGCCTCAGGAGGAATGATGTTTAGCGGAGCTCGCAGTCAGCGTCGTTTAAGTAGAGTGGGCGGGGGGGGGCGTGGCCTTAAAAGGGGCGTGGCCAGCGATCTCGCCGGTGATGGCGGCGGGGTGTTTGCCTCTGCACAGGGTCCCGTGTCAGCGCTGGAACCGCTGAAAGCAGGAGTTTATGACCCCAAGAGAAGCAAGTGAAGCAACAGGTAGGATTAAAATAGATACAATTTTAAAAAAGTAGTCGCAAATATTGGCCTACTCTCGGCTTTCCGCCCCAGGAGGAATGATGTTTAGCGGCGCTCGCAGTCAGCGTCGTTTAAGTAGAGTGGGCGGGGGCGTGGCCTAGAAAGGGGCATGGCCAGCGATCTCGCCGGTGATGGCGGCGGGGTGTTTGCCTCTGCACAGGGTCCCGTGTCAGCGCTGGAACCGCTGAAAGCAGGAGTATATGACCCCAAGAGAAGCAAGTGAAGCAACAGCTAGGGTTAAAATAGATACAATTTAAAAAAAGTAGTCGCAAATATTGGCCTACTCCCGGCTTTCCGCCTCAGGAGGAATGATGTTTCATGTCTGGTCACTTTGGACATATGTTTCCCTTTTTTATCTGGTTGTTCCAAAACTTTCATGGGAAAGAAATGCCTATTTTTGCATTTTCTGCCCCACATTTTTGGACTGATGCTGCTGGTTTTTCTATTCAGAGTACACTGACGCCTGCTAAGCAGAACTCAGTGGCAGTTTCTAATCCCTTACACACTATGGGGCTCATTAGGATCGCGGATTTCCCGCATTCTCCGGGCCGGCGGAAGCCACCGCCGGCCCGGAGGATGCGGGAAAACCGCAGCGGATGCTTTAAAGACCCACCGTCAAATTAGGATAGCTGGTGGGTCTTTGAATCTGTCTGTCGCTTTTCCGCTGCGGTCGCCTTCCGACCGCGGCGGAAAAGCATTAACATGGCTGGCGGTGTCTATCAGACACCGCCAGCCATATTATGATAGAGTAAAAAGTATGCTTTTCCACGGTGGCTTTTCCGCCGTGGAAAAGCATACGGACCTTCACTTCAGGGGCCCGTTGCGGGCCCCCTGGGTGAAAGGGGGGTGGGGGGTGCACATGGGGGTTACCTATGGTACTCCCCCTTCATTTGTGTGAACAAAGCGGCAGGCACCGCGCTGTGCCTGCCGCTTTGTGCACGCAAATGCCGTGCATGCATTTTTAACATTGCGGCGGGTGCAGCTTGAAGCTGCACCCGCCGCAATGTCAAAAATAGAGGATGTGACGCCACCCTGGCGGTCACATCCTAATCTGTATGGAGGGACCGCCGCTGCCCCTTCGGACGGTCCCTCCTACTCTATGGTGGCGGACGGACTCAGGTCCGTCCGCCATCATAATCGGCCCCTATATGTCAAATTGGCTACCGCCAGTTAGCAGAGACTGATTTACTTATCAGTCCCTAATATACGATACCCAAGGCATGTAAGCAGAGTGACCATCCAGGGCTGCAGCACTGATTGTACCACCCTATGTGTGAAAAGGTACAACATAGTTCCCAGTCTGCCACTACACACTGGAAGGGCAGTGGGAACACTGTTAGTTTAACTTTGCCATTTAAACCAATCTTAAAGCCCCCGCTTCACTTGACATGGAAGGGATATCGAGCCCTAAGGCATGAAACTATATTATCAGGAGGGACATGTATTTTAGATATATGCCCTGGAGGCAACACTTCCACATTTTATTTTTGGTGCGGGAGAGTTAGTACTTCCATTGGCTAACATATATTAAATTACTTATGCAGGGTGGTAGTGTAACTTAAAATTAGTGTATGGCCCTCACCACTCAGCCGGGGTAACTTCTGAATAGGACTTCTGAGATGGGTACTGTAAGGTCTCAAATCAAGTGTGGCATTAAACAAGACTTGATGCCCAAGTCAAATGTAATGTCACTGTTAAATAAATGCAACTTTTTGAAAGTTGACATTCTGCGACCCAGTTTGTCCAGTGGCCTCACACGGTCACTGGCCACCAGACAGCTTTCTGCCTTCCGGGGGCAGTGAGGACAACTAACAGGCTTCTCACTGGAAGCTTGCTAGAGGGTGAGGTGTTACCTCAACTTTGCAGGAAGCCAATCAGGCAAGTATAAGAAATTGGGTTATGCGTCCTCTGCTAGGGCTTTATCAGCCTCAACTGTTCTGTCCTTTACAGCCAGCTGGGCCAGCTGCCGCCTCAGGTCCATCTCAGCCTGTCTGTCCATCTACTCCTCAGGAGACTGACCGTGGAAGCAGACACTGCTTCCAGCATTGGATACAGCAGGTGACACCCTCTCCGTGGGCTTCCCATCTCCTCTGGAGACTTTGCCAAGTCATTTTTCTCCTCCTCACTCACCTCAGAGCTATCGCCCTCCTGGCCCCCTTCCCCCAACTTGCTTCCTCAAAAGCACACTGGGCGTTCCGCAGGTCCTAATTAGTGGACCGTTTTTTGCGGCCAGCCCTCTCTCCTTGCAGATTTTCCTCGGCTCAGTCTTGCTTATGTCCTGAATGGGAACCAGCTCCATCTCATTATAGTCTGCTAGCCAGCTGAAATCCATTTCCCAGTCTTTTAAGGTATCACAAACGCAACAACAAAATAGTCTCAAGTTGATAAAGGTGAAGCAGGAGTAACATTTTGAAAAATGACCAAGTGAGAGAAAAAAGATCAATTTAAACTTAATGGTCTTAGATTTTTTATGCATGGTGGTAGTATAACACAAAATTACTGTATGGCACTACATGAGCAAAAGTCCTATCACACCACTGTCACCAGTGTAAAAACCTGGATTGTTGGTTGACTGGGGTGTTTAGCCTCGATGAAGCAGCAACCACAATCCTTGTCAGGGTAATGCATAAGTAACTCCTAAATTAACCTGTGCTCACCACCTTGGTAGCTTGGCACAGAACAGCCGGGCTTAATGTAGATGCCATGTGTAAAGTATTTGTGAAAACCTTCAAACCGTAAAACAGTGAAAACACACCACTAAAGGAGCCCAAAACAGATCTAGAAAAATAGAGTATTTTTTTTATAAATAAAACAAGACCAAAATGACAAAAATTCAATTAAGAACTGGACAAATAGAATTTTAAAGTTTTTAGTGAAAATGGCACCAAAAGTCACTAAGCGGCAACTGGGGATATCTGGTCGCACTAGACTGGAACAAAGTCACAAGTTCTGGCCGACCAATATGGAGCTGGGATGGCTACAGGGATCCAGTTAAGCCTGCTGAACAGAGTACCTTAAATCGTAGTTGTGGGGCGTTACATGGATCCGTGTTGAAGATGTGCCGGGCAGCCAAAGGGATGCCTCAGTTCTAAGATGCAGCAAAGCTGCTGTGCAAGGTTCTGTTGCATCAATGGGAGTTGTGGAGCGAAGTCTGGCATCAGGGATGCAGCTTGCGGGGGGGCGATGCAGGAGTTACGAGTCTGCAATGTGGAATCCATCATCGTCGAGGCTGACATCAATGAGAAATGCGAGGACCTGAACTCTGGATGAACTGTGCCATCAAGGCAAAGCATCGGTTCTGTTTGGGGAGGTGATGCGGGTCTTTGCGACAGGTCCAATCTAGTACTGCTCAGGGATGCGCCGCTCTGCAGAGAAGATGCATCGGTTCAGCTTGCAAGCACCTTCGGCCCACTTCCAAGGGTCCATGCCTGGGGTGGCAACACTTGACTCACAGATGCAGAGTCCAGGTACAGGTGCAAGGAGTTTGGAATCATTTTATGTCCCTGAGGCTTCAGATCAGGAGGCCAGTCAACTTAGACTTGGAGTCATTCTGGGTCCTGGGTTCAAGAAATGGAGGTCCTTTCCTTCCCACCGAGGCCAAAGGGTAGCAGACGGCAGGTAAGCACAGCAAGGAAGGAGTACAGCAGAGTGCAGTCCAGGAGAGTGGCAGTCCTACAGCAGCACAGCAGTGCTTCTTCCTGGCAGAGTAGCCACATGTCCATAAGTGCACTGAAGTGGTGGTGTCTGAGGTCCTTTTTTATAGACAGTTGTGCCTTTGAAGTGGAGAGAAGCTCCAAGAGGCATGCCTTTGAAGTACACAGATTTCCTGCCTTCCATGCCCTGGCTCCAGACTAACTACAGGGGGTATTCAGCCCTTTCTGTGGAGAAAGGATACAGCCTATTCAGGTGCAAGTGGGGCTGGCTACAGCTCTTCCCTCCCATCCTGCCAGTGATGTCTCATTCAGACACACCTAAGCTCCGATTGTGAGTGGCTGTCTAGGAGGAATACACAAAGCCCAACTGCCAACTACCCACAACCATGTGACCAAAGACGGGCTACCAGCACAAAATGGTTAAGACAAAAAAATTCCAACTTTCTCAAAGTGAGCAAACACAAGGAGATGATGGACGGAGCGCTGAAACTTTTCAGAAACTCACCCCAGTCACAGATCTGGGTTGAATCCATAATTGTTCTTTAGCTCACTTCTCCGCCTCAGTCACAGCTATATGCAAATCAGTCTGGACCCTGTGCCTCATGGGAACAGTCCAGCCTGAACTGCCAAGCCATATCTTCCCTGGACCAGAAACAACCATCTTGGGATCGGTTTCAGGCTGACAGCCATCATCAGCCAGGCTAGCTTGAATCCAGGGGCAAAGTGTGCAAGAGACCCTCGTCTGGGCATGCCTTGCCAACTTAGGGTCAACAAAGCAAACACAAGGAGATGACAGATGGAGCGCTGATACTTTTCAGACACTCAACCCAGTCACAGATCTGGGTTGCATCCATCATCGTTCTTTAGCTCACTTCGCCACCCCAGTTCAGAAACTACTATATGCAAATCAGTCTTGACCCTGTTCCTCATGGGAACTGTCTACCACAAACTGCCAAGCCATGTCTTCTCTGGACCAGAAACAAGCATCCTGAGACCTGCAGTTAGGTCTGGATTGTTCCCATGTGGCACAGGGTTAAGACTGATTAGCATGTGACTGGGGGAGGATGTTTGAATCATTCAGCATTCCATTCTTCCTTTGTTGCAGTTACAACTTTCTAAAAGTGGCATATTTAGAATTGTAATTTAAAATCCAACATCACCCAAAGTTAGGATTTTAAATAAGGATTCCGGAGACACCAAACTTGAACCAATTATCTCTTCCTATTTGGAAATTACACTCATAAAATGTAATAAAGTAATCCCCAAGTTATCCTAAGGGAAAGAAAAGTCTTGTAGTAGTGAGAAAACAAATTCAAGTGTTTTTCGCTACCAGGACATGTAAAATTTAAAAGTACATGTTCAACTGTTTAAATGCACCTAACCCTGCCCTTGGGGCTGTCTAGGGCCTACCTTACGGAGACTTATCTATAGTACTATTATAAAGGAAGAACTTTGAACCTTTGAGGCGGGTAAACTCAGGAACCACAGCGCCAATCCACACACCCGATACATCGTTGTAATTGTCAGGGTGTGCAGATGGACATAGGCTATATTAATTAAAAAAATATAAGTTATTTAAAAAATTTACGAGAAAAAAAAGTAGTCCCATGGAAGTAGCGCCGGCCGCGACGTGCGTGCTGACATCAGGAGCGCGGGGAGGAGCGGCATCCAGGAGCACGAGGAGGAGCGCCGGACATGAGCGCAGGGAGGAGCGGCGGACAGGCGGGGAGGAGCGGAGAGGAGCGGCGGACAGGCGGGGAGGAGCGGCGAGGACCGGCGGACCTGTGAACTCAGGAGCGCGGGGAGGTGCGGCGGATGAGGTAAGGCTCCGGGGGACCCACGGACAATGTCGGGGCGGGCGGGGGGCCCTGAAGCTAAGGTCGGGATGGGCTGCTACTCCGGGGGACCCACGGACAATGTCAGGGCGGGGGGCGGGCGGGGGCCCTGAAGCCTGATTGCTCCCGGACAAGGTCGGGACGGGCTGCTAGTATGCATTAAAGAGGAAGATTTGGATCTGGCAAAAGGTTTATTGTGCCAGGCTGGCATGGCAGGTATGGCATGGCAGGTCGAAACTGCACATACGGGTTCTGAAGCGTCAGGCCTGAGACTTTTTTTAAAGGGTTACTCAAGTGAGGTGCACAATCAATCCAATGTTTGTAAACAGGGGTTGTGTGCAGTTACTCAGAATAAGAAAAATGGTGTGTTAGTGTTCCAGTACAGGGAGAGAGCTCCAATAGAATTAAGTGCCCTCACACACCACAGAGGGTGTCATGCTTCATCACTGGGCTAGCTCCTCGTCGGGCCAGAGCTGTAGGGCTCTTATGGCAACCCACAAGTGGGCTCTCTGTCATAGATCTTTTGATAGCTGTATGATGAAGTGTGGATGTGTGGGCTTGTTTGTAGTGTGTGTAAAGTGGTGATTAGCAGGAGTTAATGTAGGTTTAGTGATGTTCATTATCAGAAAACTTTGTTGATTGAGCTCACTCACCGAATTAAAAGATGTGATGCTCATTCAGGGTACAATAGTCCTAAATAAGTGAAGTAAGTGTCTTATTAAAAAATTTGTCAACATGTTTTTCACATATGTCTGTCCAATTGGATTACGTAGTGATTCTTTAGGACCTAACAACAACAAACTACACTACAGAATGACTGGATTCAGTAATCTATGTGTTGTGCTACAGTAATCAGTCATTTAGCCAGT
The DNA here is from genome assembly GCF_964261635.1 of Lissotriton helveticus. Lineage (NCBI taxonomy): Eukaryota > Metazoa > Chordata > Amphibia > Caudata > Salamandridae > Lissotriton > Lissotriton helveticus. Next base: position 747,003,580 of record NC_136069.1, on the reverse strand, counting down.
CAAAGAAATCATCAACTATACCTTGACCTGGATCACAATCTGGAACACAAAGGGAGAAGCATTACACAATCAAGCAAACATATAGATACATCTGAAATCTCTTTGCATCCATATAAAAAATGATTAAACATGCATAATTTTCAACCAATCAAAAAATATTGTGCAGTGGGTAGATATTTAGCAAGAACATAAATCAACTGAAACATTACATTACTGGGATGGGTGCTAGTGAACCACACCATCGATTATTAGAGCCATTGTCACTTACCATAAACTGGGTAAGTTATAGCTCCTTGAGGTTGAGGCAGAGTGAACCGCCTATTATCACCCTGGGTACATAAAGAGAGAAGGGAGAGGACTCAGTATAGCCATCATCATCCGACCTTTTGTCCAGTAAAGAGATTGGTCAATATGTGTCCTACTTACTCAGACGCGGTGTGGCGTCTATCTTCAGACCTAGTCCAATTCTGGTTCCTCGATGGGAAGCGGGGAGGAGTGTGTGGTCTCTTACAAGCAGATGTAGCATGACTCATTACATGCACGACTCAGTATCACGACTAGATCGGTATCTGACCCTGCCATGATGGGTGGGGGAAGAATAGGTATCTGGAAGAGGTTACTAGAACCGGTGGCTTGTGGGCACCTGTGTTTCTTTTTTACAAATTGCACACACTTTAATAATACTTATTAAATATCAATACACATGGCAATAGGCGAACAATGCCACTACAAATTCTCAAGGGGTGATATCACCCACAACGGTGGGTAGAAGGGATCCAGAATAAGTGTCTAGAAACGGTTACAGTAACCGATCGATCGCCAGTAAGCATGGTGGATGTTATTTACAAATTGTACACTGTGGTATCCTAGCGGCAGTGCATGCATCCAGCTCCATAGCAACTGGAAACTATCTTCAAATTAATACTCTCCATGGATTTACTACTTGGAGTATCTTATTAACACAGGTACAGTTATATTTTACTTGATGGAATTCATCTTCAAGCAGCTAATCTCAAGATTGACCTGCAGCGACCTGTAAGTAGGACTCTTGAGTGAGCTGACGTTTGAATGACTTTTCATCACTTATTACTTATACTGCAATCTTCATTTCGTCTGTGTGGTAGAAGAAAGGAAAATTGTGTTCATACTATGTGTACTTGTGCCAACTTCAGTTAACCAGTGGATGTTAACTTTTTTTTGGAATCATCATCAAATTCTTCTAGTTACTTACATATTGGTAATTGTGAAGTGGAATCGTTTTTTTTTAACGTTTCACCATTCACATATCGTCATATCTAAAAACTACTTCGTGAACTGTCCTACCTGTTATTTTAATGGTAAGATTCGGCCGCATGGTTCGAGCGGCGGAGTAACAACATTGGGGAGTTGCATCTTTTGAGTGGTGTGTTCGCGTGCAGTTTTCCATCTTCACGCTCCTACAATCGCCAAGGGGACAGTCACGTGACGCGCACAAGAGAGAACATCTCTACGTAGAACAGTGACATGACTCCTAAGAGAGAGAACGTCATTGTACGCAATGTTGCCTAGCTACTGACAAAATTCTCCTCCATCTTGATACCAACGCGATAAACGTCATCGCATAGGGTCACGCTGCGTGACCTTGCGCGCCTCCATTTTAATTTGAGCATTCATCCCTGGTGTTGGAATTTGGATTGTCTTGCCGTAACTAGGAGAGATTCATTTCACTGAGAGTTTTAACCAAATGGAAAAAAAGGTGAGACCAGATAATAGTGCTAATGTATTTCTTGATGCACTTGAAGATTTAGATTCACATTATCATCCCCCCGTATGTGTAGGTATTAGTAGGTATGAATTTTATTTAAAGAAAACAAGGTAAAATTGAATCTGTAGAGGATTACGTTGCCTCCTTACAAAAATTAGCTGTAAACTGCCAATTCAGTACTCTTCATGATAGTTTCATTAGGGATCAATTGGTTATGCATTCGAATAATTCTTCTATTCAATAGAAATTATGGACTTGTGGTGCTGCTCCTCTTAATGAAATTTTCGCTATTGTAAGAAAAGCGGAAATGTCTAAAAGATGTGCTAAAGTAGCACTTAAAGACAATGAGGAAGGATTAACGGCCAGTAAAATCTCCCTTAGCCATACTAAGAAAAGTGATAAACGATCTTCCACAGAGGTTCAGAAGATTTTAATTCTACTAACAAACCTAAAGTTGACAAGATCCCAAATTGTTATAGGTGTGGATACAACGGCCATTATGCCAATGACACAAAGTGTCCAGAGTTAAAATCTAAATGTACTTACTGTGGGAAAGTTGGCCATTTCACCAACGCTTGCAGGATAAGATTAAACAAGGAAAAAAGGTAGTTAGATGTATTAGCGATAGCGTTACAGAAGCAAATGAAAATTCTAATTCTTCTAGTGATGAAGGGATATTGTGCATTATTGATAATGGTGATTCAGATGATATTGTATCTAATATCAATTCTAAATCCAAAAAGAAACCTACTTATAATATACAGATTGGGGGCGTACTAGTACATATAGTTCCTGATTCAGGTTCCCCGTAGACTATTATTCAATGAGACGTGATGTTTTGAAAAAAGACTTATTACCTCCAGACATACAACCTGTCACGTTTACGGGTGAAAAAATTCCTATGGTTGAGTTTGTAGAAGAAATCTTCAAATTGAAAGGTAGGAAGGCTTTAGGCAAACTTTATGTGGCAGAGGTTGGTCCTTCTGTTTTAGGATGGATTGACCAGGGGGCACTAGGAATTATTCTTAACCCAAAACATGATAACCAAGTAATGATTTTGGAAGGAGACAAGGAATTTATGGATAATATAGTGGAACAATTCCCTACTGTATTTTCTGGTGAAGTGGGCAAATTAATTGGGTTTTCGCATAAAACTGTGCTCAAGAATGATGCTCATCCTGTTACACATAAAGCCAGAAACATACCCATAAGTGTGAAAGAAGCAGTTATGAATGAACTTGATTTATTGGAAAATAAGGGTGTGATTGAGCCTATAGAGTGCGCAGAATGGTTGTCCCCCATTGGTCGTCGCAAGGAATTCTGACGGCCGTCTTCGTCTATGTGTAGAGTTAAGGGATCTGAATAAGAATATCTTATTAGATAAGTTTCCCTTACCTAGAATAGACAAACTTTTGGCTCAAACAAAAGGTATAAAATGGTTTTCGACTATCAACCCAACGTCCGCCTACCACCAGATACCCTTACACGATTCCAGCAAAGACTTGACTGCTTTCATTACTCCGTTTGGATGTTATCGCTTCATCAGAAAGCCCTTCCGGCTCGTGTCTGCAGCAGCAGTTTTTCAAAGACTTATGCATAAACTGTTTAAGAATCTGAAGGGTGTCACTTATTTTCAAGATTACATTTTAATTATGGGCAGGAACAAAGAAGAGCACAATGACAGACTTATGAAAGTGTTAAGGATCCTGTCTGAGAAAGACCTTACAGCTGAACTTATAAAATGTAGATTTGCATGAATTCAGTGACATATTTGGGACATGAAGTGAGCTGGGTGGTATTGCTCCTAAGAAAAAATTAATTTCCACCATTGAAAATGCTCCAATTCCTAAATCTAAAGATGGCTTATGGTCATTACTAGGAATGGCGGAATTCTATTAAAAATTTGTACGAAATTTTGCCAACAAAACTTTCAATCTAAGACAACTTCTCAAAGCCAAACAAGAGTTTTATTGGAATGATGAGCTACAAAATGATTTTGACAAAATAAGAAATGAACTTGTGTCTGCTCTTCCCCTACAAGCTTTTGACAGCGCAGCCCATAGCATTCTCACCACAGATGCTAGTGGGAAAGGGTTGGGTGCGGCCCTGTCTCAAATTAGTGATACTGGTTCAGAAATGACTATTGGATTTGCATCTCGTTCCCTGACCTCTTGGGAAGAGAAATATTTGTTTATTGAGAAAGAGATGCTAGCCACGGTCTGGGCGATGGAAAATTTTAGGCCGTTTATTTGGGGAATCAGGTTTACACTGCGCACTGACCATAAACCCCTACTTAAAATACTTACACCTGATGGGATATTAAAAGCTACTCCTAGGTTAGCCAGGTTAAGTCTTAAATTATTGTAAATTACCTATGAGGTTGAAAATCTTCCTGGGAAGAAGAACCAGATTGCTGATTGTCTGAGTAGGTCCCCTTAACCTGATCAAGACGTTTTATCTGACACGTGCGAAGATTATAATGTGGCCATTGTTCATGAAATTGATGCAAATTCCATAAATGCCATTTCTAAAGAAGAGCGAGAAAATGAGTGTAAGAAGGATTAAGCTTTAATTGCTGTCACCAAACATGTTTTCAATGGGTGGCCTAATAAATCGAGTTTACATGAAGATTTAAGACCATTCTGGGAAATTAAGGAAGAACTGAGCATTAATGATTGTGACCATTTATGCTGAGCTAAAGGGGTTGTGGTACCATCCAGTTTACGAGTCAGGATTTTAACCATCAATTATGAAGGGCATTTAGGTATTTCTAAGCTTAAATCCAGAATTAAAATGTCCTTTTGGTGGCCGGGCTTAAATAAAGATATAGAAAGATTCATTCAGCAATGTTCTACTTGTGCTAATGCTGACAAAGCCCAGAAAATATTCAAACCGTCCCTTGGACTTAGACATATCCCTGAGTTTCCTTGGGAAGATTTGAACATAGACTGGCTGGGTCCCATTGAAGATAACCATGGTTACATGAAGTTCATCTTTGTTGTCATTGATAACTACTCCAAATGGGCAGAAATTAAGATTACAGAAAAAAGCAACTGTAAAGAAGTTGTAATGTTTTTAGAAAAATTATTTGTACGCGAAGGTATTCCCAGATACATTTTAAGCGATGATGGTCTACAATTCTTATCTGAATATTACCTTCAGTTTTAAAAAAGAAATGGGATTATTGAAAAGAAAACCCCAGTTTACCATCCAGCGGGGAAAGGAATTGTTGAGAGGTTCAACAGAGTGATTATAGGAAACATACAAACTGCCATTAATGATGAAAAAAATTGGGAGAAAGAATTGTACAGCACTATGTGGGCTTATAGAATCACTCCCACATGCACAAGTTATAGCCCATTTAGAATACTTAGAGGTAGGGAACCTTTCACAAATGATAATGTTGCTTGGAATGAAAAAAGATATGTGGGAAAGGGTCCCCTACCTTAGTTTGTTCCAATTTACGGAAGGTTCATGATTCATACGTAAAGAATTTTGCAAAAAGAGGTGTCATCAGAGAAGCTGATTTACAAGTTGGTGATTGGGTAAGAATAAAACTTGGTTCTAAAGTTAGAAAAGGTCTTAGCAAATACTCTCCCCTATTGAAAGTGGTGGAGTTATACTCCAAATCTGCAAAACTGAGTGATGATAAGGTTTGGCATCACAATAGAATTGCAAAGTGTAAAGGGAAATTTTTCATCTCAGGTAATAATGTAAAGAGAACTTCGTCAATGGATTGGATGTGGGGTGAGGTCATTGATTATGAGGGAGCACCTCGCTCTAGCATTAATGATCAATGTCAATACATCTGCTCCTTTAGAACAAGCCACGTGTCATGAATCTAAGACCACACGCTCTGGTAGATTGGTAAACGAAATTTAACAGTTATGTAATGTATCCAAAGTGAATATAATTTTTTTTTTGTTAAGGAAGAAGGGAAGTGTGTTATGTTGTGTTTCTTTCTTTCTTACATTTTACTTTATAATATTCTCTTATCCATTAGTAATTGTTTATCATTGTATTTATTATTTGTATCTCAAGTTATGTTAAATTGTGAAGAGAGAGGATGTGGTATCCTAGCTGCAGTGCATGCATCCAGCTCCATAGCAACTGGAAGATGCTCTGCAGTGGGATTCCAGAATTATAGGAAGGGAGAGGGAGTTAGAGGAGAAATGAGGAAGATGTGAATTGTACCTGCATGTTCATCAATAAAGAACTTACCTGTAATTCCTGATTGGAGTATCTTTACATACACACTCAAAAAATATATATACGGCATGAAGCCCTGCGGGAATGTTGTCATGTAATTGCTTGGGAGCTTGAAATCCATTCGGAAGCTGTTTAATGGGTGACATTCATCCGTCTGCATTCAGAGTGCCAACTGGATTATGTTTAATGCAGGTATATTTATGTAGCCCAGTTTTAAACCACTGAGAAATGTAATGGTTTTCCTTCTAGCAGTTGTTGTATACTGGCGGGTGTTGTCAATCATGGTAGGAGGCCACAAAAGGTGTGAGGTCATGATTGTGCTTGCCCACAGGTTCTTAGCATGTAATGTTGTTCCTAATTCAGTCTCTGTTCACTCTTTGGGATAGCTAGCAGTTCTAGACACACGTGTGATAATGGGTACCTATGAGTGTCCTATGGTATTCAAAAGGCCACAAAAAGGAGCAACAGAAAAAAGGTAACTGGCCTCACTTAGGTCAGTTAGGAAAGCCCTCACTCACCAACCTGGTGGTGACATGCTTCATCATCGGGCCCCACTAAAGAGGCCGAGTGCCTCTTTAGTGTGCTTCGACGCCAGGTCTACTGCGGAGCGGGTTTTCTTGTGAGTTCAGGCGTGCAGTGAGGATAAATTAAATGGTGGTGAGGGATTAAAAATGTCTTCAGTGTATCCCAAAAACGTTTTATTATTTGATTACTGAGACACAGATTTAAAAGTTAGTATAGGAAATTAGTCCACAATCAGTTGTGTGGTTGTTTCCAAAATTATTTACTGTCAGTCAACATGTTTCTGCCTTCAAAACGGTGTTAATTTACCAGGCATTCGTCAGGACTAATAAAGTGTACTAAACCCTGGCGGTATGAGCGCGCTAAGGCCCACCCTGACGTAAGGACGTGAATAGTGAAAAAAAGGGTGACAAAAAAGTGCAAAAAAGGAAGAGGAATTTCTTCCCATTTACTCCTGGTTTAGGAGGCTTACCAAATTAGGTTTCTGCACCTGTGGAGAGAAACGGACATAGACATACACATAGGACAGGACAAACCATTAGTAATTGGTCCTATTCGTATAGGTAAATCCATGGTGCTCCATTATTGTGGGTGGACAGTGGGCGGCGCTTTAACAGTATGTTTAACACCAACCTCTGTCCCTGGGCAGATAAACACTATTTTAAGGGAGTTTCGTGGGCTACAAGTGAACTAGTGAAAAGTGGTAGCCGTGGATTAAAAGGGTAGCACGTGTTCCTTGTCAGGATCAATGGACCAAGGGTCTGTGATCCTGTGCTCAGAAAATTAAAAATTAAAATGTCTCACTTGTTCGGTGTAATCAGTGTACACCATGGGACACGGGAGGGGGGTGGTAGAGTAATTGGCACACCCTTAGCGAGGGAAAAGAAACATAGTGTAGTCAGGAATAGGCAGAATGTTACTTAGCTTAGCGATGCTGCCGCCAGGATGTGATCCACCCGAAGCCGATTGCTCACTTACGCCCTCAACGCCAGGCACCCTCAGTAAACCTGTGGCACCCTCAACCGGACCCCGAAGATAACGAGCAAGGCCGGCATTGCTGTTTAAAAGTGCTTTGGCAAGTAACGCGGCTCGCTTCCGGGGGGTGTGTCCGCGTGGTAGGTTGGTGGAGTCACGGAGTGTTGAACCAATCGGAGCGCTAGGCGGGTTATGACGCCTGTGATCACGTGTAGCCCGTGTCAGAAGGGGGCCGGACCAGCGCGTCAAACCTGATGTTTAGACGGCGATGTCATGACGACCAAGGTCATGTGGTACAGAGACGCTCACAAGCGTAAAGCGTCGTCTTGCTGCCTTGTGGTTAGAGTGCAAGATTCAAAACGCTTAACTTTATTAGGCTAGAGGTGTAAGCGCATTCACATAAAAGCGAAGTGACAGGCTCAAGAAATGAGCGCAATAACAAAGGGCGCAGCCCAGACCGCAATATATCTTCAAGATAAAGTATGTAATTCATACTTGCACAAAGATTAAACTCACCCAGAGATGTATGTCAGTTGTGATAACAAAGATGTTTTCTTGTTGGCACAAAAAGGGTCTAATGGTGGTCACTGTACAATACATATTAGCTGGACAGCCCGGGATAAAAAAGGGGGGTAACTCCCGGGGAGAGGTGGTGTGGTTCAGAAATAAACCACCTTGCGTCTAACCTTTGGATACGTATCGTTACGGTGGATGAGCCTAAAGCATATTCACTGTTCAAAATGTGGCGTCAACCTGCTGGGTTTGGGGTATGTGGAGGCAACCAGGATGGAGGCGCTCGGGGTTATGATAAGTAGAGGCCACCCAGATGGAAAGAACCCTTGCACTGGCAGAGTCTGCGTCAGTCAGTTGATAAATATAGGTGTAGTGATTGTGAGGTCTATATCAGACTGCCTACTGCACCGATACCGTGATTAGGAGGGTCATTTCAAAACAGAGTTCCACGGGATTTCGTCATTAAGTCCAGCGAGGTGGGTCCCTAGTCTATACACCCACCTCTGCTCTTTTTCAAACAGACGGTTAGTAATATTGTTACCAGTGTTCAATTGCTCTATCACAGTCCACCGCATGTCGTTGGTGCTGTGGTTGTTCTCAAGGAAGTGCCTGCTCATTTTCGTGGTAGCTTTTTTATACCTGATGTTACTCCTATTTTCGCCGATTCTCTGCTTGACCTTCCTAGTAGTCATACCTACATAGCGGAGGTCGCAAGGGAAGGTTATGAGATATATGACATTGGGCGAATTACAGTTAGTAAGTCCCCTTTGTGTCCATATTTTCCCATCTTCCAGTGGTAAGGATTTGGATGGTGTGGTGAGTTGGCAAACGCTACAATTTGAGCACGGAAAATGCCCTGTCACTTTTGGTAGGCCCCATGAGTCTGTCGCAGAGCGTACTCCAACTGGTGCGTTCTCCCTAGGGCGTGTGTGGACCAGTGCGTCTTTTAGACCGCACCCCTTCTTAAATGAGAACAATGGTTTGTCCCAATCTTTCTTGATGCTTGATATTATCCTCCAGTTCTTATTGATAGACTTCTTCATGGTGTTCGAGAGGCTGCTCACACAGGTCACACAGGTGAGTGGAATGACCTCGGTTTGGTTGGTCTTGTCCTCCAAGAGGGCTTCTCGGGGTTGGTTGCGTGCCCTCTTATAGCCTTTACTCAGAGTTGTTGTTGGATAGCCTCTGGACTTTAATTTCTCAGTTAGGCCAAGTGATTGTGACTTGAAGTCTTGTACATTGGTGCAATTGCGCCTAATTCTTAGGTACTGGCCATACAGTAGGTTCTCTTTAAGTGGCCGGGAGTGAAAGCTCGTGAACTCGAGCAGATTGCTTTTGGCTTGTAGTGTGTTTTTGTTGACAAACTGCCGCCGGTGACGGTGATCGTTACATCCAAGAAGATAGCTTCTGTCTTGCTGGCGGTGTGGGTGAATTTAAGATTTGGATCCAGAGTGTTGTTCCATGTCAGAAAAGCTGTCAGTTGGTCATCACTACCCTTCCACACCATCAGGACGTCGTCGATGTAACGTTTCCATATTTGTATGGAGGCGTGAAGAGTCCATTAGGTGGTAGGATATGTTTGGTCTCGAAATCCGCGACATACAAGCCCGCCACACTAGGAGCAAAGGTGCTCCCCATGGATGTACCTGTGCATTGTAGAAAGAGCTGTCCCTTATATGAGAAAAAGTTCTCTTTCAGTGCTAGTGTAGCACATTCAATGATGAATTCCTTGGATGTCTGATAGTTCCAATCCACCGTTTCCAAAGCCTCCCCCAGGACTCTGATGGTGTCGTCCTGGGGGATGCTGGTGTAAAGGCTCTTGATATCTAGGGTTACGAGTGTCACTGTGTTTTCAGTGAAGGTGAAATCTTGGAGTATCTGGAGTAGACTCTTTGTGTCCTTGAGGTAGGTTGGTGTGTTTTGTACAATTGGTTTGAGATAGTGGTCACAAAATCGTGACAGGGGTTCTAACAGGGAGCCTATGCCAGAGACGATGGGTCATCCCAGGGGTGGCATCCTGTTTTTATGAGTCTTGGGCAGTGTGTGGAATTAGGGGATCACACTGTCGCTGGTGCTCAAGAAGTCAGCTTCATTCTTGGATAATTGTCCGTCTTCCTCTGCTCTCCTGACTAGATTGGTAATTCGTGTCCGGAGTTCAGCAGTAGGGTCTCTGGTTAAAGGGACGTAGTTCTTTCTGTCATCCAGAAGAACCTGACAGGCCTTGTCATAATCCATCGTATTTTGTATCACTAGGCCACCACCTTTATCCGCCGGCTTGATAGTAATCTCCGAGTCGTTCTGGAGATTCTGTAGTGCTTGATGTTCAGCAGTGGTGAAATTGCCAAATGGTGTTGGATCTTGACAGGTTTCCAAGTCTTGGAATACAGCCTGCTCAAAAGCAATAATGGCTGCCGGGACAGTATGAGGTGGTGGGGTAAAGGTGGAGTCCAACCTTAATCCGGTGTCTCCCTTGCGAATTGCTTTATTGGGGTCTTCTTTACCTTCAAATAAGGATTTTAACTTGAGTTTTCGGAAAAAACCCACAAGCTCACAATGGAGCCCTTTTTCCAGAACCTTAATTTCCGTTGTGGTCAGTGTCTTATCAGATAGATTGGTTACAAGGCTCAATGTCCGCTCGTTCCCGGTTGTGGGGTCTTGCTGCGTGTGTGGTTACCCACGGGATCGTCTTCCTCCCAGGACACCTGGTTGGCCCCTCTCCTCTTCCCTCTTCCTCGTCGGCCCCTCTCTAAAAAAGGCTGTTGGTATTGATTGGGTAAGTTAGGTGGTTCCATGAATACCGGATTCCAGCCCATGAATGGGAAGGGGGGTTGTTGTTGGAAGGGAAATTGATGAGCCGCTCCTCCCATCTGCGGGGGTATTGGCCATCTTTGTTGTTGGTTAAAGTAACCCGATCTCCCTCTGTTACTACGGTCACCTCTATTGCCTCTTCTCTTGCCTTGTTTGAAAGAGTCATTACTGGACCCACTACTATTTGATGAGTCCTCATCCGAGTAATCGGTGTTGGCAGGGTTCCTTGTCGGTGGGGTATAGGTGGCTGCCGAGTAGGGGTAGACTTTTTCAAATTCGAATTTCTTCAAATCTTTCTGGAACTTTGTGGCCTTAGATTGCACGAGGTTCTCCTTATATTCGTTTAGCTCCTTATTAATTTTATCTAGCTTTTTCTTATAGCCAGTCACTGTCATTTTGAAATGCGACTCTGTCTCCTGAATTTCAACCATAAGGGCTTAGGAGAGTCTCAGTGCTATTTTTATTATTAGCACCAGCCAGTCGCGGGTACAGTGCCACGCGATCATGGCCCATTCCTTCCGAAAGGTGGCATCATTCAGAAAAATATTCGGAGCATTCGTAACGAGTAGACCTCTTGGAGCGGTGTTTTTCAGGAGATATTGTTTCAGAATTGTGCCGTGAAGTATAGTGCGTATTCGGTCACGTTTCAAGTCAGTGAGTTTTTCCCACTCAGAGGTGTGAGCTATCACTTGAGAGATAGCAGGGTCTGCAAATAGCGAGGAGTCTGACAAAATATCTGCTAACTCACAAGAAAACCCGCTCCGCAGTAGACCTGGCATCAAAGCACACTAAAGAGGCACTCGGCCTCTTTAGTGGGGCCCGATGATGAAGCATGTCACCACCAGGTTGGTGAGTGAGGGCTTTCCTAACTGACCTAAGTGAGGCCAGTTTCCTTTTTTCTGTTGCTCCTTTTTGTGGCCTTTTGAATACCATAGGACACTCTTATGTTATTTTGCGCCGCTGCTCCGCCACCCATGGTGCGCCGCATTTACAATGCGGCGCACCATGGGGCAAAAACGGCACAGATGCGTGACGCATCTGTACCGTAAAGGTGGCACATTGCTGGAGTTGCGTCGCTAGCGCGACGCAGCTCCAGCAAGGCTCGGGGGTGCCCCATCTTTACAATGCTGCGTCAAGACCTACGCCTGCTTCAAGCAGGCGCAGGGTTTTGACGCAGCATTGGCTTGAAAGTGACTGAGTGAAATCTTATAGATTTCACTCAGCCACTTTTGCGAGGCGCACCTGCCCCGGAACGCCCACCCTGCGCCGGAACGTCCACAAGAGGCGCAGGGCTTTACAACGTGACGCATCTGCCTAGATGCGTCAACGTTGTAAATGGGTCGTAGGGATGCGCCACGTTTACGATGCAGTTGCGTGACGCAAACGTGGCGCATTCTCAACATAAATCTGCCCCATTGTCTTTGCTACACCTCATGAAAGGCAGTATACAACCCACAGGATGTCCTCGTTCATTCCCTCCTTATGTGTGGATGAACAGAAAATCCAATGTTGTTCTTTTCTGAAAAGGGCTTCTTGCTTCTTGAGGGGATATGGTTCAAGGATCGTCCATTTCAGGTCATCTGGGGTGTGTCCAGCTGTGAGACAATGTGTGGACAATTTTGTGTTGGATTTTGTAATTCTTATGTTACTTTGATGCTCTGTGATCCTCACCTTAACTGCTCTTTTCATCATTCCTATATATCTCATCTGACATGGGCAGGTGATCATGTAAATGCAATTACATGAATTACAGTTGGTGTGCTTTTTTTTGTGTCTACACCAAGGTGTCATTTAGCGGAATGACCTTAGTGGCCTCTGTGGAGGCACATACATCAGAGTGTCCGCATGGTTAATGTCCCATGATAAGGAATAGATTCCATAGTGTGTGCGGAAGCTGGCAAATTCTTCTGAGTATTGTGGACAAGCATATCTTTCAGATTAGCTGTTCTCTTATATGCAAATCTTGGGGGAGCCAAAGTGAGAGTTCCCATTTGTTGTATCTTTCAAATGTTTTTTACCGATTTTGTGTATAGTATTGGAGTCAGGAGTAAAAGTAGTGCCACAAGAGAGCACATCTGACCTGTGTTTCTCATGGCGTTCTAAAAGAGCTTCCCTATTGTTATTACGTGTTCATTTTTGTGCAGATTTTATACACTTGCTCGGATATTGGTGATTCGCCAAGTGGCCTGATAATTCATTAGCTTGTTGCTTATAGTCACTTCCCTCACTGCAGTTGCGACGTAGTCACAGACACTGCCCATAGAGTAGTGTTGGACTTGGCCCTTTTTTCAGGGTCATCCCTGAACTTTTTGCCTTCCTCCTGTATTCTGTCTGACCTGTTTTTGTTAGTTTTATTTCTCTGGGCATTTTACCACTGCTGATCAGTGCTAAAGTGCATATGCTCTCCCTATTATAAATTGATGTATGGATTAGTGATTCCATGATTGGCTGATTTGGTTTACTTGTCAGATCCTAGTACCATGCACCAGGAGTGCCGAGGGCTGGTAATCCAAAGGCTGCTAATGGGCTTGCAGCACTGATTGTGCCACACACAGAAGTAGCCTGTAAAAGTGTGTTTAAGGCCTGCCATTGCAGAGCCTGTGTGCAGTCTGGTACTGCCATGCTGACTAGGCAAGTGCACTCACTTGCTAGTCCCTAAACCTTCCCTTTTCTTCATATCAGACACCCCTATGGTAGGCATAAGGGCAGGGTGCATTGTAAGTATAAGGTAGGACATGCCCTGGTATGTGTGGCATGTCCTAACAGTGAATTACAGCCATTTTCGTTTTTCACTATTGCACGGCTACCTGTTCTCCATAGGCCAGAATGGGCAGTTAGGTTATTACATCTTATAATCCTAACTGATTTAGGAAACATAGTAGAAATTCGAGTTTAGTATGCCTGAACTCAGAATGATAAAATACATCTTTTAGTGAAAGTGGTTTTAACATTCTGTGTTTGAAAATACTACTTTTAGAAAGTAGGTATTTTCTTGTCTAACTATCCAAGCCTGCCTCTGCTAGGTTGTGTATTCCTTGTCTGGAGTTAGAGGGACAGGGCTGGGGATTCCATGCGACAGAGTGAGTCAGCCCAGTGGTGAATAGAGAGATCTGCATCTAGATGAGTGGGAGGAGGTGCACCAGGGACCTGAATAGGGCTGTGCCTTTCCTCCACACTGCTGGCTCCACCTCCTGTGGGGCGTCTGATGTTTCTGCCCTGCACTGTGAAAGGAAAGAAGGAGTCATGTAAACAGAGTGCTCCAGAACTGGTTTGGACTAAGCAAAGGCCCCTCTGCCCTCAGAGGACAAAGGATTTTGGGGTATAAGTATTGGGACCCTGATCTCAAGAATTTAGATCACTTTTGGACAAACAAGAAGAAACCTTTGCTGAGGAGAGGAACCAGAAGAAACTGAGGAGAGACTATCTGTAAGATGAAGTGCTGCTTGGGGGATTGGCCTGCAGTGGTTGCCTGACTGCCAAAGAAAGGAGAAAGGGACTTTGTGTACTTTCATCAACTTGTAAGGATCTCCAAGGGCTTGGAACATAGCTTGCCTCCTGCTGAAGTCTCAGGGACAACAGACTTAAACCCCCAGCTCCCCAGAGTTCCTTGGGAAGTGCCTGTTGCTGTTTTGGGCCTTCTGAGGGACTGCAAGTCACAAGGAGCTGGAAGCGCTACTCAAGAGGAAAAAGTGTGTCGCCGTCGCTGCTGCTGCCGTCGCATCTTGGATGTCGCCGCTGTAGCTGTCATATTGCACCGCATCAAGAAAAGCGCCTTGCATCCACGGAGAAGCGTGCCGCCGTCGGAGCTGCTGTCGCCGCATCATGGAACAAGGGTGTAGCCGCTGCAGTTGTCGCATTGTGTGGAAGCGTCTCGCAACGTCAGAGAAGAGTGTCGCCGCCGAAGCTGTTGTCGTCGCATCGCGGAACAAGGGTGTCGCCGCTGCAGCTGACGCATCGAATCGGGACTTCTCGCATCATCGGTGAAGTGTGTTTCATCTGGAAGATCTTCACGTTTATATTTCTTTGCACTGAAACTTTGCCGCATTTCCATCGCTGCAACACTTTTGTTGTGGAAGCGTAACGCATCGTAAGGTACATTGACTCCAAGTGTTGCATTTTAAAGAACTGAACAGAACTAAGCTAATACTACCATTTTAAGTACAGTATTGTGGATTTTGTTGTTCATGGTCTTGTGTTAAATCTATATAAAGAATACTTATTTTTTATATAAAACCTGTGTGGTGTCCATCTGTAGTGTTGTCACTTGATTACTATATGTGGTCACAAATGCTTTACAAACTGCCTCTGAGATAAGCCTGTCTGCTCCTGCCAAGCTACCAAGGGGGTGAGCAGGGGTTATTTTAGGAGTGTCCCCCTTACCCTGACTAGAGGCAAGGGTCCCTATTTGTCACAAGTACCTACCTGTGCCAACTAGAGACCCCCAAATCTAACAAGTAGATTCTCCTGTAGGGCCCTAGGGTGGTGCCTACTGGCGATTGGTTTCTGTAACCATTTCTAGACACATTCAGGATCCCTTTCGCCTACTCCGGAGGGTGATGCTACTGCATGAGCATCTTTACTGACATCGTTTGAAAACAGGGTGATCTTCCAAGCAGTGACTTGACCTGATTCTCACAGAGCCTCTCATATTGTAAATAAAGACTCTAGGTAGCCTAATATTTACATTCATATATACTTATAAATATTGTTACATGAAAAAGCCAAGCAATACAGATAAAATCGACCAATACATTTTATTATCGAAAATAAAAAGCATTTCTTATGAGAGTTCAGTATTGTGAACACCGATTCCTTCTAAAAGCACCTGAATACCTGGAACAAAAATACAGATACTCAAATAACACAGAAGGGAAGAAAAAGAGGAGAGAAAAACAGGAAAATGTTCCCTCAATTAGTCCATCTAAACATCAAACCGACAGTCATTTCTTTGTGTTGAGTCATATCAAACCTTTTTGTGGTTATTGCCTCATTATTTGGAAGCTAATCTCTTCCCAATGGTTAGAGCGGCAGACCCTGATGCAGAGGTATAGCCCGGGACCAGGGTTCAATTCCCCGCCTCGGCGGGTCTTGGGCTCAAAAATTCCACGGACCTGATAATTCTCGCCTCGGTGCCTATTCCAATCATGGAGTCCCACTCTGCAACTCTGGGCAATAGCTTGCTTAATCTCCACAACGGCCCCCACAACGCTAAGGATGCTTGGCCTCCACCATGGGGGTGCCCAGGAGTGGACACCTCACAGGGAAAGCCAGGATGGGTTCCACAGTGGTATTCGTACAAGCGCCTTGAGACCCTTGCGGGTGAGTAGTGCGCTATACAAGTATCAATTTACATTTACATTTTTCCTTAGGGACATTCAAATACATCTGTGGCTTTCCTGATGAAGGCGCAATGGTCGCCAAAAGATGCGTAGACACGATCCTACCAAGAACCAGCCACGATTTGAGACAATTTTATGTTGTGTTTTACTTTTTATTATTGTGGGGAAATAATCTCCATGACTTTTGACTTGTATTCTTGGATTATATTAAGAAATGAAGATGGGATATAATGATCTAGTTTACATATAGGATAGGGGACAGGTCAATGGAGTTATCATCAATTTCATGATTCTCTAATTTATATTTTTGATTTGATTTTATCTGTATTGCTTGGCTTTTTCACGTGACAATATCATTGAATTGAAATATTAGGCTGCTTGAGGTCTTTGCATTTATTTATTTATTTATTTTTAATTCTTGTATAGCGCCGGAATTCCGATCTCCGAAGAGATATCTCCGCACTTTGTTCTTCTAACATCAGAACTAGACAGTGAAATCAGGCTGACAAAGCTGAATGGCAATGCTGGGCAACTAACTGGAGAATAGGTGTGCATACAATATATTTTCCCTGCATTGGGAGGGCTTATCAATAGCATGGGGTCCTTGTTGTATTAAATTATTTTCCCACAGGTCCTCTTGCCATACGTAGCGATATTTTTCAAGTATTCTTGAAGTGTGTGCAACTTGAAAAAAGAACTACATGTGTATGCGAGTGACCGGTTCTAGTAACCCCTTTCAGACACTTATTCTACCCCTGCTCATCATGGCGAGGTCAGTTACTGTTTTAGTAGTCATACTGAGTCATGCCTATACGGAGGCATGCTATGGCTGCTCAATAGAGACCACGCCCCCCTCACCTGCTTCCCATCAAGGAAGCAGAGCTGAGGTAGGTCTGAAGGCAGACGCCTCACTGCGTCTGAGTAAGTAAGACACAGATTGACATACCTCTGTACTGCACACTTTATAGTATGACTACAGCTATACTACGTCCTCTCTCGTCCCTCTTGATGTAGGCAGGATGCTAATAGGAATTTCACTTAGGCTAGCAAAGACAGGACTGTCGATCCATACACAGACCGGGACGCTTTGGGAATCATCTCTACACAGATGAGCGCTGGCCATGAGAAAATAACTGGTTAAAGCTCTGCAACAGAACAGGAGGTACCTTCCCTGTAATGCATTGAGTGGTTAGAGGGGTACACGCCGAACATACTCTTTTGAGAATATCTGACTGTGAAAACATAGAAACTATATGGTGGCTGTCGTTATTCATTTTCAGAAAATTACTAATTGAGCCCTGAAGAAGTCACGGATGTGACGAAACGCGTTGGCAACAAGCAATTTTGTTTTTTTACATTGAATAAAGAAAGCTTGAAAATCTTCAATCAACTCCTTTTGAGATTCTTATTTGTGGGAAGTTGTCTTTTGAACATCGATAACACTTGTGTAATATAGGTTTCTGATAATTTAATACGTGCATATAAACCTTGGTGCGGGTCAATTTTTGTGCACAAAGACAGGACTGTGCCTGTGGATCTGGCTTGGGGAAATGTCATTTCTAAGCCCCAGACAAAAGAAGTGACTCCAAGGCTCAGTTGGCTGATCCTTGGAAGCAGCACTAGGGACGTCAAAGCTGAAGTAGCTGAATCATCATTGACTGCCACTGGGTACCCCAAGGAACTGATTCTTGATGGCCAAATGTTGCACCTAATTCAGACGGACTGGGAGTGTCACCAGAGTCCAGATTGGTCGCCCAAGAGGGACGCCAGTCTCCACCAAAGGATATCACTGGGACTGTTGTGTACAGAGACAAGTAGCCCAGCCGCTACAGGCCTTCTACTGTGTTAAAGAGGATTTCGGGGAGCTCCAACCACTGTATTCAAAGTCGCCCCACCTGACCCGTAGACAGAGGATAACTTAAAAAGAACCACTGCGTCAACCGCGCAGTACCCAGAGCATCCTTGAGCATCTTCCATCTCCTACAGCTGTAGAATCAGGACCACTCCATTTAAGTGTATGTCAGCCAGGCTGTAAAATATGGAACTGCACTGGAAAATGCTTTGATGGCCAGGTAACTGTCCATATACTCCCCCCAGACTTTTTCCCTGTCTGATTTGGTTGCTCAAGCCAACCCAGAGTAGTCAAATTCAACTTTACCATTACCAATGCGTGTTAGCGGTTAAACTGAGATTTAAGTTTTCATTAGAAATCTGTATCTCAGGACTCCTCGTGTGGATTTTGCTAATCTGAGACACTAAGGGGTATATTCAAAAGAACCTGTGATAACTACCGCAAGAGTAGCATAGCGCAACTTTCAACATCGCAGCCCATCGTGGGAAAATAACCCAGTGTCAACATGAAATTCACAACAAGGCGGAAGCATGCAATAGTCACCAGATAATACGTCAAATGTCAGCGTGAAAATCATCACCACGCTGCAAAAATGCGAAATGTGAATGCAAAAAAACATAAGATGAGGCCAATTGCGATTCAAAAATCAGAGAAAACCAGCCACAGACCTGCAAATCCCACACGTCTGGCAGGAAACAGCACTATAAAAGAAAAAAAAAGAAAAAGCAGTTCAAACTGTGCTGCAACATGAATGCACCCGGACCGTGTACAGAGGACAAGCCAAACCCCACAAACTCCACTGAGGTACTGCCAGGAGCCCCGTGTCTGGGGAAGGGCAAGGACAAGAGGTAGAGGAAGACGAGGTTCAGCCCGCAGGAAGACCGAATTCTCGTCACGGAGGTGATAGAACACCATCAACAACTGTTCGGCACCTCCACTGCGGCACTGGCAACCCAAACGGCAATATGGCAGGTCATCATCACCAACATCAATGCAGTCGGAGTGTCGAGGAGGTCACTGGGGAGGTCAAGAGGTGCTGGCATGAAGTGCACAGCCAAACCAAGAGGAAGAGGAAGACGAGGTTCAGTGCGCAGGAAGACCGGATTCTCGTCACGGAGGTGATAGAACACCATCAACAACTGTTCGGCACCTCCACTGCGGCACTGGCAACCCAAACGGCAATATGGCAGGTCATCATCACCAACATCAATGCAGTCGGAGTGTCGAGGAGGTCACTGGAGGAGGTCAAGAGGTGCTGGCATGAAGTGCACAGCCAAACCAAGGAGAAGCTCTCCGCCAACAGGAAGGCAGCAAGGGCGACTGGAGGTGGGAGTCCTGCGACACAGGAGGAGCTGGATGCGCTGGAGGAAATGGTGGCCACAGTCAGCAGTGTCGAGACAGCACAAGGAATTAGGGGCCTGGACACAGCACAGCACGATACGACCTGACTCAACAGCAACAGGGTGAGTAACAACCAGGGACGGGGGGACGGGGGAGATGGGGACAATGGCACATATGCACAATTATGTCTAGCACACTGAACACCCACACAGATTGTGGAACATATCACTGATAGCCTTGACACACTGCAGCACACATAAAAACGCCAAGTAGGCCCCCATCCAATATGTGCACACAGTGGCCCCCTCCATATCATCAATATCACAACCGACCCATGCACATGTGCCGAATCCAGCAAAGTAGCGGCTCTGTGACTCACACTGACTATCCAAGTAACACTGCATGCCCAATAGCATGGCAGCAGCCCAAAAACATGAGATGGCCTACAAATGGACATGTAGGTAGCCTAGTGCGGATCACACCCATAAAGGAGCAGGTCACACCCTGACATGTCCACGTATACACACAACCCATGCTGTACGATGCACACAGATGACAAACAATGCACAAGACCACAAAATTGGTCCGAGAGCACATATGACCCAAGTCAAAAACAAATCAGGCCCGAAAAGCTTACAATTCAAAGGCACTCCGCCTCAAAGGGAGAAGGCTACACAAACTCAGAGCTGCAGGGGCAATTCACCCACAATGCAGCACAATCACAGAACATCAGCAATGACGGCAATGAGGTAAAAAGTGCAACACCAACCCCGCGTAAGTGCACATGTCGGCCAACACCTATCCCAAAACAATGTCTGGCTCACAGAGGATGAGCTTGCAAAAGGGACACACCCCCATTGCACATGCGTCAGTCCTCAGTTCCTCACTGTGTAGGGATGATGCTCATTGTGGCACATGAGTGGACAATGAAATCAACACACCTCACATTCAGACACCAGTGGGGTGGCATAGACTATATTCGCATGTGCATGTCAGTACGGATGAGGCAAACGCCACAACAGGCAGGGACAAGCTTCAGACACCTACACACAGCATGGGTGCATGTCGATGTTCAGAAAAAGATGAATGACAATAATCACGGATGGCAAAGCTCCCAGCCCACCTTGCCTTGCTGGACGAGTCATGTGTTGTTTGGCTTTTGCCCATTGACCCGTGTGAGGGTGCACAACTCACTGCCCATGGGATCTGCATAGTGCTCTGCCACCAGAGTGCACCGATTATCTGCTCTGCTGACAGTGATCAGGTGAAGGGGTCCGACAGGTTCAAATGTCATGCTACATTGCCATGTGTATGCTCTCCCCCAGCAGTGTGTCTGAATTGGCAACGTTGCCATACGACGCTGTGTTGCTCCGACCATGGACCTCCATCACCTTGCACAGGTGTATGTACACACGCGTTGTTTCACGAACATGCATCCAGAGTCCGGACAATGGCAGACGTGCCCACTGTTGTGGTGGGATATGTGAGCAATCCTAAGGATGCAACTGGTTGTTGGGACCTGTGCTGTGGGTCACAATCGGATGTGGCTGCAGGAATGTAGTCACTCGTCCATGAATGTCCGCGCAGCTTCATGTGTAATGTGTTTCAATAGTACGTTGTTGTGTTCAATGAACTCCAGGGTGAACCAATCCATTAACTGGTCTGAGCAGGTGTGCTCAGCCCACGCCGTTTCACCAATCCGCAACACAGCCCAATAGGGGAGCGCCTCGATGTGGTCACTGCACATGAGGAATTGTGCAATCTCCCATGCACAACTACCAATACATACGCAGTATATCAAGGCATCCCATGCACGGCTGTCTCGGTTACACTCCTGTTCGTGTTCCAACAGGGGGTGCAGACACAAGTCATAGTCCAATTCTTCTACGGTTGTGTTGGATAGGCAGACATCTATGGGACACTCGAATGTGCATGTTCGGCAGTGAAACCAGTGCTGGACGCAGGCGACATCGGCAATGCGGAAGCTGAGCTGGTAGCTGATCCGCTGCACTGCCAGTGGCACAGCGCCCAGCAAATGCAGCATACGTGCACGGTAGTGTTCCATGTGACTGGGGTTGTGCATGTGCCCGGTATGGCCTGCCATTGTCTTGGTGCATCTTTAGGAACCGCACTCTTCTGTACCGCGGCAGTTGTGTGGAGGATATACCACAGCTATGAGCAATGATTCAAATGTGGGTGCAACGTTGGGCTGAATGGATTGCTGTTTCCAAGAGTGTCAAGGGCATCCCATGTGAGGGTACCTCAGGCAGGGGCTTCTGTGTGTGGGATATGGATATGTCAGATAGTTCATTTGCGCAATGCATGGTGTGGGAGTTGTCCCCATATGCCATGGCATCTCTCTGAGGGTGTTTCAGGTGCATTCGGGGCTTTCATCCCTGATGTTTGTCTGACCACTACTTGCATTTTTGGAATGTGATGTGGCTTTAGCCCTGAGATTGGGACACAGCCTTGGGCACATGGTGTATGGATGGCGATGCAGACACACATGTTGGCATGTGGTGCCAGGTGCCCTGTGAGGCCTTCCACTGCTTGTGCAATATCACCCTGTCTCTCTCCATCGCTCTCTCCCTCTCTTTCCTTTGTTGGGCGCATGGCACACTTTCTTTTTTTTGATTTAGTCTTCTAGGCTGTGTCCTACGGATTGTCCAGTTAGGACCCGCTAGGACTTATCCGAATGGTTGTTTTGGCTTTTGTTTGTATGGTTTTTTGTGTTGGTGATTGCATTTCTGTATGACTGCTTCTCCATTTTCCGGCCACGCATGTATGTTGATTTTCCTGCTTTTGCAACATCAGGCAAAATAGTCCTGATGGGGTTCGTGGTGTTGGTGTGCAGTTTCTTAGTCCGGGGTTGGGGTTGGGCCCAGGGGGTGTGTTGCAGGCCTGGGTGTGGTGTCGGTGGGTGTTGTGGACCTCTTGGGTGTCAGTGCTGCATGTTCAGTTGCTCGGGGGCATCTGTTGTTCTTCATGTGTGGCTCTGGGCCGTGGTGCAGACTGTGGTCTGACTTTACACCAGGTCAGAGCAGGTGTTAATTTCCTGCTGCTAACGTGCCCTATCGCGTGTTTTGTGTTCTTATCGATGATCTGGCTGGTTGTTGTGAATGTTGAGGTGTCGTGTTATCACGGGTTTTTGCACGGGAACGGCTACTCTGCATCTCATTAGCCCATGGTTGTGGTGTTCCTCTTTGGCGATGTTGTTTGCAGCTGCTATCGCGGGTAAACTGGTGCTGTGGGCTGTTAGCACCAGCTTGTGAATGGGGTGGTAAATTTATCACAACTTTGGCTGCGGTAAAGTGCTGTTAATTCGGCTATAACTCCTTGTGAGTATGCCCCTAAAATTCGCCAAATATAATTTATTTTTATAAGTTTGTGTTGGATTTCTCTAGTGTTGTGTGGCTTACTTAGGGGCCGATTAGGATTGTGGTTTTTCCGCCGGCCCGGAGGATGCGGAAAAACCGCAGCGAAGCCTTCAAAGACCCTCCGCCAGATTAGGATGGCTGGGGGGTCAGGAAGACCGTCCGCCGCTTTACCACCGCGGTCGCCTTCCGACCGCGGCGGTAAAGCTCTAACATGTATGGCGGTGTCTATCAGACACCGCCAGGCATATTAGGATGTCTGCACTTGTATGCTTTTCCGCGGCGGCTTTTCCGCCGTGGAAAAGCATACGGACTTTCACTTCGGGGGCCCGTTGCGGGCCCCCTGGGTGAAGGGGGGTGGGGGGTGCACATGGAGGGTACCTATGGTACCCCCCTGCATTTGCGTGTACAAAGCAGCAGGCACCGCGCGGTGCCTGCCGCTTTGTGCATGCAAATGCGATGCTTGCATTTTTAACCTTGCGGCGGGTGCAGCTTGAAGCTGCACCCGCCGCAATGTTAAAGATAGAGGATGTGACCGCCACCCTGGTGGTCACATCCTAATGTGCTAGGAGGGAACGCAGCAGCCCCTGCGGACGTTCCCTTCTCCTCAGGGGTCGCGGACGGACTCAAGTCCGTCCGCGATCCTAATCGGCCCCTTAGTTTGGTATTTAGTACTATTAAATGCTTTACACAGGTTCCTTTGAGCCTTGCGGCTCACAGCCACCCAGGGTTGAGTTTAAGGTTTTACAAATGAGCCGGACTGGACCCAAGACAGTTTTGTGAGTGTATTAGACAGTAAGGTCGCACAGCCAAACCATATAATATACTCAGATCCTCACATTTATGGATAATGAATTGAGACTCAATCGGAGACTTCTCAACCATAATGCATTTTTAAGCACAATTTTAGGCTGGACATTAGATTGTTTTTATTCTTGTCTTTCTTTACTCTTTAACTAGATTTGGAAGCCACCATCAAGAAGTTATTTAACCAAGCCAACCAAGTATGAGAAACTGGGTAAAATGTTTTGATATCTACTGCTTACAAGCAAACAGGAGACTTCGCATTCTCTTGGCCTAGAAAACTGGGTGTAAAACTGAGGTAGCACTCTGTAGATCTGCCTGTTAATTTAGCTCCCAAAAAAGAGAGGAACATTGATATCTGATCTAGAGCATGGGAGTATCTTGAAAAACCCTAAAAACTTAAAAATGTGTTTGAAATGTATCTATTCACAATGTTTTAGTGGAGGCACCATTTCATCTTTAGCTGCCTGCTGAACAGTGGGTCTGTCACTTTCAGAACTTCTACTTGCTTCAATTACTCTTCCAGCTCTACGAGCTGTGATTTCCCTACTTGTCTTACATTTTCCAATGATTAAGTGGTTTATGCAATCTATGATAGTCCTTCTGGTAAATCTTTGGCGACAAAAGGTGTACCCATGGACTTCTACAAGTGAAACGTTAACTTATTGACTTCTCTTCTGACAAACATACTGATTCAGCTTGCAATTTGCAACTACGGAGTTGTCATTTTATTTCTGTGGTCGTGCCTGTGTTTAAGAAGAGCAATCGCTACAAACTTAGGCACTATAGACCGTCTTCTCTGATTGACTCAATTGTTAAAGTTGCAAGAAAGATACTTTTAAATAGGATATTTACCTGGGCAGCAGAAATTACTATATTAGCGGAAACTGAATATTGTTTTAGAGTAGGGCTAGGGACCATGGGACTGGAGGCGATATGTACAAAATTCCAGAATTGCTACACTAGCCAATTGACATCTATGCCATAGCAATTCCTGATGTAAGTAAACCATACATCTTGGAAACAGCAAATCCTAGTGAGTTGCCTCATGAGTATTCATGGAGTATGTTTCAGTTTGTGACCCATTAGGAACTGCAGCCATCACAGGGATGGTGGCTTGCTCAGGTTAGCAGACCACCGTTTAAAAAAAAAAACCAATTAAACTTTGAAGTTTCATTTTTTATGAGTAGGTAGTGGTCCGTGGGACCACTGCCTGCTCCTAAAAATATTTGTTCTCCATTATCAAAGGGGAAGGGGTCCCTTGGGAATTCCTTCCCATTTGCTAATGGATTACCACTTCTTTCAGAGTCAATAAAGTATAAATGTTTTATGACCATAATTCGGTCGCAAAGCATTCATATAGCCCATTCAAATTCAGTATTCAGATAAGACACCCTAAACACACACCTTCCAAATACTAAATCCCAAACACAAATTGCAATTCGGTAACATGTTACCAAATCACAATTTGTGTTTTGTACATATGTAAAAGTATTTTTGCATTTGGAAACAGCCTGATTGTTCCTTTTCCTACTGCAAAAATGGTTTGAACATATGGCCCAAAGTTCTCACTTTTTTAATTATTAGTAAGTGCACACTGGCCAAAGAGGGTGTCTACTTGACCCTTTATGGATCCAAGCACTGTGTTCAATCTGATTATTAGGTCATAATTGTGGTAATTTTTGATCCTGAGGGGCCTTGTTAAACATTGGCTTGACAACCACAATCAGGTTTTTCGATCGGGGAGAGTGCACAGACTCTGTCAACTTAGACATGGACATCCGCCAAGGTTGTGTCCTCCCAAAATGTTATTTTGTACACAAACAATCTTAATTCTTATCTGTTAGCTAACGACCAAGGCATGCCACCTGTTGACCCCAGGTCAAATCCCACTTTGCTTCACGCTAACAATGCTTGTTGATGCCTTTTGCTTTTTTTATGGATGATCTAAATCTTGATACCAACATTTCTAAAACACCCATGATCATCTGTGGACCTAATTTTAATTAAATCTAGGAATTCTACTGTTAAAAATAAAGTAATTGTGAAATTCCATTATTTTCCATATTTAAGGGTCATCTTCGATTCCATTAGCTTGCGATCAGTTTGTCTTAGTTCCAGACGCCAACAGTTTGAACAGTCGGCTGGGGCGTTATTTAACTTTGCTGCAAATATCCATAGTAAACCTTATCTCCCTATGTTAGAAATGTATAAAATGCACTACGTTCCCATTTTATGTTACGGTGCAGGGATCTGGGGTTATTCTTCCAAAAGAAATCTTTAGGATAAAGAAAATTGCTTTTGTCTTCAACTTTTGGCCAATCCCTAGCTGCCCACATTATTTTTGTCACAAGGAGCTGGACTTATTATGTGTTATGTTAAGGAGTCTATCAAATTGTCACCTCTGCTACTTTGTATTTCAGTTTGGGCCAAATCTAAGGCTCCACTTAATAGAGTCATTGTTCAGGACATTCTCCCCTGCTCTAACGGTCTGAGAGTTTCCCGGTTAAAATATATTAAATCTATCTCAAGTGAGATGTGTTGGCTCTCCCTATTTTCCAACCATGTATTTATTCAAATTTAGATACAACTGGGGTTAAGAAGCTGTATTTATGAATGTAGAAATAGACAATGTGAGGCAGTGGAATTTGCCAACCCTTTCTTCAGAGGTTGTGTTATTTAGTTAAATTAACTAGGTACGGAACCTTACTTGCTCTTACCTTGTCCTGGGAGAGACGTCTTCTTTGCAGATTGTAGTAAGTTGTTATCTTGTTCTTATTTATTATTGTGGGATATTACTTTAAAGAGTGTTGGTCATATGTTATTCTATGTGACATCAATCAATCAATCAATCAATCAGGCAGATTTATAAAGCGCGCTACTCACCCGCTAGGGTCTCAAGGCGCTGGGAGGGGATGGGGGTCCGCTACTGCTCGATTAGCCAGGTCTTAAGTTGTTTCCTGAAGGAGAGATGGTCCTGGGTCAGCCGTAGGTGGATGGGGAGGGAGTTCCATGTCTTGGCCGCCAGGTAGGAGAAGGATCTTCCTCTGGCGGTGGCTCTGCGAGTCCGTGGGACGGTGGCGAGGGCGAGGCTGGTTGAGCGGAGCTGGCGGGTGGGTGTGTAGAATGTGAGGTGCTTGTTGAGGTACTTGGGTCCCAAGTCATGGAAAGCCTTGTGTGCGTGGGTGAGGAGTCTGAACGTGATCCTCTTGCTGACGGGGAGCCAGTGCAGGTCTCTCAGATGATCAGAGATGTGGTCGTGGCGGGGGATGTCCAGGATGAGTCGTGCAGAAGCGTTCTGTATGCGCTGGAGTCTTTTCTGGAGTTTGGCTGTGGTTCCCGCGAAGAGGGTGTTCCCGTAGTCCAGACGGCTGGTGACGAGGGACTGGGTGACCGTCTTCCTGGTTTCGTTGGGGATCCACCGGAAGATCTTTCGGAGCATGCGCAGGGTGTTGAAACAGGATGACGAGACGGCGTTGACTTGTTTGGTCATCAAGAGGGAGGAGTTCAGGATGAAGCCCAGGTTGCGTGCATGGTCCGTTGGTTTGGGTGTGGTGCCCAGGGCAGGGGGCCACCAGGAGTTGTCCCAGGCGGAGGGGGATGATCCCAGGATGAGGACTTCCGTCTTGTCTGAGGTTAGTTTCAGGCGGCTGGTCTTCATCCACTCTGCGACGTCTTTCATTCCTTCCTGGAGGTTGCCTCTGGCGGTGGCGGGGTCGTTGGTTAGGGTAAGGATCAGCTGGGTGTCGTCAGCGTAGGAAATGATGTTTAGGTTGTGTTGGAGTGCGATGGCTGCGAGGGGGCTCATGTAGACGTTGAAGAGGGTGGGGCTGAGCGAGGATCCCTGAGGTACTCCGCAGATGACTTCGGTGGCCACGGATCGGAACGGGGGAGGCGGACTCTCTGGGTTCTTCTGGCGAGGAACGAGATGATCCATTCCAGTGCCTTCCCTTGGATTCCGGTGTTGCTGAGGTGCTGTATTAGTGTGCGGTGGCATACTGTGTCGAATGCTGCTGAGAGATCCAGGAGGATGAGGGCAGCTGTTTCCCCGTTGTCAAGCAGGGATCTGATGTTGTCGGTGGCTGCGATGAGGGAGGTCTCGGTGCTGTGGTTAGCTCAGAAACCGGACTGTGAGGGGTCGAGGGATCCGTTCGTCTCGAGGAAGGTGGCGAGTTGTTTGTTGACGGTCTTCTCGATGACTTTGGCAGGAAAAGGAAGGAGCGAGATGGGGCGGAAGTTCTTGAGATCCGTGGGGTCCGCGGTGGGTTTCTTCAGGAGAGCGCTGAGCTCGGCATGTTTCCAGCTTTCCGGAAAGTTGGCAGTGGCGAAGGAGATGTTGATGATGTCCCGGAGTTGGGCTGCGATGATGGAGTCGGCCTTGTTGAAGACGTGGTGAGGGCAGGGGTTGGTTGGGGATCTGGAGTGGATGGTGTTCATTGTGTGGGTGGTGTCTTCGGTGCTGACCGGGGTCCAGTTGTAGAGGGTGGTGGTGGGGCGCGTCGGTTCGGTGGTTGGGTGCATGGTCTGTGCGCCGAAGCTGTAGTGTATATCGGCGATCTTGCGGTGGAAGAACGAGGCGAGTGAGTCGCAGAGGTCTTGCGAGGGTGTGATGTCGTTGTTGCAGGCGCTGGGTTGGAGAGCTCTTTAATGATGCTGAAGAGTTCCTTGCTGTTGTGGGTGTTGTTGTCCAGACGTTCTTTCAATGTTGTCCTTTTGGTGGTGCGGATCAGCTGGTGGTGTATGCGGGTGGCGCTCTTGAACGCAGTCATGTTTTCTGTAGTCTGGCTGTGGCGCCAGGCTTTCTCGAGGGTGCGGCAGTTTTTCTTGGAGGTTTTGAGTTCGTTGGTGAACCACGCGGCTTTCTTGCTGCCGGGTCTGCTGGGAGGGTTCTTCAGTGGAGCGAGGTCATCAGCGCAGTTGGTGAACCACTGTGTGAGGTTGCGGGCTGCTTCGTTGGGGTCCGTTGTGTTGGCGGGAGGGTTCTGGCTGAGGGAGGTGGTGAGCTGGTCGGCGGTGATCTTGCTCCAGCTTCTGCGGGGAACCTGTTGCGGGTGGTGGTGGGTCGTGGTTCTCTTGAAGTAGAAGTGGTCGCAGCTGTGATTAGTCCAGTGTAGTCCGGTGGAGTGGCTGAAGGAGATGTACTTGCTGGAGGGGAAGACGGGGTCAAGCGTGTGGCCGGCGTAGTGGGTGGGGGTGCTCACCAGTTGCTTGAGACCGAGGTTGGCGAGGTTGTCCAGCAGGGCAGTGGTGTTGCTGTCATTGTTGCTTCCCAGGTGGAAGTTGAGGTCCCCTAGGAGGATGTAGTCTGAGGAGGTGAGGGCGTGCGTGCCGATGAAGTCTGCAATGGCTTCGCTGTATTGAGTGCGTGGTCCCGGTGGTCTGTAGATGAGAGTACCTCTGAGGGTGGTCTTGGTGTCGTGTATATCTGGAAGTGAAGGTGCTCGGCGGCGGTGAGGGTGTCGTCGGAGTTGGTCGTGATGCGGATGGTGTTTCTATGGACGATGGCGATGCCTCCTCCGGTTTTGTTTGATGCGGTCCCTCCGGGTGATCTTGTAGCCATCTGTAATGGCTATGGCGATGTTGGGGGCTGAGGAGGCGTTCATCCAGGTTTCTGTGAGGAAGGCGACGTGTGGTGAGGTTGTGTCGAGGAGGTTCCAGAGTTCGACGGCTTGCTTGTGGACGGAGCGGGTGTTGATCAGGATGCACTTGAGGTGAGTGTTGCTGGTGCCTGGCCTTGCGGGTGCAGTGCTTGTCCGGAGGCAGGTGAATTTGCAAGGTGAAGGCTCCGTGGGTGCGTTTCGGGGAGGCTCGGTAGCAGGCGGGGTTCCGGCCTGGGTTGAGTGCGTTGAGGGTGGCGGCATCGTACGTCCGTCGTGTGGGCTGGCATCGTCGGGTGCCAGGGGTCCTGGTGCTGGGCACGTGGTCTCCATAAGTATGTAACTGGGAGGGAGGAGCAGCTGGGTGGCGGGAGCGGGGCGGCGAATGGGCGGGCGGGGGGTGGGGCCGCAGGGAGGCAGCAGCGGGAAGGAGGAAAATCTGGAGGTGGGCGGCTCAGCGGCAGCTGGGTCGTCCAAGGCAGGCAGCGGCAGCGGCGGTGGAAATCAGCTGGCAGAGGAGGCTGGCTGGAAGGCAGCAGCGCGTGGGGGCTACCTAGCCTGGAGGCAGGGTCAACGGTTGCTCCCATCGCCTGCTACGCGTCCCCTTTAAGTATGCAACCGGGAGAGAGGAGCAGCTGGGTGGCGGAAGCGGGAGGCGAATGGGCTAGCGGGGGGCGGGGCCACAGGGAGGCAGCGGCGGGAAGGAGGAAAATCTGGAGGTGGGTGGCTCAGCGGCGGCTGGGTCGTACAAGGCGGCGGCGGTGGAAATCAGCTGGCAGAGGAGGCTGGCTGGAAGACAGTAGCGCGTGGGGATGACCTAGCCTCGAGGCAGGGTCAACGGTCGCTCCCTTCGCCTGCTACACGGCCCCCTTAAGTATGTAACCGGGAGGGAGGAGCAGCTGGGTGGTGGGAGCGGGGCGGCGAATGGGCTGGCAGGGGGCGGGGCCGCAGGGAGGCAGCAGCGGGAAGGAGGAAAATCTGGTGGTGGGGCGGGTCAGCGGCGGCTGGGTCGTCCAAGGCAGGCAGCTGCAGCGGCGGTGGAAATCAGCTGGCAGAGGAGGCTGGCTGGAAGGCAGCAGCGCGTGGGGGCGACCTAGCCTGGAGGCAGGGTCATCATAGCAATCCAGAATGTTCAATGTTGTAGACAGATGATAGTTGGATTTTGCTGTGATCAGTCGTGGGTCCTACTGATGAGAATAAACACATTATTTATTCTCCGACTTGCTTCCTTGGATTTATTGGAATTTTCTTCAGTGCAGGAGGCTCAGGCATTTCTAACTAGCGCTAATAGGAGCAAAGACTGAGTAAAGACTGAAGGATAGAGGGGGGATCACCCTTACATGTGCTATATCATTACTAGACAAATAGAAGTGGGGACACGAAGGGTCACGGGACATTGTTTTATTTAACACTCTATCACTTAATCACTGAAATTTAATAAGCATCAAATATCACTTGACAGTAATGGATGTATAATTCACCCAGTCAAATATTATACTTTGATATGAAGATAAGATCGGGTTGATGCTGCATCTCTGCTAGCTGTGGCTCCAGGGGTGGGGGAAGGGCACTTAACCCTACTGCCGCAGGCGCTGCCTCACCAACGGCAGCAGTTGGTAAGGGGGGGGAGGTGGGGATGGGTCTTCGCAGAGAGGGGTGGGAATGGAACGAATGGGTAGGTGGGGGGTGGGTGGGCAGAGAAAGGGAAAAAAAATTCTACCTGGCAGAGGGACATGACATGAGATCTGAGACTGTAAAATATATTTATGGCCTGGATTTATTTAACGAATTGCTGGGATCAATAGAAATGATGGAATGGATGCTATTCAGCGACAAAAAAATAAAAAATATTTCCAATGTGGTAAAGGGATTGAACATAATATTTGATTTTGTAAGAATTTTTTTTTATATATATTTAGGACCTTATATTAAGATGCTGTTTATTGTCATTCTACTCTATATTAGTGATGTATAATATTAAATGTTTGGCTTGGAACGTCTCAGGGCTGAACAACAAACGCAAAAGACGATTAGTTGCAGAAGAATTAAGACTTTATAACCCCCATTTAGTATTCTTGACGGAAACACATATCACAGACAAAGACAAAAAACTGTTGAATCAATTGGGTTTAGAGTTGGTAGTACGCTCAAGTGTGGTTTCTTTAACCAGGGGGGTGGCAATTCTGAAAGATAAAAGATTCAAAGCAGAAATAATTAAATCAACTCACGACAAAAGGGGAAGGTGGGCAATTACTCAACTTTGCATCAACAATATGAAGTTTGTAGTCTGTGTTGTATACGGCTCTAACATAGATGAACCCAGAATATTTGATCAACTAAATATAGCACTATTAGATTGGGAGGGAGAATTGATAATGATGGGAGATTTTAATTGTATCTTGAATTTCCAAGTAGACACCACTCGGCCAGGTAATCAGAAACGTATGTCTAAAACTAGAACTTCTATCTTAGATCTATGCAAGACGCACAATGTTAAAGATATATGGAGGTACCTACACCCAAATATTCCCGGATACACATATTACTCAGCACCTGACAAATTATGCTCCCGATTAGACATGGCCTTTGCCTCAGATTTTTTGCTTAACTCTGTGTCAATGGTCATCTATCCCCGTATCTCATCTGATCACAACCCTATCATGGCGGAATTTTCTATCTCACCAAATCGCAAACCTCCCAGACCTTTCACGTTTCCTAGGAATTTAATTTCAGACATGACCTATATCTCACAGTTAAAACTTCATATAATAGAATTTCTAGACATCAACAAAAACTCTGCCTCATGTTTAACAGTATGGGATGCTTGTAAGGCAGGCATCCAAGGGTTTACGCAATCTTACGTACTCAGACAGACCTTTGAAAAACGAAAAACTGATGCAGCTTTGACTTCTGATATTGTCGCTGGAGAGATTCAGTTAGCACTAGCATTAAGAAATAACTTACCTACTTTGGAAATCTGCGCAAATCTTGCCCAGCTAAAATGTAAAACGAAAGAGAAACTTTAAAAAAAAAATAGTACACAGATACATAAATATAAATTTTCGAATTATGAGGGTGGAGACAAAATAGGCAAAATTCTGGCCTTTAAAGTGGCCGAAGATAGAGCAGATACTACGATTACTCAAATAACGGGACTTGACGACAGGAAATACAGTCAACCAAAGGATATTATACAACAGTTCGCTAAATATTATGAAACTTTGTACACCCCTGAAAATATGCCCAGTGGTTCTGCAATCGAGGATTATTTAAGAGAAAACTCAATGAAACAGCTAACTGAGACTGAAATAGCCGCTTTGGCCACAGACACAACGAGAAAGGAATTAGAAGAGGCTATACTATCATTGCCTATAGGGAAAGCAGCAGGTGAAGATACTATCCCGCTAGAAATATATAAACAATGCTCAGAAGAACTAATACCTTCCCTTTTAGAAGTTATAACATATATTAGCAGGACAGGGCGGGCCCCTAGATCTTGGAATAAAGCTAAAATAATATTCTTTCACAAAAAAGGCAAACCCAAAGAGGAGATGGGTTCATATAGACCCATTTCCCTGATTAATTCAGACGCAAAAATTTTCGCAAAATGCTTGGCCAAAAAACTTGCACCATTAATGCCTAGAATTGTAAACATTCAACAACACGGGTTCATAGCAGGGAGAGACACATCAGCCCACGTCAACACTGCAATAACTGCATTTGATATAGCTGAGATAGAAGCCACCCCACTCGCTATGATAATGCTTGACGCCGAAAAGGCATTTGACCGGGTGGGTTGGGACTATTTATGGCGAACACTTGGTTTTCTGGGCTTTGAAGGGGGGTTTCTAAACGGGATTCGAGCACTTTACGACAATCCAACGGCATACATTAGTTATGGAGGGCTTACCTCGTCATGTTTTTCAATCTCAAGGGGCACCCGTCAAGGGTGCCCACTATCACCTCTACTATTTGCCCTCTCACTAGAACCGTTCCTAAAGGCCATGGATACCCAACCAGGAATAACATCATTTAAGTCTGGCCTTCATAGCTTAAAAATTACAGCATACGCAGACGACATCGCTATTTATACGTCTGAAATAACTGAGTCTCTAGGTGCTATTAATCTCGAAGCACTTAAATTCGGGACAGTTTCAGGGTATAAATTGAATACACATAAAACCCAAATAATAGCTAACTTTGCTCCCCCCACACCGGTATCAGAAATCTGCAAGGTTGCTACCTATCTCGGAGTTAAAATAACTTCAAATATTAAAGAACTCAACGCTATTAATTATAACGACCTAACAAAAAATACAATCTCTACTCTGAAAAAATGGCATCGACTTCCATTAAATTTAATCGGCAGAATGAATCTGATTAAAATGAAAATAGTACCCAAATACTTATATTTGTTTAGATCAATTCCTCTGATCTTGAATAGATCTTTTTTTAAACAATTAGATGGGATCTTTGGTAACTTTATCTGGGGATATAAGAAGGCTAGAAGATCAATAAAGTTACTGAAAAATCAAATAGGGTCTGGCGGCTTAAATTTCCCTGACTTGAAATTATACTTCTGGGCCTCATATGTAAGACGCATACGGTCATTATTGAACATGGAGGACACTTTATTTTACCATCATTTAATGCTAAAAGGAGATTCTAACCAATTCCTGCTTCACATAACAGACCCAAACTACCATAAACGAGTCAAGTTTAAGACCGCACGGGATATAATAAGAGTATGAAAGGATATTCTTGAATACTGTAAAACCACTATATATCATTCTCAGTTGATTCTATGGAACAACCCTGGTCTACCGAGCTTATTCAGTGATGGAGAATTCCGTAGATGGCAGCTGAAAGGCATAAAGGTTCTGGGTGACTTGTACAACTCTCAAGGCATGCTAGACTTTTCCACTTTGAAACTTTTATATGATCTCTCTGAAATACACAGGTTTAAATATTTACAAATATATGATTTTTTAGTGCGTAAAAATAAAATCAATAGTGTGTCAAGCGGTGGTATCTGGGATTACTTAGATTCTAGAAAAGAGAAAGCAATTATCAGCTTGACGTATAAATTTCTTACATTTACGAGACATATTTGATCTTACTAACGACATTTTCTGTATTTAAACAAAACTTTTGTAAAAATTAAGGTCATCTAAATCAAAACACAAAATGATGTGAAACTATTGTGAATTTTGTTGTTCCGTACCAGGTGAAATTGAAATAAAAATATAAAAAAAAAAAAAAAAGGGATTTTCTTCATGAGAAGTTACCACATATTTTGGCGATGTTTGGATTTGAGTTTATTTCCAAACCTACCCATTTTCTGGATTTAGAATTGACCCACCAGCCATCTAAGATTGTTAATGAGCATTTTGGATTTATGGACATTATTAACGATTTGAACAGTAACGATGTGAGCAGTGAACTTCTGAGTACTTTATTTGATATTGCCTTATTCCTGTTCCTGTATTATCGTTATTTCCGTGTGTTGTTTTTCAAAAGCACACAATGATTCGCCTTACCGTTTGTTGCTTGAAGGACTGTGCTATTCTTTGAACCGCGCATTCATTCCAAGCGCACTCTAACTTCTTCTTTCCCCACGTTCCATATTGCGCACGCTGACTTCTTGCGTATGACGCATTACATCACTCTTCAGATCTCGCGAAACACTTGATGACGTCAGCACATTTCAGCGGCCGTCTTTAAACATTGGGCAAACCTTTATACATTTTTATATATTTCATGCACAACAAGACAACGGTGGTAATTTATTAACTGTATGCTGCGTGACCGGCATATGAAAACATCGGAGACTTCAAAGAAAAACATTGTTTTTCAAATTCCTCACTGTTATTCTTTGCTAATATATTTTAAACTTCATTATTTCTGATTTTTTTTTATAATGGCCAACTCAAATAATAGTATTTTGTCTCCACCATGTTTTTTTAAAGTTCCAGGTAAGCCTCCTACTCCATGGCTTAAATGGTTAGGAGTATTTGCAAATTATCTGGAAGCTATAGATGCTCTTGAATATTCTCCTTCCAGGAAAAAAACAATTTTATTTAATCATCTGAGAGATGCTGGACAACAACCATTTGACAGTTTACCTGTTATTCAAAATCCATCTTCTGATGACACATGGAATATTTTCACTGAAGCTTTAGCTCATCTAGGGAAACAATATAAAGATGAGCCATCTATGATGGTTGAGCGTCCTGATTTTGTGAAACGCAAACAGTTGCCAGAGGAATCTATTGAGGATTATTTAGCCACTTTACGAGTACTTGCTTCCAAATGCGGATTTTTTTCTTATCTTGACACTGCACTTCGTGATCAGTTAGTTTTCAATTGTTACAACAAGAAGATACGGGAACGTATTTTAACATGTAAAAAGCCTACATTAGATGAAGTTATGGTCATTGCCAGAAGTATTGAGTGTTCTGTTACTTCATCAAAAAATTTAGTTGAGACTTCTACAACAATTTCCTGTACTGTGGAGAAGTGTGGCTCAATGGTCGAGCCCGGGACCAGGGTTCAATTCCCCGCCTCGGTGGGTCTTGGGCTCAAAATTCCACGGACCTGATAATTCTCGCTTCGGTGCCTATTCCAATCATGGAGTCCCACTCTGCAGCTCTGGGCAATAGCTTGCTTAATCTCCACAATGGCCCCCACAACGCTATGGATGCCTGGCCTCCACCTTGGGGGTGCCCAGGAGTGGACACCTCACAGGGAAAGCCAGGATGGGTTCCACAGCGGTATTCGTTCAAGCGCCTTGAGACCCTTGCGGGTGAGTAGTGCGCTATACAAGTATCAATTTACATTTACATTTTTACTAATGTCATGTCTTTATCTTCAAATGATTGTAATGAATATAACATTCATGCAGTCACCACTCGTTTTAGGGAAAGAAAAACTGTTGAACGCAAATCTAAAATTTTTTGTTACAGATGTGGTTCTAAATTCCATGTTGGCAATAACCCTAACTGTCCGGCTCAAGGTAAAAGATGTAACAATTGTAAAAAGATTGGACTTTTTTTGCTGTTTGTAAAGTACTTAAAGACAAAAGCAAAGTCAATCTTGTTTATACGGAAGCTGAAATTTGTGGTGCTCTTAATGTTGCTGCTTTATCTATTCATATCAATTCTCTTGATAGTAATATGGTTAAAGGAACTTATTGCAGTGTATTAATTGGTCCCATTACTATTGATGTTATGGCAGATTCCGGTTCACCAATAAACATTTTGGATGAGAAAACGTTTCATAACTTGTGGCCTAACACCAAGTTATTTCCCCCAGATGTTAATCCAAAAGCGTTTGGCGATTATGATATTATCATGGTCGGATATTTTACTGATACAATTGACTTCAACAATAGAGTTATTCACACAAAAATGTATGTAGTACTGAATGGTAGAGACATTTTCTGTTGGCATGAGCAAGCTAGTTTAGGTATAATACTTAAACAGGGACATCTTGAACCTGTTGTGCTTGGGGGATCTACCTGTTTTATCTGTTAGGGAGAGCAAAACACAAGATACTATGTTAAGCAAATTATTTTATGAGTACAAACCTGTGTTCAGTAATGATATTGGTTTACTTAAAAACTTTGAACACACAATTAAGTTAAAAGATAAAGTATTTCCTGTTGTTCAGAAAGTACGTCCTGTACCGCTCTCCGTCAGGGATAATCTTAAGAAACATCTGGATCAATTATTTTCTCAAGATATAATTTGTCCTGTCTAATCTTCTGAGTGGGTTTCAGCTGCAGCTGTAGCACGTAAACATTCTGATGATATTCACTTTTGTGCTGACTTAAGGGTTCTCAATCGCAATATCATTGTGGATGCTTATCCTTTTCCCAAAATTCACAATCTGTTAGCAAAATCAGGCCGTAGCAAGTTTTTCTCCACCATTGATTTACGCTCGGCTTATCACCAGATTCCTTTGTCAGCCAAATCGCAACCTCTCACTATCTTTGTAACCCTATTTGGCGTTTACATGTACAATAGACTTCCTTTTGGCTTAGCGTCAGCTGCTAGCATATTTCAATGATTGATGGACAAAATGTTTAATGACTGTCCCGGTATTCAAGCCTTCCAAAATGATATTCTTGTACATTCAGTAAATTTGGAGCAACATTTTACGTTACTAGAAAAAGTACTCAGTATTTTACAAACACATGGCATGACTGTTAATATTAAAAAATGCAATTTTCTCACACAAAAGGTGTACAATTTAGGCCATAACATTTCTAGTTTAGGTATTAAACCTAAAACCTCTCTACTTGATGCAGTTAAAAATGCTCCTTCCCCTGCTGACAAAGCTTTGTTAAGAGCGTTCCTTGGGTTAAGCGAATATTATGCTCGCTTTGTTCAGGTTTATGCTTTAGGGTGGCCTAGAAGCTCCTCCACTTCTGCAGCCTTATTAGAACTTCACTCGCTCCCCCTGAGACAGAGAGTGCCATTCAAATCTCTTTGCCTTGTTTTTAAGGCCCTTCATGGAATTGGCCCCTTGCGCTTGTGCAAAAAATTTGAATGGTATGTCCCGACAAGAGTATTGCGCTCTTCATCAGCAAGATTAGTGAGGGTTCCCAGGCAGATCATTTGGTGTGGCAGCGGCTAAATTGTGAAACAGTCTTCCCTGGGAAATCAGGCAAATCAGTGAGATCCTTCCTTTCAGAAAAAGTGTGAAAACCTAGCTGTTTCCTAAATCTTAGTGGCCGGTTTCCTGCTTTCCTCTCTCTCTCCCCTTAAGCTACTTTTTCAGCACCAGGATGCCTGCTAGGCGATAGCGCGCTTTACAAATTAAATAAATAAATACATAAGTTGTACAACCCCTTAGAAACTTATTGAAAAAACACGCTAAATATGAATGGTCCATGGAAACACAAAATGCTTTCACCTCTGTTAAAGAATTAATTGTTAATGCTCCTGCAATCAAACCATTTACCTATGGTGTTCAGAGCATTATAACTGTAGATGCTAGTGCAAAAGGACTCAGTGCGGTTCTAAGCCAGATTGTTAATGGACAAGAAAGTACTGCTGCATTTGCGTCTCGTACTTTAACATCAGCTGAACTTAATTATAGTACTATCGAGCGTGAAGCTTTAGCATGCACTTGGTCTGTGGAAAAATTTAAAACATATTTTGGGAACAAAATTTCAGTTGTACTCTGATCATAAACCTTTATTTTACATGCTCGGCGATAGTTGTTCTAACAAAGCATCTTCTCAGCTTATTAGATTGTTGGCAAGACTTCAAGAGTTAAATTTTGATATCAAATATCTACCTGGTGGCAAAAATGTGCGTGCAGACTGTCTCTCACGTATTCCAGTCCCATATTTTCAAGAATCTATCAAATCAGAGGATGATTTTGAGTGTGTGTATTCAATTGAAGATGTAGTACAAAACTATAAGATAACACAGGATGATTGGATTCACAATTTTGCAGAGGACGACTGTTTACAAAATTAAAAAAAAAATTTAATTAATGGCTGGACCGTGGATAGGAGTTTAACTTTAGAAGAAAAAACGTTTGCTCAAATTGCGGCTGAATTATCGTTTTCTAATGATATTTTACTTCGCAAGGATAAATTTGTTCCACCAAGAGGTATTTGAGACACTATAATTTCTTTAGCTCATGAGGGACATCCAGGCACCAATGCCACCACTAACAAAATCAAACAAACTTATCGGTGGCCTGGAATTTACAATCAAGTTAAAACACATGTTGACCAGTGTCCCCAATGTCTTTGCTCAGATAAACATTGGAAAGCTTCTAACTCTCCCCTTTGTCCTGTTCAGTGGCCTAGCGGTGCTTGGAAAAAAATTGGTTTAGATTTTCCTGGTCCATGTTCTGCCTTGAGTACAGACAAGAAATATTTAATTGTTGGTATTGACTATTTTTCAAAATGGATTTAGTTTGCATTTGTCAAAAATGCTGATGCCAACTCTGTTGTTTTGTTTTTACAAAGTCTATTTTACACTTTGAGTCCACTCTGAGTTACAAAATGTAGTGCTAACCTTCTAAAAGTGACTTAACCCAAGTGAACCATTAGGTTTCTAGCATTGGAGAAACAATACGTTTTCTAAAGTAACCCTCACCCACCAAAAGGTCCCTTGGTGGCATGCTTCATCATTGGGTTCTTCCCGCCCTGCTGCGGGACGGGGCGTGCTACAAACAACAGGTACTTGGGAGCACTTTTAAGTGAAGTGACGTTATGTGTTTGGTGCAAGAGTGGAAGGGTCAGAAGTGAGTGAATTTAAAAATACCTGGCAATGTGGAGAAACTAAACTTTAATGCTCCCTCTAGCTGGTATTAAAAAAAATGGGAAGTAAGGAGGAAAATTGCTTTAATGAGCAGTTCCCTCGCTGGTCAACATGTTTCGACGCCTACCCCTAAGCTTCTCTTCAGTATCTATTATGTTGATCCCTTACCACTCTGACTGTAGCCTAGTGCCTTTCAGCCTATTAGGCGTTCTGAATTAATATGTAAACACTGTGCAATACATTCATTCTTTGCCTACTTGGTAATTTCTACCCTCTCGGGTTTACCCAAGATTTCCCTGGCCCCATTAAAAGCCTGCCTCAACACGGCCGCCAGACTACTAACAGGTTCAAGGAAATTCGACCACATCTCACCACACCTGAAAGCTCTGAACTGGCTTCCTTTTGAGGCCAGAATCCAACTTAAACTGGCCTGTATCACTCACAAGGCACTATACTCAAATTCCCCTGCATTTCTTGCCCAGAAACTCATTATATCCGGAGGAACCAGAAACTCCCGGTCCACCAGAGACCCCTTGCTCCAACCAGCAAATCAGGCCTTCTCTGTGGCTCCACCAAGAATATGAAACTCACTCACCCCCACCATTAGAAGAATTCATCTATGGCATGCTTTAAAAAGGAGGCCAAAACCTTTCTAATGGGCCAATTCCTCCCCTAATCACCTCAGTGTTGATCTTCTTCCGTTTACTGCCACACCTTGGACTATCCGGATGCTAACCACCGGCATCTCCGGACATCCCTCCCAAGGATGTGGGACCTCTATTTTCTCGTAAAATGTATTTACATGTTTGTGTCCCATATATTTTCCACCCCTCCTTCTAAGTCTCTTGTTTTCAACCTGTTATTCCTGTAAAGCGCTCTGATACCTTAACGGGTCAACTTCACGCTCTACAAAACACAAATAAATAAAAAAAATGTGGAATCACATGGTACTCAGGAGACAGTACATGAATTTGGTGAATGGTTTGGTGAAGAAGAAACACTTGATAGTAGTCTTGTGGATAATGGGATGGGGCATGAAAATGAGGAGGTGATCAGTGGAAAAACAAATAGGAAGCCACTTAAGTGGTTGGAGACTACACTCTGGCTGGTAAAGTTAAAATTTCTTTATGCTTGTTGTGTTTTGTTTAGTGCCTTGAGAGGTATGTTCTGCATCGTTAAGTTAACTTTGTTCTTTGTTGTATTAAATAAGGGGGTGTGTTGTGGGCTTGTTGCTATGATAGTACTTATGGGCATATGCACAAGGAAATGGCACAGCATGGCGATAAGGTCAATTTAGCAATGCTGCGCCATTTTAAAAAGACAGGGATGCACCGTATTCAAAAGAACATGGTGCACCCTTGTGTTGTCCCTTGTGCTGGTGATAAAATAGCTGCCTAATGCCAACACCAACACTCTTGCCCCATTGTGCAAGGGTGCCGACATTGCAGGGATGATTGTTTATGTGCAGGAAGGTAAACATTCAATAATAGCGATTTGTTACATTCTGCAGCACACATAGAAGTAGCAAATCGCCATTTGTTAATGAAAGTTTTTGTTCAGGAAGGGTCACCTTCCTGCCCAAAAACATTCATTAATGTCATGTTGCTCTTTTTGTCTATGCTGCAGAATGCAGCAAACAAAGAAAAAGCAAAAACAAGGAGAAATAAAAGTATTCCTCCTCGTTGTCCCAATCTAATGCCTACTTTTGCGTGAAAGGGTACCATATTTTCAAAGTGTTGTTAGGCCAAATAAAGTGGTCAATCCCATTGTACATATGCCCATCAGTGTTCTAGGTCTTGTGATGTCATGGCCATTTTATTGGAAGAAAGCTGTTGGTGTAGAAGCTGAGTGGATGTCTATGACTGGCTCGTCTATTACACTGTACTCCAGAAATAAAGCCGTGAACGTCAATCTACAACTGTGTTCTTCAGTACTACAATTGTATTTACCTCGAATTTCCATGGGGACCGTTTAGTTCTGATTTGGTTTGCTGCTGCCTGTGTGATGAATCCCTGCCCCTCTAGAGTCTAATACACTTTGGGGCTTGATTACGATGTTGTGAGGAAAGGTTCTGGATGAGATTTGGTATTTCAGAATCCGATTCAGAACCCTTGTTTCCTACCGAATCTTACAGATTTCCCAACGACTGATTACGATGGCTGAAAAAAGTACAGGTAGTCTGAATCGGTTCTGAAAGGCATTGGGACAGTCCAAGTCTTTCAGAGCCAAATCGTACAGCTCAATGGACATGGTTTACGGACGAGTGAGTACGATGACCGATTCGGACAGCCATTCCAATTAAGTTTGCCAGAGATGAAACAGCTGTTAGAATCAGCCTTTGGGGACCTGTTGTTGGCCCCCTTCACCCGGAGGCATACAAATGAAGCCTGTGGGGGTACCCAGGGTGCCCCTCTTCTCAACCAGGCAGAAGATGACAGGAACCTTGGGGTGCCCGCCACATGGTGCATGGTTTTTCCCAACCACCTCATTTTTCAGTGGGAGCCTGTGTTTGCATTTGGAAGACAGGCTCCAATTGAAGTCAATGCGAGTCCAATTGAACAATGTTGGGAAGCATTGTAATGGGTCGTCCGGGCTCACAGCACCTGATTCGTTTGGAAAGGAGTTCTGACCGATTCATTCAGGACAGTTTCCTAACAGGATCATGATCGGCCCCTTTATCCTTCTGTAAATTCTTTTGGTCTAATTTCTTCTCTCAAATGTTTTTTTCAAATGTAGACCTGCGTTGACACACTTTCAAATGTCTGAAACTGGGGTATTTTTTTGCACTGGGCTCTTCCTCAAAATCTGCAATATGGTTCCATAACTCATGTTCTTTTTAATACATGTGATGTTAGTTTAGGTTCTAATTCATACAGAACTACTGTGTTGAACCATTTTAAATTGCTGTTTGACATGATGTACATTTTTCAGTGGGGACTTTTTAAAAAGGTAGCAGCTGTTTATCCAGCCGCCGGGTAAAAAGTGAATTTTCTTGCTATTTACCAGACCACTGACAAAATTGTAGGAATTATTTTACTACATGTCCTGCTGGCTTGAAAATAGCAGACAAACTTCACTGTTTACTCAGCCGCTGGCTAAAATGTAGAGATTCTGCACTGTTCAGCTAGTGGCCATGCAATTAGAAGAAAACTGTCACTATTAATCCAGCTGCTTTCTAAATAGTAGAGATCCTGCACTGTTCAGTAGGCGCCCTTGAAAATAGCAGAGAAACTTCACCATCTATCTGACTAAATAATAGAGTTTCAGCACTCTATGGGTGGGTTTTTCTCCTCATGTACTGGGGGTCCAACCTACTATGGATCCTGAGTAATTGGGCCAAGTACCCCTTCTGCACTGGACTCTCAGTGGTGTCTGAGGCAAGCAATGAGGGCTTCATCAGCGGGAGTGTAGCTACAGGTCAGTGAGCACAAATCATAACTCAAAAATCACAAAGTATGAGCAATAAATCAATATTCAGTCAAATACTTGCTTTATATAAACAGAAGAAGTATTTTAATTCTAGCTCTACACATACAAATTTATACGATATTCAGAAGCAACC
This sequence comes from Lissotriton helveticus, assembly GCF_964261635.1. Lineage (NCBI taxonomy): Eukaryota > Metazoa > Chordata > Amphibia > Caudata > Salamandridae > Lissotriton > Lissotriton helveticus. The sequence goes on along the minus strand of NC_136069.1, from coordinate 746,960,654 downwards.
ACACAGTCTCCCTTGAGGTCGAAGATCTAATAGTTGTGAGGCAAATCCCTGTCCCACCTTCCCTCGTGTTACATATTCAGGGTTATTATCCATTCAATAATGGCTGCTTCCAGGACATGCACACTATGAAGCTGTACTCAACAGTTCCTCTTTGATTCTTCATGATCTCAGTCAAAATTGTCTATGATGCTGTAGCACCATTAGAAGAGAGCCCCTGGGAACCAACTGGACAAGTTCATGTATTACCTTCTCTCGCAGTACAGAGGAGTTCAGCGGAGCAGCGGGTGCCCTTGGAGGGGCACCGGTGAGTCCTGCTCAGTTTCTAGAAGTGGTACTACACGTGCCCCATGAGGCTACACCTGGAGTCTCAGGCTCTCTCACCTGTGTGGTGCTGCTGGTGTCCTTAGTCATTAGTGCACGGCCAATTGCGAAGACGGGGTAAGTTGACTGAGGAATCCTTTCTTTGCTCCAGACTAGAGTCGGGTGAGTGTTCAATGTCATCCATGGCATCTTCGGCAGTACTCAAGACAGTCAGGTGTAGTTCCCTCACAATGCGGGTCCAATCTGCAGAACCTAGCCTCAGTATCTCCTTCTGGTTATGGCCCAAATCAGTTGGCACATTAGTACTGGCAGCTCCTCCTGGCATACAGAGTTACCGAGGTACTGGTCAAACACGGGCCAAATGTCTTGGTGCAAACACCCACGCTGAACAGACAGGGCGCCCAGCCAGTTAGTAGTGGCAACTTTACCAATGGCCCTCTATGGCCTATAAGGTCACCCTAGCAGGGCAGTAGGGGTTTGCCCAGGTCCAACAGTGCTTCATTCTCAACTCAGTCCCCTGTGGCCCTTTCCTGGCATACAGGGGCCACAGAGTCGACACAACACACAGTCAATTACCTGATCTGTGCATAGCCTCCCAGCTCACTCATAAACTCCTCCTGCAGGGCCCCTCTGTGGACCTCACTCCCTCTAAAGCTCTTCGCATCTTCACAGGGCACACTGATCTTGGCAAGCAGGCAGGCAAAGGTGCTTCTGGCTCCAGGGCAAGCGATCTAAGTATCCTGGGTGATGACCCCTCAATGAACAGGGAGAGTAGCAGACATTGGCCCCCAGCCCTGGTCACAGGCCGAAGTCTTGCATAGCTTCCCTTCTCACATAGCCTATCTGGCTGCTGGGCAGATGACAATGTTTGGGGTCTCATCCTCCCCTTCCTATAGCCTCATTTCCAGATACCAAAATAAAATATCTTTTAGGGTCTGAGTCTTTGAATTTTTGAAGGTTTATTCTTCTTTTGAAGTGGATTCTTCCTCTTTGTTTTTCTCATAAAAGACTGTCTGTCGCAGTAGGCAAGGCTCTGAAACTGATTGTGAAAAACAATAGTTGAAGGAGGGTCAAGGGGACTATGTTTATAGACCATCCAAACTCAATACCCCTAATCAAACTACAACAAACACAAAGAGTTGGAGGGTCTGCTGGCAAACAGTGCTGAGTCTAAAAGGTCCTGTAAAAGAGACCACTCCTTTGCACTGCACTAACCCAGACCTAGTGGTCACATGACACTTGCCTCTGGTCGATATCCTATCAGCCCACCCATTTGGCGGAGCCTCGTCATGTAGGACGTCTAACCAAAGTGGTTAGTCAAAGCCCAGATGAAGTGGCCAGACAACACCCACTACTGGTTCAGATTGTTGAAGTGTCCATGCCACAGAGTGGTGCTGAAAAAGTGCAGTGCAAAAAAATATATGGAGTGAAATGAGTGATGTTAAAATGACGGTCGAGGCAAAAGAAACATTTTTATTGGTATTCACCAGGACGCCAGGTTAAAAAAGGAAGTGTAAAACAGTGTGAAAAAATCACTGTGATGCTTTGCTGTGTTTATAAATTAGGCCAACATGTTTCTGCCTACGGTGAAACTACACCGGCATTCTTCAGGGCCAGATACAAAAGATATTGCTACTGCAAAGATACACTCAAATGTTAAATGTGTAAATCAAAAAAGAAAGAAAAGGACAGACCAAATCATTTGTTTAACGAACTGTCCCAACAGGTTAAGTGGTCATGTAGACCATCCTACCGTATCCATCCGAATCAGTAGTTGGATAGAGAATGTGATCCCATCAGTATGTGGGAGTCAAGCCTCACCTCACCCGGCGACGGCTCGGAGATTGAGGCCCCGCTCTCTCCGTCGGTACCTCTCGGCTGTAACCAGAGCCGAAGGCCTTCCCTTCGGGTGAGGTGAGGCTTGACTCCCACATACTGATGGGATCACATTCTCTATCCAACTACTGATTCGGATGGATACGGTAGGATGGTCTACATGACCACTTAACCTGTTGGGACAGTTCGTTAAACAAATGATTTGGTCTGTCCTTTTCTTTCTTTTTTGATTTACACATTTAACATTTGAGTGTATCTTTGCAGTAGCAATATCTTTTGTATCTGGCCCTGAAGAATGCCGGTGTAGTTTCACCGTAGGCAGAAACATGTTGGCCTAATTTATAAACACAGCAAAGCATCACAGTGATTTTTTCACACTGTTTTACACTTCCTTTTTTAACCTGGCGTCCTGGTGAATACCAATAAAAATGTTTCTTTTGCCTCGACCGTCATTTTAACATCACTCATTTCACTCCATATATATTTTTTTGCACTGCACTTTTTCAGCACCACTCTGTGGCATGGACACTTCAACAATCTGAACCAGTAGTGGGTGTTGTCTGGCCACTTCATCTGGGCTTTGACTAACCACTTTGGTTAGACGTCCTACATGACGAGGCTCCGCCAAATGGGTGGGCTGATAGGATATCGACCAGAGGCAAGTGTCATGTGACCACTAGGTCTGGGTTAGTGCAGTGCAAAGGAGTGGTCTCTTTTACAGGACCTTTTAGACTCAGCACTGTTTGCCAGCAGACCCTCCAACTCTTTGTGTTTGTTGTAGTCTGAAACTGATTGTCCCACACCACAATTCATAGGAGTCACCAGAGTTTGCACCTAGATGTCAGCCACAGTGATGTGCAGCAAAAGGTTAATCCCAGCCCCACAAACCAACTCTTTATGATTCCCTCATCAGCCTTAGCTCTCTTCCTGAGATGTGTCCAGGCCCCTTCCCAGTGATCTATCCTGTTTCCTTCCAATGTGTATCCCACCCAGCTCACAGGAAAGCAGCAACACACAAATGTATCTCAGGGGATTTCTCTTCTCCTCATGTCTTAACCAGACAGGTCTGGGCTTCCCAGAATGCAACCCAGGGTCCTCCATGTAATGTACCATTGCAGGCACACTTTCTTAGTGTACATTCACAGGACACTTACTGTTCAGCATTAGTACATCCATGCATTGTAACCTTACATGTACACACACATTCAGCACACAAACTCTGTCTGCTCACACTGTTCAGCACTGAAGATTTCTATATTGCTATTTACAAACACACACAATGCCAGCACACACACTTGCCATGTGCACCCTACACAGCACTTCATCCTTCATGTATTGTACTTCACACAAGCAGACATACACCCAGTACATGATCTCTTTGTGCACGCACTGTACAGCACTATATCTCTTGTGTTATGTGTTCCTTACATGCATACATACACCCAGTATATGCACTAATCACACACACATACTGCACAGAACTGCTGTATTCCTGAACTATACCCTTCTCGGGCACACATGCAACCAGCGTAGAGTCACTGCTCCTGCTCAGCACTCCACATCTACCTGATGTAGGCCAAGGGATGAGTTAAGAACATATCAGAGGAACTTATAAAAAGCTGAGTGAGTCTGTAGGTATCACTCCAGTGACACATACTAAAAAGGTTCTGTTCACGGCTACTGAACACTACATAGTGTGCTGCCACCACCACACTCATGCTGCTTAACGCCTGGTGAAAGCAGTAGCCTTATACCACTATGAGGGTAGCGTTTTGAGCATCCATCCTGGTCCTACAAGACAGCAATCCATGAGACAGGGCTATGTCATTGCACACAGCCATGTAGAGGACTTCTCAATCCCAACAAAAGTCCTTTATGAACTGGAAAAGGTAGGGAGGAAACCCCTTTCATGAACACTCCAATGTGCAAATTAGAAACATTCACAAAAGTCCTTTTACTAGTCAAATGAATTTTGCAACTCATAAAAATGTTTTGTACAAACAGATAGCAACTTTTTTAGTCACAAAGTTTGTGATTCTGCAACATGAGGCCCTTAGTGCTAAAACTGGCTAAGATGCAGGTACCAACATATAGGCCTAAACGTCCCAAATGTTTGAATGTTTTCAAGTTATTTTGACAGGCATGGCACGGAAAGCCACTTCATTACACCATGAGTCAAGACATAGCAACTTAGGAGGCCCTTTATGGAGCTGTGTCATGCTCCACAGATGCTCCTACTTCTTTGAGTTTACCTGCAGAGTTGACTAATGCTAATGATAATTAGACCCTTTTCAAAATTGGTTAAAACGGATTACTATTCTGAGGTCTTGCACTCGATCTTACTCACAAAGCCATGAAAATGTACCTGGGCCAAATGTAAGATTAACAAATGGATCAGAACGCCACTTCTTCTCCAAAGAATTAATGCATTCAAGAATTATTATTCAAGATCATATCAATGAAACAAATCAGACTAAAACACCTGAAACAATGATTTGCAAAAAATAACTCAACTTTAAATCCTATATCCCAGTGACATAAAGCCATCTAATATTTAGTGTGATTTTATCAAAATAGAAAAAATGCATAGGGCACCTTTTGAAGTGACCAACACTGTATAATTGAGAGGTTTAATTTCAATCTCATATTGGGAGTAAGAAAAACTATAGGCCTGATTAGGGTTTCAAGGATAGAGTTAATCTCTCAGGATGGCAGAGGACAATGCGTCTGCCATCCTCAGGAACCTCCGCCTGCAAAGGTTAGAGTTGTCCACTGGCCCTGAGTGTACCGCTCTCTATATTATCAGGAAATCTCATGGAGGTTCCTGTTTATGCATGAAATATTTGAAGGACAGTCCCATCAGCCATGATGGCTGGCCAGCAAACTTTTCAAAATATTTTTTTTTCAAGAGCAAACCCCCAAAGTGTGAGCTTGATTTTCAAAGGCAAACAAGAGAATGGTCCCACACCCGGTAATTTTCCCCCAGAGAGCCAGGGTCATTCTTTTTTTCTGTCCCGTATAGCCAGGTTATATTTTAAATATGGTAGGCAGTATAAAGAAGCCCTTCCATCTACGGTCCCTACTGTGGAGCCATCAGAGGAAGTATTCTTTTGAGGAGCCACAAGCAAAGGAATGGGACTATAATTATTTGAACTTAATGTCATTAGAATATGAATGAATGTTTCCATTAAATCTGAGAGAGACCTACGGGCATCAAAGATACAGATGAAAAGAAACTCACAGAGATTTTTTATTCATTGACTTTATTACTAATGTTGTATGAAATAGAAAACTGAATAAACACACATTTTGCTACCTCCATCCTTGTGAACTATGGATCATTCCTTCCACAGTTTCACTTTTACGCTTATTTTCCAGCCAGGAGATGTGGATCCCCTATTTAGGTTTTTATTACTGATTTGGGGTGATTCTCTTTGATATAATTTTCTGGCTGTAGTTCAGACACAGCCTTTGTGCCAGGTGATGGCTCTCACAGCAATAGCAATAGTGCTGGCTCCAAGCAAAAGCATTCATACCAAGGACATAATGAAGTAGGAGATTTCAGAACCTGATTGTCATCAGCCTTCCTGAGCAGTCGGCAGTCACAGACAAAAGGGCAGTACTGCTTTCTGGAAACTTTGGCACCTTTAAACAGAGAAACATGTGACCCAACCCCTACTCCTACCATCTACACTGTCATCATTCAGAAATAACTATTCGGTAACCATTTGATAAAAACCTCACAGAATTTATTTTGGTAGCCTTTTCTCCATTCTTCCTCATTTGAGTTCTGAGTCTCCACCCTCCATCCAAAGGGATGCAGTAAATATATTCACAATGTGTTGGGAAGCTGCATCTACTCACCATCATGTCATGTCAAATGCATCCCATTGGTCCATGCATTTAAACTTTCATCACACAAGAAGTCTTACTACAAGGTGCTTGTACCCACTGCACATACATGCACATAGAATGTCAGGGCAAAGATCTGGGGGGGGGTTACAAAGATTCCCTCTTAGTGCTATCTGAGACGATCCATTTGGAGCCTCAATCACACCCTCTTCCCCTCATCAGAGCCTTCCTATGATCCCTTATGATGATTGACATAGGCCTACGATCCCTCTGTTAGCCATTAGACATTTTTCCTGACTTAAGCCATCTGAGTTTCTCAAGCTCTTTCAACCATGCTTCACAGACCACACTCATATGTGCCCATCCACCTTTAACCTCTTCTATCAAGTTTCAGTCCCTCTGCCCTCAACTCCGACCTCAGAGTACTGTACCAGCATTAGACAGTGTCCTAGAGGTCAGTGTGTAACAGTCACGGCTTATTCCCTTTGCATGCTCTGATTCTTTGACAAATACTTACAAGTTCTAGAGTGGGTTGAAGAGGTGGGGGTTTTTCACTGTTGGCAAGATAAGAACAATAATTAAGAATTATTTCCAAGTGGGATATCCTAATACATGTGGCCTAGACTCACATAAGTATCCTCCTGCTCCCAGTATTCTTCCACCTCTTCCAGGTCCTTCTGTGTCTTTAGGCATTGGTCCTTCTCCTAGTCCTGTTCCAAGTGTTCCTTTTCTGTACTGGTTTGGTCTTCCCAATCCTCATCCTGGTCCTTGTCTAACAAGTTCTGTCACCCTAGCGCTTGTTTCCTGAATCTGATACTCCCTGGCCCTGGTGAAGGAAGTGGTCCAACAGGGTCACCCCTGTCACTCTTGACCTCCTCTTGCCTTCCAAGAAATGAAGAGTTGATGACGTGGCATAGAATGCAATCAAGCTGGTTTATTCACAAAGTACACTGCAGCAGTGTCCAGTCTGACCAGCCCTATGGGATTGTTGTCGAGAGACTGACTCTTACAAGCATAAAGTTACATTATGTATGTTGCAAAGCCCACTAAGACACGTCTACTATGGAGAAGCACTGGTAGGTGTTGAAATACAATGGGGGTACAGAATATAAATTTCGATTCCACAGCCTGGCACCTGCTATCTACTTCCCAAGGTCGTCTGGCTTATCCTGCCCACCAGACCGGTGGGAGGAAGCCTCTGTCTAACAGGAAAGTCATATGTTAATGAGAACACTTACAGGTGAAAGAAGCCAAGATTCAGCATTCGAGAAACAAAACTTACCATGGGCCATTTCTCATAAATGATGAAGTAGCAGTTTCAATTATAATTCAATATGGCATCTACTAACGGTAAAATGGGGGCACAGATGTCACCTAACATACATAACGTCTATACTTATCGATTGCGAACACATTCAACAAGAACTATTATGAAATAGCTACATAAATGCTAACGTAATACCCAGTATAATATGTGTAATATGGCAGTGACATGTTTCGATTCTAACAGACCCTCCTTTTAGCATTTATAAGCTAATTTATTTGTGCTATCAGGTTAGGGTTTTTACAGTTCTACATAGGAGACAATATAGTAATATAAACAACAAGGGATGTACAGATATATATATATATATATATATATATATATATATATATATATATATATATATATATATATATATATATATATATATATGTGCATAGCAAGCATAGGAAAGAATAACGAGTATTAGATCATTGATAACAAAAGTATCATTTGGAATATCATTCAGCAGAAAGCATAGAGGAAATAACACTAAACATCATCAGTACACGCAATATCAGGAACGGAACTTGCAAAAGAAGCAGTCGAATTAAAAACACCCTCATCAATTTGCAGAGTGGCATTGAGCTCTTTTTGAAGCATTATTGTCGCATTAGTGTCATGAACTGAGATCCTTTTAGGAGAGAGGTAAGTAGCACAGTACGAGCAACATAAAGTAAGACACTGAATCAGAACACAGCAACAAATCAAAGTATAATGAAATATATCACCTTTTCTAGAATCCAGCCCTACCCACCAAACAAAGACCAGCTCAAGTTACCACTTTCCATACCTCGAAAATTTTCCAGGAAGTCTAAAATATGTTTGGTGATATTTCTTTCCAAATTGGTGATACCAACTACACACTGCTCTCCTACTATTGCACATCCACCACCACTCCGGGCTAAAATAAAATCGACCGCTTTTCTCATTTGCTCGGAGTATATGTGCATACTTTCTAACTGTGTGGTGATGTCATGTAAAGCTGCCAGTGTAGAGTTAGACAGGATTTGCAAATTACACCCGAAGTACTCTGTAGTTCGTTCACATCTGGACAAAGCAGTAACACCACATATAATAAAGGGGGAAAGTCTATATCCAAAACTGTAATTTTGGACCTCCAACTCTGTAATACACTCACAAAATTCTTTTGCCAATGTTCTTTTGACCCTTCTTGTATTTGCTTTACTGTACTTGCAAGGTCCCCCAAGAGGTAACACCATTCCCAAAGCCACATCCTCAGTGCTATTTTATGTATTGGACTCTGTACCTTTAGATAAAAAATTGAAACCTGGGTGTGCAGTAACTGTCAAATCTTGACATCACAAGCCTCCCTGCCTGGCTTCTATTGTCCATCCCTTGGTGGTGCTATTGAGCACTAGACGGTGGAGCTACACTGTTGCAGCCCGTCTGCAAATGTTCACTGTTCTCAGGATAGGGCACTCTCCCTCCTTCGGAAGACACCCTCAACTGATCCTGTCCTGTCTCATGGGCAGTATACCAATATTCTAGTCCCTATTCCAATATGAAAAACATGAACAAGGGGCATTTTCACAAATCTTATTCATGAAGTCCATCCCTACTACGCTCACTTTTCTTTTGGTGCACTGTCCTTCTGTCGGGGACACAAATTGTACCTTGATACTCCAGGCACTGTCTCATCACGGAAAATAATCTGAAATTCAGGAGGGGTGGGGACGGAGACTCGAGCTCCTGTGTACCAGATGAAGAGGAGGCCTGTGCAGCCCTTATTTCTGGGGGGGCTGCTGCATTCAGAGCAGCATCATTCTCCTCCTCCGTCTGCGACCAAGACAGCTGGGCGTCAGAAAAAGTGACAAAATGTGGAACCTTCTCCATCTCGTGGTCCCCTATTCCCTCGAGCACCCACTTATCATAGGGAAGAGGTAGTCGGACTCACAGACAATGTGATTAATGTAACCAATTCTTCCAGCCATTCACCTTCATGGTGTTCCTCATTGCAAGAAGGACCTGGAGGGGTCCTTTCCAGGTCGGCTCCAAACACTCTTGTCTCTGGTAGTTCTTTATCAACACAAAATCTCTAGGCTGTGTGGTGTGCCCGGGCCCCTCAGGCGCCGGAGGCAAAGCTTCATGTATCTGTTGGTGGAAAGGATGCAAACGTTTAGTCAATTCATACAAATAATCTATATGCAGAGGGTAATCAATTTCAGAGAATCTCTTGGGCCTAGGGACGCCTCACACATTTGCAGGACGCCAAAGACCACCTCTTAGGGGTTAACACAGAAAGTGCACACCCAGCCGTTTCGTGTACATACAACACGAAAGGCTTCTGATAGTCAGGCATACCAAGCACAGGTGCAGAGCAAAGCACAACTATTATTTTTTCAAAAGCATGCTAACATTGATGCGTCCAGGGCAAGGGTTCATACACATATTTAGTTATTAAGCGAAGCAGAAGTTTTGTTAATAAAGAGTATCCGGGTATTCAGTGACTACAAAATGCGGGGATGCCTATGAAAGCACACACACCCCTCTGAGTCACAGGGACAGGCATCATAACAATAGCATCAACTCATTCAGGCGTTAGCCTCCTTCCTTCCTTCGACAGTAGGCGACCTAAATAGGTGACCTTCTGTCGACAATATTGAAACTTGGAAAGGGACACTTTATGTCTATGATGCGCCAAATGCAGTAATAGTTTGACCGTGGCCTCTCTACAACCCTCTTCACTATGGGAGGCTATCAGAAGTAGTCCACATATTGAAATAATATATTACCTGTGGGAAGAGAGAGTGAATCCAACTGACCTTTCAGGGACTGACTATAGATACTAGTACTCTCAGTATACCCCTGAGGAGCTCAACAGAATTGGAAGCTCCTACCTGCCAAGGCGAAGCCAAATAGGTACATGCTGTCCGGATGGATAGAAATACTAAAGAAAGCATTTTTCAAATCAATCGCAAAAAAGAACCTAGCTGTGGAAGGAATCATTGTTAGAAGAGAATTAATGTAAAGAACCACCAGAAACTGCGGAACTACTATCCTATTGACCTCCCGCAAATCAATCACAACGCGATAAACATCAGGATGTGCACCAGGGGAGTCCAAAGATGCCTTCTTAAGAATAGGGTGAACAAGTCTATTGAATACATTCGCTACTGTCTCCTCGACCACTTCCGATTTGATCAGGTCATGTATAATCTGTATCAAAGGCCCTTTCCCAGCCTGTGATATTTTATGCTAGGGAAAACGAGGGAACACAGCATTATCCTTAACTTTATTAGAAACTGGTAGTATCTGCAACAACCCTACATCCATATCCCCTGTTGCCCACAACGAGGACTGCAGGAGTGTCGCACCATTCGCCAAACACTGTTTTGCACCAATCACATTAGCTCCAAGAGTCATATAGACACCATCTGGGGACCAGTAAATTGTAGCATGCAACTTTTTCAACAAATCCAAGCCTAATAAGTTTTCTCCACAATTTGTCGTCAACAGAAATGGTGAATTGACAGTAAAAGGACCAACAGTGAAAGCAAGAGGTCGGGAAATGGGGCTCACAACCGGCACCCCTGAAATACCTCCGCAGCCAGACAGAGCTGCCCCAGGAACCAGCGAATGAGAAACAGAGCTGTTCATTGCACCTGTATCCACCAAAGATTTCTGTGCTGAACCATGCAAATCCGCTGTGACATAAGGACCACGCTGATCTACAGGAACTTGAACTGGCTCCCCTCCCTGTCCCTGGCTGTCTTAGCTGTGGGACATCTCTGTGATGACATCCACATCAATAACAAGGCCCGAACACCAAGCCAGATGAGATGGCTGCATTTCTTTAGTGAATTTGGCCTTATAATTACTTACCGGCCTGGACAGAAGCAAGTATTATTGACACCTTATCCCGATTAAATGAAAAAGACTCAAAGGATCAGAACCTATTGACTCAAAAATTCCCACCAGTTGATAGAATAGTAGCAGTGACCCAATCCGACACCTTCTTAACAAATGTTCAAACAGAATCCCAAATAATAAATAATCAGAATGAAACTACTGCCTTCCCCGGGGGTCATCAAAATAGTTCTGATCAGAATGGCCCCAGTCTGAACCTCATCCCGACCGACCTCACCACGGCCCGTACACTTGAATCCCGACCTCTAGGTATCGCAACTTTCTGCAACAACTCTGGACACTCACTCCGCCAATGTTCCTCCTTTTTACAGTACGCACACTGATTCGGTCACAAAGGTGTGCTGCTTCTACTGGCACCCCGTGACCTCTGAGTCGGGCCAGTGCCTCGTCCCCTTCCGGACCCCCATGCTGCCTGTTGCGTTAGTACCTTAGTCTTCAACTCCTTATTCTTCTCCACTCTCTCCTTCTTTTCAATCTCCATATGCTCATAGTACTGAGCCATGCTCAATATCACTGAGGGGAGGAGGTAGTCCAAGTGCTCTCAGAAGCCTGCAACCAATCTACGGAAGCAAATTTGTAACAAACCTGTTAACAGAAAAACAAACACCATCTTTTACTGACAAATTTTACCCACTAAAATCCAGAAACACCCCTTCAATCCGAGTAAAAAAAATCAGACACACTCTCCTCTTTCTTTTGATGACATGCCGTGAGCTTATCCAAATCTACTCGTCTGGGTGGGATAAGAGAATGCATATAAGTGATGATGTGACTTGGCAAGATCAAAAGCTCAGCCCTCAGTTTCTCATTGGGCTTTCGCTTTTTATCCCATGCCTTAATCTCATACGAAGTGCCACCTAATTCCACCCTGTGATCCTGCGTATGCACCTGGCTCCATATATCCACTGGTGCCAACAACTCGAAAAACATCTCAATATCTGCTAACGTCATAACTGACGAGGAGGCGGGCTCTGTTAACTCTTTATAATATGCTGTAGGGTTCTTCCTAGTATCCTGTAGCTGACTTTTAAGAGCTAGCAACTCACTTCTCTTCCCGCGGTTGAATAACATCTCCCAACTGATTACGCTGCTGTGGGATCTCGAGCTGGAAAATAGGATGCCCCTCCCTCATAGGGAATTGGGAAGGAGTTTGATGATGCAGTCTACTTTGATGACAAATAAGTGTCCCAACATTACTGAAAACATCCCTAGGTGCTATACCGGCAGAATATACATGGTCTCGAATGTTATAAATTATTTGGGGGGCTGTACCACCAAAACACTGTTCCCACAAACTAATCAGTTGGATGACATATGCTGAAGAGCGTGATGCTGCACAATGGCTCAAAATCTTTCATCACACTCCATACATCCTTCACACTATAAATCAGACTTGGAGCTCATTGTGCTGCCTGATTTGCTACCAACCACTTCTCCTCATCACTCACATCTGATCAAACCAATATTTTTACCATTCGCTCCCATGCTGCCACCCATATCCCCTCATCCGACCCGCGCACCGGTGTCCCAACACTATGTGACACTGCAGATGAAGTGGCTGGGGAAGACACAAGAGATGAAGACACAGGTGACAAAATTAGCAATGACTGGGTAGTAGATGTAAGAGAAGAAGAAGAAACAGGAGCAGAAACAACAGACAATTCGGGGGTGCCTTCAGTCACCACACTCGCAGCTTGTGTAATCAGTGGGGAGACAAGCAGGCTGGAGCCGGAGCCGTCAAGTCCAAAGAAAGACCAAAGGGAGGCAAAAGAGCAGCAGGGGACTGAGAAGACGGAACAACAGGATATATTCACTGCGGGGAATAGGGAGGAGGGGGTGAGTTTCCAATAGATCCTCCACAAAGGGATCATCATCCTCTCCAACAATATAGAACGTATTACATTGTAATCGAAACTTCCTATCAGCACAATCAATACCCTTTTCTGTTTGCTCTCTATCATAAGCAACAGCTTTTTGAACCACTGTCTGCATTCCCTTTTTTCTAGACTCCTTCTCGGCCCTTATACGTCTCTGCTTAGCTTCCTTCTGCCATACCTGTAAAATGTCGAACATTGACTGCCTAATCCTTCTAGCAAACAATTAGTCCTGCAAATAATTCAACTTTTCTTCATCAAAGGTACCATCCAGTGGCCACTGAAGCTTAGTATTTTCCCTCGTATAATTGTGCCATAATGTACAAAACATAATAGGGCCAATACCGTGCTTAACATATATGTCAAAATTCAGAGTGCTTTCTGGAGGCGTGGGCTGCTTCGCCTCCAGCCGATGTTAAACAGAACAACAGCGGCACCCCAAACACCACACTTTACTCCAACAAAGGCATCTTGACATCAGACACATTCACAATTTACACAATCGACACACACACACATGCAATAAAACACACAAAGACAAAGAACTTTCAAAAGCAGTCCACTGACTACACCAAAACAAGACAGTCTGCACACTGTATCAAGACAAGATAGGCGTCAGCCCCAGTCCTTTTCAAAATAAACCAAATCAACAAGTGGCCTGGCAGAAACGTTCAAAACGCTCCGTATCATAAGGGCCCGCAGACCCACCAAGTTAACCAAGATGGCACCATTTGTTTTTCCCAAAAATATCCAGACAGACTCACCTGGTGCACACAGATCAAACAAGAGTATTCTCCACTGCTGACTCTTTGGACCAAACTGTCAGACCTAAGGACTTTGCCTTTTCAGGACCCCAGCTGAAATGACCACGAGATGAGGAGCTGCTCGGACAGACAGGCCTCCTCAACCCGACTACAGGCGGGATGGGTCACCTGGTGGAGTCCCTGTTCAGGTGCCAACTGAAGGAAGTGGCACAACTAGGGTCACTCTCTACCTCCTCTTGCCTTCCAAGAAATGAAGAGTCAATGACGCAGTAGAGAATGCAATCATGCTGGTTTATTCACAAAGTACACTGTAGCAGTGTCCAGTCTGACCAGCCCTATTGTATGGCTGTCGAGGGACTGACTCTAACAAGCATAACGTTACATTATGTATGTTGTGAAGCCCACTAAGACCCACCTACTATAGAAAAGCACTGGTAGGTGTCAAAATACAATGGGGTTACAGAATATAAATTTTGTTTCCACAGCCTGGCACCAGCTATCTAATGTCCAAGGTCATCTGGCTTATCCTCCCCACCAGACAGGTGGGAGGAAGCCTCTGTCTAAAGGGAAAGGCATGCGTTAATGAGAACACTTGCAAATGAAAGAAGCCTAGATTCAGCATTTGAGAAATGAAACTTACCAAGGGCCATTTCTCGTAAATGATTAAGTAGCAGTTTCAATTATAATTCAAGATGGTGTCTACTAATGGTAAAATTGTGGCACAGATGTCAACCTAACATACATAACATCTGTACTTATCAATTTCGTACACATACAACAAGAACTATTATGAAATAGCTACATAAATGCTAACATAATACTGAGTATAATATGAGTAATATGGCAGTGACATGTTTCAATTCTAATACTGGTCTTCCTGGCTCTGCTCCTGGCTTCCTGGGCCTCTTGATCTTGGTGCTACTGGTCCACACCCTGATCCTGCTGCTCAGCTGAGTTCTTATCCACCAAGCCCTGTTGTCCAGGTTCTCCTATGGCTGGCGCTTTTAGTCTTCCAGGCTTGGGTAACCCTGGTTCTCGGGCCCTGTTGCTTCTGGTACTCTTTGTTTTGGTCTTTCTAAATTTTGTTATTTCTATCCTTGTCCTCCTGCACATCTAGGGCCAGTTCCCCTAACCTTCTTGGTTCTGGCTATTCTGGTCCTCCTGATCTTCTTCACCATGGTTCTGCTACCTCCACGTTCTGGTCTTCTGCTTCACTTGGTACTTTGGGCATTGGTAGTAGTATGGTCACGGTCCACCTTGTACTCTTAGGCCTTTTCTTTTTCTTCTTGGTGATAATTATTGTAATCCTCCTTGCTCTGGTCCTTGTCCTCTTGGCTCTCATCCTCCTGGGGCCATAATACAATAAGTACCCCAGGGGCACAACGGGCATTTGCGCCCGCTTTGGGCACCCCCGGAGCACTTCGGTATTTTTGAAGGGGGGGCAGGTGCTTGTGCGTCCCCTTGTATAATACCGATAGTGCTGGGGCACTGAAAGTGCCAGCGCTACATTCAGAGGGTGTTCCCTCATTTGCATAGGGGCGTGTCCTATGCAAATGAGGGAATTCCTTTGACTCTGCACCCGCCATATTATAGATGCAGGTGCAGTGTCAAAGCAGCCCTCAGGAGGCACACTGACAGTGCATAATTTAAAAGGTGGTGCACTGTCAGTGCGCCCCCTGAGAGCAGCCCTCTGCAGGGGGTAAAGGGGCCCTATGGATCCCCCAGTCATCCCGTTGCAGGCAGGTGCAGTTACTGACTGCACCCACCTGCAAGGGGATCTCTAATCCCTTTTGAAAGTGCAGGCAGGTGCCACCTGCACAATAAAAACACGGAGAGGCTGCTCCCTATTTTCACTTGAAAGTGCTGCCCCCAGGGCAGCACAAGTTTGTAGCTGCCCTGGGGATAGCACATGCAACATAATAGGGCACATTGTGATTGTCTGCACCTGACACACCTTTTAAAAAGGTGCATGGGCACAAACAATCACAATGCATAATACTGCCCAATATGTTTGTACTGATCCCCTAATCTCCCTTACTTTTTCTGCCCACATCTATCTGGACCTCCAGCGCGCGGCCACCCTGTTGCTCATCTCCCTGGCCACCCTGTTTCTAGCCCTAGGGCCTGGAGCTCTAGGCTGTGATCATCCTGGTCCTGATGTCCTTGTCCCTATTCATCCTTACCCTGGTACTTGTACTTAAGGTCCTGGTTTTCTTTGACCTGATCTTCCTGGTTGCCCTAGCCATTTGTTTCCTGGTCCTCTTAGAACCTTTCCTGATCTTCCCGGTTGTCTGTGTCCCTGGTCTCAGCTACCTGGTACTCCTGGCCAAGGGCATGTTTTTCTTGTTTTTCATAGTCCTTGCCCTTCGAGATTATGTGCTTGCTCTTCTTGCTTCTCGTGTCCTGGCACTCTTTGTCTTTGTCCTTCTGGTTTGTGTTGTGCTGATTCTCCTTGATCTGTTCCTTGTCCATTTAGTCCTGCTGGTACTGCAGCCAATAATACAGGTCTTCTTAATCTAGATTCTCCTTGTTCAGGTCCTCCTGAGCATGGTCATTTTGCTCCAGGTCCTCCTGTTTACCATTGTCCAGTCCACATGGTCTTTCTGATTCTGATTGGCCTTCTTACATTTGATTCTCCTCACCCTGGCCCTGCTACTTATAATTATTGCTCCGATCCACTTGTAAATTTGAGCCTTTTCTCCAAGGTCCTGATCTTCATGACCCTCTTAATTGAATGATTTATTTGGTAATATGCATGAATCGCCCAAACCAGGGTATCTTGGTTCACAGTACAATAAGGCAACAACTGGTTTATAGCAATGCCTTTTTTATTGCTTTCCTAAATGTGTTATAGTCTAGGCAGGTTTTGGCAAACAAATGGCAATTTGTTCCAACAGGTGGGGGCCAGATAATAAAAGGACCTTCCTCCGCATCTAGATCGACAAATACGGGTACTGACAGTAGACACTTAATACTTGGACACCGATTCCTAGCAGGGTGATAGCGTTTAAGCTTCTGGCAAATATAAGACCTTTGCACCGCCAGGGTTTAAAGGTTGAGCAGCACAAGTTTAAAGTTATCCTTTTCTTTACTGGTATCCAGTAAAGAGATTTTAAAAGAGGAGCAGGCACCATTCTTAGCGGCTGATTGCAGATCAGCTGTGGAGCTGTGTTTTGCACGACCTACTGTTTTGATAATAGTGATTCATTGGTAGAAGCCAATAGTGCATTGCCGTAACCCTGTTGACTTACAGCAAGAGTCATTCATCAAAAAGGAGGGAAGAGGAGTAGAAGTCCATTCAGTTCCCCTGGCTAGATACTACGACAATCAAAATTGGAATGGACACTGGTATCTACTATAACCATTGGTTATATTTGAAAACCCTCATAGACACTATGATCTTAATGATGCAGTGTATATTTTTTATCCGCCCCTTATCTAGCATCATGGCATAGTCATCGGGTAATCAAAAGTGCTATATGCCTGCCTCACCCGAGGCAACCTCTGGTAAATGTAGAAGTGTCCAGAAATATCAGGGACATCAACAGAGGGATGATGTGTAGAGCAGACAAAAAAGTAGTTAAAAAGCAGTGTCACACCAAAATAAGAATTTATTTTAAAGAGGTGGGCACTGGTGGTTAAAAAATGCTGCAATATATAGGGTAACCGAGTTACTGAATTACCAGATGTCTCTAGAAGTAGGTCGACATGTTTCAGCTCCCCTTGGCCTAGCAGGGTCTGTGGAGCTTTCGTCAGGACAATACAAAAAAAGTGGTACTCACACAACTTGTGTCGTTTCCATTGTTTAGTATGATATTCTCATACTGAACTTCCGGCAATAAGGGAATATAAACCAACATCACACTTTTCAGTGAGAAAGTCACAATTGCATATAGCACAAATACAAACAACCATTGTAATTTAGCAAAAAACATTATTTGCTGGTGTGCAAAACACTGTAAGCACTGGAACAGAATAGAGCTAAGAAGAGAAGAGCAAATGGGTCGGTTTCTAAGCACTGTATATGACAATAGAACAAAATTACAAAAGGGTCTAGTTGGAGGGGCATATCTCTCACTTGGAGGTAGAATGGGTTAGCATATCGTGAGAGTCTGCCAAAATCTATAAAATGTGGCTCATCTAAAGCTTATCCGAGCATACATTACTCTCAGTTTTTAACATCATACACCAGTCGCGCAAAATACAATGTTATACATCTGCCAAGGTCTGTAAAATGTGGCTCATCGATAGCTTATCAGATCGTACGGTGCTCTCAGTGTATAACATCAAACGCCAGTAGCGCAGAATACAATATTATACATCATTCCCCAGTTGCATAGAATCCCGTGTTCGGACTTAATACAGCCTGCTAAATTTGATAATGCCGTGCACAGCGAACTACAAGAATAATTACCACATACATACTATCAGCGTGTGTCCGGTGTAAATACCTTTGTTAGAGGTTAGTTCCTCCCCATCAGGGTGCTGAGGGTCGCTTTTAAGTGGTCCGTGCTACGGTAATGGAGATATAAAAAGAATTCGCTAGCATAGCCCCATTAAGCCTTTAAAAACGGAAAGAACTAAACGGCAGTTATGTTGTTAAAGGACGCCATTCTTACCCACGTGCAGGAGATCGTTTGCTCCTAGTGCTGACTCTGCCCCTGGTTGTGGGGGTGGCCACTCCCTTCCGTCTTTAACAAATGGCAAAAAGATAGATGAGGGACTAACTAAGGACTACGGGAATACCTCAAAGATGGTGGCTCCAAAAGTGAAAACTTTATTCATAATCGCGATTGGTATGAAGCCATCGGGTTATTATCAGTTTTATAAAATTATGTTACCAAATGCTGGCTTCGGTAATATTCTTTTGGTATTTATAGCAGATCATTCTGGAATTACTTGTTAATTTAATTCGCTGCCAGAGGAAATAGTTGCAGCGAAATGTTAAAGGAGGATTGATATTGTCATCTGAATGGAATCTCCTTAGGGCCCCACTATAACATAGATCAAGCACAGAGTGGCTCAAACACTAGCGCGTTCACATTAGTATGGACACGGGGATAAATGGAGGTACATATTCCTGTATAGATAAAAACTAGAGTTATGATGTATCATAGCATATTCTAAAACTTACAAGAATATTAGAATGTAAGAAAAACATACATGACTTGGAATGTATCATCTTGATGCCAACTACATCCTGCTGGCCCTTAGGCGGATAGCGTGAACTCGTATTAAGCCAGATTAATAAAACTGGTGCCATGGAATATTGTCATTCATCCCTGATATGTGGGTTCTGAGACGGTTCACCCACCTTTGTTCCTTTTCGAACAATATCTGTTCTGCATTCTGCTTTTTATCATGGAGCATTTCCAAGATGGTCCATCTTAAATCATCGCATGAATGTCCTGCCTCTACAAAATGAGTACAGAGCTTTGTTGTATTTTTCTTTAGTCTAATGTTACTCCTGTGTTCCCCTATACGTAGTTTCACCTTTCTACAGGTCATCCCCACGTATTGTCGTTGGCAGGGGCAAATGACTGGGTAAATCACATGTGTGGAATTACAGTTCGTATGTTGTCTTTGAGTCCAGACCAAATTCTCTGTAAGTTGTAATGTTTTAGTAGTGTTGGTAAATGTACACATCCCACACGTCCCACAGGGATAATGGCCAGTTACAGGGGTCATATTCACATCTCTGATGGTGGATTTCATTAATCTTTTTCTTGGGCGTGTGTGGACTAACACATCTCTAAGATTCTTGGTCCTCCTGTTTGCGAATCTTGGCTTAGGCCAATTAAAGTTGCCTGATGTGATAATCCGCCAGTTCTTCCTTATCAGTTTTTGGACATCATAAGTTGCCGGGCAGTAGGTGGTAACACAGGTTACAAGATCTTTAATCGGTTCCTTATAATTGCTCTGTAGAAGACATTCTCGGGGCTGGTGTTTTGCTCGTTTTTTGCACTTGGAGATTACTGCAGGTGTATAGTCTCTAGCTCGTAGTTTGTTGCTTAGAGCTTTCGCTTGCTGTTTGTAGTCACTGTCTTTGCTGCAGTTGCGTTTATGTCGTAAGAACTGGCTGTAAGGGAGGTTTTCTCTGAGAGGTCGTGGGTGATAGCTCAGATACGATAGGAGACTGTTCTTAGCTGTTGGTTTTGTGTAAGTCTTAGTCTCTAATTTGCAATTTTCAGATAAAATTGTTAGGTCCAGAAAGTCAATTCTTTGACATCTAGTCCAACTAAAATCATAGTCTTTGGGTCGAAATCCCTAGACTATGATTTTAGTTGGACTAGATGTCGAGTCCTTATACACTAGTCTGCCCCAAGATGACACGATGCAAATGCTTGAAGATCTCCTTTTTCTAGAAGACTGGCCACACAAGACCCCCCGCCATTTCATTCTAGAATGCTGCCGATTGGCCCTAAAAGAGAACTATTTTGAATATAACGGTCAACTCTTTTTACGGTGTCATGGGACCTTCATGGGCAGCGCCTTCGCTCCGTCGGTAGCTGGTCTGCACGTAAGCCAGTTTGAGTAAAAATTTGTTTTAAATGACAACAATCCATACGCTTCCAGTATATTATACTGGAAACGTTATATCGACGATATTCTGCTTATTTGGGATGTCAACAAAAACCTGACTACGTTCATGGAGTGGTTAAATGGAAGAGACCGCTGGCTCAAGTTTACCTTTACCGCAAATAATCAAAGAATTGACTTTCTGGACCTAACAATTTTTTCTGAAAATGGCAAATTAGAGACTAAGACTTACACAAAACCAACAGCTAAGAACAGTCTCCTATCGTATCTGAGCTATCACCCACGACCTCTCAGAGACAACCTCCCTTACAGCCAGTTCTTACGACATAAACGCAACTGCAGCAAAGACAGTGACTACAAACAGCAAGCGAAAGCTCTAAGCAACAAACTACGAGCTAGAGATTATACACCTGCAGTAATCTCCAAGTGCAAAAAACGAGCAAAACACCAGCCCCGAGAATGTCTTCTACAGAGCAATTATAAGGAACCGATTAAAGATCTTGTAACCTGTGTTACCACCTACTGCCCGGCAGCTTATGATGTCCAAAAACTGATAAGGAAGAACCGGCGGATTATCACATCAGGCAACTTTAATTGGCCTAAGCCAAGATTCGCAAACAGGAGGACCAAGAATCTTAGAGATGTGTTAGTCCACACACGCCCAAGAAAAAGATTAATGAAATCCACCATCAGAGATGTGAATATGGCCCCTGTAACTGGCCATTATCCCTGTGATATAGAAAAACAAGGTGGTCCTCGATATCGGTTCAAATACAAATGTATAAATATAAATTGTAACTTATTTGTGCGATTGAATCCAAACACATTGATTCAAGCAAAAGAGAGATATATATTAGCTTGGATGTTAATTATAAACACATTAAATGCAATGAAAAACAGTACCCAAACAAGGCAATTTGCGCTAAACAAAAAAGTAATTGTTAATCACACTTTGTATTCTTGTTATACCAAGATGTGTCTATTTATTTACATCGTCATAAAACACTTATATCTATATACGGCGTACAGGACTGCCAGAGTACAGTCAAAGAAGAAAGGAAAAGGGGGTGCTCTCGTGATGTTGAGAAGGAAGGAAAGAAGAGACAATTATTATAATATACAATAATACTATTTACAAAAAGAAGCGGTAGCTGGCCGCTATGTTATAAGCCTGTTCACGTCTAATTAAAAAGGGGGGTAAAATTCGGGTGAGGGAGGTACAGGCCAATTAAGGTAAACCATCGACGTTTCGACCCTATTGCTCCAGGGGTGTTTGAGACCTCGGCTGCGGGTCTTCTTCAGGACAAAAAACAGTGGTATTGGGGGAGGAAGGCCGTGGTCCAGCAGGTTGTCAGGACTGAGCACCAGTGATGATGTAAGAGGGGAAACTCCGTCTGAGCGTCTTAGAAGCAGGTCACCTGTCTCATCGATTCACGGTGGACTGGGATCTCACTAAAAGATTGTGGGCGCAGAATGGACGTGGCCTGTTCGACTGGATCAGGCCAAATGTGGAGTCAGCGGGAAACCTACCGGGGCCCCCACGGGCAGACCGGTGGTGTTGGACTTTGAATTCGCCTTGAAATATTTTGGATGGATTTTCTGTGGGTTGAGGCAAAGTGAGGTACCGGGGTTACCTCTTGAGTCTCGGGCAGGTGGTCGTAGACTCACACCCGTACACAGGCTGTGTAATTACTTCCGATTTGGGATAGGTAATGGAAAGCGAGGTTCCGGGGTAACCTGGTCTATAAGACTGGTCTGTGGAGGTCTAAGGCTTGCGGATGATTTGATGCAGCTAATGGTCCGTTCGCAACCACACACCGTGGGACGTGTGGGATAAGTAAATTTACCAACACTACTAAACATTACAACTTACAGAGAATTTGGTCTGGACTCAAAGACAACATACGAACTGTAATTCCACACATGTGGTATACCTAGTCACATGCCCCTGCCAACGACAATACGTGGGGATGACCTGTAGAAAGGTGAAACTACATATAGGGGAACACAGGAGTAACATTAGACTAAAGAAAAATACAACAAAGCTCTGTACTCATTTTGTAGAGGCAGGACATTCATGCGATGATTTAAGATGGACCATCTTGGAAATGCTCCATGATAAAAAGCAGAATGCAGAACAGATATTGTTCGAAAAGGAACAAAGGTGGGTGAACCGTCTCAGAACCCACATATCAGGGATGAATGACAATATTCCATGGCACCAGTTTTATTAATCTGGCTTTATACGAGTTCACGCTATTCGCCTAAGGGCCAGCAGGATGTAGTTGGCATCAAGATGATACATTCCAAGTCAAGTATGTTTTTCTTACATTCTTATATTCTTGTAAGTTTTAGAATATGCTATGATACATCATAACTCTAGTTTTTATCTATACAGGAATATGTACCTCCATTTATCCCCGTGTCCATACTAATGTGAACGCGCTAGTGTTTGAGCCGCTCTGTGCTTGATCTATGTTATAGTGGGGCCCTAAGGAGATTCCATTCAGATGACAATATCAATCCTCCTTTAACATTTCGCTGCAACTATTTCCTCTGGCAGCAAATTAAATTAACAAGTAATTCCAGAATGATCTGCTATAAATACCAAAAGAATATTACCGAAGCCAGCATTTGGTAACATAATTTTATAAAACTTGATAATAACCCGATGGCTTGATACCAATCACGATTATGAATAAAGTTTTCACTTTTGGAGCCACCATCTTTGTGGTATTCCCGTAGTCCTTAGTTAGTCCCTCATCTATCTTTTTGCCATTTGTTAAAGACGGGAGGGAGTGGCCACCCCCACAACCAGGGGCAGAGTCAGCACTAGGAGCAAACGATCTCCTGCACGTGGGTAAGAATGGCGTCCTTTAACAACATAACTGCCGTTTAGTTCTTTCCGTTTTTAAAGGCTTAATGGGGCTATGCTAGCGAATTCTTTTTATATCTCCATTAACGTAGCACGGACCACTTAAAAACGACCCTCAGCACCCTGATGAGGAGGAACTAACCTCTAACAAAGGTATTTACACCGGACACACGCTGATAGTGTGTATGTGGTAATTATTCTTGTAGTTCGCTGTGCACGGCATTATCAAATTTAGCAGGCTGTATTAAGTCCGAACACGGGATTCTACGCAATTGAGGAATTATGTATAATATTGTATTCTGCGCTACTGGCGTTTGATGTTATACACTGAGAGCACCGTACGATCTGATAAGCTATAGATGAGCCACATTTCACAGACCTTGGCAGATATATAACATTGTATTTTGCGCGACTGGTGTATGATGTTAAAAACTGAGAGTAATGTATGCTCGGATAAGCTTTAAATGAGCCACATTTTACAGACTTTGGCAGACTCTCACGATATGCTAACCCATTCTACCTCCAAGTGAGAGATATGCCCCTCCAACTAGACCCTTTTGTAATTTTGTTTGATTGTCACATACAATGCTTAGACACAGACCCATTTGCTCTTCTCTTCTTAGCTCTATTCTGTTCCAGTGCTTACAGTGTTTTGCACACCAGCAAATAATGTTTTTTGCTAAATTACAATGATTGTTTGTATTTGTGCTATATGCAATTGTGACTTTCTCACTGAAAAGTGTGATGTTGGTTTATGTTCCCTTAATGCAGGAAGTTCAGTATGAGAATCTCATACTAAACAATGGAAACGACACAAGTTGTGTGAGTACCACTTTTTTGTATTGTCCTGACGAAAGCTCCACAGACCCTGCTGGGCCAAGGGGAGCTGAAACATGTCGACCTACTTCTAGAGACATCTGGTAATTCATTAACTCGGTTACCCTATATATCGCAGCATTTTCTAACCACCAGTGCCCACCTCTTTAAAATAAATTCTTATTTTCGTGTGACACTGCTTTTTAACTACTTTTTTGTCTGCTCTACACATCATCCCTCTGTTGATGTCCCTGATATTTCTGGACACTTTTACATTTACCAGAGGTTGCCTCGGGTGAGGCAGGCATATAGCACTTTTGATTACCCGATGACTATGCCATGACGCTAGATAAGTGGCGGATAAAAAATATACACCGCATCATTAAGATCATAGTGTCTATGAGGGTTTTCAAATATAACCAATGGTTATAGTAGATACCAGTGTCCATTCCAATTTTGATTGTCGTAGACTTACAGCAAGAGCCTGCACTAAGGTCTTTCTGGCAGATATTGGTGGAAATGGTAATGCCCTCTTAGTTAAGCTAGTATACGGAAACAGGTGTAGTAGGTAGGACTTGCTCTTTCATTTTAAGTTCCTGATCTAGATTGACTACGAGATTTTAAATTTCTTTGCTAGGGACAGGGCCTTACTTAACTTAGGCGGCTAACAATCTGGGGACGACAGGGTTTGGGACTTCCCAAACAGAACAATTGCTGTATTCCCTGGGTTTAGCTGAAGAAGGTTACCTGGCATTCTCTTGACAATCTTCTTCATACCTGTCTAAAGGCGATATTTTGCATTATCAAGATCGTCCTCTTGGGACAGGAACAGCTGGGTGTCATCTGCATATGATGTAATATCAAATCCATATTCTCTGATGACTTTTGCCATCGGTGCGACATATTGTTGAATAACATAGGGCTCCAACATGACCCTTGTGGAACTCCCATGTTGACCATCCTGGGCTTTGCTTGACATACTCCCAGCAAGGCACACTGCATTCTATCCATCAAAGAATCTTAGAACCATACCAGGGTAGACCTATGGATCCCGACCTCTTGTAGTCTTTTTAAGTAACTTACTATGGGACACAGTATGACATGCTGCGGATAAGAGCACGAGCATGGTAGGTAGGTGTGCCCACCTCTAGAGAACACCTAATTGTTTCAG
The DNA here is from genome assembly GCF_964261635.1 of Lissotriton helveticus. NCBI lineage: Eukaryota > Metazoa > Chordata > Amphibia > Caudata > Salamandridae > Lissotriton > Lissotriton helveticus. The sequence continues at coordinate 746,935,411 of NC_136069.1, read as the reverse complement.
TCTTGGCCACCAAGGAAGCTTCGGTGCCATGCTCTGCTCTGAAACCTGATTGAGAATGATCTAAGATTTTATTACCTTCAAGATAATCAGTCAATTGTTTGTTGATTAGGACTTCCAGCAACTTGCCCAAACACGGAAGTCATGAAAAAGATCTATAATTTAAAGGAAGAGAACAATCTAAATTGTTCTTTTTTTGGTTGGGTATAATCTGCACATTTTTCCAGGTTGAAGGGAACTTTCCTTGTGCAATGGATAAGTTAAATAATGCACATACTGTGGGGGCGATTTGGCTAGCCACAAGAGTGACAATCCTTGTTGGACAGGAGTCTGAAGCAGAGCCAGATTTCACTCTTTCAATCCCATGTTACACTTGTTCCGAATCACTGTCAGAATATCAAAGTTGGAAATATCGATATCAAAAATATCGAAATCCTATCTACATTAAGGTAAGTGGAAATATATCGCAAAAATAAATATTGTTATAAAAAATATCGTTTTAAAAGATATCGTTTTTTAATGTTTAAAAATAATATAAAGTTAAATAAACAATACATATAAATAACATAAACATACTTAAAAATATATTTAACATTATGGGGTCGATTCAGATTCGGTAATATCCCCTACGAATAGCCGTAAGGAGCATATTTCCCGTATGAATCGTACACCTTCAACGTCACCTTACGTCCCCCCGGGTATGCAAGTACATCCCATTATTGCAGGGGTATAGTGCGTAGGGGTACGGTACATAGGGGTACGGTGCATAGGGGTACTGTGCTTAGGGGTACGGTGTGTAGGGGTACGGTGCATAGGGGTACGGTGCTTAGGGGTACAGTGCGTACCCTCATGATTGCAGGTGTACGGTGCATATGTGATTGTGTGGGTCTCCGTACGAATTGCTCACATGACGTTTTCCGTACGAATTGCATTCTCGTTACCCGGTCCGGATCGTACTTGTCGGGTCGTAGAGCATGTTTACGATTCGTACGGTTCACCGTGAGGGTCCGTATCGTATGGATTTTCCCTTGCTGTTCGTACGGTTCGCAAAGATTCGGACGTATTTTGTTCCTACGGATCGTACCACGCGATTCAGACGGATTTGTACGATTCGTACGGAAAGGCCTACGAATTCGAATCGTCGTACGGATTACTTTCCCGAATCGGAATCGACCCCTATAAATATTACATATAATATAAAAAATAAATACACATATATTTATATATAATATAATATATACTATTTACAATTAATTACTCTAGTAACGTATCAATTGTTAAAAAACATTTTATAATTTATAAATACATACATACACATACAACAATAATATAAATAAAAATATCAAAACTATATATAACAAAGTTAAAAAAATAATTTTCAATAAACTACACACTAAATTAACTAAAACAATAAATATTGCATAGCGTAGGGGTTAAAGTTACTATTCCAACTTCAGAGAGTGCACCAGTAGGGAAAGTGTTGGATAGCGTAAGGTTTCAAATTACAATTACAACTCCAGAGGGTGTAACAGTAGGGAAAGTGTTGGATAGCGTGGGGGTAAAAATTACAATTCCAACTCCAGAGGGTGCATCAGTAGGGAAAGTGTTGGATAGTGTAGGGGTTACAATTACTATTCCAACTCCAGAGGGTGCAACAGTAGGGAAAGTGTTGGATAGCGTAGGAGTAAAAATTACTATTCCAACCCCAGAGGGTTCAACAGTAGGGAAAGTGTTGGGTAGCTTAGGGGTTAAAATTACTATTCCAACTCCAGAGGGTGCAACAGTAGGGAAAGTGTTGGATAGCATAGGGGCTGAAAATACTACTCCAACTCCTGAGGGTGCAACAGTAGGTAAAGTGTTGGATAGCGTAGGGGTAAAAATTACTATTCCAACTCCAGAGGGTGCAACAGTAGGAAAAGTGTTGGATTGCGTAGGGGTAAAGATTACTATTTCAACTCCAGAGGGTGCATCAGTAGGGAAAGTGATGGATAGCATAGGGGTCAAAACAAATTACTAATTATTAAAATAATATTTTTTCTGTAAAAAAATAACAATGTAATTATTAATTTACAACAAATAATTAACAATTCCAAGAAATAATTAATCAACAATTAAAATAAATATAATTAAATAATAATTATTGAAAATATCTTAACAAATAAAAAAAATAATAATAAAAAATATAAATAGCAAAAAACAATAATTTAAAAAAACATTTAGCAATTAATAATTAATTGACAATAATTTATTGATTAACACAAATACATTTTACAAAAGAAAATGTAATTACCAATTTATTAAAAAATAAAATAATTATTAAACATTTATTACCAATTAATAATTATTTATTAATAAATACTCAACACTAATTTTCTTTTTTTACTTAATTACCATTACATTACTTCCCACCCTATTACCCTATAACCTCACAACACACATCATTAATCCATTAATAAACTTAATATAATTACCAATTAATCAATTAATCAAAATTAATTACCACTTAAAGAAATGAATTGCCAATAAAAAATTAATTACCAATTAAAAAAATGAATTGCCACTTTAAAAAGTAATTACCAATTAAGAATTAATTAAAAATTAAATAGTTATTAATACCAATAAATGAAAATAAATCATTACATAATTACAAATAAATAAAACACACATCATTAATAAATTAATAAACTTAATATAATGTCCAATTAATCAATTAATCAAAATGAATTACCAATTAAAAAAATGAATTGCCAATACAAAAATGAATTATCAATTTAAAAATGAATTACCAATTAAAAAAGTAATTACCAATTAATAATTATTTATCAAATTAAATAATTATCAATACCAAAAAATGAAAATAAATCATTACATAATTACAATTAAATTACTTCCCACCCAATTCCCCTATAAACCCACAACCCGCTACAGAACTTAAACGCAAAAATTAATTACAATTTATTTCGAATTCCGAAAAATGTATAATTAATTTGGTATAATTAAATTATTTCCCACCCTATTCCCCTATAAACTCACAACCCGCTCCGGTACTAAAACACAAAACTGACTTAAAAAAACATTATTAACATATAAAAATAGTATACATATAATTCAAAACAAGTAGAATACTTAACAAAAAACATATAACACATACATATATTAAATACATAATAAAATACATAACAATAATATACATATTGATATTAGTAACTTCGAGATTAGTAACATCGATATATTTGATATCGATATTACTAACTTTGATATTACTTACATCGATATAAAAAAATTCAATATTACTTACCTTAGGGTCGATATTCTGTCCAACGATATTCTTGACCTTGATATTCTTTACCTTCGATATTTCTGTAGGTCGATATTTTGGATTTGATATTTAGACTGTGCACCACTTGTTCCAGAGTAAGAGGTTTGACATTTTCCATCCTGCAACCCCTAACACTGTCAGAAGGGGTGTTGATTAGAACTTCAGTAAAATAGAGTGACTTATGACTAACATTCTGATAAATAAGCTTGATCTTATCTTCAAAATAATCAGCAAGTGAATTGCATAGTTCCTAGGTCATAATTTCTTCTTAAAGGCAGCTTTGTCATCTGGATCGAAATAACATTCCCATCGTCTTTCTAAATTCTTACAGAGCGCTTTCTCAACTTTTAGTTCTGTAGGATACCAAGGTGCAAAAGAATGCTGCCAGGTTTTAGACTGCGTTCTTAAAGATGCAATGCTGTCAAAGGCTGGATTCTTAGCAGCATAGAAATTTGCAAATTTTGTTTGAGTTCGGAGTCTTGCCTAATGATAGGGGAGCTCCAATCTCCTAAAAGGAGTCCGGAGAGACACAGTGCCGATGTCTTGTGGCTCCTTTGTTGTCAGGTTGTCTCAGATTTGGTGTTCTGGAGTTGGCAATCTGGAAACTGATCAAAGCATGGTCAGCCCATGTAAGGGGTGGGGGTGGCCCATTATTTAAATCTTCAGAGTTTGTAAAAATCAGGTCCAGGGTATGGCCAGCTGAGTGGAGAGGGCGTACAACTTTTTAAATAAAGCCCTATGGTCTTTAAGGGGCATTTGTATCAAACTATTTGTGATTGCAAACACTGCAAATAGCAAAAAAACAGTGTTTGTGATTGCAACATAGACTATCGCTATGTATGACACATTTTCGCATTGCAAAATAGAAATTCACAATTTTAGCAATTTTCTATTTTGCAAGGCCCAAAATCTGCGTATATCACATGCAAATTTGCAATCTGCGATACGCAACCTGCGAAATTTGCAATTAGAGAAATTGCAGTTTGCCCATTCGCAAACCAATGCATGAACAATTCGCAATTTGTGAATCGGTGAAATTCGCAGTTTTGCACAGCAAATTTACCACCAATTCAATGCAGGTGGTAACCAGGTGCAAGCTATGTAAACAAGCCCACAATGCAACAGGGATTTTCACAATGGCAGCGCTATGTGTGACAGACAGGAGGCTGAGAATTTAGGCAACAACACAGAGGAGGAGGCAACAGGAACGGATCTTCAGAGTGCGCATCACTCTGTTTCAGCAGACTGAGGATGAGATCCATGAGAATTATAGTCTGTACTCAAATACCATTTTAGACCTGATAGAGGAGCTGAAACCCCATCTGGAACACCCAACACATAGGACCCAAATAATTCCAATCCATGTGCAGGTCCTGTGCACACTGCACTTACTGGCCTCAGGGAGCTTTCAAGGGGTGATAGCAGTAGCAGGTGGGGGTCTCTTCCAGAGTTGCCTGTCGCGCTTCTTCCATGCATTCCTAGATGCAATTGTACAGAGGCTACAACATCAAATACAATTCCCCAGCACACTACAGGAATTACAGCAAATAAAACTGGACTTCTACCAGATTGCACAACTCCCCCATGTAATTGGCTGCATAGATGGGACCCATGTGGCCCTCACACCTCCATCAAACAATGAATATGTATTCAGAAACCGAAAATCATATAATTCGCTAAACATACAGGTCATCTGCAATGCCAAACACATCATCAATGATATTGTAGCAAAATACCCAGGCAGTACTTACAACTCATTTATCTTTAGACATAGTGGGATATACAGACGTCTCAATGCTGGCGAGTTTGGTGAGGGCTACCTGCTAGGTAAATGCATGTCAAACATTCCAACATACAGTAAATGACTGGTGTGGGGGACATTGACTCACCTTTCATTTCCAATCCTGCAGGTGACAGTGCATATGCAGTGCAGGACTTCATCCTGACACTGTACCTCAATCCAGCCAATGCAAGGGAGAGGAGATTCAACCGCGCACACAAATCTACGTGCTGTGAAATTGAGCGGAAATTTGGGATACTGAAGAACCTGTTCCGCTATCTGCATAAAAGCGGAGGAGCACTCCAATACAGCCCAGAGACCTGCTGCAAGATTGTGGCTACCTGTGCAATGCTCCACAACATAGCTATGAAAAGAGGCATCCCAGTAGAACTAACCGATACTGATACTTCTGACGATGAGGGCCCAGGTCCCCCTGGCAGACCAGCAGTTGGAGTTGGGGCAGTTGTCGAACGACAGAGACGGGATGAGATCACACAGAACTAGTTCTAAGTGAGAAATAATGACATGATGCAAAAGATATTTTGGTGCACGTCTGTGTTTATTCAATCCTTAAGCTGCAGGATAATATTTAGTTACACAGCCGGACAGACTCCATGAGTGTCGCTAGACGTAGCACATGTTATGGCCACAGTGTAGGTTTGTATGCAAGTCAGGAGTCCGGTTACAATGGGTTGCTTCACCCATTTGCTGGACTCAGTGATGGCAGTTCATCTCCTCCTGGAACGACCTGCTGCTGCCCGCTCTGGGTGCTGACTGCCCTTCCTTGACTCCTCAGGTGTTGCACCCTGTCTCCCACTGTGCCGTCTTGTTTCGGGCACTGGTGGAGTTATGTACCTCCTGCTGGACAGCTCCTCGCTTTCCCCTGAGCCCAGGAGTGCTGTGCCACCTGTGATGGCTGTCTGCAGTTGTTCTACAGTGGTGATGACCTGCACCAGGCCTGTTGCCACATCCTGACTGCAGTGGGCCATCTCCACTTACATGCTCATGGTGTGACGTGACAGCAGGCTTGTGGCAGTGCACAGGTGGTTCACCTCCTTGGGGTAGGTGTTCAAATGGCTGTCCGAACGTTGGCTGACCCTGCGCCTAGCTGTCTGGTCCTGCTTCAATGTGGCACACAGTTCTCGGATAGCACCTTCCATGTCCATGATGCCCACCCCCATGTAACGTAGGCTGTTGTTCACCGAGATCAGTTGCCTGTTAATTGAACGCATTGATTTTTGTTGAAGGTGCTGTATCTTCAGTATGCTGCCCTCCAGTCCAGCAAACACTGTGGCTTAATCATCTGCGGCAGCGCTGGTGCTCGCCCTTGGCCTGCGTCTCACAGATCCTTGCTCTCTATGTTGCAGTGTGTGCTGTTCCGGGACCTGCGTCACACGCTGCCCTGACTCAGCCTGAGCATCATCCTCCCCTGTGGACTGTGTTTCTGCCTCAAGAAGTGGCAGTGGGGCCACAATGGTGCACTTTCTCGGTGAGACAGGTGTGGTCTGTGTGTTATCGTTGGGGTCCCCCTACCCTGCCTGCTCATCCATATGTTCTGCCTCCTCAGTTCCTGCACTGTCAACCTGTGTTCCAGGCTGTGCTGTGGATGGAAAGGCACATTTTGATTTTGTAACTTGGTCTGCATTTCTCACTCAATATAGTTTTCTCAATTTGTATTGGCTAACTGCTATCGCTTTTTGCCTTTACAGGATATCTCATACTGCTTCAACATTACTGTGTCTCATTGTCCCACTGGGTGATGCATCTAACTACATCTCCCATGATGCATTGCTGTGTGTGCTGGAAAAAGTGGACCGGAGTAGCATGAGTACTTTGTGGTTGGTGCATTCCTGAGTGTGTGAATGGGATGGTGATGTGTGCGGCTAAATTTGGCATGTATCTTACTTTGGCTGGTGTTTGCAGAGTCAGAGCTGTCTATGTCAGGCGCACCATTGACACTCTCGGGCAGGAGGGTGAACTCCACCAACTCCTTGTGGGGTGTTTACTCGGTTGCAGTTGGTATTACCCCACCAGTCTTCTTAGACTTCGCCAGCCTGGTTGCCACCTTCTCCTTGGACCTTTGGCACATGTCATACCATCCCTTTCTCAAGTCCTCGACAGTGCGCTGGGTCACAGCAACATCATTTACCTTCGACTGGATATCCAGCCAGATTTTCTCTTTCTAGACTCTGGGACACGGAGTGCCTTTTTGCCAAATAATAGTTCATGGCTGACTACCATCTCCTCTATCAGCACCTCCTGCTCCCTCTCACTAAACTTATGCTTTCTCTTTCTCACTGCCCCCTCCTTGTCCTTCTCTTTCTCCTGGGCATCCATTGTTGGTGGTTGGAAATGCTGTGCTCACTTCTCTGCCTCTCCTCACAGCCTCTGACTCAGCCTCAGGCAATCAGGTGCAGCATGGCACTCAGGTGTTATGTCATCAAGCTGCACCTGAATTGCAGATTCCATATTTTAGCGATCCTTTATTTGCGAATTCGCAAATAAGGAATCGCTAATAGCGGGTTTGCAGTGTATCTGGGAATATTTGAGAATTGCAATTTATTTGTGACTTTTTATTTACATCGCGGTTTGCGATTCTCAAAATGCGATTTGCAAAAAATCGTATTCTGAGAATCGCAAATCGCTTTTTTGATACATATGCCCTTAAACCATCTAAAAGCTGAGACATGTCTGTTTCCGTATGGTCATACAAATAGTAACTAAAATCTCCTAAAAGTAGAAACGTTTGTGCTGATAGCTCGTGGGTAGCAATGCTCTCAATAAGATGATGGCTAAGGTTTTGTTTTGGCCCTAGGTGGGCGGAACAACAAGGCAAGTTCCAGTACTTGTTGGGGGGAAATTCCATTTTAAAAACACACATCTATACCCACTCCAGATTAAGGGAGTCTATGACAGGAACTTTAATTCTGTCTTTGAAAAGAATTACGATCCCCCTCCCTTCTCGGTCTCCTGACTCTATCAACTTTAATCATTGAATAGTTATCTGGAAGAGCCTGAATTATAAAAAGAATGGAGCTGGGGTTTGTCCAAGTCTCTGTCAGAAAGCCCATTACAGGACTATGGGATGAGAGAACTTCCCAGCATTCAATTGAGTGTTTAGGTAGCGATCTAATGTTACATAAAAATGTATAAAAAATATGTGTAGGATGTGGAAGATTGAAAGGCAACTGCAGATTTAAGGAGCTGGTCCTAGCAGTATAAGTGTTAGAGGTGTTAACAGGTACTGTATCTTTGAACCTAGTATTTATCAGAGCATGAGTCTTGCTACAATATTAACACGTAAGGCAGCTCATAGGTCCCTCTATCATTTGGGGGCAGCAATTATCACAGCTTTGGTCAATCAATATGGGAAGCCCACAGCTTTCATGTATGTTTAAAAGAGTTTTGGAGTGTAGGTAGTCCTTGGAAGACTAATCTTAGAGGGCAAAGGAGCAGGGGTCCTGGCTCCTGACGATGATCAGGCACGAACTAGTGCAGATAGGCCTGCCCTTGGGGGGCCAGGGGCGCACCCGCCCTGCGCATCCGTTGCATGCCCAGCTCGTCATCTCTTTCTAAAGCTGGAGGTGTGGTAAACTAGATGGCTACCCAATAGTGACTGCATACAAGCGGAAGTAGGATTAGAAGATTAGACGTCCTACACTCACTTTGGAGAGCCCACAGCGGACCGGGAAGTTAGAAAAGTAGGTCAAATATATCTTTAAAATATTAATCACTCACCTTCAAATCCCGTCGAGTTGCAAGCCAAATGTCTCTTGTGGTACAATATCTAAAGAAATATCACAGTAGCATAGTAGCAAAGCACACGCGTATCCCCTCATATAATGACAGCTGCGCACCCGGCTTGTCATCTGTTCTTAAAGCCAGAGGAGCAGCAAACTTGACCGCTACATCTTGGTGACAGCATGCAAGCAGAAGTAGGATTGAAAGATTAGACTTTCTCCACTCAATCTGGAAAGCCTTCAGTGGACGGGGAAGTTAGGAAGAAAGGTAATATAAATCTCTAAGCACTTTTTCCGGTCCTCCTGAGCCTTAGAGTATACCTAGACCGCTTGCTCTGGACTTTTGGGTATCTTTCTAGCTCTAGTCTGCAATTCTCTTTGTCTGCCCACTCCCATGCATTCAAGGATTTACATTCAGCTGGTCTGGGGGCGGGGGTTCATCTCAAACAACACCAGTTTTCAGATTTTTAATTCTTGTCAAATTAAAAGTATCATGCGGGGAAAACTGCAAGGATCCTTCATTCTCAGTGATCTTATTTAACTGTTTAAGTGAGATACATGTGTGTGTATTAATTTTGGGTTACCATGCAGTGTGCAGACGTGCCCTCGGGAGGGGCCTTCTCGCTCTCACGAACAGGCATACTCGCATCATCACTCAACAAAGCTCTCAATTTCATGAAAAATGCCATCTATCCTCTTTATGTGGTGCAACACAAAATCAATAAACTTCAATTGAATAGACAGCAATTCTCAACGAACCATAAAACAATACGTATCAACACTAAAATTCATTCTCAGCACGCCACCACTAAACGGACCATCCACAGCTCTGCACTCTCTGACTTAATGCTCAATCCCAGCACAGCACATACACACTAACCGACCTATACCAGCACGGCATTCTATGATGTAACTACCAATAGCTCTCAATCAACTGCAATCAGCTTTGAATATCAATTCTTAAAACTCAAGACAAAACAACATATCTTGTCTGTTCCACTAAAGAAATTCAAAGTTCGCAATCACTCTAAGGGGATCAGCGAATAACACCCTTCTGGTGCTATCACACACAGGAAGTGAAATCTTGAGCAGAGGAAAACCACCCTGACTAGTGTGCTCTGCTTCACTGTGCAAAAGGATTATCCAAACACCAATCTCAATTAGTACACTTGCACAACAGAAGTTTAATAAGTTCCTATCTTTTGTGCTAATATATACTGTTACTACGCATGTGAATACATCGCATGCCATTACAACTTAGGGCCTGATTCTGATGCAGGTTGGAAAGCTTCCTGACTGAATTGGTTTGGAAATGGTTTCCGACCCACTCAGATCGGGAGAGTCCGACCGACGTGAGGTTCCGTGACAATTGTAAGTGGTGTTTTCGACTCGCACGAATATGGTCGAGTCTGGTATCTAAGAACCGCAAATGACGGGTTTAGTAAGTATGCGCAGTTTCGCTTTGCTAACTTAAACCGTTCGTTTGATATGTGGGTTTTTCATCTGTACCCACGGGTTCCATCTTAGATACGGCATCCATTTTGTCTCTTGCCCTCAAGTAGCCAGCGAACGGACACTGTCCGCTTCGTTACCTTGGGACTTTCAAGATATTTGTGGAAGACACATGTTCTTTGTAAATACCTTTTACGATGAGGGGGATGATACTGTAAGGCAGATGGCCCCGCTCGAGGCTCATCTTGCCGTGCCGGTTTATTGTCTCAGCCGTGCATCTCATTAGGCACGTCCCTTTGATGCCTGTATCTCGTGTTTCCCGATACCTCCCCTTTTACACCCTTTTCAATCTCCCACTGTCTCCATCTTCCTCTGCACCTGTCTTTGTTCCTATTTCGATCTGTTTTACTGCCGATTGGAATTCACTAATGTTGGGAAGATGGGTTTTTACAGTTGGGAACCGCCAAATGTTTCCGCACTTATGTTCCGGACCTTATGTGTACCAAAGTGACCAAAGCGACCCCTCTGGGGGATAATTATGGGAACCAGGTTATAAACTTTTGTGTACCATGTTGTCCTATGAGTAAATTCTGCATAAAAAGGAGCGCTCCACAGAACCAATTTGAAGCAGTCTCCCCAAGTTGCACGTGTTGTACTTGTTGTGACTTCTGTGTTCCCTGCAGTAAATAAACCTTGAATCTTTGACGCCGAAGGAAGTGTCCCGTGTCTCTGTAGTTTGTGCGCCGAAACAGGTATCCCATGAAGGTTATAGGTGTTGTTCCCTGGCACCGCTGGTACTGTTAAAAAGTCCAGTCCTTCAGTTGGCGCCGAACGTGGGGCGACTTCAGCGGTACCGGTCCGGTCCAAAGCCTGATGATCGTGAGGAACTTCGTGTGAAATCTCCGAGGGAAGGTGCACCCCGCTTCATCGATCCTGTTGTCGAAATAAGTGGCCCGAAGTTTTTCCCTGCGAAGATTCCCGCCTCCTGACGGCTGCGACGGACCGATGCCCTGACTGTCGACCTGTCTTCGACGCCCGGCGTAGACCTTATGTACAAGCGAGACGATAGACGGGCCTTCCTGGTGACGCCATTGAAGCTCTGAGTTAAGTATTTGTGGGTCGCTCCCAGTCCTTAGTGGTTGTTCTAGCTTTTGAAAGCTTTGTTGTTAGCCTTTAAGGCTTTGTGGTAATAGCTCACCGAGCTTTGTAATAGCCTCCTCAGGCTTTGTGGTTAGCTCTCCGAGCTTTGTAATATCCTTAAGGCTTTGTTGTATTGCATGGTTCCATTGCATTTGTGGTTCTTAGTATTGGTCCTTAGTATTATTTGACAGTTGCAATTGCCAAAAACCGAGGGTTTTGACTTACACGAGGTTTTATTGCTTCGGTAATCCTTGAAGTTTGATACTAGGTTAGTGTGCACGATGCCTAGCCATAGTGATTTGTTTCGTATTTTCAAATGTTGCGCAATGGATTCCCGGTTGGAGGACTCGTGTCCGATACCTCCAGTTGGAACTCCGATACATGATCTTTATAGTCGACATGGGGTGGGTCCTATAATATATAATGATTACTGGGTCCGCTATACAAAGAAAGACGGTGATCTTAGATGGCCACCACATGGAACTTTTGAACTTTCGATTTTAGATAATCTTGAGGCTAAATTATTTTTAAAGAAAGCTAGGCCAGCTATGTTTGATTCCTTTCGGATATGGCGTAAAGAGGCCAAGCAGAAAGAAATCAAACAACTTAAAAAGAATCAAAAACAAGAGTTTGTTCCTGTAATGCAAGCTATAAAAGAATGTAGACAAGACAAAGAAGAAAAAGACATGGAAATCGCTACTAGATTGCATCACATGAAAATAGATAAATGTTACCCAGTTTTACCGAATAAATTAGAAAAGAAAGAAGAAGATTTGAAGGAGGATTCCTTGATGTCATACTTGATGAAATCACCACCTCCTTATGTACAGGGTGCTACTGCTCCTGTAGTTCCTCCTGTAGTACCTCCTGTTGTACCTCTTGTTGCTCCAGCGGCTGCGGGCCAGCCCGCTGTTAACCCTACGTTTGTTTCACCACCTGTTCTTGTTCCTACTGCTCCTGTACCTGTACCTTCGCAGACTGTTGTTTCTGCTACTCCAACTACCTTGTCCGTTCCTACTATGCCTTCCTTCACCTCCAGTGTTGTTGCCCCTGTTTTTCTTTCCCCTTCTGTCCGTAAGCGTGTTCCTAACTCTGTTGCTACCCTTTATTCACCTCTTTCTGGTCCATTATTTTCGTCTGATTCCTCTGAAACTCCTCAGAGACGGAGTCAGATCCCTAGTGGTAGGGAGAAAGAGACGTTAGTAACAATGGCACATAGATGGATAAGACATCCTGCTAATTACACTCCACGTGTAGTCTTTGATACGTTTTCTCAGTTTAATGAGCCTACGCAGAGATTCGTATTTGAGGAGATGTGCAACTTTTTGAGAGAAGAATGGTATAATAATGATGTAGATGATGTACCGTCCGACATAATTGAACTTCAGAGTCACTTTTCGAACGGTATGATTATAGGAGACGATGTACGACGTGCTGTGGAACGCTTATTAGCATTTAGATCCACAGCACATTCTCGGGTGTCATTAGATGATACCACTGAGAACTGGAAAGCGGTTCCTGGTCAGTATCCTATGAGAGAAGTCCCGCCACTGTGGGTGCCTGGAGATCCGCAAGCTAACCCTGCGGTTTTACCGCATTTTCGAAGAGTGTGGATACATCTTCCATGGAAACGATCAGAAGTTTTGCAAGTGAAGCAATCCTTACCCGATCCGCGTAAAAATCCGGCTGGTTATTATAAGGAGTTATCACAACTGATAGAAGCTTCTATTATGAATATTGCCGACATCGACATGTTGTTTGGCAACGTTGTACCGCAACCAGTTTGGGCTAAAATTCGTCAAGCTAATCACGCAACTGAATTAGGGGGTGATTGGGTTGCACTATTAGCAGCTGATGCATTACAAGTTGGTGGGGCTAAACCTGAACAGTTGATCTTGGATTTGCCTCAGAAAATCATTACGCTCATGAAAACTCTCATGCCAGCGATGAAGGTGAACTGGGATAAGTTATCAGCTTGTAAGCAAAAGAAAGATGAGAGTGTCTCAGATTTCTTTACAAGGTTTGAGGAAGCGTTTGTCGATCACAGCGGCCAGGACATGGGCGCTGAGGGAGGCCAGAGGTTATTCGTTGACAAATTCGTGTCGAATTTGTTGCCTGAACTAAGCAACAAATTGAAGAATTCAGAGAGTGCGTGGGCAGTTTCAACCCCTGCGCAAATACTAGCAACGGCTCAGTATTATGAGAATAGGGAAAAGGAAGAAAGTTATCGTGTAGAAAAGAAAACGAAGGAGCTCAAAACGAAGGTTTTGTTGCAGCAAGCATACCCTCCACGATCAAACCAAAATGATGCACAACAGCAGTATCGACCACGAGCACAGCTCGATAGGACACAGCCGCGCTCTGACAACTTTGATTCCAGATCTTCACTTGGGTATAATCAGTGCGCATATTGTAGGAAAGAGGGACACCTAAAATATGATTGTCTTGCCTTACGGGACCGTCTGAATGGTGTGTCGACACGTGGAAACCGTGGCGGTGGTCCCCAACAGGCACCACGTGGTAGAGGTCGTGGTTCATCCCACAATCAGAGTGATCGTTATCAAAATCAATCAGACGCAAATAATTACTTTGACCAGCGAAATGCGGGGTCAGTTCGATCTGCACAGTATAATGTTGATGATTATTACGTAGACCACGAGACTGTTGTAAATGACCACTACTAGGACAGCCAACGACAAAGAGAGGGAGTAGTGTCAGTTCCGGTCGATCAGAGTGGGCCTTACGTTGCAGTGGCTACATCGGGTGTAGTTGAGCCTTTTCTGTTAGACACTGGTGCGACAAAAAGTTCCATCATGCATTCAAAACTCCCTGGCGCACCTTTGTCTGGCTTAACGAATGTTTCCGTTGGATTCTCTGGCGCCCCTGTTAGTAACCCAGTCTCTAACCCTTTGCCTCTTATGATTGGACCACGTGAGCTAACGGCTCCACTGATTCTATCTACAGGTTGTGGTGAAAATCTTTTGGGCCTAGATTTGTTGAAACGATTATATGCAACATTGTATTGTTCCCCCGAAGGAGTGGAGCTTACATTGGGACGGAGAGTGATCTCTCCCATGTATTTATCGGTTGATAAATTCCCACCGGAGTTGAGTTCTCTCCCTGCGTCCTTATGGGCCACAGGTCCCAATGATGTGGGCCTGTTAGACATTCCACCCTATGTGATTCAATTGAAACCAAATGCGCGATTACCGCGTTTACCTCAATATCGTATTTCTCTTGAGGGCGAACGAGCGCTGTTAGCAATTGTTTATGATCTCATTGGAAAGGGTGTTGTTGAAGAAACTCGTGGAAATGTATGTAATAGCCCTGTATTGCCAATTCTGAAACGAACTGACCCAACTAAACCTCCTGTATATCGTTTTGTAATAGATTTGAGAGAGGTAAATAAAATAGTAGTTCCTCAATTTCCCGTGGTTCCCGACATTACGGCTTTACTAACAATGATTCCGGCATCTGCCTCCTGGTTCACAGTGATCGATTTAAAGAATGCTTTCTTTAGCATCCCGATTGCAGAGGAAAGCAGAGACCTATTCGGATTTTCATTAGGAGGTCGCAGTTTTAGGCTAAAACGCGCTCCACAGGGCTACTGTGAGAGTCCATCAATCTACAGCCAAGCACTTAAAGGTCAGCTTGATGCCTTTGTATTACCAACGGGTGCAGCTTTGATTCAATACGTGGATGATCTTTTAGTGGCAGCTGATACAGAAGCTATTTGCAAAACGGCTACAGTATCATTATTGCACTATCTAAATGACTTGCACCACAAGGTGTCGCCTTCAAAGCTACAGTATTGTTGTCAAGAAGTTACCTATCTAGGTCACTTATTGTCAAAAGAAGGGAGAAGGTTGACCCCAGAGAGAATTGCAGCGATTTCCCGAATGACTGTGCCAAAAACCCAAAGAGATGTTCGCGCCTTTTTGGGTATTACGTCCTACTGCAGACAATGGATTCCAAATTTTTCATTGTTGGCGAAACCATTGATAGCCCTTACATGCAAAGATGTTTCATCCCCAGTACCTTGGTCTGAAGAATGTCAGAAAAGTTTTTCTGAATTGCGTGATGCGTTGTGTTCGGCTCCTGTGTTGGGCACTCCTGACTACAGTAAGCCGTTTACACTATACGTTCACGAGAGGGATGGTTGCGCGTTGAGTGTTTTGACACAACCTTTTGGTGGTAAGCAACGCCCATGTGCCTACTTTTCTTCGACTTTAGACCCAGTAGCAAGAGCCTTGCCAAGTTGCTTAAGGGCAACAGCGGCAGCTGCGGCGTCCATTCGACAGTCCGCAGGTCTAGTCATGGATAATATGCTCACGGTAATGGTTCCGCATGCAGTCGACACTCTATTGAACCGAACGAAAACTCAACATCTGACAAGTGCAAGATTGTCTGGTTATGAGTTGACGTTGCTGGCCAGTCACATACGGATAAAACGATGTAATGTGTTGAATCCAGCAACATTGCTGCCGATCGACACAGAATCAAGTGATGAAGCAGTACATGACTGCTATCTCAAAACCGAAGAGGAAACTAAGGGTCGTATTGACCTAAAAGATACTCCATTGACAGATCCCGATGGTACTTTATATGTGGATGGTTCTTGTTTCAAGTTACCGAATGGTGATGTGACAACTGCGTATGCTGTAGTTACATTGAGAACGATTGTGGAAAGCGCAAGGTTAAGTCAGAATTCGGCTCAGGCTGCTGAGTTAATTGCTTTGACGAGAGCGTGTGTGTTGTCTAAAGATAAACGGGTGAATGTGTTTACAGATAGCCAGTATGCGTTTGGTGTGGCACATAGTTTTGGACGACTGTGGAGAGAGAGAGGATTCCTTACGTCACATGGTACGAAGATTCAGCATGGCCAGCTTGTAAATGATCTTTTGGATGCACTTACGCTGCCTAAGCAAGTGGCGATTGTTAAATGTAGTGCGCATCGTAAGGTGACGGATGATGTTGGTCGTGGTAATGCGTTTGCGGATGAGACTGCTAAGGAGACTGCCCGGAACCTTAGCACTCGAATGTATGTGACGAGTTCGGTTAGGTGGCCTGCAGAATCAAGTATGTGTGAAAACACTATCGAGAGTGTGAAAGCAATTCAGAATGAGGCCATATCGAGAGTGTGAAAGCAATTCAGAATGAGGCCACCGAGACTGAAAAGACGAAGTGGAAAGAAAGTACGGGAAAGTTGGATGCGAATGGTTGTTGGATTGACTTATCGGAACAGAAAAGATGGATGTTGCCTGATGCGTATGTGCTGGCTGTTGTGACTATGGCACATGGGTTAGCACATATTAGCGCGAAAGGTATCTGTAAATTGCTGTTTCCTGTGTGGAAGAATGATGGTATTACGAAATGTGCTGAACGAGTGGTTAAGAATTGTATGGTGTGTTTGATGCACAATCCTGGTAAGGGCACTCCCACTCCACCTGGCCATTTTGCCCCTCCTACGTACCCTTTCGAAGTTATCCAGTTGGACTTTATCCACATGGAGAGATGTAATAATTTGAAGTATGTGCTGGTTGTGGTGTGTGCATTTTCTAGGTGGATTGAGGCCTACCCCCTTAAGGATAATACGGCTTTATCCACGGCAAAAATTTTGCTCAAAGAGTATTTTTCCCGCTACGGAATGCCTCGGGTCGTATGGTCGGACAACGGAAGTGAGTTTGTGGGGAGTGTGATGAAGAGTGTGTGCAAGGGCCTTGGAATTAATCAGAAATTCCATAGTGCCAATCATCCTCAGTCAGCTGGTTTGGTTGAAGGGTACAATGGCACCCTTAAACTAAAACTAGCAAAGATTCAGGCTACGACAGGTCTTTCATGGCCTGACGCTTTACCCTTAGCATTGCTGTCAATAAGGGCAACTGTACACTCCCGAGTAGGGCTCAGTCCCTATGAAATAGTGTTCGGTCGCCCTGCCAATGTTTGGGGGGTCCCTAGACCGGGTGCCTTTTGTGATCTTGAGTATCCAATGTTGATCGATTATCTTTATGACTTGACTGCTAAACTGAGGTTAATTCACCAACAGGTTCACGAAGCATTGCCGACGCAGACAGAGGGTCCAGGCCACCAGCTCCAGCCCGGAGATTGGGTGGTAACGCGAAACTTTTCGCGCAAGAACAATTTGGATCCCAGGTTCACTGGACCCTATCAGGTCCTCCTTGCCACGAGAACTGCAGTTCGTCTCGAGGGGCGGAAAAATTGGGTGCATGCCACCCATACCAAGAAAGTCCCCATCCCGTTGCCAGCAGACTCGTGGGTGAGGAAAGGCATTGCATCAACTGAAACCGAAGGATTGCCAGCGTTTGTACCTTTCAGCGACGCACAACCTGTCGGAGAATCCTCAGTGCAGCAAAAAGGCATTGTTGAACACTTGTCATCAGAAGACTCAAGACCAGAACATTCAGCTGATCAACAGGGCGTTGTCCCTTCGACGGATCTTTTGTTTAACGAACAGACACGTCCTGGGAAAACCCGATATTTTTTGCGATCCAGCACTAAAGACTAATAAAAAACCCCGTTCTGTCCTTTGACAAGTGCATTATCCCGTTTTCCATGATCAGTTTGAACACTCATACTATTGTAATTATTTTGTACATATTGATTGAGCTTCGTTCCTTACACTTTTTGTTTCCACAGCTGAGAGACATTGTTTTCATATATATATATATATTTGTGAAATAAAGGCCGTAGGGCCGCGCGTGTACTTCCTCCTGGTTAGTAGGTCTTGACGCTAGGTTAAAGACCGTCGGTTCCTGGGAACTCCTAGGAATTGACTATTGCTACACAGAACGAAGTGCGTCAAGAAACGTTGCGGACGGTCATAGGGAATGGCATTTTCAAAGCTGATGGACTTGGAAAGAGCTCAAGCACAAAGATTCAAGCTGCAGCAACTCAGTCGTACCAAATGTTTTATGTTCCAAATATTCGTACTGTTTGTGACTGTTTCTGCATTATTGGCGGGTGGAGTATATTACACAATGTCTTACTTCTTGCCTTCTATCATACCTACTCCTACCCCTGACCTTAAACTCACCTCCACTGTTTCTTCTCATTCTTTTCACATCTTACCTGAACACGAGCAGGCTAGACGTGCGGAATTCCGCAACAATTCCTTTATTCAGCTCCTTCATCAGCATCAGTTAGTGGTTAACACTACTAATTGTTGGGTGTGTGGGTTGATGCCGCATACTACGGATAAGGGAATTCCATATCTGGTGTTACCGTATAGTTCCCAAGGGTCTGCTCGAGCATTTCAAACAATGTTTCAAAGCGCACTGGGTTTCCACCCCATTCGAGAACCACGTTCCCCCTACTCTGGTCCTACCTCGTACCAAAAATCTTTGTCTATAGCAATAGAGGATTTAGATAGCGATATCTATGATCCCTCGCTTATCCCTGAAGAAGAGGTACAAGATCAAGCCATCTCGAAGTTGCATAAGATCTCCGAATCCATACACGTGGATGTAGGGGATTGGACGCTACTTGGATGGTTTTGGGGCCTAATGTCGACTTGGGGTTGGAAGATTCTGATGATCATTGGAGTCGTTGTAGCGTTCCTGTTCACGTGTTGCCTTTGCGTGCAGTGTGGTCCTGCCTTATGTGGCCTCTGTGCTACAACGTGTATGAGACAGCCACCTGTTACCAAAGGGTCTCGGTTGGACAGAGCTATGCTACAGCAACATCTCGAGGATCTGATGAATATCGAATATGATTCCGACTAGTGCTTGCCTACATGAGGGCAAAAGGAGCGTCTGAGGTTCCGTGACAATTGTAAGTGGTGTTTTCGACTCGCACGAATATGGTCGAGTCTGGTATCTAAGAACCGCAAATGACGGGTTTAGTAAGTATGCGCAGTTTCGCTGTGCTAACTTAAACCGTTCGTTTGATATGTGGGTTTTTCATCTGTACCCACGGGTTCCATCTTAGATACGGCATCCATTTTGTCTCTTGCCCTCAAGTAGCCAGCGAACGGACACTGTCCGCTTCGTTACCTTGGGACTTTCAAGATATTTGTGGAAGACACATGTTCTTTGTAAATACCTTTTACGATGAGGGGGATGATACTGTAAGGCAGATGGCCCCGCTCGAGGCTCATCTTGCCGTGCCGGTTTATTGTCTCAGCCGTGCATCTCATTAGGCACGTCCCTTTGATGCCTGTATCTCGTGTTTCCCGATACCTCCCCTTTTACACCCTTTTCAATCTCCCACTGTCTCCATCTTCCTCTGCACCTGTCTTTGTTCCTATTTCGATCTGTTTTACTGCCGATTGGAATTCACTAATGTTGGGAAGATGGGTTTTTACAGTTGGGAACCGCCAAATGTTTCCGCACTTATGTTCCGGACCTTATGTGTACCAAAGTGACCAAAGCGACCCCTCTGGGGGATAATTATGGGAACCAGGTTATAAACTTTTGTGTACCATGTTGTCCTATGAGTAAATTCTGCATAAAAAGGAGCGCTCCACAGAACCAATTTGAAGCAGTCTCCCCAAGTTGCACGTGTTGTACTTGTTGTGACTTCTGTGTTCCCTGCAGTAAATAAACCTTGAATCTTTGACGCCGAAGGAAGTGTCCCGTGTCTCTGTAGTTTGTGCGCCGAAACAGGTATCCCATGAAGGTTATAGGTGTTGTTCCCTGGCACCGCTGGTACTGTTAAAAAGTCCAGTCCTTCAGACGGAGTACAATGCATCCAGATGCTTCCAGATACGATTTGGTTGGACTCCCATTGACTTAAATGGGAGCATTTGTTCCTAACCGCATCCTAATTGGGCCCTGGGTTGGGAAGACACATTCCCGATCCGATTTGAAAGGAGCAAATGCCATTAGGAGGCCTTCCTAACCGCATCAGAATCAGGCCCTAGGTGGGAATGCTTTCCTAACCACATCAGAATCAGACCCACAGTCATTACAACAACGCGTTGTTACCACACATGCAATTACATCACAAGTCATTACTACGACTTGAAAGTCCAATTGGTCGCACACTGCTTGTCCTACCAGCGTGTTGCCCCAAAGCATTGTGGTCCATGAAGTAAGCATCAGCAGGTGTGCCTCTGCCAGAGTCTTGAGCAAAAATCACTGTCGCGTTGGCCATCCCTGGACACGTGTTTCGAGGTTGTTACCTCTCGTCAGCAGGGAATAGGCATATTTGTAGGGGTGCTGCGTAGGCTGGCAAAACATATTCTCAGGTCCGGTACCGCTCGTGGCACGCAGGTGCGTTACCCGGGCTCGTCAGCCCCACCAGCTCAAGGGAGCTTGAATATAAAAGAAAGTCCAATTGGTTGCACACTGCTTGTCCTACCAGCGTGTTGCCCCAAAGCATTGTGGTCCATGAAGTAAGCATCAGCGGGTGCGCCTATGCCAGAGTCTTGTGCAAAAATGACTGTCGCGTTGGCCATCCCTGGACACGTATTTCGAGGTTGTTACCTCTCGTCCGCAGAGAATAGGCATATATGAAGGGGTGCTCTGTAGGCTGCCAAAAAATATTCTCAGGTCCGGTACCGCTCGTGGCATGCAAGTGCGTAACCCGGGCTCCTCAGCCCCACCAGCTCAAGGGAGCTTGAATATAAAAGAAAGTCCAATTGGTCGCACACTGCTTGTCCTACCAGCGTGTTGCCCCAAAGCATTGTGGTCCATGAAGTAAGCATCAGCGGGTGCGCCTCTGCCAGAGTCTTGAGCAAAAATCACTGTCGCGTTGGCCATCCCTGGACACGTGTTTCGAGGTTGTTACCTCGCGTCAGCAGGGAATAGGCATATATGTAGGGGTGCTGCGTAGGCTGCCAAAAAATATTCTCAGGTCCGGTACCGCTCGTGGCACGCAGGTGCGTAACCCGGGCTCGTCAGCCCCACCAGCTCAAGGGAGCTTGAATATAAAAGAAAGTCCAATTGGTCGCACACTGCTTGTCCTACCAGCGTGTTGCCCCAAAGCATTGTGGTCCATGAAGTAAGCATCAGCGGGTGCGCCTCTGCCAGAGTCTTAAGCAAAAATCACTGTCGTGTTGGCCATCCCTGGACACGTGTTTCGAGGTTGTTACCTCTCGTCAGCAGGGAATAGGCATATATGTCGGGGTGCTGCGTAGGCTGCCAAAAAATATTCTCAGGTCCGGTACCGCTCGTGGCACGCAGGTGCGTAACCCGGGCTTGTCAGCCCCACCAGCTCAAGGGAGCTTGAATATAAAAGAAAGTCCAATTGGTCGCACACTGCTTGTCCTACCAGCGTGTTGCCCCAAAGCATTGTGGTTCATGAAGTAAGCATCAGCGGGTGCACCTCTGCCAGAGTCTTGCGCAAAAATAACTGTCGCGTTGGCCATCCCTGGACACGTATTTCGAGGTTGTTACCTCTTGTCCGCAGGGAATAGGCATATATGTTGGGGTGCTCTGTAGGCTGCCAAAAAATATTCTCAGGTCCGGTACCGCTCGTGGCACGCAGGTGCGTAACCTGGGATCGTCAGCCCAACCAGTTCAAGGGAGCTTGAATATAAAAGAAAGTCCAATTGGTCGCACTCTGCTTGTCCTACCAGCGTGTTGCCCCAAAGGATTGTGGTCCATGAAGTAAGCATCAGCGGGTGCGCTTCTGCCAGAGTCTTGAGCAAAAATCACTGTCGCGTTGGCCATCCCTGGACAAGTGTTTCGAGGTTGTTACCTCTCGTCAGCAGGGAATAGGTATATATGTAGGGGTGCTGCATAGGCTGCCAAAAAATATTCTCCGGTCCGGTACCGCTCGTGGCACGCAGGTGCGTAACCCGGGCTCGTCAGCCCCACCAGCTCAAGGGAGCTTGAATATAAAAGAAAGTCCAATTGGTTGCACACTGCTTGTCCTACCAGCGTGTTGCCCCAAAGCATTGTGATTCATGAAGTAAGCATCAGCTGGCGCGCCTCTGCCAGAGTCTTGAGCAAAAATCACTGTCGTGTTGGCCATCCCTGGACACGTGTTTCGAGGTTGTTACCTCTCGTCAGCAGGGAATAGGCATATATGTAGGGGTGCTGCGTAGGCTGCCCAAAAATATTTTCAGGTCCGGTACCGCTCGTGGCACGCAGGTGCGTAACCCGGGCTCGTCAGCCCCACCAGCTCAAGGGAGCTTGAATATAAAAGAAAGTCCAATTGGTCGCACACTGCTTGTCCTTACTACGACTTGCTGTAGGGGGCGTCCTGGATTTAGGAATAGTATTATTTACTATTCCTACTCCAGTTTGTGCAACAGCAGGGAAGGTGTTGGATTCTAAATCCAACACCAGTACACCCCCTACAGCAAGTCATAGTAATGACCTGTCATGTAATTGTATGCGTGGTAACAACGCGGTCATTGTAACAACCATGTTGTAATGGTACCGCGTTGTGGAGACAGCGTTGTGAACGCTATTTCCCCTTTTGTGCAGCTGAAAGTGCTTCACAGCCTGACACCACAAACCTTAAGAGTCAAGTTACAACTTATTTTATTGAATATTTATTCCAGAATCTTAGACTATGACAAGTCTGATGACCAAAACTCCAACTCTTGTAGCAAGCATGTTTCTCTTCATAAGCACAAGCAATGTACACAAAGCATCAACTCAAATCTCATCTCAACATGGAGCCCTTCTGGACTCAAAATGGACACCACATTGTGAAGCACACTAAGTCATCAAATCTGCAAATAACATTACTTCAATAATACACAATCAAAGATGCTTAATCATACCATACTCACAGTCCTAGCACACAGCAACCACTGCAGGAACACTTTAACACAACCAATTCCCCAAACTGGACCAATGGATATCAGGGATGCAGACTGGGCTAGGGCAAATTCTAACAGTCTGGTGCATATTCTAACTCTCCACACCTCAATGACAACCATCCTCTGGTACCATCATATAGAGCAGATAAGGACAGTGTTTGCACCGTGCAAAGGTTTGGTGCAACTTCAGAATCTGAGCTATACTTGAGTGGATGGATTTTTGTCTCAAATTGAGACTTTACATCAACAGTTCCGTGGCATGCCAATAACAAGAATGACAAAGAGCTGTAGATTTGTATGAAGGTTTATTAGCAGATTAGCAAATTACAAACTTAAATCAATCAAATTAGTTTTAAATCAATAAGCCAAATGATTTAGGATTATTGTAGGCAAATCATGACAGATTCGGTTTCTCTTAAAAGAGAAACTCCCTCATGATAAGGTAAAGTTTTCAGAACTGACGTCAGGATGTTTAAGCAGCAGTTGTCAGCAAATAAAGCCCCTTAGGCAAAGGTTCAAATCAGGCAGATAAGAAAAGTGCTTGCTTGAGAGATTAGAACTATGAGCAGAAATGGAATAAGCATAGGGTCTCAAAAGAGGCAGAGGGATGTCCACCATCAAAGATGGACAGAAGCAAGTCTAACTTCCACTGTAGTGGATAATTTAACATAGAGTTAAAAACTCTTGATCCTCCTCTCATTTCTCACAGAGAAGGAACCAATCAAAGGTAAGCCTTTTATGACTCCTGGTTTCAGCACTCTTCTCATGATTCATACAATGGAAGATTTCAGCTTTTAGTGGCCTTCACAGTTATTGCACATAAGAGGATTCCTCTCTGATGGCTCACTTCTCGCACAGAAATTGAGATTTACAGTCAAGCTCAATCAAAGATGTATTCAATGACCTTCACACAGAATTTAACCATGGACGTGCAGTTTTATTGAGAACACTGTCCAAACTTCTCTTTTGAAACGAGAAAAATATTATCCATAGCACGGAGAAACACAACATTTCACTTAACATGGGCCTTACAAATCGAGGCATACAGTGGCTATGGCTAACTTAACGTAAACACACTCTAACTATGATTAATTACTAATGGAAAATCATGAACCATGATAAACCTAAATATTAAATCATACTAGAATATATGTAACCAATGATTATATGTGATACCCATTAATAAGTTATTCAAATAAAAATTAACATGTCTCCAATGGCCAGGAATAAGACAGACCTAGGTAGACATCTGGGAGGATTTGTGATGTAATACATCAGAAAGAAGTTTCCATGGGAAGCAACCATTTACCATTGTCTAATGGGGTAAATAAGCACTACTCCAGCTCATCAATTTTTTAAGAAACTAGCAATCCCAAACTGTGACAGAGAACATGGGCAGGATCACAAAACATTTTTGACTTGTGCCATTTCCTGTCCTTTGTCCTGAAGCAAGGCAGTGTTTGGTGCAAACTCCTTTCACCGCTTGATTATGAAAGCAGATTTCTTGAGGTGGTAAAGTGTGACAAAACTGTTTCTGTAGATTTGTTGTGTGGCATTTTGTTGTGGTTTGTTGGAAAATGGGTTACTGTTTGAGAGGAATGAGACCTTACTCAAGCAACAACCACAATTCATGTCAGGTTGAAACAGAAGGAAACCCCAAATTAACCTGTACTCAACCCTCTGGTAGCTTGGCACCAAATCAGTCAGGCTTAACTTAGAGGCAATGTGCAAAGTATTTATGCAGCACTTCAGTAATAAAGTACATTTAGAAAAATAGAGTACATTTGATACATATTTGATATCAAAATGACAGAAATCCAAACAGCAAAAACAGAGATATGTGATTTTAAAGATTTGAGTGAAAATAGTGACTACAGGCACAGTGTCCAAACTGTGGCTGTCAAGTTGCACCGGTCCAGGATAATGTCACAAGTTCCGGCAAACTGTGATAGAGCATGAGTTGGATACAGGGATCAAGTTAGGCTTACTGAGCAAAGTACCCTTAATGATGGTGTGCACAGATCCTGCACTGAAGATGCGTTCCACAGTAGTGGTTCCAAAGAACCCAGGAGGCTGCAATGCATAGTCCTGTGTCGTCATTGTGTATGCTTTCGAGAAGGGGCTTGCAATGCAAAGGTCTGAGTCAAAGATGCATTGCCCACCGTTGGTTCCGAAGAAGTTGTGGGGCTGAGATGTGGAGTCCTGCGTCATTGTCAAGGATGCCACAGATGAGTGGCTTGCGATGCAAAAGCCTGTGTCAAGGGTGCGGTGTGCAGAGGCAGTTCTGAGGAAGCAACTGCCTGCGATGCGAAGGGATGCATTGTTCAGCAGCAGTTCCAAAGCGACTATGAGGATGTGCATCACACAGCTTCTGTTCTGCTCACAGGATCACAGCCAGGCTGGCAGAGTACAGTTTGGCCCACTCCCAAGGTTTAAGGTCAGGGTTAGCACCACTTGGAAGCCAACAGTCACAGTAAATGGTGTCCAGGTGCTGGAATCAGGCAGTTTGGGGCTTTTTCTGTACCTGAGGCTCTGATCAGGAGGCCAGCCAGCAACTCATTGGAGTTACTCTGGTAGTCAGCAGGGCAACAAGGCAGCAGGCCTTTTTGCAGAGCAGCACAGCAGTCCTCCCAAGTCTTCCACTGGTCCAGAGGTGTACTGAAGAGTTGACAGACTAAGAACTACAACAGTAGAATTCCCTCTAGACCTACATTTCTTTAAATGATGGCTTTAAATAGCTCAGAAATTGGGCATCATGAACATTGAATTACACAGAGACTATGCGGCTTCGGTAATGAAATGCTAACACACCTGCTGTGTGCTTGCCCAGCAGTCAAGGATATAAGGAGGGGGCTTTTAAGGCCAATTTTTAACAAATTGAATATTCACACTTGTAGGCAAGCAGTGATATGTTGGCTGGAAGGATCCTCAATTATCTTGACTTGCGGGGTGTCAAATACCTAGCAAAAGTAAGGAACCTTTTAATGCAAGCCGATCTAGAGGCCACAAATAAAGCATGATCAAGGACGGCAGGGGCGCCGCATATATGACAAAGATAAATTGGACTTTATATCTCGAACAGGATATAGCTGAAAGTAATCCAGTACTTTTTCAGACACTGCGCAAATCTGAAAGCTTTTTACTAGAACCCGCACAGATCGTTTTGAACTGTTAGAATACATTTTAGGTGTATTATAATGTTGTTTCAGATTTTAAAATCTTGGTAACCATGACACTGAAAATAAGTATCTAATGAAAGATTAAGTTCAAATATTTTCTTTTTTAAAAATGTACATTGTAACGATTTTAAGTAATCATATACAATAAACTATTTGACTTGACTAAACAGAAAAATAGTCATTTCTCATTACATATTTTATTTCATTTTTTCATTTTTAATATTTGTTATACTTTCTGCATACCAAAGAGTCTTCTCAGATTCAAAAAAAATATATAACTTCTTATTTAAAACAGATTCATATTCATATCCACAATATACAGTACAATTATAACAGATTGATTCAGCAAACCCCCTACACTCAATCACACCTCTTTCACCTACCAATCATATCTATTGCACTCATACATTCGTACTCTACACCACCAGAACAACACTACTTGCACAGATAGAAAACAGGTGAAACAATCAACCCTGAGTAGCTGTGCTGAAAGCTGGGGTGTCACACTCTATCTCTTGGCCGACGCACGTTTCAATGGTACTGTTACTTTTTAACCATCTTCTTCAGGACCTGTTTTTGTAATTGCTTTAAAAACGGGTGGAAGGAGGGGAAACATAATCTGAAAGAGAAATAGGAAATCAATGTTCTCTAATTTACCCGGACACCCTAGGAGATATTTAGCATTTCTCCATAATGTACTACATACACAGCAAATATGCCCTTTCAAAACAGTTGTTTAAGATCATGTATGTGACTTTCAAACAAATAAAAATACAAAAAGAAAGAGACGGGATCAAATAATTCATTGAAAGAAGATAAAATTCAGTAAACATGAAAGTACGTATTATCAGAGTGTATTGAATGATGTCATCTAAACCCATAGTGATACATGTATTTCAAGACCTCTACTAAGTTTATTTAAATCATGTAAGTCATATCACAGTGATTACAGGTCAATGAATTGCAATCATCGCCTAAGGGTCAGAGATACATGGCAGGAGTAGGTCATTCTGATTTTAATTTCCTATATGTGATATCCTTGGCGTGCTCTAAAAGTTTGCTAATTGGTTCTGCTAGCATAAAGGTATGCTCAGACCGACACCTTATCCTGCTACAGGAGAAACCTTATTTTTGATATCTAGAGAAGGGTAAATAGAAAAGGTTACAATGATGCTGTAATTACTTACTAGCTACTGATATTATACACTCCTTATTTATGGTAGGTACACATTTCACCTCTGTTAGTTACTTACCTTGTATTATTACAGTAGTTGGTTTTGTAAGGGTAGCTGCCCTTTGCTATCTCTAGTATTGATGTAATATAGTCAGACCTATCAGTTTGTGGCATAAGGGATCTTCTCTTGCCAACCTACAAATTATGCAAGGAGACACAACAAAACAGACTATCAGATCTAACACTTTACTTGCCTATGCTTATCTCGATTTAAAGTACTATAAAGGGGGAGAAAAAGTTATTTTTAACTAATCTCACACAATTTACATACCTTATTATAGGTTGAGATGTCTATCTTTACTGTCCAAGTAAAAAAGGTTATCCTCTGTGCTTGTACTTTCACCTTCTTTTTTTTGTTATAGACGATAGTACATTGTCAGTCTATATAATCTGTTGAGGGTAAAGATAGGAAGAGAAAATCAAATACTAATCTCCTAGACTACAAGAGAATTAGCGTAATGTTGGTTTTTCCACCAATGTCATAATGTAGACGGAATTACATGGGCCGACATACCTCATTCACATAACAAAGAGAGACAGGGGTACAATTTCTTTACTGCGCTCTACGCATTTATCACCAGCCATAAAAAGGCTCACTCGCGACGGTGCGTTCCTTCATGCACAGAAAGAGAGAGAGCTATTCCCTACTGTTAAGGATCTCCCCCATACGCGCTTTACAGTTCTGCCTAAAATGCCTTCAGTTAGCAAAGCGCCTGACCCCTCAATATAGTTATTATAATCTCAGGCGCCTGAAACTCATGTTTGTAAGATGGCGATACCGCATATCCCTTTTTTTATTTTTTGTTTTAAATATTGCAGGACCTCCCCACATGCTGCCACCAGGGGGATAATCTAAACAAGGTGGGATATATCAATACTAGGAGCCCGGCCGTCTAACCCAGCTGTCTCACCTCTCATGAAATCCACGCTCACGTCATGTTTCATTTCGCCATCCATTTAGAAAACAGTCTGTACTCTTCCTGCGTTTGTTTTAGACCCTAAGCTGCGTCCTTACGCTAAGCTCGGTCACATGGGGCTGCCATACTGCACGTGACATGCAAGCCCAAACGAAAGTGAAGAGGGTCATTCAGAGTTATGGAAAATAAGGTGCCATTTTAAGCTGGTGTATGCGCATTATTTTAGTTAAATCATCCTATGGCTACAGAGGTTTGTAGTCTTGACTTTCTCATCATCTGAAGCTTGTCCTTCAGACGGGTCAAACATTCATGTTACTTAGTGTCATTAACCTTACAAAACTAAAAATTAAAAAAATGAAGTGTGTTAATACCAAACACACAGCAGAGAAGGAAGGGAAAAAAGCATGAGTTATTGTTATTCCTTTTTTTTGCTATATAATGGTATGGATTCATAAGACATAGTTCTAGTGCATATGCCCATAGACTGTCTGCTCCTGGGTGATCTATATTGCGTACCGAGTAATTTCAATATTAGTGAAAAAGACACCCAATTGGTGGTGTGGTTGTTAGGGTTGTCTCACCCACAATCATTGTCTAGTCTTACCCTAGAGGGTAAGATACAAGTTGATATAGGTTTTTCACGTTACCTGACAACTTATCTCTTCATTCAGACATTCATTAACTGAGTTCAGAGTGTATATCCAATAAGTTTCTCGATACCTTCTTACTACATCGATATTTTTACCTGGTATTCCTTTAATCTTTTCCAGAATCAGCCAACACAACTCCTTTTCATTGTGCTTGTATTCAATGCAATGTTGAACCATTGGGCACAGGGTTTTGCGAGTCTTGATTGCTGATCTATGTTCGCTATATCTGGTCCTGAACTTGCGACTCGTCTCTCCCACATAACCTTTGTCGCATGGGCATAGAATGAGGTAAACCAAGTTTTGGCTTCTGCAGTTTGTAAAGTCTTTTAGTTTACCCTTCTTTCCTTGATATTCCCAAAATTGAGTAACTATTTCAGTGTATCAGAGATATGGGTGACATCATTAGCAAGTTAGAACATGTCCCGTATGACCCAGAGAGTAAGGTCTTGGTGACATTAGACAATGAGGCATTATATAAGAACATACCTCAACAGCAAGCAATAGAAGCAGTGGCCAATCTCCTTGATAGAACACTTGGAGAACGGCCACACACATATATTTTGGAATGTTTGGAAATTGTCTTAAAAAACAAATTTTGGTTTCAAAGACAGGCTGTATCACCAAATCAAGGGCACCAGTATGGGGGCTTCTTGCGCCCCAAGTGTGGCGAATATATATATGGGAGAATATGAACTCAAACATGTGTTCAATGAACTAGCCCCGTTTTATGAAAATGTGCATAGGTGGCAAAGGTTCATTAACAATATTTTTTTTATTTGGAGAGGAGATGAAACCACCCTTCTCACGTTTATTGGCTCAATGCGAGTGATGACAATTTAAAGTTTACATGTCATCATAATTCTAGATCAGTGGACTTTTGGAACATAATCATTAGTGGGAAAGCTGGAGAAATTAGAGTGAATTTCTTCCGCAAACCCACCGCCAAGAACACGATTTCAAGAAATGATAGCTACCATCCTAATTGTCAAAAAGACTCTATCCCTTTTGGAGAATTTTTGAGAATTAGACGCAATTGCTCCAAAATAGGGGATTATGACAAACATGGAAAAGAGCTGAGACAAAGACTCCTACAAAGGGGATTCTCACAACGCCTCATTAGGACAGCCTACTAAAGAGCACCTTATTACAATTGCGATGCACTCTTAGCAGTGAACACACGTCCTAAAAATGAGAATCTGGTTTGTGCCGTTAATGATTCACCTATGAACTATAAAGTCAAAAAGGTGCTAGATAAACACTGGCATATCCTCAACATAAATACTGATCAGGACCCCATACAGAAACCTATAGTAGCATACCGTAGAAATAAAAACTTAAAGGACAACTTGGTACATACAAGGGAAAAAATGATCCCTCAGGACAAACAAACCACTATCACAGGCCCCCGCATCTTAGGCAACCATAGATGCGGAACCCGCGTAGCGCGTGACACCGCAATAGTTACCCAATTTTGGGAATATCAAGGAAAGAGGGTTAACTAAAAGACTTTACAAACTGCAGAAGCCAAAACTTGGTTTACCTCACTCTATGCCCATACGACAAAGGTTATGTGTGAGAGACAAGTCGCGAGTTCAGGACCAGATATAGCGAACATAGATCAGCAATCAAGACTCGCAAAACCCTGTGCCCAATGGTTCAACATTGCATTGAATAAAAGCACAGTGAAAAGGAGTTGCGTTGGCTAGTTCTGGAAAAGATTAAAGGAATACCAGGTAAACAAATCGATGTAGTAAGAAAGTATCAAGAAGCTTACTGGATTTTCACTCTGAACTCAGTTAATGAGGGTCTAAATGAAGAGATAAGTTTGTAGGTAACGTGAAAAACCTATATTAACTTGTATCTTACACTCTAGGGTAAGACTAGACAATGATTGTGGATGAGACAACCCTAACAACCACACCACCAATTGGTTTTTTTTTTCACTAATATTGAAATTACTCTGTACGCAATATAGATCACCCAGGAGTAGGCAGTCTATAGGCGTACGCACTAGAACTGTGTCTTATGAAGCCATACTATTATATAGCAAAAAAGAGGAATAACAAGATGTTTTTTCCCTTCCTTTTCTGCTGAGTGTTTGATATTAATACACTTAATTTTTTAATTTTTTGTTTTGTAATTTAGTGACGTTTGACCCGTCTGAAGAACGATGAGAATGTCAAGACTACAACCCTCTGTAGCCGTAGGATGGCTTAACTAAAATAATGCAAATACACCAGCTTAAAATGGCGCCTTATTTTCTATAACTCTGGATGACCCTCTTCACTCTTGTTTGGGCTTGCATGTCACGTGCAGTATGGCAGCCCCATGTGATTGAGCTTAGCTTAAGGACACAGTTTAGGGTTTAAAACGAACGCAGAAAGAGTACAGACTGTTTTCTAAATAGATGGCGAAATGAAACGTGACGCAAGAGTGGACTTCATGAGAGGGGTAGACGACCGGGCTCCTAGTATTGATAGATCCCATCTTGTTTAGATTACCACTCTGGAGGCAGCATGTGGGGAGGTCCTGCAATATTTAAAACAAAATATAAAAAAAGGGATATGCGGTATCGCCATCTTACAAACATGGGTTCAGGTGCTTAGACTACAATAACTATATTGAGGGGTCAGGCGCCTAGCTAACAGAAGGCTTTTTAGGTAGAATTGTGGAGCACATATGGGGGAGATCCTTAACAGTAGGGAATAGCTCGCTTTCTTTCTGTGCATGAAGGAATGCACCGCCGCGAGTGAACCTTTTTATGGCCGGCGATAAATGCGTAGAGCGCAGTAAAGAAATGTTCCTCCTGTCTCTCTTTGTTATGTTAATAAGGTATGTCGGCCCATGTAATTCCTTGCACAGTATGACAATTGTTGTAAAACCAACATTACGCTTATGCTCTTGTAGTCTAGGAGATTAGTGTTTGACTATCTATTTCTATCTTTACCCTTAACAGATTATATAGACTGACAATGTACTAGCGGTTATAACAAAAAAAAGAAGGTGAAAGTACAAGCATAGAATATAACCTTTTTTACTTTGACAGTAAAGATAGACATCTCAACCTATAATAAGGTATGTAAATTGTGTGAGATTAGTTAAAAATAACTTTTTCTCCCCCTTTATAGTACTTTAAATCATGAGTAGCGTACACAAGTAGAGTGTTAGATCTGATAGTCTGTTTTGTTGTGTCGCCTTGCATAATTTGTAGGTTGGCAAAAGAGGATCCCAAAAGTCAAAAGCTGATAGGTCTCACTGTATTACATCAATTTTAGAGATAGCAAAGGGCAGTTACCCTTACAAAACTAAATACTCTGATAATACAAGGTAAGTAACTGACAGAGCTGAAATGTGTACCTACCATAAATAAGGAGTATATGATATCACTAGCTCGTAAATAATTACAGCATCATTGTAACCTTTTCTATTTACCCTTCTCTAGATATCAAAAATGAAGTTTCTCCTTTAGCAGGATAAGGTGTCGGTCTGAGCATACCTTTATGCTAGCAGAACCAATTAGCATACTTCCAGAGCATTCCAAGGATATCACATATAGGTAATTAAAATCAGAATCACCTACTCCTGCCATGTATCTCTGACCCTTAGGTGAGGATTGCAATTCATTGACCTGCAATCATGTGATATGAATCACAAGATTTACATAAACTTAGTAGAGGTCTTGAAATACATGTATCTCTATGGGTTTAGATGACATCATTCAATATACTCTGATAATAGGTATTTTCAAGTTTTCTGAATTTTATCTTTCTCCTTTCTATGAATTAATTGATCCCATCATTTTCTTTTTGTATTTTTATTTGTTTGAAAGTCATGTACTTGATCTTAAACAACTGTTTTGCAAGGGCATATTTGCTGTCTATGTGGTACATTATGGAGAAATGCAAAATATCTCCTAGGCTGTCTGAGTAAACTAGAGAACATTGATTTCCTATTTCTCTTTCAGATTACATTTCCCCTCCTTCCACCCGTTTTTAAAGCAATTACAAAAACAGGTCCTGAAGAAGATGGTTAAAAAGTAACAGTACTATTTAAACGTGCGTCGGCCAAGAGATAGAGTGTGACACCCCAGCTTTCAGCACAGCTAC
Organism: Lissotriton helveticus; assembly: GCF_964261635.1. Lineage (NCBI taxonomy): Eukaryota > Metazoa > Chordata > Amphibia > Caudata > Salamandridae > Lissotriton > Lissotriton helveticus. The sequence continues at coordinate 746,902,160 of NC_136069.1, read as the reverse complement.
TCAGGGTTGATTGTATCACCCGTTTTCTATCTGTCCATGTAGTGTTGTTCTGGTGGTGTAGAGTATGAATGTAGTGAGTGCAAGAGATATGATTGGTAGGTGAAAGAGGTGTGATTGAGTGTAGGGGATTTGCTGAATTAATCTGGTATAATTGTACTGTATATTGTGGATATGAATATGAATCTGTTTTAAATAAGAAGTTATATATTTTTTGTATCTGAGAAGACGCCTTGTTATGCACAAAATGTAAAGTATAACAAATATTATAAAGTAAAAAATGAAAAAATGAAATAAAATATGTAATGAGAAATTACTTTTTCTCTGTGTAATTCAATGTTCCTGATGTCCAATTTCTGAGCTATTTAAAGCCAGCATTTAAAGAAATTTAGGTATAGAGGGAATTCTACTGTTGTAGATATTAGTTTGTTGTTTTTTCACCCTGTTCCCAGACCTCCAGAAATTAAATCCAAGGGGGGTGCCTAGATCATCCTAGTACTGAAGAGTTGAGTCAGAGAGTCCAATATTTCTACCTGGTGCCCACTTTGAAGTAGGGGAACGTTCTGGAGGTTTCCATTCCCAGAGGTGTTCAGAATTTGCTATCCTACTGCCCTAGCCCCAGCTTGCTGGGGTCACAAAGGCCTTGTGTCAAACCCTTTGTGAGTGTGCTCAGAACGTACTTTGTCATGTGTAGGTGTGGTAGGTGTCAGCTCCTCCACACCATCAAGACAGAGACAACCCATTTCTGCCAACACCTATTCTCCTTTGTCTCACTCTCTGGGAGCAATACACAAAGAGCAACTGCCAGCTACACCTAGTCATGTGACCCAGGATACATACAGCAGGAACCAAATGGCTGGGACAAGAAAATGCCAACTTCCTAAAAGTGTCATTTTCAGAATTGTTACTTAAAATCCAACTTTACCATTGAAAAGAGCTTTAAATGACCCTTCTGTAGACACCAAACTCGATATTCTGACCTGCTTCCAATTGAAAGTTATCACTTGTTAAATGCAATAAGTTAACCCAATGTTATCCTATGGAAGAGGCAGGCCTTGCAGTAGCGAAACACACATTTAAGAAATGTTCACTACCAGAACATGTAGAACTTAAAAAGTACATGTCCAACGTTTTCAATGCACTGCACCCTGCCTTATAGGTTGTTTAGAGTCTACCATAGGGGTTACTTACATGTATTAAAAAGAAAGGTTGAGGCCTGGCAAAAGGTTTACTTTGCCGGGTCGAAATGGCAGTTTAAACCTCACACACAGCCCTGTCCACCTTGCATGCGTTAGAGAATTTTCTTAAATCGGCTTCACCCCGCAGACTCATTACTCGAATATATAATCATATGCAAATGACAGCCCCTTTGAAGCAGCTACGGGCGCTTCAGGCATGGAATGCAGAACTTCAACCTCCACTTACGTAGGACCAGTGGAATTATTGCTGTTGCCAACTCACAGCACTGTCCCCTAATTATGAACTTCGTCTCATCCATTTCAAGTTTCTGCATAGATTTTATAGGACACCCTCCAGTTTGCATGGAATGGGACTGAAAGACGACAAAAGCTCCTGGAGATGCGACACTGCTCCCGTCATTTTTTACATATCGTGTAGAGCTGCCCGAGGCTGGCAATATACTGGTCTGATGTGTTTATTGTGATAAACCAACTGACTGGTATGATTGGGAATCCGGACCCTCTGAGGAGACTGTTGGGTTATGTCAAGGATACACCTATCAAGGTCAGAAAACTGCATGCACTTTTACTTTTATTTGCTAAGCGCCGGGTTGCCATGCACTGGGGATGCAAGATGGTACCCTCTAAAAAAGATTGGATTAGGGATATCACATTTGGCCTCTCACAATTGACCACATTTTGGGAATTGATGCCTTCAGCATCCAGGCCCAGGGATATTTGGCCACCTTTTGTGGTGTGGGCTCGTGAACACCAGGAGGCAATTGTAGATACGACAGCTTAGGGTGGCCTAGGTAGGGGTCGAAGATGGGGTGTTGCATATCACTTGGGGAGAATATGCAGATGTCTATTGCTGTGCTTACTTCATTGTGAACCCTGGCAGATGTTGCAGGGAATATCTCTGCAAAGGCCTCTTGGAAGATGTCAGCTCTTTCTCTGTTTTATGATGGGATGTACTTACCATTTATTCAGGCATGATGCGGTGGAGCGAACATGGATGCTAAAATACTTGTGCTTACATGATGGTTTTAAGTCGAGATGATCATGTATCGAATACCAACTGGCTTGTTGTGTATACCGTTTGTAGCATTGATTTAAAATGCCCAAAAATAAAAACAAAACAAAAAAAAAATCCACACACAGGCTGCAATGGCAGACAAGGGAGATGATTAAACATCTACTTAAGTGGGTGGCACAATCGGTGCTGCAGCCCCATTAGTGTGATTTAATTTACAGGCCCTGGTTTCAGGTAGTGCCATATTTTACTAGTGATTTACAAGTAAATGAAAGGAGCTAATTGGATGTAAGCCAAATTTGCCATGTTTAAAGATGTGAGCACAAGCACTTATTTATTTATATAAAGTTTTGTATAGCGAGAACATGGCCCAAGCGGGTCATGTAAAGCGCTCTGATACCCGCTTGGGTCATACGCACTGGTTAGCAGTGGTAAAGTACACGGAGTTCTAATAGTCAACAAAAAAGATTTAGAAAACTATAGGGTGAAGGCAGAAATGTTGTGGGTGAACCTGCAGTGAGGGCCAAGTCCAACATGATTGTGCTGTTGTTTTTAGGGGTGCCGTATTTTTTGCCAAATTATTCAATGTGATGGGATGTGTTTTACTGTGAATGTGTGCTGCATTCTGTTCGGTAGTATCTCATTGTGTAGTGCTATGTTATGTTTTAAATGTGTTGTTATGTTGCTTTGTGTATGCTAGTGTGGTATGTTCAGTTGCTTACTTTAGATATGCTAGCAAATGCATGTACAATCCTAGACAAAAGGAGCACATTCCTTGAAAGTTCCTGTGACAAGCAGCCAGTTACCACTGTCTAAGGTGGTAAAACTGCATTGCTCCAGCTCAATTGAAGATACCAGTCAGTCCAAGAATGTGGTAGAAAATGTGTCTTAGACCGTGCTCCACGTGCTTGCTTTATGTGATATGGTCATGTGTCTTAAATTAGCACTTGCAGTGCCCACCATATGCAAATCCAAACAAAATTCTTAGATGAATGATTGAAAAATGTAGCATTTTCTCTTGAATCATGAATCAGGGGTTAATAATGCACTCATGCTTTAGGAACTTCAGTCACACAAAGAGGGACCTGCAACACAACAAGGTTATACATTGTTAAATAGTTCTACCCATAGGCCCTTTCATGGTTACGTGCTGCAGTAGGGGCTTGGTATCAATTTTCAACACAAGTATGCTTCTGCTGCAATTTTGTTGAAAATGTACACATTGCCCCATTCTTCAGAACATGGTGAGCGGTCGTGTTTGCCTTGGCATTTTGACTGATTTCGATGTTACAAAATGCAGAGCAGCTCCTTTGAGTCATCGCTGTGGAGCACAGGAAACAGACCAAGTGACACAGCAGTCATCAAGGAAATGCAACTCACTCTGTTTGAAATGTGGGTTTTACATTCAAGTTGTTCCTTTTTAGGTCTTGCAGTAGCCAAGACATTTTGATTTTACTAAAATGATAAGGATAATATACTTACTTTAGAGAGCTTTCAGCCACCTCTCTCCACACATTGATCTATTGTTGTGTCATTCCCATTTTGCTTTCACCCACCAAAGAAAACAGCATTGGGTCAGCCTACTTAAGCATCTATTTAACATCACTTTGTGTGACTACATTTTGCTACTTCACAAGGTTGACATCCACACACAAGGAGATCCCTTTAGTGTCAGTTTGGCTGATGTGATAGTATGGCGCATTAGAAGTGAGCACATGATACATTCCAGCTTAACCAGTTTGTGTCTCCTTCCAATGCTGTTGTAAATTATTTTTGAAGTGGACAGCTATTTCACAGCATACCCAGGGCCATTGGAATTATGCGATGGTGTGGTTGCTGTGCTTTTCGCATAATTATAGATTTGCTGCATTTGCCACATAATGCTCCATCTGCTGCATAATCTGCAGCTTTTGCCAAAAATAAACTCTGTTTCTACTTCAAACGCTTTAAAAGTTACTACTAACACGATGACACGTGGTGCTGCACACTGGAAGGTCCTTTGCAAAGGTTGGCTGATCATTTTTCAGTTGCTTATTGCTATATTTGAGTGTTAACTTGGTACTAATGAGGTGCAGCCAATGTCCAGATGGTGTTAACCAGTGTAAAAATGACAAAAAAATTAATAATAATTTGCCTTTTCTTGTCACATAATTTACTCAACCCTGCAGTATAATTTGTCTCCCTCCTGCTGCATAATTCCAGTGGCCCTGAGAGTACCATATTGTGTTCCTGGACTTAGTTTCACCAATGGTTCTTTATTAAACTTTGAAAAACCAAAGGGGATGATGAACGGAGAGTTGACAATACAAACATTCACCCCCAGTCAACTGATCTGGGTTTAATCCATCACGTTCTTTAGCTCACTCCGCCACCCCAGTTCAGACATGGCCATATGCAAATCAGTCTGACCCTGTGCCTCATGGGAACAGTCCAGCCCGAACTGCCAAGCCATGTCTTCCCTGGACCGGAATCAAGCTTCCCTGGACCGGTTTCTGGCATTACAGCCGTCTTCAGCCGGGCTTGCTTGAATCCAGTGGCAAAGTGAGCAAGGGACTCACGTCTGAGCATGCCCTGCCAACACTCACAATAACTAAAGCCTTCGCACCCAATGATCAGCAAGAATGTTTTGGACGCCATGCGTCGATTGGTGACATTGACGGACTCAGATGTACTGATAGGTGGGGTTTCAATTTAACACTGGACGCCACCCTATATAGATCACTCCAGAGAACAGGTGAAATAGGAACTCTCTTGGAGGCTGGCCTCCAATGGTTGCAAGATATTGGGGCTGCTGGATGTGTGGAGGGTGACACACCCTACGGAGAGGTCTTACACATACTTCTCAGCAGCTCACCCAACCTATAGTTGAATAGTCATCTTCCTTACGTCTCCCCGTCTGACTACAGTGCTACAGATAGAGAGATTGGATCTGCGGCTCTCTCTGATCACTCACCCATCTCTATCCACATACGCATCTGTACTGGCACCTCACATTTGGGCTCATGATGCCTTAACCCTAAACTTCTACAGTATGACTCGAATGTAACGGAACTTACCAAGGCAATAGTAACGTACCTTGAATTCAGTGATACACATGATACTCCTATTGCACTTCTTTGGGACTCCCTTAAAGCAACCGTATGGGGCACCCTTATATCTACATCAGCCAAACAGAATAGGGATAGGCGGGACAAGAGATGCCTCTTAGAGGGTTGGGTGCAGGCACTTGAGGAGGATCATAAAAGGGCAGACTTATATCAAATCAAACGTCAATTAACTCTAGCCCGTGAAGAGCTAAAGCCCTAGATATGGATATAGCTGTTACAGTCTGTCTTTCAGACACAGTTCCTCAGGATCAGTACGATGCTTATAAATGGTCCACCTCTCAATATCCCCAATCCTGCATACATGCATGCCCAGATATTTAGAGCGATTGATTTGGGGGAGAAGGGAATTAGGGAAGAAACGGTAAGGAATGAGACCTACTAGTAAAAACAAGAAATTATTGACTCTACAATTCCTGTTACCTGATAACTACTTTGAATCACAAAAACATATACACCTGTCTAAATGCAAGTGCCTGGGGATAGAAGCCTCCTGCGCAGCACTGGAACTCAATCACTCCTCATAAGGCACAGCAGAGACTTCAAGACAAGCTCTACCCAGAGATATAAACAGCATGGGAATGCAGGTTATGTCTATTCAAGCATGCTCATTCCCCACACATATCTAACTAACATCATGTGCGAATGTAAGAGATCAAGCATACATACTCCCAATGTATAAACACTTCCAATTACTCTTCTTTAGAATATTGAAAAATGTGGATTGTCAAAATGTCAAAATGAGCAGCTCTATAATTTTCCTTGCCGTACTCTTCAAAATGGGGAAAGAAACGATAAAGACATTTATGCATGCCAAAATAAAAAAATAAAAAATGTATATATCTGAGAGAAAGTGTGTTTGAAATGAAGTCTCTCTCTCCCTTAATGCTTTTCTGAACTGCTCCTTGCAGTTCAAAACATCAGAGTGCATATGCAGACACAGATCTAGTGTATCAGCAGTGCACTCGGGTATTTCTCCAAACCTTAATTCCAAAACAGTAAACATTCCATCACAAAATGCCAGCAATAAAAGAATTCTGTGAAAAGTATCAAAGCCTTGGCAGAAGGGTTGTTCTCCAGGCTCCTTTCAAAAGGAAAATCCACTCTTGAGTCCATTCTATTTCTTCTCAGAACATGATAGCCACCACCCAAAAAAAATGCAGCCTTTTTCTTCAGAATGAAGTAAGGATTCCGAGCATTAGTAAATAAAGCTCTTTTGGCACCAGCACTAAAAACCAACAGGATATTTTTAATCACGCACAGCCAGTCGTCGTGCACTGATCCTTAAAGTCAAGTCTGGGTGGTGAACTCTGCTCTCCGCGTTACCCGGAGCTCGGTTCCGAAAAACTTCGCTCTGCAGAGTGGAGCAGAGTTTTTTCCTCGCTCGCACTCATCAACATTAAGATGTCGACCGCAAGCAAGGAAAATCCACCTCCCAGCGCAATATTTTCTCATTCGCGCTCATCAACGTCAGGTTGGCTAGTCCAAGTGAGGGAAAGCAACCGCCAGGCAAGATTTCTCAAAGCTGGTGGTTGGATTTCTCAATGTGAGTGTCCGAGTATGCTCACGACCGCTCGCGTTAAGAAACCATCTATTCACGTTGAGAAGGCTGCTGCTCGGGTAGAAGATCTACACAAGCAGCAGAAAGAAAGCAGTGCCCGCTTGCGCTGTGCATGGTGCCGTTCGCAAAAATTTCACAGTGTGGACAAACAACTGGCACTGAAAATTATTGCAAAAGGAATTTTTCCTAACTCACTCCGCCGCTTGTGGATCTCCGCTAAACACAGCAGAGTTTTTTTTGCACTTTGCAGAGTTCCGCATAGCAGAACTCGATGAACTCCGCCCAGGCTTACTTAATATAGCCCTCCCCTTTCTCTTCAGCTGAAACTAATTATATGAAGGGTCTCATGGGAAATGTCATTTTTTTCTTTCTTCTATAATCAAGGCAACATTCCTGATATAACATACTTTGCATACATGACTTCCTATACCTCATTATGATTCTTAGTGTCACAGCCTGAAGGCGCTTACGTTCTCGCTTACAGACAATAGCAAAGTACACCTTACTGTGCATAAAATAGAAATATTATATGGGCAATAAAGTGGGCCACCTTCTACCACACCGGTTATATGCCCAAATTACTCGCAAGAGAATCAACGAATAGGTGAAATCTCAGGGTGTGAGGGTATATCAAGACTCCCTCATAGCGCTGGAATTCAAAACATTTTACGCCACATTGTACTCAGCTGAGACATGTGACGTAGGAGCTGTCCAGCAATACTTAGAACCTCTACACCTAGAGAGTATCCCCTCCGGGGGCTCATCCCATATGGACAGGGATATACATGTAAGCACAATCATAGCAGCTATAGCCAGGTTGCAACCAGGGAATGCACTCGGTCAAGATGGTTATACTGCTGACTTCTATAAAAAACCTTTGCCCCAATGATTGCAACCCTATTGACTCGACTTTATAATTCTTTCAGCACCCCAAAAACACTCACAGACACAATGCAAGATGCATGAATCACAGTGATTCCTAAGCCCAGGCAAGACCCTAAGTACTTTGCATCTTATCGTCCCATCTCACTTTTGAACATTGATAAAAAGATATTCACTAGCATCTTGGCGGCACGACTGGCCTGTACATGTACGGTTTGATGGGCCCAGACCAGACTGTATTTTCCCTGATAGGGGGCATAGCGACAATACTAAAACGTCTCTGCCAACTTATTGGTAAGGTACACCGAACTGAGGAAAATGACAGTATATTTTGCTTAACAGTTATCTGCATGCCCGGTGAAAAAGGTAAACAGAACCCGTCTGCTGAGATAGGGCCCAGCTTTTCTGTCTCTGTTTAAATGAAATTACAGCACTTGCATCTGTAAAAAGCCGACAGCCCCCATGTAATGAACGAAGAAATATATGCTTTTTCTGATTCCTAGTGACGAGCAACTTTTTCTTCAGATAATATATCCCCTGACTTAAGATATCAGTTAGTACCAGATGTACTGGTCGCCTTGACACTAAAGATCTCTCTACTAGACTGAAATTCAGCTCTCCTCCCAGTTACACGTCAATTGCACGTCATGCTTAAATTGCGTGCACAAGTAGGGCAAAGTTCCAGCCTGCCATGTAACTCCTCCTCTATGTAGCCACCCACCTATCACCCACCTGTGACTCATGAAGTGTACACCCTCATGCACGCCCACATGCTCTTATCTCTTTCTTTCATGCTCTGCCTGGAGCGCTCCTCCCTATGTACAAGGAGAAATGTATATATGTGTTGTTCTCTGTAAATAATGTTAGAAGACCCTTCCTGAACCTCAGTGGTGATGGAACAGATTCTCCCTTAACTCGAGTTATTGGAATAAAGCCCCTTTAACTTGGACACCACGGACTCTCTGCCTCTCATTTGATACATGCTAATTGTTAATGCCTAGAAATTATGCCAGGGTAATATTTTCTCCTCCTCCTCTCGGCCGATGCTGTGAAAGTATTTGATCGGGTGTACTGGCTGTATCTGTGCCTAGTCCAAGATATTACTGGCCTTGGCCCCAATACTAACAGTGGATATGATGTAGTTACGCCAGCACCAGAGCACGAGTGAGAGCGAATGGAGTTCTAACACAGCCATTCAGTATTGGTCGGGGCACATAACAGGGCTGCTGTGCTCTTTGCTGCTTTTTGCTCTCCATATCGAGTGATTTCCGAAGAGAGTACGAAGCAATACTCAAATAGCAGGCACTCAGATGGGGGATAGGGAACACAAACTAGTCTGTAGCTGGATGATGTGATAGTCACAGTCATAAAGACATTGGCATCTCTTCCGCAGCTCATGCTGGAGCCTGAGGATTTTGGGAAGGTTTCTGGGTTTAAAGTTTATTTCCAAATGACCCAGCCACTGGGTCTTACTACCCCACATGCAGATAAAAACCTATATTGAGGGTCGCTTTCCCTTCTCATGGGCCTTACAGGGGATACCCTATCTGGGTCTCCACATCTTTTTCACACTGGTGACCACAGTAGAGTGAAATTATACATGGCGCATGACCACGGTCAAGACGAACTTGCAATCTTCGAGCAGGGGCACGATCTCATGGCTGGGATGTCTAGCCACGGTTAATATGACCTTATTACCAAAAATATTGTATGTGATGCAAACATTGCCATTGCGGCCGCCACCCTACACACTTGCTTGTATGCAACAACTCATTGAGAATTATATATGGTTATATATGGGACGGTAGGAGGGCACGAATGGCGTTAGGGCAGGGCTATTGTATTGGCCCAAGGCGGAGGGTGAGTTGGGGATCTCACAATTGGTTCACTATTACCAAGCCTCTTAGCTCAGATATATGGTTGAATGGTCTAGGCCCATAACAGAGAAATCCTGGTGCTTTATTAAGTAAGTCATAGCTGGGATCCATATTTGGAAGATTTCCTGGATTCCTAAGAAATATAGGCCAGTGGAGTTTACATTTCTCTGGTGCTTTGAGCAACAATGGCCACTTGGTACAAAGCACAGCTTATGAACAATCTCTCTTCCCAGGTTTTACCACCGAAGCAATCTTTAATACCCTGGACTCCTCCCCCCCCCCCCCCCCACCCCCGCAATGAGTAGGACAACGTTTTCTCCTCCATGGCAGACAGCAGGTTGCAAAAGAATAGGGGACTTATATGACCTGAACGGGCTCCTAGACTTCATTAACATCAATCACAGTTTGGTATCCCACATCTACATACTGGAAATACCTCACCATTAAACATTGGGTTGTACAACCACATATAAAACAATACATCTCCTGTTTGCTTACACCCAGTGAGAAATGGCTCCTTACTTGAAGCTCAGACAAATGCCTCCTAGCAGACATGTATGCATTTCTCAATATAGCGACACACAGGGATCCATCACCCGCAAAAAAAATGGGAGCTGGAGCCGTAGTGCACATTGACTCATAAAGAATGGACAGACATCCTTCACCAGGCTCATTCCTCTGCCTGTAGTGTGGAAGGGAACGAAACACTGTTGAAACTCGTTAATTCCCGGTATTATAGCACATCTTGGCTGGCCAAGTGGAAACCTGCCAGTTATCGCAAGTGCTAGAGGCAATGTGGTCAACAAGGGACTTTAACTCATATCCTATGTTATTGCCCGAATATTCAAACTTTTTGGGCAGAGATAATAATAACAGACCTCAATGAAATATACAATACCAATCTTTCCCTCTTACTCTGCTATATACTATTGGGCATGCCAAATGCCCTAGCTTACCCACTGCAGTCCATCGGGATGTGCTCTAACTTTGGCCCTCTGTGCTGCGCTGCGAAACAGGTAATTCTGGCTAAGTGGGGTATGGACTGTATACCAACAAAATCAGATTGGCTACATTTGCTATGGCACCTCCTGGGCATGGAGAACTTCCAACTGCTGTTGTGTGTCGATTTAGATACCGTATATAGATTTCCCGATATATGCACTCATATAGGTACAATACACATTGCCCTTACTTAGGCAGAAATCCATCCCTGATTAAGGCATTGCTCATGCTAACCGAATACAGGCATGGTCAACTACATCACAACGAGTTCATGGAAAACCAGACTCTTAAGCCTTTAGGACTTCCCCTTGCCTGGATATTGATTTCTTCAAAAACTCATTTAATATGCATGAACTTCTATTCCTTAGAGGTTCATTCATGACGTTCTTATGCCCGACTTGCACATCAATACTGGCATTCCTAAACAGCTTCAAGGTATAAATGTACCTTCACTTGCTATGGCAAACCACGGTGCCGTTCAGCTACCTACTTGCATTACACGGCTCGCCACAGCAAGTTCGGAAGGAAGTCAAGTCCCCAACTGACGCACTGACCTGATGCTGTCATCCTCCTCGCACGAGAATCCAGCTCCAGTGTTTCTGACTTCCCTTGCGGGGTGTTAGAGATCGAGTCCAGGAAAGAGATACCAACCTCTCTCATTCTAAGGTATGGAGCTGATTAGAACCTAGAGAAACTTTTGGCAACTCTTGGCAAAACTAAACTAGACTACAGCTAAAACAGCACCTACTTCTTCCCTCGTACTATACTTAGGTTAGGAACACTGGGGTAGGATCATCCTAGAAGCATCAGATGAGTTTTTTTAGTCTATGTTATTCATGCATGTATTTTTATGAATATATGTCATAGCTACCAGCCATGCTATTACAGTATTATTTTATCTCACTGCTAACGCTGTTACAGTGGCGGCTGGTGACATTTGAAAGTGGTGAGGGCGTAAAGATTGGGTATAAGTGTTATTTCATGTTTGGGGAGAAAACTTGCAAGAAACCAGTGGCAAATGGTGCATTTTAAAGCCAAATTTGAGTAAGAAAGGTTTATAAAGCAATTGTGAAAGTGCAGTGATGAAATATTTAAACATATCAAAACCTACCCCATATCTTACTGCCTTAAATATGTTAAACAGTTACTGTAGTGAGCCATTTGTATGATTTGACGCAAGTACTGTGGAAATGAAATTATCGATATGTTGCACATAAGCAATCTGAAGATTCAGCAGCTATCTCTCCTCAATAAAGTGAATTTTGACGCCACTGCAGGACTGGGTACAGTTCTCTACCAAGAGGCACAAGCAGTGTGTAGGAGGAAGGTGGTGTCGCACCCACACCCTAACACCTAACAGGCTTTTGCAATGAAACCTCCTTTCAGATGCCCCATGAACGGAAAGGTGCTTTCGGCTGTAGCAGACAGACACAACATGGCAACTACAGCGGCAGAAGCATTAATTCGGTGTCTGTCTCCCCAGCCAGGGGTCACCCACACCTGCACCGCCGATGTTTGCTTGAATCACAACTATGTAAGTGGACAGTAAACACAGAGCTCTGAATACTGCGCAAGGCATACTTAAATGTTGCGACACACAAGGCCCTCGGCACGAAAGCAGCATTCACTGAACGTTTTGTTATATATTGCATATCACGCTTCTAGTATTTGGGTTGCAGCCCAGCTACAACATTGTTCAACATACAGAAAGTTTGTGCGCTTACTTACTGCCACTGATAGTGCAAGCAATTGGCAGGCTTCATTGAAAAAAAAAACTACAAAAGTGACGATGAATCGGCACAGATCAAGCATTGAACGAACAAAGGAAATACATAAATAAATGAATGTTTAATTTATCCTTTGGAGGAAGCACCGCTGTTTTGCCTTGTTAATTGTTATTCATTAATTTCCCCCTTTCACCTCTGCCTACCTTCCATCAAAGGGTACTTTTGAAATTGGCAAGTCAGGCGGCACCCTTTGAACGATTCCACTAACAGGCTCACAGGTCACCCATGGTCACGTAGCCAGGGGTTACAATAAACGGGCACTACTGTGCATAGGCAGTTCCACACCAGGCCATTACTAGTGTGCCCAATGTTTAATTTACAGCACCACACAGCCTGCACTCGGCGGGGGATGGAAATGGGGTCATCTCGGGGGAGAGGGGGGGTGTTGGGGGGTGACCGGAGGTCTTTAATTAAAGAAAAATGTAAAACACCGTCCCGCACTTCTCAATGGCTCTCGACTCCTGCTCCCGCCGTCCTGCGATTTTCAATTCCTGGCCTGCAGCTCTCGTCATCAAGGCAGCCTACCTCCCGCCCCTCCGCCAATCATAATGCTGCAGGCGCAGAGGTGGGCGCCCCACCTGAGCCATTTTCTCTCTGTAGGCTGCTGCATGCACAGCCTACAGAGAGAAAGAAGGGAGAGTGGGCCGTCCTGCTCGAGGGCAGGGGGGAGTGGCTCACCCAATGTTGTGCATACTGACTGTTTGGGCGGCCTCAGGCTGCCCAAACAGTCCATATGCAAAACAGTGGGCAAGCCACTCCCCCTGCCCTCGAGCAGGACCGCCCACCCCCAACCACGCACTTCTGCTTTCTCGCAGCGCGAGGAGGCAGAAACATAAAATGGTAGTTTATTACCATTTATGTTTCTGCCTTCTCGCACTGCGAGAAAGCAGTGGGGCAACGCCCCCACGCCCCTATGGGGAAGCCGCCGCTGACACTGTACATGTTATACTTCGCATTCTGTCTTACGATTGTGGCAGTTCATATCTCTTGCATGAGAAATAAGACTGTTCAATAAACCCTTTTTATTGAAACACCCGTCTCTCTATTTCTGTGCAACTCTGTAGACATGAAGCATGCACGATTGACTGAGTGAAACGGTTATCTTCTGTTTCGACGACTCTGAAGAGATTGTTCTGATTCTAAGGGAAACAAAGTTGTCATGTTTATGTGGTTGTTAGAAACTAATCCCTTCTTGTTTATTCGAGAAGTTCCTAGTGACCTCTGAGTTAGCTGGCACACACAAATAATGATGTTAATGTACTCGATAGAGACATACTGACCTCAGTCCTATGTTAAAATCTATAGTGTATATTATTACAGTGCGCAGTGCCTATCAGGGATATAGGAACTACACTACACCGTGACAGAGTGGAAATTTCCCTTATTTGACAAAAAATAGGGACCATTTGTTTGATATTTATCATGTAAATTTGGGGATTCAATCGACCTGCCCGAGGTATTAGAGGGTGCTTTGCCTCACATAACCCTTATACCCCAATGCCCCTCTGGCAACATAGCTACACATTGCTGGACAAACTGTATACTGTGCTCCCAACCTTTCAGCCTATAGAAAGGCACCAGACAGGGCTGTCCCCTGTCTCTACTAATTTTTCCCTTGGCCCTGGACCTCTTGGCAGCATGAATCCATTAGGATCCACAGGTCAGAGACTTGCAATGGGAGGGGCAATGGGAAGACTAAATATCCCTCTCTGCAGAAGGCGTGCTTTTGTATGTGACTTGCCAGAGTTAACCCTGGACAGATTAATACAGATTATCACAATTTCTGCCAAGTATTCTGGCTAAACCAACAACTGGCACAACCCTTGATACATCTGCTTCAGGGTTGGGTGCCTGGGATGCCACCCGACTGCATGGCAACAGTGGCAAGAACAGATTTCCGCTACTTGGAAGTATATAGCACACCAGACACTGGCCTCTTTTTCAAGAGCAACTAGGTCCTGCTATTAGATAGACTACAGCAGGATGTACAACATTTGAGATCTTTGCCACTCTCACTCTTCAGGAGAGTGGAGCTATTTAAAATGATGTCTCTACGTCACTTCCTATACGCATTGCAGAACACCCCATATGAGGTCCCCAAATCCTACTTCAGATCAATTGAGGGGGAGGACCAATCTTTGCTGTGGGATTAAGCCCCGGCATGCATACAGCTACCCAAGTTAACAAGGGCTTGGTACGATGGGGGTGTTGGTTGCCAGATGTTCAGAAATACTACTGGGCGACACAGCTGAGCATGATTAGTGGCTGGAATTTCCTCTCACAGACAGAACCAACGTTCTCTATGGATAGGTTTGTACTACAGCCAAAAGGATACCTCAATGCACTGTATGGGCGGACTAAACTCAGTACCTAGAAATACCCTTCAAAGATAGTAGTGCAACTTTGGAAAACAGTGATGACATATCTGGTGTGGAAAAACAAGGTTACACAGGTGACTTCACTTTGGGACACTGACAATCTGGGAGCAGCCAGGGTTTGATAAATTGGACCTTATAGGAATCTCCAAAGTGGTGACATATGGCCTAGGGGGATGCCACCCCGGCCCGACTTACAATCGGAATATCAACTAGCACTCCAGAGACATACAGATATATACACCTCTGTCATTCGCTTAGAGCTGGGCTTCTTAGAGATAACAACTCTCCAAAATCCTCTCCACTAGAAAATAGGCTTTTGGATTAATTCATGCCCCAACAGGCCACATCACTGACCTACAAAAAGCTACTCAAACACATGTCATTTGTCCTGTAACATGTAAGGGAGCAGTGGGATTGAGAGGTAGAGGAGGTAGATGGGTGATAGGAAGAGGCCCTTGAAGTCCCTAGGGAGGTGACCATAAGATCAAGATTCCAACTGGTCCAACTCTGGATCTTTCATCAATCTTACTATGCCCGACCAACGATGACATAGATGGGGAGGGAGGTGGACACTCATTGTTTACGTGCCTGTGGGCAGACAGGTACCTGCTTCCATATAAACCAAGGGGCCTGCCCTGTAATACGGGAGTTCTGGTCTGCAGTGATTGAATGCTTGAGGTAGGTAGGGGGAGATGCCATATATGTCTCTGCCAAACAGTGTATTCTGAACATCCGGGAGCAACAGAAACTGGAAGGGCACAACAGAGATGGGTGAAATTAGGCCTGTCAGTGGCAAAGATGAATATAGTGAAGTCTTGTGGGGCCGGATGGGCCCCACAGCTGATTGTACTTTAACGGGACATGGACTACTGGTGGATGATAGCAGAAAAGGTGATATAGAAGGTAGAGGCTGTCCCGAGAAATGGGGAAGATTTGGTCTGGCTGGAATACCTGTAGAGGGTTGATATGTGGAGACTTGGGCCTACCTGGGGAAGATGATGCATATTCCAGGAACACTGAGGCACCACCAGACAACAAGTGAAAAGATATGTGTGGGATTGGTTGGGCTGAGACTGACTTTTGATGATAATGTGAGATGTATGGCAGTTTTACGTTTAAAGATTGATGTTGCATATCAAATGCTAATAAAATATGTTAAAAACAGGAATGTGGCAGAGAATGTGTCCTAATGCTGCCAGTGCTCACCTCATGTGACATGGTCATGGGTCTTAATTTAGCACTAACAGTGGCCACTATAGGTGAATCAGAACAAAATTAATAAGTGAATGATTGAAAAATGGAGCATTTCCAAAACCAAATCAGGTTTTAATAATGCATTTATGCTTTAGGAAGTTCAGTCACACAGAGAGGGACCTGCAGCACAACAAGATTATACACTGTAAAAATGGTTCTCCCTATAGGACCTTTCATGACCATGTTCTGCAGAAGGGGGCCTTGCATTCATTTTTAAATCAATTGAGCTTCTGTTGCAATTTATTTGAAAATGAATTTGTTGCCGCCTTCTTCAGAACATGGCAGCGGTGGTCTTTCCCTTCGCATTTTGACTGATTCCAATGTTACAAAATGCAGAGCAGCTCTTTTCAGTCATTGCTCTGGAGTACAGGAACCAGGTCAAGTATTACAGCAATCATCCAGGAAATGCGACTCACTCATTTTGACATATGGGTTTTACATCTAAGATGTTCCTCTTTAGGTCTGGTGTTACCCAGGAGATTGTGTTTTTATTAAAATAATAAGTATAATATACTTACTTAAAGGGACTTTTAACCATCGCTCCTCACCCATTGGTTTGTTGTTGTGTCATTCCTATGTTGCCTTCAGCCACTAACAGCATGGGGGAGTGGTTCGCCCTACTTAAGCCTCTATTTAATGTCAATTTGAGAGACTCCATTTTGGGTCATATTTACAAGGATTTAATGCCATCGTAGCATCAATTGTTTGACATTACGGCAGCTTTTTTTTATCACCATATTTACAAGTTGCCTCAAAGTCCAGTTAGGAGTAATTTTTCAGCATTAAAGTGATTTTTTCATAGGTGCACTTCTGTTAGCGTAACTCACTAAAAATGCAAGGTAGGCGTTCCCGCGTAAAAACTCCAGCAAAACAAACAATACGAGATTTACAAGGGTTTCCTTGTATATCGCTAAAAAAGAAAAACTGCAGCTAAATCCCATTGGAGGCAGTTTTTTAACCTCAGAAATTAGCTGGTCTTAAAAATGGTGCAAACACACTTGGGGCCTCATTTACGAGGCTTTGATGCAAGACAGCACAAGCAGGAATCTTGCTATGCTGCCCTGCGCCTAAACAAAGAGGCAGGAATGTGCCCTATCACTAAAATAGGGCGTTTTACTTTATTTTTCCCTTACGTTGGAACACTATGGGTGCCATGCACCATGCGGGCACCCTTGTGCCATGGTGCAAGGGTGCCTGTGTTGCGGAGCTGATTGATGTTTTGCAGGAAGGGACACCTTCCTGCACAACATCAATCAATCCAGTCGATTTCATCTTTCTATGTGTGCTGCAGAATGCTGCACACATAATAAAAGAAAAAAAAGAGGAGAAAGAAAACATTTATCCTCATTGAATCTCCCAAATGCCACTTTTGGGGAGGTGCTAGATTCTGACACCTTTCCAGGTTTATGGTTTCTCATAGATCTGGGAATGCTTCAGATTCCATGGGTTTGGGTGGGAACTCCCACAGTGACACTGACAAAACGCCCCTTTCACACAGTTTTATGCGTGAAAGGTGCACATATTTACAAGACCATGAAAAGCCATGTAAAGTGGCTTTACTTGTCCTTGAGAACATGCTGTGGCATATTGCGCCACTGGAAAGTAAAAAATGACATTCCAGCAGGGCAAAAGTGCTACTAGGGCATCATAAATGAGGCCCTTTGATAATAGAAGAACTTCCACAATTCATCCTTGGCAAGGTCAATGGCACTATTGACTTCCTGCCTTTGCAGCTAGGAGCATCAAGGAGACCACCACTTCTGCCATCCGTCACTCACCTGAGCAGCTGCACCGTTCCCTTTGGGTGACGACTGGACCTGATACCCTCTAAGTGCTGACCTCGAAATACCGGAATGTCAGCAACAGAAAGCTGGAGACAGGGAACCGCAGAAAGCCAGAGACTCTCCAGAGCCGCCTTGAACCGTGGAAAAAGGAGAAACGCTCAACCAGTCAATCTTAAATGAGGTAATCTGCCTTCTGAGGAGCCACATCTATGGGCTGCCTGGACTCAGCACAGGATGGCAATGTCACAGTGGAGCTATTATCGCTAGGGGAGCATTCAAGGGGAAGTGCTGGGATCCTGTCTTTGAGTGCAATCACGCATTGTGGCTGCCACATGCAGTGCATTCCGCCTCACTGGTATAACCTGCTCCAGATTGGGGGTGGCTTGTAGTTGTGGTAGGGGACATCTGCTCCTCCTACACCTCCTACTACAACTGGATAGGTGAATGACAGCTTGTTGCGAAGACCCTTTACTCCCTCTCCGCAGCACCTGGAGACCAGTAGATTCCAGCCAGGTCCAGACCTGTTCAGTGGAGTCAAAGAATCGTCACCTGGGATCACTTTTAGCCTTGTCGGGAGGAGGAAGGAGTATTTGATACCCAACTCTTAGAGGTGCCGCTTAACCACTAGAAACGAACCCCTCTGCCTCTGTACCCCCGTGGCGTGGTCAGGGAAGAAAAGTAAAGTGGCATTATCCACTTTCACCTCTCCCAGCTTGCATACCTCCCTCAGGACAGCATCACGATCCCTGTAGGAGGTGGAAGAGAAAGGGTCTAGGACCTGTCCCCAATGGCGGACAGCTCATCAGCACTCAATGGGCCTGCTCCAGAACAAAGAAATGGAGAGTGCACCTGCTGGCAGTAGGTCATGGCACCATGTCTCAGAATATGCCACTGTATCAGCTCCTTCTGCTCCCTCAGGCAGACCCACCACCCGCACATTGTTCCACCGGGAGTGGCCCTCCACATCCTCCGTTTTTTGTTTGTGACTTCACACGTGCCATTAGCTGTTGTACCTCCACCGCTGTGGTCCGGGTAATAGGGTGGACTTTGGCCAGCTCCTATTCAGTGTTGCGTACCTTGTCAGTCAGTTTGCGATGATCTGCGTGCTTTAGGGTGAAGTCAACTGTGATTTTGTCGATGCGGCCCTCAAGGGAAGTGCATGTTTGTTCGAGGGAGGTACCTATTATCTCCACCGCACAAGTACAGAGTCTAGTTTGGAGTCCAGGGTGTCCGCTGTCACCTGCCCGGACGGCAAACGACCCCCTGCTGCTTGGTCCACCGACAAAGAGGAACGGGCAGGTGTCACAGCCGCTATTGTATGCAGGTGGGCCTTTGTTACGCCATGTGCCCAGGCACTATGTATGACATGCAGTGCAGTGTGGCCAGCCGGCCCCTCTCCTCCAGCCAGCTGTATGCTATCCATGAATCTGCATTCGGACAGCACAGAGGGAAATCCCCCGTGCACCCAAATGCGCACTAACAGGGGGTGAGGAAAGACAGCACTATACATTTGCCTCCTTTGGTCTAACAGCGACAACCAGATTCCTTGTTCCCCAGTGCCCCAGCAAGTAATGGTGTATAACGCTGCGTGCCCAAGGGTCTGGGCCCGAACCCACCTCGTGCCCCTGGCACCCGCCACAACCAACGCCAATATCAGCGACTTGAGCCAGTAAGTTGAGTCCTCTACCAGTCTTTTGCTGTGTGCTTGGCGATGTGGGTCCGTCACAGCACAGGGATTGCTCAGGGCATTGTGTGCACCACCCACACACACTAGGCCTGGACCTGACACGACCCCCAGGCCTCCTTTGCTTCGAGTTCCAACTTCTCCTCGACTGGACATCGACACTGGGGCTCAATCCGCTGCACTCTCTCTCCAAATCTGTGACTCGGCCAGCAGGAGCCTCAGCCAGGCTGGATTTCACAAGCCTGGGTACACAGTCACCACTGAGTCTACTGGAGAACCTCAAGATGAAGGTGATGCAACAGGGACCTCTTAGGTGCGAAGTCGCAGCGCTCTCACCACACAATTTCAGCACAGGTCAGATGCCACAAACTCCACAGCATCCAGGCAGTGCCACCTCCGGCCTGCGATGCAGACCAGGGCAACCCATCATCGGAAATCTCCTCTCTGAACCCTGGCATGGTGGTGGCATGTGTTATGCAATGCAGACCTCCTGCATCGGTGCAATGTATACCACCACAGTCCACAGGCTCGGGCTTGACGTGGCCCACCTTCACCGTCAGGCGCAGTAACTCCACAGAAGGCGGGGTTGGAGCTTGCCACGCTGCGAGATGGAAGCAGCTTAGTAGAGCTCCTTGCAAATGCCCGAAAATAACGATAATAATCCTTCAAAATAGAAACCAAACCGTAACAACTGGGAGAGGATTGCTAATGCTAACCATCAGGACGCTGTGTCTGTCCAGATCGAGCCGATCCGAGCTTTGAGGAGGCTTGAAACGAGATTGCGACACTGACAGCGCGTACCCGAAAGCAAACAGGGGCCTGTGATGAAAGTGAGGCAGAGACGCCCGGCACGTAAGGCGGACCCTGTAAGAGCCTGGTGTCCGCTACAACCGGAGGCCCACAGATAGAAGGTGCGGCGGGTAAACCAGGAATACAGGTGGCGCGGCAGAGAAGAGGTGAGCGTTGCACCCACCGGGGTGAGAACCAACACGCTGAGGCTAGCACGACCCTGTGGGACCGGGGAAAGAGTAGGGAGCTGCCCGGGATAGCGGATTGAAACTCTTGCTGTGAACGCGCGCGATCTGGCTCCCCCCTCCCCCCAGGAGGGACAACCGCGGCTCCTGGGACTCGGAGCTGCAGATGGGAACTAAAGCGTGATCCGCTTAGAGGTAGAGGTGGCGGCGGTGAAATTCTGGCCGCCCCTCCGCCATGTAGCGCGGTGCTGGGCTATCATTGAGGCATTTGATCAAAGGCCTATCCCCAAAATTAAGACACAAGCTGAGGGCCCTGAGACACTGCTGGTTTGGAGGATGCGTTATTGCGAACAGGTGGGGAGCTCCTTAAATCTGGTGGTGCGGTGGCGCGGGGCCTGGGCGGCTCTGTGACGCATACCTACCCGATGCTGCACAGACTACTCAAACGGAGGCAAAAGACACCAGGAGAAAGGAGGACATGATAGCTGCCCCATACATTGGGACCACTCTAGGAGCTATAATTGGAGCACAGACCGGTGAGAGACCCCCCTGACAGGAGAAGAGAAATAGCGGAGGCTGATTCTTGACTGCATTACCAGGCGGACCGGGAGGGATGATAGAACGAACCGGGAATTGCGAAAACAGGCGGCGCCACCGGCGGCGACAGCTAAGCAGACTGAAAGAGCTAAACTTGATTATACTACACCGCCCTGCAGCCTCTGTGGCCCACATTAGGTTCAACGATGGGCAAACCGGACAGGAACCAACCGAAAATCACTTTTGAGAATAATGAAAAATCCCTGGATCAAGGCACTCAAGACCAACCACTATCGCAGGTGTCGACTGGTGCAACGAGCGGAGTCTCCAATGGCGACGTGCAAGCAATGTTCACCACGATAGAGGCAGCACTGACCAATATCGATGGGAAAATTGACTCCCTCATGTACCGCGTTGACAAGATGTCGGAGCGCTTGGACAGACACACAGAGAGGTTGGACATGGCCGAACGCCGTATATCCGAGGCAGAAGATGCACATGTTCAGATGGACACGAAACAGGGGAGGATGGATAAACAGTTGGCAGGACTCGCTGCTAAGGCAGAAGATTTGGAAGCGCAATCTCGCAGGAACAACGTCTGCCTGATGGGTAATTCAGAGACAACGAACACGGGACCCATGGAGAGGTATGTAGAACAGCCGCTCATCTCATTACTCAGACGGAGATGTTCTCCGAGGTCTTTTTAGTGGAAAGAGCGCATAAGTCTTTGGCGCCAAAACCTCCAACTGGCTCGAAACCAAGACCGATCATAGCGAGAATGCTGAATTACAGAGACAGAGACACAGCTCTCAGAAAAGCTCGCGAATTGGGGAAGCTGACCCACCAGGGTATGGATATATCCATATACCCGGACTTTACCATGGTGGCCCAAGTAGCCAGAAAGAAATTTACTATGGCAAAACAAAAATTGAGAGACATGAATATACAATACGCTATGCTTTACCCGGCACAGCTCAAAATCACGGATGAAGGCAAGTCTAAGATCTTCAATGAGCCCAAGGACGTACTGAAATGCATTCAACAAAGAAACAGCTGAGGTCCGAGACGGAAATCCCCAAGAGGAGACCAGGATGATCAAGCCACAGCGTCTGATACCGCAGAGTAGCGGATGGAAGAGCGCACAGCAGCCTGCACTGGATTACATAGTGCATATAAGACTGGATAACTAGGCGCAGTGGACTGGGGCCTCCGCTGTTGGGCATTTGGACTACGAACCTGCTGGAAGAGTGGGGCTAGCTCGGACTGCGAAGCTCTCTCCCACATATGAACAATCTTCACCAGGCAGCCTCACGGGAGAAGGTATAGGAGACGGGACATCGGCTGTGGACCCCAGCTGCTGTTGATCATCCACAGATATGTTGTAATATGTGTGCAAACTGATCACCAAACTAGATCACTAGCAGAGAGTTAATGTCTGAAAAGTTTTATGATGTAGCTTTTATTGAAGTTAATTAAAATTATTATAATCCATCACCTGGAGTCACTAAAATATGGTATGAAACAATAGATTTCTAGACACACTTGGTTTAGTAGGGCATCCGCCCATGTGGAGTAGCTCCACAGGCAATGGGCTGGCAGTTACTGCCCCTCTGTGTGCACCACACAAGTTCCTGTTTTCTGTTTTTGAAAGGGGTGTTCTTAATTCTTGCAGGGGTGAGGGGAAGGGGGGTATTCAGGAAGCATAACTATGGGTCTGGCTATGTCAAAGGGCACACGAAGGAGTGGGTGGGGGTGGGGGGAAGGTTGGGGAACACAGAAAATGTCTGGTCGACAAGAATAGACACAGGTACAGTTATCTTGTTATCTTTGAAGGTTGCAAGGTAATGGCTGTCTTCAGTGGAAACAGATGAACATGGCTAATATAAGTAGTGCAACTAGAAAGATAACGTTTATAACATGGAATACATGACACACAATTAAGCACTTCCACGGAAGACATTGACCTTTACTTGCAGGATGTAACCCTGGCTTGGTTATCGGACACCCAAAGGACGTTTTTAAGCCACCATATAACTAAAGATGAACTCAGTGATGCAATCAACTCCCTACCAAACAACAAAGCCCCAGGGGTAGATGGGCTCCCAGGCAAGGTCTACAAAATATATAAAAACTTGTTAATACCACACTTAGCTGCAATGTATGAGGAATCATACGAGGAGGGTAGACTCCCTGATTCACTTCGGGAAGCACTGTTAATAACACTCCCAGAACCCGATAAGGACCCGACTAACTGTGACTCTTATTGCCCCATGTTCCTCATTATTATAGATGTAAAAGTCTTAGCAAAGGTCATAGCTACTAGGATACAGCTACTACAAGAAAAATTGGTACTACCTGACCAAGCAGGATTTGTCCCAAATAGATCTACCACCCTAAACATAAGACCTATTTTTGCCCTCTACCACCACCAGATCTGGACCTGCCGGCAGCGGCGGCACTTCTAAATGCTGCGAAGGCTTTCGATTCGGTGGAATAGAGGTTCATGTTTGTAGTATTGCGGAGAATGGGCTTCCCGGAGAGCTTCGTGAGATGGATAGACATCCTGTATACCGATCCGACCGCTAGAATCTGAATAAATGGTCAAACATCTGCCCCTATACATATAGGAAGGGGGACGAGACAGGGATGTCAACTATCACCGATACTGTTTACACTGATCTTAGAGCCCCTAGCCTGCAAGATACGCCAGCACCACTTGGAAGCTGCCCTACAGCTAGGTCTGCGTCCTCTCAATATTTCCCTATATGCGGACAACATGGTGCTATTTATTTATCCCGCACCTCAATGACCTGATCTGCTTTGAAAAATATGCAGAACTGCGAATAAACTGTGACAAATCGGTACTAATTCCTTTAATGCTAGGCACTACTCAACCAACACTAAACTACCCCCTAAAATGGCAAACTGACCCAGTCAAGTACCTGGGAATATGGTTGCACAGGGACCCGGATCAAGTAGTAAAGGAAAACTATGGAAATGCGCGAACTAAACTTGATGGGCAGATAACTAGGTGGACACAGCTGCCTTTATCATTAGCAGACAGGATTGCACTGCAGAAGATGATAGTCCTCCCCAAATTGTTATATTTATTTATCAATAACCCATCTGGCTGACGCAGGCGTTTTTCTCCAAACTGTGGACCTCGTTGCAGAGACTCACATGGGCGGGCAAACAGGCCAGTGTAAATGCGGCGCACCATGGGTGGCGGTGCTGCGGCGCACAATAACTGGCGCATCCCTGGGGATGCGCCAGTTATTGTAAATCTGCCCCTATACATTTAGCCAACGAGGGAGCACTTACTGATTAGACAGTAGAAAGTACTCCAGTTGAGTAGAGGTATTGCACAAAAAGGTGGCATCTTCGTGGACAAACATGCAGGGCGGGATTCATTCTGCCCCCTGTTAGACTCGTTTTTTTGTGCCCTTCTGCCCTCTGTTAGATTCGTTTTTGTGCCTTTCTGCCCCGTTAGACTCGTTTTTCCCTTGTTTTTCTGCCCTTCTGCCCTTTGTTAGACTGCTTTTTGTGCCTTTCTGCCCTCTGCATCACCACATCATCACTCAGCGCTACCCCAGCATTACTCAGCTCCACCACATTATCACTCAGCACCACCACATTAACACTCAGCACCACCACAGCACCACTCAGCACCACCACAGCATCACTCAGCACCACCACAGCATCACTCAGCACCACCACAGCACCACTCAGCACCACCACAGCATCACTCAGCACCACCACATCATCACTCAACACCACCACAGCATCACTCAGCACCACCACAGCATCACTCAGCACCGCCACAGCACCACTCAGCACCACCACAGCATCACTCAGCACCACCACAGCACCACTCAGCACCACCACAGCACCACTCAGCGCCACCACAGCATCACTCAGCGCCACCACAGCATCACTCAGCGCCACCACATTATCACTCAGCACCACCACAGCACCACTCAGCACCACCACAGCCTCACTCAGCACTACCACAGCATCACTCAGCACCACCACAGCACCAATCAGCACCACCACAGCACCACTCAGTGCCACAACAGCATCACTCAGCAACACCACAGCATCACTCAGCACCACCACATTATCACTCAGCACCACCACAGCACCGCTCAGCACCACCACAGCATCACTCAGCACCACCACAGCATCACTCAACACCACCACAGCACCACTTAGCACCACCCCAGCATCACTCAGCACCATCCCAGTATCACTCAGCACCACCACAGCACCACTCAGCATCACCACAGCACCACTCAGCACCACCACAGCACCACTCAGCACCACCCCAGCATCAATCTGCGCAACCATTCAACAACAACTGGTTCAAATATGTTCTCTCAATGTTTCAAACTTTATTACAAATGTCACAAAAAGATGTTAATATTTCACTTCTGTTCTTGGATTTTCGTCACAATAAACGACACTGAACATAATCTTCACAAAAGTTATTTACAAAAGTTTAAGCTATTGCCATTATAAATTAAAATCACTTTTATTTAAGTATTAATTATTTAAAAATTAAAAGCCATTGTAATTTGTAATATCAATACAGCTAGGTCACGTAAATACAAAACATGCGAGACCTATTGCATTGCAAATGCTTGTTTGTACTTTGTCATCTACGAGATCTTTGCAATGTTTCAAAAAAGAGAAAGAGAGAGAGATAGAGAGAGAGAGGGAGCGAGAGAGAGAGTGAAAGAAAGAAAGAAAGAATGAAAGAAAGAAAGAGACAGACAGAGAAAGAGCAAGAAAGTGAAAGTGAAAGGGAGAGTGGGAAAGAGAGGGAGAGAAAGAGAAAGAGAGAGTAAGAGAGAGAGGGGAGAGAAAGAAAGAAAGAAAGAAAGAAAGAAAGAAAGAAAGAAAGAAAGAAAGAAAGAAAGAAAGAAAGAGGGAGAGAGAGAATGAGAGAGAAAGAAAGAGAGAGACAGCGAAAGAGCAAGAAAGTGAAAGAGAGAGAGAAAGAAAGAGAGAGAGACATGGAAAGAGAGAGAGAAAGAGAGAAAGACACAGAGAGGGAGAGAGCGAGAGAGGATGAGAGAGAGAAAGAGAAAGAGAGAGAGAAAGAGGGAGAGTGAGAGAGAAAGAAAGAAAGAGAAAGAGAGAGCGAGAAAGAGAGTATGTGAGAGAGAGAAAGGGAGAGAAAGAGAGGGAGAGAGAAGAGGAGAGAGGGAGAGAGAAAGAGAGAACGAGAGAGAAAGAAAGAAAGAGACAGAGAAAGAGCAAGAAAGTAAAAGAGAGAGAGAAAGAGAGAGAGAGACATGGAAAGAGAGAGAGAAATAGAGAAAGACACACAGAGGGGGAGAGAGAGAGAGAGGATGAGAGAGGGAAATAGAAAGAGAGAGAGAAAGAGGGAGAGGGAGAGAGAAAGAAAGAGAGAGAAAGAGAGAGCGAGAAAGAGAGGATGTGAGAGAGAGAAAGAAAGAGAGGGAGATAGAGAGAAAGAGAGAGAGAACAGCGGAGAAAGAAAGAGATAAGCAGTGAAAGAGGAAGAACTTGAAAGAGAGAGAGAAAGAGATAAATAGAGCAAGAAAGGAGAGGAAGAGAGAGATAGATAGAGAGAAAGAGAGAGAGAGAAAGAGAGGGAGAGGGAGAGAGAGAACGAGAGAAAGAAAGAGAGGCCGGATCTCTGAAGGGCCAGATTCCTGAGTTGCTCCTACAGAACATACAGCTTTATATTTTTAGCAAAATGCATATGAAAATTGTGCTGTAAAGGTCTCTTTTAGTTTAACCCCTCCTGACAACTCAAAATGGGTGTATTTGCCATCCTCTCCCTTCTTCCTGTTTTTTTTATATCTGTAAGTGCTTCCTGGTGAGGTTTAATTCCTGGGACAGGTGCCTTGTTGCCTACTTGTAACTATTCTCTGACCCTGCTTCAAGGGTCAGAGCAGGGTCAGAGAATAGTTGCAAGTAGGCAACGAGGTGCCAGGAAGCACTTAGCAGCAGGTGCCCAAGTTGAAGTTAATTTCTTTGTAACCCTTTTGTAAAAGGTTACAAAGAAATTAGGTTCAACTTTTGCACCTGCTGCTGTAACCCTTGCTTGGCTGAAAAATCGTCCCCGCTGATTCGCGAATTTTACCGCAAATTCGCGAGATTCGTGGATCGCGAAATTGCGGAAAACGGATTTAACGCCCACCCTTACTTTTGTGCCTTCAATATAGACATTCACACAAAAAGAGCCGAGGTGTGCATTGCATATCCCGATAGGCCATCACCAGGCTGATGGGCCTTCCTGAGATAAAGTGGTGGAAGAAGTTGTCACTGACACCTGAATAGGGTGCTTATCGTCACACAAAGCTGTCTCCGCCCCCTTGTAGTGTGTCTGGAGCCAGGCCAGGGAAAGGCAGGGTGTTGTGTACTGCAAATACTTTCCTTTGAAGGTTGCCTGCTTCAAAGGCAGAAAAGGGGTATAAGTAGTGGACCTCTGACACCCCAAAACCAGAACACGTCTGGACTGAGGACCTTCTGCTAGGAAGAAGGGCTGGATGCTGTAGGAGGGACTGCCACTCTGTCTGTTGCTGCGTTCTGCTGGGATGCTGCTTGATGCTTCTATCCTGAGAGTGAAAGGACTGGCCTTTGGTTTCTACATACTGCTTCCATGGTTCTCCAAGGGCTTGTGTGTGCTTTCCTCCTGTTAAGAAGTCTTAGGGCTTCCTTGCACTTGGCGCTGAATTGTTGAATTAATACCTGTCAAGATGTTGAGATAGCCCCATTTGAAGCTATTTGTTTTCTAAGAGCTATACTTTTAAGTGAACTTTTCAAACTTGATATCTTGACTTGTGCACGTTGGATTTTTGTCATATCCAACATGCAGTCACCAAAATGCGAATATTGGAAAAATAGGCTTCATACACAGTTCCTTGAAGTTGATAGCTCCGTCTGTGTTGTAAACACCTCAAATCCAACTGTTCCAGCTGAGCTCAGAGATGTGGGCAGGCTGCAGTGTCAGAAGAGCCTCAAAACAGTACCTTTTTAATCCATCTGACCAAGGTGGTGCAGGCCAGCTGTGGTGGGTGTCGAGGGTGCAGTTTGAAGTGGAGCGGTGTGGCGTGCGTTGCCCTCAGGTCGTGGTGCAGGCAGCGGCTCGTGGTGGTCATTCAGAGGCATTGGCGAGGGCCAGAGCTGCGGTGCAAAGTGGGGCAGTGCTTGTTGCGGTGCTGATAAGTCACGGTGCAAGCCACGGTGCCTGTTGAGGATCTGGAGTAATTGTGACTAGTGTCAGCTGGCCAAGACTAAAGTGAGGGACGGGACGGTGCGTCATGTAAGTTACGAACAGTGCCCCCAACCACGATGCAGGAAGTGGCAGCGATGTCAGTTTGTAGCGGTGTTGTTGGTGAGACCAGTGCAGCAGAGCGAAGCAAAACAGTACGAATTGCTGCGGTGCCTTCAGGTCATAGAATCACCGACAATCTTGGTGACAGGGTTGGATTGCGGTTTCCCTCTGTGCCCACTGAAACACAGTCTCAGAGGCGGTACCCAGAAGGTGTTGAAGTCTTTGAATTCCCTGGGACTTCCAACAGGGGCAAGCTCTACATCAAGCCCTTGGAGATACTTAGGTTGCAGACAGAACGGTCCAGACAGAAGCAGCAACTGCACGCCAACCCAGAAAAGCATGCAGCAAAGTGGTAGCCGCTCATCACAGCTCTTCCAGCTCTTCTTCCTGGCAGGTTTCTTAGTCTAGCAGTAATTTAAAGTTTTGGGGTCAGGGACTCAATATTGATACCACATTTTCCTTTGAAGTGGGTACAAACAAAGTTCCTCTGGCACACATAACCCAGATCAGCCTGGCTCAGGCCAGGGTCACCCCAGGAGATGGAGACAGCTTGGCGTGAGGTAGCCACAGTCCATTCAATTGCAAGTAACACCTCCCCCGACTACTCTAAATGCAAACAAGTCTATTCAGTCTGGCTATGAGTCGCCCAGGAAAGGAAGGACACACCTCACCCTCTCGGCCCCTTTGTGTCTGTCTAGTGTGAATGCACATCCCCTGCTCCTTTCATTCTAAACCCAGACATGGAAAACACAAAAGGCAGAGGCACATAGTATGGTTAGACAAGAAAATACAGACTTTCTAAAAGTGGTAGTTTCAAACACACAATATAATAATAATTTTTACTAAAGGATGTATTTTTAAATCCTGAGTTCCCGCATACTAAACGCCATTTGTCTACCAGCTCTCTCTGGCAAGTTACCTTGGTAAAGTGTTACCAAGCAGCCCCCATGTGAACCTATGGGAGAGATAGCCTTTCAACAGTGAAAACAAAATACACAGTATTTCACTATTAGGACATGCAGCACACACCAGTGCATGTTCTACCTTTCAAATACACTGCACCCTGCCCTTGGGGATGTGTTGGGTCTACCTGAGGGGTGTCTTGCAAGTAAGAAAGGGAAGGTTAGGGCCTGGCAAGTGGGAGCACTTTCCAAGTTGACATTGCAGTTCAAACTGCATGCAGACACTCAGTGGCAGGCATGAGAATCCTTAGAAGACTATTTGTGTGGGTGGCACAATCAGTACTCCAGGCCCACTAGCAGCATTTGATTTGCATGCCCTGGGCACATATGTGCACATTACTAGGGACTTAGTAGTACATCAAATAAGTCAATCATGGAAACACAATCCATAAACACAATTTACATGGAAAGGATATGCACTTTAGCACTGAATAGCAGTGGTAAAGTTCCCAGAGTCCTAAAATAAACAAAAACAAGGTCAAAAAAGCAAAAAGTCCAAGGGGAAAGCAGCTGAAAAAGCCAAGTCTAACAAGGATAGAAAGATGATTCTGGCTCAGGAGCTGAGCTTAAAGGAGCTGGACATGAAGGCCAAATCCAGCACAGATGGTGGCAGCATGTTGTCAGTGCAGTCTGAAAAAGAGGTGCATATTGCTAAAGATATAGAGAATGAGTATATCAAGGAGAATTATATCCAGAGGGGGGTTTAGATCTCTCCACATGATTGGGGTACCTGAGAGAAATTCGGGGGCAGGATTGTGAAACTACTTCACAGTGGAGGGAAGGGACACATGGCTAGCCTTAGGGAATGCACATGAACTCATCTACAATACCATGAACGATGCCCTCATCACAAGGTATGATCTTACCCTGGAGAAAAACAAGGACAAGTTTAGGCAAAGCAAGAAACTTGCTTGCCAGACATGGCTTGAATATGTAGATTATTTTTGTGGGACACTTGATGACTGAGTGAAGAGCAGTGAGGTAACAGATTATCAGGGGCTGTACAATTTGTTTGTGAGGGAGCACTTGTCTAGTCTGTTTTTTCCAGAGCTGTGCCAGCACCTGATGGACAGCAGTCTTATTTACCCCAGGAAGCTTACTCAGGAGGTTGACTGCTGGATGAGTACCCAAGGGTTCATAAGAGGTTGTATGGAGGAGACTCAGCCAAAGATGGGCAGTCTCCCCAGCAGAAGAAGGAGGGGGGACAAAGATAAAAGTAAGGAGTTCTCTAAATGGCCCCAAAATAGTTCCCAGAGTAACGATTTCCAGCTACCTATTAAGAAAAAGAAGAGCTGGGTCCTGCCAAGAAAGCCTGGAGGGAAGAGATCACGATTCGATTCGATTCAAATAACTTTCTTTCGATTTCTCAAGGAAATCATAAAAGTATACATCAATTAAAAAATACTTGAACTACAATAAAATCACAATACATTTCTACATGATTCTATAATACGACCATGATACATAATTGCATAAATCTGATTTCCACAAAAATATTCAATAGCGGTTTCTGATTGCAAGAGCTGATCTAATAAAATTCAATACAGCATTACAGATATTTACAGTTGACAGTGATAACAAAAATTCATAAGCTTCTTTATAATAGCACGTTCCAAGGGATAATAATAATGGTCTGATGAAGGAATTTCTTGGGTCCTTATACAAAGTGCAAAAAAGGATTAGGTGCAGGGTATTTTGCAAAACCTTATTATTACAAGGGCAACAAGGTAACTGCTCCCTCCAGCCCCCCTGCTTTGGGAAAGCAAAAAGGAAGTGTAAGGTACCGAGGCGAAACCTTGTGAGATAGAAACGCCCTTGCGTATTCAAAATATATGTTAAATAAAAGGGTCGCACTAGTCTTCCCTGGACACGTAATACATGTTCATTCTTCTTTAGGGAACCCAATTTAAGACTATACGCTTTTTTTTATAATTTCCTTAGTATCCTTATTAAGCATGTCAGGATTTCTAAACATAGTGTCTAGCCCAATTTTGTAAAAAGTATCCCTGACATATCGGAGCCATGGGATTTCCCTATAATGCTCAAGTTTGAGACAATCTTGAAGAATATCTTTTGTCAATTTCAAATCATCAGATTGCCAAACTTTAGACCATAATACTAAAGGTGCAACGTGAATAGTATCACGTACGAACTCAATTCCAACCTCACCATGGCAAAATGTATTTGATGTGCCCGATGGAACAGATAATAAACGTTTTAGAAACTTATTCTCCATAATCTGTATCTTTTCACAATTATGTGACCCCCAAACACCAGCTCCATAGGTCATAGCAGAAACACATTTGGCTTTATACAAAGATGTTATTTCGGCTATACGTCGTTGTCCTAATTTACTAGCAAAGCGAAAGAGTGCTTCAATTGACTGTGAAACCTTTTGAACTCGGGCTAACAACAACGGTTCCCAGTTCAGTTTTTTATTAAAAAGGTTTCCCAGATAGTAACTTTCTCTATGTTAAAATCCCTCACCGTGAATTTGCGGATTTTGGCACTTTTTAAACCGCAAGTCATGGCAAAAGATTTTGTAAAATTGACCCCAAGATCTAATTCTCCCATAAACATATCAAAAGCATTCAGGCAAATCTGCATGCTATTGGGGGTAAGGGTCATTAGGACAGTGTCATCTGCATATGACAGCATTGGAATACTTTTACCATTAATCTTAGGAAAATCAGCACCAGTTTCCATCAGAAAAGCTTCTAAACCATTTGTATAAATCAGAAATAAAAAAGGAGCTAAAATACATCCCTGGTGGACACCTTCAGTGGATAATATATGTCTAGTTTTTTCTCCTCCCGGACCGTATCTAATCCTAACTGTTGTGGCGGTATGTAACCTGCGGAGCAGAGTAACCAAAGGCTCCTCAAACCCCATAGACTCCATCATACGCCACAATTTGTCCCTGCATACCGTATCAAAGGCACTGGACAAGTCCATGAATGCCAAGTAAATAGGATTATTCTTGGCACCCATGCACTTGCCCATAATCAGTGCTAAATTCAAGCACTGCTCCTTCGTTCCTTTCCCTCTTCTAAACCCATACTGTGATTCTACAATGATCCCGGTTGACTCTGCCCAGGTTTCCAGACGAGCCAATATCACCCTACCCATTAATTTACAAGAAGCATCTGTTAATGATATTGGCCTATAGCAGCGTGGGTCCGACTTGTCCCCTTTTTTAAAAATAGGCACCACAACCGCCTCTTTCCATGATGTCGGAATCTGCCCCAAAACTACTGCCTTAAAAACGTTCAAAAGTAATGGGGACCAGACCTTCAGGTTATATTTAAATAGGTCTAAGGGAATTGCATCGGGGCCAGGGGCCTTTAAAGCCGCCCCCTTAGTCAAAGCTAACTCCACTTCCGTGAGCGTTAGTGAATCGCTGAGTAGCTTTGCTGATTCCGTGTTAACATCACCATATTCACCCTCTCCCATGGTAGCAATTTGAGGTATTTCATTAGGATTGAAGATTTTACTATAATGAGCTACCCAGGAATCTTCAGGAATATGTACTCGGATTGTTTTATCTTCCCCTGTTTTTAAAAAAGGCCTATTTATTATCTCCCAAAAAAGCCTATTATCCCTTAGGTCGGCCGCTTTGTCCAGGTCTTCCCATGCTTTAGTCCTCAAATCATTTTTCCTCTTTCTAATTGCCTCACTATATCTTTTCCTGGCCAGTCTAACCATATCTCTGTCACGTGGGTCTCGGCGTAAGGCCTTTGTTAGACATGTTTGGGCAGATGAACATTCAGCATCAAACCATTTAGGACCTTGATGTTGATTACTCCCCCCTTTCTTTACAAGACGTGAGGCGACATCTCTCAGTAATGTTTCGAAGCTTTTAATTATATAATTTGGATCAGATATAGGTGTCAGACAAGATTCTATCTGATCCGCATTTTCCTTAAAAATGTCAGTTTCCAGTTGCCTCACATTTACTTTGTCCCACCTTAAGGTAATACCCTTGTTTTGACTATATACTATCGGTTGTTCCGGGCACGGTCTTTTTTCGAGAGCCAAATTAAAATTTAGGATTAGGGGATTATGGTCACTAGCTGGGTTCGCCTCAATTTTAAAGTCCTTCAAGAAGTGAAAAACCCCCCTAGACACCATAGCAAAATCAATTGTACTCATTCTACCCCCTGTACCTTGAAAGGTGGGTATTTTCGATGGACCTGAAAAACTGGACATATCAAAGATACATAGATCATTATTCATGATGATACTATTTAAAGCTTCCCCTTGTTTAGAATGGGAAAAATGAGCCATAGGTTGATCAGTTAGATCCAACAGACCACACACCCTGGACCCCCTAAACTTACATAGCTCGCAATTAAAATCGCCTAACCATATAATGGAGAGAGGGAAGACACTATTTGTCACCTTAGCAATCTCTTCCTGTAGATTGTCAATAGTTGCAGTTTCATGGGGGTCAAATATATTGTAGTACCAATTTATGAGAAGAAGATTTTCCAGGAATAAATCCTTAATCATAAGTAATTGGTACCAAGGTGATTCCAACACTCTACTCACATATATTGATTTATGTCTTACAGAGATCGCTGTCATTAGACCACCCTTTGCTCTTCCTGATTGCGATGGTATTGCAGAGACATTAAACATTTGAAACCCATCCAAACTCTGATCCACAGTGCTCCATGTCTCCTGTAGACAGGCTATGTCAAAGGAGTCAACATAGTCTAACCAAACCGGATCCTCCAGTCTACGGCCAAGCCCCGCTATATTCCAAGAGATTAAACGGAAGCAACTAGATACCTCTTGGTTTCCTACTTTTTCCTGTTGTGCTTTCTTTTTTGGATGGGCTAGATCACACCCCTCTACCTTATTTCGTATGACATTATTTCCCACCTCTAGTTCATCATAATTTTTTGTATCTCCAAGTGTACACATGCTATCCCCACACCCTTTATCTAAATGAAGGTTAAGTTTTACTTTATCCAGGGGAGTAGAAATAGACTTATTATCCCAAGCTGGTATTTTTTGTTGTAAAATTGGATTCAGTCAGTCATTTAGATTCATAGGGGTCAGCGGATGGAACATATTTGATAAAGGAATATTCCAAAATTCCTTTGGATTTTTAACAAGGTGATTATTTGGCCTAGAATAGATGTTAGGATGGTTTAGCGAAGGAAAGAAATTAGCATTACTGTTAGAGTGGGAAAAAGTAGGTTGATTCCTAAATTGTTTCTGTTGGTAGGGGAAATCCGACCCAAAACCATTCCGAAGTTTATTCGAGGGGAATAACATATTTTCTGGATAGAAATATGTTAAGTTCCGGGTTGACACTCCCCCATTATTGCTACCCACAAACCAATCGCTTATATAAGATACCACCCGATGATCCCGAAAGTTAACTATAACCAGATCACCCCCTATGTCCTTAGGGCGGATGCCCACCCATTGACACCTTCTAACTGAGACAATGTCTCCATTCAAGTGTGAGGGTAGTGGCCTATTCAAACGTAACCAGTGAATCACTTTATTTTTTAAACTGGTATTTGATTCCACAATTCCCTCTGAGACAGCGGGAACGCCCGTTAGAACAATGACAAAATTGAAAGAATCCGGCGGCAGATCTACAACAATTTTATGATTTAGTTTACCTCTATTAAGATATTTTGTTTGGGTAGAAGGTATTTTGTTATGGACAGACTTCGAAACTACTAATGGCGTTTTTTCTTTACTTATTGCTATCGAAGCTGTCGTGACGGATATGCCTGCTGAGGCAGTGGGTTCTTTATTAGCTGGTGCATTGTATGAATTGGAGGAATTATGTTGTCTGATTTGATTATTTTCAGATTGTCTAAATGTGTTTTTGTTTTCAATTGAAATGCCTGGGGTAATTAAGATTGGTTTCTCTGGAGGAATAACCTCTGGTAAGAGGCAATCCAGTTTTTTATCTAGCCTTTTAAGCCTTTTAACAAGGGGAAGAATAAAGCATTTAAGAGATTTTCAACAGCCTCCAAAAGCCCATCATTAGGAGTATGTTTATTTCCCATATCTACATTCCTTTGTATTACTTCTATCTCATCTATACTTTTTCCCCCTACTTCATCTGATGCAATCTCCTTAGGGACTGCTACCCGTGGGGGCAACCACGGGTTAAAAGACTCGCTTTTATTTTTCCCTCCCTTCCTCCTTCTCTTCCTAACTGGGGAGGATACCACACCTTTAGACTTTTGGTTGTCGCGTGCTCTAGTTGTTTTAATGATAGGCTGGGAAGCAAGCAGCGTCACAACCTCAGTTTGTATCTTCAGGGGGGAGGTAAGATGTTACTAATAGTATGGGGAACAGTCTCCAAAAGCAAAGGAGTATTGAGATCTATAAGGTTATTGGGTATTACCGAGGACAAGTCAATTGGACCCTCCACAGCTACATTCACAACCTCTGGTGATAGCGGGCTTTCTTGAAAGATTAAGGGTATACTATCTGTGTTAAATAACTCCACATCTGTCTCAGCATGTTCTATGGTGCATACGGGAGATTTCAATGTACTAGGAGGAGGGACCTGCCTCTTTAAGAGCCCGATTGAAAGACGACGTTCAGCCCTCCTTTCAGCTAGGGCTAACTCTCGATCAATGTCCTTGGTAGCCTTGATAAAGAATTTATCAAGGGGGCCGAGAATAGATGTATTCACACGATCAGGGAGGGGGTTAGGACTAGAGCTAGACATTCCTAGTATATGACAGTGATAAAAATAATTTAAAATGGGTAGTGCCTAAAAAGTAGAATTAAACATAGGGGAAGAAGTTAAAATACCCAATAAAGGGTCACAAGCAAGCTATCTCCGGAATTTTTCCCCAAATACACTTAGAGTTAAAACAGGGGTATCAACCTAATAGATAATAATGATAAGCCCAGAACCACACCACGTTACAAACTTGTCAAAGAGGGGCCCCAGCCCGGCCTCTTTCGGCCCCTGACGGCCACAGACGGTCCCGCCCTTGTCCCGGGCTTCTCCCGGCGCGCTCCCGCGAAGCGGTAGCACTGATCACCTTAAAACAAGAATACAGCTAGCTCATAGGCTGATAGGCGGGTGGGCGTGGCCAGCGGGGAGAGCAGCCCAGGTGTCTTGAATCGGGCGCGCAGGGACTACTGGACACTGGAGTCCCTGCCTATATGCTCGCAGCCCTGCTGACGCTGTCACCAGCCCCGCGCTCCTCTTTGAAAAGTTCCCACACAGCCAGCAGCTTCAGGTGTCAAAGGCGCTGCGGGACCCGCGAAGCGGGTCCGGCGAGGCGCTGCGGTGATCCTTAAGTGCAGAGACTAGCTGGGTTGCAGGAAAGGAAACAGGGACCAGGTAGGGACTTGCACACAACTCCAAAAAGGGTCCCGGTGGGCCGGAGGCAAGGTCTGCTTTTGACTCCGTTGGCGGGGGGCGTGGCCAGCGGGGAGAGCAGCCCAGGTGTCTTGAATCGGGCGCGCAGGGACTCCTGGACACTGGAGTCCCTGCCTATATGCTCGCAGCCCCGCTGACGCTGTCACCAGCCCCGCGCTCCTCTTTGAAAAGTTCCCACACAGCCAGCAGCTTCAGGTGTCAAAGGCGCTGCAGGACCCGCGAAGCGGGTCCGGCGAGGCGCTGCGGTGATCCTTAAGTGCAGAGACTAGCTGGGTTGCAGGAAAGGAAACAGGGACCAGGTAGGGACTTGCACATAACTCCAAAAAGGGTCCCGGTGGGCCGGAGGCAAGGTCTGCTTTTGACTCCGTTGGCGGGGGCGTGGCCAGCGGGGAGAGTAGCCCAGGTGTCTTGAATCGGGCGCGCAGGGACTCCTGGACACTGGAGTCCCTGCCTATATGCTCGCAGCCCCGCTGACGCTGTCACCAGCCCCGCGCTCCTCTTTGAAAAGTTCCCACACAGCCAGCAGCTTCAGGTGTCAAAGGCGCTGCGGGACCCGCGAAGCGGGTCCGGCGAGGCGCTGTGGTGATCCTTAAGTGCAGAGACTAGCTGGGTTGCAGGAAAGGAAACAGGGACCAGGTAGGGACTTGCACACAACTCCAAAAAGGGTCCCGGTGGGCTGGAGGCAAGGTCTGCTTTTGACTCCGTTGGCGGGGGGCGTGGCCAGAGGGGAGAGCAGCCCAGGTGTCTTGAATCGGGCGCGCAGGGACTCCTGGACACTGGAGTCCCTGCATATATGCTCGCAGCCCCGCTGACGCTGTCACCAGCCCCGCGCTCGTCTTTGAAAAGTTCCCACACAGCCAGCAGCTTCAGGTGTCAAAGGCGCTGCGGGACCCGCGAAGCGGGTCCGGCGAGGCGCTGTGGTGATCCTTAAGTGCAGAGACTAGCTGGGTTGCAGGAAAGGAAACAGGGACCAGGTAGGGACTTGCACACAACTCCAAAAAGGGTCCCGGTGGGCTGGAGGCCAGGTCTGCTTTTGACTCCGTTGGCGGGGGCGTGGCCAGCGGGGAGAGCAGCCCAGGTGTCTTGAATCGGGTGCGCAGGGACTCCTGGACACTGGAGTCCCTGCCTATATGCTCGCAGCCCCGCTGACGCTGTCACCAGCCCCGCGCTCCTCTTTGAAAAGTTCCCACACAGCCAGCAGCTTCAGGTGTCAAAGGCGCTGCGGGACCCGCGAAGCGGGTCCAGCGAGGCGCTGTGGTGATCCTTAAGTGCAGAGACTAGCTGGGTTGCAGGAAAGGAAACAGGGACCAGGTAGGGACTTGCACACAACTCCAAAAAGGGTCCCGGTGGGCCGGAGGCAAGGTCTGCTTTTGACTCCGTTGGCGGGGGGCGTGGCCAGCGGGGAGAGCAGCCCAGGTGTCTTGAATCGGGCGCGCAGGGACTCCTGGACACTGGAGTCCCTGCCTATATGCTCGCAGCCCCGCTGACGCTGTCACCAGCCCCGCGCTCCTCTTTGAAAAGTTCCCACACAGCCAGCAGCTTCAGGTGTCAAAGGCGCTGCGGGACCCGCGAAGCAGGTCCGGCGAGGCGCTGTGGTGATCCTTAAGTGCAGAGACTAGCTGGGTTGCATGAAAGGAAACAGGGACCAGGTAGGGACTTGCACACAACTCCAAAAAGGGTCCCGGTGGGCCAGAGGCAAGGTCTGCTTTTGACTCCGTTGGCGGGGGGCGTGGCCAGCGGGGAGAGCAGCCCAGGTGTCTTGAATCGGGCGCGCAGGGACTCCTGGACACTGGAGTCCCTGCCTATATGCTCGCAGCCCCGCTGACGCTGTCACCAGCCCTGCGCTCCTCTTTGAAAAGTTCCCACACAGCCAGCAGCTTCAGGTGTCAAAGGCGCTGCGGTGATCCTTAAGTGCAGAGACTAGCTGGGTTGCAGGAAAGGAAACAGGGACCAGGTAGGGACTTGCACACAACTCCAAAAAGGGTCCAGCACCTGATGGACAGCAGTCTTATTTACCCAAGGAAGCTTACTCAGAAGGTTGACTGCTGGATGAGTACCAGGGTTCACAAGAGGTTGTATGGAGGAGACTCAGCCAAAGATGTGCAGTCTCCCCAGCAGAAGAAGGAGGGGGGACACAGATAAAAGTAAGGAGTTCTCTAAATGGCCCCAAAATAGTTCCCAGAGTAACGATTTCCAGCTACCTATTAAGAAAAAGAAGAGCTGGGTCCTGCAAGAAAGCCTGGAGGGAAGAGATCACAGAAGTGCTTTGACTGGAGCCAGAATGGGCACTTTAGGGGGAGTCCCAACTGTCCCAAGCAGGCATTGGCCCCCACCAGTGGGCAGTCATCGGGGATGGCCAGTGTAGCACTTGGGGAGGAGTAAGTCCCAGGTGGGTGTTGGAATAAAAATCATCCTTTCATATTGTTCTATGTAAGTTAGCATTCATAGCGCCATTTTGTATTCAGGTGCCATGTTGTATCACGATCAAAACCAATCTTTTGCCACTTCCAAGGAAGGGCCTTCTGTAGGTTATGTTTCTTCGGAGAGGAGTTTTGCTACACTAATGATTACACTGTTTTTATTAGCACTGAATCGAAACGTACTCCTTTGTAATTTACTATCCAGCTGAATCTCTCTAGAAAATGACATGGTGGGCGTTCTTACATTGGTTTCAAAATGTACATAATATATCGTTATGCTTGCTGATGTCAGTCCCTCTGCAGCACTCCTTGCGACTGGGCTGACAGTCACTCCACTCTGAGTGTACTTTGAATAAACTATACTTGGTTTATATTCTCTACTGTCTGACCGACTCTTCATTTGGTATGGAAGGCTGAGAGGTGGTCGCGAGTGACCCGGGTGACCCTAATCGGGCCACTTTCTTCATGGGTGTGGTGAACCAACTGGCATGACCCTTGTCTCTCTAGGGGACTGTGAGATGGTCCAGAGAACCCTCATGCCTCATAACACTAAGAAATGAAGGCAGTGGGTGACGATTAATGGACAGAGGGTAGAGGTTGTGTGAAACACAGGAGCCAGTGTGACAACTGTCAGGAGTCACTTGGTGTTCGAAGAGCAAGTTGTTCCTGAAGTGCTTTACCAAGTAGTTGCGGTTGACAACAGTGAGTGCCATTTTAACGTGGTGCATGTTCCCTTTGAATGGGGGGGTCTCAGGTTCCTTGAGGGTAGCTGTGAGCCTATCCATGCATGTGGTTTGTCTCCTGGGAAACGGCCTGGTACAAAGCACATGGAGGGAGGTGGAATACAGGTCCATCTTGGAGATGTTATGTTTGCCTGAACGGGCATGCCTGACCTCACGGTCCATGGCAACCCTGGGTGATCAGAAAAGCCAGGGTCCTGAAAGAATGACCCAAGTGTGGGCAAAAAAGAGGAGGGGCAATGGGAGCTGGATAACCCACTCCAGAAATTCCCATTGACCTAGAGGAGGCTGAACCTGAGAGGTATTCCCCAGAACCTTTAAGGAAAAAGTGGCAGAACCAGGGAACCTGCCTCAGCAGACCCATTGGCACCAGGTAGGGGGCCCACCAGGAAGGAATTCTGCACAACGCAGAAAAAGTACCCTAATCTTGTGGGTCTTTGGCACCAGGGCAAAAACCAGGAAGCTGGTAAAGTGTCTGGATCTCACCTGATATATTGGGGGAATGGTCTTCTATAAAGCAAGCCTAAAGTTGCTGAGCCTGAGGCAGTCTGTGTGCTGGTGGTACATCAGTGCTTCAGAGCCTTCCTATTGGATTTGGCTCATGAGGTGCCTCTGGCTGGTCATTTGGGGCAAGGCACGACATTTGATAGGCTTGCCACCCACTTAGACTGGCTCCAAATGTGAAAAACCTCAGATGCGTTCTATAGGTCATGAATATAGGCGTTTACATTGCATGCGTTTACAATGCATGCAATTACAATGTGGTTGGTAAAACAACCACGTTGTTACCTCGCAGTACCATTACAATGCAAGTCATTACAATGATTTACTGTAGGGGGCGCGCTGGATTTAGGAATAGTTTAATTTACTAATCCAACTCCAGTTTGTGCAACAGTAGGGAAGGTGTTGAAATAGTAAATCATACTATTCCTTAGTTTAGAGCGCCTCCTACAGCAAGTTGTTGTAACGACTTGCTTTGTAATGGTTCTGCGATGTTACAATGTGGTCATTGTAATGACCGCGTTGTAATCGCATGCGTTGTAATGCATGTGATGTGATGGCTGTTTCCCCTAGGTTATATTGTACTTGTCAAATGAGTGGGGAGTGGGTGGGATTCAAGGATCCCCTGCAACCATTCCCTGTCAAGATGTCATGAGCACCCCTTTCGAGTGGGTGGGCAATGACATTGTGGGGCTTATCGATCCAAAGACAGCCATGTGCAACAGGTACATCTTGGCCTGGGTAGACCATGCCACCCGGTACCCAGAAGCTATCCCTCTGAGGAAGGTGACAGTGCTCATTATGACCCGGACACTGATGTGGATCTTTACTCACAAGGGTTTCCCCAAGGAGGTGGTATCTGACTGGGTTAACAACTTCATGTAGCTGTACATGAAGGCCATGTGTAAGGAGTGTGAAATGAACTACAAATTCA
This sequence comes from Lissotriton helveticus, assembly GCF_964261635.1. Taxonomy (NCBI): domain Eukaryota; kingdom Metazoa; phylum Chordata; class Amphibia; order Caudata; family Salamandridae; genus Lissotriton; species Lissotriton helveticus. The sequence goes on along the minus strand of NC_136069.1, from coordinate 746,860,884 downwards.
CAACCCCTTACCACCCTGAGTAATGGGTTGTTTGAAAGGTTCAACCACACTCTGAAAAGCATGACTGAGAGACTGTTGGAACTGATGAGGCATAAGTGGGACGGAGTCTTACCATGCCTTCAATTTTGACTACATGGAGGTACTGCAAACGGGGGTTGTCTTCAGCCCTTTTGAGCTTCTGTATGGACACCCTGTTAGAGGATCTCTGAGTTTGGTAAAGGAGGGATGGGAGTAAGCTCCTATAGTAGCACCACAGGATGTATTCAGTTACATGCTGGCCTTCCAGAACCAGGCAGCTTGCTTCAGGAAACTCGCCAAGGGAACCTAGAAACTGAAATGTTGGCACAACCAGAATACAACTCTAGTTGAGTTTCAGCCTGGTCAAAATGTGAGGGTGATGGAGCCAGTAGAGCCCCAGGCTCAATAAGACAAGTGGTCTGGCTCATTTGAGGTAAAGGAGTGCAAGAGTGATGGCAACTAATTGGTAGACTTGCAGACTCCTAGGAACCCCTTGTGGGTCCTGCACGTGAACCTCCTCAAACCCCACTTTGAGAGGTCTGAGTTGACCATGCTCTTGGCTACTGATGATGGGGTGGAACCTCTCCCCAACCTCCTGTCTGTTCAGGAGTGGGAAGGGTTAGTGGAGGATGTCATACTCTCCCCTACACTGACCCCAGATCAACAGAGTGACTGTTGCCAGTTGCTGGGACAGTTTGCAACTCTGCATTCACTCACACCAGGAATCACCCATTGGTGCACTCATGACATCAATACTGCGGATAGTCCACCTGTGAAACACAAGATTTACAGGCTGACTGACAGAGTGAAGCTAGCATTAAGGAAGAGGCTTCCAAAAGGCTAATCCTAAGAGTGATTGAGACCTTCAGCCGTCCCGGGTCCAGTCCAGTAGTCTCGGTTCCAAAGGCTGCCTACCCTGTGCCACTCCTGAACTACAGTTCTGAATGGACTACCATGGGCTCAATGTCATAACCAAGACTAATGTGCACCCCATCTACTGAGCAAATGAGCTCATTGATCAGCTGGGGGCTGTCAAGTTCCTCAGTACATTTGATTTAACGTCTGGGTACTGACAGATTGCCTTGACCGAAGGGGCACAAGAGAGGTCAGCGTTTTCAACACCGGAAGGGCACTACCAGTTTCTGGTTATGCCTTTTGGTTGAAGAAACCCCCTACCATATTCCAGAGGCTGGTCAACCAGGTCCAGGTTGGATGGAGAGCTTAAGTGCCACCTACCCACACAACATTATTGTATTCAGTTCTAGCTGGAGGTGTTGAGGGCCCCGCAGAGTGCAGGCCTTACTAACCCTGAGCAAAGCACTACGCTACGCTCGCGTAGTTTGAGAAGTTTGCGCAACTTCGCGCTACGCGAGCTGCACGTAGCACAGTGCGAACACGCGTAGCGCAGCGTAGCGTAGTGCAGCGGTAATTTTTTGCTTGTTCGCGGTCCTCAGCATCATGTTCGCGACTGCGAGTAAGCAAAATGACATCTCGGCGAGACTCTCCATGCGGGGAGGTCAGGTTTCTCATTGCGAGTGTTCGTGCATGCTCGCGACCGCTCGCGATGAGAAACTACCAGTTCGCGTTGAGAAAGCTGGCGCTCGAGTAAAAATCAACTTGAGCGACAGAAAACTACAGCTCGCACTGTGCAAGATGCCGTTTTCAATGATTTCACAGTGCCGGAAGCTTGTTCGCACTGTGCAATCATTGAAAATGCATCTTGCACAGTGCGAACATGCTACTACGCAGCTCGCGTAGTGCTACGTGAAGTTCGCGTAGTGCGAAGTGCACTTCGCGTAGCTTCGGGTAGTGCTACTTCGTGAACTACGCCCACCCTTAGGCCTTACTAATAAGGCCAGTAAGTGCTGGGTTGGGAAGGGATCTGTGGTGTATTTGGTAGGTAGGAAGTGGCTAGCTGGCACCCCTACAACACAAGACTGACACCATTCTGGCTTTTGCACCCCCAATACCCAGACGGAGGTGAGAGCCCTCTTAGGCCTCACCGGGTACTAGTGTAGATTCAACAAGGGGTATGGCACCATTGTTACCCCCTTGACAGAGCTGGCTTCTAGTAAGCCGCCATGTCAGGTGACCTGGACCGAGGCCTGCCAGACTGCTTATGACACCCTGAAGGAGGCCATGTGCATGGCCCCCATGATTAAGGCTCCTGACATTCCAAGATGCCTCAGAGCATGGTGTGCGAGCCGTGCTTTCACAGCTGAATGAAGTGGGCCTATATCAACCCATGGCCTTCTTTAGTAGGAGGTTACTTCTCTGGGAACAGAGGTGGCGTGTCATAAAAAGAGAAGCTATTGCTTTGGTCTGGGCGCTGAAGAAGCTAAGACCCTACTTGTTTGGATCTCACTTCTAAGTTCAGACAAACCACAAGCCCCTCAGATGGTTGATGCAAATGAGGATTGAAAACCCAAAACTGTTAAGGAGGTCCTTCTCCCTACAGGAATGGACTTTATGGTGGAATAGATCATGGCAACTCTGATGTCTGTCCAGGTTCTTCCGCCTTAAAGAAGAGAACTCCCATGAGGTTGGATAGTTCTCCCCACTTTCAGCTGGGGGGACAAGTATTAGACCTGGCATCTTTTGGCATGTATTCCCCTGTATTTTAACTTCTGACCTCCTGCTTTTGACGGGGTGCTGCATTTTGTTTTTGCTGGTTTTAGGACTTTGGGCCCTTTACCACTGCTGGCCAGTGCTAAAGTGCAGGTGCTCCCTGTGTAAAAGGGATTGGTGATTGGCTTATCCATGTTTGCCATATCTGGTTTACTCATAAGTCCCTAGGAAAGTGAAACAGGTGTGCCCAGGGCCTGTAAATCAAATGCTGCTAGTTGGCCTGTGGCACAGATTGTGCCACCCACATGAGTAGCCCTGCAAATATGTCTCAGACCTGCGACTGCAGTGTCTGCAAGTGGTGTTGCCATATCAACCTGGCAAGTACAGCCATGCCCAAACCCTCCCTTTTACTACCTACATGTAATCACCTCTAAGGTAGGTACAAGGCAGCACCATGGGCAGAGTGCAGTGTATAAAAAACGTTGGAACATGTAAAGTGGTGTTTTATATATCCTAATAGTGAAACACTGCTAATTCCGTTTTTCACTATAGCAAAGACTATCTCTCCCATAGGGTAACATGGGGGGTTGTCTTGAAATTTCTTTTAAGTGCAATTGCTCATTGGGAGCAGGTAGATATTTGGAGCTTGGGGTCTCTGTACTCACAATTTAAATATACATATTTTGGTGAAGTTGATTTTTAAATTGCATGTTTGAAAATGCCACATTTAGCAAGCAGGCATTTTCTTGCTTAACCTTTCTGTACCCCTGCCTGTCAGTAAAATACACGTCTGGGTTGGCTGACAGTTGGGCTCTTGAGCATTATTTTAGAGAGTCACACACCTTGCATATCCTGATGGTCCATCACCAGGCTGGTGGGCCTTCCTCAGCTAGAGTGGTGGGAGGTGTTTTCACTGACCCCTGAATAGGGATGTGTGTGTTCTCGCACAGAGCTGTCCCCACACCCTCTCGAGTGTTTCTGGAGCCAGTTCAGGGAAAGACAGGGTCGTGTGCACTATGAAGAATTTCTTTTGATGCTTGCCTACTTCAAAGGCAGAAAGGGGAATATGTATTGGACCTTTGACACCCCAAAATCAGAACATGTCTGGACTGAGAATATTCTGCCAGGAGGAAGGGCTGGATGCTGTAGGAGGGACTGCCACTCTGCCTGTTGCTTTGTTGTGCTGGCATGCTGCATCTGTGCTGAATGTGAAAGGACTGGACTTTGGTTTCTACATACTGCTTCCAAGGTTCTCCAAGGGCTTGTGTATGCTTGCCTCCTGTTAAGAAGTCTCATGACGCTCAAAGACTTCACCTGCATGTTGCTAACAGTACCTGGGCTTCTTTGCTGTGAGTCCTGATTCCCAAGTGGTGCCAAATCCAGTTCCTCGGAATTATGAGGTTGGTGCTGCAACCCAAGAAAAGCAACACCAATGTCATCTGCAACGACGCTGCCTGCACCAGAGTTGAGGGCACCGCTGGAGAAGATCATGACACACTGCCCCATCTTACACCACAGACCTTGTATTGCCAACGACAGCAACTTATCAGCTCAGACTCATTTATCGAGGCTGCACTAGCACCAACGCACTACCCTGACTCACACCACAGCCCTGAACTCACTGACGACAGCACCAACGCTGCGCCACTTCCTGCACTGGAGCTAAGGGTACTGCTCGTGAAGAGCATGACACACTGCCCCAGCTTACAACACAGACCTGAAGCCTGCCAACGCCAGCACTTCAACTGCGACACCCCGGAGTCGATATCCAGCATGTGTGACCTCCCTAATTTCTTGACACTGCACCGCCATACCATAAGGAACCAACACATCGCCACCAATGCCACATCACCACCACTGTAACAGTAAGGAACCAACGCCACGCCTCCAATGCATAACAGTATGGAATCAACACCTCACCTCCCCTGTAGTAGTAAGGAACCAACGCTGCACCGGCTTCTGTAACACCTCACCTCATCGTCGCTGGGCGACATCTTTCTTTTCATCAATTTTCAAGGTACTGTACCGAGGGTCCGTATGATTCCACAGCCGGCCACCGGTTCCTTGCAGTCGGCGTCAGACTTTTGGATTAATACTTGTCACAACGTTGAGAAAGCCCCACTTGGAATAATTTTTTTCTAAGAGCTACACTTTTAAGTAAACTTTTCAAACATGATATCTTGACTTGTGTATGTTGGATGTTTGTCATTGTGGTCTTGTTTTATTCAGATAAATATTGGCTGTTTTTTAAACTGGTGTTGACTCAGAGTGTAAAGTTTTCCTTGCGTTACTGTGTGTGTGTATGTACAAATGCTTTATACATTGCCTCTGAGATAAGCCTGACTGCGCGTGCCAAGGTACCAAAGTGAGGGAGCAGGGGTTGTCTTAGCTAAGTGACTCCCTTCTCTGAGTGGGGGTCCCTACTTGGACAGGGTGTAAACCACTGTCAACTAAAGACCCAATTTTTAACAGTAGCTATTTCCTTTTAAGCATGTCATGGCCATCTCCTGTTTCAGCAGTGGATGCATTTGTCACAGTGTTAAAGTAAAATAGGGATCGCTATGGTGAAGTGTTAATCTCTTACAATTAGACTGTGTCTTATTTAGTCTATGAGGTCCTAGTATAATGCTCGCAGGTGATGATTATGAGATGAGGCCTTTAGAGCCAAATAACTTATGAACTTCAGTCCTCATTGCTTTTATTTTATTGTCACAAACATGTTATGTTTTTAAGTCCCACTAAAATCAATTCAGGCTTTCACCCTTCCTAAGTCATAAAATACATTGCAATAACTCAGTAATGTGAGTACCTATTATGTTATATTGTTTGGAAAGTGCACAGCTGCTCCAACAACGGGGCTTCCCAGTGCTGGACCACGAGGATGGTTGAACTGCATCTATCGGCCTGTCAGAGGGAAGGAGAAGAAAGGACTTCTGAGTGGAAAATAGACATGTCTTCAGGGTTTTCCTGAAATGCAGGTAACTCTCGGTTTTCCCCATGGAAAGAGGTAGCAAGGTCCAGAAAAAAGGGGCCTTGGCACCAGAGGAGCGGCCTCCCGCTCTTGCTGTCCTAACATGAGGGACAATGGCCAAGTAGCTATATTTACATTTCATTGAAATGCCAAAATCTGCAGCATTTAGCACATTTTAATAAACAAATTAGCATTCAGGGAGATTGCCAGGTGAAAAATGTTTCAATGCAATACTAAAAAAAACAAAAAACAATCATCCTCAAGGTGTGAGCGAGAGTGCTCTTTCCAGGTCATCTAAATTGTGATGCCATTTTACTTTCTGTCCTTTAGCCTCATAAATGTACATCATTTCCATATTGAAATGCTTTACCTCAGAACATAAACTCCCTCCGAGTTAATCTTGATAGAGTGCAATGTTGTTTTCCCATTTATAAGGGTGCATTATAATCATGTGTGAATTACATCTACATGTAATCTGTTGTTGTATCTACATTAGGCCATTGGATTGTGCACTGTATAATGTGTGAGAATAATAGCACAAGAATTAATGTTATAAATACTCATTTCAACAACCAGGCCCCCCTGACAGATACCGACACCTCAGACTCACCGCCCCCTAGCCACACCAACCCCCTGCTTTCCTGGAACCACGTCAACGACAATGATACCATCAAAATCATGAACATCGTCCACTCTGGCTCACCATCAGACCCCTGCCCGCACCACATCTTCAACAAAGCGTGCTCCACCATCACACCCCATCTCCGCAAGATCATCAACAACTCCTTTGAGACCGCCACCTTCCCGGAGAGCTGGAAGCATGCCGAAATCAACGCCTTACTCAAAAAACCCAAGGTGGACCCCAAGGACCTCAAGAACGTCCGGCCTATCTCCCTACTCCCGTTCCCGGTGAAAGTCGTTGAGAAGACTGTCAATAGGCAACTGACCTCCTTCCTCGAAGAGAACAACATCCGGGACCCTTTCCAATCCAGATTCCGCAACAACCACAGCACTGAAACAGCCCTCATCACCGCCACCGACGACATCAGGGCCCTGCTGTACAACGGAGAAACCACAGCCCTCATCCTCCTGGACCTTTCGGCCACCTTTGACACCGTCTGCCACCACACCCTACGCACACGCCTCCGCAACGCAGGGATCCACGATAAAGCCCTTGACTGGACCACCTCCTTCCTCACCGGCGGAACCCAGAATGTCAGCCTCCCTCCATTCCGATCTAAAGACACCAAGATCATTTGTGGAATACCCCAAGGATCATCCCTCAGTCTGACACTCTTCAACGTCTACATGGCACCGCTCGCCAACATCGTCCGGTCACACGACCTCAACATCATCTCATACTCTGACGACACCCAACTGATCCTCTCCCTCACCTAGGTCCCCATCACCGCCAAAACCAACCTTCACGAAGGAATGAAGGCCATCACCGAATGGATGAAGAACAGCCGCCTGAAACTGAACTCGGACAAGACAGAAGACCTCATCAGCGGATCCACCCCCTCCGCCTGGGACGACTCATGTTGGCCGGCGGCACTAGGAGCTGCACCGACGCCCACTGTTCACGCACTCAACCAGGGGTTCATCCTGGACTCAGTGCTGTCAATGACCCAGCAAGTCAACGCCTTCTCCTCCTCCTGCGTCAACACCCTCTGCATGCTGCACAAGATCTACTGATGGATCCCTACCGGAACCAGAAGGACGGTCACCCAGGCCCTCGTCAGCAGCAGGCTGGACTACGGCAACGCCCTCTATGTGGAAACCTCAGCCAAACTCCAGAAACGACTACAACGCATACAGAACCCTCTGCACGGCTCACCCTCGACATCCCCTGCACAGCCACATCACAGCCCACCTGAAAGACCTGCACTGGCTCCCCGTCAACAAGAGGCTCACCTTCAAACTTCTCACCCATGCTCACAAAGCACTCCAGAACACCGGACCAGCGTACCTCAACAAACGACTCACCTTCTACACCACAAACCGCCAGCTTCGCTCCGCTGACCTCGCGGCCAAGACTTGGAACACCCACCCCTTCTGCCTACGACAGACTCAGGACCTGCTGACCTTCAGGAGACTTCTCAAGACCTGGCTGTTCAAGCAGTAGCAGCACCCCCCACCCCCACCCCAGTGCCTTGAGACCCTCACGGGTGAGTAGTGCACTCTACAAATGGACTGATTGATTGATTGATTGATTTAGATGAAATTATAAGAGTGTAAAACATATTCATTATTAACGAGTGTTTTATATTAATGTATTATGTTAGCCAAACTTGGTAGGCGTAACTTTTGTTTCTCCCTGTTTGCTCTCAATTTGAAGGTTAATTACAATTTGTGTGTCAGTAAGATGTTCTCTCTTTTCTTCCTTTCATGTATCTGATGCAGGTGCAAGAATTCAACCTTGTTATTTAAAATACCCTCTTTGTTTTAGGAGTTAGGCAATGGTAGGGAAGAGAGAATGCCTTCGAAAGAGCGTAGATGATAATAAGGGAGTATGTCTTTTGTGTCTGGAAAGGCCTGGGAACCAATGTCATAGGACTGGAGCGTGGGCGTGCTATTCATGGAAAACTACCTGAGAGGAGGTGTTCAAATAAATGAGGAGATCACATGATGCAATTGTGGGTGTGTTTTTCCTATTTTGTATTGAGACTTAGGGAAAGAATCGTTAGACGGCTTTTACCTGCGGAGAAGAGAGCATCTTAGAACGCGCTCTGTAGTTTCGCACTACTTGACCCAAATAACATAGTGTGCTTTTTAGGAAGTCCTCACTTGCTGACACCTTTGGGGTCTTGCCTGTGGTAATGCTGAGTAGGGATTTCACTCTTGTGATAGTGTAGGGACAGACTAGGGTTTAATCTTCATTTTAATTTGTCAATGGAGAAGGCTCTTGATGTAATATCTATAATTGGCTTTATATTGGTTTTGGAATTGGTTATATTGTGCATCCTACAGAACATTTATGTTGTGAAAAGATTTGGTTTTGTATTAGTGCCCATATATTTTTACACTCTCGTTATGAGGTGTCTGTATGTTCTACTTTTCTTGCCTTTATAATAAATATCCAAAACTCAGAATCTGGTGTCAGTGTACTTTGGAGTTATAGACGGTTAAGAGGTATATGTGTTGATAAATTTTTCCCCTCCACACTTGCAAGCAGGAAAAAAAGGAACATCGACCAGAAGTTCCAGAGTAAGTCTAGAAGATGGAACCCTGCCCCATCAATCTTTCTTCTTTACACTTCTATAGTGAAAATATCACTGAAGCATGTGAATTCTCCTATCAGTTACCACTGTTAAAAAATAATTTACATGACATACAAACCATAACAATGAGCAAAAAACAGAAATGTTGTCAGCTACATAACAAATAGAATCAAAAGTTAATTAGGGCAAGATTATCACACTGATGTTGATATTGTGGTCCTCCAGGCACAACCTGCATAAGATGATCATCGAGACAACAGAGCATTGAATTAGCTTTGCACCTGTGTTTCTTCATCTCCTCCCTCCAGCCGTTGGGTAACCAAACATTGGCTGCTGAAAAGCACCTCTTCACAAATCATGAAGTTCACATCATATGGGGCTGAAAGATGACAGAAGGACACACTGATTGGATGCTTGAGACACCATGCCCATCCGCTCCATACATCACATCCTCCTGCTCCTGTATCCTCCTGCTCCTACACCTTTCGGTGCTGCATCATCCCTGATTGGCTAATATTGTGACATTTGGTGTCCTACAACAGATGGATCTGGAACATGGGATAAACTGACCCAACTCTGCAACATCTCACAGAAAATCGGATGACTAGCCACCCTGTACTATTGTGCATAGTTTACCCTATGCTCAGGGCCACAGTAATGTATTCAGTTTAGGATGATAAAATTATGCATCACGCAAGGAAAATTTTGTGGCGTTATGTGGCAGAAGTTGTGATAGAATTACTACAAAATGTTGTCATTTTTACATATGATAACACTCCCTGGGACCGATTTCACGTTATTAGTACAAATTCAACACCTAAATAAAGAAGTAAGCAAGTAAAGGTGACCAGTCAATCTTTGTGAAGGGCCTTCCACTGCACAGGGACGTGTGGCCATATTTTTGTAACTTTAGGTCCGTCTGAGCTAGAAACAATTTTTTGGTTACAATTTGCAGACAATGCAGCATATGATGGGTTATGTGGAAACTGGTGCCAATCCATAATTATGCTGATAACACCACAGCCACGGTATCTCATCATTCCAATTGCCCTGCCTTTTTATATAACCTCAAGGAATGTATTGCAAACAAACACTCCCAGATACTTCAAACATGCCTGTTTCAAAGCAGAATATTCCGATGTAAGAGTTCCAACTGATTTAAGGCTGAAAAAAAAATTATTGCGAGTAAGAAAAAGTGGGGCAAAAATGCAGCAAAATTTCCTTTTTTGCCGCACAGTTTTCATTTTGTAATATATGCTGCAATACCCTGGGGGGTCTGATAAAGGGCTCAGGAGGGGTTACAGCCCTCCACTTACACCTCCTCAGCTTTAGCACTGATGTGGACGTATGTCCCAGCGGAGGCCTTTCTGAGATGATGCGATGTGCTTCCTTTTATAAGACCTTTGTGATTGTGTGCCCGAATGTGTGTTTCACTTCGTTTATGAAACCTTGTTTTTGTTAACGCTTTTTCCCTTGTTCTAGTGTCTTTTTTGTATCTGGTGTCTCTCTATGCGCTAAAAGTTGTCCCATCTCCGCATGCTCTTCTACCTGCCTTGTACTCTCTCTATGTCCTCACATATGGGACTTGCTCTGATTCAGTTGATAAAGTCAACTTCCCATTTTTAGTATTACGCCACCCCAGACCGCAAGCACTGATGTGTTTTCAGCTGTGCTCCTACTGTACGTGGGTAGCGGCGTTGGCGGTGCTGCTAAAAAAACAGGCGATAAAACGTTGGAGCTCCGACTGAAATGGGACTAACTTTAGGGCTGGGTCACATGCCTACAGCTGAAGAGTGAGCAGACCCATCCATTGAGCATTGTGAGGAGTCGGTTCAGCATGTCGATTCCTTAAACAATTAAAAAACAACTCGGCTTCGGTGAGTACCGTTAATAACCCATGTGACTCTCGTGTGTTGTCCTCTGTTACTTCGTATTTTACGCTTATGCCATTGGGTTAGCTTTGTAGAGCTTTGTGTTGGGGGGTGCGCCAGGAGCTTAACAGAAGTCTGAATTTATACATTTTTTCATAAATGTTTTAAAATCTAAACATTAGTAATTTAATCATGTTAAAATGCAAACTGGTTAAATGCCATACAAGCTAACTTCTCAAATATATTTCAAGTAGTTGCCTCGTGCAAACCAACCATCTTCCTTTTTACTTTCTCTGCCCGTTAATGTACATGGGACATAATTGTCCATATGAACTCCTTACATGATCTGCAGCATGGATGTAGGTTGTAGCAGTTCGGGCTGGACTATTCCCACAAGGAATATGGTCAAGACTGATTTGCATATGGCTGGACCCAATCTGGAATGGTGTGGTGAGCAAAAGAATGATGGATTAAACCCAGAACCTTGTGACTGGGGTTGAATATTTGCATTGTCCAGCATTCTGTCAATCAATATTTCTTTTGCAAGGGATAATAGAAGTGGCATTCCATACCCTTTCACCCAAATGAAATCACAGGAAGTGACATCATATGACCGTGAACCTGATGAGGTCCCAGAAAATGATGCTACAAGACTTTTATAAACTGAGAACATAGCAGGAAGTGAGGTCACTGAAGTTAAGAACTGAGCAATGAGTGCATGCTCAAGAAAAGCTCAGCAGTTAAAGAAGTTTTAGTCACCACCTATATTTTAGCTAGCGTGCCACCAAGATATGACAGTAGCACAGCAATTACCTACCAAGGAACAACTATTGAACCACATATGTTGATGTGGCGTAATGGACAGAGCTGCCTACTTGGGACTTGGAGAACCAGGTCCGCCTCTCGGCGTGGGTAATTCTGGGCTAATCACTTAATCTCCCTATGCCTACCAAAAAATAAATGTGTCCTTGTATAATGTAACTGGTGCTCCTATAAAGCCTCCAATACCTTCAGGTCGAGATCGCACAGTATAAAACTAGAACAGAAAAAAACAAGCATTTTCAATGCAATAGGTCCCGCATTTGCGAGAGTTTGAGCTATTGGCATTGTAAATGAGAATGCCTTTTATTTATGTGTTTTGAAAACCTGCAAGTGGTGGGTAAACACACACTTGGTATTTATAGCCATTGTTTACGAGAAGAAAGGCTGGCAGTAACTGCAACTCTTTTACAGCCAGCCTTGCTTCTGCTAAGCAAGGACGACAAGTACAAAGTGCATTTTCACACACCACTTTGCAGGTTTTCAAAACACATAAATAAAAGGCATTGGGCCCGATTCACAAAGGTCAACAGAGACAAAAGTCTAACTTTACGACTTTCGGAATTCACAGAGGGCATTCACGAGTAGTTAAGTTAGACTTTTGTCTCCGTTTTGGTCTCAGTTAAACTTAAGACCAAAATAAAGTTTAACTGAGACAAAAGTCTAACTTTACTACTCATAAATGCCGTTTATGAATACTAAAAGTCGTAAAGTTAGACTTTCGTCTCAGTTTACCTTTGTGATTCGAGCCCACTGTCATTTACAAAGCCAATAGCTCAAACTCTTGCAAATGAGAAACCCATTGCATTGCAAATGCTTGTTTATTCTCTTGCTCTGGGAAACAAATCTGATGAAGACAGTCCCCAAAAATGAGCGCCAGTGGGTCCCACCTGCAACTACTGGCTTCAATTAAGCACTTCCATCATGTAAGAAGGTTTTAAAGGAGGCCTCCTACTTGTTCATTTAAAGACAGTCATAAAAGAGTCAGGGGGCACACAAACAGCATGTTTCACTACAGCACCACACCATTCCGGGCCTATCATAACCTGGCTCTATGATAGGACCTAAAACAATATAATTGTAGCTTTCATTTTGGCTGGTTTGACCCAGGAGAAGTATTGCAATTATGGTAATACAATAGACAACATTCTGGCTGTTTCTTTTGTAGTTATAGACACAAAAACTTGGCTCATCCGAACTGCTGGTCCCCAACTTTTGCCAGTGAGCTTAAGGTGCTTCAGGTCCGAACTTTTGGTCGTCTAGGTCTCCTTATATGTAACAATATCATCCATCTCAGCTGTACTCACCTGAGTAGTTTTGTGAAGCTAATGAAGACCGTAATAAGCATGGACCACTTTCACAACTGGAGTTAAAGCACTAGTATTTATCGAATTAATGGCAAGTGCTTAACATAAAAACTACTCTCTCTTGACTTACACTAAATTTTACATGGTTTTAAGCATTTTAAGCACTTTTTATTGATTTGTTTTAAAAAGCTAATATGAATGATTATTAATTCACTAGTGCAACTATCAATAACGATTATTCATTCATTAACTAGTGCAGTCAGCCAAGGGAAGATTTAGAAAAGCACCCTATTCTACATATGAAGGAAGACAGATAAAAGACGGGGTTAGAATAAGGCTCCACTTTCAACTCAATGTTCTGGAAGCAACACGGGCTATGTTTTCACTTCCCAAAAGCAGTGTTGCCAGCTCATGGTCTGATTAAGGGAGCTCTGGTTTGGGACGGACCTTAGATTTAAGGAGGTGTGCTGGAAGTGGGGCTAAAGAGCTTATGGCCAGTTGGCCAGTGTTGAGTTGAAGGCCAGGGTTATGAGCTATGTCATAGCTCCCAAGGGTCAGGCTAACCCAGAATGGACCATGGCCACTTCCGCCTACCACCTCACATGGTTATGAAGTTTCCTGCTGTATTGTACCTACAAACAATGTGTTATTTTGCAATAACTAAATTGCAGTTTCTTGTAACAGGCGCCAGTTAATAACTGTGGAATGCTGCTAAACTGTTCAACATTTTCGTCCTCACATTTCAACATTTGTTATATCTTATAGCCTTGAAACACGCCTCCAACAAAATGGAATTTATAACAAATACTTATGTACATCTAGAAAATATAGCCAAATTGAAACCGGTGCTTAAGTATGCCAGAAATTCAATATTTTACAAAAATTCTAGTTGGATTTACAGACTAGTTGTCTAGTCTATTCTGGATCTAGATATACAGCATGCAACCCAAAACAAGTTTGAGAGATTGACAAACAGATAAGCAATTTCATATAGGCACGCATCTGTGGAATTTTCTTGTACATGGTACACCTGTGGTACCTTCTTTCATTTAAGGGTATGAGATAATTTCTCTATGTCTGCTGACACATCCTGAATTGACTGTAATTTCTTTATAATTTGAGGTAATTAAAGAACCAACCTGGTGTAAAGTACACATTTTCTCGTAGAAGAGTTCTGGGAAAACTTTAGGCAATTCCTTGGATTCAATAGCTGCCAAAAACGAGGACACACTATGGGGGATTTTCACAAGGACCTATTTTTAATTTATCGCCACCTTAACGCATCAAAAGTGGAGATAGATCTAACACCCCATTCACGAGCTGGTGCAAACAGCAGACATCGCCTGTATTCCTGCGTTAACTGCCCCAAAATTTATCTCCACGGTGGACACCACCAACTAACCCTAATGAGATGCAGAGTAGGCGTTTCCTTGCAAAAACACATGAAAAAACCACAACACCACTTTCATAACGAACTGTCAGATCTGCAATGCGAAACAAAAAAAGGCGATAAGCCGCGGTAGCAGCAGGGAATTAACACCTGCATTTTGCTGGTGGTAAGCAGGACGACTACCTGCAGCATAAAAGGGAGCCCAGCCAAGGGCCACACCATAAGACCCACAGATGAAAATGATCATGCAACGCGGATACCCATGAGAGCCACAACACCCATCGCAACCCCCCCCAGGCCCCCCACCCCCCGACATACCTCTACTGTGCACGACACAAGAGCCACAATAAATGCATGATGATGCACAGTGCCAAAATAAATACACACATTTATGGCCAGAAGAACGAGAAACAGTCACAAAGCACTGAAGTAACAACCAAAAACTTTATTAAAACACAACACAAAACAGCAATGCGGAAACTTTTGTTGGCTCCACCAGGACAATCTGAATGACACAGCCTGGAGAAGAAAGCACAAAATCAGGAAGTCTGTCATGCGCACATCAAAGGATTGAGAAACAGAGAAGGAAAGTAAGTCATGTCGCAGTACAAGGTGAGTGCAGCGGAGTGTATTGGGGGTCAGTGGGAGGTCATGAAGCCATGTGAGGCACCAAGCAGAAACAGGCCAGGTGGCAGAAATAAATGCTACTGCCTCCTTCTGACAACACTCCCATCCACGTCCTGGTCTTCGTATGTGTGCTCTGCCCCACCTGTCGGTGTTGCAGTACCGGCTGTGGCACTGTGTGGCAGTGACACATCAGAGGCCAGAGGAGGATTGTCGGCCGCACTGTGTGGCAGTGACACATCAGGAGCCAGAGTGGATACGCCTGCCGCACTGTGAGGCACTGACACACCAGGGGGCGGAGAAGTGGATGGTGTGCTGGCAACAGCATTCATCAGCGCCACACCTTGTGGCAACAATGCCATGATGAGGATCTGCTGGGCATGATAGGTCACAGCTACATTACACTAATGTGCTGCAGTGGCTGCCATCCTTTCCGCCTCAATCCACCTCCATCCTTTCCGCCTCCATCCACACCATGTCCTCCATTGCTTGTTGGAGACTTTGGATCAGGCCGTGGGTGTCAGTTAGGGACTGGAGCTGGTCCCTGATGGGACCTAGACACCCATGGATGGTGTCCAGTTTGGTAGCCATGAGGCCGAACCCCACCTGCACCTGCTCAGCTGTCTCTCTCTGGCCCTCCAGCACACGGCACTGGAAGGCCATGTGTTGTTCCTGGGGGTCTTGGTAGACTGAAGGGGCTGTGGGTGCCTCCTGCTGAGTGGTTTGGGTAGTGGGTGGGGTCTCCTCAATGCAGCTGGCCTGCCCTGATCCTGGAAGCGAGTTGTGGATGATGTCCATGATGTGTTGGAGGGCTTGGGTGTCGATGCTGGGGTTGTCCTCCTCGTCATCAGTGAAGAGTGGCTGGGACTGCTGGGCAGGAGGTTGATGTTGCCTCTGCAAAGTGAAGGGGAGATGGTGTATCACAATGTGTCCACATGTATGTAGCCGCATGGTACATGTCGACATTCAAACAGCATGGCATTGTACATTGTGACAGTCTGTAGTTCAGGGGCATGACCCAGAGTCATTGTGGGTGTGCACTGCTTTATTGTGCATGTGTGCCATTGTGGCCCTCCCCACCCATCCCCCCAGTACCTGGTGGTCACTCACCTTGTTGTGTTTGTGTTGTGTCCTGTCGAGCAGTGTCCGTTCCCCCGACTCCGGCCACAGTCTCCACACTGATGACTGTCGACACCGGCTTCTCCATGTCATCCAGCACGTGCTGTGGCGCTGGGCTCATACCTCCAGTCTGCATTGCTGCCTTCTGGTTGGCTGCGAGTTTCTCTTTGGTCTTTCGCTTGATGTCAATCCATCGCCTCTTGGCCTCGTCCATTGACCTCCTGTGCTCTCCGATGGCATTCACCTTGTCCACAATATTCCGCCATATCCTATTTTTGGTTCCCAATGGCACGTTTGATGTGATGAACAGTTGTTGATAGTTTTCCATCACCTCCGTAATCAGGATCCTGTTTTCTTGTGGACTGAACTTCATCTTCCTCTTCTTCTTGTCCTTGCCCTTCACTGTCCCCGAGGTCCCAAGCTGGTCGTCTGGGGTGCTTGTGCGGTTGCGCTCATCCTCTGCACCTGCTCCAGCTGCCTCCATGGTGCTTGGGTGTTGGTCATTTTGTGTTTGGGTGCTTTTTCTACTTCTATAGTGATTTTTCCCGCCTGCCATGTGTGTGTTGCAGGCCTGGCGGTGCTTATCCCTGCTTTCCTCATTGCGCTTTGGCCCATCACAGGTTTTTTCGCATTATAGTTTGCGGTTTTATCTCCGTCGAGGTGGTTCTATCATGGACATTGGCCGCGATTTAGGCAGGCTATCGCATGCTACCGCCTTATTGGGAATTCCACGTTAACAGAGGGTTATTTTCCCACGATAGACTGCAATGTGTAAAGGTGCGTTAGCATTTTTTGGTGATGTTTAGCACATGTTCTTGTGAATATACCACTATGTGTTTATGAAATGTAATCTGAATGAATCTGTATGCACCATGTTTAGTGCATCTGTTTTCTTCACTGATAATCCTCATTCTCGTGAAAGTAATATTTTTGTATGACTTATTGTGTTCAATGTGACCACACAGGAAAACAGATGTAGTTAGAACTATTGTTTCATTTCCTGTTGTGACAGACTAGGCAAGAACGTTTCAGTGAAACACCAATCAAAGGATGAAATGCATTAACTGCGGAATGGATTGCACCTAAAAGGTCTGAGCACTGTGAAGCAGTAAGACATCTCTGTTATGGACATCTGTGCATTGCAAAAATAAAACAATTTCTTCAGAAAATTGCTCTCCAGTGAGCTCAACGCATAGACTTTTTCTGTTAGCAGCCGTGTACATCTAGAAACGCACTAATTTATAACTGCAGTGGCTTGCTTGTGCAACTGCAGATTATCAGATACCAGTAAAACGTCCCCATTTGAAGGGCAGAACAACCATGCAGAAGGCTTTTGCCACACACTTGGTCCATTTCATATTCCCTCCAGCAGGTACTCTGCACGTCCACTTAGAGCTTGGGGTTCATGTCATTGGGACACATGCCAGCATGAGGGTGTTTTACTGGAGGTCAGCCTAGCCCCTTCGGCGGGGTATCCAGCAGCAACATGGGAGAGATCCGCAGCCAGAAAGCCGACAGCCATGCACCCCATCACTGACCTCCTCGGGCACGGATCAATCACTGTAGGATATTCAATGCAGCACCTTCAAATATACCACCCTTCTGCGACTATAAAACAGTCCACACAAGACTGCAGTGGATTAGACACCTAATAATGTAAATCTTTATTTTGCGAAAAATGTTAATACTTGCTCAGGCGTAGTTAGGTGGAATTTAGATCACAAGTTGGCTGCACAACAAAGAAATGTAAAGATCTTTTTGCCGTGGCAGACACACACTGCCCGCGAGAGTGGCTGCTCTGGGTTTACCAATGAAAAGGCAGCAGACAGTTTAAAGGGCTTGCTGGCACGGTGGGGCACCTGAATGTTTGCTACTTAATTGGGCATTCTTAACTTCTTCAGACCTCAAGCAGTTTCCTTGTCAGAGAATGCCATTTTTATATGAACCATTTATTTTGAAGCAACACAAAGCCAGACTGAGTGGGAGAACGCAGAGGAAGGAGTCCACTCACTCGAAAATATAATCCGCCTGGAGCTCCTTCAAGGAAGATTGGGAAACAAAGATCACTTCTGTGGTGTAGGGAGGTGCACCCTCCCTTCCAGTGATGACCAGGACAAGAGAGTGCGTTTAAAGTAACTTTATTACTCCAGTAGGGGAGAGCTGACACGAAGGTCCTCGTGCGGCGATGTGGAATGGCTGGTCGCGTCACGTCACTCCCACAATGTTTTGCGGTGAGTCACATGACGTGGAACGACTAGACCGCAATGCTACACATCTTCCCCCTTAACAACAAAGACAACAAGAGCTGTAGCAGGGAGAGATAGAGAGAGAGAGAGAGCGAGAGAGAGGAGAGAGAGAGAGAGAGAGAGAGAGAGAGAGAGAGAGAGAGAGAAAGAGAGAGAGAGTGAGAGAGAGAGAGAGAGAGAGAGAGAGAGAGAGAGAGAGAGAGAGAGAGAGAGAGAGAGAGAGAGAGATAGTGTTCACAACTGGAATTCGCTGAATCCTTCGGTAAGCTTCACTGCACGGCCTTTGCGGGTGTGCTTGATGGATGGCCGGCTGCCTTGCTCTCATCCTCCGCTGCCTTTGTCCATCCTCGTACTCTCCTCTGGTTCTATGGTTTGGGTATCGGAAGCCTCTTGCGGGATGCCCTCAGAGTCAATGTTCGGACTGGGCAGGCCCCGTATTTGTCGCTAGGTTGTCTGTCCTTCTGCATCTGATGTGGTGCTGTTCCTGTTCCTCCTGGTAGCCTCTGTGTCTTTACCAACTGGATCTGTGGTCGGTGTTGCAGTCCCAGTGGTGCTGTTGCTTTCTTCAAGATCGCTGTTGCTACTGTCCATGCCCCACTGAAGGATTTTATTGCACCTGGCCATTCTGGATTGTGACCACACCTTGCCGTCGCTCAACAAAGCTGAACGTGTGTATGGCTCCACTACCCGTAGGGGCTCACTGAATTTGCTGTCTCCTTTTTGTCCTAGGTGATCCTTTTTGACTCGGACCCAGTCACCTTCAGTAAGCGTGGCTTCTCGTACATTATGCCTCTTATCATAGTGTGCTTTGTAGAAGGGTTAGGCCTTCTCAATGTTGCTTCGGACGATGGATGGGGACCATTTGCTCTTGAGACGCATTTTCATCCAGGCTGTAGTGTCTCTAGTAAACTGTTCTCTGCCTCTCAGAATGTTAAACGGGCAGTAGCCTGTGAGAGTGGGTGTGATGTGGCACACCCACTCTGTGATTTTGACTTCGGTCTCCAGGTTCTTCCCGGCACTGATTGCTGCCTGGACTGAACCCATGATCACCCCGTTAAAGCGTTCCACTTGGCCGTTACCAGCCGGGTGGTAGACAGGTTTGTGTTTTATCTGGATACCGTTGCCGCTGGTGAAGGCTGTCCACTTGGCTGATGTGAACTAGGGTCTGTTGTCAATGGTGATGGTTTTAGGAATGCCTTCCCTCAGGAGGATGCTGGTGAGGAAGGCGATGACAGTGTCAGAGTCCACAGATTCGCAGATTTCTACCTCTGGCCACTTCAAGTATCGATCCACTAAGACAATGAGGTGTTTGGGTGTGCCCCAGGAATCCAGAATGGGGCCTACGATGCCAATGTAGACATCCTCCCACGGGTTGTTGGGTGTGTTGAACTCCCCCATAAGTGGTCTCATGGTGGTGAGTGTTTTGTCAGCCATGTTGCAATGCCCGCATGCTCTCACGAACCTCTCCACTTGGTTGTCCATGGCCGGCCACCAGTACAGTAGTTTCATTCATCTTTTTGCTTTGACGATGCCCAGGTGGCCTTTGTGGTTGTTGTGGAGTATGCTGTCGAGTAGATCCTTCGGGGGCACCACTCTGTCGTCTCGTAGTAGAAATACTGAGTTGTCGCTAATAAAAAGTTTATCGTGGATCCTCCAATATTTTCTGAAGTAGTCCTTTGTGTGCTTCTTCTCTGGCCAGCTGTGTGTAATATATAGTTCCATCTGTGTTAGTTTGGTGTCCTGTGCATAGGCGTCTGCCCAATCCTGGGCACTGATGGTGTGTTCATGATCCATCATAAATGCAATGCTGTACTCGTCCCAGTCCGACTGCGTGACCATTCCTTCCATGGTTGCTGCTCTGCTAAGGAAGTCTGTGACCTTGTTCTGTGGGCCGGGGATGTATTCCACATCGTACATGAAGTCCAAGAGACGCAGTTTCATCTTCGCGATGTGTGGTGTGGCTGTCACATTGCCACTGGATGTGAGGACCTTGATTAGGGATTTATGGTCAGTGCGGAGCGTGAATCTGGATCCCCACAGATATTGCCGGAATTTCTCCATCGCCCAGATGGATGCTAGTATTTCCTTTTCGATCACGCTGTACTTCTCTTTGCTGGGGGTGAGGGATCATGAGGCAAACCCCACGGTTGTCTCCGTACTGTCCGTTGCTCTCTGGGAGAGAACCGCTCCCAATCCTTTGTCGCTGGCATCTGTGGTTAGGATGCTGGGAGAAGAACTGTCAAACCTGTGTAGGGGAATCACCCCGCAAATGTCACACTCGATGGCGGAGAATTCCACTTCTGACTCTTCGGACCAGGAAAAGACGGTGTTGTCTTTTAGCAGTTGATGTAAGCTGTGCGTTGTGGTCGCGAAGTTCCTGACGAACTTGCTATAAAACTCTGCCATCCCCAGGAATGAGCGGACCTATCTTTGCTTTTGAGGGAGGGTGTAGACATGATGGCTTCCACATTGGCCTTTTTTGGGTAGATGCCGGTGTTGCTGATTTCGTATCCTAGATAGTTCACTTTGCGTAAGCCGAATTTGCACTTCTCAATTTCTTCCGTGAGATTGTTGGCCACCAGCGTGTGCAGTACGGTGTGTAGGATGTCATTGTGTTCCGTCTTGGTCTTTCCCATGACAAGGATGTCGTCCTAGAAGTAGAGGACTCCGTGGATGACCTTGAAGAGTGTGTGCATGAGGTTTTGGAAGACAGCCGCCGCGGATGCGAGACCAAAGGTCATCCATTGGAACCTGTAGCAGCCGAAAGGCGTGATGAAGGAGGTAAGTTTCCGGCACGATGGATGGAGCGATACCTGATGGTAAGTAGCTTTGAGTTCAATGGTGGAAAACCATTTGACCTCCTTGGTCTGGGCTAGCAGTTCTTTGATTTTGGGCAGCGGGAACTTGTCAATGATGATGTTCTTGTTGAGTTCGCGGAGATCAATGTAAAGGCGTATCTTGCCGTTCTGTTTGCACGCCACCACCAAGAGCGCGAGCCATTCGGCACACTCTATTGGCTCAATGATGTCGTTGTCTTCCAGCCGTTTGAGCTTGAGCTGAACTGCCTCCCTGCAGTTGAACAGGATGTTCCGGACTTTGCGGGAGACAGGCACCGCTCCCTCTTTAAGCATTATCTTATGGGTGAACTTGGACATCTACCCGATGTGGCCGCTGAAGGCTGCTGGGAAGGTTGCTTTCACGAGGCTGGCGTGGATGAGTCGTCCATTGAAAGCACTTGCGTATCTCCACCTGGGTTGAGCTGTATGCCCAATTCTCCCTGGTCCGCCCACCCCAGGACTGAGGGGCCTTTCTGTGCGACGTTCAACTTAGCGGTCGTATGCCTGCCCTTGAACTCGAACAGGAGTCTCCGGTATCCCACCATGGGGATTCCTTCCCCTGTAGACGTGACTGGGTGGACGTCAGTGGGGTCAAGATGATTCCCCACCACATGGGAAAAGTCTTTTTCCCATATCTGTTTTTGGAGGACGGTGTATGGCAAACCGAAGTCCACTACCATGACTATCAGGACGCCCCCAATCAATACTGTGCATGATGGCTTCTTTTTGGTGATGCGCCGATGCCCAGGATTTGGTCCTCGATGCAGAGTATACAATCATGGTCAGATTGGTCTGCTCCTTCTTGGTCATTGGAGTCGTCTTGGACATATTTGACTGCAGCACTTCTGGGCCTCTGCCTGCAGACTTTGCTGAAGTGTCCTGTGACGCCTCAGAAGGAGCATTTGACAGGAATGCTGGGCACTTCTTGTCGTTCGCCATGTGGGATTGGCTGCCTCATCCGTAGCAGGTTCCTTGCTTGTCCATAGGAGTATGACTGGGCCCTTTGGGTCTTGACATAGATAGTCTATTGGATGCAGAGCCAGAATGGGTCACAGTTTTCGCGGTCGGGCTCTCTGTTCTGACACATTGCACACCATGGGCTGTTGGGGAGGATCCTTCTTGGCGGCAAGTACGCACTGTTTAGAAAGTTCGGCTCTTTTGACTATTGCGATGATCTCCGGCAGGGACATTTCACCACTAACCTGTAACTTCTCCTGGATACTGGAGCGGGTAGTGTGTATAATGATCTGGTCTCGAATTAAGTCATTGTGTAGAGTACCGAACTTGCAGTTGATGGCTAGCTTCTTGAGGGCTGCCATGTAGTCCTCCACTGATTCCGACTCGGTCTGCTTATGCTGGAAAAATTATACCGGTCGATGGCTGTGCATATTATGGGTTGGTAAGGGTTGTCCTGATCTTCCAGGGCATGTTGGAACACATCGTCATCTGTAGTAGCCCGGGTCTTCTTCACCATGTTCTCGTAAACACGCAGGCCTTCTGGGGCCAGATTGTGTAGGAGTATTTTATTTCGGCGTTTGCTCGAGAACGCCACCTCACCCTCATCTTCCAGCGCCAATAGGTAGTTCAGGAAGTACCCCTTCCAATCGGCCGACTTCATGGCTGGTTCTCCCGGCTTAGGTAGAAGGGTACTGGGTTGGTGAGTGAAAAGGTTTGTGCTCACATGATGCGGGCGGCGTGGAAGGCAGAAAGCCTTGATGTGGCGCCGAGGCGCCAAAGGCCGGTATTGGTCCAGCAATGGGCGTGCCCATAGGAGCAGGAAGCCTTAGTGTCATCTCCCCTGCGGCTTTGTGCTCTTGAGCAGGGAGTCTTTATGCCTTTTAGCTTGTAGCACCGTGCTCCAGTGTACTGTGGTAGTATGATCGTGCCACGCGGTCCGGTGGCTGTGTGCTCTTCGCGGTGGCAGACGCATGGCCTGGTCACGTGGCTTGCGGTGCAGTAGTGGAGCTCCTGGTGCGAGGGCTTCTCATGGGCCACACAGCCCCCTTGGGAGTAGGCATGGGGCTTGGTGGTTGATTGTAGGGTGGGGTGGGAGGCGCGTGCCAATGTACGTGCCAAGGGCCTCATCTGGTATGACTTGGGGACCCCCTCTTGGCAACGTGCCAGGCGGGATTCGGTGAGTCGGCCGCACCTGCGACTGTGTGATCGCCGGCTCTCCCCTACCTTGACAGTGGCCTGGGTGCGCTTCACGGTTCTGCCGCCTCGTTGCCACTGTGGTGTAGGGGGCTGCACCCTCCCTTCCAGTGATGACCAGGACAAGAGAATGCGGTTAAAGTAACTTTATTACTCCAGTAGGGGAGACCCGACAAAAAGGTCCTCGCGCAGCGATGCGGAATGGCCGCTCGCGTCACGTCACTTCCACACTGCTTTGCTGTGAGTCACGCGATGCTGAACGACTAGACAGCAACGCTACAACTTCCAAAACAATACTTTTCAGTAAACCTTAAAAGAAAGATGGGTTTAATGCAGGGTTTTTAAATAAATTATCTACCTATTTCTTTCTGTACACCCTTGTTGGACTTGGCCCTTAGGGCAGGTTCACCCCTAATCTTTTTGCTTTTATTTGTGACCCTGTGTAGTGATTTTTGGGTCTCTACGCACTTTTTCCCTGTGTCCCAGAGTAAAGTGCGTGCGTGTAGTATGCCTGGCCTGCTCTCCCATAGGAATGCATGGGGAATGTGTGTGTCCATGTTAGTTCCTGATGCGTGGGGAGTGCAGGCTCGAGTTTAGTATGTGTGAACTCGTGAGAGTGAATGCTGCGCGATGGTATGTGCGGCTTGTATGTGTCTAGAAGGGAAGTGCTACTTCTGGACATTGATGTATGTGTGCAGTGAGGGTGCTGGAGCGTGATTGGCTGGAGTTGGCTGGCATGCCAGGCTCCAGGAAGTCTGGATGGGTCTGCCCGGTGGTGAGTGTGAGATGAGCATGAGTGATGTGTGGGAGGAGTGCACCTGGGTCCTGGATGGGCTGGGTTTTTCCCCACACAATGCTGGCTCCGCCCCCTGTGGTTTGTCTAACGACCCAAGCCTCCCCAGTGAATGAAAGGGGTGGTTGGGCCATCAAGGGTACCCCCCAAGCCAGCTGCAACTAGTTTCCCCCCACCCTGCACCCTGAAACAAAGGATTTCTCTGTATAAAAATGGGGCTGTGTCCCCACAGAAATTGTTCTACTTTTGGATCCTTGCCAGAGGGGGCTGTTGCTGCTGCTGGGGCCAGGAGGACCGCCACTTGGCTTGTCTCCCTGCCTTGAGACCCAGTGTGCTGGCTCTGGCCCTGCCTTGCCTCCCTGCCTACCTCCAGACCCTTGCTGGAGCTGTACTTTGCCAGAGCGCCTGGAAGCGCTTTGTATTTGCCTTAAAAGCGCTGGCAGCGCTTTATTTCTGCCCCAGCGCTCAATAGCGCTTTGCTTCTGCCCTCCAGCGCTGGGAGCGCTTTATCTTTCCTCCCTGGCGCTGGGAGCGCTTCTCTTTGTCCCCTAAGCGCTCGGTGCGCTTTATTTTGATTATAGCGCTTTGGAGCGCTCTGCCAGGCATAGCGAGTGCCTACCTCGCTTTATATTTTAATTTGGAGGCCGGTGCCCACCCGGCATTGCCCCGTTTTATTTAATTTGAAGGCCGGTGCCCACCCGGCATTGCCCGACATCACCGCCGCAGCCCGAGTGAGAGGAGGAAGCAGCGCCCGCCTTCAAGCCCGGGCCGCGCTGGGATTGGCCCAGCCGGCCGAGCCCCCTTCGCGTCATCGCAGGAGGAGGAGGAGAGAGCCGGAAGGAGGAAGCAGCCTGCACCGACCGTCCCGAGGCTCCCGAGCACAGGAGGAGCCCCGGGGAAAGAGAACGTCCCTCCGCGGCCCCGGAGAGTCCCGAGGAGCGGGAGCTCTCCTCCAGCAGCCGCCGGACCCGGTGAGTGCCTGCAAGGGGAGAGGGGCGTCGGGACACATTGTAGGTGTCCGCCCCTCCCCCCGTAGTGCGATCTCGCACCCAGGGTTGTTTAGAGCCGATTGAGGCTCTTGGGACAGGGTCTTCCGTGTAAATTAGGGCGGCCCCGGTTGGCAGCGTGCCGCCCCAGCGACCCTTGGCATTTGTTCTGAGTCCCCCGTGAGGGACTCCAACGACCCCGCATTTTTGGTGATTGGAGCTCCGAGGCTCCTGGGGCAATTAGTGTGTAGAGCCCCGAGAGGCTCTGAGACCATTCCTTGTTGTTAGAGCCCCGAGGCTCTTGAGTGCCAGTCTATGATTTAGAGCCCTGAGAGAGGCTCGAGGGGGCAGTTCATTATTTTAGAGCGCTGAAGCTCTTTAGTGCCCATTTGCTTTGCGAGCCCAGAGAGGCTCTTAGGGGACACGAGTGTGGTCAGAGCCCCGAGGCTCCCACGCAGTATTTGCCCCATTGTGTTCTTGAGCCCCAGAGGCTCCAACGTTGCCCAGCTATTTACAACTGTCCAGCACTTAGTGGACAGTTGCTACGTTTAGGCTTTGTGTGCTGTGCTGCCTGCGCAGCCTCCCCTGACATTGAGACTCAGGGCATTTCCGCCCCTTGCAAGGCCAGTTGGCCTGGGGGACAATTCTAGTGTTGTGCTACGTGCACCCTGCGCAATTTATGATTTACTGCTTATGTGATTCCTGCGCAAAAGTTCTACCTGCACCTCTGAATGTGTTTTAATGTTTCATGTGCAATTGTTTGTTATTACCTTTGCTAAAAGTGACCTGCTTAGGTGATTCTTTATGTGTTATTCCCCTTTGCTAAAAGTGACCTGCTTAGAGGAATGTTTGTTGTTTACCTTTGCTAAAAGTGACCTGCTTAGGTAATTGTTTATGTTTTATTCCCCTTTGCTAAAAGTGACCTGCTTAGAGGATTGTTTGATATTACCTTTGCTAAAAGTGACCTGCTTAGGTAATTGTTTATGGTTTATTTCCCTTTGCTAAAAGTGACCTGCTTAGAGGAATGTTGATGTTTTATTGCCTTTGCTAAATGTGACTTGCTTAGGTGATTATTTTAGGTTTCCTTCCCTTTGCTAAATGTGACTTGCTTAGGTGATTATTTTAGGTTTCCTTCCCTTTGCTAAATGTGACTTGCTTAGGTGATAGGTTTTCCTTCCATAGGTCCTGATGATAAGGTCCTAGTTCCCTGCGTGATTTCCCTACAGTGTTTAGGGTGGCGTAGGAGGTATTTTCCCTTTACCAGTAGTTACTGGTTGTATGCTACATTTACTATTTCTGTGTTACAGTCATTATATGTTTATGTGCTAAGTGTTATACCTACAAGTGCTATTTCTAAAAGTGCATTCCCCTGACAGTGGTCCAGGTGGCCCTGTCTTGTACATAATCCCTTGTAAATCTTGCCCGTGCCTGTTGGCACATTGTAAAGTGTGTGTGTTATCTAATGTGTTTTTATTATTATAATACAAAGGCTATTTTTGATATAACCTTGTGTGGAGTTTCCTTTGTGGTGGGCCTAGGGTGTTGTCGCTGGGGTGCGCGCGCAAACGCTTTACACATCGCCTCCGAGATTAGCCTTGCTGCTCGCGTCACGTTACCTAGAGGGTGAGCAGGGGTTAACTTGGTGTGTAACTCCCTTGCCCTGACTTAGAAATGGTGATCCCTGACTGACTTTGGCGTGAGCGTTGGCCGGCCGGGGGTCCCGTTTCTAACATTGGTGGCAAGCGGTGCGGATTGGACTTGCGTTTGCGCTGTACCACAGTGGCGACAGGCCACACTACAAAACTCTGCAATTTTAGATAACCACATTTTTGGGGATTATTGTTTTTTAGGGAAGATAGGTATTGCTTCTCCTGAAATGTGTCATTTTGTAATTTCTGTCCAGTACATTTGTTCCCCGCCCTGCTTCCAGAGTTTGGTACCTGTGTCACTTATGGTCAGGTTGAGAAGTCAGGGGTGGTAGAAACTGCCTTACCGGTCCGAGGGGAGGGTGTGTGTGAATGAGTGGTGTGTTACACTGGACAGAGGAGTGCAAGTTCTCTGAGATAGGAATCTTGCTGATTTTTGTAATTGTGTACTCCTGTGTAAGCTCAGACCCCCAGGTTCCCTGTGTCAAACTCTTCTTGAGAACGTCCTGCCAAGATGGAGCTTGTCTTTGATCTCAGTTATCTAGTTTGGTACAATACGCAGGAGTTGGAAGGGTTCTGTAGAGAGAGAGACATAGGGGTGGATGGGTCAGATACTAAGTACGAACTTAGGAACTACCTGGTCCAATGGTGTAAGGTACAAAGGGATCTTGAGCGCAGTGAGGAGAGGGCCCGGGCCGCACGCCATGAGGGTGGTGAGTCTGTGGGGAGCCCTGAAAAATGTGAAGTGAATGAGGATGACAGTGATTGGGCACCAGCAGATAGTGAGGACCCCATAGATAGGGAGTCCCTTGCTGTGTCCAGTGTCAGTATCAGTGCCCCATCCCTTTCCCTGTCCCCAGAAGAGTGGTTGGATAGGAGGGAAGAGCGGGAGCATCAGCTAGCGATGGAACAGCTCAGGTTGGAGCACGCCAAGCTGGAGGCTGAAAGGGCCTTGTTCAGGGAGAAGGTAACCCTAGAGAGTAGGTTATCCCCTGAGTGCAGTTGTGGTTTTCTGGATTCCCCAGGGAGGGTTGAATCCAGTGGTGGCAGCTATTTAAGTGTTAGTGTAGACAGTCCTACTCCCAGTTTCCCGAGTGTGGTACCTGTTTCCCCAGAGGAGGAGAACAGGTTGAAATTCAGGAACCTTAGGAAACTGTCTCACCAGTCTTGGGAAGAGTTTGTGGATGAATGTCAAGATGCACTGTCTGATTGGCTAGAGGTTCACATGGGAACTGAGTTTACCAAGCTATTTGATCTGGTTCTAAGAGAGCAGGTGCTCAATAGTTGTTTGCCAGGGTTGCGCCAACACCTGTTGGAATATGGGTTGACTGATCCAAACACCCTCGCAGAGGAAGCAGAGCGCTGGGACAGTGCGAGAGGTTCTTTAGAGTCATTAGTGAGTGATTCCAACAATAGTGGGTCAGGTGTCTTCCAGCCCAGTGTGGTGGAGGAGGGTGAGAGTAGCTCAGCTAGGTCCCAGGTTAGTGAGGAGGGTGTAGCGGCTGACTGCCTGTCTCGCGGGAGTGAGTGTGTGACCGAGAGTCCCCAGACGCCCGAAGCCCTGTCACAGAGCCTGGATGGTTTCTTTAGGGAACACCAGGATGGGAACCTAGGCTTGCCTGTTAGTTCACTTGAGGGAGATCTCCTAGTGTGTAGAGGACCTGGAGCATCTGTAAGCGGAGCTTCTATGGTTCTAGAGTCTGGCAGTACCGCTCCGGTAGGGAGGGTACAGGAGTCCAGCGAAAAGAGTGATTGGGGAATAGTATGTGAGTCCCCAGAAGTCCTGGAGTGCCAGGCATTGGTTCCACCAAAGGTTCTAGACCGGAGGTTGGAAGG
The DNA here is from genome assembly GCF_964261635.1 of Lissotriton helveticus. Taxonomy (NCBI): domain Eukaryota; kingdom Metazoa; phylum Chordata; class Amphibia; order Caudata; family Salamandridae; genus Lissotriton; species Lissotriton helveticus. The sequence continues at coordinate 746,832,481 of NC_136069.1, read as the reverse complement.
CCAGGTTCAGGATCCGCCTGACCTGAAGGGTGGGACTACTGTAATCAGTGTCTTGACCAGTTCTTCATCCAGAGGTACCGCCCCGGTTGGGAGGGAGCAGGACTCTGGAAGGGGGTGTAGAGGGTGGGAGAGCCCACCTCTGACCCCGGTGCAACCTAAGGGGTTAAACCCTAGGTTGGGAGGATTGTGTTTAGAGGGTACCCCTCGCAGGAGGACGAGGAACCCTAGAAGAAGAGGTAGGGGGAGGAGAGCCTTCCCTGAGACTCCTGGTCCACCTAAGGTTGTAGACCCTAGGCTGGAGAACCAGTGGCAGTCTATCCCTGTCTTGCAGACAGGAAGGGTGGAAAATGGCTATTATGTGCCAGGGGTTACTACCCCCCACTTTGTGAGTAGGCAGGATCCAGTGGCACCTGGGTGGCCTAGGGCCTGGTCCTGGCCGAGGACAGCTGGAGAGTACCAGTGGGGTTCCCCAGTTAGTCCCTACAGTAGTTTTAGAAGGAACCCTAGGGGTTCACCGTGGCGTAAAACAGGAGGGTGTCCCTGCAGTTGTGGGCCCGCGTCCGTGTTTTAACGCCCCAAGCAGGGAAGTCCATCACGGTGGTGATTGGTCTGCCCTGCGTTTTGGCTGGAAGGGGGTTGTGTTGGACTTGGGCCTTAGGGCAGGTTCACCCCTAATCTTTTTGCTTTTATTTGTGACCCTGTGTAGTGATTTTTGGGTCTTGGCGCACTTTTTCCCTGTGTCCCAGAGTAAAGTGCGTGCGTGTAGTATGGCTGGCCTGCCCTCCCATAGGAATGCATGGAGAATGTGTGTGTCCATGTTAGTTCCTGATGTGTGGGGAGTGCAGGCTCGAGTTTGGTATGTATGAACTCGTGAGAATGAATGCTGCGCAATGGTATGTGCGGCTTGTATGTGTCTAGAAGGGAAGTGCTACTTCTGGACATTGATGTATGTGTGCAGTGAGGATACTGGAGCGTGATTGGCTGGAGCTGGCTGGCATGCCAGGCTCCAGGAAGTCTGGATGGGTCTGCCCGGTGGTGAGTGTGAGATCAGCATGAGTGATGTGTGGGAGGAGTGCACCTGGGTCCTGGATGGGCTGGGTTTTTCCCCACACAATGCTGGCTCCGCCCCCCTGTGGTTTGTCTAATGACCCAAGCCTCCCCAGTGAATGAAAGGGGTGGTTGGGCCATCAAGGGTACCCCCCAAGCCAGCTGCAACTGGTTTCCCCCCACCCTGCACCCTGAAACAAAGGATTTCTCTGTATAAAAACGGGGCTGTGTCCCCACAGAAATTGTTCTACTTTTGGATCCTTGCCAGAGGGGGCTGTTGCTGCTGCTGGGGCCAGGAGGACCGCCACTTGGCTTGTCTCCCTGCCTGGAGACCCAGTGTGCTGGCTCTGGCCCTGCCTTGCCCCCCTGCCTACCTCCAGACCCTTGCTGGAGCTGTACTTTGCCAGAGCGCCTGGAAGCGCTTTGTATTTGCCTTATAAGCGCTGGCAGCGCTTTATTTCTTTATTCTTTATTTCCCTTGCTCATTGCACCATCAGGATTCAAGCAAGCCGGGCCGACGACGCCTGAAATGGCAGAAACCGGTCCTCGGAAGCTTGTTTCCTTCCTAGTATAAGAATTGGCTTGGTAGTTTGGTTTGCCCTGTTCCCATCATGCACTGGGACAGGAACAGACTAATTTGCATATAGCCAAGTTCTGAGCTGGGATGGTGCAGTGAGCTAAAAAACGGTGATGGATCAAGCCCTGATCTTTGGACTGGGTAAGAGTGGTCTGCTTAATTCAGGCACTCTGTTCATCACCACCCCCTTTTCTGAATCATTTTGTCCACCATAAGCGTGGAAGGGTATACTCAGATGTGAGTCCCTTGCTCATTGCACCATCAGGATTCAAGCAAGCCGGGCCGACGACGCCTGAAATGGCAGAAACCGGTCCCCGGAAGCTTGTTTCCTTCCCAGTATAAGAATTGGCTTGGTAGTTTGGTTTGCCCTGTTCCCATCATGCACTGGGACAGGAACAGACTAATTTGCATATAGCCAAGTTCTGAGCTGGGATGGTGCAGTGAGCTAAAAAACGGTGATGGATCAAGCCCTGATCTTTGGACTGGGTAAGAGTGGTCTGCTTAATTCAGGCACTCTGTTCATCACCACCCCCTTTTCTGAATCATTTTGTCCACCATAAGCGTGGAAGGGTATACTCAGATGTGAGTCCCTTGCTCATTGCACCATCAGGATTCAAGCAAGCCGGGCCGACAACGCCTGAAATGGCAGAAACCGGTCCCCGGAAGCTTGTTTCCTTCCCAGTATAAGAATTGGCTTGGTAGTTTGGTTTGCCCTGTTCCCATCATGCACTGGGACAGGAACAGACTAATTTGCATATAGCCAAGTTCTGAGCTGGGATGGTGCAGTGAGCTAAAAAACGGTGACGGATCAAGCCCTGATCTTTGGACTGGGTAAGAGTGGTCTGCTTAATTCAGGCACTCTGTTCATCACCACCCCCTTTTCTGAATCATTTTGTCCACCATAAGCGTGGAAGGGTATACTCAGATGTGAGTCCCTTGCTCATTGCACCATCAGGATTCAAGCAAGCCGGGCCGACGACGCCTGAAATGGCAGAAACCGGTCCCCGGAAGCTTGTTTCCTTCCCAGTATAAGAATTGGCTTGGTAGTTTGGTTTGCCCTGTTCCCATCATGCACTGGGACAGGAACAGACTAATTTGCATATAGCCAAGTTCTGAGCTGGGATGGTGCAGTGAGCTAAAAAACGGTGATGGATCAAGCCCTGATCTTTGGACTGGGTAAGAGTGGTCTGCTTAATTCAGGCACTCTGTTCATCACCACCCCCTTTTCTGAATCATTTTGTCCACCATAAGCGTGGAAGGGTATACTCAGATGTGAGTCCCTTGCTCATTGCACCATCAGGATTCAAGCAAGCCGGGCCGACGACGCCTGAAATGGCAGAAACCGGTCCCCGGAAGCTTGTTTCCTTCCCAGTATAAGAATTGGCTTGGTAGTTTGGTTTGCCCTGTTCCCATCATGCACTGGGACAGGAACAGACTAATTTGCATATAGCCAAGTTCTGAGCTGGGATGGTGCAGTGAGCTAAAAAACGGTGATGGATCAAGCCCTGATCTTTGGACTGGGTAAGAGTGGTCTGCTTAATTCAGGCACTCTGTTCATCACCACCCCCTTTTCTGAATCATTTTGTCCACCATAAGCGTGGAAGGGTATACTCAGATGTGAGTCCCTTGCTCATTGCACCATCAGGATTCAAGTAAGCCGGGCCGACGATGCCTGAAATGGCAGAAAACGGTCCCCGGAAGCTTGTTTCCTTCCCAGTATAAGAATTGGCTTGGTAGTTTGGTTTGCCCTGTTCCCATCATGCACTGGGACAGGAACAGACTAATTTGCATATAGCCAAGTTCTGAGCTGGGATGGTGCAGTGAGCTAAAAAACGGTGATGGATCAAGCCCTGATCTATGGACTGGGTAAGAGTGGTCTGCTTAATTCAGGCACTCTGTTCATCACCACCCCCTTTTCTGAATCATTTTGTCCACCATAAGCGTGGAAGGGTATACTCAGATGTGAGTCCCTTGCTCATTGCACCATCAGGATTCAAGCAAGCCGGGCCGACGACGCCTGAAATGGCAGAAACCGGTCCCCGGAAGCTTGTTTCCTTCCCAGTATAAGAATTGGCTTGGTAGTTTGGTTTGCCCTGTTCCCATCATGCACTGGGACAGGAACAGACTAATTTGCATATAGCCAAGTTCTGAGTTGGGATGGTGCAGTGAGATAAAAAACGGTGATGGATCAAGCCCTGATCTTTGGACTGGGTAAGAGTGGTCTGCTTAATTCAGGCACTCTGTTCATCACCACCCCCTTTTCTGAATCATTTTGTCCACCATAAGCGTGGAAGGGTATACTCAGATGTGAGTCCCTTGCTCATTGCACCATCAGGATTCAAGCAAGCCGGGCCGACGACGCCTGAAATGGCAGAAACCGGTCCCCGGAAGCTTGTTTCCTTCCCAGTATAAGAATTGGCTTGGTAGTTTGGTTTGCCCTGTTCCCATCATGCACTGGGACAGGAACAGACTAATTTGCATATAGCCAAGTTCTGAGCTGGGATGGTGCAGTGAGCTAAAAAACGGTGATGGATCAAGCCCTGATCTTTGGACTGGGTAAGAGTGGTCTGCTTAATTCAGGCACTCTGTTCATCACCACCCCCTTTTCTGAATCATTTTGTCCACCATAAGCGTGGAAGGGTATACTCAGATGTGAGTCCCTTGCTCATTGCACCATCAGGATTCAAGCAAGCCGGGCCGACGACGCCTGAAATGGCAGAAACCGGTCCCCGGAAGCTTGTTTCCTTCCCAGTATAAAAATTGGCTTGGTAGTTTGGTTTGCCCTGTTCCCATCATGCACTGGGACAGGAACAGACTAATTTGCATATAGCCAAGTTCTGAGCTGGGATGGTGCAGTGAGCTAAAAAACGGTGATGGATCAAGCCCTGATCTTTGGACTGGGTAAGAGTGGTCTGCTTAATTCAGGCACTCTGTTCATCACCACCCCCTTTTCTGAATCATTTTGTCCACCATAAGCGTGGAAGGGTATACTCAGATGTGAGTCCCTTGCTCATTGCACCATCAGGATTCAAGCAAGCCGGGCCGACGACGCCTGAAATGGCAGAAACCGGTCCCCGGAAGCTTGTTTCCTTCCCAGTATAAGAATTGGCTTGGTAGTTTGGTTTGCCCTGTTCCCATCATGCACTGGGACAGGAACAGACTAATTTGCATATAGCCAAGTTCTGAGCTGGGATGGTGCAGTGAGCTAAAAAACGGTGATGGATCAAGCCCTGATCTTTGGACTGGGTAAGAGTGGTCTGCTTAATTCAGGCACTCTGTTCATCACCACCCCCTTTTCTGAATCATTTTGTCCACCATAAGCGTGGAAGGGTATACTCAGATGTGAGTCCCTTGCTCATTGCACCATCAGGATTCAAGCAAGCCGGGCCGACGACGCCTGAAATGGCAGAAACCGGTCCCCGGAAGCTTGTTTCCTTCCCAGTATAAGAATTGGCTTGGTAGTTTGGTTTGCCCTGTTCCCATCATGCACTGGGACAGGAACAGACTAATTTGCATATAGCCAAGTTCTGAGTTGGGATGGTGCAGTGAGCTAAAAAACGGTGATGGATCAAGCCCTGATCTTTGGACTGGGTAAGAGTGGTCTGCTTAATTCAGGCACTCTGTTCATCACCACCCCCTTTTCTGAATCATTTTGTCCACCATAAGCGTGGAAGGGTATACTCAGATGTGAGTCCCTTGCTCATTGCACCATCAGGATTCAAGCAAGCCGGGCCGACGACGCCTGAAATGGCAGAAACCGGTCCCCGGAAGCTTGTTTCCTTCCCAGTATAAGAATTGGCTTGGTAGTTTGGTTTGCCCTGTTCCCATCATGCACTGGGACAGGAACAGACTAATTTGCATATAGCCAAGTTCTGAGCTGGGATGGTGCAGTGAGCTAAAAAACGGTGATGGATCAAGCCCTGATCTTTGGACTGGGTAAGAGTGGTCTGCTTAATTCAGGCACTCTGTTCATCACCACCCCCTTTTCTGAATCATTTTGTCCACCATAAGCGTGGAAGGGTATACTCAGATGTGAGTCCCTTGCTCATTGCACCATCAGGATTCAAGCAAGCCGGGCCGACGACGCCTGAAATGGCAGAAACCGGTCCCCGGAAGCTTGTTTCCTTCCCAGTATAAAAATTGGCTTGGTAGTTTGGTTTGCCCTGTTCCCATCATGCACTGGGACAGGAACAGACTAATTTGCATATAGCCAAGTTCTGAGCTGGGATGGTGCAGTGAGCTAAAAAACGGTGATGGATCAAGCCCTGATCTTTGGACTGGGTAAGAGTGGTCTGCTTAATTCAGGCACTCTGTTCATCACCACCCCCTTTTCTGAATCATTTTGTCCACCATAAGCGTGGAAGGGTATACTCAGATGTGAGTCCCTTGCTCATTGCACCATCAGGATTCAAGCAAGCCGGGCCGACGACGCCTGAAATGGCAGAAACCGGTCCCCGGAAGCTTGTTTCCTTCCCAGTATAAGAATTGGCTTGGTAGTTTGGTTTGCCCTGTTCCCATCATGCACTGGGACAGGAACAGACTAATTTGCATATAGCCAAGTTCTGAGCTGGGATGGTGCAGTGAGCTAAAAAACGGTGATGGATCAAGCCCTGATCTTTGGACTGGGTAAGAGTGGTCTGCATAATTCAGGCACTCTGTACATCACCACCCCCTTTTCTGAATCATTTTGTCCACCATAAGCGTGGAAGGGTATACTCAGATGTGAGTCCCTTGCTCATTGCACCATCAGGATTCAAGCAAGCCGGGCCGACGACGCCTGAAATGGCAGAAACCGGTCCCCGGAAGCTTGTTTCCTTCCCAGTATAAGAATTGGCTTGGTAGTTTGGTTTGCCCTGTTCCCATCATGCACTGGGACAGGAACAGACTAATTTGCATATAGCCAAGTTCTGAGCTGGGATGGTGCAGTGAGCTAAAAAACGGTGATGGATCAAGCCCTGATCTTTGGACTGGGTAAGAGTGGTCTGCTTAATTCAGGCACTCTGTTCATCACCACCCCCTTTTCTGAATCAGCGCTTTATTTCTGCCCCAGCGCTCAATAGCGCTTTGCTTCTGCCCTCCAGCGCTGGGAGCGCTTTATCTTTCCTCCCTGGCGCTGGGAGCGCTTCTCTTTGTCCCCTAAGCGCTCGGTGCGCTTTATTTTGATTATAGCGCTTTGGAGCGCTCTGCCAGGCATAGCGAGTGCCTACCTCGCTTTATATTTTAATTTGGAGGCCGGTGCCCACCCGGCATTGCCCCGTTTTATTTAATTTGAAGGCCGGTGCCCACCCGGCATTGCCCGACATCACCGCCGCAGCCCGAGTGAGAGGAGGAAGCAGCGCCCGCCTTCAAGCCCGGGCCACGCTGGGATTGGCCCAGCCGGCCGAGCCCCCTTCGCGTCATCGCAGGAGGAGGAGGAGAGAGCCGGAAGGAGGAAGCAGCCTGCACCGACCGTCCCGAGGCTCCCGAGCACAGGAGGAGCCCCGGGGAAAGAGAACGTCCCTCCGCGGCCCCGGAGAGTCCCGAGGAGCGGGAGCTCTCCTCCAGCAGCCGCCGGACCTGGTGAGTGCCTGCAAGGGGAGAGGGGCGTCGGGACACATTGTCGGTGTCCGCCCCTCCCCCCGTAGTGCGATCTCGCACCCAGGGTTGTTTAGAGCCGATTGAGGCTCTTGGGACAGGGTCTTCCGTGTAAATTAGGGCGGCCCCGGTTGGCAGCGGGCCGCCCCAGCGACCCTTGGCATTTGTTCTGAGTCCCCCGTGAGGGACTCCAACGACCCCGCATTTTTGTAGATTGGAGCTCCGAGGCTCCTGGGGCAATTAGTGTGTAGAGCCCCGAGAGGCTGTGAGACCATTCCTTGTTGTTAGAGCCCCGAGGCTCTTGAGTGCCAGTCTATGATTTAGAGCCCTGAGGGAGGCTCGAGGGGGCAGTTCATTATTTTAGAGCGCTGAAGCTCTTTAGTGCCCATTTGCTTTGCGAGCCCAGAGAGGCTCTTAGGGGACACGAGTGTGGTCAGAGCCCCGAGGCTCCCACGCAGTATTTGCCCCATTGTGTTCTTGAGCCCCAGAGGCTCCAACGTTGCCCAGCTATTTACAACTGTCCAGCACTTAGTGGACAGTGCTACGTTTAGGCTTTGTGTGCTGTGCTGCCTGCGCAGCCTCCCCTGACATTGAGACTCAGGGCATTTACGCCCCTTGCGAGGCCAGTTGGCCTGGGGGACAATTCTAGTGTTGTGCTACGTGCACCCTGCGCAATTTATGATTTACTGCTTATGTGATTCCTGCGCAAAAGTTCTACCTGCACCTCTGAATGTGTTTTAATGTTTCATGTGCAATTGTTTGTTATTACCTTTGCTAAAAGTGACCTGCTTAGGTGATTCTTTATGTGTTATTCCCCTTTGCTAAAAGTGACCTGCTTAGAGGAATGTTTGTTGTTTACCTTTGCTAAAAGTGACCTGCTTAGGTAATTGTTTATGTTTTATTCCCCTTTGCTAAAAGTGACCTGCTTAGAGGATTGTTTGATATTACCTTTGCTAAAAGTGACCTGCTTAGGTAATTGTTTATGGTTTATTTCCCTTTGCTAAAAGTGACCTGCTTAGAGGAATGTTGATGTTTTATTGCCTTTGCTAAATGTGACTTGCTTAGGTGATTATTTTAGGTTTCCTTCCCTTTGCTAAATGTGACTTGCTTAGGTGATAGGTTTTCCTTCCATAGGTCCTGATGATAAGGTCCTAGTTCCCTTCGTGATTTCCCTACAGTGTTTAGGGTGGCGTAGGAGGTATTTTCCCTTTACCAGTAGTTACTGGTTGTATGCTACATTTACTATTTCTGTGTTACAGTCATTATATGTTTATGTGCTAAGTGTTATACCTACAAGTGCTATTTCTAAAAGTGCATTCCCCTGACAGTGGTCCAGGTGGCCCTGTCTTGTACATAATCCCTTGTAAATCTTGCCCGTGCCTGTTGGCACATTGTAAAGTGTGTGTGTTATCTAATGTGTTTTTATTATTATAATACAAAGGCTATTTTTGATATAACCTTGTGTGGAGTTTCCTTTGTGGTGGGCCTAGGGTGTTGTCGCTGGGGTGCGCGCGCAAACGCTTTACACATCGCCTCCGAGATTAGCCTTGCTGCTCGCGTCACGTTACCTAGAGGGTGAGCAGGGGTTATCTTGGTGTGTAACTCCCTTGCCCTGACTTAGAAATGGTGATCCCTGACTGACTTTGGCGTGAGCGTTGGCCGGCCGGGGGTCCCGTTTCTAACAACCCTACTCAGAAATAACAACCGCTACTCTGGGATGGTGAAATCCATGTTAGTTTAGTGAATTCCTTCACTTGGTCTCTGTGAACATATTCTAAATTTGTTACTAGACAATACTGTGCTCTTGTGCTGAGCTATAGGTAGCCAAATACATGTTGTTTTGCTCAGTGTATGCTGAAAAGCATGCTGACGTGTACAAACACACACACATTACTGTTTACGACTAAGAAGTGAGAGTAAGGGGCCCCAGTGTTGGTTGGATTAAAGTACTTTTTTTCCTAAATGGCAAACAACAGAAAGATATCTTTTTACGTTAGCAGGCACTCGCACGGGAAAACAAAAGCAAATTCTACGAGGAAACAACTGCACACTCACAGAGGAAGACATGGTGAGAGGGAAGCACACACATGTGAAGAACAAATAGTGATCATTGGAAAAGGCAAAGTACCTGAAGAAACAACCACACACTCGCAAACAGTGATGTGCCGCAATTAAACATTAAAAAGAGTTCTTCACAATACATGAAGAAGCACAGCGTAAAGAACCTGTACTTTACCAGTGCTCTTAGCCTTCACAGGGAGTGATGTGTTGGCTGTTGAAACCAGTTAGCATCCAGCAAAGAATAGCAAAATGCGGTCAATGAATGGTAAGAAGCAGGTAGGAATAATCTGGTTTTAATGATTACAGCATGCGCTGATGCTCAACCTAAAACCATTACATGCAATTACAGCACTCCGAATGTGATATTGAATGTTTTGGATGTAATGAGACTACAATCGCTGTATATAATATGGCATTCAAGAAGAAATACTGGTAATAGCACTTAGATATTGCATGGCACAGGAAGCTGCTTTGGGCTCTGAGAGTCCCAGAGGGAATGATGAAAAATCAAAATGCTTGGATCAGAGTACTGTAATGCACACACTTAGCTTCGTATTACTAGAGGCAACATCTCTGTTGGACTTGGCCCTTTTTGCAGGGTCATTCCTGAACTTTTTGCCTTCCTCCTATATTTTTTCTGACCTGTTGTTGGCTATTTTATGACTCTGGTCACTTTACCACTGCTGATCAGTGCTAAAGTGCATATGCTCTCCTACTGTAAATGAATGTATTATTTAGTGATTCCATGATTGACTATTTGGTTTACTTGTCAGACCCTAGTACAGTGCACTGAGTGTGCCCAGGGCGTGTAAATCCAAATGCCACTAGTGGGCTTGCAACACTGGTTGTGCCACCCACAGAAGCGGCTTTGTAAAATGTGTCTAAGGTCTGCCATTGCAGAGCCTGCGTGCAGTCTGGTACTGTCAAGCTGACTGGGCAAGTGCACCCACTTGCCAGTCCCTAAACCTACCCTTTTCTTCATATTAGTCACCCCTATGGTAGGCCCACGGGCAGGGTGCATTGTAGGTATAAGGTAGGATGAACCCTGATGTGTGTGGCATGTCCTAATAGTGAATTACAGCCATTTTTGTTTTTCACTATTGCAAGGCTACCTGTTCTCCATAGGCCAGAATGGGCTGTTAGATTATTGCATGTTTATAATTCTAACAGACTCAGAGAACATGGTAGGAATTCGAGTTTAGTATGCCTGGACCCAGAATAATAAAATACATATTTTAGTGAAGTTTATTTTAATATTCTGTGTTTGCAAATACCACTTTTAGAAAATAGGTATTTGCTTGCCTAACCATTTAAGCCTGCCTCTGCAAGGTTGTGTATTACTTCGTCTGGGTTTGTGGATGACAGGGCTGGGGTAGTCCAAGAGACAGGCTGGGGCAGCCCGGTGGTGAATAGAGAGCTCTGCATCTAGATGGGAGGGAGGAGTGGCACCTGGGACCTGAATAAGACTGTGCCCACCCCCCACAGTGCTGGCTCCACCCCCTGTGGTGCGTCTGATGTCTCTATCCTGCACACTGAAAGAAGAGAAGGAAGTCTATCAACATAGTGCTCCAGGGTTGTACTTGCCTTCCACAATGCTGGCTCTACCTCCTGTGGGGCGTCGGATGTTCCTGCCCTGCACTGTGAAAGGAAAGGAGAAGTCTGGTAAACAGAGTGCTTCAGAACTGGTTTGGACTGGGCACAGGCCCCTCTTCCCTCAGAGAACAAAGGATTTTGGAGTATAAATATTGGGACCCTGATCCCATGAAATTAGATCACTTCTGGACTTACAAGACGAAACCTCTGCTGAGGAGAAGGAACCTGAAGAAACTGAGGAGAGACTATTCCCAAGCTGAAGTGCTGCTTGGGGATTGGCCTGCAGTGGTTGCCTGACTGCCAAAGAGAAGAGAAAGAACTTTGTGGACTTATCTTTCAACTTGTGCAAAGATCTCCGGGGGCTTGGAAGAGAGCTTGCCCCCTGACCGAAGTCCCAGGACCAGTGGGCTTCACCAGCCTTTGTGAATTGCTGCTGGAAACGCTGCTTCAGTGTCTACAGAGGCAGGGAGCTGTGACCGACTCTCAAGACCTCCCTGGAGTCCTGTAGGCACCGCATCAAGCAATGTCTGCCTCAAACAAAGCAAGCTCTGCACTCACCGACTGCGTACTGATGCTGTCACAGAGCCGACTGGTGGACACTGTGACGTGCAACGCCTCACTACACCGACTTGTACTGGTCTGACCGAAGAGGTCCCTGCTGCTGACTCCGAGTCATGTGACCGCACCGGAGTTGGGCACCGCCTCGCACGCTTCGCGACACACCGCCCGACTCGCACCGCTGTCCGGACTGTTCAACACCAGCTCCCGAACCAGCTCCCGAACTCCGGCTCTGTCGCCGCACCGCAAGCTGCAAGCACCGCTTCGAAGCACCGTCTCGCCCTGCAACGCAAGCCTTGGATCCACCGACTCTGTCAACGGGCCGCTGCCTGCACTGCATCGAGGGACAACGCGTCCTGCACCGCTTCCTTTCTGCACCACGACGAACACCGCAACCGGCTCGCACATCCGTGCCAGCCACCTCAAGTAAAAGGTACTGTGACTGAGTCTGTCGCCATTTGAGTGGACCCGTACCGACGGGGTCCACTGGATTTGGTACACTCTGTGTTAATTTCAACATCGCTGTAGTCGTCCGGGCTACCGTCTCGCACAGCACCTTGATTTAAGCCTTTTTACAAGAACTCTTGAAATCTAATAGTACTGTGGATTCTTTTTGTTGTTTATTGGTCTTGTGGTAACTCTATATAAAATATACTTATTTTTTACATAAAACCTTGTGTGGTGTCCATTTGTAGTGTTGTCACTGGGTTACTGTATGTGGTCACAAATGCTTAACTTACAACGCCTCTGAAATAAAGCCTTACTGCTTGTGCCAAGCTAACAAGGGGGTGAGCAGGGGTTATTTTAGGAGTATAATCCCCTTATCCTAACTAGAGGAGAGGGTCCCTATTTGTCACAAGTACCTACCTGTGCCAACTAGAGACCCCCAATTCTAACAATCTCCAAGTGCAGCTCGAGCTGACAATGTCCAGTGCCACCTCCAGTTGTCAACTCCCTTCTGAAATGTTTATGCAACCTCCTTAATACCTACGCAACCTATTTATAGGCTTAGCCCCTACATCTCTTACCAAGTATTCAGTGAGTATACTGGTGTTTGATTTTCTCCCGTTACTCCATACCATAATTTGAATTGGCATAGCTTTACCTGTCTGTAATCATTAGATTTTTGCATTACATTTGTAATCCACCCTTGCTCAATTGAATGTAACTGTCACTCAAATTATTCAAATGCTTTTCCAGGATAGAGAATGAGTGAACTGACAATTAAAATTCAGTGTCATTTTAAAATACCATAAGGTTATCCTAACAAGCAAATCATAGGCTGACTCTGTCAAATGTATATGAGGATGCAAACATCTCACCATTACAGAAATACGAGCAGATTTAAACAATTACCGGTTCTGAGCAGAGCTGTAATCTTGTACTAACATCACAAATGCATTTGCAGAGTGCCAAACACCATAGCATTAATTGTATCAACTTCAGAAGAATGAAAGTCTAAGTGACCTCGATTACATTCAAACGTGTGACCATACATTCAGACACAGATCTCTGCAGTGGGTGCATTAGTACGCTGAGCCACTAGACTCTGGGGCATATTTACAGGCCCCTCTCGCCACCGGAATGTCACAGTTTTTTTACTTTGTGGTGGCGATATGAGCTTCATCTTATTTACAAGGCAGTGTGGCTTAACACTGGATTGTAAATAAGGCACTCTTTCACGCTATACTTAGCGTTAAAGAGGTGGGCAATGGGTGTGGCGTTCAGCCGCAACACCAATTGATTTTGACGCGGCCCCATATTTAGAAGAGTGACATAAATATGGGACAGCACCAAAATTAAGACCAGGGAAAACCTGGTCTTAACAAGTGGCAACAAGGAGAATTGCTTTATTTCTCCTCGTTTTTGCTGTTTTTATGTGTGCTGCATTGTGCAGCACACATAAAAATAGCAAAACTCCTTGCGTGATTGTTTATGTACAGGAAGGCGTCCCTACCTGCACATAAACAACCATTTTAAAAATGACAAGTTGCAACTTCTATGTGTGCTGCACAGAGCAGCACACATACGGTGCAACCCTGCATTTCAGAAGTGGCGGAGCACTGCATTAATCCAAGAAGGTGAAAGCAGTGCTCCATCACTTCTTTGTAAATATGTCCCCAAGTTTATAAAACGCACTACAACAGCTTTTCTCGGCAGAGCTGCTATTTGAGTGATATGGAGAACAAGTACTTCCATAAGGGCTAGTATATTAGCAAGCGCTTCGCAGCACAGGTGCTATGCCTTTACCTGAGCAGCACTTGAGCCGTTCAGCAGGCTTTACATATTTTTATAAGAAAATATTAGAGCACAAACACGTCTTACAAGATATTTTTTGCCTAGTTATAATAGTATGGCTCCCATTCGTATAATTTCTAATGCCCAAACATACACGTGTTACATGTCTTTAAATATTACATGTTACAATTTAAAGCATGCATGTAGCAGATACACTGTTAACGGTACGCTCTTTTAAAAACACACAATGATGTCTTCTATGAATAACTACATACATAAATGTTGTGCCAAGCTACCACCTACGTCCATCAATCATCTCAAATTAATGCCACAGGACCCAAGCCATTACCAACAACCATTAAAACAGTTAAGGCTCAGTTATAAGACTTTTGTAAAAATACTGTGAATAGATAGAACATGGACAATTTGATGCTTCTTCAGGGGTACTTGTCTGTTCTATGCCCATCTGAACCTCCTTGTTATCCTCTGTTAACATCTGTCTTAGCCACTAACCCGGTCCATGGGGACTCCTACTCTACTGCAGACACCACGTATGAGGCAACTAACCCTAACTTGCATACAAATGCATCCCAGTAGGCAGACAGTACCATCATGTCCAATGAGGTGATGTTGACCATTCTGCCTCCTAGGATAGACTTCTGTCCCCAACACAGCGCATGTTCCTCTCAAAAAGCAAACAACCAAGAGGCCACTAACAACTGTCAGTGTCAGGAATCAGCCCCCCTGCCACCCACTGGTATGGAGGCTCTAATCTGGGCCTCTGGTAGGCCTCATTTTCAGCTTTGTGGTGGCAAGCCACTACCTCTTGCTTCTGAAGTCTGTAGTGTGGGTGCTGCAACTTCAGGTTGTATATACCCTCCTTCATCTCTTACTTCTACCATCTCAGGGGTGATAGCATGAAACCTGCTCCTCAGCTTAAGGTTTGTACCTTGAGACTGAACATGTGCCTTGCCCAGGTCTTTGTGGTTGGACACATAGGCCCTTATTACAATGTCGGTCTGAGTTGCCTCAGAATGACACCGTTTTGTGGAAGGAACCGCAGACCGAATACCAACTGCGCAATTTGGATGCGACAGCATATGGTGCGGTTGCAAACTTCCATGTTTTAATGGGAGCTTGTGCCTCAGGCTGAAAATGTCTGCTGCACAACCTCCCATTAAAAAATGGAAATTTTTAATCATTCCTGCACCTTGTTGCAGGTCACCTCCAAGTGCCTGCCACATGGTACAGGAATATTAAGGGGGGCACCATAGGTGCTCCCCAGGGCTAAATGCAGAGGGCGAGGGTGTAAAGGGGGCCCTGCTATGGGCCCCCAAAGTCAGTGTCTGCAATCCAATCCATATCTGAAAGGCCAACAAGGATTGACTGGCCGACAGGCTCCATGAGCCCATGAGAACTGCGTCAGATTTCCCAGCCAGTTTAAACTCCGACGGCCGTCATCATAATAAGGCAGTTGTACTTTAAACCTACCATGTCTGTCGGAAAGCCTCCGATCAGCAGTCGGAGGCTTTTCAACTGACATCATAATCAGGCCCATAGTCCCCCTCAGAGGTGACATATTCTGGTGGTGTCATGTAGGTGTCAACCTGGCACAGACCTGTCTACTTGCCTGTCTCCTGCCTGAGACAGCAAAGTCAGCATGTCCAGGACCAAAGTGGCCTCACTAGTATTGGGATGTTATCCTCTCAGATCAGATAACCCCCGATCCTCTAGCCCTACCACTGTGTTAACCATCCACCTCCTATCCCTAACTTTTTATCTGGGCCGCCATCCCGTCTGTTTACTTCCAGAAATGTGGGTTTTCGGGGCACCCTGGGTGGCTGTCCCTCCAAGCTCTTTTCTTGCTGGTGGGAGTTTAATGAATGTAGACCATGTGCATGTGGGGACTGACAATGACCTTCTTCTGGGTAAGTATCCCCTCCAATTCTAAAACTACCATGGCCATAGGGCAGAGATACTCCTTCCCAAGGGCCTGCTTTACCCTAACATACCTGTCCTAGCAGATAGTGCTCAAAGGCAACCAGCCTTCCCCCCACCATGGTCTGGCTGGCATAGGTACCTAACAGAGTAGTGAGAAGGACCCCATTCACATCAACCTCCTGGAAGTGATGTTTACCACCCTCAGAGTTCATCAGCATACCTTCATGGTCCACCTCCCAGCTAAGGGATACTAGGTTAGGTTCTACCCTCTTCTTCTGGGAACAACCTCCATTTAGACCCACATTAGTCACCTCTGTGACGTGTCTGTCGGGAAACATCCTTTACAATAAAACTTTTACCACGCAGTACCTTTACAACGCAGGTATTACAACGCAAGTCGTTACAATGACTTGCGCTGGAGGGCGCTGTAGGATAGGGAATAGTTTAATTTACTATCCAAAACCTTCCTACTATCCACGGGGACTGGAGTTGGAATAGTAAATTAAACTACTCACTATCCAGCGCCCCCGAACGCAAGCCGTTGTAACGACTTGCGTTGTAATACCTGCGTTGTAAAGGCATGCGTGGAAAAAGCATGCGTTGTAACGACATACATCCGTGTCTGCCTGTTGGCGGCCGGGAGGCGGGGGGATTCCTGGAAAATACAGAGTCCCTTTTCATATGCTTTGACTAGAGACATTCATAATACTCGGGCGGGTAAAAGGGCACCCAGGCTTCCATTCATCAAAACCTCCCCTCTAGTGCTTTGAAAAGGTATTAGAATCCTTCCCCTCAAAACCTTTTTAGGACCCTTTTTGGATCTTCTCTGCCCTCTAGCCTCACCTTCCCCTTTCCTCTGTGGAAGGGAACCTGAACCACCATTCCTGTTGTCACTTCTGGGTACCTTCATGTACTCTCTGGTGCTGATCCAGGGGTCAGCTTCCTTACCAAAGTCTCTGGTCACAGTGTGCCTGGTGTCTAGAACGCACTGGTGCAACTTTGCATAACAAATACTGAAAGTGTGTTCCTTCAAAACAAAATGTACAGCCCATCCTAATCATTTACTTTGCTGCCCTTTACCCAACCTTACAGCTCCATTCTGGAAGAATCCCCAAAATTCACCCATGACTGGTGTGACTGTTTCTGACTATCCCTGAACTTCAGACAATACTTCTGAGGAGTCAAACTAAATTTATAGATAATGGCTTCCTTGATGGGAGCATACTTCATCGGGTCAGTTACCTAAAGGGTAAGTATGGTATCTCTCCCAGCAAAGGGCATGTGCTTCCACAAACTTGCCTCCCTCCTCCTATGGGACTCTATGAATACATAGGATCATCTCCTATCCTGAGAACTACATATCTAAGTCATCCACATCACATAATTCGGTACCAGGTCTTTGAAGATGTGGACTCTTTTGCCTCTCCTATGAACACCATTGTCACTGCCACTAACCTCACTAGACTCAAAGGCCTTTCAGGACCTCAAATCCCTTTTGCGCTGGCTCCTCTCATGGTCCAAAGATGACTTCTTTTCCCCTAAGGCCAAGACCAACTATTTCTCCTCTAGTGAAAAGGTTGCTGCTGCAACTTCTGCCTTTTTTGTCTTTAGCGGCTGGCCAGGACTGCCTTCTTCACCTCAGCATCAAGGGATGCTTTTTTCTCCACAAGAGCCAACTTTCTCCCATCAAGGTCAAGGGTGGCTTGCTGCAAATTCAAAGCCCTCCCCGCCTGTCTGTCCTTCAGTTGTGATGGGGACAACCTGTACCTTGCCCTGGACAATGCTGTGATGCTGCTCCTTGGGAAGAACACTCCCCTGGCACTAGTGCTTCATCAATCTCCTCCCCATTACCCTCTTTAACCCCATCCTCATCCCCAACTAAAGTGCACAACAGATGACATATTTTCGCCTAGGTTCTGAGGGCAATGTAATAATTCTCCTGTTGGCCTGCTTATTCAACTTCAGACAACTTGGCCTGCACATGCAGGCAAAGGGGGCAGAAGCTGATGGCAGTTCTGCCATGCTAAGACTCTCTGTGTTAGCCAGATCGATCACCATGTTCCCAAAAAACTAAGCTGCTAAAATTGAGGGCAAGAAAGAATTTTGGAAAAAAATAAAAAATTACCCCATTAGGACCAAAAACCAATTAAAAGTCCAACAAGGCAAGTTTTGCCATCAATTTAAAAAGGGATTTTTAGTTTCAACTTAAATGACTGTGCGGTACTGCAAAGCACAAGTCCTAGATCACAATCATCGAACACCCTGTCGCAGGGATTCCATTCTCCTACAGAACTGTGCATAGAGACTTGGAACCTCGGTGAGTTAGGGTGTGCCAAAACTCACCTTAGTACCCAAAATTCCCTACCAGACTAGCAACAGTGCCTCATTGGTCATTACAAACTCCCAATGCTTAGACAAACCAGAACATGGACTTAGAATACCTCAGGTAACGTGGAACACATGAACACTCTTTCGTTATACAATCATTTCAATCCAGAACAAGGAGTAAAAGAGGACGCGTGCATATTTGAAATGTTTATTTACTAATGTAGTGTTCTCAAACGCAGTATCTTAGATAATACAAGCAAACATATTATGAGTATTAAAGTAATCAGCATAGTTACTAGTCCATAGAATACAAAAGGTGAAAGCATGTTAAAGTGCTAAAACGAATAGGGTTAAACAACACCTAATGCTCACCCTCCCTAGCTAGTATATTATATTATAGTATATTATATTATATTATATCTAAGAAGGTCTCTTTGGGTTTTAGCAGGCGGGCCCATACCTCAGATCCTAATGGTAAGGGATCACATCATCTTCCACCAGCTCTCTGCATGCGAAGCACCATCAAGTGTGTTTGTATGCTCTGTGCAATGCAATATAAAACGCGCCTAAAGCCTGAATTTGGCCGCAGCTGCATGTATGTTATGTCTAGGAAGGTGCGAAGATCAGACCTCACAACAACTGTGTCGAGATATCATTGAAGGCTTCAGCACTCACTGTACAGACACGGCTCACTAAGCAAAGCTGATATCAGAGTAACAACATATTATTCGTGTGTGAATCAAAACACCCTACTAGGCTCAAAGCTATAACAACAGTTATGTGTCGTGTGCAGAAGCAGCAAAAAGGTAAAATGGCGTTTAAACTCCTAATAAGCTCATGCTAACTTAACCCAGCATATAAGCAAAGCATAACTATATGACACCCCCCATGATCCGAGCACGGATAAGAAAAGAAAAGATAAGATAAGGGGCTCATTTTTGAAATGCAGAGTTCAAGACTGATAGTCAGTTCAAATTTGAGGAAGTGAGAACAAATTATTTTTCGTCACACAAAAAACCAAAATCACACCATCATGACAATTTAGCGTTCAATTTGATCAAAGTCAGTAGGTCTGGGACATGAAAAGTTATTCATAATTTCAAAAAATTTATAACGAAAAAAGTGCAATGTCAACAAAGGCCTTGATTGGTCTCAGCCCAGGACTGAATATGCAAAATAAGCAACAACAGCTTCCAAAAGGAAGTCACTGTTATCATCCGAAAATAATTCAGCCATCCAATTCAATAGTGGGAAAGAACATTCATGCTCTTCAATTACCGGAGCCTCTAGCACCATCAGAGGGCAACTCGGTGGGTTTTCAATGAAGCTGTGTGCCAAGAAATCTTGCGCCGCCGCAAATATATTCCAATGACCCAGTTCTCCATGCATCGCTGCCAAGGCCATAATCCCTCCGTCAGAACAAAGCAACTCATGAGCAACTAAGGGACTCATGAGATGATTAAAATCCACATCAGGAGACCCCATACTTCAGAGACACAAGTCCAGGGCCCTGTCGATATCGCAGCTCAGGCAATGAAAGACAGGCTGGACACATGTGAAGTAGGAAAATCAAAACGATAATCCATATGCGGTACTTAAAGTGACGAGCGGCAGTATGTCATAATATTCAAGCATCCTGTTGCGAAACAGTGCCAGCGTTGACAGTTCGTCTTGGAACACAGGATGTGCATCCATTTTTAATAAAACAAAATAGCACCAGAAAGCCTGCAGCCAGCGCCAGTAAAACGGGAAATCTACCAAAGAGGCTGGAAAAGATTGAATGGAAGAAAGCAGGAATGACTCCAAATATCTTTTCAAACGAAGTCACAAGACCACTGCTAATCACTTTAAAAAAATGCGCCAGGCCCGAAGTGGAGGATGCGTTAAAGATTGTATGAACCAGTTCACTGAAATGTAACAGTAGGTCAGTATTTAATAAAGCTTGCACTTCTGTGCGGGTGTTGGCTACGTGAAGGACAAATGTTTCATGAGCTGAAGTCAGGGCAAATTCTTTTTGTGACAATAGGGCTCTTATTTGACTCATTCCATTGAACTCTGCCTTCAAAGCCGGAATTCTCGGCCAGATGGAAACATCTGAGTTCCCATGCAGGGGTGGATACAAAACATTTTTACAGAAAACCACCTGTTCACTGACTGTAACCACATAAGCAATGCATTTTATTAACCCACAGCAATCCTCATGATTTAAAAGTAAATAACTGCCGTTTGCCAGTAAAGTAAACGTGGGGACGATTGCGGGAACGGGGGTACCTTTCAAAACACAGGCTAAATTAGGCTGTTCTTGATTACAAGAGCCGTGTAATTGAATATATCTACACATTAATGAGTGATCTGGTGTTTCCGTGCACTCTTCACCTTTTAGATAAACTTCCTTTCCTTCCCTAAGGCGTCTGTATGTAAAAAGAGGCTCGTATCTACCAATGGCAAAATATTTCATACAATTTGTAAATTTAAAAAGAGCGAACAGTAAAGTAATTAATCCGTGGATAAGCCACGTTGCAGCAGTGGCCTCTGCCACAGAAAATGGTAAAGACTCCAATCGTTCAATGTGTAACATGGAAAATGATGCATCTCTCATGGAAAGCAAACGCTGCTTGTCAGTTAAATTAAACGGTGCGAAGAGTGAGGAGATATTCATGTAATTCCAAGGCACTCTACGGGCCTTAAGCGTCTGCAGGGTCCACGCAAACTGCATAATTGAACGCAACTGATTTTGACCATGGTATAATACAGACACTTCATCTTGCACAATATCAACAACAGATGACACAGTGTTATCTAATGTGTAAATGCGGGAAGAAAGTGTGTTAATGCTATTATCCGCAACAGCAAGCATTTTTTCTAAATTAGCTTGATCAATAGCCCTAAGGCGGGTAGCCGCTTCAATCTGTGATGTTTTCCAGATTTCATTATAAACCGCATATATCCATCTTTTAGATCTACCTATAGCCGGGCCTTTAATGAAATCATTTAAATCAACATCATCTGTCAGTTTAGATAAATGCAGTTTAACCAACGCCAAGGTAGAATGTTTGAGCCAATTCTGACATAATTTGCCTACTGAATAAGTGGTCACAGAATGGTCATTCTCAAAACGGGGATCGACCCTGACTTGTGTAAAGCCATCAGCTAAACCCAGAAATCGATGTTGGCACGAGTCAGCACTTCTGTGCCACAGCAGCCAACCTTTGGGGTCCAAACTGGATATGTTAAAGGACGAATTTAGCATTAGAGTTTGCAACTCCCTGATCGAAAATTTTGTAGCATCACCCCAACCTGTATATTCCTCCAAACCAGGGAAGGAAGGAGTATTTAATTTTTTAGAAGTAGCCAATCCAAAGCACGTTGTCTGCGAAATGGTAGAACTCACAAACAACATATGATTTGGGATGAGACATGCACGGTGCAAAGCCTCTGTGCCTTGTACCTGCCAACTTTTAGAACCCCAAACTGATTTAAGGTCAACTGTTTCCTTCCAAAACTGGTAGCCTCCAACAGCTAGCTGGTCTAGAAAGGACTTCGAGTACAATAATTTAGTATCGGTAAGTCTAACTTTGGACATGGACTTTTCTGTCATTTTAAAATAAAATGAAGTGGGATTGGTCTCATTAAAGTCTGTAAAATAAGTGTACTTTTTCAAAAAGGTACTTGAACTGCCTTTTAAAGGAGCTGGGCAATGCTCCCACTGTGTATAATTGACAGCACTCCTTCTGGAATTACTTTTATGTAGGTAGTGGTTGCCAAAATGTTGGAAACAAAACAAATCACATAATTACCAGATTCTAAATATAAATCTTCAGCATCAAAGGCAGCATAATATTTCAAATCAGAAAACAATGTCTCTACGGCCTGAACATCCCAATCATCAGAACGTATGTTTTGTTTAACTACATCCCCCATGTTAACTCTAAGCACATTAGGGACATTAATGACTTCAGTGGGGCCATGTATTTGAAATTTAACAGCATCCCATACAATCCCATCCAGGACAGGCCAAGCAGTGATGTTAACAAATGCCAAGTCTCTCTTCAGTCTGTGGGCAGAATGTGATGAGGAAAGGGGTGCCAATGTTCCATTGAGATGTCGAATGCAAGTTCTCTCTTCGACATAGTGTCCATTGATGAATCAAAAAAAATAAAACACAAAACCAATTGACATGAAAAGGTAAATT
Source organism: Lissotriton helveticus (assembly GCF_964261635.1). Lineage (NCBI taxonomy): Eukaryota > Metazoa > Chordata > Amphibia > Caudata > Salamandridae > Lissotriton > Lissotriton helveticus. The sequence goes on along the minus strand of NC_136069.1, from coordinate 746,810,372 downwards.
GAAAAAAGCTCCAGACAAATATATGTCCAAGGGGGAATCAAATTTTTTTTTAAATAGACTTGTATAGACTGCAATTCGTGAGGGCTTCCCTGATGTGTGTGAAACAGTGTCAAATGAAAATCTGGATTCTGTGGTCAAACGTGTTTGCAAATCAGGCATCGATAAGTCAGTTGGGTAAGTGTAGTCAGTTTCATCAAGCTGAGTACCAGGCAATGTACTCAATAAAGGACTAGAAATAGCAGGCATCTCGAGGGCCACCTCCGGCTCTGGATTCGAAGAAGTGGCCAATACAGAATTTCTCATCATTGAAGGACAGGAGACTGCCGGTGTCATACTAAGAACAATCGGCCACTCTTTGTATCTTGACATTGTCAATGGAGATATACCTGTTTTCCTTACAGCCTGGTAATGGTGGTAAAATGACTGTTCTTGAGCCCTTCACACTAAGCACAGGAACTGGAGCTCTGTATGAGGGACCAAATTCTTTCTTGTTTTCGATCTTCTCCCGAACCAATTCTCCGACTTGGGGTAGCCAGCCAACTACCGGGATCTGCAACACATCATCCGAAGTGGACGGCAAATGTACCTTTGCAAGACTGTCTCTTGTCTTTTGTAGAGTCTGTAAAACATTGCAATGTTTATCTACGTCAAAGGAGGTAGCGTCAGCCACCGAGTCTAGACCGTCACGGTCCGGTACATACATCTTGATTCCAAAGAGCATTTCGTATGGGGTCCGCCCACCCAGAGACCTTCCAGGGAGATTATTAAGAGCACGCTGCACGCCATTGGGATGGGCCAGCCAGTTCCTGCCAGTGCCTATAACTCGAGCTGTCAATGATTGCTTTAAGTCACGGTTCATTCGTTCCACTACACTGTTGCCCTCAGGCCTGTATGGAGACGAAAACTTGACTTGGACCCCCCAACGAAGCCATGGCATCCTTATACGCCTTAGAGGCGAAAGCAGGACCCTGATCTGAATGGAAGGTACCACAGGCAGAAATCCCCACAAAGACACGCAAATCCCTTATGACAGTCCATGAATAAGCGCTGCGGCCACACCCATACAAAGCGTGTGCATGAATCAACTGCGACTAAGACATACTTATATGCAGTATCAGAAGAAAAAGGACCGCAGTGATCTAAATAAACACAACCAAGTGGTTTATTAGAAATGAACAACTGTGTTTTGGGCGGACGCGCAGCAGTAGAAGGCTTAATCTGCTGGCAAATATCGCAATGAAGGACATAATCGCGCATCTATTTGTACAGTCCCCGCCACCAAAAACGCTGTTGTAATTGAGACACAGTGGCAGAAACGCCCGCATGCGCAGACGCAACACCTTCATGTGCCGCTGTGATCAATGTATGTCTGCGATCCGAGTTGGGAATCAAACTCTCCCCAACGTCAGGAATTTTCACATAAGGAACCTTATCGGGACTTAAGTGGTATGTGTACTTCGAAGGGAACCCCTTAGGATATTTACCTCCCTTCTCAGTCGCAGCAATAGCTGCCAAGATATCATCATCAATCTTACTTTTGGACCGTGTAACTGCTGCAATCAAATATGTCGATACCGCAGATTTCGCTTCTTCATCAGCTAGCGAGTTGCCAACAGCGTGGACTCCCACGCGCTGATGACCGAGAGTATGAATTACAAACACGACTGGCAACTGCTCTTTAAGCTCAGCCACTCGGACCCAGATCATTTTATGTTTTATTGCGCTACCCTTGGAATCAAGGAAATCATTCTGAATCCAAAAGAACAAGTTTTCATTGTAAGACTGGACACAGTAGTAAGAATCACTTAAAATAAGAGTCGTCACACTAGGATCAGCGTACTCTAATGCAAGCATCAGAGCACGAAGCTCTGCCAATTGTGCGGTGAAGTCCCCTAGAGTCTGCGTGTGCATGGAACTGGACTTGAACTAATCGTTCACCATGGCACCGACCACAATGGTGCATGCGGAAACGTAGGCGTGTTTAGAACCATGCGAAACCTGCGCCGAACCATCAGTTTATATGATGCAATGGAAATCCTCCTAAGGTCGCATAGCCAAAGGTGCAGGATGAACGAATTAATATTGCAAAAACTCCTGCGACCTCAAGGAGGCATAAAAAAAAAACATGACATCTGGAGATGTCAATGATGCTGCCCATTGTATCCACCGAGGGTGCAAAGCTTTAGAATTAGGTACACTGGCTTTCGTAACTGCTTCCAAAGCAGGACACAAGCTTGAAAAGACCTATTAAAAAAATAGGTAGGTTTTGTCCAACACCACCGTATCCGGAAACAATAGTGAAGGGGTTAAGAACTGAACGATGTACTACTCAAGCGTCATGTAATAAGACCACCAAAACGTTGGGCGCCATGTTGCAGGGATTCCGTTCTCCTACAGAACTGTGCATAGAGTCTTGGAACCTCGGTGAGTTAGGGTATGCCAAAACTCACCTTAGTACCACCCAAAATCCCCTACCAGACTAGCAACAGTGCCTCATTGGTCATTACAAACTCCCAATGCTTAGACAAACTAGAACATGGACTTAGAATACCTCAGGTGACGTGGAACACATGAACACTCTTTCATTAAACAATCATTTCAATCCAGTACAAGGAGTAAAAGAGGACGCGTGCATATTTAAAATGTTTATTTACTAATGCATTGTTCTCAAACGCAGTATCTTAGATAATACAAGCAAACATATTATAAGTATTAAAGTAATCAGCATAGTTACTAGTCCATAGAATATAAAAGGTGAAAGCATGTTAGAATGCTAAAACGAATAGGGTTAAACAACACCTAATTCTCACCCTCCCCAGCTAGTATATTATATTATAGTTAGTATATTATATTATATTATATCTAAGAAGGTCTCTTTGGGTTTTAGCAGGGCGGGCCCATACCTCAGATCCTAATGGTAAGGGATCACATCATCTTCCACCAGCTCTCTGCATGCGAAGCACCATCAAGTGTGTTTGTATGCTCTGTGCAATGCAATATAAAACGCGCCTAAAGCCTGATTTTGTCCGCAGCAGCATGTATGTTATGTCTAGGAAAGTGCGAAGATCAGACCTCACAACAACTGTGTCGAGATATCATTGAACGCTTCAGCACTCACTGTACAGACACGGCTCACTAAGCAAAGCTGATATCAGAGTAACAACATATTATTCGTGTGTGAATCAAAACACTCTACTAGGCTCAAAGCTATAATAACAGTTATGTGTCGTGTGCAGAAGCAGCAAAAAGGTAAAATGGCGTTTAAACTCCTAATAAGCTCATGCTAACTTAACACAGCATATAAGCAAAGCATAACTATATGACAACCCATGTAAGAAATTGAATTATTATTTGGGGTGGGTGACTACCTACTTCAAGAAATAATCACAACCCATGTCAAGGTGGACCCTTAAAGTCGCTAAATTACCCTGATCTCAAACCTCAGTAGCTATAGCACAGAGCAGAAAGTCAAAATGCCCAATAATAAAAATCCCAAACTGAATTAGAAAATGGAAAAAACTAAATACCAACACAATTTTAAAAAATCCAATGACAGGAACTGGAGATATGTATTTTTAAAGTTTTAAGTGGAAATTGAGACAAAAAGCACAAAGCGCCTTTGATAGTCAATGGAAGCAGAAGACCGACACCTAGGCACGATTTCAGGTAGAAGTTGCATACACCAATCAGTTGCGGTGAAAAGTCTGGAAGTGAACAATTTCCAGAAACTTTCCATGTCCCACTTCAGAAAGTGACATTGTTGTTTTTTTTTAAGAAAAGGGTTGACATTTCCTCTAAGTCCCATCGCAGAAAGAGACTTCGCCACTTTTGAGAAGAAAAATAGTCCCTGAGTGGGGCACTGTTGAAATTGCAGCTGCCGCTGGGAAACTGAACACCCGATACTTTAAGTAAGTTGGCCTCTCAGGATCCCTGGAACTTTGGAATTTCACACTGTAAATCTTCTAAGCTCCAACACAGAATGGGATTTATTGCGAGCCTTGATCGGGTCAAAGCTGAAATTCAGTTCCATGATGTCGAACTGCCAATTGGATACTTTTTTAGTACGGGTTCCCATGTAGCTCTGGAGGCAAAGTTGTCAATAGCTTCCAAACTTTCTTCTAAGACCCTCTGGTCTTCAGGGGGAGGCCTATAGGGTTTCTCAGTGTGTCAGGTGGAGACCAACAGCAAAGTCCAGCCCAGGTCCAGTTGGCACGTAAGGAAATATGCCTCTTGCAGCTTCTTGTATCCCTGTGGCCACACAGGAGGCCAGTCAGCTGGCCTGTGGAGTCCACCTCTTTGTCCTGACTACAAAGGGGTCCCTTCAGGGGTCCTTTCAAGTCAAAAACAAAAAGTCCAATCCTCTTCTGATTTTCTGCAGGTCCACAAAGTGTTTTGATGAGGGTTCCCGGTGATGCCACAATTATGCCTGGCAACAGCTAATAGGTGGGGTGACTAGTGGGTACCACCTAATCAATGCAGTAAAAGTACCCAGGGGCAATCCCATCCACTTCCTCAGTAGCTCCTTTAAGCCTTTCTGCAAAAATCACACTTTCAGCATTCAAGATGGGAAAAAACCTTGTACAGCACCTGTATGCCCACCCAGAGGTGTGTCCAAGATAATGTATAGTCCCCTCTGTGGTCACTCAAATCAGTTGCAGGTTAGCTTTGCTCTGACTGGCGTGATGCTAGCCTGCCTATGGGAACAAGTGCTGACCTTTTCCAAGTGTCAACTAACTTTTGCTTGTGACAGGGCGGGCTCCTTTGAAATTAATTAAATTCACGGGTCCACCCATACTGCTCTTCCTGCATGGGAAAGAAAAAACCTCGCCAAACACATGTCAGTGTCTCTGCTCTCAGTGCACTTTTTACATATCTGTTACAAATCATTCAAGCTAAGTACAGCTGGGTAGTTTCTGCAGCACATGCAAATAGCCTGCAGCGGCTACAGTTAGGGTAACTTTCTAAAAGTTACAATTCCCAAATAGTACATTAAACTCCACCTTCACAATTAGGTTGAATTTTCATTAAATATACACATTAGTGTAAAAGTTGAGTCTGTAGCTGGTATAGGTAAAAAGTTATAAAGTGTATAATCTGTAATTTTCCCTTTTGCCAGCTACAGCCTGACCAGTGAAAATGTCAGTTTGAGCAGAGTCACTGGAAGCAATGCCATGTCAAATATCACACATTTTTCACTCTCACTATGCCCCTACCTGGGGGCATTAAGATGAACTTAAGGGTGACTTATTTATTGTTTAAAATATTTGTTTTCCTACTGTACATCAGGGTTCAAGCTACTACTGTTAGGCTAGACTAGGTCAGCCTGAAGCCATGTTTACCTAATGTTGTAGTGGATGGCACAATAGGTGCTTCAGTCCACAGGTGGCATTGAACTCTGTCTGCTTTGGTTGCATTTCTGCACCATATCCTAAGGACTTGAAGGAAAGTTAATTGTGACAATCAGGTTAAAGCCAATGTTGACATGTTCAAAGGGGAAGTACATACACTTTACTCCTGTTTAGCAGGGGCAAAATGCACAGAGGCCTATGTAAAGCAAAACAGGGTCCAGAAAATGTATAAAATCGGAGCTGACCATGCAGAATAGGCAGATTTCCAGCAGTAGAGTATACATATGGATGGAAAAAAAGTAGGCGATCCCCTAAAGAACCAAGACAGGCTCAATTTCAGTCAAAAGAGAATATGAACACCAAATGGGTTTATGGCTAGGGCAGAAAGATTCCTGCAACTCAAAATTGAATTCCTGGGAGTGAACCCCACAATTCAGCTGACTGCAGACAAGTTAGCAATAAGGTTCAGAGTATTCAAAGCTTGACATAAACTGCTGAAATTGTTCAAGCTCCAGAAAAAAAATCACATACACAAAATCAACTGCTGGATTGGACTATTCCTCTCAATGGCCAGGAGGTTTTCCATAACTAAAATGGTTGTCCTACCCAAATTACTTTATCTTTTTCACATCATTTCCATACCACTCACCAACTCTTTCTTTGCCCAGTTGCATACACACTTGACACACTTGGTATGGGGAGGGTGGCACCCACGTATTGGATGGGATACCTTAACGCTACCATTTGAAAAGGGGGGGGGTTGGAGTCCCCAACATGCAGGTATATTACTTAGTAGCACAGTGCAGTTATGCATGGCACTGGTACCATCCGGATGCAAGACTGCCATAGACAAGACCAGAGGTGGACCTAGCAGCCCCAGTGCCCCTACAGGGGTTGTTGCCAGCGGGGCTGCCTTCTGATAGAGTGGAAATGAAAGGTCTCCAAATTAGTACATCTCCACTAATGGCGCTATTGGGCTACATTGTGGACATTCCGAAAGCGATGCATGGGTATGTTTGGTACAGCGCTGCTCCTCGCTAAGAGAGAGCTGGCACTCCATTGGGGCCACAAAAGCACCCCAACACTTGAACAATGACTTCACTGTTTAATGTATTCTGACACCAATACTGAACTCTATGGTACACTGCAACCTATCACATCTAGGCCTAAGGCCTAAGGATATCTGGCAATGATTGAGAGCCTACTTGAGTAACAGGGTGCAATATGAAAGTAGCCAGTGAGCACGGTGTACAGTGATGCCGAACCAGGAAGTATTATAGACGCAGGAGTGGGGGGAGAGGGCAGAGTCGGGCAGATGGTCTGTTGTGTGAGTGCCTACTTGGCATCACAAGGAGAAAAAAACAGACTCTGCACTGCTGGGTGGACTGCTTGACAGAGATAATGAACGCAATACCAATTGTACCGCTGCTGAGCACATAGATTGGCACTTTGATGATATCTTAGATATTGAAGTTATGTATACTGACGTACTGCTGTAAGTAATAGGCATGTAATAAAATGATGAATAAAGTGTTAAAAAAGAATTGTATTGGTGTATTGTGATGAGCACAGTTGTATCCTCCAATGCAGCACCTCTTCCAGCATCAGTTGACTGTTCGGGTCCTTGACGAGAACCCAGTACGAAATCACCCCAATGCATTGGTCCTATCTATGGATTAGTAAATAAATTGACACATACACTGGACATATTTGAGAGTTGATAAGGCGCATGAACCTGGAACCGATTTGGGATACGTGGGTTGCCTACTAAATACAGATGCTAGAGGTACGGTTCAATCTGGCTGGTGGATAGCTGAGGTGTTTGAGATACACAAGGAGACACAACAGGGCTGCCTCCTCTCTCCGGTGCTTTTTGCCTTGGGGATTGAGCAGTTAACAAGTTTGATATAAGCACAGCGGAGAGGAAAGGGAATCCCCATGGGAGGTTGAGCATATCATTTTGCTTTATGCATGTGAAATGCACCTATATCTTTGAGATGCAGAAACAGGGGTCTTCTGGAGTGTACAGATGTTGGGTGACTTGGAAAAAGGTCTCTGGCTTGTGCACTAATTGGAGTATATCATGTGCCTTCCTGTGTCCCCCGGAATGAGGAATCGTGAGTGAATGGGCTCATGATTTGGCGTTAAATGGGAGCTACAGGCTTTTAAATATCTGGGAGTTAAAATATACCACTCTGAGGTGGATGTCAATCAATCAATCAATCAATCATAACACTTGTATAGCGCACTACTCACCCGGATGGGTCTCAAGGCGCTTGGGGGAAGGGGTCCGCTACTGCTCGAACAGCCAGGTCTTGAGTTGTCTTCTGAAGGCGAGATGGTCCCGGGTCAGCCGAAGGTGGATGGGGAGGGAGTTCCATGTCTTGGCCGCCAGGTAGGAGAAGGATCTGCCTCCGGCGGTGGCTCTTTGGATGCGTGGTACGGTGGCGAGGGCGAGGCTAGTAGATCGTAGCTGGCGGGTGGGCATGTAGAAGGTCAGGCAGGTCGTTGAGGTACTTGGGGCCCAGGTCGTGGAGAGACTTGTGTGCGTGGGTGAGGAGCCTGAACGTGATCCTCTTGTTGATGGGGAGCCAGTGCAGGTCCCTCAGGTGGCCGGAGATGTGGCTGCGTAGGGGGATGTCCAGGATGAGTCGGGCGGAGGCGTTCTGGATGCGTTGGAGTCTTTTCTGTAGCCTGGCTGTGGTTCCGGCGTAGAGGGTGTTTCCGTAGTCCAGTCGGCTGGTGACGAGTGCCTGGGTGACCGTCTTCCTGGTTTCGGTCGGGATCCATCGGAAGATCTTGCGGAGCATGCGAAGGGTGTGAAAGCATGATGAGGAGACGGCGTTGACTTGTCTGGTCATCAAGAGGGAGAAGTCCAGGATGAAGCCCAGGTTGCGTGCGTGGTCTGTTGGCTTTGGAGCGGTGCCCAGGGCGGGGGGCCACCAGGAGTCGTCCCAGGCGGAGGGCGATGGTCCCAGGATGAGGACTTCCGTCTTGTCTGAGTTCAGTTTCAGGCGGCTGTTCTTCATCCACTCGGCGACGTCTTTCATCCCTTCGTGTAGGCTGGTTCTGGCGGTGTCGGGGTCTCTGGTGAGGGAGAGGATCAGCTGGGTGTCGTCGGCGTAGGAGATGATGTTGAGGTTGTGTTGGCGTGCGATGGCAGCAAGTGGTCTCATGTAGACGTTGAAGAGGGTGGGGCTGAGTGATGATCCTTGCGGTACGCCGCAGATGACTTCGGTGGCCTCGGATCTAAACGGGGGGGAGGCGGACTCTCTGTGTTCTTCCGGCGAGGAACGAGATGATCCACTCCAGTGCCTTCTCTTGGATGCCGATGTTGCTGAGGCGTTGAACTAGGGTGCGGTGGCAGACAGTGTCGAACGCTGCAGAGAGGTCCAGGAGGATGAGTGCCGCTGTTTCCCCGTTGTCGAGCAGGGCTCGGATGTCGTCGGTGGCTGCGATGAGGGCGGTCTCGGTGCTGTGGTTGGCTCTGAAACCGGACTGCGAGGGGTCGAGGGATCCGTTCCTCTCGAGGAAGGCGGCAAGCTGTCTGTTGACGATCTTCTCGATGACTGTGGCAGGAAAAGGGAGGAACGAGATGGGGCGGAAGTTCTTGAGGTCGGTGGGGTCCGCTGTTGGTTTCTTCAGTAGGGCGCTGAGCTCGGCATGCTTCCAGCTCTCCGGGAAGGTGGCGGTGTTGAAGGAGGTGTTGATGATGTTCCGGAGTTGGGGTGCGATGGTGGAGTCGGCCTTGTTGATGACGTGGTGGGGGCAGGGGTCGGTTGGAGATCCGGAGTGGATGGTGTTCATCGTGCGGGCTGTGCCTTTGTGGTCACCGTGGTCCAGGTGCGGAGGCTGGTGGTGGGGGGCGTTGGTTCGACGGTTGGGTGCATGGATGGTGCGCCGAAGCTGTTGTGGATGTCGGCGAACTTGCGGTGGAAGAACGAGGCAAGAGATCTTGTGAAGGAGTGATGTCGTTGTTGCCGGTGCTAGGGTTGGAGAACTCCTTGACGATGCTGAAGAGTTCCTTGCTGTCGTGGGCGTTGTTGTCCAGTCGTTCCTTCAGTGATTTCTTCTTGGTGGTGCGGATAAGCTGGTGGTGCTTGCGGGTGGCGTGCTTGAGGGCGGTCATGTTGTCAGTGGTCTTGTCGAGGAGCAGGTCTTCTTGGAGTCCTTGAGTTCGTCGGTGAACCAGGAGGCCTTCTTGCTTCTGGGTCTGCTGGGAGGGTTCTTCAGTGGTGCGAGGTCGTCGGCGCAGGTGGTCAGCCACTGCGTGAAGTTGCGGGCTGCTTCGTTGGGGTCCGTTGTGTTGGCGGGTGGGTTCTGGCTGAGGGAAGTGGTGAGCTGGTCGGTGGTGATCTTGCTCCAGCTCCTGTGAGGAACCTGTTGCGGGTGGTGGTGGGTCGTGGTTCTTCTGAAGCTGAAGTGGACGCAGCTGTGATCGGTCCAGTGGAGTCCGGTGGAGTGGCTGAAGGTGATGTGCTTGCTGGATGAAAAGACGGGATCAAGCGTGTGGCCTGCGTAGTGGGTGGGGGTGTTGACCCGTTGCTTGAGTCCGAGGTTGGCGAGGTTGTCCAGCAGGGCGGCGGTGTTGCGGTCCTTGTTGTTCTCCAGGTGGAAGTTGAGGTCCCCTAGGAGGATGTAGTCAGTGGAGGGGAGGGCGTGCGGGCTGATGAAGTCCGTGATGTCTTCGCTGACTTGTGTGCGTGGTCCCGGGGTCTGTAGACGAGGGTGCCTCTGAGGGTCGTCTTTGGGTCAGTGTGTATCTGGAAGTGGAGGTGCTCGGCGGCGGCGAAGGTGTCGTCGGAGTCGGTCGTGATGCGGATGGTGTTCTTGTGGACGATGGCGATGCCTCCTCCGGTCTGGTTGACGCGGTCCCGCCTGATCTTGTACCCGTCCGGGATGGCGATGGCGATGTCGGGGGCTGAGGAGACGTTCATCCAGGTTTCCGCGAGGAAGGCGATGTCTGGTGATGTTGTGTTGAGGAGGTTCCAGAGTTCCACGGCGTGTCTGTGGACGGAGGGGGTGTTGAGCAGGATGCACTTGAGGTGGTTGCTGCTGGTGCTTGGCTTGGCGGGTGCGGTGCAGGTTCGGAGGCAGGTGAACTTGCAGGTCTTGCAGGTGAAGGGTCCGTGGGTGCGTTTCGGGGTGGCCCGGCAGCAGGCGGGGTTCCGGCCGACATTGAGTGCGTTGAGAGCGGCGGCGTTGTAGGTCTGTCGGGTCGTCTTGCATTGGTGGGGGCCAGGGGTCCTGGCGCTGGGCGCGGTCCAGGCACGGACGGGCGCAGACGGGCTTGCCTTTGGCGTGCCTTCGCCGCACAATCGGCACACCCCCTGCGCATGACCGCTGCGCGTCTGTAAGGTCGCCATTTAAGGCTAAGTGGGAGGGAGGAGCAGCTGGGAGGCGGGAGCGGGGAGGAGACGAAAAAAGGGGGCGTGGCCGCGAGGATGGCGGCAGGAAACGGAGAGCGGGGCAGGCGGCAGAACGGGCACAGGCACAACTACATCAATTACAAACAGGAATAAGCACAAATATTACAAGTTCTAACACAGATTTCTAAGAGACACAGCTGGGGGACAGTGCAGTGAGGCGGCAGCTAGGGAGGCAGGCAGAATGTCACAACGAGGATGCGAGCAGCAGCTAGGGCACACGAGGGGGCACACACACAGCTGGCGGCCATGCCGCGCGGGGGTGTCCTGAGAACAGGTCACACTCACCTGCGCCGTGCGGTCGCCATTTAAGGACAAGTGGGAGGGAGGAGCAGCTGGGAGGCGGGAGCGGGAAGGAGATGAAAAAAGGGGGCGTGGCCGCGAGGACGGCGGCGGGAAACGGAGAGCGGGGCAGGCGGCACACGAGGGGGCACACACACAGCTGGCGGCCGTGCGGCGCGGGGGTGTCCTGAGAACAGGTCAGGGATGGAATCTTGGGAGGCATCATGTGGGCATTGAAGAGCAGTGTGAAAGTCTCACGATGATCCTTATAGTTGCCTATTATGGCCAGAATTGCCCTGTCTAAGATCACAATTCTGTCACAATTGTATTACTTTGTGAACCTACTTTTTTGGATACACCAGAACGGAATACCCTACTGCTAGATTTGCTATGGAATGGGGGGCAACACCAGTTTTCTCACAGTGAGGAGGTACATACATCACATTTGAGGTGGGTGACCAGACAAAGTATGCCCCTATGAAAGTAATTATTGTTGCTAAGTTTGGGCTAACCCCTGAGAGGCACATCGGAGATTCAGGGCCAGCCATAAACTCCCAAACCAGTCTTGGGTGGATTCTGTAGGCTTCTTTTGCAAGGCGCTGGATGGTTGGGTGAAGGGCTGTGAGATAAACACTTATCAAGGGCTGTGCAATTTAGTTGCAAGAGAGCACACATTCAGTCATTGTTCTGCTATGCTATTCCAACAACTGATTGGTTACAAGCTCACTGACCCCAGGAAACTTGCCAAGGAGGCAGTTTCCTGGGATCAAGTATAAAAGTGTCTGAGAAGGTACCTGGGAGTGACCCTGAGAGGGGTACTTCAGGTTCACCCCATTAGAGTGAGGGAGAAGTCCACAGTGACACAGACAGGTCCCAGGAAACGGTTCGCATACCCTTTCCAAGGACAGGAGGAGAGGTTCTGGTGGGTGGAAGCTCCTGGCATCCCAGTTTGAACCGCGGTGCTCTGAATGTTAGAAAGGGGACCTGGTTTGTATCAAGAAACAACCCACTAGTGGGAACAGAAGTGGACAATGTAGACTTAGATAGAGAAGTCCCACAGGGCAGGTAACAGAACATACCCTAATCTCTCTTAGCTGGGAGATAGACTCAGAGAGTAGACGTGTGATCCTTGAGGTGGGGTCATCACTTCCACCAGGTCAAGGGGAATGGGGTCCCTGTCACTGCTTTGATGGGCACCAGGGACAGTCAGACCATGTAAGTAGGATAACCCAGGCCCATTGGCAGGTCCTTTTCTGCCCCATGGCCCTAGTATCCCTGGAGTGGGGCGAAGAGGTAACCCAGAGAAGGGTCACAGTTAGTCACCGGTTGCCCATAGACTGTCTTCTGGGAAACGGGTTGGCACGATGTCCACGGAACTGGAAAGGTTGGATGCCCAGGGTGTCAGAACCGTCCCAAGTCCTATCTTCAAGATCCATGATAATCCCTCACTACAGTTTCCGATTTGGGGTTTAGTGCAGAGACAGGCATTAAACAACAGTCAGCGGTATGGGGGTGTTTCACTTCCTGATTGTGCCAGTTTGCCCAAGGGGTTAGCGTTCTAGTTGCCCTCTGGATGTCCGCCATTTCACGCGCTCGCTCGCTGTGAACGGCGCACTTCAACGGTCATTTTAGAGCAGTCGGACGTTGCCTTTAGCGCCCGTCAGTTTATTCAGTTTTTAAGTCTACAGTCTTCCGCATTGGTGTATTTAGCCTTTCCTGTCTAGAGACTTAGTTCGGAGAGGCTTGTAACTGTTGGCCTTTCCGTCGCTGCTCTTCACATGTGTCCTGTGAGCGCGACATCTCAGCATCGGCTTTTGAACTTCGCAGTCTAACACCCGCAGCTCCGCATTAGCATCTCTGCTGAGTGGGGATAGTCAGCGCCTGCATTTGGTAGCCGTTCCTTCATCAGTCACAGCTCCGCTGGTGTATTCGTGGAGTGTGACAGAGTTGGCAGCGGCAATTTGTTATTTCCTGTGGAGAAGGTTCGTTTATGGAGATTCTCAGCCTGTGAGTCCAGTGAGTTCCCGCTTGATGTGTGAAGACCGGCGGTAAGAGTATCTGTCGTTCTTCTTCATTTAGTCAAGCAGCGTTACATCTGAGCAGTCATAATTCTTCTGTGAGGAGCAGCTGTCCCTCAGCTTGTATTATTAAAGAAGCAGAACTGCATTTTGAACTATTTTCAGTGACTTTGCTCCCTCATAGCGAGAGCAGCATATTTCATCAAGTAAATGGGGGTATTACAATATGCATATTAAATACTGTCATTTACCATCTAAAAAGACTTTGCAGAACTTCAAGTCTACTTAAGAAAGTACTAATACTAAGCACAGAAAAACAGCCTACCAGTGCTATCTATCTTGAGAGAGAGGCTAAATTCCACACTGTAACAGGTATTAGTCAAATAGAGGATAGAAGAGATATTAGAGTAAAGCCACGTTTTTATCTGAGAACTGTAGTAATGTTGTGCTAATGTTTCAGGTCTTCATCCGTGAATTGAACACCAGAAAAGGCTGAAGAAGACCAGTGTGGCAGTCTCTCTTGTTTGTTATCCACTTCCCCTTTCCCTTCCATTTCTGAGCTTGGAGAAATCCGGGTGCAGGAGTGTTTGGGAATTGGGAATTATTCAACGCAAGGTCCTGGGTCATCCGCTCCTACGGATTCAGAAGGATACAGGTACTGCTTCTGACAGATTGAAGTGCCTCGCTTACCTTCCGTCTGAGCGTGATGGCTGAAGGACTAGACCTCAAGGCTTTGGCTTCAGTGTTAGAGGGATTACAAAAACAATTAAGTGAGACCAGGGAGGAAGTTAGGAAATCTAATCAGGAAGCTGGTTATTTGCGTAGGAGGATAGATGAGCTGTCCGAGAGTCCCAGTCCAAATTTCGGGAGTATTAAGTCCCCCACTTTCGCGCCATCTTCATCTTCTTCCTCTGATCTCACCACACAGGTAGTACATGCTATGTCTCCTACTATTCCATTGGCCCCTCCCGAGCGATTTCAAGGAGATCCCCATAAGGCACAGATCTTTCTCACACAGTGTTCCTTACATTTCCTCTGTAAGCCCATCCTGTTTAGGGAGGATCAGTCCAAAGTGGCGTTTGTGCTGTCTTACCTGAGTGGCGATGCGGCAGCGTGGTCTTTACCACTAGTAGCTTGTAATGATCCGGTGCTCTACAAATTTGAAGATTTTAAGGCTGAGTTCTTGCGCATTTTCGATAGAAGAACCATTTCCCAAACAACAGACAATGAGCTTTTGGACCTAAAACAGGGGAACAGGGATTTGGTGGCATATTTAGCGCAATTCAACAAATTGATCGTAGAAACAAGTTGGCCTGAGGCTAAGAGAGCTGCAATTTTTTACAGAGGATTAAAAGATGAGCTTAAGGATGGGTTGGCCCAGATTCCAAAGAGACCCACGGATGTATCCGAACTGATCGATTTAGTTTTGCAGATTGACCAACGGCAAGCAGAACGACGTAGTGAACGGCGAAGAGATGTTCGAATTTTCCCACCAAGGTTTGATCAGATCAGGACTGAACCAGTTAAGAATCAAGAAGCTCATGTTAGTGAAGAACCAATGCAAGTGGGAGCAATTCGAGGTCCTCTTACTAAAGAAGAAAGAGAAAAGCGTCGTGTTGGACGATTGTGTATGTATTGTGGTCAGTCGGGCCATTTTGTTAAGGAATGCCCAAAGAAACCAAAGGTCAGTCCATGGGTAAAAGACAGGCTCCACCAGTAGACGGAGTTGCACTGGTGGAAGCGAGTGGAGAGACAACTCCAGAACCACAATTTTTGGCAAATACTCTGCAGTCGGCAGCCCCACATTTGATCATATCTAGTCGAATCCTTTTTGGAGAAACTCGAATCGAAGAAGTATCTGTTATGATAGACTCAGGTGCAACTGGGAACTTTTGTGACATTCAGTTTGCAAAAAATTTAGGAATACAGTTCGAAAAGAAATTGAGACCAGAGCCTGTTCGAGCGGTGGATGGCACCAATTTATCTTCAGGACCAATCGTTTTCGATACAGAAGTCATAACTGTGTTGGGTCCGGGAGAACATCGGAGTCAAATTCATTTCAATCTCATAGACGCCCCGCAGTTTCAGCTCATTCTCGGGTTGCCCTGGCTCACTGAGCATAACCCACAAATTGATTGGGCAAGACGCACTGTGGAAATGAACTCGGATTTTTGTCATGAGCATTGCTTCCAGTCTCAGCTTAAGGCCTCAAAATCCACCCTGTCATCTAACTTGGTAAATCAAACTCAGATCATTTGTGCCTTGGACGTTCCGGAAGTTCCAGAGGAATATCGCGATTTAAAGGAAGTCTTTAACGAAAAAGAAGCTCGAAAGTTGCCACCTCATCGAGAGTACGATTGTCGGATAGAACTTGAGCCTGGAGCCTCTTTGCCTTGCAGTCGAATTTATGCCTTGTCAGAACCTGAGAACATCCATTTAAAGGAGTACATTGAGCAAAGTTTGGCCTCTGGATTCATACGCCCGTCCCAATCCCCAGTTTCTTCACCTTTATTTTTTATTCCAAAGAAGGATGGAACCTTGAGGACTTGCATAGACTATAAAGCATTGAACTTAGTCACAAAAAAGAATCGCTATCCCTTACCTCTGATTTCCGAACTCCTTGATCAGGTCAAGGATGCAGCAATTTATACCAAATTGGATTTACGAGGGGCCTACCATTTGGTGCGAATGGCAGAAGGAGAGGAGTGGAAGACTGCATTTCGAACCAGACTAGGGTTGTTTGAATATCAGGTGATGCCTTTTGGATTATGTAACGCCCCTGCAGCCTTTCAGCATTTCGTGAATGATGTGCTGCGAGAGTTTTTAGATCGATGTGCAGTGGTATACATTGATGATATACTCATTTTTTCAAACAGCCTAGAAGAGCACGTTTTCCATGTGCGAGCAATTTTGGAGCGCCTGCTGGAGAACCATCTGTTTGTGAAATTGGAGAAGTGTGTTTTTCATTCGTCCAGAGTAGAGTTTTTGGGTTTCATTTTATCTCCAGAGGGAGTTTCCATGGATAACTCTAAGCTTCAGGCAATTAAGGATTGGCCTGCTCCAAGATCTGTCAAGGAGATACAAAGTTTTTTGGGATTTGCCAATTTTTATCGGCGCTTCATTCAGAATTTTTCAGAAAAGGTTAGTCCTATCACCCAACTACTCAAGAAAGATGTTCGATTCACTTGGGGAATAGAAGCGGAGAAGGCTTTTCAGCTTCTAAAAGAAGCCTTTATTACAGCTCCAGTTCTACAACATCCAAATTTGAAGGATCCCTTTTTCATCGAAGCTGATGCCTCCAATTTGGCTATTGGGGGGGTCTTGTCTCAACGTCAGAAGGACACAGGTCAGCTCCATCCAGTGGCCTATCATTCTCGGAAATTGTCGCCTGCAGAAGTAAATTACTCCATAGCAGATAAGGAACTTTTGGCAGTTAAGGAAGCTTTTAAGGTATGGAGACATTATCTGTTTGGTGCAAGACAAAAGATCACAGTCTTCACTGATCATCGAAATTTGCAATTCTTAAAGTCTGCCCGAACACTCACGCCTAGACAACTGCGGTGGTCTCTCTTTTTTGCAGATTACGATTTCGTCCTGACTTATAAGCCTGGAGCTGCAAATGGTAAGGCGGATGCACTCTCTCGTTTGAGTCTGGGTGAAGAAGTGGAAACTCCAGTAGAGGGCCTAATTATTCCAGAGGAAAAGATTGTTGCAGTCACGGTTGAGGACAAGTTTGAAAATCAGATTCAAGAAGAATTTGCCAAGAAGGAGTTTTCAAACTGGGTTTTGGAAGGATCTGATCGAGAGGTGAAGAATGGGAAACCTTTTTTACAAGGGAAACTGTTTGTGCCCAGTGACGAAATTCAGCAAGAGATCATTCAGCAATTTCATGATCATCAGTTGGCTGGTCATAAAGGAGTCAAGAAGACTTTGGATTTGATCAAGAGAACATTCATTTGGTTTGACATGGACTCTCGGGTGAGACAGTACATCGCCACTTGTGAGCAGTGTGTTAAGGGTAAGAGTCTTAGACAATCCCCACAGGGTCTCCTCATGCCCTTGCCTGTAGCTCCTTCCCCCTGGCACACAATCTCCATGGATTTCATTGTGGACCTGCCTTCCAGTCAAGGTTATTCAGTGATATGGGTGGTGGTGGATCAGTTTTCCAAAATGAGTCATTTCATTCCTTTACAGACACTCCCCACAGCTTCTCAGTTGGCAACTCTTTTTGTTGAACACATAGTCAAATTACACGGAATTCCCAAGGTGGTCATTTCAGATCGGGGTTCGCAATTTGTTTCCCGCTTCTGGAAATCCTTTCTAAAGGGTCTGGGAATTGACTCTCGCCTGTCCACCAGCTATCATCCAGAGACCGATGGACAGACGGAAAGAGTCAATCAAGATTTAGAACAATATCTACGCATGTACTTGATGGATCAGGAAGGAGATTGGCCTTCTTTGTTGAGTACTGCGGAGTTTGCCTATAACAATTCAGTCCATTCTGCCACTGGTTTTTCCCCATTCTTTTTGAATTCAGGTCGTCACCCTAATATGCTGGTGGGGAGGGTGGAGGTAGATGTACCAGCAGCTGAGGAGGTTATTCACCATTTGCACAGGGCATATCGGACAGCTTCTGCTAACCTCTGTAAGGCCAAGGAGGCCTATAAGGTTCAGGCAGACAAGAAGCGAAGACAAAGTCCCATTTATGAGCCTGGGGATGAGGTATGGATTTCCACTCGACATATGCGATTGAGGGGGAATCGGAAGTTCCAGCCGAGATTTGTGGGTCCATATCCAGTGATCAAGATGGTGAATCCAGTTAGTGTAAGAGTAGCGCTACCTAAGTCATTAAAAATTCACCCAACCTTTCATGTCTCTTTGCTTAAAAGAAACCCACCCAATTTTAGACAAAGTCAGCCCCCAGCTCCAATTCTAGTACAATCCACTGAAGAATTTGAAGTCAAGAGGATTTTAGACTCTAAGAGTAAGAAAGGAAAGATCTATTATTTAGTGGATTGGAAGGGTTATGGACCTGAGGATCGGTCTTGGGAGCCCAGTGACAATGTTCATGCTCCCCGATTGGTCTCAGAATTTCATAAGACACATCCACAGAAGCCCAGAGAGGGGGTTTTGGTGGGGGGTACTGTCAGAACCGTCCCAAGTCCTATCTTCAAGATCCATGATAATCCCTCACTACAGTTTCCGATTTGGGGTTTAGTGCAGAGACAGGCATTAAACAACAGTCAGCGGTATGGGGGTGTTTCACTTCCTGATTGTGCCAGTTTGCCCAAGGGGTTAGCGTTCTAGTTGCCCTCTGGATGTCCGCCATTTCACGCGCTCGCTCGCTGTGAACGGCGCACTTCAACGGTCATTTTAGAGCAGTCGGACGTTGCCTTTAGCGCCCGTCAGTTTATTCAGTTTTTAAGTCTACAGTCTTCCGCATTGGTGTATTTAGCCTTTCCTGTCTAGAGACTTAGTTCGGAGAGGCTTGTAACTGTTGGCCTTTCCGTCGCTGCTCTTCACATGTGTCCTGTGAGCGCGACATCTCAGCATCGGCTTTTGAACTTCGCAGTCTAACACCCGCAGCTCCGCATTAGCATCTCTGCTGAGTGGGGATAGTCAGCGCCTGCATTTGGTAGCCGTTCCTTCATCAGTCACAGCTCCGCTGGTGTATTCGTGGAGTGTGACAGAGTTGGCAGCGGCAATTTGTTATTTCCTGTGGAGAAGGTTCGTTTATGGAGATTCTCAGCCTGTGAGTCCAGTGAGTTCCCGCTTGATGTGTGAAGACCGGCGGTAAGAGTATCTGTCGTTCTTCTTCATTTAGTCAGGCAGCGTTACATCTGAGCAGTCATAATTCTTCTGTGAGGAGCAGCTGTCCCTCAGCTTGTATTATTAAAGAAGCAGAACTGCATTTTGAACTATTTTCAGTGACTTTGCTCCCTCATAGCGAGAGCAGCATATTTCATCAAGTAAATGGGGGTATTACAATATGCATATTAAATACTGTCATTTACCATCTAAAAAGACTTTGCAGAACTTCAAGTCTACTTAAGAAAGTACTAATACTAAGCACAGAAAAACAGCCTACCAGTGCTATCTATCTTGAGAGAGAGGCTAAATTCCACACTGTAACAGGTATTAGTCAAATAGAGGATAGAAGAGATATTAGAGTAAAGCCACGTTTTTATCTGAGAACTGTAGTAATGTTGTGCTAATGTTTCAGGTCTTCATCCGTGAATTGAACACCAGAAAAGGCTGAAGAAGACCAGTGTGGCAGTCTCTCTTGTTTGTTATCCACTTCCCCTTTCCCTTCCATTTCTGAGCTTGGAGAAATCCGGGTGCAGGAGTGTTTGGGAATTGGGAATTATTCAACGCAAGGTCCTGGGTCATCCGCTCCTACGGATTCAGAAGGATACAGGTACTGCTTCTGACACAGGGTGGCCAGAAAGCTGAGAATTCTGGGTGTACCGCTCCCAAAAAAAGGATACACAGGCCCAGATTGAGGGGCAAGGGGAGGAAAGACTCACCCCTGACACTTGCTCTGCCTCAGGGTACCAATCATACTGGGCTGAGGGACCAGTCTCAGCTATCACCACATGACTGATGGGAAGGAGAGTAGAAGAAGAGTCACTAACACTTAGGGCTGTTGCCCCTGACTCTAAGAAACCTCAGAGGTCCCTGAATGGTCTGTGGCCTCGCTCTTGACACTGACAGCTGTCTGATCTCTTTGCGCTGGGAACAGAAGTCTGATCCAATGAGGTGGAGTGGGCCACATCACCTTGTTGGCCATGGTGGTACTGTCTGCCTACTGGGATGCACCTGTGAGCAAGGTAAGGTTAGGTGCTACACATATAGAGTCCACAGATGAGGAGGAAGTTTCCTCATGGGTCAGTTTAATTGCTCAGGACACTGTGGAGAGATGAATCAAACTGAATTCAGTATGGAGTAAAACTAACAAGTGCCTTTGCTGTAGTGGGCCGTTGCCTATGTTCTATCGCTTCAACATGGAAGCCCAGCAAGGTGCTGATTAGTCTCCCATGGGTTTAGGCTGGATGGGTGTCATGTTGGACCTGGCCCTTTCTGCAGAGCCAACCCCAAGCTCCACTTTCTGTTGAATTTGATTTTGTTGGCCTTAAGACTCTGTGCACTTTACCACTGCTGACCAGTGCTAAAGTACTTGTGCTCACTCCCCTAAAGATATTTAATACCTGATTGCCATATTTAATTTACTTGTATGTCTCTTGTAGAGTGGTCTACCATACACCCAGGGCTTGTACATTGAATACTACTAGTGGACCCACAGCACATATTGTACCACCCACTTAAGTAGCCCCTTTAAACATGTCTGTCATTGCAGACTGAATGTAGTAGTTTTAAACTGCCAATTCAATTTGTTAATATAACCCCCTTGCCAAGCCTTAAAATCCCCTTTTATTGCATATAAGTCTCCTCCAAGGTAGGCATAGGCAGCCCATGGGGCAGGGTGCATTGTAATTCAAAGGTTGGACATGTACTTTTAAATTTTAAATTCCCTGGTAGTGGCAAACTCCTAAATTCAATTTTCTGTACTGTGAGGTCTATCTATCACATAGTATAACATTGGGTTGCCCTGTTACATTTAATACGTGGTACCTTTTGCTTGGGGACGGATCTGCAATTCATGTTTGGTATCTATAAAATCGTAATTAGTAATCATCTGTAATGGTAAAGTCAGATTTTAAATTACAATTTTGAAAATGCCACTTTTTGAAATCTGGCATTTTCCTGCCCCTAGCCATGTGGTGCGTGCAACCTCCCCTGGGTCACATGACTGGGTTTCTCTAGCAGTTAGACTTTGTGAATTCCTCCCAGACAGTCACACAATAGAGGAGATAAGGTGTGCCCAATTGGCCATCTGCTGGCAGGTTAAACAGTCAAGGCTGGGCAAAGCCTCGTTTGCAAATGAATGGGCTGTGCTATGCCTTCACACAAAGTGGGCTTGTCACCTCAACATTCTCTCTGCAGCCAGCTTGAAGCCAGGTCACAAGGGTTAGTGAATTCCAGGCACTCCAAAGAGAAACCTCTGGAAACTTTTCCAACTTCAAAGAAGACACCAGATATAAAAAATAGGGCCCTCAGACACACTCGTCAGTTCAATTTCGGGTCCTGTGGAAGGACTGTCAGAGGACAGTCTGCTACTGTGGACTGCTGTGTACTCCACTAGACTGCTCTGCTGCACCTGAAATGACTGTTTTGCTGCCTGGTGCCAGCCTTGAACCCTCAGAAGCCAGCCCTTCTATTTGAACCCTGCTTCTTCACCTGTACCCAAAACTACTGGAGTGATTCCGAGGGCTAGTTTTCTGGCCTCCTGTTCAGAGCCACAGGGACATAACATTCTCCCACCATCTTCAAATCGCACCTGGGGCAAGCTTGAGTGAGTCCTCAACCCCCAATTGATGTCCCCCAGTCCTGCACCCTTAGTTGTGGTACTAAAGGTGCCCAGGTAGCCAAAATCCAAAACTTGGGACTTAGCAGATTTTTAGTTCAATACTGCTCTGAGAACCGAGGGAAGACCGGGACCAATCTACTCGTTGATCCAGTCAAGGTGTATCACTGGTTGGCCAGAATTTACGGCTACTCCCGCTACATTCTTCTCCACAGCAACAAATCATTTTCAGTTGTCCTTAGCCAAATGGGTCTCTGAGCTCCTGGAACTGTCTTCGGCTACAGTCTCCTGCCTCATACCACTGGAGATTTTCGACTTCCAAAAAAGTGAAGTCTAAACGTAGAAATTTTCACCGCAACTTCATCCAGTGGCTCTCCCATGACAACACTCCCTCCTCGGACACCACCTGCAGCCTTGCCCTACTGAACTTTACTTTCTCAGAAAATTGTTCTTGAAAATTCATCTAAGTCCGAAGATCAATGCCGACCAGGCCAAATCTACTTTTTGTACCCGACCCACGCTCCATTGTGGTAAGCCATATATTCCGAACTCAATGTCAATGGGTGGTGCTTTGATTTTCAGAGTGTTAGTTTTTATTAAAAACTTTAAACATTCACAACACCGGTTCTACTGATTGGATGTTTGTCCTTTTGGTGTCAAATAATTTATTAAAAATGACTCTACTTTTCTAAATTGATGTGAGATTTTTCTTGTGTTGTGTTTCCCTTTTATTACTGTTTGTGTGCTGCATAAATACTTTACAAATTGCCTCTAAGTTAACCCTTACCGCTTTTTGTGTGCATGCTACCCAGGATTAAGCACAGATTAATTTAGTGACTTTTTGTGCTTCACACTGCCAGGGATTGCAGCTGTTACTTGGCCAGGGCTCACACTCGAGTCAACAAAAAACCAATTTTTTCATAAACAGCCAGATACAAAGATTATGAAAATAGGTTAAGGGGGACAAGAGATTTGAGTTTTTTAAAGTTTTTAATCAAAGGTGCCTAGAAATATTCAAAGCGATACAAAAGGGGGTAGTGATGGACGGAGCATCTGAACCAATCAAACACTCACACCCTGTCAACAGATCTGGGTTTAATCCATCACCGTTCTTTAGCCCACTCTGCCACCCCAGTTCAGACATGGCCATATGCAAATCAGTCTGACCCTGTGCCTCATGGGAACAGTCCAGCCCGAACTGCCAAGCCATGCCTTCCCTGGACCGGAAACAAGCTTCCTAGGACCGGTTTCTGGCATTTCAGCCGTCTTCAGCCAGGCTTGCTTGAATCCAGTGGCAAAGTGATCAAGGGACTCACGTCTGAGCATACCCTGCCAACTTATGGGAAACAAAGCGATACAAAAGGGGGTGGTGATGGACTGAGCATCTGAACCAATCAAACACTCACACCTTGTCAACACATCTGGGTTTAATCCATCACCTTTCTTTAGCCCACTCTGCCACCCCAGTTCAGACATGGCCATATGCAAACCAGTCTGAACCTGTGCCTCATGGGAACAGTCCAGCCCGAACTGCCAAGCCATGCATTCCCTGGACCGGAAACAAGCTTACTAGGACCGGTTTTTGGCATTTCAGCCGTCTTCAGCCAGGCTTGCTTGAATCCAGTGGCAAAGTGAGCAAGGGACTCACGTCTGAGCATACCCTGCCAACTTATGGCGAACAAAGCGGTACAAAAGGGGGTGGTGATGGACGGAGCATCTGAATCACTCAAACACTCACACCCTGTCAACAGATCTGGGTTTAATCCATCACCGTTCTTTAGCTCACTATGCCACCCCAGTTCAGACATGGCCATATGCAAATCAGCCTGACCCTGTGCCTCATGGGAAAAGTCCAGCTCGAACTGCCAAGCCATGCCTTCCCTGGACCGGAAACAAGCTTCCTAGGACCGGTTTCTGGCATTTCAGCCGTCTTTACCCAGGTTTGCTTGAATCCAGTGGCAAAGTGAGCAAGGCACTCACGTCTGAGCATACCCTGCCAACTTATGGCAAACAAAGCGGTACAAAAGGGAGTGGTGATGGACAGAGCATCTGAACCAATCAAACACTCACACTCTGTCAACAGATCTGGGTTTAATCCATCACCGTTCTTTAGCCCACTCTGCCACCCCAGTTCAGACATGGCCATATGCAAATCAGTCTGACGCTGTGCCTCATGGGAACAGTCCAGCCTGAACTGCCAAGCAATGCCTTCCCTGGACCGGAAACAAGCTTCCTAGAACCAGTTTCTGGCATTTCAGCCGTCTTCAGCCAGGCTTGCTTGAATCAAGTGGCAAAGTGAGCAAGGGACTCATTTCTGAGCATACCCTGCCAACTTATGGCAAATAAAGCGGTACAAAAGGGGGTGGTGATGAACGGAGCATCTGAACCAATCAAACACTCACACCCTGTCAACAGATCTGGGTTTAATCCATCATAGAATAAATATTCAAGCACTAACAAAAAACAACAGTCCACAGTTTACTGAGACCTATGCGCAATGCCAGGCTGACTGCTATGGAGTGGATTGCCCCAGTTAAAAGTTTTAGCTTCAGACTTAGTCTCTAGATGCAGGGAAAGCTTTTTCTGGAAACAGCAGGCAACTCTAGCTTCTTGGGGCAGGCCCAGGGCACCAGGTCTCTCTCCTGCGAGGTCACATGCTATGTCCTGTCCTTTTTTGTCATATGGACTACTTTAGAGTCAAGAGTAGCTCTGATTTTTGAAACCCAGAAGTGGGTAAAGAGGAAAATAACCACTTGACCCACAGAGAGCAGCACTAGCCCCTGGGTGCCAGCAGGAATCAAGAGTCTATAAAACCTAGAGACTTTGTGTGAGTCCTCTTCCAGCAGGAGTCAGAAATCACGATTATGCTTCCAGTAGACCTTCTTCTGCAAAAGGAGTTTTCCCTGGTCCAGGGATGTTCTGAGGAGGCGGTGGTTGAGGCACTAGATTTACTCCATGCACCAGGCAGTGAGTGGAGGAAATCTATCACCCAATCCTAACTATTTTCTCACACTATCCCTCCTCCTTTTGCTAAACTTCCTCTTTGTCTTACTGTGAAATGACCGAAGATCCCCTTTTTATACATGGCAGGACTCAGTTGCCATCAAGAAGGCATGACCATAATTTATTTGCCTTTCCTCTACCTGATATGGTCAAAACTAGTTTATTCTCCTACTGTGGGTAGAGGCAGTGGGCCTGAATCACAAAGGTAAACTTACACTTTTTAATACGTTTACACTTTTTTAGTATTACTGCATTTTATTAGTAAGTGTACAAGTGCAGAGACTCGGCAGTCAGGGTGGATAACTCCACACATACACAGTAGGCCTGTTTTATCTTTTTATGTATGGAGCTGTCCTCCCTAATGACAGAGGGCCAGTTGTACGACCCTTCTTTGCGTCCGCAAACGGGAGAACCTCCCATTTGCGGCCGTAACAAAGGGTAATAGCATGTGCAAATGTCACTGATTCGCAAAATAGCATTTGCAACTCTCTCTATTAGGAAGGGGCATCCCTTCCTAATAATGAGTCAACATGCTATGTACTAGTGTTTTGCGACCGCATTTGCTGCCGCAAAACAATCACAGTTTACCACCTACTTCAAGTAGGTGGTAAACGACTCGCAAAGGGTAAGGGGTCCCCAGGTGACCCCTTCCCCTTTGTGAGTATTTTGGAAAATATTTTTTAAGAGCAGGCAGTGGTCCCAGAGACCACTGCCTGTCCTTAAAAAAATGAAACTTTAAGGAAAACAGGCTTCATTTAAAAAAAAGAAAAGCTGCTTTATTAGAAAGCAGTCCCAAACATGGTGGGCTTCTGAGCTCAGTAGGCCACCATCCCTGGGAGGGGTGGCATTCCCAATGGGCTCGCACATTGCGAGAGGCTCATTAATATTACTGAGCCTCGCAATTTGCGAACCTATTGGGAATCGCAAGACAGTGTAATAACACTGTTGTATATTTCATTTAGTGCCTTTAAACTTGCGACTAGCAATTCTTCACAAATTGCGAGGTGCTAATTGAAAGGGTCGTACATCTGGCCCAGAGTCTCCAAACTTGTAAACTTGCTTTTGAAATGCCGTTTTGTGACCACTGAAACAGCGTAAACCTACCCAAATGAGTACATTTACCTTTGTGAATCAGGCCCTGAATGTCTAGGAGGGCCTTGGGGATGAATAGGAGAATCCTTTCCTGTAATCTCCAAGACAAAAAAGGTTATAGCTAAAGTTGTCCTTTGTTCTACTAACTGTTCCTACTCACGTTCAAATAGCTAATCCCGGTTAAGTGGTCATCAGTTAACACAAAATGCCTTTCCTAGCCTTATAGGCAAACAATTGTCTGCTAAGAAAGTACTGTTAACTCTCCCAGCAAAGAATGTGTATTCCAGCACTGGAGGCGTGATGAGTGGCGGAATTGGTTTTAAATTGTAGCTTAGGCACATTCACCACTCACCATCCAACCCCTTCTGGGCATAGTGAACAATGGTTGCTAATGGCAGCCACAACAGAACTCTTTCTGTAACAGTCGGTCTAAATGCAGCAAATTTGCTAATCGACAATGGATGAATGGACAAAAGGTCACCTTGTCTAATGGCATTTTTTTATATTTGTTTATTTATAGTCACAAATTCCCATTGGATTTAGGGATCTGCAGAGGATCTGCACATTAATGGCCCAGCTATCTCTAAATTTGTATCCCCATTAGGCCCATCTACCCAGCTTTGTGACGCTTATTTCAGAAAAATTATGTAATTAATTTACACTAAACCAAGCATTAGCACGTCTATAGGTGAAGTACTATTTCCGTACCAAGGGGTCGATTATGATGGCGGACGGACCTGAGTCCGTCCGCCACCATAGAGTAGGAGGGAACCTCCGCATTGCCTGCGGAGTTCCCTCCTGTGCAATTAGGATGTGACCACCACACTGGCGGTCACATCCTCTATTTTTACCATTGCGGCGGGTGCGGCTTCAAGCTGCATCCGCCGCAATGGTACAAATGCATACATTGCATGTGTATGCGGAAAGCGGCAAGCACCGTGCGGTGCCTGCCGATTTCTGCATACAAATGCCCATAGGTACCCCCCATGTGCACCCCTCACCCCCCCTTCACCCAGGGGGCCCGCAACGGGCCCCCGCAGTGAAGTTACACATGCTTTTCCACGGCTGAAAACCCACCGCAGAAAAGCATTTTTTACAGCCCTTCCTAATATGGCGGATGGTGTCTGAGAGACACCACCACCATGGGGCCTATTACGATTGCGGTTTTTCCGCATACTCCGGGCCGGCGGAAGCCACCGCCGGCCCAGAGGATGCGGAAAAACCGCAGCGGACCCACCAAAGACCCACCGCCACATTAGGGGGCCTATTACGATTGCGGTTTTTCCACATCCTCCGGGCCGGCGGAAGCCACCGCCGGCCCGGAGGATGCGGAAAAACCGCAGCGGACCCACCAAAGACCCACCACCACATTAGGATGGCTGGTGGGTCCTGGTTTCCGTCCGCAGCTTTTCCGCCGCAGTTGGCTTACAACCGCGGCGGAAAAGCTCTAATATGGTGGCGGTGTCTCTCAGACACCGTCCGCCATATTAGGAAGGGCTATAAAAAATTATTTTCCGCGGCGGGTTTTCCGCCGTGGAAAAGCATGTGTAACTTCACTGCGGGGGCCCGTTGCGGGCCCCCTGGGAAAAGGGGGGGTGGGGGGGTGCACATGGGGTGTACCTATGGTACCCCCCTGCATTTGTATGCAGAAATCGGCAGGCACCGCACAGTGCCTGCCGCTTTCTGCATATAAATGCAATATATGCATTTTTACCATTGCGGCGGATGCAGCTTGAAGCCGCACCCGCCGCAATGGTAAAAATAGAGGATGTGACCGCCAGGGTGGTGGTCACATCCTAATTGCACAGGAGGGAACCTCCGCATTTTCCGCAGGCAATGCGGAGGTTCCCTCCTACTCAATGGTGGCGGACGGACTCAGGTCCGTCCGCCATCATAATCGGCCCCTAGGATGGCTGGTGGGTCCTGGTTTCCGTCCGCAGCTTTTCCGCCGCGGTTGGCTTACAACCGCGGCAGAAAAGCTCTAATATGGTGGCGGTGTCTCTCAAACACCGCCAGCCATATTAGGATGGGCTTTAAAAAATGCTTTTCCGCGGCGAGTTTTCCGCCGTGAAAAGCATGTGGAACTTCACTGTGGGGGCCCGTTGCGGGCCCCCTGGGTGAAGGGGATGTGGGGGGTGCACATGGGGGATACCTATGGTACCCCCCTGCATTTGTATGCAGAAATCGGCAGGCACCGCACGGTGCCTGCCGCTTTCTGCATACAAATGTAATGTATGCATTTTTACCATTGCGGCGGGTGCAGCTTGAAGCCGCACCCGCCGCAATGGTAAAAATAGAGGATGTGACCGCCAAGGTGGCGGTCACATCCTAATTGGACAGGAGGGAACTCGGCAGGCCTTGCGGAGGTTCCCTCCTCCTCTATGGTCGCGGACAGACTCAAGTCCGTCCGCGATCATAATGGGCCCCCATATTAGAGCTTTTCCGCCGCGGTTGTAAGCCAACCGCGGCGGAAAAGCTGCAGACGGAAACCAGGACCCACCAGCCATCCTAATGTGGCGGTGGGTCTTTAGTGGGTCCGCTGCGGTTTTTCCGCATCCTCCGGGCCGGCGGTGGCTTCCGCCGGCTCGGAGGATGCGGAAAAACCGCAATGGTAATAGGCCCCCAAGTGTGGTGTAATTTACACAACACCCATGCAACATATAACTCACACACAAAAAGGTTGTATGACATTACAACGCTTCACAGACATTTGCTTTGCTGCCCTTCGTGAAAGGTTTTTCCTCTACTTCTCGCGGAACCCACTACGCAGGTCCCGCATCGCCCAGGCAGTGTATCCGGCGTGTGGGCCCCTGCTGGGTGAGTGACAGGGCTGCGAGCGCTGGGACCGGGACTCGCTCTCCCAGGAGTCCCGGTAATCCAGAGGCCGAGTCACCTGGCCCGCTCTCCCTGACCGCCCCGCCCCGCCTAATCACTTGAAAAGACTCTGCCTGCTGCTGCTACGTGGGACGCTTCACAGACCTTCGCTTTGCTGCCCTTCGTGAAAGGTTTTTCCTCTACTTCTCGCGGAACCCGCTTCGCGGGTCCCGCATCGCCCAGGCTGTGTATCCGGCGTGTGGGCCCCTGCTGGGTGAGTGACAGGGCTGCGAGCGCTGGGACCGGGACTCGCTCTCCCAGGAGTCCCGGTAATCCCGAGGCCGAGTCACCTGGCCCGCTCTCCCTGACCGCCCCGCCCCGCCTAATCACTTGAAAAGACTCTGCCTGCTGCTGCTACGTGGGACGCTTCACAGACCTTCGCTTTGCTGCCCTTCGAGAAAGGTTTTTCCTCTACTTCTCGCGGAACCCGCTTCGCGGGTCCCGCATCGCCCAGGCTGTGTATCCGACGTGTGGCCCCTGCTGGGTGAGTGACAGGGCTGCGAGCGCTGGGACCGGGACTCGCTCTCCTAGGAGTCCCGGTAATCCCGAGGCCGAGTCACCTGGCCCGCTCTCCCTGACCGCCCCGCCCCGCCTAATCACGCCTTCACGCCTCAAGTAACGGAGAACCCCGCTGCGCGGGAGCGCCCGGGGCTAAGCCCGGGCAAAGGGTGGGCCATCGGTGGCCGAAGGAGGCTGGGCTGGGCCCATCCTCTAACGTTGGTCTCACGCTCCAACCTCTCCTACTCGGCCGCCGTAACTCGAAACGTAAGTTACCATCATCCCTGCTATTTTATTCGTCCAAGGATAAACATTAACTTTTGGAGGGTTGTACTAATTTATGACCGTAAACCACTTACCATCTCTTTATCATCTTTTTTAACATTGACCCGAGGCACTAGCATGTCTTCAGAAGGGTTAAACTCTTCTTTACCTTCCACTGTAGGGGTCACTATACTAGGGCCTCTAGATAAGTATTTTGCACGGGCAACTAGGGAAATAGACAGAGAGATAACGTTGGCAGAGAAGCGAGCTGAGCGTCGCTTCTCTATTGAATTGCTCAAACACAAACTCCCAGCCCTGGCACAAAAAGAGGTAATAACACCTCACTCATCAAATAACGATCTACCTATGGGAGAGTCGGATGCAGATTTATTTAACACCGATGACTTCCCTCTGATTTTCCAGGAAGGTCCACCCATATTAACCATAAACGGGCCAAATAATGTTACCAACATTAATGAGTTACCATCTACATCCAACTGGCTAATCGACCTGAATTCACCTATAGTGTTGGATCACGTCACCCAGCCTATTTCAAGCCCCTCAATCCTGGCATCGAATCAATTTCCGGTGGAGGCTATACAAATGGAGACTCAATCACTGCAAATAGCCAGTCCTCCCAAAAAAAACCCACAGAAAATGAAAGGCCAAGAAGTGTGTCACTCGCCACCAAGGAAAAAAAGGAGGAATGCTGGGGCAAGGAAAAAGACTGCATGCATAAACTCACCCGTACTAACAAAGAACTCCTTAACCAAAACTAGTAAGGAACTAGAGGCAGACGCATTAAATAACCCATCAGCAGACATGAGTACGTCATCTGAAGCACGGTTGCCCAAAGGACTACTTGAAGACATTGAACGTCTCTTGAAATCTCTAATGCTGCCACTTCTAGAAAGGGTTAAAAAGTTAGGGGAAAACATGGATCGTATTTTAGAAGCATACACCCCTAAGGAAGCCCTGAAAGAAAACACTACAAAGGAAATTCGTCCCTCAAAAATACAACCGGTACAGAACACTTTGACCCCAAGACAGGATAGATCTAAAAAAAAAACACAATTAACAACAGCCCTAAACCAGTGGCCACACAAGCACTACAAAAGGGAAAGGTTAAGCCAGCGCCCTTGAAAACCATTGTTCCTACGGCCCAGAGGTTAACAAACGTATTACCACAGAACAGGGTAAAAACAAAACTAAAGGGAAATGTTGACTTACCCCCAGAATCATCAATTTATGCGGTCATCTTGACTGGCGTTCCGGTGATAACAGTGGGTAGTATAGAACCAAACACCAGTCTAAAAAATAAGGTTATACACTGGCTGCGGATTAATAGACCTCTCCCACCACATTTAAATGGGGACATAGCGTCTGTTAGACGGTGTGATTGGGTAGGGGTGAGACCCAAAGATATAGAGGGAGATGTGGTAATAATAAACTTCAGAGATCATAAAGTTGTAAACCACATTTGTGATTGGTTTTCGGGGAGAAAGGAGGGCAGTATATCTCCTCGAAACTTATGTTACTTTTACCCCGAAGCCCTGATGAGGCCTCGTACCTACCCCCCAAAATGGGGCCGCCCCGATTCCCAGCAATTCTCTAACTGTAAACCACACCCTAATCTTACAAGACACTATATAAATAATTATCAGTCTTCTTTCCTACCTCAATATAGATCTCCTACTCCCTTTGACTATGCCCACCACCCCACAAATCGGACAGAATATTGGAACGTACCGATACAATCCCTTTATGAACCCCTCTCAGGCATGGACCTAAATGATTGACTCAGCTGTCCTGCCTTTAAACCAGGTAACAATTTGGGGGGGTAAAGATGCTGTACTCGAATGTTTCGCATCCGAGCAGATGCACCCTAAAATTGGCACCATTACAACTAGAACCAGGGAATTGGGGTCCAAGAAAACAAATAGGAGGTGGAAGGACGCCCGGGTGCAGGGAAATCTTATTGAGGGGGTTACTTTGAAGGATGACACGATAAAGAAGAACTCGTGTAAAATAACCAAAAGAAAACACATACCTAAACTCAAAGATAAAGGTAAAGATGAACGCCAAGTAAGTGTAGTGTCGTGGAATGTGTGTGGGCTTGCTAACAAACTTCAAGAATCAGCGTGGGGGGAGTTTGTAAACAACATCGACATATTATGTGTTCAGGAAACCTGGGTACTTACTGAACTATACATAGATGGATTTAAGACTTTCCATGTCCCAGCGGTGGCCTCTAGCCATGGTAGGCACAAAGGGGGACTATGTGTGTACGTGTCTAACCATTTAGACACTAGTAGTAGCTTTGGAAGATCAACTTCACCTTACTTTCAAATGGTTACCATTCCTTTGAATCCCAGCGACATTTTAATAGTGATTAACTTTTATAATAATATCAAGAACTCTAATTTTAGGGAAGAATTAGAAAAATTGACAAAAGAATTAGGGGAGGTAAAACCAATGAAAGGGAAAGACCTAATATGGGTCTGGGTAGGTGACTTTAACGTAAATTTATGCACGAGTGAAACATGCGGTTTCCAGGAATATGGGGAGGGGGATCAGGGGGATAGTAGTCACTTCCAACATAATGATAAAGGGGAAATATTAAATGGTGTCATGGCCAAGTTTGATTTGGGCTTTGCAAACAGGCTTTGCTCTCCCAAGGTTAAGTTCACTTCTACTTTTTTAGCAAGGGGACTTCACTCAACTATTGATTTTATCATCCTGCCAAATATGTTTGGTGGCCGGGTGGTAAATTACGAGACCCTTACTATCGGTCTGAGTGACCATCTACCGCTAAAAATCCTTGTTAGTGTCCCAGGATCAAAAATTACCACAATAACTGAGACCCTGGCATGGTCGCAAAATCTTGCTGTAGCACGGCAAAATGGCATTGCCCTAAAATGGTGTATGGTAGACCCTGTAAAAACCCTCCAGAAAATTGTGGAAGGTGCTCTTCCCTCACTCCTGGTGTGTCTAGGGGAAAAGTCGTCGAACGATGAAATCTTGGAAGCATTTAGCAACATTACTAGCACCATACAGGGTGTCTTGACCAGGACACGCTCTAAAAAAAGTAATAGTTCTACGGGCTGGTTTGACACTCAATGCACTAAGACACATAAGGCCCTTAAACTGGCTTTGAGTGAAACAATAAGGGACCATGTTGCAATTAGGTCACTTAGAAAGGCTTACAACTTAGCTAGGCACCAACGAAAGATGGCAATCAAAGAAAAAGCATGGCAAGACCTAGTGGAAGCTGCGGAGAGCAGAGACGCAAAATTATTTTGGCAGGTAGTTAATCTACCGTTCCTAAATAATAAAGTGGCAGCAAGGATGGAAATAGCCATCGACGAAAAAACTTGGGTGGATTTTTTTCCGAATGTATATTGCAACACCCAAGAGGACTCCCAATTAGTGACTAACCATTGTCCAATCCCAATTGAGTTCAACTTAGATGAGGTACTAATGGCAATAAATTCCACCCAGAAGAATAAAGCCCCGGGACCAGACGGAATCCCTAGCGATCTCTACAAGATGAATACTGACCTATGGGCACCAGTCTGTTCGCGGGTTCTGGGTGCTTGTTGCTCAAAAGGTTTTATTAAAACATGGGCAGAATCATTAATAATCCCAATATATAAAAAGGGAGACAGGGAAAGCCCATCAAATTATAGACCCATATCTTTGTTGGACTCATTAATGAAAATCGCAGGCAGAGTGGTTTTGACTAAACTACAGTCATGGGCTGAGGAAAATGACATTTTAACACCCGTTCAATACGGGTTCAGGGCCGGGATGGGTATGGTCGAACAAGTTTTAAATTTTACCCTGCTACAAGGGAAGTATACTAGACCAAAACAGGGCTGTTTCTCTGCAATCTTTGTCGATCTCTCCTCTGCATTTGATTGTGTGACACATACCAAACTCTGGGAAACACTAGAGGAGCTGAACGTGGACCCAGCTATTGTTCTCTTTTTGAGACAATTATATTCAAATGCTACCGCCAAAGTCAGGTTTGGACTGGGGGGGGAATGTACCGGGTCTTTCCGCATACAAAAGGGGGTGAGACAAGGCTGCGTGCTGGCCCCATTCCTTTTCTCATTATATACCAACAGTTTAGAGAAGGAACTGGGAGCCTGCAATATTGATTCACCAAAGTTTGGAAGGAGGCAGATTTTCTCACTTTTATATGCGGATGATGCCGTGTTAATGGCTAGAACGAAGGTCGGAGCTCAAAGGGCCCTAATCAAATATGTAGACTACATGGAAGCAAGGGGCCTTAACCTCAATGCTAAAAAATCCTTCGTGATGCGTTGTGGTAAAAGTGGAGCCAGATTTAACCAACTAGATGTAGCAGGACTCCAAGTACAAGCCACTAAAACATTTCCATACTTAGGGGTTACAATTGAGGCATCCGGGGCTTGGGTTTCCGAGGTGAAAAATAGAACTCTAGCCTTCAAGCGATCCATTGCGGCCATAAAACATTTTGCAAGCAAACTGGGCAAAAAACAACCTGAAATTATGCTCAACATATATGTGGCAAAATGCAGAAGCATCGCACTGTATGGAGCAGGCGTATGGGGGTACCAAGATGTAACATCGCTCCAAATTGTAGAAAAGAACTTTTTAAGATATCTTCTGGCCCTCCCGAAGAGCACATCGGTCTACAATTGCCATGCGGAATTAGGAATGGAACATCTGACAGATCTGATTAGAACTCAGCCAACTCTGCTCTGGCGCAGAGTATAGGCGACACCAGAATTGGGCCTAAATCGAGGAATAATCAGCGACGTTATGGCCCTAGAAAATGTAAAATGTATTAAATGGCTTGAGTACGTTAGGAGAGTTCTAATGGACATTGATAGGCCAGAATGGTACAACAACCCTGAATCTATTGGGGAAATCCTGAAGAAAGCTCTGAAAAAACTATGCATGGAGCATTTTAATATACTAAGGTTTGGAAGTGAAGTCAGCAAAAAATCTGTGCTCGACCACCAGCTGTTGCTGACTACTCACAAAATACAACCTTATCTAAACCTTGTGACTTTGGGGTTTGAACGTTTTATCCTCACTAGATTTAGGTTCAATATTTTTCACCATATAGTTTCATTCCCAAACAAAAATGACTGGAGCAGAACACTGGCTGTCTGCCCATGTGACAAGGTGTCTTCCCAGACCACTTTCCACCTGGTTTTGTTTTGCAAATTGTATAACAAGGAACGCTCCAGATGGATAAAACAATATCTGAGAGGTGGGGCCTGGCGGCAGTGTAGGCCTGCGTATTTGAACTTGCAACTATTGGGAAACCCTCTATGCATAATGACTATGACAATGTTTTTAAAAAGTGTTCTGAAACAACGGAGCTTATTATGAACTATTCACTATTCGATTGAATCACTCTAATGGATTTAATACTTTTTTAAAATATTATGTATGTTTGTATGGATATATCCTTTGTATGAATTGCTTTTATGATTTTTAACATGTGAAAATCGAATAAAGCTTTGAAATTTGAAATTTGAGCATTCTGTTGCAACGTAGGCCTTTACCCCGCATGTGTTACTACGTGAATGCCATTCCCACGCATAACCTTTACCACTAATATTCTTTTACCACGCATACTTTTACAACGATTTTCGTTGTAAATTCATGCATGGTAAGGGCATACTTTTGGTAATGGTTATTCCCCCACCCCTAAACCCTTCTTACAAATACCCCTCCCCTTCCCTTAACCCTAAAATCGGACCCCTGCTTTATTTTTTGACTCTTAAATTCCCCTCACCTCTCCACGTCGTCTCTTCCCTATGATCTTCCATGTTGACGTTACACGTCATAAAGAGAAAACAAAAGTGTCTTTCCGTTTCCTCTAACGACGCCGATGGCATCCCGATTGCCTCCACATCTCTACTTAAACAGGTGCGTTTTTTTGTGGGGGGGGACCCCCCCAAACCACCTTTTTTTTGCACAAATTTT
Organism: Lissotriton helveticus; assembly: GCF_964261635.1. Taxonomy (NCBI): domain Eukaryota; kingdom Metazoa; phylum Chordata; class Amphibia; order Caudata; family Salamandridae; genus Lissotriton; species Lissotriton helveticus. The sequence goes on along the minus strand of NC_136069.1, from coordinate 746,775,154 downwards.
TTTGGGGGGGAGACCCCCCAAGCCCCCTTTTTTAATTTTAGCCTTTAACACACATGCCTTTACTACGTATCTCGTAATAAAGGTATGCGTGGTAAAGGCTATTCAGTTGCCATTGTAATGCATACATGGTTAAGTTATGCATGGAAACGGCCGCTGTGTAGTGGCCGTTTCTCACACAAAAAGCAATGCTAATGACCTCACCTCTGATGCGACAGATGCAATTGAAAATGTCGTAAATAATATTAGAGATGAGTTTACATATCACACCACCCTTAACGCTATGGACCAGATGACAATGAATGAAGCATTATTTATTAGTTTGAGCATGTATTGCTAATTATTTACGTTGCACTTTTGGATGTTGATACTTATTGGGAGAAACATTGTGAGGTCATAAGCATTGCATTTGAACTACGAGGTACGGTTTTCATGGCTTCTTTTGAAAATTGTTTAAAAACTGTTTTGAACATTACTTATAGGCTATACAGTACTAAATGGGCAAAGTACACACCTGGATTTATAGCAGGAGGGATATCGTGGATATACATTTAAAGAGAAAATAAGACCACTTCCAAGAAGACAATTTCAACAAAAGGGAAGTGAATTAGCTATACTTTCAAGAAAACAATCCAGGGTCTCAGAGGTAGTGTATTTCGAAAGTACACAGCTGCCCTTGTATTCAACTGGTTTCGAATTTCAATACTTCTTTTGTACCCGATATGGACAAACGTGCGGAAGGAAGAGAAAATCAATTATTTTAAGTTAAAACAGATACAGATGTTTGTTTTTTTGCATATTTAATTCCTCCAATATTTGCACCCATGCCACTTCCCTGTCTGTACGGCTAGAACGTGCAAAACAGATATGCAGAGTCTGTAATATTTTTGCAACTGGAGCCAAATACAAAAGTAACTCCCTACTCCCAGAAACAAAAAGATTGGCCTGTTTAAGGCTGCTGTGTGACAAGTGGAAAAAGCCACTCCTGTTTTTCAAAACTTAAACATCTTCTTATTGCTTTAATTTGTTTTCAATCTCTTTGACTGACGACATATGATCTTGGAACTCTATTCTGCAAGGAAATGTTGTCAACTTCTTCAGCAGAACCATCAATGTTTAAATACAAGCCAATACAATGCGCTTATTTGGGTTTCAAAAATGCTGATTTGAAAGGATGAATAGCAACCTGCTTCTTTCTAGTTTGCAAAAATGTTTTTTTAACATTAAACATTGTTGTAAATCAAAATATGTTATCAGACATGAAACCTTAATATACACAAACCCGTGTTGTTATGAAAAGGAGCGAAATACCAATTAGATGTTAGCACATGAAGTAAGCATACGTCCTTAAATGCCATCTTCACAATTATATATTAAATAGAATTACAATATAACAATAGATTTGTATAATACAAATGACAATAAGGTTACTTATAGGACCTGTAGCATTATTTGGCTTGGTAGTTGGGTCTGGGGGCCTTATGTCCGTCTTGCTATGTCTGTTTCGGTATTTCTTGTTGTTCTCTCATTTTACTAAGAGCTCTTAACTTGTTAATATTTTGAAGCAGAAACTTAAATATATATAGTGACTGGTTTAGCAAAAAATGTAAAAATCTTCACCCATAGAAGTAGTCCTTGAATGGGTGGAAATGACATTTTTTTTTAGAATTCACAATCATTTTTAGTAGCATGCTTGGAAAACTGCACCAGTCCCAGGTTTCCAAGCATGTCCCTGGAAATCAAACATCCACAAGGCAAAGGGACAAATGAATATAAATAGTTTAACTGCTAACAATCATTTGGGGCGACATTCTAAACCATTGTATTTTGCTCACAGTGTAACTTTAGACAGGTGCCCACTTAATGCAAATCAGTACTGACCCTGTTCAACATAAAAACAGCCCATCCCAACTAATCCCTCCTCTCACTCATTCACCCTGCAGTCCACTGCTTTTTCAGTTGGGAAAGTTGAAGTTCACTCCCCCCTGATCTCATTGACTAAGCTACACCCCTGAAGGTTATATGAGCACGTAGCATGTTACAGAATTGTGTTAGATAATTACAGACAGCTACACCCCTGAAGGTTATATGAGCACATAGCATGTTACAGAATTGTGTTAGATAATTACAGACATCTTGTCTGTAACAAATACCATCAGCCATGCATTATATGATATGTTGTGGTGTGTGACCAAAATATTGAAACAAAAATATTATGCATCACAAATATTGAGGTCAAATTATCATGACTTAAAAAAATACTATGAGACCTAATATTCTAAGGTAGGAATATTGCGGGATATTCACTAGGAAGTGGCGGAGAGAGGCGTTAGCCTTCTTGGCTTAACGCCTCAGTCCGCCACTTCATAAACGCAAGGCTGCACCATATTCACAAGGATATGGTGCAGCCTTGCGTTTCCCCCTGCGATGGCGCTACGTTTCACAACTTAGCGCCAATGCAGGCCCCCCTGCATCAGAGTGCAAGGGTGTCTGCAAGCAGGGAGGTTTGTTAATGTACAGGAATGTGTCCCTTCCTGCACATAAACAAACCTAAAATGCCAGTTTGTAACTTACATGTATCCTGCTTCATGCAGCACACATGTACGTTACAAAACGGCATTTAAAAAAAGGTTTGTTTTTGTACAGGAAGGGAAACCTTCCTGTACATAAACAAACCATGGCATTATGCATTTTCCATGTGTGCTGCACAAGGCAGCACACATGGAAAAAGTAAAAATGAGGAGAAATAAAGAATTTCTCCTCGTTTTGCCAACTTCAGACCCGGGTTTTACTGGTCTTAATTTTGGCGCTACCTCCTACTTACGCTGCACGTGTGAATAGGGGCCAGCGTCAAAATCAATGGATGTTGTGATGGAACACCCACTGCATGTCCCTATCACGCTAAACACAGCGTGAAAGGGGGCCATATTCACAAGACAGTGTTAAGCCATGTTAAGTGTTTACGGATAAATTGGTGGAACATACTGCATCAACCAACAGCTTACCAACATCTCTACATCCGACCGGCATCTCTACATGCAGTCCACTATGATGCGGTGGGCGGAGGGACAAGGACTCAAGGAGCCCTTTGGTGCGTTATAATAACCTAATAGTGGTAGAGTCAGGCTTGGCTTCATCATTGGGATTAGTAGGGCCCCCTCCCCCCCTGGCGCACCACAATTCAGCCGGGGGGCCTCTATGGTTGCCCTTCAACATTCCTGAACCATGTGGTGTGCAGAGATGTTGGCAAACCTCTACTCTGCAATGGAAGCTTGTGCTGCGGTTCTATTCCACCCTCTGAACAAGCTGCTATTGTAGAATGGATGTTTCTGACTGCTCTATGGGTGGTCGCATCCAAATCAGGTGGTAGGAAACACCGACCTAAGGTCAGGTGGTTCCAATCCACAAGGGTGTTCGAGCGGACGTCCTCCCGACATCTTAATAAATCCCTATGTCACTTGTAAAACCATTCTTTAAAAAAAGAAAATCTTTTGTTAATAATTCTTTTGCAATAAACAAAGGTACATTGAGTAAAGAGCAACATACAGAGATAGATATACATTTTGGCATGACATTTCTTGTTGGAGACCTCTTGAAACAACATAAAGAAGACAGGAAAAGCAAATACGGGCAATCCATAACAAGAAGGAAGATTTTTTTTACCTCATCTCCCCTGGTCTTAGCACATTAACTGTCATCCACATCGTTGTCTTTTCCTGAGTCAGGACCCATATGCAGGTCCCTATAGGACCCCCAGCCTGCCCATATCTTCTCCCATTTCTTGGGACAGTCTCGTCCCTGATATATTGGCTTCTCGTTAGTTATGCACCAGTCACAAACCTGCGAAACCTCAACCTCCCCCCCACAGCCTTGCTATGTTTTGCTTAGCCACTATGAGGCCTAGTGAGATCCAGATCTTGGCATATTTTGGTGGCGGGTCCTCTCAACAAATATGCAGGATGCATTTCTTAGCTGTTGTCGGGGGGGATTCCCCCATCACTTCCCCCATTATTTTCTGTAGGTCACTCCAAAAAGTATGAATTCTCGGGCACCAACACAATGTGTGCAAGAAAGTTCCCTCTATTCCGCAACCTCTCAAACAAAGGTCCGAAGCAGTCCGCCCCATGCATCTAAGAGTTGTGCGTGCATAATATAATCGGTGGAGTATACGTAGGAAAATAAGTCTGAACCCTGATTATATAGCAACCCCCTGGAAGGTCCCCTGTGCCTCCTCCCACTCCCCATCATTGTAATCTCCTACATCAACCTCCCACTAAGTCCTACCAGAAGGTCGGGATCATTATTTCGTAGTTTCTTGTATATGAAAGAGACTTTTTTTGGGATAATACTTCCATTTGGATTCTGTCCTCTAAGGGGGAGTAGGCGGACAGGGGGCTCTCCCCGGAGATATGTGTTATAAGGGCATGTGGAAGTTGAAGATATCTGAAAACCTCAGTGTCGGCTGATTTATATTGGCTACGTAGCTCATCGCAAATAAGCATGTTGCCATCCCCCCAAACGTCCCCCACCATGGATAGCCTATTAATTCCCATGATTTAAAACCCAATAAATCACGTACATGTGAAAGTACATTGCTGTGCCATAGTGCAGTTATATTAGTATTCTTCCCCTTCCATCCCAAGAAGGTTATGGCAGTGTGCCATATCCGAGCAATTGTGCATGTTTGTGGAAATAGGTTACCTCCCCTGTGTGAACTGTAAAGAACGGTCTGGAATCTTCCGGGACCCATGGAGAGTCTCTCCAATCTGTAATTTGGGTCGTCCCAGGGGGCAAACACCCAGTCGTTCACGTGTGAAATTGGTCATTGCAATCCGAGGTGGGGCCGCATTCCACAACAGGGAAAAGAGAAGGGAATCAATGTATTGAAAAAAATCATCTGGCACTGAATGTGGAGTATTCTTCAAGGTGTAAAGCATTTGGGGTAGCGTCATCATCTTAAACATGGCCGCTTGCCCCAATAGTGAGAGCGGTAAGGTTTTCCAATGTTCCACATCAGCTTTAAAATGTTCCAGGACGGGGGGCCAAGTTCAGTGTATAAAACGGGGCGGGGTCCTTAGTGATGTGAATGCCTTTATACTTAAAGTGACCCGCCGACAAAGGCAACTCAAAGTTTCTGGGAAGTGTGGGCATGAGATCCATTATTAAGTGCATGAGGGATTTTCCCCAGTTTATTGTATAGCCGGAGTACCGACCAAAAGTGCGGAGGATGTGTGTGAGGGGGCAGGGGGTTAGACACATAAAACAGGATATCTTTCACATACAAAGAGATGCGGTCTTCCCATGATTCTCGCCACGTGATGCCCATTACAATTGGGTCTTTTCATACCCACGCCGCAATGGGCTCCAGGGCTAGCGTGAATATTAAGGGGAAAAGAGGACATCCCAGTCTGGTTCCTCTCCTCAGAGGGAAACTACGTGAAGTTATACCATTTTTTTAAGCTGGGCAATTGGGGCAGTATACTGCAGTCACATCTATCCCCAAAAATGTGGTCCAAAACCCAATTGTTCGAGTGTTCCAAACATATATGTCCTTTCAAAGGTATCAAATGCCATAGAGGCATTCATAGACAGGACCATAGTAGCTATTTTATCATTACCAGAACCAGCCATTATTCCAGATAATCTATGCAGTTTAAGGGGTGTCCCTCTATTTGGCATGAAGCCTGATTGACCTGGATGCACTAGAGTAGTTATGTCTCTGTGTAACCTAGTAGCCAGGAGATTGGCAAGGACCTTCACCTGCACATTAAAGTAGAGAGATGAGGCAGTATGAGTTGCAATTCTTCGGCTGTTTCCCAGACTAATGAATAACTACTATAGTAGTGAGACGTTGATCTGGCAGAAGCATTTGTTCTTCTTCTGCCTCCATCCACATGTGAAGCAAATAGGGTGCCAATTTTGACGCTAGATGTTTGTATAACTCAATGGGGAGGCCATAAGGTCCCATCGCCCTTTCCTGAGTTTAATGATTGTATTGCCTGATCCACTTCAAAGGGCTTGATGTCTGCCTCTAACTAGTCTCGATTTTCTTCCGATAGGGACAGGAGTTTAATGTCCCTGAGAAAGTCCTGGATCTCTACGTGGACCATTGAGATGTGGGGGAGTAAAGTTGCTCATAATACAGTGCAAATGGCTCAGAGATCTCTTGGGGATCTGAGACCGTTTCTCCCAATTCTGTCACTATTTGGAGTACCCAACTTCTTATTCTGTCGTGTTTCTAAAGCCAGGCACGCAACTTCCCTGTTTTTTTACCTCCCTCATATATACACCATTGGTATAGGATATGTGAGTTTTTCGACCTCTGTTCCACTAAGTCTCTATATTCTTTTTGTCAGAGACGGAGGGTGTGTATCTGATCTTTAGTCAGGGAGTTGAGTCCCTCCCTTTCTATGGACTGGGTTTCAAACTCTACTGCAACAAGTGCTTTCTCCCGGTCCCTGCATTTCCCCACGATTTGTGAATAGGCAGTTCCCCGTATGAATGCCTTGAAGGCTTCCAAAAGTGTTAAGTTGGAAGTCACCGACCGTGGATTGAGTTCGAAATATGTAGTGGTTTCCTAATCCAGTTTATTGGTAAATTTAGTATCTTGGAGGTACCAGGCATTAATGGGTCGTGGCCCCGGGGTTGAAGTGGCCCATCCCCATAATTCTATCCAGACCGGGGAGAACAAACAGGCGAGACCTGGTTTTAAGTGGATGCTCCATATGTCCTAGTGAGCTGAAAGGTAAAGATAGCCCGAATACAAGTTATGCTCCCATGTAGTGTTTCTGACTTCAGTTTCCAAGTGTGTGTATCAGCTCTCACAATGAATCACCTAATTACAAAAACTCCCCACACCCTGCTACCCTGCCCGGTGGTATCTAAACTGCTCTCCCTTCCCCACTGACAAGGTGCCTGTCGCCCCTGAAAAAGATAAACATGTTAGTTAAATAACAACTGGGGGGTATTGAGAGGCTGTGACCAGATTGATTCCTCCCTGCTCTGCCTGAGCATAGGATGATGTTGTCAGCGCGCTTACATTTATCCTGTTTTGTGCATAACAACCTATAGAACCCCCTTAACATAAACAAGAGAAACCCCCCTCTCACGGCTGGTCATGCACACCCATCAGTGTTGTTGGTGAGGCAGAAAACAACTTACAGTCCCACTCAGGAAGCCGACTGCTCCCTTCCCCCATCAGAACCTCGCCTACTATCAGCCCCATCTGTGTCATCTCTCAACTGGCCGGCTTCAGCCCTCCCCTGTGCAGCCCTGCACCCTTCTGGCGGGGCGACTGGTGTCTTTTTCCTTCACCTGCCACCCACCAACCTTCCAGCCAGTCCATTGTCAGACTAGGAGAGTAAAAAAAACGAGTCTTTCCCTCCGCTAATACACATATTTAATTTCGCGCCTTCTTAGTTCCCGCTTCACTTCTGTGAAACTTCTCCGTTGTTGTTGGACCTTGAGGGTATAGTCTGAATAAAGGGCGACAGGGGTTCCCTCGAATTTCAAATCCGGAGTGTATAGTGCTGGATCACATCCTTGTCTCTGTAGTCTAAGATATGAGCCACGATGGTGAGGGGGCATACCAGGTCTGGGGGGGGGGGGATGGCAGGCACACTATGTACCCTTTTGACCAAACAAAACGTTGATGGAGCACAGTGGTGAGAAATTGTTCTACAAGGAGATCAGTACAGGGCTCTTTTGTTTTCTCGGGTACTCCCACCAGGCACAGATTGTTATGTCTCGATCTTCCTTCCAAGTCTTCCAATTGAGCCTGGATAGTGACATCGTCCTGAATCAAGGAAGCTACCTGCCTCCTCAGTTGAGTGGTTGTCTCATCAATGCACAAGACCTGTCGTTGTGTCTCGTGGAGCCTCTCTTTCTCCTTATTTAGCTCTGCTCTCATCAAAGACATTGCCGCCACCACAGAATCGAGTTTTGGTTCCAGTGTTCCTTTGACACCCTGAATGGCTGCCATAATGTTCCTTATTGATGGTTCCTGGGCCTCTTCATCTGACTGGTGTGCTTTTGCCTCAGTCTCAATCAATCAATCAATCAATCAATCAATCAAGACATTTGTAAAGCGCGCTACTCACCCGTGAGGGTCTGATGGTGCTGGGGAGGTGCTGCTACTGCTCGAAGAGCCAGGTCTTGAGCATCCTCATGAAGGTTAGTAGGGCTTCGGTCTGCCGTATGAGGATGGGGAGGGTGTTTTAAGGACTTGGCGGCAAGGTGGGAGAATGATCTGCCACTGGTGGTCGTTCTCCTGATGCGGGGGACGGTGGCGAGGTCGGCGGAGCTGGCAGTTCGGAGTGTAGAAGGTGAGCCGTTTGTTAGCTTTGCTGTGGGCGTGGGTGAGTAGCTTGAAGGTGATCCTCGTGTTGATGGGGAGCCAGTGTATGTCTCTAAGGTGGGGTGTGAACTAGCTGTGGCGAGAGATGTTGAGGATCAGGCGGGCAGAGGCAGAGGCATTGCAGTCCTTTCAGTAGTTTGGCCGGGGCTCCCGCGTAGAGGGCATTTCCATAGTCCAGTCTGCTGCTGACGAGGGCCTGGGTGACTGCACTTCTAGTGTCGGTGGGGGTCCACTTGTAGATCTTTCGGAGCATGCGGAGGTTGTTGAAGCAAGAGGATGAAATGGCGTTGACTTGCTTGGTCATGGAGAATGTAGAGTCGAGGATGAATCCCAGGTTGCGTGCATGGTCGGTGGGTGTTGGAGCTGCTCCCAGGGCGGTCGGCCACCAGGAGTAGTCCCAGGCTGAAAGTGTGGAGCCGCGCATGAGGACCTCAGTTTTGTCCGAGTTTAGCTACAGGCGGCTGTTTTTTATCCATTTGGTGACGGCTTTCATACCTTCGTGGGGGTTGGTTTTGGCGGTTACAGGGTCCTTGGTAAGTGAGAGGATTAGTTGTGTGTGGTCGGCGTAGGAGATGATGTTGAGGTCGTGCAGTCTGGCGACGCGGGCGAGTGGGGCCATGTATATGTTGAACAGAGTCTGACTGAGGGAGGATCCTTAGGGTACGATGCAGATGATCTTGGTGGCTTCGGATCGGAAGGGAGGGAGGCGGACACTCTGTGTTCTGCCGGAGAGGAAGGAGGTGGTCCAGTCCAGAGCTTTGCCTCGGATTCCTGAGTAGTGGCGGCGGGTGTGTTGGGTGCGGTGGCAGACAGTGTCGAAGGCGGCTGACAGGTCCAGGAGGATGAGAGCCGTGGTCTTGCCGTTGTCCAGCAGGGCCCTGATGTTATCGGTGGCGGCGATGAGGGCCGTCTCGGTGTTGTAGTTGCTGCGTAACCCAGGCTGTGATGGGTCCAGGATGTTCTCCTGGAGGTAGTGGGTCAGCTGTTTATTGACTGTTTTCTTGATGACCTTCGCCGGGAACGGGAGCAGGGAGATGGTCCGGAAGTTTTTGAGGTCCTTGTGGTCTGCTTTGGGCTTCTTGAGCAGGGCGTTGATCTCGGCATGCTTCCAGCTCTCCGGGAAGGTCACAGTCTCGAACGAGATGTTGATGGCTATGCGGAGGTGGGGTCCGATGGTGGTGCTGTCTTTGTTGAAGATGTGGTGGGGGCACGGGTCTAACGGGGAGCTGGAGTGGAAGGTGCTCATGATTTTGATGGCGTTGTCGTCGTTGATGTTGGTCCAGGTGAGGAGGGGGTCGCTGTGGGCAGTGGCTGAGGGTCTGAGGTGTCGCGGGCTGTAGAGGCAGGCTGGTTGTCGAAGCTGTCATGGATGTCTGCGATTTTGCGGTGGAAGAAGGAGACCAGGGAGTCGCACAGGTTTTGTGAAGGTGGGATGTCGTTGGTGCTGGCGTAGTGGTTGGAGAGTTCCTTCACAATGTTGACGAGCTCTTTCCTGTTGTGTGCGTTGTTGTCGATGCGGTCCTTGAAGGATGTCTTTTTGGCGGATCTGATGAGGTGATGATGCTGGTGTATGGCGTTCTTGTGGGCTGTTTGGTTCTCTGGTGTTTGTTTCTGGTACCATTTTTTTCCAGCTTTCGGCAGTTTTGCTTAGAGGTCTGGAGGTCCACGGTGAACCAGCCGGCAGTCTTTTTTGAGCGACTATTGGAAGGATTCTTGATCTGGGTGAGGGCGTTGGCGTAGTCTTTGATCCAGCGTCTGAGGTTGCTGGCGGCGACGTCGGGGTCGGTGGGGTCTGTGGGTGGGCTACGGGCGGGGGCGGTGTGTAGCTGGTCTTCAGTGATTTTGCTCAAGCAGCGGCGGGGGATCTGATGGGCGCGGTGGTGCATGGTAGGCTTCTCGAAGGAGAAGTGGACGCAGCGATGATCGGTCCAGTGGAGTTCGTTGGTGTGGCTGAAGGAGAGTGGGGGCTTGCGGAAAAAATCGGGTCAAGCGTGTGTCCGGCGGAGTGGGTGGGAGTCGTGACAAGCTGTTTCAGTCTGAGGTTGGCGAGGTTGGCGAGCTGGGTGGTGGTGTTGGTGTTGTTGTTTTTCTCGAGGTGGAAGTTCAGGTCCCTGAGGAGGATGTAGTCTGTGGACGTAAGCACATGCGTGCTGACGAAGTCGGCAATGGAATCGCTGAACCGTGCCCAGGGTCTGGGAGGCCTATATATCAGAGTTCCTCTGAGGGTGGTGTTGGGATCAGTGTGGATCTGGAAGTGCAGGTGTTTGGGGGTGTTGAGGGTGTCATCGGAGTTGGTTGAGCTCTTGAGGGTGGACTTGTGGACGATAGCGATTCCACCTCCTACTCCGTTGGTGCGGTCTCTGCAGATGATCTTGTAGCTGTCCAGGATGGCTATGGCGATGTCGGGAGCCGAGGATTCGTTCATCCAGGTCTCGGTCAGGAAAGTGGCGTCCCAGGAGGATGTGTCGAGCAGGTCCCAGAGTTCAATGGCGTGTTTGCATGTGGAGCGGGTGTTCAGGAGTATGCATCTGAGGTGGTTGCATCCTGTCCTGGTGAGTGGATTGGTGGATCTGTTGCTGGTGATGCTGCAGTTCCAGCAGGAGAAGGGTCCTTGGGTTCGCTTCGGGGCGGCCTGGAAGCAGGACTGTTTTTGACCGGTGTTGAGTGCAAGGAGGGTGCTGGCATCTTAGCGGAGTCGGGCATTGTGGTGTTTGTGGGGGTCAGGGGTTCTGGCTCTGGGCGCGGTCCAGGCGCTGACGGGCACAGACGGGCTTGCCTTAGGCACGTGGTCGCCATGAGAAGGGGAGGGAGGCGGAAGCAAGAAGGGGGCAGGTGAGGGCTGGATCAGTGGGCGGGGCCATAGGGGCAGCAGTGGCGGGAAAAGTGTGGACAAACACTGAAGGTGCCTGAAGAAGGGGAACACAATACCAGAAATACAATTTAGAAATTAAAAATTAACGCACACACAATATGGGGGACAGGAAAGGAAGCAAGACAATTACAGCGAGCACAGGATGGCAAGAGCAGTTACCGCCGGGCGGACTGCTGCTGGGAAGCAGTCAGGGGCGCGGCATGCAGGCGAGGCTGCTGGGGAGAGTGCTGGCCTTGAACCAGTAGTCGAGACTTCACACCCGCTCCCCCGCAGCAGTCGCCATAAGAAGGGGAGGGGGCGGGAGCAGGAAGGAGGTGGGTGAGGGCTGGACTGGTGGGCGGGGCCGCAGGGGCAGCAGCGGAGGGAAAAGCACAGACAAACACTGAAGGTGCCTGAAGGAAGGGGAACACAATACCAGAAATACAATTTTTTAAAAAAAAATTAACATACACACAATATGGGGAACAGGACAGGAAGCAAGACAATTACAGCGAGCACAGGATGGCAAGAGCAGTTACCGCCGGGCGGACTGCTGGCTTGAACCTGGAGCTAGGAGGGAGTCAAGAGCGCGGCATGCAGGCGAGGCTGCTTGGGAGAGTGCTAGCCTTGAACCAGTGGTCAGGGCTTCACACCTCATTCTCATTCTGCACCTGTGTAGGGAGGACATAATGCTCCATCTTGCTCTGGTGTGACTCCCCCCCCCTTCCCTGCCTCCAGCCCTTGTGGGGAAGCAGGAGCCTGTGGCTGCTTTGGCTACTCGTTGCCTCCTGAACCAGTCCACTACCTCCCGCACTGTCGCCTGCCGCAATGAGGAACCCGGGTTAGAGAAGGGCGAACTCTGGGAGCTAGATTTTCACCTCTGGGACCCCCTCGCACAGCCTGTCGGTGGGGAGGCTTCACTCATAGTGAATCTGGAAAAATTAGGTCTGGCTTCTCCTGGGGGGAGGTTGGTGCCTCCGATTCAGCCCAGCATTCCCAGGTCCCGCAGCCAATTTCAATCACAGGCCTGCTGCATTGTGTCCCGCTTGTACTTGGCCCACCAAATTAATCTGATTTTTAATATATGTAGAGGCCAGAGGGGGCCTCAGGCCTCTGCCCCCAAGGCCTCATTCACAGTGAGGCCTCCGGAGATGGATTCAGGGCCTTCCCACCTCCTCGGCCCCAGAGCCTCCTCACCTCTCCCCCGAACGGCCTTCAGTCCAGGTGGCGCCACTCCGTCAAATCTTCCGACATGCCCCAAGGCTGAGCACCTGTCTCTTAAGCCAGCCTGGCAGTGCCCAGGATGTGTTCCGGTGAGTTGTTTACATCCTCTGGCCAGGACGGGGGACCCGGCAGCCCGCTCATGAACTAAGCTCAGGCCACCGCCGCCATACCGCCAGGTGCTGTAATGTTTTAAGGCTCCCTCCGAGCATCAAGATGGGACACCAGACAGCACCTCAACGGACCCACTCTGTCACTATGAGGGCGTTTCGATCACCTGACCCAGCATTTCTGGAGCATTTCTTGCTGCTACGGGCCGCTCGTTACCCTCTCACCCACGGCTGCCTTGCCTTCTCGTGCAAGTCCAGGTCCAAACTTCTCCAGAATCGGACCACTGGAGCCAAAAAAGTTGGGGAAGCAGGTGACGTTGTCTCTTCCCCAAACTTGTGGTGGATGATAGTCGGATTTATCGGCAGAGCGGCTGGGGCTGCGGAGCTCCACTAGCTCATGTCAACCATCTTCCGCTGCTAGCCAAGCCCCCTAGTAAAACCATTCTTGATCCTAGAGAAACGTGTAAGCAGAGAGGTAAGTCTTTTGTAAAAGTCTACTACACTTAACCACCACCTTACAGAAAGGTCTTAGTAAAGAAAATATATATATATTTTTAATTTCTTTTTATTAACAATCATCGTCAGTAAGCATACATTACAGTGACACAATCGATCTGATCTAGAGTCTTCATATGACAAGCATTACGCACATTTTATACTTTTAGGACAAATCAGGAAGAAAGCAAGTCATCAGAGGCTAGCGAATGTGGTGGGGTACAAATGTTTCCTCTATAGGAATTCCATGGCCCCTATATACAGGACCATTTCTTAGGGCAGCCACGAGCCAGATAGACAGATTTTTCGCCGAACATGCACCAGTCCATGCTAGTTTTCCATTTTTTCAGAGTGGGAGGGGTGGCTGCCCCCAAGCCTGGGCAATGTTCCTTTTAGCCACCGTGAATCCAAGTGTAGCCTACTGCGCTTCACGTGCGTTTAGGTCAGTTGGCTCCCATATGTTAAGCAAACACTTACGCGCCTCCGGGGAAAGAAAATATTTTTTAATAAACTACTAGCACAGACATTTTTCTCAAGAGAAACAGGTCTAAGGAAACTGGTCAGTATGTCATAAAACTGAACTATTTTAGGCCACCACTATTGAGTTTAGTCTTGATTAACAGAATGGACTGTTGTAATGCACTAGCATAGATATAGATCGCCAGGGGATACGTGTCAGTGTATACACTAGTCCACTGATAAATAGTACACCCAGTTTAAAAGCAGAATTATACTTAATATGCCATATGTCAAAATTACTGAGAAAAAATGAGAGAAGACCCCACAGGTTCCAGGGAACAGGGTACTAGTATCACTGTAAGTCAAAAAGGGCAATCCCTGGACACTTTTCTTCAAGAAGCAAACTGTTGCCGCCAATACTTTAACATTCACTCATCCCACACATGCCAAAGTGTCAGCTAAATCACCGGTCACAGACTAAATCATAATGTTTACAATCTATTTTATTAAAAACAATATAAATTAAAAATTCAGTAAAGATTAACTGAATACATCAATTTAAACACATCTCATGAGAACATTATTAAAACAGACATATTATTAAAAACAGAAGAAAAACATAATACATTTTCATATAAAAATAAAGTGAGGAAACAATGTATATCTATTAAACAAGACCACAGTACATTTGTCAAATCCACAAGGATAGTTCCACAGTGTATCACACTTTAGACAAAACAAACAACATAACCCCTTTGCAATCAATAAAGCTCTTAATGTTGCTACAGATTGATTGATTCAAAAAACCTTATACAGATGTATGGGGTCTTGTCTATCTTCCTCCCTTAGGGAGGAAGATAGACAAGACGTACCCGTGGACGCAAAGAACCGGTGTAACGGAGAAATCATCGGATTTAATATTTCAGTACCAGGACGCTTGAGGCGATCCGGAAAGATAGTCTAACCACGGGGAACGAGGATTATCCAAGATTCTAAGGAACCCACATGAAACAACTATAAAGTGTACCTACAGGAATATGAAATTTACAGCGACTAAAAAGTAACCAATTCAGGACCAGAACATTAAGTTCGGTTTGGCCGGAAACATAGAGGATATTTTCCCTTACGACGTATGAAGTGGTGAAAGATCGGATGAATGCGAGGTACCTAGATAATATACTCTAGAGAGAGGATACAGAGTTTTGCTCTTGAAGACCCCAATAAATAAAAAAATTGTCCTGAGGAAGGTGTGACCATATCAACGGGCTACAACACCGAAACGCGTCGACGCATTTTCTGCATAGAATTCAAATTTACCTAGGGGGCTCCTGAGATATTTTTACTATATTGTACTAGAAGCACCCCATACATCTATATAAGGTTTTTTGAATCAATCAATCTGTAGCAACATTAAGAGCTGTATTGATTGCAAAGGGGTTATGTTGTTTGTTTTGTCTAAAGTGTGATACACTGTGGAACTATCCTTGTGGATTTGACAAATGTACTGTGGTCTTGTTTAATAGATATACATTGTTTCCTCACTTTATTTTTATATGAAAATGTATTATGTTTTTCTTCTGTTTTTAATAATATGTCTGTTTTAATAATGTTCTCATGAGATGTGTTTGAATTGATGTATTCAGTTAATCTTTACTGAATTTTTAATTTATATTGTTTTTAATAAAATAGATTGTAAACATTATGATTTAGTCTGTGACCGGTGATTTAGCTGACACTTTGGCATGTGTGGGATGAGTGAATGTTAAAGTATTGGCGGCAACAGTTTGCTTCTTGAAGAAAAGTGTCCAGGGATTGCCCTTTTTGACTTACAAATGTCAAAATTACTTCATATCATGAGTTATGGAATATATGAGGTCATAAGCAGTACACTAGGGGGGGCGTAGATTATATTTAACTCAGGTAAATATAAGTGCTGAATTTCTATGGTTTAATGCAAGTAAAATCTGAGCAACACTATAACATTCAACTAACCATTGGCAGCCACTGTCTTTTATTGGAGGAAGACCTCTGAACTCCTGATAAGGGAACTCTGCTCTCCGACCCAGCAGCTCCGTTGTTGCGCTGCTGCCCCCTAAATCTCTCTGATCGGGTAGGTGTTCGAGGCCCTCCTCCACCTGCAGGCTCCTGCCTTCGCCTCATCTCTGGTGGTCCAGTGGTAGAGCCTTGCTCTTCTGCTGGTCCACTTGGCCTGCCATCTATTGACTGTCTTTTTGTTTGTATTTGTGCCTGTTCACTGTCTTTTGTCTGTATTTTCTGTTGTCACTGCTATTTGTGCATGTTTTACTAGTTTTTGTATTTTGTGCCTTTGTTGTGTCTCTTTTCCTGTTTTGCTACCCTTTCCCAATACTGCTGCCCCGCGGCCCCTCCCCCTGTTGGTTGCTGCTCCTGTCTCCCAGCTGTGTTTCCCTGCCAAAGGCAAGCCTGTCTGCCCCCGTCCGTTACCGACGGCGACCAGTGCCTGGGACCCCGGCTCCCCGACCACCCACTGCTACGACTCAGCTGCCCTCCACACACTTAACCCCAGAAGGAACAACAACTGCCAGCTTTCTACACTGTGCACCACCCTTGGGCAGTTCTCCTGCCGACACTGCTGACATACCTTCACCAACCTCCGCACCCCATCCGACTCCGCCCTCCCCCCGCACGCCAGCACACCCGAAGCTCTGAGATGCTTCCTCCTCAATGTAGCTCACTGTACAGACATGCAGTAGAAATCTGGGACCTCCTCAACACTCTCTCGCCAGGCGTCACCTCCTTCACGGAAACCTGGACCAACCTCGCCTCTGCTTCCGACATTGCTACCGCCATCCCAGACGGATTCAGATCCAGAGGAAGGACCACCCCAACCACCCGGAAGTAGGACTCGCCATCACCCACAATAACGCCCTCTATCTAACCATCTCCAGCACAAACGACTCCTCGTCCCCCATGGAACACCTCCATTTCCAGATCAGCCCCATAACAACCCTACGTGGCACCCTCACCCACAACCTCCAGGACCTTGAACCACGTTTGCCACAACCATCACGGACCTCATCGCACCCCATGTCATCACCTCCATGTACTACATACTGCTC
Organism: Lissotriton helveticus; assembly: GCF_964261635.1. Lineage (NCBI taxonomy): Eukaryota > Metazoa > Chordata > Amphibia > Caudata > Salamandridae > Lissotriton > Lissotriton helveticus. The sequence goes on along the minus strand of NC_136069.1, from coordinate 746,758,567 downwards.
GGGGACTTCTTCTTCCACTTCAAGAACCTCAGCGACCCCATCTCTTCCCCCCTCCTGAACAACCTCACCAACATTGGGTTGAGACAGCTTGTCATCACCCCCACCCACAAGGCAGGACACAACCTTGAACTCATGTTCGCAGGAGCTAACAACATCAACTTCAGCCACACAACGCAACCCCCTGGAAGGACCACCACTTCGAACATTTCTCTTTCAACAAAGCCACTGCTCACAAACCTACACCACACCCTTCGTGAACCTCATTCCATTTTTCAGGAAGTCTGTACATCAGTAGAGGATGCAAGACTAAACTAAGACCATGAAAACTGGCTTTGATAGTGATATTGTGTTATCGATGGACATTAGACAATTTGTTAGTAATGCAACAGATTCAAACAGAAAGATGTTTACTTGAGTAACTGTAACTCGTATTGGTTAGTTGGTATAAATCAAATTTGTTGGAAAATTGACTGACAACACAAATTGGAAAAGTCAGTCTACACGTCTGAATACAAAAAATAACAAAATATTTTAAAAGACTAAAACATGGTAAACGTGATGTAAGTAATGCGGATTTTACGTCAGATATGAGAAACGGTTCTTAAAAAGGTTTGAAAAGGAAAAATAATTGGAAATGTCAAACAGTGAATAAAATATTTGTTTTTAACTAACAAAACATTAACAAAGAGTATCCAATGAATTTAAGGATCAAAAAAGTAAACGGAAAGCTAGATTATAACGACGCTGTTGTGAATAGTTCTCCCTTACGTATTGTATTGAAGCATTCATTTAGGATTACTGTATTGTATCTTTATATCCACGAAATATAAAAGTTGTTAAACGGGTGAGCAGCATAGGAACTAAATTAAAGAAAGGCTTTGAGTGTTTTCCATATGAAGGCATGTAAAGGAACTTTAGCATACTTTTAACATGTTTTATCTATAAAAAGGAGGCTGTGCAAGGACAAGGATGACAAAAATGTACTGCTGAGTAAAGACTTACATTGTAATGACTTACTGGATGTAATTCATAACAAAAGAAGAAGCAGAGGTTTCAATTCATGAAAGCAAAAATCCTGGTTAAGTAATAAAACAGTTTTATTTTTTATTCTTTTATTGATAAAAAAACAACACAAATTCCACCTAAAAGTACAATTAAACAGCAACCGAAGAGTAATCAGCATCATAAAATGCTTTAATGCTAGAACAAACACCACAAGGCAAATCAAATACTAAGAAGTAGTTAAGTATTCATCATATTTGTAAGCTAATTTCCAGTATTTATAACAGCCCTTTCTACATCTGGAATTTGACCTGCATATGTGGCACGAGGTAGGAGACTCGAGAAGGTAAGCATACAAACAAAGGGAAAGAAAGATGTAGGAATAAAGAGAGGTAATGCGATACATCAGTATTCATTAAATAATATATCATGCTATTTGGTATTACCCTCCTAATTCTAGCAAATCTTGCAACATACACTCACATATGTGACCATTTTTCTGTGAAAGCTGCTGAAGTGATGTCTGCGGATACATAACTGTAATTAAATCATTCATATTTGAGATATTGTTATTTTCCATATACTTAAAATGATCCTCTTGCTTTCCATAACAATGGTAGGTTTTAAGTTATCGACTGTGTCCAGTCCATCATCAAAATTTAGGATACTTATTTGTAAACTGTCATGTGATTTCTCTTAAACGAGAGATACCCTCTTTTACTCATAAAACATGTAACAAAAGAGAGACCAAATGATTACAAGCCCAACATGTTTCGGTCAGACAGACACAGGGGCATAATTATGAAGCAGCGACAAAGCTTGGTGTTAGCCTTCTTGGCTCATCGCCATGCTCCGTCATTTCTGAAACATAGGTCTGCACCGCATTTACAACAATATAGTGCCGCCCTGCGTTTCCCCCTGCGCGGGCGCTCAATTTAGTGGTCTAGCGCCAACGCAAGCACCCTTGCACCATAGTGCAAGGGTCCCTGCTTTGTGGGGAATGATTGTTTATGTGCAGGAAGGTGTCCGTTCCTGCACATAAACAATCTAAACTTGTAACTTCAATGTGTACTGCTTCATGCAGCACACATAGAAGTTTGAACTCGTCTTTTTAAAATTATGGTTTATGTCCAGGAAGGGATACCTTCCTGCACCTAAACAATCATGCATGGCATTTTTCTGTTTTTATGTGTGCTGCACAATGCAGCACACAAAAAAATTGCAAAAACTAGGAGAAATAAAGCATTTCTCGTTGTTGTGCCCTGATAAGACCAGGTTTTCCCTGGTCTTAATGTTGGTGTTACCCCATTTACTCCACCTTTGTAAATGCGTGGTAGCGTCAAAATTAATGGGTGTCACGGTGGAACGCGCACTGCAACACCCATTGCCCACACCTTTCATGCTCAGTACAGTGTGAAAGAGTGCCTCATTTTCAAGGCAGCATTAAGCCATGTTAAGTGGCTTAATACAGCCTTGTAAATAAGGCAAAGCCTGTATCACCAACACAACATCAAAAAAGTGACGTTCTAGTGGCGATGGGGGCTTGTAGATGTGCCCCCCAGTTTGTCCATTATTTGTGAGAGTATTGCTCTGTTCTATGAATGTTAGTCTGAAGTCAAGTGAACTCATGTTCTTCAAGCACCTCATTCCATGTAAAAATGTCTGCTATTTGAGCCTCAATTTCCAAATCTCAGGCATTCTTTTGAGACTCTCCAGAAATATTTACACATTGCAGTAGAATTAGGATATTACTTCAGACAATCAGAGAAGTCAACTACTTATACTGTCCCCTATCTGAATTACTTGGAAGACTCAAGTCTTTAGTAGGTAGTTGTCAAGACCTAAGCAAGAAGGTGTGCAAATGTACCTTGCCAAGACACATCTCTTTAACTCTAATCTACATTGCTTAGCCTGATTTTGCAATATTTGTTTGAAATTATGTATTTATACAATTGTCAATTGCAGTCTTTTTGTTCATGTTTTGGCCTTATGTTTTACCACGTGTGCTTTGCCATTATCGTTTTATATATGTTTTGCCCTCATATTTTATCATGTGCATTTTTCAAAGTTAATTCCTACTTCGAAAGCTTTTAAAACGTCTTTCTTTTTTGATTAAGGACAGTTATCTTTACGTATGCAAATGAAGAGATGCCTGGCTTTATCCAACCCTGTCAGAGCCAAAGCTTGCTTTAGGATATGTTATTTAATTGCAATGTGCCCAACCAAGCACCTTATTCACTGACAGACAAGAAAGAGCTTTAGACCTTTTTAGGCGCAGGCGCATGGCAACATTGTACAAGTTTTGACACAGACATGTTTTAGTAGATTAACATGTGTTTTGCCTTCGTACAAACAGAAACCACGTCTGGCATCATGATCACTCTCGAAGGGACTCCATTGCTCATTCTAGGAGTGACCTTATGCAAACTCGTCATTTCAGCTCAGCTATCGGGTGAAAATAGACAATGTAAGTAATTTAATAATTCCTCTCACGGATTACTTCTCCCGGATTTCTTGCTGGGTGTATTGTACTCATAAAAAAAATATTTGCATAATTCACAATCACGTCTAAACTCACTCAAACTGCAAATTGATCCTTGCTGGATCTCAAAAAAGAAATGAAATAGAGTACAGTTTTGGCCTGCGCCATCAAGTTTATATACATTTGACAGTTTCGGAGTGCTGCATTGCCCTCTAGCAAAGTTTTTAGTTTATTTATCAATACATAAATACATACTTTGGAGTAGGTACGTTTTTAAAAAAAAATGATCTTCTTGTACCTCACTAGATACACGTCACGGAAGTAAGGCCTATCTGACACATTAATCTTATCTACATAAATGTGGTAATGAGGAAATAGTAATTGATATCTGACAACAGATTTTTCAAAGATGGGACATTTTTTTGCAAGCCCCTGTATAAAGGAGACGATATCTTCAATCTTGCAAGACAACTTTGGGCGTATATTAAGGGAATAATTTCAGGAACTTGGAATGTTTATGTTGAGTGACTCAATGCGGGCCAAAAGCATGTTGGCATTTAATGAAGAAGGAAAAAAAGGCAAGTGAGTAGTGTGGCGGTATAAAGAACCACGGCAGCAGTTGTAGAGGGACGTGATTTGATTTGATTTGATTAGGTAACTTGTAGAGCGCTCGAATGCCCGAGGGCGTCTTGGCGCTATAAGAGGTAAAAACTGACTGACCGTAGAAGTAACGCCGCTCCAGATTTAGAAAAGCAGAGAGAAACACGGAAGGGGATCAAGAGAGCATTGGCATAACGAAACACATTGTCAAATCCAAATGTCAATAAGAAGAAACGTTTGTAGATTTTTTACTTTGTAGTCAGTATCCCAGAAGACATAGTGCAGGGAAAATGAAAATGGGACATTTGCAATTTAGAATGGACTCATACAATTGGATTTCTATGTACTTTAGACCACATTAGAAATGGTCCAGTGAAAAGGCAAGATACTACTACAGACTTACCAAAAGTTATGCTGCACCTTGAAACAGGCCATTGAGGTCATTATAAGCATTCCTGCTGGAAATAATTATAAAATTATTAAATCAACATTAACATACTTGTTTCTGCATGTGGTGCTGAATTCCAGGCTTGTGTCCGGGCATGGTTGTATGTCAGAATGTTGTGGTTGGAAGTATTAGTTGACATAAACATAATTCCCCAAATAGGGGTTATAAATATATATTGCCAATTGTAGTCAATACTAGAAAATGTACACCCTAAATGTGGTGCAGTAATCCTGCACCATCTATAATCCCATTTTGGTCCAAAAAAGAATCTTTTGGTTAAAATGGGAATGCTCGACCATTCCTAGTAAGGTTTCCTCCTTGCAGTGGATGGTACTACGAGGCATCCCAGTGCATGCTATGTGGATATTGCTAATCAGCTAACAAATAATGATGACTATTAATGTTGAAAAATGGCAACTTTGATACTGAATACAAGCTGTGACGTACGATTATGATGCCATAGTCGATGTAGCATAAACATTTAAGATGGACTTGCCTTGATTCACGTAGTGTTAAATGCATCCTTTGTGTAGGTGTAAATGTTGAGAAGGGGCGAATTGTAAGTATGGTAATGCACACTGGAAGAAACAATATTGAATTGAGGGCAACAGCATAGTTGGTCAACGTTTAGCAATTTTTTTTTGTTTTAGTTTGTTTATGGATTCCTAAGCTGGATAACGTATAAAGCACAATCAGTGACGTAGTGATCTGTTATGCAAGACGTTTGCCTGGCTCAGTTGTATGTGAGCCGGCAATGCACAACATTGTGGAAGCCAGAGCGAGAGAGAGAATGTGGTGAAAAACAACAATAAATGATATACTTAGCTTCCTAATTCTCCCTCCTCCAAGCGGTCTTGACTTAATTAGCACACTATTAGGTCTTAAGAATGAGTAGACACTTATAAAGTATTACCCCCTCATATACGTCCTCCTCATCCTAATCCTAACATAATGAAGCAATACAGTCTCCAACAGGAAGTTTCACCACATCATATGACCGAAGGTCTCTTTTGGGTAAGTTTGTTATATGTCTATACCCGTATACACACTCTTTCCCATTCCCCGCCATTCCCTGTATTTTTTACCTATACTTCAGTGCTCAAGGTAAGCGATGCTGCCTTAGCGCATTGCTTCCGTGTTTTTGATATGGAGGGCAGAAAGGCACAGAGAAAGCAGGATAATGCTGAGCAGTAAAATGATAATGAAGAGGTGGTCCTACAGATCTCCTGCACAGATACCAAGTCCCTTACAAAGGAGGCTGTTGATTCTGCACTTGCTGAGCCCAGAACAAAGTGCTCTAAGGACCAGGATGATGATCCTGAGGAGGATCAAAAAGGCAAATACCGAGTTGCAAAATGTCTTAGTGCACATCGAGATACACTAGTGTCTGAGGTAAAGACCAGACAGTATGTAGGTTTTGCCTTTCAGTATACCAGAGAAGATGCAGATTACTTGCCTATCCATGGAGTTGTTAAAAGCACTTTCTATAGAGAATAGAAAGAACCAGATAAAGCATCCGATCCCTGTATGCTAAGCAAAAGATAGTTAATCAAAGACTTTGAGAGGAATTTCCCCCGACACCCAAGGTTAACACCATTCTGGCTTTAATGGCTTTTATATTTACCTTTACATCAGAAGATTCCACACAAAAAGTATCCATAAAAAATATAAATCCAGAGAAAAATTAAAAAATATCAGAGTCAAAATAAAATTCCAAAGAAGGGTTAACAAATTCATGGAAACTATCCAAAAGATTAAAATATCAAATAATGTCCTTGAAAAACAAAAAAATGAAGGAAATTAAAAATAACAGTGGTTAAAAAGGTAGCCACATCTTTTTTTCTTGGAGAAAAAAGCATCCAAAAAACGTATTTCCAATGACTCAAAGAAGCAGCCTGTAAAAGAAACACAGAACACCCACCCCCAGAACATATACACCAATAAACATGATAAGACAACATACAATTCAAAAAACTTATGCCGAAGCAATAAATAACTTACAAACTAAATAAATCTTGAACTACAATACATTGAGGCCTGATGTAGTCAACTATCTAAGCCACAACACAACTTCAACACTAGCAAATCAAAATAATAAATACCACTAACCTAAACTAACTAAACAAATTCTATAACTAACCCCCACACCACTGAAGCCTTAACAAATAATTAGAAAATCATCTTCCTTACACAGAGAACAGGGACAGGAAACCACGGCCGAAGGGATTCAGGAACAGTAAAAAAATAATGAAGATACATTACAAAAGCTGTAAAATAATGGCCACTAAATTAACATTAAAAATGATAAACCCCATAGAAAATAATGAAAAACATATTATTTCTATTTTTTTTTATTTCATGTGAAAATATTGTAAAAAATAAAAAAGCCAACTAAAGTAAAAAATGTGAAAATATATTCAAAGGAACTATAAAAAATTACAAATAATATATTGCAATTTTAATATATGTAAAATATGTCTGAATATACCATGTAAACAATAAATTAAATGCATGCGAAAGCAAAAAATATATGTGAAAACATTGTATAAAAAATACATGTTTTAAAAAATATAAAAATGTAAAATGTTAAACATATATGTGAAAAAATGTAGATGCAATACTTAGGAGCACCTGCCTAGTTACATGTTCTGTCCTAATCAAGTCATGGGCCTAGCAGAGTAAGCAGGCTGTGGCAGTATTGCTCTTCTTCATCAGGACAGAGCCACTCCACCCATTGAGAAGAAGTTATGGGTGACTCCGAACTATGACATCTTAAGGGGGTGCCCTCTGGATTGAGCTGGATCGGACGAGCCCATGGACACTATGTCCTTCTGAGGTAGTGCAGTTCAATGCGTATGGGGGCAATACCTCTAGACTACCTGGAAGTTGGTGGAGAAAGTGGCCTGGGAAGGAGCCTCCTGCAATGGCTCTTGGTATGACCACCTGGCACGAGGGCCGGCTTTCTGGGGTACAATTAACCCCTTCAAATTGTTTTGTATTGAGTATGTCATAATGTTCCCATACCCTTTTGCAAATCTCATGTAATACTCTGTAAAACCTAGTGACCGTTATCCAAATCAGGGCTGTGTGAGATTCCCACTCCAAAATGGACTGGATTGTTATCTTGAAAGGTGATACCCTGGCATTGCTAGTCTGGAAGCCTAAGATTAGTACAGGTCCAGGCCCCTATTAAGCTTGATAGTTAGATCTGTTTCCCACAACACTTGAAACACTTTTGGGTGTTGTATAAGTTTATTTCCCACCAAGAATTATATATCTCCAAACGAGCCACAACTTAAATGTCAACTTCTGAAAGGTGGCAGAGATATTCATCATACGAAAGGACATCACTTTGAATTCCAAATGGCACTTAGAAACTGTAATTGGAGACTCCTCCTTGGCTCCTTCATTCGGGATACTATACTAGTACCCTGAGGTGAGATCAAAGGTTCTGTTGCAATAGACAGGCCTTTCTATGTCAACACGCTCAACAGTTTGAGGTATAGAGTATGCCTCTATCTTATATAAGAGTTCCCACTTGCCAACAAAAAATCTGAGTTCTGGGGTACTTCCCTGAAGGATGGCCTCTGGAAGCAGAAACTATGGAATAGACATAGATCCATGGGTTGGGCAAATGATGGCCAGGTCCATGCTGATTAATGCTTTGTTGGAAGCACCCCAATTTCTACCTTCATGGTGGAAATCTCCAAATATGGCTAGTTGTAGATGGACAGTATTTAGTACCACCCAAATCTCTAAACTGGGGCCTTAACATTTTTCCTGGGCATGACTCGTGGTCCAGGGATAAGACAGTGTTTATGCCTACCCTTTTAAATGATCTCATCACTGCTGGCAGTGAAGGAAGGGAATGTTTATAAGGCTTTACAGCATCCCAATGTCTTGTCAAGTCAGGAAAGACAAACAGACCTTTTTGATCTTTAATCCCACTTAGCACCAATAAAATTGATTAGCCAGACAGCTGTCCATTTTAGACACACCAAAGTGACTAGTTAAAGGGGGTAGCATGAATTATACCCAGTAAACAATTCTCTGTAAGGCGGAGCCATCACTAGCAATGTAGCAGCCTCTGGTTCACAGTCCTCAGGCTTACTGGAAAGAATGGTGGTCTCTCAACTTTCCCTGGCCCTCACCCTTTCCTTCGACTTCAGCCATCGTCCAAATGGCGCCTATAGGTTTGACCAAATTTTAGTTTGTGCCTTGCAGTTCAAGCCGTCCCCTAAGATCAGTATGCCATCATCTGAAGTCTCAGGGTCTTGTGCTTCAAGAGATTGTATCACCTAAACCACTTCAAGTCTTACACACCTCCAGCCCCTCTTCTTCCTTTGTTTTCTTCTGAAATGTTTTGATGATCCTTCCCCTCAGACTTCTTAAGCGGCGACATGGACCCAAACAACCAGGTCCCTGATTCAGAATGCACACTCCAATAAAGTAGCATTAATTACTTTCAGGTGTGTTTTTGGCTTTATGTATAAATGTGGTATTTTATAGCGTGAGCCTAGACAAAAAGCAGTGGAGCAATGTACAAGGTCAAAGGCAAGCATACTGTCAATGATAGATACGAGAGGTAGCTGGATTCTGAAAGCAGAAATGTACGGTTACTACATTGTGATACTGTACTCTTCGAAGCGGTGTGCCTTCAAAGGTTTCATAAACTATGAAAACATTGGGGTGGTCGCAATGGAAAGAGGCATGTTGTGCCAGATCCTGGGTGCATAAAGGGAAAAGGCTTGCTACTTTGTCCTTCTAATTTTTTACACTTCTTAGTCTCACTGTGACAGCTTCCTGTCTGTGGGTGTGCCTGTACCCACCAGAGGTGATGAACTTGGCTTCAAGATACACAGGCATTCTAGTCGCAATGGCTTTGTAAGTGATGCTGGTGTTTTGAAGTTGGTGTGGACCAGCAAAGGAAGCCACTGAAGATCTATCAGAATACTGGTGATGTGATCATATTTCATCAGGCCCTGGGTGAAACTTGTATTCTGGGAGGTCCAGGTGCAGGGTGTTACCACCATCCAGATGTGAGAGTTTGAGGGCTAAAACAGCAGTTCTGAAGTCACTTTCTGGAAGTAACAATTTCACTTTCTCAAGAAGAGAGAGAGCTAGAACAAGACGGTCTTTGTTTTTTAAACATGTTCTTTAAGTGTGAAGTTGATGTCCCAGGTGAATTCAAGTAACTTGGCATTTTGGCAAATTCGAGGTTCAAAATCATCATTGTTCATGTCATTAACCGAGATTTGAATGATTTCTTGTTTGAGGTTCTTGCAAATACCATGAATTTTGTGTTAGTGAGGTTGAGGTTCAGGTAGGTGCTGGACATCAAGGTCCAGTTGAGATGAAGGTAGTGTTTAAGATGTTGGATATCTGGAGGAGACTTTTGATTAGAGTTGTGTACCATCAGCATAATAGTGAACTTTGATGCTCCTGTCTGTAAGTAGAGTCCCAAGGGTCTCCATGTAGATGTTGAAGATGACAGTGATTTGAATGGAACCCTTGGAGACTCCACAAGTGGGAGAGACCTTTTGGGATCTAGTGATGCCCATGTGAATGAACTGGTGTTGGCTAGAAAGGTAGGAGGTGAACTAATGAAGAACATTGCCAATAAATGCCAAGACTCATAGGTGTGGATGAGGGTGAGCTGGTCAACTGTGTTGAACCATAGACCTTCCTTTCCTTCTGGTCTTCCAAAGCATTATTGGCCAATAGATACATGATTCACAGTGCCTCTGCAAAATCACAATTGCAACCAGTCCTTGGCTTGTTAGCACAGATTCTCAATTTCTAATGCATTATGGTGACTAGAGTTATTTGTGTTGTAATAGATGTCCTTAAATTGTACATCCCCTCTTACATTTTCATTGTAATTATTCTTGTTGTAGTACAGCCTCAAATTATGTTTCAGTACTACTCCTGATACATATTTTAGCTCATCAGAGAAGTGTAGAAATTCTGGTTTAAAACCAGTTCATTTTTCCAAAACATAGTGCCTCAGTAGTTGTTAAATAAAAGCCATTTCTGTAAGGGAACCCACCTGCCACCATTGCAATCCCAAAAGGTCTTAAGAATCTCAGTTTGAGCTCAAAACACATATTGTGTGTACAACCAAGCAAACCCACATTATTGAATGTATATTGTGTTGCTAGGCTGAATCAGCTCTTCCGCTCTTTCTGGTCTTCCTTAGTTTTTAGGATCTTGTAGTTACATGTTTTGCAATTCATCAGTCAAGTTGACAACTCTTAGTGAGCAGTGCAATAAAAAACTTCTACCATCCTCTAGGTGGTCCAGGGCTGTATTATTTATGCCAGCTAATTATGAAAATTGTCCATGAACAGACTGCTCTAGTGATTAAAGCTTCTACTTCACTTCATTACCTTGGTCCACACAAGTTACCTGACACTTTTAGCAGGCTAGTTAGCCAGGGCCTTAGTGTCCCTCTGGCGCACTCCTGGCAAAACTAGAGTGATTCTATTCCTGTTAAATCTACTCACTGAGCCCCCTTGGTACTCTTGAATACCCCATGAGTTATTCCCTTGGTGGTCCAACTACTGGGGACCTAACGAAACAGCTCTGGTATTTTATTTGCTGATAGGAGTGTGTAGTACACCCTCTAGGGCTGACAAAGTCCAAACACTCCTTTCCTCCAATGGAATGACCCTGTTTATTCATGGAAGTGTTCTTAGAATTCCCTTCTTAATCAAATTTTGGAAGCCTTCCATAACATGCTTCTTTGGTTGTAGGTCCCAACCCCACCATGATAGTACTAATAGGATCTCACTTGCCTATCTGTTGAGGTCCCCACAAATGTTCCTGGACAGTGTCACACTGACTAATAATCACCTGCCTTAGAAAGCTCTCTAACATCAGTGCTGGTGAAACAGTTACTCAGGCTTTGCTGTGTTGCTATAAGATTATACAATCCTTCGTATGTATCAACATTGTTACATTTTATCCATCACCTGTTGAGTTCATTCCTGGGTCTACAACTGACTTTCAAGAGAGTATGGTGTTGTGCATTAATTTATTGTTTACAAAGAAGTAGACCTGGAATCGGAATTCTTTCTTTATGAGTGATACTATTTCTACTGATTGCAGATGACCTGAGAAGTCCAAGTGTGACCATTGGTCAGCATGTTCCTGGACGTATTAACATCTCTTGGGAGCCCCACCTAACGGAGGACATGATGAACTTCACTGTGATGTACAAGTTATTTTACAGGTTTAAAAACAAGACGGACTGGAAAGAAGTTAGTGCATCATTATTAATCATATACTTACATTTGTAGCAATTGTAGATTTATGTGCATTTTTCTAAACCACAATAAATCATGTATTGTTGCAGGAATTACAAATGGAAAAGTATGCAGAAATAAATTTTAAATCCCATTCCAGTGTGTGGGTTAAAGTGAGTACACTGCTTTTTCATGATATGGAACTTGAAGCTAAGCGGGCGGAGAGCAACTGGACTGAGGTTTTCTACGATGTCCCTAAGGGTGAGAAGTGTGACTTGTACTGTAACATATTATGGTGCCAGGAGGTTCTCCTTTAACAATTACCCTGAAAGGTGAATATGACCCTACAATATATAACGTATATACTTCAATGCAGAAATATAATATACCTGAGGCCTGATCTGTCTAAATCTATATCCAGTCTTAGCTATTTTTCAGGTTAAAATGTATGTGCCCATTCACTAATTTCCCTCTATCATTTACTGGTGTTATTTGTTGAAATATTTTGTGCACCATACATTCTGTTACAATGCCTTTAAAGCACTGGAAGTTTGTTAAACATTAGCATGCAATTAGAAGAAAGAGTATGCCACCCACTGTTCAGAGACAATCATATTAGCTGTAAAACATTATTGCATGCCCTGCTCACTCAATGCCCCGAACAGCACCAGAGTGTTCAAAGATTTACTGCATTATGTGTTTTGATCAATGAGATTAAGCATCACTTCAGCTTATGTATTGTTTAGAATTATCCATGCCTGTTCTAATATACACAGGGCAGAAAATTGTAAAAAAAAAAAAAGGCGGAATGAGCAACATTTAGTTCCAAACTTTCACATGCTGAAGGGTTATTTATAACTTCATTGAGTGATGTTAATATCTACCAAATAAGTAACCAATGCCAGAGCCTATTACAATCCAATTGTATTGCAGTGCAACTGAAGATGGGGAAGCAGTCAGCAAAGCATGTGTGTAAGCATTGGCTGTGATGTCTTGTATACTTGTCTGTAAAGTATGCTAAGATAAGTACATGTCCACGTGTAGATCAGCCATTCTTAAAATACATTGACAATCAGGGATCTGATTAATCTTAGTTGTGAGCTTCTCAAGATAGCCAATGAGTAGCTTAAAAACAACTTACCTGCACCTCACCCGTACTCTCTCTCAAAGCTATCATTTCACACCTCCCTTCTGGGACCCATGAACTTTGCCTGTGGGTAGTTAAGAATAAATAGTAGTGTTTAGTCTACCAGCAGTAGCCGCCGATGTCCTTGCAAAGTGATGGGGCGGGAGGCTGTGGGTGGCTGGGGACGACAGACAAAAAAAAGAACTTATCTGCCCTCTGACGTTCCTGTCTGGTTCCGTGCACTACAGGCACAGGGTCCCAGCATCCCCCGCAGCCAATCCTGACACTGCTGTCATGCTGCGCTCTGAATTTGAGCTCCTAGGAGCTTATGTCTGCAACCTGGAAATGCAGCTCGGGTTGGAGACGGCCAGTAAAACTGTCATGCGCACTGACAACAGTGCACCTACCGCTCCCCCTCTGCCTGTCATCTCCATGCCCCCGCCCCTAGACACAACGCTCTGAAGAAAAATAAAACAATAATAAAGAAGGTTTTATTATTTTAATTTTAATTTTCTTGTCTGCTGGCGAGGTTGGGCGGAGGAGCCGCTACTGTTTACCAGATGAAACTTCATTTGCAAATATATTCAGTTCCTTTAGCCTGGGATTTGTTAAGAGGCAGCATTATAAAGATTTGTGAAAAGGCAGGATTATTTTTAGGCTGTCAGTGGATAGAATGCTTAGAATTATGCCTCTAATCTGCAGAAAAGGAGATTACCACTGGCTTTCCTTGCCTGACACCATGTGCTATTTAGTGTACCTTTTCCATTCACCACAGCTGGTATTCTGGAGAAAGATATCACAAGGCCCTCATTAGCTGACATCCACAACTTGATAGCTTTGTAAGTTTTAGTAGACTTGAAAATTAATGCTCTTTCAATTAATTCTCATTTACCCTTTAAAAGATTGTTTTTTAAAGTAGGTAGCCCTTTAGTTTATTTGGACCACCAAAAAATATTATCTTTGAAAATTCTGCACAGGCCATTTGACCAATTTGTACGCTATCTTGCACAACACATGTATTCTAATGAAATAGCGCTGTTTAATTATTATTGATGCTTTGGTCATGTTTTTGCCCTAGGCTTTCAACATGTGACATGTTAAATGATCACTCGGAGTTCTATGGTGTTCTATTATATAATTAATAAATGACAGACACTGCTACACAGAGTTTAATGTAAATCTACTCTGGACCAACAGATAATGATGGAATAAGTGATACTGGTGTAGTGACCTGACTTACTTGTTGGTTGAATGCAATCAGAAATTGGAGTAAATTTAGTTAAAAGGGTATACTACCCTGCTTTCTGGGCATTACATCCAGCAGTTGCTATTAAGGAGTAACTTTCATATTGAATAATGCAGATTTGTTAGCTGTAAGAAATTGGGTTATTGGTTGAGAAGGGTGGAAGCCCAACGCACGCAAAAAACACAATCCTAGTCAGGGTGAACCACAAAAAAATTAAATTACCCTCTAGTAGCTAGGCACAAAAGCAGTCAGGCTTAACTTAAAGGCAACATGTAAAATATTTAAGCAGCACACAAATAGAAAATAAGTGAAAATACAGCACAAGAAAATTCCAAACCAATTTTGAAAAATAGAGTACATCTAATCAAGTAAATGATACAAGAAAAGCAAATATCCAATAAGTAGAACAGTAGATATTCAGTTGTACTGTTATTAGTGAAAATAGCACATAAAAAGCACAAAACACCATCTGTGGTTATCTGGTTGCCCTAAACCAAAACAAAAGTCCCAAGTTCAAGCCGACTGCAATGGAGTTCGTGTCAAATACAGGAGCCAGGTTAGTCCAGCTAAAAAGTTACCTTCTCAATTCTGGCGAGAAGAGTTTTGTTTCCCTTGAGGGGGGCGTGAGGAGCAGGTCGAGCATCACAGATGGTTGTCACTGTACACAAGAGCCTCGTGGACAGTCATCTCTGTAGCAGAAATAGCCGATCTGGCGTCATGGATGGTTGTTCCTGTAGCTTTGCACAGGCATCCATTATTGTCTGTCATTGCTGTAGTGCAAAGTGCTGGTCTCACATTGTTGGTCTCCATGGACAGTCATTGTCGGCATGAAGAGGAAGTTTAACCGTAGCTTCGCATTAGCAGTTATCACAAGAGGCAGAGTCTTGGCACGAACAAGCCACTTCCCTGTCATGAGGACCCCAAACTTCAGAATTTTCAAGTTTTCTTTCAGGAGGAACTTCAACTCATGCCAGACAAGGGTCCAGGACCTTGGAAGCACCAATTGGGAATCAAGACTCACTCCAGCAGAGGCCAACTCAGGCAGGTCCAGGCAAGTCCAGTTGCAGCAGGTCAGATTGGTAGTTTCAGGAAGGCCTTTTAAGCTTGTTTTGCTGTTGTGAGGAGCCCAAACCTCAGGATTTTCACCTTTTATTCCAATAGGACCTTCCAGTTCAGGCAGGTTCAGTTGCAGCAGGTGAGCTGGGCAGTTGCAGGGGGGGATTTTAAGTTTGTTGTGTCCCTGTAGCTCACACATGACATCAGTCAATTGACCCTTGGAGTCACTCGGGGTGTCCTAGGATGAAGGCAAGCAAGTCCAATCTTCCTTCTCAGTCAACAAGGTAGTCCCTCAAGCAGCAGGGCAGCCATTCATCTAAATCCTCCACAGGCCAGAGTGTGTTCTGATCAGTGGCACTGAAGGTCCAATATTTATAACTGGAGCCAGCTTTTGTGTTCTGGGACTCCCTGTCCTACCACTTAAACTGGGTCTGACATTTTTTACCCTTCTCCTGGTCAAGAGTCCAAACTGTCTGGGCTGAAAAATAGGCAGGGCAGACCTGGTGTCAGGTATTTTAGTGCATGCAGTAGGCAAAGGCCTTTTATAAGTGCAAGTTGCCTGGGTGCAGCTCCTCCTTAGTTATCCTGTCAGGATGGCCCCCCTGTTCACACCTAAGCCCCCTTTGTGTAACTGCCTGAAAGCAATACACCTTAGGGGTGACTTACAAATATTAAAAAGGAAGGTTTAGGCCTGTAAAAAGGTTTATATTGTGTGGTTGAAATTGCAGTTTAAAACAGTGGCAGAAGTGAGCCACGTTTTAAAAGGCTACTTCAGTGGATGGTACTATGAGCCCTGATTCCCATGAGTAGCATTTCATTTACAGGCAATGGGTAGCGGCAGTATCATTTACTAGGGACTTACAAGCAAATTAAATGTCACAATTAGGTGTAGTTTAATTTTACCATGCTTTGGGGAAAGAACATAAGCACTTTAACATTGACTGACAGGGAAAAGGTGTACAGAGACCTAATGACATCAAAACAGGTTAAGTTTTAGAGGACAAAAACCCGGAAGTGACCCTGCAAAAACGGTCAGGTCCAACATGAACCAAACCTCCCTTGCACACATTTATGTCCCCTATACATTCACTGAAACCTGACAAATATTTTGATCTTATAGCACTATGTGCATGATAATGCAACAAATGCTATTGGCGGTAGCCTTGAGAAGCTGGCATAAAAAGGTATAATGTGCAAGTAAGATAGAAATATGAATGATTCATATTATTTCAAAGTATTACTGCCTGCAGTATTGTAACACGATCGAACAGAATAACCAAAGGGAAATGGTTCATGAAAAAACTTCTTTACATTGATCTTTAGCTTTTTAAAGCTTTTTAAAGGCCTGGATCTGTGTGTCCCACACAGATGATTCAAACAGGGTCTATAATTGTTGGAAGAGGCATTCTTTAATGCATATATATAGCATAGATTTGCGCCTTCTGATTGGGTATAGTGTCTCCTTCTCCTCTCCTGGCCAGCCAGTCTGCAATCTTTTGCTGTAGAGTCTATGTTTAGTGTATGTTATGGTGCATGGTTCTGGCCGCCAAAATGGTCATATACATCCTCTTATGCCGTATCAATCCAACATGTGATGTCATGAGTAATGTCATGAGTGATGTCATCAGCGATGTCATCAGTGATGTCACTGACCATGTCATGAGTGATGTAATATGTGACTATCATCAGCAGTGCATTGCGGGTGTGCAAGTTACAGTTAGCTCAACTAACTATAACAGGCAAATTTCTCTGGTTTTATATGAGTCAAATGTTCAACTAACTATAATGTCCCTGAAACCTATGTTTTTTTTAGTGTATTTCTAAGGTTTTTTAAATGCTAATTCCTAACTATAACGTGCCTAAAACCTTGTGAATTTCTAAGGTTTTTTAAATGTTAAATTCATATTTTAATGTTTATAAAACCTATATTTGTTCAAATATATTTTTTTTAATATTTTGCAACTCTATTATACTTCTTTTTTTTAACTTTAAAATTATGTAATGTTTTATATCTTCCCAAAATAATATGCATATATTTATTTATTTTTCGGTGAAAACTGCACTCCCATACCGGTAGCTTACTAAGCTCCATCACCACGCGAATCCTATCCGCCATATTGCTCAACTCATAAATGATATGCATTTCGTATACAACGACTTCGTGGCACCGCATCCCACATAACATCATATACGCATGAAGTCACCCCAGCTGCTAGTTTGGTATACGACGGGTACACCGTACCAAGCCACACGTTATTTCATGTAAGTATGGGGTCGCGCCCGCTGCACGTTGGATATGCAACAAGTACACGCTGCCAGGCCCTGTGTTACGTCGCAGACATATGGTGTCGCACCAGGTATGCCATTCCCTCATTTTTTTGTCTCAAAGTATATATAAATAACTTTAAACAGTATATGACAGCAAGCGATAATCTAATATATTTAAAACATTTATATATTTCTAACTGTACTAAACTTATATTAAGATAGATAGATTTTGTCAAAATTGCTTCGGTTGTGGCCTCCTTGCTCGCTCGGTGCGCGATTGCCATGTGACCTTAAAAAAAGCATTTGATTGCTTCATAACCTTTCCCATTGTAATAGTTGGACGACCCCACCCATTTTACTCATTCTCTCTACAGAGACACCTCTTCTGCTTAGAGAGCTTTTTTGCAAAGTTTTTTTTCATGTGTGATTGCCATGCATCTCAAAAGTTCCATCAAAAAACAAATATATGTTACACGATGCCCCTGGTGTGTGTGTATGCACATTATTGTGCTTCCTTTTGGCCTGTGTATTCGTGGCTCTAAGAAGTATCAGGAACCACGGGCAGAGTGCACATCTTAGATCGCATGTGGCAAATAGCAAAGAGCAATGTGTAGATTTCTTTTTCTGTACGTTCTGTTGACAGGCTTTACCAATATACTAGTGTGTTATATGAGAGACTTTCAGATTCACATTTGACATGTATTCCTTGACTGTAATGAGTGTTATCACTGTATATGACGTAGCCTCACTGCTGATCCGCCCTCCATCCAACCACATTCACATGTGTACACATCGCGATGACAACACTTTCAATAATACCGCACACCATTGACATGCGTGTCTGCGCATATCCACAACCTTGACAACGACATGTAATGTTCACCATTCAATCTTTTCAAACATCATCTCATTAACGATAGTTTCCGTCCTCCCGACACATGCTACACTACTGTAAATTGCACACTCTGCAAGGTCAAAACTACAAAAGAAACACACATAAGTACACTTCCTCGCCAGACAGGAACTGAACAACACCCTGGTCCCCGGAATAATTATTCACACTCCTACGCTGGACTGGTGTACACAAGCCCAGCCTACTTTGCATACATATAAAGAAGATAACCACGACGACACACGTCCCTTTTCTTCCACACTGCCTCAGGTGATATGGCCGCATCCACCTCGCACATCACAATGCGCAATAAAAAAAAGGGAGCCATGAGGTGTACACCATCCTGGCAATCAACACAGGCTCAAAATTGTGAGACCTAATGCCTGTCATCTACGAAAGGGATCCATGAGGTGTACACCACCCTGCAATCATCACTCCAGCTGAATTATGAGCACTGCTGCCCGTAGTGTTTGCTCACACAACAATGACAGCAGGTAAGCAGAGCGGCCTGGGTGCACAGGGCCTCCAATTGAGCGTGGTGCAGCGGGACGGGTGGAGTGCATCACCCTGGCTGCGCAGGTGCAAACAAACGATGTTGCATTGCGTAATGATGTGATCTCTGACCTGATTCAGTCTCATCTCTGTCTCATTATAAAGACCTGCTGGACCTTACTGTAAGCCTGAGCCAGCGGGCAGCGATGCCCTACAAACACCTGTTGAGCGTGGTGCTGCAGGAGGGGTGGGGTGCATCAGCCTGAGTGCGCATGTGCAAATAAGCAATGTTGCCGTGTATAATGATGTGATCTCTGACCTCATTCAGTCACATCTCTGTCTCATTTTAAGGACCTGCTGTACCATACTGTAAGTCTGAGCCAGCGGGCAGCGCAGCCCTACAGACAAATGGCCTTGGCTTTAAGGGCACTGTAATGAGCTCGTTACTAAGTGCATGCACGCAGTCTTCCGCCACTGCATTACAAGCGCACATTATGCTTCTAGCATGCACTCTGTTCCTTTCTATATGAACTTTCGTATAACGTATTAATATTTAACCTTGTGAATTCTCAGGCACTCCAACTCCTCTTTGAACCACGATTACCACTAACAGTTGGTAGATCGTACTTCAAAAACGAAAGATGCACTCAACTCCTGTTTTCTATCAAGCTTGATATAAACCTTCATTTACCTCCAGACGTTTCCACCATTAAAGTATTTCTCCCTTTTCAGACATTCAATTGATTGGCTCAAGAAGGGCGGAGCGGGAGCTGACCACGCAATGATGCCCTTTACATTCGAACACCTTTCATCGTGGTATCAAGACACCGTCCCCGACTGGAAACCTGGTCTTCTAATGTACAAACGTACCCCAGACTCAGAGCTTGCACCAACATGTGGTGGGACACACAGGTGGTGACAGGTGAGCAGTGAAGCCTCGGTGTGCAAGACCTACAATTGAGAACAGTGCGGGGGAAGGGCCTCGGGTGCATGCAAACAATTTTCCCGTAGCTAATAATGTAGAACTATATTATCAAAGAACGGAGATAACTTTATCGCCGTTTAGCGGCAGGAAACTGCCGCTAAGGCGGAGATAATGGGCTTGATAATATGCCCTTGTGAATTCCCATAGAAGCACAGGTTCACACCAGAACCTGGGCTTCTATGGGAATTGACAAGGGCATATTATCAACCCCTTATCGCCGCTTAAGCGGCAGTTTCCTGCCTCTAAAGTGGTGATAATGTTATTGCCATTCCTTGATAATATGGCCCCTAATATCTGGCCTCATGTGTTTTATTTTAAGGACTTGCTGAACCACACTCTTTCTCGCTGACCCCAGCGTCCTAGACAAACGGGTGATGGGAGGGTAAACACTAAGGTCTGGGTGCAGTAGGCCGACCCTCTGTTTCCTCCTCCCTCTATTCTTTTGACTCTTCCTCCCCTTCTCCCTTCCACACACTCCCCCTCCTTCCCATTCTCACTATCGTACTTTCATTCGGACTACCTTTCTTTACCTCTTCCACATAGCACACATACTTATGTTTCATTTTTGTCTTGCAGGTTTCCTAGGCTGCTTCCACTGGAGTCCAACACATGTTTTTTTATATGATACTGTTTGTTCTATTAAACGTACATTTCTATTTATTTGTGTTTTAATAAAGGTTACTTTTTTCCAAATAAACAACTGAGTGTATAGGTCTTCTTTTTCTGATAACACTAGTTTATTATTTATTGTGAAAATCATCTGTTTATAGGAGATTTTAAGGGCAAACCTTTCTAATATTACAGTGCACCTACCAAACATAATCTAACTGACAATTAGACAAATGAAGCCTGGGTAATTCTACAACTGCAAGAGTTCTATGAGTGTATCACTTTATAACACCATAAGTACTGCCTGTGTGATTACAGAATAAATAAGGCACTGCCTAAGACCACCGAGGCTTCAGGGACTGCTGAGGCCCACCCTGCATATTTAAATCAAGC
The DNA here is from genome assembly GCF_964261635.1 of Lissotriton helveticus. NCBI lineage: Eukaryota > Metazoa > Chordata > Amphibia > Caudata > Salamandridae > Lissotriton > Lissotriton helveticus. The sequence continues at coordinate 746,737,721 of NC_136069.1, read as the reverse complement.
CCCGGAGTGTGGCGATCCCTGGACTTCAGTTGGCTTCGAACCCCCCGAACAATTAGTAAACAATACCCGGGTAACAATTAGTAAACAACGCCGCCTTGGCTGTCCCCAAGGCGGCAAAACGTCTCTGTGCCCTTCCGCACCTAATTTACATGTGACATTAAGATCCCCAGTCCTACAGAGACCTCGCAATATAATATTTGGATTGGCCACGGAACATTACCCACCAGAGGCCTCATTTAAATGAACGGGTGAGACCCCGTTTTTTTTTTTTTTGTTTTTTTCTCTCCATTTTTACCATTCGCATCCCCTCTATTAAAGCGATACAAGGTTTTCCTCCTCTCGTTTCAAGTAGTCAAACAAGGATTTGCTATCACAGGGTGGCAGCCATGCACCAGCCCTCTAATAGCAAACACAAATGTCCTGCGAATGTACACCCCAGGACATTGTATGTGCTGCGCCTGACAGGTCGCCCTGCCTAAGACCATGATGCATTTGTTAGTATAAACGCATACTAACACTACTTACACACATGTAATACAGCGACCAGAATGTAGTGAAGAAGCAGAGGATGCGCAAAATCTAAAAATATAAATCCTTCCAGAAGTCGGATGACATAGTTCAATGAGCTGACAACCCAGGCATGAGTAGAAACAGCTACACGAATAAAACAGGTCTTCAGCATAACGCAAGCAATTTTGAAATATTGGTGAGTGGTCATTTCTTTTTATCTTCTCCCACTTGTTGCCAAATTTATATACTGAATAGACAGACTGCAGCGGATCCAATAAGTAGATTTATTACAGAAAAAAAAGACACCTGAAACAGCCACCAACAGGAGCAGACAGCAAGGCAACCATCTTCTCCAGCACCCTGTACAAACTCCGCAAGGTTCCCCTCATGACAGCCCTACATTCTAACATTACATACTTAGATTCTAGTAGAATTACAAACTAACATTCTACTATGACTTACATTAGAATACTACACAGGGCACATGACTTTACAGCAATGAGCTCATGGTTTCATCCACGAATCTTGAGACTGGTAGAGGTAAGTATTTCGCTTCCCACTCCCAATATTGTAAAAATGCAAACTAACACTACTTCCACTGGTATGCTATAGCGCCCAGAGCACATCACTTTACAGCAATGAGCTCCCAATTTAGGCTCACGGTTTAATCCCCGAGTCTTCACACCAGTTAGGGTGAGTAGTTCGCTTCCCACTCCCTATATACTATAAACGCATACTAACACTACTTACACACTTATACTACAGCGGCTAGTATCCTACAGCGTCAAGAACCCATCACTTTACAGCAATCAGCTCGGTTTGATCCCAGATTCTTCACACCGGTAAGCGTGAGCACTTCGCTTCCCACTTTAGGTATAGTGTAAACGCACGTTACCGGTCAGTAGTTTGCTTCCCACTCCCTGTATGGTATAAACGCCTACTAACACTACTTGCACACGTATGCTACAAACACCAGACCACATCACTTTACAGCAATGACCTCACGGTTTAGGATCTCGGTTTCATACCCGAGTGTAGCACCAGATCATATCAGCACTATGTCACTCTGAGCAACACTGCACTTTCAGACCGGTAACAGTGACTACTTTGCTTCGCATTCTCCACAAAGTTTACAGTGCTCCTACCTTCCTTTCCTACTTTTTGCCCTTTTTTCCCCTTACTCGCTTCAATGGAATCACAAAATGGCGGCCAACACTTCCTAGCCGCAACACCATCACAGCCATTAAGCAGCAAGCTCCTGCTTGTAACGCCTCAGCCATTCATATGGCAGACTTCCCAAATGTTGATATCTGTAAATTTCGATATTTCTCAAAAACTACTCAACAGATTTACACCAAATAAACAAAAGCATGATTTCTACACCAAGACCCTTCTCACTGCCAAATTTGGGGTAATTCCATGCACTCGTTCGCCCTGTAGCCTTGTCTAAAATTTCCTATGGAAATTAACACGGAGAAAACACGTTTTGGGAACCCCCTTTTATCTCGACCCCCCCCCCTTGACGAATCACCCCTAAACTTTGAACTTAGGAGTTGATATGAAGAAAGAATTAGTTTTCAGAAATTTATGAAGATTCATCAAATGACGCCAAAGTTATAAGCAAAACAAAAAATGCTCTTCCTATGGAAACTCGGTCCTAACTCTATAACTACCTACTGGCAACCACCAGTAGGTTATAAAGAACAAATTAGAATAGTACCTTGACTCTTTTATCTTTCTAAACTTCTCTCTATTACTGTCTTTATAATTTTCCATATAAACAGTTTTATTAATATTCAAGTACACATAGAAGTCAGAAATGCAACGTATTCTATCAACACACTTTCTAGAACATTCTACAACACATGGAGGTTAAAAGTTAAACATTTTTTTAAAACCTAACGATATCTTTTTGCAACATTTTCTCGAAAATTTAACGGCACGTGCAGGTTAAAATTTCACGATTATTTTAAGTTCGAACTCTGCATTCCAAATGCAAGTAGCACGTGTGGTTAAGTTGATCAAATTTTATCCTATGATATGTACTCCACGTTCAAACTGCTTTTTCTTAACCAATCACAAAGATGCTTTTCCACAAAACGAATGTGCACCCTACTTTTAAAAAAACAATACTTTTCATCTCCCAATCAGTTACCGTTTTGTATGTGAAAAGAAACTAGTTCCCCATCTTTAAACATATCCCTTATTCTATGAAGGAACTGCATGAGCTATAGACATCTTTCCATACCTTCCAGCCATACCTTCAAAATGCTAGTTTGGATCGTAGGACATAGCTATGTTTTCTGGTGCAAGAGGTATGCAGAACAGAAACGTATTGACTTAGACATAGGTTTACAAAATGTGGACATTAAATGGTTTGGACAGAGAGGATTGAAGTGGCACCAATTGCTGCCTTTGGTTAAAACTTGTTTGCATCTCCAACACCCTGACCTCATGATTGTGCAGGGTGGTGGAAACAACCTAGGCACATGGACTGGGGTAGGCTTGGAAATGCTTATAAAGGACACCTTTGGACAATTGATGTTAGTTTTGCCTCAAACTGTCTTTGTAAATTCCAATATATGCCAAAGACAGTAGTGGAAATGGTCCAAACAATTTTGTCCTCAGATTAAAAAATCTCGGAAGAACGTCAACAAAGCTGTGTCTGCATACCTCAGAGACCACAAAATGGGCTCCATCTACAACATACGTTTTGATATGGCGGATATATACAGAAGTGATGGAGTACACTACACAGATCAGGGTAACCGAGTTTTCCTGAATAACCTGAGGCTGTGCATCCGCACTTATATGTAGCTCCAACTAATGAACACAAGGGCTCTTTATAGAGCCCCCCTATAACTTACAACTTAGGCCCGCTATTTTAGGGCCAGATAACGGCAACTCACAGACCCTCGCCAAAATGTTTTCTCCACACAGCTGTGGCGCAGCAACCAGACCATCTCACTTTGCAGCACAGACTTCTCGCATTGATCCCCGGTTCTACTCACCCATAAGGGTGAGTAGTTTGCACTTTACAAATACCGTATTGATTTACCTTCGCACTCCCTATACAATACCACCTAAGCACCATTTACAAGTTGAACACGTGTGGCACAGCGCCCAGAGCAAATAGCTTCACAGCATAGAACACACAGTTAGGCTCACGGTTTCATCCCCGAGTCCAGAAGCAGCACAATTTAGCAGCATGACACTCTACGCAATACCTCACTTAATTTCCGTACCCGGCACTGTCAGACCGATCGGGGTCAGTAGTTCAATGGCTTTACCCCGAGTCCGTCAGCACCTCAGCTTACGCCCCCACTGCCATCAGACTCATAGGAGTGAGTAATTAGCATTTCACAAATACTGAATTGATTTGATACGCGCAAATTTACCTTCGCACTCCCTCTATAACACCCCCTAAGCACCATACACAAGCTACAATGTTAGAAACGAAAGTTCATCCAAGTAGCTATATCTACATGCTCACACTACTTGGACAGGTATGGCACAGCGCCTAGAGCACATGACTTCACAGCATAGCACACACAGTTTAGGCTCACACTTTCATCCTCGAGTCAGGCAGCAGCTCAGCTTAGCACCATGAGACTCTAGACAATACCTCACAAATTTTCCGTACCCCAGGACTTTCAGACCAGAACGGGTCAGTAGTTCGTCTTAGTAAGTATAAACACATGCTGACACTACTTCCACAGGTGTAGTGCAGCGGCCACGCCACATGACTTCACAGCATAAAACACACAATTTGAGCTCACACTTTAGTTCCAGAGTCCTGCACCAGCTAACCTTAGTAGCAACTGACTCTAGGCAAAACCTCACTTAATTTCCGTAGCCCAACACTTTCACACCGGTAGGGGTGAATGCTTCGCTTCGCACCCTCTCAATAGCACAGCCTAAATACCCCACAGTGGTTACAGTGATCCTACCCTCATATTTCCCACTTTTTCACCCTTTTTTCCCCTTACTTGCTTCAACGGAGTCCCAAAATGATGGCCAACACTTCCTAGTTGCAACCGCCCGCACCGCTTGCAGCCAATCAGCAGCAAGCTTATGCTCGTAACGCCTCAGCCAATCAGATGGCAGAGTTCCCAAATATCGATATCTGTAAATTTTGAAATTTCTGAAAAACTCCTGAACGGATGTATACCAAATAAACAAAAGTGTGCTTTCTATACCAAGACCCTTCTCCCTGCCATATTTGGGGTAATTCCGTTCACCCGCACGACCTGTAGCCTTGTCTAAAGTTTCCTACAGAAATGAACATGGAGAAAACATGTTTTGGGACCCCCATTTTTTCTCAGCCCCCCTTGATGAATCACCCCCAAACTTTCAACATAGGAGTTGATATCAACAACAAATTAATTTTGAAAATTTCGTGAAGATTCGTCAATCTGCGCCAAAGTTATTGGGAATAGAATGTTGCCATTTTCCTATGGTAACTAAGTCCTAACTATAACTACCTACTGGCGACTGCCAGCAGGTAATATATATATATATATATATATACCGGTAATCAATATTCATACAAAACAAGGTTCCACTCGTGTTCTTAGAGTAGACGCAGTAATCACAAGTTTGGTACAATCAGATTGGGGGTTTATTTTCAGTCATAAACCCGCCGTGACGCTTTTCGCCACCAAAGTGGCTTGTTCACACAGTGTTTGCACAAGCAGAATGGTCATTACGTATACAAAATCATGGGCATAGTAAAGGGACTTCGAATGATGCATATCCTGTCTGGATTGGCAGCGCCATCTTGTAATGTCAGCTCCACCCACACTGTGTTTCTGTGTTGTGTATTGAGAGGTGGTTGTCCCTCTGTCCATACGCTTAGTGTTATTTCTAAGTGTATCTCCTGTTGTATGAATGTGTATTTCATGAGCGGCCGCAGTGCCTGAATACAGTGCGCTGCTACCCTGGTAGTTGTAGTCTAACTACCAGTTGGCTCTTGCGTATTACCCACGTGTACATGGCGTGTCCCCCTAATATCAATAGTAGTCCAAACACGATGAGAACTAATGTATTAACACGTTAAGTTGAATTTGGAACAACCCTTCAGCGGAAAAAGGCTTATACGCTTCTGTGACCCTTGTTAGTGGGTTATAGCCATGTCACTGCACGGATTGGGTCTCCGAGGTGACTAATCACAAAAGACCCTTTTTAGTGGGTGATGTTTTGCCAGCTGGTTATAGTATTGATGACCAAGACAGATATCTGTTTCTAGAGGAGCCTTGTTAGTGGCTGATGCTGGTTCATTCCATGTATGGTAGCCGTGAGGGTATCATGTCAGTAATGCCCATGTCGTATGTTAGTGCCTGCTGTTGTGCTCACCCCCATGTGTTATACCCCTAGTGTCATCGTAAACATTCAAAAGGTGCAAATTAAAATCTTATCTGATGTTCGGAGTGTGACAGGAGGATGATCTGAAGAAAAGGGTAGGGATCCTGTTGCCACTGGCTTGAGACGTATTCCCTTCCTTTCCTCCTATGGAGAAGAGATACATGTATACATATTGGACAGACTGCAATTTAAGTTAAAAATGCAATAAAATAAAACATAATTCAATTTGTAGGTGTATTGCCATCTCATCATCCAAATTGAGTCCATTTGGGAAACGGGTACAAATGCCAACAATATGTCTGGATTCTCGCTGTCTAAGTCTCAGCACTCGATTGCCTCCCCTGACTTTTGGTAGAACCTGTTCAAAGGTATAGTATGGTAGTGTGGTGTAGTCTGAGAAGTGGTGGCTGGCAAAGTGGCGGGCAATAGGATACTGTTTGTCTTTGTTGGTGATTGCCCTCATGTGCTCAATGATACACTTTTTTGCCATGAGTGTTGTGCTCCCCACATACCTCAGTTTGCACGGGCACTCTAGTACATAGATTACAAATGTGCTGTGCAGGTTAAAAACTGTACTATGCTCACCATTGTGCTACTACTGGTATTCCAATATTCTTTGACCATTTTGTCTGCTTTCACAGGTTTTACAATGGCCACATGGAAAAAAGCCCTGTAGGTCAATTCCTTTCCTGTCCATGTTAGGTGACAGGTCACTGTGAACCAGTAGGTCTTTGAGATTACGGCCCCTTTTTTAAGTTATGTTTGGTCTATCAGGCAGATTTCCACCTATGAAAGGGTAGTTTTTCAATATACCCCAGTGTCAATTGACTACCTTGCGGATCTGTTCAGAATTGCCATTGTATGTCATGATCATACGTGATGTGTTTTCTTTCTCTATGTCTGTGTCATCCTTTCCTGATGTGTTCAGAATGTTGGCCCTGTCTACCTCCATAATCCTTTCTACTGCTTTCTTAAGGACCCAGGTGGGTAGCCTCTTGCCTTGAATTGCTTGATCATAACTTTTTCTTCCTTTTTGTAATCAGGTGTGGAACTGCAATTCCTCTTTGCTCTGAGCAGCTCCCCATAAGGTATAATCAATTTGAGCTTGTCTGGGTGGCTGCTCAGAGCATGGAGTAGTGTATTCCCTGCTGTGCTTTTGTGGTATAGGACTGTCTGTATGGTGTTGATTTTGATTATCACCCATGTACCCAGAAACTCAACCTCTTCAGTACTTATGGAGCTGGTCAGAATGAGATTTCTATTGTTACAATTGAGATCCTCAATGAAAAGTAAAGCCTCCCTCTTTTCTCCTTGCAATACCATGAAGTTATCGTCTATGTACCTAAGCCACAATTTCACTCTTGTGAAGGCATCCTGATACCGGGTGTTGGTGCTGTTGTCTTCCTCCCAAGCCCCCATGAACAGGTTCGCAAAGCTTGGAACAAAACATGTACCCATCGCGGTACCAAGCTTCTGCTTGTAGATTCTCCCATTGAACAAGAAAAAATTATTTATGAGGCAAAATCTGATCATATCTAAAATCATGTTGGTGTGTTCTAGGTATCTGACGTCCCTGCGCTTGAGGAATCTCTCACATGCTGTAACTCCCTGTGTGTGGTCTATCACCTTGTAGAGTGAGTTGACATCCAAAGTTATTAGGATGTAATCCTCTTCCCATACTAGAATGCAAATTTTACCCAAAAAGTATTTGGTGTCTCGTACATAGGAGGGTAGAGTGGACACAAACTCTCTTAGGAAATGTTTCACATATCTTGAGACATTTTCCAGGGCGCTGCCCCTTGATGAAATATTGAGCCTGCCCGGAGGGTTGTTCCTGTCTTTGTGGATTTTTGGGAGGAGGTACATGACTGGTAAAATTGGGTAGTCTTTCTTTAGAAAACAGAATTCCTCCCACTCCAGGAGTCCCTTATCCTTCCATTCATGCAGCCTCTCCCAAATGGTTGCTCTATGTATTCGCCGCTTAAATGACACTAAGCGGCGAAAACAGCGCAAACTACATAGAGACTGTGGTGATTATGAGTCAGGCAGGATACTAACTTATAGTAAAAAATATGACCACCTTTATGACACCTCTAAAGTAGCGAACACCAATACACGGCAACAGCAAGCACGCCTATGGTTTCTTCAGTGAATTTCGAAGGTTTTGTAAATGATAATTTTTAAATGTATTAATTGTTATATTTTTTTTATACTGATTTACTACATTGTTTTAAAGTATATATTTTTAGATATTTTATTTTTTAAATTACATTACATATTTTTCATATAAATTGAAAAAAATGTTTTTAAAAATATTGAAATATTAATATATATATATATTTTAGATATTTTTTACTTTATGTATATTTTATATAGCAGGCAATGATATCCTATGGAAGGAAATTCAAATTACTGGTAAGTACGATTAAAGTTACTTTTCAGGACCAGTACTGGGCTGAAAGATGCAGCACTGAGGTCTCTCCTGATAACAGGTGAGTAAATCGGAATTCGTAGTTCGGCTGATTTTAGAGGAATATTTGTACGTTTCAAAAATAGACACTAGCCCACCAGGTACCTCCAGTATGTGCCAGGGAGCTGCGTTGCAAAGAGGTGTTCAGAGGCCATGCCCCCTTTTTACAACACTCTGCAACGCAGCTCCGTGGCACTTACTATAGGTACCTGTTGGGCTAGTTGGCCCCTAGTGGACCTCAGGATTGAAGAGGAATTAATTCCCCAACTTAAAATGCGCCACAGGACATGTTTACACACATATCACCTCAAGCCCCGCCCCCTACCTTCACCACTGTGCAAAAGCGCCCGGTATCGCGTTCTAAGTTGGGAGATTAAGTCCCCTTGCATACTGGGGGTCCCTGGGGGACAACTAGCCCACCAGGAACCTCCAGTATGCACCAGGGGGCTGCGTTGCAGAGAGGGGGGTAAAAAGGGGCGTGGTCTCATTACACCTCTCTGCAACGCAGCCCCCTGGTGCGTTTCCAGAGTGGGTACTAAATCCCCTTGAATACTGGGGGTTTCTGGGGGCCAACTAGCCCACCAGGAACATCCAGTATGCGCCAGGGGGCTGAGTTACAGAGAGGTGTAAAAAGGGGCATGGCCTCATTACCCCTCTCTACAACACAGCCCCTGGCACATACTGAAGGTTCCTGGTGGGCTATTTGGCCCCCAGGGACCCCCAGTATTCAATGGGAATTACTTCCCCCTCTGCAAACGCGCCAGGGGGAAGTAGCCCCCTTCTTTTTCTTTTTTTTGGGCCCTGGGGTCCCCACCCCCCAGGGCCTGACGCCCAAAAAGTATTATTATTTTTTTTACAGGAAGGGGGCGCGTGGCCCCCCTCCCGTAGCTAATCCAGGCCCCGGGGACCCCATCCCCCAGGGCATGCCACATTTTTTTTGTAATTTTTAAGGAGGGGGCTGCATAGCCCCCTCCTCAGCCCACTTAAGGCCCTGGGGACCCCATCCCCCGGGGCCGACCTACATCCTCTAAACATTTTTTTTACAATTTTTATCATTTGGGGAGGGGGGCCACGTGGCCCACCTCCCGGATCCTGGCCCTCTCTGTTGGGGACCGCGTGGGGGTCCCCAAGCCCCCCACGGTCCCTGCCGGCTCCCCGCATCCTACCGGAGCCGGCATTGTTTTTCTGCTTGGGGAGCAGCTAACATGCTGCTCCCCATGCAGAAAAACAATCGGCTTTGGTTTTTGAAAGAGAGAGCAGGTTTCCTGCTCTCTCTTTCAAAAACCAAAGCAGTTTTCTATGGCAGCTCCCGCCCTACCATAGGAAACAGCAGTGTCCCGGGGTGGGCACCCGGGACACTGCAGGAGCCGGCCCTTGGGGGTGGCAGTCCCCAGGGCCATCACAGGCTCCAGGAGGGGGGCAGCGCGGCCCCCCTCCCATCATTTGTACAGCCCCTGGGGGTGGTGGTCCCCTGGGCTGGGGGGCCCGTCACAGACCCCACAATTTAAATATGTAGTGCCCCGGGGAGGTGGCGGTCCCCGGTGCTGCGGGCGGGCCATGAGCCCCCCACATACTTCATATTAAAGCCCCGGGGGCTTGCGGTCCCCGGGGCTCGGGGGGCCTTGGAGGCCCCCCATCATTATACAATTAAACCCAGGGGGTGGCGGTCCCCGGGGCTGCGGGGGGCAGTGTGCCCCCCACTATATTACATACTTTGCCCCGTGTGGTAGTGGTCCCCGGGGCAGTGTGGGGGGGATTGGGTCCCCCACACTTTATTAGTATAAAGCCCCCGGGATTTGGCCCCCCGGGGCTAATTTACATTAAAGCGCAGGAGCCGCGCTTCGTTTTTTTTTGTGGGTATCGGCAGGGTTTGCGCACCCTACGCGTATTCCTCAATTTAAAAAAAAATAATAATATTTTTTTTGGGCCTTGGGGGTCCTTGTGGGACCCCCTGAGCAGGCCCAGGGGGTCAGGGTGTTTCTACCCTGCCCCCTTTTTGCGTTTCTCGTGTTTCTTTTTCTGTTTTCTTGTGCCTCCAAGGCACAAGATGACTGCGAACACTCCCTGGTTTGGAGTGGTGACAGCCAATTAGCATAAAGCTTGTGCTCCGGGAGGGTATGCATATTGTACGCGTACCATATTTAGTCTATAGATATATCTACGAACTAAAGTCTACCTTTTTGACAAATTTGGTGTAATTCGGTTCAGCAGTTCGGGCTATAGCCGTGTCTGAAGGTCCCTATGGAAAAAGGCATGGGGAAAACATGTTTTGGGACCCCCCTTTTATCTCAGCCCCCGCTTCACGAATCAGCCCAAAACTTTCAGGGAAGGAGCGGAGCAGAGAGTCCCATTTCCTTTGAGAATTCCGTGAAGATTCGTCAACCGGCGCCAAAGTTATTTCAAATAGAATGTTACGGATTTCCTATCAAAACTAGGTCCTAACTATAACTACCTACTAATATATATATATTTTAACCACAGTTTTGGCATTTTGCAAAGAGGGAGCCTATTTTGTTCTATTCCTTGTGCTTTCAGTTTGTGGTGGAACCAAGTGTGAAACCTGTGGGTGATCAAGGAATGCAATAGATTTCTCAAAAGTAGACACAATTCTGAATTCAGCAAGGGGTCATATGTGTAGATCCCTCAAGGTTTTCACAAATAAACTAAGGGGCTTTGTATGATGTCATTCAGAAACTGTATGGAACGAATTGGTCTCGGACTTGTTTCTGAATGAATCAGGTCCTGCTAGTCCGGATGACAGATTACGATGCTTTTTAACATCGTTCGGTCGGACTCGCATTAACTTCAATGGGAGTCTGTGTTCCGAATGAGAACACAGGCTTCCATTGAATAAAGGGGTGGGGAAAACCCCATGGTGCCTGCCACATTGTGTATGTATGTATGTCATAGTTATTTGTAGAGCGCACTTTGACCAGAAATTGTATCCTGGCGCTAAGAGCCAGTAAATAAGAAGGCAGCAGATCAAAAAGCTGAGAAGCAGATCACTAATGAGGGAATAGTCAGGTTTTCAGTGCCTTCCTAAATTTTATTAAGAGAGAGTGAGTAAGCATGGGCGTAAAATCCGCTCCGCTCGCGGATTTTTCGGATTTTCGGCAAATCCGCAATCCGCGAACGCTCGCGAATTTGTCGAAAATCCGTGAATCCGCTCGCGGCGGATTTTTTGCTTGGTTGCGGCGCGCGGCGTGGTGCACGGCGTTCACTTTCCGTCATTTTAGCGTTTGCCGAGTTGTTTTTCTTTGCGAGTGACGCGCCATTTTAGATCTTGCTGCGTGTTCCCGCGGGAGTTTGTCGCCCGCGAATACGTACTCGCGGCTTGCCACCTTGCACAGCACACCTCGCGAGAGTTCGCAATTGCGAACATGTAGTTGCGGCGGAAAGGAACAATCTCGCACTTGCGAAATAGAGATTTTGCAATTTCGCACAAGAAAATCACCAGCAAACAGGATAAACCTTCAGAAAATTATGATTTTTATCAGAATCACTCCTCAGGTTGACATTTGCATGGCCTTTTTTTTTGCAAGGAGTCCATTTTGGGGGGGGGGTGGAGGAAGGAAGTGCCCCACAGTCTCCAACTTCCTGTTCCTGTCCAGCAGGCTCCTCCCAGTGCTTTGTCCATCTCCTGGTCACTTTCATTTGGATCTGGAGCTGGAAGGATTACTTTTTGTGGGTGCTGCTGGATATTTGGATTTGAGGCCTTTTTGACTGTCTTTGGATCACTTTTGGATTAGAAATCAACTTTCACAAGTAAGTTTGTTTGGGGCATTACAGTTGCTGCAAGTACAATTTTGGAACTTTTTCAGAAAATTAAATAAATTATATTGTGGGTAGCCACAGTATCCAGTAGGACCAGGGTTGGTTATGGGTGCATGATACAACTGTTTTGTTGAATTTAAACACCATTGAGGCCATGGATGGGCTGGGATTGTGCAGATTTTATTGTTTTTTGTCGTTTTTTTGGGCCTGCTGGTGTGGCCCTTTGCCCAGGGGTGGTGAGTGTTGCATGGGCCTAGTCTTTCTGTGGGGTGTCTTCTTGAATTTAAACATAATTGAGGCCATGGATGGGCTGGGATTGTGCTTATTTTATTGTTTTTTGTCGTTTTTGGGGGGCTGCTGGTGTGGCCTTTTGCTTGCCCAGGGGTGGTGGTGGTGCATGGACTGAGTGTGCCTGTGGTGTTGTCTCACTCTCTTTGATGTAAACATCATGGATGGCATTGGATTGTGGTGATTTCTGGCTGTTTTTCTGTTTTTTGGGGGTGTACTGTTGATGTGGTCTGGCCATGTGGGTGGTGGTGGTGGCCATCTTGAGTGCTGGCTGGTACAGGCAACATGTGCTTGGGGTGTAAGGGGGCCATTTTGAGGAGAGGCAGTGTCTGAGGCCTGCACTTATTTTGCCTACTTTTCATCCCTTATGCCCAGGGGTAGTGAGTGTTGCATGGGCCTAGTGTTTCTGTGGGGTGTCTTCTTGAATTTAAACATAATTGAGGCCATGGATGGGCTGGGATTGTGCTTATTTTATTGTTTTTTGTCGTTTTTGGGGGGCTGCTGGTGTGGCCTTTTGCTTGCCCAGGGGTGGTGGTGGTGCATGGACTGAGTGTGCCTGTGGTGTTGTCTCACTCTCTTTGATGTAAACATCATGGATGGCATTGGATTGTGGTGATTTCTGGCTGTTTTTCTGTTTTTTGGGGGTGTAATGTTGATGTGGACTGGCCATGTGGGTGGTGGTGGTGGCCATCTTGAGTGCTGGCTGGTACAGGCAACATGTGCTTGGGGTTTAAGGGGGCCATTTTGAGGAGAGGCAGTGTCTGAGGCCTGCACTTATTTTGCCTACTTTTCATCCCTTATGCCCAGGGGTAGTGAGTGTTGCATGGGCCTAGTGTTTCTGTGGGGTGTCTTCTTGAATTTAAACATAATTGAGGCCATGGATGGGCTGGGATTGTGCTTATTTTATTGTTTTTTGTCGTTTTTGGGGGGCTGCTGGTGTGGCCTTTTGCTTGCCCAGGGGTGGTGGTGGTGCATGGACTGAGTGTGCCTGTGGTGTTGTCTCACTCTCTTTGATGTAAACATCATGGATGGCATTGGATTGTGGTGATTTCTGGCTGTTTTTCTGTTTTTTGGGGGTGTACTGTTGATGTGGACTGGCCATGTGGGTGGTGGTGGTGGCCATCTTGAGTGCTGGCTGGTACAGGCAGCAACATGTGCTTGGGGTGTAAGGGGGCCATTTTGAGGAGAGGCAGTGTCTGAGGCCTGCACTTATTTTGCCTACTTTTCATCCCTTATGCCCAGGGGTAGTGAGTGTTGCATGTGCCTAGTGTTTCTGAGGGGTGTCTTCTTGAATTTAAACACCATTGAGGCCATGGATGGGCTGGGATTGTGCAGATTTTATTGTTTTTTGTCGTTTTTTTGGGCCTGCTGGTGTGGCCCTTTGCCCAGGGGTGGTGAGTGTTGCATGGGCCTAGTCTTTCTGTGGGGTGTCTTCTTGAATTTAAACACCATTGAGGCCATGGATGGGCTGGGATTGTGCAGATTTTATTGTTTTTTGTCGTTTTTTTGGGCCTGCTGGTGTGGCCCTTTGCCCAGGGGTGGTGAGTGTTGCATGGGCCTAGTCTTTCTGTGGGGTGTCTTCTTGAATTTAAACATAATTGAGGCCATGGATGGGCTGGGATTGTGCTTATTTTATTGTTTTTTGTCGTTTTTGGGGGGCTGCTGGTGTGGCCTTTTGCTTGCCCAGGGGTGGTGGTGGTGCATGGACTGAGTGTGCCTGTGGTGTTGTCTCACTCTTTTTGATGTAAACATCATGGATGGCATTGGATTGTGGTGATTTCTGGCTGTTTTTCTGTTTTTTGGGGGTGTACTGTTGATGTGGACTGGCCATGTGGGTGGTGGTGGTGGCCATCTTGAGTGCTGGCTGGTACAGGCAGCAACATGTGCTTGGGGTGTAAGGGGGCCATTTTGAGGAGAGGCAGTGTCTGAGGCCTGCACTTATTTTGCCTACTTTTCATCCCTTATGCCCAGGGGTAGTGAGTGTTGCATGTGCCTAGTGTTTCTGAGGGGTGTCTTCTTGAATTTAAACACCATTGAGGCCATGGATGGGCTGGGATTGTGCAGATTTTATTGTTTTTTGTCGTTTTTTTGGGCCTGCTGGTGTGGCCCTTTGCCCAGGGGTGGTGAGTGTTGCATGGGCCTAGTCTTTCTGTGGGGTGTCTTCTTGAATTTAAACACCATTGAGGCCATGGATGGGCTGGGATTGTGCAGATTTTATTGTTTTTTGTCGTTTTTTTGGGCCTGCTGGTGTGGCCCTTTGCCCAGGGGTGGTGAGTGTTGCATGGGCCTAGTCTTTCTGTGGGGTGTCTTCTTGAATTTAAACATAATTGAGGCCATGGATGGGCTGGGATTGTGCTTATTTTATTGTTTTTTGTCGTTTTTGGGGGGCTGCTGGTGTGGCCTTTTGCTTGCCCAGGGGTGGTGGTGGTGCATGGACTGAGTGTGCCTGTGGTGTTGTCTCACTCTTTTTGATGTAAACATCATGGATGGCATTGGATTGTGGTGATTTCTGGCTGTTTTTCTGTTTTTTGGGGGTGTACTGTTGATGTGGACTGGCCATGTGGGTGGTGGTGGTGGCCATCTTGAGTGCTGGCTGGTACAGGCAGCAACATGTGGTTGGGGTGTAAGGGGGCCATTTTGAGGAGAGGCAGTGTCTGAGGCCTGCACTTATTTTGCCTACTTTTCATCCCTTATGCCCAGGGGTAGTGAGTGTTGCATACTTGCATGTCCCTAGTCTTTCTGTGGGGTGTCTTCAATGTAAACATCATGGATGGCATGGGATTGTGCTCATTTTTCTGTGTTTTGTCGATTTTTTGGGGTGTATAACTGAACTGATGTTCCTCTGTCTTCCATTGCTTTTAGGTGCACAAGAAGACTCAATAGAACCACCAGTGCCAGGAAGAAGTCCTGCAGCGGTGTGTGCAGCATAACGTCACGCGACGTCACGTCTGGACACAGAACCCTCTGCAACTCGTGCAACTGCTGCCTGCTGACCTGCTCTGAAGAAGATGGCCCCAAAAAAAGTAACCCGTAGCTCCTCTAGCAAGAAAGGTGCCAGTAAGGAGCAGAAGAAGCAAGTTACCAAGGACACTGGTGTGCCGCCCGCCCCTTTTTTTGTGAGTAAAAAAAAAAGTATGCCTGCAGCAGCTGCAGCGGGATCTGCTGGGGACCAAGCTGGCAGCAGCACCCCCGCTCCATTGGCCTCAGTGCCACCACCACCACCACGCCAACTTAAGTCCAAGCCCTTGAGTGCTGCAGAGGCAGCCAGTATACTTCTTCAATCACCATCGACCAGTGATGTTGGCTCATCGCAAGAAAGCAGCAGCAATGTCCCTCAATCAACACAGGTTGTTGTAGCTCATCTGACGAGTGTTGAACAACCACAGCGGCAACAACAATCACATGTGCAAGTACAAGCCCAAGTACATGTGGAAGGAGAGGCAGCGCAAGGAGATGCGCATGCAGAGGTGCATGGAGGGTCACAACAAGTGCCCACAATAGTTGTTCCTCCCGAAGTAGGGGCACATCAGGAAATCGACAATCAAGGCGAGGTATCATTTGAGGAAGCCACTCCTCCTGATGATCCTTCATTGTCTTCCACAACCCTAGCAAGGAAGAGATCAAGGGTGGTGTCTACATCCTCTTCAAGCACACCTCCTTCTGATGATACGGATCAAACTTGGGAACCAGCACCACAGCCGTCTGAGAGTGAGGCACACCATGATCCAACAAAGGTACTTAAGCGTAAAAGGAAGCTCGTCCAAAGTCTCAGAGTTATGGAGTGTGATGAGTCTCAACAAGAAGTGGCGGATACTGCTGCTGATGAAGACTCTGCCAACGACGACCCAGTCATCATAAAGGTCACTGCAGCCCCAGCGGGCATGCAGCAAACAGACATTTTGACCCTAGCCCGAAGAGCTGCTGAGCGTGATGATGATGATGATGTTGTCGATGAGGAGGCAGTGGAAACACCACAATCATTGGAGTTAAGTAGTACACCAACTCGTCCCGCTTCCATATTTCTTTCTGGCAAGAAGAGACCTCCGTCAACCTCGACCTTAATTAGTGGCGGTGAAAGTGCAAAACGTACAAAAGTTGGGCAATCCAGATCCTCCACTTCATCTGGCATTAGCTTCATGACCACCACCACCAGTATCGCCGCCTCCTCCATGTCCCACAGACACTTCAAGTCCCCCGTTTGGGACTTCTTTACTGTTTGTCCAAAAAATCCAAAGTTTGCCATTTGTACCATTTGTAAGCAAGCAGTTAGTCGTGGTAAGCCAGGTACCAACTATGGTACCGGAGGCCAGAGAGGTCATCTTAGGAGACAGCACACTGTCAAATGGTTTGCGCACCTAGATGCGATCAAGAAAGGCCAAATTCAAGGAAACGTTGATGTTTCATCTGATGATGACGAGCAGGAAGAAGACGTGTCAAACACTTCCCTTACACCCAGTACCCCTGTCAGCAGCACACCCAATGTGAGGCACACTAAGAGTGTTGGAGCGAGTGAGACACCAACGCACAAAAGTTCACCAGCGAGCAAAATTGGGTCAACGAAGTCATTATCAGCCCGTAAATGCTTGGTCCAGGGCAACATTAGAACAATGCTTACTTCAGACGTGCCATATGAACGCAACCACCCACTGACGCGTCTGTATAACACTAAGCTGGCTAAAATGCTAGCTGTGGACCTTCTACCTTTTTCTTTTGTAGAAGCGGTAGGTTTTCTTGAATTAGTTGCAACGCTCTGCCCTAAATGGAAGGTTCCGAGCCGGTTCTATTTTGCCAGAGTTGCGGTTCCAGCACTACATGAAGATGTGCTGCAGGCGATTGGGGCAGCTTTGCAGAAGAGTGCTGTTCACACAATACATCTGACAACAGACATGTGGACCAGTGGCCCAGGCGATGATTACATGTGCATCACTGCACACTGGGTCTCTTTTTCAGGTGTTATAGCAAAGCTAAACGCAGGTGTTGACCCGGACCAAGTTTTCAAAGCTGCTCGGAAACATGCAACACTAGCCATGTTTGCCTTGGAGAAAAGTCACACAGCAGAAAACCTTTTGGAAGAGTTTGACAAAAAGGTGTTGTCAATGCTATCCCCCCTAAAACGCAAGATTGGTTATGTTTCCACGGATAATGGCGCCAATGTAGTTAAGGCCATGTTCATGGGTGACCATGTTAGAGTGCCGTGTTTGGCGCACTGTATCAACCTGGTAGTTCAAAAATTCTTGAGTGATAAAGAGAGTCCAGCGTTCGAGGTAATGGCCACCTGCCGCAAAATGTGCAACCATTTCAGCCATTCTTTTAAGGCCCGGAAGCATCTGCGGAGACTGCTACTTCAACGTGGAATGCCAGTGAAAGCACTCATCCAGGAGGTGGCAACACGTTGGAACTCAACCTTCTACATGCTTGAGCGTCTGCATGAGCAGTATACGGTACTCGATCACTATTTCTTGACAGAGGCTACATCTCAGAAGGAGGACCTGCGGATGAGTAAGGCGCAATGGGCCATAGTTAAAAGCCTGACAGACATGCTTCGTCCTTTTGAGTTCTTCACGCGTGCAGTCAGCCAGGAGGACTGTAATTTGGGAAAAGCTATCCCATTGTTGTGCATACTGGAGCACCAACTGATGGCGGTTTCTTCTGAGTTTGAAAAAGATGAAAAAAAAAAAAACCATTTCATTTTGTCTGAGAAATTATTACATCGCCTACGTGGTGATGAACGTCTTAAAAACATCAACTCAGATCAGCATTACATTTGTGCTACTATTCTGGATCCACGCTACAAAAAGGCGCTGGCAGACAACGCATTCTTTCCTTTCGCTGATGCAGATGTTCAAAAGTACAAACATTGGTTAGCCTGGTCAGCCAAGAGGTTTGAAAAAGAACGGCAGGTTATTGAAGGAGAAGCCAGTACATCAGCATCAGCATCAGCAGGCCATCCGCAGTCACAAGAATCCACTTCTGCACCTGTGGCTGGGGCACAAGTGACCTCTCAGCCGTTAAAGACACCGGCAACTGGATCATCTGCACCACACACAATGACAACACTAACAGTGGCTGGGGAGGAGGATTGGCTAAGTTTGATGGGGTATGGTTCTCTAAAAAATGTCACAGGCACAGCAAAAAGTAAGCAAAGTGGAGGAACAGTTGATGACCTTGAGTCGATGGTGCAGGACTATCTGAATGACTCAACAGTGGTCTTTCTTAATGAGGAGCCATTGCAGTATTGGCATGGCAAAAAACAATTGTGGCCACAGCTCTACAACCTGGCTATAAACTATTTGTCTTGCCCACTCGCAAGTGTGTCTTCTGAACGTGTTTTCAGTGCTGCTGGTGGCATTGTAACTGCCAAACGGAGCCGCCTATCGCCCAAAAATGTGGAGCGGCTGACAATGATCAAGATGAATCAGCACCTCATACCACCAGATTACAAAGTGCGAGAAAGCACGCCACATGAAGACGATGAGGACAGCAACGTAGATGAGGGGATTTTTTCTCTGTTCGGTGCCACTGACCTCATCCAGCCTGAATTCGCAGAGTATGATGACGAAATCTTGTTCTTATTCCCTGACACCGAGCCCTGAAAATGAGACAATCAATCAAGAACTTTCTTTTTCGTCCTTATTCACTTTTATTCCTGTGTGCTTTGTGTCTCTCTTTCTTTGTTTTGCACAGTTAATTTAATTCAAACTTTAATCACCTAATCCCAAAAAGAAGACCATCATCAGTACTGTCTTCACTTGTTTGCTTATTGATTTGAAGGTGCCGCAGTCTACATTCCTCAGGTTCACAAGTTCTGAAGAACATGCTCCTCTATCCTCCTCCTCCAGACTGCGATTTCCCTCCAAGCAGAGTGCTGGATTACGCACAATGAAGAAAGACTCAGCACTTGTGGGGGTGTTGTACTTCTTTGCGGGTGAGTTGACGGTTTTGGGCCCATTGCTGTGAAGCTCTAATAATGGACAAAAGTGTTTTGGACCAAATATGAGGTGAAAATTTCTTGCCGTTTTTGCTGACTTGCTTGCCTTTGAGGTGCTCTTTGGCGGGGTTCCGGGGGTTTGTGTGTAATTTTTGGTGTCTGTCGAAGCACTGCTGCGACAGTCTAATCTTGATTGCATTTGCTTTTCAGGAAATCCGTGGTGGAAAACAGGAGTTATGATGATTGATGATGATGACGACCTAGCTGCACAGCGCCGCGTTTGGACCGAAGGCCGAGAGACATTGTAAGTATGAGATTTAGCTTTTTCGCTGTTTGGTGGTGTTGTGTCGCGTGTTTTTTTGCGGGTGGGTTGGCGCCGGCGGGTCTTGCCTGGGGCTTTCCTGGGAAGGTCTAATACCGGATACAAGTGTTTTGGACAAAATCCATAAGGAACAGCCTTTTTTTTGCCATTTCTTCAGACATCTTGCTCAATGTAGCATTTTGGGGGGCTTCCTGCTGTTCGTGGGTGTGTTGCGGCCGGGGTCTCTGTCGAAGCACTGCTGCGACAGTCTAATCTTGATTGCATTTGCTTTTCAGGAAATCCGTGGTGGAAAACAGGAGTTATGATGATTGATGATGATGACGACCTAGCTGCACAGCGCCGCGTTTGGACCGAAGGCCGAGAGACATTGTAAGTATGAGATTTAGCTTTTTCGCTGTTTGGTGGTGTTGTGTCGCGTGTTTTTTTGCGGGTGGGTTGGCGCCGGCGGGTCTTGCCTGGGGCTTTCCTGGGAAGGTCTAATACCGGATACAAGTGTTTTGGACAAAATCCATAAGGAACAGCCTTTTTTTTGCCATTTCTTCAGACATCTTGCTCAATGTAGCATTTTGGGGGGCTTCCTGCTGTTCGTGGGTGGGTTGCGGCCGGGGTCTCTGTCGAAGCACTGCTGCGACAGTCTAATCTTGATTGCATTTGCTTTTCAGGAAATCCGTGGTGGAAAACAGGAGTTATGATGATTGATGATGATGACGACCTAGCTGCACAGCGCCGCGTTTGGACCGAAGGCCGAGAGAGACATTGTAAGTATGAGATTTAGCTTTTTCGCTGTTTGGTGGTGTTGTGTCGGGTGTTTTTTTGCGGGTGGGTTGGCGGGTCTTGCCTGGGGCATTCCTGGGAAGGTCTAATACCGGCTAGAAGTTAGTTGGACAAAATCCATAAGGAAACACCAGTTTTGGCACTTTGTAAGTTAGGGTTCGTTAGGGTTAGCCCTAGCAGCAGGATTGCATGTGTTTAGGGGGGTTCTATTGCAACGCGGTTCTGTTGTTGTAGAGCACTGTTGGAGCGATGCTGGCTATGGATACTTTTGCTTGCAGGCAAGTGGTTTGAATACAATCCACGGTCTGTATTTGGGTCTACTGTTACTTTCAAAGTACGTTTTGTAACCATTTTTCTGCTAGGCATCATCAAAGTGTGACTTTTTGAACCACACAGCGTACATACCTTTTATTTATTTATCAGTGGTATTGTAATAGCACTTCCTGTTTTCCGTTCAATAATTACAGGCCGGGTTTCAGTCAACATCCGCCAGGCAGGCAGTGGACAGGGTGTCTCTTCTGTCAGTGGTCACCACCACATTGATGGACGAAGCGTCAGCTGGAATGGAGGAGTGCCGCCAATAAGAGGAATTGTTTGCTGCATGCAACTTACTTACCAATTTCAACAGGACAACTCCAACAACATACGCAATACAGATACAGTATCCATTGTTGTCTTTTATTCTATGAGTGTGACTGCATGTGCTTACCTTTACTTTGTAACCAAAGATTGTCTGTAAACTCTGTATCTTCAATTATTGTTTGTCCATGCTCTGCTTTTTTTTTCTTCTCTCAACAAAACCTACCCAAAAAGAAACCCCCATTCCCATCCATTTTACAAACCCTAACCCTCTTCCCCCGGGCTGTGTTGTTTTGCTTGATGTCTGACTAAAATGACATCAATAATTCCACACACTTGCTGGGGAGGATAAGGTGATAGCAGCAACAGGCTGGTGAAGGAATACGAGGATATCTTCTAGACTTACTCAGCTTCAGTACTATATCTTCTAGTAGTAGTAGCCAATGTCAAATAAATTCAACGCAAGTACTAGTTATACTTGCAATACTTTACCATTTGTTAGGCTACATTATGGCACTGTTCTAGTGTACTGTCACCTGCTATTTTCTCGATCGTACCGTAACCGTTGTAATGCTACAGTAAGGAGTACAAACAAGGTTTCGTTTTCTTTTTTTCCATAGGCATGCAACTGCCACTGTGTCACACCACTAGTAACACCGCAATGAGGAAATGTCACCCGCCCAGGAATGACAACGTTAATCCCCATTTCACCTGGAGCCAGCCCTGGGCCTAGCCCTAATTTCTAACACAAATTACAGGTAAGATAAGCGTTTGGTGGGAGGTAGTATAATGGAGTATTATTTCGGAGTAGACAAGAGTTTGACGGTTGTACTACTAAAGTCCTACGACTGTTCAGGAAAACAAAGTTACTGTTACACCCCCGCCCCCCACCCACCAGACTGAAAAGCAGTAAAAAACAGGTATGGTCAGATAAAGTAGTTGGAAAATATATTTATTTATCCCTAACAAAATAATCTCCCTCACCCACCCTAACCCCAACGATTGTCTCTGAAACGTCCCAAAACGATCCCAACTCCCAAATCCCACCCCCCAAAAGTCTATAAAAAAAGGGCAAGGGACACTCCACTACTGGAGGGTGCTGGTGCTGGTGCATGATGCGGCATGGGCATCATACTCCTTGCGGAGGGTGGCAAGCTCGGAGCGGAGGCCCTTAACCAAGGTCTTATACCTCAGGACCTCCTGCTCCAGGTTGGACATGCGGACTCGGAGGCGGTGTTGGCGTTCCTTGCAGCTCCTGTGGGGGGCAGCTGGTGTTTCCGGTGCTTGGCGGTGGCGGTCGGCTTTCTTAGCCCGGCTCGGTCCCGCTGGTTTAGTCACGGAGGAGGATGCAGTCGAAGATGTTGCCCCGCTCGACTGCGTGTCCTCCTCCTCCTCCAGGGCCACCAGCCGCCGATACTCGGCGACTGTGGCCTCCAGCCTCCGTTGCCGGGCCAATCTAGCCTGCTCCCTCCTTGTTGTTGATTTGGAAGAAGGAGCAACTATATGAAGAAAGAAAGACATAGTCTGTAACCAATGCTCCTTATTAATAACACAAAGTGATTGAGCCGAAAGTTGGGTCACAGAGTACAAGTAGCAAATTGAAAGCACAGTACATAACTATTGAGGACAGTATCTATGTAACCCTCCCACTTCTGCATCCTTGCTCTAACAGTAGTGGTAGTTTAATGAACTAATTCTACGACCACTATGGACTTCCATTACAGTCGACTATGACAGTACACCAGTCTTATTCTTCTTCTTCTCTCTTGTTTAGGGAAATGGGTACGTTATCTTATGCAAGCCGGCAGAATGACATGGACACAGCACAGTGAAGTTGCACCCGAGAAAAAAAGTTGCACACCATGATGATGGAGACAGACTTGCGTTACTGTACCGGTCCAGTACATGCAGGTGGTGAAGCTATTACTTTTCTATTACGGGTGGCACTGAGAATACTCTGTTACAAGGGCTACTGCTTAATTAATTTACCTTTCACCCTACAGTGCAAATGAGTACTAGAAAAGGAAACTGAAGAAGCTAACTAATTTGATTATCTATCACTTCACATGGGACGTATTTAATGACAGATGAGATGACTTTAGGTGCTTTGCTTAATATTGAGTGAACACAGTGATACACCCACACATGAATGACGTACTACAAGTAAACTAAAGTTATTAAGAGAGGTACGGAGTGTCCACCGTAATAACCAGATATATGCTGTGAATGCAAACGCAATACAAAGTACTGCTACTATTCATGGAAGTATTGGACACATTTACAATTTCTTTTCCTTGCCTTCCCTGCACTGGGACGGACGTGCGGGTGCGGTGGTACATGCTCTTCAAGGTAACACTTACTTCACCTGGCGACCATCTACTCTCTCTAGATACACATTTGCTATGTAAGAGTCAGAGAATACCATGCTCCAGGCATCCATTCATTCAAAGTATACGCACACATACAGTTTCTGTTTCACCCACCCAGGCTGCTGTCCTTCCACCCATCCTTGCTTCATCATTGACCCAGCCATGCACCATACCATATTCTTTCCTTCCCAGCCACCTCTGGGTCCAAGCAAACACATATCGTTCTTCTTTGCCAGCCATCATACAAGTTCGCGTCCCACTTACTTACACCCTTCTTTCGCTTTTCGTTCATCCCATCCATCACGTTCGTCTAAGAACTTATTGGGATTCTTCTCACCAAAAACTTCACAGCTAAGTCGAAGTACATTTCGAGGAGGCTACTACCTGGTTGATTTGTAATTGTAATACACCCGTGCAGAAAGCACACTATGCAGTCTTCAATCTCAATAAGTAAGGAATATATAGCTTACCTGTTTCCGCCACCACCGTTTGATCCCCCACAGGAACGGCCACCAGCTCTTCTACCGCCGCATCCTCCCCAGAGGCCTCCGAGTCCAAGTCCAACACATCAGCCACCTCCGCGCTGGCCCCGTCACCAGATGTTACACCTACAAAGTACATTTAAGAAAGTTAGAATACACCACTCACTACTATATAATATTTGGTCTAGGAGAAATGTTAAAAAAACAGAATACAATGTAATAATTTGTGACTGTCTACTCCATAGTAAAAATGTCCCATTTTCCAGGGAAGGCTGTTGTCTTGCTGCACTTTTATGCACAACTGATGAATGCTTGCTTTTGATTTTTAACACGCACCACTTTTTCTCCTAACAGACAGAAGCTTGACTCCTGAGTCCTAAGAACACGACCAGGATCAAGTTCAAAGTAGGTGAGAGTTCGGCTCGACCACAAGAAATGTGTCCAATTAATCGTCAGCACTAACCACTTTTCCGTTTACAGTTAAATAGTTTTATGACAAAGTAGATTTCAATAAATGTGTTTACTTTTAATAAAGCTTTTACACTTAAATAGACTCTGTGGTTTTTGTTCCTCTAGACTAGAGTGGATGAGCTAAAGGTTTTGGAATTTTTGCAAGCATGAGTGCCTCTGACACTTCTTGACTGTGCTGTGACTCCGTACTACTCTCTTGTCCTGCGTACGATAATCTAGAGATCATTGGGGATCTATAATCGGTGACTTCGGGAGCTGAATGACTCTGCCACACTATCTAGTCAGTAAGGAGACAGTGCATAGAGGTATTGCTGAATATAATGGGAGTCCAATGGAATTGCCAAATGTCCAATCTTAGTTAGCTACACAGACAGACTAATAAAAATAGTCTAGTAATACCACAGGGAGTCATCATATTCGAGGCAGGATAAGAATTTATATTCAGTCTACAAGAAGATCAAAGACGATTTAGAAAAAATCGAATGAGGAACGCTAGGAAAAAATAGGTACTGTTTAGTAAAATGTAAACTTACTGGGGCCAGCAAAGGAGCCCTCGCCTGCCCGATCCTGGCCTGCATCCTCAGCACCCTCCTCCTGTGTCCTCTTGCCCTTGGGGGGAGCTGATGTACAACATGAAAGAAAGAAAAACCATAAAACATGGATGAGATTTTTCAACCAAATCAAACATTTCAAAAGAACAATAACAACATATTTTGGAAAAATAGCAAATAGATAGACAACTATTCCACGGGATCTATCTCATGTGGTATACTACGTTATTCGTATTGCCTGATTTGCGGAACGTTGACTTAGAAAGTTCCTATGTAACTCAATAAACAGACTACTAAAGAGGTTTGCCTAGGCCTGGCACTGCAGGCAGTAGTGCACAACACGTGACAGACAAAGTCCATCCTGCTTGCAGATCAGTGAATACTCAAACTATCAATCCACCCGCCACCACCGCCACTATTTCTTCTGATAGCCATGTGACTGTCTAAAGGAAGGACACTGGACTTCAGTCTGTTGGGGCTGATTTATAAGTCCCTTGCGGAAGTTGCGGCTGATTTTCCTCCATTGTTGCGTGCCTTTTCTGACGCAGCGGCAGAACAAAAGACTCGCCATGGTGTTGGTGCGGCGTATATATTAAAAAAAAAACACATATGGGCATATGGGCGATGCATCACGTTGTAAAGCCCTGCGCCATCAGGGGGCGTTCCGGCGCAAGGGAGGGCGTACCTGCGCAGGAACGAATCCTAAAAGTGGCTGAGGGAAATCTACAAGATGTCAATCAGTCATTTTTATGACAATGATGCATGACTCAAACCCTGCGCGCTTGAAGCCGACGTACGGCTTGATGCAGCATTGGGGAGATAGGGTACCCCAGAGCATTGCTGGAGCTGCGCCATCGTTGGCACGCAACTCCAGCAATGCGCTGCCTTTACGGCACAGATGCGTAAGGCTTCTGTGACGTTTTGGGCCAATGGGTGGTGGTGGCATGGCACACAATTACTGCCGCATCCCTGCTACTTTGCAGGGATGCGCCGGTAATTGAAAATATGACCCTTACTGTCTAGCATTACGCAGTTCTTTTCTTTACAGTACACTGATACATAATTTCTCAGGCCAATGAAATGCTTCTGAACACAACATACAAAACAAAGAAGCATAGTAGCAAGCAAGGCTACTGAGAAGGAGAGCAGTGCACCTGAAAATGAAATGCATAGAAGATTTTGAAATATAATTTACCTCAATGTAATCGGCAGCATTATTGCTCTTGGTAAAGAACAAAGATTTGCAAATAACAGAGCCGGATAAAACAGAGTAGTAAATGTACTACTACTACTACTCACCAAGCCCGGGGACCTCTACGCCGAGCGCGTCCAGCAAGTCCCGCTCCCGGTCCATGACATCGGTCCAGCGGTGGGTGGCCTGGTTATACGTGCGCCGGACCCCAGAGATCTTGTACATGGCCCGGCACACCTTCTCCCACCGCTGGCGGCGCTCCCGGATGCCATAGCCGGTCGCGATCTTGCCGCCTCCCAGGATCGTCTTGGGGAGGCGGCGCTGGACATGGAAGATCAGTGCCGCCACTTCCTCCGCGCTAAAGATCTCCCTCGGGACCACTTGCTCCCCCCTTAAACGCCCGCACGGGAGCCGGGCACGGGGTGCGGGACCCTTCCCCTTCTCAGGGTGCTTCCCGGCTCCCTTTACCATGGTCTGGGCAGAAATAAACTTAAATGATAAAGAAGAAATAGAATAGTGAAGAAGAAAATAAAAGAGTTTAAAAAAGTAGTTTAAAAGTAACTAAAAGCTGCAGAAAACACAAAAATATAGAGCTAGAAAAATAGAGGGTTAGATAATAAGTAAAATTAGATCAAAAAAACTTCAAACAAGCAAAGGATGGCAGAGATTGAGAGAGGATAGAGAAAGCATGCCCAGAACCATAGCAATGAATGAGAAACAAGATGGCCGCGCCCGTTCACGACCGCGTGGGTAAGTTCGCGCGAGATTTTCCTTGCGAGTACGCGCGAACTTGTACTCGCGAGCAGCACACTTTGCGAGATTACACATAGCGGGCGGAAACGGAATTACGTCACGCCAACAAGATGGCCGCGCCCGTGTACGACCGATAGGGTAACTTGGCAAACGAATAGCTAGAAGCGCCTCGCGAACACGCGCAAGATCACGCGAACATACACGTCGCAACAAAAACAATTTTGTATTCGCACGTATTCGCGGCTTCCGAAATCGATCTCGCACGGATTCGCGCCCCAAATAACGCGCGAAAGTGCAAAAAAAACGATTTTAGCTAAAATGAAAGCAATGAGCAGGTGCAAAAGTTCAAACTTAACATTAGTAACATTCAAGGTAGTGCTTCCTGATGGGCCCCTCCAGAGTTTGCAACAATTCTATGACCCTGCTATGACCCAAACAGCAGGCTCATAGAATAGCACCATAAAGGTCCTGTAAAAAAAAAAAATCACTGCAACAAATAGCAAATTACAGATAAGGAAGGAAGCAGGTGCCAGCCAGACTGGAACTTTCAAAATTACTGACACATTAATGAAACACAAATTAATTGATGGCAGTTGAAGAAGGGCAGGTGTGCTAGCTTTTTTCAACCACCATAATCTACAGTAATAAATAAACCTAATAGGTGCCTGTGAGGATGTACTAGAGGGTGGCATGGGTGTCCCAGAGGGTGGCAGTGGTGAAACAGAGGGTGCTGTGAACCTGTGATGATAAACCAGACGTAGAAACAACATAGTCGCGGCCGTTGCAAGCCGAAAAGTAAGTTCGCAATTGCGAACTTGTCCCAAAATCGGCGCGAACACGCGCCAACACAAAAAACGGAAAAATCCGCAAGTCCGCTAGAGTTCGCGGATCTTCGCGGATTGCGAATCCGTAAATACGCAAGTTCGCGGATTGCCAATCCGCAAAATCCGCCCATGCTTAAGAGTGAGCTTGTAAGGGGGCTGGCAGTTTGTTCCATATACGGGCTGCGTTAACGATAAAGGAGTGTTCTCCTTGTCTGACTTTTTAAAATCTCGGTTCATGAACATAATTGCCTGTAGTGGATCGAAGATTTCTACCAGGCATGTCTTTTATAAATTTGTTTTGTAGAGGTATAGGTCCTTTTTTTGTAGTGCCTTATGCACAATGCAGAGCGATTTGAAGAATATTCTCTGTTTGATATGCAACTAGTCGAGCTCCCTCAGAGCTTCTGTAGCAGATGAGTAACAAGAGTTTTTCAACGTAAGTTTGGTAGTGCATGTTTGGGAAGAGGGGTCCCTTGGGTACACCCACAGGCCCCATTTGGACGCCTCCGGGTGTAGGGGGGCCCGCAACAGGCCCCCAAAGACAGATTACACCAGCTGTTTTGCATCGCTAGGGCCGAATTGGAACAGCTGTCTGAATCGGTCATAGTAATCGCTCGTCCGGGAACTGTGCCCATAGAGCTGTATGAATCGGCTCCAAAAGACTTGGGATCTCCGAATACCTTTCGTAACCAATTCGGACTGCATGAACGGTTTCCGTGCATCATAATTGGTCGATGGAAAATGTGTACGATTTGTTCAGAAACAAGTATTCTGAATCGAATTCTGCAACACCGAATCCCATCTGGAGCCATTCTGAACGACATCGTAATCAGACCCCAAGTGTTGAAATAGTAAAGTATTGACAACTAGTAAGAAAAAACATCCATTTGAAACGTTTTCATCTATAACATTTTGTCACAATGGACGATTTGCAAAAGCAATATACAGTTGCATCAGCTAGACCATTCTGGTTGCGAGGATATATAGGGTTTGTAGGATCTCCAAGAACCCAAGGTACCTAGAGCCAACCACAGAGCTGCACCTTTCAATGGTTTTTCTTTGTGTACTGAGTTTATTTCAATTTATATTGTGAGATATGTATAGGGAAAATGGGTTTCAAGGAAACCTTGCATTTCTGAAATGGGTACAGAATATGGAGTGTAGGAGCAGTGGGAATTTGTACATCTCTAAATTTGTGGGTACTTGAACTAGCATATGATTTAGAGGGTATTTTTTTAAAATATACTCTCTTTTACACATTGGCTTAA
Organism: Lissotriton helveticus; assembly: GCF_964261635.1. Taxonomy (NCBI): domain Eukaryota; kingdom Metazoa; phylum Chordata; class Amphibia; order Caudata; family Salamandridae; genus Lissotriton; species Lissotriton helveticus. Next base: position 746,708,802 of record NC_136069.1, on the reverse strand, counting down.
ATTACAAAGGCATAAATGCAGTAAATTCCAGTGGGTAATAATAAATGTTCTATTATTCTATGCTCCCACATGTTTTCTAATAAAAATGGTACCACACTTGGGGGGTATTATATATATATATCATTAGGTCTAGTGGCAGTGACAGGAAATGGCCGCAAATTGAACATGCTAAATTTTGCACAGAAAACTGACCCCTTTTTTCCATTGCAGGTAGCTTTGTGCCTTAACTCAGCCGGCACCTAGAGAAATATAGCAAATGTGTTTTTTAAAAAAATCTAGACACCTTGGAGAATCTAGGGTGATTGAATGTGTGTCTCTCACTATTTTATTTACCGAGAATACCTTGCAAACCTCAAACTTTGACTAAAATACTACATTTTCCTTCCAGTCGTGTGATGGAAAGTTCTGGAATCTGTGGGGAGCCACAAACTTCCTTCCACTTAGCATTCCCCCAAGTCTTCTGACAAAAAAGGTACCTCACTTGTGTTTGTAGGCCTAGTGTCCATGCAGGAAATGGTCTTTAAACACAACCTGGACACATCATATTTTTCCACCCAAAGTGATGCTTTTTTTGCAAAGTGGATAGCTGTGAATTTGGAAGCCTAGCTCTGCCGGCACCTAGAGAAACCTAGGAAACTAGCACATTTTTTAAAACTAGACATCTGGGGAAATCCAGGGTGGGGTGACTTGTGTGGCTTTCACTAGGTAGTTTTACCCAGAAGCTCTTGCAAACTTTTGCAAAAAACACACATTTTCCTGACATTTCTGGGACCAAAAGTTCTGGAATCTTTGGGGAGCAACAAATTGCCTACTACCCTGACTTTCCACATTTCCCCTGATAAGAATGGTACCCCACTTTGGCGTCGGTTGACGAATCGTCCCAAAAGTTTCAAAACTCATGGGCGCTCCGGTGTTTTTCTATCTTAAACGTTTTGGGGTGATTCGGCAAGCGGGGGCCGAGAAAAAAGGGAGGCTCCAAAATGTCTTTTCTCCATGTTAATTCCCGTAGGAAACTTTAGACACGGCCACAGCCGAACTGCTGAACGGAATTTCACCAAATGTGGCAAAAAGGTAGCCCTTGGTTCAGAAAGATCCCTTTTTGTTAAATGGTGTACATCTGTTCAGTAGTTCATGAGAAATTAGAAAAAGAAAACGTTTCAATATCTGGGCGGAGCCTAACGACACATCTCATCGTGAGATCTGATTGGCTGTCAGTACTTCATCCTGGAAGTGTTGGCAGCCATCTCGGGACCAATATACATGATAGTACTTTATTGAAATGCATTGTAGTGAACCGAAGTTTTTGAGGGTTACCAAAAGGAGAACTATAAAGGGTGATAACAGACTTTAGTTACATTAGAATTAATTTGTTGATGGTACCATACTAATTTCAGGAATTGTGGTGTGTTCTAAGGTGATTTTACCCTATGAAAAACCTTCTGTTGGGATATCATGAATCATGTTTGAGAGAAAACTGAAGTTAAAATTAGAGCATATTTTTTGTAAATTCACATTATCTTTCTCAGTCATGTGAGAATGAAGCCTGTCATTCTCAGTAAATCATGTACATCCAACAAGGGCAGAGACAGGCAGTTGATTCCATTGTGTTCTACTGCAGCTTCCCAGAGTGTTCTAAAGAGCAACCAGTGCGCTAACAATCTTACTTAGGACAAAAGTATGGCACACCTGAAGACATCTTGATTGGAATGAACTGGTAACACTTAAAACATTTAATTTAAAAAGGAACACAATGATGGGGTTCATTTCGTCATTGAAATGATGGTTAGTGCTGTAGAAAGAAACATCAGGACATGTTTTAAGTGAGATCTCAAATATCTTCCTGTTATATTTCAACAGGAGCAGCCTGTCAGTTGATGCCTTTGTGTTCCACTGCAGCTTCCCGGAGTGTTCTAAAGAACAACTAGAGCGCTAACAGCCTTACTTAGGACAATAGTATGCCACACCTGAAGACATCTTGATTGGAATAAACTGGTAACACTTAAAACATTTAATTTAAAGAGGAACAAAATGATGGGTTCATTTTGTCATTGAAATTATGGTTAGTGCTGTAGAAAGAAAAATTAAGACAGTTTCAAATGTGATCTCAAATATCTTCATGTTATATTTCAACAGGAGCAGCCCGTCAGTTGATACCTTTTCTTTTCTACTGCAGCTCCCCAGAGTGTTCTAAAGAACAGCTAGAGCGCTAACATGCTTACTTATGACAAAATTATGGCACACCTGAAGCCATCTTGATTTGAATAAACTGGTAACTCTTAAAACATTTAATTTAAAAAAGGGGGTCCATTTTGTCATAGAAATTATGGTTAGTGCTGTAGAAAGAAAAATTAGGACATGTTTCAAGTGAGATCTCAAATATCTTCCTGTTATATATATATATTTTTGTGTTATACATTTTTATTGACATTTTGAGAAAATTGCATCATAAGTACAATAAAGGTAATAATAACTTACAATTTGAATTATATGAATAAATATACGGAATATATGGAAAAGAAAAAGAAAAAATGCATATATGATAATTACTATGCACCAATAAATAACACTTACAACTATAAAGATAAATAGTAAAGTATGCACCCAGATGTAGCCCACGTATAGGTCAATGACAAAATGTCCCAGAGTGTTCTTAAGAACAACTAGAAAGCTAACAGTCTTACCTATGATAAAATTATGGCACACCTGAAGCCATCTTGATTGGAATAGACTGGTAACACTTAAAACATTTAATTTAAAAAGGAACACAATGAGGGGGTTCATTTTGCCATAGAAATTATGGTTAGTGCTGCAGAAAGAAAATGTAGGGCATGTTTTAAGTGAAATCTCAAATCCTCTTCTATTTCATTAGAAACTTCTGACATGCAGACTGAAACAATCACTTTCAATAACAGCAGTAGACTTCCAGTTAACTCCCTGGTGAGCAGTAGCTTTACTACAGTGATCTAATGAACAACTAGAGTGCTAACATTCTGAATTTATGGCAAATGTGTGACACATCTGTAAGCCTTCTTGGTGGAATCAAAGTAAAAAACTGAAAGCATTTCCTACTGAGGAGACCGCAGTAAATTAGGAAATTAGGAAACTTCATAACAAATAAGTCTCCCAAGATGGCCATCAGAAAAAAAAGAGCCCAAATGTAGGACAAATATCACCCAAATGTAGCCCACATATACCCATAGACAGAAGTGTGCAAAACACTTTTAATATTTAGGGGTCCATTAGGATGTCGGGCGGTGGCACCACCGCGGTGTTTGCGGGGCGGAAAAACAGCTTCTTCCGCCCGCTAGCTGTGGAAGTCACGTCCGCCATATTACGATAGGTAAACACAGGTCATTTCCCGCCCGCCGCGAAGCGCCGCGCACCGCCAACAAAGTGCGCCCGGCACCGTGGCGGTGAGAGCCAATCCAGACCCACCGCCATGCGGAATGACGTCCGCCCCGCTCCACATATTAGGATGGCCAAAACAAGTCGACGCACCGCAGCGGAGGCCCCGCCTAGCCTGAGCAGGCGGAAACTGGTTAGCGGAGAGTGACAGACGAGACCCGGACCTGAACGCCATGAACCCAGCCCACCATATGCATCCGGTGATGTTCCTCCTCCAACACTACCGCCAGATGGGCCGCCGCGGACGCCGCCGCAGGTAAGCTACTACATGACCATACTAACACAACACACAGGCATGCACAGGGTCCAATCACCACACAGACACCCTGCCGGGGGTCACAACATATCCACAAGGACACACACACATCACCCACCTGACAACATGGCACCCCTCATCTTCCGGACACAAATCCTCTGTCGACCAGCAGCAACGTCCCGTTCCCGGTCACGTCACCGCCGCGGTCCACACATGCGCAATATGCAGAAGACAGGGCCACTCCAAGGCATGGGCAGGGCACAAACACCACAGGGATACACCACCCCAAATCACACTGCACCACACCCCACCAAGTCACAGGCCAGGTGCCCATCCCGTGCACTCCCATGCACACCAACAAGCACTGCAACAACAAGCACAATACACACTCACTGCACCACACAACACACAACCAGGTAGGCAGACACTGCAGCAGTGGCTGGCAAGGATCAAAAATCATCAGTGCCACACACACAGAAGGCACACAATCCTAGCCAGCACATACACACACACACAAACACACACCCTGAGTGTAGCCACAAAGACACCACACACACAAGGTTGCCACCAAAAATGCATGCACAACAACAACACACAAACACTACAGGAACACATACTGAACTCCAACGCAAACATACATACCCTGTCAGCCATACTGGGGAAAGGCAAAAGGAACCCTTACACAACATGAGCACAGAACATGAGCATTCAGGCACAAAACACACACACCAAAACTCATATCACACAACCCACACTGCCATATCAAAGCAAACACAGAGGCACCCTAAACACCAATCAAAAAACACCACAGGACAACAGGGAATGCACATCAGGCAATGGCAGGGCCACATACATACAGCACTGCATGCAAAACAAGCAGTGTATGTATAACAAGCACAAAAGCTGCACACAGACATGATTAACACAACCACATCACACACCCCACAAACCTGCACAGCACAAATACCACAGGTACAATAGCCATCACAGATTACACCATCATCAGGTACAGTATGGACAGAAGACCCTGTCACCCCTGTGTAAAAATATGAGGCCTGTTAAGAGCTTGGCAATGTTGAAGTGAGACATAGAGCATGGTGCACAGCCAATCAAATGCCAACACCAAAAGTACTTAATTCAGCAATGACACCGACAAAACACACAACAGGAGTAACTGTATTTATTCACATATTGTTCAGATGTAGCAGTACAACAATAGTAGTCAACAGCAAGGCACAAAATGATGATCAAATGCAAGATGACATGCACAGTTCAAATACAAACAGGGAGGCCAGTGTCCATTACACAGGTGAGACAGCAAGTACATGAGAGGCTGCACAGGGGAGAGTACAGCACAGCAGAGCAACAGGGCCAGTGTCCATGGCACAGGGGAGAGTACAGCACCGCAGAGCAACAGGGCCAGTGTCCATGGCACAGGGGAGAGGCCAACACAGCAGAGCAACAGGGCCAGTGTCCATGGCACAGGGGAGAGTACAGCACAGCAGAGCAACAGGGCCAGTGTCCATGGCAGGTGAGACATCAAGTACATGAGAGGCTGCACAGGGGAGAGTACAGCACAGCAGAGCAACAGGGCCAGTGTCCATGGCACAGGGGAGAGTACAGCACAGCATAGCAACAGGGCCAGTGTCCATGGCACAAGGGAGAGGCCAACACAGCACAGCAACACGGCCAGCAACACACCCAGGTCGCAAACAATGGTCTTGACTAGCACACCTGTGTGGGGCACAGGCGTATGAGGGTGTTGATAACTCACTCCTGGCTGTCATGCGGCCTGGGACCTGGCTGTGTTTTGGGGACAGCAGGCCCACTTGACTGGGGTGACAGAGGCCCATGTGATGTGGTAATAACAGAGGGCCTGCAAGGTGGAGGGCTGTGTGGACCAGGTGGCATAGTGGCACATGGAGGTGGAGTCATGCACACCCCTGACACAGTGTGGGCAGGAGAGGTTGGAGGGGTGCCCTTCCACTTTTTGGGAACATGCAATGGCTTCCCTTTCTTGGGGTTGATGGGAAGTGGTGGTGACACCACAGGCACACACACCAACTGTCCCTCATCTGGTTCAGACACAGGCACTCCCTCTGGTGATGTGCTGGATCCTGCAGAACGCTTTGTCTGGCTACGCCTCTGGACCACCTTAACCTCTCTGGAAGGTGTACCCCCTACTGTGCCCACCTTCCCACTTCCCCCAGTGGTGGTTTCTACAGTGCCCTCCTGTCCCTTCTTGCCAGGGGTGGTCACAACACTGCCCTCCTTTTCCTGACTCACTGGGCTGGTCACAACACTGCCCTCCTTTGCCTTAATCACTGGGCTGGTCACAACACTGACCTCCTTTGCCTTAATCACTGGGCTGGTCACAACACTGCCCTCCTTTGCCTTAATCACTGGGCTGGTCACAACAGGGCTCTCCTCTGCCTCAATCACTGGGCTGGTCACAACAGGGCTCTCCTCTGCCTCAATCACTGGGCTGGTCACAACAGGGCTCTCCTCCATCTGCCTCGAGGGACTTTAATTTGGGGTTGATGTGGTGGGTGGTTGTGTCCCTGTGCTCTCCCCAGGTGTACCCATGACATGCCACACATCTTCTGTGGGCATAGGAGAGTCAATTTCTGGTGATGCCTCTGCAGCATGTGAGCCTGATGTCTGCAACAATGATCTTCTGGCCTTGCTCTTCTGTGACTTTCCCTTGTCTGTGCATATTGGGGGGGCCCTGCTCTTCTTTGGGGATGGAGTCTGTGGACGGGATTGTTTGGTTTGGGTCTGACGTGTGCTCCTAGTGTTGTATCGTTTAGGTGACGTAGGTGCAAAGTGGTCACTGTCATCTGATGTGGACACTGAATGGCTGGTCGTCACAGGCACCTGAGCTGCAATGGGAGCATGTGCCTATTTGAGGGCTGACGTGACTGTGGATGACAATGCTTGGACTGTACGGTGTAGCCCACCCACGTCAGAGTGTATGCCCTCCATGAATGCAATCACCTGGCCTAATTTGTTCTCGTGGGCACTGAAGGCATTGAGCAGGGCGGACTGGCCCACGCAAAGTTGGCGCAGGAGCTCTATGCACTCTGCACTGAGGGCAGCAGGGGGGACAGGTGCAGGGGCAGCGGTGCCATGTGTGAATGTCACTCGTTCCCTCTTAGTAACACGGATACGGCCAGCACCAGAGGAAGTGGATGGGAGGCTGGGCACTGGCCGCTGGGTGTCAGATGCTGCAGCAGACTCCCCATCCCCTGTGCCAGCTAACATGGATGCATCCCCGCTGGCATCAGATGAAGTGGTACTCTGTGTCTCAGCCACGGATTCCTCCTGCATACTCCTGTCCCCCTCAGATGCGCTGGTGTGCTCAGTGTCACTTGGCTCAGTCTCACTTGCCTCCACTGCCGCTGTCATGCTGGTCTCACCACCACTTGTTTCTGGAAGATGTTCCGCCATGGTGTCTTGCGATTCTGCATTAGTGAGAGAAACAGTGTTGTGTAAGTGTCATCATCTGGTCACACGATTTCAGATCAATGCAGCACAGTAGAGGCCAAGAGCTACATGGTAACCACCACACCCTGCAATCACTATGCAGCTATACACTATATAGACCTGGAGACAGTGCCTGTCATGCAGACAAACTGCCAGGAGTGAGGAATGTCGATGCCACACAGCACTACACCCTGCCCGTGGATGGAGTGCCCCCACCCCACATTGACCTGCCCTATGGACATGATGTGGCCACAACACTCATCACCACTGATAGCCCTACAGGGAACCAGAGGGGACCACACACACCTGTTTTGACTACACATGCCACAATGCCAACTAGGCCATAGCAAGCACCATGTGCCAATCAGGGTTCCCATTGTCGTCGGATGTGTGGGCCTCAACCATCATGGTGCATGCAAAGTAGACAGACATGGTGTCACACTCATTAAGTGGACACTGCAGTTCTCCACAATATGGACTCCCCACACCATCCTAATGATGAGTGACCATGTGGCCCCAATAAATCTGTCAAGGATTGAGAACTGCAGGCAGGAGCAGCACAGTGGTGGCCCAATGCCTCATACAGGCACACATCACAGTCGTCACTCACATCACATATCACAGCATGGCAACACACGCACATCACATGTGTCACCGCTGCCACAGGCCCTGTACACATGCATCCACTCCCAGACAGACTCTCCCTCCCCAGATACTCACCATCTCTGTCATGCTGCTGATGCCCCTTCAGACGTGCATCCAGGTCTGGATTGGTTACTGCAAGTATGCGTCCCATCAGCGGAGTCATGGAGTGCCGTGCCAAACGCCCTGTGCGTGGTAGCATCCCCAAGGTCATCTCTGCCACTTGCTTAGCCAGCCGGCTGATGTCGTCCCACCTCTTGTGACAGTGTGTGCGTCGTCTGTTTGATACCCCCAGGGCTCGCACCTTTGCTGCTATGGCCCTCTACACGGCCTTACGTTGGTGTACCTTGAGCTGCAGGTATGAGAGTAAAGAAGGGCAAATGAACAGTTACACAATGTCAGATGTCAGCATCTATCAGTACAGCAGCCAGACACTGACTCAGGACTCATAGTAACCTCCCTCCCTCCAGAACTGGGGGTAGCCTCACAAGGGCACCCTGCATGGCACAAACATTTGTGAATGCATGCACACATTGTGGTTCCTAGTCTCCATGATATTCACACAAATGCATGATGCATCAACACAAATGCATCGACAGCAGTGTGTCAGTCTGAAATTGTACAGGGCACTGATGGGGCATATCTACTATTCAGTGTGAAGGAACTGTAGCAGGTAAGTCTGCTGATGTTCAACGTTTGGCTGTGCAGCCACTGAACCTACTCTGTGGGTCACACTGACTCTGACTACAGGGGCACACTGAAATGTCCTCACAAGCATTCACTGTCCTGGCAGCTAAATGGCTACCAACCGTTGGGTCTGTATGCCTGACAATGTAACACACCCCACCCACACATATGAGTACAGGCCTAGGAAAGAGTCACATTGCAACACACACACTCCCTCGACCTGGAGACAGCTTGTCTGACAGTGTTTGTCATAACCCCACATCCCCAGGCATATACTGCAGCATCACGACTACACGTCTAACACCACCCTGCCCTACAGCTCCCTTCATGGTGACTTACCACAACATTGGGACCACCGAACAGCCATGGGTACTGTGCCAGCACCTCGTCCACAAGGACCTCCAGCTCCTCATTCGTGAATGGCCTGGCACAGATCTTCTCTGTCCTTGACATCCCTGTGGATATGGAACACCTGTGGTGGAAGTGAGCGGTGAGGGGTCCCAGCCAGCAGGCTCTTGAGGCAGCAACAGGAGAGGGTCCCAGGCAGCAGGCTCTTGTGGCAGCAACAGGAGAGGGTACAAGGCAGCAGGCTCTTGAGACAGCAACAGGAGAGGGTCCCAGGCAGCAGGCTCTGTGAGCAGTGGAAATGTGAGGCTCACTCCCACAGATTTATAGCCCCCTGGGGTCGTTTTGGATCTCAAAAGCTGCTACAATTGGTTGTCAGGGTCTGCCTTTTTCAAAAGCATCCAATGACCGCCTCCGTGGTAGCAGAGCACACCTTCCGCGATTTTCAAATCTGCATCATGCCACCGCGATCATCGCTGCCATTGACTGTATGCAATGCTCCATGGCGGTGACGCACCGCGGATGCCCGGGGTGCGCTACCGCGATGGTGCATCATTCAAAAGCATCCAATGACCACCTCCGCGGTAGCAGAGCACACCTTCCGCGATTTTCAAATGTGCATCATGCCACCGCGATCATCGCTGCCATTGGCTGAATGCAATGCCCCATAGCGGTGATGCACCGCCGGGGCCAGGCGGTAGGTACCGCGAATCATGCGGCGGAGCATACCCACCGCCATATACACATGTCCGAATGCCAATGGCTACCTTGCCTGGGAAGATGGTGGTGCTGGGGTCACACCGCTGAGGCCAGGCGGTAGGTACCACGAATCATGCAGCGGAGCATACCCACCGCCATATACACATGTCGAAATGCCAATGGCTACCTTGCCTGGGAAGATGGTGGTGCTGGGGTCACACCGCCGGGGCCAGGCGTTAGGTACCGCGAATCATGCGGCGGAGCATACCCACCGCCATATACACATGTCCGAATGCCAATGGCTACCTTGTCTGGGAAGATGGTGGTGCTGGGGTCACACCGCCGAGGCCAGGCGGTAGGTACCACGAATCATGCAGCGGAGCATACCCACCGCCATATACACATGTCGAAATGCCAATGGCTACCTTGCCTGGGAAGATGGTGGTGCTGGGGTCACACCGCCGGGGCCAGGCGGTAGGTACCGCGAATCATGCGGCGGAGCTTACCCACCACCATATACACATGTCCGAATGCCAATGGCTACCTTGCCTGGGAAGATGGTGGTGCTGGGGTCACACCGCCGGGGCCAGGCGGTAGGTACCGCAAATCATGCGGCGGAGCATACCCACCACCATATACACATGTCCGAATGCCAATGGCCACCTTGCCTGGGAAGATGGTGGTGCTGGGGTCACACCGCCGGGGCCAGGCGGTAGGTACCGCGAATCATGCGGCGGAGCATACCCACTGCCATATACACATGTCGAAGTGCCAATAGCTACCTTGCCTGGGAAGATGGTGGTGCTGGGGTCACACCGCCGGGGCCAGGCGGTAGGTACTGCGATTCCCGTTACTTGATATTGCTCTGTCCGTCGTGGACACTGTATCAGTACCCAGCAGCAACATGGTGCAGGGCACAGCCTTGTACACACAATGCCCTCCTTCCATGTCAATCTAACACTTTGGTATGTGGTCCCTGCCATGTTATTTGTGCATTTGGTGATTGATGATGCTTGACACTCTCGAGATGGTAACAATGATGTTCATGTGATCAATGTGATGTGTGTCATTGCTGACCTTGACAAGGCTTCTGTCACTGTATGGTATAGTCCCAGACTGGTGTCTTAACATCAGCTCGTGCACACAACAGACATTTTTCATACTGCTGTGATGTATGTGTGGACGGATGTATGCAGGCTTCACATAATGCATAGAGCTGTGACAGGCACAGCAGATGGTCATGGAAAAGTCATGTTTCTTCAAACACTTTTGCGTATGTACCAGCAACTGGCGCGCACATGTGACATGTGTTGTTCTCCTTGTGTGCATTCACATTGACCAATGTGTCGGTGGCACTTGTGTATTGTTAGTGGAGATGTGTGCCCACTGTGTGTATCATGAGGACACACATGTAACCTGATGTGCAATACAGCTCTCAGGCAGAGTTTGTTTTACCATTACATAGTTGTTGGCATGTGCTGTGGACATCTCATGACGGTTGACTGTTGCATCTCCCTTCCATAAACAAAACAAATCTAATACAAATAATAATCCTTGTATTTGACAGGTATCACAATGTTTCTCTTATCACAAGAATGAGAAGTATCAGAATTAAAATTATCAATTAAAATTTCATCAGAACTTTTACAGAACAATCAGAAACATCCTGTTGATCATGACTGTTTACATCATTCCCTTCATTTTCATTTAAAACATTTTGATTATAAAAATCTGAATTATTTTCCCTTGAAACCAAACCTTCTCTTGAATCTTCTTTAAACTTACCTTCAAAACATAAAAATGATGATGCATCTAATTTTTCTTTATTATGTACTTTCTTCAAAATTATGTCTTTTTGATAAGGTTCAATTTTAATGACATCACTTTTATTCCACCATCCTCTGTTTTTGATCTGAACAGATGAATTAGTAACCCAAACAACTTGTTGTGGAAGACTAAATTTTGAAACTCCTTTCATAACTTTCTTAGGTTTTCTGATAATAACCCAATCACCAATCTTAAATATTTTCATCTTCTTGTCGAGTGTATTTGTTTTTAATTTGTATCTCTTCTCAAAATTGTCACGAACACAGTCATCAATAGATTTTTCATTTTTTAATCCTTCATCCTTCTTCAAAGAGAACATAGTATTACTAAATACAGGTTTTAAAATGTTTTTTGCATCTCTACCTGTTAATAAAAAGAAAGGTGTAAACCCAGTAATTGAGTGTGGAGTATTTAGATAACTCCACACTTTTTCCTGAATAAGTCTTCTAACATCTAAACCAGAATATAAAGCCATTTGTATTCCTTCTTTAATACATTTGTTTGCCCTTTCTACTAAACCATTAGCTGAAGGAAAATACAAAGGAGTTCTTTCATGCTTAATGTTATGTTTTTTTAAAAACTCTTCCATTTTTCTCGAAACAAAATGTGTACCATTATCAGACACTAGTTTTTTGGGATAACCTTCTGAACAATATGTTTTCCTACAATGTAATTACAACTTCTGTTGTAGGATAATTCACAAAATCATATACTATCCACTTTGAATAATAATCTGTAAGTACAATTAAATATTTCATGTCACTACTTAAAATATTATATGGCCCTGAAAAATCTATAGCCAATTTCTCCCAGGGTTGGTCTGGAAGTGTGTTAGTAGAAGTCGAATTCTTAGTATTTTTCCAATGCTTATCCGACAACAAACACTCTGGACATTTGTTTACAAACTTATCAACATAAGCATCCATACTTGGCCACCAATAATACTTCCTTAACAATTTCTTAGTACCTGACATTCCAGGATGACCCAAATGTGCTCTCTCAACTAAACCATCAATAGGTATCTTTAGAGGTACAAAAAATCCACCACTTGTCACAATATCATTCTCAATTGTCAATTCATAAGACACTTGTTGAAAAGGTACTAGGTTCTTTTCTAAGTTTCTTAAAGGTGGCCACCCATTAATGATGTATCTTTAAACTTTATTCAAAACAAAATCATTCTTGTACCCATCAATCCAGTCTTTTTCATCAAAAACACCTTTTGAATTTTCTGAAGCATCTATAGCTGAGACAACAACACACTCATCTTCCTGACTTTCAGTTACACTAACTGAATCATCTACAGGTAGTCTTGATAAACAATCAGCTCTAAAATTGGCACCACCTGAAATGTGCTTCACTTCAAAATCATACTCTTGCAACTTTGAGATAATTCTAACCAATCTAGAAGAAGCTAGCCCAGTACCATTTCCATTCATTAAAAATATTAATGGCTTGTGATCAGTTAAAAGATCAAAATGACTTCCCCATAAATAGCTCCTAAACTTTTCAATAGCCCACGAACAGGCTAATGCCTCTCTTTCTATGGTACTATAGTTAATCTCAGCCTTGCTTAAACTCCTTGAAATAAAAGCAATGGTTTTCTCCTTCCCATTCACATTTTGAGTAAGTACACCTCCTAGTCCTACCGAGCTTGCATCAACAGTAACAGTACATTTTATGCCACACGTATAAGGCTGTAAAGCTGGAGCATTTTTGATCATATCCTTAATATTTTTAAATGAAACTTCATGTTCCTGATTCCATACAAATTTTTCATTCTTCCTTGTTAAAATTCTGAGTGGCTCCACAGCAAAAGCATAACCATGCACAAAATGAGCATAGTATTCACTGAGTCCTAGGAAAGACCTCAGTGAATCTTTATCATTTGGTGCCGGGGCATTAATAATTGAGTTAATGAGACTCATTTTTGGTTTAATTTCATCTTTAGTAATAGAATGCCCCAAGTAATCCAATTCATTTACTAAAAACGTACATTTATCTATTGAGACTGTCATGCCTCTCATTTTGAAAACACTAAGTACTTTTTCAAGAATCTTATTATGTTCCTCTATACCCTTACCAAAGATAAGAAAAGCTTGTACCCCTTTGATGTCTCCAAATAATGAGTCCATTATCTTCTGAAAAACACTAGCTGCAGAAGCTAAACCAAATGGAAGCCTCATGTATTTGAAGGCACCAAAGGGGGTCACAAATGTGGTAAGATCTTGTGATTTTTCAGAAAGACAAACTTGATGATAAGCTTATTTTAAATCAATGAGCGAACAATGTGTGGATTCCCCAATGGCCATCAACATATCCTGGATTAAAGGTAATGGAAGGCAATCCACAAGTATGGTTTTATTTAAGGACCGTAAATCCGCACACATTCGCAACTTACCATTTTTACGCTTGGCTAAAACTACTGCTGAAACCCATTCTGCAGAATCAGTAGATTTTATCACTCCTTCTTTACATAATTCATCCAGATGTTCTTTCAACTCCTTCCTAATACTAAGCGGACCACTCCTAACCTTGTGTTTCACTGGTGACACATCATCCTTTAATTTTATCTCATGTTCAACACCCTTCACACATCCAATTCTATTTTCAAAAACTTCTTTGTGCTTATCCAGGATCACACTTATGTCACTTGAAACATTCTTGCTTGAGCAAAGTTCAACAGATGAAACTGGAATCTCTCCTAAAATTATAGGAGTATCACTGCCAGGTTTGAGCATTATTCCCATTCTTCCTAAATTGCGCCAACCTATAATATCTCTCCCTGTTTTTGCTACGTAAACTTTAGTTATAATCGATCTTCCTAAGAGTTCTACCTTGTCATTAAAATATTCCACCATGTCAATTGCTTGTCCACCAAACGCTTTTAGATTTACATCTGTGTTGAAAAGACTAATATCATTAAACTTTTTATAATAACTAACATCATCCAAAATGGTAATTGGCGATCCAGAATCCGCCATTACTTCCAATTGCACATTTCCTATAGATGCTAAACCAAGCTGTACTTTGAAAGAAATGTCATAGTCAATAACATTCACATTTACTATTAAATTACTAATGTCATCTTGCAAATCTTCTATTGCATTAACACTTGTATGTGAAACATTTCTTGTCTTAAAATTAGTTTTACATGAGGTTTCAAAATGACCTATTTTCCTACATTTTGTACATCTTTTTCCATGTGCTGGACAAATTGGATTGCTACCAATATGGTTCTTTGAACCACAGCGATAACATATTAAGTCTTTCTTTGCATTGAAATTAATATTCCCTTTAGTTTTGTAATTCTCCTGTGTTCTTGACTTGTTAGTGACACTACATATTGCTTCTGACATATTCTCCGTTCCTTTTATGACTTTACTTGACATTGATGATCTCTCAATTCCAATGGGAATGTCAATTACCTCGGTTAATGTGGGATTTCTACATGCTAAAAGACGTTCTTGGACCTTTTTTGGGAAACAGTGAAAAACTAACTGATCTCGCAAATATATGTCAAGCATGTCCCCAAAATCACATTTAGATGCCAAAATACGTAAATTAGAGACATAGTCTTCGATGCTTTCATCTTCTAATTGCTTCCTCTTGTTAAAACTATGTCTCTCAACCATAATGTTAGGTTGTTCTATAAATCTCTTTTCTAACCTTTTTACAGCTTCTGTATAGTCATCCCACGGTATAAATTGTCCTGGAGGAGGTTCAGATTCTGGTATATTATCAAACATTTCTCTTCCAGCATCACCCAATAAACCATAAAGTACTGCTTTTTTTCTTTCTTTAGAGTAATCCTTTCCATCTATAGCAATGATATAGCTTTCAAACGATTTAAACCATTGCTGCCATTTTACAGGTGGTTTTCCTGCATTTTGTAGAAATGGATTTATCTGGTATGGTTGAATTTGATATGCCATGTTTCTTCTTAAATTAAATACATTTTTAAAAGTACTATTGTATGTCTCACCTTAATGTTTCAAAAATCCTCAATATTGTTTCACTTGAATCCAAAACGTTTTATTTTTTAAAATGTGTTGAATCGCTATATAAATAACCTTTTAATTAAACTCTTAAGGTTATATCCTTTGTCTCGATGTGGTAACTATGCTGTTGCGATGTTGCTAGGCAAAACACTTCTCTCAAAATGGCCGCCACTTTGCATCACATTGTAAAGACCTAACGTGATGATGTATTACGTTCCAATGCGTGCACATGCAATCCTCCTGTCTGACGAATATCTTTCCTTAATCCGCTTTGCTCGCGCTGCTTCACACGCGCTGCTCCTGACACGATGCTCAAACGCGAAGCTTCACACGCGCAGCACTCGAAACCAAACAACTTCCAACTGCTCAACGCCATTCCAGAAACTTGAGAAAGGTAAAGCGATCTTACCCTAAGTTTCTTTTTCTTCCGCGTTGCTGCAATGTGTGAAGTTTCTTCATGTGTTTTAATTTCAATCGCTCCTTTTATCTCCACGGTGGGTTTCCTTTAAAATCCAAATCTTCCGTTGTCAAAATTTATCCCAGTCCATCGTCGCCATATTTATGTTGTAATGCAGACAACATAAACCAAGTGAATAATGAATCAGAAAAGATTTATTATTATTAAATAAGTTTAAAGGTAAATAACCCACAGAAAGATAGAGAATCCAGATGTGATGCTGTCAGGTCAAGGAACATAGACCAACTGCAACGCATCTGGAACAGAACCTAGAATGTGGATGACATAACATAATACAATACACAAGCTACTTAAAGATACATAAGCACAGATACAACATTGACCCTGACTTTTTCTATGTCATCTCGCAACTAGGAGGAGGCCAAATCTCCTACGTCACCTGACAGTGCTTTAGGACATGGAGGATGTTGCAATCATTCGCAAATTCCACCTGGACAGACCAACACTGAAAGTCCTGTGTGATCTTTTGGAGCCCCACCTGCAGCCACTACGTCACTATCCAACTGCTTTCACACCCACATACAAGGTGATGGCAGCCCTTCACTTTTTCGCATCTGGTTCCTTCCAGGAGACCGTGGCCAGCGCAGGAGGGATGTCGCAGCCTATGTCCAGCCAGGTGCTGAAGGATGTTCTTGCAGCCATGATGATCTATCGGAATCGCTACATCCATTTTCCAAGGGGAGCAGAATTGGCCGGTGTGAAGGGTGACTTTTATCCCCTTGGGCGCATCCCACATGTTGTAGGCGCCATCGATTGCACGCATGTAGGTCTGGTGGCTCCACAGGCAACAGAGCACATATATAGGAACAGAAAACATTTTCATTCCATAAATGTTCAGGTGGTGTGCCTTGCGGACATGACCATTTCACATGTGTGTGCAAAATTTCCTGGCTCTGCACATGACTCGTACGTCATGAGGAACAGCATTGTGCCCCGACTGATGGAAAATCTGCATCCACCAAGCAAGCTTGGATTGTGGGTGAGTATGCCTACTGATTTGCGTGCTGTGTGTTACCTGCTGCACTATGGCTGTGCAACATTGCAATGTGTGTTTGTCATTCACAGGTGACTCTACAAATCCCAGTAGGCCATGGCTGTTGAGCCCGCTGAGGAACCCACAGAGCCCAGCTGACCACCGCTACAATGAGGCCCATGGCAGGACCCGACGTGTGATTGAGCGGACTTTTGGGTTGCTGAAGTCAAGATTCCGCTGCCTTGACAGGACATGAGGTGCACTGGCATACTCGCCTGGGAAGGTCTGCAAGATCGTTGTGGCATGCTGTATGCTGCACAACCTGGCCATCCACAAGGGGGTCCCCCTGCTCCTGGATGATGGTGAGGAACCAAGGCCTGCACCTGCTGAAGGACCTGCGTCCAGTGATGAGGAAAGTGGAGAGGAGGAAGGAGTTGACCAGCGACAACAGCTCATCGCCCGCTACTTCACGTGAAGGTGGGTGACGACATACAACGTGTACATTGTCTGGTGTGGTTGCTGTTGTTGTGTATGGCTATGTGCAGTTGTAACAGACAGGCACACGTACAGTCACCTGTGTGTGGTTGATGTGACATTAACGTTCCATATGGGGACGTATGCTGGCCTCTATTTGTTCACACCTGCAGCCCATTGTCTTGTATGCCAGTAGTGTCTTCTGTATGTTTAGCGTAGTGTACTGTCTGTGATGTCACAATGACACCAGTGACTTTGGTTCTGTCTCCCTAGGTGCTTCAGAATTATGCTGCCCTACATACCGTACATCATTTGGACACATCATGGACTTTGTTTGCACTGTGACTGTTGCACTGAATAACGATACTGAACAAACTCTGGTGCATCATGTATTTTATTATTGAAGTGGACATGTGATTGGTGCGGGAATATTTACAGAAAGGTGAGGAATGAGCAGTGAGTCGACAGTCATGGTACATGAGTTACAAGAGTAGACACCACATGGGTGTGGTGGCCCAGTCCAACAGACGAGTGCCATTTCAGAGGAAATGTGGGGATGGACAGTCCAAAGAGTCAATGCAGTGGTGTAGAGGGTTGTCATCAGGGCTGGCTCCGTGACTGGCGTGTGGCAGGTGCTTGTGCTCCGGGGACTCTCAGGGTCTTTTTTGGACACCCCCTAGATTTTTTTGGCGGTGGGTGGTCTACTGTCTGGCCAGCGGCGTCAGGGGACTCGTCCCTCTCTGTTGGCGCAGGGGAGGATGGTGCACTGTCATCCTGCCGCACAACAGGAGGGGGCTGTGTTGTTGGTTGTGACACAGGCCTGTCCCTCTACAACGCCACTTGCTGGCCCATGAGGTCCACCATCTGGCCAAGACGGTTGTCGATGGACCTCATCAGCAGAATGAGCTCTTTCAATGGTTCATCCGACCGGCCACTTTCTCCCTGGACCTGTTGGTACGCCTCCACAACTCTGGTGAAGTGGTCCAGGGATGGTGTCCACTCCTCCTGAGGTCTGGTGGTGACCCTGGCCCTCCCATCTGCCCTGCTGCCACGGTCCTCTTGCCTCACCACTCAGGGTCCACGCACACTCTCCCTGCCCTCCACAGTTGATGTTGTGGCCTGGTTGTTTCCTGGGACAGGGGGTGTGCTGCAGGTGGTACTGGTGGTACTGGTGGTGGTAGTGGTGGCGGTGATGGAGGCAGAGGACATGACTGCAGGGGTCTGCTGTGCAGTTGTCGTTGCAGCAGATGTGTTGGTGGGGAGGACGGGTTCTTGGGACCTCAGGGTTCGTGGCACACCAGATGGGCCGGCCAGAGGCTCATCGTCCAAACTGTCCGGGGAGTCCACATTTGAGAGTCCATGGCCCGGGGCTGGAGACTGGCTCTGCTGCTCGTTGTTGTGGTCATTAGCAGTGAGTTCTTCATCACCTGTGAATTAGATGGTGAATGATCAGTGTTGTGCGCTGTGCAAGTATTGTTTCATCAACATTTAATTGAGTGTCTATACACTACACAATTATGGATTATCCACTAGTATTATTGATGGGAACACTGTGTGTCATTCAATTGTGCAGAGGTACAACATTTAGACATACATGTCAGGTGTCGGTGCATTGGATGAAATGGTTGCTTTGTGTAAGGATGCAGGTCTCACACACACATCAGGAAGAGTTCAAATCGTCTGCCTACCTGTTAATCTGTTTGTTGAACTGTGCAATGGCTGCCACATGCTCCTGGGTGGGGGAGGCCTCCATGCTGTTGGGCTGTGGGCCAGGAGGCATGCTGGGAGTAGTGATACAATCCTCCCACCCATACACATGCCTCCATTACAGGATGGCTACCTTCTGTTGGGTGAGGGGGAACAGTGCAATGGCTGCCGCATGCTCCTGGGTGGGGGAGGCCTCCATGCTGCTGGGCTGTGGGCCAGGGGGCATGCTGGAAGTAGTGATACAATCCTCCCACCCACACACACTCCTCCATTACAGGATGGCTACCTACCTGTTGGGCGAGGGGGAACAGTGCAATGGCTGCCACATGCTCCTGGGTGGGGAAGGACTCCATGATGCTTGGCTGTGGGCCAGGGGCCATACTGGGAGTAGTGAAACAGGCATCCCACCCACAAACAGGACTCCATTACAGGATGGCTACCTACCTGTTAGGTGAGGGGGAACAGTGCAATGGCTGCCACATGCTCCTGGGTGGGGGAGGCCTCCATGCTGCTGGGCTGTGGGCCAGGAGGCATTCTGGGAGTAGTGAAACAGGCATCCCACCCACAAACAGGACTCCATTACAGAATGGCTACCTACCTGTTGGGTGAGAGGGAACAGTGCAATGGCTGCCACATGCTCCTGGGTGGGGGAGGCCTCCATGCTGCTGGGCTGTGGGGCAGGGGGCATGCTGGGAGTAGTGATACAATCCTCCCACCCACACACACTCCTCCATTACTGGATGGCTACCTACCTGTTAGGTGAGGGGGAACAGTGCAATGGCTGCCACATGCTCCTGGGTGGGGGAGGCCTCCATGCTGCTGGGCTGTGGGCCAGGGGCCATGCTGGGAGTAGTGAAACTGGCATCCCACCGACAAACAGGACTCCATTACAGAATGGCTACCTACCTGTTAGGTGAGGGGGAACAGTGCAATGGCTGCCACATGCTCCTTGGTGGGGGAGGCCTCCATGCTGCCGGGCTGTGGGCCAGGGGCCATGCTGGAAGTAGTGAAACAGGCATCCCACCCACAAACAGGACTCCATTACAGGATGGCTACCTACCTGTTGGGTGAAGGGGAACAATGCAATGGCTGCCACATGCTCCTGGATGGGGGAGGCCTCCATGCTGCTGGGCTGTGGGCGAGGGGGCATGCTGGGAGTAGTGATACAATCCTCCCACCCCCAAACAAGAATCCATTGCAAGATGGCTGGCTACCTGTTGGGTGAGGGTGGATAGTGTGATGGGGTTTGGGTTGTGCAAGGGAGTAATTCTCAGTATGTTGTTTGGCATTTCTTTGTACTTACCAGCCTCCATTCCCCCGCCTACTCATGTGAGACTCTCAGGATGCAGGATGGCAAGCACCTTCTCCTCCCATGGTGTGAATGTTTTCTGTGGGATGGGAGGGCCACTGCCAGGCTTCTCAGCCAGCGTCCAGTTCTTGCTCCTCTTCTCCTTGACAACCCTCTTGAGATCATTCCAGCGCTTCATGATCTCCTTCTTGGCTCTTGGGGTGGTCCCTACTGCATTCACCCTTTGGATTATCCTTTCCCACATTTGGGTCCTTCTGGCTAATGGTGTCTGTTGACCAGGCTACCAAACAGTTGTGTCTCTACTCTCACTATCTCGTTGACCATGACTGTCAACTCACTCTCAGTGAATTTGGGCATTTTAGGTGAGGTCATGGTGTGTTGTGTTTGGATTGTTTGTGGGTGCTGGTGGGTGGGTGGTGGGTGTGATGTTGGTGTGTGAGGTGTGCTGGGGGATTTTTGTTGCTGGTGTGATGGTGGTGGTGATGGTGGTGGTGTTTGTGTGTGTGTGCTGTGCTCTTTTGCCTCTCCTGTAAGATGTGGTGTATGGCCTTCTCTTCTGGAGTATTGCAAAGGATTGTGGTCAGTGAAGCTGGTGGTTTTATACTCACCTGTGTGGGTGTGGCCAAGTGGTATTTGGATGTCAGGTGTGTTGTGGGAGTAGCCCTGTCCTTGTCTATTTTTCTGAGCAATGTTTATTGCTATTTGTATTTCTTTCATGGGGGGGCATGGCTACATTGATTTGTTCAATGTTTGTCATCACTGCGTGTTTTTGGATTCGTCTGCCATTTTTTTCATGTTTATTCCGCTGTGGTGGCTATGCTGCAGCTCTTCCGCTATCTCTCCCATTCACTCCTGTGTGCGACCGCGGCGATCGGAAACAGCGGTTCCGACCGCGGGACACTCGGGGATATCCTAATTTCCCGTGTGGTGTCTCCGCTTTACCGGTGGCCGGTTTTGTCTTTTCCGCTGCTGTTCTGGCCACCTCGGTCGGAGTTTTGGCATCACCTCACGCGTCGGGCGGTTTTATTTCAACCGCTACCGCTGCGGTCGGTCTTTAGTGGCGGTTGATCCTATTTTGACCGCCGGTTTATCCGCGGTCCTGGCGGGCGGTTGTTTTCCGCCTCCATGGCGGTCGGGGTGATTTTCCGCCCGCTATCCTAATGTGCCCCTTAGTTTCTCTGCAGTTTTATATAGTGCAGACTGGTCAGGTATTGGAGCGTTACATCTTACTTGGACCCCTTATTGGGTATTTTGCACGAAGTACATGAGATTGATCTTGCGAAACATTGAACTTTACGATTCTGTTAACCTGACATTGCTCTGAACCGGGCTTTGTAACACCCGTTTTTACCTACTGGTTTTCATTAATTCTCACTGTATTGTATTAGGAAAGAGGATTTACTGTTTTTATGTACACTTTTATGATCTATGTTTCTAAATCAGATCAAATAAAGTTTAATGAATTCTATGGCAGGACGGAGGTGAGGATTATACATATCTTTCCTCACTTTATTTGCATAGCAGTTCAAAGAAAACGTAATGCAACAATCATTAAACAAAAGACTACACAACCCATGAACCATAAGTGGGGTAGTCTCCAAGGCAACTATAGTCCAATCATATCACAGTCCATTGTATATAATATCGTGACGTCCCTTCCTCTTCCTCTTTCTTCACTGCTCGTCAGTTAAGTGCGTTCCTTACATTCTTGGCTCAATCTGACGTTGTTGCTGTTTGTATAGGGGTTTCTTGTGCACGTTATTAGCATTATTGCCTCGGTATTGTTTCATATTCCCAGCACAGCAGGCTCTTGCCCGAGAGCGTTCTCCCCCTCGCAGTTTCTCCCATTGTGCGCTCTGCGCGCGGTGAGATCCTGTCAGGCGCGTCTGGTCGAGCGAGGCAGCTCTGTTGAGCGCTCCTGCTGGTCTTTACTCGCGTTTGGGAATTCGGTCACTCCTTTAGTGTCCGCTTGATTCCCGACCAACTCTCACCTAATTTTGACACCGCTATGCGGTGATTTCCCCTCACAGCCACCTGGCGGTGGCAATTGGAATTGCGCCTCATTCTATTCTTATAACAGCTTTGGGGAAAGCCCAGCTGTTGGAGCACCAGCAAGGGGGGATTTTAAGGGCATTTGTTCTTTGCTCACACCCTCTGCTATCAAGTCTTCTCCAGAAGACCATTTGAACTCCTCCTACCAGGAAGTGGAGGAGGAATGGCCCCCCAACTTCTCCCTCCAGCAGTGGACCAAGCCCTCTCTCTGGCTATTTCTAGGGCGCTGGCTCCTCTTAGGGATCAGATTGACAAGCTGGCGAAAAGCATCTCTGGGTGTTCAGTGACCCAGATCTGGTAGTGGCACATCCCAGTAGCTCCCAGATGGAGAATAAAAGGGCCGTTAAGCATAACGCAGGGCACTTGGAAGGATTTGATAAACTTGCGGAGACCTTCCCCAAGAGTGCGCGAACGCTAAACCATGCATCCTGCGGGATGAGGAGTCCGGAGAAAATTGCAACGCTGTCACCACTATTGTGGACCCCGACGGCGGGTTTAACTTAGAGGGAAAGGGTGTATCGGAGGATGATTTCTCCTCTGATGAGGATAAGGACTCTGGGCGTCCCTGGCATCCAGAGTCCCACTCCTCTCAGTCCCGGGTTGAGGACGGGGTACACTCGGACATGTTCGAGCCTACCCAAATTTACCATCCTAGGTCGGTGGAGTGGACCCCTGACACCAAAGTGGCAGAGTATGTGGTGGGGAAAATCCATGAAGACCTTCAAAGGATAGAATGAGGGGAGAATGCCCCAGGCCCTCACTGAAGGGGAAAGTGGCACAAACGCCTGAAAATATGTACCTTTTTCTCCAAGTATATGAGGGATCCCAAGAAAGGAATTGATAGGTCTTGGACATGGTAGGGCCCTTGACCCAAATTATTCAATTGGCGGAGCGTTCAAAAGAGTCAGGATCCCCTTTGTCCATGGATATTGTGGCTGGTTGGGCGCACTACCCTAAACCGTAAAAAACTACCCCCTCCACTACCCAAACACCACTGCACTACCCTAAACCCTAAAACACTACCCCAGCACAACACCCTCCACTACCCAAACATAACGGCACTACCCTCAACCCTAGAACACTACCACCAGCACGACTCCCGACACTACCCAAACACCACTGCACTACCCTAAACCCTAAATCTACCCCCAGCACAACACACTACACTACACAAACACCACTGCACTACCCTAAACCCTAACACACTACTCTCAGCACGACCCCCTTCACTACACAAGCACCACTGCATTGCCTCAAACCCTAAAACACTACCCCAGCGTGACCCCCTACACTACACAAACACCACTGCACTACCCTAAACACTACATCTACACCCAGCATGACCACCTACACTACACAAACACCACTGCACTACCCTGAACCCTAAAACACTACACCCAGAACGACCCCCGTCACTACCTAAACACAAATGCACTACCCTAAAACCTAAAACACTACCTCCAGCACAACCCCCTGCACTACCTAAACTGCATGACCCTAAACCCTAAAACACGACCCCTACACTACACAAACACCACTGCACTAACCTAAACCCTAAAACACTAGAACCCAGCACGACCCCCTACAGTACTCAAACACTACTGCACTACCCTAAACCCTAAAACACTACCCCTACACTACACAAACACCACTGCACTACCCTAAACCCTAAAACACTACCCCAGCACTACCCCCTACACTACACAAACACCACTGCACTACCCTGAACCCTAAAACACTACCCAAGCACTACCCCCTACACTACCCAAACACCACTCCACTGCCATAAACCCTAAAACACTGCCCACAGCACAACCCCTACACGACACAAACACCACTGCACTACCGTAAATCCTAAAACACTACCCCCAGCACGAATCCCTAAACTACCCAAACACCACTGCACTACCCTAAACCCTAGAGCCACCCCCAGCATGACCCCCTACACTACCCAAACACCACTGCACTACCCTAAACCATAAAACACTACCTCCAGCACAACCCCCTACACTACACAGACACCACTTCACTACCGTAGACCCTAAAACACTACCACCAGCATGACCCCCTACACTACTCAAACACCACTGCACTACCCTAAACCCTAAAACACTACCCCAGCACAACACCCTACACTACCCATACACCACTGCACTACCCTAAACCCTAAAACACTACCTCCAGCACGACCCCCTACACTACCCAAACACCTCTACACTATCCTAAACCCTACAACACTACCCCAGCACGACCCCCTACACTACCCAAACACCACTGCATTACCCTAAACCCTAGGAAAAAAAACACCCCATGCCCAATCCCCCTTACCTCTGACTCCTCATGGTTCCTCTCTTCTCGTGGTTCCTGCTTCACGTCCTCTCTGAGGGGCGGTGCACGTCGTTGTGAGGAAACAGAACAGCCTCTAATTCCTTTAAACAACATGGATCGTCTACATGTTTTTTAGAACGTATGGTCATTTACCATACATACCTTTACAACAAAATTAGTTGTAAAGGCATGCCTGGTAATTGACCATGCGTTCTAAAAAAATGTGTAGTAATGACTTCGCGATGTACAACGCATGCGTGGTAATGCATGTGTTGTAATGGTATCACAAAGTAAAAAAGTCGTTGTAAAGGCTGTTTACCGATCTAAGCTGGCCCCTGTTCTTCAGTGAGACGTTTATTTGATTAATTAGGAGGAAGGAATATGTTTTTTTAACCGAAAAGTGTATTCCCAGCTGTTGTATTGTGAAAGTGTCCGCGTGACCTGGTTTCACTTCCGGTGAGAAAGACGAAGAGTTTGTTTGGATCTAAAGGAGTTCTGTTGTTGGACGGGCCGGAGCGACACGTCATAGGAAAACATAGCTAATGGAAAGCGTCCTCCCTGAAGTGTTGAGCAGTGCCATGAGAGGTCAACAAGTGCGTGTCCCACCGCAGTATGACCGTACTGCGTGACCCATGTGCGGCCTCCAGGGTACGAGAGGCAGAAGTGGCATCACAGGTCCTCTTGAAGACCATTGTAGCACTATTTCTACATTTTGGTACTAGGGTATTTTAACTTTGTTGTTCCTGCCAGATACAAAGAGAAGATCCTGTGTTATTCAGTGCCCTCGTTGCCTTTTTTGTGTGTTGCGGTGCTTGTCACTACGCTGACCCGCCGGTGCACACGACTCGGTACCCCACCTCTTGTGCCATCTGCAGGACCTCTGCCCTTGGATCACTGGTTTCGGTTTCTGGAGTGGCAACATAAACAGTTGCTCCCAAAGGACTAGCCTGAACACTTAGGTGAATATTCCCTGCACCAGCATTCCACAGAAATTCTTTCCTAGCACTCCCACAGCGGCAAGGATGTCATTATAGCGCGGCTCCGCTCGCGACACCGTGTGACGTCATCGGAGCCATAAGAGGACCTCATCGGCATGCTGACGTCAGTTTCACCCCTTTTTTCTGTGCCACCGAGGTAAACAGGCGACCGAGACATTTACACATGTATACATAGTACAATAAATATATATATATATTCACTGAAAAAAACTGTAGGTTTCAGGCACGTTATAGTTAGAAATTAGCATTTAAAAAACCTTTGAAATACCCTGGAAAAAACATAGGTTTCAGCGGCGTTATAGTTAGTTGGACATTTCACTCGTAACAAAACCATAGAAATTCCCCTGTTATAGTTAGTTCAGCTAACAATAACTTGCGCACCCGCAATGCACTGCTGATGTCGTCACATATTACATCACTCATGACATGGTCAGTGACATCACTCATGACATCACTGATGACATCTCAAATGACATCACTGATGACATCATCCAGTGAATGTGTGTTTTCTGAAAATTAAATATGTTTTATATATGTATATCTAAAGGTCAATGGAAGAATAAATGGGTATATAAGTGTCTAAATGGATGATTTGTTTTGTAAAATTGATTGTATAACTGACTAATTAAGTGTATCTTAGTGAATACATGGGTTAGTGAATAATGTTTAAATATGTAAATATCTGTATCAGTCTCTCACTTTGTGTATAAGTGGCTGCATGGATTGGTGAGTAACTACATGAGTGTCTATATGGGTTATTAGTTGGTTTTTTGAGTATCAGTATGAGTGTCTGAGTGTCTTTATGGTTCGGTGGGGGTATTACTTAGTGCATAGATGCATGAATGAGTGACTCACTGTTTGTATGTGTTGATGGCAGCATGTGTACAGGATTGTATGGGTGGATGTGTGTGTGTATGGGTGTGTTAGTGAGTGAATGACTGTCTCAATAGTTTATTTATGAGTAACTACATATGTTTTAAACTAGTATATGTCAGTATTGGTGTATATAAGTGAGTATATGTGAGCGTGAGAGATTGGAAGAGTTCCTGTACAAATAAGTAGGTGTTTCTATAAGTGATTGTTTAAGAGAGTACGTATGTGTAAGTTTCTGTAGAAGAAAGTGTGGTAGTGTGTGTATAACTGTATATGCAAGTAAATGGATGTGTGACTATGTGTGTGAGTAACTCTATGGATGAGGGGCAGTGTGTAACAGGATGTATAGGTGTATGAGTACATATTATGAGTGAGGACATGTATGAGTGACTTTATAGGGGACGTTGGTGAATGAGTGGATGTGTGTGTAGATCTTGGAATTACTGAACCGATGTGTTGTAACTGGTATTGGTATTTCCATTCTTTTGAAAATGTTAGTTTGTATTTTTGAGTGTGTGTATATCAAAGGTTATATTAGGATGAGAGGAGGTCTGCCACTCTATCTCAAGGATGTTGGCATCAGTGATGTCAACAATGATGTAATTTGAGATGTCATGAGTGATGTCATGAGTGATGTCACTGACCATGTCATGAGTGATGTAATGTAATATGTGTAATATGTGACATCATCAGCAGTGCAGTGCGGACGCGTGAGTTATAGTTAGCTGAACTAAATATAACGGGGGAATTTTTATGGTTTTGTACGAGTGAAATGTCCAACTAACTATAACGCCCCTGAAACCTATGTTTTTTTCAGTGAATATATTTACCTACTGGCGGTTGCCAGTAGGTAGTTATAGTTAGGACCTAGTTTCCATAGGAAATCCGCAACATTCTATTGGGAATATCTCTGGCGCCGGGGAAGGAATTTGCTTGTAATTTTCCAACATTTTGGCCAGCTCCACTCCGCTCCTTCCCTGAAAGTCTCGGGAAGATTCGTCAAGCGGGACGAGAAAAAAGGGGGATCCCAAAACGTGTTTTCCCCATGTTAATTTCCATAGGACGATTAGACACGGCTACAGCCCGAACCGCTGAACGGAATTACACCAAATTTGGGAAAATGGTAGGGTCTGGTACGCAGATCACGCTTTTGTTTAAATGGTGTAAATCCCTCCAGTAGTTGCTGAGAAAATTAAAGTTGAAATCAATTATATATCTATAAGCGCGCACCGTGCCTTGTCTGTCAACACTCCAAAACAGAAATTGATGGCAGCCATCTTGTGCCTCAGTAGACTGAGGCACAAGAAAGCAGGAGAAAAAGGTGTAGAATTCAAAAAGGGGGCAGGGTAGAAGCACCCTGACCCCCTAGGCCTGCTCAGGGGGTCCCACAGGCACACCAAAGGTGAAAAAAAGAGAAGAATTCAAAAAATTGCGGGGTGCGCGCACCCCATGATTTTCCCAAAAAATCCTTTTGGGAACCCCTGAGCAGGCCTAGGGGGTCAGGGTGCTTCTACCCTGCCCCCTTTTTGAGTTCTAAAACTTCTGGAGCACGAGCTGCATGCTCATTGGCTTTCAGCACTTCAAACCAGGAAGTGTTGGCAGCCAGCTTGTGCTCGGTAAACCGAGGCACAAGAAAGCAGAAAAACAAATGTGTAGAACACAAAAAGGGGGCAGGGTAGAAGCACCCTGACCCCCTAGGCCTGCTCATGGGGTCCCACAAGGACCCCCAGGGCCAAATTTTTTTTTTTTTAAACGGTATGTTTATTTAAAAATTACCCCCCAGGGGGACCAAATTGTGGGGGCATGGTGATAAAGAAGTGTGGGGGGTGCCAAATCCACCCCCACACTGCCCCGGGGACCGCCGCCCTCCGGGGCAAAGCAATGCAGCCCCCTGGCGCATACTGGAGGCTCCTGGTGGGCTAGTTGCCTCCCAGGGATCCCCAGTATGCAAGGGGAATTAGTTTTCCCTCTGCAAACGTGCCCATGGGCTGCGCTGCAGAGAGGTGTAAAAAACGGTGTGGCCTCATTACACCTCTCTGCAATGCAGCCCCCTGGAGAATACTGGAGGTTCCTGGTGGGCTAGTTGGCCCCCAGGGACCCCCAGTATGCAAGGGGAATTAGTCCCCCCTCTGCAAACGCGTCAGGGGGTGCGTTGCAGAGAGGTGTACAAACATTTTTTATCAATTTATATTAAAAATATGTAATGTAATTTAAAAAATAATATATCTAAAAATAAAAAATTTATAATAATGTAGTAAATCAGTATAAAAAATATAACAATTATTACATAAAAAATTTTTCTTTACAAAACCATTGAAATTCACTGAAAAAACCATAGGTTACAGCCACGTTATAGTCAGGAATTAGCATTTAAAAAACCTTTGAATTTCACTGAAAAAACCATAGGTTTTACACACGTTATAGTTAGGAATTAGCATTTTAAAAACCTTTGAAATTCACTGAAAAAACCATAGGTTTCACACCAGTTATAGTTAGCTGGTCATTTTACTTATACAAAACCTTTGAAATTCCCCTGTTATAGTTAGTTCAGCTAACTATAACTCGCGCGCCCGCAATGCACTGCTGATGATGTCACATATTACATCACTCAAGACATGGTCAGTGACATCACTCCTGACATTACTGATGACATCTCAAATGACATCCCTGATGACATCACTGATGACATCATCCTTGTGGCAGACCTCCTCTCCTTTGATACACACGATCAAAAATAGAAAGTAACATTTTCAAAAAAATGGAGATACCAATTCCAGTTAGAACAACCTATTCAGTATTTCAAAAATCTACATACATATCCAGTCATTCACTAACAGTTCTATATAGGCACTCATACATGTACTCACTCATCATATGTACTCATATACCTATACATCTTATTACACACCGACACTCATCTATAGAGTTACTCACACATGCAAATAAACTATCAAACATCCATTTACTTGCATATACAGCTATACACCCACCACTACACTAATTTCTACAGAATCTTACACATACTAACTCTCTAAAACAATCACTTATAGAAACACATACTTATTTATACAGGAACTCTTACAATCTCTCGCTCTCACATATACTCATTTATATACATCAATACTCACCTATACTAGTTTAAAACATATGTAGTTACTCATAAAGATACTTTTGAGACAGTCATTCACTCACTAACACACTCACTACCACACCCATACACACACACATCCACCTATAAAGTCATGCACACATGCTGTCTTCAAAACAGATACGAACAGTGAGTCAGTCATTCATGCATCTGTGATAGTAGTAGTAATACTCCCCACCGAACCATACAGACACTCATTCTGATACTTAAAAAAACAACTAATAACCCATATACACACTCATGTAGCTACTCACCACCCCATGCAGCCACTTATATACAAAGTGAGACACTGAAACAGATATTTAAATATTTAAAGATTACTCGCTAATACACCTATTCACTAAGATATACTTAATAAGTCAGTTATACAATCAATTTTACAAAAAAAACATCCATTTAGAGACTTATTCACCCATTCAATCTTCCATCGACCTTTAGATATACATATATAAAAAATATTTATTATTTTTCAGAAAAAGACAGATTCACTGGATGAAACACATGAGCAGCATGTTACAATTGAACACGGGATTCAGAATCATAAATGCTCTGAAAGGAGATAATTTTTTTTCTATTTTTCATTTATTTTGTTCCGGTTGAACAGTTTCCTTGTTGCAGTTCCTGAATTTTCTTAAAAAAAAAAAAATCTCAAACTTAAAAAAAAGGAAAAAAAAGAAACAACAAAAGAAAAAAAACAGTTCTTTTCAGAACTCATTCAATTCTCTAAAAAGAGTTATATTCTTAATACACTGTGTCGTTCATTTTTTTGAATGAAAGCGTAGTGCATAAATGAATGATTGAAATGACTGAGGGAAGGAAGGGACTGAGGGAAAGAGTGAAAAAAGGGGAGTATGGTGAGTGACAAAAGAGGAGTTGAAGAGTAACTGAACGAAGGGGACTAAGGGTAGGGGAGTGAGTTAAGGGGACTGAAAAACTAAAGGAAGGGCAATAAAGAAAGGAGAAAAAAACTACTTTCAGTGTTTTGATGTTGTATTTAAATTCATAATAAAAACCAAAGAATTTTACACATATTTTATTTAGGGGTTAGCATTTTAAAAACCTTGCAAATTCACTGAAAAAACCATAGGTTTTACACACGTTATAGTTAGGAATTAGCATTTTAAAAACCTAGCAAATTAATTGAAAAAACCATAGGTTTTATAACAGTTATAGTTAGCTGGACAATTTACTCATACAAAACCATTAAAATTCCCACGTTATAGTTAGTTGTACTCACTATAACTGGCGCGCCCGCAAAGCACTGCTAATGACGTCACATATTACATCACTCATGACATAGTCAGTGACATCACTCATGACATCACTCATGACATCTCAACTTTCCCCATTGTCCAGTGGCCTTTCTGTCCACCTAGGGGGAACAGATCAGGGATAATTACCACCCTCTACCACCGGGCAGGAAGACTGATGTCCCATTCAATTGGAGTGGAGGCATGGCCATGTCCATGGTGTTCAGCCCCCACCCATATATATTTTTGAAATATATAAATTCCCTGGAATCCAGTGTTTTTTTTGCCCCCAGGAGGCAGACGGGGGTAACTGTGCCGGGGGCAGAAAGACAGATGCCCCATTTTTTGGGGGTGGGGTCATGGCCATATTGGGCAGCACCCACCCCTATATTTGGAAAAAAACTTCCCGGGTGTCATGTGGGTTTTTGCCCCCCCCCCGGGAGGGGGCAGATCGGGGGTATGTGCATTACTTTAATGATCCTAGAGATTGATATAAAGCTTTTCAATCAATCAATCAGATCGGGGATAATTACCCCCATCTGCCCCCTGGGGAGCAGAAACACTGGGGCAATTATATCTGGTGGGGGGAAAGACTCCCATCTCTGGTGGGTAGTGGGTAGATCCCTGCTTGGGGATCTCTCTCCTGTGGTGATCCCCAATCAGGGATCCAATGGGGAGAGGTAGCATTGGAAAGGATAGAGTTTCTCCTTTACAACGATACCTGTCCCAAAGGAATCAGTGCTCGGAGGAAGAGATATGCCCCTGAGCACTGATTCAGTGAAAGTAATACAAGCCCTTTGACTTGTTTTACTTTCCCTTTCCTGTAATGACTTCAGTGCGCCCCGCGGGCCGATTGTCATTGCAGGGGGAAAAAGCAGCTCTGAAAGCTATTCTCAAGCAGCTGATGTAGAAAAATAACAAAGGACTCCCTTTGGTGCAGAACACCAGAGGGGCCTTTGAGTGGCTTCCCAGTATCAGCCAATGGTGACACCTGCACTGGAAAGGTATTGCGGCCATCAGCTATTGGCTGACAGTCGCAGTTAAAAAGTTAACAGTCATAGCAATGGGTAAAAATTGTCACAATAGAAGATATTTGCTAGTGTGTATATAAATAAAATACGAACATACTGGACGTGGCGACTGTTTATATTTAGAACCTCTCTGGGAAAGTCACCCAGCTAGTGCTTTATTTGCAAGGAAAATTGTACAAAGCTTCTGGCGAGCTGGGTAGACAGAAAATCTGAGTGTTATCAGCTAAACCTCCTCTGACTACATGTGATTTTATAAAGCAGCAAAAATTTGCGACCGGCGGCTGAAAAAACCCACTACATACAGTCTTCCTGGAGCATTTAATTGACTAATTTCAATTTAAAATATTCCTCAGAGTATAACTTTAAGTACAATATGCAAAATGATAAGGTGCTGTGCAAGGCCAGCTAATACTTTCTAACCGGATGCAAATCTTACAATGCTTCTAGGAGGCTAAGTGCACAGAGAATGTGTCATCTGACTTTCCTTTGGCCAAAAATGACTTTATGTGGCCATCACTATATACTCTTATCGTTTGATATTTTGTCCCTCAATAAGCTGCCAATGTTATACTCTGGGTCAATATTTAGTGGCACAATCAGCCATCATTCTTCATTGCATTTGGTATTCCTTTTTTAGCACTATGATTTATTTATTTATTAAGAAGTTTTATTTAGCGCTGGCCAGATCTAAGGGTATCAGAGTGCTTTACATCAGTTGCATTGCAGAAAATAACACAATGCATTCATAGCAAGTATGGGTCGCAGAAAAGCCACAAGGCGCTGAGGTCTTTGAAAGTCTTAGAGGAAAGTTAATGTCTTGAGTAGAGCTCCGTTTTCGGGGAGGTGTGACACGAACTGGGTCAGGGGCGTGGCGGGGGTAGACGTCATTGAAGACACAGAGTCGAAGCGTAGCGAGGTGTCTGCTTCAGCGTTCCGGCTGTTCCTTTCGGTCCACTAGGGAGCTGTTGAGGAACAAGACTTTGAGCTGACTTTTGAATTTTGCAAAAGATGGAATAGTTCTGATGTGAGGGGGAATAGAGTTCCAGGCTTTGGACTATGATGATGTGGCCAGGAACACACGAAAAATGCCCACATCTCACCGTCATTTTTGCAGGTTTTGTCACATTCTGAAATACTGTTATGGAATGCCCACATTCACCATCATAAGCATTTGTGAAGCAATCGGATGTCTAGGAACAATCTTACAGCCCCATATACCCAAGTACTATCTTCCTTTGTCAAAGAAATTTAGTCTTATGCTGTAAAATTTCCTTCATGTGCATGAGCAACACTATCATCAGTTGCCAAAGTATGTCAATATCATGCCTTAAGTAGAATTCATGTGTCTATATACTCCCATGCTATACTTAAGTAATGTGCTATATGTCCAGTGCCAGTAACATTATGTGCAGGCTCCCACAATAATGTCATCAGTTGCCTTCGGTCACCAGGGTATGAAGTTCCTGATAAGTGAAGTTTGTCTGATACATGTGATTAGTTATTTGGAGCATGTATGCTGGACCTTTATGCGCTCCGAGTCCCTTTATTTTGATACCTACTCGCCAGTACAGCCACCATACGCACCTTTACTCATATTCTTAAGTGCTGCCACTGTATGTCGTGGTGTTTGTTTCCATCATATGATGCATGCTTGGTTGCAGCACCCCTAAAGTTTATGATCAACTCTTCCATGCCCAAGTAGAAACATTCAATGCCTGATTACAACCACTATACGGCCCTGTACAGTTAACATGCCCATGTGGTAGCACAAAATATTGAGGTATTGTTATCCTTTACGCAAGTATTGCCTTCTTATATCACTGTTTCTGTCACAGTTTATAACAGAAATTCTCCCACTGAAATGTCTTTGTAGTGCCTCTCATCACTGGTACATCCTTGTCCATCCATAGGGAACAGTTAAGAATTGTGCATTTGAGTTAGAGAATCATTTTTATATCATTCTCCTACCCGTATGAAATAGCAGATGACTTCCAAAAAAGTGATTTTACCATAAAAACGTACATTGCCCTAGAGGTGTGTGTAGTTCGTATTTGCTAAATGCGCAAATGGGGCAGGAAGTTCCCCCAACTTACTCCCAGCATTTAGAGCTAGTTTCTTAGCACAAAATGCAGCCGTGCATCAAAAATGGATGCAAGGATGCATTTTGCACTAAGAAACTAGAGCTAAATGCAACAGAACACAAACGTCGGTGCAAGCAGTTGCTCACACTTACTAAATGTGCTCTCATGGTAGGATTCCGCCCCCCCCACCAATTACTCTTAATTACATGAGCAGGCATAATCGCGTTTTTATCTGTAATTCACCTCAGTTACATCACTCATTCACCCACACACATCGCTCATTCACTTACACCACTCTGTCATGAGTGAGTGTGTGTGTGTGCCTGCGCATACTGAAAGGAATCTGCAAACCAATTAGAAAAGAAGCCTTTATGTTTTTCCTGAGCTGTTTTTTGTGTTATTACAATTTAAGTTCCATTACTTTGCCATCTTATCTACTTAAGAAAGTTCACGCAGAAGACTAGTATGAGTGCAGTTATAAGTAGACAGCAGACATCTATGTATTTTGGTATTATCTGAATGGAAATGTCTTAATAGTAGTTAATGGAGCAGAATGAATTCAGGCACATTTTTTTTCCTACTGATAAGTGTGATACATTCTTCCCGTAGCACCTCTGGAGAACCTGTCATGCATTGTGTACAAACTTTCCAGTCTTAACTGCACCTGGCAAATTGTGAAGGATCGGAGTTCAGAACATGCACAGTATCTCATTGCATTCAGGTAATTGACAACTCCTGACATCATACCCATATCAATATATGATGGAAGGTTCTTGATGTTGGTATTGTGAGCCATCCATTGCATTATTTCTGCTTACACCTTATATGCCATCGGTGGCTAAACCGCTCATCACGTATTTCATTCTCAAACCCTGTAGTTCCTCACCAACCACAAAAGACCATGTGCTCCTTCCAAGTCTTAATCATAAGCATTCTTGAACATATGCCTTAATGTAAGAAACCCTACTTCCATCACCACCTTTAAAAAAAGTACCTCTCTGAGACTGAATGCAACTCCAACCACAACCCTGACTATTTTATCCCTACATGCTTTCATACTGAAGACTACTTCCATGTCACCCTATAATTCCAAGAATTTTGTGATCTTATGCACTGCATTGTTATTTTCCCCCTTCAACTATGTCTGCTGATTATGCTGCTCTTGTTACGACTGTGTTCTGTTTTTACCACATTCTGTGAATTATGTAAAACATATATGTTAGAAATGCAGATGTTAACAAATAATAAGGGCCCTATTAGTAAGTCGGGCAGATCGCCACTGCCAGCATGGCGGTGGCGATCCGCCCAACATATTTCCCCCCCCGCATGTAAATTTCCCCCCGCCTCATTACCATGGAGGGGGGACCCCGGCAGCCGGAAACACAGTGTGCCGCTTTCCCGCCCGGACGAAGAGTCGACTGGGTGGAAAAGCTGTTAATATGGTGGTGGTGTCTGGTTGACACCGCCATCCATATTAGCATACATGCGGGGACATGCATTTACGTGGTGCATCGCCACCACGGAAGAGCATGCAGTTCTCAGCATTGGGGGCCTGTAGCGGGCCTCCTGGGATTCTGGGGGGTGGGGGTGCACATGGGGGGTACCTATGGTACCCCCATGCATTTGACAGTACAACATGGCAGACACCGCGCTGTGCCTGTCACGTTGTACTGTCAAATGCACAACATGCATTTCTGGCATTGCGGCGGGCGGTGCTTTTAGCACCGCCCGCCGCAATGTCAGAAATGCGGGATGCGCCTGCCAGTGTGGCGGGCGCATCCTAATGGGATGTGAGGGGCCGCCGCACCCTTACCAGGTGGTCCAATTTCCCAGGGGTATGGCGGGCGCATACCCTAAGTACGTGTCTGTGTGCATATTCAGATTTCCAAGGTGTGCACCCTGAATATCGGCTCCAGAATATTGATGGGACACAATATTGAGAACAAAATATCAATAACAAAATATTAAGAGGTAAGTCAAACTAGATTTTCCATACCAAACTCCACATAGATGTACCTTGGTAATATATACATATCTTCAAGGTGCGGAGATGTGGAGTTATATGCTCTCACCTTTCAATATTTTGTCCGCCAATATTCTGTCCTGAATGTTCTTGTACCGCAATATTCTTGGGTCAACATTCAGTAGAATAACCAATTCCCAGAGTGTCACATGCTATTTAATAAGATTGCTGAGTACATGGAGGAGCTGTGGCTTACAGGAAGGGAAAGCATCAAGTGGGTAAAGATGCACCTCTCCTCCTCCTCCTCCAATGGTAATGAATAAACATGTACTTAACAAAAAGCCAGGAAGTAAGAAGTTATGTTGTTTGAAAAAATGTTA
Organism: Lissotriton helveticus; assembly: GCF_964261635.1. Taxonomy (NCBI): domain Eukaryota; kingdom Metazoa; phylum Chordata; class Amphibia; order Caudata; family Salamandridae; genus Lissotriton; species Lissotriton helveticus. The sequence goes on along the minus strand of NC_136069.1, from coordinate 746,672,409 downwards.
TGGATATTTCAGATATAATTACAAAAAGACAGCTGTCCTCCTAGTTTGATTTCAGATTACTATATGAATAATGCCTATCATTACGGGAAGAGGACTACAATGCAACAAGTTAATCCTAGATTAAACTCCTGTCAAGCATGGCAAATATTATAACCTTGTAGCCTCCTGCTGATGTAGTGGCGTAACGAAATGTGAGGGGGCTCTCCTGCAAGATATATTGAGCCCCCCCCAGAATGTGGAGCCCTCAGATCAGGGTATCGTGCTGAGGGGGCCCTTGGAGCTTGGAGGGCCCCCCACACTGTGTGGTCTGCAGGGGCCTATGTTACACCACTGTGTCGAAGGCTATGTTGGTTGTTGAAGGTCCTGAACTAAGTTATAGGCCGAACTGAAGGCGAGGGCCTATAACAAGGGAGATGGTTTTTAGAACCCGTCATAGACCGAGACAGAAAGGCTATAAGGCTATTATAGTATTCCCTCTACTGAGGGCAGAATTTTCTCAATTAAACAAAGGAGAAACACAGCAACAAATATTGGAAAGTTGGGTCAGTAGGCCTATATCAGCCATTAGTAGCCCAGGCCACTCCAATGTCTTCAGTGGAGTTCCCAACATTCCAATGATTAATATAGCTTACATGTAGAATATTAGAAATAAAAATGATGCCCTCACATCTGTACATGCCTACATATCTACATATGCCACCCCAAACATAGACGTTTACGGTAAAAAGGTGTTGAGACAAAATATAGAGTCAATAATATCTACTGATACAAATATCGAATTGGAAATATCGTGACACAGAAATATCAATAGCAAGAATATTGTTGTTAATAATATTGATTTTTAATTATTTTTGTGTATTTTAATATGTGTTGATTGTATACGTTTTAAAACGTTTGTTTAAATATTGTTAGTTTGTTAATGTGATTTATAAATTAAAAGTAATTTTTAAATGTAATGAAATAATTTTTTGTTATTTTTAGTACCGTAGCGAGCAGTGGGGATTATAGGGGATTAGGGTGGGAAGAACATTAATTAAAACTAATTAATACATATTTTAAATTAATATTAATTATCTAATTGATAATTATTCATGTTAATTGTAGATCAAATATTTTTTTATTTGACTTTTAGGTGTGGGTTGTGGGTTTTGTAGGGGTACAGGGTGGGAAGTAAATTAGTTATAATTAATTAATAACTATTTTTTGATTAGTATGAATTATTTATTTGATCATTATTTATGTTAACTGTTTAATTAATATCTTTAGTTTTTAAGTTTTAGGTGCGGGTTGTGGATTTTGTAGGGGTATAGATTGGGTAGTAAGTTAATTTTAATTAATGTATAATTAATTTTTAATAATTATTAATTATTTAAATAATAATTATTTCTGTAACTAGTCTAATTAATGTTATTTTGGTTGTTCAAGATTGAGGGGCAGGTTCTGTGTTTTGTAGGGTTACAGCGTGGGAAGTACATTCATTATAATTTATTAAAAATATTTTGCAATTATTTATAATTATTTAATTTATAATTATTTATGTTAATTATACAGTCAATTTTTTTTAAGTTACATTTAACGCGCAGGTTGTCAGCGTTGTGTCGGTATAGGGTGGAAAGTATATTAATTATAATTATTTAAAAATGATTGATTATTATAAATAATTATTTAATTAATAATTATGTAAATTGTGCGATATATATTTTGTTTTTGTGGTTTTTGTAGGGGGAAAGGACGTGTAGGAAATTACTATGATTAATAAATATTGTTCATTTTTATTGTTAAAAGGACAATTAATTATGTAAATATGCAATTAAAATATTGTTAAGGCTTTATGTGTGAATTGTATTTGTAAGGGTAAAGGGTGGGAAGTTAAGTAAATATAATTAATTTATTCTGAGTTAATTAGTACTATGAATTCTTTAATTGAATATTAATTATGTAAAAAGTATAATTAATTTAAAAAATGAGTATGTTAGTTGTTGTTTTTTTTTCTGGATAAAGAGTGGAAAGGTAGTTAAAACTAATTGTTTTCTTAGTAGTTAATTAGTATTAATATTTTTATAGTTAGATAGTTTTCCCAATAACTGATCACGATGCCTGGAAACTGTTCCAGCAGACTGAGTTGGTTCCGAAAGGCATCAGGCCAGCCCTAGTCTTTCAGAGCCAATTCGGACAGCTCTATGGACACGGTTTCCCGACAAGCGATTTCGATTACCAATTTGGACAGCCGTTCCAATTTGATTTGCCCGTATGTTGCCCTTGGGGATACCCAACAGACCCTTCTTCCCAACCATGCACAATGTGGCAGGTACCAGGGGTTGCATGCAACAGGGTGCACAATTTTCCCGAACCACCCCTTTTTTCAAAGGGAGCCTGTGTACGTCTTTGGAACAGTAGGTGAACTCCCTCCAGAGTTTAATCCAAGGAGATGGACACTTAGGGCCTGATTCTGATGCGGTAAGGAAAGTATTCCCACTTAGGGCCTGATTCTGATGCAGTTAGGAAAGCCTCCTAACAGCATTTGCTCTTTCCAAATTAGAATGGGAACGTGTCTTCCCAACCGAGTGCCCAATTATGATGCAGTTAGGAACATATGCTCCCATTGAAGTCAATGGGAGTCCAACCAAATCGTATCGGGAAGCATCCAGATGCACCGTACTCTGTCGGTTGGACTCTCCCGACCCGAGTGGCTAGGAAACCATTTCCAGACCGATTCGGTCGGGAAGCTTTCCAACCCGCATTAGAATTGGGCCCTAAATACGAGATCCCTCCTGCAATCTTCTACCCCTGGCTTTTTGAGGCTGGAAACTGAGACTTTCTTTCAAAACAATGTAGTATCTGCCCCACTACACATTGTTTGGAACACCTTTCAGGCCTGGCTGAGAGGGACATTAAAAGGGGTGGTTGTAGGCTGGGCAAGGGCTGAGAGGAAAGAATTGACCGCTATTGACCGAGATTACAAGATATCTCAAGCCTTCCTAAACCCATTACTCATCAAATTCTGCAACATAAGCCCTCATAGGCATGGGCATAGATTAGTTTCACACTTTCTCAGTACACTTTGTATCCTATGAACTGTGAAAATATCTAGACACCTGGCTTGCTAATGCTAGGAATTATAATAGTTATGAAACTGTTATCCACCTAGGAGAAGGATTTTACAGCACACACAGAGGAAGCCCCCTTATCTATTTAGATGATTAAAAAGCAAGAGATAGTGGTTATAACGCTTGGAGAAATAGAAGTAGGGAGAGGGTGCACCCTGTCTTCCGCCACATTTAATCAGAATAGGATTTAACAGAAATCCACTGGCCGAATCTACTGAGCAATTAGGACATAAATAATAATAATAATAATAAAAATAAAACCATTTATAAAGCGCCTGGTTACCCAAAAACAGTGTCCCCCCGCGCTAAACACTGCAAAATAACTCAAAGGAAAGAACAGAGGTGAGCCAGAAAGGGGATGGGGAAAGAGAGTGGATTATGCACGTGGAAAGAGAAAAGTTTTAAGTCTTCCCCGGAACCTGATTTCAGAGGGTTCCATCCGGAGCTCGAGCGGGAGTTCGTTCCAACATTTGGCAGCCAGGAATCTGAACGAACAACCTCCCATCCTAGCTCTGGTAATTTTGGAGAGCTTAAACATCATCATTCCAGAAGATCTCAGGTTCCTAGTGGGGCGATGTATAGTTAGAAGGCTTTGTAAATAGCCAGGACCAGTGCCATGGGCGATACGATGGGCAAAGCAGAGGGACTTAAATTTAATTCGCTCCTTGATGGGGAGCCAGTGGAGTTTGGACAGAGCGGATTTCCCCGAAGCTCTGCGAGGAAGTTTGAGCACAAGACGTGCTGCAGCATTCTGAGCACCCTGGAGTTGGTGGAGTCCTTTTTTGCTCAAACCTAAAAGCAGAGCATTCCCGTAGTCAAGATGGGGGGTTACTAAAGCGTGGACAATGATCTTCCTGGAATCCATGGGAAGGAGGTCTAAGACCTCCCGGAGAACTTTCAGTACGCTGAAGCACCTAGCTGTTACTTTACTGACGTGAGACTTGTATGAAAGGTCTGAGTCAAGTATTATGCCCAGATTACGCACCAACACCACAGGATAGGGCGGATTGCCTAGTTCCGCAGGCCACCACATGTGTGACCATGCTGAAGATGATTTCCCTACCACCAATAGCTCGGTTTTATCGCCATTCAGGCGTAGGCAATTGCTGTTCATCCAAGCTGCCACAGATGAAAGACAGTTGGCGAAATTGGTGGCATCTTCTTTGTGGTCGGGCGTAAGCTTGAACATCAATTGGGTGTCATCAGCATAGCTGACAATGCCCACCCCAAAAGTCTCGGCTATGCGAGCCAGGGGTTCCATATAGATGTTGAACAAAGTAGGGCTCAAACTTGAGCCCTGAGGAACCCCATGGCTTGCCTTCCTGAGAGTGGATTTAAAGGGGGGGCAGTGCATCTGAAAGCTCCTGTTAACCAAGAAGGACTCCATCCAAGCAAGGGCTTGTCCCTTTACTCCCATATCAGACATCCGAGACAGCAGAGTTGAGTGCAGCACGGTGTCAAAAGCTGCACTAAGATCTAAAAGAACCAACGCTGCTGTCTCTCCTTCGTCCACTATGCGCCTTAGGCCCTCGGTGGAAAAGAGTAGGGCTGACTCTGTAGAGAAACCAGCTCTAAAACCCGATTGTGTGGGGTGCAGGAGAGAATGTTCCTCCATATAACTCATGAGCTGTCTATTCACTACTTTTTCCACAATCTTGGCGCAAAAGGGAAGAAGGGAAATAGGACGGAGGTTTTGAAATTGGGAGATGTGGATGTTGGCCTTCTTTTTAAGGGGGATTACCTGGGCTGTTTTCCAAGCATCCAATACCTGACATTCTTGAAAAGATAGCGGCACAATAAGGCTGATCTGGTCGATTATTGTGGTCTCCAGGACTCCTTTACAGCAAACCGGCGGGCAGACATCGCTCGGTGAGCCAGATTGAATACTGTTGGCGATGCTTAATAGCTCTTGCTTCTCAGGTGTAATAAAAGTAGTGAGACCGGGATTCCCCGTATAGATGTTATTGGCAACTACCTGTATTCTTGGATTGGTCTCATCCTTAGTAAAGGTGGCATGGATCTTATCGATCTTACTTACAAAAAAATCGGCAATAGAGTCGCACAATTCCTTCGAGTAAGTGTCTTGAGCTTCCAGTCTAGTAGGGACCGTGAGCTCTCTATAGATAGTAAAAAGTTCTCTGGTAGGGTTATTCGCTGAATCAATTCTACTTTTAAGGTGGCAACTTTTTTCGGATCTCACCAGTTTGTGGTATTTATTCAGTTCACTTTTGTACAATAATTTATCCTCCCTATTATAGTGTTTTCTCCAGCTACGCTCTAAAGTTTTACATCTGGCTCTGGCCTGTTTAAGTTTTTCCGAAAACCAGGGAGCGGTTTTAGATTGCCTGGCAGGGGGCTTGGATGTCCAAGGAGCTATCTCGTCCAGGGCAGTGGACAGCCATTTTTCATAGTTCTTCCAAGCCTCCCGAAGAGAGTTAGTTTGCGGAGGAGGTTTTTTTTGTAGTGCACATCTAAGTGTTTCTTGACTAAAGTTTTCCAGTTTCTCCGTTTCAGGGAAGGAGGTTTAGACAGTCTATTTTCTAAAGGGATATTATCTATAAAGAACGGGATAATGCAGTGATCTGACCAAGTTATTCTAACCGGAGGGGAGACTACAATACCCTCCCAGTTAGCAAAGATGGGATCCAGAAGGTGCCCTAGTTGGTGTGTGGGGGTGGTGGATTGAAGATTGAGTCCCAACGATGCCAGTGCTTCCGCCACATCCTGTGCCTCCCTGCATTCCTTATCATCAAAATGGAGGTTTAAATCCCCTAAAATGGTGAATTTTTTGTACCGGAGAGCTGGCTGAGTAATGTATTCTAAAAGCTGATTACCAAACTGTCCAGCTACTCCAGGCGGGCGGTACACCAGCAGCCCATTGATGACACATCTCGGCCCTGTTTTAATAGTGAATAGGCCGCTTTCACTATGAGGTAAAGGGGCCTTCACTAAGGTGCATTCCAACTCAGATTTATGAATAAGGGCTAGCCCCCCCCCCTCTTTGTTTATGTCTATCCAGACGGAGTAGACAATAGCCAGGAGGAATGGCCTCGAGCGCTTCAGGAGACGAGTCTTCGTCCATCCACGTCTCAGTAAGAAAGAGCGCATCGGGATTATTAGTAGTTAATAAATCATGTATTTCAAGTTTATGTTTTTTTAGTGACCTACAATTTAATAATAACATGTTCGGTTTGGGTATAACATGAGTGTTGTTCTTTGAGAGTGAAAGGTCTGGTTGCAAAAACCGCATGACAGGGGTAGCGAATCAGCTTGAAAGATATGGCCACATCTATTTGCCACATTAGGGCGTAGTGCCAGAAGCTCCTGTTTGGTATATTGTGTATAGTACCTGACCGGTCCCACCATATCAGATAGCAACGGAGGATTAGGAGGACTCACCCCGCGCCCCGGTCTGTCGCGGACGGGCGCAGACGGGCTGGACTCTGGCTTGACTCCGGCACGAATACGGCGCACCCGCTGAACGCGTCCGCTGCGCGGAGCCATAGCCGTATGTTTTTATGCTGTTGACTCTCGCCCCAAGGGAGGATAGCCCTACCCAAGATGGCCGCCGCAGTAACTCCGCCCGTGCCCCAGGTACAACAGCCCTGAAATCAGCCGGACCCTCAGGGGGAAGGCAGCGCAGACTTGGGTGAGTGCAATCAAATTGAATTAAAATATAGGGTTAAAATAATGCCTCCACCCGAAAATCGGTGGAGACAGCCAGCGCAGCGCTAAATCCGCGTGCTGGTGCAGGGGGGAGAGGACACAAAGGGCAAGTGCATACAAAAGGATATTTTTTAAAACAAAGCTAGAGAAAAGAGTGACCGCCCGGCTCAAGCCTCAGGCAAAATTGCAGAGTTCTCGCGAGTTCCAGGATCAGCTGTTTTTATGCTGGTGACTCTCGCCCCAAGGGAGGATAGCCCTACCCAAGATGGCCGCCGCAGTAACTCCGTCCGTGCCCCAGGTACAACATATCCCAATTTCACTTAGTTAAATGCCTTTTTGGCCTCCGGGGAGGCAATTTGTATGTACTCATTCCTATTCTTTGTCATCCATAGTAATCTTCTGAATAAATGAATTACAGTTGGTAATTAGGGCAATGGGAAATGCCACATGTATTAATCATGTACCCTATAATTTATTCTATTGGTGCTAGAGCACAAGGGTATCAGTCACCACACTCCTCACTTGAAGAGCACCATAAAAGTGTTGCCATTATAAAGAAAAGTAAGTGTAACCAAATTATGATTAGCACTCTATACAAAAGTGCTATATAATTCCAATGTAATGTCAGATTTGAAACCTTGAATGTTGGTCGGAAAGCCTCTATTCTGCAGTCTGAGGCTTACCAATTGACATCCAAATCGGCCTCTTAGGTTTGAAGGAAATGAGGCTCTCCCAGATGGACATACATACATACTTAATAGGTAAAGAATTTGATAGTGTAAGTTCAGATCCTCTTGCTGTATGCAGGGTTATACAAAGTCGGTCTTGGAGGACCGGATCCATGCCAGATTTTTAGCATATCCACATTTAGATAAATGTAGTTATCTTACAAATCTGGCATGATCGACTGATGCAGGGAATAGTATCTTCTTAGACAAGAAGGATACAATCCTAAAATTATTGTATCTCTGCTAGTCCTTATGGAGCCCCAATATTTGAATATAGCTAACATTTGGGGAAATAAAGAAGTGATGATAAGATATGAAAGTATTTGTGAACAGTCAATGTTAACCAGTTGAAGTGCGTTATTTAATTTAGACCGCTGGCTAACTCCCCTCATAGCAGCCTGGAGCTCTCAGGTTAATGAAGCACTGAATCAAGGTCTGTGGAAGAAAGAATCTGCAATAAAGAGAGATTGAGATTAGTAAATTGGTCCTGGATGAGTATGTAGCACTAAATGATGTTATTGAATGATTGAATCTCTCTATAGGACTGGAATTGCTTCAGGATGGACAGAGCACAGGTGTAGAAGATTCTAATAATGAAACTGTTAATGTGGATGTTTTTCGCAGTCAGTCCCTTGTGCAAGTGGTAAAACAGGTATCTATAAACCCCATGGTGAACAACATATATAGGGCTCGATTACAAGTCTGGCGGCCTTGCGACAGCCAGACTCGCGGTGGCACAGGAGTGCCGGTTCACCATTTTACCGATTACGATTTTGTAAGTCGTTTCGGCGGTGGACCGCCTGCTGCACCAGAAAACAGATTTTTCCTGGCAGTGGCACCTGAGCTCCACAACGCATTATGCTGTGGAGGGACTGCCATAGTCATATTTTATGATCCTGGACCACCAACCTTTTCATGGCAGAGCCCTGCCATAAAAAGGCTGGTGGTGCAGGAACATAGAGGGTCCTACCTGGCCCCTATGTTCCCCCACCATCGGGATACATTCAGGGGGGCACAATATGTGCCCCCTGTCTGTATTCCTCAGTTCTAGCATGGCATGGACATCACCGTCCATGCCGTGCTGGAACATTTTGGCCGTTCCCAATGTGGTGCCTGTTTTCAAGGCACCGCCATGGGAAAGGCCAAAGGACCACTGACCGTATTGTGAGTTGTACTTTTACAACTCTTAATATGGAAGGCGGTCCAGGCGATGAATTGGCGCAGCAGAGCCGGTGTTGAGCCAATGATGTTGCACCAAACTCATAATCAGGAGCGTAGACAGTTTGTGCCATGGACAAGGACAGAGTCCAGTGAAAATAGCAACTACAGTTCATTATAAAGCAATAAAGTTAAAAAAGGATATAATGAGGTAAGCATTTTTCCTGCTCTTGGGATCACCATCAGAAGTAGTGTTTTTAGAAAGGATCAACAGTGATCTCTGCCTCTTCAAAGTGCTTCAGTCACCTTGTGTTGACCTTCCTGGATGCACTGCCTGTGGTTCCATTAAATCTTGGGGTGTGGTTCTGGTCGGGTGGAATAGGCAGTTTAAAAGCATGATTTCATCTCAGCCACCACTTATTCCAGGTGAGTGGCTGTAACGTCCAAAGGTTACATGTGGATGGTGTCCAAAAAGTATTTTAATCTGGCTGTTTCTGTGAACTCTGGAGTCTTGGAACTTCTGGATGGGAGGGTCAGGAAATCAAAATTTCATATTCCCACAACATAATCAATTGTGTAGTGTCAGGAATATGTTCCTGTTAATATTAGTGTTAATATTAATATTAGTATCTAGCTTGTCTCACCTGCAAATACAAAAATTGACCTTCATGCATCTGAGTTGTCAGCTATGTCATCTGAGCTCAATAGATGACTCCCAGATTGACCTTCTTTTGCCCTTCTGCCTGATTTTAGGGACACTGACAGTCTGTTCATTCAAGCAGAGAGTCCTTTAGTCAGACATCACTCCCTTGCATGTCTAATGTTCATGTACCAACTGACATGTGGATGAGTCCTTTCCTCATATCCGTTGGCAGTGTATTTGTGGCTTCCCAGCAGAATGTCTCAGTGGCATCCTTTTCCTCTCTCCTTTTTGCATGTGCAACCTTAAGGCTGGGGGGTACCCACCTCCTCTTTCCCCCACCTTTTGCAGATATGAAGAGTGCCTGCCAGGCTTAGCAAAGGTCAGCCTGACAGACACTCTTTATGTTCAGGCCAGGCAGTCAGGTGCTGTACATGAGCCAAATGCGCAGGTGCTTGGTGGCCTGAGCTGAACTTTGCCTGGCTGAGGTTTCACAGCCCTGTGGGCCCAGTAGAGCACCTCAAGGTCCTCCCTCGCATAATGAGAGAGCACATCAAGGATAGATTGAGACCTAGGCGCTTCAGTTTTAAACCCTGAAGTGCCCTTGGCCAAGTGTCAATAAGCAACATCTTGTCATAAAGTGTGGTGGGTTCAGCAACTCTCACTGACCCCAACCCACTCTGTAAGAAGTAGGGGTCTGATGTCTCCTCTCATTGGCTAACTTAAGGTCCGCCATTGAGAGAAGGTGGCAGTCTCAACACTCCAGGAACATCTGAGGCTTCTCTCCCGCTCTCGGAGGTCCCACTGCGGCCTGGTAAGTTTTTATTTTTTGTAAAGGTTTGGTGCATGCTAGCTGTGTGTGTGTAAGCATAAATGTATGTGTATTAGTGACTGCATGCTGTGAATGTGTACATATTTTTAAAATAAGTATACATCTAAAAATGTCTTGGCATAAATCATTAAAGCAGAGGCACTGAGTGTAATATCACATTTATTACCATTATAGAAGGACAAAATGGGCATCATGACCAAATCAAGACTATGCCTTGTGTGATTCATGGCTCTTCCAAACACACAGCAATGATTATACCTAGCCTATCACTCTCTGCCATCTGCTATATATGTTAAGATAACAGAATAATTAGGATAAGATAAGAATGCATCAGAGTGTCTTCCGGAGATTTTAATATGGGCCAAACTTTCCTTCATAGATACAGGAAGAAGGAGTTTACATGTCAGCAATACATCATAAATAAAGAGAAGAGAAATATTGGCTGTCATATGAAGGATGTGCATTTCGACAACACACGAAGACGGTTAAATGTAACAGTGTGGTGCAACTGCTCGGCAATAAAAGTGAACCGTGCTTATCTTCCTGCTCTCATTGGTAAGATATATTACAGGCTTTGCTAATTACAGCAGTACATGGATGCAGCTAATTGATTTGAATAATAGGTGATTTTCTAACAGCAAGTAATTGCTTGAACACATGTCTATTTATAGAATCCTATTTGGTAAAATAATAGGGAAGTTGCTATTTACCCAATCACCAGCCGGGATAGTAAATGATCTCCAATATTTATCCAGCAGCCGGCAAATTAATACATAATCTCTGCTGTTCAGCCGACCACAGGCTAAATAGTAGAGATAATGTACAATTTAACCAACAGCCAGATAAATAGCACGAAGGAGGTCTTTATTACGCTGGCCCTGAAGGAAAAGGGACAACAGGTAATGGTATGACGGTGGCCAACTTGTAATCAGGCTGCAACTCCAGAAGGTGTTATCTCTTAATCCCATTCATAGTTTGTATTCCTTCCATCGTGAAATTATAATATAGCATCTCAATGATACTACTGATGCCTTCATAAGGTTGCCTTTGCAGTTGTTTCAAATTGTATAAGATCACCCTAAACAGCGTATGACGCCATGTCAATGGGCTATACCATTTCCAGTTTAGGCCTCTGCTTTTACAAATCATTGTTTTCCGGTGTTGTAGTATGATTCGTTTAATGGAACTGAACTAGAATGCACCAATTTGCTGCAGAAAAAAAGGTGTAATAATAACATGAAACCATTTGATAATCCTATATATGGCCCTGGTACGTTCCCATGGCTTTACAAGTATGTAGCTGTAGAAGAGTAAACAGCTCCAACTAATCTTGCAAAGGTCTAATCATCTTTATCATTAGCCACCTCTGCAGGTACACTTTAAGGAGTAGGAGCATGTGCAGTGCACAAGACACCTTATAAAGGACCTCCCAAGTTGCTGTGTCTTGGGCCATGGTGCAATGGAGTGCTATTTTGTGTCATGTCTGTCAGAATAACTTGGAAACATTCAAGCGCTTGGGCCCTTTCTATCTATAAGCAAGGGTAGGCATAGCTTGTGTAATTAATTGTACCATAATTACACAGAATAACAGCAAAATTATGTGTAATTACGCAAAGAACATACAGCCTGATTCATGTACGGGCCGTTTTGCGTGGCCCTAATAGCGAATCATAGCGACTCGCTATTGAGGACACGCAAAACGGTATTCATGTAGGAATTGCTAAATAAATAGCGATTCCTACATGTTCTCTATTTGCGAGTAGAAAATTGCTACTCGCAAAAAAAGGAATAACTCCCCATGCATTCCTATGGGCCAAAAGGCCCATAGGAATGAATGGGGAGTATCCCTTATTTGCGAGTAGCAATTTACTACTCGCAAATAAGATAGCGATTTTAAGGGTGCCAGGGGTGTCCAAAGGACACCCTGTAGCACCCCTAAAATGCACATTTGAACAGGTGTTGCGCACACACATGTCCAAAGGACATGTGTGTGTGCAACATGCAACTTAGAAAAATGCTTTTAAAAGCATTTTTCTAAGTTTTTGCTATTTACCGAGAGGTCTGACCTCTCGGTAAATAGCGGCCCAAATTTGCAAAATCGCAATTTTTGAAAGTGTCATGAATAGCATTTAAGGAATCTCTAATAGAGATTCCTTAAATGCTAATCCTCGCATATTAGCTAATTCTTCATTAGCGATTTTTGCATTTGGGATTGTGAATCCCAAATGCCAAAATTGCACTCGCAAAAGGCAAGATTCTGAGAATCTTGCCCTTTGCGAGTGCAATTTAGCTTCATGAATCAGGCTGATAGCCCAGTATTTACAGCTATTTTCTTACAGCAAAATGCACTCTCACATCCAAAATCACAACATCTCACAGTTTATAAACACAAAAGTGCCTATCATTATGCACAAAATTCTTTTTACGAGTTGGAAAATTCATTTGTCTCGTGAAAGGACTTTTAGGATTGTTTCTGAATTGTAAATAAGAGGGACAATGAAAGGGGTTTCCCCCTCCCCTTCTCATTTTGGAAAGGAATTTATTGATATTTTCCGACTGCAATTACTATCACAGATCGTTGATGAGCTAACGACCCCCGATTGGAGTGGTAAATAATTTGTAAAGGGGAAGGGGTCCCATTCGGAGTCCTTTCCCTTTGGGAATCACGTTGGCAACCCCAGAAGAAAGAACTTTTCTAAAATGGGTAACTGTTTTTTTTTTATAGCAGCACTTTTACCTCTAAGGAACACAGGTTGCTTAAAACAAGAGTTTTCCATTTTGAAATGTAGTCATGAGAAGGTTGTGTCCTGTCATTGTCAGGTCACAATCTCTGGGATTGCAGCTAGTCACAGAGGGTTGTAAATCGGCATCTTCCTAATGAATATTATTTAGGCAGGTCAATCTGGGACCCCCTTTATTAAGCATTTTGTGAACTAACCTATCAGTTTAGAGATTGGTATGTAAAATACTATTACATTTGCAAGAAGCATGTGTTCACTTTGCAACCTCAATTTGTTTAATGAAATAACATTATAAACAGGACCCTAACTTTTATAAGGTGATGGATGCCAATTATATTCACTTTGGTAAGTGCCTGTTGAAATCTGCACAAGGCAAAATGACACTAAGGGGTCAATTCCGATTCGGGAAAAACCGCTCCTTTCGGAGCGTTTTTCCCGTATGAATCGTACCCTGCAAGGTCCAGGAGCCGTACTCCGTACGAATCGTACAGAGACCGTACGACTCGAATCCCCGTACAAGTCTCCGCCGGAACCCACTGTACGCGACATCTGTACATCTCGCGTCTTGTTTATATGACCCAACAAGTACGATACGTGTCGGGTACGCACCATATGACCCTTTTTTTACAGGAGCTGAAAAAAGCCATAAAAGCAGAGTTCGCCCCGAAACAGGTACGGAACGGCCCCTTCCCGGGTATGGTGCGCAGGGGTACGCACCGTACACCCAGTGTACATGAGGTACGGTGCGTACTCCTGCGATCATGGGGGGGTACGCACCGTACCCCATGTACGCTGGGTGTACGGTGCATACCCCTGCGATCATGGGGGGTACGCAACGTACCCCATGTACGCTGGGTGTACGGTGCGTATCCCTGCGATCATGGGGGGTACGCACCGTACGGTGTGTATGTGATTGTGCGCTTTTCTGTACGAATTGCCCTTACCTGACGTGGACCGTACAGATCGCGTCCTGATGCCCCGGTCCGGATCGTATTTGTCGGGTCGTACGGCGTGTGTACGAGTCGTACAGAGAGGGCTCCGGATACGGTTCGTACAGACGTTTTTTTTACTGGATCGGAATAGACCCCTAAATGTAAGCTGTTTAGATACCAGCAGGGTAAATTGTGAAGTTCCTCTTATGTCTGCATGGCTATTGGCCAAGTTGTGAAGCCATCTGCTATTTAGCAATCCACCAACTTAGAGGCATTTTCCTCTTTCTATGCATGCTACAGAATGCATCATATATGGAAATATGCATTAATGGGGAAAAATAAAGATAATTATGCCACCTCCCCAGAAGAACATTATGTCAGGGCATGCCCATGCCAGGTGTATGAAATCTGCCTACCCTTGAAAACATCTTGTGCATCCATGTGATCAAGAGGGGTCTATTCTTGCTAGCCGAGCGGGAGTAGAGTAAAGTCAGTGTAGAAATTAGAAAAGGATACGTTTATGTATATGATTCATTAATACTAGCTTTTGTTATGCAACAATAAGTCCACTGGGGTACGGTGGTTTCTGTTCCAATTTCCCCTTTCCATGCGGTCAGGGAGCTGTCCTGGACATCAGTGCGTGAGATGCAGCGTATCTTACACAGTTGGGAGACCCATTTAGAGGTGTCTGCTGAGTTTATAATCAGAGTCAGAGGGGGAACGTCTGTAGGTTTGCTAGGAAAGCCGAGGCAGGTTGATCTGGTCAGCATCCCACACCCTTAAGTATTGGAAGCGGTCTAGGGGGAGAGGGGTGTTGCCATGCGTATGCTGGTGCAGTGTTGCAAACTTGTGCGGAGGACAAAGATATCCTAGTTCCTCAGCCCCCCACTGTGTCAGGGTACATTGCACACATTTTTGTGTTGTGGGTGGTAACAGCGAGTTGCATGGAAGGGGAATTCCCAGTGAGTAAAGTGTGGGTTAGCACAGCCGGCGGCTATCTCTTTGCAAGACCCAACAGGCTGTTGTAGTTGTTTTTATTTCGAATGGATTTCTAGGAAGACCATTTGTAGGCCCTAAGTGGGATGTCGTCTGCTTGGAGAGCTGAGTATAACGTGTACTCCCTGCTATTAGCATGTAGTAGTCATCACGTATCCAACAGATCATGGATTTCCAGAATTCCTTCCAAGATTTCGGGAGAGCGTGGCCCCTGAAACTAGTGATCCAGCAGTGCACCAACAACAGATAATCCAAAATACTCCCCAGAGCCCATAAACACACACACTTAGTTGAGTAAGCCGCTGGAGTCAAAGTTTATATGCATTTCTTCACAGTTTTCAAGATTAGTCCTTTAATATTCCTGACTAATCTTTCACTGATCAAAAAGTTATTTCCTCTGGTCTACGGGCCATTAGTTGAACTAGTTGAAGGTGAAATGACACAAGTTAACATATTCTTAATGTAAATAACCACAGACTCGGGAAAAGTTTGAATCTTTATCTAAATTTCAAAATGCATGTGAACCATCTCAAATACACAGTGCAGTCACCGTCCTTCATAGGAGAGAAAATTCAATTAAACACATACTTTGGATTCATGCAATGATCAATGCTCAGAAAGGGAGAGGACAGAGAGAAAAGAACATCTGCAAGTAGCACAAAATTATAGTTACCAAGGATGGTATGAAGACCAACCCGTTGGCCAAAGGGCTGGTAATGGTCCCCTGGGATAGATCAGGTGACAAAGGCTTCAGGACCGGAATCAGGACAGGATAAATGACCTCTCTAGAATACCGACGACTACATTACACCCCTCTCTGACTCTCTTCCTCCTCGTTATTCTTCTGCGATCTTCTTTCTAATCCTAATAATTTAGGATATTAGGCTCTGCATTCGAATCTTCATCCGCATCTCTTGCTACTCTGACAACACCCACGGCTCACAGCATCGACGTCTCTCTAACTAACTAAAACTATCTCAATTATACCTTTCGTTCTGAAATGTACCACCCATTAATGTTTCAATATGGTAAAAATACTAAATCTGATTGGTCAGGCAAGGGGGGAAGATCATCACACCATGCTTATATGTCACTTTCATTCTATCAGGCCATTGTTCCTAAACTCATCCCCTTAATTTTTATTCAAGCTTTATTTTCCCACCCGCATTCACTTTTCATCTGCAACAATTGTAACAAGTCTACATTGCAAGCTCGTTCATTTGAGTTTTTCACTGCCGGTTCTCAGGCTCAGGCACTCTGCGTCCTTGTCCTCTTCCCGTCCCTTATGTCATCCTTCCGGGTTCAATTTCAGTGCCCATGCGCGAATGTCACATGGCTCAGCTCACTCCAGAGAAGCCCAAATAGCACTAGTGATAAAAGTCAGAAAGACAGATGTTACTTTAAAAAATAAATGGTTTCACTGTATACCACCCATCTCTATTCTATCCCAATTTATTTATTAATTCTTTCCCCTTGTTAGCATTAGTAAAATCACTCGATTTAGTTTCAAGCAAGCAGATGCAAAGCACGTGAGTCTCCAAGACTCCATATTAGTACCTTCTGCTCATGTGCAAGAATTTCCCTCCAAGCGACAGCTCGTCATACTGAGTAGATGCAGTTGACGCATGCGCAATAAAGATTTCCTGTTTAAAGCCATTTTAGTCATTCTTTCAAACACAAATGCAAGCTTCACTAACCCGCATGTTGGTGTGGTGCACATTAGTTTAACACAAAACTGTTAAAAAAAATGTATTAACTCTTTTTATTAAGAAATAAGGCTTGTTACAGTTACAAGGCAGTAGCACACAGGTTACCAGCTGAAGTCATTCAGACAATACATCTTCAATAATGACACTCAAGAACATAGGGCTGATAACATTCGTCGTACACAGTCAGTTCCCAGCGGCAATGTAGTCACTGATCCTTGGTTGTACACAAATGTCCCCCCTGTAAGCATTCCATAGCCATAACCCCCCTACCTGTATCCATTTTATTTCGGGCACCCTCTTGATTCATAGATGGCTTTTTATGTTACCATGCACCAGTCCATATCCTTAGCCCAATCAACAGTCTTTGGTTGGCTCTGAGCCCGCCACAATCATGCAATATTCCGTTTAGCAACCATGAAACCTAGAACAACCCAAATTCTCTCCTTGGCATTCAAATCTGTAGGGTCCCAAATATTCAACAATGCCAGTTTAATGTTACAATAAATCTGTCACTCCAGTGCCTCCTCCATATTGTGATACAAAAGGGGATGATGGACGGACGTTTGAACAAATCAAACACTCACCCCCAGTCAACTGATCTGGGTTTAATCCATCACCATTCTTTAGTTCACTCAGCCACCCCAGTTCAGACTTGGCTATAAGCAAATCAGTCTGACCCTGTGCCTCATGGGAACAGTGCAGCCCGAACTGCCGAGCCATGTCTTCCCTGGACCGGAAACAAGCATCCTGGGACCGGTTTCGGATTCATAATCCTCATCAGCCAGGCTATCTTGAATCCAGTGGCCAAGTGAACAAGGGACTCACGTCTGAGCATACCCTGCCACACTTAGGGCGAACAAAGCGATACAAAAGGGGATGATGGACGGAGCGTTTGAACAAATCAAACACTCACCCCCAGTCAACTGATCTGGGTTTAATCCATCACCATTCTTTAGTTCACTCAGCCACCCCAGTTCAGACATGGCTATATGCAAATCAGTCTGACCCTGTGCCTCATGGGAACAGTGCAGCCCGAACTGCCAAGCCATGTCTTCCCTGGACCGGAAACAAGCATCCTGGGACCGGTTTCGGATTCATAATCCTCATCAGCCAGGCTATCTTGAATCCAGTGCCCTGATCTTTTGACTGGGTATGAGTGTTCTGTTTAACTCAGATGCTCTGTCCATCACCACCCCCCTTTTCTGAATCCTCCATATTGTGAACCCCCCTCTCCCAGTATTTCTGAATCACTGCACACTCCCACTCCCAGATTCCATGATAAAGTTTATTATCATGGAATCTGGATAAGTCTTTGGAAACCCAGATCCCCAGGTACTTAAAGCCCTCTGCCGCCTCAGAAAACTGACAACCCCGAGGAAGTAAAGGCCGCTGTCCATAGATGACATAGAGCACAGATTTAGACCAATTCATTGTGTATCCTGCGAACCTTCCAAATACATGAAAAATATCCAGGACCACGTTGAGAGTCGCTGCTGGGGAGGACAAGTAAAGCGAAATATCATCAGCATATACCGATTTGAGGTCCTCCCTGCCTGGTGTCCATTTGAGGCCCCTAATTGTGGAGTCCTATTGGATCCATGCCGCCAAAGGCTCCAAAGCCAAGGCGAAGAGGAGTGGCGACAAGGGGCACCCTGTCTTGTACCCCTACCAAAAGAAAAGACTGGGGATTTCCTATTATTGAAAACCACCTGCGCAAGTGGTTGATGGTACAAATGTTGCACCCAGTTGATAAATTCAGGGCCAAAACCCAGTTTGTGAAATACAGCAAACATGTAAGTCCACCCAATGGTATCATATGCTGAAGCACAATTGAGGGATATCACAACAGCATCTTCCCTGATAGTATCCACCTGGCATAGTAAACCGTGGACTGATCCGGGTGTACCAGGCGGGTGAGAACCTGGAGCAAACAAGTGGCAAGGACCTTTGCAAGGATTTTGGCTTCACAATTGAGCAAAGAAATGGGCCTATAAGATGAGCAATGGTTAGCGGGCTTCCCGCTTTATGAATGACTATGATATTGGCCAATCTCTGATCCTTGGGAATGACGCCTTGTTTTTTACTCTCCCGGAAAATATCTGTAAGAAAGGGAGCAGTCATGTTTGCCATAATTTTAAGTAACTCAATGGGGATCCCGTTGGGGCCCGATGCTTTCATCCCACGTAGATCATGTATGGCTTTTTCAACCTCAGCTACTGTGATGTCGAGATCAAGGTCGGAGCTCTCCTCCGCGGTGAGAACTGGCATCTTAATATCACGTAGGAGAGAGGAAGCTTCCTCCTCCGAGTATCTTGTATGGGAAGTATATAGTGAGTGGTAGTACCAGCCGAATGCCTCTGCGATGTCTTGTGGCGCAGTGACGATGGATTGTGAGTCAATAGCAATTTCAATCACCACACGCTGCGCCCGCTCTCTGCAATACAACCAAGGCAATAGCTTACCTGCCTTATCGCCCACATCATAGATCCTGCTGAGGGTAGCCCTGTAGTGTGCCTTGGCCGCATCTATGGCTGGGTCGTAGAACTCCTTGGTTTTAATGCGGAGCTTCTGACGCGCTTCCTCTGAGTCCTGTATAGGGACGGCGGTTCCTAGATCTAGGATTTTGCTCTCTAAGTGCACCATATCTGCTGCTCTCTCCCTGCGCTGCCCAGCAACTTGGCCCACCACAACCCCCTGAATGACTGTCTTATAAGCTTTCCAGAGTACGACAGATGAGCGAACCGATCCCAAGTTTTCCTGTAAGTACAGATCTGACTCGCTCAAAACCTTATCTCTGATGGGGGGGCGGGTCGTGAGATAACATGAATTAATCAGCGCCACCCAGCCGATCGTGGGTTCGCTCACTTCCAAACTACACTGAACAGGTGAGTGGTCAGAGATCCCCCTAGCCAAATGCTTTATGTCCTTAACAGTGTGAAGATGATGCGTGAGTGTGAGCACATAGTCTATACGTAACATACCACAATGAGGTCCGGAAAAATAGGTGTATTGGAGCTCACCGGGGTGCAGACATCTCCAAACATCCTCAAAGCCCAATTTACCCGGGAGACTATGGAGTCACCTGCGGGAGAGCGGCAGATCCTTCTGGGGCCAACAGTCCAGGGAGTCAGAGACAATGGAGTTAAAATCGCCCCCTATCAGTAACCTCCCATCCGGCAAGCCGAGGAGGAGATCAATGAGATCAATAAAGGCCTGCCTATGTACGCTGAGACAAGATTAAGGGGCTCATTATGATGGAGGATTTTCCGCATCCTCCGGGCCGGCGGAAGCCACCGCCGGCCCGGAGGATGCGGAAAATCCTCTGCGGACTCACCAAAGACCCACCGCCACATTAGGATGGCTGGTGGGTCCTGGTTTCCGTCCGCAGCTTTTCCGCCGCGGTTGGCTTACAACCGCGGCGGAAAAGCTCTAATATGGTGGCAGTGTCTCTCAGACACCGTCCACCATATTAGGATGGGCTTGAAAAGATGCTTTTCCGCGGCGGATTTTCCGCCGTGGAAAAGCATGTGGAACTTCACTGCGGGGGCCGGTTGCGGACCCCTAGGTGAAGGGGGTGTGGGGGGTGCACATGGGGGGTACCTATGGTACCCCCTGCATTTGTATGCAGAAATCGGCAGGCACCGCGCGGTGCCTGCTGCTTTCTGCATACAAATGCAATGTATGCATTTTTAACATTGCGGCGGGTGCAGCTTGAAGCTGCACCCGCCGCAATGTTAAAGATAGAGGATGTGACCGCCACCCTGGCGGCCACATCCTAATTGCACTGGAGGGACCGCCGCAGCCCCTGCGGACGGTCCCTCCTCCTCTGTCCGCCATCCTAATGAGCCCTTAAGTGCGGACCCCTCCCAGATCCCGGAAATGGCAGCAAATCTACCCAGAGGGTCAGTGCGGACCACATCGACAGTCAGGGGAAATGATTTTCTGATTAAGATGCCCCCCCCATTGAAACCAAAACCAAACACGGAATGGGCCGCCAGCCGGAAGCCCCATCGTGATACTGCTTTACATGCATTCTCTGGCAGGTGGGTCTCCTGCAAGAGAACTATATCAGGGGAATGGCACTTAAGGAATTGGAGAATCACACCCCTTTTAGTTTTGTCTCCCAGACCGTTTACGTTCCAGGAAAGCAATTTGAGCTTCCGTCTAGTCTCCGTGCCCATCACACGATTGTAGAAGTATGTGGTGAACCAGAGAGGAACATTCCGCAAAGCCCCCGGGGAGAAGTGTTGGCATAAACCCTACCCTTTGCTTCAATGAGGCCATAAAAAATGTTGAACCTATAGCTGCCTCTACCTTAGACAAATCAAGTAAATCATGCCTGAAAAACAAAAAAAAGAACACAAATACAGTCCCACCCACCCTCCCCACAAAGCCCAAAAACATTACTCAATACCCCCCTCCCTGCCTCCCTGCTTGGTGGTGTCAAAACCTCCCACCCCCAAACTAGCAGAGTTCCTATCGCCACCCTCCAAAAACTTGTGGGTACGTGTAACCTAATCGAGCACCTGTCCCTGAAAATTGCCCAATGGTAATCACATTCAAATAATAGAGATACACTAAGAGCAGCAGCCAAAGCCAAAAAAGTGCTGTGTCGCATATACAGAAATGTCAGGGGATCATGGAGAGTCTTGGAGATTCTATGTCAACAAAGTCCCCAGTGAAAGCCTGGTGCATTGCAATTGGTAAGACTGTTACCTGTAGGGAAGCCATCACTCCGACTCAGCCAGCAGGCATCACAGAATCCCTCCACCCATTAAAGGTAAGCTTTACAGACCAGTTGTCCAATGCCACCCGTAGCCTCATTCTTCCCCGGGATGATGTGCCTCCACCAGAGTCCCGGGGCATCGCTGTCCACTCTCGCACCCTGGCGTGGTAGCTGTTCTGGCCAGATTTACGCCATCCACCAAGCCAGTCCCAGGCCTCTTCAGGGGTAGTGAAAAACCAAGCCCTCCCCTCCGATTCCACCCTCAGTTTGGCAGGGAAGAGCATAGCATACTTCAGGTCCCTGTCACATAGTGCCTTCTTCACGTCCAAGAAGCTGCGCCGCTGTTGCCGCACCCTGAGGGTGAAGTCCGGGAAGAAGGTGATAGTACTGTTTTGGTATTCCATCGGTGGGACTGATCGGGTGCTCTGCAAGATAACATCTCTGTCCCGGAAATTAAAGATTCTAGCAAGGAGAGGATGTGGGTGGGCTCAGGGTTTCGGCCTGCCACCCGGCACTCGATGCGCCTGTTCAACCGAAAAGAACTTAGAGAGACCCTTCAGTTTGAGGTAAGGAGTGATTAGCTCTTCCACAAACAGGTCCGCTGATGGCCCCTCCGCCCGTTCTAGCACTCCCAAATTCGGACATTGTCGCATCTGGAGCGCCCCTCATAATCATCCAACTGCGCCTCCAATTTTGCGTCTGCATTTCATCCATCCTGCACTGTAGTGTATTGGTATCCTCGACCAAAGAATTCGCTTTGATCTCCACATCCTTCAATCGCGAGTTCATCACTCTCATATCTGCCCAGATAAGGGACACTTCCGAAGACACAGTGTCTATGTGTGAATCCAAGGACGTCCGGATGGTCGTGATGGCCTCGAGGATATCGTGCAATGCCGGTTCCTTTGGTTGTCCGCTAGGATCCGACTTGTCTATCTTGGCAGAGCCTCCTTTCGGGCTTGTTCCAGGGCCCCCATCCCACGCATATTTTGTTAACTTGGCCTGGAGTGCCGCCTTGGAACTGCGGCCCCACGCCATGTCACAAACAGCCGTGCTGTGTGCTTTTCAGGCCGGGAAGGACAAGGAGACCAGGGTCAGATGGAGACTCGGCGACCTCAGCTGTTAGGCCACCACTGCCAGGGCCAGATTCTACAAGGCAGTCCAAAAGCGCAGCTGGCAGGTCCCCAGTAGCCAGACTTGACTCTTTATAGGCCAGGGCGCAAGCCGCCACCCTTGCCAGGCCGGTACAGAGGAATACAGAACCCCAGGGCAACGGGGTCCACCATACTCCCTCAGCGTCACCCCACGAACTCCACTGGGTCCAAAATGGCCACCCAGCACCTTGTGCACCCCCCCGGTCTTTAATAACACACAGGGCTTTGTCCCCAGTGCAGGCTGTATCAATCTGGCCGAGTACCTGACAGTGTCTGAGGCAGCCCGGGGCCGACAAGTGCAGCACCGCGGAGGGTCCAGGTGCAGCAAGCCTCAACAGGGTGGTGTCCTGGGTCAGTTTATTTCACAACAAGTACTCCCTTGGTTACATAATCCACCATTAGGAGGTTAGACTATTGGAACAGTCTGTAAATTGTAAAGAGGTGGTATGCCCTATGTGAAGCTTTTAACACCACTCATGCGTGGGAAAGGAAGCACGTCCTTTTGTTATATTTTTCCCTCACACACCCTAGTGGTGTCATGCTTCATTATAGGGACACCCTGATGCCTAGAAGTCAGGGTGGGCTCGACCGTCTTTCAGGGAACACTTACTGAGATCGTTTTTTAGCCAGCAGGGTAAAGATTTAAAAATCACTGTCAGATACCAGTTTCCCTTTGTTCTTGGATCATACAGAGATAGTAAAAACAAAGTGTCTAGGGTCAGTAGGGGTATTATGGTCCTAAGACCCTATTGCCAACATGTTTCTGTCCCTTGTTGCCCCATAAAGGGTGCTCAGACTTTCTTCAGTGTGAGGACCCCCTGGAAAATGGGGGTAGCAAGAGAATTTCCCTATACTATTTCACGATAAGGGCAGATAGCTGCTCCTTATTAAAACAAGACAATTGTCATAATAAATCACTCTATCTTAGTCTGGGAGAGGATGAACTCTACGTGGGACCTCATTAAATGCTGGGGTAGCCCTGTAGTCAAACCACCAACAAGGTTCCTGCCCTGTGTGTCAAACTGTTCGGAAGAGGCTCCCACCGGGATATTATTTTTATTCTTTCTGGGGTCAATTTTCTAACTCCTCTTTCTATATTGTGCCCTAAGTATTTGACGTCGACAGAACTGCAATTTCTCTGGAGACACCTTGTGTCCTCCTTCGGCCAAATGGTTCAGTAGTGCAATTGTGTCAGTGACACAATCTTCTCGTGATTTTGATGCCACTAGTAAGTCATCAATGTACTGAACCAGGAATGAATCTCTGGGCATGACCAATGCTTCTAAACACTTTTCCAGGATTTGATTGAACATTGAGGGGCTTTCCTTATACCCTTCAGGAACTCGGCACCATGCCAAGACACGATCTTTGAATTTAAATGCAAACAAATACTGACTATCTGGGTGCAAAGCAATAGAAAAAAAGGCTTCGCATACATCAATTACTGTAAATCAGCCTGTATTCCAGGGTATCTGATAGCGGATCAATGCTGGATTTGGCGCAACTGGGCAACAAGGCACTACAATTTTCTGAATCCTTCTCGAATCCTGCACTGTCCTGTATTTTCCGCTAGGCTTTTTGAGCCCCATTATTGGCGAATTACAAGGATTACTTATTATTTCCATTAAAACGCCCTGTTTAATTATTCGGTCAATTTCTGGAGCAACTCCTGCTTTCACTTCTGGACTCATTTTATATGGTCGTGTGTTTGGACAAACTGCACCTTCTTTCTCGGTCACTTTCATTGGATCAACTTGTGACATTAGCCCAATGTCTTTCCCTGTAAAATCCCACACTTCTGTATTCACTGTTGTTTTTAACTCTTCTGGTATTTAATTTTCAGTCATTAAAGAATACATCTCATCTATCTCAGTGCCTTGCTTAGCTAACATCATCTTGTTTACTACGTCTTTATCAGGGGTTTGGAAAGCAACACCATCAGGTGTGCAGTAGATCGTGCAATTCATTTTGCACAATAGGTCTCGTCCTAACAGATTTACTTTACTGGAATCACATACTACAAACCGATGCATGTCTTTGAAATTCCCAATATGTACTTCCAATGGTTTTGTGATTGGGGATCTAATCTGCTGATTCAACACACCTACAACTTGGATTGAGTCTCCTGAGAGGGGTAGGTTTGGGATGTCTGCTGTTCTCACAGTAGACCTGGTAGCACCCGTATCCAATAGAAAAGTGATGTCACTACCTTCCATTTTTCCATCAATAAATGGACCTGACTGATCTACCAGCAAGGATGCGCCAAGCACACACTCCTCTTCCTCCCCCCTCAGGCACCGTCATTGTGCACAACCCATTTCACCATCATCATTTTGCAAAAAATATTGTGTAACCACAGAATTTTTCTTACCACTTTCTCCATGAAATCCGGCGTTCACACTGTGTCTTTGAGGGTTCACAAATTTTGGCATAGGAGCTTGTGGCACCTGATACTGTGGAGTAACTACTTGCTGCAGCTGATTCATAACCACTTCATTCTGCATCTGTGGATTTAAATTTTGATTTGCCCGTTATTAATTTGAACGCTCTTACACTTGTTCTTCCAATGTCCAAGCTTTCCACACGCATGACAAGGAAACTTCTTCTTCACTTCCTCTCTATTC
Source organism: Lissotriton helveticus (assembly GCF_964261635.1). Classification (NCBI taxonomy): domain Eukaryota; kingdom Metazoa; phylum Chordata; class Amphibia; order Caudata; family Salamandridae; genus Lissotriton; species Lissotriton helveticus. Next base: position 746,647,396 of record NC_136069.1, on the reverse strand, counting down.
GCTCGATTTCTTACTCTACCATCATTTGGCACTTGATCATTCTGATTCTGCCTTTTCACCTGATTATCAGTCTGGGTAATCTACTCTTCTGCTTTTCTGCTAATTTCACATGTGCAAACATAATTTTCTCCTTTATTTGTCTATGCCTTGCCTCACTATCGTCCCCGCAATACTTGGCATATTTCAAAATGTCATCAATCGGCTTACTCTGCCAACACAACATGGGTTGTTGAATCATGTGACTAATCTCCGGTTTTAAACCATACACAAACCGATACACAAAATGTCCCATATCCTTATCACCAATGCTCTCAAAACCGCTGTACTGCTTACACACTTGTAACAGCCGCTCATAATATGCAAGCACAGATTCATTTGGCTCATGAGTTGTCCTGTCTATCTTTACCCATTCTGTTTCTTTTGGAGGGATTTTCCCTTTCCGAAAAGTAATTACTTTGTGATATTTCTTCATCACCCCCTCGGATGGGCTCCGTTTTTTGAGTCTCTAGCATACTCCTCATTTGACCAATCAACAGCAATCTTACACTCTGTACATAAGTCAGCTGGTTCTACAATATCAAATAAACCATTCAGATCCTTCACATAACTTTCAACCTGTTTCTACCATTCAACTGGTTTCTCTCTTAACCTAGGGAAATCATATGTAAATGACAACATCTCTTGTCTGCTCCATGGAACATGAACATAACCACCACCAGGAACTTCTCACATGGGACACAACCTCTCTGCTTTTAATCACTGACAAAATATCAAGGAGCAAAATATCGACCTGCCAAAATATCGAGGAAAAAATATAGAATGCCAGAATATCGAATTCCTATTTACAAACAGGTAAGTACAAAAATATCAAATCCAAAATATCATTATAAATAATATACAGGCACATGCATCAACAATGTCATTTGCAATTCCTTATCAGCAAAAAATAAGGATTCGCTAATAAGGAATAGCAAAAGGCTATGCATGTAGAAATCGCTAAAAAACATAGCGATTTCTAAACATTCCTTATTTGCGACTCGCAAATTGTGAGTCTCAATTAAGCAATACCTCCCCATTCATTCCGATGGGCCTAGAGGGAAGATATTCTCAATTTGTGATTCTCAATTAGAGATTCGCAAATTGAGAATGCAATTTCAAGGATGCCAGGGTGTCAAAAGGACACCCTGTTGCACCCCTGAAATCTGCATATGAGTACATCTTGCACACACACATTCCCCAAGGGCATGTGTGTGTGTGTGTAAAATGGAACTTTGAAAAATGCACTATAGCACATTTTCAACGTTTTTGCAAATCACCATGAAGTTCAACTTCATGGTAATTTGCTCCACCTATTAGCAAAATCGCTAGTTTTTTTACTTTAATGCATTGCATTTAAGGAATCTCAATTTGCGATTCCTTAAATGCAATGGCAATTTAAGTAATTGCAATTTAGAGATTACTTAAATTGCGATTTTTGCATTTGGGATCATGCATCCCAAATGCAAAAATACCGGTCGCAAAGGGGCAGATTCTGAGAATCTACCAGTTTGCAATCGGTTTTTGCTTTGATGCATGTGGGCCATAGTTTGTTAAAATATCGATTTTTTAAAATGTCTTAAAAGTAATGCAACATTAATAAAATAATAAATATAATTAACTAAAACATTCTTACAAACACTTAAATAACCTTAAAATTAATAAATAATTATTGTAAGTTAAAAAGAAAATAAACATGCATATTTATTTTTTAATACATGTATATATTAACTTAATATTAATACAAAATATTCAATATTTTTAGCGTAGGATAGCGGGAGGGTAAAATTTACTAATCCCACTCCAGTGAGTGCAACAGTAGGGAAAGTGTTTGGATAGTGTAGGGGTAAAAATTACTGTTCCCACTCCAGAGAGTGCAAAGGTAGGGAAAGCGTTGGATAGCGGAGGGGTAAAAATTACTATTCCCACTCCAAGTGAGTGCAACAGTAAGGAAAGCATTGGATAGCATAGGGATGAAAATTACTATTTCCACTCCAGTGAGTGCAACAGTAGGGAAAGCTTTGGATAGCGTAGGGGTACAAATTACTATTCCCACTCCAGAGAGTGCAACAGTAGGGAAAGCGTCGGATAGCGTAGGGGTAAAAATTACTATTCCCACTCCAGTGAGTGCAACAGGGGCAAAAGCATTGGATAGCGTAGGGGTAAAAATGACTACTCCCACTCCAGAGAGTGCAACAGTAGTAAAAGTGTTGGATAGCGTAGGGGTAAAAATTATTATTCCCTCTCCAGTGAGTACAATAGTAGGGAAAGTAATGATTGCATATTTAAATAAAAATAAATTAATTATCAATACCAATAAAAAATGTATTACCAATTACAAAATATGTATTAATTAATTAATTATAAATACCAATAAATATTATTTATTAAAAATGTATTACCTATTAATAAATAATTAACAACCAATTCATTTTCAATACCAAACATTAATAAGTAATAAAACATTATTACCAATTAATAAAACTCCATCACTTTTTCTATATTCTATCCAATTCCCAACCACACACAAGTATGATATCCTCTTTCCATCATCATAAAGGAAGCAGGCGTTTTCGACGGCGGAATAGGAATTCCCTCTCTAGTCAACACATGTTTATCTTTCTTAAGGAAATTCTTAATTTTTTTATGAACAACATTTCTCTCTTTCCTCCATTCATTCTGGATGCACGATATATAAAAGAATACTCCACAAACCCTTGTAGTCTTCTGTCAGTGCGACTCACACCCTATGGTCAAATCAGAATCTAAAATACAATTTTCTTCTTAACCAATGCTAACAAAGCTTCTATCTAATGTCCAATTAAAACTCAGACTTGCACTATTTATTTAACCAATACTAGTGCGGCTTCTATCTACTAACCAACCAGACTCAGGCTCACGCTCGTGGTCTGACCAATGCCAGAGCAGCCTTTTGTGACGTCAGTTTTTACTCCTTACTACTGACCCCTCCTTTACAATCTGCTTCTGTCTCACGCCCCTCGTTTCAACCAATTCAAGCGCTGATCCCTGTGATGTCAGTACAACTCTGGCGACTGACCCTCCCTTCAAAAGGTAACACAAAGATTTATGTCTTTACTTTTTCTTAAAATAAAATCCGTTAGTAACAACATAAAAAACATTCGCTACTCTGCCTGTTCCACTAAAACAAAGGATATATTTTTGATTTATTCTGGAGTCTCAGAATTGCTCCTTCTTTTACTGTGAGTAAAAACCTCTATTTACCCTTCATTCAAGCTCAAGAGAACCTGTTACTCCTTTAGTGTTACCCTTACTAGGTGATATAAGACCAAAGTTTCACTAGCTAACCTTCCGCTATCACTCACACTCGACTTTTATACGAAATAGTCCCTAATTTAACACTGCCAGCCCTGGGTTGCTTCTCAGTGCTATTCCAACTGACAAGTAACCTCTCTGCAATGTGGCTTCGGTCCCCACCCGCTATTCATTCCCCGGGATTTTTCTGGACAACATAAAACAAACACTAACTCTTTTTGTTAAACATAAATCAATAATCAATAATCAAAAATCAATATTTATCAGCAAACTAATTATTAATAACGATAGCTCTGCTACCAGAAAACTGATCCAACAGCGCACCAACAACAGATTATCCAATACCACATACTCACCTGGGCCCATAAACACACACACTTAGTTGAGTAAACAACTAGAGTCAAAGTTTCTACAAATTTCTTCACAGTTTTCAAGATTAGTCCTTCACTATTACTGACTAATCTTTCACTGATCAAAAAGTTCTTTCCTCTGGTCGATGGACCATGAGTTGAACTAGTTGATAGTGAAATTACATAAATTAACTTATTCTTTACTTAATGTAAATAACGGATGTATTACAATACAACGCGTTCTATTACAAAGCAGTATGTTACATCGCAGTCTTGACAACGCAAGTTGTTACATCGACTTGCGCTGTAGGGTGCTGGACTTAGGGACTGGGTGAATTACTATTCCAACTCCAGTCTACGTACAGTAGGGAAGGTGTTGGAATAGTAATTTACACTATTCCTTAGTCTAGAGCGCCCTACAGAGCAAGTTGATGTAACGACTTCCGTAATCAAAACTGCGATGTAACATACCGCATTGTAATTGATGCGCAGTAAAGGAGGTTTCCCGTAAATAACCACACACTCGGGAAAGGTTTAAATCCTTATCTAAATTTCAAAATGCTTGTGAACCATCTCAAATACACAGTGCAGTCACCGTCATTCATAGAAGAGAAAATCCAATTAAACACATACTTTGGATTCACGCAATGATCAATACTCAGAAAGGGAGACGACCGAGAGAAAAGAACATCTGCAAGTAGCACGAAATTATAGTTACCAAGGATGATGTGAAGACCAACCCCCTGGCCAAAGGGCTGGTAAGGGTCCCCAGAGATAGATCAGGCGACAAATGCTTCAGGACAGGAATCAGGACAGGATAGATGACCTCTCTAGAATACCGATGACTGCGTAGCACCCCTCTCTGACACTCTCTTCCTCCTCGAGATTCTTCTGCGATCTTCTTTCTAATGCTAATAATCTAAAATTATTAGGCTCTGCATTTGATTCTTCAACCGCATCTCTCGCTACTCCGACAACACCCACGGCTCACAGCATCTCAGCATCCAAGTCTCTCTAGCTAACTAACTATCACAATTATACCTTTCGTTCTGAAATGTACCATCAATTAATGTTTCAATATCATAAAAATACTAAATCTGATTGGTCAGGCAAGGGGGGAAGATCACCACACCGTGGTTATATGTCACTTTATTCTATCACGCCATTGTTCATAAACCCATCCCCTTCATTTTTATTCAAGCTTTATTTTCCCACCCGCATTCACATTTCATCTGCAACAATTATAAAAGGTCATCATATAAGCATGTTCATTTACGTTTTCCCTGCTGGTTCTCAGGCTCAGGCACATAGCTCTGCTTACTCCAGTCATACACGAGAGACCCAAATGCGCACAAGTGATAAAGTCAGAAAGACAGATGTTACTTTAAAAAATAAATGGTTTCACTGTATACCACCCATCTCTACTCTATACCAGTTTATTTATTCATTCTTTCCCCGCTTTAGCATTATTAAAATTACTCAATTTAATTTCAAGCAAGGAGATGCCAAGCACGTGAGTCTCCAAGGGCCCGATGTAGGTAGCCCTTTACCGATCGGAATCGGCCGAAAATACCGATTTTCGGCCGTTTCCGATCGGTAAAGGGCTATGGAGATGTAGGGGCACATTTTCGGTAATTTTACCGATTCGTTATCATTACCGAATCGGTAAATTTACCGAGTCGGTAATATTTACCGATTCGGTAATGATAACGATTCGGTAAAATTACCGAAAATGCAATGTAGGTAGCCTATGTTCCGGCAGCACATGGCTTACAGATTCGGTATTTTACCATGGAATACAAATCCATGGTAAAAAACCGATTCCTGTGTACATGCACATCTGTGCATGTACACATGTGCCATGTGACAGACAGACGTGCCCTTAGGGCATGTCTGTGTGCCACATTGCACACATGGCCGTTTTGGGGGTGCTAGAGGGTGTCAAAGTGACACCCCCTGCACCCTTGTGAATTCTTAAATTACCGAATCGGTAAATACCGATTCGGTAATGCCTAATCATTCCTATGGGCTTCAAAGCCCATAGGAATGAATGGGCATTACCGATTCGGTATTTACCAAATCGGTAATTTAAGAATTGTTAAGGATTCGGTAACGAATCCAGATGTTGGGACCTACATCCCATTTACCGATTTTTGAATACCGAATCGGTAGGATTCGGTATTTCAAAATCGGTAAATGGGATTTACCTACATCGGGCCCCTAGACTCCATATTAGTACCTTCTGCTCATGCACAAAAATTTCCCTCCAAGCGACAGCTCGTCATACTGCGTTGATACAGTTGACGCATGCGCAATAAAGATTTCCAGTTTAAAGCCATTCTAGTAATTCTTTCGAGTTATTGACGTTAGTAATCACATATGCAAGCTTCACTAACCCCCACATTGGTGTGGTGAACGTTAGTTTTACACAAAACAGTTTTTAATACTTATTAGTGAGTTAAAGGAGCAGATTGCCTTCGAGTCCTTGCTCCATCACTAGTATAATCTTTCCCAAAGTCGAGGATAAGATTGTGCTGTAGGATGAAATTATTAGTGTGACAGAATCCAGCTGTATCTACATTTGGTGCGTAGGTGTTAAGGAATAAAAGTTTCTGGTCCCCAAGTATACCCTCCAATAGTATATATGTCCCTTCCAGGTCTTTGTGGGCTCGAGAGAGCAAAAAATGTATAATTTTATATATTAAGATACAGACACCTTTTGAGTAAGTACTGTATGAAGAGTAAAATCTGTGAGATTCTAATTTGGCTGCAATGTGTGTGTCTTCCCAGGTGACATGCATTTCCTGGAGATAAGCCATAGCGGTTCATATAGGGCAATGACATTTTATCTTTACGTGGATTGTTGATGCCCCGAATGTTCCAGAACAATAGTGTCAGTTTTATGAAGGTTGTGTCAGTCATGTCGTGATAGTAAGAAGGATAAAAATCGCCCAGTGGAGTAGGGCCATGTGTGTTTCTTGTACGTTGTTAAACTGACTGTGACTTTCGGACCTAAACATTAGAACAAACTAAAACCCCTTTTTATCCTTTCCATCTCTCACAATACCCCAAGTTTCAGTATTAATTTCTCCAGCTATACCCCTGGCAACAAAGAGGTGATACACACCATGGGTCAGAGCAACGCTCCACTAAACAATTTCCACCATACTGACAATACGTGTCATTATATAGTACCACATAAATGGGAGTCTTTGAGAGCCTGAATGGGCAACTTACGAACACTGCTCAGTGCAGCTTGAGGGTGTTCCTGAAAGGTAATATGTTATGAGTGCCCTCCATCCCATCACTGGGGCTTTGCATCAAGATCAGCTAGTATTCAAAATGTTGTCTCATCCAGGATCGTATTTGGTTGCCGCATCAACACTGCCTCTTAAGTTTTTATGTTTGAAGTGTTCTTTGCAAAATGAACTGCCATCTGCAGGGTTAGTGAAGACATGAGTTTTGTCGTCTACGGCGAACTTTAAAGCACCAGGTGAAGCATGATGTATTTTATCCTCTTGGTGCATAATAGTTTTTTAATGTCTCTGAACTTTCTACAGGCGTTCTGTAGTGATTGGGTGAAGTCTGGAAAGATAGCTATGGTGGAAACCCTGGTAGACAACAAGACCTTTCTCACGTGCTAGGCGAAGAGGCCGGTAGCAGTCGCGAACATTGAGCAGACAAGCTATCAGGGCTGAGGTGGGGTTCCTGGAGGTGGGCACTGCCCAAGAGACCTATGGGCACTTTCAACCAGAAAGGATGAGGAAAACTCTGCTGCACCAAAGAGCCCGACAAGCAGCAGTTCCACTAATTTGTCTGGGCGAGTTTCTGCTATTCTGGAAATCTGGATGCTGTTAAGACGCAAGCAGTCTTATAAGTACTCATTTTTTGCTAGAACTTGGAACAGCAGTTTCTCCATTTTCTTCAGCTGATCTGCATTGGCGCCAGTGTCGTCCTTCAGATCCAAGATGTGCCTCTCCGCACTGCCCAGCTACGCATGTTGTTTGTCCTGTCTTTCAAGTCTGGAGGCTAGGGAGTCGATTTTGTGACTGTTTAACTGCAGCCCGCCACACAGCTCCTGCAATAGGATCTTGCATCCTCCTTGGGAAGAACCTTTAGGGGTTTCATCTTCATTATTTAATCTCAGTGTGGTTTTGCGAGTTGACTTGTTTCTGTTCCCTTTCCCAATGATGGTGGTGAATAGCACAGTAACATAGAGGGGCCAGGGGCTAGGCTTATAGTTTCATCCACAGTGGACACCCGTTAATCTTACTGGGAATTAGTATTCGGACTCGCAGTCCTCAATGTTGGCTCATCAGTCTGGGAGCGGGCGAAGTCTGGGGTGGAATATGCCAGGATGAATCACATTATGAGCTGGGGCAGAGGTCCCATACTGTGACTGAATGTGCAGAGAGAGGCACCAAGTGGATAGCGCAACTAGTACTCACAGCATTCCGGTTGTGCGTCAGTCAGGGCGGCTGAGTCTGCTCGGGCCAGTCAGAATGGTAGGCTGCATGCCGCCTCTATTGATTCCACGTCTCAGTGGCTGATACTCAAGGTCCAGCCATCCCCCATGACAGAGCCAGCCTGGTAATGCCATAACCCCCCAGTGGGCCAGAGCCCCCATCAAGGCAGGGGACCTGCCGCTGTGGCCTCAGGCTCACCAGTGTCCCTGGTGGCTCTGCCATACAGCCTTGCACCAGGGGGGGGCAAGCTATGTCACCGCACCCAGCACGGAGGGCGTCTGGCTACTCAGGGTCTGGGACAACAGCAGCACATGGCCCTGAGCAGCGATAGCATCGCATTGTCCCATTTGGGTAGGATTTAGTGGATTTGGCTCTGTAGCTTCACACTATGCAGCCATCTTGGACACCAGCGTGGCCAAGGCCCCCTGTTCCCTGAACTTTTAATAAATACGCCCCTGGGAGTCCAAGTATGAAGTAGGGGAGCAGATAAAAACTGGAACAATCATGAAACCAAAGGGGATTCTCACCAAATGGTACTTAATCTCTGCTATTTTGTTGGTGTTTGGGTAAATAGTGAAACTTCTTTGCTGTTTACAATGCTGCTGGCCAAATAATGTATGATCTCTACCATTTAGCCGTCGGCTGGAGCAATGGTGAATTTTATTTGCTATTTGCTTGACTGTTGGCAATATAGGCAGAAACAATTATCCCTTGGTGGAAAAATATTTAAGGTCACTAAATGCAATACTAAATCTCAAAGTACCCAGCAGAAAGGTTTATAGCCCATGTGGTAGATCTCAAAAGGTTACAAGTACAACAATTGTTTTATATATTTTTTAAATGTATTCTTTTATTATAAAAAATAACAGATATCATGACAATAGTTCAAAAACACTATAGAAATAATTAAAGTAACATTGATGTCAAGTTCTTATTCAATTAAGATCATGTATCCTATACAAAAAGCCTTAAATTCATATATTTCTATTCATGCATACCGACATAAAATCAACAAAGAGAGAAAAAAAGACAGAACATTTTGTAATTAAAAAAAACATATCCGATATGAACAATTGTGTGGCTAATCCTGGATATAATCTATTTTCCTTATCTATCGAATTAGCTAATTCCACGGATTATGTAGATGAAGCGTCGACGTGTTTCGATGGTTCTATTGATATCCCATCTTTTTCAAGATAAAACTAAGGGCCCGATTATGATCGCGGTGAATCCGCATCCTCTGGGCCGGCGGAAGCCACCGCCGGCCCGGTGGATGAGGATTCACCGCGGCGGACACAGAAAAGACCCCCCGCCAGATTAGGATGGCTGGGGGTCATTTTTCCCTCCGCCGCTTTTCCGCCGCGGTCGCCTTCCGACCGCGGTGGAAAAGCTCTAATATGGTGGCGGTGTCTATCAGACACTGCCAGCCAAATTAGGATGCCGGCGGAGACATGCTTTTCCACGGCGGGTTTTCCGCCATAGAAAAGCATGTGTAGTTTGAGTACGGGGGCCCGTTGCAGGCCCCCAGGGGTGTTGGGGGGTGGGGGGTGCACATGGGGGGGTACCATAGAAGCGAAGCAGGCACCACGCGGTGCCTGCCGCTTCGTGCATGCAAAGGAAAACATGCACATTTAACCTTGCGGCGGGTGCTGCTTGAAGCAGCATCCGCCGCAATGTTAAATATAGGGGATGTGACCGCCAGGGTGGCGTTCACATCCTGATTCCGAGGGAGGGAACGCCGCAGCCCCTGCGGACGGTCTCTCCACCTCGGGGGAGGTGGACGGACGCTGGTCCGTCCGCCATCCTAATCGAGCCCCTAATCTCTCTTATTGGCACTGTTTGGTTCCCTTTGGTCTGAATCCTTGTTTAATTTTATTGGTACATCTATTCACTTAATCTGCCTGGCATGTTATCTGCCCATGGTCCAGAAGGTCTGATATAATCGATAATTCGACCTTTGTATGCTGCTCCCACTTTGATGAAGTTCCTTATTGCAATCGTCATAACATTTTCTTAGTTTACAATCTGTATTGTACTATTTCCTTCATCAACCTGGATTTAAGTATTTTATATGAAGTCTTCATGAATGGTGGTCTCTAATTGTGCCTTTCAGTTGTATATGCTTAAAGGTCTCCCCTAGTGAGGCTCCAAACAATCCTTCCGCCACGGGCAAGCCTGAGTCGGCTTGGGGTCACTGATATTGTGGTTACATGCCGGGACTCTGATCAGGGGCACTTTCAGCAACACCCTGGTGGGACTGAAGTCCCAGGGAGTACCACCTGCTGCTACCCGTATTCCTGTTAACCCCCACCACACCCTGGGGTACTGCAAGTCCCAGGCCGCAATGGATTCCTTTTCCCGCCGCCGCTAACGTGGGGGAGGAGCTACCATCGCCCTCAAAGAGCTGCTTCGCTCCCCGCGGCACAGGACGCTGATATTGTGCTTACATGCTAGGACTCTGATCGGGGGCACTTCCAGCACCACTCTGGTGGGACTGAAGTCCCAGGGAGAACCGCCTGCTGCTACCCGAATTCCTGTTAACCCGCACCACACCCTGGGGTACCACATGTCCCAGGGTGTAACGGATTTCTTTTCTCGCTGCAACTACCGAGAGGGAGGAACTACCATTGCGCTCAAAGCGCTGCTTCACTCCCCGCTGCGCAGGCTGTGCCCGGGCAAAGCCCAGGCCAAGGGTGGGCCTGTCCTTGCCCGTCAGTGGCCGGAGGAGGCTGGGCTGGGCCACCCCTGTAAGCTGCCTAAGGGGAGAACAACCGATCCCTGGAGAGTGGACTCCACAAAATCCACTATTAAGGTCAGTGACTCTAGGCCTAAGGTGCAGAATATTATTGGGTATTATTCTGACCTCCTTGCAAATATGGGGTGAAGAGCAGGGGTGGAGAATGCGGCACCAGGGCACCCAGCCTCTTCTGTCCAACAAACTTCAATAGACCTGATGTTACAGAGAGCCATTGGTGTAGTGGCAACTGAGATCGAACTAACAGAAAGACGACTGTCTCTTACACCGGACCTAGTCACTCCCCTTGCCCCCTGAACATAACAGGATCACCTCTGTCCATTGATCAGGAACACACAGCCAGAGTTACAAGAAGTCACGCAGCGAGCAGGGTGGATGAACTATACCCAGGCTGTGCCTTCCCAAAAAAAGGGAAACCCAAAACCACTGCATCTACAGGGCCCAAACACAAAGCTTCGACTATTGAGACACCTGGCGCTGCAAGGACGGATGGCCTAAGACCAACACCTAAAGGAGGTCCAGAACAGCCAGCCTGGGTCATGGATGTGGTGGTGGACATGCAGGTCCAAGTAAGGACAATTGTGAGGGATAAACTAAAAATTCTATAGGATCGGGTTGATAACCTTGCCAAATTGGTAGAACGATGGTTGGACAGGACTGAGGTGATTTTGAGGGAAAAGGAATCGGCCAATAGAATGATTCCCACAAGACCCAGCCCTGAGCCCTTCAAGGATAACACGCTCCCCCCCAGCAAGGGATCACAACCCAATCAGGAGAATGAGGGAAAGCGACTCAGTAGCCCTAAGGGGTTGGGGAAAGGAAATAGTACTCATGGACAGGAGCACAAACAAGGGGCACAGATGGGAAAAGTCAACGATCCAGTGGTAGCAAGGCCCCCTGCGAGAAACCCTACTGGAGAGAGGGCTAGGCAGAAGAGCGTGTCACAGGAGGGACCCCACGAGGCAGGGACAGCCCTCCCGTGTATCAATCTCTCCCCGGCCTCAATCCCTTATGTATTCATTCTAGCAGGAGTCCCGGGATTAAACAAATGGACCAGGGAATCCTATTTTGATCTAAGGAATAAATGCCGACATTGGTTAGTTAATCACAAACAGTTTTCCCATAGAGATATAAACTAAATTGTCATGATTCGCAGGGTGGGCTGGGTAGGATGGAGACCGAAAGATATTACTGGCGACTGTGCTGTAATTAATTTCAGGAGCATGGCGATTGTAGATTCCCTCCTAGATCGCCATTACTACAGGATTGGGGGGTCCATTAGCTCACTGCCTTTAGCCTATTTCTACCCCCCAGGCCAGATCCCGCGGGATCCTAGAGGATGCAATCACATGAGGAGGGAAAGGCAACAGAATAACCAATTCTCCACATTTATGCAGGCTCAACCGTTGCCACTATATTTTAATATCCTCGTGAATAACAGCCCTCTTGAGGCAATGGATTTACTCCAGAAGGCAGAGCCCCTAATAGAAGATCAAACTCAGGATAAGTTGCCAGTTCCAGCCCAAAGTTTGATCCAGACTAATTGAGGAAGGAGGGTCCGCTGGGGTGAAATCTCCCAATCGCAAGATAAACTGGCCAAGCTCTACCACCAAGTAAGTCCATACCTCTCAACCACAATCCAAGCAGTAGAGAGTAAAGGATCCCCCATTCCCCTCTTAAAGATTTTTAAAAATCACCATGATCTGGTTGCCTCTCTGGCTGCCTTTTTTTTACCAAATTAAAAAGTCTAGGGTGCCTAGCAATCCTAAGCAGCAATGGTTTAATGCTAGTTGCCAAAATGCCAAATCCGACCTTATCGCTGCCATTAAAAGTAGTGACAATGTAACGATCAAAGAAGCAAGAGCTTCATACAAGGGAGACATGGCCAAAGCTAAAAAATTATGAGAAGCTCAAAAATGGGAGGACGCTAGAAATACACTAATTTCACACGACCTAAGGTCCTTCTGGAACATCATAAATACCGGCTCTCAAGCTGGTAGACCGGCCATTGAACCCAATATAGACGAAGGGATATGGAAAGCACATTTTGAAGCCCTCTAAGCAAAGGCCGAGGATGGGGAAGCGAGCGTGGCAGGAGAGCCACTGCACCCGTGTTTAACTCCTGAAGATGTCCCCCCACTCTCGGTGAGAGAGGTCACTGATGCCTTAGGAAAGATAACACCGGCCTAAGTGGCAGGATTAGACAAGATCCCTGGTGCCCTCTTCAGCTCTGCACCCACGATCTGGGCCTCCTACCTGGCCATTCTGTTTAATGCCATATTAAAAGGCATGGCAATCCCCACCACTTGGGCAGGGGCTGAAATAATACCAATCTCTAAAAAGGGTTCCCCGCTCTTGCCTGTCAACTATCACCTGATTAGCCTCATAGATGTTGGCCAGAAAATATTTGCTCTAGTCCTATTGGGGCGACTCCAAGCCTGGATGGAGGAATATAATATTCTTACCCCCTACAAGCCGGGTTTAGAGCCAGACCATCAATAATTGATCAAATATTGAGGCTACAGCTGATATATTGGAAATCTGTCTAAATTGAGAGTGGCAGCCTCTATCTTATTTTTGTAGACCTAAAATCTACTTTTGATCTGGTACCGAGGGACAAACTGTGGGCAATTTTAACAGACATGGGAGTACCAGAGTATCTGTGCCAGCAGCTAAAATGCCTAAATGAGGGTAATTGTGCTCGAATCAGATATGGGAAAAACGGTGAACTCACAGCCCCCCTGCCCGTAGAGAGAGGTGTCCGCCAGGGCTGCGTCCTCGCACCTACCCTCTTCTCCCTTTTTATTAATGGCCTAATAGACTCCTTGACTGCAGGGAAGAACATCGATGCCCCTAGGCTAAAGCAGCACAAAATCCCAGCCCTGATGTTTACAGATGATATGCTCCTGCTTGCAAAATCCGCCATGGGTATCCAGAGGACCCTCAACAACTTCAGTGCCTTCTGCAAACATCAGAGACTGGAGATCAATCTGCAAAAAACAAAGTATATGGCCTTTAATGTAGGCAATTCCACCCGCCCCAATCCTTGCTTGGATGATAGACCCCTGGAGAGGGTAACCATCTTCGAGTATCTGGGAATGACGCTGACAGAAATAATGGATTGGGGTGCCCAAATTAACAAAGCAGGGATGAAATTAACTCAAACAACAGGGGGGATTTTACAACTATATAGGAGCTGCAGTGATAAATTGGTCAGCCCAGTGGTGGAAATCTATAATGTCCAGGCTAGGAGTGCTGCTCTTTATGGAGCAGAACTATGGGGGCACTGTGCATCGGGCACGTCAGTCTGCACTGAGAACTCATTTATTAGACACTTCATGGGTCTCCCTACTAGTACACCGCTAACACCGCTCTGCTTGGATCTTGGGGTTAGACCCATTGCAGATGAGGTTGCTCTCAGATCTTTTCTCTATTTGGCGCCATCTTTTGAGCACTCCAGAACTAGCTGCATATAGGGACGAATTGATTGATGTTATGGTTCTGCGAGGTTCAGGGAAGATACACAGTTAGTCTACATCAAGAGTATATGTAAGTGTTTGGGCAGAGGTAATCTATGGAGCAAAGAAGGATAAAACCTTCCAAGTATCCTCTAGAAGGACCTTGGTACAGAGCTATAGAGAGCACAAACTCAACGAGCTCGAAAGGAGGTCCACCGTGGCCCGCCTGATGGCAGAATTCCTGGTAGTAGAAAATAGGTACAGCCTAGAACTGGTGCTGGACGGTATCCAGCCACTCCTCGCCGAAAATCTTTACTTGCAATTAAGACATGGAGTCCTCCCGCTGCGCTCTTTTACTAACAAATAGGAGGGGACCATTAACGGGGAGTGTCCGGCATGTAACATCTCTGACGAATCTGAACTCCACGTGTTATTGTTTTGCAAGGGTTATAGGAGGGCTAGGTCATGCTCGTTACTCCAACTCTCTAGGAACCTGGGGTCTAGACACTGTAGGGAAGTGTATAGGCTACCAAAATCCGGCACACAAATGTGCATTGTCTTCTCCATTTCAAAGTTTTTATTCCCCATGTGGTGCACCCAAAGGGCTATCCTAAAAAAGGTGGCCCACCAGAATGGCATTGTAGAAATTGTATTATTGTCTCCAACAATGTACTCCCCCAGACATAATCTGGGTAATTGTGGGAATGGCTACACCATAAACTGGATTACTGATCATTTTTATGTCAAATTTTAAACTGTGTAAATTTTATGAATTCAATGTATTTTATTGGGTGTTTTTAATGATGCTTTAATGGCCTTGCGTGCCGAAATAAAGTTTTAGGACTTGACTTGGCATTTACCAATTTCATTGACTAATATCCAACAGGCCACAAACAATACAACTAAATTACTATGGAAGAAACACAGAAAACAGACATTTTAAACACAGATCTTCCAAACAGTATATCCCCAAGTACCATTACCTCTGATTTAAACTGAAGATAATCTTTTCTGTATAGTAATTTTTGTTGATATCAGATTTAGAGTATGAGGGGAACTGTAACTCAGTTGAGAGGATAAACAACCCAACCTGTGTTTACAGAAAGGTCAAAATCATCTAATCCATGCAGCAATATTTTATGTGCTCTACTCCTCAGAATGAAGGTATGATATAAAAATCATAGGAAAATAAATGTCAAACTTTAGTGTAATAGGTTTACATTTGTCTCTGAATTACTGTAATGTAAGGAAGTCAAAGGAAGTGGCTATTGTTTACAGTGTAAATATATTTAGACCCAGTGCTTAATTTGTAAAAAAAAGTTATACATTAAAGAAAGTGCAGGGCCCGAAATTGTTTGTTGGAACTCCACTCCTATGCTGATGGTAGCAGTGGGTGCCTATCTTGTAGTGATACTGCCTAATGGCTGTTTCCTCTACCCCACAATTCCATTCTCTTCATGTCATTCTTGCAGGTTCATTTTCATCACAGGTTTCTCTATTGGTCAAATACTTTCTTTCTTTCACTTCCTCTTTCATTACCTGCCTTTCATTATCTCTCTCTGGAACGACGTCTAATGATGATAAATTTGCCCCGGCTCCCAAAAAATGACCACTGGTACTCATCTCTTGCAACCACTGGCACAAATTAAGTGCTGTTGTTTATATCTTAAAGAAGGGATTGAAGGGAGGAGATGGAGTCACTCCTAGAGGAAGAGCAGTCTTCACTATGCCTCCTTCCACCACCTATGAAAAACGTCCAGTGTTGCTTGTGGCAACACTCAGCAGTCCCATGATTGCAAGTCACCATTCTGTCCCCTATCTAAAGGTATAACATTTCCACAGTCATGTAGTGCGATGGCCGTTGGTCTACCACCACAGTCTGAACTTCATCTGATACGATTGTTCCATCTTCTGGGTGGCATCAATGCTTGAGAGCAGCACTTTTTGATGTTTTCTTTCATTAAGAAATTATGTAAAATGTAATGGCATACTGTGCATTCAAGATGCTACCAATCATTATGTAAATCTATAAATATATATGACCGTTTAAGCACAGGTAGCAAAATAAATTGACAGTCTGCTAACAGATGTGCTTTTATTCAATGTGATAAACTCCACATCTTCAAAGTACATGATTGTGGTCCCATCCGAAAGTTGAAATACAACTCCAAAAAAGCTATTTGCTTCAATAAGAATGGCTTTAGCATTGGGAATCACCAAGTTTAGAGATGTCACACATTTTTATCTTCCGCTAAAGTAAATAAATGTTTTAAAAAACTCAAAAACCTAACTTTGCTCAATAATATTTTCAGAGAAGCTGAATCCTCCCATCAATGTGTCACTTCATCCTGAAGAAGCAGGCCTCAGGATTCGGTGGACTCAGCCATTGACCATTCATTCTCGCCATCTGACCTGCTTTTCATACCAAGTGGAACTTACAGAAGAAAACAAGAAGCCTATTCCGTATGTAAGTACCAATGGTATTTTACTAGGCACTTTAATATGCTAATATGAACTTTAATATGCAAGTTGTCAGATTCTGCTTCAGGTGATCTGTATGCTTCAAAATCACACATATAGCCTACAAGCTATTTTCAGTAGTATCATTTAAGTAGAGTTCAAGTTGTAATGTATAATAGTAGATGGCACTCTGTGAAACTGTAATAGACATGTTTCAGATTTTCTTATACCAGATTAAAGATGTGGTCATGTATACGCACACGTATGACTTGTCATGCTGCTATTTTCTGGATTCACTATAGCCTTTGGTGGAGAAAGAGTGGGGCTCCCAGGTAAAGTTCATTTACATACTTTAAGAAGATGTCAGTCTAGATCCTCTGTGGAAATGGAGATATATGAATATTTACTTATATACTGTAGAACACAGAGGAAGCAAACATCACTTTTATGGCTTGTTTTGCATGCAGGACCAGGGATGGAATGAACTTCATGATCCCTCCAAGGTTTCCCACCGCTGATAAAAAGCTGTTTTGAATGGGTTCAGCTCAAGATTATTTCTCTTTATCCATTCCTTGATGGCTGGGAAGCACTTGTCTAGTCTTGAGCTATCTAGAGATCTAGTGATTTACCGTGTTATGAATATCTGAATGTCAATGCTTTATTTGTAGCATGTTAGATTGAAGGATGTGATGTTATCTGGTAGTGTTCAGAAGTTGGAACTGAAGATGAGTGCAATGATGATGAAGCTTTAAAGTAGACTAGTGGCAATAGTAGAAGGAGACTATGTGAATGGTGGTTGACAAATGATGCTGAATCTCTCAGTCTGGTGGGAGGAGATCCAGTGAAGGATGCTTCCCTTGATGCGAAGTTCCTATAGTTTCACTAGATGGGAGTGGTGGTAGAATGTGTTGAAAGTGGCTTACAGATCCAGTTGCAAAAGTCTGATGATTACATTTGTGTTCACACTGGTCTTCGACTCAGATTGAAATCAGAAAAAATTATTTTCCTGGGTAAAATACAATTAGTTGATCTGAAAGGAAGCAGTGTCCTTTGAGTCACAGATCTGAGAAAACACTGATATTTGGATCAATTTTCATAGAAACAGTTAACTCAACATTGCTCAGCAGCACGCAGGATCTGCTGGATCTAGATTATACTTCTTGATAAGTGGACATAGTAAGGAAATCTTGAGGTCAGAAGGAAACGTGCCAGATGATAATTGTTGACGATAGACATAGCTGTAGATGAGAGTCTGATATTCTTGAAGGTTTCTGGCAGGGATGGGTCTAATCCTGCAGGCCTTGACCAAGCTATTCGAATTGGGACATGGACAGTTCCTTAAAGGAGACAACGTTCTGGTGTCTCTCCCTGAAGTTCTCTTAATATTGCATACAAAGGACTGCCTGACAGGTGTTCTGTTCCATTGACGTTGTTTCCAACATCTTTATTTTGGTCACAAGCTGAACTGCCATGGAGGCACAGAAAGGTTGAGAGTGAGACATCCTAACCCTTCAGTGCGGATCCTATTGGTTTCTTTGGTAGAACATTTGGTGTTGGAGATCTGGATGTAATAAAGTACAATACACCCATGGGATGGAAAGCTAAAAGTCACCTAGAGACTACAGCACTACTGTGCCATCTACTAGTGTGACCAGGCACACATGTTTCAAGGTCCTACACTGTAACTTTGTAGCTGCAGTTTAATCCTGTAGACCGACCTGTCAAAATAAACCTTTTTTGACAGAAGAAATTCTTTCTTTGGGATATTATCAAGTCCCCCCTGTGTAGGCTGTGCAACCCACACAACGGGGTGTATGGTATTTAAAAGAAAGACATGTTGAAATGTAAAGGTAAAAGGTTCTTACAGCGACTAGCACCCAAAAGATATTTTCACTGATGCAAGCCTGGCTAACCCATAAAGAAATACTGGCAAGCAAGATTTGCTTCTTAATTCTACTATCTCTGGTTTAGGACCAGCTAGTAATATGAATAAACCACTTTTTTAAATGAATAATAAAAGCCCAGCTCAATGCCGAAGTCTGTTTTTTACTTAATATTAGTGAAGAGTAACCTTTATAAAGTTGCCTTTTACCTGCCTGAAACTACTGTAGGCACACATGCATTGCTCTCCAGCAGTAGCCCAGTAAGTACTTTGCCATAATGAGGAGTGAAAACTTCTCTCAGAACAGAGACAATTACTTGGCCTTGGGGGAGGAGTGTTCTCTTGCCCTGGACGGAAGACCAGTTGGGATATACTCAGGAATTTAAATTACTTTAAAGGGGCCTTCCCTTTGACAAGCAAATGTTAGGTGATAGCTGGAAAGGTCCCTGTGTTTGTCCTCCCAATCAGGCAGGCACCAAACCCGGAGTGGGAGAGCTGCCCTCAGACCTGGTTTGAAGAGACTAAGGCAGGGCTCATCACCCTGGTCTGGGTAGGCACACTGGCTCTGCACAAGGGGAGGAAGGTTTCCCCATCTTGGATTTTAGGAGTTAGAGGCGCTGTGGGATTTTGTGCAGAAGGGCAAAAAGGAAGTGCTACAGAAGTGGGTAGGGTTACCACTGGGAACTTTTATCCATTTGCTTAGAGAGGAGCCAGGAGACAATCCCACCCACTGACTAGGGATAACAAATGAAGTATTTACAAATGTTCTACAAACTCACGAATGGCACATGTGTGCTTTAACATGGTCATGGTTTTTTACAGTGACTTTGAATACCATTTAGGTAAAGTTGATAGAAGCTCATTTAATCTGTGTTTTGCTTTTTGTTACAAGGATGTGTATTTTTCATAGAAATATCCTGGAAGATTTTAAAACAGCTAGTCCTTGCTACTGATATCAGAACTTCCATTTTCAAAGTTTATTAAGATGTTAAAATAAGCTAATGTTCTGTATTAAATTGGATTATTTGGCAGAGGTGAATACAAATGAGCAGACTAAGGAACACACTAGCAGGCAGTACTGAGAGGCAATAAGAGTCATAATGTGACAACTGATGAATGGAGCGGGAATTAATTTGGTTCCACAGCATTGTGATTGCTGTCAACTGGCTCTATGGTGCAGGATTGAAACAAAACCAAAAGGACTTCTTTGTCCAGCAGATACTCTGCTGACTCCTATTTATTTCTGATATTCCTTTCTTTTTCAGTGTAGGAAAGGGGATTCACTTGATTAGCCCCCTTACTCTATGTGGCGCTGCTGCATTATCACTGGTGCTCTTTCTTTCACTTTCTAACCCTGTTCTCCTTTTAACCCTTCCCTTTCCCTGTCTAACTTCTTTCTTCCAACGCAAGCATATTTCTGCTCATGTTTTAGATTTCTACACTATAGCTAGATTTTTAAGAGGAAGGAAGAACATGGAAACCACTTAGAAACCCTACTGTAGAATCCAGGGATTTTAGAGTAGACGCCGCACCCACCAAATCGAGGCATGCTTCATCATCAGACCCCACCCACCCCCTAATAGGGTAATACCATCAGGGCGGACTCAACCACGTATGGGAGTTCTTATATAAATGGCCTATCTGGATAAAGTAGGAATGCAGTTTTAGTAAAGAAAATGAGTTTAAAACAACCTTGTGGCATACCCTGTCAGAAATACTATTTATTAGTAGGGTACCATGGGTTTATTTAAAATAAGTATAGGGTTTCAATTAAGGGTTATTCTCTCAATAACCCCTGATTTTGCCGACATGATTTGGCCCCACAACCAGCCATATGGGTCACATGGTCAGGGGCCTTCCTCAGGGCAAAAATGTATGTGTAAATAACAACAATGTTGACAGTGTGCACTCAAGTTAAGACTGGATCATACTTGAAAATAAATTGTGATTTAAGCGATGTGCATCCTTGTCAATATGCCGTGTCCAAAAGCGTCAATTAGACTGTCCAAACGAATGTGCTGGAAGGACACCCTTCCTGCTGGCAGGAGCAAGTATCAAAATAACCAAATTGGTGGATGTATGACGTTACAACGCCCACTTTTACAACGCATACCTTAACAACGCATTTTTTACAACGCAACATCCATTACAACGCATTCCATTACAACGCATGCCATTACAACGAAAATTAAAAAACTACATTTACAACACATTCCATTACAATGCATAATACCTTTACAACGCATACCATTACAACGCATAACATTACATTGCATGTTTAGGTAAGTATTGGATAGTGTAGGGGTAAAATTGACTATTGTAACTGCAGGGGGTGCAACAGTAGGGTAAGTGTTGGATAGTTTAGGGGTAAACATTACTATTCTAACTCCAGGGGGTGCAACAGTAGGGTAAGTGTTGGATAGTGTAGGGGTAAAGATTACTATTCTAACTCCAGGGGGGGCAACAGTAGGGTAAGTGTTGGATGGTAATGTTATGCGTTGTAATGGTATGCGTTGTAATGACTGAGTAGTAATGACATGCGTTGTAGTGGTGTGCGTTGTAGTGTCATGCGTTGTAATGGTTGTGTTGTAAATGCATGCGTTGTAATGGATGTTGCATTGTAAAAGTTTCGTTGTAATGGTAGTGCGTTGTAAAAGTTGCATTGTAAAGGTTGTTTCCCCAAATTGGTATAACCAGTTTTGACTAGACTTCAATAAGTTCATACACTTTGGGTGTAATTGATTGTACTTCTTTTATTCCTGTTGTAGTCACTGAGGACATCAACATAAATCTGTAATTCCTTGTGGATTAATCATCATCCATTTAAAGGCATGATCATGAAACCCAATGCATTTCGGGTCGGAACATGAATCTTCATCAGGGGTCACTTTAACAAAGGTTCGGGATAACGCAGAAGGTCTAACAGCATTGTCCAAATAGTTAGTGTTTTGCTTTTAAGTTACTATAGTCTACACAAAATTGAAATATGCAAATTGGTTTTCGATCATTTTATACCATGTGTAGGAGCCAGAGGATGGGCCCTGGGATGCTAAATAGCAGTTTCACAGTGCTCACAGTCAAAAAGTCTGTAGATCCAGTCTACAAACTTGCTAAAACTGGTAAAACTACCCAGTAAGACACATTTTCTGCACATGCCTGTCTGATACGCAGTGCAGTTGTAGACTAATTAGTGTCTGGGCTTTCCTAACTAGTCATTAAGGGAGAGGTGTGGCGCCGCGGCCAGGGCGACTGACGCTGGAATCTGGGGATCAGGGTTCGATCCCCGGCTCCGGCGGCAGGTCAGCCCAGCACCATGCGACTCTGGGCAATAGCTCGCTTAATCTTCCCGACGGCCCCCAGCGCCTAGAGACCCTTACGGGTGATTGTGCGCTTTACAAATGTGGATTATTATTATTAAAAAAAGAGTCTATTTGCCAGCTCTTGTTTGTTTGTTCTGTGTTATCCTGGACCTAGCAACGCCTTTCTTTCAGGCTGTGGCTTAGCCTCTAACCTACTTATGACTAACCCCACTCCTCGCTCGCAGACCACACCTGTAGGAGGAATGACCCTAGCCTAGACATAGATGCTTTAGAGACAGTGATCAGCACCACCATGACCAACTGGGCCATGTGGTCAACATTTCTTCCTGGGGAAGGGCTTGTCTCCCATCCACAGGCTAGCTCTGACAACAGGTCAATCAGCAGTCAATAAAACAGCATGATGGCACTTGGGCTGTGAAAAGACAGCTGCCAGTTTAATGAACTAGGTCACTAGACATGTGCATACAGGTAAATGCACAAATTCAGTGCCTGAGATGGGCCTCATTTTAGCCATTTCAGTTCACTCAGATCTGACAGAAACACACTAACCAGGCCTCAGTATCTCAGGTTAGAACAAGGAGTAGTGCCCCAGCAGTCTCCTTCCCCACTTGTCATTACCAAGCACACAGAGGGTCCCGAAATTCCCCTGTGAGATCCATGCAGTTAACACCTGATATGCTTTAAACTTGGAAATTTATCCTGTCAGTAATCCACTGACTAAATTATCCTCATGAGGGTTGTCTTGCCAACTGGTACTCTCAGAGTAGGGGGCTCATGTTTCAATTTGCAGGCACCTTATTGACACTTGCATCTCCACCTTGGAAGGGTTTTACTGTGATAATGAACTTTCAGCTCAGGTTATTTGACCTGAGACTTAATGCTTGCCTGTAGCCCATAATGTTCAGCAAGAACACACAATCAACATTAAGGGTGGCACCTCTGTCTGTATCAGGCAGGGGGTATGTTTTGTCTAGGTCTCTTGTCGCCTGTCTCTCCTGCAGAGTAGGTAATACAAGTGACCACACTAGGACCACTCTTGGGGTCTCCCCCTGTTACAGTAGGCAACACCTTCTTCACTGACATTCCAGCTGCACCTCACACCCTCTCTAACCCTTTACTAACAGCCTGGGATTCTGATCCCTAGATTCAGAGCATTCCCCTCAGAAACCTGTGGTGGGACAACTGGGATGCTCTCACCCACTGAGTGCTCTCCTTCCTGTGGCACTTCACTAACCAGAAAGCAGTCTACTCAGAAGGAAAGAAGTCAAGGACACACATCTACCCTCTTCTCAAACACATGGAGATCTACTCCAGAGTGACCATAGGCATAGGATGGTCATGTACATGGACATTTCTTACCCTGCAGATTTCTCACCTTATGGTACTGTTCTGTGGAGAGGGGGCATTCCACCACCTGGGACTAGCTGGCAAAGTGGTCCTGCATTGCAGTCACAAGGATCCTGGTCACTAAGGCCCACTGAAATACTTTTTAGAACTCACAGGGACCATGAGCTGACATTTGAGGAGTCTACCTCCCAACTAAGCTACACTAGGTTGATTTCTAATGGGACCTTTTTTTGGGCATGAAGAGTCTCACCTTTTGTACACTGACTAGAATTATTCAAAGCACCGCCTTTTCTCAAAAGGCATTTTTACACCTGGGTGCCCACCCTCCTTCTATGTAGTAGTATAGGACTCCTTTCCCTTTTCTGCAGTTTGATCACTTATATTTTGTTCTGATGTCTTTGTAATGAAAAATCCTCTTTTATGGTGAAGTTGAGTTTTAAATTACAATTTTGAAAATGCCACTTCTACAAAGTTGGCATTTTCCTGCCTTAGCTATTTACTGCCTGCAGCCTGTCTCTGTGTCACATGACAGGGTGCAGCTGACAGTCGGGCTGTGTCTATTCCTCCTAGAGAGCCACACACAATAGAGAGCTCAGGTGTCCCTGGATGGGACACCACTGACAGGATGGGAGGGCAGAGCTGGGCACAGCCATACTCACACTTGAGTAGGCTGAGTTCTGCCCCCATGCAAAAGGCTGCATACCCCTTGTAGTTAGTCTGGAGCAAAGAAAGGGAAGGCAGAAAGCATGTGGACTTCACAGTGAAACCTCTAGAAGCTTGCCCCCTTCAATGGAAGGCCCAGGCATATATATTGGACCTTAGAAACCAACTCTTCAGTACACTTCTGGACCTAGGGAGGCTCTGCCAGGAAGAAGTACTGCTGTGCTGCCGAAAGGTCTTCCACTCTGCTGGACTGCTATTCTGGAGGACTGCTGCCCTGCTGTGCTGACCTGCTGCCCTCTTGCCTGGGTGAAAAGGACTGGACTTGAATCTTTTGAACTCAGGACCCCAGTGTGACTCCCTCTTGACTAGAGCCTCAGGGACTGAAGTCTCCAGTAACCTTGAACCCTGCACCTGGACTCTGCCATTTGTGAGTGCCATACTGCCAAGTAGTGCCACCCCAGTCCTGAACCCTTGGAAGTGGGCAATTGGTGATTTGCCAGCCTACCCGTGGATCCTGCATCTCTTCCACTGTACAGCACAATCCCAAGCAGAACCAACGCATCACCTCTGCTGCTAGAATTCTATCAGCACAAGGCCTCTGCATCTTCCTCGCTGCTTGCAATGGAACCACCACTGGGCAAAACCTCTCCGACGCAGGCAATCACATCGCAAATATCTCATCAACGGCAGCCTTGATGATGACACAAGTTCTTACATCGCAGCCTTACAGCTTCTCTGTACTAGCGCATCGCCTAGACTGCAGGATGCATCCTTAACTCCAGACATTGCATCACAAGCCCTTGCCAACGGGATCCTGGACGACAATGCAGGACCTCACATTTCAGCTTGGTAGCTCATTGGAACCGACCTCTCGGCTCGGCAACCCATCCAGGACACGGAACTTCGCAACACTCTGCAACCAGGATTCAAAGTACTCTTGTTCAGTGGGCCTAACTGGGTCCCTGTGGGTGGCTTGCAATCAGTTACAGTCAGCCTGAACTTGTTACTTTGTCCCCGTCTGGCATGACCAGATATCCACAGTTGGCTCTTTGTGGAGCTATTTTCACCTAAATCTTGAAACCTGCGTATCCCCGGTTCCGTCTGGCATGACCAGATACCCACAGTTGGCCCTTTGCGGAGCTATTTTCACCTAAATCTTGAAACCTGCGTATCCCCAGTTCTACTGATTGGAGTTTTGCTGTTCTGGTCTTGTTTTAAGTATTAAAATGTACTCGATTTTTCTATTCTGGTGTGTACTCCTTTATGTGGTGTGTTTTCAATTTATTACTGCTTGAAGTGCTACACAAATAATTTACTCATTGCCTTTAAATTAAGCCTGACTTCTCTGTGGAAATCTACCAGAGGGTTGAGCACTAGTTAATTTGGGGTTTGCTTGTGACTGCACCCTGACAAGGATTGTGGTTCCTGATTGAGTAGGGTTTCATCTACCTCAACTAGCAACCCAATTTCCTGCCTCGTTCGCTCTGCCACCAATGTCAGTGGACTCTAAGTCCTGCCTTCCTTCATAGACCAATCCTGTGAGGCTCTTCTCATGAGCCACCATGGCAATTTACTCTTCTTCAGAAATTTCTCCCTTTGGGAAAGAGCTGTAAATCTCCTTTTCGCCTAAGGGGCACAAACTACAGCTGCCTTTTTCTCCTCAACAGCAAGGGATATCTTATTCAGAGGTGATATGTCTTATGTGCCGCATCACTATCACACTAACAGAACACATTTCTACCTACATACATTTATCACCAAGCTCTAACCTCTTGCACTCAATTTTATGGCAAGGCACGGAGACCTATTTTATGCACCAATCCTTTACTGCTCCCACACACAGTGTCAACAAACTAGAATAATGACATATAATTAGAACCTTTCATTATCATTGAACATTCATAAATACTCTGAACGAGCAGCCATCTTCTTCTTTGTTGCTGCTCATGCAGTCCAAGTATTTCTGTAATTTTTGGAATGGGAATGTTATATAAAACTTTATAAATAAATACATAAATAAGTTAATTATGAAGCCTTAAGAATAATAAGAATTGAGATTTAGTGAGGTTGTAATCAATATTTAGGAAAAGTAAGTCGTTTTGTGAGTTAATTTTAGACATTTTGGACAGCAGTGTTGGGCTTGAAATGCAGTAATGTTATGTTTTAATAGTTGGTGTTAGTAAGGCCAATATTGGCTTTTTAGCTGCCTAATGTTGTATTACCAATTTTCTATTGGATGCTGACAGTTTAGAAGCCGCACAGGAAGCAAGTTGTGTGCTTCTTCTCAAGTTGCATTGACTGTTATACAGCCAGGCAGGTTTCTGTATCAGCTGTTCATTGTGTTTCATGGCTAGTGAGAGCGACCTTCAAGCCTTTGATTGCATGCCTTAAGACTAGGGAGATTGAGGCTATTAGTGAAGTTTTGTCATTTTAGGCTGCCATATGTATGCAGGAGAGTTTACATGTGGCGGACATTTTTACATATTGGGAATTAGAAAATAAAAAGAAAGGGAACTGTAGCTCCCATGATTTGGGAAAAGAATTGAGTAAATTTGAAGATTTTTTGCTGGTTGTGGGGAGACGGTTTGATAGTCAGTGAAGGTGTAATGTAATTCCTCATAGCGCTAGTGGCAGATTGTTTTTAAGCATAATGACAGAGTCTGTAAAAACATGAGACTGATCAGAGAGGCAAGAGTTATGTGGACAGGGCATTTTCGAATTTGGCAGATCAGCTGGGTAGAAAGAATGATATTTGTGTGGAAAAATTAATTACTATAAAAGGGGCTTAATTAATGGAGGAAGAGTATTACTGATCCGTAGAAGAATTGGAAGAGAAGGATAGTGTATCTCATTCGGCAGGTCATACAAGTACACAGAAAATAAAGCATTTAGGTCTAAAAAGAGGTAAAAACAAGATGGTTCTGTATGCGAGGTTCCAAAAAAGGAAGAGAAATGGTTCTTCAGATGAAGGATAAAGGTGATGCCATAAATACGAAGAAAAGGGATCGCAAATTTGTTGCATGTGATGTGATCAAGTAGCGGCGATGTAGATTTAAGTTGTTCCTCAGATTTAGATGATTCAGATAAAGAGGACAATAGGCCCAATATACGCAAGAAAGAACAGAATAAAGAAGGATGTGGAATTAAAGGATTTTTAGATCCCCTAGGGGAAGAAATGTTTGACTTTCTTATGGTTTAGCATCACATGGACTCTGGCGGAGCATGTGGCTCATTATGTGGAGTTTTAGATGTGGCAGGAAAGGTCGAAGGAGGTACAGACGTATCTTAGATCAGAGTATCCAAGACCTACCCTAGATTCTAGGGTGGTGTATACACCTGATTTGGGCCCTAAAATGATGGCTTTTCCTAATATGTCTGAGCATGATTTGATAAAGGGATTAGATAAAGGACTTAAGGCCTGTCAAGATAGACTTTTAGATGTTTTGGGTCCTTTAACAAGACTGTTTGATATGTGTGAGGAGGCATATCTTAACAACATTAGTGTGAATGTGGTGGAAATGTACAGTGGATATAAAGGGCAATTTGCTTTTTATATAATTCCAACGCTGTACTGTGTATGAAAATAAGGAAAAGCATTTTGATGAAAACAGACCCTATATTGTCAGAACTTGCCCGCTAACAGTTTGGCACAGACTGTGATGGGTTGTTTTTGGTGACAAATTTGGACATGTCCATATATATGGAGACATTTAATACAATCCAAATAGCACATAAGGACATTAGGAAGCCGGGAGAATGCGAGGTTGATTCCTTGGTCAAGGACCAGGGCTTAATTAAGGATAATTTTTGTACAGATTTAGACCTTTTGCCTATTAGTCACAAGCACCAAGCTTTTATCCTCAAAGACAGAGCAAGGTCATGAAGACCGAGAGGAGAACGAAGGACTAGAGGAGGTTCAGGTATGTTCAAGACAAGACTGTTTGAGAATTAATGTAAAACTGGGTGGCAGACTTGCTCAGTTTTGCTGCATTGGACGGAAATGTCAGCAGATCGCTGGGTATTAGAAACAGTCCAGGGTCACCATATACATTTTGTCGGTATTCTGATTCAGAGCAGAAGGCCAATGGTCTTGAGATTCTCAAAAGAGCAGGAAGAATTGGTAACTCAAGATGTGAAGTCTCTTCTACAAAAAGGGGCAATAGAGAGAATTAAAACAGGGTCAGTAGGCTTTGTAAACAATGCATTTTTGGTGTATATTAAAGACAAGGGTTGAGACCAGTCATACATTTAAGAGAAATGAATGATTGGATGAGATAACTGCCTGCCTTTTACCAAGGAAAGGCTAGTACCACATGTTTCCAGTAAAAAATCAAATATAGTGTTGCCAATGTACTTTGTTTCACCACCATCAATATTTAAAAAGGCAGAACATGTAGCAAATTATTTGGCACTAGCGCAATTACACTGAGGTATCCTTTCAGAAAAACGAAAATCTTCAGATTATAAGGAGGCATTTAAATCTTACAGTTCTGACATGTGCATTAAAGCAACCATGTTTTCAAGTTCTAGCCCAATAAAATATGGAACATGAAAAATTAATTTTTACAGGACATACTTTCCTCTGTGAAATATTAGATAGTCCCAATAAAGACTTTGTTATCCTCCCTAGAAGTGCCTTTACTCTAGTTATCCTACCAATATTAGCATTAAGGGCCCAATCAATTAAACATGCGGGCAATCCACACATCGTAGGCTTACTCCTATGCTTCGTTTTATAATTACACATTGCGGAGAAATCCCAAAAATCTCCCAGGAGTACTTACGGTTGTATAATACAATAACAAAGTTGATAATATTGATTACGATTGCACAGCATTCACGAATTGCTTACCACTACATCCTCGTGGTAAGTATATCATTACTACTTTTACCTCCACGTATATGATTATTACTTTTACCTCTACACCATCTTAGTTACCATATTAACTATTAGATTCACATACTATACTTGCTTACGCTTACCTAGTAATGTTGTGGTTAGGTCGATATATCACATATGCTATTTCTTGTGGTTTATGTGGGCATTCTGCTGATTGTCCACAGCAAAAAATAATTTGCTTGAGAATATTTGTGAAATTTGTATTTACATGTTTTTATGTTTTTACTCACTTCCAACATGTCCAGAAAAACCTTCACCAAAACTCCTAGAAAATATGGCATTGTTCAGAAACATTTTTTCCCATATTAACTTATGCACTCCACCCTTTTTTAGAACTAAGTCTCTGTGTTTAAATAAGGAGTAAGTGTATTATGGGAATCTTTTTGAGTACCCTGAAGGTTACGTCTTCGGACATATTCTGACCTGGACACCGGATTAATAGTTTCTTACCCTGTATTACCAATACAGCATGTAACAATAATTCTGAGATGCAGGAAAACAGCACTATGCTTGATTTTCCTCTGATGGTACCCTGAAAAATGGGAAATGAATGCAGCAACTAGCATTACTGCACTTCGTTCATGTGTTTTTTTGGTTGTTTCTAAACTGGAAATTTTACAAGCTTTAGTTAATGATATGTCCCAAGGTGCAAGGGGGTGTACCGGGATTGTGGTATCACTACATCACTTGTAATTACCTAGGCCACCTGAAATTCCTCATCAGGCCAAATCAGGAAATCCTCTGACCTAGAAAGCGGACTCATGTGGTTGTCGACTACATTCACAATAGCTACTCACCTGCATCTTGGGTGAAAATGTCCCTTTCCCACCCCAACTGAATTTTCAACTGCAGAAAATTCACCATGCTTGAGGATTTTCCTAGTTGCATGGTCCATCTGCGAACTTAAATAGCTATAATTGAGGATTAGACGTGTACTCATGCATGAGAGTTTTTGTGCATAGAAATGATAAGAGGTACAATATTACGCACTAGGTTTTTACATTGGTGACCTACTGTGTTTTAATTAAATACCTTTCATAGGGGCGTGGCCAATCAAGATGGCAGCACTGCATTCAAGCTCTGGGATGGTTCACTTTGCATTATAGTGGTTCTGGCCTAATCCGCTATAGAATACCTGCATCGGGACCCCGCTGCATCATCTAAGGCCCCCCGAGTCCAGAGGAGTATTCCCGGCTGTGGGTGGCCCCCCTGAACACGCTGCAGTGTCATCAGCCTGCCGTTGCATGACATGGCACTTCGTGGACCCTGAGGCAGCAACGGTCATGGGAGAGGCTGAGGGCGGGGCCACGGCTGCCCTCATTTGTGGCCCACAGTATGCTGGTGGCTCCATCGGGGCCCTACGTGTTCTGTGCCATGGCGACTGAGGTGCAGCGGATCACGCTGGGCTGTCTGCAGGCCTGGCTGCGTGGAGGCTGGGCTGGACCTAGATCGGCCAGCCTGCTGTGAACCCAGACTATGGATGAGGTCCGGTGCTGTGGGCGCCCATCGCCTCCTGCATTCTCTGCCTCGGCGGGGTCCGCAGCCACTATACTGAGATGCAGCTTTAGTATATTAAAGGCAGCTTTGCCGAGGTACATCCTCCACTGCAGGGCCCCCTGCCTGGGGCACACCAGTGCTGCAGTGGGGCTGCTGGTATGGGTCTGAGGCATATCCGCTCCCTCCCGCATTTGGTGTGGTGGATCCCTACCCAGCTGATGTACCTCAATTGAGCTTTATGTCATTCCTTCCCCCAGAATTAACTCCACAGGCACCCAATCTTCATGACACTGTGCCTCTCCCTCATTCAACTAGTTCTCCTGCGTCAGGGGGTGGACTACCTCTCTTCCCCTGGCTGGTCACGTGTAGACTGGCACTACTATCTCCAATATCCACCTTCTGTGATCTCCCCTGACCAGTTTGCAGCAGCGCCACAGCCCCAGGGCTCTACGGCTTACCGATCACACCCAGACCCCACCCAACTTCATTGGCTCTGTTGCCGCATTGCCTGCCAGGTTTGGTCGCACCTCTGCATAGCTCAGCACACCACCGCTTACAGGGTGACTCCCCTGTGCATCGCTGGGCCCCTCTTTGGTGCTACATTGTGGGGTGCGTGACCTGAATCAGAGAAAATGGCATTTGATTCAGTGAGGTGCCCCAAACACGAACACTCATTCTCCAACACTGAGGAGGCCCCCAACAATGACGTTGTCCCCACCGGCGATCGACAGAACCGGAGCAAATATGGCAGAGGTGTGGGCTGGCTTTCAATTGCTCGATGACGGTTTTGATATGCTCACCAACCATCTGGACTGCATGGGGAGCACCTAGACAGACACAGAACGAGTCTACATGATACAGAGGGCAGAATATCGTCTGTAAAGGAAAATGCCTCCACCATCAACAAACGCCTAGAGAAGGTTTAACGCCTGCTTAAGCCACCAGGAAAGACATTCTTCTTTCCTTTTCCTTCACATAAGTTCCACCTACAGACCGCCTACATAAATGCCTTCTTTATGGGCACAGATGCAGCTATCATATGGCGTTGTCACTCCCCCATGGGTGTATACTTGCATTCTTACTTTGTTGCTTTGATTGTTGTTTACTAGGGAGTCACCAGTTCTTGCTTTAACTGGTGTGGGTGGTGCGAGAGGTTTGAACTGTTATTGCATTTAATTTTGTTTGCTTTTGCTGCACAATTATCACTATGTTGCGTCCCCCTACACTTTGGTCCTCATGCCTGAGTTACATGTTTCCCCTGATGCCTACAGCCAATGACACTTCAGCCTCTCAGACCCGACCCTAAATTGCATCCCCTGGAACATTTGCGGCCTCAATAACCCCAGGAAGGGAAACAGATACTCTCCTATCTCAACAGACATCAGGTAAGAATAACGCTTCATCAAGAAACCCACCTATCCCCCATGCATCTGATCCAGCGCTGCTCCAAAAATTACCCGCAAAACCATCACCGTACTCCTAAGGAGCTATTCTCACTTTACTCGTCAGTGGGGCCCATAACACTGCGAGTCATTTATACACACATTCACCTTGCTCCCAGGATTGGTGAAGACTAGAGGAGAGCTGCTGGATTTTAGGGGTGTGTCTTATTTCATACTAACATTTTATACACTATATACATCTGCAGTTTATCGATATTACCATGGTTTTATTTCAAGAAACATTAAACACCCCACCATTATTGTCAATGGATCTGCTAGTACAAGTTAACTATGGGACAACAAGACCAGCTTAATTCTCCATTTATTTAAGTTTTATTTTAGGGTTTAAATCTCCTAGCATGACCTTACTTTTATTCACTCTATTTCAATAATCATTTTAAAACATTAATAACCTAGAGAGAAAAAGAAGTAAAATTCAAACATTTATATTTATTAGCATAACAGTTCAGGAAAATAAACATAAATTATATTACCAAGATTTCAGGACACAGACATCAGCATCAGGACAGAACAGTTCCCAAAAACCACCTCTCTATTCTTTCTTGATGTTCACCTCCCATCAGGACTCCGCACCCATTCGAAAAGTTAAAGTCCAGAAAAATTTCAAAGTCCTTGCACCATAAAATTTATTGATCCGACAGCATGTCGTGGCGCAAAATAAAATCGAAAAGCAAGCTTTTTTTAAACTTCTAAACGTCCTCTTTTATACCCTTTTTCCCTAACTTGGCTATCTAAAAATGTTAACTTTTGGGGTCTTTCTTTATTCTGATTGGTTAATCCAAGGGGTGAATGAGCATGACCTCATTGCCTCATTGTCCATGTTTTCGCAAAGTCATTGTTATATAAAAACAAAATAAAGTCTCTATAGTCCTTTAGAAGTCCTATCCGCTTGTGTCCTTTAATTTGCAATATCTTCCAACTTTCCCAGGCTTACGATGCAGGCATTCATATTTGTTGGCACCAGTTAGACCATCCAGGCCACACTGTCCTTGACCCACGCTCTGCAGGCACAGGCTACTTGCACTCCTCTCGAGTTCAGTCGCGCATGCATACATAATCTCAAACTCTGAGTCGCAGAAAACTTCCATTTTGGATTAGGCCGCATAGGCCACGATGGGAACTATTATAGAAACAAACACAATTAAACGTTAATTTTCGAAGTAAAGCCCATACTAAGGTAGCCCAGTCAGTTATTACCTAGCATATTTGGCAACAAATAAGCATGGTTTACTCACCATTCTTCATCATTTATGCCACAATTAGACATATAGAAAGCGTATACACACAGGTTTTGGTTAAATTATGACATTTGCGCACAAGATTAGTATGACAACTTCACTTAATTAGTAAATTATGGTTCGCAACATAAGCAAATTAGTATCCCACATGTATTTGTGTGTGCACTCTATTCTATGTTGGTTATTTTCAAAACCACACGGTTAATACATGTTACTGTTCTGGGGAAGTGACTTCATGAGGGGTATACAAAAATATTTGTTTCCATCCTCGCTCCATCAACTCCCTCCTTTGATGATTTATCACCAAATAACTCCCAAAGTTTTGTAAATGTTATCTCAACATGTTTCAAATTCTTTCAATTAGTGTGCGTTATACTCTAGTTTCGTCTAATTTCTTTCTGTCTTGATATAGTTTCTCTTTAAACTCTTCCATGTCAATATCACCTTTTTCACGTTCCCTTTCTTGTTTCTCTTCAATTACTTTCTTTGTAGACCTTTTAATGTTCCTTCTTTTTCTTAGTTTACAACCTAATCTTAAAATTAAAATTACTACTATTATTATTGTTACTGGAATTAGTAGCTTCCCTAATACAGATCTACCTATTTCATAGAACCAATTTTTAGCTGCGGAAAAACTTCTATCAAGTTTCTCAAGAACACCATCAACCTCCAGTGGATCAACTTCCTTATGCAACTCTGTAAGATTTGTAATATATCTTTCAATGTTTTGACTTTTGTCTGGAATGTAGGTACAGCAATGTTGTACCTTTAAAATTCCACAAACTCCTCCTTCTTTTGCCAAAATTATGTCAAGAGCAAGTCGATTTTGCATCACCATATCTCTCATAGCAACCATTTCAGTGTTTACCATTAGAAATCCTCCAGCAATTTCTGTTGACAAACGATCTACTATCGTTGACAATTTCCGAATTCTGTTTGCATTAAGGGATATACCCACTGCTGGTATCAGTGCTCAAAAAACATCTCCTATTATTTCTATCACACTTTCTCTCTTTCTACGACTTAAAGGTTTACCTATTTCATGAATTCCATTAGTACTTCTATCTACATGGAAAATTTTAGGAAAGACCAGGCCTACATAACATATCCCATACCAGTGGTCGGGCAATCTATATTAAGCTTTGTTCCCACAAACAAAGTATATCCCAGGAAAGACTAGGCCATTACCACCTTTAAATCCCCAACCCCCTTTTATAATGTATGTATCCTCACATTGACTTGCTCCCACAAAATAATTATCATACAAAGTGTTATATCTCCGAATACATAATTTCCCTAACAATGGTGTATCTATATGTATTGCCACATTTCCATTATGCCCTTTGTATTATCATCCTCAATTGTTCACATTGAAGATTTAGTTTGCTTTGCTTTTTCTCTTCTTTTAAACTGAATTCTCCTTTC
Organism: Lissotriton helveticus; assembly: GCF_964261635.1. NCBI lineage: Eukaryota > Metazoa > Chordata > Amphibia > Caudata > Salamandridae > Lissotriton > Lissotriton helveticus. The sequence goes on along the minus strand of NC_136069.1, from coordinate 746,612,842 downwards.
TTCTACCATATCCCAAAATTTGTTTTTTTTTCATTTCTCAAGTCAAATTATGTTTAAAGGCATAATCATGGGTCACACTCTTGTGTTTCCAAAAAATGTTCTCCAAAAAGTTTTGCAGGTTTGATTTGGTTCAGTTCAGCTTCAATTTTCAATTTCGCAAAAATATCATCAGAATTAGAATAATAATAGTCTAATTTACCTGTTCTATAAAATAAACTTGTTAATACACTACATGTAACTCCATATGTTAATGGAAGGTGGTGATAGGTCACACCCTCTGACACTGATGCTGGTAATTTCACACAGACGTAGCATCCATAGTTTTCACATACTCAGATAATAACCTTGAAAACGAATTACGAGAAAAGTCACTTATAGAGTTATCTTGATGTATTTCAGGTCTATACACATGCAATTTTTCACCCTTTGACTCATAATTCCTTTCTTTCGCACTCTCATTTACTTTTGGTTTATCAAAATCCAGCCTGAAAGGGATAATAATAGCTAAAATCAACCCTACCAATATTAATAATCCAGTACATAATAACCATATTCTACACCATTTTCTAAAGATAGTACATTTCGATTTAGTTACATCATTAGTAGCCATCTTTTCTGCCCTTATATTGTCTCTTTAAACCCTTTCTTTGCACTAAGAGTGTCCTTACCACCAACATTTCAAAAATTCTAGTTCCTTTCCTCTTTTCTCTTTCACAGTTTCCCAGTTCTGGTACTTTTCTTTTCTTCCTTTTAGAGTTATAGTTCACTTACTTTCTTTTTCTTCACTTTGGCAACTCAAGTTTTCTTGGCTGCTATTCACTTCACTTATTGGAGGCAAGACCATGTATGTCCATTTAGGTGACTTGTATTTTTGATTTGGTCTTCTCACTCTTTTTGGCCTTTGCACAATCTCTATCTTTTCTCTCAACAACTTCTTTTGACTGGTTATTTCGTTTACTTGATCCTCTGGAATTTTTGCTTTATTAACCAGTTTAAATTTCAGTCCATCAGTTTCTTTAGGCCAATTATCTCCTTTGTGAGCTCTCTTTGTTTCAGGTATGACAGTGCTACGCTCCACTCTCCAAGCTCTTTTTCTTTAACTTCTTCTCAATTGAGTTTCGTCTTCACTGTCATCAGATTCAGTTTCAGATCTCTCTACAGTTTCATTTATGGTTAACTTTATAATGTCTGTTTCTTTCTCTGAGCTTGTTTTCTGTTTGGTCAGTTCTTTCACTCTGTTAGGAACTTCTCCATAGCTGGTACTTGAAAGCTCAACCTCATCGTGAGTTATTTCCTTTTCACCAGTTTCGAGATTCCGGTTCCTGCATTCAGAGCTTTCAGACTGCCCTTCAGTATTTCCCTTACTACCAGTTTTATTTTCACTTTGCTCAGTGTCCTTAGTGGTATCAGTTCTTACCAAATCTCGACTTTCAGGTCGATCTTCAGAATTTGGTACTTTAATAGTTTCACTTTCTCCTTCAGAGGCAGAGCTTGCATCTGATATTTCCAGATGTCGACAAACAGGTTGAGCTTCAGTATCTGGATCTTTCTCAGGTTCACCTTCAGAATCTGAATCAGTTGTGCTCTCTCCTTCGGATTTTCAGGCTCAGGCACACGGATGGTGTGACTTGCATTGACCCATCTCTTCACTCCAGCACATTTAACTGCAGTCGTGCTGACCAAAATGACTTGTCTGGGCCTCTGCCAACGAGGGACTAAGCAATTTCTTCTCCTGTATACCTTTATCCGAACCCAATCTCCAGGGACTAGATCATGAGCTGGATGTTTTTCTTTTGAGTTTGCCTCACTTCCCACTTGATGGAACACAGAAGCTACCACGTCAGACAGGTTTGTGCAGTAATCCAGTATGATATCATCATTAATAGTCAACAGTTTATCAACTGGCACAAATGCTTGTCTCTTCACTCTTCCCATCATAATCTCATGCAGACTTAGTCCTGTCTTTTGTCAGGTATGCTCCTTAGGGTCCTCAGAACAAGTGGTAAAGCATCAGGCCATTTCAGCCCGGTGGCCAAACACATTTTTGCAATTCTGTTTTTTATGGTTCCATTTACTTGCTCAACTACCCGAGAAGCCACTGGTCTGTAAGCACAATGCAATTTCTGACGAATGTCTAGTGTTTCACAAATCATCTGCATTAGTTTGTTGTGAAAATGTGTTCCAAGATCTGTCTCAATGGTTACTGGGAAACCGTAGCATGGAATAATTTCACACAACAACAGTTTTGCAACAGTCACTCCATTATTCCTCCTTGTAGGAAAGGCCTCCACCCACCGAATGATCACAAGTACATATCGAAGTCGATGACAAGGCAGTAATTGAATAAAGTCCAATTGCATTCATGTGAATGGACCTCCCTCCCGTCCTATGGTTCCCAAACTCACAACTGTTTTTCTTCTTGGGTTCAATTGTTGACAAACGAGACATCTCTGACATAGGCTCTCAGCAATCATCCTGAACGTAGGATTATACCTTGTCTGTATAAACATACGTATCTACCAATATGGGCTTGGCCATGGTACATTCGGGCCATATTTGAAATCATGTTATCAGGCATTACTGGTCTTTCATCTTTGTAAACCCAAATTTCATCCTCTTCTTTCTGTCTACATCCTGATTTTAACCAGATATCTTTCTCTTCCTCACTTGCTTCTTCCTGCATTTGTCTCAATTCCTGCCAAGTTTCAACTACTGTGGTTAGCAATAAAGGACTTGAAACATGTTCAGCTTTTCTGTCCCGATTTATAAGTGCAAGATTTTTAGCACAGTATTGTGAGAAAGTGCCATCTTTCTTGCCTTGGTATGCCCCCACTTTTTTCTGAACTGCTGATGTGCTTTGACTGAGTGTGCCCTGGATCCCTGCCAATCAGGTACCCAGGGCCTGTGTTCCTTCCCTAAAAACTATGCAGAACTGAAATACCCAATTGGCATCTCTGGCCACCTGTCAGCCCCTAGTAAATGGTACCCCAGGTACCCAGGGCATGGTGACCAGAAAAGACCCCTGAGGGCTGCAGCATTGATTGTCCCACCCTCAAGGGCCCTGTACCCTGGCACCCACACGCTGCCTTGGCAGGCTGAGTGCCTAAGTACAGAACCAAAACAAGAGTCGACTTGGCACACATCCCTGTGTGCCCTGCCCACAGAACCCACTGCCCTGGCATACCTCAGTCAGCCCTCTAGCTGGGTGCCCTATGCCAGAGGTGAGGGCAGAGGTGCATGAGCCCTGTGCCCCTACAGTACCTAGGGCCATTCCTGGGCTCTGTAAGTGCAGTGATACCATTAAGAGTATAGGGTGCTGGGAGGTTGTCATTACGAACTCCACCGCACCATAATGGCTACACTGAAGACTGACAAGTTTGGTATCAAACTTCTCAGCACATTAAACCCGCACTGATGCCAGTGTGGGATTTAATGTAACATGCATGAGAGGGCATCTTAGAGATGCCCTCCAAAACTCAAACCTACCATCCACGTCTGGGCTGAGTGGCTGCAGAGGCTGCCACACAGCAGACATGTTGCTGGACCCCTGGGTGGAAAGCCCCCCACTCTCCAGGGTCTGCAACAAAGCACATCCTGGGCGAGGTGCTATGTCTCTTCCTCAGGATGGACAGGGGGAAGCTTCAAAGGCATACCGCCTCTGAGAGCTTCTCCAGACCATTTGCTGTACCCAGCAACCAGCCCCCCACCAGTCCTACCCCCATTCTGGCAGGAAGACTGGCAGGAAAAACTACGTCAGGAAGGGGGGGTGCCAACCTGTGCCAACTTCACCCCTCAGGTGGAGGAGGCGAAGTGAAGCACGACCCCGGGCTCCGGACAACTTGTAGATGGGGAGCCCTGCCCAATCCCAGCTAGGCTCCTGCCCCCCTCCCACAGGAGAAGAGCAGGCCAGGGGGTGTACTCACCCCAGGACAGGGACCCATTGGTCCCTGCCCTTGCCCTACCTGTAACACCCCTAAAATTAGTATTTAGGGGCTCCCTGAACCTTCCTTCCTCAGATCCCGATATCAAAAAGAAGAAAGAAGATCAAGAAGAAGAAGACCCGCCGTGCAGCTGCTAACAACAGGACAACAACAACTGACTTGGCCCCTGCCCTACCGCCCTGTTGATCCTGGAAGCTGCTCCTGCCTTAACGCGGCGACCTCCGCGGACAGCAACCATGGGACACCCAGAGGACCTGCCTGCCTTGACTCTCTCGACGATTGGGACTCCCATCTGCAGAGGCTCTGCTGCACCAACCCACCTGGTGCCCACCAGGAAGCTCCGGACCAGCCCACTCTGCACCAGCCGAGCCCGGGCCAGGCCAACCCGAACCAAGACCACGAGGACGTCACCCCAGCGACTGAGACCCGAAGTCCAGTGCCCAAAGACCCTCCTCCATGAACCAGCCGACGCCTGCAGACTCAGAACAAGGGGCCACCCCAACCGCGACCAGCCGAGGGTAAGCTTTTCCGACACCCAAAGACACCCCTTGCACCCGGCACCCTACAGCCCCCTGTGCCTCCCTTTGGGGTACCTACCTGTGCTCCAACATCCCAACTTACCTCTCGAAGTGCTGGTCGCCCCTGGAGAGTCACCATCCCCGAGCCTGCAGCCTTTGTTCCTTTTTCAAGATCCTCTTGGATAACATTGAGCGCCTGACGGCTCAAAAGCACCCTGCACCCAGCCGCACGAGTGCCGCTGGCTGTGACCTCTTTGCCCTATCCTACCTCCCCCCTTGCCCCGAGCAAATGACCAGGAGCCCAGCTCCCAGAGCCGCGTGGCCTGCTAGCCAGCAGCCACCAACCGAAGGCCCCCTTTCCCTCATTGGATAACATTGGGCCTACCTACCTCTGCACCGGGCCGCCCCTGCGCCGCTGGGACTGAACTAACTGTACTCACCTGACCCTGGGGGACCCCTGAGTCTATGCCCAGAACCCTAACTTCACCAACCAAGTACTCACCTGGAAACCAGTAATACGCTTACCTGCCATTGGATAACATTAACACATTTTTGACTCGAATATTTTCTAAGTGGGAAGTTTTGAAAACTGAAAATATTTCTATAAAATCAGCCAAAGTCCGAATTCGAAAATACTCTCCTGTGATCCTGTACTGAACCACACCAGTAATCCCTAGCGGGTTTACTAATAACTTGTATTTTCTCCATAGGAACCCATTGTCTGCTTTTCTATGAAATTTCTTCTGTGTCTACTTTTGAAAACTGCAAATATTCTTAAAAAATCGTACGACATACTGAAACGCAATTACCTACCTGTTTTGAGTTAAGCCCCCAGTGCTGGCCCTAGGAGACCAGTGCTGGGATACAAAAGTAACGATCGTACTTAACCTGTGACCTGAATTTCCTCCCATTGAATACCAGTGTGAGAATCACCTCGAAAAGTTTTTAAGTGTGAACTTTTAAAACAGCTTTATATTCAGGAAAAATCATCACGGTAACTAAAACGTTTTTGCTAATCTGGTTTCAGCTTAGACCCCAGAACTGAATCCAAGATCTAGTCCTGGAACTACCAAAGTAATCCATAAAGTAATCAACTGTACTTTCCTATGAAAACCCATTGAGCTCAATGCTAGAGTGTGTTTTAGAACTGTATTGCTATTAGCTAACCTGTGATTATTGTGTGTACAAACGTATTGCTCCTCTGCAAAGTAATTACCTGAGAGTACTCGTAATGTGAAAAGTATATTTTGATAACTGTCGGTTCTAAAATAAAACAACTATATCTGAGGATATAATAATAATTGGCCTGGAGTTCATTTCTTGAGTGTGTGAAACCCTTTTGCTGACTGAGTGTGTACAACAAAAGCTTTACACTGTCCTCTGGTACTGCCTTACTGCTCGACCAAACTACCACTTGGGAGAGTAAGGTTAGTTCTGACTTTAACCTCTGTTAAACCTTTGGGGTTTGTGGACTCTATACACACTGTACTGCCTTATTGTCCAGTATATTTAGAGCCACTTTCTCACAAGTATTTTGCAATTGAATCAACAAAATGATTACTTCTGGTGACATAGTCATCTCCCTTCTTGTCAGCTGCACATTTCACAACAGCAAGTTTATCAGGTAATTGGATTGCATCAATCGACATTTTCACAAATTCAGCATTTCTAATGGGGAATCCTGCAGAAGTTGAATGTTGATTGATGCAATCCAATAACCTCTTTGGGAACACAGTTGACCATAATCGTGGACAACCCCGAAGCCATATTGACTATCAGTCACTATGGCAACTCTTATCTCTTTTCCTAGTTCACATGCTCGAATCAAAGCAATCAATTCTGCTATTTGAGCAGAACGAATTCCTTTCAAACAAGATGCTTCCAGGGCATCTGCAACTGTGCATACAGCATATGCAGCACTCACAACACCCTCATCTGTTTTCAGGCAGGAACCATTAACAAACATTACATAATCAGATTCAGGCAAAGGTTCATCTTTAATGGCAGGTCTTGACTTGGTACAATATTCAAGAACATCCAAACATTTATGATCAACTTCATTTCTCACCTCAACATCCATGACATCAGGTAGCAGTGTAGATGGGTTTACATTCACACATCGTGAAATTGTCACGTTATCTGCACATAGAATTGTGTTTTCATATTTTGTCATCCTGTTATTGGTAAGGAACTGTGTCTTTGTCCTAGTAAGGAGAATCTCCACTGAATGAGGTACATATACCCTCAAATGAAATCCCATCACTATACCTTCACTTTGTTCCAAACTCACACTTGTAGCAGCTACTGCTTTAAAGCATCCTGCTCTTGCAACTGGATCCGAAACAGCTGAGAAATATGCAATTGGCTTTCCCAGTTTTCCATGTCTCTGAATTAGGACTGACAATGAACATCCTTCTCGTTCACTGCAATTCAATTCAAACTCTTTTTCAAAATCAGGCATTCCTAATGCGGGTGCTTCACATAGACTGGTTTTTAGTTGCTCAAATGCTTCCATTTCAGTTTTATTCAACACTATGGGATCTTTTACATCTTCTCTTGTCAATCTCTGTAAGGGTTTGGCTAATAATAAGAATCCACTAATCCATTGTCGACAGTAACCTACCATTCCTAGAAACTTTCTCACTTGTCTCTGTGTATTTGGAGACTGCATTCCCTGTATCATTTTAATTCTCTCTATGGTAACTTGTCTAATTCCTTTCGCAATTTTGTGACCTAAGTATTGTACTTCTTTTTGACAAAACTGTAACTTTGATGGGGACACTAATGACTGTATACCATTCTAAATCATGTGGAATTTGGTACAGGATTACGGCTGGGTTTGGCACAATTGGACAACATGGGACAACAATATTATTGATCGTTCTCAAATCCTGTACTATTCTGAACGTTCCATTAGGATTTTGCAATCCCATTATAGGTGAATTACAAGGAATGCTTTCTATTTCTCTTAAAAGTCCTTGTTCAATCATTTTGTTTATCACTGGAGTTATTCCTTCATTTATCTCTGCTGTCATTTTTTTACTGGGGAATGTTTGGGTAACTCACTCCTTCTTTTACAGAAACTTTCACAGGATCTACATCTTTCATTAGTCCAATATCTTCTCCTGTGAAATCCCACACTTGTTCTTTGACTAACTCTTTAAGTTCAACAGGTATCTTCTCTCGATCAAATACAGGAAACATACCATTCTTTTCTGATTCTATCAGTGACATAGTCGTTTTATACAAACTATCTTCATCTGGGGTTTGAAGCTCAATGCCATCTGGTGAACAGTAAATGGCACAATTCATTTTACACAGAATGTCCCTACCAAGTAGGTTAACAGGACTACTGTCACACACTTCAAATTGATGCATGTCTTTGAAATTTCCAATTTCTACTTCAACTGGTTTTGTTAGGGATGTTTTAATCTGAATATTTGCTACATCTACAACTTGGATGCTGTCACCAGAGAGAGGAAGATTTTGAAGTTCTACTGATCTAACAATAGAACGGGTAGCACCTGTGTCCACTAGGAAAGTCACATTTACATCATTCACCTCACCATTTACAAAAGGACCAGATTGATCTACCACTAAAGTGGCGCCAAGTATGCACTCTTCTCCCTCTCTCAGGCACCATCAGAAGTTGTCATCCGACTCACTCCCATCTTCCTTCAACCAATACTGCGAACTCACGTTCACTCTAGGGGATCTTGTTACCTGTTCTCCTCCGCAGAATCCTGTCTCTGCACTGTATTTCTGTAGATTTACACCGTGTGGAAGTGGAGGTTGTGGCACCTGGGCAATTACCTTCTGCTGTAGCGATGGCTGTTGAATTACCTCATTCTGCACCTGCGGATTCAATGATGTATTTTTGGGATTAACTTTTGGTTGATACTTACACTCTTTCTTCCAATGCCCTAACCTGCCGCAATTGTGACAAGGAAACTTTTTCTTAGCCTCATCCAGATTTCCCATTATTTTTGTTTTGTTGAAATTTCCCTTCATTCTTCCTTGACCTCCTTCTGTGCTTTTATTCTCTAAATGAGCTACTTGATGTTCAGTTACTTTTACTTTTGCCCACATTGCTTTTTCTTTAAGCTTTCTTTGCTTAACCTCAATTTCATCACTACAGTATTTTGCATGTCTCAAAACTTCGTCTACCGAACATGATTGCACCCCATCAAATTATGCTTAATCATCTCTCCTATTTCTGGTCTTAATCCAAACACAAAACGATACTCAAAATGACTCATGTCCTTTTCATTAAATTCCTCATATCTACTGTACTGTTTAAACACTAATAGCAATCTCCCATAAAATACATGTACTGATTCTTTTGATTCTTGCATTGTCCTGTCAATCTTTACCCAATCGGTCTCTTTTGGTGGGATTTTATTTTTCAGAAACACCATTACTTGTTCATACTTTCGCATTACTTTAGGTCCAGGAGCACCTTTTTTTAGATCTCGTGGATATTCAGTTCTTGGCCAGTCCACTGAAATTTTACACTCAAACAATAGATCTGCTGGTACTACTATGTCAAACAATCCATCTATATCCTCCCATAGTACCTTTGAAACTTTTACAAATTGATCCACCTGTCGATACCATTCCACTATCCTTTCTCTCAGTCTGGGGAAATCATTTGTGAATGACAATATATCCTGTCTAGTCCAAGGAACATGTACATACCCTCCTCCCGGTATTTTATCAATGCACTCTTCTCTTTTCTTTACCCATTTAATTTTCCATTTATCCACATCTCCCCATTTTCTCAGCAACACAATTAGCTCTTTTATCTGAGTTAATCTTCCAGCAGTGTTCATGTTGTCAATATCTTTTTCAGTAAAATCCACTCTGTAAGGTTTCTGTAACACTTTATGCGTCACAAAATCTACATTTAATTCACTTGCAAATCCTTTTTAATCGATCATGCATAGTTTTTGCTCTCCAAGTAATGCTTTCACACATAAACATTAATTCCTCAACTTGGTATGCTTTTAATCTATCTGTTCCAATTGTTCCAATTATTAATTCTTCCATGTCGATTTTCAGTCTAACCACATCTAATACTTTAGGTTCTTGGTCTTTTACCTTTAAAGTTTTAAGCCAATCACTTAATTCCTGCTCTGTCGGTCCTACTGGAGTTTGTGACAAATAGATATTCTCTATACTTTTCTCAGTAGTTGCAGAATCTGATTCCTCACCAGTTGGAAACTTATACAGAAGACATTGGTTAAAAGTCAAGTCAGACAGTGTCATATGGCTAATTCGCCTAACCTCGGACAAATCTGGATAAACCTTTTCTCTTACTTTTTGTAAACTTTGATTCAAAGGGATTGTTAATGACGGTTATTTTATTTTCTGGTTTTTAAACACTGGACTCACAGAACCTATTGTTACTGGGACTGTTACAGCTTCTATATTTTCAGTGAGCTCTTGTATCTTTTCAGTTAATTCATTTGTAGAACATATAAATTTAGAAGTACTTGGTTGTTCTTCAATTCGCCTCTCTACTCTAGCTTTATTTCCTCTAGTTTCATCATTTTGCTTGGGTGTACCAGTAAGTCTGGTTTCTATTACTGGGGCATTAGAATCATATCTCATCTCTACCCTTTCTGGAAGACATCTGAAATTAGAATATCATCTCGGGGTATCAGTAAATCGGTCTTCTATCGGTGGAGCATTTGGAGTTACAATTACAAAACTCGGTTGGTATGGAGGTGGTCTTCTATTTATTATCTCCTCCAGCAATACATCCTCTGATTCACAATCCTCATAACATTTCCTTTCTGTCTCCATATTATTTCTTTTCTACGTACATTTCCGTCCTACCACTTCATCAACTGTTCTTACCGGATACATTCCATCACACATATCAGCATTTCTCCATCACCGCATTCTACTCTCATGAGTTTCTTTCCATAACCCTCATAATCTACCTCTTGGTCCTCTGAACTCTTCAAACCTTTCTGGTTTCAATTCATGCATCTCATCTTCCCACTCAACTAATGCTTCAAATTGAGTTGATCTGGGTCTTGGTTCAAGCTTTGTCATCTTTTCTCTCAAATTTCGCAGTACTGCAAGACTAAAGGAACCTACGTCTGGAAATGCTAATGCACCATCATTCTTGGTATATCTAGCCCAATTATCTAACCATATACATGTATGGTAGCCATATTTTGTCATCATATACGATGCAGGTGTTTTAGACGGAGGAAACAATTTTCCCTCTCTTGTCACTATTGCCTTATCCTTTTTAAACACATTCTTCAACTTTTTGAACCATGTAGGTTTTTCTTTTCCCTCTCCATAATAAAACTAAATTTTTCTGATGATTTTCTAACTTTCAAAACAATCGAGCACTCTTCCGCAAACTGTTTCGCTACACCGACCTATCACAGCACGGTTCACACTAACGCACCAATTAGAACACAAAAACGTTTCACTTGCGCACAACCAATGATTTTACAGTCTTGGCTAATGCACCAATCAGCGCTTACTCCATCCTAGTCAGGCGGACTAATCCCAGCTCGACACTTTTAACGTCAGCCCTGCTCCGGCTTCTGCAGCTTCAACTGACCCCTCCCTTACAACATTTATCGGCACACTTATTTACACTTTTATATAACTAAAATCAGTTAGTAAAGACCTAAAACATCTCCATTTGTCTGTTTTGCTAAAACCAAAGTGATAGTTTCCTCAATTGCACTAGTATTCTGTGTTTCCGGTAGACAATGCTTACCTCTTCTCTACCACATAATTTAGTTTCGCCGATAAAGTAGCACATCCCTCTACCTTACGCATCTCTCAAGCGTAGGTTAAACTCTATTTCTCTTTCGGGGATAAGTTTTAAGTCAGAATATGCAATGATTCCTTTGCTCAAGCTCAACATTTTATAGGCTGCCTTCGCTATACATTCATCACTTTTACACGTAAAGGTCCCTAACTTGTAACATGCGACAATGTCACCACTTTGAAACAGACTATGTAATGTGTGACTTACATGCCACACGTTCCTCTTCCTAGGCAGAGTAACCAGCTTCCTACTTCCCAGAAGCCTTAATTCCGGACTACATATAACGCAATACAGACTCAACATATAATGTTAATCATAATTTCTGTACATCAAAACCCTGTATACATTTATTTATTTATTTTATTTATTTATTTTATATTCTTATATAGCGCCTGAATAGACCCCCAAAGGGGTATCTCCGCGCTTTGCCAGTAAGAATATAGCTCCAGATGGTTAGATTCAAGAGGGATATTACATCTTACAATGGAAGAGATTAGTTGCTGGTAAATAAGTATGTTTTTAAGGTCTTCCGGAAAGTCAAATGGTTAGTGAGTGATCTCAGCTCAAGAGGTAGGGAGTTCCAGAGCACTGGTCCCACATGGGCCAGCGCTCGGCCTCCTTGTCTAGACTTCTTAATTCTAGGTATCTGCAGTAGTTGTTGATTACTAGAGCGCAGAAAGCGCCCAGGAACGTGTGGTTGAAAGATTTTGTCCAGATATTTTGGGCCTTCACCTATCACACTTTTGTGAATGGTGCATAGAGTCTTAAACTGCACTCGTTTCCTCACCGGTAACCAATGGAGTCTGGTCAGCAGGGGGCAGGTAGGAGTCCTAGGGGGAGCATTCAAGACTGTCCTTGCTGCCGTATTTTGGATTACTTGTAACTTATTAAGTTGTCCTTCGTTGGCACCTAAAAGAAGACCGTTACAGTAATCCACTCTGCTGATGACTAGCGCCTGCACAAGTGTTTTCCTGTGGCAATCTGGCAGATAGGGAAACACTCTTCTTAACATCCCAATTGCCCGAAAGCAGGTACCAGCCACCTGGTTTACGTGATCTTTAAGAGTGAGTGTCTGATCTAATAGCACTCCCAAGTTTTTTACCGTACTCTTAGGGCTGGGAACAGGACCTAATTCTGAGGGCCACCATTCAAGTGACCAGTGTATTGCCGCTTGTCCAAACAACATGACCTCTGTTTTCCCAACGTTGCATTGAAGACAGTTTGATGACATCCACTCTGATATTGCTCTCATTCCATCTGCAAATGATCTTTTTATTGCAGGGGTCAGATTTTTAAAAGGAAAGAGGAGTTGGGTGTCGTCGGCGTACGACACCGGGGTAAACCCAAATGATCTTGCTAAGTTGGCTAAGGGGGCCACATACACATTGAAGAGTGTCGGGCTTAAACATGAGCCCTGTGGCACTCCCTTGTTGAGCTCTCTATAGGTGGATTTGTGGGAGCCCAGCCAAACTTCTTGGGAGCGACCAGATAGGAAACTTTTCATCCATGACAGAGCCACTCCTTCCAAACCTACGTCCTTTAAGCGATCGAGGAGCACCGTGTGAGACACCGTATCAAAAGCGGCGGAGAGATCCAACAGCACCAGAATCATAGAACTGCCCTCGTCCAGTGCCATTTTGATGTTATTGGTCACTGTTAGGAGGGCTGATTCGGTGCTGTGGTTAGGCCTGAACCCAGATTGCGAATAGTCCAGGCCCTCCGTCGCTTCTAGATGTCCTGATAGATAGGTGTTCACGTGCTTCTCTGCTATTTTGCCGATGTAAGGCAAAAGTGAAATGGGACGCAGGTTTGAGAGGTCTGTCCATGGAGAAGCCGTTTTTTTCCTTATTGGGTTTACCACCGCTCTTTTCCATTCTGCCGGGACCTGTCCTTTCACTAGAGAGATGTTAATAACACTCTGTATGGAGGGCCCCAAGAGAGAGATCAGAGGGGCAACCATCTTGGCAGGGAGGAGGTCATTTGGAGATCCAGATTTAATGTGGGTGATAAGGGAAAGGAGTTCTGCATTGTCAACTGGAGGGATAGACAGCAGCGGATGGTTGTTATGCTTTGGCGGGATCGGGGGTAGGGACTTATCAATATCACCCATGTTATTGTTAGCTGCCACTATTCTTCCATAGATAGTATTTATTTTTTCCTCAAAGAATAGCGAGATTTCATCGCATAGAGTCTGCGAAAAATCGTCAGAGCTCTCACATGCAGCGGGTTTTATAAAATTCTGCAGAATTTTAAAGAGCTCTTTGGAACAGTTACCCGCTTCTGCTAGTTGTTGCATTAGACGATGTTTCCTAGCTTGCTTTATATTTTTGTAGTATATTGTTTGGGCATCTAGAGAAACTGCTCGAGTCTCCTCAGTTTTACTTCTCCTCCATCTTTTCTCTGCTTGTCTACATTTCCGCTTCTCTTCTCTTAATTCAGGAGTGTACCAGCTCTCCTGCTTAGAGGAAGGATACTGTTTTTGTAATTTTAAAGGGGCTAAGATGTCAATGGCTCGCTTAATTGAATCATTATGTTTAGCCAACGCTATATCTGCTGTGTCTTCTGCCAATATGACAGGTTGTATCCAAGTTTCCTGTAATTTATTGACTGAGATTTTATGCCATTGACGGCGCCAGGTAGGAGGAGATGGTACTTTATTGATGGATCTTTTTGGAATCAATAAGTTAAATTCCAACAAGAAATGGTCCGTCCAAAGAATCTCTCTTGCTGGAAGACAAGTTAATTTAGTGCAATTGGAAAAAACTAAGTCTAGCGTGTGGCCGCCCCTATGTGTGGGTCCTTTATTTTGTAATTCTAGACCTAAATTTGATAGATCCGTAACTAGGGAAATGGATTTGAGTAGTTCTGGCTGATCTACATGGGTGTTAAAATCACCCAAGAGAATAAAATCTTCTTCAGATTTAAGACGGGGAGCTAAAAGCTCTTGAAGAGTGAGCGCAATATCAGGGTTTGATCCTGGTGGGCGATAAGCCAAAGCGCCTTTCCAGGAAGTGTGGCTAGTTAGTTCGATTTTAAAGATCATGATTTCTAGTTGTAGACTTCGATGTTGTTCGAGTATAGTGACCTTTAGCTCATCCTATATTATAGCCAAACCACCACCTGTTTTCACTTCTCTGTCTAGGTGTTTAAACTTATAACCAGATGGAATCCCCATTACTATGGCTGTGGTTGTATGGGGCTTCATCCATGTTTCGGTGAGGAAACATATATCCGGCTGAATGGTGTTAACTAAATCCCAAACCTGGTGCTGGTGTTTGGGTAGGGATCGCACATTTAGGAGGAAGCTCTTTAATCCATCTGAGGGAGTGTTTGCCTCTGATTGGGTAGTGCTAGTGGTTGAATGACGGCGACACTGAAGACATGAGAAGCCTCCCTCAACTGTCTGCCAAGGTATTTTAGTGCAGCATTTAAATGGAGGCTTGAGATCCCGTAGTGTTTGGGCGGAATATGTTATATATTGTTTGCTCATACCTGGTAAAGCTGGGCGTGCTGAGACAGAGTCCATGGCCCCTGTGCCCCGTCCTGTCGCGGGCGGGCGCAGACGGGCAGCTCTTTGGCGGGTCTTAGGCGGGGCTGCGCGCTCAAGAAAGTGCGAGGGCTAAATAGCCTGTGTGCAGCCACTAGAGCGCTAACCGCTCCTAGTGGAACCGGAAGTGCCGCAAATGCCTACCACCCCCTAGCAACAATGGGGGGTGGGAGGCGGTTACCAGCGCTATGGCGCGACAATAGAGGCACAGGAGTGTGGTCTAAGGCAAGTGTTGGTGCGGAGTAATGCAGGAAATGCGATGTTCAATTTTAAATGAAACACAGTATTTAAAACACAGTCTACATTCAATTCTAAAAACGATTCAATCGCTATGGCGTTTTTCTTAAAAATACCCTCAGGAGCGAGGCTGACCGGCAAGCGGGTTGGAGACACTGCCACCGTCTCCATTGCCCTATAGATTGCTTATCCTAGTTAACCTATAGCAACCTATGCTCTGCTACCAAGAAATTCTGATCCAGCGCGGCTCCAAAAATTAACTGCAAAACCATCACCGTACTCCTAAGGAGCTATTTTCACTTTACTCGTCAGTTGGGCCCATAACACCCGAGTCATTTATACACACATTCACCCTGCTTCCAGGATTGGTGAAGACTAGAGGAGAACTGCTGGATTTTAGCGGAGTGTCTTCTTTCATACTAACATTTTATACACTATATACATCTGCAGTTTATCGATATTACCATGGTTTTAGTTCAAGAAACATTAAACATCCCACCATAATTGTCAATGGATCTGCTAGTAAAAGTTAACTAATGGACAAAAAGACCAGCTTAATTTTCTATTTATTACATTTTTATTTTAGGGTTTCAATCTCCTAGCATGACCTTACTTTTATTCACTCTATTTCAATAATCATTTTAAAACATTAATAACCTATAGAGAAAAAGAAGCTAAATTCAAACATTTATATTTATTAGCATAACAGTTCAGGAAAATAAGCAGAAATTATATTACCAAGATTCCAGGACACGGACATCAGCATAAGGACAGAACAGTTCCCAAAAGCCACCTCTCTATTCTTTCTTGATGTTCACCTCCCATCAGGACTCCGCACCCATTAAAGTCCTTGCACCATAAAATTCGTCGATCCGACAGCATGTCGTGGTGCAAAATAAAATCGAAAAGCAAGCTTTTATCTTACTTCCAAACGTCCTCTTTTATACCCTTTTCCCCTAACTTATCTATCTAAAAATTGTAACTTTTGGGGTCTTTCTATATTCTGATTGGTTAATCCAAGGGGTGGATGAGCATCACCTCATCTCCTCATTGTCCATGTTTTCGCAAAGTCATTGTATAAAAAAAGTCTCTATTGTCCTTTAGCAGTCCTTTCCGCTTGTGTCCTTTAATTTGCAATATCTTCCAACTTTCCCAGACTTACAATGCTGACCTTCAAATTTGTTGGCACCAGTTAGACCATCCAGGCCAGACTGTCCTTGACCTACGCTGTACAGGCACAAGCTACTTGCACTCCTCTCGAGTTCAGTCGCGCATGCGTACATCTCAAACTCGGAGTCGCGGAAAACTTCCATTTTGGATTAGGCTGCATAGGCCACAATGGGAACTATTATAGAAACAAACACAATTAAACGTTAATTTTCGAAGTATAGCCCTTCTGTTTACCTCCCCTTATGCTAGGTAACCCAGTTAATTATTACCTAGCATATTTGGCATCAAATAAGCATGGCTTACTCACCATTTTCCATCATTTATGCCACAATTAGACATACAGAAAGCTTATACACACAAGTTTTGGTTTAATTATGACATTTGCACACAAGATTAGTATGACAACTTCACTTAACTAGTAAATTATGGATGGTTCGCAAAATAAGCAAATTAGAATCCCACGTATATTTGTGTGTGCACTCTATTCTATGTTGGTTATTTTCAAAACCACACGATTAATACATGTTACTGTTATGGAGAAGAGACTTCACGAGGGGTATACAAAAAATGTTTCTTCCATCCTCGCTCCATCACACCACCTGCCAATATGCCTATACATAGGTTGATTCTGGATACTTCTGCTATTACATTTCATACTCCGGTGGGGTTGGTATTATGCATAAATCCCTCTCCTTTGGTAAACATCCTTTACAATGACTGTGTTACAACGCATGTCATTACTCCAAACGCAGGGCTTTACACTGCAAACCATTACAACACATTCCCCATTTCAACACCCCGTAGTGTAGTTAGAATAGTAAATTGCGTAGTAATGGACAATGCGTTCTAATGGATTGTGTTGTAAAGCCCTGCGTTGTAAAAAATTTTGCGATGTAAAAAATGCGGCGTAATGGCATGTGTTGTAAATGCATGCGGGGCAAGGTGTCATATTCCTCCCATTCATCTATCATAATCACACTGCGGATGCTGATGGCAGATATGCTCTGGTGTTGGACACTTTGGCCGGGAAGTCTGTCCTACTTGTTAATGTCTTTGCCCCTAACATTGATACCTCTGACTTCTACCACAACCTTGCTACCCTGATAGGATTCCTACATAACGAATGTAATATTATGGGAGGGAACTTTACCATTGCTTATTACCCTTCAGTAGACTCCACTAGTCCTCCCACCAGCACAAAACCTCACTTGCTGTGAACCATCCAGGATATTCTGGACATATATCACCTCTCTGACGCATTGCGTGTTCGATACCCATTAGCTGAGGGCTTCACTTTCTGCTCTGCACAGCATGACACTTCCTTTTCCACAACACTTTTCTGTGGCTCTCAGAGGTCACTTACATGCCTCACAAGTTATCTGACTGCACTCCAGTTCTGATTTACCTCTCCCTTCCACACCCTAAGACTACCCCAGACAATGGCACTTCCCAGAGAACGCACTTCCCGGTGCTGTTTTTAAGGCTCAACAATTGGATGCCATAAATGAATATTTCACACTGTATTCGGGCATCGTTCCCAAACAAGACACCCTGTGGGAGGCCTTCAAGGTCTCCACCAGAGGGGTCGACATCTCTAAAAACTCTGTGGTCCTGAGAAACATCCATACGGACCTGTCTCGCGTGAAGAGGGAAATCCAGGCCATAAATTCTGACATCACTGCTGGCATACAAGCTACACAACTTTCCTAATGCTCATCCCTCCTGCAGCAATTCTGAGACCCTGCAGACCACGAGCTACCTTTCTTGAGCAAGTCTGCCCAAGCCAGCCGGTATGGCAATTGCCACCGCCCTGTCTG
This sequence comes from Lissotriton helveticus, assembly GCF_964261635.1. Taxonomy (NCBI): domain Eukaryota; kingdom Metazoa; phylum Chordata; class Amphibia; order Caudata; family Salamandridae; genus Lissotriton; species Lissotriton helveticus. The sequence continues at coordinate 746,594,807 of NC_136069.1, read as the reverse complement.
TACCTTAGCACCGATATTGCACCCCACCTATCAGAAAACGTACATCATAGACCTTCTTACCTACAAGATTGTACTGGTCTCTCATGATGCCAGTGTCACCCAAATGCTCCTTTCATACAAAAAAAATTGTACACCATACAAGCCTCTGGTGACTCTGCTGAGATTGTGTCCTCCCTGTCTGAAATTGCTATGATCTTGCTCACAGATGACCATCAGCAGTTCCTGGTAGCCCCTGGCAGCCCCTATAACGTCTAAGAAGATCTCACTGGCTATTGATGCAATGGGGGGGTCCAAAGCCCATGGTCTGGATGGGCTAATGGGACATTTCCACAAGGAATTTCCACAGGTGCTAGTACCTTGCCTTCTAGAGGTATGCGCAGAAGTGCTGGAAGACGGCATCTTACCTCCCACCTTACAAGAGGCAGTAGTTGCTCTTCTACTAAAACCTGGTAAACCGCCCTATCTATACACCTCCTGCATGCCACTGTCCCTTTTAAATTATGACAATAAAATCTTCTCCAAGGTCATTGTAACTCGCCTGGTGTTACTGATGGAACAAATCATTTTCCCTTTACAGACTGGGTTTGGACCACACCGCTCCACCAACATCTACCTACGCACCATCTTTGCGGTGGTCAATCAAATCTCTCCATCGCTCCCTATGGTACTCATTCTCCTTTGTGCCGAAAAGGACTGGCCTTTTCTGAAAGTGACCCTCCCCAAGCTCGATACACCACAAGGGTTCTGTGACCTCATTATGCTTTTATATGCCTACCCTGTGTACAATTGCCTCACTGACGCATTCTCTGTCTCCAGAGGCATCCGCCAGGGATATCCATTGTCCCCCTTACTTTCTATTATTGCATTTGATCAGCAGACCCAACATGTTCAAGACAAACATATGCATAGGGGCTTTCGCTTTCAGGAGGAATCGATTCTGGTCTTGATGCACACCAACGATATACTCCTATTTGTGCGTGAACCTTCAACACATCTCCCCCATTATCAGGGAAATTATATGTTATGGGGTCTCTCAGGTCTGATAGTGAATTGAAACAAGTCGGAACTGTTCCCACTGACAAATGTCACCACTCCCTGTGCTTTGGACTATCCCTTGCGGTGGTGTGATGACTCCCCCAGATATCTGGGTAATCACCTTCATAGACAAAAGAGGAAGCGATCCGCTGCAACTATGGGCCCGCGATCAATCCTCCCAGATTGACAGGTGGACTCGGCTACCACTCTCCATCATTGGACGTAATGCCATTATTAAAATGGTGTTGGTTCTCCACTTTCTTTATTTATTCCTCAACATCCCAACTGCTTTATAGAACTCTTTTTTCATCACACTATGCAGCCTTTTAACTTGCTTCATCCGGGCCGGACGCCATCCTAGAATTAAGTGGGAAAAATTGTCCCTCTCATATGCCAGGGGCAGCTTCAGAGTCCCTGACTTCTGCCTCTAGTATGTGGTCGTGCAGTGCTACTTCTCTTATATTTAGTACTACCCAGATGCCAGACTTCAATCTTGAAGCCTGAGCAGGACCAGGCGGAACGCCTTCCTCTACATTTGATTCTCCCTAAAGGGATATCACGTGACCCCCTTGGCATTCACACCCTTTCTACAACCTGCTGCGCTTGGTCCAAACTCTGTAGATACCTTGGCGTGGACCTTTTGTACTCTCCAGATATCCCTCTTCAAAATAATTGAGGGCTTCCTCTAACACAGGAACCACTAGTGCAATCTACACTCTCAGCCCATCACTTGTGCCCAATGGGCGGCCTCTTCACCAACAGCAAGTTGGATCTCTGCACTTTTTTTACCCCCAACTGGACAATTTTGGCCGTGGATCTATTTATTTGCCTTTGTTTACACAGCCCACTCCGTACCATTCTGCCCACGTACCCTGCAGAGCCAGCAGACTTCCCCCCATTGACAATGCTGATATCTTCGTCGGAGAGCTCCAAACTTGTCTCTCACCTCTGTCGCTCATGTTTGGACCTGAGACCGGTACAGGCGGTCACATCTTGGCAGCCTGGGAGAGAGACCTGGGCAGCTCCACGGGCCCACCCCAGATAAGACATGGCACTGCTGCTGCATGCAGACAAATTTAGTCTCCACCAATAGCTGACACAAACCTTTGGATTATAAATATCCGCATCGGGCATACACCACACCTTTGGCTCTTTCCAAAATTGACCCCACGCGCTCTCATCGCTGTTCCAAGTGTGTGGCAGACTGCGCTGACCTTGCCCATCTGACATGGAACTGCACTGCCTTACAGACATACTGGTAGGCCATATTCACACTCACTTCCACTACGCTAGAACACACTATAGACACTGATCCCATCCAAGCACTCCGAGGCTATGTCAAGTCCCTTAGCCCTGGAATCAGCCGATTTGCTGCCATGGCCCTGTTGTAAGCCGAACGGCGCATAGCATTTTTATGGTACAGTGATAGATTACCCACCACAGATTCATAGCTGAAGTATATGATCTATTGCGACACTACTAGTTAACTTAATGCCCCTTTGCAGCCACCCGCTTCCAGTCCTAAAGACATCTGGGCAACGCTCCGTACTTACCTGCTGTTGGTGGATCCAGACGCTTCATACATTGCCTCTGGCCGATGCACTGATGCAGCCCCCCCCCACACAATCTCTCCCTATGCCTGATTGATGGGTGATACCATTACACACTAAACTAAGGAAACTGGTAACTCTTACAAGGCTGCAAACTCCCCTGTCCCCTTCTGTTACCCTGCCCAGTTCGCCTCAGAAATGCATTGGCATGTTTTTCTCTTCATGTGACATATAAGTACACACGTTTTTGGATGTAAGGTGACGTCAGCCTTTTGTTCAATCTTACTCTTCATGACTTGGCTTCTTGTTGTTTATTGAAAATGCTGCCAAACACATTAAAAATAAATACCTTTCATCTGCATTCTTTTATTGTCTGTATTAGGTTCAAATGTTGCATTGCTTTAAAAAGCTCATTAAAATGTAGCATGTTTCTTTGATAATCCCTTATTATTACTTTAATTTTAAATATAAAAATACATAACTGAATCAACTCATCATGATAAAAAAAATCCATATAAACGTCTGTGAAGAAAGCAGCACAAGAATGACGTTTTTCAAATATGTTTGTTAGGTTCTGGATGAAGGCAAAGTGGAACATTTGATTTCACATTACGACAAAAAGAAGAAATACTCAGTTCGAGTTCGGGCAAAGAAAAATTGCGCAAGTGCAAAAAGCAAAGACTGGGGTGAATGGAGTGAACCCGTTTTCTTTGGCAAAGGTAGGTCACATACTCCTTATTTGAGTATTATAATCAAGAATCAGTTTAACTAGGGCCCTTGGTGCAACACATTCATTTTCACTAATGTTGTGTTAATCAGAAGTGATTATGTGTTGCACTAGTAATTCAGCTATCTTTTAAACAATGTGTACTTCTTTCTGTGTCTTAATAACATTATTAATACAACTTGTCTCAATGCTGATTTTGGGGGCAGCCTCCCGCCGGATGTTTTGGGGAAGTGTTGCATTCCAGAGGACTGCACATGGGTTTAGGGCTATTTTTGTGCTACTTATAGAGCCCAACATCTATAGGGGATGCCATTTTTGGTGCCAGCCACCATTTTATCATGGGAGCGCGGGGGAATGACATAGTAAGTTCAAGGTTAGGTAGGAGTTTCAATGGTAGTTGAGGTAGGAAAAGGGAAGGGATTTTAGAGGTCCCACCTACAGTTGATCAGCTATCATGCAAGTATGTTATTGAGATTTGAAGTTGTAATGGGGAGAGGAATCATTTATTGGCAGGTGAAGTTGATCTTATATGATTAAAGATGTATAGTGATTAAAGATGTATAGTGAGGTTATAGTTTTGTAAGGCAAAAGGCCCAGGTTATGTTGTAATATTTCAATAAAGTGGCCTGTTTCACACAACCCTGGTGTCAGTGGTCTGTGCTGCCCTCTCTTCCTCAATGGTACTCATGTGTACCGCAGAAGGCTAACGCCTAAACTAACCTCATCAGCATGTGATACTGTGACATGCATGTCACACACACATATCTTCAGTGTATGTTCATTCCATTGAAGTATCTAACCAGCATTTGAGTGGAAAATATTTTATTAACCCCTTCCATGCTGATGACGGCCACCGTCCATCATGCAACACGGTGGGCGTGTGCTGATGACGGCTGGGGGTCGTCTAAACCCAAGGGGTTAAACAAATTGTAGTAATGTCTCACTATACCGAGCCCTATTGCATTTATTGCACCCCCTTTGATTTGAGGTTTCTTTACCCAGCTAGACCTGCAGCCTAGGCCTGTGCTCACTCTGTTCACCATTAACCACTTTCCTACACCTATGGAAAGGAAGGCGCCTTACATTAAGAAGGGTGACAGGCACTGGCAGTCTTGTTAATTTTACTTATTTCCACAGAGACGTCTGGTATCATACTTCTCATTTCAGCTGCATTGATACAGAAATACTACAAGTAAAATAGGGTTGTACTCTTATTGTAATCATATTGTTTCTAATGAAACAAAAGCTTACCGGTAATCTTTGCTACTGCCAACTTGCGTCTTCCTTATCACAGTCCTGATGTTTGGGGCATTCCTGCATGTGAGACAGCTGTTATAGTAAGCACAATACGATTTCTCCGCTATTTACCTGTTATTTATACAAAGAAAAAACTCTTAATTAGTACGCCCTCAATTTTATTAAACAAGGAACACACCTTCTTATTCCTCTACCCATATGACTATACTTCATCTACATTGCTACCAGAACTACCAAACATTAAAAATTGCCTAGACCCCAGGGATAGGCTGAGGAGGGATTGTGACAAGGAAGTTTCAGATTGGGAGTAATGAAGAATATAGTAAGTAATCAAGTCATTACCGACACATCTCATATTCCTCATCACAGTCCTCTTGATTTGAGGAGCAATGACAAGCATTCTCATATTACACATCTTATAGTTTAGTTTTCAAAACTTGAGACAAAATCAAATGACACCAGACCTTAAATGAGTTCTCCACAGAAAAATCCTGTGCATTTAAACACAGGCCAGCACACCCTCTGATAAACATTCCTCCCTCCCTTCTGTCCATGTAGCAGCTGTGCATATTTTGCTTCATCCCAAGAGGTTGCTATCCCTCTTTCTGACAAGCCATGAACACCAGAAGAAATGTATTTATTTATAGACTAATATGCATTCAAAATTGCATCCCTTTTCCATCTACTTACAGTAACAGTATAAGGTATTTTCCCACTATTGATATTTCCATTCGTAAGTAAAAGAGTTTCTTTTAATGAAAATATTAGGTTCTTTCAAATAAATCAAAATTGTTCTTTTATCATCGAGTGTGTTATGTCTCTTCTTGTAGAAAAAACTGATTCAGCACAAAAACAGGAAGACTTATGTCCAGTTCTAAATTGAATTTAAATTATTCTTTGAAATAAATCCCAGTCAAGGCCTTTAAATGATTCTATCACACGGAATCTTTAAATAAAAAGGACCCTTAATCAAGGCTCCTGTTTCTCCCACATCGCCTAGCAGAAGTTATAGTTAGCAGGAAATCAAGTTTAGCAGTTACATATGTGAAACGTACCCTATGTGAAGGCTCAAATGGTGCATGCATGGAGCGCTATAACTAAAGTCAAATACAAAACTGGTGTGGATGTATTATTAATAGCTGCCCTGAAAATTGCTAAAAGAGGTCTTCTCACTACAATCTCTACAGAAAATAGAATTTTTTTAGATGTCGAATCGCCTTTATCGAAGTTCACCACAACTGGACAGGTATTTTATTCCACTGGGCATTTCTCCAGCAGGCTGGAGCCCTTGGGGCTGGTTTTGAGGGCCCAGGGTGGCCCATGGTGCCTCTGTTACCTTCTTTGTGAATAATTGCAGAAGGCACGGCATGACATCAAGAGAGAGAAAAAGAAATAACAGCGGTGGGAGATGAAGACCAAAGGTGATCAGATAGGGATAAGAGAGAGAAGAAAAGGAGACAGAGAGGATGGGTGGATTGAGATAGCAAGGAGAAGAAGGGAGCCAGCTGGTTTAAACATTTTTGTCTGGTCTGCCTTTTGGTTCCCAAGACCAGCCCTGAAGCCTACTGGACTTTTAAACAGGGAGTGAGAGATTTTTTTGAAAACCACCCCTTAAACATTCTAATACCTGGAAAGAATTGCATGAAATAGAATCTAGATGTTTCCCCTGACACCATCTTTTAAAATGGAGCTAATGTTTTGAATATGAAATTCTGGTTGAGTCAGAGTAACTTCCTTGTAAGTCTGAAGCAGCTTCCTCCAAACACCCCAAATGTTGCAGAGCTAAAGTTACAAGACCAATGTCATCAGATGAAGGGGTAACAGGACTTGTAGAGAAAGGTGTGGCCACATAGGTGGACTGGAAGAAATAAGTAGATGAAAAGGAAGTGTGTGGCGTAAACGATTTATTGGGACAAACCATGACCTTCTTGGCCAAAAAGGGGCTATACAAAATACCTTTATCCTATCACTCTGCGTCTTCTTCACCACCTTGGGTAAGAAGGAGAATGGGCAAAAGGTATAAAGAAGACTTGAAGGCTAACAGAATGGCAGTGCATCCACCCTTCATGCTTTCCTGCATTTGTTTCTAGTGCACAATAGAGAAATAGGGAGTCCTCCTTCATGGCAAATAGGTCTAAATTGCATTCTCAGCTGTATTTCCAAAATGTGGACAGTCAGGTTCCAGTGTTTGAATAGAAGTTGTTGCAAAGTTTTGAAGTGAACTTGATCCAAGCTACAACTTCCCTAATGGCTGCCATATGACCGTGTAACACAAATAATTCTTTCATTAATGCAAAGTCCCTCTGTAGCAGATCCTGCAATCAATGAAGAAGACTTTGCATTCTGTTCTTCGGACGAAATACCTGTCCTATATTTGATTGAAATAATGCCCTTATAAACAGTCTCTTTTGAGCCGGAGTCTGTTGAGGAGGAATCTTAATTCCTGTAGGACCTTGCACTCTATTGCTGTGTGTTCTTATGCCTTAAAATATGGAACAGCAATCGCTAAATCCTCTAAAAAAAGAAACATTGGAAAGTGGATTGTCAGTTGGTGTGAATGGTAGTCCACCACAAGCAATACTGTCACTATTCTTGTTAGGACCAGTTTAATGGTGTAGTAATTTTAACCTGAGATCAACTACTGTTAGCTATGGCACAGAGCAAACAGGCTTAACTTAAGGAAATGTGTAAAGCATTTTGAAATACTAAAACAGGTAAAAAGTCAAAGAAACAGCACAATAAAAATCCCACTCCATTTAGAAAAATAAAGCATTCTTTAATGAACGTAATGACACAAAAACAAAAAACACAATCAGAGAAATTGGAGATATTACATTTTAAAGTAAAAATAGAACGAAAAAGCACTAAACATCCACTTTGGTCATCTGTTTATTAGGGACCTAGGTGTGATATAAAGCCAAACACAATGCAGTGTGGATTGGATATAGAAACCAGGTTCATCCTGGTCAGACGTTTTATCTTCTTTGAGCGGGAGAAATTCAAAATTTGCGCCCAAGGAAGGTTCCTTGCCGGCCAGAAACTTGTGGCATCTTTGCCTGGTGAACATTTCTATGTTTGTATTTGGCCACTTTTTGGAGATTGGATTTTACCAGCAGGGCAAGGCTGCAAGTTGTAGCAGAACAGGAATTCATAGGTCTTGCTATCCTCTCGGTGACGTACCGCTGAAGCAGATTTGTTGTTGTGGAAAAGCTCAAAGCTCGAGCAACCTGAATCTTTGACCTAGCGGTAACACATCTTCATCAGAATGACTTGGCAAGTTTGCCCTGGTCCTCCATAGGTTTTTGGAGCCAAAAAGTTTCTAAGGTCCAGGTTTTTCACGATAGTAGATTAGTAGACTTTGACACAGGCAAGGGTCCCAGAATCTCAGAAAAAGCACCTGGGGGGTCAAGACTCACTCCAGACAGAAGCCATCAGGAGGGTCCAGTGCAGGTACAGTTGGAAATTATCAGCTGGACTCTTTGGAAAAGTGCTTCTAGGAGCTTGTTTTGCCCCTGTAGCTTAAGAGGAGGTCAGCAAACTGATCATTTGAGTCCATTTCTTTATGCTGAGTACAAGAGGGAGCAGATCTAGCCTTCCAGGTCTCCTCACCGATTTCAACAGCAGGTGCCTCCTTTTTCTGTCTTCCACAGGTCCAGAAGTGTTCTGAAGCGAGGGCTGAGGTGTCCCACATTTATACCTGGCATTATCCTATGGATGGGGGTGAACTCTGTCTCCCTCCCTATTTAATAGGGTAAAACATATCCCAGGGGTAACAGTTCAGACTTTTGAAGCAGTTTCTGTGTGCCCTACTTCAAACAATTTGGCAGTGCCCATTTCCATCTACATCCAGCATGGCAGAATCCGAGAAGTGTGGCCAGGGAACTGAGCAACACCTCCTCTGTAGTCACTTCACACTAGTTCTCTCTTCTCCCACTGGGATTGGTGCCTGGTTGATTAGGTGGGTAAAAGAGGGACATGTGCAGGTGTCAGCTAGCATTTGCCTGTGGCAGGGCAGGCCTCTTTGAAGGTATTCAAGTTCCAATGTACAACCGAGATGGTCCTGTTGCTAGAGGAACAGAACACCTTCCCACAACCTGGTCTTTATCTCAGTTCTGGGAGCAAGTTCACACCTCATCAAGGGGCTATTCAGCTCCAGGGTAACAGTTAAACATCATACACATGGGCTTTTAGAGACGTTATGCCTGAAAGAGATGACTTTCTAAAAGTCCCTGCTCTAAACTATAACAAATCCAACTATACCAGTGACTCAGTTTTGTAATAAATCTTTTAAAAAGTCCAAGAATCAACTTTGTAGCTGTTTCCTAGATAGAGATAACAGTATTAAAATATGGGTTGAAAGTAGCTTTTGATGCCTTTTCATGGTAAGGATCTGTTTAACGTTAAACGTTTCCATGTCCTACTTTTAAATACCATGTACCCTGCCTTATTGGCATTAAGGCTCACTTAGAGTGACTGATCCACTTTTAAAAATCAAAATTTAGGCCTGTCAACAGAGGTTATTTTAAAATGTCAAATGCACAGTTTTAAAACTGTGCAGGCAGGCTAAGGAGATAGGCCTGAAGTCAGGTTTGCACTGTCACTATAGTGGGTGGCACACTGAGTGCTGCAGTCCACTAGTGAAATTTACCTTACAGCTCCTGGGTTCACTGTATACGATATACTAGGGATATACAAGTAATTTAAATATGCGAATTAGAAGTATACCCAATCATTACATGTTTTAGGTATCAGAGCACATGCATTGAAGCCACATTATCAGAGTCACATTGCGTAGAATAAAACAAAAAAGCTGCATTAGTCCAAAAAATGGGTGTGATCATGCAAAAAGAGACACTTTCCTGCAAGGCTAAAATCGGAATTCCTTTCACCTGAAGTTATGCAACTATTGAAGCCAGTAGTTTTGTGAAAGCTCTCAGAGTATTAGTTTTACCAAAAGATAGAGCAGTGAACTGATAAGTGGTTTTGTCCCAGTGTGAATCTTAAGAGCTTATGAGATTTCAGATGTCTATGGACATATAAATATGCATCCTGGAGATCTATTGTAATTACAATGTCTTTTTTCTGCATGGGTGTTATTATCATTTGTAAAGGCACTCTTATGAATTTTGCCTTAGTCAAGAACTTGTTACATTTTCGTAAGCCCAGAACTGGCCTTAGGCTTCTATACTCAAAATAGGATTTATTAGAATCCTAATTTCCTTTCTTCTGGCAGAACTTGCACTGTCACCCCCTTTTTAACAATTTCTCCACTCCATTTTGAAAATGTTCCTTCTTAAATGAATCTGATGAAAATTCGTCATTCTGTCAAGATCCAGTGGAGGTTAATGCTTGAATTCTGCTAAACCTGAAATCTTTGGGTGGTATTCCCTGACACATTTTACCTCCACCCCATCTATGTTGTTGAAATTATTTTGTTGACTTTAGGACTCTGTGCACTTTACCACTGCTAACCAGTATTTGTTCCCTCTCCTTAAAACATGGTAAATGAAATGGTACCACGTGTACCCAGGGCCTGAAATTTTATGTTACTAGTGTGCCTGCAGCACTCATTGTACCATCCACTTAACACCTTAGCCGCGGTAGGATTTACCGCGGTGCGCTGAGTTTTTTTAAAACCCGCGTTACATGACGAGCTCAGCTCGTCATGAGTGTACGAGAGGTGTACCTCATGACGAGCTGAGCTCGTCATGAGCGTCGAAGGGGTTAAAGAGCACTTAAAAGAATTCTCAGGCATGCAACAGCAGCCTGAAACTACATTTTGACCTGACAAGTAAGACAGTTGACAGGCCTAAACCTGCTTTTTCAAACCTTATAAGTCCCCCCCCATAAAGTAGGCCCTAACACCTCCGAGGACAGGGAGCATGGTATCTACAAAGCAGGACATGTGGGTTTAACATTTACATGTTATAACAGAGGAAAACTCCTAAAGACGATTTTTGCTGTTACCAGGCTATTTCTCCCATTGACTATCACGGTTATCTTATTACATTTAGTAAAGTGTAAATTTAGATTGGGAGCAGGTAGAAAAATGCCTCTTGCAATCTTTTACATTTTAATTTAAAATCCTCTTTAGTGGTTAAGTTGAATTTTGAGTCACACTAGAAATGTCCCTTTTAGAAAGTTGGCGTTCCTATCCCCAAACCTACAGCGCTTGCCAATAAACAAGGTTACATGACTGTGGCTGTCTCTTCTGTTATGATGTGTCTATTCCTCCCAGACAAGGGATAAAAAGGGGCTTTAGTGTGGCAGGATAGGCCATTTTGGCAGGATGACTGGGGAGGAGTTTTACACAGCACTGAATTATATTTCACAGACCTTGCCTGCAGCACACACAAAGGCGATTGCCACAAGTATTTTGTCACCCCAGACATTTTGGAGACAAAACCCATGAAGGGCAGGGGAGTAGACCAGGTTTTCCCCTAACACATAGACTGACACTGGGGGTAAAAGGTGGTACTATCAGACACCAAATCATATCCCCTCTGGACCTGTCGAAGATTTAAAAGAATGATGCCCTGCTGCTGGAAGGACTACCCTGCTGCCTGAGGAAGGAAGACTGGACCTGTTCTTTCAATCCAGGGCCACCAGAGTGACTCCAAAGGCTAGCTGACTGCCCTCCTGGTAGTGCTACAGGGGCACAACAAAGTCCAGAGACCCTCCAGTTTACATGCCTGCTGCTGCTGGAGTGAGTCCTGGCTCCCAAGCAGTGCCCCCGTGGGTCTAAGGCTGCCTCCTCCAACCAAAATCCAAAACCTGGGACATGCCTGCAATCCGATCCGACAAAGATGCATGCCCAGTAGGATTGACTATGCAGCAGCACCCTCTTTGTTATTATAGATAGCATCAAATCCCTTTTAGCATTGGGACCTCTCATTGATGGAATTTCGCCTTGTGGAGCCCTCTTCAGATACCAATGGCAGCCTTATCCCACTGGGGTATTTCGAGCTCATTAACATTTCCAAATCCAAAGGTAGAAATCTTCACGGGACTCAACCTGCTGATTGTATCTGACCTGCATTCCATCCCGGCCGGGCATAACTTGTGTCTTTGTCTGGATCTCCTGCAACCAGATACTAGTGACTGACACTTTGTGCATTGTGGTGCTATTTTTCAATAGAAGCTTTACAAATTCAAAACTTCAGATCTACTGATTGAATTTCATTCCTTTTGGTGTCATTTTATTTATAAACAATTACTGAATTTTTCTAAATTTGTGAGGGATTTTTCTTGTGTTGTATTTTCAATGTATTACTGTTTGTGTGCTGCATAAATAAATTACACATTGCCTGTAAGTTAAGCCTGCCTGCTTTTGTGCCAAGCTCCCAGAGTATTAAGCACAAGTTAATTTAGTGACTCTAGTCACAAGGATTGTGTTTGTGATTTGAATAGAGCTTCCATCCCTCTCAACCAATAGCCTCCAATTCTTTCAAATCCCAAATTACACCCTTCTTCATTACTTGAATACCCCACTTTTCTGTTATCCTTGTCATCCACACATGACAACTATGTTTTATTCATGCCCCTGCAGATAACTCCTTCCTCCTAGCATAGCCATGTCTTTGTAATTTTAGTTTTTCCACTTGCAGGTGCGGTCAGCTTTTTTAATAAGAGACAGCTCCCGCACCATGATATGTTGTTGAGTTTTATGACAAAGAAACAATCCTGCCTTTTGAATCTTGAAAGGCTGCAATCATTTAATTGATACCGCCCTTTTCTTTATAATATCATCTAACTCTTTCACTAACATGTTCTTTAAAGGGCAAGTGTGTTAGCAATGATCTATGGGCCATATCCGTATTCCATGGCTATGATTATAGATGTCTTCTGCCAGTTGTAATCCCTCCATCTGTAGTGACATTGGACCACAAAATATCAAAAATAGTGTTCAAAACAGATTTTAGCATAACTGCATATTGCCTAGCACTACGGTGCAATCATATCCATTCTGTACAATGTCAAATGATTGTTAAAAATCTTCCATTAAGGTTTATGAGGCTTAAGCTGCATATGTTGCAGTGCAAAAAGAAATCACTGTCTCCGCAGATGCTCTCTTTGATGACACTTCAATCTTCCCATCTATCGGGTCTGATGTTAAAGAATCCTCTAGCCATAAAGGATGACATACTATCTAATAGGCAGCTAATTTTCACAATTTGTGAGAGTTTTTTTTTAAATTCAATATTGGATACCTCTTTGAGAGGAAACGTGGAAATTGTGATTTGTCAATATTTTTCCTGTAGGAAAGTAGAGTATTATGTGGTGTGGGGGCTAGACCTCCCCATGTAATACTATAACGGTACCGAAAAGATAGTAGTTGGATTCATTCTAATAAATCCATAGCTCAGTTCTGGTGGTGTGGCAAAGAGTAATAAGGCTTTACTGAAGGAACATGTGTTAAGCATTTCAGAGTACCACCATGGGTAAATGATGCAACTTGCGAGAAATTCGACACAAATGTATAAAAATAGAGTGTATTTTTATCTCAATTCATACATCAAAATTAGTGGAATACCATATATATAATGTATAGAGTTATAGATTTTTGAAGCAAAGTAATACAGTGACAATTTAACATTGTGGCCAGTGGGAACAACTACTAGTGACAATCCATCACTTACCGGTCAAGCTGCTTTGTACACTTGCAGGGTACAGGTGATGCGGGTCTCAGGACCAAGCCCCAACAGTCAGTTTAATTTTGTCTGGCCAGTGGAGCCTGGGTGCAGAGTTGTCTTGTCTATCCATGGTGCTGAACGTTAGCTGCCGGAGGGCTGCTCTTACCGCTTAAATGGCGCTGCTGGGAAAAAGATGCAAAACCATAACTAAGGGGCTGCTGCTGATGTCAGATAAATGTCTGATGGAGTTCCCTCTAGGTGAAACGTTGAATGCAGAGGTCAGCTGTCGGACTGGTGTCCAACAAGCCTTGGCAGCGATAAGTGGAGCTGAAGTAACTTCGATGTCGGTGGTCGAAAGGAATGAGGTGGCAAGGTTTATGGAAGGCAGGACTACAGTTTCCATAATGTTCTAGGCATTAGGATTTGGACGCTTCCTCTGAGGACCCGATGGCCAGCGATTCTTCGGATCTGGAGCATTGTTTTACCCTCAGTTTGCAGGGGACTAGTGCCACTAATTCAGGGAAGTCTGAGGGTGATAAAGGTGTCCACCGGGGTCCCTCTATCTGGGGGAACCAAGAAACAGCCTAGCACAAATATTGGTCTGGCAGTTCCAGGTGCATTGCCACAGGTGCAGGGTATCCCTCTTATGCTTGTCATAGACACAGGTCTCTTCTTCTGTGTTCTTTGATGCAAGTTGTTCAGGACCTAAATTCTGGTGTCAGGGGTGTCTATTAAATCCTAGACTTAGGGGAGGTAGGGGTGTGATAGCAAGTAGCCAAAGGGTTACTAGTCCCCGCAGCTAATCTGCCCTTGTGGTGACTACATCTGGGGCCGTGGGTCACCTTTTTTACCCAGAACCCTCTATTCTGTCACTCCTAAAGCTGACCTTAATCTATTTTCAGTACTCAAACCAGGCTGCTCACCTTGGAAGTGTGGCTAGCCTTCTGGGGGTGTTCACACCCTTGACTAACTAATTTCCCGCCTGCCTGGGTGCAAAAGTGCCTGAGGAAGGGGTAGGGTGGTTTCCTAATCTGGGAGTCAGGCCTGATGCATATCAGGGGGAGTTGGTGCAGCAAAGGCTGCACCACTTTGATGTGCTACTTCACTAGCCTGCTTGGGAGGAGGAAGAAGTCCTAACTTGTTTTTGAATATAGCGAGAACTGCCTTTGATCTTACTAGGGAGAGTCACAGATGGATAATAATACATGTTCTAGAGAGCGCACAGAAACACACACAAACGTTATCACCAGGGCCGGACTGGCATTTTAGTCTGTCAGACTGGAGCCATTGGAGACCCATTCTTAACCCCTTCAGCGCGGCACAAATTTTCACGCTGTGCTGAAGGTTCTAGTGAGCGGGCGGGGCCGTGACGGAGCAGTTCCGTCATAAGCACAGCCCAACCGGCGCTTATGACGGAACCGCTCCGTCATGAGCACATAAGGGGTTAAAGCTAAGAGCTGCTGCTGATGCTGCTGCCATCTTTCCAAGCAATTTACAACAAGGGGTGGTGATGGACAGAGTCTCTGAATTAGGCAGAATACTCTCACCCAGTCAAGAGATCAGGGCTAGATCCAACACCGTTTTTTAGCTCATTGCACCATCCCAGTTTCAGAACCCGGCTGTATGCAAACTGGTCTGTCCCTGGCCCAGTGCATCATGGGAACAGGGCAGACCAGACTACAAAAGCCAATTCTTACACTGGGAAGGAAACAAGCTTCCGGGGACCGGTTTCTGGCATTTCAGCCGTCTTCGGCCCGGCTTGCTTGAATCCTGATGGTGCAATGAGCAAGGGACTCACATCTGAGTATACCCTTCCACGCTTATGGTGGACAAAATAATTTACAACAAGGGGTGGTGATGGACAGAGTCTCTGAATTAGGCAGAATACTCTCACCCAGTCAAGAGATCAGGGCTAGATCCAACACCGTTTTTTAGCTCATTGCACCATCCCAGTTTCAGAACCCGGCTGTATGCAAACTGGTCTGTCCCTGGCCCAGTGCATCATGGGAACAGGGCAGACCAGACTACAAAAGCCAATTCTTACACTGGGAAGGAAACAAGCTTCCGGGGACCGGTTTCTGGCATTTCAGCCGTCTTCGGCCCGGCTTGCTTGAATCCTGATGGTGCAATGAGCAAGGGACTCACATCTGAGTATACCCTTCCACGCTTATGGTGGACAAAATAATTTACAACAAGGGGTGGTGATGGACAGAGTCTCTGAATTAGGCAGAATACTCTCACCCAGTCAAGAGATCAGGGCTAGATCCAACACCGTTTTTTAGCTCATTGCACCATCCCAGTTTCAGAACCCGGCTGTATGCAAACTGGTCTGTCCCTGGCCCAGTGCATCATGGGAACAGGGCAGACCAGACTACAAAAGCCAATTCTTACACTGGGAAGGAAACAAGCTTCCGGGGACCGGTTTCTGGCATTTCAGCCGTCTTCGGCCCGGCTTGCTTGAATCCTGATGGTGCAATGAGCAAGGGACTCACATCTGAGTATACCCTTCCACGCTTATGGTGGACAAAATAATTTACAACAAGGGGTGGTGATGGACAGAGTCTCTGAATTAGGCAGAATACTCTCACCCAGTCAAGAGATCAGGGCTAGATCCAACACCGTTTTTTAGCTCATTGCACCATCCCAGTTTCAGAACCCGGCTGTATGCAAACTGGTCTGTCCCTGGCCCAGTGCATCATGGGAACAGGGCAGACCAGACTACAAAAGCCAATTCTTACACTGGGAAGGAAACAAGCTTCCGGGGACCGGTTTCTGGCATTTCAGCCGTCTTCGGCCCGGCTTGCTTGAATCCTGATGGTGCAATGAGCAAGGGACTCACATCTGAGTATACCCTTCCACGCTTATGGTGGACAAAATAATTTACAACAAGGGGTGGTGATGGACAGAGTCTCTGAATTAGGCAGAATACTCTCACCCAGTCAAGAGATCAGGGCTAGATCCAACACCGTTTTTTAGCTCATTGCACCATCCCAGTTTCAGAACCCGGCTGTATGCAAACTGGTCTGTCCCTGGCCCAGTGCATCATGGGAACAGGGCAGACCAGACTACAAAAGCCAATTCTTACACTGGGAAGGAAACAAGCTTCCGGGGACCGGTTTCTGGCATTTCAGCCGTCTTCGGCCCGGCTTGCTTGAATCCTGATGGTGCAATGAGCAAGGGACTCACATCTGAGTATACCCTTCCACGCTTATGGTGGACAAAATAATTTACAACAAGGGGTGGTGATGGACAGAGTCTCTGAATTAGGCAGAATACTCTCACCCAGTCAAGAGATCAGGGCTAGATCCAACACCGTTTTTTAGCTCATTGCACCATCCCAGTTTCAGAACCCGGCTGTATGCAAACTGGTCTGTCCCTGGCCCAGTGCATCATGGGAACAGGGCAGACCAGACTACAAAAGCCAATTCTTACACTGGGAAGGAAACAAGCTTCCGGGGACCGGTTTCTGGCATTTCAGCCGTCTTCGGCCCGGCTTGCTTGAATCCTGATGGTGCAATGAGCAAGGGACTCACATCTGAGTATACCCTTCCACGCTTATGGTGGACAAAATAATTTACAACAAGGGGTGGTGATGGACAGAGTCTCTGAATTAGGCAGAATACTCTCACCCAGTCAAGAGAATGTCCATCACCACCCCTTGTTGTTAATTATTTTGTCCACCCTAAGCGTGGAAGGGTATGCTCAGACATGAGTCCCTTGCTCACTGCACCATCAGGATTCAAGCAAGCCGGGCCGAAGAGGCTGAAATGCCAGAAACCGGTCCCCGGTAGCTTGTTTCCTTTCCAGTGTAAGAATTGGCTTTGTAGTTTGGTTTGCCCTGTTCCCATCATGCACTGGGACAGGAACAGACTAATTTGCATACAGCCAGGTTCTGAAACTGGGATGATGCAGTGAGCTAAAAAACGGTGTTGGATCTAGCCCTGATCTCTTGACTGGGTGAGAGTTTTCTGCTTAATTCAGAGACTCTGTCCATCACCACCCCTTGTTGTTAATTATCTTTCCAAGCAGACACAGGGAGGCTTCAAGAGACAGATGGAGGGAGGGAAGTTGAGAGTAATATTTCAAAGAAGGAGAAGACAGAGAGGAGAGAAGAACTGGATGGATGGAATAAGAGAAACAAAATGAGGAGAGGAAGGGAGCAGTCTAATTTGATTATTTTTGGCAGGTTGCTTTTGATTCCATAATCCTGCCATGGGGATCCCTTTTTGACTCATCTTTTGGTTGCCAATTGTTTCCTGTAGTTATTGATCAGGCCAATTTATATGATCTAAATATAAATAACAAGGTTAGAAAGTGATCTGACCACATACTATATGTATATTGTCATTTGGGGAATCAAATGATGAATCACATAGGCTTGTATCTAAATATGAAGATACATGTACAAGACACTGTATGTTATATGCAAGTGTAATGTGATAAGCATCCAATTGTTATTTTTCCGTAGTGGGAGAAAATCAAATATAAAAATCTGAGGTTATATAACAGAATCTAAAGAAAAAGCCAGAAATATCATTTTTAGATGTCTATATGCTTATGTTGCCCAATATAAATATAGTCTAATAAGTGTTATCTTATTTCATATATTTTGTTTAGGGGATGATAAGGGTTTCTGGATCATCATGACCATCTGTTCAATCTTCTTCACACTTCTGTTTGTTCTGCTGGGATACTTGTGGAAAAGGTGAACTCTCACTTTATTTATTCAACCCTGGACTTAATGTGCATGTAATGTATGCAAAGTTAATGTAAAGTATGGACTTGTAGAGACATTTTGAAGGTGTAAAAGAAGGTACTCTTGAAGAAGTGTCTATGGAGTGGTCAGGGACATACAATACAAATCATCAGAACAACCGTAAGGAAGTAGCATTGAGGGTGTTCACAGATCTTTAAACTTACATTCATTTCACTTATCTGAGCAATCTGCTGTAAGCTCATCTGTCTGTGTGCGTTTTACTTCCTTTGGGAGGGGAAATAGGTTATTCTGGGGGTAGAAATAAGGAAACAAAACTATTTCTTACCCCAGAAGTGCCTACTATACATAAATGCATCTACTATAGATATCTTGTCAACAAAATACCCAAGTGGCATTCCGATGTAATTACCACAAGATTTTGTATTCCAGGATAATTAAACCAGAACATAAAGTAACAGTATTGGTAACTGTGACAACTTTTGTAGAGACATCTTCCCTGTCAGCCTAGAAAATAATGTTCTTTAAATGTAATGCCAACGATATGCTAATTATTAGAGAAAATATCCAGCTATTTTAATCAGGGTACATTATAATAAAAAAGTGGCTACTGGAAGGTTACATTTCAAGGTTCTCTGAATGTAATATTTTTGTGATGGAGACCTCAGGAGAGGGAAGAAGAAAGAGAGAGAAATGAAGAGGAAAAATAAAGGGGGTAGGGGAAGAGAGAGAAAGGAGTGGAAGCGAGATGGTCTGGTTTTAACATTTTTGCAGTGGTACCTGCATCCCTTCAATAGACAGACCTGCCATGAAGTGTAAAGAGAAGAATTCAGTTTCAGTTTGTGTCTCTGCTGTCCATTTGTGAGAAAAAGTCACACACAGCATGAAATCATGATAATCTGAGGTGTTTGTACATCATATGCTCAATCGAACGCCACCTCATTTCAGGTCTTCTTTTTGCATTCATTTACAACCCTAGATATACCAGGTTTTATCTAACTCCCCGGTTTAGTCTCAAGCAGAAATGTAGCATTAATAAATGCTGTGGAATCAGAGGATAAGATCAGTAACAACTTCATGGCTTGATTTGCATTTTCCATTTTGTGAGCACTCCCTCTTCGCTTGCAGTCTTAACAGAGGCTAACACCACAAGATGTCCTGTGGTATAGAGATGGTCTCTACTATCCCATCTGTTTCCCTTCAAGGATACTGAATGATCAATAGGTAAATAGTTTCTAAATTCTGAGAAACTTCACAGCCACAGTCCTAGTCTTCTTAAGCTCATCGTTTGTCTGTATTATTTGCTGTACACATTATTTTGGTTTCAGCTGTGCTCTTTAATCCATTGTGCCTTTCTTGTCTCAGCACATCAAACAGATTATTTATGGTCCTACATAAAATAGGCCATATGCATCTGGGCCTTGTTTGCCAACATAATATGTACCTCCTTGCTTCTAGAAGGTCACGAAACCTTCTACTTGACCAATATTGGGCTAATGCTCATTAGCATGAACACCTGGATATCATGAATTACAGCAGCTTACATCTTCTGGTTCTCAAACTCTGCTTTGCATTTACAAAGCACTTTCCTCAGATCAAGCCCTTTGCAATAAACTACTTACTGACTCAATTATGTGCTGATATTCCACATCCCCGTTGTGGTGACTGGTCCTATTACTTATGACCTCCCAAGAGGTAGCCAGTGCCTAGCCCCTCGTCATGCCCAACAATAGTAATTGTCGCTTCTACAAATGATTCACTTACATTAGCTTTAGTAAAACTCCTGTGCTAATGATGTCAGGTGGGTGGTGTGCATCACAACAACAGATGGAGGACAAGGGCACTGCCCTCAAATGTGTCTTCTAGACACCAAACTGACATCAACAATCTGGCTTAGACAGAAGAGCATTAGAACACATTTGCTATAAAGTAGTTTCTCTGACAGCTGTTCTGCCGCATTTATGTTTTTTGGACCTCCCTGTGCCCTTCACCCATCATTGAGCCTGACAATGATGTGGGCCTTCTGAGTAAACTTCTGTTTTAAGGTTTTGAGACCTCAGAGAATTATTCTGTCTGATGCTGACTGCTATCCCCTTTACCCAGGCTATGGAAGACTGGTGACAGATTTATCTACAGTCAATGGTAATGGCCTTTATATGTTCACTGCTTTACAGGGAAGCTCTACTGACTATTTCCATTGAAGGTCTGTTAAATCCTGCATAACTTGGGTCCTTAGACTTTAGTGTGTCTGTGAGTTGTGTTCAAGCTGCATAAAAGTGTGTGTATGTGAGGATGGTGGTATGTGTGTTGTTTTGTGTATGCACCTGGTCAAGTGGATTGTGGCATTGATTGAATTCCACTTTTGCGTGCATCAAGAGATAGTAATTAACATTGTGATGCTGATCAAGGTCCATGTCAGGCCTAGGAGCCTGCATGTACACATTCTCTTCACTCCCTAACGCAACTATTTCTGGTGCGAGATAGAAACCAAACCCATATCTCTTCTTGCTGAATAATCAGTTCATTTCAGCCAATCCAAAAAGGATCAGGAGGGGCAGCACTGCTACATAATCTGGGCATGAGTTGGTCACGCTGAGGACATGCCCATTATGACTGAAGGGACCGCAAGAAATCTGAAAGCTGCAGATCACCTTCACAGCCAAGCCTGGCCAACAAAAAGTATACGCCAGTGCCCACAGTACAGTATTCAACATTCGTTCTATATCCAAGGAGGTTTGCATATGAGAATAGACACAAAATAAATGGAAAGTCATGGAGTCCCAGTCCTGGTCAGGTTGCTGGTGTCGCCCAAGGCCCAACAGGCTCTGAAAATGCATTTGCTGTTGAACTACATCTATATATGGACTATGGCCCTGAGAACAGCCCAGTTGCATTAGGGCCATGTGTTGGACAATCTGAGGTATTCCCTATGCAATGGAGACCTGAGGCCCCTCAACCATCAGCCCAAGAATCAAGACCAACAGCATGTTGACATCTCCTTCAGTCATAAACAAGGGGAGTCTGCTCTGTCTCTTGCCTTCCTATGTAAGAAGGGAGCTGATTTTCAACCCGATAGAGTCTCCCAATGGTTTTGAGGAAATCACCACTTCATCTCTGGCCCGAGGATGCAATATGATGGCCTTCATTTTAGAACCATTGGGATTATCGTTCTAGGCCCAGCAGTTCCAGAGATATTGTCATCTTAACCCCAGGTTAGTACTTCAGTGCACTTAGTCTGCAGACTTTTCTTGGCACCTTTGATGGACATAGAAGATGTCCCCAGACCAGTGAGTGCCTTTGCCACTTAATAATCTTGTAACAAGAACAGACGAAGCATTGCACTTCATCCGGACGCACAGCGTACTACGTGAATAAATTCCACAATGTATTCCACAGTTTATCAATATTTCATTATCTTTATTCTGTTGATTCCAAACAATTTTTCAAATTTTCACCACTTTTTGCTCCTGCCACATGTGAGGCAGTATCTGTATACTAAAACTTCCTCTGAATCAGATATGTCCATCCAGGCCTTTTTCCGAAACATGCTGTATACAAAAATCATCCTTGATAGTGGATGTCATAGACCCAATGAATTTCAGGCTATCAGTAGCCCTTCTTCAGGGCTTCACTAAAACTGTAAAATATTCACTTTAGTATGTGTTAACGAATCCGTGTGATTACAAATCATTACGTGGTACTCGCAATTCAAAACTAAACAATCCATGTCAAGCTTTTACTCGAAACTAACATTTTCCCTCTTAGCGCGCTATTTGCGCAAAACACATTGTGCAATGAAACACCGTCAATAACAATATTCACCTTCCCTTATGCCGCTTATCCAAACCCTCCCCTCGTACATCATTAAATGGTGACTTTACTCCAACTATCTTCCCTGTACTGAAGTCCTCCGTACCTTCATAAAACTGCCTCGTTTACTCCTCCATGGCATCTCTGCTTCTGTCACACGCTGATATCAAGTACTCTTGTGCTGTTGCCCTTGTTTCATAAAAGCACGGCTAACTCCTCCCATCTGTTCCCACCAATCCCGTAAGTGGTCTGCCTTGATCACCTACTGGCCTACAATTCCCATCAACCACTCTAAAAACCACTTGTTTAATCCCTAGCTTCCCTCCCTTTCAGTGTTACAATCTAGTGTAGCCCGCCCACCCTTAGCTGTTACCTCTACATCAGTTTCAAAAATGTTTACTACATTCAGCCTGTAAAGTTTTAAAGACATCTCCTTCAGTCATAACCAAGGGGAGTCTGCTCTGTCTCTTGCCTTCCTATGCACGAAGGGAGCTGATTTTCAACCCGATAGAGGCTCCCAATGGTTTTGAGGAAATCACCACTTCACCTCTGGCCCGAAGATGCAATATGATGGCCTTCATTTTAAAACCATTGGGATTATCGTTCTAGGCCTAGTAGTTCCAGAGATATTGTCATCTTAACCCCAGGTTAGTACTTGTAATGTAATGTAATCTAAGGTTGTTTTTATAAAGTGCAGCTATCACTCCACGGAGCATCTTGGCGCTGAGAGAAACCAGGCAGCTGGACAATGTGCTGGATCAACTGCTCATCTAGGTATACCAATCATCATTTCATATTAGCCCTTAACACAATGTGTCTGGCAAGCTAAAAATCCAAGTTATTAGTGATTTCCTGAACACTTATTCAGAGGTGATTTGGCGAAGGGGCAGGGGCAGTTGGTTCCAAGCCTTTGAACCCAAGACAGCCAGGGCCTTCCCTCCCCCAGTTTTTTTCTGAAGGTAGGGATGGTCAGCAGATTTGCATTTGAGGATCTCAGATTACGTGAGGGTAGGTATCGTTCAAACATCCTCTGCAGGTATTTGGGCCCTCGTGAGTAATAGGCCATAAAAGTGATCAGTAGAACTTTGAACAATACTCTCTTGTGGATCGGTAGCCAGTGGAGGGCGTTCATCGCCGCTGTGGCCGAAGTTCTCCTACGCCTCCGACTCAGTGCACTTAGTCTGCAGACTTGTGTTGGCACCTTTGATGGCGATAGAAGAAGTCCTCAGACCAGTGAGTGCCTCTGACACTTAATAATCTTGACCACAACTAATAGGTTCTGTAATACCGTCCTTTAAATCTTAACAATCCCCAAGGGAAATTTAGGGCAAACTGGCACCCATTGCTGAACCTAATGGCTTCTGGACTAAAAGAGCCCAATGACTATGAACTTCACTTCACCACATCACCACACATCACTAGAGAACTCAAGTAAGAATGTTTTATTTGGCAAGTCAAGATGGATACTTTTTAGGAAGAATGTTTTAGAAGCTGGAGGTTGAGATGTCATAGAAGGTACATATAAATATTGCTCAGCACTTAACAAAACCTTATAGAAAAATCACTGACACCAAATCACTGTAACCAGAAACCCAGGACTGTTTTGTTTAGACTTTGAAGAGTATATTTGAATTTCTATGAAATGTTTCAGACTTTAGCTAAATGTAACCTACTAGTTTTGTCTGACGTACCTGTGAGGTCTTCAAGCAACATAAACTGTTTATTCATAGGATAATATGTATTTCCCATGATTTGCACACAAGGACTTTGACCTCAGTCTAGAAAGTACCTCTCATACATGTTTTACATAATGTTCTGATAAGTAAATGGAACTGTCATCCAAACATGCAACAGCAAAAAAATGAATGCATAACATAATAATATTAAGAGCCAGATAGACCAAGCCATTAAGCAGTTGCAAAGCCTGCATTTTACTATATCACAAGGTTTGCAGCTGTTAAATAACTTGTACAAATGTACTAAACCAATATTGCAATTCAGTAACTACTTACCGACTCACGAAATGGGTTAACAAATGCATTAAGAATCACAAATGGAAGGTGGGTGTTTATGACGACCCTTGCAAATTCTGGTACACAATGTTGTCTATCAATGGTTTTCAACCACAATTTCAGTTGCACACCATTGATCAGATTGCAAAGCAGAAGGTATCACTGTGGAATCCCTTTCCCTTTGTGAATGAAAATTAAATGTTTGTTTGAAAGTGGGTAGTTGGCCAGAGCACCACTGCAAACTCATAAGCAAACTTTTAAAACAGTACTGCTTTTGTTAAATTCAGACCAAATTCGTTACATAACAAAATGGGCTGTTTTTAAACAAAATGCACCTGTATTTAAATGCAGTCACAGATATGGTGGTCTGATGATCCCAGCAGGCCACCATCCCTGTGATGACATTCAATCTAGTGATCTACAATTTGTGACCTACCACATGAATATTTAAGACGTAGATTGAATTGTGACCAACTTCAAATAGTGGTTTTACAAATCAAGCCATTATTACATAGGTTAATTCAGGTAATATGGTTTAGTTCACAAAAAGCCAGTGTGCAATTTGTGATCACTCTTTGGGAAATAAATCTTAATACATTTAGCCCCAAGTGTTTGCTAATCCATTGCAAGATAGTCATAGTGATCATATTTGGGGCTCGATTCCGATCCGTGTCGGAAGGTTAGGAGTCCGTACGAATTTGTCGGGATTGGGAGTCCGTGCGAATTTGTCAGGATTGGGAGTCCGTACGAATTTGTCGGGATTGGGAGTCCGTACGAATTTGTTTTGGGACTGGGAGTCCGTACGAATTTGTTTCGGGATTGGGAGTCCGTACGAATTTGTCAGGATTGGGAGTCCGTACAAATTTGTTTTGGGATTGGGAGTCCATACGAATTTGTCGGAATTGGGAGTCCTACCATGGACGGGCTCCATGGGTCCCAGGCAGTCCCCCCCCGGGCGTCCCGGCCCGAGAGCGCCGGTGGTCCACCCCGCGCCTGAGGCCCAGCCGGGGTCCCTGAGCCCTGCCTTGCGTGGGCAGGCAGGCAGGAGCCCTACCGCGAAGGCTCGTGGTGGGAAGCATTTTTGATCCCGGCCATCTGCTCGCACGCAACGCTTTCCAATGGGGCGACCAGATGGCCGGGCTTCCCTGGAAGTCCCGATGAGGTGCCATTCGCCTCCCGGATCCCAGCGATGGCTACAGGAGGTCGGGTACTTTCACGCCTTGTGTCCCCTCTGTCACCTCGCGTGCACAGATTACAAGAAAGGGGGGTCATTTTCCTCCGGATTACTAGGGACAGGATACACCCGGACACCCCTCCAAGGCTGGTGGTTCTCTGCCAGGGGGACCAGATGGGCTATGCCTGGGTAACACCTCCCTAGGCCACCCGGGGCTTCCTTCCTCCAGGCCAACGGCATGTCAAATTGCCCAGGACGGGCTCCATGGCTCTTGGGCATTCGTCCCCCGGGCGTCCGGGGCTCCATCCCGGCCGACGGCATGGCAGAGTGCCCGGGACGGGCTCCATGCGTCCCGGGCATTCGTCCCCCGGGTGTCCGGGGCTCCATCCAGGCTGACGGCATGGCAGAGTGCACGGGTCGGGCTCCATGGTTTTCACGGTGGTCCTCCCCTGGGTGTCGGGGGGGGGCTCAGGGCCGACGACATTGAAAAGTGCCCAAGACGGGCTCCATGCGTCCCGGGCATTCATCCCCCGGGCGTCCGCGGCTCCATCCAGGCTGAGGGCATGGCAGAGTGCCCGGGTCGGGCTCCATGGTTTTCACGGTTGGACACCCCTGGGTGTCGGGGGGGCTCAGGGCCGACGACATGGAAAAGTGCCCAGGACGGGCTCCATGCGTCCCGGGCATTCGTCCCCCGGGCGTCCGGGGCTCCATCCAGGCTGACGGCATGTCAGAGTGCCCTGGTCGTGCTCCATGGTTTTCACGGTGGCCCTCCCCTGGGTGTCGGGGGGCTCTCCAGGCCGACGGCATGGAAAAGTGCCCAGGACGGGCTCCATGCGTCCCGGGCATTCATCCCCCTGGCGTCCGGGCCTGAGAGCTCCAGTGGTCCTCACTGTGCCTGAGGCCCAGCCGGGGTCCTCGAGCCCAGCCCTACCGCGAAGGCTCGGGGTGGGAAGCAGGGAGTCCTTTCGGTCCCGGCCATCTGGTCGCGCACAATGCTTTCCTATGGGGCGACCAGATGGCCGGACTTCCCTGGAAGTCCCGATGAGGTGCCATTTGCCTCCCAGATCCCAGCCAGGGCTCCAGGAGGTCAGGCACGTTCGCGCCTAGGGTCCCCTGAGCCTCGCGGTGCACACTTGTTCCCAGAAAGAGGGGTAGCCTTCCTCCGGATTACTAGGGACAAGGTACTCTGGGACCCCTCTCGGCCTAGCAGTCCTCAGCTGGCAGCTGGACAGGCCAGGATGCCGCCCCAGCCCTGGGTCCATCCCTGGGCCTGCCGTGTGGCAGGAAGACCTGGATGGGTTCCGAGAGGGCCCGGGGAGGCGTCCCCTGCGCCTCCTGGCTCTTGGTAGGGGGCCAGGGGCCCGGCCGGGCCCCTGGCTCGGGTGCCCCGGCTCTGGGCCCCATCCCCCGGCCTGCCGCACTGCCAAAGCCCGGGTTGGGGTTCCGTTGTGCCTGGGGAGCCTCCCCTGGCTTGGCTGGGTTCAGGAGCTCTCAGGGGCCCGGGGAGGGCGGCCTCCCCACCCGGGGCTCCGTCCTGGGTCCTGCCGCATGGTAGGGTGCCTGGGACGGGGTCCGGAGGGCCCGGGATAGGCTTTCCCTGCGCCTCTGGGCCTGGGAGCCTCGGCTGGGACCAAGGGCACCGGCTGGGTCCAAGACGGGCCCCGGCCCTGGGTCGGGTACTCGGGCCTGGGCCCTGTCCCCCAAGCCCTCTGCACTGCCAAGGGCCCGGGTCGGGGTTCCGTTGCGCCAGGGCAGGCCTCCCCTGCTCATCAAGGTGTCTGGGGGCCCCGGGTCGGAGGGCCTGTCGGGGCCCCCTGGCAGCCTCCATGGCTGGGGCCCATCTGGGGCTTCGGGCCTCCGGTCTGCCATGCCCCGGCGCCCGCTCACTCCTTGGTTGGGGCACAGGGTGTCCAGACGGCTTCCCTTATGTGCCCAGCCATCTGGTCGCCCGGGTCCCCTCGGGCATCTGGTCGCCCGGATCCCCTCGGCCATCTGGTCACCCGCAACGCTTTCCTATGGGGCGACCAGATGGCCGAACTTCCCTGGAAGTCCCGATGAGGTGCCATTTGCCTCCCGGATCCCAGCGAGGGCTCCAGGAGGTCGGGTACTTTCACGCCTTGTGTCCCCTCTGTCACCTGGCATGCACAGATTACAAGAAAGGGGGTAATTTTCCTCTGGATTAATAGGGACAGGGTACGCCCGGACACCCCTCCAAGGCTGGTGGTTCTCTGCCAGGGGGACCAGATGGGCTATGCCTGGGTAACACCTCCCTAGGCCACCCGGGGCTTCCTTCCTCCAGGCCAACGGCATGGAAAAGTGCCCAGGACGGGCTCCATGCGCCCCGTGCATTCGTCCCCCAGGCGTACGGGGCTCCATCCATGCTGACGGCATGTCAGAGTGCCCGGGTCGGGCTCCATGGTTTTCACGGTGTTCCTCCCCTGGGTGTCGGGGGGGCTCCAGGCCGACGGCATGGAAAAGTGCCCAGGATGGGCTCTATGGCTCTTGGGCATTCGTCCCCCAGGCGTCCGGGGCTCCATCCAGGCTGACAGCATGTCAGAGTGCCCGGGTCGGGCTCCATAGTTTTCACGGTGGTCCTCCCCTGGGTGTCGGGTGTAGGAAGGTGGATATCTGACTATGGTTACCCCCAACTTTTTGCCTAGTGTTTTGCTGGTTTTTTACTTAGTTGGCCAGGGATCCTGCTATTCAGGACCCCAGGCTTCCTGCTCTCTCTGTAAAATGGACTCCATGTACCTTAGGTGCATATACCAATTGGTACTGGGCCACCTTATCAGTCCCTGTACAGTGTACCTTAGGTGCCCAGGGCATAGGTGTACCCAGGGCCTACCAGGGGCTGAAGCATGTATTATGCCACCCCTGGTGGCCATCTAAAACTGACACAACTGGCTGCACGACAGCTGGGGCAAGGTGGTGTAATCATGCTTTGCTATAGATATAGTATACCTATATCTAACCCTAAAATGGACACATATCCTCCTATCAGTCACTCCTATGGCAGGCCTTAACAATCCTGAAGGCAGAGTGCTTGGAATTATGTGAGATGTTGCTCTGGCATGAGCTGAGCCCGTCTGCAGCTTGCGGAACCAAGTCCTAATAGCTGTTCCATGATAACGCTATACCATATACTCTTAAGTGCATTATCGACCTCGCGGTTGAATGCTAACTCTGGTATAACATTATCAAAACATGTCGAGTAAGGTGTCATACGAATTGGAATACTACCCCCTCGCCAATTCTGGCGACGGGGGTAGCATTCCACCCTTCTAGAGGGGCACGGCATGTATGTAACTGTGAACCCCGGTTAAAACTAACTCGAGCCTTGGCATCACAAAATGGATGCTGCCACCACAGACACAAGTCTGACCTCCTGCTGCTGGGAGTCCTTCCAGCGAGGGCGGCTTGGACAAAGGGTTTCCTGCCTTGGGAGGTGCTAGCACCACCCCAGACAGGATTTTGTGTATTGAGGTAGGGAGGCCTGAAATGAATGAGACATGCCTGGGGCACACAAGGTGCCCTGTGCATACACCGGTTCAAACCAGTTGCTGGGGCATCCCTGCCCCAGCTCTAGCGCGAAATCCGGACAAAGGATAGGGGGTGTAACCACCCCCCTTCCTGGTCCCACCCAGGGGAGGGACCTAGTCAGCAGTAAAGCCCCTTTAGCAGGATAAAGGTAGGAGCTGGTCCCATTCCAAATTAGATTATCCTGAACAATTCTACAAGAAGAAACTCTGGACTTCGACGTTCTGCTCCACAGAAGACTGAAGAATCTCCCTTGTGGACAAGGAGTGTCCACCCTGCAACTGCAGGCACCATCAAGCGTCGAACGGCTTCCCTTTGTCGTCTTCCCTCAAGGATCCAGACTTTAGAGCCCGACGAGATGCGGATTCCCAGACCTCTCTGACCTCAATTCACATCTGCAGCAAAGCTGAGACCCGTGGGTGCGACGAGACATGTGGGACCGGCCATCTTGAACGAACCTGCACTTCGCTTCCAGCATGACTCCCGAGCTAAACTCGACCAAGTGCTTTGGGGATTGAGAAGCCCCAGCCCCGAGCAGCCTCTGCACCGAAGATCAGCCCTCCAGCTTCCACGAGATCTGCGTGGGGCCCTTCTGCTTGTTTGCTGCTTGACACGTTGTCTGGTCACTTGCCGGCTGGCTAGTGGCCTCCTAGACGACGAACCTTTGAATCTTCACTGCTGGTCTGGTTGCTCCAGACTGGCCCTTGCGCCCTTCCAAAAGAGGGGCACCCTGGACTCTTCTAGTCCGCACCAGACGTCTTTTCCGCTCACCGCATGGGTTGCCTTTGCCAAGGCCTGTTGACTCCAATTCCGGATCCGACACCGCCGACAGCAAGAGCCTGCGTGGGACAGCTCGTGCCTCCATCCTGGTTGTCAAAGACACCTCCTGGTCCACGTGGCTGCAGAGTCAAGCGTCCACTCTTCACCTGATCTCGACGACAGCACCTGGTTCCTTCCTGGTTCCACACCGGTCACTGGCTAGTGACTTTGAACACTGTCCCCTCTGCTTTCAGGTCCTCTTCTTCACCCATCCACCCTTGGATCGCACCGGACATCTTCCTCCTGGTCGCCTGCAGCATGTTTTTTTTCAGGCTCCATAGACTTCAACGCGAGAACCCGACACACTTTGACACCTATACACCCGCAGCCCGTGGGTGAGGTAACGAGAGCATTTCGGTGCTCAAGGGTAGTTTAACTGTCCTAGTGTCCAGTTCCACAGTCGTTTTAGTCCTACCTAGTCAGGATTGTCCGTACTCACCTTTAACTTGAACTGTACTGTCCATAGACGTTGTTACGCATCTCGTGTGTGAGTTCACACTCTGCACACGCGTCCCGTGGGCCTCCTATTACTTACCTAAGGTGAAGATAGCATAGTCCTAGCGAACCTCTAGCCTCTGGACAGCTCCATTCCTTTTATCGACTCTCACATTCCACGTACTTAGTATATGGTTTGACGTGCCTCTAAGGCACCATTGTAATTTTGTGCAACTTGTCGTATTTATCTTAAGAGATTGTCATGTGCTTAGCCCTCTGACCTCATAAAGAGTTCAGAGGTGTTGTTATTAATAAATATACTGTTTATTTTCATAACAACCTGTGTGGTATCCTTTCATCTGGTATTCAAGGGGTTATATTGTGGTAAAACAGCTGGCTTCACATGCCAAAAGAGTTTAGCCTAAGACTGCTTTGTCCATGCTACCATTAGGATAGCTGGTCTATAAGGTTGACTTACAACCAATCACCATAAGGGTTGTTTGGACTGATACAAGGTGATCACTAGAACTAGTGAGCATCATATATCAGGCCAACTTCTCACATTGGTGTGCAGCGGTTGGGATTTGAGCTTGCTGTTGTTTTTACCACGTATAATCTTGAAATATCATTTGAAAGATCACATAAGGTACTATAGGTAAATATAACAAGCTTAGAATAGGTACATATAACAAGCTTAGAAATACTCTGAGTTCTACTGTACCAGCTGTTGTAGTAGAAAGGGCCTAGCACACCCTGACTACAACTGTTAGCAAGGGATCAGTAGGAAAACCCATAGTGTAGGTAGGTGCATCACTTACACCTCACTAGAAAGCATGTCTACCCATGGAGAGACTTCAGAGACTCCCCTAGTGGTTAGTGACCCTCCACAGGTCCTTTCCAGATATGCAGCTCTCAGTTTCCAGGAGATGAGACAATTGTAAACCTCCAGGAAATTGAAACAGGGTTCTAACCCTACCACTCATTTTCTGTTAGGTCTCTTAGAGACATATGATGCTAGAAAGGCTTCTAACACAGATGGGAGCATGCCAGCCTTAGAAGGTACTCGTGGTGATCCAGACCTCCCTGAAACAGAAGATGTAGAGGAGGAGGAGGAAGAAGAGGACCCCTCTGGGGATGAGGCAGACAAAGGTCCTGTGGTAGTCAGCAGACTAACCAGGGCCAACTTAGACATGCATAGGGAAGGAACTGGGGGACCCCTAGTGCTGACCCTGAGCAGGCCTAACTTTGGGGTTAGGAGAGATAGGTCTCCTTCTAGGGACTCCACTAGATCTGTGCACTCTCATGCATCTGCTCAGAGGAGAATGACTTCCCCTCAGAGGAGAGAGCATGAAGCAAAGATGAAGGAAGCTAATCTGAGGATCCAAAGGGAAGAACTTGCCCTAGCCAAAGAGAAGCTTGCCTTTGCTAGAGAGCAACAGTTGAGTGGGGTAGTCCCCACTGGTGGCAGCAATATCCCTAGGGATAGAGACCGGAGTTTTGATAATAGACACCTGAGTAAAATCGTGCCCTCCTATAAGACAGGAGATGATATCCACAAGTGGATAACTGCTTTAGAGAGAGCCTGCAAAGTGCAGCAGGTACCCCAGAGTCAGTGGGCAGCTATATTGTGGCTCTCCTTTGAAGGTAAAGGTAGAGAAAAGCTCCTCACTGTTAGAGATGAGGATGCTAATGATTACCAAGTCTTGAAACATGCACTGATTGATGGGTTTGGCTTAACCACTGAACAGTACAGGTTAATGTTCAGAGACACCCAGAAAACTCAGGCCCAGGATTGGACTGATTTTGTAGATTGTGCTACTAAGGCTCTGGAGGGCTGGATATTGGGTAGTAAAGTTACTTTACACAGGATTGTACAATCTCATAATGAGAGAGCAAATCTTACTTAACTGTCAAAACCAGCTTTTGCACCAGCACCTGGTAGACTCTGATCTGACCTCTCCACAAGAATTGGGTAAGAGGGCAGACAAATGGGTCAGAACCAGGATTAGGCCTAAGAATCAGGGTGGTGACCAAAAGAAAGAGACTACCAAGCCTCAAGAGAAAGGTGGGGATAAATCTACAGAGAAGCCTTCCCTAGGGCCCCAAAACTCCAAGAATGGGGGTGGGTCCCAAGACACTTCCTCTACCCAGAAGAAACCTTATTGCCATGCCTGCAGACAGGTAGGTCATTGGAAAACTGACAGCAGTTGCCCAAAGAAACACAATAAGGAGAACATACCCCCAAGTAATACTCCCAAGCCTCCTGTTACTACTAGTAGTAATCCCCCAGGTGGTGGGAGTGCCCCCAAGAATTTGGGTGGCTTTACTTTGGGAGTTCCTGGGGACTCTGGCCTAACCAGGTCCCCTAACTCAGATACTCTTGTCTGTGAGACTGGCATGGGGTTTGCCAACTTCACTGATTGTCCCAACACTTTGGGCAAAAACAGACAGGAGCCCCTCATCAATGGTTTAAAAGTTGAGGCCTTTAGAGACACAGGGGCTAGCATCACTATGGTGACTGAGAGCCTAGTCCCCTCAAGGCAACTTACACCTGGTGCCACATACCAGGTGACAAACATTGATGGAGTGCAGAAAAATCATCCCATGGCAGTGGTAAATCTCAGCTGGGGAGGTGTCACTGGCCCCAAGAGAGTGGCAGTGTCATCAAACTTGCCTGTAGATTGCCTACTGGGGAATGATTTAGAGATCTCAGCCTGGGCTGAGGTAGAGCAAGAAACCCATTCTAAAATGGTAAATCTCCCTGAACAGGTTAGGAGGGCTGTGCCAGGCTCAGCCCAATCTCAGACAGATTCCTTCCCTGAAAAGGTTAGCAGGGCTGTGATGGTAACAGCCCATACCCAAACTGAGTCCCTTCCTGAAAAGGTTGGTGGGGCTGTGATGGCCACAGCCCAAACTCAAACTGATTCCTGTATTGTGAAGCCTGAAACTATGGATCACTCCACACAAACAGAGAGCATTGAGGAGGAAGAGAAATCTCCCTCCCACCAGACATTAGGAAAGGATCAGCCTCCTCAGGGAACTGATCTTACCCCTTGTGAAGGAACTGCCCCAGAGGTAGTCAGGCCTAGCCTGACAGAGCCCCTGATGTCAGTGGACCCTTCCAATGTGGGACCCAGTCTGGAGCAGGTAACCTGTCCCTCTCTACCCTGCCTCAGTCAGCCCAGGGCTACAGAGGTCAAGGAGGCCAGTGAGCCCCAAAGGGCCCCCTGTCCAATAAAACAACCCCATCAGCAGATTAGGGACACCAAAGCTAGCAGCCCTAGCAAGGTGAAACAGTTAGAAACTCCTGAGGGATCCCCCTTAAACTTAGTTAGGGACATCCCCCAGATGGACTCTGTTGGGCACAGCCACACTTGGGACCTAAGGGCCCCAGACCTGACCTGTCCCTCCAGTAAGCCAAACAGAGGGACCCAGCCTCCAGCTTTAGGTAGCCAGAGGTTGACCCTGAGAGCTCAACACAACTCAGTCGTGGAAAGAAAGGCCTATATGGTGGATGATGATTGGAGGAAGCTGAGCCCAACATTAGTGGAGCCTCACTTCAGTACTCCATCTCAGCACCAGCCTTTTACTTTGCCAAAACACACCACAGGTAGAGATTCCCTATGGTGGAGACCCTCAGATACCCTTAGGGTGAGGGATTGCTTAGTGGACCATGAGATAGGGGGTAACCATGCCAGTGCTGGCACTTCCTTTTATGGCCACTTAGGCAATATAGGCTTACCTGGTCAAGGATAGCCTTATCTCCTTTCGTTTGGGGGGGGGTTATGTAGGAAGGTGGATATCTGACTATGGTTACCCCCAACTTTTTGCCTAGTGTTTTGCTGGTTTTTGACTTAGGTGGCCTGGGATCCTGCTATTCAGGACCCCAGGCTTCCTGCTCTCTCTGTAAAATGGACTCCATGTACCTTAGGTGCATTTACCAATTGGTACTGGGCCACCTTATCAGTCCCTGTACAGTGTACCTTAGGGGCCCAGGGCATAGGTGTACCCAGGGCCTACCAGGGGCTGAAGCATGTATTATGCCACCCCTGGTGGCCATCTAAAACTGACACAACTGGCTGCACGACAGCTGGGGCAAGGTGGTGCAATCACGCTTTGCTGTAGATATAGTATACCTATATCTAACCCTAAAATGGACACATATCCTCCTATCAGTCACTCCTATGGCAGGCCTTAACATTCTTGAAGGCAGAGTGCTTGGAATTATGTGAGATGGTGCTCTGGCAGGAGCTGAGCCCGTCTGCAGCTTGCGGAACCAAGTCCTAATAGCTGTTCCATGATAACGCTATACCATATACTCTTAAGTGCATTATCGACCTCGCGGTTGAATGCTAACTCTGGTATAACATTATCAAAACATGTCGAGTAAGGTGTCATACGAATTGGAATACTACCCCCTCGCCAATTCTGGCGACGGGGGTAGCATTCCACCCTTCTGGAGGGGAACGACATGTATGTAACTGTGAACCCCGGTTAAAACTAACTCGAGCCTTGGCATCACAAAATGGATGCTGCCACCACAGACACAAGTCTGACCTCCTGCTGCTGGGAGTCCTTCCAGCGAGGGCGGCTTGGACAAAGAGTTTCCTGCCATGGGAGGTGCTAGCACCACCCCAGACAGGATTTTGTGTATTGAGGTAGGGAGGCCTGAAAGGAATGAGACATGCCTGGGGCACACAAGGTGCCCTGTGCATACACCGGTTCAAACCAGTGGCTGGGGCATCCCTGCCCCAGCTCTAGTGCGAAATCCGGACAAAGGATAGGGGGTGTAACCACTCCCCTTCCTGGTCCCACCCAGGGGAGGGACCTAGTCAGCAGTACAGCCCCCTTTAGCAGGATAAAGGTAGGAGCTGGTCCCATTCCAAATTAGATTATCCTGAACAATTCTACAAGAAGAAACTCTGGACTTCGACGTTCTGCTCCACAGAAGACTGAAGAATCTCCCTTGTGGACAAGGAGTGTCCACCCTGCAACTGCAGGCACCATCAAGCGTCCAGCGGCTTCACTTTGTCGTCTTCCCTCGAGGATCCAGACTTCAGAGCCCGATGAGACCCAGATTCCCAGACCTCTCCGACCTCAACTCACATCTGCAGCAAAGCTGAGACCCGTGGGTGCGACGAGACACGTCGGACCGGCCATCTTGAACAAACCTGCACTTCGCTTCCAGCACGACTCCCGAGCTAAACTCGACCAAGTGCTTTGGGGATTGAGAAGCCCCATCCCCGAGCAGCCCCTGCACCGAAGATCAGCCCTCCAGCTTCCACGAGATCTGCGTGGGGCCCTTCTGCTTGTTTGCTGCTCGACGCGTTGTCTGGTCACTTGCCGGCTGGCTAGTGGCCTCCTAGACGACGGACCTTTGAATCTTCCCCGCTGGTCTGGTTGCTCCAGACTGGCCCTTGCTCCCTTCCAAAAGAGGGGCACCCCGGACTCCCCTAGTCCGCACCAGACGTCTTTTCCACTCACCGTGTGGGTTGCCTTTGCCAAGGCCTGTTGACTCCAATTCCGGATCCAACACCGCCGACAGCGAGAGCCTGCGTGGGACAGCTCCTGCCTCCATCCTGGTCATCGAAGACACCTCCTGGTCCACATGGCTGCAGAGTCAAGCGTCCACTCTTCACCTGATCGCGACGACAGCACCTGGTTCCACACTGGTTACTGGCTAGTGACTTTGAACACTGTCCCCTCTGCTTTCAGGTCCTCTTCTTCACCGATCCACCCTTGGATCGCACCGGACATCTTCCTCCTGGTCGCCTGCAGCATCTTTTCTTCCAGGCTCCATAGACTTCAACGCGAGAACCCGACACACTTTGACACCTATGCACCCGCAGCCCGTGGGTGAGGTAACGAGAGCATTTCGGTACTCAAGGGTAGTTTAACTGTCCTAGTGTCCAGTTCCACAGTCGTTTTAGTCCTACCTAGTCAGGATTGTCCGTACTCACCTTTAACTTGAACTGTACTGTTCATAGATGTTGTTACGCATCTCGCGTGTGAGTTCACACTCTGCACACGCGTCCCGTGGGCCTCCTATTACTTACCTAAGGTAAAGATAGCGTAGTCCTAGAGAACCTCCAGCCTCTGGACAGCTCCATTCCTTTTATCGACTCTCACATTCCACTTACTTAGTATATGGTTTGTCGTGCCTCTAAGGCACCATTGTAATTTTGTGCAACTTGTCGTATTTTTCTTAAGAGATTGTCATGTGCTTAGCCCTCTGACCTCATAAAGAGTTCAGAGGTGTTGTTATTAATAAATATACTGTTTATTTTCATAACAACCTGTGTGGTGTCCTTTCATCTGGTATTCAAGGGGTTATATTGTGGTAAAACAGCTATCTTCACATGCCAAAAGCGTTTAGCCTAAGACTTTCCTTGTCCATGCTACCATTAGGATAGCTGGTCTATAAGGTTGACTTACAACCAATCACCACAAGGGTTGTTTGGACTGATACAAGGTGATCACTAGAACTAGTGAGCATCATATGTCAGGCCAACTTCTCACATCGGGGGGCTCTCCAGGCCGATGGCATGGAAAAGTGCCCAGGATGGGTTCCATGCATCCTGGGCATTCGTCCCCCTGGCGTCCGGGCCTGAGAGCTCCAGTGGTCCTCACTGTGCCTGAGTCCTGCCCGGCGTGGGCAGGCAGAAGCCCAACCGCGAAGGCTCGGGGTGGGAAGCAGGGAGTCCGGTCCCGGCCATCTGGTCGCCCGCAACGTTTTCCGATGGGGCGACCAGATGGCCGAACTTCCCTGGAAGTCCCGATGAGGTGCCATTTGCCTCCCGGATCCCAGCGAGGGCTCCAGGAGGTCGGGTACTTTCACGCCTTGGGTCCCCTCTGTCACCTTGCGTGCACAGATTACAAGAAAGGGGGGTAATTTTCCTCCAGATTACTAGGGACAGGGTACGCCCAGACACCCCTCCAAGGCTGGTGGTTCTCTGCCAGGGGGACCAGATGGGCTATCCCTGGGTAACACCTCCCTAGGCCACCCGGGGCTTCCTTTCTCCAGGCCAACGGCATGGAAAAGTGCCCAGGACGGGCTCCATGCGCCCCGGGCATTTGTCCCCCAGGCGTCCGGGGGTCCATCCAGGCTGACGGCATGTCAGAGTGCCCGGGTCGGGCTCCATGGTTTTACGGTGGTCCTCCCCTGGGTGTCGGGGGGGGGGGGCTTCAGGCAGACGGCATGGAAAAGTGCCCAGGACGGGCTCCATGCGCCCCGGGCATTTGTCCCCCAGGCGTCCGGGGCTCCATGCAGGCTGACGGCATGTCAGCGTGCCCGGGTCGGGCTCCATGGTTTTCACGGTGGTCCTCTCCTGGGTGTCGGGGGGGGCTCCAGGCCGACGGCATGGAAAAGTGCCCAGGACGGGCTCCATGTGTCCTGGGCATTCGCCCCCCTGGCGTCCGGGCCTGAGAGCTCCAGTGGTCCTCAATGTGCCTGAGGCCCAGCCGGGGTCCCCGAGCTGTGCCCGGCGTGGGCAGGCAGAAGCCCTACCGCGAAGGCTCGGGGTGGGAAGCAGGGAGTCCTTTCGGTCCCGGCCATCTGGTCGCCCGCAACGCTTTCCTATGGGGCGACTAGATGGCCGGACTTCCCTGGAAGTCCCTATGAGGTGCCATTCGCCTCTCGGATCCCAGCGAGGGCTCCAGGAGGTCAGGAACGTTCGCGCCTAGGGTCCCCTGAGCCTCGCGGTGCGCACTTATTCCCAGAAAGAGGGGTAGCCTTCCTCCGGATTACTAGGGAAAAGGTACTCTGGGATCCCTCATGGCCTAGCGGTCCTCAGCCGGCAGCTGGACGGGCCAGGATGTTGCCCCAGCCCCGGGTCCGTTCCTGGGCCTGTCGCGTGGCAGGAAGCCCTGGATGGGGTCCGGGAGGGCCTGGGGAGGCGTCCCTTGTGCCTCCGGGCTCCCGGCTGGGGCCAGGGGCCCGGCCGGGCCCCGGGTCGGTTGCCCCCGTCCCCCGACCTGCCGCACTGCCAAAGCCCGGGACGGAGTTCCGTATTGCCCGGGGAGCCTCCCCTTTCTTGCCTGGGTCCAGGAGCTCCAGCATGAGCACCGCAGCTCCACGCCCAAACCCATTCTAACCTGCCGCAGCAAAGGGGTTATCTAACCCCTTCAGTGCTAATGACGGCTCCATGCCGACACGATTCCAGTGGGGAAGGTGTTGGTATATTCCTTATGTTGGAGCGCCATCTAGAGCAAGACCAGTAGATAATGTGTTGCAATAGTAGCGCGCAGTGCTTTCCAATGGGGCGATCAGATTGCCAGGCTTACCTAGAAGGCCTGAGGGCCCGGGGAGGGCGGCCTCCCCACCCCTGGCTCTGTCCTTGGTCCTGCTGAGTGGCAAGGTGCCCGGTACGGGTTCCGGAGGTCCCGGGGAAGCTTCCCATGCGCCTCTGGGCTTGGGAGCCCCGGCTGGGTCCAGGAGCCGGTCCGGGCCCCGGGTCGGGTGCTCCAGCCCTGGGCCCCGTCCCCGGCCTGCTGGACTGCCAAAGGCCCGGGATGGGGTTCCGTGGTGCCCGGGGAGCCTCCCCGTGCTTGGCTGTGTTCAGGAGCCCCATACGGGGCACCCGAGGGCCCCGGGGAGGGTGGCCTCCCCACCCCGGGCTCCGCCCTGGGTCCTGCAGCGGGGCAGGGTGCCTGGGACGGGGTCCAGCGGGCCCGAGGAGCCTTCCCCTGCGCCTCTGGGCCTGGGAGCCCCGGATGAGTCCAGGGGCCCGGCCGGGGCCCCGGTTCGGGTGCTCCGGCCCTGGGCCCTGTCCCCCGGGCTGCGGCTCTACCAAGGGCCCAGGACAGGGGTCCTCCGGTCACGTGCAGGCCTCCCCGGCTTGCCAAGGTGTCCGCGGGCCCCGGGCCCCGGGTCAGAGGGCCTGCCGGGCCCCCCCGGCAGCCTCCATGGCTGGGGGCCGGCTGGGGCCCAGGGCCTCTGGTCTGCCATGCCGCGGGCGCCCGCTCACTCCTTCGTTGGGGCACAGGGCCTGGCCATCTGGTTGCCTAGATCCCCTCGGCCATCTGGTTGCCCGGATCCCCTCGGCCATCTGGTCGCCCGGATCCCCTCGGCCATCTGGTGGCCCTGATCGCCTCGGCCATCTGGTCGCCCGCAATGCTTTCCAATGGGGCGCCCAGATGGACGAATTTTCCTGGAAGTCCCGATGAGGTGCCATTGCCTCCCGGATCCCAGCAAGGGCTCCAGGAGGTCGGGTACATTCGCGCCTTGGGTCCCCTGAGCCTCACGATGCGCACTTGTTCCCAGAAAGAGGGGTAGCCTTCCTCCAGATTACTAGGGACAAGGTACTCTGGGACCCCTCTCAGCCTAGCGGTCTTCAGCCGGCAGCTGGACGGGCCAGGATGCCGCCCCAGGCCCGGGTCTGTCCCTGGGCCTGTACGAGGCAGGATGCCCTGGATCGGGTCCGGGAGGGCCCAGGGAAGGCTTCCCCTGCACCTCCGGGCCTGGGATCCCCGGCTGGGTCCCGGGTCCCTGCCGGCCCCCGGGTGGGGTGCTTCGGCCCAGGGCCCTGTCCCCCAGCCTGCCGCACTGCCAAAGGCCCGGGACGGGGTTCCGTGGTGCCCGGGGAGCCTCCCTGTGCTCGGCTGGGTTCAGGAGCTCCGTCTGGGGCCCCTGAGGGCCCCGGGGAGGGTGGCCTCCCCACCCGGGGCTCTGTCCTGGGTCCTGCCGTGTGGCAGGGTACTTGGGACGGGGTCCGGAGGGTCCGGAGGGCCCGGGGTAGGCTTCCTCCGCGCCTCCGAGCCTGGGAGCCCCGGCTGGGTCCAGGGGCCCCACGGGACCCCGGGTCAGGCGCTCGGGCCCAGGGCCCTGTCCCCCCAGCCTGCCGCACTGCCAAAGGCCTGGTACGGAGTTCCGTGGTGCCCGGGGAGCCTCCCCTTGCTCGGCTGGGTTCAGGAGCCCCAGGGGCCCCGGGGAGGGTGGCCTCCCCACCCGGGGCTCCTTCCTGGGTCCTGCCACGCGGCAGGGTACCCGCGACGGGGTCGGGAGAGTCCAGGCGGCTTCCCTTTTGTGCCCGGCCATCTGGTCGCCCAGATCCCCTCGGCCATCTGGTCGCCCGGATCCCCTCGGGCATCTGGTCACCCGTAATGCTTTCCTATGGGGCAACCAGATGGCCGGACTTCCCTGGAAGTCCCGATGAGGT
Organism: Lissotriton helveticus; assembly: GCF_964261635.1. Classification (NCBI taxonomy): domain Eukaryota; kingdom Metazoa; phylum Chordata; class Amphibia; order Caudata; family Salamandridae; genus Lissotriton; species Lissotriton helveticus. The sequence continues at coordinate 746,554,947 of NC_136069.1, read as the reverse complement.
GCCATTCGCCTTCCCGATCCCAGCGAGGGCTCCAGGAGGTCGGGCACCCACGCGCCTTGGGTCCCCTCCGTCACTCGGTGCGCACAGAAAGGGGGGTCATTTTCCTCCGGATTTCTAGGGGCAGGGTATGCCCGGACACCCCTCCCAGGCTGGTGGTTCTCTGCCAGGGGTGACCAGATTGGCAATGCCTGGGTAACACCTCCCTAGGCCACCCGGGACTTCCTTCCTCCAGGCCAACGGCATGTCAAATTGCCCAGGACGGGCTCCATGGCTCTTGGGCATTCGCCCCCCGGTCGTCCGGGGCTCCATCCAGGCTGACGGCATGGCAGAGTGCCCGGGTCGGGCTCCATGGTTTTCACGGTGGTCCTCCTCTGGGTGTCGGGGCGCTCCAGGCCAACGGCATGGAAAAGTGCCCAGGACGGGCTCCATGGGTTCCGGGCAGTCCTATCCCCTGGGCGTACGTGGTTGTCCGACATTCGGTCGGATGTGCTTTTACGTACCGGATCGGCCCCTTGGTGTTGAATGCCGTTTTTCCCCTTATCTCCTTCTTACGAGATAAAAGGTCTCCCTTAAACCGCGTTTTTTTTAAAACATATAGCTTGAGGGTGTTGATTAAGTAGAAAAGCAATAAGCGATATAGGATATCAATTTTTGAACGTTATTGTATTCCGTTCTCTAAAAATTATATGGATTCTTACTCGAACATTAGGTTGAGGAACAAAGAAGTCTGGTGCCACCACATGGGATGTATATCGTCTAGCATATATATTTTCAGGAACTAAGTCAATGACACAATCATTAGGTCTGTGTGAAGGAGCCTTTCAGCTCCCTTTTTCTGTGAAAACATTTGAAATCAAGAATCAAGAATTGCTAACATTGTACAAGTGTTGATTGTCTTGATCAGAAAACAGTCCTGGAGAATTAAAAGAGATGGTATTCTGTTCTTAGTTGATTAGTGAATTATTTTCTTAACAAAGAAGTTCTCAAAATAATACCAAAAGCAGGTACATCTTTAATGGCACGTAGTACATTTCCACATTACCTTATAAGATAGCAGTGCTATTGCTGTTATTTCTTGTGTCAAATCAAATCAGCGGAACAAATGATTTCTGCTTCATTGTTGTATCTCAAGGAAATGGAAGCTTTCAATGAAAACATAATATGCTGACACTGTTAAATTAAATAGTCTAATAACTGAAGGGGACCAATAGGCAAAGAGAGTTTGACAGAATAAAGACAAAGGTTGATTCTGCAAAAGGAGAATTCGTAGATTTACTGTTTAGCTGCTTACTTCATGGCACTCAGGACAGAGGAATAGGGTTTGAAGGTAGATGAAGGCATTGTTTGATGAAATGTCCAGACATTCCAAAATCAAGACACAGATTATTTGTGCGACAAATAACCCCTTTCTGTTGAGTTTAATTTCCTCTGAGTATTGCTGATCTGATAGGTTCTTCCCCAGGCATAACCAAAGAGAATCTTTCCTAGGAACATGAGGGGTATATGGAAATCTACTTAGGTCCTGTGTTTTTCCTTTGCTTCTATTAGCATATTGTTTATGGAGCTGTGAGACTAATTCCATCAAATCTTTAATAAAAGTGGTCCATAGCCAATCAATAAGACCATCTTTGCGCAAACCTTGATAAAAGGAACCACTCAAATATCCACACAAAGCTTCTAGAAATGCCTGTTTTAGATATATGCAATTTAACTAGCTCCATAGGACCTAGCTGATAATCAGAGAATTAATAGCATGTTTAACCTGATTGCAGCAACCTGCTCCAGATGAAATTGCATTAATGCTGGTTTTACATGGAATAGGCATGCCCCATCACAATATGGTTTCACCTGATAAACACACTAGAGAGGCTAGCTATCTATGCCCAATAATGTTGTTTACACATCCAAAAACAAGCAACACGGTTGCTAAACCTGGTGCTGTTAATTGCTAGAATCGCTATCGCAATGACATTGAAATCACCTATGCCCTGCCAAATAAACAGGTTGCTCAAACTTGTTGAGAAATTGGCCGTTGGTCATAGAGAAGAGAAACATGGATACTGCAGAATTACATTATCCCATTTGTGAGACTAAATTGTCATTTGCTGGGGGACGAGAACTGAGGAATTGGATAATCAGGCACAATGGAATAAAATTGCCACAGCATAATCTGTGAGAATACTAGAAACTCACAAACCACATTAGGGCACAATTGTACCACTCTGCAACAGCAAAACGTTCCCCCCTCACCCAATTGACTTTTTTTTTTGATTTCAAGAAAATTTTATTGATGAGAATAATGGTAAGAATAATGAATATGAAATACAATACAAGTGATACAATCGATGCAATAGACATATGCAAAAAGGGCTAAAATTGAGAGGTAAACCAAGAGATTATATATATATAAGGAACATTAGCCTGTGGGAGATATAGATTTCATTCAATTAAAAGCCACTATCAAGGCAATAAAACAAACGTATCACTATCAAAATGTGGAGAAGGGGATAGGGGAGGAAACAGAAAAGAAGAAGAGAGGAGAAAAGAGAAAGAGTAAAGAGAGGACGAGTAGGAAGAGAAGACAGGAAAGAGAGAAGAGAAAAAAAAGAGAAAAGAAGGATTCCCACAGGACTAACCCAGCCTAGAGACCAAATAGCAGACAACAATTAGACAAACACATCAAAAGGAAACTGAGGAACCAACCCTTTGGAAGACAACTCCATATAATCATCCAAAGCTTTCCAAACCCTACTAGAAATAGATGGAGAGAGGTGAGCTTGATCAACCGAAGTGTGTGCACTGCGTAAAAAGGAGACCCAAGCCCACCACGTATGATAGGAAACCGATGAGAAGGATTTCCACTCCATAAGAATAATTTTCACCGCAACAGTCAGGAGGAGATCCAACAACTGTAACTCCAATGGATCTAAAGGGAGAGGAGTAGGGGCAGCCAGTGGGCCTAATAAAATTACGGGGAAGGAAAGTTGGAGCTCAATACCAAAAATAAGAGAAAGATGTTTCTGAATGAGGTTCCAAAAAGGTTGAAGCAAGGAACAATGAAAAAACAGATGAGGAAAGTCGCCTGCCATCAGACCACAGCTCCAGCATAAGTTGTCCTCTTTAAGGTTAAGTGAGTGAAGACGCACAGGCGTCCAGTGGAGGAGATTAATAGAAAAAAACTTCGACTGCATTAAAGAAGGTGCGATTTTATTACGAAGAGAGAATTTACCAATTGATTGCCAAGTTTCAGAGGAAATATGCTCTGTAATGGCATGATCAAAATGATGTAACCATTTTTGGTGAGCAACCGTCTGTTCAGGGAGTGAAGCAGAGGACAAAAATTTATAAATGTTGGAGGCAACATGACCAGACTTGATCCAAATATGAAAAAGTGAGATGGTAGAAGAAGTAGGATGAAGACGAACTTTGGCAATGGCCACCTTAATTTTAAGAAAAGTATAAAAATCAAGATTTGTTAAGGAATGCTTCTGAGCCAAGGCAGAGAAGGGTAATGGTTCGTCAGAAGCCCCATATAGATGTTTAACAAGAGAGATTCCTTTGTCTGCCCAATAGGAGATGAGGGTGGGAGAAATGATAAGCTTAAATTTGGAGTTCCGCCAAATAGATGTCCACCTGGTTTTATGCAACGGAATTGCCACCTTCTTGTCTATTTTCCTGACCGCCGCAATTGTATCAAGAATGATAGACCGGGAAAATAGGATATGCAAAGTAGATGCAGTGCAAAAAGAGGCAGTAGGCAAAGGAGATGCTAAATGCTGTTCTATGAGCAGCCAAGAAGGAACATGAAGAGATGGCGGAGAAAACCATAAAGCCCCTTGAGACGCCAAAAAAGCAGTCTGATATTTCTCCCAATCAGGAAAATTACAACCTCCCATATCACAAGGACGACGCAGAAATTTGTATGCAAGTCGAGCACGTTTGTCATTCCACAAAAATTTAGAAGTCAGAATATCGATTTCGCGAAAAAAGGAATCTGACAATTTAATCGGCAGCATGGAGGAAACAAAATTAATAATCGGCGTGATCATCATTTTGAGAGTTTGGAGGCGACCCCACCAAGAAATATGTTTCGGAGACCATGTATCCAAAAGACGACGCACTTTAAGTATAGTCTGAGATTCATTATAAGCAATAGTGGTAGATAAAGTAGAACAAAAATAAATTCCTAAGTATTTCAAGTGTGTAGACTGCCACTTAAAACCCGCTGAGCCCATATGCGAGGGGAAACAATAGGCATTCAAAGGGAACAGTTCCGTCTTGTCTTTATTTAGGGTATACCCTGAAACCGAAGAGAATAAGGAAATGATGTTAGAAATAGCCGGGATTGCCAGAGCGATATCATCTGAAAAAATAGGAACATCATCTGCGTATGCAGCAGTTTTAATACAGTGAGGGCCAAAAGAGAAACCCTTGATATCAGGATGTAGGTCAATCAACCGAAGAAGAGGATCAATGGATAATAAAAATAAGAGCGGGGATAAGGGACAACCCTGTCGAGTGCCCTGACTAAGATTGAAAAAAGAGGACGTAGCACCATTAACTCTAATGTTAGCTTTGGGTTGAGACTATAAGGACATAATCATATTAATGAAAGAGTCGCCAAGATTGTGTGCGCATAAAACAGCACGAAGAAACGGCCAAGAGACCTTGTCGAAAGCCTTTTCCGCATCAAGGGCCAAGGCCGCGGCAGGAAGTTGAGAGCGTTTGGCAGCACCGAGAACATGACAGAAAGTGCGTATATTGTCTCGCGCAAGACGGCCTTTCACAAAACCAGTTTGGGAAGGATGAACAAGAAGAGGGACAAAGGATTCTAGTCTTTTGGCCAGGATTTTAGCAAAAATCTTTGCTTCCATGTTAAGGAGAGAGATAGGTCGGAAGTTTTTAGGATCCGAATGATCTTTCCCCTCTTTCGGGATCACTACTATAGTAGCTTCAGCAGCCGTACCAGAGACAGACCCACCTTTAATAAAAGAGTCAAAGACAGATTTTAATTTGGGGACAAGTGTAGAGAGAAAAGTTTTATAAAATAAGATTGGATACCCATCAGGGCCTGGAGCTTTGCCAGACCGAGTAGCTTTAATCGCAGATTCAATTTCGTCGGGGGAAATATGTTTATTTAAAAAAGAGCGATCAGCATCAGAGACCGACTGAATCGGAACCGATTTTAAAAAAACTTGACACTGGTCAAAAGAGGACTGATTAGAAGGAGTATACAACTTATTATAAAAGTCACGAAAAACTTCAAGTATTTCTTGTGTTTGGAATTTTTTAGAACCGGCGTGGTCAGTAATAGAAGAGATCTGCGAGGATTTAAAAGAGAAGTCCTGAAATTTTAATGTAGCAGCCAAGATTTTCCCAGCTCGATTTTTTAACAGCAACTTCTTTGATTTTTGAGCTTGTACCCCAATATAGGCTCTTTTAGTAACAATGGTATTATATTTGTATTTAAGTAACTTTATTTGCTGTAAACAAGTTGGATCCTTAGAATATCTGAAGGAAGCTTCCAAAGTCTTTATTTCAGATGACAAGTCCGTAAGTTCTTTTTTAATATCTGAATTACGTTTGGACATACATTTAATGACCTGACCACGAAAAGTACATTTAAAGGAATCCCATAGAACAATTGGGGAAGAGACAGAGCCTTCGTTCTCATGAAAAAAGGTATCTATAGCTGTAGAGAATTCATCAACCTGGGAAGAATCATGTAAAACTTCGGTATTCAATCTCCACGAGCGAGCGCGTGATTTAGGGGCAAACGATGATAAAGTAAAAGTGACCGCAGCATGATCAGAGACTAAAATAGGATGTATAAGCGGAGAGAAGAAGATGAAACAAGAGAAGAATGAACTAAGAGATAGTCAATACGAGAGAAGGAAGAGTGAGGCAAAGAGAAGAAAGAGAAATCACTACCAGTGGGGTTATGAAGACGCCAAATGTCTTGGAGATGAGTAATGGAGCACATGTTAAGCATTTGTTTGTGGGATTTAGGAGGACGAAACCGGAATGCAGAATTCCTGTCTAAAAAAGGGTCCATTGGTAAATTAGAATCACCACCCACAATAAGATTGCCAGAGTGCGGGGTGTCATTTAGTTTTTTGGTAACCGATTTCCAAAAGGACGGATCATCAACATTAGGTGCATAAATATTCATCACATACAACTCATGCTGGCCATCCGATAATTTAGATAACAACCAACGACCCTCAGAGTCATGCTCAGAAGAAAGTAGCGATAAACCAGAATTCTTTGAGACTAAGGTAATAACTCCATTTCGTTTACCCAGGGCATCAGAGCAGCAAACACCCGAAACCCAATCCTTCCTCAAAAACAACGCTTCTTTGTTAGTGACCTTGGTCTCTTGAAAAAGAACCAAATCAGACGACAGGGATTTACAATAATCTAAAATTTTCGACCTCTTCACCGGATGATTTAACCCCTTAACATTAAGGGATAATACATTTAAACCCGGCATGGAAAAACATAAAAATCAAAAAACGACAACATGGATGACAGAAAGAAGACCAACGGCAGAACTACAAGGAGCCAATCATCAAACAAAAGAAACATTGTGGGAAGGTCCAAATGGGGAACCCAAGAAAAAGAGAAAGGAAGAAGAGAAGAAAAGAGAAAAGAAAGGAGGGAGAGAAGAAGCAGGAGGGAAGGCCTAAAAAAGACCAACATCATACTAGGGAGAACGTGGAAAGGCGAGTAAGGGACCCGTACTAGGCGAATAAATAATTAATAGCAATAGCCCCAAAGAAATATGGTAACCAGATAGCAGGAATAGGGGAACTGGTAAGAAACAAAAGCAGCATCGCACAACATCTTAATAATGTAAATAGGCAAACTATAGCTAAGAAATGATATAAACCCATTCAGCTAACAGTCTAATGATGAGAAACATAGTTATAGTACCAAATAGATTAAAACAAATTCTAAGAAACAATCAGCATGAGGTAAATCATGAGCACTAGATTACAGCATGACAAACAAAATGTATATCCTACAAAAAGTAACTGTATATTTAATAAACAATTTATAACTGTATATATTAACACTATGAAGTCGACGTGGAAAAAAGAGGAATATACGGAAATATGAGAAAAGAAAGGTAATACAACATCCGAAAGGAAGAAAAAAGAAAGAAAGAAGATGATGCACAGCAGAAAAAGCAATATAACGAATTAAGAGAAAGGGCAAGAGAGAAGAAAAGTGATACGAAGGAAAAAATGGTAAAAGACAGAAATAAAAAAAGGTAGAGTTAAATTATAGAGACAAAATAGAAGGCATGGTGCAAAAGAAGAATAATAAAGAAAGGAGGAGAGACAACAAGCGGAATAAAAAAGAAGAGTAATAGAACCATATAAAAATAAGAAGAAGTACTTGTAAGAGGAGAAGTATAGAAAGAACGAACAAGTATAAATGTAAGGAAGAAGGTGAGAACAGAAAGAAGAATGGACATATGAAGAACAGAAAAATACCATTAACAATCTTGGAAGTTAAGACCGACATATAAGCACACCAAGAGAGAGCAGAGAACCAGGCATACAGAAAAATATATCAATAGAAAAAGAAGGAGATAGTTCAAGTGCCCGAGGCACCAGGAGTCTGCGAGGTCGCTTTCTGAATCTCCATCTCTATTTCCAGCTGGTTGTCCAGGAAAGTAGCTAGGTCAGCCGGCTCATCGAAAATTCTGGAACGACCTTTGTAGGTAATGCGGAACTTCGATGGACCAGAAAACGAAAAGGGAATACCCATCTCAGAAAGACGTTTCCGAAGATTTAGGAAGCCTTTCCTCCTTATAACGGTATCTCTGGCAAAGTCCTGAGAAATTGAGATCCGGTGTCCGTCCCAGATGACTTGTTTAGCTTTCCGCATATGAGAGAGAATCAGTTCAGTAGGTTGATGCCGCAATGGCTTAAATATGATTGCTCTTGGCTGGGCAGCCGTCTTAGATCGAAACGTTGGAACACGGTGTGCTCTTTCTATCTCAAAGTCTCTGTTGAATGAGATTTGTAAGGTGTCTGGAATCCAGTGGGATAGGAACTCTATCATAGAGGAAGATGATTTCTCTGAATCTTCCGGCAAACCAAAAATACGTAGGTTAGATCTACGATTACGGTCCTCCTGCTCAGTGAGGTCTCTGCGCAATGCCGCCATTGAGCGCTCTAAGTGGTTGAGGGATTTGGATTGTTTTTGTATACCATCTTCAGCACAACTGATTCGTGATTCAGTACCAGAAACACGAAGAGAGAGGGCTTTAAAATCATTCCTGATAGCAGACATCTCTACTTGTAATAAGTCAGTGTTAGTTTTTGTTGACTGCGCAATATCATGTACTTCATTGAGGCGCGCAAGTATTGTGTCCAACGTGGAAGTGGTGTCTGACTGAGAAGACTCAGGTGTAGGAGACACTGACTTAAGTCTTTTTAGCGACGAAGCAGTATCTTTGGAGTCTTTGTTGGTCGAGGAACGCCCCATATTTGCAGCCATGAAGAAACAGCCTCCAAAAGAGAGTATACAACCACTTGAAAAGAGGAATAGCTGCGCAGCCTGTATCAGAAAAGATATAGCACACTGAGCTCAATGGACGCTACTTATTAATAGCGGCGGACTTATATGCAGGGCAAGCACGTAGCAAAATAGTAAATAGCTACAATAACGCAGGGGAGCACAGTAATAAGTTCGTAGAAAAAAAGAACTACACCTACATGAGAGAATTGCACTGAAAGAAACAGCGCGTGGACAGCTGAATTCCCAGCCAAGCAGCAAGAAAATAACAGAAAAAAGTAATAAATGTTACCAACTGCAGGCATCAAAGGCGAAACACCCTGGACAGCCACTTCCAACTGTAATATGGTAGTAAACGCGGCGCTTCTGAGGAGAAACTGCAGCAGCGTCAAGAGCGGTAAAATGGCGGCTGTCCGTGAGGAAAAACGAGCTTCTCAGGAGCGTGAAATAGAAGTCATGCAGCCGTGGTCCAAAACATCAGAAAAACCCCATCAAGCAGCTGCCTGCATGTTCCGCTGCTGAAGTCTGCCTTTTCCGCTACTAGGGGCAGGTAATAACGGAGAAATTAGCTCAACGGGCCGAACTCGCCTCGGAGCTCAAGCGCGACACGCCATGCAGAAGCGGCGCGCAAGCCACGCCCCTCCCTCACCCAATTGACTTAAATCATCCTAAATAAATCAGGGATTAGCCTATATCACCACCACTCCCATCAAGGAAGTATTAGGTAAGCACCCTGTTCACACTTGTTTCAATTTTAGGTTATTTTGTCCTACAAGCAACCAGCTTACTACATTACTGCAATTGTTTTGTAAAAATACATAACAACATATGGTAGTAAAACCACAGGAGATAAAGCGGTGATACTGTGATTTGAAAATGACAGGCGTATTTACCTACGTTAAAACTCAATTAATAATTAAAAAAAGAATGTTTCCACTGCCTTGTCAGACCATCTCTTCCAAGTACCTGAAGCTGGAAGATGCTACACTTGCAATGTGTTATTCAAAGGCTTTGCGAGTTTTCTACCCTATGTCATGGTTAATGATGTGCAATTTGGAGGTGGTAGCTGGTGACAAATGTAAGTATCTAGTTGAGTTTTTAAAGGGTACCAAGCATCTAGCATTGTGCAATTTTCATCAGCGAGCTTTCTGCAGTCTCCTATCTGATAGTGTTGTGCAGGGGCATTAAGCTAACACAATGCAGTCTTCCCACAACCCAGAGACCATCACACCCCCATTATCTCCAGCCTAACCGCATACCACAGATCAGAACACACCTCAGGCCTCCGGAGCCATCAATGAGCCATAGAAGCTCACTTCCCTCGATGTATAAACTCCCTTTATTTTCACTTGTCACCAGAAGGCGCCTCTGCCATGCTGGTACTGCTCGACTACTGTATATATCCCATTATCTCTTTGTAGAGCCTGCACTGTGGCAGGTGAATGAGGGGATAGTCCATCTCCCAGGAGATCCAGTCTCTCACTGAGCAGCACAGTCCTGACTGTCCCCAATTAAATGAGTATTTATATTGGAGCGATTTGAAGTTTTCTGTTACCTCTTATAATGTGGACCTGCTCACTTCTCAATATTTCAACCAAATGTCGGCCAACTGGGAGCAGAGCAAAGTGAAGGGATAATCACAATGATCATGCAGATTTACAATTAAATATGCCATTCCTCTATAAATATCTTAAATATTCTGTTATGAAATGGCACTAGTCCTTTCACTTGAGCAGTGTTCAAAACTTTGTTACATGTTTTTATGACAAATAACATAAAAACATAATCTCCTATCTGTGTCCCTTCTGTAGATATGGTGGACTGAAAGTAATCTTCACACCTATTCCTGATCCCTCAACTAAACTCAAACAATGGCTTGTTTCAAAAGAATTTCACAGTCAGGTATGTGTGTTCCCTTCAGATTTGACCTGAGTATCATTGAAGTAAGTTACATTATAATTGACTGGATACATGAGAGGACAGGATGACTGTAAATTAAATGATACTGCTGCAGTTTCTGGTAAAGTAAGTAATTATAACTGAGATTTTAAATCTGATGTTAAAACATTGTAATACACTATAATAACTCACTGCTAAGGGCAATACCAGATGGTAAAGGCCCATCACCCAAGTTAAAGGCTAATGTTAGTGAGGGAGTCTTTGTCCAAGCAAATTCAAGTGCAGGTTATCCGCTACAATGTCTGTAGTGTCTGGTCTCCAAATGATGCTTACTTTGGGTCATATGCATGATTAGAAATGTGGAACTCAGGGGCATATTATCAAGGGGGCGATAGGCAATTTTCGCCGCTTTAGCGGCCGTTTTCGGCCGCTAAGCGGAGATAATACTATTGCCCTATTAGCAAGCTGTCGCTAACAGCAGTTAGCGACAGCTTGTAGGCGATAGCGAGCAGTTTGGGGCCCGCTTTGCATGTCAGCGATATTTATCACTAATGACATGCAAAGTGGGCATACCCAACCTGTTAGCGACTAAAAGCAGTCACTAACATCGCTATCGCCTATTACCAACACAGGCGTAGCGATGGAAATATTCGCGCTAAGCGCGAATATCTCCTAAAACTAACACCTGCTCAGACCAGTTCTTAGCCATTATATCCAATGGGAGGTGGATATAATGGCTAAGACCCTGTTAGCGATAATGCGTGAATATCGCTGTATTCTCAGCGATATTCACGGATTTTGCCGCTATCGCCGTGAATTTTATCGCTTTTGAGATAAACGTCGCTAACAGCACGTTATCTCAGCGATAAAATCCTGTGATGCGCAGTGATAAAAAAAATTGCCGCTAACCCTACTTAGCGATAAATATTGCTATTTGTTGGTAATATGCCCCTCAGTCCCTTCTTTCAAGGTAGGGGGTGTACTGTCACCACTGTCTTGATGCGAGGCAAAGACCGCTTGAAAAAAAAGCAGAACAAGTTGGTCTCTCAGATACGGGTTCAATGTTTTTCAGAGTTACCAACCCAGAACTTTGAGAGTTCTGCCCCAAGTTCCTTATGGTGTCTCAACATAGTTATAGGCTTAGTTTTACTGGAGATAAGACAGCGTACATGTGTATGATAGAAAGGAACTTATGCATTCTGTTTTAAGAGTAGAGCAACCGAATTATTAGAATAAAAGAGTGTGGAATAAAAGTGTGTATCCTTTAGATACTAACTTGCCTTTCTAAATGTGTGGCTCCAATTGAAATAATAATGTAGGTTGTATGTCAGAATATCGATAATAAAAATGTTGTCTGACATAAATATCCTGGCCCAAACATTGTTTACAAAGATTGTGCTTCATTAGGTGTAGAATTTATTATATTAACTGCAATGGGGAAAACTTTTTGTAAAATGATTTATGGGATGCTATTTTTCTGTCAGTCAATATTTCTGCCACAATATTCTTTTAACAATAAACATGTCACACGTTTCCCTCACCCTTCTTGAAGTTGGAATAAAAATATTAAAAGCCCCCTAATGACATTTACAAACTTCAAATCTCACTACCATAATGGTACAATATGAGTCTTCATGTTCCTTAACCAGATTTTATTTTATTTAAAACGTTCAAGATAATATTAAATAATTGATATTTTAAATGAAAAACAACATTTTAAGGCCCGATGTAGGTTGCCCTTTACCGATCGGAATCGGCCGAAAATACCGATTTTCGGCCGTTTCCGATCGGTAAAGGGCTATCGAGATGTAGGGGCACATTTTCGGTAATTTTACCGAATCGTTATCATTTCCGAATCGGTAAAGTTACCCAATCGGTAATATTTACCGATTCGGTAATGATGACGATTCGGTAGAACTACCGAAAATGCAATGTAGGTAGCCAATGTTCCATCAGCACATGGCCTACAGAATCGGTATTTTACCATGGAATACAAATCCATGGTAAAAAAACGATTCCTGTGTACATGCACATCTGTGCATGTACACATGTGCCATGTGACAGACAGACGTGCCCTTAGGGCATGTCTGTGTGCCACATTGCACACATGCCCGTTTTGGGGGTGCTAGAGGGTGTCAAAGTGACACCCCCTGCACCCTTGTGAATTCTTTAATTACCGATTCGGTAAATACCGAATCGGTAATGCCTAATCATTCCTATGGGCTTCAAAGCCCATAGGAATGAATGGGCATTACCGATTCGGTATTTACCGAATCGGTAATTAAAGAATTGTTAAGGATTCGGTAACGAATCCAGATGTTGGGACCTACATCCCATTTACCGATTTTTGAATACCGATTCGGTAGGATTCGGTATTTCAAAATCGGTAAATGGGATTTACCTACATCGGGCCCCAAGTCTTTTGTGATATGTTTTAGAAATGAACTCCAATGGAAGAAGTATAAAGAACTAAGGGGCAGAATTAGAGTTTTTCATGCTGTAGTCTCTCAGAATGGCAGAGAACGTTTTATCAGCCACTCTGACGTTCTAATGCCCACCAAATTTAGATATCACCACCAGCCCAGTAATGACCTCTGAACATTTAGAGTTGGTCAATGACCGCTACCAATGTTGACTTAGTGCTATGTGAAGGTCTAAAACCTGAATGAGATGGATTCTCGGTTCCAAGGCCTAATGTATACCAGGGTGCATGGGTTTCATATGTGGAATTTGGACACCGTTTGAGAGGAGTAATCTCATCAAAAGTTGTTAAAAGCATTGTGATATTCTGAAGGCGCTTGCTCCACATCTCAAGTAGTTACTATGCCAGTCTAATTGAATACCTTAGTGAAAGATTCCAGAGGGATTTTCTGCCAGTCTAAATAGTTTTTTTTAACTTTATCTGTTTTATAAATCTCGTTTGGCATAGGAATCGTAAAACTGATCAATGAATGGCCCATTGAAAGTAAAAGTAGTGGTTGTTCGCAGGCTAGAGAAGTGGAGATAGTAAAAATTCAATCTAGTGTGTGCCCTGCAGCATGGGTAAGGCCCATTAACTCTTTGATGCAGTCTGAGAGTAGCAAAGTCTGCAATAAGCTGACTGGCCTTCTTATTATCGAAATCTTCTACGTGTGTATGGGTGTGTGTGTGTGTTTAGAGGTAAATATGTCATTCTCAGAGTTTTGTATATGTGTGTATGTGTTTAGAAGGTTGCTAATGGGGGGATGTGAGGTTATAGGTATGTGTTTGGGGAAGGCAAGTTAGAATGGCTAGAATGGAAGAATGTTTCCTTGGGAGATGACAGGATGGAAGAGTCCTTGAAAGATTGCAGGCAAGAGATCAAATATATTTGGGTGTTTCGGGGATTGGCAATAGTCAATAGGAAGTGAGGTATGAGTAGGATTACAAGATGAATGATTGTTATTAGGACACTGCACTGAATCCTGGATATTTGTTTAAGAAACACATGCATTTTGGTAACTGCTGTTGCTTCACTTAAAAGTATCATATGTACTAACTTACCTGAGAGCAATTAATAGTTAAGGGTATAGCGGGGGTCAAGATGTTGACCTGACAGGATGCACTGTAACTTAACCACACAAAGGAAAGGAAGAGGAATTCAAAATGTTAATTTCTAGGAGCTGCTCGATATTCTCCTTGGAGAACCCTTTTGTGTTTAAATGCTGTCCTCACACACTAAATCATGTCATGCTTCATCATAGGGCGTGCATCAACACGTTTACGCAGACCAACGTACAGGATGAAGAGAAACAACGTTTTTTGTTATTGTCAGAATTTCTGAACCCGAGGTAATCCCTCTGTCCCTTCTGGATCTAGGATCATCTCAACTTAAAAAGATCTAAAACGGGGGGCGTGGCCAAGATGGCGTCGGAGTAGGACGCTTCTGAGAGCCTCTCCGACGCCGACTCTGCATAGCACCGAATAGCGGGGTCCAAAGCGCCACTACAGGCGTGCGAGGAGCGGCGGAGATCGCTGGCAACCGGGGGTACCGTCCGGTGCACTCGGCGGCCTGACGGGGTGCCTGAGGCGGCTACCGGAGCGGTGTAGAGCTGGGGCCTAGTAAGCACCGGCCTCTAGTGATCAGGAGGCCAACCCCAGTTGAGGAGGCGCCGGCGCGGCTGAGGAGCGTCCCGCGCGAGCACACAGGCTCCGCCCTCGCGACCCACCGCTCGGCGGGAGTCGAGCCCGGCCGCTGAGGTCTGGAAGCGGGGACGGGCTGAGGAGAAGAGCCGGCGGTGCGGGGCTGAAGCCGCGGAGAGGGTCCGGTAAGCGGTGCACCGAGCCCGGAGTAGGCGCCTTGCAGCGGGGACATCTGGTGAGGCTGGGACACTCGTGGACGGCGGCCCCTGCTCCCCGGGCCGGGGGGGGGCAGTACGGCTGCAGGAATCGCCGCGGCTGCTGGGACTCCGACACGGGGTCTTGCCTGGGTGTTCGCAGACCCAGGATTGGCCTTGCCGCAGCAGCGGACCCCTACTGAACTTAACCCTTCGGCCTAGCAGACGCCGGACCCTGAGTCTTGGCTGGGGGGTCCTAGCACCGCGCTGACGGACATTGATGGGACCGGTCGAGCCCTTGCCGGGGAGACCCCGAAGTGCAGTGTTCGGCGGGGGAGGCCGCGGCGCCATTTTGTTTGAGCCTTCTCTGGTGGCGCCGGCCCGGCTTGGCTTCGCTGCTTGAACTGTGGAACTGGGGACCTCGTGCGTTGCCGCCACGCTTGCCTGTTGTCCAGGGGACGAGTCCTGGTGTAGCTACTCACCCTTCCCTGCCTTGGAGGCCACATTGGACGCCGCGCCTGCTGCACTCTCTTGCAGACAGCCACTACTGGGGAGAGGGTGCTTGTGGCCTGGTGCTGACTGCTTAGGAGGGAGGCCATTGTTGATTGCGGACCCTATCTGCGGCCCCTGCCGGGGAGTTTCTAGAAAGGTGGACACGACAGGCCACGTGCTGTTGTCAGACCGTCAGGATGTCCAACCCGCTGCGCAAAGGGAGGCCCGGGAAGGATGGTGCCCCCAAGAACTCTCAGCAACCGGCCTCACCGGGGGCTAGTGGGTCTTCGAAGCAATCGGACGACGAGGCGCCCGCTACTAAGGCCTTCATGACGGAGCTTTTTGCCTCCATTAAAGAGGACATCTCTGAACTCAGATCGCAATTAGCGTCAGACCTTCGGGAGGTAAGAAGAGATGTGTATGGGATCGGCGAACGTGTGGCAGCGCTAGAGGACCGCGATTTGAGTTTGGCGAATGATGTTCACCAGCTGCAACAAGACATTATCCGCCTCACGGAACAGAATTTGGATTTGCAAACACACACGGAGGACTTGGAGAACCGCTCCAGGCGGAACAACATCCGCATCAAAGCAGTGCCGTGGGGCGGAGAGGCGGGGGACCTCCGTGAATATGTTCAGGCCCTGTTCGTGCAGATCCTGGATGATGAGGGCGTGCAGGAAGTGAGGATGGACCGAGTGCACAGAGTGGGGTTGCCCAGGCGAGGGGGGGGACCGCCTCCGGATATTCTCGCCTGTGTGCACGACTTTCAACTGAAGGAACGTATCTTGCGTCAGGCTAGGACCATCTCTTCCCTGCAGTTTAGAGACCACCGTCCGCACCTCTACCAGGACCTGGCTGTGTCGACTCTTCGGAAGGGGAGGGAGTTCCGTCCTGTGACCACCTTCCTGCGGGAGAACAACATCTCTTACTCTTGGGGACATCCATTCCGGATCATCTTCCGATGGCAGAATCGACTGGCGCAGATAAGCTCTTTGCAGGTGGCGGCCGATCTTTTGGGACTGGAGGATGTGACACCTACTCAAGAGAATCGCTCCTCGCCATCCAGGAGGAGGCGTCGCTCTTCCTCCTGGCATAGAGTCCCTCCCTCCCCGGATCGGGGGCGGCCGGATCGCACGGCTAGTGTGCAGGAGAGGGATGCTGCGGTGGCATCGGTGGCCTCCGCCACTTTGGCAGAGTTTCAGGCGAGCTCTGGTGCGGCATGACCCCTTTATCGCTGATGGCGTCGGAGGGGCTCTGACCCTTAGGTTCCGGGGTTCTATTGTACTTTGGAGAAGACACCCCGGACCGTGGCCCCGGGGGCCGCTGGATTGGTGGCCCCCTCCCGTTACCAGACCAGAAGGGGCCCTTTGGACCGTGACCTGCTGGAACTGATGACTGTACTACTCAGGTTTTTTTTTCTGTTCTATGCACTGTTGCTTCTTGTGTGGGGGGGAGCGGGGGGGGCTCTGGGATTGGGGAGTTCTGGGGACCGGAGTTGGGGGGGGTCTGTTGGGGTTGGGGATGGGGAAGGGGGGAGTGTGGTGGCGACCGGGGTAGGTGACTGTGGTGTGTGGGAGATGCTAGTGGCATGCTTTGTCGCGTCTGGTAGCTTGGGCTGGATGGGGGGAGGTCCATCCTCTGTTCCCCTTATAGGTTTTTGCTGTTCAGGCCCCTGGGGAGGGTGGTGGGGGGTTCCTCATGGGCGTGGGATGTCGGGGACCTTATGCTTGGGATCGAGGTGCGACTGTTCTGGGAGTGCTGAACTCACTGTGTCATCCCGTCAACGGGACTTCTGGAGGGTTGGGGTAGCGTGGAGGGATGCACTGAGTTCTTACACGCATGTATTGAGCGGAGTCCCCTATTGTATTTATGCCTGTTAGTGTAGGTAGCTGGAATGTGAAGGGTCTCAATTCCCCACAGAAGCGTCAGAAACTGTGGAAGTATTTGTTGGACCACCACCTGGACGTAGTTGCCCTACAGGAGACCCACCTGGCCAGAAAGGATGAGCTGCGGCTCCGGCATAGACAATTTCCCCTTATCTACAGGGCATCGGCTTCCACTAAACATAGGGGGGTGGCTCTAATGTTCAGGGCCTCTCTCCATTTTCAGCCCGTGGGGGTGAGTGGTGATAGGGAGGGCCGCTGGCTCATGGTGAAGGGCTCGTTGTATGGCCGCCAGTGTACATTTGTGGTGATTTATGCTCCGAATGCTGGCCAGAATGGGTTTGTGCAATGCTTGATGGACAAAATGGGGGACTTTGTGGAAGGACACTTGATACTGTTGGGGGACTTTAACATGGTGTGGGACAGGGACATGGATGGCTCGGGGGTGCGCAGCGCAGACACTGGGGTCTTCTCAGGGGCTACGCAGCGACAATTAGGCGACCTGGGATTGGTGGATAGCTGGCGCTTCATGCACCCTCAGACGAAAGATTACACGTTCTTTTCACATGTACATCACACGTACTCTCGCATAGATCACATTTTTGTCAGCCAGGCCCTTAGGGGGGATGTCACTCTGGCTAGTATCCTCCCGCTCTCGATGTCTGACCACAGTTTAGTGGTACTAGGGCTACACTGGTCGATGGGGGGGACGGCTGGCGGAAGTGGTACTTCCCTGCGGCGTTGGTGCGGGATGACGTCTCTTGTACCGAGCTGCGGAGGGCTATTGGAGACTTTTTTGCTCTCAATCCGCCTTCCGATACATCGGTGTACACCACGTGGGATGCGTGTAAGGCCTCTATACGAGGTACGTGTCTCGCTCTCAACGCGAACCTTAATAAGCTTAGACGGAGTGAAAGGGAGGCCCTGGAGGCGGAGCTGGTTACGCTTGAGCAAGCGCACAAGTCGAACCCTTCTAGGGTGACTCTTCGGCCTCTCACGGCGGTTCGGGGAAAATTGAGGGCCCATTACAATAACCGGGCTGAATTTACCCTCCTACGTCTCCGACGAATCTCCTATTCTCAGGGGAACAAGGTGGGGAGCCATTTGGCCAGACAGCTCCGTGACAAACGTGAGAGGGATTACATAGGGGGTATACGGGACCATACAGGTGTCGTTCGGCATAAGGACGCAGACAAGGCGGCCCTTTTTGGTCGCTTCTACGCCGATCTCTATTCCAGCGATGCCCTGGACCCTGAGGCACAAGCGGCGTTTCTAGGGGGTCTTCCTATCCCACAGGTTTCCAAAGAATGGAATGACTTGCTTTCTTCCCCAATTTCCAGGGAGGAGGTACTTGATGCCATCAAAGCCCTGAAACTTCACAAGGCCCCAGGCCCCGATGGTTACACGGCCCAGTTCTACAAAACATTCGCTTCAGACATCTGCGACTTCTTGGTCTCCCTCTTTAATGCTATGGCGTCTGAAGGGAGGACTTCGGACACTATGGCTGAGGCCTTAATTACCATCCTCCCCAAGCAGGGGAAGGATCCCTTTGAGTGCGCTTCCTACCGACCGATAGCGCTCCTCAATCTGGACGCTAAGTTATATTCGTCTATACTTGCCGGCCGCCTGCGGGATTTGATGCCGGCTCTGATCCACCCAGACCAGTCCGGGTTTATCAAAGGTCGACAGACTCACGACAACCTGCGACGCGTGATCCATTTGATTGAGAAGGCTGAGCGGTTCCGCTTACCGGCGGTGCTTGTAGGGCTCGACGCCGAAAAAGCGTTCGATCGTGTTGACTGGGGTTTTTTTACATCGTACACTGGAGGCCTTTGGCTTTTCCCCTCCCTTCATTAAAATGCTTGAGGCCAATTATAACAACCCTACCTCCCGGGTGCTGGTAAATGGCTGTAGATCTGGGAAATTCTATCATTCCCGTGGCACGCGGCAGGGTTGCCCGCTCTCGCCACTTCTATTCGCACTGAGCATAGAGCCGCTGGCCTTAGCGATTCGAGAAAATGAGCGGATCTTGGGCCTTCCCTTTACGGGTGAGCAGCACAAGATTTCGCTGTTCGCGGACGATGTGTTGCTCTCTATCAGTGAGCCGGGGCAATCGTTACCATATGTCCACATGGTTCTCTCAGATTTTGAAACAGTGGCCGGTTTCAGAATTAATTTCAATAAATCGTACATTCTGAATCTGACTCTCCCGCCCGAGGAGGTTCAGCGGGTCCGCTCGCTTACTCCACTTTCGTGGGCGGCCTCGTCCTTATTATATCTAGGTGTGCGGCTGACCTCTACCCTGGGCGCACTGTTCCAGGCCAACTTCCCACCAATGCTGGCACTGATCCGTACGGAGCTGGAGAGATGGAAACCAAAATGTATCTCATGGTTGGGTAGGATTCATGCCCTTAAAATGGTCCTCCTTCCCAAGCTCTTGTATCTCTTCCAGGCCCTGCCCATTCCGATAGGGGTGGATTACTTCCGCCGACTCAAGACTCTGATGCTGAAATTCGTCTGGCAGGGTGGCCGAGCACGGCTTTCCTATGCGGTTCTTCGACGGCCACGGATGGAGGGGGGGTGGGGTTTCCGGACATGCACTTGTATTATAAGGCTGCCCAATTGAGAGTAATGGTGGAATGGTCCCAGCAGATGTCGGAGAAGCATTGGCTCCATATGGAGCGAAGCGTGGTAGGACGGTCCATTTGGGACCTAGCCTGGAAGCCTAAGGCGGACCGGCCCAGGAATGCGTATATTAGCACTCCCACTAGCACGGTGTTGAAAGTCTGGGACACGGTTAGTGGCGACGACCGGTGGACCACGTTCCCGTCCCCATTTACTCCCATTCACTTCAATCCGGCCTTTCCACCAGCTCTGACGGATGGTCCCTATGGGACTTGGAGAGAGGGTGGGTGTAGGGCCCTCACCCACCTATTCCATGGCACGGCGCCTCTCACGTTCCACAACTGTATGAGGGACTATGGTGTCCTGCCTACTGAGCGCTTCCGTCATCTCCAACTTCTACATTGGGCGACGTCACCTCGGGTGGTGGATGCCGCTACGAGGCCGTTGACGAAATTTGAAACTTTTATCCTCCGCACCTCCACCATGAAAGGGACGATCTCCTTTCTGTACAGGTTGCTCCTTGACACCGCGGTGTCCCCCCGACCTCGATATATGGATCACTGGGAGACTACACTAGGAAGGGATGTTTCTGACACTGAGTGGAGGAATCTTTGGAGGGATGTGACGGCGCATAACCATTCCACGGATCTGAGAGAGGCCCACATGAAGCTTATCTTCGATTGGTACTTGTATCCATCTAAGTTGCATCGGATATTCCCTGCATCCTCCGATAGGTGTTGGCGGGGCTGTGGGGAGCTAGGAGACTTTCGCCACATCTGGTGGGATTGTCCAACCATCCGGCCATTCTGGTCCGAGATTCTCTCGCGCATCAAAGAGGTGGTGGGTTACCCGGTCCCAGATTCACTGGAATTTGTCCTGCTGGGGCTTCGTGACCCGCTGTTGCAACATCAAACACGAGCGGATAAACGCATTATAGGGCTGTGTCTTGGAGCGGCCAAATTGACATTGGCGGCTGCCTGGAAGAGCCCGACAGCACCAGCTATTTCCTTATGGCATGCACGACTGTGGCGTCTCTTGAGTATGGAAAGGCTCTCAGATATCTTTCTGGGGAATTTTAAAAACTTCATGTTCACCTGGGGCCCTCTGGTCCGGTTTTTGTCCCGGGGATTGCCGTCCGCAGTCTGTCCCTCAGCGCTTCGCGCGCTACACCTCTTCCAACTTTAGTCACCTGTTTGTTTAGTGATGTTGTGAATGAATGATGGTCGCCACCTCTAGGGTTGGGGTGGGGGGGTGGGGAGGGGGGAGGTGGGTGAGTTGTGGAGTTGGGAATGTTCACTTTTTTTGGTTGCGACACGATTGCATACAAGAACATCTGGCGTGGCCTGCCTTTGGTTCAGGCTTGAATTGCCTCTTCCTTCTGAGACTTTGGACTAGCTACGGGCACGTGGGTGCGCCTCACGAGTGCTGGAGTTTGACATACGAGATTTTTTTGTCTTGACAACTAGTATGTTCCACAGCACCCCCTGCGTGGGGTTACTTGGCGGGATGTCGCCTGTTCTTCTTCTTCCTTCTTGCTAGACCCTTTTCTTTTTCTCTCTTCCCCTTTCTATTCTATAACTTGCAAAATAAAAATTTAAAATATATATTCGATCTTTGGCAGCTGTGGCAAAGGATAGGGGCTTGACTGTGGTCGCGTATGCAGACGACACACAGTTAGTAATCGCCCTATCCGATAACCCCGCACAGGATGCCTCTAAATTCAAAGAGGACTTACCAGGGTCCGCAGACTGGATGACATCGAATTGCCTCCAAGTAAACACCACCAAATCGGAAAGCTTGCTGGTGGGGAAAAACACTTTCTAGATAACGCCGAGCATCGAGACACACGCGAGATATCATCGATAACCAATTTCAGGAAAATACGGCGCATGACCCATAAATAAGCACATCAGAAGCTGTGGGGTGCAAGTTGGTCCTCTATTAAAAAATAGAAGAAAGGGGAAGAAAAAGAATGAAAATACTATGATTTAATAGACCTATACCGACACAAAGGGAACTACTTATTTATACCCCTCATGAAACTCTACATATGAGAATTAAGGAAAGAAAAGAAAAGGATAACGCCAAAATCAGAAAAAGTGACCCTTACACGCAAGCTCAAAAGTGGAACTCGAACTGGAATTCCCTTGAAGTAGAATTGAATATAAGACATGGGGTCATTACTGGAAATCACTCCATCCCATGATTAACCAGCTGCATAAATTGGAGCATTAGACCCTGTATCTATTTATGTTAGTCCTGAAGAAGGTGGATGGGCAATAGGGATAGATACCACCGAAACGCGTCGACGCATTTTTAAAGAATCCATTGCTGAAGGGTTTTTCAGGACAAAAAAAAGGAAAGTCTTTTGCCGAAATTACCTTGAATCATATATCAGCCCTGGATCTATTGCCTGGCCACTACTGAATTTTAGGATTGTGTTGTAGGTGGCCATATGGTCTTATATTTTAGTCTCATGAATTGTTCATAATATGTTGTGTTATTGTGTTTTTTTATATAAAAATTGTATGCTTTTAACTGACTAGCACTCTCCATATACACATGATTGTCGGAGTTGTTCTTTTTTATAAAACTTTGTATTGATACAATGAAATATTTGTCTAAACTGTTTCTTTTTTAAAAATAAATAAATATATATTAGTACTACTTTCTAGTTGGGTTATAGACTTATGTAATTGGGGAATATCCTGTATAATTGAAGGGAGCGTGGATGTTGCGTGCAGAACTATGTGCGAGTGAACAAAAGAATTGAATGTGAATTCCTACCTATCGTTAAAAAGTCCAGGGGTACCTTTTCTTGCTTTCATTAGACTAGGCTCAGCCCCCTGGGTCTGAGTGAGCCACCTCTCCCTCTTTTTTTATTTAACTCTCTTTCCAGCCCCAAACTAAGGCAATGGCAGGAGTCTGTTTTGAGGCTCCTCCGTGGTCTCAAACCTTTGCTGGGCCTCTTTGAGGCTACTACGCAGCAGGTTATCATTCAGGCCACCCTTCTATCCAGGTTGGAGTACGTGAGTGCTCTGTACTTAGGGGTTAACAACGCAGAGACACTGTGCCTTCAAAGAATACAGAATTCAGCCATTCGATTAATGTTTGGGGTCCCCAGGACCTGTCACACTTCGGAGTTCATTAATAGACTTCATTGGATTCCAGTGGAGAAGCATGTTCTTTTTAAAGCGCTGTGCATAGCCCACCGTATCCTAAACGCTCAATCCCTGGAAATCCTAGTAGACCATCTCACACCTTATACTCTCACCCATCTCCTGTGCTCTCTCAGACAGCATCTGGCGGCCATCCCACCAGTTAAGAGAACAGAGCCGGAGGATGCTCTTTCCGAGCTTTATCTCCCAAACTCTGAAACTCCCTTCCGGAGAACGTCAGAAACAGTCAAAATCATGCTGCTTTCTACAAGGCCTTAAAAACTCATCTTTTCTCTAAATAATCGGTTGTGGCGTTCTTTGGCCCAGCCCCTATCTTCTGCCTGAGCCCAGCGCTGGGACACCCCTTGGATGGGGCAGCCATGCGTTCCTTAAATAATATAGTATGACATAACAGAAGCTAAGCAAAATGATTGGATCTCACATCAGGGAGCAACCTACATGGTAAACAACAAACCTGTAATGCAATATTTTAATACATAACAAAAGGTAGATAAGAATAAGACACCAGTACCAGGACAACCAATAGTATCATGCATTGGTTTGATACTGAAACCGATATCCCGGCTCTGTGACTTCGTCATGAGGCCATCAGTGGAGAAGATGGCATCCTATATAAAGGGCACCAGGGATGTGCTAAACCTTTTAAAGGATGTTGCAGTTTGACCCTACCAAACAATTTTGGTTGTCCTGGAAATAGAACCGTTGAATACAAACATCCCCCAGTAGGGAACCATAAGGGTAACCGAATTTGTTCTATAACAAGAGAACTGGGAATTCCAAATTTCAATATCCTTTATTAGGAACCTAGTGCAAGTGGCACTCACCAGGAACTTCTTCCTCATTTAACAACACCATATACATTTAATTGCATGAAACTTCCATGGGAAGTACATTTGTGCAGAGCCTTGTGTTTCAGTATGTCTCAAATTTTAAAGAAGAATGCTTCTACTCCCCAAGAAACCCTTACGTAGGACATCAGAAGATGTGGCGTCACCTGGAAATCAGACGAAAAGGAGGGAGACTGGAGACAGTGGTACACCACAAACTGACAGATAGAAACAACCTACTGTCATTTGAAAGCTTCCACCTGAAGACCCTTAGAGAAAACCTCTAAATGGGGCAGTTTCTGAGATTGCGCAGAAACTGCACAGAGGTAAAAGAGTTTGAAGAAGAAGCAGAAAAGCTGATCTTACGACTGCAGGGTCGTAATTACCCTGGAAGGGTAATTAACAAAGCATGGAAGAGAACTAGAAACAATAACCAAGAAGCATTACTGAAACATGAAAAGTAGACAATGTTATATTTGTCACTACATTAGTACAGCCTCCAACATGGAAAAGAGAATCATCACTAAAAGAATAATTAACTCAAATGGGTCGAGACTAGATCGGCCTTTGTTCCCTTTAAAAAATGTGCATAAATAAAGGATATTGTAGTATACACCAGACCACAACCAGTGAACCAGGAAAGAGAACAAAGTTTGTGGCACCTACCAGCGGTGAGTGGTCACAATGCATAAGGAGACTGAAAAGCATGCCCACTCACGAGTACTACCAGGACATTGAGCCTGGGTCTAGCAACCCCATGGATACCCACGAACCACACTACATGCAATTCAGAAAATGTCATTTATGCAATCATATGCCCACGTAACCTACTATATATAGTGATGACTATGAGAAAAGTAAAAATCAGAATCATGGAGCATATGAGCAATGTAAGGTGTAAAAAATCAGTGACAAAAATGACCACACACTACTGAGAACAAAAACACAGAGTGGAGGACTTGAAGTGGTTAGTTATAGACAAGCCCAATACTAAAAGGGTGGGAACAGGTGTGAAAAGTGCACTCCTGAAAAGAGAACAAAGGCGGGTGTACAGACTTAACAGTAATCTCATAGGGCTGAACGATGACATACCCTGGCTTCATCTCAACAGTACACAATAAAAGGATGACGGCAATTGGTAGGTCGGTTGATGAAATACATGTATAGCACCACCAGCCCTCCTCAAAATTGAGAATTGAAAGGAGAACTGTAAACAAGAAAAGTCAGGCAGATTGGGGGAATAGTAACAGCGTGGCTGGCCTTGAACAAAATATAACCTCCGATGACAGGCCGAAGTGAATGCCTGAAATAGAGAGATTTCTCTTGAAGAGATCACCACTGGGAGCAGATTAAGAAAGAACCATCTGGTGTTGAGAAACACAAACCACGAGTGTGGCAAGTGATTGTAATGAGGCTAGTTGGAATCAGAGAATGCTCTCCGGAATATGCAACCACAAAAGGCAGAGGGAATAGGATGAACAGTTGTGAGAGAATAAAAAAATGCAGACAAGAAGCCAAACGGAGAACAAGAAAAACTGATTGTCAACCTTTCAACAAGAGCCCTGACAGAGAAGGAAGCAAGTGTCTTACTTGGAGGCATGGACATTGTACCCACACCGAAGGATGACAACTTTAGGACAGCTCAAGAATTACATTGCTTCTTCAGGAAGATTTGCCTTCATGCTTTTTGTCTGGATAAACCATCGATGGACACCAACAACTCTAGTCTCCACAACCCTTGCACCTTAACCCCAGCATTGGGAATGGTTCTCCCTGAGATCCTGATCTTTGAACAGGCTGTCCTGAAGGAGGTGGGCAATCATCCACATAAAAATCCGTTCTTTAACATGTCCAAAGCAGAGACTGCAGCCATACAAACCCTTGGTATCGATACCTCAATCACTATCGAACCAGCAGATAATGGAGGGGCCATCGCCTTCCAGAACACTGCAGACTACAACCGAGAATGCAAACTCCAACTGTCCAACAGTGACCCCTACACCCCTATTAGGGAGAACCCTACAGGACATCTCAGTTCCCGCATAGCATCCATGGTGTTTGCGGCAGAAGTACAAAGTTGGATTAGCAAAAAGCAGTCTGCTTTTCTTATCAGTGATCACCCCAGGAAACCTTATTGTTACACCCTACCTAAGATTCATAAGGAAACTAGACGACCCCCAGGGAGACCCAGAGTGTCAGGGATTGGGTCCATATTGGAACCCTTGTAACAGTTCTGCAACCATTGGTAATGAGGACTCCATCTTTCCTCAAAGACACCACTGTAGTCCTTAACCTTCTAGAGATATTAGGTAAGGACTCCTCTGTTGATCTACTAATCACTCTCGACGTAGAGGCCCTCTACACCACATGCCCCAGGATGCAATCTTAAAGGTAGTTGAGACGATCCTTAGGGATGAGGACTGGACCTCCCCTACGTGGTCAGTTTTATTATGTAGTGTAGACCTAAAGACAAACCACTTTCAATTTGAGGACCAGTTATACCACTAAACTCATGGTACCTCGATGGGCAGTACTTTTGCCCCCAGCCTGGCATGTCTCTACATGGCTGATTTTGAGAAAAAATACATTGAGGGCGAGACTAATCCTTACAGAAATAAAATCTTGATCTGGCAGAGGTATATCAGTGATATAATGAGCCTATGACAAGGTACCTCAGACACCTGTTTCGAGTTTTGTAATTGGGTCAATACACTTGATCAGTTTCTAAGATTCAGCAAGACTGTCTCAACTACTGCAATACATTTCCTAGACCTTTCAATTTCACTCAATGAAGGCAAACTCGCTACCAGGACATACAAAAAACCCACAGACAGTAACAGTCTACTAAGGTACAATAGCCACCACCCTCAGCACCAATAAGACAATGTCCCTTTTGGACAGTTTCTGTGATTATGCTGCAATTGCAATGGCATTTAGAAACAACAGGCCCAGTCCCTTAGCACTGACCTCATGGCGAGAAACTATATTCAAAGGAGGGGGTTCAGAAGGCATACAAAAGGGCAAAGAACAACAACAGGGAGGGTCTCTTGGTTCCCTGAGAATGGGCGACCGCCGAAGTCATCACCTGTGTTACATCTTTCACCCCTCAGTCGCATCACATAAAAAAGAGCATTAAAAAGCACTGGCCCATCTTACACACTGGGAACATGTCATCTGCTGTCCCCCGGAACGGCTAACATAAAAGACATAGCTGTACACAGTAGACCTCCTCCTCAACAAACTTTACCACAACTGCAACTCTGGGGCCTTCCACCTGTTACGGGCCACTACCCATGTGGTTTGTGTAGTGTGTGCCCACTCACATGTCCTTCCAAACAAGTGGATCTGGGTCCTACTTATATTTGGATCCAGAAGTCCCATACTAATTGTAAAACCAGAAATGATGTGTACATGATCAGAAACTCTATATTGGAATGACCACACGGGCTGTGAAAATAAGAATCACAGAACATTGCAGGAATATAAGATGCAGGAAGACAATGACTAAAATGCTGACTAATTACACCAAGTTGGGTCACACACCAAATGAGATTGACAACTGGCTGATCCTTGAAACATACATCAATATAACTCCGCAAGCCCTCCTGAATAGGGAGCAACAGTAGATTTTCCGCCAAGCCACACACCAAAAGGGACTGAATGAAGACATTCCTGAGGGAGAGGTGTCACGATAACACACTCACCACCTCCGCTTGTTCAAGACCCCTCTTTACCTTTGACAGATCGCACATGTGTCCCTGCAATATCCCCCCTCATTGTCATGACTCTCTTGGTTGATTTCTGCAATGAGGTGAGGAACTGTACCTCTGCCACCTCTTGCCCCACCTCACTGATTTAGACAGCCTGCGTACACACAAGTGATGTACTGCGTCCTTGCCAGTCCTCATTTCACCTAATCAGTTCACACTGCCCGTGCACACACGTGTACTCCATACCGTGTGACTGATACCTTGCTTTGCAATGTTTTTTTTCTGTTCCCCTTCTTGGAGGTCTAGCTAAGCTCCAGTCAGTTATTTACCGGGACCCATTTCCAATATGGCACCCATCTACGATCACTGTTTTTATATTCTAAAATGGCTGCCAAGTGTCTCTCTCCCTACGCGTAAGGGAGCGCTCCAGCCATTATGTCCTTCCCGTACTTAAGACCTCTTTCACACTCAAGCCGGCGCATGCCGTGATGGCCAGATGCGGGTAGGTCCCGTGCTAGAAGGCAACTCGTATCGAGTAAGTACTCAGTTTGTTTTCTCCTCTGGTCCTCGTTCCTTGCTTGCGCCTGATTGTTGAAGACATGTGGCGCATCACCAACTTGTTCTGGTTCCCCCTTCTTCCACCTTGGAGCATTTATTTTACCGCCGGCAGTATTCCAATACCTGTGGTTAAAACCCACCACTTACCACCTGGACCATATGTTTAACCACCAACTGTGCTCTGGCAGCAAAGCCGCTTCCATTGTCCCAGCACTACGGGGAGCCGGATAATCACTATGAGTGACTCCCCTGGGCAACCCTTGACATCAGGCGGACCAAACTATGCATCATTTTAGCTTCACATGCCTACTCTCTATCCCCATCCAGCGACTAGCTGCTCCCGGCCCACGTGGGTTAGCACCTATTTCTAGCCGCCTCCATATGAGGCAATTTGCTTTTTTCTCATCGTTGTAGAGCATGCCCGCAGTGTAAAGTATGCCAATAAGGGGATGCTGCCAGGCATCAATTAATGAGTACTTTCTCATTATACTTCCTGGCTAGCCCCTTTGTCAGACGCACCTTGGCTGCCTTACCACTTTATCCATTATTTCATTTAAGTTGCAGGCTTTGTCTCTCTCGCTACTTCAGCGAACACCCTGGCATGTTACGGCTGGGGCTAATCAACCCCCTCTTTTAAGTGAGTCATTCGATGGGGTGATTTGTAAGGGACACATGCGGTGGTACACTCCTGTGGGGGAATATCACCACTCTCCTCCGCAGGACAGCTCACTAACATCGGAAGTACCACCATGTGGCACCATCACCAGATCATCGATAATATGCATGATTATTTGAAATATGGAAGTTTATGCAGTTGGACATTCTGTCCATTTTTTAAATCTACTCAAAAAATGTTTTTATACTCTGTCCTATGCAGGTGCCCTCTCTCTTGTTCCCCTACCCCTCCCGGTCACTTGTGTTTTCCAGATTTTTGTGAATGTGGCTACTTAACCCTACTGTATTTGCGCTTTTATCGCCTCCAGATGACTTTTACCAGAAGGTATAATTCTAACCTCTTGTTTTCACCACTTAATAGGACTTCGGTTCGAGTCCAGACCATAGGGGACGTGACCTTCTTTCATACACACTAATGCCGCCCCTTAAGAGTAGATGATGATACCTAGCTCCTGATGAAATGCCTAGATCCGTTTGGACTGTATAAGGCATAAAACATGTCGACCCCCTGAATACCTTACACATCCTTCTGAACTGAAGTGGCGATAATTCCCCCTCTCCAGTCGACGACTTTAAGGTCTGTGTTTTTACTCATGGCTCAGGAACCCAATGAATAAACTACTTTTGGAAAATTATGTAGCTATTTTTAAACCACACTCACACTATCCCACTTCTACTCTTTACACATATGCCCCCACCCAAAAAAAATGCAGCTTCACTTTAGCAACCAGAGAAGACCTCCGGCAAGGAGTTCCATCGCGGGGCTCGTTGGGCATTGCAGCGCCGGCCAAACGAGGAGCTCCCCTATGATGAAGCATGACACCCTTTGGGGTGTGTGAGGGCCCTTGATCCTTATTTGAGATATATTTTCAACCACATACTCTCTTTATAAGCACCTAGTTCTAACAATCAAACCATCCTTGCCTGCCCCCTTTCCTTTTTTCCCACCTAATCGTACATAGGAACAGCATACCCCTTTCTTTCAGAATAAAAGGAGGAACATAGACCTTGGCCTAGGCAAGCGCTACGCACAAACTCACACAAGAGCAACAAGAAGTTTTAGGGAGGGTCAGGGCCTTGGATATGCAAATCCTATCACCATCCTAAGATAAAAAATATAATAAAGAAAAAAAGAAAGGGTTACATTTGTAACATTTTGCTTGTGAATATTGTAAACAACCAGATTGTGTTTTATACAGAGTGTGACTTAAAGGGAGACGTTCCCATCACTACCCCAGTTTTGGGGAATACAGATGAAACTTGGGTAAAAGGAATGCCTGTTGAGAAGAGCATGGAAGGTATAAGAAGCACAACAAGTACTTGCATGTACACTGTGAGGTGATCGCACCACTTTTTTTTGTCCTCATTTGCCTCAGGGCCACCATTCTATCACCTGTTCCTGGATTTTCCTGCCCTTTTGCTGGAAATGAGAGGAAAGATGTAATTGAAATGTGGCAACCCTTGAAATGTGAAAACCCTTTCTCCTGATCACTATTCCTACAAACATTATCTTCCCAATAGGATGTGCACCAGCCAAGGCGGAGAAGGCTTAATCATTGGACCCCTCTTCTGACCTATTTCGTTTTGCTTTCCAACCAACTTATGAAAAGTTGCTTACAGTAATATCTTATCTTTCTGTTGTCAGATATGTCCAAGCTAACAATACTTTTTATGGCCAATATCCAATCCTCATGACAGGGGGGGTTGTGACTACCCATTTTTTACAGATTTCCCTGCATGCCAACAACATAGTGTAGAATAACAAACTCGGGTACACCCTACCACCATTTAACTGGACCTCTGAGCATCCAAAAAAGACCAAGCGGGTGCTTACCTGAATTTGAAGTTTTAGGATCTAAGACAAAGTTCTACTCACGTCCTCCCAGAACTGTTGAATCTTAGGACACAATAGAAGCATATGGAGATCATCCTCCTTCAGTTGCCCACATATCGTGCAGGTCACATCCCCTGCTTTCCCAAATTTCGAGAGCCTCAGTGGGGTCCAGTACGCCCTATGAAGTGTACACAGATTATTTCTCCTTAAATAGGAAGGTTTTACTGTTTCATAAAGCACAGACATAGTTACTTGCCATAGATTCTCCAGCGTAGTCTCCGGAATGTATCTTCCCCATAGTTCTGATGGCAGCATGAACTCCCCATCTTTCAGGTTCATCATAATCCAGTACCAGGTGGATATTTCATTTTTCACGGTGCTCCTGACATCAGCTTCTCTTCGAGTTCATTAG
This sequence comes from Lissotriton helveticus, assembly GCF_964261635.1. Taxonomy (NCBI): domain Eukaryota; kingdom Metazoa; phylum Chordata; class Amphibia; order Caudata; family Salamandridae; genus Lissotriton; species Lissotriton helveticus. The sequence continues at coordinate 746,524,026 of NC_136069.1, read as the reverse complement.
GGGCCCCAATCAACATGCTGGACGCTTGATACCAACTCTGTATTTGTAGAAATTTGAATCTTGACATTCTATTGTCCGTCCTGTCCCTACACATTTTCCATGAGATCAAGTGGCCATCCTTAATCAGATGTTCCCATCTCAGCACACCCACTTCCCTCAGTGGTGTGACCAACTTGTCTTTAGTCCAGTCTGGAGAACCCGGAGAGTCCAAAATTGGAACTAAATTTCCAAAGTACTGCAGCTTGAGAGTTCTTCTGATACTGTACCAAGTCTTGGCCATACCCCATGAAACTTTTAATCTGACTTTTTTGAAGTACTTGGGGTTAGCGTACTAAGACAGGAATCCACAGTCCCCACCTTTCACCTCCTTCAACATCTCGGCAAATAATCTGCCTATGTCTGAGCGCACCAGTCTATCCAACAGCATTTTCCCTTTTTTTCAACAAGAAAGCCCAGGAGCAGAAATGTAAGTCGGGTAACGTTAGCGCCCCTTTATCTTTTTACCTTCTCAACTTCTCCCACGCAATGCGGGTACCCTTAGAAGCCCATAAAAAACAGCTGATATGACCTTGCAACTTTTCGAACCACTCCTTCTTGAAAGGAAGCGGGATTGAGTCAAAGAGGAAAGTGAATTTTGGCAGGATAGTCATTTTTATTAGGTTAGCCCGGCCAAATATGTTCAGCGGGAGATGTGACCAACTCCCCAGCAACTTGCACACTTCCTTCTTGATGTTCTCAAAATTTACATGGGCCAGCTCCGATATGTCTTAGGTTATCATGATTCCTAAGTACCTCATCTCTCTTTTTACCACTTCCTCTCCTTCCTCTTAATTCCAGGCCATTGTCTCTGTCTCCTCTCTTTTGATATCATTACCTGAGATCTTTCCAGAATCTGAAGTTAGTATCATAAGCTGGCTCATGGACTTTTGCAAGTTAGTCGTATAAAGCTAGTTTCTTTTCCCAACTCTTGAACTTGAAAGGTAGGATCGCCGGTGTTAGATTTGGGGGTTTCTAGTTGGCATAGGTAGGTACCTGTGACAAATAGGGACCCTTGCGTCTAGTCAGGGTAAGGGGCTACACTTCTAAAATAGCCCCTTTTCACCCCCTTGGTAGCTTGGCACAAGCAGGCAGGCTTATCTCAGAGGCAGTCTGTAAAGCATTTGTGAACACATACAGTAATACAGTGACAACACTACAGAGGGACACCACACAGGTTGTATTATAAAAATAAGTATTTTTATAGAGACTTAACACAAGACCAAACAACAAAAATCCACAATACTGTACTCAAAAATAGACTTTAAAATGTTATAAAATAGCTCAATTCTCTCAAGTTGCAGTTGCAACACTTTACTCTCAATGTACCTTGAATGCGTAACGCAGAGAAAACAAAAGGGTCACAGGGAAGGTGATGCGTCAGTTCCTTACATGCAGGGAAGTGGATGAGTCGGTTCCTTACTGCTGCGCAGGGGAGTTGATGCTCGCTTCCTTACTGTGTGGGGAGTTGATGCGTCATTTTCTTACTGCTCTCCGGTGCAATGCAAAAAGATGGCACCTGGTTGGGATACTCTTCTCTGGCACGATGCAACAAAATGGCGTCCTGGTTGTGATGCGACAACGTTGGGGTGATGCGTGCACGCCCGACGGCCGTGCAGTGACTCGATGATCTTTGGAGCCATGACAGGTCCTGCGAAGTGCTTCTCCAGTGATGCGAAGATGTCCTCTGTGACAGCGTCCTGCTTCTCCGGTGATGCGCCGGGCTTCAACGATGAGAGGATGGCAGCGGCATCTCGCTTCCTCAGTGATGCGAGGACAGCGGCTTCGGCCGCGACACGCTTCTCATTGTCGCCTCGCGCTTCCAGCTTCCAGCGACATGCGGTCTCTCAGAAGGCCCAGCACAACAGCAGGCACTTCAATTCCCAGCAAGGGAACTCAGGGGGGAGCTGGTTGGTGAAGTCTTGTATCCCTGATACTTCAGGCAGGAGGCAAGCTCTAGTTCAAGCCCATGGAGATTCTTCCTCAAGTTGATAGAAAGCACAGTCAGTCCTTTTCTCCTTTCTTTGGCAATGAAGCAACCACTGCAGGCCAACCTCCAAACACACAGCACAGGGGTAGTCTCCTCCTTCAGCTTCCTGGTTCTTCTCCTCAGCAAAGGTTTTTCTTGATTCCCAGAAGTGATCTAAAGTTCTTGGGTCCAAATATTTATACTACTTTTCTCTTTGTTCTCTGAAGGCAGAGAGGCCTTTGCCAAGTCCAAGCCAGTTCTGGTCAATCCTGGAGCACTTTGTTTACAGGACTCCTTCTCTTCCTTTGACAGTGCAGGCCAGGGACATCAGACACACCACAGGAGGTAGAGCCAGCATTGTGGAGGAAAGGCACAGCCCTATTCAGGTCCCAGGTGCAACTCCACCCTCCCACCTGCATACAGATCTCTCTATTCAGCTCTGTGCTGACTCGCCTGTCTCCTGAAATACCCAAGACCCTTTCACTCAAACTCCAGACAAGGAATACACAACCTAGCAGAGGCAGGCTTGGATAGTTGGGCAAGAAAATACCTACTTTCTATAAGTGGTATTTTCAAACACAGAATGGTAAAACCAACTTCACTAAAAGATGTATTTTATCATTCTGAGTTCAGGCATACTAAACTCGAATTTCCTCCTGATTCCCTGAGTCAGTTAGGATTATAAAATGTAATAATCTAACTTCCCATTCTGGCCTATGGAGAACAGGCAGCCTTGCAATAGTGAAAAACGAAAATGGCTGTAATTCACATTTAGGACATGCCACACACACCAGGGCATGTCCTACCTTTTACCTACAGTGCACCCTGCCCTTGGGCCTACCATAGGGGTGACTAATATGTATAGAAGGGAAAGGTTAGGGACTGGCAAGTGGGTGCACTTGCCCAGTCAACATGGCAGTACCAGACTGCACACACTTTACAAGCTGCTCCGGTCGGTGGCACAACCAGTGCTGCAAGCCCACCAGCAGCATTGGATGTACAAGCCCTGAGCACATGCAGTGCACTGTACTAGGGTCTGACAAGAAAACAAATCAGCCAATCATGGAGTCGCTAATCCATACATTAATTTACCATAGAGAGCACTTGCACTGTGGCACTGAACAGCAGTAGCACAGTGCCCAAAAGCATCTAAAACCAGCAAAAACATAAGAGGCAACAGCAAAATAAATGAAGGGAGACCCACGCCAAAGATGCCAGGTCTAAAAGCTGGGTCTTTTTGAATTTTCCTAACTAAGGACTCGATGTATACATCAAACAGTAGTGGCGGGATGGGGAAGCCTTGCCTCCTACCTCTGGTACTTTTCAAAGGGCCTGTGAGAGAGCCATTCACCAACACCCTTGCTACTGGAGAGTCATAAATCCCTGCAAGGGTTATACAAAAGTTAGCTCCCAAATTCAGAGATTTCAAAACTGTTTGTAGAAAAACCCAATTACCCGATCAAATGCTGTTGTGGCATCTAAGGCAATTACTGCAAGGGGGTGATCACATGTGGTAGCTAAGACTATAGAGACAGCCAAAGCATATGTTAGTTCTTTTAAATATCTACCTTGTATAAACCCCTCTGGTATTCATGAATGAGATCTGTCATAACCCCATTCAACCTTCCCGCTAAAATGTTTGCAAAGATTTTGTAGTCACAATTTAGTAGCGAGATTGGTCTATATGCATCGCAGTTTTTTGCACTCTTCCCTGGCTTAAGAATTAAGGTGATAGTAGCCTCCTTCCAAGATTCTGGCAGACACATCTTTCAGGAACAGCTTATTGAACATCTCCTTTAACATTGAAGCTAGTGTACCTGCCAGCGGTCTATAAACTTCATGAGGTAACCCGTCCGGGCCCGGGGCTTTTCCCATCTTTGGGAACTTGATCGACTTCCCTTCTATTTATCTTTATATTCAGAGCTCTACTCTTTTCTTCTGTTACGGTTTTGAAAGCTCCTTTTTTAGCCTATTTCAACCCCTTCTTCAGTTATCACTACCTTTTCCTTATAAACTTTTTCAAAGTGCCTGTAAAAGGTTTCCTCAATCTCCTTTTTGCTACTCAATTTGGCCCCTGTTCGCTCATATTTGATCTGCTAAACTGTGTTCATCATCCGATCCCATTTGATTTTCCATGCCAGCAGTTTGCTGCAACTCTCGCCATATTCAAAATGAGCTAGCCTACTGGCATACCATTTCTATCTAACTCTAGCCTTTCAATAAATTTACTAAGTTAGCTTTGGCTTCTGCTATTTCCATCAGCGATTACTGGAGGTCTCTCTGTTCTAAATTTAGGGTGACCAGTTTCTTTTCTAATACACAAATTCGCTCTTCTAGACTTGTACATTTTTCCCGATACGTCCTCCTTCTAGCCGCAAATAAGCTACCTATTCTACCTATTAAATAGGTTTTACATGCATCCCACACCACCCCCACAGAGGCAGAGCCTAGATTGACTTAAAAAAACTATTTTGTTTCTTTGTTTAAATAGTTCAACTACCTCCTCCTCCAATAACAGAGTGCGGTCCAATGTTCATCTAGTTTGGATGTTATTCACAATTATATATAACTCTAGCATCACTGCTGAGTGGTCTGAAAGATGTGCCCCCATATGTTGGATGTCCTGCACCGTTGTCTTTTTGGTTTATATCAATTAAAAAATTGTCGATTCTTGACTGGTGACAATATTTCCTAATATCATATGTGTAGGCCCTCTTTGATTTTGCCCTCTGACGCCATATATCACTTAGTCTCATTTGCTCCATGATTCGTCTTATCTGTCCAGCCATTTTGGGATTAACCCCAGCTCTACTATTTGTGGATCTATCGAGAACATTATCAAGGACTACATTAAAATCTCCTGCCATATTAATTGGATCCTGGAAATGTAATAAGTCTGTTAAAACTTCTTCAAGGGTGAGTGATATCATCTTGATTTGGTCTGTAGTAGGCAACCAATGTAAAACATTGCCCCCAAATCCTAAATGTTGCAATAGCCCATCTGCCTGCACTGTCTGAGGTGTTTTCCGCCATGAAAATATTTGCGTCTTGTTTTACCAAGATGGCCACCCCCTTTGTAACAAATGAGTGTCTTGTGGAAACTACTTGTTGCACCCAGCTTTTTGCCTTAAAGACCTTTAGACACTTTTTTTTCTGTCAAATGCGTCTCCTGTAAAATTATCACCTAATCTGGGCAGTCTTTTATATACTGTAGTAGCCTTTCCTGTCTCCCCCTTACCCATAAACCATTGACATTCCAAGATAAAATATTTACACAAGCTGTTTGCTTCTCACCCATTTCCTTTCTTGACTAAGTAAACCATACTTAGTGAGACTGCTGAAGATAATTTTTTTAATTTTCTCCCACATGCTCCCCACCCTGTGACCCTTACCCCTATCCCCCCCTAAGAGAACCCATCCTTGACTCACCATGGCTTACGCCTAATGTGTGTCCCCCGAGTGTGCCTTAGTTTGGTTTGAAAGAAAAGAAAAAAAGAATAAGGGAAAAAGAAGATAGTGACCCATTATATCGATATGAAGCCGGATTTTATTCTGAATACTCAGATCCCAAACTGCCGGTTCTCTATGAATTCATCTACTTCCCTAACTGATCGAGAATTATACTTTTGATTATTTAACATCACTCTCAGAACCGCTGGCAATTTTAGCTGAACTGGGGCTCCCAATTTCTTCAGTGGATCAATCCTATTTCCTAGTTCCTATTGTCAGTTGGAGATAAGATTTGACAGGCCTGACCTAATTTCACACTTGACTTCATCAACGTCCAACAAGTTCTTACTCAAAGCCATCAGCAGAACTTTTTCTTTTATCGTGTAAGAGAGAAAATTCACCAATATTTTCCTTGGCTTAGTTCTATTAGTATTTAGCCTGAAGGGGTCCCTATGTACCCTCTGAATATCCATGGAAATATCCTGCTCTGACTCTTCCAATTCCAATACATTTTTTATCAGTTTGACTATAAATGTCTTAAGATCCTCTTCCTCCTTCCCTTCCAGCACCTTCAAAATTTGCAAATTGTTTTGTCTTTGGATGTTTTCCACTCTCTCCAGTCTATCTTGTTGCTCTTGCTCTTTCAGTTTTAAGCTCTCGATCTCTGCCCTGTTAACCTTCACAGAACTTTTGACGTCACTCACTGTTTTTTCCATGACAACTGTTCTACTTGTTAGGTCGTCTAACTTTTTCTCCAGGTTTTTGCAAGCCAACCTTATCTCCTTTTGGTTTGACTCTGACACCTCAAACATGCATTTGATCTCAGAGGAAAGTGCTGCTAAGAGAGAACCTACTGAAAGTTCCGCGCTGTTTAAAATTCCTTCTCCTCTCTCCTTCTCGTCCGAGCGCATTCTCTCCTGAGTTGTCTGGAGCCTGGGCTGGGGGTTGAGCTTCGTGCATTTCCAGATGCTATTACCTGAACATTTTCTGCCCCTTCCCCTGTGACTAAATCTGATGAACTTTATAAAAAACAGGGGTTGGAAAGGGTTAGGGCCTATATTATCTGACCATTTTACAATATCCGAATCTGCCACGGGGTCTGACCTCTACTTGCTAGCAAACTTACTAACCGAATACTTATTTGCCATATTTGCCATACCCGCCTTACTACTTTCACTTAGTATTAATGTTTTCGGCAGAACCTTAAAATAGGTTCTTAAAGTCAGAGTAATCCTGATTTTCTGGTCTAAATTCTTCTATTTTGTCATTAAAACTTTTTTTTGGCTTGTTTGTTTAGATACGGCTAGCTTTTTACAAACAGTTGGACTAAAGTCTTTCTGTTCCTCCTCTTTGCCTCCCTCTTTTACCTCTTTTACCACCAATGGTTTATCACCCCCAATGCCGCCAGAGCCTCCAATGCCTCCAATGCCACCAGCACTCTGCCCCACCAACTCTCTACCTCTTGCCACACTCCTCAGAGTATACCAAGTCAGGCCTTTTCCCCACTCCAACATCTCCTTCACCTGTTTTTCTTCACCCGCAGCTCTCCTTTGCAATTTACCTCCTAGGTCTGACTTTCCACGAGCTGCTTGCTGCAGGTTTGGTCAGCAGTTGAAACTCCCAGTGCTTGTTCCTCTGTGCCCGAATGACAAACTACTCTCCTGTTTCCAGTCTCATGACCCCCGCTGCCACTGCCTCTTCCGCCCCGGAAGGGAATTCTTGTGGCCGCGCACCAACCTTTGTGTACCTCAGTACAGTGTAGGGTGGTCCCAGTCATAGAATATTTAAAAAGACAGTCTAATGCACATACTTATAAAGCATAAAGAAAACAATCAAGAGGATTTTGCAAAGACATGAATAGTATTATTTAATCACACCATCACAATGACACATGTATGCACAGTAAATCTAAAGAAAATTGCATGTTGTGCCCTGAAGGAAGAGGAAGGCGGGGAAAATCAAGAGGATTTGTGAGGATGGAGGTGTAAAGGATAGGCAAAAGGAACTAGCGACATAAACACATGTTCGTATCACACGACAGCGATGGCAATCTCATTTAACCACTACTGAAAATGAATTACATCGATGCAAGCCAAGCTTTAAAGATAAAAAACACAGCAATAGATCTCCGTTGGTTACAAGCTGGCTTAAAGTGGAAAGTGTCGATGTTTTGACCCCCATGGACTCGTAGGTAATTGACTACCTTACTGAGGGTTCTTCCTCAGGACTGTGAAGGGGTGGGGCACCTAAAACACAAGTGAAACAGAATTAAAAACTGTCATGGAAAAAAAGAATGTAGAAGACATGGGTATGCATGGCCAATGGTCCTAAAAATTTACCATGAGCGACCCTGCACAGAGGGTAGGAGAGGGGGAGAGGGCGCGTAGGCTCCGAATCCTGTTGAGCAGGAAAACCTCCACCTGAAACATAAAGGTGGGGTTTTAGATATGAGCCCGTACATGTCAATGCTCAGCCATAATGCGTGAAATCACAAGTAATTAGCGAGGTTCGGGAAAACTCACGCTAAAGGACATCCATCATTCATGTCCCGTCGAAGACTAATCTTAGAGTGAAACCATACTTTGCGGCTTGAATCAAAATGATTCACATTTAAAGAGGGAAAAATTACCAAAATTGAAAGGATACTGCATAGGACCCACAAATGACTTTTTTTTCTAAAAAATTGGCACCAACAAATTATTACGGACCTGATGAAGCTCCCAAGAGACTGTCCCAGAGGGTACTGTGTCTCCGGAGAGATTCAAAGTTAGAGACTTTCCATTGTGATCGTATTAGCAGTAGATGCACACGATAAGACATATATATTAACAAAGATATCTATGGTAAACTCACCGATCCTCGGTGGTTTGACGCGATGAGGGAGGGGATCAGGCGAGAGGGGAATGAATCCTAAATTAACAAAAGGAGGCGTTAGATAATGACCAGGGCAGGCTGAATCAAGAGGTTAAAAAGAGGAGTCAGACCCGGGCTATGCTTACCGTATCAGATACCAGCTCCCTCCCTGACCGTCATTCTAACCCTGTTTAAATAGATGTACTGGCCGCGCAAAACAGGTGCCACACGTCGGAGGTGTAGACGCTCAGTTTGAGTGGCGTCTTACCGTGATTGTGGAGCAATGGAAATAGACAAGGGGGCTTGGGGGGGAGGCTGCCGACCGTAGGGAGGTACCCCCCCGGGCGATTTGAGAGGGCCCTGGGGGGGGTGTTTTTGAGCAGAACTTTCTGGAAGGTATTTTGGGCTCCTTCCTAGTAGGTTTTTGTAGCCCAACCTTATATAGCCCCTTGTTCCTGCCTCCCAGCCACAATTTTAGGTTTGGTGACCTGGTGGCTGAGAGGTTAGCTAGGAATTTTTGTGTAGGCATTACTTCATACTTTTAGCGCTAGTTTTATTAGCTTTAAGGTGTTATTTACATTGATATTCACTATTGTTATGGAGGACCATCGGGTGCTGGAGGCTCTACGTCTTTTATCGGAGGCGGGCAGAATGGACCTGGTGATAGGAGGGGGGCCGTCCCGTCCTTCGCGCCAGGCCTGTGCTGGAGTGGCTGCGGCGGTGGCAGCTTGTTCTTCGCCTAAGAAGCGTTGTGCGCAAGGGGTAAGTGAGCGAGGCTGCTCCCGTACTCGGAAGTCGGCTTCGTCTGTCAAAACGCATGTGGGGGGGTGACGCTTCTGGTACTTTGCGCGAACCTCCACACTCAAGGGCGGAGGTCGCAGTAGTGTCGCCGTCAGCCGGGCGCCCGTCTGAAGGCGCTCGTTTCCTTGTGCACCCACGTGGTTTCGAGGCTTCCCCTGTGGCTGCTGCGGGTTGCGGAGGTCGTAAGAAGAGCGGGAAGCGCTCCGCTTCCCTGTCTGCGCTTGAGTGACGGGAAGGGTCAGGTGCCAGTGCTATGCAGCGTGGGTCTCGTAGAGGCTCAATTTATTTTGGTGAGAGGAGAGATGGCTGGGAAACGGTCGGGGAGGGACATTCCCTTTCAGCGGAGGCTCTCCGTCAAATGCATTCCGAGCAGCAGGTTGGGGGTGTGTTATCTGAAGGTATTTTAGACGCGGGAGGTTTTGGTGAGGCTGAACATTTTGGTCAATCTGCATATGTTGGTACTGATATGGCAGCAGGGGAGGGGGCATATGGAGGGGCAAGTTTTGTGAATAGCCCTCTATTGTTCTCTGGTCCACCTTCTGAGCTTGGGGAGGTTTTGTCTTTGGTAGGGAGCTCTAGGGGAGAAGGGGAGTGGGCTCAAGTGGGTGAAGGGGGTGCCAGTACTGGGGTTGTTTTTGATGTGGGGGTTGCGCAGTCAGGGGCTGGGGGGTCAGTTGTAGGTCTGCCCACGGAGGCTGGTTTTCATGGAATGGACGTTGGTGTGGGAAATTTTGTACCCTGCACTTTTCCTCGGTATGGTAGTGTTTTGGGGCAAGCAGGAGGTTTTGAGGTTCGGCAGCCTGGTTGGGAGCGTTTTGGTAGTGTGTGTATGGCTCAGGGTGCGGTTAGGTACAAAAGGGGGTGGTAATGGATGGAGCATCTGAACCAATCAAACACTCACACCCAGTCAAAAGATCTGAGTTTAAGCCATCACCGTTCTTTAGCCCACTCTGCCACCCCAGTTCAGGGTGCGGTTCAGGGGGGGGGGGGGCGTGAGGAGCTGGGTGTGTCTGAGAGTTTTGTGGGTAGGGGTTCTTCTTCGGCGGTGGCAGCAGCAGACTGGGTTTGGAGCGATGAGGAAGACATGGTGGGTGATTCTCCTGTGAGAGGGGTGCCTTTGAGGAGTACAGATAGGTTTTTGTCTTTGGATAGGTTACAAAGGGGGTCAGTTGGTTCAGTTGTTTTGCAGCGGCCTGGGCCTGTGTCAGGTGTTTTTTTTGGGGATCCCAGCACACCAGTCCAAACTTTTTCTTTTCAGGGGGTGGATCGGTGCGGCGGTCCGGACTCGGTAGGGCGTTGTTCAGCCCATTTTCGCCGAGGTGAAATGAGGAGAGAGCCTAGCGCGGCGCTTTCCGTACCGCCGAGGGAGCCCGTCACGGTCAGCGAACGAAGGTCTGGCGCGACCTCGCTGGCCCCAACGAATAGCAGGTCTAGGTGGTCTACCTTACCGTCGGCTATGGAGCTACAGAGTCAGCGCATGGGGAGGTACAGGCGTGTACAGTCTGCTCCCCCTCCAGGAGGACTTTCTACTCACTTTAAATCTAACATTACTGATGACGGGTTGGGTAAGACCCGAGGTGTTGCCTTTCAGACTCGTATGTTGCAAGAAGTGGATCCGGTATTGTTGGACTATGATGAGGATAGTCCTGAAGAGGGTGAATTGCGAGCTGGTGAGGGGGGGAGCCCTCTCATGTGTCACATAGTGTTTTGCAGGTTTCCACAGTAGCACGGCCATCAAGGTAGAGACGAGAGCGCGGCCCATCGGTCTGGGCTCCTCGAGGAAGGAATAGGTTGGATGTTTCAGCGCCACGGGCGGAGTTTGCGAGGGCGCCTTCTTTGGAGCCAGGTGAGAACCCAGTTACACAGGCCAAACCTAACATGGTGTCTGTGGAGACAGCGGTGGAGGGGGTTGACGGGGTGGTTGAAGGGAGACTACTAAAAGGAAAATACGTTAAAGACACAGGTGTAGGCACAGATGATGGCATTGAGGCAGCAGGAGGTAAGGTTGAAAGCGGTACAAACACTGAGGCTGCGGGGAGTGTTCAGGAGCCACTTGCCAGTAAAGAGTTGAAAGTTAAAAAACTGCCGTATATGGGAGTCACTAAACCTTTGGGAGCTCATTTAATGTTGGCAACAAAGGAGCGCATTTAGAAGGGTGAACATGTGGAAATTTTGAAGCTCCTCCACCGTGAGGTCCGGTCCAAGGAAGGTTCTAAGGAGGAGGAGTATGAACTAGCGAAGCGCCCTAAAGTTCCATTGACTATAGAGAATTGGACGGCGGCGTTTCTAATCTATGCAAGTGTTTACTGCGAGAAATTTCCAGAGCGCAGCGTTTCGATATTCAAATATATGGATGTGATTAGAAAAGCACAGCTTACTGGAGGTGGGTATGCATGGGCCCAATATGATGAGGAATTTAGGGCCAGGATGGCATGGGATCCAGAGGCTAAGTGGGGGGGTTAGATACGGATTTGTGGCCGCATACGTTGGGGGCAGCTGCAGGAGGTACAGCCAGTAGTTTAGCTTTAATTTATCGGCCCTTTCCGGCTAAGCCCACCCGGGGTGGGGTGGGGAGCTGTTCAGCTACACAGTCAGGAAATTGAACTTGTTGGGACTTCAATAAGGGGTTGTGCATTAGGGAATACTGCAAATTTAGACATGAATGCTCGGGCTGCGGTAGGCGCCACCCCCTTGTTAAATGTTGGGGGCCCAAACTTCCAGGTAATCAACAGGGGAACCAGACAGGTGCAGGTGCTTCAGGGCATTCACAGCAGTTGCAAGGGGGTCAGGGAGGTAGAGGTGCGCAGGGTTCTGGGCCAAAGGGCTCATACGCCAGTTAAGCTGCAGCAATTACAATGGGCTTTACAGGATTATGAGGACACTGGAGTTAAGCGGAAGCTATTGGAAGGTTTTCAATTTGGTTATCATGTGGGTTATCTGGGACCAAGGCAGAGGCGTTGGGCGGACAATTTAAAATCAGCCTCTGAGCATAGTGCAGTAGTGCGGGAAAAGCTGAGCAAAGAAGTGCGTGAAGGTCGGATGGCAGGCCCTTTTGATGACTGGCCGATCCACAACTTAATTATTTCACCTGTTGGCGTGGTGCCCAAGAAAGAGCAAGGGCAGTTCAGACTTATTCAGCATTTGTCATGACCGGAGGGGTCCTCTGTGAATGATTTAATCGATGAGGAGGCCGCTTCAGTTTCATATTCCTCAGTTGACGTGGACATGTCACTAGTAGTGACCGCGGGCGCAACTTCAGAGATGGCTAAGTGTGATATTAAGTCTGCATTTCAGTTGCTTCCAGTCCATCCAGATGACTGGTGTCTTCTGGTCATCCATTTTGAGAACAAATGGTACGTGGACAAAGCATTGCCGATGGGTTGCTCCATGTCATGTGCTCTTTTCGAATGCTTCAGTACTTTTTTGCAGTGGCATTTTACACACCAGTCAGGTCATACGCTTGTGATGCACTACTTAGATGATTTCTTTTTTGTTGGTTCCCCGGGCTCCGCGGAGTGCCAGACAGCTTTGGACACTTTCCATGGGCTCATGGAGGAGCTGGGTGTCCCTTTAGCTCCAGGGAAAACGATGGGTCCTGCTACAGTCCTTTCATTTGTGGGCATTGAAATTGATTCAGTGGCAATGCGGGCTCGTTTGCCAGCTGACGAAAAAATAAAGATGCTGGAACTGTTGGGACTTATGTTATCAAAACAGAAAGTGAAGGTGAAGGAGATTCAAGTGTTATTGGGACATCTCAATTTTGTGTGCAGAGTGGTGAGAGCAGGAAGGACTTTTTGTCGACGATTGGGCGGGGCTCTGGCTTGTCAGCATTTGCCTCACCATCGTGTACGCTTATCAGCAGGTGTCAAAGAGGATTTGCGTATGTGGTCATTTTTCCTCAACTCATTCAATGGTGTGCCACTGGTCAGAGATGTGGATTTTCAATGGGACTTGCAAATGTTCTCGGATGCTGCGGGCAGCGAGGGCTTTGGTTTGTATTGGAATGGGAGATAGTGTGCAGAGAAATGGCCAGAAGAAGGGTTGAATGGTGGAAGGAGCATCACATTTCTTGAGCTTTTTCCATTGCTGGTGGCATTGACACTGTGGGGGTAGGAGCTGGCGCATAAAAAAGTTCTCTTTCGTGGTGATAACATGGCTGTGGTGGAGATTGTTAATCGGCAGTCAGCCAGGGATGAGCAGATATTGAAACTACTGAGAGTTTTTGTACTTGGCTGTTTGAAACATGACATTACTTTTCGAGCCTTGCACATACCCGATGTGAACAATGACATAGGGGATGCTTTGTCTCGTTCACAGTGGGGGAGATTCCCTGGACTAGCAAGGGAGGCGGACAGATCACCGACCCCAATGCCAATACATCTGTGGCACGTAGGCAACGTCGGGTATTACAGCTGGTGGTAGGTTCTTTGTCTGTGTCCACGCGTTCTGCTTATACTCTTGCATGGAAAGAGTTTTTGGAATCAGGCGCATGCAGGCGAGAGGGGGATTGGCGTCATTCCGAGGATGTGATTCAGTTCATCTTGGATCTTATGGATAAGGGTTTGTCTAGAGTGACTATTGCAGGGAAGTTGGCAGGGATTACCTTCATGGGTAAGCTCTTTTGGGGTTACTCTCCTTCGGCTGGTGAGATTGGTAGGAGAATGCTTGAAGGTTGGGCCAGGGAGCGGGGAGGTACAAAAATGCTTAGAGCCCCCTTATCTTGGCAGACGCTGGCTCGGCTTTTAGAGATTCTGCCTTCTGTTTGCAGTGATGATTTTGAGGCTTGTTTGTTTGCCATGTTGATGGCTTTCATGTTTTTTGGGGCCTTTCGAGTTTCAGAATTGTTGGATTCTAACTCTAAGGGAGGGGTTTACTGGTGGGACGTTTTCTGCTCGGAGGAAGGTGTGCATGTGTGGCTTCCTAGCTCTAAGACTGATCAGAAGAAGGTGGGAACAGGGGTATGGTTGGAGGCTCGTTCACCGAAGGTTACGTGTCCATTGCGTTTGGCCCTCCGTTGGCGCACGCTTTCTGGGGGTCTTGATGGTGACCTTGTTTTTCAGCACATTAATAAGGCGCCTGTTATGGCTTATCAATTGCGCATGGTTTTGCGTAAAGCTTTGCAAAAGATTGGCTTGGATGGGGATCAATACGCATTCTTTTAGGATTGGTGCTGCGACAGAAGCGTACAATAGAGGGTGGTCTCAAAGGGACATCATGCGGTTGGGGCGCTGGTCTTCTAAGTGCTTTAAACGATATGTGCGGGGCACTGCGGGGGAGGCGCATGCGTCATCCTCTTTGCCTTGAGTATTCATTGTTTTTTCTTTTACAGGCTCAGTAGCTGGGCCCTGCTCTCGAGTGGTAACGGTTTGGATTGTGCGGCATTCGTTCATCAAATGGGCACGGGTGCAAGCGGTTCAAAGTTATTTTGGTGAAATGCGTGGTTTCAATGCTAAAATGTTTGACATTATTTGGAAAGGAAAAGGGGGAATGCTTTGGAGGGAACTTGTTCCATGTCTCAATAAAGGAGTGGTTGGGATTTGCTGCCCGGATATATTACTCATTCATTTGAGTGAGAATGATCTTTGTGCAACCAAAGGGGTGGTCTTGTTGCGGGCGATCAAGAGGGATTTAGCTGTCATTAAGAAACGTTGGTCTGGTTGTCATGTTCTATGGACCGAATTGGTTCCGCGTAGAATTTGGAGAGGAGCGGTGAATCCTAGTGCTATTGACCGGGCTAGGAAGAAGGTTAACGCTGAAGTTTCCAGATTTTGCCGCCAATTGGGTTTTGGAAGAGTGTCTCATAGAGAGATACACTTTGAGTCTGTGGAATTTTTCAGGGATGACGGAGTCCATTTATCTAGAGTAGGAATGGACCGCTATTTGTTGGAATTGAGGGAAGTTTTGGCTAGAGCTTTGAACGTGCAGCAGTGAATGATTTTCGTGCCCTACCTTTTTTCCCTTCCTTTTTTCCTACTTGGGGGGCAGAAAGGGGGGGGGGTAGTTTTTGCCCCCCACCCCCACCTTCCTGGGTGGCGGGGTCTAGTTGTTTTGGGGCAGTTTGTGGCAGAATTTTGTTGATTAATGGTCAGGTTGGGTTATCGGCAGGGAAAGGATAAGTTGGTCATAGGTTGTTTGATTACACGTTTGGAAGGTTTGACAGAGGTGACGGGGCAGGCATGTGAGCTGGTTATCGGAGGGCCTGGTATTTATAAGTTATGGGGTTGATATGATGATGTCATGTTTTATAATGATGACGTAATGTTTCATAATGTTGTTGTAATGTTTTGAAATGTTGTATTGTATGGGTGGGGGAGGGGCCATCAAATTTTTAGGGAAGGGGGTGGGGGGGGCGGGGTTAAGGTTATTTATTTATTTAGTGAGGTTTAGTTTTGGAAGGCTTTTGCCGAGGTTAATTTAATTATGGTGCGCACCTGTTCATAATAAAGCGGCCTTTTCCACATTCAAGTCTCATGGGTCTGCTTTAACCCCCCCCTCACCCTCCCTCCCAAGGAGGGCTTGGGGGGGGGTCTGCCGACCGTAGGGAGGTCCCCCCCGGGCGATTTGGGAGGGCTCTGGTGGGGTGTTTTTGAGCAGAACTTTCTGGAAGGTATTTTGGGCTCCTTCCTAGTAGGTTTTTGTAGCCCAACCTTATATAGCCCCTTGTTCCCGCCTCCCAGCCACCATTTTAGGTTTGGTGACCTGGTGGCTGGGAGGTTAGCTAGGATTTTTTGTCCCTCCCTCCCTCCCAATTTTTTATCATTAGCTTAGTTTCTGTTTTTTGCCCCCTTTAGATTATCGTTGCCATTTAGTTTTTTCTTCTCTTTTCCTTCTTCTTTGGTTTTTGGTTTTCTTTTGGCTGTTTTTTGTTTGGAGCAGTGGTGCAGGGGTTTTTTCGGTTGTAATTTGTCGCTTGGAGCAGGTGCAGTGCGGGGTCCAGTTGTTTCGGGGCAGTTTGTGGCAGAATTTTGTTGATTAATGGTCAGGTTGGGTTATCGGCAGGGAAAGGATAAGTTGGTCATTGGTTGTTTGATTACACGTTTGGGGGGTTTGACAGAGGTGACGGGGCAGGCATGTGAGCTGGTTATCGGAGGGCCTGGTATTTATAAGCTATGGGGTTGATATGATGATGTAATGTTTTATAATGATGACGTAATGTTTTATAATGTTGTTGTAATGTTTTGAAATGTTGTATTGTATGGGTGGGGGAGGGGGCCATCAAAATTTTAGGGGAGGGGGTGGGGGGCGGGGTTAAGGTTATTTATTTATTTAGTGAGGTTTAGTTTTGGAAGGCTTTTGCCGAGGTTAACTTAATTGTGATGCACACCTGTTCCAAATAAAGCGGCCTTTTCCACATTCAAGTCTCATGGGTCTGATTTAACCCCCCCCTCACCCTCCCTCCCAAAAGACTGGACAGTCGGCCTAGTTAACTAAAGGAACCGTCATCGTACAAGGTGCAAAACATTCTGTTGGTCATTTCAAAAAATGCCATCTGCATAATAAGTATTTTTACATTAAGACCACCATAATGGGTGCGCATGCATCAACAAAATTTCATTTATATGCCCACAATGGTATTGTATCCCGTGGCAATATGGAGTGACGCAACATTAATGTTTGACCCAAATCAACCTCCAGAGATGCAATTTAGGATGAAATTACATCTGGAACCTTCATAATATCTCTGAAAAAGTCAAAGTCGTCTTTTTGCTTAGTGTTCGCTATACATACAGAAACAATTAGTGTTCTTATTGTCTATGAAAAAGACTGTATAGTCACCACAATAGTTCATACATCATACGCGATATTTAAAGTGCAGTGATCAAAGGATCATGAGTACTCCTGTTCAAAGGAGTAGGTAAATCCCCCTATATAGCTCTGCGCCTGTGGATGTATTACATAGTATTGCTCATGAACCCAGAAGTGAATGTTTTAGTGAGTATCTCATAGAAAAATGTGTTGTTATCACCAATATGGACACAAAACCTCATTCTGAGGTAAGGCATGCTAACTGCGCATTACTGGAGTCTTGTTCATTCAGTCCATTGTGTATAGAATCAAAGCGTGTCATCCATTTGGACTCCCTCGTAATCAGAATCTGGCCCATGTTGCCACCTTTTGGTCCAAGGGTCGTCTTCTCCAGGACTACTCTGGTCCATGCGTTGCTGTTTTAAAGTGTTCAACTAGAGGTGCCTCTTGCACCTCACACCTTATCCTACTGCAATGCTGCAGTATTCTTGCCTTGACTTTTTGCTGAGTCTGGCTCACATATATAAGGCCACAGGGACATACGATGGCGTAAATTACGTTGTTCGTATTACAGTTGGTGAATGTTTTTCAATCAATGCTGTGTTGTTGATGTCTGAAAGTTTTGGTCTGTATTGTCATTCCACACGCTTTGCATTGGCCACACTTGAAATGTGTATAGTGCAGCGCCATCACCCATGGGGGTATCTGGCTGCTGTTGGTGTGACATTTCAGACAACAAGGCAGGTCTTTTGTTTCTTTCTGAAGTCCACCAGGAAGGGTGCTGTTCAAAGATGGAGGACCAGGTCATTCCAGGTCTTGGCCGCAATATAGGAGAATAGACCGCCCCTGCTGCGGCTGCAACGGATAGAGGTGGTATCTTTCGGGTTGGTAGAAATTCAGTCAATAGTTGATAGAGGCTGATCCTTGATCATGTAGAGCTTTGTAGGCATGCATGATGATCTTGAACTGGTATCCCTTTTGGATGGGGAGCCAGTGGAGGTTTTCTGAGGTGGGGGGTGATATTGGTCTGTTTGGGAAGGTAGAGGATGAGTCTGGCTGTGCCATTCTGTATAGTCTGGAGTTGTCTGAGGAGCTGGTGGGAGATGCTGGCATAGAGAGCTTTGCCATAGTCAAGGCGGCTGGTGACGAGGTCCTGATTGACGGTCTTTCTGGTATGGAAGCAGTAGAAGGCTACTGCATTGACTAGTCATATCTTGGTCAGTTCACTGTTGAGGGTGATGCCCAGGTTGCATACATGGTCTGTAGGAGTGGATGTTGGTCCACGCTCTGCTGGCTACAAGCTATAGTTTGATACAGAAGTGTTCTTCCTGGGGATCAGTACTTATGTCTTGTCAGAGTTGAGTTTGAGACAGTTGTCTTTCATCTATGTTGTTCATGGCATTGCAGAAGTTGGTTTTGGCAGTGGAGGGATCTTCTGTGAGTGAGAGGATAAGTTGAGTGTCATCTGCTTATAAAATTATGTTAAGGCTGTGGGATCCGACAATGTTTGCTTGGGGGCTCATGTAGGTGTTGAACAGGGTGGGGTTGAGGGATTATCCTTGGGGTATGCCGTGTATGATGTCCTTTGGTTCGGAGATTAAGGGAGAAAGCCAGATGCTCTGTGCGTGTCCAGTAAGGAAGGATGCGATTCACTTGAGGTTTTTTTTGTATGCAGATGTTGTACAGTCTGTTGATGAGAGTGTGGCAGGAAATGGTGTTGAATGCCGCAGAGATGTCGAGGAGGATCAGGGCGACAGTCTCTCCATAGTTAAGGAGGATTCTAATGTCGTCTGTACCAGCAATAAGCATGTCTTGGGGCTGTGATTGGCATGTAGTCCTGATTGGGAGGCATGGAGTAGGTAGTTTAGTTTCAGGTATTCAGTGAGCTGTTGGTTGATGGCCTTCACGAATACTTGGTCTGGACATGCGAGCAGGGAGATCGGTCTGTAAATTTTGAGTTTGCTGGAGTCAGCAGTGGGTTTATTTAGGAGGGATTTGACCTCTGCGTGTTTCCATCTGACCGGGAAGACTACTGTAGAGATGGAGATGTTGATGATGCTGGCTACTTCAGTTTTTTATCTCTCCCTAACAATGTCCCTTATAGGTAGAATAGCAGAATGATTATTGTATCTAGATTATTGTACTTCTGACAAATCATGCTGATGACTATTGTGTACACCATTGGATCCTCACCAAAACCAGAAGGATGGTCCCCCAGGCCCTCGTCACCAGCAGGCTAGACTACGGCAACACTCTCTACGTGGGAATCACGGCCCAACTCCAGAAAAGACGTCAACGCATACAGAACGCCTCCGCACGCCTCGTCATCAACATCCCATGCCACAGGCACTTTACTGCCCACCTGAGAGACCTGCACTGGCTCCCCGTCAACAAGAGGATCACCTTCAAACTCCTCACCCACGCTCACAAAGCACTCCACGACACCGGACCAACATACCTCAACAAATGAGTCACCTTCTACACTAACAACCACCAGCTTCGCTCCGCTGACCTCTCCCTCGCCCCTGTCCCACGCATCCACCGAACTACCTCCAGTGGCAGATTTTTCTCCCACCTCACCGCCAAGACATGGAACACCCTCCCCATCCACCTGCAACAGACCCAGAACCTGCTGACCTTCAGGAGAAGTCTCAAGACCTGGCTGTTCGAACAATAGCAGCCCCACCCCTTAGCGCCTTGAGACCCTCGTGGGTGAGTAGTGCTCTCTACAAATGATTGATTGATGACTATTGCGGGCACCATACACAAAAGAAAGATGTACTGGTGCTGAGACTTCTTCGGAAAAGTAAGGAGGCGCGGATAGCATTTACTACATGTATTCTCCCATGGGACAGTGAAAGCATAGCACTATTTGAACTAAACAATCATATCACATGCAAACTCCAATATCTAGGTCCAAGGATGAATAAAGCCCATGACTCTGTAACTAGGTTGTTTAAAAATTTGCCTCAACCAAAATACATTCACTGCTGTTAAGACACGAAGACACAGTGGGGAAACTCCAGACACACATAATTACAATCATTCACGTATGGTGTAAAGCAACATAAATTAAAGGGCCTTTATCACCCACAGACCTGCAGCTGGAGGACTGGGAGACATTAGGAGGCTGCTGTCCACCACATTTGCTGTTGGAGATGGGGTGCATTATGCCAATAACCCTCACAAGTATGCATGTTAAAGACAGGTTCTTGGGGTTTACAGAATGGTGTGAGAATGGCATGTTTTTTAAAGTACGTTGGTGCGGCAGCCAGGTTCCAGAAGTCATGGCCTGATTTCCCATTGGAGTCTGAGCTACACCCTGCGAATGTGCAGATGTTCCAGATGAATAGGTGAGCTAAACCTGTGTCAGCACTACATAGGTGGTTCATGCCCAAAACCACGGGAGCAATGATAAAGGAAAATAATAAATGGAATGAGGATCTAGGGAGCACCATTGGCAGATAAAGAATGGAAGAGAGTAGTGCTTAGCTGCAAAATGGTTTGTAGGAATGTGAGATATAAACTCATACATTCCAAGAGTCTCCACAGGGTTCATATCACACCTCAGCTGTCGCACCAGATGAATTCCTTGTGAGATGACAGAAGCCTCAGGGTCATACGCAGATACCGGCATGTCCTGGCACATGCAGTGGAGTTGACTGGTGGTGCAGAGGTACTGGAGAGAAGTGGCTAAAGTACTGATAAATCAAAAAGAAATCTAGCAATGCCCCAAAAATGTGTTTACTGAGCTTTATGTTGCTGAAGGACAAGGGAAAAGTGACCATTAAATGTGCTCAATTGGGACCAGTACTAGCAAAAATTACTATTGTCACAACATGGAAAGCTATCATAGGACCAAGCAGATCTCAAAGGAAACATGATTTTTAGAAATAAATGGCAGCTGAGAAAGATATTAGCGGGGGAATGATTGCAGATGGTGGTAGATACGCTTGTCCTATCTTGTTAGGTGGGAAGTTCTCTGCCCCAACTGCTGAGTTTCAGCAGTTGTAATATTACTATAAGTAAAATTAAACTTTTAGTTTGTGAAGACCAAGAATTTTTTTTCTCCTTATTTTGGAGTTCATAGCAGTAGGAGGGGGTTTGGTATGAGTAAAGGGGAGGTGGATTGGGAAGAGTCAGAGGGAAAAGTCTTGACTGGCTTTACCTTGTCTACACCCCTTCCATCCTTTGTCATGTGCAAGTGAATAGCATTTACTACAACTTGTGAAGTTCCATGGTGCTATCAGAATCTGGGCTCCCCTATCTCTCTGGCTAGTGGTTGACCAAGCCGAAGTGGTCTGCTGATATTGTATGTTTCAGGCCTGTTTAGAGATGAGTCACTGTAGTTGGTAGTCGGCGAGGTAAGCATAGGTTGGAGTCTGGACAGGGGTTAGCCAGATTTTGACGTGGGTCAGTGTAGCACGTTATATGTACTGACGCGTGCATTGAAAGGTCACTGCAGCATATTATGAGGCAGAAATTTGCTCAAATACAGTTATTTTGTAGCGCTTGAAACAAAATACACGCAGTACCAGCTGTTCTACTAGGCACTAAAAGATGAGTGCAAGGTCTGGAACCTGATGGAATTACCCTCTTCCAATCACCACCTGCTCACTGTCTGTCAGCTTCACGCTACAACTCGAAATACCAGTGCAATCCTCTGCTTAGCAATGGAAACAGCACAAACTTCTACCGCCGACTGCAGCACTGGCCTTTGTTCTCAAGAAGCCCCTTTCCAGCACCCCTTCCCTCGGATGCTTTAAAACTGCTTAAAGCAAGCCATATGATTCAGTGAGTTATTCAATGCACTACACAATTAACTTGTAGCTGCAAGCACTTGTTTACTGACTACTGATACTCATGGCAGCACATCACCTACTGAGGCCTGGGTATAGTAACCCTTTAAAATAGTCTTTAATGCATACTTTGTAATTATGCAATGTACTTATTCAAAAACCAAGTTCTTTTTTTTAAGTTCAAGTAGAATTTTATTAGGAGAAACAAAGTTGATATTACAAAAAGCAAAATGAAATACATCATCATCAAAAAGGATAATAAACTAGGTTATCACAATAAATATCATATGATAAAGAATGCAGGGGAGGAAAAAGAAAAAGGAAGAAAAATAAAAAGCAAATGAGGCTAGTCAATTAAAGTGTACACTCACAGAGGCTATGTAACGTGGGATACAATACAAAACGTGCGGGAAGTTAAATGCTAAAGAAAGAGAAGGAACAAAAGGTAATTCAAGGGGGCTTTGAAACTTCTTGCTGAAAGGGGGGTAAGTGAGAAGGTCGTTTGGCACAGACATCTAAATAAAGGGTAACAGGAAGCCATAATGCATATCTTTTCGGGGCCAAAGTAATGGGATAAACGAATGCAGTGTCCAATCTGTGATTATAACAGACATTAAACCACCAGGCTTTGAAAGTAATACTCTCGGAATTTTTCCAGTTAACAGTTATCTGTTGAAACGCAACAGCTAGTAACAAATCAATAATATGGACATTTGCTTCAACTGCATTCCAGGAAGAGGAAAGTGAACCAAGGAAAATGTCAGTGATAGAGAAGGGGATAGAAGTCTGGAAGATAGAGTTGAGTTGATCCCATACTTTAGTCCAAAATGCGTGTGTGAGAGGGCATAGAAAAAGCATGTGAAAAAGCGTGGCACCGGGGGTGGAGCAAGACCAACAGAGGTCTGGAACCGCAGGGAATCTTTTGTGAAGGAGAGATGGCGTGTAGAGGAGTCGATTGTAAAGGAAGAAAAGTGTTTGTGTAAGAGAGGCAGCTCTGGACGATTTGCGGATCTTAATCCAAATTTTATCCCACAAGGAGGTGGACCACGAGACGGCAAGGTCAGATTCCCACTGCTCCTCCACCGTTGTTTTGGGCCGAGGAGAAGGAGGGTTGTGGAAGGAGTGATAAATGGAAGACGCTGAAGAATCGGAACGAAGTTGGAAATGTAGAGAAGAAATCGGAGTAGGGGAGATCGGAGGTGGAGGAGAGTGAGATAGGGAATCATAGACAGACAGAACTGCAGTCTTAAGTAAGATGTACTTGTGAATAAAGGAAGAAGGGAGAGAGAAGAGACGGCTTAGAACTTGAAAAGGTATGAAGTCAGATCCAGAGAAGAGTTGGGAGACCCAGATTAAGCCTCGTTGCCTCCAAGTTTTCCAATAGAAAGGTTTCAGCTTAATAAGAATGCTGTTATTATACCAAATCGTGGTGTTAAGGAGTTCAGTGATTGAGGAGGGAGGAGGTGGAGTAAAGGCCAAAAGTAGTTTCGCTGTGTATTTGTGAATTGGAGTGGACACAAATTGGGGTTTGCGAGAAAAGGAAAGATATTCGGCAAAGGAAAAGGGAGAAAGAGAAAGGCGTTCGAGTTCAGCCCAAAGGGGGAGAGGATCGGTAGAATCCTTAAGCCAGATAGCTGCCTGTTTCAAGAGGAAGGCTCGATGATAGGCAGGAAAATTTGGGAAGTTAACCCCGCCTTCCGATTTAGGGAGACGTAGTCTCGATAGAGACATGCGCGGTTTCTTCCCAGACCATAAAAAGGAGGATACGGTAATATTGATTTTAGCAAAAAATTTGGCAGGGATGGAAACAGGAATATTAGAAACGGTATAAAGGACTATTGGGGATAACATCATTTTAATGGTATCAAGGCGACCCCACCAAGAAAGATATAGGGGATGCCATCTAGAGGTGAGGTCAGATAACTTCTGAGTGCATTTAGTAAGACATAATGAGATAGTATCCGAGATAGAAGGAGTAATATGCAAACCGAGGTATTTTATATGGGTCGGGCTCCATTTGAATTGAGACGCCGCAAAATCAGACTTGAAGGTGAATTTGGTAAGGGGTAGAATTTCGCATTTGTCATTATTCAGTTTATAGCCAGAAAGATGGGAATAAGTGTTGACTTCGGCTAGGAAAGTTGGGATAGATAACGACGGATTCGAAATGAAGAGTAGAATGTCGTCTGCATAGGCAGCGAGTTTGATTTGCGAGTGAAAAAGAGGGAAGCCGTGAATGTTTGGGTTTTGACGTAGCTTGGATAAAAAGGGTTCTAGAGCAAGATTAAAGAGGAAGGGGGATAGAGGGCAGCCTTGCCTTACGCCTCTTCCGAGGCTAAAAAAAGAGGAGATCAGACCATTAGCACAAACCGCTGCTCTAGGATTTGCATAAAGAAAGGAGATGAGGGAAATGAAATTAGGGCCAAACCCAAACCATTTTAGTGCGGAGAAAAGGAATGGCCATTCAACTCTGTCGAATGCCTTCTCGGCATCCAGGGCAATTGCGGCTAGGGAATTACTAAAGCGCGATGATTTGGATAAAACATTAAAGAGGAGTCTGGTGTTGTCGGAAATGAAGCGACCTTTAACAAATCCTGATTGTTCAGGGCCAAGGAGATCTGGGAGAAAAGAATCCAACCTAATGGCTAAAGATTTGGCGTATATCTTGTAATCAATGTTGACAAGTGATATCGGTCTGTAATTCTTACAATGTTGAGCGTCCTTCCCCTCCTTTGGTATAATACAAATATAAGCGTCTGAGAAAGTGCCCGAGGAAGCACCACTGGTCTTGAAGGAATCAAGAAGAGAAAGTAATTTGGGCAGCAAAAGAGTGGCAAAGTGTTGATAAAATTCGACTGTAAAACCATCTGGGCCGGGTGCTTTGCCTTTCTTAAGGGAATGAAGTGCTTTGTGTAATTCGCGAATAGTGAGGGGGGTTTCAAGAGAAGTAAGGTCTACAGGAAAGTTGGGAGGAGGTTGAATGCCAGTAAAAAAGGTAGAGAGAGAATGAGCAGAAGGTTGAGTGCCAGAAGAGTATAGTGTAGAATAGAATCGGGAAAATTCCTCCAAGATATCCACATCTTTATGTTGGAGGATGGAATTAACATCAAAAACAGACTCAATATTCAATTTGTTTTGTTTAACTTTCAAGTAGTTAGCAAGAATTTTCCCCGCCTTATTCTTCCCCCCATAAAATTTCGAGCTGGATTTCAATAAGTACAGGGATGCATCATCTGTAGACTGTTTGTTATAGTTCATTTTCGCGTTAACAAGAGCTGTTAAACTTTCTTGGGAATGAGAGGTATAGAAGGCGTGTTCTAGAGCTTTGATCTGAGATAAAAGATCACTGGTACGTTTACGGGCAAGTTTGCGTTTCGTAGCAACATGTCTGAGAATAAAGTCTCTGGCTGAAGCTTTGTAAGCATCCCAGATTGTGTGAATGGCTAAGGAGGGAGTGTCATTAATAACAACAAATTTGGTAGTAAACTCAATGAAGGAGGTAGTAAATTTGGGGTCAAGGAGGAGGGAATTGTTGAAACGCCATCTTTTGGGACCATTGGATTTGGGTAGAATGTCGATGTTGATTAGAACTGGGGCGTGATCGGAGAATACTATGGGGCCAATCTCAGCTTGGGTAAGGGATTGGGACAGATGGTGAGAGAGAAAAATATAGTCAATACGTGATTGGGAGTGGTGAACCGGGGAGTAAAACGTAAATTCTTTACTGGTTGGGTTACATATTCGCCAGGCATCAATCAGGTTATGTTGGGAAATGGCTTGCGTGAAGAGTTTGTGGGATTTATTAGGAACAAAAAAAGATTTGGAATGCCTGTCCAAAAAGGGATCGAGTGGTAGGTTGCAATCGCCTGCTAAAATAAAATTGTCATCAATACATTCAGTAATACGAGAGGCAAACGCACTCCAGAAAATAGGATTCCCACCTGTGGGAGCATAAACATTGAGCAAGGAAAAGGGGACACCTTTAGAGGAAAGTTTAACAAATACCCATCTGCCATCAGGGTCAGATTCGGATTGCAGTACAGAATGAGAAAAGGACTTTCGAATCAACAAAACAACACCATTTCTTTTGCCATCACCAGGAGCAGAAAAGACCTTCCCCACCCAACCTCTTTGGAGCTTAGCAGCCTCGGTATCAGAAAGATGGGTTTCTTGCAAAAAGGCGACATCTACATTTAATTTAGCTAAATGGGAGAGAATCTTTTGCCGCTTAATAGGCGAATTTAAACCTTTAACGTTCCATGAAACAATGCGCACTGACATCAAGAACAATTAAGAAGGGAGAGTGTAAACAGGAAACATAAGAAAGCCTCATAATATCTAAAAAAGGAAAAATGCAAGAGGGGAAAATAAGAGTGCTCGAAAGAGAAAAGGAGAAAAGGAACAAAGAGAGGGAATAGCATGGAGAAAGAGAACAGTGCAAAGTAATGAGGAAATCTTGATATGAAGGCAATAGCGATCAGGGACAGGGAGAAAGCAGCAGAGGAAAGGAACCATAAGAGACAGAGAGAAAATATCATGAAGAGAAAGTAAGGGAAGGGAGGTAGAGCAAGTCGAAAAAATCAACGATGTAAAATGGTAAGAAAATACTGAGAAAGAGCATGAGGTACAATGTAATACCATGTTGGTAAAAGAGTCATGAAGATATACGACTGGAAAAGATCAATATAAAAGGGTAGTAGAGACGAAGAGCACGTAAGTAAAAAGAAAAGGTCATGTACAAGGTAAGAAGAAGAGCAAGCAGTAAGAATTGAAGAGAGAAGAAAAGGTAGAGGAAATTGTAGAATGTTGCAAGAGAATGAGTAAAAATGTAAGATAAAGGGGAGAAAAGATGATGCAAAAAAAGATTGTAGAAAAAAAGTGGAAAAAGAGAGAAACAACGAAATAGCAATAAGAGAATGAGATAGGAAAATCAAAAAGAAAATCAGGAACAGACTAAGAGAAAGTGGCATCAAAAGAGCCAGGAGTAACCTAGAAAAAAACCAGACGAGAACATTCAGAACGAAAGGGATCATGGCAGCAATGGAAAAGGAAAATGTAGGGTGGTACTTACAAGGAATGGTGGGGAATGGATACGTTCAAAGGGCAGGACACAAAAGGGAAGATTTGGAGATGAGAGGAGGGAGGGAAGGCCAACCAACGGAGGTCAGGTGACGGAGGAACAAGACGTCCAACCGGAGAGACGTGACGGAACACAGAGAAACGATCTGTGGAAGATAAGGAAAACAAGAAGTTTAGAAACATGCAAACGGCAACAATTCCAGGTAGAAAACAAGATTAAACATTCGAAGAACATGTAATGAACCAGCACATGCAAAAAACACTGAAGTTGTGCAGCAGCTGAAGAACCTGTGGAAAGAAAAACAAAACAGTATATCGAAAACCAGGAACCATGAGTATCAAGGTAATCCAAAAAATATTAAAAGCAAAAAGTCAAGGTGGAAATGAAGAGGAAGAGCTGGAAAACTCCATGTCGGCAGATCCGCAAGAATTCAGGAAACTTCGGAGTCGAAGAGGGTCCTCAAAAGTCATAGTCTTGTTGTTATGAGTGACTTTGAACAAGCAAGGATGAAAAAGTCCATATCTAGCTCCGATGGAACGTAGTTCTGGTCTCATATCAAGAAATGCTTTGCGACGGGAAGCAGTAGCTTTGGCATAATCTTGGGCAAAGAATAAAGTGGAATCTGACCACTTAAGGTGAGGTATCGCCTTAGCCGCTAATAGAACCTTCAGCAGGTCTGTGTATTCAAGAAAATACATTATTACGCCTCTAGGCTTCGTTGCAGGGGAGACAGTGGAGGGAGCTCGACCAAGCCTGTGCGCTCGTTGGATATTAAGAGAGGTACCCTCAGGAAGATGCAAAAGCTTGGGTAAGAGGGATTTGAGGAAGGCGATGGCGTCAGTCCCCTCGCAACCTTCCTTCAGGCTGTAGAGGCATAGGTTATTGCGCCTATTTCTATTTTCAAGGTCCTCCACTTGCTTCTGGAGTGTCGAGACGCGTGCATCTATGTGGATCACCTTGGTGGCGGTCTCCTGGAGGGATGACACAGATTTTTCTACCGTGGAAACCCTGGAGTCCATGAGGGACCAGTTGTCGGTCAGTGTTTGCAATTTGGAGTTTGTCTCCTCCATGAAGGGACGCAGTGCTCTTATTTCCTCAAGGAGAAGTTCCAAGGAAATGGCTGTCGGCGACTTTGGTGGTGACGGAGGATTGTGCTTCAACCTCTTTGGGGTAGTTTTCGATCCTGACGGAGGAGGAACATCCATTGTGAATGATGCTTCGCAGGTGGAAGGGTCTGCAGAGGCTTCTAAATGAGCCAATGCAGTAAATAGTTTTGAATTCTTGATGAAATTCCGTTTGGAAGTCTTACCAGGACATTCCGCCATGAGGTCACAGGTAGAAAGGGTCACCAGTAAAATATGAACCAAAGGAGTACTGCAGGTAGTAAAAAGAATCAACAAAGTCAATAGGAGGAGGAGTAAAGATAAAAATCCAAAAAACCAGGTGAAATGAGGAAATTAGGATATGGAGAATGAGAAAAAATCAGGTTAGTAGTGAAATTGGAGCTGACGTAGTTTAAAGTCTAAAATGGCTGCCAAAGCTGAGGAGAAAACAGCAGGTCAGGTGATAAGGAAAAAAAAACGGTTCCAAAATGAGAATGAAATCCCCTGTAGAAGCTGTAACTGGTTAATAGCGTTTCCTGCTGAATTGTGGTGTTTCAAATTAATTGCCGGTGTCAGGAGGCTGCCGCCGTCGCATGGTCGTACCTCAGACGAACGCCGTCTGAAAAAACAAAATGGCGGTCGCGGCTGAAGCAGAGCCGCGACCGGAGCAAAACAGGAGCTGCGAGGCAGAGCCGAGTGATTCTGCAGTCGGCATATAGCTCAAAAGGTGCAGGAAGCGTTCCGGTGGCGATTGCTGCCGTTCATGTTGAAGAACGAAGGCTGGAACCGCCGCGAATCCCCGGTAAGGACGAAGCTCTACTCCGGGACCGCCATCCGCCTCGGGCGCTAAGCCACGCCCCCCAAAAACCAAGTTCTGTTTCCTTACCTCACAGTGTAAATACATTCTGCATGCAAACTGCATTAATTAAACAATGCATAACACCATATTTTTACATTGACCTTTCACACTGTGTGGCAAAGATGCTTCTGTATACTTTCTACAAATGTCTGGCTTTCAAAACTAATGAACTGTGTTTGCATCTATTTATCACGTTTCACGTGCGGCAGACCAGTTTGTTTATAGTAAAGACACTCACTTACACCTACTTGGGTCACTCCTTTACAGACAGTCCAATAGCCAGGGACGATTCATGAAGGTGGCCGCTGCACCGATTATTCCACCCGCTATGGATAACCGTGACTTTCGGATCACTTACTAACTCAGTAGCATCCTAGCCATCGGCAAAGCTATTTAGTGCCTCATCAAAGGTCTTAAGCTCTTTGTAACTCACTACATAAATACTGTTACCACATCTTATCACAAAAAGCACCTGTGACAAATGGGTGGAGGGTGATAAGATGTACTACCTATTGTGCAGCAGGTGGTAAAGTGAAGGAAGAGAAATCATGGGGTTCCCTGGACCACACAAGGTCTTGTTTTTGTGCTCCGTGAGGTAAAGTAGTGCTCGGCGCTTACTCAGTTGGGTGTGTGATCTTGGCTCTCCCAGTCCCGGGAGACCATACACCTCCTCCCTGTGTTATGGCAACTCTCATGCTCACAGACCTTTCCTTCCTGGGAACCAATGCTTCTCAAAGGCCAGTGCTGGGAGCCACCCATCCCAAGAAGTGAATCCGGACCCCACTGGGTGGTGTGTCGGGGGCACAGCTCGGTACCCTTTCTGCAGAGTCCCGCACACCCCTCTTGGTGGCTTCACTGCACTTGTACCACTCTCTGTTGGCTACCACTCTCTTCTGGTGTCTGGGTGAAGTCTAAAAGCAAAGGCACAACTTTAGCAGAAGCGGATCCACCTTAAAACGTCCTCCTTAAACTGTGAGGCACAGAGGAAAGCCCGGCAGAAACTATCCACTTCACTGCCTGCATGGTGCAGACCTGCCAAAATACCCAGCACCTCCCCCAGCACCAGCACATCCTATTCTGGAATGGTGTCATACTGCTAACCCCAGTTCATAGCAGTGGCCTCCGTCTCCCCCAAAGGTCTTCAAACTTTTGATGCCGAGACGCCCTTGTCAAAATATTGAGGTGTAAGGACCCCCTCCTGACAAAATATTTTAGAACCTGGTACTACTCATCATCGACAACCATAAACATAAATCATAAAATGAGCACCTTCCTTTACTAAAACAATCCCAAGAGGTTTTTTCCTATTTCTATTTGAGCTGAAGAATGTAGCATGCATGGAAAGAGGAAAAAACAAGGAGAAATGAAAAAATTCTTCTTGTTATGCCTCCGCTGGGGAGGCGTACATTTTTGGCACTGATCTGTGTTTACTTGATTTTGTAAATATCCATGGGTGTTGTGTGGCACCCCCCACACAACGCCTATGGAACACCTTTCTGACGCAGAGTAAGGTCACGCAGTGCCCTGCGCTGCTTTGTCTTACTCCAAGTCCATATGTATGAGGCCATGCAAAGCCAAAGCCATGGAGGGTGACTGCGACGCCTCATAGGTATGGTTAAAACACTGGCTCCACCAGAGCATAAATAAAGTGATGCTCTGGTAGTGCGAGCATTTCATAAATGAGTTTCAAAATATTCTGTATGTTTTTTATGTCTTTCACCATCAGGTACGGACATATAAATATTGGGCAGCGTAAATGAAAAAGAAATTTAAAAAGTTGTTACTCAGTGGGAAATGGGCTGTAGTACATTATGAAACCTCTGTTAGTCAATGCACAGCAAAGGTCTTGTGTAACCAGGGAGCCACAAAATGAAATCTTGGTTGGTGCAGCTGAGAATTGTGACTGGTATATTTTTAGTGCTACGAGGTCACAGCCTGTGACAGAAAGCACTGGGAATATGTAAGTCATTATTTTAAACTTGCATTGTATTACATACAATATAAGATAGACTGATATAATATGTGTAAACAGCTTTATTATAAAGTGGTGCTTTAAAAAAAAGGAGATTTTAGTAATACCAGGGCATATGTAATGCAATTTTTGTTTTTTAGGTAACTGTCTTTTCAACACCTCCTCAGGGGTACTAACTGCTGTGTAAATACAGTTAGGATTAAAAGCAAGCACCCCACAACCCAGTAACTAACTCTTTGCACTATCACTAAAAATAAAATACAATTCTTTGTCATCGCAACGGTTGGAGTGATTCAAGGGGTCCCAAGCACCCTTTTCACTTGCAGATTAACTAATAGGGCACATTTGCATTCCTTTCAGGCCACCAGGCACCCTGGCATGAAAGCTTTTCACAGCACAGGAGACTCAGCTAAAGCATTTTAACCCCTTGTATGCCACAGTGGATGTGTGCGGAGGATGGCCGGGGGCCGTCCGATCCCCGCCCACTCATTAATTCCCCAGCACCGCGGTGGAATTTGCACCACGGTCAAGGGGTTAACTAGCAAAATTAGCTGTCCCAGGAGGGCTGTCTTTTTCCAATCCAGGCACAAGTGAGGCTGGGGAATGCGTGACCCCCTTCCCAGGACTCCATAGACCCCCTGGGGGTTGCGCCCCCCAGATTGAAGACATCTGGTCTACCCCTACATAGGCCACTCTCAACACAGCCCCTACCTGCAGCCATACAACCCTTAAGTGTAGGGTTATTGGGGGTCACCTAACACTAAGGCAGCAAGATTTTTTTGTTGCATGGTCTCCGTTACTGTGCTCAGCTGGATGCTCTCACAGTAGGCTGAGGATACTCACTCCCCATGGTCTCTACTTGGCTCCCCTCTCCTCCGTTGCCCTTTCAGTCGCTGTCATGTGCAGCGCCCCTGTTTGTAAAATGAAGTCGTGCATCGCGCGCTGAATGTTGCAGGAAAGCATGTTGTGCCTGCAGTAGTAAAAGCTCATGAAAGAAAGTAGTGCTTAGAGACTTAAAATGACATACCGTCTAATAACCAAAGTAAATTGGCCAGTAGCCATGGGAGGTTATAAATGAATCCGTAGAAAAATTTTACAATGTGTAAGATGAATCTCGATACCTCCGAGCGAGTGGATGCGCCTTGAAATGTAAGAACCAAAAAGTGATCTCCAATGTCTTTCAATTCAGGAATGGTTTATTTTGAACCAATCTTCATGAATTTTTAAATCAAATGTTGTATAATCTCAAAACAAATCACTGCATTGCTGCAATTCAAAGAAACTATGCGTTTTTACTCGTCATTCATAAATGCATCCCCTATTCATTTCGAGCGGTGCTCTTCATCTGGGGGAATGTCTAAAAGGAAATAAGAAAAATACAGAAGATATAGCGCTAAGTGGGAGCAAGAATGTCACATTAAGCTATTAACGGTGATGAAAACATCTGAAGCTCATACCATGTCAAGTGACAGAAAACACTGTGAATATGTAAGTAATTATTTTATTCTTGCATTGCATTACACACAATATAAGATAGAATGATATAATATGTGTAAACAGCTTTATTATAAAGTGGTGCTTTAAAAAAAATGGAGATTTTAGTAATACCAGGGCATATGTAATGCAATTTTTGTTTTTTAGGTAACTGTCTTTTCAACACCTCCTCAGGGGTACTATCTGCTGTGTAAATACAGTTAGGATTAAAAGCAAGCACCCCACAACCCAGTAATTAACTCTTTGCACTATCACTAAAAATAAAATACAATTCTTTGTCATCGCAACGGTTGGAGTGATTCAAGGGGTCCCAAGCACCCTTTTCACTTGCAGATTAACTAATAGGGCACATTTGCATTTCTTTCAGGCCTCCAGGCACCCTGGCATGAAAGCTTTTCACAGCACAGGAGACTCAGCTAAAGCATTTTAACCCCTTGCATGCCACAGTGGATGCGTGCGGAGGATGGCCGGGGGCCGTCCGATCCCCGCCCACTCATTAATTCCCCAGCACCGCGGTGGAATTTGCACCATGGTCAAGGGGTTAACTAGCAAAATTAGCTGTCCCAGGAGGGCTGTCTTTTTCCAATCCAGGCACAAGTGAGGCTGGGGAATGTGTGACCCCCTTCCCAGGACTCCATAGACCCCCTGGGGGTTGCGCCCCCCAGATTGAAGACATCTGGTCTACCCCTACATAGGCCACTCTCAACACAGCCCCTACCTGCAGCCATACAACCCTTAAGTGTAGGGTTATTGGGGGTCACCTAACACTAAGGCAGCAGGATTTTTTGTTGCATGGTCTCCGTTACTGTGCTCATCTGGATGCTCTCACAGTAGGCTGAGGATACTCACTCCCCATGGTCTCTACTTGGCTCCCCTCTCCTCCGTTGCCCTTTCAGTCGCTGTCATGTGCAGCGCCCCTGTTTGTAAAATGAAGTCGTGCATCGCGCGCTGAATGTTGCAGGAAAGCATGTTGTGCCTGCAGTAGTAAAAGCTCATGAAAGAAAGTAGTGCTTAGAGACTTAAAATGACATACCGTCTAATAACCAAAGTAAATTGGCCAGTAGCCATGGGAGGTTATAAATGAATCCGTAGAAAAATCTTACAATGTGTAAGATGAATCTCAATACCTCCGAGCGAGTGGATGCGCCTTGAAATGTAAGAACCAAAAAGTGATCTCCAATGTTTTTTAATTCAGGAATGGTTTATTTTGAACCAATCTTCATGAATTTTTAAATCAAATGTTGTATAATCTCAAAACAAATCACTGCATTGCTGCAATTCAAAGAAACTATGCATTTTTACTCGTCATTCATAAATGCATCCCCTATTCATTTCGAGCGGTGCTCTTCATCAGGGGGAATGTCTAAAAGGAAATAAGAAAAATACAGAAGATATAGTGCGAAGTGGGAGCAAGAATGTCACATTAAGCTATTAACGGTGATGAAAACATCAGAAGCTCATACCATGCCAAGTGAGTTCAAGCGTTATGAACCTTAGGGACCATGTGCAGGTATGGCACTTGAGGATGATCCTTCACTAGAAAACGTTTATCTCTTTCGGTAATTGTCCCTGCTGTAACTGCTTGGTTGACAATGGTTCCTAGGACTCGAGTGAAGTCTACAGTAGGGTCACACTGTATTTCCATATATATAGTATTGTCTTTCTGGTGCTCCCTGATACTGTCAAGATAGAAGCGGGCGTCGAGCACCACCAGCGCGCCACCTTTGTCTGCTTTGCAGATGGTTAGGCTGGGGTTGTTAGCCAACTGTGTCAGTACTTTATATTCGTTACGTGATAAATTTGAGCGATGCTGGGTTGACCCTTGGTAAATGGCATGTAGATCTTGTTGTACTACCAGTTTAAATGTGTCCAGTGTCTTGTGACTAACAGGTGCTTGGAAGTTATTCTTTGGACGAAGGTCTAGAAGCGTACGGCTCTCTCCTTGAGATTGCGAATTGCAGACGTTTTGGAAAAAGTGTTTCAAACGTAAAGATCTCATAATCTTGTAAAAACACACTTGGGTTTCTAATGCATTAGAGTGGTAAGTAGGAACAAATGAAATGCCCTTCTCCAGGACCTGAGTCTGAGCGGTTGTCAGCTGGGTGCTAGAGATGTTGATGACTAGGTCCGATGGCTTCTTATTGATTTCACCACTGGTTGTTAGACATTTGGAACCAACACATGACTATTGCACACCGTGGGTCCGTTAATCCCGGATCAACTTTACCTTTATCTAGCTCATTTTTCACCACGTTGCTTGCCTGTCTACTATTCAACATATGACGATTTTAGCCTACTGGCGATTTCATCATTTCTGTTTTCTTTTCTTTCCTTATCTAAACCTGAGGTAGCGATCGACCTTTTTTCCCACTTCGTGAATGTGGGTGTTTTTGGGGTTCACTTTAGCACCTAGTGCACCACAGAGCACTGTTCTGACCATCATCACAATCACGTTCCACTCGAAACATCGGAAATAGCACGCTTGAACTCACTTGGCATGGTATGAGCTTCTGATGTTTTCATCACCGTTAATAGCTTAATGTGACATTCTTGCTCCCACTTCGCGCTGTATCTTCTGTATTTTTCTTATTTCCTTTTAGACATTACCCCTGATGAAGAGCACCGCTCGGAAATGCATACGAGATGCATTTATGAATGACGAATAAAAACGCATAGTTTCTTTTAATTGCAGCAATGCAGTGATTTGTTTTGAGATTATACAACATTTGATTTAAAAATTCATGAAGATTGGTTCAAAATAAACCATTCCTGAATTGAAAGACATTGGAGATCACTATTTGGTTCTTACATTTCAAGGCGCATCCACGCGCTATGAGGTATCGAGATTCATCTAACACAGTGTAAGATTTTTCTATGGATTCTATGTGCAGCGCCTCACAGTCAGAAGGCGAACATCTCGACACCCCTACATTTGAGTACCTTGTTCAATTGATGACATTTTTAACTACTTCGGAGTGCTGTGGTCCTTTTATTCATTAGGTTATAAATGAAGACATGGACGTTCTATAGGAGGGACTAACAAGTTGATTACAGAATCAGAAGCCAGCATTTACGAAGGACACAAGCCAATGAAAAATATGGGTGGGGGAGTGGACGGGGCTTCACTTCCATACTCTACTACAGCAGATCGCTGGAGCAGCACATGCCTGCTGGCTCAGGCTCGACCTAAAAACACTGTGCTCTTAATCGGCTTATTAAGCGTACTTTCTCCTATCTGAGGGCATCAATCGCTATTTAAAGAGGATGATAATGCCTGTTCATTGCCACACAATAAAATGTAGGACTGTTCAAAGATGAGAAAGTAAACATTATTTATTTATTTTGAAATGTTTATATATTGGAAAAGGGTCATTATTAGTAGTTGACAAAAATCTGCCTCATGCCAACTAGTTCTTTAGCACCACGCCTCCATTCTCAAGGAGGCACACAAGTCAACAGACTCCATCCACATTATGTCCTTCTTTCAGACTGTTCGGCGGACGGGACTCCTTCACTAACATTACAGATATCCATCCTCATTAGTACAAGTGCCATAAGATATATAGCACTTCTAATATGGCGGACGGGATATCCCATCCGGTTTGTGACGGAGTCAGCACGGGGCGGACCATGCCTCTTTGGCTACGATTATTTTCTGTACCGTGCCATGGCATTCTTCTCATGCTGCTAGGTTACACCTGCTACGATTGTCCTGTTTCTCTTGAATGGGGCTATTGCACAAAGGAACGTAATGAGCTAAGCTTTGAATTCAATAGATTGTTTTAAAACTGAAGGTAACTTTGTTACTTCCTTTAACAAATTTAAGCCCTCTTTTCTCATTTATGCAACTTCTTTTTATGCTTTACATGCCTAACTAATTATGAAGACATAATATGTATTCATGGTCGTTTTTGCTACAAACGCAAAACATATTATACAGATGTTTCACGATATGTATTTTGTTCTCTTTTATCTCACCTTTGCTAAACAGAATGTAGTTTTTCCCCAAGATGAAGAAGTAGCAACGGTGGAGATTCTGACTGATTCCAGCCCTGGACCACAGGAAGAGGTGGAAGGCAATGTGACTACAAGGAACACCCAAGTGACAAATCTCACCCGGAACCAATGAATGCAAGGATGAGAAGAGAGCTGGTGTTGCAAGAGTGAGCACTTAAGGACCAGGAAGTTGTGGGCATGAATCAGCCTGCCGTTAATCCCGCCTTCGGTTTGAAATTGCGTTCTGCGGCACATAACCGTGCAGGCATGATAAATGGGCGGCCACCACCATAAAGAACACATAAAAGAAGGCTGCTATTTTTTTTTAAACGTATTTACATAATATATAAAATCCTGCAACAAGCAATTAAAACGTGCAATTTCCTTATCACATTCTGGTTGTGGCATCACTACTCACATGCAATAATAAAAGAACCTGACCATGACCAGTGCCAAAAGGCAAACAGGAGGGTCTCTGCGCAAAATTGCAGTTCTGACTTAAATAAATAAACAGCCCTTTATAATGAGGTGTTTCTTAACCGCCCTGCAGGTGCTGACAACACGACGGCTGGAATCCATCGATTGGATCCATGCAGTCTAACCTGCAGCCGGTTGTAAAAGTGAATTACATTAAACCGCTTCGCATATTCGTTTGAGGCAAAAAAACAACCTTCATGTTGATGTGTTTTTTTCACAGTAGTCTTTCAACAGTCCATCAGCATACCTGCAAAAAGAGGGTGGATGGCATTGGGCTCAAGTATTTAAGAGGGAATTGCGGTGGATGTGTGTGTGACTACGTACTGGGAGAAATAAATACCCGCACCCCCTACCTAATGTAAAACATATATCGCTCATTATTTAAGGGTTCTGGTGGTTTAGTGGACTAATGCACACACCTCATAGTCACAGGTTCGAATCCCGGCAGAGTTCACTCAGCCGTTTCATCCGTGTCAGGTCGATAAAATTAATGCCGTTAAGTTGGGAGGCAGTAATTTTAAACATCTGTTATTCAGTGCCAAGATACCCTTTGTGGTAAACGTGTGCTGTACACATACTTATGTTATTGAGACCTTACACATGTCACTGAAATCCTTGATGCCTTTCAATATCCAGATAACACACAGTAGACATACATGATAAAGGTATGTTATCATTGTACCGAAATGTAACACACATTGTCGCCTCACTATTTTGCTTTAAAAAGTGCACAGCACTCAATGCCCATGGGTAGATGTATTTTGTGTAGCCTACAAATCAAGCCTTGTAGAGCTGGTGTTTATATCTAAATGTACCTTCCTAACGATTTAAATTTGTGGTTGAGGCATAGCACAGAGGTGTCTGCTGGAGAAGTGTCGGCTTGCCCCTAGCTATCCAATTCTGGTACAGCACACAACATGTGGGTCGTATGCAGTGTGGAGTAGTGCAGTGTCTGGGAGCAAGAACCTGAATGAAGCTATGAAGCAGAAGAAGCGAGCAGGCTCAGTTGCACAACTGAATTGGTGTACCCCATTGTGCTCTGTCAGACACCGCACTCTGAGCAGTAGCTTTCACTGGTTGATGTGTGCAACATAGGAGAAATCATCAAACAAACAACAGCGACAAAATCCAAAACAACATTTAAGGGCACAATTCCATGCAAAAATTGCAGTAACTGTAATAACATTATGGAAGGTAACTACATTACCCACCCAATGAGAGGCAATAAAATCAAGTTACAGGTTAATGGTACATGTGACACAAAAAACATCGTTTACATGATAAAAAGCCCATGTGGTCAAGCTTATGTTGGTCAGACTGAGCGGAAACTTAAAATTCGGCTAACAGAACATAAGAGTAATATCAGAACCAAAGTTGTAAAATCAGCGCTTGCCACCCATTTCATTGAACAAAATCATCAAATCAATCAAATTAAAGCTTGCATACTAGAAGTGGTGAAAAAAAATGAAGAAATGGACAACAGAAAGGCTCTACTTAAACGAGAAAACTACTGGATATACCACTTACAGACCTTGCGCCCTCATGGGATTAATGAGAGGACAGAATTTAGTTGTTACTTATAAGTTGTGTTTTACAACTAGACTGAATGTATCATTGAAGTGCTGAGCATGTTTTTAGATGGTCAATTTTATTTGTTCATATTCCCTTACTTGTTTCTTGAGAACCACACATGCACCCTGATCCCTTCACATCACTCGTAACTCTGGCCCTTTAATGGCAGCGCGCGCAACTTGTTAAATTCAACCCAGCTCACACACGTCACACGCCAACTTTCCAGCAGCGAGATCGAACTCGAAATGCTGGCTTGAATCTCGATTACATTGTATCCCGGTAAGAATAAGTACCGCGCTGAGCGTATTGTAGTCACAGTTAACCTATATCCGCGATTTACTTGCCAGTTAATGTAACTTAGAACACGGCAAAAATAACTACCGCATTGAATGCTTATGTTAACCTTCACCAAACCCCTAACTGTAAGCCTTAATAATGAAACGCTAGCGCGAGCAGTCATTTTGATATAAAGCGGCTTGCATTGTCATCGGTAGAAAAGCATTGCGCACTCATTCAATTAAGACACTGTTGACTTGCATACGAATAATACAGTTTATAACACCAGTTTTAATGCCTGAATAAGTGGATGGGTTAAACAAATGATATGAATAGAGTGCATAAATGTACACGAGTACACAAAGGACTGTAAATAATAGCGTTATACCTGAACTACGTGATTATTAATACTTGTAAACTGAGATAATTTGTTGTTTATTACGTTAGTACTGTATTAGTTGAATCATGCTTTAACATTAAGCAAATACATGGTGATGGATACAATTTTTGTTGTTCCACAGATTTCCCTGATGAAGGCCCCTTGGCCGAAATGCATTGGAATGTAATTCTTGCATATGTTCAAAAATTAATCGGATGAAAAATGTACATGGAGTAAGCATATAATGGCAATATGAAAAATTCATATTTACTTATGAAAAAATCTACGAGTATGAATAAAATACTTCAGAGAATCTAAAAAGATAAACCTTGTTGAAAAACTTTATTGTACATAACCTAGCTGACAAATTCAGCACACAACTATCAGTGCCCTAGGAGACACTCGCACCATTCGGTGCCAGTGCAACCATTTGATTCATATACTCCAAGCGGGGAGTAACCAAAGGAGCACGATTAACGCACGAATACTGAGAAACTTAAAGCAGTGCACGGCCAATTTCTTACATTGATGTGTGCAAGGGTCAGCGGCCCATGGCCTATCGGTCAGATAATTAGCAGATAGCCTGGGACACTGACACCAGCACTTATT
Source organism: Lissotriton helveticus (assembly GCF_964261635.1). NCBI lineage: Eukaryota > Metazoa > Chordata > Amphibia > Caudata > Salamandridae > Lissotriton > Lissotriton helveticus. The sequence goes on along the minus strand of NC_136069.1, from coordinate 746,484,555 downwards.
GTTCACTCTGTATGTTATGGGTATGTAAGAGTCATGATAGCAGATTGAACAAGAGACGTTTAGCACCCATCTGCGGGATTTTAGTTTTTTGATTGCTTTTTATTGCCATTTTCTTTAGTTGTATACCTTCACCATTCTAGAACAGCACATATATCAAGGCACAACAATATGAGCAGAAGAATGACATGTCCAAAAGAACAGATGCATAGGAGATAACAATATGCGACAGTGCCAAAACACAGGGCAGTTACCCACGTATAGGTCTCTAGTTAGGCCACATAAATAGTAAAAAGTAATGAATCAAGCAATAATACAAACTGTGCATAGATGGGGCCTACTGGAAGGCAAAAACTTCAACATCAGAGTAAGTTGCTGGTGTTTGGTTTGTGATTTAGGGTAGGTGGCATACTACCTTAGTTTTTCGTGTGGCGAATGTGGGGAAGAGCAGAACCCTGTGGTAGGAGAAAAAAGGCCCAATTATGACATTGGGGGGTCACATCCCCAGCCTACCCCAGTGGTGGTCGAGAAAACGCTACCAAGCCGGCAGCATCCTGACTGCTGAATTATGACCTTTCTTCAGGGCTGGGGTGTGTAAGCGGCTATGTCATTGCAACGCCATGCTGCAGCTCGAGGAAGGAACCTGCAGTCAATGCTGGCCATGCTGCAGTGTCACCAGTCATTCAGGCGCGCTGTTTCCTTGCACCATGTCATGCAAGGAAAACAGTGCGTGCACTGACATGACATCATTGGAGGCCTCTGCATATGCCCAGCCACGTCACATAAGGGCAATATTTGCCCTGTTTTTATGGCTTATTACCTACCTTTCCATTGACCTTTTTATGGAAGTGTCCCCACCATGAAAAAGTTGGCAGAAAGGCAGGCCATATTCCAATGGCGGTGTCCTTGCCAGCACCAACATTTTGACCACTGCTGTCCCCACCACTGCCGCCACTGGAGCTCGGATCTTGGCGGGATGACAGTCAGGAGGTGGTCTGGAGGCGGTCTCTGCGCCCATCTCGTAATCCAGCAGTTAGACCGCCAGGTATGCAGGCAGTCATACCGCCAGAAAGCGACGGCCGTTTCAGGGCAGCCAGGGTCATAATCAGGCCCTAAACCTTTTGGGTGTTTGGTAAATTGTAGTCAGGCCACTGGAATTGTGCGGCAGAAAGGCCAAATTATGTAGCAAGGTTAAGTGGCAGGAAAAGGCACATTATGAAGTGTAGTGCAGCACATTTTGTGATAGTTTGTTTCATCAGTAATTATAAGACATAGTAACACTGTCCGAGAACAGATTTCACCTTATTAGTGTCAATTTAGCACTCAAATACACCAATAAGCAAACTGAAAGATGAGCAGTCAACCTTGGTGAAAGGCCTTTCAGGATGAGGAACGTGCATCACCATGTTTTAGTAACTTTTGTGAACATTTGCAAATTATGCAGTAGATGATGAATTATGTAGCAAATACATAATAATGCAAAACAAAACACAGCAGCTGCAGAATTTCATAATTCCTATGACACTGAGTGTGGTACACTTGGGTATGATAAATTAAATGTGGGGAAGAATAGTGTCCTGTTGCAAGTTTTGTATAATGTGTGGTGAAAGTGGGAAACATCAGAACCCTGTCACGAGAGGAAGCATGGGGAAGTGTAGTACTCTGTGTTGCTGTGGCTGAAAGTCACAAGTTCCATTCGAGTGTGTTCTGTGAGCAGTCATCACTGTGCACAAATGGTAGTACATTTTGGCAGGTGCATGGTACTGGAGTCAGAGGACATCAGTGTGACAGATCTTTGCATCCTAGTATGTTTTTCTTTCACCTAGAATAGACCACAAATCGAATTTTAGCATAATAATTGAGACAGCTTATAGGTTGGTTGGGGATGTACTGAACTAGCTAACTCAAGTGGTTTACCTGTGGATAAGGTCATTTAGGAGATATTCTGGTCAAAACATTCAACTAATACGTGACAATGAGTGTGGATTTATTTGAAGCAATGGGTGGAAACTATTTACATTGTTAGAAACGTCGTGGCTGAAACATTATTTCAGAGCTGTTGGTAGAGAAGCATTTAAAGATCTCTATCTTTAAATACTTCACAACCAAGGGAGTGTGAGAGCATAGACCTTTCTTATAGATTTAAGCATTACTAATGACAAAGCTGCCTTGAGCTTCAGACATAAAACTGCATTTAAAAAATGACATCAGATATTTGGTGCTTGAAAATGTAATCCTGATGCCTTAGTCAGATGCTTTCCATTTAATTAATTATCTAAAATATAAATTTTTAATTCATAGTTGACTTTAATGTGTTTAGTTTAGATTTGACCTCACTATAGAATGTAGATTTAATCTGCAAAAGTGTTTTAAACCTGCAGTAGTAGCATATACTTCTACAAAATTAACACAACATTTTAAAGTGTTGAAAACAGCTTGTGATTTAGTTTGCTTTGAAAGCATCAGCTCTGTCCTTCAGATAAAAAAGGAATGTCTCCCTCTCTGTGAAAAAACAGAAGCTTCATATAATTTACAACCTGTAACTTGTTTTATTGTATTGTTTTATTGTTGCTGTTGATCAAAGCCTCATTCATTTCATAGAGTAGAGTAAACTGGAAATCTCACACTTTTTTGTATTATCCTAAAATATATTTGTATGTTTCCTTCCTAAATAATAAGTTCTTTTTGGACAATAAAATGTTTCTTTAAGAAAATCTTATGAGCTGAAGTCATTGAGACTAAGATTTAAATGTGTCACAAGAAGGATTTTGCTTGCTCACCTGATGGATGATGACGTGTGCACTCAGACAAGGAGTGTCGATGACTTTCTAGAGGAATTCTGTATTTCATTTGGATATAGAACGAAGATCATGCCACATGTTTTGAAACATTTTGCAGAACTATAAATGTGTTTCTAGCTGAGGATTATTGTATGATTTTTGGCAGGATTTTTGCAGACTCTTTCAGACTTTTTTTTTTAGAGGTCTGCAGAGAAAGGAGGTGGTGTGGGTAGAACCTGATGAAAAGCACACAGGTTCAGATGAAGTTAAACAAGGAGAGGCAGAATCAGCTGGGATGAGGGCATATTAGATGCAGGTTATTTGTTAAAAACCTTGAGCTTTATGCTTTCATTATTTGGCTTTACCAAGGCTTATTTGCTCTATGCTTCATTTCTCTTTATGGGAAATTTGGAATTATTAATTATTGATTTAGCTTCTTTCTAAACTCCCTCTTGCTTTTATTCCTGAACTCTTCATGAGTTCTGACTGACATTATTTGTGCCTCACTTTCTTACAATCGGAATTTTTTCCTTAATGAAACATGCTTTATTTCCAAATCATGATATGCTCTGTACTGACTTTATTTTTCTATTTGCAATTCTGTAACCTGATTGATATTTGACTAATGAATGAAGAGTCAGAGAATCTTAAATTTTGATTGGAAAATGAATCCCTTTAACCCGTTCCATGCTGAGGACGGCCACCTGGCCGTCCCACGTGACGGTGTTCATGTGTGGGGGATGGCCGGGGCCGTCCAAACCCCGCCCACTGATTAAAATGCCCGCACCGCGACGGAATTCGTGCCGCGGTCAATGGGTTAAACCTAATCACAACCCTTATTATTGACCACTGAAGCGAATTGCCACGGACCAGGGAGCCTGTTGGAACACCCCTGCAACGTCCCTACTGCCGGATAATTTTGAACTGCTGCCACGTCTCGCGGAACCCGCTGCGCGGGTCCCGCTTCGCCCGTCCTGCTGGGCTGCCTCTCTTTGGAGTGAAGGACTTTGGCGGCGTATTGTTACCTTACTGGGCAGGAGAGGAGAACACTCAGCCAGGGCTGCGAGCGCCAGGTGAGGGACAGGGACTCCATTTCCCAGGAGTCCCTGTGTAGCCATCCCCCGCACCTGGACGCTCTCCCTGGTTGCCCCGCCCCCAACCGCCTCATATCCTCATTAGGAGCTACTGATACCCGCTACGCGGAACGCGTGCGGGACGCCCGGGGCTAAGCCCGGGCAAAGGGCGGGCCCTCTGTGGCCCTCAGAGGCCTGAGGAGCCTGGCCTGGGCCACCCCCTTTTGTTTTTCGTTTGCCAGCCTTTGTGGACTATTGGACTTTCCATCATTACTGTAAGTCTGTTTTATTTTTTAATTTTTTAAATCCCTGGGGTTTGTTATGAACTCACGAGAGACTAGAAGTATGGCTGCTGCCGGAGCTAAAAAATTGACTGGGACCCTTGATGATTTTATCGTCCGGACTCATGCTTTAATAGATGAAGGGATCATACTAATGGATAGAAGGGTGTCTCAGGACTTGGCAATAGCCAGGAGATCTTCGTTAGGACATATAGCGCAGGCCCGTACTCCACACACAGCGTCTGGCTCAAACACTCTTGCTATTGTACATAATGAGGGGGCCCCTGATGATTTCATTTCTCAAGAGGGCTTGGAGGCAACACCTAATCTTGCCTTGTTGGCTGAGAGTGATTCTTTAAATGAGCCCGAAAATGTTTCTAGTGTTAATGTACACGATAGAGGTTTGAAAGAGGGTGCTATCCCAAAAAAGAAGTCAAAATTAGCCAAACGTAAAGGGAGGAAAGCACTGATCACTCAAGATCCAGATCAAATCACTTTAAATCTGGCGCCCCCGGACAGCATCCTGGTTGCGCATGTTGCTGATTCGGATGGAGCGGCCCAAACCAATGTGCGTTTATCCCTAAGCCTACCAGATGACACGATTATAGATAGCAGCTTAGAGGAAATACTGGATTTGGGTGGTGATATAGATAACCATGTCATAAGCAACGAGGATAGGAACAGTTTAAACATGGTAAATAACAACATCCTTGAAATGTTACAAATCCTGCTTCAACCGATTGAGGTCAGGTTGCGTTGCTTAGAAACCATCTTAAAAAACATTCATAAAGACATAAGTGCCCCAAGTTTTAGTTTGGAAAATAAGATACCCCCTGTAAAAAAGGCCACGAACAAGCCTACCACAGTTGACAAAAACACCCTTCTTCAAAAAAAGGCTGTGCCGACCAATCCCACCAATGCGACCACCTCAGGTGGCACTTCCTCTAAAACCACTGATCCCAAGCAATCAACGAACTCAGTAAAAACCAAGGTAACCCCTCAGGTTAAGTTTAAAGATCCAACACCCCCGGCCCCTAAATTAGACCAGACCCCGAAAGAAAAGAGAGAATCACGGAGAAACATCCACCTTCCCCCGGATGCATGCCCCCATGTAGTGATTCTGACTGGGGTCACAGAACTTGTAACATCTGAAACGGAGTCTTATCAAGCCTTAAAAAACAAGGTATGTCATTGGCTGTCCAAAAATTATCCCTTACCGCCTGGCATGCCTAGTAATATCCTAATGGTGGAGAGAACCCCTTGGGTGGGAGGCAATAGGAAAAACCTACAAGGTGACTGCGTTGTGGTCACCTTTGAACATCAAGAGGTAGTAAATTACATCTGTGCTGGTACACCACGTCACCAGGCGAGTACGGTTACTGCCAGGCCTCTCTCCTATTTTTATGTACAGGGGAATCAACCAGACAATAGGTGGAGCTGGTTAAAGGGCCCCCGGGAGCCTCACTATCGACAGAAGTACAATCCCCCATGGGAGGCTCAATTACGTGGCTGGGAGGAGAGGGGAGAGGACGGGTGGAACGTGGTCAGAAGAAGAAGAGCCAGACCTTTTCAGGGTGGGTTTGCTGTTGGCCCCCAAAACAGATTTCCATATCAGGACAATCACCACGTAAATGGGCAAGATAATTATTTTAATGTTCCATTGTTTAATCATTACGACCACCCGTCCTTTTTGGACTGGGTAGATTGACAAACATTAGGCCCTTCTATTATGCGAGTCTCGACTCCTCCTCCCTTCACACCACAGTGCAGTCAACACCTACAAGAATTAAACCCCGAGCCAATTACCGAGTTAACGTTAATCTCAGGACAGGGTCCGGAGGGAGGGACAGCATCGTGTGTGAGTGATGGGAATAAAGGAAGTAGAGAGGTGATTACAATGGCCACATGGAATATAGCGGGCCTCAGGAACAAGATCGATGATCCTCACTGGAGAGACTTAATAGGCACCATGGACATAATTGCCATGCAGGAAACATGGGCGACTGAGAACTTGCTCACACTGGATGGGTATACCACCTTTCACCTCCCAGCTGTCAATTCATTGAGAGGGCGGGCTAAGGGTGGTCTGGTCACCCTGATATCTGCAAAAATCTCAGGCGTATATAAAGAAATTCCCACTGGAAGCCCCTATTGTTTGGCAGTTTTAATTACATACAGGGGATTCAATGCTGTATTATTAGTTAACTTCTACAACTCCTTTGATAGAGAACACCCACTTGATAACCTGTTGAGGTTAAATTCTTTCTTAACTAGTTTTCAGGAGACTATGGAGGCTAACTGTATTGTAATTTTATTGGGTGATTTTAATGTACATAGTTGCAAGGAAGAATGCCCCCCGAACCTTTTGTTTGGTCCCCCAGAAGAGGAGAATATCCATTTTGAACATTCAGAGCAGGGATCCTGTTTAGAATCACTGTTAGCAGAAAATGGTCTAATGTTGCCTCTCGGGGGGGAAGGGGATATTCCAACTTTTACGGGACATGGCAGCGGGTCCACCATTGATTATATTTTTTTAAACAGCAGCTATAGCAGTCATATTCTCGGTTATACTGTTGTAGGGTCCCATTTTAGTGACCACAATCTTGTTGTACTAAAAATTGAAAATGTACTAGCTATTAATGTTAGCAGTGTGAGTCCAGTGGACAAATGTGATCTTAGAACATCTGATCAGGCCCGCCGAATCAAATGGTGTAAAATAATCCCAGAGGATTTTTTTGGTAACCTGTGCATAAGTAGCCAGGAGGCCTTTGCACTTTGTATGGATGATCACGTGGGAGACACCGAGGTGTTAGAGGCATATAATAGGGTCTGTGCCAATATTGTGTCTAATCTGACACAACATTGTAAAAGGAAAATACAAGAAAGGGTGGGCTGGTTCGACAACAATTGCTCTGCTGCTAATCGCAAGTTAAAATCAGCCTTAAAATCGAACCCAATAGATAGAAGACTTGTGGCCACCCTTAGGAAAGCATATAAGACCGCCATTGAGAGTAGACGGCGCGAGATCAGAGAGGATGCTTGGGCCGACCTGACCTCAACTGACGTTCTAAAGAGTAGCGCCAAATTCTGGGCCGTGGTCAACCAACCATTTTTTGCGGACTCTCATAATAGTGAGTTAGATTGTGGCATCCAAGAGGATAAATGGCACCTGCACTTTAAATCCGTGTATGAACAGGAAGCACCCGGGGTGGAGGGCATGACCAGCTCATACCTACTACCCTACAGCCTAACGGTGAATGAGGTAGAGGTGGGTCTTGCCATTGAAAAAATGACCAGCAACAAAGCTCCCGGGCCGGATGGGGTTCCCGCCGATCTTTTTAAAGTGGATATTTTATTTTGGTCCAAAATTTTAACCAGAGTTTTTAACAGCATTTTTAAAATAGGTATCCCAGCTTCATGGTCCCAATCAGTAATTGTCCCCATTTTTAAAAAAGGAGACAGGGGGGAGCCAGGAAACTACCGCCCAATATCCCTAATTGATTCTGCGGTTAAGGTCATAGGGAGAGTGGTTCTCAGTAAACTTACTGATTGGCTAGGTGAGACTAACATTCTCTCACCCCTTCAGTATGGTTTTAGAAAGGGAAGGAGCACCATCGACCAGAGTTTAAATTTACAACTGTTGATAGGAAAATACACCATAGCTAAGCCTGGATCCTTGTACATCGCCTTCATGGATCTGTCCTCGGCCTTCGACCGAGTCAACAGATCCAAGCTGTGGGGTCAGCTCCTTAGCATAGGCATTGATCCAAACATTGTGTACTTCCTAGCAGACTTGCACAAAGACCTTACCGCCACTGTCCGTTATGACAGAAAAGGGAATAGTACAGGGAAAATTCATATTACTAACGGTGTTAGGCAGGGATGTATCCTTGCCCCCCTGTTATTCACTTTATATATCAACAATCTGGGCGGAATACTGGATAAAGCTTGTATAGACATACCCAGGGCAGGGAAATATACATTGCCCGCACTATTGTACGCAGACGATGCTGCTCTTATAGCTAGAACCGCAGTAGGTCTGCAAAGTCTGTTAAATTCGTTTTATAATTTTATGATAAAGCTGGACTTAAGCATTAATTTTGGTAAATCCCATGTAATGGTAGTAGGGCCTAAAACTAAGGTAAAAAAACAAGCCATGACGTTACACTGTAATGGTCACAAATTATCTAGAGTCCCCAGATTCCCTTATCTGGGTGTAGTGTTTGATGATCGCTCTACATGGCTTCCCCAAATGCTGGAGAAAAAAAAGGTCTTAACACGATCCATATCTGCAGTTCTCGGCTTTTCACGTAAAATCGGGGTAAAGCCCATAGAGGCCGTTTTAAAAGTGTACGCTGCCAAATGCTTTGCCATTGTTATGTATGGTGCAGACTTGTGGGGTTTTAGGCCTGTCAAATTTCTTCAAGTGATCGAAGACAACTTTTTAAAATCCATTCTTTCTTTACCAAAATCTACGGCAAGCTTTATTGCACATCAGGAATGTGGGGTGGATTTTTTGGAGGATGGGGTCGCTATGGCTCCCCTCCTGAAATGGATTTCTGTGTGGCTCAACCCAGAGCTTGAAGTCAATCATGAAATCCTGAAGGATTGCCTTAAACTAGATCACTGGAATAAGATCCCCTGGCTGAATTATGTTGAGCAGCTGTGTGCCAAGCTAGGAAGGCCTGAATTGTTCCATAACCCCTCCGCCCTTGTGAAGGCGGATTTGAAGTGGACAAAGAACACTTTTCTGCTGTATAGTGGAATGGACAGGGAAAACAGGGAGTTGATAAAACCCTCGGTTAGGTCGCATCAATTGATTGTTTCCTCAGACCATGACCCGGAACTTTATTTGAAGGTTGTAAATAACCCAAGCCATAGGTACCTTCTCACCAAGTTCCGCCTGAACAAAGTTCACCTGCTAATTTCTGGTCGACCTGGTTGGACCAGGGACTCGGAACTGAGCCTATGTACTTGTGATGGTCATTCAATTATGGACACCGCCCACTACCTGTTCTTTTGTTCCCATTTTAAATCTATTAGGGAAAAATTCATTATCCCCTTGTTAAAAGGGAGAGGGTTTAGGCAGGTCAAACCAGCTTTACTATACCTTCAGATGCTAACTGATATCTGGCAAACCTATAATGTGGCCAAATTTTTGACTATCGCAGTTAGATTGGGCAAAAAGATTAATTGGGTGTAGAATACCAATCAACAACAATCATGCTTACTGTAAAAATTGAATCCAGTTTTTTAAAAGTTTGTAATGTTTTTTATTGTGACTGATAATTGTAATCTTTTTTAATGATTCATTGTGTTTTTTGGACCATTGTTTATGTGTGTCTTGTACTTTTATGGTTTTGAAAATTCGAACCGAATAAAGTATTTCTTGACTTGACTTGACCAAAATATTTATTTACATTTGATTATTTGCCCATATTTATGAAGGAGTTCTTTTGGTCATAATTTGGTGGCAAAGATTCATCACCTTGAGAATAGATCAAAACAGAAACAAGGGTAATGGTAATTAAAGGTGGTAATGGTGCCACATTTTCAAAGTTTCTCAAGGAGATATTACTGTGAGTTTTCCGCGCTAATGGTAGGAAGAGAAAGGAGAAAAACAAGAAAAATCCTAAACATGATACAACTCTTTGTATAGTTTAAAAAGTTCAATGTACAGTGTGGGTGACATGGTTAAAATCAAACTTTCCCGAATGGTTAGAAAGACTGATCTCAAGTTGAAGTAAGCAAGCCTCGGCAAGGCCTACCAGTGCAAGGGGTTCGCCCTTCTCTGCACAAAGTCCTCAGATCATAGGAAGAAGTTGGCACAGAAACTGGAAAATACAAAAGAATAGTTTATTAAACCTTTAAAGGTGGTACTACAGTCCACACAACACCCTTCAGTATTGGATAGAGTAGCACACCAGAAAAAGCATGGTCCTTTTATACCCACGCAGGGGCTCAAGAGAAGGCGGTACAAAATACAAGAGCAAGTTTTATGTACATATAGGGGCATATTAGAAGGCACAATCGATGAGTGGGTGGAGTTAACAGTTTTCAGAAACTAGTAAACACATTCCTATCTGGAACTAATTAGTAACAGCTGCAGACCCTACTGGGCATGCCTGGGCATGCTAAAAGTGGGGGATGCTGAATATAGCCTGTTGCTGGGCAGAGTTCAGGCGCAGTTAACAAGGAGGTAGGACAAAGCACATGGTGAGCACATGGCAACGTGTGGCAGACAAAAAGGCTGCCACAAATACAAAATGGAGTCTGCACGATGTTACAATAGTTGCTGAACACAGCATGTCTTCTGCTAATGCTTAATCTAGCCGCTGCCAAATTACAACAAAGTTTGGTCCTAAATTTCTTGATGAGAAAGTGGCAGAATCGGTGGGGTATGTGGATGGTGGCAAATGGTAAAAAATAAATGTGTAGCCCTTAGTGAACCTGTTGGGCTCCTAATTAATGAAAGCATTGAATCAAGCTCCACTAAGACTTGAAGCAGAACATTTTTAAAGTTGTGTTAGAAATGTGGTCTCTAGTTGGCAGAGGTATGCACCCTGTCCAAGTAGGGACCACAATCCTACTCAGGGTAAGTCAAATACACACTAAAAGATTGCCTGTGCTCACCCTCTGGTAGCTTGGCACAGAGCAATCAGGCTAATATAAAGAGGCAATGTGTAAAGTATTTTTGCACAACACACACAGTAGCACAGTGAAAACACCACAAAAGACTCCACACCAGTTAAAATGAAATGATTGTATCCTGAACAAAATCAGACCAAAACAAAAAAAAATCCAATAAGTAGAAGTTAAGATATGAATATTTAAAGAATGTGTCAAAATAGTGCTTAGAAGCAAATAGTGATTAAGGGGTTAAAATGGTATCACTGGACTGGGACAAAGTCAAGAGTTTAGGCCACCTGCGATGGAGTGCAGGCTGGCTACAGGATCCACACAGGGCCCGCTGACCAAAGTACCTTAATCCTGTTGCAGCACAAAATGAGGCGTGTGATGTGCCAATGCTCCCTACGGAGTTGAGAGGTTGTGTGGATTTCTCCATGCAATAGTGGAGTGCATTGGTTCTGAATGTGATGTGTTAGGTTAATCCACGCTGGAGGGGTGATACGTCAATCTTCTCAATGCAGTGGTGGCGATGCATTGGTTTTGAAGCGGTGATTCTGGAGACGTTGCTGAGGTAGGAGTGTGAAACACCAGTTCCAGACCCTACAGAAGCGGTGATGCGTCGATCCCAATCTCGCAGCAGACGATGCCTCAGTTCTGATTGTTGCAACGGAGTAGATGAGCAGGTACTTGCAGATGCAGAACTTCAGACTCGCTTCCAAGAGCCATGGACAGGATTGGCACCACTTGGTAGAGCAAGACTTATAGCAAGTACAGTCCAGGTGTTGGGTTGAAGATGAAAGTGAAGTCTTTGATATCCCTGAGACTACGGCAACAGGAGGCAAGATAACAAGCCCTTGGAGAAACATAGGTTCTAGGATGTAGGGAGCAGGTCCAGTTATTCGCACTCCCAGGCAATAAGCAGCAGATCAGCATAGCAAGTAGTACAGAAAACAGTTGGTCCTGGACTCTTTATAAAGCAACAAAGTCCAGGAGTACTCGCAATTCGAGTTCAAATTTCAACTTGCATTTAGTCAGCAAAAAGTATCAAATACAGACAAAAACCTTTTAGTGTTCACTAGGCATAATAAACAACATAGGCACCTATTGACTTTCTAAGAACATATCTGACTGTTGCTTAACTGGTTTTGTTGTTATGTATAACCAGTTATCTTTTGTATTTTGAATTACCTTCACTCTGAATCCTTCTCCTTTTTTCACTTTATCTATTGCATGCATGAGCATAACCTTTTCCCACGCCCATCCCTTTGGACCAACCTCCTAACTATTAAGCCAGGCTAGCTTGACTCCAGTGGCATGGAGAGCACAGGACCCATGTCTGGACATATACCCATCCCACTCGTGGTGACCAATGCAAAAAAGAACAATTGATGGACAGAATGTTGAACAATGTCATGCATTCCCCCCGTACAGAGATCAGGTCCTAAATCAGCAGCCAGACTACATCTTGCACTCATGGTTTCAGAGGAAAATGATGTGTGTGAGGGTAACCCTAACAACAGGTAATCACAAACTAGTTCATGTTTGTATAGTTTCCAACATTTGGATTATGTATTGCAAAACCAATACTCATAATGTTGACAAACATTCACATTGATTATAAACATTACAGTGGCGAGCAATAGACTTAATTGAAGGAGTACCATGAATAAGAGTGTAGATGCACGAAAATACAGTATCCCACCTATTACACTCCTCAACTTGGACAACCATACCAAGTGGAAGACACATATTGAGAATACTAAACGTATCTTGTGGTCCCACATGCGGAAAAATGGCCTCAAACTGATTATTTTTTTGTGCTAATAATAATGGAATCCAATCACGTTTGGCTGGAGTCTAACCCATTAAAGCATTAATTGCAACCAGTCTAATTGCAAGCACAGCTCACTGCGCTGGTCCAGCAAGAGGAACCCTTTCTGTGGCAGTATTTAATGTACACATGATAAAGTGCATCAGACGTTCATACAGCCTAACCAAATAGTTTAAAAGAGCAAGCCTTTCTGATTGTGTTAAATAATTTGAATGCAGAAATGGCGTAAAGCCTGCTAAGACCAGTCAGGTCACCCTTTGTTACTAATAGAGCCTAGTCTTACATTCTGATGGGTATATGGGAGTGTGCCTTTAAACCAATTGTGATGTTTCTGGAATGTTAACGGGATTTCTAAATTCATAAGGTTTATATGCAGCTGGAACTGCAGCCACAGTATATGTGTGAAATGCCTGTGAATTTGCGTCGACTGCAGGACAAGTAACCTAGGAATACAAAAAATCACATCTATATGCTTTGTGTGCTTCAACCACAAAGGTAAAATCCCCACCGCCACCAGAGAGCCCATATCTATTTAAATGAGCAGTTACTGTTGGCCTACAATTAACAGCAATATTCACTGGTTGTGCCACCATTTTAACGAAAGGAAACACTATAAGGGACAGTCCTTTTAAAAGACCAAGCTTGATCAACCTACAGAAATAAATAGGTGCTTCCAGTTAAGCCTGAGGAGGATAAACCCTTATTATCACTAACATATTTGTATAAATGCAATAAAAGACCCATAAGCACACTAAAGAAACTATTTAGGAGACCCATTAAATAGGAGCCAACCCTAAAATGTTGGCAGTTCCAGATCACACAGTTTCCTATGAATTTAGACTGTGGATTCACAATACAGGGACTGGTTCTTTTTATATCATCAGTAATTGTTGGTCCACCTAGCTCATAGTACCACATCTAAACTCCTAAACCTCCAGAGTTATAGATGCTGTTGGCAACCTTGAAATTGAAAACCCTTATTCACAAGAAATTAAGGGAAACAGATCTAACCCTTTTGTGTATCACCTTTACATGCCCAGGGTTCTTAAGAAAAGAGCTAATAACACATTTTCAAATAATTATTGAAAAGATCTAATCAGTGTAACTAAAACCTGAACTGAGTTTATTAGACAGATGAGACACATCCGTGTGATAAGCATTATTTGGATGTATGACATTACAACGCATGCTTTTACCACGCATGCTGTTACGATGCAGTTTTTACAACGCATGCTGTTACAACGCATAGTGCTTTGGGGTGCTGGATAGTGAATAGTTTAATTTACTATTCCAACTCCAGTCCCCGTGGACAGTAGGGAAGGTGTTGGATAGTAAATTAAATCTATTCCCTATCCTAGAGCGCCCCCCAGCGCAATGTGTTGTAATGACATGCGTTGTAATTGTTGCGTCGTAAAGGCACTGCATGGTAAAAGTTGCGTTGTAAAGGATGTTTACCCGCATTATTTGAATCGTAGAAAATACAAATAGTTTGACCATGATGATTATTCCATTATTACTCCTATCTATCACTAATATCCCTACACAAGTGACAGCATGGTGGGAGTACCCTTATGCCAGACCCAGTTGGAATGCTCTAACCTCATACTTTGGTTTAATGTCTCAGGAAGCCGGCATCAGTGCATTAATGAATGCAATTCATTTTAACGTGCAAGCCTACACACCTCTGCCAGAGCTGCTATCTTCCTTCTTAGAATGTGTGTCAGATCCTGTAGAGCTGTATCCCATTCACAGCCTGTGTACACTGGCAGCAGCTCTCCTGGCTGCTTGTCTGAGAGTATGCATGCTCACATAGACATCTGCAATAGGGGCCCCTTATCTTCCCTTCACTTACTTAGACATATTTGTAGCCATTCAAATACAACTCTGTCATCTTTATTCTTTAATTTTGCATACCACTGACCTCTGACTTTAAAATAGGTGTGCACTCCAAGACAGAATTTTGCAATGAATACTTTTATATGTCTATGTAACCCACCTAGATACTGTAATAATATTATTTCATGCAACACAGTAGTGATGTGGTACAGTCACAAAAAGTCATCCACAACATAGCAGCAGAAGATATGTATGATTTCTACTTGAAATCTACCTCTTCATTTTATGAGACGCAGTGGCAGCGACTGGAGGCACGTCCAGGCCTTGTAACTAGAGACAAGCCCTACTTTAGAGGACTTTATTGAATATTACAACTGGTACACCATGTACAATTGGTTAGATGTGATCTATGTTTTTATGTTTTTAAACAGATTTTATTCATCAAATGGCACATATAAAGTAGGACCCAGATACATCTGTTCAATGAGCGTATAGTATCATGACTTTGACTTTTTCGTAATGAGATCAAGGAAAAATGAAGAGCGCTACGGATGAAAGAAACCATATGAAAACCCTAACCCAACAACCCCCCCCCACCTGTCGCACTAACTGCCTCCCAGGAGCAGCACAGCAAAGGAATATGAACCACAACAAATAATAACAGTATACGAAACCACGGCTTGCTCCAGCTGGGTAAAACTTATACTGGATTGAGGGGCCCTGCTGCAGAGACCGGCTCCAGGTGTAAGCCTCGATAGTTCGCCCATCACATCCAAACTTTAAAATATTTATGCGGGCACCCTCTTGCAGTAAAACTGGGAAGCTCCAAACTCATGGAAAGGTCCAGACCCTTCTTCCATGCAGACACTGAGGGTGGTGCCAGTGCTTTCCATGCCCAACCAATGTCTCTCTTTGCTAGAGTAAACCCAAGCAACATAAGATGGCTTTTGTAGATATTACCCTCAATCCCGTCCATGACATGTAAGAGCATCAGCTTCGGTGAGCAGGGCAGGTCCCAGCCCAATACCTCGGAGAGGCAGGTCACAACCCCCCTCCAAAACTATGACAAGTAAAGGCAGTGCCAAACTGTATGCATCAGGGTCCCCTCCTCCCGTTCTCACCTGAGACACACAGGGGAGTCCACCAATCCCGCCTTCCACAATTGAACCCGTGTAAAGTAAACCTGATGAAGATATTTAAACTGGACAAGGTGCAAACGTACTGCTATAGTCGTCCCCCGTGGGGAGACCAGGGCCTCCGTCCAGCCTTCTTCATCAAGTGGACCAAAATCTCCCTCTCAGATCCCTCTAAGCTTCTGCAGTGTGGGAGAGCAGTGAGTAACCAGGGATTGGTAAATCTTAGAGATCTTATGATCCTGAAGATCTCCCATAAAAACCTTCGCATCTATCGGGCTGAACTCCGCCAGTAACTTCAAACCCTCCAGGCTAGAGGAGAGGGTGTGCCGGAACTGCAGGCATTTATAGAATTGGGTTCTCGGCATGTTGAAGTCCTTTTGTACGTCCTGAGAGGATTTCAGGACTGGCCCTCGCATTACATCCCCCAGGGTAGAGATACCAATGCTATCCCATCCGCGAAACCCTGACAGAGTAGCTAGTTGTGGCAGACGCCCATTGTTCCATTGAGGGGTCTCCCGCATCAAAGTGTTCCACCACCCCATCCTCCTTAGGCCTGCCGCCAAATTTGGAAAACGGCCTTCATCGCTGACGGCAGTGAATTACTTATCGGTGCAGTGTACAGTACCTCGTGTAGGGAGAGATCCCCCCATAAGTCACCGCTCAACAGCATAGGCAGGGTCGCCTCTATCCCCATACCACCATTCATTCAAAACTAGCAAGTGTGCGGCCATGTAGTATGATAATATGTCAGTGGTCGCCAGCTCTAGACAATTTCGTAGGGAGGAAGCATGTCCACAAGGCAACTCTTGCAGCTCCCCGGCCCATAGAAACTGACCCAAGGCAGCATTAACCTGCCGGACCATCTGGGGGAAATTGGGTAGGAGTGATTCTGTAGTTTGTACAATAAACGGGGGGCGAGACCATCTTGAAGATGGCCAATCTACAATATATGGACAGTGGCATATGGGACAAAGTCTTTAGATCCTCCCGCACACGTTCCCATACCGGAAACAGATTCCTATCCCATGACACAGTAGGTGAGTCCAATAGAAATACTCCCAGATACTTCATCCAGCTCGTAACCACTCGAACCGAAAAAACCCAGGAGCCTAGACCTGACGCATCCCCAAGAAACCATAAGGAAGACTTGCAGGGGTTCAGGTAGAGACCCAATAATTCACCAAAGATCTGCATAATACGGAGCAGCCTGGGCCCCATCCTATCCACGTCAGTAAGAAAAAACATAAAAAGTCATCAACATATAATGCGACACGATCTAACAAACCATGCACCCATTAAAAGGCAGTCACCTGCGCAGCAACATGCACCCAGGTGGCTAGGGGTTCCACAGCCAGTGCAAACACGAAGGGAGAAAGAGGACAGCCCTGCCCGTCCAATGGAAAAGATGGAGGAGGTGGAGCCAGCGACACGCACTGACACGCACCGACGCAGTGAGATCAGTGTAGAGTAATGTCAGGTAGGACAAGAAGCATGGTCCAAAATTCAGCCTGCGTAACAGCGCAAAAAGATACACCCCCTTAAGGAAGTCTAATGCCCTGTCTGTATCTGCCCCGAATGGTCAAAACAGCAACCTGTGCTCGCTAAATATTATGTCGGGTCGCCCTCTGGGGCATAAACCTGGCCTGGTCTAGGTGCACTAAAATAGTAATATGGGAGTGCAGGCGATTGGCGAGCGCCTTGGCCATTATTTTAGCCTCGACGTTCAGGAGAGAGATGGGACGGAACAAAGCGTGTTGGGCTGGGGGTCAGCCTGGCTTATGGAACACGACCACCTCCGCGTGTCCCCAGTCGCGAGGAAGACAGCCCAGGTAGCGGGACTCCTCTACCACACTGAGGTAATGGGGCCCAAGCTGCAAAAAATATTTCTTAAAAAATTCACAGGGAAACCAGTTCAGCCCCGGAGCCTTCCCAGAATTAAGGTTCCCCAGGGCGGCACCCAATTCCTCCTCTGTGAACAGTAGATCCAGCTCCACACTCTCCTCATCGGACAGAGTACTAGGCGGGAGGTACACCCTACTGCGCGTTGCCAGCCAAGTAAGGTGGGCCTCATCCAAAAGGAGAGCAATATAGTTCTGTTGCGCCAGCAGCAAATGTTGCCAGACTTGATTTCCCGCCAGCACCCCTACTGCGAAGATCCAGGTCCGTAATATTAGCCTCCACTTGTAGCAGAGCCTCCCTCCGTGCCCTAGGACTGCCGCATAAAAGGAGATATCGACACCCCGTATAGTGGGCTTCATTGCCTCCCACAGGGGTTCGGCCCTGGAAACCGACCCCACATTAAGTGCCAAGTATTGATTAGGAGCGCTCTCTATACGCTCCTAATAGTCTTCCTTCTGGAGGTTCCACGCCGAGAGGCACCAGTGGAAAGGCCGTCTCGCCCAGCTAATCTGTACCATAAGGGCAATCGACAAATGATCAGAAAGACCCAGCGGAAAAATAGCAGCCTCAACCATCCTATCAGCCACCGCCCAGGGAGAAAACAGATAATCAAGGCGGGAGTAGGAATCGTGGACCGCCGAGAGATATGTTTATCTCTGAGCATTCCCATGTAACCAGCTCCATCGGTCCACCCAGTCTTGCCAGAGAGTATAGTTTTGTGGATTAGCGAACAGCTATGCAGCCCCCGGGCCGCCAACGAACCCTGGTCACATCCATCACGTCGTTCCAGTCCCCCCTACCATCTGGCAGATCGGCCCATAATGTCATAAGCTGTCTAACACCACAGGCTCCTCCCCAACCATGCCCTGCAGGAATCAATCAACCCAAAAATTTGTAGAGCGCGCTACTCACCCGTGCGGGTCCCAAGGCGCTGGGGGGGGGCACCGCTACTGCTCGAAGAACCAGGTGTTTCCTGAAGCTGAGGTGGTCCTGGGTCAGTCGCAGGTGTGTGGGGAGGACGTTCCAGGTCTTTGCTGCTAGGTAGGAGAATGATCTTCCTCCGGTGGTGGCTCTGCGGATCCGTGGGATGATGGCGAGGGCGAGGTTGGTGAAGCGGAGCTGGCGGGTGGGGGTGTAGAACGTGAGTCGGCTGTTGAGGTATTCCGGGCCTCTGTTGTGGATTGCTTTGTGTGCGTGGGTGAGCAATCTGAAAGTGATCCTTTTGCTGACGGGGTGCCAGTGGAGATTTTTCAGGTGGGTTGAGATGTGGCTGTGGCGAGGGATGTCAAGGATGATTCGTGCGGAGGTGTTTTGTATGCGCTGGAGACGGTTCTGTAGTTTGGCGGTTGTTCCAGCGTAGAGGGCATTCCCGTAGTCCAGTCGGCTGGTGACCAGGGCCTGGGTGACTGTTCTTCTGGTTTCGGTGTGAAATCTTCCGGAGCATGCGCAGGGTGTTGAAGCATGTGGATGAGACGGCGTTGACTTGTTTGGTCATTGTGAGCGAGGAGTCCAGGATGAAGCCCAGGTTGCGTGCGTGGTCCACGGGTGTCAGTGCAGCGCCCAACGCCGAGGGCCACCAGGAGCTGTCCCATGCCGAGGGGGATTGTCCGAGGACGAGGACCTCTGTTTTGTCCGAGTTGAGTTTGAGGCGGCTGTGCTTCATCCAGTCTGCTACCTCTCTCATTCCTTCCTGGAAGTTTGTTTTGGCGGTGGCTGGGTCTTTGGTGAGGGAGAGTATCAGCTGGGTATCGTTGGCGTAGGAGATGATGTTGATGTTGTGCTTGCGTGCGATGGTGGCGAGGGGGCTCATGTAGATATTGAAGAGTGTTGGGCTGAGTGAAGATCCTTGGGGTACGCCACAGATGATTTCAGTTGACGAGGAGTGGAAGGGGGGGGAGGCGGACTCTCTGGGTTCTGCCAGTGAGGAATGAGGTGATCCATTCCAGGGCTTTCCCCTGGATTCCTGTGTTGTTGAGGCAGTGTATTAGGGTGCGGTGGCATACGGTGTCAAAGGCTGCTGAGAGGTCTAGGAGGATGAGGGCTGCTGTTTCTCCGTCATCCATCATGGTTCTGATGTCGTCTATGGCTGCGATGAGGGCGGTCTCGGTTCTGTGGTTTGCTCGAAATCTGGACTGGGAGGGGTCAAGCGAGTTGTTGTCCTCGAGGAACACGGTCAGTTGTTTGTTGACATTCTTCTCGATGACTTTAGCCGGGAAGGGGAGAAGTGAGATGGTCCGGAAGTTCTTGAGGTCCCTGGGGTCTGCGGAGGGTTTTTTCAGGAGGGCGTTGATCTCTGCGTGCTTCCAGCTCTCAGGGAAGGTAGCTGATGTGAAGGAGCTGTTTATAACGTTCTGTAGGTGGGGTGCGATGATGGTGTCGGCCTTGTTGAAGATGTGATGTGGGCAAGGGTTGAAAGGGGAGCCGGAGTGGATGGTGTTCATGATGTGGATGGTGTCTTCACTGCTGATGGGGGTCCAGGAGTTGATGGTGTTGGTGGCGAGGTTGTCCAGCAGTGTGGTGGTGGCGCTGTCATAGTTGTTTTCTAGGTGAAAGTTCAGGTCTCCTAGGAGGATATAATCTGGTGAGGCTAGGGCGTGCGGGCTGATGAGGTCGGCGATGGTTTCGCTGAATTGTGCGCGTAGACACTGGGGTTTGTAGATGAGTTTTCCTCTGAGGGTGGTCTGGGGGTCGTGTGGATATGGAAGTGTAGGTGTTCGGCGGTGGGGATGGTGTCTTTGGAGTTGGTCGTGATGCTGATGGTGTTCCTGTAGATGATGGCGATCCCTCCTCCTGATTTGTTGATGCGGTCCCTCTGGGTGATTTTGTAGCCGTCCAGGATGGCTATGGTGATGTTTGGGGCCGAGGAGGTGTTCATCCAGGAGGTGGTTGTTGCTGCTTGGTTTGGAGGGCGTGGAGTGGTTTAGGAGGCAGATGAATCTGCAGGCTTGGCAGGTGAAGGGTCTGTGGGTGCGCTTGGGGGTGGCTCGATAGCAGGTGGGTGTTCGTCCGGTGTTGAGTGCGTTGAGGGTGGCGGGGTCGTATTTCAGTCGGTTGGTCTGGGTCCGGTGAGGTCCAGGGGTTCTGGTGCTGGGCGCGGTCCAGGCATGGACGGGCGTAGACGGGCTTGCCTTTGGCGCGCAATCGGCACGGCCGCTGCACGTGACCGCTGCACGTACGCGTGGGCTCCGCCATAAATGGCGAAGTGGGAGGGAGGAGCAGCTGGGAGGCGGAAGCGGGGCGGCGAATGGGAAGGGGGAGCGGGTACAGAAAGGGAAAGGGACGGGCCACAGGGGAGCAGCGGCAGGGAGCGGGAGAAACGGAGGCGAGGGGGCGAAAAACACAGTAACAAGTGTCAAAATACGGAGAGTCACGGGCAGAAAATACAATCACACAGTAACAATGGACAAATACAGGCAAGTCACGGGCAGAAAATTCAGGCACAAAGTACAGCAAAAACCGGCAATACTTAGCAGCAGGAGCAGCGGCGAACTCGCAGCAGCGGCGGTGGGGACCTGGACACACTCACGGGGAGCCGTGCAGTGCGTGGAGCGACCGACCCTGAATCAGGGTCAAGGGTCACAGCTCACCACTGCGCGGTCTCCGTCATAAATGGCCAAATGGGAGGGAGGAGCAGCTGGAAGGCGGGAGCGGGGCGGCGAATGGGAAGGGGGAGCGGGTACAGAAAGGAAAAGGGGCGGGCCGCAGGGGCGTAGCGGCGGGGAGTGGGGAGCGGGAGAAACGGAGGCGAGGGGGCGAAAAACACAGTAACAAGTGGCAAAACACGGCAGAGTCATGGGCAGAAAATACAATCACACAGTAACAATGAACAAATACAGGCAAGTCACGGGCAGGAAATACAGGCACAAAGTACAGCAAAAACCGGCAATACTTAGCAGCAGGAGCAGCGGCGAACTTGCGGCAGCAGCAGTGGGGACCTGGACACACTTACGGGGAGCCGTGCAGTGCGAGAAGCGACCGGCCCTGAATCAGGGTCAACGGTCAAATACTGCCCCTGATTGTCTGCCCACGTTTTGACCCCAACACAAACCCCAAATGGAACATGTTAACGTAACTATAACGCTGAAGGCAAAGTGCCTTCGAACCTATAAAGTGTGTTTCTTGTAGCATGAGTATGTCAGCATGGGCACTTTTAGCCTGCTGAAGTATAGCTCCACGTTTGATTTTTTCTAGGGCCCCTGTGACATTCCAGCTTACTATTTGGATGGTATCGGAGGGCACCAGTGTGCTATCGGGTGAGGCTGCCATGAGAGACCCTGGTAGTCAGTGCTGGTATGTGGTACATGCATAGAGGGCTAACGTTATTATAGAGATGTACGATCTGGAAATGAAAACAAGAACAACCCAACAACCCCCCTATCCTATACCTCAATAAAAATGAAGTATCTGTTGCAGCGGGTGTAGCTCGGGGACCCAAACGAGGGGGTCCCGGCATACCCCGACCAATGGATCCCCAACTTACAGCCCATTGTCAACAGGCATCCTCTCCGTCGGGAAAGGTCCAACAGAGAAGCCGGCCCTCACACGGTCTCCCCTCTAATTATGAGGCCAATGTAGTCTGCCGGGAGACCTATCTGGCCCGGGAGGATTCAATGCAGGATTTAGACCAACGTCTGGATCTGGAGCGTCTGTGATCCTTAAGCTTCGATTGAGGCTGCTTCCAAGCTGTCTCGCTGGACGAAGAGTCTGATTCTCGCCTGGGCGGTGTGGAGGGATGCAACCTCATCGTCACATCTGCCCAATGAAAAACTTCTTCTGGCGAGTCAGAAAAGTGTGTAAGGGATCGATACACCACCTGCAGCCAGGCCGGAAACACTATAGCATAGGGAAATTTAAGGTCTCAAAGGTGAGCCTTGGCTACCAAAAATGATTGCCTCCGTTTCTGGACCAGCTTAGTGTAGTCAGGAAAGATCAGTATGCGAGCATTGTTAAAGAGCAGGGGTTTCTTGGCCCTGGCCTGTTTGAGAATAACATCACGGTCATAATAGTTTAGCAGCTTTGCAATGACCGGCCTCGGGTGGGCCCCAGGGAAGGCTTCTGCATAAGAGCCCTATGGGCACCCTCCACCACAAAGCAGCGGGACAAGGACTCCGGGGGAAGCCAGCTCTCCAGCCACCTAGTAAGAAACCTCTCCATATCTCCCCCCTCATATCCACCTGGGAAACCCACAAAAAGGAGGTTATTATGCCTGGCCCTCCCTTCGCAATCCTCCACTCGTGCCACAAGGCCCCCCTGATTTGTCTCTAGTGTGGCCACCCGCTTCTGTAGGGTGGTGACTACGTCTTCCACTCCAGAAATTGTGTTTCAGCCTCCGTGATAAGAGCCACCGCATTCCGCAGATCTTGCCGTAGGAGCATGACTTCAGAGCTGTCAGCCCAGATTTTGACGTCAAGGAAATCCCTGGACTGCGTGATAGTAGTCATTAGTGCTGCATTGTCCGGCATGGCCGGCACGACCCCCTGAGCCCCCCCAGGCACCGCCGCAGTGGCCACAGAGCCCATATATTTGTCAAGTGTGCTCTGTTTGGCCGAGCCCCAGCCTACCTAGTCTCTCGTCATGGCAGCCACTGAGCCCTCCTGCTCCCAGGATACCTTCAACTGATTCACCAAGTCGCTGTCTCAGAAGACTGCGGGCCCGTCACTGCCAGGGAAAGGAGGACACCCATACCCCTTACTTGTTGATCAGACACCACCCCCTGGTGTAGAGAGTAGTCAAATTGAAGAGGGGCCACAGAGGTGTAGATACGTGGCCCGGGTGGCCCGATTGGGCCTCCTATCGCGGGACCGCCAGCAAACAGAGTGGGGGTACAATGAAAAGAGGGGCCCGGGGACGCCCAGTGCAGGTCAAACAATATCCATGGGCAGCCGCACACCACTGAAAGGCCACACTGCTCCGCTGAAGCCTCCTTCACTGACTCCAATGGTGATTATGCCCACAATTGGCAGCGCTCTCATTCAGGGATCCAGGCAGATCACCAGCACCCTCCTCAGGGCTCCCTCATGGGTACAGTACCAGCCTCCAGGGTGTGCAGCAGTGGCCAAGCACCACTGAGGCTTCCGACAAATCCACAGGCTGTATGCACCGCCGCCGACTCACGCAACCCGGCATGGCCACTGAAGCGTGTGCGCAGTGCAGCCGATGTAGAGAGGAGCCAAGGGTGGCCCACTAGGTGCCAAAGAGCTGAGGGGCCCGAACCTAACACCGGCCCTATAGAAGTAAGGTGGCCGCCGGTCCCGGTCTGCTGCACTACTCCCTCTCGTCACCCCCACGGCCCGATCGGACCGCTGATAATTCAGCAGCCACTCAGGTGAGAAAGCAGGGGAGAGGGTGGCCTCACGCAAGGCGGCTGCGGCTTAATCCAGATATTCACCACTGCTGACACCTTCACAGCACAATCAGTCCCTGCCGTCTCCCCAACACCGTCTCAGCACTCCGTCGGGAGCCCCAGGTATGGCACACTCCGGTCATCAGCCATCGCTCCAGGCCTCCAGGCTTTGGCGAAGTACAGCCTCCCCCGGGCCGCACTCCGGGGCATAGCTACCGCGGCACTTCAGCTGAGGTTCAGAGCCAGAATGGGGCGTAGAACACAGTCTACACATGCGCCCCACCTGAGACACGATCTGGGTCTTACAAACTTCTGGTTACCTCTATTTTCAAGGATTCCTATTGCTTCGTATATCTGTACTTTTTCTTGAAATTGTCTTTTCTTTGTATGCCTTTGTGAGGATTGTACTTAACAAATGCATTAATATATACATAAATAAACAGTGGCGAATTTTAACAAGTGCATAGGTCAGCTGAGCCCATCACAGTCCACATGTAGGATTATCGTACATTACTACTGTCCATTTTACCCTATTAAGGCAATTAAAGATATCTTGCTACTATTCTGTAGACTTACCTACAGGATTTCTCAATGTAAAGTATATTTGATGACACATAGAGTACTGTTGACTTGAGCAATGCAGAATAAATGACAATTAATAGGATAAACTTTTAACATTCCCTAAGATGAAATTCCTGAAAGGCCCTCATAATTTCCTTTGTAATACCTTGTTTACACCCACAGTTTGCACAAGTGATGTAACTACTTTCAACAACTTTGAGAGTTATCAATTTCTCTTAATGAGGTTGTATGTGTCCTATTAATGTGTGGTAACATGAAATACCTATTGTTTTTCATGGTTATAGTTTATTTTAAACTGAAGCTTACCCACAAGTTGGCAGGGTATGCCCATACATTGGTCGCTTACTCACTTTGCCACTGGATTCAAGCTAGCCTGGCTGATGAGGGGTGTTACACTGAAACCGGTTCCAGGATGCTTATTTCCGTTCCAGGGAAGACCTGGCTTGGCAGTTTGGGCTAGACTGTTCCCATGGGGCACAGGGTCAAGCCTGATTTGCATATGGCTGGGTCTGACTTGGGATGGCGAAGTGAGCTGAAGAATGATGATGGATTAAACCCAGATCTGTGACTGGGGATTGACGGGGGATAAGTGTCTGAAAAGTTTCAGAACTCCGTCCATTATCTCCTTGTGTTTGCTTTGTTCGCCCTACATTTGCAGGGAATGTCCAGACGTGGGTCCCTTGCTCATTTTGCCACTGTATTCAAGCTAGCCTGGCTGATGAGGGGTGTTACCCCGAAAACGGTCCCAGGATGCTCGTTTCTGTTCCAGGGATGAACTGGCTTGGCAGTTCCAGCTAGACTGTTCCCATGGGGCACAGGGTCAAGCCTGATTTGCATATGGCTGAAACTGACTTGGGGTGGTGAGGTAAGCTAAAGAATGATGATGGATTAAAGTCAGATCTGTGACTGGGAATGAGTGTCTGAAAAGTTTCAGCACTTCGTCCATCATCTCCTTGTGTTTTCTTTGTTTGCCCTACGTTTGCAGCGTATGCCCAGTCGTGGGTCCCTTGCTGACTTTGTCACTGGATTCAAGCTAGCCTGGCTGATGAGGGGTATTACCCCAAAACCGGTCCCAGTATGCTTGTTTCCGTTCCAGGGAAGACCTGGCTTGGCAGTTCGGGCTGGACTGTTCCCATGAGGCACAGGGTCAGACTGATTTGCATGTGGCTGGGTCTTAACTGGGGTGGCGAAGTGAGCTAAAGAATGATGAAGGAATAAACCCAGATCTGGGAATAGGGGTAAGTGTCTGGAAAGTTTCAGCACTCCATCCATCATCACCTTGTGTTTGCCTCATAATAATAACTACTATTATTCACTGCTTGGTAGGTAAAGCAAAAGCTGTGATAGTAGATGCTATGAAAGACATTTTTGTTTAAAGCAAATGTTGGCTTTATGACACATCTTTGCCTGATTGCATTCCAATTTTCATAGCTTAAGATAAGGAGCAGGTATTCTTTCCTGTGTATAAAACACGTGTGCCCCTTTGCCTAGCACTGTCAGTACTACTGTTCTATGTTATATGTACACAACCATTTAAACAATAGCATTTTTGCAGTATGTCTGTTCTACAGTAGTAGTTGTGTACTCCAAAAAAGAAGGATGTGCTACCATCTCTCAAATACAAAATGTGTAGTCCATTTTCCCATATTACCTGGATTTCCACCTCCTACATATTTTTAACATTATACTGCATCAGGTTGTCCTGGGCCCTGCCAGATTAAAGCAGCACACATGAATCAATTATTTAATTTCTGAACCTAAATATTGTACATTCCATGGGTTATAGGCTCATTTTGTTTTGAAGGGGTTCATCACTGAGAATGGTGTTGTATATTCCAGGGCTCCTTTAAGTAAAAAGTACCAAAGATCCCGATAGATAAGGGCCTAGCCCTGTCATAAGCAGTTTGCCTAGTGTCAAATGCTCTTTCCTTAAACTCATTAAAGACATTCTGCCATTTTATGTTCCTGAAACCAAGGGATTACACTTTTTTTTTGTAAGGAATATGTTAATGCAGAGAGTACAATAGCAATACAGTTAGAGAATTACACACAAAGTCATTCAATTGTTGAAGAGTACAAAAGGTTTTAAACAAAAGTCAATCACTTGCATCATGTGTAAAAGAGTAACAAGGTCATATAAGAAAATAATCGGTAAGAAGAGAAACTTACATTCTTATCTAACATACATTTTACATGCTATTATATGAATAAACTATACAGTATTAACTAAAGGAAGTCATGGAGGTTTAGTCATTTCTTGTTGTAGAGGGTTGAAAGACAGAGAATGTCGAGCACTTATATCTATGAGCAGCGTAACGGGCGCCCATAAATCTAAACGCTTTGATGCCAAATGCAACGGGTATTCAAATGTAGTGTTGAGTCTATGATTGTAACAGACAGCATACCACCATGCTTGATATGACAACTTAATAAAGTCCTTCCAGTTCTTGGTAATTTGTTGAAAGGCAACTGCTAACAACAAATCTATGATCTTATTCTTTACATTAAAATCACAATGTTCCCAAACTGGAGATAAACTGCCTAAGAAAGTATGTGACACAGAGAAAGGGTGATTAGAATTGAAAATCTGATTTATTTGATGGCATACTTTTTTCCAAAAACTATGAACAATATTGCATGTGAAAAGCAGGTTAAATAAATCAGCATGTGGTGAAGAGCAGGTCCAGCACGTGTCTGGCAGTGTAGTATAAGGATGAGTGGTGAAAGCGGAGTCTATTGTATACAAAAAAGAGCATCTGAGTGGTGTTCACAGTCCTGGAGGACGTCCTAAGTTTAAGCCAGATTTTGTTCCATAGCTCCACAGACCAAGAAATCTCCAAATCTTTCTCACAAGATATCTCTGTCTTGGTTTTATCCCTTGGAGTAGATGAGCTGTGTATAAATTAATATATGACAGAGGCCCTAGAGTTGTTAAGTAAGAGCATCCACAACTTATCTACAGGGATAGATTCAGGAGGAATAGGGTTTTGAGAGGTTGTGCATTGTGTACGGGTAGCTTGAATAGCCTGTGTTAAGAGGAGATATTTGGAGCGAAAAGCTGGAGGTAAGTTAAAAGAGATACTGGCATGCTCGAAAGACATAAGCTTTTCTAGGTCATATAATTGG